>NC_026661.2:14237449-19237449 GCF_000004075.3 Cucumis sativus
GCAGTGAGAATTATGCATTTAACACCAATGGGATCTTATAGAAGTGATGCTCATGTGGGAAATTGGGGAGACAATCCTTCTGTCCAAGACTGTGGCCATTGGTGTCTTCCTGGCTTTCCTGATATTTGGAATGAAATTATCATATCTCATTTTCTTCCTAAAATACCATCTTTTAGCTCATAGAATTCTAAAATCAATTATTCATAATCTTCATCTACCCCTTGGTCCTTTTCCCTTTTAACATTTCTTGTATTTTTTGGGGGGCAAAGTTGTTGATTTTCATTTTTAAAATCACTATATGAGTTCCATCCTTTGATCAAATTATGTTCTTTATTTTCTTACGTTGTTGATTTTTTAATAACTGTTATCTTAAACTTAAATTATTAATTTCTCTTTCCTCTAATGTATTAAATATTACTAGCTATTATTTTTTTAAAAAAACTATAATAGAATAATGTGGTAAATTTAATTAAATTGGTTAGACAATATTTTCAAATGTAGTAGCATATGTTATATCTATATATACATGGAATGGACACTAATAGACATTTATGAGTATTTAATTACCTGTAATAGATAATAATAGTTTATGGGTATTTATCATTTGATCATATTTAATTCATTTTACTATATCTAAAACAAATTATTTTAAATCTACGTTGAATTAGAAAACAATCAATCACAATTGTTAGGTAGTACATGAGATGCATGTACATAGTATCCATATTTTAGATTATACATTAAATGTTAGAGCTTTTCACTTTAACATGAAGTCCGAAGAGTGACATATGCATTTGGCCATTAGGCCATTAGAGATAAATCTACCTTTAAAAGGTGAGTATCTTTTAAAAATATATTTGGACAAAAATAACCTTCTAAATTTTGTTTAATTCTAATTATGTCATGCATTAACTAATCAAATAATTTTAATTTATTACAATAAATAACTATTATATATTAATGTTAAATTAAATTTAAATAGAGAAAAATAATAGATAAGAAAATTGTATTAATTCAAATACAATTAATGTTTTAAAATAGTTTTGAAAACAAAAAGGATTACAAAATATAAGGGTTGTTGGTAGAATTAAATATTTGTGATAAATATACATTATTATACAAAAACCAAAATAACCAAACAAGTCTCTTGTTCTTTTCTCTCTACACATATATAAACAAGGTGGACACTCCATTTGTCAACCACCAAAAAATAGAGAGATACTAAGTTAAGTTTATGCTAACAATGCCTATTTGAATATGTATCCACTTTCTCTCTTCTTTTCTTTTAATTTTAATAATTCCATTTTCTCCATTCAATCAAACCATTTTTTTTCATAAAATTCTAAAAAATAATTTATTTACACAAGCATGACGTTCAATAGAAGTGCAATTTATACAATCAAGGTGTGCTACAAAGATGAGATATATATCTAATTGAAGAGTAGCAAGATGATCAAAAGAGATCAAGTTATGACAATTAAAATGTAACATGCATGGATTCCCATCCAAATACATTAATCAAATAGGTATTGTAATTCACCTCGATTTTTTGTTTTTGTTTCCAATGGATTTCTCTTTCTACTAATATTTGTGTTTATTTATATAAACTTTGGATTAAATTAAATTTAAATGTTATGAGTTAAAAGGACAATGAATTGAATTTTATCGTGAAATGATACCAAAATAATTTGGGTTATATTATTGAAATGTAAACAAAAAATTAGTATATTTACCTAATATCTAATTCAAACGTCTTATGCAATCTAATTACTCTTTTAGAAAAGAAAAATAAAAAGACTAGATATACACTCGTAATTAGATTTTAACTCTACAAATACAAATGATTATGGTAAAATATAATAAACAAACCTAGATAACTTTAGAACACAACCGTGCAAATAATGTTTTCAAGGTTTTGAACCTCGTACTTCTGGATTATCTCAGTTGACACATAAATATACTAGATGAGCTAAGCTACTTGATGACATTGGTTAGACTTCAACAAATATTTTAAATAATAGTCTTACATAAATATGCTATCCCAATTAAAAGTCATTTATATATCATGATCCTACTGAATAATTTTGGCTGGAAATAATACTTGGCTCATGGTATCTTTGTCAAATTTTGTAACAAGGACTCCTTTATTAATGATCGGACCTTCAAGAGCATTGGAGTTTATGCATTCTGAGAGATTGATAGAAGGAATCTTGAATGTTGTGACTATTCACGCTGAGTTGAATCTACATTACATGATAAAAGGGCAAGTAGAGGTTCAAATATATTGACGAATCAACAAAACTCATTACTCCGACATCAACATCGTTTCCACTATCACTTTAGTGCTAATATGTAGGCGTAGAGAGATCCCACAATCAATATAAAATAGCATGAAAAAGTAAATTATGCTCGGACAAATATATATATGTGTGTGCGCCACTTTCATTATACACTAACTTGGATGTCACAATGTATGAGAGGCAAGATTACCGGTGTATTTAGTATAGGCCTGTAGGGGAGGGAGAGCGAGCCCCCTAAACTTTATCGTTTTTATATAATACCCGAACTTGATCTTCTTTATAATATATATATATATATATATATATATATATATATATATATATAAACCATTTAAATTTTAATACTGATTGTAGCTTAATAGTTAGTCTGTACTCAATGTAAAAAAAACATAATAGTTCCTACAACTTTCTATAAAAGAGGCAAATTTGGTCTAAACATTACAATGAAAAAGTCTTCACCTCTAGGAAAAGCGTAGAAAAGAGAAATTCGTACAAATTCTGATCAATAGCAACCAAATTAAATTAGGCAACTCTGTGTCATGTCAACCTCGCACTCAAACCATTTATGATAGTCATAGAACTTTTCAAAATAAATTAATTTCCCGTTATCTTATGGCACTTTATACAACAATTTTTCTTATATAAATTTACTGCTATACACTTGAAAGAAATCATTTGATTTCTTAAGCATCTCACCCTTATGTCTGAGACCTACTTAACTCGATAGAAATTACATGTTTCAACATTTCTCTAAACTAGCTTCTTCTATGAGAACCTTACATCTCACATCTGTCCATCATCAAACCAATCAAGCAAGCACAGACAATCTAACAGTAAAAGGAAAACACTTTGCCAAGAACAGAAAGGAAAGATGCTGAAAATGGAAGAAACAACTTTTCAATTTATTTCTTTTTTGAAAAAACAATTAAAAAGAATGAAGAAGACAAAGAAGTGCAAACCATTTGAAAAAACACCAAACTGGACTTCCTAGATTACCAATGAATTAGGATGAGGATTATGTTAACAAGTTCTTTTTATTACTTAATAATCATATGTCATAATTAGATAAAGTTTACAACTTCCCAAATATAAAGAATAATATACCATATGAATGAAACAAAAGAGTAAAAGATGTTAGAATGAATTGATCTGGTGAACTTCTAAATATTGATCAGAAAGTAAATAGAGAAGAAATTTTTTAAATGCCTAAATCAGATCTTACCTCATAAGGCCAACCATCGATGACAAAAACATTAAGAGAGAAACCATCAACAGAGGAGAAAACACGAGCTTCTTGCATGTCAAGTCCAACATCAACAAGTAAGGAAGTCAACTGACCAATTACTCAATTCTTAAGTTACATGTGAAATTCCTAAAGAAACAGAAGGCTCGTGTCTAGTAAAAAAATGTCAATTCGAGTATAGCTTTTTCTGGAGACTTAATTATTTGATTTTGAAGTTATAATTAAGAACTAAGAAGTAATGCAAGGATTATCTAATAGGCAACATAAAATATATTCATAGCTAATTAATGAATACAAACAACAATTTAATCCTAAAACATCAAAATATACAATAATGTACTCTCAAGTTAGTAACAAATTAGTCCAGTAATTTCAAATTTAGAACAATTCAGCCCATACCGTAACAAATGTTCAATGCGAAGCCATATCCTTGGCAATTAATGCTACCACAGCCGTAGCCCTAACCTGTGCCATGGCCAATGATATAGCTGGGATGGCTGCATCCGCATCCTGATAATCAATTCTTTGAGGCAAACCAAGATAACAATCATAGATGTTGTACAGTTATGTAAGAGTTTTGAATAAGATTAAATGTAAAAACTATGAATTATCACTCAATATATGAATGCAATAGTTTCTTCCTTTGTTTCTTGAAGAATAATACCAAATTCTTGTTGTTCCTTTTACTAGATTTTTACCATTTTTTTTATGTGAAGTAAAGTTCTTTAAAGCAAGAAAGAAAGTAGAAGGATATTGTTAATATACCAGACAATTAGGTTTTTACAAAATTCATTAGAATCCCATCAAGATCAACATATACAACCAAACAAAAGCTTTAGCCAAAAAGAAAAAAAAATATATAAAAAAAGACACAACTACTAATATTTTTGCATATTAAACTAACATCACACTCATTCATACCTAGATATACAAACACATTAAAAACTGGATTTTTTTTTCTTTGAGGAATTTCATCAAACACATGGTGGGTAAATTCAAACTTGGTAAAGTCATAAGAACTTTCCAAAAGCAAATGCCCTTTTCCCTCAAGGGTATCATCAAAATAGAGTCCATGTTGTTTCAGAAGCAAATTCAACGTACCTTCCTCCATAAAAAAATTTCTTCGCCTGCTCCTTCCAAAGAGAAAATCATTATGAAAGCAAAGCCATTTTGTGAGGGTTTGGAGTGAAGAGACGGGCATGAGGGGGCGGTGGCAGTGACGACACCGGGAGATGGTCAGATGAAGATGGTCGGATGAAGATGGTCGGATGGAGATAACCTTGTTCGCATGAGGATTTGGAAAAATGTTAACTTTAGATTTGGGGGAAAATCTTTAATAGACTTTAATTTTCATTTAAAATTAATTTTATTAAATAAATTATTTATGTAACTTCTATGACATCAAATAATTGTCACCGAAGTGTTATCCGAAAAATTTCGTATTTTTCTGTCAAAAACACGGAATTTTATTTTTTGTGACAATTTTTTTCCTCCCTTCTATTTTTTGATGTACACAACTGTCGTAGTATATAATTTTTGTTGTAGTGAGTACATCTATTAATTTTTAAACCAATAACCTATAAATTATTTTGACTAAAAACTATAAAACCTCCATCACTAGACAAGATAATATATTTGTTAGACCACTATGAGATTTGATGCCGACCTAAAACCCTATCCCTCAACAAGTTTTTATATGCATAGTTTATTAGCTTATTGATTTATATATTTTGGTTAGAGTACTACGGTGTAACATGGATTGAACTTCTATATATTTATTACCCTTTGTTAAACTTTGATTTATTTCTAAATTAAGAAGATATATTAGAAATGTTGTACAAAATTAGTAATCAAAATGGTAGATCTAAATTTAAAATAGTAAAGGAGGGAAGAAGTGTAAAGATATTGAGACATATCTTTATATATACAGTGGTTCCATCGAAATCTATATCCACTGTGTAAATTAGAGTTAATAAAACTCTTTATCAAGAGATCAACAAAGAGATGAATATCATAAAGAGTTCTCAAGGAAGAAGAGATCACAAAACTCTCAAAAACTCACAAACTCAATTTCTCAGTCTCTCAATCACGCATGCAACCTACCAAAAAAGAAACACTCTTTATATATAGAGAGCTTATAACAACAATGGGCCAAAATAGCAAAAGCTCATGCATAAAAGATCAATATATCTCAGTCTAGAAATAACATGCTGTAAATGAGAAACAAAAATCAAAATACTATTTCAACCAGAATTCTAGCACGAACAAAACTTTGAAGCACTAATTTTATAAACACACGATTTAGCGTTTTGGTGCCAACTTCATGCCTAGCTAGCCCTTAGGCACTATGAGTGATTACTTTTTAATATTAAGTTAATTGTTTTATTTTAAAAATAGTTTTCCCTAATTTCAGTTTTTTTTTTGTCTTACTAAAAAGTACAATATGCAAATATAAGATATAACACTTAGTTCTATTGTTTCAATTATATCTTAATTATAATTATAATAACGCCAAAGCCTAAGGTTGCCTAATTTAATCTCCATATCAATGAAAATCAACTAGCGTAGCAAATTCTTACCTACAAAAATTAAAGAAAATAAAAGAAATAATAATCTTGTGAGTGACAATAAGCAAAAGAAAAAGAAAGAGAGAGAGAAAAAAAGGCCATATTTTGGAGTGTTTTGAAATCCAAAAAAAAACCCATCCTTGGAATCACAGTCAAGTCATCATTTCAAAACTTTCGTCCCAATTCTTATTCTCGAAAACCTACAAAAATGAAACTCTATAAATATACATAATATCTACTCATACCTTTCCTCACACCTCTTCCCAATCCAACAACCAACTTAATTAATTGAGAGAAGTCTTTGTTGACACCAAAAATGGCCGTTGAAAATAGTTCCAACCTCCCTCGAATCCCTCCGCCTCCACCTTTTAAGCCATCGCCCTTATCTCCACCGCCGTCGCCCGACGGTCACACAGCAATCATTGTAATCGTTTTTATTTCCTTAGGCTCTTGCCTTTTCTTCGTCGCTTTCGTTGCAGCTGCCGTTTGTTGCTTTATCAAAAAGAGAAAGAAGAAGTCATGTCCTCAAGAAGTTGTAGAGGCCATCCATATCGATGGACATCGGAAAGTCCACGAAGATGTTGCTGAGGTCGGTCATGGGCAGCAGGCAGTGGTGGTGACGATCGAGGATGATCTTCACATAGACGAAATTGTTAAGAAGAAAGAGCATGGACATGGACATGGCTTGCATGGTAAGCAACATGAAGGAGGCAGCCATAATAATAATTCTACCACAATGGAAGTAGCAGCTTCTTCTTCTAGTACTTCTTGAGAACATTATTGGGTGGCTCTCCAATTTCATCTAAATTTTATTCATATCAATAATAATATTATGTTGTATTTACAATTACAACTCTTAACTCAATATAAACAATATGAATTTTTTTATATATGTTAATTAATTCATATAAAATTGTTGAATGTTCAAGAATAATTGATATGTTTTTTTTTCTCACTAATTTGAAATTTTCTGTTTTTTGGTCAACAATCCTGAGTTAGAGGAGCAAACCATCGATAACATGCAGAACCATGAAATTATTTTTAGAAAATGAAAATTTAGGTGAACTTGAATTAAGTAAAAGTCTTAAATGTTAAGAATCATTCTTAGTCACAAATTTAACCATTTTGTAATTAAATTCTAAACTCTATATCCTAATAAATATAGTTTCTACTTTAATTTATTTTATTAATTTTACTCGAATCAAAATAATATCTATGCCGTTTAAAGTTTGGATCACTTGGTTTGTCCATAAACTCGACTCTTGAACTCAACTAATTATTGAATCTTTAGGACATCATATTACATATATACATATATATATTGGTGTTCAATAGACCTAAATCTAAATATTAACAAAAACTACTTTACTCGATCTAACAGTCATAATGAAAACCTTTGACATGATATTATCCATTTTGTCCTCTATATTAATTTGAGACAAGCTATGTCGTTGGAGCCACTAGTGAATTTAGTAAATTTAGTATAGGTTTAGAGGTGTATAAGAAAAACTAATTGATGTTTAATATTTATAGGTAGCTTAGTGGTAATCGTACTTGTCAATCCCTCTTCTAACCTAAGTTTAAGTCTTTCTTGTGTAGTTCTTATTTAGATTTTTATTTTTTCTCTAAATTATAAATCGAAACCTCCGTCAATAAATTTTATAAATTACGAATAATCTGATTGTTGGAAATTTCAATATTAATATGAGAAACCAACTAATATTGGTCAAAATTTGAGATTGAAAAGATGGAGGTGAAATTTAAAGAATGGGAAACAAAGAAACGTTCATGCATGAATCTTAGTAATAAAATTTGATTTTATTGAACATTATTGAAGTTTTCTTTATTTAAAAAATATTAATAAATCTCATATTATTAATAAATCACATATTATTTGTATTTATTATTCAAAATTTGTTTATTAAAAATTAGAAGAGTAGGACTAAACTAAAGGGTCTGGATTTCAATACATTTACACTATTTTTAATTGAAAAAGAAACTGAAAATTTGCACTACACCAAAACTTTTGATAAAATTAAGTCTCTGTCAACTCTATTATTATATTACATACAAAATATGATAAAAATTGTTGATAATATTGCACAATAAAAAATTATGTTAATTTATTTTTATAAATACTAAAAGAATCCTTCCACCTGATTTTATTGGATAAAAAATGAAACACCTTGTCGATGTGCTTGAAGCTTCCTCTGAATCGAAATAGGGATTCTTATTTAGATGTAAGAGTATAATAATGAGCTTCTTGTATTGTTTTTTAATTGTGTTGATGTGAGCGAATGACTTCCACTTGAAGAATCTGCTACTAATCGTCTGGAGAGTACTCGACGGTGACTCAAAGAATCTGAAAGGAAGTGAGGATTTTGGCAATGCTATCAAAGATTTGGATCGAGGCGATGGGCTTGCTTGGTGTACTTAAGAGTAGACTTGAGATTGGAATCTTTGAACCTTTTCTCTGCTAGTTCTCCAAGATGTTGAGCTTATGATTTCTCCTCTATTACTCCATTCACAGTGATAGAGCTGCAACGACAGTGGTGGAGGTGAGAGTTTCTAATCGGATTTTGCTGCTTTCAGAATACAAACGAGGAAATATATAATCAAATTATTGTACGAGATTATTTAAAATATATATGAGTATTATTTAAAACATAGATATGTTTGTTATATTTAAATCGAAATCTAACTCTAGTTAACAATTTATCAAATTAACTTTTAATATATATACAAATCTTTTTTGTTTGATTTTAATATTTTTAACGTAAAAATTTTATTTTCCTATTTTTAAGCACCATCACATCAACCCATTAAAATATTTAGATTTAAAATAAAATAAAATTAGAATTTGAAATCTAAATTTCATGAATATTAATCGCACAATTATCCACCAACTATCTTCTATTCCCTTTCTTCTTTGTTTTCAATTTTGAATCCTTTTCAATTATATGAATGAGAAGTCTATCATCGATTAACTATGTTGTAAATATTGGTCTGTCCACGAATTTATGTGCGATAGTTTTGTTATATTGGCAGATTTTTCTAAATGTTACTATATCCTTAATTATTATTCCTAAAATGGTCATCAATTACAATAACTCGTATGAAAGATGGTATGAATTGGCTTTGTTGAGGTTCATAAGTGTTTTATATTAGTGATTGTGATAGCATAAAAAACGTGCTATCTAGCTCCACTTAATTTGAGGTCGTTCAATACGTGTTCTTATTTTGTTATTTTATAGGGTATGAGTAATTCGGGTAGAATTCATGTTGTTTTGGAGCTAGATTGGAAAAAATGGAAGTCATAAAGTATCAATGACTTCTACCTTTGCATCACCAAGCAAGGTTCCTCATGACTCTATCATGACATGGATAATGATTGTAATTCCCGAAAAGCGCAATGTCTTGGTGCTACCTTAGAACATACCGTGGTTTGAAGTTGAGTCACACACTATCCCTAGTGTTAGAGTGTTGTGTTTTTATATTCTTGTTTTTCGTTGCCTAGATCGAATCGTACCATCTTCGATTCTAGTTATTTTACTATAGATTTCTCTCTATTTTCTGAGCTTTTGAGTCTAGTTTTATGTACCTAAACCTCTCTTCTTCGTTCGACATGTGCGGATAAGAGACTAAGGTACTCTTTTAGCTTGAATTTTTGTAGCAATCTCCCTTTAATTCATGTATTTGTGAGATTTGAATTGAGTTTAATATATTGATAGTTCAAATTCTCTCTTTGATGATTATGTTCATATTATGGAACAGATGAAGATTTTATGACAAATGCTTTTGGTTAGGTATAATTCTCTTACTAAGTTGTATGTGATTTTATTAGTAGGTTAGCTTGCAAAAATTAATTGGATCTTGCATTAACTTTAATCGATTTAGGATTGAGCTCGATGAACGTCTAAATAGGTGAATGAAAATTAGTCTTTCAATCTAAATTAGGACTGGTTCGTAATGCAATTAGTGTAAATTGGACTTTATATGCTTTTCATCGGTTTAATTTGCACTAATCCGATGCCTAGGACAAATTGGTTAGCTTTTCTAATCAAATTGTTTAGGAGTATGAATTGTTAAATTTACTAATGAGAATTCTATGATTGAATGTGGTGTTTAGGGGATGTACAAACTCAAGCTAAACTTTCTTAAATCGATTTTCATTTAATCTTATTTTCCTTGTCAAATTATTTTCTTTTTGATTGTACCCATCAAATCCCCCAGGTCGAAAGCAATTCTTTTTGAGAAATTCTCGTGCCCCTTGCCTAGTCTTACCACTAGGACTAGTTCTAGTGGATAGTTTGGTTAAATAATTGGTCCAAATTTGGACGACAAAATCCCCTTGATTAAAGTATATATTAGTCATTCAGTTATAAGCATCGCGTGATATCATTCGTAGTCTAATCTCTTTTTGGTTCGGAGTTAACATTTTTAGACACACTGTTACCATGTGATTAAAGTGTTTTGAATCTGATGCACATGTGTTGGTATGGTGATCATATTGGAATGTAATGTGTTGATGTCCTTAGTGTCAGTTTGGCGTCATAGTTGAGTTACCTAAGTGATGCGTATTTTAAAACTTTTAAATTGGAAGAAGAGCTCATTCAGACGTATTTGTTGTAATTTAGTGATTAAAACAATACTATGCAAACATGACACTTAAAAAAAAGCTAATATGAATTTTATATTTACATATTCATCCATCAATATAAACAATTAATACCTTCCTTTGATGAAAAAAAGAAAAAAAAGTGATGAAATTGAGGGTGGAGGGAGACAGAGAATCATTTGACCAGAAAAACCAGGAGCCGCCACCTGGAATCCGGAGCGACGAGAAACTGGACACGGTATTCCCCCACCACCGGCTTTCCTCGCCGAAAACCGCTATTGCCTCTTTTTCATTTTCATTCATCCACCCTATAAAAATGCTCCACTTCCATTCTTCATCTTGAAACTCATATCACATATCTCAAAATTTGTCTCTATCTTTTCATCGTTTCAAGTTATGTCGACCACTCTTGGTCAAGTCATCAAATGCAAAGGTATTTTCATTCCTTCTCTTTTGTTGCCTTTTCTTTTCAGTCACCAACTTCATTCACATGGGGGGTTTATGTTTTTTCTTTCTTTCTTTCTTTCATCTCTCTTTCTGGGTATTCTCTTTCTGCCTACTTTTACTCATTTTAAGGTAACTATATGGGTTTTTAAATTTAAACCTAATTTGACAATGAATCCAAGTGTTAATTCCAAAAATGTAAGATCGCTTTCAATTGGGGCCTCGGGTTTTGGTTTTTGAGAGTTAAATGTATGAGAACAGTGCTACTCTTGCTCATATCTACTCAGAAAGCACAATTTGATGATTTGACAGTTAAGACTCAGTTTTGATATATAATTTGATGATTCCTGTTGCAGCTGCTGTGGCATGGGAAGCTGGAAAGCCACTGGTAATTGAGGAAGTGGAAGTGGCACCACCACAAGCTAATGAAGTCCGTGTTAAGATCCTCTTCACTGCTCTTTGCCACACTGATGTTTACTTCTGGGAAGCCAAAGTAATGTAGTTTAACCCTTTTCGTCTTATTAGGTTTACATGCTTTCTTGTTTACATTTTATGATAGTGGATCTCAAAAATGGCCTTCTTTGTGTATTTCAGGGCCAAACACCTCTGTTTCCTCGCATATTTGGACACGAAGCTGGAGGGTAATGAATATGATTCTCTTTCAATATCATGCTTGCAATTTGAATTTGTGTGTTTTAGGTTGTTAGTAATTGACCTGATGTTGTCTTTTTTTGTTTGTTTGTTATCAGAGTTGTGGAGAGTGTAGGGGAGGGTGTGACTGATCTTAAACCAGGAGACCATGTTCTTCCTGTGTTCACTGGTGAATGTGGGGATTGTCGCCATTGTAGATCGGAAGAGAGCAACATGTGTGATCTTCTCCGAATCAACACTGACCGTGGCGTTATGATCAATGATGGCAAGTCAAGATTCTCTATAAATGGAAAACCAATCCATCACTTTGTTGGAACCTCGACATTTAGCGAATACACTGTTGTTCATGTTGGCTGTCTGGCAAAGATCAACCCGGCTGCACCTCTTGACAAAGTTTGTGTTCTCAGCTGCGGCATATCCACAGGTGTGGAGAAGTTTTTTCCTCTGTTTAATTGACATGTTTGATGATCATAAGTTGTGTTTAATAATATAATATTAAATTTATCTTTGCTAGATTTAAACTTTTAGGTTAATCGAAATCGGTTGTTAGTTAGATGGTCAGGATGGTATCTGAGTAGCGGTCCAAGAGGTCGATGTTTAAATTCCTGCTAATAATATTAGATTTAGATTTACCTTCCCTCATTAGCTTAATCTTGAATCTTTTATGATTTAAGAAGCTAACATGAACTAAATCAATAAACCTAACCCAGAAGGTGGTCTAGGAGGTCCCGTATTTAAATCTTTAAAACTCTAGTAACAGAGGTCTGGTGTTTAAATCTGTAGTGATAGTATTAAATTTACTGTTGGCTTGAGCTAAATGTGAACTGAATCAATTTGGTTTGAAATGTAGGGCTTGGTGCCACTTTGAATGTTGCAAAACCAAAAAAGGGTTCATCTGTTGCTATCTTTGGACTTGGAGCTGTTGGGCTCGCAGTAAGCTTACTATAATCCAACTTCAATGCTTGCATATTCTGATTACTACTTTTTCATCAATTCTAATGCTTGATGTTCCTTTGGATTTAAAGGCTGCTGAAGGAGCGAGAATTGCTGGCGCATCCAGGATCATTGGTGTTGATCTGAATCCAAGTAGATTCGAAGAAGGTACAATCAAATTAGACATAACGACTTCCTTAACTTTCTAGTTAAGAATGAATGTATAAATACATTTGTTGTTTCAACAATTTCAGCAAAGAAATTTGGTTGCAACGAATTTGTGAACCCAAAGGATCATAACAAGCCAGTTCAGGAGGTGATTGCGGAGATGACCGATGGAGGAGTTGACAGGAGTGTCGAATGCACTGGAAGCATTCAGGCAATGATCTCAGCATTCGAATGTGTCCACGATGTAATTCCTTAGGAACTGCATTCTTTGTTTTGTATATAGAAAAGCAAAATATGAAAACATATAAAATATGTACATATACTTTCAGGGTTGGGGTGTTGCTGTACTCGTGGGAGTGCCAAACAAAGACGATGCATTCAAAACTCATCCAATGAATCTCCTGAACGAGAGGACTTTGAAGGGTACATTCTTCGGAAACTACAAACCGAGAACTGACATTCCTGGGGTTGTTGAGCAGTACTTGAAGAAGGTAAAATCCCAAGAACTATTCTGTTAAAGGTTTGTGTTGTATAATATCATCCGATATCTGAGGATTGGATTTACATGGTGTGTATTGTTGTTTGTTGAAGGAGCTGGAATTGGAGAAGTTCATAACACATGCAGTGCCATTTTCTGAGATAAACAAAGCATTTGATTACATGCTGAAGGGAGAGTCAATTCGCTGTATTATAAGGATGGGAGAGTGATTTGTGGTGTTATTTGTTTATGAATAATGTGATGAATGATAGTGTAAGTGTTGTATAAGGAAGGAAGGGGTTAGTTGAGATGTGCAGTCAGTTTGTTTTTAAATCTAAAAGAATAAATTTGAGCTATTTCTCATTTTTCTTTCTTCCTATTTAGGGTCTTAGTTTTTTCTAAAATTATTTATTTTAGAAAAGAGAGGACCAAAATAATAAAGGATGAAAAAGTCGGACAGAAAACACGAGACGACAGAAGATAGAGTAAGAAAAGTTAAGAAAAGTAAGAAAGTAGAAAAATGAGGATGAATGGAAGCTGAGAAAGAAAGCATAAAGGGCAATAACTAAGGACATGGGTTCCATTTGGACATCTATAAATTTTTTTCAAGTCTTTTTGACTATCTAAATGTTGATGTTGTAGGATTGAGGTGAAAAATGTTGTAGGGCTGAGGTGAATAAAAAAAACGCAGCTAAAAAAGAAAAGGCACGAGAACTAGAAAAGGATAGTAGATCAAATTCGGTTAAACTTTTTCCCTAGGAAAACGGGGATTTTTTTTAAAAATAATGTGTTTTGTAAAAGTATTTACAAAAATAGGTAGTTGGGAAAGTATTTTCAAAAATAGGTTATTGAAGTCGTGTACGGGGTACACGACTTCCACAAATCAAAATGGTGTCGTGGACCGGGCTTACGATATCCGAGTGGAGTCGTGGACCCGGCCCACGTTTTCTGACTGGAGTCGTACATGACTCCCGTACAGCTGGCACATTTTGCCGCGTATGGTGGAAGTCGTGTACCCCGTACACGACTTCCGTACAACGAGTCAACAGTCCAGTCAACCGTAGGGTTCACGGGTGGACGTAGGGTTCAGAGGGTGTGGACACGTGTCGCGCGTGCAGGAAGTCGTGTACGGGGTACACGACTTCGCCTATTTTAAAAACCCTAGGAATCCCTTCATTCTGCCTTCATTCCAAATCTTTTTTCCTTCATCTCTTAATTTTTCCTCTTCCTCTTTTTCGTTCTTCCTTCATCTTTCCTTTCCTCTTCCTTCATCTTTCCTTTCCTCTTCCTTCAAGTTGTATAAATAAAAAGTTGAACTTTTTTAAATTAATTATAAATTAGAAGTTGCTAATACATGATTTAGACGTAGAGAATATTCTTAATAATATCAATATATAATATATATTTTTTAAAAGTAGAGAACCAAGTATTAAAAAAACCGTTCAAAATTCTTATAAGATATCACTAATGATATGTTTACTTTTGGTTTATTTTTTTAATTTGTTCATAATAAACATAAATTACAAAAAATTTGGACATTTAAACAAAAACTAAAATTTTCACATATTTAAAGTTGAACATTTAAACAAAAACATAAATTTCCAACTACCCTAATTTTGAAAATACTTTTTAAAAACACATTATTTTTAAAAAAAAATCCGTCTTTCACAAATGTTTTTACCCTAAAAATAGTTAATCTTTTAAAATATAATAATTTTAAAAACAATTATTTAGGAAGTCGTGTACCCCGTACACGACTTCCGTCCACGTGGGTCAAACTCGTGCCTACGTGGAGCGAAGTGGTCAAATGTGCTGACATGTGCATTTAGGAAGTCGTGTACGGGGTACACGACTTCGTTCAATTTCATTTGGAAGTCGTGTACGGGGTATACGACTTCCTTCAATTTCAAAAAACACCTATTTTTTAAAATAGTTTGGGAAACAACCTTATTCTTATAATTTCTTTCCCAACAACCTTATTTTTCAAAATATTTTCACAAAACACATTATTTTTAAAAAAAATCCGAAAAACGGAATGAACTTATCTATAACAATAGGAAAAGAAATTAAGGAGCCAGAAATTAAGGACAGTGGTGGATTCCCTGTGTACTAACCCACAATTTTCAAATCATTTTTTATTTTCATATCATTTTTTTTACTTTTTACTTTTTTAATCTATTTTTCATAGAGATACATTTTTCTTATTTTTATTCTGAGAGAGAAAGTACTGGTTTTCACATAATTTTTTTAATCTAAATATATAGATTTAAAAATTGCATCAAAAAGGAAAAAAAAAAATAATAACGAAGCACACAGATTTAAAAATTGCATCAAAAAGAAAAAATAAAAATAATAACAACTCTCTGGTTAACGGTGGAATTACGTCAGCACATGGATTTAAAAATTGCATCAAAAAGAAAAAATAATAATAACTCTCTGGTTAATAGTGGAATTACGTTAAATAAGGTAGGTTTTATATAGATTTTTTTTCTTCTAAATATTTGTTAGATAACAAATAAGAGCTAGTAAATAAGGCAACGTTTTATCTAAAGATGAACTTTTTTCTCTTTTTAAAGAATTATATTCCTTTCGTCTAGAAAATCATTGAAATTTAGAAAAAAAAATAAATTATCGAACCTTGTAGTTTTGCAGAAGGGTACCACTAGTGGACCAGAACTAGAATTTAACTGAAATGAAGTATTATTTAATATATATTGTAATATGAAACTTTAAAATTAATATTAAAATATAAAATCAAGAATAAAACTTTAAAATTAATATTAAAATATTAAATTTGAGAATGTGAGAGAGACACGTGTCCCTAACTCCTTAATAAATATGTCCTTATTTGTATATCTCTAAATAATTCAATTTCATACAAATGTATGACCTTAGAAATGGGGGAGGCATGGGAAAGAGGGAGGGAAAATGGTGATGGGAAGGGAAGGGGGAGGAAGAGCTGAAAAAATAAGATGACACTCAGTTTTTCTATGATAATTACTCGAGAATTAAAAATAATAAAATAAAATATTTACAAACTTATATCAAATTTTTTTATTTAAATTTTATTAATAATAGATATTGATAGTCCTCCATATATTTATATATATATAGCTACAAATATGGTTTAGTGTTTTGGTGTGATAAGAGTCTATGCTTGCTATCATATCCTAACTAAAAACTATAGTTGTTTGTTATGATTATACATCTAAAAATATTAATTAAAAATGGAGTTCAAATTTTAAAATTGAATTTTCAAATTTATAAATTATAGTAGTTATACAATTTGAAATTCAACTTTATATTTGTGGGTTCAATTTTTACCCTTTTACCGATACTTTGGATAATGTGGTAAGTTTTTTTAAAAAATGGAGAAATGGGATGAGTTTTAAAATATTTAGGTAAATGAGTTTCATCTTTCTCTCCTACCATTTTCTCTTTTTCTCTTTTTTTAGTAGTAGTTATAATAGTTTGATTTATTTATAAAATATTTTTTAAAAGAAATACAAAAAAAAAGAAGAAGTAAACATAATGATTTAAAAAACAAAAAAAAGTTAAATTATTATTTAGATTTGACTATTATTTACTAGAGGATCATTTAGAAAAATAGAAAACTATTTTTTTTTCGTTTTTTAAATCGTTCGTTATCAGTTTGTTTTATTTACGAAAACGAACCTAAAAATAACGTTAATAACCTAAAAAAACCTAAAAAATGAACCATTACCAGATGATCCATTAATAATATTTTCATTCATGTAACATTCAAATTAATAAAAATAACGTTTTAAAAAGATATGTTTTGTTTTTTAAATCGTTATGTTTACTTTGTGTTTTTTTTTTTTTTTTGTATTTTTCTGAAACTACTTCATTTTATAGACTTTAAAATAAAATATTTTATAAATAAATCAAACAATTATAATGTTTTTCATGAATTATGGATAATTATAATAATAGTAAAAAAAATAAATTCTTATTATTATTCTATTATTATTACCAACAACCAAAATCATCTTTGCATGACATTCAATAAAAATAAAACAAAAAAGAAAAAGAAAGAGAAAAGAGTAGGAAAAAAAAGAAGAAAGTGAAAATGGTAGAAGAGAAAGATGAAACTCACCGAAGATAAAAAAAAAAAAAAAAACCATTTACTTAAATATTTTAAAACTCACCCCATTTTCTCAAATTTTTTTTAAACTTACCTCATTATTCAAAAGACCCAACTTTTACGTTTATTGGTTGAGTCCGTCCTCCCGTTAAAATCGTTGTGGATCTTAGGAGTTCACTACCTTCTATACTTCATAATTGCTTTCTATACTTCATAACTCCTTATTTCCCACTATGTCATTTCCTAACCAAACAACCTTTAGAAATTTAAAGGTCTAATTATTATTATTGAAAGTTTGAGGTGTAATTGCAACTCCCACATCACCTTTTAAAAGTGATTCTTGTAATTTGTTAGCAATAATAATAAATAAATAAATGGAGAATTTGTAAAAAATAGCAAATTTGACAAAATATTTACAACCTATACCAAAATTTAAGATTTTATCAATAACAAATGACAAGGATAGCCAGTGATAGAAGTCTATTCATTAGTTATCATTCACTGAATTAAAAAAAAATTTATAACTTGTAAATATTTTAATTTATTTTACTATTTTTAAAAATGTCTGGCACATGACATTTGCGTTTCATTTTCATTTTATTGTCTAGCTTGATTTTTTTGTTTTTTTTTTTTTTTTGTTTTTATCATAATAACACTTTTTTGTTAAGTATCTTTATTTTCAATTGATTAATTTTTCTCGCAATCGTTGTTTAAAATTAAACTCATAAATAGTTCTTAAAATGAATGCTATAATGATAATGCTAGACAATTATTCTACTTTGAAACCGTTAGAAAAATAAATTAACTATACGGTACTGCTTTACCGTACTAAATTCTAAAAACTTTTAGAGATGAGAGTTATGAATGGATAAAAAAACACACGCCTGTCAATCTTCTTTTCTATTTGACCTAAACGCTTGTTCTTGGAGAGTGAGATTATTAAAATGTAACTCTAAGAGACTTAGTGAGATTTTATGAAATCCTTTTCGCAATGTACTTTGATAAATCTTTCAACACAAATCAATTTACAAAAAAAAAAAAAAGAAAAAAGAAAAAAAGCTTTGTTTAGCAAAACATGTCAAACACATGCATTCATTCTTATAAGAGAATTAAAACAACTCGCAAATCTTACCAACATACATTTCTACCTAATAAATTCTTAAAATAAACTCTTTTATCTCTTTCTACTCTATACCCAAAAACACTTGATCAAGATAGCAAAGCACCTTTGGTATTATTATCCTGCCATACCTCGATCAAACTAGCAGAGCACCTTTGGTCATGCTATTCATAATAAACTCGGTCAAGATAGCAGAACCCCTTTGGTTTTACTATCTGTGCTTTGCTATCTTGCCTGAACTAAACTGATCAAACTGTCTGATCAAACAATGAAAAGAAAGGGTAAGACCCTCTGTTGATAGGGTTTCTTAAAGTAATCATAGGTTTAGACTTCGTTAATTGAGTTAAACTTGACTTAATCATTGATGGGATAGTTACAAATATAAAATTTAGACTTAAAATATTAACAAATATTGCATTATATAAAAGAATTTAGAAGTACAACATGTAGATTTAATTGTCAAAGTATATTAGTCATAAACCATATTCCTAACATAAAAGTCTGTAAGTGATAGACCTTATGGTTAATAAAGATTATATTGTTGGTTGAAACTTACCGATAAATTTATCTATATTTACAATAAGACGTTACATGCTTATATATTAATTAACTCTATCACCCACCTTTTTATTTGGTCAACATAGGGTTAAAGTGAGGTAGATTTTGAGTTTGATCAACTTAAATTACTTGCTCCAATGCAATTTATTAATTTGGAGTTAATTTAGACGACGTAGCCAAATTGGTCAATAGTTGAAGGCCTTTAATAATTGTTCAATTTGATATTCCTACCTTCTAATCTGATAACGAAAAAAGGGGACACATCTTTTGGCTTCCTTTTCTTTATCCATAAATTTTAATTTAGAGTACTTTTAAATTAACCCTAAGTTAAATTTAATAGAATGAGTTTTTGTGTTTAAACCAATTGAATAGAACAGAAGAAAAATATAAAAATAAAACAAGAACTAATTTACTATTTACGGTAGATAAAAAGTGTAATTACATTCAAAAGATAATCAGAAAATACAGCCAAGGATGCATAATGCACACACAAAGACATGCATAGTTACAAAAATAATTACAAGAAACAAGAGATGGGAAAACAAACTTGACTCATTGTAGCACACAGTTTATTTGATTTGCTTCAAAGATATGACATTTACACATATATATAATTGGAAGATCAATCATGTTCCATTCGAATGACGCATCGGATTGACTCTCCATTTAGCATATAGTCAAAAGCCTTGTTGATTTCAGAAAACGGAACGGAGTGAGTGATGAATTTCTCCAATTCAAGCTCCTACATGACAATCATTTGAAAGTTATATGTGTGTTGATTTCAAAAAACTTTGGTATAAAACTATTTTGGAAAGGATTGAAAAAGGAGAAATATTAAAGTCTCACCTTGTTCAAGTACTGCTCCACAACATTGGGAATGTCTGATCGAGTCCTGTAGTTGCCGAAGAAAGTACCTTTTAGAGTTTTCTCATTAAGAAACTGCATTGGATGAGTTTTGAAGGAATCGTCTTTGTTTGGGACACCAACAAGAACAGCAACACCCCAACCCTGAAATATTGCATAATAAAATCAAAATCAATAATATCCTTTAGTTTACAATAAAAGAATTGGAATTACAATAAGTTAATAATAAGAAATAATGAACTATTTACATCATGAACACATTCAAAGGCAGAGATCATTGCTTGGATGCTTCCTGTACATTCAACACTTCGATCAACTCCTCCATTAGTCATCTCAGCGATCACCTGTTTGTTATGGTTATGCATGAAAAATAATTCATCAATTAAAGCAATCACAGATACAATCACCAGTTTTCATATATATGTTATTTAGTTTAAAGAAAAAACAAACAAGGATGAATAAAGTAATTATAACTACATAACTTACATACCTGCTGGACAGGTTTGTCACAGTCCTTTGGATTCACAAATTCATTGACACCAAACTTTTTAGCTGTAGATTAAAAAACATTAAAGAAAATAAGCATATTAAAGTTTGATGTGAAAGGGCATGCATGAAGGGATTAAGGATGAGTTTTAATTACCTTCTTCAAATCGACCTGGATTGAGATCAACTCCAATGATTCTAGATGCCCCGGCAATTCTTGCACCCTCAGCAGCCTATAATTAGAAGAAAATGATATGTATATGAGATCTATAACATATACTTGAAAATGAAAAAGAAAAGAGAAATTGAAAATAAAAATACATACAGCAAGACCAACAGCACCCAATCCAAAGATAGCTACAGAAGAACCCTTAGTTGGCTTAGCCACATTCAAAGTGGCGCCAAGGCCGGTTGAAATCCCACAACTAAGAACACACACAATGTCAAGAGGGGCACAAGGGTTGATTTTGGCCAAACACCCAACATGAACAACTGTGTATTCACTAAATGTTGAGGTTCCAACAAAGTGGTAAATCGGTTGCCCATTTTTAGAGAATCTTGTATTCCCATCACTAATCATCACTCCACGGTCTGTGTTGATTCGAAGAAGATCACACATGTTGCTCTCTTCTGACTTACAGTGACGACATTCTCCACATTCCCTGTGAACACTGGCAGCACATGGTCGCCTTCTTTCAAATCGGTCACTCCTTCTCCTACGCTCTCCACAACTCTGATGTTTTTTTTTTTTTTTACAAACACATACAATTATATATGTTTAGTTATCTTAATCAAAAACTATAAATATATATTCATATATATATATGAAACTTACCCTCCAGCTTCATGTCCAAATATTCGAGGGAACATAGGTGTTTGGCCCTGAATTGTAGAAAAAGATGCAATTTTCAGATAAGACCCACAATGTCGAATATTTAAAATCTTTGTGAGAGTAATAATATATTAATGAATACTATTGAAACTAAATCTATCTACCTTGGCCTCCCAGAAGTAAACATCAGTGTGGCAAAGAGCAGTGAAAAGGATCTTAACACGAACTTCATTTGCTTGTGGTGGTGCCACTTCCACTTCTTCAATCACCAGTGGCTTTCCAGCTTCCCATGCCACTGCAGCTGCACAATATCCAAAACAAAATTATTAAAATAATTAGATCTACAAAATCAGATGAACAATAAAAAGTAAACAGCTCCATGGGGAAGAAGTATTAGAAAAGTGTATGAACCTTTGCATTTGATGACTTGACCTTTGGTGCTTGACATCATCACTTCTATGCAATTATCCAACACACAACACTTCTTATTTCAACGAAATCGATATGTTGATCTAGATGAGATTGAGATTTTTGGTTTAATTTTGTTATCAAAAGCTAAGCTGTATTTATAATAGAGTGCCAAAATGCCAAAACAGAAGAATACCCATTTGGAGTATAGAATAATATAGAGTATTAATTATTAGGAAGTCCTTGTGGGCGACAAATACCATTGATGATTACCGTATGTGGTTTTGTTGGGCTGCCTTTTTGTTCTTTTGGCATTTAAAAAACTACAAAATGAATGTAAAAAAAAATTAGCAACTTGGAGGTGGTTCATGTGTTGATAAAGCTTCACTTTATTAATTTATTTAGTTTCATCTTCTCTTTCATATTATTTTATGAATACATATTTATCTTTTTTGTGTTATTTCTTTTGTAACTGTTGACCCAAATATGTATTCTCTGTAAGTTAAAAGCATAATCAAAATCAAAGATTTATCAAAATAATCTATTGTTCAATTGTCTTCAGCCATCTAGATCCATCTAACATCGTAAAGAAAAATGATTTCAACATTTTTTAATTTTCTCTACAAAACAAATGTTGGTTTTGTTTGGATTCGTCTTTTGAACTAGGTTTTAAATATAAATAATAATCGTATTATAAATAAATATATAAAATTAGTATACAATTTTAAAATTAATATGTATTTTTGTTTTATTTCGTTGTGATCAAAACCCGAACCAAGGTCAAAGCTCTTTTTTTGTTTTTAGGGTTTTGATGTAAATAGTAGAGCTTGAGTAGAAAGTATTGATTCATTTACGGAGGATGAAGATATAGGATTAGTGTTATTCAATCAGTTTAAGAGACATTTTTAAAAATAGTGTTATTCAATCCGTTTAAGAGACATTTTTAAAAATAGTCAAAAAAAAATTAAAATATTTACAATTATAGAAAAATTTTAGATTCTATCACTTTACTATATCAATGACTATCAATGATAAAATTTGTTTTTTAAAATTCTACTAAGTTTAAACTGGTTTCTAAATATAGGTTCGGTATACAAATGGAAATGATCCAATTCAAACAAGTTTCAAATTCAAATATCAAATTTGATCAAAAGTGTATCACATGAAAATCTATGATTCTTTGATATAAAGAAATCACAAAAGATGATATGTTGCATTTTGGTGCATGCTATAGTTTATTTGGTTCAGAAAACAATCTAATTAGATGACTTGATAACCTTGATATGGAAGTCGATCTTACGTTAGAATTTCACTATAAATACTTAAGGGCCGTTTAGGGGAAGGAAAAGAATAAGAGGAAAAATGAATAAGAAAAATGAGGGATTAAGTAGAGGAAATGATTATTATAATCCTTGTTTGGAGGAATGATTAAGTTAAAAGGAATGTCGGGGATTATTATAGTCTTTGTTTGGGAGAAGAATTATTTGAGGAAAGAATTGTGTGGGAAGGATTATGACCAAAAAATTGTAGTTTTTTTATTGGTGTAATTTTTTTTATTTGTATGTTGATCCTAATATGAAAAAAAATACATAATTATTTTTTTCTTGAAAATGAAATTATTGTTTTTTTTTCCGCGAACCCAAGACAAAATAAAAAATGTGCTAATATTTTTTGCATTTGTGTATGGTGTATGGTGTAAATTATAATTATACTTAAAACTACAAGTGTATATGGTGTTAAGTTTTAGTTGTAAACCTTGTTCAGTATTCCATCATGATCAATGGCAAACCTAGAGGCAGAATTTTCCCAAACAGAGGAATCAGACAAGGAGATCCTTTATCCTCTTTCATTTTTGTGCTATCCATAGATTATCTTAGCAGGATTCTACAACATCTTGAGCAGCAGAAGCAAATAAAAGGTATCACAATAAAAGATTTAAATCTAACTCACCTTCTCTTTTCAGATGACATCTTGGTCTTTGTTGAAGATAGTGGTGAATATATTAGGAATCTTCAATTCGCTATTCACCTTTTTGAAAAGGCCATCGGCTTAAACATTAACCTCAACAAGTCCACCATCTCTCCAGTTAACGTTTCAAAAGAGAGATCAGATAAGATTGCAGTCAGTTAGGGGATAAAGACATATTTTCTCCCGATAACATACTTAGGGATGCCTCTTGGGGGCAATCCAAGATCAAAACCTTTTTGGGACAATATTACAGAGAAGATTCAGAAAAAACTGAACAAATGGAAATATTCCTTCATCGCAAAGGGAGGTAGAATTACTTTCATTAACACATCACTTGTCAGTCTACCTATATATCAACTCTCTATGTTTAAAGCACCTACTCATGCATATAAAACCATTGAGAAATATTGGAGGAATTTTCTCTGGAAAGGTAACTACGACAACATCTGCATAACAGGAACTCAAAAAAACAACCTCAACCTTGTTAAATAGTCTAAAGTTACAAACTCTCTCGACTCTAGAGGATTGGGCACTACACCTCTTTCTGCTACAAATTTTGCTTTGCTCACAAAATGGCTATGGAGATATTTAAATGAACCAAATGCTCTCTGGAAATCTCTAATTGATGCAAAATACTGTTGTAGAGATATGAATATGTTTCCTATAGCTGCAAAATACAGTAGCTCCAATGCTCCATGGAGATGCATTGATTGGTTCAACTCAAAAATTAAGTGGAAAGTTAATAATGGCAGCTCTTTATCCTTCTAGCATAGCAATTGGAGCACATAGGGTGTGCTAAGTAGAACATACCCAAGACTATATGCTTTTGTTGGAGGCGTTGACGAGCCCTCTCTAATTTACTCTAAATCTCACAAACTTTTAAGAGAAGAAATTTGTTCTCTTAGAAAACTCAATAGCATACAAGAGAAGAATGTTGTTCTCTTGAAACTCACTTACTTTCTAAAACTCAATTTGCTTCTACTGATTTGATTCTTTTATCTTGTATACAAATGAAGGAAATGATCTCTATATATAGTATTCAAGAGACACTTCCTAAAAGACACAAAATAAATGAAGTACATGAATACATACCATTCATGTACTTGAATAATTACATGTATCTAGAAATGCATATGTATCTTGAAACTAGAAATGTATCTACTAATGTGTTATCCATAATGTATCTAGCTTATTAATTTCTAACAGCTTTATCCTCAAAGAAAAATAGTTATATAAGAGAGATGTGGAATGTGAACAATCAATCATGGGATATACACAGTAGAAGACCTCTAAGAGATAGAAAAGCATTACAATGGAGAACTATACAGAGCAGCTTACCCCTTCTCATAGACAACCTCCACAAAGATCAACCAACTTGGAAACCAAGCAACGACAGCTCATTCGCTATTAAATATGTGATCCAAATAAATGCTTCACCTGCTAGTAATTCAGAATTTGCAGTCCATCTCAAGAAATTATGGAAATCTAAAGTCCCAATGAAGTGAAAATTCTTCATATGGACAGCTGCATACAATGACATTTTCACGATGAAAAAGATACAAAGGAGACTGGAAAATCTTTGTCTCAACCCAAATTGGTGTGTACTTTGTAAGAAAAGCAATGAAACAACCGACCACATCTTCCTCCATTGTCCTTGTACCAAAAACATTTGGAATATGACCAAAAACCAATTAAATTGGGATCTCGTTGATGATAACCTCCTAGATCTTATAAGTACGATATGCTCCAACAACATAAAGACTCAAAGAGGGGTGATTATCTTCAATATGTTGATTGTCATCACATGGTCCATATGGTTGGAAAGAATCAACAGGCTATTCAACAACTTATCACACTCATATACATACCTTTGGGAAAACATCTGCAATCTCACAGCCTAATGGTCTACCAAAACGAAGCTTTTCAAGAATTACTCAGCTTCTTTAATTGCACAACACTTCAATGTTTTTTGCTAGTATAGTGTTATTGCTAGTATTTTGTATGGTTTATAGTTTTGGCTTATCTCTAGCCTTTCTATATACTTGAACTATTTTCCTCATGTTCTATATTGAATATAATATTGGGGATGATGAGGGTGCTAAGAGGGTGCCCACCTAGTGGGAATGCTTGAGTGCGCCTACTGACCTTGTTATCTGTGTAAAACAATAGTTTTCATTACTTAATAAGATATACAAGAAACTTATTTATAGACCAGAGAGATTAATTAAACAGACTAACAATTATTCTTAGCAAACTAATAGAAAAATAGCTAAAAGTAAAAATACCTAATTCTTCTATGTATACAATAATATCTTACTACAATGTGGGGGAGGGGCATGCCTAAATGAAAAGTAACACTTCAAGAGTTAATAAATATAAAAGTTACAATACAAGTTAATCAAAAGAGAGAGCCAATAAGTTAACCAAATCTTTATAAAACATGTTTAGGAATAAATGATCATTTAAGCACACATAAAATAAAATTAAAAAAAAGACTACATTGGCTGCAGGATAGTCATAGCACTTCAACACACATAAACTAATCAAATCCAATAACTTCAATAAACTAGAGTTGTAACCATCGACATCTTTACGAGTGTTATTGAAGGCCTTTAAAGTCGGTTGATCTTTGATGTCGGTTTAAAAATGACATTTAGAAGGTCTTTAATGTCAGTTTAAAACGATATTAAAAAGGCTTTGATGTCAGTTTAAAACGACATTAAAGAGGCTTTTGATATCAGTTATAAGATCCAAAAATGACGAACTTCAAGATCTTGTCATAAAGATGAGGGCTTGACTAATTGTACTAGCAGCCATTTCTTCTATTGCAATCATTTGTCTAATGATTGCTTCCTGTGAAAGACATCGAAATAAGTTGAGATCCACCATAAACAATCAAATTTAAGCAACAAGAAACATCAGTGCACAATAGTTCAAATCAGAATGTAAAGATAGGTTTTTCATCAAAGGAATATGCACAATCACAACATGGTCCCAACGGCTGAATACATTACACTCTTCCAACTACAATTCTAAAAAGTCAAAGAGAAGAACACATTCATTTTTACACTTCAGAAAAATAAAAGTGAAGCAAATCTACAAGAAATGCTACATTGTAATAAAAGTAACGAGGGCAATGGTATACCTTCCTCTGATTTCTATTACATCTCAACGTTTCAAAAACCTCTTCAGGTGGAACATTCTCCTAAACATTTAAGAAGCCCAATAAAAAACAGGACAAATATAGAAGGAAAAAAAACCATATAGGAACAAATTAAAGGTACCAAATCAAGAGCTTCCTTCACAACAACTTCCAAGACTTCATCTTTGTTCGCCATCTTTGAGCTAAGAGAACTGCATTTAAGGGTAAAAATGAAAATACAAAATGGTTAAAGAATGACACACTAAAACCAAGCAGAGCAGCCTCCAAAAGTAAGAAAAAATAAGTCTGGTGCAAAGAAGTTTATTAACAATAAACATGGTCTTACAGTTTTTTTTTTTTTTTTTTTTTTTTCCTTTTTGGATATAGAGTTATTGACAAATTGTTTCCTGTCTAGGAAAATGTGTGGGTCATATCTTGATAAGCATTCTTTTTAAGTTCCACCATTCCTTCAAAAACTCCTTTATGGCTGCTTGATAAATTTTCTTGTTCTTTTACCTATGCGCAATGATAGACCATATGAAAATGGAAATCCAAGAAAAATATCTTTCTTTAGGAGAATTTTTTATACTTGTTCCATTTTTTTGTGTTACGTTGCATCTCACACATGAACTGATTTTTCTTTCCTAAACGTATATTGCTGGATTAATATACTTTCATTTCTTATTCCTAACTGTCCTATTTTCTGGGTTCAAGGATGATTCTGACAAAGTGAGAAATGCCTACCAAACTCTCTTCATCTATGTCAGAATGCAACCTACATTCTGCTAACTTATTTGAGGAATTCTATTATACCATGGTAAAAGCCAATGAATCTATTATACCTGTGACCATCATGAATAATGCAACCTACATCCTTTGTTTATAAGATATGTAAAAGAAAAGAAAATCTTAACAAGAACCTTCATATATTAATGGAGCCACTGTATTGCCAATAATCAAACCATATCTATAACGATAATGCTACCATAATCAAAATTAATGTAAGGCAGTTGCTAATAGAAGGAAAATTAGAGGGAAAACTAATAGTTATGAAAATATTTTCTAAGAAATCAGCTCAAATATACACACAAAAAAGCCTCGGATGGTAGGTACTTAACCAGAAATGTTTTATCCCTTTTTAGTATTCTATATAGCATCTGATCAGCGGCCATTACAATAAAATTTGATTTTACAACCTAAAAGAAAACTATATGAAAATTTAAGCTCAATAAATAAGAGGAAGAAAATGAAATAGAAAAAATGTTTCAGCAATGATTATAATTAAGAGTCAAGCCAGAAGACATCATATGATATTTCACATTACCCTTGTAAAAGCAACTAAACTTTTATTTTAATGTTCTTTCAAGCAATGATGTTTGATTACCACAAAACATTCCAAAACCATTAAATGATTCAGTTTTTAGCAAATTAATGATTATAAAAATAACAAGAAGGCAAAGTACGTGCAAGTGCCACTTTTACAAGTGTGATAGACCATAGAAAAGGTACATGATATCATGCTCATACTCATTTGTCTAACTGCAAACTACTGAAGAAAAGGTAATCAATTGATGCTCAATTTTACTTGAGAACTACGACATATATTTCATGGTGATGTACATGGCAATAATAACAAAAAAGAGATGCTTGCTTTGAGATAAATAAGTTCCACTTACACATACTCCACTCCATCTCTGTGAATTGAACAAATAGTTTCTACAATGGGCTCCTACGCCTAAGAGAAGTCAAAATTAAGAGTGGAAGAAGGCATTTTATTGCAGCATTGTCTTCAAACACAAAGCTTTTCCAATAAAAAGACAGATTACTTTCAAATTTTGAACTAAATTAGAAAGAACCTCATATATTGAGTAGATTATGAAAGTAGAATGTCCCTTACAGTATTGTGCAAAAATTGTACCACCATTATTAGTCCAACGAGAGTAGATAATTAACAGTGACATATACCTCACAATGTTGCCATGCTGCATTTCCTTCAATAGTGAAATTTCACGAATGGCTGTGCTTGGCACTCCCTCATCTTCTTGCTCCTAACTTTTATTAATGGATTCATTAGTCTTCCATGGAATGGATTTGTCTTTGATTTCTTTCATACGTGTAGTATTAGCATTAATGGATTCATTAGTCTTCTTTGAAATGGATGGAAGATGTATGTCGATTATTATGTCGTGTCGAACTATTGTCTTAAAAGCAAAATTCAACCTTGATGTTAAATTTTATATGTCTGTTGAATTCAAAAATGGAATCAAAGAAAAAGTTTTATTCAGGGAAAGAAAACTAGATTTTTTTTTTCTCCGAAAGAAGAACTCCACCAACGTCAAAACCCTATTTTATCAAAATCTTTTTTTCTTTAATATATATATAAAGAATAATAATAATAATTATTATTATTATTAATTTTCAATTGAAGCTTTAATTATAAATGAGTATAATAATAGTCATTTCAAACGACTTTAACATAACAATATTGAAACGAGAACTTGAAGAATTGATTCTAGTTGGCTTACAACTTTTTGTTTTATCTTTTAGTCATAACTGCAAAATTTTCACGTGATATAAGAAAGCACTTTTGGTACTAATTTATTGCATTCCACCAATGTTGATAAAGTTATTATTTGATAAAATAAATTCAGGTAATTACTGAAATTAATATATAATTAAGTCTATCCTATGCAAAATTGAAAATTAATAAGAATTTCATTTACTAAATTTAAACGAATATATTGTAAAAATAATTGAATATTGCAGTGAAATCTTTATTCTTAATTTTCATTTTATATTCAATACATACGAAAAAGATTTAAAATGTCAAAAATTGAATAGTCAAGAATGTTTAAGCAGATACAAAATTAATTAAAGTTTAAATTATATTATGCAGTAAAGATATAAATTTGAAAATGGAAGAATTTAATGAAAACCTATTATAATACAATAATAATAGATGAAGAATGAACTTGAAAAACCATGATTCACTTAAAACTAGAATTTGACCAAATAATAAGATATGAGGGTTAACAAAGTCAACTCATTATCAAATTTTAATGAATGTTGAAAATAGAAAAACAGTCCGCTCAAGGTTTTTAGAATCTAATGGAATCTTCATTCATCTCCTCAATGTTTATGCTTAATTACACACCAACTTGTCTTTCTGTTTTGCTATTTTATTCTCCAACTTGCTATTTTTTCAACTCCCAAGAACATCATTAAGAAACCCAAGGCACCCACAAAAAAAACAAAACAAAACAAAACAAAAAACCACATCGCCCACAAGAAGATTCGATTTTAATTATAATATACCAAATGGGTTTTCTTTTGTTTCTGCATTTTGGCAACACATATAAATACCGCATTGGAACTCAAAACTATTCTACACATATCAAAATTAAACCAACAATCTCAATCTCATCAGATCAACATATCGATTTCGTTGAAATAAGAAGTCTTGTGTGTTGGATAATTGTGCATAGAAGTGATGATGTCAAGCACCAAAGGTCAAGTCATCAAATGCAAAGGTTCATACACTTTTCTAATACTTCTTCTCCATGGAGCTGTTTACTTTTTATTGTTCATCTGATTTTGTAGATCTAATTATTTTAATAATTTTGTTTTGGATATTGTGCAGCTGCAGTGGCATGGGAAGCTGGAAAGCCACTGGTGATTGAAGAAGTGGAAGTGGCACCACCACAAGCTAATGAAGTTCGTGTTAAGATCCTTTTCACTGCTCTTTGCCACACTGATGTTTACTTCTGGGAGGCCAAGGTAGATAGATTTAGTTTCAATACTATTCATGAATATATTATTACTTTCACAAAGATTTTAAATATTCGACATTGTGGGTCTTATCTCAAAATTGCATCTTTTTCTACAATTCAGGGCCAAACACCTATGTTCCCTCGAATATTTGGACATGAAGCTGGAGGGTATGTTTCATATATATATATAAATATATATATTTATAGTTTTTGATTAAGATAACTAAACATATATAATTGTATGTGTTTGTAAAAAAAAAAAAAAACATCAGAGTTGTGGAGAGCGTAGGAGAAGGAGTGACCGATTTGAAAGAAGGCGACCATGTGCTGCCAGTGTTCACAGGGGAATGTGGAGAATGTCGTCACTGTAAGTCAGAAGAGAGCAACATGTGTGATCTTCTTCGAATCAACACAGACCGTGGAGTGATGATTAGTGATGGGAATACAAGATTCTCTAAAAATGGGCAACCGATTTACCACTTTGTTGGAACCTCAACATTTAGTGAATACACAGTTGTTCATGTTGGGTGTTTGGCCAAAATCAACCCTTGTGCCCCTCTTGACATTGTGTGTGTTCTTAGTTGTGGGATTTCAACCGGCCTTGGCGCCACTTTGAATGTGGCTAAGCCAACTAAGGGTTCTTCTGTAGCTATCTTTGGATTGGGTGCTGTTGGTCTTGCTGTATGTATTTCTATTTTCAATTTCTCTTTTCTTTTTCATTTTCAAGTATATGTTATAGATCTCATATACATATCATTTTCTTCTAATTATAGGCTGCTGAGGGTGCAAGAATTGCCGGGGCATCTAGAATCATTGGAGTTGATCTCAATCCAGGTCGATTTGAAGAAGGTAATTAAAACTCATCCTTAATCCCTTCATGCATGCCCTTTCACATCAAACTTTAATATGCTTATTTTCTTTAATGTTTTTTAATCTACAGCTAAAAAGTTTGGTGTCAATGAATTTGTGAATCCAAAGGACTATGACAAACCTGTCCAGCAGGTATGTAAGTTATGTAGTTATAATTACTTTATTCATCCTTGTTTGTTTTTTCTTTAAACTAAATAACATATATATGAAAATTGGTGATTGGTATCTGTGATTGTTTTAATTGATGAATTATTTTTCATGCATAACCATAACAAACAGGTGATTGCTGAGATGACTAATGGAGGAGTTGATCGAAGTGTTGAATGTACAGGAAGCATCCAAGCAATGATCTCTGCCTTTGAATGTGTTCATGATGTAAATAGTTCATTATTTCTTATTAACTTATAGTAATTCCAAATCTTTTATTGTAAACTAAAGGATATTATTGATTTTGATTTTACTATGCAATATTTCAGGGTTGGGGTGTTGCTGTTCTTGTTGGTGTCCCAAACAAAGACGATTCCTTCAAAACTCATCCAATGCAGTTTCTTAATGAGAAAACTCTAAAAGGTACTTTCTTCGGCAACTACAGGACTCGATCAGACATTCCCAATGTTGTGGAGCAGTACTTGAACAAGGTGAGACTTTAATATCTCTCCTTTTTCAATCCTTTCCAAAATAGTTTTATACCAAAGTTTTTGAAATCAACACACATATAACTTTCAAATGATTGTCATGTAGGAGCTTGAATTGGAGAAATTCATCACTCACTCCGTTCCGTTTTCTGAAATCAACAAGGCTTTTGACTATATGCTAAATGGAGAGTCAATCCGATGCGTCATTCGAATGGAACATGACTGATCTTCCGATTATATATATGTGTAAATGTCATATCTTTGAAGCAAATCAAATAAATTGTGTGCTACAATGAGTCAAGTTTGTTTTCCCATCTCTTGTTTCTTGTAATTATTTTTGTAACTATGCATGTCTTTGTGTGTGCATTATGCATCCTTGGCTGTATTTTCTGATTATCTTTTGAATGTAATTACACTTTTTATCTACCCTAAATAATAAATTAGTTCTTGTTTTATTTTTATATTTTTCTACTGTTCTATTCAATTGGTTTAAACACAAAAACTCATTCTATTAAATTTAATTTAGGGTTAATTTAAAAGTACTCTAAATTAAAATTTATGGATAAAGAAAAAGAAGCCAAAAGATGTGTCCCCTTTTTTCGTTATCAGATTACAAGGTAGGAATATCAAATTGAACAATTATTAAAGGCCTTCAACTATTGACCAATTTGGCTACGTCGTCTAAATTAACTCCAAATTAATAAATTGCATTGGAGCAAGTAATTTAAGTTGATCAAACTCAAAATCTACCTCACTTTTAGCTTAAGTTGACCAAATAAAAAGGTGGGTAATAGAGTTAATATCCAAATATCTACGTCTTCAAACATTATTGCAAATATAGAAAATTTTATCGGTAAATTTCAACAAACAATATAATCTCTTTTATTAGTCATAAGCTCTATCCGTGTGAGACTTTTATATTTGTAACTATCCCATAAAAGATTAAGTCAAGTTTAACTCAATTAACCAAGCCTAAACCTATGATTTCTTTCAGAAATCCTATAATCCTATCAACAGAGGGTCTTACCCTTTCTTTTCATTGTTTGATTAGACAAAATTGCAAGCTTAAAGATTGAAGCTTTAAATATCTTAATAACATAACTCTCAACGCTTTAAATATTAAAAGCTCACCTATGACGATGGTCAATCAGCTGTGGTTGGCCAACAGTGGTTACTAAAAAACAGCAGCTAGAGGTTGCTAAAAAAAACAGCAACTAGAAGTTGACTGGTTGTGGTTAGTATAAAACTCAATGATAGGAGGTTGGTCAGCAAAAGTCATCAAAAACGGTCATCTAAAGTTGACCATCAACGATTGTCAAAAATCAGCCTCTAGAGATGGTCAATGGTGTAAGACCCGAACCTAAATTAAAAGTTAAAAGGTAAAATTTTGACTAAGTATGTAGCTTGGCGTTTCAGACAAGAAGACGTTTTAGTTTGAGTACGTGTCAAGAGCTTAAGGTTAGGTAGTTCACGAGAAAGATTTATGGTAAGATCTCTGAGTCTAAACACTCGCAAGTGAAAAAGTATTAGCGAGAAAAGATGGTAGTTCACGAAAAAAGTTGTGCAATAAGACCTTGAAAAGCTGTTAAGTGGTTGAAGTTATTCACAAAATGGAGTTAGGCAAGAAGAAAGGTCTGGCGAAAAAAATGTCAATCGATTTGACAGAGATTAGCGTGTAAGATTAAGGATTTAATAATAGTTGAGTTAAATATTAAATTTACACGTGTAAAGTTTTAAGTAGGAAATGACCAACTAAGAAGAGTTAAAGCATGACAAAGTTAGTTTAAGAGATTTATAAATAGAGGACTAGGTCATTAAGTAAGCACAAAGTTTTGTTTTCTTAAATAAAAACTAAAATACTGTTGCTTTGCTTTGACCAGAAGATGAAAAACAAAGTGTTAAGTGTTGCAATTTGTTCCGTAAGAAGGCTTCGCAAAAAGAGATGGAAGAGAAGAATCTTTGGTAAAGTGTGGTGAGTGACGCATTGATTTCTAAAAGTATTTATTAAACGTGATTTCAAACTTTACAAGCAATAGCTTGTGAGTGAAAAATGCTTTGTTTAAAGTGATTTCAAGCATATTTTAAGCTATGATTTATGAATAGATTATGTTGGTTATCAGAGAGAAAAATGAATTTATTAAATTTATTTTAACTTATGATTTATTTTCCAATAGTGTTCTAAGAAAAAAATTAATGATTTAATGATAAGTTTACTTTACTGATTTAGAAGTATGGTTTTAGAAAGTATTGAAGTATGTTATTTAGGAATGATTTCAAAGCATGTAATGTAATTATGTAAAAGTTATTCACAAAGACATGATTTATAAGCGTGTGGAGTTCTGAGATATAAATGCCTAAAGTTATAGAAAGTTGTTTAAAACATGAGTTTGAATGAAATAGTTTTAAAGAAAAAACATGCATGGTACTCTATATACCAAATTTTTTATGGTTAATATGCACAGTTAAGGGTGTAGGACTATGCTGACCACTGAGCCACTACCATCGAGTTCAAGCAAGATAAGCAAAGCAACATATAGTAAGACCAAAGAGGCTCTGCTATCTTGATCGAGTTTATTATGAATAGCCATGACCAAAGGTGCTCTGCTAGTTTGATCGAGGTATGGCAGGATAATAAGACCAAATATGCTCTGTTATCTTGATCGAGTTTTTTTGGGTATAGAGTATAAAGAGATAAGATAGTTTATTTCAAGAATTTATTAGCTAAAAATGTATATTGATAAGATTTGTGAGTTGTTTTGATTCTATTGTAAGAATGAATGCATGCGTTTGACATGTTTTTCTAAACAAAGTTTTTTTTTTTTTTTTTTGTAAATTTATTTGTGTTGGAAGTTATGATTTTGCAAAAAGTATTTATCAGAGAGCTTTGCGAAAAGAATTTCATAAAATCTCACTAAGTCTCTTAGAGTTCCGTTTTAATAATCTCACTCTCCCGGAACAAGCATTTAGGCCAAGTGGAGAAGAAGGTTGTCAAGCGTGCGACAAATTGAGAAAGCTACCGGCGTTGAGGATATTTAGATAAATGCAATTTATTTAGTCAAAAGGTTGTAATTGTATGTTATCATCAAATGTTTGCTATTAATAAAGTATATGTTTTGATTATGTATTTATCGTACTTAGCGTTTAAGGTTAATCACCGTTGCGTTTTGAGTTATGATTTATGATTTAAAATAGAAAAATCGACATATGGATTTGACCAAAATTTCTAGAGATTAGTGAAAAAGTTGTAATTCTTCACCATTGGTCAAATGCACGTGTCATCCAATCTCATTCTATTAAATTAAGTTTAGGATTAGTTTAAAATTACACAAAATTAAAATTTATGGATAAATAAAAAAGAGAAGCCAAAAAATGTGTCCAGTTTTGGTTATGTGATCACAATGGTGAAGAATTATTAAAGGCCTAAAACTATTGATAAATTTGGTTAGATGGTCAAAATCAACACATATGAAAAGGAGATGAATAAATCGCAAATACGTAAAAGAAAAAAAAAAGTGAAAAATCATCCGTGCAAACCTAAAATTTATAAAAGTTATGAAAATATGATGGACCTTTTTATTTTGCTATACATGCTAGTAAATATTGGTGTGTTTTGTTATATCTATAAAAATTAACCTATTTTTTAATATATAATAAATCCTCCAACCAAAATTTAATTAAAGGAAAAGAAATTAGAAACTAACTTTTAATAAGGAAATAATCAAATTGGAATTGAAATAAATGTTAATAAAAAAAAGATATTTTTAGGATTGGAGAGGGGAGATTGGGATATTAAATAAATAATATAAATAAAATAGAAAAATAAAACTATTTGAAAATGTAAGAGTTCATAATAAACTTTGGAATGGAAAAAAAAACCACGCCCAGTGGGACTCGAACCCACAATCGCCTGATTAGAAGTCAGACGCCTTATCCATTAGGCCATGGGCGCTTCTTAGATACAGTTCTCATTATTTGCATAATGTACCAAATGTATCTTCTCATCTGCATAGTTTAGATTGAAGGGAGAATAATAATAATGGTTTCTTTTTGTTCCTTTGCAACAATAAGTACAACTGGTCTCTCAACTTTTAAACAAGGTCTCTCAATTCCCGACCTGGACAATCTCAAACCCTCCAACAACCGACTTCACTTAGTCCTCACTTAGTGGTAACGTCTATTTTCATTCTAAAAGTTGGTAAAATCGTGTTACTAATTTTATATTGGTTTAAAATTTTGTATATTGCAAGCACTAGGCAAAATGTCGACAAGCTTGACTAATATCGATGGTGACACTGAAATTAAAATGGACAGCAAGAACAACAAGCGTTCTAGCGTGAATGAAAAATGATGATGTTGTGTGAGGTTATCATGTCACCACCAAAACTCCAACCATCTCGAAAGGAGAGGAAAAATAAGTCTATGGTATGAGATCATTTTACTAAACGCTCTGAATATACTGATGATGATCCACATGCTAAATACAATTATTGTAATTCGATTTGTGTATACATGTCATCCAAGAAGGAATGAAAGCTCAACTATGAGAATGCATTGTGAAAAAAAATTCTTATCAATTGAAAGACAATAAAGTAAATATGACTCAAATAAAGTTAGTATTTAAGAATAAAAACAATGATGAAAATAGTAAAAAACTTAATTTAAGATATTTACCTTTCAGAATGTTCGAAGATTAATTGCCGAAATAATCATAATTGACGAGTTGTCCGATCCTTTAGATTTGTGGAGAATGAGGGATTTATGAGGTTTGTGAAAGGGACTTAGATATTAGAAGAACCAAGATTTGTTTGTCTTTCTCAAACTACAATTGCTAGAGATATTGTAGGAATATATATATGCTAACTTGGGAGAACATTTGAGATATATTTTTGTGAGTGAAGGATACTTACGACTGATACTTGGACATCGTTTCAAAATGTTAATTATATGATTTTGATTGTACACTTTTTTTGATAGGAATTGGAAGCTTCATAAGAGAATAATTAATTTCTCCTAAGTTGAAAATCATAAAAAGGAGAAACAATAAGAAAAGAGGTGGAAAAATGTCTGAAACATTAGGGTATTGATAGGGTTTTGACCTTAGCCATTGATAATGTTTCATCAAATGATACAACTATTGCTTATCCAAAGAAACGTTTCAAACATGTGTGTGTTGGATGAGGATTTTGTGCACATATATTGAATTTAATTGTGTGTGATGATCTGAAAGACGTGAATGATACATTGACTTAAATTTGAAATGTCGTTAGATTTTTTCGATCTTCTGCTACTAGACTTGCTAAATTTAAGAAGCGCATTGAGGAGAAGAACATAACTTGTAAAGGTATGTTGTGTCTTGATGTTCAAACTAGACGGAATTCCACATACAAGATTCACCAGTCTCTAACTTTAAGTATAAAAATAATTTAGCTCCATCATAAATCCATATCTAATCATTAAAAAAATCGCAATTAGTGCTACTCATAACAAGATTGTAAACTCAAGATTTTCCTTGGATTCTTTGTTCTGGTCATATATTATAGAAAGTTGAATTTAAGTTGTTGAAGAAAAATGGCAAAGCTTTTGTTGGAGTTGTGTTAATCATTTTGGAATTTATTATATAAAAGGAAAAGAAAAAGAAAAGGAGAAGAAAAGAAAGGAAAAGGAAAATGGAAATAATTATTATATTATTGTTATATATTTGTTAAGTAAATTAAAAAGGAAAGTAATGAATTTATGTTTATTTTTTTAAAAGAAAATTAAGAAAGAGGAAGAGAAGGAGAAAGGACTTTAAAGTTCATTTGGTGCAAAATCTTTTGCCGGATTCTTCCCAACCACGGGAGCTTTTCTCCTTTCATTTTCCATTTTTTTATCATCAAACTCAAAGGCGTGAGGAAGGGTTGAGAAGATTGGAAGTAGAGATTCAGCAGTTTGAAGGTTGAAGAAGATAAAGAAATTACAACTTCAAGTATTTTCTGTCATATTGAATCACACAAATATTCTTTAATTTGTTAATCAATTTGAATTGCTCAACAGGAATTCAAATGTGAGATTTATTTTGTTTCAAATTTTATTCAATTTTTAAAAAGTTTTATGAAGGAAGCTTAAGCAACTTGAGATGTTAGATTAATGATTTTTGAGGAGAAAATCAAATCATAGTTTGGTGGCAAATTCATGAAGTCTATGTTGTTTTGAGTATTTTGGATTGTGCAGAGTGATTTAGAAGCTCTATTTGATATGGTTGGAAAGCTTATTAAATGTCTTACAACTTCTATGGGAAAAACGTGACACAAAAATGGCTTGATCTAAGAAGAAAATCAGAGGTTAATAGAAAACTCAACTTTAGACTACTTGTATTTCGGGCAATTTTTGTAACAATCCTTTAGGAATATCGTTTGTTTTCCTTTTAGTAAGTTGCAGAGGATTTCAAAATAAAGAGTTTGATATAAATTGTATTAATTTCAATAAAGTATTGAGAAAGTTTTGATTGTTTGAAGTTAGGTTGTTGAACCTGAAAAATTTTGGAAAAAATTGTGAAATGTTCTTTTATATAAGTTTAGAATTGATGGATGTCACTCTTTGCAAGACTATATAGGGTTCTGACGCTCGGTTTTGGTTTGTTTGAAAGACCAAGAGAAAATAAGACGAGTTTACACACTAGGAAACTAGCCTAAGGCTATGAGTAACAAACACATTTCAAAATTGTTATTTATGATTATGTTTCTATGTTTCAATCTAATTTTATGGATAAAACATAATTTCAAGCATAAGTTTCAAGCTTATGTTTTAAAATGAAATTTATATTTGAGCATGTTGTTATTGACTTTCTGAAAAGTAGTTGATACAATTTCATTATAAGCAAGTATTGTTCATGGATTTTCAATTTTTCACGAACAAGCTGAGTAAACTTGAGTTTTACAAAATATAAAGATAAGCAGGCATGTTTTAATGTTTTTATATGAATTTCTGAGATTTCTGTTAACTACATGACTGAGATGTTGAGTCTGAGGCTATATGGTACCGTGTGCACACAGGTTAGATTCTGTTGTTGATGTCTAGTGTTCTCCATAACAACGATGTTGTTATGAGTGCTGGACAGGCCCCACTACGACAAAGACGATGTGGGTGCTGGTTGGACCTCATTACATCGTAAAGCTAATAAATGTTGGTTGTATTGGCCATGTCCTACACAACATAGATATGTGTCATGTTAGTTCAAATGTTTAACATACTTGATATGCCTCGTTAGATTTCAATGACAAACTTGCTGAGTATTTGAGAAAGATGTTATTATTACACATTTATATTTAAGAATTTGATTAAATAGATTTATATATGTAAAGGTTTTTACGTGCTTTGATCTCTAGCTTTACAATTTTAAATTTAGTCACTCACTAAGCTTTATAGTTTAACCCTTTCGAAATATTTTTCCACTTTCCAGGTAAAGATCGAGCTCCTAGTGCTTGATAGATTGTCTTAGTCTACTGAAAGCTCTAATATCGATTGTCAATACATAGGAGGAGTTGTACATAGAGTCTGTTTTGTTATGTTGTATATGTCTTTGTAAGATTTAGATACTTTACCGTTTGTGTAACTAGATGTTGCAGTTATGTAAACCTTTGTTGGATATGTTTTTGGTTATGGTGTCTCCATCAGGTTTAATTGCTAAGTGAGTTATTTCAAGACTGCACTTCATGCATGTGTATGAGTTGTCTAGGATCCGTTGTGTTGTGTTGCATGTAAAGCATTTCATATATTAGATTACAATGTTTAATCAGGTTCAAGAGTTTAGCAAAGTCGACAAGTTTCTTTAGAGGAGAGCGATGTTAGTCAACTTCACGCCATCTTTCGAGCTAAGCAAGCAAGTAGTTTGGGAGGGGGTGTGACAGCGATACACTATAGTATATCCTCGAATCGCAGTGGAAGGGCAAGTAGTATATCCTCGAATCAAATAAAAATAGGATTTTATCATACCAGGTCAATTGTGGAATTTCAAAATTATCAAAACTTGAAGAAATAACAAATAATATATACCTCCAAATTGGGTCATTTGGTCATCTGATCTTCAGCTAGCATTTGGAAAGACACTCGATTTTTTGAAACTTTCCTTCATTGACCTAATAGAATAGTAAATGAAAGTGTATATACTAATAGTATACAAGAATGCGAAACTTAACATACAAAATCTACTTCTACATTTTTCTTTTTGTTCGTCCACGTGTCCTTCTTCGTATGTTTGTATTAGTTATAGCATAGCGATTTAACTAAAGTAGGCAAATCTAATAGTTCCAATAATGAAAAAACAAGGGAGAGAGTTACCTAAGTTAAAAGAACTCACATGCTTAGAACCTTGGTGACAAGACTATAAAGCCATATGATGTTTCATTTAGGTTAAATCAAAAACAAAAACACAAGTTTGATAATTTTCATATGATTCATTATAAGACCATCTTACTCCATGGACTTTACAAGTAATATTTCTTGATAAAGTAGGTAGGAAAAAAAACAAAACTTTAGTCCAAGCCATAGTTGTCGTTTGACGTGTCTAAATTAACAAAGCTAGAAGAGGGAGGGAGAGCATCATTATTTATATTCAATCTTTTGCTATCTCTAACTCTACATCAAATCTTCAAACATCCTCCCTCTACTCTTCTTTCAAAGTTTTTGAGTCTACGTGAAAAGAAAAGTTAATGAAATATGGAATGATGATTAACCATTAAAAGGAAAATCGATAGAAGCATAAATTTTCCAAACCTACAAAATTCGAAGATGAAATTGATTATGATGCAACGATATGGTTCGATCTTTTGTATTTGATCCTTTGATTCTTTCTCAACTTCGAGAGCTAAGAAATATTCTAATTGTTGGAAGAATTCTCTCTAGGCTTAGAGAAATCTAAATGTTTGAACTGCCACAAATGAAGAGAAACTTCTCTAACCATGAATCAAACCCCTGGACCCAACTATATGGATTTGGGTCTTGTTCAGCATTTGGACTAAATTAAATCTATTTTTGGGCTCAATTGAACTCTCAAATAAATAATATTTAGGGGTCTTAACTACTATAGCCTAAATATGAGTGGTTTGTTACAAGTTGGATCTAATGTTGCTAAATTTTTCATAAATGTTCTAATGAGCTTCAATTTTGCACAAACGTAGAGCCTCAAAGACCAAAGTACCTATCTTTATTATTAATAACATATTAAAAAAATAGAAAAATAAAATAAGAAAAGTAAACCATGATTAAGATTTGCATTTATTAGATATCCTATGTAAATATGGTATGTGATTAATTCTATTAGGGTAATATTATAATCAAAATTGCCTCTTAATTATTTTTCTTGAGGGATTTTGTTCAAAGAATATTTCCTCCAACCAATCTCTCTCACTTTTTAATCTCTCTTCGTCCTTTCTTTATTTCGTTTTGCATTCTTTTTCATATATTTCATGTCGTTTTAATAATTTGTTGTATATACTTATTATATTTCATCAAATTTGCATTGATTTTCATATATTGGAAGTTAATTTGTAAAATTTTACCATGACTAAAATTGTTTTCGATTTAAATAAATCAATTATATACTCCGGTATATTTAACATAATATTAGATAACAATGTATGTCATATTTTACATTGTATTTTAATTTTGTAACAAATTTTACATTATGTGAAAGTACAAATTTATATCAATACAATTAGAAAAATGTATTGTTAATCATATTTTATATATATTGTGTAATATATGATATATTATGTGTCTGCTGCTTAAAGATATATTTTGTGTGTGATGCTTAATGATATTTAATATATACTGTAAATGCTTAATTATATATTATGTGTGTGATGCTTAATACTTAATGTTTAATTATATATTATATATAATGTAAACTATACAATATTTTTTATGTTGTACGAGTGCACCATTGATCCTAAAAATGAATAAATGGTCTAGAGTCCAGAAACTTAAAAAAGAAGTTCATTAACGACACCGTAGTATTAATAACATGAAACAATTAGTCGAAGGAGATGACCATATATAATATTTAACAATTTTAGCCTTACCTGACAAGAAATAATAGAACTATATGTGTTACTGCTTACATATTATTTTAAATATACATGTGTATATATAGGTCACAACACAAAATTGTTTTAAATATGCATTGATATATAATAATAATGAAATAAATATACATCGAAAAGAATAGATTTATATATCAATATAACCGCCTAACTTTGATAGAAGACTATTGTACAAGTCTTGAGAAGAGGTAGGTTCCTTCACTAATATTTTGAAAATACTATAACTAATGCAGTGGTCACAATCATTGTAAAATCATCATAATATATTGCAATTTCCTATTTACGTATTATTGCAAATATGCATGAGTATATAATGATCGTATAATAATATTTGAAATATGCATTGGTATATAATAAATATGTAATATGTGTCACTGCTTATGTATTTTTATAAAAATGAAACTGTACATAATGAACACAACATAACATATAATCATTTTAATAATGCAATCGTATATACTAAGTAACGGACAAGAAGTTCATTATATAATGTATACTGTATTTAAAAAAGAAGCTCATTAACGCGCACTAGTATTCAAATAAAAAAGAAAAAAAAAGTTCATTATATACTGTATAATATATTTCACAATTCATAAAAATAAAATTAATAGCATAAAACTAATAGTTGAAGGAGATGATTATAAAGCTTACAGTGAATTTTTTTGTATCAGAAACTTAAACGGATAAATAAATCGAAATATACACTCATTGGATAAGTGAACGGAAAAAGGGTGAAAGACGCTGGATAGGAGATGATCGAAAAAATAAATATCAATTGGTGAGATATAAATTAGACGAAAATCAAGTGAAATTTAACGAAAAGTGGACGAAAAAATGGTGAAAGACGCCGAAAAAGTAGTAAGTCGTAGATAGAAAACCTTTGTTCAATGTGCAAATTAAGACAAATATGTTACTTTTTTTTTTGGAAAATATTCAATATATTATTACAAAATTTGAATAAAATATATATCATAATTCATTTTTACATCTAATAAATGATATAATATATATAAGAAAAATAAAAATAAAAATTACTGTATATTTAATTTATTAAATAGATAAGTTTTAGGGCTTTTTTTATATAAAAAAAATAGAACAAAGCACGAAAATATTTACACCGTATAGAATAATTTTAAAAAAAGAAAAAAGTCCACAACTTACAACGTGAAATAACAAAAATACCTCCGTGATTAATTCTCATACGCGTGAAAATAATTTTTTATCCAGTCTAAATGATCTCTTAGTAACAATCTTTTAGTGACGATCTCATACCAACTATCTCTTAGCAACAATTTCGTAGCAAGCCTAATGATCTCATAGCAAGTCTAAACGATCATGTACCCTTATACCAAATGTAAACAATCTTGTACCATTCTACCTAGTCTAAACGATCTCGTAGCAAGTCTAAACAATATTGTACCATTGTATCTACCATTGTATCTAGTCTAAACAATCTTGTACCCAATTTAAACATGGTCATAAAGGCTATTTCTGTCGACGTGATGATGATCATGGGTAAAAATACATTTCTGCTGACATTTTGTTCGTGACCACAAAAACTATTTTTGTCGACGTGATGATGATCGTGAGCAAAAATACATTTTTGTCCACATTGTTTTCGTGGCCATAAAATCTATTTTTGCTAACGTGATGATGATCATGAGCAAAGTACCTTTCTATCGACGGTTTTTTCGTGGCTAAAAATGTCCTTTCTGCCCACGATTTTATTTGGCGTGGCCAATTCTGCCGACGTAATGTCAACAACGTGGACAAAGGAAAAGACAATGGTGTTTCAGCCACTGAATGTGTCCACGCAAAAAAACGTCAGCAGAAGTACTGCCCATGTTTTTCTTAAGAACTGCCCACCTTTGTTGCATCGACAAAGATGAAAATTGTTGTAGTAAATATTGTACCAAATCAAAACAATTTATTAGTGATAGTGACCTATCTCTTTCTAACTGGGATAGACAATTGATCATTTAGATTCGGTACCAATATCATTTAAATATTGTACCAAGAAGAAAAGAAAAAGAAGAATAATGAAATTCTAGAAGAGAAAATGAAGAAATTGGTAAATATTTACCTAAAATTAATAATACGAAGATGAGATGAGTAAATTACAAAGAAGAAAAAGAAGTGAAAAATGGTAAGCATTATTGAATGAAGGACAAACTTGAAATTTATGAAAATATCATAATTTTTTTTATTTTGTTACACGGACGGTAAATATTTTAGTGTTTTGTTATGTTTATGAAAACTAACCTAAGTTTTAAAGATTCATAATAAATGTGATATAAGTTAATTATGGTATATATTATTATATAATTCTGAAAAAATATATTATTTGTAATTAATGCGAGAGATAAAATGGTAATTAAAAATCTAAAAATATATTATTTGTAATTAATGCGAGAGATAAAATGGTAATTAAAAATGTAGAAATCTTAGTTAGAAAATTAATGAGATTTTGAGACATTTGTGAAAAATCACGTGTAAAGTAAGTCTTTTTTCTAAATTTTTATAATATTTTATTAGACCAAAATAATTAATTTAACCAAACGTCACATGAAGAAAACACGTGGAGCGTTATTAGAATTTGTCAATTTATGTTTTGAATTTTAATTTGATATACATATCAACTTTTAATTAGTGTTAAATTCAATCATTTATATTTTTAAAGTTAATTGGCTAAATAACGTGCATTCGTGTTTTTTTTCTTTTTTAATAAAACAGTGATCATAATTTTGTAATAGATTTAAATTGAGAGTAGTTTTATATTACTATTAGACAATGTGTAAATATATATTAGTTAATTAGAAAATATGGATATAGATGGAGAAAAATAAAGAAGCATAAAGAGGAAGAAATGAAAATAAAAAATACAGAAGGTAAATAGCATTATGCATAACAAAATTACAAAAACAGAAAGAAAGAAAAGAAAAGAAAAGAAAAGATGTAATATTTATGAATTACATTATTTGTAAGGATGGAGGGCAAACCAAGAATTTGTTCTCCAACCATTTTGAAAAAAGAGAAGGAAAAAAGCGAAGTTTCTATATACTCTAATTTGACCTTTTAAAATCAACACCACAACACCAACACAAATATAAAAAACAAACTGCCCCAAATCTAACCATATATATATATGTACTTTCAATTATTACTCAAATTACTATTCTAGGTTATATTTTGTAAATATTTTTAATAATTTTAGTACCTATAATAATTACCTACTTATAAATATTAAACTAAAAGTAATTATAATAAACACAATTTCTATAAATAATAATAGTAAATTTTACGAAATATTTACAACCTATAGTAAATTCGACAATCATTGATATGCTATAGTGATAGAAGACTATCAATCATAGAATCCAAAAATTTCTATAGTTTGTAAATATTTTAATTTATTTTGCTATTTTTAAAAATGTCCCAATAATAATCGATGGTATAAACCATGTTTCAAAAAATGCAAATATACCAAAATCTATCAATGATACATTTTTATAGTTATTGTAGTTTTGCTACATTTATAAATTTTTTAAAATGTCAATGTTTTATGCATAGTTTCGATCTAATTGTTATGTTTATAAATGTTTGAACAAAAAGAATACGTAACAATTCATTTTTGTTTTTTTTTTATATAAAAAATACATTTTTTGATCCTTAAATTGGGGTTATTATTTATTTGGTTCCTGAAATTTCAAAAGAAATACAACTTGACCAATTTAATTGAATTGACAATTATTATTAATTTTAGAAATATTTTTAAAAATATAACAAAACAGTAAAATATTTATAGAACCATTTCGAAAAAGAAGAAAGCTCGTAGACCCACGACAAAAAATCCAAAAATGCTCTATCAATTAATTGACATATTAAAAAAATATATGTCGTTTATGTTTAAAAAATGTTGGTTTAAACTTGATTATTCAAATTTAGTTATCCAGTAGGGAAAAAGACAAATTTGAAATTAAATAAAAAAAACAAAAATAGTTAGTTGAATGAAAATTTTCATTTTATTAAATATTTTGTGGATTGTATGGTTATATTTATTTTAGTGTTTATTATTAGGTGGCTTTTTATTAATTTTGTCTTCTCCAAACACTCGTGTCAACTCCCATTTCTTCCTTTCTTGTTCTAACAAAGATCCATGTACATTGCTTTCCCTCCTTTTAGTACTTACTTGCATTTCTCTCTTTATCTTTTTAGTTCAAACATGTTTCTTAGATCTCATCTTGCTTTCTTAATTATGGGTTATGTTGGTCAGAGTTCAATGCTTTGAAGCTATATATTAAAAAAAACTTCAGAAAATCGACCCCAAAACCATTTAATTACAATGTAAAAAGAAACTAAAAAAGAAATGAAATGAAATGAAACAGCAGGAAGATTGAGAAAGTCTGAAATGAAATGAAAGCGAGGGAGATAGAGGAAGGAGAAAGGGAGTTACAGAGGAGGAATGGAGGGAGGGAGAAAAGAGAAAGGATATATATATATAATATATATATATAAAAGCCACCTAATTCAATCCACCATGTGAATGGAGAGACCATTTACAATCATTTTCCAAATTTAAGAGAATAAAATATTGATTTTGAAACTTCATATACCAAATTGACACAAATTCATAACCGATGAGCAAAAGTGCATTTTATCTTTTCTCTTGAATAATAATATGGATACAATATCCCAAAAGTCGGATGGTATTGACAAAAAGCCGATAACACTATCGAGAAAATTCCACCCTCAAAAAACATGAAACACAACTAAGAAATAATAAGGAAAAACAGAACTCTCCAGTTTCTTTCAATCACCACATAATCTTATTCCCTTGTTTTCATCTCATCCCACAATTATTATTTCAATTATCCATTTTAATAATGCATCGTATCGACTCCCCTTTCAGCATGTATTCAAACGCCTTGTTTATCTCAGAAAATGACACTGTATGTGTAATGAACTTCTCCAGTTCCAGCTCCTTCAACAAACAACAAAATAAACCCACCTCAGAAATCACAGCATTTATCAAATAATCCTTCAATGGTTATTGCAAATTCTATTAAAAGAGTTTCTATACCTTGTTCAAGTACTTCTCGACGACCCCTGGAATGTCGCTTCGGGGTTTGTAGTTGCCGAAGAATGTACCCTTTAGAGTTCTTTCGTTAAGGAGATTCATAGGATGAGTTTTGAATGCATCGTCTTTGTTTGGGACTCCCACAAGAACAGCAACACCCCACCCCTGTTTTTTTTTTCAAAAACAGAAGAAAACTAGTGTTAAATGAGGGAAATGGGATTATTTTGGTTACGGAGTTTAGGATCGGTTTAAAATGATTTATGTACATCGTGAACGCATTCAAATGCTGCGATCATTGCTTGGATGCTTCCGGTACACTCCACGCTTCGGTCAACTCCTCCGTTCGTCATCTCAGCAATCACCTCTTGAACTGGCTTGCTATGATCCTTTGGATTCACAAATTCATTGCAACCAAATTTCTTTGCTGTTCAAAGAAACCATCATCACAAACAAATCAATAAATAAGCCATCTAAAACAAGAAAGTCTCATTAGTGAATATGTTAATTTGATTCTACCTTCTTCGAAACGAGCCGGATTCAGATCAACACCAATGATCCTAGATGCCCCAGAAATTCTTGCTCCTTCAGCAGCCTTAGGTTTAAAAAACAGAGAAAATATCAACAACTTCAAACGTTACGAAAAATTCAATTAGAAAATGAACGAAATGGTAAGAACTTACAGCAAGTCCAACAGCTCCAAGTCCAAAGATCGCAACGGATTGACCCTTTTTAGGCTTTGCAACATTCAAAGTGGCACCAAGGCCTTGATTCACAAACACAAACCAAATTAATTACATTAAACAACAGAATCAAACAAAGGTCGCCTTGTAAAAATGTGTACTATATTGAAGAGAAATGTAGAAAACCTGTGGAAATGCCGCAGCTAAGAACACAAACTTTGTCAAGAGGGGCGGCGGGGTTGATCTTAGCCAAGCAACCAATATGAACAACAGTGTATTCACTAAAAGTGGAGGTTCCAACAAAATGATGAATGGGTTGTCCATTTTTGGAGAATCTAGTTTTGCCATCACTGATCATAACTCCACGATCAGTATTGATTCGAAGAAGATCACACATATTGCTTTCTTCAGATTGACAATGACGACAATCCCCACATTCACCAGTGAAAACAGGAAGAACATGATCTCCTGGTTGAAGATCTTTCACTCCTTCTCCAACACTCTCAACAATTCTATTCAAAATCACCGAAACCCTCAGATCAATATTACCCATTTTTTTAAATTAAAAGAAAAAAAAAAAGAAGAAGAAGAAGTTGATTCAAAACTTACCCTCCAGCCTCATGTCCAAAAATACGAGGAAACAATGGGGTTTGTCCCTAAAACACAACCAAAAAAACAAAAATAAAGAACCCGTAAACCCCATTTGAAAAAACGAGAAACTGGGATTTGATTATCTACCTTGGCCTCCCAGAAGTAAACATCAGTGTGGCAAAGAGCAGTGAAAAGGATCTTAACACGAACTTCATTAGCTTGTGGTGGTGCGACTTCAACTTCTTCAATCACAAGTGGCTTTCCAGCCTCCCAAGCCACAGCAGCTAGATAAGAGAAACAAAGATGAAAGAAAGTATAAATGAAAAGCGAAAAAGGATGGGAAAATTGGTGAAGATGAAGATTGTATTTGTTGGGTTTACCTTTGCATTTGATGACCTGACCAGCAGTGGACATTGTTGTTGGTTAGAGGGAAAGGGGTGAATGGAAGAGAGGAAAAGAAAAATAGAAATGGGATAGAAAAGATGATGTGAGAAATGAAGAAGTGAGTGAGAGTATTTATAGTTAGAAGGATTTGAATGTTGGGAAGGAACCAAACGTGGTTTTCGGGGAGTAATACCATTTCCTGTTAGACAAATTGTCTAAGTTTTCTAGGTGCGCCCCGGGTCCTCTGTAGTGACACGTGGCTTTTTGAAAAAGAAAACTATGAACCAATCCAAATAAATCAGTAACCGTAACAATAACCAAACCCAACTTGGTAGTCACCCCACTTTTCTTTTTTAATTACTATATCTTTTTTCTTCAAATTCTATTGGCTCACCAATTAGGGTAACAAAATGCACCAAACGCATTTTATTTTTAAATCTCTTTTTTTTTTTTTTGTATCAAACACTTTCATTTTTTTACTTATTTTATAAATCAAACAAATACAAAATATATTCTAAACACACATTTAATACAAAAATAGATTTTTACGGAACTACTTCATTCTTATCATTTTTTTAATAATTTTATTCTAATATAATTATAATAGTACAAAATTCTATATATTTCTTTTCTAATAAGTCCTACCCATAACAATAATTATTTTGGATTTATTTGGTTAAAAGTTGAGGCCTCCATTTGGTAATATTCCAATCTTTTGTTTTTGTTTTTTTCTGTTTTTTAAATTTTGCTTTTAATTTTTTTTTAAATAAAAAAATACCATATATGTTTGGTAACTTATTTTTATTTTCTATTTTTTAATAGAAAATAAATTTTTGGAAGTTAAATTTTAAAAAATAGTAAATTTGACAAAATATTTACAACATATAACAAAATTTTCAGATTCTATCAATAATAAACATTAACGAATACTGATATGCTTCTATCAATTATATAATCTGAAATATTTTAATTTATTTTACCATCTTTAAAAATATATTTTTTTTTAAGTTTTTTCTTCATTTTCAATTATTCTTCCTAATATTAAAAACAAATTTCTTGTTTAAAAAACGGAAAACTAAATTAGTTCTTAAGCGTATCTTATTTTAAAAATTAATTTTTAAAAACAAAAAAGAAAATGATTACAAGCAGGAAATTAAGTGAGAGTTTTTATAATTAGAATTATTTGACTTTTGCGTTTTTTTGTTTTTGAAAACTAAATCTATGGATACATTTTTTTTTTCCAAAAGTCAAGCCTTGCTTTTTTGGAAAATTCCTCACTTTACTATACAAAATAAGTAGGTAAAATTAATAGAGAAATTAAAAGAAAACAAGAAACACAATAATTTACATGAAAAACTTGAAACCATATTTTTAAAATAGCAAATATTAAAACTATTTACAAAATATAACAAAATTAATCAAATTCTTCTCATGAAATGTTTGCTATATTTTGTAAATAATTTTATTCCTTTTATTATTTATGACAATTCCCTTATAAAAAAAACAACAAAACTAAAAGAAATTCTACCACGTGAAAATTGATTACAAAATATTTTTGATCCCACCGTTAAACTAAATAATACAATAATAAATTTTATTAAAGTTACTATACCTAAACTTAAACTTATATTATATTAACACTGTGGCTATATAATTGTATTTCAAACGAAAAAAAATTAAAAAAGGATACAGCAATTATATGTCTTTTAAAAATATATAAATGTGAGTTTGACTTAAAAGGCAAGAAGAGGGCAAGAAGAGAGCTTCTGTTTCGAATGGGACAATTGAAGAAGGAACAAAGAAATTTGATATATATATATATATATTGAGAGGTGGGTGTTTTGGGAATTATACACAGATTTGAAACCCAATTAATCATATTGCTAAACTTTTAGTCTTTTACAATGTTTTTGGACCATAAACTTCATTTCAAGATTCTTTTTTAATCACCCACTTGCCACCAACTTGGGTAATGACTAATCACTAACTTTATAACCCATTTGTTTCATAAATTAACACCAACCTAAAATGCTACATTCTCTTCTACCAAAATCTTAATCTTACGTTTTAGGTGTTAGAATAAATAGTTATGATTCTTCATGAATGAATTCTTCATCAATAGATGCATCATGAGTGGATGCATCATTTCATCAAAAAGAGTTATTAACTAAAGGACATGACTTTTCGAATAGTCACGAAAAGTCTATAAATAAGTCATTTTGGTTAAGAGAAATGAATACATCAAAATCATTTGTTTTCTGTAAACAAATTTCTCTCTATATCCACAACCTTGACGTTCGGTAGCTTCACAAGGTTTCGTTCGTAGATCTTCTATACGAGGTGCTACATATAGAAGAAAGTTGATCTACTCTATCCTGGAAGGCAATTGTTCTAAATTCTTAAGCAGTAGGGTGAGTAAATTTGTCTTAAGGAGACAATGTGAATTCGTTGGACTCAGATCTTTATCTATATATGATTTTCTATTCACTATGATAATAATTTACATAACAATTTGATAATCTGTATAACATTAGGTTAACTCGATCATCTCAAATTTGATTTCAAATAGTTTATAAATTGTATAGCTAACATCTTTAATAAGATTCTAACTTGCAATAATGTACTCAATTTGTTTTAGTTATACATAGTTTTAAAATGAAATTTAAAAAATTAGGTACTTTTGAAACATTTTAGGTAAAAAAGATTTCTTTCTGGCTTAATTTACAAAAATAATATTTACGGTCGGCAGAACAAAATAAAAAAAGTCCTTGAAGTTTGATTATTTTTTCATAAATTTCATATATGTTCTTGTTGGCTTTGAATATTGCGAGATGAGTTATGTACTTCTTCACTCCTTCTTCTTCTTTTTATTTTTTGTGATTTATTCATCTCCTCGTCAAAAGTTTATTTCTTCGGCGTTTAGAGTATAAGACCAATTGTTTAAATTTCCTATTTCATCTTCATCATCTTCCGTAAGAATTTTAAATTGTTTAGAAGATTACTAAAAATATAATGTTAACAAAGAACTATGTACCGTTGCATTTCTAAACGATTGTGTACTAAAATCTAAACGATTATGTATATTGTATTATACGATTATTAGATTTGAAGTTTTTAATAATCATTTACATTATTGGATTACACAATCGCTTACCACAACCAACACAATTGCTTACCATAATCAACACGATCATTGACCATGATCAATACGATCATTTACTATGGTCAACACAATCATTTACCATGATCAACACGATCGTTTAAAGTTATATATTATTTCACTACACAATCGGCTATCCTCAATTTGTGATTAGATTATATATTATACCAATCGTTTATGTCTAAAGTTTTCTCGCTATTGTTTAGGGTTTCCATCATTTAAAATGAACTACACAATCATGTATCATGATTTAAACCACTGTTCAGATGACAAATCATGTGTTGACCAGAGTATTTTTTATATTTCACCTTATGGATATGTGTATTTTTTTTTTCTTTTCTAAAATTATTGTAAATACTTTAACATTTTGTTTTAAAAAAACCCTTTTTTAATTTGTCCTCATTAAACTCATATATATATTTCTAACTAAATTTTTTTAATCCGTATCTTTTTCGACTTCAATTTTGAACTAGGGTAATATTTTAATTGTCTATTAAATTTAATATGATCTATAGTATTAAATTTTCATCAACATGCTAATATTTTCATCGATACTTTCACGCTTTCACGAGTTTGATATCAAGTACATAAGAAGTAGATCAATATATTGGTTATATTAACTACATTTAGTTTTTACTATGGTTATGTGATGTACTATAGTACATTAACTCTAGTTAGTTCACTTGGTTAGTTTGTAATAGTTTGATTTATTGTATTTATATTGCCCAATTAATTGTGAATAAGAAAACTTTAGATTGTCAACTTGTTCAAATCGTACGTTATGTCAACGAGACTCTTTGTCAAATTGGAATTTAAGGATTTGTATCTTGCATGCTCCTAATCGCACTCTTTTGTGATTTTTCTTTATTACCTTCTTCCATTTTGTTTCTTTTTCTCTAAGAGCCTTTTGAGAATGATGAAACAATCAGACAAGAATTCACAATCTGAGGATTTATATGTTCAATTGAATCCATTTCATCTTCACCATTCCTTCTGACCTACAACGTCTGTGCTTGTTATTCAACAATTGATTGGAGCAAGCAATTTCCTAGAGCAAAGCAATGACAATTTCCCTTTCAGCTAAAATTTAATTAGGGTTTATTGATGGAACAATAATTGAAGAACAAACTAGACAGTATCAGAAGGTTGCTTGGAAGTGTAACAATGACATTGTTTCCTCGTGGATTATGAACTCCGTTTCAGACAAAACTGCATTAAGGTTGGTTTATATCGATTCAGCAAAGGATATTTGAGAGGAACTTAAGGACCGTTTTCGGTAGAGCAATGGACCATTGATATATCAATTGCGAAAAGATTTGTTACTACAAATCAAGAATCATTGAGCATTGAGGATTATTATACAAAGATGAAGACTCTTTGCATGGGAAGATCTCAGTGATTATCATCCAACTTGTGAATGTGGAAGCCTACAAACGTTCACCGATCATCTCCAAACAGATTATGTTTTGGCTTTTTTAATGGGTCTTAATGAACTTATGCAATTGTTCGGACCCAAATTTTCCTAATAAATCATCTGCCTTCAATCAATAAAGTGTTTTCACTTGTAATTCAAAAATGTTGTTGCAATTTGGGTAGGAGTATTTCGCCTTGTATGTGGCTTGGTGAATACTTGTATTTCGCCTTGTCTTGACACTTGATGTCTCATCTTATTTAGAGATTAGAACGCCTAATAAGGATCAACTACGCACTAATCTGTTGATCACCTAATGATTATCTTACATGATCAAAACGCCTCTTATCAATATGCTTACTGCAAAATAAAAAGACATTTTGCAGCTCTACTCCTTTATAAAAACAAATTTCTAAAGCCTCGTCATCCCCAGGACAAAATAGTCGTGTATTTCAATTAGTTTTTCATTGAAACTAATCCGAGTCTCAACACACTCAAATAAGCCACTTTGTTTTGCTCGAAAAACTCACAGAAAGAGATTTTAAAGAGAGCATTTGCTTATGATTTCTCACACACAAAATGGAATAAGTAAAAGAGTTTATATAGTGTGAGGAAACAAATAGAACCGTTGGAAATTAATTTGGGAAATTAATTTTATAAACGTTTGTAGTTATGGAGAGATTATGTTGACTATTAAATACAAAAGGGTAATAAAATGTTTGATAATTTAATTATGAGATAAAGATCATATCATTCATTATATCTCATCTTGCTTGACCATCTCTGGCCTAGGATGTCAACGATGTCAACGTATGCTAGAATATAATGGTTGGATATATAATTAATAGATTTTTCCACCATATTGGATATATAATTTTAAATTTTGGCAATGTTAAATATTTTGTTAGTTTTTGTATGATTTATTTGGTATATGTTTCTAACTTATTGACATTTAGATTTATGTCGTGAGAATGTGGGATTTCAATTAATATTTAAATAAAAAAAAGTTGAATTTCAAATAGTTGATTGAAAATGTAAATTAGAATATAATGGTTGAGGTCCATTATATCACACTTAATTTAAAGAAAAATGTGAAAGAGGGTGTGAAACCAAAATTAGTTTATAGAGAAAAGAAATGTGGTTAGTGACAAAGTTTGAATTAAGATAAAAGAAAAGTAAAGGCATAGAGGTATACCATAAATTATATTTTAAAAGAGAATCTGAGAACGGCACAGATGATTAAAGGGAAAGAGGGAGTGAGGGGAGCATGGAGAAGGTGCCACCTCAATTTTCTCTCTCAATTATATTAACCACCAAGTGTTGAGATGGCCGAGTTGGTCTAAGGCGCCAGATTAAGGTTCTGGTCCGAAAGGGCGTGGGTTCAAATCCCACTCTCAACACATAATTTTTCTTTTAAGTCACGTGACAATGTAGAGAGGATGTGGAGGAATTCTAGTATGCTCAGCAAAAAAGGCTTGAATTTCTACGTCCAATGTTCTCTTCTTGTTTTTCATGACTTTTAGTATATACTTGTTTAAATGATTAAATCTAAGCTACTTTTACCCATTGTAGTTGTCAATATAGCTAGAACAAAGGATTTGGTATTGATTTTCAAAACTAATTTCACTTAAGGATTTTTATTGTTTATTTGTTATGAGATTATTGGTGCTATATTCTTCAATATTGCTATGTTTTGTAGGTTTAATCATGCTCTAAGTTCGGTTGCCAATATTATACAAACTTCACATATGGCTCATGTTTAATGATATTTAGTGTAACTATATTTTTTTTTAAGCTTGTGGTCATATGTCAATTTCTCAATGTTAATGATATTTTGGTTGTTATCCAAAAAGAGAACTCAAACCTTTTATTTGATAATTTTGTTTGGTTTCTAGCATTTAGTACTACTTTGATTTTTGGTTGATGGTTGAGATTTTTTTATGTCCTAATTAAGTAATTGTTTCACCATGTGCTAAGAGTTTTTTTTCTCTCAACGTCATTCCTTTATGAAGTTTCCCTCCATAAGATGCATGAAAAGTTCAAGAGTAAGCTATTGTTTAGCTTGCCTAGTTTCACTTATTGAGCAGGTAACAAGTTTTTTTCCCTGTTTGATGCCTTGACGATTTTGAATTATTTTGCATTTGAATCATTTTTTTCTATTAACATCTATTTAGTTCATTGTTGCAGATGATGAATTTTCTTATTGTCTCAATCTTTTGGTCTCTTCTATTTGCAAAAAAAAGATATTTTATTCTCTTTCAACATCTGTTTAAACTTACTTTCCAGTTAATTCCTTTATGATGATCTTCATTTGTTGTTTGCTCTTCTTTTATAGACAAGATATCTTCATTTCTAGAACTGGCCTGTCGAATGGGGGTGGTGTCCGGCTCTCTAGTCTTTTATATTTGTATTTGAGAGACATAAAAGGAATCAGGATCTATGAGAATTGAGTGAAATGGAATTAGGAGAAGACAAATGGAATTAGGAGAAATTGAATGATAGCATCTATGAGAATTGAGTGATGCATCTATGAAAAATTAAGAATTAGGAGAAATGGAATTAGGGGACGTGAGAATTAGAAAAATATCCCACAAAGAAATTGAGTGAAATGGAATTAGGAGAAGACAAATGTGAATTGTAGGTGTCATTTAATGATGCACATTCAAGGAAACTTCCTCCTAAAATTTTTGTGCATTTGTTTGCAATTATGTTGTTAATTTTTTCAAGAGCACACCTTTTTCTTTGTGCATATTTTCATTTTTTTTTTCAAGAGCAGACTCTAGTTATTCTCTTATAGTCTTACTATTGTTTTTTTTTTTTCAATCTTTCAATCTTAGATCAATCTTAGATCAATGTGAGTATTAACTTCTTACCTATTGGCTAAGGACAATATGTTTTGCATATCCTATATATTTTCCAAGTTTTTTAATTAAGGACTGAAATTTTAAAATGAAAAATTGTTTTCTTACACGGTTTGGAAGAATCCAATGAAGCACTAAAGCCAACTTGGAGCTTACAAAGTGTATTTATTACGTATATATATTAACGTGTTGACTTTTTGTTTTCATATGGATGTAGTAATTGAGGAATATACGACAAAAAATAAAGTAGTAATTGAGGAATATACGACAAAAAATAAAGTAGTAATTGAGGAATATACGACAGAAAAAAATGTCATAATATACGAATTCATAACATTTTGTAACTGTTGTCAATACTAAAACAATGACAATTTAATTTTATAAAAACTTGTCACGATTAACCTATCTTTGACAGAAAAAAAAATCATAATATACAAATTTGTGACATTTTGTAACTGTCGTCAATAGTGAAACATTGACATTTGCTTTTATAAAAAACTGTCACGATTTACATATCATTGACAGAAAAAAAAAACGTTATAATATACGAATTCGTGACATTTTTGTAACTGTCATTCAATATAAAAAAGATGAAATTTATTTTTATAAAAATTTTCACGATTGATATATTCTTTACAGATAAAAAGTGTCATAATAAATGAATTCACGACATTTTTGTAACTATCGTTAATATGCAAATCATGACAATTATTTATTGTCATAAAATAAAATATGACAGTTATTTGTTGTCATAAAATAGTAATTAATGACATTTATTTTCTGTCATGAAAAAACTTATTGTGACAATTTTTGAAAACTGTCATGGAAGGACTTTCACAACAGACGATATTATGACTGTAAATAACTGTCACAGATTTTGTTCGCGACAGAAAATAACTGTCGTCGTAGACAATTTTTGTTGTAGTGATCTAATACGCATAAGTGGCGCAACATGTTGGTTCTTTAGTCAACCGATATTCATGATTTTTTCAATAAATAACTCGCTATTTTATTCAACCATATGAAGACATTATAGATACGCATGATATTTTAAAAAAGGTTTCTCTTGATATTGTTATCGTAGAAGCATAACCGACGAAATGTAGAAAAAATCTTCTTTGACATAATTTAAAATTTTGGAACCTCACGTGCATCCAATATTTATAACAAACTTTAAAAAGAATAATTGCTTTCTAATGATTGTATTTTTATGGCATCATGGCATTAAGTTTTATGTTCTAAAACTCGTGATTTTCATGAATGTTAAACTATTCTATTATTCAATAAAATAATTATGGAAGTATTTTTTGATAAGATGTTATTGAATAATAGATTTGCTTGTTATAAACTCAAAATCCAATAAACAAGGTTCCTTCACTATAGTATGTTTACTTAAACTTTATATAGAGATAAAAACCTGAATCAAGTTTGAGTAAATTAAAGAAAAATTGCATTAGATGTAAAAAATATTTTAAAAAAAAGCAATCCATGACACTTATGTTTTGCCTATTTGCAAAATTAGTGATATCAGACGACAATCATATGACTATCAGAGGGCAGATGATTTTCGTCTTTTAAATTTATTACTTTTGAAATTTAGAAAATGAAGTGACATGTGTCCTATTATCATAATTTTTTTTATTGCTATTTTTATTAAAAAGAAAAAAACTTAAATTAAGTAGTATAAATGGTCTATAATCTGCCTAATTATCTTAAGCCACATTAAATTAACTACACTCATTAAATTAACTACACCAACAACCTATGAATTTTATTCTCTCTCCCACCTAAAATTTCAACATATCTTATATTATTCCTCTTTAAAAAATTCAAATGTGTTATCTAACCTTGGTTAATTTAAAATTGTTCTATTATTTTATAATTCTTTTTTCTATTTTGTAGGTTTTGAGCCTAAATAAAGTAGAACTAGAAATGATAATTACAAAATTGAACTAAAACGAACAAAACATGGCCAAATAAAAAAGAATGTCTCATTTTTGTGCAAGATAGGTAGTGCTGTGTTCCTTTATATTTTTTTCGTTTTCGAAATTGTTCATCTGATAAATATTTTGCCATTTGTTATAATTTTTTTAAAAAAACCTATCTTTAATGTCATTTTGTTAATTTATCTGATCTTCCCAATTTCTTTTCAAAATAAAATCCAATTGAATTATGGTAAATCCCAAATCAACCAAAAGAACCAAAACTCTTTTAAATTTAAATGGAATAATCTCAATACTGTAATTCAAATATATCTTAAAAACCAAAAGATAATTTAATTAATTGAAGATAATTAAATAAAATTACAGTATAAGGAATGTGAGAGTTTTGAAATTAGTAAACTTAAGAATCTGATGGGTTGTGTTGGATTTGTTTGAAAGTTTTGAGTAATAGGTGAATGAGATTAAAGAGGTGTGTGGCTACTTTATGCATTCCTCATTTCCCCAAACGTCCAAATCCACCATTGTTGTCGTTGTTACCCATTGTTTGGTTTGCAGAGAGGTTGTGAGTTTTGGTGATTTTATTTATTTCATTTGGTTTGTCCTCACGGAAACGAAGGATTGATGGGTGGGGGGTCTCAGCCCAATCCGGCATTCGTTTTTTGGTGTGTTATCTGAACTCTCTGTGGCTTCTTTTTGTTGCTTTGGTTTAATGCATTTTCTATAATATATATATATAGCATATTAACTATAATATTTGCAAATATCATTCATTGGAATAAACCAAAGATTGAGAGAAAAATTTATACAAAAAGTCTTTTTCTTTTCATATTTGGGTTAGGTCTGAATATACAAATTCTTCCATCACATCTCACTCAACATAAAGGGAAGTTACCGAAGTACCCCTATCTCTAAGCCCATAATATAATGACTCTTTTAAAGCTCGGATAAGAGATGCTGTAATTTCCTCACATTTTCAAAGTCAGATAAGATCTGAATGGTATTAGTACTGCCCCCAGTTTTGAATAGCACAACTTCAAAATAGTACTTTGATGACTTCAAGGGCAATATGGTATTTTCATAATCAAGACAGGTTATCAAATAGAATGGAATGTATATATTACATAGAGGAAAGTTTATCCTTTTCCTATAAAAAAAAAAAAAAAAGTCACAGAAAAGAAAGGATAATCCATGGAAAAAAATGAAAAACCAGTAGAGCAGGTAAGCTATAACTAATGTTAGATAATTAGAATCGAACGTAAAACTATTTTCTTTTCACACACAAAGTATTGAAAGCTAAACAGATACAACAAGATATACCACACACTCTTTTAAGTTGTTGGAGCTGTGAATGTTACAATTCATTACCTCCACGCTGATGTAACAATCAAGCTTTTCTCTTCCCATCCAAAATGAAGTGTCCCCATTTCCTCATACATCTTGAATCTGTTGCAATACTCCTCGATAAGTTTCCGAATCGGGTCGGTCACATTTTGGCTCATCGAACAAGAAGTGAAGCCTGCCATCGTCATCCTTGCCCGCCATTTCCCAGCCACTTCATATCTCTCTACTCTCTCCTCACCTTCACAAGCTACAATATTGACTATGTCCTTTGCTAAGCATTGACTTTCTACATTTATTCTGTCTTGACTATCTCTTGGGAGTGTTGCATCAAGAGAATCGTAAACAGCTGCATAGTAGTTATAGGCTTCGACGAATCTTGAGAAGAATGGGGTGGTGTTTGTGTTCATGTCCTGTTCGACAACTGTTACCAGTTTTGGGTTCAAGCTCTTCACCATTCGGAGAAGCCTGTCTCGTTGATTTACGGTTGAAACGCTTTCATCTGGCATGTGGTGAAGCAGAAAAGCAAAGTTCACTATGAGTGCCTCTCCAGGCTTGGAGGCAAGCATTGAGGGCGTAACCTCAGAAGCATTTGAGGCAATTGCTCGAAATTCAAATGGAACCCGTAGTGCTTTTGCCAGTTGCTCAAGCCTTTGTCCAATGTGCCTAAGACCTCCAACGGGGCGCTGTACGGATTCAGGGTCATCAACCCCTGTTAACCTCAAGTGTGGTGGCTTACCTGGCTGAGCTGCTAACATCTGAATTAATTTTATGTACTGAGTTCCTTGGCTTACATCGAAATCGATTATGTGAATTTTCTTCTCATCTTTCGCTGCCTCAATAATCGCACAATTTGCAGCCATAAAGCCAAATTTGAAACAGGGGCAGACCTCGAAAAGGATCTGCATAGCAGCGAGACGGTCGGAGGAAGGGGGTTCTTTGCATCTCAAAGCTTTATAAAGACATTTTCCTGATTCCAACAACCGAGCAGCAAGACCTTCCACCATATATGCAGCAATCCTCTGTGAAGGATCTCCCTGAATCGAGACCACACATCGAAGCTGTTCTATCATGGCTGACGCTTCTCCATAGTTCTCTTCTGAGATAGCAAAAGCACATTCTGAAAGCATCTGTCTTGGATTCTGTGAAGATAACTGAGATGCATCCTTATTGCTACTGATGGTACTGAAATTAGAATCTGTTGATGAAGATTCCTTTGGCGAGTCATGAAGCAGTGCATCTTGAATTGAATTCGCCCATTCGCTATCAATTTCCATGCTCTGGCCGTTTGTAAGCATCTCAACATCATAATCCGCAGCATCAGGGTCACCCAGCAGGTCTCTTTCCAATTCTTGCAACTTCTGTCTCACTTGATCATCCTCGAAATCAAGCTCTTCTGGACTTGTACTCTCAAGGCAGGCCGAGTCTGAATTTGATTGACAAGCATCAAAAGGTGTAAATGAATTACACAAGGGGGATAGAGAATCAGCCCAAGCGTTGGGGTGACAAGAATTGGTAGAAATGCCAGAAATCGCTAGCTCTTCTATTGGGAAGTCGAGGAAATACTTCTCATAGCTCTCGCTGCAATATGTATCATTCATATACATTGTTCTATGTTTTTCAGAGCCAAATCTTTGTGTGGACAAGTCAGGAGCACTATTAGTTCCCTTCAATGAGTAAAGCTTGCGACTCCCATATGATAACGGAGATGGATCGGACGGCCTCACTAACGACATCGTTTTCTTAGTCCCAACTCTGCTTTTTCAGGATGACCAGTTTTAAGACCATAGAATTTCCAACCTATGTTGGAAGATCTGAAAAATAACAAAACATGCAACTATAAATCACAGATCATTGACAAACAACAAATACAAATAAACAATCCATCACTCAACTCAAATTCTCAATCAATTCCTTGTGAATTTGTACCACAAAGGAAAGGATCATAAAAGTCAATCAATTGTATCAGAGTCAATATTAAATAGAACACGTTAAAGCTGGAACCTCTTATCTTTTCTTTGAAGCAATGTCAAAACAAAGAGAAACGAAGATTAAATTGAAGAAAAATCAACTCAAACATAGAGAAATTTCTCCATGGTGCTAATTTTAGAAATCTAAAAATTCGGTTCACACAACAAAGTTATCATGCAAATGCCTGCTATAGAATTGCCAAACATGCCTCAAAGCATGATGAGCATGTGGCTGAATAAATCTCCATCAAATGAAGCTTATTAAGAAGTTTTATGGAGGAAATAATTTTTTTTTTTTTTAAAAAAAAAGAAACCCAAAGGAATCAGAGCTCTTTTTTCATGGATTTCAACGTAGAAAGAGAAGAAGTTCAAAAGAGAGAGAGAGAAAGAGAGGGAACATAGAATATCCCAAGGGTTAAAGAGTTGATAAGAATCAATTAAGACAATAAACAAGATTACATCTCAATTTTATCTTATGAGTTTGTATGCAGTAACCACTAATCAGAATGGGTACAGAAACAAGAAACACAATAATTACAATTCCAAACAAAGAAGAAGATGATAAGGAAAATTCAACCATACAAACAAACAATCCATAGAATCAGAAACAAACCAACCTGAAACAGGGCTCTTCCACAAAGCACTTGAAACCACTCAAGCCCAACAAAAATAACCTCAAAATCAACCCGAAAAGAAGTAAAAAACCTCAATCGAGAGGGCCCAGAAGGCAAAATGAAATCCCCTTTCTGGGTTTTCAATATCTCACCACCCCTTTTGACAAACAGAAGATTTGAAAAGAACAGCAAGAGATGAAAAGATAATGTAAACCCTGGATAGAAAGACGCAAAGAGAGTGAAGAAAATATAAGAAGCAAGCAAGCAATGAAACAAGAAAAGAAGAAAGCCAAAAACAAAATTCAGAAGACGCAAAAGGAGAAAAGAGGAAGGAGGGGGAGTTTCTTGGTAAAGAGTGTCAATCTTCTGGAATTCCAAAGTGGGAGAAAAGTAGAAGAACTCACCATAATATATGAAACAGAAAGGGAAAATTCTCAAGACTTGAAGAAATTTATTGGGGTTTTTTAATTTTAGGATGGATTAGTTTGGTGCTACACCAATTTTTGTCTGACTAAAACAAATGGTTGAAAAATATCATATCATACCTACAAAATGCTGACGGCAGCGTCATGGATGAAATGTGCCTTGTTTTTTAAGCCCAATCCTGACCATTGGGTTTTTCTTGGATTAAATCAACGATGCAAAGTTCAAGACTTTCTTGGAATTAAAACACTACTTTTGCTCAAGGCTTCATTGCGAGTGTTTTGGGGTTGGATAAAACTTGGGAGTTAATTTAGATAAGAAAAAGAAAAACTAAAATGCTCCTAAATATAACTATTATATTTAAAATAATTAAGTATATAATAACAATCTAAAATATTATTAATAAATTTTGACATATTTAAATTTTAGAAAAAATATATTTATTTTTTAAATTGTTATTGAAGAAAGTAAATTAATTAAAAATGAAAGAAAATGGTATTTTATGTGTTAGTTTTGATGGAAAAATAAATATAGATTTATTTCATAGATATGCAAACTTCAATACCAAATTAGAGTCAGGTATTTAACAAGTCATACACTCTAAAGATGTTTTTATTACATCTATCTTATTTCTTTTTTAATATTTTGGATAAAACAAAATTTTGAGCCTTAAATTTTATACCAAAAATGATTCCCTCTACCAACTTTTATTTATAACCATTTACTCGTTATATTTTCAAGTTTGCATAAGATTGGTTTTTAAGCTTCAGAAGAGAACAATTCATGTTCATGTTCTTGAATTTATAACAATTTAATTTATATAGTAAAAAATCTAATCAAATTCAACTGATAATTTTGATTATACGTTAAAAATTTGATTAGTTAAAAATTTGATTAATTTAATAGTACTTTTCATGATAAAGTCAAAAATGTTACAAATTGTTTAGTACAACAAATAAATTAATATTTATTAAAGTTTAGGAACTAAGTTGTCACACGTTCAAAAGTATACAAGATTAAAGTATTAAAAACTCGGGTCTAAAATACTACTTTTTATGTTCATACAAATTTAGAAATCAAAATTAAATTTTTAATATTTCTAGTCATACATATATTAACGTTACTTTAAAAAATCAAACTCACCTACTAACTAAATTATATTTTTAAAAATTTAACATGCAATACTTTTCTCGACTCAACTAATTGGAAACTAGAAAAGTTTGGAAATGGTAAATGTCTGTTTATTTAGCTATGTTAAATAAATTTATGTAGGTTAATTTTCATAAATATAACAAAACACCAAAATATTTATTATCTGTGTAATAAAATAAAATAAACTCATGATATATATTTTCATAAATTTTAGGTTTGAATATAAATAATCATTCAATAATCAATGCATACCGTTTTTCATTCTCTTTCTTCTTTTTTGCCATTTATGTCCTCTTCATATTATTATTTCTTTTTATTCATTTTCCATGTATTTTTGTTAGTGATTTCTTTATTTTTTATTATAAAATTTATTTCTTTCTTTTTTTTCACTTCTTCAAATTTCCACTTGGTAAACAATCTTGTCATCTCTCCATATATTTTCTCTTCTAAATCTAAACGATATTGGTTCAAGATCGTGTATTAAATATAAAAGATCTTAGTATACGATCTTAAACACAAAAATTGTTTAGGTCTTGGTACACGATCGTGTACTAAAAACTAAATGACCTTGTTTCAAGATCGTATACCAAAATATAAAAGATCTTTGGACACAATATTGAACAAAAATCATGTAGATCTTGATACACGAGATTGTAGCTCTTGACACACGATCTTGTACTAAATATAAATTATCTTTATACACGATCATAAACCAAGATCGTTTATATTTTGTATGCGATTATTTAGCTCTTGGTACGCGATCTTGTACAAATATCTAAACAATTTTGGTTCATGATTGTTTAGAAGAAGAATTACACACAGGTGTGCGGCTAATGTTGATACTACCTACACGATCATGTATCATTTGCTACACGATCGTGTATCAATATCTACACGATCACATATAATGATCATTTGGAAAAAGAATTACACGTCCGAGTGTGGTCAAATAATCATATGTTGATTGAGATATTCTTTTGTATTTTTTATTGTGCGTCTATGGATTTTTTTTTTTTTGTGAAATTGTTCTATATAGTGTAAATATTTTATCGGTTTGTTATATTTTTTAAAAAACGTTTTTAGATAACATTATAAAATAATAATTTGAGGCCACGTGGATTTTTTTTTGTCAGAAAACTTAAATTTATAAATTAAAGGGTCTAATGGAAATATTTCATAGGTTAAAGATGAAATTTATTTTTTTCTTATAAATTAAAAGTGAAATTTAAATTATGGTAAAAGTGATTAGTTGTTTGAAAATTTTACCTTAGTGAGATTATTGCTCATCTGCTTATAGTTTCATTTCTTTTTTTTTTTTTTGACTTGATTGTTATACTTTTATGTTAATTACATGTAGATAGCTTCTTCATCCAACACTCTCACATTAAAAATAGTAATAATAAATACATAAGCTTAACAACTTAACATTTTTTTTAACAAATATGAACTTACTCAATTCATTGATATCTTCCCTCATCTTATAGGTCATTTATCTTTGTTTTCACTTCAAAATTATACCTCCTTTGTGATAGGTCATTTTATTTATTATTGTTTTATGCAATTGAAAATTATTCATGTTTTTAAACCTATAATTATTCAATTAATGAAGTTTATACTATATCGATCAATGCTACCTATACTACTAAGTAGTACCAGGGCTAGAACAGGTTGATCATTGGGAAGCGCAAAGATTGGTTTGTCAAAAATAATTATTTATTTAAAGTGATAAATGAGGGTAGTTTATGGTGTGGTTTGAGATTCAAATGTGCATAAAAATAAAGACATGAAAGTAAACGATATAAATGCAATCAAACGAAACATTCTAGCTTAAAGGAATGGAATCGTCCAATGTAATTTGATCATGATAAGTTATCAAGATATGATTTTGTAACGACTCAACTTTTCAATCTTAACTTGAGGTCATTACTTAATTAAAGACAATATTTTTATTACTTAATTAAGAACAATATTTTCTAAATAAAAAACATTCAAAGTTTATTTTTTTTTATTGAATAAAGAAAGATATGATCAAACTACGTAGAAGACCAAATGTTTAGTAAAACAAAACAAAATAAAATAAAGAAAAGCACTCAAGAAATAATTTATTCGGGCCCTAAATAAAACATAACAAATATTCATAAGTTCAAATTAAAACCATCTATGAATGGTCAAGACATTCTAAATTATCAAGTCAAGTAGCCGAAGCATTGTCATAGCAATTCCAATGGCACGATCACATGTCCTTCTTGTCGTTTGTCGACTTTTCTTTAATTTTTGCTTTGTCTGAAAAAATAAACATGAAAAGTGTTAATATATAAAATAACCCGTTAGAGACTAACTACTTAACCCACTAAGTGAATGGTTAATTTCTTATGAGCTAGGCAAATACCTACACCTTGAATTATATCAGTTTTGTGATTATGGAACGACACACATCAATTATAAAAGTGAACTTGATGGAAAAAACAAGAATTAATTCTTCAATTTTAATTCTCCAATTTATGAAATCTCGTATTCTAATGTTGTTGGAAAAACCATGAATTAAATCCAAAAGTTTTCCCAACAAATCTTCAAGACCAAGAAGGTTTCCAATATAACTCAACATTAGTCCTTTATTTGAAACTACTTAATGGGTATTAAAAGCTAACCAAGAATTGCCATAACTCACAAAACCAACGTTGAGCAGATCGACGAGAGACAAAGGGACGACTGGTGTATGGCAACTCAAATGGCGTGACGAGCAGAGACCCACGACAAACAAGTGATGAAGTGGCTTGGCGAACAGAGAAATAGTGGTGTGGCTTGCTGGGAGGCGTCTTCGACTCGAATCTGACGCGACTTGAAGCAAACGACATCAGCTGGTAGGGTTGCTCGACTTGGCTCGTCGGAGGGAGGAGAAAGGACGATGTTGACGATGATAAGTGAAAGATCAACTAAAATTGAAGGAGGAAGGTTGAAGGTGGGAGGCAACTAAGATGGAGAAGAAGTAGGGTGTTAAAAAAATCAATAACTCGACCAACTCGAATTACTCAACTGATCTTAGGGTTAGAAAATTGGAGGAAAAAAAGATCAATCAGGTAGTTGGGTCATGAAAGTAAGGGGATGAGTTGACTTGACTTATCTATATATAATATATATATATAACCTAAAACCTAAAAGTAAAGCTCATTTTGAATGAATATTATTGTAGACTTGAAATTTGAATGTACAACATGTCACCTTGCATATTGAAAAACATAAATATGAAAATTTGTCTAAATTATGGAGAAATATTAAAAAAAAAAATCAACCAGCCAACTCAACCCTAATTTTTTGGGTTGGGTTGAGTTGTATTCACTCTTGCATATTGAACCGACATGGTTCGTTTTTTTTCAATCTGAATAATTTGGATTGGTCCACAATTTTTTCAAGATGTGTTCGACAGAGATGACAACGATAGGATGAGGATGTTATAAAGAGAGATTAGGATCATGCTTAGTTTGTAAATGTAAATTTTAATTCATATAAACTTCAACTTTGAATGTCGAATTATACAAATTTGCTTCTTATTTGCACCAAAATCATGGTCATATTAGAAACTTAAGAAAACAATGACCCTTGAATGCTTCAATTTTTTTCTTTTTATTTTCTTCAAAATTTGTTCAACTGAAATAGCTTAAAATGTACAACCAAATGTCTTGCATCAAAACAAAGTTTCATGATAAGTGAAAATATACTCGTCAAAGAGTCCAAAGTTCAACTTCAAATAATTATCATTTATAATATTAAGTTAATTTGGATATTTGTAATTTTTTTAATCAAGTTACCATGCAAGTTATAACTATGAGATTTCAAATGACTATGAGTTTTCAAATAACATGTATATTGGACTAAAATTAACTATGAAATTTTGTGAAATCAACGTTTGAGATTTCATTAAAAAACGCTATAAAGCCATGCAAGTTTCACGAAATCTCATATTCTAATTTTATTAAACGACTTTCTTTAATCCAATCAACAATCTTAAGCTACCTAGGCTTGACAAGGGTAAAGGAAATGTATCCTATTTTTTACAATTCTTTTAAAATATAACATTAATTTTTAATTTTTTCCTTTAAATAAATAAATATATATATTTAATTACTTAACCAAAAATTCCATTAAATCCCACTTATCCTTCAAACTTTAAAATTCAAAATTCAAATTAAATTAACATCCATCCTAACTTAATCTTAAATAAACCAACTTATAGCTTAAATAATTCAAGATAATCTATACTATGTATAAAAGGATGGACGTGAAGAAATGTTTTAGCTCCATTTTACTCATTCATTATATACCTTTTAGTTTTGCTTTAGTGGCAATTTTATCATTTATATAAGTTTAATATTTGTATCATTTTCATTATAACTTTTAATGGGAGTGGAAATGATTTTTTTTAACTTTTCATCTCCTTATTATAATTTTTGTTTAAAAACAATTCCTCCAATTAATTAAATCATTAAAAAAAAATTATGATTTCATTCACATTCACAAGTCACGACAAAATGTTAAGGATGAAAAATAAATTAAATCATGTTTTTCTATTCTCTCTTCTTTTTTTTTTGTCTATTTTTTTATATATAAAAATATGTTCGTGTTTATTCCTCCATCTATAAGTTTCTTTTTAGTACACAACATAAGTTGGGGAAACTTGAACCACCAACGTTGTGGTTGACATGTACATATGTAAATCAAGTAATATTGAGAATCTTTTTTTAATGTAATCATGAGAATCTTGCTCATGTTTTTTTCTTCATTTAATTTTTTTTATTAAAACTATTTTTTTAATAAAATGGTTGGGTGACTTATGCTTTGATTTTGTTAAAATAATGTAAATATCGTTAAAATTTATTAAGTATCAATAAAAGTAATAAAATGTGTAATACAAGAAATATTAAAGTCTTTTCCGTAAATTTTTACCTATAAAATCATTAAAAGAAATGATGATTTCACATTTATAATTTCATAATTTCATAAGAAATATGATTTGGTGGATGTTTTACCCTTTCATTATAATTCTTTTAACGTTGCTTTAGTGACAATTTTATCATTCACATAGATTTAATGTTTGTGATCATTTTTACATTCAACAAAATAGAAGTTGCACTTTGTTAACTTTTCATCTTCTTATTTGAAAAAAAAAAAGTTTTGATCGGTAACTGATATTAATTAATGCTCTATGTTATTAAGGCCATAATGTAATTTTTCAATCTTCCATAATTTGATATTACATAATGATATATGTAAACATTGTTTTTTCAAAATGTTAAGAAATGAAATTGAAATTGTGCAAACAAATCAAATTCAAAGATAGATTCAAGAGATGACAACATTTTCTCTTTACGAAATAAATTTATTTTTAATTCATTACGATGTGAATATAAAAAGGATATAAATATTAAAATACTATAGTAACAGTTTCAATTTTATAAAGTTTAAATTTGCACGTGTTGTTTACTAGTTAAATTAAAATTACCTTAAATTGAGATGTTAGAGATGTTTAACTACTTACCTATGTTTAGCCCAATTGATTAGAAAAACTAACCAATGGTCCTAAATATAAATTTACCCCGTGTAATTAGATGATAAGCATTCTTATCAATTTAACTAACCACCTTAGGCTTTAGAGATTGCACTAGGATGCATTTATAATAGGAAAAGTCTAGTAAGAAATTTAATATGGTTTTCAACATAACAGTGTATTTTATTGTCGAACACTAATCATAAATATATCTAACCTATTATTTCTTAGAGATTAACACATATACAATTATATGTCACTTATTATACATTAATCCAAAAGATGGAATTTCACAATCAATTTTTGGTTTTCAATCAATAACGAGAAAATGTAATTAATTTAATAATTAATAAATCAATAGTAAAATCTCGTATGCATAAAATTTCAATCATATTATCAAAATACTCTAAGAAAAGAATAAAAAATACATTGGGTTTCTCCAAAATCCAATAAACTAAAAAAAAAACAAATATCTTACATTTCCATAATGGCGGAAAGGATTAAACAAACATAAATTCTAATGTTGTAGATGAATATAGGTGGCAAAAAACAAAGAAAACTAGTTATATGCCCAAAACAGTCGTCTGAATCAAAGATATGACCTAAACATCGAAACTATACATATTCCTATCCACGCTAGCTACAATGTCGTGTTGCTGACATAGAAACACAGATTTTGAACCTTCTTTAGTGACAGTTTTGCAATTTTGAGTCTTTTAGCCTAATTTCTTCCGTTGGACTCTTCATTGGTTTATTTAACTCTATTCTCTCTCTAATGCTTGATTCTAACTCTTAAAGCCTACAAATAATCAAATTGAAACGTAAAAATGATAAAACGATCTTGAATCAAACGAAGTTACATTTTCGGTGCTATCAATGTTTTGTCATTTAAAATACTTGTTCTTATTTTTACACCATTTTATTCTTTTCTCAGTTTCTATTTTCTTCAAACATACACTTTAACCCTTAAACCAAAGTTTCAATAACAAAATCAAAATTTGTATGTAGGTATTATTTTGTTCTTTTTAGGGATAGTTGCAAATTTAACAATTAAATTCAAAATAATTAAGTATATAGCAACATTTAAATTTTTTTTTGCAAATATAGCAAAATTTGTCAAATTCTATCAATGATAGAGTCTATCACTGATAGATCATGTTGTAAAAATTGGTCTATCACCAATAGATCATACGAATCTATCAGTGATACAAGTCTATCAGCGATAGATTTGCTATATTTGCAAAAAAATTTAAATGTTGTTATATCCTTAATTATTATTTCTCAAATGGTCATATATTACAATTACTTTTTTTAAAAAATAAAGTCTATATACACTACTTCCATCTCGATTTTTTTTAAATTTGTTATCTACATTTTATCAATGAACTAAAGCACCAAGCTAAAATTTGAAAGCTAAAAAAGAAGCTTTTAAAAGGTTATTTTTGTTTTTGAAATTTGGTTAAGTATTCAACCATTGTATTTAAGAAAGATACAAATCATTATAAGATATGAAGATAAAATAAACTTAATTTTCAAAAACAAAATGACCATCAAATGTGACGTTAAAAGCTACTTTTTAGTTAAATTTTGAGCCTCTTTAAAAGTTCTGTGTTATCTATGTCGAGGTCGGGTCTTATTTTTATGGTTAAAATATTATTACCCTAATTTTCCAACTTTTAGTAAATCTTAGTTTTAGTTATAGTTTATCTTTTCAAAATTTAAGTTAATGAACTAAATTTAAGATTTACTAAAAAAGAAAGAGGAAAGTTGAACAAATTTTAGATCTAACTTAATATTTTAACTTATTTTTATTTAATCATAATTAAGGTTATTAATAAGTTCAAAAATCTGAACATAAGTTTTTTTATGAATAAGAAAACATTCCTAGACCATGTACAATTCAAAAATATGAATACCATATTATCAAACTGACCTGCCAACCACTTATGATTATGAAATTAGGAGAAAGAACTATATATATGTTAAATGAAAATTTAATCACAAATCAAGTCTACCAAATTCAAGTATAAACTTCCAATTTTCTTGTCATTCATTGTTGAATGCAAAATTCAAACCAAGAAACGACTCAAAGTAAATCAACCAACAGTAGTTCATAGAATTTAAATAACCATTGGCTAATACAATTGGCACCATGGGACTTGTTTCTATTTTATTTTTCATCTTCTCTTATCATATACCATTTATTGAAAATTAATATAATCGTATACGATTTATGACTCAAAATTAAATTCTTGAAATTTCTTATATAATAAATAAGTAGCTTATATGACAATGGCATGAGATTGGATATCCTTAATTATATATATTTTTACTATCTAACATGTGATCTAACTAATTACTTAATCAGCTTATAGTTTATTTTGTAGGTTTGGATGATGAACTTTCCTAAACTTAACAATTCAATGTTTGAACTTTGATTATAATTTAGTTTCTCTATTTTCAATTTTATATAATTTAATTCATGAACTTTTGTATTTATAACAATTTAATCCTTAAATTTTTAAATTTATAACAAATTAGTATCCAAATATAAACAAAATTTATCAAAATTTGATTGTCGTTTTTTAGTATTTTATGAGTTAATTAGACATTGTATTTTCTAAAATTATCTAGTCTCGAAATAGTTGATTTATTTACGTAAGTAATCTCATTAAACTTTAACACTCAATTCTATAGTAGAATTCTATAGTAGAGACTAAATTGTTACCTAATAAAGATTTTAAGTATTAAATTATTGTAAAATTGAAAGTTCATGGACACTAGATCGTTACTTTCGTAAAAGTTTAAAAAACGAAAATAAATTTTAATCCTTATTTATTTAGAAGCATGTATACATGGTTAGGAATGTCATGACAAACAAATTAGTTTTTGTTCTTCCTCTACAATAGAAGATTTACAAAGAATGTTTATAATAAAAACATTTATTTGTGCTTGTAAGAAGTATTTAGGTGACACCTAGCTAAAATAACTCTACATGTGTATAAATTAGATGTTTTTTTTCGTTTCTCATAGGTGAATTGATTTTTTTTTTCATTATTCAATGTTGTTCCTCTGGCTAAAAACTTCTAATTAATTAATCGACTTCAATCATTTTCTAAAGAGTGCAATTTAAGAAGATCGTGAAATTCCACTGCAAGAAAATTAGTATTTAGTAATCAAGACAAACATCGCTAAAGCTAAAAAAAACTCAACTAAAAGTATTAGTAACGTCGAGTCGGCGTCCATGTCGATAAGATTGTCGCAATAGCTATTAGTGGCACAATGAATACACACCTCAAAATATGTACTTTTAATGACATACGTGCATTACTAAATATCTACTTTTAGTAACACTATTAATAATTTCCTTTGTATGCCAAAAATTAGGATGGAAGATGTTTTGTATAAATAGCTGATATATGCGCCTAGAATGTGTATTTTGCTTCATATTTAAAGTTTTTTTTTATTAAATTTGATAGTTTTGTTAGTAATTTTGAGGACATTATCATGAAAATGAGTGTTCGAAGTCAAAAGAATCAAACGGAGCAAAAATTGGGTCAAAATCAACAATGAAGGTGAAGAAAAACTCAAGTTGTTTAGAATTCTTGCCTTAAAACTTTAGAGAGTGTGAGAATTACTTTGGAGATTGTTCAAGTTTCCAAGATTACAACCGAGAGGAGATTGGCTGATTCTATTATAAAAGAAGCTTCATGAGAGGGTTTTCTCTCATTATTTACTTTTGTTTTTATCTATATGTTTTCAAATTTGCATGAGAATATGTATTTGAGAGTCATTAGTGACTAAGCTCATTAGTCATAGGGTGTTGGTGGATATTTACTTATGCAATTAGAATTCTTTTCATGGATATTATTTAACCTATGTTTTCAATCACATTGTGCTTAATTTTTAATGATTGTTGTTCAATACATGTTAGGTTGAATGTTTGATTGATAGATTATATATTGCTTAGATTGATCTATGTCTTTGAATCATTATTAGTCTTTCATGCAAATAAATTAAATAAATTATGAACTTAAATAAATTATCTCATATGAACTTAAATAAATTATCTCATCAAACACCTAATAAAGAGAGTAATTTTAAGTGTTGGATGTGTATGTGATTCAAATTGAAGAGTATTAATACTTTGCATTCCTATCATGTTGTTTCGTATAAATTAAAGTTAATACCCCTCTATTTAGGGTGGTCTAAGTATCAATGAATAACTATTAAAGTCTTTTCTTTTTATAATTATAAATTAAAATAAGACACTTCCAAAATATTGTACGTATCAACAAGTTGATCTAAAAGTGAACATACATCCAAAACATAAGACCATTGATTCAAGATTTTCTTCCAGCCTCCTTATATTTTTAATAAAAGCAATTTAATACAAATTGCACGTCTACCATTTTATCCACCCAAAACAAAATCCCCTTATCAAACTATTATTTTAGTTTGTGTACCTAATTCCAATATTTTTGTTCATGACTGAGCATATTCATTCTTAGTCCTTTTGAAAATAGGTACCGAAATGATACTTTAAGGGACTATTTGTTTCCTGACATCTTAAATTTTCATTAGGTGGACATCTAGACTACCATGTTTGTTTTGTAGTATTGTAAGATAGAAATCATATGGAGAACTTTAGATACTCGCTTAAAATATGAGTTTTCAGATTTTTCGATATCTCGACTATTTTATATTTTTCATTTTACTCACATATGTATGGATGATACACATTGTTTGAAGGTGTGTTATTGGATGTGAATTGTGTTTTGTGAAAATTTTAAGATGAAAGAAGTGATGGAGAGAAATGGTTAAAATGTGAGACATTTTGATATGAATTGAGATATAAAAATGAGGTTATCCTGTTGAAATGGGTATTGAAGAGGTGGATGTTTTCAAAAGTAAAAAGAGGGAAAAAATTGAATGAACAAGAAATGGAAATTGCAATTATTAAAGTTGATTGGATACATTAGTAAGGAAAAAGTGATTGGGAATGACGCGGAATTTAAAAACATCATTTGAAATAGAAATAATGAAGTTAGTTGGATTCAACTAAGTCAATGTTTTCGGAGGCCTTCCTTCTTTGACTTTACCAAACCCCCAAACCCCCAAACACACACTCACACACTCACACGCCCTCTTCTTTCCATTTCCCATCTTCTTATACCTTTTTTTTCAAAGACGTGTCTTCCCAAATTTACCAAAAACACCCTTATTAAACCCTAAAAATAACTCTCCTTCAATTCATTATATATCAATTCATTTCATTAATTAACCACCTATTATGAAATACTTCTTCAATTCATTCCAACTAGTTATTTTTATATTTTAGTTCTCAATAAGTTTTTTTTTTTTTACTAGAATGGGCCACTAAACATGTATTCTCAAAAGTAGGTATCCACTTGCCTATTTTTAGATACATGTTGGGAGCTTAGTCTCATTCAACTCCCCTTTTTTCTATAATGTATGTTGTTTAATTTGTCTTTCTTACATCTCAATAATGGACATCAAATTTCTACAGAGCAAGTATGAGAGTGCACCAAAGTCTCCATACAGCTGCAACTTGCATCCTTTCAATATAGCTCTGTATCCAAATGAATAGTAAGTTAAACACTTTAGTTCCATACTGAATATATATTCATCACAATGTTTTTTTAAAGAGGTGTTTGACTCATCCATTTTAATTGAGTTGAGTTAGAGTAAAGCTTGATGTTTGGACTATAACTTATTTGTTGAGTTGATACAAAATTATCATCTCAACCCAATTGACCATCTCCTCCTCCTCCAATGTTTACTATAAACTCTACAGCCAATTATTATCAGTGATCAAACTCTTACACCAACCACCATTTAAGATACTATTGAAAAAATGTATTCAAGTATGTAAATTTTAAAGTTGGTATCTCGATTAAATGTTGACAATTAAACAATAAATATGTGTGATATTGAATGGTGGTACACAAATATTCCACCACATGATGTCTTTGACTCAACTCAATTATGTCAAAAAAAAAAATTTGTTTTATTATAGGGATTGATATGACAAAATCTAATTAGCAATACCATAATCTTGTAAGTAACAACAATTTTCAAAGAATATTAATTAGAATGTAGTATCATATTACTATAATTGTTTTCTTTAATAAATTTGATTGGCAAAATTCAATGAGCACAGGGCCATAAAAAGGAATAATAATGTGGAGAGGGTTATTTGCTCATCATGGCATGACTTATACTCATCATTTAACATTGACCTCATCTCTTGACCTTCATATGACAGCTCAAGTTTCCCTAAATTTAATTTTATAAAATGTTATGTCAAGAAGTCTTCAAGGTTAATTTGTAATAGTTTATTGAATAATTTATATATAAATAAACTTTTCATAATCTTTATTCTTTTAATGTAATTTTCACTTAAACACCCATTTATTTGAACTTTTTATTGTTTATTATTATTATTATTATACTTTTGATATATCAACATAATTTGAGGATAACTAGACTTGTATTATCAATTTCCGATTTTACCAAATTATTGGGATTTTATACATTTACCACAATAATAGCAGTATTTCTATAATCTACTTTTTACTTTTACCCTTTCCTTGGTTGTAATTAATTGTCAATTACCTCTGCCTTTACCTTAATTATATCAATCGATTGACTAAATTTGTAACATAGAAGTTAGAGATTCAAATATATATCTATTGAACTGTTTTGTTCTATATATATTTGTGGTTAATTAAACCTTTAAATTCATTTTTTGAGTTAAAAACTATATATATTATCAATATTCAACATAAAAAAAACATCCAACTCTATGTCAAAGCAAAATCAATCAAATTATTTATTTTTGTCACTGAATTTTGTTGAGGCTAAGGTAAGAAACACTATAAGAAGTTATTAGGCCTTTGACGTGGTTGAAATAAAAAGATGCAAATGTATAACGTTGCTTGGAGGAGATAAGAAGAATGAAAATATGTCAGTTTTAAACCAACGTTATTGTAATAATTTAAATCATTTCCATCTAATTTTCTTCAAAACACGACCAAAACCCTCTGTCTCCATTTTTAAAATAACTCGAAGTTCGAGGTCTATCTCTTTTCTCCCCTCTTATAAGAGAAATGATCGATCAAACACCCACACCTTCCAACTTTTCATTCAACTCAATGTTATATAAGTTGATGCGTTAATATATAATTTAAAACATGTTTCGTGAGTTATGTTGTGAGGCTTGATAACTTTAGTCATATTTAAACATTTATTATTTAGGTATTAGGGTGAATACGGGAGAGTAATTGTTTCATTTAGATTTTGTTTTCAAGAACAGCAGTAAGAAAACGGTCAATATTCTGAAATGTAAGAAATGTCATAAGAACTATATGCCATCTTTTTGCAAATAGTGACATTCTGATTATGGTATTTTATGGTTGATGTTGAAGTTATTTAGAATAAATGAAATCAAATCTTATGAGGTGTTAAGATGTGTACTCTGGATGAAAGGTTGTTCATTCAAAAAAGAAATAAGTTTGTGATAGCCGTTTAATTTGTTGGTTGTTTCTCGACTGTTTTATTGACTATGTGTGTCATACCTAAAACTTTATCAACGTCTTGGTGGAAGGTCAGGTTCCAACAAACTAAAATATATTTTTAAACCATAAATTCAATAAACTCTCTTGAGCAATAATTCCTTGCCTCACTAGGCCCTTGACCTCAAAACACCAGACTAACCTAAAGATTCAGATAAGCATAAGTTGAGGTGCAATAATGTGATATTTTAATTTTGATTTGGAAAAGCAGTGAAGCTGTAGAGCTTTTATATATATATGGTGGGTTTTTCAAATTCAAATTCAACCTAATAATTACACTACGAATTCTATCCAAAGCATCCACAATACCATACTTTGTGTCACTTTTTTTTTTATTAACTTTCCACTACTATTAGAGGGTCAAAATTGCAATCTGTACATGTTGGACAAAACTTGCATCCACCATTGTCGTGCTTTGCTTTTATCACCACTCAATTTTATTTTGTTTTTATTCCTTTCAAATTCGACGATGAGGGGATAGTTATTATAGATTAATTAAAAAGTTCGGGATAGTTATTATAGATTAATTAAAAAGTTGGAGATTTGAATCACTTATTAATACTTTGGAAATGGAATGATATAAGTTATCATAGTTTACATAGCCAATGCAACCAAAAAAAATTTAACCAACAATATCATATTGAATTAAGTCGGGAAATTTATCAGATTGAGAGGTTGAATTTGGTCAGGATTAAGAGCTTCTTTCCTCACAATTTGATACTCTTTATCGTTTCTTTGTGTGCCTTGATAAGTGGGCTGTTATTGGCATTTAGATTTGCAAAAGAGAAGTATGTTGGTTTGAAATATATGCCCGTGTGGTGCTCAACAATCAAGTAAAAATGTTTTGAAGTTCAATACACGATATAGTAAATCAAATCAGCAAAACCATTATAAACGTGGTATACTTTCTGGTACCATCTTTCATAGCTATCATTATTCTACCGTTCTTACATTTAGTACAATATAGTTAATATACTACATTTATTTCATTTGCAGTTAGGAGAAAAATACCTTATAGTCAATTAGAATCGAATGCAATGAAAGTTGATTATTGTAACTTCCTAAGACGCTACGTATGATGCATGCTTTTTATATCGATGAACCAATCCTTTTAATATTTATAGGTTTAGGATTGTGATACAATGTCAATTTTGGAAGGGTTATGTCTTATATGATTGTATCTTTTATATACTATTTCCTTGTAAAAAAAATCTTTTACAGTTGATTAATAAAAATTACTTGGTTTATAAGATAGATATTTAGTAAGTTTACAAAATATATAGGTTACTAATTATGTTTGAATTATATGGTCTGATGGTACCGATTTTATATTTGTGACGATTGTTGATATTTTGCATGAGTTATTTGAAGTCATGGAGTTAGGAAATTTGGAGTTGTGGAGTTGTACAGTTTCTGTAGTTGTGCAGGTTCTGAAAATTTGGTGTTGGATATTTAGTGTAGTGACGAAGTTATGCAAGTTTTGTAATTAGAGGAGTTGTTTGAAGTTAGTTCATAGGTGCTTGTGTGGATTTTGCATATTTTGTCATTTGGGTATCTAGTTATTCACGAATAGATATAAATTTCAAGTTAAAAGTTTGTTTGGAATTGATTACCGGTTGCATATATGGGAAGGTCCTAAGTCACCTTTATTTGTTTTACTTTTTTTAAAATTAATATAGATAACGATAAAAAACATCAACAAAAAATTTTAGTTGACAGTAAAAAATTGTCAATATAAAGATAATAGTTGATGGACAACACACGTCAATTAAAAAGATTTTCTTGATGTTTTCAAAAAACAGTTGATGAATGAAAAACGTCACTATTGCCTTACGTTGATGTTCGACGTGTATCAATAAAGATTGTTTGTTGATGTACTTTTCAATTTACTTGATGCCCAAAAAACATCAGTTTCCTTTCTCGATGGCCAAAATCATCAACAAAGTATTTTTATGACATTTTTTTGTTTTCTTGATGAACGAGATTTCTTGATATTTGCACTTGATTGGCTTTGGCCACAGGAAGACTTTTTTTTTTTTTTTTTTTTTGCACATAAAAAAAAGGCCAAAATTGTAGTAGTCCAATCATTACATAAAATAGGCCGTCTATTTTAAACCCTTCATGCTTTAAGTAATTATGGATTGTTAAAGTATTCACTGCTACAAAAATTGGATTGCTTAATATTGATGCAATGTCAAGTAACCATATACTTGATATCTTAAAAAATTTCAAGCACTCACATGTCAAGTATACTCTGAACATTTGACATAAAAAAAACGTCAGGCTATATATTTCCTTGACATATTTTCTGTTCAAGTAAATTATATTCTATTTGACATTTTTTACATGTAAAGTAAGATAATATATTTGACTCTTTTCACGTGTCAAATTGATGGATTCTTGACGTTGATTTAGATCATATTTGGTTACTCTTGACATTTTATTTCTATCAAATATATGAATACTTGATATGAAAGAATAGTCACATTATTTAACATTTGACATATTTTTAGTGTCACGTATTTTGAGATCCGTACATAAAATATGATAAAAATTTGACAAAGTATTTATGAAAATGCATTTTGGTTAAAGCTATGCGTTAAGAGTTGGTGTTGAGATGTGATGTGACACGACTTTTGATGTTTAAGAGTCACCCTGCAATTAAGGTTCTTTGAAGCAAGAAACGAGTAAAGAATTCTTTGAGAAATTTTCTAAGTTTACTTAATGGGCCACGTGTAGAAGTTTTAGCTGAGCTTGATTAAGTTTATCACGAGGTTTCCACGTGTACCACTATGAGCAGGGTTGGCGAATTATTAAGAGTTTGAGCCTGACTAAGCTAATTTGAGATTAGTATAATTAGAGGTCTTCAATTAGATTAGAGAAGAGTGTTACTCTTGGAAATTGAAAAGAAATTTAAGTATTGAAATGTTGATGGAGGATAGTGACTCGCAGAACTGTGAAGAACGACGGGTGATTGCCAAAGTACGACGTGTGGCAATCCTATGAATGCCTCAGAGAACGAAGTGTGGCAACAACAAAATAGAAGACCGAACCTATACCAAATGAACTGCGACGCGTGTGTGGTGACAGGGTTATGCTATCACCACCAACACACTTTGTATTTCCTTTTCATATCTTTGGTATCTATTCCCACTCACGTCTTTCAAAACTATCCGTGTGAGATAAGGAAATTTGTTCAACTTTGCTTATGGACCATATAGCCTATATGTCATTTCTAACATTAGCTTCGATCAAGTTTTGTGACAGTCAAAGTGCATTAGCCATCTCAAAGAACCCTACTTTTCACGATAGAACGAAAGGTTGAATTATGTTAGAGAAGTCGTACAAGATTGGAAGGTGAATCTGCTTAAGGTGAATACTTCTCAGAATCCAGCACACACTTGATAATCTCACAAGACTCATCTAACCCTACAGTGAAATTCCTTAGGAAATATTTTCTAGTTACTTATTATTAATATTTTCTAGGTACTTATTATTATAACTCTCTAACGTTGTTCTTATATATCATTGGCCTAAAAATTATATATTTTCATCAACCCTTCAATTTCAATTACTTTACACGATGATATTAATTCTGTCATGTCGATACAACTACGACTCAATATATCAAGGTCATGTCTCCTCCATCAAGCAGAAGTATAAACATATGGTAATGCAAAGCCAATCAATCAAACAAAAACCTTAAGGCTTCGACCAACTATTTCTCCTGTAAATCAAAATGTATATGCATACTATAACTAGTTTTGGAACAACTTCATCACACTATGCGAAACGAATCCGCAATCCTTTTCAAGTCATTGTAGTGTCTCTTCCATTGAAGGCCTATAAGAAACCAAGAAAAAAACTTTCTTTAGTTCTAATGGAAAACAATTGATTTCTTATATGATTTTAACTCATATCATATAAACAAGGTGTTCTTTGTAGGCTCTTACCATTTGCTGTTACATTGAATAGGTAGAGACGATTTCCTGCCGCTGTCGCTGTGATTATAACATGAGGAGGCTCCAATTCAAACTGATAATATGTTCTTCCAGAATGCTCCGCCACGCTCATGCTGATCACCTTTCCTTCTACGTTTTCTCCTATCACTTCTGGTCCAAATGCATTGATTACTTTCTCTGGAGGTCCAACCATTTCAATGGTTGCATCCTCGCCGATAACTTCACAAAACAATAACAAAGTCAGATCTCAGAAGAGTGAGAGGTGGCAGTATATTGAAATGGAAAGCTGAACAAGAAGCATAAAGTTTTGGGGAAATGCACCATCGGAAAACCGACGAACAGGCGCAACGACTACAAACACCCGACCTTCCTTCAAGCTTCCGAACCTGAGATCAATCTCTGTCCCACCAAGATCAGCAATTGACACCGGAACCTGCAACACAAAAGCACATTGTCTCATGTCCATTGTTGCATGTCTTTCTTTAATCAAAATGAACGTGAAATTAACTTGCATGGAGATATCCAATTAGAATGACAAATTTTAATTCCAGGCAGAGATATAAACTGGAAATAGATACCATTGGATCTTTCTTTACCATGTTTATATATACAGGCATCACTCTACTCCTCTAGTCAACAAGGATGTGTCACAGATTCCAAAGATAATTGTTGGTTTTCTTTTAACTGTCAAGAAACTCGTTCAATTTTAATATTCTTAGTGGATGGCCACCAATTAAGTCATCCTTCAGCGTGGAGACTCAAAACCACTCAAAGCAACTGCCTAACAATCCAGGTTAATATCTTATTAGTTTAAATGGTTGGTCAAGTTTCATTAGTTTCTCTAATCTGATGAAGAAACTGTTTGAGGTAGAAGCCATTTGTTTCTTTTGTAGGTCTTCATCATCATCTTTAGTTAGGTTAAAACTTAAAAGAGGAATATCAAGCAGCATTTACCTCTTCCCAGTCTTGTGGAACTGAAAAGGCATAAGGAATAATAGGACTCCATCCAACTCCATGCCCACCAGACTTCTCGTCGGGTCTACGATATGTCCTCCAACCTGTCTGAGCAGGCAACAAACAAGAAACCAGATATGCTAAGCTTGAGATGAAAGGGAAAGCAGTTCAAAGCATCCAATGGTCAAAATGAAATTTGCTGGACATATTTTTATTCAAGAACTTAACATTTTTGTATGTTTGGCACAAGAAATTCCTGCGCTAGCAAAACAGAAAGACAATGGCCTATGTGAGTTGATATAGAAAAGATGACATGAACAGCTCCGTTTGTTTTCTTACTGCAGAGATTCAGCTATAGCCCAACGAAGAAAAGGTTATATTAACTAACTCTAGTCTTCGTATTATAGTGTTTTTAACATTCTACACTTTGTTTCATTTATTTCATTTCAACCCCTGCATTTTTGTGAATATATATTGATTCACTAAGTATTCAATTAAATGGCAACGAAAAGTATACATGGCATCTGTATTCTTCAATGTACAAATTTTAAAGGTTCAGCTACAAATTGTCCTTGGACTTCTTAATTTTTGTCAAACAAGTCACTGAACATTAAAATAAGTCCCTAGACTTTCATTTATGTATCTGATATGTCCATCAAATTTCAACTTTATGCAAAAAAGTTTATGAGTATATTAAAGACCTCAAATATGAAGGTTTAAGAAACCTGATATTATACTTTCAAAAGTTAAAAGACATGAAAGTCCATAATCCATGCTCGTAACTTAACCATATTGAAAGACTATAAATCGCTCCAAAAGTAAAACTACATGAACAAAATTGATAGAGTTAGAGAAGAATGAACAAAAGTGTTTGACAACCCACAAATTAGAGCAACCAGAAGATTGACAGATGTAAAGTAGAAAAGGAAATGACAAAAGCCAACCCTGTTCATCTGGTTCAGACAACCCGGGAATCCTGCCAGCAAGAAGGCCTTGCTTCACTGCAGCCAAACAGTCGTTTTGCAACCCCAAAGCCGCGGAAGAAAGCAAGGAAACACCGGAAACCAAAGCCCATCTCCGATTCAAAGCGGTAGATGAGATGGGGTTTTGGTTGTGGGCACCGTGGACGGCGGAGACCCGTTTAGGGAGAAAATGGTGAGGAGGGAGATGGGGGGAAGGAAGGTATTGATGGTGAAAGATGGAGGAGAATGGGTTAGTGATAAACAATGTGGTTCCCATCCGAAACCAGAAACGATGATTTCTGGAGACGAATTGGAGAGTGGAAATGGAGGAAGAAGAAGAGTGTAGAAATTGCAAAAGGAAACTTGGTTGTGTTTGAACCTTGTGTGGATGTGAAGGGAGAAGAGGGCATTAGAGGCTACTATCATTTTGGTTTGAATCTCTTTACACTTTACCACCATTCGTTCATGAGATTAAAGAAACAAAAACATATGTGCTTTGAGTTTTTTCATGCTTTTTCAAGTTTAACCCAAAATCAGCCTACTTCAATGCTCAATTCTCTCCTTTTATATGTTGTCAACAAAAGAAAAAATCAATTTCTGACTGTGGGCTTAAGCCCATTTGGGTCGTTCTTTAGCATGATCTTCGACCGATTCTTCAAGGTCAACAACTTCTCCGATTGGGCTGGGCCGTGGAGGCCTGCCTTCGTTTTCGGCTTATCAGTAGGGGCCCTTCACTATTAATACTTACCTTATCGGCATTTCTATTGCAACACAAAAGTTCACTCCTCCCGATCATCTCTTCCATTTTCTATCCATCTCTATTTTCCACAAGCTTTAAATGTTCCTCTCAGCAATTTTTGTTTGATTATGTTCCTTATTCGATGAATGCACCTTTGAGTAACCTTACTTGATCGTAATTGCTTTCAAGGTAGTCGTTTGTCACAACACAACAATTTATTTGAGTTTGACATTCTCATATTCTTATCTAACAATCTAAAAACATATGTCGATCAACAATTCCAACAAATTTCTTCTAGATCTGTCCAGACTCGAATCGCTTAATGGAACGAATTACCTCTTAATGGAATGAACGAATTTCAACACTTTCTCAATGAAAAGTTTAAGCATGACTAAGCTGGTTTAAGTGTACTATAAATAGAGCACTTCAGTCATTTGATTTGGAAGAAGAAAAGAAAAGTGTTGAGATGCGGCTAGTTTAGTTCACAAGAAGAAGCTCGCGAGAAGGAGAAGAGAAGTTGTTTGGTAAAGTTTGTGAGTGTTTTTCTTCCAAAGCTTCGTGAGTGACTTTCTTAAATGTTTTTATGTTAAAATCATTCTTGTGATTTTCCTTTATTATTTTGAAAGTTGATTTCAAATGAGAAAGTGTTTCAAAAAGAGATTTATATAAAAGGTTTATATTGTTCAAGCATGATTTATAATGTTAAAACTTGATTTGACGATTACGATTTCAATGTTATGAAATGATTTTCAAACTATTAGTTAATTCCTTGAGATGATGCTAACTTTTATGTACACATAAAGAGTCAAGGCCATCATGGGTGAAAGGAGCGTATAAATCTTAGCCGCATGAGCAACAAGAACAAATATGTATGTTTTCAAATGTTATTGATACAGTAGTCAAACGCAAAGTAAAGAGACCAAGCGAGGTAGAGAGCGATTCAGAATCCTTGGCGAAAGGAATCATTGTTAACTAACGCAAAGTAAAGAGACCAAGCGAGGTAGAGAGCGATTCAGAATCCTTGGCGAAAGGAATCATTGTTAACTAATGTGTGTTTACGTGAAATTGTTATGTTATAAATGTGTTTGTTAAGAATAAAAATAAATGTGTTTGTTAAGAATAAAAAAAAGTTTACGCAAAATGAAATGATTTGATCTTGTCTATGTGAAATGATGTTTATGAAAATGTATTGCGAAAAAGATTTCATAAAACCTTACTAAGTCTTTTAGATTTACGTTTTAAAAATTTATCTTCAAAGGCTTAGGCATTAAGACCAAGAGGAGAGGAAGTTTGGGCTTGTTAGGTGAGAAGCTGACAGGCGTTTAAGTTTAAGTGTTGTTATTGCTTTTTTGGTTAAGTGTTGTATATTTGTATTATTGTACTAAACGTCTTGTTAAGGAATAAAGTTTAAAGTTCGTTTTATTTTTTTTGTGTTAAGTTTTATCCTTTTGTGTTAAGTTCTAATTACCTAAAAGTTTACTTGTTAAATTAAGTGTTTGTTGTTTAAGTGAAGTTAAGGATAAGTTAAGAAGAGTGTCTGATGTTTTACCGCATCTCGCGAGACTAGCAGACAGGTCTACGGGCCGGGGTGTGACACAAACCCATCATTCGACAAGAAGAAAGTCCCTTAATTTGCACCGAAGACTTTGAAGGGTTTGAAGGGGGACGAAGCTGGAAGCTCCAATCGTTTTCGTTTTTGCCTAAACATTTGAATGTCATGCATGATTTGAAGAAGATATGAAATGACTGCAGAAATTACGTGGAGCTTTAATGCTAATAGATGCTAATAGATGTTAGAGTATTTAAGACATATTCCAACAATTGCTTTTTTGTTTTGCTATTTTATCAATTTAAAAATAATTTTATCATTTATCCAAAATAAACCTTCTATTTTGTTATTATTGTTATGCACCTTTTTGGTCATGGGTGGTAGATGAATAAACCGAGATTATGCCTAAATGTTAAAGAATCTCAAACACATATGTTTGATGAAAGTGTGAGTGATTTATATCTTTAGTTTCTTAATCATACAAACTTTACAATTTTATTTAGCACAATTTATGTAGGATAAAACGCATCTAAAAGTTTTCTTGTATGTATGTGTATGCATTATTACTGATTTAGTTGGATTTGATTTGAATAAATTGCAATAAGTTATTAATTAAAAGTGTACACCTACTTCTTTCTTGCCGAACATATGAACATGTGAAACATATATATATCATTCAAAACATCAAACATCCTGCCAAAAATTTAATACCCAATAAGGTAATTGAAAGACCAATAATGTGTAAGGCTAGTTAAGACCTACTCAAAATCAAAGTTTGATGATAGAATATATAACAGCATGTATAGCATATAATTTCTTTAACAATATGTGTCTTAGTCAAGATTTTTAAAATAAAACCAATTAAAAATAGGGTTTGATTTTATATATCATACCCCACCAAAAATAAAACTAAAAAAACTTTAATAAGTTCTGAGGTAAGACTAAAGCCTTTGTACACTTTTGGGAGAGTTCATTTCCTTAATTACGCTTTTCCTTAGGCAAAATGTGGTTTAGTCTAACCAAGTAGTATATATTGAATAATTTAATGGACAATCACAAAACATATATTATACTTTTTATTTCGAACGTTTGAGGTTATCTTATATTGTTTTTGAACTTTGAAAACATTCATTTTAGTGTAGAGTTAATTTGATCGTTAGTTGAATAATAAAAATTTGAGTTGGCTCTCTTTTATAATATTTTAATAGAATTTCATCTGGTGCAACAACGTAAGCATGAGAGAATTTCATTTTAATACTGATAACAACTATACACTCATAATGTGCAAATTTTTGTAGTAAAATTCTCGTTCTCCAACTTTTGGAATTCAAAATTTCTTTTATTGCTCAAAGGTGGTTGCAATAATAATAATAATAATAATTGTTGTTGTTAGTAAATGATCTTTTTTGAGTGCTATACATATGCACATATATTATTGTGGATTTTGCTAGATCTCCTAAATAAATCTTAGAAGGAAATAATGTCTTAGAAATTCTCAATAATGGAACTTAAAATCTCAGAAAATTTCAACTTAGAAAAATTCATAACTTTTAAATTACTAATTAAAACCATTGGTTTCTTTTTCCTCTCTGTTTTACTTTACTTTTAAAGTGAGACTGAAAATGGACCACACACCCACACCATTATTTGAATTAACACCCACAAAAGCTTTAACCTACTTTAAACATAGCAACAATCAAACTAGAAAAACATGAAAATTAGTGTTTTAAAGAAACATAACAACCAAATTACTTGCGACTATGTGAGTTTAAGTTCCTCTAATACACTAATAATGAAAAGGTTTGTAATTCAAATCGTCTACTCTACTGTATACCAAATAAAGTATTAGAGCATGGTTTTTTTCACACGTAAAGAAAAAAATCATATATTTAACCTTACAACTAATAGCACATATTTTATGTTAATTAATACATGGAATATGGTTAGTTAAGGTTGGGGACAACAATCAACTTAGAAATTATGAAAAGTACATTAATTAAGATTTTGATTACTCCACATACTATATATTCAAAAGCCTTTCATTTGGATAAATATTGGTAAGTACAGTCTATATGCCAAAATGATATGAAATGTGTCATCAAGTTTGTATGCTTTATTAAAATTAAAACATATCAAAATGTTACTTTAAATTAATTAGAGTACTCGTTTCCATTTTTCTGACACTTATTCATTAAAGTAAATTTATATCACATCTAACTTCAGGCTTCATCAATATGTAAATAGTGTGTTCTTAATTGAAAAGTAGTGAAAGATAAAAGGATTGATTATTGAAAAAAGACTAAAAGATATAATTAGGCTTCAAAGTTTAATTACTTTGTCTCCTAAATAGTAAATACAATTACTTTAATATCTTTCTTTTTCTTATCTTCTGTATGGCATTGGGAGTTGTTATATATAACTTCGTGATTCTCAAAAGAAGAAAAGGAAAAAAAGGAAAAGCATAGACAATGGCAGAAGAATATAGTGAGAAGATTCAGCCTTTTGTTCTTCTAGTTCTTTCCAAAAGTTAACATAAATAAATAAAATGATCCATCAATTTGTTAAACCAGAAATAAACACCATGGCATGTTTTTATACAACTTAATTACAAGTTTCACATATAATTTTAAGATGAAAGGATAAATGATCAAAATGAAAATTTCTTAGCTTATCTAATATGATTGTTTTATAAATTGATAAAAAATTAATTATGCAGTTTTGACTTAGGTTGTATTTTTTAAAAATATAATTTAATTAATAATTTGCTTATTATTTATATATCAAACAACATGTATCAAATGTTTCATAGACATAAAAGAAATTAAAATACTCAAACATTGCAGAATAAAACAATCAGTATATTGATAGTAGAAAAGCATTATATTAAAGTAATGGCTTCTTTAAATATATAATTGGTACATAATTTCATCACCTATAATAATAACTTTAGAAAAATCGAGGTATGGTAGACTTGCATGCATCTTCTTCCAATGGAATGACACATTTATTTATTTTCTTCCCCTTTTTTGTATTTGATAGAAAAAGGTAATAGCACTATGTAAAAGTTGGGCATGAAAAGGAACTAATAAGAAAGTGAAGTCATTGTCCTTTAGTTTATCCAATGATGATCAAATATATATTTATATTAATTCTCATAATATTGACTCTCTAAAAGGGTTGTATAATGTATACCATCTCCTCCTATCGTTAACTCTATGATGAAATGGTGATGTGACATTTGTATTTGGATTACTAAGATGTTAAATGAGATGATATAACTTTTTTATTATAATTTTTAGTTAAATGCTTGATGATAAATTGATGTGTTATTGAAAAACTCAAAATGTGTCACTTTATTTTAGATTTTGATCGTCACTATTTTTTGATACTATCATTCTACTTTCCTTTTCCAATTCATATCCTTAGTGCAATGATCCACGTATAAAATTTTTAATGCTTCAAGTTTGAGATATTTTGTGATCATTGTGGGAATATTTGTTTACAATTTCATAGAATTTATTTTAAACAAGTGTTGTACTTATTTTATTTTTCTAATTTATTTTACCTTGTCATGGATGTTAAACATCAATATGTCAGTTTTATTTTATTTTTTTATTCTATTCAATGTCGCTATTCTTTTTTGCTTTAAAATTATATTTCTATTTGAAAAATAAATAAATAGTGAGAAGTTCAAGAGGAGGTGTGAAAGATTTAAGTTTTGGAGAAAAAAAGACAAAATTAGTTTTAAATTTGGGCTTAGTTAATTGTAAGTGTGTGTTAATTATATATATTCCTACGTTGGCATAAAAGATTCATAGAACAAATTAACAATATTTCTTGGTTATTTATCGGTTCATTTAATATGATAAAATTAGAGCCTAATCATCCAAATATAGAAAGCTACTCATCATTCCAACATCATCAATTTGTTAAAGAATTAACGAAATTCTAATGACAAAGATTAAAATAAGTTTTGAAACTAAATTAGGCGTTTTAAAAAGTTTGGAAACCAAAATAAATTAAGATAAAAAAAATGCAAGAACCAGACTAAGTTTTTAACCTAACAAAAGTGAAGTTATGCAAATTTTTTATTAGGATACTAAATAAATATTAATTATCTTCATTGATTCTTTCATTTCCTCTTAAAAATGTTTGGTCAAATTGAACTTTGATATTTTATTTTATATCACATAACAAATCCAAATAACAATTGAATAACCAATAATATTCAATATTCTTTCAAAATATGAATTATTTGCCATAGTGAATATTGAGCAAAGTTGGGAGCACTAGTGAAGTACTCAATCTTTTTAGTTGCAATGACATTAACTAAAATAGTTGATTATTTGGATTTTATCATCAACAGAAAGTTAAAAATAAACCAAATTAACTAGATTAAACTCTTCCAATAACAATAATTTCAATAATTTCAATAATGCATAACATTAAAAAATTGTCATAAGCAAAATTATATTCCTTAACTTTCTTAATCCTTAAATCCTTAGTCAAGAAAACTTTAAATGCTTGACACAATAATATGAAGTCATAATTATGTTTTTCTTCATGATTATGACACAGAAATTCATAAAACTGAACAACTAAGTAGTTTGATAAATAAAAGAAGTCATAATTATGTTTTTCTTATGTTATCAGAAAACAGTCATAATTATACATAGAAAGAAGCTCAAATTTAATAAAGTTTAAGAAACAAAATAGAGCACATATGGATAGAACTATATACAAAACATTGATAAATACATCTATAATCCATAAAATTAATGAATAATTAGATGACTAAGAGACATGCAAATTAAATATGATACTAGTTTTTACTGACAAAATTTTCAAACTATACAAATGTATATGCAAATGCAAGCCAAACAAAGTCATTGATGGCACTCTACTTCTATTTTGAGACTCTTATGATTCAATGACATAAACATTATGCCAAGCTACTAAATCATGAAGTATATATCTTTATGTACTATATATATATATTTTTACTTTGCTTAAAATATCTTCCAAATTAAAGCCATTATTAACTTACTTTACTATTACCAAAACAAAAAGAAAAGAGAGAGAGAAGTTAGATGCATAGAAAACAAATTTTAATTTACTAGGGTCAAAATTACATCGACGAACTTTCTTTATCAACTTTGCATTCCCAAAGGGATGAGCATGCAGCCGATCAATTAATTCTTCTTTGTCCATAAACTTTTCCACCAACTACTCCAAATGTGGAAAATTGAATCACTATGGTACAATAAATGGGGTTTCCCTCTTCCAAATCTATATTATTTGATTTGAATATGAGAGTGAGAAAAAATATAAAGGGTCCCTATTTTGTACCAAAAGGAAAAAGTAAACGTAAAATGCCAAATTATATTAAATTTGAAAGCAAAAGACATAATTGCTTAGAGAAAAGGACATGTATCATAGTGAACAAGTAGAATAAGAAAAAAAAACTTAACCCTAACCCACATGCAATATATATATATATATACTCACAAAAATTACCTATCAATTATTTGATTGTATATACTTTTGAAAAGTCCTCCATGTCCTTTTGTATAACTTTAAATACAGAAATTTTTGTTACAGATATTGAAATCAAGTATTGATTTCTTTTAGTTACTATAATTCAATAAAATTCTTACCATCATAAAGTGTTAAAAAATTATAAAATAACGTTGCATTTATAAAAAAAACACATAATTTTATTTTTAAAATTAAAATATTCACGCTTTTCAAATATAGAAAAGTGAACCCAAATATTTATAAGGGATCTTCTAAAAGTATAAAAAAGCGACAAAATATTTAGACGCTATAGAATAATCTTGAAAACGAAAAAAGTCTCGAACGCCAATGATTAGAAATATCAAACATCTTCCACGATTAATTGACATCCAACCTGCGTAATATATTTAAGATTTCACTACCTAAATTTAAATGATATTTTTTTTTCAACTACACGATTGGTTAGATTAGGCTATTCTTTCTAGCCCATCATTTAGATTTAATCGTTTAAATTTGGATAGACAAATCTAAACGATTTTTTTAAATTTTTTTTTTTTTATACACGATAGTTTAAATTTGACTATTTTTGTACACGATCATTTAGATTTGACAATCCAAAATTTCTAACAATTTTTTCACGATTTTTTATATTTAGCACACAATCTTGAACAACCAAATAACATATTGAAAAAAATAAAATAAAAATTGCTGAAAAAGAGAAAAAGAAGATGAAACATTGAGATTATTATATATATACATGAGTTATTTGATAGATAATAATTCGTTGCACTCAACAATGGAATAAAAATCAAATTCTCCATGAGTAATTAGACATTTAAATAAAAGATTTATAATAAAAGAATAAGTAATGAATTAAAACTTATCCATATAACTTATATAATTGATATTTTTTGGGTGAGAAACAGAATTCCCTCATTCTTGGTAGAAAATGTTGGTCCCAAATTTGCAGAACATTAAAGAAGAAGATAATTAAAAAAAGAATAGAAGTGAAATAGTGAGAGGTGGTGGTGATCCCAACCGTGTGCCGCCCTATGAGATGAACATAGGTGTAGTTAAATACCGTATGTTCTATGGAAAGGAAGACATTTAGTACGTTCTCCAAAACAAACAGCGACTCAGTGCAATTCAATTGCTGATTCTGATAGCTCAATAAATACACACTCATATTCATTCTGACTTTAATGCTTTTCAGTTGTTTCAATAGGAAAGATTACCTTCCAGTCAATTAAAAATGATGTGACAACTCTATCTTGTTAGGGTTTTTGAGATATTGAGTTAGAATTATGTAGGTGGAGCTCAAAATTTTGTGCTTTTGAGTATACAACTGTTTAGTTTGTGAAACTATGTTTTATTTTAAGATGAGTATATACAACTCTATCTTTAAATTTTCACATGTATTTTACAAATTTTCTCTGTGCAGTTATTATACTTCAAGAAGGGAAACTATGTTTTCTTTTTCTCATTCGATCCAACAAGAAATTTACAGTCAGGTTTCATATTTAGTGGAATGTATTACTGAAATATGCATAAAAAGAAAACTATGACGAGTTATATACTCATCTTTTGTGCGGCTGTACCATTTAGTTATTGGATTTTATGTTCTAAACATTGTCCTTATGTTCGATTATTCAATAAAGTTGTTATTTTGAGGAATTGTTCAATAAATTGCTATCGAATATATTATTGATTAACTTGTTGTAAACCTTGAATCTAGCGAACTAAATCTCATCGACTATAGTATGAATACTCAATCCTTATATAGTAATATAAAAGTGGATCACATGGTTTGGAAATAATTCATAAAACATCTTAAACATTTGATTCAAATCATTTATAAACAATAGCTTAAGAACATGCTTGAAATCACTTTAATAAATTCATTTTTCACTCACAGACATGAGACATATCTCAACCAGCATCTTATGAATTATCTGAGATATCCACTATCATCTTACAATTGGTCTCATCACCCACAATACACGATTATTCTCATAACAAACGTTACCTTAATAACACAGAATGACATAACAACACCATACTATTCAGATCACAAAATTACGAAAGGATATAGCCACACAAATATTTAGAAGATACTTCTTACAAATGTAAGGAACACAATATAGCACTTCAATCGTTCATGAAAATCATTCACAAAAAGATATTCATTTTTTACATGAAAACCATTTATCGAAGTACAAATATATGAGTGAAAATCATTCGTAAAAAGTAATTTATTTAAAAGATTGTTAAAAAAAAAATAATTTGTTTATAAGAATCACTCGTAAACACTTGAGACTTCAATCTTTCCTATTTGCTTTCGACTTCCTCTTTGTTGTTCAACTCTCGAAACTCCCTCTCGATGAATTATCAAAATGGTAGCATCTTATGCCCCATTTTTTTTCAGTCTTTGGTCCTATTTTTAGTGACCTATCGCATCCATGGGCCATGTTCACACTTTATACGTGTCACCCTTCTACTCCACCGCGTTATGTAGCTAACTAACACTCGTAACATAAGTCCAGGGTTAGTTACGAATAGACACTTTCCATGAGATGCCAAACTTATCTCCTTAGAAAGCTAATCTTCTTTTCATCAGACTTTCCTCTTGGGAAGTCATAGAACATTAACTTCGCCTCAGTGAGTTGTTTAATCACTTATTTTGACGGCTACCTTATCGCAACCATACTCAGGTGTAGGCATTTCTTTTCACATCACTACACTCATCGCCTAATTCTTATAATTATTGTGTGCTTCTTTTTCACCAGCTAATCCTTATTACGTCACTTACTTCAACACGATAGCACTTGGTCTTACACGCTTCTTTTCGCATTGTTCTTTCTCCAATTGAATCCCTCCCCGCGGAACATCTCTCTCTTCTACTTAGTTTTTGGATTAGGTCCTCACAATATTCTTCATTTTTTTCTTCGATCGGGTTTGGTCGGTTTTAGGTAATAACGCGATCAATGTTGGTTGAAAGCTTTTAATTAAACCGACCACTTACCAGATTTTTAATGAAACTGACCATCAGGTGTCTGTTTGGTTGATTTCAATCGTTCAAATCGATTTTTTGAATGTCGATGCTCACCTCTAGATCTAGGTAACTTGATCTTAATCCTAAGCTAACTATGAACTCTTGTTTATTCAGAATAATCCTTAAATCTGCGTAGGAGAGACAACTTGAAAGTGTTGCTGAATAGACCTATAACGACCCAAACTTTTCTACTAAGCTGAAGTCATTACCATTTAAATAAATATAGACTTTTTAATTTTAAATAAAAGAAAATTTTAAATTTCAAGAAAATGTTTTAAATATTTAGTTAAAATCAATAATAAAGTATATATAGAAAGAATAAATAAATAAATAATAAATGAAACGCTAATTCGAGCCCTAATTAAAATAAAAGGAAATATTTAAAAGTACTCATAGTTACGAAAATAAAATATTGAAACTTAAGTACTAAAACTTACATTGCGAAAGAAAACTTTATTCTTTTGTCTGCATGTAAAACTTTATTTGTTTGTCTACATGTATCATAACTTAAGCCCTAATTTACATAATGTAATATTACTTCACATTACTTTTTTTTTTTTTTGTCTGCATGTATCAATTTTGTTGTGTGCATGCAGGAGCAATCAAGAACCAACAAGGCTGATAGACCGAAACAACCTTACAATCATAATAGTGGGTCCATGTCATGCCTACAACGATAACATAAACTCACTGAAGAAAGAGGTTAGCAAGTGGCACGTGTGGAGCTGCTTAAAAAAAGACATGCTATTGGGATTGGTTAATTTGTTTCGCAGACGGTCGCGGATGCACATGTAAGTATGTGGTTTATTGTCTTTTATTTTCTACTTCAATTTGTGAGTTCATAACTTAACATTCTGTGTGCAGAATCAAATGCTAGAACTCCAGTGCGCACCCACTCTAGAAGGTTCTCAACCGCTCTCTAGAGACAAAATATACAATAATGTTTTGGGTAGACAACTGGGCTACTTAAAAAGTCTTGGTTGGGGTCCCAGTCTATGTTCCGGAAGAGTGGTTGCAATTCTTCGATTTTATATTTGATAGATATGCACTCTAGAGAGGTTATCAAACTAAGAGCTAGCCTTGAGTGCTTGTAATCCAAGATTGAAGAATAAAGAACTGAGCTCGAAGAACAAAGAACTGAGCTCGAAGATTAAAGAAATGAGCTTGCAGAAACTAAACGATTGATTGAAGAACAACGAAGAACATCAAAGATGCATATCCGACAAGTGGAAGAAATGAAGAAGATGATTGAGAAAATAACTCGGGCACACAAAGGACCTTCAACTTGTAGTACGTATTTTTGAACTTTTAAGTTCTTTGTTTTCGATGATTGATAAATTTACTTTCATGTCATTGTATGTGTGGACTTGTTAGAAGATGACATCTGAGCCAATGAGAGATAATGTATTTTTTATTTTTATGTAATTGTTTGAATAGTTGGATTATTTATTTTCTAATTTTGTAAATGGCAATTTGATATTTTAATGATTCTATTAATTTTTTGTTTGTTGTGTTTGAGAACTTTATTGAATTTTAAACTGAATCAAAACTATAAAAAGGACCTCATGATAAAAAATGAACATAATAACTGAAAAAAATAATTAAAATTATCTCTCGACGCCTTTATCTACATTGTAAGCACAGCGTCGGGGAAGCCGTTCCTGACGTCGCGTCAGACATTCCTTTCTCCCAACACTGGGATGAGCACGTCAAGCGTTACCTTTTGTCAACGTGCTTCGTCCTTTTGGAGTAAGGAGCTCCCGACGCGTTTCCATAAGTGCATCAAAATTATCTCCCACGACGTAGGACTTCGGACTTGCTTCCTGACGGCGCTATATATGTGGGGAGATCCTTTTTCGATGCTCTTGGGTATATATGCTGAAGCTTTGCGGCATTGGGAGACCCCTTATTTCTTGTAGCGTGAGATTTTTTTAGTATTTATTTCTTGTGAACTGTATAAGCAATTGAATTATTTTCTTGGACTTATCTATGTGATGGACGAATGTGTTTGCTAATATTATTAGCCAATTATGTGTTTGCTAATTATGTTTTGTTTGACATATCACAAGATAATGTAAGCTAAGCTAGAATTGTTCAATGATTCGACAATTTCAACCTAACGACATTTGTCGAACTAGCTTAGGATTGAATTCTCTTCGAATACCCAATTACGAAACTCCAATTTATTTGATTAACTTAGTTTTTGCCCAAAATCATAATGAATAATGTTTAGGATTCTTTTCACTTCTTGACCCTCTCTTTTGGCCTAACGGATGACACCCTCTTTCATGTGTCCCTATTCTTGCTTGCCATGTTGAGGTGTTTTTTGATTGCATGTTAACACGCTTGCTTCTTGTTTATCCATAGTGGGGCCACAATCTACATCTTTCAGGTATGGTTGTGACATACAACAATGTAGGGTGTTGCGGTGTTGTAAGAAGGTAGATGCCTAATATGCCGTTTTCTTAATGTTTTGCCCCAGTTGATGCATCTTGACTTCATTTTCCCCCACTCAAACACCATATCGACACAAACATCGAATCCTACCATTGATTTGCTCATAACCTACAAAGTAATCAAATAAGAAAGTAAACTCATGAAATGATGTCAAATTAAGCACGATTAGATAGCACATTTTTATGCACTCACACATCTCCTCATTTCAAAAATGACTTGGTCATATACTGAAAGAATAAGTCTAAAAACAAGGGTGTACGACCAAGTCATTTTGAAATATGCACCCTTGAATTTAGATTTATACTTTTAGTTTTGAAATCAAACTAAGTCATTTCACCTCTAAGTAGTAATTAAGTTTCTTCCTTTGTTTTGTTTACTTTTCTTCAACGTTTTTAAAAACCAAGTCATCCTATTTCTAAGTATTCTTTTGTTTTAATTTGATATCTGCCTTTTAACCAACCTTTTCAAAAACTAAACCAACCTTTTAAAATTTAAGGAAAGTATTTTTCTAAGATATTGTTTTTTTTATAAAAAAAATGGTAATAATTAACTGCTTGATATTTAAAAAAAAAAAACATGTTATCCAACTAAATTTAATTAAACTCTAATAATTAAATAGTGGAAGGCCTACAATCCAGTCTTCCATAATTCATATGGCAAATTAAGAGACATAAATTTGAAAGGTCATGATATGAATAAAAAAAATTGAAATAAATAAGAAGGAAAAGAAAAAAGATGTTGAATGATTTTTGTTGTTTTTGTTTGGTCACAAAAGAGTGTTTTAGAAGCAAAGCTAGAAAATGTACTTTAATTTCTTCTTTTTCTTACGTTGCCCTTCATCATTTCTCCTTCTAATTTTTGCATGTGATTTTTTTTTTTTTTGGATATATTATTCCTCAAATAATTCCAAGCACCAACACCAAAATAACCTATTTCTTTACTACTACCCATCATTTCCCCTCCCATCTTCAATCTCTATCTCATTCATTATCTTGACTTTTTCATTCCAAATAAAGTCTCCACTCTTATTTCCAGTCCAAGGAAGTCATGAAAGAAAAGAAAACTTGTATAATATGCTTTAAATTACCCATATATAATTGCCTTACTTTCATTCTATGTTTAAGATTTGTGTTACTCTTTTTTATGAGTTTTTCTCCTCTTTCTTTCCATATTTATCCTATTTCATTTCTCAAGCTTCTATTAGATGTGACTATTTGAGTTGATGTGTCTATTAATAGAAGTAGTTGATAGCTCTCTAAAAGAACTATTTTTCAAGCCTAAATCATATTAGTTCTTAGGTATTTATAATGTTTAAGTGTGTGTGTCTATATGCCAAATATCGAGATTTGGAGACTCAAAACAATTTTGGGTGCCAAACGGACTACAACATTGCATCTAGAACTCAATCTAAGATATAAAGCTAAAAAGGCAACAAAAAGGACAATAAAAGAAGTGAAAACAATTACCTAGTGTCGTGGTGCATGCTAATCACATTGCTACAAAAGTAGTTTCATAATTATATCATTTTTTTTATCGGGTGGCCGTTTTGGAAGATTGACCCTTCGTTTTCTTCGGCTTTTCATCCGTCTACAACATTAGTTTTTAAATTTTACTTTTGTTTTGGGTTATAATATATATACTTTGAATAATAATGTTCATTCCTATTTACATCTTCATGACATGTAATCGAGGTTAGTTTCCAAGTTTATGAGTAATAATTTTGATGTATATATTTGTGAGAGGACCAAGTTTAAACTATAGGTACATTATGAATTCTTTCATATTTGAATGCTCATTTAATCAGATTTGTATTTATTAATAGATTGAAGCTCTTGTTGTTGATACACGTGATTTACTATAGATTTTAGCTTGAAAAGATTAAGAGTCTTATTTTAATCACAAAAGGAGCAAGGTTAAATCAATTTATGTTTGAGATATAGGTTATCCATATATAGATTTTTTGTGTGCATGCTTAATTTAGGTTCAAAGAGAAATCAATTAAATAACTGGGACTATATCCATGTTATTAATCTCTTGATCTCAATTGAAATGTTTGGAAAATGCTATCAAATTAATCTAGTAGAACTAAAGTATTTAGTTTAATTAGAGCATTAATCTTGATTAATAGTTAAGGCACTTACTTGACTTTTCCAACAAGTACGTAGTTCAAATGTGATTAACGTGAAGTTGAGTAAGTCTGATCCACTATGTGCTTTGTTAATCGGATGTATGATTAATCTTAAGATTCAATAATTGGATTATCTCTTGCTTCTAGACTATATAATTCAATTTAAAATACATTTAACTACTCTCTTCTTTTGCACGTAGTTTATTCTTCACATTTTATCTATCCACACAAACTTCCCATTACTGCTTAAATAAGGCAATTATGAAACAGTTTTCATGCTTCTACACAAATTGATCGAGTTTTGCTGCTAATGATACCTAGTAATAGTAATTGTTGTTGTTTAGATCGATAATTTTAAGTTTTATTTGATGGTAAGAATCAACAACAATTTATTTAGTTAAGTTTCTAGTTAATTTTATTTTTTCAAATGAGCCACGTTGTCAATGCTAAGGGCTTGTGTTCAAGGTGAACTACACAATAAAGTGAAGAGGTTAGTGAAATTCTAAAGCTTAGAAACTTTCTAAACTAACCACTAAAGTTGGAGTTTTAATTTAACTTTTACGGAATTACAAAATTTAGAGACATGCAAATATGCTCATTTCAAGGTCGTCACTCTTTTTAAACAGGACATTGCAAAATGGGAGCTTGAGGCCACTAGTTTCTACATTTACATGTTATCCTAGTCACCAGAAATCGGATCCTTACTTTCATTCTAAATTAAGGGATCAATCCTATGACTTTGATGAACCTTTGGATTAATACAATCAATATTATTGAATCACATATAATTAGTACAAAAAAATAAATCAAAATATTAAAACCCCTATCTTACAATGAATAGTCTCACATTTGCTAATAAGCTGCTAACCTTTTCTGAAAGCATTAGAATTATAGTTTGCATATGTTGTCTAGCTCCTTGAAGAGATTGGATTGTGATGTTAGGGAGCGTATAAGGATTGATCAAACCTAGCATACTAATGACAATGAGAACCCATTGGGATCCCTCGATGTTGTACGATATATAGGTGTAGCCAACATCAATCTAACATCAATCTAGGGTCGAGATGATGTTATTTGGATGCTCTCCTATCATGTATTTTAAAATAATTGTATCTTTTAGTCAAGTATTCTCTGCATCCAAATAACAAACAAGTAAAGTACTAGTGGACATAATGTAACATTTACAGGGCCTGATTTGAACATGACTCGCCTTAACTGCTTTATCAGTCGTGATAAACCTAAGACTATAGGTTGGATTTCAACATTCTTATGGACTAAGATATGAATCAAGATTATATTGAGTACTTATAAATTGTGTATTGGTTTTTGAAAAAATCACAATAAAGCATGTCACAGAGACCAAATATAGAATGTCGTTTAGCCTCAATCTCTCATGACAAAATGTTGGAATAGATTGCATCAATCTTCATGCAATCTAGCTCAAAGTGAAGCTTTAACATGTTCTCAAGTGAATCAGTGTTCTTTTTCGTTAGATATAAGTTAGAGTAACCACACATTTAAAATTTTAAATTCCAAACTTTAATTAACTACCTAATAGCAAGGGAATTAATCATTAGTATAATAACATACCTCTAACATGTGTGAGGTGTACATTGAATGAATATAAATCTAGCAAAACGACTTTGAGATTGAGAAGGTTTCGAAGATCTCACGAAGAAACGAAAATAAAAATGTTTATGCTTGCGGATGAAGAAAATAAACATTTAGGTTTTTCATCAAAAGTAATTTAATCTTCTTTTCATGGATCAAAAAGATATATTTCAACATTTTGTATTAACCTCGAGGTCCGATCTCGGCCGGAAAGCATATGAAAACCTATTTAAACGAGTTTAAGAAAATGTATGGTAACTGTGAAAGAGAGAAACATTAAATAGCCGTTTGGAGTACCATCTAGAAGTTAGTAAATTAGGTCACTACAAGATATTTATTATTCAGTAACAACGTTTTAGTGGCGCAAGTAATTTTTGTCACTAAATAATCATTTGTAGCAATACAAACAAAAATTGTCACAAAAGATTATTATTAGCAACATATTTTTAATATGCATCACTCAAAGAATTAGTAACACACAAAGCAATTATTTTTAACAACAAACAAAAATGTTGCTAAAACTTGACCAAAATTTTCCACCTTTAATTTCCTTCCGACTTTTCATTTAATCATTTATTAAATATATAATTTTTTAACCCCTAATTTCTTCTCCTCTTCCACTAGAAAAAAGAACACTAAATCCCTAACCCTCTCCTCAACTCACCGTAAATCCCTAGTCCTCAACCCTCTCTTTCTCATCGGTCGACAACGTTTTGATCGATAGCAACCGATGGCAACTGGCGACAACCCACGACAAGAGCATTTTGGCAATCCACGACAATAGCTCTTTGACGACCTGCAATAAGAGAGTTTTGGCAACCCAAGATCGGCAACCTCATATTTCGAGACTACCGGACGGTGGCTCACGATCGACATCTTCACTCCTTCTCATCGACAGTGATCCACGGCTGACGGCGATGCAAAGAGAAAGGTACCGGTATTGCCTCTTGAATCTGAGTGTTTTTTCTTTTTTAAATAGTTTTTGTATTGTGCAAGTAGGAGTGGTGATGTATGGCTAAGATTTAGTTAAAAATTTTATTTGTATCTTAGAGTAATCTTATGGGCATATCTGAAGGAGAACAAAATTTGAGTGGGTGGCTCCAACAATATTTGTGTGCTTTTAATGGATATTTTGAGACATTTTTAATGGGTAGATTCTAATTTATTTATAATTAGTTCTAAGTTCTGTTATTTTCGCAATACTCAAGAGTCTTATACACGCACACACACATACACATATACTTGTATGTTCTATGCATGCATCTGCTTACAACTTGAGCTTGAAGTAAGAGAAAGCATGCGGCACAGCACAACTTCACCTTTAGTTATTTGCAAACAAAATCTTGCCAAAGTTAAAATCCTTTACACGTTAAACAATAATATAATCAGGACCTAAAGAATAATAAGAATTGAAAAAAGAAAACCATATAAATCATAGTTCTAAACTCGTAAGAGTAGTCTCGTTATGCTTTGAAGTGTTAAGTTTCGTTTATTGAGTTTAATTATATTGAATTTTTGTTGTTTTTGATGTAAACATGTCCCCTTTTCTTGCTATGGAGTTTGTTGCTTTCGCTTTACACATGTCCGCTCCCTCCCATTTTTTCATTGTTTTAGAATGTTTGAGTTTTATCCTATCGCTAAAACTTTTAGTGATGCAGATTTAGCAACGACAGTTCTAGCGACGAATGGCTCTGCATCGCTAATATTTTTAGCAACATGTTTTTGGATTTTAGTAACGTTTTTTTTTACTGTCACTAAAAGCGAAATTTCTTGTAATGAGTTATTATAGTCTACTATGTGTTTGAGGTGCACTAAGTGGTGCATACAACTATTTATGACCTACAATTGCTTCAAAAAAAAATTTTGTTACAATATTTCTTATTTAGCTTTAATATTAGTTTTTTTTTTCTCTCATCATTTTTTATTTTATTTTCTACAATATTTATTATTTTTGGTAAAAAAAATAGTTTACATCTCAAACACAAACTATTCTAATTTGTGATAAATTAGTTTGCACTCAAATACTAATTATTATAATATATTGACCAAGAACCATCGATTATATAATAACCCAACTGATCACCCAATTGTAATACTTCTCCTTTCTACTACAAAATTTTAAAAAATAATTAGAAAATAATTTTTGAAAAATCAAACTGTTACGAGACAATATTTTCGTAGGTGCAACTTGGGATGCAATAAGAGATACTTCTTAGATGCACCCAAATTTTTTCCTTATAATTGCGTACCCAAATTTTTTCCTTATAATTGCGTTCTACAGTAAGTTTTGGTAGTTTACTCTTTCAAATATCTTTTTTTAAGAATAATGTAGTTTATTATTATTATTATTATTTCTCAATAATGGATATTTGAAAAAACGCCTAACTAATTCTACCTAAGTTTTTGGCAATCTTTCTTTAAGTTGGTGTGTTTAGATGGTTTTGATTTTTCTATATATAGGTCGAAAATCACTTGTAACATTTGTTGATTATGTAAATTTGTCCGATAGATATTAATGTTAATAAATATTTATTGTTGATGGAAATGAAATGTCATGAACAACTAATTATGATACACTTACATGAGTTGGATAACAAAACTAAAAAAAAGTCATTGAAAAGTGATAATAACATTGTGTTTAGAATGATGTAAACCTATTTTTATAGTAGTAAAAATTATCCCAGAAGAAGTATCGCTACTAAGCCACTGACCGAGGCTCAAGAGCTCCCCTCTCATCTATACATATATTTTTCTCAAGAATATGTGGAAGTTTTCATATTAAAACGAGGGACAGAGTATTTGAAGAGTATGGATTGATTTATTAATCCATTGTTTGTTGGGTTATTGTGTTGTCACTATCAACAGTTCTTAAAGAAACTTTACTATCAGCATCGTCATGTGTGTTTAAAACGTTTCATATGTTATTTTATTTAAATAATTCAATGCTTATTATTAAATTATTATACTAATCTTATATGTTATTTCACATCAAGATAGTTTTAGGTCATACACATGCAACCCAATATCAAATATCAAAATTATGAATGGCTTATAATTATTTTTGTAATGTAAAAATAAGATGATGTATTCAATTTCAATACGATGGCTGAGATATCTATTTTTTTTTTCTTGAGATGGTAGATTTAAATTAAATCTCTACATTATCACACTTAATTTTTCAACGAAAATAAATAAAAATGAATAAGACATAGAGATAGCAAAAATAATATAAATATTCACAATTCATCTAAATCAAAATTCCATATGCTCCGATGTTATACTAATTAAAGTTTTCTTCAAATTAGTAGTTTAACTATCTTTTGTTACTTAAAGAACAGCTAAAGAATGTAGAATATTAAAGTAAACTTTGTTGGGAAAGTTGTTTAATCCTTCAAAATGGTATATGTAAACCAAAATCGACTCATATAAGTATGTTTACATAATTGTTATCTGAGAAATGGTTATAAATGATACCCTAAAATTTCAATGAAAAGAAAAGAATTACCCTTACAAAAATACTTTTATTATTATTATTTGTGGTTGTTATTACATAGTTTAACGTAATTATTGTGTAGAATAATGGAAAATTCAAGTCTTTAATTTTTATCCTGGATGGAAGGAAAGTCAAATTAACTGACCATTTTTAAATTTAAGATACAGTTAGAACGTAACTCTAAATCTCTAGGGTAAGTTGCAATAATTAAATCCTCACATTTATGAATTTGCTGCAATTAAGTTCAATCACTAAAAAGAGTTATAACAATAAAACTTTAATACAATCACTTTATTATAACATAGGTGTAGTTGAATTATAGTACAGTTGTATAAGCCTTATTTATGGTAATTGGTAGACATGTGAGAAATTTGCAATTTAACATTAAGTAATAAGTATTAGAGAATTGAAAAAGGAAGTAAATAATTGAGCAAAAAAAAGGAAACGAGAATCCGAAGATCAACAAATAAAATAAATTACAAAAAGTGGGCCCTCGCAAAAAGTTAAGAGAAAACACACTATCTTTTGCTTATTGGGAAATGAGCAACACTTGTATTAGCCGGTGAAGGAAAAGGAAGCAGCACATTACATTATACAAATACTGATAAATTTTATATGATTATACAAAGCACATCTTTCTTATAATATATAGTTTGAGATGTTACTACAGTAGTGCATTACATCTAATAAAAATTAGAGAGACAGGAGGAAAAAAAAAGAAGTAAAATGAAAATGACAAAGCCTAAAAGCAAGAGAAAATTCAACACTTATCAAACTGCAGCAGCAACCCTTCAGGCTTTCCTGTTCTAGATCATAAAGCTCTTATGAACGTGTCATTTATTTTCTGACATCCTCCTTTTGCTTCCTACAACGACAGTTAAAAGATTCTTTTGATTAATATACTCTATAAGTAATCAAGATTAACCATAAATCATTTGTTTTATGTGTCATGTATTGAGTTTGGATTAGTGTTAATTATGCTACCTTTGTTAGGGTTAATGTCTAGTAGTGAGGAGGTGGAGGTGATGCATAGATGTAAACGGGTGGTGGTGGCGGTGGAGATTTGTAGTGGTAGACGGGAGGTGGGTGGTATGGCTTCACCGGAGTCGGGGGTGGGTGGTAGTGTCTAATGGGGGGCGGTGGAGGAGGAGACTTGTAGTGGTAAGGTGGATGGTATGGTTTTTTGTAAGGTGGTGGAGGTGGAGGAGATTTGTATTTATAGACAGGAGGAGGAGGTGGTGGAGATTTGTAGTGGTACGGTGGGTGGTATGGTTTTTTGTATGGTGGTGGTGGAGGAGGAGACTTGTATTTGTAGACTGGTGGTGGGGGCGATGGGGACTTGTAATGATACGGTGGGTGGTATGGTTTTTTGTATGGTGGTGGTGGAGGAGGAGATTTGTATTTGTAGACGGGTGGTGGGGGTGGTGGAGACTTGTAGTGGTACGGTGGGTGATATGGTTTTTTGTATGGTGGTGGCGGAGGAGGAGATTTGTATTTGTAGACAGGAGGTGGAGGTGGTGGAGACTTATAGTGGTACGGTGGGTGATATGGTTTTTTGTGTGGTGGTGGTGGGGGGGGAGATTTGTATTTGTATACTGGTGGTGGTGGAGATTTGTACTTGTAAATGGGTGTAGGTGGGTGGTATGGCTTCTTATATGGTGGTGGAGGAGGTGGTGACTTGTATTTGTAGACGGGTGGTGGTGGAGACTTGTACTTGTAAACTGGTGTAGGTGGGTGGTATGGCTTCTTGTAGGGTGGTGGTGGAGGTGGTGACTTGTATTTATAAATCGGTGGTGGCGGAGATTTGTATTTGTAAATGGGTGTTGGTGGGTGGTATGGCTTCTTGTAAGGTGGTGGTGGCGGAGGTGACTTGTACTTATAGACGGGTGGTGGTGGAGATTTGTACTTATAAATGGGTGTGGGGGGATGATATGGCTTCTTGTAGGGTGGTGGAGGAGATTTATATTTGTAAACTGGTGGTGGTGGAGACTTATACTTGTAAATGGGTGTTGGTGGGTGGTACGGTTTTTTGTACGGTGGTGGTGGTGGTGGTGACTTATACTTGTAAACAGGTGGAGGTGGAGATTTGTGGTGATGAGGTGGGTGATATGGTTTCTTGTACGGTGGTGGAGGTGGAGGAGACTTGTATTTGTACACCGGAGGAGGTGGTGGTGGTGATTTATAGTGGTAAGGTGGGTGGTAAGGCTTTTTGTAGGGAGGAGGAGGTGGGGAAGAATAGAGATACTGATTAGCATCGGAAGGCAGAGTTAAAGAGAGAAATGTTGCCAAAAGAGCAATGGCCAAAGAGGCCATTGAGGAACCTCTTTTCCCCATCTTTGGTTTGGCTCTTCTGAGTTCTTAAGCAATGCCTGAACCCTCCCTTTTATAGGCTTCAAAATTTCACTTCTTCACTATTTAATCTCATTTTAAAAAAAAGAAAGATCCAATTTTGAATAGTCAAAAGGAGACAGAGCCAGGAAAAAGAGGGGAAATAATAATAAAAGTCACAAATGGGCTGTCATCAATGTTTTGTACAAGTGAAGTGAGAGAGACCACCATTCACAAATCCAATATAATTAATGTTAATGATAAATTATTCCCCGATTAAAATTAGAGATTTTTAAAAATAAAAAAACAAATTAATATATTTTTAAATTATATCAAAATTTCATATTCTAACTTTTAGAATCAGAGGGATTAAAACTCTAACATTTTTCAAAAGACAGACTGAATTTAAAATTATAAATTCTGACTAAACAATTAAATTTGTATTAAATAACATTAATTTAGGAGGAAATTAAGAGGAGTTTTGTGGAAGGTAAGGAAAGAAATGAAAGAAAAGCAATACTGGTGGTACATACTATTATTTAAAATGATAATTCAATTATTTAAAATAAATTATTATCTATATTTTGAAGGGAAAGTAAAAAATAATAATAAAAAGAAAAAAGGGGTTAGTATTTTAGAGTATTGTGTTGCATGATTTTGTCCAGACGGCTGGGACCCGGCGGCTGCTTCGTATTCATCTATGGCGCCCCATAATAATAATTATTATTATTATTAGTTTTCTATTTTACTTATTATAATATACATACTTTTCATACTTTTTACAAATTACATACGCTCATTTTTAAGCTATTATTATACATACTTGCATGAATGATCCTCCCCCTAGCCCCTAACTTATATTTTACTAATACATCTCAAAACGGTATTTTAATTTTCTTTTTCAATTATTCACTTCTCTCCTAACTCAAATTGCATATGTACGTTGTATATGTTACACATATCCTTACATTACTGCTCTATAGTATATTTTCATTTTGGTTTCAAAATTAATTTGGTTCTACATCTTATAAATTAGTTTTAGTAATTTGAAAATTTTGTGTTACATTTTAAAATAATAAACTCCAAACTTTATTTATTTTTTATTTATGGTTGGATTCAGTAAAAAAATCTAACTAAAGTATTAAAAATTTTAGATTTTAATTCCATGAGTTTAAAAGTTTATTATAAAACTTGGCACATTGTAGCAATGTTTATAGAGAGAGAACTTCTTTTCTTTTAGATGACCGTCTTTCAAGTTCAATTTTGGAACATCTGATTAGATTCACTCAATTATATTAGACATGTGATATATAATTGCACAATGTATCCTTAATAGTACATAAAAGAACATAGCAAGTGTTTACCGAAAAGATCTACTAACACCATTTAGGTTCTCTTTGCATATTTTATTTTTGGTTTACAAAGAAAAACTATTTAAATTCTAATCGTTAAAATTTTAATTTACTAATCATTGTAACTAAAAATCTCTAAATAATAACTCCTTAAAAGCTCTTTTAATAAATATTAGAGTATGTGTGAATATTTTTTTAACATACTATAATACAATTTTGAAAGCACGGGAACCCAAAACTTCTAGTTTTTATGTAGATACATTTGCTAGTTGAGTTGTTCAAAATGTAAGTGAAAATATTTTTTTAAAAAAAATTCAGATATGAAAATAAGATAATTAAAAGCTATGTGTTTGAGATAAAATGATTATACAAGAAATAAGTATATATAATTAACAAAACTACTAGAAAAAATATTAAAATAATTTTAAAACACCTTCTGATCCCTAAATATGCATTTAAAAGTTCCAAAATCCAAAAGTATCAAACTATTTAATTAATTATGGGTAAAAAATCTTATTTAGTTTCTATACTTAGAAAATGGTTACGAAACCATCCAACTTTTCTATTTATTTTGTTAAATAAAAACACAGGTTTGACAAAATAAATAAAAAATTTATTAAAAAAAGAAAAAAGATTCCAGTTCTATCTAAATCTTAAAGAAAAATGTACTGTTCAAAGCTTTAAAACATTAAAGAAAAAATGTCTATCAGTCATGCCGTGAAAGCTCGTCATAAAACATGAAAAAAAAAATATTAAAACATCTAGCGAAGGCATGCATGATCATAAAGTTCCCATAGTCATGGATTCTTTCTGTCGCTCACCAGCCTCTTTTCCTTTACTTCTATCTAAAAGGTTAAACATAAAAAAAATTAGTATAAAAATATCTAGTAAATGACTCACTACTGCGCTGGGTGAATTGTTACCTATCTATTAAAAAAGAGGTATTTTAAGTCGTATTAATCTTATGATCATGTAAATCAATATCAGTCTAAAGGTGGTGATCTGATCCCGAGGGACAAAGTATATGCAGGAGCCTGAGGGACAACGTACATGCAAAAGACACCTAGCCTAATAGTTGCCTATTGTAGTCGAACTTAATTAGTCCAATAATAGACATATTAAACATATGACTCAAGCATCATCTAAACAATCTTCATGGTTACATGCACATTCAGTCAAATAAGTAAATCAACACAATTTCAGTAAAATCCTCACATATAAGCCTATCAATGCCTTTTAATTTTTAATCGTTAGTCAATCCTCTTAAATTGAAGGTCCAGTAGTAGAATTAAATCCCTTACCTCAAAATATAATTAAACTCCTTCACAAAAAAATTGTTGATGCAAATGAAATTAAACCACACATTAACGTTGTCAAAGTAATTAATAATTTTACTTAATAAAATTATCAATTATGCTCAAATCAAACTGCCATGAACTTGTGCAAAAGAGGGTTGAAGTTGATTCTAATCTTGGGATTAAGCTTAAAAATTTAATTCAAATGTCTTGGATTGGTCCTTCAAACAAAAATCCCAAATGAATTTCAAAATAAACCTTAATTAGAACTTTGATTAATGGGAACTTCAAACCTAGAGAATAAAAAAAGAAGACCCACCCAAACTCACCAAACCAAGATCTGATGAGAAGATCACGCTGGGTGTGGCTCATCTGGCTAGCTAGAGAAGAGGGATGACGACTTTGATGTCCACATGGAGAAGAAGAAAGGTTCCCAACCTTTTTTCTTTTCTTTTTCCTTTTCTTTTTAAACTTTTATGCACTCTAGTAGTGAAACCCTAACCATTTCTAACCAACATAATAATAATATTTATCATTATTATTTTGTTTTTCTTTCACACACACTATATATATATATATTGTATCTCATTTCTCTTTTCTCATTACATTTTCTTTTCTCTTTTAAGCAAGCAACACCAACTCTCTCTCCTTATTAATATTTTTTTACAATTACAATTATAATCCAATACAATATTAATTCACTTTACTTTTTATCATTTTATATATATATATATATATATATATATATATATATAAATTGGATGAAACAATTTAGAAAAAAAAGGGGTTCATACCACAACTTTTTTGCATATTATAAATATGACAAATATAACAAGTAATTAGATACATAGGGTTATTCACTTTTAAATTTACTATTTTTTGCAATTTAGAAAATGTAGTGAAATAAACTTCTTATTATTTTCTTTTAAATTTAAAGATCATTTTTAGTTTGGATTAAATTAAGAATAAAATGTTTTTCAATAATACATTTTCTTTTAAACATTTTTTTTTGGAAATGAGTTTAAAATATAAGTTAGACTTTCTTATAAGTGTTTATATGTAAATTTGGTTTTTAAAGATTTCTTCAAAATATATTATTTTATAAATGAATTACATTATTTTAAGGGAAATTGCAATGAATGACTATTTTAGAAATAATAATTAAGGATATAGCAACATTTTAAAAAAGTTGCACATATAGCAAAACTATCACTGATAGACTTGTATCGTTGATAGACTTCATATGGTCTATCATTGATAGACCAATATTTGTAACATGATCTATCATTGATAGAATTTGACAAATTTTGTTATATTTACAAATTTTTTAAAATTGTGTTACATACTTAATTAATTTGAATTTAATTGCTAAATTTGCAACTATCCATTGTTTTAATTTGCCAAACACTACCATTTTTTAAAACAAATAGTTTTTTTTACAAAATTTAATACTTTAAAATTTCAACCAAACACGCTCTTAATATTCATTTAAAAGTGTTTATAAGTGTTTATAGAGAAATCAAAGAGTACCTTACTTTCAAAATCAGTGGTAGAAAATTGTTTGGATCCAAATCTAATGGGGTTGTTGGATTTTTATCTTCTCATTAGGGTCGGTTTTCATTGATTTAATAACAAGATGACAACTACCTCGAATACTTCTGTCTTAACAAGTAACTTTAATAGGAGGACCTAAATCGTTACCATTTTCAAAGTACGCACATTAATTTTTTATTTCTTAAAGTTAAGAACCAAATTATTACTTTTGTCAAAATACATAAACTAAATGTAATTTTTAACCTTAATTATATCAAAAGTGTTTAATAGTAACTCATTTATATTCATATACAATGATCAAATTAAAAATTTATCTAAAGTTTTTTTTTCTTTTAATTCACTTTTAGTTTAAAGACAAAATGTGGTATACTAAAATGAAGTGCATGTAAATATAGTTTGAAGCTCTTTTATTATTTTATTTTTATAAGCGTACTTGAAATAAATTTAAAAGAAAAAGTCTTTTTTAAAAAAACAATAAAAAGAAAAGGTCTTTAAAGTGTATGAGTACTCTTACAAACATCATTATTATCCTCCCATAATTTCACATGATAATGATTTATTTATTAAATAATTAATTAACTTTTTAACTTTGTGAAAATAAAAATTCAATCCTCTCATCTCTGCATTCAATATATATATAAAAACTAAAGAAACAAATTTAAGTAATTTTAGTAATTTTCAAATATAGCAAAATAAACTAAAAAAATTTACTATATTATTATGAAATTTTACTATATTTAAAATTATTTTCTTAAAAAAAATCTAATTTTCATTAAAGAGGTCATCAAAGATTCCCTTTTGTGGAGTTGAAAGAAATTAAAGGATCCAAAAGCTTTTGAAATCCTAAAAATCAATTAATAAATACTATAATTTTCCAAATTAAATTGGGAAGATGTAAAATTTCGACCTAACATAAACTATAAAAACAAGATTGATAATAATAGTATAGCTTAATATGTACATATATTCCACCAAGAGGTTAAAATTAGCTACATATCATTTCCATCACATATATTATTCAACTAATTAAAAAAAAATGATAAAGTCACTTTTCAAAAAGTAACCAATGACAACTTTGATTAAGATTTGGTGATAAAGAGATTTATCTTTCCTTTTTTAATTCATAGGATATGCCAAGAAAACATTTTTGTTTCTATGTTACCCAATAAAAATTTCTTTATATGTAAAAAAAAAAAAAGATGGAATTTTAAACTACTATAGGATGTTTGGAAAAATGGTTAGAATTACTCATTTGTAATTTTTAAAATAATTCACTCTAAAATATGACTTTTGCATGATAATTCATAATTAATACAAACACACTTATAAATGAATTGTTGAAATCGTGTGTTAGAGTAAATTTGAAAATGATAAAAGTAACCATTTTAAAGTAATTTCCAATTAGGTATAAATGTACAAGAATTTCTGCAGGCAAAAAGCACTCATCCAAAGACAATAATAACTCAAATTAAATTTGGTCTTGGTTTGATGAAGTTAAATAATTATAATCATTATGAAATATTTTTATCTATAGTTCACATTCAAAATTTGAAAAGTATAAAAAAGTATAAAGTGAATAAACTAAAACTTAGACGCCATAATTATTAAAACAAAAGGCTTTATATCATCATATTCATATAAGGTTTTAAAATAATATATGTCCTAAAATGGGATTAATATGAAAATGTGAGATTAAAGAAAAAAAAAAAACTAAACCTTGTAGAGATTAGGCATTGACGAAGCTTTAATAGGTATACCAGTTTGGGGTAACCTAGAATTTAGGGTTTGGAGAGACCTATTATTTGTGACTTCATTATGGAAAATGAGTTTCATATTATCTTTCAATAATCCTTCCTCCCATTCAAAAGAAAACTTTTAACTTCAAGCAATTTATATACACTAAAAATTACTTTGACAAATGAAGGAACCAAATATTAAATATTAGAATGAAGATTAAAAAAATTGCATTATTATATTATGGTGGTGCAGTCCATCATAATTAGTTATAATCATTTTCCATAAAAAAAAGATTTGAATATATCCAAATGAAAAAGGGGAAATTTTGTTCACATTTTAGATTTTGGACAAATTATAATAATTATTTTTTCTTCACGTCAGATATCCTTAGTTGTATAGTATATTATTTATTTTTCTCAACATTTATAAGCTTTAGTTTTCCAATACTAACAAAAGACTACCAAATTAGGAGGTTTAAATTATGTTACTACAACCAAATTTCTTAAATTTTGTAAACTTTGCTGGATGCATTAAAATTATGGATCATGTTTTTTAAAATGAGAATATTTAAGTTAAGAGGGATGAAATTGGGCAATTGTTATAGGTGTAATTGAGTTTAATTACAAAAATAACAATAATGATCAAGTTGGGGAATTTTTAAAAAATTTGAAAATTATAATAAATAAACTTTAATATATATGTTGTCAGGAATAATAGAAAAGAGTAAGTAAGGGGTTTGGAGTTGGTTTTGGCTTTGGCTTTGGCTTTCTCAGCATGTGACTTTCCCATGTTACCGCAAAATAATTATAATCCTAATTACTCTAAGAAAGATAATTAGTTATTTAATTAATTACACCAATCAATTTTCACATCTGCTCATCACAATTATTAAAACCTTTTTATTTTGTCTTCTCACTATTTATTTATTTATTTTAACTTTCTTGGTTAACAACCATTTAAATCCCCCAAACATTCTCCAATATAATCTAATATAGTATAATATTTTTCTAAATGCAATTGTGATAGTAAAATTGAAATCTCGTAATTGCCAACATATGCTTATGATCCAATTGTTCTATCAAATAAGTAATTTTTTTTTATCAAAATACATAAATGACTATCAAATGTGCTCGGATCTTGAGAAAAAACATATAATAATTTTTTTGAAAAGCATAAATATAATTCAATTGATATAAAATTTGTATAATTGGAAGATCAAACTTAAATATTCAATTGTCTGCTTCACTTATCTTTTATATAATAATCAATATTAAACATTAAATGTTTTTTCTTTACCTTTTCTAAATATTTTTATTTTCAATAAATATTTGTAATTGGTTGAAAATGCAATTATCTTCCTTCTGAATACTTGGACAATTATAAATGTTTCGTTGCTATCAACATTTTTTTTCTCTAAAACAACCTAACGACAATTTCAAATCATAATCATCAAATTTAAAGTATTAATAGACGTAATAAAATTTAAATCAAATTTATGGTGTCTATTAGTGAAAAATTATCATGTCACTCTAAACAAAATTATAAAATTAATAGATTTTGTTATATTTGCAATTTTTAAAAATTGTTATATATATTTCATTATTATCTATAAAAGTTGGAAAATTGGCAAAAGTGTAGCATAGTTTTGGTTTTACATTTAAAAAAACTCGTAAATTACTTTTTCTCTATCAATTTTGGTAAACCTCGACACCGAGATTCGTTTCAAATTTTTAAAAATTGTTTCATCATTTTTTGGTCCATCTCGATCAAACTTGACATCGAGATTTTGGGTTTTGTTTTTAGGCTTGAAAATAAAGGGAGTACCAAAATATCCTTGGAAGCCCGAACATTGGATATTCGTAAACCCTAAACTTTATATTCATTATGGCTAAGACAAAACGTGTTTGCTTCCAAAAGTGAAGAGATTTGACTGATTTTTGTGCGCCCAAATTTCAAGAAGTCATCCTCAGCTTAAACTTGTGAATGTAATTTACTTTGAACGATTTAGTTTAGGGCTGAATTTTAATTTTTGTTATAGTGTCTTGTGTGAAATCTGAAGTGGATGGGAAAATATGTAGTTGGTTTTCTATTGTAGTTGGATATAGACCTAGAATTTAAGTTAATGCTCATGGTTTTGTTTGATGAATCTCGACAATTTTATCAATCTAGACTCATCTAGATGAAAAATGTTGATCGAGATTGATGAAATTTCCTCGAGATTTGTTGAATTGAATTTTGAGCTTTGTTGCGTTTCATATGCATTTTGTGTAATAATCTCAGGAACGATTTTGCTCGAGATTAGGTCAAGATACATCACAGAATGAATATAAAACCCTTATCTCATGGTATCCCGGTGTAATGTTGTCCAAGTTCAGTTGTTAATGTAGGTTATTCTCGCTGAAATTGTCCTGAGATTGCCCCAATTTTTAGGGCGAATTACTGATTTTTGGTTTGTAATGTGTGTTTTCTATTTTGGAGATGCCTCTTTTCACCAAAATCAATACTAAAGAATTCTTCCTAGCTAATTTGACTTGTTGATCACACTTAACAAAGACTATCTCAAACATTAAAAATAAGATAACACCTAGGCAAATATATATGTTTAGGAAAACCCTCTTTTTTGTCATTTCTTGGACGTTAAATTGGTGTTTAATGGACCTTTATGCCATTACATCTTGTTGAGATAGGTTGAGGATGAATGGGACGACGTAATTAGTTTTAAATTACCCGATCAAAATGTCTCCTTTTGGTGGAAGGATATTGACATTATCACATGGTTGAGGTTTAGGTTGACATGTGTTGTTTAGTTAAAACAAGAGAAAGTTCTTAGATTGAGACGATTATACTTGGGTGATAGGAAAAATATGAATGGGTCTGAGTCGGATAAAGATTATCCGACCCTGAGTTTTGAGAGTGACAAGGATGCGGTGAAGATATCCTTATTTTATTTTATCAAGCTAGCGATAATGGGGAAGGAGAGAACGCATAATAGGACTAGACCATGTTAGGACCCTAGGTAGCTTGAAAGGGACACAATGAATGGAAAAGTTGTCTTGCATAAAAAGAAACCTGCAAATAACAAGTTCCTAGAGTCGTATAACCTATATGGGTTTTCTTTCACTTTTCAGGTTAGTAATTCTATGCTTATTATGTTTTTTTCCAGTAGTTATTTGTTTGTATTAACGATATCATTGCATTTACAGGTTTGGACCTACGAGATAGTGTGGTCCATCGATGGGCGAGTTGCCAATAGGGCTTCTGTCACTCCCCGCCCCGAAGACTTGCTTGCTTGTCTCGTGAGACGCGGTGTGACTTGAGCATCTTTGACGCGGTCAAACGCTAAAGACACTCGTCTTAACTTCCTTAACTTAGCTTAATCGACAAAACGCTTAAGTTCATGAATACCCTTTAGGCGAGAAAGAACTTAATGCGGAAAGATAAAACAACTTTAAACTTTTAATCCTTAACAAAGTGTTTAGTACAATAACATAATGATACAACACTGAATCATAAGATAAAAACCAACCCTTAAACTTAAACGCCTGACAACTTTTCGCCTATCAAGCCCAAACTTCCTCTCCTTTTTGGCCTCAAAGTCTAAACCTTGGAAGGTAAAATTTTAAAACATAAGTCTAAAAGATTGAGTGAGGTTTCATGAAAACCTTTTCGCAATACCTTTTTACAAACATCATTTTGCATAAACAACATCAAAACATTTTGCATAAATCTTTCTTTATGCTTAAACACATTTATAACATAACAATTCACATAAACGCACATTAGTTAACATTCATTCCTTTCCCCAAGGATCTCAAATCGTTCTCTACGCTTGGTCTCATTACCTCGCGTTTGATTACTGTATCAACAACATTCAAGAACATATAGATTCGTCCTTGTTGCTCAGATCGCTAAGCTTTATACTCTCCTTTCAATGCATAAGCCAACTTCTTATCACCATGTGGTCCGTACACCCCCATGGTGACCTTGACTCTTTATGTGCACATAAAAGTTAGCATCATCTCAAGGAATCAACTAATGGTTTGAAAACCATTTCATAGCATGAAAATCATAATCATCAAATCAAGCTTTAACTCCTACTAGAACACATATAAACTTTTCATTGAAATATCTTTTTGAAACACTTTCTCATTTGAGATCATCTTTCAAAATAGTAAAGAGAAATCACAAGAAATATTTTAACATAAAACACTTAAGAAAGTCGCTCACAATACTTGAATAGCCTTGGTTTCGAGAATTTTTTCCAATTCTATTTGTCCTAAAAACTGATATTTATTCCTTACTTAGTCCCTTAAACATGAAAATATCTTAATAACCCTTAAAAAAAACCCAAAAATATCTTAATGCTGGTGAAAGAACTTGACAACATGATGTGTGTACTGTTGGCTCTCCTGCACACAATAGCGTTTTCACATTGAAGCCCAACCTACCTAGGACATCGTGGCCATTATATTGCATTTGGGATGCACTACAGCAATTGGATTGGGTCATTGTGGGATTTATTGTTGTAAATATTTCGAATATGATGTAACTCACTCCTCTTTCCAAACCCTAACCCCAGATAACTTCCCCATATTTCGTAGACAATTAACAATACAACTTTGGCTAATAGAGTCTTCTTGTAATCTAAATACATTTATTCAATTAGAAGGAGATTTAGAAAAGCTTGTTTATTAAATGTGGACTAGAAAGAGATTGAATAGATGTACTTAATGAGGAAGTTGGTTATATATTTTATTAATACCAAACACAATGAATGGAATAAAGAAAACAAGGCAACAAAAAATAGAAGGTTTTAGGTTATTAAATCTTGGGTCAAATTTGCTCTGATATCTTCCGGAATGAAAAACATAAGGCTTTAGGTTATTAGATCTCTCGCCAAAGTTGTCCCAAGATCCTTCATAATGAAAAATAGAATGCGTTATGTTATTCTCGGACCAAAATTGCTCGAGATTTAATCAACTTATACCTCCAACAGCAATCTATGACTATAAATTTCAACAAAAATTATCTTTGATTATATATGACTAAACACGGTAACACATTTAACTTCAGGCTCCAACAATCACATCTAACGATTATATATAGAGAGAATTCAAATAACAAAAAGAAAATTCATAAAATGGTTATAAAAAAAATCATATTATTTAGAATTAAAAAAAAAACAACACTGGATACCTCTAACATATGAGAACTCAACTTTACACCTTAAACAAAGACATATGAACTCAAACAAAACAACTCTGCACCTTGTACAGTATATCTCACCCCAATGTCCTATAAAGAGTTGAACTAACATTACAAGAAAAACATATCTCCCACTGTATAACATCGTCGAAAAATATCCAAAAAAGCATTTAAAGATGAATTCTAGATGAACAACAAGTTGATGGTTAGTTTAGTCAGAAAACCCTATCCAAAGACCATCTCTCAACAGGTAAAAGGCAGTTGTTGGAAGTTATCAAGAATTCTCAACGTCATCTATATGTCATCAAGAGTTACCCCAGAACTTTTGGGTAAGGTATCATAGGCATTGGGAATTATCCTTCTTTTTTAAGGTTTTAAAGGGCAACGTTCAATGGTATGGATTAAACGGCAGGAATTACCCATGAACTCTCGACAATATTAAGGAAGGCATAGAGAGTTTGTGCTTTACTTCCGACACCTATGTATATGTTGTTGGAGGTTTTGCATTTCTAACACCCTAGGTCCAGGATTCAGAATTCGGATCTCCGACATTCCTTTGCATCCCTTGTGACCTGGCAACATAATCCTTATTTGTGTTATACTTTGTCTTCACTCACATGCATCCTAGAAAAATTTTCAGGAAGTCACCCAGTAGAATTGTTCCGAGCTAAAACCCCTTTAACTTTAAAACGTCGATGATCGAGCCATAAAAAAATAAGGTGCACTTTCTTGGCGTAGGTATTAACTTTATTTTTCATTATTTTAAGTATTTCTTAAACTTATTTTTATGTCCTAAGGATCTCTCACATTTATATATGATATCAGTTAACTAATGTTCCTCTTTTAAACTCAGGATGTGACAAATTTACTCGTGACGATGATCGTTATCTATTGAAAGATACTTCTTCTCTCGTGATATCTCTTTTGACGAGCATTTTAGTCGTGGAAAAATGAGATTTTTCTTAGTACAAGAGGGCAAAAGAACTAGAAATAATTATATATATAAAAAAAAAAAAAAGAGAGAAAGAAGGAACAAAAAAGAAAGATTATACGCCAAAAAAGGGGTGAATCGATGCAAATTGATTGCCGTTCCGTGAAAAAAGGGGAACAAGAATAACTTGTCAATAAATAAAATTGGATTAAATAAAAGATGCACAATACAATAGGATTCAATTAAAAATATCCACATCTTTTCCTTCCCCTTCACTAACATCTTAACAATACCTTATATTATTACCTTTCTTTCTTTCTTTTTTTAATCTCCTTGGACTTTTGTCTACATACACATGTGAACATATATGAACCAAACCCAAATTGTAAATGTACGCATCTACTTTATTTTCCCTTTCTTATTCCCTCTCTTTCCTCAATTTTATTAATATTTATCTAACAACAATGTCGTATTATCTCTAGTTTACAATATTGGTCGATATCCCTAAACAATAATGTCAAATTTTCATCGGTTAACTTTATCCTATATTTTTTCCATGAAATCTAGCTAGATACCAAATCTTAATTAATTATAATCTTATTAAATCTCTCTCCATTTTATCTTCAACTTAAACAGCTATATAGTTTATTACTGAAGAGATGGGAAAAATACAAAATAGAAGAAAGGGTATAACCAAGGCAGGAAAGATCAACTCTGATCTTTCCACGTTCCAAAACTTAAAAAGAGAAAGAAAATGTAATTTATCCTCATCGAATTAATACAAATAAATTAGCAAATAGAAAGATACGAAAATGAGGAAGAAGGCAAGAAGCAACACTAGGACATGAGAGAGAGGTATACGTAGAAATATGGGAGACATGAAGTAGATTAGCATCTTATGTTTTGACCAAATTTTTATTCTTTAATACATGCATCATCCTGAATATAGCCCTACATGTATATATATCTAAAGTTAAACTAAATTATCTAAAATATAACAAAATACTACGGTCTTGACGATGGACCTCAATAAACAAAGATCGATTACATTGAATATACAAATATATTAGTCTATCTTAGTCTATCGATCACAAATAGATTGTGATATTTTGTTATTTTTCGAAAGTTTTGTCATTTTAAATAACGTAACTTTTCACACATATATATCAAAATAATAGATCCTACGACTCAACTTAGTCCTCAAATGTTTTTGTGTTAGAGACAAGATTCAACAAAAGTTTTTTTTTTGACAAATTACATATCTTATGGACCTCAAACCTATTGGATGTCAAGTAAATACAAACAGATATCTCACTATATAGTGCATGTATAAAGCAGGTTGGGATGACATGGTAGACAAAATATACCATGATATGATGTAATGCAGGTATATTATATATATAGCAGGTGTTGGGATGATAATATGCCTTCGTACGTAGATGAAATATCATATTGACTTAGAATTTGATATAATTGAGTTGGTCAATAGATTATGAAATGACAAGAGTGTCAGCAATTGTAAGAGTTGAACATTTGTGGTTGAAAAGAATCATGTCATGGAGCATGTTTAAATTGAACTTTTATCAAATTTTTACAAAGTTAATGTTAGTATCTAGCAATATTTGAAAAGTTGATCATTTGATACTCCATGAGAATAATGGAGATCATATGAATATTTACCATGAGAATGTAAATTTTGAAGTTAGGATGGTTAAGATTAAGATGATTGTATTGCATTGTGTAGAAATAAATTTTGTATATTAAATATAATTTTAATTATTTATTAATTTATCTATTTATCACTCTTTTATACATGCAATCAATTGTGATGGAGAAAAATCAAAAGCCTCAAATTTCCTACCTTGGATGTTGCTATATATATATATATATATATATATATAAGCCACATTTAATTTAATGCATCTTTTGACCCATTTACTTTTACTTTTTCCTTTTTAAGATATTTCGATTGCATTAATTGATCTTTAGTTATTTATATTATATATCTCTTTCCAATCAATTATTTGTGGTTTTGTTATTGGTCAATTCTTGTGTTCTATTTATGTATTGCATTTAATTATATGAGTCAATGAAAATAAAACTAAAATAAAAATGTGATTCTAATTATTGTCCCCAATCTTGCTTGTTCAATTTCGTCGTTTTTGTTGTTTCATATTAAACTAAACTCAAGAACAGCATTTAAGAATGCATACTCATCAACACACTTTAATTTCTAAGGCTCAATTGCCATATTAATCTCTATACATTCTTTAATCTTAATTAGTTTAATGTTTATGTTTCTATATTTTACAGAACTTTAATTAACATGATTATAACTTATCAAAAATAGCTTCTGTATTATTGAAAAGAAACAAAAAATGCTACCCTTGAAGATGTGGGGAACAAACTTCATTTTCATTTTAAGATATTTTGTTTTAATCACACTTAGAATTTAAAAATCACATTAATTAAAAAACAAATTAGGCCTAAAACCTAAAGTAATTATTTCTATATATACCCTTCCAAGTCTTTCTAAGTGGAATCCTGATCTAAATTAATAATTTCACTTTTGTACAATTTGCTTCTTCTACTTTTAAGATGCAGGAACAAATTCATGTTAAGATATTTTGGATCATTTTTGTCATTAAAATTTTAAAAAGTAATTCATTTTGATTCATATAATGAAGTAAAAATAAAACTAGTGGACCAACAAAAATCATTTTTAAAAATTCAAAAACCAAAATGAACCAAATTGAAAGTATAGAGACCAAAATGAACATTTATTTGGTCTTTATATTTAACAATTTGTAACGATTGATTATGTTAGGTAAAAACTATTATTAAGATTTAATAAAAGCTTTGGTATATTTCTAAATTATAAAAACTGACACTTTAATTTATTTTGAATAGATTTCTTTTTACGAAAAACATTCATTAAATTATCGTACAATATCAAAGTTTTAGGTTACAAATTTGAAAATATAGGAACTAATAAAATTTAAACATTAATTTATTGATACTTCTACAAGAGTTTAATAATTAGGGACTAAACACATTTTTAATTAATTGCTACGAGGACTAGAATATGGATGTGAACCAAAATGTGATAGTATCAATTACTTCAAGAAACTATATAGTTTAACCCAATTATATATATACATCATGTGTCCAAACCCCAATAATTAACTCAACTTCCACTATCCATGAGAGCCAATATATTTACCCCAATCCAATTGATTGAGTGTGGGCAATGTTTTTCTTTATAGGTATAGGTTATTATTGAACTTTGGTTATTGATTATGAAATAATTGCCTAAATCTCATCATTTCAAATTTTGTAACTCAAGTGATTACTTATTTGTTGCTATTATTTAATTAGGAATTAACTCAAGTGATTATATATGCAAAGGAAAATATAGCATGGCGTTGAGCATAAAAATATGTATCCGAAGTGTCATTAGCAAATAAATAGAAAATAATAATATAAAGTTAGAGATTTCGAATAAATATTGTCTTCTTCCCTTATTTCATGGCTAATTAAGAAAAAATAGTGTTAGGCCATGAATGGGGAGGAGCAAGACTCATGAAGAAAACAAAGACAATGGAAACTATATATATATTATAACACATTTTCTCAACTTTCATATTTTATAGGATAAAAAAAGCTTAATTTATGTAGTCAATTAAGTGCCCTTTTAAAAATATATGGTAAAAGTGGACATTTTGTAACTATTTTATAAGATATGGTTTTTTCTTTTCTTACAAGTCTTTATTGGATTTAGTCTATTAAGGAAATGCAACAAACTAAGCATTATTTGCAACGTCCCAAAGTTGCATCTCTTCAAGAGACGACATTCAAGTGACGACGTAATAATACCATTTTATTGTAGTTGTTATTCTGCCTAACCTATATTTGTTGCATTTTTTAAAGAGAAACAACCTAATAAAACAATATACGTAATTTGACCATTTAACTCCAATTTTAATCTTTGCTATTGTCCTAGCTAGCTTCCACCTATCGACATTTTCAATTTGCCTCACTCTTTCAAAAAGATATTGTTATGAGTAGTTTATTTATTGATGTAATTTTTGTTGAGTTTGACAAGATGTGGATTGTCCCACCTCGGTTATTTTGTAGGAAGGTAGGAACGTGGGCAACTCTAAGATTATAAAAGGAGCTCACGTTTCTTGTCTACAAATATCTCAGTTAGAAGCAAGTTTTAGGGTGCGCCTTTTATTCTCTAGTTAAAGAGGGGGTAAAAGGTAAGAGTGATGAAAAGCTTTGAGAGATTGTTTTTGTAACTGGGATCAAAAAAGATAAATTTATTCTTTGTGATTATATTGTAGCAATTTTTCACATAGTGAATTTTTAATTGTTATGTTATTTTTCGGTTTATTCAACTGTAATATTTTGTTTGATATCTTTTTCATTTTGGGATTGCTACTCATTTTTTTTCCAACGAGTGCTATTTTTCTTTATGGATTAGATTATTTAAAGAAAATTAAAAAACTCATTTAGGGTTGTAAAAATTGTTTATTGTGCAAGAAAAGTGGTTTGTTTTTTTAAAAAATACAATAGGTCAATAGGTGCATCCGGACATCTCCACAAAGTGGACATCCCCTTAGCACCATCAACATCCACACTTCATTAATATGAGAAAATTAAGGTAATAAAAGAGAAGCAAAGAACGTTGGAGAAACAAAAGTTCAAAAGGCTAGAGTAAAGCCCTGAACAATACAAAACACTAGAAAGCATTTAGATTAATAGTAACTAGCACCATAGCTTGAGAACAACAACGATCTACTTGCCAAAAAACCCGAAAGCACACAAATATACTCCCAGAGATCAATGATATATTTGTTCTTTTCTTTGAATATACGATTGTTTCTCTCCAACCAAACAGACCATAACACGAATGAAATGGTGTTGAATTTGATGATGCCTTTTTTGTTTTTCAATTTAGGACCAAAGGGAAGAAACACCTTGGTGTTGATAAGTCCACCTAAGAAAAATTTCAAGCTTGGCCTATAGCACCTTGATTGTTGTATAACTTATCAAAATGTGATCAAGGTCTTCAGAGCTTCTCGGTGGCATAAATAACACCAATTTGGGTTTTGATGAAAAGCCTGGACTTTTCTCTGTAGAACGTCAGTTGTATTTATGCATATGTGAATGAGAGACCAAATGAAGAATATACATTTATTGGTTATCTTAGATTTTCAGAGTTGTTTAAAATACCAACTTTGATATTTGTTACATTTCTCGTATTAATGCTAAGGATAGTTTTTTTAACCGAAGCTATGAAGATGTTGTCATTTTTATTCAATTTCCAAGTGGAAAGATTATACCCTCTGTTTTCATTAGGGTGGATAAGAGTTAGTTTAATATCCTCCCACTATTGTATTTTCAAGTTGCGTAAAGGACTTCTAGGATGAAAGTCCCAGTTCGAGGTGATAGAGTTCCAAACATCTTTCACAAAACCATTAGTAGAAAGAGCAAATAATCTTGGTCTGTAAGATGATAAAGGAGTAACCTCACTCCAACTTCCTTTCCAAAATGAAGAGCGTGCAGATGGACGATTGTCAAAGTTTGGGCATGGTGGAGGGCCGTCAGACACTTGAGCGTCGTTGGCGACCGTATGGAATTTTTGGTGAAGTGTCGTCTCGAGTTTTCGGTGAAGTACCGTGAGCTTTGGTGAAGTGCGCGAAGAAGATGAAGAAATCGCGTGGAATGGGAGAAAGGATGAGGAAAAAAATTAGGGGGGAAAATTAGGGATTTTTAGAAATTGGGGAATAAAGGGAATTATTTTTTTCTGTGGGGGAGGGGAAAGAGGGAAAAAAAAAAATTTAATTCGGAGAAAAATTGAAAATTAAAAAAAAAATTATTTTTAAAAATGGAGAAAAAATATATTACTTGACATTTAAAAAATGTTAATTAATTAAAATTAATCTTGATGTTTTTAATTGGTCAAGTATTTAAAACAAAACATAACAAATTATGCATTTTTGTTACTTTTGGTGATTCTTGACGTTTTTTTTTTCTACTTAACAGTTTTAAGATTATCAAGATTGTAGACGTCAAGTATTGTCAATTTTGAAGTAGTGTATCTACGAGTTTTAGAACATAAAACCCAACGTTGCATGCATATGATGACTTATCTGGATGGAGTACAAATAAACATTTCATTAGTGCAATAAGTGTGAGCTCCTTAAACACGAGAGTATTTCATGGTGTAAGTAGAATGTTAGCTTTTATTCACTTCTAGGATTGAAACTTCCATATATTATAATTTAAACAGTAAATTTAAAGTTGGATTTATTTATTGATTGTTATTATTAGCGTAATTAAATTATTTTTAAAAAATACTATTCTCCATATTCTTTTCTTACGTGTATTTCTGTTTAGTTATACTTAGGTAAGGTTTGTACTCATTCTGTTAATTAAATTCTCAACAAAGTAGAGATTCATTCCATAAAAAGAACCGTTATAATATATAATATATAGTTTTAAGTAAAGAAGAAAAGAAAAGAAACAATGTTATTACTTGATTGACAAGAGGAGTTTGGCGATATAGGACACAAGTTGATGCATACATGTGTCTACGGACTTAGTTTGCTACCAAACTTTATTAAATTCAAAGAAAAAGGACTTCCATTCTACCTTTCAATAGCTACGTACTCTTTATGATATTACCATGCAATAATATGTTTGACATTTTGGCTCAATGTTATACTATTTTTATTTATAAACTTCTTGTTTCTCTTTTAGTTGTATTGTTTGTGGCATTATTAAGTGAATAACATTAATAAAAAAACATTATTCAACGAAAAAAAATATTTAAATTGGGTAAAAAAGCTACTTTCTACCGAATTTAACAAATGTAATATATTTGTGAGTTCAAATCTTGTCTACTATAATTATTTTTACGAAATAGTTTTTATTTCAAATATAAATAGATTTTATTCCAAATATCAATAATTTTCTTTCCTCATATATCAATATTTCAAAATAGATTTTATTCAAAACATCAATAATTTTATTTTCTCAAATATCAACAATTTTCTATCTTCAAATATCAAATTTCTTTCTAAATTTCATTAATTTTCTAAAATAAAGATATCAAATTTCTTTCTAAATTTCAATTATTTCCTAAAAGGAAGATAATTTTAATTTTTGTTCCTAAATTTCAATGGCTCCCTAAAAGAAAAGAAAGATAACTTGATTTCCTAAAAAGAGATAATTTTTTTAAAAAGAGAGAAAAATTTATCTAAGATAAAACCTCGCTTGTTTCCTAACTCTCATTTGTTATCTAACATTTTTTTTAAAAGAAAATGCAACAAAGTCGGTGATTCAAACTTTCACTCTCTCAATTATATTCTATGAAAAATGTATTATTCTTTCTTCTTTTCTTTTCTTTTTTTGGTGCAAATTTTAAAGTCACATATTTACATCACAGAAAATCATCTGAAAATTATCGGTCTTTCTTTATTGTTACAAACGTAGTGAATTTTATTGGAGCATTAGTGAAACATCGAAATAATTTTTAGTGTGTTTATTATATAGTCCCCGGTACTCCCCTATGTCAAATTTCTAGATCCGCCACAATCTACAAGAGAGGAAATGGATCACAGAGAGTTTAACTTTACACTAATTTTATGGCATGTGGTCTAAATCTATTAATTCAAGCAATCTATGGAACTAGATAAATGGAGAATTGATTGAGTTATATATAAATAGTAATGCAAGGAGTTGTAGTATAGCAATGCTTGAGTTATATAAATATAGTAGTTAAGGATCCATTTCATTATATAACCATTCAATTTTTGTTTTTTTCTTTCTTTAAGATTTATTTCCATCGTAGGTTTCTACACTTATTTATTCAAATTTATATTAAAATTTTAAAAATCAAGCCAAACCTTGTTGTTTTTTAAAATTAAACAAACAAACAAAAATATAGTTTTTTTCTAAAAATATGTTTCTGTTTTTTTAGAATTTGATTAGAGATTTAAGTTTTTATTTTCTTAATAAATGTGAAAATCATAATTAGAAAATTGTAAGGAAACCAACCTAAATTTCCAAAAAAAATAATTGTTAACAAACAGATCTAAAGAGTAGGCCCTTATTTTATCCTTTGCTTTCTAACAATATTTTTAAAATTTAAGGAAAAATTTACAAATTGAAAATAGTAGATGAGATCCAATAGTTATCATAGAGTAGTCCAAATAATTATTTAGCCTTTTCAAACAACATGACATTATAATATTATCACTTTGTTTAGTACACATACCATATGACCAAATTTACCAAACACATCAATTGATTTCTCATAACCCAACCCATCTATCCTCATGAGTGATGGTTTTATTTAATTTTCTTGACTCATTTTTTTAAGTACTTTGTTAGGATATTTGACTTACAATTTCTTTATTTCTACTGTGAGAGTTCCTTATTCTCTTGAGAGATTCGTGGAGATTTAGTCTTTTTCAGGCATATGGTGATTTAGCTGTTTCATTGGATTTTATATGTGATTAAACATGTGGTGTCTTCATTTATGTATAACTTACGAATCCTTTCTTGATGTGTCGAGGATATTAAAGCTTGTGTCTTGTCATGTGTGGTGTCTCTAGTCGAATAGTTGGTGTGTGCTTTTGCAAGAAGTATCTTAGTATTTTTGTTGTGTAGTTGTATCACAAGTTATAGACTATGTGGACTACATAAGAACACGAAAATTACTAGAAGTTGGGGAGCCTGACTGACTAATAAATTCAGGAGAATCACACCTAAGAGGAACCTATTGTTCTATGTATTGTAGTGCACAGTCAAGGAGTAATTAATTCAGGAAAGTTTTCTTAATAATTCTTGGTTGACTCAATCGTCTTTAAACAAAATATCTAGAGGATGTTATTGTTGATAAACTTTGTACTTATAAACTATTCTGAATTTAATATATGATTTCCTAACTAGGACTAAAAGTTTTTGAGATGCAAGTAAACATTCTGCATCAAACTAGGTTACCAAATTGACTGTATTTTTTTATTCTCCCCTTATTGTTACTTATGCCATGCTATTATTAGCATTAGTAAGATGTAGGTACCCTAATTAATCTTGTAATTGTTTTTTCATATTCGTCATTAATTAACACATGTTAGGCCCATTGGATTTAATATCGACAATTTCACAATCATATATGAATATTTTGTGCTCAACAAATATAATATCATATATATAGTTGTAGACAAATGGTTGAGGGCTCTTTTAAACTCTAACTAGTGGTATTGAAAGAATATTATTGATGAATTTAAAAGTAAATAAATGGATTAAGTTTTGAGAAGTATTTTACACAAAATAGTATGTTTTATTTGAGTGAGGGATCATTTGGGACAAATAAGCCACATCAAATGAGGTATGACACAAAGATCTTACTACGGAAGGGACAATGCAATCAAACCTTCCTTTTATTCAATCAACTAATTACCACATGATAACATTGGATCATAACCACCCTTTAGTTATGCTTTTAGGTTTTTGTTTTCCTTTTAACAAAAAAAAAACTGTATGTTTATTTTTTCACTAAAACTACTTTTTTACTTCCAAAACATGGCACTAATTTTTTAAAACACTTTTAAAATGTATACAACCAAAATAAAGAAATCAACAGCTACAACTAGTGTTTTATATGCATAATAATAATTTTTAAATCAAATAATTAAAACCAACAAAAGTTGGTGATTTTAGTTAAATGGTAATGACATGACATTCATTCTTAGAGGTTGTACATTCAACTTCCTGAGTCGTACTTAATCGTTGTTATACTAGAAAATAGTGATAGATTTAACATGATATGGCACAGAACAAGAGAAGAATAATGTAGTATTTTGAAAACATAAAGAAATAGATGTGAATAAAAATTAAATTTGAGGAAAGGGAATACCTTATAGCATCTCTAACTAATGTGAAGTTGATCCCATGAGTTGTGTTCTTTAGTGGTTGGATTAAAGTTGTAGAACAAAAAAATTTTGAGTTTACATGACCTACATTTGGTTTGCTTACTTCAGCCTTTTGGACAAAATAGCTTTCATTTTGAAAATGACTACGAAAGCTTAACTTAAGACTAAAAATCAGCATCCTTTTCTCTATTTTATTTGGTTTCAGTTTTTGTTTAAGACCCTCCTAAATGAATTTCCAAAAAAAGTTAATAAATAAAAACTATACAAAAACCTTACTAACCTTAATTAAAATGTTTTAGGATCTTGAATGTATGACATTTCATGATAGTATTTCTTTGGGTTCACCCTTTTAGATTAAATCATTTTTTTTAGATCGGATGGTCGTTTGAGTGTTATGAGCGCTCTAATACCAAATTATATAAACATGAGACTATTTCATATATCTCAAAACCAATTGAACAATGGAAGAAGAAATTAGTCTTTCTACTTTGGGGTCCTCAACATCCTCTCCTAAAATGATATCTCTTTGAGTTTATTAGTTTTGGGTCGGGTTCTAATTTTAAATTCGTTTCAAACCGCATACCTATTTGAAGTTTTATGGTATCATTGAATCAAATCCAACATGCTTATCTATTTAAGATGGAATTCTCAACAACACGTCAGATTTTCATTTCACCATTTCTGTGATCAAATTCTTTATGAAACTTAAATAAGCATTCAATACAAGGACAGTGAACTTAAATAGCCTCACCTTGAAGGAACATGTTGAGAAGACGGAAGAAGCAACTCGAGTATATATAGACTATTTCTTTTGTTGCCAATTAATTAATTTTGAGACAATTTCCATTTTTGTATAACAGTAATTACGACGACGGTCCAACACTTCAAATTTGTTTGACAGCTAAATACTTTTAGATGGCCATGCACAATTTTTTATACTTAATTACAGTGTGTGTCTAAGTTGTCCTACACTCTCACTTGTATGCAATATATATATATAAAGCTTTTTGAGGGAATAAACTAAAGTACATATATTAAATAAATATAAAGAAGAAAAATGGAAAAAAATAGATTGAGAAAAAGTCAAAGAGACCCATCTCCCATTTTATATTTTATATTCACAAGACAACTTGGAATACAATTCTTCTCCTATTGGACTCCACATTAATGCAACCTCTGCATGGCTAATTAATCATCTCAATAAAGTTTTTTTCTTTTTCTTTCGAATATATATTACTTGCTTCTTTATTTTTATTTTCAAATTATATTAACAATATAGTTCTCTTATAAAATTTCTTTATTTTTGTTTGCTACTTTCCATCCACGTTTAAGAAACAAAATTCACATATACCAAAAGAAAATAATTTCAAATATAGAAAAATAGGATGAATAAATACCTACTAAATTTATCATGATTTATCTAGAAAATTTTACTTGCTAAACCAATTCCTAAATTTTAAAATTTTAGTTTTTCTTTTTTAAAAAAGATAATGATGTCATTGTAAAAAATTGAGAATGTATAAATTATATGTTTAGTTGATGATAATCTTAATCTTACAGTATTAAGTAATTAATTCCTTGTCTTGTGTTTTTGTTTTGTTTATCTTCAGATCAGATTCTATTGCTCAACACATGTGACCATGTTTTGGTCTTACACACACAATACTTTTACCAAATTAATTAATTATAAACTTTCATGATTGTTGTTTAATTATTGTTTCGTCTTCCTACTGATTTTGCTTCTTCTTTTTTATTATTTCTTTTATGTATTTAATATTGGTTCTACTGCATATATTTGTATTTTCGAAGGGAAATGTGATGTAAATTTCCTATTAAACTGAGAAAAATGGACAATGTTATGTCATCTAAAACAAGAAAAGAGAGAAAATAGGGTTTGAGATAATTTGTTTTTGAAGAATATTTCCTCTCGTTTTCCACGAATATTGGGATGCCTAAAGATTACATATATACACTTATAATCCCTTGATTCGAGGGATAAAATAAATGAATAAAGAATAAAGAAAATACATTTGAATTGTGTGAGGACAGATGGCAATTTTCAATTGGCACAACCTTGCTTTAAATAATTTACCCATTGAATCATCTTCCACCTTCGCATGAGTTGATGATGTTCTATGTCCTAAAACTCGTAGATTATAAATATAATTTATTGACTGTTATTAATAATAAAGTGTTATTATTATAATTTCAATAAATGTTATTGATTATATTATTAGTTTTGTCTTAATAACCCAAATCCAATAAACTAATATCTTAAATTGTTTTATTGAGTCTTGAACAGTATGTAAAGAAGTACAGGAATCAATGTTCAAGATCAGTTTAAATGATATATAGTATAGGGATAAGGTTGAGTACATTATAGTATATAAGGATCAACCTTATCTTGGTAACACTATGGATACAACTCACTTTGTATTTGATACAAACACAATTATCAAATGTGTTCGTGTAGTTGGCATGCGAGTGAGAGTATCCTATACAATGAATTTGCATAAGACCTGACTGCAAAATAGTAACCACTAGATGTAACTTCGTTAACTAGTTAGGTTTCTATTTCATTAGGATGATCTAGATATAACTTAGTCTCAATCCTAAGTGTACTATGAACCTTTGTTCACGAGGGATTGTCTTTTGATTTGTACAGGTGAAAGTGGTCAGATCACCGACTCAATAAGCTTATCATTTTGGGGACAAGATCAAGGGGGAGCTAGGAACATAATTACACAAGATAGAATTCACCCATTCTCTACGTTAGGGTAAGTAGATGAGTGTTCCCTTAAATGGTGTTTTCATGACTTAAACAAAGGATTTTACCCTCTCTATGACACGAGAGGGATTTCTGTTTATTGGTAGAACCATAAACAGGTTGTTCATTAAAGGAGCACTAGTATTTAAGTATTAGTGAAAACCTAGGAGTAAAACGATAATTTAATCTAGTCGGTGTGTTACAAACACTAGTGAAGGACTAACTTACTGTTATTGGTCTATATTCGTGGACACATAAATATATCTACAGTGAGAATAGTTCAGTTGTTGAGTCTTTAGTGGAGTGTACACATAGTTAATGAATATTGATTAATGTGGTTAATGAGTTTAGCCAATTAATCTCACATCGTTGTAGCTTCTGATCTGTAGGTCACTTTCTTAGCTTATAAAAGGTAGTAAGATTTATTTATATTGGTTGTAATTTAAAATGTTCAAATTTATTTTAGGAATTAATTTAATGTATAGTGATACATTATAATATAAAGTTTATCAAACTTTATTATTTAAATTTAATTTTGAATATAATTCAAAATTAATTCATGAGAGATCAAATATTTGAATGAGATCAAATATTAATTTAATGTGAATTGGATTCTTATTAAAATTATTGATTATTAGATAAAGTTATCTTTGAACATGATTCAAATTTAAATTAAATATAAGATATTTAATTTAGCTATTAATTAATTTGAGAATTAATTAGTAGTTTAGTTTTATTTTATTTTATTGAATCTGATTTAATTAAACTAATATAAAACTATAAGATATAGGGAGATATTCATTAAATCTTATTTAATGAAATATTAATTAATTATTAACTAATAGATTAGTGGTTAATTAATTAGTTGATTTGAAATTTCTATTAATTTAATATTTTTTAAATTAATAGAATCTCATGATTCTCTTCCACTACCTTTCCTATTATACGAAGGAAAAAAAATTATAAATATCTAGAAGAAAATAGTTTTTTTTAACGATTCAATCAACAAAAATAAATAAATAATTTTGCTTTTCTGCAAAAGAATTTCTCAAAAAAAATCTCTAAACTTTTTTTTCATTCCAATTGATTTTTACAAACTGATAGGAAGGTACATGTGGGTGTCCCAATTTGAAGATTTACTTTGTATATTCAGAAACATAAATAAGTAAGTTTTTCTTTCTCCAATCCATAATTAGAAAGCATGTTTGATCTTTAAGTTATAATAAGAAAATTTGTTTATATATTATTTTGTCAATGTAATTACATTTTGTGATTTCCAAATTAAATTAAAGAATGATTCTGTAAAATCTTCCGCTGTCATATATTTTTATCCCTTTTAGACGTATGGCTAGTTTGTCACTTTTACTTTCTTCTCTAACAATGTAGGCTACTATATTTCCAACACTAAAGTATGTAAGTGGTCAAAAAGGAATAAAAGGAAGGAAAGTAGTCCATAGTATTTTTCATTCCACCTCTCCAAAGTTATTCCTCTATATATATAGTCATCAATTATACAGGTCTCTCAAACTCCCTAAACCGTCTACAAAATCATATAATGATCATTAGGATGTCGTTGATATGTGCAAGTGTACGCATTCAGTAATAATATGATTTACAATAGCTTTGATCGAGCATCACTCTTGAGAGATTAAATTTGATTGATATGGTAAATATAGAATTTGGAAAGGAGTAGAATCGTCCAAAAAATCATTCTTCCCTAGCTTGACCCCTTTTTAATACAGCAGCATACTATCTTGCAGTTTGAATATTTATTTTTCAAATATTTTTATTTTCTTGTGTTTCTTTATTTTTCAATATTTAAATTATTTTCCAAGAAGATTAAATGAAATATTTAAGAGTGTATAGGATATTTTGACCAGATTGTTATGAAATATTGTGACCCATTAGGCTGTGGTATAATTGGACCTATTTAACTGGCCTAGTAAGGTAGAAAGCTCTTTTATATTTTCTCCTCCCCTTCTCTTATTTTTCTTTTTTTCTTTTTTCGAGACTTAGGTTCTGCTTGGATCTTGTCTTTCTTTTTTGTCACATTTTTCTCTTGCTTTCAAATATCAGTTTGGTATTTTTTTACTCCAGAAATCTTGGATTTTGATACATCTAAAATCTAGAATGTTGGCCTCATTTGTGGGATTGGGTTGTTGATTTATTGATGTCATGTTTTTACTTTAAAAAAATGATAAATGATTAGTAGAAGAAGAAATATATTGGAATGGAAATTGGATTTCAGCTCGGGTAAGGGATTACTTTTGAAATTGGGTAAAGACTATTATATTATTGTATGTTTTACTTGAATGTCTTGAATTTAAATGTGTGTTTGGATTACATTTTCAAGTGTTTAATTTAGAAAAGTAAGTTATTTTGAAAAAAAAAATTATTTAGAAGACACTCAAAAATAGAGTTTTAAGTGTATTTTAAATAAGTTTTAGAAAAAATAGTTCAAAACAAATATTAGTTTATGAAAAAATATTCTTTTCTTAATTCAATTCAAACGAATTCAAAATGTCATTTATCAAAACTCTTCTAAGAAATAAGATGTGAATTGTATATGCTATAGCTATGTTTTGTGGAAGTCATGTATACCATTGTCATGTTAAAGACTGTTGGTCTAATGTTAATACTCAACAAGATAGATGGACAAGGTAAACTACTTCAACAATATATAAATAACAATATTTACATTTCAAATGAAAAAAGCTCTTTATAAGATACAAGTATCTTATGAATTGTTGGAGAGCGTGAGTATTAAAAGACAAATAAAAATGAGATCGTAAAGCATGAAAACGTGAGTAACTGAAAAAGGAACATAAATGAGATCGTGAAGCATAAAAACAATGAGAAAAATGATTGAATTGACTAGAAAATCAGAATGAATTTTGTATTACAAATCGAGCTCAAAACGCTCAATTCAAACATGAGTTTTGGATTACATTACACTACAAACTACCATACATCCCTGAATGTGAAGGAAGTAGAGCGCACCTTAGCTACAGACTGAGCAGCTTGACTCAAAAGTGATGGGAAGTCATCCAAAACATATGGCTGCACCAATGCATAATTTAGTTACAATTGGAATAAAATTACAAATAAAATATATTAGTAAGAAAAAGACTCCCTACAGCTCGATCTTCTCCAATTATATCTTCTGGTGTCTTTCTTTGCATACTGCAATGGAGCCTCTGATATAGATGCAGAATGGTTCTCCCCCAAAATCTACAGCTTCAAAATTATAGGGCTAAACATCAATGCACAAACAAAAGAAAGCCAAAAGCTTGAGTCTTAAGCTGTTGATTCATGAGTCCAACATGGAGGCGTTGTGGGCCCCTGTCACACTTTTTCCTTCCACTTGAGTGAAATGAATTAGAACTTAGAAAATGAAATTTTGTGAGGTTAGTTGTGGAGTAATTGTACTCAAACATTAATTCCAAGTAAACTACGCTTTGTCTGTTAGGCTTTCCAGATGCAACTCCTACATTTTCCTGGAAAACCATGAAAGGATTAAAGGAACCAAGGAGAAAATGAAAAAGCTTTCAAGGTGCCAATAACAGACTTCAACTTTATGCTCATTTCCTCGTTTTTGTTATCAAAATGGGGGAGTTATATAATCCACAACCCGAAAGTGCTGCAATTTGTCTCAATATGCTAATAAGGAGTCAACTCCTCTTAAATGATGTGAGATACTCCGTTCGTCCTTTATCGTGCTATTTTGTAACTTCATCTTGCCTCTTTACATAACTGTAGCAAATAGGAGTTTTCTTTTTCCTTTCTCTTTATAATAAACAAATTTCATTGATGTACTGATGCATGAAATCTACAAAAGAAGAGCAAAAAGACCAATCCAAAGGAGCTACAAAAGATTTCTCCAATTGGTTAAAAGAGAAGAAAGAGAATAAGAGCTATAGAAGGTTGTGCATTTGCACCAAGTGAAAGCAAGGAATGCAGTGTGTTCAAATAGCCTATCAAAGGTGATTCCCTTATCGTTTGAAGAAGCGGTTGTCACGTTCATTCCAAATGCCCCATAAGAAGGCCCTAATAAGGTGAATCCACATAATTCTTTTACCATCAGTGAAAGGTTGACCGGTTAGGGTATAAGTGAGGAGATTAATGATCTCATTGAGAAGGGCAGTCAGTCACCCAAAGGAGAGTAATTTCCTTCCAAAGTCTAGCAGCATAATTGCAGGTGATGAACAAATAGTCAGGTGTATCAGATTCTGCCGTGCATAAGGACAGCAGTTAAGTGAGAGAGCAATGTAGTAAGGTAAGCGCCGCTGAACTTTGTGACGTGTATTAAGAGCCCTTTGACTAATCTCCCAAAGGAAAATAGGAGTTTTCAGTGAAGAATATATACATACAGAAACTAAAATGACACGACTTAAATACTCCTCTTCACAATGGGGAAAATTTTGAACAAAATATGAATTGCTTCATCAGTTGTAATTACAAATCTAAGTTATACCAGACCGTTGACAAGTTCTTGGAAACCAATGCAATTTCGAGTCTTACGAAGAACAAACTCTCTCTTTATTTTGATGCAAGTGCTTGGCTAAGTTTTCCCTTAGATTGTTCCCTAATGGATCTAACTGTTTACAACAATGCTCCTGATATCCCAAATCATGATGACCAGATAAAGCAACATCTGGTTGTAACTCATCTCCATTGTCAATTATAATGTTTTGAAGTAAACAGCATACCAGTATAATGCTTGGCAGCTTCCGCTTATCGGGTCTCCACATCACCTTGTTGAGGATTCTCCAGCTGCCCTTCAACTGAGAGAATGCCCTCACAGCAAGCAATTTTGCAGCTCCTTGCACAGCATTGAAGTTGAAATTCAACGGCGATAGGTTATCATTTTCGTAAGGAGTAATCAACCAAGGAAGAAGAGGATAACCAACTCCACCAACTAAGTATTCTCTGATCTCTGACCCTCCAGAGAACTTCTTTACATTCCCATTCAAACGTTCACCGGCATCGCATAGTTTGAAAATTCGTGAACACTTTAATAACCTACTAGTCGTCATGGCCCCAGGCCAACCAGTTACAATATCAATAAATCTCATCTGGTGATCAACAATTCCCTGCAAGAACATACTGTAATTATTGTTGGTATCACACCAATCATCTGATGTTTGTACAGCTGGAAGTGTCATAATGATGTGTGTTGCATCTATGGCTCCACAACAATTAGGCAAACCAAAGAAAGCTTCAAACTGTGATTTGATTTCCTCCAATCTAGAGGAACTCGGCCACTGAAGATGGTGCTTCGCACGTTGCTCCAAAGCTTCGACAAATCTCCAAGTAACCTGAGAGACTGTGGACTGGCCAACTCCAAAGGCAGCTCCCACAGAAACTTGCGATTCACCCGATGCCAATCTTCGCATAGCAATTGCAACCTGCTTCTCTACACTAAGAAGTCTCCCTTCAATATTGATAAGCCCAGACGGTGGCCTTGAAATGAGATCCTCTCGTACGAGGGAACAAATGTAGTCGAAAGTTTTTTTCGACGTTCGAAAGAAATACTTGAATCCAGCTGCTTCATCATTACGTCCAGGAGAACCTACATTTAGAAAGATATTTGAAAATGACTCAGCCATCAAAGTTAGACTGAAAATTTGTAATGAGCAACAGTTCATAAATTCCCAACTCTTCAACCATAGCACCCTAAACCTGAATCATTCTCAGCATTCCAATGAATACAACAAAAATCCTATTAAATTCACAGAACTGATCTAAATGGCTAAGATTTTCAAACTTCCTCCCTCTACGAAACCTCTCTCACTACTTCCACAGCTACTAAAAAGAAAAGGGCAGAAAATACTCAACATTTCAAAATGATCCAGGCAAACGAAATATGAAGTTCAGGTCAAAAGAAAAAGAAACAAAAATGAAGTAGAAATGTTATGATTGGAGAGTGACCTGAGAGGGAACAGTTCTTGTGCCAGAAAATTTCCCACCAATCAGGGTCTGATGCTCTGGGCTCCATGGGAACAACGCTCAAATTTTTACGTTTCTTCAGTTTCTTGGAATCCTTGTTGCGCTTCTTCGATTTCTTTGTAGGCGCCATTTCTGATTGAACAAGGAATGAAACGTCCAACGCCCGGACTCTTGTGTGTTCCGTTCGTGGGTTCGTTAGCACCGCCCGTCCTGCTCCCAGATTCGTGATTTGCTCGTGAAATCTGTTTCAGGTTCGAGTTTTGCATTTGCTCTTCGAAATCAGAGACCCCCGCCGGTTCGGCCGGTCCAATAAAAGCGGTTTGTTCCATTAATTGTCCAATAATAGTTTTCTGTAGAGTGTAGTCTATGTTAAATTGATACCTAAATATGGCATTTTCTTATATCTCTTCTAAGTCCTAAGTAACTTTGGGATATGATGGTTTGGTAAACAAGAGGGTAAAAATTCCAAAATAATTTTTTTCAATGAAAGCTATAAAATTTGTCAACATGAGTTTAGCTCAACTGACACTTGTATACCAAACAATTGTAAGTATTATTCAGTTTATTAAAAATTTAAGATATATATGTTTGTTCCTCACGTAACCATTATCTCGCCAGGTTGACAAAACAAACATTTTGTACCGTACTTCTAGAGTGGGGTTTCTGCGAATTATTTTATTTGTTGGATTCTTTTTTTATCAGTGGTACATGCAGTAACTATTTTCTTTAAGGTGAGGAAGAACAACATATTTTACTTTCCTCTCTTAAAATGTGCTTCTTCAAACCGAAAAAAGGCGGTATTATTTGAATTAATTGAAAAGATAAAACTTGAAATTGAAAAAAAAAAGTTACAGAAAGAAAAAAATTCATCAGAAGATTCAAGTTGACCAAAGTCAAATGATGACTTTTGACTAAGTTAGGGGAGAAATTGTTAGCTTAGTAGAATTTTCCCAAAATAAGTGAAGTTATGAGTGAGCTTCTTGTTTTGCATTTAGTGTCTTCACCTGAAAAGATATCAATAATCACACTTCAATTAAATGTTAATTATTTATGGAACTCACATTTGCATGATTTTGAACATTTATAGATGAAGCTTAATTTGATTAAAACTTCTACGAGGAGTGTCGGTTTTTGCTGAATTCTTACACTTGTTTACCAAATCACACTAAAATCAATCACATAAACGATCCCACATTCTCGTTCTAAGGTCGAAGAATTGTTGGAAAGACACTGGTTGTGGTTTACAACATATTTATAGAAAATTCGAGCAACAAAAGCATTGTTCTCTCTTTTTCTCCAAATAACAAGCGTGTCTTAATTTTGAAAATTTATACACATGCATGATCGTGTTTTACTTTGATCGGCTTCCACTACTATGTTTATTTATCCTTCATTATCATTTTTTATTTTTTGCAATAACGTTTGCTATTTTCTTTTTAAACAACAATAATTTACACCTCAAACACATATTATTATAACTCAAACTTTTAAATAATTTACATTTCAACCTCAAACATAATAAATGATTTCATGCACCAGATGTCCCTAAATTGGAATTTTAATAACAATGATGTGATAATTCTCAAAATCACAAAATAATTATGCAATAGTTTTGTTTTATTATTATTTTGTAATAAATAAATAATATAATTAGGATTTGTAAATCAAAGTTCCGTTGTCGTCCAGCGGTTAGGATATCTGGCTTTTACCCAGGAGACCCGGGTTCGATTCCCGGCAACGGAATTTCTTTTCTTTTTTTTTACTGATGAGTCGCTTTGGGTGGCCAATTCTTTTCGTGAATCATTTTTTTGTTCAAATAACAATTGCTTTTTCAATTGTAAGATCAAAATATCATTAATCTAACATTAATAAATTATCCATTTATAAGTTACTATTTTTAGATATATATTTGAAAGTAAATTTGTTTTTAACGAAAGGATTAGCATTACGCTGCTGAGAAGAGAAGGTTGGTGAATAGAAGTTGATGCAAACACGTTTATGATATACTTTACTACCAAACTTTTTTAAAAGAAAATTTCTCGAAAATAAATTATTTATCCTCATAAAATAAAGAAAAATTATTATGATACACATCTCTTCGTATTACTCACATTAAAAACGGTTAAAATATTAAAAAAGAAAAAAAATTATCACATAACTAGAAAGTTATGATATATGATGCACAAAGATAGTTGCTATCTAAAATGCAACTGAGATGGAAAGTTCAATTAATAAATGATTGGCTTATAATATATTGACAAATATTTATTAACAAGATGGATAATAGAGTTGTTTTGTATTGATTTCAGAATATGAAATTGGACCAATATTAGTAAATTTATGAATTTTTTGGAATCATTAATTGTAAATTGTTTTTGAATAATAATAAAACCTCCATCAACAATTTTTTTTGCAATGAAGTGTTGTTCTTACCTACCGTACTTACTCCATGCTTTTCTTTCTTTCTTTCTTTCTTTTTTTCCTTCCAATGGAGTCCATGCAATAATTATGTTGACATTTTGGCTTTTATGTTCTCTATGGATGGTGATGGTTAGAGTAAAGTTAAATTCTCTACAATCTATTTCCTCTCATATAGATAGTCAAAATAGTAGTTTTAAAAACACGTTTTTTTGTTTTACTTTTGACTCATAATTCAAATAATATTTCTTTAAATATGAAAACTATAGTAAACAAATTGAAAGGAAACAAGCATATAAATTTAAAAAATAAACTTTATCAAAAACCGATGACAGTTGTTTCACAAATTTAGTTAAGTTCAACGTTATAGATTATAAATGATTTATTAAGTTAAACTATGTGTGAATAGCACTCCAAACATGCTATCTTATAGTGCCTCTAATCCCTCTCGTTTATGACGTTTAAAGTGCTTATATGACCATATTTGTAGGATCTCGAGAAAATCATGTAGTTTGCAATGCATTAATGGCAATTCAGTGTTATTTTGGAGCAATTAAGAACTAAAAAGAACAATTAAGCTTCGAGGGAGATCATCATAAAGTTTCCCCAGGAGGCTTGACATCGCAACGCTGTATGCAGCATCATTTTAGTAGGCATAGTGCTGCAACACTCCAGAATTTGACAGAAATATGATCACACGTGCACGCTTACTTGACGCTACAACACAATAATACAATCTAAGTGATTTATAAAGCACTAGGCTCGGTTTTGGCCATTTTTGGCCAAAACCCATGAGATTTCTTTCTTATATGCATTGTAATGAAAATTTTGGCCTTAAGTTTCATAGTTTGATGATGGGTTGAAGGCCTATAGGTCAATTTTGAGGTTCTTTGAGCATTTTTCTAAGGATTTTATGCGATTTTGATGAATGCTATCAGGTATTTCTGATTTCCTCTTATTTTCTATTCTTGATTGAATGTCTAGTATGAGTGTATACTAAGTAGATTAAATTGACAACTTAATCACATCTACTTGTATGTTAGTTTGCTCACGCTATGCATATTAAAGTTATCCATAATTGTAACAATAACATGCTTAATTTGAACAACAATAGGTTTTAGTTGTAGTTATGGTTTGACTTTAATGCTTCTTTTATCACTCAATAATAAAGGTCATGAAACATACATAAGGAATGAAAATATGCATGGTAGGTTAGATTTAACCAATTTAAACTTGATGTTATAATCAACTCATGACCTTAATGCGATTAACCAAGTAAATAGGTTTTCATGCATGATGTTTTGGAATGCCTTGAATTGGTTATATCATTATGAACAATCAAGTATGGAGTCTTGTTGTATAATTAATTATGATTATTTATAATTTTGATCATTGGGCTTAGATACGTGCATTATATATACTTTTTGATCTAGTGGTGTTGTTTTGTACTCTGAAACATTTTCTCTAATAAATTCTTTCTTTTATACTTCAAAGGTATAGCTAACACTCTATTAATGAATCATTTATACTTGTGTTTATGTTTATGTTTCTTTTATTTCCTTACTTAACTTTGTAACACAATGATACTTAGTTTAAGAATATACATCTATGTTGGTTTTCTACAGGAAGTTTGTCTTGCTTTTCCATACAATTGATTAGACTTGATAATGGTTTTCTACAGGAAGTTTGTCTCGCTTTTCCATACAATTGATTAGACTTGATAATTGAAAATTAAGTAACTCATGAACTCAGTAACTCATGAACTCAATTCACATGATAAATCAATGAACTAATCCATTGATAGCCCAACGGTCTCTTAATCAGCAAAGACAATCTTATGCATTACTTTTTGTCTCCTGCTCAATATATCTAACTTTATGCATTTTAAATCCCTACATTTAGATTTTATGGCAACCAAAACCCAAGACTTCTGGTTTTCTTTCCTAAAACATGTTTTACTTAGAGAGACTAAGGCTTCCTGGTGGTTCAACTCAATCTTGTCATTAAGAGTACTTCTTAGTTCAAAGTTCTTGATTGAAAATTATAAATTCTATTTGCATGATTGAAGACTGTGAGGTATCATATACCATGAGTTTGTAGCAGACTGCACGTGTAATAATGGTTCAAGTCGTTGACTCAATTTGTTTTCATTTCGAAGACTTGACCAAAAAGGAAGGTAGGAACATAATTTCACAAGATGGAATTCACTCTTTTCCACGTAGAGATAGAAGATGAGTAGTTCCCTTAAGTGTTGATTTCGAGACTTGAACAATGGAGTCTCATTCACATTGACCGAAGAGGGCCTTGATTTATAATTCGACCATAAACAAATTGTTCATCAGACAACCAATGTACTTAAGAAAATAGAGGTAATTACAAGAGTAAAATGGGCATTTGATCTAGATGTAATTACGAATCAATCACTAAGGATTAACTTACCTGAAATGATTATATTCATGAACATAACATGTCCAACAAATAATTTATATTAAAACCAAAGCATTTAATTAATTAACTAATAAGTAATTCATTAATCAAAACTCCGTTAAGGCAGGGGAGTGGAAAGATAGACAGTTGCTCTCTCTCTATTGTATTGATTTTAACAAAAGCTCTCTTTTCTGAGAGAGGTTCTCTGCAAAATAAAAATCATTCCTTCCCTTTTCTCTTCCCAAAGGCCCCTCCCACAAAGTGTACTTTTGCCTATAAGCATAGCCAAGGAGGAGGTTTTGGAACCGTTCTCCACAAAGTGTGTCAAACCATTCAATAATATACTAACCATTTTTTTAACAAATTTTTACTGATTGTACTTTCACAAATGGAATTGATAGATTTGAATCCCTTCAAGTCCACATGCTAAATGAAGAACTATTGTGAAATTTTAATACAGTAAAGGCAGACAAATTGAGAATTTAAAGAGATTACAAGACAAGTTCAAGTTATCTAAAGGATTATGAATAACCTATTTGGAACGACATGAGATACATGTTCCTATTGATTTCTTTGGTAAGGAATTTAAGCAACATAAACAGCAATGACACTCAAGACAACGTAGAAATGATAAAATTAACAAGAAACAACTATGAAAATTCATAATGGCCACAATTTCAAGCCCTTGTCTAAATTGAGACCAAATATTTTGAACTGACCTTTAATGTAATGCTGGTGGAGGTGTTGATTGCAGAGAGAATTGGAACGTAACGATTACAACCAGGCAGCCTACTGCCATCTACTTTGAGAAAGCTGAAAGCAAATTTCTTTAATGGATCTATGAAAGAAATAAACATATGCAGGAACCCTGTATAATTAAGGAATGGAGAAAGGGCAACACTCAAAAGTAGTTTCATCTAAACTACAATACTTTGTTTCCTAAATCACCTTTTGTATAATAAATTTTATAAATATATTTTAAACTCGTTGGATTATTACTGAATAAATGAGAACCTCTGCCAAATGGCTAAATCATATATACTGCATGCATTCTCCAAAGCAGACTGAAAATAAGTCTAGAATCCATAATCAGTCAATTCAGAATCAAGACCCAACTTGTTTAGGACCATTATGGCTAAGCATACACTAAATGAGAGGAACGCACAATAGAATCCAAATATAAGATGTCAAGGGTAGATGTCAGTAGTCCCCACGATCAGATAGGTGATCCAATTTTCCTTTTTTTTTTTTTTTTTTTTACTTTATTTATTTTTTCACTGGTAGCCCCCCTTTACCTTTGGACTAAATACTACAAACAAAAGCCAGCATGATGCATTTGCTTCCCTGATAGAAATTGCTTGCTCCATTTACCATAGGAAAAGGTCCCACTGGACAAGTTACAAGCAATAAGGCCTGGCAATTCTCATCCAATCCTTCCCCTGTTAACATTAAAGTCAGATCAGTAAAACTATAATAATTGAGATCAAAAGAACGTTTGGTAGTATACAACTATTCAAATTATTTTGATAGAAACAACTTTCTTTGAGAACAAAAATTGAAAGAAACAACTATTCCAATAGAATTTGAATCTGGTTGCAGCAAGATGTATATAACGCAACAGTAGTCAAGCTTATACAAATTTATAAATTCAATAACAATAACTACATCATCAAATACAACATGTTACATGTATGTCTAGCTTACGGACAAAATCTTAACCAAAGTCCATTTCTTTCTTGTTCCAGAGGATGTACGTACCTTTTTATCCCATAGTTTTCTTAGTACAAGACCCATGCATAATATAGTGAAAAACTATACTATGGTTTTAAATTTGATTGTTTGTCAAGTGGTCATTATTGTTCTGTTCCTTGATTATTTGTTGTCAACTTTTGTGGGGTGTTTGACCCCCCAACTTGCTTTGGGTGGAGTGAGCTATTATAAGCCACTCAATATTTTGGCCTCTCATTATAATAGTTGAAGTTCTCAATTATTATAACTCACAGTTAGTTACAATAAAACTATTTCAAAACCCCACCATCTATGGTATGTTTACTATTTTGTAGCCATCCTCTCTCCTCAGTTGTAACCCAAACTAAAACAGTCTACAGAGTATTATACTTACAAATAATTATAGCACACAGACTATCAATAATGAATTTATTCTATATTTTGGTCATCTTGGGTTTCTGTCACTAATGGAATGCATATGATGCAAAGGCATCTTTCGGGATTGGCTTGAAATGAGATCAAGGCTGTGGGTAGTAGAGGATGAGGGATAGACTTTATTGTCAATTGAAAGTTATCAAGACATAAAGACAATTCCTCAATTTATAGAGAATTGAACAGCAAACTAATCCTAATCCTAATTAATCAAAGAAAACTAATCCTAATCCTAATAAACCAAGGAAACTAATCATAATCTAGTCAACCAAGGAAACTAATCTTCATCCTAATCAACTAAGGATTTGACCAAAGTACCCTAATTTACCTTAATCTTACTACATCAGCAAGGGCGTGGGGGCAGGAGCAAGACAAAGAAAGAGAGAACAAGTCATGTTTTTTTTTTCTTCTAACCTACAAGTTTCAAACACCAAATATTGTGAAGCCATGTATTTAAAAGTTATCAAGACACAAAGCCATGTTTTCTTCTTTTGATGGGGGCTAATGTACATGCAAATTGACCTATATACCTTGGAATGATTACTGAGAAGGAAAATACACCCTCTACTTGATAACATAAGGAAATTTAAAAATTGAATTCTAGGTAACAGAGAAAGATGAGATAACACCTTCCACTCATGATCTCTTCCCCTTCTCGGATCTTCTCATGTTCTCTTTCGTTTCAGTGACTTGATGCTCTTAACAATATAGTTGATGACCTCCTTCAAAGTAGCTTTCCTGTCTTCCTTAAAGTTCCATAGCTCAGGCACAGAATATCGACCACTTGGATTATATTCATTCATTTCTTTAAGGGCAGTAACGACCGCATTGTATATCTCACCACCCCATTCCTGCTTGAGACCTTTCAGTTTCTCATCGTCCTCATCAATATTCTCCTGTCATGCATCATATGTTTTATAATATACGTTTTAATTAGCCAATCCAGAAGATGGAATGAAAATACTACTTTAGTCTAAACAACTATGTGAAACATCAATAAAACATTTTAGCGGCTATAATACCCACCAAGACTACTCAAATAATCAGAAGAGGTTTCTTACAATGAAGCATAGAGAAGGACACGATGCATGTTATCAACAAACTGGATTTTACAAGAAACAAAGTTTGGTGGGAGAAGATGTTTTTGAGGAAATAAAAGGTGTTTCAAAATTTTTCTCTAAGTGAAGATTGGATATGTTTTTTTATAAAACAGAAACAGAATTTTTCATTGTTAAACCATCAATTCACCCAAAAGCTTAAGCTAGTGGTTGAAGGCAAATTTAATTATATATCACCAACAGATACAATGAAAAGAGCAAATCTCAAATTACAAAGAGACACAAACCAAATAAACCACTAAGGATTAGGAGATGCACCCTGATCTCAACTAGGTTAACACAAACCTTAGCACCATCATCATATTCAATACAAAACAAGATTTCAGAAATTAAAATACATCTAAAATGCTTGATTAGATAGAAGAAATAAAAGTAATCCAATTGAGGCAAATATCCTGAGTAGAGTAATTTTCAAAGAGTTTGGACTGCAAACTCCAAGAAGTAGCTAGAAGACAAACTGAACCCCATCTGTCTGACCAATCCTTGAAATTATCATGGAAAACTCTCTGATAGTGCTCAATCCAAATCTTAGAAACCAAAACTTTAACTGCATTTGACCATAAAATCTGAGCTCTAGAAGATAAAGAAGGACCAACCAAAAGATGAGAAATATTGTCCTTAGAAACCCAGGTTTTCGGAAAATGTATGGATGGATCAAGTGTTAATTGGCATTTAAATTTCCTTAGTTATATGGGATGATGGAAGGAAGTTCCAATCAGTAAATGAACCATGTGATTAAAGAACGAGTTGGAATTCCACAACCAAAAAGATATTTTTATATAGAAACCACATTCATTGAGAAAAAAATGAAAGAATAGAAGCACAAAATACAAAAACCAAGCCCACAAAAAGAGAAACTCCTGTACAAGAAGAGACTCCAACTAAGCAAAAGAATGCCTATGGAGTAGTTACAAAAGGTTTATGAAATCGAAGCCTAAAAAAAAACATGATAGTGAACCAGAGACCAAATCTCACACGGTCCCACTTCCACCCCATAAGGCACATACCGCAGCATACCATAAAAAACGACCCTTCTCCCCCCTAGCGAATTAAGGAGGAACTCCTCGATCATACTCCTAAAAACATTCTGATGAGCCAAAGAGAAACCAAACGTCTGAAAAAACAGCTCCCAATCAGAACTAGCATACTCACATTGCCAAAAGATATGATCCAGATCTTCCTCCATCTTTCGGTAAAGAATACAACAGAAGAACTCAACAAGCGAAGGTTACTTCCTCGCCAACCAATCTGTCGTATTAGCATGACCGTGAAGAACTTTCCAAGTAAAGAACATCACTTTCCTAGGAACCTTAATCCTCCATAGAACCAAAAAGACTGACGCTCCTACGGAAAAATGATGAACCAAACTATGAGAGAAAGATTAACACGAAAACCCCTCTAAAAAGGGAGGCTTCAAGTCAAAACATGAATACATGACTTGTTAGTCATCCCAAATGAGGTCATCAAACAGCAGCAAGAAGATTGAGGACTAAACTTTTAAGATGTTGAAGAATAGTTCTGTAGAGAAGGTCAAACCAATGAGTACAAGAAACAGAGTATGAGCCGTTATTGGATTATCAAGAATCTTGAGTAGATCAACAATCTTTGAACTGTTACAAGACTGTTTGAGTTCAATGAATGGACAGAAATAGCTAGCACACTAAAATTATACTTTGAATCTAATGTCATTATCAATCCTTTGTCTGCGGAAAGTGTTGTAATCCATTTGAATCAAGGTGAGTTGGACGATCTAGTTGAATACCCGAGGAAATGGCAAGATAGTCGTCAGTGTTGAAGGTTTATGGCGGGTGGATCTCGATTAAAAACTTACCTTTAGACTAGAGCAGGCAAACCTTTGAAGCTATTGGGTCTTATTCGTTCAGACTAGTATCTATTGCAAATGAAACATTGAATGTTGTTAATGTTGCTGAAGCAAAAATTCAAGTTCAGAAAAGTTTATGTGGTTTTATGTTGTCTACTATAGAAATTTCATATGAAAAAAGAGGTAACATTTTTCTGAATTTTGGAGATATTGAATGTTTGGACCCCGACGAAAGTTCAAGGTGCTTTATTTATAGAAGATTTCTCCAACCCAATTGACTTGGCTCGTCTAAAGCAAGTTTTCAACAATGAAGATTTAGATTCTTCAGGTTCAAATTTAGAATGGACTTGTCAAGCTACCCCTTGCAACCTAGAAATTTCTTCAAGAAATCCATTTACGTCTTTTTCTATGATGCTTCAAAAAGAAAACCAAATACAGATCCCACTGAAAACTAAAAACAGAGACTCCCCGACAACTTTTTTCCCACCGACGATTATCGAGAGGAAACGATCAGACTCATATTTTTTGGAAGAGAGAGGTTATAGCGGCACTTGGAGCTCTTGGAAGTAGTCCAAGGGTCGCACATCCACTTGGTGCAAAAAGCCTTATTCAAATTTCATCAATTGTATGCCCTTAGAAGAAATCCCAAAAGTTGCGTGATATTAAAGAGCCACAATTAAATAGAAAAGAAAAAGAACTTCAAACTGAAAGGAAAAATGCGAAGGAAGTCCAAGAGAAGCTTTTAGAAAGGAAAGAGAATATTACGGTTGACCCTTCTTTATTGCCCATTGGTTATCCAAGTTTTGGTACAGCTGGGAAGGCAAGTCAATTGAAGTGTTTGTCGCTTTTTCTTCCTCCCTTAGCAAGTCACTTTCCTCTGCTTCGTCAAAGCCTTTTGCTACCATTTCCTTGCCGGTTCTATGCCCACTTAAAGGCCCTCCGGAAAAGCTCCAATTTCCAACTGTTCCTCCCCTGCTCTTTCTTCTCCTTCCCTTTCATCCTAGGCCAAATCTGGATCAAAGGCTAAGTCTAAAAGACATCCAAAATCAACGATTCTCCCACATCCCTTCAAGATTTCCCAAAGCATTTTGCTAAAAGGAAAAGGGTAACGGAGGCCTAAAAAATTTACAAAGAAAAAATTGATTTTAGATCAAAATTCTGACTTTTTAGAGGCAAATTGGCCCTAATTCAAGCCCCTTCTCAGATCCTCAGAGTTCCATCGTCATTTTAAATACTTGTTTTCTCTCTGAATAATTAAAAGGTAAAAATTTTTAGAGGTTCTCCCAGCCAAACTCCAATCTCTTCATCGAAAAAGAAGAGTGCATCAGATTGTGACTCTTCTTCTAGTGTGAGCAGCGAGAAAGCCGAACATTTTCCAAAGACAACAGAGAAGGACGACCAGTCAATTAAGGATCCTTTAGAATCTGATCTTAATACCATGTTTCAAACAGAGGAGGATTTAGTTACTGAGAAGCAGGCCTCTTTATTTCCCTCACAAGCCAAGCACTGTGAAATTTCAGATCACTTGAAGTCAATCTTGAGAAATGTGGAATTATTTTGGTTTCAGTACATAATTTAGACTTTATTTTGTTTTTTCAGCCAATTATTTTTTAAGTCTGTTTTAGTGGATCACGAGAGGTTTGACGGATGCTTCTACTATTTTGGCCCTCTAAAGTTCTGAAATATTCTGGTTCTAGACACTCACTCACTCAAGATTTAAAGACGACTTAGGAGGCATATTTTTTCAACAATTCTCAGTGGGCATAAGAGAGGTTTCCATTTGGAAATTTTTTTTAAAGTTTATCACTTTTTTGTGGTTGAAAGATTCTAGCAAAGCTTCCCAGTCACTGAATCATTTCTTTTTCTAATCAAACTTGAAACTGCATGGTTGTTTGCTCTCCCTTTGTGTTTCCTCCCCATCCATTTTGAAGTTTTTAGTCTTCAATTTTCAGCAGATTTTGGGCTTCTTGTTGAAAGACTTTTAAGTTTGCTATGTTCTCAATTTTCTGTTGTTTGCGCACAATTTTGATGTTTTGATCAGTTCGTCTGTACTTTTGTTTGTGATCGTTGTTTTCACTCTTAATATAATTCTTCTGTACTTTGAGCATTAAGAAAGAAAAGAAAAAAAGATTGGGTCTCCAGACTCTCACATCCCTTCTCCCATGCCTAAAAAAGGGACCTCCAAGTAAAACTAATGTAAACAAGAATGAGGTTAATTGAGTAATTAGATAATATTCTAAGTTAATTCCCTTTTTACTCCCACTTGTAAATTCTTGTAAAACTCTATAAATAGGTGTTTTTGCTCTTGTATGAAACACATTGTCATCCTAATAAAAGATCCACAATCTTGACTTTCAGAAGATTACTCCTAGAAGCTACTTAGGCTACATAAAAAACAAGAAGAGAGGCCACATGTAATGCTTCCCTATTGGAAAGAGAACAATGGAAACCAAACAAAAAGAAACACAAGCTCTCAAACCATACATGGAAACCACAACTAGAAAGATCTTAAAAGAAAGGGAGGAAAGTAAGTTGAAGTTGTTGGAAACGGTCAAGTGGCAAAGTGCTAAGAGATGACGATGATTGTAAGGTTTTGTAATGCCCCAAGCCCAGGATTTCGACTAGGATTTAGAATTCAGATTCGGAAACTCATGGCCCTAACATTCCCTTGCGTCCCCTACGACCTGCCAACATCGTATTTACTTCTTTTAAATGCTTATTAGTGTGAAAGTTGTCACACGAACCAACACTAGTCCTTTCAGCATGTTTTGTCCTCACTCACGCATCTTAGGAAAATTCCTAAAAGGCCACCCAACTAAAATTATTCCAGTAGTGACTTTCAATTCTTTTAACCCATTATTAACCTTACTTTCATGTCCTCATAATCCCTCTCATTCAGATATGATATCAGTTTATTCATGTCCCCTCCTAAACTCGAGACGTTACAGATTTACTTAGATGTTGGGATCAAATGGTTCCTTTTCAATCAAATCCTTCTCTCATATATGTTCAAGGGTGAAATAGCTTTTGATGCGGTAGAAATAAGGTATTATGGTCAAATCCTTAATTTATTAGGATTGAAATTAGTTTCTTTTATTATTTAGAATTAGGATTTAGTCTCTTATATTATTTAGGATTAGGATTAAGTGTCTTTTTATTAATTAGGATCAGGATTAAGATTAGTTTACTTTTTCTATCAATAGAGTAGTTATCTTCTCGTATTCACAACTTCAAAAACATTAATAAAATTCTCTCATTTGGTTTACATCAACTTTGGATGGTCATTTGTGCACTGGCATTTGAAAGAAAGCTGCCCTGAAAAAGTAAAAGTGTTTGATTGGACAAGTTGTCTCCAAAGTCCTTTCTGCAATTCAGGTCATCAATGTTTTCTTAGTCATCAATTTTATTCATTTATGGTGTAAAAAAATTAATTATTGGTTCAACAGAAAGATGTGGCATTGTTTTCTACAAGTGGCAAGTTTGTGGGAAGTTTGGATCCAACATCCATCTACTAAATTGAAATATTGGCCTCAATCTGAAATGAGTAGACATAGGGTAATATGGTCATTAGAAAGGTAGTTTGTTAAAAGCATGTCAAGAGACTACTTTCTATTACTGGTGTGATCACAAGTTAAGGGAAGGAGCCAAGTTGTGGTGATTTAGTCTTGAATACACTTGAAAAAGGAAGTGGATCTAACAACCTCAAGTTACTTGGGACAAGGAGTTTTTTCTTTTTTTGGTTCAACTTCAACATGTGGTGGAGGGATTCAAACCTCTGAAAGTATACATTTCATGTCAATTGAGCTATGTTTACTTTGGCTTGGGAGTATGTTACTATCTTTTCTTCTGGTTCTTTCAAGACAATTTCCCAGGCCTATAATAGCACTCTAACCAGTTTTCAGCCACTACTAAAGAGATATAGGTCACTACTTCAAACATTTGGAATCTTAGCTTTCCATAAGGACCAAAAGGATGATGAGAAAGAAAAATTCAAGTACCTGGGAATCCCCATCGATAGTAACAACTTTAAATGGATGCCAATTTGGATCCGTCAAATTATCCTGCCACAAGGAGCATAAAGTGGAGGCTTGCACCATTGCCTCATCAGGAGAAAATTTATGTTTGCAAGTGTTCTGGAACGGTTTGATGTCAATATCTCCCATTCTCTTTATTCCAATATTAACACGAGCATTTGATGATTGATCTTGCAATCCCTGTACAGCAAAATAATTGGTTAATGAGAAAAGAGTATATGACCATAATTATAATTCCTAAATCTTCTCTTCCTATTGGGAATAAGTTGGAGAACCAAGAGAGAATCATAAGTAATAAAGGATTTTTCTTCCTAGACGTCCATGGAAATGTAGTAAAGTTTAGGTTGCACAAATTAGAGAATAGGAAAGAACATTACACTTATTAATTCTTTACGAGCCTCTTGTAACTCATCATTGCTTTCACGCTCCTTGGTAACAAGAGTTCGATTCAACTCCTGCAAATCATTCAAATCCTCAACCTTTTGATCTAAATCATCACCCATTTCTTTCATCTTTTGTTGCACTCCTTCATCATCTTGATCCTCAAGATGCTTCATAACCTGTAGTTTTCCTTTCAATTCTTGAATTTCCATTTCCAGCTTCTGCTTGGCATCCAGCTGCTTTTCCAGCTGAAGAATTTTGCTTAAAGCCTCTTCTTTCTCTCTCTGAATAAATAAAAGTTATAAAATCATTGTTTCTTAATGCGGGAAAAAATAATGCAGACAGTTAGTGCATACCAAATGTACTAAAATCACTAACAATGAGTGAATCCAAAACTTCAAGATATAAATGGCCCAAATGAAATACTAACAATAAACAAACCTTCTGTTCTTCAACAAGACGTAAGACATTTTCATCAGCCCTTCTCTGTTCCATAGAAGCCAATTGAAGCGAATTGTTCCTCATATCATTCTAGGACAAGGAAAAAAATGAAAATGATTAAAACCATGACACCTTTAATCATAGAACAGACATGAGTTAAGCTCCGTTATGATTATTAGACCCCACATCTTAAATGCGAGAGAACATCGTATGACATACACAGTAAACAACAATAGACCTCAACTTAGCAAAACGGATGATAAGAGAACATGTAAACAGCATAAAAGGCAAGTCATTTCTTAATTGTCTGGAAGTTATGAACACAGGATGCATCATATCACCTTTTTCTTCTCTTCATCAAGTTTTTGTCTCTCAAGTTCAGTCAATGCTTCACGTTTGTTCAATTGCTTGCTCCAGGAATCAAGTTTCTTTTTCTTTGCCTCCAATTCTTGGTGCAAGTTTTCTTGTTCTTCTAATATTCTTTGAACATTATTTCGTGCAAGTCTTTGTGTCTTTCTAGTTTCTGAGCAGAATAAGACATATCATAAACATCTATAGCACATTAGTTATGCAATATAAGTATACACTTGGTGACTATTTTATAGATCTCTTTGCCCTGGGGAGATTATAAACATTGAGCAAATATGTTCATCATCTTTCAGGGTGGTTTAGAGATGATCCATTTCAAAATGAGCTCTTAATTATGGAACCAAATATGTGTTCATGTTATCATTTGCATATCAGTGTTATGAATATAAATAGTACATTCGACCAAAATATAAAAGCAAATAAGCTCCACATTCATGCATATATGCTCCCGCACACAAACAAAAGAGAACAACCTTCAACAAAAGCATGATGAAGCTGGTCTTTCTCTGCAAGCATCCTACTCAAAGACATTGTCTTCTCATTGTACTCGCAGTGTAGTTCCTCCAGGTTTTCATTTTTCAAATCAATTTTATGTGTCAGATTCTCCACAACAGTATTTCTACTTTGAGTTGCTTCATTCACGATGTCTGAGACAGTCCTCAATTTCCCTCTTTGTCGAAGAAACTCTCCTATAGGCTCATTTGAATTATAATCATCAGCCCGTGCACACCAACCATAAATATCCAAGCTTGAACCAGTCTTGGTTTTCCAATTCCTTTTGCTATGATCGTTGGTCTCAAACAACTTTTCGAAGTCCGTTGCATTCACAAAACCATTCCAATCATTGTTGAATTCAACTATGGCCTGAGCTTTCGGTTCATTATCATTCCAAAAAATATACACATCTAAAGGTCTGTATTTAGCAAACTTTTTTATCCAATACGCTGAATCGCAGACTGTATTTCTGTCCTCCCCTGCCTCTATATTGACTATAACACCCATCCATGGCCATACATAAAGCTCCTGTTCAGAATCCTGACTGATAGGAGTTGGTGGAGTTGGACGCTGTGTCTGGTCTGCTTCAGAAGCAAGCTCATTCTCCAGATATTTGGCTAAAGCAAGATGGTTAGCCTTTTGTTTAGCATTCCTGTTCTTAGAGCCTTTACTGACTCCAGAAGCATGCTGGAGTAAATCCTTATATTTGTAGTCCTGCTTCTTCTTGCCCATACAGAACGGGCATCTAAGAATTCCATTGGCTGTTTTTACAACAAGCTTTCCAGTTCTGAGTTGTTCATATGGTTTCTCAGCGTAGTCATTGATCTCTGAGTCACTAAAATCTGACTCTTCTTCACTGCTGTACTCCATCTAAACAAGCAAATCAAAAACGCCAGAGTTATAATACATCATTAGATATTGAACATTCAAGGAAACAAAGCCACATATCATGCAATGTCCATCTAATTTTCAAATCTCCAGCAACAAAATTTGATAAGAGAATGAAAAGGAAAACCCTAACCGCCGTCGCGCACAATACCTCCCGTGAATCTGTAAGTTAGTAGGTTCGTGTTGTTGGCGAAGGCTGGAGAAGAACGCTCGAGATCTCTCCGAAAACACTCGATTTTGCCTCCAGTTTGCTCGAAGAACCGTCGCAGGTTGGTTTTCGTTGTTGAAGCCTTCAGTTCAGTCCACTCCGATCATCTGTCAACGAGGATTTGATTTCTCAATGACTTCATAGTCGGTCTGGTCTGGTTTACTCTCTCCGGTTCGGTCGGTCCACAAAGCTCCCTTGGGTTCAGTCCGTAATACATATATATATTCTATTTATATCTTAAAAAACAAAAAGCTCCGAAAAGGTAAGAATAATATTCAACCAAACCATTCTCATTATCTTCAACAACATAAAAAAGCCAACTAGAAAAAGTAAGAAGTCTAACAATGAGACACAAACAAAAAAAATACATAATTAGTTATAGAGTGAGTCACAATATTACAACCTCTAAAAGCATACCTCAGCTCCCAAACATTAAAATAACTCAATAAAGAAGTCACCTCATCATATATAACACAATGGAGAGAAGGAGAAGAAAAGAGATAGAACTTTAACTACATCAATGGCGTCAAACTCCAAATAAAAACTCACAAGCCATAACTCCCCAACTAATTGTATATCATATAACAAAAGCAAAAACTCCATCAGCTTCAGCCACAGAAGAGCTCTTCTAGAATATAGTACCAACTCTAACATCACCATCCATATTTCTCACAATCGCCCCAAGGCAAGCTGGAGGCTGGGTGTGAAAATTTCAAAGGTCACAACTTCAAAAAAATTGCATAGAAATTGCCAAATTTTGGAGGGACTTGAACCACATACGCTGGAGGTTTTTAACACATCTAGATGCAAAAATTGAGTTAAATTTATGTTGGTTTTTAACTCCAAGTCAATAATGATTCCGTTCGAAGTATTTCAATTGCTCAGCTTCCAATTTTTCTTGCTAAACTTCAGTTAGAGTGTGTTTGACACGCCAACATGAGATGAGTTGAGTTGGAGTATAGCAGTGAATAATCCTATTGACATTTGGAAGTCTATTGATTTAAAAAGTGTCAACATTTGAATCCTATTGTTTGATTATAAAGTTGAAGTCTTTCAACAAATCATGGAAAATCAAGCGATGGGTGATCATATAAGAAAATAAATTTTTATTCTACGAATAGCATTAAGCCCACCAAATGACAATGGATATCCATTCAAAGTTCAAGATAAAACAATTTCGCATTCGATTATGCTTTGCAATGACAATTAACAAAGCACAAGGACAAATAATTCTTAATGTTGGAATATATATTTCCTGAAATTGTGTTTTCTCATGGACAACTTTATGTTGCACTATCTAAAGAAATTTCAATGAAAACAACAAAAGTTTGGATCAAGATCATAGGTGACAATAAGTTACCTTCAAATTGTACAAAAAAATATTTTTTGATATATGCAAGTCTTACATTCAAATTCTTATATTTTAATCTAATTGTTGTAACTTTTGTATGTGTACATCTAATTCTATTAAATTTTAAATTTTCTACTTTTAAATTTAGCACAACTTAAGCATGTACATGCAATGTTTAATATAGTCTAAAGCTACACATTGTACGTGTCATGCACGTGTCTTTTACTAGTATGTATGTATATATATATAAACACACATGGATATGTATATTTAATTGGAAGAAATTAAAATTTTGGTGGAAAAGTACCATTAATTATATATATTTGTATATAATTAGTGGAAAAATATATTTAATAAGGAATGAGAGGTTTTGTAGGGGTTCAAAAAATCGGTAAACCCGACCAATCCGGATTACCCATCCCAAACCGTAAATGTTGAGCTGAGTTATATAATTGAAGAGAAAAAAAGTTGAGTCGAGTAGCCAGATTGGCAAGTAAGAGGTCAGGTTGACAAGGCCCAACCTGATTATGTATATAATTGTAACACTCGAGATTAAGAAGGAGACATGAATGAATCGGTATCACAACTGGATGAGAGAGATCTTGAGGACATGAAAGTAATGTTAATAAAGACTTAAAAGAATTAAAAGTTAATATATATACTAACAATGTACACCTTCCTTTTCGGCGACTTGATCATAGAAACTCCAAAGTTAAGTATACTTAGCTTGTTGCAATTCTATGTTTGATGACCTTATGGGAATATTCATATGATGCATGTGAGTGAGGACAAAGCTTGCTAAAATGACTCGTGTTGGTTTGTGTAGAAAATTTTGACTCTAATAAACTTTTAAGAATAGTAAGGATGATGTTATCAGGTCGCAGGGGATGCAGGAAAATGTCGGAGATCCGAATTCCAAATTTCAAATCTTGGGCCTGGAGTGTTACAATAATATATATATATATATGTTGTATACATGTATACACATGTATAAATATACATATTGTAATGATTCAACTCTTTTACAATGCTATGGTCATTACTATTAAAATAAGTAAATATTTTATTATCTAAAATGAAAGAGAAAACTCAAATTTCAAATGAATAATTTCAAATACTCATTTATAAATCATAATTTAGAAAAATGAAAATAAATGCTATAAAATTTAATTCTAGTTTGGGCCCTATCTAACTTTTAAAGAAAAATAACATAGACTAATTCATGAGTTCGATAAATTCGAATGAAAATACTAAAAATCAAAATATTGTAAACATAAACTGGAAGCATAAAAAATTTTCTATTGCAAGTCATAAACTCTTCTTGTCATTCACCAACTTTCCTCTACCTCTATCTTTGCTCGAAAAATTAACCATAAAAAGAGTATGTACAAACATATACTCAGTATGAGACCCACTACTAGTCCCAATAGGTGTTTGTTAACTTTTAATTAGAGTCTTGTAAGGAGATACCCACAACTATCGTGCTCTCAAGCATATGCAAACTAGAGATTTCTTAGAAACTCATTTGGTCTATCAATGAATCCAAAGGAACACCTAAGACATCGAGCTGTAAGTGACCCCGTCGAATCACTTATAAAACATTGCATGACAGACTGGTGGTTCTGTTGAACTCACATAATCATAAATCTGTGAAAGATTGTGATCCTGAGAGACATCCATGTAGGTACGATCATAATAGCCAAAGTTAACAGAACACCACAATTTATAGTACGTAGCATATCATAAATATCATAACATGACATGAATATCAATCATACAGTCCTTAGTCATATGATAAATATATCATGCTTCATAATATATCAATCATCAGCATGTTATGCACATTAGCTACATCAATGCATAACGAAAAATACATGTAAGCTCTTAATTTCATTTTCAAGGTCTAGTAGTAGAATCTCTTACCTGAGAGATTAATTAACAAATAATCCCTAGCAGACAGTTAAAGTTTCCAATGAACCAATTCTCCAAAGAACCAATCCTAAACAACAAGGAAAATCAATAACTAAATTAATAAATTTTACACTTGATTATTGATCCAAAAATCATCTCAAATCAACTTACCCAAAATTGAGGTTGAAACCAATTCAACCTTGAGTAGGAAAACTTCACAACTCAAAACCTCAAACTAAAATTTAGTCGAACCTTCAAGCAAAAATAATCCAACATTAACTTATTTCAAGGAAAAAATTACCACTTGATAGGTAAAAACCAAAACCCACCAATAATTGACTACAAGGCACAAATGGCTGCAAGAAAGGGCAAGAAGCTAATTGATGGCTTGGTTTGAAGGGCAGGAGAACAAATATGGCTCAGCTCGCAACTAGAAGAGGATAAAGAGCGCATGCAACTCAAGAATAGAGGAAGCAGAGGTGGCTCGGTGAGGAACACGTTTAGCTCCAACTAAGAAGAACCAGCACGGACGAGGGACATCAGCTTCACGATCAACCAGTGGAGAGAAATCCAGTGAAGCTTGATAGACGACGTGCAACTTGGTCCATGAACGAAGATGAAGCGAACAAAAACGAATTGCTTTCCGGACAAAAACAAAAACGAACAAAAATAAATTTTTGATTTCAACTTAGTTTTCACCGGACCTCTCAATTTCTTCTCCACGGCTCTCTGTTTTAGTTTCGACTTCAACTCCGGTGAATGCTTCTCCACTCCTTCCCGATTTCAACTTTTTTTTCACCGGACCTCTCCATTCCTTCTCCACTCCTCTCCGTTGGCAGTGTCGTATCGATTCTCTTTGAAGTCAAGTGAGTAATAAGATCTGAGTTTTTTTTATTATTATTAATCATTCTTGTTTAAGTTGTCTGTTAATATATATGAGATTTTTGTTGGGCACATTTTAGATATACCATTAAATTTGTAGAAAAGAAATGCATATGTCCTACATGCACACATACATAGAGAGCTGTGGGAACATGAATTCTGTTTTTAGGAAGAAGAACCATATAATTAATAAAAATATTGGACGAAGAACCATGTCCTTTGCAATGTACTATAATAATAGATAATTGGGTTAATAATCTATTATATTTGTGCATGCTACAAATATATCTATATATATATATACATACCTTGGAGTTTAGAACATGAATTCTAGCATATTTGGTGTCCCATCTAAACTCAGGAAAGCTACCAGTAGAACAATGTTGAAAGACATTATCATTTTTAGAGTTAATCATATTATTATAATCAAAAGTTGCATTGTTGTTCTCTACTTTGTTGATGTTTTTAGTGATATAGTTCCAATAAAATACAATCTTTGTTGCCTTGTATAACCAAACAGCTCCACATATTAATGTGTCCTATGTCGAACTAGTTTATTTAGAATTCATTTGTTAGAGAGAATTTGAAAACAAATGATTCAATGAGTTTTGTTCCTAAACATAAGAATTGTAGGCTTTCCTCCTACTACTAACCATTTAGTAAGGTGTTACAATATATGTTTAGGAGTGCAAGCAAATTGATTTAGTAAGCCTCTTATGAACTTGTCAACCCCTCATTAGCAATCTCATTTTAGTAAAGGTGTTACAATATATGTTTATTGGATAATGTTTTATCTCGCATCTATCTCACAAGTATCAAAATTTCAATAGGAGTTTCAAAATGAGATTGCTACCCTTCCTAAACCATTTAGAATGGTTCTATGTATGTTTATTGAGCCATAATATTTTATCTCACACGTATCTTGCATGTATCTCGCACCAACCAAATTTTCACTAGAAGTTTCAAAATGAGATTGCTACCCTTTCTAAACTGTTTAGAATGCATGTTTAGCTAGTTTATTGGGCTTTAAGGGTTTAGGATTAGCAAGTTTATTAGACGTAGCAAGTTTATTAGCCCTTAATTTTTTATCTCGCACGTACCAAAATTTCAGTAGAAGTTTCAAAATGAGAGTGCTACCATTCCTAAACTGTTTAGAATGGTCCTATGTATGTTTATTGAGCCATAATGTTTTATCTCGCACCTATCTTGCATGCATTTTGCACCTACCAAAATTTCAGTAGGAGTTTCAAAATGAGATTGCTACCCTTTCTAAACTGTTTAGAAAGCATGTTTAGCTAGTTTATTAGGCTTTAAGGGTTTAAGGTTAGCAAATTTATTAGACTTAGCAAGTTTATTAGCCTTTAATTTTTTATCTCGCACGTACCAAAATTTCAATAGAAGTTTCAAAATGAGATTGATACCCATCCTAAACTGTTTAGAATGGTCATATGCATGGTACTATGCATGTTTAGCTAGTTTATTGGGCTTTAATATTTTATCTCGCACTTATCCAAATTACAATGCATCCATGTTTAGTAAGTCTCTTATGCAATTATATTTTATTTGTTTCTTTTTGTTTAGGCTTCAGTATGACTTCGACATCAACTGACGGACCCATGTACAAGATTGATCATTCTCATCATTTTCAGGCTTTAGTAAACAATTTATCTCATTTAGAAAATACTACACGTAATATTAAGGCTAAATTGAAACCAGATCAATTAACCTTATTTAGAAATACAAAGTTTGGCCACTTTTTGGATCTTAATATCGTCTTTAATGGGCCACTCAACCACTACTTATTGTTAAGGGAGGTGGAAGATGAAGGGAAAGATCATATCAGTTTCATGATAGGGGGAGTTGTGTGTACTTTTGGTAGGAGAGAGTTTAACATCATAACGGGTCTATGGAGTTCTCCAACAGAGTCTATTCAATTGGTTGGGAATAGTAGGTTGTTGGACAAGTTCTTCGAAGATAAAAAGTCTATTTATGTAAGTAACTTAGAGGACACATCTATGGAATACGAGGGGGATGACGATGACATAGTTAATTTAGTTTTAGTGTACTTTATAGAGCTGTCATTGTTAGAAAAAGATAGGCGGACCAAAGTGGACCGAACTTTATTTAGGATTACAGATGATTAGACCACATTTAACAATTATGATTGGGGAGGGTTGGTTTTTGGACGCACAATTTCTGCCTTAAAACGAGCCTTGGACATACAACATGCCAAGGGAAAGAATAAGTAAGCTAAGACAAAATATACTATCATGGAATTTCCGCATGCATTACAGGTATGTTACTTCCTACTTCAAACTTATGCACATATTTATATATACATATATCTCAGAACACTTGCTAAACTTGTTTTGTTGAATATGGAATAGGTTTGGGCATATGAGTCTATACCAACCATCACTGAATGTGGTGTAAATAAAGTAAACAACGATGTCATACCACGAATGCTAAGGTGGGTATGCGAACTATCTCAGAAGTCTTCTGTCCTACAGAGCCAGATGTTTGACTCGCCAATGGTAAGTAGCAACCCAATAGTAACTAACTTACCGAATGCACGACTTTGTTCCTTTTTATTTGGCTTAACTACATTTGTTTTTCCACTTTGTAGTTCATAATTAATGCGGTAATTGAGATGACGCCTAAAGATGAGCATTTAAGAATATCTTCAGGCGAACTTTTTGACAAACCCCATCCATCTAACATCGTTCCTGAGAAGAATGGTGGTTCAAAATGAGCCATAGAAGTTGGTAATGATGACGATGACTGCAAAAAGAGTAAAACGAGTAAGTAAAAGAAGTGGAAGTCTAAGATGAAAGAAGTTGTTCGGAAACTCAAAAATCGAGTAGCGGTTCTTGAGAATGAATGTGGAAGCCTAAAATTGACGATGTCGACTATATTGAAACACATTGAACTTCAAAGAAAGGTTAGGAAGTAAAGTTGTTGTTTAACATTTCCAAAATTATCCTTACCAATACATATTGACATTTCCAAAGGGTGAAGAAGGAGACTGCACGGGGTTTGAAGGTCATGATGCCCAGACCCAAGATGTTGACACACTCGGTACCCCTTCTTGGTTGAGGATGCCAAAGGAGGATGACTCAAGTAATGGGGTGAAATACGTTGAACTTCAAAAAAAAGTTAGGAATCAAAGTTGTGTAATGAGGTAAAAATTATCCTTACTAATACTTTATTTTGACATAGCTAATCTTGATGCTTAGTTTATATCATTATCCTTACTAATGCATTTTGACCTTCTAGAGAGTGTCAAAGGAGACCAGAAGAAGGATGACACAATCGACGTGTTGGAGAAGAAGGTTCATATTGGTTTGGAGGAGCCAATAGACGTCGTTGACGGTGAGGTTGAAGTTGAGGAAACTGGAGAAAAAAGTCTTACCCATTTTGATTCAGACGTCATGGAAATAGAACTCTTATCCACTCAACGACCACACGTTCGGCCCGTACGTAGCAAGCGTGCAAGTGTTTACTTGTCAACCCCTTCACAACTTTAATTAAACGGTAGACGAAATCAACCACCACCACCTCTCAGTCTCAACCATCCATTTATGATCCTATGCACAAAATACCTGACGTTGATTTAGATCGACTCAGAGCTTGGATTACATACAAACGTACGAAAGATGAGGTGCGTGAAACTTTTCACGGGAAAAAATCAAAGGAATTTTTCAGAGACTTGTTCATGTGTCGTCGGTGGTTTGCGGATGAGGTAAGGGCTTTTATTATTATTTATGTTATTATAATGTTTTCTTTATAGGTTTAGAGTTCCAATCCCTACAATTTCTTTCTCAAACCAATATGAAGAGTGAGAAATTTCACTTTTAGGAAGGCATAACCCAACCAAACCAACCAATGACTAGGAATCAACTTGGTTAAGATTCATTACGTTATCTTGTTGATTGGGTTGATTGTATATATTTTTTTAAAACAACTAATTTCGTACAAATTCAAGTATACTCTATTTGGCATTGAATTTGTACTTAGTAAAACCATGTTTGTTTTTTAAAATCAAACCTATCAATACTACTTCTACCTTCAATCTTATTTCTTTGTTATCCATATTCTACGCTTGGTTTTAACTAAAAATAGTAGCTTTTATAAAGTTAGTTTGATTCGAGAACCGAAAAAGTATTCAATGTTTTCTTTTGTTTCTATTAGCATTTGGATGCACTCTTTCTTCTCATTCGCTTCAAGATTAGGACAACCATGATACCTTCTGCTCAAAACTTCACAACTGTAGACACACTCTTCATGGTTTGTATTCGCAACCATACTTTATGTTATGAATTTGCTTTTGATATTTGTCTTATTGTCTTATTGTATTTCGGTCTGACATAAATACATATACATGTGTATTTTTTTTCTTTGCAGCAACTATTAGTTGTGAAGTGGCCTGAATACCAAGAATGTATTAAAGAGAATCGGACGTTTGACTGCAAGGAGGAGTATCAGTTGGTTGACTATGTTGTCGGATCAAAACAAGACTTTCAAGATCCTTGGGCAAATGTTGATTACATTTACTCTCCATTCAATATCCATGCCAATCATTTGGTTCTATTATGCTTGGACTTGGTAAGTTGTCAAGTCAAGGTATGGGATTTGCTTCTGTCGCTTACGAGTGTCGAAAATATGAGAAACATATTAATGCCAATTCGAGAGATGGTGCTAAATTTGCTAGATACTACTGGATTCTTTGCTAGGAGAGGTGGATCATCAACACACAAGGAACCTTGGCCACTTGTCATTGTTGACTCCATTCCACTGCAACGCAACAATAGTGATTGTGGTGTATTTACCATTAAGTATTTCGTAATACGAAGCTTCTGGTTTAGATGTAGCTATATTATGTCAAAAAAACATGTCCTACTTTAGAAAACAATTGACATTTCAATTATGGACCAACACTCCTATGTATTGACTTTTAGTTGCAAAATTTGAAGGAATTGTATATTGTATATGTTGCGAACTATGTACATAAATCGATTGATGTAATGGGATGAGTACCATTATTATTTTATGGTCTGAAATTTTTATTTTATTTTTGGAAAAATTTTCAAGTGTGCAGTATGTACAATCCCATAAACATAATTTGAGATGTGGTTATCTTGCATTTTGATAATATGAAGACTACACAAATGATTTGTTTTTGTAGGGGCTATTGCTGTGGATTCTGGAAGCAAAGCTTTAGAGATTTTGGGTTTGGTTAGAGAAAGAAATGGAACCGGCCATAATTAATTTAGCTTTAGAGCTACTGCTTTAGAGCTTTTGTTTGTTCTTTTTAGGCGTTGTTTGATAATTAATTTAGCTTTTGATATTGCATTGCAGAAGATTGAAGTTAATTTAGCTGAATTTTGGTTGAATCTGAACTGAGTTGGAATCTTATTGCAGATTTCCAAACAGTGGATGTTGGAATTGTCTTTCAACTTCACGCTAAATGGATAACATAACATTTAATTATATGGAAAATTGGAATTCCATCCATTTGATATGAATGATTCTTTTGACAAGCTAGGTTATTACTAGTTAGCTTTCCTTTGTCCTCTAGTGATATTTGCAGCGATGAAGCATAATTATTAAGGTTCATTTTGTAGCTGTATGAATTCTGGTGATATTTGCAGTGATGAAGCACAATTTTGTCTACATGTACATAGTTGATGAAAATATGTAAAAGCCTCCAACCAAATAGTAATCTCTTTTGTCTTTCTTTTGTCTTCCAATTGAAGTAATCTCTTTTAATTTCTTCAATGAAAAGTACCTTCCCTATGTGTGAGAGAGAGGGAGATGCATAGAGGAACAAAAATCACATGATTGAATGCCTAATTAGGCAAGAATCACAAAAAGCTCTAGAATAAAACAAATTTAGAATGTCTTTCACAAAGATGAGGAACAAAAAAACTCTCATTATAGTTATAACTATGCAACAAACCATCTTATTGCAACAACCTGGGATATTGCCACTGCTTTGCATCATAATATACACAACAAACCATCCCTGCATATTTTATCTTTAGCTTCAACCTTACTCAAGACTTCTTCAGCTTCAAACTAGCAAGTGCATGTTTCAATATGTTGGTATTGCTATAACTTCTATTTTCTTACAAGAATCTTAAGGCAAATTTTTGAAAATGAGTGAAAAAGAAAATATGAAGCTATGAAAACCAAACTCTTAAATCGAAAGCTAGTATGACCTTCAAAAGAAACCATGAACATATGCATACCAATCAACACATTTTTTAAGAGAAAAAACATTCATTTTTTTCCTAATGAATAATCACGTTTTCATTGAGAAAAAAATGAAAGAACTTATGGACATAAAAAAAAGGAGGAAGCTACCTAAAAGAAAGTCCTTCAATCAAGCAAAATAAAGCTAAAAATATTAACAGTATTATTGACAGAATCACACAAAGAAGCATAGAACTTGGCAAGGGCATGGATACCTCAAACAAACAAACAAACTACTTGTAGAAACCATGAAGAATGAACTTTTTTTTTTTATAGAAACCATGAAGAATGAACTTTTGACGCCTTCCTTTAGGGTGCTCCCTTTTGCAGTGCAGTTAATAATCTTAGCTTACCAAAATGGAAGCTCTGTTGAATCATTTTCTTTCACATTGAATTTCATACCTATCTTCTCCATTTGTTGATGCATTTTATAAACTATGATTAAAGCTTCTGTTTTTAAGGGAGAAAAAATGAAAGAAAAAACACAAAACACAACCGACCCCAGAAACTAAAAACAAAACAAAACCCAGTTTCTATAACAATCAAAACATTGTTTTAATATAACAAAACAAATGAAAACTGAAGAAGAAGATGAAGAAGAGAATGTCAATTAGATAGCAAAGAGAAAGGGAAACTTACAGAATTAAAGTAAGTTGAAAGGACATGCAATTACACTGAGATAAAACCAAATACCATATAAAATGGTTGTTACACGCAAAGTAATACAAACATCGTGAAAAAAATACAATAAGTAAATATTCTATAAAATGTTCACATTGATTTTGATAACCAAAACCAAAAGGTGGTAATCAAAACCAAACTATATCTCGAGAATAAAAAAATGCAAAGTAAGATAAATAAAAAGAGAAGGAAGGTCTTCAAATTAGATTTGTCAGAAAGATGACTTTAGTGATCTTACAAACAACTCAGGATAAAAAAACATGATTAAAACAAAAAAAAAACATACATATAACACAACATGATTCAGATTGAAAAAAAAATTGAAACAAATCACAGTGCGTGAGATGTTCTGGAGTAAATGATCAACTACAGCGGAGTAAAAGCGAAAAGTTGACAAACTTTTGAGAGAGGAGAAAAACTGCAAACGAGATTTTTTCCCTTTACGTTTTCTACGTTGAAGAGAGGTTGGAAGAGGAGAGACAAGTGTGAAGTAAAATTAAATAAGGGTATTTTGGACATTTCACACCAAATTTATTTTAAATATCAACTTTTTAAAAATCAATCCTAAAACTCCTTTTTTTTTTTTTTTACCCTTTCCCTTCTTTGTTTGTGAAGAAGAAAATGGTAGAAAGGGGAGGGACGGAGGGGAGCACGATTGAGAAATAAAGAGACGAGGTCAATTTTGACATTTCACAAAATTATTTACCCAAGACTATATACTTTTCTTAATTATCCTAAACCCCACTGTGACTGTCTACTTTTGGCAATTCCCCACGGTTTTTCTTCTAAATCCAATTTCTCGTTCAGCCACCCCTCCCTCCTATTACCGGCCACCAACAGCCCCAGCAAGCTACAATCCGGCAAAATCTCCGCCTATCTCTTCCTCTCAGACTATCACCCCTTCGAAATCAGAGTTCTTATCTCTTTTCCCCCCGCAGAAACACAGTGGTTAAGCCGCTAACCTGCGCCGTTGGTGAGATCGCGCTCCTGCCGCCCCCATTTTTCAGATCTCCAAGGTTCTATTTGCTCTTTATTTTGTTTCCTTTGGTTATATTCTCTTCACTGACTGTGAATTGTTGATTTCTTCTTCACCATTGTCAACTGTCGTACGCGTAAATTAAAAAAAGAGCATAATTTCTATGGGACATATTTAATTTTTTTTTTTTTTTGAATTTGAAAATTGTGAAATGAAAATTTTAATGCGCTGATTACAAATTGCCCATCATTTTTTCTTGGTTCGAAATGCGTTTATTTAGAATTCTTCCAGGATCAGGGGTTGCATATAGAAATATACGTTTGAGAGTGATTTTGGCATGTCAGTCGTTTTTTCTATTACTTAAAGTCCTAATCCTATTCAATTCTTATTTTCAGAGATTTTTTTTTAATGTTAGTCATGGCAAAGTGCTGAATCTCTTTAGTTACCGCCTATTTAAAGCTCAACTTTCATAGAATCTTGGATCACACACATCTTTTTAGAATACTTCAGTTCTTTATTTTAAAATACATGGGATTTATTGTAGGATTCAAATTGTAACTAAGGAAAAACGTTACAAACTTGTGGATTTGAATAAAAAAGAAAAGGTATAATTCGATTTTTAGCTATTCATCATTATCTAATTGGATCAGGGAAGGGAGAGATGAATCAGCTAAATTGCATGCTTATTTTGGTATTAGTCCTATTTAGCTTTATTTTAACTACTAAGTTTTAGCTATTCATTATTATCTAACTTGATCGGTCAAAGGGAAATATGAATAAGAAACGGATAGATGAGGAATAGTAATCTTCTTAGACATTACTGGTTTTGACATAAAGGGGTTTTACCCAATGATCTCATATACAATGGCTTACAAGGTTTTCATGGATCCTTACTACTTAGAATGAAGAGAGTGGCCGCAAATGTTTACTGGCTTTTCAATTGGTTTCAACTTTCAACACTTTGCCAATAATAGCTCAACTAGCACACAAGCGTGTTAGTGACTATGATGTCTGTGGTTCGAACACTTCTATCCTCGCAATTTTCTTTCCATTATTCTCGGTAAAAAACCTCAGTTGGTTCGATGGTTAACCAAGAGGCTAATCCGTTGATTCTTTAGAGAAAATTTATGTTTGTTTTATAACCCCTAGTGCTGTGGAGCAGAAGCATCATTCTTGATCACTTGCATTCATGTTTCCTTTACAATACTTGACTTGAAGGTCACCTTTGTTCAAGTAAATTTTGATAAGAAAATCGAGAAATCTTGCTTATCGTAGGCTTGACCGGATATTATAGGAGATTTGTGAAGGGCTATGGTGAGATTGTTGCCCCTTTGACTAAATTATTACAAAAGAACTTCTTCCAATGGAATGAAGAAGCCACTGTAGCCTTTGACAATTTGAAATTAGCAATGACAACGATACCCGTGTTAGCATTACCTGATTGGTCTTTGCCTTTTATTATTGAAACCAATGCATGGATTGGTTTAGGGGCTATGTTATCCCAGAATGGTCATCCCATAGCTTTTTTTAGTAAGAAACTATCTCCTCGAGCCCAAACAAAATCTATATATGAGAGGGAGCTTATGGCGGTAGTACTATTTGTGCAAAAGTGGAGACATTATCTCCTAGGGAAGAAATTTACTATCATTTAAGACCAGAGAGCATTAAAGTTCCTTTTAGAACAAAGAGAGAGGTGCAACCCCACTCCCAAAAATGGCTGACCAAACTCCTCGGATATGATTTTGAAATCCTTTACCAATCGGGATCGCAAAATAAAGCGGCTGATGTCCTCTCTAGGATCGAACAACCACTGGAATTGTGAATATGGAGGTTGTTGAGAATGAGGTAAAACAAGATGAAGATCTCAAAAAAATCATAAAGGAGTTGAAACAAAAACCCGAGGAGACAAGTAAATTTCAGTGGGAAAATGGGAAGCTACTGTATAAGAAAAGGGTAGTGTTGTCAAAAACATCCTCACTAATACCTACTCTGTTGCGTATGTTTCATGATTCTGTTTTAGGAGGCCACTCAGGGTTTCTAAGGACATATAAAAGAATGAGTGGAGAACTACACTGGAAAGGCATGAAGGCTGATGTAAAAAAATATGTTGAGCAGTGTGAGGCTTGTCAAAGGAATAAGTACGAAGCAACCAAACCAGCGGGGGTGTTCCAGCCGATTCCGATTTCGATTCCAGAGAGAATTTTGGAAGATTGGTCCATGGACTTTATTTAAGGGCTACCTAAGGCTGGATGGATGAATGTGATAATGGTGGTAGTTGATAGACTAAGCAAATATTCCTATTTCATCACTATGAAACATCCATTTACCGCTAAACATGTGGCTGAAGTGTTTATTGATAGGGTAGTGAGCAAACATGGTATACCAAAATCCATTATCTCCGACAGGGACAAGATATTTCTTAGCAACTTCTGAAAGGAACTATTTGCTACCATGGGCACAATTTTGAAAAGGAGTACAACTTTCCACCAACAAACAGATAGGCAGACATAGAGGGTAAACCGATGTGTTGAGACATATTTGAGATGCTTCTATAATGAGCAGCCTCACAAGTGGGACACGTTTATTCCATGGGCTGAATTGTGGTACACCACAACCTTTCATGCTTCAACAAAAACCAATCCCATCCAGATTGTCTATGGCAGATCACTCCCTCTCTATTGTCCTATGGGTAGAGAAAGACACCTAATAATGAGGTTGAATACATGCTGAAGGAAAGGGACTTAGCACTGAATATGCTGAAGGAAAATCTAAATGTAGCCCATAATCGAATGAAAAAAATGGCAGACACTAAGAGAAGAGAGCTCAAATTCAAGGTAGGAGATGAGGTGTACCTAAAACTAAGACCATACCGACAGCGTTCCTTAGCTCGAAAGAGGTGTGAAAAATTGGCACCTAAGTTCTATGGACCCTATAAGATGAACCAACAGTTTCCCACTTCCCACCTTGAGGACAAGGTGAATCTGGAGCCGAGGTATTGTAAGGCCCCCAATTATTCACACATATATGAGGAATGGTAGAAAGTTAAATACACCAGCTATTAATGATGAGGGAATGATTGGAGAGGGGATCGTGCAGGGCAAGGCCCACTGAGAAGAAAGATAGGGAGGGCTATAAATTATTGTTGATAAGGGGTGGTAAGCTAGGTTATTTTGCATCTTTATGGTGTAAAGGCTGCTGTACCCGAAAAGGGTCTCCATCTGTTAGAAGGAGGCTAGCATGTTTTTTCTTGCTGTGTTTTTTTGTTTATTTCTATATTGTGACTGTGTAATCATCTTTTGGCTTATATATAAATAAAAATCCTCAAAGTATCGCCTCTGTTTAGCCATTGTTGGGTTATTTTTATTGGTAGCCTAACATATTACTTTTGATGTAGCATTTAAGTTTTGTTTGAATATATATCTTTGTTCCCTATAAAAAAAGTTATGGATCTTAAAGTGCTTGTAAATGATAAGTTGTTGAACATAATAAAAATTTTAGGGGAAAAGCAGTATTATTTTTAATAGATATAAAATATTTTTGAATCTAATCTTTGAGTCATGTAATTTCTCCAAAAAAAAAAAAAAAAACTTTAAACCATGCAATAATGCTTTATCAAGAAAGGCGTTTGAGCTGCTTTCATTAGGACAATACTTTATTGAAGAACCAATTAGTGTAAAGGGTTAACCAAGATGTATGTATAAAGTATCTGAAGTGCAAGATGTCTGTTTTAATGTCAAATGAAAATGTCTTTCATTTGTTGACAATGTGTAAGGGTTCATTTTGTATTTTTCATGAATGCTACAGGTGTTTGTTATATTTAATATTTTGATCCTTTTTTTTTAACAATGCATCATTAATTTTTCGAGTCATATTACATCTGGCAAATTAAAGAGGGTATGAGTAATGATGTTAAGTTACTAAGCGTATCAAATGCCTTTTATTCTATTGACAGTATGTACCAATCACTATTACTTGCGTTTTCAGAGGGCAGAAGATGAATACTTGATATGTGCTTCCAGATAACTGTGTCATGAAACTGAATAACAAGCTTACAATGTTATTTTGTGGATGCAATAGAAAGTAGGATAAGGTAAAGTGAAAACCAAAGATAACTGTCATAGCCAGGATTTCTATCCAGAATATAGACGTCAGTCAGAAGAGCTTACAAGGAGGAAGCAGGAGCAGAAATGGAAATCGAAGATGTTCCAATGGACGAAAAAGCGAAAAGAATGAGGGATCTGCTATCTAGCTTCTACTCCCCCGATGCTTCAATGTCTGGCTCACCCACGGGCTCATCTAATAGATATGCCTCTCCTTTAGAAGCGATTAACACCACCTCATTTAATCCTGATCAGTATATGAACATTCTGGTACGCCTTAAGCTCAATCTCTCTTTCTTTTTATTTCTTTATTTATATTAATTAAATTGCTCTTACTCAGTAGCTTAAGCTTTTGGATTAATTTGGTGATTTAAAATGATATGAGAGAGCAGGTGGTCTAGGAAGGTCCTATGTTCAAACCCTTGCATTGTTGTTTCCTTCCCCATTAAAATTGATTTCCACTTGTTGAGTCTTTCACATATTTCAAGCCCAAAAGTGAGAGAGGGTGCTAGTGATATATAATTAAATTTGCCTTTACCCACTAGCTTAAGCTTTTGGGTTGAATTGGTAATTTAAGACTATTATTCTTTTTAAATTTTTTATCTTTTATATTTTTTTGAACAAGAAACAAGCTTGTTCAATAAGATAATGATATTTCATGATATATGGAGAGTAGCTTGATTGTCACACCACAACTCAGTTGAAATTGTACTATTAAAACCCAACTCAATCAAGAGTTGATGTAACCACATTATTTCACATACTGATTGTGCCATTGCTCTTTATTTTAACTCGACACTTGATCATGAAACTACGTTTTGCTTCTTAAGACTTCCATGAAACCAAATTGACTCCAACAACAAAAAAAAAAAGAATACCCAGAAGTCGATCTTTTGTCTTCTTTCGATCTTGCCCAATCAACGATCTTTATATAAGATCCGATGTTGAATGCAACCTTAAGGCAACATAGAATTTGTTGTATTGCATTGTGCCATTGTGGGTGAGGTCATAAATTGACTCACAATCTTACCGAATAAGCTATGTCTGGACGTATTACTGTAAGGCAATTCAATTTCCCAACCATTCTTCTATATCTCTTTGGATCCTTAAACGGTTCTCCATCTTTTAAAAGTTGTAGACCAGGCATCATTTGAGTACTGCATGGTTTGGCTCCTAATGTTCTTGGTTCAGATGGCAAATCAAGCACATATTTTCTCAGTGACATAAAATACCCTTCTTGCTTCTCATTACCTCAAGCCCAAAAAATACTTTATAAGGAAAAAGACTTCCTTCGACAATGTTTGGACTGCTCTTTTCAATTCTGAGACTTTTGGAGCTTGTTCATTCAAGGCTCAAGAGAAGCATTACTAGGGTCATCATTCTTTCAAGTCTTCATTCACTGAAGCAAATCCAGATCTTTTGGAAGTTTTCAGCTCTCTAGTCCAAGCTACTGGTTGCAATACCAGATGATGTACATTTAACTCTCCAGAAAAGTGTGAGCGAAATACAAGTAAGGTGCAATATGGGATTGCTAATCCAGAGGAAGATGGCAGCCTTGAAGATCAATACCCAGATGTTGAATCAGTCCCAAGTGTCAGTAGTGAGAAATTAGAAGAGATTAAAGCAGGGGAAGAGGTTGAAGATTCTGAGATTTTGGAGAACATAATCAGCGATGTCCGTGAATTGTTTGTGGAGGAAAGTGTAGAAGAAGAACAACCTTCTCTCCAGAAATTCAGAGAAGAAATCTCACAGCACTTGCATGACATCATCGAAGCTTGCGGTATTTCTTTCCTTTGAGTTCTTTAAACTTTATCTTCTGCATTGAAAGTAGTCTTGGATGTGACAGTGCTTCGAAAATACTTTTGGAATAAAAGGGAGCTAGGAGTTTAATTAAAAAAAAAATTGAAAAATTAGTGGTAAGGAAGCAAATTAAGCTGACATCCCTGGTTATGGTTTTGCTACAAGTACCAAAAAAGTGCAGTTTTGATCCAGATTCTTCAAATCCTTGTGGAGTTCTCTTGTAATTTTGATGATTATGAACCATCTGTAGTAAAGATTTCTGGATAACTAATGATTATGGTCTGTATGATCATAGAGTAATTGTGTAAATGGTTGGAACTTATTTCTTTAGCAGAGTTTATTTTGGAGCCTTGATCTTTTGAAAGTAATTTTGTGTAGCAAACCAATTTCCAGCTGACAGTATGCCATGTGAAAGAAGAAGTTGATTAGATGTATAGCAGAAAGTAGTTTGCTGGGTTTTTCAGTTTCAAGAAAACTCGAAAGTTGAAGAAGTGAGTGAGCTCCAAATTCTTAAGGGGCTTTAGTCACACCGGAAAGAAAGGGTTATAATCAACCAAAGTTAGTGGTCATTGGCTCCTGTTGGAAATTTTTTAAGTTCATTCATTCCTCTGTATTAAAGCTGAAAAAATCTATGGGATTACAGAAGTCTACGTCGAATCGTTAATCTAATTTGGAAAATGGATTTTGATCACAGTTTGTCTCCTTCAATCTACACTTTTGCTCCGCCGCTAGTGTCTCTTCAGAGAACCTAGTTTTGATTGTTTATTCTTAAATTGTTTGCATCGTTATCAGAATTTTGTTTGGGAAGATACTATAATTTTTTTTTATCGAGCAAGCCTCTCAGCATAAGACCTCAATGGAGTCATCACCTCATAGCCTCCTTGTGGTGTTCCTTTTCCAAGGATCTCGAGATGTCTCAGTGCGAGTTGATGGGTGTCTGATATAGTCTTTTAGTCTTTTTATTTGTATTTGTATTTCTTTGTACTTCTTTTGGTTTTGTTTTGCCTTTGGACATTACTCCTTTGTTTTGGTTTTTCGCTTGTTTGGATATGACGAGGGTGCTATGGGGGATCAAAGTTTTCATCAATCATAGCTTCTCTAATCCTCAAACAATCAAGAGAGTTATTAAAATAATCTTGTAAGTTAAGGGCTTTGGGGGGAATATTATGGTTTAGGAATTCATAATCTTCAAAATGAAGATATATATTTTCCCTCTTTAGATCAGTGATTTCAATCGTGGAAGGCACAAAACCACAAAAATTCTTCTTAACTTGAATATGAGCTTCACTAACATTAATTAAATTTAGAGTTTCGGAGGCTATATATCTAAGAGACCTCCAAAATGATCCCCAATGACCTCAAAGGTACTTCTACACCAATAATCCAAGGGAAGGTTTTTAATTTTGAGCCAACCGCCGTAGCCTTGTTGAACGAGTCGTCGACTGTGTTTAAAGTTATCCCATCTTTCGAATTTGAGATGAAAATTCCCCATGCTTGCCATTTTCCTTTCTCATGGATGAGATCTAAAATTGATCCTTGGTCAATGCTAATGAGAACATTCTCATCATATAAAGGATTTATAACAATTTTTGATTGGAAAAAAGCTTCCAACCTCTTACGGATCAGTTTCCAGTCATCTGAGGCAAATAACTTTGTTATATTCCATACATTTTCAAAATTGACTTTCACAACTTCATGATTCTTAATCAACCAATGCTTCTGTTTCGAAGGGGGAAGATGGACTGACTTTTGAACCTTCCTTTTTTTACTAGGAGTCTGGTTAGTTACCTTAAATTTAGGTCTTGGAACAGGGGATCTGGAAAGACTTGATTTTACCATTTCAACATAACTTAGTTTCCCATTCAAATTCGGAGGAGGAATCTTGAGGGAATTATTAGAGAACCATCTAGCATAATGTGAGACCTCCAATTATACACACATATGTTAGAAAGGGCAAAAAGGGGAATTCATTAGCTAATAATGAGAGAGAATGATTGAGGGAAAGAGATCGTGCAGAGTGGGCCCCACTGGGGAGAATTTTAGGTAGGCTATAAATAGTGGTTGATGGGGAGAGAGTAGCTAGGTTTTATTTTGTCATCTGTAGGATGGTAGGCTGTTGTAGCCGTAAGGGGCATCCTTCTTATAAAAGGTGCTGGTAGGTTTTTCTGGGCTATTTCTTTTCTTTATTATCTTTCATACTGTTGCTTGTAACATTTTGGCTTATATATAAATCAAGAAGATCAGAGTACTGCCTTTGTTGGGTGTTTTATTTGATATTCTGGTCGGAAGCCTGACACATATTTCAGTTTTTCGACAAACTTATCCAGCATTGAGCAAAACAACTTCCAGCCTTGCTTCTCACTACCTAAGCACACTCTCATATTGAAGAGACCCCCTAAATATGGCCAGCGATCACAGCTCAGTATCCAACCAACTTTGCTTGAAACTTTGAAATTCTCCATCTGCCTCTGTCGATCTCTCCAAATTTCCTAAAGTGTCTACCTACTGGAAAACTGACAAGTTCAGTTAATGCTGACCAGATCCATCTAAGTTGGCAAACAGTTAAAGAGATGCTTCTGCTGGCTTCTACATCTTCAATAAAGGAACGATCTCCTTGCCAAACGCAATAGTGTGACTGGTCAATTTTATAGCTAACCACCTCCATGGTGATCTCTGAAACTTAATGGAGAGGACTGCTGAAAAAACATGGCTGCCGGAGAGGGGAGATCGGAAGGAGTGGGGTGAAGAGAGGAGAGAGGGAAGAAAGAGAACTTCCCTTTTTTTTAGGCCCCATGTTTAGAATTCAATGATGGGACTTTCAATTCCATTTGCTTTTGCCTTATTATTTTTAATACACAAGACTGTTTCCTTTTCAAAAAAAAAAAAAAAAAAAGAAAAAACGAAACTGGTGAATATTTTCCTTGAAAATATTGGAAAAACCTGCTGTTCAGATAAACATTAAAGGAAGGAAGGAAAGATGTGATCTAATGATCGTGACAAAAATCTAATATGATCCTGCTTCCAAGCTTAACAATAACCAAAATAAATGTACATAGTTACATACAATATGAATATGTTCTCAAATTTTATATAAAGAAGTCCAATACAACATAGATTTTCTAATCATTTTTAGTGTGGCATGCTATGTAGGTACAAAAGTCGAATTTGGAGGGGCTCCTTCAAAGACATGTCGAAATGGCTGCTGAGATTAAGAATCTTGACACGGATCTCCAAATGCTGGTTTATGAAAATTACAATAAATTCATCAGTGCAACTGATACAATTAAAAGGTTAATTGTTTTTTTCTTCTTCTTTCCAGAGTTATCAAGCTGATTTCCTTTTGTGATTTTCTGTTTACAAGTTTGTTGATGGCAACCATTTCTCTAGCTTATGTTTTTTTCTTTTGAGAAGGAAACAAGTCTCTTTTTCATATAAATGTAAAATGAAAAAGTCTAATGCTGTAAGTACATGAGGATTATACAAAAACTGTAAAGCATATAACATAAAGCATAACTAGGATCAGCAGGCACACAAGGTTAATCCCCTTAGCGCCCTCATCATATTCTTCAAAACATAACATCTATAATCTGCTGAGGCTTATAAATTCAGCCATTACAAATAGGACAAATAGACCATAGATCACTAGCCTTACAAATGATACAACAAAGAGCTTACAGAAGGCCTAAGACAAGTGCAAAAAGAGATTTAACTCAAAACAAAAACTTTAAGCTGAGAAGATAAAAGACATTCCAATTTGAGTAGATTTCTTGAATGCTGTAGCTTTAGAAAGGCTTGGAGAAGGAACACCACGAGGAAGCGTTCTTACGGGCAACTTCAAAAGCGATCCAAACAAACAAAGGATTTATAATGGAACACCCATTGATTTCTCTCAAACCATAATTCTGCCAAAAGCGACTTTACCGCATGCACCAAAGTGAACGAGGGGTTTTTTAAAATGCACCCCAACTAAAAGTTGCTGGATGTTTCCTTGAAGGTCAACACCAAGCACCCAAGATAGGTTAAATCCCAAGTACTTTGTTTTATCATTCCCCAAGATAGGTTAAACCATAATCCCTCATGGTGTTCCCTCTCCAAGTCTGTTCCACAATTTAAGTACCAAGCTCTCAAAAGGCTTGGAGAAGGAACACCACGAGGGAATTCTCTAGCTTATGTTGTTAGTACATGAACAAAATTAGGCTAATGTTGTTAGTATATGAACAAAATTAGGCTTATGGAAGACTTGGTGGGATTTGTTGATCCTCTCTTATACGTACTTTATTTTGTGATTTGGAAGGATCATTAACCTAAGAAAATTCGAAGTTTTCTTTGGGAGCTAAGTCTTTGTGCTATTGATATGGCTGATTAGTTACAACGGTGTATGCCCTATATTCATCTTTCTTCTTCTTGATTTTGGCAAACTATCTTGGAGGCTTTTGGTTGCTTCATCACTTTTCGTAACATTAGTTTGGACATTCTAACTCAGTTTTGGTGGGGCATCCTTTTGTGGTACCAAAGAAAGTTCTATGGTTGGCCAACCCTAATTCATGCACTTTTGTTGCTGCTTCAGTGAAAAAATAGTCAGTCTTTTCGGAGATGCTTCCTCCTCCTTTGGTTCTTTTTGGGATAGGCAGTTATGTGCTTTCTTTTGGTGTAAATCACATATTTTTATTCATTGTAGCCTAGCTTATTTAATCTTCAATTGGAGACCCTCTCTTTGAATGCACCAATTGGTGTCAGAGTTCATTCTCCTATAAATCATTTATCAATTTGACTTAACTGGAACTAGTAAAACTAGATTCCTAGTCTCAGATGATATTCTCCACTTGTCTTATGCTCATTTTCTGGTTCTATGTGAAATGACCTATATATATATTTATTTTAAAAATATTTTTTAAAGCTTCTAGAAAGTCCTTCCACTCATGCCCTTAGTATGCTGCCCATTTCTGGATGACAAACTTTTTTCCTCTTGATTAGAAATCTATGAGTCTCTAATTAACCTAGATACCTCTCCATTTATTTTATACTACTTTCTTTTCTTTTTACTTTGTTTTTCCCTTACAATATCTGTTATTTTTCATATTTAGTGAAGCATATTCAAATTCTTTACTTAATATGCATATAAAATTTTGTTTTCCTAGGATGAACAATAATATCGTGGGGATGGAGACAAACATGGAACAACTCCTTGAAAAAGTATGGGATATTCTTTTTAAATGGGTGCATACAGAATGTCCACTTTTCTTTAGCAGTATATCTGGAATATCATTTATGTACAAATTCTTGCAGATACTGTCAGTACAATCTAGAAGTGATGGAGTTAATACTTCCCTTTTTGAAAAAAGAGAGCACATTGAGAAACTGCATCGAACACGAAACCTTCTTCGTAAAGTTCAGGTATTCAAAGTATAGGGCATATGTTGGTAGATTCTACTACCTCGGTTATTTTTTCATGCATTGACCCTTAACTCTTTTATTCCCTCTATTTTGTCATTGACATGCTAGAGCATAACTTAGAATGTTGCAATTTAAAAGGTATTGATGACATCTAATGCTGGGGCCTCTTCTTGGCTTTCTATGAAGCTAAGCAAATATGGAAACGGGGATTACAAAACCTGTTTATTTTATACTTTATTGTGATGGTATTGTTGTGGTTTTGAGAAATCAAGAAACTTTAGATGTAAGTTACTATTTATATAAAAGTGGTTATGTATCTTCTTCCATGTTTTAGGAGTCAGGATTCTTTTTAATATTTATTTTCTTATTCTTTTATGTGAGGATGGTATATGGCTGTACATGGGATCTTATTATCATCCTTTTCTCTGGCAATGATTCATGAACAGTTCATATATGATCTACCCGCTAGACTTGGAAAGTGCATCAAAACAGAAGCCTATGCTGATGCAGTCAGATTCTACACTGGAGCCATGCCAATTTTTAAGGTGCCTTTGGCCATTGCCCCACCCCAAAGAAATGGGTGTATAGATCATAAAGCAGGATTCCATTTTTTTGAATGTGGAATAATTCTACAATCTTCTTGGTATAAGTCTAAAATTATCTTCCTTATCTGTTTGTTAGGCATATGGAGACTCCTCATTTCAAGATTGCAAGCGAGCATCAGAAGAAGCGATAGCAGTAGTTTTAAAAAATTTGCAGGTATATTAACATGCATGGTTTTTTTGTTTTGTTATTTTGTCTTCTGAGTTCCTGCAGTGGTTTGGTGATGTCCACTTAAAGTGCTTGTAAGTCCTTAGTGTGGGTTTTAGTGCGATATTTTTGGGTTTTTTTCTTTCTTTCTTTTGTGGTTTCTCAGGCTCTTTAACACCCTGGTGGTTTGTTTTTGGTCCGGTGGTTAGATAGCATTCCCTTCAAGTGGTTAGATAGTTGTTTTTGTGCTTATGCTCTGTCTTTGCTGTTGACTAAACCAAAAGCAGGGCGTCGTTAACCTCACTCCGACAGTCAAAAGAAATTTATGAACTTGAATCCTACTACTACTATAAAGACGTAGCAATAGTGGTAAGTTTGGGGTCGAACCACAGGGAACACTATTGATGATGCTAAATCAAGTCAATTGTTTAATTAGAACATGGATGAGGGTTTTAAGGTGGATATGAACTACATTGAGTAAAATAAAGACAAAAGATGAAAATGTGGAGTGTAATGATAAATTGGAAGGTCTAGCTATGGAAGGGATTCGTATATACATTTGATCATTGTCATTGTAGACTAAGCTTGTCTTAAATTTATATGTTAATGACTTAGAGCGCTCTAACTAGCCTCTACAAGGACGGACAACTAATAGAGAATGTGCTAAGCAAGCGTCATAAATATTAATTAAAGCCTAAATCCAAATTAAACTTCATACTCTAAATTGAAAATTCTGTTGGGTTCTAAGCGATCATATAGAACTTAGGAGTACAAGCATTATGATTAAAGATTCCATTGATTGGCTAATTACTTTGGACCACCTAATTAACTAACCAAATTTCCTTGAACTATGTTAGAACATGCGTAACTAAGGCCTTAGAAACGCTATAAGGCCTAGCACACAAGTTCTAACATTTTGCTACATGGATGATTTCAAACATTGACAAACTACTAAAAGCTACTCTCTCTTTTTATCTATTAATAAATAGACCCGTTTCCTTTTCAAAAAAAAAAAAAAAAAAAAAAAATACAAGGAATGTGCGAGCCTAACATCAAATAGCGAAGATACAAATTCAAGGACGGGGCCAATTGACTCAAGAAAGTATATCTAAATAGACATAAGTTCAAGGAATACATGGTTCAATATCAAAGCCTCAATATATAAAATCTCACAAAAATACATAGGTTTGCTTTCAAGCTAGATCACAAATATACCTCAATAATTGATGGACAAATACATGAGGAAGCTCCAAGATGTAGTTACAAACCCAAAGAAAATAAAAATCCTAAGCTAAAAATTAAAATGATGGGAAAGAAGGTAACGGAGGCTGGTGGTTGCAAACTTCCATTTTTCTCTCTACATTCTCTCCATATTTTGCCCTAAAAAAGGAGGGCATTATATTTAGAAATAGGCGAAGCACAGTTGAGCGCAAGGCTACACAATTCTTTTGCAGCTTACTTCCCATTTTCACCCTCCGTTGCTATTAAGTGCTATGTTTTCTTCGAATTGCACCCGAACCGTCCCGATGGTCTCTTTTGCTCATTTTCTTGTCAAAACACTCAAATAAACATTAAATTCCTAAGAACTAACATGATTTAGGAAGAAATGTAATGCTCTTTGGAAGAAAATTATTTGTAGCATCCACGGTAAAGAGCCTTTTGATTGGTTCACAATGGGAAAGTCTGGAAATAGTTTAAGGAGCCCATGGATTAGTATCTCAAAAGTGTGGAGGTCGGTGGAATCTCTAGCATTAACGAAACTTGGTAATGGTAGTAGAACAAGTTTTTGTTTAGACATCTGGGTTGGAACCTCTCCTCTCAAAGGCCTTTTTTCCCTACTTTATAAAATAGCCTTACTTCCCCAAGGCTCGGTTGTCGATCATTGGGATTTTGCTACCCTCTCTTGGTCCCTACCATTTAGAAGAAGTTTAAAAGATGTTGAAATTGTCGAATTTGAATCATTACTCTCCCTTCTCTCAGAGGAACAAGTTCTTGATTTAGAAGATCACAAGGTTTGGTCTATTGACCCTCATGGCTGTTTTACAGTTAAATCTCTCTCGTCCCATTTGCATTCAGTTTGCCCAATTGGTAATTGTTTATTTAAAGCATTATGGAAGTCCTCTAGCCCCTGGAGAGTTAATATTCTGATTTGGGTGATAGTTTCTAGGAACCTCAACAATGCTGATATACTTCAAAAGAAGGCCCCCAACAAGTGCTTTCTTCCCTCAGTTTGCCCCCTCTGTTTGAAAGCTAATGAAACTTCAATCTGTTCTTATTTTTCCCTTTCGCCTCTTTTTGCTGGAACAGAATTTTCTCCATCTTCAACATTGTTTGGGTTTTTGATGGCTCTCTTCGCTCCTTGATTCTCCAACTTCTAGAGGGTCCTTTGTTCTCCAAGAAGCCAAGACTATTATTGTTAAATTTGCTAAAAGCTATCCTTTCCAAATTGTGGTTTAAAAGAAATCAGAGGATATTCCATGACAAAGAAAAGCTGTGTTCAGAAGTCCTTTCTGCAGAAAGAAGTGCAGCAGCTTGGGTTTCCTTAAACAAGGAGTTTGAGGCTTACTCTATTCAAGATATTATCTCAACTGGGCAGTTTTCCTATCCCATCCAGCCTCTTAATTTTCGTCCAGCATTGTTCCCAGCCTCATTTTTGTATCTCTCAGCAGCTGTATTTTTGTTTCTGTCTGTACATCATCTTTTTAGTCTTCTTTCCTAGTCTTGGCCTATGTTAATTGCTGGACTTTCAAATTTTGTACTTTCTAATTTTATTTTCTTTGCTTAGTTCATGCTTAGTTATGGGATATGATGTTTTGGTGCTAAGGGGGTGTCAACTTAGTTGAGATGTCTGGGTGCACCTTCTGATTATCATTAATAAAGAAGTTTGTCTCCTTTTTTAAAAAAATGTAAGGCTCTGTTGGAGAGCCATTAACTGTCTTTTTTATTTTCTTTTTGGTTGTCTTGGGCTTTCCTCCTTAGGTTTTTGTTCTTCTTTTGGGTCTCTTGTCCCCTGCTGTTTGGTTCTCTTATCATTCTCGTTTATATCCTTTGACAATGATCACATGGAGGCTCAATGGATCCTACCCACACCTGATGGTCCTTTTAACCGAGCTCCCCATTTGATTGCATTGGTTCCATGCTTTAGAGGGGGGTCTTTATCAGCATGACTTCTGTTCATCAAGCCTTTGCTTATTTTGATGTAGTTTTTAGAGTGGCAGTTCTATTTTTTATGGATCTTTCTTCCCTGTTTTATGGTGTGGCTGCGGCTCTACTGGGTTTTATGGTGTTTGATCTTGATCCTCTTGATGTGTTCTTTGACATTTTCTGGTTGATGTGCTTTGGTCTGATTGTGGTGCTGCTTTTGTTTTTTGTTCAATCTCCTTGTATTGTTTGTACACAACCTTTTTGTCGACTGACTTTGTCTTCTCATTGCACTTTTTGAAAATTTTATTATGAAATTGTTTGTCATCCAAAAAAGGAAAAAATCTGGAATGACCTACATATTAGAACCCTTATGATTAATCTAATCAGGAGGTTTAGTATTACAAAGAAAGCAAGTCGTGGTCTTATCTTCCAAATTCAATATTTATTTTTTTCCATAACTTTCTCCCAGTGAAAGAGACACTTAAAAAAAAAAGGAAAGCCCTCTTAGCCAAATGGTAGTGTAAGTCCATAACAAAGTCCTCTTAGCCAAATGGTAGTGGCACTTCTTCGTTGAGCCTAATTCCCTTGGGTTTAGGATTATTGTGAGTAAACATGACATCCATCCTTTTGATTGGATGACTAGAGGGGTTAAAGGAACTTAGTGAAGTCTTTGGAAAGACATATTGAAGAGCTTCTTGATTTTGTTCCTTGTGTTCAGTGGGAAGTGGATGGTGGATGGTGGGGGATGGAAGAGAGATGTTTTTGGGTAGATCATCAGATGGGAGAGAGACCCTACAATGGATTATTTTTCTGATTGTATCATGTGTATTCTTTGGAAAAATCATTTGGTGCCAGATTTTCTTGTGTGGTCTGGGGGCTCTTGTACGCTTTCCTTTGGGTTTCGTCGTGCTTTTTCCAATAGGGAAATGATGGATGTGATGGCATTTCTTTCTCTTCTTAAAAGCCATTCCTTTCGTCTTGGGAGGAGAGATGTGAGAGTTTGGAGCCCTAATCCTTTGGACAGGTTCTCGTATAAGTCCTTCTTTTAGTTTGGTTAACCCTTCCCCTTCGGGTGAGTCAATCATCCCTAGAAAGGTGAGATTTTTTACTTGGGAGGTTCTTTACAACCATATTAGTATGTTGAATAGGCTTTCAGGGAATATGTTGTTGTTGGTTGGGCCTTTCTGCTTTGTTCTTTGTTAGAAGGCCGAGGAAGATTTGAATCATATTCTTTGGCATTGTGAGTTGGCGAGCTTTGTTTGAGATGCTTTTTTCTAGATGTTCGACAAATCTTTTGTTTTACTAGTTCAAATGGGCTTCACTTATACTAAACAAAACATTGGAGGCCCATCATTCTATAGGTGAAGTGGGTGGTGAGTTCCAAAATTGGGAGGGAAGAAAAACGTGCTTGGAGGTGGGTCTCGTGAATGAAACCGATGGCAATATGATTTTGGGCTTTATTATGGGTTTGAACCGTTGGAAGCTCATGGCTGTTTTTAAGGAGGGCAAAGGTGTGGCCCAAGATAACTGGAGTTTGGCAGAACAATTTGATTATGGGCCTAGTCCACTAGAGAAGAAGAGGTTGAAAATTAAACACTTGGTGTTGGTGATATGCAAAGGGTTAACTATGACAATGTGTTTGGGAAAAGGAAAATTCAAGAACATTGGGCTGTTTTGTGGGCTGAAGGAAGATGATTCTGGGCCATGGGCTGAAGTCAATACAACTTATTGGAGCCAAGAGTTAGGGAAATTTCTTTTACAACATTGGAGAGCATACTGCGGGGGATTGTTAGTAAATAAATAAAAAAAGGCCCAACTTTATGATCATGGTTGTAACCACACCTTGAGGACAATGTGTTTTGAAGGGCGAGGTAATGTTAGATACCAAGATTAGTATAGGGTTAGGGGTATACAGGTAATTAGATATTTAGGCAGTCACTAAGATTAGTGGTTAGAAATAAGAGGTTGGTGGGGGGGGGGGGGGGGGTGTTGAGTACCTGTCTTGAGTAGTATTCTCAAGAGAGGGGTCCCAAGTATCATAAACTTGGATAATATTGTAATTCTCCATTAATTCTCAATTTATGAAATATATTGATTCTTGTTAGGAAGTATCCTAACACATTCTTGCCAACAAAAGGAAGTATATTCTTGATCTGCTAAGAGAGTCAGGTTTACTTGGTTGCAAAGTAGTAGAAACTCCCATTGAGTAGAATCTGACAGTGGAGGCTGCAACTAAGAATGAGATATAGGGAAGAGAAAAGTACCAGAGACTTGTGAGGAGACTTGTATCTTTCTCACACACGTCCTGACATTGCTTTTCAGTTAGTATGGTAAGTCAATTTATGAATGCTTCTGGGCCAGTTCACTTTGATGCAGTTTATAGAATCCTGACATTGCTTTTCAGTTAGTATGGTAAGTCAATTTATGCATGCTTCTGGGCCAGTTCACTTTGATGCAGTTTATAGAATCCTAAGATATTTGAAAGGTACTCCAGAAAAACACATATTGTTTCAAAGACACGACCATCACAATGTTGAAGTTTATACTCATGCTGATTGGGAAGGTAGCATGAGTAATAGAAGATCCACTTCTTGATACTGCTTCTTTGTTGGAGGAAATCTTGTAACTTGAAGAAGTAAAAACTAGAATGTGGTTGCAAGAAGTAGTGCAAAAGCAGAATTTAGAGTTTAAGCCATGGTATCAGTCCTTCATGATAAACAAAACATATGGACGTCGATAAACATTTTATAAACGAAAATATCGATTCGGGAATAATATGCATACCTTCTTCCAACAACCGAACAAATTGCAGGTGCGTTAACTAAACGCCTTCCAAAGTGGCAATTCAACAAATTGATTGACAAGCTGGCAATGGCTGATATCTTCAAACCCGCTTGAGGGGAAGTGTTGATTATTTCATTTTGTATTATATTTATTGTATTGGTTGTATTATGTTTGCCAAATTTATTTCTTCTTTGCAATGGGTTCTTCTATTTAAGAAAACCCGTCTCTTTTTGTGAAAAATACAAGAAATATATTATTTTGGTAGTAACTATAACCTTGGTTTGATTTTTTGGATTGAAGCCCCTTTTGTAATTATTTTTGGACTCCTTCCTATTATTTTGGTTTGACCTGGCTTTTTTTTTTTTGAAACGGAGACAAAAACCTCTTTATTAATAAAAACTCTAAGTACAAGAGATTTATACAAAGAGAAAAATAGAGAAGAAAAAGAAAGGGGAAACCTATAGGATGAGGAGGCGCACCTTGACATCTCAACTAGGTTGACACGTCCATAGCGCAACCCAGACATCTCAACTAGGTTGACACGTCCATAGCGCCAATCATCATATCCTAAGAAAGAAAACATCAAAGCACCACAAAAACCAACGAGCAACCTAATAACAATCAGCCTATTATAAGGGACCAGAAAAAACTGTAAAAAATGAACAGAAAATTAAAAAAAAACCCCAAAATACAATACGATCTCAAAATAAAAATAAACGAGGTCAAGCCTTCAAAGCTTCAAAACTTTGGTCAGAAAAAACTGCAACAGAGAAAATGAACCAGCAATGGTTAGGCTTGATTAAGAAAGACATTCCAGTTAAGGTAAATATCTTGAATGGAATAATTAGCAAACTCCTTTTTCAATGAACACCAAGCAGCAGCACTAAGATCTACTGCACCAAGTCTGGTGTTCATCCAGATTATGGCTCTCTTTGTAAAAATAAAGTAAAAGAAATATAATAAGGCCAATTCTTGATAGATTCTGTAATTATGTACAGCTCATCCCTTTAATGGTGCCTTAGACACAAGAAACTCCTTTTTAAGTATTGCCTAGCGTTAGTCATTGGAAGGTTCTGGTCCACTAGTTTCCTCTTTGGGAGAGGGCCTTCTCATCCCTGCCATGTGGTTATTCTTTTGTTACAAGTTTATGATTAATTCCATCCTTCTATTGTTTCCCATAAAATTATAGTTATAATTTTGCTGAATGTTTTGGAAGTGTTATTTACCTATCATAATAGTCTACATTATGCTCTAATGTGTTTTCAGGAAAAGCTATTCTCAGACTCTGAATCCATACAGACGAGAGCGGAGGCTGCAGTCCTTCTTAAGCAGCTAGATTTCCCGGTTTGTACTTCTCTTAATTGCAAAATTGTTACCCTGATAATAGAACAAAATTGTACACAACATACAATAATTAGTGAATAGAAATTTTTGCAAGGATGTATGTTGGAATATCAAAAGCTGATATCTTGATCTTTAACACCTATTTTGGGCAATGGGCATTCTGTAGCACTTGTGGCGAGTGAAGCATGTATAAGATGTAGAAAAATTATTACTTCTGATAGCTCAAGTGCAATCAACATTTTTCTAAACATGCAACAAGATGAAAGTTTGCCAATGTATTGATAGGTGGACAGCTTAAAGGTAAAGTTGCTAGAAAAGTTGGAACAATCGACATTGGATCTTCAGCTTAATGCTGAAAACTTGACTACTGCATTAGTAAATGCCTCATCAAAAGATGGAAATTCTTCCGAGTTAGTTTATGGTGCTTCACACGAGGTAAGCTTACTTCTGGTTGTGGCAGGTAACTGCTGTATTTTTCAATTTTCTTGGAGTCATCATTTGAGAGGCTGAATTGAAGAACCGTTGAATAAAGCTTCAGTAAACAAAATAATGAAATTTATCCTCTATTTATTCAATAAATAGATTTGCTCGGTCCGTTGGTAGTCATGGAGAATACCTTGTCCTTTGTTTTGCTTTCATTTTCTGAAATTTATTATTGAATGTTTCTTCATCATAATAAATAAATATGTCAATTATTATTATCACTATTTTAAATTTAAATATATGGCAAGTAACAACTTGGGTTTTATGCATTGGAATCGTTCTTTCTAATTCTTGAAATGAGGGCAATCACTTTCAGAGGTTGTCAACCATATTACTAACAATGAATTTCTCTTACTTTCTCTTCATTAGGCATCTGTTCGGGAGTTTACAGAGGCAGTCCGAGCTTATCGTGTAATATTTGCAGATTCAGATAGGCAACTGATAAAACTTGCTCAGGATTTGGTTACAAAGTACTTGATTGTTCCTGTTGTTTGTTTTAGATATTTAAATATAAGTTCTATTTTTATTGGTTGATACCTAGCAGACGTTTGGCTTCACGGATCATTTTGATCATGACGGAATTTTCATCTTTTTTCTTCTACAGGCATTTTGATTCCACTGAGCAATTTATCAAGAAACAGATTTGTGCTGCAGATCTTCTCCTTGTTTTTGGTAAGGTGTATGAGTTAGCGCCTATATCTCTTGAAATTGTTAGTTTCCAACTTATCCATTTATACATATTTATTGATTTATTTTGCTTTCCTGAAATGCTATCCAAGTTTTGACAAATTGCATTCATGTTTATTTATTGGATTGTAATTCATAAGCTTTTTTCTCCATTAGGTGCTGGCTTCATATGTTTACTGTTGTTGATCTTCATTAAAATATCCTAGGTCACTAGTCTAGTTTCATTTGGTTTTCAAAATATCTGGCCATTTTGCGTGGCAATCCTCTCATCTAGAGAATTTGCATTATATGATCGGACTGCCTTCAGAAGAAAAGTTTTCTTCTGCTGCATCTTTATGTTGTACTTGCAGAAGACCTACTGACTTCAGACACTGGTTGTATATGAACAGCTGGAATTACACATGTTTGGGCAAGAGACTATGGAAATTTTGTTGAAAGTTTCTTGCTGGAGATTCTGAAATTGTTTTCAATTGCAGGAATTATATGGACAGATGTGCTTTTATTTGGAGAAGTATTGAATGATGCCGGTCTGCTTGATTATTCCTTGAAGGTCTTATTTTCCATAATGCTTGCGTTAGCAATAAATTTGATCCAGACTCCGCTCCCCTCCCTTCTCTTATTTTTTTAGCCTTTCCCTATCAATTATGTTTGCATTACTTTTTTCACAAGGATAGATTTATGAACAAGGGACAAAAAAGGCTGTTTAAGCTTGAATTTTCGACTCTTCATTTGTAATATTGCAGGCTGCCCAGGTTGCTGTCAAACAGTATGTCACATTCACATTCTCCCGTCTTCTGCAAGACATCTCAGGTTTTCTACTCCCACTATCATCTCCCCCACAACCACTAAGCAAAATATGAAAAGAAAAAAACATAGAGAATTAAAGGTCTTGTGTTTGTAATTTGTACAAGTATGGACATTGTTGTGCAAACGGTTGAAGATTGTTCGTTGTTTGATTTACTTGAGATCATGCACAGGCAAACGACAATCTTCAAAATTTTTTCAAGCAGCAGAACTCTGTTCTTTGAGCTCTAAAAGTTGAGTTAAATTCTATTTGAATTGACAGATGCACTCACACAGGTTCACACTAGGAAAAAAGAGGGCGTTCAAGAGTACTCCTTGCAGCTTGAGCTGGAGGCCAGCAAGAAGGCAGTGCTTCAGGGCAGCATGGATGTTTTACTAGTAATATATGAAAATTGTTTGAATTCTGATTCTCTTTAGTTGAAAAGTCCCTGATGATCTTTGAACTTGGGTTCTCTTGTAGAAACTACCAATGATCATATATATCACTTTTGAAGACTAATATTAGTTCTGTTTTTTTTTTTTTTTTGAAAAAATAAACATTTCATTGATAGAATGAAATAATGGGCTGAGCCTCACACACCCAAAGGTGATTATAGGAAAAATTTCCAATGAACGACAAGATAAGAAAGACTTAAAAGCTTAAAAGAGTGCTTATATTTACAGCAGAACAAAGCAGTAGAAATAATTACATCCGTAAAAAGCTCAAAATTGGAGTCTGAAGAAAGTGTCATGAAAGAGGAGCTTATTGAGTTCCCCCAAAAGAGTCCAAATAAAAGGCCGAGTGATGACCATCCATAATGTTTTCTTATGTCCATGGAAAGAATGACCAACCAACAGAGAAGACAGGTTATCAAACATGTTATGAGAGAAAACCTGACCAGCCAAAATCCTGAAGGATAAAATACCAAAAACATTCTGCAAAATTGCAATGAAGAAACAGATGAGCAGCAGATTCTGAATGAGAATGAAACATATGACACAAAGAGGGAGCGAGGGCTATGTAGGGCATATTACGTTGAAGGCGATCAGCAGTTTTAATGGCACTAAGGCTGAGTTCCCACAAGAAAATTTTAATCAGAGTAGAGTAAATATCCATATTCTTCTTGTTATCATAGCCCACCAAGTCATCCATGAGAGATTTAACAGAGAAGGAAGAAGTGGAATCAATAGTCCAAATCCAAGAATCATCAGTATTACGAAAGCGAACCGAAAATAAAAGCTGAGACAATGAAGCCTCATTCAAGAACTTCTAGGTCATTAAGATTACTACGCAGGCGCATATCCCAGCCCTCCACTTCCTCAATTCATGCATCAGCAACTCAGCAACTCTAATATCGGGGAAGTAAGCCAGGAAAAATAAACTAGGGACGTTCGAAGAGAGAGCACCACAACTGAGCCAACGTTCCTTCCAAAAGAAATGGGTGTGCCACTGCCAAGATGTTAGCAAGCACGCTTGACCACCAGATCAATGGATTGACAAATAAAACACCAAGGAGATTTGAAAGGTCTTTGAATAACCCTCGGCCAAACACATGAATTGGCATAGTATTTAGACACAATAAGATGTCTCCATAAAGCATTCTGCTCATGTAAAAACCGCCAAGTCCATTTTGGAAGGAGAGCATGGTTACAAGGCTAAAGATTGCCGATGCCAAGGCGGCCAATCAGATGATCACGTTGAATTGTTTCCCATTGACATTATGCAAACCATCAGAATGTTGAGCACCTTCCCAAAAATATTCACGAATCAACTTTTCAATCACTTTGATAATGTTGGATGGAGCATAATAAAGGATAAATAATAAGTGGGGAAGTTAGAGAGAGTAGCTTGAATCAGAGTATGACAACTCCCTTTAGACATATAAGCGTATTTCCAATTATGGAGTTTATGTTGCATCCGTTCAATAATGGGAATCCAGAAAGCATTCAACATAGAATTTCCACCTAAAGGCAATCCAAGGGTAGGCCAATGACAATGCTTGCACCCAAAAGAAGGAAGCCAACGAGTCTATGATAGAGGCATCCAAATTAATTCCAAGGAGCTCACTCTTGGAAAGGTTAATAGACAAAACAAAAGCAGCTTCGAAGATATAAATCACTTTGTAAAAATGTTGGAAAGCAAGTCGCGAAGGAAAAGATCCAAATGGTAAATGGCTCAGGATAAAATCTGAATTAACAATCAGGTGGGCTGCAAGGAGACCCTTAGATAAACTATGCTCCATGAGACGACTAAGACAATCAGCCACCAGAATAAATAAAAACGGGACTAAGAGGATTGCCGTTTGACACCATGGGAAGGCATAATCTTACCCCTAGGCTGGCCATTAATAATAATGGAGAAATTAGCACTGGAGATGCAACCATGAATCCAAGACCTCCATAAGTGACCGAAACTTGACATCAAGGAAATTCCAGTCTACTGTATGGAAAGCTTTTTTCGAGTCAAGTTTGAGAGCCATGCTTCAATCATCAATCAATTCATTGGCCATAATAGAAGCATCCAGAATCTGTCAGTTCTCAACAAAAGCCAGCTGGTTTGGCACAATAGTATCGGGAAGGACCCTTTTGAGACAATCTGATAAAACACGAGCAATGATTTTGTAGGCACATGAAATAAGACTAATGGGCCGATAATTGTTTCTGGCATCAACTTTTTTGGGGATAAGACACAAAAAAGTCTCATTCAAAGTAGCATTAATGATACCATTCGAGTAGAAATCAGAAATCATGTTCATGATGTTAAGCTTCAAAGTAGAACAGAAAAACTTATAAAATTCAGCAGCAAAACTATAGGGACCTGGAGACTTACTTGAACCCAATGAGGAAACAACAATGTAGACTTCCTCTTCAGTGAAACTGTGTTCCAGGGCAGCAGATTGTTCAGCACTGATAGGGCTCCAGTTAACATTCACCGGAATAAAATGCTGGTCATTTTTCTTAGTGAGTAATTTTGAATAAAACTCATAGAACTTAGATTCGATTCAATGTCATTAATGGTCAAGAAGCTATAGGCACCCCAAGAAAGAATTTCAGAAATCGAACTTTTACATTTACAGGCAGTCACGTTAGGATGGACGAATCTGGGATTTTCATTACCCACAGTTAACCATTTAAGTTTACAACGTTGCTGCTAATGAATATGTTCTTAAGCAGTTAAATTCTCAATTTGTTCTCTAATCTCATGCTGGGAGGTAAGTTTCTCATTTGTAAGATGACTAAGATCCATCAAGTTGTCCAGATTAGGGAGGTTAGGTACAAGATTTGTTAATTGAGAAGATATCGATTGCTGTGTATTGGCCCAAGAGCGGATAAAAGACTTGAGTTGTTTGAGCTTCATCATTAAAATGTGTCCGGGATGGCCAGCCACACGGGTATTAGACCACCAAGATTCCACAACATGCCGAAGATTATTGACCTAGAGCCATGAATTTTTAAAATGAAAAGAATAAGGGCCCCATTCAATGTTACCCGACACGAGCCAGAGAATAGTAATCAGAGGTAACGTGGTCTAATTTGTCAAATGCAACCTGTCAAAATAGCAAGGAGTATTGGGATTGACTTTCACCGGACCATATGAAATGGCTATTATTCATAGGAATGTCTTTCAACTTGTAGTCATTGATCCATTGGTTGAAAGAACGCATACCAGGAGAGATGGAATGGTCATGGTGCGGGTTACAATAAAACCACCACCAAGGATCCAAGAGTCAGTGCCCACACCAGCCAAATCATAAATCTCTTGCCATTAATCAACATGGTAACCATGAACGGAAGGTCCATATACTGTCAAAATCCACAGTGAAAAACTGTCAGCCAAAATAGTGTGAATGGAGTCAGTATCTACCCTGTATAATCTCCTGAACAGTGAAATCTGGTGCACTCCATAGGACAATAATGCCTCCAGATGAGTCAATAGCGTCCAGTGCTGCTCAACCAATAAAATAGGAGCTCCATATGGATTTAATCATAAGTGAGTCAATGTCATCTAGATTTGTTTCCTGCAAAAGAAAAAAATCTGGGTTGTGTTTAATTAAACGCGTAATCAAGGCTCTCATTTTCCACGAGCCAATACCTTGAACGTTCCAAGAGATAATCTTCATTGATCACCATCATCACCCTCCGATATGGCAAGAGTTGCCGATTTGTTGTTGTGAATTAAGCTGTGAAGATTTTGAAGTTCCCTTTAGCACGCTTGCTGGTAGTAAAGGTTGAATTTTTTATTTTTTAGTGGGGGTAAGGGGATGACCATAATGAAAAGCCCATGTGATGCTTATAATGCAGCCAATCCTTGCAAATTTAAAAATTGAAACGGAGATGGGAGTATGTTGAGAGGATTCAAAGAAGATGATGGGTGAGGGTTGGGTGGGTGGTGGACCAGCCTGTGTAGATCCTCGGGAATGGGAGGAAGGATTGAAAGTTGTTGCTGGGCTTTAGATGGACCACCTCCAAAAATGGCCGCATCAAGAGATTGGGTTTCAAATTCTGGAGTGAGGCTGGTGAAGTAGGCTTCAAAATTAGATTTAAAGTGGGCCGGGATGTTTGTATCAGTGATATGCTTGGAACTTTCTTTTAAATTTGTGGGCCCATCAGGGAAGGTAGTGGCAGAGAGAGGGTTGAGTGAATGAAGGGGAGGGAGAATTTGTAGGAGCCAAAATTAATATGGATAAGGTCAATGATTGGAGGTTGTATGAGTAGATAGGCTGGAAGAAATTTTCCACAAAATTGGGGGTAGCTTTGGAAAGTTCGTGTGAGGTTAGAGGATTTGAGGGAGTTGGTGGCAATATTTTCTACACTAAATCAGGGATTGCATTTGTATAAGGTGGAGGAGGTGTAGGATCAATGGAACTGGATGTATTATTGGTTTCATTTACCTCTGACTTTCCTTTGTTGTTTCGCTCCATTAACTCCAGGTTATTAATTGCAAATTTTTAACCGGTGATGGTTGGTATTGTGGTGGCTGGACTGTGGTCGGTGGTCGGTGGATACGGAGTTACCGGCTGAACTGAGGTGATGACGGGACAGTGGTTGGCGGAGGTGGAGGCCACCAGCTGAACTAAATTTATCTTAGATTTTCTGCTTATTTTCCCATTGGACACGCCCTTAATATCAACAGTCCACTCCATACCACATAATTCCGGTGGCAAAACTAATTTATTTTGAATGAAATCATGGGTGTTTGGTTTTATCTTGATACGAGCAGCCGTTAGGACTATTACACGGTTCGTCTGATCAGAGGCACTAATGAAACCACTGCATTGGTCTCCAGTATAAGGAAAAATCTCATCTTTCCACGTTGGTGGAGGAAGGTTAATAGTATCAATCCAGCCACCAAAGGATGCAGCAAAGGAAGGCTGAAAGGATGATATGTGTGAGGCATTCATAAATTTGATTTGATGCTGACCTAAATTGTATAGCACAGTGTGTGTTTGCAGCTTCTTTGCAACCATGGGGTCATACACACGAGGAGGGCTTTGTCATCAAGGAAGGGGTTGATCGTCCAACGGATTGCCAAGGTAGTTTACAGGTCGGAGCAAATAGTTGGCCAAGAAAGTTCTAGATTATGGTGTTGAACCACCACCATGGAGTTCCAATCTAGATGTGTTGGGCCAGGAAAAGTGGATTGGTGTCTCTGTAGGCAGGACGATGATGGACGGCCTTTTGAGGAAGGATTTGTGGATTGAAGGATAGTTTTGTAGCTGGAAGGTCGGGTTTGTAGGGTGGTGGGGGCAGTCTTGTGAATAAGTGTGGGAAAAAGGAGAACCAGCCCTGTTTTTGGTCGTCAGATGTTATGAACAGCTTGGTCCATTGGCCAGTGTGATAGAGATGGGTTAATTCTGTGAAAGAGCCATTTTTATTGTGTAGCTTTTCTAGCCGAAGAGTAGCATTGTCATCCACCAATTTTTTGGAAAAATTGTGGTTGCAGGGATTTTGGAACAGGGAGTTGAAAGATGTGGTTAGCCAGGCCAATGCTTTGCAAGATAAATGGAGAGTCTGTATTGATGATTTTCCCTGCTCAGTGATCATGATAGATTGGTTGTTTGTTGATTTATCACATTTAAGAGTGAAAATCTTTTGGTCAATGTGGATGGAATGGCAAACCCGGCAGTTGCCATGGTGGGGGGACAGTTATGGAAAGTCAGAGTCAAGAGGGGATGGGAGGAGAGGAGAGAGGAGAGAGCATTTTTTTTTCTTTCACTAATATTAATTTTGTTTGCATCGTGTGAAAGCTGGGACACTTTTATTCTCTTTTCTTGAAGAAATTATCTATGATCTTACTCATCATTTTTGAAGTACTAGTATGAATTTTGTTTGCATTATGTGAAAACCATTCTATATCCTATTAAATGTAAAGGCCTTAGAGTTTATTGCATTTAGGTTGGTATCTTTTTATTGATCTAGTAATTGCATCTACAGTTCTGAACTATTATTCAATTACTTGTATAATTATTTATTTTTTCCTCGGGGGAACTCCTCTTGTCCATAATTTGAAACGTTTTAAGCTAAGCAAAATTGTGAAGTTTATTTTTCCACCTTGATTTCTCTCTCCCCTGGTCGTAGTTTCTCTACTTGTTTGGTTTATTTATTACTAATTATTATTTTTTTGCAGGAGTTCCGCCAGCTTCTTGAAGATCAGTCGGGGCTAATCATTAACCAGAGGGATTCAATTGTTGATTGGGTTCAAGAAGGATTTCAGGATTTCTTCAGGGCACTTGTTGACCGGTTCATGTTGCTTTCAGGAAAAAATAATTCTTATACTCAAAGTCAAGCTTTAACTGAGGCAACCCAAGCTGAAAAAGTTATTGCTGGGCTTGTCTTGGTGCTTGCACAAATTTCAGTTTTTATTGAACAAACTGCCATACCTAGAATCACTGAGGCAAGGCATCATTGATTTTTTTTTAATTCACTTATAGCAATTTGGATATAATCATAATCCTATTCTCAATAAGGCAATAAAGTGTTTAAGCATCACTAAAGAATGAAGCCTTTATGCATCTCATTTAGGTGTTTTTGTACCTGTGCATTCTGTGGATTCACATGGATATTTTAATGTTTATTTCGTCTTCATTTCAGGAAATAGCAGCTTCCTTTTCTGGTGGTGGTATTAGGGGTTATGAATATGGTCCTGCCTTTGTACCTGCAGAAATTTGCCGAATGTTTCGAGCTGCTGGTGAAAAGTTTTTACACCTTGTATGGCTCAAATTTCTGTCATTCCTATTATGGTGTTAGAAATATTTTAAGCTTGCATTGCGTTATTTATATAATGATGATTATTATAGTAACAGTAGTATTAAAAAATAATTTGAAGCTTCCTATTGAATAATGACTCGGTTCTTATTTCATTTTCTTTTTATGTTTCTCTTTGAATCTTTGTCACTGCAAAATCTCGTGATGGTTGATATTTGCATTTTCATCTTCTTTAAGCATGCTGCTAATTGTTTTTCTTTGAACAGACAGAATATCTTAATAGCAATATTTGCACTTGTTTATATAAAGTCAGTATCAATGTTCTCTGATAGTAGGAGCACAGGATATTTTTGGCTTAATCTACAAACTTAGGTCAGTTGTGCAGTTGAGCCAATTTTGAGCCTAGAATGAAATGTGCACTTTGACCTTTTTCTTGAGTTAGCATCAGTGGAAATTGTTGAAATGACCTTGTTGTGCATGCTTGCTGGACTCTTGACTCTAATTATCACTCTCGCTACTGTACATCTTGGTTTTCCATCCTTACTCTTTCACTTTCGCTCCTCACCCTTGATGTTCTAGCCACTCTTGCATGAAAAGAGCTAAGGGTGGGAGCAAAAGAAAATTGAGAGTGAGTGGAAAAACCTAAACTTTAAGGGCAAGAGCAAGACCCCAACCTGCATGCACAATATTCCGTTTCTATGATTTCACGAAGGTAAAAAATTATACTAAAAATTCGGTCCGATTTCATTTGCACCTTCCAAAACGAGCCATCCATATGAAAACTTCCCACAAAAATTCCATTTATGGAACATATATAGTTTTTTCTAAAAGAATCTTATTGTAATATGCTTAGCTGCAATTCAGTATAACTGTCGTAACTGCCACATTGTATTAAATGCATTTACTTGATGGATCACAATTACTTATTTTTGTCATCTCAGTATATAAACATGCGAAGTCAGAGGATATCAGTTCTTTTGACTAAGAGGTTCAGAACGCCAAATTGGGTTAAGGTAAGTTTTAGTAATTACACCCGTGGGACAAGAATATATTTTACACTTGGTACTATAGTATGTTTTCTTTTTTAAAATTGTATTATTATTCATTTCTCTCTTCTCCTTTATTATCTTCTCCACAGTACAAGGAACCTAGAGAGGTTCACATGTTTGTTGATTTATTCCTTCAAGAGGTTAGTGCTATTGTTTATCCATGGCATTTGTTAATGCTAAAATTTCACGTTATTGGTATGGCTTTGGAAGCCTACAGACTTCATCAATTTGTTTGTTTGGGAACATTATTTGTGATCCTGAATCTGGCCTTTTTTGGATCAGTTGGAGGCCGTTGGAAGTGAAGTTAAGCAGATTTTGCCAGAAGGGACTCGTAAGCATCGTCGGACTGACAGCAATGGAAGCACGACGTCATCACGAAGCAATCCTCTTCGAGAGGAGAAGTTGAATAGGTCAAATACGCAAAGGGCTCGAAGCCAGCTGTTAGAAACCCATCTAGCAAAGTTATTTAAGCAAAAGATAGAGATTTTTACTAGAGTAGAGTTTACTCAGGTACCATGTTAAATCTTTTCTAGCAATACCTGAATCCAAAGTCAGACAACTTATTGAGTGTTCATGTAATTGCAGGGATCGGTTGTAACAACTATAGTGAAACTTTCCCTTAAAACTTTGCAAGAATTTGTCCGACTCCAGACTTTTAACCGAAGTGGGTTCCAACAAATTCAATTAGATATGCAGTTCCTGAGGACTCCTCTAAAGGAAATCGCAGACGATGAAGCAGCTATCGACTTTTTGCTTGACGAAGTAACTCTTATTTCTAGACATTCTACTCTTGAAATTTTATTTCCTCAGTTAACTTTCTCCGTTTGCACTTGGTTACTATTTTCAATCACTTTTGAGCTTCAGTACATTTTAAATGTGGCCACAAGAAACAACTGGACCTACAAATGTATTCTTGTGCAGGTGATAGTCGCAGCATCAGAGCGTTGTCTTGACTCCATTCCTTTGGAGCCTCCCATCTTAGACAAACTTATACAAGCAAAATTGGCAAAGGCAAAAGATCAGAATCCAATGACTCCATGAACATGCGAAAATGGAGAGTTAAGAATTGTTACAGACCTGCATCATCATCGCCTACTGGTATTTCCATAAACTTAGCAACTGATCTGACTATGAAAATATAAGATTCACAACCGTGTTGCGTTATCAAGTTGTGGGCTACTGGTTCATTCTTTATCAGTAGACAAACGGTTTTTGTCGGTTACACATTTAGAAAAATGGTATGCTTGTGTTGGCATTAAGAAGAACAGATGACACAAGCTCACTAGTATTGCGGGAATGTCAAATTTGATGAGTTCATTGTTTCAGGGCTTTTAGAGGTTTTCATATAATTGGCACAAAAGTCTCTTGTTCGACTGATTGATGGCATTCGATATTGTTGTAACCTTTTTATCCATTAAGAATTTATGCACCATATTTTCTTGTACTATATGTGACTAACAAATTCCTTACTCTCCTCTTTGGAGTTGCTGCTTTACTTAAGAATAAAATGTATGCGTTTAGTTGTGTTCATGAAAGAAGAAAAATACAAATCAAATATTAATACAATGGTAATATAGTGAAAATGATAAATATATATTATATATACCATTTTTTATTTTTAGTTTAACAACATTTTCATTTTTTCATCGTTTAACTTAACTAGAAGACTTAAAACTTATTTGAATTGACTTTAAAAAAATATTTTTTTAAAAAAATTCATTTTTATTTAAATTCTTTTAATAAAAGTGGTTTAAAATACATTGCACGCGCATCATAGAAAGACAACCAAAATTATGGGTAAATGTAACTCTACTTAACTTTCACTTTTGTATGACATTTTTGGTTATGCTTACTTTTGAAACCTATTAGACCATTTTTAATGTTGCTTAACTAGAACCTTCGTAAACCTCATCCGATTACGTGACTTGTTATATTTTGTGAATGATTTATAATATTCCTAATTAGAAAATTCATGTTAATGCAACCATAATCAAAATTGTTATTATCGAAGGTTAAAAGTTCTCATTTTTACATTATTGTCATGAAAATCATTTAAGTGAAGAAATTGAATTAGAGGTACAATAAATTAAAATTTTGATACATGATAAATTTAGCATGTACAATTCACAAAAAAAAAAAAAAAAAAAAAAAAAAAAAAAAAAAAAAAAAAAACACTCTAACACATGAACTAAACCTAGGATTTCAAAACCAACACCCCAAACACAGACATAAGTAATCCAAATTTCAAAATCATGCACGTCGAACATTGACATTTGTAATTTCCAAGCATTATAACCCTATCAAATAAGTCCATAGGCATTTGATTTTGAACCTGCATGTCAAATGGCCCCCAAGTTTTCAAAAATAGATATAAAAGGTTACTCAACCAATAGATTTATTTAATTTTAGTATAAAACTAATTAAGTATATATGATTTTTTCCAAGTCATCTTGGTACATCATAAATTATTAGTTAGGAGCTCTGTTAAACCTATTCTTTAAAACTTACGAACTAAAGTGACTAAGTTGAAACTTTAGGGTCCGTTTGGTAACGTTTCTGTTTCATGTTCTCTGTTTCTTGTTTTTTGTTTCTTGAAATATGATAAGATTATTCGTAGAAAAATATTAGAAAAGAGAGGTAAAACTTGCTCACCTAATAAACTATAGAAATATTTCCGAAGTAAGTTTCCAAGTTAAACGCCCAAATAACAAACAAAACCTTATTTCACATTACTTCATTGAAATCATCATTGAAAATACTGAGAAAAACTAAAGTGGTAAAAAAGTGGAGAGTTAAACTTGCGACAAGGAAAACTTAACATATGATATATATGCTAGAATATGTACTTGTCTTGTAAGAAACATAATTAGAAAGAAATGTAATATACATGAAACATAAATTAAAAATGTACAAAAGAATTAAAGAATAATAAATCTTAACATGTTCTTTAAGATTGCAGGGATGGAGGAGGTTCTTTTGGAAGTGGTTCGGGTGGATTCATCCTCGCTTGCACTGTCGTATCAAAATGCATCAAAGGACTTGTCAAGCTTAACGAAACCTGAGGCGTTGGAATTGCAACACACACTAACATATGTTGATATTTCAATAAAGCGTTGAAATGTGTATTGCATCTTTTTGCCAAGACTTTTACTAGACCAATTAGTCTTTCCATTCGTCCGCTTAGAGCCTCATTCTGTTTGTGAACTCCAAGAAGTTCATTTTGGAGCTCTCCATTTCGTGTTATTAGCTCTGCTATTTTCTCATCTTGTTGACTCAATTGTGCCTTGGTAGACGCAGTTGCATTTTCCATGATAGAAATTAGATAAGCACTGCGAAAACCAAATCAAAATTCTACCATAATTGCACTTAATTAACGAGAAATTATAAACCATAAATAATATGAAATTAGGGTTTTGATAATACTTACATTTGAAGCTTCAATTTTTTATTCGAACTATTATTAAGGTTGACCTACTATCCTTCAGACTCAGAACCGGGTTGTGGGACCTGTTGGATGAAAGAACTAAGAGAGAGAGAGATTGGAAATAGAAAAAAAAATGGATTTGTGTGAGATTAGACTTTTAGGGTTTGTGAGGTATTTTGCTTGTTTTAAAATTAGCATCCAAAAAAAATATTCAAATTCCAAAAGTTTTTTCAGCAAATAACGAAAGCTCATATTTGTAGCGAAAACTCATGCAAAATTGCATGTAACAAATTTATTATGGCCAACATCTCTAGTGGACTTTTTGTTTTCATCAAATGGAAACTTCTAGTCCAATAGAGTTAGTGGGATTATCCAACAAAATGTTGGATTTTCCCACTAACTTTGGTCAAAGGGCAAAACAGTCATTTGGTCAAAAGTAAAAGTTTGACTTTTTCAAACATAAAGTCAACATTTTGACTTTTTACTATTTTGCCCATCTCGACTAATTTTAGCTTCCGAGCAAGAATCCACATACATTTTCTCAAAATTCAAATCATATTTGAATATATTGTCGGTCAAAGTTTGACTTTTCAAATCAAAAGTTAACATTTAAAAGTTTGATTATTTCCATCATTTTCGAGCTTTCGAGTACTAATCCATATTCACATCTTTAATATTTAAATTTCATTTAAACATAAAGCTCTATTTCTATTCTGATAACCAACGGCTATATCACATATACTTATCGATTTCTCTCTCCTCACCTAATTTGAAAAATTCGACTTATTCCATCATATTGTTATAAGTTTGTTCCATATGAGCTAGCAGGGGAACCTAATAGACCTATAAATCATGGGCTCCAATGATCGGAGATTAACTAGTTAAACTGTTTTAGACCTATCTAATCAACATTCGTTAACTACGGGTCATTCCACTAACGTCTCATACTTGCACTCTCCTCACTATAGATATATTTGTGTTCATTTGATATAACCATGATCAGTAAGTTAATTCTTCAGCGGTTGTTCGTAATCTCGACTGGGTCGAATTACCATTTTACTCCGAGACTACATCTTGTTCCTTAAGTTCCACTGATCCACTATTGAACAATTGGTTTAATGTTCAACCTATAAACTGAATCCCTTTCGAGCCAATGAGAGGGTGGGGCCCCTTGTTCAAGACCTGGATACAATACATAAGGGAACAATCTATTTACTGACTCTAGTGAGGCCAAAAGTGAATTCCATCTTGCACCTTATGTTATGAGCCATCCACTCGGTCTTATCACTAACATGAGAGCCTTATTGGACCAACATTGATGAGCTACCTTCACCTATGCAGGCCTAAGGATGATCTCATGTTAACATGACTTCATAGTTAGCTTAGGATTAAGATTAAGTTGTTATGATTTATGTCCTAAAACTCGTAGATTGTAAATATAATTCATTGACCGTTATTAGTAAAGTGTGATTATTATAATAAATGCTATTGATTATATTATTAGTTTTGTCTTAATAGCTCAAATCCAATAAATTAACATCCTAAGTTGTTTGATGAATCTTGAACAGTATGTAGACACATACAAATATCAATATTCAAGATCAACTTAAAGGGTCTATAGTAAGGGATAAGGTTGGGTACCTTATATATCCTTGTAACACTATGGATACAACTCACTTTGTATTTGATACAAACGTAATGATCCAACGCGTTCGTGCATTTGGACAAGCAATAGAAAAATTTGTGCTCAACGAGGACCTGATAGTTGCACAATAAAAAAGTACATAGTAAGTATCTTCTATAAAGTGATCATGACCTATGAATTGTCACGTAGAAGTAACCACCACAAAAATAATAGTCATGTTTCCATTCAAGATTTGCAAGGGTGTGATCTGACTACTCGTCCTGCTGCAATTGATAACTATGTGTTGCATACTTTACATTTGTTGATTGCTAATGCTCACAAGCAACCTTCTAATTGTTCTGGACCTGCTTCGTAGTTTATTTGTCAGCCTACATCATATTTGGTATATGTGTCAACTAATATACTTTTATATATTCAGTATATCAATTAATTAGTGAAAAAATCGATATATCAAATTTCTTTCAACAAGTGCTAAATGTATTTATCTTTATTTATTTATAGTATATTATTATCTACTTATAATTCTTCCATCTATATGGTTAATTGATAACCATATTTTGAAAGTATTTGTTTAATTTTGAATGAATTTTGATCTACTATTGATTTACGTGAAAAAAATGAATTTAAGAAGTATATTAAACATGCATGCTCATGATACATCAAATATTATACTTGAAAAATTATACTAATATAATATACCAATATATAATACTTGGTAGTCTCTGAATGAATGATAATATATACTATTGATGTACTTGAAATGCATTTTGAATTGATACTAAAATACACATGTCCGAATTAATAATTGAAAATCAAGTATATATATGTTTTCCAAATTACTGATATATATATGTTTTCTCTCTTTAAATCAAGTATATCAATCAATTGAAAATTGAGAAATATGAAATATCTACCTTATCTATTTGATATACAAAATTGAACTTAACTTATATGTCATCACAATCATACCCAAATTATATTATATTAAAAAAAATAGAACAAATTAAATGATATACTTTATATTTGGTTTATGAAAAAAAAATAATGCAATTAATTAAGAAAACAAAATAAGACGTTAAAGCCTAAACCAAACTATCAAAACAAAACTAATATAAGGAACATAACTCCATATTAAAAAAAAAAAAAAAAACTTTCATCATAACACAGATAAAAATACATTTGTACATAAAATAAATCCTTGCAAAATAAGATTAAGACACGTTAATATGTCTCATCGAAGAAAAATCGAAAAAAAATATACAAATAGAAGTTCGGGGAGGAATTTTTTATTAATTGAAATAAACAGAGTTTTACATTTTGACACATAATTATCCCCACTTATGAACCAAAACATCTCTATTAACCGGGTTGTCTTTCAAATAAACTCCATCATCTTTAGCTGTCCAAATACAATTAGACTTATAACATCTATAAAATAGCCAAATCGTTTTTCTCTCAACCCAAAATGCTTCGAATGACACAGACTCTGCATTTGGCTTCTGCAAGTAACACCAAAACAATGTTGTGTCCCAAAAGTTTATCTTAAAACTCCAATTGAATTCTGCTCCAACGCTAAGATTTATTTTCCCTAAATCATCATCTTTGGATTGACAATGAATAAACAAGTTTTGGTTATTGCTTAGGCCATTGACAATATGGATGTGCCATCTCTCCAGCCCGATACCCTTGGTTGGCTTAACTATAGCCAATGACAACACAAACAAGAAATAAAATACCAAAGAGTGTTTTTTCATAGATCTCATAGCCTCCATTTACTTGAGATATTGCACTTGGGAAAGCACTTTGGTTTATGGTTATGAACAAGGATGTAGAGTGCAAAGACCATTTATAAAAGTTCTTTGAATGATGTGGCAGTATAAATGCTGTCCGTTTGAGTTAAATTTTTTTGAGTTATAAATTAATAAGTTACTTAATTAAGGTTCTAATTATTATTTAATTCCTTGTATTTAGTCATTGGTCTTTAGTCTTGAAACGATTGATCTATAAAAACTGCATTTTATTCAGATATAACATCACAAAGCAAGCTGTTTAAGAAGGTTTGAGACTTATTTTTGGTAATGAAATAATATAAAACGAAAAGTGGCATTTGGTGGATTTGTGAAAAAATACTATACATTGGATGATTTTCCAAATTACTGGGACAAAGCCGAGAAATTTGAGATTTTTTTGTAGGAAATTTTTAAAAATAGTAGATTTTACAAAATATTTACAACCTATAACAAATTCTATCACTTGATAGTCATTGATATGATAGGATGATAGTAATAGAATCCAAAATTTGCTATAGTTTGTAGATATTTTAATTTATTTTGCTATTTTTAAAAATGCTCATTTTTTATTCTATTTTTCTTATTTTTCTTATTTATTTATATATTATGTGTTAGAGCATTTTTAAAAAATAGAAAAATAAATTAAAATATTTACAAGCTATAGCAAAATTTTGGATTCTATCAACGATAGAAACTGATACACTTCTATCACTAGATATCAATGCCATCAATAGAAGCTTATCAATGGCTATCAATATCTACTATCGATAAAACTTGAAAATTTTGCTATATGTTGTAAGTATTTTGTCAAATTTGTTATTTTTGAAAATCTCTCTTATATTTTCTTGGTTTTTGTATTCCAGTTGTGCCTTATTTTTACAACACATTATGATAAACACGAGCTCCAGTCGTCTCCTCTGTCGAAGGTAGGTCCTAAAGGTATGTCGATTTTCTCTACTTGTTATAATTAAAAAAAATAAAATTTGTTTTGCATGTTTGATATATTTTAAATCAAAGAATTTTCAAAAATAGCAAATTTTATAAAATACATACAACCTATAGCAAATTCTATTATTGATTGTCATTGATATGCTACGGTGATAGAAGAGACTATCATTGCTATGTTTAAAAATGTCTCTTTTAAATTTCTATTATTTTATACTAATAGTAATAATTATTTATCAAGAATGCTTGATACACTAAAATGTCATCAAGAATATAATTATTAAAAATCAATTATTCAATATTTTTAATGTGCTCCTGCAGTAGCAATATTAAGAGAAATATTTTGAAGAATATTATGTCATTATCTTAATTTCTTCTTGTGATTTAAATGAGATAACTAGTTATTGATTGAAAAATCATAAACATCAATCGACTAAAGAACCAACATTTCTTTGAAGTGAATGTTGTAAATTTTAGTAGTGGTGTGGATGAAAATAATCAATCTTGACCAACTTAAATAATCTTATCCCTGAAGTGAATGTTGTGGATTTGAATGATGTAATCAAGGTTATAACCACAATAAAATGAAAAGTAATTATTTTTCATGGTTGATCATTATAATCATCCAAATCTCAATAGAACCACATGAAATGTTGATCACAAAAGAAAACACTACTAGAAAAATGGGCTTTCTTGACGGTTGTTGTTTTCCTTTCTTGACGTTTCTTTCAATATTTGTACCTTAAAGGTTTAGATCCATTAATAGTCTCAATACCAATCTAACGTACCTAATACCATTTTATGTTTCGAAGGTTAGAGAAGTACACCCAAGCAAACTTTAGTGTTAAAGGAAAGTCCATTTTCAACCTTTACCATTCAGCTCAAGGACCCAAGTATCATGGGTAATTCAATTTTTAACGCTTAAACTTAACGGGCATTCGAAAATCTTCAAGAAATCAAACTAAAGCAAATAATTTTACCCCAAATCTTAGAAAAGTGTGAGATAGTCGGGTGGGTGTAAGACTCTCCTTCGCTATCTTATTGTCCAATGTGATGTGGGATGACTAATTAATAGTCTGGCCAGTAAACTGATTCTTAACCAAAATTTTGAATTGCTTAGCCATGTTTTGGAGAAAACAAAATGAAACAAAAATATAATTAGCCACTAATAAATCCTCGTTCCTCACTTTGCACTCCTCACAATACTCACTACTCGATGCAAGATATACTCGATACCTGATGTTCCTCACAACACCCTAAACATGGTACTCAACCCTTGTAGACTCGTTACATGACATCATATACTCGACACTAGTGCTTGATACTATTGGGTGTTCATAAATATAATCCTATGGTCGGTGTTTGTTAAAATTAAATCCTTGTTCTTTGTACTAAAAGGGAAGGCAACAAAATGAAATGTAGATTGTGTTTCAAACTCCACAATGAAAAAAAAATGATATGAATATGCTTCAACTAAGATCGAGTATCGAGCATCCTCTAACATGCATGTGTTTTACAATGATTGTTACCTTTTGCAAGTATCAAAGACATCAAGAAGTATGATGAATCAAAAGAAAATGATGAGTCAAAGTTGAGGAGGAAAGAATCAGAGAACAAATCAATTTCCTAAACAAGAAGATGAAATGTTAAGAGACACAAAAGTGAACTTTTTGTTTAAGTATTCAAATTTTTAAACCAAATGAATAAAGGATCGAGTAGCGAGCAACAGGGTAACGTGCATCGAGTAGTTAAAAATGTGTGTATATCCTTTTTGTTACCTTGTGGAACGAGGGAACGTGTGTCGAGCATCGAAAATCGAGTAGATGTGAAGTAGTGACTTCACGGTGCTAACACAATCAAAAGGACATATTTCGTTGAGTAATGAAAAGAGGGCATTTTTTTTAAGCCCCCACAAGGGGTCATCTGTAAAAAAAAAAAAAAATCATAGCTTCCATATTCTCCATTCATATCAATTTGCAGTCCTAATTAAAAAATACCACTTTCTATGTATGTAATGTTGTTAATTGGAGTGGTGATGCCTTCACACCATCATTAACAGGATTCAAAGTTAAAAGAATCAATTGATTTTGTGCTCATGGTAATGTGATTAGGTTTACAAATATTATGAAAATATTACTTAAGAAGCATCACTTACCAAATCGTTTAGAATCAAGAGCTGATAGCTAAGCATTACTTATAGGACTATATTAAACAATAATTTTAGTCTTCTACTATTCAATAAAATCTTCCATAAAATCTTCCTAAATAGTCTTTAAGATAGCGTCAATATGTCATTTGTAGTTTACACTAAATTAATTTATTGTTTATAAAAAATTATACATAACTGATACCAAAAGGTGCACTGCAAATGGTAAAAAACTAGTGTGTGTAATTTATGTATGTATATTCATGTAGTGGGTTAATATTTGATAAAATAAGTTATTTAATTTTTGTATAACGAAATTCAATACCGTAAAATTTCAATGAATAACACGTAGTCTTAGTACGTAATAGACATACAAGTGGATCATAATCAAGTAATAGTTTTAAAGTTTTGTAGTATATATATAAAATGTTGGATGTCTTATCGGGTAAAACTATGAACTCAACTCATTTTTTTAAAAGCTATTTTAATTGATTATAGAATATTTTAACTTAATTTTTTTTCCAAATTAAACCATGCATACACATCTTTCGTATGTGTTGCTACCTATCTTATATATATCATATACTCATATAGTTAAAATAGAACACACATACGCAACATCGAATTATATGGTTATACACACAACATATCCACAAATGCATGCAATTGTGAATGTATTTAACCAAACTTTTTCTACGAGCCGCTAAAGCATTTCATCACTCCATATGAAATATACAAATAAGTGATAGAGAATTCTTATATTTATATATATATATATATTCTTGTACCCTGTATATATCTCTCATTGCTTATTCTTGAAATTCAGTTTTCAAACACAGCAGAGAAAGAAGGTGATCTCACAATGGCTCCACTATAATTGGATACTTGTTCTTAGGCATCCTCACTAGAGTTGGCTGCACTGAATCGTTCCCTTCTTCCAAAGATGTCCATCTGTTCATTATCACTCAAAAATTTGGTAATCCAATCTCTATTTACAGCTCCCTAAACTTTAAGACGATTGAGAAGATGAAAAATTACTCGTACTAATGAGAAGACGCCAATATCTATTCGATTCCTAATATATTTATGTTAATCTCAGCATTCAAAGAAACCAAACTAAATTGCCAAACCAAATCGGATTTTTACGTATGGAATTTAGATCAGATGGTAGATGTAGAAACTTGACCTGTATTTGCAGACAAGGTGATGGATGAAGACTGAAATTTCTAGCTTCGCCAAGTTGATTCCAGGACACATTCTTGGTCCACTCCCAAATCCAAGAAAGCTGAAAGGCTTCAATGGTGCCTGCAGTTCAATTCAAAGTTACATCTTCATGCATCAACTCAGCCCAAGTAATTAATTAAGAACTCAAACACAGATTTTTTTTTTTCTTTTTTCGTTATCTCTAACCGTCTTGGTCAGCCTTTTGCACATTTTGACGTTAGGATACCAACCTACTCGATTCTACAGTATTTGAGTGTAAAAAAAACTCGTGGAATATTAAATTTTTGGTAAGTAGCCTAGCCACAGTGAGTTGAACTCATGCTCTCTCAACTCCTTTTATGAAATTCATACAATTATTTATCGCTCGGCTAATCCATGATATTTAACTTCCTTCTCATTAATGAATACCTCGAATCTTGATGGATCGAACTTTTGGGGTTCTGGAAAAACTCTAGCATCATGGTGAATGGAAACAACATCCAAGTTTACTGACCACCCTTTCTTGATCTGGTATCCTGCAAAGCACAGACCCCGATAATTAGATTGCCCATATTAATTGAGTAACCATTTGGTTTTTAAGAACTATGGCTATTTCTACATAATAATTTGCATCTTTTCCTTTCTTGAATTGTAAGAATTGAATTCTTAGTTAAATTTATAAAACAGAAACAAGTTTTTAAAAACTAAGTTATTGATCTTTTCATGACTGATTGTATCTTCATATATTGTGAATGACCATGGATATTTTATTTTATGTTCTATAGGTATTTGTAAAAGACATAAAAAATGTTGTCGAACTGTTCAATTTATGGAATTATCAATCGTAATCTTCTCTATGATTAAAATTTTAATTTATTAATTTATACACAAGAATCTTGGTGACTTGCTAATTGAGAAATATACCTCCAATTTCAAAGTCCAAAGCAGCTTTTCTTGAATACCATGGTAAAATTGTTGCTCTCCTCAAAGTTTCACTGAGTACCTGAACTTCATTTACAGCCCCCAAAGAAACTCATTTCTCTTATATTATCAGTAATTTTTGGTATTGAAGTTTAGTTCATATTTAACATTCAATTAATTTTATACATACTTTGGCAGTATAAGGCAAGTTGTTGACATCACTCCATGTGAGATTCTCTCCCTTTCTCTTTTCTTGAATTTCTTGGTGTTCAATCTGCAAATTCAAAATCAGTAAACAAATAAAAGCAAGTGGCTTTAATTACTCCTTTGCGAATCAGGAAGATGTTTTACTCTCAATTGTTCCAACACATTGGGGTTTTCTCCAAGAAATTTGATAACCCAAGTGAGAGCTGCAGTTGTTGTATCATGGCCAGCAATTAGTAGAGTTAGTATGTTATCCTTCAATTGTGCATCAGTTAGTTTCTCTTCATCGTTCTCTCCTCCTGGTTTGTTGTGTTTGATTATTAGTGAATCCAAGAAATCCTGTCTGCAAACTTCTCCGCTCCGTCGCTTTGCAATGATCAAATCTAGCATCTCGAACATTCGTTTCCGTGCCTGAACACAACTCAAAAGATTCAACCAACTTTCACGCCTTGTGCATTTGAATAATGGAATAATCATATTCATGGATTCTATAATCTACCAACTTCAGCTTAAGTTCTTGGATTTTGTGATGATTTAATATGGTACGAGGACATCGGATTTTATAATGGTAAGATCTTTTCTAATATTGATGGTTACTTGTCATGGAGTGTTTTTCACTTGGGCCCCCTAATTTGCCTTATCCCACTCATTGTTTGAGCTTCCAATTATAACGGGTCGAAGTTTTCAATTACTATAACTCACACTTAGCTACAGTAAAGCTATTTAAAAACCTTCATTGTCTATGGTGTTTAGTATTTTGTAATCATCTTTTATCCTCATTTATACCCATATTAAAATCTTCAGCAGCCTAAGAACAAACTATTGAATTCTAGACTAAAATAGTCTTTACCTCAAACACAAGATTAATAATAACTACCAACTAAGTGTCCCAAAAGCCCATTCAATATTATTACCTTCATACCGCGATAGAAAGCAGTTCCAGGGATGTTAAGAGGCAAAGATGAAAAACAAGAAGAGATTATCTTGAAATTGTCTCTAAACTTCTCTTGCTCCTCTCCTTCAGGCTCCAAGCTCATGATCATGTTACCAATAACTTTAAGAGTGAACTACAAAAAACACAAAAAGGTTATTATATGTGATATCATATCATCACCTAAACCTGCTAACATGATCATTTTGAAGTGAGGAGCTCAACTGTAGAAGCCTCATCGAGAACAAAAATTTTTCTTCCAGACCATTCATCTAGAGTTTCAATGGCCAAATTGTTGATGAACTGAAAGTATTTCCTTAAGCCATCAAGTGAGAGAGGTTCTCCAATCAGCCGTCGCAGCCTCTTGTGGGCTTCGCCATTGGTCTGAAGCAAGCTGCTCTGACCGAGAACTTGCTTGCCGGTGTAGAACAGGTTTAAGCTCACCATACCATCCTTCCCCGTTAGCAAAATCTTGGCAGCGTCGCTCCCCGTCATGAACACCATCAGTCTCCCTAGCACACTGGTCTTGAAAACCTTTCCAAACCTAAGAATATGTTTGAGTATGTATGATTTGAGAATAAGTGCTAAAAAGTAGTTTAATTATAAGCATTAAGGCCATGTTAACCATTTCTCACTTGGAAATGATATGAGAAAAAAGTACTTCATAACAATTTTAAGAAACTGTTCAATTTTAAAATTCCTTCAAATCCTTTTGATGCTTAGTTCTATACTACTAATATATTTCTTTTTTATTGTATGGTCAGCTACTCGAGTAAAAAATAGTACACTACAACTGCTTTTTCATATTGCCTTCTAAAATGCTATCGGACTTTTTTCCCAAGCATTTTGGAATCATGGGTGGTAAATAGACTTGAGTAATTTTAATTAGGCTGGGTCGGAGACCTTGTTCGGATCTTTCTACTAACTCAAGCATTTTCAGGTTGGTCCAAAAAACTACGTAACCCAACCTGTATACACTATTTAGAAACAAATAGTTGAAGAAGATGAGAAGTTTGGTACCTCTTCTGTCTTTTGATCATGAAACTGCAAATACCAGCAGGGCTACTAAACTCTGATATAAAAGAAAAGCTTTCGCCAACAATTGGCCATCCCAAATTCCCAGGAATCTCCTCCATTGCCTTTGGCCAACCCCATGAACGAACAAACAAGAAAGCTAATAACACAAACAACACAATAATCAACATCAGCAGAACATTTAGAGCCATTATGAAAATTTACTAACAATCTAGCTCTCTTTCTAAATTCAGTTTTGATTCATAACATAATCTCCTGTTACCGTTTAAAACTGCAGAGAATGGCTTTGTAAATGACGTTAAAAGTATCTTTAGTTTTTGATAGTGATTGGAATAAACTTTGCTACCGACGAAAACTTTGTACTCATTCATATAACGCAACAAAAACTTGTCTGAGCTTTGGATTATTACTATTATATGTTATGAATTGGAGGAACTAGGAAGGCTGTATTGCATCCAAATTAAGTTTTGATTTCCTTGGTAGCTGCCGGATGAAGAATCTTGTTCTTCCAATGAAGGACCCTTGAACTAGATGCCAAATTTATAGGGTGGGTTCAGCCGACTTTGGATTTTGTGGCTTCATTTGGAAATTTATAGCACAAAAGTACAAAGCATTTCTTAGTGATAGGGAAGGGGAGGTCAATGTCAATTTCGAGATGCAATGTTGGATTTTCATACTACTAAGTTTGTGCCTGTTTGATCTCTTTATTCTCAATTTTTTTTCTAATAGGTTAGTGACTTATTCTTAACCATTTGCATACCTACTAATCATAAAATTGGAAGTTTAGAGTTTCATTGGACATAAAAGATCAAATTTATACCTAATTGATCGAAGAAAGCAAATTATAAGTTTGGTCTCTAAACTGTGAGGGTTTTATATTTGAACACCTGTTGAACACAAAATTAGATAAAACCCTCAAAGTTTAACCAATCAATTAAGAAAACATGGGTTTTGGATCCTTTTAGGTACATAACTCACATTACCTTCCAAGTCATCCATATAAACAAACAGTAAGGAGAAGAAAATATATCCCAAACATGAATCGTTCAATCTCTTAACTTGAGCAACCTTTATTTAGAGTACAAACCAAATTCTATCATCATTTATTTCATATGGAAATAACTAACCATAGTTAAACGACCAACCAATAAATCTACTCTTCAAACAGAAACATCAACATTACACTTAAGTACAAAATACCACAAAGAAAGGGGCAAAGGTAGAACTGGCTGTGTACAATCATATGAAGATGCTACCTTTGTGTATCCAAAGACAGTTACAATGATCATCCAGTTATAAGTCGAAGTTATTTTATTAAACAACACCTAATATGCATATAAGATATATATATATATGTATAAGAATAATGTACAAGAAAATGATTGTAAAAAACCATTAACCTCGTTTGCTAGATAATATTTATATGTACAGACATCTTCTAAGGCTTTGTTTCGCCGTCGGGACTTCGACTGAGAAGCTGAGAGGAGTTTGTCCATTTCGGGTCTGATTGCTGCTGGTTGGTAGCCAACATGGGTGGTGGCTGCTGTTGACCCTGCTGAGCATGGGAGCTACTAAAATGGTGTACAGGTGGTCGGGATGAAGTATATTGCGGAGGTCGGTTGAAAGGATTTCCATTGATTGATGCAACTTGGCCTGCGGCAATTCTAAGTCGTTGAACTTCTTCCTTCAAAGCTTCACTCAGAGCTGTGGAGCATGAAAAAGACTCATGGGTAAATCCTTGTGTATGTGAAATGAACCTACCCTCTTAACTGACAGAAAAGAGAGAAAAAACAAAAATACAGGGAACAGCACAGCCTAGAAGAAGAAAAGAGCTAAAGGATAAACTCTAAAAACATAAATATTGTCCTTTCTATTGCTGGTTAGTACTCTTTTATGCTACAAAGTGCTTTTATAGAAGTGAAAGTTGAGATAGAAAGGCAGTTGCACATGCTTGCATACCATCTCGAAGTTGTGCTTGTTGCTCCATAGCCTGTAACCGAAGTTTGAGTTCCTTATTTTCCACAGTTAATCCACTAGTATCTCTCTGCATAACATGAAATTTATTACATGAGAGCTTTCTTTTTTAAAAGAAACAATAATTTTTATTGATAGACAAAATTTACCAAAAGGAAAGAGAAAACTTCCAAAAATCCGAAGTGGATTACAAAAAAAATTATACAGTATAGCTAAAGCATATCAGTTAAGAGTTGAAAACAAAAATTGCAACATTAAGCCTCCTATATAATTGAGAATCTAAAACATTTAGTGTTAATGATCAGTACATCACAGTCGAAGGAAAGAGTTTAGTTGGATAAAAAATGGAACCTATGAAAGACGGGAAGGCACAAGGTTGCAAATATTGAATAACTGGAGTTTATAGTGGGAATGAGAGAAATTGAACACAAAAGGAAAACAGTACAGGTAATAATGGATGGTCTCAAGGTTTCGTTTTGGATAACAAAAATTTGGAACGCATATTAGGCAAACGCAGAAACTAAGCAAAGAAGATAGCAGGCTTTGAAGATTTCAAAATGTAGCATGAAGACATAACAAGACGGCATCACATGATGGATGCCATTGATCCAGCACTTGTATCTTATATAGTTAATTAAAAGAAACCAGAATTTCCTTTTCCGTTTCTGTGAGCATTATGCGGATTTTTATCATATGACAGCAAGTCTTGTGTTCGTATCCTATCAAGACCGTTTTCTCCTCAATTAACATCAATGGTATTAGGGCTTCGTGAATCAAATTATCATCCAAGGGGAAAGTGTTAAAAAAAAGTATAAAAGATTCTATATACACATCCTATCCACCTTACTTTAAAATTTATATTGGAAATTAATTCAAAATTCAATGGGGTGGAATCATGACTTCTAATCCTTGCAACTCAAGCATTTAAGTACAAGAAGCTTCCTTCATTAGTTAATTTAAATCTACTTCTACAGTAACACAACATCTCGGGAAACCTATCTAATTTTCCAAACCTATCTTGATGATTTAACATAATCCAACTCCATGAATAGATGTCTCAACTTTATAGCATTTTATCAGTCCCTTTCTTCAACTTTTGAACAGACGTAGCATGCACAAAACTTCATCGCATTTTAGCATTTTAGTATTTTATCGGTCCCTTAGCTCACCACAAACTCACTTCTAGCTTGAATTTTCTCTCTCCAAGAAATCTAGTCAAGTCGAGGAGCCAATATTGATCTAACTTCTTAACATTTCATAGCCAAGGCAAATGGATTTCAGAAGAACAGAAGCAGCTTAAGGTGTCAGTTCAACAAAACTTCCAGTTCGCGATGAATGCAATTGAATCCATACCTGTAGAATCGTCACCTGCGCAGACAGAGTGGTAGCTTCGGACTGCAGAGTCTGAACCTTTCTCTCCAGTTCATTCGTGTATCGTATCTTCCTCTCTTTCGAACGAGCCGCAGATTGTCTGTTCGCAAGAATCCTACATTCCAAAATTCAGTTCATCAATTTCAAATTCAGTTAAAATTAGTTCCAATTCAGTCAAAGACAGAAAAACGAGTGGATGTTGACCTTTTAGCTCTTTTCGGGTCAATTAGGGCAAGCTCCGCAAGTCTCTCCGGGTCCATCGCCTTCTTCACTCCATCAATTACTAGGGTTGAATCAGCCTCAAACGACGACGAAGAACCATCCATGGATAAGCTATGTCGATGACGAACTGGCCGTTGTTCACTCACCGGAGTCTTCTTCCCCAAAGAATCGATTTCCCCACTATCACCACCAAGGTCCAAATTCTTGAAGAAATCAGAGTCCATAGACAAGCTCCGTAAGTGACCACCAAAAGGTCCAGAGGCAATCGGCTCGGGCTTAGGGCGAACGGCGTCATCAGAAAATTTGGCACTAGAGGAATTAACGGCGATGGGAGTGGCGGCAGTAGGGGGAGAAGAAGGAGAAGAGAGCATGGAGAGGTCGAGCTCTGAAGGGTCAAAGAAGAGAAGTTCATCAAGGTTTGGGAAGCGAAAGGAAGTGTCGGAGTGGGAGCGGCGGTGGTGGGAAGCACGATGAGGATTTTCCGGCATATGTTCGATGTCCATCGCCACCGGATGCGGTGGCTTCGACGACGAGAAATTAGGGTCCATCAGCATAATCTTTGCAGTGGAATTATGATCGCCGTGGTGGGGGAGGTGGAACTCAAAGTTGCAACGATCAAGAGATTTATCAACAACACCGAAATAACAATGGATACAAAATTTATATAATTAAAAAGATTAAAGGAGAAATGAGAAATTAATTATGTTACTGTTTTTGGTTTGTTGTGAAATGTGTTATTGAAAGAGAAAGATTTGAAGTTGAGAACGTGAAGAAACTTGTGAAGATCGATGTTGGAAAAATGAAAAATCAACAAACAAACAAGAAAAGGGGAAAGAAAGTATGGGAAATTGAAATCAAAATTGGGGAATTGATGAGTGGGATTTTTTCTTTCTTATTGAAAAATTAGAGTATTGTGCATTAAGCGTACCTAGCCCAAAAGTCATTCAATCTTCCCATCACAATTTCTACTTTAATTTATTTTAAATGTCCTAAATTCATTTAAATTTTACTCCCAAATTTGTAGGCCATAACCATACTTAATTTGTAACAATATTTTCTTTTTAAGATATCTAAAAATACTGTTTCTTGAAAATTGTCAAAAATTTAAAAAATGCCTCATTTTTGTTTTGTAAGACTTTTATGGAGAAATGTCGTAAATTTATAAATTTGTAAAATGTTTCGATAATGCTCCTACGTCAATTCATTAATTTAGATTTTAGCATAATTTGGACTCGGAAGAATTTGAATCTAAAATCTCAATTCTATGGGTTAGTTGAATATTTATAATTAGTTAATAGTTATTTTCTTTTTTAGTTTAAAAAACAAAGAGAACATACTCACGAATTTTTTTAAAAAAATTATGAATTAAATTTGAATTTGAATTTGAATTTTTTTAAAATAATAACTAAAACATACTCAAAGAAATTGAAATATGCAGTTCGGTGCAGTTTTAGCTTCACACCGAACGTTGATCAACAACCCTATACGGTAGTATAAAAAAACTTTCATAATAGCTTCATTTATTGTTAACCACCCTACCAAATAATCAACGAAAGTGTATGTACTACCATATAGCATTAGAAATATTCTCCTCCATCTTTCATTTCCTTTTTATCATTTACTCCGAAATATGACTTTATATACTTCATCTTTTTCTTTCTCTCAACTTTAATATCATCTCAGTCATCTTCATTTATTCTTTCTTATTCCAGTTGTTCGAAGAACTCGTTTTAAGAGTGTGTTTGGACTCGAAAAAAAGTAATTTTTAAAAAGTTTGTAGTGTTTTGGGAATTCTCCAAAATATACTTTTATTAAATTAGATTTAAAATCAATTCATTTTCAATAAATTACTCCCAACTAGATTTTGAAATGATTGATTGGCAATTTATTTACTTTTTTAGATTATAATGATTACTACAATACCCCTCATACTAACCCTCATGTCCTAGTCGATCTCTCTTCTCTCTTTTTTTCATTTTGCCCAAGAATTGAAATCTTGCCTCCATAACTTAGCTTTGAGGTTAGATTTTGTTTTAATGTGAGATTAGATCTAAGATTTTTGGTCATCTTCTCGAATGATTTGTAATTATTGGGAATCTATTCATGGATGTGGCTTTTAGTGTTTTCTCCTCTGTTTGGGATTTATACATGCAAAACATTTGAGGTTATATTTGAGAATCTTTTGAAGGGCTATCTAGGTTTAGGAAGATGTGAGGTGTGAGATATGTAAAGGGAAGTTGAAGTAGAAAGAAGAAGAAGAAAGTGGAATAAAATAAATGCAAATATGTTTCTTTAATTTAAATATCAATCCATCTTAGTGGAGTTAAATTTTTCTTCTAACTTTAGTCTAAGGCCAAAATGGTCATCTGACCATTCAAGTTAAAGTAACTTTGACTTTTTCAACGCAAAAGTCAATATTTTGAATTTTTACCATTTTTCCATCTTGAATAATTTTAACCTCTCGAGCATGAATCCAAATTCATTTTTATAAAACTTAAATCACACTTGAATATAAAATCGGTCAAAGTTTGACTTTTCAAAGTCAAAAGTAAGTATTTTGACTTCTTACAACTTTGATCATTTCCGTCAATTCCAAGCTTCTGAATTTGTCCACATTCATGTTTTTAATATTAAATCATATTTAAGTACAAATCTCTATATTAAACTGATAACCAATGGCTATATCACATATATTCGTCGATTTTTCTCTTTTTACCTAATTCAAACAATTCGACTTATTTCAACCTATTGTCCTAAGTTAAGTCCATATGTGCTAGCAGGGATACCTAATAGACATATAGATTGTGGACTCCAACAATCTAAGACTAACTAGCCAAACCATTTTAGATCGAGGTAATTGACATTCGTTAATTAACGGATCACTATACTAAATTCTCGTATTTGCACTCTCCTCACTATAGATAAACTTGTGTCCATATGATATAACCATGATTAGTAAGTTAATCATTCACAAGTTGTTTGTAACCTCGATTGGGTTAAGACATCGGTTTACCCCTAAGACTGCATCTTGCTTCTTAAGTTCCATCGCAATTTCATTATTGAACAATTGGTGTTAGATTCAACCTATAAACCAAATCACTCTCATTGGCCTGAGAGGATGGGCTCCCTTGTTCAAGACTTGGATTTAGTCCTTAAAGGAACAACCTATCTACTAACCTTAAAGCAGGTAGGAGCGAATTCCGTTTTACAACCTATGTCTCTAGCTATCCACTCGGTCTTACCCCTGAAATGGGAGGCTTATTGGGCCAACGTTGATGAGCTAACCTCACCTGTATAGATCTAAGGATTAAGATTAAGTTACCTAGGTCATTAATAATCGAAATAGTCAGTTTTATACAATCAACGATGTTATAACTTAAAATTACTTTTTAATAGTTCCAATCTTATGTAAACTCTTTACATAGGATGCCCCAACTTCCATGTAAACTCTTTAAATTTATTTCAGAACACATATTTATTTTTTTAAGTATTTTTTTTCTTGTTCTTGACCAAAACTAGTATATTAATTATTTATGTTTCTTTTTATTTACTTTATTATGATACGTTTTCCTTAAATTTAGTATTTTCTTTTATTTTAAATTAAAAAGTCTACATCTACTTAATAGTAATGACCTCAACTTAGTCTAAAAGTTGGGTCGTTACAAAGTGCTCCTCGAGTCTCTCAACTAATTTAGAAACATAACAATAAGTTATCCTAAACTTTAAAGGTTAGTTCTAATCTTCAATCTTAATCAATTTCTCCAAATACATACTTGAGTAGATAGAGGCCGGAGCATGCATCGACACGGTTAGATACAACATAAGGTACAAATCATAGTGGCTATGATCCCATTCTAAGTTTTCATTGTCAAATGACTCCTCTCATTTAGGCTTATGAAAATCATAATCTTAATTACTAGAAAATCATCGAGCTCCACTGCAATCTTGGACATGTTTGCTCAGGATGGCCTACGAAGGTGCAAATCCCACACACATTTGGGCTCGTTGCATCTCCTTGCAACTATTTACCTAGCCAAAAAAGTTAACTCCAAAGCCTGACAGTGAAGGTCACTAACCTCGTCAGTAGAAAGAGATGATCCACGAGATAGTCTCTAACCTTATTAATGATATCCTCTCATGCTTAAAACACTAGCACAAAAAGAAAGTAAATCAAAGCAAAAATAATACTTTAGCTAAAAAATAACTCAGAAAAATTAGTTGGCATCCCCGACAACGGCGCCAACTTGATGGAGCCTTTTTCAATTGCCAATAAAATAAAATTTATGTGAAATTAATCAATACTACTTATACTACTAAGTTGTATAAGTGGCAAGACTAAGTCGATCTGATTTGAGATTCAAATAAATAAAGTGTAAGAAAAATAAAGATTCAAATGTAATCAATTAAAATATTGTAGTTCAGATGAATGAAATCACCCAAAGAACTATCAAAGCATGGCTTTTAACTCCTTTCATATGCCTAGTCCAATTGACTTTTTTTTCTTGCTTAAATATTTTATTAGAACTCTAAATTGGTCCCTTTTAACTCCATTTTTTACATAATGCTCGATTGTACTTCTTTGATGCACGAAACCTATAATCAAATAAACACATAAAATATAAGAACAACCTTGAATTAAGTGGAGTTAGATAGCACATTTTTTGTGTTATCAATTTGCTAAAGTGATAGATGATTGTAAGAGTTAAATGACAAAAACCAAATATTCATATGCTCAAGATGCTCTTTTGAGCATCACGAAGCTTCCTTTAAAGAAAAGTGATGAGACACTAAACCACATTGTTTTATCTCATCAAATTAGATCATTTTTCTCTTCAAACATTCAAGCTTACTTCATTTGCTCAAAATCAACCAATCATACAATAATGTCGTGAAATTCACTTTTAAACCTCAAAACTACCATAAAACAAGTCGTAACAATAATATTTGCTATCGATTATTTCATTTTGATATCTCTAGATTAATTTGAGAAAAAATCTCTATCCTTGAGGCTAAAACACTTTTTTTGAGTTCAACATGTACTTCAGCTATGCATATAAATAATTCTGTAGTTAAATATTTAATAGACGATCCTCCTAATTTTAATAAATTGTTCATCTAAAAATATCTTGATCTCTACTAATTAAGACTGTATTTGGATTGATTCAAAAAGTATTTAAGATAAATCGAGATGTTTAGTATTGGTTTAAAATAAATTTTAAAAATGAGATTATGAATATAATCATTTTAGAGAAAACACATTCAACCAAATTTTATAATAAATTTTTTTATTTGGTGTTTAACGAGTAATACTCCCAAATATCTATTTTTCTTCTTCTATATTTTTTTTTTATTAATTTTTACTATCTATTTTTTACTTCGTCGTTCTTTTTGCTTTTATTTTTTTATTCTTAAATACTTTAAAAAAATTTCAATGTGTGTTCATATACATTTAAATATAAGGGTTTGCAAATGTTCCTCTCTCAGCAGAATCTATTTCGCCTTAACATTTGTGAAAGAAATCATGAGAACGTCAATGAAGAACACGATCGTTCGGTTCGTGAAATGAAGATAAATGAAGAACGTGATAAAAAATTGTATATCTTTTTGTCTAGTTGATATTATATTGTCTTGAAAAAATTATTTATCTCATTTATATGGAGTATTTTTAAAAATAGCAAAATAAATTAAAATATCAAAATTTTGGATTGTATCACTAATAGCCTTCTATCACTATAACATATCAATGACTATCAGCGATAGAATTAGCTATAGGTTGTAAATATTTTATAAAATCTACCATTTTTAAAAATTCTTCTATTTATATTTTGTTGTTGAAAATCATTTTTTTTTAATTTTTATTTGTATGGTTATGTATTTACATTTCAAGATATTTGTGCTTCTAAATTTGAATTGTCTAAAAAGTAAAATAATATAGAAAAATAAAATTAATGTTTAGTTTCAAGTAACAAAAAAATTAATAACTTCAAATTACCGTGCGATTATTTTAAAATATATTTATTAAAAAAAGATACAAAATGTGTGTATTTTTGTATGAAATTCGTTTATAATGTTTAACAGTCTTTTATGATAATTTAACCTAAGTATAAATGACATTGTTAGTATAAGACAAAACAAACACACTTTTGTATATAAATATTTATAAATAGGTCAAACCAAACATACCAAACATGTAAATGTTTAGATTTTAAACTTTTTACAAAAGAGATTTTTAAAAAAGTGTATTCGTCAATCAAAACGGAGGACGAGATGAAAAAGAATTTCAATTTCACATTTCCACAAAAATTGATGTCTTCTCTCTATTGGCCAAATATATTATGTCACAAAATGAACTATTCTTAGCCTTTCCAATCATATTTGAGTGGTTTCCATTAGATCTAAAGTTCCTCATTAGTTATGAAAAGAAATTTTCAATTTATTAGTTTAAAATGTATTTTCATCACAACTTTTTAACCTTTCTATCATATAAAAAAAAAAAAGAAAAAGAAAAAGAAAAAATTATAGCAAACTAAACCAAATAATAAAATCAAACCAAAAAGTTGATTTTTACTTCAACGAAGTTCAATTCTTTTTTAACATGTAAACTAAATCCAAATCAAAGTTGAATTGAATTGTTTATATCAAACAAAACTGTTTTCATTAAATATAAAAATGAAAATTTTAGCAAAATAAAAAAATTATATTGGGTGAATGAAATCATAAAGAGAGCTAACATAATATTTCATTTGGTCATTGATAGTCCCACGATATGTGTTGAGCAGCAAAGGTAATAAGAAATGAGGATGGAAAATGATATTGTTTGGATGAGATTGAGATTCAGTCAAAAGTATGGGCTTTCAATAAATCTTTACCATTACTTTTCTATCATCCAAATGAAAGGAGAGATTGAGAGACCTTACATCACGTGTCAATGCACAAACAAAAGATGAAAATGGGCCTAATAATTTTTGGAGGCCCAAAAGGTTCTTGGGATAGAAAAGTTTTTTTTTTCTTTTTGGTAATTGTAACGATGGTTATTTCATGAATAATAATTAAGGATATGACAACATTAAAAAAAATTGCAAATATAGGAAAACTATCACTGATAAACTTGTATCACTACTAGACTCGTATGATCTATCGGTGATAGACCAATTTTTACAACATGATCTATCAGTGATAGACTCTATTATTGATAGAATTTGACAAATTTTGTTATATTTGCAACTTTTTAAAATATTGCTATATACTTAATTATTTTGAATTTAATTGTTAAATTTGCAACTATCCCAAAACTTAATTAGAAAAGTTCCTAGTTTTACTCATCTCTTTCACAGTTAGAAGAAAATCTAAAAACAACAAGTTTGGAATATATTTAGTGTTTATTTAAAAAATAAACTATTTTAGACCAAATTTGGGTATTTAAATATATTTTAAATAGTTATTTTCAAACGTATTTAAGTAAAAATAAACCTTTCAAAAAAACACTTTTTTCTCTAATCAATCTTGGAGGATCCTAAGTTTGTGACATACCAACAATTTGAAAGTATGAGATTTGTTTTGGTCCAAATTTTTAAAAAATATAATTATATTAAAATCTTTCTCAAACTTAAGTTCTAGTTAAGAATAAAAAGTGATAAACTCATAAATAGTGTGAGATTCTCATCCTCAAACAAAAAGTGATAACTTTATTGAAAATTATTCAACAGGAGGGTTTTCACGTTTGTTTAGAAGAGAATTAACATGTTTAAGAGTGATTTGTATACGATTAAGATAACAATTTTTCTTTTAAAATATTCTCCATTATTGAAAAGGAATAGCTAATTATATACAAAATAAAACGCACCTCCATCCATGTAGTATGAGAGGTCTAAAAAGTTAACAACTTAAATTCGTTCATATTATTTAGTATATATGAAAAATGATATAGATATTAATGTGAATATATTATAGGTGATGTTACGTGGTTAAATGAAATATCAATTCTCTTAACACATTTTGTTGATACATATTTGACAATCTCCTATGATTAATTAATATCACAAACCCGAATAATTGTTGATAGATAAGACCAAAAGTAGTTGAGCTGATAAGGGATTCCTAGAGTGGGACTTTAGGACATTGTATTTGTCTACACAAAAATATTTTTTAGGGTTTTGGTATAAGACACATGTTATGTCTTTTTCTTTTATTAACTAAAAACATGAAACTAATTCTGTATTAAATTTATTTGGTACTACACATGTATATGTTCCATAGTTTTTCCTTATGGACTTTTGTGAAAAATGTTTTGAATAGCATCCTGCAATTGTAATTTGTTGGGTCTACAGGGGCTAAATCGAGGATAATTAATAAAAAAAAGCTCAAAACTCGCTCGTGTGTGTGTGTGTATATATATATATATACACCTATACACATATTGTACATAATGTGTATATAGATTATGTATATGTGTGTATCTGCATGAAAAAATAAGTCACAATTAATTACTTGATGTCTTAAGTGAACGCTCAAGTTAATAGATGAAGTAATAGCATGACTAATAGTATGAAAAGACATAATAGAACTCTAAACCCAGTTTGATGACACGGCGACCTTTAGTCCGACTGAAAAGATCATTTAGAAAGATTGAAGAGATCAATCTCAAGCTTACCAACTTACTAAGAAAGGAGGTTGAAATCCAATTCAACCTTGGTTGGGAGAAGTTTAATGCTCAAATTTTCAATTAAAATTAACCAAACCTTGGAGCAAAAATATCCCATCTTAAAATCCATAACTCAATCAGTTTGAGACAAAATAAATAAACACTGGGAGTACCAAACCAAACCAAAAGTAAGCAAAACTCACTAAGAAGTGGCTCAAAACAGAGGACGACTCGACAAGAGCAGTCGGCTCGGTGAAGGGGACATGGCTCAGACTAACACGGCTTGGACGCGTGGCTCACGAAAAGAAGACCGACTCGATTTGCATCCTTGACCGTAAAATGCGACGATGGTCGATGGCGCTGTGTGAAGGGAGGCTACGTAGCCTACATGTGGCTGCAAAGGCGGGAACGGTCGATGTCGTGAGCTTCCATACGAAAATAGACGGTCGGCAAACGAAGGAGAATCAGACGGAGGAGGAGAGCTTCAACTTCGCTTCGGCTTTGGTGCGATGGACGAAGAGAGGGCAACGCGACTGAGACCCACGCATTGCTCTCGGTGGAGAGAGGTTGACAGAGATGGCAATGGTGTCGTTGGCGACAATGATGTGACCAAAGAATCTTGGTATGTACTTTTAAGTTTTAATGGACATTTTCCATTTGGCCTATTAATTAATTAGCACCCTGTTGTACAGTTTTAATTATTTGGCACTCATTTGGCCTCTTGTGTCAATTACTTATTCGAATTATTTGCATCATATATTAATACATTAATCAACATGCTATATATAATTATTTGACATTCATTTGGCTATTGTGTTATTTATTTTCATCTTGCATTAAGTCTACTTTAATTACCGAACACCCCATCACAGTTAAATATTTGCATTTGTATTAATTAATTACCATCATTTTAATTATTTGACATCCTCGGTTAATTATTACTCTAGTCGGTGCTGATTAATTATTAATTATCGCGCATGGTGTTGCATTAATTAATTTTCTTACATCATATTTGCATTAATCACTCATCTTGCATATTTTTACATATTGCTTATATTATGTCTGTATTTATTTTATTTGTATTATTTTATCACAAACATATTCTGTTAAAGTATTTCTCAAATTTCACAATGTTTTGTCATTATTATTATTTATTTTTCAATTTAAATATAAAAATGTAAATTGAAGAAAAAGTATTATTTCATTTTTTAATGGATTTTATAATTTTAATTTCATGAATACATGAAATTTCTCCATTTGAAATTTAATTAATATATTGTTTTTAAATAAATACATTTCATTTTTTAAATGAGACTGAGTAATGTTTTCTATGAATTTATTAATTCTTAGATACATGAAATTTCTCATTAGACACCTATGATAGAGATTAAAATATCAAAGTTTGGTATCTTAATATTCTTGAGGTGAATAAAAAAATCTTTTGAAACAAAGATAAACTTCACTTTTCTAATGGCTCCTATGCCACCCATAATTATTAATTCATGTTTGGGTTTTATTTTCTTCGATGTGAATTGATAAACATGAGACATTTAAATAAAACCTAAATAAAAAACTTTATTTTGTGAACGTCTGTAATTTAGTTTAAAAGATAAAATTTGGTAACCATTTTATGGGTGTTTTAGTATGCTAACACCTTCCCTACACACAACACACTCCCGAACCTAAATTTCATGTATTTACGTAGACCTTTTTTTTCTTTGGGTGACCGATCACACTTTAATATGGTTGGTGGCGACTCCAAAAGTATTTATTTATTAAAATTAAATAAAGGATGGAGGTCGGTCGCTCCGCATAGCGATCACGTTGTGACAGGTAATCATTCAGCTGGCATGGAAAAACTAAGTAGAGAGGTTTATAAATAAAGAAATTCAAACCATTTTGAAGTTGATTTTACCCTGAACTTGTTTAAGAAGAAACTGGGGGTGCATCTAAGAATTTCAAGATACAAAACGAAGTCACTTTTGGCAAGGATTCTGAAAAATGAAGGGGAGACTCTTGGCTGAGGAAGCCAGGTTAAGAAGCTATTTGATTGTGTCTATGAGTGGTTCTTCTTACAAATACTTTCCAAAATTAAAAAAAAAATACTTAAAAATATTTGAATCTTTAAAAATATTTTTATTGAAACTACAATCTTGACAATTTCCTCGTGCTTTCGAATCCTTAAGGTGTTTGTGCGTCATATCAATAAATCGAAAGACTAGAATGAGACAATAATCTACTTAAGGATTGTAGTGTGTGAACTTTCAAAGGAGATAAAAATTTCAAAAATCATTATTCTCATACTTGTGGAGTGTTAAATAACTAAAATTAAATATCCTTGTACCATGTATGATAGGATCCCTTATTCTTGTTGTGTGATCTTGAATAAGTATCTCATACTTGCTACGTGATCTGGTATTGGATGCCCTTTGCTTGTTGTGTGATCTATCATTGGAAGACATGTTAGGAGTAAGGAAATTGATGGTATATGTTGTCGCGTTGAGAATTCTCGGCATGACTATAACTTACCAAAGGAGTGTGGGAAACGCTTGAGCCAAGGAAATGGTACAAAGACGAAATTGAATATTAAACAAAAACTTAGTGTGCAAGAAGCATACGACATGATAAATGTTTCTCCGATTAGGCAAATCCGACTTGATGAAATCAATTGATAAAAGATCCCACTCACTAGGCATTTTCATCTAACCTTTCAAGCCTTTTTATTTATCCCCCAGGTAGCGAAAGACCTCTGATGTTGAACTTGCAGTTTTGATCGCGTATCGTTCCTCCTTAATCACTTTATTTTGGTAGTGGTCAGTGTCTACTCACACATAGCATGAAGTAGTTAGGCGATCAGAGTTCAAGTCTTGTTGAGTTATGTTTACTAGTTTTGTGACAAATGTTGTAAAAGTACTGGATGTACCTATATTCTAATCATCTATAAAATTTTCAACGTTTTTTAAAGTTTACACTCGGCGTTAAGCTTCTTTGTATTTGTCTTTTAATCTTGCTTACTAGGTGTTCGATGCATTACTTCGCGATGAATGTCTCATAGAATGTCTAGGCTATCGCGTCTCCATTCCATTGCATAGAATCCTTTATTCTACCCCTCAACAAGCTAATCATCTTTACTATTATCCTTTCACCCCAAACATTGTAGCCACAAAAAATTTAAAGTTGGTGTGTATATCTAATCAACCTGTATGGTCAAATATGAAACTATGTTACTCCTTTTCCATTTTCATACCTATTTTTGTCTCTTTTCATATCACTTTTCAGAAAGATTCGACAAATTTTTTAATAGTATCGAGATAATTGGGCAGGATAATTAAAGAGAAATTGGGTTCAATCATGGTTTTGCATGTATCCCACTGAGGTTCAATCCAACTAGAAAAAGATTAAAAATTCAAAGAGCTTTAGATAGAAGGCCAACCCTAAAAAGGAAAAATACTTTGGTCTTTTTTACACAAAAGCGTTTGGATGGGAAACTACTCAAGTTTTTCTTAATCTTTTGGTTTTGAGCATTTCTCTAAACAGTTCTTGATTTCCATGGATGAACTACAGAAAGTTGGTTGAAATGATTAAATATCTCAAATTTTAGAAAAAGATCTATACAAGATCACATTGATATTATTGATATTTTGAGTGAACAGAAAGTAAATTAAAGTGGTAAGAGTTTAAATTCGTGTGCCCAAAACAAAAAATATTGTATGGAAACAAAATTAATGAGAAAAACGATCAGTTGTTCCTAACAATATTATCTCATTTAAGAAGTACAAATATTGATATATTAAACTGAACACGGCATGACACGAACATATATCAACACATCAATTTTTAAAAGATAAGGCATAACATGTTAGAGACGTTATGTTTTGTCCAACGAAAAATTTTATGTACGCGTATTGTTTTCTAATGTGCATATGAAAAAGCATATACATTTTGATGAAAAAACAACATAAAATTTTGTGAATTTTTAATGATATGTTGGTTGAGAGAAAAAAAATGGTTTGAACCTTAAAAAGCTTAATTGAGCTAAAAACCATTGTTTTTCTTTTTTTTTTTTTTCTTTTTAAATAAAAAAGTGTGCCTTCCAAGTATTCCATCCCGTCTTCACTTATTCAGTGTGTTTAAAGTTTTAAAAAATAATAATAAAACGAAAAGACACACTATAAGATATTTGTCCATTCTCGATGACCAAGATTATTGAGAAAAGTCAAGAAAGCATCGGAAAAAGTTTTCTTGACGTGTTTTTTTACTGTCGGTAGAGTCGTTAGAATAGCATTGTGACAAAAGTCATATCTAGATGGAAAAAGATTAGTTGGTTGAGAATAAAATATTCTACAACAAAAGGATTGAGAGACTTTCTTCTAATGCCATAATCTAACCATGGGAGAAGTAACTTCTCCCAATGCCAAAAAAATTGATCTTAGGCATCAGAAAAAATAATCTCTTCTGATAGGACACTATGGGTGTCGAAAAAGATATTATAAAAATAGGATTGTTAAATTGGAAGATGGGGCTTCTGTCAATGTCAACCTATATGAGTGTAGGCAAAAACTCAAAATTGTGTGTCAAGAATATATCAGTGTATGGATGTCTATTTTTTTTCCAAGTATTTATAGATGATCATAGGTACTTTCCAAACTTATCCATGAATTGATAAGGGTGCAACCAAAGATTAGTACACATTGGTCATCCTACCATGCAATTTGTGGTTGAGTGAAGTTTTAATTTGGTGGTACTTTGTTCCATTTGACATGTGCTTGCTTTTAATTAACTTGTGGTTTTTCAAAACTAAAGGTTATACACCTATCGAGTTAATATTTTATAACTTAAAAGTATATACTAATAGTGTATTATCACCACTGGACAACACAACAAATAGAAAGGTTATATTTTGACACCTTACACAGGATACTAAAGATAGACATCTATTTAACACATCTATTTGTGATATTTATAATAAAAATAAATGGTTTTCAAAATCGGTGGAGTTGATGTAAAAAAGAAATAAACAAAAAAGAAACTGCTTTTGTAGCTTTCTAAAATGTAATTAACCTTTGGAAATAAAAGACAAAACTAAGTCAGTTTCTTTAATACAAAAACTAGAGACGTTTCTTTAAACGAATACAGGCACACTTGTGTGAAATGGAAACTCTCCCATTTTTCACACACATTATCTTCAACTCCTACACTCTTTCACTTTACATTCAACACGAATATCTGTGGTGCCTTCCGCTTCAGCATCCTTATTTCATAGCTTTTATGAACTTTAAGCATTTTAATTAAACACTTTGCTAATTTAGAAACTATTGGTCCTTGTGATCTTCCAATAGGGCCATACCCACATGCTTTCATCACAATTTAATGATTATTTCTAATGTAACAAAAACAATAATAATAACTTTTCCAAAAGATTATGATATCATATCGACTATACTTTTAGTATTAATTATTTCTTACATTATGTGTTTGTGAGTGTGTCAAGCTTTGTCTTGAATAAGACTCATCTATAAGAAACACTTGATTGATGATTTATACATTTATTAAGAAATGAACTACCTTTACCAACTTTCCAATATGTGTATATATACAACATAAAAAATAAAAACTTGTTAAAATGTGTCTAGCCACCTTGAATTACCTAAAACATGTATAAAATAAGGAGGCTATATGCTATATGATTGATGAAGTTACTAATTGTTCGCACGAAATTTTCGAAGAAATTTGATTCGTGGAGTCGAACTTAAGTTGATGTTGTAGTTTTGTTGATTTGATGCGATATGGTTCGATCTCTAGAATTTGATCCTTTGATTCTCTCTCAGTTGAACTTCTACGCTCGATTTGGAGGAAGTGGAGCAAGTGATGTTCTTGAAGTTGTAGTCTTGGAAGAAAACTTGTATCTTTAAAGGAGCTTCAATCTTCGAGGGAAGTTGGAATCATGGAAGAGAGCTTGTAGAAGTTTGAGTCTTGGAAGAAATCTTGTATCTTCAAAAGAGCTTCAATCTTCGAGGGTGGTCGACTTCAGGAGTTAGGGAGTCTTCTAGCCCTTGGGTAAATTCTCTCTAAACCTTCTGGAGTAAAAAAATTTCAACCCTTATAAATGATGAGTGGTTATTTGGTTAGTCAAGTCATTGCGTGTAATGCACTAACTGTAGTTCTCTGTATAGCATGCTTTGATTCTAGGCGATGAGTCATGGATACTGATCATAGCATGTGAAATGCTCACTATGTACCTCTTCATCATGTAATACTTAAGTCCTCGTTGAGTACAAGTTTTCCTAATTTTTGCTCAAATGCAAGCGAAACAGTAGGTTTACTTAGATTATCCAGGGTCGAACACTGAAAATTGTTGATAAACATTAGTTCTAGCAAATTACTCCTTAGTTGGGCTTTATAAAAATTAATTACAAATGTATAAAAAAATTAGAACTAGGATTAAAACTAATTATGTACACTTAGAGAATCTGTAAAGGGGAGTGAATGGATGCGAAATGGAATTGTATTCAAACTAACTTGTATGTGAGAAAGAGTGAAAGAAGATTTTTGCATCATTAGACGCTTAAGCAATACAAGAGCTTTGATGCGATTTAACTTACTCAACTAGTTTTTGATGAGAAGGCATGCTCCTCTCAGAATCATTGAACACCACACATAGTCTCCTTTCAAGATCTACATGACTATGTCTGATTAGATGAGATATATCTAGGAGTATTCACTTATAACACTTATAAAACTTTGCGATTAAGAACAACAACCCATCGATGCCTAATGTCCACACTTGTTTACCTTTCAGAATACAAATGTTTGAAGTTATCTCGCTACAGTGGAGTTTATTGCCAAATTCCTCCTTGTGTGTATTAGCCTTATCCTTGTTACTTGTCCTCTCAGGTAGTTGGCAATTGACACTGGCCAAGCGATGAATATAGATTAACTAATGCAATAAGGATTATAAGTTGTACTTCTTATAAAAAACTATCACTAATTTAAACTACTAATATATTTTGACAGATGAAAAGTAAAGAAATGATGGATTGAAAAGTAAAGTAAAGTAATCAGCTGTCAAATCAAGATTAGACATTCTTTGAAATACTAAATCTTCAACATCGAGTTTCTTATCGCGTTGTACCAAAACGCCCTAATTTTTTCGCATCAAAATGCCTACTCCTTGCATCATTACTTTGATGTATATTTTTTCAACGCATCGTCTACCTTCAATGTCAACTTCAAAATGCCTAATCTACTAAAATACCTTCTATTGAACTCAGGCCTCACATATTGTGCTCTTATTCTTTATTAGGATTAGCCGCCTCATTAGAAAACTTCGTGCATTGAATATTTTGAGCTTTGGGTATGTATAAGTCTTAACCTTCATGTATAATATGGAAAATCATTGTACTTGTTGCTGAGACTTTTGGTTTGGTATTCATTGTAGAACTCAAGAATATTTTGATATTAAGATTGTTTTTAGGGGAGCCTAAATATGGTGAATTTGAGGGGATCTCAATCTTAGGGGAAGCTTAAGCATATTGTATTGAGGAGATCTCATACAAAGCTTGAATAAGCATTTTTGTGAAAGTTAAGGGGACTCAAACTTCGGGGGAGCCTAAGTTGAAACTGAAGGAAAAACTATATGTAAGTCACCAAAGAGGGAGTTTATCAAATAAGTACTTTTGTTGTAATTGCTAAAACTTTTTATATATATATTGAAGTCTTGTTCCACCAGGCACACTGCACCTCACACATAGGTGATTTTGCACCAAAGTGGATTATCAAATCTTTGTGTTTTTATTTTTTCCTGTTTGCTTTTGTGACTCCCTCTTGTAGTACATATTGTCAGGAACATCGTGTTTGATATTGTGTCCTTTGTTAGACTCATTTGTGTTGTTTTTCAACTAAGATGGACATTTCATATGCTCATATTTGTTCTCAATGTCTTTGTTTCGATTAATACATATCCCAAAACTCTTTAATTCTCCAAGATTGTTCTATTCTTTACAATTTTTCTAGAAATCATAACGTTGGAAGAAATGAATTTTGGAGGATATATAGGACAACGACATGGAACAATGGAACAATGAGTTAAATTGTAAAGAATAAAAAATTGGTCACATTGTCATATAATAACTTATGGTTATTCATTTTCCTTGATTACAAAAAGTATTTTTTTTCTTTTTTTCTTTTATTCGTTTATTTATTTATTTTGTTAAGCAACTTTTCTAAACCCATTTTAACGACTAGATTGATTTAAAACATGTTCGAGAGAGTTTATCTCATGAACTCCACTCATTCAACGTTCCTTTATTTTAAATATGGTTGAATTTTGACAAAATATTAAAAGTGCAGTTGTCTTACGTTCAACAGAAGTGATGACTTCTAAACAATATAAAAAGTGTTTATGTCATTAATTTTAAATGGTTTTATTTAGAAACACATTAACTAACTCTACACAAATTGGCTTTTTACGTATTCCGCTCTATTTTGAGATATTTCGAGAATGGGAAAAAGAGTGTCAATAATCAAAAGTTAGATAAAGTATTCTAGTAGTTGAGATTGGAAGCAAAGTTATTTTATATGATTGCATAAATTTTTCACTTCATAAATTTACTTACACCATGTTGTGATTTTTCTCCAAATTTAAAGATTTCATACATAAATCCTTTAGTTTCCTAGTGTTATTACTCTCTAATTTTTTATTTTTTATTTTTTGTTATCTTTCAGCTTATTTCTACACTAGTGATGTGAGAGGCTTTTTGCGACAGTTAGATAGGGTTTTAAAGAATTATTTTGGTGAAAAGTAATTAAGAAAATATTAGGAATAATCCTATTTTAATTCATTGCTGCCATTAAATGTCATTTTATTTTAGATAGCAAAATAAATTTAAAATATTTACAAACTATAGCAAAATTTTGGATTCTATCAAGAATAAAAATTGATAGATGATAACGTGTCTAAATACTCGTTATTATAACTCCTTTTATTAGAATAATGCGGTCAAAACGTACCAGAAGATGATCAAAATGTGTAACTTAAATTGTAAATTCATAAGTATTTAGAAATACATCTTATATAAGCATTATGTCTGTTTTACTCGATTACAATATCTAAACACAAGATAAGTAGGAAGGAAGAAAACAATGAATCGTCGAAGACATCACACGCAAAGACCACGCGATGGGAACGCGTCTGGCAAATAACATTTCTAGGCAAAGAATCACGTCATCACACAATGAGGGTTCACTAGAAGACACAAGAATGGTAGTTGGAGTTGATGTGAATTTACGAGGCTGTATTTGCCGCTGAAAATTTCAGAAAAAAAAAAGACATTTTCCGCTGAAAGTTGTCAATAAAAATACATCATTCCCACCAAGAGAAGGCAGGTATGAATGGACCCAAAAGAGGCCTACATATGGCCAGTGGACGCCAGTAGGGGATAAAGACTTGAGAAGGTCAATCCCTAGAGAGAGAGTGGCGGAACGAAATAGTTTTTCTGTCGTCTGTCAAGTTTTCTTCTTTTTCTCTAGTCAGTTGTAAAAGCAAAAGCTTAGAATCTGAGTAGGAAATAATTCATACTTTCGTTGCTCTCTCTCCCCCCTCAACTTATAATATTGTTCCATTCTTCTTTGTCTTCATTTTTGCACTTCCTTATAATATATGTTGTTCATATTGTACAATAGCCAAATGCCTACATTCTTTACGTATATATTGCATATTTATACCTTGTCAATCCACCATTTCTTGACTTCTCACTTGTCAATATGTTATTAGCAGTTTAAGTTGTGATAAGTTCTTGATAAGGAGTCTAGCTTATAAATCTTGTCACATTAGTTGAGTTATATTCATCACTTGATCAATATCAATCGCCAACTACCTAAGAGGGCAAGTAGCAAGGATAAGGCTAATCCGCGCAAGGAGGAGTTTGACAATAAACTCCACCTTTGTGAGAAAACTTCCAACATCTTTTGTATCCCGAAAGAAAAACAAGTGCGGACATTAGGCATTAAGAGTTTGTTCTTAAACAAGAAGTTCTGTAAGTTTTATAAGTCAAATTTCCTCGACATATCTCGCTTGATCAAGCACAGTCATTTGTATCCTGAAAGGTGAACAAGTGTGGCATCTAAACACTTCAAGAGAAGGTCGCCTTAATCATGGACTGATTATGCATGTTTTCTCGCATCAAGACTCTCGCATTGCATAACCGCCTAATAATGCATAGATCTTCCTTCACTTTTTTTTCACATACAAGTTAGTTCGTAAGTCCACTTTACACCCATTTACTTCCCCTTACAGATTCTCTCGAGTGCACAAGTAGTTTTTGTTCATGATTATGATTCTTTCATACTTTATTTAATTAATTCTTTTATATCGCGCTTAAATGCTAAGTATTGCCTAGAACTAATGTCTTGAATCAATTTTCTGTGTTTAACTCTGGATCATCCAAGTAAATCCAAGTGCAAGTAGTAGGAAAACTTATGCTCAACGAGGATTCAATGGTTATCCGATGAAAAGGTACACAGTGAGTAAGTTGTATACAGTGATCATGACTCGTGACCTATCGCATAGTTTAATTTACAATGACAAACCACCACACAAATCCTGCACCAATAGACTTCTATCATGTCTATCAATATCTATTATTGATAGAGTCTAAAAAATTTGTTATATATTGTAAATATATATTTGGTCAAATTTACTATTTTGAACCATTTTTCTTTATTTTATTTTATTTCATTTTGGAAGTAAGATACAATTTAACATTGAAAATTTGAAATGGTGGGTTTTAGTTTAATGGTGTTGGGGAGGTGGAAAATTATGTCAGCAAGAATTGCCATCAGCAAATTGCAAAAGCAGATTTAGGTCGAAGAATCATTTTCATTGCTTTTGTTATTTTGATCTTTTTCCTTTCTAAAAAAATTTCTTTTTGTCCAAAGGGAAAAAGAAATAGGAAGAAGATAGACTTTGCTGTAGCCATATATATATCAACTTTAGTTAGAAAGCTATAATTTTCAAAACAAAAATATATATCTCAACATCAATCTAAATCCAGTTGTTGCATTTTGTATGGGATGATGAATGTTCAAGTAATAGCTTTATGTCATGCTTTAATTGATGTATAAATACAATTAGACCTAAATTTTTCTCTGTCTTAATCAAATTATAAGTTATTCAAACAAGATTTTCTAATGAATCTAGAGTTGAAGACATAGAGTTGATGACATGTTTGAACTTAAAATTGATATTATGCAATGAACTATTGTCATGTTATGCGATGAATAATTTATTTATAACTAAAGTGCCTAAGTACCGTTTATTAAAATAATATAAAATAATGGTGATGGATGAACGATGATGAAGATGTGTAATGTGCGTGAGATGTGATGAGCTTGTGTATGGAAGATGTTCGATGCGATTTTCTCATCATTTATTTGTTTACTCGACGTTTTTCAATGCGTCAAGTAATCTAGTGTCAAGAATAAGAAAAAAGTTTACTTGACAGTTTTTAAACGTCAAATACATTCATACTTAACAGGTAAAAAACGTCCAGTATATGAGATTACTTGACACTTTTTACGCGTCAAGTAATTCAGTGTCAAGAATAAAAGGGTTTTTTGTTTGACAGTTTTTACGCGTCAAGTAAAAGTATACTTGACAACTTATAAAACATCAAGAATTTGTTTATTCTTGACACATTTTGCATGTCAAGACTTTTTTTTTCTTTCAAATGAAAAATTGTACAATTCGACATATTCATATAATTATATTTCACCTGCTTTGAAGTTTATTCATAAGTAGAGCCTTTGAGATCACACAAAGTTGCTAAACTATGCATATTAATTAAACAATTTGATCAACTCAAACTTTCTATCAAAGAACTAATATTTTAACAAATTACATATATCCTTGAACCATACATATATTTAGTCATTACATACTTAATTACAATAGCCCAAACTTCTACGATATGAATATATTTAGTCATTACATACTTAATTACAATAGCCCAAACTTCTACCATATGAATATATTTAGTCATTACATACTTAATTACAATAGCCCAAACTTCTACCATATGAATATATTGTTCTACCTAGCTCTATGTCGAATATGAAAAATCTTAAAGTCTGTAAAATGACTATCAGTAATAGAATTTGCTATGAGTTGGAAGTTTTTCTAAAATCTACTATTTTTAAAAATTCTCGTATTAAAAATCCAAATATTTGTTATGAATTATAGGCATATATTTAGGAGATATTGGAGAAATCTTATCAATCTCGAAAATATCTTAAATTAGTTAATATTTTTCAAAAGTTTGCAAATACACTATATGGTTAGATATTTGGTTTCATTATTTGTATCATACAAATACACAATAAAATACATATGATCCTACATAAAGAGATATAACACACGTATTATACTTCTTGATTACACATGCAAAACCAGGATGATTGGAAATAAAACGTCACATACAAAATAAAACGTCTAATTAAAATAAATATGAATATTAAGGTAATTAAAAAACACAACGTGAAAAATAATTATCCGATACAAGAGGCACAATAAATTATTTTTTTAATAAAAATTAATCAAAATAAGTGTGTAATCATAATTAGCATGATTTTAGTGATGATAAAACTTTGTTTTTAAATTATTATTAACCATACGTACTATGTATTATCTGATAATTTTTTTAAAATAACTTGAAATATAAATAATACGAAATGTTTAATTATGTTTGCCATTAAGAATATGATTGTAATATTTGAAATCAAAATATTTTGAAATATAATGATTTAGGAATGGTTGAAATTCGAATAACCATTTTTTTTATTAATCATAGGTACTATTTATTGCTCTTACCCTTTACGAACTAGGGATTAGATTTCATAATATTTGAATTCAAAATATTATTAAATCTAATGAAGGAGGAATGGTTGAATTTTTTTAGCAATTTTGTACGGAAAATCTTTATTAAACATGAATTACATAAATAAATGTTAATTAATTTGATTTAAATACTAAAAATCTAAAATTTGTTATGAATTATAGACTTCTAATCTAAAATGTTAACTAATTCACTTATAAACCTCTCGACTTCTAATGTTCACACTTGTTTACCTTTTGAGACACAAATGATGAAAGTTATCTTACAAAGTAGAGTTTGTTTCCAAAATACTTCTCTTTGTTCTTGTTAGCCTTATCCTTGCTACTTGCCCTCTCAGATAGTTGGTGATATACGCTGGTCAAGCGATGAACATAGCTCAACTAATGCAACAAGAATTATTAGTTAAACTTCTTATCAACAACTTATCACAAATCTAACTATTAACAACACATTGACAAGTGAGAGGTCAAGAAATGATAAAGATGAAATCATAAAATTATACCATAGAATTCAAAACTTATATACATCTTAGCAAAATACGCATCGGTGGGTTCGTCCACTCAAATCGGTGAGTTCTTCATACATTCGAGATTCATTTGAGTTTTTCTCTCTTGTTTGCAATAAAAAATTTATCTTTCACATTGTGTTTATCTCTTGTCAGCTGCCCCTCTCTCAATCTTTTTCTTTTCTTTTCTCTAATAAAACCTAAAAGAAGAATATTCAAATAATTGCAAAAATGTCATTGAGACATAATTAAATCCTACAATTTAAATTCAAATTGTTATTAAAAATATATATTAAAATGTAAATTCAAATTTTTATTAAAATTTATCTATTATGTGTTATTTAATAATTTATTTAAAATATAACAAATTTGAAAATATTGTATATATATTTGCCATTAGCATAAATAGCAACAAAATAGCAAATTTAGTTAAGATTTACCAAATTTGAATGTTGTTCGCAAAATACATTTCTTTAATAAAAGAGACACAATAAATTAATTTTTCTTTAAATAAAAATCAATCAAAATATGTGTACAATTTAAAATATAAATTAAAATAACTATGTATGATCTAATAAAATTTTTAAAAATAATTTGAAATATAAATCTTAAGAAAATAGTGAATTAGTGATTGTCATTCTTTCACGGATTAGATTTCATAATATTTGAATTCAAAATAGTATGAAATCTAAGGGAAGAAAACAATTGAAAATCTTTTAACAATTCTTTTAGAAGAAATATTTATTAAACATAAATTTTATGAATTAAATAAATAAATGTTAATTAAGGAGATATTGGAAAAATCTTGTCAATCTCGAAAATATCTTAAATTAGTTAATATTTTTTAAAAGTTTGCAAGTACACTATATGGTATGATATTTGGTCTCATTATTTTGTATCATGCAAATACAAGCAAAACACATATTATCCTACACAAAGAGATGTAACACATGTATTATACTTCTTGATTACACATGCATAACAAGGATGATTGAAAATAAAAAGTCACATACAAAATAAAACGTCTAATTACAATAAATATGAATATTAACATAATTAAAAAACACAACGTGAAAAATAATTATCTGATACAAGAGGCACAATAAATTATTTTTTTAATAAAAATCAATCAAAATAAGTGTATAATCATAATTAGCACGATTGTAGTGATGATAAAACTTTGTTTTTAAATTATTATTAATCATATGTACTATGCATTATCTGATAATCATAATCATATGTTCCTGAGACGACGTGGAGCGACCGACGTCCTCAAAAGAGTTAGTTTTAAAGGAAAATAGGAGTCACCACCAATCTTTTTTATGGTGTGATTGGACACCGAAACAAAGTAAACAATTTTTAAAAAAACGGTTTGCGAAAAAGTAGAGTTGAGTTCGGGAGTCATTTGTGTATGGGGAAAGTATTAACACCCCACAACACCCATTTAGAAAAATTGTGACCAAATTTAAAATCTTGAATTGAAAAATATTTTTTAATTTATTTTAAAACAAATTTCTTATTTTACCCCTCATTGCTCCAATATTTCAAGCAATGATCTCATAAAATATGTGGAATAATATTTCATTAATTAAGGCTCCATATTTAAGGAAAGTTTCTCACCTTAAGAAAATGAGAAATTATTATAATTTCTCAAAATCTATCGTAGGCTAATCTTTGAATAAATATTTTTTTAAACATTAATTAAATTTATTTTTTCTTCGGATCAAATCTCGAACTTCCAAAAGATATTAATCCCTCAACTCAAGAATCTAGGAATAACGGACTCCCAAAAAGTTCTAGATTCCATCGTATGATTTTTTTTTTTTAAGGAAAACAGAATAAGTTTTTAGAAAAGATTGGTTTAGGAAACTTTATGAAATCATATATCAAATTTTGAAGGTTTTAAAAAATCATAAAACATTTGTAGCATTAGAGACAAATTTGCTAAATGATTTTTTTAAAAAAATCTTTATTTTAAAACATAAAGAATTTTAAATGGGAAGGATTTTTAATCATTAAAAATTTAAATACAAAGAGTTATGTTTAAGTGCATCTAACAATAATTATTATAATAATGTGAATAAGTAAAAGAAAGGAAAACATAATCGAGTAAATAAAATAAGGAAATAAACAAAAAAAAGTAGTGATACAAAGAAATATATATATATATATATATATATATATATATATATATATAAAGAATATCAACAACGATAGCAAGTATAGTAATAATAGAAAGAAAACACTAATAAATATAAATATGAATATAATAACAATAATATATATATATTTAATAATAATGACATAATTCTCTATTATTCATTCATTCTCTCCATATTTTTAGAGAGAATAAAATAAAGATCAAGAGATAAAAAAAATCTTATGTCTTTTTCTTTTTCTCTATTATATAGGGAGAAGAAAAAGACTTAGGTTTTTTTATAAATATATAAAAATAACAATAAAAGTAAAAGAAAGCGATTTTTTTTTAAAAAAAAATCTTATACAATTTTTTCTTTCCCTCTATCTTTAAAGAAAAAAAAGAAGAGAAAAAAAATATCAAATCCCAAAGAAAATTACTCGTCGATGAGGTCCGTCCTTGGGAGTAAAATTCTACCATATGCAATCTCTAACAAAGTATATTTCAACACAAGATTTGATTTGGAAAATAGAAATTAAATAAAAAAATGTTCCGAAATAAAAAATAAAAAAAAAAGGGTAACGATACTAACGTAATGAAATGAATAAAAAAAATCTACCTTTTGGAGAAACTTTTCTTCCCATTGGCCGAGATTCTCCCACAAAAAATTTTCTCTAACTTTTCTCTAAAGATTTTTTTTGTAAGAACTTTTTTTCTTCAAATAATTTTTTTGTTTCAAAAAGACTCTCCTCCCTTTTTTTTTCAAATGAAAATGGTCCCTATTTATAGACTTAGAGTGTACCACAAATTAGAAAAAAGTAATAAGAATAAAATCAAACAAATTTTCATTTTCCTAAAATAAATTAAATGAGATATTTTGAGATTTTGAAAAATAAATTAATACATCAAATGAATATTAAAATACTTTTATTTAAAATTGATTTTCTTTTTTCCTAAAATGATTTAAGTGAGTCAAAATTGATATTAGAAGATTTTTATTTAAAACAAATTGATTTATTTTTTCTAAAATAGTACAAATAAGATAAATGTGATATTAAATATTTTATTTAAAATAAATTGATTTATTTTTATTTCTTAAAATAATAAAAATGAGATATTATAAGATACTATGTTATTACTAATTTTTTTTTACTTTTTTAAGTAAAATAAATAAAAGTTTAGCCATTATTATTAATATTATTTTTAAAGAAAAATATTGGTAGGATAAAAATAGGTGGCTACAAACTTGAAATATAAATAATACGAAATGCTTAATTTATGCTTGCCATTAAAGATATGATGTAGTATTTGAAATCAAAATATTATAAAATATAATGATTTGAGAGTTGAAATTCTCATAATCATTTTTTTATTAACTATAGGTACTATATATTATCATATGAAAATAACGAAGTAATCATTATCATTGTTTTAGGGATTAGATTTCATAATATTTGAATTTAAATATTATGAAATCTAATGAAGGAGGAACGATCGAAAATCTTTTAGCAATTTTGGAGGAAAATTTTTTATTGAACATGAACTAAATAAATAAATGTGAATTAATTTGATTTAAATACTAAAAATCCAAAAATTTGTTATGAATTATAGACATACAATTTAAGGGATACAGGAGAAATCTTGTCAATCCAAATTAGTTAATATTTTTTAGCTTAAAGTTGGTTTGTAAATTTTAAGATTTATATTTTTAATTTAAATTTCTCATTAAATACCTGCCTTCTATTTTTAAATATTAATATCTATTAACTAACTTAAATAAAGTAAAAGAATTGTGATTAATTAAGTTTAACTAATTGTCAAAAATAGCAAATTTGAGATAATATTTACAATACACAGCAGTTTTTTTCGGATTCTATCAAATAGAAGTGTATTTGTGGCTATTAGTGATAGAATCCAAAATTTTGTCATATAGCTTGTAAATATTTTAATTTATTTTGTTATTTTAAAAAATATCCCTACTTTTAATCACTATTAAAATTTATTTTAAATTTTTATTTCATAATTATTTTAAATTAATTAATAGACCTTAATGTTAAAACTGAAATTAAATATTAATCCTGAAAATAAATTCATATCTGAAGGATAAAATTGCAACGTTTTGAAACTTAAGGACTAAACTTAATCTAGAGCTCACCATCTAACCTAGCAAACTTAACGACTAAACTTAACCTAGAGCTCACCATCTAACCTAGCTTTTCAAGAAAAGAGAAACTATTTTAAGTGATAAAATGGTAGACAATAGACTAGATAGACAATAGAGGTTTAGAATGTAAAATTTTGGAATATGAGTTTGTAAATAAATTAGCTCATATATGCATTAAATTTGAAAATGTCTCAAAATAATAAAATCCAAATTGAAGAGATAACGACAAAGCAAATAATTATGGTTGAAAAACAGTCAAAGTTGATTCTTTCGAGAGAGAAAAAAATAAAAGAAAAGCAAAGCAAAGATGGAGACAAGCAATAAACGTTCTATTGGTTGTATTTCCACTCATTCATGAACAAATAAATGTATACCACATAAGAAATCCACGCATATCATATTCTGTGTTCAAATTTCAATGGTAATATATCTTATACCTTATTACCAATTTGAATATAAAAGTTCAATCTTTTACTAGAATGTTTTAATAGTTGACAAAAACATCATTTTTATCTATGTGCATACTATTAAAAAATATTTTATGTTCATTATGTGTGCAATGTAAACCAATTTGAATTATACAATTCTTTACATTCTATTTTATACAAGAATTGATGCATAAATTTTCAAAGATAATCTTAAAACATGATTTTAATCCATTTGTTATAAATTATATGATTATTAGATGAAATTTTAATTATTAATTAAATCTCCTCAGATTATAGATAATATTTTATTTTATCTTGATTATAGCTGGAGAGAGTTAAAAGCTATGTTAATTCAATTTGTCTTTTTCCCCTTACATCAGTGGAAAGTCACTACCACTATATGATCATCTAAGATTTTCCCTCTTAAATAGACATCAAGGGGACGTGTGTTCACCACACTTCAACTTCTTCGTCTTCTTCCTACATCTCCTTCTTTATTTTTCATTCTAAGCCATATCTGCCTTCAAATTTATCTTACTATTTTTTTATTCCAAGTCTTACCATGTCTACACTCAACCAAAGCAGCTCCCTCAATAGTTGCACCAAGTTTCCCATCCCTCCCCGTGACAACCATGTAGTAGATGAAATCCAATCCCAACCCTTTGACTACTCCAAACGTGCCCAATGGCTACGTGCAGCTGTCCTCGGTGCCAACGATGGCCTCATCTCTACGGCATCTCTCATGATGGGTGTTGGTGCTGTTAAGCACGACGTCAAGGCCATGATCCTCACTGGTTTTGCCGGTCTCATTGCAGGTGCTTGCAGCATGGCAATCGGTGAGTTCGTTTCAGTCTATTCTCAATTGGATATTGAAATGGCGCAAATAAAAAGGAGTCGTGACCATAGAAAAGAGTTGGAGGAAGAGGAAACAGCAAAACTGCCGAACCCTCTTCAGGCGGCAGTGGCTTCAGCCTTGGCCTTTTCTACGGGGGCAATAGTGCCACTATTGGCTGCGGCGTTCATAAGGGAATATAGGGTTCGGCTCGGGGTGGTGGTGGTGGCAGTCACGGTGACACTAGTTGGGTTTGGTTGGTTGGGAGCGGCATTAGGGAAGGCGCCAACGGTTAGGTCGGTGGTTAGGGTCTTGATTGGAGGGTGGGCAGCTATGGCTGTCACTTTTGGATTGACAAAGTTGATTGGATCGAGTGGACTATAAGAGAATAATTTTTATTTTAAATTATATACAACAATATTTACTTTCTAAAAATAGTTAAAATCATTTTTCTCATTTTCAAAATCATTCTAAAACATGCTCTTAATTTTTTAAAACTAGCATTTAAAAAGTTAAATTTTAATAATAAATTATTTTGAATCATCAATAGCTTGTTTTAGAGTAATCTTAAAAATGATAAAAGTGATTTTAACGGTTTTAAATTCGCCTTTAAACCTAGATTAAGAGTTTCTACTAACTTTCTAATATTTAGTATTTGTTAGCTAGCAAAAATATGTGACATTTGAAAGTTAATGATTGAAAGTATATATACTTATGCCCCATCATAAAGTTAGTAGAAGTGTTCTTTGTAATTGGTGTGTAGGTAAGTATATATTGTGGGATGGAGAGTGATTAGTGGAATTTTGGCTTGATTTTATTTGCCTTAGTGGTTATTGTTGATTGGGGCAATTGTTGTTTGATATTTAGTAGTGTATGTATATGCTTAAATAGTTGTATATATTGGAAAGAGAAGGAGAAGGCTAATCTATATAGCCAAACTTAATCTCCATGGGATATTTTTATGTACTTAATTAAATCACCACTCTTAATAAATATCTTGGTGAAATAATTCAATGTTTTTAGTTTCAAATCTCTCTCCCTCAACTTTTAAAAGCCTATCTTAATTAGTTCAAGCAATGATATAGTTTCAAATTATAAACTTAAATTGGTTATATTACGTAATCCTTAATGCACCATCATATTACCAACAGTAACATGATGAAAATATTTGTAAAACTTCTAGTCTACATGTTGTATGTAAAGAAAAATATAATTAATTATTACATAAAAACAAATAGAACACATTTTGTAGCATACAAGTTCAACCAAACCAATTAATTATTACATACCAGATTATTCGACTCTTATTTTTCAAAAATAACAAAACCATCTGATTCCAAAAAATTCAACCAAAATGAAGAAAAGCAAGAAGTACCCCACTAACTTTGGCCCCTTCTATGTGTTGGGAAAAAGTCATCAACAATAGTATAATCCTAGAGTTTCATTACTTCACTTGAACGTTGATAGTATATTAGAGCAGAATAAACTTATCATTGCACCCCTCGCTATTTAGCAACCAAGAGAAAATATCATCTCGTCAGTTATATACCATGTCATAACTAATAAAATAGGATAAAGAAGAAAATATACCACAACATATAATTGGTGTCTGAATATCTAGATATCACAATAAGAATGTCAAAGTAACAAGAAAAGCCAATATTGGAATACATTCTAGATGCACTTTAAGACCCATATTCAGAACAAACTCAACACTTCAAATGGAATACTCCAAGTGGAACAAAAGGATACTTTCATATAAATAATTAAGGAGAAGAAAATTCTAAACATAAAATATGATATCTGTGTATTGTGTCGAATGAACACAACCAAACCTCACGTTGGAGCTAGAATCTTATTAACACTAACAATTAGGTATTCACCAATAAGATAAGCCAATTCAAAATACGAAAAGCTAAAGAAATCCTTTAACAATTTCTTATCAACTAGCAAGAATATAATTACCAAATGACTTGGAATGGTCATACCTTTCTACATGTAGATCCAGGAGTTCAATGATGTTAACCGCAACTACATAATATTTATTTCAAGCATACAGTCTAGTGATCTGGGTATCAACCTTACTACAGCATATGCTTATTAACTCTATAGCAATTGGGTACTTTTCTCGATATTAAAGTTCTTTTAACTTTTTCTGGGCAGTTTCTGCATTGCTAAACAATGGAGGCATTATTTGATTTAGACTTAAAGTTCTTAGTTTTAATTTTATTCTTATTTTGTTTGTAGATTTCAAGAAGTTAAGAATAACAATCGGTGAGACGTTGAGCTTGGAGTTATCTAAGAGTGTTGTGGATTTTAAAGGATTGTGATGTCTCTATTTCAAAAATCTCTCTACAATATCTTAAAGGCATATTCGGTTTTTGATAGGAATGCTAGATATGTTCATGTCCGAGTCTTATTTTTCATTAGTCGTATATATGTTAATCATATTTGGTGGTGAATGGTATATAATACTTTTGAGTGTGTAGGGGATGGGATTTTTAGCTGGTTTGTTGCTTCTCTATATGAGTGAAGAGGATGCATTCTGGTTGTTGGTCGCATGGATGGATTGTATCTGGTAACTCCATTCTAGATTTCTCCTTTATCATGACTGACTCTATAATAGCTTGATGTACAAAAAATTTGACAATCATAACAAATGAATGGATATAAAAGCTATATTTTACTTGAGTTTTGTATCATTTTAGTCTCATTGGGTTTTGTATGATATATTTTCCTTCTAAACCATCTTATCATTGCAAATGTGCTCAAATCTTACAGATCTATTGTACTGCATAGTTTCTTCCACTACTACGCCCCCTGCCCTAAAATTGTTGATTACTATACTAGGATCTGAAGTTTTAAAGGAGGTGGCATGCAAGGCTACTTGAAATGGTTTAATATTCATTGATGAAAAACTATCTGATATATCTTATAAGCTTCTGACAAAGCACTAAATTTTCTCTGCAAGGTTCAAAGTTTCCAGCATCAATAACTCTCAATTGTTGGTACTTACAACTCTTTCATCCAGTTAATTTTGCTTAAGATTAGGGAGCTTTCAGATTTGGAATTGTGTCTTTCTAAATGCATTAAATTAGCACTCTTACCTGGTTTTTAAATACAAAACACAAGCATGTGCATGTAATTTTTTATATCAACAACAATTTTATGATTTATTCAATTTGCATCTTACAATGTGGTGTAGGTTTGTGATTCAAAAAGGGTTGCACTATCAGGGTCTTAGAATTCCAACAATAGGAGTATAATCACTAATCAGAGCATAATAGTCACATAGATTCGGTATGTTGTGTTTAAATGATTATTTGAATTATTTTCTACAATTCAAGTAATCAAAATATTAACCATAATATTTAATTTGGGTTTCATATTAGATTATACAAGGAGCCCATATAGTCAATTCATGTTGGATGAAGTTCGAATGGAGCTTGCTGAATTTTTGGGTGGCCACCATATTTGATTATGGTGATTATATTTTATGTTAGATAGACAAGTTTTGTTGATATTGGATATGGGTGTGTGATATATATTTTGCCAATATACTGGATATAGCTAGGTGAATTAGTTGTGTTGATATTTTGTTGATACACCTATAGTTAGGCTACACATAGATGGAAAGTTTAGGCTATTGTTAGAAGTTTAGGCTAACTATATGTATGTGTATTTATGGTTCAATTGATATATATATATATATATGCAATATGTTAAAATATTATTAGTACTTGAATGGAAAAAGTTTAGTTGATTCAATTGTACAATTAATGTGTACTTGAGCACATTTGTACGTGTACTCTCTTGCTTTACTTATATATGTTCGACGTTGTTGAACTTCAAAACATGTGCAAGATAAATTATGGAGATATTTTAAAATATATAATTTTTTATTTTAAAAAAAAACTTGACATGCAAAACGTGTCAAGAGTAAACAAATTCTTGACATGTAGAAAATGTCAACAAATCTTATATACTTGATGTTTATAAACTGTCAAGTATAATTTTACTTTACGCGTAAACCTTGTCAAACAAACACCCTCTTATTCTAGATACTGGATTACTTGACGCGTAAAAAGTGTCAAGTAATCTCATATACTTGATGTTTTTTACCTGTCAAATAAACCTCCCTTGTTCTTGACATTGACATTGGATTATTTGACACATTATGAATAGAGTCAAATAAACATATACATGACAATTTTTAAGCGTCAAGTAAAGCCAGTTTCCAAATAGTCACAGATCCTGTTGGGAGAATGAACAGTCAGTCTTTGGCATCATCCTTCAATGCCAAGAGGAAAGTGCTGAGGTTTCGTTCCTCCTTAGTAACTCTGTGTGGCCCCATGTTGCTGTAAACCACATGGAACTCCTTCGTGAATTTATGGGGGTCATCACCTTCAAATCCATGAAAAACATATAGTATGTGAATTATTAACCTAACTTTCAACTCAAAACTACGTGTCGTCTCGGGATAGGTAAAGCAAAGGGTTGTTGGGTGAAGTCAGGGGCAGCAAGATCCCTCAAGGTACACTCTGGCATAGGATTTGTCATGCTCTTAATTTCCTAGTAAAGAAGTTCTTCCTCAAAAATGACTTTAGGACAAATATCCCTTTGAAGAGCTCTTTGTTCCCCAACTTCTCTTCTCCTTCGTCTTTCCTCCCGACCAAGATCTGCAAAATACAATAGAGAATCCTGAGCCTGAAAGGATCGAGTCATACAAAAGAAATGAAAAATAAAGTACGATAATAAGGTAGAAAATTCTTTTGCAAGAGAAATCTAAGGCATTCTCTAGAAACGGCACCTATTTGATTTACAGGTTTCGTCTCCCAAACCCATACCAAATAATTTTATCGAATCTCATATCAAGCACTAGTCTTAGGAGCAAGTTCGGGTTGGGAGAAAAGGGAGCACATTAATTCTTTAACAAACCAATTTTCGACCATGTAACCGAATGGAGGGTTTGATTTGAAATTGTTGCAAGAAAGTAAATTACAAGAAACAAAGAGAAACTTGTAAAAATTCTACGCTGAAGGATCTAGTTTGGGTTGTGACGATTTCTCCCTTCTCTAAAGAATGCAGTCATCGAACTATCATTACTTAGCAATATTCAATCTTCACTTAACCAATCTAATTGAAACTGCCAATTAATTTGTCTCAAAGATCTAATTAGTCTGACCCAATAAGATATATTAAGCATGCAATATTGAATTTTCAAAAAAGAATTAAGTTCTAAAGATCCTTATATCAAATGCCTAATTTTCATGCATCTAATTGATATTCAATAGGTTCAATTCTAGATTGGTTAGAATGGATGCACATCAAATTAGAATTACAAGCTAACCTAACCTATTTCTTCTAATCAAATTAAACTTTATCTAATTATCACAAGTGAAAGGTTTGATGCAAAGCAAAAGTTACACATTTTTAATGGGTCTAAACAATATAACAAGACTTCATTCAATAACAAAATTAAAACAAAGATTACATAAAACAAAGTTTAAGCTCTCATGCATTCATGGAAAAAAGGAGAATCTAATAACCCAAGCTAGAAAACTAGTACCTTAGTGTAATACATGCATCTTCTATACCACTTGCTTGTTAAGTGTTGAGAAAAGCTAATTGAGAGTTTTCAAAGAGTCGCAACCCATATCAAACATCTCGAGACAACATTCTAGTGATTAGAAGAGCCAAGTGAGAGAGTCTCGAGTTGTTCATCTCGAGGAAAAGGCTCAAGAACTCAATTCTATTCAACCGAGAGATAAAAGATAGAGAGCTTTGGTTAAAGCAATCTCTAGCAATTTGAAGAGATCTCAGGCGAGATTTAAGACAAAAAAAGTGAATCCCAAAGCTAAGGCACGAGCATCTCAGTGTTCTACGGCCAAGACAAAGGACATAAGGGTTTGGAAATGGATTCTTGGACCATCTCAAGGCAATTTTCGACCAATACTAGAAGCAAAGAAGGAAATTTAAGGGTTGTTAGGTAGATTTCGAACATATCTAATCAAGAAGAGGGTAAATCTTGAAGGTAAGTGAGATATTATTTATATTTTGTTGGTTTTAGTGCTTGGACATCTTAAAATAATCCAATTGTGGTGGTTCTGGTTGTTTCCATCATGATTAATATTTATAAGAGAGTTCCAAATCCTACTCCATTTCAACTAAGGTTTATTATTGGTTTTGGTTGATTGGATAGTATTATCTCACTGTTCTCTCCGTATTGGTTAAGGTTTTCGGACTTTGTTGTAACGACTAAACTTTTTATTGTTTAGACTTTCATAAAGTTGGCATTTATTCAATGAAGTGGCTTTCTTAATAGAATACCATGGGCTTCGATCTAGGTAAATAGTTTCTACATTCCTACCAAAATATTGATTTGACTATTATTTTAAGATTGAAAATGAAGCTCATGTTCTTTTTTACTTCACATTTGCATGTATAAGAAATAACATGAAAAAAAAATTAAGTGAACGGTTAAGACCACCAAAACCGTTGTAAGTTACCGTAGACTAATAAATTTGTTGCAAATTGATAGTTGTAGGTATGATGGTGAAAAAAAATAATGAAAGCTAAATCTAATGGTTCTACCATCATCCAACTTTGACTCTCAATCATTGGAAACCATCAAGGAATGTAACACATATATGCATTCTTAGGTCCTTCAACATCGTAAAGAAGAATGAACCAATTTGGAGGGTGGCCAAGGTAGGTGGTGAAGCTTATTTGCATAATGCTGTGAACTACCTTTGGCTCTTTCTAAATCTCTTTTAAGTTTTATATTTAACTTCAAATAGTAGAATCCTATAATGTTTGTAGTCTTGTTTTGAAAATGTGAGTTGAGAGATTTGTTCACCTTGTTTTGTTACGATCGTCGAATAAGATGCGTATATATTATGCGTATATATAATCTCGATGTAAACTTTTCTGTGTTAGCTAATAATTGATATTTGTAACTTTGTGTTAACTTGATGGTTGATGCATCTTTATTTGTCATTTCCCCCTTTCATATCCAATATTTTTCCTATTCCTTTTTAGAGCTCTTGACTAACTTGTTCTTGCATTTTTTAAATGTTTGGTCTTTTTGCGTAGGTTATGCATGAGCAACATGAATTTGAGAAGAGGAGAGATCTTTAACTGTTGTATCATTCCTTGAGTCATTGTAATCTCTTATGGTCCAAGTATCATTTATCTGCCATGTGTTTGGGTTCTTAGCTTGATCAAATTAGTATTTTTAGTGGATCGTGTACTTAAATTTTGGTTGCATTTGTGGTCAAGAGGTTAAGGTGTGTTATATTTGTGAACTTTCTAGTGATGTGTTAGATTGAACCATAAGGAATATTTGTTCTTTTAACAAAGTCCATGTGGGAACCTAGTGAAGTGGAGATGCCACAACTAACAATTCAAAACAAGATCATTTTGATAAATTACACGTTGGAATGTAATTAAGAAATTATTCTTTTTACTTCCTTTTGACAACCTTAGTTGCTTGAAGTTGATAGGTTCTTGTTTACAGTTTTCCTAAACAAAGTGTGACTAATTAGTTTCCTTTTGGGATCATTTTACAAGTTCTTGAACTACTTGCCCCCTTCAAACAATAATAGAGTGCATGTAGCTTAAGTTACAAAGGCTCTTGGAATTGAATTTGTCCTCTTTGGAAGGGCGTGAAATGCTTATAATATATGTCTATTTTGAACCTTTTTTAGAATTGTTTTTGTAACTTTTGATACAACCAAATCTTTAAACGCTAGTATTGTTGTCTAGTATTGTTGTTTTGAATTATAAGTGTTCATAATTTCAGGTCTCATTCTTCTCTATAAACTTTTTACATAGATTACATGTTTTCTTTAGTCGATGTTTTGTATTGCTCTTTTTAATAACTTTAGTTGATCTTAAAACTTTGAGTTGAACTTTAAAATAAATATGTTTTTATTAGGTTCTTGTTCGAATTCATTGTAGTTGTAAAGCTACCAAACAAGTGAAAGACATTTGATTAGTGAGAATACACGTAGTTATTTAGGATAGTATCTTTTCAATTTTGGTTAGGTAGTTTGGTGTACTTAGCATTGATTTTTTTGCATTCTTGCAGGTTTTAGAAGAATCTAATTCCTTAAAATATTACAGAGGTGTTTGGCCTAGGGTTCGGAATTAGGGGGTTTGGCATTTGAAGCCAAACTCATATTTGGACACTTGGAATAAAATTCCTCGGATTAAGATTCCAGGGTTTGGAATATGTTTGTTTTTTTTATTGAATTGTCATGTGTTTTAGCAGATTTTTCACTTCAAAATTTTATCAATGATCATTGATGATCGTTGACAACAATTGTTAGCCAACTTCACGATGACCGATCATGATCGACGACAGTCACAACAATCGATCGTCTTAACCGTCGACTTCGGATCATCTTGATCGTCGGCTCCAGATTGTCTTGACCATCGGTTATTGATCATCATTGACCAATCATCTTGATTGTTGGTCACCTACAACTTTGAACGTTACTATCGTCTAGTGAACATCTTGATCGACGACGACCAATCATTATCGTTAACTATTAATGTCATCCATATTAACAAACGATTGTAGCAATGGTCAATAACCAATAACCATGACCCTTGGCAATCGATTTTTACGATGGTCAACAACAACCGATCGTCTTAAACATTGGCAACCATTGAACGTCATCACCATTGATCAACGACCGTCTTCATCAAGGCTTCCACACTCTTTCATGTGGGTTTGAATAGTAAACACTATTCAAGTCCATGAATTATCTTTTTTTTTTTCTTATTCAGTCTAGAAAATCTGTTGGCCAACTTCGAACACCACCCTCGGTGACCAATGTCAACCAACCATTGGGTATCATTTCTGACAATTCCGTCGGCGAACTTCCGGCTACCAACTCTGGCAATCGCTGCAAACCTTGAAAATTTAATAAAAATACGTATTTGATTTAATCACAATAATATCTTTTAAAATATGCATTTTTTTTCATTCTTCTATTTTATTTTCTTCCGAAGTTTTTTTAATAATTATTATTATTATATCATCTTTTTTAATCATCTATTGTGATGTCAAGTATAAATCAAATATTAGTATATTGATAATATGGTAAAAATTGTAAATACCATGGTTTACTTTTAGTTTAATAACATTTTTTCATTTTTTTTGTTGGTCAATTTAACTAGAAAACTTAGAACTTATTTGGATTGATTTAAGAAAAAAATATTTTATAATACAACTTAATTTTATTCAAACTATTTGATAGGAGTGATTTAAAATACAATGCATATGTATCATTGGAAGGAAACCATAACTATGGCTAAATGTAGCTCTACTTGACTTTTGTTTTTGAACGACCCATTTGGTTGTGCTTATTTTGAAAATTATTAATGTTACTTAACTTAAACTTTCATAAACCTCATTTGATTACATGACTTACTATATTTTGTGAATGATTTGTAATATTTCTAATTAGATCATTCATATTGTTAATACAACTATAATTAAAATGATTATTATTGAATATTAAAATTTCTCATTTTTACCCTATTGTCATGAAAATCAATAGATTCAACAAATTGAATTAGAGTTACAAAATATAAGGTAAAAAATCTAAATTTAGGATGTACAATTCACAAAAAGAAAGAAAAAACTAAATAGATTAGCTAAACCCCAAAAATTCAAAACCAACACCTAAACACAAACATAAAAAATCCAGATTTCCAAATTTTTCACCCTAATCACAAGCATTTGTAATTCTCAGACATCAGAACCCTATCAAATAAGTCCACAGACATTCAATTCCCAAACATTTGATTTTGAACCTGCGCGCCAAACATTCAACGCATGACAATAAATATGTTTTTTAACACTGATGGTCAATATATAGAGCAATTTGTATATGGCTATTTTGTTCTTTAAACTGTATAAGAAATGACAATCAAAATGCACCCATTGACAATCAAAATTTGGATTTTATTAGCATGACAAAAGGGTAGAATTAAGTAATTACATGATTTTATTGATATGAAATGTAATGACGTTGAAGTAGTGTCAGTATTTAATTGTTACTAAAGGTAGAAACGTGCAAGAAGGCAAAAAAATCAATTATAACACCACAGAACTGTTACGAAAAATTATGTGTGGATTATAATTAATAGTCACTAAATGCTAATCAATAACACTACAAAAATGTGGTCAATTAGAAAACAAGTAAACCAAATATATTTTATTCTCAAATCCTTATTCAAATTCAATAAAACCAGTTGGTTAATGCATGTAAATAGTTTCCTCAGGTTGGTTCTCCATGCTCTAGATTAGACAACTGTTTAAAGATGAGAACAAAATTCCAAACTAAGAGTATGAAAAAAAGAAAACATTTCGCAATTCCTTTGATTTGCATAGATAACATTCCAACACCCTACAGCCATCGATATTGGAATGCTAGAACAGATATCGACCACGCTTAATAAAAGCAATGTTGTCAATATACGTCAAAGAAATTCCTGGAAGTTTTACGTAGCAAACAAGGGAGACAAATTTCTCCGAAAGTTATTTAATTAGTGAAGAATGTCAAACATATAATTACAGATCTTGATCAACCCCCTCAACAAGTTGACAATCTTGCAATCACTTATTTCATACAAAAAAAAAAAAAAAAAAAAAATCTCTATAGGTAATCACAACAAAACTTAGGTAACCTGAGTTGATTGGTTTGGTGGCTTTCTCATGCAAGATAAAATAGTTGTGTTATCCAATTCCGGATACCTTCCCGCCTAGATGAATTCAACAATCACCCTATCCATAAACTCGGCACGGGTGTCTTTTCCAAAGGGGCAACCTTCTCTTCCATCCCACCTTTCCTCTGTATCTTCAACACATTAACCCAATGACACCGGATCCGAACCAGCTGTTCGAAATGTCACAGAACGCTCTACTTGATGGTGTTGCACTTCATTGTATCTTGAAAAGATTCTTCAATTTCACCACAAGTCTCCACTCATCCGTGGACAAATCATCCTATACAACATAATTAAATTTATTGGCCGAAACAATAATAATAACTCGTTTGATCTCGAAAATGTTCTCTCATACATCCAACCATGTAAAACTACTCACCATATCATGGTGGGCTCAAGTTTCCTGATTAAAAAACGGAAAAAAAAAAATTAAAAAGGAAACTAACCCGATAATTGGCTTTGAGAAGGTCAATGGACTTCCTTGATATATGGCTCACAAGTTCATCCTCCAAATCAAAATGCCTACCATACATCTTTTGCTGCTCCTCCGAGGAATGCCCAACTATCTGTTGAAAGAAGCCAAGGAAACTTTATCACATATTGATTCGACAAAAATGATTTTGTATTTGAGATGATATTGGAGAATTAGAAAAGAAGAAGTAAAAGTTCGAAATAAAAACAATATATTCCATCAATCATACATAGAAACATATCCATCAAATTTGATCAACATTTCCAACTTCCCCCACCAGACAAAAGACTTTATTGTAGAAAACATTAAGGGGATTGTAAAACAACAGCAACACCAGTAAAATAAATAAGGACTACCTTAATCGCAATCTTCTGCCCTTTTTTTGCATAATCAACAGGTTTGTGATTATTTTCAATAGATGCAATACGACCAATGTCAATAAATTCTCTTTGAGGAATACAAATTGGTGTGCCAACCTGCAACAATTGGTAAAACATCAAAAAAATTGAAACTACCAGGTGATTTGTGAAATCAAAGATTATACTATTCAAACTAGCAGAGATGTTTGTATTCCACGATATTGTATTACAAAGAACTACTTTTAAAAGAAAATGCAAAAATACATCGTTCAAGGACAAGCATGACAAGCAAGTACAATATTTCGGAATCAATTCTCCATAAAATTCCACCGTCAAAATAAATGAGTAATAAAATAATTGCATTATAGGAAGTATTGATACAGCGATGGAGAAAAGTATAGTCGATATAAATATAAGTGTTTAAATATAGTAGATATAAATATAGATATTCAATTTCTAGTTATATTATATCTGTAGCCCTTAAACTTTGAAGTTTGGGTCTATCAGTACTTAACTATCAAAAATCAAAATTATATTTAGTCTCTAAACTTCGATTTTTTTCTTTTTATATTTACGGCTCTATTAAACCTAGATACAAGTTTAGTTTTCCATTAGACAGAAAATTTAAACTTATATCTAAAAGATTGATTACTTTTTAAATATATCAAATCTCTCAAGGACTTAAATGTTAACAAACCTACTCTGACACATATAGAACTTCAGAGACTAAACTTGTAATTTAACCTCTATTTACAAATAGTGATAACACAACTTTATACATACAACTGAACTAAAATTACACGATGGTTCTAGAAGATGGGCACCCTCAACCTCACAAGCAAAAGAAACTAAAAAATCATCCGAAGAAATAAGAGGAAGAAACAAACAGATACAAATTAAAACTTCAAAAGATCTTTTGCAGAAATATTATGCAAATGACATTAATTTGAAAACGTAACTTCCATAACATTTTTGCATGTCATCTATTTAGACAACAAATTAAAAACCGATTGGTTGTACATCAATTAAATTATTCCTTATTAAAACAATATACGGTGTTTGAAAGATATCTGCAATTCTTAAATGACACAAAAGAAAATAATTTTTAAAAAGTAGAGCAACAAATATATCGAAGTGTACTAGGTATGAAAGGTCACGTATCAGAAATAACTGCAAACATAAGGATGCTGCAAAGTTAGATTATTTTCCTTTTATTCCAAAGCAATTCTTTTATCAAATGACTTATTTGAGAGCCAACTGATCTGCATATATGCAACTACCGAAGCAAGAGATTATAAATTAAGCCAACATTTCAGAGTTAAAAGGTTAAATAACATCGTGAACATTTAAGTGAATAGGAAAGGTGAAAAGCATATATAAGTGTACCTTGGCAATGCCTTCAATCACATCGACCCCCAACACAATTGGATCCTTTTTGTTGAAAATGCAATTTGGTAAAATTTTGAGAACACAAGGAAAGACTGCTTCCTCAGCGGCTTCTTTCTTCTTTTCCTCCTTGAGATTATCAATATAGGCCTTGAATTGGTCGAACAAGTGATAAATGATATCAGCAATAAAGATCTTCACACCAAGCTCATCGGCAAGTTCTCGAGCTTCTGGAGTTACTTTAACATCAAAAGCCAAAATAGTGGCATATTCTTTTTTCTTTTCAAGCATTACACTAGCTTTCATGACATCTTTTTTATGCACTGGTCCTATACTTATTCCACTGACAGGAATGCTCACTGCCGGGGACTTCAAAAACTCCAATAATGCTTCCAAGGAGCCAAGTGTAGATGCTTGAACACAGACTCCCTCACCAGTCTTGTCTATCCTGCTCAAAACCGATTTCATATCTTCCATAGCTGAATCCTTAATGTCTTCCAAGTCATCCTCAGGACCTACCACATGAAGACTGGTTCCAGCAATGGCATGCTCAAGACCCTATACAAATATTCAAAAATACCAATGGCATTTTGTTAAGATCATTCAACAAAAGCAATAATCAATCCCGTTAACGTACAATGAGACCTATGAAACATAAAAACACTCCACAACATTTGTATCTTCTTTACATACTAGACAGTGCAATACTCGGCTTTTCTAATACATAAAATAATTAATTAAAAAAATTGAGCACATGAAGTCCCTAGAACACAATTTTTTAACTGAGTAAAGGAATAACGTCTGACGAAAGAGAAAAACACTACAATATGAAAATCTATACATCTTTGAGCACCTAAGAAGCACAGACATGGATACAGGATGTGAAAGCATGGAAAACCCTTCAGTTAAACTCCTTTTGACACTCCTTCAAATACGGCTTCTTGGTGGGCCTCTTTACATTCAAAATTCTTTTGTAACTGCAATATCTTAGTAATTATTGAAGATTACAAAGCTCTTTTCATGTAGTTACCTTTTTAGGAGGGGATTTCCTCTACCTCCAGCCCCTAGGCTGTTTTACCTTTTGATTACATATATCCGCTTCTCATTTCTTAGTAATTTAAAAAAACTAACCATAAGAAAAAAAAATAAGAGAGAAAGATAGACAGAGACGTTCCTTCAGGTCCTTAGCCGAATGGTTCTAACATGATGCAAAAATTGAGAAAGAAAATGATATATGTAGAATAGAGTGTAGAAAATAGGAAGTGGTTACATCTTAAAGGAGATTACTAACATAGAAGAAAATGAATAATTGACGCCTAAAGACAGACATGGAAGAATTGAAGCCAAACAGAATTGGAAGAGGTGCTTTCTAAAGAAAATAAGATAACTTTCTGAGAGTGCCTAATGGTTTAGAAGAAGAGACGGGAATCCCCTCTTCTTTCAGAAACTCATGGCTTCAAGGAGAAGATCCATTCGTTTATCTGAACTGGTGGTTGTGGTGGTATAAAACTTGGTAAAATATGGGGAAATGAAAGGAAAGATTCTTAGATTCAACTGAAGTTTGTACTTAAAATCTGAAAAAAATTTACAAAATCCTATCCATCAATTCAAAATAATGCAAACTTCTTAGCGCAAAGATCATCCAAATGATATGTATGGGGAAAAAAACACAAACTTCAATGACCATATGACCATATGACAAGTCTCTAAGATGTGCCCTAGTTTCTTTCGGAAGAACCATTGTGTCCAGGTCAAAATTCAGTCAAAATTCACAATTCTTAATGGTAAAATTAAAATATAAATATATATACATATATATATTTCTTGATTGATAGTTATGACCAATTACCTGTCCAGTTATTTTTATCCCCTGAGCAGCCTTGATTTCCTTGTGATGCAGATATGTTCCCTGAAGATTATACAACCAAAATCATCAGCTGTTCATTGCAATACTTACATATAAATATAATAATGCTTCATCAAGGATTTCATATTCAGACAGACCACAAAAATACTCGATAATTCTAGTGATAGTGCACAGACACATCCAAGTCAACAAAGTTCAAGATACTGTCAAATACTTAAAGCCAGACTCGGAAACTTTTTTCAGGTTCTACGGTAGAGAACATATTGATCTCAAAAGGGTTACGTACAAACTTGTTTTCCTACATTGGAATTCTACAACGGAGCAATACTTCTGAAAAATGCCTCAACCAGTTAGCAGTAATCCCTCATCCCAATAAGAATGTATAAGAGTTTCAGAAAGGATGCTCGGACTCTGCTATTTTGGAAAGGAACAAATCCCATAAAAGATATTTCTCTGCTTTATCAATCACAACAATACTTCATTCTAAAATTATTTTTCTCCAAGCTTAGAAACAAAATTCAAATTTCTGCAGGAATGGGTCATTAGCAAACTTAGATTATTAAATTTAACTCAGAAACCAATTTCAACCATATTTATATGCTATGAAAGTGAAGGAATTATAATCTACCAATCTGGAATCAAGAATTAAAAAAATATATGGACCACATTCTCTTTTTGAGCCGAAGAGATTCTCCCCAACAGTTGGGCTTTACCTTGTCTCTCAATGTCGTCACCCCCATATTTTTAACTGTTTGCAACAAATTTACATACACTAACTTAAGCTTGCACAAGTTATTCCCTAAACGACTCATAAAATAACCAAATCTCATATACAGATAATAACCAAAGATTAATACATTGACAAGATTACATTCTTATCATTATAAGCAAGATCGATCATCTAAAGCTGTATAAACTGAAAAAGCTAAAAGAAGTCATACCTTCACCCGAAGTTCCTTCATTGGATGGGGCGTCAATAGGGCTCGAATAGAAGTAACAATTGGGCCCTGTAACAAGATGATTCCATAAGTTCAATTAAAGGCCATCCAAACAAAAAAAAAGTAATTTCATAATTAGATCAGTGCTTGCCTGCATCCCACAAACAACGATTTGATCTCCTTCATGCAGCACACCATTAACCAGTATGACATCAATAGTTGTTCCATGACCTTCAACAACTTTGACCTCCAAGACCGTGCACTGTTGATGGAGAAACAGAATATGATCACCTTTTAACTTCTTTTATATATATACCAATATACACACACATTGTCATAAAAAATAATATTGAGCCACAGCAAATTAACACCTGCACTTCATCACTATATGTAAGTTTCTTCGTCATAGTTTTCTGGGCCCACTGCACCAATAATAGTAACATATCTGGAATACCTTCACCACTAAGATATTCAGAAACAAATTATTACTTAACTTGAAAAAAAAAAAATTACTGCTTATAGAAGTCAAAACAATATCAGCAAGCATGTGAAACTTACGTGACAGCACTTGTAGGTACTATACTGAAAGTTTCCCCCATTTCTTTATTTTTATAATACAGCTCGGTATTCAATCCCTGCTCTTTAAATTGAGTAATAATCTGTTGACCGAAAAAAGTATATTCGCTCGACATCCATTTTAAGCTGTGATTAAAATAAAATACAACTGGAAGATGGATAATGTAAATAACCTGAATAAGCCTCATATTGAACTCATTCTGCACATCCTTAGTTTGCTGCTTCATTGTCTTGAGTATTGGTGCATTGCGGATTGATTTCCACCCATAAAGTCTGTCAACCTTGAAAGTTGGATAACTTCTTTAGGGTCAGAAACAGATCTCATTTATCAAAATATACAAAACGGTGGAAATAATACACAAATAAAGAATAGACATTGTTCAAAAAAAATTGAGAGCAATTGCAAATAAATAGTAGTTACCTTATTCAAAGCAACAATAAATTCTGTGTTTCTCATCCTCAAGAGATTAAGAGATTCTATTGTTTGTGGCTCTAAGCCATGCATGATGTCAACAACCAAAATTGCAAGATCACATAAGCCTGAACCACGAGAACGTAAGTTCGTAAACGACTCGTGCCCAGGCGTATCAATAATAAGTAGGCCAGGAACCTTCAGCTTTGCATCAGCTTTCAGTTCCCTAGTTCTTTCCCGAATGTTCTCAGCAGGAAAATAGGTTGCCCCAATCTGCTGAGTAATTCCTCCCGCTTCTCCTTCTTGAACATTTGTGCCACGGATACAATCTAGTAGCTTAGTTTTACCAGTATCAACATGACCCATAATACAACAGATGGGTGAGCGAAGATTTTCTTCCTGTTGTACAGGAGTAGCATCTGAAATTGAAGCTTTTTTCCTAACAGCATCCTCTTTCCTTTTGCCCTTGTCAGCAACCTCAACTCCGTCCTGCTTCTTTTTGTTTTCAATATCTTGAGACTTTATAGACTGAGAAGGTAAACCTTTTTGAGAAGGAGCAGCTAGCTTGGCACCTACAAATGCAAGTTTCATTAAACAGAAGAATCAACTTTCAACCTTCAAATTTGAAAGTACAAAGAAAATACTAAGCCATAGATTAAAATCAGTGAGATAACATCTTACAAATAATCCCTCTTCTTAGTCAATTTTAAAGCTTCAGACAATTCTTCATGAAAATATCAAAAAGAGAATTGAAGAAAAAATAGAGACAAGAAAAAGAAAGAACACTCACTATTCCCATTTGTTGGAGATATATTCTTTGTAGTAAGACAAATAATTAGTAATCATCTAAGCTATATTTTGTGAAGGGAGAGAAAAAGTTTCACAGGATAAAACAAGAATTCAACCCTAAAAAATGTATATAAAAAACAAAAGACGTCTCTGACTGCAGTTGTTTCTTTCCATCCAAAGAGGAGCTAAGCTCGAACTAAATTCAAATTTCAAACAATGAAATTCCTGGTTTTTCTGAGGTGGTGCTGCAATTAGAAGACAGAAATGCTCTCATATTGGTCTAAAAAAGGTGTGCCAGCTGAAGCAAGATAGTAGCATATTCCAAAAATCTACTCGCAAAATCATATTACAAAAGTAAATGCCCTTGAGATTTCAGGTTTTTTATACACATAACACACCCTACGGCCTTTTGCTACTGTAGAATGGAAGAAATTGATGCACTGTATTCTTGTACTCAGTGATGGTGGAGTGTGGAGATAGGATTTCCTTAAAGAGAACCAAAGAAAGAGAATGAGGCAGTCTCTCAAAACACAAGGAATTGCAAAATTTCCAATTGGGTCCAATTAAAAAGAAGAAGAATCTCCCTCTATCTCTCTTTTCGCTATAAGCCTCCTTTTTTCCTTTATATTAATTGTTTGGATTTCCGCATAACATTTACTCCTTCCTTTAGTTTTCATGCACTCAATTTGTCTTTTTTTCCTTCCATGAACACCATGCTTCGATTGAGAAGAAAGAAATATAACACAGAGGCAAACAAAAAAGAAAGAACAAAGATAAAAACCAAAACAAAGGAACTCCAATCTTGCAAAAAAAGATCGAATGGGCAATTCAAAAAAATCTGTTGAAAGAGGACACTAAAAGAAAAAATCAACAAAAGCTTCCAGACAAGTGTAAACAAGAAAATTGTCCAGATGCAACACCAAATTCCTAAGTGCTGCATGCATAAGGTAGTTATTACAGAACTTCTAAAAAGAAAATTTTGATGGTATCATAAAAGTGGAAGTGAATCTCCAGCGCCCATTAAACTAGTTCTAATCATTTTACATTTTTTATTTTGATTAATGTTAAATTGGTCTGAGTAACCTGGATGCAGACAAATGTCGAATTTATATTATTGAACTTACCTGCGCCATTCTTTCTATCCTTTTTCATGTCATTCTCAGGTTCGGATTCGAGCTCCTCGTCAGCGAAGGAACTTTTTAAGGAAAGATCAACAACAGCATCATCCCAACTCTTTGCATCCCATTCATCCTCATCCTCGTCTTCTTGAATTTCATTATCTTCAGTAGCCTCAAGAACCCCTGACTTTTCCTCCACATGCATCAACTCAACAGCTTCAATCTTCTCCGACTCCAATACTTCTGTCTCTGCCACATCTTTTTCTTGTATTTTTTCTACTATATGTTCTACTACCTTAGTTTGTGCATTGCCATTTGTTTGATGATGGGATGGTTTTGTCTTCTTTGTCTGGTATTTGGGTCGTTTAGCTGGTGCACTGGGATCAGATGTAGACAGAGGTAAACCTCCTGCATTTGACAATATCTGGTTCCTCATTGCTTCCAACCTCCGTTGTTCTTCCTTTTGTTTACCTGTTAACAGCTTGCCTTCCAGTTTCTTCCTTAAAAGCTTCTCTTTTTCTCTTTCCTTTTTCCTACGCTTAGCCTCTTCAGCTTGCCTTTCAAGTTCTTCTAGCCTAAGTCTCTCCTCTTCTTCTTTTTTCAATCTCTCTTCTTCCTCCCTTTTCCTTCGCTCTTCCTCTTCTTTTCTTCTAGCCATTGCTTCCTGCATCTCCCTAACATGCTTTGGCACTTTCTTCTCTGGCACTTTACTCTTCGCAGCACCTTTTTTGGGTTCTATGATTTCAGACTTTACCTCCTCAACTTTTTCATCACTCCCTTCAGCAGCAGCTGCAGCAGCTGCCGCCTTTTTTTCTTTTTCCTTCTCCTTCTTCTTTTTCTTCTTCCTTGCTGCAGCTGATTCTGTGCTTTCTTCTTCAGCTTCCTTTTCAGGAGGAGCTACAAGCTCAGGTGGATTTTCAACTTTGGCCTCCTGGAAAAAAAGAGGAGGATCTGCTGGTTTTGAAATGGCAGGCCCTTCTCCTAGCTCAGCAAGAATCTTATCCAAATCATCTTCTTCTTGAGCAGTCCTTCCGCTCTTCTTCTTTTTCTTTTTATTTTTTGAAGTTTCTGCCACCGCTTCCGTCTTGTTGGCATTAGATAAATCAGAATCAAGATTGCTACTTACTGTATTATGTATTTCAGGCACGACCACATCTTTAGCTTCATTTGCCTGCGCATTTTCATCACTTAATGCAGTAACAGTACTGTTGCTTTTCTTCTTAGAGGACTTTTTCTTACCAGAGAAAGCAATTACATTAAGGTCGTCTTCATTAACGCCATCATGGTCTAATTTATTTGTCTCTGACATAGAAAAATCACCATCATTTTCCTCATCTGCTAATGCTGCACTAAAGGAATTTCCACTCTTCTTTGAAGCCTTAGCGGACTTCTTTTTCTTACCAGAGAAGCTAATTGATGTAACATCCTCCTCATCTTTTTTATCATCTCTGTCCTCATCCTCATAGTCAAGACCACTGAAACCTGAAAATGCACTTCCAGCCTTCTTGCCACCTTTTGATGACTTCTTCTTACCTGTAAATTCAATGACAGGCTCACCATCAATATCTTCATCAGCCCTGATCTCGTTATCAATCGCATCCTCATCATTGTCATCATCAAGGGCAGTGAATGCTGACACTGCAGAAAAACCACTCTTCTTCGAAGACTTGGAAGACTTCTTCTTGCCCGAAAACTTGATCGCAGAATGTTCCTCCTCATCATCATCCTTTTCTGTAGTCAACACAGATTCTTCGTCATCATCAGCATCATCTATTCCCTCCTCTTCAAGCAAACCAAAACTGGAAGAAGAAAAAGCACTGCTACTTCCACCCTTCTTCGACTTGCCCTTCTTCTTCCCAGTAATAACAATTTCTGAAACACCATCCACATCGTCTTCGTCATCATCGTCCTTAAGTTGTGAAGCTTTTGAATTTCCCTTCTTACCCTTCTTCTTCCCAGTTATCACAACCTTCTCCTCCTGAATTTGCGCTTCTTCAGACAACTCGGTTCCAATGGAGTACTCATCGTCGTCTACTGCAAATGTCTTTTTCTTCGACTTCCCACCACCATGGGCTGCCGCAGGGGCGCTGTCATCATCCCTTGCGGTAGGCTTCTTTCGACCCATAGGAATATCGGTAAATTGAAACCCTTAAACCACCAAGAAAAGCGCCCCAAGAATCCTATCAGCAAATTGATAGCCAAAAATTAGACCCAACAACACCAATCGGCTACGTAATCAGATCTCTCTTCAACAGAATAAAACCATAAATAAAACATAAATAAAAATAAACAACATCAAAGCCCCAAAAACAACAATGAACCTTAGAAGAGATGAAGCGTTTCTGGAGAGAAATTAGATAAGTCAGCTAGTGAAGATAGAGAGACATGTACGAAGCTAACGCTTGGGATTGGGAATCTGGTAAAGGTTCGTCGGGCTAGTGCAAAATCATATATAACAAAGCTGGCGAATGAAATTCAGTCTGATTGGTAATCCAGTTTTAATCCCAAAAAAAAGAAAAAAAATCCGTCTAAAGTAGGTCCGATTGGGCAGGAATTCAAATTAAAAATTGACCTAATTCTAAATTCGCCCTAATTAAAGATCGGTTAATCAAAAAAGAAATGAAATTCAATCACGGCGGCCAACGACTAAGAGATGGAGATGGGGTGGGAGTGGCGCCGTGAAGTTGAAGCAGAGAGATAAGGAAGAAAAGTGACGGTGTAGACGTTTCCGGCGAGTAGCGGCGGCAGAAGAATAAACGCCGGTGAGATGCGGCTGCGGTTGATATGAGAGTGAGAAACAGAGGAGAGGAAATTGTAGAGAGAAATGAAGGAAGCTCTCTAGGGTTTATATCTTTGTCTTCTGTTATATATGGGTACGGGAAAGAAAGAGGGAAATATAGAGTACAATTTTCAAAAATTACAAAATATTGAAATTATTTACACTATACGTCAAACAAAATTCATTCATCACATTTTTTATTATAACAATTTTCCATATAAATAAAAAAAAATGGTTAATTTTCGTAAATATAAGAAACATTCAAAATAAAAAGTCATTAAGATCATCATTTTTATTTATCATTCTTTTTCTTTTTCAGCCTCGTTTCCAAATATATTACTTAGAAACGTGGTGATGTTTAAATATTTTAGCCATTTTATATTTTTTAAAATACCAAAAAAAAAAAATTTGAAAAATTGCTTAGAAACAGCATTTAAAATTCCTCGCTCCCCATCCATCAACCATCTAGTTTTTCCATCTTAAATATTTCGCTCTTTCTATCGATCATCTAGGCTTCCCAAATTGTTTTGGTTTTTGGTGATCATGTTAGATATTAGATGGAGATTTTAACCATTTTCTCAAACCTTCCCAATGGTAACTTTTTTTTGTTTAGACGAAATTGAGAACGTCAATTTTTCAAATTTGATTATAACAAAATTTCCCATCTTTTTCAATCTTATACCAAATCTTTAACTCATTTTTTTCCATCTTAAATCATTTTTATACAATTTCTCAAATATTTTATTCATTTATATGTTCAAGAATACAATAGAAATCTTATTTACAGCAACACCTTTATATAAAATTTTAGAAAATTTGAGGTTGATCCAGGTTCATTCCAAATAAAGGTGTAACAAAAAAGTCCAAAATTATAAATTATAAATTTTTAGGAATTTTAGTCAGATGAACTGAGATTATCAAATTTTTAGGCGTTCTTGGTAGAATTATTATATTTTTAATATTTGATATAGTAATTTTAAACTTTTGAAAAGATTAAAAAAAATAGTTGAGGTTTGCGGAAAATTTTTGAAATTTTTGAAAAATGGTAGAATCTCATTTTAATGTTCCAGGATGCACAAAAAAATACAAAACAACAAAATAATGGATAGGTTGGAAATTTTTAATATTTTAAGGAAATGGTCAATCTTGCGTGAGATACATGAGAAAATAAGTTTAAAAAAATGTGCTAGTTTTAAGAGACGAAACCTATTAAATGTCGTTTCTAACAACTTTCCAAGTTTTTTTCATCTAGAAACTAAGTTTTTTTCATACACACTAAGATTTTATAGAAATTAAGTTCTTTTTTCATATAGAAATACAAAAAAATTATTTGGGGGTTTCTTAGATAACTAGGGCGGTTTAGATAACTAGAATGTAACCAGAATTACTCTGAATTAGAATATTATTAGAAAGTGTGAGTAATCGAGGATGAAACAAAAATAAGTTAGTGGAGCATGCAAACTATTAGAAAGATCCAAAAATGCTTAAATCTAAACATAAATTTTGGATTACAATTTGCAATACATTATAAACTTATCTCATTACGGGCCTCGAATACCCCTAGATGTGTATGGCATCAACTACGTCCCATTTCTTTTTTATTTTAGTTATATATAAGCAAATAAGGAAGGTGAGTACTATGTATGTTTCTAAAAATGGAAAAGTGATATGCATGTGCATGAGTACATATAACAAAGAAAAAACAAGAAATGACCGGGGATGTTCTCAACATGGGAATTTTAGAAACCTCGTGTTTCATAAGGTCATCCAAAACTTTTCAGATACTCTTTCTAAGAGCTAGGATGATTATAAATCTCCAAATAACAGAGCATCTTAGGGCTCGTTTGATAACATTCTCGTTTCTTGTTTCTCATTTTTTGTTTCTTTCTTTTTTATAACAAGGAACTGGATTATGTTTGATAAGATAATTATTTTCATTTTTATTTATTGAAAAGAAAATACAAACAAAAAAATTGTTTGATAATCATTTATTGTTTTTCGTTTACGTGTTATTTTTCAAGCATTTTGCTTATTTTTTAATTTAAATATAATTTAATTATGTAATAAAAATACCGAATATACATAATTCATTAAAAATGAACAAAAAAAAGATATAAAACATTAACATCATCAAATACACATAATTTTGGTTGTAACATTAAAAAATATAATAAAATATTTTTTTAGGAAATTTGTCAAAAATAACAAATTTGACAAAATATTTACAAAATATAGCAATATTCTGTCAATGATAAACATTAATATGCTTCTAGCAATGACACATATAGGTAGTAATAGAAATTTATTAGTGTCTATTATGGAAATAATCCAAAATTTTGTTATATTTTTTAAATATTTTAATTTATTTTACTATATTTATAAATGTTCCTAATTTTTATTAATATTGAAATTTGATTTATCATTCAATTTATTTCTTTGAAATGATGTTGACTCAAATGCATGCCGTAACCCTCAGACTTTTGACATGGATGCAACCCTCTTCCTTGCATGCACAAGTCTCCTCGCTAACCATCATGTCACCTACCTAAATAACCTCTAAAAGACAAGCTCTCCTCACAATGATGGCAGTCTATAACACTCCTTTTGGAGGTTTGAGTGAAATTTATTCCTGAATAAAAGGTAATTTGGTTAAACGATTATCTAAGAACATAAACGATCGTGCAAAAATTTAATCGATTGTGTAAGAAAGATAAACAATCATGTAAAGGAATAAAGATTGTATAAGAAGTTAAACTATAACACCCCAAAACTAATAAGTTAAATTTATTAATTTTAATATGATGAATTTGGGTGTTAATTGAGAAATTGTTTGAAATTGTGGAAATTAAGTATTTCGGAAGGTTATGTAAGTAATTTTTGGAAATAAGAATTCTATGGTTAAAGTTTTGATTTTTTTTTTTAATCGATGAGTATTGATGAATTAGGTTGGTAAAAGTTTATGGGTAATTTAAGAGTAATTTTATTTTAAAATAAATAAAATTATAAAAGAAAATGTATATTTTGTTGGAAAGGGAGAAAAATTGAAGATGATGGAATGAGTTATTAAAAGAGGAGACATGAGAGGTTGTTTGTTATGATGGGAAAAGAAACGAGAAAGAATTAATTAATAGGTATAATAATAGTAATAGTTAATAATAATATTATTATTATTAAATAGAGCATTATTGGGAAGCATGAACTTACTATTCACCATCTTCTCTACTCTTCCTCTTTCCTTCACAATTAAAGCCCTGGCCGCCGCCCTTTCACTGTGCACCTCCGGCCGCAGTAAATCCCACGACTAACGCAGCCACTGCACGACGACGATCGCCCAGACGAAGCCTTCTCCGCCTCGATCTCCATCCACAGCCGTAGCCGCACCGTTCTACCATCGCGAACCCGTGCCGTCCAGTTTCCTCCAGTCGTCTGCGCCACGTTCTTCACCGTCACTAGTTTTCGGTCGCCTCCACTCATCAGATCCGAACGTCTCTCTTCGCACACAGCCGAGCCGCGCGCGGATCACCAACTTCAGTCTGTCGTGTGAGTCCTCCGTCCGAGCCACTTTCTCGAGAAGCCGAGCCATTTTTCCCTTCACCGAGCCAGCTTCGCGTAAGCCGTACGCGAGCCGCGCGCAACCGAGCCACTTCTGTGTGAGCCGTACGCAAGCCAGTTCCGTGTAAGCCGTACGCGAGCTATGTGCACCGAGTCGTTCCTGTGTAAGTCGTATGTGAGCCGTGAGTCTCAAGACCCGAGCCGAAGCCCTTGCTAACCGAGCCACCTTTAGTTTAGCCGTCTGCAACATATTTGAGCCCTTGGTGAGTTTTGCTTAGTTCTCGTTGGGTTTGGTACACCAAATAATTATTGTTTTTGGTATTAAATGAGTTAAAACTGGAATGAGTTAGAATTGTGTTGTTGGAAAGTTAAGGTGTGGTTGAGGAATTGAGTTGTGCAAATTTCTATTCAAGGTTGTATTGGGATCAACTTTAAATCTTGGGGGTAAGTTTGGATGAGTTGGTTGCCTAATTAAATAAGTGATAGTTGGCAAAATTATTAAGTTTAATTTTGTTCATGTTTAGGACTGAGTTTATTGTGAGAATTTTAGATTTCCCCTACTAAACTCTACTTGGAAGGTGCATGTATGTTATGTATTGTTTAGTGGTTGAAGTAAGAGATGTATGCATGTATGTTATGTATTGTTTAGTGGTTGAAGTAAGAGATGTATGCATGTATGTTATGTATTGTTTAGTGGTTGAAGTAAGAGATGTATAATATGTCTATTTGAGATGACCGTATAAATGGTTACATCGGGACCATATTATGATTTAGATACATTATTGATTTAGATACAGTATTATTTGAGGCATGCTATGATCAAATATGTTACTTTTGAGTTATGTCTACATGAACTAAGATGTTGATGTTATGATAAGCATGTATAGGCTATAGTGTTCGGTTAATTTTACTATTGTATGGGGTCCATCGGGGTCACCATCTATGTATGCATGTGTGGCTAGTTTGAGATGTGATTTGATGATTCCTTCGGGTTCACCGAGAGCCCAGATGTGTCCCTACGCTAGATAGTATGTTACATTACAGGACTCAAACGAAAGGTTAACAAACGAAAGGTTAACAAACGAAAGGTTAACAAACGAAAGGTTAACAAACGAAAGGTTAATAGACACATAGTGAGACTAATATGAATCTCTTATTGAGTATAAATTTATACTCAATCTTTTAAAAGTGACCATGGATCGTCATAAGGAAGAGTTCAGTTTTCTTTCGCATTTATATATCGGTAGTTATATTTTCATAGGTTTATTTCATAACTACGGTTCAATTACTTTAAGTATTTCTTCTATTTTTGGGCCCAAACTAATATTTTGATTAGTTATTTTTATTATTTAAAGTTTTTCCTCAAATTTTAATTTATTTTCTTGTATATAAAAAAAGTTGGGTTGTTACATAAACGATCATGTAGAAGATTGAACAATCGTGTAGATATCTAAACGATCGTGTTGAAAATTAAAGAGGTTCTTGGGGTTAATTATCATATCAAGTGGAGTGGATTCCAAGTGTCGTAACATGCAAAGACTTAGAATTTAGTTAAGAGGAGCTAGCAAAATTATAGGAGTTTAAAGAATGATTAATCCAACTTAGGATTAATATAAATAAGGGAAGAAGACAAAAGGAAAGGATTATTATTTTGAGATTTTACAAAGAAAAAAGCTAGAGATCGTTAAGTAAGAAGAAGACTGGATAAGAGTTCTGAACAAAGAGGGGAACTTAGAATTGTGAATGATTTTTCTAAATGAATATAGTTTTCAAAAGCTTTGATGTCTAAGTCTCATGTTTCATGTCTCATGTCTCATGTAATGCATGTTTATGTTTACATAAAAGCTTGATTTGAAAGAAAGCTTTAATGTTATGTTTTAAAGTTGAAGATTCACGTGTTATTGATTATATTGTAAGCTTTGTTTAGACTAAATCATTAGTTTTATTCCTATCAATTAGTTAGTTGTTATGTGCACATAATGAGTAAATGTAACCATGTAGAGAAGGCATGCATGGTGGAATGAGGCGAGACTGCATAAACAATGTGTATTGTGACAGGAAGCCGAGCAATAAAGAATGAACTGGGAAATTATCAAGGAGGTTTTTGATGAATAGGTCATTACAATAGTCCATGCACGAGAATGATTCATGTCTTTGTGAAAGGAACAAGTGAAACTAATTTGTGTTTATGAGATTTGAAATGTGTTATTGAATTTAGGCATTGAGTCCATGTTTAAATGAACATGATTTATGAATTTTATTCTCAAAAAGGTTTTTAAAGTATCACTCACTAAGTCTTTTGACTTATGTTTTAAGTTTTCCCTCTCCAAGTTGTAAGAGGTAAACGATCGTTTAGAAAGGTAAGTGATCGGAGGTAAGCGATTGTTTAGGATGCTAAGCGATCATGTTCAAAGGGGTAGGCAATAAGAACTAAGCGATTAGTCAAGGAGCTAAACGATCAAGTTGAAGAGTTAAAGGATCGTTAAGGGCTGAAGTCTGTGAATGCATTTGTCATTTCTTTGTTTAGCCCTTTCTTTAAGAATTTTAGATTATTTTATACTGTTGTAGAATTTTTTTTGTTTAAATAAATAAGAGATGTGTTGCATTACTTAAAATATTGTTATTAGCGTTAAGTTTGTATGTAAATGGATAATGGTTCAAATTTTTTAAATCACATTTCATTTCACGACAAGTTTAAAAATGTGTGCGAGGCGGGGCATGACAGTTTGCTCTCCTAATGCCACAAGCCTTGGACGCCTACTCAAGTCATCTTGCCTAATAACCTCTTTAGAGGTTATTTTTCATTATTTTGTCGGTCTAACATACAACCTTATAACCTCTAAACGCCAAGTACTCAACTTCTTGACACTTCGTCAAAATTTTCTCTTTTTCAACCTAAAAATTAAACTCACCTTAGCAACCCTAACTTAATTTTTATTCTTTCCAACGACCAAAACATATCCTCTAAAACCTTCATTGAGTAAATTTCGAATACCAACACATTCTAAACCTAACCTTTCAAACTTTCAAAAGTTTCAAGTTTTCTTATGGTTTGGGGTTTACACTAGCTTTGTATAGACACTTAAAAATTTTGTTGAGCGAAAGAATAGAGAGATTAAAGTGTTTAGATGAGATATTGGACATACAAGTTTCAAGTTTCAACATACTCATGTTGTGTGATTTGTGTGTGAAAATTTTTAAGTTGTTTATTTTGAATGTGATTTGTATGTTTTGATGTTTGATTGGTTTTTTTTTCTTCTCTTGTATGCTTATTAAGCTTAGTTGAGTTTGGAGAAACCCAAATGAGTTAAGAAAAACAAGAAAAATGATACTTGTTTTGAGAGTTTTTATTAAATATTCATTTGTGTTAGTGTAATAGTGAAGATTTAACTTAGCTTCCCAAAGGATAAGAAGGAGATACCATGGAAGGGTATGTCACGTACCAACGTGAATGATATTGAAGAACTAAAGGTTCCATCGCAGGCTACATTTCTTATCTCAGGCATCAACCATTTAAATTCTTTTGTTCCTTGTATCTTGTTATTCAACAATGCGGGTAAGTGTCTTGGACTTGGAAATAGGATTGAAAAGAAAGCAACATACTTGCAAGAGTTGAAGGAACATGCATGGATAGCTGTCATTATATTCTTGCCGTTTGTAGTCTTGGTATCGCCTCATGATCTGAATTGGTTGTTGTGTAAGATATTGTTTGCTTTCATGCTTCTTCTTGTCAATTACTTCTAGTAATTTTTGTAACAATTTTGTCTCTACGATACTTTCACTCTCCAACAAAACCTAGAAAAAAAAAAGTACATACCAACGAAGTTTTCAAAAAGTGTTTAAGTCAATTTGCTTTTTCATCTAATCAAGTTAGGGCTAGAAAGGTTGCTCGCTAGATGATTAGACTCAAATGCAATGTGAATATTGAATAGACCTAAATTTGGAAGTAGCGGATCATGAAACATAAAAATCACTCTAGAATCATAAGTCAATATTAATAATAATTCATACTCAACTTATTGTTTGCTGATGATAGGGCAATTAAGGGACGATGAAGGGTTTAAATAGGATAGAATAGAGAGTTTGAGATATTTTGAGACTTTTCTGGTGTTTTCATTCGTCTTTTCTTTCTTTTTTTTTTCTTTATTTAATTTAGAAAATTTTCACAATATTCTCCAACCTTCTACACCATGAAAAATGGAATTAAAATTAGTGCAACGATCATTTTGTGAATTCTTCTTCATCTTTGCTTAGTGTTTGAGGAGCAGGACGAAGAAGAATATTTAAATTATATGTTTGTATGTGCTGCAACACTTTCTATAATAGTTTGTTAAAAAGTTCATTTTCCTGTTTGTGAAACCATTTGGTGCTCTTTTACTCTTCTACTCCCATAGTTTCATTCACAGCTAACCTCCACAATTATTTAACCTTTCTTGTTTATACAAAATGAAAAGGCATTGCATTATTTCATTATTTCTTGTTTATCTCTTTTACTTTAAGGTAAAGGATATAGTGTTTGAGTAATGTTGTTCTACATCTAATTCCTTTGGAACAAAGGACAATGCCCAATTGGGTTGAGGAGAGGGATTAGGGGTTATAAAAATAATTATATATTTAATAAATGAAAACTTGGAGGGAAAATTTTGGTAAAGTTTTAGTATAGGAATGTTCTCAGAGGTCACCCAACATAGAATTGCTCCAGATTAAGCGCGCTTAACTTTAAAGTTCCTATGATCAAGCCACCGAAAAGGAAGATACACTTGTTAATATAAATAGTAACTTTTAATTCTTTTAAGTCTTTCTTAACATTACTTTCATGTTCTCAAGATCCCTCTCATTTAGATGTGATACCAGTTCATTCACGTCTCCTTCCTAATCTCTAGCGTTACATACATAGAGATATATGTCTGTTTATTGTTGACATTTGCTTTGTGGCCTCTTGAACATTTTCATCCATAGGCTTTAAGTTGATTGCTTTCACTATACTTTTCCTTGGGTTGAAATTTTTCCTTAGTCAGTTTTTCAAAGTGATTTATTTTATTATAATGCAAACAACATTCCTCATCATTGGTTAAGGCACAAAAGAAGAGATTACAAGGTTAATGTTGGTCTAGATACCATGATTTCAATATATAATATTCATTGCTCTTCCCAGGTACATACTTCAAGGGCTATGTTTCTAGTTTTATGATAGCTACACCCTTTTGTTCATTCTAGTTCAAGTTTGAGAATAAAGGATTTAGAAGAATTTTCTCTGTTGTTATGTTGGCAGTAGTTGTTGGAACTTAGAAGGTTTCCAAAATATTGTGATTGCAGTAATGCTTACACTTGCTTCATCAAACAAACATCACTTTTTATATCCAATTAGTTAACTGTTGAACTTTGACTGGCATGATCATTTGTTGATGGTAAAATGATGGTTTCATCCTCCGTGAACAAGAATCTTTTAAAATGAGATAACCAAATAATGATGATTTACTACCATATTTAGGAATTGGATGATAAGTTATAGTTTAAATTTCAGCAATATGGAGAGGCTTACTAAACGCTAAAGCAAACAAAATCAATGCAAAAATGAATACAAAAAGAATATTCACTAAATATTAAAGTAGAAATTATTTTCTTTGTCTCAAGCATTCTCATTTATTCTTTTGTTGCTAATTTGGAAATATATTTTCAAGATAGGGAAGGTTGAGCACCTTATTGCTTTGTGAAGTGCTTTGTACAATATTGTAACTCCCACACTTATGTTTCAAAGTTTAGGAACAAGCAAAAGAGTTTATACCAAACGAAGGCAAGGGGTACCCGTGACCAAGGCTTGGGCATTAGTTTTTAGTATTTTAGCTGAACCATACATGTATTTTTATTGCATTCAGTTTATGTATTGGATTCTTGTAAAATTGTTATCGACGATAATGTAATTTTAATTTTTATTATAAATATAAAGATCTTTCTAAACATATGTGGGTAATGTTGAATCATGAATTTTATTTTTTTTATGGCAGAAAAATGTTGACATAAGTAAATATATGACATAAAAATATGTGTTGTGAACTGAAAAATAACGACGCTAAAAAGTGTCAAAATATAAAGCATTTATTACATAGGAACATTCTTGTGATAGCACATTTCTTGACAAAAATCATGTGTAACGAAATGTTAAAACATGACACGAAATAAGTGTCATAAACAACGAAAAAAGGACATGAATAAACAGACTACCATCTGAACAATGACACTTTTTTTATGTCGAGTTATAGATAACGATGACACATTTAAAACATTAGTACATATTGGACATATGCCCTAGTTTATTGTATTCATATGTTTATTGTACTTATATGTGTTATTTTCTCATGGTTAAATTCAACGTTGTTTTATCTCATTGGGATTTTTAGTTCGAGTGAAAGTTTGTTGGAGTTTATGTCTTAAAACTTGTAGTTTGTAATCATATTTCATTCAATAAAGTCGTTATTGAAAAATAATTGTTAGTGAAATTGAATACTATAATCTTAAATCCAATAAACTAAGGTCCCGAGACTATAACAAGCACATGCACAGACTTGAGGTGGCAATGTTTCGAGGTTAGGGCTAAACAACTTAGCGTTTCTTTTTAACTTATCTTTTCAAACTGGTCGTACCTAAAAAACATCGTTCGATATTTGCTGTAGAATTGTCTAAGGGCATTAGACGGTATGTACATAAAAGCTAACATGTCCGTAGCTGATCGACCAAGTTATCGAACACAAAAAGCAAAGTGGTACCGAATGTCCTCGACATATGTGATACAAAGGGGGACTTCATTTTCGTCTTAGCCAGCTAAGAAGGATTTGCAGCGGACTTGTGTATCCTACCAGATGCAATTACCCAACCTAACGGTCTAAAGGTTCCGAAGGGTGAGATATATGTTCCCACTAACCCTTGTTAAAATAGTCTGAAATTTATTCATTCTTTCTTGGGGTTAACGCCTTAACATAATGGAACCTTATACCTCAAGAGTTTTACCACCCGTGTGACACGGGATGCCCAAATGTAGAGGGTTTTCTAGCGTCGAATGGGGGGCAACGTTATCATCTACAAGACTGGCGTGGTGTCGGTAACGCTCCACAACACCGAAGGAGTTCTTTAACATGAAACATTCTTATGCATGGAATGTAATTGAAAGAGTGTTCGACCTATTGAAAGGATGTTGGGTAATACTACGTAGAAATCCCACTACCCGATTCAAGTCCAATGTCAGACTATTGTGGCTTGTTGTCTCCTCCATAATTTAATAAATCGAGAGATGATGAACGCCGACATATTGGAGACAAAGACGAGGGTGACTCAACACACGCAACTACTAGTGGTGACGACATCACATACATTGAGGCCTTAAACGAATGGACTCAATGGCGGAATGCACTTGCTTCGTCGATGTTTACCAAATGGCAGTTGCGTAACGTGTTGTATCGTTTCATTTGTAGTACAACCCTGTTTTTAAAACTGTTGTAGTATGCATATTTCCCTGTTTCTTTGTTGTCCCACTATTTCGAATAATGAGACTTGGTTTAAAAAAAAAGTTTGTCCTTCATGTTTACTTTTCTTAATGTTTCGTCGGTTTATATGTTTATATGTTTACATGTTTACACGTCTATATGTTTATACGTTTTTCATTTCGTACAATACTTGATATGATTCAATTGTTATCAGAATGGTCATTTCATATAGGAACCCAAAGCATTCTTAGACACAGGCATATGAGGCATGCCTAGTAGATTGCCTCGTGAACTTGGTGAACACAGAGGGGGGAGGGGGGTAGAGTTTAGACAACGGGACCTTTTGCTTGGGTTATTTAGCATAATTGGTTAGAATGTTAGGAGAAAGAATGCCTGGTTGCAGTTTGACGACCACCGTCATCGAAAGTCGAATAAAATTGTTGAAAAAGGCGTTTTAGGCCATTGCTGAGATGAAGAGCCCAACAAACAGTGGTTGTGGCTGGAATGATGATGTCAAGTGCATCATCGCTAAGAGGGACGTGTTCGACAATTGAGTGTGGGTAAGATTCTAAAATTAATTATATGATTAACAGGGTATACTAGATTGCTAAACGCTTTGCGTTTTTCCTTGTGAATTTTTCATATACATCCTGCAACAAAAGGACTCCTGAACAAGTCCTTCCCACATTACAACAAGTTGTCGTACGTGTTTGGAAAAGACCGCATGACTGGTTTCTGTGCAGAGATGTTTGTGAACATCGAGTCTAATGTGCCATGACCCAGTGACGGTGTTCTCGTAGAGGATGACCTCGAGACCAAATTCCTGATTATGTGCAGCACGAGGATGAATATGTCGTCAGATGACATGATGGCCAATTGATCTGGTCGGACAAGTGACGCTAGAGCAAGTTCTAGTGGTCATGGACGCTACGACTGATCAACTTAAGACCATTGCAGAATGACCTGATAAAGCAATCAACTGGAAGGGCCCGGTGGTGTAGGAAGTCATTACGAATATGAAGTCCATCCCGAGCCTTACTATTGAGGACATTAGTAAATGTGTGATGATAGTGACGGAGAAGGTGTCACTAATGAGAAGCTTCATCAGGATGTCTGATCCGATGAAGGCCGCTTACTGTAGGGTCCTCCTCCCCGATAACCCATGAATATGATGCTTCATTTCTCGTGCTAGACGTTATTTTGTTTTCTCTTTGTCGGAACCATGTATTTGTTTTACTTATTTGCTTACTCGTTTTCTACATTGTACTGGATTTTAACTATGTATTTCAGTTTCTTTTTCGATGTTGCATGATGCGTATATAATTAATTTATGGACATTCCACCTAACACATAGTACCATACGGTGGAAAATGACATCGTTATCGAAATCTAGTAATGACACGTGATTTACGATAGCAATTTCACGTTTTAGAAAAAGAAAAAAAATATAAAGTATCCATGGTTAACGAACAAAAATTCGATTAGTAGATTAAAAAAAAAAAAAACAGAAATTGAAAAATTCAATTCGTTAGAAAAAAACTAAACTCAAAATTTTTTTGGTCATAATCCTTCCCCCAACGAAGATTATAAATAATCCTTCATAATTCTCCCACTTATTCCATTCCCCCAAACAAAACCCCACAATCCTCGTACTTAATCATTTTCCCCAAACAAAGATTATAAATAATCATTTACTTTTCATTATCCCCTTTTCCTTATTCATTTTCTCCCATTTTTCTTTCCTTCCCCCAAACGCCCCTAAATTTTCATTTCGTTCAAGTAAACTTTCCAAAAGAGTAAAACTTGGGTGCGGTGTTACCTAATCGTACATCCCTTCCACGTGGCCCATTTTTATGGTAGCATGTGTCGTTTTTCTTTTTAAAATTACCCTCTTTCTCATTCCTTTGTTCATCTCCTATTTTCTTTATTCTTCTTCTTCTTTTTTCTTCCTCCAAATGTCATTTGCAATCTCCAAAGGGTCATGTTTAGGGTTTAGGGTTTAGGCTCACTTCAGTGGTTGTTGTTCCTCTTCTTCACTATAGCAATTTTAAAGCCATCAAATCTTCTACCGATCTTCGACAAGAGTCTATGGTCCTTAAGATTTGCAAGTTTATGTTGAAGAAGAGATGTTAAAGAAAGGAAATAAAAGTACAAAATGACTGATAGTTGCATGCTTGAAAAATAGACAAAAATTAATGGTGAAGAAAAGAGGCTATAGAGAGGTGGAGATTAGAAAAGATAAGAGAGGAAGACGAAGAAAAGATCCAAAGAATGATTAGGAAGGAAAAAATAAGTGAAAATAAGAAAAGGAGGAAGAAGAAAAAAAAAAGAGAACGGAGAAACTGGAGATGAACAAAGAAAGGATAATATATGTATATTATTTTTAAAGTTAGATACATGGTGCAAAGTTTACTCAAGATAGTTATGAAAGTGAGCTCAGCTAACCGATATCGAAAGTTCAAACTTTTGAAAACGAGTATCATTGTATTGTATATTTTACTTTTATTTTAAACGAGTAACAGTAAAATAGAAAGAAGGATGACTGTTACAGGACCAAAATACAGGTGTGATTAGAAAGAAATTTAAAACTGAAAAAGAAATAAAAGGAAAAGTAGGATTTTCTATTTAGAAAATCTGTCTTGCAAAATTCAAAAGCCAAAGTAAACGACACCGTTTCTCAGCCAACTCGGACCATCCCGCAATTGCATAAACATATAGTAGAAATCACAAACCCAAACTCGGGAGGAGGAAAGAAAACAAGAAGAAGAAAAAGAAAAAGAAAAAGAAAAAGAAAAAGAAAAAGAAAAAGAAATTTCAATCTCTCATTTCCAAATTTGCAATCCAAATTTCTTCGTCACCCGCTTTCTTCTTGGTTCGAATTCTTTGGAAGTCTCATCAAATTCCTCCTGTTTTCGCTTTAATTCAATACTCAAAACACCGATTCATTATATTGATTTAAGCTGTTGGAATTGGTGTCTTAGTTGGCTAAACTAGGGCTTGTTGCTCCCCGATCTGCGGGAATTCAATGGCGGATCAGGAGGAGGAAGATCTCCGAGCGGCTCTACGGATGAGCATGCAGCAACACTCACCGCCGGAACCTAAACGGAGCAAGCCCAGGGATTCCCCGGTCGGACCTCCGACTTCCTCATCGGAGGAGTCTCCAGAAGTGAAGAGCCGGAGGTTGCAACGGGAGCTTATGGCTGCTGCCGCTGAGAAGCGAATGTTGGCCTCTAAGAGTTATTCTGAAGCAGTGGGTTCTTCGTCAAAGTCGGTGAAGAAAGGGAAGGATTCTAGTGTGAAAGACGAGAATTTGGGGAAAGAATTGTTGGAAACTGAAGCGAATCAGTTATTTTCAATGGTCTTCGGGGACGAGGTTTCCAAAGAAATACTTGCGCAATGGAGTAATCAAGGCATAAGGTGTGCTAAATCTCTGTACTAGCATCGGCTTCTGTGGGAAGTCTTAACTCTTAGGATGGGTATTAGTCTTATATTATGTTCTGCTTCTGCTGTATTTATTAATATTGCTACTTGATTTCTATATGATAGAGGAATGTAATTGTGAATAAGACTTAAGAGGGCTGCAAGTGGTATAGGTGACTTATACTTAGAATGGGATGTGTTACAATTTAGAAATTTTGAAGGTTCCATTTTTCTTGTTGATATACATCATGTATCTGAAATTGATTCTTGATACATTATAGCGTTCCTTTTTCTTTTTTTATCCATGATTTCATCAATTGTGGTCTTCTTGCGCTTGTTTAAACTATGATTGGGAAATTTGAATTGAACTCTGGTTGAAATGTATCATTTCTTTCTTTGAGAAAACCGGATCAAGCAGTTATAGTTTGAGTTTTAAAAGAGAAAATATATATGGCATGCTCATTTTAATACCCTTACTGGCTAATACTGGAAGAACTTTCTTTAGGTTTAGCCCCGATCCAGAAACATCAATGGGCTTAGTGCAGCATGAAGGTGGGCCCTGTGGCGTCTTAGCAACTATTCAAGTAATCCCTAATTTCTCAGAATGTAGTTTTTACTATATCTCACAGCATTTTATTTGACATTTAAGTTGCTCATATTGCTTTCAAAACATCTACGCTTCTTACTTTGCATTTATGGTATCCACAGTAAACTCCTGAAGTCCTTCCCTGTTTATTGTTTTGCTGTTAGTTCAAAAAATGAAAATTCGAAGCTAGTAACAGCTGTGCGTATGAATATGTAACTTAAGTTACTGATGCAACCTGCCAAATATTGTTTGTTTTCTTTTTCTTTTTCTTTTTGGAACAAGAAAATTTTCATTGATAAATGAAATAAGAGGAAACCGCAACACCTAATAGGGAAAGCTCTCCATTTGGAAAGAAAAAAAATATAAACTATAATGAGTAAAAGGATGATTAGATTTACACCAAAGAAACACATTAACTAAAACTAAATCCATAGACCACTTAAAAAGTGAGAAGTAATCCTTAAAGATGATCATTACATTCACCCCAAAGTGTCTAGAAGAATGCTCGCACATTAGCCAACCAAATTGTTCTTTTAGAACGACCAAAAGGATGTCTCACTAATAAAGAAGCTAGAAGATCAAATATAGAATTAGGACAAGCAAAAGACCAACCATAAGCTTCCAAAATAAGATTCCAGCTACGAGTTGCAAAAGAACAACGAGCAAATAAGTGAGGTGGAGATTCAATGTATCAACAACACAAGTGTCCCCAAGAAGGGGAGAGATGCATGTAAAGCATCTGCCTTTGTGGTTTATCAGTCCCATTAATAGCACCAAGAAATTGATCTTTTTTGGATAACGATCTTACCAAACTATATGGTAAAGATCCTTACTAGTAGAATCAACCAAACCTCTACCCACCAAATCCGCCATGAGAGATTTAATTGTAAAATTTAAAGAGGGATCAATAGTGCAAGTCCAAGTATCTGATGTTGTGCAGATTCTAACAAAAGATAAGTTATGAGATAAAGTAGCCCATTCAGAAATCTCCAAGTCATTTAGATTATGTAGAAGGTGTAGATCCCATGAATTTGAACCATCAATCCAGACATTAGCCACAATATCATCGGTGTGTAAAGCAAGATGAAAAAGGCGGGGGGATGTAGTAAAGATAAACTGCAATTGAGCTTAAAATCTTTCCAAAAAGAAGTAGAAGAAATATTGCCAATGCAACGTTGTTCACGACTAGCAACCAAGCCAATAGTCCGACAAATAAATCTTTAGGGGAATTTAAAGAACATCAATAACTAGATATTGGCCAAACTTTGATAGTCGCACAATGCTTGGCCATAACAATTAACTATCGCCATAAAGCATCCCACTCAATGAGGAAACACCAAGTCCATTTAGCCAAACGAGCTAAATAACAATGGTGAGAATTGCCGATGCCAATACCACCATCAGTTTGTAATCTTCCAATTCACATTATGCGTGTTGCCATTACGACAAGAACCTTTCCAAGAAAAGTTGGGAACCATCTTTTCTAGGTTATTGATGATCAAGGAAGGAGCATGAAACAAGGATAAATAATAAGTAGGGATGCTAGAAACCACTGATGGATTTAGTATAGGCCCAGGTGACTCGAGTTCCCCTTTAATTTTATGCTATTTATATAAAATATATATGTATAAACTGAAATAATACTAATAACAATAGCTAGCCTAGTGGTAAGACTGTCATACAACCCCCTCTAGACCCAAGTTCAAGCTCCACACTCCTTACATTCTCTTCTAGATTACTTTCACTGAATTCTAAAGTTCCCCGTCAACAAAATTTTTGGATCTATCATTGTGAGAAAGAGTAGTTTGAATGATTGTGTGCCTAAAGCCACAACCTTTAGAGATAAAGGTATACATCCAATTATGAAGCTTATGTCGAATCCTCTCAACAATCGAATGCCAAAAAGTAGTTGCCCTAGCCTTCCCACCCAAAGGCACGCACAAGTAGGTAGACAGGCAACAACCCAGTTTACAACCAAATGTGTTCAATATCTATTCAAAATCAAAATCAATAACATTAATCCCAAGCAACTCACTTTTAGAGAGATTAATTTTCTAAGAAATACAAACATTGACATACTGCACAAATACAACACGACATTGACATGGAGACGCGCTAATCTTAAAAATAGTTGGACACGACACATTGGGATACATTATTACTTTCTTCTTTTCTTTGAAAAATAAATATATGTGTGTATATTTTGACATATTGTGAAATATACACACATATTTAACAAACGGAATAAAAACAGGAATGGAAAAAAAGAACAATAAAAACAGAAGGAAAAATAACAGAAATGGGAAAACAAAACAAAACAGTAAGAGGTTTGAGATTGTATCTAAAACTTTCGCATTTCATAGAAGATTGAGAAATGCTCTCTTCTCTCTCCTTTCTCCTTACCCCCTCTGTTCTGTAACCGTGTCCTTGGCTTCGGCCACCATGGGTGCTACTACCAATCCTTCTTCGACTACTTTTTCCTCCAGATCAACTTATAGATTGGAATATCTTCTCCATTCAACCAGAAGAATTGGCTTGGTCACAAGCTCGAATAATTGAATAGGGTAGATCTTCTTCTACTCTCGCTGTCTTTCATGGATAACTCTTGATTGGCTTGTCTCATCCTTTAATAGCCTTTGCAAATATCCCCATTATCGTAAGTTTTTTGGAAAGATGGATGATGGTAATAATAACTTTTTGTTGGAAAAGCACAAGAAAAATAGCTATTTTGCCGAACTCACACAACTCCTTCACTTTGGTTACCGAGCTAAGCTTTACATTCCCTCATAAGATAACAAGAAGGGTGGTTCTCTTTCTACTCACTGATTTTTTAATATTGAGGGAAGCATCCCCTAAAAAAACAGAAATTGCAGTGGTCTTAATAAGGCTCTCGATCCACTTCATGGATAAGCCTTACCAGCCAACTCTTTTAGACCCTTGCATCACTTTCAATGTCCACCAACAACACGACTGGAGCTCAATGGTGATAGTTTAACGCTACCAACTACACGACACTTGCCCAGAGATTAGAGCAACAATTTGATCACTACTCTACATTCTTTGTCCAAATCCCTTTCAAATTGATAGACCCTTTCTTCATGTTTATGATGCCACAAATTAATTGAACCTTCCATTTGATTTGGCTGATATCTCTCCTCTTTCCGTTCAAATCCAGATAACATCCAACCTCCTTTATTTGGTGAATGTTACAAATGCTTTGGGTTTTCCTTCCAGCTCCTCCTTTTCTTTCCAAATACCAAAACTTGGACCCACAAAAGTCGCTTTCTCCAGCCATCTGTGTGGGGTGGAGTGGGAAGAGGAACAAAAACAGAGGGGTTCTATCACAACCAACAGTCTTCCCAAAGACAAGTGTTCGAACCATCCCAATAAGACAATTAGCTAATCTGGGAAAGGTGGAAAAATGGGAAGGGATCGCTTTCCAAGGGTTTTTGTTGTACCCTTTAGACTCTTTTTAGCGGAGGGTCATTTGACATTTCGTGCACTGATCTTTATTAGGTCATTTCTAAGATTCTGGTAGAAAAATAAAAATGATCCTCTCAAGTTCTGTAGTATTTCACTGATTTCCAATCTGCATTCAGTCAAGGAAAGAAAAATTTTCATTCTTGTTTCACAAAAAATGATGTGGCTGAAGTAACATGAAGGAGAAATCCTCCAAGAACCAAGATTGTGAATAATGTGCTTCAGTTCTATTACACGTGGGGTAAAAAGGGAGTTAACCTAGAATATTACCTAATTTCCCAATTAACCCTTAGTCTTCTTACATCAAAAAAGATTGCATTGATTATTACATATTTTTCTCTCAATATGTTCATCGTACTATTTATGTATTCTTAATTATTATTATATTTTAATTTTAATTTTAGTTTTTCTTTCAATAAGGTTTTTCTTACAGTTTATATCTTATTATTATTATATTCATATTTTACATATACTATTTATATATTCAATGGGCCTAGCTTCGCTCAGGCGTTGCCTTTTTGTTGCCTCTCGTCTTGAGGCGATCAAGAGACTTGTGCTTTGAGAACACTAGCTTAACTCAATGGTAATTGACGTAACCTTCACCTGTAAGGGTCGGAGGTTTGATCCCTCTTGTCGCAGTTGTTGTACAAAAATGTTGGTGTTTGTATCTTTTGAGCATTAATCTCTTTTCATTTTCTTAATGAAAAGTGTCGTTTTCTTGTTCACAAAAAAAAGAAAGAAAAGAAAAAAGAGAGTACACTGATCTTTATTAGGTCATTTCTAAGATTCTGGTAGAAAAATAAAAGTGATCCTCTCAAATTCTGTAGTATTTCACTGATTTCCAATTTGCATTCCGTGAAGGAAAGAAAAATTTTCATTCTTGTTTCACAAAAAATGATGTGGCTGAAGTAACATGAAGGAGAAATCCTCCAAGAACCAAGATTGTGAATAATGTGCTTCAGTTCTATTACACGTGGGGTAAAAAGGGAGTTAACCTAGAATATTACCTAATTTCCCAATTAACCCTTAGTCTTCTTACATAAAAAAAGATTGCATTGATGATTGGAAGAGAAAGAAAAAGGTGTTGCCAAACTCGATCTTGGGATTTAAAAGAACTTCAGCTCTTGTTAGAGAACATGGATCACAGTATGTCTTTCTTGTGCAAACTTCTCAAGTATTATTAATAAGAAGACGGAAAACTCTAGAATCAAAGAAAATCAAATAGATTCTCACCTTCCCTTTGCTGTTGCATTGGTAATTGCAAGCAGATTACTTGTTGGGGGCCTTGATTTGGGTCACTTGGAGTGCTTCAATACAGGAAATTTTTCGTATCATTTACCTCGTTCAGTTTCTTGATGACACTGTTCTTGTTCCCTTCATTTACATGGAAATCTTTTTAATATTAGTAAAATTTCTGAAGCACCTTCTGTCTTTAAGATTAACCTGACAAGTTTAAAAGTGATGGTCTCTAGCCTTGAAATTAAAGGTTTGGTAGATTGGGTGGGTTGTAATGTTCAGTATCGGCCTAAGGTCTATGTAGGGCTTCCTCTTGATGGATGATCTTTAATGTACCAAGTTTGAGAAGCTGATCATCATGAACATTGTTGATAAGCCTCAAACTGGAAATGCAATTCACTCTCCTAAGGCAGAATGCTCAAACTGGAAATGCAATTCACTCTCCTAAGGCAGAATGCTCAAACTGGAAATGCAATTCACTCTCCTAAGGCAGAATGCTCACACTTTTGCAGATCTCTCTCTCTGGAACCTACCTATGCATTGCACGTGCACTTGTTGGTTATCCAAGAAGGTTCCATCTATGACTAAAAGTTATACGTGGGACTTTTACTGGAATTTTAACAAATAGAGTGGTGGGATCCCAATTGGTAGCTTGGAACAAGGTAAAACTTCCTATTCCTGTTAGAGGATTGGGTTTTAGTAATTTTCATAATAAGAATGTTCCGCTTCTTGTGTAATAGCCAGGAAGATCCACCCTTCAAAAAGATCTCTATGTAGAGGACTTATGGCTGCCAAATTTGGGGTTAACTGGTTTAAAAGACTTGATTAAATATACTATTCTTGATTGCATAGCTAAATGTGGAAATTGGAGGGATAATTTTTCCTTATTATGAATAGTTCAATATTGCAGGACAACTAAAGGAAGCATAGCTCAATTTGCTCAATTGACATAAAACATGTGCCCTTGACCATGAGTTAGAGGATTGTTTCCTCCGCCCCCATTTCTTATCGATTAAAACGTTTTTGCATGATAGCCACCGTGGGTTGGCCTGGTGGTAAAAAGAAAGACAGTCTCAATAACTAACCAAGAGGTCATGAGTTCAATTTATGGTGACACCTACTTTGGAATTAATTTTCTACGAGTTTCCTTGACACCCAAATGTTGTAGAGTCAGACGGGTTGTCCTGTGAGATTAGTTGAGATGCACGTAAGCTGACTCAGACACTTACGAATATAAAAAGAAAAAAATCGTTTTGCATGATACAAATGAATCTATTTTTAGATAATTAACCAATTTGATGATGTCTTATCTTATCTACTGTTTAGGCATATATATGTCTAATATTTTCTATTTATATTATTGACTTGGTCTGTAATTTTTTATTTATGCCCATTTGGTTTTGTTACAACAGGCATTTGTTCTGAAGAACATTCTTTTCTTTCCGGACGAATTTGGTAAAGTTGCATCAAATATGGCACAGAATTTAGGTTCAAGTAGATTGTCTAGCAGTGAATGTGTTGCATCAAATAATTTTGCTGCTCTTACCGAAGATGTGAAAAGAAGGTGATCAATCTTTGTGTGAAAACTGAAAAGAATGGAAATATGTAGGTGTCAATGTTCAGTTTGTCAATTTTCCTGCTTGAAGGACTTGTGTGCTTGAGCAAGCTAGATTCTGTAGTGCATGGATTCTTGTTCAAATGCATGTTTAGTTGCACATTTTTTGTAATAAATATAATTTTCTAGCCATTGTTTGGTTTCAAGGTTATTCATCAAGTCTAGAAATTTTGTTTCCAGCAATGAGTTTCTCATGCCATGCACTTCATCTTGGTGGGTGTGCTTTTCTGCGGCAGTGGATGAGCATGGCCTTTTGTCTAATACACATTATACAACCTTAAATCTACAAACTTATTAGGGTCAGAAATCCACATGCATTATGCATAAAAAGTGCAGATTGATGTTTTTTTTTCACTTCTGATATTCTCAAGTTGATTCATATATAATATAGCACATAAGACAACCGTGAATGTGGACAAACTAGTTAAAGTCAGAAACCCACTCATCCTGCATTATTCATAAACAAGTGTAAAATAATCCCTCCAAGTGCTTAGTGAGTGATAACCTAATCAGGCATGCTTAAGAATACAAATTATGGAAGTTTGTAGTCTTTTATGCTTTCTGTAATGATAAGGACTCATTTAGTCTAAATTTTTTTGGGTCTGAATTGCAGCTTTTGTCTCATTCCCAGGCTTATTCCTCGTCTCTCCTAATAAAAAGAAAAAGTTTTAAGACCCCATTTAGTCCCAAACATTTGTATAGTTTTGCATGCACATGTGTGTCTATGCACAAAGGTGCTATTGATAAGCATAAGTCATCTTCAAAGTGAATTTGCACACAATTAGTTGTGCCTAGAGTGCACATATTTATGCAGAAATCATTGTAAGTGCCACACCAAATGTTGAACACAGCTCCATACCATGGACAAACTGCATGGATTAAAATTGTACTGTTCGTAAGATTAAATTTTTTATGTTATGGATATGCTCTTAACCATGAGCATAGCCTCCCTATCTCCAACGCACCATCAAGGAATTCTAGAACCAATACAATTACTGGCGAATAAGGGCTTGAATCTCTTACTAGAAAAAAATATACCAATTTCTTCAAAGATGTCTTTGTTCTAAATAGGAATTGTAAGTCACATTTCAAATCTATATCATTACATGTAACTTTCCTAGCAAATAATCTTTTATAAAATGATTATTAGTCAAAAGTTAAATGCTCAGAAAATGAATGTGTAAACTCTTTTGGCAGGGCTTTGATCAGAAGCATGAGTGAGATATTGTTTCTATGTGGAGCTAATAGAAATGCTGTAATAGCAACTTTAAGTGTGCCTGGAAACAGCGTTGTGGGATCTGGACACATTGCAGAAAATGAGGTATATTAGATTTAGCTTGATATTGATGCATTCTGAAGAATCAGTTGGTCATGCTTGAATCCAGTGATTGTATTTTCTTTTTGGGTCGTCAAGAGCTCGTTTTCATTTTATTCATGATGTGATACATATTTTTTTGTTCCACAGACAAATGCGTTTGAAGGTCTTTCAATAGAATCAGGCTTGGATTTGCAGAAAGTGCTGAGAGTCACCACATGCACATCACAGGAAAGTGCATTACAGAGGCTCGGTGCAGCCCTTCCTGTCTTCCAGAGTCGTATGGGTGCCTTGCTATTCCTGATTTCTGCTTTACTTTCACGAGGACTGGTATTTTTGTCAAATCACGCTCATTCAACTAATTGTCGGATTTAATTTTTCCTGTGTTTTTTAAGATTTTAAATACCAATGAATTGATATGGTTCTATTATTACTGACATTAAGGCAGTATCTTGGTTGTTTTCTGTAAAAGGTGGCCAGAACTTAGATATTCTAGAAAGCCAAACCATCAAGAAAAATAGATAGGAGGGATTTGGCAGTACAACTGTTCATACATTTTGTCATATAATGTTTGTCTTTGATTTATAACTTGGAAAAGTAGTGGTGAATTTATTGGTGGGTGGTTTTTCTTGTAAGTACTAACTTATAATTTGCTTGTTGTAAGTGCCCATTGGCCATTATACATTGTGAGCCCTAATGTCTGATTTCTTTTTTGTCCACAAGGCCTTTTAATTTCTGTAATTTCTGATAACTGAGTTGAATTTGGATGGTACTTTCTGATTATCCTTTCAGGATCTTTATATTGTTAATGCCAGTTCAATTGTACTTCTTTAGGATATGGTACAAGCTGACAGGGATGATCCAAGCCTCCCTCTTGTCACTGCTCCATTTGGTCATGCTTCACAGGTTTTTTGATTTGCATTGTATTTGATTGAATTATGTAATTTCCTTCAGTTTCTGTTTGTATATATACACATAATATATATACGATTTTTATTGCATGAAACAGGAGATTGTAAACCTACTGCTTTGTGGACAAGCCGTTCCTAATGTGTTTGATGGAAAGATGGACTTGGGTGGTGGAATGTCCCTGAAAGGCATATCAAAAAGCGTGGAAGTTGGATTCCTAACCTTGTTGGAATCTCTCAATTTCTGTAAAGTTGGCCAATATCTTAAATGCCCAAAATGGCCAATATGGGTGGTTGGGAGTGAGTCGCACTACACTGTTCTCTTCGCTTTCGATACTTCTGTACAGGATGAGAATGAACTGGAAGAGAGGGAGTCACAAATAAGGAAGGCATTTGATGGCCAAGACCAGAGTGGAGGTGGTGGTTTCATCAGTGTTGAAGGCTTTCATCAAGTTCTCAGGGAAGTCAATATCAAACTTCAACCCGAGAAACTTGATCATCTTTGCAGTACAGGATTTATTGTCTGGAGTGAATTCTGGCAGGCAATTCTGGAGTTGGACAAAAACTTTGGAGGCCTCAAGGATTCAACAGGATCGATGGGTAAAAAAGTGTTTGATCTTTATCACTTTAACGGGATTGCGAAGTCCGATTTAAATGGAAACCAAATAGCCTGTGGAGGTGAGACTCCAATTCAAAGACCCAGGCTGACCAAATTGAAAGTTTCGGTTCCACCACGGTGGACTCCAGAGGAATTCATGGCAGATGTGCCTGTTTCTTCTGCTTCAGCAGGAAACGAATCTGCCAGTAAAGATGTTGAGGTTTCTAAACCGGAACCATCTCAACATGCCCCACTCGTTGATTGCATCAGAACACGCTGGCCTCGAGCTGTTTGCAGCTGGGCTGGTGATCCTCCTAGTATAGTATGATTTATTTTTCTTCTTTTTTTGCTTTCCTTTGTGCACAATGCATGAATGTCGCGGCAAAAAGACGGGGAATTTTCATTTGAAAGCACACAAATGGGCATAATGTGTATTATTATCTTTAGGCTGGTTTGTGCACGAGTTTTGTGTAATGTTGTAGTTTTAACATTCAATTCGATTTTGACTTGTTGGATTGGATTACTTGAACAAAGGCTTATCTGTATTTTGTTTCTCAAATGATATAAAATTTCTTCCTTTGTGCTTTGGCTGTCAATTAATAAGGTTTCTTTGGACTTTGGGAGGTCGGTGCGAAGCGTCACAGCCATTCTCATCGCTGCAACATTGGTAACAGCAGCAAATTTCCATGGCCCGAGGTGGAGCTGATAATTTTATCAGGTGAGCAATTTTAATTCATTATTGGAACTTCAGTGGAACTGTGCTGGCTGTCATCCCCTTCAACATCTAGCTTCTTTGTTAGAATAAATTATGTAAGCAAATAACATTTAGGCCACGTTTAATGGGAAATAGTAATCTTCATTGATGAATGAATCTTAATGTGTCTAAATCGTTAATGTAATTGAATTACCTTTTTTAATTACATTGACTTGGAATTACAAATCTATCACTATTTGACTCTAACGGTTATAGTTACCACCCCTGTGATATAAGATAATATATTTAGAATAAAGCTTTTCATCCTCTCATCTCTCTTACATTCCTCATACTCATAAGGTATGGAGCCAGCCTCGTCGAGTTTAGCCTTGGAAGTCTTTCATTCCACGTGCTAAAGGTAAAAGTAAATGTGGTGGATTTGTTATTTCCATACTGCACAGCAATAATACTGATAACAGTAGCTGTAAATTTTCATGCACAATCAGATTAAGCACCTTCAGTTTCTCAATTGCGTGTTTCGATCATAGAACAATTGAGTGTTTCGGTTATAGATTTGGAAGATAGATTTGGAAGGTGTATTCCATAGTTCATCAATCAATATATTGTTAAACAACAAACATAATCCATTGGAGTTCACTTTTTTTTTTATGGATTACATTTCAATTTCATGGGATAAATGTGACCTTAAATTCATATATTTTTTTTTTTTCCAGAAATAACTAGTCCATTTCCTATGTAAAACAACACTCTCGAAGCAATCCAAAATTCTTAGAAATAATGTAACTTTGTATTGCAATGTTGTGAAAAATGGGGAAACATCCTTTGAAACCTCATGCTCTTACACCATGAATCAACAATTGGAATAGTAAATCATTCCAGGAGTCTATTGGACCTGGTAAACACCAATGTAAACAATCAGTCTGTACTTTTCCATTTCCATGAGCAAATGGATGGAATTGCCTATACCAACCTGGATGCCCATCAGGTCTCAACAACGAGAGTCGTGTTGTGTCGAGAAGCTTCAAAGTTGGTGCCTTTCCGTTTCCGGATCTAACAGCCATGTCAAACTCTTCCAGTTCAATATTTCTCATTACTAAATCCACATCTTTCATGTCAACCTCCCCTCCCTTGAAGGGCACTGTCCTATTGCATTGCCCTCCACTAAACCATTCTCCATTCTCAAAATGATCTGGTATGGTGGTTCTAAACAAAACAAACGCCTTGTGATCAGAATGTTTAATGAAGTCGAATACCAAGCTGATTGCTTTTCTGTACGCGTAAGCGAATCCAAGGTCGGTCACATTCTTTTCCAAGCAGTTATGGCAGCCGATCACAGTGTTGTTCTCATAGTATATAGCAGCCTTCAAAAACCATTTCCCACCAGCAACTACTACATAGTCAAGATCCTTGTACTGTGACGTCCATTCTTCATCGAGCTCATCGAGACGCAGCTTGATCTCCGAACTTGAAACTCCATTTATATCCTCGAAAATGACTGCTTTGGTTAGGAAGGGAGACCAGATGACTGAAAGTGTGAAGTTGTGAGATTGGAAGTGCCATTTTTTGGATCTGTATTCTTCGTCATGGTATGTCTCAATTGCTTCCTCCACCTGTGGGACATTATCATTGGGACTTTGATCACCAAAAATAGAACCGTACTGAAGACATGACAAATCAACACACAGAATAAATGATTCTAAAGAATAAATAAAGAACACGACAAGAAACAAAGTCAGCTATTGTCTATTCCTAATATGTGGGGTTTTGAGCTCTGAAATCCAACCAGATTTTATGAATACTGAAGTTTGGTCCACCATTTTATTCTATCCCACCCAACAAAAAAAGGACTTTCTAAAACAATTATCTACCTTAATTATTTCATTTAACTTTTTAATTGTTTAATTTTGAAAATAAATTATTTTAGAAAAACAATTGGAGTGTTTAGTAACTACTCTAAACAAAATTAAAAAAATTTGAACTGTTCCACGACTAATCAAAACAAATTTTGAAACGTGTATTTTTAAATAGGTTTTTATCCAAAAAAAAAAAAGAAAGTTCAAATAAAAATGAATTTTTTGAAAAACATTTTCTTAAGTTATCGAATGATAGACTTAGTTGTTAACAGACTTTTATTAGTAATAAACTTTATCGTCGATAAATTTCTACAAGTAATTTTTTTATACTGTGATATATGGGTTAATAATTTGGGGCTGATTATTACCGAGGAAGGAGGCCCATTTGAGTTGTTAAGTTGTTAATTATTAATAGTTATAGTAGTTGGTTGATTGGTGAATTATTGAGGATGCGAAAATTGATGTGTTTACTGTAGAAGTTAGCTGAACACGTTGCCATGATAATGGCAGCATAAAGGAAGAGATGTAACATTAAAGCTTCCTTTGCTTCTAAACAAAGTAAAGTTAGCATCAAAATGGACTTCTGAGGCGTAAAACAGTTCCTTTTTCACATTCAAACCAACAATTTACAGGACTGATCTAACCCTGTTTAAACTTGAAAAACAAACTCGAAAACAACATTAATAATTGGTTCAGACTTGATTGAGCTGAGTTTAGTTCTTGTACCTGAGAAAGAATGCAAAGCAATGATTGAACATGGTTACGTTGAATGGAATCCCCAATGAAAGCCCATGATTTGTTCCTCATCAGACGAAGAAACTTGGCGGGATTGAACCTCGGCAACTCGCAGTCGACTGGATTCCATCTCCAGTGAAGATAACCGGTGTCGGGCCGCCCGTTTCGCATACAATTCTGATGAGATTCTATGAAATGACAACTCTCATTTGTGTAAAAAGGTCCTATAGAATCTTCCACCCATTCCCCCACAAATATATCACATTCTGTTCTACTATCTGAATAAAAACCACATGACAATGAGAAAACAGAGCATTCAACATTTGAACCAAATATTAACTTTAAAAAACTTGAAGAAGATAGTAAGAATATTGAAATTCAAGCCAAAATATCTCACCATTTTGAGGTTGGGTTTGAGCCAACTCTGTTGAATCAAGAGGAGGGTGTGGAAATGAAACTAGTTTGAAAGAAAGAGAGAGAAAAATGTGAAACGAAAGTGCAGTAAGGAGTAAAAAGAGGGCAAATTTGAGAAGAACATAACTCATATGGTTTCTTAGGAAAAATGGGTTATGAGATTCAATCTTCATTTCTCTCTCTTTGAGAGAGAGATTCAAAATATTGAAGGAATGAAGTGAAAATGGTAAAAAAAAAATAATAAAAAAAAATAGAGCACTTAATTATGGAACCAACCAAATAAAGGCTTAATTAAGAGGGGGTTGGAGGATTGGGATGTGGGTTTAAAGCTATGATTTTGAAAGGGTTTTTGATAAGATAGTGATTGGTGTGTGTGGGTGTAGATGGGGATGGGGAATCAAATCTTCATAACGTAATTATTAATTTTCAATATCTTTCTTACTGATCTCTTTTATTTTCTATGTCTTCTTAGTTCTTACCATCTGAGATAAGCTTCTTCCCCTTTTCTTTTTCCTTTAAACCTTTTTTTTTCTTTCTTTCTTTCCCTACACTTCAATTATTCCATGAAAATGACACAATGTGATTCTCCTTTACCTAGTGTGAGCATATTTGAAATCTTCATAACTTTTCTATTTCTTGTTTGGTATTTTTAAAGAAGTGAACAAATAAAAGTATGTTTAGTAACCATTTATGTTTATTGAAACAAAAAAAAGAAAAAACAAATCTTTAATGTTAAAATAACTAACGTGTTTTAAATATAACTTAGTTAAAAAATATATAGCATGCATTAAAATTATATAAAATAATAATTATTAAAGTATTTATATTTAGTATCAATCCCAATTTTTAAGTGTTTAAAATAAATGTAGAAAAAAAATTGGTATAATTGTAATAAAATTTTATTGATAGATCAACCACAAATGTAATTGAATTGCGTTTATCTAAAAAGATGAATTTTTATCAAATCTACTGATACTGTTGTGATTTGGGTTAACCTAAATTTCAACCTTATCGGTAACAATGTCAAAATTAAATAACATTTTCTCTAAAAGTGTAACAATAATGATAACCACTGACCATAATCAAAACACAAACGGTAACGATGAAACGTAGTTTTCAGGCGTAATTAGATTGATCACTATTTGCTCGTCAATCAGATTGAGATGTTTGTTTACAGATTTGGACGTGGATCCCATATATATGTCAGTGTGTATGCAACCATAGGTAAACAACACCAAACATAATTATATAGGGACAACTTTTTCAATTACTAATGATTCATACTCATTACACTTGTGTTGATACGGTCTAAAGTTTCATTTTTAATTCTTTGCATATCAATGTTAACGGTTATTGATATATTCAATGGAATTCGTGTTCTTACTTATTAGTATGGGAAAAGAACAAAAGATGTAAAACCACATTATTAAATATAGGTTAACGAGAGACTTCTATAAATTGTTGATAGAAGTTTGCCACCGATAAAGTTGTATCACTGATATTATGAATCAAATTTTCGCTAATAAAAGTGTATCACTAGTCTTAAAGAAGAAAAACGCTTCTCAAGTTGCTCCTATACTTCCTTAGCCATTTTACAACCAATAACATACGATAAAACACTTTTAGACAGAATAACATTAATTAGTGTAAGGAGATTCTAATCCTTTTTATACCACGATTCATACTCCTAATTCACTTGAGGATGGTGATTTGCAACATGAATCATGTGATTGGAGAGTGATTATTCCATCAAGATACTTGAACCATCTATGAGCCCTGAGAATTAGATAGATCTAATATAGCGATAGAACATATCAAGTCTAACAGAGACAAGATATTGCATTTGCTAGTAAGAAGGAATACATTGGAGAAGTCTATGTAACTTGTGGATCTACCATTATGAGAAGGAAGAAGAAGATTTTTAGGGGTGTTTGTTTCAAGGGTTGAGACGGGATGGGGTTAGGTATTCTAAGCCTAACCCTTGTCTCGGACAACTGTTTTGCAAGCTTAGACATTTTACCTACTTTGTCATGGTTTTGAATAGTAAACACTATACAAACCCATTGTTATGACTTTTTTTTCTAATACAATTAGAAAGTTCAATAGCCAACTTACGAACATCATCTCTAGTGATCATTGTCTGCCAATCTACGATTACTATTTCCAACGAACTTCTAGCCACTAACTTCGACAAACACTATTATCTAACTTCTAGTTTCCACAAGCCAACCTGGAAAAATATTAATAAAAGCAGGTTTAGTATATTATAAGTCAAACAAAATTTGTATAGGAAAGCACTTTTAAAAAATAGTTATCAAGCACATTTGTGCTTTTATTTTAAAAAAGTTTTTATGAAAAGTGTTTAAATAAAAATGAATTTTTGGAAAACTTTTAATTCTAATTACTCTTCAAGTTTAATTACAATAATAATTTTTTTTAAAAAAATACATTCTCATTCTTCTATTTTTTTTTTCCTTTTCTTTTAGGGCTCCTTTAAGTATTGCTATTATTAGATTATCTTTTTTTTTTTTTTAAATCTCTATTCTCTCTTCTTTGTTTAAAATTTATGTTTCTATATTATAGGAGATTTTGTTTATTTTCTTTTATTTTTCCGAGGTAAAAAATTGATCACTTATCTATTGCAATCTCAATGTCAAATATATTGGTAATTACATAGGAATTAGGTAAAGTGACGAAAGTCTATGAAATTTAATTCCAAATTTTAGCAAAATCAAGATATCAAATTAATAAACAATAAAACAAAGTAAAATTATAAGTTTATTTAGTCAAAGAAACTTACGAGATGAAAAGGGAAAAAATTACAGAAGAAGAGAAAAAGACGATGAGAAGGAAAAGAAAAATTGTAGAAGAAAGAATATGAAAATGAAGAAAAAATGGAAATATTTTAAAAAATTACAGAAGAAAAGAAAAAGACGATAGAAAGAAAAAATATTCTAGAATAGGAAAAGAAAAAAGATGGTATAGAAGAGAAGAGAAAAAAAACAATGATAATAAAGGACAAAACTGAAATATTTAAAAAAATGATAAATTTCATGGATTTTTTCAATTTATGATACGGACCATAAATATTTTGGTCGTTTGTTCTATTTATGAAAGTTAACCAAATTTTAAACTAATTTAAAATCTAATAAATGATTAAATACAAAAAAAAAAATATGGAATAGTTGCAAATATAACAATTAAATTTATAATAATTAAGAACATAATATTTTAAAAAATTTGCAAAAATAGCAAAATCTGTCAAAGTCTATCAATGATAGAAGTTTATGATAAACCATGTTGCAAATATCGGTCTATCAGCGATATAAGTCTATCACGGATAGATTTTGCCATATTTGCAATTTTTTAAAAAATATTGTCATATACTTAATTATTATTTCTAAAATCAACCCATTATAACTAACCAAAAAGAGCTTTGCAAACTCAAGATTTAAAAATCTCCAGTTCTTTCTAGGGGTGTTCAAATAACCTTAACAATCTGGACTACTAAACCCAAATTATAAGCGTTGAGTTGGGTTAGTTTTTATTTTGAGTTGAGTTGTGTTAAATTTTTCATGTTTTTTCTGATTGGGTTGGATTGGATTTTCGGGTTATTTATTTATTTTATTTTATTTTTTAAGTATATTATTTATTAACTTAAAATACTTAAATTTAAACACATTTTAATAACTAAAATTTCATAAACCTCAAATGAAATTCACCCTTATTTCCTTCTCCATTTCAAACACAGTTTTCTTAAACCTAGCAACTTAAACCTACACTCCAAACACAGTTTTTTTAAATTCAGACTACCTAAACCTCAAGATTCCAAACACGTGCACCAAACGTCCCCTTGGGTTTTGACAGCAGAAAAGAAATGGTTGACCCGAGTGTATTTCTATGATACCATGACGCAATTAATCTCAGAAGTTATCAAATTCTTCTTATTGATTAGTGTTGCCAGAATACATATTTATAGAAAATACAAAAGGATATTAGTAGTTATAAAATTAATTAAAAGCATAAAATAAAAAATAAATACCAGAATATGCACTATTATACATTGCACCTCCCAACCTTCTTCCTTCTCACGATCTACACCGTCTCCATCTCCACATCCATCAGTTTACCTCTGGTCTCCATCTCAAGTTCATAGTTTTTGGCTCTCCTTCTCGCGCTCTCTATCAGGTTTTGTCAATTTAGTGGCAAGAAATTTTGCTTATTCTATTCTTTGTAGAATGAGGGAAAAAGGTATTAGTTTAGATGTGGTTACTTATAATTCTTTAATAGAAATTGTATGGGTGAGGGTGATCAGATTGTCGACTCAATATGTTTCCCCCATTTTTTGGGATAAGATCGAGTGTTGCTTATAATTCTTGTTGCATTAATTGAGTTATTCTCATCACTTGACCAATGTAAATCACCAACTACCTGAGAGGGTAAGTAGCAATGACATGGCTAGTGCGCACAAGGAAGAGTCAGTCTTCCTTCGTGAGATACTTCCATCATTTGTATCCCGAAAGGGGAGCAAGTGTAGGTATTATGCACCGAAAGGTTGGTATCCTCAATCACGAAGATCTACAAGTAGTATGAGTGAACCCTTTTAAATATACCTTGCCAAATCATGTTTGGTCGCTTGGATCCTGAAAGGCAAGTAAGTGTGACATTTAAGGGTTTCGAGAGAAGCTCGCCTTAATCACAAACCAGTTAAGCAAGATATTTGGCATCAAGACTCTCGCATAGTGTGATTGTCTGATAATGCATGACATTTCTTCATCCCTCTCGCATATAAGTTAGTTCACATCATCCTAACGCCTATTCCATATTCCCGCTTTACAGACTATCTAGGCTTACTTCAGTAGTTTAGATTATATTCTCATTCTTTGGATTCATAATTCTTCATATTTTTTATTCCTTTATTTCTTTATACAACCAAAATGACAAGTAGATCCTAGAACTAATGTCTTGAATCAATTTCCTATCTTCGATCTTGGATCATCCAGGTAAACCTACTGTTTCGCTTGCACTTTGACAAGCAGTAGGAAAGCTTGTAGTCATCGAGGACTTAGCCATTATTGGATAAAGAGTTAGATAGTGAACACTTTGCATGCTATTATCATGACCCATGACTTATCGCATAAAATTAATCACACAATACAAAAAGACATTGTGAGCATCTTACATGCGATGAACATGCATCATGACGTATTGCCTAGATTAGAGTTGCAAACTATGATGTGAAACTACTAAGTGCAAACTCTAGAACTAAGCTTTGATATCAATTCCTTGTGTTCGACTCTAGATCACCTAGATAAACCTATTGCTCCGCTTATACTTGGGCAAGCAGTAAGAAATCTTGTATCCAACAAGGATTTAGTGGTTGCACGCTAATGAGGTACATAGTGAGTAATTCACGTACAGTGATCATGACCAATTACTTGTCATATATAGAAGTAATTGTACACTTGTTAATACTTTGAGTCTTAAGTTTAACTTACTCAACATCCCAACCAAATGCTTTGCGTTGTGGGTTAACAAAATACATACCACAACCACAAAACAAACAAACGAATAGCATTAGTGGAACGTGGTTTGGCTTTGCATCGGCCAATGTGTTCATGCTCGATGCGTTTTGTGCGTCAGAAAAACTTTTTTTAATATTTTATTTATTTATTATTATTGATTTTTTTTGCTATTAGGATTCGATTCAATTTAAATTCAATCAAATTCTAAAAATAATTGACGTAAAATGATAAAATTTATTAAAATACCAAATCAAGTTTCTATTAAAATTAATTCAACTATTAAAAAAGTACACATTTATAGATTCAGAAATTACATGGATAATAAAAACTAAATACTAAAATCTAAAAACATAATTCTAAGCGTTGCGGATGCCAGTTCCTTATGTCTTTCAACCTACAATGAAACAAAATTGAATTTAGATATATATAATGAATAAAGAAGTAAAAAACTTAAAAGTTGAGAAATATGTACCATAATGGAATCAAGATTCTCTCTATGCCCGAGTGAGTTCTTCAATCATTTCCTCATTTCTTCCATCTGTCAAGCATTTTCTTCGTGTTTTCAGTTACTTTCTTTTTTTGCTCGCTCATGTAAGTCTGTCACTTCCTGAAGATGAGCTTTTAGTTCGATAACCTCCCTAGCGTGCATCTCTCGCTCGTATGATGTAAATGAAGATTTGTCAGCAGTCTTTTGGGACTTTGGCCTCCCTAGATATTATTTTTGTCTCAAATAATTTGACTTTTTGTAAGAGAAACTACGAAACCATTTCTTTTTATAATATCTATAAAAATATTGATATGTTTAAAATGTTTTTCTATATTTTGAGAAAAGACTAAAACATCACCAATATAAACAATTGTAAAATCTTGAAAATCATTAAAAATATCATTCATGATTTTTTGAAATTCTGACGGGGCATTTTTTAGTTTAAAAGGCATTACATTCCTTTCGTATTGTCCAAACGGAACATTGAAAGCAGTTTTGTATTTATCTTTTAAAGAAATTTGAATTTGCTAAAATCTCGATTTCATATCAAATTTTGAAAATATTTCTGCATTTGCAATTATTTTTAATAAATCTTGTTTGTTGGGAATTGGATATCTAATTCGTTCCAAAACTTTATTTAAAGGTTTTATAATTAATTACTAACCTTGGAACTCCATGCTCCTTTTCGACGGGTTGCTGACATAAAAAGCGGCGTACGACCATGGATTTTTTGAAGGTCTTATTAGATTTTTATCTAATAAATCTTGTACTTTTTCCTACACTGTGTTAGCAAGTCTGAATTCATTTGAATCGGTCTAGCTTTTGTTGAGATATTTGATTCTTTGAACTCTTTGGAATGGAAAAGATTAACTATGTGTTTTTTCTTTATCTCCAAAAGTATTTGGTAAATTAGAACAAATTTCTTTTTCAATTTTAAATTGAATTTCTTTTATCCTATTTTGAATTTAAACTTCTTTTAAATTCTCTTCAATTCTTTTGTAATCAATTTGTAATCAATTTCTTCTTTTAAAAAACTAATTTGTTTTTGTTTTCTTTTAATTTGTTCACTTTTCAAAACATCAATTTCTAAAAGTTTATTTGATAAAATTGGAGAGATAAATTCAAAAATTAATTCTTCTATAAATTTCTTCGTTACTAGTCCTTTTTCCGTTATTGTTAAAGGATATAATTGAGTAATAAAATATATTCGAAGAATTAATTGTTGGCAAAGATCTTTTACTAAAAGAAAAGATGTACTTGTGAAAGCTTAAATTTGATATTTAATCTTTTTCCATTTGCTTTAGTAAGAACCTTTGTGATTTTTTCAAATTATTTTATAGGAAAATTAAACCTTGTTGAATACAATTTTGATATGGAACAAGAGTTATTAGTGCTTTCAAAAAAGTAATTTTGAAATCTTCTATTTTTAGAGTAAGTAAACAATACCATTTTTGAAATTTTATTCTTGAAATTAAATTAATTTCACGATTTAGATTACTTAGAAAATCTATTTCTAAATTTACTATTTTATCGTTTTGTTTCCTGTGAGAAATCTCCTTTCTAATTTCTAAAATTTCATATATATGTTGAAAAATATCTCTTTTTAAGTCATTGATTTGAAATTTTAAATCATTTATAGAAATTAATGTTTCTTTCTTTGGAGTTTTAAAAATTTTCGAAAGACTTTTCTTAGAAATTGTTTTTTTTGGAGGAGGTTTTGAAGAAGATTGTAATGACCCAACTCTTTATATTAAGTTGAGGTCATTACTACTAAAATAAATAAAAACTTTCTTATTAAAAGTAAAAGAAAAAACCAAAATTTCAATAAAAATTTCAAATACTCATTTATAAATTGTAAATAAATTATGTAGAAATAAAAGTAGAAGGTAAAATCCTAGTTGGACCTATCTAACTTTAAATAAAAATAACATAAAAGTAATTCATAAGTTTAATAAATTTAAATAATTTTAAAAAAAAACTAAAAGTCAAATATTGAAAGGCGAAAGCAACTTAAGATTTCTCCTATGACAAGTCAAGATCACTTCTTGTCATTCGTCACCTTTCCTCTACCTCTACCTCTGCCTAAAAAGTTAAACATAAAAAGAGTGAGTATAAACATACTCAACAAGGGACTCACTACTAGCAATAATGGACTCATTACTAGTCCCACTAGGTGTCTGTTAACTTCTCATTAAAATCCCATAAGGAAGTAACTCATATCTATCGTGCTCCCGAACACATGCTATCTAGTGATCCTGTAGGGACACATCTGGTCTTTATGATGAACCCAAAGGAACACCTTAGAGAATTGGGCTGCAAGTGACCCCGTTGAATCACTCATAAAAATTATAAAAGTTATCATGACAGATTGGTGGTCCCGTTCAACACACACAATTATAAAAAAGTGGTGATCCTGAGGGACACCCATATGGGTACGATCCTAATAGACAAAGTTAACAGAACTCCTCAGTCTATAACATGTAGCGTATCATAAATATCATAACATGATCATATCATATCTAAAAAATAACATACTAGTCATCTATGTAGTCATCTATATCAGTCATAGCATATCAGTCATCTACGTAGCCATCTATATCAGTCATATTATGCATCTTGGCTACCTTGATACATAATGAAAAATACATACAAGCTCTTGATTCTGTTTTGAAAGTCTAGTAGTAGAATCTCTTGCCTCAAGATTAGCTAAAACAATATTCCTTTGTTGACAATCAATTCCCAAAGATAGTAAATGTAATTCATCGACCGTTATTAATAAAGTGTAATTATTGTAATTTTCAATAAGTACTATTATTGATTATTTTATTAGTTTTGTCCTAATAAACTAACATCTTAAGCTACTTTATGAGTCTTGAACTGTATGTAGAGACATACAAGGATCAATATTCGAGATACAACTTAAAGGTTATATTATTGTATAGGGATAAAGTTGGGTACTTAAATCCTGGTAAGAATACAATTCACTTTGTATTTAGTACAAATTCAATTATCCAACGCTTGACATATAAATGGGAGTATCCTATGCAATGTGAGTTTGCATAAGACTGGATGTAACTTGTCAATTGGTTAGGTTTCTATTTCATTAGGATATGACTTAGGTAACTTAAATCTTAATTATTTTGAGTGTATTATGAACTCATGTTTGCAAGAGATTGTTATTTGATTTTGTTAGGTGAAAGTGACTAGATTTTGACTCAATATGCCTATTATTTTGGGGACAAAATCGAAGAGAACTGGAAATATAATCACATAAGATAAAATTCACTCTATGTATTTTTTGTTATACAAACAAATACCATATATTTTTTATTGTCTACTTATGTTTGTTTTTTTACAGATTAATTGGGCACCATACATTACTGCTTGATCGATGTCATAATGCCCAAGAAGTTTGGACTTACTTTGGTTCTTTGATATGCTTCCATATCATAGAGTGTCATTTATCAAATCGTGTGTTGTGACAGTTTGATATGCAGCAAATCATATCATCATTGTGTATTGTGTTTTGCAGACCCGACATTACATCAAATTGATTTAAGAGGTAAACACAATCAAGATTGTCATGGTGTGACATACATGTCATGCTTGTTGTGTGTAAGGAGAAGCAACACACGATCCAACTGTATCAGATGACTATGTTTCCTGGTACAATCCAATTACAAGACAATTTATCACACCTAATGATACTTACTATTATTGCATGGTAAGAATTTTAATATAATATGTTATATAATTATATAACATGAACATTGTTTGATGTTATTATATTTAATCGTTATAGAATAATCTTGTTCAAGAAGTATACAAGTACTCCGTGGAACACGAATTACCAATTTTGAGTTTAATGAGTGATCAAACCTTGGTAAATTTAAAACATATTATTCAGCAAACAAGACGACTCAATAATATTGCTGACACGAATTAAAGACGCATTCGATGTAAACGACAACAAGGTGAGGATGTGCAAAGAGAGATGTGAATCATGCTTACTTTGTAATTCAAATTTTTAGTTCACATAAACTTCAATTTTCAATTAAAAATTATATGAAATTGCCTTCTCATTTTCACCAAACCATATAGTTAAATTAGAAACTTAAGTAAAAAAAATTACAAGATTAGAGGATTGATCTTTTTTGAGTTAGAAAGAAATAAGCTATTGAATTTTGAAGGTGGATGTTGAAAGGAAAAAATATAAGCCACATGTCATTAATATGCCTTAAAAAAACTAAAGAACATGGATTGCTTCAATTTAATAATTAAAAAAAATATAAAATCGGGCATCCGATACACAACTTCTCAATCAATAACTTTGACTAATCTTTAGTCATACGGGTTGTAACTAGATTAAATGAAATCGTGTATCGGATACACAACTTTCCTCCCCAACAATTTCTTACCCTATTTTTTTTGTTATTAGTTTGAAAAAAAATACATAATTCTTGAAATGAGTACTCAAGTATTTGTTTTCTTAGTTGCATACCTTGTAACCAAGACGGCTGTGATTTGATGTTTTTGTTTTAACTTTGTTTGTATTAGATAAAGTTTGAAGCATAGTCATGATTTTGAGCCTTCAACAAAAATTCTGAACTGTCATGCATGTTTGTTTAAGTGCTTTGCTCCTCTATCTCACATACTATTTAGATTTTCGTTGTCAATTTGAAAGGTATTGGTGATAGAAGTTAAGAGGTCTAGATGACAATTTAGTGATCGATCTATGATTTAGGTATAGCCAAACCCTTCTGAATAAAGTTTTTTAAAAAATGATATAAAGAAAACAAGCATTTGTTAAACTTCTTGCTCGATGCTAAGCCTCTTTCATCACCCGAATAAGTGGGTTGGAACAAAGGTGGATGACTAAGTTGGAGTTGTTACGTTACTCGAAGTCAGATTTCCTTTACCGTCGAAAAGTGCTGTTGGGTAAGTGATGTTATCTAAGTAACTTCAACGAGAATTCCTCCAAGAACCAAGATTATGGATTTTTATTAGAATGAATAATGTGTTTCATACAATAGGAGAAAACTCCTATTTATAGAGTTCTATTACAATTGGGGTAAAGAGGGAATTAGCCTAGAATATTACTTAATTATCCAATTAACCATTTGTCTTCTTACATCGTTCTACCATTCCAAAAATTAAACTCATCTTGAGTTTTGAAAAGAAGAAATTTATGAAGAAAAAAAAAACAATCATAAACTTGTTCAATAGAGTATGACCAAACCAACCATTTTGAATAAAAATATTATGAACCAAGGGATAACATTGAGACAAAAAATCAAATATGGCCACTAAAAGATGAACCTCTCCTTCGACCGTAAACCCAAAAAAGATGTTTCCTTCAATCTCACTTAAAACTGTATTCAAATAATCAATTTCAAAAGAATTAGCTTTAGAAGAAAATCTTTTATGAATCACATTTTCTTTATCATTCACTTCAAGTTCTTCGACGGTTTGAAAATTCAATTCCACCACAACCAATGTGTCATTGTTCTACTCGATGTTTGATTCGATCTTTTTCATCTTCTTTGAATTTTTCTTCACTTGTGACCATGTCGAAATCAACATTTTCAAATTCTTGTTCTTCAATTTTATCTTCATAATTTTCTATTTGAATTTATTTCCAACCGTGATTTTTTTGTTTTTTCTTTTGTATATAAAGCAGATCTGTTCTTGGACTCTTGCAAATACATTGATGGTTGATTTACATGTTGAATCATTCTCTCCGATGAACATTGATTTCTTGGAAAATGGGTTTGATTGGATCATTGGGTCATTTTTTTATATTGTCGCCTTCTCCTAAACTGTTTTAGAAACAGCATCAAAGTCACTAAAATCAAATTTTCAATTTGGATGATGATAGGTTCTTTGAGAAAATCGAGCATGGCGAAAATTTGAATGTTGAAAATTTTCTTTCGAATCACTTTAATAAGAACTTCAACATTGTTTATGGAAGTAAAATTGATTTTCTTGTCTATACCTATTGCTGATTTTTTTTCTTAGACATCTTCTTTGATCGATAGTAGTCTGTTATTGCAAAAGCTTGAAAGCAATCTTGAATTCTTAGGGAAACTTCTTGTTACTTTTGATTTGGTCTCCTACGTTCTTGAGCTTCAAACCTCCTTGATGAATTTGATAGTATTCTTGAATTCTTGGATGTGGTTCTTGGTAATCTTAGACTGGTTTCCTTCTTTCTTGCACTTCAAACCTTCTTTCTTAATGATTTCATCTAGCTCTTATGTATCTTGAATGCCTCGTTGCCCCCAATCTCGGACAAAATCTTGACGTTCTTCGTGGCATAATTGGCCAAAAATTCGGTCGTCAATGTGCCGAACTTCTTAGTAGTTTCTGTTGTTTGGAAAGGGCAGTTAACGCATACTTCAAGCTAGCGAGAAAGTCATTCAACGATGGTTTGAAGATTTCCCATTCAATCGTTGAGATTTACCACACTTTCTTCGACAACCATCAAACGAGCAGCCGAGGTGCATAGGGATGGGATCTCCTCTTCATCAGGCACAACATCCTTTCCCTTGCCAGAGGTGTTCTTGCCGGTCACAACTTCCTTCATCAGTGAAGCTATGATACCAAATTGATATAATCTAAGTAACCTCAAGGAGAAATCCTCCAAGAATCAAGATTATGACTTTTTTATTAAAATGAATAATATGTTTCATACAAGAGGAGAAGACTCTTGTTTATAGAGCTCTATTACAATTAGTGGTAAAAAGAGAATTAAACTAAAATACTACCCCACTATCCAATTAACCCTTAGTCTTCACATCAGTAAGCTAAGGAACAAAGGTGAAAACAAAGACCCATGGAGTAAAGTTAGCATGGCATGCAAGAGTTATTTTGGGGTTATATTGCAACGCTGTTAAGTTATCGGTTGATGTAAGAGTGTCATGATATTGTCCTCTTACTTGCAATTTGATGTAAGAGTGTCATGATATTGTCGGTTTGTTATAAATAGTTTCTCTTCTCTTTTATGTTATGTCAAATTAACTAAGCTACCTCTAATCCCCTTTACTCTCTCTTTACTATATTTCATACTTTGGGATGTATTTGGACTATCTTGAAGCTTCATGATGGTATTAATCAGGTGCCTAAGATATAATTCTTCTAGCTTAGAGTATCAAGATAATTAAACCCAATTGTCTTTACTTGTTAGATTGCTTAAACTCCGAGCTTCTCATGAATGCTTGTGTTATTTTTGGCTTAATAACTTTTTTCATAATTGTTTTGATTCACTAAAGATTGACTTGTAACATGTAATTGTTACATATGTTTGATCCCCGAGCAGTAAGACATGAGGTATGCTTGTGTGCTTATTAGGTGTTTAATTTACAACATTACATAACTGGTTTAGATTAAGAATTAATTAGTATGCTACATGACTTAACTGTTCAAATAGTTTACCATCTAAGCATTCCTTCATCTTAATATGAATGTTTGATTTTTAAGGAACGCTATCAAACGAGCATCTAATTATTTTTTTAGATTAACTAAACGAACATCAAGCAACTTCGAGAATCTAAATTTTTAGGAGTCCATTTGGTAACCAATTTATCCTTTTTTTTCTGTAAAAACTAAGTTTATTTCTCCCTATATGTTGTAAAAAAATTCTTATGGTAAAAGTAGTGTTTATACACTTAATTTTCAAAATTAAAATTATTATCAAACAAAATCATGATTAAAAAGTAAATATAGTTTTGCCTTTAAATTCTAGCATTTTTATCAACTTCCTAGCTTTGTTAAGCTCACACAACATAAAGAGTAGTCATAACGTTGCCTCCATTTGAGGCCACTTTTGAACCCATTTTTTTTTATAAAAAAAGTTCATTTATTTACCACAAACACGTTAACAAGATTAACTACAAAGGGTATCATTGAATATATAAGTCGGTATGACTAGCTATTTTTGGGGTTACACATTTTAGTCATAAGCCGTTGTTTAATCAAATCACATTTAGAGGGGGAAAAAACTGAAGTTATCATATAGAAATCTTTTTTCATTGCAAATGTTAAATGTTTTGCCCTACCAAAAAATCAGGATGTTTGAATTAATCAACAGAAACATTTTATGGCAAACATGAGAAGAGGCTAATATGAACACATTGCTGATATCTCCTTTCACAAAATGCACGATCCACTGCTGAAAAGGTGGAATCTCATTTCATATAGATGGCCTTCTTGCTACATGCAGGACATCATCTCTTGGCAATCTCTTCTTGTGCTGTAGGTTTGGCAATCACTATAATTGCTGCAATGTAGCTTCTTTCTCCTTTTTCCTTCTTCAAAATCTTCTCAAAATTCACGAACTTTTTTCATACTAAAAATACTTTAATTGTTTCTTCAAGGAAATGCCTTCACTTGACCTCCAAAAACATTAGGAGCTTCAAGTTAATCAACTAAACATAGATGATACTATCAAACAAGCAAAAGCTTCCATTATGTATAATAAACCAGGCTCTCCGCATTGCTATTATCTAACAAAATATAACTTCATGTATAAAAGTTTATTGATATTGTCTAGTAAGAGTAAACTAGCTGAATTTTGCTGGTGAATATAGTCAAAAACCATCAAAAGAATAGCTCGAGTTGGTTCAATAAAAAAACTAAAGAATGTTTCTTGAATTGGGAGATTTGGGAAGGCAAAGCTACAAGATTTTTATATTTAAAACTTCAGCTCACCAGTTTAACCCACACTACAATCTAAAAGAGAGAAGATAATGAATTATAACAATTGGCTGAGAAAACAATTGCTTCTTACCTCACTTTCTGGCACAAGAACCGTTTCCTTCATACCTTCTCTATTATAAGTTGCAACTTCCTTTCAAATTATTTTACACGTAAGCCAGGGATATTTTTGAGACCCATCTTCCCAAGTACTAGTTTGGAAATGGCCGGAGGATTGTCGAGTCCCATGCTTCGACTGAACTCATTGGCAAGTTCGACTAGTCTATACTTGTCCTTTCCAACCGTCTTGTTTGAGTTATAGTAACCAAGCCACGCCTGGTATGCAGCTTCTTTATTCTTCATCTCAACATGAACCAGAGCACGGTCCACCTGTGTACATTTCATGTTAGAGGTTCTCACTTCTCACAGATTATTTTTAATAGAAGTACGTTAAGTAAATGGGGAAAAGAACCAGAACGTAATGGAGACCTTTTTCTTTGTTTCTGGGTCGATTAGGGGCATAGGAGCTTTTGTTATTGGCAAGTCTTTAACTGTAGACAAAAAGAACTCTTCCCAAGGCGTTAGCAACAATATGCCTTGCCCTTCTTTGCCTTTACGTCCTGTTCTACCAAGTCGATGAATGTACTGTTCTCTATCAGCAGGTAAGCCAACCTAAAAGCAAAGGAGCCTTTTGGATAACACTAGTTGACATTTCAAAGTCCACTCTAAAAAGCTCAAGTTGTGGTAAGATACAAGTAAAGGTAGTACTGACAGCAACTATCACATTAACATGTGCTACATGGCCGAATGAAAGAGCAAATTACCTGTATGACAAGGGTCACATCGGGATAATCAACACCACGAGCTGAAACATCCGAAGTTACAAGGATGAGGCCTTTCGACTTTCGGAACTCGTCAGAAACCTTGGTTCTGTAACTCTGTGCTTTCCTAGAATGAATCTCTCTGATGTTCAAGTTCAGCTCACCAAGAAGGTCAGCAACCATTCGTGTGACCATAGCAGTTGTGCAGAATACAAGAACCTGCATCCATCAAGAGATCAATTAGAATTCCCTGAACAGGTACAACAAAACATGAGAGAACATTCTCATTACAAGTTCACAACATTAGCAATGACTTTCATCCACAGCATTGGTTCCTAACATTTTCAAATAATGATTTTGTTTCACATATGGATGAGAAGAATTGGAGAAAAACAAGCTATGGATTACCCATTATCATTATAACAGATAAGGAAATTACTATAATTGAACTATTGATTAAATTTAACACCACGATTGAAGTTAATACCTTATAGTCAACGTCATTAGCGATATGTTCTTTAAGAATGGCATAGAGCAGACTAAAATGCTTCTCCAATGGAGCAACTATTTGCATCTGTCTCACCTGAAAGGATCCAGCTGGTTACTATATGACCGAATTCATTACACATGGTATAAAACCCAGAAGATGATCCAGTTGCTTATCATAGTCCTAACCTGTGCATGTGTGTCCTCACTGCCTTCTTCAATTGTATTGACAAATTCATGATCTCTTCTCAATGCAATGTGACTGATTTGGCGGACCTTTATTCAAGAGGAATGTTTAGCATTCAGTAGTTGGTTACATTCAAATGAGGAGGTTTGATAAGAAACAAGTAACAATATTGCAAAAATAGTAAATAAATACCTCATCCGGAACAGTGGCAGAAAACAGAAGAGTTTGCCTTTGTTTCGGAACTGCAGCAATAATCCGTTCAATGTCCTTGCGAAATCCCATGTCTAATAAATGATCAGCTTCGTCAAGAACAAGGACTTTGACACCCATCAGTCTAGTTGCAAAACCTGCAGTGTTCTCTATATGATCTTTCAGCCTTCCAGGAGTTGCAACAAGAATCTGTAGTTTCAAGTTTGTAAAATTTTAAAGCCATCACCACCATCATCTTATTGTAGCAATTGGCTTAAAACTGAAGTTTAAACTTCCTGATCCAATTGAATATGCAGCATTCAGTGCTAATGGTAGTAGTAGCTAGGCTAATTCCAAAATGATAAACCACTAATTATCGGGATATTAAGCTTGCAAAACATTCAGCGTCGTAACAAAATCATGTCTAAGACTGAACCAGTTGGTAAAATCTCTACTTTCATGCTACTTTGACTTAGAAAAGCTAACCTGGCAAGGGTTTGCTTGCATGCGTTTCTGTTCGAGGGCAAGTCTTGTACCTCCTATTACAACTTGAACGCCAATAGTAGAATGGTACTTCAAAAGAGTATTAGCTTCATTGGCAGCCTGTGTGGCAAGTTCTCGGGTTGGGCATATAACAAGAACAAGAATTGGAGGCCGCTTCTGATCACCAGTAGGTGGAGACTTCACAACAACTTCAATTGAGGGAAGCTGAAATAAAGAACTTGAAAAGTTGATAGCATATAAATTTTCTTTCACTATCATTCCAGGTAAATAAATGAATAGTAGTCATGCTAGCTGGTAACTGCTGTTGGACTTCCTCACATAGGTCCAATTTTATAATGGCAATAGGTAGCAGAGCAGTAAAGATGCTGCTGAAACCAATTTTAGAACTACACAATGTATGATTTAAAAAATGAAAGAAATATAAAGACAATAAACTTCAAAATAGTTCTCTTTTAGATTCTTTCAAAATAGTTCTCTTTTAGATTCTTTCAAAATAGTTCTCTTTTAGATTCTTTCAAAATAGTTATCTTTTAGATTCTTTCAAAATAGTTCTCTTCAGCTAATTTAGGGGGACAAAATTGTTAATCAATCAGTATCATTTGACCATTCTATTAAATTTTATTTTTTTTAATTAACAAACGTAAATGATCTTTTTTGTAAGATGATCATGTAACTTACCAAAAAAGCCACAGTTTTTCCAGTCCCTGTTTTAGCTTTGGCAAGAACATCCTTACCTAGAAACACAAGTGCAAGTACGAGGTAAGAAAACCAAGTAAGCAGAAAATTTACGGGAAATAAATGCATGTACAAAATATTCAGGGATGCACTGAATTAAATCCTTCTGAAAATGGTTACTAAAACTGTGGAGTAGATTAATGAAATAATCGGACAGTATACGTAATTTTGAAAAGAGAAGTGAGAAATATTGATCTACATTATCAATGTAGTTTAAGCCCAAACACTTGAGGAAAAGAAACAAACCTTTTAGTATTAGAGGAAGTGTGGCCTCCTGTACAACAGTCATCTTCTCATATCCAGCATCTTTGATACCCTTTAGTGATAAGGGTGATATTGAACACTGATCGAATCTGCAGGCATGAAAAGCAGTCGTGCACCCATATAAACACAGGCCACAGGGAAATCATTTCTTTATTTCTTTACACTCACATATTCCTTCCCATTTTGTTTCTTGCTATTTTTATTTGTTTGAAAGAAAAAAAAATGCAGACCACCAGAACTTCGTTGACTATCATGGTCAGTCGCCATTTTACTGAAGGTTGTAACTTTCGATTGTTCATTTAGTTTCTGTTAAAAGAAGGTCTGATTATCCAATCATGGATTGAGAGAATATAATTCAGAGAACTTTGAAGTGCATGAGAAAGTGGTTCCCGTTGCTCGGATAAGTTTCTAAAGCTAGATACTTAAGAATTTTGTACCAGTCAGAGTGCTTTTTGTCCCCTCCCGTTGGTTAATAGAGTCCTGGATCCTTAACTACTGGATTACTTTCAGATTTGTAGCAATTCATGGTATCTTATTGAAAGGAAAAGTTTATGGAGAACAACAATTTGAAATGAAAAAACATGAACAATCTTAACTAAATAATAGGGCAAAATGTGCTTAAGAAAACAGAAACAAATTGGAAATGGACCTTTACAATTGTATTTAACGTACCTAGTTTCACTCAAATATGAGTCAGAACCTCCTGGCGAAGTACGTGGTCGATCCATTTCGCTCACTTTCTCTCCAGATGGAAACAAAGTATTAGTACTTTTTCTGAACAGAAAATCTTTTTCCTCGTCCTCGTCGTCCGCACTATCTTCATCGCTTAGAAAATCCCTAACACCAGTTTTAATTCTCTTTCTCTCACCATCATCTTCTTCTTCCTTGTCCTCCTCGCTTTCACTTTCACCTGTAAAACGGGCTTGATTCTTAGAATCCCTCCTACCTCTCCCTAAACTCTCACGACCTCGAATCTGTTGATTTCTCGAATTAATCTCTCTCATCCCACGTCCCCTTCCAATCGAAGAATTCACATTCTCTCTAGGAAAAACACGGTCATTACTGCGTGAACGGAAGTCTTCTCTCTCACCCTCGTACTCACGCTTGAATCGACTAACATTTCGAGAACTCGTCGGATACGACTCCGTTGAAGGGCCTCGAGGTCTCCGACGCTCTGAAGACTCCCGTAACTCATACGACTGTCGATCCCTCCCCCTCTTCAACGACGGAGACTCTCTATCTCTATCCCTATCCCTTCCTCTACTCCCCCTACGATCTCCATCCGAGTCTTCATCACTCGTAATTCGTCCACGAAACGAGCTCCCCCTCTTCAACGACGGAGACTCTCTATCTCTATCCCTATCCCTATCCCTTCCTCTACTCCCCCTACGATCTCCATCCGAGTCTTCATCACTCGTAATTCGTCCACGAAACGAGCTGGTTTTCAAGTCACTAACCCAATCACTGAGTTCAGCCTCATCCTCAACAAGACTCTTAGAGCCACCAAACCCTCCTCTCTCGGAGTTTCTACCGACGGCGCTGCTCCGTCGGACTCCTTGAAAAGCTTGGGAAGAACGAGAAGAGAAGGCCATAGAGGCGTACTTGAGCTTGAAGGGGAAGACGCGAGAGAAAATGGGAAATGGTCGAGATTGGCGAATGGAGGGTTGGAGTTTCATCAAGGGAAAACTGGGAAGAGGAAAAGGATGGTTGAGGAGATGGAGTCGAGGGAAGAGCTTGATGGACATAGTAGAACTTCCAAATTCCTGCTCTACCAGCTGCAGCTACCGGTGGCTAATGAAAGAATGATACATTAGGGTTTAAAGGGTTTTTGAGGAATGAAGGTTTCTGGATTAGAGGTAGTAGTGGATATGGTAACGACTCTCGTAGATCCAACGGCTAGCAGAGTGGTAGACTACCAAAAGAATGTTAACCTAATAATTTCGTTTCAGCCTTTGTTTTTCATCCCATTATATAAGTGTTGTATTCTTTTATATCCATGCAAAGTTTTTCATTCTCTACTCTCTTTTTTTTATCATGTTCCTTCATTTTTATAAGAGAAGTTATGCAAACTACTTCTTAACTATGAGGTTTATTACCCTTTAAATTTTTAAACTTCTAGTTTGATCAATTAGTCTTCTATAGTTAGTTTATTGAGTGCTGCAATAAGCCTCTTTGTGGTAGATGCATGTATCTAAAAGGTGAAAAGAAAATCTTCCTTCTTGCTCTAACCAAAGGAAGAGATTAAGAACTTTCTCTTCATTTTTTCTTAGTTGGATAAACTCCTCCAAGTGTTTGCTTAACAAAACCTTGGTCACTTTAGGAAAAAAAATTAAGAGCATTTAAACCTCTTAAATTCATCTGCATTGCTCGCTCCACGTTCTTGATTTCTTTCATTTGGAATCTGTCAAACTTATTCCCAAAACACATTGACACCAACAAACACTAACATGGTATACTAAAAATACCAATGATAGAGAAAGGAGTTCCAAATGAGAGTGAGGTTGAAGGTGATTGAGAAGAATATCCAAAACCCAATTGCAAGCTCGAGTGTAGGACTCAACATGAGAAGAATGGAGATTTTGAAAAGTGGGAAGTGATACTGTTGTGGTGGAGGCACTAGAGTGGTGTCACACCCCCTCATAAGGCTTCATCATGCGACCTAGTGAGGTGTAACCATATAGACTCTCAACACCTATCATTCAGCGAGATAATATGTGTTGGACACCTAGTAAGTGGAATTCTACAATTCATTTACTCTTTAATGTGTGTTATAGACTAAGCTAACTCAACGAAAGACTTCATTCAAAAAACACTTACTATGACCAGAGACTATATCACTTAAGGGTTATACCACATGGACCTACTCCAATATAAGTCATGTGACATATGTAAATGACTAACTCAAAACAGAAGCTTAACTCGTCTTCTTTCTTGTACTTTTTTTCCTTTAATATCCACTGGAGGGGCAGCAATGAAGGCAATAATAAATATAGAAGTTGCGGTCAATAAGGTAGAGGTCATCAAAACACCAAACCATCATTGCGCATATAAGCCCCTTATAATTGCATTCTCTTTGGTGCCATAAAACAGGTCCAAAGGCCATATATTGTTGAAAATTTTGAGATTGAAAGAGTACGAAAGGGTAGGATTCTTCCTTATTTCGGTAATTTTGAGATTGAAAGGGTACGAAAGAGTACGAAAACATTTTAAAAATCACTAACAGTCGAGATGACATTTCCTTCTAGGCTAAGCACTTGGTCAAACTCTTTGTCAAACTTGGACGTGTGATAACTTTGAAAACTCTTCTCAACACCTCGTAAATTCTCCAGTCCTTACTTAGCTCAAGGTTTTGATTAAGCTCTAAAACTTGCCCAAAACTCTTCCATTTTTAGGCTTTTCCGATGAGAATGTTCATGCCATAATGATTACTTTTGTCCGACAGGGAGTTTAATACAAATCGCGTTATGCCACGTAGCTCTCATTGTCCAAATTTAATCATTATTGAGCAACTTGGTCAAAATTAAGCACCATTCTTCATATGTAAGGAATGACGTCAACTACTTTTGTGTTAAGGAATCTTAGGTCGCCTACTGCCAGAACGCATAAAAACTTCCTCAACACTTGATTGAAACGCTTCCAGTCGACAACTCTTTATCGCATACAATCTTATTGCAAAGCTTAAAAGGCAAGTTGATGTTGTATTTGTTGGGGGAAACTTTTAATATAATATGAATTGTATACACTAGTAAACTTATTAACAACTCAATTTGAAACAAATACACTTAAGCCAAAATGGTATAATAAGACTTAGATATGAAAACATCAAATACTTGTAGGAGTCTCAAAATCTTTGTATACTCAAAGTATAGTTGAGGCACACTTCTAATAAGTGTTGTCTTAAATACAATTATTCGCTCTACACAGGCTTGCAAGCAAACTACAATGATCTTCTTGAAAGGATACAACAACTAACTCTAGTAGAACTGCAGCCTCAAACTACTCAAATTTGGCAAAAGTCTTAGATGTTTGCTCTTAACTCAACTCAATAACAAAGTAAATAAAGAAAGAATTGAGAAACTCTTCAGTTTTGGAAAGGATGCTACAAATGAAGAAACAAGTTACTATTTATAGGCTAGCAACTTAGTACCTCTCTAAAATACAAAATAAAATAAAATCAATACAAATATTGAAACATTTGTCAAATTTAATTTCATTTAGTTGTTATTTGACTAAAATAAAAGGTAACTCATTCAAATTGAAATTTGAATAAACAACAAATTTAATTTTCATACATATTAAATTTGTTTCTTAAACGAATTTAATTTACACAATTAAATCCAACTTTTTATGTTTTAAAATTCACAAAAAATTCACTTTCTCCCCTGTAAATATCCAACAACCCCTTACATGAAAGAACGAGAAAAAATCAAACAAAACCTCTGAGAGCAAATAGACAAGATATTCATCGGGAGAGGTGTCTTCTAAACTTGAACCTTCCTTAGTGAATACTCATTGAATTATATAAAAAAGATTGAAACCAAGTTCGGGAACTATCCTTCTCATTGGTGAATTGAAACAATAGATACCATATACAACTCATCTTGCATCTTTGAGTTCTACATTTGTGTCCACTTTGGTCTTGGACAAATTCTGAATTCATGAGAGCTTTTAGAAAACACAAGCCATTTTGAAAAGTTCTCATAGAAGCGACCCTACTTCTATAATCTCACATAGGTAATATTGATTAAGAGTATTTTGTCATTACTTCTCTTGTAAAACAAGATATCAATATAATCTTAACATCAACATATGACACACTCCAGAACAACATAGAAATGGGAAGAAATTATAAGTTTTATAGTGCATCAACAATGAATTATCTAACTAGTTTGTCTATTGAGCCTAGATCTTGGGATTTTTAGCCAACTAGATTAGGTTACCACCAGATAATTTATTCCATAAGCTTTAGCCTCGTTTTCCTTTATGTATATGCAACTTGCACTCTTGACAATCCTTCATCAAAGGATTTGCAATATTCTCTTTTGATTTCACATAATCAAGGGAAATTATTCCATTAAAGAGCAATTACCTTATCAAATTATGCATGTGTCTAGTATATCGTGACTTTCCATTATAGATATTATTCTAATTTCATATATTAGAACATGTTATACACGTCTGTTTTGAAGATTTCTATGATATGAAGGCTCCACCTTATCAAAATATACCCACGGGTTGATTTAGTCTTCATGCTATCAGAAATCCAATTTGCACCACTAAGTTCTTGTACATGTAATACCTCGAATAATGCAATTCATAGTCTACAGTGTACTTCAAGTATCTTAAAACTCTGACTAACGCATTAACCTTTCTACTGAATAGGAAATATCAAGTCTTATACAATTCATTATGTACATTAAGCTACCAATAACTCTAGAACTAGAGCATCCTAAATGAAATAAGAGTTCATAATACACTTAAGATTAAGACTAAGTTAACCTAGTGCATTCTAAATGAAATAGAAACTCAACTAGTTAACGAGTTACATCTAATGGTTACTATTTTGTGGTTCGATCTTATCTAAACTCATTGCATAGGATGCTTTCACTCACATGTCACTTACACGAACGCATTGGATAATTGTGTTTGTATCAAATACAAAGTAAGTCATATCTCTAGTGTTACCAGGGTACGGTACCCAACCTTATTCCTATACTATAGACCCTTTAAATTGTATCTCAAACATTGATCAATGTATGTCTCTACATACTATTCAAGACTCGTCAAACAACTTAGGATGTTAGTTTATTGAATTTAGGTTATTAAGATAAAATTAATAATATAATCAATAACATTTATTGAAATAATAACATTTTATTAATAACGGTCAATGAATTATGTTTATTATCTACAAGTTTTATGACATAAAACTCAACACTATTATCTTTTTTCTGTGTTGTGTTGTGCTTATCGCTTCGTAGCTAATGAGTTTAACGGTTGAAGGCTAAATGATTAAGTGTTTTCCGTTGCATTGAGTTGTAAAGATCTTATGAGTCCAAAGTTGGAACTCTGCGACAGAGTTTGGTTTGAGAAGTTCCGCTTACTAAGCATTCAACTTGGTATCTCGCAACGAGATACGCATTGGGTATCTAGGTGACACGTCTTCTTTTGGTCGCATGAAGTGGCCAGCAAGGCAGGGTGTGACATAATTGCACTTTTAATATTTACTAAAAAGCTCAATAGAAATTGCCACTAACTTGTGTGTTTTGTTTTTCTTACTCTTTGTTTATATGTGTGTTCAAGTTGAAATACCCTTGTGAGAGGGATAATGTTTGAGTGTCTTGTGGGCTATTTAGGGTCTGTCTAATAACATTCATGTTTTCTGTTTTCTGTTTCTTGTTCTCTATTTTTCGTTCCTTATTTTTCTTTCTTTTTTTAGAATAAGCACGATTATGTTTTATAACTATTCTCGTTTCCTGTTTTTTTGTTAGAAATTTTGATAATAATTTCTTGTTTCTCATTTCTTGTGTTGTTTTTCCTAATATTTCACTTATTTTTTGGTTTAAATATAATTTAATTATGTAAGAAATAAATAATAGATAGAATTCATTAAAACATTAAAAAAAACTATAAAACATTAACATGATCAAATACACATAAATTTCATCGCCAAATTAGTAACTATAAACAATAAATTTTATTAATCATATGTCATTAAAATTTGATTTGAAGTATTATTTCTCATTCAGTTCAATAGTGTTAAACGACGTTAATTCAAATTCAACTTAATTATATTATTATGTAAATGTCGAGGTTGTAAAATATTAAAGATGATCTAAACAAATATTTTAGTAAAAATTATATAGATAATGTTAAATTCTAACTAATTTCAAAGGAAATAAAAATAATAAATTTGAATTAAAAATATCATATTGCAAAATTTTATTTCAAAATTCAGAAAATATTTAAATAAACTTATTAGATATTTAAATTTGAAAGATCAAAATAATACATAAATTTTAATATTGAACCGCGTAAAATTTAAAACTACATTAAACATTATCCATTTGGTTTGTCTCTCAAAATAATACATAAATTTTAATATCGAACCGTGTAAAGTTTTAAATTGCATTAAAGAATAAGAAGTTTTAAGTTTTAATTTGTATTCGAGAGAAAACATCAATTGAGTAAATATTAGATACTATATCCATCATGTAAATCAATATACAAAATTCAATTCCACGAATTACATTTTCTTCAAAAATCTCGTGTGAACAGTGAGAAATAGAAACGTTATCAAATAGACTCTTACGGGCCAAATTGAAAAGTTAAATTAAGGAAACCTAGCTTCGTAGGTAAAGAGCAAGAACAATTCCTCGTACTGATTCACTTAGCTTAAGAAATTAGTCACTTAGATTAATAAACTACTTAGTTTCGCGTTCACATAGGCTACATGTAGAGTAAGGGTGTGTTCCTTTTGATATCTTAATAGTCACCAAAAACATACCAAAGTTGGTAAAATGGTGAATGAAATCAAATTTAAACACTTAAATTGGTTGCATTTATTATTATACTAAATCATATTTATACAAAACAAAATGATAAAAATAAAAGTACATTTTGAGTTTGAATTTAGTATTTAGTTACACTACCCAAAAATATTGTACTATATAAAGAAAACAATAACAAAAAAATTATGATAATATAAATATTATTTTCTTTCCTAGATAAAGTTATAAATAATGACTTGTGAAATTTATAATAATATATAGAAAAAACATTAAGAAGGTATTTTGTAGCATTGATATGAGTGTGGTTGAGTTGAGATAAACATTTAACTCAATGTTTGGCCACAATTTTACGACGTTAGTGTAAAATAACTCAACTCCACCAACTTCTACCATATTTAATAAATATCGAAGTTTGTATACATTTACCAAACAACTCTATTTTTACCTCTTTTTCTCTTATTCCCTTCAATGCTGTGAATTAGTCCACCTATAGATCATCATCGATGATCAACTCTGTCAACATGCTCTGATGACCACACCTCCACTACTCAACTTTGATGACCACTTTCATCGATTACCTTCAACGTCTAACTTTGACCACACACACCATTGACGACTATCAATAACTCAATCTAACGACATGCTTCGAATACCACATTCATTCAAGACCACCTTAGCTTAATCTTCGAAGGCTTATACTTCTTTGTTCAACATTTGAGAATTACGAACATATAGCTAGCTAAGTTAGGGCTTGATATCACTTTGATATATCACTTGTTAGCTATGGATATCTCCATAGCGTGATATGATATCTTCCACTTCGAATATAAACTCTCATAACTTTACTTTTGGGTTTCGCCTAAAATGCTTGATAACATTGATGATAGTTGTTCTCTTTTATATAATCGTGACCATCCTTTTATCTAACCAATGTGGAACTTCGATCACATTTCTAAAACCAACATTACATAATAAATCTTAACCTACAATTTGACATAAAATGAAATAAACAAAAATCCTAAACCCTTTATGACTTACTTTTTTGTGCACATTATACTTATATATTTCACTAATGTGAAAGTATATTGTAATTTCATTTTCTCTATAGAATAAGAGTATTTTATCTATCTCCAATACAATATTTAACATGAAAAATTATAAAATATATGTGAAAATTCTGAGTTGACATCTCAACTTAGTGTTAGAAGTTTGAAAAAATATGTATAAAAAAAGAAGAAAAGAAAAGAAATTCATAAACCAAAAATAAACTCTAAATCCTATTTTCCAAAACTCCCATGTACTTCTAAAAAATAAAATGCCATACCTTTTTTTTAATAAAAAATATATGTAAATAAACGAATAAAAATAGTTAAAAATAAGCACAAAAAAGAGTAGATTATTTAGGTTAGAAACAACTACACCAAATACATATCAAATTAGAATTCAATTCAATATCTCGAACACACTACATGCACCATTACAAACATACACGTATTCTTTGTAGGCTCCGACAAACCATCCATCTTTTAGGTGTTGGCGTAGATATCGATGCCAACAACGAAATTGTCAATATAGGCTCTTCTGACCGTCTTATTTCAATGATTTTTATTGATATTTTATGGAGCTATGCCGAGACGTTTTGACTTTAACAAGATAAGTTTTTCCTAGAATGATATGAACTCCAAATTTTAGAACTCAATGTAATACCCCGAACAATTCCTGCATGTAATTAAGGAAAACAATACCATTACCATATTTAGTTCACAATTTAACATCAAGCTATTATATAAACGAAGTGCATCTCCGAGTGAAATTAAATATTAATTTTAACTATTTTGAATTCACACACTATAACTTAGGTGGTAATATATATAATAGCTTAGAATAGATTTGAGTGTGAAATGAGGACTAGAGCAAAATTGTGTGGTTTTCTTGAAAATACTTTTTTGGTCTTTAGTTTTTGTTTGTCATCGGGTCTCAAAATATTACCGTTCACACGAGATTCTAACAAAGAAAATTTAATTAATTTGTGAAAATGAACTTGATTTTATTAATTTGTAATGTAAGTATTACTGTCTCTAATTTTTATCATTTGATGCTTTCTTTTGAATACATATATTTCAAAATTTAAGTTAGTTGATCTTCTTAAATAATTAACCATTGGGTTTGTTGATCTTTTCTAGAATCGATCTTCCATTTGTAGATGGTGAAGATTTGATCAATTTGTTGAAGTCTACAAATCTTTGAAAAATATCTTCACTTTCTTTATGGATGACAAAGAATCAACCAATTTGTTGAAGTTTTTAAATATTTGAGAAGATTGATTTTCAGATTATAGATGACGAAGAGTTGGTTGATTTATTGAAGTTTTCAAATCTTGGAGGGGATGGGTCTTCAGTTTATAGATGAAGAGGATATGATCAATTTGTTGAATAGAAAATGATCTATTTGTTTAGAGAAGAGATAATGCTCAATTTGTTGAGAAAGAGGTAGTCAATTTGTTGGAGAAGAAATGCTCATTTTATTGAAGACGAGATGATCTATTAGTTTGAAGGAGAGATGCTTAATTCATCGAAGAAGATCATTTCGTCCAATTCTGAAGGTTGAAATTACAGATCTTTAGATCACTCTCTTAACAAATCAAATTAATTATAGACTTTCGGAAGGCTATTGTGGGCTTGGACATGACTGAGTTTGATCCAATTTATTTCAATAAATCTCATATGACGTAGCTTTGAGCCCAATCAACCCATGACACAATTAGATCCAACCAATAATTCATTCCCATATTTGTTGATCATTATTTTAATGAATGACGTGTAAATTTGTGATTGACTCAAACTTTTGATTACATATTTAGATTTTAAATTTGAAGTTTGATTTCGAAATTTTAAATTGTAGACTCAATCTCACTTTTTCGTATTAATATCAATTATTATTATTATTATTTTGAAAAATCAAGATAAAAAATATAAAATTAAAAAAAAGTGAAACAAAAATGAATTATGAATAATATGAAATTATAGAATATTCCTAATAAAAATATGAAATTATATAATATTTAATTGAATTGAAACCGAAAGTTGAAGGAGTAAAAGGGTAAAAAGAAAAAAGTTGGAGGAGTAAATAGAAATGAGATAGATTGATTAGCATTAACAAGTCCCAAGAGCTATGGTTGGTTCCAACTTTGATAATGTATTTTTAATCATCCATTTCTCTCACCTTCTCATAGAGATTCTGTCATACCATTTTCTCTATCCGTCTCTCTCTCTTTCTCTCATCAAAAACAAAATATATGACATTGGAAAAAAGAAATAGAAGAAGAAGAAGAAAAAAAAAAAAAGGATTTCGAAAATTGAGATTTGTTTTTCTTTTTTTTTTTTTTTTTTTTGAGGGAAAACCTCAAAATTACAATCCTCCTTCAACGTCAAAACCGTTCTTTATCGCCTCCTCTCTTCAATCCCATATTCCAATTCCCTAACTCACTATCTCTGATTCTCTTCTTTCTTTTTTTTTCTTCTTTCTCTTTTATCTCTTCGCTCTCACAAACCCTATTTTTTGTTCCTCTGTTTGATCTACCTTTCTTCAGCATTCATTCCCCTCTACTTTCATCCCCAAACTTTGTTCTTTCTTCTTCTTCTTCAACCTCTTTCACCTCCATTTTTGATTCGCCCACACTTCCTACATTTTTGGGATTGGTTTAGTTTTTGTGTTTTGGGGTTTCATTATACCGCCCCTTCTGTAAACTACTTCTAGGGTTTCCATTTCTGCCCCTTTTAGGGTTTCCATCCTTCCCCTTTGCTTAGATTAGATTTCGGTCTTTCTTGATTTCCCTTTTTCTTTATTGGGTTTTTTGTTTCTTCTTGGAATTTTTGATTTTTAACTGTGGGGATCCTGAAATTTTGTTCAACTCTGTTTCATGCTGGGTTGGATTGCTTATGCTTTTGTCAATCTTTAACTTCAAACGCGAACGAATCCGGAGGGGAACGAATTGTATCGCGTTTGGTTTTTCCACCACTGAAAGTTTTCTTTTTTGACTGACACGAACCTTATCAAAAGGTTTGGGGAAATTCGTCGAATTTCAATCTTTTTTTTTAGTTTTGTACTTGTCGTTTGGTTTGTTTTTCGATAAAAGGAGGAAGAGATATAGTTTCTTTTTCTTGTGGGGGTCTAATCGTCGTACTACTTGAGTTGTGGGAAACTTTAGGCTTGCATGGGCGAACATGAGGGGTGGGCACAGCCACCTAGTGGGCTTTTGCCCAATGGTCTTTTGCCCGATGAGGCAGCTACGGTCATGCGAATGCTTGATTCCGAGAGATGGTCTAAGGCGGAAGAGCGAACGGCTGAGCTTATCGCCTGCATTCAGCCCAATCCACCCTCTGAAGAGCGGCGAAATGCTGTTGCGGACTATGTGCAGCGGCTGATCATGAAATGCTTCCCTTGCCAGGTGCAATGGCATTTAAACCCCCCACTTTGTTTTTCTCTGTAGGGAAATGTGTGAATATATCTCTTATGGCTAATAAGCACTGTAGTTCAATACTACACTCTTTTGAATGTGTTGGCAGCTGTTATTAGGTGTTTGTTTGTCAATATTTCATATGCTGTTAAATGATAGTTAGACATTATGCTGGAGATCTTATTTATTTCTGAAGTAATCGAATTATTGTGCATGTTGCACCAATAGAGTACCTTGTGTTATATGGGTCAGCTCATGAAGATGATGCGATCCTACGATTTTCTTAACATTATGTAAACCAATTACTATTCCTCCCCTCTTTATAAGCGAACATTGTTCCACCATTCTCTGTTTTTGGACTTATCTTGGCTAGAAGTCAGTCTTCAAGTCAAGTGGGCTGGTGTATTAGTTTTGCATTTCGCTGTAATAAGTTGCTTTGGGAGATGAAACGAAGGATCGATATCATTCTGTGTTTCAGGAAGAGAAAATGTGCTTTACTACGTTAAACATCAAACAGATGCACTTGGGCAAAGGAAAAATTTGGACTTGACTTTGATAATGGATAATTGAACTGCACGATCACCATTATTTATTTGATTTGGATTTGGCTCAAGCCAAACGGAGAGAATTTAATAATCTTCTTGACCTTGGAGGGCAAGCGTCTTGTTATTTCGTCCTTTCTTACCTATCCCTGTCTTGCATGGCTCATCTAATAAAAAAATTAGGAGTAATTGGGTTTCATTTTGTTATGTCACGAGCTTTGTTTCCGTTCCACGATTACTGTTGATTGCAAAATTTTCACAAGATTTTCTGCTTTCTATTCCATTTGTTATTTTTGCTCAAATTATGATTACAATGTGCAGGTGTTCACCTTTGGGTCTGTTCCCCTGAAAACGTATTTGCCTGATGGAGATATTGACTTAACAGCATTTAGCAAGAATCAAAATCTGAAGGAGACATGGGCCCATCAGGTTCGGGATATGCTTGAAAGTGAGGAGAAGAATGAGAATGCTGAATTTCGTGTAAAAGAAGTTCAATACATTAAAGCTGAGGTTGGTCTCCTCTCATATAAATATTACCCCTTATGGACTTATCTTAGTATTCTAGTTTCTTGTCTGCTTCCAACTTTATTCTATTACTATTTTATTTTACTTAGGCAGTAGAGAGAATTTATATAAATTTAGATCAAAGTGAGGTATTTCCAGCCTTCTAAAATATTGAAATTTCATTTGGTATCGTGTTAAAACATGCAGTTTACCTCATGTAGAACCCATTTTTACACAATTTATTTTATCCCTTTTGCTGATGAAAAATCCAAGTGGAAGAATATGTCACTAATTATAAGTAGTGATTTGCTATTAGTCAGTAAGTGGGCATCTAATACTTTTGGAAATAATCTTTTCTCATTTCCTTTCTTTCAGTCTTCAAGTTTATTTATTATTACATAATCTGCACGGTTCATGAGGAGATCCATGTAACTTGATGGGGCTTTATGTTGATCTACAATCCATGTTTTGTAACTTAGCAAATGCTTTAGATGATTCTGCTGAATGATGATGTTCTAGCATATTTAGATTTCTTCATGAGCATGGGTTAAGAGTATAATCATATTGTTAAACCATGGTATCTATGGACTTGTACTGAGCCGTTGGTTATTTGAGGTTCTTCTATATCCCATAGGTATTGCAGTTTTCTCCTATAAGTATTAATTTTAATGTTGGAGGTCCTAATATTTTTTCTAGCTTCCGTGTGTTATATGTTACTAGTTACTACTACCAATATGGCTATACACTTTTAGTGCTGGCTGATATTTCGCATGAATTATAATAGTAATGCCTTAGATTATATCTTTACATTTTTCAGGTTAAGATAATCAAGTGCCTGGTGGAAAATATAGTTGTAGACATCTCATTTGATCAGCTAGGGGGATTGTGCACCCTTTGTTTTCTGGAGGAGGTGAGCAGTGTTTCCTTACCAGCCCTGCTTCTAATCCCTTTGAACAGCTTTAAGTACAACGTTTAAGACTGATACTTATATAATCATATCTTGAACTGGTAATATGTTTATTTTTGTTTCGTAGGTTGATCATTTAATAAACCAAAACCACTTATTCAAGCGTAGTATTATACTGATCAAAGCCTGGTGCTATTATGAGAGTCGGATATTGGGTGCACACCATGGGCTTATATCTACCTATGCCTTGGAAACCTTGGTCCTCTACATATTTCATGTGTTCAACAATTCCTTTGCTGGTCCCCTTGAGGTTACTCCTACTTCTACTCTCTTTTATTTGTTTTTTAAGTCTTATCTGTATACCAATGCAGGAAAGCATTTGATTGGTGTTGCAGGTTCTTTATCGGTTTTTAGAGTTCTTTAGCAAGTTTGACTGGGATAATTTTTGTGTTAGCCTATGGGGTCCTGTACCTATTAGTTCCCTACCAGATGTTACAGGTACATTGCAATCTAGATAAAGTAATACTTATTTTACTGAAAAGTATTTCTTGTTTGCCCGGGAATAGCAACTGTTTAATGTGTTCGGGATTTCTGCAGCTGAACCTCCACGTAAAGATGGTGGTGAGTTACTTCTCAGCAAGTTATTTCTTGAAGCATGCAGTGCAGTATATGCTGTTTTTCCTGGCGGCCAAGAAAATCAAGGGCAGCCTTTTGTTTCTAAGCATTTTAATGTAATAGATCCTTTGCGTGTTAACAACAACCTTGGGCGTAGTGTAAGTAAAGGTATATAAATTTTATAATTTTTGAGGTTTTGTTATGAATCTGTTCTCAACAATGTAGAAGTAATTATTTTTTGTAGTAAGCTATTGGTGGTACCATTGGAAAAAATAAGTTAATCATGGGCATTAGTTTCTAGTTTCTGACCGACAGATAGCATTTCTAATCATTACATGCTACTATTGAATGTTGACAGTTGATTCTGTCTTAATCTCAATACTTAATTTTTTTTAATGTTTTATTTGTTTGATTCTTGAGTGTTTTATTTGTAGAAATAATTATTTTTTGTAGTAAGCTTTTAATGGTACTATTGAAAAAATTAAGTTAATCATGGGCAGTAGTTTCTAGTTTCTGACTGACAGATAGCACTTCTAATCATTGCATGCTACTATTGAATGTTGACAGTTGACTCTGACTTAATCTCAATACTTAAATTTTTTAGTGTTTTAGTTTGATTTTTGACTTGATCCGGTTCCACTGTTTTTCAGTAACAACTTTTTGTACTTCTTAATAGCAATTTCTTATTAAAGCTTTACAGGTAGAGAAATTTAATAACTGAAAATCTCATATTGGAGCAGTTCGTTAGGGTGCTGATAGTAAAGCCCTAAAGGATATTAATCATTTGGGACTGGGAGGCTTTTAAGAAGGTTTTCTTATCTGTTCTAAATTATGTTAGAAGGTTGATATTATGATAGGCATTAATGATGAGATTGCTGTTGCATAGAAAGACTCAGGTGAACCCAAGCACCATAATGAACTTGCTAGGCTAATTTGAGAATTCATCTTCTCTCTTCAAGACATACTCTCATAAAATCCTTCTTATCCCATTCTTACAACCTCCCTACATTTACACATACAGTCTTCTATCATGAATTTTTTTCTATATACTTCCCTTTTTACCACATACACTTACTATTGTAGGCCTAATATGTTGTTACCGATTTTGTGTGATTGACAATATATTTGGCATTGGTGATAGTAAACATAGAATTGTCCCTTCAAATGGATAAGCAATATTCTAATGGATTTGCGTAATGATTGGATTGCCTATTTTCCATTCTTGTGGTTAATTGATTTATGAAATTTTTTATTTTTGCTCAAGTGCATCATGTTTATTAGTAAAAGGCATGGTTATTCTGCTGCATGCTTTGTTTTGTAATTGTTGGCAGCAACTTCAATTGTGGTACATGTGTTACCCAGGTAACTTCTTCAGGATACGCAGTGCATTTGCATTTGGAGCTAAAAGATTGGCAAGATTGTTTGAATGCCCCAGAGAAGATATTCTTGCTGAACTGAATCAGTTTTTTTTAAACACTTGGGAGAGACATGGCAGTGGCCAGCGCCCTGATGTTCCAAAAACTGACTTGAAGTACCTTAGATTATCAAATTCGGAGCATTTACATGGCTCTGAGAATCTCAGGAATAAAACGAATAGCAAAAGAAATGAGAATCCATCTGTTCGTGAAACCCAAGATGTAGTGGCCCATGGCTCTTATACTGTGAACTCAGTACAAGGTAATTCTCCCTTGGAAAGTGCTTTTAGAAATGACACTACTACAACTTCTCGCAATCAAGCACAGAGGAGTTCCGGAAGCTCAAACAACTCAAGGTCCTCTGATCATAGTAGAAAAGAAATGAACTACAATCACGGTAACCTTATTGATAGAAGTCAGAGATATCCTAAACCTGAGAACCATGTGAATGATCTACAGGGAAGGTTTCTGTTTGCAAGGACACGTTCTAGCCCAGAGCTGACTGACACCTATAGTGAAGTTTCATCTCCATCAAGGCGTAACAGAGTTCCTGAAAGTGGGAAAGCTCCTTCTAACAGAACGGATGCCAACAGGAGGAAGAACCTTGAATCTGATAATGTGGAAACGCACTTGAGATCTTCAACTGACGAACCATCAATTTCTAGACATATTCCAACCCGTCAGAGCATTGATGCTACTGGTGATTCCAACAGTGGTTCAAATAGTTACCAGGATGAGTCTGGCCCTGGAACTGTTGGTGAGGATTTTGCTTCTATTTCAGGAACATTAGCAATGCATCAGGAGGAGCAAGATCTTGTTAACTTGATGGCATCATCTACAGCCCATAATTTTAGTGGACAGGTTCATTTGCCACTGAATTTGACGACAGGTCACTTACCTCTTCCATTACCTTCATCTGTTTTAGCGCCTATGGGCTATGCTCCAAGGAACTTGGGAGGAATGTTACCCACCAATATTCCATTGATTGAGACTCCTTGGGGCGCTAATATGCATTTTCCACAAGGATTTGTTCCTTCTCTGTTGACTCACTATTTCCCTGGCATGGGATTGACAACAAGTTCAGAAGATGGCATTGAGTCGGGCAATGAAAATTTTAGTTCTGTAGAAATGAATTCAAGAGAGGGTGATCAAGACTTTTGGCATGAGCAAGATAGGAATTCTACTGTTGGGTTTGACCATGACAATGGGGGATTTGAAGGGCCTCAGTCGGATGATAAGCAACAGTCTACTTCTGGAGGTTTTAATTTTAGTCCGTCATCCCGAATGTCTGTATCTGGCAGTACTAGTGTTGCTCATAGAAAGCATGCCAAAGAAAATCGAGTTGCAATGAAGGATGGGAATGCAAATGCTTATCAAGATGAAAGAGAGAATGAAGCATGTTATGATGACAGACCATCATCTTTTAGGCCCTCTACTGGTGTTGCACACACTAGTGGTCTAAGAAACAAGATTGCGACAGAAAGTTCTTGGGATGAGTTGTCTTCAAGAGCCTCAAAATCATCTAGGGAGAAACGGGGATGGAAATCTAATACCTTTGACCTGCCATCTCATGGGAAAGGCAAAAATGTTTCTGAACATTCATCTACTGTGACTGATGAAGATAGCAGAGATTGGAATCACGTATCTACTGTGGTTTCGGAATTGACTGAAGTAAGTGGTGGACCTCAATCATTAGTATCGATGCATGCTACAAGGAATCAAATTACGGGACTTGAACCACCTCATACAGCTGGGTCGGATCCACTAATACCTCTTGCTCCTGTGCTCTTAGGCCCAGGTTCTAGGCAAAGACCTGTTGATAGTTCTTCTGGAGTGGTTCCTTTTGCATTTTATCCTACAGGACCTCCGGTTCCCTTTGTTACAATGCTTCCAGTATATAATTTTCCCTCTGAGACAGGAACTTCAGATGCTTCAACTAGTCATTTCAGCGAGGACTCCTTGGATAATGCTGATTCTTCTCAGAGTACTGATTTGTCGGAAGCACATAATAAGTCTGATGTTTTAACCCTCACTAATCCTATTAGAGGGCCTTCCTTTATTGAATCTTTAGAACCCAAACCTGACATTCTTAACAGTGATTTTGCTAGTCATTGGCAAAATTTGCAATATGGGCGGTTTTGCCAAAATTCTCGGCATCCATCACCTGTGATTTATCCTTCCCCAGTTGTTGTACCTCCTGTCTACCTACAGGGTCGTTTCCCATGGGATGGGCCTGGAAGACCTCTTTCAGCCAACATGAATTTATTTACTCTGGGTTACGGGTCTCGATTAGTCCCTGTTGCTCCTCTCCAGTCTGTTTCTAATAGGCCCAATATATATCAGCATTACATTGATGAAATGCCAAGACATCGCAGCGGGACTGGAACATACTTGCCAAACCCTGTAAGAAAACTGCTTCCACTTATTTAATAATTTGCATGGTTCCTTTTCTTTAACAATTTGTTTGGTTCAGCTACTATATGAAGAGGGTTGCTAAATCTGTCCAGTACTTGGATATTCAGCTTCTATCTTGCAGCTTATTAGTTTATCGATTTTGGAAATATGTAATATGCTTTATCATCATGTTGTGGCATTTGTCATTTGAGTATTTACTAATCAAACAGTATTTCTGCCTGTCATACATATTTTTCATTTTTCTGGAGTTTTGTTGGTTCAGAGTACACCTAACAACATTTTTTTTTCCTATTATTATGTTCCAAAGAAGATTATCTAGAAATAAAGTAGAAAGTAAACTTTAATTGTTATTAGGTGGTTACATGTTTTTCTTTTGTTTTCCTTATATTTATATTCTCTGATTGAGGTTTCTGCATTTTTGTTTCATAACAATTTTTTACTCTGTTTTCTGTTCAATTGTTAATGCTTGTAAGGTGGTTCCTTTCTTTCTGAATGGTTTGATTTAAACCTAGGATGTTATTCTTCCTTCTCTAGTTTCTTACCTTCTTCTTTTACTTTGTTTTAGAAGGCCTCAGCGCGCGAACGGCAGAATGCCAGACGAGGAAACTTCAGCTATGAAAGAAGTGATAGTCATGGGGAGAGAGATGGGAATTGGAACATCACTTCAAAATCACGAGCTTCTGGTCGCCGAGGCCAAGTCGACAAGCCAAATTCCAGGTTAGACCGCTTGTCTGCCAGTGAGAATCGAGTTGAAAGAGCTTGGAGCTCACATAGGCATGACTCCTTACCTTACCAATCCCAGAATGGCCCGATCCGCTCAAACTCCACACAGAGTGGTTCTACAAGTATGGCTTATGGCATGTATCCGCTACCCGGCATGAATCCAGGCGTGGTATCTTCTAATGGACCTTCCATGCCTTCTGTTGTGATGCTTTATCCTTTGGATCATAATGGCAATTATGCCTCACCTGCAGAACAGCTCGAGTTTGGATCTCTTGGACCTGTAGGTTTTGCTAACCTAAACGATGTGTCGCAAATGAATGAGGGAGGCAGAATGAGTAGAGCATTTGAGGATCAAAGATTTCATGGTAGCTCAAATCAACGCGCTCCTCTTGAAGAACCTCCTTCACCTCATCTTCAGAGGTAGCCTTAGCTTAATTTCCTTCACGACCGAACTATTTTCCATGATAGCAAAAGCGTCAACCAAAAAGAAGATACATCATGACAGTCGAGCTGTGTCTGTTAAATTCTTTTGATTCTACTAGCAGCAGCTGGCAGCAACTCCGGAGCCGTAGCCACATACCCTTCAACTCAACTCCTATATGAGCACAAGTATGGATGAGGAACCCACCCATCAAAACTCACTTTGCACTGTTTTTCCTCCTAAAGAGCATGCACATTTGGGAAATTGGTTTTACTTTGGCAATCAAGTGTCAGGAACTTTGGTCACGACGAGGCATCTTGAACCATGGGGAGGTCCTTGAATTGAAAGGTCATTTATATTCTGTGTCTTGAAGTGGTTTGAAAAAAAAAAATTCTGATGGAGAAATCAATGGCGTGCAGTAGTTTGTATGTATATTAAAGATCAGAATCCATCCCATTTAGAGGGACAGAAAGTGGCAGTGAAGGAAGAAAGGTAGGAAGGAAGGAGGCCGCGGGTCTCGGGTCCGAGATGATTAGAAGAAGATGGTCATTTTATGGTTTAGATACGTTTATAACTAATGAAGTTAGAATGTAGAAATCATTTGGGTTGGAATTTTGGGGTGTTTTCCCCCTAATATCATTACAACACGATTTGTTTCCATCGAATTCTGTCACAAAAATACATTACAAGTAGGGGTTCCCAATTTAGAGTCTCACTTCACTTTGTAATAGCCTTTTCTTTTTCCTTTTACTTTCTTATTTTACAAACTCCTAAACTCCTTCCTTTGATCAACATATTATGACGTTTGACAGAATAGCAATGACAGCACCACCAACAGCAGCGTTAAACCCCATTTGCTTCTTCACTTCCTTTTTCAAAATCTTGAATTTTTGAGCTCGAATGCAACTATTACTTGCAACATTGATCATTAGTGTTGATGAAATCTGTTTTGTCATCTTTGCTTTATCTTTTAGAATTGAGACTTTACGACTTTGCAGTTAATTTTCAATAACAATGAGATATTTTGGAAATGAGTACCTTTTTTTTATGGATCAACTCTATCTAGTTCCTGTATTTAGTCTGAAACAACACGTTTCGGTAGAGTTTTTGGATCGAGGTGAAACAGCATATTGCTTGATCAATAGAATTACTTTTATGTCGTGCCAACTTGGTTCAGATAATTGTTCAGATAATTGAAACTTACCTCTGGTCACTTTTTTTCTTTCAAAATAAAAGAATCATAGTCTTAGCATTTGAAGCAGTAAATTAATTAATTAACTATCAACAGAATTAAAAGTAGTAATTAAAAACTCACAAGTTGGAATACAAAAAGGTTAATAGTACGATCACTGAGAATTTAAAGATTTTTTCTTTTATTATATTAAGTAAACTTTTAAATATAGTATGAAAATAAATTAGTAAATTAATCGTATCGTGTTTGCCAACTTAAAATAAAAATCTATAGAATTTTTAAAAAGCAAATGAAGTAACTTAAAAGGGTTAACGATTCCAAATTTGACAAAATAGTTTGGACTCGTTTAGTAATCTTGTCAGCTTCGTTTGGTAGTTGTTTCGTTTTTGTTTTTGAAAAGTAAACCTATTTCCTTTCCATGTTTTTACATATCTCTTAAATAAAAGGTTTGAGTTCTTAACCAAATTAAAAATAACAAAAACAACTTTTTTTTTTAGTTTTACAAAATCGGATTGATTTTTTAAACTATTGGTAAAATGTAGATAACAAGAAAAAAAAAGTTGAGGTGGACTTAACACTTATAGACTTCATTTTCAAAGACAAACTAGAAAAAAATGGTTGTCAACCGGAGTTTAATTTTCTTCCTTCTTTCTACGTGGATAACTCTATTGTTTTTAATCTTTGAGTTCAAATCTTATGCGATGTAAATTTATACGACACATTATTTTTTAAAACTTATTTTATATGGAAATAGAATGAAAAATAATATTAAAAAATACTCTTGCTACTATTCCTCATCAATCCATAGCCTAACTTGTCAATCAATCTATCAAATTATTTGTTTGGAAGGCCTTTAGTTTAACATATTAGCAATCTCTGTTGTAGGAAGATGATGAATGCGTATTGGTTGTGCTTCAATTTTATCTTTGAACAAATGCTCATCAACCTCGTATTTTGTTCTATCATTAGAATTGAATTATGGGCGATAGAAATGATGACTTTATTCTTATAATAAATATGTATAGATGTAGTAAAAGAAGTCTTCAACTCTTCAAGTACCCCTTTGATCCATATGTGGCCTCACGGTCATATTTTTCCAAGATGTGTTTACCTATGGTTATATGTTCAGAATATCTCCAGTTTATCTTATCTTTATATTGCATATCTAGTTCAGGCAATTGCCTTTCTTTTTAAGTCATAAAACTTGGGTGTGACATTTCGACATTTTCATATGCAAGCCTACCAAAGCTGAAAATATTCAAAATGTACTATAGGGGAGACATACCAGTTGAACCCCCGCCCAAACATTAGTTTTACTCTTTGCAAGCACCCCTTTTTCCTTGCAACTGACCATCTTTAATGCTTATTGTAACGTCTATTTCAATGTATTTCTTTCCTTCCCGCATTTTATAAACAAATTTCCCAAGAATGCCTAGGAAGGTTATGACATATGTCGACGTTACCCACAACTTTTGGATTTTGATCGGCTAACTTGTTCATCGAGTTAGAATAAGTGCTGCACAATCCTCCGTCTTGAGGTTGAAACGCTATGATTGTGACAAGTGGTATCAGAGCCAAATTGGCTAATTGACAATTGAGACAGAAAGATGTCGACTGCGAAACAGATGGGGAAGACCCATAATGAACGATTGATGGAAATCGAAGAGCAGATGCTCTATCTGGTGGAAGTTCCTGATTCCATCAGCTCATTAGAAACCCGACTTGATGAAATATCAAAGAAAGTCGATGCCATTAATGCGGTGTCCGATTGTCTGGACGGATTACCCATACAAGATTTATTGACTAGAGTTGACACGCTAGAGTCACAAGTCATGAGAACTGGAAATGTTACCTACGAGCGTGGGAACAGTTCATTGGGCTTTGCTGCCCAGATGGAGGAGCGAGTTATGGAGCTAGATAACTCCTAGAAGGATATAATGGAAATGATAAACGACATGACAGAAGATTTTCGAGCCACCCTGGATGTCGTTAGAAATGAAATCACAGAGGTGAACACGAAGGTGAACCTTACAATGTGAGTGTTGGCAAATCAAGCTCCAGTTGAAGGAGCGATTACAATTGGCAAGATAAAGATCCCGAAACCCAAGCCCTTCTGTGGGGCAAGGGATGCAAAGGCATTGGAAAACTTTATCTTCGATATTGAGCAGTAGTTTAAAGTTACGAACACCGTTACAGAAGAAGCCAAAGTGACAATGGCAACCATGCATCTATTTAAAGATGCAAAGTTATGGTGGAGGTCCCGATATGTTGACATTCAGAAAGGGCGTTGCATAATAGACACTTGGGACAACTTAAAGAAAGAACTTCGTTCGCAGTTTTTCTCCGAGAATGTTGAAATTCTAGCTCGACGGAAACTGCGGAAATTAAAGCACACTGGAACCATTCAGGAGTATGTCAAGCAATTTGCGGGGCTAATGTTGGACATATCCGATATGACCGAAAATGAAAAAATCTTTAGTTTTGTTGAAGGGCTGAAGCCGTGGGCAAGAACTAAGGTAAACGAGTAGAGGGTTTAAGACCTTGCATCGGCCTATGCAACAGCTGAGCGTTTGTTTGATCTTTCTAGTGACGCTCAAGAGACGAGGCATCATCAAAGCTCTTCACCTGGAAAAGACAGAAACAACCGACCGAATTCTCCCGAAGCTGTCAGGGGAAATAGAAGTCTCGGTAAAGACCGCAAGCCTTCCTAGTCAAATACGGGGAACACCTCGCGAAGACCCAATGGTCAAAGGGCATCCCATATTTCTATTAGTTGCTATATATGTAACGGGCCACATCGGGCAAGGGAATGTTCGGACAAATCGGCCTTCTATGCCTGTCAGGCCTCTTTAGCTGCAAACTCAGATGATACGTCGAGTCAACCAAAGAAGGAAGTTGGACAAGTAGAGGAAGTTCAAAATGTCAGAGTGGGAGCCATAAGAGTCTTGTCATCCCTTCAGAAGAAAACGAGGGACACAAGTGGACGTAGAAAGGGGGCCTAATATATGTTGACACCTGGATCAACCGAAAGCATGCAAGGAGCACTATGGTCGACTCCTGTGCAGCTCATAATTTTATAACAGTGGCCGAAGTCGGACGACTAAACTTTCATTGGAAGAAGGATATATAAAAAATGAAGGCCGTGAATTCTATAGCTCTACCCGTCGTTGGAGTAGTGAAACGAGCATTGATACAGTTGGGAGGATGGAGCGGCTTTGTTGATTTCATAGTTGTAGGCATGGATGACTTTGATGGAATTCTTTTGGAGTGATCATGATGGAATTCTTTCTCGAACATCAAGTAATCATGATGCCTGCAACTAGATGTTTGGTGATCACGGGGTCTACCCCCACCGTTGTGCAGACAGACCTTCGACAACCCAAAGGACTGAGAAGGATCTCAGCCATGCAATTGAGAGAGGACCGTGTTTAGGAAGACACAAGGTGTGTCGTGGAGAGATGTTGTGATGGGAAACGTGATAGTTTTTTCATGTCAGAAAACATAATAGCACTACCACTTCCAAGTAAACGTCTAGTTTTTCTTTTAGTAAATCCATTTTGTTGATTAGGAGTATCTCGACATGTAGATTGATGAATAGTTCCTTTGTCTTTAAAAAATTCACCAAAAAACTCATTAAAGTACTCAGTTTCATTATCAGATTATAAAACACAAATTTTGATTTGAAATTAGGACCCTAAACATTTGTATCAATTAAATAAAAAGGTTTCGAAACCCGGTAAGATTTTGAAAAATATGTGGACGGATGATTTTTTTTCGAAAAAAATATAACTTTGAAGATCGAAACATAAACAATTAGTTCAAGTGAATAAATTTGGAAATAATTATTTGGGATAAGAAAAACTAGGATGTACTAATGTATGATACTACTAAGATATCTTGAGTTATTTTATTTCCAAAAGAACCTCTTCATCAAAACAGTAAAGACCATCAAGCATCCTAACACTCCCAATCATCCTCCTCAAATCTTGATCCTGGAAAATGCAATGAGATCCATAGAATGTAAAAGGACAGCTAGAATCTTTGGAACATGTTAGACAAACATAGAAATATTTTAAGTCAATTTAATAATTCATCTTTTTGCAATATAAGAGAAACTACCATTCATCATTCTAATTTTCTCATTACCATATGATAGAAAGTACAAATTAAAAAAGGAAGAATAACCTGTGACTTAGAGAGGTGTGGCGCTTGAGATGCAAACTAACCTGCGGCTGCGATGCAACGTCTAACGAAGATCAATACGATCGATAACTGAGAGCCATCGTTCGACAAAGCTTTGAGCTACTAGATTTTTTTAAAAAACTAGGTTTTCTTTAGGTTTTAGAGCAAATTAACCTTGCTTTGATACCATGTAGAAATTAGAGGAAAAGAAATATTAATCTCCTTTTTCTGTTATTGAATATGTGTAATTTAGTCATACATGTACCAAGAGATTCTAGATTTAAATCTCTCACACTTAACGTATGTGTAAAAATAAAAGACTAAGTGCATATATATTAAGAAAGAAAATGTATTCTATTAAAAATAAAAGGAAATTGTTATGAATAACACAAAAAAAAAACTATTTACAAAATGTAGCAAAATTTTCAAAATAATTTGGATGAATTTTGCTATATTTTGTAAATAGTTTCAATATTTTGTTAAAAATGATTATTTTGGTCTACCGTGAATGATTTTAAATATAAGATTTTCTTATCGATAAAAGTATAAAAATTTGCTATTTGAATTCACATCTCTTTCACATACATTATTATTTACACAACGTAATATTTGTCAAATCATGTGATCAAAGTGTTCATTCACATGTTAGTAATTTGTTTTATCCCAGGAGACGATTATTCACGACACATTAATTACTTTGGAGAAAACAAAATTGCCTTGAAAGAAAACATTGTCATCAAACTTAGATCTTTCAAACAAAAAAAAAAGTTTATAAAAACTATTTGTTTGTTTCAATTTTTAGAAAACAAAAAAGCTTTTTTCAAAACAGAAAAAGAAAAACATATTTTAAAAAATTAAAAACTAAAAATTAAAAAGAAAGAAAGAAAGAAAGAAAGAAAGAAAGGGTTACCAAATGGGCTATATGAGCAATGTTTTCTTTTTCCTCTCCAATTACTTATCCCCCTTTTTTTTTTTTGTATAACTATTTTACAAAAGACCTATAAGAATAAATATTTTTTTTCCCTTTTTGGAAAAATATATTATTGTATGCATTTACAGAGGTTGATTTACAAGATGATTACCAAGCTGAAAACTGAGCCATCCATCTTCAACAAGCAAGGCAGAGCTCATGAAAAATGGTCTCAAACACCTGTCATTATCTCATTGGACAGCAAACTATTATTATTGTCCAAATTTCCATCATGGCTCCATAGCTCTGGAGATGGTGAAGCAAGTAATGGCCATAACAATTTCCTCTGATTTCTGACTTTTCCAACAGCCATCTTTGTGTGTTGTTTAAGAACCCCATTCAAAGCCTTTAGATAGAAACTTGAGTCATGGTCTCTTAAAATGGTGCCCTCTGACCCATAGGCTGTAGGGTCACTGAGTGTCTCAAGTGGATGAGGGCAATTTAGAAAAGCCCTAAGAAGGCCTTTGGAGTATCCATTTTGGGTGCTATCTAAAGTATAGAGAGCACTTCCTTGAGGAAGCATAGGATGAGGGGGAGATGACATCTCATCAGGTTGCAAAATGAATAGCTTACCCAATGGAGAGTATAGTAATTTCTGCATAAAAATAAATGTAAAGTAAACTTGAAATTTGAAATCAGCTACACATTCTGTATAATTTCACCTAAAACAGCATAAGAGAAAGCAGATTCTAAGAATGCTTACACTTTTGTTGAGGCAAGAATGCGAGCGAAACGATCCACTCAATCGCTTGAGTACAGCAGCGACATGGTTAGGATAGTTGCAGGAGAAGGCCCTTGGAACAATATCTCGATGCATTATGATGCAATGAATGTTGTCCTCATCCAAACCCAATTCATTTAGAATCTTGTGTCCACCACAGAACACAAATGGAGAGCCAAAAGTGACCACTGGTTGAAGCATAGTAGGTTTGACAATCCCATTCTTCAGTAGCATCAAATGCACCAAAAGGGAAAGACTGCCTCCAAGAGAATGGCCAGTAAACTGAAACCTTGCATGGGCTCCATATTTTTTTAAATGGTCTATAATTTCTGGCATGAATTGTTTGTATATTCCCTTTGCAGCTTCATATATTCCTCTATGAACAAGCACATCTGTCCCCTATATTAAGTTCATTTTTAATTAATAAAATTTCATGAAGTTTTCACTTCTGACTTAGCAATAATAGAGGCATACTTTACCTCAAATTTGGTGGGCTCGAAAAAAAGATTTGCTTGCCAAGATGCCAAGGAATCTGATCCCTGTATTTCAGACAAACTAATTGGTTAAATTATATGTTTGGTCTCTAAACATTTTTTGGTTGGGCCTATCAGTGTCACTTTATACTTAAAAAGGTTTCTTTTGATTTTTGAACTTTCAAGCTTGTATTTGTTTAGTTCCTATACATTAAAAAGATTCTTATGGGCGGTTTAATGGTTAATATAATATCTAATAAATCTTTATCATAAACTTCTGTTAGTTTAACAATGATGGTGTCAACCACTTGAGCCTACCCAAAACCAATCCTTGGATAATAAAATCAACATGTTCAAATTTAAATTTACGGTGTTAGTCACAAAGACTATTATACATGATATTGAAAGTTTAGGAACCTATTCAAAACTGCTTAAAGAGACTGGATAGACCAACCTTAAAAGTTCATGAATCTATTAGAAACAATTCTTAAAGTGAATAGATTGGAGAAAGCACCTGAATAATGAAGCATCGAGTTAAGGTGTCGGTATCGTCACAAACAAACCATTCACAAGGAGAAGAGTGAAGAGATTGGAGGTCTTTTGCAGCCTCCTGTTTCTGCACCTCCTCAGCAGCAACCACAGCAGTCATTGTTGAAGCTGCAACATAGGCAGCTACCTCAGGATTATACACTCGAGTCGAACCGTCTCCCTTTTCTTGTGATTCCAAAGGATGGGATGAAGTATTCTTGACTCTAGAGTGAACATAAGATGCAGCTGTTGCAGCAATCTCATAAGCAACAGTTGTGGGGATTTCTTGTGTCCTCTCCAGCTTCAAGGCTTCCACTGAACAAGATTCACCAACGTTGAAGGCCTCATCAGAAATACAAGTTGAGTGCTGATCAAGTTTTTCTTTGATATTAATGGCTGCTGCTTCTGCTTTCTTGTGCAAGGAGGACGTAACAAATTGCAGGCCATGGTATATTTCCAGATCCTCTGCCTGTAATTAAAATAGTGGAATTTAATGGATACCAAAATATACATTTGACATTGTAATCTAAGACACAGCTACAAAGCACAGCCAGTTTAGTTTTAGTTTGGAGAACGTGTCCATGTACGGCATCTGAGTGACACTCCTATATCTAAATACTCATTGAACACACAATAATCACGATTCAAACACTAATTGTATAATCTGAATGAGTATGACACTTATCATATCAAACACTTTGTTATGCATAATAAATAAACATAAATAGCAATCTATACTGTACATAAGAGTCATATATATACAAATGTATATTTTAATAACTACGCCCAGAAAATAACGAGTCACCGTGTCAGTGTCTCCGTAGGAAAAAAATGCATAGTACCTTGATATTTGGTATAACGTATGCCATGTTTGACAGGAAAGCCAACTGAGAGAACACCTTGGTATCAGACACTGGAACCCTAATCAAATATCTTGCAAATGATTCAGTGTCAAAAGTAAGCCCTTCTTCATCTTCAGAGTCATAATAATCCACTTCACAGCCACCATCATCTCCACCACATAAACTCTCAGCGGATTCATCATGATCTGCATAAAGATCATTCTCAAGTCCTCCTTTTTGCTGCTTTAACCGCCAACGACTTCGAATCTCCAACAATCTCTCTATCCAGTTTGCTCTTTTTGTCACCTCCTCTTCAGTAGTGAGATTCTTTGAGGTTTCCTCCATGTCAAACAAAAATGATCTGACCGCATTAGGAAGAAAAGACCCTGAGAATTTCAAAGGAAAAATCCCCATTCCCGTAGAGTTGTTATTTTTGTTTTTTGGCTTTGGCTGTGTTGAAGTGGCATGGATTTTATTTGCAGAGTAACAAATCTGGTTATCAGAATAAGATCTTTTGATGCAAGCTCGTTCTCTGACGTCCTTGCTTGAATGCGAACGACGAAGCATGCTATATTCTTTGAAAATGATCTCTTTTGTCATTGAAGCGGCTGGAGAATTGCCAATAGCCACTGAAGTACAAGCCATGATGATTCTTGAAGAACTGTCAGTTGATGATGGACCAAAGAAACTATTTGTGTTTATTAGACCCTCTTCACAACAAGGGATTCCTGAAAAAGGAAGACAAGAAGAAGCCATGTCAATAAGCAATAGAGATGGAAATGAAATTGCAAGGAAGCTGAAAAATTTAAACAATCTCGTACTCCATTGATCTTATATGAAGAGGTTATATAGAAATGAGAAAGAATTTAATAATCAATCAGATCTTTGGTTTGTCCGTATGGTCCTTAGAAATAGAAATTGATGACATCCTATTTCAATGGAGCAGTGATCTTCTTGTTAGTAACGAAAGTATGCGGAAAAAAATTTTGAACCCCACTAAGGCTACGCATCTAATTGTTGAATTTATGCATAAGAGAGAGGTGATTAAATATATATGTTAGGTAGAAAAGGATAAGTGGGTTTCTCACCAATAACAAAGACAGCTAAAATCCAAATCCTGTTGCTAACACCTATGTTTAAATTCAACCGTTTACAAAGATAACAAATGTAAAATCAACATAGAACACTACAAAAATTTTGACTACCAAAAAAGACCGGACTGTTTTGGATATTCCCTTTGTTGCTAATTTTACTATGCAAAAGAGCATCTGATCTTAGCAATATACTCTGATTTGAAACACTTGAAAGAATAAACGATACTACTAAGGTGCATCTCTCTTTTCAGTGGTCCGACAAACAAAAGGCAACAACACATTAAATTATGTGAGTAGAGGTAAAGATTGTTGGAACAACACCCGTTTTACTCTCAATGTTGAAGTCAAGTAAAAGTAGAGAGGACCAGAAGATTATGAAAGTGTGGTTAAAAAAAGACTTGAACGGCTGTCAAAATCCCTCTTTCTTTTCCGTAGCCCATAAGACAAAATTGTTTGGCAATTATGCAAGCGGGGGCTAACCACAATGAAATTTTCAGTCTCGAAATTTGATGTAGCTCAAGGATCTTGAGACTGCAAAAATTGTGGATACTACCCATACAAACAAGATGCATGCCCATAAGAAGTTGCTTGACAATTACGCAAGGGGGGTCAACCACAATGGAATGACCCACAAGAATCATTTTCAGTCTCCAAATCCGATGTAGTTCAAGGTTCTTGAGACTGCAAAAAATGTAGATACTACCTATACAAACAATATTCATGCCCATAAGATAAATGTGGGCGATGAACAAAACATGTTGAAACGACCCATGCATTTTCACTCTCGTGAGTGAAAGCAACTCAAATCAAATGCAGGGGAATTTCGAAATCGAATTGTGGGAAACAAAGAAAGGACGGAGAATACAGGGGCTGAATCGTATGAAACGAAGAAAGAAAGAAAGGAGGGTATAGGGGGTGATGAACAATGAAAAGGTTCGAAATCCGAATCAACTATCAGTCACCTCAACTACTTTCTCTCGAAACTATCGATCTTAAATTAATTCCCAACAACTAAAAACACCGACATTGTTGAAAACAGAGGTTTTCCCAAAAGAGAAAAAAAGCCTCACAAACTCCAACATTAAACAAATCAAACCGATAATAGCAAAGTGACTGAACCCCATATAAATCGATCAAACAAACATCACATGCTGCGAAAAAGAAGAAGAACAATAAATAAGAATGTAGCATCTAAATCACATATCATACCCGGATTCCTCCAGAATCTGATTGCTCCACCAATGCAAATGCAAGGGAGAGCGGAAGGATTTGAGTTGGCGGTGAATAAGAAGAGAAATTGAATCAAAAGAAAATTGTGAATGTGGGTATCAGAGTTTTTGTTTGATTTATAATTTGGTGGGGTTCGTGTCCAATTTATATGAACATTGTTGACAGAGAGAGGAGTGAAAATGGTGTTTTTGCCATTGTTATATATACATACACAATGGAATGAAGAAGAAGAAGAAGAAGAAGAAGAAGCAACAACGGACTATTTCTTTCATTTTCTTTTTTGAAACAAAATTTAAATAACTAATAAAAATTTAATATTCAAATTAATTAGCTACATTATGATCCCTCTAACCTTTTTCATTTATCTTTCTCGATACTATATAAAAAGATGGAGAAGAAGAAACTTTTGCTTCGCTCATTCACCCTCATTTTCACAAATTGATATCAAGTCATAGAGAGGATCATAAAACCATTTAATTTTGTGATGGAGATATAGAACTGCCTAATATATATATATATATATATATATATATATATATATATATATATATATATATATATATATATTATGTTGATTGAAGTTAGTTTGATTTTTTTTCTCACCATATTAATCATTCAATAAATTACAATTAAATGAAGTCTAATAACAAAAATTTGTAATTCTATTGGGTCATAAATAAAAATCATTTTCAACAAAATAAATGAAGTAAAATCATTTTCAACAAAATAAATGAGGTAGAAAAAATTAAAAAGAGAATTTTTAAAAATAGTAGATTTGACTGTGATCACTTGTCCATAAAGTACATACACATGTCAGTTGAGCTAAACATTTTAGATGATTTTTTTATATTATTTGTTCAACTTTTAAACTCTTATTGATTAAAAAAATGTGATATCATATGTACCAATTTTTTATAACTCTTTTTGTTGATCTTTATTACTTACTTTGAAAGAATTTTGGACAAAATACTGTTTATCGGTGAGATTTGGTGTTTCTCCCAATTTTGCTCCAAAATGTTTTGATTTTAGTATTGAATTAACATAGCAAATATATAAGGGTAGTAATAATAAATAATAGTAATAATTTCTTTTTTTTAAAATCTCATTCACCTCCTCTCTCTCTCTCCTTGTCCTATCACATCAATTTGTTTTTGTTTTTAAGATAATTAACACTATTACATATATTGTTGTTAAATATAAAAAGAACGAAAAGAAAATATTACAAATATAATAAAATATCATAATACAAAAAACAAAGAAGATAAATAAAATTACTTTCTAACTTCAATAACTATAAATAAGTTTATAAGATTTATTTGAATACTTACTCGGTCTACAAATGACAATGAGTAGATGAAACTTTGTCATCTATCAAAAAATTGCATTTAAAAAAAAATCAAATGTTCGTTTCAAACTTCTAAAACCCATCCTTTTTAGAAAAGAAAAAAACTAATACTAAAAATCCAATATTTATCTCTCATTCAAAAGAGGAAAAAAAAAAGAAAAAGAAAAAGAAAAAACATAATAAAACAAACAAACCCACCGTAAAAACACAATAAAACAAAACAAAAATATTAAAATAAAATATGCTTTGGAAATGAAATTACGTTAAGAACTTTAATAAAGCTGACCAATCAATTTCAGTTTGTAGCATAATTTGATGCCAATTATAGAGATTTTGATGTATTTGTAATAATTTTTCATTTACGGTGTAATTGATGTTAGAGATAACACGAAGTCATGTTGATCCAAAAGTTTAAAAAAATTAATGAAAAAGGTAAAACAGAAAAATGACATGGAAGCATGAGTTTGATGTTAAGAAATGAACACATTTGATTGAATTGGTCATAATTAGAAATAACACCATAAGTTGAAACCTTCTATAACGAAAAAAGGATGTGAAGGAGTAAAAAGTGGGTTAATATAATTGAAGAGGGTTGGTTAGGTTTGTTATTAAAGGCACATTGGAATTGAGGGAAATGAAAGAGTAAAGAGAGGGGTTATTATTATTATTATTATATATTGGAAAGCTGAGGCAAACAGCAAAGAAAGGAAAAGTGGAGAGTGGTTTCGTTTATTTGCTCCATGCAACCATACATTTGTTCTTTTTCTCCTACAACCCTCATTTAACCCTAATCCCTCCTCTCAATTACCATTTTACCCTTCTTCCACTTTATTTCTACCATCTCTTGAAAATTAGACTTCAAAACTTGTTTTTTATTTTTAAATTTGGCTAACAAGAAGAAATTGAGGGAAAGTAGGTTTCACTATTTTCAAAAATCAAATGAAGTGTCAAATAGGAGTTAAAAAACCATTTTTTTTTTCCCTTTCAAATTAAACTTGGCATTTTGAAAATGGTGATAAAAAGTGGATAAACATATAAATTTAGGTGAATCAAAAGTAATTTTTGAACTTTGTTGTTGATTTGTTCTTGTATTTTTTTTAAAAAATAACTAATTGATTTTTAATCTATATTTGTAGGGCTATTAAACAATTCAGCCTTCCCTCTTGTTTCTTTTTTTCTCTTTATAATGTTTCCTCCAAACTAATGATGAAGGTTACGTTTTAGCCCATAGGCTTAAGCATTTGTTTAATGATATTCTTCCATACATTTGATCAAATTTTGTTTCGAGGGATGTTCTATGGCTGATAATGTCATTATTAGTCAAAAAGTATCTACACTCTTTACAAAGGAGGAAGAAAGAAAAAAAAAAGTTTATGTGCGGTGAAATTCAACATACGTAATGTTTATGTTCGACTGGAATGCGGTGTTCGTACGTCAAGATTACATTAGTTTTGTCATTTCACTTTGACTGGTGGAGCAGATCATGGATTGCATCACTACCTATTTTTTCAATTATTATAAATGGCAATCACTCGAAGATGTTTACTAGTGGGATTATGTAAGTTTCTCACCGAACATAAAACTAAAGCTGATTTCTAGTCCACCTTTCCTCGACCACCGCCTAACGCTACTTCTAGAGGTGGAGTTTTCAGGAGTATAAGAACTTCAATTTTATTCTTCTTCTCGAGTTTCCAACAACCTCACTCAAGGACATTCTTTAGGGCTTCATTTCCCTAGCTCAGTTCTTTCACAATCATCACCTTTTCTCCATAGTTGTGGCATGCCAGAAAACCTTTTTTGGTCTGAGATGAAGTCCTCCACGTCAAAGGAGCGATGTGCTTACCACCTGGCTCTTTAAACACGAGATAGGATGACACGACTTGCACTCCGCACAAGTCTACACGACCAACCTCTACCCTCACACTTACTTGATTTCCACGCCTAACACTCACCCATTACTTGGCTTCAACGGCTAACAATCCGAGGAGGGGAAAAACTTAAAACGTAAGTCAAAGACTTTAGTGAGTGATGAGTTAAGAAACACCTTTTAGAGACTACAACAATTCAGATATAAGTCATATCAAAATCAAAATGTAAATATATATATATATATAAGCTCATCACTTTGCAATCACATGCTTTCATTAAAACGGCCACAACCATCACAAGAAGTTTACACGATTCACATCATCGCACAATCATTTCTCATCAGTGAGATATGGGATTCTCCCTTCGCCTGAACCTGGGATACATCTCAACCGATATCTCGCGAGTTTCTTAGGATTTCCACCGTCTCACAAATCATTTCTCATCACTAGGACCCGGGATACTTCCCTCGCCTAGACCTGGGATACCTCTCAACCAGCGTCTCGTGAGTTTCCTTAAGATTTTCACCAACGTCTCACAAATCATTTTTTGCCCCAAGGGCCTGGGATTTTCTTTCGCCTAGACCTAGAATTCACTCTCAACTAATGTCTTACGAGTTATCTGAGATATCCATTATTATTTCACAATTCGTTTCTCGCCTCATGGGTTTGGGACTCTCCTCTCGTGTCTTGACTGGATTCACTCTCAACCAGCGTCTTACGAGTTTTCTGAGAAATCCACCAACCTCTTGCAATTGATCTCATCACCACACAATTCATTATCATATTCACAACAATAGTTAGCTCAACAACATAAATGACATAATGACACAATGCCTTTCAAATCACAAGATTACAACCATATAGCAACATCATTACTTAAAAGATACACATCTTACGAATATAAAAAACATAACATAATGCTTCAACATTCTTATGAAATCGTTCACAGAGATACTCACTTTCGTATGAAAACCATTTACAGAAATACAAATTTATGAATGAGAATCATAAGCAACGATTATTATTGGGAAAAAATTGTTTAAAAACAATCATTCATTTATAAGGATTACCTACAAACAAACATTCACTTAGAAAGATCACTCATAGACACTTGTAACTACAATCTTTCCTTTCTGCTTTCAGTTTCCCATTTTTTCGCTCGACCCTCAGAGCTCTCCTCTTGAGGGATTATTAGAAAGGTAACATCTTATACCCTTTTTCTTTCGATCTTTGGTCTTATTTATAGAGATCTTTCACATTCATGGTCATTTCTACGTTTTACGCATGTCACTTCCTCATTTCGCCGTGTTTTGCAGCCAACTCAAAGTTGACATGTAAGTTCAACGTTAGTTACAAATAGACACTCTCCTTGAGATGCCAACCTTATCCTTTGGAAGCCAAACATCTCATTGTCTGACCTCCTTCTTGAAAAGTCACAAAACATTACTCTGCCTCAGTGAGTTGTCCAATCACCTATTTGGTGTCCATCTTGTCAACAATACGTCTACCTTGTCGCGATCGCACTTAGGTGTAGGCATTTCTCCTCACGTCACTACACCTCTTGCCTAATCCTTTAGATTTTGTCGTATGTTTTTTTCTCGCCAACTAAGTCTCATTGCGATGCTTTTTTTAGCGTGATAACACTTGATCTTACATATTGCTTTTTGTCTCATCATCCTTCTCCATTCCCATTCCTCCTCATAGAACGCCTTTCTTTTATACTTAGCCAAACTTATCTTTCCTGACGGAGCTTTTCTTCAACAAGACTCTCTTTTGGGATCAAGGCCTCACAACTACTCCCTCCTCTTTGGAATTTTGCCCTCGAAATTCTACTCTATTGCTTTCTTTCCTTTGTAAAAAAAAAATCATAAATATAAGAGAATACAACTTGCACAAGTCTCCACACTTGTTTTCCCCTATTTTCTAGTGTTTTATCACATGGTTATAAAGAAAAGAGGAACTTGTAGATCGCATAAGAGCGCGTGTAAAAGCTACGCGATAGAAACCCTATTTGGCAAATAACATCTCTAAGTGAGGAACCACATCATCATGCAAGAAAGATTCACAAGTTGACGTGCCGGACGACCTTTCTTAGTCTAAGTTGAAGCCCTTTGCATCAAGAAGCGATGTGCTTACCAATCAGCTCCTTAAACACAAGATAGGATGACGTGACTTGCATGCCGTACAAGTCTACATGACCAACCTCTACCCTCACACTTGGTTTTCACGCCTAACTCTCATCCCTTATTTGGCTTCAACTCCTAACAACATGGGAAGGGGGAAAACTTAAAACGTAAGCCAAAGACATAGTGAGTGAGAAGTTAAGAAATATCTTTTAGCGAATACAACAATTCAAATATATCAAAACCAAAATGTAAATATATATATATATATAACACATAACATATCTATATCAATCATCACTTTGCAATCACAGGCTTTCATCAACATGACCACAATGATCACAAGAACTCTACATGATTCACATCATCGAGCAATCATTTCTCATCACTAGGACCTGGGATTCACCCCTCGTCTGGACCTGGAATACATCTCAACCAGTCTCATGAGTTTTCTGGAATTTTCACCAGTGTCTCATAAATCATTTCTCATCATTAGGATATGAGATTCTCCCCTTGCCTAGACATGATATACCTGTTAACAAGCGTCTAAAGAGTTTTCTAGGATTTCCACAAGTGTCTAACAAATCATTTCTCATCACTAAGATCTGAGATTCTCTTTTCGCCTAGATCTGAGATACCTCTCTACCATCGCCACGCAAGTTTCCTTGGATTTCCACCAACATCTCACAAATCATTTCTTGCCTCATGGGCCTGGGATTCTCTTTTCGCATAGACATGTAATTCACTTTCACCCAGTGTCTTACGAATTACCAGGGATATCCATCATCACTTTATAATTCGTTTCTCGCCTTGTGGGTCTGGAACTCTCTCCTCGGCTAGCCCTAAGATTCGCTCTCAACCAGTGTCTTACAAGTTACATGGGATACCCATCATCATTTCACAATTTGTTTCTCACCTCGTGGGTCTAAGACTCTCCCCTCGCCTAGACCTGAGATTTGCTCTCAACCAACATTTTATGAGTTTCCTAGGATACCCACCTCTTGCGATTGATCTCATCACCACATAATACACTATCAGCATCACAACAATGGTTAGCTCAACAACATAAAATAACATAATGGCACAATGCCCCTCAAATCACAAGATTACAACCATATAACAACATCATTACTCAAAAGATACATCTTACGAATAGAAGAAATGTAACACAATGCATCGACATGCTCATGAAATCGCTCACATAAATATTCACTTTCATATGAAAACCATTTATTTAAATACAAATTATGAATGAGAATCACACACAAGAATCATTATTGGAAAAGATCATTTCAAAACAATCATTTGTTTATAAGGATTACCCACAAACAAACATTTATTTAGAAAGATCAATCACAGAAACTTGTGAGTCCAACCTTTCCTTTCTACTTTCAATTTTCCCTTTTCTCCATTCGACCCTCGAAACTCTCCTTTTGATGGATAATTAGAAATGTAACACCTTATACCCCTTTTCTTTCGATCTTTGGTCTTATTTATAGAGACCTTTCAGATCTATGGTCATTTCTATGCTTTACACGTGTCACTGCTTTATTTTGACACGTAAGTCCAAAGTCAGTTACGAATTGACACTCTTCTTGAGACACCAACCTTATCTCCTTAGGAAGTGAAACGTCTCATTGTCGGTCCTTCTCGAGAAATCACAGAAAATTAACTTCGACTTAGTGAGTTATCCAATCACCTATTCAGCATCCATCTTGTCAACATAACGTCTACCTTATCGTGACTGCACTTAGGTGCAGGCATTTCTCCTTGCGTCACTAGGCCTCTCGCCTAATCCTTCAAATTTTGTCGCGTGTTCCTTTCTTGCCTAATTCTTCCTCGTGTCGCTTTCTTTAGCTTGATAGCACTTGGGCTTTCACGCTTCTTTATGTATCGTGCTTCTCCATTCACATTCCTCCTCATGAAACGTCTTTCTTTTGTACTTTAGCCAAAATTACCTTTTTCGATGGAGCTCTTCTTCAACAGGACTCCTTTTTAGGATCAAGGCTTTATAAGCCTAAATGTAAATCACTTGATTTATCTTTACTATTTTTATCTTGAAAGAAGAACAAGTGTGATGTTGCTCGTTTTAAATATAAGATGGTTAAGTGATCTATGTCGCATCAAGGACAAACCACATAGCTTAGATCGCCTAAAATACTAAGACTTTCCTTCATCCCTCTTAATGCATGTTAGTTCCTTTAATACACACACGTACATTTACTTCATGATGTATAGATATTGTATACCACCTAGAGGAAGAGTAGACATTATAACTAAAGTTTGATAGAAATTTCCTATATTCAAGCTTGGCTTACCGAGGAAAGCTCTCGCTTTGCTTACACTTAGACAGAAAAACGAGAGAAAAACTTGTACTACATGCATACCATTAGGAATCAGCAACACATAGATAGGACAATCACCTTTTATCTCATCTTTCTAGTCTAGTCGCCCATTGAATCGCTCACTTAGAACTTAGCATGGCACATCTACGATTGAACATTGCATTGCATAACTGAAAAAGCAGGTAGCTTGTGTGATGAGGTACCTCACACTTGTTGTGTATTCTGGTATGAGATGTCTTTTCCTTGCTATATAATCTGGAGTACAATGCCTCATACTTGCTATGTGATTTGATATGAGATGTCATTTGCTTACCATGTGATTTGGAATTGAAAGATGCGTTGTGGGTAATGGAATTGATAGTGAATTGTTGATGCGTTGAGATCACTTCGCAAAATCGCAACCCAACAAAAAAGGGTGGTAAACGCTTAAGCTAAGGAAATTGTAAGCCTTAGATAAGATTTTGGGAATATCTAGTAAGTTTTCTTGGAGTCTTTTGAATAACCGTTTAGTTTTGGTATGAAATTTATGTTACCCATGCTATTTTGTATAAGAGATTGATGATTTGGAGAACTTGGAAGCATAGATCAATACATTTAAAGTTGTTTTAGACAAGTTTGGATAAGTTTCTAAGTTATTGACTCGTTAGTTCGACGATGTGATTGTCAATGGATCAAATTTCTTAATTTATTAATATTGAGTTTAAGGACGTATTTATTTTAGGGATCCATTAAGTTTGACTCAAGTCTAGATACTCATTAGATTAAGAGTTTAAATTGGGAGTTTAAAGGTCCAAAGGTGAAACCTAGGCCTAAATCAAGACTTTTGGAAAATACTCCAATCCAAATCTTAGGAAGTGTTTAAGTTGTTTGACTCATGGTAATTTGATGGGTATAAATCTCAAGCATCATCGATAATAGGGATAAAAGTGTCTGTACATAAAAGACCCGTTGAGTTTGAACTAAATTGGATGCTCATTGAGTTAAGTATCTAGATTTCAAGTCTCAGGGTTCGTAGGTGAAAAGTCTAGTCTAATCTAAGGCGAATTGAGAATCCAAGGACTTTAGAAACATAAAATAGTTTGAGCTGGCCTTATGAAGTGTTTTGGAGATTGTTGTGTCATCTTGCTTTGTGAAGATAATTGATAGACCTTAATCTTTGTTTCAGGCCAAATTGAAGTGGGAAAAACGTATAATCCCGAGGAATCGAATCATTAATTGTGAGTGGTTTATTTTCAAGTATTTTCATTCTAAATTTATATATGTTATTATAATACGTTATGATTGTGATAATTACCCGTATGGTTGTTTTATGATTCATGTGTTAGAAATGTTTTCAAATATGATTTTCGATTTTCCATGAACTCTCGTATTTTGAAAACGTGGTTGAACTCAAACTTACTAAGCAAGTTTTAGATGACAACTGGTTTCTAAAATATTCATTGATTTGTAACTGAAGAAGTTCTAAAAGTATGTGTTGATGCTAAAGATCGAAAATGATTTGAAAATGTGTTTTTAACCATGTTTGGTTTTAAACTTTAAACATATGATGTTTATGAAATAATGTCGGTGATTTTTCTAAAGGCTACGTGAATGTGTTTCCGTAGTGCCACCTACGGTTGTTAAGAGGTTCTGGGGATGAAAGAGGTCATGGCTGGAGATCTGATAACCTGAGCTTAGGTGAAGATATGGAAGGAGGATTGTGATATGGCAAGTACTAAATATTCGTGAGCTTAGTCTGGCCGTGTGTCTCCTTGTGGCTATAGAACACGTGTGAGCTATTCTTGACCGTGTATCTAGTATTCTACCAAGGTCAGATAGGATGGAGGTTGTCATCGTGGCAGGTACTAAATATGCATGAGCTAGGTTTGGCCGCATGATTTCTTGATCATGTGCGAGCTATTCTTGGCTGTATATTTAGGCGTTCTGTCTTGGATGGACTCTATATAGGTTTGTTAGCGGTACTTGCGATTTATAGTATTATGTGATGATAACATTTTAACTATTATTTCATTGTCGAGGCATATTACCACATTTTTTTAGCATCCTCCCATCAGGTAGCAGTCAAGGACCAAGCATTTGATGAGTTCCTGTCATTGAGGATAAACTCTCATTCTTTTGCTATGTATATACTTAGCTTTTGTATTACAACATGGGATAGTAGAAGTAATAAGAGTTACACTAAGGACTTGTGTTTAGAAAGGTCCCTTTATTGAATTATTTCGTAACTAATATCTAGTTTGGAAATGAATGTTTGTAAAGAGTAGATTCACACCACGATCTAAGTTAAAAGGCAAAATCTAGAACGGGATGTGACATGTTCTTAAAAAAAGAGAATATAATTAACATGCTATAAGATATAAGACAAATGAAGTTAACATGTCCTATTAAATATGAACGTATGTCATATTGAATATGGCTATGAATATAATTGTATTTGAAAAATTGCATCAAATGACAAAAACATTTAGAAAAAACCGCTCATGTCACTTTTTTTTTTTTTTTGCATAATGCGAATATGATAAAAACGATAAGACTACCAGTAAGCTATCAGACAATAATCACAGGGTTATCGACTTTTAAATTTACTATTTTTATAATTTAAAAAATACATTAATATGAACTCTATTATTATGATTTAGCCTCCGTTCTATTTTACTAAAAGCACGTTTGGATTGATTTTCTATGTTTAAATAAATATTTATAATTACAAAAAGTAGTGATTATAAACACTAAGAAAATCAATCTAAACAAATTCTAAGAGTGCCTCTTATTCTTCACTTCACACATGCTTTAGCAATGGTTCAAAATTGGACCTTCCAAGGAAGTAACATTTATAATGAAAATTCATATATGGGAAACAGACATCTTGAAATAGCTCAAAGTGAGCTTAGCTCTATGGTACTTGAGCTGACCTCCCTCCATAGAGTTTGGAGGTTCGATCTCCTATCTCCGTATTATCGTCCTTGTACAGAAAAAACTTGTAAATAGTACCAACATCAACTACCATATGAATCACTGTCGAAGACACTAAATATTCATTTAGATGTAAAAGATACCCAAGATCATACAGAACAAAGTTGACAAATTCTAAAGTGTCTAAGCGATTTGAACTAACAGACTGGCTCTAACAGCCCTCTTGGGCTGGAAATATTGATGAGTTTAAATCAAGTCGTTGACAACATGAACTAAAGGCCAAACTGAATTTTCTAGTAATGTCCACTTGAGAGAAGAGAGGAAGAAAACCATACTTAGAAATTCCACGGGAGCAGCAAATCCATGTTTTCATCAGTCTCACTCCTCCATAGCATCGCCACCTTCGATTATTTCCACCTTTTCCTTCAATGGCATAATCTTTGTCAACAGAACCTCTGCAGTTAGAGAAAGCACGAGTCATCAGTAGAGCAATGGGGAAGCAAGGGTTGTGGAAAGAGAAACCAAGCATGAAAGTATGTGGACATGCTGAGTAAACAAATGACTAACCTGTTTTCTTGGGGAAGGAATAACCCTTCGAACTGACGTACGTTCGAGGATTCGGCAAGAGGTGGTTTCTTAGATAATCCTTTTGACCCTACAACACCCAAAGAAATAAACAGAAAATAGTCCAAATACTTTTTAGATGCAAATTCTTCCTTATTATCTTCAAAAAAATCTAGGCATATTAAGATCATGAACCTTGGTAATAACACAAACATCAACGTTGCTTCCACTTCCCAAATCATTAAATATCCCAGAACATATCGCCTCGGTTACAAGTCGAATCCCTTCATCCCTCTGCAACAAGGAAATAAAAATCCCACCAATCAGCATGGCAGATAGAAAAAGAAAGAATGATTGCCATAAATAAGATACACCATGTTGTCAAATTTATCTGTATCAATATAAGCACGAGCCATGAACTTACAGTCAGGCCTTCTTTGTACTTTGATTCGAATACAGCCATGGCAGCTAGAGAACCCGATCCCATTGTAGCAAATGGCAAGGTGTCAGTGGATCCATGAGGATAGATCTGCAAATGAAGTAGAGAATTAAAAGATGGCAAATTATGCAACCCAAAACTGTTTGTTTTCCAGGACAAAACTCACAGTATGTAAATGAGGTCCAGTAACATCAACCCCACCAAGCACCAAAGCCGCTGAAACATAACCTTGATAACTGGAGAAGATAATGGATGGGAAGACTTAAATCTCATGCTACAGACAGATTAGAAATACGGAAGAAATCCCAAGTAGATGGAAAGAGTTATACCCAAAAAGGTGTTTCTTGAGAAGAGTCAGTGCAGTAACAACTCTTGATTCTCGACCAGTGTGGTAGCGATGCAATTGCAATTGGGAGCTAACCATGTCTTAAAAAATCCAAGAATAATAGAATTAGTTCTTTTTTAGTAACAATATGATGAATCTTAACGTGTAGGACCAAGGTATCACCACTTACCTGTTACTGCTTCAGTATCAGCAGCAGTTCCTGCTCCACAACAATATATGTTTGGTGCCATGTAATGTATTTTCTCACAATTTTTGTCAGCAACAATAGGGCCTTCAGTAGCGCGTGTATCTGCCCCAAGAATAACCCCATCCTAAAGAAAATCAGGAACATAAAATAAAACATTATTTTGAATTTACAAAAGAAGCTTCAGTGTGTGACAACATAATTGAAAACAAGGATCCAGTGCCAAGTGTTACATTTATGAACTTGACAATAGACTATTCAATTCAGTCATCTTCTAGAAAATGAGCATTGTTGACAAGGGGAATGCTTAAATAATTTCTTGGCACAAAAGAACCAGAAGATAGCAATTTTAGTGCCATTAAAACTTCTTCCCAATAATTTTTTATTTATACAAAGCAGATCTGCTAGGCTTCAATATATAGGCATTAAGAGAGATTGAAAGAATGATGAAAAAATTATTGTGGGAAGGGTTCAATGAGGGAGGAGGGTCACATTTAGTTAAGTGGGAGGTGGTGGCGAACTGGTGGGACTAGGACTTGTTTGGCAAAATGGTTGTTGCCTGAAATAAGGGATTTTGGGTATTTTAGTATTTTACTTCACCCTAAGTTTATTTCCATTTTTGTATTAGGGCTTGCTAGTGCCTATAAATTTGTCTTCTTTTGTAACTTTCATTACGGGTGAAAATAATAAAAGAGATTCTCTATCGTGGTTTTCTCTTCTTGTTCTAGGGTTTTCCATGTAAACCTAATGTTCTCTTTTTTATTGTTTAACATGTCAATTCTTCATGGAGCACAATGCTTTGTAGTACTTATTGTGAGCATATATGAACCACACCCATGTGGATGGGTCTCAGATGGTGGTGTCTACGAGGACACTACACTAGTAGAAAATAGAAATCTTTGGCAAGTTATTACATCTAGATTGGTTTTCTTTTCTCAGTCTATAACTTGTTCCATTGGGGATGGCTCAAAAGTACACATCTGGAAGGATTGATAGGTCAATAGTAAGCCCTCATTGTTCATTGTTTTGTTAGTTATAAAATCTCGCCAATAAGAGGTTGCATTAAGTGAGTTTAATTTTTCCTTTCTCATTCAATCTCCTTGGCTTTTCGTCATCATTTTTTTCTGAAAAAGAGGCAACAAAAAGGGGTGGTTCTTCTTTCCCTCCTTTAAGACTAGCCCTACCTAAGGAGGTTAGGTTTTGGACAACCAACCTTAAGGCATTTGTCTTGTAATTAATTTTTCCACAATTTCTTACTTCTCCACCCAAGCTGACTCTGGTTTGAGGTTTCTCTCTTCTCCTATCTCCGGAAAGTTAAAATCCCAAATAAGGTCAAATTCTTTTTGTGGTGTTTTATCATGGGAGTTCCAATACCATCGATCGCATTCGAAGACAATAATTCATTGCATTATACAATCAATGGTGCATTCTTTGAAGGCAACTAGAGGACCTTAATCATCATATGCTTTGGGGTTGCTAGTATGTTCAATCTCATTGGTGTTAGTCAATGAGCTCATTCTTTTTTTCTTCATATTTTTCTATGCCCTTTTAAATTCTTTCATTCTTTTAATGAGAGCTCCATTTCTTACCCAAAAGGTAAAATATATATGGGCATGGGAGTCAGTCTTCTTATACAAATAGCATAACTTGAACTCACAATGCTAGTAACTCAAGCTTGCTTCACTTCCCAGTTTTCTCTTTCAAATTTCATTTGGTATATTTATAAATTATAACTGAACATTGACGACTAGACTACAAGCACTATAGTGTAATAAAACAAGCAAAAAGGGTGCTCAACATAAAAAAAATCAAGTTGCCTATACACTCCTAAATTACATTTGGAGTTTTTCAATGGAAAATCGCTCCTTACAAGGCTTATCAATGTCAATTCACAACCTCAGACTTCATTGTAGGAAGATTAATTAAGGTAAGCTAAAAAAAGCCAATTTCCAGAAACTGATAGAGAAATAAAAGTGAACTCAAATTAAAAGAAAGGAAAGACAATTTCAAATATTGATCATGGTGGCAATGGATCTCTACAAAACTAATGACTGAAAGGACAACATTTGGCTATAGAAGTTAAGAATGCAACACCCTAAATGCAATCGATTACCTCAAATATCAAACCCACAATGGTAGTTCCAGTCTTAAGGTAAGACGGAGATTTAAAACCCTTCTTTGCAAGCATATCATTTCTTCTGCAGAGATCAAAACTAAACCCACCCTTGGGAAGAGCATCAATCGCAGAGGTAGACATAGCTAAATTTCACGCGCACCAGCAAAGTTGAAACAAATATGAACTGGTTTCAAATTGAAAATGAAAAGAAATATATAAATACATATACATACATAAATATTTATGTAATATATATATGAATCAACCCCACAACTTTTTACAATATGTTCTGAAGAATCCAACCAAAACATGTTCCTAGCACTGAACCAAAATAACGGGTCGCTACACCCAGAAATAAAATCTAAGAAATCTAACGATATGAAGCAATGCAATATCAGCTTTAAACCTAAACAATTTTTTGCATTATCTTAAAATCAGCTGCGATCCATAACCTGAGTAAGCAGATTAGAATGGCAACATCAAAGGTTCAGATTTGTAAAAGTCGAACTGACGGGAAGATCCAACGGAGTATAAAACCCAAATCTTACAACTCATAAACACAACATTCGGTATTGGACTCAAATACTGAAACAACGAGGGTTGAATTATGAGATTGATGGGTGGTTTGCAGTCTGAATCGAAGTAAAAAAAAACATTGCGGCTTGAACCCCAAATAAAAAAAGCAGTGACCAGTTGAAAGAAAAGGGAAATTACCCTTGCTGTGAAGCTTCCGCCGGCACCGCCGGAGTTAGATGTTTAGCGTCGCTGAATGCTGTTATAGCTTGAATAGCACGGTGAAGGCCCCAGACGTTGGTGGGAGGTTGAGGAACGCCGGAGTGCTCGTCGGAAGAAGAAAAATAGAAGAGAAGAGAGGGATCTGAGAGTTCACAAAAAAGAGAAGAATTAAAAAGGAAAATGGAGGCACCAAAACGTCTTTTAAAAATGAAGGTTTTATTTTCCTTTTCCCCTCCTTCAAGAAAACAAACAACGTAATGCGAGTTTTGTTTGGAGACGATGGGATTTGTTTAATGTTTTCAAATTCCCTCATTTAGCCTTTACTACATAATTCCTTCTTCTCAATTTTGGATTCTTTATCCAAACACAAATTATGGACCATTTTTCAAAATACTCAAATATTCAAACTATTTAGCAAATATACCCAAATTTATCAAAAATATATTTCTTTCCTATGTTTTATAAATAGATTCATTTTCTTTGAGTTGTATCTAAAATTTAAATTTTATATTTTAAAAATGCAGAATTATATTAAATATATTATAAAATATTTAAAAATATAATACGTCATATTATAACTTCAATTCATTCTTTTAATATAATATATATTCTATAATTTATTATAAAGGGGTACTTTTAAAAATAAAAAAATAAATTAAATATATTTCCAAGCTATATCAAAATTTTGGATTTATCAATGATAGAAACTTATAGACTTCTATCATTGTCTATCAATGTCACTGATAAAAGCATATTTATGTCTATCAATGTCTATTATTGATAGAATATGAAAATTTTGTTATATGTTCGTAAATATTTTGTCAAATTTGCTATTTTTTACAATTCTCCTATTATAAATTAGATAATAGTACATAGTAATAATTATATAAATTATTAGGTTAAGTTACACATTTGGTTCCTAAGATTTTATAAACATAGAATTTAGTTTGTAGTTTATAATTAAAATTTAGAGTCTTTAGTGTGATAAAATTTTAGAAAATAGTCTAGCTTATATGAATATTTGAGAAAAGTTTTCAAATCATAAGGACTATGTATGGTCAAACTATACACTAAAAATTTTCATTTAACAGCAAATATTTATTGTGATTTTATTCTAAACATGCATTCTCACAGGCAAAGTGAAAGTCTCCTTTATAAACTCATATATTCATTCATGGGTTTATAGGCCCTAAGGACACCCAAGTTTTGGAATGGGTGAGGAGATAAGGAAAAGTAGGTTCACGTCGGTCGGACGTGGCGAGAAGAGGAGAGGAGAGGAATAAAAAAATAATATATATTTTTGCTAAAACTTTTTCTTATATTATAAACGTTTTTGTAAATCAAACTTTCCAAAAATGAAATCGTTTCAAATTAAATGGCAATTATCACTCAACGGTTTTCTTTTTGTCAATAATATTGTGTTGACTACCCTTTGGTAGAGGTTATTCTAAACTTTTGAGATATCGTTGCAAAACTTTATTACGATGGGTACATTATTAGTATTTGCCAAACCGGATTTGCTTCTTTAGTTATTATAGTTTCTAAATGAATATGTTCATTTTTTCAGCATGAATAGCTCTGTATTCAACTTTTAGCTTTCGAGAAATTTAACGGTGACAATTATGCGACATGAAAATCCCAATTGAATACACTACTACAATTCTAAATTGTCAAGGAATGCCTAAAGCTACGTTAGATATTGAATCTAGGCTTGATTTAGACGATAACACTCCAACATATATACGATCTGATTGTGAAGGCACATGGATTCCTAATGAGTAAATGTTTGGGTGGGTTTTTACATACTAGTTTTTATAAATATTTTTCATCTTACACTTAGCTAATTTAACTTTATTTGTTTTCTCAGGTTAATTCTTATACAATGAAGCTAGCAAGTGATGAGGACTTAGCACTTGGATTGGACGACATCAAAGTAGATTTGGATAATGCAAATACAAATGAATTGGAACATGTTGAAGCACCGAAGAACGAAAAAAGGAAAACAAGAGGACTGACATTGATCTGACGTTACAAGAATTAGAAGTACGAGGAAAAAAATAGTAGTTGACTATAATGAAAATGGAGTACCAATTGGCGAGAATGGGCATAAATTACAATCTGTCATTGGATCTTGTGTGCATCATCATATCTCAATTACACATGCATCTTGGAAGCTGGTGCCAACTGAGTTGAAAGAAAAAATAAACAATATGGTTAAGGTATGTAATCATCTTTTCTCATTTGGAAATCATGCAAATATTACACACTTATTGTATATTTTGAGTCATACTATGTTGTGGCTATCATATAGCCTTGGTAGCCAATCATGCATATATTACACAGTTATTGTATAATTTAAGTTGTACTATGTGTGGCTATCTTGCAGCTATGGTAGCCAATCATGCATATATTGGTACTCAGTGCATAGAGGTTATTTTTGCTTATGCATTGTTTGGTTTGTCTAGGGAGCATTTATAGTTGATGGTCGAAGTAAGAAGGTCATTATGAAAACGGCTGAAGTTTCATTTCGTCAATTAAAGAGTTGGTTAACGACACAATATATTATCCCCTTTGTGGATGAATCGCAACTCATGATAGATCCACCTGCATTGTATTCTTACATAATTGATACACATGTTTGGCAAGAGTTTGTCAAGTCAATACTATCTCCTGAATTTCAGGTATAAACCTTTTCTCTTGTAGTAAAATCAATCATAATATAAACCACGTTTGTTTATTTTAATCTTTTTTACATAAAATTTGTATAGAAAATGCGAAGTGAACAACAAAATCGAAGAAAGATGAGTAAATATACCCATAATATGTCAAGAAGAGGTTATGCAAATCTTGCCAAGGATATGGTAATTCTTAATGTTATAGTATTTTACAGATATTCTTAAATTTAACTATGGTATGCTTAATGATATGCAGAAAAATGATCCTTCTAAGAAACATGATTTTGGAAGAGCTAATATGTGAAAAAAAGCTCAAACAAAAAAAAGTGGAGGGTACATGAACGAAGATGTACAAAATGTTGCCAATCAAATAGTAAGATTCTCAATGTTACATGTGCATCAAAATCACAAGAATATATATTTACATATTACTGATCAAATTTTACACATTTTAGGATGAGATTCTGAATAGCAATAAAGATCCACTTTCTAAGAAAGATGAATCACCTAATGATGCGTTGACTCAAGCTTTGGGTACTCCAGAATATGGTGGTCGAGTATGTGGTATGGCTGGTTTCATTACACCCACTGTTTATTTTCACACAGCCAAACCAAGAAAGTCAAAAAAAAAAGTGGATACAATCCAATAAATTATTGATGAAAATGAAGCACTTCGTCAACGCATTCGAGAACTGGAAGAAAAAGTTCAAAACATGACAACATCCGAGCATCGTAGTTGCTCCAGGAATAAAGTCCAGAAGAAGGTTAAATTATTGTTTCTAAAGTAAAGTTACAATATTAATTGTTTATCAAAGTGAAGTTATCATTAATTTGTGCTTTGACATTTTGGATGGTTTTAGGAGATAGTTTTAAAGAAAATGACTAATGATACACATTTAGAAAATATGGTAAAAGTGAAGAAAGAGATCGCAACTAGTGTACCACCGATATCACTTACATTAAAGAAGAAGGTGGTAAAAGAGGAGGAAGTGGAAGAAGAGGAACTGATTGCTACTAAGCCACATATATAAAAGAATGAGGTAAATGTGAAGGTGGATTGTAAACAAATAATTTTACATATATGAGTTCTTAGATTGTTACTTAATTGTGTTAGGTAAAAGCTTCAAGGTCGATGACAAAGGAGGTGAAAGTTACTAGTACACCATCTAATCTACCAATTCAATTGAAATATATTCTCCGATATGTTGAAAGGGTAATGGTTGATGGGTCTAGTTTTTCCTTTCAACTACCTTTTGAGTTATTTGGTATATGTCGAAAGAGTTATGTCTTGCGAGAAGATGTCATTGATTTTTCCACCATGCAAAAAGTGAAGACTTTATCAATTGTTGCTTATATCACATAAGTAAATGTTATTTCTTTATGATATATGTACGCACACTTTTTAATTAGTAATAAGTTGATGTGTGCAATTAATTTATTGTAGGTACTTACACTCACTCATTATTGATTTAAAGAAGGTTTCAAAGTACGTTTTTGTAGATCCATCTGTTATTTCAACTGGTCATAGTACTCGAGAGATTAGAGCTCGAAACCTTTGCAACAGATTAATGACTTCTAAACAAGATCAATTAGTTATTGCTCCTTATAATCCCGGGTAAGTATAATTTTTATCAATTTAAACTTGCTTAGTAGCAAGATACTAATTACTTGCATATATATTTCATCTAGTGATCACTGGTCATTAGTAGTCATTAATGCATATGATGATGTGGTGTACCATCTTGACTCATTGAGAACAAGTTCCCAAAAAGATATCAAGTACATAACGAATACGTAAGCTAACTCCATTTATGTTTTTTTTTATCCCTAAAAAAATCAATTTAATTTTGAATTAAACTATACTTTGGAAAATGTAGGGCCTTGACAATTTTTCAATCTCATAAGAATTTGAAAAAGACAAGAAAAACAACATTTTAGAAAACGGTAAAGGTAAATATATTTATAAAATAATTTTTATTTTAATCTAACACATAATATAATATATATGCATTATTGTTAATTGGTTGTGTTATAGTGTCCTTTACAAGTAGGTACTGTTGAATGTGGATATTATATCATGAGATACATGCGAGAAATTGTGACTAAGGACACAAACATTGTCACTGATGCGGTATGTTTCTAAACTATTTACATTATAACGTTATAGATAGTATAATATGAGTAACTCAAATATTTTACAAAGTGTATTCTACTTTTTTTGTTTTATAGATTGATACGAGAAGCTCATACACACAGCTTGAATGGGATGAAGTACGAGGGAAGTGGGCTGGATTTTTAGCTCGATACATATGATAGACACACCTAGATATGATCTTGTTAATTTTGTAAATGTCTAAGATATGGGAATGCTCATAACCTTTTTTATGGAAACGTTTTGTTCATAGCCATTATGAGGGCAAAGATATATGGGGATAGACTTCAATTTTGATTATATAAGATAACTATTATCATTTAATATTTTGGAATAGGACAAATATAGAAAATTTTAGTTAGCTATATTGGATTGGAATTGTGTAATTGTTGATGACATTGTCGACAAGAATGGAACTATTGTTGGTTTACATATTATACTAAATTTTTTGTCCTTTTTTTTGTTGTGTAATTGTTGGTTGGAGAATTTGTTTTGTTTATGGATATGCCTTATTGAAACAAATGTATGTAATGCAGGAAATGAAAAATGAAAAAAGAAAAATTTAGTATATTTAATATATTAATAAACGGTATACATGACATTAAATACGTGTCACATATACTATCTTATTTGAGTCAAATATACCATTTTACTTGATGGATATATAATGTCAACTATAAAATTTTACTTGACGTGTACATAATGTCAAATATACTACCTCACTTGATAGGTAAATAGAGTCAAGTATATATCTTACTCGACTTGTAAATAGTGTCAAGTATACTATCTCACTTGACAGGTAAATAGAGTCAAGTATATATCTTACTCTACGTGTAAATATTGTCAAGTATATTATCTTACTTGACGTTAAAAAACCGTCAAACACAATCTCTTTCTTAGCACGTAAACAACGTCAAATATACTATCTTACTTGACACAAAAATGATGCAATAGAGTAATTGACGTTTTTTTAGTGTCAAGTAATAGTACTATACTTGACAGCCGATTACTTGACGCTTTTTAAAGCGTCAAGTATAGATTTACATGACACTGTATTAACGTCAAGTAATTCAATTTTTGTAGTAGTGCACAAGATAAATACACTTTACTAATTGTTGAAACATGCTTAGTCGAATATGATACTTCAACTTGGATACTAGATTTAACATGTTTGCTATATTTGTTCATCCACATTGCTTTAACAATGGCCAAGTAAGTCTAGCAAAACACATAACCGAGTGATGACATACTGAACATGTTTTGGAAGCACAGATCTTATCGCAATAGGAAACAATTGTTGTAAAAGCACATGACAGTCATGAGATTTTAAACCATTAAGTTTTAAATCAGCCATCGACACAAGGTTTTTAACATTAGAAGAATAACCTTGAGGTACCTTTACTTCTGACAATGTCTTCAGAACACAACATTTTTCTTCCTTTGTAAGAGTATAACAAGCAGGAGTAATAAATTTTTTTTTTCACCATTGACAAGGGCAAGCTCTGGTCCAATTTTCAAACGAACTAAATCTCATCTAGCATTCAAATCATCCTTACTTTTTCCAGGAATATCAAGAAGTGTGCCCAATACAAACATTTTTTTCAATGTGCATCACATCTAAACAATGTCTAACATGAAGATCTTTCTAATATGGTAGCTCAAAAAATGAAGACAGTGTGTTCCAACACCTCCTTTCACTTCCTTTCATAGGTTGTTTTTTAGTCTTATTCTTTCCTCTTGGAAATTTAAGGTCTTTTATTCTCAAATATATGGTCTCTCCAGACAAAGGTTCTGAAATTGTTTTAAGCTCCTTTTCACCATTAAATGACTTCTTTTGACGACGGTATGGATGGTTGCATGCTAGAAATCTTCGATGTAAGTATGTCATTTTCTTCCCATATTTTAATCTAATAGAGGACGTATTATCTCCACAAATTGGACATGCCTTATACCCTTTTATACTACATCCACTAAGATTTTCAGGAAAATCATTTATTGTCCATAATAAAACAACTCTTAAATTGAATACTTCATCTTGATTAGCATCATAACATTCAACACCACTTTTCCATAACAATTTTAAATCCTCAATTAGTGGTGCTAAGTACGTACCAATGTCATTCCCTGGTTGTTTTGGACCCGATATCAACATTGATAACATCATGAACTTTCTTTTCATGCACAACCATGGTGGAAGATTGTAAATAACTATCAATATGGGCCAACAACTATATTTAGAACTCATGTCACCGTGTGGATTGATTCCATCAGCTGACAATGCTAAACGGATATTCCTAGGTTCAGAACCAAAGTTTGGCCACTTCAAATCTACTAACTTCCAGGCTGGAGAGTCTGCATGATGTCGTAATTTTCCATCTACTAATCGCTCATTAGCATGCCAAATCAAATTTTTAGCATTGTCAATACTTCGAAGCAATCTTTTGAAACGTGGGATCGGTGGAAAGTACCATACAATTTTTCTAGAAATCTATTTTTTTCCTTTGTTTGCATTATTAGCATGTTTCCACCTTGACTCACCACATTCAGGACATTCAATTGCATCAGCATATTCTTTTCTATATAAACAACAATCATTAGGACATGCTCATCTTTTCATAATTCATTCCTAGTGCACCTAAAGTTTTCTTTGCTTGATACATTGATGCTGGAATTCACATTGGTAGGAGGCAAAATTTCCTTTAAAGTTTTCAGTAGTTCTGAAAAGCTAATATCAGTTCATCCATACCTAACTTTCAAATTATACAACTTGACTAATGTGGACAACTTGGTGAATTTTTTGCATCCTTCAAATAATGGTTTTTCAGCATCAATAAGCAATTTCTCAAATTCATTTGGATCTTTTGAATACTCCTTATGAGCAACTTCAATCATTTCATTTATACTTCCAACATCGTTATCTTCATAATTGTGGGTATCAAACTTCGAAGATTTTCCATATGAGGATGAGTTAGGTAACTGTTCACCATGACAAAATCAAATTTTATAACTTTCATCAATTCCATTGACATATAAGTGATCTCTAATAGTAGTGCGACTTTGTTTTTCACAATTTCCACATTTCAAACATGGACAACGAATAGAGCGATCATTTGTATTAGAAAATCCAAAATTCAAGAAGCTTTCTACACCCAATTCATAATATTTGGATAACCTACTCTTTTGCATCCATGCTTTATCCATAGGTATAAATCCTAAGAGAAGTTATTGAGTAATGGTTATCGATTTGAAGTATAATATATATAAAAAATACAATGATACATAAAAAACATGCATTCATTTGTTTGAAGAAAATGCGAAGCTATGAACTAACAAAATCCATATTTATTAATTGAATCATTAATTGATGCTATGAACTAACAAAATCCATATATTAGAGCAAGTTGAAATTTCTTAACAGAGAAATTAAAGTAAAATTAAAAACCCTAGAAAAATTGAGGCCGAAATCATAATAAGAATAGAGAAATGAAAGGAAAATTACAAAGTAATCGATTGAAACCTGGAGAAATGAAAGCCCAAAGGATAGACGAACAATTGAATGCAAGGAGAAATTGAAACTTGGAGAGATGGAAGACGATAGCAGGGAGAGCAGCAACACTTCAATACTTCGCGATTGAAACCTGGAGAGATGGAAACAGAGCAGCAGAGAGAGGGTTTGAGAGGGCGACGGTGAACATGAATGGATGTTCTTTGACATTGTTGAATTCATCTACATGTTGTCGAAGAGCATCATAAAATCGGTTCTAGATTCGCTTTTAGAGTACTCTCAATTTACAATTGAGTTGATGGATTGCATGATGCAGTGCGGTCGGTTGAGGCAGGATACTATTTCATTGGTGGATGTTATATGAACGTTGTGGGTCGTAGGTCTTGCGAGGAATCCTTACCAATGTATTTTGTTGAGATGAAAAGTTTAAGATGGACACGGAGATGAAGAAGATGAAGTTTGGCCAATAATTTTGGGAATTGAGGGCGGAGAATTTTGAATGGTTAGTCTCTTGCTTTGGAAAAATGAAAGAAAATGTTGATTTCAGTTGGAATGCGTGCTTCAATTAGGGGTTTTGAGAATGATTGTATTTGAAAGTGAATTTTTTTCAATTTCATCAATTTTTTTTCCAGACTTTTCCATATTAACAATTAAAATAAAAAATTTGCCATTTATTCCAACTTTTAAATTTACTATTTTTCTAGTAAAAAGAAAAACACGTATTCCAAATTAATGGGTTTGATTTCTCGATTCTAGAAATTTGATTCGTAGTGTCGAAGCTCGAATTTGGTTCAAATGTGAGAAGACCCCTAATGTTGCCTTGGATATAATTGGTGTTTCTGGGCTGCAAATACCCCATTTAATCATGTTTTTTTTTACACAAAGGCCCAATTTCACTTTGAATAGCTTGATGCCCTCACAATAGTTACTTTTAAGTTGATTACATGCAATGAATTCATTTGTTTCATTCAAATCATCTTTAATTCAACCAACAACCACTAAAATTAATTTATTTTTTTTATTTAATAAAGATTTAATTGGTTGTAAGGTTAAATTATATAAAAGAAAAACTCATAATCATTGTAGTTTGCCTAAAGAAAGAATTTAGTTAAAAAATACTTCTAAATTGTTGAGAAGTTTTAAAAGTATCTTTAATCCTAAAAATAATAATAATAAACTCTCATTTACTCAAATTTTACACCAATTTTGTTCGGTAACCAAAACGATAAGTTAAAACATAAATCTGCCCAAAATCTCACAAAATTTTAAAATAAACTTCTAATTTAAATATTCTAAAATAGTAACTAGTCAAATAAAAATTGTATTTAACTATTGACAACACAAAACTTTTGAATATACCCTCAAACTTTCAAAAAAAATAAATACATTGTCGCTATAGAGCTAAGTCGTTAATATTGTCTTACTTTTTTTAATTTTTCTTCTTTTTTTTTCTCTCTTTTTTCAATACAAATAAATAAAATTGAACACTTTAATATGAATAAAGAGAATAATAGAAACATCAAACGATTCTAAGACTTGAATATTTAATGAAATTGTATGCTAATAGTTTAGTATGTGTTAGTAGTTAAATATTTTTTTATTTGACTAATTATTGTTTTAGTATGTTTTTTGAAAAAAAAATTATTTTGCAGTTTTGTGTTTTAAACTTAAATTTTTTGTTTTTATTTTGGATAGTGAGAAATTTGGTGCAAAAATTGAATCAATGCTTTTTTTTCTAAAGTTCAAGGATATTTACGAAACTTTTCAATAATTGAATGGTATTTTTAAAACAAAATGATAAGCGAAACTACCTCAATCACATTTGAAAACTTTTTGTATTTGAAGTGAACCTCCACAATAGTAATAAGAATAACCCCGATTAAACAAATAACTAACAACCCCAAGAAAGCGAAACAGATTTTGGCTTGAAAAAGATTGATCAATGATCGAAAAGAAAGGAGAACTTGTTCTTAACTTCAAGATTTCGAACTATCCACAATCTAATTGATCAAGCTAGATTGAAAGTCCTAAACATGCATTCTAACACAAGAATACAAATAAAAAGCATAAAACTTGAGAGATAACCCTCTATAGAAATTTTATTAAAATTCAAATTCTTCTCGTGGAAACTACAACATTATTTATACTAATTAAAAATGTTATATGAAATGACACAACATTTAATTCATGCCCTTTCAACTACCCTAATAAATGAAAGTACATATCATTTAATAAATACATATTAAAGATGTGAATGAATCTAGAAATGCATTAAATATGCAAATGAATCTAAATTTCTAGATTTATTATAACCCTTGGATGTCCAAGTGACTCTTGAAGTTCCAACTCATCATTAAATGTTGAATATTTAGCTTGAAATTTAATCGTTTTATGCTTTAACTAATCAATGTCAATTGTTTGCTTATCACACCATTTGAACACGGGTAATCCAAAATTGTTGATAATGATAAAGAGTATTATTTTAAAAGTTTTTTTTAGAAATGAAATGAAAGTTGTTAAGTAAAAAGTTGAAAGGATAATTTTATTGTTTAGGGTCAATTAGAGTTGCCAAAAGTTGTGTAAGGTTTGACCAAAGTAAAAAGAGGAAGAAAAAGAAAAAGAGATTAGATTGGATTGGCATATAAATTCAAATTCAAAAGTGAATGGCATATATTTAGGGCATAACTGCTTCTCTCGTGGTCCTCTCATCCCACTTATTCTCCATACTTTGTCTGGATGGAGATTTGAACCTGAAGTCACTTCTTGTCTACAAGTACATACAAATGTCAGTTGAGTTAAGCTTATGTTGGTTATTTTTATAAATATTTTGATAAATGATCTGATTTGAAATAAGTTTTATTTTTTTTAATATATCAAAATAATTATATTTATATAAGAAAGTTTGCAAAAAAAAACCTATAATAACAAATTATATGTCACTTACATTTTTAAAATCGTAAAAATAAGAAATTTGAATACTATTGTCCGTGTTTAGTAAATAGGTTGAAATGAGTCCATAGTTGAAAAAGATGGCGAATCTCTTTGGAATTGAGAGACATTTTACACCATCCATATATTTTACGCTACAATTATATTTTCTTCCAAATATATAAATAATAATAAATTAGAAAAAGTTGGAGTGGAGATAATTACAAGCTTTTTTTTCTTTCTCTCTAAGAAAATAGGAGAAAAGTAGCTTTTTGACCCACAAAACTCAATTTTGATAAGTAATGTTGAAGGGGGAATACATTAAGATTGGTTTAATTTACATTAGTCTTTAATATTGGTTTAAGCTTCTTGTTCATACTTTTCAAAATTTGTTAGATAAATTCCTAAATATTTAGATTTCTTATAACTAATGCATCTCTGTATTAATTCTATCTTTACTTTCTTTCAACTTTTCTTCTATGTTTAATATCTTTCCAAAGAAAATTTTGTGTAATCTTTTTCTCTCACATTCATATTTCTTTTAAAATTAGCATTCATATATTTTCTTACAATTAACCATCTTTTTAAATAATTTATAGCTCTACTTCCTTCGAATGTTTTCAATGCTTTCAACCAGTAACAACTAACCTCAACAACAATCATATCACTGTTGTGTTATAATTCACTTTGACAACAACACACATACCTTTTGAATCCAAATGAACTAAAATAATTAGTGCTTAAGCAGATAGACTCTCTTGATCAACCTAAACTCAAACCCAATTATTTTACATCTTAGACGTTCATTTCATAAACCCAAATTACCAAACATATACATTCAAAAACTTCAAATAAATGATAATGAAAAAGATGGTAAAAAAACTACAAATTAAAAATAAAATTCAAACATTGAAATAGTTAGCCACGTAACTAAATAAGCTTTTTAAGATTTGGAAGACAGATGCACGAATACTTTAAAGAAACTAAGATTTACAAGCAACATAGTCAAACTACATTAGAGTTGTAATTATCTTTTAAAGGAATTATTAATTTATTAGGCTTGGAACAAAAGGAATATTATTCAATAACAACAATGAAGCTTATTAAAGAAAAATTAATTTTTTTGTAATATCTTGAAAATTATTAATTTTCATTTACAAGGTAAATTTAAAACTTATTAAAGTTACTGAAATTTCAATCCTATAACACAATTTTTTACAGCTTTTAAAATTATAGATTATAAATTTTAAATTTCAAAAATTGAATCTAAACTGAGAGAATTCTACGTGAAAATCATAGGTTATATATAGAGGGTATTTTAATTCATGGTTGTATTTAATAGGTAAATGTAATTACCAAACTTGAATGTAAAATAACATAAAATTATAAAAAAGAATAAACTTGTGAATTAAATAAAAAAAAAACTAAAAGTTGAAGATGAAAATTGTAGAGAATTCTGAAATGATTGAGAAAGAAGAGACATTGAACAAAGCCAAAGAGAAAAAGAAGAAGAAAGAAAAATAAAAAAGATGATTCCAATTTTCTTTTTCAATGTACTTATCCATATGGCGCCCAATCAGACTTCTCCACGTGTCCTTTATCTCATGGCAAATTAATTTTGTACTCCATTACTTCATTTTGATTAATTAAAAAATGTGATTGCAGTCAAAAATAATTTAGAATTTCTAAAAAGAATTTTAATTTATTATTTTATTTCTATGTGAGTTGTTAGGAGATAATAATCTTTGCCCATTATAAAATACATCAATATATAGAGGATTTTGTTTTATCTATATGCTTTCTTTCTTTCTTGGGTCACTTGTACTCATATCATCTACATCTTTATGCCAAATCCTTACTTTATGTCTAATTAATACATCATCTCAAATATTTGAACTAAATTATCCGTTTATAAAAAATACTTATAATCAAATTAGAATGCTTTAAAAAAGTGAATAAATACATATAAAAAAATATGAGTGAATAATGTTTATAAGTATAGATTTTTTTGAAAAATGGATAAGTTAAATGAAGTGAGACCTAAACTTACCAAATGGGTTAGATAGTATAAGAAAAACTTTGAAAGGAAAAAGTGAAAGAGAGAACACATCAAAAAGAAAAGAAAGTTTTGGCCGAAAGGTCCAAACTTTGGGATATCCAATTCCAAAATGAGGTAAAAATTATGATAAGGAATTCATCTAAAGCCAATGAGAAGGAATCCTTCAAAAGCCAATATATATTTATAGTATTCTTTCTAATATTGAAACTTATAGAAAAGTTTGCATAATGGTCTATACAGAATGTGAATAGTTATACATAAAAGTGAATATGTCATATCCAAAAACTATCTCTAGATATTATCTTTGAATATCAGTTTACCTACAATTACATCAAGCAGAGTACATTATTATAACGACATTCAAAATATATAATATTTCAACGAAAGAAACGAAAACTTTATTTAACTCTACAAAAGAAGTTAGACAAAGTTAAATCCATCCACCCTCCGTACAATATATGAGCAAAAACTTCAACTAAACTCTTAAGGTTCAATGAAACACTTGAGCAACTCAATCAATGAAGTAGAGAAAAGCACTATGGTTCCAATCAAACACATGCAAAACTCAAACGAAGGCTTAATGAACAACGTCGACGATGACTATTGAAGCGTGTGCGACAGATGAAGTGTAGACAAAGGGAGAGATGAACAGTAGCAATTATGCGTTGGAGTCATTGTGACGGGCGAAGCAAAGACGAAAGGAGAAGGATGGCAGCAAGATAGGGAACTAAAAGGGGAGATGCAAAGAGATGAAATTTCAGATATATATGTGCAACGTTTTTTTTAAGAATATCTTCTAAGACATATATACGTAGGGCGTCCAGAGATTAAAGTTTAACTCGTGAGGGAGTTAAGAGCCTCCCGATGCCATCCTTAAAGGTATCGTGAGTTTGTTAACATTAAGTGTTTTTTCTAAGTAACTCCCAACTCATGGTGTTGCCCATTGCGAGATACCATTTCTCCATACTATCTCTCTCTTGAGAGTATTTTTAATGCATGAGAAAATTACTTTTTTCTTGTAGTGCTAGCTACTCATTGTGACTATGCTTTCTTTTATCACTAGGAAAATTCACGATAGTTATTGTTTTTTTCTTTGTTATTGTCAATGTCGCTCTTCTTTTGTATTCTTAAAAGAAAATGATGAAACAAACAAATATCTAAAAAAATGTTTTAAACAAAAGAATTTGCAAAAATGAATGGATAATTGAAAATAAATGTATTGTTGGTCCATGATGATTTAGACTAAATTAAAAGTTGGAGCTTTGTAATGGTGGAGAGATGTGATGTAATTGAGGGGATCATGTGGTTTAGAGGGGTAACAAAGTGGAAGGCGGTGAGCTCTTAAATGGTGTTGAAGAGGTCAATGAGAGAGATTGAAAGGGATTGATTGAAACTCACTTTTACTTCAAATCTGATTATCATATACTTTGTTGCTCCAAATTGATAAACCATTACTTTGATTATCATCCAGTTTTCCTTGTGTTCCTGTTTGATATTTTTTAAAACTTAGAAATTCTTCATTTTATTATAAATTTTATAATAGATGCCCCTTATGTACGTCCTCCCTCCTTTATCACTTTCCTCCTCATTCAATTCCTTTGCCATAACCCTATAATTCACCTCGTGAAATTGTGGCATTTTGTGAGTTTTATTAGAGACACAGTTCGATTGAAAATTTCACATGTTACTATTACTTGATATTAATAGTAATGCTAATCGTATTAATAATATATTTGACTCATCCGGTATGATAAATTTGGATGTGTTAGATTTTTTAATCTCTTAAAGAAAAAAAATAAAAATTTGGCATATGTTGATAAAATAGCAAGTGGTTTCTTTATGAATTTATATATAAATTAATATTTTTATCTTTTTTTTTTAATTCTAAATTTTGTTTCTTTCATTGCAATTATTTTGTTTAATGAAGAAGCATGAATAGTTTTCTTATGGCCGAATAACTCAAAACGAGCAATGAAGATGTATGTCAGGCAGAGAGTGCAACTACACACATAATATGGACAAATAAAAAATATTTTTCCAAACTGCAAACCTAGTTGAAGGATTTGGAAAAGCAAAATCTATTGAGTTTTAAAGATATATGTTGCAATTGTTATTATTTTGAAGTGGTACAAAGATTGAGATATAATATCTTTATATTATCTCTATTGTCTTAGATGAAAAATTCTACTTAAAATTTGCTTGATTTATCTTCTGGATTATTTTATACTCATATACAAGTAATTGAAATATATACAACAATGAACCTCGAGTTCATGAACCTAGATATATATATTTATAATTTGACAACATTGCTTAGGTCATCCAAAATCTATAATATTGAGAAGAATTATTGAAAATTCACATGGACATTCACTAGAGAACTGAAAGATTCTTCAAATCTAATGAATTATCATGTGATGGTTGCTCTCAAGATAAATTAATAATTAGACTATCACCAACTAAAGTGGGAGTTAAATGAATTCATGGTGATATATGTGGTCCTTATCCCACCAAGTGGACCATTTAAGTATTTTATTGTATTAATAGACACATCCAGCAGATGATCATATGTGTGCTTATTGTCAAGTCAAAACTTTATTTTGCATTTGCAAAATTACTTGTTCAAATAATTAAGTTAAGAGCACAGTTTTTTTTATTATACAAGTAAAATCATTTTACTTGATAACGCTGATGAATTTACATCCCAAGCATTTGATAATTATTTTATGTCAATTTGAATAAGTATTGAACATCTACTAGGTCATGTTCATACACAAAATGGTTTAGTATAATCATTTATAAAATGCTTGTAATAATTGCTAGACTTACTTACGAGAGTTAAGCTTCCTATGTACATCTGTATGGGCACATGCTATTCTGTATGTTGCATCACTTGTGCCAATTAGACTAACAAGTACTCACCATTACAATAAACATATGAGCATATGCCAAATATTTTTCATCTAAATTTTTTTCACCATTACAGTAAATATATGACCATATGCCCGATATTTCTCATCTCAAATTTTTTGGATGTGCAATATATGTTCTAATTACTTCACCACAACGTACTAGAGATGAGTCATCAAAGGATTCTAGGAATTTATGATGGATTTAATTCCCCCTCAATTATTAAATATCTTAAACTCCCAACTGATAATATATTTAAAGCATGATTTGTTGATTGTCATTTTAATAAGACAAATTTTCAACATTAAGGAGAGTAATTTAGAAGCTAGAAAAAGAAATTACATAGAATGAAATGTATCATTATTGTCTCATTTAAAGTTTAGAAATAATTCATTTGCAAAATATGACAAATCAGTCTTCAGATGCATTTGTAGATATAAAGAAAGTATCTAAGTCACATATAATAATCGTAAATGTTTCATACGAATTTGACTTTCCAATAAAACAAGTTGTCATTCAAAACGTGATAGACGGTAAGTTTATAGATATTTTCAATAAAAAGAAATATAAGTAATTATAAGATTATAATCATATGATTTATATTAAAACACTTAAATGGGGATTACCACGTCACTAGGCTTCTATATGATTTGTATTTTGTAGTCGTTGGGTGGTGCTTGGGAATACACGTGGCACAAAGTGGAGTATAAAAGAGGGTACTAAGATTGTGACGTGTCCTCTTGTTATTGCACAACACAACAAATTAATTATGTCAATAAATCACTCTTCCCTTCTATATTATCTTACTAATAAACAAGAAAATTTTGTTTTCAATGAGCTTAGTATTTATACATATAACAATAGCTTGGTGAATAAAAGCATTCAAATATGGAAGTTAGTAAATTAAAATGAGTGGCAAAATGTTCACGTTTGCATCACGACAAGTCCAATAAACGTTTCGATATTGAGCGTGTTTACCATATCTAATAAAGTTAGACATGCATACACACAACATGCATACACACATTATTCATATGTGGGACCTTCTTTTTTGTCAAAACAAATCATTCTTTGTGTCCACTATGGACATTCGCCCCATTTCTTTAAGTTGCCAATTCTAATACGATGTTTGATAACACTTCAAAAGTGCTATTATATGACTCAAACAGTAAAGTAATTTATACTTAAAATATATGCGATTGGATGTTTTAGGATAGTGGTGTTTGTAAATAGAACTAAGGAAACATGGTTTTGGGGCATTAAAGTGAAAAATGGCCCAAATAAGTCTAAGAAAATAAATTTATAATGTTTAGTAAATTACTTTGAAAATCATGTCAAATAAAATCATGAAAACAATCTTTTTTGTTTTTTTTTCATGAAAAGACATGTTATATAAATAAATATATTAAAATGAGTGATTACCGTAGTTGGTTTCTAAACTTATAATTGTGAAATAAAATTTAGTACAATTGAATAAGGTAAGAAATTTAAATCACACATCTCATGACTATTAATCAACTTATATATAAAATGAATTAGGATTAGTTTGAGTTGTTTACACCATTTTAATAAAAACACTAATAATTTAAATGGTATTTAATAAAAGCTAAGGTTCGAGAAGAAATTCAATTAAAAAAATTAGTATACAAAAATCATGAGATAATATTGTTTTTTGGTTTCATCGAGTTTTTGGTTTGGTTCGTTTAAATTTTGAGATAATTTTAACGAATAATTTAAGTGGTATTTAATAAAAGCTAAGGTTCGAGAAGAAATTTAATTAAAAAAATTAGTATACAAAAATCATGAGATAATATTGTTTTTTTGGTTTCATCGAGTTTTTGATTTGGTTCGTTTAAATTTTGAGATAATTTTAACGAATATCTTCTTAAAGATAATTTTGAACGATTTATGAGAGATTTTAGAGTCATTAGAAACTTTTAAAGAATTACGATAGTTTTGAAAAATGTAGAAAGTTTATATAACTTTGTTTTAAATACTACTTTGGTTCATTTGTGTCAGAATTTGGTTTATTATATATAGTTCTAATATTTTTAAAATAATAAATTGATTAAAAAAAGGAATGAAGGAACAAATTTATCCATTTTTAAAAGTATAAAGACTAAAGTGAACATTTTACGAGTAGAAGAATCAAAATGAACTAATGCCAAAATACACGTACAAATGTATACACAATCAAATAAACAAAATGTCGTTTTTAAATATGACAAAATAAATCAAAATATTTATAAATATAACAAGATCATAATCTATTTATGATAGATCATAATAAACTATTATATGTATCTATCATGACACACCTAGATTGTTTATTAGATAGACGGTCATATTTGTGTATAAATATTTTATTTTATAATAGAATAGGAATTTTTTGAAGAATAATAAAACAAACTATTTACGGCAGTAAAAATAAAAATTGACTCTCTTTTGGAGTAAATATGTGTATGAATTTTTACCATTTTTTTACGGTATATTGAAAGAAAGAAGAAAAAAGGGGAAAATTTGTCGGTAAGGGAATGGGAAAGAGAGTTTTTAAAGCATGGGAATGTGAATGTGAATGTGAATGTGTGGCACTAAGTTTTCTCTGCTCCAACTTACTCTTTATTGCCTTTCATCCAACAACTCCTTATCCCTCAAAAACCCATTTTCTTCTTCTTCTTCTTCTTCTTCAACCCAAATCCATGGACTCCCAATACATTCAAAGGCACCACAACCACAATCCCACACATAACCAGTGCTCCTCCGCCATTTTCAAGCACATCAAAGCTCCAGTTCACCTCGTACATCTCTCTTCCTTTTCCCTCCATATTTCTCTTTTCATATTGTTGTAATTTAAGGGAATCAATAAATGATTTGGTTCTTTCTCTTTTTTTAGGTATGGTCGTTGGTCAGGAGCTTCGATCGACCTCAGAGGTACAAGCCTTTTGTTAGTCGTTGTGTCGTGAGAGGAAATAGCCTTGGAATTGGGAGTCTTAGAGAAGTTGATGTCAAATCTGGCCTTCCTGCCACTACTAGCACTGAGAGATTGGAGCTTCTTGATGATGAAGAACATATACTTGGTGTCAAGATTGTTGGTGGTGATCACAGGCTTAGAGTATTGCTTTCTATTCTCTTTTCTTTTACACTCTTTCTAATTGCTCTCTCTTGGGGATTTTCTCTTCATAAATATTGCTAACTTCCTCCAATTTAACTACTCTTTTACCTCAAATTTTGTGATAGTAGGTTATGTAATTTTCATCAATTGCTTGTGAGGTTTGATTGGGATTTTCTTCTTCGATACTGTGTTAAATGGTTGATTGTCAAACCGTTTGACCCAAAATCCCTCCCTTTTGAGTTTGAAATACGCAGAAGTCCAACTAGTGAAGGAAATAAAGATAGCGGTATTAAACACAGGATCTATTAGACCATCTACTCTTATACCAAAAGCTTTAGCTATATTAAATCTTCAATCCCAAAAGCTTAAACTAATGAGTGATGGTAAGTTCAATATTATATCATCTAAGACTGGTAAACTAAAAAATTTAACCTGGAAGATCATTGAAAATTTCAAATGATTGTTAATGTTAATCGGACGATTGGATGATGTTACAAGGTTTAGACATGCAGTCTTCTTTTCTGTACCATATGATACTACCACTAAAAGTAAAATCAAAAGCTTAAGTTGATGTTTGAACGTGTGAAGTCTCATCCGTAGAGTATGGTATAGGGCAGGATTTTATACTATTATATGATGGAAATGTTGATGTTACGGTAGGAACTTGAATGTCTTGAATACTAATGCAAGTCATGGAACAATTTGAGCGCATTTGATGTTGATTTTTTTGAGATCCTGAATAATTTGCAGAACTACTCTTCGATCATCACTGTCCATCCCGAAGCTATCGATGGAAGACCTGGGACACTGGTGGTTGAGTCATTTATTGTGGATGTACCTGAGGGGAACACGAAGGAGGAGACATGTTTCTTTGTCCATTCCCTGATAAACTGCAACCTCAAATCACTGGCTGATGTCTGTGAGAGGATGGCCGTGATGCAGGATGCAGTTGAACCAATTCATCCATACCAGGTATAGCCAGAAAAGGTGTAGAATCAATAAGAAAGGAAGCGTTTTCTATAGATTTTTCTAAGTCGCTGCAGATTTGCCATCTCATTGGAGACTCACCCAGTATCCTCTTCTGATTTTGTTTTCAATATATGTTCTGAATGTTAGGATGGTGTCTTTGTGTTATCGTCTTGTTTGCTTTGGATTTATGGGACTCCCCTAAAGTGGGGAAGTGTGGAGTTCTGTTTTGCTTTACATTGATTGCTATGTATGTATTTGTGGTATAGAGATGCTTTGATCAGTGTATAGATACTTGAGGTGTTATGTATATAATATCAACTTTGAGATGGTATCACAATCACTCTGTTTTTGCTTTTATTACAACTTAAGGGTGTTCTCTTTTTGTTCTAGATTGAAATCTATCTTATTTTATTACCTAGAATTTACATTATCATCTTCATTTTAATTTCCATATAGATCAGTGCTTTCCATCTTTTGTTAAAGTTTTTGTTTTTCTATGATTTAACAGTATACCATGCGATAGAAATCTCAAATCGTTGCCTTTGGATTTTATTAAAAAAAAACAAGTTCCAAGCACAATCCCAAGAATTTAAAAATGCAATTATTAAAGTAAGTTCAGTTGTTTGATTATATATATACACACACATACATACATATCTGTACACATATACATAGTGGCAGAGTTGGAAGTTTAGCTGAGGGGAACAAGTTCATATAAATATAATTTTAGATTTTAGATGTACCCATATAATATTCAAATTATATAATATGGACAAAACGAACCAAATTAGTTGACTTGTGATAAATTTAGAATTTCATGTTAGGAGCACAACTTTTTAAAGGGATAAAATTTTAGCTTATTAACATTTTGGGACAGTTTGGGGGGAGGAAAGGAAAGGAAAGTACGGGAAACTAATACCATCTCCCTTGTTCCTTCTCTTTTCTCATTTATTATCTCACTTTTTCCATTTAATCATTTCATTTTTTAATATAATTCTTCTATTTTCGAATATATAATCATTCTCTTTCTTCTCCTCCTTCTCTTTTCTTATTTATTTCTTATTCTCTTTCCTCGTTTATTTATTCTTCTCTCCAAATTAATTTTCTTTTCTTTTTTATTTCAAACAAATTAATACACCTCTCTTCTTCTTATTTATTTTCTTTTCCAAACAAATTAATCCACCTCTTTTTTTCTTAGTTAAAGAAAAAATATTAAAAATGAAAGAAAAAATAAAAACAGCATAATACAATTTTTTGTTGTATAGAACTGATGATACAAACTTAAAATACAAATTTCTTTTTGTATTCTATTTACGGTACAATTTGAAGAAACATATTTTACATAAATGAAAAAAAATAATACAATTTGTTTGTATTGTGTATTGTGTGTATGGTCCAACTTTTTTTTATACAAAATCAATTTAAAAATTAATACATATTTGTTGTGTTGGGATTATAGTAGAAATGAAGTATAAACATTATTCTAATACAATTTTTCGTCGTTTTGGAAAACCGTTAGAATAAAATAAATAAGTTTAGACAAACGCAAAAAAAAAAAAAAATTAATACAATTTTTGTTTGTATTTGGTTTATATAACATAAACATTTCTTACACATTGAAAAAAAAAACATATTTTTTTTAATGTATTGGATTTACGGATCAAATTGAACTACAAATTGAAGACAAATACAAAATTAAATAACACAATTTTTGTGTGAATTGAATTTACGGTATAAATTTCATAAATATATTTTACACAACCAAAAAAAAAAAATTAATACATTTTATTTCGTGTACTTGATTTAATGTTAAAAAAGAAAGAAAAACTACTATACAAATGGGAAAAAAACTTTAGTTTTGAAAGTATATTAGGTGTACGTTACAAGTAAAAAAAATATTTATACAAAATCAACAAAAGAAAAAATCAATACATTTTTTTTGTGAACGCTTGGATTACGGTACAACCTAACTAAAAATATGAATTTGAATACAATTTTTTGTTGTAGAGATTTTATGGTACGAACAACTTACACAAGTGCAAAAACTATTAGCACATTTTTCATTTTGTATTGGGTTCGCGACAAAAAAAGAAAAAAATTTATTTCCAGGAAAAAAATAATTATGTATTTTTTCTTTTAGTGGAGTTAACGTAGAAATAAAAAAAATTACACAAATTAAAAAAAAATACAAAATTTTGGTCATAATCTTTCCCCCAAATAATCTTTCTCTCAAACAAGGATTATAATAATCCCCCATAATCATTTCATTTAATCATTCCCCCAAACAATGATTATAAATAATCCTCTATATTTCTTTCACTTAATTTTTCCCCTTAATCCTTCCTCCAAACAAAGATTATAATAATCCTTTCCTCCACTTAATCCTCATTTTTCTTATTCATTTTTTTCCCTTATTCATTTCCTTTCCCCAAACCGCCCTTAGGTTATGGTGTGTCTAATATGTAGTTTCCAACAATTTTTTCTTTTAAAAAAAGAATAATATTAGTATTTGTTACAAAATTGGAGATTTAAGGTTTAATTCGAAATAAAATATATTTTTTTGTCAAATATAATGACTAACTTTTAAGCACTTTTTTAGGTATATTTTATGAGATTTTTAGATGCTAAATTGAAAGTTTATATATTTATTAAACATTTTCAGGGGACATGTTAAAGTTAAGTTTGAAATTTTAGATATTTATTAGTCATAATTTTATACTAAACTTGTACTAAATTAAGCGTAATTTTAAAATAATGGTAGAATAACTAACAAAGCAAAATAAATTATATGTATAAACAGAGGAGTTAGTTCCTTGATCGTTGTTGTTTTTTAGTCTCTCCTTTTGTCTACTTAGTCGTCGAATGGTTTGTTCTATCTTGGGGTCAAAGTTGAGTTTAGGTTGTTCTCCTTTGCTCATAAACTCCGTATTCTTTGGATAAATACACAATTCAACCAAATTAGAAGTCTGCATAAAATCAAAACAAATGATTTATCTTGACAAGTCTTGGTCGCCTAACATCGAATACCATACCTTATAGGTTCTCTTGACATGCATTTGACTGCCCAGTTCCAATCAAAACACTTAGACACCACTCCCTTAAGAGGCTTTTCAAGCCACTTTGGCCGTCTATAATCATGCAAAAAGTCTAGCACTCCTTGATGGACGCCTAACACTAATACTTAGTCAATTTCCTTCATCATTTCCCTTCTCAAGACTACCATGTCACCTCAACCATGATATTAAAACAATGACACACCAATCATACCACTTAACAATCACCAAATCTTAGTAAAATTTCTCTCCAATTTTTCTTGCAACACCAATCTTAAACTATCTTTTCTGAACTAAACTCAATTCCTATTCACCTTTTGAGTTCCTTAAAAGACTTAAGGATCCTTGGGTCCATTGTTTACAATTTCCTTCCCTCTTAAGAAATTTTGTCCTTGAAATTTAGTAAGCCTTAGCACAATATTGTTGGATACTTGATCTTCATCTAATCCTCAACTAAAAATTATAACCTCTTATCCAACTTAACTTAAATTCATGTTCCATTCTAGCATATTATAACTTTCTACTCATCTTAACCCAAATATATGTTTCATTCTAGCATGTTCTGAATGAAAGAGGTCCTTATCCCTGTAGAGAAGGGAAAGGCGAAGAAAACTCCTAGCGAGGAGTTAGTGGAAGAGTGTGAGAGGGAAATTGAAGAATTGAGCCCTCTAGAGGACGCGAGGGAGTAACCCCTAAAAAACAATGAGGGTGGAGAAGGTTAAGAAGGAGATGTTGAGGCAACAAGTTGCCAAGAGGCGAGAAGAGAAAGTGAAGAAGGTTGATTCTCATTGTGAAGTGATTCTGAGAGAAGAAGAGGAGGACCATGATGATGAGGAAAAAAACACCCATTACTTTTGCCAATATCCACAAATACTTCAAAGTGGAAAAATGGATTTACCATTTCAAAGGAGGTCTTCCGAGCTTTTTGAGTTCCCTTATCCATACGTTGAAGTGAGAGAAACTCTTTGTGGTGTGTTCGACATGAGGGTAGACGTAGTGAACCTCTTTTATAAAAGCTTCATTCATGATGAAGAGAACTACACAGTGGTTAAGCAGGAACACGTGTACTTTGGGCTAGACGACATTAATGCGTTCTATGGGTTGGATACCAATGAAGTCGGTCAAGTCATCTTCAAAAATTCAACTCCAAAAGACATGGATGACGGGTTAAAGACTATCACTTGGTTAAAAACCGAGTGGGACAACAAACCAACTGAGAAATATCAACTCTTTTCGCATAATCTCAACACGTGTGCTAGCATCTGGCTCTTTTAGTGAAGAAGAAGTTGATGCCACAAGACATGATAACAAGGTTTCTTTGAACAAAACAATGCTTCTTTACTGCATCATAGAAGAAATTCCTATCAAGTAGGCAAGATAATCTGCAAGCACATCCACACATAGATTAAACACCCTCGCGACACTAAGCCATTTCCATCACTGATAGAGCATTTGTGCCTCAAAGTTATTTATGAGTTGAAGAACTTCCCTCAAATGCCAGGGAAAGATGGAATTTGTACAATGACATCTCTAACTGCACGGTCAACCTCCACAAGAACAAGGTAAGATAAATGCCTCAAAACCAAGGAGTTGAATTTGGTTGAGAACTTGAAGGTTGAAGAAGAAAAAAGGAAAAATGAAGCACCATCCCCACTTGAATGCAAACGGAAGGGCGAGGATGAGGCATCTGAGTCTAAGATGCGAGGGAAAAAGCGCAGACCCGATGAATTTATGGACCCATACACCTGCTTGCTCAACACACCAAAATAATAATTTCCTCACCTTCGCCTACCACAACACCTTAAAAGCCTTCCTCCACTCAACCAAGAACACCACCGCCTCCCTTAAAAGTCTAATCTCCAACTCCCACAAAATCCAAAACATTAAGCTCTCCCTTTATAATCCAAAGCTCCACCTCTCCACTACAGTAGGAGGAAAATCCTCAATCTTTTGCTGCGACATTTCCACCTACTAGCTTAACCACCTTGTCGTCTGATCTAAACATCCTCTTACCTGAACGAGAAGAAGCTGGTGAAAATGAGCTATTAATTTCAAGATCTCTTAGAAAATTTTCCTTACAATCCTCTAACCAACACATCAATCGAAGACCTCATTGAATAAATGGTAAAGGATTGAGAGGATGCGACCTTAGTACCTATTAGGTTGCATGCCAAGGAAGTCTTGAAGGAGATTGTTGATGACCTGCTCCTCAAGGACAAACAAAATGTCTTTAAGGCAGCAGGCAAGCCACGGGCTCCTCTATTGCTTGCATAATCAAGCCACCAATCAATCGTGATGGACAAAGATTTGGAACATGATGGTCTTGCCACCTTGAGTGGGACGTTGAATGTTGTCAACTTCGGTAGGTAGGTTGGAAGGGCTTCAAAAGTCGCGACTCAACTGGCCAAACTTATCTTAATTTTTAAATACTAAAAACAAATAACCAAATAGTTACCAAATGAGCCTAAAATTGTTATTATTATTATTTGTAACCAACACGAAAATAAAAATAAAAATAGACTTTAGTTTTTCTAACTCATATTATATATGATTCCCAATGTGTCCACTTTACCACTAAACTAGCTTTAACAATTCAGTTACACTTCCATCCCAGCTTTAACAATTCAGTTACACTTCCATCCCACCAACATCATGACCTCCCCTTTCGATTTGATTGGACAAGAGAATAACCATGATTTGAGGGTAGTGGATGACAAATTAGTAAAACAATGTATTTGCATAAGGTTTCCAGATAAACGAATTTCGGGAAGTTCAACTTATGTTAACATTGTGTTTGTATTGATTTGATGTAATGTGATACGATCTCTAGTATTGATCGTCCAATTCTCTCTCGTTGAATGCATACGTTTGATGTATGAAGTTGGAGTCTTAGAAAAATATTTATATATCTAAAAAACTTGATCAGCTTCAAGAAGCGATTCATTCTTAAGAGAGCGATTTAGTCATTGAGATTTGCCAATTTATATCTTTAATTTCAATTTAGGACACGTATCGATTTTCAATTAGTCTCAAACTCAAGTATTTAGAGGTATCACCAATTTGAGAAATGACGTTAGTCCAATCCAAAATTTATCATTCAACACAATGTTTTCTTGCAAAAATGACCAAATCTATGTTTTTGTAGAGAATTCAATAGTTTAATTCTGACGAAAATATCTGAAAAGAAAACTATACAATTCTTTCCACTAACTCAACGTCAGATAAAAAACAAACAAACAAATATAATATCCCAAAGGTCAAACGAAAAGAAAAATATGACAAATGCTACTTCTTTTCCAATTACCTACATGCTTCTAACTTATCTCGAAAATCACTATCATGATGCATATATGCATAAATAAAGGTAAAATTATAATAATAATAATTGTGTAAATGCAGGTGTTTATGAATAAATACAGAAAAACTCTGAACTCAGATGATCAAAGTCCCTATTAAAAACTAAGAATATCAAAATAATGACAAACTTTTAACCCTTGATGCAACAACTAACTACTTTAAATAAGTTTGTGAAATACATGATCTTCAATTGTTTGACCTTCACAAGTGTTTAAATTTATTTTCCATAAACATTGTAAATCTGGAGATCAAACATTGTAAATATAACTTCCTACATGGTATGTAAGCAATTGAATAAAGCATAGAGTAAACAAGTGTCCACGTTTCTTCAAAGAATTTGACTGTAAAATCATTTTACTGAAAGATGAGGGAATATTTTTATAGCTATTCCTCATAATATTCTATTAAAAACAAGGAGTGGGCTTGTGAAGAGGAACTATATATATATATATATATATATATATATATATATAATTAACTTTATTTTAGTGTATTAAAAAATGACTACAAGGTGCCAAATTGGTAGTTGACGTAGTTTTGCATGCTGTATAGGGCGAATAGGGTGAGAGTCTCGTTAAATGTAGAATTTTCAATAGAAAACCTTATTGAAGTAGAGTTATTTAACACGAGTGAGCCAAACACACTCCAAATGTAAAACAATATGCATTAAATAAATTTGATGATACGAGAAAAGCTTTCATTGCTACTTCGCAAGGAAACTATTGTTACTACACAGCAGAGCAAAATCTCTAATAGTATACAACAAAATAGACAAGTTCGTGGCTCTCACCATTTTTCTCGGTGCTTTCCATCGGGTAATACAGGAGAAAGAGGACTCTGATCGACCTTTTGCAAGTCATTGACTTGTTTTTGCTTCCTTGATCCGATATTTATGGATTCTCCATCTTCATCTCCATCGAAACTTGGTGGGGTATCATCTTCATCATTCCAGTCATCCTCAAAAGCTCCATTGTTATCATCATCAAATTCATCATCATCAAATTCATCATCATCGTCATCCAAAAGATCATCAACATCAGACCACTCTTCACCACTCATATCATTGGGCTGATCGGTATCTCCCCCTTTCGTGTCACTATTGGAAGCTCCTCTGCCTCGTAACCGAGGAACAGTAACAAGAACCCTAAGTTTCTCTTTTATGATTAATAACCTATCTTTGTCGATCAACTGGGAACCACGATATGCTTCTCGGAGGAAGACTGAATCCCTATCCCCTTTCAATGAGACGTAAAACATATCCGGATGCCTAATTAGCATCCCCCTCAGCTGCTGGGAGAACCTAAACTCCTCGCGAAAATGAGTGAGATGATCCACTAGAGTTCTCTTCTCAAGTGTAAGATTTAAAATCTCATGAACAACCGCACATGCATGTTTCTCTTTCGGGGGTGTACCTGCCTTAAGCCCAGAGAAATCAGAATATGGAGAAATATAAGGAATGTCCCTAAACTGACTAATTTTCCTCATCTCACCCTTTGAAAGATTAAGCCCCTTAGGTAACTTAACTCGATTAAACTTTAACGGGCGATCGATAATTAAGTTCTTCTCTTCCAATTCCCTAGCTCGGTTTTCCTCTTCTGCTAACTCTGCTGCAGAAACAGCAAGTTCGGGATCCCAGTGTGTCAATTCAAGGGCGGGACCGCGCTTAGTTGCCACAACTCTAAAGTACTGTGGATAACGATGACATATTGTGTCGCGAAATTCTAAAGGAAGGCCTAAATCAGTCCTCAAATGTGCAATCTTCTCCAACAATATTCGTTTATCAGCAGACATCATCAGTAGCTTCCTAAGCTTAATAACCAACAAACCTTCCATCTCATTTCTGATCTTCAACTCCTCCAAATACAACCTTTCGGCCTCGGCCGTTAATTTGAATTTCAGGGCAAATGCCCCTTCTTCTACAACTTCAAATACTGCAGGGAATTTCTTCAACAATGCAATTATCCTCCTCTTTCTCTCGAGACCTAAATCTTTCCTGAATCTACCCAAGTCCTTAAGTGACATAACTCTATCAGGTTGTTGAACTAGAATCTTCCTAATTCGCAGAGCTAATTTAAGCTTCTTATCCTTTTGTATTACATTATCAAACGGAAGCTCTTTCCTCCGTTTCACAACAGCTCTAATGGGTTGAAAAGGGACATGGGATTTTCTTAAATTATCATTTCTGTTTCTCAAATCCAAATTCTTACCCCAAAATTGAGATTTCACAGAGTAATAAGATTTGTGCCCAAGAATGAAAGGTACGGATATGGATAGCGAAGCTTTAGGGGAATAGAGCAGTAACTTGGAATCCATAGGTATCAATTACTTTGTGCGATAAAAAGAAAAAAACAGAAAAAACAGAACAAAAATGGAGAAGAATGAACGAGCGAACTCACCTGCCTAGCTCAAAGCCATGAAGCTGAATCCAGAGCTACTTGAAGGGAAAGGATTAGGGTTTATCTTCAACGGGAAAAACCCTCTTCCAAATTCGTAGGGATATTTTCTTCCAACCCATAAAAAAAAAGCCATCACCAAAATAATAATAATAAATTGGTTTTTTTTTAAATAATAAAAAATGTTAATTTTCATAAATATTAGGGGTATGTTGAATCCGAATAACCCGAACTAGGGTTGGATAGTTGGGTTAGGTTAAAATATAGGTTGAGTTGGGTTAAATTTTTTTGATTTTTTCGGATTGGGTTTGGTCTCGAGTTGGAGGTTGAAAAATTCGGTTCAACCCGACCCAACTCGAATTAATATAATATATATATTATTTTAATTAAAAAAACAAATTAGAGGTATATAAATTTTGAATTTATTGTATGAAAGTTTGAATTATATATGTTTGAAATTTAAATGTAACAATTTCAAATTTTTATAACCATTAGAGACTATAAAACCGATTTTTTTTTTAAAAAATATATTTATATATACAACCCGACAACCCAACCCATATTTTCTGGTTGAGTTGGGTTAGAAACTAAATTCGCGTTATTCGAATTGTCAACCCAAATGACTCGAAAATATGGGTTAGGTTGAGAATGTTTCTCAACCCAACCCGATTTCACCCCTAATAAATATAACAAAACATCCCAATATTTACGGTCATGCAATAAAATAAAATAAAAAATGTGAAAACGATTACTTTTAAAATATTTCATGTTTGCCCTTCCTTTTCATTAATTTTTCTCTTATTCTACATTTTTTGAATTTTTTTTTTTCAAACTCTTATTTGGTTGTTTGTGAAAAAAATATAGATATTGGATAGTTAAATCTAAACGATCGTTTGAAAAATAGCCAAATTTAAACGATCATATGCAAAGAATCTTTTAAAAAATTCATCAAAATCTAAACGATTGTGTATTAAAAAATATTGAAAAAAATCATTTAGATTTGACTATCAAATGTAAACAATCGTCTACCAAAGAATGTTGAAAAAAATCGTTTAGATTTGGTCAAATATAAACGATCGTGTAGCAAATAATAGACAAATCTAAACGATCGTTTACCAAAAATATTACGCGCGCTTTGTGTCCATTAATCACACGACATTTTTGGTATTTTTCATTGTAAAATTTTCCTGTTTTCGAAATTGTTCTATATAATTTACCAAATATTATGTGCACTATCTCTTAGAACAGTAAAAGTAATAAAAAATCACCGTTATTCTTTTAGCAAAAATTAAATTTGGCACCTACATTTTGAAAATCCTAACTATTCAATGAACTTAACTACACTTTAATTGTAACCTAGAGGCTTGAGATTTGGAATCTACATTCAACAACTAATAACCCCAACACTCTTCTATTGTCTCCATAAACCAACAATTGAGTTATTGATATAAGCACTAACTTTCAATTTTTTAAAAAGTTTTTTCTTAACCATGTTTTCATGTGTAAGCTCTAATCCCATTATCCATTTAATTATATTAATATTTTCCAAGTAGTAAAAAAAAAAAAAAAGTTTAAATCTAATTGTCAATTCTTTTAAGGTTGAATTGTTTTAATAAGAAAATTGAAACAAATTTAATTTGATATAAGACTTGGAATTTTTGAAGTGTTGAAAAGCAGGAAACTAAAGGCAAAAAATAAGTTTATTTTGGAGTGAAAGGTATTATGATCATTATATATGGCATATGTGACAAAGACTTAATACAATTAGACAACTACTTTCTAATGGAATTATCACACGATTGACGTTGTAAAGCTAAAATTATGACATTGTGGATTTGTTTGCAAAAGTTCGAACTAGAGAGTTGTTTGAAACAAATTTCAATAAAAAAAAAAGGGATAAAGCTTTTAATTTTAAAAGTTAACCAGAGAGACAACTTGACCTAGTTGACTAGAGATCCCAAGATCTAGGTTCAATAGAAAAATCGGTCTCATGAGACCAATATGGTGTTCAAAGTTAAAATGAACACAACAATGAGAACACACCTTGTCAAATAATGAGAAACTATGTGACTTTAATTAATTGTCTAAGTTTGCTCTAGAACAACAAACAGTTCAAGGTATCAAGTCCACTTACTAGGCCAAGTAAACTCGATTGTTGGTCCCTAGGGAAAGTTCAAAGTCTTTACTACTTATCTAGTTGCTGAATATTCTTCATTGGGAAATACCGATAATTTTATTTTTCATTTTATTTTAAATTGTCAACTTACCATTTCTTCAAATTGTTTTAAAAAAGAACTTTTTTTTCATAATAATTTTCTCTAACATTTCCCCATTTTCTAAACTTTGTTCAAATTCAATTTATTTCCACAAAATATAGTTCATTGGATCTTATGGACAAGGGGTCTTGCTTCCATGAAAAAGTTAATCCGTTCTATCCAAAAGAAAATTATTCATTAAATTTAGACAATAGAGTGAATAAATTGTCTTAAAAGATAATGTAAATTTGTTGGACTCAAATTATATTGGGTGTACCAGATTCTATATTTTCTAACTTGTTTAATGATATTATCCATATTACAATTTCATCACAACTTGCAATCAAAACTTAAATGGTCACAAACCTCAACTAATTGGGCTTGCAAACAAAGCCCAATTCATCATAAGAATTTGCAATATAACCATTTAATGTCACAATCTGTTTGCAACTATGTCACATAAGCCCATCACAAATCTATCATGCATCATACAATCGTTTTATATGGTATAGTTGTAAATTTAGCAATTAGATTCAAAATAATTAAATATATAGTAACATTTTAAAAAATTTGCAAATATAGCAAAATTTGTCAAATTCTATCAATGAGAGAGGTCTATCACCAATAAACCATATTGTAAATATTCGTCTATCACTCATAGATCATACGAGTTTATCAACAATACAAGTCTATCAACGATAGTTTTACTATATTTACAACTTTTTTAAATGTTGGCTATATCCTTAATTATTATTCCTAAAATAATCTAAAATGAATCTAGTTTTTTTTTTAATCTCATATTTTCCTTCTTTTTTCTTAAAAAAAATAAAGCCCCCTTCCTTTGTTATGATCTGAATTTATTTTTGGATTAGAATTATTCTTTAATAGACTAAAGAAAAACATACTTGATTTATTTATTTTAATCTAATACCCCTATAGCCACTAAATCTTACGCTCTTTGATGGGAATGTGAAACCAAAGGTCATTGTAGCGTTGATTTTTTTTCTTTTAACTTTGCATAAACTCCCGGTTCAATTTTTCGTTGGTAGATCACTCTCATTTTTGTCTTTCACGTAACAACAACAGTTAATTTATAATTTAGAGAAGAAAATCTACCAAACAAAGAAAATGAGTTCGGCTAAAAGAATTAAATAATAGAAAATTTATTTTAAATAACAAAACTCCAGAAAATATCATAGTCTAAATAAAACAAATAAATATTTTGGTTAATTTTATAAAACAAAAAAGATCCAATCTTATATTATATTATTCTTAACATGATTTTTTAGCTTTATCCTCACGGTTACTATTTTACTATTATTATATATTGTATTGTTTTGTTTTATACTACTATTATTATTGTTATTATATGCATACAAAATCTTAATTAATTAATTTATTTAAGATTAGAAAATTTGTAAGGAACCAATAATGGAAATAATGTGCACATAAACTAGGTGCCAAATGAATTATGCATATTTGAGTAGGCCATCATTTCTTTAATGGTTGTTTTATTTTATGGGTAAAGCTAAAAGTTGATGGAATAAAAATTAATAAGAGAATAAGAAAAAAAGGCCAACAATCGGTTGTCCATTTTCAAAATTGTGACTCATTAATGCATCAACTTCTTCCAACTTTAAGCCAAACAATAAAAGAATGTGAAAGTAACACAATAAACATAAGAGAAATATATATCGGGCATAGTTGTACTCGTCACAAAATATAAAATGAAAATTAAGTTCATCATCCAACATTTTAATATTTGCAGAGTTGACAAATTAACAAATTTAATTCAATTAAAACTATCGAATGATCAAAATGTCTTTCCAATTAAAAATGTATAATTTCATTTAATTACCGTCTGATTGTTATCAGATTGTCATTTGATTATCCCACTAATTATCAATGGTGTTGATTGCTATTTGAATGTTATTTTATGCAAAATTGTTAATGATATCGATTTACCATCTGATTGTTATTTAATTGTAAATAATATCAATTGCTATTTGATGATCTTACATATTTTTTTATAATTACTAATTAGTTTATGATAATATTCTCGTAAGTTTAAGTAGTTTCAAATTACAATTATATTGTGATATGATATCCTAGTTTCATTTTTTTTTTTTTGTCAATTGGTAAGAATTTTTTTATTGCATTGTAATTGTCATCTCATTGGTTTACATAATTTTTTACCAAATACTAAGTAATTTATTATTACCATCCATTTTTATAATCTACACAACAATGTCGACCATCCTATTGTCATTGGAAGCTTAAACACAACAATAAAATACTAAGTCATTTAATTAATTACTTTATTATTGTCATCTGTTTACATTCTTTTTTTTTTTTTCACTTTTAGTTAGCTTTTTGAGATAGTCATTTGATTGCATTTGGATTGACACCTTCTACATTTTAATTTTTTAAATTTTATTTAGCCTTACGAGATAATCATTGAATTTGATTACCTTCTATACTCCTTTTTTCAATTTTAGTTAGCTGGATGAGATGGTTATTTGATTACCTTTCATTAATTATCCTTTGCTATTTTTTCTTTTTCAATTTTAGTTAGCATTTTAAGAAAGTCATTTGATTACATTCTAATTATCATTTGGTTACCTTCTATTATTTTTAAAATTTTAATTACAGTCATTTGATTACCTTCTGATTACTTCTTTTGTCATTGTATAGTTTTTTTTTTTATTGTTTGATTGTCTTTTGATAGTCATCTTATTAGCTTTTATTCTTTGACATGTCTAATTTCTATTTGATCATGCGTTGTGATTATAAGATGAATGATGATGAATGTATTTCTACACGATATGAGTCTCATGCTTGGTTTAAAAAGTAAATGATTTTCCATGCGGTTTGTAAATGTTGATGAGATTTGAATTGTGTGTTAATCGCCTAAAGCATTGAAATGAATTGATTTAAACTTCATATTCTATTATTGAAACACAAGGTATTTGTATCGCATGATTTGACACAATGATTGTAACACAGAGAGGTGAAATTAAAATTGATTTATTAAAGGTGTTGATAAAAGTTTTCACTCATTAGACATTTTCATCTGATCTTTCAATTTTTTGTTTTATTCTCCCAAGTAGCGAAAAACATATAGTGTTGAACTTGTTGTAGCCTTGATCCCCTACTGTGTCATTCAGGAACACATCATTTTGGTAGTGGCCATTGTCAACTCATCATATAGCATGTGTGCTAGGTGGGAAGAGTCTAAATGTCTTTTGAGTTTGTGTATAGTTCTTTTGAACGAAACTTTGTACTAAATGTTGAATGAAATTTGTTATTTAAATATCAATGAAGTCGTTTTATGTCATTTAAGTTTGTTGGTTGAATTTAATCCACTTACTAGGCGTTCTATGTATTATCTCATGGAGTGACTCACCTAGAATGTCTAAACAGTCACATCTTCACTTGGTCGCATAGAGTGACTTTGGAACGGGACGTGATAGAAGAGAACGGTTACGAAAAGAAAAAGAAATAAGGGTAACTTTGGAATTTAAAAGAATAAATTAACATGATTGAAGATGGGCTCAATTTTATTGATTTTTTTGTTGCTGTATTTGCAATATAAAAAAAAAGAGGTGACAAGAGCTCAATTTAATTAAAAGATTTTGTTGTCGTGTGCAAATCCCCTAATATAATTTGAAAAAATCCAAAAGCATTCCTGCTTTTAGAAATATGGGATAGGTGAATAATTATAATTAAAAAGGAAAAATTAGATTGGGTATCCAAATGGATTATGTAATTTATGCATTAATTAATAAAATAAGTACACACAACTCATACAAAACAAACATATTCCTAATAGGGTTGACATTGTCATGGATAACACATCTCCCGAAGTCATGTTGATCAACCTCTTAAGAGAAAGGTTTCTAATTTTGAGCGAGAGACCTCGATCACACTAACAAAAAAAAAAAAAAAACATTTGAGAATGTATGATGTCCTGACGATCTATCGACCATCTCAAAAAAAAAAAAAAAATGTAAGGTGGAAATTCGTCAACGATCGAAAGAATCCTCATCAAGAGATCACCAAAGGAAATGGCAATAATGGTTACTGTTTAGCTCTTGACAGTAGAGTAATTAGTTGGGACTTGAGATATGGTTATCTGCCAACAATGTCCTAGTGGTGTTGACAATAAATTTCTTCTAACGTCGTATGTACAACTCCAAGAGAAACCCTATTCTACCGACGATTTTTCATTATGCATAAGAAGATTATCTCCTTATCAGTTTCTTCCAATGAGACACTTGATGTGTACTTTATTGTTTCAAGAGTGATACACACCTTTTGTCATTTATTGACAATTTTTTTATTCGAAAAATATTTAATTTCTTGTAGTAAAATATCGAATAACAGAAAACAAAATTAATGAGGCAATTTTCGATAATGTTTTTAATTTCAATAAAAAAGAACTTTCCTTCCAATTTGGCTTATTTCTAATTAATTGACGCGTAGATTTCAAAATTATACAATAATTTAGGGACATAGTGGATCGAGGAAATTGGGATGGGAATAACATTGCTGAGAATTAAGGATGTATGTATTTATTTGTGCATGTGATTGATATTAAGAATGTATGATAATAAATAAATAATTGAGGGACAAACTCGGGGCAAAGTTCCTTTCTGAGATGCTCTAAGATGAAAAACAAAAGGATTTAGATTTTAAATTTTGGGATAAAGTTTCACCGAGATACATCGAAATGAGAAAAAATAGAAGAAAAATATTTTAAAACTCGGGGCAAAGTTGCTACGGGATGCCCTGGAATGATAACAAAAAGATTTAGATTTTAAAACTTTGAGAAGGAAAATAAAATGATTTAGATTTTAAAACTCCACGCAAAGTTGTCCCAAGATCACTCTGAGTTTGAGGGAAGGAATTGAAAACCTTTGCTTCTCAGTAGGATTGGAAACCATCCTCTTGTGTTGAATAATAAACCCTGAAAAATATCTTTTTCAAGGTAAACAAAATATCCATCAACCAAACGTGGACTTTGTAAACCTATACCCATTTTCATCCTCTTTACCCACACCCTAAACGACCCTTATATCTAAAATTTAGTAAATAATCAAATTTGATTCCTTTATTCACCAAACCCAACTTTTATTTATCAGAAATTGACGGATTTCAACAATATTCAAGTCAAATTGGATAACAATAAAGTTGGATGCTGGTAGTTGCTCGAAGGTTTACTTATGGATTTTTTTTAAAAAAATATAACAAAATGGCAAAATATTTATATTGTATAGAATAATTTCGAAAAAAACAAAAAGTCCACAGACTCATAATGAAAAATACCAAAAGAATGTTCCAGTCAACACGCGATTAATTTTCCACTCGTGCTCATAATATATTTGGTACACAATCTTGTACCAAGATTATTGTTTATATCTGGCTACCTAAATCTAAATGATTTATTTTTCAAGATTCTTTGGTACACGATCATTTAGATTTGACTAACAATTTTTTTTAATGATTTTTATACACGATCCAAATCTAAAAGATTTTTTTCCAACATTGATCATTTACATTTGTCTACATGATATTTTTTTTCAAGATTGTTTGGTACACGAGTCATTTACATTTGGCTACACGATCGTTTAGATTCGGGTAGCCAAATTTAATCGATCGTGTAGCAATGAATCTTGAAAAAAATCGTTTAGTACACGATCGTACACATACCAATATCAATATCTAACAATCTAAACATCGTGTACCAACCCAACGATTTTTTTTCAAGAACTTTTATATTTATTTTCGATACCAAATTTAAACCAATATTTAACGATTTTTGTTCATAAAACAAAGACGAAGGAAAGGAAAATAAAAATTGCAGAAGAGAAGAAATAATTTTGTTACATGACTAGAAGTATTTGAGTGTTTTGTTATATTTATGAAAATTAACCTTTACTTATTGTTTTATTATGAAAGAAATTAAATAAAATAATAGTTTTAATTACATCTATAAACTATTAAAATAGAAAATATAAATTTAATAAAAAAAATTGAAAATTGGAGATTGAGATATTTACATCGACTCTTGCAAAAATAGCAAAAAAAAAAAAAATTTATGATAATAAGGTTCATATCACTACATTTTCTAAATTACAAAAGTAGCAAATTTAAAAGTCGATAACTCTATGATTACCGTCCGATAACCATTTGATATCACTAATTTTGCCATAATCACACTATACAAAAATATAAGTGTCATGATCTATTTTTTTAAATGTTATTGTCATTTTTACAATTTCTCATATATATTTATATAGAAAAAAATAAAGAAATTTGTTAATAAGGAATTAGTCAAATTAAAATTGAAAATGTGAAATTAATTTAATTATGAAAGATATTTTAGAATATGAAATTAGCAAGTTGAAATATTTAATATACATTTAATATATACACTCCAATGACAATTGGTGGACCATGTATACAATTTCACTATGATATTTATTATTTTTAAATAACATTAATAAAAAAAACGTTTCATTCTCACTCGTGTTTCATTCCAATTTCTTTAATCGAAACGACGTTGTTATTTTAACTAGGTAACAAACTCAAAGATTTTTTTTTTTCTTTTTTTGTTCATAAAGACTATCTTCCTAATTGAGCAAGAAACATACCTAATCCTTCCAACAATCCAATAGTTAACCCCACATGAATATAAACAAACACAAAAACAGAAAAAAAAAAAAAAGAAGAATAAAGGGTTTTGTTTGATAATTTATTTGTTTTCTTTTTCTTCTTTTGCTTTTAAAAATTAAGTTTTTTTCAAAAGGTGTTTTTGGTAATTAAATGGAGGGAAAGAGAATTAGTTTAGATTTAATAGATATCAATTAAAATGTTATTTGCTCCTCCCATTTCTTATTTATTTATTGCATTATGTTACCACATTTAGTCCTTAAAGGAGTTGTTGGATTTATGGATCATATTTTATAGGATTTTTTTCTTCCTTTTTTATTGTTTACTTTTTCAATTTTTGGCACATATTTGACAAATAATTTGTGCATCAAAACATATCTTTGCTTGATTCTGTTTGCTTTATTTTATTTTCCTTATATTCCTTTTTTTAAATCATATATACATTATTTTAGTAAATTTATACTTAAATTTGTTAATTTTAGGTTATGTATTATTTCTTTAAATCATATATACATATATATTGTTTTTTGGTTTCAATTGTATAATTTTGTTTGGAGGAAAATATTTCAACGTCTAATTTTATGATTCAACCATATGATTTGACACACAAAAAATGCTTCAAATCTTAGATCATTTGGTTCGCAATATAACAAAAAGAAACGAGCATGCTCGATGTACGTATGTACATGTGGTCAACTTATATCACTAGAACAACATAAGAGTTTGAGTTTTGTTGTGAAGGGCCAACGTAACCATTTTTGTCTATCTCTATTTTAGAAATGAATTGATTTTAGCTCAATAATAGAAATTGAACTTTGAATCGTCTTGAAAACAAACTAAACTTGACAAACAAATGATGAATTTTTAGAGTAAAATTGTTCTAAGATGTTGTTTCATTACGAACATCATTATTTAAATTAATCATGAAATAATATTTGCATTTAACAATATGCATATGCTTAGGTCTCAAAACTAATATTCCAATTATTTTCTATTAAAAATCAATGCAATCTTAAATGATAAATGGCATATTGCATGACATTATATTAAGCATTGTCAACAACTTTTACTATTCTTCTAAGACAATCTTTTACTATTCTTCTAACTATTTGTATAAAATCAATAACAATGTAATGTTATAGATCTGATTAAACATCCAACTTATTGAATTGAACATTTAATCTACCACGCATTAAAGGCCAATTAGTGGAAATTAAACACAATGGTATTAAAAGCATAAGGTTAGAAGAACACAATGGAAATTAAACACATTTGAGAGTCTTTGGTTGTGTGACATGTGTAAAGAACACAAGCCCTCATCTCAAGAAACTCGACGATCAAAGCTCATCGGTGGTATATTTTAGTGTCGATATAAGCTACCACAAAACGACATGATTGAACAAATACATTATATGATTATGGATGGATGAGAGTTGATTGCAAATAAATAGAACAAATATCAACGAGCTACTTGGTGTTCATAATTTATAATCATGTCAGGATTAGGGGAGTAGTGTGAGCTATTAATCTGTCATGATCTTCCTAAATAGGTGGAAGAATTAGTTCACATGTTATTTTCTATTTATTGTTTTGGTTATTTATTTATTTTAATTATCTCCAAAATTTTAGCAAGCACTAAGTTAGTGGGTTACTAATTTTTGCTCTTTTTAGACTATAAATATTAGTCCATTAAATTGAATAAAAGCAAGAAGTTCCATTATTTTCTCTCCATCTTGGCAATACATCTTACAAAGTATTTATCTTTGTTTTTATTTGTTTTCTTCAAGAAGAGTGCATGAGATTTTTACAAAACCTTTGTTTAAAAACCAACAATCACACCAGATCCAAATAATGGGTAATTCCCTTGTGCACTCACAATCACTAACTTAAAAATATAAGTAATGTGTTTGTTGAATTATAATTTCTATTGTTGATATATCTAAAGCATTATCTGCGCCTATTCTTTTCCCAACGATTGCAGTGGAAAATGCGTATGGGTTTGGAACTATAAAGACAAATTAACCATGCAAGTCATTCAACATATATGAAACCCTGACGAGGTTTGTCAATTATGATTAACTTAAATCCAATGTTAGTTTCTATAGAAGGTTAAGAATCTTATGCTGAAAGAACCAAAAACACTTACACTTGCTACTCCTCTCGTTAACAATTAGTTTTGAGATCATACAATCAAATATGATATTAGAAAGGGAGATTATATGTTCAAACCTATAAATTTGTCGTTTGCTTACCATTAAATTTTTTTTTTTAACTTTCACATATTTCAAATCTAAAAGCGAAAGAAAGTAGTATTAGATGATATAGAATTAAATTTATCTTTGTCTATCCGTCAAAGCTTTTGGACCAATTGATTATCGAATAATTTCATTAATTAGGTCAAATTTTGAAATGATTTGTTTTGAAACTTTGCACAAAGACCCGCTCAATTTCTAATCTAAATATGATAAGCATAGACAAGAAGGAAAGAGTATATGATGTAGTTGTAGAGTGATAATGTTGGGCCCAATGAAGCACAAACACTCAATTATTAATTGGGTGTGTTCCGGTGACATTCATGAACAAGTGTCCTACTTTTATTTATTTATTCCACACCACTAGGATACTTAATTGATATGGTTGTGGTAATAATGGTTAGAGAGAATGGTTCCACATCTTCTATGTTGTACTCATATTTAAAGCTCAAATCAATTACATCATATTACCAAAATTAACAAAGGGAGAGCTCATATTCTTAACCAAAGTAGAAAAGAGTACATCCCAACGTATCTATGTCTTAGCCTTTTTTTCGTCTTAAATTAGCATGCTATCGTGTTGTTGTTTCATGGATGTCAATTTTTCTTAGATTACATAGATTTGGAATTGTGGAGATAATGGTGCATATGATTTTAAACATATACATGAACTTTAGACAGATTATATCAACTAAACACGCAACAACTCCTAAACTATATTAATTGTAATTGATTGGTATACCAAAAATTTAAAGTATATTTGATATACCTGCTAATAAACAAATGGGTAAAACCATATAGTAATGAAGCCAATCCAAGTGGGTAAAATGAGATTTATTTGAAAAAAAATCCTTCTGCTCTTTTGGCACCTATTGTAGTTTACTAACTATTTTTCATAGTAAATTTAAAAATGACAAGAAGTTATTATTTGACAGCCAATTTAACTGAAACAAAAATACATAATAAAGTGGAAAATTGTCTGCGATAACATTTTCAAATATGATATAGTAATTATAATACATCGTTTTAGAATTTTGCAAATATGACAAAATTTTCATTTCTCCATCTTAAATTTGATATTATTCATAAACTACTATTCAATAACTTATTTCTTTTCCTCTTTTTAATAACCTACTCATTATTTATTTATGCTTCCAATTTTTAAGTCTTAATTATTTATTTATTTTTATACTAGAAAAATTATTTATTCTTTATGTTTTAATTTTAATTTTAAAATATCAATAGTACAATAATTGTAATATGAATAATATAATATAATGGTTGTTGATTGGAGTAATTTAACTTCATTTGTGATTTTTTTTTACTTTCTTCGATGTGTATTTTGAGTTGAATTTGATTTCAAATGATTTTGTTTTATTTTTTTACATTAATTTTTTTGTTTTACTTTATCTCAGTTTCGTATGTCAGTGTTGTGATATATTTATATTATATGTATTAGTTGGTTAATATACTTACTACGTGATTTTCATTTTTTAAAATTTTATGCAGTTCATTAGAGTATTATTAAGTGTATGAATGATGTAACTCAGTGTATCATTATCAAGTATATCAACAATATTGTTAAATCATATGAGTAAAGTGAATCATTATCAAGTATATGAATTGAGTTTACAAGTGTATATCAATAGTATATCAAGTGTATAAGTAGGACTTCAAGCATATCATGTGCATTTAATCAATCAATCAATTATATAAGTGAAAAATACTAAATATATATGCAGTGTATCAAGTGTATCAAACATATATTAGTATGTTTTGGCATTGAGGGTATCAAAGAGTATCAGGTGGATCAAGTGTATCAATTAAATGTATCAGATGTATCAAGAAGTATTAGGTGTATCAAGAGGTGTATTAGGTGTATCAGGCGTGTATTAGGTGTATCAGATTACGTGTATAAGGTGAATCAAACGTATATTAGTAACGAGGGCATTTGTGACATTTTACCTCTTGATGTGTGGATTGGGCTTCATTTTTGTCATTTTCGCAAATAATAAAATGTGTGTGCTATTGACTTAATTATTATAACTTATTTTGTTATTTTTTGTAAGCCCCTAATAAAATCTCAATACAAAACTCACAACACACTTTTCATTCCATTCATAACATACCAACTCATGAAGAGTTAATCGTGACTTTCTAGAATTTTAAAAATGAATCAATTCTATTCATATATTTTTTAGCAATGGCCACGTTTCAACCATAGGGTGACTACAATATAAAACATTTTTCATCCACTTTCTAAAAACATTCTATAAATTTCACCCACCTCAAAATTTATATTTTCCTAATATTTTATTTTTGTACGGGGAGAGATGGAGGCATATGAGAGATGCATCCAAGTTTTTTTCTTCTACAAGTACAAAATAGGGATAGTTGTAAATTTAGCAATTAGATTCAAAATAATTAAGTATATAGCAATATTTTAAAAAAATTTATAAATATAGCAAAATTTGTCAAATTCTGTCAATGATAGAAGTCTATCACCGATAGACCATATTGCAAATATACTATCAATAATAGACCATACGAGTCTATCACCGATATAAGTCTATCAGTGATAGTTTTACTATATTGACATTTTATTTTTTAATGTTGCTATATCCTTAATTATTATTTTTAAAATGGTCATCAATTACAATTTTCGTATAAAAAATATACATTTGAAATTATTTTTAGGAGTTTAACTACTACTTCAAGGGTGTTTGACCTATGAGTTTGGAATTATAGAGTTTTAACATTTGAAATCAAACCCATGTTTGGACACTTGGAATAAAATTCTTGGGATTAAGATTCCAAACTCATGGGTTTAGAATATGTTTATTATTATTGTTGTTGTTGAATGTCATATGTTTTAGAAAAAATTTCACTTCAACATCCTATCAATGATCGTTGATGATCGTTGACAACAAATGTTAGCCAACTTCACGATCAACCATGATGACTGATCATGATCGATCAATGACCACAACAACCAATCATCTTAATCGTTGGTTTCAGATTATCTTGATCGTTGGCTCTAAATCGTCTTGATCGTTAATCATCAATTGTCTTGATCGTCGGTGACCAGTCATCTTGATTGCTGGTGACCTACAACTTTGGACGTTACTGTTGTGGGGTGAACATCTTGATCAACGACAACCAATCGTTATCGTTAACTATTGATGTCATGCCTATTAACAAACGATCATAGTGATGGTCAATGATCAATAGCCATGGCCCTTGACGACCGATTGTCATGATGGTCGAAGACCAACCAATCGCCTTAAAATTGGCAAACGTTGACTGTCTTCACCATTGATCAATGACCGTCTTCACAAAGGCTTCCTACATTCTTTCCCATGGAATTGAATAGTAAACACTATTGAAGTTCATAGATTACATTTCTTTTTAACTCAATCTAGAAAATTCATTGACCAACTTCGAACACCACCCCTAGTGACCATTGTCAGTCGACTATTGAGTGTCATTTCTGAAAACTCTGTCGTCAAACTTCTAATCACCAACTTTTGAAACTGCTCCAAACCATGAAAAATTAATAAAAATGAATTTTTGAAAAACATTTTTTTTCGAGTCATTCAAAATACGCATTTATTTAATCACAATAATATTTTTTAAAATACGCATTTTTCATTCTTTTATTTTCTTTTCTTATAGAGTTTTTTTATAACTATTATTATTAGATCATCTTTTTTAATTATATTTTTTCTCTTCTTTATCTAAAATTAACATTTCCTTCATTTTATGAGATATTATTTATTTTGTTATATTTTTTCAAGGTGAAAATTGATGACTTATTTATTGTGATCTCGAGTATAAATCAAATATTAATATATTGGTAATATAATAGAAATTGTAAATATTTATCACATATATATCATGGTTTATTTTTAATTTAATAACAATTTTCATTTTTCCGTTAATCAATTTAACTAAAAGACTTATGACTTATTTTGATTGACTTAAGAAAAAAGTTTTTTTTTTAAAAAAAAAAAACTCATTTTTATTTAGACTCTTTTGATAAAAGTGGTTTAAAATACATTGCATGTGTGTCATAGGCAAACAACCATAAGTATGGCTAAATCTAACTCTACTTAACTTTCGCTTTTGCATGACGCTTTTAGTTATGCTTATTTTGAAACCCATTAGACCCTTTTTAAGGTTGCTTAACTAGAACTTTCATAAACTCAATCCGATTACATGATTTGTTATATTTTGCGAATTGTTTGTAACATTTCTAATTAGATCATTCATGTTAAAGCAACTATAATCAAAATTATTGTTATTGAATATTAAAATTTATCGTTTTTACATTATTGTCATTAAAATCAACAGAGTCAAAAATTGAATTAGAGATACAAAATATTAAAAAAAAACCAATTAACAATTTGGTACAAAATAAATTTAGAACATACAATTAATTAAAAAGAAAAACTAACTAAACAAATTAGCTAAACCAAGAATTCAAAATTAGCACTCAAACATAGGCATTAGAAATCCATATTTTCAAATCTTGCACCCAAAACATAGAATCTGTAATTCTCAAGCATTAGAGCTCCATCAAATAAGCTATCGACATTTAATTTTTAGGCATTTGATTCTAAACTTTAGTTTGACGAGAACGATTGGAATTCAATATAATGTATGCAATTGAAAAGTAATCATTTAAGCCGTTTACGTTTATCAGTAGCTAAAAATACTAAGAGAATTGAAGTTTATGATTTACCCAAAACAATGCTATAAACTAAAAGGGGAAAGAAAATTAAAGGAATGGACAAAAAGAAATCTAGAGAAAAATCTAACATGTACCAACTGCAACTTGAATTAGTATTAAAGAAGATAAAAACAAAAGTGGACCCATGGTTTTTAATCTAACAACTACAAGGACCCATTTGAAAATATTATATCACTCAGAGTTAAAATTAAAAGAAAAAGAATGATGTTAAATGAAAAGATTAGAAGAGAAAATGGAACAAACCACATTAAAATGGGGGCAGATATGCAAAAAAGATATCATTATTTGTTTTTCTTCATGAAATTTGCATATAAATAGGAGAAACAAAGCATAGGGTTGATAGAGTTTATATTGAATAATATAATATGGAGAGTAGAAACACACAGATGGAAATGGATGGGGAGGAAGTGTTAAAAGCTCAAGCTCACATATGGAACCACATCTTCAGCTTCATCAATTCCATGGCTTTGAAATGCGCGGTTGAACTACGTATTCCCGATGCCATCAACCGCCATGGCTCGCCCATCACCCTCTCTCAACTTATTTCCGCTCTCCAAATTCACCCTCAAAAGTCACAACACGTCCATCGTATAATGCGTATATTGGCTCACTCTGGCTTCTTTCTAATACACAACAAACTTAGCCAACAAAAAGATGATGATGAAGATGAAGATGAAGATCAAGTAGCATACTCTCTCACCAACCCATCCCTTCTTCTTCTTCAACACAACCCTTTAACTTTGTCTCCCTTTTCGCTTTTCATGCTCGACCGAGTCCTCATAGAGCCATGGCTATTTATATCGGCCTGGCTCCGTAGTGACTCCGATTGCCGAACCCCATTTGAAACGGCTCATGGGAAGGAATTTTGGGAGCATATGGGGAGTGAGGCAAAAGATGGGGAGGGTTTTAATGCAGCTATGGAAAGTGATGCAAAGTTGGTGGTTAGTGTTTTGTTGGAGAAATATAAAAGCGTGTTCGAGGGAGTTGAGTCGTTTGTGGACGTGGGAGGTGGTACGGGAAGTGTGGCAAAAGCCATTGCTGAGGCTTTTCCGCAAATGAAATGTGTTGTTTATGACCTTCCTCAAGTTGTGGCTGGCTTGGAAGGAAACCATAACCTGATGTTCCTTCAAGGTGACATGTTTCAAGTTATTCCCTCTGCTGATGCACTTCTCTTGAAGGTGAGAACAAGGTTAACTAACTCATTTAGTGAATGGGTGTTTCGGAATTAATTTTGGAATTACACAAAATTAATTTTTACTATGCCTAGAATCACAATTTTATATTAAAATTGTGATGTTTAACCACACTGACCGAAAGTGACTTAAAAACTTAGTTTGAGATTGGTAGATAAACTAATTTTGAAATTATTTGGATAATCCTTAGCAGGCACATCCAGAACAATCACTTATATTTGCGCATATTTTCTCATCACACACAAAGAAAATATTACAATATTATAAAGAAAGGGAGAAGTAAAATATTTCATGTAATAACTTAGGATTGAACAATTCGATGGAATGTACAAATATTTAGGTGCATCCTGAACATCACCTATCTTTTTGCATTTCACCAAAAGGTTAGTTTAAGAAAAGTATACGACATCATTAGCTTGGCAAAATTGAGATTTAAAATTATTGTATTAGTTTCCAAACTTAATTTAAAAATTACCAAATTACTAAAAAGGATTTTTCTTTTATTTTAGAAACATATCAATACAGAAGAAACACGAATTTTACTATGAAAAAAAGAAAAGAAAAGAAAAATGGGGTGAATTTTGTAAGGTAATTCCTTCTCAATCACTCCACCAAAAAGCATACTTCAAATAATTATTACAAAACCAATTCTAAACTGTTTTTAGATTGTTTTAAAATAAATTTCAACATTTTCCAACACATCAATTTGTTTGTTTGAAAAAAAAAAAGTATTTTTAACAATACTAAAATCACTCCTAAACATATCTCTAATCTTCCCTTTTGTATATTCTAATGGGAATAATGTAATAATACAGTGGATATTACACGATTGGACTGACGATGAATGTGTGAAGATATTGAAGAAATGTAAAGAGGCAATCACAAGCAATGGAAAGAATGGAAAAGTGATTATAATTGATATGGTGGTAGGCAATAAAAGTAATAAGAAAAACATGAAGAATAATGATATGTTGATGACGAAAGGTAAACTTTTTTGGGACTTGTTGATGATGGTTAATGTTGGTGGAAAGGAAAGGGATGAGAAAGAGTGGGCTGAATTGTTCCAAGCAGCTGGATTTGGTGCCTACAACATCTCTCCAATATTAGGTTTAAGGTCCCTTATAGAGCTTTATCCATGATTATATTATATATGCTAATGTCTTTAAATACTTGAGATACCAAGATTGAACAACTATATATATACTTTCATACATGAATAAGTTTAAGTGTGGTTTTATGTTGATTGTCGTCATAGTTAAAACAAAGGGCAACTTTGGGACTTGAGATTGAGCGTTGTTGTTATAAAATTTGTATACTAAGTTGGTCAATATGTTATATTGAAACTTGTTATAGGAAGGAAATGTGTACTCATCGGTTTCCTTCGGATGTGATTTACATAATCTCATTATCTTTAACAATAATGTTACAAAATTGTCAAACAAAGATATCAAAAACGTAAAAGATGAGAGAACTGCCATACAAATTTACATGACTTTTTTATAATGTGTTATCTATGACGTCTATAGAATAGAAGAATAATGATTTTATTAGAGAGAATATGACAAAAAAAAAATAGAATCTAATGAATGTCGTCCTTTAGAATTAAAGAGTTTATAAATTATTATATTAATATTTATAATACAAAACACATAGTTACACTTTAGTAAAAAAGACCATAAAATACAAACATTTATTACATTTATTTTTTGGATTTTTTTAAAATAAAAAAAATTCAACCTAGCAAAATCACGGAAAGACAAAATTCATTATATTTGATATTTGTGTGAAAGGTAAATATTTTATAAAATGTCGTTGTATATGTGATAATTTCTCCATATTTTTCTAATCAAATAAATATTTTATTCATTGTGCTATCTTTGAAAATTTATCTATTTTTTTAATTGTTAGAAAGAAGTAAAAAAAATGTGCAGAAAAAAATTCACTTTTTACTATTCATATTTTATTTCACTTTCATCGTTGTATCAACCTACCTATACAATTGATATGCTAAATCTAGCATTCAAAAATCAAAATTTATTATTGCACTGAGTGGTCATGCATTTATTATAAATTGTGGTTTTGATATAATTTCTTTTGATCATTTCTTTCATAGTATTGTTTTTTAGTTCACTATCATAAGCTTTTCGTAGTTGAATTCATCCAGCTAGTAACCATTTTTGAATGAATGTTGATATTATATTGATACAACAATGTTACACTTCTTTTGGCACTTGAAATTAAGTTTTGAATAGATAGGTTATGATAAGTCAAGAATATACTTAAGCAAACTTATTTTTAAAACATATCAATATATGATTAGTGATTACACACATCAATGTTATACTTAAAATGGATTTTAAATCAATGTTATATTACTAATAATGCACCAATGCAATACATTTCAAAATCAATGTTATATTACTAATAATGCACCAATGCTATACTCCAAAGTTTATTTCAAAACAAATGTTACGATATAGTATATATACTAGTACATATACTATATAGTTCCAATGAACTTTGAATGAGTGCTTAAATAATAAACTACTGATACATGAATAACATACATGAAATTGCAGGTTGAATAAAGTAATGATATATTATTACTCATGCATTAATATACCAATGATACACTTACTTTTTTTTATGAGTTCTGATATAGTAATTATACTAATAATATAAGTTCATGAATTTTTAATAATGATCACTATTAATATAACATTAATACATCAATGTTTTATTCTAAATGAGCCGTAATAAACTATTGATAATTGTTCTCCTGAAAAAAGAGATTAGAGAAGCATGTTTAACACAACCTATAGCGTAAAGGCATATAGAATAAAACCTTTCTAGAGGGATTTGTTCTCCATGTTTAATTAGTATTTAATTTTGAACTAATGATGATATGCCATTGAATTAACTACTCATGCCATTCAATTAGCAATGTCATTATATGTTATATCATAAAGTATATATATTGTTATGAATGACATTGATATATGAAAAGTGAAGTCTACAATGGTGTAGCCAAAAAAATTTTATATAGGGGATACGATACATAACACGTCTAACAAAAAAATATCTATAAATGAATGTAAAAAATGTATTCACAAGTTAAGTACATAATTCAATACATTACAATATACCTCCTTATCTCTTTGGGGCTATTTGGGCCCCGGTTTATTATTGTGGGCTTGGGTTATAATAACTCAAACTCACGTTTTAGGGTTTCCATTACTCGTCTTCCATTCATTTTTCTCCCCGGTTTACTTCCTCTCAACTCGTCTTCATCCCTCGCAACTCGTCTTCAATCTCTGTACACTACTCGTCCTTAAAGCCGTTTAATCCTTCCAATCGAAATCATCCCCTCTCTTCAACCCTTGCAACGACATTTATTTCGATTTAATTTCAGAAATTTTTTTTCCCTTTTCCCGTCAACTCATTTTCAAAAATCTCTGTACACTACCTCTTTATGTTTGTATCTATTGCGTTGTTTTTCTTTTATAATCTCTTCATATTAACGTAGAATTAACACTACAAAAGTCTTAATAATAAGTGCAGATTATCATCTATTATATACATTATTGAGAAGTATAAGAACTTATGTCTTAGAAAATTTTAGAACTTACTTATCGAGTTCGTACAACTGAACGAGCTAGTATCGATCTAGCTAGCTTGAACTCTAAAATTAATAATTTAAAAAGATCTATACTAATAAAGTATTTACAATAAAAAAAAAAAGATGAATAGATCTAAAAAAATACCAACTAAAAAGTCTAAGGATCCGTTTGGATGGAATTAAGAAAACAATGTTTTTCAAGAAACTTTTTTCTCTAAAAATTGTTTAAAATACACTTAAAAATCTATTTTGAGTGACTTTCAAACACTTTTGTTTTTTCAAAATAAATTATTTTCTAAATTAAACAAAAAGACCTCTAAATTTTGTAAAAAACAAACATCCACATAAGATAAAATAAACCACGCTGATATCTCCCCTTTTACTCTATTCCTTACAACAATTGATATACCAAATTAAGAGTAAATTAAGAGTGTAACTTATATGATATCTTACATTAATTTTTATGAAAATATAATTATACTATTTGTTGTCACTAATAATGAGATTCAAAATATTCCATTAAGACCAAGAAAAAAAATTTAAATCATCGTACAATTTACACCAAAACCTAAATTAGAACTATTAAAATGGAACTAAAAAAAGTATACGATATTGAGCACACACTAAAAAAGCAACGTGTGGATCAGTACTCGTTGCAGGGTGGGGCGTGACATAATTAACATCATATCCTAAGCCTTACAAGCTTCAATGGCTCAATGATAGTGGAACAATGAAGGTAGTTTCTCAAGCTTTTGATTTCTTTTGCCTTGGAAAAGTATAAAGATGAGGTTCTATATGATGTGCTACCTATACATGCTAGAGATATCTTACTTGGCCAATTGTGACAATTTGATTAGAAGGTTTTGTATAATGGATAACTTGAATAGGTATTCTTTTTACCAAAGATGGGAGAAAAACAACTCTTTTCTCTTTCTGTTCAAAGAATGTATTTTCTTATCAATTAAAGTTAGAGAGGAAAAGGAAAGAATTGGAAGAAAAAGAATTGAGATAAAGAAAGAGACGAGTGAACAATTAGATAAAATCTCCAAGAAAAAAAAGAGTAGAGTGAAAAGTGAAAAGCAAAATGAAAAAGAGAGAGAGATAGGGTGAGTTGTTTGGCATGAGTGAAAGAAGCGAGGAGGACATTGTTTTTCCAAAAATCAATCTTTGTATTTATGTACAAGGAAGGGTATTTGGTCTCTAATGTTAACAACTTGTCTTTGCCTAATGTATTTCAATCTCTTTTACAGGAATTTAAAGACGTATTTCAAGCTGAAGCTCCTAAAGGATTACCACCTATTAGAGGCACAGAACATACAATAGACTTCATTTTCAAGGTTATCATTTTAAATGGGCTAGCTTATAGAAAAAATTCAACTAAGACGAAAGAAATTCAAAGGGAAGTGGAGGAGCTCATGAAAAAGGGGTATATGTGAAATCTTGAGCCCATGTTTTGTATAACTGAATTTATTAGTGTCAAAAAGAAAAATGAAACATTGTGCATGTGAGTGGACTATGGGGCCATCAACAAATTAATCGTTGTAAAGTATCGTCATCCTACTCCTAGGCAAGCTTATATGTTTGATGATCAAATTGCATGGTTCATGTTTCTTTACAAAGATTGATTTAGAGTTCATATATCATCAAATTAGAATGTCATGAAAGGTTAATGAAAAACTACCTTCAAAACTAACTTTGAATTATATAGATGACACTGTTATGTGTTTTGGTTTATCTAACGCTCCTAACACATTTATTAGAAAATGCATAAAGTCACGTGCTTATTCGTGGAGGGAAGCAAGTAAGGAAAATCGCCCAACTACTGAAGCACTTGAAAATTTCCCATTTTTATAGTCTTGCAGTTTTTGTTGCTTTTGTTAATCAATATTGCACATCTTCTTTTAAAGAACCTCTCATCTTTTGAGATTTTGATAAAATGAAAATAAAAGGTTGTAATATACTTTATTCCCATCTATTTTGTTTGAGCTCTACATTCTTGAGATCACATATAAAAATGCTATATGCATTATGTCTAATATGTGTATATATGTATAGTATACTAATAAGAAGAAATAGCCTTAAAGTAAATCAACATTATAAGTTTACACACAATACCATAACAAGCATTAATTAATATTAAACAAATCAGTTTACAAATTAACTAGTCACAACAATTACTTCTCTGATGATCTCCCAAGGAGCTCTTATTTTGAATGCAACCCTAATGAAGCATACGATATCATAAATTCTCTAGAGAAGTTATTTTTGAGTGTAACAAAATGAATCAAAATATTTATAGATATAGTAAATACCAATAATAGACGTATCTATCATTTTCTATCACCGATGATAGAATTAAAATATTACTATATTTATAAATATTTTCAAGTAATTTTGTCACGGATAAAGCTTTATGAGAGACCTCAAACCTAAAATAGGAAAGATTTTGTAGGAACCAAATCCAGCTTTATGAAACAATTGAGCCCATTCTTTCTCATCTCTTTCCTTTCCTCCGACTGAAGCCATCATCAACATGTCCCAAAGCAGTTGAGTTTGGGTCGATATATAATCCGCTTTATTATTACTACTACTACTCGGTAGTACCATATCAATTATAATCACTTTTTCTTTCAACTTGTTGTTGCTTCTGATTGCTTCTTTACATTTCTTCAATATCTGAACACATTCGTCATCGCTCCAATTATGTAGTATCCACTGCATGGTTATCGCCAACATTTCATAAGTTTACATTTACACTCAATGGTTCACTTAAAGAAATATAATGATAATTGAAAGCTTAAAGGCTTTTTAAGTTTGGATTGCTTAAGAAATTTGTTGTGTTTGTTCTTTCTCTACCCAATTTCTTTACCATGACCATCATATTTCTTAAGGAAGCATATGAATTATTCTTAGCAATGTTTCAAAAAAAAATAATAGAAACTGTTTATTTTAATTTTCAAACCTTGGTATTTGACTATTTTAAAAATACTGATTAGAAAGTAGAATATATATATTAAAAAGAGTGAAAAAAGTAAGTGTTTACAAGGTTTAATTTTTCATAAGTCAAACAATTAATTGTGTTATCAAATAGATTAGTGTTAAAATTCTTATTTAAAAACAAAATTAACTAATAATTCAAAAGTTTCATTAGAAAATAAAAACAAAACCATACACTAAATAAATGGATGAGTAAGGCACAACTTGAAAAAAAAAAACCATAAATGTTTATTACTAACAAAGAAATGGAACCAAACTATGCTTAAATTACAAGTTTAATTTTAAAAAATTTATATGAAGTTTACGTACTTTACATATTTTATTGCTTTAAAACGTTTATAGTAAGTAATTAAGTTGACTAAAATATAAGATTATGTAAAAATTTCCTCTTGTTCTTTAAAAAAATAAAATAAGATAACAATAATAAATCTTTGAACAATCAAATTCTGTATACCTACTTGTCAATTATTAGCTCCCACGTTTAAACAAGTGATGGAGCACATGTTCTTGAAATTAATGACAATGAAAACATTAGATACAAATAAAATTAATGGTAATGAAATATTAGATACAAAAATTTAAGATTAAGAGATGTTCAAAAAATATTTTATATCGAGAAAAATTATGTTCCCAACCCCAAGCATTATAACTTAATTAATTTCAATAAAATTTTGGCAAGTGGTGAATAATTTTTTTTTAAAAAAAAGAATCTCACATTTTAATTTTGTTTTGCATGGGAAAAAAAGAAAGGACGATCATGAATCATTACTCGTCACCTTAAGTAGAAGTACTTCAGCGGAAGGAATGGCTTGAAACATATCTCCTTGACGGAATGTTAAGTTATGGTTTCCTTCCAAGCCAGCCACAACTTGTGGAAGGTCAAAAACAACACATTTCATTTGTGGAAAGGCCTCAGCCATGGCTTTTGCCAATGTTCCAGTACCACCTCCCACATCCACAAACGACTCGACTCCCTCGAACATGCTCTTGTATTTCCCCAACAAAACACTGATCACCAACCTCGCATCACTCCCCATGCCTTCACCAAAAGCCTCCCTATCTCTCGTTTCACTCTCCATGTACTCCCAAAATTTCTTCCCATAAGTTGTCTCAAATGGGGTTCGATCACGACCGCTACTACGAAACCAAGTGGATAAAGAGTGCCACGGGTGTAAGAGGCTTTGGTTGAGGACGGAAAGTAGAAAAGGAGACGTAGTTAAAGGGTTGTGTTGAAGAAGAAGAAGAGATGGATTGGTGAGGGAGTATGCTACTTCCTGATCTGCATCATCATTTTCTTCTTGTTGGGTAGTTTTCTTGTGTATTAGGAAGAAGCCGGAGTGAGCTAATATACGCATTAAACGATGAATATGTTCAGATTTGTTAGGGTGAATTTCGATTGCAGAAAGGAGCTTAGAGAGGGTGATGGGCGAGCCGTGGCGGTTGATGGCGTCTGGAATGCGGAGTTCGACAGCACATTTCAAAGCCATGGAATTGATAAAGCTGAAGATGTGATTCCATATGTGAGCTTGAGCTTTGAGCACTTCCTCCCCTTCCATTTCCATCTTTGTATTTGCACCCTCCAAATTATTGTTCAATATAATTCCAGGGTTATGCTGATTATGCGCTGTTCCTCCTATTTATATACTCAGAGCCGAATCGTAGAGTCTGATAGAGACTATCACTTATACATTTTTCTAAATTTTTCACGCTTTAAAGGTTTAATTATTAGTTTTAAGAATGCTACCAACTGTAATTACCTATATTTAATTGATATGTATATATACACTTGATTTTAACCATTTTCCTATAAAAAAAATCATTTAGGAAAGGAAGTAAATTTGAGTTTAGATCCAGGAAATGTAGGTTAGTATAAGATCAATAGTACTAAATTGTTTCAAATTAGCAATATTGACTCCATCAAACCTAAAAAGTAAAAATTAATTCTAAGGTGCTTTTGTAGAAGAAAGTAGAGAATTTTTTTTTATAAAAGAGCTCACGTTATAACATTTTCTAATTAAAAAGTGATGATATTTTCTAATAGTCTTAGGATTATCATTTGATTGTCCTATGATATTATTTTCTTTCTCATTTACTATTATTTTGATTAATTGTGTGAGATTTTTGTTTATTTTATTAAAAAAAACCTTTTCCAATATATTAAGGTATTTATATAAACTAAGAGAATAATGAAAGCACCAAATGAACCTTAAAACTTAAATGCTTGACCAAGGTTATAAGTTAGTAGTTGAGTGGCCAAATACGTTCTTTGTATATTTGGTTATTTATCGTTTTTGTAACTTTTCGGGGAAGGTTTTGGTTTTGTAATTTTGTGAGATTTTCCAACTTTAACTTGAACACTACAAGAAATTATAATTTTTCTAGCGAGTTGTTGGAAAAGTCAAAAAGATAATGTTGGGGAAGATTTTCTCAAACACCACACTTTATTAAACGCGGCAAGAAATTAAGTAAAAAAGATGATGTTTTGGAAAGATTTTCTCAAACACCCCACTCTATTTACCATTGGGCACGACCATCGAGAAAGCTCCGTAATTAATTAACTTTACAAATAAGGTGTGATTTAAAATTTTAGACAAACCTAAATTTATCTATGTTCATCCATATACCAAGCTCAAACTCAATATAAAACTTAAACTTCAATGTAAAAATATATAAAATGTAGAGAATCACCCTCACTCAACCCCTACTCCTCCTATCAGGGTCTGCTTTAAATTCAAACTTACATTTACAAATTTTAAGCCATAAATACGTCCAAATTCAACCTCAAAACTTAAAAGTTAACTCAAAGTTAAACCTAATTAACTATACATTTATATTAATATACCAATTTCAAACTTCACTTAAATCCAACCTAAAAACATTCAAACTTAAAATTCAACTCAAATGACTGTTACTATATCAATTTTGAACTTGTAAAACTTAAAACTTAACCTAAGAGCATTAACAAACTCTAACAACAAACCACCCACATTTTAAATTGCAACTTAAATTTAGAACTTACAAGCCAAGAATACATCAAAATTATTTAAAATTCAACTCAAACTTAAACATAACTATATATTATTTAATCACCCCTACACCAACTTTAAACTCAATATAACTTGAACTTTAAATTCAACCTAATAAATAACACAACAACCTCAAATAAACTCTAGACGTTGCACTCTCTCCTAGTTCTTGTCCTCATCACACGTTAATCTCTTCTAAACTCCTTTGAGCTTATCATATGGATTCCATTAAACTTTTTAAGTTTTTTTATGAGTTATCATGCAGTGAACGCTAAGTTTTTCATGGGTATATCATACATGCTAAAGTTAGCCATAGCAGTAATGATGCATTAGATATACTTACACTCATTTTTTTATACAATAATATATCATGTTTGGAAATGTAAGAAAAAAATTGAAATAACAGAAATCTCAAAAAACGAGATTTCAAATATCTTGTCTGCAAAATCCAAAAGTATAGTTTCTGCATTTACCAATGTAGCAAAAGTTTTAGTACCTCAAGAATAGATATTGTTTTATAATATGGAGTTTAAATTTTCCAATGTTTTTTTCCCTTGAAAAGTGAAAAGGTAGTTATGAACTATTTATTTTATGTGATCTTTTTATTATTTTGTTAATATGAGAGGTTGTGTGGAGGTATGGAGGTATATAAAGAAAGTAGTTTTCCTTTTCTTAAAATAAGGACGGAGTCAAGCACTCTTCATTTAAATATGGATCTGTTAACTATTTTCTGTCTCTATCCTCTTAATAGCAGGAAAGATTGGAGCTTCTAGAGAGTTTGGGAAACCTTCTCCATTACGTTTTTCTTCTTTCTGTTTTTACTTTACGTAAATATTAATCTATATTTTCATTGTATTATTTAAATAAATAATTCACTATATCTACTTATTTTTATTATTTTTAACCATATATTCCATTTTAAATTTAAATTAATATTTATTTTATAAAAATCTTAAATTATGATCTAATAAAATCATAAATATAACAAAACATCAAATCTCGTGTAACAAAATTAAAAAGTCACTATTAGGTGGGTCATTCTTTTTTAAATATTTCACATTTATCCTTCTTTTCAATCTTTTTTTTTCTGCAATTTTTCTTTTATATTATTTTGAAATCATATTTTTTGTTTTCAATTAATCATAAATCTTGTATTTTTTTTTCAAAGTGTTATTTGGTTCAAGATCGTGCACAAAATATAAAAGATTTTGGTATACAATCTTGAACAAAAACCGTTGGAATATTGGTACACGATAATTTAGATTTGGGTTCATGATCGTGTACAAAATTTGAACGATCTTGGTCGTGTATCAAATATATTATGCACACGAGTGGTCAATTAATGTGTGTTGACTTAGGCATTTTTTGTATTTTCCATTATGGGTATGTACGGGTTTTTTTCATTTTTGAACTTGTTCTATAGAGTGTAAATGTTTGTTTGGTTTGTTATATTTTTTAAAAAATTCCTAAAAATAATTTAAATTTAATGTAAAAAGAAATTCAAATTAGAAAAAAAATGTTATATAAGTTTAAATTAATTAGAAATTGATTAATAATTTTAATTGGGGCATTTTTGAAACATTTAAGAAATAAAGACAGTAATCAAATATTTTTATATATCTATCAAAATATTCCTACAAAACAAACATCTGGTAATAGTTCACGTCAGATTTCCAAAGAAATTTGATTGGTAGAGTTGAAGTTGTATTAATGTTGATTAGGGTAACAGTTCACTTTTGATTTAGCCCTACCTTACTCGTGTTGCTATTTTTTGTTTGTATATATGTGTATTATTTTCATAATATATATACATACACACGTTACTTGTGCGATGAGTAATTGATATAGCTGACTTATTGAAAATATATGGAAATAATTGATTGCCACATAAGTGTGCATCATCATACATAACTTATTGAGATTGAGATGTTTTTTCTCGTAATAATCAAGCAAAAAACACAACTCATAAGTCATAGAAACATTAATTCATGGAAGGTCATATCTTTCAACCCGACTCTAAAAATATTGGTTCGTTAAATATGGCACGCAATATTTATACTTATACATAACTTTGATTATTTGGAGATTTTAATAGGGATGTCAATTTAATTTTTGAACTTTTGTATGTATATATTTTAGTTTGCACTCTTTTTTAGATTTTATTAAAAATTATCATATAGATCTTTAATTATTTCGATTAAATTATTTTTAAATTGTCACGTGTGAATCAATTTAGACTATTCATTTATACTGTGATCTTTGAAAATTGTAAATGTTACCATTTGTATATTTATGTAGATTTTCTCGAATATAATATCAATATAATGAATTAGTGAATGAGTGATTTTCGAGAGTAATCTTATAGTTGTGAGACTTAAACTGCTTGTCAAAACTATAACAAAATTATAATAAGCTATATGTATATAGAATATAATTAAGGGTATACATACTTGATATCACTGGGAATTAAAGGAAGGAGATCATGGTAAATTGAGAGCTAATTAATTGGTACATTTTTTTTTTAATGAGATTTGAGATCATGTGATTTGGAGGATCTTAATTATTGTAACTTGTAAGTCATGTGTTTAATGGGGAAAAACAAAATTTGGCCATTGAAATTTTCTTATATTTATCTAGATGTTAATTACGTAAAAACAGTATTATATATTGGTTTCCTAAGAATGAATATCATTTGAAAGTGAGCAGTGGTTGTGGCTAGAGAGGTGATTAGTGGAAGGGCATGGTTAAACGGCTGCAACCATGGATGGAAGAGAGGTAGAGGGTTTATAAACGTTGCACGTGTTAGCTGTGTTCTTACTATTTGCTCTCTCGATTAGTTGGTTATAAACATTGGTCAAGTGGTGGAGTAAAACTTAACTAATGCAATAAATCTTATAAGTTAGACTTCTTATCAAGAACTTATCACAAGCCTAAACTACTTATAACACTTTGATAGATGAACATTAAAGGAATGATAGATTGAAAGGGGATAAATATGCAATGTATTAAAGAATATTGGTTTTAGGCCATTGTACAATATGAACAACATACATTATAATGAAATACAAAAATGAAAAGTAAAGAGGTGAAAGTTGTACAAGTTAGGGGGAAGAAAGTAATGGAATCTCTCTAAGCTCTCACTTAATTACAAGATTGACCAGAGTAGAAAATGAACTTTTACAAAAGGCATAAAGGACTCTTGTTCACCGGCTCCAATAGAGCTCTCTAGGTTTTGGCCCATTCAGGCTAGACTTTGGCTAGTCATTCAGACTTATGGCTTTCTTTTCCTTGGTAGAGGTGGAAGCTTTATATAGGCTATTTTCGATGAAAATATTTTTTTGTGCATATCAGCGTCGAAAGCAACCTCGTCAAGTCACATCAACTTCAACTATCATTCTTGTCTGCTAGTGAATTCTTATCGCATTCTGATGTGGTTCCTCGCCTAGGAATGTTTAGTCGCCAGGCAAGCTTCTTATGGCGTGTTCTCTGTGATTCACTATCTTTCTTCTTTTCTCTATAGCTATAATTATGTGATAAAACACTGAAAAATAGGATAAAATAAGTGTGGAGACTTATGTAAGCTGTATCATCTTATATTTATGAATTTGCGATAGAAGTTACGTGTTTAACACATTATCATGCGTTTTGGTTCCATTATCCTACATAAAAGGCCATAATAACTTGTATTTCTACAAGTTATCATGGATTTATTTGCATAATGCATGTACTTCAATAGTTTCTCATCCTCAACCAAAAATCATTTCAGTACAACCCAAGACACCAACGATCACCTACCGCTCGTCCGACAGTCGTTCGCCTACTTGCCAAGACAACACAATCTCCATGGAAAGAGTAATGTTGGTATATTGCATAATGAAGGAGATTACGGTGAACGTTGGCGAGAAAATAAGTGATCACATACTTAATTGAAAGATTGTGCTTAAAGGCATGTCCGACATTAGAAAAGCTTCCTTAGGTGGAGGTGAAAGATGGAGTCTGGACACCATCATATCCCTTCACCTCATCATCACCATCCACAAAACCAAAGAAAAGTCAAAATGTCACAAGCTGTCTTAAAAAAGAAAAGACTTCGTTGAGAAAACTATTGATGATCACTCCAAGTGGACAATGTAATGTCAAAGCCCATCACATAAACTTCTTCACCCAATGTCGTATCACAAGAGGCAGAGAAGGAAATGCATGGAGAAGAAGTTGATGAGGATTATATCTTGAAGTTCATGGATGAAGGCATCTGTAAGCCAATGGAGAAAGCGTTTGAAGATATGATCCAATGCCAACATGTCCTTCAAGAAACACAATTCGAACGCATAACCACGTAAGTGATCTAGAATTGAGAATGGAAAATGTGATTATGTCTATTGAGGCATATATAAGTCAACAAGATGAGAAAATAATGAAGCTCACAGCGCAAAATGGAGAGCTCCATATTGAACTTCTTAAAGTCTACGAGCAAAATTAGGCTTTAAACGCAAGGATGGAAAGACTGACTGATCTGGTTGATGTCTTAGCGGAAAGATGCGACACACAGTTCAACACCTTATTGAGATATCAACATATGTTAGTGTGTTCCGCAACGACTCAGGTTTTGTTAAGCTTAACAAGTCCTTTAACACGTTTTGATCTGGCAGTGAAAGCGAGGATGAATCCACCGCAACTATCATCAGAACCTCCTCTACGCCACAATCTTAAAAGTACATGCTAAGCTTTTATATTTTATAATTATTTTGTATATTTTTAATTTTTGCCTTATGTAAATTATATTTCTTTGTAATTATGCAATACAAGTACATATTTTGGAATAAGTATCATGCGTTAAGTTTTTCTTGTCACAAGTACAACTCTCTCCATTTTTGCACTTTAATTTTTTTAAGTATTTTCAATGATAGCTTTAGTGAAATAATGCGAAATAAAGTTCCATTCATTATTTGGGTGTTTAACCTGGTAAGGAAACTTACTTAAGAAACATTTCTATAGTTTATTATGCAAGTAAGTTTTAACTCAAACCTCTTTCGTAATATTTTTCTGCAAATAATCTTATCATTCATTTTTAGCAATGAGGACATCGTTAACCTCTAAAGTTAGGGGTGTGCGAGGTTCACGTTAAATTTTTTGAAACTTTTGAAAATCCATTGTGGCATCTTTGAAAAATAACTGTTTTAACATAAGTTAAAATTTAGTAAATACATAATTATTTAAAAATGCACTTTACATAAGCTTCATGCCTACTTTACCCCGTTTTTAGTGTCTAAACACAGGATTATTATCAAAAGAATAAGCTGGCAAATCGCACAGAAATAATGTGAGAAGATCAAATCATTACATGAGAAGAGGTTTTTTAGAAGACAAAAGTGGTAGTTGGAGTGATGTGACTTGAAGAAAAGGACAACTTTTGGCGCTGATCGAGTCAAAATGATAAGTTTCCCGTTGAAAGTTGCTTATATAAGAAGTTCTATCTCCATCAAGAAGAGGAGGCCTATATGGGTCATAAAGGTGTTAATGGACCAAAACCTAGAGAATTGTTGGCAAGGATTAGACTTACGATCATTTGTTCAGCACTTCTTCATATTCTCTAATCAGTTTATGGAGTGAAAGCTTGTAGTCTGAGTGAAGAAGATATTATTCTCATCTCCCCCTAACTTGTATTCATTTTCTTCTCTTTCCATTTTATTATTTTTGTACATTGTATTCGTTTATATTGTACAGTGGCTAAAGGTCTTTATTCTTTAATATAATATATACTTGTACACTTTTCAATCAATCCATCTCTTTACTATTCATATGTCTTTATGTTATTTGTAGTCTAGATTTATGATGCATTCTTGATAAGAAGCTTTTATTTGCAATGCTTATTGCGTTAGCCGAACTACATTCATCATTTGACTAGTGTATATCGCCAATTGTCCGAGAGGGTAAGTAGCAAGGACGTGGCTAAAACAAGCAAGGAAAGGTTTTCTCAGCCTTAGTGATTTGGCTTCCTTCATTTGTATCTCGAAATGTGAACAAGTGTGGACAATAGGCGTCAAGAGGTTGTTATCCTTAAATGTAAAGCACTATGAGTGGTGTAAGTAAATATTTCTAAATATACCTTACTAAACTAGGTTTAGACATTTGGTTCCCGAAAGGAAACCAAGTGTGGCGTTCAATGACTCTGATAGAAGCACACCTTAATCATAAAACAGTTCAACGAGTTATATCGCATTAAAGTGGTTGTATAGCCTATTCACCTGGTAGCATTAGACCTTCCTTCACGCAAGTTAGTTCGCTCACTTCTCCATCTCGCCATAATATATTCATTTATGTATGAGTCTCTATGTGTAAATAGGTAGTTATTAAGGGATAAAAGCTCTAGCGAGCATAAGATTTTATAAAACCATTCCTTAAATTAATTTGGGAATCCTAAAATAACAGTACATTGCCAATATTTATAATCAAAATTCTAAATAAAAACTAAGTATACTTTTAAATTAAAAGATACAGATAATTTACTCTTGTTGAAATCTCTAAATCTACAATCCACCGAATTGGGGACACCACCCGTTAGAAACCTTCCTATTCTCTTGGATGAGATTGGTTTGTGGGAACCAATTGGAATGGAAAAAGTTTTAAAGAGAAACTAGTTTGTAAAAAAGTAAAATCATTAGTTCAATTGATTGATTAAGAAAAACTATTTTTCTTCTAAATATTTATAACACTCTTTCCTTCCCGGTGTAGGAGAGAATCATTGCATTCTATTAATTTCAAAAATATCAAATTAATAGAAATTTCAAATCAACTAATTAATTAACAATTAATAATTAACTAAATCATATTTAATTAATATTTCATTTAAATAAATTTAAATGAACATCTCTCCAATATCTTATAGTTTTAAATTAATTTAATTAAATCAAATTAAATTAAACTAAACTATTAATTAATAGCTAAATTAAATATTTTATATTTAACTTAAATTAAATTTGAATCAAATTCAAATATAAATTTCTCCTCTAACCAATAATTTTCATATGAATCCAATTCACATTAAATTGATATTTGAACTCATTCAAATATTTTATCTCTCATAAATTAATTTTGAATCATATCCAAAATTAAATTTATATAATAAAGTTTGATTAAGCTATACAAACTTTGTATTATAATGTATATCACCATACATTATACTAATTTGCAAAATAAATTTGAACATTTCAAATTACAACCAATATAAATAAATCTTATTATAAGGAGACCTAATAGACTTACAGATTATAAGCTACAACGATATGAGATTAATTGGCTAAATTCATTAATCACATTAATCCATATTCGTTAATTGTGCGCACACTCTACTAAAGACTCACAATTGACCTATAACAGTAAATTAGTCTTTCACGAGTGTTCGTAACACCAGCTAGATCAAATTATCATTTTACCCATGGGTTACTCCTAGTACTTAAATACCGTGCTCATCTAATGAACAACATGTTTTTTTTTTTTTTTGTGTAGAATTTTGTTAGTTCTATTTGCTATCACTTTTTACGAAATAAAATAGCGGGAAGTTCCGAAGTTTTGTTTTGGTGAGTTTACTGTCTTTGAAATCACCAATTTTTGCCCAAAATTGAAACATTGAGCTCCATTCTCATTCTCCCTAAACCCCTCTCACACCACTGCCTTCAACTCCGAATCAATGGCGCGAGCCAGGCATCCACCCCGAAGAAAGTCCAATCGCACGCCATCAGGTTCTTCCTTTCTCTCTTCTGCATACACCGAGTAGTTTGGATAAATTTTACTTCTTTTTTTTTTTTTTTTTGGATTGGTAATGGTTTTGTCCCTGGAAGTGTTGTTGGATGTATTGAGCTTTTGTCCTTTTTCATACTGCTTCTCGTTTTGTTTGTGAAATCTTAGGTTCTGGAGCTGCACAGTCTTCCCCAACTGCCCCTTCGACGGTATTACTTTCTCGCTTTCTGTACAATGATTAGATTTTCGCTTCCACGTTTCTATTTTCTTTGGAGTTATGATGGAAAGATGTTGGGGAGATAATACATTATGGGTCTGCGAGGTCTGGTTTCAGTAGATTTGGTGGCTTAAGAATTTTCGAATATGAGAATCCTGTCATTGTTTTCCATTTTTAACATATAATTTCTTCTCTAAAGAAAGGGGAAAAAACCCGTAGACTCTTTTCATTTTGATGATAGGATAGTAGGAATGAGAGAATAAATTATATCATTTTTTCCCCTGTTTGTGGCAAGGGTAAGATAGAGCTTGGGTGTTCATGCCTCTTCTAAGTTGAAGGCTCACTTGTGGAAGTATGTAGTCTGATTGGGTTGTTTGATATTGCATCGGGCATCCCGAACGTGTGCCAATATGTTGGTAGACAAATTACCCCTCAAATTCGCTTTTACTTATGAAATGAAGGGTACACTTGATAGTAAGGAGGGGATTAATGGGATAAATTGATATGCAGGGTTAGTTACTAATGGTATATAATATATATAAAGCAGAGGCAGTTATTGTCTTAACTTATATTTTTTAGTGTAGATATAAAACTCCCGAAAAGTCTGTGAACTTTGTAATTCTCTTTTCTCTATGTATATAAAAGAAAATTACTGATTCCCAGCAGGTTTCTAATTGTGAAGATGTAACTTTTACAACCCATGATGTGGGGTTACTTGTTTCCATATAGATATTTAGTATTGATTTGAGGACCTCTTATGTCTACCAAAACTATCAATTGGACTAGATTGGAGGGATGCTCTGATTGGAAAGTGATAGGAATGCTATTAAGGGTATATTAGTAATTAGCTAAGGAACTTGTTATGATATTTGGTTATAGATTAAGAGAGTGGGAAGGGAAGATGTATACATTATTGTAGCATGAGATTTAGGGCTTGAACTTGAAAGGTATCTCAATAGAGGATCTCCAAGTACCTTGAACACTTATTTTATCTTGTATGTTCTTATTATTTATATTGAAAAGAAGAAGAAGACAAACACAAGGTATATGTGGAAAACCCTAGTACATGGAGAAAAAACCACGATAGGAGTTGCTCTTATTGTTTACTAATAATCCAAAGAATATGAGGGGTAAGAATATATATAGGCTACAACAAGCCCTAACAAATGAGGAAATAAAACTAGGGTACAGTAAAATACAAAAATACCCTTGAGGCTTTAAACAATCAACTAGCTCTTATTTCCAACATTCCCCCTCAAGTTGGAGGGTTGATGTCAATTTGACCCAATTTGCTAACACAAGAGTCAATCCTTTGGTGAGAACCATCAACAATTTGTTGACTAGACGGATTGTACGAAATACAGAAACTGTCATTATCAAGTTTCTCCTTTATAAAATGTTTTTCAATCTTCACATGTTTCGTTTCGTCATGTTGAACTGGGATGTCAGCTATGCTTATAGTAGATTTATTATCACATAAGAGCTTCATAAATAACTCACATTCTTGGTGAAGATTAGACAAAGCTTTTTGCAGCCAAATCTCTTCACTGATTCTCAAACTCATAGCTTTATATTCAGCTTCAGCACTACTCCTAGCGACAACACCTTGCTTGTGAGTCCTCCAAGTAACAGATCACCCACACAAAGGTACAGTATCCTAGAGTGGACTTTCTGCCAGTAATTGATCCTACCCAATTAGAGACGGTATAAGCCTCAATACATCTTCCGTTAGTTTTCCTAAACATCAAACCTTTACTTGGAGTAGTTTTCAAATACCTCTAAATACGATTCACATCTTCCATGTGTTCTTCGTAGGGTGCTTGTATAAACTGACTCACAATACTAACTAGGGGTGTAAGTCCAATTCGAATAACCCGATAACTCAGACTACCCAACTCATATTATATGGGTTGGGTTAGGTTAGTTTAAAATGTGGGTTGGGTTGGGTCTCAGGTTAGAGGTTCAACCAAACCCAACCCGAAATAATAATATATATATTATATATTTATATTTATTATTATTATTTATTTAATAAAAGTAAAGTTAAGGGTATTTTGTTAGCTGATCGTATTGAAAGTTAAATGATCGTGTAAAAAGTAAACGATCATTTAAAAGTAGAAAGCTAAATGATATAAGAGGGTAAATGATCGCTAGGTTGGAAATGAAAAAAAAAAAAAAACAACCCAACCCATATTTTATTGGTTGGGTTGGAAAATTAATTTGAGTTATTCGAGTTGTCAACCCAAAAATATAGGTTGGGTTGAGAATGTCTCCCAATCCAACTCAACCCAACTTGTTTACACCCCTAATACTAACCGCATAGGAGATATCCTAGTGTGGGATAGATAAATCAACTTTTCCACTAGATGCTGATACTTCTCTTTATCAAGAGGAACTTTGTCAACAGAATTTCTCAGTTTCGAATTGAATTCCATAGGAGTATCAGCAGGTCTGCATCCATCATATCTATTTCTTTTAACAGGTCAAGAGTATATTTACTTTGTGAACAAAGATTCCTTCCCTTGATCTCACCACCTCCATCCCAAGGAAGAATTTCAGATTTAGGTAGAGTGCAAAGATCTCATGTCTTATTCTTCTTAAGCACTCTCATTTCTTCCATGACAATAGTCTTCCACTCTAGACTCTTTATAGCTTCATGTATGTTCTTTGGTACTATTGCAGTATCAAGGCTTGCAGTGAACGCCTTGAACTTAGGCGATAGATTACTGTAAGACATGTAATTACACATAGAATGCTTTGTACAGAACCTAGTATCCCTTCTCAAAGCAATGGGCATGTCAAGAGAGGGATCATAACTTCTTGGTTTGTTTGAGTCATCCTAGTTGGTCTCACCCACCTGTTTTTCTACTAGAGTTTCATCACTTCTGGCAACCGTGTTCTCTTCTTGAGATTAGTCATGTCCTTCTCAACCACATCAATAATATCATCCTCAATGCATAAGTTATTATTATTAAGTTTAGTCATACCATGAGCTTGTGTTGGTTTAGATTCATGGACCGAAGTCGACGGAGCAGTAGGGTGCACTATTTCCTTTCTAAGGTTCTTCCTGTAGTAAGTTATCCAAGGGACTTGGTTGGTGGGTAAAACGGTGTCATGGAGGATGGGTTCAGAAGGCTCAGTAAGAGCTAAAGGAACGAAGGAAATGAGCCACTTAGCCTCTTCACTCATACTCTTTCCTTAAGGAGGGCTCACAGGAAAGAAGGGTTTGTCCTCAAGGAAGGTGACATCCATGGACACAAAATACTTTCGAAAAGGAGAATGATAACACTTATAACCTTTCTGGTGTAGAGGATACCCCTAAAAGGGCATGGTTGAGCACGAGGAGCAAACTTAGTATGGTTAGGGCCATGATTGTGAACGAAGGCAGTGCACTCGAGCACACGGAGAGGAACACCAAGAATAAGTTGTGTGATAGGGTAGAACTCCTTGTGACATTCAAGAAATTTTTGGAGCTGGAGGATGCAAGATGATATTCTATTGATAAGATCATATTGCTAAGGCAGTAAAACATTCTTAAAAGAACTATGCTTTTCATATATACATCATAAGATTGCATCATTAAGCATGATACAAACATAGCATGAAAGAACTTGGAAAAGACTATCTTTTCATTGAAAAGTCACTCACAAAGCCTGATCTCCTTTGTTCTTCCACCTTTCTTAACATCTAAACTTTTCTTCCCCCTTCTCGTCTAATCTTTCTTTTCTTCCTTCATCTTAACGCCTTCTTTACAGCTTCTTCTATTCAGCTGTTTTCTTTTGAGAACACTTTAGAGCTTCCTTTCCCACTTTTCTTCTGATCTCACGAGGCTTATTTATACTCCCACTTTTCTTCTGATCTCACGAGGCTTATTTATACTAAGTTTAAACTAGATTAGTCATCCTTAACTTCATATTTGCTTGCCAGCTCCTCTTTCATGATCTACATATGTCGGTATCCCATTTCCTCTAGTCATGCTTATCCTTAAGTTAACACGTAAAACACTGACTAATTTGAGTCTACAGCCTCACCCAAAATACCTAACTTCCTTCCCTTGCATGGCTTCTTTGCCTGATGCCCAAAGCTCTTTTCGTGTGTTGTGTACCCTTCCTCGCGTGACACCTCTTCTGATCATCACGCAGATCCCAAATCGCTTTCTTCTTATACAACCTAACTTTCTTCTTCACAACCCTTCTATTCCAGAACGCGGGTGCTTCACAGTACAAGAAGAAAATAACTATCAAATGGTTGCGTCTTGCCTCATCCAATTACAGGGTTTGGAGTTGGTACAACTTTCACTTTTAAGGGCCATCGGTAGTAGAGAGCTTTATTTTGTAATTGCAAGATAATTTTTTGGTCAAATATATTTATATTTTCTTGCTCTTGGTTTACTTCAACTAGTTTGGTACAGTTGCTTATTTATAGATAAATAGATAGATAGATAGATAGATATAGCTATATAGATTATTGACTAACTAGTATTCTGTCCTCAAAATTGATAGCCACTTAATGGGAGAACGCAAAATGTCAGGCAAGCTCAAAGTGAGTTTTTTTATTCTGGCTTTTCTTCACCTTTGTATTAAGAACATTTTGATTTTGGTGATAGCTTTTGCATTTGCTTTTTCAACTGGTTTATTCTGTGTAAGTCTTTTTTCGTTCTTTTCTTTTTCTATGGCTTGAAAACTTTTTAATATAGACTCATCGTCAAGAACAATAAAGAAAAAAAAACGCTTCAGACCAGGGACAGTGGCATTAAAAGAAATTCGGAATCTCCAGAAATCATGGAATCTGCTAATTCCAGCTAGCTGTTTCATTCGAGCAGTAAGGTTTTTTTTCCTTTTTTCCTTTCTCTTTTTCTCTAGTTCCTATGTATATAAGGACATCTTTGCGTGCATATTTTCACTAATTGATTTTAAGGACCGAAAAATATGGTCAGCCTCTTGATTTCTAGAGAACAGAAATGGTCAGTACAGAAACTCAGGAGAAATGAAAATTCAAATATGAGAAAAAGTATTCAAGAGAAAGTCCTATATCTAGATTCACACTTCCTTCTGACAAGTATTGTAACCTAGTTTTTTATACTTACAACTATATAAAGTGGTCTTAATGCAGTTTAATATGCTATGTGATTATTTTGATATTCATGTTTCTGGTCTCATATTGAGATGTCTGCTTCTTTGCCATGACAGTAGCCTTGGTGCATATATTCTATTTTATAATAGTTCACTCTATACATTTCTGAGGCTATTTCTTTTGGGGAAAAAAATGGAACTTCAATCAAGAAATGTGGACTATAAAAATAGTGGAGCCCGCCTACCTAGTATAGTTATTGTAGATGCTACTTGCCTAGGATAAAATTCTATGAATTTCTTGACAATGAAATTAGTTGAGAGTAAGGTGGTCTCATGAGATTGATCAAAGTGTGCAATCTAAGTTAGGCACAGACAGATATAAATTTATATTTCCACGTATGTAATGAAAACAAAGGGGGAATATCATGAACAACTTAGTGAAACCCATGATACAGCGTTGAAATCTGCTGGACCCCAGCCCTTCTGCCATTGATTTTTCTAGTCAAATGTTCCACATAAGAGCCTGATAGTCAGCTTGTAAAAAAGAATCCTCCTGTCCTTAAATGGGGCTTTGTTAGTTGAGTTCTTGAAGAGCAAGAACATATTAAATGCTCATTTTGTAATTACTTAACATATATTGCTTTTAAAATTTGATCATGTGACGGTTATAATAAACCCTTGTAGGTGAAAGAAGTAAGCAACCAGTTGGCTCCACAGATTACGCGTTGGCAAGCTGAAGCTTTAGTAGCTCTTCAGGAAGTAATTGCTTCTTTTCGTTAGTTTGGTTGAATGAGCCTTCTTTTATTTGTCTACACTAATGAGAGGAGTTGTGTGATGTGTCTTCCATTTTGTCTATACTAGGAAGCAGCTTCTCTTCCTTTGTGCTACACTACTTTTGGCAATGCCGTTCGGAATTTCAAGCTTATAATTTTTTTAATTTGTTGCAACTTGAAGAAGAAATTAAAATTCTCTTTGTTGTGTGAGTGTGTGTGTATTTCCTTTCCAAGCTATTGTTTAATTCTTGATTTATAAAATTTGATGTTGTGGTTTAGTACTTCAAAAATACCTTTTGTTTCCCAAACTTATCTATTATGGAACATAGTACAAATGTCGATTTTACTTAATTGTCTTGGAACAACCGGTTTAAAGCAACTTGTGTGTTTGTGTCATAACTTTGTCCCTCAATAGCCAAGCAAGTATTTGCGCAGTTTACTTCTAATTTTTAAGCGTATCTTGTTATCACCTAGTTCAGGTAGTTGGATTTTATGCCATCTTTAACTATAAACGTTATTTCCATTTAATGAATCATGTTGTTTTGTTTCTTTAAGATGGGAACGAAGCGAAAACATCAAACCTTCTTGTGTTTATTTTGAAGTTCTGAGGACCATAGTAATATTTTCCCTTTATTTTTGTATCTGCGATTATTTAAAGTATGTTAAACAAGCTTTATTCTGTTAGACATCTTTTTTAAATCTTAATTTAGCCTCATACTTCTTATAATTGATCTCTGACTCACTCTTGTATTTCTATCCATGGCCATATTTGGCTTAAGACTTAGTGTTGTTACAAGATATTAGGAGTGAGTTAATTTTCACTTTTACGTGCAATTATGTTATTATGATTTCCTTTTTGAGTTAGTTTCTTTCGTCTTTCTGTTGCATACAAAATATTTTTATTTCTTGCAACAAACATTTGGCCGACCTGATTCCATTTTTTGTAGTGCAATCTATCACTTTGTCACCTGTTTTTGTGAAGCCTGATTGTATTTTGTTGATATCTGCTTTTCGTTAGGTTTTTTTAAGATCAAGTAAAATTGTACCATTAAACTGCTTGCATCTCTCATCTGTAGGCAGCAGAAGATTTTTTGGTTCACCTATTTGAAGATACCATGCTGTGTGCTATTCATGCCAAACGTGTAACTATCAGTAAGTCAATCTTCACATATTTGAGTTTTGTTCCAATTTTGATTATGGTAGCTATTTTTCCTGTCAGTATTATTTAGATTAAAATACCATTTTGGTCCAACTATTTTGAATTTTGTCCCATTTTTGTCCCTGTTCTTTGGATTGCCCAATTTTAGCCCTTTGTACTTTCAATAAATCTCAAAATTAGTCCTTGTAGTTATTGTCTTGTTGATTGTTCCCACAAAAACATTAGTCTCTATGAGCACATCTTTCATAAATTGTGAAAATATATTATACACAATGTCTTTTCTTGATGAAAATTATTTTTATTATTTTTCTAATTTTGATAGAGAAATTAACTTCTAAAGACTAAATTGAAGTTTTATTGAATGAAAGCACGTGGACTGAATATAAGATTTATGGACAGTACAGGAACTAAAATTGGACAATTGAAAAGTACAAAGTCCAAAATGGACCAAAATCCAAAGTACAGGGACCAATATAGTATTATACTCTTATACTTGGGAAAACTATACAAAATAGCCCCTGATCTTTTAAGCAATCCTAAATTTGTTCCTTTATTTTTCAAAGTTCTCAATTTTACCGTCAATGTTTTAAAATTCTCAATTAGGTTTTTTGTTTAACATCTTTTTTATGAAAAAAAGAATAACAATATTTAGACTCATGTTGTCACATGAGATCCAACTAGTTTATTGTTAAAATCTGACCCACCACAAGCAAATTCCTTTCTTTCCTAGTGGCACACTCATGTGCCCAAATATGTCGACTAGGCAATAATTTAGTTTGACATAAGATTTGGTAACAAATTTTAACAAAGGGTAACTAGCCCCATCCATGTTCGTTGAAACCTTCTTCCATTTTGTTAAAAAAAATTGTGTGCTTTTACTTAAACAGTAACAGCCTCATTCTCACTGCCCCAGCTTTCTCCTTCGTTTTGATTGATATTTTCTGTTGCACTATGGGGAGTTTATTTTTAAGAAAAGCAGTAATATTGAAATCTATTGTGTCATTAAGATAAGAGTACATCAGTCACTGTATAATCTTTTTTGTTTTGTTACTCGAAGTTTCTAGCTGAAAAGGATAAAGGAAAAAGAAAACCCAAAATCTTAATTAAAATATATTATAGTTTCTTTTGTCAAAATGAGCTTAGCTCAATAGTAATTGACATTTTCTTTCTCATTAGAAGTTTTGATTCCGCATCCTGCCGTTGTACTAATATATATATATATTTCATGCTATGAAAAATTGAGGTTTTGTTTTGCTTGTATTTGATGATTGAAGTAACTTTTAAAATTTGAACTCCAAGATTCAAATTAAAGGTAAGGCACTCAATTGAGGGGAAAATAGTTAACCGTTCTGTTTGAATTAGGTTTAGTTAATAAAATTTGATGCTTCTACACAATGGTCAAAGTTCCATAAGCAAGCATATGGACTAAGATTATTCACTTCTTTAGATTGGTTGTGTTAGGAAATGATTGATAAATTTCTTTTTAACTCATTTTGGATCGCTTCTTCCTTTTCTTCTTTCCATATATGAACATAAGAACTAAAAAACACTCCTGGATTTGATAATCAATACTTTCAACTTGTAAAATAGTTGGACACTGGACAGTATAATACTCTCAAACATGATTATGAACTGCGCTAGGTTCCAAGTATCTGCTAAGTCTATAGATCTTTATTTCCTGCTATCCTCCAAGTAGTTTATTGATCCTTTAAATGTTATCCATTTCCGTTTTTTCCATTCAGTGAAAAAGGATTTTGAACTGGCACGTCGGTTAGGAGGGAAAGGGAGGCCATGGTGAGAAGAGATGTTCGTTAGAAAGAGTAGCCGATTTAGCAACCCAATACCTCATTAATCGGCATCATAGAATTGCAGTTGTTGATTGCTAGTAAAGTAGTATATTTGAATGCGTAAAAATTAGGTAGTACACAAGACCAAAAAAATTTGTTGCCGAGAACCGTTTATGCCACAGCCTCCAAAGTTCCAATCCCCCATCCATATCAAATTTGACTCGAGATACGAAGTTTATGTTAGCTGTTTTAAAGAAGATTGTAGGATCGATTCAGCTTTGATGTGGCCATTGATTCTGACTCTTGCGGTGCTTTTTGTAATCTGTAACTTTGTTGCATTTTGTTATTAGAATACAACTTTCTTGTGGCAGGTCTGTCAAAAAAGAAGACACCATTTGGTCAGCCCAATCTCTTTACTATTGTGTGCGTTTGTAGGGGTAACGTTCATTTTGTCTGTCTCTTTACTATTGTAAGTTGTAACATTTGGTGTTCGTATTTTTGTAAATGATGGTTGATTTTTGTACTATTAAAATCTTTACCATTAAGTTTCATGTGTTAAAAATCTTGTGATATCTAGGTCTAGCTTGATTTTGTTGTAGGAAGTGTGCCGATTTTGTTATCTTAGTTCAATTGTGTATTGATTTTTAAGGTACAAATGTTAAATTAGACTAGACTATGCAAAAATACTCCTATACCATGGTTTTGGTTTTGGTTTTGGTTTCATCAATATCCCTCAACTTTTAAAACTACTAGTATTATTAGTAGCTTGTATGAAATACCATAGGTTGTGAAATGATTATTCACTCGTTGATTATTCGAATAGGCCATCGATATTTGATGTAAACAGAAAACATTACAAGCTATTTTAAAACGATTTGTGATGAATTTACAAGTATTTCTCTTTTATCTTTATCCTTATTCTTACTGTATCATATTAAATGTGACTTAGGAATAGAATCATTTTTTAACGTTTTTACTATTTGTCCAATTTTAAGTTTACAATATTAACTTATGTATTAATGTTAATATTAAGTTATTGTTTTTAGTTTATAAAAAAGTCATTCACATTTATGTTATTGTGTTCGGTGGATGAATAATGTTTTTAGAAATCATTTAACACTACTTGTAACCATTTTGCACTCAAGGAAAATAAGTTTGGTTTTCCAAATTCCACAACTTAAAAAATTTTAGTTTGTTACCATGGAAAATAATTTATTCTTTTTGTAATAAATGAATAAGTATCATTATTATAATTAATAAAAAAAATATTTCTTTTAAAATTCTATAACAAGAACGATAAATTATATCTGTAAACTTCTTCACATTTATTGCTTAAAATTATATTTGTACAACAATTTACTCCATATACAAAATATAAGGTTGAATTTTTATAATTGTAATAAAACACAAAAATATTTTATACACAATATAAGGTTGAATTTTTATAATGATAACAAAACACAAAAATATTTACGATCATGGTGACAAAAAGCAAAAGCCCATGAAGTCAATACAATATTTTCATAATTTTTGAGATGATGTATTACTTTTCTTTATTTTTCTTTTTTATGATTTATTCATCTTTTTTTACCAGATTTCATCTCTTCTTTCAGATTTTCTTTCTTCTTTAAATGATTTTTTTTTTTTTTGTTTAAATCTCCTATTTCATCTTTACCGTTTTTGACAAGATTTTTTTAAACAACTTCATCTTTCTCATATTCGAGAATATCCATATCGTTTGAATATCATTTTGACATGATCTAAATGATCATTTACAATTGTCAACATGATCGCCTACCATGGTCAACATAATTGTTTAAATTTGAAGTCATTTTTCCATCGTTTAAAAAGAATTACACAATCGTGTTTATATGATCTAAACGATCACCCAAAGAACTACACCATAGTTAACATGATCGTTTAGCATGGTCAATACGATCGTTTAGATTTGTAACACTTTTTCCATCGTTTAAAAAAATTACACTATCATCTTGAGATTGAGAACATGCATTTTTGTAAGCAAAAACTAACCATAGAAAAAATTTAAAAAAAGTGGCAAATTTGACTAAAATATTTACAGCATATAGCAAAATTTTCAGATTCTATCAATAACCGGCATTGATAGTCAGTTTTATTAGTGGCAATAATAGATAGTGATAGAGTCTATCAGCTATTATGGATAGAATCCAAAATTTTCCAATAGCTTGTAAATACTTTAATTTATATTTTACTTTTAAAAATACCTCTTTTATCATATTGGTTTTTCATCCCTCAAGACCAATTTTGAATCTCCCATTTTTGGTAAGTTCTTCTATATATTATAAATATAAGTGATTTAGTTTCATTATAATATTTCATTTATCTACGTTTCTGTTATTTAAATAGATATTGTTGGAGTTATAATAAATGTAAAACTCATCACTCTTATCAAATCTCGAAATTTGAAAGAACAACTTAGTAAGAAGTATGATCATTCTCGATAAAAAGTAAAATTATTCCTTTAATTTGTTTAAAATAAGTTCATTTTTATTATATCCTCTCTAATCGTTTGTACAATGAATAGTTCAAAAACACCATGAAGTTTAGAGAGAAAAAAACAACAAACAATGTCAAATAGTTGTTATCTCTAATGTTAAGTTCGTCTATTACGAAGGTATTGATAATTTTATTAAATGATTGTTGCTTTTACTTTTTAAAATAATAGATGAATGTAACAACTCATTAGCCTATGTTTAATTTCATATTTGATAGTAATTAATATAATTTAATTTCAAACATGATACAAAAATAGACTAATATAGTATTTGTCCTCTATAATAGTAATGAAAATTATTTATTGATGGATCTACTTTTAATTTAAATTTTATTTTTGTTGGATTTTATGTCCTAAAATTCGTCGATAGTAAATATAGTTCGTTGATCGTTATTAATAAAATGTTGTTATTATAATTTCAATAAAACATTATTGATTATATTGTTAATTTTTTTCTTAATAACCTAAATACAATCAACTAACATCTTAAGCTATTTGAGAAGTCTTGAACAATATGTAGAGACATACATGGATTAATGATCGAGATATAGCTTAAAGTGTTTATAGTATAAAGATAAGGTTTGAGTATTTTATCCTAGTATCAAATTATGGATACGACTCACTTTGTATTTGATATAAACACAATGATTCAACATGTTTGTGTAGGTGACATATGAGTGGGGATATCCTATGTAACTTAGTCTTAATCATGAGTGTATTATGAACTTCTGTTTGCGAGAGATTATCTTTTGATTTATACGGGTAAGAGTGACCAAATTTTCGACTCAATATGCTTATCATTTTGGAGACAAAACCGAGTGTGGAGCTGGGAACATAATCACCCAAGTGTTCTTATGAATGGTATCTCCAGAACTTTAACAAAGGGTCCTACCCTCTCTATGACATAAGAGAGGTTTCTATTTATTGGTTAGACCAAAGATCAATTGTTCACTAGATGAACATTGATTTTTAAGGACTAGAAGTATACTGGGGGTAAAACGGTAATTTGACCCAGTTGGTGTTATGAACACTTGTGAATGACTAACTTACTATTATTAGTCTATATCCGTGGACACAAAAATATATCTACAGTAAGGGAGAGTTCATATGTAATTCTTTAGTGGAGGGTACACAAAGTTAATGAATACTTATTAATATGGTTAACAAGTTTAGCCAATTGATCTCATATCGTTGTAGCTTCTTATATGTAGGTCCATTAGGTCCCCTTTCTAGCTTGTAAAGGGTAATGAGGCTAATATATATTGGTTGTAATTAGAATTGATTGAATACTTTGGAACTATATTATATAGAAATAGGGTTGGACACCTTATTTTGGGACCATTAATCTATGGATGCAATCCACTTTGTATTTAGTACAAACAATGTAATCCTAAATCATTCATATGAATACATGTAAGTGGGGGTGTCCTATGCAATGAGATTGAATAAGACAAGACCATGAGGTAGCACATTTACATTTTGATATTGTTTACTATTTAAAATTGACTATCTCGATTTCAATGACCTAGGTAACTTGATCTTAATCCTCAACCAACTATGAACTTTTGTTTATTTGAGATTATCCTTAGATAAACAATGATGAAGACAACTCAACAACATTGGCCTAATATATCTCTCATTTCAAAGATAAGACTATGTAGATAGTTGGGTCATATAATGCAAAACAAAATTCACTCCTACCCGCTTTTAGGGATTATAGAGAGCTTGTTCCCCTAAGTGTTGACTCCAAGGCTTGAATAGGAGCCCCTCTCACTGGCCCAAGAAGGATTCGATTTAGCAGATAGTCTATAAATCAATTGTTCATTAGAGGATTTGTAGAACTTAAGAAACAAGATGTAATATCGAGGGTAAAATGGTATTTTGATCTTACTATGATTACGAACAATCTATGAAGGGTTGACTTACTAACCATGGTTGTATCAAGTTGACACAAAATATCTACAGTGAAGAGAGTGCAACTACAAGTTATTAAAATAATAACTAAATATTGATTGAAATTTGTGATTAAAATAATAACTAAATATTAATTAATTAGATAATTTAATTAATTATTAACACAATTTTGTTATTATTTAATTAAATATTTCAAATTAATTAGATTAATTATTGAAATTAGACTTTGATAGTCAAAGTCTACAAACTTGAGGTTTTTCCATCTTATAGTTGAAGATTGAATAAGGTACTTAGTAGGTAAGGTGCTTAATAGGTTAAGTGTTGTTCTCTAATTTCACCACAAATACCACTTCATGCACGAATTAAGCGTTAGATGCAAATCAAATTTGCCTGAATTTGGGATATTAATGCACGAGGTTTTATGAGATCAAACGTTACTGGAAGTTGATAGTTTTGTTAGAAATTTTTTTTCACTCCAACATGAACTTAACTCAACTGACACATGTACGTACCTGTGGACAAGAGGTCTTAGGTTCAACTCTCCACCCCTATTTTAGCATGTTTATAGATCTAGATCATAACATACATTAATAGAAATGAGACTTGATTCTCATTTGGAATAAGGATAGTAATCTTTTGTTTAATTTGGAATGAGAGATAATATTGGTGGTTGAAGATTGGCTGGCTTTATTCAAAATTCTACCTACATACTTGAAAAGTTGAAGTGTAATAGAGTTTTAGAGATTTGTTGTAGAGTAGACATAGGTCATAGGGTAGCAAAGCAAGGAAGAGAGAAACGAATAGATGAAAATAGGAAAGCTAACCCGAACCAAAAAAACAGTAAGTAGAGAGACAAACAATTATTTGGCTCTCTTTTTGAAATAGGTATTAGAGGCCATCTTCATTTTCTAATATAGGTAAGATCAGTAAAACCCAAACCTTTTACAAATTCGAATTGAACCAAAAACCAAAAACCAAAAACCAAACCAAAAAAATGTGTCCGGTTTGGTTCAACTTTAACATTGAAAACCCAATTGAAGCTAACCAAACCGAACCACTTCAATGTTTTATATTAACTTAGGGTTACTCTTCTCTTAGTGAGGAGAGAGTGCCCGCATTATTAGAAAAACAAAAAATAGGAGAAAATAAAAGAAAATAGAAACGTAAGTCTGCTGCCGCCAATCTCCCACCTTCCACCTTCGTTCCTTTCCCTCTCTCTCCGCCGCTCTCCGACGCTCAGTATCGGATTTCATATTCCTTTTTCGTTAACTTTGTTTTCAGTCCTATTCGTCAATGGCGCCGAACAAGAGGACTAGGGATAGACTGCGAAACCCCCAGCCTTTTATCACCACAGATGAAGATACGGTGCCCAATAAGCAACATTCCAAAGCAAGAAAGCGCAATCATCAGGAGGAAGAGACGCTTTTGTCATCCGGGATGAGCTCCAAGATATTTAGAGAAGCTCGTATTCAGCAGAGAGAGAATGAGTTTGAAGCTAGAAACCAACAGCATCCCAACCCTTTCTTTGACCTTCCGGATGAAGAACTCCCCAAGGACGAAGAGGATATTGATGACTTTACTGGATTCTCTGAAACTCAAACTGAAATTGGTACTTATAAGGAGGTACCGTAGTGTGGCTATGTACATGAATGAATTTGATATAATGTGCTTTAGGTTGTTGGGACATATGGGATTTTAGTTTTTTTTTTTTTTTTTTTTTTATATATATATATATATTATACAGGAGGATATTGCTGAGGAAGATGAGCGACTAGTGGAAGCTTTTCTGTCAAAGGATGGTGGTCCACAACATACTCTTGCTGACCTTATTGTTAGGAAAATCAAAGAAAATGATGCTATAGTCTCTTCAGGTATAGACGCGTTTTGGTGTTTAAGCAAGTTTCAATTTGATCATACGCTTTGTAATATTTCATTTGTGTTGTGGTTTCATTGCCATTGATGTTTGTGGATGCAGATGCAAAGCCTTTGCCGAAATTAGACACCTCAGTCATAGACTTATACAAGGGGTATAAAGCTATCAATTCCGTTGATTTTTTTTTAAATAAAAAAAGAAATTTGGGATATTTTCTTGAGCTGAATTAACATACTTGATGCAGAGTGGGAAAATCTCTCAACAAGTATACGGCTGGAAAAGTACCCAAAGCTTTCAAGCGCATCCCTTCCATGCCACTCTGGGAGGAAGTTTTATATTTAACCGAGCCTGAAAATTGGTCACCAAATGCTATGTTTCAAGCCACAAGAATTTTTGCATCCAATTTGGGAGTGAAAAAGGTGGAGAAATTCTATAAGCTGGTTTTGCTTCCAGCAGTAAGGAGAGACATTCAGAAGAATAAGCGGTTACACTTTGCCTTGTATCAAGCATTGAAAAAGGCCCTGTATAAACCCACTGCTTTCTTCAAAGGAATTTTGCTTCCTCTCTGCGAGGTATTGTCTTAACCAGGACTTCTTTTCTTTTTATTTTATTTCATATGAAAGAAGAATTTTGTTGTTCAAATGATATTACGAAAGGAAATTCGTATTAAAGTAGAAAAGTTTTTCCAATGACTTGTAAGAGACAGCTTAGCTAAGAGCCTTAGACTATAATCACAAAATGGTAATGTATGAAATCAAAGTGTTAATATCTCAAATGACTTTCAAAAAACTCTTTAGGTGGCCTTTAATGCATTTATTGATAATTCTGGTTCAGTTGATACCCCCTCTGACAATTGGGATGTATACCTGGTCTAACCTTAGGGAGGATTTGGCAACAATTCATATTGACAGGTTTTTACTCTCTCCTGCATGCTTTACCTTCAAAGATTCCTCCATTAGGAAATTATCTAGACCAATTTTCGATCACTCTTCTCTTTAGGAAATCTGATAGAACCCGACTTCTCAGTTTGCAATGGAAAAGGATACAATATAGGAAATACTGTGGCTTATGTGTATCTGGTGTTCGATATTTCTGTTGGGTGGTAGCTCCTTAGGCTCCTCGAAGACGTCCTCATACTGTGTTAGAACTGTCAAGATGCTCTCCAGTTCGGTTTCGTTTTCTGCAGTTTTCATTTGGCATGCCTCCAGTGTTCTGCACTCAATCAGATATCCCGTGTCCGTTTCTACCCAAGATTTAGTGAGGTTTTTTAGACTCACTTGAGTTTTTGTTAAACTCGGATCTCCTTTTAGTACCACCTTTTTACTGTTATGAAAAAAAGACATGGTTAGGTTCCTCCAATCCATTTCTGTCACTCCCAAGGAGTGTAACCATTGCATTCCCAAGATCAAATCTACTCCTCCGAGTTCCAGTGGTAGGAAATTTTCTACTACTGTCCACCCACTGAGGTTCAGCTCCACCTTTTCACACACTCCCTTGCCTTTGATGGCCGTTCCGGATCCCAGTATTACTCCATAGTTGGCAGTGTCTTTTGTGGTTATCTTCAATGTCTTGACTAGCCGATCAGATATGAAGTTGTGGGTTGCTCCACAGTCGACCAGCACGACCACTTCCTTGTTTTGGATTGTGCCTCTTATCTTCATGGTTCCCGGGTTTGTCAACCCTACTACTGAGTTAATACATAACTCGACTACTTCTCCCGGTTCGTGCTGCAACTCCATGGCCTTCAAGTCTTCTAAATTGTATTCATCTTCCTCAATGATTTCTTCTTCTACATCGTCAGCCCTGACCACAAACATTCGTAACTCGCGAATCTCCCTTGCCTTGCACTTGTGCCCGGAGTAATATTTCTCATCACACTTAAAAACAGAGTCCCTTCTCTCTCTTGGCCTGGAATTCCGCGTCCGATAGTCGTCTCGAGGGTCCTTCTTTCCTAACCTCCTTCGCCGGCGACGCTCTCAGTGTAATCGTTCGGATTGGGAAGGCTACGTTCTCTTTATTCCCTTGTTCCTTTACCCCACCGTATGTCTTGGTTGTAGGATAGCTGCTACTCGAGAATTTGGTTCCCGAATATCCTGGTAAGTTTGCTTCCCTCCTCAGGATCTCCCGTTGTTCTACCATTTGCGCGTATCTCATCATCTCGGCTAATCCCACGGGATTGCAAAATTCGGTTTCTACCTTAATCCACGGTAACAACCCTCCCATGAATGTCTCTTCCACGATCTTCTCCGGGATATCCGATAATGGGGCCACCCATTTATCGAAGAGATTCGTATACTCCTCTACGCTTGACTTCTGTTGGATACGCAAGAACCGGCCATACAAGGAACCTTCGCGGGATGATCGGAATCGGATCAATAATCTCTCCTTTAAGTTTAACCAGCAGGTGAACTTGTCCCTCTCCTCCTGTGATCGGTACCAGTTGAGTGCAGGTCCTTCGAAGCTGATAGTGGCGACCGTTAGTTTTTCAGAATCCGTGAGTTTGTGTATTTGAAAATACCTCTCTGCGCGGAACAGCCACGAGTCGGGGTCATCTCCATCGAATACAGGCATTTCTACTCTTTTGAATCTGTCTCGATCATTGCCATCCTCTTCGCCGTCTTCCTTCTTTTCTGCCGTCCCTTTTTTTGTTTCTCTATTTGCCGAACTTTCTCCCTCCACCGTTTTTCCCGTCCATGTTTCTTGTTCTGACGAGTCGAGACCCTTCCCGCTCGCTAATACCCGTTCCTTGGCCATTGTTTCCATGAAGATCATCACCATCTGGTGAGTTTTCTCCACTTGAGCCTGCAAGTTCTCCATGTTCTGTGACATTACGGTCAGTTTTTCTTCCATCGCCGGAATTTTGTTGAGTTCTTGTTCGTGCGTGTCTCTTCTCTCTTCGCTTCTGGTTTGAACCATGGTTTCCCTTTCGTTTTGGATCGATGGGTGCTCTGATACCAAGTTGATAGAACCCGACTTCTCAGTTGGCAATGGAAAAGGATACAATATAGGAAATACTGTGGCTAATGAAAAATACAGAAGAAAAATAAAAGCTCCCTGTCGAAGACTCCCTCTCTCCCTCGGCTGCCTTCCTATCTCTCAAGGAATAACAGTAGGATTCTTATCACCAAAATTCTCTGCCCTCTCCCTTCCTTCTCGTCTCTATTTATATTTGCTCCCTCACTCCCCTGCCATGGTGATCGTGCGTCGGCACTCCATTTCCTTGTGGTCCCCACCTGCAGTTGGTTACATAACCAACTCCTCGTCCTTTTTCTCTTTCCTGTTTTTTCTCCTACTATACTGGCGTATGATGGGTGGTCTAACAAAATCAGAGGTGGGTCCATCTCCCTTCAGAAATTACCAGAAGCATGATGGGCTTTAATACTTGGGCTATTGTAGCTTTGACCCTCTAACATAATTTTATAAGGTACCAAACAAGGGAAGTGTACCCCTTATCCATCCCCACTTGTATTCTCATCCTCCTTCCCTCAATCCAATTGAACCTCTTCAGGGATTGTAGGTATTGTAGAGGCATGGTAGAGGAGGTTCTTTTGTACTACTGTTGAGAAGGGAAGGGAAAATTTTGGTAGATTATTTTCCCCCTCCTGATCCTTGTCTTCCATTGAGGAAGATAGAAATTTTTGTGCCATATACACTCTTTAATAAATTTTATCCATCTATTTCCAGACCCTTTTAGTTTCAATATTTCAATGAAAAAATTTCATTCCATTTCATCCCATCAGGGGCTTTTCCTAGAACCAAGTCAACTACCATTCTGTTATTCTTCTATTTCTACAGTCTTCCACCACTTCGTTTTCGACTAAAAGTTAGGTCAATGATTTGTCTTCCTTTGATAAAAGCATTTTGACCTGCCAAAACTGTAGCTGGTAAAGAATAATAATCTTTGTGCCATTACTTTTGCTATTATTTTGTTCACATATGCCATTGAATTTATGGGTCTGTAGTCTTTAATTCCTCCTTCCTTCTCCTTTTTAACTTTATTTTGCAATGTATATTCTGATCAGCGTGTCTCTAATTTGTTGTTGAAATTTAAGGTGCTCCAATGAAAACTTGCTTCTTTCTTTCTACAGTCTGGCACTTGCAGTCTGAGGGAGGCTGTGATCATTGGGAGCATTATTGAAAAGGTTACGATTCCTGTGCTTCATTCAAGGCAAGTTAGTATGTAACAAGTTTCATTATGCATTTAGAGTTTCTTTCTTGAGGTCAGGTACACATGAAGACACAAAACACATTATTTGCTAGTTGTTCAATTGGGGATTTTGGTTTTGTCTGCCCATTGCAGTGTTGCATTATTCAAGCTTGCAGAAATGGGATATTGTGGCACAACAAGGTATTAATTGATTGCTAAGTGTGCATATTTGAATGTTTTCTCATATTCTCACTAGGTGGAAAAATATTGTTTTTAATGAGAAACAAACATGTATATTCCAAAAGAAACCAGAAAAAGAACGGCATAGGGGCAAGGGGTTGAGAGAACCCCTGCCCAAAATACTAATGTAGAAAAGCTTTCCAATTGTTAAAAATCATCCAAAGGTGAAAGATTACAAAGATGAAAAATGGCACAAGATATTATCCATGAACTCATGCTAGGAGCTTTGTTTTCGAAGACCTATGTAACTATTCTATCAGTTTTATCTTGTATAGTTGGAGCCTTTTTCTTTAGTAGGGTTTCCTTCTTTTATCGGCTTGGCTTTTTCTTTTCCTTTGTATTCTTTCATTTTTCTTGAATGAAAGTTCTCACACACAAAAAATAAAAAAACTTTCATGCTAGTGGTAGTGGTATCAAGTATAATGGAATGCATTTCGTTTTTTTTCTCATGAAGAGGTGAAAGTAGAATTTAGTTTAGTGAGTATTGTGGACAACTCTAAACTTGCACAGAAACTTTATAATGTTAATACTTTCTGACGTAATTTATTTTAGAAGTTGTTGGTTTCGGAATTGCTAGCCATTGATTGTTTTATATTTGTATATATATACTTTTTAATCTTTTAATATTTAATAATAAATGTTGTTCATCCAACCTAAACATGGCTCATATAATTAAGGCACTGGAATCTTGGCAAAAGAGCTCATCTAATTAAAGCGTTGTAATCTTGGCAAAAGGTCAAGTTTGAATCTCCATCTGCACATATTGTTGAGAACTCAAATAATAATCAAATCTCCTCTTTTAGCAGGGCCTCTTTAATTAAGGGGCAGGCAGAAGGCAATACAATAACAGATGTTCTATAGTTTGTATAAAATTTCTTTGTGCAATGCCTAATAGGTGGCGTCCTTAAATTATGGCAGTTATTTTATTAAGCTTATATTGGAGAAGAAATATGCATTGCCATACCGTGTAGTGGATGCAGTGGTTGCACATTTTATGAGGTTCCTTGAAGAAACACGTGTAATGCCTGTAATATGGCACCAGTCACTACTTGCCTTTCTGCAGAGGTGAGCAAACAATTTTCTTTTCTCATGTTTTATATTGCCATTTCATGTGCTAGGCTTCCCTTTTTTTGGCATCAATTATATTTGTACTTAATGCAAATATCTTCAGAATGGTTTGTTTCAAAAAAAAATTTGATCCACCATGTACAGTTCAAGTATCTTTTGATTGTTCTTCAATCCACCTTAAACTAATGACTTGAATTTTCAAAATTATATATGTGTGTGTGTGTATTTATCATCTCATTGTAAACCCTAAGATGAATAGACTAGAAGCCAAATACCTAAAACAAGTAAGTCCAAACAAACTGTTGTTGGATCTCAAAAGGATATAATCAAAGCAACACAACGGCCTGACCATGGAAGATATTTTTCTCAAAAGCCGATAAAAAGTTTTGGTTAAACTCTGCTATCGAAGTTAAGAGAGTCATGACACATCACTTTTGTTTCAGACAGAACTACGAAAACCAAGCGAAAAAGGAAAGCTCCCAAAAAATCTAGTACATCAGCAACATAGTGATTGCTCATATAATACAAAATGATATCAGAAACACATTTCCTTTCTACCATCGATAAGCAGTAAACCACATAAGAAAAAGATCACTTCTTCCTTTTAAAATCACATCTTCCTTTTAAAATCACATCAGTTGAATTGCCTAGACCACTCACTCAATATTGAGTACATTTAGATATGCAAAGAGCAGTGATCTAGAGAGAGTTTCATTTAGCAGAAGAGTGACATAACGGTTTTCATTTCATGTGAATCTCATGGTAAAGGAAAGACTCCAATTTCTTCCTCTCTTTTGTTTGCGGGCATAGAAAAAATCGATTCTTTTTTTAACCCCTTTTGATCTGTAAGTTTCATTCTTTGTCAAGCAGTTTGCAGTTTGATGAGGAAAGACCTTTTAGATTCATTTTTATTTTTCCTTTTTATTGTCTCTAATTAAATGTTCGTTATTAAGGGAACATCAAACTTTTTATTAGTTGATATATGTATTATTAAATGAACGTGAAACTTTTTATTAATTGTTATATGTATCTTGAAACTTTTATTTGTTGACCATATGGATGTGTTTCATAAAGTTTGTGTTTAAATAAATAGTACTTGCATCCATTGTTTGATATTTGTAACGAATGCCTCTCTTTACAATATTGTTGTGTCACTTTGATAGTGCGTTTTAATTTTTGTGACCATCTCATGCAGATATAAAAATGAACTACGGAACGAAGATAAAGCAAACATTAGAATTCTTCTGGAAAGTCACAGACACAAAGATGTAAGACTGAATTCTTTTGATATGCAGCTTCACGAATTTTAATATTACTTTCCTGTATGGCTTCAAATTACCATAATAAATGTGCCTTTTGGAACTATAGGTTACTCCAGAAATTTTGAGGGAACTAAATAATAGCCGCAGTCGAGGAGAGAAGGATACTACAATAAATATCCTTTGAAAATAGTATAATCTATCATTATAATTCTTTATGCAGGCTGCAAAATAATCTAATGTTTTTTTATACATTTAATGCTAATAATTTTTGCTGGCACACAAACTAATCAGTTTCCAAAATCTTAATAATTAGGCGACAGAATGAATTTCGTCTCTAAGCTTGGACGTTTTCAATTTAGTTCCCATATTTTTTAATGTTTCAATTTGGTCCATGTGTTCTTTAAAAGTTCTATTCAGTCCCTTTAGTTTATAATCAAATTTTGCAAATCGTTCTTATATCACATTTGGATGACTCTTTGTTGGGCTTTGTTAAGGTTTGTGGTAGTGTATAATATTGGAAAATGGGTTGAATTTTTGTTGAGTCAACGAAAGTTGAGGAATGATTTTAACTAAACTTTTGGGACCAAATTGAAAGTAGAACTTCAATAGACTCAACTTTTAAAAATATGGAGTTGAAATTGAAACGAAGTTTAAACCTACAGAGGATAGTAGCATTGGTTAAATGTTTTGTTGAAGATGAGGTTCCGCACCATTGTGTTTTGGTTTCAGTTCATATTTTTGTGTGTTTTTGACTAATTGGTGTGTGATGTTAAAGGAGTTTGTTCCTTGACTGTTCTTACCTCCAGCTCCTCTAACTAAACCTGTTGAAGAAGACAGGTTCAATATTCCTTACGTTCCAATGGAAGAGGATTATTAGGATCAATCTCCGTGGCATTGGCCTCGTTGGTGCTCAAGTTTTTGTAGTTGATAATTGAGATGATATTGATATGTAAAGGTTAGTTATATTTACACATTGAAATCATAGTTTGTAAAATTTATTTGACAGATTTTATTTTTCACCTTAGGGTGCTGTGGTGCTCAATGAGTCAATTTTGATGTAGCATTCTTATCATTTAAGTGATTTCTTTTGAAAATTTGTAGTTGCCCATGAGTATTTTTATAGTTGAGTGGAACGCCTTTTTCTTTCAAGATCAACTATACCGAGGCTTTAAGAATTTTGTTGATTAAAAATTGTATACTTCATTGCTTGTTTCATTGATCCTCAAATTTATCATTTGAGGTTTGTTTTTAGGGATTCTTGGTCGATGTTTCGCCCACCATGTGTTGATTTTGTATATTTGTGTTTAATTGTTTTTGACAAATTCGAAAATTTTAATCTTTGATTAATCTATTAGGTTTAAACTTACGACCTTACAGCTACAATAACTTTTCTATAGGAGGTTGTACAATTGTCTCCCTCCAATTTTTTCTTTTTTTTGTTTAATTGTATTTTGTATTTTATGTTTTAATTGTTTTTGACAAATTTAACAATTTTAAATTCTAATTAATCTATTAGCTTTAAATTATGTTCTTATTTGAACTGTTCTACAGCTTCTAAATGGTGATTTTTTAGGTAAGAATTTTAAAAAAATTGGAATGTATTTTTGTAGGTATGAATTTTATAAAATTTGAAAGTTCATGGATGAACTTTGCTACTAAAAAGTAACTGTGTCATAAAAGTCTTGCAGTTGATAAATTAATTTATAATATATCTAGAAATTCAATATATATATATATTTTTCACGATATTATTAGTATATTGCAAAAGAAAAAAAACCAATATTGTTAATGTATCTTGAAATAGATTATAAGTGAGTTTTACAATATTTTATCTTTCTATAAATTCGAAAAGCAGGAAACAATAATTATGTTTTTTATACATTTGTATTTTATTTGAAATATGAACTCTAGGTAAATTCTTATAGATAGAGTAAAAAATTAAAAATATTTATAAAATAAGAGGACTTGACAGAATTTGTTTTGTAAATATTTCAGTTTTTTTTTCAGTCTCAATAATCCAACAGATCTCGGTTTTTCTCTTATGAAAAAATGGAGATGTACTTTCAATCTCTATGGTTATTTCCTTTTGTTAGGAGATATCTCAATTAGGCAACAGAGGGGCATTTGATTTGATGCAGTTAAAAGACCAAGAAGTTTGGTTAGGACAACTTCTTACTCATTCGTGCTTTTGTTTATGAGAGCAACAATTTTCCAAATTTAGAAAAGATATTTATTTGTGTAGGTTTTGAAAGTAACACTAACTTGAAAAATTCCTATACATGTGTCTTTTGGTACCAAATTATTTTTATAAAAACTTAACGATAAAGAACTGAAAGAGTAAATTTTGTCAAAGTAAAGTAATGGCCTAATAGCTATACATGAAAAAATATATATGAAAGTTTAGACAAGTGGGTGGTTTGAACTAAAAAAAATATCAATTGGTTAGATTCAGTTTTCTAACCAAGCTGCCATGAACCAACTATGACTAGCTTAATCAATGTTTAAAATTTTGAATTGACCTCTGACTGTCGAGGAGTAAAAATCAGTCGATTTTAGTTTCTCGATTTAGTTCCTTGGAAAAAAATTCAAACTGACTTATGTTCGATCGACTAACTTGGTTTTTCGGTTTATTATGCTTATCCCTAGTTTGAACTATTCATTTGAATCAGTCGATTTTAGTTTGTCGGTTTAATTCTTTGGAAAAAATTTCAAACTGACTTCTGTTCGATCGACTAACTTGGTTTTTTGGTTTATTATGCTTATTCCCAGTTTGAACTATTCATTTCACAATATCAAATGAGAAATTATGATCAATTGTTTCTAAAAAAAAAATGTGTAAAAGGCCTTTGTAAGTATCCCTTCTTGTCCATTTTTCTAGCGAAATTATGTCAATTTTGTTGTTGAGTGGGAGTCTTTCCAAGCTTAATTATTTCAAAAACAAAATCATACATGACTATCCACCTTGCATGCTAGTTAATCATCCACCCAAATTGTGTGAGACCCGAGTCAGGAGTAGAAAGGTTTTGCTTTTGAAAAGAAGAGGCATTTTGAATAATAGTAGGTGTTTTAAAGAGTATGCGTTAAGACTAGGCAATGCGATTCACGTTAAAACTAGGCAACGCGATTCACATTAAAACTAGGCAACGCGATTGAGAAGTACGCATCCAAGCCCTGTAAACACAAGGAAGTAGGCGTTTTGGTGTTGTAACGCAAGGAGAATCTAGGTGAAGAGAGTTAGGAATTTAAAATTCTTAATCTTGATTAGACAGCTGATGACATGTTGAGTTAAATCTTAGCATGGTTAAGAATGATATTAAGTCTACACGTGTAAAGCACTAAGTAGGAACTAGCAAGTAAAGAAGAGCTTAGGGAATGACTAATCTGACTTAGGATTAGTTAGCAAGTAAAGAAGAGCTTAAGGAATGACAAATCTGACTTAGGATCAGTATAAACAGGATTGAAGGGGTACGAAGTGTTGTAATTTTGAAGTTACCAAGAGAAAATACTAAGTGTTGATTTTCTAAGGAAGCATTCGGCGAGAAGAAGACTTGGAGTTGGACGTTCAAAAGAAGGAAACTTTGTTTTGTGAGTGATAATAAAAGAAGGAACAAGGTTCTAAAGCATTTTTCTGAGTTTTGTGTTGATCGTAAATATTTAACAAATGTTGTAATGTTCATTTATTAAATAGCTTATTTATTTGAAAATGAAGTTTTTAAACTAAAAGTTCCTATGTGGGAATTGTATGTATATGAGTATACCATTGGTATACTTTGTTCCTATCATAAGCTAGCTATTATGTGACATAATGAGCCAAGGCAACCATGGGGAGAAAGGACTCTATGGCAGTAAGAAGTTGGCCAATGCATTTAGGAGCGTATTGAATCAACTGAGCAACGAAAAATGAACTGAAAAATTCTCTAAGGGGTGTTGATGATGATGCAATCATCATAGTAGTCTATACATGATAATGATTCATGTTCTTGGTGAAAGGAATAAAAAAGGCTAATGTGTGTTTTATGTTATTGAATGAGGCGTTGTGAACCTATTTATGAAAATGTATTTACTTGTTGTATGCCCAAAAAAGCTTTCTAAAATCTCACTAAATACTTAACTTATGTTTTAAGTTTTTCTTTTCCAAGTAACAAGGAGTTGAGGCCAAGTTAAGAAGGGTAAAGCAAACAACTAAGCACTAAGGAGTTAAACCAAGTGTTCTAAGTGTGAATCTGAAAAAACTATGTTAGGCGTTCAAAGCCTAAAGTCTTAGTTATAGTTCTTTGTACTCGAGAAATTATGTATTGAGACGCACGTTGCTAAGAAATAAAAAGAAGTTACTTTTATTATCATGCATTGTGGAATTTGTTATCACTATGTATTCTAAGTCTCAAGTTTAAGCATTAAGTTCAAGATTCAAAGTCTAAGGCTGAGCATTTTGGCTTCAGAGGTGCCACAACACGAGAGTCAGGCCGTCTTGCGTTGCAGGGCAGGATGCATCAAATTGTACACAAAATACTTCTTATATTACCTCATAATGGAACACATAGCAAGTACTTTACCATACAAGAAACCAAATTGCTCTGTTTATCTTATAAAAGTGGTGAAATTGTATACTTAATGATCTAATTATGATTAAAAAATCCATGTTCTTAGTGTTTTTCACGAGCTTCCTTGAAAATCGACAATTTGTGGTAGATTTTTGCTTCAAAAACTACTGTTTCTACCATATCTCCCTTTCCCCCCAAAATTTGGGAAAGCTGAACAAAAAGAACGCTTCATGACTTAGTTATCATCAAGGCTTAAAGATCCTCACTGTTAAAGGATTGTTGGGTTCCTATTTCGTTGGTTAAAGAAAGACTCACGGTATCTAAAATAAAGGTTTGTTAGAAGTTCTGTGTTACTTGTAAGATATCTTATTATATGGTCGAGAAAAACTCTCGGATTGTCCCCGAAACGTTTCTCATTTGGTTATTCAAGATGATCACTAGTCATAACTAAAACAAGACAAAACCATGGAGCTAATAACAAATTCACATGAGAAAGCAAAATAACATAATGAAGACAGCACCAATCCAAGGGACGCTTCTAGACTTAAAATTGGAACCTTCATTGAAATATGTCCTTTCATTTTTGAGATGCTTCCACCTTCCTTTCCTTTGGTTTCAGAAATGGATCCTGGCAAAATCCGAACGTGCATAGGAATACACTGTTAATTAATACTATTCTCTTTTGAGAAATAATCACCATTCACTGAAAAGTGAAGGAATACAAAGGGCAAACTGATACCAAAGAAAAGCTCTCAAACAGTAGTTAGGATCCAAAAAATCCGATACTATGTAATAATATCTAATTAAGATAGAGAGAGTTCTCCTGTCCTCATTGATGAATTGGCAAAATACAACTACGTCTATAGAAGAAAACTAAAGTGAATGATAACAATAGTCTTAACCACCTAATAATAAGAAACTAACTATATCATTAGCTGTTGTGGATGAGGATGAATCACACCAATTGGCACCAAAATCCAAAAATGAGTAATTACAAAAAGATTAACAATGTGAACTCCATTTTGCAACCAGGCTAATCACCCTCTTTACATAAGATTTAACTATGAGTAAAACTATCGAAAATTTGTCACTTTTTGTTAATGCCAAAGTTTTTCAATCAAAGATGGCCCTAATAACGTTGCTCCAAAGAATTTTACAAATTCCCTTGTTTCTCACCAGCCAACCAAGGTTTTCAAAAGAGAGACCGTGTTGACACAGCTCCAAATAAATTTCTTCTTTCCTTTGAAAGGATACCCGCACAATATCTTGAAATTTTTTTATAACATTTTAATTCCCCATGAATTTTCTTGACAAATTTGCACACTACAAGAAATTGTATCCAAAAAGTTCCTTCCTGAAACTGATTCTTCATTCATTAGTTCTTGAAAGTTTTTTTTTTCGGGAGGGTGGAGGGGAGATCTTGAAAGATTAAAAAAAAAATTCATTGAAGATGAACACCTTAGGCAATAATAGTGCATATTCAAAGTAGCATCAAAGAAATAACTTGGTTATTTCGTAAACCAGCAAGGTACACATGTTGACAACAGTTGTGCTTGATTTGGTAGGCCAGCCTTAGCAAAAGAGTTCAAGTATCTTTCAAGGAAGTTAGGATACATTTGGCTAGTGTTTTGCTCGGCCCAGGGGATACAAAGAGGTGATTGAGGAGTTCCTTCTCCATCCATTCTTTCATGATTGGAGAAAAATTCATGATTGGTGTGGAGGGAAAAAAATAAAAAAGAAACTGAACTTCAACCAACCCTGGAATCACAGAAAATTTCTTTCTACTAAGGAGTAAGTAATGATCTTCTTAAGATCGATCAGTCCTCAGGGTGTGTTGCGGAACCTTTGAGGTGAGAAGAACAATAGGACCTATAGAGGATTTGAAGGTCTTCAAGTGACAGTAGGTCCTTCAAAAGATTCAATGTTTCTCTTTCAGCTTTGAGAGCGAAGTCTTTTATAATTATTCTCTAGGGTTTATGCTTAACTAACTTTCTTTTTCTCATAAGAAACAATTTCATTGATGGGAAGAAATATCCAAAGAAATACAAAAGGGGCCCATTAATAGGGAATACAAAAGATGCTTCCACTTTGTAATAAGGAACGAGAACTATGGCTCTTAAAGGCTATTAAACTTTTACACGGAAAGAACCTTAAAATGACACTCTAGGCTTCCTTAGGTGACTTGGCTGTGTCTTGAAAGATTCTTGCATATCTTTCATCCAATTTTTCCACAAAACTGCAAAAACAATGTTAGTCCATAGAAGTTCTTTAGGAGCATGGAAAGGATGATCCTCAAGATGTAAACTAATCCATAGAAGTTTTATTAGGGTTTCCAATGAGGAGCCTTTATTTGGATGGTTAAGAATCACTTTAAGTCCCTAGACTTACGTAGATGTAACAATTTAGTCCCAAAAGTTTAGTTTGTAACAATTTAGTTCCTTAACTTTCATTTTTTAACAATTTAATCTTTGTACTTTAAAATTTGTAACAATTTAGTCTCTACTAAAGAATTAAATGTGAAAATTTAATGAGAACTTTTGCATAGATAAATCAATAGAATACTTAGAGACAGTGGTGTTAAAGCACATCCGAGCTCTCGCTTAAGTCGAGAGGCAAGAGGCGAGGCGAGGCCTTGACGCCTTGCAAGTACCCAAGGTGCAAGTAAAGCACTTGCCTTTTGCGCCTTTTAGTCGCCTTGAACGCATTCAAGGCGACCAGGCGCTTGGCTGGTCAATTGCTCAACTTTTTTTTTTAATAAAGAAAATAATATTCTCATCGAAATAGAATTAAAAGTATCATAATTTGTAAAGGTAGAATTACATAAAAATCAAAGAAATGATGGAGAATGGAAGAAAAAAAGTCAAAGTAGAAATAAAATCATTTTTATTTCTATATTTTTTCTCAATTTTTTCGTTCAAGATTATTTGAGTTGATTTCCTTCTAATCTTTATGTATTTAATTTATATTATAATAAAATAAGGTGATGCCTTTTTTTTCTCCTCGCCTTGAGGCGATTAAAAAGCTTATCACCTTAGAGTGCGCTTTGGGCTTTGAAAACACTACTTAGAGACTCGACAATTTTATAAAATATAATGCCATACATCGTAATACTAGAAATTGACATCAAATTTTGATAAATTTTAGTTATGTTGGAAACTAAATTGTTTCAAATTTGAAAGTACAAGGATTAAAATGTTACATATGAAAGTTCATGGACTAAATTGATACAAAACTAAAAATACAGGGACTAAATCATAACAAATTGAAGTTTAGGGAACAAATGTATTTTTTAACCTATTTAGATCACTTGTAATTATGAAGAGAAGATGTTTAAGAAGTCTTCTTTTGTCCCTCCTGATGCTCAAAATATGCTTAATCTGGTGTTGGAAACTTGGAAAGGATGTAATGGTTTTCAAAAGGAATATTGTACTCTCTCATGAAATTAATGAGGTTATTAATTCTCCTCTTTTCCTTTTTGAATATGATATGATCGTGGAGTCTATTATTAATAATCTTCTCTCATCACATTTAATGCAAAATCGAATTTTGTGGAAGAGGAAAAGACATGTCTCAACTTTGATGAAGAGGAAAGATCAGTTGACTTCCTTTGGGGGAAGATTTTGCATTCTTGCTTCAGAAAGCAGTAGATCAAAGTTTCAAGTCCTCCAAGATTTTCAAGTTGTTGTTGGAGCCGGTTTCCTCTTCATTTTTATTATTAGTGACTGTTTTGTGAGGGAAAAGAAAAAAAATTAGCTTGTAAACTTTGGCTAAGTATTTGCATTGTATTTGATTTCATATCTTGTGGTTATTTCTTTTTGGTCTCCTTTATTGTATTTTGAGCATTAGCCTCCTTTCATTATTTCAAATTTTCAATGAATAGCCATGATTCCATTCCAAAAATGAAAAAATAACAATAAGAATAATAATCATAAGCTGCCATGGTTCTAACTTTTTGCTAATTCTGTCCAAAATGGATTTCCAAAAGGCTACTGATGTGGGTTTAACATACAGGGGAGTCCCAAGTAGGCAGCCGGCCAAACACCCACCTTGTACTCATGCTTCTTGGGTATATACTCCACCAAATCTTCTTCACAAACGATGCCCAAGAATTTTGATTTGTTTCTATTGATGTTGCCAGAGTCCCGCTCAAAATAAGTGATAAGTTCAGGTCAATGACTTCTTCCTCATTATTAATTAAAGAAGAAAAGGATAATGTCGTCAGTAAATAATAGATGGTTGATATTAATGGTGCCTCAGTCATCTTGACCCATGGATGTATCCAAAAAAATGCCCCTAATCATATGCTGTGGCTAAGTGCACCCATGACAATGATAGGAAGGAAGGGGGAAAGTGAATCCCCTCGATTTAATCCTCTAGAAACTCTAAACATCCCACTAAGATAAGCTAGCCTCAGTCATCTTGACGATGATAGGAAGGAAGGAGAAAAAAGTCCCTCAGTCATTTTGTCCCATTATTATTGGATTAATATTAATAAAGAGGCTGTCTCCTTTTAAAAAAAAAAAAAAGATAAGCTAGCCATTAATGATGATTGAAAAATTGGACGAAGAAACACAACCTCTAATCCAAAGCCTCCACTTCAAACAGAAACCTTTGCTCTCAACAATTTATCAAGGAAGTCTCAATCAGCTCTGTCCAAAGCTTTCTCCACATCAAACTTAATGGCCACTCCTCAAATTCTCATTCTATGCAGTCCTCGATGATTTATTAACAATAAGAGAAGAATCAAGAACTTGCCTACCCTCCACAAAGGCAGATTGATAATCCATGATGGTTGGAGTTCCTTTTTGTAGTTTGACTCCCTTTTTGTGTGCTATGTATACATATGCACTTGAGAAGGTTTTGTTAAGTCCAAAGTAATCAAAAATTATTTAAAAAAGGATAAAGAGGGAGACCCAAATGTTCACTGGTAGAGGGAAATGCAGGCGAAAAGCTTTGAGAATGCAGTTATAATAATGAGGTTACAGGGATGCGCTCAATGTGGAGGGACCCTCAACTCCCTCAAGGTACTTCATAGTTATCTCTAACATTGTGGGTTCTTGTTTTTTTTTTTCTTTTTTTCTTGGCTAAGTCTTACTTACGTGTATCAAGAGTCAAGACACCTATGCTTTGTTAGGAACTAAGTGTTGTTGTCTGTGTAATGGAGAGTGTTGGTGTTAGCTTTACAATTGCAAGGTACGGTTAGGAAAAGGGTCCTATGTTCTCACAAGCATTAGCAGCCTTATAGGCACCTCTTGGAATTGCTTAAGAAAAAGGAAGAGTGCAAAATGTGAGGCAACCCATCTACACATTTAACCACTAATAATAGGATGAAGGATTCATCATTGATTATAGGGAAAAATATACATTCATTTGTATCCTCACTTTTATTCATCGAAGGAAGAAAAATAAAAAATGGTCCGACTATTTTTATAGGAATGATTATGTAATAGTAGAGCTCCAAAATCCAAATGAATGAAGAATTAATGTTCAGAATCCCTAAATCTAAACATAGAGGTGCACATAACAAAACAAGGCATCGAAATGAAAGCAAAAGAAATAGTAGATATGAAAACATATAGACACACAAATTAGATCAAAAGAAGCGAAGGAGAGAGATAGATCGATGTTCATACTTCTTTAACGAAGATGAAGTTAGCGACGGCTAGAGAGACAACAATACCGCCCAGGATAGCGGGAGGGACGCTGAGAAGGCTCCATTTTCGGTAGATCATCTTTAGTTTTGCTCCTTTTGAGTTTTCTCCGCCAAATCGTGGTTTGATGTTTGCGATCTCCACAAAATCGCCAAAAATGGTCACCACCCTACCCTTTGTATCTCGCGAATCAATGGCCCAACCAATGGATTAAAATACCCCTTTAGGCTTTACTCAAATCGTGGGTTTCACTTTATGCATAGATAATAGATATTCTTTTAAAACTAATAAAAATCTATCCAATTTTGTTATATCATCCAAGGGTGTGGTTCGGGCAGAGCAAGAGTTACGGAGGAAAAGTATTATAATAATCTTAGTGCTATAATAATATGTGTTTGGGGTTAGAGTTATTATTGGTAGTATTATGGTAATATGTATTTGGGCGAAGGAATATGAATGATAGTATTATAATAGTGTGTGTTTGGGAAAAAGGTTATAATAGTAGTGTTATAATAATATATGTTTGGGAGAAGAATTATTATTGGAGTATTATCGGAAGAAGAGTTATGAGTGTGGTATTATGATAATATGCGTTTGGAACAAGGATTATGTATATTTTAGATTTTTTAATAAAAGAAAGAATATTAATAAATGTATTTATAATAAATCATATTATTTTCTTAAAAATAAACAATATTAATATATGTAATTATAATACACCATATTATTTTTTTCAACACGATTTGCAATTTTTTGTTACGGACTTGAGATTAGTGAAACATTTGTTTTATAAAGAGCTTAGCGTGATGGGCGTTTAAAATTATTATTTTTTCCATCGTGCACAAGTAACGCGTAAATTAGTTAGAGCATTGAAATAAAAACGATGTTACATAATATTCCATAAAACATACATAAAATACGAAATTAGTTAGAGCATTGAAATAAAAACGATGCGTTGAATGAAATTGGAAAAAACAAGTTCAATACATACTAGGGTTTACATAATAGTCCATAAAACATATATAAAAATACGAAAAAGCATACAATACGCAGATTAAAACAACAGACAAATAAGAGAATGGAAGATAGTGCAAACAAGTCAAGGTTTTTGTTTAGAATGACGCTGCAAAATGGGAACTTCATTTCATCGGGTATATCGAGGAATCCTTTCATGTCTTCGACGTTGTGCATCAATTATGCAATAAGCGACATCTATCGATCATAGTCAGCTCCAATATGGCCTGTAACTAGCGAACTACCTCTTGTCGTGTTGTGCTCACATCTTGCAACTTGAGGATGGGCCAGTCTGCAATGCGGTTTAGTTGTTCATTGTCGTAATGAATTGCACGTTGTATGAAACTCCATATCATTGACATTGTCAACAAAAAATCCCTCGCAACCTCCCGGCACATTCGAGCCAACATCGACAAAGGTCTCTGGACGCACCCCCTTGCATGATCTTTGCCAAAGACATAGGAAAGTTCGTCATAGTGGGGAAACGATCTATGCAAGAGGCCCTTCGTGGTCGGATCACTCTGTTTAAGTACAAAAAATATTGTTAGTATTATTGTCGCTTATACTACAATAACAGATGACATAAATAATACCGTCCTTGACCCAATTGTCAAACACATCCTTTTCCACAACGATGCACTTTAGTTCATCATTCCACCTGAAGTCGCTGCAAGATGGGTCACGCATCTCCACTAGAACATGGAATGTTCTCTTAAGCAATTTTATGCGGCTATCGATAGTTGTAGCCTGGATGTTACCTCATGGGCTCTTACATGCCATCATTCTTGCAACCTGACTAAGGTACCCTGGTCGAAAGGTCCCATTGTCAGACCTCCATCCATCGGCGTTGACTAACTCAACGAGGCACTCGACCAGGGTTGCCTCCTCCTCTTTCGTCCAACTATGCTTTGGCATTCTTACTGAAGTTGCCATGCTATAAAATTAACGTAAACATATTAGTGCCATGAAGTTCGCTATGGTTACGACATACACACATTTAATAAATTACGCATCCCGAAAATAAACATATTGTCCATCGCAACAATGGTAAACCAACAGATTTGATAAAAAGAAATTCCAAAAAGTATGACAAAAAAAGATGCAAATCATTCATTAACAAGCAACTATGGCTACACTAGTCGTGCTACTGGTTACGCAACTCTCAATCACTAAACATTTCATCAGCTAGCTCATCTCTCTACTGACTCCACTCGTTGGAGGTCTCTATGTAATGTATGTCATCTCCGGCAGTAGTCGCGTGGGTTGAATCACCCTCATCTACGTCGTCGGGTATATCGATGTTCGTCATTTCTCTATTGATGAGGTTGTGCAGAAGACAACATGCGAGTATTGTCCAACATTGGGCTTTTACAGGGTAGTACGACTTTCCTTGCAGTATTGCCCATCGACTCTTCAAGACACCGAATGCTCTTTCAATCACATTTCGAGCAGAAGAATGTTTCATATTGAAGAACTCTTTCAATATTGATGGTGCATTCTCAGCGCCATGCCAATCCTGCAAATGGTAGCATTGCCCTCTATACGGTGCCAGAAAACCTTCAGCATTTAGGTACCCGTCATCGACTAGGTAGTAATAGTCTATGAGCACATTGGACAATTGAAATGTCATAACTGATATTGGAAAAATTGTACTTCTATATACAATTTTGCAGCTAATTACCCTTTGGCACCCTCAGTCCGTTCGGTCTTGAAATGGCATCTTGAAGGATGCGTGAGTCTGCAGCTGATCCTTCCCAACCAGCTAATACAAATACAAAAATTGCCTTTGGTATCACATACACCAAGGACGTTTGTGGCCACTTCGCCCTTTCGTGTTCCATATCTAGTCTGCTCACTTATTGGAATGTTCACCTTGATATACGTGTCACCTCATGCGTGAAGACAATTATGCAACGTATAACTAATGATTATTGACCACATTGTATGTTTGATTCGTTGAAGTACGTAGTTCGAGAAATAAACACAAACCACAAACCACCTCCATCTTGGATATGTACAACTATTTGTTGTTGGTTGTGGTTTTTTCAACAGCTCATCATGCAGGCGAATGACTGCAAGCAACACCTTATTGTTCATTGTGTTGGCCTTTTAGCTATTTCTTTGGGTTCATCGTCCTAAAGTTCATTTCAAACACAAATCCATTTAGATGGAGGTCGTTTTTTTGAAACCATAGATATATTTAAAATAGATTCCAAAGTACTAAAAATCCAAGACATGTTTTCTACCAAATCTTTATTGAAAAAGTTCGTTCAAGTCATTGCTATTAGAGATAATTTTCAATATGTTACAGTGAAATCAAACAAGAAAGTGTTGAATTTGCAGTGTGTGTTGAAGATTGCAAATGGTCATTGTATGGTTCTAGTTGTTTTCATGGTGATAGGACCATATGGGTTCTTACTAGATTCGATACTGAACACACATGTGTTCTACTTACAGATCATAAACAGACTACTTTTACTGTTATTAAGGACTTGATAAAGAACAAAATTAGTTTAGCTGGTTCATAATTGTCCACTCCCAAAGATATAGTTAATTTCGTTCATGTTGAACATGGTTTAAACATATCTTACCAAAAAGCATGACGTGTACGTGAGACCGCGTTAGATGAGATTAGAGGTTCTCTAGAAGAATCCTACCAGATGGTAGCCAAATTTGCTTTCATTTTACATTCTAACAATCCAGGTATATTAAATATATACATCTCCCGATATGCTATATACCTATCATTTTATAGTTTAATATTTTATATGTTCGTAGGTTCTATTGTTGAATACCAAGTTGATACCGATGGTAGATTTCTATATTTTTTAATGGCATTATCTACTTCTATTGATGGTTTGAAACATTGTCGTCCAGTCATATCTATCGATGGAACAAGCATGAAGAATAAATATGGAGGTACTCTTTTATCTGCTTCAAATCCTGATGCCAATGATAAAATATTACCACTAGCTTTTTGTGTGGTAGATTCTGAAAATGATGCCTTTTGGACGTGGTTTTACAATCAACTTAAGCGAATCATTGGTGGTAGAAATGAGATTGTCATAGTATAATAGATGTATTATTTCTCAATGTTCTACATTGCATGTGTATGGTTCATTTACTTAGGAACTTGAAGTTGAAGTATAGATCAATAGCCGATACCGTGTTCCATGCATGTGGCAAGACTTACAATGTTGTTGATTTTGAATAACAAATGCGTTTGTTGGAATCAAATGCACCTGGTATACGTGAGGAGTTACAATCAATTGGATTTGCTAGGTGATAGAGGTAGTATTTCTCAATGTTCTACATTGCATGTGTATGGTTCATTTACTTAGGAACTTGAAGTTGAAGTATAGATCAATAGACGATACTGTGTTCCATGCATGTGGCAAGTCTTACAATGTTGTTGATTTTGAACAATAAATGCGTTTGTTGAAATTAAATGCACTTGGTATATGTGAGGAGTTACAATCGATTGGATTTGCTAGGTGATCTCATGCATACTCACCCCTTAGTAGATATAATGTAATGACTATCAACAGATTTGAGAGTCTGAATAATGCAATTATCAAGGCTAGGGAGTTGTCAATATGTTCAATGCTTGAGGTATTGAGAATTATGTTGCAAAGATGGTTTTTTAGCGTAGAAATGAAACTGACTATCAAGTTATAGATTTTACAAAAACAGTTGAAAGTATTATAAGGGAAAAAATTGAAGTAGTCGATCTATGAAGGTATATATTTTTTTTGACCTAATAAAATATTTAAATATACATCGTCTTATTATCTATATACCTACTTATTTTTATATACATCATATTATTATTTATATACTTAATTTTTTTTTATACTTATTTACATATGTAGGCGAATCCAATCAACAACCTGAAATATCAGGTCATCCATGGCACATCTCAATATGTTGTGTACTTGTCTTCTAAGATTTGTACTTGTAGAATGTGAGATATATTGCAAATACCTTATGCCCATGCATGTGTTGTTCTTACTATGAAGCATTTGTCAATAAAGACTTATGTTTCACATTATTATTTGAACAACACATTGCATTCAATTTACGAAAACAACATGACGTGTATAACTCAAATAAAAGGATGTTATATTAAAGGTGATAGAACAAATCACATCTCACTAAACTTTTCTATACTAACAATCTTGAAGAAAATGACGACATCACAGTACAACAAATTTGTTCAAAGGATAACTTGACAAACTTTTTTTACAAAATCACTACCTACTGCAACCTTTGAAAAATTGGTGCACAACATTGGAATGCGGTGACTCACAGATCTCAAGTGATCTCAAGTACTATATCTTAGTGCAATTGGTGCACTTATGTATCTTGTTAATAATTCATGACCATATATTGCATTTTTAGTAAATTTATTAGCTAGATATAGTTTCTCTCCAACAAAAAATGTATTGAAGTGAAATTAAACATATATTTTGTTATCTCCAAGGAACAATTGATATGAGATTATTTTATTCAAATAAATCAAATTTTAACCTAGTTGGTTTTGTAGATTTCGGACATTTGATCCGACACAAAGCTAGATCTCATACAGGTTCTCTATTCATAGGTGAAGAAACTGTTATATCTTGGTGATCAGTAAAACATACCATAACAACCACCTCCTCAAATCATGCCAAAATTCAACACATTCAACATGTGGTTTTTCTTCTAGTAAACTCTCTTCAATAACATTATACGAAAACAACAACATATATAACTCAAATAAAAAGAGGTTATATTAAAGGTGATAGAACAAAACACATCTCACCGAAACTTTTCTATACTCATAATCTTTAAGAAAATGACGGCATCACAGTATAACAAATTTGTTCAAATGATAACTTGACAGACTTTTTTACAAAAATCACTATCTACTGCAACCTTTGAAAAATTAGTGCACAACATTAAAATGCGGCGACTCAAAGGTCTCAAGTGATGTTACCATGAAGGCGAGCAAATTTTATTTTTATAAGTATATATGAAATATGTACTATTTTTCTTTCACTATAATTTTTTTCCATTGGGTTTTTTACTAGTAATGTTTTAACGAGACATATTTCATATACGTAATAGGCATTTAAGGGAGAGTATTATAAATACTATGGATACATAGATGCCCATTATCTCACCATGCAATGCGTCTTATGATTGTAAATACTTACACCATGTGTGAAACAAACATGATATCTTAATGCCATCTAATGACGCATCTTACTTGCCAAATTGCCTATAAACAATGACATTTGGTGGAGTTGTAAGTTGTACTAGGTTGGAGAGAATTCCACGAAAGAGAGAGAAAATGGAAGAAATTCAATTTTCCTAATTTTATTAATATATTTTCTCAATTTTGGTATTATGTTGTGCATGTTTTCACAACATTTAAATCAATAATAAGCCTTCTAAATAGAAAAAAGTAAGGTAAGGTGCACCCGATCATAGCTTCTTCTTCTTCTAAACATAGAAAAGAAATTGAAAATATTAGTTATATTAAAAAAGTAGAAAACTGTTTAGACGACAATTATTGAATCGTAATTTGAAATGCATAAGAATAGGTGAATAAAGATAACAAACTTAGTATTAAAAAATATGAAAAGATATTAGTTAGTTTTAATTCTCACCAATGTAGCTTTTTCAAAATTATTAAAAAGTATAATTTGAGATTTAAATTAAACAATTTTTGCTAATTACACTGATCTTGTTTTTCCCAATTTTTATGTATTTTGGCATTGTCGGTCGTTGGTCTCTTCAAATTCTCAACATTTTTTTCTTCCTCAAATTCCTCTGTTCTTCCTCTCTTACGATTTTGTTTCATCTTCACCTGGAACCCCGGCCGGATCTCCGACCAGGTAATAATACTTCACATCATCTTCTTCTTCATTTGGTTTCGCAAACATTGTTTGGAAATCTGTGCAGTGACGCTTTCAATCTGCGTTACAGATAGTCTCATTCCAATTGCCATTTGCATTTCAAGAACGTGTTCCACATGGGGAACTTTGCTTTACCGGTACTTCTCCATTTTCCCCGTCCTTGTTTTGTTTTGCAGCGTTATCGCGTTTTGTTTTGTCACTTTTGGTTTAGTAGTTTTTTTTAAAGCTTACTAGCACGTGGTTTCATTCAATTTGAAAAGGGTATTGCTAGGAAATTCTTTCCAACAACTGAGTGTTTATACAGATATCTCCACTAATTTTCTATCGAAATACAACATGGTGAAAGAGGAAGTATTATTAGATTATTGGATGAATTTCTTGGCTTTCTTTTTTTGGAAAGTTATGTATTGTGAATTTGATCACCTCCATCCTCCCCCAAACCAGATATGAAGCGAGATTTGGAGGCAATGTTATGATGGGTCTGTTTGGGAACAATAATGAGCAGTTACCCGAAAGAAGAGGCATTGTTTCTGGATTTTTTAAATCCTTAGGCAAAACGGAATATGGAAGTAGGGCTGTTCGTCGAGGAAGAAGACTTGGCCGAAGTACCAGAAAAAGATTCTCATGTTTGTTTTTTACGCTTGCAACGTCCTTCTTATTGTATTTGGCGGTCTTTGGCTTGAAAGTGAACTTTTATGGTAAAGTTTCATTCCCTTCTTTCTGCTTTTGTATCATGAAATTAGGATGATTATATAGTTTTAGAATGTAGTTGGAAACTTGGAAATAGCCTCTCGCTCTTGGACTACCGTAGGAAATCAGTTAAGAGGGCAATCCCTAGTTTCTTTATCCTTCTTAACTTTTGTTTCGTGATTATTTACATCATTAGAACCACATCAGAAGTCATGGCTGGCTTTTTCTTAGGCATAGGATAATATTAAATGGTGTTTAGAACATATCAAATTTGATATGAACGAACAAAATTAGAGACAAATAGAGGTTCAAACCATAAAATCGAATATGGATAACTACATTTATTTCTTCAATTGTGCTTCACAAAAAAGCCATTAGTTTTTAGTTTTTGAAATTTGCACTTGCAGTTTTTTCAATGCCTCTCCCATTAGAAATATTTGTTCCATTTTATTTGATAGTTAATTCTATTTGTAACTGTGAGGCGTCTGATTATTGACACTTATGAGAGAAAGGGTATGAGTGGAAATTCCAAGGGGACGAGTCATTAGTGAAACTTAGAAGGTTGTTTTTTTGAAAAGTAGACAAACTTCTTTATCGATGATAAAATCTCAAAGTACAAGAGGCATATACATTGAGAATAATAAAGAAGCATAAAGCAAAAAACCTAAGGGATCAAAAGGTACACCCGGACATCTCAATTAGGTTGACACTCCATAGCACTAAAACATCATGCCCCATATCTAAGAATGAACAAAGGAAAGAAAATAATAAGTACCAACTATGAAAGTCCAGCAAAATAACACAGGCCGAGACTAGGAAAGAAGACTAAAAAAGATGATGCAAAGACAAACAAAAAACTACAGTTGCTGAGTGATACAAAAATGAGGCTGGATCCAATTCTAGACGAAAATTAAGGGGCTGGTTGGGAGAGGAAAGCTGCCCAGTTGAGATAAATATCTTGAATAGAGTAAGCCCCAAACTCCTTGGTCAAGGAGATCCAAGCTGCTGCACTTCTTTCTGCAGTGAGAAGGACTTCTGAACATGGCTTTTCTTTGTCTTGGAATATCCTCTGATTTCTTTCAAACCACTGTTCTTTTAGGATAGCTTTTAGCAAATTTAACCATAATAGTCTTGGTTTCTTGGAGAGCAAAGGACCCTCTAGAAGCTGGAGAATTGAGGAGCGAGGAGAGCCATCAAAAACCTAAACAATGTTCAAGATGGAGAAAAATCTGTTCCAGCAAAAAGAGAAGGGGCAAAACAGGAACAGATGTGATGAAGTCTTGTTTGCTTTCAAACAGAGGGGGCAAACTGAGGGAAGAGTTCGGATGAAGAGGGGACTATGTTGTTTATTGGTGAGGGGGAAGGAGGTTGTAGAGAGGTTTAGTAGGATTTTGGGGCTGCTTGAGAGGTGTGGAAAATTTGGTGGAAGCACAGAGGCATTCTTGGAGGGAATTCTCAATCTCAAATGTTTTGATTCTTTTATGTTATTTTCTTTTTATCTTTTTTAGATGTTTCCTTCTGTTTCATTGTAATGGTTGAACTTGTTGATAATTTTTGTGCACTGATTATATAAGATCAGGGAACCGATTGCCTTGTTTATCGGGTAGTGTTTGTTGGGATTTTCTGTGTGCAGGTGTAGGGAAACTAACAGTAATTATACTTCATTTCTAATTTATTTTGAGTGGGACGTTTTCTGTAAGCTCCTGCTTGGGAATTAGATCTCTCATTTGGATTCTCAGTACATCAATGAAAAGTGTGCTTACTTTTGAAGGAAAAGATGATTAAGGCTAAATATATCTCCCTTCACTATGATATGAAGACTGTGGAATCCATTGTATTTTCCAAGGGCCCATGGAAGTGCATTATGAAAAGAGAGACCAGATATAGTCTAATATCCTTTGTTAGCTGAGAAATGGTGCCCTCATTGCAGTCTGGTCCAACTTCTTTAGCGAGAGCCGAGAGGGTTTGTTATAGGACATCTTTAGTTAACTTTGTAGTTCTTGTACTTTTCGTGAAAGGATCTTGGCTTTCTTGTATTTCTTAGTTTTGACATTGTTTTCTGGTGGTTTGTTACTCTAACCACAACCAACTGAGGCACCTTTAATATTTTACAGCCTTTTATCTTTTAGTGGTTGGGGTTTTAAGTTTTATTTGAATTAGTTGGCGACTAAGCTTCTGCTTGTACCTAACTGTCCAGCCTATTTAAATGGTTGTTTTTGCTCCATTAGAGAAATTTTGAAGCATTATTCAATATTCAGTAAACACTCCCCCTCATCTACATCAATTTCTTTCTTCTTCTTTTTATAAACGCTTTTAAGCTATGATGTATCTTCATCTTTTCTTTTGGCTTATTTTAGAATTGGATCTAATCATTTTTTTATAATTTTTGTTGGGATAAGAAACCTAATTACATTATCAAAATCAGTGTTTTGAAAGACGTGGTTGGACGTGCGCCTAGGCACAAGGTGCAAAAGTCGTGCCTCGCTTTGGAAAGAAGAAGTGCAGGTCCTAAGGCACATGCCTTGTGGTGCCTTCCACGAAGCACCGACGCACGCTCATTGGGTTTTTAATTTTTTTTATTTTAACTATACCTACCTTATTGAGTTTTAATATAACAAATATATATTTACAATTTTTTAAACCTAATTCATCATTATGCTATGTAAGATAGGGAAGGGCAACTTGTTTTTTCTTCACAGCCACCATGACTTTGCTACCACATTGGAATCTTTGTTTTTTCATTAAAAAAACAAAGGCTTCAAATCAGAGAAAAAAACTCAACAAAACAGCAACCAATATTTAAATCTTTAGGATTTTAGAATTGTATTTGTTCATTTCACTTAACTTGGTGTTGAATGACTAAGATTTAAATCTCATCTATCTTCTATTTTTTTACAAGTCTCATTTCTATCCATATATGTTTTAGTTGTGTAAATAAACATTTATATAGTATATATCTATATTGTATTTTTTTATATACAGTGTGCCTCACGAAAAAAAGCCTGGCCTTTTTGTTGGCCTTGCACCTAGATTCCAGAGGGCCATTGCGTCTTAGTGTGCCTTGGGCATTTTAGAACACTGATCAAAATAATATTTTCTTTTGATAGATATAATTGGAGATAGCACGTCAGTGTCAGAAGTAGAAGAACATCTGGTATCTAGAGACCAGAGACCTCCAACTAGCAAGCATCGTCGGAAGCAACGTAAGTATTCTTGGCTGTTTTGCACACACGTGACTGAAATACCTCAATGGTTTTATTCAGTACTCCATTAGTACAGATGCTGTCGTATTTATAGGACTGGCAGTAATTGAGTTGGAAAATGGAATTACAATCTGCTGAATAGGTAAACAAATAGAGAATACCTTCTTACTACCCAACCAAAGATTAATTGAAAGACTTTAACAAGATGAGCAAGAAAGGTTACGAATGTCAAGATGCCTTACATCAGTCCCTTTCCCTCAAAAGAAAATGCGACTATGTGTTCATTCAGCCAAAGAGAAGTATGGGTGCTTGATAGTCAAATAGATTTGAAACATTAAAGGTTCAACTAATGTGAAATGGTGGCAATTCAATTTCATTGGCATTGCGTCCAATCTTTTCCAGAACAAGAAATGACCTGATTTTCTTGTTTGAGTTTGTTTGTTGACACAAAAGAAGTCTGGTTTTTCTCAAATGTACCATGACAAGGTCACCAACAAAAAAATACTTTGGGTGGCGATGAGTATCTTTTTTTTTTTTTTTTTTTTGTGATAAGAAGCTGGAAATATGCACAGAAGATCCAATAAATACAGCCTAAAGGCAAGGGGAAAAGGGAAGCCCCTCCCTAAGAAGAAAAGCTAACCAAACTATAAGACAACTTTCCAATTCCTTTTGTCTCTTTGATTTGTTAAATATGTATAGATTTTTTTTTGAAAAGGAAACAAAATTTTGCCGTGATATAATGAAAGAGGCCAATGCTTCATACAATTACCTTTGAGGGGTGGAGGATGGGGAGAACAATGAAATAAACCAAAAATAGACAAATGATAGTGAAACTAAGTCTTTTGAATAAATGACATTGTGCTTCCATGAAATTAGTAAAAGGACAGCAGCTATTGAACGAAGACAAACAATCTCTTCAGAAAGAAAATGCCTTAAATCCCTAACTTAATTTGTTAAATATGTATATTCGTGTATGAATATGAAGCTGAATAGAGATTTAAAGTGTTTTTAAAAAGTTAACCATAAATTAAGAGTAGAAATTAATTTAGAGTCCAAAATGTTATTTTTACGATAGATTTTTAATACTTATCTTTAGATTTAATTGATTTATATTTTATCACAACTTTCAGATTTCCCTTGTGATGTTGAGTTTGCGGAGTCAGTTGCTTACCTTGTGGAGCCTGAAGGTTTCATGAATGTTACTCAGTTCTCCTTAGAGTTCATAGAGCGCGAGGAAAAAGAATTAGAAGCTGATTTACATATGCCTAGATTTGGAGGACATCAAACCCTTGAGGAAAGGGAGATATCCTTTTATGCAACAAATCAAAAACTTCATTGTGGTTTTATTAAAGGACCACCAGGATACCCAAGTACAGGGTTTGATTTGGATGAAAAGGACGATGCATACATGAAAACATGCAAGGTTGCAGTTTCCTCATGCATTTTTGGGAGCTCTGATTTTTTGAGGCGGCCTACTAGTAAGCAGGTAAGTTTATTGTCCTTCATTAAATCCTATCCCTGAGATGTTTGTAAGACTTGATGATTTCTTTGCAATGAAATGATGTGATAGTAGATACTCATTAGACAATGTACTTCTATAGATTTTTTTTCCATTTACCATGCGTGGTTTTTTAAGGATGAGATGCAAATATCACTTCAAATGCTTGGAATTTCATTTGCTGTATGCTTCTTTTTACTTTTTCTAAAGTTATTTTGTGTTGCAAAAGTGGTTAGTTCCAGTCTTCATGGTATGCTTCTCTACCCTACAGATTGGCAATATGTGTCAGTAGAATCTTCATGATACAAACTCCACATAAGATCAGTGAGTATTATAACAGGGACTGCCGTCTTTCTTTGTCACAGATCAGCGAGTATTCCAAGAAGAATGTATGTTTTGTCATGTTTGTGGACAAGCAAACACTATCGAAATTATCAGCTGAGGGAAATATTCCTGATGATAAGGGATGCATTGGACTATGGAAGATAGTTGTTGTGAGCAATTTACCTTATGAAGATATGCGCAGAACCGGAAAGGTGCCTAAATTTTTGTCACATCGCCTCTTCCCTTCTGCTAGGTAATCCTCATGTCTTCTGCTAATTATATGTTGCAAGGCACAATGATTCCATCGTGTTTATGTATATTTACGTTTCTTACTCTCTCATACTTGTTCAAAAGGTATTCAATATGGCTAGACAGCAAAATGCGTCTTCAGGTAGATCCAATGCTAATTATTGAATATTTTCTGTGGCGAAAGAAGTCGGAGTATGCCATTTCAAACCACTACGATCGCCATTGTGTTTGGGAGGAAGTACAGCAAAATAAACGTCTGAATAAGTACAATCACACTGCCATTGACGAACAGTTTGCTTTTTATCAGTCTGATGGCCTGGTGAAGTTTGACCCTTCCGATATCAATAGTGGTCTTCCTAGTTGTGAGTGTTCCATCTATTTTACTGTGGAGTTTTTCATTTACTTGCGTATGTTTTATAGTTTAGCATTTTTTTTGTATCTATTCCAAAGCAGATGTTCCAGAAGGTTCCTTCATCGTCCGGGCACATACACCAATGTCAAATTTATTTTCGTGTCTTTGGTTCAATGAGGTTAACCGCTTTACCTCACGTGATCAATTGAGCTTTGCGTACACTTACTTGAAACTCAGGAGAACAAACCAAGGCATACCATTCAACTTAAACATGTTCAAGGTAATTCGCCTTTCTTTAAAATATTTTCTAGATGTTAGGCTTTTTTTAATAACCCCATTGGCCCATTCTTTCAAAAGTTGCAATATTACTCTTGACCATTCAAGTTTGAATTTTTTTTTTTATTGAACTAGGAATCCTTTAAAATTTTAGACAGAAAATAGGAAAGTGGTGATTTAAATTTCCATTCAGGTCACTGCCATATTCCAGGTCCTATTTTGTGTATAAAGTTATGAAGTATTTTTAGAGATATTTTCAACCTTAATGAATGGTCTATATTGCATCTTTTGAGATTATAAAGGTATTTTTTTTGGAATAAATGACAAAGTTCAGAGATAATTTTTTTCTTTTTTCTTTTCTAATGATTTAACTTTTAAATAATCAGAGAAATTTACCGTTTTCCCCCTCTTTTACTTTGTCAAGGACTGTGAACGGCGATCACTAGCGAAACTATTTCGACATAGAGTATTGTCACCTACAAACATTGATCCTTGAAGTTAACGGTTTGAGTTACTTCAAATTTTTGCTTTTGTAATTATAACATTCTACACATTTCATGACCAATTGGGCATCTTTTTTTAACCCTTTGGTCATCTGAGGATATCTCCTCTCCCCTTTATATGTTCTTAGTTTCTTATTAAAAGGGGAGTTTTTTTCCTAAACTTTTAGGATGATTTTAATGTTAGCCTCATTTTTTGATTCTCTCACTCAAGAGAGAATAATGAGTTTTAATACAAAGTTCTTTGACATGTTTCTATGTGGTAGTGAAAGTTAAAAGGTAATCCCATCAGTGCATTACTCCCACAACTCTGACGAAGACTATCTCCACCAACCAACTTTAACAACCACTATCCTAATCAACACTTATGTATTAAAGGAAAAAACCTTAATCTTGAAAGAAATTTTAAATAAAAGTTCAAAATTATTTGTTTATGATCTTTACTATTCATCTTTCGCACAGGTTTGACAATTGTAGAAACACTCCAAGTAGTATATATATCAAAACAAACAAATGTGTATACAAACATTTTGGAGAGAATGTAGCCAAACTTTTTAACTAACATCTGTCTTTCCCAATCCGAATAGGGCTTCTTATTCAATTTTTTTCTTTAATGGTGAAAAGGATCAAATGACAGGTTGAAGACAAGGTTTAGCATTCCCTGTGTTAAATATCAGAGAACCTTTGGAGAAGGGGAATAGTGTTTTAAATATGCATAATAAGTTTACATTATATGCAATTGAGAGCCAAATAAATGCAAAATATTGTTTGAATATCGATAAGATGGGATTCACTTTACTTAATTATTCCATAACAATATCGCCAAATTGAACGTATCAGTATTTATTTTAAGAATTTTTATCGGTAAACATTAAGGATATTTTTAAATATAGGAAGCTTAACTAACTAAAGTATTTTTTTTAAAAAATAGTGAAATAATAATCTATCAATGACACGAAAGATCAAGATATATTACTATTTATGTCTATTTATATTATGATAGACACAATAGTAATCTAACTTGGTGTATTATGATATGTCATTTGTAAATTGTTATATTTGAATTTTTTTTTCAATTAAGATAATCTTTCTAAATTATATATAATTTTTTCATTTAAGATAATATTTCTAAGTTAATTATATATATAATTGAAATGAGCATTTTTTTTTCAATTTAATTAAAAACAAAATGTAAAAAAAGAAAAGAGATTATCTATTTCGTTCTAGTTAGACTATTAAACTTGTAGCAACGTTATGTATGTTAGAGCATGTTGAACATCAAAATTGATTCACATTGGAAATATTTAGTTTGTCATTTTTTTTTAAATATACTGATTTTTCTTAAAATAAATATTGCATGTGTTCTACAAAATAATACAAATTGTTGTGATTTACCAAATAGGGATCAAAATAGACCTATTATTTAATTATTTTTAAATTAACATTTAACATCAATATTATAATAAGTTTTTTTTTTATTGATATAAATTGCAACATATTATTTAATCTAATTATTTGATAAAAGTTTAAGAAAACTGTTATAGTAGTGGAGCAGTAAGAAATTAATTGATATGGAACGAAATAAATGTGAAAGACAGTATATTACATCTTATTATTTTGTAGGAAAGCTACTTTTTAAAAGTTGGTACATAAGTGATTCTCAAATGGTTAAAATTCTCCTAGGATTGCCTTTCACCCCCAAAAAGTTATATTAAACTACTCATGTTTTCCTTCTGAAAAAGAAAAAACCAAAAAACAAAATTAACATTCGAAGAAAATAGTTCTCTCAAATCAATACGCTAACACTCAAAAACATGATTGAAAGCCTTAGGCTATAAATAAATTACATTATTCATTCATGATCATCTCACGGATTAGTATCTCACTTTCTAAGTGTTTAAAAGAAATATTATACCCGAAACAGATGTACTATGGTACCACGCACGTAATCTTGTTTCTCCTATTCCTCCTCTGGCTGCCCATATTTTAAAGTAAAAAGATATTTGTTTTTAAGCACTTGAGATGTTAATCTATAGCAATTCTGACTCTCGCAAGTAGCACTTGATAACCAGGATACGAATCGCCAACAAAGTTGCCTGTCAAAGTGCATAAGTTTCACCAGATGCAATCTTTCAAACTCAACATTATGATACCACAAACATTGCTCTTATATGCAATTTTAGCATCAATTCGTTTATTTTCTATGTAAATTTAATTTAAACCATTAAAAAATCTGATTAAATCTGTTTCTCTATTACCTAGTAAGAAAAGAAATATGAGAAAAGAATGACAAGTCAAGTAAATTTAGTCATTTATTATGAATAAGGGAGTGTTTGGAGAGTTGGAATGCAATCAGGATTACTAGAAATTAAAGGAGTGTTGGAAAGCATGAGTAATTGAAGATGAAACGAAAATAAGATTGTAAGATGTGAAAAAAGTGAGAAATAGGATTATTTTGAAGACTCTCCAAACGAAATGAGTTTTATATTACAAATTGGACACAAAGTGCTCAATTGAAACACTACAATACAAACATGTCCCATTACGACTCACCAACCACCCCCTAAATAAATAGTATAACCAACTCAGAAAACAAATCTATATGATAAACTCTAACATTGACTGAAAATTAATCTTAAAAACTAAAAGCACTTCCTCCTTTCTCCTTTGTACAAGAGAGATTGATAAAATGAATTAAATTAGCACATGATTCATAAGAATACCCCTTTCCAGAAAAGTAAAGATTAACTAACACATACCTGAACATCTCATCCTCAATCGTGTGGTTCCTCGTCGCCACCGCTATTAACCAGCTGAATGATTAATCAAGAAAAGTTTAATATAAATATTAAAATAGCTGGTATGGATTTTTTACAGGAGACAGACAAATAACACCAGATTTAGATATATACATATATATTTTGAAAAGGTATTGTAATTCAACTTGGGGTTGGGGGATTTGAACCTGAGAACTCTCGTCCTCGAGTACAAACATGTGTCAGTTGAGTTAAGCTAATGTTGGCTAGATTTAGAGATATAGTTTAGTGAAGATCGAATGTCACTTACTAGTGAGCCAACTCTCTCATATGCTTCCATTACTTTTGGGTTTTCCTCGTCTTCATACCCCACTTGCAGTATTCTTGGTCCATTGATAGACCAGAATGCTCTCCGCCCAGCATCCTGGTAAGAGCAAAAAAAAAATTATGATACATTTGAACCAAAAACGTACACTTTTGACAGTAAGATGACAAACAAAATGAAAAGGGTCAAAATATGAGAATTTGCTCATCCTTCTAATTCATTAATAGATTACTAACTGATATCGTTATGTTCTAACCTCAAAACGATTTAAAACTATTTTCTAAACTTCAGGGATCAAATTATTAGTTTTTAAAAATTTCAAAATAGTCTTCTTGGTTTTCTTTTCGATGAAAATGACAACTTTCATTAAGAAAAAGTGAAAGAGAATATACAGGGAAACAAAGTCTTCTTTGTTGTTCTACAAAAGTATATTTTGTGGGCAAGTTTGTATTAAGCTTCTGAATAGGATCTGATTTTGCAGTTTTTTGCTTCCATTGACTTAAGGAACTGGAGCTTCTGAAGCAAATGGTGGCCGGATGAGTAGAGAAAGGATGAGGAAACGGGCTGGAGCTAGTGGATGAAGGAGGAAAGGGGAGAGAGGCAAGAGGAGAGAGAGGAGGGAGCATACTTACCCTTTTAATAGGATCTGATTCAACCCAATGATTCTTAGTTTGACAGGTCATCCATTCCTTTGTTGTCGGATCTCCTTGCATTTTAAGATGGCTTCTTTCCAATCACTTAGAGAAAGCTTTGTTTTACATTTTTTGTATCCGTTGGAAATAAGGGGCTTTGTTGATACTTTATAGCCTCGAGGGAAGTTTAGTATTTTACTTTATCCTAACTTTATTTCTTTTTTTTGTATTAGGGCTTGCTACAGCATGTAAAGTTGTCCTCTCTTGTAACTTTCATTGTGAGTGAAAATAATAAAAAGACTCTCTATCGTGGTTTTTCTCCCGGTTGTAGGCTTTTCTACGTAAACCTTGGGCTCTCTTTTCTACCGTTCAACAGTATATTTGAATTGGACTGGTGGTGTTTATCAGAATCTTTTCTTTTTGGTTTTTTTTTTTACCAGTTTTTCATTTCTTTCCAAACCAATCAAAAGTTTATGTTAACTTCTTATAGGATCAATAGAAAGTTGTCCTCCCATTAAGGTAGAGATGTCAGTGTTTGGAGGCAACAACTCTTTTGAGCCGGCAACAAGTACATCCAATTTCACAAATCGACAACTTGACAGATCCTTAAAAGTTAATTGTGGTTGCAGTAACTTTCAAAGCTATGGTGTTAAATTGGTACAAAGGAAGAAAAATCCTTCAAAGACCGAAACAACTTGAAAATCATGTTACTCGATTTCGCACATCCAAGGAGGGGAGTGTGTGTGGAAGATTCTTAGCAATTAAGCTCTAGAAAAGTACCAGAATATGTTTAAAACCTCGGTGGCCGTTGTTCTCACTTAAATGGGCAGTGTTGGAGGTCATTGATTAGAAGACATGATGAAGTCAGCCCAACATGTAGAGGACAGAACACATTTGGGTTGTGTTAAAGAAAGCAGATATCCCAAATACAAATAGTAAGGCCAGGTGATAAACCCAAAGCGCACTCAACAGTGAGAAATAATAGTAAGATGCTGCTGGAAATGACCCCATGTGCACAATTATGTGAACAAATGTCCCAGCCCAAACAATGAGGTGATAAAACTGATCAAGTGTGGAGGGAATAAAACTTCATTCCTTAGAAAGTCACCCGAGAGCTGAATGCACTCCTAACAACTATGGCAGATTATGAAGTGATCATGGGAGCACGGTTAGTCGTGGAAAAGGAGGGAGTTTGCAAGATCACAGTCCTCAACAATAAGGACCTAACAGTAGCAGGAAATTTGAATTAGGAGTTGGTGAGCTCCATACTTTGGGCAAGACGGAAGTTGATTGAAAATTATTGACAATGAAGGTTGGCAAGGGTCACGCCAAATGACTTTGAAGGGTGATTCTGCTTTAATGAAAGGCTGAAAGCCAATGTCACATTAAAGAAAATGACGAAGTCGTGGGAAGACAGTGACAAGAGTACCTTGTGGAGTTCAGAGCTTTGGAAGGGCCACTCACTAAGAGAATCAAACACTAGTTCTATAAACAGCATAATAATTGCTTACTGATTGAATAAATATGAAAGCATTTGAGATTTTTCGGAAGCCCTATCTCCACATTGGGATATTGACCACAATATCCATTTAGTAGAGGGCTTCCTTCGTATTGGAAGCAATAAACCAACGAAAACACTGAATTACGTGAAAACTTGAGTACTGAAAGAAAAACCACAGGTTTACTTTTCAAATTATTTTCTAATAATTACAAAAGGTACAAGAGAGGAATAAATAGAATAATATAATGAGTTAAAAAAGAAAAGAAATTTGGGACAAATCTTCCTATGGGCCAAGCCCACTAACTCTAATACTCTCCCTCAAGTTGGGACATAGACATCAACGAGGCCCAACTTGCTAACACAAAAGTCGAAGTTTAGTTTGAGAAACCCTTTGGTGAGAACATAAACAACCTGTTGGCTCGAAGGAACATACAAAATGGATATGCTCCCACTGTCATATCTTTCTTTGATGAAGTGCCGATCAATCTCAATATGTTTGTTTCTATCATGTTGAATTAGACTGATAGCAATACTAATAGTTGCTTTGTTATCACAAAATAGCTTCATTGGTGTCTCACACTCCTGATGAAGATTAGACAAGACTTTATGGAGCCAAATTTCCTCACATATCCCCAAACTCATAGCCAGTATTTAGTCTCCCCATTGCTCCTAGCCACAACACTTTCCTTCTTAATTCTCCAAGTTACAAGATTGCCCCATACAAAGGTACAGTAACTAGAGGTAGATTTTCTGTCAACAACAGATTCTGCCCAGTTTGAATCAGTATAGGTCTCAATCATTTTTCTGTCTATCTTTTTTAACATCAAAGGAAATATCCCATTTAAACTGGCTAACAACATTCACAACAAATGAAATATTTGGACGAGTATGGGATAAGTAAATCAATTTACCCATAAAGCGCTGATATTGTTCTTTTATCAACTAGAACATGATCACTTGAATTTCCTAGTTTACAATTTAATTCAATAGAGGCGTCAGAGGCCGACATCCCAGCATACCTGTCTCGGTCAGCAAATCAAGGGTGTATTTTCCCTGAGATACAGAGATGCCTTCTTTAGATTTGGCCACCTCCATTCCAAGGAAATTTTGATTTCCTAAGTTCTTGATTTCAAATTCATCGTACATTTTCTGTTTCAATTGATTAACTTCTGCCTGATCATCTCCAGATAAAACGATGTCATCAACATACACAATCAGAACTGCGATCTTCCCAGTCTTGGGGATCTTTGTAAACAAAGTATGATCTGAATAATCTGAATGCTCTTGATTGTACCCTCGGGACTTAACAAAGGTAGTGAACTTGTCAAACCATGCTCTGGGCGACTTTTTTTATACCATATACGGATTTCTGAAGTTTACACACTTGATGACCAAACTAGGCTTCAAATCCAGGTGAGCTCATGTAGGCTTCCTCCAGTAGATCTCCATTCAGAAAATCATTCTTAACATCCAGCTGGTATAGAGGTCAATCTTTTTCCAGAGCAACAGATAGCATGACTCTAACAATATTCAATTTAGAAATTGGGGGAAAAGTTTCTTAGTAGTCAACACCATAGTTTTGAGTAAACCTCTTTGCAACTAACCTTGCTAGTCAACACCATAGGTTTGAGTAAACCACTTGCAACTAACCTTGCCTTGTGTCTGTTAGGTGTTCCATCTGCTTTGTATTTGAGAGTGAACACTCGTTTGCATCCCACTGTTTTATTCTTTTCAAGAACCTTCATCTCTTCTTTGACAACATTCTTCCATTAAGGACACTTTAAAGCAGTGTGGATATTTTTCGATATTATGGTAGAATCAAGGATCGCTGTGAAAGCTCTAAACTGTAGAGAGAGATTATCATAGGAGACATAGTTACAAATGAGATATTTTGTACAAGACTTGATACCTTTTCTCAGTGCAATGGGAATGTCTAGGGAAGGATCATACACATCAAGTTTCCCCGAATGTCCCTCTTCATTACTACTAGTTTATGCTCTGACCTCAATTTTATCACTAGTGTCTTTTTCTTCCACATTTTCAGGAACAACAACATCGGACTTGTCATTCTCACTCATCTTATTATCAAGACAAGGTTTGGTAGGATTTTCCAGACCTTGATATTGAGAAGGTTCAGAGTTTCGGGCCAGGGAGCCGGCAGACTAGTAGTGGACCCAATTTCCTTTGTATGATTCCTCCTCTCGTACGTTTTCTAGAGAACTTGGTTTGTGAGTAGGACAATGGAATGAGGATCAGAGTAAGACACGGTACTAGGAGTAGGTTCAATAAACCTTAAGGTACAGTTAAACTCTTCACTCACACTCTCCCCCTAAAGATGGCTAATGGGAAAGAAGGTTCGGTCCTCACAGAAAGTAACATCCATAGTGATAAAGTATTTCCTGGACGGAGAATGAAAGCATTTATAATAGCATTGATGAAGGGGATACCCAACAAACACACGTGCTTAAGCCCAAGAGGTAAATTTGGTCTGTTTAGAGCCGAAATTATGGACATATGCAGTACACCCAAACACACGAAGGGGAATCTCAGAAATTAAACGAGTAGAAGGGTATGCCTCCTTGAAACAATCTAAGGGAGTCTGAAGGTGGAGAACACGAGAAGGCATTCTGTTGATTCGATAAGTTGCTGCAAGAATAGCATCTCCCCACAGATATGAAGGAAGGGAAGTAGATAGCATAAGAGAATGAGCTACTTCCAAAAGATGACAGTTTTTTCGCTCAGGCACCCCATTTTGTTAAGGGGTGTGGGTGAACGAGCTTTAGTGAACAATTTCCTTGGAGGCTAGGAACTCACTAAATTATGGTTTTGGAATTCCCAACCATTATCACTCCGAATAATTGCAATTTTTGTATTGAATTGTGTTTCAATGGTGTGATAGAAGTTTTGGAAAACAGAGGAAGCTTCAGATTTATCTATGATAAGGAAGACCAAGGTAAGGCGGGTATGATCATCAATGAAAGTAGCAAACCACCGTTTTCCATAGGAGGTAGTGACCTTAGATGGGCCCCAAATGTCACTATGAATAAAGGTAAATGGTTGTGTGGGTTTATATGGTTGTGAGGGAAATGAAACCCGACGTTTTGTTCAAATACACTCATCACAAGATAGAGAGGAGACATAAATTTTAGAAAACAGGTGGGGAAATAAATATTTCATATAATTAAAGTTCGGGTGGCGCAACCGAAAATGCCACAACATAGCATCATGTTTAGAAATACTAAAATAGGAAGACAGTAAATTAGTTCTAGAGATACTACTATTGGAGATGTAAAGTCCCCTACTATGTCGAGCAATGCCAGCTCACGTGATCTTGCTGATAGATAACAAATTATAAGAAAGCTTAGGCACATGCAAAACATTCTGGAGAGAGTCCTTCAAAAAGAACTATTTGTCCTTTGCCAGCAATCATGGCTAAAGAATCACTAACTATCTGAATTTTCTCATTACCGACACAAGGGGTATAAGAGACAAAATTCTCTGAAGAACTTGTCAAGTGATTTGTAGCCCCCGAGTCTAAAATCTAAGGATTCTTCCCATCAACACTAATAAGGCAAAGGGACTGAGGCATAGCTGATTGAGAAATGGCTCACAGAGTAGGAGGGTTGTTTTGGCTTGCAGTGGGGCTAGTAGGCTGAGAGATGTTGGCAGTCTCATTTATATAGGCATGCCTTGAGTTATGTTTCTCGTTGGAGGAACGTTTCTTACCTTCTGGGGGACGACCGTGGAGTTTCCAACACTAATCCTTGGTGTGCCACTGTTTCTTGCAATGCTCACATACAGGGATTGGTTTCCCGCTATTCTTCTCACTGTCATGGATAAAGGATCGAGCACTGAAGGCCGTCTGTATACTCATAGCATTCGTACGGTCTTCTTCAAGACAGACTTCATAGCACACTTCCATTAAGGAGGGAAGTGGTCTCTGTCTAAGCATACAACCACATACAATATCAATTTGAGATTAAGTCCTGCAAAGAAATCATAAATATGGTCAACTTCCTCAAGTTTAGCATATTGTATACCATCATTTGGCGTGTTCCAAACTGTCTCCCTACACAAATCTATCTCTTGCCAGAGAAGGGAGAGCTTATTGAAATAGGAGGTCATGTCCGGGGTTCCTTGCTTGCAATCGTGGTGGACCTGTTTCTTCAGTGTATACAATCGAGAGGCATTTTGATGCTTCAAGTAAAGTTTTTGAGTTGTATGCCATAAATCTTTACAAGTGACTGCGTAAAGTAAAGGCTTGCCGATTTGTGGTTCCATGCTATTAATCAGCATAAACCGAATGAAGGAGTCCTCCCCTTTTCAGAAGCGTTACAAGGCATCATCTGGTGGAGGACTAATAGTCTCCCTTCTCAAAAAGCCAAATTGGTGGTGATCCTCAAGGAACATCTTGATCGATTGGGACCAAGAAAAATAATTCTGACCATTTAATTTCTCCTCAGGAAAATTCCCTATAAAGGGTGCTATAGAACCAGATATGTAATTCGAAGACAAATTAGAGAATGAAGTTACCAGGTCCTTCAAATACATCGGTAGATAGATTGATTTAGACTGCACCGAGGATCCACCAACTTAAAAACCAGACTGAGTATACCCTCAATCAATCCTGGAACCATGAATATGTGGCTGCTGAAAAGTCTGAAAAGGCAACGGTGGGTGAACCGGGCAGTCCATAAACCAAGGGTAGCAGCAGTGCATGGGGGTGTGGATTGTCGGAAGCATATGGCGACTGGACTTGGGGATGACAAAGGAGAGAAGACAGGCTGGTTCATGGAGGTATTCGATGGCGGCGTGTGGGCAAACGCACCTGGTAGTTGTGATGCGTGGGCGACAGGTTGCGGCGCGTGAGGTTCATTCCCGAAACTGGGTTGTGCGGACTGCTCTGAGGGTGGCCCCCAAGTGACTGCCGGCATCCTCTGAATCTAATGGAGGAGTTTTTCCATGGCAGCGACGGCATCTTCCGTCTCTATTTGGGCTTCACCTATATAGATGTCTAGGGTTTTGTTGTTACCTAACTTTGATACCATATTGAAAGTGATAAACCAACAAAAAAACACCGAATTATGTGGAAACCCAAGTACTGGGAGAAAAACCAAGATTTTACTTCTCTTATTATTTTTTGATAATTACAAAAGGTACAAGAGGGGGGAATAAATAGAATAATACAATGAGTTAAAAAAGGACATAAATTTAGGGCAGACCTTCCTGTGGCCCAAGCCCATTACTCTAACACTTCTAATGTACAACCTTATCAATACTCATACACCCAAAAAAAACATGAAATTGAATGACTTGTAAATGAAATGTTGACTTCAAACATCATATAGTCCAATGTGCTACTCCAAAACCTATTGTGCTGGGTAAGGAAGATGGGGCATGAAGATTTTGTGTTGATTTTCGTGCTTTGAACAATAAAAAATGCAACGATTCCCAACAAATTTTTCATCCTCATTGTGGAGGAATTGTTAGCTAAGCCACAAGGATCGCATATCTACTCCAAAATTAACCTCAAGTTGGGTTACATCTTACTTAGTACATGAAAATGTCATGTGTGAGAGTACTAGTTAGACGTATATGGGCAAGATTAGAAGAACATTATTAGCAAGCTAAGGACATCATGGTAATTACATATGGGTGTCTTGGTTATAAGGCTGAGTGTAAGGGACCTAGAAGGGGTGGATCATCTTGGGGTGAGTTTCCATTGTGTGTGACTTCGGAGAAAGATATCCCTCCCAAAAGGCTATTATGCTGTAATTTTTGTCTTGATTTTGCTAATATTTGTAATTATTTATTTTCTTTTTAATATAAGAAACAAATTTCACTAAGAACAATATACAAAAAAAAGGGGCAATGGACTGTACCAAAGGGGTTACGAAAGATATCTACCATAGTTCAAAATAGATACGAGAGATTATAAAAGCTATACAAATATGTACATTTGACAATGCATAGTAAGATAGATAATATATATACTAAAAATCAGTATCAAAAGTGTTTTTTTTTATTGAAGAGGCAGTTATTTCTTTCCTTACAAGTAATCCATTAGAAAGCAAATAAGATACATCCACATAATCCTTTTTCATCAGCAAAATAGTAGCCCAATAGAGTGTATATCAGGAGATAAATTATCTCATTTGGATTCAGTTTTTGTTTGTTTAAATAATTAAAGAGGTAAAAAGTCTTAAGTTTCAAGAGGAAAGGCATTTCATTAAATTCAAAAGAAATGGAATTCTCTGAAACCTGTAATATGATCATGTATATGGCTTCCAATGCATGAACTCGAATTTCAGGATCATCAATTTGCTCACGCTCAATTGAAAGTGCAGTTCCAAGCTCAAGTGGCATTTTTGATGTATCCTCCTCCTTATAAACCTGCTCACAGAAATGCTATGATATAAATGCAATAACCATGAGAATTGTTGATGGGGAATATCAAGGTTGCTAACCCTTAAGAATATCTTAAAATATTCATTAAATACTCTCTTTGTTCCTCTTTCCTTCTATACCTATCTTCAAAGCTGACTTGTATTGTCCTTTTACTATTGCCTCTATTTCCTTCCTCGTACAAATCTTTTCTCTTTTAAATCTAAGGCTGTATTATTCCAACTTCCAAGAATATGATGAAAGAAAATATTACAATGGTAAAAACATAAAAGAATTAACCACATTGCCTTAAAAGGGACTTGAGAGTATGGGTTCAAATCTCATTGTAAAACCACCTACCTAGGATATTATTAGGCCGCCAATCATTCAGAAATATAAAAGGAGGAGCAAAAAGGTCATTAACCAGCATATAAATGATGGGGAAAATGATTGGGGAAAAGATCTTGACAGGTGGGGCCCACAGGTAGAGGAGGCCCCACCGGTAGAGGAGAGATATAAATAGAATGATATGGGGATTACAATAGATAGGGTTTATTTTGTGTAAAAAGCTGCTAAAGCTTAGGGGAGAGGTTTCCAGCCCTCTTGTTAGGATTCTACCCTTAAGGTGCTAGGTATGTTTTTGTCTTTTTGTTTGGATATTTTCTTGCTGAAATCATTTTGTTACATCTGATTTTGGTTAAGTAATATAATTAATAGAGTGCCACCTCTGGTTTTAGCCTTTTGTTAGGATTATTGAGTTATTTAAGGGTAGAATCCTAACAAATTGGTATCAGAGCCCGGAAATTTGGGGGTGGTGATGCGCTTGATGGCTCACAAACAGATGGATGTGAGATTAGAGGGGACGGAAAAGGAAGTTTTGGGCTTGAAAGAGATGATGCTTGAACTTAAGATGGTGGTCGACAGAATGGCAGAAGACATGAGAGAAAGCAATAGCCATAGACGCAAAGACGATTCGTGCACATCTGATGGTTCCGTATTGAAACTGAAGTCTGAATAGAAAGATGGGTGGTCTGGAGACCGTGATGGACAATGGAACAGTAACAGTGGACCAAAGCAAGTATAAGAAGCTTGAGATGCCTATGTTCGTGGGAGAAAACCCAAAGTCTTGGGTGTACAAGACTGTAACATTTTTTTTTAGATTAATGACTTACCAGAATCCGATAAGTTTAAGGTAGCAGTTCTGAGTTTTGGCCAAGACAGTTATGGGGATACGCTGGAGCAGAGAGTTGGGGGGCTAATGAATGGCTAGACAAATGGAAGGGCATGCCAGCGAGTGAAGCCACTTGGGAGTCGGGATACCAAATGAACCAACAATTTCCGACGTTTCACCTTGAGGACAAGGTGAATTTGGAACCCAGGGGTACTGTTAGGCCGCCAATCATCCACAAATGTAAAAGGAGGGGCAGAAAGGTCATTAACCAGAATATATATGCTGGGGAAATGATTGGGGAAAAAGATCTTGATAGGTAAGGCCCACGGGTAGAAGAGAGGATAAATAGAATGACATGGGGATTGCTGTAGGTAGGGTTTATTTTGTGTAAAAAGCTGCTAAAGCTAAGGGGAGAGGTTCTCAGCCCTCCATAAGGTGCTGGGTATTCTCTTGTCTTTTTGTTTGGATATTTTCTTGCTGAAATCACCTTAATGAACCAATGTTGTAGGTTTCAGTAGTTATCCCACAAAATTACTCAAGATGTGAGGAAGCAAGCTTAACACTATTTGATATCTTTTGAACTTGGCACATCACAAAATTACTCAAAATGTGAGTAATCAAATATATTTTGTAAAAAGTTAATGAGAAAAGGAGGTCGATAAAATCATTTTCTACTTCAATGTGGGGAGTTATAGAAACATGCCATCAAAAAGAGTAAATAGTTTGTGAAAACATGCAAATATTTCTAGAAACTGACTACAATCCTCCATATGAAGGATCCCTCGCGAAGGCAAAAAGGGGTAAGAGCATGTGCAGGTGGTTTTCAAAATCTTCAATGGTTTCATTCATAACTAGTAGAAATTTACTTATTTACTTATTCATTATTAGATCAATGTGGGCCTCTATGGTGAATTTTTATTGTTGCAGACATCCAAACAGGAAACGTTTAACATATTATGGCTACACGTGATGAGAAGATCCTTCAATTCATTAGAGCCCAAAAAGATGGACTTTTTCTGTATTTTATGTAAATAGTAGGGGCAGTTCTATTTACACTGATAACAACATTGCCTTTGATTCTAGGTTGATGGCCTTTCTACTGTATAAGAAACCCTAGCTGCAACTGCCTTGAAATGGAACACCCTAACTCCAAAAACGGAACCTAGTCCTAACACCAACCAAAATAGTTAGAGCCAAGGAAGCTTACACATAATTACCCCCAATTAGGAATAATCAAAGAGCTGTTGTAATCGAAATACTGGTTAGAAAGGGTGGGTAGCCTAGAAAGAGCCCATATTGCTAATGATAATCCAATATTCAATAAGACAGCATCTTCCAATTCCTCTCTGATAGAACACCAAGTAGTGTGTTCTATTTGTTCATTAAGCAACTAAACTATAACAAAATACAATACTCAAACCAGTCTTGAAAACACAGAACAAACAAGAACTATTACAGACAATAACCAAGTTCAAAATAAAACATCCAAACATCAAAAGTAAATTACGGTAATGGAAAACAACTTTCTAAGATTAAAGTAACTGAACTTCTGTTTTTCTTCTCTCCAGAAACTGATTAACCACCCCTATCTTCCCTTCCATCTTTCCCTTTTAACTCCCTTCCATGTAACTAACCGTGGTCCCCACTAAGGTGGTTTCCACTTCCTCCTTCATTTTCCTTCTCTTGTGCATGTGCAACTTCTCCCTTTCTCCTCCTACTATATTGTAGAATAATTGGTGGTCTATCACTCTCCTTCTAGAATACAACTCCAACAGTTAATAGCTGAGTAAAAAATGAACCCAGCTTTTAGAAGTCTAGAATATTGAACAATACTAGTTATTTTTCTTCTGAACTGTAGTCTACTGGTTGAGAGAACTCTTAAAGACTATAAAATAAAATAAAGGTTCATCTCTTCAGCTGCTACCTAATAATTGAAGTTGGAATGACCTATGAAACTTCTAAGAATTTACCAGGCTCCAGTTAAAAGAAGAAAAAAAATCCAATTTGAGACGTTTAAACAAAATAATAAACTGCAAACATAAGTTGAAAACTTCATAGAGAATGGATAGGTAAGAGCAGAGGATTTTTTTACAAGAGTAAGGTCTCCTGATCCCTGATTTCATAATAAAAATAGGAACATATCAAAAAAGACTAAAGACAATGAAATAAACTAGAATTAACATGGTATCCCAACTTACACAATTATTGTTGAATCGAAAAATCGATTAAAATTCAAGGATAAAGAAAAAAGTAAATAAAAGAGACTTGAATCCCCCAACCCATGAGTTGAACTAAAAAACTAATAATAATAAAATTCAAGTTTGTTTCTTTCGTCTCTAACTTTGAAAATATCAATTTTGGTCTTTGAACTTTTTAATTTGTTCCAACTTGTTTCATTTTGGTCACTAAGACGAAAAAATATTACCTTGTTACCAGCAACAGGGAGAAGTAAAGCTGGCCAAAGGAACTCAGCTATCAAGAGTAAATTTTGTAGTTGATCTTCTGCTTCAAAGCAGCAATTTCTGAGAGTTCCAAATACCTTAAACAAGAAAATTGCATGAAGACATGAGCCTGGTGATCCCATAGGCTGAAGATATACTTTGACTATATCGAAAGTGTAACTGATTGAACAATACATATATACTTGGCATCTGAGCTGGAATAAGTAATTAACCAATCACAGTCATGGCTTAGTTTCCAAAATTACCAAAGAATGTAAAAGTAATAATATAGTACCAATCGTGTAAATCAAACAATATGTAACCTAGTTTTAGGCCTTTTTATTTTTGGTTGTCTTTTTAGTCGTCATTGGAAGCTTGTATTCTTGAACATTAATCGATAGCAATGAAAAATTGTTTCTTGTTAAAAATAGATATCCATTGGACTTACTCCATTCTTCCGCAGTTGACTATTTGAATCATACTGCCTAATTATCTGCTTCAAAAGTCCCCGATTAGGATCAAGCAAAAGCTTCCTTCCAGCTTCCTTCTTTGATATATTTACCAGTATGGAAGCGACGTGCTCAAAGGGATCATCTAGTAGAGAACCAATTTAAAATGTCAAATGAACGCTGAAAACTTTAAATGATTAATGTTGAAATGTGATAAACTGTAAATGACAGGATGCCAATGTTAGGTTAAGGCTGCAGAGGATTTGGCCTTGAAGCATTGCAATTATTATTATTATTATATTTTTCTGTTTTCTAGAAGGACTAAATACTCATTTCGAAATGCAGCACAGTAAATTAAGTTGGTAACACCACTACACATAGAGATCTTTAAGAAGCAAAGATAACCAAAAAACCTTGCAACCAAAGATATTAAAAATTTAAATTATAAATATAGAGCCCAATATTCTTGAAAAATAAATATTGTCCAAAGCAAGCTGCATTAGAGAAGAAGCAAGGCATACCTCTAGATTCACTTGCTGAACGACAAAATGATCTGACAATCTTCATGACATAGAGACCTTGCATCTTGTCATCTCCAGTCTATGAAGCAGAATTGATAACCATAAGAACTATTTTTTCATTTCATAAAGATCACAAAAGTCTAACTAAGCTATTAGCAAAGGAAATGCTTAAACTATAGCATTCAAACTTTCCCAAACAAATTTCAACAAAAATAGCTCATCTGAACATCAACAGAAGAAAAGGCCACTCTAGCAATGTGGCACACCTGAAGTAATGAAGCAATACCCGCATCCAACTGTGTTAGATTAACCAGAAGCATTACTAGCAACTGGCTAATGCTAGAGTCCACATTATACAAAAGATTCATAGCTTCTCCAATCAGTCCCAAGTTTATCATCTTTCCAGCCAGATCAGAATTTTGTGAAAGATTTACAAGAGCTTCAGCTGCACGTTCTGCAACATCCTGAAATAATAGACAATATATCTCACTGTAGAATTGGAAATGTTCTATGAGTCACATTTTCCAGATATTTTGAACCATACCGAACCAATGGATAGCCAAATTCCTATAATTGATTATAATTATATCTATTATCAAATACATTTTACAACAGAAAGCCATATTCTTAATGATGCAAATGAAATTGAAATGCTAAATCACATTAGTGTGAAACATGAGTTATATTTAAACCATAAATATAATTAGCAGAAAACATTATGACAACTTTTGCCTGCCTATCAAATAATCAGGTAGCTTAGCACTGTGTCATGCTAACAGGAAGTTGGGAAGAATAAAATCGATGTTTATTATGACTGCATGGTCAATAAAAACCCTCCGAGATGCTCAATTGTTTGCTAATACATTCTTTAGTACAAATGGATATGTTAATTAAAAATCATTCATCCAACATAATACAAAGTATACATATAGAAACAGTGTTGATAACCTTTTGTCTATAAAGAAGATGATAGATTAAAGCTCACCTTTTGTTCTTTCAAGAGTCGAGCTAACGATGGCAGCAGGACGTCGGGATACTTGGCAAGAGACTGCATCCCATCCTCAGACCCAGTTAGACCTTGAACAATGTCTATGGCCGCTTTCCTCAACTATTGAGCCAAAAAATGGAAGTCTGTCAATAATATGTAAAATTCTAAAACCAAGTTGTGATCACAGGGAAACGAGATTTGCAATCAACAGAAGCAAACACGGTATTCCCACACCATATAAAGAAACTTCCCACAATCAACTTTCGTTAAAAAGAAGGAAAAACTGTCACAAATGTGGAATATAACTTCACAAACACTTGAAGCATGAAAAGAATCACCTAATCCTAACCAAGTGAAACAGAGCAAGAAGATGTAAATTGAAATTGAAGCAATAAAATCATGGATTTTGATTAAAATTGAAGCAGTATAAGCTGCATCTGACCAGGTAATCGACTTAATAGAAAATGTCTGTCCGAAAATCCTTCATCGACAACGAAAAAGATGGAGAATGGTTGAATAGCGAAGAAACTTACTTGAGGGGAAGGAGAGGAAAGAAACTGTATCAATTCTTCGAGTTCAGTCGCCATATGCTGTCTGTAGCTGAAGCAGTGTGGTTTCTTCTTCTTCTTCGTTAGTTGGGTGGTGGTATTGCCCTGTTTCAAATTGCAAAACGTTTACAAAGTAGGTTTTAGCCTTTAGTTTTCTTTTGCAAAATTTTAATATACGCTTTTTCAAAAAATAGAACCATCTAAAAATATTTACACCGTCTAAAACAATTTTGAAAAATGAAAAAGTCAGTCGAGCGTGAAATATAAAAAATACTTTCGTCAATATGCGATTAATCGATCACATGCTTATGAGTGATCTTCTCTTCTAAACGATCATGATATACGATCGTGTAAATAGTGATACACGATCGTGTAGATTATTTTAAACAATGATGAAAAAGCTCCAAATTTAAACGGATAATAAACTCGACAAGAAAGCTTCAAATATAAACGATCGTTTAGATTATACAACATCGTGTAGTGCAGTTTGAACGATAAGGAAAAAAAACTCAAATTTAAACGATTGGATAATAAACTATAATAAACTCTAAACAAATGTGATAAAGCTTCAAATATAAATAATCGTTTAACATATTTTGAATGATCATCAAATATGTATGCTCGATCGTTTATCCTTATATAAACGACTGTCTTGAAAAGCTGAATAGAAGCCAAACCAATCATGCATAGTTACATAAATATGATCCAAATCAATGCAATAGAAAAAGGAACCCTCTTCTTCACAATTTTTCTCTTTTTCACACTGCTTCTTCTTCTTCACACCATTTTCACCGTACATCTTCTTCTTCATCGTTCATTTTCACCTACCTTCTTCCAAAGATCTATCTTCTGAAATTACTTTTTCGACATTCCATTTGTTGTTTAATATTTTGATTCTACCAAATCTATCTCGATCTATCTTTGATACAAAAAGATTTTGAATGTATCTTCGTTTCATTTAATTTAATAACCACTCTTACTCTATGTAACTTAACCCTAATTTTTCTTTTTGTATATAGATGGTGAGCAAAAAGAAAACAACATCAACTAGCAAAGCAATCAAATCTAAAGGAAAGATAGAATAAAAACAAATGAAAATGAAAAATAAGGGTAAATAACAAAATAGAATGCCAATGTTTATATGTATAGTGCTCCATCTTTGTTTATATTTGTCTATCTTTGTCTGATTGCTCTGTCTTTGTTAATATCCATCTTAATAGTGTTGTATATTTGTTTATATTTTTCTATCTTTGCTATATTTTTGTAAATATCTATTTGTGTAGTGCTCTATCTTGATATATCTTTGTTAATGTCTATTTGTTAGCACTAGCTCTTGGTTTATAACATACTGTTTATTATATCTTTGTTAATGTCTATTTGTTAGCACTAGCTCTTGGTTTATAACATACTGTTTATTATATCTTTTCCAAATGTCAAATACCATCCAAATGACTTAATTATGGAAGATGAATACAAAAATCTTAGAATTATTGTATACTACAGTTTAGAAACATTAAATCTAATAAAATCAAGAATAAACCAAAGAATTCTTTATAGAGTTTTAGTCCTCTTGGCCACTTCCTCAACATTAAAATGGCCAAAATACCAACAAAATTTCTGAATTATTTAATAAGCAATGCTATACTAAAAAGTTCAATGGTACTTGATTTCAAATTCAATGAACATATAACAAAATTTGGGCTGAAAGAATTTTGTTTGGTCAAATTAAAAGGTTATAAATTCTGAGAGTTGAATCTTGGAGAAAAAAAAGAGAATAGTTTGAAAAATGTCTTTTTCCCTCACGATGACTTTATAACGAGAAGAGACATGGAGAGAACTTTCAAAGCACTACGCAATGAGGAAGACTCATTGAAAGAAAAATTAGTTAATCTCTATATCTTAGAAGCCTTATTAATTCCCAAGCAACAACCTAACCACATCAATCTCAAACATCTAGACATATTGGATCATGAAGAAACCTTCAAACACTATCCACGGGGAAGATTATCCTACATCCTAACATATCAATTTTTCAAGAAAGCATCATACAACGCCAAGAATATTGTATACCTTCAAGGATTTTTTCTAGTTTTAGTCTATTGGGCTTTTGAGACAATACCAAAAAATTTCAATTTAAATGTTGGGTTTGGAAGAAAGCTTGGAATTCAAGGGCCAACAATCATAGCATGGAAATGTTTGGAGTTAAGTGACTGGAGGACTCTAAACATGAACATTTTTTAATATGAGGATGTAAGTACATTTACAACATTTTCTATCTATGTCTATCTAAATTGACAAATGCAAATGTATATACGTATGAAAGTATGTGTAGACAAGTATGTTCAAAAATGAAATTTATTGCAAAAGAGTACTTACCTAGATTCGCCTCGACAAAAGTAATTTATATTTTACCCTTACTTATTACCGTAGTTGGTGGAAGTACGGATATTGAACCCAAAAGAGTGGTAGTTAAGTAAGTTTCTTGAATTAAAGCTTCAAACAAATGATGTTAGTAGCAAAAAGAAAAGCATTGAAAAGAGTTTGGGAAAATCAAGTGGAACCAAGAATCGAAGGGTGATTTAATATGCAAAGTCAATTCACAAGAAAAAGTAAGTAAAAATTGAAACTCAATGAAATATGAAGGAGTGGGCAAAGGGTACTAATCAATTCTTATAGTCTATCTAATCATAGCATACCTCAATCATAATGTATCACGATCATAACATCTCTGTCATACATGTCTCTCTTAACTAAGTAACACATAATACATAACTTACATACAACTTTAATGTGGGGGTCTACGAGGAAAGTCTCTTACGTTGAGATTAGCTAAATTAAAAATTCCCTGGTTGACAGTCATTTCCTCCCAAATACTCAGTCCTAAACATGAACAAAATTAAAATTAAAAATTTTGTCAACTATCACCATCAGCTTAATTAAACATCCAAACTCAACAAAGGAGGTTGAAGCCAATTCAACCTTGGTTGGGAGAATTTCACAACTCAACTCCCCAACAAAAATAAACTAAACCTTCAAGCAAAACATCCAACTTAAATCCATAATTTAACTCATTTGGGACAAAAATAGGTAATTAATGGGTGTATCAAACCCAATAAAAAACTAAGCAAAACTCACCAAGAAGTGACTCAAAAATAGGGGACGACTTGGCAGGGGCTATCGGCTCGAGCGTGGCTTGTGGAGAAAGGTGCACATTATGGATCATGCGTACGGCTTGGAGGAGAAAAGACTCGATGCACGACTTGCAAAGGGGTGAAGGAATCAGCTGGGATGAGCGCGACTTACGAAGGGTGAAGAACCAACTCGTTGATGCTCAAATTAGCTAGATTAGGCAAGGATTTATTTGATGGCTGCCGACGACGAGATATGGATGGCGTGAGATGGAGCTTGATGACAAAGAGGCTTGACAAGAAACGTGCAAAGACAGTCGCCTCAGCTTCACGTACGTGCGAATGGAGGGGTCGGGGTGAGAAATGATCAACGAGCTCTTCGACTTCGTCTGACGTGTAGCAGACGGTGGGTAAACGACTTAGACGAATGGAGATGCTTCCACCAGAGTGCTGTGTGCGACGGAAGACTGAAGGAATGGGCGGCGGCTAGGGTTCCTCAAGCCTAGGATTTGGACAAGGATTTAGAATTCAGATCTCCGACATTCCCCTACATCCCCCATGACCTGGCAACATCATCCTTACTATTCTTAAATGCTTATTAGATTGAAAGTTCTCCCCACAAACCAGCACGAGTCCTTTTGTTGGCTTTTTGGCCCTTAATCTCAAATTAATTTATTTTAATTATTCAATTAATTTATGTTTTGATGATAACAAATCTGACTTTTTTTATTGACAATTTTATTAATTTGAATAGACCATATCGTAGAGCTTGGAAAAATGATTCTAACGCCTCTTGAATCACCCAAATCGAAGTTCAAATGAAGAAAATATTGCTAAAAGAAGCTTAACGAAAAAATACCCGAGATGGTGACGTGGCGACCAAGCATTCAATTTGAACCAATTAGAGAAAGCCACTTGGAGCAATGAAGGAGTAACAAATGTGGCTTTTTGTTATGTTTTATTGGCTTTTATAAAGAAAATGAATTTAAAAGAAAAATGATTTTAATATTATTATTTTTTCTTGTGTCTAACGGCTAGTTTTTTTAAAAGAGGGTGAAGTTGCTTTATTGATTTCTTTTTAAACAAAATATTTTGAAAAGACATATTATTATATTATTATTTGTATTGTGTCTAACGGCTAATTAAGTTTAAATCTCAACCATTCATTTTTCTTTTACTTATATCTAATGACCCAAATGATTTTGAATTTATCTTTCCTCTCTTTTTAAATACTTCACATTTACACAAGATCACAACATCTTTACAATAATCCTCAAGCAAAAAGCCAACATTGTTATTCTCTCTAAAGCTTCCAATTTTTATTCTTTTCATCTTATTCTTGAGAGCTTCTTATTGTATTGTGAGGATTAAATTTGTGAGCTTCAAATTGTATACTCACTCTTTTAGAGAGTTTTCTTTTGTGTGATTTAAAAATTTCAACATATTGTAACGGTTGGATCCTAACCCGTGGAAAGGATCGGGTTTGCTCTTGAACCCGAAAAAGGAGCAAGAATCGGTTCGGCTCAAATCCGTGGAAAGAGTCCAAAGAAGATTTTCAATCAAAATCCCAAGGGGTGCTTGGGAAAGTGGATGTAGGTTGAGTTTAACCGAACCACTATAAAATTACGGTGTCTTCTTCTCTAACTCTTTTCTAATTATTTTTTAATTTAATTTTAGTTACATATTCTTATTGGTTGAGTTTGATTGCATACTTCCATTCATATCTTTTTATCAATCTTGTTATTTAACAAAGTTTACAAAGTTCTTTATTTAAATTTTAGAAAATATCTAATTAGTTGATTTTACTTTTTATTTGTCAAAAAGTTTATTTAAACCCTATTCACCCCCCTCTAGGGTTGCCATACCGATCCAACACCTTTCAGCATGCTTTGTCCTCACTCACATGTATCCTAGGAAAATTTCCAAGAGGTCATCCAACATAGAATTGCTCCAAGCTAAGCATGCTTAGCTTTGGAGTTCCTATGATCAAACCATCGAAAAGGAAAGTGCACTTTGTTCGTATAGATTACTTTTAATGCTTTTAAGTCTTTCTTAACATTATTTTCATGTCCTTAGGGTCCCTCTCATTCATATGTGATATCGGTTCATTCATGTCTCCCTCCTAATCTCGGGTGTTACATGCCCGCCAGCTTCTGCTTGGTTCATTCCTGAACCACATCTTACTGGGAGAGGTTCTGCTCTGATACCAACGGTAACAATCCAACTTTTCGACTAAGCTGAGGTCATTACCATTTAAATAGATATAAATCTTTTTAATTGAAAATAAAAGAAAGTATAAAATTTAAGGAAAACGTTTCAAATATTCTTTTAAAAATTAATAATAAAGTAAATAAAAAGAAACATAAATAATTAAGATACTAGTTTGAGCCCTATATAAAAGAATTAAAAGTTAATACTTATACAAACAATGTGCACATTTCTTTTTGGTAGCTTGATCATAGGAACTTCAAAATTAAGCGTGCTTAGCTTGGAGCAATTCTATGTTAGGTGATCTCTTGAGAATTTTCCTAGGATGTAGAAGTTGGATAGACGATGAAGCAAATGAAGCTAGCATGATAGAAGTCTATCGTTGGCTATCATTGATAGAATCCAAAAAAATTGCTATAGATTGTAAATATTTGAATTTATTTTACTATTTTTAAAAAAACTTTTCATAATTTAGATATAGTTTGTGCTTGAGAGATTCTGCTAGTACTTTTTATTGGATGAGGGGGGGGGGGGGGGGGGGGGGTAATATGGAAAGTTGTTGAATCTTGATGAGCTTTGAGTACAATATCCAACTTTAGAATGGAGTAGAATTGTAATGGAAGTACTAATTATAGTTCGTGAAGTTCGATGGAAGTACTAATTGGAGTTTAATGGGGTAATATTGATAACTTGTAGAAATATAAGTTATTGCAGCCTTTTAAGTAAAATAATGAAATTTTATCACATGAAAATAGGAGAAAACATAGAGAAAAAGTAAGCGATTTGATTACTTTGCGAAAAGCCTAACGCAAAAGAACTTCATCCTTGTTCTACTATGTTTCAGTGCTCTTATCGTAGGATTCTAATCGAAGAAGAATGAAACTCGATGAGCAGCACATTATATGTGAGGAAACCCAACCAACCTTTTCAACGTGATGAAGTAGATGTTAGGTGATCAAGCCACTAGAAAACAAAAGAGGTTGGCAGGAAAGTTAGAAAAGGACAAATAGGACAGGCTATACAGAATAGCTACAACTTTTTAGTGATATTAATGGCGCGTGCTTTCATGTCAGCATTACTCCGTGTATATAAATAAAGCTTCTCACCCAAGAACAAGGTGTGCAAATTTGGTTGGATAAGCAAGCTCCTCATATCGTCCATTCCTCTCCCTTACCTTGAGTTTTAGGTGATAGCTTAAAGTAAAAGAGAGGGAGATTATATTCATCCATTCTATTGTCCCCCTCATCTATAGGCAAAAATCAGAGCCAAAGAGTATGAGAGATCAAACTCCGCGGCGTAACACATATATTGTATCTTGACTGTTTATTTTCTATATTGTGTTGTTTTGTAAGTAGAACCTCATGGTCGAAGGGCCTAAAGTGTTATTTATGAATGTAATGCATTTCTTCTTCCATTCTCCCATCTTTCTTATCTCTTATATCTATCTATCTATCTATCTATCTACCTATATATATATATATATATATATATATATACATATATAATTTAATGAGTGATGTATTTGATACTTAGAAAGTTACAATGAATGCAGTAAGAGTTTTGTTCAGTTAAATGTGAGTATCTTAACCTTGTTCATTCGAAAGAAGGTAAAAAGTAGAGATTGTAATTAAAAAACAAGTGAGAACCACTTTTAGATAAGCAAGTGGTGAGAAGAATGTAACAATGCATTCTTGTTGCCAAGCTCATCCTTTACATAGATTACGACTGAGAGGTTAATGTGTGTGTCGAAAGCCTAAAAGGTGTATGTCTTAATTAAGGTATAACTAATGTTACTACATTCAAAATGATTAGATATAATGCATCGCTTAACTTGTGTATTTGCATCCACAGGGGAGAGCAAGTATGCGTTGCGCTGGGACGTTTCCTACCTCAATTCTTTGTTAATAGATGTTTGTACCGCCACGAAGTATTGAAACATCATTTATTATATTTAACAGTTCAATTTTCCTTCCCTACCATGCCTATATTGATTTCATATCTCGTCATGCCATACCACCATGTTCACCTTATGTTGTCAAGCATAGTAGTGTAAATAGTTAGGGTAATTATTATACTGTTCATATGTTGTACTGTATAGTGTACATCTCATGATTTAGTAAGCGATTAGTTAAAATTAGGAGCTTAAATTCTCTGAGTTCGACCTTGGACTTACTAGAAAACCTTTTGACACTTATACTTTGGCGATAGAAAGGAAAGCTCTGTGCGACATGTTTAATTATCATGTTAGCAACACATGAATATGAGTGCACATTTTATCACATAACCCTATTTTGCTGCCTATTAGTCATTAATTTTAGATCCATTCACGCTGACCTACAAGCGTAAAACTTGAGAGAATTTAATGCATGAATCAAAACAAGCAAATACCATCATCTTTTTGTTGGAAGATTTGTGTATATTGTCTTTGTTATTTGGTGTAAGTAATATATCATGGAAGTACACGTTGTAGTTTGTGAAGAGACAAATGATTATTAATTTTAAGGAAGTCTTTAATATATATATATTTTTTTAGTGTAGTTTTGGAGGTGTAGTGATTCCACATGTGATATTGAAGTATTTTGAATATGTTGTTTTCAATTATTGTTATATGGATATACAATATTAGTTAGTATGTTTATTGAAATTTTATAACTATCTATATAGAATGAATTGGAAGTACTAATTGTTGTTTAGGGATGAACACATTTTTACTTATATTGTAGAAGTCTTTTATGTTTCTTATTAGGTTTTTGAAGGGGTGGGTGGTGGAACATGTGATATACAAGTGTTTTCAAGGATGTGTACTTATAGTTTTACGCAAACTTTATTGCATTATGTATATAAGCAAGGAATTTTAGTACATTATACAAGTTTTGTTGGGGGATTTGTGTCTAGTTTTGTTGGAGAATTTGTATGTGATTTCATATGCAATATAGTAGTGGATATGATGTTTGTTATTGTAATGTTGTATATATGGAAGTGTGTTTTTAAATTTTAGGTAACTTTGTATTCGATTTTATGGTAGAGTATAGTGTTGTGTCTTTTTTATATTTTAGGTTTGGCTTCTATGCATTTATAGGTGAAAGAGATATTATTGGCTTGCCATGAAGACAACAAACACACATATATTATAGTCGACACACATTGTGACAAATACTTTTTTTATTTTTTTATACAATAAGTAATAGACTTTTTCTGTGACAAAACGAGATATCTAATGTAGGTTTTAACTTTTTCATCGATATAAAAAATGGATTAATTATTTTAAAGAAACCGACATTTAATACGATTTTGTAAAATTATTTAAAAAATTAAGTTAAACTTGACATAGAAGGGGATGTATAATGCCAGTTTTAAATTGACATTGAAAAGGATGTACAATGTTGATTAAAAACGAACATTGAATATGATAAGAATTGAAATTTCGATATCTATAGTGTTGGCCGACATCATAGACCTTTTAAAACACGATATTCAATGTCAACCTAACCCAACACTGAACCTATAAAATGTGAGTTTCAAACTGACATTAAAGTTTTGATTTGTACTAATGTAAATTTGAGAAAATGACTTTAAAAATGAAATCAAAATTAATCCTCGTGTATTTATAAGCATTGACCATGCAAGTAATACATGAAGTGAACTACGCTTCAAATTGAAACTCATGGCAATCTTTCAAGATGAAAATTAAAGTTGGATAACTTCACAAAAGTTGATGTTGGGTTTTTTCACTATCAAAATATTATATAGTTACATGAAGTTTGTAATTTAATTAATCCAATGAATTAATTTACAATATAAAATTATAAAATAAAATAAGAATTAATTAACTAAAGCATTTAATAAATTAAATTTAATATTTAATATTAAATTATTATTTTATTCAATAATCTCGATCAATTCCATTGACCTAATTTGAATCCCTATTCAAATTCTCAATATTTAAATATATTATTTGCCTCTCAACACTATATTGTTAATTATATCGAATATTATTATTAACAAAACGTTTTCAGCGTGAATCCAAACAATTTGAATTCTCAATCAATATATTCTAAGTTGAATTTTGTTTTGAGCTAATAGAAGGTTCTACAGAGCATGTGCTCCAATGATTTAAGATTAACCAGCTAAATTCGTTTAACCTAATTAATTAGCATTCGTTAAATAACAAGATTGTCCACTATAGCCCTTAGTTGCACTCTCTTCACTATAGATATATTTGTGTCAACCTGATATAATCATGTGATTAGTAAGATAACCTTCCATAAATTGTTTGTAATTTTGGCCAAAATACATGTCTTACCTTTAAAAGGTCTATGATCTAGACCTATAGCTTCGCCTGGTCCTCTAATGAACAATTAGATGATGGTTCATCCATTAAACTGAGTCTCTCTCCGGTCAATGAGAGGAAAAGCCTCTTGTTCAAGACTTGGAGTAAGCTTTTAAAAAGGAACAACCTCCTTCTACTATTCCTAGAAGTGAGTAGGAGTGAATTTCATCTTGCACCCGATGTCCTCAACTTATCCATCCAGTCTTAAGTCTGAAATAAGAGGTTTATTGGCCAATGCTAATGAACTATTCTCTTATATGCAGATTTATGGATAATACCCAATAACCAGGAGTTCAAAGTTAGTTCAGAATTAAAGTCAAGTTACCTAGATCACAAAGTTGAATAGTTAGCTTTAAAACAATAAACGATGTTATAATGTAAAAGTAACTATTTCATTGTTCGATTGATCTTATATGCAAACTCTTTTACATAGGATGCTCCCACTCACATGTCTCTACACGAGCAATTTTGGATCACACTGCTTGTACTAAATACAAAGTGGACCACATCAATGAGACGTTGAACCCTATTCCTATATTATAGATTGTCTAGACTATCTACTCGAACTTGATTCACATTTATATCACTGTATAAAAATTTAAGTAGTCAAAGAACCTTAGTTTATTGAATTCTATGTTTATAACGAGCAAATTTTTTATTCAGTACCAATTTATTGAACAATACCTCAATAACACTTTTACTAAATAATAGAATAGCTTAACATTCACAAATTACAAATTTAAGACATAACACCAAACAAAAGTGAGTAAATTAAATTGTCTAAGGCACAATGTAGCATTGTCGTTAGACATAATTTCTCTCTAATATTCATGGCACTGCATTTTCTTATGTTATGTGATATATTATTCATATAACAAATGAGCGTTGAGCGTTGAAAAAGTTGGAAAAATATTCATGCATTTTAATGTTCCAACAAAATGTTAGAAGAGATTCCAATAAAAAATTTTATATGTTTTTTAAGTTCTAGAAAATTGCACAAGATACCTATAACTCAACCTAAACAATTTCACTTTCTTTATCAAATTAAACATTAAAGCTTCCTTAGGGATCCATTGGTAAACAAACTCATCAATATTAATGGGCATGTTTTTCAAATAAATTCCATCGTCTTTAGCAATCTAAATACAAGTTCCTTGATTTCCACACCTATTACAAAGCCAACGATTCAATGACTCAGGCCAAAAGCTTTCAAAAGCAACATACACATCTAACTTGTTCAATCTACACAAAAACAAGATTGTTCCCCAAAAGTTTTCTTCAAAGTTCCATGGGAAATCATCTCCATGGTTAACCAAATGATGATTTCCCAAATCATCGTCCATAGATTGACAATGCACATTACAACTGTGGTTGCTTAGCCCGTTTATTACATGAACAAAATACCTTGAAGGTTGTGACCGAGGTTTCGACCACGTCCAAACTTGACCCTCAACCAAAACCGTTGTTGCAAGCCATAAAATGACCACAATTCCTCATCATCATTTTATTTTTAACCAAACACACTTATTATTATTTTTTATCTATTTATTTGTTACAATTTGATGTTTTGGCATGTACATATATGGAAATAAATATACATACTTATAGCACTGGTAGGATTTTAAGTAAAAAAATTTAATCTCCTGCCTAATTTTGTGCTGTGGATAATGCATATTTTTCTCCTCAAATAAGGAAATGATATCAATGCATTAATTAGATACCTATTATTAACCATTCGTGTATTTAAGTTTAAAGAACAATTTATTTATGTTAAACCTCATGACATATACTCAAAATATTAGCATATACAAGCATTTTTTAAAAAAAAATTACAAATATTGCAAAATCTATAGAAATTTATCAACAACAATCACTAATAAATCATATTGCAAATATTAGTTTAGGATTAATAGATTATAAAAATCTACAAGGATAAAAATAGACTTTGCTATATTTATAATTTGTATAAAATATTATTATATATTTAATTATTATTCTTAAAATTATTACTCGTTCTAGTAATTACTCTTCATAAAACGTAAAATGTAAAATAATTTAATTATTTTACTGTTTATTACAACTTTCCTAGATTAAAAAAGAAAGGTTTATTTTAAAATAACTCATAAGGGTAAGTTCAAAATTAATACAAATGAGTTGTTTTTAAGTACCTAGAAAAATGAACAAAATTATTTATAAATATAATAAAATATTACGGATAGATATGGATGAACACTAATATATATATATATATCAGTAATAAATTAAACTATCTAAATATACATGTATATTTTACAATAGAGACAAATGAGAGTGCTAGTAATGGATGAAGTTTATGTTAATTGTTTTATATGCTAATTTGTTTGAATCAATTTAAGATGAAGTCATTTCTATACATAGAAAATAACATTAACATTAACGTAAATAAATTATTCTCCGAACTCAAATACAACGAATGGTTAATAATAGATATCTGAGCATTGATTTTCTTTATTGAAAAGGAAAGTTTAGATTAAGGACAACACAAAATTAGGCAGGAGATTAATTATTCTTTAATTGAAATCCTGCCATTCAATTTCTTCAATTTCTTGCAAGTGCTATAAGTATGTATGTTTATTCCCACAAATGTACATGCAAAAACATCAATTGTAACAAATAAATAGATCCAAAAAAAGTGTATTTGGTTCAAAATAAAATGATGATAAGGAATGTGATCGTTTTGTGGCTTGCCACAATGGTTTTGGTTGAGAGTCAAGTTCCGAACTGGTCAGAACCTCCGCCGACAGCTTCGAGGTATTTTGTTCACGTTGTAAATGGGCTAAGCTCCCACAGTTTGGATGTGCATTGCAAATCCAAGGACGATGATTTGGGATATCATCACATGGTTAACCATGGAGATGATTTCCAATGGAACTTTGAAGAAAACTTTTGGGGAACAACCTTGTTTTGGTGTAGATTGGAGAACCCGGAAGCGTATGCCGATTTTGAAAGCTTTTGGCCTGAGTCCAGAAACCTTTGGCTTCGCTATAGATGCGGGAATCAATTAGGAACTTGTATTTGGACTGCCAAGGATGATGGAATTTATTTGAGAAACATGCCCGCTAATGTTGATGAATTTGTTCACAAATGGATCCCTAAGTGAGCTTTGTTAGTTCTGGTTAATTTTTAGGTTGATTAGGTTTATTGAATAAAATAATTTTGAATATTGAATATTAAATTTAATTAATTAAATGCTTTGCTTAATTAATTCTTATTTTATTTTATAATTGTATATGGTATAAATATATCCTAAATTAATTGATTGGATTAACTAAATTACAAACTTCATATTACTATATAATATTTTGACAAGTGAAAAAATCCAACATCAATTTAGTAAATTTATCCAACTTTAATTTTAATGTTTGAATGGATTGTGGTGAGTTTCCACTTCAAATTTAATAGATTTGAAGTGTCAAGTTCTTCTTAATTCGTTTCTAATCAATATTGTACACCTTCTCAATGTCAACTTAAAACTTAACATTGTACACCTTCTTATACGTTAGTTTTAACTCAATTTTTATTAATAATTTTACAAAATCATATTCAATATCGATTTTTTAAAATAGTCTATCCATTTTTTATGTTGATGAAAAAGATAAAACAAACATTAGATATCTCGTTTTGCGACATAAAAAGTCTATTATTATATTTTATATATAAAAAAAATGTCTCAATGTGTTGGCTATAATATATGTGTGTTTATTGTCTTCATTGCATGCCCATAATATCTATTTCACTTATAAATGCACGGAAGCCAGACCTAAAAAATATAAAAGGACACAACAATATACTCTACCATAGAAATGAATACAAAATTACCTAAAATTTAGCAACACACTTCCATTATTGAACATTACAATAAAGAAAATCATATCCAATACTTCTATATTGCATATAAAATCACACACAAATCCTCGAACAAAACTACACACAAATCCCCCAACAAAACTGGTGTAATATACTAAAATTTCTTGCTTGTATACATAATGCAATAACAAAAGTTTGGGTAAAACTACAACCAAGTACACGTCCTTGAATACACTTCTATATCACATGTTGAGCCACTCGCCCCTTCAAAAACCTAATAATAGACACATAAGACTTCTGCAATATAGGTAAAAATGTGTTCTTCCATTAAACAAAAGTTAGCACTTCTGATTCATTCTATAAATTTTCAATAAGCATACTAACCAACACTTGTATATCCATGAAGCACTTCAATATAACAATAGTTGAAAATACAAAATATTCAAAATACTTCTATATCACATGTGGGAACCACTACACCTCCAAAACTACAATAAAAAAAATATTAAAAACCTCCTTAATGTTAATAATCATTATTTGTCCCTTCACAAACTACAACTAGTACTTATACTTACACCAAATAACAAAGACAATATACACAAATCTTCTAACAAAAACGTCCGGGTTTTACCCCCATTACATCAATTAGTACTTCCATTTAACTTTACCAACTATAATTAGTACTTCCATTACTGTTCTAATTCATTCTAAAGTTGCATATTGTACTCAAAGTTCATCAAGATTCAACAACCTTCCATATTACCTCCTCTAACAAGAGGTACTAGCAAAATCTCTCAAGCACAAACCATCCAACAAAACTTGTTGATTTTGTTTGAATCTCATCAATCTCTTCATAGGTATATACATTTTTCGTATTAAACTAAAAAAGATTGAAAAAAATGAAAAAGAAAGAAAGATAAGCACAACTAATTAATTTACATCAACTTTTAAATTGTAGCATATTAGTAACTTGTAGAAATACAATTTATTATGGCATTTTATGTAAAACAATAGAACCAAAATGCGAAGTAAAAGACCAAAACGCGTAGCTTTTGTTGCGAAGTTATAAACTTTAGAGAAAACAACTTTAAGCCATTACGACCGATTAACTATAAATTTAAGAGTTTTTAAACGCGGGATGATAAAAAGAAGGAGGATTGAAGCGAATCAGAGAGGAATGTGTCGATAAATTATGTGATGAAAAGATGTCTGGGATCCAAATCATAAGGCATTTGGACAACATTCTCATAATGCGTGTTGATTCGCTAGAAAACAAAAGAAGGTGGTGGAGTTGATGTGGCCTGTCGAGACTGGCATCGACTCTGACATGTTGATATATAACTTGTAGAAATACAAATTATTAGAGCCTTTTAGGTAGAATAATGAGACCAAAATACATACTAAATGTGCAAAAATGCTTAACTTATGTTGTAAATTTATAAATATCCGAAAGTACACTCTACATAAGTTTTCATGTCTGTTTTACCCTGTTTTCAGTGTCTAAATGCAGGATACGGAACAGAAGAAGAAGCCAGTGAATTCCAGAGGAACTTGCACAAAGACTACGCGAGAAAACATTTTCTAGTAAGTATAGTTTCTAGGCAAGATCCACGTCAACACTCGAAGAAGGTTCACTTGAAGACAAAAATGATAGATGAAGTTGATATGACTTGACAAGTGATAACTGCTTGTTTGTTGGATAGAATTACAAACCTTGCTTTATTGGTTCGTGGGTGTTTTCTTTACACATGTCATGTGTGATGAGTACAATACTCTTAAAACTTGCAAATAATCAAGGCATATGGACTTATAGTTTGGCTGTTTGTTTGTTTAGTTTGTAATATGATGAAGTATCATTAAATACGAATCATTGTATAAACTTTAGATTTTTTTTAGATTCTTTACTATTATCATATAATATAGGAAGTTGAATTTAAGTTGTTGAAGAAAAATGACGATGCATTTAGTTCAAGTTGTGTTAATTATTTTGGATTTTTTTCTTTAAAAAAAGATAAAGAAGAATTTGATGGAATTTAGTTTATTATTTATATATTTACGATTAAACAAGAAAGAAAAGAGAAAAAAAGGAAAATTTATTTTAAAATGAGATTTAAGAAAGAGGAACAAAAGGTGAAAGTCTCATTCGGTGTATCAATTTGTTTTTCAATCTTCTTCTCCACCGCCCGAAATTTCTTCTCCTATTTCTCATCTCTTTTTGGTTCATCATCTTCAGAAATGTGTTGAGGGAGGGCTTGAGAAGATTGGAAGCAAAATTCTGCAGTTCGGAGGATGAAGAAGACAAGAAACAACAAGCTCAAGTAATTTCTCTTGACAGATTGAATTCACGCAAACATCTTCTGGTTTGAATTGCTCAAAGGAATTAAAAAGTGAGGTTTATTATATTTTTTTAAAATTTTATTCAATTTATAACAATTTTTGTGAAGAAAGCTTGAGCAAATTCTGATGTTAGATTAATATTTTACGAAGAGGCATTCAAGTCATAGTTTGGTGTGTGAAATCATGAAGCCTCTTGTTTTTTGAGTCTTCTAGATTGTACAGAGCGTTCTTTCATGAAGTAATCGTGAGTCAAACATGATTGGAAGTAAGTCTAATTTCAAGAACAAGTTAGAGGTTAGCAAAAAACCCAAATTTTCCTGAATTAATTTGTTACCCTAAATTGTTCTTTATGGCTTTGTCGTTGTAAAAATCATTCCAAGTTGAGAAAAATGTGTCTTTCTTATTTTATTCTGAAGATAGAACAAAGGAAAAAATTCAGAAAATATGTGAAGCTTTTAGTGCAAATTGTTACCCATTCACTTGGGCAAACAATATCAGATGATCACAGAGATAATCATGCTTGTTACTGTATTTTATTCCCTTCATAATTTCTTTTCTCTCTCTCTCTCTATCCCAACTTTCTGGTTGGTAGTGCTAATAGGTCGAATTTGAAGTGGTGGATGATGTATAAAATTGAAGGTGCATGATGGTGTATTTTCTGGAACATCGAGATGAAGAGGCTATAACCCTACTCGCTTTTGAGGACTCTTTGCAGTCTATTTTGTGGAACATTAAACTCGAACCCATCATAGATTTCAGTTGCTTCTATCATTAGTGCACTAGAGTTATCGTCCAAATTTAAGCTACCCTTAGGCCACATCTGATACCTAGCCACTTAGAGTATTACAAATCTAACAACGCCACATTTAACAATTGATGTGCATAGTTAGAATTTAGTTAAAAAAAAGAAATTTAGGAGAACTAATTTTTGTTACTCGTCTTTGGTGTCTCATGTTTATGTTATTATTAACTTTTTTTAATCATGTAAGACTCACAAGCAACGATAAAGACTACAAACTTCGATTCAACTCAACGATGCATTCTTCCTCTATTTTCCTGCTATCTTCAAGACTTGTTGCTTTACATCTCTTTCTCATATATCTTCCTGCCATCGCTCGAAAAATCGCAGCCTATATATTTCACTTCACTCTCAAAAATAGAGAGTCTGAGTTTTCACATTCTCACTTAATCAATTTCATCATAGTCATTAGATGGAAGAAGAATCCATGATGGTGGATAAAACTTCAGCGTGGAGAAGGGGAGTGGCGACGACGACAAAGAGGCTAAGGAAGGTCAGTGTGGAAGAGAAGGGGAGGGTTTAAGGAAATCACTGTAGTATTTGTTTGGACGAATTGAGATGTAAAAACAGGGATGTGATGAGGGTTCCTTATGGGCATCTGTATCATGAATCATACATCTTCAGTTGGCTTAGGGCCACCATTCCTTGCATTTGAGGTTTTTAGTTGTTTTTTTAGAAAGAAAAAAGAAAACATTAAGGTTCGTTTGGTAATGTTCTCGTTTCCTATTTTCTGTTTTCTGTTTTCATTATTTAAGAAACATAGGTGTTTGGTAAATTTTCCTCTTTCTTGTTCTCAAAAGAAATATAAACGTTTTTCATTTTATAAGGAATTATTGGAAACAAAAAGAAGTAATTTCTCTCATTCCCGTTTCTCAATTATTTCTATCGGTTTCTTTTTTCTTTTTCTCATTTGTTTCTATTGGTTTTCTTTTCTTTTTTCTCAATTCCTTTTATTGGTTTCCTTTTCCTTCTTTTCAAATATTTTTCTATTTCATTTTCCTTTCCATTTTTCTCTTGTGATTTCCTTTTTCTTTCTCTTATTTCCATCTTCTTTCCAAAATAACCACTCTCCACGTGGTTTCCTTTTTCTTCCTCTTATCTTCATTGTCTTTCCCAAATAATCATCCTCTTCCTCTTTCTCACATCGTCTTCATTGTCTTCTCCTTTGCCTCTCATCATCTTTCTCTACACGACGCCTTCCTCTTCACTGGATCTGGATTTCTGCTCTTCCTCTTTGCGTGAATTGTGTTTTTATTGTGAATTTTCGTCGAATTTGTGGTTTTTGTCAGATTTGTGTTTCAGCTGTGAGTTTTTGTCTTCCTCTTTACCATGGGTTTTGGTCCTCCTCTTCGTCAGTAAAGCAGCATCGCACCTCTCAAGAAATAAGAAGAGCAACTAAAAGGAAGGAAAGATTGAATTCAGAGATCATTCAACTCTCTTTCTTTCATACTCTTTCCCTTGTTTCGGGTTTTCGTCTTCCTCTCGTCGACTTTGTTCTTCAGATCTCAATCTCCATAAGATTACAAAAAGACTTTCGTATCTAGATTTGATATTTTTTTTTTTATGTTTAATGGAGGACATATATTTTTGTTTCATGTTTAATTGAATTAAATGTGAATAAAATAAAAAATAAATTTCAAACAAAATCATATAACAAGAAACAGTTATCAAACACATTTTTTGTTTTTGTTTCTATTTCTTTTTTTCAAGAAACAAGAAACAGAAACAATTATCAAACATATACCTGTTTCTTGTTCTAATAAAGAAAGAACATGAAACTGGAAACAGAGAACAATGAACAAAAAATATGAAACAAGAATGTTACCAAACGAGTCCTAAGGTTATGATATATTCATTCTAGTGCATTTGTGTGTGCCCTTGTTGAGTTTATATTATGTCTTTGAATTGACAAACTTTGAGTCTTTTGGTAACATAGCTTCATCATCACTCATGATATGTTTTGGATAACTAGTATCTATTTTAAAAATAATTAAGGGTGTGTTTGGATTTATTTTTAAAGTGTTTAATTTTTAAAATAATTCGTTTTAAGACAAATTGAGGTGTTTGACGTTGGTTTAAAATAACTTTTAAAAATACGAGATTATGAAATAAATCATTTTAGAAAAAACACAAGCAACAAAAGTTTAGAACAAATGTTTATTTGGTGTGTTTAATGAGGAATCTTTTTCACATATCTATTTTTCTTCATCTATTTTTTCTATCTATTTTTCACTCGGTCATTCTTTTTATATTTTTATTTTAAAATACTTTGAATATTTTTTTTGTTCATATACATTTAAATATAGGGATTTGCAAATGTTCCTCTTTCAGCCAAATCTACTTCACCTTAACATATGTGGAAAAAAAAACATGTGGACGTCAATGAAGAACATGATCGCTCAATTCGTGAAATGAAAACAAATGAAGAACGTGATCAAATTGGACATCTTTCTGTTTAGTTGATATTATATTGTCTCAAAAAATTATTGATCTTACTTATATTTTATTGTTGGAAATCAATTATTTTTTTTATGGTTATGTATTTACATTTTAAGATATTTGTGCTTCTAAAATTGAATTGTCTAAAAGCAAACTAATACAAAAAAAAATGAAATTAAGATGAAATGCGATTAATTTTAAAATATAATTCGAAAAAAAGATCCAAAATGTATATAGTTGTTTGTGAAATTAATTCATAACGTTTAATAATCTTTTATGAAAATTTGACAAATCATACACACAACTTGCATGTAAACATTTACAGAAAGATAAAATCAAACACCTAAACTCTTTAGATCATTTGAATTAACTCAATTTATAAAAGTGGTTTTTAAAAAACTGTATTCTTAAAATAAACATTTTTTTCATAGGAAACCTAACTTCTTTTGATTATAGCAACCAATATCATTTTTTTTTGTTGGTGATTAGCATCATATTATTTCTCTTTAATTATCATGCAACTGTTATTTGATTGATATCTAATTCATTGATGATAAGCATATTTTATATATCAATGTAATCTAATAGTGTTTTCCTTTTTTTTTTTTGATAGATTGTGGAGTTTTTTTGACAATATTAGCAGCACATTTTTGTATATATGTTTTTGTTTTGTTGAGAAATTTCACTCATTCACATCTAATTGTTTTTCTAATTGCTTTTCTAATTGCCATGGATCGTGAAAGTAAATGAACCATGGGGCATTTTTTTACTTTTGAGATTTATTGTTGATTGAAATTGGGTTGGATTTGCAAAATTTTATATTAGAGGAGGCCTGAGGGTAGGTATAATTAATTTTTATTAATTTTGTTTTTAGAAAGGTAAAACTAAAGAGGATAGATTATGAAAAGAAAGTTGATGTGCAATCATGAAGTAGTCCAAAGTGCTATATAATGACTGATATATATATATATATATATAACCTTCTTGTTAGGTAGAAAACACACATTAAAGAAATATGTACAAAAAACAAAAATATGAGGTCAAAAGTTTCTCACACGTAGCCGTGTTGTCTGCCCAATTTTCCGAGAAATTTCTAAGGAATTGCTTCCTTTTCCCCTACATTTTGCTTTGCATTCATATTTGGTTCAAGCCTCCAAAATATTCTTTTTCTCCTTATGCGATGGATTGCTCAATTGGACTCTGATATCTAAAACAAAACAAAAGTTCTACGTCGTCCCACCATAAAATCTCGCTAAAAATCTTATTATACAAAATTTTGTCAAAATAGTCCTTCTATTTTTATCTTTCTACACATAATCTGAGAATGGAAATTCTTTTTTTGAAAGGTCTCGAGTTTCAAAAGTGCTAAATTATGACAAAACCTAATAGTGAATATACAATGAAGTGTGAAGTACTTTCACACAAAAAGTAAAGAAAGGTGTCTATAATTTCTCCACCAAAACCTACCCCCAACCTAAAGTAGCTAGGTAGGGAAGTGGAATTAATCCTTGTTCATGAATGGGTTTCTTTCCCAGTACAAATTGAGCCACTTGAAGAGCTTTATTTCTTCGACCTAGAATACGCTTAATCTCGTGGGCTACATGAGCCCCTAGTAGTTTCCAGGATAAATTGATTACTCGAGTACAATTAGCTAAAGCTAAAGTTTCATTAAAGAGCATTTCCACATGGTAGAACCTCCTCCTTGCAAAATATAAGATTTTCATAAGATGGATCTTGGAGTCACCATAAAGCATGAATACCTTTGTTTAAGAGAATATTTTTGGTCTAAAAAGTCTCAAATTCAAGATCTTCCCTTGCACGAATTTTCTGAGAAAGGAAGTTATGGGTACATAGGTTTAGGGCCAAACAAACTACTCCAAGAGCACTCATCCACAAACTAGTTACTGTTATAAATAACATGCAAAAATTTAATAAATGTTTAATGGAAGAAATAACTCCAAAGATTTGGGACCAAAAACGATTAGCAGTAATCATTGAATAAAGTTTCTTAAGCTGGAGTTGGGTTAAAATCATAAAATGTATTTGCACCATATCCAACCTCAAATAAGGTATTTTCCATGACAAAAAAGTAGTACTTTTAGAGAGAACAAATTTTGTACTTTATTTCAAATCTACAGCAAAATAAAAATCATTGGAGATCTTATGATATGGTAAAATTTTAAGATTTAAGATGTTAGCAAAATTGAGAATGCTTGTATTTTGCTCATGAGATCTATAATGAACAAAGCAAAGTCAAAGGAATAAGTTTGGTTAGTGCAGTTGAAAAGGTGTGTTGTGTTTATTGTACTAAAAACAGTTGGGTTCATTGATTGCTTGAATTAAATGTTTAAAGTAGATTGTATAATTTATAAGACAATAAATGCTCATATCCCATATCAAATAATACACACACACACACAACTAACCCAATAGTAAAATAGACTTTTTTGGAAGTTTGTCCAATCGTTAAAAACTGATATATAATCTACTTTGTATCGATTCATTTAGTATTATACCATCAAATATTAGTGTTGCCAAAATGATTGTGTTCCCAAAAATGATATTGTAAAACGATTCCTTCCGGATATCAAATGCTTGTATTATTATACTCCCAAACTACTGATTAACAAATGGCATCAAATCTAATAAAATTATGTTTAAAACCATTGACTACCCACACATTTTAGGGACGTATAAAAAATTTAATGGATAATTACATGTCAATCTAAATAATTAAATAGAGAAGAATATAATTTTTTTTAAAAACGTCGTTGTATATAAGTAATAAAAACTGATAAATCTTAATAAACTACTATGAGTTAAGGATAGTACGTAGGACGCTTATCTCAATAGAAGGTAACATTTCATTCGTGTTGAATTCTCAACCAAATTTCATTCTTGACCTTGAAAAAAAAGTTAAAATATTGCTTCGATATATGTATACTTTTATAATTAATTGCATGATCATTGATCACCGATCACCGAGGTCCCCACCTTCATAAATGTAGCCTAGCCACATTGGGAACATCAAATTATTTTTTTTCCCTTTTCCTAAATTATATTAAGGGGCACTTGCAAAAATGGCAAAATAAGTTGTAATAATTAAGTTCATAGTACACACATTTTATTATTTGCGAAAATGACAAAAATGAAGTCCAATCCACACATCAAGAGATAAAATGTCACAAACGCCCTTGTTACTAATATACGTTTGATACACCTTATACACGTCTGATACCCCTTGATACACCCGATACATTTAATTGATACACTTGATACTCTTTGATACACTCGATACCGAAACATACTAATATATGTTTGATACACTTGATACACTCATATACATGTATTATTATTCACTTATACAATTGATTGATTAAATACACTTGATATGCTTGAAGTCCTACATATACACTTGATATACTATTGATATACACTTGTAAACTCGATTGATATACTTGATAATGATACATTGAGTTACATCATTTATATACTTAATAATACTCTAATGAACGGAATAAAATTTGAAAAAATGAAAATCACGTAGTAAGTATATTAACCAACTAATACATATAATATAAGTATATCACAACACTAACATACGAAACTAAGACAAAGTAAAACAAAAATAGTTAATGTAAAAAAATAAAACAAAATCATTAGGAATCAAATTCAACTCAAAATACACATCAAATAAAGTAAAAAAAAAAAAACCACAAATGAAGTTAAATTACTCTGATCAACAACCATTATATTATATTTTATATTACAATTATTATACTATTGATATTTTAAAATTAAGATTAAGATAGAAAGAATAATTAATTTTTCTAGTATAAGAATAAACAAATAATTAGGGTCTTAAAAAGTGAAAGCATAAATAAATAATGAGTACGGCATTAAAAAGAGAAAGAAAAATAAGTTATTGAAGGGTAATTTAGGAATAATATTAAATTTAAGATGAAAAAGTAAAAATTTTGCCATATTTGCAAAATTCTAAAACAAGATGCTATAATTGCTATATCATATTCTCAAAATGCTATCATATGCAATTTTTCTTATATCAATTTAATTAGATATAGAATAGAAATACAAAACTAACTGGTGCTGGTGGGAGTAGAGCAAAACACATAGATCTAAATGGCAAGAGTTGAGAGAAGGACCTCACATAGAGATCTAGAATAAAACAACATTAGGTTGAGCTCGAAGAAAACATGAATAACATTAAAATTTGAGAGGAAAAATGAAAAACATGAATAGATCTGAAATACCTTGGATTTTACTTGAAGGTTGACTATTTTATTGGAAGATTGGAACCGTGCAATCTTCCATTCAAGGTTGTGTTGGATTCAACATTAATCTTGGGAGTAAGTTTGGATACGTTAGGTTGCTTAATTAAATAGTACGGTGATAGTTGACAAAATTATTAATTTTAATTTTGTTCATGTTTAGAACTGAGTATTGGGAGGATTTGACTGTCAACTAGTGAATGATTATTTTTAGCAAATCTCCAGGTAAGAGATTTTTCGATTAGACCCCACATTAAAGTTGCATGTATGTTATGTATTATTCATTAATGTAGTTAAGAGAGACCTAATATTACGGTTTGAGATGACCTAATAAATGGTTACTTAGGTGACCATATGTATGACAAAGACAAGTATGACTGAGATATCATGACTAAGATGCAGTACGATTGGGGCATGCTATGTTTGAGTTATGTTTGACTGAGCTATAATATTTATGTTATGATATATATCTATAGGCTATGGTGATCTGTTAGATTTACTGTTAGATTTACTGTTAGATTTACTGTTAGAGTTGTATCTTATAGGTGTCCCTCGAGATCACCACCTATTTATGCATGTGTGGCTAGTTTTATGTGTGATTCAACGGGATCACTTACAACCCGACTCTCCCTTAAGGTGTTTCCTTCGGAGTCACTGAGAGCCCAACTGTGTCCCTAGGGGATCACCGGATAGCGTGTCTTCGGGAGCACAATAGTTAGATGATACCTTCTTACAAGGCTTTAACAAGAATTTAACAGACACATAGCGGGATTAATAGTGGGTCCCTTATTGAGTATAAATGTATACTCATTCTTTTCAATGTTCAACTTTTTTCAGGAAAAGGTAAAGATAAAGGCAAACTGACAAATGACAAGAAGTGATCGTGGTTCGCCATAGGGGATAGTTACTATTTTCTTCCACATTTAGATTACAGTAATTATATTTTCATAAATTTATTTCGAAACCCATGTTTATTTTTTATTTGTTTTGTATTTATTTTATTTTTATAATGTCCAAACTAGTATTTTAATTTGTTATCTTATTTATTTATTCTATCATTTCTTTAAATTTTTTATTTATTTTAATTGAGTATTTAAAACATTTCCTTAAATTTTAGTATTTTCTTTTATTTAAAAATAAAAAGTCTATATTTATTTAAGTGGTGATGACTTCAACTTAGTAGAAAAATTGGCTCGTTACAATAAAAGAGTAAGTGATGGAAAATCTATGCATTGTAAGGTGATTAAGTAATGTGAGAGCCTTAATGCAACATATTGCTCTTAATCAGATTATGATTAAGACATGCTCCTCTCAAAGTAATTGAATGCCACACACATGGTCACCTGTCGAGATCCATATGACTAATCTTCGTTAAGCAAAATGTATGTAGAAGTATTCACTTATAAGACTTATAGAACTTCACATTTAAGAACAACAACCTCTTGATGTCTAGTGTCAACACTTGTTTTCCTTTTGTAATACAAATGAAAGAAGTTATCTCGCAAGGTTGAGAAAACTCTTTCTTGCTCGTGTTAGCCACGTCCTTGTTACATACCCTCTCGGACATTTGGCAACATACACTAGCTAAGTGTTGTATATAGCTCAACTAATGCAATAAGAGTTATAAGCTAGACTCCTTACCAAGAACTTAATATAGACTTAAAATACAAACAATACATTGATAGATGGAAAGTAAAGAAGTGAGAGATTGAAAAGGATATAAACATGTAATATATCAAAGAATGTAGGACTTTAGCCATTGTACAATATGGACAGTATATTACACAAAGAATACAAAAATGGAAACAACAAATAATGGAAAATAATACAAAAATGGAAACAACAAATAATGGAAAATAATACAAGTTAGGGGAAAAATGGAAGATGGATACTTCCCTATCCAAACTCTAAGCTTTCACTCTACAATCTGATCGGAGAAGAAGAAAATTAGTTCCTTGCAGACAGTGGAAAGGTTATTCCTTTCCACCTTTGTCTAGGGTTTGGCCCCTTCAGGCTGTATGGCCGGTCCGTTCAAGCATCTGGCCTTTATTAAATGGTGTAGAAGGGGGCTTTTTATTGACACTTTTGGGCAAAAAATTATTCTTCTGATTGTGTGTACCAAACTCTATAGACAAATCACATCACTCCAACTACTACTTTTGTTTTCTAGCAAACTACTTCTTACTTTCTTATATGGTCTTCTCGTCGAGTCTTTTCGCGAGATCCCTTGCAATTCACTAGCTTCTTCTTTTTGTTTGCAAACCTATGTCAAAGCACTAAAAACACAGTAAAACAAACATGAGAGCTTATACAAGGTCTATTTCTAAATACTTATGTATTTTCAACATAAAATATGCGTTTTGATACACTTCTCCTGCATGTTGGCCTCAATATTCTATAAAAGAGGCTACAATAACTTATATTTAATATCTACAAGTTATTAGTTATATGATTTTTTTTCCTTTGACTGTTGTATGGTTTATCGAATTAGGTTAATACTCCAGCTTTGAAGAAGCAATATAATTTAGGTTGACTTATTTATCTAATGAGAAAAGTATTCGATCTTAGAATTGAGTCATTCAAGTAGTTATCTAGATGCATGAAATTTTAATTATTTACCCCAACATTCCTAAAATTACTTAATGCAGTTAGGTTCGTTCGAATTCCCATACTTTTCATCTCTTCGAGTTAAACTAGTTTATTGTTTAGAACAAAGTAAATAGCTTTTGTAATTGGTTTGATTAGGAATTAAGCCAATTAATAACTTTTAGTAATGACCATTGGATGATCAAATGTCTTGACTAGGAAAACTCTAAAACAATCCCAGCTAGGTCATTTTAATGATTGAATTACATCTTTATTTTCCTTTTTTTTTATGCAATTTCATTTACTTGTAATAATTCATCAATAACCCCCCTCCGTTACCCTTGGGCTAAAGGTTATTTACTAGAAAAATTTGTGTGCTTCTTGTGTTATACCCAATCTTAGGCCATTAAAACTAATTCTTGTGAACTATTCATTCAACATTATCATTTGATCCGAATTTAGGTGATGAAATTTTCTCGATCACTGCAAGAATGACGACGCTTGAATAGAGCATAGTGAAGTGTCGTTGTTGAACTTGTGGGTTGAACAAAAGAAGGTGGACAAAAATGGGAGGTGACAACAGAAGAGAGATAGATGTGTGTGAGAAAAAAGAGAGTTGTTTTACAAAAAAAAGAAGAAAGAAGAAAAGTTACACAAAATGAGGGAAAACTATTAAAAACAAAATGAGTATCTCTCTAATGTCGGTTTTTGAGTGACAATGTAGCGTTGGAAATGGCATTAAAGTTGAATTCTTTATTCTTCATTTTGTCTAACATTGTAGATCCATGCTTTTTTTAATATGTTGTTTTAGTGTAAACTCACCCTATAGAATCTTAATACTTTCAAAGTGATTTTTAATAGACATTATTGTTGTGGAAGAGAGAATAAGAGTTTGTTTAATATTTAAAGTGAAGTGACATTTGTCTTCAGGTGCTTATTATTTGGGATTGGAAGGAAAAAGGGTATGAAAGAATCTTTATACACTCTCTAATCCATGAACCATTCAAAGGGAATGCACTTTTTTGGTTGATTCCAAAGAATTTTTAAGAAAAAATGATAACAATATAGGGTATCATATATAGAAACACATGCTTAACCAATCTTGTGATGGGCCACTTTCATAAACATATAATCATTTATTTTTGTACAATCATTTCCAATTGGCCTTATGTACACAATTTGGACAATCATTTTATTTACATATACACTCATTTTTCTTATGCATCCAACTTAGTTTGAACCCTACTAAAGAAAGGTATGATGATCGATGTCTTTTCTATTATTTGTACTATAGAGAAAAGAAAAGATATGTTCACCGGTGAATTTTGGTGCGTCCAAATCAATTTACTTGTAAGGATTAGATTTTTTTTACTCTAGTCAACATGATCGTTTATATTTGAAGCATTTTTCTCATCTTTAAAAAGAACTAGATCGTGTATCATTCCCTACATGATCGTATATCATGATCGTTCAGAAGAAGAAGAATTACACACGCGTGTATGGTCGATTAATCACATGTTAATTGAGACATTTTTTGTATTTTTCATTGTGGGCCTGTAGGCTTTTTCGTTTTCAAAATTGTTAGTAAATATTTTATCAGTTTGTTATATTTTTTAAAAACCTTATAATAATAATAACAATAATAATAATAAATCAAGTAGTAAGAACTACCCTTAAATTTTTAATAGTAATAGTTTGGATTCTAAACTTTTAAAAGTATTAAAATTTAACCCTCGAAGTTACAATAAGCTCACAAATGATAAAAGTCGAACCTTTAAACTTATATAATTATCACAATGACACAATTGTATAAGTTTGAGTGTCCAATTTTAACATCGCTCAACTTTTGTATTTAAAAGTTTAGAAATATAATTGCAATTACCGCCCGTGGTATTCAATTTACCCTAAAAATAAAACTAAAGCCCACCTATGGAGTTGCCCTCAAAGAAAAACAAAGAGAAAAGAGAAAATTAGGGTTGCAATTTAGTCCATTTATAGGATAAATTTAGTTTAAATTTTTAATTTGATTTTAAACTTAAATAAAATCTCAAAAATATAAAATAAAACAAATCATTTTTTGTATTAATTAATACAATAACTATTTAATATTCATAACTTAAAGAACTCTTTGTTAGTAGGATGGGGTGAGAGAGGAATTGGGCTAAGTGGTGTAGTTGACAAATCTTGAATTACTTAACATAACTCTATAACTATCAAATAAAATATAAAAAGGGTAAAGGAAGATGTCATCAGTTTTTCTTTTTCAGCTTATTCAAAATTATATAAATTTGTTTCTTAATTCATTAGCCATATGATATTTTTGTTTTGATTTTTTTTTCTTTTTGAGTTTTGGTATCGTATCATGTACGTATTCTCAAATATAATTTTTTATTAATTCACATATCTAATAAACATTTGACATAAAGTTTATATATCTCATAAATTAAAGAATTTTTTTTAAAAGTAGTAGATTTTACAAAATATTTACAACTTATAACGGATTCCATTAATCATAGGTACACGGATTGAAAACCAAATTAAAAATAATTAGAAAGGAAAGGATGAATGAGAGAGGCGGAGAAATGAGGGTTAAATGTGAGAAGAGAGCGTGTATTGTGGGGGGTGGGAACAGCAACAAACAAAAAGTTTCACAAACATTTCATACGAAATTTCATAGAAAATTGTTTGGGTTTGCCGTATCATTTACTTTTCTTCTTTATTATTATTGTTGCTGAAAAGACTTTTTGTTCACTTCTTTGTTTTTGCCACTTTGATTACGATATCTTCTCACAATTTGTCACTTTCTTTTCACTAATTCTTCTTCTCTTTGGTCCCCTACCACCTCACTTTCAAACTTCCTTTCTTTATAATTATGATACTAATATAATATATGATTTTTTTAAAAAATAAAATTTTTGAGTATAAATAGTAATAAATAATCAAAAATACATATTAAAATTCAAAAAACTACATAGTGTATTTTAGGAATATTACGTATGGATGACACCATTGCATGACGTTTAAACATACTATTTTCTATTATTCAATTTTTTCTCCTACACCTCATCTTATCTAATTATAAATTTTATTTCCTCCCTAAGAAACCAAACACAGTTCAATATAACTATATATTATATAAGGTAAAATAAGATGGAGATTTATTGGTATTTTAGAAACAAAATAGTATTTTAACTTTTTAAAATTTTGAAATGAAATATATTTTTGGTTTTAACTTTTTGTTTTTCAACTGTGTTATTTCAAAAAAAAAAAAAAAAAAATCAGTTTGAGTGTGTAATATTGGATTATTTGAAACAATGGGATGTATTTTTTAAAAAAAATTGAAAAAATTTGGTGTTTTCAAAACTATTTGGATAAAACGGGTGGATTTTTCTTTTGTTATTTCGTGTGATGGGCCTCCCCATTTCTATAAATTATTCTTATTATTATTTAATTATAAAAAAATTAATGGAATAATATTATTTAATTAGAAAGGGAAAGGATAACTTTATTATTTAATTTATTTTGCTTTTAATAAGATTAACTGATATTATATAAATTGAATTTCAACTTTCTAATTTTTGATATTGTATAGATTTAATTTTTTAATGTTGAAAAATATTTAGTAATTTTAAATTTATGAAAATTAGAAATTATTTGTTATTAAAAATAAAGGTAATAGGAAGTGGAAGGATAAATTGAGGAATAGGATATAAATCAATAATAAACCAATTGTGTATGTATATATGTGTGATTGAAGAATAAAAAGTAAATTTTTTTTTTAAATTTTATGAAAATAATTTTACAAAAAAGTTATTTTTACGTGGATTTTGTTATTTTAAACTTTTAATAGTGTAAGAGCTTAGAACAAATGTTGCAATATTGTATTGTACCCTTTTACCAAGTTCAAAAATTTGCTTCAAAATTGAGTTTAAAAGCATGTATACGTATATATACACATAAATAGCAATAAAAATAAAAATAATGATAATAATTAAAAATAATAAATTAAATCAGATGAGTTTACTACCCATTTCTTTTCCTTCTTTTATGTTGATTCGGACAGAGAGAAAAAGAGATGCATTCTAATAAAGCAAAAAATCTATCCATTTTATCTAAATACTTTTGAAAACATTCCTTTTTCCAAATAAGTGTGTAATATTTAATAACCCCTAATTTAAAATTACCAAATGAGTTTAATTGTGTTGTTGTGACTACCATAATCCTCCTATGTTGTGACTAATACATTATCATTTCCTCCACACAATCTTTGCCTTTCAATATCTCTTTCATTCTCCCTAGTCTCTCCCATTACACTCACAAAAGTCGATTCAAATTTCATAAATATAAAAAAAAAAACCAAAATTTATGAGTCCAAAATAAGATTCTTCAAAATAAGGATGTAAAAAACTATGCTTGTATTTATTTTATGAAATTAATTTTAAACATAAAGTATTCATTAATCAAGAGTTAAACTTGTGTTCAATATGATCTATGTTTTGAGAGTTTGATCTACGTTTTATTGTATTTACAAATTCTTTTGCATTGTATTATATTTGTCAATACTTTGACCATAATTGATATTTGAAGTTGTTTGATTATTGAACACATTCAATGACATATTAGAGACATGGAAAAATAAATCAAATATACAAAATATAGAATAGAAAAATTGCCAAACTAAAAATATACAAAATAAATACACAAACCATAGAATAGAAAAATCAAACAGTAATAAGCATAAATAGCTTAGTTTATAGGACAGAATATTACCATCTAAAGATTCTTTTAAAAAAAATTAATTTTAATTTTGGGAATACCATCTAAAGATGTTTGATATGTATAGTTTAGTTTCATACAAGATTAAATAAAGTAATTAACATCTAAAATAAGTATTATCAACCTAACTCTTTATATGAATAGAAATGGTCACTCTCAAAAGTCTATATCCAATATAAAAATAAAATAAAATAAAATAAATCAATATGGTCCATAATCCATAATGTATAGTATATGTCTGAATGAAAATGACAAATAATTTAGTTTTAAATCTTATGGGATGAATCTCGTAGCCTTAAATTGATAATTTAGTCGTACTTTTCGACTATGGTCGCTATCAAATTCATTAAAGGTTTTATCAAATGTTTTCATAGTTCAAAAGTTATAAAACTCAATATGCTTTATCAATAAACTCTATAGGAGATTGTATTTTTTTTTTTTTTAATCCTAGCTAAAAGTCCTAGGGTACATAACATGACAATATAATAGATTCATCTCATATGGTTTTACATTTTTTTTCATTTTTTCATTTTCTTTTTTTGTCATTTAAGAATACAAGAAAGGAAGCATATAATTTAAGTAATGGTAAAAATATATATGTTTAGTTGAATGGACCATCTCAAGAAATATATATCTATTACTATTTATTATTTTAATTGAAAAAGTTATCCAAATATATATGAAAATAGTTACCAAAGAATATGTAATATTAGAATATGAATACTATCAACTAAAGAATAGGGATAGTTGCAAATTTAGCAATTAAATTCAAATTAATTAAGTATATAGCATAATTTTAAAAAATTTGCAAAAATAGCAAAATTTGTTAAATTCTATCAATGATATAAGTCTATCACTGATAGACCATATGCAATATGGTCTATCACTGATATACCATATGAAGTCTAGCAGCGATACAAGTCTATCAGTGATAGTTTTGCTATAATTGCAATTTTTTTAAAATGTTGCTATATCCTTAATTATTATTACTAAAACAGGCCTTCATTGCAATTTTCGTACAGTAATAGATAAAAATAGTCTTTGATCCTCTAGTATTTAGTTCTTAGGAAGAATAACAAATGTGGGCCAACTACTTGACCAAGATATAGAGAAATTCAAATGAATTGTATATTGCTTAACATTAGATTTTGAAGATGTTTATCTACCATCAAAATCTTATCTAAAACAAAAACTTTGTTTGAGAAAGTTAAATGAACATCTAAAATGACTATGACATTTATGATTATAAAGGCTTGGAGGATTGAAAAGGGTCATATGTCTAGAAGAAGATATCCTATGTAAGATTTATTTTTTGATAAAAAAAATTGAAATAAAGAGTAACGAAGATCGAGTATAGACTTTTAACTTTACTGGATTGATGTTTTGGTAACATTATATAAACTGTTGCAGTGATTTATCTCGACACAAAAACCAACCGGTATAACTTGTATACTAAATGGTTGCACACATTATGAAAATATACTAAAACAAGAGGTTATATGTAGCAATTTGTATGCAAACAATTTTGAAAATATACTAAAACAAGTCTATATATATCAAGTTTATTCAAGTGTATTTTTTAGTTATGTCGCCGAATGGGTATGTTATTTTACTTATAACATATACAAACAAATATATATTTGCAAATGTGATAATGTGTGATTGTTTTCATGTATGACAGTTCATTATTATTCCTTCTTCACTGAGGTGTATCGTATTTCAAGTGTCTTCTACAACTAGTTACAATAGCAAAACATAAACATATACAAGAAAGTTATGGAAGGTAAATTGAGAGATCAATTAATGGATGAATTTTCTCTTTTTTTTTCTATTAAAACCTTACGAGGAAAAAACCATGAGACCCATTACTAAAATAGAAGAGTCAAATGGAAATAATTAGAGTTTGATTAATTAGAAATTTTTGAAGAAGGCATCACGAGAAGAGAAGAGTGTTTTGAAGTAGGCATTCTAAGTGGTAGCCCGCGTTGAAGTTAGGCGAATTGAGGAAGGTGTTTTGATGCAAGGCATGAAGAGGCTAGGTGGTGAGAGATAGGAATTTTCTAAGAAATTTTCTAATTGAACTTAACTAGTGGGCTACATGTAAAAGATCAAGGTAACCATGACTTAGGAAGCTAATAAGCTTACACATGCAGCACTTTAATTTAACTAGAAGCTAGCGAGTTTATGATAGCTTAAGGATGACTAATCTAATTTGAGATTAGTATAAATAGGGGTGAAAATGTTCGAAGAAGAAGCATTAGGCGAGGAGGTGTAGGTGTTTTGAAAAAAGAAAACTTAGTGTTGTGAGTGATTTTCTAAAGTTATAAAACAGAGTCTCAAAACTTTTCTTTCTTCTTCTGTAATGTTATGCTACATTTTTAAAGCTACTTTTTTAATGCATGTACAAGTTTATTGATGTTTACGAGAAAACTTGAATATTTTATAAGAAAAGATTCTAATGTCAAATTTTATGTAATGATTATATGATTATGTATGTGAGTAAACCACTAGTCTTATTTTTATTGATGAGCTAACTATCATGTGCACATAATAAATCAAGGCAACCATGCAGAAAAAGACTGCATGATGGTAAGAAGTTGACCAATGCAGTTGTGTGTTAGTAGCCTGAGCAACAAAAAATGAATCAAGAGACGATGATGCGGTCATCGCAGTAAATGATGAGAAGGGTTCATGTTCTTGGCGAAAGAAAAAAGAAAGACTAATGTGTAGTTTATGTTTCCAACTTAGGCATAATTGACTTTTTTATTAAATGTGTTATTGAATGTATTGTATTGTGTTTCCCCAAAAGAAAATTTTAAAAATATCACTAAATATTTGACTTAAGTGTTAAGTTTTCTTTCCCCAAATGACAAGGTTCTAAGGTCAAGTTATGAAGAGTTTGGTGAATTGCTATGCATTGAGGCGTTAGCCAGGCGATCTAAGTTTAAGCTCGAAAGTTTAAGCTAGGCATTCAAGGCTTTAAGCCTTGCCGTAGAAAAAGAAAGTTTATACACAATATTTTGGAACACATATTATTAAGTTATATTAATAAAAGAGATGTTTGTTATTTTTTCACTGCGTTATGTTATTCTTATCGCTTAGTAGCTAAAGGAGTTAAGTTGAACTAAGCGATAAAGCTAAGATTCAAGGACTTAAGTTTAGCGTTATGACGTTTCATCTTGAAGTGTTAGGACTGCTCAAAATCACGTCGTGTGTCGCAATATGAGGTTAGGATTCGTGTGGGGTGGGACCTTAGCTATATGGATGAAAATAATATATATTGTTCCTATGATTTAATATATCGTTCTTAATAACATTGCTATAGAAATTAGCGAGTGAGATAAAACCATAGTCAAAGAGGAAAAAGTGCATCACATATGCTTCGGCCCTCGTAATCACATGATTTGAGAACAATGAGATGTTTCATTCAATCACTATCATAGATAAAAATGTATGGGTAAATAAGTATATACTTCAAATATAGTAGTATCACCATTTTCACCACTGTCTTCAAGATCATAGGTGTGTATATATATGAGCTTTAATTTCATGAGATATACTTTTTTTTTTAATTTCCTTTTAACATACTCTCTTTTAATTTAAGCAAAAGATTTCATTAGCTAGTCTGCTCCATTAAATTGCCATTATGTATAAGTACTATGTATTTTTCATTGTGTTAAACTTCCCATGATTGCTTTTAGCCTCGTTTCTTTTTCTTTCTTGTAACGTTGACACTACATGTTATGTTTAATATCTAACTTTATATTTAGTTAAAGAACCAACATTTCCATAACCCACTAGAAAAAAAATAATATTTGATCAAAATTGATTCTTACATCGGTTTTATTTTAATATTGTTATTTTAAAAATACTTATTATCACAATAACAAAATCGTTTTTTTATTAACAATTTAAACATTTGAAAGTATACAAACTTCAAAGTATAAGATAAACATGGTAATGTTTTGTATGTAGGAATAAAATGACACGTTTTCTCTACCAAATTTTTGATTTAAAAATAGACAACTATATACGCATTTTTGATTTAAAAAATAGACAACTTAATAACATTGCTATAGAGAGAAGGATTATGACAGTAGTGTTATTTTTAAAAAATATATATCCAATAAACAAATTTAATATATTTAATTTAATAAATCGTATTAGGAAGTAATTTCAACCATAAAAAATATATTATTTTAAAGAAATTCTTCTGTTTTTAAGTTTTCTTGTGCTTACAAAATGTCTTCGTTCAGTATCCTTTTGTTTTCCATTTTTTTTTACCAAAATTATCTTTTTACAAATTTTTATAATATTTATTAACTTTAATGCTTATTTCCCCTCCCAAACTTTCGATATTAAACAAAATTAAAATTTCTAGTTAAATTTTAATTCTAAAAATGAAAACAACCTATTTGATTTTTGTTAGTTTCTCAAATTTTGATTAAGTAAAACAATAGTAAAAAGTAATAACAAATTATCAAACCTTGTGTAGGCAAATAATGTTTACTAACTTAATTTTAATTTTAAAATATAAACAAGATTAAAAAAAAAAATCTTAGTTGGTTAATTATTTTCTTATTTTTTAAATTAAGTCAAGATTCTTAACTACAAGAATGAAATTAATAATTAAAATTTAAAATTAATAATAAAAAAATTCTTAGAAACTATATTTTTCTTTCATATTTCAACTTAATTTTTAAAAATACTTGTAAAGTAGGTAATTAGTTAATAAAATAATGTTCCTAAGCTAATTTTTTATAAAAGAAACAAAAATAAAAACCAAATGATTATTTGTATGAAATGTCTAAAGTTTTTATTTTTTATTTTGAATTTTTTTAAAAAGAGTAGATTTTACAAAATATTTACAATCTATAGCAAATTCTATCACTCATAGTCATTGATATGCTATTGTGATAAAAGACTATCAGTGATAGAATCTAAAAAATTTTTATAATTGGTAAATATTTTAATTTATTTTACTATTTTTAAAAATGTCTCTTTTATTTTTTCTAATTTTACTATCCATCCTCTACTAATATTTTAAAATACACTATCAAGTTAAGAAAACGAAAACTAAAACTAAAACGTTAATACTTTTATGAGAAGGAAGAATAAAATTGTATGTCGTTTTTTAATCTTTACAAAGTTCCACTACTACATCATTAATAGAATTGTGAAAATTTAAAAATAAAGATAAAGGGGTGTTATGGAGTGCTAACTCTCCCTCAAACAAAAGTCCACTACAATACTCCATAGCCTCCAAACAATTCTTAATAGATTACGATCATTTATCATATGTTGATTTGATGTCACGGTGAGATTTTGTTACTCTAACGAGTATTTGAGAGGGTGTGTTTTTTTTTTCTTTTTTTAATTTATAATTGAATGATGTACCCTATCCAATGAGAATAATGAATATGAACAACAACCAACCAATCTTTTTATTAAAAGGAAAAAGGGTCCATGAGAAGAAGCAAGCAATTAAAATTCGGAAGCTTGTAATTTGATGGCATTAATGATGAGTTATTTGTGTAGAGGAAAATTGTTAGGAATGTTCTCACTCACTTCCTCGTTCCTACAAGAACCAAAAATGTCAAATTCTCGACATTGAAAAGAAAAAAAAGATAAAATAAAATAAGAGTTTGATTTTTAATGATTTATTTGAAGCAGTCATAAACTAGACCTTTTCCATTTTATCTTCACCAATCTTTTCCTTGTCTTTTCCTCTCAATTTCTTCAATCACAATCATGGAGTTTCCTCCTCTCTCTCTCTCTCCAATTTCCTCCTCTTCCCTTTATAACCCCATTTCCCCCCTCTTCTCTTCTCTCAACTCTCACTCCATTCCCATGCTCAATTTCGCTTCTTTCCACCTTCAATCATGGAGTTTCTCTCTCTAATTCAAGAGCTTAATCAAGGCAAACAACTCGCTAACCAACTCCGTACCCATCTCCATCCTTCCTCTTCCTCCCATGGCATTCTCTTAATCGATAAGATTCTTCGTTCTTACGAAAACGCACTTTTGGCTCTCTCCGGCGGTGCTGCTGCTTCCGTCAATTCCGCCATTGCTCCGGTCAATGCGGCTGTCCAAGATGGAGATGTGTCCAAAAAGAGGTACTGGGTTTGGTTTCTTTTTTTTTTTTTATTGATTGGTTGATTGTTGTGGGGTTTGTTTGATTTTGAGGGAGTTTTCTGATTGGGGTTTTGGGGTTTTGTAGAAAGGTAATGGCGAAATGGAGTGAACAGGTTAAGGTTTCCTCTGCCTCTGCTGTTGAAGGTCCTGGTTGTGATGGATTTAGTTGGAGAAAGTATGGTCAGAAGGATATTCTTGGATCCAAATTTCCCAGGTACTTTACTTTTTCTTAACTTGTTATCTTCTAATTCTGTTCATGATTTTGTTCCATTATGCATTACAAATGTCGGACTAAGAATGATTTACTCAAATCTGAACTCTGTTCATGGTTCGTCTGTGCTCGGATTTGGCTCTGTTTCATAATCATTTGAATTTTGAAGTTTAAAGAATATGTCTATTTTCTCTCATTTAAGGAAATGGTTTGCGTCATTGTTAAGGGTTGGATTCTAAAACATTGATAAAAAGGTTTTTGTTTTCGGCAATTGTGCTGGTTTCTCTCCATTTCTTTAAAATTGGTTTCAATCTTTAGAAACGTTTTTCAAATTTCATAACAAAGCTTTTAGAAACCATATTATATATCAAACAGAATCATAAGGATGTTTTAAAGTGAACAGTTCTGGGTTTTGGTTGATTTATATTTCTATATCTTTGATACAGAGCATAGGCTACTTCAAATATGATTGGAATGGAAAAAAAATTGTGTATGTATATTTGGGGTTTAGCTAGTGATTTCGAACTTTGGTTGCATTCCGAACAGTTTTGAGCTGAAACATTTTGTTGTATTTGGGTAATGCAGAAGCTATTTTAGATGCTCACATCGCTTTACACAAGGATGTTTAGCAACAAAACAAGTTCAAAAGTCAGACAATGATCCAACAATTTATGAAGTAACTTACAAAGGAAGACACACTTGCAACAAAGCCCTTCATTCAACAAACACACCACAAGAACACCAAAACACATTCCTTCAACACCCAATCCCACCAAAACAAGAAGATAAGCCATTGCAGCAGTTACATGATCCTTTATGCTTCATGTTCAGCTCCGACCCCATTCGAGTAAAATCCGAGGACTTAGAATATGCTAATGGTGGCCTCTTTCAACCACTTCGTACCCCGTCCCCGATGTTTGGTTCTGAAGTTCAAGATGACTTAAGCCCTTTTAGGGAAAGTGAGTGTTCTCCGACGTTTGAATCGAATGATATGTTTGGATTGTGGTGTGATTTCGAAACTGAGTTTGTGTCGATTCCTAGTTCAATGACTAATATTTCGATTGGAGATTTGGAGGAGTGTTTTAGTTTTGATAACTTGGAGATGTTCTGTTGAAACTGTTTCCTAAACTTCTAAACAAACAAGAGGGAAAGAAAAGAAAAGATTGTGAATTAGTATAAATCAGCATTGAAAGAGAGATGATGGATCATGTACTCAAGGCCTCCTGCATTGCTGGTTAGAGATTTTTTTTCTCTTTTTTTTTTTTTGTTCTTCTGTTGATCCTTTGGGAGGCCAAATTTTCAGTGTAATTAATGCTCTTAGTGTAGGAGAATATAGGAATATGGAAAGTTTCTTAGCACTAAAGTGTTTGAATTAGTGAAGAAATAAGATTGGATTTAAATATTAAATTATGTGTTACATATTTGAATATTTTGGGTTGTAGTTTAATAAACCAATTCTTGAGTACAACAATGATTATTATTATTGTAACAATGAAGCATGACTCATTACTATTATTATTATTATTGTAACAATGATATATCTTTACTCAATTATCTCTTAAAAAAAGGGGAAAAAAGGAGTTCTTAAGTAAAAAAAGAAAATACTTGAAATCATAAAAGCATTCCATAGTTGGAAGGTATTGGGCAATGCTTTATGTAAAGTTGATTAAAAGTTCCAAATAAACAAAAAAAGAAATTAAAGTGCTGTTTTATTAAGAAGTTTTTACTTTATTAAAACGTGTTTGCTCTAAAACACTTTATTCATATTTCACTACTTTTTTTCTTTTTTTCTTTTATAGGAAGAATTTTTATTATTTTAGTGTTTGAATTATGAACGAATTGGTGAAGAAAATATTGTACTTTTAAGACGTCCCTTTTCCTTTTAACATTTTCTTATTTACTTTTTTACTAATAGTTTTCTCCTACCTTCTTCTCATTCTCTTTACACGCTTTCTTTTGCTTATTTATTTAAGAAGTAGTTGCAAATTTAACAATTAAATTCAAATTAATTAAGTATATAGCACAATTTTAAAATATTTGTAAATATAACAAAATTTGTCAAATTCTATCAATGATATAAGTCTATCACTGATATAACATATGAAGTCTATCAGCGATACAAGTCTATAAGTGATAGTTTTGCTATATTTGTATTTTTTAAAATATTGCTATATCCTTAATTATTATTGTTAAAATAGTCATCCATTGCAATTTCCCTTTATGTAATCGTTTTTCGAAGGCTTGACATTTTATGTTTTAAAATTGGACCATCTTTATTTGATGCATCTATTTTGATTTTTTCGAGGCTTTGGTAGTAGAGATAGTTGCAAATTTAGCAATTAGATTCAAAATAATTAAGTATACAGCTACATTTTAAAAAATTTACAAATATAACAAAATTTGTCAAATTCTATCAATGATATAAGTCTATCACCGATAAACTATGTTGTAAATATTGGTCTATCATTGATAGATCGTACAAATCTATCAACGATGTTTGATTACTTTTTGTCATTGTTTACTTTCTTATTACTTTTTGTCATAGTAATTTTTTATATTATTTGATTTTCATTATCTTCTATTTTTTTCAATTTTAATTACATAGTTGTTTGATTAATCTTCTTATTTTTTTGTCATAGTAAATTTTTTATATTATTTTATTGTCTTTTGATTCTAATTAGATAACTTTCATTCTTTGACACGTCTAATTGCTATTTGTTATATTGATTGTGCCACCTAATTGCTATTGTATTTATTTGTCATGAATTCCACATTAAAAGTTAATCTTCATAATTTTGAAGGCTTGGTCATGATTCACATTAAAAGAAAAGGAAATTGATGTTCCCCGAAAACAAAACACACAATTAGAAAGAAGAAAGATTTTTTTTGTTTTTTTGTTTTTTTTTTTTTTTTGCTAACATTAAATATTACTTTTTGACAAATTAGAAATGCTCCTCAATCTCTACTTGAATGTAAACTAAAATTTTGGAAAAGATTAAATTTTGCAAAATAATTGGCTAAGATTTAGAATATATATTGGTGTTAACCTTGTTCGAGATTTCACTGAAAAGGCTTAAACATATTAAATAACAGACAAACAATGCCATTTTGAACAATAGGTGAGAGCGAGAGCGAAACTGTAGTGCGTGCGTTTGATATGAGTGACGCCATTCATCAAATAATTGAAACTAGGTTGCGATCGACTTGACCAGGCGTGAAACAAAGAGGAGCAGCACGACGACTTGGAAGGGAGAAGGAGTGGCAGCGGCTGAACGATTGACGATGATGGCGCTGTGGCTTAGAGGTGGTGGATGAAATTGGAAGATGAAAGGGGAGGTTTGCAAGAGTGAACACATAAAGAGGAAGAAGAAAATTTTCTTTTAGGCATAAAGGCTTATGCAACTTGCATTCTCTTATCTTTATGAATTCTAATATAAACTATGTATTTTGACATATTATTGTGCGTTTGGGTTCCATTGTTCTACTTAAAAGGCCATAATAATTTGTGTTTTCTATAAGTTATCACTCTCTTTGTACATCCAATCTGTATAGAAGGGGATATTCGAATTGATAATAGATGTTGCTCCACACGCTCTAATGACTCTCAATTTGAGTTCATACATTTCTTGTATGGACACATTATTCGTCTGTAATCATTGCTTGTTTATTTACGTGCGTGGAGTTGCTCATAGATATGTCTTGTTAAGGCTCTAATTGAGCGACTTATCATGCGACTAAAATAGGATTACCTATACGCTGCTAGCTTCCAAATAATAAACATGTAGTACAAGATTTCCTATCGCTTGTCCAAGAGTAAGCGAAACGATAAATTTTCTAGGAAGTCTAGGATCGAACGCAGAGAAGTCTATCAAACTTTAGCTATAAAGCTTACGTCTCATCTAGGTAGTGTACTATAGCTATAAAATAAAAGTAAAAGTATAACTATGTACTTAACTTAATATCTACACTAGAGATTCAGCAAAAGGCGATATGAAATGGTGAAAAAAAAATGAACTAACTTGTATTAAGAAGGTGTGCAAGAAGATCTTTGCGATCTAGAAAACTAAGCTTTGCGGTAGCCTTGATACGATAGAGATTAATTAATTAGCTTTTAATTAAGGCATACACCTTTCAATGCCTGAAACACCACAAATGCTCACCTTTCACGAGATAAAGTTCAATTAAATGATAATTATCTAGAAGTTGTTACTTGTAAGACTTATATTACCTCTCTTTTAAGGGTGACAACCTCTCGGCGTCAAGTTATCACACTTGTTCTCCTTTCGAAACACAAATGATGGAGGTTACATCGCCAAGATGGAGTTTGTCTCCAAACTTCCTCTTGTGCATGTTAGCTATATCCTTGCTACTTGTTCTCTTGAGCAATTGGCAACAAATGCTGACCAAATGATGAAATCTAACTCAACTAATATGATAAACCTTATAAGTTTGACTTCTTATCAAAAGCTTATCACAAGCTTAAACTACTTATAACACTTTAACATATAAACAGTGAAGGAATGCTAGATTCAAAGGGGATAAACTTGCAATGTATAAAGGAATGTAGGCCTTTCAGCCATTTATAATAAGAATACTAACATTACAACTAACAAATAAAAAAATGGAAAGTAAGAAAGGGGATGCGCCGAGCCGTAGAATGGTTGCGCATTCCTTGGCTCTTTTACAAGTTAGGAGAAAGGAAAGAGGTGATTCTCTCTCTAGTTTTTTCTAAGCTCTCATTTTACCATTGGTCAGAGAAGAGGAGGATCTTTTACAGAAGGTGGAGAGGCTAGTACTTTCCAACAGCTCCAATGGAGCTCTCTAGGTCCTAATCCATTCAAACCAGATTGTGGTCGGTCTCATCCAGACGTCTGACCCCCTATTTCCTTGGTTGAGGCGGAGGCTTTATATAGGCTACTTTCGACGAAAAACTTTTATTTTTCTATGCCATGTCAACATCAATTGTAGCATTCACATCATTTTCCTGATCAAGTCAACGTTGATTGCAGCCTTCACATCATTTTCCTAATCAAGTCGACGTCGGTTGCAGCCTCCTCAAGTCATATCAACTCCAACTACCGTTCTTTTCTATTAGTGAATCTTCATCGCGTGATGATATGGCCTATCACCTGATGATGTTAAGCGTCAGACAAGGTTTCTATCGCGTAGCCTTTTTACACGATCCTTTGTGATTCACTATCTTTTCTCTTTTATAATCTTGTGATAAAACATTAAAAAAAAAAAAAAAAGGAAAAATAGATATGGAGACTTGTGCAAGTTGTATTCTCTTATATTTATGGATTTGCAATAGAATCCCCTTATTTTGACACATTATCATACGTTTTAGTTCCATTGTTCTACCTAAAGGCCATAATAACTTGTATTTTTACAAGTTATCAATCATCAACGTGAAACTTTGCAACTTCTAAAAATTGGGACATTTCCTCTCTATACTCAACCAACAATTTAGTTCTAAGTTTGATCCAACCATTGTTCATCGTTAAAGACCTAAAACATAAATAGGTTTGATCATCAAAGACATATATCATCAACTTAGTAAGTAATATTAGCTTGGCTTTTGGTGAGTGGATACTAGATTCTTATTTTGATCGATGAAAACAAGTTTGAATCTCTATTACTTTTGGTGAGTAATGAGACTGAATAAGATATTGCCAAGGGAATAATTACAAAAAGTCTTTGAAACTGATGCCCAAACAGAAACATGAAACTAAAACCTTACAAAGGACCAAACTTCAATAGATCCATTTTCACACCACAAAAAACTCTATTTTTCCTCTCCCCAACGACTTCACAAAATTTCAACCACTAATTAACCAAAAAAAAGGTTAAGGAGAATAATAACCAACAATATTTGGTCTCAAAACTCCGCTTCTACAACAAAATATTATTCTCATTCAACCACAAATTAACTCCAAATTATCTCACAAATAATTTTGGACCAAAAATTAACTCATACGTACACAAGAATAATATTCACCAATAACATTCACATACATATAAATTAATATACACAATTGCAATCGCCAAATTCACAGCCCAAGAAAACTTTTACATAACTAACCTCATTTAATTTCATACCTTCTTCCTCAAACTATTTTCCCTTTCTTAAGTCACATGAAGCAAATTAGGGGAAGTCCTACAAACTTAGACCCTTCACTAAACCCTATCAAAACAAAGAACAAAAACAAGTATTCATAATTCACACTCTAAAACAGAAGAAGTACATGGATTGCCTTATTTCTAAACCCTAAACCAAGAAAACAAAAAAAAAACAATCATATACTTACCAGAAGGAGGCGACGGTAGAAGATGTGTCACAAGCGAGAAACGACAGACGAACTTCATTGAGGTTGAATAGTGAGCATCGATTCTCTTCAATCATCTCCTTCGTCTCTCGTCTCGACTCCTTCTGTCTTTCTCTCTTCCCAATCTGGTTTACAGATTTGAAAGATGGTTTTATATAGAGAAACTCTCAATGCACCACAAAAGTGTCGGAAGTGACCCACCATTCCTGATGTCATTAATTAAACGTTAAGACTACCAAACAAATCTATACGTCTGCATACATGGAATTGGGATAAAAACAATAATATTTAAATATTTCCTTGATGACAACACCACGTCGAGATTGGTGTGGGAATTTTCGATATTTAACAAATGGCGTCGAGAATACCCACACCAATCCCGACGTTTTTACAAGTGCCATCGAAAAATAGAAAATCTTTGGACACAAGTTTGACGACGTCAGCGAAGACTCTATCTTCTGAAGCTTCGTTTCGGGACGTGCTAAAAAAGCGCTAGGATATACTGATTTTCTTGTAGTATGGCTACCCAACTCAACTTTTTTTTTCTCCAATTTTCTAACCCAATCCAACCCAACATAAAATTTAACTCAACCCAACTCTTACAGTTTGGGTTCAAAATCCAAGTCGGTCGGGTTATCAGTTTTTTTTAACATCTCTATGTCCAATTGAGCCAAGAATAAGCTTAAATTAACTCAAATGCTAAATAATGTCCAAATCCAATTAGTTGGACCCAAGAGCCAAGTCTATAGAATGGACCAACTAAGCCCAAGCCTACAAAGTTCACAAAAGAAATCTACAAATTGAAAAATAAAGATAATGACCAACATCTATCGCCAACTACTCAAGAGAGCAAGTAACAAAGATATAGATAACACGCGTAAGAGGGAGCTTAGAGACAAGCTCCACCTTAATGATTAAACTTTCATCACTTGTGTGTCCCAAAAGAAGAATAAGTGTGGGTAATTGGTGTTGAGAGGTAGCCACCCTTAAAAAAGAGGTAATATAAGTCTTACAAGCAACAACTTCTAGATAGCAATCGTTTCATAAAGCTTTATCACTTGCATCCTGAGAGGTAAGCAAGGGTGGTGTTTAAGGCACTGAAAGGTGCTCGACTTAATTAGAAGTTTGGTACTTGATTTCTTTTGCATTATGGCTTGTTGCACAGCTCAATCATCTTGCAAAACAAAGACATTCCTTCACTTTTCCTTAAATACAAGTTAGTTCACATCTTCATCTTTCCACCATTCATACCACCCTTTTACAGATTTTGTAGTGTAGATATTAGATTAGCTTAGACACACATATTTACTTTATACTATATAGATATTTTATACTGCCTAGATGAAAAAGTAAGTTTTATAAGTAAGATTTGATATCAATTTTCTGTGTTCGACCCTGGTTTATTTAGAAAACCTATTGTTTCACTTATACATGGACAAACAATAGGAAAACTTGTACTTAACGAGAATTTAGTAATTACGCGAGGACAAGAGACATAGTGAGCATCTCGCATGCAATGACCATGTCTCATCGCGTAGAAGGTTTGTGATACAATTTTAAATTACATATCTCAATCACCCAACCTCATACAATAAGGCTATAAATGGAACACACATTGAATCCCTGAAACTAAATTCAATTCCACCAGGGAGCCAGTGAACTTGCGTAGAGATATAGAAAGAGTTGATGAAGGAACCAACAATCACTACTTAAGTTAAGAAAAGTAAATGTTGGATATGGTCAATGATTTACAAGTTCTTATTGAACATGAAGAAACAATGGAAGAAGGTTTGGAGAATGAAATGCCCTTTAATGGTGTAAAACAAGAGACAACAAACTTATTTAAGGATTTAATGAATGAAGCACATAATAAATTATACCCTGGTTGTGTACAATTTTCCTTCTTGAAACTTTTAATTAAGTTGATGCATATTGAGGTTCTCAACGGTTGGAGTAACAAATCCTTTGACATGTTACTATAACTGTTAAAAGCAGTTTTTCCAACGGGTACTACTATCCCCACTTCATTCTATGAAACTAAACGAAAACTACTTAACTTAGGCCTAAGATACGAGTTTATTTATGATGTAAGTACAATAAGTCTCGTTTGACATGAGATGACATAAAAATAAACGAGTCAAAACAGAGGATGTGTTAAGACCTCCAGCTGATGCAGAGGGCTGGAAGCACTTCAATTGTGAATTTCCTGATTTTGCTTCAAATTCGCGGAATGTTCGTTTGGTAAGTGTACAATGTTGGTTTAAAATAATCGATATTAACCATCCAAATTTCTAAATTTTTCCCTTGTTTTATGAAACCCTAGTTTGTTTTGTGAAAAAACCCTCTCTCTCACACTTTATCTCTTACCATCCTGACCTCTCACGGTTTACCACTTCGTTCAACTCACACATTCGACAGCTTGACTCCAACTTCGTTAAAGAGTCGTCGAGCACTGTTCTCTAGCATCATTTGAAGTAGAACCAATGATTTCTTTTTCAGATATGAGAACATATCTCTTCACCAAAATAAGTCATTACAGCCAAGAAATCATAATTCACCACAGAGTTCGGATTAAGATCATCACCCAACATACTTATAATTATTATTTTTCTTATTAACTTGTTATCCTTTTAATTTAAAACAACCATCCTCACAATTGTTTTTCCAATAAAACCATTGGGAAAAATTACTTGCTTCAATAGAGAATTGTGTTACATCAATTAAGAAAGTGAAGGGCCAAATGTTGCCTGAGACCTTGGTTAAATTGATCAAAAACACTTACAATACGGATCTAGAATTACCATAACTTAGTAGTATTAGTAGCTAGTAAGGTCCGGTCAACCCCAACACTTTTAAAAACCATTGCAATCGACCTTCTTGACATTGCCTTTGCCAACGGTTGTAAAAACGCTACTATAAATGTTACCACGGTTAATACCATGCTGCTATAGACTGAATAAACAGTTTGCTATGCTTTTTTTTTTTGTAGACACACTTGCTGGTCTTTAACAAGGCATGTGTTGCAACTTCATTTTGTTCTCATCTTGGACTAACATGTAGGGTATAATTCATTTACTAACATTCAAGTTGTTGTGGCATGATTACCACACATTATTTTGTACACACAAGAAAAGCACTCCAAAGATAGGAGTGTTAAACATTCGGTTTGGTTTAGCCAACCACAAACTGAAAAAGTGAACCGAATCGTACCAAATCACACATATATATGGTTTGGTTCAATTCGATTTGGTTGGACTGGTGGTTTGGTTTTTTCTCTTTCTCCTTTATATATTTTGTTCTTTTTTTTTCCTCCTCCATTGAGATTGGAGATTCTGCGAAAGGAAAGGAAAGGAACCCTAAGATATTAAAATATATATATATATATATATATTTAAAGCAGCTCGGTTAATTATGGATATTATGAGCTTCTACCATGGTTTTTAGATTTTTTATTGTAGATTCTTTTACTCAATTAGTCAATGATTGATTCAATATAGCAACAGGTAGGGAAAAATTGTATTCCAGTCTGATACTCGATCGTTATATTTATTATTTGACGTGTGTGCTTGTGCATGTTAATACACATATAAGTGTACAAATACTTTTGAAATTCAAGTTATTTCACGAAATAGAACTTGCTATCTATACCAATTTCCCTAAAACTTGTACATATTGAGCTCATAATGGTACTTCGCAATGCAAAAGTCTGGCCATAACCAAAGAATGAGTGTGTTTTTGGGCCAATCATAGTACATAAGATAGGGTTGAAAAAATTTGCCCAACCCTAAACAGTACACACTCTAAGATCCTTTTTCAAATCTTTTGGTTCATGTAGAAGAAAAAAGAAAAGAATTTCACGCTCTTCATCACTTTGGTATATTATAATTTTGATTTCACACTACTTTTTCTGAATGTTGTATATGATTGAATTTAATGTGACATCTTTTATATGAAAATTATACCTAACAAGTATAATCTCTCAATTTTTTAATTTGTCATCATGGTTGTCAACATTCAATTTGACAAGTTCAACTTTTAGTCGAAAAGTTGAAGTTTTATGGCGTGTTTAGAAAAATGAATAAAAATATTTATAAATATAACAAAAAATAATTTAAAAAAAAATTCTATCAGTGACACGTAATCAATGACACATAAGAGACTACAAGGAATACTATTTGTGTTACAATAAACTCAGGTAGTAGTTTATCGTTGATAGAGTGTAATATTTTATTATATTTGTAAATAATTTTAATGATTTCATCCCATAAAACAAATTTTTTAAAATTTAATTATACGTTAGATTCTCAATTTTGTAACGGATATAAACACTAATTTAAAATTTAAAACAACATCCAATAGGAGCTATATATTATTACCAAAAATAAAATGTTATGTCTAATATAGCATTTGAATATTATTTAAAAAGTTTAACATGTTGGAGACCTACTGAATACATCATTAAACTTTAGGGATCCTTCTGAATTAATCTAAAAACAATAAACTAAAGGAATATTGCATCATATACCAAAATAAAATTCATAGTATTTTTTTTTTTATATTGCAAATATGACAACTATGATAAATAATTAATGATATTGGACGAATATCAGACAGATATTTCAAAGGATTATCGAAAAGCTATCAAGATCATCACTTTTAAATTTGCTATTTTTGTAAATTTAGAAAATATTGTGATATGGGCTTTATTATTATAATTTTTTTTACTATTTTTATGAAAGTTCTAAAACTAAAAGCTTTAAGGATTGAACAGGGAGAGTTCATAATATCAACTAGTCACTCCTTTGAAGCTCAAGAGCTATATGCTTAATAAATTCGATATGCATTAAGTTATGAGTCGACCAAGAAGAGACAAATTAAGCATTAGCTTCATAAACTGAATACTGCATAATTAATTAAAGACAAGTTGAAAATTTTTGGAAGATTTTGATTTTGGGAATCCATTAGGAATGTGAAAAGAATTGTAGAAGATAAAAAGAGGTCTGCAAATAGAGGAATATGAATGTTGGTATATGGTATAGGCATCATTCAATTTAGATTTGGGTCTTTTTTTTCTTCTTAGAATTTGTTATCTAACCATAGTGCTCCAAATGCTCCTCTCTTTTTACAAGCATCATATTCTTGGTCTTTATATTGTGTAATTCTTTCTTTCTTTCTTTGTTTTATTTAATTTAGTTAATAATTCATCATCATTCACTCATACGTCAAAGAAGAAAAAAAAAAAGTTAAAAAGAAAACACAACACCTCATAAAAGTTTAGGTTTTTTTGTTTCAAGCCCCTAAACGACCTATTAATTTAAGGGGGAAAACATGTGAAAATATTTTTTTTTTACTTGAAAGCATATTGTGTTTACGTTTTGCATTTTCATGTGATTAAATTAAAAAATTAACAAGTTGTTTTTTTTAAAAAAATCATGTGTTTGAAAACAACCTAAATTGAATTTTGAAAAAATGAGTTTATAAAATAATGTGTTTTAGGATAAATACTTAAAACCAACTTTTAGAAAAATGAATTTTGAGTGTTTAATAGTTAATCTTACCATTTTTTATGAAACAATCTAACCACCACCTTCAACTATCTTTGCTAGTTAACCTTTGGATTATGGTGGAATTTTTGTTATTGTCGGGGTTCCCTTTGGTTCGAACTTAGTAGTTTTGCATTCATATGGTGCAATTCTAATCTACGCAATACATCATGAAGCAAGTTCATCGCACGTAAGATGCTCACTATATCTTTCTGTATTGCGTGATTGATTTTATGCGGTAAGTCACGAGTCATGATTATAGCATGTGAGATGCTCACTATGTACCTTTTTATCGCGTAATAGCTAAGTCCTCATTGAGTACAAGTTTTTCTACTGTTTGCCCAAGTGCAAGCAAAACAATAGATTTACCTTGATGATCCAGGGTCGAACATAGGTATTTGATTCAAAACATTAGTTCTAGGAATTACTTATCATCTAGGCAGTATAAAAGAATTAATTAAATAAAGTATAAAAGAATCAGAACCAGGAATAAAACTATTTGTCCATGCCAAGAGAATCTATAAAAGGGAATGAATGGATGGAATTGTGGACTAACTTGTATGCGAGAAAAATGATGAAAGAAGTTCTACGTGTTATTAAGCTATTAAGCAATGCAAGAGCTTCGATGCGATATAACTTGCATAATCAACTCATGATTAAGGCGACCTTCTCTAAGTGTTTAGACGCCACACTTGCTCACCTTTCAAGATGCAAATGACTGTGGTTGATTAGGCAAGGTACATTTAGAAGAATTCACTTATAATAGTTATAGAACTTCGTGTTTAAGGACAACAACCTCTCGGTGCCTAATGTTCACACTTGTTCGCCTTTCGAGATTAAAATGTTGAAAGTTTTCTCGCTAAGGTGGAGTTTGTTGCCAAATTCCTCCTGCGCGCATTAGCCTTATCCTTGCTACTTGCCCTCTCGGGTAGTTAGCGATTGACACTGGTCAAATGATGAATATAGTTCAACTAATGCGATAAGAATTATAGGCTAAACTTATTATCAAGAACTTATCACAAACCTAATTGCTAACAACACATTGACAAGTGAGAAGTCAAGAAATGATGGATTGAAAAGGTATAAACATGTAATATATGTAAAGAAATTAGACCTTAGCCCATTGTACAATATGAACAACATATATTACAAAGAAATGCAAAAATTAAGAGAAAAGAGAGTGAAAAATATTACAAATTAGGGGACAACAAAAGTATGGATTCTTCCATTCTTTGGAACCAAGCTTTCGCTTTTACAATTGATTAGAGAAGAAGAAAACATCTACAGATGGCGAAAAGGCTATTCCTTTCCACCACTCTTTTTCTAGGAATTGACCTGTTTAGACCTTTGTCCCATACAGGCGTCCAACTGGCCCATGAAGGCCCATCTGCTCTTGGTGGAGATGAAGTCTTTTTATAGGAAACTTTCGACGGAAAACTTCTGTTCTTTTGAAATTGTCAACGTCAATTACAGCCTTGTAAAGTCACATCACTCCAACCATCATTCTTATCCTCTAGTGTGCCTTCATCACGTGATGACATGGTTCTTCGTCTGAAAATGTTATTCGTCAGGCGAATTTCCATCGCGTGGCCTTGCAAGATGTCTCCTGTGATTCACTAGCTTTTTCCTTCCTACTTATCCTACATTTAGACATTGTAATCATGTAAAAAATAGGCATGAGACTTATGTACGGTGTATTTCTAAATACTTATGAATTGACAATATAAGTTACGCATTTTGATCCTCGTCTTATGTGTTTTGACCTTATTATTCTAATAAAAGAAGCTATAATAACATATATTTATACACGTAATCAACCTCCGCCAACTCGCTCTGATGATAGTTGTCTGCAAACATCTGACCATTGCCTCTAGCGACTATTGTCAATGAAACTCCAACCATTGTTTTTCACGTGATCCTCGACAACCAATTTTTTTCTTGCTACCATTTTTCCCCAATTGCTTCTAACCAATCTAAGACTACTGCTTTTCTACAATCATTTGATCATCATTTTTTTCGTATTTAACTTTTCTTGATTGTTGATAGTTAATTTTCGTGTACCATGTTCTTCGCAGCCATTGATGGCCAACCTCCAACTACTTTTTGCTCATCGTCGTCACTAACTTTTACCAACCCTTTCTTGATCATTACTTGTTTTTTTTCATATGTTTATGATAATTTAGCTCTAAGTTTACGATGAGTTTTAGGCGACTATGACAGAGTCATGCGATGAAAAGGGCTGACACGTATCTAAGCGTTGATAATTCTGAACATACATTATGTACATACAAGTTTTTCTATCTCTTGTCCAAGTGTAAGCAAAAAGAGAGGTTTCATGGGTAAGCCAAGGTTGAACACATGAGATTAATGCACTTAAGATTTTAATCATGCGATCTAATTTCATGTTGTATCTGTATAGTATAATTTTATGGACAATATAATTTTATGGAAAGTATAATTTAACTAAACATGCATAATTTTATGAATGTGAACTCAGTTATGTGTTGGGCAATGTGGATGCAATAATTTCTAAGTAATCAGGTGCAATACAAGGATAATAAGTCCATCAATGTGGATGGTTGTGTGATCTTGTCGTTATAGTGTCCTTGGTGATAGCCATATGCCTCACCACGTCCTTCACCATAGTCACACTGTCACCTTTGTTGTTGTAAGTCCAATCCTCCCCATCAAAAGTTGGGGTGATCTCTTCAATCATGATTGTAAGTGTTGGAGTATAGGTCATTCTAGATGAATGCAATAGTCACTATGTTATGTGGGCATGCATTAGTGTTTTGAGGACAACCACTTTCGACACATCCCATGTTCTCCATTTGCTTTACCGCTTGAACCAAACTTCCTACGATATTCACTTGAGTTAATGCCATGGACTGCAATGGGCGTTATTCATGGCGGTCATATGTCGTTGCAGCGCCACAACTGCATTCTTATAAAATCCTTCTTCCACGGAGAGAGCCAAAGTCATTATCCTCTCATCCTTGATTATTGTAGGTCATTGCATCTGTCGCCTTAATCTGGTTGTATGGGTTGTATGTAGTCCTTAACATCCCACCTATGAACGCAACATCAACGATCTGTTGTGTCATCTTGTTGAGCTCATCGTAGAAGACTTCCATCAAGATGCACTCAAGTACACCATTATGAGGGCATGCCTTAACCAACCTCTCACTACAAGAATTTTTGTCTCTAGCGACAATTTTTTCTAGCAACGTAAAAAAAAACTATGGGCAAAGATATGATATGCTGATATAAATTTCATTACGTGGGCACATCTTCGTTTTTGTCGACAAAAAATATAGACGTGGACAAAAACTAATGTATTGTGTGGGCATATATCATCGTTTTTGCTTACAAAAATATATACATGGGCAAAAAGTTGTGTGGTTGTAAGAACAACTATTAAGTTGAAGTTCTACCGATGTTTATTTTAGTTTATGGCCACGTATTGTTCAAACAAGAAATTGAGTTAGCTCTTGATTTTGGTTGCTATGAAATTAGAAAATACTAAGAACGCATAATTCGAGTGTTTTGATCTTTCTTTTTAAGTTAATCTCTTATTTCAACATGAGAATGATATCCCAAGAAACCTTAGAATGAAATGTTATGCAAATAGTTGGTGGTCAGGTACTTGAAATAATGCTTTTGTGTACATGCCTTATCATTGAAATTTTAGACTTGGTTTCTTGTAAATGCTATGCTACCTAATTTAGACAGGTAAACATTTGAAGTTATCTACCTAACATAGACCATGCATGTTGTTTAATTTGAACCTTCACATTAAAATGAGACTTTCATTTTAATGTATCTTTTTCAAGTTTGTGTAGTTTGAAGGAGCGAGAAATGAAGATTTTTTAACTGAGTTAACCATTTTTTCTTTATGTAATATTTTCTTTGTTCATTTTGTTATGCCAAAATGAAATTTAATATAGCTCATGATCCTTGGCACACTAGAGAATGATTGTTTGTCATATTCTGACTAAGTACTGAATTATGATTGTCATATTTTGACAAAATATTAATGGTTGTAAATATTTTCATTTTTAAATTTTTATTTGTAGCGTTCAATATATTTTGCTATAGGCAAGAAATTTATTATATATTTGAAATTTTATATAGAAGCATCCAATATTAATAATAAATGTGAAAAAAATTTAAATCGTTTTTGTTACGTTCTTTGTGTGGGTAGAAATATGTTGGCAATTAGAAAGCTCTGGCGACGTTCGATGCATGGGCAAAAAAGAAATAAATATTATTAAAAACAAATGTAGCGTGGAAAAACAATTTGCCGACAAAAACCTTTTCGTTGGCCGAAACAGTTTTTGCCCACGTTTAAGTTTATTTTTGTCGTCATGATGATAATCGTGGGTAAAAATATATTTATGTCAATGGTTTTTTTCGTGGCCAGAAAATATATGTTGCTGATGGAATGAAGTATGATGAGCTCCATCTCAAATATGGCATTGTCGCCAAATACGGGGTAGGCAATACCACGATTGAAATCGTACACGCTTAGCAATGCATACTCCTTAGGTATTTCCAAATTGTGGACTATAAGGATGAGATTTTCTTGTCCTGGGGTGGCATTGTTGTTGAGAGAGACCTTGTTGTTGTTTGTGATTCTGTTAGCCTCTGTAGCATCTGTCTTTGTGTTCTTCTTCTTTGTCAAAAAGTTCATTCAATTTTAGGGTCAAATTTGAATTTCGGATGCTCTCCATCACTCATAAACTTATTCATATGTTCTTCTGGTATACATATGATTCAATTGAGATTGATCTTTGTACATGAGATTAGGGCACAAATTAAATCCAAAAGTAAATCAATTAATTCTTCGATAATGGCGAATATGATAGGGTCATGCAATAAAAAGGGTTGCCACCTACCTAATTAAGCGTAACAAATTAAGACATGTAGTGTACTTACAAGTTTTCCTCTCTCTTGTCCAAATGTAAGCGAAAAAAGAGGTATCCTGGATAAGCCAAGGTCGAACACAGGGAATTAATGCACTTAAGATTTTAATCATGCGCTATCTATAAAATATAATATTATGAAAAGTACATTTTAACATGCATAATTTGAAGGATGTGAACTCAGTTATGTGTTAGGCGATGTGGATGCAAGAATGTCTAAGTAATCAGATGCAATACAAGGATAATCAGTTTATCAAGGTGATACAAAGCATTTATTAACTTCAAATTTAAGGCAAGCAATCTCTAACGCTTTCACCATACTTGCTCGTCTTTCAAGATCCAAGTACTTGATGTTACTAGATGATTTATATCTAATCCATATGACTAATTTATATGCAACTTGTCCTATATTAAGTCAAGCAACCTCTCGATGCCTTATCGTTGCATTCTGATATGTATGTTAAAAAGGAATCCAGCGACAATAATATATTACTACATTCTTTTCACTGCTTGTTTAGTTAAATTCAGGGCATCACTTTGTTGAGGGACAACATTCATATTACTGCATTGTTTCTTCATTTAACTTAACAAAATAAATAATATAGACATCCAGATTGTCTAGTACTAATTACACCTCATGTTTTATCCTTTTTACAAAGAACCAATAATATGAATAGATAAAGAAACGAGAGAATGGAAATAGAAGGAAATTATATTCATAACTAAAACTTTAGGTCTTTCAATTATGAGGTTTAAATTATAGATACAACATAAAAATTTTAACTGGAAGTAAAAGGATGTGTGTCCATCCTTTGAGTATAATTACCAGTGCCCATCGGCTATGTTTCTACCTATTACATTGAGTGGAAGCATGGATGAGGATTTCTCTCAATTGTGTTCCAATCTCTCACCTAAAACAAAGAAAAAGAATGAAGGATAAAGTGAGCTTGTTCTTCAAAATTTTGCACACTTTTTCTGAAGAGATGACCTTCTATTTATAGGCTAGGACAAATGAGACAACATTTTCCGGGCTTCATTAATTCTCTGATAAAGTTGTTCAGTGTCGCAGACATTCCCTTCGTCCTTCTCTAACATTTACACCACAATTTTGTCTTCTAGCAATGTAAATTGCCTAGCTTCATTTCTATGATCACCGGGTGGTCGCCTGTCTCCTTGCCTGACATTTGTCGCTTGATTACTCCTCTCTTTTTCCCCTAAAAACCTACATTAAAACATATGAACTGTCATAAACAGACATAAAACTCTTTTGCTAGGATCTTTCATCAACCACCTCGAGAAACTAAGAATTATGCCTATGAGAGGATAGACTTTCCTCTTCCTTGAACTTAACAGGAGTAACTTAAGAAAGTTTTAGTGGTTTGAAAATGTTCAAAAAATAAACCCCACAGAGCTTGTAAGCGTAATTGTCTTATTTCATATATTTAGTTTCACATTTTCTTCCTTTTTCCTGCATTGAAACTTCATTGTTCTACCTAAAAGGCAACAATAACTTGTATATCTAGGATGTAATGTTTTCGATCTTGGATGTAATGTTTGAGATGATATAAGTTGATTTAAATCAAGGACTCTTTACACATAACTATGTATGCTTAATTCTTTTATTACCTTCTTACATGGTTAACTTGAGTTATTAAAATAGTTCATATTCCAATGCATGACGTCTATTCCAAAATCATTTCTTCTCTAGATAAAACAAGGTATTAGGATATCCACTAACAAACAAATTCTAACAAGGATACTCAAACCCAATTCACTATATTAAAATTTAACACCATAAATTTACAAGACAAGTGACATAAAAATTAAAATGATGTATATCAAAACACAATAATTTGTTTTTAGTGTGTTAATTGTTGAAGCTACTCATTTCTATTTTCCAACAACATAGGTGGTACTTTCCAATGGTCCAAAGGCTAGGAAGATTATGCTGTTTTCCCAAAAAAAGTAAAGCTAAAGTCCATGAAAATAAAATTAGGAAAAAGAAAAGGTTGCAAAATTATATAAATGATGATCCATAAAACTAATAATAATAATTATAAAACAAAAAAAAAAAGGTAGAATTAGATTAAGCACTTAATTAAGGAAGAATGGAAAGAGTCCATATCTTGTATGTCTTTGTCCAACAGATTTTGTAGTTGAAAGTTGAAAGTAACTTTAAAAGAAGAACCAATCTTAATGAAAGCTACTTCTTGCCTCCATATCTTTAGACCAAACACCAAACAACACAAGGTTTTCTTTTTTTTTTTTTTTTTTTTCACAATAATTGTATTCCACTTTTGCCCCTTTTTTTCTCCTTTAAGGCAACTTCAAAATACTATATATATATACACATCAAACTTAGTTTTAAAACATCAAGTCATTCATGGAGAAAAAATAAATAAAAGAACTCATGAGTTTAGACTCAATGAAAAAGTTCAAATGTGTTTTGAAGTTTTTATTATGTACCTAACATGTCTAAGTTAATAATTTCTCATTTGTGTTTCTAGTTAGATGTTAGTATATGGTGAAATTGAAATATATATAAAGTTAGGTTTTCTATTTCTTTTGAGGAAATTTAGTTACATTATTAGACTTTTTTTCAAACTTTTTCTTATAGTTAAAAAGCTTGCTTTTTATCTTTTTGGTTAAAATTTTTTGTTCTTCTACATTCAAATTTGTTCCATTTTAGTACTTGTACTTTTCAGTAAATCTTAAATTTGAAATTGATTAAAAATCATAATAATTTTCATACAGAAACTCAACAGGTGTATATTTTTTTTAGTGAAAATGCTAATTTAGTAACAAAAAGCTATAATAAACTAATAGTGAAGACTAAATTTAAGATTTATTGAAAGTTTAAGGATTAAAATTGGACATTTGAAAGTACATCAACTAAAATTGAACAAACACTAAAATATAGGGATCAAAATTAATTTTAACCTATCTTTTATCATTCTTTATATTATAATATTTTTTAGAATTTATTTAGTTGGTTGTTTTGAAGGAAGGTTTAGGACAAACTAAAGAATAAACGAAAAAAAGTGAAATTCCATACCCACTTATGAATGTGATTTGTCAAGTTTATTTGACCATTTGATACCAAATCGCATATTTAAAAGCTAAAACTGTAACTAACCGAAATCAAATCAAAGGTACCAAACTGATAATTAAACATTAACATGAGCATAGCTTTAGTAACATGAAATATACCTCTTCAATCAAATACTCTATATATGTTATAAGAAGTCCAATTTAGTAAAAAAATTGAAAGCAATTAGTAGAAAATTCGGAAATTTATACAGGACATGTAGCTAAACATACTAATTAAGAAGTGTGATGGTTAGAAACTGCAGTAAGAAGCACAATTTAAGGCCCCTCACCTACAAAAGAAGCACTTCTGCTTGGCTTACATCATAATAAGCATATACTCTATTAACTATTAAAAGAAGAAAAAAGCACCAAGCAAAACCACTTGCCAGCACCACACTACTGCTGATTACTACTACTACCATTGCTAAACTAACCCAAAATTATTAAAGATAAAACTCCAACATCAACACAATATTAGGATTCAGTCTTTCGCTCTGAATCCAGGCTATCTAAGGATGATGGAGAAACAATCTTGCTCTCCCTACTCATCTTCTTTACTTCTTCACTTGAACATATGAAGATCCTCTTCACCATCTTACAAAACTCTGGCCATGGATCGTCCCCCACAAGCATCATGTCGTTTTCGTCGTCTGTGAAAACGATAGACCATTTGTTTATTCCACGAAGTTCTCCTTTTATTTCAAACACATTTTCAAGCTCGTCTATCAGATCTTCATACCCTTCAAGTGTTGTCAAGTCTACCGCTCGACCTACTGCAACTCCTTGCATTTGTACCTTCTCAATAATTCAATATTGGTTTTTTTAGTCAAATGGAAAATAAAATATAACATTCCTGTAAAGGAGAAATTGATGAAGTATGCAGGGCTCTGTTTACACCTTTGTACGTGTTCTTGACGATAGATTTGAGATGTGTTTCGTTTGTGTTCCCTTTGTCAACAGCTCGGTTGAGAGTTGCTGCTCCTTTGAAGGCTGTGAGAGGTTTCCCGCATCGACTTGAGGTGTCACAACAGCTGTAACTACAGGTTCTTTGGCACCATCGGTCACCATCATTAGGCAAGACGATCTTCTTTCCAAGGTAGGGACAATGCTACAGTTATTTTTCAAATCGATTCCAAATATTCGGCAACCAAGAGAAATGTCGGGTTTACTCCCTTTCTCCAATTGATCGGGCTGTATGAGGTCACTACTAGGCTTTGAAGTGACAGATGAAGAATAAGGAGAGGATAGTGGATGTTTTTGTTGAACAAGTTCTCTTTCAAATGTTGAATCTGGGTAAAGGTTCAAGGAAATATTGAGTGGAGGAGAAGGCCAAATGCCTTCAACATTTGCTACTGGATTACAATGGCTGCTATTGCTATCAAGTTTTCGCTGTCCGAGAGCCCAGACAACCCGGTTGTTGCTGCTTTGAACTTCATTCGTACCACTTAGTTGGGATATTTCGTGAGAAATCGTCGATCCTTGGAGCCAAAATCCTGAAGGAGCTGAACCAGAAGTAACTTCTACAGCCCCAATCATCAAGGATTGAAATCAAACACAATGACACGGAAGAAACTAATTCTTCAGAATAAGAAAACAAACAGTTTTCCCCTTACCAGGAGGAGGAATCTCAACAGGACGGGCCCTTTTACTCTTTATAGCAGGATGAGTGAAGTTTAAGGAGGCAGAAGGTACAAAGGGTTCGATCTCCCATGGAGAAACTCGCTCGGGCCTTTGAATCGTAGCAGGTTCATCCCATTGAATCTAATAATGCCAAGTATTAGAAGAAGTTGTGCATCACAAGTAGGCCATCAAAAGTGTAGATCAACAAACTATCTTCACCTTTAGAGATCGCCATTTTGAATCCGACCATTGCGGAGACATATCACCAACACCAACAATAGTTCCAGTGAACCTAAAATCATAATTAACAAAAAACAAATATTCAATGGCTTGAAAGAAAACAAATTTATTGAGTTACATCAGTGGCACCTTCTCTCTGGTGATTCTTCTCCTTCAAATCTCATCTTGAAGCGCATCCCCACTTCATAACCATTTTTAACAGTCTCCAAGTATTTGTTTAAGCTGATGATGAATTGGCTAGTTCTGAAGATGAAGGTTCATTAGAGTTGAATCATAGCCAAAGGTCTGAAATTTAGTTTGAAGAAACAAACCTCGGTTTGTAATACACAACGAAATAGGTCTGGGTACGAACAGCATGAGAAGCAGTGGCAAGAACTCCAAGATGCATACTGTGGCTAGATATCACAGAGGAAGGCATCAAGCTCTGCTGCCGAGCCTGCCGCCGAACGCCAACCCTCAGTTCTCCATTGTCACCCCTAACAATTGAACCACTTGTCAACTTTCATACACCAAAATGCAAAACAATGTTCAAAACCACTTAAGGGGCAAAAAAAACACTCAAAATCTACAGCATCAATGAATAAACCTTAAGAAAACAAAAGCATCCCCAGCAACCAGCCGTTTTGATGTAACAAATGTACTCCACCCCGTAGTTAGCAAATGCCTCCGCGGTTGACCTGTTACAGAAGTACAACAAATTGACTTCAAAGACTATAGATCATTGACATAAATACATGCTTCGAATTTCGTAATAAACTGACTATAATGGAAAATCAGTATATACAAAAATGAAGTACCTCTGAAAATATGCTTAAATTTCCACTCATAACCATGAAGATCCTTGGCAGCTAACTCCTGAGTTGGGGTGGATTGACTCATATCCTATGATTAATGAAAGAAATAACCATTAAGAAACGAAGCCACAAAAATGGAAGAAAAAGGAGAGTAATAGTAGAAAGATTTACAAGGGGAGGAAGACATTCAGTGGCATGCTTTCTAAGAACTGAGAAACCTCCATGAGTGCTAGTATCAGAAGCAGTCAAAATCTTACAAAAAGAATGAACAGTTTGCCTTGTACGCTCAGGTGGCTCTGGATCAGCGCTTTGGGGCTCACTTTGCTGTCTCATCCACCAACCAAAAACATCACAACACAATCAAGAAACAACAAACAATTTCAATCTTGTGGTTATCATTAGAGAGAGAGAAAGAGACTATAAATGAAAGAAAGTTAAACAGTTTCTAAATGTACTATTCCCCTTGAAATTTGAGGCAAGTTCATTTTTTTTTCCATAACCCCCCCCCCCCCCCCCCCCAAACCCAAAAAGCAAAGGAAAAACAGAAGGAAGGATTAAAGCTAAAAAGTAAAAATATATGCATACATCAGCCTCTGGGTATAAAGTGATTTGAGCATAGACTTCATCCGTTTCCTTTTCAGCCTGAAAAATTGAAAGCAAAAGAAGAAAACAAACATGAAGAATCAACAGAAACAAAGTAGGTAAGAGTACATGAACAAAAGAGAATACAAGAAATACCAGCAAACGAATGTTAACAACACGACATAGGATCTTGGGAGGGAGATCAAAATGAGGGATTTGGTGATTAAGCTCCTGATTTGTGGACTCTTCCAACTGATGAGAACCAAAAAGCAGAAGAAGTTTTAGCCTCTAAGATTATGAGGGGGTTTTGTTTCAAGGGTGAAACTGAAAAAGAGATGACAAAATACTTGTTCCATATGACCCTGAGGGAAGTAAAAAACCCTTTCTCCATCGACAGGAACTTCAACAAGAGGTCCTGCACATGCCTTCCACAGTTCTTCATACAGATCCTCACCTTCCAAACCTACCCACCAAACAAAATCAATCAAACACTCCAAATACACCTTGAAATTTCAAAATCCTTTGGGTCTTTTGATAAACACCAAAATTTAAAAAAAAAAAAAAAAAAAACAGAGAGATTCAACTGGGTTTAACCTTTGCGAGACTCCCCTGGATTCTCTTCGTAAAGCGTCATCCAAATTGAAAAAATGGGTCTCAGTCTAAAATGCCAAAGATTGAAGAACAACAAGAAAAACCAAAGAAGAAGAGGAGAAAGTAGAGAAAGGGGAAAAAGCTCTCTCTCTCTTGCTCTGTTTTTCACAGTCTGAAAGAATGGCAAACTGTCGTGCTACTGCTACCCCATCTACCGATCAATCAAAGGACAAGCCACAGAAGAAAGAAAGAGAGAGGAAAAAAGCTAAGAAAACAGGACGGTTAAGCAAGCAATCATAATTAACCGTACAAGTTTATTTTTCCCACCCTCGTTTCCTTTTTCTGCTTTTTTTCTGTAACAGACTGTGTCTGTGATTATTATCTGCTCAATTTCTTTCTCTCCCTCATCTCCTTCAGTTACAAATCAAGCTTTCTGCAGCATAGAAAAACGCTTCCGAGGGAAAAAAAAATTGTTGGTTTGTCTTTAATTTCTCTGTTTCTCTCTAAAAGAACTGACTTAACGTTACCAAATCCCCAAAAAATGGCTTTTCTGAGAGGCCTCTGTTGTGTTGCCTATCCATTTCTGCCTGCAAGAGCTGTCGCCGTCTATGATAAAAAGAAATTTCTCTCTCTCTCTCTCACTCTCTATTATGTATGTAGAGAGTGTTTTTGAATTTTGTTGAACAGTTGTGGGAATTGGAATGGAGAGAGAGGTATAATATAATGGAATCATGGAGGTCTGACTCTGTTTTTTTGTTTCAGTCCCACAAAGCAAAGCTTACAATTTTCAATACCCTTTCAAATTCTGCCATCTCATTTCATTCACCATTTTTTCTCTCTTTCAAAATGGGTCCATTCTATTCTCTTCGATTTTTGCACAAACAAAGCTCTGTTTTTCTAACTTTTTTTTGCTCAAATAGGGAGGGGGGCCATTCCTAATTTTCTTTCCTTTATTTTCTTTTGTTCTTTCTTTCTTTTTTGGTTAAAAAAATTAAAATTTTGGGTTTTTGAATACTATACTATAGTTTTGAAGTTTGGAATAATAAGTTTGTGTTCTCTCTCTCTCTTTTTTCTTGGGAGGGGGTGTTAAACTTTGAAATGGGTTCTAAAAATATCTTCCATAAATGATGTAAGTTCATGTGGTAAGGTAGTCTATATGTACAAATTTAATGGACATATATTATGAATACATACAACAAAGTTAAAAGATTATCACACTTTTTTGAGCAAAAATGATACCACACAACTTCATTGTTTTGCAAAACTGATAAAAACGAAGCACGACTCACATATACAAAATGTAAAATGTCACAAATACCCTCGTTATTTATATACATTTGATACACCTACTATCATTTAATATACATAATACTCCTTGACACACATTATATAAATTTGACACTGTTTGATAACCTTTGAATCTTAATACACTTGATGCACATGATTATCACACTTCAATCCGCAAGACAGGCAAAACGTAGGAAGTAATGCGGATAGGACGTGATTTAGTTTTAAACTTTGCGATTAGTATTATCGTCTAGCTCATTCTCAACTTCTTTTAAACTATCGAGCGAAACTCAAAACACAACGGGAGTCCACTTAAACGCCAATTGCAATAAGTAACATAATCTGAAACGTACACTTTTAACGTCTGGTGGCTTCCTCAACTCGATGCAAGCCCTTCAACCTTCTTCTTTACTTGGCTTAAACGTCAAATCTTTGAATATAAAATTTTAAAACGTAAGTCTAAAAGACTTATTGAGGTTTTATGAAATCTGTTTCGTCAAATCATAAATATCAACACAAATCAGTTTATCAATAAACACTTTATTTTGCAAAATATGTCAAAATGCATATAAACAATTTTACAATAGAATTAAATCAACTCGCAAATCATATCAATACACATTTCGCATAAACACCAATTAGTCAATTATTCTTTTCGTCAAGGATTCCAAATCGTTCTCTACGCTTGGTCTCATTACCTCGCGTTTAGACTATTGTATTAACACCATTCGAGAACATACAGATTCGTCCTTGTTGCTCATGTCGTTAAGCTTTATATGCTTCTTTCAACGCATAAATCACCTTCTTATTACCATGTAGCCTCATACACCCCATGGTAGTCTTAACTTTTTATGTGCACGTAAAAGTTAGCATCATCTCAATGGTACAACTTCAATGGTACAACTAATGGTTTGAAAACCAGTTATAGTATTGAAATGATCATAATCATCAAATCAAGTTTTAACATTATAAATCACGCTTGAAAACATATAAATTTTTCATAGAAATCTCCTTTAAAACACTTCTCATTTGAATTCTTTTTTCAAATTAGTAAAGAGAAATCATAATAAAGTTTTTAACATAAATTCATTTGAGAGAAAACACTCACCACACTTTACCAAAGATCTTTTTCTTCATTCTCTTTTCGCAGAGTCTTCTCGCGGAACAAACCACAACACTTAATACTTTGTTTTTCTTCTTCTCGTCAAAGCAAAGCAAACAACATTTTAGCTTTTTTTTTTAATAAAATCTTTGTGTTCGCTTAATGACAAAGTTATCTATTTATAGAGCCCTTAAACAAACTTAGTCATACTTTAACTCTTCTCAATTTGACAGCTCTACTTAAAACTTTACACGTGTAAATTTAATATTTAACTGAGTCATGATTAAATCCTTAATCTTACACATTAACTACTGTCAAATCAGATTTGACATTTTCTTCTTACCTTTCTTCTCGTCCAACTCCATTTTTTGAATAACTTCAACCACTCAACATAACTTTCGAATAACTCTTTTTCTCGCGAAGACTCTTGTGACTCAAAACGCCCAACTCCTTCTTTTCTCAAATTTTCTCACGAATTGACTTCTTAATCACAAAATTTATATTTAACCATAAAAGATTTTATCTCTTAACCCTTTTCACGGATTAATTCAAATGCCAACTTTTTATCGCAAAGTGTTACTTCAAAATACCTCATTTTATCCAAAACGCAAATTTTCAAAACACTTAACCACATTTTTTTTTATACTCAAATTAGAAACAAGTCTCACAATAACACTCTTTGATATACCCAATATTTTTTTATACACTTGAAACACCTTGATACACTTAATACTTCTTGTTACACTTTATTCTTCTTAATACACTTGATATTTTTAGGTCTTCATACACTTAAAAGGCTTCATTGATGAGTTTATACACTTGATGTAGCTAATAAATATGTTATGCTTCATTAGTACACTTAACAAATTTGTTACACTTGATGTACGTGATATATTTGATACAGCTGAAGTACTGCAAATATACTTAGTATTTTTCATTGATACATTTGTTTGGTTAAATACACTTGATTGATTAAATACACTTGATATGCTTGAAGCCCTACTTATACACTCGATACACTATTGATATACACTTGCAAAGTCGATTGATATAGTTGATAATAATTCACTTTAGTGATATACTGATGTACTTTAATAATATATTGTTGATATACTTGATAATAATACGCTGAGTTATATCATTCATATACTTAATAAAATTAAAAAATCAAAATTATGTAACAAGTATATCAACTAACTAATACATATAATATAAGTACATCACAACACTGATATACTGATACAAAGTAAAATCAAAACAAAACCAACATAAAACAAAATCATTTGAAATCAAATTGAACTCAAAAAACACATCGAAGAAAGTAGAGAAAAATCACAAATGAAGTTAAATGACTCCGATCAATGACCATTATATTTTCATATTGCAATTAATGTACCATTAATAGCTCGAAATCAAAGTTAAGACAGAAAGAAGAAATTGTTTTTTCCGTATAAAGAAATTATTATTAGGACCTTAAAAGTGGAAAAAGAAATAAGGGGTGAGTACGAAACTGAAAAAAAGGAAGAAGAAATAAGTTATTAAACGGTAGTTTGGAAATAATAACAAATTTAAAAAGTAGACTATTTTAAAAAGTGAGAATTTTGTTATATTTGCAAAATTCTAAAACAATGTGCTATATTTGCTATATGATATTTTCAAAAGGCTGTCCATTCCAATTTTTTTATATTTATTTTATATCAAAGATATATTTACATCCACTTACATAATCAATTATTATATATTAACTTTTTATACTAAAATATCAGTTTAGTTAAGTTTTTGTTAACATCAACTTCCATCTTATTTCGATGAGAGTCTACATTGATATTTTTAATAACAAATTAATGTCAAAGTTAAAAAGGTTAATGAACGCCCGTTGGGTAGACAATTTGAATTTTTTTTTTTTTAACAAAAACAGAGTTAGATTTCATGGTTTTACTCATGTGTTTGATAGTAGAATTCGAGAATTAGATTCTAATTTAAATAATTGTAGATGAGTTAAACTCTTGATAATAATTTATTATTATTTTATTTATGAACATGTTTTATGTTTAAAAAAAAAGTATAATTATTGTTTTGTAACATTATATAATTTATATAAAAAAGTTGACATTTTGATCCTACGATTTGGAATAAGTTAAAATTTAGATCTTATGATTTACAATTAGAATTTACTCTATCGGATTTGATAAAAGTAAATAATTACTAAAGTAAGGCCGGTTTAAGAGGATTTAACAAATTATAGGAACTATATATGAAATTAACTCTTATGTTACAACTTTATCTAAATTTCATATAACTCTCATGTTACAATTTTATCAAAGTCATAGGAACAAACTTAGAGTTTAACTTAATTTAATATATGATACATTCAATAATACATATTTTGATTTCGAGAAATTGAATTTAAACAACCTATTACATTTCTATATCTTTTATTCATGTTTAATATATTTGTGTATTTTAAAATTTAAAATTCAAATTATAGATATAAAGAAAACATAAAGAGTGTTGTTTTTAGGCTTGGTGGTATTTGAATCATAAAATTCAAAAATAGAATCTCAAAATATAGAATTTAATTTGAATTTAGGTTGTGTGCCGAACATGTATATATTCGTTTAAATTTGAAAACATATAACAAAATTTGAAGTGTAAACTAAACAAGCCCAAAATTTCTTAAATTCTATAAACAAACTATAAAGTTTAAGAGTATTTTATATAATTAAACATTTATGAGATGTGATCTAACTTTTTCTAAGATTAAGTGAGAGATTCGTATTATAGACCTTCAAGATAGTAAATTGTTATTTATCGATCTGCTTAGGAAGTGTAAGACCTGTTTTTAATTTGTGAGTATAAGAAGTAAAATTTGGCTAAGTATTAAAGAAGTTGGCGTTTGAATAAATCTACAGAAATGATTAAGCTATAAAAAATTTTGTGGTTAAGTATAAGTTTTGCGATTAAGAAGTTAATTCGCTAGAAAGATTTGAGAAAATATGGATTTGCAGTAAAATCTATAAGTCTAAACGCTCTCAAAAGAAAGTCTTCATGTAAGTTAAGAAGTGAAGTTTTGACTAAAACGACTAGGTCTTTGGGTAGTTTTCGCGATAAGAACCAACGGTTACGCGATGAAGAAGTTGCGAGGAAACCTTGAAGTTTAAAATTGCGATAAGTGTTCTAAGCGAGTAAAAGTTTGTTAGTTCGCAAGAAGGTTTCTTGTAGTAAAAGTACAATCACACGATAAGATTATTTGCGAGAAGTGTTAAGTGGTTAAAGTTATTTGCGGTACGGGGTTAGGCGAGAAGTAAGGTCTGCCGAATAAAATGTCAAATCTGATTCGACAGAGTTAACATATAAGATTAAGGAGTTAAGCATGACTGAATTGAGTATTAAATTTACACGTGTCAAGTTTTAAGCAGGAGCTAGCAAATTGAGAATAATGTAAGCATGACTATGATAGTTTTAAGCGCTCTATAAATAGATGACTTGGTCATTAAGTAAGCATAAAAGATTTTATTTATAAAAGAAGAGCTAAAATGCTGATGTTTTGCTTTGGCAAGAAGAAGAAAAACAAAGTGTTAATGTTAAAAGTTTTTGTTCCGCGAGAAGGCTCCAGCATAAGAGAAGGAAGAGGAAAATTTTTGGTAAAGTGTGGTGAGTGATTTTCTTTTTAAAAGTTTTGTGGTTCCGCTTTACTATTTTGAAGAAGAATTCAAATGAAAAGTGTTTCAAAAGAGATTTCTATGAAAAGTTTATATGTTTTCAAGCATGATTTATAATGTTAAAGCTTGATTTGATGACTATGATTTTCATACTATTAAATGGTTTTCAAACCATTAGTTGTTTGTTTGAGATGATGCTAACTTTTATGTGCACATAAAGAATCAAGGACATCATGGGGTGTATAGTCTACATGGTGAGAAGTACGTTGGCTTATACATTGAAAGGTGCGTATAAAGCTTAGCGACTTGAGCAACAAGAACGAATCTGTATGTTTTTTGATGTTGTTGATACAGTAGTCTAAACGCGAGGTAATGAGACCAAGCGTAGAGAACAATACGGGATCCTTGACGCAAAGAATAATTAACTAATGTGTGTTTGTTTGAGATTATTTATGTTATGCGAAAAAGATGTGTTATGCGTGTTTATGTGAAATGTATATTGATATGATTTACGGATGATTTAATTCTATGGTGAAAATGAACACATGCGTTTTGACATGTTTTACGAAATAAGTGTTTAATTGATAAGCTGATTTGTGTTGGTATTTATATATATTTGACAAAAAGGATTTATCAAAGGGTCGTATTGCTAAAAGAATTTCGCAAAACCTCACTAAGTCATTTAGACTTACGTTTTAAAATTTTCATCTTCCAAGATCAGGTGTTTAGGCCAAGTAGAGAAGAAGGTTGAAAGATTTGCGACGAGATTTCTCCAAACATTTTGGAAATAGTTAAACATTAGTGATTTGATCAAAATGTTGTAATTATGTATCAAATGTCTGTTATTAATAAAGTATACGTTTTGATATGTATTTATGATACTTGGCGTTTAGGTTGACTACTGTTACGTTTTGATTTTTGTTGATAGTTTAAAAGGAGTTGAAATAACATTTTGCGATAAGAAAATTTCAAGGTTGTAACAAACTCACATCTTATTCCTACTCCTTCGACGTTATCATCGCAGTACGGTTTGAGGTGTGACAGGAAGTGTTTGGTTGGGGATAAAAATATAGAGTTGAGTTAAATTGAGTTGGTAATTATTTAGCGAAGTAATTATGGAGTGGGTCCAGTGAAGTGAAGTCTTTAATTATTTAGTGAAGTCTTTAATTATTCTTGAATCAAATGGTTGGTGTCACACTCTAATTCGCAAGACAACCAAATGTAGCAAGTAGTGTGAATATGATACGATTTAACTTACACTTTGGAACTGGTCTTATCGCTAAGCTTATTCTCAACTCCTTATAAACTATCAACAAAACTCAAAACACAATGGTAGTCAACTTTAAATGCCAAAAATGATAAATAACATAACCAAAACGTACACTTTATTAATAATAGGCATTTGGTAAGAATATACAATTACAACATTTTGACCAAACATAAATAACAACTCTTAAACGGCCAGTGGCTTTCTCAACTTCCCGCAAGCCCTTCAACTTTCTTCTTTACTTGGCCCAAACGCCAAATCCTGGAAGATAAAAACATAAGTCTAAAAGATTTAGTGAGGTTTTATGAGATCCTTTTTGCTATGTTGTATAGTAAATCATTTTCACCAAATCATAAATACCAACACAAATCAGTTTATCAATAAATACTTTATTTAATACATGTAATCATTTTTACAATAGAATTAAATAACTCGCAAATTATATCAGTATGCATTTCGCATAAACATCAATTAGTCAATTATTCTTTTTGTCAAGGATTCCGAATCGTTCTCTACGCTTGGTCTCATTATCTCACATGTAGACTATTGTATTAACAACATCCGAGAACATACAAATTCGTTCTTGTTGCTCAGACGACTAAACTGTATACGCTTCTTTCAACACATAAGTCAACTACTTATCACGTGTAGCTCTGTACCTCTCATGGTGGCCTTGATACTTTATATGCACATAAAAGTTAACATCATCTAAAGGAAACAACTAATGATTTGAAAACCATTTATAATATTGAAATCATAATCATCAAATCAAGCTTTAATATTATACATCATGCTTGAAAACATATAAATTTTTCATAGAAATCTCTTTTAAAACACTTTATAGTTGAATTCTTCTTTCAAATCAGTAAAGAGAAATCATAATAAAATTTTTAACATAAATTCATTTAAGAAAAAACATTCACCACACTTTACTAAATATCATCTTCTTCTTTCTCTTTTTACGGAGTCTTCTCACGGAACAAACCGCAACACTTAACACTTTGTTTCTCTTCTTCTCGTCAAAGCAAAACATCAAGATTTTAGTTTTAAAATCTTTGTGCTTACTTAATGACTAAGTCCTTTATTTATAGAGCCTTTAAACTAACTTATTCATGTTTTAGCTCTTCTCAGCTTGCTAGCTCCTGCTTAAAATTTTACACGTGTTAATTTAATATTTAACTTAGTCATGTTTAAATCCTTAATCTTACACGTTAACTCCTATCAAATCAAATTTGTCATTTTATTCGCCAGACCTTTTCTTCTTGCTCAACTCCATTCCGCGAATAACTCCAACCACTCAATATAGCTTTCGAAGGTCTTAACGCAATAACTCCTTTTCTTGCGAAGACTCTTTCTCTTGTGAGCGTTTAGACTTATAGGTTCTACCGAAAATCCTTCTTTTCTCTAAACTTCCTTGTGAATTACTTTCTAAATTGCAAAACTTATACTTAACCATAAAAGATTTTATCTCTTAATTCTTTTCGTAGATTAATTCAAACATCAACTTCTTATTGTGAAGTGTTATCTCAAAATGTCTCCTCCTATCCAAAACACAAACTTCAAAACACTTGAGCATAGCTCACTCTCCACCTTCCCCTTTGAAGTGATAACTTCCCTTCTCCAAAGGATCCCCCAATTGGCCAACACAAAACAGATGATAGCCAAGACCTACACACATAAAATTCACATGGGAAGTATATATTTAGCCTTCAAGAATTGGAAAATGGTTTAAAATAACAATATACATCAAAGTTTGCAGCTGAAAATATGGATGGACTTGTTGAAAAGTGACCAAAGAGATTAACAAAAAAAAAAAAAAAGAAAAGAAAAGAAAAGATAAAAATAAAAAAAGTGTCTTCAAGCAAGGTATTTTTCAACGATGAAAAATGACGCTCCAAATTTCAATATTAAATTATCACAAAGGTAATATATACGTGTTTTATTTGATATTTGATGGATTTTTATTCGACAATAGATTATTATGTTTATATTTTGTTTGATATTTGGTTATAATACTCAAGCTTGGGTAAATCACAACATTAACTTGAAATAGTTGATATAGTTTTTGAAATGAAATATTGATATAGTTGCAACTTTTATTGAAATAAATTATTAAAGCAAATATAAACTAGAGAAATACTTTGGTGCGTTGTAAGATGGTCTTATTCTTAGGTGACAAAATAAGTTTAAAAATTAAATCAATAGCTCAAACTTATGACTATGATACATACGATACGCTATTGATATTTTTGGATAGTTGGCAAAATAAGTTTTAAAAATTAAGTCTTGTTATTGTGATACAATATATATGATACGAATTGACATCATTAATAATACACTTCTATACTACTGGTATACATTTGATACTTTTGATACTCCTCACACACTTCCTGTACTAAAAATTCCACACCTACAAAATTAGCTCTATCCTAGTATTAATTTCACCTAAATTACTTGCAAATGTTTAATGCCTCTAATCAATTGGGTTTTAGGAATTAGTAGAAATGTCCATAAGGGTTGGGAATTTTTTTCTTTTTGATATTTTAAAATAAAATTAATTAACTAACGTAAATCACTATTAAGAAAACGTTTTAATTAAGTGTCATATGATTAGTTGCATATGGACAACTAGAAATTAAAGAAAAATTACCCTAAACCCAAAATTCTAAGGTCGAAGAAAATAGTTGTCTATCAAATTATTCATAAATATAATCAAAACTCATTAGAATTCAAAACATATTTCTTTATTTATTATTTTGATCATTCAAAGTTAAATATAATATTTATATAACATTAACCAATAAATATTAAAAGTTTAGGTTTCATGGAAATATTTTTCCCACTTCCTTCCCATTCTTCACCTAAACAAAGAATCTCCACCTCGTTCAAAGCGGGTCCCCATAAGATTTCGTCCCCTTAGAAAAAGTGGATACATCTCTAACACATTAAACAAAATAATAGTTGATTCTTTCAAACAAATTAGAAAACTACACATAAACTTTAAATTTTAAAATGGTACGTATAAATAATCTACACCTCAAATACAGATTATAACAGACTGTACCCCAAACACAAATTATAATAACATATACTATAATAGTTTACATTTTAAACACGGACTATTATAAATGTTTTGACTATTATAATACCCAAACTATTATAAGTTACTACTCGCCCTAAACATTTCTTAGAGATCGTTTGGATTGAGAGAATTAAGATGAGAATGGGTATGAGATACAAATGTCCTTGTTTGGTTCAAGGTTTTGTATAGTTTAGGCATGAGAATAAACTAATTCCATGCATCATTTATGCCCATGAACTATATCCATCCAAAATGATGGGTTTGCATGACTATACACGTGATATCCAACTAGTCGAACTATATCCATCCAAAATGATGGGTTTGCATGACTATACACGTGATATCCAACTAGTCGAACACTTAACTCTTAATGACCCCGACCAAAATTATCCCGAGATCACCCCAAGTACCTCAACAAAACATTCTCTATCTTCAGTCTCGGTCGCACAACTCTGAAATTGTGCAAAAGCCCTTAAATTTCTTTTTTTGGCTTTTAATCTTGATCGAAAATCGTCCTCAAGATGGCCCGAGATCTCCTTAGACTTGCTTCTTTACGTCAAATCTCAGTTGAACTCGGCCTCGAGATTGTCCAAATTCCCATCTCCTTAAGTATTATGTCCTTCATCTCGGCCAAACAAGCACCGAGATAGCCCTAAGATCAATATAACCTCACATTTTAGTTAATGATCATTAGGATTAATATAATACGAACTTATTCCTCACTAATATTACAATTAGTTTATCATTGATTAATTATTATATTGATTAGTACATCATAATTATATACATTCATCAAATTTGACTCATTCTACAAATAGTAGTAATTAATATTATTATTTTATTGTTACATAATTAATTTTCCTCAAAATTCTGAATTAGGTTTAATTTACATCCTAATTTTAATGTATTAAAATTTTTATAGAGTTTTCTTGATTAATTTTGTAAAAGAAATACAAAATGGATTTATTTCCAAATCCCAACCAATACAGGCATCCTTCATTTCTTAACTCTCACCAATGTTATTTCCATCGCAATTCCATCGATCCAAACGGCACTTTAGGTTTTGTTACGTCAAAATAAATCCCTACTGAACCGTCCTCTCCATCTTCGTATTGCCTTACGCGGTGAAGGGTGCGGCCCAGTCTTGGTTGTTCTTGCAATCTTTACGATTCCATGGCCGCTGTTTGAAATAGTTTTGTTCTCCTCAAATGCTTCTTCGCCGATTTGGAGCTGTATTTCCTTCATCAAGAAGGTTATTTTGCAGCAACAGCGACCATGATTTAGCAAGTACCATCGCTGAATTTAACAAGGTACTTTGAGTTTCAATAGTTAGCGTTTGTACAGAATTCGAAGTTCATATTATCGTAATTATGATCTTTGTTATAGCTGATCAACCCTTATACGGTGCGCTACCATAGGGAAAGGGAAAAAAAAAAAAAAAGGAAATTTCATGAGGCATTTCTTGTATTGTTTACTAGATAACCAAAATACTCCGTGTCTGGCCATTTTGTGGGGTGGTACTATTACGTTTAGGAGAAAGGCATAGATGGTTATTTCCAGACATCGGTTTTCACTATATGTTTTAACGGAATCATCCTACTGCTTAAAATTATTGTCAAGTGATTATGTTCACGTTTTACATAACCTAGTAATGGCAGTGATGGTTAAATACTATTATGGCTCCCATTGTCTAAATTAAGTGTTTAATGTCAGTGCTACGACTTAGGAGCTCCTCTTCAATCCACCTTGTAGGAAGAACGGTTGCTTTTTATGGTTTGCTGGGTGGGTGCGATCTTATTGGTGTTGTGGGCTGAGAGATATAGAAGAGTGTTTAGGAAAGTGGATAAAGATCCTTTAAATTTTTGGTCTCCCGTTCGCTTTCATGTTTCTTTCTGGGCTTTGATTTTGTTGTAACTATTTTATAGCCATTTTGTTGCTTAGTTGGAGCCCCTTATTGCAGAGGGAAACTCCTTTTTTGTGGGCTTTGTTTTTGTATCCCTGGGGTTTTGTCAATGAAAGTTGTTTTCATTAAAAAAAACACAAAGAGTTTAACAAGGGTTAGTAATTTAGGTCTTCTTTGATAACCTTTTCGCTTTTAAAAATTAAGCTTATGAACACTTCTCTACGATTTCTTTGTTTTGTTATCTAGGATTTTTTAAAATTTAGCTTTGAATTCAAATGTACTTAGAAAAAATGAAAAGAGTGGTAAAGAAGTTGTAAGAAAGCAAAATTTAAAAGACTATAAACCAAAAACCAAATAGTTATCAAATGGGGTCTTGCTTTTATGATTATGATATTGTTGTTAATTGTTTGCTTTTTTTTGTTTGTAACTCATTGTGGAAGGGCTATTCTTCAATCCATTTGTCTTAGGGTCAGTTTTGCTTATGTTAAGGACCAATAACTCAAACAGCGTTGTAGAAAGAAGGGCTAAACTTGATAGACGGGATAACTAAACATTTTTGTCTTTTGAACCACATTCCTGCTTTTTTTTAAGCTATCTCGGGGCTTAAGATCAATAGAAATGTTATAGTTCTAATCTCAGGGATATTTTATTGTTGTAAATATCTTTGTTATATTATTCTTTTATGGCCTTTTCTACACTTTCCTTCTTTGGTTACTTTTGTTCGCTTGTATATATATTTCTTCAGTGAATAGAATAAAACATTCTGATTTTCTCAAGCTTAAGTATTTTACATGAGTGTTAGATCCCGAGTCTGAGTTGTGATTTTGTTAGGGTGGGAGAGTGGGCCAATATGGTGGGTTGTTTGTGAGGTAGCTGTCTTTCTGATATTGTATCTTGGGCTCCCTTTGGGAAATAACCTGCGACTTTTGTCTCTTTAAAGGTCGGTGGAGGGTAAAGTAGGAAGAGATTAGCTTTCTTGAAGAGAAGTTATTTTCCAAAAGGAGGAAGACTCATATGAATTTAGTTGTTTTGAGTGGGATGCCCATCTTCTTCTCGCTTTTCAGAGCCCTGTGTTCGATGTGTTAGAGCCTAGAAAAGCTTATGAGGAATCCTTTGTAGGAAGATGTTGGGGAAGGCAAAAACCCACTTGGTGAATTGGGAGACCATTGGTGAACCTGTTTGCCTGAGAGGGTTGCAGCTAGGGAACCCAAGGGCTTGTATTAGGGTGTCACTGAAAAAATGGTTATGGTGTTTTCCCTTTGAGTCCTCTTCCTTCTAGACTTGGATGATCACAAGCAAACACGATCCTAATCTTTCTCTCATTTGATTCAATATGTGGTGGGAGATGGGTTGGTGAATTATTTATGGGAGGATAGATGGGGGACTGACTCCTTTGTAGTAGATGGTCCTCATTTTTATCACCTTTCTACTAAGATTTTTTTTCACTGCTAATGTTTTGTTGCTTTTGGGGAGCTCATCATGTTTCTTGTTCAATTTTCGCTTCCTTTGGTTAATAGGGAAAAAATGGAGGTTATTTGATAGTACGAGGCTCCATCTCAAAACCAATTGACAACGAGAGTAGTACCTCATCTATCTTAAAGAGTATGAGTCGCCTTTGTTTTTCCAATGTAGAATTCTTAGCAAGCTTCCTCTTGATGGTGCCTCTTTGGGGTCACAGATCTCAATTTCATTTTCTTGGACCAAATATCCATTTGGGCTTTATGGGTTCTAATACCATATTTGATAATATGTGGTTCCATCTATAACCAATTGGGAATAAGAGGAGTAACTCATCTATCATGTAAAGAGTAGGAGTCACCTTGGTGTTTCCAGTGTGCGATTCTCAACAGAAGTGGTTGGGCAAGGGAGAAAGGATCCTCTTTGTTGGTGTTTCAACCCTTCTGAGGGGTTTGCTTCTAAATCTTGTGTTCTTTTCTTATTGGACCCTTTTTCCTTTAGAGAGTTGTTTTTTTTCTTTGAAAGGTGAAAATTCCGAAAAACACAAATTCTTTATTTGACAGGTTATTCATGGTATAGTTAATACCTTGGATAGACTTTTTAAGGAAGATGTTGTCTGTGGTTGGGTCTTTCTGTTGTATTCTTTATCAAGAGACAGAGGAAGACTTGGATCACTTGTTTTGGAATTGCATTTATGCCGGATTGGTTTGAAACATTTTCATCGGGGTGTTTGACTATTGGTTACGGTCACAGAGATTTCAGTGTTATGATTGAGGAGTTTCTCTTCCATTCGCCGCTTGGAGGGGAGGGGTATTTTCACTTAAGGTTGGGGTTTTTTCACTGAAGGTTGGGATGTGCTTTGTTACGAGGGCATTTGGGGTGAAAGAGTAGGATCGTTTTTGGAATTGAGAGGAAATCTTTTGATGCTTGGTCCTTGACAAACTTTAGTGTTTCTCTCTAGACATTTGTGATAAGTTCTTTTTGTAGTTATTTGTTACACTTTATTTTGTGTTAGATTGGCGACAATCTAGTGCATTCCCTTTTGTGGTCTTTGTTTATTTATTTTATTTTTTATTTTTTATAAATCTCAATAAAAGTTGGTCTTTCATTAAAAAAACAGAAAAAACTAAACAAAAAAAGGTTTGAATTGAGAGCAGACAAACTGCTTTGGGGAAGTTCAGAAACCCTTGGAAACACTTCAAAAATGATTTTGAAGCAAGCACCTAATTAAAATATTCATCTCAAACGCTAACCCTTTTCTCTTCGTCCTTTTCTAAAAGTGTTGGTGAGAAAAATACCTCAGTTATGAACAAATTCTAAACCAAGCTTAACCATAAAATAGTATTTGCTGTTTTAATCATAATATAGTATTTGCTGGATAACAGTATTCTTTTCATGGCTTTGGTTTGCTCCACTTTGTTTCTGTGTGGTTTGCTGAACTAGAACAGAAAAAGGAGGCGTCTATTTGTGGTTTCTTAATAGTCTTACATTATGCTGCCGCTGCTTCTTCTCAATTAGAAAATATAAATAATGTCACTTAAAAATACTTTTTTTGTTGACGACTAAAAGAAATTTTATTTTCAGAAGCTGTACAAAAGTTTCCCTTGTTATAGTACTTGCTGGCTAACAGTATTCTATACATTCTTTTGAAAACATGGTGTTGGTTTGCTCGTCTTTGTGTGGTAGTGATAGACATTCTATTATTCTACAATATAATAGAATGAGTAAGAAAGAGGGTTAGGGTTCCTTTTAATTGTTCTTGAATCTTGACTCGTTTGTCCTTTATTTGATTGTTCTGAGTTCTGACTTTTACTTTGAGATGTAATTGTAAGCAACATTTTTGTTCTACAAAAAGTAGTTCATATTGCTTTTTAATTCTCAGTTCGATATCAATAAATACGAACACATTTTGGTGTTCTATCAGGTAGATGAGCTGGACAAGAGTAGAAAAAGGAAACTTCTTCCAGTGGTCTCTTACAAAATTTAGCATCATGTTGTAGTCTCTGGTTGCTTAGGAACTCTTTTTGAAATAGTATCTTTGATATTTTTATAGAGCAATGATTCGGTGCAACAATCTCATCCATCACTTTCTTTTACACAAAAAAGTAAAAATAAAATAAAAATAAAAACAATTCATTATTAAAAATCTGCTTCACGGAAATATTTTATTGCTGGCCAGGCACACCCAATTTGGACTGTATACTATGAATTGCTCTTGCTACACTTATTATAGACGTGTAGTTTGCTTCTGGAGCTGTACTCTGCATGTCTCTTGGATCCCTTCTCATTCAACTTCGTACTTTTTGATCAGGAAATGGAATCAGTATTTGGAGAGCCTCCCCTGAGTGGGATTTCAGATTCTTCAAGTAGCAATTTTACTGCCGAAAAGTCAGAAATAGTATCTCAAATGGATGAAAATACTTCGGCTTTGACTCATGTTGGAGGAGGTGGGGAAGCTCAAATGGTGGATGTTTCTCCAAAAAAAAGTACTGACAGAATTGCTGTTGCTAGTTGCAATGTAATTCTTGGCAAGAAGGTGTTTGATTTGGTCTTAGCTAACCAGATGTCCAAGGGAGACGTCCTCAGTGTTGCTAAAATTGCAGGAATAAGCGGAGCAAAACATACAAGCACTCTAATTCCACTTTGTCATAACATAACCTTGACACATGTACGAGTCGATCTTCATTTAAATCCCAAAAATTACAGTGTGGATATTGAAGGAGAAGCTGCATCAACAGGCAAAACAGGAGTTGAAATGGAAGCAATGACAGCAGTGACCATTGCTGGCCTTACGGTCTATGATATGTGTAAAGCAGCTTCAAAAGATATACAGATTACAAACGTGCGACTTGAAAGCAAAACTGGTGGAAAGAGTGGACAATGGTCTAGGGAGGAGGTATAGCTACCTTGCAAAGGTACGTGAGTTGTTTTCCTTATCCTGAATGTTTGAGGATTTTACAACTTGAATTGAAAAGTGATTTGTCCTTCAGATTATTAGGGAACTCATGGTAGTCAATCAAATTACCCGATCTCTTAGTGGGGTTAATGTTTAAAAAGCTCCCAATTTTAATTGATTATGCTGAAGTTTGCATTCCCACTTAGTTAGTCATGGCAACCTATTGATTCAATTCCAAATAAGGCGGTTCAGCTTCCCAAAGGAAAAAAAAAAATATCCTTCGAAAGTTTTATGTTAGTATGAGAAATTAAAGAACAATGGAAAGGAGACGGATGATAATGGATTCCATTGGGCGAAGAAAAGTTGTTTATAGAAAATGATGATTCAAATGTCCTAGGATTTAATCTAAACCTGCGCTTCCCTCAACTTAAATATATATATATAAAATTATTTAATTTTTAATATTCGGAGGTAGCTTAGTGGTTACCCTGTTTGTTAGCCCCTAGGTTTAAATCTTACCTATGTAATTTATTTTCTAATTTTTTCTTTTTTTTTCTAAATTATAATCCTTCGATCCACCCACCAGAAATAATAATTATACTCTTCTCCAAACTACTAGGCTATTCAACTTTGTTTATATTTATATTTTTTATTTTTATAAAACTTAAACTTAATTTTTTTTGGTTTTTTAATTTTTCAACTTTTTTTATTCTACCTCGTCATCTTTTCATAGCTTGTGATATTGAGTAAACCAAATTGAATTAAACATTTTTGATTGTGACCCAAATTTCTTAACGACAAAGTATGACTTTAAGATATGGTTTACGAACTTTGTCTCGAATATTGCAATTACAATAACGAATTCTAATTCTTATATTAGAATTTGTTGGTAAATCTTCTAATTTTCCAATCCGCATTAGTCGCTGTCCATTAGATCTGCAAATCCGCCACCACCGTTGTTTAGTTTCGCTTAGTCTTTCAGCTTCGATCAATTCGGTTTTTGTTTTGTTCACCTCCAGATTTCGAATGTGTTCACTGATTCCAACCTGCTCTGATTTGGTTTTCGCCTCAGGTTTCGATTTGCTCCACTATCGACCAGTTTTGTTTCAAGATCTGTTCAACTTTGTCTCTGTTCAATTCTGATATGTCCGCCATAGATCCAGCCAACCTTCTCCCATGTCGTTCCGCCATCTCTCTATCAAGCTCAAGAGTTCTTGTTTCATTCTTCGTAGGTTCTGTTATAGATCTCTATTCGAGAATTTATGTTTCTATCCCAGTAGTTCTTTGTTTTGTTCTTCTTGGGTTTGTTTTAGCCTAGAAGTTTTGTAAGTTTGTTCTCTATGGGTTTCTGATCTACTGATTTGTTTCTTTTCTTAGCAAACTCAAGTTCGTGATTCGAACCTGAAGTTTTTAGGAGATATTATTCTGCCGATTCTTTATTTCTCATTTAGTGTATTTAGGCATGTACTTTTGCTAAATGATCACATAATCTTTTCATAGAAAACAACATTCTCTATATTGATGCACCTCATGCTAACAATTTCATTTATTATCTTCTCAAGCTCTCGAGTCTATACTAAATTTGTCAGTGCATATATACATGGAAACAATTTCTCCTACTTTCTCTACGTTGATGCATCTCATGCTAACAATTTCATGTATTATTCTTCTTATTTTCTTCCTTAAACCAAATAGCCACCAGGTTCATTCTTTGGCCAAGAAGAATTATTAAAGAAATGTTGGGTTTTAGTTGTTTCTTGATTATCGAAACCCTTTGAAGGGTTAGAACTTCTCTCGGTACTGAGGTCTTTTGTGAAGGACTGAGGAGGAAACTAGAAGAGACAAGCTCAGAACTCTATTTGTGGGTTTGTTGTGTTTTTGAATTGCAAATGGGAGCTTGCTTGGGTTGTTTGGAATCAACAGAAGACAACACAAAAAGATCAGATAATGTATCATACATCCCTTCATTGTCATTTCCTTTGTTCAGAAAACACTGTGAGAGCCTAGTTTTTGGGAGACATTTGGTTTATTGGTGAGATATTACTTATTTTTAAGGACGTAAGGGTCAATAACTAGTGCAATGGTTACAATATGTGTAGTGTCTTAGGATCCTTAGAGAGTGAAGATTTTGGTAGGAATTTACATTGTTCAAACTTCTCGATAGGCTACCGGACTACCTCTCTCCGAGTTCCAACAATTGAATTTCTAATAAAAAAAATTTCACCTCTTTAGGAACTCCTAGCTAATGCCCTTACTAATATTCCACTAATAATCCCAATATATCCTTGACTAGAGGTCTCACATACACATCTTGCCATCGTTCCTTTTCTTGGAAGAAATCAAGTTGAAGGAATATGAGCTGTCTATTATTGCTCTCCAAGGAATGAAAACCATTTGGTTATCAAAATCAAATATACCTATAGACGGTTATTTTATAGGATTAAGAATATAATTGTATCATTTTGTCCACCAGTCTGATTTTTCTATTTACACATAAATACATAAATTGTTTTAACTTCTAAAGATACGTTTCTTTGAACATATCTTATCTAGTTATGACATATATCTTTGACTAAGACTTCACAGGGTCTAATCGTTCAACTATAAGAAAATGTAAGAAAGTCATCTAGTCTCGAATACTTTGGTCGAATACATTTGTGTATCAGTCATTTCATTCCTTTCTATACTTTATGAAGCTATCAAATTTACATTATTTTCCTCTAATACTTTCGAACCTCGTTACCTCGAAGTGGTTAAAAGATTGAAGATTAACTTTAAATAGGAAATAAGAAAGATTCCTTAAACATAACTTATATTCCTTCGTTATTGGCTTTTTATCATCCAAAATTCCTATAATTTCATTCCAAACTTGACTTTAGCATAGAACCATTTTGTATTCCTGTTGGATCTCAGCGTCCTGGTGTTCAACATTTTATTTTGAACTTATTATTGTTATTATTATTTTGGTGTTGGCATCCATATTCATAGTTTAATCATTCAAAGCACTTTAAGCAAATTAATCTGTGATGGATAACGTTTGTCTTCATCTTTTTAATTTTTCATTATTACTTCTTGTTTGTAACGAGGATTGGGGTGTCCCACAAGTTTCAATTGGACCTATTACACGATTCCAAAGCAAAGAAGATTCAACCAATGTTTGTTCTTCATCTAGATAATTGGGTGGACTTTCTTCAACCTCTATTTCATGTGTTACAACTTACAACCTAATTTGAGAGGGACCAATTTAAAGCTTTTATGGTCAATGTTTGCAAAAGGTTGAATTTGAGCATTGAAGTTGTCACTCATGAGCAATTTGAAGGCTTCTTTTATTTTTAGTGCATATTTTGATTTTAATCCACTCAGAAGTGTTTGGGTCAAGGAGTAGGGAGTTGGAAAGTGTAGATTTTAGAACTTTTCTAGTTTGATCAAAGGAGTTTGTGGCTCTGCTACTACAAAAACATCAATGATAAAACTATGATATTCTAGAATTCACAACTCTACCCGTTGCTGCTCCAAAGAACCTTTAATAGTGGGAGTTGTAAGTATTGTATATGTACTAGTATTTAAGATTTCTTTTCTTGAATACGTAGGTCGGTTGCTTGAAACCTAGTGATGATATAAAGAAGAATTTATCCGTATAAACAAAAGTGGGTTTTCCTTTTCTTATTGACATAAGTTTTCAAAAAAAAAAAAAAAACAAAGAATGAAAAGCATTATTCTTGGAAGATTTTAATAAAAGAATGATTAAAATGTTGAAAGAATAACGTCAAATTTAATCATTAATTCTAATTCCTTGAGAAGAGGGGAGAAAATCACGGAGTATAGAATGTTTATTAGAAAATTTGTAAGCGCGCATGTGTGGATGTGATGTGATGTGATGGCTTCCACTTTTAAGGTTCTTATCAATTTCTCTAACCCTCATATTTTCCTTTGTTTGATGAAGGAATTTATTTTATTTTATTTTATTTTTTGGTATTTTAATATTTTAATTTTTACCAAAGAGTGTTTTGGTTTGAAAGTTTTATAGACATTGAATTGAATTTACACATACATGCAAAACAGGAATGGATGCACATAAGGGCAAGAGGAACGTCCCTCGATTCATTTCAATTCATTTCATAGCGGTCACACTTCATTTAATGCCCTGAAAAGCTGCAGCGGCGCTTCACAGACTGTCCTTTTTGGTACTTTTCAACTTTCACGCCAATTAATTTTTGTCTGCTAGTGTAGCTAAAAGCCTTGGTTGGACGCTTCTTCTCGTCTAATCATTGAATCGATGAGCTTCACTTCTTTTGCCTAGAAATCCAGTGATTTAATCACTAAAACGCGATATAAGAGAGATAAGGCTCTTTCACACTATGTTATTTACAAGTTAGCCAAATCGCCTATTTTTTCCTTTGTTTTCTTTTATTCTCATGTGTTTAGACCTCATTATTTTACATAAAAGGCTACAATAATTTGTATTTCTACAAGTTATCATATGGCTTCTTTATAATCATCAACTTACACGTGCTTGGTTCGGTCATGTTGACGGTGCACAAATCTTAAAGACATCAGTTTTTATCTTTTTAACCAGATTGCCTCATTACCTCTCGAAATTATTTTTTCATTTTTTTTGAGACGATGCATGACACACCTAACTGACTTACTTCTCTTCTTTCTGCCTCTCTCTTTCTTTTATTTTGCTTTTTTTTTTTTTGAAATAATAATAATAAACCTAAATATATAAGTTGGACCTAACAAAATATTACCCCATATTTAAGAATTTCGTCATCAAAATTCTACGATTCCAATTAAGAAAAAAGTTGACGGTATTGAGTTCACATTTGTTCTTCATTCTCCAAAGTTACCTCTTCCACTGCTTGATTCCCCATGAAACCTTATCCAGTGGAATGGTTTTGTTTTGTGTCGCCTGTTCTTTTTTATCTGAAATTTGCTTTGTCTCTCCCACATAAGTTAGATTCTCTTTCAATTTCACTGGTTGAGATTCTTGAATATATACGTGTTGGGTTTGATACATACTTGTGAAGCATAAAGACATGGAAGGCATCATGTATTTGATAGAGTAATTCTGTTGACAACTCCAAATGGTATTCCATTAGTTCAAGATGTTCAAGTATCTCATATGAACCTTTACGTATTTAGTCTTAACTTCCTCAACACACCTTTCCAAGGACACAATATGAAACACTTTTCACGCACCGTGAAGTTTTAATCTTTTCAATGTTCAACAACTTTTTTGTTGATCCTAAGGCACTTCAATCTTTTCCTTTTGAATTTCACCTTTTTCTGATGTGACTTGAACAAGCTTAGGTCCCAGCAACTTCCTTTCCCTAACTTCGTTTAAATAAATTGTAGTATTTCATCCACGTACGAGATGTAAAAGGTATATGTAATGTTGACAGATAAAAATCGAGTTGTTTTAGTTAACTTGTCAATTATGACCTAAATTCCATCATGACCAACTTTTGTACGAGAAAGTCCAAATAAGAAATTCATAGTAATATGTTCTTACTTTCATTTAAGAACAGGAGGTGGGTTTAAAAGTCCACTAGTTTTATGACGTTCTAGTTTCACTTGCTGACAAATTAAGCATTTGGAGACATATTCTATAATCTCCCTTTTTATTTCATGCCACCAATAATGATCTTTCAAGGTTCTATACATTTTAATGCTTTAAGGTATGTGCTTCCTTCAAGAATTCATTCTTTAGCTCCAATTTGTTTCATACACATGAGCATTACATTTCATCAGAGCTCCATCAGAGCTCAATGCACAATTAATTTGTTGATAGCTCCTCAGTTCTTCTTTCACTCTACTTAAGTTTGAACCCTCATTTGAGCCTATGTGATTTTATTAATGAAAGTACGTCTTACTTGGAAGTGAGCAAGTAAACCTCCCAAAACTATTCACTACTACTTCAACATTCAAACCTTTTAGCTCATGCAATAAAGAAAAACCAAGCGTATTCAACAATATCTTTAGACTTATAGGATTCCTATGACATCAACTACCACATTAGCTTTTTTTGGATGGTATTCCATGATAATATCATAATCTTTTATCAACTCAAGCTACTTTCTCTATCGTAGGTTCAATTTTTTTTTGATAAAAAATATACTTCAAACTTTTATGGTATGCGAATATGTATGACATTTTTCTCTAAACAAATAGTGTCACCAAACCTTCAATGCCAACACCACAGCAGCTAATTCCAAGTTATGAGTTGGATAATTGTGTTCATGTTTCTTCGATTGTCTAGATACGTAAGCTACCCCTTACCCTTCTGCATCAAAACACATCCAAGTCCCTAATATGAAGCATCAATATAAGCAACATACTTCTCACCAGACACAAAACAGGATAATATAGAAGTCAAGGCTAGCCTCTTCTTCAGTTCTGGAAAGCTTTGTTCATATTCTTCTGTATCCACACAAACTTTTATTCTTTTTCATCAAGTTAGTCCATGAGCATGCTATTTTAAAGAATACTTCTGCAAACCGACAATAATATCTAGTCCTTACTCATGTGTCTCTAACTGAGCACATTACTACAAAATCTGCTTTAATTGACACTTGCAATTTTTACATACTTGACGCTTTTGTTATAAAAATGTCAAGTATTAACCATTTTAAAGAAAAAACTTCAAGTAACTTGTTAAAAAAGTGAAGACTTCGCAAACATTTTCAAAACTATTTTATTTAAGTTAAAATTTCTCATTCAAACTCTATCATGTGAAAGAAGATAAGAGAAAAGGTGAAATAGGCCTGAAGTAGAAAGTCAATAAAGGGAAAGATCATGACCCCGTCTTGTACAATCTCATTGCACATGATGTCCTAATTCACATATCTCTAGATGAGCACCCTATTACGATAAAATCTGCTTTACTTGACACTTACCACTTTTATATACTTAACGTTTTTGTTTTAAAAATGTTAGTATTAACCATTTTAAAAAAAAAAACGTCAAGTAACTTTTTAGAAAAATATAGGATGTCCCTACTCACATGTTCGGACTATTTCATGGTCCAGTCTTATACAATATCATTGCCCCTCCTCACGTGTCTCTATAAGGGCGCATGGAGTTGAATGATTGGTTGTCATGATATATTTTATTGTGGACAAGTTGTTTACATGAAGTTTTCGAAGAAGCATGTTTCGTGGACTTGAATTTGTATTTATGTTGATTTGATGCAATGTGGTTTGATCTTTAGTAGTTGATCGACTGATTCTTTTTTGGTTGAACGAGTACACCTGATGCATGTATGAAAGCAAAGAGTGATGTTCTATAAGAAGTTGAAGTCTTGGGAGAATGTTTGTATCCTTAAGGAACTCCACTCTTCAAGTGTTTGTATCTCTTTAGACCATTTAGAGTGTAAAATTTTCAATCCTTTAAATGGAAAAGAAATTCTTCTATTTATAGAGTTCTTTTATGGGTTTCGTAGGCTTAGGCTTGGACTTGCTTGGTCCATGGCCATATCCCATGCCCCAATAATTGGATCTTGTGCTTGAGTGACTGGCCTTTTGGCCAAATTGAGTCTATTTGGGGCTCAACCAACTTTTTAGATTAAATATTAATATGAAACTGAACTAAATTATTTTGTTTGATCAAATGGTCACAGTGAAAACACTTGACATCATTGAAATTAATTAACGTATGAGTTCAATTTCAATTTGGAATGCAGGTTAACCTTTAATAAGTCTCAAATATGATGGTTTGTAATTTTGTTTTTAATTTGATAAACGACATGTTAATCTTTTATTGATTCAAAATTTATCATTCAACACATATAAATAGAACTTAGATGGTCTAATTATTTCCTATTCTTAAGGTCGTATGTTGTAAATTTTATTGAACGTGTGAAGAAATAGCTTATTATTGAATATGTGAAGAAATAGCTTTTGTCAACTTCAAAGAACTACAATGAATGTTATGCAAAATATTGAAACATGTATATGGATTTTCTCGAGTGCTAAAATATTGAACAAGCAAAGTATGTATGTTTAATTGAATGGTTGAAAAGTTGGCAAACATACTCTTAAGAAAAAACACACCATTACTTTAATCGAGCGCAATCAAACTGTTTTTTTTTTTTTTTTGCAATTTCAAATATTTGTTTTCTGAGCCAATTCAACAAAACACATGGACGCACGTATACGTGTGTGTATATATGTATATAAATAGAATTGAACTCTGATTGGAAGGAGGCTGATAAGCATAGTTACCACTAAACTGTCTACAAATATTAAGCATTAATTATATTAACCTCACACATATTTTAATTTATAAATAATTGATAGGACTCAAATTTTGGTGACTAAAAATTTCTGTTTCATCCACCACTGTTTTTTTTTTCAAAAATCTCTTTCTTATTCTTCCACCTTTTCATTAACTATATTAATTAAAGGGGAGATTTAATTCAATTTAACTTTGTAGCCATCAATTGTTGAGATGGCCGAGTTGGTCTAAGGCGCCAGATTAAGGTTCTGGTCCGAAAGGGCGTGGGTTCAAATCCCACTCTCAACATTATTTTTATATTGCAAGAGAAAATACTATTTTTACCAAAGTATAAAATATATGAAACTTATATATTCACAAATGTCCCCAACCAAATCATTCATTTCATACCTAATTGTTTCCAACATTTCATGCATCTGATTGAAAATTTTAATTGTATACACAAAAATTAAATTGCAAGCGGGTTTTAATATCTTTTCAAATTCTCTCATGAAATTCAGATTTTTATTAAAACCAAATTCTGGCTGGATTCTGTCAAGAACTTTAGTTTGACTTTTAGCATTGCAACTCAACTCACTAGAAGAAATTTGGCCTTTAATGTCGGTTTAAAATTTACATTAAAGGCCTTTAGTGTTAGTTGACAACCAACATCTTTGCTAGCGTTATTAAAGGACTTTATGTCATTTTGGCTTTAATAACGATTTATATCGGTTTAGAAACGACATTAAAGGTCACTTTAATATCCTTTTTAAACTATGATGGTGTTATTGAAGGTCTCTAGTGTCGATTGACCTTTAGTATTGTTTTAAAACCGGCATTAAAGAGACCTTTAATGTAGTTTTAAAACTAACATCAAAGCTTTGTTTGGTCCGTTTTTTCAAATTCATTTTTATTAAATTATTGTATTATTTTCTATTTTTTATTATGTCAAAACCGACATTATTTACCACGAATTACGACATGAAATGTTTGTCATAGAATATTATGGAAAATATATTAAAAAAAAATCGTTGCACGCTTGCTAGCTATAGAATGACTATTACTCTATGGCAAACCTTATATTATTTATATTTCATCTGCAAGGCAAAATATCAACACCTAAAAACCAACATACACTTTTCCACACTTCCATATAGAACTACAACAAATACACATCATCCAACACCTATATATAATCACGTATCAATAAACGCATATTGTCGTCCATGACAAACCAATAATATTTCTATTTCACTTGCAATGCACAAGATCCAACACCTAATATACCAACACACTTGTCCACACTTCCATATAGTACTACAACAAATACGCATAATCCAACACCTATATATAATCACATATCAATAAACACAATATATCCAACCACTATAAGTGAAAAGTCAACATCTAAAAATAATATGTAAGATCATGATATATTACAAAACTAAAGTATGTATACAACAAGTTCCTCCACTAACTAAAGTATATGTACACGATGTCTAATAAACATCAATTACTACAGGACCCCACACCATTTCAAAAACTATAAGACCACCCGTCCCTTCAAAACTACATGTAGAAAGCTACAAGCAGAAAAATCCATAGTATGTACAACAACCCACAAACTAAAGTCAACTACCAACTTATATATTACAAAAGATAATGTAAAACCTTACACAAATTGGTCAACAAAACTTGTCCATTTTGTTTGAATCTCGTCAATCTCCTCTTGTCTATATGTATTTTTTGTAAAGAACTACACAAAGAAAGAAAGATATGGAAAGAATGAGTTTAGATCATTTATTGAATTACAACATATAAAAAGTGAAGGTAGAAACTTACAAGGGTAGTAATGGAAGTACTATAATTATGCACTATTTTGTGTATGTACTTTTGGACATTGTACCCACAACCTACATAATCCAATTAACGAGGGGACTGCATGTATATAAATTGAATACAAATTATTCTTATGTTTCATCGAAAATAATTATATGTCAATGCAAATTACCTGAGATTATTAATTCCAATTAATCCACAACAAGGTACCAAAATCCCTAGTTCATTCTATGAAGCCAAACGGAAGTTGCATGAGTTGGGATTGTGATATGAGGCTATTCAAGCCTGTAAGTATGACTGTATATTATTCTGGAAGGAATTTGGAAATTTCCAATAGTGTTAGACTTGTGGTGAGTCTCGATACAAGGTTAGTTCTAAAAGATCAAAGACAAAAATATCGCAAAAAGTATTACGCTACTTTCCATTGGTGCAGATATTACTATGCTTGTTGTATCACTAGAAAGCTCGTCGGACATGAGATGGCATAAGGATAAATGAATGAAAATAGAGGATGTGTTGAGACATTCAACTGATGTAAAGGAATGGAAGCACTTTGATTCTAAATTTCCTGATTTTGCTTTAGATCCATGAAACGTTTGTTTCAGGTTAGCTTTAGATAGATTTAATTCATTCGATCATATGAGTACCTCGTACAGTATGTGTCCTATGGTGTTAATTCCTTACAGTATGTGGGCTTCTTTGTGTCATTACTTATTCCCGATCCAAAATCTCCTGGTACGAAAATTGATGTGTACTTACAACCATTGATTGTGGAACTAAAAAGTTTATGGACTTTTAGTGTGTGTATGTATGATTGTCTTACAGATCAATGTTTTCAGTTGATGCAGCCTTGTTGTGGACAATTAATGACTTTCCGACAAATGGAGACCTATTTGGATGGAGTATGGAGGGGTATTAGGCATGTCCCATTTGAATGAGAGATAGATCATTGTTTGAGATGATAGGAAAAATAAATTTCATAGGGCATCAACGTTATCTTCCAAATAACCATGTTTGGCGTAGAAGTAGGCTACATGATAGAAAAGTAGAGTGTAAGGCACCTCAAATAGTAATGAATGGCCGTGAAATCCTAGAACAATTAGATTTGTTGGAGTTTTCAATTATGAGTAAGCATCATTCGTTAAAAGATTAAAAAAAATAGCTTTTAATTGGACTAAGAAAAATATTTTCTTCAATCTTCCTTACTGGTCGAGATTACTAATTCATCACAAACTTGATCTAATGCATATTGAAACGAATGTTTGTAACAACTCGGTCGGTACATTGTTGAATATTAAAGGAAAAACCAAGGATACCATGAATGCCTGGTTGGAAACAAGAGAAAACATCTCTAAGATTTTAAAAATAAGAAAGTATTTACATTTGATAGAAGTCGGTAACAAATGGGTGAAACCATATGCGAGTTACACAGTGACTAACAGTGAGCGAGTTGAGTTTTGCAAGTTCCTAATAGTAGTTAAGTTTTCTGATGGATTTATTTCTAATATTTCAGAATTGTGAAAGGGATACAAGAGAAAAATATCAGGTCTCAATACACACGACTATCATGTTTTGCTACACCGACTTCTACCCATTGGTGTTCGAGCATTCTTATTGAGAAATGTCTATACCGTTATTACTGAACTATGTAGTTGTTTTCGTGATATGTGCGCTAGGACGATAAAAGTGATTTGAACAGATTACAAGCAGATATCATAATCATACTTTGCAAATTGGAAAAAATATTTCCACTTGCATTTTTTCAGCGTAATGGTACACCTTGTCATTCACTTACCATATGCAACCAAGTTTATTGGTTTGGTTTCTTACAGTTAGATGTATCCCATTGAAAGAAGTCTTTTCACACTAAAATAGTATGTTTGTAACAAATCACGTCTTGAGGGATCTATTGCAAAAGAATATTTGATGACTAAATTATGGACTTTTTGTTTGAGGTATCTAAGTGGGATTGAGACTTGATTCATCAGAGATGAACGAAATGATTATGGCATTTCATAGGATGAGGTGATTGGTGAGATCAAAGCATTCATTCAGAAAGTACGTCCATTAGGAGCGTCATATTTTTTAAGCATATCACAGGAAGGGGAACTGCTCTTTCATTGGTACATCCACAACAATGTGCATGAAATAACGGACTACCGCAAGTACGTATTTCTAACCTCAATTCATACTTTCATCTTATATCTTAAGTCTTTGTTATTGTCGACACACAAACTCACCATAATGTACTTTAAGAAACACCTGAGATTGATACATCATCGAGGTGAAAGCATCTCTAAGATTTTAAAAAGACATTAACAAGCATTTCCTGATGGTTCAGAGCTCAAGTATATATAGAAAAAGAATTCAATAATTCGTACATGCTTATTTGATACTTTATATATAATTCATTTACATCAATTTCAGGTTATAGAAATGTGTGAGAGAGAAAACCTTTCTTAAGCCTTCACTTAAGGTTCGCTCTTATAGTGGATGTGTTGTCGGTGGCATACGATTTCACATGTTGGAGCATGATTCCCAATGCACAACACAAAACAGTGAAGTCATGGTAGTTGGTGAAGGTAGTGAACGTGTCAACAATAATTTATACGATATTTTGGATGAAGTGTTGCACGTTCAATATCCATTTGGATGATGTGCTTGGCTATTTAAGTGTAGGTGGTGACATAGATAGTAACATAAAAATCATAGAACGCACATGGAACTAGACTACAAATCAATAAACACGCATTTTTTGTTTGCTGAGAAACCGATGTATTCTCGTAATCCAGCACATTAAGTGTTCTACCTCGAGGACCCTAAAAATGGTACCAATTGGAAAACTGTTCAAGTGGTACAAAATAAACGTGTATAAGATGTGCCATAAGTGGAAGATATTGAGAATGACCAACTTAATGTAATGGAAATCATCGTTAGACATTGTGTGGACGAACACATTATTAAGAATGACACTCTGTGCAAAATTGAAGTTAACCCTACAGTGGTGGAAAGATCGGAAAGTGGGTTAAGCGATGATGAATAACAATGGCTTCTTCACGTATACACATTAGTCATTTTTCTATATATTTAGTTTGTGATATTCACATTTGTTTAACGTTTAATGGTTTTTATGTCTACAGAAATTATGTCATTTCTGAGTGGTGTTCATAAGGCATACATTTTTTTGAACTTGGACGAGTTAGATAACGCGAGAGGATTGTCTTCGGTGGGCGCAACACTTTAGGTTAGTCTCGTTACCATAAATATTTGTAGTTATGGTTACTGGATTTGATAGTGTGTTTTTTAGTACATCCTTTTCAACCCTCTCCTACCTTGAGGAGATGACAGCACTCCCGAAACATGGAGTTGAAAAGGTATGTACAATAAAATGGGAGGATCCCCATTTCAATTCCCCTAGGAGGGGACAGGTCTGTCTCGTCACACGCCCCTCGTTTCAGCTGAACGATTGGTGTGTTAACACGAGACATGTTTCTTATCCAGACCCTAAAGTGGGCCAATGTACCTCCAGAGTACATCGATGGTCCAAGGGCGACCTAGCAATAAGTTTTAAAATTTTTGAACATATATATATGTTGAACCTACGTGTGTAGAAGACTAATCCTCAAACCTATTTCTTTTGTAGCAATGGTTCATGCTTGATTTCAAGTTCTCAACCACTCTCTAGGGGAGAGATATGTGAGACCATTTTGGATAAACAATTGGGCTATTCAAAAGGTCTTGGTTGGGGCTCCAAGCTCAAGTCCCGAAAGAGTTCTGCTTCCACTTCTTCCTCCTCTTATAACCACCAGGCACACATGACACAAGTTAGCAAACTAAAGGTCAGCCTTGAAAATGCTAACCACCTTATTGAAGATTAAGGGTGGATGAGCGGGATCGACAAATAGCAGAACATGCATGACAAATGGAAGAGATGGAGAAGATGATCGAGGAGATGAGTCGGGCACAGAGAGGATTGTGAACACTTGGGGTACGTACTTTTCAACATTTAATTTGTTTAATTTTGCATCTGTGATATTCTAATTGCAATTTTATACCATTTGTAGTTTTGACATTCTTTATTTGGTGTCCGCTAATATGTAATAGGACATAGGTGTAGATTTTTTTTTTATTTTAATGTAATTATTTTAAACATCTTATTTGTAAATTTTGTGATATATATTTCATATCTTGTTTTATAAATTGCAATTTTTTAATTTTCATAATTTGTTACAAATTTAATTTATTGTCTTATAAAGCATAACCAAAAACAATACCTCAGATAACAAAAACAAAAAAAAAAACAAAATTAAAAATTAAAAAAATAACAAAATAGTTGAAATATTTATCTCAACGCGTATCATGATTTTCTGTGACATATGTAGATCACGTCGGAGGAAACGTTTCCTGATGCGATGTCGATATTCCTAGTTCTCCGATGCACTTAGATTACATCGGTCTTATTTCAATACAGACGTCGTCTACACTTTGAAATTCAGTGCGTCGGAGATAAGCAATGTCGACGTCTTCCATTTTGCACGTCAGACTAAGTTTTCCGACGACGTTCTTGCTGACGGAGGGTTTGACATCAACAATACTTTGGCTGACGCATAACATGTATGGGTTAGACGAGTAAAGTCGAGTCAAGTCTGTATTTTGTCCCTTTTGGAAAACGTGGGTACCAATGATCAAATGTACCCTTATAGTTTCTCATCAATGAAGTGTTCTTCCTGCCTTCAAACTCATCTCCTACATTTAAAATTTTACTTTAAGAAGTTGTCCTACTTACTAAGCGTTTGGCGAGTCATTATACGAGAAAGATGCATTGAATGTCTATGTGGCACGTCCTCCATTTATCCGTGTGGTGTGAGAATTGAATAAGATGTGACATCCAAAATGTCCCGAAAGTAAGACACTCAACTTTATTCATATACTATAGATCATTTAGTCTATTATTGAAACTTGATCTACGTTTATATGTCTCTACATAGAGGCCAATTACTCACACTAGTCAAGAAACTTTGTTGATTAGATTATGAATATTTGATGAGCAAACAAAAGACACGTTTTAGCTCAAGATTAATTAGTCATTTCTAAAAGCAGCAAACTACTAAAACCATTGACAAAATAATAACTACTATATTTAAAAAATGGGTATGAGAAATATATTGAAGAGAAGAAGGGAAGAGTGGGATGCGATTCCCTTGATTTATGGAATTTGTCTATTATTATCTCAACATCCGACAGCAATACACATCTCATCTCTTCCTCTTCATGTGCACCCCTCTCGTGGGACCTCTCTTTTACTCATAAAATTTCCTCTTCTTCTTTTTCTCTCTATTAACTATTTCTTCTATTCTTATTCTTTTCTTTTCTTTTCTTTTCTTCCTTTTTCCGTGGGCCCTTTGTCGTACAATTCAATAAACTCCATACTTTATTATTCAAACTTCATTTTCATCCCTCCCTTTCCGTTTTAACAGTCCATGTTATAATAGAGTATGAAGGTATAACTTATATTTGTTGCTATCAAAACATTCCAAGATGTGTTTTAGGAAACTTATAACTTATAAACTATCTTTAACTTATAATATTATTCTTTAACGTTATAATATAATTAATGTTTATAGCTGTAATTTCATGCAATAATAAAGTTGGTCCGTTTTTATTTATTATTACTATAGGTATAGCAATAAACTTTTGATAGCTTTCTTTTTTGCTATACAAAATTTCTTATAGCTTTTACTCAATACCTACCACCAATTAATTTTATTTTTCAACAATCATTTCCTTTCTCGTCTAATTTGCTTTTGGTTCCAGAAATAAATTAGTTTTATTGTTTAAGTATCATTCAAATAAATTACTTTTGGTTTTAGTTAAATTCAAAGAGGCATGAACAACTTTCCTTCTATATTGAAAATTTATAAACCATTTAGATTGTGAAGAAAAGTATTCAATAATTTGCTCAAATAAAGAAGCAATCAAAACAATGCAAGATAAAGTATTCATTGAATATAATGTAATTACAAAACATAAATTAGTTGACAAAATACAAAATTCACTAAGTGTTCAATACACGCTATAGTAACCATGTAGTTGAGTACTTGCCATCTCTTTCATTCTTTTGCTTGGATAAAGTATCACTTCATTCACCAACCTAAATGTATAAAAGAATATATATATGTAAATATAAGATTACGTAGATACCAATAATAATTGCTCAAGTCAATAAAGAAATTCTTTAAAAAATATAAAGTTGGAAGAAGATAAGATATATATTTTAAATAATTAATGATACAAAATAAATAAATATATATATATATATATAAAAAATAATAATATCTTTTATCCTTATATATTCAAATTCGTATCGATTTAATTATATGAATATACGACATCTATACTAATATTTCATTTTTAGACGGATACAATTTTGTAATGATTTTTTCTTAAATACACATTTAACCCTACATGTTAAGCATATAAGAGGGCATTGGATTCAACAAATAAAAAACAATTGGTAGATAATAAAAGTTTGGAGTTTAGTTTCATTTGATTCCAAGCTTGTAAGTTACATCAACCTCTCAGACCTCAAATTCCCAACTCTTTAGAAAAAGGCAACCATTTGTGTCAACATTGAGAGAGAGAGAGAGAGAAGCAAAGCAAAAGTTGATAAAAACTAAGAGTTGAAGTTGTTTTTTTTTGGCTTATAGTGGGAGGCCCCATTCTAATTTACTCTAAAACCTATTCTTTGTAGAGCTTTAGTTGGGAAAAGATATTTTTCTTTCCTTTTCTTTTTCTTTTTCTTTTTTATATAATTGTTTTAAAGAATTATTGCTAAATAATTGTAAAAAGGTAATACTATTCTTATTATTGTTCATATATTCAAATTATTGTGTTTCTTTCAATGTAGGTTTGAATTATCTTCCATTATTTAAACATAAAGTTTATTCTCTCATGAAACAACCTAGCTCAGAGGAAGAGGAGATCCACTAAATTGTAAATGGATCACATGTACGTCAATCAAAAGTCATTCGATAAGATTGAAACATGTGTCTTATGGTATTAATTACAAGCATATCTTAATTTTAACCTAGCACAATAGCATTTTCTATGTAAGTATAAACACTTTGGATTGAACACAAAGGAAAAAGGTCAAGGACAATTAACCACATTAGTAACCTAAGTAAATCTAACTGATTTTTTTTTTTCTCTTAATCCTAGATTGATCATGTGAGCATAAATTCCTTGGAACAAAAAAGTTGTATTCATGAATCAAATCTTACTCATAGGTATTCTATACACACACTTATGAATATATTATGTGATATTTTAGGTATTAGACAAGAAATAATAATCAACCCTTGATTTGATTAAACAAAAACTAAAGGTATTAATTAAGATATAGGTATATTTATAATAAGTCCAAACCTTATAATTAAATTACAAGCTAGGTTCCTAATCTCTAAACAAATTTACAAAGAACCACGACTCTCACCTATATATTCTCTAATTTCAATATAATTACATGAAAATTCACTTCTAAAAAGTAAAAGTTCAAATATAAAAAGAAAGAAAGAAAACAATGATAAGGTAATAGAAAATGGAGTGATTTTTATGTGGTTCGGGGATCAACCAAGCTGTAACTGGTGGACATGTAACGTTCGAGATTAGGAGGGAGACATGAATGAACCGATATCACATCTGAATGAAAAGGATCCTGAGGACATAAGAGTAATGTTAAGAAAGACTTAAAAGAATTAAAAGTTAATACCTATACGAACATGGTGCATCTTCCTTTTTGGTGGTTCAATCACACCAAAGTTAAACGTGCTTAGCTTAGAGTAATTTTATGTTGGGTGACCTCTTGGGAATTTTTCTAGGATGCATGTGAGTGAGGACAAAGCATCCTGAAATAACTCGTGTTGGTTTGTGTGGAGAACTCTTACTCTAATTAGCTTTAGAGGATAGTAAGAATGGTGTTGTCTGGTTCGGATCCTGGGCCTAGGACGTTACAATTAAACTATAAAATTTCCTTAAACTAACAAGATTTAGGTCTAAAAATATAGACCTTGAAGATCTAGCAAAACTATGTTTTGGAAGGGCTAATTTCCTCAAACTAACACGTTCTACGTTCTACATTATTTATTTATTTTTCAAGCAATATCATATTTTTGAAAAAGGTGTTGGTTAAGTCGATTGCTTTCCGTGCAATATCATATTTTAAGTTGCGGTATCTTGATAACTACTTGCACAACCAAGGACAAGTTGCAAAACGTCTTAAAGAGAGTGAGCTCCACGACTCAATCGTAAACAAGTTCTTATTTTATAGATTCTACTTTTAACGATCGAACTGTTTTTTTCATTTATTGACAGTAGAAGAATTCTAGCGACAACAATACTTCATTTCAATCAAATCCAAAGAATAATGTCTCACTTGGGCATCAATGTCAAAGATTTTCACAAAGTTGCAAAATACAATATTAGTTTTACTTTCATGTTACTTCACATATATCACAAGTTATTGGTTGGAGTGCCGCAGATTAAAATTTACAAATGAATATTTTTTAAGAGTTTTGGAAGAGTGAAACTATATACTTGGATGCAAAAATTTATAAAATCAATCAAAAGGGTCTCAAAAGGACATCACATAACCATTTATAGAAGAGAAAAAATGTATGAGAAATCCAATTGGGACTCAAAGAAAATTCTATAAGCAAAGATATTAGGTAAAAAATTAAGGGTTGGTCACCACCTGTCAATTAGCAAATTCAAAGTCCATAATCAAATGAAACACCTTGGATTCTACTAAAGACATGTGTCAAAGTCATTCATCTTAAAAGAAAGACAAGTTAACTTCGCCTAAGTGCAAGATAATGAAAATAAAAAAACTGATTAGATACAACAAAAATGTAATCAACACTCTCAACGAGTAGGCTTGTCAAATAGGTTGGACAAGATTGACAGGAAAATCTAAATCCGAGTATATCCATGCCCCTCAAGATAAGACGAGCACGATACCAATGTTTGTGCTCAATGCTGCTAGTTATAGTGAATGCACGCTAGGAACTTAGCTATATCATCGAAAAAGAAAGTAGGATTTAGATAGATATTTCATGCATGCTCTGAGATGTAAGAAGAGGAGCCAAGTTTGATATAATGAGAAGGTTTGGATAGTTAAAATTGGACAAAGGTTAGAGAAAAACTTCTAAGTTTTGGATCAACATGCACACACATCAAGAAAGGAGTCGGTATTCAAAACCAAACTTAGAGTGGAAATTGACGTTGAGGACTAAATTTTTGCTTGATAAAACAAAACCAAAAATCAAGATAAGATATAAGATACAATCTTATTTAGAATTAGAAAAATCTATCACATACATATCCTAACTCTACTAAATTTGAGATAAATACTTGATCAAATTCTCCATAAATACACCATAATATTTTCATACGAGATAACTAAAATTTACGACTTGTTCTCTTCCTAACGACATATATTGAAACTTTTTTCTTTGTTTTATATGTTCTCTCTTCTTAATTACAGATCGTTGTTAAAGTTTGGCATCAACCATATCATACATAGCTCTATTAACTGTATGAATAAATAAATTTAAAACAGTAATAAAGGTATAGTTAAGATATGGGTGGACGTAATAAATATATTTAACTATTATTGTGAACTAAACTAATTAAATAAACATACGCAGTTGCCAAACTTTTAATTACAATAAATGCATGCACGAACGGAGGAAACTTGAAAGTATGTCTTCTTCTACCAATCCCTAGTGTACTACTACGTATTATTTATTGTGAGTACAAACGCTAGCTTTAATTTTTTGTTCAATAAAGCCTTCAAGTTTTCCTCCTTTCTGTGTTAATGAAATTTGAGTTTCTTCCCTTCTCATTTTAAATGCATATCTTTAACCAACCACTTCTTATATATTTATATTGTCAAGTGAATTTCTATGTTTGCAAATGAAATTTCATGTCTAACTGTATTCCATTTCAATGCTAAAATATGTGTCATTTTTTAATTTTATGATTGATATCTTGAGAGCTCTAAATAGATTGACGTTGGAATGATCAATAGTAATCTATTGTTATAAAGTGAGTCTAACTCAATGGTAATTGATATGACATTTTTCTATAAATGTTAAATGTTGACCTACCATTTCTATCATCGTTGTACTAAAAATAAAGTTTTCTCCATACAAAAGAAAAAAAAAATTAGAGTACTAAAATGTAAAACAACAATTAGGTGTGTAGCCTTGGCGACTGGCGCTACACATACCTCCCTATAGTCTCTTCGTTTATCACATAACAAGAAAATAATAATTTAATTCTTTTAGAAAAATCAAATTTTCTCATAGTAACTTTTATTTAGACAATTGGTGGGCTATAGGTTTAGCTCGAGCTACACTCTTATCCCTAAACCCAATGTGAGTTTTTCTATTTTGACTTGCTCCCTCGCAGTGATCGAATGAGAATGGATAAGAGGCTCGTGGGATTGACTTGAGGGGGTGGGGATGGTTATATTTTTGGGAGCGAACTCCAGGCGAATATGAAGCGCATGGATACAAGTTATGCCTTGGAATGAAAGACAATTTCAAATTAGCTTTGTCTACGAACAAGAAAGCTATAAGTAATGCAACTATGAATCTCATGGAGAGTTCGATCCTGGCTCAGGATGAACGTTGACGGCATGCTTAACACATGCAAGTCGGACGGGAAGTAGTATTTTCAGTGGCGGACGGGTGAGTAACGTGTAAGAACCTGCCCTTTGGGGGGGAGGGGGGGAACAACAGCTGCTAATACCCTGTACGCTGAGGAGCAAAAGGAGGAATCCGTCCGAGGAGGGACTCGCGTCTAATTATCTGAGTGTTTCTCTAAAATGTGGAGAAAGCTTTGGAGTATAATTTAAACCCTTTTGATTTAACAAAGTAGATTGTTTAAGGATACAAAATCGACTAGGACGGTGAGATTTTAACAAGAGGATGTACATTATTAATGTTCATGCTATGCGCCATAAACTTTGTTATTGTTGACACATACTATTAGAAATTAACTCGAGAGAGGTATTTATATAGACTTTTGGATGGAGTCATTCTGGCATAGGATACAAGGAGATCCTTTTTTATATTTTGCAAAAAGAACCAATTTGTTCGTTCTTTGCTATCTATGAACAACTTTGGTGCATGCAAGGCAACCCAATATTTTGTGTGTATGGATTTTGAAGAACACTCCCCTATAAATCAGTTATATATGTAGGAAATATGTTCTCTATTATTGTTGTTACGTTGATGCTTCTCTAAAACAAGAGAGACTATATATGTTTTATGATTTTTAAGTCACCATAAAAAAGTACTTTGTAGAGTAACTTTGTGAAGGTTTAAAAAACTAGTATTCTTTCAAACTAAACTCCATGATTGTTTTAATTTACTTACAAACATTTTCAACTGGTGTGTGGTATTTATTTGTATCACAAAATTATCGTTTTAAGTTTATTCATAACAAAACCTAGACAAAAGACCTTGACATTCGTATAACAATAAAGGTAAACTTACATAGAAGGTAAAATAACACGACATGTAACCACATGTTGATGTTTAACTCATAAACTAATTAATATATAGGATATTTGAAAATTTGTTGAATTGTTGTTTTTAAAGTTAGCTATAATGATGTATTTATAGAAAGAGAGATAACCTAGATGATTATCCATAGAGTTTCATATATCTACGTTAGAGTAACTCTTTTATCTCCTTGAATAAGAGTACGTTAGTCCTTCACAAGGCAAAGAATAAAATCATGTAATTAAATTAAGAACAATTGTACGCACATTATCTAACAACATCTAAATAATTGCTACTTTGGCAAAACCATATTCTCACGGACTATTACTAGTATGTGTATGCAAATTACATGCATTAAATCTTTTTTAGAATGTATTTACTATTTATTTCTCAAAATTACTTTACCCGTCTTTCTTTGAGTTTATAGAGTTAAAATCTACTAACATAAGATTTGAATTAACTTGATCTAGAAGTAAATTGGGTGAATTAATTCACACAATCTAGTTAGGGATAAAGAATATTAGATTGGATCTTAGGAAATACTTTAAAAAATGAAAGAAAAAAAAACAATATGAATATCTATATGTATAGAGATCTATAATGGCAAGAGTAGCATAGATGAAACTATTTATGTATGTGAGCGTGGCAGAAGTATATATGGTAATTTAGTCAAGTGAGATTATTCCAATTCTAAAATCTAACTATCTATCTCTCTTAACCAATGACTTTATAATGTAAATAAAAAACAATAATTGATTTTCTTATTTTAATATTCGTGATTGTTTGGGTCTTCTTGTGTACACTTCGACTAATCTTATGAGATGATCTCTAACCCTATAACATTTAGACAATGTTAAAGAAACTCGTATGAAGTTAATTTTTAGGTAGATGACCATGTTTAATAATGTGAAGATATATTGAAGTTGATTAATACAGAAAAATTAAAACATATTCAATGACAACTTTCAATCTTAAAATGTATCATCAAGAAAATGTTCGTCTTCAAACCATTGTCAATGCCCTAAATTAATAAATCCAGTTGCTCAAACTTACTTAGAATAATAATCCACATATAATAACTCAAATCTCAACTTCAACCACTTCTCCAAACGAGACAATGTAGCAACTCTGAGAAGTCCATATGAGTAGCTCCTATCGTCTTCATCTTCTTCTCTCCTTCTGTTCATAAGGTGTTACAAAGCAAAACCAAACATCAAATCAAGTGGTAGGAAGCAAGACCATAAGAGAAACAGAGAGGAGATGAAGCAAGAGTGAGAAAGATGATTTTGTATGTGTGAGGTTCGTTCTTGTACTTTCAACCCAATTTAACGTTAGCAAAAGAACAAGAAAGCTTATATTAAAAAAAAGTAGGACAAAATCTCTCTTTTCCCCAAAATTTGGGTCAATCTATCAGGCAAACCCCACTAATTAACAAAAGTAAAGTGCAAATCTTAGAAAGAAAAAAAGAAAGAATACTAATTATATTACAACAAAGATGAAACATTACCGCACTAAATTGAAAGTGAAAAAAGGGAAAAAGGAAGGAAGAGTAGAAGAAAAAGAGAAAGAAATTGAATGATGAAATCACCGCACCAACAAAAAGGCAAAAAAAATGAGCTGCATTACATTTTGGAAATCCCCCACTTCTAAAAGTGTACCGCACAAACCGCTCATCTCTCTCTCTTTTCCTTTTCATTATAATCTCCTCTTTTACTCTTTTTCTACCAAAAATCACACTCAATTCCTCTCTCTATAATGGATTTCCATTCTATACTCAAATATCTCCTCCTCTTCTTTTTCATCTCCACCGCCGCATCCGAGTTTCAGACCCTAACTCTCCGCTCTCTTCCAACCCCCTCTCCTCTTCCCCTCTTCCCTGACTCTCAATCCCTCCAATCCTCCCCCGACGCTCCCCTCACGCTTGATCTCCACCATCTGGACTCACTCTCTCTCAATAAAACCCCCACCGATCTCTTCAATCTCAGACTCCACCGCGACACCCTCCGCGTTCACGCTCTCAACTCACGCGCCGCTGGCTTCAGCAGCTCCGTCGTCTCCGGCCTCTCCCAAGGCAGCGGCGAATACTTCACCCGCCTTGGCGTTGGAACCCCTCCTAGATACCTTTATATGGTCCTCGACACCGGCAGCGACGTCGTTTGGCTCCAATGCTCCCCTTGCCGCAAATGCTACTCCCAATCTGACCCCATTTTCAACCCATATAAATCCAAATCCTTCGCCGGGATCCCCTGTTCCTCCCCTCTCTGCCGTCGTCTCGATTCCTCCGGCTGCAGCACCCGCCGCCACACCTGTCTCTACCAAGTCTCTTACGGCGACGGCTCCTTCACCACCGGCGATTTCGCCACCGAAACCCTCACATTTCGTGGCAATAAAATCGCTAAAGTCGCCCTCGGCTGCGGCCACCATAATGAGGGTTTGTTCGTCGGAGCCGCCGGTTTGTTGGGTCTCGGTAGAGGCCGGTTGTCTTTCCCTTCCCAAACTGGAATCCGATTCAATCATAAATTCTCTTACTGTTTGGTAGACCGGTCCGCTTCATCTAAACCGTCCTCCATGGTCTTCGGTGATGCGGCAATTTCCCGACTCGCCCGGTTCACTCCTTTAATTCGGAACCCGAAATTAGACACGTTCTATTACGTTGGACTTATTGGAATCAGCGTCGGTGGAGTCCGAGTACGTGGCGTTTCCCCTTCTCTCTTCAAGCTTGATTCCGCCGGTAACGGTGGTGTCATCATCGATTCCGGTACGTCCGTGACCCGGCTGACTCGGCCAGCTTACACGGCTCTTCGCGACGCGTTTCGTGTGGGAGCGAGACATTTGAAAAGAGGGCCGGAGTTTTCGTTGTTTGATACTTGTTACGACCTGTCGGGTCAGTCGTCGGTGAAGGTGCCGACGGTGGTGTTGCATTTTCGGGGAGCGGACATGGCGTTACCGGCAACGAATTATTTGATTCCGGTGGACGAGAATGGGAGTTTTTGCTTTGCATTTGCGGGTACCATTTCGGGTTTGTCGATTATTGGTAATATTCAACAGCAAGGTTTTCGGGTTGTGTACGATTTGGCGGGTTCTCGGATCGGGTTTGCTCCACGTGGGTGCACGTGATATCTGAGCCTGAGATGAGATGAGATTTGTGAGATTTTGTCTTTTCATTAATACTCTTTTAATAGCGACAGAGTGACGAGGAATAATAAAACAAAATTAAAAAATGAAATAGGAAAAGTTAGTAATTCTCATGATGAACTTTATTTTGGTATGTTTTGTATTTATTATTATCCATTTAAAAGTAATTAAAGCCTCAAACTTAGAGGTGATTTGGTTTGTGTTTTGAAGTTAATGATTTGGACATGTGTCCTTTTCTTTAAGTAAGTCAACTACAGCATTTAATTTTAATTTTAAGATTTCAATTTGAATGTAATTCTTTTCATTCCAACTAACTGTCCAACTTCATTTCTTAGGCTCATAAGTTTTGGTTCAAATTTAGTAACTTCCCTTTGCTGTCATTTTAGTCTTTATTTGCATGTTAAAGAAGAATATTCAACTACAAACAATCATACTCTAACTTTTTATTTTCCACCTATAAATCAAGACACATACAAACAAAATTTGGACAAGATTGATGAAATTACTCTCAGATTTGTTGAATGAGTCCAAAGATTTGTTTGTGTTTCACATGCTTTTTGTGGGATGATCTCATGGACGATTTCGTCGAAGATTGGACCAAGATACATCACAGAAGAATGCATATAAAACCCTTATCTCATGGTATCCCGGTGCAATGTTGTTCAAGTTCAATTGCTAATTTCTAACATTCTCGACTGAGATTTTTCTGAGTTTTAGGACAAATTATTGAGTTTTTTTGTTATGTGCGTTTTGTGTTTTGCAGATGCCTCTTATCACTAAAATCAATACTAAAGATTTCTTTCTAGCTAATTTGACCTATTGTTCACACTTAGCGAAGACTGTCTCAAACATTAAAAGTAAGTTAACACCTAGACAACTTTATATATTTAGGAAAATCTTCTTTGGACATTTCTTGGATGTCAAGTTGGTGTTTAATGGACCTATGTGCCATTACATCTTGTTGGGAGAGGTCGAGGATGAACGAGACGATGTAACTAGTTTTATATTACTCGATCTAAAGGTTTCCTTTGGGTGAAAGGATTTGACATTATCACAGGGTTGAGGTTTAGCCGTGACATGACGTTCAGTTGGAAATGAAAAAGCCCTTAGATTGAGACGATTATACTTGGGCAATATGACAAATATGAATGGATCTAAGTTGGATAAAGAGTACCCAACCTTGAATTTTGAGAGTGGCAAAGATGCGGTGAAGATGTTTGTATTCTATTTCATTGAGCTAGCGAGATGGATAGGGAGAGGAGGCAACATATGGATTGGATCATGTTGAGTCTTGTTAACAATTGGGAGGACTTCATCAGCTACGATTGTGGTGAGTTGATATGGGTTAAAACCCTTGCCAACTTAAAAGGGGCATTTAATGGAAAAGTAGCCTTGCACAAGAAGAAACCTGTGAATAACAAGTCCTCGGAGTCTTAACCCATATCAACTCACCTCAATCGTAGCTGATGAGTCCTCTTAATCATCAATGAGGCCTAACATGGTCCAATCCATATGTTACCTCATCTTCATACATATCATTGCAAGCTCAATGAAATAGAATATGAACATCTTCAATGCATCATCGTCACTTTCAAACCGAAGGTTTAGGTTATTCTTGTCCAACTCAGCCCCATTCATGTTTGTGCTATCTCCCAAATATAATTGTATTAATATAAGAGCTTTTGCCTGTTCAAACTGAACCTCACGTCTCGACATATACCTCAACCCCGTTATAATGTCAAAATCCTCTTGCCCAAAGGATACCTTATCACCTAGTAATTTAAACTAATTATGTCTTCTTGTCGCTCCTCAACCTCCCTCAATAAGATGTAATGGCACATAGGTTAATTGAACACCAACTTGACATCCAAGAAATGTTCAAACACAGTTTTCCTAAACATATAAAGCTACCTAAGAGTTAACTTATTTTTTTATGTTTGAGACGGTCTTTGATAAATGCGAACAACACGTTTGCAAGAAAGAAGTCAGAACTTTGGATTTTGGTGACAAGAGGCATCTGCAAAATAGAAAAATACATAATAAAAAAAAATAAGTTTTCTGTTCTAAATCTCGATGATATCTCGGGTCAATCTTGACTAAGGAAGAAGTCAAAACTGTGATGTATCTTGGACCAATCTCAAGTGAAATCGTCCTCGAGATTACACCATAAAATGCATGTGAAACGCAACCAATCTTGAAACTCATTAAAAAGTTTCGAGCTAAGTTCATCAATTTCTTTCGAGATTTTTCATCTACACGAGCCTAGATTGATAAAGTTGTTGAGATTCATCAAAGGAAACCACCTATATGTTAACTTAAAATCTAGTTCTACATCCAACTACACCAAAAAATCAACTACATATTTTTCTATCCGCCTTAGATTTCATAGAAAACACTATAACAGAACCTAAAATAATCCAGCCTTAAACTATGAAATCATTCAAAGTAAATTTTCTTCATAGATTTAAGCTTGAGAATGACTTCAAGAAATCTTGACGAGTAAAAATTAGTCAAATTTCTTCAATTTTGAGAGCAAACATATTTCATTTCAACCATAGTGAGCATAGAGTTTAGGGCTTACGAATATCAAACTTTCACGTTTCCATGAGTATTTTGGTCAATTGAGAATAACCTTTATTTTGAAATTTAAAAACAAAACCCACAATCTCGATGCCGAGTTCGGCCAAGTTGGACCAAGAAATTATGTTGAAACAATTGTCTAAAATTTGAGAAGAATCTCGATGTCGAGGTTGGCCGAAATTGATCAAGAAAAACAAATTGATGAGTCTTTTCGAAAGTGAGTTACTTTTCAAATACTAAAAATATAAAATACAATAACACAAAATAGCACTATAGACAGAAATTATGCTCAACACCAAACAAAATAAATAACATCAAATCAAATCAACTCACTCTTCAAACCCTATGTTTTAACCTACAACCAACCTTAAGGGGCCAAATTCAATTGAGTTTCATATTAAAGTGACAACCAAAAGTATTGCTCCTACAAAAATATTGTATGTTTCTTCCACTATTATTTTATCATCAATTATTTAACTAAAAATAGCATGATCTAACATATGTTTTCAAGAATTATTGTAAGTAGGTATTAAAGTTTCACAATTTTTTGGCTACATAGCATTGATTGGACTTAGCTTAGTAGATGTTATAGGTGAGAAATATTAGGAATTTAGAAAATATACAGTGTTGATTAGTCTCACTTTAACTAATTCACTTGTTTGATTTGAAAATTCATGAAACAAAAAAACAATAGTTATAATAAATAAGCATCAAAATGATACTAAATATAATTTAAATAATAGATATATGTTCATTTGTTTGAAAATTATAAATTATTTCTTTAAAATTTTCATTGAAATCAATATTTTTTTCCTTTTTTAAAGCTAAGGCGTCATATTTCTCTTCACTTGAAAATATAAAACTTTATAACTAAATTGTAAATTTAAGATTTAAAAAACCTATAATAAAAATGAGAATTCCATTATATTTAATTAAAATAAAAGTTGTTTATATAATATGTATGTAATTTAGTGTTTTAAAAGATCAAATTTCATTTTCTCTATCACTTATGTGTATTTTTACTTGTCATCTGTATGTCTTGTAATTATACACTCCTAATAAATGTGTAGAACCACACCCTAATTGTCCAATTGTCTTTAAATATTGGATTTTTTAAAAAATATATATAGTGATAAATGGAAGAAATTTGGAGTGAATTTCAAAAGAAAAAAAGAAATATGAAAAATACTATATTTTTAAGGGGTCTTTACAACATAGAACAAAAAGACCAAATATTTACCGTCTATGAAACAATTTCAAAAATGAAAAAATTCCACAAGCCTAAAAAATTAAAAAAATGTTACATGATTAATTGACATCCAACACGATTGTTTAGATTTGGTATCGTTTATATTTGGGAACTGTTTTTTTCAAGATGTTTTTGGTATAGGATCGTTTAGATTTGGCACACGATCGTTTAATTTAGATTCGACGGACGATCGCTTTGATTGTTTAAATTAGGGTAGCAAATCTCAACCATTTTTTTAAGATATTTTTGGTACACGAATTATTTACATTTGTCTATTTTAGTACATGATAATTTATATTTCACAATTCAATATCTTAACGATTATTTTCCACGATCTTTGATATTTGGAACCAAATAACAGTTGAAAAAATATTAAAAAATTACCAAAGAAAGAAAAAGACATTGGAAAGAAAAAAAATATAAAAGAAGAAAAAATGACAATGGGATGGAAAAGAAAAATTACAAAAGAATGAATATGAAAAGGAAAGACAAAAGGAAATATTTTTAAAAAAATTGCAGAAGAATATAAAAAGACGATGCAAAGAAAAAAAAATGTCGCATAAGAGAAAAAAAAAAGATAGAGAAAAGAAGAAAGACGATCATAAGGAAAATAAAACTGAAATTCTTTTAAAAAATTGTAAATTTCATAGACTTTTTCAATTCATGACAGTAAATATTTTGTTCGTTTTGTAACTTGGTTAATTATTTATTTCAATGTTATATTTTTTTATTTTCGCGTCAGGCTTGTTTTGATTCTCTTTTTACCAAAAAAAATCCATTGTATCAAATCCCAAAAATAGCCAAAATTCTCTTTTAGCGTTAATCTTTCTAGTAAACAAACAAAAATGATAAAATGTGTTTTGATTAATTAAAAATATAAAAGTAGCATTTTGGTAATAGTTCATATTTTCATTAGGTTTTTCTAAACAACACTAATCAATTGGAGTTCCTTACGAGTATACACCATATTTATGGTCACCTGACCTTGCCTAATACTCCTTCTTCACGTGCACAAGTCTTTCAACACCTAGTCTTGGTTGCAAGCTTGCTAACCTCTCAAACACCTAGTCCTTGGACCGCCCAACAAACCTCTTACCAACCTCTCAAAGTCTTTTCGCTTAGCATGTTTCCTTGCTCGTCTAGCCCATTGCCTTGCCTATAAATAACCTCTTTGGAGGTTATCTCGCCTAGGCAAACACCTAGCAAGCTTCAACACCTAACATCTCAACACCACACCTTGTCCTTGGAGGCTCTTCATGCCCACATGTTTTTCTCGCTTAGGCCGTTTGCAATGCCAACATTTAGCCAAATAACCTCTTAAAACAAGTCCCTTGCCTAGTGACACTCCTTTGGAGGTTCTTCTCTCCTTGGCCACTCACATCATGTCCATATGTCCATCCTTAGAGGTTCTCAAACCTTTTTTACTGTCCAAGATTCTCATTTAAAGGTTCTTTTGGCCTTCCTTGTCGTCCATGCTAACCTCTAAAAAGAAAATCACTTCTTTTGGACACTTAGCCAAAATTTTCCAACTTTTCTCTTATTTTTTTCTTAAACTCAAACCGAAATTTAAAATTCCAAATATTTATACCTTCTTTTTCCATAAATTTTATTTTTTCTTTTCCTTGACTAATCTTAGCAAATCCAAAGGTTAAAGAAATTTTGGGTTTCACATTGTAAGTTCTGGTTATCTTCTTCCTTTTGTGCGTTTGAGACTATAGTTTTCATTCCTTAATAATATAAATGTTTGTTCTTGTCAATTCATACACTTAAAATCATAAAAACTCATAATATATAGGTAATTGAGTTTTGCTTGCACGCAATCACACAGTTGAGTTTCTCTTACGTATTCACCTCAAATTAAGACGGTCTCTTTTCATTTTCCCTAATTATTCTAAATAAAAGGCTAACAACAACTTTATTTTTACAAGTTATCATATATATAGGTGAAGGGATGAAAGGCCTACCTAGTGGAAGCTTTAATTTAATTTGGAAACCTAAAATTACCAACGCATTGGCAAAAGTAATATAGTTACAAAAACTAATTTCTATAGCTAAACATGCTTCTAAACAAGTAACTTACAAAGGTAACTCATTTTCATTGAAGGTGTAAACCCGATATTTTCTAAGTCAATTTTATTTTATTTAATATATGTGAAAGGATTAAAAGAAAATGGAAATTATATATATATATATTTATTTATTTATTTATTGGTTTTCATTAAGTTAAGTCAAGACAAAAGAAAGAAGGAAGGTGGAAATTCAATCGGTGCAATATTTTTTTATGTCATAAACTCATCCACCGGCAAACTTGTTTCAATTCCTTTCTTCACCATTTTTGCACCAAATTTCACAGAGACTTCGAAGGGAAGAAGGCTGAGAGAGGAAGAAGAAGAAGCCCAAGAAGTATTGGTTGAAGAACCCAAGGAGTTTGCAAGATCAACTTCTCTATAGTTCACTAAGCACATCTCTGGTTTTTTACTGATTCCGAGATACACAAAAAGAATTAAGATGTGAGGTTTAAATTTACTGGAAGATAATCATTTTTAAACAAACTTTATGAAGAAAGCTTGATCAAATTCTGATGTTCATTAGGTGAATTTTGACAAAGAAAATAGGACATGTGGTTTTCACGCGAAATCAGAAAGTCTCTAATTTGTTTAGTATTTCAGGGTGTACCGATGTAGTTAGGATCTCTATTTGATATGGTTAGAATTATTATTCAATTTACTACAACTTTTACGAAGAAACCGTGAACCAAAACCAACTAAAAATAAGTTAAATGGTAGGGACAAGCTAAAGGGGTCATTGTACGCGCAATTGTTGGAGTGGTTTAGTTTTGAGGGATACCTGAGATTATACACAAGGAATCAGATTTATATGTCTTGAGGTAAGTTTTATAGGACCTCAAAATAAAGATTTGAACGTAAAGAAATCTCATTTTGGTTAAGTAGTGGAAGAGTTATGATTATTTGAATTGTGTGCTGCGAATCTGGAAAATTCTCAGAAATGTGTAGAGTATGGATTATTATTTTTAAGGATAGACTTCATTAGCAATATCCGTAGGGAGCTATGTCAAGCATAATATTTGAAGATTTTAATATTTAGGTTTCTAATACTTGGTTCTGATTGTTTGACAAGCCAAGAGGAAATATGTCGGATTTACACATCGAAAAACTAGTCTTAGACTGTGAGTGACCAAAACCAGATTTGAATTTTTTTTATTTTCTCCAAATTATTAAGTATGATTGACTGATCTACACGTTTTTCCTTCTGAATACTAGAAATACTAGTTGTGGAAAAACCAAAATTCTGAAACCAAAGCTCAACACAATACACTTCATTTAACCCTTAGTTTTTCCTTCTGAATATTAGTCCCTCTCCTTTTCAAGGTGAATTAATATAATTCTCTGCACATTGTTTGTTCTTCATTTAATCCCTGAAATGATTGAATGTTTCATGCAATGTCTTATTTATGTTATATATGTGTTAATTCATAAGTTTGCTTTTGTGTATAGTTTTTCTCTTCACTCTAAGTTTTAGACTTCAAGCTTATGCTAATGGAGATGGTTATGCTTTTGTGTATGTAGATTCTTTTGGACAATATTCAAGCAATGGAAGGTGAAACGTATTACAAGCAATGGAGAACATGTAAGCTTTCTTTTTCATTTGTTATCTTTTGAAGATATGAATGAAGGCTACAAAAATAGTTTTTCCATTATTCTTTCTTGTGGTGGGTACGTGGTCCTCCCACCACAAGGGTTGGGAAGGAATTGAGATTAGGATGTTGTTGAAAGGATATCCATGGCAGATATATGCTCACTTAAATGCATTAAAAAAAAACCAAGTTTTCAGTGGTAGCCATTCCAGCGAAATAGTCAAAGAAGAAATGTTAATAAATTAATGTATTGATATGATGATATGTAATAGTCAAAGAAGAAGTGTTAGTAAATTAATATTCATTTGTTATCTTGTAAAGAATAAGTGGTAGTCACGTGTAAGTGCTAATATGATGATCAAGGTATGGATTTTTTCTTTGGTTAAACTACCGCTTTTGTTAAGTCTTTCTTTGGTAGTTTTTGAATTCATGTAGTCTATCATTTAGCCAAAAACTATTGAACTTTAGGATTACTTGTTTAGCTTTATGTTAGAAAACATTCAGTCATGAGGTTTCACTAACTATAATAAGATTACTTGCTTAAGATGGAGTTTACTTTATGTTTATTCTTTTTGAGCTAGCTGTTGGGTTGAATGCCATTAGGTATTTATTTTTGGACAATGGGTTGCTTTTTTTTAATGAGACAGGTTGAATGCCAAAAGAGAAGAGACTATAAGTGTTGTTCATGTTCTACCGTGAATCATTTTTTATATATGTTTTCAAGATGCTTGTGCAAATGATTGTACAAACTATAGATTTCTATGTTTTTAATAGAAATTTTCATTATGGGATTTCTACAATTTCTTGGACAGTGATTTCTTTGTCCCTTTGTTTGGTATCTTCAATTTGGGATCAGGGTGTTGAATCCATAAGAGAGTAAGCGAGTGAATGACATTGTAAGCAGACTATTCCGGCATTGTAGTTGGCTGCAGTCAATCATGGGTCTCGTTCAAGTTGTGTTTTACAGTGTGGTTTTGGTTTTTACGGTAGCCTCCAACAGGTGTTGAAGCGCAGTATTTCATTGTGGTTTAGCATTTGAGGTATTTTCCTTTTTCTTCATTTAGTCCAAATACGTTTGGTGTGTTAGGTTTATGCCTTTGTATTCTCTATTGAAGCAACCTTTTCATGGCTATTTTTCACCATATCATGTAGAGCTCCAATGGATAATGATCTTGATATTGTTTGTAGAATGATTCAAGTCATATCGAGTTGAAAGCTAAGCTTGTGGTGATAGCTAGGCAATTGTTGAAGATTGAAAGACTGAGAAGGCATTTAGGATTTCTTATTTAAGTCTTGTAGTAGGATATTGTTTCATGTATTATTGTAGAATGTATATACAAACATAATATTAAGATTTCATTTTGTGTATACAAATGTAAAAGAAAAATATTGTAGTTTCTAAAATATTAATTTGTTGGCGTTAAAAATATATTTATCTACATGTACCTAGTGTCGGTTTATAAAAAAATGGACAATAATGTAACAATTAAATAAAAATAAATTTATAAGAATAGATCCAAAAACAAGACTTTAATGTCTGTTTTAAAACGACATCAAAGGCCAACCGACACTAAAGATCTTCAATAACACCATAAAAAATGTCGATTTAAAAACGACATTAAAGGCCTTCAGTGTCATTTTTAAACCGACATTAATGAGGCCTTTAATATCATTTTTAAATCGAGATCAAAGCTGAAACGACATTGAAGGCCAGCTAGCATAGATGTCGGTTGCCAACCGACTCTAAAGGCCGTTAATATCGGTTTTAAACCAACATTAAAGCGTAGAATTCTTGTAGTGATAATTTCATTCATGTATACTATGCTTGCAATGCATCATCGAGTCAAGTCATCGCACGTAAAACACTCATTGTAACTCTTTGTATCGCATTCTTCCATTGTAGGCGATGAGTCATGGGTCATGATCATTGTTTTTGTGAAATACTCACAATGGACCTCTTCAACGCGTAATCTCTAAGTCCTTATTGAGTACAAGTTTTTCTACTGCTTGCCCAAGTGCAAGCAAAACAGTAGGTTTACCTGGGTAGTCTAGGGTCGAATACAAGAAATTATTTCTTTGCTCCTATTTTCGACGAAATTCATGCAAATCATGCGGTAAAAATTGAATGATGAGTTGTATGAATAATGTGTACTTTCCTTAACTATTTACACTACAGTGTTTGGCGGTGCAGGTGACTATGGAGTTACGATGTAGGTAAGTATAATCCTCTTAGGCTAGATAGGGAAGGAAACTGAATTAAATAATTATACAAACTAGCTGATGTCTTGATACTTTGATGCGGTTTAGACACTTCAACCATGAATTAAGGTTGGCACCTCTCAATGCTCTACCATACATTACTCACTCACCTTTTGGGATGTAAATACACAAATTAGATGACATTAAATCGCAACTCATTATGCTTGCAATAATAGTAGTCGACCCATGATTAAGGTCCATACCTCTCAGTATATTTTTACCATACACAATGTCCTCTCATAGATGCATGTTGAGGTGCTTAACGATGCAAATACATCGTTGTATTTATTTTTGCCACTTGCATAGTTCAAAGTAAGTTATGATTCTGATTTCTATCCTTGCTCTTCTCTCGAAGGATCAGGGTTAAGAAGGATATTCTAAACTGAACAAACTAGTATTACAAACAATATGGTTTTCTTCCTATCAAGCACCTAGCTCATGTATATATAGTTATTCAATCATGGATGCATATGAAAGAGGTAAGAATATGACAAAATGGTAGTAGAAATGCATTGCCTTTAAACATAACAAATTGAGTCTTTCGACCTTAATGTTTTGATTATAGAACAATACAAAATAAAATCAACAGATGGAAAAATAAGTGAATGGTTGTGCCTCCGAGTTTGGTAAATCATTCTCTTTGGTTGGAATGTTGCCTAGATAGGAGGGGGAGAGTAGTGGGTTTATGGAATTCTCCTTCGTCTTATGCTTAGGCTCTCACCTAATGTATGATGATAGATAGAATGTGGAGATTGTAAAAATCTTACGTGTCCGGCCAATTTGTGCACACTCGCTGAGGAGGGGTGCATAGGTTTATATACAGAACAATTGGTGCTGACATGTCGACGCTCCATTAAGATTCTGAAAAGTTGTTGCTCTGCTGTGCACCTAGTCTACTTATCATTTTCTGAAATTTCTGCTACTTTCTTTTGTCTATTAATGTCACTTGATCGCTCAACATCTATTCCTTTTCACTAAAAGTTGAGGAGATTGCTTCGTGTGATATGCTTGCTCTTTTTCACCTAACATTCTGCGATGAAACATATTAAACTTTGTCAAAATAGAAATAGAGTTCTTTTGTGGTAGACTTTTCGCATATTAGTTAAATTCCTACTTTTTCTTTCTGCAATCTTCTACTTTTATGCAATGAGTCTTTATTATTTTACTTAAGAATCTGCAATAACTCGTATTTCTACAAGTTATTAGCGCGCGTAATATATTTGGTACATGATCGTTTAGATTCGATCTAAGTAGTCAAACCTAAACGATTTTTTTACAAGATTTTTGGTACACAAATGTTTAGATTATTTGTTATATTATCGTTTATATTTGCCTACATGATTGTATTGGCCAAGTGCTCTAGTTTTATATTCTCTCACACCACATCTCTCATACCACTAGGAATTTTAGTCCAAGTGGGAGTTTGTTGGAATTTTTTGTCCTAAAACTCGTAGTTTGTAAATCATATTCTGTTCAATATTATCGTAGTTTGTAAATCTTAACTCCTGTTCACACGAGATTATCCCTGAAATGGGAGGCTTATTGGGCCAACGCTGATGAGCTGCCCTCACCTATGCAGATCTAAGGATAATCTCGTGTGAACAGGAGTTCATAGTTAACTCAGGATGAAGACTAAGTTACCTAGGTCATCAATAATTGAGATAGTCAGTTTTAAACAGTAAACGGTGTTATAACGTAAAAAAGACTAATTCATGGTTCAGTCTTATGTAAACATTTTACATAGGATGCCCCCACTTTCATGTCTCTACATGAACGATTAGGATCACCTCGTTTGTACTACAAAGTGGGCCGCATCCATAGTTTCTCTAAATAAGGCGCCCAACCTTTATTTCATATACTATAGACTATTTAGGCTATATACTCGAACTTGATCCACGTTTATGTTTACACATAAAGTTCAAGTTTATTCAAAAATAGCCTTGGAACTTGATTTATTGGATTTAAGATTATAATATTTAATTTCTCAATAAACAACTTTATTGAACATAATATGATTTACAAACTACGAGTTTTAGGACAAAAAATTCCAATAGATTGTTTAGATTTGGCTATTCTTTGGTACACGGTTGTTTAGGTTTGGCTATTTTTTTGGTTGGGTACTAAAACTAAATGATTTTTTTCAAGTTTTTTGGTACACGATCGTTTAGATTTGGCTACCAAAATCTAAATTGTTTTTTGTTAAATTCAAGTACACGATTGTTCAGATTTGACTATTCTTTAATACACGGTCTTTTAGATTTGGCTACACGGTTGCAAATCTAAACAATTGTGTACCAATATCCAACGATTTTTTTTCAAGATCTTTTATATTTGTTACATTTGGTTGTATCCAAATCTAAATGTGTACCAATATCAACGATATTTGTTTAAGATTGTGTGCCAAGATTTTTTTATATTTGGTACACTATCTTGAACCAAATAACATATTGAAAAAAAAAATTACACAAGAAATAAGATGAAAGGAATGACAAAGCTGTAATATTTAAAAACAAATTGTTGGCTTCATAGAATTTTTTATTTTGTTACATGGGCCTTAAATATTTTGGTGTTTTGTTATATTTATGAAAATTTTCCTTTAATTAAATAAAAATTAAACTAAACTATTAATTAATTCTTCAATTAATTAGTAGCTGAATTAAATATCTTATATTTAACTTAAATTAAATTTGAATCATATTCAAATATAAATTTCTCTCATAACAATAATTTTAATATGAATCCAATTCACATTAAATTAATATTTGAACTCATTCAAATATTTTATCCCTCATAAATTAATTTTGAATCATATCCAAAATTAAATGTATATAATAACGTTTGATTAAAATATAAATTTTATATTATGATGTATCACCATACATTATACAAATTCCCAAAGTAAATTTGAACATTTCAAATTATAACTAATATAAATAAATCTTATTACCTTTTATGAGCTTGGAAGATGACCTAATGGACCTACATATTAGAAGCTATAACGATATGATATTAATTGGCTAAACTCATTAACCACATTAATCAATATTCGTTAATTGTGTGTACACTCCACTAATAACTCACAGTTGAACTCTTCTCACTATAGATATATTTATGTGTCAACGGATATAAACCAATAACAGTTAGTTAATTAGTCCTTCACAAGTGTTTATAACACCAGCTGGGTCAAATTGTAGTTTTACCCCTAAGTTACTTTTAGTCCTTAAATATCAGTACTCCTCTAATGAACAACCTATTTGCAATCCAACCACTAAACATAAACTTATTTCTTGCCATAGAGAGGGTATAGGACCCTTTGTTCGACTCCCAAAGACACCATTTAAGGAAACACTCGTCTACTTAGCCTAAAGTCGGAAAGAAGTGAATTTCATCTTATGTGATTATGTTTCCAACTTCCCACTCGATCTTGTCTCTAAAATGATAAGCATATTGAGTCGGAAAAGTGGCCACTCTTACTTATACAACTCGAAGAACAATCTCTCGCGAACAAGAGTTTATAATACACTCAAGATTAAGACTAACTCCACATTTGAGGCATAAATTAAACAAAAGGTGGATCGATTTTATTTTACTCCCCTTATTTTACCACAAAAATCCATGCCACACGTTGTTCCACTCCCTGCCACACACTGTTTCGTTCTCTCGGCGGGGTGCATCTCGGGGCAGTTGAAAATTTTGTTTTTCTCAAGGTTAATCTTGGCCAAGATCGCTACTTAGATTTTTTTCAAATTTAAAAACTATTTGAAGAAAATTTCTTTGTCTCTCTCAGGGCTATCTCGGGCCAACTTTGATCCCAGCCAAAGTTGGCTTAAGATATCCTTGAGCTAAAGAGCACATAAGCTAATTTGATATATGATCTCATGCTAAGGTTGCCTCGAGATGTCTCTTAGAGAGATCGGGAAGTTTTCTTCAAATAGTTTTTAAATTTGGAAAGAATCTTGGTGAGATAGGCCCCAAGAAAAACAAAAATGTCAGTTATTCTACATGCACCTAGTCAAGAGAATGTAGCAGTGTGTGACAGAGTGAAACGATGTTTGGCAGAAAGTAAAATAACCATAATTTTCCTTTTGATCCATGTTTCAAACATGGAGCATAATTTTCCTATCGTCAAATCTGCACCTCAAACACGTTCTAAAGTATTAAATATAAGTAAAAATAAATAAATAATATTAAAATTTATTAGAGTACATCTATAAAATTTTGGTTTATTTTGTTATATTTAAAAATGCCTCCTAATATTATTTAATTTGTTTTAAGTTATGTTTATGCAACAAACTATCCAAATATGTGGAGAAAAAAAGATTCTTCACTCAAATACGTTAAAACTCCCAAATAATCAAACATAAAAACAAAAAAGCTTTTTTTTAAAAAAATACCTTTTTAAATATCGACGCAAACCGTAATGAGGTTCAACGTTTTAAGTTTATTTGTAATATGAAGCTGTAAACTCGGTGCGTAATTGAGAGTTATTTTGGCGCCCAATTTCATTTTTCCTCCTAACCCTTTCCTTGTGAGAGACGCCTTCGCCATTCCAACAAAAACCACAATCCATTGTTTGATGGGGCACAAATTACAATGAAGCGCAATTTCCAACCTCCCATTTCTAATGGTTTTCTTCCATTCCTTCCTACTACTACCTTTTCTCTTCCATTATTTTCATACTTCATGTTTTCTTGGCTTCCTGTAATTTTCATATCCTCTTGTTGCTTTCACTCTCCATTCCACTACATGCTTGATGTTTGAAGTATTTTCCAAGAATTTTCTTCTTCACAGTTTCAATTTCGTTTGTTATATCTTTTCCTACTTATTTGATTCTGCCTCTAATGTATTTAACTTACTATATTATTGCGGTTTTGTTCGAATTCATTCTCGGTGGATTTTCTTTCCGGCCGATTATAGCTCAACTTTACTTAATTAATGAATGTTTGACGGTGTATTACTTTTTGGCCTCGCCCAATTCTTTGTTGCTCTTAACGTAATTGGGTCTATTCTGTCATGAGAAGTCTGAAGTGATAAATCTTGTGTATACCTCGGTTAATCATTATTTTGAGGTTCGTTTAACTGCATGTAAAATTTGGTGGGAGTTTCACCAAAACCCCATGTTGGTTAGGAAATAGGTCAAGATTATAGGTATCTAAAAGTGATGGACAACATCTACATTTTTACGTGAGTTTTTGGGTGAAGAACCGAAAACAAGTCATGTGGCATAAACGGAAGGGGACAATACGATATTATTGTGGAGTATTGTCTCTGTATATTTATCAACCTAAACTCTGTGATTGGGACATATGATATTGATATTTTTAACTGATCTTTTTTTTTTTTTTTTTGGTTAAAAGTGAAGTATCTATAGTTTTGCAAGTTTTAAGATAAAAAATTTCCCCCTCCCTGCTCTTTTGTTGTCTATGCCATTCATTTGAGGTCTCGGGCTGCACTTTTGCAATTGCAAGAGCACCCTTTTTAGTATGGTAAAGGTTTCACATTAGCAATAAGGATAAGTTTTACTGTATATGAAGCACTTGGGTGCTCACAAAAGTAATGTTTTAGCCATAAGAGCTACGTTTGCTATTGTGTTAAACCACCTGAGTAAGTTTTTCAAGTATCCCTCGTTTTCTCTAATTTTTTAAACCAAGTGAATTTCTATCTAATATAGTTAAATGATTCTTCTCTTAAAATAATAATGTTGATAAATTCTTCATGAACACTTCCTTAAAGATAGTAGCCGTCAGAAGAGAACAAAAGTTGGAGATCTTGATCGTGATAGACCTTTGACATGCAGAAGAGATTCTTCTCCCATATCCACGAAAGAAAGACGTGTTTCGTACGGTTAGTTGTCTACCCGACTCTCAATTGTAGTTTCCTGCAGTAGCGAACTGTTGGAGGCTCCCAGTGTTATCATGACAATTCTCTTTGTTCTTTGTCTTTTTTCAGTTTCATTCTAGTTAAGTTTCTTATTGTTTTAATGCATGATCCTCGTTAAATAGTAGAATGTTGATGTTTTCTTGTGTGGTTGCAATGAACAGGAAAGAATGCAAAAACTTCTGAGTTTGCATTTTTTAAAAAGTTCAAGGAAGATGCAAGCCATAGATTCAGCTCATCTCTTCCACGTCAGAAGGAACTTCAATCAAAAAAGTTCAACTCGAATGATTGTTTCAGAGGTAAGACAAAAACTTAATTGCAATATCAGTCTTAGCTTAGAAATAACACTTTGGGATGTGAACATGTGGATCTTTCTATAAACTATGCTTTCAGTGTCTCCATAAAAGATAGTATCAACAATTTCCAATGCAAGTAACGTGTCACTTTTAAAAATTATTTTCTTTCCAAGCAGAGAGAGCAAGCCCTGTTGAAAACGGCTGTAAAGACTACACATCACATCATCTTGTTGAGAAGGTCACTCCTGTTAACTTTAACTCGCTGCATTTACCTTTGGGTAATTCATCCAAAATTTCAGGTATGCACGTCAAGAAAACACTCATTAGTATGTGTTTACTCTTTTCTGTTAATTTGTTGTGACATGAGATTGAAGGAATATGTACTATTAAGTATTAAGTTGTCCCCAGTATTTTGTAACATGACTTTTTCCTATAATCTGCACTGTTTCCTTGTATTCCTCCTATTAATCCTTTGCAAGTTAATCAGTTGAATAAATCATATGCCATCAAGAAGATTGACATAAATTATAAATTTTGATTTGATAAATGAAGTCTGACTTGCATCTTTTGAGCTTTTACTATTAGTATTTTATATGTCACTGAAAAGGAATTCACTAAATCTGTTAGTTTTTTTTTTTTCCTTTCTACTTCGTCCATTTTTTCTAGGTCCTCCTTTTCTTTTAAACAAAGGGAAGTTAAGAATTCTATGCCTATCTATTTTATGTGTTTGGCATTTGTAAAGTACATTTCATTCCTTGTACTGAACTATACCATTATGCTTTGCCAACAGAAAAGAAGCCAGAGAGATTGTTTCACGTATTGCATTTTAAAAGGCTTCTCTTACAAGAATTCTCTCACACATGTATAGATCCCAAGATGATGATTGATAATGAATAACAATTAGTTTAAGAGATTTGATTCTCTCCACAGAGCACTTTCACGTATCAAGACTTTTCATAAAACCCCTTCTCCCGAATAGTAGACTAAAAGAAAAAAAAGAAAAAAAAGAGCGCCTTACACAAGAAAATTGATAAAACATCACAGAAGTGTTTGTATATATATTGATATGTATGAACGATTACAAAAGGAAATAAGAATTGAAGAGTTCAATTCTTGATCAACAAGAAATAACTAGAAAGACAAACGAACTGTGCTTGCCCAATCAAGGACGAATACAATCTCCCACCCTCTCTGCTGTTCTCTCTTTCAAGGAATTTGCAGAAACTTTTACTCACAAAAAGGCTACCTCTCTCCCTCCCCGTACTTCGTATTTCAATCATTTTTTCCTAACTAACTGTGGGCCCCTTCCCTTTGGTTTCCTTCCTCATTTGCACGTGTATTTATATTTTTCTCTTTTCTACTATATTTGAATATAATTAGGGGTTTAACAAAAACCCAGCAAACAGAACATCCATCAAACAATAAGGATAAATCCCAAAATACTAGAAACCCTCAAAACCCAAATACTTTAAAGTCCAATTGCTTCCTTCTCACACATGTCTTGTGTATTGGAGGCCTAAAGCATGTTTTAGTGTAACTTCTTTCAATTGGCATGTTGATATTTTGGGTTGAAGTACATGATGAAATGAAAGTCTATGGACAGCCATTCCTAAATATTAATTTGTGCTCTTTGTTTTATTCCAGATGTAGATGTCTTACATGCTCATAAAACATTTAAGGATATACAGAGCAAACAGAGGAACGTGGAAAATGATGGTAGTCTTTTGTCTGAGTTCCATTATTTTCTTCTTTTCTTTCTTCCTTTTTTTAAGTAGAGAATCACAATTTTCTGTTTTTGTGGCCTAATGTTTCTCTTTTGTGTTTTATTATTTCTTTATTTTTTTTTATTTTTTTATTTTTTGTTCGTTTCTGCATTAACAGAGTTGGGGAGCCTTGACCTTATAGTTTTTAAAAAAATCTTAGTCATGTTCATTGATATGTAATGTATAATCAAGATAGCATTTTAATTAGGTGGTCTTTATATTCATGCAGATATTTTTAGTAGAAAGAGGCAGAAATTACGTCAGTTCATTCAGAATATGTCGTTCCATGGTACTGGTGAATCTTATGAGAAGGGGTCAGACTCAGCCTTTGTTCTATATGTTGTTTCATCATTTTCTTGCTGCACCTCTAGAGTTTCTTTTTCTTTTTAATCCTTGTCCAGGTATGGTGTTATTTCCAGGCTACTTAGCCGGCTTATACCAGAGAGAAATCAGTATAAGGTATGCTCTTTTACCATCTTCCAATAATTTCCACATTTTTGTCGTTTCTTTTCTCAATTAAAATTGTTCTTGAGAATTTTAGCTTTATGTGAATAGTTACTGACTTTAGAATGAACCTGATTCTCTACAGTTTAATAATAACTTGGAAAAAATACAAAGGTTGCGTGGAAGGTGCTGTCCTTGGCTTGATTATGAGCATCATTTGAATAATAGTTTATCACCTTGTCGTTTGAATAAATCAAGAGGAAGATCTTTTTCTCATTCTGATTTCTCAACCAATAGCGAGGACAACAATTTCCAAATTAAATACAGAACTAAGGAGTTCGACTGCAATGTAGACAGAAAAATGACTCTGCTTAATGTCACCGCTGCAGTTGAAAACTATAGGTCATTTATTTCCAGCCTTTTCAAGCCACAATACGGTTTATATGATCAAGATGAACATTTTCACCTAAGAAAACAAAAGCTAAAACCTCTTCTGCTCGGTTGGGATACTGACTACATAAAAGATGAAAGTTCTTCTCAACTTACAGAGTTGAACACAATTGCCAAGTCACCAATTTCATTCGCTGATGATCAGCCAACCATGCACGAGAGTTTTGGTGCTGCTCCGCTGTGTTCATCCCCTTTCCCTTCCAGTAATCGTACAAACTTAAACTCATTGCCATACTCCAGTTTAGCCAGCTCTCAAATCCATGGATTAAGTTGGCAAAATGTAGCAGGGGAAGATATCGGTACCACTTTCAACAACCTGCATTTGAATTTCTCATCAGTACCCAAATTTCTTCATCAATGGAATAGTTCTGTCGATGATGGAGGCTGCCATGACTTGTGTGCACAAAACACTGATTGGGTTATGAATAACGTGTTGGATGACGGATCCCAACATCCTTCTATTGAAAGTCTGTGTGCTTCTGGCCTTGTCTTTGATTTTGGATGCAAATACCTTTCAGACTCAAAGGAACAACGCCAAACAGCTTATCATATACTTAAGTACCCACTGGATGAAATACAACCCACAGCCCTAACCAATGAAGAATGGAGTAATGACAGTTCAGATGATGTGCTTGTGGATTATCGACCGCCCTTCTTTATCCAACCGGAGTCATTCTTTCAAGGGAAGGTATACTCTATACTGACTGATAAACTTAGCTGGGATGTAGCCAGAAGTGAAATAAATGTTGATGATATAACTGAAATGAATTACATATGATAGTAGGTTCAATTTTTAATTGATCCTTTATGCTTAATCATGTCTCCTCTTTTGGCCTATCTTTTTATTTTACATTGTGGGCTAAGAGAGATGGAGATTTCTGAGGGGGAAGGTTTCTTGGTTGAGCGAGAACTCAACATGATTTTTTTGGTGCAGAATGAATGAAATAAACTGTGTGGGTTAGGTAGTTTTTTCATGCTTGGATGAAAAATCGTTTCAAAGAGCTTCAAGTTTTGTGTTGTAAACAAAAAGATTCTTGGCTTGAGTCATTTCCTGTCCACGTATTTCTCCAGTAAGTTCAGTTCACTATGAATTGCTTTAGTTGTTGCATTTGGATGAAAATGGTGGAAGTCATGGGAACACCATGCATTTTAGTGAAGGTAAATGATCTCAAGCTGAGCATAGTTTTGTGTATAAAGACATAAATTACCATCGTTGGTATGTTGGAAGAAGAGGGTTGGTTGATTGAACAAGTGACAACCATCTAAGAGGCCCTGCCTATGCCAACTGCTCAACCTGCCATTTATACCTACCCGAATCCTTTGGAAAATGTATGAATGTTTTTTTAATCCTTAGTCAACTTTAGAAAATAACTGTAAGTATAGTATTTCTTTTCTTTAGAAAAATGTATAAATAACTGATATTCCTATCAGATAATTGATAGTAACAACATATTCTGCTAAGTTTATTTTATATATATTAATACTTGCTTTGCCATTACTCCTCCCTACAATATATAAACCATAAATATATGTTAGGCCTCCAATATTATTTAAATATAGTAGAAGGATTAAAAAGGGTAATGTTGACCCACGCGAGAATATAGGAAAGAATTCAGGAGGAGAGAATATCGGGAGAGATCTTTCTCATTAGTTTGTTGAGACGGCAGATTATATGGGGAGGAAAGAGAAGAAGAACACCCTAATGAAATGCAACATGAGGGAAGTTGGCCGATGAGAACTGTAACCTTGCAAGGAGTTGTTTTCGGCAAGAACCGCAAGAAGGTCTGACAAGGTGGCTATCTGATGCGAAATTTCAATCACGGAGGGAAAAGGGATTATGTTTTCGATGTGACGAGAAATATCATGTCGAACATAGATGTAAAATGAAATATCAAAGCTAAGATCAAAAGGAGCTTTGAATGCTAGTGGTAAGGGAGGATGGAGAGGAACAAGATATTTCTCAGTCATTTCTGATCGGGACAAGATATTTCTCAGTCATTTCTGAAATGAGATGTTTCGATTGGCAGGAACTAAGTTGTACAGAAGCTCTCCATACCATCCTCAATCTGATGGTCAAACTGAAGCAGTGAATAAGAGTGTTAAAGCCTATTTGCTATGCTTTTTTGGGGAGAAGCCAAGGGAATGGAGTAAGTGGCTGCATTAGGCTGAATAATGGTACAATACAACGTACCATAGCTCGATTGGTGTTGTTCCGTTTCAAGTTGTATATGGGAGGATATAGTTTGGACAATAAAATTAAGATAAGTTGCAGTATCTTTCCAATATGTTACTCTTTTCAAGCACTTTTACAACATTGGTCAATGAGAGCTAAGTAATAGTTTTTGCACCAAACATGTATGGATTTTTATCCACCAAACTTCTCACAATTTTACCCAACCTCGCCTTCTTTTTAGAACAACATCTAGAGTAAAAGATTAATCTATCCATTGTTCAAATAATTAACTTCTCTTTAATTGGATACCTCCATTTTCTTGTTGTTAGAGAAAAGAAATGATAATATTGAGTCTTAGTAACAAGCAATAATTTAAGTTAATACACATATCTACATAAATATAATAAAACACCAAAATATCTACGGTCTGTCTAACAAAATCAAAAACTTTTGAATTTCATGCGGCTTCGATTTCTTCCTTCTTCCTTTCCATCTTCTTTCTTCTCTTCTTCTTTTGTAATTCTTCTTTTATATTTTTTTTTTTGTAATCATGATCATCTTTGTTTTCAATCAATTATCAATCTTGTATTGTTTTTTTTTTTCAAATTGTTATTTGGTTCAAGATCGTGTACTAAATATAAAACATCTCGATACACGATCTTAAACAAAAATCTTTGGGATATTGTTACACAATCGTGTACCAAATCTAAACGATATTGGTACATAAAAGATCTTGGTATACGATCTGAAAAAAAATGTTGGAATATTGGTACATAATAGTTTAAATTTTGGGTACACGATTGTATACCAAATCTAAACAATATTGGTACAATATCACGTACCAAATATAAAATTGGTACAATATCACGTACCAAATATAAAAAATCTTGCTAAACGATCTTAAACCAATATCGTTTAGATTTGTTACACGATCTCGTACCAATATCATTTAGATCTTAGTACGTGATCATATATCATATTCTACACAATTATGGTATCATGATTGTTTAGAAAAAGAATTACACGCACGTGTGCGGTCGATTGATGTTGACTGAGGCATTTTTTGTATTGTACATTTTGGGCAAGTGAACTTTTTCGTTTTCAAAATTGTTCTATACAGTGTAAATATTTTGTCAGTTTGTTATATTTAAAAAAAAAAAAAAAACTATTAGTTAGTATAGTAATAAAACATACAAGTCTATCATCTCATAATATTCCATGTATTGTATTTAATAGCTTATGACTTTCTCATGGGAAGTATTTGAAATTTGAGTCATTATCATAGATTAAGACATTTGTGTTGTGATATCTAGAGGTGAATGAATATGAACTATACATCTAATATTAGAATCCATTTGAATGACGGATGAGTTGAGTCAAATATTTGTAAAGATGAGGTGTAAGTATTTAAAAAGTGTAATTAAACAAACTTAAAAAGCAATTAACTTATATTTAATGAAAAGATAACAAATTCCAATTAGAAAAGAAAACAAAGAATGGTGGTAAGTAAGATGAGTGTAGTTGGGTTGGCATTAAATGAATAAGAAAGAAATGTATATTGAGTTTTTGTGTGATGGAATTTAGAAGGTTTTTCTTTTCTTTTTAATTTTGTGTCCACCAAAGCTAATATTTGTTAGGTGGTTGTTATGATATGACTAAGACTCCTATCCTATATGCCCCATTCCCATTTCCTTTCCCTTTCCACCAAATACCCTACTCTACTTATTATTTTCTTTTTCTTTTTCTTTTTCTTTTTCTTTCTTTTTTTTTTACAATTATTTTGTTCAATTATTAATATATATATATATATATATATATATATATATATATATATATATATATTCAATTTGGCACTCTACCAATATCTCATTTCACAAAGGCTCATATGGTATTTAAACCCACTTCAAACTTAAAATAAATGAAATGGAAATGGTTTTTGAACATAACCCAAATGGAATTTAGAACTTATAAATAATATATAATTTAAATTAAGAATAATATTTTAGTTGTTTTAATTTCACAAGTCAAAAAACGGCATCGTTTAGACCCTTAAAACCTGGAAATAATATCAAGTATATGTAATACACAATATCCCCAAAACTTCTCCTTTCTAACAACTCACCAAACCACTTCTTTAATAATAACAATAAAGGCAAATTGCAAAAATCATCGTTAAAAATTATACTCTCAAACTTATTCAAATTCTAAAATTAGATTCTCAAACTTATAGAGTGATATTAAGAGTGTTTATTGCAATTTGTTCTAGTAATAGTAGTAATTGAACTTTTCACTTTCTTTTGGCTTTCTCTTCTCCCTTTTTTTTTCCTTTTTGTTGCTTTTATATATTTTTTTTGTTTGCAACTTTAATAAATCTTTAATATATTAATTTATTTTTAATAATTCAAGAGAAGAATCATTTTTTGACCATTCTATCCTTTATCAAACTCGGTTATTTCTCTCTCTTTTTTCTTCTTTTTAACACATGGATATTCAAGAGTTTTATTTTAAAAAAGAAAAAGAAAAATCTTATGACATACAATCGTTAATAGTTTTATTGTTTATTCTTAATTCTAAATATATCTCACATTTAATTTTTGCTTTGATAGTATTTTTTTTAAAAAGTAACTCGTAAAGAAATAAAATCTATAGATAACTCTATAATAATTATATGATTGTTTCAAATTTCACAACTTCTTCCTATTGAACTTGGACTTAATATTATATCAATGATTTATTACTCTTTAATTTGGTTTTAAACTCTATACTCCTAATTTCATGATAACAAAAAAAGGTTGTTTCAAATTTTTGTAACCAATTGAATTTGGAAGGTCTTTTCTCAAAAGATATATAAGAAAATAATTGTTTATATTATTTTGATATATCTTTATTTATCTTTTCAAATTCCACAAAAAAAAATATTGAAATATCCAATTTAATCTTACCTATAAATAGTGTTATGCATTTTTAATGGATTTATTAAAAAAAGTGAAAAAGAATATAAATTTCAATCTCTTAATTTTAACTTTTACCTCTATTTTTTTTCTTTTACATTTTATTTTGAGAAACTATATTTTGAATTTTTAGACTAAAAATTAAGATTTATAATTATTTGTACTATTAGAATCTTGGCAATATAGTGATACAAAATCCCAAACATATTAGAAATATGATTTTGAAATTTTTTTAAAAATGATTAAATTAAGAACTCTTTCAATTTCTTTTAATAAATGAAAAATTTGTAGTTGAAGATACAATAAATTTCATGATAAATATATTTGATAATTTAAAACCTTCATCCTTTTACAAAATATATTCATTTCAAATATCTTTTTGATAACTTTGTTGTGTTTAGATTAAAAGAATAAAACGAATTTTCTTTCTAAAAGTCAAAAGTTTAATTCTCATTCGAAGTTGTTATACTAAAAAAACTTATAATAATACGAACGTAAATATTTTCTACCTATGTAGTCCTAAATTTTTATATTAAATATAATTAAGTTTAAAATTTTTAAATATGAACTAAACAAGTCAATTCTTTTAAAGTATTTGGACCTTAAACGTGAATATAATTACATGAATTTGTTAGAAATAAAATTAAAAATTTAAGGACTTTTTAGAAATATATATTAAAAACACCATTCTTTTTAATTATATATATGAGAAGAAGTAATGAAATTGTATATATAAGTAGAAGTAACATGTATATGCTTAAATTTAAATAAAAAAAAACTAAAAAATTAAAAGTGAAATAGGTATTTAATGAACCTTTAATCTTTTAGTACAAAAACTAAAATAGAGCGTACTAAATGTCCAGTGATCTAAGTTCTTTAAACAACAAAATTTCAAATATCAATGTCGAGTCAAAACGAGCATAGTTTAATTGACATACAAAAGTATTGTTATTGATCAACAAAATTTATAGCTCAACGTTGAATCAACAATTGAAAAATTAAAAAAAAAGTTGATGACGAATAATGTTTATGAAAATAGATTCACAACAAATACTTACATTAACCAATAATCATTTTATTTGATACTTCCATTTTTAAATAAGTAGAAATTATTTGTTTCATTTTTAAAAGTTATAAAAACACTTTCATGTTTAGATTCATAATAAATATTTACATTAACAAATAATAAATAATCATATGGCAAAATTTCATATCTGATCACGTAAATTTTAAAATCCTACTATATTTTTTAAATCTTTTCAATAATTTTGTTATTTATAATAATTCAATTTAATACCGTTTTAAATGAAACATTTTCCCATATTCTATTTTTGAAACAAGTAGTAATTAAGTTTTTGTAGAAAAGCTTCAAAATATTTAAATATTTTTATAATAGTTTGAACAACTTTTGGATAAGTAATCAAAGCACTAAGAATATTAATAAATGCTCTTAATTGGATTGAAACAACTTTACAAATTAAAAAATAACTTTTTTTCATTTTCTATATAAACAAATGTCCAAATTGTTAGAAAAGAATAGTAATTTTTATGACCAAATAAATCAAATAGGACCCAATGTCCCTCTCATATCTCAATTGGCATATACAGAAAGAGAGGAAAATGTAAATTTGTTTATTAAATCATAAGCTATGGTCCAACATTAAAAGATTATTTTTCTATTTTTAATCCATACATTAATTTGACAGAAAAGAAAATTAGATGTTATGGATATTCTCCAACCAACATTATACACTTTATTGGAGAAAGAAAGAATTTTATTTTTTTAAAAAAATATTATTCAATGATCAATAGATATGATTGGGTGGAAGAAATCTTATTGTAAATTAGTATTTTATGTGTACAACAAATGTGGATTGTGGAGTATATATTGATTACTGTTCAACTATGCTAATTTCTAATTATTTTTCATAAATTTTAAAAGTTTCATTTGAAATTTATTCTAAAATTGAGATTATTGTAAAAAAAATATTGTTTTTAATATAAGGAAGGAAAACACTGATGTGACAACTTTTGTATAAACATTAAATACATGTGGATTTATTATTAACCAACTATATAGTATGCTTTAATTGTTATTGCCATTTATTGCATCTTTTTAGAATATATGGTTAAAATCATCTACACATTATTGACTTTTTGTTTCACATGTCAATTATTATATTAGTATACGTTAATAATGATGCAAAACATAATGTGATATATGTGTTTTATATTTTACATGTTAATTTACATCATATATTAACAAATAATTACAAATTCAAATTCAATCTACCTCCATTCTTAAAAAGTTAATCAATTTTGATAGACTTAAATTTTCAACCTAAAAACATATATGTTGTAAATTATTTAGGAATAACTTTAAAATTATTCATGTTCTTGAGTGATAACTGTGTTTGTGTTATTATGATCATTATCGATGTATAATTACATTATTACTTTAGTGCATCGTTAAATAATACAAGATATATGTATATATGTATGTATTAAATAACTAGTCCTATCTCCTTCTTGTTTTGTTCACTAATTGTCAAACTTGCCGATTGTGTTCTCTCTTTCACTAATTGTTTTTCTTTTTGGCTAAACCAAATTATTGGGTCTCATTGTTATGGTTTCTTTTTGTTCTTGAACCTTTCTATATACATATAAACCACTACTAAAATGTTGAAATGGATAAAGTTGAATTTCATTGGTAACTTGTTGAAAAATGCTATTTACATTTAAGGACTAAATTTCAACAAAATTACAAATTTACAACCTTAAATTTCATAAGCATCGACTACCCTTAAAACACAGTAAAGTTCTCGTCCAAATTGCAAAAACTACTTCAAACTATTTTAAATAGTTGTAATTACAACGTCAAACTTTTAATAACAACAATTGAGCCTAACTTTTAAAAATGTTAAAATTTGACCTTCAAGTCAGCTTACAAATAATTGTAAAAGTGGGATCCACGAATTCATAAAAGTTGGACTTGAAACTTATATAATTAGTACAATTTATAGACTTGTGTAAGTTTGAGGTCCAATTTTAAAATTTGAATAAGCTTGAGAATTTAGTTTTTAATTTTTAAAATTTAAGGGTATAATTGCAACTACCACCATATTTTAGGAGGTGGTGTTTGTAATTTGCCAAAAATTGTATAATCGAACCCTATTGTTTTGTGATATCTTTGGACCATCATCCATTAACCATATCTAGTGTCTTGCTTGGGATAGTTTCTTCTTGTCCTTTTTTTAAGAGATCGGTTTATTCTTTTGTTGAACTTCTTTGTTGTCAATCAATTGATCACAAAGAAGATATATATTACTAATTTAGCTTGGAGAAAAATGCTCCAAATTTAATGATTGTGTTGATCATGGCAAACGATCGTGTTGATCATGGAATTGTTGATTATGATAAGCAATTGTGTAGTCCAATGTAAATGATTGTTAAAAACTTCAAATATAGCGATCGTGTTGACCATGTTAAACGATTATGTTGACTATAGTAAGCAATCGTTTAAATCATATCAACATGATCATGTAGTTCTTTTTAAACGATGAAAAAATGCTTCAAATTTAAACGATCATGTTGATCATTGTAAACGATCTTGTTGGTCATGGTAAACAATCGTTTAGATCATGCCAAAAATGATATTTAAACGATTTTGATACTTTTTTAATATGAAGAAGATGAAGTAGTTTCAAAGAATCTTACCGAATTTTTTTTTTCTCATTTCATCGTGTTTTCTCATGTCTTTTTTCAAATCCTACCGTGATTTTTTTCTTTTTCTTTTGTTCTACTTTTTAAGAAATAGAAAATTTTAACAACTATTTACACTTCATAAAACAAACCGACTGAAAGCAAATTTCATTATACTATTTTCCTTAAATATTTTTTCAAATGTTTTCTTTTTTTCTTTTTTCTCTTTTTTTTTTTTACAATTTCCTTATAACCTTATTGGAATGATTTTTTAAAAAGATTTTTTAAAACAATTTACCAAAAATAGCAAATATATCCATTTTGTCTTTAAAACAAAAATTCTAAGCAATATTTTGTGTGAATCAGTTCAAAAGAAAATTTCGTTGTAGAAAGGAAATGTATCAATAAGAATCCAATTTAATTAATTGTATATAGTTTCCAACAACCTAACAAAATCATTCAAACATTAATTAACTGAAAATCTCTTTCTTTAGGCCATAACCTAAAATTCATATTCTCAGATATATCTAACACACAAATTTAATTTACTTCACCAAACTATTAAAAAATATTTATAAATATAACAAAGTATCACAATTTATTTGAAAAAAAACTACAATAGGTTGTAATAGATTGTGATAGACTACTATCTCTAGACACAAACAATAGTTTATCTCGGACTATCACGATTTAGCACAGATAAACAATTCAATATTACTATATTTATTAATATTATGATTGATTTTGATTATATTTGAAACAACCTTTTATTAATTATAATCGTTAAATAACATTATTTTATATAAACTTCAAGTATACAAAAGGGGCAATTGCATAAATGTCAAATTGATTTTTTGAGTAGGAATTTTAGAGATAAAATCAAGTATATAGAAACTGCACCAACGATGTAGTATAACACTGACAAACCATAATAATCTATATGCTAATAGACTTTGCTATTTGGAACTTTTTAAAAATGTTGTTTGTATGCTAATATTTTGAATTTGATTGTTGTACTTACAACTATCCCTTGTACAAATGTCAAAATTCTTAAACCCAACCCAATTCAAATATTTGGATGAACCAAAATGTCCTTCACGGTTAAAAATGTGTGATTGTATTTTATTGCAGCTCATTGATCGTTATCAAATTGTTATTTGATTATTATATAATCGTCAATAATACCAATTTTTATGTAATCATTGTATAAATTATTTCCTAATTGTTATTTGATATTGATGGTGATGTATTGTGAAAGGTATTTAAGCCAAATTCATGGGCAAATAAGGGAAATCAATCCCTTAAAAGGCGAGAAAGCTCTTAAGAAAAATGTTTTATTCAAAATGATAATCAAAAGCCGCTTATTACAAACCCTAAATTGGATCTAAAATAAATTTAAACATTAATCTAAATTAAGAACTAATATAAATATTAGCCAAAGCACAAACTAATCAATTTCTATTATTTATCCTTTGTCATATTGTTATCTAATTGTTAATGATGATGATTGATGATGATTGTTGTTTGATATTAATTATAATACGATTGTTAATAATACTAATTGCTATCTAATTCTTGTACTATATGATAATTGTAAGACCCACATGCGTAAGTTAAAAACTAAGAGGTTAAAAATTGACTAAATGCTTAAGAAAATGTGTTTTACCTGAAGGTAAGCTATAAGAAACAAGTGTTTGAAGTTCATGGTAAGATGAAGAGTTAGGCGAGGAAACCTTCGAATGTGTTGAAACTAATGGAGAAAAAATAAGGAAACTTATGAAAAATTTCCTTAGGATATTTAATGGACCCTAAGTTAAGCATGATTAAGTTAAACCTCGCTGACGAGCTAATAAGAGCTTAAGGGCGATTAAGCTTGTTTACGGATTAATATAAATAGGAGTTATCGACCAAAGAATTAAGTATTGTCATTATGGGAAATTAATTAAAGAGAAAGTTAAGTGTTGAGGTGCTATCAAAGTGACTACGAGAGAAGAAGAAGAGAAAAGGCTTTTGAAGTCTGAGTTTCTGAGTTAGTGTGTGTTTACTTCAAAGTATTTAAATGATTTCCAGTTTTCTTATAAACTCTTTGACGATTTGAAACGATGATTTCAACATGTGTGTTTCTAAAGAGATTTCTAAGTTAACTTACACTATGTTTTAAAGCATGATTTATTATGTTTCAAAATATGTTTTATATGGATCAATGTTTATGAAAGGGTGATCAAATAATTAGTCTACTTACTAAAAATTAACTTATTAATATGTGCACATAAGGAGTAAAGACAACCATGTATAAAAAATGTGCATGGTGAGATGAGTCGGGACAATGTATATAAGATATGGGCATTGCGCTTCAGCCTGAGCAACAAGGACAAATCGATATATTCTCGAATGTTGTTGTTAGAGTAGTCTAAACACGAAGTAATAAGACCTAGCGTAGATAATGATTCAGGATATTCTTGAGGAAAAGAATGATTGTTGACTAATGTGTGTTTATACAAAATGTTAAACTTATGTGATGATTAAGGCGAAATGATGTTTACAAAAAGGTACTTCGTAAAAAGATTTTTTTTGTAAAACCTCACTAAGTCTATAGGCTTACGTTTTTAAATTTCATCATCTATAAATTAGAGTTAAGACCAAGAAAGAAGAGGGTAAGAAGCTGCTAGGCGAGAGGAGCTACCAGACATTTTACTTTTAAGTTAAAAATGTTGTACTTATGTAATATATATTAAGCATTGTAAAACGCTTAGCTAAAATTTATTTTGATTGAATTTTGTGTTCAGTTGTTACTATTGCCTAAAGTTTGAAAAAATCAAGACTAAGTATAAGGTTGGACAATTACAAAGCTTAAGGACTTTAAGATTGAGTGTCTTTGGCGTTTAACGCATTAGAGATACTCAAGTCACGCTGTGCCTCGCGTACCAAGCAAGAACGTATGTGGGGTAGTGTGTGACAATAATGGTTCTCAATGATATCGATTGTTGTTAGATTAATTTCAAAATCTAGTTGTCAATGATATTAATTGATATTTGATTATTGTTTGATTACTAATTCTAATAATTGCCAATGATATTAATTGTTGTCTTGCCACTACTATTATTTGATGATGATAATTATTAAAGACACTGAATGTTGTATGATTACTATTTGATATATTGATTATTATTTAACCCTAATAATATTAATTACGATCTAATTACTATTTAATAATGATAGATATCTCTATGATACTTATTTTCCATATAATTGGGGTTTGATTGTTAGTTGATAATAATTTCTATTTGATTGCCAACGATACCAAATGTAATATAATTATTATCAATGATACCAAATGTAATGTTGTGTAACTAGCCTATGTGAGAGTTTTGATTACGTATATAGCTTGTCCTTAGTTTGGTATCATAGATGTAGCTTGTAAGTTAATTTTTAGCAAAGCTCGTTGTTTGGTATGTTAGTTATGACTAATGGATGATTTCGAGGGAGATGCCATTCATTTTCCGTCCAAACGCACTCCCAACCTTCTCGGAATAGTGTGGATTGTCTGGAAGAGGGTGTGACATAGATCGAAAAAGTTATAAAATGCTAAGATAAGAAAGAAAAAAAAAAAGTGCAAAGTACATACCAATGATATAACTTTAAACAAATATACAGCCAAATTAAAAAATGAAAGTTGAATTTTGAAATTTTATGCAAATATTGATAGAAATATCATAAAAATACAAAACAATTTTATTTTTAATTATGTGTGTGTGTGTGAAATAACCCAAATCAAATCAACCTTTGTTTTTTTATCGTAAGAAATCAAATCATATATCCTTCAACTTTTGTCTCCAAAAGATATGCCTTTTCTGTGGTAATAAAATGATTAATTACAATGTGGGAGGAGACATTAATTATTCAAACGGCTATAATAAAAAGCTTATAATTTCATCATCTATTTGAAAATGTATAATAATCACAATTTGATTTTCATCTTACTCATTAAACAAAATAGTAATATTCATCCATTATTTAAATAAAAAACCCATCATTTTTTTCAAATGTTAAACAACCAACTATAAGATTATACTTATAAACGATCATCTATAATTTGAATCTATTTTGGAGGCCCTAAATAAAAGATATCATATGATATATTTTTAACGGTAAACCACGCTTTAAACTAATATCATACAAAATAAGCAGACTACGTTTCAATTCATAATTAATTATAGACTAGACTATATGAGTAGAAGTTAATTTTTAGATTGATTAAGATATAATGAAAACCCTACCTGAACTTAGTACATTAAAAAAAGTTAGGGTTATGCTTTCCAATATATCTAAACAATATACATTTACTTTTTTTTTTAATCTCATGTAGGTAGAGATCGCATGCTTTGCTTAACCTATTCGTTATAGATTTTAAGGAATTATACTAACATTTTTTTTTCAACAGTGGTATATTAAAAAAAAAGAATAGTTGCAAATTTAGCAATTAGACTCAAAATAATTAATTATATAGCAATATTTTAAAAAATTTACAAATATAACAAAATTTGTCAAATTCTATCAATGATATAAGTATAAAATTGATAGACTATGTTGCAAATATTGATCTATCACTGATAGACCATATGAAGTCTATCAGCGATAGTTTTGCTATATTTGTAATTTTTTAAAAAATATTGTTATATCCTTAATTATATCGAAATTGTTTCTTTTAGAAGTTTTAGATTTGTAGTAGGAGTTCGGTAGTTTAATTTCTATTAGATTTTAAACCTTAAAACTTAAATATGTCAATTAATTATAATGGATGTATTTGACTATAACTTATTTGCATGAGTTGTACACTTGTTGGAATCTATATACATGCAGTTGATATGAACTAAAAACATAGTAAACATTATTAGGAAATAAAATTTTGATTAGATTCTTTCAAATATGGCAATCTTTTTATTAGGATAAGTGTGATATATGGAAGATAAACTATTATATAGAATAGGTAAGGTTTAGAAAAACTTCAAATTTTGTTAGTACATAAATAAACTTTTATTGGAATCCTAAATAATTCCAACAACAAAACTCATAAGTACTGAATCCACAGAATTGTTAATAAAGATATTACAAAAAGAAAAAAAGAAAAGGTGTATATATAAGTACATGGATTTAATAATAAAAGCAATTGTAAACGTGTACAAAATAATTTTAAGAATAAAATTTATGAATTAACCATTATTATTTTGTTGCAAAAGATTTGAAAACATTTTTCATATATATATATATTTATTTGAAGAAATTGAAAAGATTTGGAAGCTAATTATGGAGAGAATATATCAGAATATAAAGACAAAATTTGCAAAAAATTTAATAATAAAAAATAAAAGAAACCATTCTCAACGCCAAATTACCAAATACCAATACACGGTTTCCTTCGTAATCCAAATCTTTAAATAAATTACAATTTATAACAAAGTTTTTAAGTCCGACGGCGAGTCGGTGGAGAGTGACCAAACAAAAGTTTTACAACTTGTTATACCCTCCCGCACGAGTATGCCATTCTTCTTCTTCTTCTACTTCTTCTTCTTCTCTCTCACTCGCTCATAGATCCCGGTCAACTTTCCGGCCAAATTTCCGGTTACTCCTCCGGCTCCGGCTCCGACTTCACTTCTTTTTTTAACTCTTAATCATACTCTTGGTGGAATGCTTCTCTCTGTGTCAGGATGTTGGTTTGTTCTTTACTCTTCTGCTGCTGTTAATTCTTCTGCATTTTTCTGTTTCTCTTTCGATCTCTCGTTTTCCGAAACTCTTCTTCTTTTCGGCCTGTTTCGAATCTCTTCTGATGTAATTGCAGCTTTTTTTTTTCTTTTTTCTTTCCTTGCTATTTTTTTTTTTTTTAAAAAAAACTAGATTCTCTTTTTCTATCTTTACACTTGATACTTTTTAGTTTCTGGAGTAAATTGTGGTTTTGAAGTGACTTACTGCTAATTGCGAGTCAGTGTTGTTGTTTAATCTTTGGATTATTGGGTACTGATTGCTGGGTTTTGCTTCTTTCTTTCTGTTTATGTGATTTTGCTGTTTTGCTGTCTTTTTTTAGGGGGAATTCTCGATCCAGGTGCTTTTTTATGCTATGGTTTTGAACGTGAAGTTTAATTTTGGGGTTATTTGAAACCTCGACCAGTGAGCTACCTTTCTCTGAGAACTCAGCAGCGTTAAATTAAGTGTGTAATTTGAAAGTTTCTTGGGTTATCGAGCTGTGGCGTAAGAATTGATGTGATGCTTCGTGTGAACATGCTGATTTTTCTGTCTGCATTGCTCAGTCCTTTGTCCTGTGTCGATTGAATTAATGGGTTCTTCCGCTCTTTGAATATTATTCGACTTCTCCTGCTCTCTCTTCTTATCTGTTTATGTTCACATGGTCATTGGCTTCTTCCTGCTCGGGATCTTACCTTCGAAATTTTGGGCTCTCTCTCTTCTCTCTCCCTCTCTTAGGGTTGAAGCAAACAAGAAACTTGAAGGTACAAAACTACCCTGTATATACGCTGTATTCTTTTTTCAAGGAATTAGTTGACCTTATCTTGTTGATTTAGCTAGAATCCTGTTTTTACAGTGATCAAATGAAAGAGATTCAAAGAAGAAAAGTCCGTAGTAATACGGAGAAACCTTTCCCTGGATGCTTGGGAAGAATGGTAAACCTGTTTGACTTGAGTGCAGGCGTTAGTAGGAACAAGCTTCTGACGGATAAACCACATCGTGATGGTGACTACTCCCTTTATTTTCTATTTTTTTTTTTCAAAATTGATATAATTTCTTCTTCCTTTGAAGGTTTGACTGTCTGCTGCTGGTGCGTGGTGCTAATGCAAATTTATTGGTCAAAGGATGAATTTTGTTCTTAAATCTTGGTTTTCTGTGCACACGCGTGAATGTTAAACTTGATTGCCTTTTCAAAATGATGATTGCTCTTGAACTTGGTTGCCCCATTTGTTTTTGCCAACTTTGAAACTTAACTGGTGTGAAATATGCACTGTTTATGGCTTTACGCAATTAGTTGGTTGAGAACTCATGTTATGATGTTATTAAATTATGATGTTACTAAATTGGCTGCTTTAAAAAACTAGTTCGCTCTCGGTCGCTTTTACTAATGCATCATGCATTGCAGAACTATCTTGTTCAAAAGTAGAGAAGAAAAATGAAAAGTAGAGAAGAAAAAGAAAAGGAAATTTAACCATTAGATACTGAGCGCAGACTGGTTCGAAAGTTTGAAGTTGTGGAATTCTTCTTCTTCTTTGTTCTTTTCCTTCTATACCTTTGTAATATTTAAAGCTCCTCCTTATGATGCCATTGAATTAACCAGTATGTCTTTCTGTCGTGTTTGTTAATGAGCTAATAGTTGTAGACATTGACATGCATTTTTGCAGTTTCTTTACTCCCAAGAAGCCACTCAGATGCAGCTATTATATCGAGCCCCTCCCATGATAGTCAGCTCGAGGATGGACTGGTAAATTGTTAGCAGGCTTTGTTAACTGTACAGTGATGCACATTGTTTAAAGCATGAAAATTTTTGCACTACATATCTATTTTCTACCCAATGTTATGATTTTTGTTTCCCATTTTTAGTTGAAGTTTGGTTTATGATTGGATTCCAGGAACATTCAATTGGGCAGGCAAATCGAACACCAATGAAGATGCTCATAGACCATGAAATGTCGAAAGATGCTGAGTCTAAGATTGCTCCCCCAAATGTTGTTGCGAAGTTGATGGGTCTAGATACTCTACCCGAGCAGGTTGGTTCAGCTGCTAACAAAACACCTTCAAGAGCTTCCCTGTCTACAGCTAAAGAATCTAGGTTGGCACTGGAATGCACGGAACTAGTTGATAACCGTTTGGAGAAGGGATCTTTGTGCCAAATTCATCAAAGCTCTGTAGACGTCTATGGAATGTGGCAGCAATGTTTGAAAACAGATAATGACAGAGAAAAATTGCATTATGGAAGTTTTGACAAAAATTTTGATGAAAAAAAGATGGCTCTTGTTCGTCAGAAATTCACTGAAGCTAAACGTCTAGCAACAGATGAGAAACTTAGGCAATCTAAAGAATTTCAAGATGCCTTAGAAGTTCTCAGCTCCAACAAAGAATTGTTTGTCAAATTTTTGCAAGAACCTAATTCCCTATTTTCTCAGCATAGTTTTCAACTTCGTTCACTCCCTACATCTCCTGAGAAGAAGTGTATCACAATCCTTAGGCCCTCAAAGTTAGTTGGTAGTGAAAACATTTCTGAGACAGGGATTAGATGTGAGAAACAGGTGAAGAAACCAGCTCAGGTCTCCCATTCAACTGGTTGTGACAAGTCCAGTAATGCACGTGCTTTGTCAAACCAGAAATTTGATGAATATGTTCAACCCACACGAATAGTGGTGTTGAAGCCTAACATTGGTAAGAATCATGGTGTTAAAACTGCCGTACCTCAACAACCTTGCCTGTCACCTAATAAAACCAACGGAAACTTTTTTGAGGAAGTTGAGGACGCTGTAGTGCCAGAATCAAGGGAAGCGATTGAGATATCTGAACAGTTGAGTGAAGATCAAATGGGGCATCAAAGGGATGAAACTTTGATCTCCTCTCTCTTTTCCAATGGTTATACTGGTGATGAGAGTTCACTTTACAAGTCAGAGAATGAGTATGCTGTGGGGGTTCTAAGTGATCTAGAATTAATGTCACCATCTTCCAGACATTCTTGGGACTATGTTAACAAATTTGATAGTCCTTATTCTATTTCCTCCATTAGTCGTGTTTCATATTCTCCAGAATCATCAGTTTGTCGAGAAGCCAAGAAGCGCCTCTCAGAAAGATGGTCATTGATGGCATCAAATGCCAACTCTCAAGAACCTAGGCATGTAAGGAGAAGCTCTAGTACCTTGGGTGAGATGCTCTTTTTGTCAGATCCAAAAAATTCCATCGAACCTATCGATAAGATAACCAATGAGGAAGAAGAGCGGAGGGAGTTTGCATCCTGCGTAAGTACTGATTTACAGGAAGACAATAGAAACTCTCCTAGAAGTCTCCAGAGGTCAAAGTCTGCTCCCGTGTCTCCTTTGATGTCAAGTGCCAGATTAGGTTTTGATGCTTCAAATCTTGCTACGTCAGATGTTACCCCAGAGAAAGTTAGTCCGACAAAAGCTAAATCATCATTTAAAGGAAAAATTTCTAGCTTATTTTTCTCCAGGAGTAAGAAACTGACCAAAGAAAAACGTAATGCATCTCAATGCAAAGAGGGTTTGGATACTTCTGTTCCGGAAACACTTGGTGCTTCTCTACCTCCTGGCAGGATTGGTGATGCATCTTGTGTCAACAATAGTCGATTTGAAGAATGCTCATCTTCTGCTCTGTGTGAATCGTCAGGAACATCTCCGGATTTAACTAGCAAATTGGGCACTGTCTCTCTTGAGGTAATTTATCTGTGTTTGAATTAACAGATAGCAATTTATCCGATCTTTCTTCCTGATCTTTACCTACTTAGTTACCATACCAGGACTTTATTCTAGCCATCCAGAATAGTTGCTTGAAGTATGTTATATGGCTCCTGGTACAATTAAGTGGTTATAATTCAGAGCCACTAAGGAATTCCTGAATAGTTAATATCTTTATCAATTTGACTCAATTAATTTTGTATAAATATTAGCAACCAGAACAGATATGGAAGTGGTGTTCTGTTATGCTTTGTTAGGAAAAATATGGTGTCTGAACCTTTTTATTGTTACTGTTCTAATTTTTTTATTCAAAGTTTTCAAATTGAAAGTCCAATAACTGCTGGCATCTAATTGTTCCAGCCGCTGGTAAGCAGTCAGTCCTTGTTACTCTCAGTAACATTGTAGCAGCAACCAAACAGCCTAGATTTTGCGTGGTGAATAGAGAAACCTAATATTTATCTCTGGCTGTTACTTCCGGTAGTTAGAGATTGTTTGCATAATAGTATTTCCTTATTCAGTTAACTTAGAGAACTAAATTTAAATTTTGCAGGCAGGGTTGCCTTTCTCAAGACATTTAATGCCTGGAAATACCAGTGAGAACCCAGACTATTCAAGTCCATGCTCTGTTTTAGAACCTCCATTTGATGAAGATGGCATCATGCATTCTTCGTTTGGCCATATGAAATCAAACTCCAGAGGTACTCATACTACTTAGCAATTCAGTTTCAAAGTTTGATCTCAAAATGATTGATTAGTTTAAAATTTCTCCCGTACTCCAAAGTATGAGTAACTTATACTTTGATGTGGTTGAGCATTAGTGAATTTTTTTTGTAATTTGATTGATGGTGGAAGTTCCACAGAAACATAAAAGGATAGTTCAGGTGAAAGTGCCCGACACACACACACAACTTAGGGACTAAAATTATTGTTTGACTTGACCTATAACCTATTTCTTTGGTACTCTGTCTAGAGTAAGCCTCATCCTATTTATTGATTGTCTATCCAGGCATTCATGTATCTACGAAGTCCAGCTTAATTGACAAATCACCTCCCATAGAATCAATTTCTCGAACTTTGACATGGGAAGATGCCTACTCGGATAACACAGAACCGTATTTGTTTAAACCCACGTCAGCATGTGAAGATAGAGAAGAAGAGGAACAAAAATGGCTCGGCCTTGTTCGAAGTCTTTTTTCAGCAGCTGGCCTCGATGACAGCGTGCACCACAACTCATTTTTCTCCAGATGGCATTCTCTCAAATATCCATTGGATCCATCACTGAGAAACAACTTTGCCAACCTGAGTGACAAAGAGCCAGAACAGGAGGCAAAAAGAAGGCAATCAAGATCAAACTGGAAGCTCATCTTCGACAGCGTGAATGCAGTCTTGGTTGAAATCACAGGCTTTCGGTCAGAAATGAGCACAATATCGATATCATCCAACTGGGTTCATGCAGATGCTCCCTCGCAACCTTTGGTGGACATTGTGTGGGACAGATTGAAGGATTGGTTGTCAGACGAAACACAATGTGTTGGTTGTGAGATTGGGGACAGTAACAGCCTGGTGGTGGAGAGAGTAGTTGGGAAAGAGGTTGTAGGGAAGGGATGGATTCATCAATTGCAAGAAGAATTGGATAATTTAGGGAAGGAAATAGAAGGGAAATTGCTTGAAGAACTTGTGGAAGAGACGCTACTTGATTTGACAGGTTCCTGCCCATGACCAACCTACCTTTCTTTTTTTTATTATTATTGTTATTATATATATATATTATAGTTTTCTTTCATATACAGCCTCAAATAATTTGTGCCATTTTTATTTGTGTGCATTTTATTATCCCTCTCCACCTACCCCTTTTCTGTTGTACATTTTTGGACTGCACATTTTGTTTCTATCTAATAAGATTATAAAATATATATATGCCAGCAATAGAATCATTTTCATCTGAACAAAACTTGGGTGCATCATTGTTTATCATGTAGCAGATGCTTCTAAATATATTTTGAACTTTTTGAACTTTTCGGTTATGTGGTTGGGTTAAACCGTAAAAAGATTAGTGCAGTCCAATATCTACTAAAGTATTGGTCCTTCGTTTTAGTTCTCGTTTCTCTCTCTAGTTCTTGGCCTTGGCATTAAATAGTTAGCATTAATTACTAGTTCTTTTATTCTCATTCTTGTATCAACATTTGTGTTTCTGTTGTCATTGGTTTTTGTTGTCAGCCTTTAGGACTTGATAGATGGGTTAGGTTAGAGATGCAAACAGTAAAAAACAGCATTTTCGGTGATACAAAAAACAAAAAGAGATTAGTTTAAGGCTCTAAATGACAATATCATATTATTATAAAAATTCAATACAAATACAAAAATAGAAGGATTTGTTATGGCCGTGAAGTCATTTTGGAAGATGTTACCTAATTATGGGTGTAAATTAGATAGAAGCACATGATGGTAGTTTAGTTTAAATTAGGATGTGAAGTTTGATGTTGTAGCAGCCGGCAAATCCATATGCATGCACCAATGGGAGTGTGGAGATACAAAAGAAAACAAAAAGAAGAGATGAAAAAAAAAAGAGAAGCTGGAAGCTGAAATGAAAATGGTGGCAAAGCAACGTGAAAGCCAAGGTGAGACTAATTCATTAATTCATAACCTGTAACTTCACACATGTGCTGTCTCCATTGCACTTTAATGCATACTGCCTTTTCTGTCTCACCTTATTGTACAATTCTCAATATTATAATAATGTGTATGTACTCTTTTACCAACTAATCACTATTAACTATGCCTCTTTTTTAACTATTTTGGTATTCTCATACCCATTACCATTAATTCTATACCAAAACAAGGGTACCATACATCCTTAACTTCCTTGTACTAAACATCAAGAAAGGAAAAAAAAGTTTCTATAAGTGTGATCAATAATGAAACTTTATGGATTCATGACCGTTGGGATCACTTTTTTACTCATTTGTAACCTGACTTGGTATATTCAAATTGCTAGGGATAAAGAGAGGTTAAAACAGAGAATCTAAGCTTTGATAACTATTTTTATTTTTTGGTTTTCTACATATATAGACCTAAATTATGCAACTGTCATTTGCATTCAATTTATACAAAAGATAGCTTAACAAGCGACAGATTTTTCTCAATGTTGTGTTTAGTTACGATTAGGGTCTTAGTCATGATCTTTACAAAAAGAAAAAAGCCATCAGGATCCCTATTCTTTCTTTTCTTAGTTGGACCGTTTCTTCGTCTTCCCTCTTTTTCTTCTTTTTGGCGGTGCGAGTTGCCTACAGCTAGCAATGGGAAATGGACACCATATGATGATTGGGCAATCACTAAATAGATCTAGTGCAGAACAAATTTGGACACGAGACTAATTGATGATGCAGTTTTGGACGATGGCTAGGATTCATTGACTGCGGTGAACTCTACTATGGACGACAATAGGTAGAGCGACTAGAAATGTGGTTGTGGCAGAAGGCATGGCAACAATACAGAGGTAGCCATAGACGCTTCTCAAAGAAAATGAAGATGGGGAGGGTTCTTTCACGTGCAAACCAAAGAACGACAAACACGTGCAAACCAAAGAACGACAAAGAACGATTGTGTGTGTCTATAATTAGGTACATTTTCAAATATACAAAAGAAAAAAATGAAACTATTTACAAAATATAATAAAATCTATCGAATTTTCAATTTTGTAGTCCGTTTTTTGTTTTGGTTATATGTGAAAATTGTTTAGCTATTTAATAAAGTGAAAAGGGCATGACATACCTGTATTTTTTTTATTATTTTTTTCTTTTGACCATTAGAACATTGTATATAGAGTAAACTTCTCTGCATATCCTTAAAATTAGATGAGAAATTCCTTTATGGATTTGATGATGTAAATCGGATCGAGAAAGGAAAATCCCGGATAAGGTGATTCTGAAAAGCTTCAAAGATAGACAAGATTTTGCACTACCATGGCCATCAAAGAGACTCAATTCTAGAAAGGAAAGAGTGGGAGGAGGCCGATCAAATTAAGATAGACAAGAATTTATAGTACCCTGGCCCTATTGATCTTATTCAACTGTATCAACAACTTTCTCAACGCTCACATTCTGTATGAGATATTTCCTCCGCTATGGTTTTGAGTTGTTGGAGGAGAGAGACATCTTAGTGCACAATCCCCTTCAATCAGCGCATTGTGCTATACATAGAGGTTGTTGGATTTCTTGGAGTTTCTTAGAGAGGATTCACACAATTGGATTGATACTTAATTATTTGCTTTGGTGGAGCATTGGAGACTAGAGATCCACACATTCCATAATTCCTTGTGGAAAATGTGTCATCACGTTGAGATTCGACTGGGGTTAAAGGTGGACGAGGAGCTTGTTGTAGGATCATTAACATATAACTGAAAACAAGTATGTGAAGATTTATCGGGAGTTTTACCACTTAACATGAAAGGTCAAAGGTTGTTTCTTTCATGGTTGGTCAACAGTTCATAGAATTGTCATCAGATGCTGACGTTGTGAGCGTCCATAAATTTGCTTGTGTGTACATTATGCAACTCATGGAAAAAATTTTGTTTGTTGATATGTCAAATATCTTAGTACCATGTGTGTTTTTTTCGCTATTAAGCGATTTTGACCAGGCTGGTACATACACTCTTAGGATGCTGCATGCCTTGCATCAATTGATAGAGAATTGTGTTGAGCCAATAATGCATAATCCTTAGAAATAGCTAGGTCACTATTGCAAGTATGAGTATATGACAGATTTCCTATTGTACCATTACAAGTTGCATTACAGACTCAAGTTGCTCAACCACTAAGTTTCGGACATTATTTTATTTATATATCAATTTTTAGTAAAGTTTTCATTTTTATAATTTATTATTATTATTATTTATAGATTAGATGGAGTGATGTCCTACCTACATTGGAATAACATGCAAATATGTTGTTGATGTCTCGACAAATATTTAATCGACTGATGCACACTCAGGTAGTAAAGTATTGAAAGAATGTTGTCGACTTATTTTTTATGTCCACTTATGTTTGTTTTTTTTAACAGATTAATTGGATACCATATGCACTCGATATCATGACATTTCTACCTGATCAATGTCATAATGGTGAAGAGGTATGGACTTACGTAGGTCCTGTGATATGCTTCTATATCGTCGAGTGACATTTTCCAAATCGTGTGCTGCGACAATTCGATATGCTGTAAATCTAATCATGATTATACTTTACAAACTTGTCACTACACCAAATTAAATTTAAGAGGCAAACACGATCAAGATTCTACACCAAATTGAATTTAAGAGGCAAACACGATCAAGATTAGTGTAAGATTCATGAGAAGTATATCAGTAGGAATGGTTAGTAGTTATCAGTCCAATCTCAGACGTGATCACTGGACAACCGTTAAGAATATTCTAAAATGTCTTAGAAGAATGAAAGACTACATGCTCGTGTATGGTACTAAGAATTTGATCCTTATTGGATACACTGATTCTAATTTTCAAACCGATAAAAATGCTAGAAAGTCTACATCAGGATCAATATTCACTCTAAATGGAGGAGCGGTCGTGTGGAGAGAAGCGTAAAACAAACTTGTATAGTTGACTTCACAATAGAAGTTGAATACGTAGTAGCTTTCGAAGTAGTATGGCTAAGGAAAATCTTGACAGAAAAATTGCTCCAAATATGCATCTGTCAATCACTTTATACTGTGACAATATGGGTGCAGTAGTAAATTCTAGAGAACCTAAAAGCCATTAATGGAGAAAGCATATCAAATGCAAGTACCATCTTATCAGAAAAATTGTACATTGTGGTGACGTTGTAGTGACCTAGTTACATTCAAAGAAAAACATAGTTGATCCTTTTACAAAAGCACTCACGACTAAAGTGTTCAAGGGTCACCTCTAGAGTTTAGGTCTACGATGTTTGTAAACTAGGACAAATGAGAGATTTATTGGGCATTGCTCTAGTTTTTTATATACTCACATGTTTATTGTACTCATATGTGTTATTCTTTCTCATGGTTAAATTTAACGCTTTTATACCAACAAGAGTTTTGGTCCAAGTGAGAGTTTGTTGAAATTTATGTCCTAAAATTCGTAGTTTGTAATTATATTATATTCAATAAAAGTCGTTATTTATAAATTAAATATTATAATCTTAAAAATCCAATAAACCAAAGTCTCGAAACTATTTTTGAGTAAATTTGAACTTTATGTAGAGACATAAACATGGATCAAGTTCAAATATATAGCCTAAATAATTTATAGTATATGAATAAAGGTTGGACACCTTATTAAAAGAAACTACAGATGTGATCTGCTTGGTAATTAGTATAAACGAGTTGATCCTAAATCGTTCATGTAGTGACATGAAAATGAGAGCATCCTATATAAAGTGTTTATATAAGAATGAACCATGAAATAGTCACTTTTATATTATAATGTCGTTTACTATTTAAAACTAACTATCTCGTTCATTGATGACCGAGGTAACTTAATTTTAATCCTATAAACTCTTGTTCACACGAGATTATCCATAGATTTGCATAGGTGAAAACAACTCATTAGTGTTGGTCTAGTAAGTCTTCAATTTCAGGGATAAAACGAGGTGGATAGCTGAGGACATAGGGTACAAGACGGAATTCACTTCTACATGTTTTAGGGTTTAGTAGATAGGTTGTTCCCTTAAGGACCAAATCCAAGTCTTGAACAAGGGGCCCTACCCTCTCATTGGCCCGAGAGGGATTCAATTTTTAGGTTAGATCTTAAACCAATTGTTCAATAGTGGATCGGTGGGACTTAAAGAGCATAATGTAGTTTCAGGGGTAAAACAGTATTTTGACTCAGCTGAGGTTACGAATGACCTGTGAAAGATTAACTTATTGACCATGGTTATATCAAATAGACATAAATATATCTATAGTGAAAGGAGTTCAACTACGAGACTTTAGTGGAATGACCCGTTAATTAATGAATGTTGATTAGCTCGACATAAAAGAGTTTAACGAGTTAATCTCGGATCATCGGAGCCTATGATCTATAGGTCCATTAAGTTCCCCTGCTAGCTCATATGAAATAAACTTAGAATAGTACGATGGAATGAGTAGAATTGTTTGAATTAGGCCATGAGAGAGAAACCGACAATTATATGTGATATAGTCGTCAGATTTCATATTACAGATAGAGCTTTATGTTTAAATGAGATTTAAATATAAAAAATATGTATGCAGATTCGTATTTGGAAGCTCGAAATTGATGGAAATAGTGAAAGTTGTAACAAAGTCAAAATGTTGACTTTTGACTTTGAAAAGTCAAAATTGGACTGACAATATATTCAAATGTGATATGAATCTTTAGAAAATGAATGCGAGTTCATACTCAGGAAGTTGAAATTAGTCGAGATAGGCAAAATTGTAAAAAAGTTAAAATGTAGATTTTATGGTTTGAAAAGTCAAAGTTTGACTTTGACTGAATGACAATTTTGCTCTTGTACCAAAGTTAGTGGAAAAATTCTATACAAATTTTTTAATAAAACGGATTGACCATAATATTATATATAGTAATACATATTTAATTTACATAATTAAATCATTAATAATGTTATTCCTTCATGGTAGGTTTTGTTGGAAAGAAGGTTCCAAATTTTGAATTTAAAATAATATCTTCTACCTAACATTATGCATTTTATATAATAACAAATTCATATAATTAGTGTATCTTTCCTATTTTTAAGCATTATTTTAAGAATTAAATGTTAATATATTTTTAAATTAGGATGTTTTCCATAGGTTTTATTGAATATGATTTAAAATTGATTTTTAATATTGATTTAAAACTACAAAAACTCTAAAAAAATATTATTCAAATGACAATATCCCAAAAAAACCATGAGAATAAAATGATTTTTATTTGAAATTATTTAATTGTACCAATTTTCCTTTTTTTAATCTAACTTTTATTTTGGGTACAAAAGTATTCGAATGAATTTGTTTCCAGTTTTGGATTTTTTTCATTGCAACTGTCCTCTATATTGGTTGCATTTATTGTACCCCTGTTTTAGAATTCCTTGACCTTTATGGTATATCATTTCTTATAATGGCAATGCAACGTGTAAATTTTTTTTTTATGGTAGATGGATAGAATCTTCTCGATATATTGACTACCGTGTGGTTGATGTATTTGTTCCATAGTCATCTTCATTTCAAGAATTCTTACCGTGCATTCAAGATAGAATTTTTCCATCCTTACATATTTTTGTGTGTCGCATTACTCTATATTGAGTTGGATGCAACAGTTCGAACCTTATTCGAATTAGTGAAGACATGGACGTGTATTGACTTATGTTGATTTTGTCGAAATTTTCTAACAATGATTTTGTTTTGGTTGTTGATTCTACACTTGCTTCGGTTGAAAATACACTGTGTTTCAATAAGGAAGTAAATACACAGCAGCATGCACACAATGTATCGCAGATTATTGATGTTGATTCCTTTGAGTCACCAAATGATGCAGTACCTATTAAGGGCGGAGTAAAATTTAGAATCAAGTCAATACTGAAGAAAGTGATCTATATGTTGGCAGTGAACAATAGTTTTGAATTTGTTACAGTTAGGTCCAACCACACATCATTTTACATTCGATGCAAAGATCTGTCGTGTTCATGATATTTACGTGCTTCTGTGTTAAAAAAAAGCGATATTTGGATTGTTCGTAAGTTTACAGATACTCACCAGTGTGCTGTTGACATTGTTAAAATGATCACAGGTAAGCAACATCATGAATTGTTTCTAAGTGTACGAATTCATTTTTTAAAATGAATGACAAGGCTCCATGCCGCCCTTTTAATGTTATTAATTACATGAAGATTAATCGCGGGGTAAATGTAAGTTATGATAAGGCCTGCGGAGGGCATGAGATTGCATTGAATTCCATTAGGGGTACCCAGAGGAGTCGTATGCCATGATAGTGGCATTCACGGATGCATTGATTAGGAATAACCCAAGTATAATTTATACATCAAATACTGCATATTTGCTATTATATGTTTTTACTCATTTTGAAAATACATTGTAATTCTAATATTACATTTATTGCATAATTAATAGGAACATATACGGCTGAAGAATCAGACAATGGATGTCGATTTAAGTTCTATTTCATGGCCCTTGCAGCTTCAATTGATGCATGAAATTATTGTGTGCTAGTTATTTCAGTTGATGGTGCAACGCTGAAGAACAAATATCTTGGTATGCTCATTTCTGCTTGCACTATTGATGGAAATTCTCAAATTGTGCCACTAGCTTTTGCTGTGGTTGATTCAGAGAACGACTTATCATGGACATGGTTTTTCGCAATCTTAAAGCCGTTTTTGGAGAAAATAAAGGAAATGGTAATTGTGTCGGATGCTCACAAGAGTATAGAAAATGAGTTTAATGTTGTGTATGAATTAGCTGAGTATGAATTATGTGCATTTCATCTCTATAAGAACTTGAAAAAGAACCATAAGTTGCTTCATATTGAGGAATCATTTCACAGTTGTGCTAGAACTTATACCCAGTTGATGTTTGAGTATCACATGAGAGAACTTGATAATCTTTCTCCATCAATTAGACATGAGTTGGAAGCTATCGGAAGACATTGGTGGGCTAGGGCATGTTTTAGGTGAAGGAGATACTCGGTTATTACAACAAACATTTCTGAAAGCATGAATTCTACATTGAAAGAATCTCGAGAATTACCTGTAATTGGACTTTTAGAATCAATACGTAGTTTGGTTCAAAAGTGGTTCTATGAACGTTGCACCAACTGGAATTTTCAACGTACAGAACTATCACTACATGTAGAAGATATGATTCGAGAATCCTTAAGGAAAAGTCGCTCAATGAATGTAAGTTTTCTGAGGCCTTAAAAATAGTTGCAATTATTATCTTACACTTATTTGTGAATGACATTTGATTTAACTTTTGACAGATATATCCTGTAGATCAATATGAATTTGAAGTCCACCATCGTAAGGAACAATTCACTGTCAATATTTTGTCTCATACATGCTCATGTCACTAATGGGACCTTGATTTGATCCCTTGCTCACATGCTTGTATTGCCCTTTCTACAAGGAATCTTAACTTGCACGAGTACACTCATCAGTTTTATTATGTGTCAAATCTAATAAACTAAATATATGCCTACATAACAAAATTTTAGATTTTTAGTATTTAAACCAAATTAATTAACATTTATTTATTTAATTCATGTTTAATAGAGATTCTTCCTAAAAAAATTGCTAAAAGATTTGGAGTTGTTCCTCATTCATTGGATCTCTAAAATAATGACAATCACCAATCCAATATCTTCGTATGATTTATATTTCAAATTATTTTTAAAAAATTTATTAGATAATGCATGGTTATTTTAATTTATATTTCAAATTGTACACTTATTTTGATTGATTTTTATTTTTAAAAAATAATCTATTGTGCCTCTTTTGTTAAAAGAATAAAATAATGTATTTTGCAAACAACTTTCAAATTTGGTAAATCTTAACTAAATTTGCTATTTTCTATTTTGTTGCTAGATTTATAGCTAATGACAAATATATATACAAGATTTTCAAATTTATTATATTTTAAACAACTTATTAAATAATACATAAATATATACTTTTAATAAAAAAAATAAATTTAAATTTTAATATATACTTTTAATAACAAATTGAATTTAAATTTTAGAATTTAATTATACCTCAATCACATTTTTGGAATCATTTGAATATTCTTCTTTTAGATTTTATTAGAGAAAAGAAAAGAAAGAGATCATTGAGAGAGGGGTAGCCGACAAGAGACAAACACAATGTGAGAGAAATTTTTTATTGTAAACAAGAGAGAATAGCTCAAATGAATCTCGAATTACGAAGAACTCACCGATTTGAATGGATGGACTCATTGATGCTTATATAAGTTTTGAATTCTATAGTATAATTTCATAATTTCATCTTTATTATAATATCAACAACGCTCCACTTTTCAACTTAAAATTTTATGCTATTGCTTGTTCCACACGTATAGAACCAAACTCTTGAATCGAATGTCTCTTAATTTTGCAATTACCCATTTCAAACGAATTGCATCTTTTGAACCTTGAAATAAATTTTAAATTTTGCAGACATGAGATGAAGCTTCCCATTAAAGAAAACTTTTATAGTTTTTATGTTTTTGTGGAATTTTTTTTATGTAGTATATGTTGTTTGAATTATAGTGTATTTGAGGTTTATATGAATAATTGTACTTAAAAACTTGTTTCATTTATTTATTTTTTTAATTTTTATATTTGCTATTCTAACTATTTAAAATTATTTTTGGTATTTTTCCCACTAAAACTCATAATTTACTATTTTTGTCGATATTTTTTTTCTTTTCTAATTTCTAATTGAGCCCAAAATCGACAACAACGATATCGCACAGTGAGAGGAACTCCCGGTGACGTCTCCCTCCGGTCATTATATACAATCTTGCAGCTCTCACTGACCACTAAACCATTTCAATTCCCAACTTCATTGTTTCTCATTCCAGTTTTCATGGCGGAAGCTCCTTCGCTTCTCTCTCTATGCATCGCCCTAGTCAGAGACGAGATTCTTCAAAGTAATCATCTCCATACTTCTTCTATATCTTATACTCCATTCCTACTCCCGATTCGTTTCTCTGCCCTGTTTTCTTAATTCGTTGTTCTTTTTTACTTTCAGGGGATGACGTTCCACCGGCTCTCTATGACCTTCCTCCTCACTTGTTGGATACCCTGGCATTGCGGCTGCCGCCCTTGGCTTTACGCAATTTACAATCTGGAATGTACGTTTTCCCTCCCTAATTAACTTGTTATCTCTTGCTATTTAACATGGCTGGAGGTGATCTTATCCACATGGTTTCATTTCAGTCTGCATGAGTATCGCATTAAAAATTGAACTGGAAAGTGGAAACCTTTGTTTTTATTTGTTTTTCCCCCCTTAATTTCCTTTTCAAGTTCAACAATTATGAGAGTAGAGATTTAACATTCAACCTTAAGAAAGATGTGGCTTCAGCAAAATTTTTGGTTTTCATTGGGCAAATTTCTGCCATGAGAATCTGAGGGGTCCTGGATTGTATAGGTGTTAGAATGTATTTCAAATTGAGAGCGGAATTGGAATGGGATTGAGAAACGTCAAAACGGTGGGATTGGGAAAGAGGGTTTGGGTAGCAAAGTATGAGAAGGGAATAAGTTTAGTATTATAAATCTGGTCCAAAACACTCAATCCAAACATGGATTTTGGATTACATTACAAACTAATTGTTAGTTGTTTGGCGCTGATGGGATGCCTAAATTGCTTAGGTTGGATTACATTACAAACCCATTCTCTTTTGTGTTTCCTCCCTTATTGCATCTGTCCTTGAAAATTTGTTGAGTGTCGGACTTTTTGGTTCGGTTAGTGATGTATACCAAACAAGAGAATTTTATTAATGTTTAAAATATATGAATATAGGAAGACAAGTACTCTATCTATAATTGAAAAGTAAACTATTAAATCTCTAGAAAAACTCGTCCTCAAGTTTTAAAACGAAAATGAAGGCAAAAGTAGAAAAGTAAGCTAGTTGAATGGAGGGATCTTAGAACATCCAACATCAATAATATCCCAATTTTGTGATTCCTACCAATCGATCCTAGAACCAATGTGGTAAAAAGAACTTTGTTGTCAAAGAATATGCAGATTTCTCCTAAATGAATAAAAACCCATTTTGTAAGTGTGATGAAAGTTACGATTGTGGTTGGATTTTTATTTCTTCAATAGGTTTCGATATGTACCAGGTGACGGATTGTATTAATATTGGATGGATTCAAAATCGAGTTGGGTCTAGAGATGATTTTGTGTCAAAATGTGTGGGCCATGGGCTGAGAAGACCAAAATTTTGTTTGGAATATAGTGGGTCATCTGAGTTGGGTGAAGAAAAGGAAAATTTTGATCTAGAGATTGAACCTAATTTGTGAAAGAGAAAACAACGTCAACAATTGAGGAAAAATTGAGGAATAACCCATCCAAAATTTCAAACACGAAAGAAAGCTTGATTGAAACTCTAAGCGTTGAAGTGAAAATCGTTGACAACAAAAAACGGGGAGCAACTGAATTACCTACTTCAAAGAGGAAAGATGAAGTCTCAAACACGAAAGAAAGCATGATTGAAACTCTAAGCATTGAAGTGAAAATCGTTGACAACAAAAAACAGGGAGCAACCGAATTACCTACTTCAAAGAGGAAAGATGAAGTCGGCAACGTTGTAGAGGAAACCGAACCAATCAAAATCGATGTTTTTGCACATGGAAATGAAGAAACAATTCTCTAAGGGGACGAAAATGAATTTTGGCTTACACTAGTCCAGGATGGATCACAATTTACGCAAGAATCAATGAAGGAAGAAGAAGCAGCAATACAAAGTGGATGTTTTCACGATTCTTTCACCAACTTTCCTTTTTTTGAATTAACCTTAATGTCCACAACCCTCCTAATTGGATACTTTTTATGTTGGATGTTTCGAGGTGCCTCCATTCGACTAACTTACTCTTTTATTTTTACCTTCATTTTCATTTTAAAACTCGATGACTGAGTTTTTTTTTCTTTTTGGGAGAGATAGAAATGATAGCAGTAGGAATAGGGTTTTATGGTCAAACCCTTAATTTATGGATTAGCTTCTTTGGTTTATTAGGATTAAGATTGGTTTCTTTTATTTATTATTTAGGATTAGGATTGAGCTTCTTTTATTAATTAGGATCAAGATTAGTATTAGGATTAGGATTAGTTTGGTTTCGCTATAAATGAACTTGTCTTCTTGTATTCACAACTTTTGATAATCAATAAAATTATCTCATTTGATATACATAATTTTCTTATTCAATTCATCTTCAATTGAAATTTTCTTTTCTTCTACTCCTTTCATTTTCCACAATTTCACGGCCCATTTGGATGAGTTCTTGACTTCTTGAGTGACTAAACGTGATTCTTGACGGTTTCTTGAAAAAAATTGAAGATTACACACGCCTTTCTTGATTTTTTTCCCAAATGAATCCGAATTTCATTCACTATCTTTCGAAAGTTCTCTTGATAGATGTTTTTACTTGAATATTTCTGTTTTCAAGAAAATGTTTTGACCTCCAAATTTGTGTTGGAATGATTCATGGGTGTTCTTTGATGTTGGTGATAATAATTTCTTTTACACCCTAAATCATTTTTTGAATCATCCAACTCTCAATTCTTAGATGGATTTCTTGAGTAACCGATTTGATTGGATCTTTAGGCTCTTTGTTGATAATGTCGTCTTGTTATTCTGTCCCAAACTGCACTAGAGTCTTCATCGGAATCACTAGAATCACTATAATCAAATTTCAAATGTGGGTAATGATAGGTTCTTTTGAGAAAATCGAGCACGAATGAAATTATTACGTTGGAATTCTTCTTCTGAATCACTTGAATCATAATTATAATACTGGTTTTGAGAGGAAATTTGACTTTCTTGCCTTTACCGACACTTTATTTTTTCTTCGACCTCTTCCTTGATCGATAATAGTCCATTCTTTCAAAATTTTGATGAATTTTGGCTTTCTTTTTAAATTTTTTTTTTTAAGGGTTCCCCTTGTTAGATGTGTGTTGTTCGGCAACAAGCACAACTCATGAAGCTCCCTCTTGTGATCGGCACCGTGAAGAGTTTCTCGGTCTTCCCCTAGTGGCAATCAACATTCGCTTAAACAACTGCTCTGATACCAATTTAATGTACAACAAATGAGAGAACTTTATTAATCTTTAAAAGTTGTGAATACAAGAAGACAAGTACTCTATTTATAATTGAAAAGTAAACTAATCCTAATTCTAATTAATAAAAGAAACTAATTCTAATCCTAATCCTAATTAATAAAAGAAATTAATATTAATCCTAATAAACCAAAGAAACTAATCCTGATCCTAAAACAATGTTTGGATTGCTCTTTTCAATTATGAGTCTTTTGGAGCTTGTTCATTCAAGGCTCAAAAGAAGCATTCCCAAGGTCAACAATCATTCACGTTTTCGTTCACTGATGTTAATCCGGAGCTCTTGGAAGTTTGTAGCTCTCTAGTCTAAGCTTTTGGTTGCGATACCAGGTTAGTCAATCCTCAATCTAAGCTTCATTTTTTCTCTTTCTCTGAATTCAGACCAGCTACCTCAAATGTGTCCTTTATGTGAGGTACATTAAACTCACAGCAAGAGTGTGAGCAAAATACGAGCAAAATACGAGCAAGGAGCAATATGGGAATGCTAATCCAGAGGAAGCTGGTAGTCTCAATGCTTGATGTTGAATCAGTTGTAGGTATAAGTTGCGAGGAATTAGAAGAGGTTGAAGTAGGGGAAGAGGCTGAAAATTATGAGATTTTGGGGAACTTTATCAGCGATGTCCGCTAGTTGTTTGTGGAGGAAGGTATAGAAGAAGAACAATCTCCTCTTCAGAAATTTAGAGAAGAAATCCCACAGCACCTACATGGCATCATCGAAGCTTGTGTATCATTCCTTTGAGTTCTATAAACTTTATCTCCAGCATTTAAAGTAGTCTTCGATGTAGTAGTTCATAGAAAGTCCTTTTGTGGAATACAAGGGAGCTAGGAGTTAATAAAAAAGAATCGTAGTTTGGAAGCAGATAAAGAAGATAACCCCTGTTTTGGTTTTGATTTTGGTTTTGCTACAAGTAACAAAAAGTAAAGTTTTGATCCAAAATTTTCAAATCCTTGTGGAATTCAAAGGAGACGGGGCGAACCACTTTTGATGCTTATGAACTGTTTGTAAAAAGAATTCTGGATCACAAATGAAGATTTGGCTGGAACTTATTTCTTTAGTAAAGTTCATTGATGAGCCTTGATCTTTTGGAGGTGATTTTAGTATGACAAGATGGATTCTCGTCAGACCTTCAGCAGGCAGTATGACATGAGGAAGAAGAAGATGTTTAGTTTTATAGCATAAAGTAGTTTTCTGGGAACTATTGTCTTGTGAAAACTTGAAGGTTGAAGAAGTTAGTGAGTTTCAAAATCTTATGGGGCTTTAGTCACACAGGAAAGTGTTAGACCTCCTGAAGGATAAGATCGACCAAAGATAGTGGCCATTGGCTCCTGTTGGAAAATTTGAGTTAATTCACTCCTCTAAATAAAGATTTGGAAAATCACTAAGGAAATACAAAAGTACACGTCGAATCGATAATCTAATTTGGAAAATGGCTTTTGGAATTTAGAGTTGTTAAAAAGGAAGATGTATAATCACCGTTTGTCTCCCTCAATCTGCAGTCTGCACTATATGCATTGCCGCTAGTGACTCTTCACAGTATTTGTTTTTTATTGCTCATTCACAACTTGTTTGCATTGTTGTCAGAATTGTGTTTGGAAAGAATTTAGAGAATTTTCCTTCTCAGCGTAAGACCTCGTTGGTGTCAACAAAATTTTAGCCTCCTCTTGGTGTTCCCTCGCCAAGGATTTCTAGATTGATTCAGTACGAGATATAAGCCTAATTGGTCGCCTTTTCTTTAGATGGATGTTAAGTCTGTTTAGTTATTTATTTGTATTTCTTTGTACTTCTTTTGGGTTTTCTTTTGCTTTTGGACATTACACCTTTGTTTTGGTTTTTAGCTTGGTGTTGGATATGATGAGGGTGCTATGTGTCACAAGCATGTGCTTGTCCAAGGAGTTGTTTGCCCATGGCCGCATGTCCAAACATCCTCAAACCACCTTATCTTTATGTTTAGTACTTAGTTTAGTCTATTGCTTTCCTTTTATTGTCGCTGACCTAAGGTGTGACATTTTGGCATTTTCATATGCAAGCATGTCAAAGCTAAAAATGTACAACCAAGCTTTGTTGTACTCTTTACAATCAAAGCTTTCTTTGTAATTGACAATCTTTAATGCTTTCTTTAACAATGTTTTCAATATTTTTCTTGAAACGTGAAGGGAGGCTACATCGTACCACGAGTTTGTCCGCAATTTTCGGATTTCATATGGCTGACTTGTTCACTAAGTTAGAACAAGTGCCGCACAATCGTCTGTTCTGTGTTTGAAAAGTTGCGATTGTGACACTATGAGGGTGTCAACCTAGTTGAGATGTCCAGGTGCACCTCCTGGTCCATGGTTTACATGCTCATTGAATAATTCTCTTGTACTATGAGCTTTTGTTTCGTTATTAATATATTAAGAAAGAGGCCATTTCCTTTTAAAAAAAAGTAAGGATATTCTTTTTCTTTCTCCTTTGGTTTCTGTTGGTCATTGGCCAATAAGGAACAATGGAGGTGACCTCTCTTCTTTCCTTGATTTAGGATTTTGACTTTAGGGTTAGGTAGAGGCATGTTCGTGCTTGGAGCCCTCTACCCCTTAGGAGGTCTTCTCTTTTAAGTCATTCTTCTGGATTTTATTGAATCCCTCTCCTGTTGTCGAGTCAGTCTTTGAAGTTTTATGGAAGATAAGAATCCAAAAAAAGTGCACGTGGTAAGTTTTGCTTCATCATGTGAACATGATGGGTAGGCTTTTGAGAAAGATGCCTTTGTTAATAGGGCCTTTTTGTTGTATCCTCTTCTGGAAGGTGGAGGAAAACCTAAATCACCTTCTTTGGGAGTGCTCATTTGTGAGATCTGTGTGGAATGGTTTCTTTCAGGAGTTTGATTTTTCGTTTGCTCGTTAGGGAGATGATTGTTTGACAATCACAGAGTTCCTCTCCATTTGCCTTTAAAAGAGAGGTTGTTTTTCTGGGTTTGCGGGGTTGTGCTCATTGTTGTGGGATATTTGGGGAGAGAGGAACAATAGAGTGTTTTGTGGCGTGGAGAGGGATCATAGTGAGGTCTGGTCCTTGGTGAGTTTTCCTGTTTCTCTTTGGGATTCACATTCAAAGACCTTTTTGTAGACAATATCCTACATAGATTACGTTTGGAATTGCGTTGGCTACCTTAAAAAGCTATTTGGAAAAGATCTTAACTGTTTCTATATTTGGTAAAACATATTTAAAATAAATTTGAGAGGCAATTTAAAAATCACGTTAATTTTTCGTGTACTTATAAAGCAACATCCTACTAGCTTTTAGATTATCCAAAAATCATGTAGAATTTTTAATTAATATTTGATTTTCAATTTTATACTTTAAGATTTATTTTATATATTTATCTATTTTTACCTGATTAAATCCAATTTCTATTTCTCACAAGTTAAATACATTAATTTTTTTAAAATAAGTATAGAATATGATTTTTTAAAAATAAACTATTTTCCTTAATATTTAAAATTAATCTATTATTCCATAACAAACAAATTTTATCACACTAAACAATGATTTTAAATTTGAAATTACAAAAAACAAAGTTGATAAGAAGTCTATTTTAGTTATTATATCTATAAGATGTTTTTGTATTTATTTACCAAACACTATAACCTCCTTTTTCAAGTTTATGCTGAAATTTACCAAACACTATTTTACTTCTTTTCATAGCTGTTTATTTTAAAAGCACAATTGACAACAATTATTTTAAAAGCTACAACTATCCCAAATGGAGCCCTAGTTGGAAACCGTTTCTTTGATGGATTTTTTTGTGTGCCCTTGTATAATTTTTTTATTTCTTTTTTTCTGAATGAAAGCGATTCTCTCTCTCTCTCTCTCTCTCTCTCTCTCTATCTATCTATCTATATATATATATATAAAGATCTGAAGGGAAAATTTCTGAATCTTTCACGTGGTCCAAGAAATTAGCATGTCAATAGCATGAGTTTAATAATCCTGTCACATCATAGTCAAATCATCTCCAGGACTATTTTGAACTATTTTCTAAACATTGTCACTTTTAAAACTCCACATACCAAACACACAGATTCTAAACCTTAGAGACCGAAAAGTGTAATTTTCTCAAGAAATGTGTCGTTCTTAAATGGAAATCACTGTCTTCAATACATTAGAGAAGCTCTAGATGCTGGAGCTTACCTTTGTTGGAGAAAATTCTAATTTGGCCATGGAGTTGGGATATGTGTTATTGATCTCCTGATCCTTTGAAAGATTTCTCGTGGTTTCTTCTTTAACCTCTTTTGTAACCCTTGTCCGTCTACTCCCCTTTGTTTTCTTTGTTATTGAAGGTTAATTTTCTCAAGGAGTTCAAATTCCTTTCATGGAAGGTTTTGCACAGTTCACAGGGTGTGAATTAATACTATGGATTAGATTTAGAGTCATTCTTTCATTTCTTCTTCTTGGGTCTGCAGTTGTGACTTGTGTACTCTTGGTAAGAAGGCGTTTTGGTTCTTGGGATCTGCTTTGCAGTTAATGGTTTGCTTGCCCAATTTAGGTTTTTAGTTGTGTGAGGCTTTTGGTCTTTGGCTTGTAATAGAGGAGTGTTGCCTGGTGATGAGGGAGATTTTGCTTTATTCTTCTCTAGCGAAAAGGTTTTTATGGAGGGTTGGTGACTTTTTCCCTCCCTTCCTTTGCAGTCCTTTGGAGCATATGGATGGAGAGGAGACATAATTGAATCTTTAGGGTAGATATGAGAGGAGGTTTTGTTTGTAGCTAGATTTAGTGCCTTGTAAATATTCATTAGGTATTATTATCTTGGGCTGGAACCATTCATGGGCAACAAGGTCCTTCATGTTGTTTTCCATAGCTCCTTCTCTTTGTTGGTTTGTGCTTTCTGGTCCTAGTTAGCCTTCTTGTATTTTTTTCTTTTCTTTTTTTCCTGAATGAAAGCTTGATTTTTCTATTAACAAAAAAGAACAAAAACTTCATTTATTACTTTTGTATTGGCATGATCATTAAGTGCTTGTGAGTGAATTTCCTGATTGAACTTTCAATGAATGTTTCCTATCCCATTTATTTGATGTTAGGAAGTGGAATTACATGATACTCCATCAAATTTCACCCATTTTCGAACATGCCAACTATCTTCTTGTCTGAACCTTTGTTTGAACATTTGGAATGCATTCAATGAGAATCTGAAAATACCAATGACGCATCACTTCAGTGACAACCATTTTCAAGTGTTAACTGAAGTTGTTTACCACTATTTTTTCTTTGTAGTTTTTTCTCTCCTTTTTGGCATGAAATCTAGAGAAGTTTGGCTTGTTTGTACTGTTTTTTATTGATCTTTTAGTCATTTTACTCCTTTTTGTTCCTAGTATGATTCCCTTGTACTTTGGGCATTAATCTCATTTATTATCATTGATAAAGAGGTTCATTTCTGTTTTTTTTCTTAAAAAAGTGTTTTAACTGTGCACTGAATTTTAAAAGTATTCCTCAAGCAGGCCATTTGAGCTCCAGAATGAGGATGAATATGATAACAATTGCCTTATGGATGGTCGGAAGCGCAGAAGGTTTTTCAATTTCACCATATTCTAGTTTAGCATCTTGTTTTTCTTGGTTGTGGGAAAATGAGGGATTAAATAAATATTGGGGAAGGAAGATAAGCCTTAATGGTGCGTGTATAACTTTATAGGTCCTCTAATTTTAATTTAGCATGGAAGAAGAATTTCGATTTACGATGGTCAAAGCTAACTGATACTATCCAGCCAGTTGACTGGCAGCAGATATATTGGGAGACGCACTTGCAAAGGTATACTTACCTGATAAGATGATGTGTTCGTTCTCAGACTCTTGATTCATCTTGTATTTATGATCTGTCCTTTTTGCCATGTCAATCATAAAAAACAGTTGCCTAGATGAAGCAGCAGAAATAGCCTCACTACCATCTTTTTCTAAATGTATTGGAGAAATAGAGATGTCAGGTGATAATGATGGTTTTGTTTCTGTGTTTTAACTATTGTATGGTAATTCTGTGGAACTTTCTTTTAACATCGTTTTATAATAAATGAGGAACCATACTTTTATAGAGCAGATGAAAGGATATATATTGGGAGTAAATTCAAAGCTCTTACACATCTAGCTTATTGTTAAACTTTGTTGGAAATTGGGACTTAAAATTTAGTAAGGTGAAAGGTGAAATATACCTAGTAGGTCTTTATATCTGGAGACTTTCGCCACTGGGTTGACTATCCTCTCTTTTATATGTGCCTGCAACTCATTGATTTTGTCATGATCAATGCATTTTATTCTTCGCTTTTGAAGTAAATTCGATGGCACACAACAATCTTCTTAACATTAAATTCTTGTCCTTTCTTTTGCAGATTCTATATTGAAATATATTGCCAGCAAAGAGTCTGTTCATTTCTGGCGTGCAAAGTATAGATATTTAAGCTATCATTGCCAAGAATTTGGGTGCTATGCTCTGTAAGTTGCTCATTATGGTATTTAACTTGTCTCATAAGTAAGTTGGCAGTGCATTTTGTTAATTGGGCAGACAACCGGTGGGCACTATACTTTTTTGTTTTAAGCGGACACAAACTATTTTATTAATAATAACTCAATTTACAAGAGAGTTATACAATGAGTGTAATAAAGAAGCCTAGATAGCAATAGGTGAGGGTGATTGGCACCCCCTTAGCACCAAAACAACATATCTCAATTTTCTTTTGAAACAAAGACAAAATCTTCTTTATTAATATGAACTCAAGGTACAAGAGATTTATACAAAGAGACAATAAAGAAGTAGTAATCAAGGGAGTCCTAGAGGGATCAAGAGGCGCACCCAGGCATCTCAACTAGGTTGACACCCCCATAGCGCCAAACATCATATCCTGGGTACAACCAATCAAAACGATAAAGAAAACATAATAAAAGCAGCTAACTTAGTACAAAATACAACGGAGACATAATCCAGCCTAACGCATAGAGTTGAAATAGAGAAATAAAGAAAATAAAGAAAGGGAAATGAGGCAAACACAGCAGTACAAAAGCTGAGCCTATAGACAAAAGCAAAAGCTGCTACTGTGTAAACTAGACCAAAAGAAAATATACACTATGCTCCAAAGGAGGCCTGCCAGAGAGGGGAAAACGAAGCTGTCAAAATACAAAACAAAGCCACCAAAACAGAACAGGGCCTAGGGGGCTGGTTGAGAGATAAAGACTGCCCAGTTGAGACAAAGAACTTGAGTGGAGTAATGCACAAACCGATTGTTTAGAGAGCACCAAGCTTCTGCTTTGCATTCTTTTCAAAGACACTAATTACGGAACTTCCACCGAAAGAGAAATACCTAAAACTCTTCTCCTTTCTTTACATTATCTCCCTACCCTTTCTTTTGAAGGTCAAGCTGCCAACCAAGGTATTTCCAATTGCAACAAAAGCAACCTTGCCAAAATCGGACGACTAGGGTCTCTTGTTTGCAATCATGAACCCGTTTTCTCAATGTATACAACGGAGAGGCATTCTGTCATTTCGAGTAAAGGGTCTAAGTCGTATCCCACAGATCTTTTGATGTGGTTGCATACAGTAGAGGCTTGCCGATATGAGGTTCCATACTATTAATTAGTATAGACCGAATGAGTGAGGCCTCCCCTCTCCAGAGTCATTCCAAGGCGTCACCCGGTGGAGGACGAACAGTCTCTCCAATTAAGAAGCCGAATTGGTGGCGACCTTTGAGGAACATCTTTACCGATTGGGACCAAGATAAATAATTTTGCCCATTTAATTTTTCACTTGAAAAATTCCCCGTAGATGAACCCAAAGAGCCAGTTATATAATTTGACGGTAGATTAGGGAACGGAGTTACAGGATTCTTGGAATACATCGGCAACTCAGTTGGTTTGGAATGTGTCAAAAACTCGCCTGCTTCAACATCCGATCTGTTTTGGGGTTGGTCAGTCCCGTTACCATAAGAAAACAGTTACTGTAAAGGGTCAACGGACAACGGATCCTTGCTGTACAGATTTGACAGATTTACACCAGAGGGTTGCTGTCCGGAGGGCATAGGTGGCGTGTGGGCTTGCGGCTGGCCGGAAACGTATGACCATTGGAAAGCCGACAACGCGTAAAGTGGAATCGGCTGGGCGGTGAGATGAAATGGCGTCGGAGCATGGGTCCACGCGCTGGACAGGATTGGCGCGTGAAGCAGATTCTGGTCAGCGGCCGTGCATACGTCGGCGAGGCTCCTCCCATTGGGTAGATCGGCAATTTCTGAATGTTTTGGAGCAATCTTTCCATGGCGGCGGCGTCCACGGTGACAGCGATCCCGGCGGCGGCAAGGGGTTTGGATTCGATTTGGGTTTCTCCTAGGATAGTTTCTAGAGTTTCGTTATTACCTTGCTGTGATACCATGTTGAAAGCAATTTATACCAACACGAGGCTTACGTGAAAACTCGAGAACCGGGAGAAAAACCACGATATTTTAGTTTTATTATTTGTTTGAATGAATGAATACAATAGGTACAGAGGTTGAATAAATAGAATACAATAAGGAGTAAAAAAGGAAAAGATCTAGGCAATAAATAATATCTTCCAAAAAATACTCTAAGGGCCAAGCCCACTAATTCTAACAAAAAGCATAAAAAATATAGCTCCCTTAATACTAAATCAGGACAAACTTTACCAAAACAAAAAAAGAGTTAATTTCAGTGATTGAACGATTTTGTTTTTTCTTAGCTCGTCTTTCTCCTTTATATTACAATTTATATTTTGTGTTCGGCGGAAAATTTTATTCTGTCCTTTTTTGGTACAGATGTTTGAGGCTTCAGAGTGTTCTCTGTGTTTCGGAAATTTATGTAAGTTAATGATATTTTTTAGTACAACTGTTGTCGTTGAGATTTCAATGGGATCATCATTCATGTTTTGGGTTAATCTTGTGCTTATCAGTAAAAAGTGTCTTCAATGCGCGTTATAAATGTAAAGGAAGATTAATAAATTTTCGTATGGTCCTTTTTGGTTACTTTTTCATTCTTCTTATTAAATCAAGAAATAATAATGAAAAACAAAAATGATTGCATTTAGAATAAAGTTCCGCAGGTTGATGAGTGGTTGGCCCTATATTTCCACGCAATTGGTAAACCCGACCTTGATCTTTTAGAACCAAATTGTGCCCATTTTCGAGCCCATTCTTTTCCAAATAGGTCAGTTCTTCATAGCACAATCCATCCACATTTTAAATACACTATTTTTTTCTTGATTGAGAAGAAGGGTTGGTAAGTTTTCTCTCTCCTCTCCCCTCCCCCTCCCTTCCTTACTTTCTTCCCTAACCACACTCCGGCCCCCTTTTCCTCTTTCGGCATTCTCTCCTTCTTCTTCGAGGAGTCCCATAGCACCTGTTCTTCTCGTCCATCCTTGTTAAGTGGCAGTTTGGTTTTTGGAGATAATGAAAGTAGAAAGCTGCAAAGTAGTGAACGCTCTTAGTTGTATTTGGTTTGACAAAGAATACTTCCTTATTGAAGACGTGGAAGCCCAAAAGATCTTGACGTTATCAGACACTCAACTTAGATGGCTCTTAAAGGAAAATTTAGAATTCTTGTGTGGCTTTGAGAATGGTTTTCTTGTTTGAAACGGTTTTGATGAGTTTGGAAGTACAAGACTTAAAGTTTATGTCAAAAGTAGGTTGAGTTATGAGATGTGTAGCTTGAAAGAGGAACAAGGAACAATCTTTCATCCATATTTGTTAGAAATAGTAGGCTTGAGCCTTGATGAAAGCTCATGAGTAGTTAAGATTTACTTTGCCATTTTTCAAAGACAAGTTCAAGTTATGCAGACAAAGTGAAGTATTCAAAGAAAAATTGCCACTTTGTTTATACTCCAGGAAAACAAAGCATGACTTTTACCCCCACAAATCCAAACCACTCTCTTAAAAGAAATCCTACTGTGAAGTAGTCAGAGGAAAATTTTTGGGTGCGAGAAAGTAACGATATTTTAGGGGAAGATTTCAGTAACCTATGAACATTTTTTATGAGTATTAAACTTCCTTCCCATGTTCTCTCACCTCATATCTGCCCCCTTTGTGTAGATAATCTGGAGAATATCCAGCACCTATTATTTGACTGTTTCTTTGCATCTAAATGTTGGTTTGGCCTTCTCCAAACTTTTAATATTTGTTGGGCATTCCTTCCCATATTGGTTTCGCCTTCTCCAAACTTTTATTGTTGGTTTCGCTTTCTTCAAACTTTTTGTGGGCATTTTGTCAGCTTACTTTGCGTTCCTTTTGTCATTTGATTTAATTAATTACTTTGTACCTAGTTTTCATTCGTACTTCCAGTATAGAGGATTTTGTTTAGCTCGTTGTTTTTGTTGAGTTTGATTTAGCTATTGTCTGTTTCTGTTTTAGCTCTTTTGCTCTATGTATAACTCTCTTGTACTTTGAGCGTTAAGTCTCTCTTATTATTATTATTATTAATAAAGAGGCTTGTCTCCGTTTCAAAAAATATATATTTGTTGCATTTTTTATCAAGATTTTTTTTTTAAAAAAGGAAACGAGTCTCGCTATTATTAATATTGAAGAATAGAGAGACAAAAGCTGTACATGAGGATTATAGGGGGAGGGCATTAGTAGGCGCACCCGAGCATCTCAACTAGGTTGACACCCCCTTAGCACCCTCATCATATCCATAAAAGAAAAATAAAAAACCTTTATTCTAGGCTCCTATTTTCCCACTTTCTATTTTTATTTTCTTTGCTTTGTTCATGCTTAGATATGGAATATGATGTTTTGGTGCTAAAGGGGTGTCAACCTAGTTAAGATGTCTTGGTGCATCTTCTGATCCCCCTAGGACTTTTTTCTTTATGCTTCTTTATTATTCTCAATGTATATACCTCTTGTACTTTGAAATTTTATCATTAATAAAGAAGTTCGTCTCCTTTTCAAAAAAAAGGAAAGAGACCTTATTCAGAAAAGTAAATTAAATTGGATGAAATTAGGGGATGAAAACACCAAGTTCTTCCATTGGTTTCTTGCTGCCAAAAAAAGAAATCTGATTTCCAAATTAGTAAACGACCAAGGGGTTCCAACTCCCTCACATGTGGAGATTGAAGGTTTAATTTTTTACTTCTATTGGTTATTATACACAAAAGCTCCACAAGCTAGCCACTTTCCTTCACCTCTAAACTGGACAATAGTTTCCAATGACCAGAATAAAAGACTCACCTCAGAATTTTCAGTAGAAGAAATAAAATCAACACTGAAAATGTTGGGAAGAAGTAAAGCGCTGGGCCTGGATGAATCCATGGCAGAATTCTTAATCAAATTTTGGGATAAATTATAGAGCGATTTCCATTCCCTTTTTAAGGAATTCTACACTAATGGGAAGCTCAATGCTTGTGTAATGGAAAACTTTATTTGTTTAATCAAGAAAAAAGTGGATGCTTCCGAGGTGAAAGATTTCAGGCCAATAAGTCTCACTACTTTGACTTAAAAGCTGGTGGCAAAAGTATTGGCTGAAAGACTTAAGAAGATCATGCCAAGCATTGTTGATCCTCCTCAAAGTGCCTTTTTTAGAAGGAAGGAAAATCCTTGACCCCATTGTCGACTAGTTGAGATGTACGGGAGCATCCACTGATCCCTAGTTTTTTAATTGCTCATTGTATAACCATCTTGTACTTTGAGCTCTGCCTCATTTTTATAATAAAGAGATTCGTTTCCTTTCAAAAACATAAAAAATAAAAAACTTTTCTTTGTTTTTTTTTCTTGTTTTGCTTGGGTTCTAGAAGGTCTTGTTCTTTGTATGTTCTCTCTTGTCTTGGTGTATGTCATATGTGTTCTTTTAGTCCTCTTTACTCTTGGTATATGTATCTAGTGCTTTGAGCTTTAGTCTCTTTCATTTATATTAAGAAAGGGCTCGTTTCTGTTTTAAAAAAAAATTGGTAAGCTCCTTTAGAGTGGAAGGGCCCAATTATGCACTTGATTGCTAAAACTAATCGAATTCCTTTATGTATTTGTGCTATTACCCTTAACAGCATTATAAAAAATAAAAGGGGAGCAAAGATCTCCTTCACATCCATTGATTTTTCAATACGAAAATTGTCATTGTCTGTAAGACAAGTGGGACTAACCTAGTCTCTTTAGAACTTATTTGTGAAACAATTATTTTGACCTTTTGTGTATTACCTTCGTAAGAAAAGCTACTTGTATTGCTATCTTGTCTTCTTTTCATAGCTCCTATTTCTACCATGTTGCAGCATATATTAAGGAGCTGCAGATTGCAGACGTTGCTGTTAAGGTGGATCAGATTCCCAGAGCAAGTGAGCTCAGTTCTTATTTATATTTGAATTAATAGATAATTTGCATTTGCATATAAGATGAGGATAAGAAAATGCCTAGTTGGTTGCTGAGTCCTAGTTGTTGTCCTGTGTGGTTTAACTTTTAAGGATTGAGAAGAGGTTCATGATTTATTATAGTTTAAATTACAAATTTAGTTCTTGAACCTTAAAAAGAGTCTTGATCAATACTGTATAATATATATAAATAGTTTTTTTTTAAACAACAGGAGTTCATTTTTTGATAAAAAAGGAAAAAGAAAAACAACCTAGAGGGCAAGGGAACAAGATGCCCCCGTGAGAGTGGTATAGTTACAAAAAAATATGTGAAGGCTGCTCCAATTAGAGGTCGTGAACTGTACAAGATCTGAACTTCCAATTTTCCGTCCATCCTCTATAGAAATAGATATTATAAGATTAATTTTCAAAAACTAGCGGTTGGACGAGACTTTAATTTTAATAAATTTGAATATATCAAGAGCCTATAGGACACAAAAATTGAAAGTTGAGAAATCTATTAGGTCATTTTAAAATTTAGTAATCTATTAGACACTTTTAAAAATTAATGTCACACCCTGCCCCGTGTCACGGACATATTTTTCCAAAGTGTGTTTACCTTTGGTTATATGCTTCGATTACCCCCAGTTTATCCCATCTTTACTTTGCATAACTAGTTTAGGTGTTTGCTTTCCATTCTAGGTCATAAAGCTTGGGTGTGACGTTTCGGCATTTTCATATGCAAGCCTGCCAGAAGAAAATGTTCAAAATGTACTATAGGGGAGGCATACCAGTTGAATCCCCGCCCAAGCATTAGTTGTACTCTTTGCAAGCAACCCTTTTTCCTTGCAATTGACAGTCTTTAATGCTTATTATAACGTCTATTTCAATGTATTTCTTTCTTTCCCGCGTTTTATAAATAAAATTTCCCTAAAATGCAAAGGAAAGTTAGGACATACATCGACGTTACCCACAACTCTTGGATTTTGATCGGCTGACTTGTTCGTGAGTTAGAACAAGTGCCGCACAATCGTCCGTCTCGAGGTTGAAACGCTACGATTGTGACACCCCGCACACCACCTTACTAGTCATGCGAGACACGGTATGACTTTGAGCATTCTTGACGCGTTAAATGCCAAAAATACTCAACTTGAGGTCTTTAAGCTTTCCTTAATTGTCTGGCTTCTTACACTTAAAAAATATACTTGAGGCACTCTAAACATTTAACACAATAGGAGTGACAAAACTTAAACTTTTATTACTTAAATCAAATGTTTTACAACCAGCTTACAACACTAACAAGATACCAAGCAATGCTTTAAGATTAAATTAAACGCCTAACAGCCTCTTCTTGCTTAGCAAGCTTCTCACCCTTTCGTTACTTGGCCTTAACGCCTGATACCTGGAAGGTGAAAACTTAAAACATAAGTCGAAAGACTTAGTGAGTAAGTTCAAGAAAACCTTTTTGGAATACATTTCATAAAGGGAAATTGCATCAGATGACAAAAAAAAGTAGAAAAAAACAGCCCATAGTACCTCCTTTTTGCATATTGCGAATATGACAAGTAATGATATTAGACGACTATCAAAGGGTTATCCGCTTTTAACTTTGCTTCTTTTGCGATTTAGAAAATGTAGTGACATGGGCCCTATTATTATAATTTTTTTTGTTATTTTTGCCAACGCCCCCTTTCATAAGCTCATCTATGTAATTAATTCACGTAAACATAAAATTTTATATATCACACATTAATCATAAATTGTTCCTTTCACCAAGAATTTGAATCATTCTCTACGATAAGACTTATCATCTCGCGTTTAAACTATTGAGATGTCCTTTTCATTATCAACATTCGAGAATACCCTGATTAAATTCTTATTGCTCAGACCGCCTTACCATACACATCTTTTATGCATTGGCTGGTTTCATTCCACCATATAGACCTTCTCTACATGGCTGCCTTTACTCCTTATGTGCACATAGCAGTTAGCTCTAAGATAGGAAGAAGACTAATGGTTTAAACACCATTTCACAATCATTTGTATCATATAAAACATGTTTTGAAACATAGCATAAGCTTTCGTACAAATTTCTTTAGAAACATTCATATTGAAATCATTATTCAAATCAATAGGGGCGGGATTTGACTCTTCAATGGTACCAGCACGGGCCCTTTCTCGATATGGGTAATCCTTTTGAGACTCTCAAACTTAGTGGGTCTGAAGGCAAGACCAAAGGAGTTCACCCAGGTACGACCCACAATCTCGGACAGGACACGGCCTATTCTATTGGCTTAAAAGAGTCAGGAGCGGAGCCCCCCCTAGGAGAAGGAGTCCTTTTCATAGAAAGGAATCAAATAGAACTACTCCTCTATATTAGAATAGCGAATAGTCCTTCCATAAGATAATAGGGGAGTACTTGAGTCCGAGCTTTCTCTTGAATGAATGAGATCCTCAGACCTAAGACTAATGAAAACCTTTCAATCGTATGAAATACTTTTGATGAAAAACTCACCAACTTAGAAATTCAGACTCCAAATGCTCTTTTGTTCTTCTTCTTGCGTAAACACTTCAACAACACTTCCACACTTAACTTTTCTCTTCAATTTTCCAGAGTAACACTCTTGAATTATCTAACCTTCACCTCTATTTATACTAGTCATAAAATGGCTTGATCACCTTTAAACTCTTGTCAATTTACCAGCTCCTACTTTTAGGGCTTGTTTGGCCCAAGGATTAGAGTGGGATGGAGTGGGCTATTATAGCCTACTCCACGTTTGACCGGCTGGTTAAGAAAAACCAAAGATCAGGGTTATTTGATTATCTCAATCCTCCAATTTCCACGCACGTAGTATCATAATCCTCCCTTCAATTCCTCCCAATTTCCACGTGCTGACTATCTTAATCCCCCTTCAATCCTTCCCGTCGTTCATCTCTCCCTCTCTCTCCCTTCGTTTTCTCTTCTCTGAATTGCAATTTCTTTTTTGTCCGCGTTGAATGAAATCTTCAAATTCTCCTCTCTTTTTTTCTCCATCATATTCTCTACTTCTCCTTCTCTGCTGGTTCTGTTGAGATTGAGAAAGAATGAAATTGAGAATATCAATGGTGGAATCTGAGAAACTAGGGGAATAAGGATCATTGAAGGTCTGCATTAGAAGGGAAAACCAAATCGGAAGAGGAGCAACGACACAGAGGAGAAGAAGATGATGAATCGCTATGATTGAACAGAGCAGAAGACATGGAAATAAAAAACTCTTCTCTCCTCTGTGCTTTCTTTTTTCTTTTCTTTTCTTACAATGTTGTTGCCATTCTTTTTCTGATTTAGTATATTTAGGAAATGCAACCAAAACATATATGTGTTTCTTTCTGAATAAGAGTTTGTCAAACTTAGAATTTGAAGAATTGAAAGGATTTATGGATTTGGGATTTGAAGAATATAAAATTGATTCAAATTTTGGGTTCAATAATTTCTGGGTTTCACAGATATATTTGGGCCCAAAAAAAACAGAGGAAAAAAGGAATGAAAATGGGGTTTTAGGAAGGGCATATTTATCTAAAGCTTGGGAAGCTATTGAAGAAGAAAATGAAAATATGATTTTGATGAAATGGAGAGTTCCAAGTTTAGGAGCAACTGAAATGGATATCAAACATATCTCAAATTCCAAATTTTGGGTTGTGCCTTCAACCGTGGGATAACACCATTTTTCTTTTTACATTTTACGGTAACTTTACTTTTTCCTTTTTTTCTAATTTTTTGTGAATGATGTTATAAATATATGACAAAATCTATCTTCTACAAAGTTTATAATCATGCTAATTTTAGTACAATAATGGTATGGATTATTTGGATTAGTGCAGATATCGTGTATACTTTTAACTAAAAATAATTTTTTTTGTTCTTGACGATCAAGGTATAGTTAAATGATATATAACTCAATTTGATAATTGGTGTGTATTCTTTCTTTGAAATTAATCTTCAAAATCCTACTTGTCATATTATAATAAGTAATTAATAGAATTTGAGTAGATAAAATCATCCAATTATTAAGCTTGACTTAATTGGCAAATGAGATTTATGGTGTAAATCTCTTACCTCAATTGTATTAGAAAAATACATGAAAATCTTTTAATGCTTTACAAATATTTATTAAAGAATTTTCTCTTATTCCCATTTTTACATGCAATAATGAGGTTTGAATTTACACTCATAGTAGGAATTGCTTTACATAATATGGTTAGTAATCCGTATATGATGTGGATAAGTTGAGTGTTGAAAATTTTTATGGAAATCATGATTGCTATTTAAAGGAATAGATAGGAAATGAAGGAGGAAATGCTTGGTTGATTACGATTTTCTAAGCAATTGAGGTAATATTAGAGCTTTTATTTTCAAGGGCTGAGTAATTAAGGGATGGATAATTTAGAGTATTATGCAAGTAATTTGGTATAGAATTTATGAATTTAAGGTAGGGTGTGTACCCACGATTAAACTACTCTATAATAAAAGAGCTTCTAGCCAAAGGAATAAATTAAAATTGCTGTTTTAATATATTCTTCTTTTAGTTCAACTTTAACAATTGCGGTATGTTGGTGATATATAATTAAATTTGCTTTCAACCACTAGCTTAAGCTTTTGGGTGAATTGGTGATTTAATATGGTATCAAAATAGGTGGTCAAGGGAGGTCTTGTATTCAAGCCCCTACATTGTCGTTTCCTCCCCAATTAAAATCGATTTCCACTTGTTGGGCCTTTCAAATATTTCAAGCCCTCAAGTGAGGTAAAATTGATTCCACTTGTTGGGTCTCTCAAATATTTCAAACCCACAAGTGTGGGGGAGTGTTGGTGATATATAATTAAATTTTCCTTCAACCACTAGTTTAAACTTTTGGGTGAATTGGTGGTTTAATATGGTATATGAAAGAAATCGTTCAAGAAATTGCAAGAGATTATAGTTAATTTATTAAATGAACAACATAATTAACAAGATTGAATAAAATAACTTTTAAAAATTTGTGTATTGCAAAAAAGAATAAAGAATAGTGAAAAAAAATCACTTTTGATATAACCTAGATTATAATAATCTACACCCTAAACAGAGATTATAATAACTCAGACTATAATAATATGCACCCCAAACATAGATTATAATAATCCAGACTATAATAATTTGCACCCCAAACACAGATTATAATAACTTAAACTATAATAATATGCATCCTAAACAAAGATTGTAATAACCCATAGACTATTATAACCCACAGACTATAATAACCCACTCCACACCCCAAACGCCCCCTTAGTAGTGCACGTGTAACCTTAAGGTTTAACTTAAACATGCTTAACTTAATCTTCTACACATAGCCCATTAAGTATCCTTAAGAAATTTCCCACAAGTTTCCTTACTTCTTCTCACTTAGTCTTTAGCTTAACTGCATTCTAAGGTTTCCTCGCCTAATTCCTCATCTTGCCAAGAATTTTAAACGCCTGTTTCTTTATCGCCTAGCACTAGATAAAACGTCTTCTCTTTAACAGTCAAATTTTGCCTTTTCTAAGGTACGGGTCTCACAGTTAAGGAACTAAATAGACATAAACTTGAAAGTCGACGGACGAAACTTGTAATTTAACATTCATTCTTCTATTGCTTGTACCACAAGCATTCGTGGAAGGCATATTTTCAGATTTTTTAATATGCTAGTATCATTGATTTTGCTCTCAAAGCAATACCATCAATTCTCTTTGATGTCGTAGCTCTATAGAGAAACAAGAATCTTTTGAGTCAACACTGGTAAATTTATTATTTGTAGAATATGGTATGAATGAAAGATATAAGAGGGTCTTAGCAAAACTACTCCTGGGGAAGGAAGTTTTGAATTTTTAAGCTTCATTGTGCCTCTTTCCAAATCCTTTCAGAATTATGTAATCTATAAATATATTTCTGTTAGGAACATTTTGTTTTGTTTTGTTTTGTTTGTGCATGTGTAATGTTAATTATGGATTGTTTTTTTGGTATTTAAGTTATACTGCACATAATTTTAGTTTTTGGGGTTCCTTTTTGTTTTAATCTCTTTGGTAGATTGGTAGCAAGTAATTTTTCAGATAACTTGTAGTTTTTCTAATATCAATGGAAATATGTTTATCTTGACTTGGCTTTTTATATTTGATCAGGTTAATGGATTATGCAAACTTCTAAACCAAAACAGGGAAACTTTAACTTCCCTTGAACTCATTCATTGCAAGCTATCTTCAACTTCTGTAAATTCAATTTGCGATGCTCTAATCCATAATAGAAAGACACACGGTATACTGCACTTCTCAATCAATGGATCACGCTTTGATGAAACTGAGCCTGTTGCTTTGCCCTCGGGACTGGTATCATTTTTTTCATCAGGAAGGTATCTCCACCAATTTGAATTTCACCTCTTGTCATTTCATTAATACAAATGGGAAACATATTGTGTCAAGTGTTAAACATAAAAGCAACCAGAGTGCTGGTAAGACTTCAACAGTATGATACTCTTGGTTGTCCCCTATTGCTGTATGTTTTTTACCCAATCGTTTGGGAAAGTTAAAAGAGTTCCTTGCACGGGCTTCTATGTTATTTTGAATTGCTTAATGCCCATAGATTACATCTTTTTCATTTTTTCTTAAAACTTGGCTCCAACTACTTTTGCTATTTATTTCAGGTATTTATATTCTTTCAAACTCTGTGATAACGACCTGGGTAAAAATTTTGGGAAATTTGTCTTTCACACTCTTCTTGATGCTTCATCTTGTTTATCTGTCCTTGATCTTTCGGAAAATAAAGTAAGTATGCATGTTTTTTCTTTTCAAATTTTGGTTCTTATGAGTCAGCGGATGCAATAACTTTTCAAGAACTTTGTAGATGACAGGATGGCTCTCCAATTTTAATAGAAGATCTTTGACCGGCCTTCAGGCTTCTTCTATGGTTGGAAAATCCTTGCAATCACTGCGTGTTCTCAATTTAAGGTACCAAAGATACTTCGTTGTAATGTTGGTAGGATAAGGGTGAATTGGGGTAAATTCATTTTAATATTTGTTAGAACTTGGTTAACTCCTTTTCAGTTTCATTTTTGTATTTTAGTTCCTAGTTTCTTTCCAAATCTTTAAAAGTAGATTTCCCTTATGTACTCAGTAACCTTCATTCATGATAAATACTTTTGATTAATTTTTGGAGAAAAGAAAATTCCTCTTTTATCCTATTAGAGCATACCAATTTGGTATTGGAGCTGACGTTGACTACTGTTGGTGGAAGATTGAGAAACTAATGCCGTCAACGCTCGAGCTTTTTGAGCTATACTCGTTACTAAACAAGGCATGTCTAAGGGAAACCCCAGGAAGAAAATTATCAAGCATTGTTCAAGAAGGAGGATTTCAATGCTAGGAGAATATTCAAGGGCAAAACTTCTGTCTCGGCTATGGAACACAACAAGAGAAGGTGGAAATCGATCAAGAACATGATTGTTTTTGGATGAGAACACAAAGTGAGAGGAATTCCGAAAGGGATTGGATGAAGTCTGACATCCTTGAGAAATACATCTGAACAGTTCTAAGGAGGTAAGAGAAATATATCTCAACGACATATCGCAAAAGGGCTAGAATTGTGGATTTTGAAAGAAACATTCAAGATAACTCAAGAAATTTGTTAGACACCTAGATTTAGATAGAGCTAAGGGTAGTTAGTTACATAAGGCAGTTAGATGGTTATAAATAGGAAGTTGGAGAGGGAAGAAAGACATGAAAATTTTGGTGAAGTTAATGGGCTGCAACATTCCTTGAAAGAAAGGAAGGGCAGAGGGTTAGGGTTCTTTTACTTGTTTGTTCTTTAATATTGTAATTTTTTGTTTGAGATATCAATAAAATAGAAACACTATGTCAGTGTTCTATCAAAATTTCCCAAAGATGTGAAATGGTGCACACAAAAGTCTAGAAGTTACGAAATTCATGTGAAGTAGTGTCAAGCAAACAAGATGAAAAATCCAAAAATTAAGGCAAGGAAGATGTAAGGGTGAAATTGCAGAACCAGTATGATGTTGAAGAAGTGAAATTTGTGGAAGATACACATGAAGAAGACATTATCGACAATGAAGAAAAATGCCAACAAAGACTTTCTGTGAGACAGAAACCCAAATTACAGTCTTTTACAAAGTGGAAAAAACGACAAAGGAAAAGGCGAATTAATCAACACTGTGTAATCAAGTGCATAGAAGGCGACAAGGAAGATGAAGACGAGAAGAAGAGGGGAATGTAGAACCCACCTGAAGATGACCCAACCCAGAACCTGACCTTCCCAATGAATTTACTGTTTTTTGTTGCAAGGTTTGTATGATTGTGATCCAACTGGCAACAAATCTAATCTTTTTACACATTGGATTTGACCCATGCCTGAACCATATGGTTTAACGAAACCCAAACCAAGATGAATCTTCTCAAGGTAGGCAGGGATTTCGACAATCTTCCCTCATTTTTACATCTTTACATCATTCTTCAAACATGTTCTTCCCACATTTTTTGTTCAAGAATCTGTTGAACAGATTTGTGATTGAAGAGAAGTTGTTTTCGTGATTTTTGGACTATTTTGTTTGCAGTAATGTTCTGATGATGAACAACCTTTTCCAATCATAGGAAACTGAGGCCTGATTTTTTTCAGTTTTGAACTTCGAAATTCAAAGACGAGGGCTTTAGTGAGGAATAGAATATGATGTAGTAGGATTATGGTAAATCATTTTAATCTTGGTTAAAGCTTGGTTAATTTATTTTTAGTTTCCTTTTTGTATTTTTAATTCCTAGTTTGTAGCCAAGTCTTTGTTAATAGAGAATTTCTTTCATGCATTCAATAACTTTCATTGATCATAAAGACTTTTGATCTATTGTTGGACAAATTTTATGTACATAAATCATGGTTCAATTTTGTTCTAAAATTATCATTTATACTATGTTACCTTAAGTTGAAGCTCTTTCTTGGGTCCGTTGTATGGTGGGGGAGGGAAGAGGGAGGTATTTCTGGGAAGACCTATGGGTGGGGGAAAGACCTTTGGGTTATTCCCTCGGTTGTATTATTTGTCGTCTTTGAAAAATAATTTTGTGACTGATTTTTTGGTTTGGATGGGGAGCTCTTGTTCGTTTTCCTTTGGGTTCCATCGTGCTCTTTTTGATAGGGAAAGAACAGACGTGGTGGCTCTCATTTCCCTTTTTGAGAGTCACTCTTTCCTACTTGGGAGGAAAGTGTGAGGGTTTGAGCCCTTGTCCTTTGGAGGGGTTCTCGTGTAAGTTTTTCTCCTAGTGTCTAGTTAACCCTTCCCCCGTGGGTGAGGTGGTATTCTTGTTGGTTTGGAGGATTAAGGTCCTTAGAAAGGTGAGATTCTTTGCTTGACAGGTTCTTCACAATCGTGTCAGCATGTTGGATAGGCTTTCAAGGAAGTTGTCATCGTTGATTGGTTCTTTCTGCTGTATTCTATGTCGAAAGGCGGAGGAAGACTTGGACCACATTCTTTGGCATTTTGAGTTGGCAAGCTGCGTTTGAGATGCCTTTTTTCAGACTTTAGGCATTTCATATGCTTGTCACAGAACTGTTAGAAGGATGATCAAGGAATTCCTCCTCAATCCGCTGTTCAGGGAGAAAAACGGTTTTCGGTGGCGTGCTTGTGTTTGTGACATCTTATGGGTGTTGTGAGATGAGAGGAATAGGAGGATGTTTAGGGGTTGAAAGGGGGAGTAGGGAGATTTGGGTTGTTTGATTTTGTGTTTCTTATTGGGCTTCAATTTTGAGGATCTGTTGTAATTATCCTTTAGACATGATTTTGATAGTTGGATCCCTTTCTTATAGGGGGTCCTCCACCTTTTGTGGGCTTGGTTTTTTCGCGTCCGTGTTTTCTTTCATTTTTCTCAATGAAAGTTGTTGTTTCTATAAATAATAATAATAATATTAATGAGTTGGTCCTTATTTTTGTGTGTGGATCACTAAGTTGTTCTTGCACTGATTGAAAGTTGATTCTCTATATTAAAGGGAGAGAAGGAGAGAGATGTTGTACATCTCATGACCTATTAAGATGCAGTTAAAATAATCTTGATTTCACATCTTGTTTAAAATTTGCAATTTAGTAGAGTAGTTTTCTTCTGGTGCTACTTGTGCAGATTTGAATCATTTTCTTATTTTAGGGGAAATGGGCTAAAGAAAGATGATGCAGATAACCTAAGATATGCTTTGTTTCATATACCAAATTTGGAGTTCCTGGATATGAGTGATAATCCTATTGAGGATGATGGAATCAGGTCCTTCTTACCTCTTTAGTTTTTATTTATTTATGTATTTATTTGTTTTTATTATTATTGTATGTTATTTAGCTCTCTTATAGGCGAGTTTTTTCCAACCTTGTGGATTTACAGGAATTTAATCCCCTATTTTATTGAAGCTTCTGAAAGAAACTGTCCCTTTGCTGATCTGAATTTAGAGAACTGTGAGCTTTCATGTGATGGAGTCACGCAACTCTTGAATGTGCTGTCAACTTTAAGGAAACCACTGAGGTCTCTTTCTGTTGCAGATAATAGCCTTGGAAGGTTTGTATATCTGAAAATAGCCTGAAATCATCACTATCTTATATTTTCCAATCAAATATTTGAATGGTGTGTACTCTTGTTTTGAAGCTCGGTAGCAGGAGCTTTGGGCGTTTTCATGGGGAAATCAATTCAAATACTGAATGTTGAAGGCATTGGCTTGGGTCCATGTGGGTTTCAGGATTTAGTTGAAGGGGTAACTGCGGGGTCAAATATTGTGAACATCAACATAAGGTTCAAAATTAACATTTACGAACTGCTTCATTATTCTTTTTTCAAAATGGCCCTAAAATATAAATGATTTTTATTGTAGTAAAAATCGTGGTGGAATAGAGATAGCAACATTTTTGTTGAAGCTTTTGTCTGGGGCATCAGATCTTGTTTCTGTCAATGCATCTTACAATCTAATGCCCGTTGAATCCTTAGACATCATACGTTCTGCCCTGAAAATTGCTAAAGGTACATTGTCAAGTTGTATGAAATTTAAGTTACCACCTTACCATTGAATTTTTCCTGTTAGTTTGTTATAGCCATGTATCTGGTTTGAGGTTTAAAACCATTCAAGGCTTGGGTTGGGTGATCTACCCTTTGCAGTATCCTCCTTGTCCTTGTTCTTTTCTTTCTCAGGGCTGGTGTTCCTACTAGATCATCAAATGATGAGGCTGTGTTAGATACCTAGATTAGTATACATGGGTTTACCTTGTATAAGGGTAATTAGATTAATATAGGGTAGGGGTATAAGGGTAATTGGATAATTAGGAAGTTACTAGTAGTTGTTGTGCAAGTGTGGTTACTAGGGTGGTTACATCTTGTTATAAATGGAGGGAGGGTAAGTGAGAGGGGGGATTATTCTATGTAGTGATTTAGGGCTTGGGTGAGAGTACTCAAGAGGGAGGTTCCAAGTGCCTTATACTTGGGTTTATCTTGTATTTTCATACAGTTCATTATAATAAATTAAGATCTTGTTCTTGTAGCAAGTGTTCTAACAGGCTGCATCCTACATTTTTTTTCTCGCCCATCTCCTTAAAAATTGGAATAAGCTTCTGGACTACTGCAACTTCTAGGCGCTTCCTTAAAATACTTGGGAGTTTACTCATTAATTGCTTGATTTTATTTTGGATAGAAAATCAAATAATGAAAGCTCATGAATGGCTAAGGGGACATAGAGCTAAGAAACAAACATTTAAACTAAAAGCTGCAACTGTTAGTAATCACAAAACAGCACACATACACACAAAGAAGGATGTATAATTTTTGTTTCCCTGGTAGCTCCGTGTCCCAAGAGGCCGTTTTTCTGTGGTTTGCAGGGTTGTATGCAGTGTTATGAGATTTTTGAGGGAGTGGAATGTTAGAGTGTTCAAAGGAAGGGACAGGACCCTTGTGAGGTTTGGTTCTTAGTGAAGTTTCATGTGTCCCTTGGGGGTTTCAATTTCAAAACTTCTTTTGTAGCTATTCTGTTGGTAACGTTTTACTTAGTTGGAACTCCTTCCTTTAGCAGGGGTATTTTGATGGACTCGTTTTTTATATGCTCTTGTATTCTTTCATTTTATTTTTCAATGAAAATATACCTGAAAATAAATTATATCCCAAATTTTCCAGTTTAGATGTTCTACAAATGTATTGAACTCTCAGTTTTCATGAATTCTGCTTCGGCAGTTACACATATCCAAACACAAACATTAGTGCCTTGGAAGAAGATTTTTCAATATGAACTAAATGTTTGTTGCCGCCTGAGATAACTGATGTTATTTATTGATGTAAGCTACTGAGTATAATATGATCTTTCAGAATTTATGATATGCTATTTCTTTATGTTTGCGGAGCGATATCATACTCAAGGCTTTGTCTTAAAATATAGGTAAACTTGAGCTATTGGACTTGAGGGGAAATAATTGGGATGATCAAAAGGCTCAAGATTCACTGGTTGCAGAGTTTCAGAACAGTGTCAAGAAAATTTTAATATATTCATCATCACCAAATTTAGATGGACTTTATGACGCCGATCCGTAGTTGACTTGGCTGTGGTATCATGACTATTCAAGCTAAGGAAATTATTGGGACTCAATTTACAACCCACCAACATGCATTGTCAAGTTGTCTTTGACATTGTTAGTTTTTTTGCTTTATTTATAACTATTTTTGCCTTCACTTCTAGTAGTAAAAGCAGATAGTGCATCCTTGATTATGCTCAGTTATTGGTAAATGCATTTAGCTGTAAAGAAATAATGTATGTAGAAAACATATATCATTGATTATTATTTATAGAAATAGGACCTTCTGTGTCAGGCCCTTGCCACCAATTATTGTGGCTGAATGTGCTTTGAAGATGTAATTATGTGGCTCAAGAATGATTTACAATCAATGTTATATTTTATTTTATACTTTTGCGTGTGATTATGTTTTTTTTTTTCTTTTTCTCGCTGTCATTGTGCTTCAGGTTCTCTCTTGTAGATGAATGGGAAGATGAAATTTCTGCTTTGGGGAGTGCAGTTGCAACCAAGGAAACTCCTAAACCTTTGTGGCCTTCTGTGTGCTAGATTCTCTTACATTCACTGAAATCTGGACAAAGAACTGCTAAGGTAATTATATTATTTAACTTTGTTCATTGTATGTAATATGTCCTATTGTTTTATTGTAGTGTAGAAATTCTGCATTGAACAGTTAGTAACCATTGTCTATTGAGGTGCTGCTCGAGTAACTGCATGTCCTAATTAACAACCACTGATTCTTCAAGTACTTGTATGGTAGTTGAATAATTTTTCGAAATTCTAATAAGGTTATAGACTGATCACCTCCCATCTATATTTTGTAGAATCTCCCATACTCATAGTCGTATCTACTTTGTTTGACTCTGGTTTCAGTGGCATTATGGGGTATTTAGCTTGAATGGAACGTCAAATCTTCTAACTTTTAATAATAACAATTGAACCCTTAAACTTTCAAAAGTGTTAAAATTAGACCATCAAGCTTTGACCTACAAATGATAAAAAATTTAATCTTCAAACTTACATCATTAGTAAAATAATCTCAAACTAATTATGTAAGTTCGAGAGTTGAATTTTTAATTTTGGATAAATTTAAAAGATTCATATTTAATTTTACAAGTTGAAAGGTATAATTGCAACTACCATCGTAATTAAGGGTGATTTTTGCAATTTATCCAAGTTTTTATTCTTGTGTGTTTTTTTTTATTAGATGCTCACTTGCATGTCCCTTCCTACCTTCTATCTAAAATAAATTGTTTCCAATATTGAATGTTCCATTTCAAATTTAATCATAGAATAAGAAATTGTTTTAATTGTTGGTTTTAGAACCTAATTAGCCTCTCCCTAGAACTAAACATGATTAAATTCCTGTGGGGGAATTTTTTGGTATAACCAAATTGGAACCAGAAAAGCTTCTCTTATCTTTTTTGGTAGGACAAGAAACAAAGGCTGCTGTTATTTCATTTTGTTTGGATGACAGCCACCAATCATATCAATCTCTATACTAAACTTTTTTCATTTTCTTCTGATCAAATGAAAAAGGTCATAAATGTCTCCCAACCCACTAGGGACCAACATCTCCTCAACATAGTAGTGCTGCTTATACTATACACACCTAAACCCTAAACCCTCAAGTTAATTTGTATAAATCTTGAGTAATTTTAAGAGACAATGGCCAATTTGTATATCATTTAGCACTTGAGAAACTTGTAAGATTCATAAAATTTTAATCTATTTCTTCAAAATCTCATATAATCTTTTGGTGGGATCGACACAAAAACATAAGAAAGACATTATAGTCCACGTCTAAAGAAAAAGTTTTAGGGTCTCTTTTGAGCCAATGGAATTTTTTATAATTTAATAAAAAATAATAACAACATTTCCATAGGTTGGGGGAAAATAGAAGGAAGAGAAGAGATAATTTTACAGGTATTTTACTATTAGGAACCTTTTTGTTCTTACAAACTTTGAACTAAAATTCACATTAAAAAAATTCAGTAATCAAATGTATTTATTTCTCAAAATTTGAAGGTTAAAAAGGAAGTTTTTGTTATATGTATCATGTGTGTGTGTGTATATCAAAAAAGAAACTTTATGGTGACAGTTAAGTAAATAAAAACAAAGAAATTGTAGAGAGTAGGTTAGTTCCATAAACAATCAAACAATTATCTTACGGAACATTAGACATCAATAATACACCAAAACATATTAGGAAGGGATGAATGCATAATTCAATGAATTTGAATAATTAAAAAAAAGTTTCTTTTTAATATATTGATGAAGTATTAAATTAATGTAATAAGTTAATTGGGCATAAATCATAATTGTGTTATCAGATTGAGGGATGTTGATTGGGCTAATTGGTCCAATTTCAACCTTCAAAATCCCAACAATAAGATGCTATTGCCTATATATTGTCCCATTCTAACATTATTGCAACTTCTCCAATAACTTCTCTCCACCTAATTGTGTTGTAATTCTAAACAACCTTTACCTTTTTTTTTTCCTTTTGAATTATTTTGAAAACTATTCACATTACTCACTTTACCTTTACACAAAAAGTTAAAATTTTCTTAAATCCTCTCAATCAACCTAACATAACCTAAGTAAATACACCTTTTTGTTTATATTGCTTCACTCGCTAAAATCATACCTTTGAAATGATGTTATAACTATTTGAAACGATGTGTCAGTTTAAATTTTCGTTCCAAATTATTGCCACATTGTTATAAACAATTTCAACTTTTGTATCTACATTTAATGAATTTTTACTTACCTCAAGTGTTTGTTTTTGTGAAACATTTATAATAATACCTATAAATCGAACCAACATTTCCTAGTCAAAATCCAAACAAACTCGATCTAAGTGATTTCATCAATCCCTTTTGTTGATTTACACCACAAATGAAAGGTGCAAGGAAGTAAGATTTTATTGTATACTTGGGAACATTTGGAAACAGTACTCTTTAGAAGTGAGAGATAAAAGGGGAGAAAAGAAGAAAAGAAAGCAAAAGTGAAAAGTGAAGATGAGCTTTTTTTTAATGTTAATATATATTATATTTCATATAAAAATGATTGAAGAAAATGTCCAAAAGAAGTAGTTGAGTTGTGTGTATCATTGTATTGAGTCATACTTTTATATATATATATATATATATATATTATTTGTTATGTGTTTTATATGTTTAAATAGGTAACCTTTTTCTTTGTAAGAAAACAAAATAATCACTCTCTAAAACTCCCACTTCTTTGAATGACAATTCAACCAACCTTTTCATTTGGTGCACCTTATCTTCAACTTCAACTAATCTTATTTCTTTTCTTTTCTTTCATTTTATTTATTAATTTAAACTCGAATAGCTTAACCGTTCTCGTTTTTGTTCCTTTTTAATATTATTGTCAAAATGAGTTTGAATTCACTCGTATTTACATGACTTTTATCTCTAGAGGTCAACGATTCAATTTTCTATACAAAAAATAGTTGCAATAATATAATTTTCATTTTAGAGTTAAACCTTTCATAAACATTACAAAAACTACGTTGGACAAAAATTAAGATTTAAAATAGTGTAGTCGGATTACTACTATCGTTGTATCATTTCAAGTCCCAACTTTAATCTAAAATTATAATAGATTTCCATTTCAAGAATAGTTTGTAAGTATTAAAAGTGTAGTTATTAAAATTTTAAAAATACTAGAGATATTTTTAAAATCAAAACAAAGTTTTTTTTTAAAATTTTAATTTGGAATTTAGCAAAACAAATCCATTTAAAACATCCCCTAATCACCATCATGAGTTTGGTGAGATGCTAATTCCCTTTAGAACTAAATTAAATTAGGTTTATATTTTCTCCTTTCTCCATCCACATTCATTTCATTTTCAAAAATGTTCAGATAATTAAGCATCTTCTCATTAGTTAAAAAATGACTTAGCTTTTATAATGATTTTTCCTCATTTGTCTTCTTGCTTCTTAATATAATAATATCCTACAAATCCAATCTAAATTCATTTATTTTCAATCCACATAACCCTTCTCAACTCCCAAATTATAGAAATAAAGTTTAATTACTTCAAGAAGTTATCTACTTCATAAATAGAAACACACATACCATAGAATATATAAAAGCACATACCATAGAATATATAAAAGTATAGTGTATATGTTAAAGTAAATAAGGACTAAAAATGGAATTTAATGAAAATTTGTAAAAATAAAATAAAATAAATTCTTATAGATAGCGATAATATCGAAACTATTTACGAAATATTCAAAAATTAAAAATTAAATATATTTTTTTTGTTATGTTTAAAAATATTTCTTAAAATAATTATTTTTGAAAAAAAAATCACAAGGATGGATGAGTGTGGCTGATGTCATGTAGTATCCTATATTGTTGCTTATTATTTCCCTCTATAACCAAACAAAAGCAAATAATGTAATCATCATACCATACAACTTATTTCTATATCATTTAATAGCTTTTGTATTTTTATTTTCAATTTCAAAAGTTTAAAAACAATATAGTTGCAAACACTTCCAAAGCATAAAAGAATGATATGATCAATTAATCGATATCACGTATAAATGAGAAATATCTTAAAGAGAGGGCATGAAAGTATGGTTAAGAAATGTTTAAAAGAGTTGAAAGTTACTACTTATATACTAATAAGGTGCACCATTCCATTCTTTTCGGTGGCCCAAACTAAAAACAATGTTGATCGTTATTCTTTCTTTTGTAACTTGAAATTTTGCTAAAATCTTAGATTAATACACTTAATTTTTTTTTTAAAAAAAGGGTAGTTATTTAACTTGTAGAGAAGGTTAGGGAGTAATATAGTTACGTTGGATCAATGTTTGCGAAGACATAAAGTTTCAAATTTTTGAAGAAAAAACGAATGGACGGTTAACATATACCACACTTTTGTTATGTGGTAGTTGGTTTGAAACTTAAATATATATATATATATATATATTATTGAATTCACTCAAACTTGTTAAATGTAGCTAGTTTAGATGTGGAAAGAGTTCATAATTAAGTAGCACATTTTTCCAAAAATCAATAATCCTTAAATTTGATGCAAAATGTAGAGTAGAAGGAAAGAAGAAAGAAAAGAGTATTGGGTGCATAGAAGTATTAAGCAAGAGTAGTTAAAAGTTTAAGTGGGTGTAAGTGGGGGTGTCAACATCTTAATTGGACCAATCACTATGGAGGTCCCTAATAATTACATCAAACACTCAAACAACGCCATTTCTAGTACATTTAACAAAATTCCAATTCCATGAAAACTTAATTACTTTCCTTCATTTTATCATACTGTCTCCTAAATTCATTCTTACTTATACTTTAATTTCTCATCAATATATATATATATATAAATAAAGTAACATATCTTTACACAATAAATATGAATTCATTATTCATAATCAAACAAATCTCCTTTTCTCCAATCAACAATAACTCAATTGAAAGTGAAGCTATTTTTCTTATATACACTAACTTTGGATTTAAAGATTTTTTAAGCGAGGGAGGACGTTTAGTCGATTTTGAGCATTCTTCTATAGATTCTATGAGATATTGATGATTGTTTTTGGGTATTATTTACGGGATGGGCAATGCTAACTATACTAAATTCACATCTTAATCACATACATTTGTATGTTTGTCGCCTACGCTATGCATGGTTGACTCAATCTTGCTACTAAGACCAGTTAATTGATATTCTTGATCAAAGATTATAGATTTTATTTGATTGATTGAAGGTCTTGACAGACTTCCATACATCAATGTTCTTGGTGATGATTGTCGTGGGAGTTGGTTATTGATTGGAGTTACTGGATGGAGTCATAAAAAACTTTAGGAATAGGGGTGTACATATAGTCGGGTGGGAGGAAAATTAGGGACCAACCCAAAGTATCTGAGTTGGTAAAAAGAAATGAACCCTATTGAGTGCAATATGCAAGAGTCAACACGACCCAAAAATGGAGGTTGGGTTGGGTTGGTAGGTTTTTTTTCTTCCATAATTTAGACAAAATTCCGTATTGTTTTTCAATATGCAAGATGAACAAATTGTAATTCAAGGTACAAACATACATAATCGGATTAGGACAGATAAACCTGACCCCTTACTTGCACAACAGGGTAACTCAACTCAACTTTTTTTTCCTCCAATTTTCTAACCCAATCCAACTCAACCCTCACTGATTAGGTTGGATATATATGGGTTAATTGGGTTCCTGATTTTTTTGAACACCCCTAGAAAGAAGTGAAAAGAAAAAAAAAGACAGAAACGTGAACTTAAGTAGTAAACATTTTCTAAGCGGGTGAAGTTGAATTATTTAATATTAATTTTTTAAAATTGGTGAACCGAACACTCTATGTAGAAATATATATATATATATATATATAAAAGAAGATGAGATGGATTGAATATGTATATGATTGAAATTTAAATAAAAAAGAATTAAAAGGTTGGTATTATTATATAGGAAAAATGAAGAAAGGAGTTTAGAGATAAAATAAAAAAAAGATTTAAAGAGTAAATAATTGAAAAGAAAAGAATATTTTAATAGGACAATAGTCTCGTACACCTCAATGCTTAGCTGTACCACCCGACAAATATTATGTATTTATATATCAAAAGAAAGGTTAAATTAGTCCCAACAATTTATCACTCTTCACTTCCACACCTTAATCCTCTCCTCCTCCTCCTCCTCCTCCTCCTCCCTCTCATTAGACCAATATTCCCCAACTTTTTCTCTTTTCTCTTTTTCTCTTTCTCTCCTTTTCTCAATCAGAGACATCAATGTATCAAACGCCCACTCCAGAGATTTTTGTGTAGAGCAAATGTAGGAATAGAAGAGAGATTACGACTTTGTTCTCCGGATAATGATCTAAAAGTACAAATATATCATGTGTTATGGGATTTCAAATTCTTTTGGAATTAATTTCAATACTAAGAAAAAAGAAAGAAATATTTGAAAGACAAGAGAAAACAATTGATTAGGTGAGAAGCGTTACCATTAGTGTTTTTGGAAGGAGAAAAAAAGAGAAGAAGAAGAAGAAGAAGAAGAAAGAAATCAAAGGAGAAGTAGAAGAAAAGTGGGGTGGAGGTCAGTGGTTGAAATCGTAAATCAGAAGCAAAAGAATGGTAAATAAATAAACAAAGATTAAGAAAAGTTAATTTAAACAACTTATTTAGCTACAAAGTATCATAATTTTATTATCGATTAATTTTGCTATATATAAATGAAAATGAAAATGTAAATGTAAATTTCCAGTTTTTCCATTTCAATTTGTACTTCAGTCTCTTACTACTACTACTACTCCTCCGACTATACTCACTTTCTCCTCATCAAATCTCTTTAAACTCTCCTCTCTCTCTCTCTCTCTCTCTACAAAAACCTCTCTCCCTCCCTCCCTCCCTCGTTGAATCCACTGTTCTTCATCTTCTTCTTCTCCATTTCTCTCGCTTCCTCAATCCACTTCCTGAAATTCTTCTCTCCTTCTTTCTTTTTCCCGCGATTTCATCCCCCCCCATTCGCTTTCTCTTCCCTCCTCTTCGCCGGAACTCTCCCTTCCTTCACTTTCCCCGCTTCCCACTCTCTTCTTCATGCCACTCTTCCTCTACCCTCTCTTTCCCCACCCAATTCTACTCTTTCTTCTCCAGATCTGACCCTTGCCCTGCCGGATCCGTTTCCATCAACCCCAGTTATGGAGGAAGCCTTGGAACTCGCTCGTGCCAAAGACACCAAGGAGCGCATGGCTGGTGTTGAACGCCTCTATGAACTTCTTGAAGCTTCTAGAAAGAGCTTGAATTCCGCTGAGACTACTTCCTTGGTTGACTGCTGTCTCGATCTTCTTAAGGACAACAACTTTAGGGTTTCCCAGGGTGCTCTCCAGGCTTTGGCTTCTGCTGCTGTCCTCTCTGGTGACCATCTCAAGCTGCATTTCAATGCTCTTGTCCCTGCTGCTGTTGAGCGATTGGGTGATGCTAAGCAGCCTGTCAGAGAAGCTGCTAGGAGGCTCTTGCTCACTCTCATGGAGGTATTGGATGAGAATTACTCCTTCCAATGGAACTGAATCCCAATCTTTGCTTCGAATTTGGAGATGCCTCAATTTCATTCAAATATTATCACTTGGATTCGATCGCGTATCTTTCTCCTAGTTTTTTTCTACCCTATTTATAACTACCTAGATATTTTCGTGTATTAAAATGATATTTAACCGGGTCGTGATAGTGATTTAGTAGGAGCGATAATAGATATTGTCTTTGTTTGATGGGTATCGGCTTCTTATATTTTCTCGCCCTTTAACTTCTATGGCAGACCTATATTTGTTGATGGTTAGAACTAACAAATTACGTATTATGTTGGCTACAAATGCATTAACCAATATCGCTGCGATTGGTTTCGATTGGAGGCTATGCCTTATGAACTTTATGATATTATGGTTTTGGAACAAGGCTTTGAAGTTCGAATAACCTGCGTCAATCCCTTCCTTTCCTTACTGTTCAGAACTAGGTTGCAAATATGGTCAATGACCGTGGTATACTAAGTCTGACGTACCTTCCTTATATTCTTCTTTTATTCAATATATTGGATATTATTTATTTTAAAGTTTTTCGTGTTTACTCTTGTCTTCTTCATATGATCGTACTGAAAGGAAAATAATTCACATGACAAACGTAATACCTGTTGCTACCTGCAGATTTCTTCGCCTACAATCATTGTTGAAAGAGCTGGCTCTTATGCATGGTCACATAAGAGTTGGAGAATTCGAGAAGAGTTCGCAAGAACTGTTACATCATCCATTGGTTTATTTGCATCAACTGAGCTAACACTTCAGCGGGCCGTGCTACCTTCGGTATAAAATTGATTTTCCTAATTTAAAGAAAAAATTATAGACACCTTTGCATCTGGATTCACTTGTTCCCATCTTAGTAAGTGAACTACAAGTTTTTCTCTACAGATTTTGCAGATGTTGAATGATCCAAATCCTGGAGTTAGGGAAGCAGCTATAGTCTGTATTGAGGTTAGCAACATCGATCCTATTGCAACAATGGGTATTCTGTTATATATGCTAACAGCTTCACAACATTCGCTCATTATTATATTTCATCTTTATTATTTTAGTTTTTCATGCAAGATGACTAGAACCCATTGTTGAAATACTCTGGTTCAAGCTTATGACAATATCTTGGATAATCTCAGCTGCAATATGCTGTTGTTGAATTTAGCGATTTGACTTCAAATTTATTTTCTTCAGGAGATGTATACACAGGCTGGGCCACAGTTGCGTGATGAGCTTCAGCGCCACCACCTTCCTACTTATATGGTAAGCTTTTATTTATTTGTTTTTATTTTTTAGCATTATCTCTTCTTTCCATTTGTCTCCTTTTGTTATATGCTTTTAGTCATTTTTTCTTAATTTCTTTTATGATTTGGAAGTGCAGGAAGCTGAAAGTTTTATTCTATTTCAGTTAAAGTAGCAGAGTAATTTATAGAAATGTACGTCACTATAATATTTTTTTACATAATCTATCTATAGGTGAAAGATATTAATGCCCGTCTAGAAAAAATTACACCTCAAGTTCGGTCCTCGGAAGGACTTACAGGGAGTTTTGCAGTTGGGGACATGAAGCCTGTAAATATCAGCTCCAAGAAAAATAGTCCAAAGGCTAAAAGTTCAAACCGAGAGGTTTCTCTTTTTGGAGGTCAGTTTTCAGTTTATATTTGAATTGTATTTATTTTTATATTTTGAGAATTATCTCTTCTTCCCAACTAGGTAGTACTGTGTAGCCTGTCTGTGTCTCTGTGGCCAGCATTGTTTCAAATGGTTTCTATTTGTTATATAGTTCCCTTAGCACGCTCATTTGCTCCTGTGTGCTGTATTTCTTGCTGTTATTAATTATTATTATTGTTAGTAAAAACAATTATTTAATAATTGATGAATAAAAAAATATAATTGAGGGAAAGAGGTCACCAATGGGAAAAGGTTGATTACAAAAGTAACTTTCACCATGTTGAAGGAATCAAGAGATCATAATATAAAATTCAGGGTCTGCATTTATAGTTATGCCAAAATGGAGCTAAAAAGAACCAAGGGCTTTCTTCGTATCATGGTGTTGGGTGTTGCTCTTTAGTGGTTTTTGTATTTGCGAGTTAGGTCTTGGTATCTTGATTGGAGTCTTTTTTGTTTTTATTTTAAATTTTGTTTTGTTTAGCCAGTTGGTTGGCTTCTCTAGTTTGTGATATTTCTTTTCATGCCAGTTGGATTTTCTTCTTTATATTCTTTGTTTTCTCTTTAGTTTGGATCTGACGATATTGGATTTGCAACTTTGTTTTCTTAATTTTTCTTTTTGAAACGGAAAAAAGCCTCTACAATGATATAATAAATGAGCCTAATGCTCAAAGTATAAAGTAAAGAACCAAGGAAACAAAAAGATCCTCGTACCAACGAAATGGTTATTTGTATAGGCCATATTAGTAAATAACTAGTAAGTTTTTAGGGCCTTTGGTTATACATAAATAGAGGGAGTTGGTTGGGAGCAAGGTGTGAAGATTTTAGTAGAATATTTAGTGCGGGAATTTTTGGAGAGAATAGCCCTCTTGCAAGGCTATGGTATATTGTAACTTCCTTTTATTTTATTTTTTTTGAAACGGAGACAAACTTCTTTATTTATAAAGGAAAATGAGACTAATGCTCAACGTACAAGAGAAATATATTGTAACTTCCTTTGATATTGCAATATATATATTTATCTTTTAAGTGTTCTGTTTTGTTCTTGAGAGTTCTTGTTAGGTGCTAACCTAACACCAGAACTTGGATTATGTTATCTTTTAATTATCCTTTCTTAGGAGGTTACTGCCGTCATGTGCAGGAGAAAGTGATGTAACAGAAAAACAGATAGATCCTGTAAAAGTGTATTCGGAGAAGGAGCTCATTAGAGAAATTGAGAAGATAGCTTCTATCCTTGTTCCAGATAAAGATTGGTCTATTCGCATAGCAGCCATGCAGAGAGTTGAGGGACTTGTTTCTGGAGGTTTTTATACTACTCTTTCCTTGTGCTATGCAATCACATGTTGATGGATATGATATCTTGAATGAATTGAATTTGTTAAGATAACTGTGATTTCGCAAGTTACAAATCTTCTTTTCCAATGAAGTTGCAGTTTCTCTTCATTTATGAAATTACTTAAGGATGTTATATGTTGATTAACACAGTAGCCACAATTGTGTGTAATTTGATAGGTTGGAAAAATTGTTAAGGTTTGTAAATATTCTTTTGAAGGACATTTCCATTATTAACTACAATTTCTTGATTCACACTTGTCTTTGATGTTGGGGCTATATCCCAGTGTTTCATCAATGAAATTCTCAACAATCAACATCTTCAATTGATAATACAATGTTCATGTTTTAGTGAGCTCTAAACAATTCTTTGATACATTAAACATTGACTGTCAAGAGTCTTTAGAGGTTTAGAGAAGGATCCTTCTGAGATTTGGTCCTTGGTGAGATTCCATTTTTTTCTTTGGGCTTTAGTATCAAAGTTTTTTTTTTTTTTTTTTAATAATTATTCCCTTGGCAATATATTGCTAAGTTGAAAGCCTTTCTTGTAATTGACTTATTTTTTATGGTGGACTTTTGTTTACCTTTTTTCATTTCATTATCAATGAAAATTGCTTTTTTCATAAGAAAAAAACGTTGACACTGGCAAGAAATCTCTCTAACATCAGATTAAAGACCAAATATCATAAAATAAGATCAATAATTGATTCTTCTCTTTTTTGAACCACTCTTCCAGCATAATTGGGGAAGTTTGTTAATAAAATTAAGAGAATATGATAATGCAATATAGGATTTCTATTTCATCTGCAATTTCAAAATCTCTCTGAATTTTCATCAATATCAATATCATCTTTTTTTTTTCTCTTGTCTAATTTGAGTAAAATTTTCTTATCAAGATATGCATTACGACTTATTTTTTCATCCTTGGGATTGTCATATTGAGCGATTGGTTATTGGTTGATAGTTTTTATTAAAAAAGTTTATTGGTCAATAGAAAATTTTAAATTTAAATAAATGGCGCAAAAATAAAAAAAACATTGATATTGATAAAAACATTGTGACAAGTTTTTTCTTTTTCTAGAAGAAAAGGAAAATTTAGTTCGAGTTGATTTTCTTTTAGTCTAATTCTAAGAAAGAGCCCTAGTTAGAATTAGTAATGATAATTTTATGTCAGTATAGTTATTGCAAAAACCTTTCAGCATACTATTGGAAAACGAATGAAAATTTTGTAGTGGTATTCCTCCTGAGTCTAATTGGGGGCTTTGAAGTTTACCTAGTGATTAGTGGAGACCTTGAGGTTCGATACATTAATAATATTGTCACAATCTTTCTACTGTTGCTGTTATGTGAGCTTATTTGTGGGCTGACTATCACTGCATTGGTGTTGTGAAATGATCTTTATTTTATGTTTTCTAATTTCTTTCGATAGGTGCTGCTGACTATCCAAGTTTTAAAGGGTTGTTGAAACAACTGGTTGGACCTCTCAGTGGACAATTATCTGATAGAAGGTCTAGCATAGTGAAACAGGTGTGATTGCACTTACTTTTTTGTTCTGAACTATTGATTTTAACACATTACTTTTTTGTTCTGAACTATTGATTTTTAACACACTTTTGTTTTTTATTGGTTTTGTTCTATTGTGAACCGGATTTCAATTTGTGTGCCAATGCCTCTAGATATTTCTTGTGTAAGATTTGTGTTATCCTCCATTGTCATTTAAGGTTACACTAACGTTTAGTGTATCCAAAGTTATAATACTTTCTCTTTCTTGTATGCTTTGATAGTCATATGGAAACTATTTATTTTATTTTAATATATATATCTTGTTTAGCCTGTTGAATAGGAAATACTATTTGGTTTCTTCCCTCTTGTACTTTTGTATATAGTGATATGCTTGTTTCCTTTAAAAAAGGTTGGCCTTTTCTTCTCTCAGTTCTACTTTGTATTTCAGGCTTGCCATTTGTTATGCTTTTTGTCCAAGGAACTTTTAGGAGATTTTGAAGCCTGCGCCGAAATGTTTATTCCTGTAAGTGAAAGATGCTGTAAAAATGTTGTTATCATGCTGGGAATCCTAATTTGTTCTTGTTGTCTGGTTTGTTTCTGTTCAGGTTCTTTTCAAGCTGGTGGTCATCACTGTACTTGTAATTGCAGAGTCTGCAGATAATTGCATAAAAACGGTATTTTTATTGCTTTATAAATTAGTTCTCTTATACCCTTTATACCCCTTTTATTCCTTTGTCTTGTTAGGAATTTAGTTGCTTTGGCTCTTTTCTCTGGGCTGTGGTTTTTCTAATTGTTTTTTATTTTTTCATTTATTTTTCTCAATGAACTGGTTCCTTACAAGAAAATAAAGAATTATTCTGTCTCTAAAGACAAAATTTCACTTGATTAGCAATTCCCCTCCCAATGGACTTGGAGGGTTGGTAATAAAATCGTTGAGGTGCTACTATTTCATGTGGACTTGTGTGCACGTAATACTGGGAGAGAAGGAAAACAGAAAAATAAAGTTGTTTATAGATCAGCTGTACACAATAATGTACTTTCCAAGTAACCCAATTTCACTGAAAAGAGAAGGTTGGGTTCCTAAAGATAGCATCCATTATGATTCTTGTATATCATCACTGGTATGACCCAAAGGTGGACTACGCTGGTTGGGATATTGACTCGTTCCCATCTTATCTTGGTCTTTCTCTTGAGCATGCTTGTGTATGAGGAGTTTCTTCTCATAAAGTGGTAGGTTAACGCTCATTCAATTGATGTTAATCCTTCTATCTTGAGAGATTCTTGGTTTTCCTGATGTGGAGGATGAAAATTCCCAAGGTCATCTTTGGCTGGTAGGTTCTCCATTGTAGGGTGAATACCTTGAGAGGTGTCGAGGAGTCCATGGTAGGGATTTTTTCCCTCTCTTGTGAAGTTTGCTTTGTTTAAAACAAAGATGATTGAGGAGTTCTTTACCACCCATTCTCTTTTTAGGGAGAAAGGAAAGCTTCCTTGGCTAGTGGGGTGTGTGCGATTTATGGGTATTTTGAGTGAAAGGAAAAATAGAATTTTTAGAGGGAAGTAGGTTTTAACTTTTTGATGTTTGGTTTCTTGCTAGATTCCATGTTTCCTTGTGTGCTTCGGTTACAAAGTCTTTTTTGTAATTATTCTTTTAGTTCTATTTTGGTTGATTGGAGATCTTTCTTATAGTTTGTCTCCATTCTTTCATGTAGGCTTTCTTTTTTGTATGCCTTTGTATTTTTTTATCTTTTTCTTTTCTCAATAAGGATTTAGTTTTGATAAGAAAAAAAATATTGAAAGAGGCTCTTATCTTAGAGGAAGAGTTTTTTCTCATATAGGAGTGGACTTACTATTATCTAGTCAGTCTTGAGTGGTGTCTTGACTTAGTTCCTGTCCATGTTTAAAATCCCCTGTACGGTTGCCAAGATCAATCAGAAGTTGATGATGGGTCTTCTCTGGCAGTTGATGAGTAGAATTTTCACCAATCGTTATCCAAGAGTTAATATGCGAAAGTTTCCTTCAAGAAGAATCACTAACTTTACTGCTAACAGACACAAAGTACAAGCTCCCACCCTTTCCAGAGGGTGGTTCTCTTCCAACAGTCCGGTAATACAATACCAAAAGTAAGTATAATCACAAAATACATTTAATCACTTAGATAGGCTACTAACCCTAAGTAGGTGAATTTTCACTTTTGCCTCTCCTAACATAAGTGTGCATGAGTGGAGGCCTAATGGAACACTATGAATTAATTCTAAGTTGAAGGATTTCCAATTCTCTACGCTCTTACTCATTTATACTACATTGTGAGATATTGTGAGTAGGATATGTCATTTGGTTGTCACCAATTGAATTGCAGTTCTCATTCCTTTTTTGAGAAGTGATGTGTTCGATACTAGTATGATGCCATTATCAGGAAAAAAACAACCAGTATGATCTAATGATCTACAGGTTGTATAATTGAGGAAGAATTAGTAAATTATCACGGGCCACTCTTTACATGGGTATGTTCCTGTCTTTCTTGGAACCCTAAGGCTAAAATAGTTTTATTTTCTTTTTCATTTAGATGCTGCGTAACTGTAAAGTTTCACGTGTGCTTCCTCGCATAGCTGATAGTGCAAAAAGTGATCGAAATGCTGTACTACGTGCACGGTGAGGATTTCTTTACTTTCCAGAAACTCATACGGTGGCTTTGTTTTTCTGATTACTATTATGACTTTCTTGTACAATAGATGTTGTGAATACTCACTTCTCATTCTTGAGCATTGGGCTGATGCACCTGAGATACAGCGATCTGCTGATTTGTATGAGGATCTAATCAGGTGTTGTGTTGCTGATGCAATGAGTGAGGTACTAATTAAAAATAATTTAAGTTTAATTACCTCGTATGAAGGGTTTCTTTTTGCCTTATAAATTTATTTCAGTTGAAATGATGGTAAATTTTTGTTTAGTTTTCCCTTTTTCCTAAAAAAGATTACAATAGCTTCTGATTGTCTGAATATCTTAATTACGTGAATTGGTATGGCATTCTTATCCTTAGAGATCCATCTTTGCTATTTTCCTTCAATTTTTTTGTTTTATTTATAATTTTATAGCTTTAGAAACTTTAACTGCCGTAACATGATTACATATCTGAAGTTATGTGTAATATGACATTCCATTTCATCTCTCTTATCACTACCTCACATGTATATTTACTTGAAAGGTTCGAGCCACTGCACGAGTATTATATAGGATGTTCGCGAAAACTTGGCCAGAGCGTTCCAAACGTTTATTTTCCTCCTTTGACCTTGTGATTCAAAGAGTACGGCTTACCTTCATTTGAAAAAGGTTTCAATATCAATTCCATTATCAAATGCTCTATTGTCTAAATTCCGAACTTTCTTCCAGTTAATTAATGAAGAGGATGGGGGTATACATAGGCGACATGCATCTCCATCTGTTCGTGATAGAGGTACAATGATGTCAGTCAACTCTCAAACATCTACTGGTTCAAGCTTACCTGGATATGGAACTTCTGCTATTGTTGCAATGGATAGAAGTTCGAGTTTATCATCTGGGACATCACTCTCTACTGGACTTCTGTCTCAGTCAAAGACTTCTGTTGATGGTTCTGAACGTAGTTTGGAGAGCGTATTGCACTCAAGCAAACAGAAGGTCAATGCAATTGAAAGCATGCTCAGAGGCTTGGATTTATCTGAGAAACATAACGGAAATCTTCGATCATCTAGTTTGGATCTAGGTACCCAATGACATTTACTGTTAATTAGCTTTTCTTAACCACGCTTGAGCTCTTGGGTTTATTCCTGCTGTTATCTGTTTTGAAATAAGTAGCTAAGTTTGATGTGTGTGAGCGGCTAAATTTTCCTCTTACTTCCCCTAGTGCAGGAGTTGACCCTCCATCATCTCGTGATCCACCCTTTCCTCAAGCTTTACCCGCATCTAATCATTTCAGTAACTCTTCTACAGCTGATCTAACTGCATCAAATACGAATAAAGTAAGGAGCCGCCAAGGTGGATTGGGTTTATCTGATATCATCACTCAAATTCAAGCTTCCAAAGGTTCTGGTAAATTGTCACATCGCAGCAATGTAGTTAATGAACCTTTATCTACTTTTTCGTCTTACCCAGCAAAGCGGGTTGTTGACCGACACCAGGAAAGGGGTTTTGTCGAAGAGAATAGTGATATTAGAGAAGTTAAGCGGTATATTACCCCACAAACTGAGAAGCATTACTTGGATGTATCTTACAGGGATGGGAATTACAAGGATTCTCATAATAGTTACATTCCCAATTTCCAGAGACCACTATTGAGAAAGAATGCAGCTGGGCGAATGTCTGCAACTAGGCGTAGGAGTTTTGATGATAGCCAGCTACCACTTGGGGAAATGTCAAGTTACGTTGACAGTCCAGCTTCTCTTAGTGATGCTCTTAGCGAGGGTCTTAATCCATCTTCTGACTGGTGCACTAGGGTTGGCACCTTTAATTATCTTCAGTCTCTGCTGCAGCAGGGTCCAAAAGGAATACAAGAAGTGCTTCAAAATTTTGAGAAGGTAATGAAGTTGTTTTTCCAGCACTTGGACGATCCACACCATAAAGTAGCACAGGCAGCACTTTCAACACTGGCTGATATAATTCCAACCTGCCGAAAGCCATTTGAGAGCTATATGGAGAGGATCTTGCCCCATGTTTTCTCTCGGTTGATTGATCCAAAGGAGTTAGTAAGGCAACCCTGTTCGACGACTTTGGAAATTGTTAGTAAAACTTATAGTACGGATTCTCTCTTACCTGCTCTACTCCGTTCTTTGGATGAACAGCGATCCCCAAAGGCAAAGCTGGCTGTTATTGAGTTTGCTATCAATTCTTTTAATAAGCATGTAGTGAATTCTGATGGCTTTAGTAATAATGGCATCCTGAAGTTATGGCTTGCAAAATTGACACCGTTGGTTTATGATAAAAACACCAAGTTGAAGGAAGCAGCTATTACATGCATTATATCTGTTTATTCACACTTTGAACCAGCAGCTGTTTTGAATTATATTCTTAGCCTATCAGTTGAAGAACAAAATTCCTTGAGACGAGCACTTAAACAATATACACCTCGCATTGAGGTGGACTTGATGAACTTCTTACAGAACAAGAAAGAACGTCAACGACCGAAGTCCTTGTATGACCCATCTGATGTAGTTGGAACATCTTCTGAGGAAGGTTATGTTAGCATGTCCAAAAAGAGTCAATTCTTTGGTAGATATTCAGCTGGTTCTCTTGATGACGAGAGTGGTAGGAAGTGGAATATGAACCAGGAATCAACCCTAGTGACAAGGAGCATTGGTCAAGCTACTTCTGATGAACTTCGCGAGAATTTGTACCACAATTTTGATTCTGGTTCCAGCAATGATGTTATTAATATGAAAACCAAAGATGTGCATTATTTGGAAAATTCCACACAACAGAACCTGGGCTCACGGACAAGTCTGGTGGATAATGTTGATAATAGTGTTAATATTGATGATTTGTCTTCCCTGCATTTGGTTAACGGTGAGAATGATGATGACCACTTAGGAATTACTGAAAACATTGCATACAACGACGAGGCTGCGCTAGAACTCGAATCTCATCAACACAAAACTGTAACTGTCAACACCATGGTAGACACAGGCCCTAGCATTCCTCAAATTCTTCACCTGGTGAGTACTCTACGAATGGATTGTTCCTTCAAATTATTTTTGTATCTATTACTTCTTTTATTCCATTTTAGCTTTAAGAATTTTATATCTTTGTATTAGATGGTACGTAAGATGATTGGAGTGATGCTAAATGATATATGTTGTCTTCTTTCTGCAGATCAGTACTGGCAATAGTGAAAGCCCTTCTGCAAGCAAATGCAGTGCGCTTCAACAGTTGATTGAAACTTCCATAAGTAGTGATCCATCCATTTGGACCAAGGTATGATCCAACTATAGATCTATTGATAGTTCATATTTTCACTTCAAGAACTTAACAATTGGTGCCCTTTAATTTATTTATTATTATCATTTTTGGGATGGGGAATTGGAATCAGCTTTTAGATGGGGAATGTACCTTAGCTTCATGATCATCGAGGGTTCCCTCTGAACTGTGTTGTAGAATTCAGTGTTTAGGCCCAACTAGGGGGCCTCACTTAAGAAGTGAGGTGCGAAGACCCTGTGAAGTCCTTACAGTCAACATTCTTTTTCATGCTCTGTATTGGTGTAAGCATGCTTTATCCTTTCATTGAGTGTAGCTTAAGCAGTCTTTTAAGTATTATCCAATTGGAGAAGTTTTTTATAACTTCATTTGGATGAGAATCTTCATTTGAAGTAATTTTTAAAATGGAAGCGATCAATAACAGATTCTAAAAACCAACTATTTCTTCTTCCTTTAGAAAACGTCCAAGGAAAAGCTCCATGATGATGTTGAATCCCAAAATGATGAAACCAATCTCTCTTGATTTGAAGGAAGTGCAAATAACCTAGGGACACATACTTGGGGCATTGTTTATCCGAACTCTGAAGGATGAGCCAGATTTATTTATTTTTTAATTATTTTTTAAGAAACAAATTTCATTGATGTATGAAATTTACAAAAGGGCACCAAATCAAAGGAGTTACAAAAGACTTATCCAAGTAGTTGAAAGAGATGAAAGATCGTAAGAACTATATGAAGATTTACATTTGACCAAGACATAGTTAGGATTTAGCTAAAAATAAATCCTGACCATGCCCCCAAGTAAAAAACACCAATGCTTTCAACATCTATCTTGCTCACCTGTGGACTTCTAAGACTTAATTATGCCAGTTAATACTTTTCTCCAGAAGGGAGTTTTGGTTCCTGAATGAACACCCCCAACCCCTTTGAAAAATGGTTGCCAAGTTTCTATGCTTCCAAGTTCCAATTCCGAGTTCCCCTTTATTTTTAACCATGTGGTTTATGCTGATTCCTTCCCTTCCCAGATAGAAGCCCTCAATAGACATTCCGATTCCTGACTAACCATGTACATTTTGCAAGACACCTCAACCACCAGTATATTTTTTTGGACCTTGAAAGAATAGACTTGATTGTGTTTCTTTCCACATTGTCCAACTTGTACTCTTGAAGAATAACCACAAAAGGTTGCTAGAAAATGACTTATATGTAGACTTGAAATAGACCTGATGTAACTGATGCCAAGGCCTTCTTCCAAGTGATACCATTCTGTTAGCTTCTCTGTTCTGTTTCTCAAGAAATGCACGTGTTTGATTATCAAGTTTTGTTTGCTTAACATTTTATTATCTAGTTGATCATGCCATTTTCAAGTTTTAGTTGTTTTGCCTAGGTCCATTTTTATTTCGTAGTTTGTTTTCCCATTTGCAGTACTTCAATCAAATTTTGACAGTGACACTGGAAGTGTTGGATAATTCTGATTTCTCTGTACGTGAGCTAGCTCTTTCATTGATAACTGAAATGATTAAGAACCAGGTAAGTTAAATACCACTCTTCTGATGCTTTATGGGATACTGCACTTGTGCTATTGAACATAATTATTCAACATTTTCGTATTACATTATTGATGAATTATTCTTTATTTAGTGTATTCTCACTTTTATTCTTCATTCTTGTAATTCCAGAGGGATTCTATGGAAGATTCTGTTGAAATCGTGATTGAGAAACTGCTTCATGTTACCAACGACATTATTCCCAAAGTAACTTTTCTGAGGATTCTGGAACTTCTTTTGCTTGTTTTTACCGTCTAAAATTGTTTCTTGCACCGTTTATTCAGGTATCAAACGATGCAGAACATTGCCTGACTATTGTGTTATCTCAGTATGATCCATTCAGATGCTTGAGCGTATGTATCTTTGCATTCAATTCTTTTTCTTTATAGCTTGTTGATAGCTCTTCGTTTCAATACTTTATTTCATGTATTAGGAAAGAAAAAAACAGCCTTGGAGATGTGGCTTTTTTAAATAGTAATTTCTTTTAACTCTTTCACTAAGCTCTAAATGTTTTGTTTAACATGGGTCGTATACTTAATTTTTCAGGTAATTGCTCCTTTGTTGGTTACGGAGGATGAGAAAACTCTTGTTACCTGCATCAATTGCTTGACAAAGGTTTATTCTTTTAATTATAATAACCCTCCAAACTAAGATAAATGCTTTAATCCTGCTTTTATTTCCTCCAAATTTTCACCCAAGAAACTGTTGTCACTTGTACTTTAGGGCACTGCAGCTCCTAAAAAATGAAGCCAGAACAGCATTTACTGTTTTTATTTATTGAATTTTGATTCTTAGCTATTGCTCTATTTGGTTGTTCAGCTTGTAGGTCGGCTCTCGCAAGAAGAGTTGATGTCACAGTTACCCACATTTTTGCCTGCTCTCTTTGAAGCATTTGGACATCAGAGTGCTGATGTAAGGAAGGTAATGGCCCACTGTTCTTTCTTTTATTCACTGGCAGGAATGGTATTGTTCATGTGATATTAAATTTACCTTTTTATCGCTTTTGGGTTAATTAGTAATTTAAGATGGTATTAGAGTAGTTTGGTTTAGGAAATCTTGTATTCAAACCTTGATATGTTATTCTCTTATTCTCTCCCGTTAATATTGATTTCTACTCGTTGGATCTTCATATTTTGTGGTAAATACAATATTTTAAATTTATCTTCTTTTGGTCAATTGGTGATTTAAGAGATAGTCGTCTAGTCCTGTCTATAAAACAGAACGTGTCCATTTTCAATCTCACAAAACCACCATACTTCAAGCATGGTTTTTGCAATTTGCCCAATAAACAAAAGCATTCATATCTCACACAGCCTATTCACTGATAATTTGATGCAGACTGTTGTCTTCTGTCTTGTTGACATCTACATTATGCTTGGGAAACAATTTTTGCCACATTTGGAAGGACTCAACAGCACTCAACTACGTTTGGTCACAATTTACGCCAATCGAATTTCGCAAGCTAGGACGGGAACAACCATCGATGGCAATCACGATTAGGGAGTTTACTTGCTTGTAATGTAATTTCTGATGTGAAGAAAGTGTTCGTATATTCCATTCCTTGGTGTAATTCTGTATATTGTGTGCATACATTATGGAGGCTCTATCCACTGGCCTATAATTTTTTTTTTCTTTTCCACCCATTATATATTCTTTTCTATGTCATTTAGCCAGTTTGATTTGAAGTCAAAGAGTGTTTGAAACCCATTATGAAATTCAAATGATTGTGCCCAATTTTGTATTTTACCATTCCAGAATATTATTTATATGGTTATTGGATGAGGGAGGGGTTTGAATTATATTTTTTTCCCCTTTTTCTCTTAAAATCATTTGGGAATATTAATGTGGATTCGTTTCATTTATATTTTCAACTTTGAAATCTTCTTTGATGAAGACACTTGGTTTATTTTGCTTTTGAGGACATTTTTATTCAACGATATACCATGGTTGAGAAGCAACTTTATTTGTATCGCTAATATTAATATTATATATATGGATAATTGTCATAGATGAGAGTGGCGTAATAATTATTTAACTTGTGATTCCACTTCTAGGTTTCTTAGGATGATTATTTGAATTTTATGTCATATTGAGTTTAAGTTTATAGTCTATAGTTTATAGTATAAGAATAAGATTGGACATCTTATTATAAAAATACCGTGGATATCATCTATATCGTATTTGATAAAAATGGTAATAAATAGAGGCATCTTATCCAACAAAATTGTAAATCTCAATTTTTTAGAGATTTTTTTTAATTAATTATTATAAATTATCTAGGTGTATTTTGAGAATTGAAGTTAAAATTTAATTATTGAGTTAAAGACAATTCATATTAGAATTAAATTTTAAAATCACTCATTTGGTTGATGAATTTATAAAATTTTAAAATAATTAATTTGGTTGAGTAAAAGAATTGAGGATTTGAGTTGATCGGACAGAAATGAAAAGTTGATTTCTATTAAATAGGAATATATACATAATTAAAAGTTTGATATTAATTATTTAGTTTTGTCTAAATAATTAATATGGAAAAATAAAGTTAATTAAGTAATGAAATATAATTATAATTATTGAAAAATAAGATGGGTTACGGAGGAGAGATGATTGAGGTTGATTGTTTGGGTAAGAGATAAGAAATTGATTGAGAAAAGAGAATGAGAATAAAAAAAATATATGTATTTGTATTATATGTATAAGGCCATTTGCCAATGCAAAGTCTAAAATGAAAATTGAGCTCATTACCTAACCTTTTAAATTTTAAAGGAATGAAAAATTATGAAGCTCACCCAATTGAAATTTTTGGAGGACAACAATGCCATTCATAGTTAAAAAATATGTAAATACATTTGATTATCCTATAATTATTATCTTATCGTTATCTTATTACCACTAATTATCAATGATACTAATTGTTATTTGATGTACATTGTTATTTAATTTTTATTTGATGTACGTTGTTATCTAATTGTTAATGATATTTATTTATCATCTCATTGTTATTTAATTTAATATGATACTATTTAATATCTATCGACCTTTTTTTTCACGATTACCGAGTAGTTTATCGATAACAATCTCATTATCTTCCATCTTTTCTCAATTATTAGATAGTTTCTTATTACCATCACATTATCATATGATTGTCATCTGATTACCTTCTATTTTTTGTCAATTGCTAAGGATTTTTTTTATTACATTATGATTGTCATCTGATTACCTTACATTTTTTTTTCTTTTGTTAATTTTTACATAGTTTCTGATTATTCTTCATTTTTATAATCGATAAGGTTAATTAGATATTTATTTTATCAATAAAACTAATTGTTCCAAACTATATGCTGTAAATTTCAACAAATGGTATTTTCGATTTCACTTGAAAGTGATTGAGAAATAATAGTCCAAACCTTTATTTATAAATTATAAAACTAATTGTCAATTACATATATGCCCTTCTTTTCATAGCAATTGCGATCTCATAATTTGATAATAAGATGAATGAATAATGCAAGGTTTGTGGTGTTTAAACTATAGGTTTAAGGGAGTATTGATTAGCATTGAACACTATTTCTCAATGGACTTGGAGCAGACCACGGAATAAAGCCTTTAGGCTTGCAGTTTTTGAACCCTCCAACGATTGGTGGACTTGGAACCGTTTCACCATCTAAGTGTTTCGAAATGTCGTAGACGCTTGTTCCTGTTGTAGGATTTTGAATGATTTGAAGCATGTTTCTTGAAGTTGCGATGGTTGGGGAAAAGTAGGAGATGACCAACGAAGAGATGAGGAAGAAAACTAGAGAGCATCGTAGCATAGCCATTATATTAAGAATGAAGCAAATTGAATAAATAAAGATAAATGGTGTAGTTGTTGAGTTTTGGAGATATTTTTCTTTTCTTTGTTAGAATGAGGGATGAACTTTTTCTCAATTATGTTGAAGAGTGGCTCTTAAATATTATGTGGGAAGAGAGAGCGCGCAATCAAGGAAGATAAATTAAGAAAATGTATTCAAAATAGGCTGTCCTTAATCTTTAAGTGCATTTCACAACTGCAATTTTCTATGTTTTTGTCAACGAGTTCGTTGAAATTTTGGTGATTTTTAAAACAAAATTGGTCTAACGTTATTTGAGTACAACTATTTTCTGATAAGAACTATATATGAAGTTTTAATAAACCACATCACTTTAAACCGTAGTTAGGCTAAGGTCATAAGGTTATAAATTAAGATAATTAATGCAATCTCCAACAACATTTTATTTGAGAAACTTAGAAATAATACTTCAAGTGGATGAGGTTCAAAATAAGTAAATAGATAAATAAATTGATGAATAACAAATAATAAAATTCTAATTCGATTGCTTACCATAGTCAATACGATCGCTTAGCGTGATCAACACGGTCGTTTAGATTTGAAGCATTTTTTTCGTTGTTAAAAAGAACTACACGATCATGTTGATAATACCTATATGATCATGCATAATTTCCTACATTATTGCATATAGAGTTGCAAGGTATATTCAATTAGATAATACACACATTCATGTTTGGAAGGATTTAGCTGATGCATTTCTAAAGCAATACAAACATAATATTGATATGGCTCCAGATCGTTTAGAGTTGCAACGTATGGAGAAGAAGAGGTCAAAAAACTTTAAAGAATATGCTCAACGATGGAGAGGTATGACCGCAGAGGTTCAACCACCATTAACAGACAAAGAAATGACGTCTATGTTTATGAATATTTTGCGGGCTCAATTCTATGATCAAATGATTGGTAATACTACAACCAATTTTTGTGAAATTATTGTTATTGGTGAAAGAATTGAATATGTGATAAAGCACGGGAGGTTAGCAGAGGCTTCAGCTGAGTATGAGGGATTAAAGAAAGGAACAACATCTAAGAAGAAAGAAGGTGAGGTTCATGGAATTGGTTTCCTAATTCAGGGAACCACAAATCGTTTTTTAGCCAAAGAAAACATGACCAAAATTTTTCTTCATATATAAGCAATGTTTCTCATGTTCCTCATAACAACTATGTATCAACTCACTCTTTCTCTAGAGCCCAAAAACCTGTTAATTCAAACTCTTCTTAACCATTTGTACAAGGTCAAGGTAGCGAGACCAACTCAGATACATGACGATTTGATCCAATTCCCATGACATATACAGAACTTTTACTTCAGCTAATTCAAAATCGATAGTTAGCTCATATCCAATGAATCCTATACAATCTTCTTATCCAAAATGGTATGATTCAAATGCTCGATGTGATTATCATGTCGGAGGAGCGAGACACGCAACTGAAAATTGTTTGGCTTTAAAAAGGAAGGTACAATATTTAATTAATGATGGATGGTTAAGATTCAAAAAGTTGGTGAGAAGCCGGATGTCAACAACAATCCACTGCCTAATCATGAAAACCCAGAAGTGAATGTTGTAGATTGCTTTGTTGAAAAGTGTAAAAATGAAGGAGAAACAGTTTATGCATGTCCACCTGATTTCGAGCTTAACACTTGGGATGTTGTAGATATACCTACATTTTCAAAAGAATTTCAAGAGTAATGATTAAACTTTTATTTGTCAAATTCCTTTTACTTTATATTGGCTCTACACAAGGCCACAATGTTTTGTTTACTTCACAATATGAATGTACTATTTTATTTGTTATTTAATGAAATCTTCGCATTTTCCTTTTATTCTTTCTAACTTCTTCTCTCTGCTTTCTTTCTTACATTTTTCAAATTAAATACAAAATTTCAAACCTTTTCATAGACAACATTCATAAGAACGAAGATGTTAGTAATTCCAGTTCTACCCTTGATACTTTAATATACACTACGAAATTTGACAAAGAAAGTGACGATGAAGATGCCAGAGGAATATCCTCAAAACTATTAAGATTAGTAGAAGAAGAAGATAAGGTCCTAGGTCCTCACCAAGAGCTAGTTGAAGTAATCAATTTGGTTTCTCAAGAGAAATGAAAAGAGGTAAAAATTGGCACATCAATGACCAGTGAAACTCGAAAAAAAATGATTAATTTGTTACGTGAGTACTCAATATTTTTACTTGGAGTTATCAAGATATGCCGGGGTTAAATACATATATTGTAGTACATCATATTCTTTTGAAGTCAGAATGCAATCCACTAAGACAAAAGCTACGTAAAATGTAGTACGCAGTCTCCAAATATTGTTTAAAATAAAAGAGGAAGTACAGAGAAACAATTTGAAGCAGTGTTTCTCATAGTCTCCATATATCCTGAATGGGTGGCAATTATTGTTGTTCCAGTACAAAAAAAAAAAAAAAAAAGACGGAAAAGTGAGAATGTATATGGACCATAGAGATTTAAATCGAGCCAGTCCAAAAGACAACTTTCCTTTACCTCATATCAACATGTTGGTGGATAACATTGCAGAATACTTAACTTTATGTTTCATGGATGATTTTTCAGGATATAATCAAATCAAAATGGCTGAAGAAGATAAAAAAAAAATAGACATTCATTACTCTTTGGAGAACATTCTGCTACAAAGTAATGCCTTTTGGTTTGAAAAATGTTGGGGCAACATATCAGTAAGCAATGGTTACACTTTTTCATGATATGATGTATAAGGAAATAGAGGTGTATGTTGATGATATGATAGCAAAATCCAAGGCAAATGAAGGTCATACAACTATACTCCAAAAATTATTTATTTGGTTGAGAAAGTATCAATTGAAATTAAATCCATCCAAATGTACATTTGGGGAAACCTCGAGGAAGCTGTTGGGATTCATTGTCAGTGAAGAAAGGATCAAAGTAGACCCAAATAAAATGAAGGCTATCAGGGAAATGTCATTCCCTAAAACAGAAAAAGAAGTTTGAGGTTTTCTTGGAAGATTGAACTACATATCCATATTTATCTCGCAGTTGACACCAACATGCCAGCCAATCTTCAAGCTTTTACGTAAAAACAATCCAGCAAAAATAGAATGAGGATTGTGAAGAAGCTTTCAACAAAACTAAGCAGTACTTCCAGAGGCCACCTGTATTGATAATAAGTCATGGTATTTTGACATCAAGCATTACATAAAGTGTAGAGAATATCCATATGGACCTTCATAGAATGACAAGTATAACAAATAATTATTTTATTAATAATACTAATTGTTCCAAACTATATGTCGTAAATTCCAACTAATTGTATTTTCGATTTCACTTGAAAGTGATTGAGAAATAATAGTCCAAACCTTTATTTATAAATTATAAAATTAATTGTCAATTACATATATGCCCTTCTTTTCATAGCAATTGCGATCTCTTAATTTAATAATAAGATGAATGAATAATGCAAGGTTTGTGGTGTTTAAACTATAGGTTTAAGGGAGTATTGGTTAGCATTGAACACTATTTCTCAATGGACTTGGAGCAGACCATGGAATAAAGCCTTTAGGCTTGCAGTTTTTGAACCCTCCAACGATTGGTGGACTTGGAACCGTTTGACCATCTAAGTGTTTCGAAATGTCGTAGACGCTTGTTCCTGCTGTAGGATTTTGAATGATTTGAAGCATGTTTCTCGAAGTTGCGATGGTTGGGGAAAAGTAGGAGATGACCAGCGAAGAGATGAGGAAGAAAACTAGAGAGCATCGTAGCATAGCCATTATATTAAGAAGGAAGCAAATTGAATAAATAAAGATAAATGACGTAGTTGTTGAGTTTTGGAGATATTTTTCTTTTCTTTGTTAGAATGAGGGATAGATTTTTTCTCAATTATGTTGGAGAGTGGCTCTTAAATATTACGTGGGAAGAGAGAGAGAGCAAGTAAAGGAAGATAAATTAAGAAAATGTATTCAAAATAGGCTGTCCTTAATTTTAAGTACATTTCATAACTGCAATTTTCTATGTTTTTGTCAACGAATTCATTTAAATTTTGGTGATTTTTAAAACAAAATTGGTCAAAAGTTATTTGTACAACTATTTTATGAAAAGAACTATATATGAAGTTTTAACAAACCACATCACTTTAAACCGTAGTTAGGCTAAGGTCATAAGGTTATAAATCAAGATAATTAATGCAATCTCTAACAACATTTTATTTGAGAAACATAGAAATAACACTTCAGATGGATGGGGTTTAAAATAAGTAAATAGATAAATAAATTGATGAATAACAAATAATAAAATTCTAATTTGATTGCTTACCATAGTCAATATGATCGTTTAGGGTGATCAACACGGTCGTTTAGATTTGAAGCATTTTTTTCCGTTGTTAAAATGACCTACACGATCATGTTGATAATACCTACATGATCATGTATAATTTCCTACACAATTGCGTATCATAATCGTTTAGAAGAAGAATTGCACTTGTGCATATGACCGATTAATCATGTGTTGACCGGAGCATTTTTTGTATTTTCTATTGTGTACATGTGAACTTTTTATGTTTTCAAAATTGTTCTAACTTCATTTATGAACATAATCGAATAATAACGTTGGCTATCCAAGTTATTAGTAGTCCTTGCTAGTTGCTAAATCATTTCCTTAGGCTGTAATGGAGTGTTTAGCGACCATTAAAATAAAAAAAACAATAATGTGAGTGTTTGACGCTTACTAGTATCAACACAACACGTGTGTACATGTGAAAAGTTATAGATTAATTTAATTATAATAATTAAGTCCATAGCACACAAATTTATTATTTGCAAAAATGAAAAAAATAAAGCCTAACACCTATATAAACCAAATTTCTCTCGGGCCAATGAGAGGATGGGGCCCCTTGTTCAAGACTTGTATTCATTTATTAAGAGAACAACTTATTTACTAACCATAAAGTAGGTAGGGGTGAATTTCGTTTTGCACCCTATATTCCTAGCCATCTATCCGGTCTTATTCCTGAAATGGAAGGCTTATTAGGCTAGGGCTGTTGAGCTGCCCTCACCTATGTAAATCTAAGGATTAATTCCCTGTGAATAGAAGTTCATAGTTAACTTAGAATTAAAATTAAGTTACCTAGGTCATTGCAATGCTAGTGAGATCAATGTTTGTTGAGAGTCGATCTTGCACAACCTAGCCTATTTTTCTTGGTTGTAGGTTGTTTATGTTTGTATGTTTATATGTTTGGTTTGTGGGTTTGTAAGAGTCAATCCCATTCAACCATGCCTATAACTTGACCTAGTTAGTCAACTTCAGGAGCCTAGTGAGGGCTCTAATTCTACACACAAAGGCTTAACAATATGAGTAATAGTGTTGTTGCTTATGTGGGTGTGTTGTATGCATACTTAATTACCCATGATGTGTCATTGATTTAGAATCACTGCATGTAAAATTCTTCTCATGAATCTCTTCATCATGTGACTGGATATGATCATTGCATGCAAAATGCTACCATTGTCCTTCACATACTTCTAAGTCCTTCTTGTAGAATTTTTCCTATTGCTTGTCCAAGTGTAAGCGAAACAATAGGTTTTTCTGGATTATCTAGGGTCGAACAGAGAAAATTAATATCAAATCAAGTTCTAGCTAGAGTCTACTCATCAATCAAGTTGTAGAAAGGAATAACTATACAATATAATAAAATAAATAACACTAAATCTACTTATGTACACTCAGAAAATCTGTAAAGGGAAATTGAGATGGTTGTGAGATCAAAAGATGAACTAACTTATTTGTGAGAAGAAGTGAAGGAATGTCTAATGCTATCAGGAAATTAAGCTCTATAGAAACCTTGATGGGATATAACTTGTTTGGTTAGTTTATGATTAAGACGTGCTCCTCTCGAAATCATTAAACACCACATTTGGTGTAACGCCTAAACATTTGAGGTATTTCTCCAAGCATAAGTATCTTATATATTTGGTTTTTTTAAAAAAATTTGGTGTTATTTTTGTTGGAGTTTGGTGAGAAAAGATAATTTTTTTTTTTACTAAGGAAAAAGGAAAGGAAAATAATGAGGTTAATAATAATATAATATTTATTATTTAGGAAGCTCAAATCGTGTGCCCTCATCTTCTTGAATGCTCTTCCTCTTTCCTGTGTCCTACCACCATTGTTTTTCCTTGACTCTCCATCAATCGAGCAGCAGTTGAAGCCTCCGACCGTTGAAGTCGAGCGCTAGCTAAGTTGCACGTCGTATAACAAATAATTATTTTATTAATAATACTAATTGTTCCAAACTATATGTCGTAAATTCCAACAAATTGTATTTTAGATTTCACTAGAAAGTGATTTAGAAATAATAGTACAAACCTTTATTTATAAATTATAAAATTAATTGTCAATTACATATATGCCCTTCTTTTCCTAGCAACTGCGATCTCATAATTTGATAATAAGATGAATGAATAATGCAAGGTTTGTGGTGTTTAAACTATAGGTTTAAGGGAGTATTGGTTAGCATTGAACACTATTTCTCAATGGACTTGGAGCAGACCATGGAATAAAGCCTTTAGGCTTGCAGTTTTTGAACCCTCCAACGATTGGTGGACTTGGAACCATTTTACCATCTAAGTGTTTCGAAATGTCGTAGACGCTTGTTCCTGTTGTAGGATTTTGAATGATTTGAAGCATGTTTCTTGAAGTTGCGATGGTTGGGGAAAAGTAGGAGATGAACATCGAAGAGATGAGGAAGAAAACTAGAGAGCATCGTAGCATAGCCATTATATTAAGAATGAAGCAAATTGAATAAATAAAGATAAATAGTGTAGTTGTTGAGTTTTGGAGATATTTTTCTTTTCTTTGTTAGAATGAGGGATGAATTTTTTCTCAATTACGTTGGAGAGTGGCTCTTAAATATTATGTGGGAAGAGAGAGAGAGCGCGCAAGTCAAGGAAGATAAATTAAGAAAATGTATTCAAAATAGGCTGTCCTTAATCTTTAAGTGCATTTCATAACTACAATTTTCTATGTTTTTATCAACGAATTCATTGAAATTTTGGTGATTTTTAAAACAAAACTGGTCTAAAGTTATTTGAGTACAACTATTTTATGAGAAGAACTATATATGAAGTTTTAACAAACTACATCACTTTAAACCACTTTGAACCGTAGTTAAGCTAAGGTCATAAGGTTATAAATTAAGTTAATTAATGCAATCTCTCACCACATTTTATTTGAGAAACGTAGAAATAAGAAAGTGTTGAACACTAAAGGCAAGTATAAACATTTAAAGTCATTATATTTTATAGACAACTAGCAATTAGGATTACTTTGTTATTCAAATTTGTTGATTTTATATAGTGTCCTCTTCAAGTCGGGAGTACTGAGTGTGGATACTACGTCATGAGGTATATGAGAGAAATTGTGACTAGGGGAAGCATTGTCATATCCGATGCGTTATGTTATATATCAAACTATTTGTTTTGTGAGTTAATTCGTTTATTTGTATAGTGAGTTAATTCATTTAGTTTATTTTGCATGTTTATAGATTAATACACGAAGATCATACTCACAGGTAGAACTAAACGAAGTGTGAGTTGAGTTTGCTGACTTTCGGCGTTAGTACATATGATTGTGACCAATATTTTGTGATTATGAAGTAGGAAATTTTTTGTTGTGGCTCTTCTTATGATCTGAAACTTTATATATAGAAACTTTAGGTGATAATTCTTTTGAATTGTTCATATGGAGGAAGGGGGGAGGGGGTTCATTGGTATACTTTTGATTAGATTTGTTATAGCTAGCATGTTTTGTGACTTTCTAAGTTGAGTTGGATTTATGACAATCTAATGGAATATTCATATCTATATGTAAAGTCTTGGAATTGATTATATATATATATATGGTGAATGGTTTTATTTATATATGCTTGAGATTTGAAACTATATTGGCTGAATATCATTGATCATATATATTTATCAAACTATTGTTGGACAACTATACAGGACTATTAGATCAGCACAATACATGAACAGAAATTTAATTCAATTACAATTTCTTTTTTTTTAAAAAATTGAAACATGCTTGACAGTTTTAGTCTATTGTTCTATCTATTTGTTAACTAACAATGATTCAGTACAACTTATTGTATTTGCAAACCAAGTAAAATCTATAATTTTCTCTTGTTAAGACTTAAGGAAATGTACGTGTTTACAAGTCCAGACAAATTTATCTATAATTGTGAGTTGCTGCAATTGGAAGTCTACATCATAAAGGATTCATGTTTTGTGAAGTCCAAGATTAAAACAACATTATGTCTTTACAATATAGTAAAGTCTTTCGCAGTTTGGATTCATTTGTTTGATACGAAGAGTGACGAGTTTGACAGTTAAAATGTTTTTGTGATACATGTCTTATTCTATCCTATGACGACCATGCTGATAAATTGTTAATGGTATTGGTAAAATGGAGTAGTGAGCTATTTATTTCTTTGAAAAGCACAATATTTTCGAGTTAAATTTCAACTCGGTTTTAAAAGAAGGATGAGCACTTTATCAAACCTAGTCCTAAAGCTAAGGTTGATGTTTTTTTTTTCAAATTTGGTTAAATCGAGCTCAGATCTGAAGCTGAGGCCGAAGCCTATCTATCAGGTCTTTTCCCTTATTTATCAAACGTAGTTCTAGAGCTAAGGTTGATGTTTTTTTTCCAAATTTGGTTAAATCGAGCTCAGATCTAAAGCTGAGGTCGAAGCCTGTCTATTAGGTCATTTCTCTTATGTATCAAACCTAGTTTTAGAGCTAAGGTTGATGTTTTTTTTTTCTCTCAAAAAATAAAAAGAATGGCTCAAATATCTTATCTATTTCCTTTGTCCACCTTTAAATATTTTCAGGATGGACAAAGGAGCACACTGTAGATACCGTATTTTGTCCTGTATTTTTTATTTTTTTCATTTATTTTTTATTTTCTTAAAATAATTTGAATTTGAATTTGAATTTAAATTTAAATTTAAATTTTAAATTTTAAATTTTAAATCTTAAATCTTAAATCTTAATTCTTAATTCTTAATTCTTAAATTTTAAAGTGATGTTTTAAAACTAAAAGTATTAAATTTTAAACATAATTATGTATATAAACAAAGCTTATATAAGTGCTTAAGTTTTAAACTCATTTTAAGGAAGTTGCTTCAAACAAGTATACTTTTAAAAAACACTTTTTTTCCTAGATAATCTAAGCTTACTCTAAATAATTGAGTTGTCTTATTGTCGTATAACAAATAATTATTTTATTAATAATACTAATTGTTCCAAATTATATGTCGTAAATTCCAACAATTTCTATTTTTTATTTCACTAGAAAGTGATTGAGAAATAATAGTCCAAATCTTTATTTATAAATTGTAAAATTAATTGTCAATTGTATATATGCCCTTCTTTTCATAGCAATTGCGATCTCATAACTTGATGATAAGATGAATGAATAATGCAACGTTTGTGGTGTTTAAACTATAGGTTTAAGGGAGTATTGGTTAGCATTGAACACTATTTCTCAATGGACTTGGAGCAGACCATGGAATAAAGCCTTTAGGCTTGCAGTTTTTGAACCCTCCAACGATTGGTGGACTTGGAACCATTTTACCATCTAAGTGTTTCGAAATGTTGTAGACGCTTGTTCCTGTTGTAGGATTTTGAATGATTTGAAGCATATTTCTCGATGTTGCGATGGTTGGGGAAAAGTATGAGATGACCATCGAAGAGATGAGGAGGAAAACTAGAGAGCATCGTAGCATAGCCATTATATTAAGAAGGAAGCAAATTGAATAAATAAAGATAAATGGTGCAGTTGTTGAGTTTTGGAGATATTTTTCTTTTCTTTGTTAGAATGAGGGATAGATTTTTTCTCAATTATGTTGGAGAGTGGCTCTTAAATATTACGTGGGAAGAGAGAGAGAGCACAAGTCAAGGAAGATAAATTAAGAAAATGTATTCAAAATAGGTTGTCCTTAATCTTTAAGTACATTTCATAACTGTAATTTTCTATGTTTTTGTCAACTTATTCATTGAAATTTTGGTAATTTTTAAAACAAAATTGGTCTAAATTTATTTGAGTACAACTATGAAAAGAACTATATATGAAGTTTTAACAAACCACATCACTTTAAATCGTAGTTAGGCTAAGGTCATAAGGTTATAAATCAAGATAATTATTGCAATCTCTAACAACATTTTATTTGAGAAACATAGAAATAACACTTCAGGTGGATGGGGTTCAAAATAAGTAAATAGATAAATAAAGTGATGAATAACAAATAATAAAATTCTAATTTGATTGCTTACCATAGTCAATACGGTTGTTTAGGGTGATCAACACAGTCGTTTAGATTTGAAACATTTTTTTCGTTCTTAAAAAGAACTACACGATCATGTTGCTAATACCTATATGATTGTGTATAATTTCCTATATGATTGCATATCATAATCGTTTAGAAGAAGAATTGCACTCGTGCGTATGACCGATTAATTACGAGTGCTCTCAACGTGAGAAAAGTTCAGCTGTGAATTTTTAGTGGAGTGTACACATAATTAATGAATATTGATTAATGTGGTTAATGAGTTTAGCCAATTAATCTCAGATCGTTGTAGCTTTTGATCTGTAGGTGTATTAGGTCCCTTTCTTAGCTCGTAAAGGATAATGAGATTTATTTATATTGGTTGTAATTTGAAATGTTCAAATTTACTTTAAAAATTAGTTTAATGTATGGTGATACACTATAATATAAAGTTTATCGAACATTATTATATAAATTTAATTTTTAATATGATTCAAAATTAATTTATGAGAGATAAAATATTTGAATGAGTTCAAATATTAGTTTAACGTGAATTGAATTCATATTAAAATTATTGGTTGATAAACTTATATTTGAATATAATTCAAATTTAATTTAAGTTAAATATAAGATATTTAATTTACCTTCAAATTAATTAAAAAATTAATTAATAGTTTAGTTTTATTTAATTAAATTTGATTTAATTAAATCTATAACTTATGTGTGGGATGCTCATTTAAATTTAAATTTAAATATTAATTAAGTAAGTAAAATTTAAATGAAATAAAATAGAATTGAGAGGAAGAAAGAGAGGGATTGAGAATAATTAAGAAGGAATAAGGTGGGATTAAACCATGTATATATGTATGTGTATAGAATATTTATATTTATATGGATGTGTGTATATATATATTCTTTCAGATCAGGGCGAGGTCGAGGTCGGGGATGAAAATATATTTCCTGTCCTCGGCCTCAAAATGTCAATAATAATCTCACTCCATCCCTCATTCCACATGTTTTATTTAATGTGTCTAATTGATTATTTTATATAGGTATCGAGCTATCTACAAATATGCTACAAGAAATTGACAATTTTCCAACGACGGCTGAAGTTGCCAAAAAATGTCCCTAAACGAGTCAGCAAAAGGAACTCCCAATGCCATTTTGTTCATCGGGATCGTGATTGGTAAAACTACGTCATGGATGGAACTCTCGATGGGATAGTATTGCGTATCAGAAATACCCACCAACTCCCAATGGTCTTGATACACCATTGGGATCTAGTAACGTCTGACGACATTTAAATACCGTTGAGAGTGGTCATCAACTCCCGACGAGCTCTAAAATTTGTCGGGAGTGGATACGTCAATCTCCTAACGATCGTCACTGTTGAAAATGCCTAAACTCTCAACGTCGTTGTCGGGAGTAGTTTCCTCATCAATTTTTTTACAATTATACATAGAATCGAACTCGTGAGGAAGCAAATTGGTCGAATGGAGGTGAAAAAGGCTAAAAACGCCCTAGTTAAGGTGCTGTGTGTTAATCATATAGAAGACATCAAATTGGAGAAAGCGTGATGTCAGTGAGGTTTTAGAGTTTCTTTGATCTTTTTTGTATGATGAAATAATGGTGGTGGGTTTTGGGGATATTGCCCCAACGGATTGCTAAAGTTCGTTTTTGGAGCTTATAAGTAGGAAAACCCCAAAGTTTAGATTGTAGGGGATCACCTTCTTTATAATTTGGTCTATTATTTTAACTTCCATGCTTACAGTCTATGAATGTTTTGTCGAATCTTCGGGTTTTCTTTGTTGAGTTACAGATTGATGCATTATTTAATTACGTGTTAATCTCAAAGGTTAAAAGCATATTTGTGTGTGTGAATTGATTGGATGTGTTTATGATCTTTTTACAACATTGCATGATTAACTCAATTAAAGATCATAATCCACGATTGCAATTATCATAACATTAATAGAATCATACATCCCCTTAATCAATATTTAAGTGCAATACTAGCTTCAAGCATCCTTGAATAGTGTTATTTTGATCTCTTGTATGTACCTTGAATAGTTATTTTGATCTCTTATGGATGGTAACATAACACAGTACTGCATCAAAATATATCTCCAAACAATGTCGAAATCGCTGAATTTGCGGAAGTCACAAAAACTTATTTTTGTATTAATCCACAAGCAACCAAAATTCAACCATGTGAATTTAGAATAATAATCTAAACTATGAGAGATTTCGATGGGATATAATAACAACTAGCTAAATAGTCTCGACCATCGAATCTAAAATATAAAGTAATAAATAAATATAATAAAGAAAATGAGACTGATCATGGTTATAAATTTTAGTCAAATCATTAGAACCATTATTATTTGATGACAAACATAGATTTTCCAGTTATGGAATGCACTAGCTTATTTTTAGAACAACTTACCTCCAATATTTTCTAAACTTATCTTCCTTCACATGCATCTCTCTCTCTTCTCAACTATATTTAAAGCACTCTCCCCCATGAAAGTAAAATCACCTTCATTCCAATAGAGAGAGAGAAAAAAAAAAAAAAAGTCTCGCCGTTAATCTCTCATCTATTTGTTGCATTATCTTAAAATGGCTTCAGTCCGATGCACTCTAGTTTTCTTCCTCATCTCCTTGTTGGCCCTCTCCTATTTTTCCACCACTACAATGGCAACTTCAAGAAGCATGCTTCGGATATCTCAAAAACATACAACAGAAGAAAGCGTTTTCGACGTTCCCTTCAATGATAACATGGGTGCAAGTCCATCAATTCCGGTTGGAGGACTCATAGACTGCAAGCCTAAAGGCTTTATTCGATGGTCTGCTCCTAGCCCATTGAGAAACACAGTTCTATGCCAAACGGAACAACCTTAAACCTATAATTTAAATACCACAAGCCTCGCATCATTCATTCATAATGTGATTAAATTATGAGACATTTACGAGTATATGTAATTGGCAATGAAGGGTTTTTACAACATTGTCATTCCTCAATCATTTTTTAGGGAAATTCAAAAATATGATTTATGGTTTGGAATAATCTATGTTTGACTAATAAAATAGTTATTTTGTTATGTTTATTTCTTCAATACTTTTATTCATGATTTTATTAAGTTATTTGTTGTGGGAAGGGATGAAAATGAAGATGTGGTACCAGAAAGAGGAAATTAGAGGAACTCAGGTGAATATGGAGGTTGGAGAAAAAGGAAATAAAAGATTAAGAAAGAATAAAAAAGAAAAAACCTTTGACACTAAGGAATAACACCATCAGTCCTTGTCTGAGATAACATCCATCATTTGTATCCTGAAAGGAGAACAAGTGTGGGCGTTAGGCATGGAGAGAATGTTGCCCTTAAACGAGAAGCTCTTTGAGTTTTATAAGTAAACACTTCTAGATATATATAACCCGAAACTGATTATTTAGGCTTAGTCATTAGGATCCCGAAAGGAGACTAAGTGTAACGACCCAACTTTTCAAACTAAGTTAGAGATCATTACTTCGACCTAAAGACTCTCTAATAAATCACCCAAAATAAATCATCAATAACATAAAAGATTTGCAAATTGTTTAAAGAACAATAGTCAAATAGAATTCAACTTGAGCCCTATTCAAACAAAATAAAAATAAAATCACTAACAACTAAGTAGTTGTTCTAAACGTAAAACTTTCAACCATCAGAACTTAGCAAAAAATAATAATAATAATAATAAGCGGAAGCAAATTGTGAAAATTGAGTTCTCATATGGCGATCACGAGTCCTTCTTGTCCCTCGTTGGTCTACCTCTCGTATTATCTTTGCCTGAAAGAGTTAAACAAAAAAGGGTTAGTATAAAATATACCTAATAAGAGATCCACTATTGGTCCCGTTAAGGGTAAAAACAATTAACTTCTTATTCATAGGAAACTTGCATCATAACCATCTCGTATTTTTGTAGGAAGCACATAGTCAGTCTAATGCTTCTGAAGAATGCATGTATTATTCTTGTGCACTTGAAGGATGCACATATCGATCTAGTGCTCCCGAAGGATGCACAACAAGTGGTGATCCTAGAGGACACCAACAAGGTACGCTACCCCATAGATAAAGCTAGATAAAGCTAACAATTTTCCCTCCATCCATTCTAGCAATTCAAACAGTCAACTCAAAATACAATCCAAACTTCAGTTCAACACACAAACAGTCAAAATAACCATACTAGTGCATAATAATCAAACCTTCTCAATTCAGTCTACATATAAACCATCAATACATTCTAATGCATAGCAATCAAACATTCTAATTCAGTCAGTTCAACATTCTCAATTCAGTCAATACATTGCAACTTTGATATATAGATGAATAGTAGTAAATCTCTTATCTTGCAACTTTGATATAGAGATCAATAGCAGTAAATCTCTTATCTTAACTTTACCTAAGCTCCTTGATAAAATTAAAATTCAACCAACCAACCTAAACATAAAGATAAGAAATTCAACATTTTCTCAATGGATGATATCCATTTAATTCACTCAAACATGAATTTTTCAACTTACCCAAGTAATTGGAGGATCAAACACAAATCAAACTTATTGAAAATTCAAGGATCTGATCGCTATCCTCAAACAGTACCTTCAAGAATCAAATAGCATTCCAACCAATTAATACAACGCCAAAACTTAAACAATGGCAATGAAAACAACCACAATTCCACAAATTACACGCTTACCACAACGACGACAGTTTACAACAAGACAGAGGCAACAACTCAGATCTGAGCGTGGCTCGAAGACTACTGGAATCACGATTGAACTTAGCATAGACAAAGATGAAGCTGCAATGAACGTGGCAGCACAAAACAGGGAACAGACGTCGGTGTTTCAGTTCAAGTCAAAGAGATGATGGATCACGACACATCAGAGGTGACTCGAAGGATGCAGCAGCGACATTTCACGAAATAGAGAAGGAGCATAAATGCACACTCGACTTAAACCCGAAAAGCATAATGTTTCAGCTTTGACTTCGACCGGACAGGAGCGACTCGGGCTAATGGAGACGCGACGTACACGACGTGCAACTTAGCTAGCGCTCGACTTCAACGATCGGAGGCTTCAACGGCTGCTCGATTGATGGAGAGTCAAGGATAAGCAACGGTGGTAGGACACAAGAAAGAGGAAGAGTGTTCAAGGAGATGAGGGCACGTGATTTGAGCTTTCTAAATAATAAATATTATATTATTATTAACCTCGTTATTTTCCTTTCCTTTTTCCTTAGTAAAAGTAATATTCTCTTTTCTCACCAAACTCTAACAAAAATAACACCAAAATTTTTTTAACCAAATATATAAGATACTTATGCTTGGAGAAATACCTCAAAAGTAATATTCTCTTTGCAAATGTTTAGGCGAGACCAAATGTGGTGTTTAATGATTTCGAGAGGAGCACGTCTTAATCATAAACTTACCAAACAAGTTATATTCCATCAAGGTTTCTATAGAGCTTAATTTCCTGACAGCATTAGACATTCCTTCACTTCTTCTCGCAAATAAGTTAGTTCATCTTTCGATCTCACAACCATCTCAATTTTCCTTTATAGATTTTTTGAGTGTACATAAGTAGATTTAGTGTTATTTATTTTATTATATTGTATAGTTATTTCTTTCTACAGCCTGATTGATGAGTAGACTCTAGAACTTGATTTGATATTAATTTCCTCTGTTCGACCCTAGATCATCCAGAAAAACCTATTGTTTTGCTTACACTTGGACAAGCAATAAGAAAAATTCTACAACAAGGACTTAGAAGTATGTGACAGACTATGGTAGCATTTTGCATGCAATGATCATATCCACTCACATGATGAAGAGATTCATGAGAAGAATTTTACATGCAGTGATTCTAAATCAATGACACATCATGGATAATTAAGTATGCATACAACACACCAACATACGCAACAACACTATTACGCATATTGTTAAGCCTTTGTGTGTAGAATTAGAGTCCTCACTAGGCTCCTGGAGTTGACTAACTAGGTCAAGTTGTAGGCATGGTTGTATGGGATTGACTCTTACAAACCCACAAACCAAACACATAAACATACAGACATAAACAACCTACAACTAAGAAAAATAGGCTAGGTTGTGCATGATTGACTCTCAACAAACATTGATCTCACTAGCATTGCAATGACCTAGGTAACTTAATTTTAATTCTAAGCTAACTACGAACAAATTCACAGGGAATTATCCTTAGATTTACATAGGTGAGGGCAGCTCAACAACCCTAGCCCAATAAGCATTCCATTTAAAAAATAAGACTGGGTAGATGGCTAGAAACAAGGGTGCAAAACGAAATTCACCCCTACCTACTTTCCGGTTAGTAAATAAGTTGTTCTCTTAATAAATGAATCCAAGTCTTGAACAAAGGGCCCCACCCTCTCATTGGCCCGAGAGAAATTCGGTTTATATAGGTGTTGGATTTTGTTTTTGCCATTTTGCAAACAATAAATTTATGCGCTATGGACTTAATTATTATAATTAAATTAATCTATAAATTTTCACATGTACATACGTGTTGTGTTGATACTAGCAAGTGTCAAACACTCACATTATTGTTTTTTTTTTTATTTTAATGGTCTCCAAACACCCCATTATAGCCTAAAGAATTGATTTAGCAACTAGCAATGACTATTAATAACTTGGTTAGCCAACGTTATTATTCGATTATGTTCGTAAATGAAGTTAGAACAATTTTGAAAACATAAAAAGTTCACATGTACACAATAGAAAATATCAAAAATGCTTCGGTCAACACATGATTAATCGGCAATACACACAAGTGCAATTCTTCTTCTAAACGATTATGATACGCAAGCATGTAGGAAATTATACACGATCACGTTGGTATTATCAACATGATCGTGTAGTTCTTTTTAACAACGGAAAAAATGCTTCAAATCTAAACGACCGTGTTGATCACGCTAAACGATCGTATTGACTATGGTAAGCAATCGAATTAGAATTTTATTATTTGTTATTCATCAATTTATTTATCTATTTACTTATTTTGAACCTCATCCACCTGAAGTCTTATTTTTAAGTTTCTCAAACAAAATGTTGTTAGAGATTGCATTAATTATCTTAATTTATAACCTTATGACCTTAGCCTAACTACAATTTAAAGTGATTGTGGTTTGTTAAAACTTCATATATAGTTCTTATCATAAAATAGTTGTACTCAAATAACTTTAGACCAATTTTGTTTTAAAAATCACCAAAATTTCAATGAACTCGTTGACAAAAACATAGAAAATTGCAGTTATGAAATGCACTTAAAGATTAAGGACAACCTATTTTGAATACATTTTCTTAATTTATCTTCCATGACTTGCGCTCTCTCTCTCTTCCCACATAATATTTAAGAGCCACTCTCCAACATAATTGAGAAAAAATTCATCCCTCATTCTAACAAAGAAAAGAAAAATATCTCCAAAACTCAACAACTACACCATTTATCTTTATTTATTCAATTTGCTTCCTTCTTAATATAATGGCTATGGTACGATGCTCTCTAGTTTTCTTCCTCATCTCTTCGTTGGTCATCTCCTACTTTTCCCCAAGCATCGCAACTTCAAGAAACATGCTTCAAATCATTCAAAATCCTACAACAGGAACAAGCGTCTACGACATTTCGAAACTTCACTTAAATGGTGAAACGGTTCCAAGTCCACCCAATCGCTTGACGGGTTCTTCAAAAATTGCAAGCCTAAAGGCTTTATTCCATGGTCTGCTCCAAGTCCATTGAGAAATAGTGTTCAATGCTAACCAATACTCCCTTAAACCTATAGTTTAAACACCACAAACCTTGCATTAATCATAAAGAAGGGCATATATATATATATATATATATATATGTAATTGACAATTAATTTTATAATTTATAAATAAAGGTTTGGACTATTATTTCATAATCAGTTGCTAGTGAAATAAAAAATACAATTTGTTGGAATTTACGACATATAGTTTGGAACAATTAGTTTTATTAATCAAATAATTATTTGTTATACGACAATAAGACAACTCAATTATTTAGAGTACGCTTGGATTATCTTGAAAAAAAATGTTTTTCAAAAGTATATTTCTTTGAAGCAATTTCTTTAAAATGAGTTTAAAATTTAAGCACTTATATAAGCTTTGTTTATATACAATATTATGTTTAAAATGTAATACTTTTTGTTTTTATTTTTGTTTTAAAACATCAATTTAGAATTTAAGAATTAAGAATTAAGATTTAAAATTTAAAATTGAAATTGAAATTGAAATTTAAATTCTTTTAAAAGAATAATAAATAAATGCAGGACAAAATACGATATCTAAAGTTTGCTCCCCTTTGTCCATCCTGAAAAATATTTAAAGGTGGACAAAGGAAATAGATAAGATATTTGGGCCAATTTTTTTCTTTTTTTAGAGAAAAAAAAATATCAACTTTAGCTCTAAGACTAGGTTTGATAAATAAGATAAATGACCTAATAGAAAAGTTCGACCCCAGCTTTAGATCTGGGCTCGATTTAACCAAATTTGAAAAACAAAACATCAACCTTAGCTTTAGGACTAGGTTTGATAAATAAGGGAAAAGACCTGATAGACAGGCTTCGACCTCAGCTTTAGATCTGGGCTCGATTTAACAAAATTTGAAGAAAACAAAAAGCATCAACCTTAGCTTTAGGACTAGGTTTGATAAATAAGAGAAAGAACCTGATAGATAGGCTTCAGCCTCAGCTTTAGATCTGAGCTCGATTTAATCAAATTTAAAAAAAAAACATAAACCTTAGCTTTAGGACTAGGTTTGATAAAGTGTTCATCCTTCTTTTAAAACCGAGTTGAAATTTAATTTGAAAATATTGTGCTTTTCAAAGAAATAAATAGCTCACTACTCCATTTTACCAATATCATTAACAATTTATCAGCATGGTCGTCATAGGATAGAATAAGACATGTATCACAAGAACTTTTTAAGTTGTCAAACTCGCCACTCTTCATATCAAACAAATGAATCCAAATTGCAAAAGATTGTACTATGTTGTAAAGATATAATGTTGTTTTAGTCTTGGACTTCACAAAACATGAATCCTTTAGGATGTAGACTTTCAATTGCAGCAACTCACAATCATAGATAAATTTGTCTGGACTTGTAAACACCTACTTTTTCTTAAGTCTTAACAAGAGAAAATTATAGCTTTTCCTTGGTTTGCAAATACAATAAGTTGTACTGAATCATTGTTAATTAACAAATAGATAGAACAATAGACTAATGAATAATTGATGTTTACTATAATTTGATGATATTTTAAAAAGGATGAAAGAAAGGATTGACAAATAAAGAAGTGTTTGATAAATATGATAAGAAATGAAAGGATAGCTATGATTCTTGGAATAGGAGTACAAAGAGAGGAGGTAAGAGAAACTTTATACCTATGAAAATAACATTCTAAGAACTAAATGTAAGTTTCCTAGAAATACCCCTGACTTCTTTCAATACTACGAAATTTTCTATGAAAAGGCCTCACGCATAATATATTCGAACATAATATGAATTCACAGGATTTTTTAACTCAACGCCATCCATATTGATTCAAAGCAAAGCTCCTTCTGAAAAAGTCTTTTTCACCACAAACGGACCTTCACAATTTGAGTCCATTTTTCTCGATGATCCTTTTGAAATGAAAATATCATTTTTAACACCAAATCTCCTTCTCGAAAACTTCGAGGGTGCAATTTTTTATTGTATGCTCGCATTAGTCTTCTTTGGTAAAGTTGTCCATGACTTAATGCTGCCAAACGTTTTTCTTCAATGCTATTCAACTGCTCATAATGACATTCAACTTCATCTAACTTAGCTTCCATGAGAACTCTCAATGAAGGTATCTCAAGTTCTAAAGGTAGGACAACTTTCATACTATAAACCAAATAAAATGGTGTTGCCCCTGTTGAAGTACGAACTAATGTATGATATCCATGCAGTGTAAGCGGTAAAATTTTATGCCAATCTTTGTATGTTGTTGTCATATTGTCAATGATTCTTTTAATACTTTTGTTGGCTGCCTCAACTGGCCCATTCATCTTAGTGTGATATGGAGTCAAATTTATGTGATTTATCTTGAATTTCTCACAAAGTTTGTCCATCATTTTCTTATTAAGGTTCTTGGTATTATCTGTAATAATACCCTCCAGGAGACCATAACGACAGATCAACTCTTTCTTGATGAACTTGAGCACCACTAATTAAAATGGCCACAAAGAAACGGCTAGAGTACTGACAAGACATGGAATGAAGACACTGCTTCGTGCAAAATGTTAAATTTATATGGATCTTATCCATATAAATTTGACACTTTTTTACATTTTCTTGCATATTTGATGCAATTTGATTTTATCGTTGTCTAATAATAACAAGATCTAAGTATTTGTCTAGCCATCATATGTTCATTAGCATGTGTTCCACATATTCCTTCATGAATTTCTGTCATAATTTGTTTTGCTTCTTCCACATCAACACATCGAAGGAGCACCATAGAATGGTTTCTTTTATAAAGAACTTTACCACTAAAGAAAAAAAGTTCATGACTAACCTTCTTATTGTATGCTTGTCATTCTATGAAGCTCCATATGGATATTCTCTACACTTTATGTAATGCTTGATGTCAAAATACCATGGCTTACAATACAGGTGGCCTCTGGAAGTACTGCTTAATTTTGTTGAAAGCTTCTTCACAATCCTCATTCTATTTTCCTGGATTGTTTTTACGTAAAAGCTTGAAGATTGGTTGGCATGTTGGTGTCAACTGCGAGATAAATCTGGATATGTAGTTCAATCTTCCAAGAAAACCACAAACTTCTTTTTTTATTTTAGGGAATGACATTTCCCTGATAGCCTTCATTTTATTTGGGTCTACTTTGATCCCTTCTTCACTGACAATGAATCCCAACAGCTTCCTCGAGGTTGCCCCAAATGTACATTTGGATGGATTTAATTTCACTTGATACTTTCTCAACCAAATAAATAATTTTTGGAGTATAGTTGTATGACCTTCATTTGCCTTGGATTTTGCTATCATATCATATTAAACTTCGTGATAGCAATAAAAGAATATCATCGATAATAGCTATAAAAAATATCAATTAGTAGCCTAATTAAACTTCGTCAATTCAAAACTGATATCTTTACAAAGGAGATATCACTTATAAAAAATATCTTTATAATGATATCACATATAATTGCTATTAGTGATATCCTCCTAATGCAATCATTGATAGATAATGTTAGTGATCTCATTTTGCATTGATAGCAATATAGAAAAGTTACATGTAGTAGTTATATGAGGAATATCAATTGATTGCAACATTGCTGATAGAAGATAGTCGTGATGGCAACTGATACCACATTTCTCAAATTGAAAGTTTTCATGATAACAACTATTAGCGAGAACAACTAACTATAACAACTGATAGCCGTTATCACCGGTGATAACTGCTAACTATAGCAACTGATACCATATTTCTCAAATTGAAAGTTACTCACAGTAGCTATTATACCTTTAGGTATACCCTTCAGTAGCTATTATAGATAACATTCACTACTAGAAGACTAGCAATACTTGAAGCTTGCAGTTTTGAAATACTTGACAATTCTAGTAAAAACTGTCAAGTAACATGAAAAAACGTCAAGAATAACAAAAAGTGAAAAATGCATTATTTTTTATTTTTTATTTTAAATAATTGAAAGATTAAATGCATCAAGGTTAGTTTTAATTACTTGACAATGTCAAGTAATATATGTTTTTTTGCATTTTCTAAAAAAACTTTTCCCTCTTAGTTGCTTCTCGGTAATAGGGCTATTACTACCTTTCGATCTCAAAAAAATATTCACACAAGTCGAAATCAACTGTTGTGGAAAACAGTGAAGGTAAGTGTAAACATATTTATTTATTAATTAAAAGTATAGTGTATATGAGCTATTTGCACCATTAAGTATTTTGGTAATTTATGTATTTATAGTGTTCTTTGCAAGTTGGAGTAGCTGAATGCGGGTACTATGTGATGAGATACAGAGATATAACCACTAATAGGAGCATAGTAGTCATAAATCCAATATGTTATGCTTAAATGATTGTTAAGTAATCAAAGTATTAACTTCAATATTTTGTGGGTTTCATATCAAATTGATACAAGGAGCTCATATAGTCAATTCAAGTTGGATCAAGTGTGAATGAAGTTTGCTGATTTCTTGGGTGGCCACGTATAATTATGGTGATTATATTTTGAGTTAGATAGACAGATTTTATTGATATTTTGCTGATATTGGGTATAGGTGAAGGACAAGTTTTGATATGGTACACCTTTAGGCTACACATAGATGGAAAGTTTAGGCTATTGTTAGAAGATTGAGCTAACTATATGTATGATTCATTGATATATATATATATATATATATATATATATATATATGCAATTTATTAAAATATAATTAGTTCTTTGATGGAAAGTTTGAGTTTATTCAATTGTTCAATAAATGTGTAGTTTAGCATATTTGTGTACTATTTTGATTTACTTATGTTCGTCATTGTTGAACTGACAAGTGCAAAATAAATTATGTAGATTTTTTAAAATATATAATTTTTCATTTGACAATGTAGCAAATGTAAAAAAAATAATTATATACTTGACGTTTATAAACTGTCAAATATAGTTTTACTTGATGTGTAAAAATTGTCAAGAAAAAGACTCCTTATTCCTGATACTGGATTACTTGACGCATAAAAAATGTCAAATAATTTCATATACTTGATGTTTATTACCTGTCAAGTATAATTGTACTTGACGCATAAAAACGGCAAGTAAACCTCAATTATTCTTGACACTGGATTATTTGATGTATGAAAAAATGTCAAGCATATAAATACATGACAGGTAAAAAAACGTCAAGTAAACCCTTTTTTGTAGTAGTGATTTATCAATTATATATATCAACTCATAACATATTGTAATGGTGCAAGTTATGAATGATATAATATCTATTAGTGCTATTAATGATAACAATCGATAACAGTTATAAGTGATATTCACTAATTGCAGCAATTAATGATAGCTCCCAACATGAAAAAAATCGAGAAGAAGTGTGTGAAATAATCATTTCTCAAGTTGAATGTTATCATTGATAGCAGTTATCAAGATGCTATCAATGATAGTTGTTATCATCGTTAATTTTTAATTTGAGAAATTTAGAAAGAATAGCCCAAAATGGTGGTCGAATAATGTGGGTATTTTGGTATAGCTTTTACTATTTTTGTGCTATATACGCTATTATTTTAGGGTTTTTTTTTTTTTTTTGCCATTTATGCAACTAATCCTAATCTTTAATACTTCGAAGACTAATTTGATTGTCTTCTGGACGCTTTTGGATTTGTTTTAAAGATCGGTGAATTGTCGAAAATAACACATAAGTTTTTGTCTTAATTAAAAAAACTAGCAACCTTCTTAGAAACTCACTACAATAGTTGTTTTTGGTAAATGTTGTTCGACATCAACCACCGAACGATTTACTAAGAATTTTATCTTTTCTAACTTTTCCATTTTATTAATTTTTTTTTTAAAGATTCTACCCATTTTTTTAAAAAATGTATATAATCTTTCTAAAATTTATACCAAAATCTTACCTAATTTAAAGTCAAATTTTGCAAAAAAGGAAAAAAAATTTAAGGAAAATTGTTATCCATGGTCTTTTAAGAATATGACAAAATTCTCATCTTTTAATAAAACGCTCTCTATATTATTATTTCTAAAATCTAAAACTACCCTTCTCAAAACTACTACCCTTCTCAAAACTACTATTCTCCAACTTATTTCTTCTCTCCTTTTTAATGCACTAATCAACTCAAAACTATCCTTCTCGAAACTACGATTCTCTAACGATTGATCGATTGATCAAATGCAATATGAAATTGATCAGAGTAATTTATTTTGTTGTGATTTTTAAATTGATCAGAGTAATTTATTTTGTTATGATTTTTAAATTGATCAGAGTAATTTATTTTGTTGTGATTTTTCTCTATCTGATGCGTGAGTTAAATCTTATTTAGGATTTGGAGTTTAAAGAATTTTAAATTAGGATAAATATTTTAAAAAATTATAAAAAAATTAAATTAGTTAAGAGTTGCTATATGTTTGAAATAGTTATAATTTTTTTTATAAAAAATATGTAATTCCTGGATATTTAAACAAGAAAGTCAAACCAATAGTTGAAAAGTTAAATTTTCGAGCAAATCACTCAATGGTCAATCTTGAATGAGATATACGGAGAACACCACATTGTAACGAGTTTTTGAAAGGATGCTAGTTTTTTAAGAGTAACTATGTTCTTTTTCGACAATTTCTCGTGAAGATTTCCATCAACTCAAAACACTCTCTAGCTCAAAACTTTCTAAAAATTAATCACAGCTTAGATCCCACCATCTTGTTCAAAGTCTAGAGAATAGTAGAGAGAATTTTTGTGGTAGTCTACTCCTCATTCGTGGTCAGATTCCTTAACAAATCTAGGAGAATTCTAGCTTAAAGGGTAAGAGTTCTAAAACTCTTTTTTTTTTTTTTTTTTTTTTTTGAACTTTTCCTTCAAATGTTAATCTTGAAAATTGATGCACATAGGATATTATTAGATTCAATAGCTTTCGTTGCACGTTTCTTACTCTTTCTTTCATATAACAATTTTAATCAATTAACGTAATATGCTGACAATAAAATGAATAACAAATTAAGCATCTTAATTAACTACCACAAATTGGAAATGAAGGTTAAATGTTATTTGTATAACTACTTTATGTTATTGATAATGTATTCAAGTAATGGATATAATATAATAGTAAATAAATCCATGATACAAGAAAGACAATTGTGAATGTAAAGTCCATAACAAACCTAAAAGAAAATGGACAAGCAAAGAAATTAAATCACATAGTATAAATGAAGTATAAAATAATTATCATTCCTATATGTTATGTGTTTTATATTCTTTTGATATGACATACTAGTGGATATGCTTCATTGATATGTGTCGTTATTGCTAGTAATTTGAGAGCATCTCAGACACAGTTATAAGATATAAAGTTGGTGTTATTCCTTAAATCTTTTATTTCCTTTTTCTCCAACCTCCATATTCACCTGAGTTCCTCTAATTTCCTCTTTCTGGTACCACATCTTCATTTTCATCCCTTCCCACAACAAATAACTTAATAAAATCATGAATAAAAGTATTGAAGAAATAAACATAACAAAATAACTATTTTATTAGTCAAACATAGATTATTCCAAACCATAAATCATATTTTTGAATTTCCCTAAAAAATGATTGAGGAATGACAATGTTGTAAAAACCCTTCATTGCCAATTACATATACTCGTAAATGTCTCATAATTTAATCACATTATGAATGAATGATGCGAGGCTTGTGGTATTTAAATTATAGGTTTAAGGTTGTTCCGTTTGGCATAGAACTGTGTTTCTCAATGGGCTAGGAGCAGACCATCGAATAAAGCCTTTAGGCTTGCAGTCTATGAGTCCTCCAACCGGAATTGATGGACTTGCACCCATGTTATCATTGAAGGGAACGTCGAAAACGCTTTCTTCTGTTGTATGTTTTTGAGATATCCGAAGCATGCTTCTTGAAGTTGCCATTGTAGTGGTGGAAAAATAGGAGAGGGCCAACAAGGAGATGAGGAAGAAAACTAGAGTGCATCGGACTGAAGCCATTTTAAGATAATGCAACAAATAGATGAGAGATTAACGGCGAGACTTTTTTTTTTTTTTCTCTCTCTCTATTGGAATGAAGGTGATTTTACTTTCATGGGGGAGAGTGCTTTAAATATAGTTGAGAAGAGAGAGAGATGCATGTGAAGGAAGATAAGTTTAGAAAATATTGGAGGTAAGTTGTTCTAAAAATAAGCTAGTGCATTCCATAACTGGAAAATCTATGTTTGTCATCAAATAATAATGGTTCTAATGATTTGACTAAAATTTATAACCATGATCAGTCTCATTTTCTTTATTATATTTATTTATTACTTTATATTTTAGATTCGATGGTCGAGACTATTTAGCTAGTTGTTATTATATCCCATCGAAATCTCTCATAGTTTAGATTATTATTCTAAATTCACATGGTTGAATTTTGGTTGCTTGTGGATTAATACAAAAATAAGTTTTTGTGACTTCCGCAAATTCAGCGATTTCGACATTGTTTGGAGATATATTTTGATGCAGTACTGTGTTATGTTACCATCCATAAGAGATCAAAATAACTATTCAAGGTACATACAAGAGATCAAAATAACACTATTCAAGGATGCTTGAAGCTAGTATTGCACTTAAATATTGATTAAGGGGATGTATGATTCTATTAATGTTATGATAATTGCAATCGTGGATTATGATCTTTAATTGAGTTAATCATGCAATGTTGTAAAAAGATCATAAACACATCCAATCAATTCACACACACAAATATGCTTTTAACCTTTGAGATTAACACGTAATTAAATAATGCATCAATCTGTAACTCAACAAAGAAAACCCGAAGATTCGACAAAACATTCATAGACTGTAAGCATGGAAGTTAAAATAATAGACCAAATTATAAAGAAGGTGATCCCCTACAATCTAAACTTTGGGGTTTTCCTACTTATAAGCTCCAAAAACGAACTTTAGCAATCCGTTGGGGCAATATCCCCAAAACCCACCACCATTATTTCATCATACAAAAAAGATCAAAGAAACTCTAAAACCTCACTGACATCACGCTTTCTCCAATTTGATGTCTTCTATATGATTAACACACAGCACCTTAACTAGGGCGTTTTTAGCCTTTTTCACCTCCATTCGACCAATTTGCTTCCTCACGAGTTCGATTCTATGTATAATTGTAAAAAAATTGATGAGGAAACTACTCCCGACAACGACGTTGAGAGTTTAGGCATTTTCAACAGTGACGATCGTTAGGAGATTGACGTATCCACTCCCGACAAATTTTAGAGCTCGTCGGGAGTTGATGACCACTCTCAACGGTATTTAAATGTCGTCAGACGTTACTAGATCCCAATGGTGTATCAAGACCATTGGGAGTTGGTGGGTATTTCTGATACGCAATACTATCCCATCGAGAGTTCCATCCATGACGTAGTTTTACCAATCACGATCCCGATGAACAAAATGGCATTGGGAGTTCCTTTTGCTGACTCGTTTAGGGACATTTTTTGGCAACTTCAGCCGTCGTTGGAAAATTGTCAATTTCTTGTAGCATATTTGTAGATAGCTCGATACCTATATAAAATAATCAATTAGACACATTAAATAAAACATGTGGAATGAGGGATGGAGTGAGATTATTATTGACATTTTGAGGCCGAGGACAGGAAATATATTTTCATCCCCGACCTCGACCTCGCCCTGATCTGAAAGAATATATATATACACACATCCATATAAATATAAATATTCTATACACATACATATATACATGGTTTAATCCCACCTTATTCCTTCTTAATTATTCTCAATCCCTCTCTTTCTTCCTCTCAATTCTATTTTATTTCATTTAAATTTTACTTACTTAATTAATATTTAAATTTAAATTTAAATGAGCATCCCACACATAAGTTATAGATTTAATTAAATCAAATTTAATTAAATAAAACTAAACTATTAATTAATTTTTTAATTAATTTGAAGGTAAATTAAATATCTTATATTTAACTTAAATTAAATTTGAATTATATTCAAATATAAGTTTATCATATAAAGCAATAATTTTAATATGAATTCAATTCACATTCAACTAATATTTGAACTCATTTAAATATTTTATCTCTTATAAATTCATTTTGAATCATATTAAAAATTAAATTTATATAATAATGTTCGATAAACTTTATATTATAATGTATCATCATACATTAAACTAATTTTTAAAGTAAATTTGAACATTTTAAATTACAACCAATATAAATAAATCTCATTACCCTTTACGAGCTAAGAAGGGGACCTAATAGACCTACAGATCAAAAGCTACAACGATTTGAGATTAATTGGCTAAATTCATTAACCACACTAATCAATATTCATTAATTATGTGTACACTCCACTAAAAACTCACAGATGAACTTTTCTCACGTTGAGAGCACTCATAATTAATCGGTCATACGCACGAGTGCAATTCTTCTTCTAAACGATTATGATATGCAATCGTATAGGAAATTATACACGATCATGTAGGTATTAGCAACATGATCGTGTAGTTTTTTTTAAGAACGAAAAAATGTTTCAAATCTAAACGACTGTGTTGATTACCCTAAACAATCGTATTAACTATGGTAAGCAATCAAATTAGAATTTTATTATTTGTTATTCATCAATTTATTTATCTATTTACTTATTTTGAACCCCATCCAGCTGAAGTGTTATTTCTATGTTTCTCAAATAAAATGTTGTTAGAGATTGCATTAATTATCTTGATTTATAACCTTATGACCTTAGCCTAACTACGGTTTAAAGTGATGTAGTTTGTTAAAACTTCATATATAGTTCAATGAATTCGTTGATAAAAACATAGAAAATTGTAGTTATGAAATGCACTTAAAGATTAAGGACAGCCTATTTTAAATACATTTTCTTAATTTATCTTCCTTGACTTGCGCGCTCTCTCTCTCTTCCCACATAATATTTAAGAGCCACTCTCCAACGTAATTGAGAAAAAAACCATCCCTCATTCTAACAAAGAAAAGAAAAATATCTCCAAAACTCAACAACTACACTATTTATCTTTATTTATTCAATTTGCTTCATTCTTAATATAATGGCTATGCTACGATGCTCTCTAGTTTTCTTCCTCATCTCTTCGATGTTCATCTCCTACTTTTCCCCAACCATCGCAACTTCAAGAAACATGCTTCAAATCATTCAAAATCCTACAACAGGAACAAGCGTCTACGACATTTCGAAACACTTAGATGGTAAAACGGTTCCAAGTCCACCAATCGTTGGAGGGTTCAAAAACTGCAAGCCTAAAGGCTTTATTCCATGGTCTGCTCCAAGTCCATTGAGAAATAGTGTTCAATGCTAACCAATACTCCCTTAAATTTAAACACCACAAACCTTGCATTTATTCATTCATCTTATTATCAAATTATGAGATCGTAGTTGCTAGGAAAAGAAGGGCATATATGTAATTGACAATTAATTTTATAATTTATAAATAAAGGTTTGTACTATTATTTCTAAATCACTTTCTAGTGAAATCAAAAATACAATTTGTTGGAATTTACGACATATAGTTCGGAACAATTAGTATTATTAATAAAATAATTATTTGTTATACGACGTGCAACTTAGCTAGCGCTCGACTTCAACGGTCGGAGGCTTCAACGGCTGCTCGATTGATGGAGAGTCAAGGAAAAGCAACGGTGGTAGGACACAGGAAAGAGGAAGAGTGTTCAAGAAGATGAGGGCTCACGATTTGAGCTTCCTAAGTAATAAATATTATATTATTATTAACCTCATTATTTTCCTTTCCTTTTTCCTTAGTAAAAATAAAATTATCTTTTCTCACCAAACTCAACAAAAATAACACCAAATATTTTTTAAAAAACCAAATATATAAGATACTTATGCTTGGAGAAATACCTCAAATGTTTAGGCGTTACACCAAATGTGGTGTTTAATGATTTCGAGAGGAGCACGTCTTAATCATAAACTAACCAAACAAGTTATATCCCATCAAGGTTTCTATAGAGCTTAATTTCCTAATAGCATTAGACATTCCTTCACTTCTTCTCGCAAATAAGTTAGTTCATCTTTTGATCTCACAACCATCTCAATTTCCCTTTACAGATTTTCTGAGTGTACATAAGTAGATTTAGTGTTATTTATTTTATTATATTGTATAGTTATTCCTTTCTACAACTTGATTGATGAGTAGACTCTAGAACTTGATTTGATATTAATTTTCTCTGTTCGACCCTAGATCATCCAGAAAAACCTATTGTTTCGCTTACACTTGGACAAGCAATAGGAAAAATTCTACAACAAGGACTTAGAAGTATGTGAAGGACAATGGTAACATTTTGCATGCAATGATCATATCCAGTCACATGATGAAGAGATTCATGAGAAGAATTTTACATGCAGTGATTCTAAATCAATGACACATCATGGGTAATTAAGTATGCATACAACATACCAACATAAGCAACAACACTATTACTCATCTTGTTAAGCCTTTGTGTGTAGAATTAGAGCCCTCACTGGGCTCCTGGAGTTGACTAACTAGGTCAAGTTATAGGCATGGTTGAATGGGATTGACTCTTACAAACCCACAAACCAAACATATAAACATACAAACATAAACAACCTACAACCAAGAAAAATAGGCTAGGTTGTGCAAGATCGACTCTCAACAAACATTGATCTCACTAGCATTGCAATGACCTAGGTAACTTAATTTTAATTCTAAGTTAACTATGAACTTCTATTCACAGGGAATTAATCCTTAGATTTACATAGGTGAGGGCAGCTCAACAGCCCTAGCCTAATAAGTCTTCCATTTCAGGAATAAGACCGGGTAGATGGCTAGGAATATAGGGTGCAAAACGAAATTCACCCCTACCTACTTTATGGTTAGTAAATAAGTTGTTCTCTTAATAAATGAATACAAGTCTTGAACAAGGGGCCCCATCCTCTCATTGGCCCGAGAGAAATTCGGTTTATATAGGTGTTGGGCTTTATTTTTTTTCATTTTTGCAAATAATAAATTTGTGCGCTATGGACTTAATTATTATAATTAAATTAATCTATAACTTTTCACATGTACACACGTGTTGTGTTGATACTAGTAAGCGTCAAACACTCACATTATTGTTTTTTTATTTTAATGGTCGCTAAACACTCCATTATAGCCTAAGGAATTGATTTAGCAACTAGCAAGGACTACTACTAACTTGGATAGCCAACGTTATTATTCGATTATGTTCATAAATGAAGTTAGAACAATTTTGAAAACATAAAAAGTTCACATGTACACAATAGAAAATACAAAAAATGCTCCGGTCAACACATGATTAATCGGCCATATGCACAACTGCAATTCTTCTTCTAAACGATTATGATACGCAATCGTGTAGGAAATTACACATGATCATGTAGGTATTATCAACTTGATCGTGTTGGTCATTTTAACAACGGAAAAAAATGCTTCAAATCTAAACGACCGTGTTGATCACCCTAAACGATCGTATTGATTATGGTAAGCAATCAAATTAGAATTTTATTATTTGTTATTCATCAATTTATTTATCTATTTACTTATTTTAAACCCCATCCACCTGAAGTATTATTTCTATGTTTCTCAAATAAAATGTTGTTAGAGATTGCATTAATTATCTTGATTTATAACCTTATGACCTTAGCCTAACTACGGTTTAAAGTGATGTGGTTTGTTAAAACTTCATATATAGTTCTTTTCATAAAATAGTTGTACTCAAATAACTTTAGACCAATTTTGTTTTAAAAATCACCAAAATTTCAATGAACTCGTTGACAAAAACATAGAAAATTGCAGTTGTGAAATGCACTTAAAGATTAAGGACAGCCTATTTTGAATACATTTTCTTAATTTATCTTCCTTGACTTGCGCTCTCTCTCTCTCTTCCCACATAATATTTAAGAGCCACTCTCGAACGTAATTGAGAAAAAACTCATCCCTCATTCTAACAAAGAAAAGAAAAATATCTCCAAAACTCAACAACTACACCATTTATCTTTATTTATTCAATTTGCTTCCTTCTTAATATAATGGCTATGCTACGATGCTCTCTAGTTTTCTTCCTCATCTCTTCGTTGGTCATCTCCTACTTTTCCCCAACCATCGCAACTTCAAGAAACATGCTTCAAATCATTCAAAATCCTACAACAGGAACAAGCGTCTACGACATTTCGAAACACTTAGATGGTAAAACGGTTCCAAGTCCACCAATCGTTGGAGGGTTCAAAAACTGCAAGCCTAAAGGCTTTATTCCATGGTCTGCTCCAAGTCCATTGAGAAATGGTGTTCAATGCTAATCAATACTCCCTTAAACCTATAGTTTAAACACCACAAACCTTGCATTATTCATTCATCTTATTATCAAATTATGAGATCGAAATTGCCATGAAAAGAAGGGCATATATGTAATTGACAATTAATTTTATAATTTATAAATAAAGGTTTGGACTATTATTTCTCAATCACTTTCAAGTGAAATCGAAAATACCATTTGTTGGAATTTACATCATATAGTTTGGAACAATTAGTTTTATTAATAAAATAATATCACATTTCCTAAACTGAAAGCTATCATTAGTAACAATTATTAGCGATAGCAGCTAACTATAGCAATTGGTACCATATTCTAACTATAACAACTGGTACCATATTTCTCAAATTGAAAGTTACTCCACCATTCAGTGGCTATTATTGATAAAAGTTATCGTTGATAGTCGTTATCAATTATATCAACTCATAACAAATTTCTCAAATTAAAAATTATTAGTGATAACATCTGTCGGTGATAACAATGTATAACAGATATCAATTGCTATGAATGATAGTACTCAATTTAAGAAAAATAAAAGAAATTGTAATGATGACAAGTTATCACTGATAGTAGCTATCAATCGATAACAACTATCATTGATATTCACTAATTGTTATTAGTGATAGTTTTCCACGTGAAAAAATCGAAAAAAACATGTGTGAAATAATCATTTCTCAAATTGAAAGTTAAGTGATAGCATGTATCAGTTTTTAAATTGAAAAAACCAGCAAAAAAAAAAAAAAAGGTGGTTAGAGGGGGTATTTTAGGTTTTTGCTACTTTGGTGCTATACATGCAATTACATTGATGCAACTAAGCCTATTTTAAAGGTATGAGATATGACAATTTATCATATATTTGACAATTGATAATTTGTGTAAACTAAATTCCGAATTGGGTATTAAAATGACTAATCATCTACTTCAGTGTTTTTAATATTACAAATTTACAATTAACATTGGGCATTTAGAGAGTTTATTTTCCCAAATCCCACTCTAAAACCCTATGCTCTGTTCCAGTTGGTGGCAGCCATTCAAATACTTCTTTCTTCTCTATTCCCCCCTTCTCCTCTTCTTCTTTTCCATCTAAACGACTCTTCAACTTCATCTCCACCATGCACCGCTTCGCCTCTGGCCTTGCTTCCAAAGCCAGGTACTACTTTTCATCATTTCACTTCATTCTTCCTCATTCCTTTCTTTCTCACCCCCCTCTTTTCTTTTTCCAGGTTGGCTAACAACTCTGCTCGCCAGGTATTTCCCCCCTTTCTCTTCTTATTCATTTTCTATACTCTCATCTTGCTTTAAACGTCTTAACATCTTTTCTTTTGTTCACTCCCGAATCTGTGATTTCAGATCAATTCTAGATTCAACTCCAGTAGGAATTATGCAGCGAAACACATTAAATTTGGGGTTGAAGCACGCACCTTGATGCTTAGGGGTGTCGAAGAGCTTGCTGATGCTGTCAAAGTTACAATGGGTCCGAAAGTGAGTTCATGTTTTGTAACTGCAGGACCTTCTATATCTAATTTGTTGCATACTTTAGTGTTTAATTACTGATGATCCTTCTTAGTTAATCATTGTATAGAATAAGTCAGTTGGAGTTCATGATAGGAATGCACGTGATCAGGGGTTCCTTTAGCTTGTTTACTCACTGAAGTCTTCTTTCCTACTTGTTCTTTCAAGGGACGTAACGTAGTCTTAGAGCAAAGTTTTGGTGCTCCAAAAGTGACAAAAGACGGTGTTACTGTTGCAAAGAGTATTGAGTTCGAAGATAAAGTGAAAAATGTTGGGGCCAGTTTGGTGAAGCAGGTTGCAAATGCTACCAATGATGTGGCAGGAGATGGTGAGTCTTTAAAATATATTTATATAGAAAACTCTGTTCTTTCCTTCAAGCATTACATATTCTTGATTGGCTTGAAAATGCTCAGTTATTTAGGAGAGAGTTTTTCACATGGTCTGAATTATTGGAACAGATGCAGTTACTTATATGAAGCTCTTTTTTTTTTCTTATTTCAGGCACAACGTGTGCAACGGTTCTTACTCGTGCAATATTTACTGAAGGATGCAAATCTGTGGCTTCTGGAGTGAATGCTATGGACTTAAGACGTGGGATTACTATGGCAGTTGATTCTGTTATTACAACTCTGAAGAGCAGAGCGCGAATGATCAGCACATCTGAAGAAATAGCACAGGTTTGCACAAATGATGATAACAGTCTTCTATTTATTTGTCAAAAAGCCAGGTTTCTAACTTTCTAATAATTTTAAGGTTGGAACTATATCAGCAAATGGAGAACGAGAGATTGGTGAGCTAATAGCTAAGGCCTTGGAAAAAGTAGGCAAGGAAGGAGTTATTACCATTTCAGTAAGTTAATTTAAAATGCTCTTTTGCCTTCCACTATTTGTTTGCAAATACCCTGATGTCTTGAATAGGTTGTGGTCTTTTTTGGTGTTTAGCCAAAACCAGAATCACATTCCTTTTTTGTTTAGTTCACCAGCTTTTATTGTTTTCTTATTGATTTGACTTATTAGATGTCTGAGTTGATTGACTTATTTCTTCCTATAAAATAGTTTAATATTTCATATCTTAGAGTTGGAATAATTGAGACCATATATTTTCTTATTTTTCCTTCTTTATCATTTTCAAAACATTTTGTCACATGAACACTGTCTTTCATATCTGAGAAGTATAGTCTGAAGCTATGCATGAATGGCAACATCTAACGTTCATAGTCTTGATTCAGTTTTTCATTCTTTAAATTCCTCCCTTGAGCATAAAATTCATACGATCTCTCCCTTCATTTCTTTGCAGGATGGTAACACACTTGATAATGAATTGGAAATTGTTGAGGGGATGAAGCTGGATAGGGGTTATATATCTCCTTATTTTATTACCAACCAGAAAAACCAAAAATGTGTAAGGATTTGGTTTGTGACCTCAGATTTTGACATCTTGTTCGTTCAACATTATAAATTGTGATGGATTTCTGGGTGGTTCTTTTTCCAGGAATTGGAAGATCCACTAATTTTAATTCACGAGAAGAAAATCTCAAATTTAAATGCTGTGGTAAAAGTCTTGGAGTTGGCACTGAAGGTAACCTGTCCTATTTAGGGGATGTTGACTCTTGAGTGTAGTCTGAACATCACTGCATCACAATATGTTTTCTATTTTGGTCATAGAGACAAAGACCTTTACTTATTGTTGCTGAGGATGTGGAAAGTGAAGCATTAGCTACTCTTATTTTAAATAAGTTACGCGCTGGTATAAAGGTAATATTAATGTTCTTAGTTACATACCTACATGTGGATATATTGTGTCAAAGTTTAGTGGTACCAATGGATATACTGACTAAAAGGTTTTGATCACTTAAACGAATTGAAGGTTTGTGCAATCAAAGCCCCCGGGTTTGGAGATAATAGGAAGGCTGGCATGCAGGATTTGGCAATTCTCACAGGAGCTCAAGTAGACTTTCATATTCCGACTATTTTCTGCTCTTTTAGTTTTACTATGGTTTTAAATATCTCATGTTTCTTTTGAGAAATAAAAGATCTTATTTCATTTCTATTTATTTTCCTTTTTGTTTCTTTTACCTTGAATATCAGGTCATAACCGAGGAACTTAGTCTAAACCTTGAAAAAGTTGGTTTTGAATCACTTGGCTCCTGCAAAAAGGTGACATATAGCATTAACATCTGTACCTAGCATTGATCTTAACCTGTTCTATCATGTCAAGGATAGGGTTTTAGAGTTTGCATAGCAAATCCTAAAACTTCTACTGTTTTCTTTTTCTATTGATTTAGTTAAAAACCCACCATTTACCTTGTTTTCCACGTCAATATTTTACTTCTAATGTTATCAATAATTCAATGTTGTGCATTTGACATAGGTTACAGTGTCAAAAGATGATACTGTAATTCTTGATGGGGCTGGTGACAAGAAGGCAATTGAAGAACAGTCTGACCAGGTTTCTTTTTCTTCCTTGTTTTCGGAATTTCATGTGATCTTAGACTTCTTTAGGTTCCATAGTGCGTGAATGTATAAATAATTTTGTGACTGAACGATGGCAGTTGAGATCCTTGATTGAGTTGAGCACTTCAGACTATGACAAGGAAAAGCTGCAAGAACGGCTTGCAAAGTTATCTGGTGGAGTTGCTGTTCTTAAGGTAGGTCTTTATGTTATCTATACATTGTTGGCTGGTAGCGTTCTCAAACGTGATTTATCTTGGTCCACCGTTGATCAACTGGTCACTAATGTTCTTTTTATCTTATTCAGAGTCTTGTCATGGACGTATTTGAAATCTTTTCCTTTTTATCTTCATTTTTCTAATGGAAACCATGCTTTGATGGGGAAAAGAAATGAAAGAATACAAAAGGACCAACAACAAGAAAAGCCCTAACCACAAAAGTATTCAAATGAAAACTTGAAATAAAAAGAGAAAAAAAAACTCGAATTGACTAAAATAAGGTGGTAACAGACACCCACAAGAAAGTGTTGAAGATACCTAAATCCTAACCTCTCCCAATGTTGATTCTACCTTTCATCTAAGGTGGTAACGATGGCACTCCACACACAACTTAAACCTTGGATTTGTCTTGGAACGCTCAATGGAGTTGTATAATAAAATAGTTTCGAAGATTTGTACGTCTCAATAACATCTTCCCAATATTTCTCTTCTTATTCGTATTGTTTGGGACACAATATGTGAAATTTTGTGCAAATGTTTTTGGACTGACAAAACATTATATAAATGGTACCGAACTCTCAACTCTCAATCTTTTTATAGATTGGTGGGGCTAGTGAGGCTGAGGTTGGGGAAAAGAAGGACAGAGTTACTGATGCAGTTAATGCTACCAGAGCTGCCGTGGAGGAGGGAATTGTAGCTGGTAATGCTACCTTCTGATACTTCCTGTGCAATAAGTAATATGTTACAACCCAATTATTTGAGCTATTCAAGTCCTCAGACTTCATTGTCCACATCATGTTGATGTGGAAGTTGAAACTCTCAACATTATTGTTATGTTCAATATGCAAAAGTGAATAACTCAAGAGTTTGCATGGCAGGTGGTGGTGTTGCTCTGCTCTATGCATCAAAGGAGTTGGAGAAGTTGCAGACGGCAAATTTTGATCAGAAAATTGGTGTTCAAATCATTCAAAATGCTCTAAAGGTTTCTAACTTGTTGACTTTTCACTGCTAGTTCAATTAGGGGTAACGAATGATTCAAATGGACTGCCATATTTCAGTGTGTAGTTAATGGATTATAATGTTCATGAATAACATGTGCTGAAATTTAATAATACTTTTTAGATGTGTTACTATTTTTGCTGGAGTGAGTTTAGTTCAACAGCAATTGGTAAAGGTGGGAGGTTCAATCCTCCATTCCTACAATTGTTGTACAATAAAAACAGTGTGACCATCATATTTTACAGGTAGTTAATTTATCTCTAATTTATCTGCAGATGCCTATTTATACAATTGCTTCCAATGCTGGAGTTGAAGGAGCAATAGTGATTGGCAAGCTACTACAACAGGACAACCACGAACTCGGATATGATGCAGCTAAAGGTGTGTGTTTACTTGCCACGATATTCAGAATGATTAGGAAGGTTTCGTTTTGTTTGGTTTACAGCAAAAGTTTTTGCAGCGACTGCTTATTCAGTTTCCTACATATCTATGTTCAGGTGAATATGTAGACATGATCAAGGCTGGCATTATTGATCCCTTGAAAGTTATCAGGACCGCCCTAGTAGATGCTGCAAGGTAGTTTCGTTAGCATTGCATTAGGTTCACTTTCTCTTCGAGTTTCAATATTGAAGCTTTTCCCTTACAAGGTTTCTTAATGTGCAGCGTATCTTCGCTAATGACAACAACAGAAGCCGTGGTGGTCGAACAACCTAACGATGAGAAGGAAGCCACACCATCTATGGGAGGCATGGGTTATTGAAACTGAACCAGCTGACTCTGATTCGCTAACAATTGATCATTTATTTGCAAATTGATTACGTTCTTGAGAAAATTTTGACAAGAACAGCATGTTAACACATTTTTTTTCTCGAGGCATAAAATCATTGATTTTAATATGGAAAATTCTTGGTACATTTCTCCTTGTATCTTTGTCATTTTCTTTTTCTATAGTATCATAATGCACCCAAGGGAAAGGTCTGGATTTGTACTTGCAATGATAATTGAGCTATGTTTTAAAACCACATACAAATATGACACAACTTTAACAATCGGTAGATATTACTAAGACACCTATAAGGTCTATCATTGACGAACCTATTTAACATTGACGAACCTATTTAACAGACCTCCTACTAACTAAAGCTGATAGAACTAAATGTTATGAGGTCTATAAGTAACATGTATCTATTATTAATCGCTTGCATGTTTCGTGCTTATCCTGTTATGTTTATTACTCATGCATGGCATACCAATGAAATATAGATATGGTAGAAGTCAAATTTATTTTACTACACAAAAGGAATAAACCCAATTTGTCTCACCCTTGTAATTAAGGACTTCTACTTCTGATTGATCTCTCTTGCATACTTGTGTTGTTTTGCTATTCATTAGCTCCCAATTTATGATATTTAGTTAGTCTCTTAATCTTTCGAATCACAAATTGTTAATGTGCATAGGTAATATGTTATGATTTTGCTTTTAGTTTCATCCAAAATGTCTCTCATATCACGGGCGATAACTATCTCCTTTAAAAGTCTATAATCATTCTCTTATATAACAACGAAGAACTTACATCACATTTGTCAAGCCCAAGTGATCATTTAATAAATTAGGTTAATTATCATAGTTTATCTTTGTAATTGTTGTTCAAATAAATACAATTTTGTAATTCATTTGACTCTGTATAAGTAAAATTAATTTTTATGAGACACCACACTCTAAACGTAGATGATATTGCATCGACCTTAGATACAAAATCTTATATAATGTTTTTTAGTATTTTGATTGTTGTAATATAGTGTATCAGATAAGTACCCTTTCTTTCAAAACTTGTTTGTACAAGTTGAACATATTTGTGTTCTATCATCCCTAAAATCCTTAAACTCAAAATTGAAGTTAAAAAATCATGAATACATTCAAATTATTGGAGGCAATAGAAATGGGGTTAGAATGATGTGAAGCAATTATGGATGAGGTTGAATATGATATAAAAAGAAAAAAAAAAAAAAAAGAGATTGTTGAGGATGAAAATAATAATAATAATTAATTGTCACAAGAAATGGTATATAAGGAAAGAGGGAGAAAGCAATATGTAGAGAAAGGGGAAGAATGTGACAATAACCAAATACCTCGACCCACCGTTTCTCCACTTCTTTCGACAATCATTCGACAGCAATATCTTTCTCATATTACCTCTCACCAACCTCTTCATTTCCTCTCTCTCTCTCTCTCTCTCTTTTTTTTTCATTTATTACCCTATATCTATCTATCATTCATATGTATACATACATACACATATACATATTACCCTACATTATATGGTAGTTTCCATCAAATTATAACAACTTTGTTTCTACCACATCTAATATTTGATTTCTAGGTCACCCATACAAGTTTATTTCAAACTTCCAAATCTATGCTCTATAGGTTTTTTAACTTTTAGGATGTTTGATTTGAGTCTTTTTTTTTTAATTGAGTTGGTAATTATTAGAGGAGTGAGTAATTGAGAATTTGACTCGAATAACAAAGTAAAGAAATATGAGTTAATGACAATAACAAAATAATAAAGGTAAGTGAGTTATTTTATCCACTCAATTCAACTCAACTTAAGTGTGAAACGCTTCTTAATATGTTTTATTAAGAGTTTTAACTCATTCTTCATGTATAAAATTAAACTAAACAATATTGAATGGGCTCTACTAAAATATTTATGTAGCTATTATTACAAAAATTGACAATTATTTAAGAATTTATTGGGCAATATCAATTGGGGTAGTAGCAAAAAGGAAAAAGAAAGTATATAAATTAGGTCCATACCCCCACATGTTTGTTGTTTGCTATAACAATGAAAACAAACCTCAACCCACTTATAAAAAATATTGAATACCCCTAATATGCTTATATACTCAACGTATACTTTGCAATTTATGCGCTTGCGCTCACTTTATGTTGTTGATAAAACTTGATACACTTAACTAATATACTTGATAATTCAATTTATGCGCTCACTTTATGTTACTGATAAAACTTGATACACTTAACTAATATACTTGATAATGATGTACTTAATTGATGTGTTATGAATAAACTTGATAAGGACGGCCTCTTTTATAGTGTTGCTACACTTGGCTAATGCACTATTGCACACTTAGATATATATCGTTGTTAAACTTGATAATGTGCACTTGTTGAGTGTGATATACTTTATAATGATACAAATTTTTTTAAAAAAAATTAAAAGCTAAGGGCCCGTTTGGTAATGTTTTCGTTTCCTGTTTTCTGTTTTCTGTTTCATGTTTCCTATTTTCTGCTTCTTTTTTTAGAACAAAAAAACATCAATGTGTTTGATAACTGTTTTTGCTTATTGTTTCTTGAAAACAAAAAGAAGCAGAAACAGAAAATGTGTCTGATAATTGTTTCATGTTGTCTAATTTTATTCGAGATTTATTTTTTATTTTATTCACGTTTAATTCAATTAAACATTACACCACTCATTTCATCAAACCTAGATAGGAAGGTCTTCTAGTAATCTTATGGAGATGAAGATGAAGATTGAGATCTGAAGGACAAAGCCGATGAGAAAGAAGACGAAAACCCACGATGAAGATGAGGATCGAAATTCACGACAAAGACGAAGACAAAGATCCACGAAGAAAACACAAATCTGGTGAAAACCCATAACAAAAACCCAAATCCATGTGAAGAGAAAAGGAAAACTCAAATTCGATGAAGAGGAAGACGATGAGAGGCAAGGAGGAAGACAACGAGAGGAAGAGGAAGACAATGGTTATTTGGGAAAGAAGATAGAGATAAGAAGAAGAAAAAGAAGACGACGTGGAAAGTGGTTACTTGGGGAGAAACTACTTTTTTTTTTTGTTCCCAATAATTCCTTATAAGATGGAAAACTTTTATACTTTATTTTAGAATAAAAAACATGAAACGTTACCAAACACCTCCGATTCCTAAAAAGTGAAAACAGAAACAGAAAACAAGAAACGAGAACGTTACAAAACGAGCCATAAACTTCTTTATAACAACAACCTCCCCCAACCAACATGCCAACTGGTGGATGACAGAGTAATTTACCCTTTTTTTAATTATTAGATTTTAAATTTAACACCCATTTTTACACTAACTATAATATTAAAAAAAATGAATTGAGGAAGGTGTTAATTATTGATGGTTCAATCTTGTCTCTTTCTTAAAGAGTTAAATTATTACAAATACAATAAATTATCTTCATTTCAAAAGAAAAAGAAAAAAAGAAAAATCAAGGACCATATCAATGTAGACCACTAACATACATAATTTACCCAAATAATTTGAAGTAATAGAAAACATGAAAACAAATATATAAACTAAACACCCCCACAACCCCTTTGTAGAGTACTCATTGATTATTGTAATAAGTGCAATATCATATTTGAAAGTGATACCCTATGACCTTATCTATTTTATCTACATATCTCCTAATTTTGTGGCCACCAATTACCTTTCATTTATATATACATTTAATATCTACTTTAATTAAAATTAAAAAAACTTTATATAATTTGGTCCACTCAAATTAATGGCTTCAATACTTCTCTTTCCCAACATAATTTCATTGGCGCCTCGTAGATACGCCCCTTAAGATGACGTGGTACAAAGGGGATTGCCTTTTTTACCCATTTTCTCTTCCTCCCTTTTCATTTTTATGACGTCCCCTCCCCTATTTATTGCTTCTTAACTATACCTTTTTAGCGACGGTTTACCGTTAATTGCCTCTTTTTCTATTTAAACCCATCACCTGCCTTTCTCATTCTATCATTTTTAATTAACTCTTTCTAATCATCATCACATTTGTGGATTTAATTCTTTTTTATTTTATTTTTTATATCTTGTACTTCAACACTTTTGGAAACTTTGCAATACTTTATGGTTTTATATCAAAAAAATTGTCTCTTTCCAATCACCCCTTTTTGACAAGAGAATGATTCCATAAATGCACCCAATCTAACCTAATATGTATTCTACAACTTTTAACTATATTCTTTTAACTTTCTGATTTTATTAAAATAATAATAAATAAAAAAACCTATAGAATTGAGAATAATAATCTAAAAACAAAAGAAATTTAGGAAATATATACCCAAAGTGCCCCTAGTACTTTAGTCTAAGAAACAAATAGAAGATAATATGATTTGATGGAAATATGAAAGTCAAAAGTTAGAATGATAATTGTGATTGATATACCCATTATAGAAGTCTATATGTAGAGTAAGATGCAAAAGAAATAAGCACCACATTTTTTTGTTGTCCTTTTGAATCTTTTTCTTTCTCCTATTAAATAAATGTCAACTTCAAATTTATGTACTTCACAATAACTTTTCTTTTTCCTTCTTCTATTCTCTTATTAGGATGTGTTTTTTTTTCTTTCTTTTTTTTCTTGGATTTTCAAATACAGAAAATTTATGGGATCTGATTCTTTATAATAATTACTATTTCTATACTTTATATATATATATATATATATAACCCCATTTGGTTCCACCTTCCAATTCAAATCATCAAATCAGAACAAAACGTTTCTTCTTCCTCTTTTAACACTCCAAGATGCCTTTAAAAAGATAAGTGGCTGCCTACAAATCAATCAACTATGTGTGTGTGTGTATATATATATATATAGGGTTTATCTTCATTTTTATTCACTCCCTATCCTGCCTCGTCCTTGACATAAAGTACATTCTTTTCAAGATTGTATCATTTTCAATTTTTATTTTTTGTGTGCACTAGAAATTTAGGTGTCAAATCAATATGGATTTGTAGGGGTAAATTCTATCTAAGATTATAATAACCACGTTTTGTTACGATAAAAATTGTTTAATTTTTTTTAATTAGCTAGAATAAATACTATTTCAATTCTTTCTATTAATTGGTACAATATTTACTATTTTATATTCATCATTTGTTTAATTCTTTGCTATAGGGTTTATTATTTACTTTTTAAACTAAAATCGTTTACACCTAAAAAAACATACTAGTATAACTCAAATTAAAATAACTTTCTCCTAAACACAAACTATTATAACATAACTATAATAATCCAAGATTATAATAACTCACTCATTATTACTATTATAACATAACTATAATAATCCAAGATTATAATAACTCACTCATTATTACAGTTGTGACTAAATTAATTAAAGAAGTGTTTTAACTAGGTGAGAAAATCACTATTTAAGGGTTACTTGCCTAAATAACAAAAAAAAAAAAAAGCATATATAGCACAAGGATAAAATAATTGCATATATAGCACAAAAAATAGTAAAAGACTAAAATGTCCACGTTCCACCATTTTGGGTATTTCTTTTACTAAATTTCTCAATTTAAAAACTATCACTGATAGCATTTTGTCACTAGTAATTGCTATCGTTGCTATAAGTGATATATGCTATCATTGATAGCTTTCAATTTGAGAAATGATTATTTCACATACGTCTTCTAAAAAACTTCCACGTTGAAAGCTTTCATTAATACCTACAATTAGTTAATATCAATCTCACTTATATTTGTTATCGGTTGTTATCACTAATAGCTACTATCAGTGATAACTTGTTATCATTACAAATAGTTTTATTTTTCTATTTCCTTAAATTGAAAGCAATTATTAATAGAAACTAATAGTTGTTATACGTTGCTATAACAGATAAATGTTATCACTAATAGCTTTTAATTGTAGAGAAATATGTTATCATTGATATGATTGATAGCAAATATAAGCAATAGCTTTTATTAATGATATGCCACTTAAGGGTAGAGTAACGTTCAATTTGAAAAAAATAATGTATCAACTGCTATAGTTAGTTGTTGTCGCTGATAACTGCTATCGGCGATAACTTTCAATTTAAGAAATGTGATATCAGTTTCTATCACTAATATCTTATATCGACGATGTTGCTATCAACTGATATTCTTAATAACTATTATAAGTATTTTTTTTTTTTTTTTTTTTTTTTGCATTACTATCAACGTAAAATGATATCACTAGCATTATCTATCAATGATTGCATTAGAAGGATATCACTAATAGCAACTATAAGTGATATCATTAAAATGATATTTTTTTTATAAGTGATATCACTAGAAGGATATTTTTTTTATAAGTGATATCACTAGAAGGATATTTTTTTTATAAGTGATATCTCCTTGGTAAACATATCAATTTTAAATCGATAAAGTTTAATTAGGCTATCAATTGATATTTTGGATAGCTACTATCAATATTCTTCTGTTGCTATCACTGATAACACTTATAATATCTATGTTGTCATCACTAATAACACTTATAAAATCTATAAGTGATAACAACAGAAGGATATCACTGACAACATCTATGAGTAATATCCATTTTTGTTTTTAACATAAATGGATAAAGAAAAGAGATGGTTTAGCATGCTATCAGTAATAGCATTGAATCACTAATAACATATTATCTATATGATAGCTTCTATCGCTGATAGTATAAATGAAATTGCAACTTTTGTTAAAATAAATCTTTGATTTTAGGTTGTGTTATCAACATTTATAACATTTGGAAATTTAAATGATATAAATTCCTAGATAAATTCATGAAAAAATATATTGACATATTAGACATGATGTCATTGATGGAAGTCATCACTAATAACATAAGAGGAAGAAAATTAAAGGGCAAAATTGGCATTTTAAAAACATTTACCATATGATTGGTAAAAGATTGTCATTTTTGCAAATATTGTTTGCCTCTGCTAGAGATTATATTTATTTTCTAATTTGGGCTATATGGTGCAATTTTTCAAAATTTAATAAACAAAATAAATATTTAAGACTTCATTTGATAACAATTTTTTTAAAAAAAATTAAGAATTTGATTTTGTTAAGTACAAGAGTTACTTCTAAGTTAAATTTCAATAAAAAGCATTAGTTTTTCAAAGGAAAATTGCATCAAATGACAAAAATATTTAGAAAACACAGCTCATGACACCTATTTTTTTATATTACGAATTTAACAAAATTAGTGATATTAAAAGGATATTGGACGGTAATCATAGGGCTATCTGACGGTAATCATAGGATTATCGATTTTTAAAATTGCTATTTTTGCAATTTAGCAAATGTAGTGACATGAGTCTTATTATCATAAATTTTTTTGTTATTTTTGCAGCAGTCCCCTTTTAAAACTAATTTTTTAATGCATTGTTTGGCAACCTTTTTTTTTAATAAAAAAATAAGCCTATAAACACTATACTTTCACCCATTGTTATCTATATTCTACCAATTGTTTAAAAAATCAATCTAAATTTTGAACATTAAAAAAATAGTATTCAAAAAGTTTTTTTAAGGAACAAATTGGTAAGAATTCAACCCTTATATATTTTCTAAAAAAGTAAAATACAAATCATTGTAATTCAACCCTTATATATTTTTTTAAAAAATAAAATACAATAATCGTAAGACGTGAAGAGAAAATAAACTTTCTTCTAAAAAAAATAGTTAGCAAAGTCTAAGTTTTCAAATTTTGGCTTGGGTATGGATTGTGTTAAAATTAGATAACAAAACAATGAAAGGTGGAAATTTTATTTATGGACTTCATTTTCTAAAATTAAATAATTACCCAGTGTTTTTATTTTCAAATTAAGCAGAATATTTGTTTTGGTCTACATTGCTAAGTGTTTTTAAGAAGAAAAAAAAAGTGTTTTTATACACTTTTTGTTTCAAATACTCATATTTTTAATTAGAAAAAAAATGTTATATATTAAGAATTTACGAGAAATGAAAAGAGTTTAGATTCACTACTGCCAATATAGCTTAGGATAAGAGGTTTGAAGTTCAAATCTCTTCACCGTCAACCTCAATATGTACTAGAAAGTTTAAATTGTAAATTCAATTTTTCATGTAAAATTATGTGTGAGAAACAACCCTAAAGATATCAAATGGTTATAAAACGGACCCTAAACTATTGTAACAAAAAATTTGAACTCCTTTGATTAGAGAGAATGGCATTCCCTAATTACATTTATTTTGCAATCTATCGACATAATTAAAAATGACAAAAACAAAGTTCAGCCCACATATTAAAAGCTAAAATGTTATAAATGTTCTCGTTACAAATATACATTTGATGCACCTTATACATGTCAAATACACCTAATATCACTTGATACATCTGATACTTCTTGATACACCTGATATATTTGATAAATACACTTGATGCACCTGATACTCTTTGATTCACTTGATATCTTTTGATACGTACACACCTAAAACATCTTGATACATATAATACTCCTTGTTACACTTGATATGATCCCTTAGGCCTTGATACACTTGATTAGTTTGGTACACTTAAAGGATTCACTTATAAGTTTGATACATTTGATACACCACTAATAAACTTGTTATGCTTTATTGGTACACTAAACAAATTTGATATGTTTGATGTACATGATATGTTTGATACATTTGATGCATTACAGATACACTTAGTATTTTTCACTTATATATTTGATTGATTAAATACACTTGATATATTTGAAGTCTTACTTATACATTTAATATACACACTTGTAAACTTGATTCATATACTTGATAATGATTTGCTTTACTGATATGCTTTAACAATATATTATTGATATATTTGATAATGATATACTGAGTTATATCATTCATATACTTAATAATACTATAATGAACTACATAAAATTTGAAAAAAATGAAAATCACATAGTAAATATATCAACCAACTAATACATATAATATAAGTATATCACAACACTGATATACAAAACTGAGACAAAGTAAAACCAAAACAAAATCAATGTAAAATAATAAAACAAAATCATTTGAAATCAGATTCAACTCAAAATACACATCGAAGAAAGTAAAAAAAATCACAAATGAAGTTAAATTACTCCGATCAACAACCATTCTATTTCATATTGCAATTACTGTACTATTGATATTTTAAAAACAAGATTATTAAGACAGAAAGAACAAATAATTTTTCTCGCATAAGAATAAATAAATATTTAGGGCCTTAACAAGTGGAAGAATAAATAAATAATGAGTAGGACATTAAAAAGAGGAAATAAAATAAGTTATTGAATGGTAGTTTAGGAATAATAATAAATTTAAAATGGAGAGTATTTTTATAAGTGAAAATTTTGCCATATTTGAAAATTTCTAAACAATGTGCTACATTTGTTATATCATATTCTTAAAATGCTACCATTTGCAATTATCCTTTCTTTTTCCTACCCTAAAATTAAAAGTGTTTTCTTAATAACAAATCTATATAAGTTTAGGTGACCTCTTGATAATTTTTCTAAAATGCATATGAGTAAAAACAAAGCGTATTAAATTGACTCGTGTGTTCGTTCATACAAGAATCACCCGTTACTTTATAGTGGTTTAAGACTAATAATTAAAATAAAAAATTACACTATATGACAAAAACATTTAGAAAAAAATAGACCATGACTCCTCTCTTTTGCATATTATGAATATGACAAATATGACAAGTAATTAGTAATATCAGACGATTATCATAGGGTTATCGGTTTTTAAATTTGCTAACTTTGTAATTTAGTAAATTTAAAAAGTGTAGTGACATGAACCCTAAACTTGGACAGGTCATAAAAAATGGATGAATTTTTTTTGAAAAGGTTGAGAAGAATACTTGAGGAAAAGAAATAAGTAATGGATGCATAAAGGGAAATTTAATATCATCCCATAATGTTTTTGTTGTGGAAATTGGCTTAATTTATCATTCAAATCTCTTGCTTTCATATAGGTTTTTCCACCTTTCCTTTTTCTTAATAATATGGTTGAAAAAGATCTCTTGCATCCATTTTCTTTAGTTTTCTTTTCACTATAAGTTATGGTCAAAGGCCATGTTTACACTATAAATTTAGTTCCACCAAGTTTTAATACTTTATTTACTTAATTTGAACTTTGAACTACCTTTCTATTTATTTTATATTATTAACACCATTAATATGATTATGACATTGCCCTACACATATCATTTAATATTAAATAGATGTAAACATTTTGAGAATGATGTTAAATGATAGTGACTAATTAACTAGAAACACAACATTTAATGGTTTGGAAAAAAAAATTATACTACTTTTAGAGTTAAATCTTAGGAGTTGTTAATAATACCCACATTTAGAGCTTGTCTTATATCTTATTTTTACTACAAACTTATTATGTTGTGCTATACTAGATTTTTTTCACGTGCAATATTTTTAATAATAACTATTATATATATATATATACATATATATTGTTTGTTGTTGTTGACATTATGTCGTCGTCGTTGTTATTGTTGTTGACATCAATGATAAATTTGTAATGGAGAGAGAAATTAGATGCTTAAGTCAGTATCTCAGTTAAGATGTAGAAGAGAAATTAGAAATTCTAAAGTTATCTTTTCATATGCTCAGATCATCCCTTTTATAGATTTTCCTACTCTCAATCCTTTTCGGAATAGGAAACATAACGTTATTCTCTATTCGATCTCGCAATTTCTAAAATCTCTAGGCTTATGCTCGGCTCGACTTAGATTTAGTCGAGTCACTATGTGCTTGTTCTTTTTGAGTCTGGCCTCCTTTGGGTTGAACCTTTCTTGAAGGCTCATGCTCTACAAATTTAAATACTTTTAGAATTATGTCTATTATCATTATTACTATTATTATGAATTTGGTTAATTTCTACCCATTTAAATATTTTAAAATTTACACCTTTTGAATGATGTGTTTATCTTTTTACTTTGTTTATAGATCAAAACATTAAAGAGACGTTAAATAACATTCAATTAAAGATAACACAATTTTATAATTTCCTTATGCTTTACTTAGTACATGGTTATGTGATAAATATGTGACAAGACCAGCATAAAAGCAGACTAAAAGGAAATAGTTGTATAATAGGGAGAAGAAAACTCATCAACCTCTCAACCTCTTGTGCTTAGTGGTTATAGTCACATGTCAACCTTTTGATAATTCAACACTTATGTCATGTGTCTATAAGATGCTCAATTTTAGTGGCTATGTAGCTCACCTCATGTTTATTAAATTGCCTCTAATTAATGACATTTGGTGGGTTTGTAAGTAAGAACAATATTGGTGAGAATTCCATAAAACAGAGAAAAAGTGAAGGAGAAATAATTTTTCTTAATTTCTTTATATTGTATGTTATATTTTATTAAAAGTTGTGTTGAAAGGTTGCTAATTTTAAAAAGTATTAGTAAAATCTACACAGACGACAAATATGTAAAATTGTTGAGGTATGTTTAACGTCGATCTACAACTCACGTCGCATGTAGGATCACAGTAGCAAAAGAACAACAAAATTACAACAATAATAAACAGTAGCAGTAGTAAACAGTAACAACAACAGTAAACAACGACAAGAATAACAGTAAACAACAACAATAGTAAACGACAACAACAATAAATTCTGGAACAGAAACTGCAATACAAAAATGATATGAACATACGGCTGAGTCGCGAAACACGCTCTCTTTAAGACATTTTGTGGCTCTGCTCGAGAATGTGCTAACAAATAGATGTCCCATCGATAAAACACCATCTCGTAAAATAAAATCACTCAAGTAATGTTGCCTATCTCCTTCATCTTTCCAAAACTTAGTTGCCCAGATGGCTCAAACCCATTAATCAATTAACGAGTATAAAAAAGAACATCCACAATCAAAATTATTCAATGTGGGAATGCTTTTGAGAATAAAATAATATTATATTTCCTTTTATAAAACTTTCATCCAATAATCCCCCATTTGAATTTTTTTACTATCAATTCCTCACTTGAAAGTTTTTGAAAACATTTTCATCGACCAGTGTCTGTTTCTATGATACTATGCGTAAGTAAAGGTAGTGACTTGAACCTTTACGTTGTGACAATAGTTTTGAGTATTGTAAAGTAACTTGTAGTTTTTAACTTTACTTCTAATGTTGTTACACACACAGTATTATTTGAGTGGAGTTCTAAACTAGCCCGTGCTTTATGGTCTTGCACATATATCCGAGTTTAGTGAATGCTCTAGGAATTTGTCCAGAATTCAATAGGAAGTGGTCCTCACTTTCACATTCACAAAGGTGAATCTATCAAGAGTACTCCTATAGCTAGGTACCCTACTTGATATCAAGTATAGATTTTATTAAGAATAAAGTTCAGCCTCCTCATATGCTTCAGGATATCATGCTAATCACTGAATCATAAGAATGGAACTCCTAATTTAGCATGATTATCGTTATATTACTTGTGATCAGTTATTACCCATTGAACTTGTTTCTTGGGATCTTCAGTCTTACAAGTTGGGTTTACCTCACAGTAATTATTTTTTCAATAGGCTTTAGTCCCATTCTTTCTGAGGTTTTAAAAATCTTCTCTCTTGCTAGCCCTTTTGTCAAAGTATCAGTCAAGTTGTCATCAGACCGTACATTATTCGCTTTCACTACACCAGTAGTGAAAAATTCTCTAATGGTACTATGCTTACGACGTAAGTGTCGTCTCTTACCGTTATAATAACGATTCTAAACTTTTTCAATAGCTGCAGTACTATCACAATGAATTAGTATGACTGGTAACGGTCTTTTCCACGTGGAATTCTCTGATAGCAAGCTTCGAAGTCAGCTTGCTTCTTTACTAACAGTAGTTAGTGCTATCATCTCTGACTCCATCGTTGAGTTGGCTAAAATTATCTGTTTCTTGGATTTCCAAGCAATAGCTTCTCCTGCTATTTTTAAAATATAACAACTTGTAGCCTTTGAGTCATCTGAGAGAGAGTTCCAATCATCATCGTTGTAACCTTCAAGTACAACGAAAAACTTTTTATAATGTAGCCCTACATTCTGTGTCTTCTTAACATATCTCATTACTCGTTCTATACCATTCCAGTGTTCTAGATTCGGTTTGCTGGTAAACTTACATAGTTATGTTTAACATCGATCTACAACTCATGTCGGATGTAGGATCACAGTAGCGGAAAAACAACAAAATTATAGCAGTAATAAACAACAACAATAGTAAACAGTAACAACAACAATAATAAACAGCAAAAGGAACAACAATAAACAACAACAAAGGTAGACAACAACAAATTTTGGAACTACAACTACAAACACAAACGATATGAATATACGGTTGAATTGTGGAACACACTCTCTTTAAGAAATTTTGCGGCTCTACTTGAGAATGTGTTAATAGATAAATGTCTCGTCGTCTCCAGGATAAAACAACCACTCGTGTACAGCTGACTTTGCAGGAAAATCAGCTCTCAAAATAAAATCACTCAATGACAGACATAATTTTGCTTGTAATGTTATGATGTATTTTTTAGGAATGAGGGGAAGACGATATATATAATGATTTTTAGGGTAGCCAACGGTCACAAAATAAATAGGGAAAATCGTGGGTAGTAAATGGGTTGAAAAACATTCAAATACAAAATAAATAGGGAAAATCGTGGGTAGTAAATGGGTTGAAAAACATTCAAATGGTCACAATATTTAATTTGATAAAAACGGTAAGAACATTTTTAGATTGACAGCGACAATACGTGTGGAGATACAAGCATACCTACTTTTGCCTATCTCCATCCAAACCTATTGATCAATCAAAGAGTATAAGAAAAGACATTCGCAATCAAAATTATTCATTGTGGGAATGCTCATCTCCGCTAGAAAGCAAGGGAGGTAGAACTAGAAGAGGACTTCTTTGTCTTTCATTCATGCAATTTTAGAATTTAAAAAAGGGTGGCGTATAGAACTAACTTAATTATGTAGAACCAAAGATTTTAATCATTTAGCAGTTTTCATTTTTCATTTTTTTGGTCTCTTTTAAACTGAGTTTATTTTCTTTCCATCTTTTACGATTATTAGCATTTTTCTAAAATACAATCGTTGAATTTTTAACAAAATTTTAGAAAAATAAATAAATTTAGAAATCAAAGTAATTTATGTAAACTTAGTTTTAAAAAACAAAATGGTTACACGTAAGTTTTAAACATTAAGGTTTTTGAAAATTAAGCTTATACAAGCACTACTTGCACCACAAGTTTCTATTCATCAATGTTTTAAAAAAACTAAATCTAAATTTAAATTAGGTCTCATTTGGTAACCATTTCGTTTTTTAAAATAAGCTTATTTTCTTTCCATTTTTTTACCATGTTTGTCGAAAACAAATTTTTAAATAGTACTTTTTTAGTTTTTAAAATTACTTCCCTTTTGAAAACAAGGGTAAAAACTAAAAAGTAGGTATCAAAACACACTTGATCAAAAAAAGAATTGTGATTAAGGAACCTTGCCTACAAAATTAATTTTTAACAAAAATTCACATCTTTTTGTTTATAATTTAGACTAAAACTTTAAAACCTAAACTTTAAATCACAAAACTAAAAAGAAATCAAATCATCCACAAAAACTATACACAACAACAACCATGATCAGATGCATATGCATGCATTGAATTCAACTTTCTAAGTCTGAATTGAATTTTTAAATTGTTATCTTATGGATAGTTCTTTTTACAAACATTCTAGACTTTTAATGATGCAAGCATCTCTAAATGATCTAGTTTGTCAAAGTGAAGAGTTTTGAATGCCCTTCTAAAATATGGGTTTTCAAATTTTTAACATACTCTTTTACATTTTTATATCTTTTTATTATTTTTTTATCGATCTCACACATAAACACAAAAATCTTTATTTCTATTTGATTATTCTGCCGAAAAAATAACATATAAATTTTATTACTTTAAAAGAAAATTCAAATCGATAAAAACAAATATGTTATATCAAAGTTCAAACTATATAAAATTAACTCATAGTAAACTAATAAATAGTCACCATGACATCCGAAAATATTTGTAAATTTAAGACATTTTCGAATAAAAATCTTACTAAACAAACACAATAATCAAAATATTCCTAGAGTACAAAAATATTTCTACAAAACAAGCTTGATAATCTAAAGATACAAAAAATCTATCGATAATAGATATTAATAAACATTTTATAAGTGTTTATCACTATCATACATAGACGTCGAAAGATTTTAAAATTTAGTTCCAACTTTAAAAACCATCTTTATATATTTATAAACACCCACCGTGATAATAAAGAGCTTGAATTTACAATTAATATAAGGGATGGTTAGGTTGATGAAGTCAACCAAATAAAAAAATAATCTAAGTTTAAAATATTTCATTTGAAGATAAGTGATAAAAGAAGTAAAAATTAGATTCTCTAAGATTAAGATTGTGATGTTAGTTGATATTCTATTATATAAAGTAATGTATGATGATTAGCTCAATTTTATATGAACCTAGTACCATTTGATTTTGACAAGTATCTTATTGTTATTTTAATTTATTCAACATCAGTCTAATCAAAACTCACATCATCACACCATAAGTTGATTACCAATTTAATTAACCAAAATTAGTAAGGAGCAAAAGCACAATCAACAAGTTGTATGTTGCTTCATTATTTTATTTTCGTAAGAAGTTAATTATTTAATAGCCTAAATTCAACTTCCAATGGTTTTTAATAATATTTTTTCTTTTTTAATTTTCTATCTACCATATTAGTCATTTTCATCGATTTATATTTGGTAGAAATTATATAAAGCCCTTGATAATGATGGACATACACGATTTCATTTATTCCAAAGACAATATGATAATAAGAAACAAACGTACGGTAGAAGCAAAACTCTTTTAAATAGATTCATCGTCCAATTTCATTAAATGCTTCCTCTAATAATATAGTACCAAAAGAAAGTAGTCATCATATAATCTCACTTAGATTATGTTGAAAAATAAATGGTAGTTGAGTGTAACAAGAGAGCATATGGTGGTATGGAGTCAATTCCTTTCATTGCTACAAATTATTCCAATACCAAAGATGGTGAGTTAAATGGTATTATTGATCTAATCATATGTTAGTGTAATAGTAAACAGTTTGACTTAATATATATGTACATATTCCTTATAATTACAAATCTAATTTTTCTTTTTACATCAAATAGAGGTTATGTTGTTCATTTTTATACTCAAAAGTAAAATATCTTAGATATTTAAGAAAATTGAATTAAGAAATGAAATAAAATAATAAATTTAAAAAGACACCTAAAAGCTAGTTGTGATGAAATATTTTTTAAAAAAAGGTAGAGAAATGGGTGCCAAAGAGAAAGATTCATGATGTGACGAAGCAACTACTATATATGTCAAGAAAACAAATAAATGAAATTTGTTTTTAATCTTTTGCTATCAATGTGTTATGTTTTGTCCAAGAATTTATATGTGCCGATGTCTCCAACTTTATGTTAATTATAAACATAAAAATACTTCATCAAATTATAACAAATAAATATTTCATTCTCATTACTGCCCTTTTTTCTTCTTCTTCTTTCTAATTAGTATTAATATATTTTGATCATAGTGTGATATTATTCTATCTTGAAAATGTTGATTCATTTTGTATCAATTATATAGGGTTTCGAGTGATTGTTACTATTAGAAAAAGTTATTGATTGATTAATTAATAATATAACAAATATTTTTAGTTGATTAACTAGATCAATAAATTAAACCAATAAAAGAATATATTTTTTTCTTGTTTTCCCATCGTCTCTTTCTCATATAGCTTTGTTCTTTCAGTTCAACAAGAGTGTGAAGACACAATTCAAAGATTTTATGGTCTAGCTGACGCTTCTCTGTCCGGGATGGTATTTACATCCCCGAGATGGTATTGGAGGGGAGGATCGGTGACCAGGAGGAGCCTGTCCAGAGATGGCACTTCCGGGTTGGGAGGCTTCCTCCCCGACTCGAGCGGACTTTTTCTGTTTGGATCGTTCTGCCTACTTTGAGTTACTTAATCCTCCTCAAGCGGACTCTTTCTTGACATTTTTTATATAAAGGTGCTTTTAAAAAATATAACAAATTGGGAAAGTATTTATATAGAATAATTTTGAAAACAGAAAAAATCTACAAGCTCACACCATCAATATCAAATACCAAAAATATCCCGGTTAACACGAGACTAATTGTTTTCATGCGTGTGAGTAGTCTTATTCTAAACTATCACGATATATGATTAGTGTACCAATAACTAAATTATCTTAATACATGATTTTGTACCAAAATTAAATGATCTTGGTATACAATCTTGGATGCAAGATCATTTAGATATTAGTACACAATTTTGTACCAAATCTAAATGATATTGGGTACAAGATCGTTCGGATCATATCAACATTATCGTTCTTTTGAAAAACAATGGAAAAATGACTTTAAATTTAAACGATCGTGTTGGCTATGATAAATGATTGAGCTAACAATGGTAAATGATCATCTAGATCATGTCAAAATGAAATCTAAACGATTTTGATATTCTGAAATATGAGAAAGATGAAGTAGCTTTAAAGAATATTGTCGAAAATTGTGAAGATGAAATAGGAGAATTAAACAGAAGAATAAATTATTTAAAAATATAAGAAATAAAATTTGAAAGAGAGGGTGAAGAAATCAGAAAAGTGAAGATGAATTAAATCGCAAAGAATAAGAAGAAAGAGACGTGATGAATTGTCCAAAATATCAAAGGAAAATATAGAAATTATGAAAATATTTTACCGACTTTATAGGCCTTTATTTTTTTGTTACACGGGTCATAAATATTTTTAGGGTTTATTGCATTTATGAAAATTAACCTTAAATGAATGTTATTGTTTTAAATGACAAAACTAGTGAAAATATTTTTATATATAACAAAATGTTACTATTTATGAGTGACAGAGAATAATAAACACACATCAATAAACCATTATCATCTACTCCAACATTTCAAATATAAAGTTGGTGGGATTGGGTCCTCGCATCATATTTTTTTCTAAAATGAAATTTTGGTACATATGTGATTGAAAAACTAGGTTCTTCATATATGGGCAACGACACTTCTTCGACTATAATAAGAGGCCGCTGAAATGTGTAATTGTCGTTGGAAAACGGAAAGTCTGAATTAAGAGATATCAACTCAAATGGTCCCTTGTGAAGTCAATATTACTCTTATTCTTCGTGCACCTTGTGAGCATGTCTGAACCCACGAAGGCAATCACTCAGATGTGTTCTTTTAACCCAATCCAAGAGACTGGAGGAAATCGTAACATGAGAAATGTCCGCGTCTCATCGCAAGGCTCATTTTTTAGTTATAGATCATGAGAGGTTTGTCTAACTAAGGGTTAGGGCACAAGGGTTCTAGTACAATACGTAGTACTATCCAAGTGTGAAGAACCATGGGGTGACTACTCATTCCCCTTAGGAAGTGAAGCAACATCATGTAAAGCGCTCGTAAAATTAGACGGGTCAATTCCATGCAGATGCACTAAAAGATAGAGAGTGGTTACCTCTACAAAGCTTTACGTGAATGTGTCTCTGCACGCTGTACTAAACTAGCGATAACTTTATTGAACAATCTGAAGTCCTTCAAAACTATTAAATAAATAAATAGAATTTAATTCTGAATTAATCAAGAAAAAAATTTAAAAAAAGAAAAAGAAAAAGAAAAAGAAATTATTTACCATCTCTGAAAAAAAAAATAACTACTAAAAGGTAAGTTTAATTACTATCTAAGTGTAAACAATTTTATTTTCTATTTTTGACAATTTCCACTAATGCAATGGTAAGTGTTTAATTAGTTATAACTGAGAAGGAGTTTCAAGAAAAGCAAAAACACATCTAATTAAATTTGCAAATATATAAGGAAAATATGATTTTAATTTAATTTAATTTAATTATTTCTCTTTTGACCTCTCATTGGTATATGAACATGCATATCAACACTATATCCTATACTCTTTAGTCTTTATATTCAGTGCATCATTCCATTGATAGACGTTTAATGTACTCAAAATAGTTAATGGCATGTTATATTGATGGTGTAAAATATGATATATATACTTTATACATAATACATATCAATTTGTTTTTTAGAGTATAGTAGAGGTTAGGAAATTCGAACTTCTTACCTCTAGAATTGAAGAACATGTCAATTACCAAAGCAATAAGCTTGATTTAGCCTAAAATATACCTACTTGACTAACATATAAGAATACTATAATTTTTCATCACAAGTTTTCTACAAAATATCTTGCTACTCAACGTTTCTTACAAATAGATATTTAGTATTATCATATGGATGTAATATTCAATTTAAATAAAAGATCAAATAAAACTTAAGTTATGTCGTGAGAGGATAGCTCAACTAACATATAAGAATACTATTAGTCATGAGATCTAAGAATAATATGGTTTCACGTTTGAGATACAAATGAAAAAATTGATAAACATACGTAACATCATTTAAATGTAAATTGTTAGAATATAAAAGTTAACGAGATGATTTGTTCAAAATGGTTTTCTTATTATCATACATCAACTCAAAAGATATGCCTCGACGTTATTTACAACGTCATTTATAAATTAACTATTAATCATCAAACAATTTTAAAATTTCAACAACTATGATGAGCTTAAAAGTAGTGTTTTAGGTTCTTAAATCTTTACTTTGAAAGTTGAAGCAAGAATTGATATTTATTTAGATTTTGATTTTTGTCGACATTTTTTTTTGTTGGTAGAAGAAGAGTATTGTGAGTGGAGATTGTTAGGTAGTTATGCTTACACACAGTCATGAAAGTTGAACTTGAACACATTGTTGTATGAGTCTCACAACTTGAGAGGTCTTGGAGTGGTTCGTGACTCTTTTGAGCCTTCTCTTTAGCTATATGGCATTCGAAAGATTTTCTATTATTTCGAAGTACAAAAGTCCTTAAGAATAGAGTTAGGAAGACCTTCGTTTCTATTCCATATTGGATGGTGGATTTGTCTCAAATTGTTATTAGTGAATATAACTATTTTGAAATGATTAAGTTTGTTAATAGATAAGTTTTAGATGTTAGAATAATTAACAAGGGAATGGATGACGTATTGATTTTGTTGAGAAATTTGAATTCAATTGTTTTGTTTTCCTTTTCAATTTAGGATTCATGCGTGCATAATATGAGGAGTGTTGATTTAGGGAGAGTATTGATTCAAGTGGATGTTTGTGTTGGATAGACAATGAAGTCTTTTGGTTAGATGTTTATCATCTCATCTTTAATAATATTATTTTTTGGATTGGTTTTTATTAATTGGTGGTTGATTAAGTAAAAAGAAAAAAACATAAAAAAGTATAACCCACATATTAAAGTGAATAATTTGAGGACATAAAAGTACAAAAATACATGAACTTAAAAGAAAAGGTTAAAAATCAAAATTAAGAACACAACCCAATGACCTAAAAGAGTAAAGTATAGATGTGTTGATCAAATGGCAAGAGATGTTGTTCTAATGTCCACACCATAATATTGAACTGAAAAAAGAAAAAAAGAAAAAAAGAAAAAAAGAAAAAAAAAAAAAAAAAAAAAAGGAAAACATCGGGAAAGAGGGATGGCATTGGATAGAGAAACATGGCGTCAAAATCCCATTTCGTCTTCTTCTTCTTCTTCACTCCCTCCCCCCCCTTTTTTTTCCCATTTTTTACAAAGCAAACTCCTTCCTTATCTCTGTCTTTCCAGTTCCGCCACTGCTGCTCCTTAAGGACGACCAGCCGCCTTCCCCTTTCCCCTCTTCTTTCTCAATCTCAACCAATCATTATCCATCTCCCCAAAAACTACTTATCTTAAGATTCCATTTCTACACCCCACAATTGTTTTTCCTGTTTTTCACAGACGCCATTGTTCTGCTCCCTTTGAACCATACTTCTGCCAACCACTTTGCTTTCCCATATCATCCAATCTCTTAATTTTATGGTGCCCCTCCATGGCGGATTCATGTTTTATCTGTCAGTGCTTCTTTCTTCTACTTTTGTTCTTGATTCGCTTTCTTCTCAGTCGATTGAAGTTTCAAACTTCTGTGTTTTTAGTTTTCACCAGGTAATTAATGATCGGAAGATTGAGGATGAACCACTGTGTTCCTGATTTTGAAATGGCCGACGATTTCTCTCTCCCAACATTCTCTAGTTTAACCAGGCCGAGAAAATCGTCTTTGTAAGCTTTGTTTGAACTTCAAGCCTTTTCTTGTGGAAATCTCATCTGTTTTTTTTTTTTTTTTTTTTTTTTTTTTTAAATTTGTTGTGTGGACTGAGAGCTTCAAATTCGTAGGCCGGATGACGACGTCATGGAGCTGCTATGGCAGAACGGCCAAGTGGTGACGCATAGCCAGAACCAGAGGTCGTTTCGTAAATCTCCGCCGTCTAAATTCGACGTTTCGATTCCGCAAGAACAGGCGGCGACGAGAGAGATCCGGCCGTCCACTCAATTGGAGGAGCATCATGAACTTTTTATGCAAGAAGATGAAATGGCCTCTTGGCTCAATTATCCTCTCGTTGAGGATCATAACTTCTGCTCCGACCTTCTTTTCCCTGCCATCACTGCTCCTCTTTGCGCCAATCCTCAACCAGACATTCGACCTTCAGCGACGGCGACGCTCACTCTCACGCCGCGGCCGCCGATTCCGCCCTGTCGGAGGCCTGAAGTGCAGACTTCTGTGCAGTTCTCTAGGAACAAGGCAACGGTTGAATCTGAGCCATCTAATTCAAAGGTCATGGTCAGGGAATCGACGGTGGTTGATTCTTGCGACACGCCGTCTGTGGGGCCGGAATCTAGGGCTTCGGAGATGGCAAGGAGGAAGCTGGTAGAGGTGGTTAATGGCGGCGGTGTGCGGTATGAGATTGCTCGCGGCAGCGATGGAGTCAGAGGTGCATCGGTAGGTGGCGACGGCATAGGAGAGAAAGAAATGATGACTTGTGAAATGACTGTCACTTCTTCCCCCGGTGGCTCTAGTGCCAGCGCCGAACCTGCTTGCCCGAAGCTAGCTGTGGATGACCGGAAGCGGAAAGGAAGAGCTCTCGACGATACCGAGTGTCAAAGCGAGGTAATGAACTTTAACATGCAACAATTTAGTTGATTTTGTTTTAAAATTTCCTAAACTTATGGATCAAATGTATATTTTAACCAAAATTGACTGTCGCATGTGACGTTGAAGGAATAAAAACTGTTTCAAATCAAACTGTTTGAAATGAGCTGTTGAACAGTGGTCACTGGAAGATTTGCGTATGATTGCTGACTATATTGTTTTGAGAAAGCACAGATTTGTTTTCCTTTTCCTCTTCTTTCAATTCTTGGGTCGTTTACTTATGTTCTTTTCCATTAGGATGTTGAATACGAATCTGCTGATCCAAAGAAACAATTGCGGGGGTCGACATCAACTAAGCGATCTCGTGCTGCTGAGGTTCACAACCTCTCGGAGAGGGTGTGTGATTGAATTTATTAATACCTTATTATGTGCTTGTAACCAAGCCCGTATTTCTTTTTCTGGTGGTGTTATTTGCCTCTTGAATGTGAAGTGAAATTGCAAATGTACTTGTAGAGACGTCGTGATCGGATAAACGAGAAAATGAAGGCTTTACAGGAACTCATCCCTCGATGTAACAAGGTACATTTTTTGGCTTTCATGTGACTTTGAGTTGAATGTCTGTCTCTTTCTTAGTTGAGTTCCTTCACTGATTCACAGACTGACAAGGCTTCGATGTTGGATGAAGCGATCGAGTACTTGAAGACACTTCAGTTGCAAGTGCAGGTAGAATTTCAATTAAGTTAATGATTGTCTAAACTGAATTGTGGTAGAAGGAAATGTATGAATAAAAAACTTCTTCTATTTGAAACATTTGAAATGGTTTAAAATGTATTTTCTTCGATTCTGTCTGCTGCATATGATCCCGTGACAAAAAACATCTCGGATTGGTAGATATTCGTTTTGAATTCTCTGCATATACGTATGTAAAGAACAGGGCACATTTGTAGAAGTATTGTTGTCAATGTTTAGCACATGAGCATGATAAGCTGATACATCTTGACAACTCTTGCACTGACTTCTTATAACCCAGATGATGTCGATGGGATGTGGAATGATGCCGATGATGTTTCCGGGTGTTCAGCAATACTTGCCACCTCCAATGGGGATGGGAATGGGCATGGGAATGGAAATGGGCATGAACAGACCAATGATGCAATTTCATAATCTCCTGGCTGGTTCAAACTTGCCAATGCAAGCTGGAGCCACAGCAGCAGCTCATTTAGGCCCGAGATTCCCTCTCCCCCCCTTTGCAATGCCTCCTGTTCCTGGTAACGATCCATCCCGAGCTCAAGCAATGAATAATCAACCAGATCCGATGGCTAACTCAGTTGGAACACAAAATACAACCCCACCTTCAGTCTTGGGGTTTCCTGATTCTTATCAACAGTTTCTTAGCTCGACCCAGATGCAGTTTCATATGACACAAGCTCTACAGGTATATATATTTTTTCAGTATGTTTCTGAAGTTATTTGGAACTGACAAGATCGTTATTAACCTTTTACAGAATCAGCACCCGGTTCAACTGAATACGAGCAGACCATGTACTAGCAGGGGCCCCGAAAACCGTGACAATCATCAATCAGGTAAACTTCTTCCTACATCTTTTTGGAACTTCAAGATATTCATTGGTTGTATGATACTTCGTTCATAGATTAGCTGTTTCACTGTTGTTATATGAATCCTGACCGAATTGTCATTTACACGGCTTTCCCATATTGTAGGTTAATATTTGAATGAATGGACTCAAGAAACACACTTGGAGGGGAAGTTTTGGTGCATATTAGAGCGTCGAAAGCTTCAAACATGCACGCCTGCTGCTTGCTAATACAATATATATCACAAATAACATGTAACGACCACGTCCCTGTAAATATAAATCTACACCCCTTTTATGTTTTTGATCTTACTATATATCTTTCATGCCATCATCGTCCTTTTCCTGACTTGTGGTTCTGTTAGATTGTGATAGAAAGTAGAGTTACAGATGGTCACGGGGAAACCGTTGCTTTTACACAAAACTATTGTGTTGCATTTCATCGGGGTCAGGTCCGGGCTGATGATGCTGCTAGATTCAACTTGATGTGGTCAATTATGGTTGTCGTGATCCTCATCGTCATTGGGAGGCATCAAAGTATTCCAAACTCCAACTTCAGAGCCATTTCCATGTTTTTTTCCTGGACCATGGTTTCTACTGCATGATATATTATATATTCTTCACTTCACAAAGTTGCTCAAGATTCTTTTTCCTTCATCATAATAAAACTTGTTTCATACCCATCTCAACTTGCACTTGGAATATAAATTCTCAATCATCCATGGAGAGATCTCCATAGATATTTTGTTTTGATTTTACTTCTGTGCTTTTTCCACTGAACTTTCAAGGTTATATGAAAGTGGAAGATCAGCAAATTCACTGTAAAGATGAGAAAAAATTCATTTTTCCTTGGTAGATGAGAATGTGAACTAGGGGCATTTTTGGTATAGTAATTTTTTTTTTTTTTCATTTTCTTTTTCTTTTTAGGGTGGTGGGGGGAATAGTTTTTGGTATGGAACCATTGAAGGTGACATTCCTCTTATTCAATATAAAATGCATAACTTTTCTATTATTCCAATGATATTGTTTGTATACTTTTTAAAATTACAAGTTCACACATGTATTGTCTCAACTTTTTCAATAATTTCCCACGGTTGAAGAAATTGGTATTTTTCTTCTTCTTCTTCACCACCTATCTAGTGATTTAGGTGAAAGATTATAGAACAATTTGAATGGTTAGAATGTAATTAAGTTTCCTCAAAATCTGATTAAGGTAGAGTTTGCTATTCATAATATGGATTGCTAGGAATTTGAGTATACTGTTTGTAGTGCAGAGTTGGATTTGTTGTGTTTTTTATTATTGTGATTGACTTTTAGGGTTGAGTTGGACTGTTTTTAGGTTTTTTAATTATTATTATTTTATTGTTTTTATATCCATTTTTTACGAGTTTGTAATATTATATAGTTAATTGAAAAGATACTTAAAATTTATTATCATAATAATTATTCACGTTCAAGTATGGAATTCATATTAAATTCAAATCATTTTCAATAAGAAAATATTTCAAATAATATTATGAATAAAATATCTAATTAATAATCGTAATATCTAATTAATAATTATTGAAATGTTAGAATTGTCCATAAAATATTATTTTTCCTATTTAAGAAAATAATTTTTACATTAGGACATTTGTGAAATTTCTTATTCAATTGATGCCTTTTGTCTAAATCTTTCTTTTTTCATGAGATATGTTTGAGTCATGTAACCATGAAGATTTCTTTTAGAATTTAACAATAGAGAATCTTCAACATTATTCTAAAATAATACATTATTTTTTCGTGTTTTTTTTCATTTAGTTAATTTCTTTTATTAGAGTTATTTTATTAATAAAATGGTGAACTGTGACTAATACACTTTTATTGTTATTGTGTTTGAACTATGTAACATTTATTGGAATCTAATTGTTAATTAGAGTTGGTAATACAATGTGTAAAGGTAGAAATATGAAAGTAGTTTTTCCGTTTTTTTCCTAAGAAATTTATTAAAAATAATAAAAAATTTAAATTCAAATTATTTGAGATTTAAAAGTTTTAGAAGTTGGGTAGTTTTACCAAGTATTTAGTAAAAGGTCATATAACAAATTTTTGATTTTACAATAAATTATAATAAATTTTAGAATTTGAAAAGTTTGAAAATTTCAATAATTTAACGAGACTACTCAATTCTTAAAATTAAATAAACATCACATTTTTGTCCTTCGAATAGATGTTTTCACGTTTTCTTTAATGAGTACAATCTTCTTCCTAATAAGAAATGATATAAACTTTTAAAAAAATGTTATATTTTAAAAATGAGAGTAACACGTTTTGCAACAAAAAAAATAAAATAAAACAAAGTTTTATTATAATTCTGGATTGAAAAATGGTCTTTTAATGCATTATATCTTATAGAATACTAATACATTAAAACATTAACATAAAATCACTTTTAATTCTCTCAATTTTTCACTCTCATGTTCGATGACCTTTTAATAAACTTTTTTTCTTCAATAAATTCATTATCAAATAACTTTAATGATAACATTAAATAGTAATGTGTATCTTTATACTTTTTTTTTTTAAATGATGCATCTTTTGTATTTTTAAAAATTAAATTTGTTGAATTTTGTTACATGTGATTTTTTCATCGACTTCATATTTTCTTACATTCATTTAAGAAAGTAATAGAGTCACGTGCATGCATGTGTTTAAAGATTAGTTTCTAGAAATTATTAAAATTTAATATGGGATACAATCTAATTCAATAGATTCTATAGTTTAATAAAATTTTCCTAGTAAACACTAACCCAATGTAAAAGACTATTTAACATAGATCATTAAATTTTAACTGTACATAGATAGACTAAAAACGAAGGCAAAATTTGCAGTTAACCATAAAAAAGTTTTAAAATCGAAGAAAAAAGAAATTTTTTTTGGATGGTTACAACAAATAACAAATAAACACCAATTTAATATACGGAAAAAGAAAACATTAGTGATTTAAACATTTATTCAACCTTCCCATGTATAAGAAAGTTGATCAATCTCCTTAGCAAAGTTTCTGATATAAATGCCATCATCTTTAGCCATCCAAATGCAGTTTTTCCAACCACACTTATCAAACAGTCGCACATCGTGCCAAAACACCTTAAATGCTGCCCTAACGCTGCCGTGTCCACCGCCACCACCTTTTTGAAGGCGGCACCAAAAAAGTGTGGAGTGGAAGAAATTGGCCTCAAAACTCCACGTGATATTAGCTGTTGGTGGGAGGGTTTGGAGGCCGAGATCATCGTCTTGTGACCGACAATGAACCAACATTCCTTTGGAGGCGTTTAAGCGATTAATGACGGTCACATGCCATCTGATGAAGGCAGGGAAGACATTGTCTTTGGTCTCTAAACACAGCGATGGAAGAGTTAAGGTCTGTGAAAGGACAAGAAGAAGTGAATAAATAATTTTGTATTTGGAAGAGTGATGGATATTGGACATTTTTCCTTCTCTTTTGGTTCTTTTGGTGTATTTGATTGTTCCACGTTTTCTTCAACTTTGTTGTGTTTTTATAGTGATGAATTGGTGATAATATGAGAAACATATTTGTGATTCGTCATTGAATGTTAAGCATGTGCATGGTATAATAATTAAGATGAATGCACTAATGCTTTTATTTCATGAACATATCTATAAAGTTGATTCTATACCATTTATTATATTATTATTAAATTTATATTACAAGACATGGGAATAAGACCTTTGTTCTGATTTGGGTACGAGTCTCTTTACTTCACAATTCAAATTATTGTCTTATATGTATAAAGATTTATTTAATTTGCATTATATATGTTTCTGAAAACATTTTTTGTTATATCATCCAAACCTACAATGTGAATTCTAAGAAGTAATGTATATCTAGATTTTGAAATTTAAAATTTAAAATTATATTAAGTAAATAGTAGAATGTTTAAAAAGAAAACATTGTAATATGTTATCGGAAATATGTATCATAAATTATATAATCTTATAAAAGTTTGTAACATACAAAAGTTCATAAAACTATGAATAATTACTTCATAATCAACCCTAATAATATGTGGGGTAGCAATTAGTTTTATGGTTTATATATAAATATAATATCAAACAGTTTCAAAAAAAAAAAAAAAAAAAGGAATAGAAATAAAAACATGGAATGGCTCAAGACACTTGAATTAACTTTAAACAGATTGCCATTAGTTTGTCACGTAGCTTGTCCAAAACGCCTAGCCTTGTCAAGATGCCCCAACTAATTTCTATAGCCTTTCCCGTGTGTCCTTAAACGCTTAACCTCATCAACGGCCTTGCCTAGTAACCTCTATAACCACATGCCTTCTCGCAATCAAGCTTTGCTTGCGTAGCCTTGACCGCCCAACATATACCTGCTCACCTCTCAAGTCATCTCGTCAAACACATAGGTAGTCTTCACCTTCCAAGAATTAGGAGATATCCTGAAGCATAGAGGCGTCAAAATAAATAACAAAACACGTTGGGAAATGCTCGACCGACGTAGTAAGCAACGTTGGAAATAGAGTCGACAGTAATGCGTTAAGGGAGGCAAGACTGATGCGCACACGGGACAACGTCAGCGATGACTTTCTTGTGATACATGCTTTGCCTGTTGATTTAAAACGTCCACCAAAGAGTACTTTCGACGTCCAATCAGTGTGTCAACAGTAGAGTATTGCTGACGTCGTCCTTTATGTCGGCAATAGGGAACCATCGACGCTGCATCAGTGGACATTTACCCAACGTGGCGTTGGGAATTTTTTTTATAATATATTCTTTAAAATTATTATTACCTTAATTTCTTTTGTAATCTATTTGGTTCTCGTTCAATTTAAATTCAAGCAGTTTGAAAAACTAATGTAAAATTAATAAAAAATTATTAAAACACTAAATTGTATTTATATTAAAATTAAATCCAATATTCAAAAGGTACACATCTGTAGGGTTCATAAATTACACGAAAAATAAAAACTAAAAACTAATTCTCCTAATCTTCGCGAACGCTAGTTTCCTTAAGGCTCCCAACCTTCAATGACATGAAAGTAAATTTAGATATATATCATCGATAAGAATTTAAAGAACTTTAAAAGTTAAAAAATACGTACCGCAATGGAATCAAGATCTTCTCTGTGTCTGAATTAGTTCTTTCTTCTTCATTTCTTCCATTTGTCAAGTATTTTCTTTAATTTGTCTAGCATTTTCTTCCATTCATTAGGTACTTTCTTCCATTCGTTGCTCATGCAACTCTGACTTTCTTCGTTGTTCTTTAATTAATTATTGAGCGTTGTCAAGGAAAGCTTTTAGTTCGCTTAGTTAAGGTTATGGTAGACAAATGTGATACACAACTTACTTCTTTGTAAAGATTTCAACATCTGCTAGTGTGTACAACAATCCCAATGCCTTAGGTTTTATTGAACTTAGTACAACCCCTAGCGTGTTTTGACCTAACGGTTAGAGCAAGGAGGCATCAACAACCTCCATTACCACCTCAACCACAACCACCAACAGAACCACCTCCACAACAACCTCCACCCCATCGTCGCAATCTTAAAGGGGAATGTACAGTTTTTGTACTTTTGTATACTTAATTCTTTTGTAAATTTCAATTTATTTTATTCTTATGTAAATTATATTTCCTCGTAATAATGTTCTTTACAATACAAGTACATATTTTGACACAAGTCTTATACGTTTAGTTTTTCTTGTTGCAAATTTGGCTCCCCGCATTTTAGTCCTTTAATTTTTCTTCGACCTTCGTTGATAACTTTAGTGAAATAAACTATGAAAAATAAAGTTTCATTTGTCATTCAGTGGTCTAACTTGTTAAGGAAACTTTCTTAGGAAACATTTATGTAGTTTATTAGGCAATCAAGTTTTACCTAACACCACTTTTGTAAGACTTTTCTGCGAATAATCTTATCTTTCAGTCTCCTCAAGGAGGACATTGCTAACCTCTAAATTTGGAGGTGTGTGAGGTCCTAGTTAAATCTTTTGAAACTTTTTGAAAATCCTATCAAGACATGTAAAAACAAGGTGTTTTAACAAGAGTTAAAGCAATGAAAAATGTAAAAAATTTGAAATTTTTTTGTATTCTTTTATTCAATTGAAATAACGACTCGTATATTGCCTCATCTGACAAAAAATAAGGAGCATAGCTTGAAAACTAAAAATTGTCCCCTACTTTGAACTCTTTTTTAAGAAGCTATTTGTCATGGTAAAGTTTGGTTTTCTTTTTATAGATCTTAGAGTTCTCATAAGAGTCAAGTCCATGTTCTTCTAACTCACTAAGTTGTAACAATGTATTCTTGTCAGCTTCTTCGAGACATAGTTGCACATTTTAATAGCCCAAAAAAATTTATGTTCTAATTCTACCGAAAAAGTACTCTTTTTGTTCTCTTTTCCTCCCCCACATTCTCTTTGAGTGTTTTCATTGTAATTAATTGAGTAGATGTGAGATTCTCGTCTTTCATTCTCCATGAGAAATGTAAGATTCTTTTTATTTAATTCCTAGTTTAGGGGTTTTTAGAAACCTTTGTAATTTATGGAGATTTGTGATCTTATGATGTATATACTTTTGTTTAATGGATTTCAATATGAGTTTTATATTTAGGAAGGACATGGTTTATATCTTTAATTGACAATCAAAATCAATAACATGTTCAAGATTTGAATGCTGAGACATATTTGTGATGTGTGACATATAATCGTGGAATTATCCCAAAAGAAGCAGTATGTTAGTTAGGCTTTGTAGCTCATTCTCTATAATGTATCATAGTTTGCCCTATCAACCTATAGAGAAACCACATCAAGTGTTCAACGAGACAATGATAGTTGAGGGCTCATCCGAGCATCTCCCTCAAACTTGTAGCTGTTAGATGACTATGTAGTGTGGGTTCGACTTTTCATGTTTTCTAATTAGGTACTTCATACCATTGGTTGAAGTTTGAGTCAATGGTTAGGCATAGGCAAAGAGTACTTTAAATGAAAATTAAAATAGATAGTTCGATGATCTAAGTTTCTTTAAGTGATTCCATTCCGCTAAATAGCTAGAGACATCTCCATTAAGTGCATTTCTATCTTTACTTTCTTGCATTTTACTCTTTTACATTTTTAATTATCCTTCCACACCAACCAACCAATCCCCCCTCAACCCTAACTGAGATATCCATTTGATATAAGATGTACCGTAAAACAAGTTTTGCATATTTGTTCGATTATACCAAAATTGTTGAAAATATTTACCATCTAGCTAAAGTTCACTTTTGCAATATTCATAAATATTTTCAATAATTTTATCATTTAAAACAATATTTCTACAATTTATGGCTTCTATAAATTTAAAAAATAATATTTAGAACAAAATTGACTTTTCATACTAAACTTTTATAGAAAGTATCAATTTAGTTACTAAATTTTGGTTTCGATTGATTTAGTCATTGTATTTTAAATTTTTATAGATTTAGTCCCCCAACTTTAGTATATAAATATTTAGTCTTTGTATTTTAAAATTTGTAATAATTTGGTTCTAAAGTACACTAAAATCAAAATGATCAAATTTTGATGTCAAAATTTTATTGTTTTATCACATAACCTTTGTATTTTATAAAATATGATGTATAGTCTTACGATATTATTTATGTGAGTGATGAAAAGGGAGGTGTACAAAGTCCATCTTGAAACCCACACCTAAATATTACTTGGGTCTCATTATTATTGAAACTCCAATTATTTTTTTGATTTATTTATGCAAGAGGTTGCATTAAAATTTCACACTAATTTCTACCCTAAAAAATAAATTGTTACAAGTTTTAAAAGTACAAAAATCACTAAACAGTTACATAGTAATAAAGTTTACAGATTAAAGTTGTGTAAAAGTGAAATTAAAGTGTCTAAATCAATTCAAACTAAAGTTTGTATGATATTGAAAGAACAGTATATAAAAATTCATTGCTTTACACCCATTTTTGTCCAAGATCCATTATGCAGACACGTAGTCCAATATTCGTCATTCTCTAACATTCTGTATAATTTAGACATTATTTCTTATTACCCTCGGCCAAAAGTGAAAATATTTTGGGCCCTAAACCCATCACAATCTACTCATCCACAATTAATTTTGAGATAACAATTCGTATCAAAGCCTTCGAATTCAAACCAATGCTTGGTTCTAAAAAAGCTTGTAACTCAACAATATGGAGTTTAAAGATAACTCCACCATCTTGAAAGACATGTTTTGCAATAAAGATTTAGTACTTACTCAAGACAATAAATTAAAGCCTTTATTTCTATATTAGTTTTTCATTACAATGTGTGTTGTCCATATTAATTATTTATATATATTGAAGAGGCTTCAGGAATGATAATTCTAATCCAAGTATGAGGATTTTCTTCAATGTTGCCATAGATAAGTTAACGAATACCTTTTTTGGTCAACAAAGTAACTAGAAACTCCTTGAGGGTCTGCTTTCCATCTGCAATGTCCATCTCCGCACCTAGATAGCTCAAAGTCATTCTCATGCCAATACGCCTTGTACGTAATGTGTCCGCCAATCCACCAAACATGACAATAGAATAGTGTTGTCCCCAAGAAATTAGTTCGAAAATTCCAGTGGAACTCTGCATTTACCGGGATGAATTGGTTGCCGAGATCATCATCTTTCGACCTACAATGAGCTCCTATTGTCGCGTTATCGAAGCCATTGATGATGTGAACGTAAAATTTCTCGAACAAAGCACTGCTCACTTGTGTTAGTTCTGCGCTCAAAGCAATGGATATTACAAGCAATATAATGTAGCTCTTGCGGATGCCCATTGCTTCGACTGAGTATGAATTTGATAAAATTAGTTTCACACACATATATATTAGTATTTCTTTCTTTAAACAGACGAGAAGTTAATTGACGGGTGAGTCTTTCCTAATAAAGGAAAATAAGTAAATTAGCTTTCTTATTTGTACATATGTCTTTCGATCTACGCCATTTTGAGAAATATGTATATATTATGTATATATAATAGTGGATATAGAGAAACTTTTTCTTTTTTTCAATTTTACAATTTTTAACTTCATTGCAAAATTATGAACTCTCCACATAAGTGGTCGTTATTGACTATGTAACAATAATAAACTGATCCTTTCACACATAAAAATGTCAAAACGTAAATTCACTAATTTATTTTTAATGCTTTAAACTCAATCTTCACACAAAATTAAACTCATGAAAACGTATGACCATTCATAAATTGTGTTGTTTGTGAGCATTTTATCTTTTATTGGAGAGACCTCTCAATCCATCAATGAACTTTAATTATATAATTTCATTCATCAATCTTTTCTTTTCTTTTCTTTACTTTTCTCTTTTTTTTTTTCTTTTTTTTAGCAAAGTGTATGTTTTTCTATAAACAAATTATGGTGATATATTAACTTATTGATCATGTGCAAGAACATGATCGTTTATATTTGTAACACAATCGTTTAGATTTGACTATTCTTTGTACACGATCATTTACTTTTGACAATCTAACATTTCAATGATTTTTTTCACGATCTTGAACCAAATATGAGTTTGAATTTTTTTAAAAAAGAAAATTGTAGAAGAAGAGAAAAAGATGATGAAAAGGAAAAGAAAAATTGCAAAAAAAAAAGAATATGGAAAGAAAGGGCAAACGAAAATATTTAAAAATATTGTATAAGAAGATAAAAGAACGATGGAAAGAAAAAAGTAGGAGAAGAGAAAAATAAAAAAATCGCAGAAAAGAAGAAAAGAAAGACAATGATAAGGAAGGGCAAACCTGAATTTTTTAAAAAAAATTGTCAGTTTCATGGATTTTTTCATCTTATTATACGGACGATAAATATTTTTACAGTTTGTTATATTTATGAAAGTTAATCATAAAAATATATATAAGGGACTTTACTTTGATATCATTTATCAATGTGACTATAACTATGATGTAATAATCGTCCATTGGTAATCATATAATAACACTTTCCTTTATACCATATTATATAAACTCTCCTACTTTTGTATATACATATGTATAATTTATTTATCTGTGATTGTCACCTAACTTTCTCTGTTTTTCAAATTTTTCTTTTGCATTTTCTCCATTGCATATTATGGTGAAAGAAGAAGAACAAGAAGAAGGGTACTTTGGGATGGAGGTTTTCAAGTTATTTTTAGTTTTGATGAGAAAAAAAAAAACTGAATATCTTAAAGTAGATTCAAAGTTAGAAGAACGTAACATGATTAGAAGAATTTTTATCCTGATCAAAACAGTTATTTAATGTTGTAGAATGGTGATTAACGAAATTGATTTTATGTTATGATCAAATAACTTATTGCGACAATTTTTGGAAACTGTCATGGAAGGACTTTCCATGACTCCCGCTTCTATAACTGAAAATAACTGCCGTGAATTTTGTTTGCGACAGTAAATAACTGTCGTCGTAGACTACTTTTCTTGTAGTGTGGGTATTTAGGGTAAGTTTGAGATTAGGAGGTAAAAGAAAAGGATGTTGACACGTGAAAACTATGAAAACTGACCATGTGCAAGATTCCACGAGTTAAGTGTACCCTAACATCTAATTATGTCTTTTTAAATTATCAGACTCTTTATTTCTTGAACAATAATATAATAATAATTCATATCACAACGTGTTCATCCTTATTAATTATTTTCTTAGTACAATAAATAGGGAATAGAGAATTTGAACCTCCAACCACAAAAGATCAAAGTTGTGCTGATAATATTGAGCCTAGCTCACTTTGACGTTCGACTTTATTAATTATTAACTTGTGAGACTGTTCATCAATGTTGCCACAAATATAGCAATTAGTACACATATTCCTTAACATTAAAATTAGATATTCCTCAAGGATCTGCTTTCCATCTGCAATGTCCATCTCCACATGATTGTAATTTAACCTCTTCGTTATTGAAGAAAGCTTTATATGTAACGTATCCTTCAGTCCACCAAACATGACAAAAGAACAACGTTGACCCAAAAAAGTTTGTTAAAAAATTCCATTGGTACTCGCCTTCGACTGGGATGAAGTGTTTGCCGAGATCATTGTCTTTTGACTGACAATGAACCCCAATCATTGTGTTGTTGAAGCCTATCAAACAACGATATTCTACCCATGCACTTGTGAAAGTTGAGTGTTAAAACAAATGCTACAAGAAAGAGAATGCAGCTCTTGTGGATGGCCATGTCTTTTCTTGTTGTCAAGTTAGTCTGAGTATGTTTCATTGGCTCCACACACACATCTTATACATTGCTCATGTTTGTCTCTTGAAGGACAAATAATTAATTGACAAACAAACATTTTCTTTTATTTAATATTTTTGATATAAAACAACTAAATTAAAGCAATTTCCAATGAAGGTAAATAAACAAACTAATTTCTTGTTTGTCCAAGTGACTTTCCCATTCAAGTTTCCAAAACAATGATCGTAATATGATTTAGTTTGAAATTTTTTCATCATATTGAAATGGATAAATGTTATCCACAACAGTATATCTGTGCATACAATTATGTTATTATCATCCGTCTTGATTATTGTTGTCTATTTGGCCTTCTGATGACATATTACTAAGCGAGAGTTGTCCATATCTCCCAACGGTTGTCCCGTCCATTGGGATTGAGTTACTTGCACCAAACAATTTCTACAACAAATATCTCAAAGATCGAATAGCCTTCGGAAGATTGTGGAACTCCCTTAGATGCAACAACCTACATTGAGAACAATATTAATGAATGGAATCAATGATTTCATACTAATAATGAAATTCATAAACAATGTTAATTTGCATAGTATTATTTGTTATGGAAATTATAGAAAATATTGCAAATTAAAATGGTCTACAAAATGCTTTTTGTTTAGAATACATGGAAAAAATGCAATCTCCAAAAAAAACAAGTCCAAACGACCTCTTCAAACAACAGTTTAATTACCTATAATCACGTTAAATAATAATATCTCATTACAACATTCAAACATCGTATATGGTTCAACCAAATGAACAACAGCTTCATCAAGCTAGCCTTAAAAAAAACTAAGAACACTGAGCTCAATCCACCCCTCACAAAGTCAGCTAAAGTTTAAAGCAAAAACACAATGTTCAACTCATCCCTCACAATATTTGAAAACACCACTCCACTACAAGATTACAATATTTGAAAACACCACTCCACTACAAGATGTAAGGATTCTCTCGACGCTCACATGCATCAACAAATTCACCAAAACACGTTAGGAATAACTATCTGGATGTCAAAACCAACGTAGACAAGAAAACGTTGGCATTACGACGTCGAGATTAGCAAAATTGACACGTGAAAACGACGACATTGGCAAAAGCGTTTGCCTGAAGGGGGCTTCGCCGACTCGCTTGAGACATTGGGAAAAGCCTCGTCCGACGTCTGGTCAAAGCGTAAGCAATATATGTCCATGCCAACGTGCTTTGTGCATTGGAAAAACGTTTTTTTGTAAATTTTTTCAATATATTATATTGAATTTTTATCAATATTGGGATCAAATTCAATTTAAATTAATCAAATCCTAAAAACAATTAACTTAAAATTAATTATTAAAATATCAAAAAGAAATTATATTAAAATTAATTCAAATATTAAAAATAGTACACGTTTATATGTTCATAAGTAGAATAATAAAAAATAAAAACTAAAAACTGAAAACGGAAAAACATTGTCTAGTGTAATCATAGGGACATGATCAAAATGTGCAGAAAGAAAACTTGAACAATATTATTACGAGTTGCGTCAAAAGAAATATGGGGTTGCTTTTCAAACAAAAACAACCTTTACTCTAATGGTTCCAGAAATTTTATTGAAAAAAGAGGAGCAGAAAATGACAAGACTGAGAATCAAACAGGTAAGCCATAGAAAGTTTCGCACTTGGGTATAATTGATGTAACGTGAAAAGTACATGGATGGATGGATTAAGTGGTGTATAAATATACATTGTATTAAAGAATAAAGGTCTTCGGCCACTGTACAATATAAACATATACAATGCAATGAAATGCAAAAATGGAAAGAAAAGAAAAGATAATACAAGGTAGGGGGAACGAGATCTTCTTCACTCATACTATGAGTTTTCACTCTATAGTTTGACAGAGAAAATGAAGATGAACTTTACAGATGGTGGTAAGGCAAGTCCTTGCCATCAACTCTCTAGGAATGGCCGGTCAATGTAGACGTTTGGCATTTATGACCCATATAGGTCTGCTTTATTCAGTGGTTATGCTGCTTCTTATATAGACATCTTTCAGCAAGAAATTTATCATTCTGACCAGGTCAGAGTCGAAAGTTATCCTTTTTGTAAAATCACACCACTCCAACTACCACTTTTGTTCTCTAGCAATCTTCTTCATGCATGGTGATTTGGTCTTCTCACCTTGTCTCTCCACAAGCTCCTCTGCGATTTGCTAACTTATTCTTTTGTTAATAATCATGCGTTTAGACACTAAAAATGGAATAAAGCACGCATGGGAGCTTATGTAAAATGTATTTCTAAATAATTGTGTATTTACCATGCATTTTGGTCCCATTATTCTACCTAAAAGGCCACAATAGCTTATATTTTTACAAGTTATTAGTAGTTAATCCAAATTTGGTGATTGACAGATCCAGAGTCATCAATGATAGTAAGTTTCTTCACTGTACTTTGTAATTCTCTATATTTTTTAAGCATATTTAGGCATAAGAAAATTAGTTTATGTAATTGCTTCGCCAATGCACTGATATTTTTAGTTTCCAATTAAATTGAGTTTAAGGTTTCTGTGAAAAAATTTGTTGCGTAAGACTCTAATTCCTTCAATGACACATAGATTATCAATCAAAATAGGTCCGAGTTCTGCCCGAGATCTCAAATAAATCCTGTTTCGTCTCCACTCTTAGTCAAACACAACCTGGGATGGCTCGAGTGCTCTTTAGCTTTCACTTTGTGCTTTCAATCTCGGTCAGACATGTCCCATAGATTGCCCGAGAATCTTAATTATTTCATTTTTGGCTTTCGATCTTGGTTGAACACGACTTTGAGAGAGCCTGAGATCCAACTTCTTAAGCTCTCTCGACCGAACAAGCACCAAGATGGACCCTAGATTAAACTTTTGTTGTTAGGCTTGCCCAAGATTCCACATGATTGCCCGAGATCCTTACATAAAAAGCATTCTATCTTTCCTCTAGGCTTTGCAAGACCAATTTGGGCCTAGAATCAACCTTCTATCTCAAATCTTGACCGAGATCATCTCACAAGACTTCCTCGGGATTTCCTGTAGAAGGCAGTTACTTTGGCCACCTACCCAACCCTTGGTTGCTTACCGATGTCTAAAACGCCTAATAACCTCTTAATACCTAATACACAAGTCCTTGACACTTAGCCAAAATTTTCTCTTTTTTCAATTACCATGACATACTTTTAATGACAATTTTGAATTTCTGTTTAACTTCAATCAACACTTATCCTTCCAAGCTTTTCAAAAGACTTAAGTTTTTCTAACATTCAAGGTTTACAGGTACAAAACCTGGTAGCCTAAATCAACAGACACTATAGTCCAAAAGCATCAAGCATAAACATATGGGATGAAACACCAAACATAACAACCCATAAAACATGCAATCCATAAAACATTGATAATCACCACAATACATGAGCCATTAACTACAACATCTCATTATGTAATGTTAGCTATCAATGCATATTCACAAAATACATGCAAACTCTTAAATTTATTTTGAAGGTTCAGTAGTAGTATCTCTTACTTGAGAGAGTAGCTAACAAATATTTCTTAAGAGTTGTGGTTGAAACCAATTCAACCTTGATGGGAAGGATTAATTCTCCAACAATTTAGATAATTAGACCTAGGAAAACTCCAAGTTAAATAAAAAATAAATTTATTTTCAAGCGAAGAAAAATTATCAAGGTATAATCAAAAGCAAAACCATCCAAAACTTATCAGCGCAAATGATTGAAAAAAGGGGTAAAATAAAGAACCCCTGTCAGCTTGCACAGTTGGGAGAGAGGAGAATTGGCTCAGGTCATAAGCTTGGATGGAAGCTAGTACAGCTCGGAGAGGGACACATGACTAAGACTTGGCCTAAGCGATGCAGGCAGAGAAGTGCTTGGCTTGCGAATGCACAAAGGGGAAGCTTGGTGACTGAGACTGGTTAAGGGGATGGAAGACGTAGGGAACAAATCGGAATGGTCTTTGACGTTCGATGGTTGTCGACGAATTTTTCTGAGGAGAAGCAACAATTGACAATGGGTCAGGCTTCGTAGAGAAGGTCAACCGAAAAGGGTAACTTGCGGCAGCTAGGACAAACAATGGAAGAAGATGATGGTTCTTTTACTTAACACACAGTTTAAGGCTACCTTTATAAATAGTTATAATTATATTATTATTACTATTTCCCTTTTCTTTTATTATTTTTCCCTAAATAAATAAAACTCTCTCTCTCTTCATTTAATTCTTTCATCCAATGAAGTTTTCTCTTCCCAAAATAATTAATTTTTTCAAATAATTATATTTGAACAAATATAATTGGAAAACTACATGAAATGACAAAATAAATTAGAAAAAATAGTCAGGACATTTCTTTTTTGCTTATTGCAAATATGACAAATATAACAAGTAATTAAATAAATTAAACGACTATCAGAGAGCTATTAGAGGATTATCCGCTTTTAAATTTGCTACTTTTGCAATTTAGAAAATGTAGTAACATAAACCTTATTATTATAAATATTTTTGCTATTTTTGCAGACACCCCAATATAATTTTTTTTTTCATATTAATTATATATATAAGGGATTTTCTTTTTTAAAAAAAAAAAACAAAGTGCGAAATATTGATACTAGGTAAAACAATTTTGAAAAAGGAAAAAACCCACAAACCTACAATATGAAATAACAAAAATACCTCATGATTAATCGGTCACACACTCGTGAACATTTTTTCTCTACCCAATGTAAACGATCTTGTACCCTTGTACCTAGTATAAACGATCTTGTACTCTTGTACCTAGTCTTCTAAACGATTTTGTACCCAATGTAAATGATCTTGTACCCAGTCTAACGATCATGCTACACGATTATGTACTCTTGTACCCAGTCTAAACGATCTTATACCCTTGTATTCAATCTAAAACGATCTTATTCTCAGTCTAAACAATATTGGTATAGAATCTAAATGTTCTATATTAGTGATAGTGGTCTATCTCTGTCTATTTGGAATAGACAACTAATTGTTCAGATATTTGCACACCATCATTTAGATTTCGTACCAATATCGTTTAGATCTTGTACTAAGAAGAAGAAAAAGAAGACGAGGAATGAAGAAGAAGGAAGAAATTATGGAAAAAGTTAAGAAATCTTAAACAAGAAGAAAAAAAATTTGAAGAAAAAAAAGTAATAATATGAAGAAATTAATAATACAAAAAGTAGAAGAATAAATCACAAAAAAGAAGCAAAAAATGCGAGATGAAGAATGGTCCCGCAATATTCAAAACCAACAAAAGTAAAATCTAGAATTTATGGAAAAACAATGATAGCTTCGTGGGCTTTCATTTTTTGGTCATAAATATTCTTGGCTTTCGTTACATTTATATATCTACATATACATATAATTATCAATATCTCAATAGATGTTTATAAATGATATTTGATAGACTAATTAAAGTCACTCACTATCGATTATTAATAGATTTTAAAAGTTTGCTATATTTGTAAATATTTTCGACAGTTTTACAATTTGAAATAATTATTTCAATATATTTCTTTAATTTTTCTAGTTTTCATGAAACAAGTGCTTTCAATGCCTCATTTTCATATCCTTCTTCTCATATTTAACATACATTCTCTAAACCTCCGTCAAAATATCCTTCTTATAGTTTACCTACTACTTTTCATTTTAAAATTATATTACAATTTGAAATTTTGATTTTAGTACAAATTGGGTAGGGGATTTGAATTGAGACCTTCCATCCTTAAGTTCGTATTGATGTTAGTTCATAGTTGAGCTAAGGTTTCGTCATTAAAATTTTGTTATTCAGATAAGGAATTTCACTCTTTTGCTTTCATTTTAAATTTTGGAGAACAAAATACTAAAACTTGTTATCGAATAGAAATTTTCATAAAAAGAAAATAATAGTTCACCCAATATATAAGTAATACCTAAACATAATTTCATTTTCTTTATTAATTTAAACTCCAAGTGTATGTGTATTTCTCATTTGTTGGACATCAATGGATTAATAAAGGTCGTTCAACTTGTCAAGGCATCCATTTGTGAACATATTCATCAACGTTAGTAGGATTGTTTCTCAAGTAAATTCCATCATCTTTAGCGGTCCAAATACAGTTTCCTTGAGGCCCACACCTATCTCGTAGCCAAAAGTTTCTGGACTCGGGCCAAAAGCTTTCAAAAGAGACATACGCATCTTGTTTTTCCAATTTGCACCAAAACAATGTTGTTCCGAAAATATTTACCTTAAAGTTCCATTGGAAATCATCTCCACGATTAATCAAATGTTGATATCCTAAATCATTATCTTTGGACTGGCAATGCACACCCAAGTCATAGTTGCTTAACCCGTTTACCACGTGAACGTAATACCTCGCAGGATTTACGGGAACAAACGGCGTCCTTGGAATTCGATCAGCCCCTACCAAAGCTAGTGTGGCGAACCAAAACACAACCACATTCCTTATCATTGTTTCTTTTGAACCAAACTTCTGTTTATCTATTTGTTGTTACAACTGATGCTTTGAACATCTATATATGTGGGAAGATATATAATACCTGTATAGCACACGCAATAAATTGAAGAAATGTAATAATGGTATGGTTTTAATTACAGAAAATTAATTATGTATCTAAATTTGGTCTTGAGCATATACTATAATTTTCTATCTCAATTAAGAAAGGATAACAAATCAGTAATTAGGTTGATATTAACAACTTTCAAGAATGAGATTCATTTTGCATAGGGAATATTCAACACTGCAAAATCTATTTATAACTAGATGTCTTGCAACTTTTAGTTACTTGCACTTATTTTGAAAAAAAAAACACCAAGTAATGATATTTTTTAAAACGAACCGTCAAGAAACATTTTTTAGAAACGAGTAGAATCACAAAAGTTTTCAGTCTTCACAATAACCAAACTTGCCATTTTTGTTATAAAAAAGAACTCCCACACTTCTACCTTATGAAATTGAGAAAAATAATAGATAAATATTTAAGATAATTAAGAAATAAAACTTGAAACAGTGAAAAAATTTCAACTCGGAAAAAAACCATACACAATAAAAAAAATCATATACATGAAAATTTGTTGCAGTCACGCATAATATTATTTTTTCTCCAACTTCAATTACAAGAGCACTCTCTGGTAGCTTTTGGCTATTAACACATTCTTTAAAGAATGTTTCCACTCTTTTCAACTAGTGAAAATACAAAGAATTTAGTTAGAGTTAGCACACGAAGCTTAATGTGTTTGTAATTGGGACAATTAAAAACCAAAGACGGCATATAACTCATTTTATAGCCAATAATTTATGTGAACCTTTTTAAAAGCTGGATAAACTTCATAATTTTTCAAAACTCTTTATGTGAGACCCATTTTTAATTTGAGCAAGGAAGTAAAATTTGGCTAAGTATTAAGAAGTTGGTGTTTGAATAAATCCACAGAAGTGATTAAGCGATAAAATCATTTACAGTTAAGTATACATTTTTGCGATTAAGTGGGTAGTTCGCGAAAGAAGTTGTGCGATAAGAAGAGAAAAGGTCTTCGCGTAAGTTAAGAAGTGAAAGTTTTGACAGCGTTACACTAGGTGTTTTGGGTGGTCTTCGCGAGAAGAACCAAGTGTTTCGTGGATAAAAAGTTTGCGAGAAAGCCTTGGAGTTTAAGATAAGGGTTCTATGCGAGTCAAAGTTCGTTAGTTCGCGTGGAAGGTTTCTTATAGTAAAAATATATGCATGCGATAAGGTTATTTGAAAGAAATGTTAAGTGGTTGATGTTATTCGCGGTTTGGGTTAGGCGGGAAGGAAAGTCTGGCGAAGAAAATGTGAAATCTGATTTGACAGAGGTTAATGTGTAAGATGAAGGATTTAAGCATGGATAGGTCGAATATTAAATTTACACATGAAAAGTTTTAAGCAAAAGCTGGTGACCTGAGATAAGTTTATGCATGACTAAGTTAGTTTAAAGACTCTATACATAAGAGAATTTGGATAACTAAAAAGTAGATTATGAGAGTTTTGTTGAAATATTGAAGATGCTTGCGAAAATAAGAAGAAAGACTTTTTTAGTAAAGTTTGGTGAGTGTTTATCTCTCAAATGAATTTATGTTAAAACCTTTATTTTAATTTCTCTTTATTAATTTGAAAGAAGAATTCAAATAAGAATGTTTCAAAGAGATTTCTATGAAAAGTTATATTTTCAAGCATGATTTATAATTTTAAAGGTCAATTCGATGATTATGATTTCAATACTATAAAATGGTTTTCAAATCATTAGTTGTTTCTTTTAGATGATGCAAACTTTTATGTGCACATAAAGAGTTAAGGCCACCATGGGGCGTACTGACTATATGGTGATAAGAAGTTGGCTTATGCGTTATAAGGAGTATATCCAGCTTGGCGGTCTGAGCAACAAAGACGAACTGTATGTTCTCGAATGTTGTTGATATAGTAGTCTCCACAAACTCTCTGTTGTTTTTTTTATATTGAGGATAACAAGGAAGACTTCTTGGTGTTCTACAGGAAGTTCAAGAATTCTTGAGAGGTTCTACAAAGGTTAGCTTTATTTTATTCTTTTCTCCGTAAAAGCATGTTTAAATGTTTGTCTCTGAATTTTATGTGTTCCAAATTGAATTTCTTTTGCACAAAGTTCACATGCTTCCGCTATGGAAATTTCATTCCTAGTTTAAAACGTGTTGAAAATAATATTTGTGATAAGAAATTTTCAAGGTTGTAAGTAACTCACATCCTATTTTCACTACTTTGGTGCTTTGGTCTCAGTACAGTTTGGGATGTAACAATTTGGTATCAAAGCGATATGTTCTTTGGGAAAGCATAAGTAAATTCGAGTTGAGTGAGCTAAAAGTTGCGTATTTGTTGGAAGATTTGGAACAACAATTAATTCAGAAGGTTATTATGTAAACCCTAGTGTTTTAGTGTCATAACCCGAGGGAAATTTTGGAATAAAAAGGTTGAAAGCGTTAGGATCCACTGAGTTTAGTGGAACAACAAAATCGAAAAGCTGAAAAAGGGCTACGAACATTGCGGAAGTGCTTCCGCGTTATGCAGTGTCCAGAAGAAAGAAGGATGAATCTAGCTACATTTTTATGGAAAAAAATAGGCTGAAGACAGGTAGATCTAGGAGGAAAGTAGGCAAGGAAGGATCAATAGGGAAGAATTTAAGGGAATATTTAATGGAAAATATTTTCCAGTGGTGTATATACTAGAAGAAAATAGAGATGACTTCCTCTATTTGGAATAAAAAAGACTCTCGATTGCTGAATATGAGAAAAAATTCACATAGTTGACGAAATACGCCTTAATATTAATCATAGATGAGGGAGAAAGATGCAGACATTTTGTAAACAGCTTAAGGGAGGAGATAAAGATATCTATTGTGCTGATTTTGATAAGGAGTGACTATGCATAGTTGGTGGACACAACCTTGCAAGTGGAAAAGAGTTTGGGCTCAAAAAGATCAAGCTCTGACTTAGGCGAGAAATGAGAAGAAGGAAGTCGAAAGAACAAAAAAGTTGTAATTTAAATGTTATAAGGCTGTAATTTCGAAAGTTAAAGTAATAAAAAGTATATATATTTTTTTGCATTATTGTCTTGTTGTTTAAATTTGGAGGATGAAATTTCTAAAGAGGGGATGAATTGTGCAATCCATTTTTATATTGATTAAGGATGTAAGATTTCGCTAAGTATTAAGAAGTTGACATTTGAATAAATCCACGAAAAGGATTAAGCGATAAAATCTTTTATGGTTAAATATACGTTTTTGTGATTAAGTGGTAGTTCGGAAAAGAAGTTGTTTGATAAGAGGAGAAAAAGTTTTTGTGTAAGTTAAGAAGTGAAAGTTTTGACAGTGTTAGGCTAGGCGTTTTGGGTGGTCTTCGCGAGAAGAACCAAGTGTTTCGTGCAAAAGAAGTCTTCGAGAAAGCTCGGAGTTTAAGTTCGCGATAAGAGTTCTATGCGAGTAAAAGTTGGTTAGTTCACGTGGAAGATTTCTTATAATAAAAATATATCCATGCGGTATGGTTATTCCCTAAAAATGTTAAGTGGTTTAAGTTATTCGCAGTTTGGATTCGACAGGAAGCAAGGTCTGGCAAAGAAAATGTCAAATCTGATTTGTTCGGGGTTAACGTGTAAGATTATGATTTAAGCATGACTAGGTTAAATATTCAATTTACATGTGTAAAGTTTTAAGCAAGAGTCGGCGAATTGAGAAGAGTTTATGCATGACTAAGTGAGTTTAAGAACTCTATAAATAAGAGAATTTGGGTAACTGAGGAGTGGATGATGAGAGTTATGTTGAAATGTTGAAGTGTTGCTGATTTAGCCACAAGAGAAGATGCTTGCGAGAAGAAGAAGAATGAATGAATTCTTTGGTAAAGTTTAGTTAGTGCCTTTCTCCAAATGAATTTATGTTAAAAACTTGAATATGATTTCTCTTTTCTGATTTGGAAGAAGAATTCAAATGAGAATGTTTCAAACAGATTTCTATGAAAAATTATATTTTCAAGCATGATTCATAATGTTAATAAAAGCTCAATTTGATCATTATGATTTCAATACTATAAAATAGTTTTCAAAACATTAGTTGTTTCTTTGAGACGATGCTAACTTTTATGTGCACATAAAATTAAAAGTCAAGTCCACCGTGTGGTGTACGAGCTGCATGGTGATAAGAAGTTGACTTATGCGTTTAAAAAAAGCCTATAAAGCTTAGCGTCCTGAGCAACAATGACAAATCTGTATGTTCTCGGATGTTGTTGATACAGTTGTCTAAACGCGAGGTAATGAGACGAAGCGTAGACTTTCGTTGTTTTAGGAGTTTTACGAGTATCCATGTCATGTGCCAGTGATGTTGTTTCGGAGGCGAATGGCTTTGCCTAACATCATGCCATGTCTAATGCCAAGCAAGTAGGAGGTGCTCAAGACGGGGTGTGACAGTAATGAAGTCTTATCGCATGAGAATAGAAGAAAACAAGGAAAAATTAAGCAATTTGATTAACTTGTGTATTACGTCTTACAAAAGAACTTCATCCTTATTTCATCGCGCTTTACATATTTTATCACAAGATAATAGAAAAAACATAGATCTTGGTGATAGAACGTTACGAGAGAAGATGCATCCAACCAGAGTGGTGGCAAGCAATCAAGCTAGGCGATCTGATGTGCACTAGCGCAGACTAATTTGGTTGGCACAAAAGTCATAGAAATGACAAAAGGATGTCTACGCGAAACTAATGCAACTTTTTAGAGGCATTAATGAAGTGTATGTTGTCCTGTCAACATTACTTCTCGCATACAAATAGAGGCATCTACTTCAAAATTCAGTGTGCAATCTTTGGCTGAAGAGTAAGTTCATATCGTCCATTCTTTCTGCCTTAAATTTTAGGTGATCAGAGCTCAAGACAAAAAGATAGATCATTATTAAATCCTAGGGTTTTCATATCACAACTCGTTCCACACTCGCAAATCCATCCAACACAAAAAGTGAGCACTTTTTGTAATGCACTCCAACATTTCCCAAATCCAATTGACCATGGTTTAAACACCAACAAGAATTTTATGTTTCACTTTCAGAAAAATAATGCATTCATCAATACTTTCCCTCAAATTGGTCTGGAAAATGGAGGGAAAAAAAAAAAAAACCACGTTGAAATTAAAACATGAACTGCTACAAAAAAAAACACAGGAAGGAAAAAAGGAACCGAAATTAAGAAGGCCCAACAAAAAAATAAATTCATCTCCATAACCAAAATCAACCACTTGCATGATATATCTAAAAACTCATCCCTCACAGTTAAATGAAAAAATTTGTTATTTCGGCAAGTTCACATTGTTGTTTCGGCCACTTTCAGGCTTGTTGTTTTAGCAGGTTCACAGTATTTTATATAAAATTTTGGACCCCAAACTTGTACCGGCATCACAAAGTATGTAAAATTTCTTTTTAAGAATAAAATTATAAAATAAATTTCTAGTCCATTGTTGAGCAAAGTTTGTGTACTAAATAGAAAGAAAAATCAATTGAAGCAGTTTAGAGGAAGAGAGATGGAAGCCGACATTCAGCGAACGTTGTGAGGGAGAGAAACACTGCGGGTGAATTGAGGATGGAGGGAGCAACGACGGCAGCAACAGGCAGAGTATTCGAGTGAACATGGAGCAGTGCGGAAAGTTGTGAGGAAGATGGAGAGTGAAAACTTAGGGTGAGGTGAGGGATACAAAATCTGAAAGTTTCAGATCTGCGAGGGTTTTGAAAGGGGTCTCCCAACACCATACGAATCCGCCACGAGTTTGGCGCTGGGAGTTCTCTATAACACCATATGCATCATTTTAACTCATCCCGAGTTATTTGGCACTAATATAAGATCTAAACCACGATCATGTATCAATATCTAAACGATTAGTTGTTACTTGTTTGTTTATGTTCACATGCAAATGCTCGTAGATATTTCATGTTAAGCCTCTAATTGAGTGACTAAATATGGTTATGAGATAAAAAGTACATTCCCATTCCTTTCATGCATTGCATAACTTCTTATGATATGAGTGTAATGCAAGCTTTCCTCTCTATCTTTCAAGTGTAGGCGAAGAGAGGTTTTCTGGTAATTCTAGGGTCGAACTCATAGAATTAATTTTCTTATATATGATCTTATCATGCAACTAAACTCATGTGGTATATTCTGTATATAGTGTGAATATATGAATTGTATAATTTATCCTACTTATTTACACTAAGGTGTCTTTGGTGGTACAAAGTGAACATGGCGATCAGATGAGATGTAAAAAAATCAATTCAATTTCTAGGCATGGAAGGAAATAATGCTTAATTAACTAATTGCGATGGATTGTGCTTTAACAGTTTAAGGCTATATAAAGGATATATAAACTTCAGAAGGTGAGCGACCTTTCTGTGCACATGATAGAAACTAATAGACTTCTATCTATCAATGTCACTTAATAGAAGCATATCAATGTCTATTATTGATAGAATCTGAAAAAATTGCTATATGTTATAAATATTTTGTCAAATTTGCTATTTTGTACAATTCCTCTAAAAAAATCACATCATATTAAACTACCCATAAATATATGTTACTACAATAAAGAAAGAACCTCAAATGACCCTTATGTTAACCGATCAAATTCGTGTTAATTCTTTTATGCTAATGTGTTTTTTACGCAATTTAAGGTGAAGTTATATACTTTCCATACAAAGACTAACGTGAAAATATTAATAAAATGTTATCTGAATTCAAGTACTTGAGTACTTAATAACTCCATAACAGATAATGTTACTAATGGATTGATAACATTTTCTAACTGTAGAGGAAAATTTATATTATGCACATCACAAAACTAGGTAGGAGATTAAAGTTTTTTCTCATAATTAAAACCTTAACATTCAATTTCTTCAATTTCTTGAATGTGCTATAAGTATAAGTATAAGTATGTATATTTAATCTCACATATATACATGCCAAAACATCAATAGCAACAAAGAAATATATATATATATATATATAAAAACCAAGTGTCTATGGTTCAAAAGAAAATGATGATAAGAAATGGGGTGGTTTTGTGGCTTGCCACAGCAGCTTTGGTCGGGGCTCAAGTCCCGAGTTGGTCGGTTTCGATCGTAAACGGGCTAAGTCACCTCGATTTGAATGTGCATTGTCAATCAAAAAACGATGATTTGGGAAATCATCATTTGGTTAAACGTGGAGATATTTACAAATGGAACTTTAAGGAAAATTTTTGGGGAACAACTTTGTTTTGGTGTAAATTGGAGAAGTCAGATGCGTACGTCTCTTTTGAAACCTTTTGGCCTGAGTCATGGAGTAACACTTGGCTTCGTGATAGGTGTGGGCCTGAAGGAACTTGTATTTGGGTTGCTAAAGATGGTGGAATTTATTTGAAAAACAATCCCGCTAATCGTGATGAATTTGTTCACAAATGGTGGATCGGTAAGTAAGCTAGCTTTCTTAATTCGTTGATGTGAAACAAATGAAAATTAATGTACTCCATTTGATGTTTACTTTAATAAAGAAACTGAAATTGTTTAGACGCGATCACTACATATTTATATTTATATATATTGTCTAAATTGTTTCATTTTTTCCTTTTATGTAAATTTGTAATATGTATGGGACCAAGAAATTAAAACAGAAAATAATATTAGAAAACGCAAACGCAAACGCAGTACAATGTGTATATCATAAAGAATTTAAGTCTAATAAATTCACATGGTCGATTAAACTATTTGATTTACTCACTCTAATGTTTAAGTTTCAAGAACTCACTGAATTGATAGGTTACCTATCTTATACAATTAAGCAACACCTAGCTCACAAGATCCAACAAACAACTCAACTTTGTAACTTTATAAAAAGGACAAAAATATTTAATGAGAGAGATATTTGCTTATGAAAAAGGTGAAAACCCAATTTGAAAAAAGAAACATATTTACAAACTAATATTTGAAGTCATTAATCGAACAGATATATAGGTTGGATTTTAAAAATGCATATATCTATTTTCATAAAAGAATACAAGTCATGGGAATTAAAAGGATCCGATCGATTATACACGACTAGTCACATATCGTTTTTATTCCACTGCTTCCCTCCACACACAAATGAAAAGCTAAGAATTTAAAATAAAATTAAGTAGAAAGTGTTGATTATTTTCGTATAATGAAAAAACATGCATCTTAATAAGTATAGTCAAACTTTGAACAAACATTCACTAGCATCAATTAGGTTTACTTGGCTAATCAATCAATTTTAAGCCTTTCAAGAAAACAAAGATGCAAGTTTAGTTCTTATTATTGTGTTCATATTGACGTTGAGCTTCGTCTGGTTCCATGAAAGTTTTAGAGATTTTGTCGAACCAAATTCATTCACACCCATACCCACAATTCCTATAGAATTAATAAAATAGTATATGTTCTCCTAAATAGTTATGCAAATACTTATAGAAATTAAACCATTAAAAGCATACTGGTTACCTAAAACTCAAGTACTTCATTGTCTCATCATATCAAAATTTCAACACAAACTTATCCAAGTTTGCCCATCGATCATCTTAGATATATTTGAATCTCCAGTCAGCCCAAGTGGGATTGCCATTTCAGTTAACTTTTAATTTAAAGGATATCATTAAATTATACATTTTTTTTTCTTTAATTTTTATTCTTTTAGTAGAGTAATGAAAATGATAACTTTTAATTTGTTTCTAATTTTGCTTTTTATCTTTAAGATTTTAAACCCACTTGTAGCTTTTTTCTTTTTTTAATATTGATTTAAAACCAAAACTAAAGATCAACCTTGTTTTTTTACACAAAAAACATATATATTGTATTCAGCTTTTCTCAACCAACATCACAAGCCAATTTTCTTGAAGTGAAATATGTAGGAGTCAAATATAACGTGCTTTCTTTTACACTATTAACAATTAAAGTTATTCTTTTTTAACAAAAATCATAAAAGGCCATAGTAAATAAATGAGGGGAATTGTCAAAATAACAATTTTGATAAAAATTTTCGATTTTATTAATAATAGATATTGATAGACATTGATATGCTTCTATCAGTGACATTGATAGACAGTGATGGATGTCTATCATAGACGATGATGGAAGTCCATCAGCTTTTATCAATGATGAAATCCAAAATTTTGTTATAGCTTATAAATATTTTAATTTATTTTGTTTTTTAAAAAATGTCTCTTTCTTCTAAATCATAATATTTATAAATATTTCAAAATTTCATAGTAGACACTAATAGACATCTATTGAAAACAATTTTAATATTAGAGTCTATTAGTATCTATCAGTGATAATAATAGTAATCTATTAGGGCCCGTTTGGTAACGTTTTCGTTCTCCGTTCTCCGTTTTTTGTTTATGTTTTCATTTTTTTTTCAGAAACGGGGTGTTTCGTAATGTTCCATGTTTTTCGTTCTAAAAAAAATAGAAATGTTTTCTATTTGATAAGGAATTAATAGGAACAACAAAAAAAAATAGTTTATCTTTTGTTCCGTTTCTTAATTATTTCTATTTGTTTCATTTTCTTCTTTTTCTCAATTATTTTTATTGGACTTTTTCCTTTTTTTTTCAATTACTTTTATTTGTTTAACTATCGACATTCTACACTTCGAAATGTCATTGAACGTTGTTTTGGTGTGTTGAAGGCTCGATTTTCTATTCTTAAATAAATGACTTCGTATCCGATCAAGACACAAAAATATATATCAATAGCATGTTGCATAATTATGAATTATATTAGAATGAATGATCGTCAAGATGACCTATTCAATGACTTTAGTAATGAATCATTGATCGTTGAAGATACACAAAATTTGTGAGTCAATTTGCAAATTAATATAATTGAATTAGATGTGAGTCGACATCATCGAAGAGAAATGGCCTGAGTAAGAGATGATATTGCCAATCAAATTTGGACTACATTTGAATGATTAGATACCATTTTATGTATATTATTTTTATTTGTGCACTAATACTTCTTTGTATTAAATGAATAAACTTTTGACTTTTTTTTTTATGTTTAGTGGAGGACATATATATATATTAATGTTTAATTGAATTAGATGTAAATAAAATAACATAATAAAATAAAAAATAAATCTTGAAGAAAAACAGAAAACAAGAAACAATTTAAAACTCATTTTTTGTTTCTGTTTCTTCTTTTAAGAAATAAGAAAAAGAAACAGAAACATAAACACTTTATCAAACACATTTCTATTTCTTGTTCTTAAAAAAGAAAAAATAGGGAACAGGGAGCAGGAAACAAGAAACATTGAACGAAAGCCCGTTTTATAATGTTCTCGTTCCCTGTTTCATGTTTATGTTTTTTCCTTAAAGAACGGAGGTCTTTTGTAACGTTCCCTATTTCTTATTCTAAAAAAAAGTAGAAACATTCCTCGTATTATATGAAATGGTTGGAAACAAAAAAAAAGTAGTTTCTTTTGTTCCATTTCTCAATTATTTTTATTATTATTTTTTTCAATTATTTTTATTGGTTTCTTTTTTTTTTTTCTCGATTATTTTTCTATTTCCTTTTCCTTTTTCCATTTTCCTCTCTACCTAATTTTTTTTCTTCCTTTTATGTTCATCTTCTTTCCCAAATAATCACTCTCTACGTGGTTTCCTTTTTATTTCTCTTATCTCCATTGTTTTTCTCAAATAACTACCCTCTTTCTTTTCCCTTCATCGTCTTCACTGTCTTCCTCTTCGCCTCCATCTTCTTCCTCTGCATGATGTTTTTCTCTTCACCAGATTTGAGTTTTCCTCTTCCTCTTCGTCTTCCTCTTCGTGCGAATTTTTCATTGTGGATTTTCACTAGATATGTGGGTTTTCGCCAGATTCGTGTTTTTTTTATTTTAATGGAGGACATAAAATGTGAATTAAATAAATAAAAATAAATCTCGAAGAAAATCAGAAAATATGAAAAACAGTTATCAAACACATTTTCTGTTTCTGTTTCTTTTTTTCAAGAAACCAAAAACAAAAACAGTTACAAACACATTCCTGTTTGTTGTTCTCAAAAAAGAAGAAATAGGAAACAAATAAAAGGGAACAAGAAACAGGAAACGGAAACGTTACCAAACGGATCCAAAATGTTACCAAACGGGCCTTTAGTGTCTATAAGTATCTATGAGTGACATCTTGCTATATTTGTAAATATTTTAATTCAATTTTAAATATTTGAAAACATCCTATTATTTTTTCTAAAAAATGTAATATTAGTAAATTTTTTAATGTTTTATTTAATATTTGGATAAGTTTTTGGCGCATTTGCAAAAATAGCAAAAAAATATTACGATAATAGGGTCTATGTCACTACATTTTTCTAAATTGCAAATGTAGCAAATTTAAAAGCTGATAACCTTCTTATAGATGTCTGATAGTCGTCTGATGTCTGTCTGATCTCACTAATTTTACCATATTAGCAATATGCAAAAAAAAAATAGGTGTCATGTATTGTTTTTTCTAAATATTTTTGTCATATGAGGCAATTTTCTTAAATTTTATATAAATAAGGTAATAATATCTACCCAATTTATGCAATGTTGCAAGGAAAGTTATATATCACAGATCACACAAAATTAGGGAAAACATCAATTCTCTTTTTTTAGAAAAAAGGAAATAAAACCATACCATTGCGTTTCTTCACCATCTTGCCTTTTCTGCTATATAAGTACTCATATCTATTCACACATGCATCCATGTCCAACATCGACTATAACAAGGAAAGATCGATAAAAAAAAAAAGTTTGGTTAAATAGGAAAATGATGATGAGAAATGTGGTTGTTTTGTGGCTCATGACGGCAACTTTGGTGGCTGAGGCTCAAATTTCGAACAAAGTGGTAATAAGGCTACCGCCAGTGAGGTATTTCATTCATGTTGCAAATGATCTAACCAACCAAGATATGTCTGCACATTGTCAGTCCAAGGACGATGATTTGGGAATTCAACATTTGGTTCACCGTGGAGATGAATTTCGATGGAACTTCAAGGAGAACTTTTGGAAAACAACTTTGTTTTGGTGCAGATTGGAGAAGTCAAATGCCTATGTCTCTTTCGATGTCTTTTGGCCTGAGAGAAAGCACCACTGGCTTCGTGATCGGTGTGGGAGTCGAGGAGTTTGTATTTGGTCTGCTAGGGATGATGGAATTTACTTAAGGAACTTGCCAGCTCAAAGCGAAGAGATTGTTCACAAATGGATCAGTACTAGATAAGTTAATTAAGATGTATATGCAACAAAATGAGAAGTGTACACCTGCATTTTTGTTTGATTTAATAAAGAAATTGAAATTGTGATTGAGGTACCGAACTCAAGATGATATGACGTTTTAGTGTTAATCTTAGTATCAGTGTTGATATATTTAGAAATATATTAAAATATTAATGATAAATGTTAAAAGACAGAAATAGGTTCACATCATTATCTATAGAAGAAAAAAAATAAAAGTTATTATACGAATAATAAAAGTTTTAAAATTCAAATATAGAAAAAATAAACCAAAATATTAAAAAAATATATAGAAAATATCGTTGCTAGATATTTGAAAGACAATGATAGAGTACTATCATCTATATCATAATGTCATTTTATATCTACTATACCGTAGACTATAAAATTTTACTATGTTACTAATCTTTTGCTTGTTGTTATATATGAAATATTGACTGTAGTCAATTAATATTTGAAATATAAATTTCCTTTATGAAATGAATAAATCACGCCTCCAATTTTAAGAAATTGTCATTTTTAACCTAAAATATTTTCATCTTTCAAAACAAACTTTGTAACCACACACCCTAGATTAGAAATTCTAATTTGACAACTAATGACCACGTCATTCTCGTGTACTCTTTATAATTTGATTGTCACATTTGCTTGTCTCGAAGGCTTCTAACAATGAAAATTGTCTCCCCAGACAAACAGTACAGGTCATTTCAATATGTTTTGTCAAAAATTCTCAAGAACGTCACCCAACATAAAATTGTTTTAAGCGAAGCATGTTTAACGGAGAATGTTGAAAATTAAACCCGATTAATTTAATTAAAAAGTTATATGTAAATTTATTTATGAGAGTTGGTAAAAGTTAAAAAATATGAGTTAGATTAAGTACGTTAACGTTAGAGTCAATTTAGTATGAGTTTTACATGAATCAAGTGTAGAATTTTAATTCTTATGTTTAATTGTGGTGTGAGTTATATGCACACGATCATCCTATCAATAGGATTGATATTTATATTGTTGAAGCACCCAATGGTGAAGTAAAATACACAAAGAAAAATTTTGAAATTCAAGAGTCTTCTAAGTATTTTTTCTCTCTCAAATAATATAGTGTTTGATAATTATTTATTTGTCTATCCATCACATGCTTCCAACAAGCTTAGGTGCGAAACTACGATCTATATGATTACTCCATATATGATGTTCCATGAAATGAAATCAAGGTAGAAGACATACTATTTCTTTCTTGTCTTCTAAGTTGTAATTTGCATAGGTTAATCTATACAACAAATTTCTTAAAAGTGAATTTCTAGTATTTCAATGTATCTCTCTTGTTTACTATCTCTAATTAATGTTCTACAACCATCTTAGTTCAATACTTATTTTCTATTTTCTTGTCTCATACATATCAAACATTTTCATAAACACATAAAAAAAAAAAGAAGAAGAAACAATTCAGTCAAAATATATACATATATATATATATAAATATATATAAAAGTAGTGTCTGATCTTATTTGAGTTTCTTTATTAATTTAAACACTAAACATTAAATGCATATGTTACTTAGGTATCCATTTGTGAACAAATTCATCAGCATTAGTAGGCATGTTTCTTAAATAAATTCCATCGTCTTTAGCTGTCCAAAGACAAGTTAATTGAGTCCCACACCTATGACGAAGCCAAGGGTTCTTCAACGACTCAGGCCAAAAGCTTTCGAAAGAGACATACGCATCAGATTTCTCCAATCTACACCAAAACAAGGTTGTTCTCCAAAGGTTTTCTATAAAGTTCCATTGGAAATCATCTCCATGTTTAACCAAATAATGATGTCCTAAATCATTGTCCTTAGACTGGCAATGCACATCCAAACTATGGTGGTTTAGCCCGTTTAGCACATGAACATAATATGGTCCATTTAGCACATGAACATGATATCTCATACGTTTTGGTGGAGGCTCCGACCACCTTAGAACCTGACCCCCAACCAAAGCTGCCGTGACAAGCCACAAAATGACCACATTCTTCATCATCATTTTCTTTTTTAACCACACATTTTCTTTTTATCTAATTGTTCGTTACCATTGATGTTTTGACATGCATACATATAGGGATAAATATACATAATTATAGCACAGCTGGCAAGAGATTGAAGAAATTGTATGGTAGGGTTTTAATTAAAAAGAAGTTTAAACTCCTACCTAATTTTGTGTTGTGCGTTATATAAATTTTCCTCCTGAATAAGGAAATTAATATGAACGCATTAATTAATGTTATAAAATGTATATGAACGTATGTGGGTATGTCTACATACGTGGTATGTATGTTTAATTAAAGAAATTTGAAATTTGGTGGAAAGTATTATTAATTATCTATATTTGTATATAATTAATATTTGAAAAAGTATATTAATGAGGGGGAGGGAAGGTTGTTTAAGTTGATTGGATGGGCAAAAGATAAAGAGTAACGACTACCGACAATAAGAATAAGTATATATATATATACATATATATATATATATATAATTAGTAAACCCGTGCGATCACACACGAAAAAGTTATAGTTTTAACTAAGTTTATAAAATTAGAATGGTCTTCCAATATTATCACACTTATATTGTTTATTTTCATATTCATATAGTAGTAAAATTAAAAGTATCATAATACAATGGCTCAAAATTGAACTTTCATTTTAATTCATTTAAAATGAAATTATATATATTTTTGTAATTTAAATATTTTAACAATATAAATATGCATCATTGCAATAAAAATGGAAGATTAATAAAATAAATACCATAATTATATTATAATTTTTTTTCTAAAAAACGTATTAATAAGTACATCAACAACTTAATTAATGTTTAATTATATTTAATAAATACTCAGAAAATTGTTATGTTAGCCGTAATTAATTTAAATTTGAATAAGGAATTTTATATTTTTACTAAAAAACAAATATAACATAAAGGCTTGAAACTATATTTTTAAATTTGCATTTATAATGAATTGTAGCCGAGACCATAAAGAAATAATTATTTGCATGACAATGTAATTTATAAATAATAGTCGTGGGTCTAAAAAAGCAGTATTATATACAATTTTATATCAATCAAAGTCCCTAGATCTCACGTTGATTTGTTCACACGTTTTATATCTTTTTCATGCTATGTTATCCTTTTTTAGATTTATCATGGATTCATGCTATGTCATAATAGTTACACGTAGAAAAATATTACAGCATTAAAAGTGCTATGATTTCTTGTTCAGCTCTTGTTGTTTCCTTTCATATGTGCTAATTTCTCATTACTTTTTTTTACCACTTTACAATAGAAAGTGAATTGAATGTGTAAATTACTCACAAAATGTAAAGTAACAACATTTCACAGAATTAAACGTATAAGTCTTTGTAGAATTAGATTAGAGATGGCTGTGAGTTGCGCTGCTTTTGTGATATAGCTTGCAAGGAGTTTTTTTTTTTTTTCAAGAATAAAAGTAGTGGTTGACCCCTCCGGATTCATTATCTTCTTCTCGTATGTCTCTTTGTTTTTCTTTTGATCGAATGTATCTTTGAATTTTATTTGTTGCACAATTCAAATTTTATTTCTTAACATCTTGAGCTTACACGTTGCAAACTTAACTATCTATATATATCCAAGTAAATTGGAAGATAGAAAGGTTATTAGTTGTATAATAATAACGTATATATAGAATTATGAAATATAAGTTATGGAAGATGAAAAAGTTACATTATGACCATAATAACTTAGAGGATTAACTAATATCAGTTTCGGAATTAAAACTTTTTTTTAATAAGAAGATGAAAAAGTTAAGTATGTTTTTGAATGTGAAAATGACAACAAACATTAAATATATGTAAACGATCAAATTGTTACTAAAGACTAAATAAAGTTATAATGAAAGATTAAAATGAGACTAAAATGTTTTCTCCACTTCCACGTTTTGACGATACGAGAGCCAGTTGAATTCAATTTGTTCTCTCTCTCCGTCCTTTTGAGTGATTTATTGTTTGCATTTTACTGAGTACATTTTAGGTTGATCTTGTATTTTTGTATTTTTCACAGTTATTATTATATATTATTCTTCATTATGTAATTTAATTTGTTTTATTGGTTTCTAGTTATGGCGAACAAATGTGCTTTTGTTGTTAACGGAGCTTTTCTGTATCTTCTCTTCTCATGTTACAATCATTTTTTTCAATTTCTCTCTTTCCATTTTTTATGTTCCAACTTACTAAAAAGATATCAACTTAATACCATTAATGTGATTATATAATAACAAAATCTAAAAATTTTTGGACCATATTTTAGAGAATTGAATTGACAAATAAATTTGGAAGCTGTAACTTCTGAGAGGTGCATTGCATCCAAAAAGACTTAGCCAGACAGAAAGGCAGTACCTATCGAAGTTGTATCCATACAATAAGGATTGGGGAAGGATGGTCTTTGTGGAGGTAGCCAAACAATCAAATAAGGCAGCACAAAACTCAAGCATGTAAAAGCTCATTTCAGATCACAGAAGTAAAGAGAATTCCTCCAACCTCCATACAAACCATAGTAAAACAAGAAAAAGAAATCAACACAATTTTAAAATTGGAAATTTTCAAAAAAAAAAAAAAGAAAACATAGAACAATGACAAACACAACAGAATTATGAAGAAACAACTAAAATTCATAAACCACACCAGTTGTTGCAGGCGTGAAAGACTTTATTGTCTGCATAAAAGAAACTGGAATGTAAGACATTACCCAAAACATATACATATATCAATAACAATTAGAACTACAGCTACAACGTTGACGAACATATAAGAAAGAAACCAACAACTTTGTTTCATATTTGAACATCTATATCATCAATCCATGAACAAAGTTCAAGTTTAATTTGAGTAATTATCCACTAAGAATAATATCATTTACATGAAATAACTATGCTAAAACAATAAGAGAATAAATTTATATTTTGAATAAAGAATGAACAAATATGTACGACGATCGAATCTAAAAAATTTTGGAGTCTAGTTTTCCAAAATTCTTGAGGTAAGGAAATTGATTCTTTGAAAGTACGAGATCGGTCTCCGATATATTTTTATTAAAATCTCAATATGTTATTTTATATTTATTTAATTTGTTATAATTTTTCTTTAACCTTGTTATACTTATTAGTTTTTCTATTATGTCTCATTATGTTTTCTATTTAAATTTTTTTACTCTTTTCAATTAAAATTTTCAATATTTTAAAATCCTTCCAATTTAAAATTGAGTCTATTCTATTTTAGAATGAAGACTCTTTTTTAATCAATTAGAAATTTTTTTTATAAAGTTATTTTTTTATGTTTTCAAGCGTTTAAGATTTAATATAGGAAAATGACAATTGATGATCATTTTAGGAATAATAATTAGTAATATAACAACATTTTTAAAAAATTGCAAATATAGTAAAACTATCACTGATAGGCTTGTATCGCTGATAGATTTCGTATGATCTATGAGTGATAGATCAATATTTGTAACATGGTCTATCCGTGATAGACTTATATCATTGATAGAATTTGACAAATTTTGCTATATTTACAAATTTTTAAAAATGTTGCTATATAATTAACTATTTTGAATCTAATCATGAAATTTGCAACTATCCATTTAATCTATGATTTCATGAGGTTTCCCTAATTGATATTTTTTAATAACTTATACCATTTTTTTAAATAAAATCCTACGACAGAATTTATGAAATTTGAAAGTTCGATTTCCTTGAATTCTTCAGGTGAGAGATCACATCTTTTGTAGTCCAAGATTTGATCCTAAGAAAAAAAATATTTTAATTATTCTTTTAAAACAAACATTTCTTTGTTGGAAGGTTATTCATGGACGAATTTTGAGAAATTGTACTAATTTCTCACTTTCTTGAGGTGAAAAAAATTTCTTCAATATAGTCCAATTAACGGAATGTGTGATTATTGCTTGAAATGTTGGATTAATGAGGGATAAAATAAGACGTTATTTTTTAAAATAAATTAAATAATATTTTCAATTCAAGATTTAAAATTTGGTCATCGTTTTCTAAACAGGTATTGTGGGGGTGCTAATAATACCTTTTTCATACACTCGACTCCCGAACTTAACTCTAGTTTTTGCATACCATTTTTTTAGGATATTATTTAAAAATTATTTACTCTATTTTGATGTCCAACAACACCTTAAAAAAGACTCGTGGGAACTTCTATTTTCTTTTAAAACTAAATCCTTTTGAGGACGCCGCACTTTGCATCATCTTGGGCACGTGGCGACACATACATTGCACCGAGATGTATTGGATGAAAAAATTCTTAGATCATCAATAATTGAAATAGCTAGTCTTGTACAATCAACGATGTTATAATGTAAAATTGACTATTTCATGGTTCCAGTCTTATTAACTCTTTACATAAGATACCCTCATAATCATGTCTCCACATGAACGATTAAAGATCACATCGTTTATACTAACTAAAAAGCGGGTTGCATTCATAGTGTTCTCATAATAAGGCACGCAACCTTATTCATATACTATAGATCGTTTAGGCTATATACTCGAACTTGATACACCTTTATACCTCTACATAAAGATTAAGTCTACACCAGATTATTGGATTCAAGATTATAGTATGAAATTTTCACGAACAAGTCCTTAATAACAACTTTATGGAATAAAATATGATTTTTAAGTTACAAAATTACGAGTTTTAGAACATAAATTCCAACCATACATAACTTTTTATTCACATTCTCTTTCCTCAATCAATTTCTTATCTCTTCCCCACGTATCAACATTGACCAACTATGTTAGTAGCTCATTTTATTTTCCAACAATTATAATTATATTTCATCGTATAATTAACTTTACTTTTTCATACTAATTATTTATACAAAACCAAATAATTAATTTCATATTCCATTAGAAATCCAAATTCTTAATTAAATTTATATACTTAATTAATTCCAATTCCACCAAAACCATCCTTTCTTTTCAAGATCCCAAATCAACTTAAATCATTAATTTCTTTTAATTAATCAAAATTTCTGTAATAAATAAGTTATTTAAAAGATCATCAATTCTAATAATTAAACTTTAGCTCCATTCTACAAAATCAAAAACTATTGAATGAAGAACATTTCCTACCAAATTCCAAAGGAAAATTTTCATAAATTTAACAAACTAGTAAAATATTTACGTCATGTGCAACAAGATACAAAATCTCATAAATCTGGTATAATATTTTCATAATTTTCAGATGCCTTTTAATATTGCAAACGATTTATCACTTCTCTTTATTCTTCTTTTTTTGTGATTCAGTCATCTTCTCTTCCAGATTTCTTTAACTCCTCTTCTAGATTTTCTTTCTTCTATTTTTAAATGATTTATTCTTCAGTTTAAATCTCAAGAATAGTCAAGATAATTTAAAAAGAATATTGAACTTTATCTAAATATCAACTTCATCTTCCTCATATTCAAGAATATCAAGATCGTTGTTTAAATATCACACTGTGACATGATCTAAACAATTGTCAACACGATCGTTTTAGAGTTGAAGTCATTTTCCACCGTTTCAAAAAAACTACACGATCGTGTGGATATGCTCTAAACAAGTTTACCAATCAACATGATAGTTTAGCATGGTCAACATAATTGTTTAGATTTGAATACCTTTTTTCATCACTTAAAAAAGAACAACATGATTAGGTGAATATGATTTAAACAATCGTTTGCAATAACAAGACAATCGTTTAGCATGATCAACATGATTGTTTAGATTGAAACATCTTTTTCATCGTTGAAACGAACTAAATGATCGTGTTGATACTACCTACACAATCGTGTATCATTATCTATACCATCGTGTATCATGATAGTTTAGAAGATAATTACACATGAGCGTGTGGTCGATTAATCATGTGTTGACTGGGGCATTTTTGGTATTTTCATTGTGGACCTTTAGGCTTTTTCTGTTTTTAGAATTGTTTTATACAGTGTAAATATTTTATAAATTTGTTATATCTTTTAAATGACCAAAATTTCAAAATCTTTAATTAAATATACATACCCAACTTATACATATATACTTAATTAATCCAACACATTATACCAAATAAATTCCTTAACTTTCAGTTCCAATTAATCTAACATCCAAAATAATCTAATCATAAATCATAATAATTAAGTAACAAATTAACTTAAATTTTAGAGTTGTTACAACTTGGCTGACCTTATGTGACATTTATGCTTGACTGATTATATGATTATGAACTGTTGATTGATGTTGCAGGGTATGCTTATTTTGGACGGTTACATGTTTTTTGGATTGTTGGTGTTTGTTAGTTTTGGCTATTAGGTTGTGTACCCAACATGTACAGTGCCTCTCGGGATCACCACCTTTTAACTGATATAACTATATGCGTCTAACGAGACCATTTGACTGTTATGAATCATGGGTGGTCTGACGGGATCACTTGATTGACGAGACTAATGTATTTTTGGGATCACCAGACTAAAGAGTGTTCCTATGGGATCACTAGACCATATGTGTTTCTTCCATATTACAAGATTGATATGACTGAGGATATCTGCTAAGGGAAGTTAATAGTTCACATAGCAAGACTAGTAGTGAGTCTCTTACTGGATATATTCTTGTACTCATTCTTTTCTATGTTTAATGTTTCAGGTTAGAGAAAAAGGGCTCGTGACATGCCATATGGTGACTCGACAGTTTTGCTTCCACTTTCCGTTACATGTTCTTTCATGATTTGACTGTTAGCATTTTTTTTACCTCGATGATTATTTTATGTTTATTATTCTCTTTAAAATTAGATAGAGCCCAAACTAGAATATATTTACATAGTATTTTTATTGTGGCCAAATTTGTTCTCTGAACGGTTGTTTTGTAATTACTTAACAAAGAACTAGTTTTTCCTTGATCTTTTCAAGAAATTGTAAGATTGTTATTTACTATAAAGTAGCGACCTCAACTTAGTTTGAAAAGTTTGGTCGTTACATATTATATATAAGTAGTGCCTCAAAACAATTACTTAGGGATCCATTTGTGAACAAATTCATCAACATTAGTGGGATTGTTTCTCAAATAAATTCCATCATCTTTAGCAATCCAAATACATGTTAATTCGGTCGTCCCACACCTATCACGAAGCCAAGTGTTCTTCAATGACTCGGGCCAAAAGCTTTCAAAAGAGACATACGCATCTACCTTCTCCAATCTACACCAAAACAAGGTTGTTCCCCAAAAATTTTCCTGAAAGCTCCATTGGTAATCATCTCCATGATTAACTAAATGATGATAGCCCAAATCATCATCCCCTGATTGGCAATGCACATCTAACCCGAGGTAACTTAGCCCGTTTACCGTCTGAACTGACCACCTCGGAAGCTGACCCCTGACCATAGTCACTGTGGCAAGCCACAAAACAATCATATTTCTCATCATCATTTTCCTTTTAACTACGCACATTTTCTTTTACCTGTTTCTTTGTTACAGTTGTTGTTTTGGACATGTATATAGTGGGATATATTAAATATACATACTTACAATTCAGGCAAGAAATTGAATGGTAAGGTTTTAATTTTAAAAAAATTAATCACCTACCTAAATTTGTGATGTGCATAATATAATTTTTCCTCTTCAGAAAATGATACCCATGCATTAATTAGGTACCTATTAAGTTATTAACTATTCAAGTATTTGAATTCAGAGAATATTTGATTAATATTTTCATGTTAACGCGTCAACAATAAATTTGGGATATGTAGAAAGTATATGACTTTATCGATACAATTAACATAAACTTTACCCATTATTGTCCATAAAACTTTACCCATTAATATCACAGCCGTTTGGTAAAATAATTGCTTTTTCTTAAAAAGAAATGATATGAAAAAAGAACAAATTCATTGTAACATCCCCGTTGAAGGTAATTTTCATTTTAGTTATCTTAGCTCAATTTATTTTATGATGAATTATACTGGGTGTTATGTTAGATTTTTTTTTTTTTTGTGTGTGTGGAGTGATATTAGTTGATTAATTAAGTTATGGAAATAAGAATAATTATGGTAGTTGGGAATAATATAATTATTTAGATAGAGATTATTTAGATTTGGAAGAAGAATAATAATGATATTAGGAATAATATAATTATTAAGTTATTAAGTAATGTTTTCGGAATATAAAAAAAAAAAAAGAAAAGTTGATTGGATGGATAATCAATGGAAGAAAAAGAATGGGATTAATTGTTATCTCTTTTTCAAAGGAAAAAGGAAAAGTAAGTTATTAAAGAATTAAATAATAATAATGATATTATTATTATTAAGTAGTCATCGATTTGCATGCATTTCATCTTCTTCCTCTCCTCCTTCACGTTAAAACCCTAGTCGTTGTCCCTCTTTATTGTGCATCTCTTATCGTCCTCGCAAGCGTTCCATCTTCATCGTCTTTGTCGCGTCTCTCTCCGGTCGTCCCCGAAGTCGAAGCGTCTGTCGCACGCCTGTCAAAGACAAGTTCTCCATTCGTGAGCCATTCGTCTCGTCCTCGTCCACACAGCATTCTCCACCGTCACGAGTCGTCAACCACCGTAACTCATCAGATTCGAGCGTCTCCCACCACGCACAGTTGAGCCGCGTGCAGATCATCAGCTTCAGTCTGTCGCATGAGTTCTCCGCCCGAGCCACTCAATCTTCACGAGCCACACGTCAAAATCAAGCCCTCCTCTCACACGCACCTTAGTCCGAGCCGCTGAGCCACATTCTTTCTCCGAGTTGACCCTTCTTTCTTGAGTCATTCCCAAGCCGCTTCCTTACAGTCAGCCAAGTTTAGCAGATTTCTTACTGTTGGTAACTTCATCTTCTTCCTTGAAAGAAACCCTAGCCGCTGCCAAGGATCCTTACCACGCATAGTCTTCATTCGACCGTCATTCAGGTGTAGCCTCTACGTTAGTTGAAGCCGTTCGTCGCAGCCTCGTCATCATCAACCATATCTGTCTAACCTGCGTTCATGCACAGGTAAAGCCGAGTGTTAGAACAACAACAACAATAATAATATATAATAATTATAACAATATATTCTAATTATTATTACATTTTACTTATCATTACTTTCCACTTTTCCATTTCCAATTCCTTTTCCTTTTCAATTCTTTTATTTCCCACCAAAATACATTATCCTTCACACCAAACTATAACAACATAACACCCAAAATCCTTAAAATTTTAATAAAATCATTAAATAACCTAAGAGAAATACCTCAAAATTTGGGGGTTTACACTCGGTTTGCTTGAAGTAAAAAAGAAATTCAAACTTCATCTTCTTCCTTGGAAGAAACCCTAGCCACCGCCAAGGATCTTCACCCCGTGTAGTCTTCATTCGGTCGTCGTTCAGGTGTAGCCTCGACGTTAGTCGTAGTCGTTCGTCACACCCACATCGTTGTCAACCATATCTGTCTAACCTGCATTCACACATAGGTAAAGCCGAGTGTTACCTCTTTATTGCACGAAAGCCCCTACCGGTGAACCTTCTACCCATCAAACTTCCAGCGCACCGCCTCATTCGTTCGTCAGGCACGTTTCACGTCGTAAGTCTTGTCCGAGCTGTTAGCTTGAGTACCAGCCACACTTGAAAGAGGTTGTTCCTCTACCAAGTTGCGAGTGAGCCACCCTTTTTAAGCCAAGCCACTACAACCATTGAACCATTTGTGGTGAGTTTAGCCATGTGTGGTGAGTTGTTGTTGGGTTTTGAGTATAACCCTAAAATGTTAATGTTGGACATTAAGTAATTTAAATTTTTTGGGATTCAGTTGTAACAAATTGATTTTTTTTATTGAAGCTTCAATTGGCTAAACTTAATTAAAGGGTTTGAGCAGCGATATTTCTTCCAATCAAGGTTGAATTTGTTTGAACCTCCTTCATTGGTAAGTTTGTAAACCTGAATAATTAAATGTTTGGTATGATTATCAAACTATTAATTTAAATCTTATTTATGTTTAGAATTTGCCTATTCGAAAGCTTGACTATCGCTGGGAGCAATTTTTGTTAAGCTAATCTCAAGATAAGAGATTATACTATTAGACCATCGACAATATAGATTAAAGAGGTTGCATGTGTATCTCTCTTATTATGCATTAATGTAGCTATGATACATAATGTGATTGTTAGGGATGACTGCGTGATGACCGAGATACGTTATAATTAGAACATATTATGAATTAGATATGTTATGAATAAGATATGTCATGAATAAGATAGGTTAGGAATGAGTTATGCTATGAATAAGATATGATTGATTGAGATATGATTTTATGATATGCTACATGTATAGGCTATGGTGTTCTATTAGCTTTGTCTACTAGAGTCGCGCCCACGTAGGTGTCCCTCAGGATCACCACCAGTATATGTTTTAGGAGTGGTTTGATAGGGTCACTTATAGCTCGATTCTCTTAGGTGTTCTTTCGGGTCACTGAAGACCAACTTCTCTTAGGTGTTCCTTTGGATCACAAAAGACCATATGTGTTTCATTCGGGATCAATAGATAGTGTGTGTTCGGAAGCACAGTAGTTATATGGTACTTTCTTTCAAGATCCTAATGAGAAGTTAATAGACACCTAGCGGGACTAATAGTAGTTCCCTTATTGACAATAAGTGATTGTGGCTTACCATAGCAAAAAATTTATGATTACTTCCGCTTTATGTTTTCAGTATTTTATTTACAACTTCAGAACTTATGAGTACTTTTATAATATTTTCTTATGATTTTAAATAAAACCTGAACGAGTATTTGAAATTTTACTTTTATTTTTGCGTAATTTAGTTATGATTTATAAATAAGTATTTAAGGTTTTTATTGAAAGATTTAGTATCTTCTTTTACTCATTCATTTTCTTTTCGAAAATCTTTATTTAATTTAATAGTCATGATCTCGGCTGAGTATAAAGAGTTAAGTCGTTACACGACATCTGGATGTTATACTTACAATTTAATTTCTAATTTGTTAACTGCAGTACTGGTAGAGCTGTGAACAAAGTCATAGAAATAAATTATTGTGTCCATTGTTTTTAAGTTTTATTGTTCACTTCTTTATCTGGGTGTTTTTAAGATTTGATGTCTATAGTATGTTAGTTTGAAGAACTTTTGTAACTTGATTGATTGAGATTTGTGGTCGCTTTATCGTATTACCGCCTAAGTTTTTACATTTTACTGGTGAGGATGTCGATTAATAAGTTGTTATCAAAAGAAGCAGCGTTTACAAATGTGATAATTAATATTGAGAATCCTTCGTAGGATTAAATAATGTTTTTTAGTCCTCTTCAGCTTTAGACAAATTTAGTCAACTTCAACATATTTGGCCCCAGAATAATCTTGAGTTCGAGATATTTATTATTGTTTTGACACTAAACCATAGAGTTATTTATTGTTTTTCTTTAATACTTTTAATGTTTATGTTTTTGGTGGTCTCTTCATTCGTAGTTAGAGTGAAGCAAGAAGAAATATCACAACAAGAAGAGCAAGCATCAAAAGTAAAATGATTCTAATTTGGATATTTCACATTTATGTAGCCTTCTACTTCTGTAGGAGATTGACAATCTAAAACTATGAAATACCAAGCGACACTGACTTTAATAGTAGTGTTTATTTCTTGTATCTTGCTCATGAGGGTTGGATAATTTTGTGTATGAGAATCATTAGAGTACAGAATAGAAGTATCGTACATCATTTTATGACTTGGTGATTGGTAAGTACGTCCATCACATTATAGATTCATTGACTATTTGATCTAGACAATGTGATCTATGTCTCTTATTAGTTTTTTTCTTCTTTTCTGTCCTCATTTATTAGTGAAAGCATCATCTCATATCTCATATCTAAGGACTTCTAAGGAGAAGCAAGGATGTTGTAAATAACTTGCTCCCATAACCTCTGCGAATGCGAATTTTATCAACATTTGCAGATCCAAAATTTTATCAAAATTGCGAATGCAAAAACCAACCTAAATATAAACTATATTTAAGGGTTTAACACCAAATTACAACAATATAACAAAGTCCAAAAAAGTTTTAAAACTTTTTAATCTAACCAAAATATAGATTAGGCTCATATTTCAGGGCTCCATGAGTTGCCGACCATCAGATTAAGTTTCAGCATAAGGGATTTCCTTTTCAACAAATGAGGCTTCCTAGTACGTAGGTGGGTCGTAAGGAATTTCATATTGAAAACTGGGGAGGTGGGTCGCCGTCAATGAGAGACCGAGTAGTGTGGCTGTTAGTTTCGTGGGGTTGCCGTCAGATTGAGAAATGGAGTACGTGGTCGGCCAAAACGTCATGGGTTGCTGTCAATGAGAAACCGAGTAGTGTGGCCAAAACGTTGTTTGTTTCAGGGCTCCATGGTTCACCGTCGATGAGAAGTGTGACCGACCGATGAGGTGGAGATGGAGAAGGAGAGGATCGAGATTGGGGTTATTTTGGATTTTCTTTCGTGGAGACGTAGAGGGAAAGGGGAGATAAAAGAATATATAATTAATAAATTATTTTACTATTTATATTTAATGACATTCATATATATTTATAGCACTTAAAAACTGTCATAAAATTTTCAAATCTGATAAGTTTTGCCTTTTCCCGTAAAAAAACGTAAATTTTGACCTTTTATGACAGTTTTTTCTTTCCTTCCTTCAATTTAGATTGTATACCGCGGTTATAATATATCATTTTTCTTGTAGGGTTCATATTAAACTTTTTAAATCTACCAAATTTAATTCCAAACCAAACTTTATTTAATTTAATTGATCATATAGAAAAAAGATGGTACAAATTATAGATCATATGGTAAATTTCCTTTTTGTTTAATTTTTTTTATTACAACAAAAATTATATGGCAATTAGTTTGAGTTATATATAATACAACATAAATGGAAGTATGAACATAAATGTAGGCATCAACGTTACATTTTATGCTAATTAGTTTGAGTTATATATATTTACTCACGCTTGGTGAGGTGGCTACTTAAACACGCAAAGAAAAAGAAAACAGAACTGTGGGTATGGAAAACGGTAAAGACATTATTAAAAAACTTTATATATAATACAAACGAACCACACATTTAATTGTGTGATTTTTTTGGGTACATAATTATTCCCACTTATGAATCAAAATATCTTTGTGAGTATCGAAATTGTCCTTCAAATAAATTCCATCATCTTTAGCAGTCCAAATACAATTTTTCTCAAAGCACATTGTATATAGCCAAACTGATCTGCTCTCAATCCAAAACGATTCAAATGATGAATGTTGTCCATTTGGCTTTTGCAAGTAACACCAAAACAACGTCGTATTCCAAAAATTTACTCTAAATCTCCAATTGAATTCAGTTCCAGCAATAAGCCTACGTTCTCCTAAATCATTGTCTTTGGATTTGCAATGAGCCAACAAGATTTGACCATTGCTTAGCCCATTCACAACGTGGATATGCCATTTTTCAAGCTCTACAGCCTTTGTTTCCTCAAGTATTGCCAAACACAACACAAACAACAACACCACACACTGCTTCTTCATATGTCCTATTTCTATTTGCTTATTCATATTCATTTGCTCGATGAAAAATTAAACCACCTTGTGATTGCTTTTATAAGGGATGTGAAATGGTGCATTCAATTTTTGTATACAGTTTCATTTCAAAAATGAAAAATCTATTTAAAGCAATATTATTAACGGTAGCATTGCAATATTATTAATGGTAGCATTTAGTTATAAGACAGACCTTAGGTTTTACACATGGATGTGTTGGTTTCACTAAAATAGCAATTGGTTTTCAAACAAAAACTTAATAAGTTAGGAAGATTTATACCAAAAGAAGATTATCAGTGGCTATCTTTTTTATCATTTGTATACATTGTCTTGATACTTTTTTACAGGATAAAGATAATTAGAAAAGAATTAATTTATAAAACTATTTAGTTATATATTTTTCAATAGTTTTAATTTGCACAAATCTCTCCATTAATCATTCAAATTTGATTTTTGAATGTATACCTATTTCGTCTTCTTATCCAAATTTGTCTAGGATTTGGTTGTTGAGATAAGTGTAGAAATAGTAAAATTGTAAATAGTAGTTTGAAATATCACGAAAGGCAAAAAAAATTAAGAAAAATAGCAAAACCGCCACACTCCATTTTTTTTAATTATATTAAACTGGAATCTACCCTAGTTATAGGATAATTCATAGATTTCAAATACACAATATTTGAATAGCTCCAAGATGAGACATGATATTGCAGATTTCACAAAAATAGTGTATTTTGCAAACAACATTTAAATTTGGTAAATCCTAACTAAATCTGTTATTTTGTCGCCAAAGCCTTCTGACTCCTAATTTTAACCTTATGCAAAACCATGTACAAGATAAGATAAAAACATTTTGAAAGATCACCCTTTCAAAATGTTTTTCCACTTTCCACGTAGAGGTCGTAATCTGAGAACCTGACCGTTGTCTTCATACTACTGTTGTGCAAAATTGTTGATAGTTTAGTTATTAAGGGTTAGTTTTAATCTTATCTTGTACATGGTTTTGCATAAGGTTAAGTGTTGTTATATAATTTTTGTGCATGAATAACCAAAGGTAAAAAAAATTGCATAATTTTTTATTTTTTATTTTTTATTTTCTATACTCGACGTAATAAAAGCGTCAAGATTAATTTTAATTACTTGACATTTTTTCAATACGAAGTAATATGTTTTTTCTCCCTTTTCTAAAAATAAAATTTTCCCTTTTTTCCATTTTCTCCAACTTCTAAAATTTAAAATTTCCCTCGATTTTCACCAAAAATTTCCCCAAATTCTAAAAAAATAGCCAGTTTTTCACCCAAATTTTCTTTATCATTTCTCTCCATCCTCCATTTCTTCATCTTCTTCCACGATGTCTTCCCCTTCTTTGCACGAATTTCCCACCACACCGAAGCTTTAACAATTTGTTCCACATCTTTGCCGAAAGCTTCAGATGGTTGTTCACCGTCCGTCCACGTTCACCACCGCGTTCCACCTCTCCAAGAAACCCTTTCCATATCTTTCATTTTTCGTATAATTAATAATAGTTATTGAACCCGACATTCCTTGGCCCAATCCCCTCGATTCCTTCCCCACTTCTCCCTTCACCCACCTCGATCCTCTCTTCGCTGCCCTTCTTCGTGAGATTCTCCTCGTCGTCAAGTTTTCTGACCTTTTTGACCCACCTGATCAACAAGAGTCTTGGATTATTGTCATGTATGATTGCATTGTGAGTTTGAATTATTGAATTATATACTAACTAAATCACAACGCTTTAAGATTTAAAATAAGGTGTTACCTATTGAAACACACCAAGTTTGGTAGAATCTAATTTGATAGCTTACTCCCTTGTTTTGGTTAAATTAAAAGTTAGCGAAGTGTTTATAATAAAATCTTCGCATATAAAACGAATGTCTAGTTGATATTAAGTAGGTCCTTAAAGTTTAAAGAACATACTTTTTCTAATTTTGCATCTCTTAGAAATTGTTCAAATAGAGAAAGCCAAGGAAGTGTGGCCTTACTAAGAGAGTTAAAAGGCTGTAAAACAATCTTAAACGTAGGATCAATTGGAAATTTGATAGCTTGTTTCCAAGTAAAAAACCCACACTGGAAGAAGAGAGTAACGTATTATAGGTCACAACTGTTTGGAGAAAGCTTCATGTCCTTCATTCTGTCAAACATTTGCCATTCTTCATCAACTCGTCCAGCCTTGTAAAGTGAATCAATCAAAGAGTTAACCACAATCACATCAAGTTCACATCCATTTCTTATCATCTCATAAAGCAAATTCACAACCTCATCTACTTGTCCTACTTTGCTTTAGCACTTCATCATCCTGTTATAGGTCACTGAATCTGGAGCTAAACCATTCTCTCTAAGCCCATCGAATGTTTTTTTGCTTCTCTTAACCTCCCCATTTCAGCAAGGCTGTACAATGATGCATTGCACGCTGCAGTATTTGGAATAATTCCTTTAGCTTTCATCTTCTCAAAGGTCTCAACAACTTTTCCAGTATCGTCCAGATTTTCCAAAATAGTCAATAAAAATATTGTATGTATAAGCAGTAGGTTGAACACCTACGGATTCCATAGTACCTAAAAGCTTTGGTGCATCCTCAATTCTACCTACCCTCAATAGTCCACAGATAAGTGTGTTATAAGTGGATGAGCTTGGTGAGGATTTTAATCTTCGATGTCCTGTATATCAAACCTCGAAGATACTGATACATAAAGGTAAGCGACTTATTAAAAAATGCAATGAAATTGCCATACAAAATACTATCTCCCAGGTACTGCAAGATCCCATGTTACGCATAAAAACTTCGAATGGTGGATGATAAACTTAAGAGGACTGAAAGCAAATTGATGTCGATATCACATCTCTTCTTGCACATTTTAATCTCATTATTTTAATACAAGAAGCTATAATAACGGGTATTTATACACGCTATCACCACCCTTCTTTTCACTTTTTCTTCCAATGGCCCAAATTTACTTTGTTGTTCTTTCTTGGGCTCTCTTTGGTAACCCTTTAAAATCAGCCTCATGCAAGGAAGTGCTTTCTATTGGAAGTTCAATATTCTCTTTCCTCGCCTTTCCTCGCCCCGCTGATTCGCCTATTCTTTTTTTCTTATTCTGTTCTTCTCATTACATTTTCCTTTATTCCTTTCTATCTTCACTTTCCACTACTTCTTCCCTTACATTTTCTTTAATTCCTCTCTTTTTCCCTTCAATATTTTCTACTCGGTCATGGTCACTGAGTAGTCCAAGGACCATTAGTGATAGATAGAAAGAGCAAAGTGGAAGTACTAGAGAAGTAATTTCAGGAAAAGTAGTTTTAGGGTGATGATGATCGAAGAAGATGAGTCTTAAGGGTATGTGAACAATTTTCATTTGGCTCAAGGTTAGGATTCATGGTTTTCTGGGGGTTTAAATGTGCATTCTTAACTAGGGTTGAAAGCTAGTTTATCATGTTGTTAATGTCTTGTCCTAAGAAATGTAGCGTGGATATACTTGGTACTTTTGACAGACGGCTCATGGCTCGAGTTATGGTGCACGAATTTCTTCTTGGAAGTTTAACAACTTTAAAGAGAGATGAGGCATGTCATGCTCCTTAAAAACCCTAATCATTTATGAGAAAACCATAAACTCAACCACAATTTTATAAAAAGATCAAAATGCCTACTATGTTTTGACATGACCCTTTTCATACAATGGCTTCATTGTTAGCATCATTTCCTAATAGTCTATAAACTTTCCAAGACAACACACACGTGCTATCTCGAGAAGAAGGATATACAAGTCTACAATACAAAACTGATTTACAAGTATCAAACTGAATCACAGGTAGAAAGTAATTACAAGTAAATATAAGAACAATATATTAAAAAATTTCTAGTTGCGTTATTCCTGAACTTATTAGATCACTTGCATTATGACTCTTTGTATCCTGATTGCTCATCGCAATAAATCTCTGCTCCCAGTTATTCATCACAATGTTAAAATGATCTCTCTTGGTCCTTGTCGCATAGTCAACTAAGATATAAATATTGTTGGCTTTATGTGGACACTTTTTTTAACGCTTTCGTAGAGGTTCTCATCTTTATTTGCGATTGAACACATCCATTGAGGTTCCTCATGGTTATTTATCGAAATATACACTGATCTTGGGGTTGGTTCAAGCAATCGTAGATTATTCTGGTACCTTAACCACTTCATGTGATCTTTGGCTGAACGCGTGATTCACCAAGACTAAATGCAGCACCCAAAATCAAAGTAATATCCTAGTCTAAGTTTTGAAAATTTAATTCCCAAACAACGGGGACAAAAACTTGGTTTACATGGTTTCTGAGATATAGGTCGGCTTCGTGCATCCCGATCTTTGCCAAGGTTCTCCCCACGTAGCGGTACTTAGGTAGGTTCACTTTTTCTTCTCACTTTTTCTTACTAACCTACTTAAATTTAAAAAGTCAGTATGTGAAGTGTGGTGAGTTTATATTTTTGTCTTGGCGATACATCATTAAGCATGTTTACTGCATGCTCTAGGCTCATAACCTCCCTCTATACCACAAAAATACTTTTATGTGGTAAATCATTAGTCAAGATCATCGCATTCAAGATGCTTACTTTGTACCTCTTCATCGAATAGTAAGTAAGTCATCGTTCAATATAAGTTGTTCTACTGATTTTTCAAGTGCAAGCAAAAAAATAGGTTTACCTAGATGATCCAGGATCGAACACACAAAATTGATTCAGGATATTAGTTCTATGATTTACTTATCATCTAAGCGGTATAAAAGAACTAAAGAATAACAAATGTAGAGAATGCGAGACTAAACTAAACTACTTAACTAAGCCTAGAGAGTTTGTAAAGAGGGAATGAGATGGCGAAATATTAATGCAAACTAGCTTGTATGCAAGAAGTGAGTGAAGGAATATTTGTGCATTATAACGTGATTAAGTAATGTGATAGCCTTGATGCGATATAAATCATTCAACCATGCTTATAATTAAGGCGTGCTTCTCTCGAAGTCATTACACGCCACATATAGTGACCTTTTGGGATCCATTTGACTAAGTATGATTAGGTGACATATATCTAGAATAGTTCACTTATAAATTGTATGGAATTGTGCGATTAAGGAGAACAACCTCTCCACACCTAGTGACCACACTTGTTCACCTCTCGAGTTACAAGTGATGGAAGTTATCTCACAAAGGAAGCAAAACTCTTTCTTGCACCTGTTAGCCATGTCCTTGCTACTTACCCTCTCGGGTAGTTGACGACTTGCGCTGGCCAAGCGATGAGAATACCTCAACTAACGTGATAGCCCTTATATGAAAAAGTTCTTATCAATAACTTATCACTAACCTAAACTACAAATAACATATTGACTGATGGAAAGTGAAGACATGATGGATTGAAAAGGTATAAACATGTAATATATATATATATATATATATATATATATATAAGAATATAAGTCTTCGACCATTGTATAATATGAACAATATAGATATGTTACAAAGAATATAAAACTGGAAAGACAAAGAGATGAAAAATATTACAAGTTTGGGGAAGTTAATGGAGTTACATCTAGTGGTTACTATTTCGTGGTCCAGTCGTATGCAAACTCATTGCATAGGATACCCTTACTCGCATGTCAACTACATGAATGCGTTAAATCATTGCATTTTTATCAATTACAAAGTAAGTCGTATCCATAGTGTTATCAGGACAAGGTACCCAGCCTTATCCCTGTACTATAGACCCTTTAAACTGATCTCGAACATTGATCTTTGTATGTCTCTACATACTATTCAAGACTCATTAAACAACTTAGAATGTTAGATTATTCGATTTGGGTTATTAAGACAAAACTAATAATTTAATCAATAATAATTATTAGAATAATAACACTTTATTAACAGCGGTCAATGAATTATATTTAAAATCTATGAGTTTTAGGATATAAATTCCAACACAAGCATGAAATATGAAATCTTCTCCACTTGAAAGTTAAGCTCTCACTATACAATTTGACCGAAGAAGAAGAATATGGATTTTACGGTCAGCGAAAAGGCTACTCATTTTCCTCTCTCTATTTAGGTATTGGCCTGTTCAGGCACTTAAAGGCTCATTTGAGCATCTTTGTGGTCCATTCATATCTCTCTTTCTTTAGTGAAGAAGGAGACTTTTTCTAGACAACTTTTGGTAGGAAACCTTTTATTCTTTTGAACATTTCAGCGTTGTACACTGAAAGTTGTCTATGACATGTCACATCATCTTCGACTACCATTCTTGTCATCTAGCGAACCGCTTCTCATGTTATGATTTGGTCTTCTTCCATATTCTTCTTCCACGAAACTGTACGATTTGCTAACTTCTTCTTTGGTGAAAAATGCTTTTTATTTCATTACAGACTTGCAATTTGACGTTGAGTGAAAAAACATAGGTACTTTATAAGTCTGTTTCTGTCCTAAATTGTAACTTTTATCGTCTCTTATTACCATAATCCATTAATGGTTGTGTTCTCTCTCCCAATCATCATTTTGGCGATGCGTTAGCTATTCATCGGTAAATTGATTATTATTTTTTATCATACATCTAATACACTTGGTACATGTAATATACCTGATACATTTATCTAATACACTTGATTTACGCTACATTTGATACACTACTTATTTACACATGATAACTTTACAAATATATACTTGATACACTAGATTTGATACACTTGATACCTTTTTTCTCCATCTCTAATGGCAAAATCCCTCTCTACAACTACACAACTTCCATTTTGATAAATTGTTTTGCCCATTTTGCAACTAGCTCATTAAAAACTTCTACGACTGCGAAAAAATATTTAAGAGTGATAAAACAATGAAAGAATAAGCAACAATTCTAAAAAAGATCCCATAGTTAATAGTAGATGATAGAACACACGAAATAATAAGTAGAGACGGTAGGAACGCAAGACGTTATTAGCTCAATTCGATAAAATAGCATCTACGTCTGGGAGTCATTGACCCAAGATCAGAGATTTTATTTCTTTGATATATAAATCATAAACACAATCTTATGATTTGCAGTACAAAGTTTAAAACATTTGTTCTTCACTTAGTACTATAAGTGATACAATATTACAATAAGTAAATCTATCATTAATCTATTTTACAGATGAATTGGCTAAACCAAAATTTCCCCCTTAATCGAGTTTCTCATCAATCAACCAATTAAGATAGTGCACTGAAGGAACTCCCCTTAAATCATGTTCATCATCTAAATAGATGTTCTTTATTTCTTCATAGCTTGATCCTCAAATATTAGAACATCAGCACTTTTCTTCACTGAAAAGTAAACAACAAATACAAACAACCCCAATCAAAAGACTTACACACTTCAGGTTCTTTCTTCACTAAGGTTGCGTTTAGACTGGGTACAATAATATTTTTTCACGCGTGTGACTGATCAATCACGATAGTATTTTTGTTATTTAACGTTGTGGGCTTTTGTGCTTTTTTCTTTTTTAAAAAAATTATTTTATAGAGTCTAAATATTTTCGCTTCTATTTTTTAAAAAACCCTTAAACTTATATATAATAGAACATTTGATTTGGTTTTTCTTTCTTTTTTTTTTTTTTTCTTTAGATTTCCTTCTTTAAAAAGTAATTATACATATCTGTATTGCATACAAAATAGGAAGTTTATTTGGAAATTTTAATAGGCACATCTAATGTTTAGGGATAACAAAAACTTAAATAGCCAAATTTAACATTGAACCTTAGCTTATTTGAATTATTTGAATTATGTCTTAGTAACATACACCCATGGACATGCCACTTTTCATAGCAATATCTGTATTTCTAACATTATAGTTATCGTATTTATATTATTTCCAAATTTTTTTCATTATTTTCAATTGACAATTTATTTAACTAATTGACTGGACACTTGTATCGACAAACATATAGTGAGAGACTTCTTTATATATATACATCATGATGATTTAGAATCATTGGAAACATAAATGAGAGCTTTAAAACAAAGAAGACTTTTATATCGTTGTCTAATAATAACTTGAAGGTATAGAAAAAATTAAAAAAGACAAGGTATCTCAATGTGTTTTATTTAATAGATATAGTTTTATAATATAGGTGTAAAGTTACAAAATACTCAAGCAAGTTTGTTCCAGTTATGCACACGTTCATCAATATTTACAGGATTATTTCGTAGGTAAATTCCATCATCTTTAGCAATCCAAATGCAATTTTTGTCGTAGCACCTAGAATTGAGCCAAACATGTTTTTCAACCCAAAAAGATTCAAACGAGACACTGAAATTTGGCTTCTCGAGGTAGCACCAAAACAACGTCCTTCCAAACAAGCTAACCCTAAAAGTCCAATGAAATTCCGCTCCTCTAACCAAATGTTGGATTCCCAAATCATCGTCTCCAGACTTACAATGCACCAATAGAGTTTCATTGCTCAAGCCATTTACCACATGAATGTGCCACCTTGGGTGTGGTATTGGAACCGCCATGCACGGCTGAACGACCAACATAGCCACCAACACAACAAGTAAGGGAACCACCGCCAAATGCATTGTTCCTATTTTGCTTTGAATTAAATTTTCTTTCAGAGTGTGTTTGTTTGATATAAATCTACAATGTGCTCCTATATACTGTTTATATTTATAGATGTTGAACTGATGCATGAATTAAATGACATTATTTATGTTTTGATTAATGTTTTTTAAAAGAAAATAATAATCAGTAATAATACACAGCATCCCATATAAAGCTATTTATGAATAAGATGACAAAGGGAAAGTAATTAATAATTCATGATGTACAATGCACTTATATCAAATTAGAGTACAAGTGAAAGGCATGGTGTGTTAAATGTTAATTATCCTTTGTGCCTTAATGTAAGCGTTATATAAAAATTGCCCAATGCGTTTTGAGTTTCAAGATATGTAAGATAGGGGACATTTTGAACGTTTCATTTTTACGTTTAAAGACAACTTTTTCATTTAGCTTTAATGATTTTTGGTTGTCTCCATTTTCCTTTTCTTTTTTAATAAAAAAGCATAGTATAAAAAATAAATAAAAAGGAACTTGATTGCATTTGAGCTGTGTTTCACTCATGCAGAACCTTCGTAATTCAATGATTTATGCAACACTACATGCGTAATTACGTATTTAAGGTTTAAATTATAAATAATATTCAAAATTACCATTGTTAGTTTTGGATGAAAATCTTTAAAATTATTGGATTAAAAATATCCCTAAACTTTTTAAATTCTTCATAAATACCCTTTAACTGAAAAAAAAAATAATATTAACATTGATCCAAAATTTACACCAATTTTCTTATCAATTCAAAATAAAAATAAAAATTTTAAGTTAAACTATAAAATTACACAATATAAATAAAAATTTCTACCTAATGCTTACTGAAATTAATAATAACTAGTCAAATAAAAAAATGTATTTGACTATTAACACACTCAAACGTTGAAAATGTATGTCCTTGAACATTCTAAGTTTTAAAAAGTTTAATATTTCTGAAAAGAGTTAAAAACTATCGTTGTTGTTATATAGTATGTGTCATTAACACACTCTTACTTCTCTATTTCTTTTTCTCCCTTCTCTTCTATATAAATAAATAAAATTCAACACTTTAGTAAGATATATTGACTCTAATAATATCATTCACTCTCCAAAAAAAATCACTTTATGTGATTCTATCGAGACGTGACCGCCAACACACGCAATGTATATCTTCCTACGAGATAACACGTTGAACGCCTAGTAAGCAGATTTAACACAACATGATTCTAAGCCTTCCATGCTTTGGTAGTTTGTGTAAATTAAATATAAGTTTTATACATTGTTTAATTTCTTTTTGGTATGATTCGTTTCTTTTTAATTATCTATTTTATGTGTACTTAAGTGAGCATATCTTCCTTTCAGATATTTTTGGACAACTCTATGATCTTTCGTAACATACAAAACGTCCCTCGATCGTTAAATTTTGAAAGCTTTGTGTATATATTGATGTTGAAAGAGAAGAAAAATCTTGGGAGACAATGGAGATAGACCCTCCTTTCGAAAAAAAAAATGGTAGACAATGAAGAAAAGGAGAGAAAAGACAATGAAATGATAAAAATAGGTATTTTGTTCTAAGTTTGTTGCAAGAGTAAGAGTATATGGAAAGAAGGAAAATGAGAACTTGATTTCTCGGTTATATTTGCAATAGAGATTTGCAAATATATATAGCAATTAGATTCAAAATATTAACATATATAATAACATTTTAAGAAAATTAGAAAATTGTAAATATAGTAAAATTTATAAAAATTTATCAATAATAGAAGTCTATATATCAGTAATTGATCATGTTACAAATATTGATCTATGACTGATAGATCATAGGAATCTACTAGCAATAAGAGTCTATCACCAATAAACTTTGTTATATTTACAATTTTTGTAAGATGTTATTATATACTTAATTATTATTCTTAAAATTATTATCCATTATAATTACCTTTCCAATACTTAAAACATCAAACATACCTTTGCAAAATAATTATGTTTATTACAACTTTCCTAAATCAAGAAAAATGATTTAATTTAAAGGAAAATTGCACAGGGTAGCATTTTAAGAATATAGTATACCAATTTTAGCACATTGTTTTAGAATTTTGCAAACATAGCAAAATTTTCACTTCTTCCTCTTAAATTTGTTATTATTCATAAACTATTTTTTAATAACTTATTTATCTTCATCTTTTTAATGTCCTACTCATTATTTATTTATTCTTAAATTTTTTAAAGCCCTAATTATTTGTTTATTCTTATACTATAAAAGTTATTTATTCTTTCGGTTTTAATCTTAATTTTAAAATATCAATAATACAATAACTGCAATATGAAATATAATATAATGGTTGTTGATCAGAGTATTTAAACTTCATTTGTGATTTTTTTTTTTTTACTTTCTTCGATGTGTATTTTGAGTTGAATTTGATTCCAGATGATTTTGTTTTTTTTTTTACATTAATTTTTTTATTTTACTTTGTCTCAGTTTCGTATATCAGTATTGTGATATACTTATATTATATGTATTAGTTGGTTAGTATACTTATTACGTGATTTTCGTTTTTTCAAATTTTATTCAATTAATTAGAGTATTATTAAGTATATGAATGATGTAACTCAGTGTATCGTTATCAAGTATATAAAAAATATATTGTTAAAGCATATCAATAAAGTGAATCATTATCAAGCAAGTTTAAAAGTGTATATCAATTGTATAAGTAGGACTTCAAGCATATCAAATGCATTTAATCAATCAATTGTATCTGCAATATATCAGGTGTATCAAACATATATTAGTAATGTTTTAGGTGTGTATCAAAAGATATCAAGTGTATCAAAGAGTATTAGATGCATCAAGTATATCAATTAAATGTATCAGGTGTATCAAGGGGTATCAATGTGTATAAGGTGTATCAAACGTATATTAGTAACGAGGGCATTTGTGACATTTTACCTTTTGATGTGTGGGTTGAGTTTTGCTTTTGTCATTTTTGCAAATAATAAAATGTGTGTGTCATGAACTTAATTATTATAACTTATTTTTCTATTTTTGCAAGTGCCCCTAATTTAAACTTACTCAAGGCTAAGTTAAAAATTAATAAAAATTAGTCGTTTTCAATTACATAAAAAAATTAATCAAAATATTTACAAATATAACAAAATATCACTAATAGACAATAGATACAATATATATCTATCCATATGTATCAATGTTAACGAGAGTTTGCTAATTTATAAATATTATTAGTAATTCTATTATTTAAAATAATTTTACCTAATTAGGATAGAGACAAATGACCGTGCTACTAATGGTAGAAGTTTATGTTAATTGTTTTTTGCTAATTTGTTTGAAATAATTTATGATGAAGTCATATACCTTCTATACTTGACAATAAATAAATTATTCTCTCAACCCAAATACACGAATGGTTAATAATAGATATCTAATATTAATGCATTAATATCTTGTCCTTATTGAAGAGGACATTTATTTTGTGCACAATTCAAAATTAGGCAAGAGATTAATTTTTTAATTAAAAATCCTACCATTCCATTTCTTCCATTTCTTGCCACGTGGTATAAGTATGTATATTTATACCCACATATGTACATGCCATGACATCAATTGTAACAAATAAATAGATACAAAAAAGTGTGATTGGTTAAAAATAAAATGATGATGAGGGATGTGATCGTTTGGTGGCTTGCCACAATGGTTTTGGTTGAGGGTCCAAGGTTGGCAAAACCTCTGCAACAAGCTTCTAGATATTTTGTTCACGTGGTAAATGGACTAAGCTACCAAAGTTTGGATGTGCATTGTCAATCCAAGGACAATGATTTGGGATATCATCATTTGGTTAACCATGGGGATGAATTCCAATGGAACTTTGAAGAAAACTTTTGGGGAACAACCTTGTTTTGGTGTAGATTGGAAAAATGGGATGCGTATGTCGCTTTTGAAAGCTTTTGGCCTGAGTCGAAGAACATTTGGCTTCGTGATAGATGCGGAAATCAATTAGGAACTTGTATTTGGATTGCTAAGGACGATGGAATTTATTTGAAAAACATGCTCACTAATTTTGATGAATTTGTTCACAAATGGATTCATAAGTAAGTTGTGTTAATTCTCGGGTTGATCGAGATTATTGAATACAATAATAATTTAATATTGAATAACAAATTTAATTAATTAAATGCTTTAATTAATTAATTCTTATTATATTTTATGACTTTATATTGTATAGATATATTGTAAATTAATTAATTAGATTAATTAAATTACAAACTTCATATAACTACATAATATTTTGATAGTGAAAAAAATCCAACATCAACCTAGTGAATTTATCGAACTTTAATTTTCATCTTGAATGGATTGTGGTGAGTTTCCACTTCAAACTTAATGGAATTTGAAGCGTCAAATTCTTGTTAGTTTGCATAGCCAAGGCTTATAAATAAATGAGGATTAAATTTTAAAGTCATTTGCTCAAACTTACATTAGTACAAATCAAGGCTTTAATGTCAATTTAAAACTAACATTATATTAGTTTAATGTTAGGTTTAGTTGACGTTGAAGATCATGTTATAAAAGGTCTATGATGTCGGTTATCTATAATGTCGGTCAACCAACATTATAGATTAACAAAATTTCAACTCTTATCACATTCAAGTTTCATTTCTAACCAATATTGTACAATCTTTTCAATGTCAATTTAAAACTGACATTGTACACCCTCTTCTATGTCACTTTTAACTCGTTTCTTTAATAACTTTACGAAATCATATTCATTGTTGGTTTTCTTAAAATAGTTTTAATTGCATTCCAAATAAAAAATATATATATTTCATTTTAATTCTATTATGTTCATTCTCGTTTGTTTAAATTGATTGTTAACGATATGAAATTTTTCAATATTGCACTTGCAACATAAATTTTAAAAAATAGATATAATTTCTTTTGCACGCGTAACACAAATTAATTTATTGGCACGGAAAGCTTACTTACAAAACATTCAAAATTAACATCGTATTTATAAAAACTAATGAAACATGTTTTCCAATAAAAAAAAAAATCTAAATTTCAGTAAACTAAAAATATATGAATATTGTGTATTGGATTTACTACACATTTTTTATTAAAAAAATACAAGATTACGAAGTAGAATAATAATAATAACAATAATAAACTTTTATTGTCATGATCATTCTCACTTATTTCTTCTCCAAACCTTTGAAAATGCAAAAAAAAGAAAAAGAGAACATATTTTTTATTATATGAATTTATAAATCAAATTGAACACATGAAAAACAAAAAAATACAATTTCTTTGTCAATTGGATTTATGGTACAAATTTCAAAAATATACTTTACACAAGGCAAAAAAAAGAATAATACAATTTGTTTTGTGTATTGTATTTAATGTAAAAAAATAAGGAAAACAAACTACTTAAAAAAAAAAAAAACTTCACTTTTGAGAGTGTATTGGGTGTATGTTAAAGTAAAAAACAACATTTATACAAAATAATTTGATACACTTAACTAAAAAATGAATTTGAATACGATTTTTCGTTGCAAAAGTTGTACGGTACGAACAACAAAAAAAACTTTACACAAATGCAAAAAATATTTACACATTTTTTATTTTGTATTGAGTTCACGAAAAAAACAAGATTTTCATACCTTAGAAAAAAATAATTATATCTTTTTTTATCATAATCTTTTTCCCAAATAAGAGTTATAAACAATCCCCTATCATTCTCCCACTTATTCCTTCTCCACACAAGGATTATAAATAATCCTCCTTAATCCTTTCTCCAAATAAGGATTATAAATAATCATTTTCTTTTCATAATTCCACTCTTCCTTATTGATCATTTCCCCTCATTTTCTTTTCCTTTCCTAAACACCCCTTTAGGATTTAATTTTCTTCCTTTTCGTTTAAATGTCAAAATTGTTATTTATTTGAATAACAATGACCTCTGCCTAGTATAAAGAGTTGGGTCGTTACACAAATTACATCAAATAACAAAAACAGTTTTACTAAAAGCGTGTAAGTATCCAAAACATCTCTTAATGCTACTTTAACTATCAAAACAAGTTAAAACTACTGAAAATGACATCAAACCAAACTACAAAACATTCGAAAAAGTATGTGAAATAAAGTCCAAAGCTACAAACAAAAGTTCAAGTGTGAGGAACAATTAGAAAGAACCTTCAAGAGATTTCAAGGATCAAAAATGAGTTTTTTATCTACTGAACTTCACAAAAATTAGGAACAAAAGCATATGGAAAATGTCAACATTTTAAAAAATCTCCACATGATCTCACCTCTAAAGCCCCAAAGAAAACAAATCAATCAAAAAAAAAGAAAAATTCCAAAACAATGACAAGAGGAAAGAAACAATTTCCAAAACAATGACAAGTAATAATATCATATATCCAAAAACTTACCAAGCTTGCTGAGTTGTTCACGTCAAACTCGCAGTCAGCTGTTCGGATCATCGTTGTCATTGGGTCATCGTCGCCATACTATACAATAACTATGAGACAGGAGAGTTCCAAGCAAACAATTTCCATATGCAATATCAAGTGTTCGCTAGTGTCTTATATAACAGTAAAAAGAGCACAAGAATGTTTAGGATTTGGAAGAGGTGGATTCATATGTGAATGATTACACATCTAGAGGAATGCTAAAGTCGATATGTTTACTCAAATGGCAAAAATGAATGATACCTTTGTCATGGTGAGTGCCGAAGAACCTTTGTTGAACGCGTCTTTGAACTGCTCACCCTTGCATCTCCATCTTTTCATCCTGAAGCAAAAATAAATTTTAGTAGTACGTATGATCATAGAACACTAACATTAGACCAACTATACCTTTATTTTAGTATTGTACCATAATGTACTTCCTGAAAAGTAAATCTTAACAAGTTACTCGACAATCCTTTATTGGATTCGTGACATATTATTATGTAAAATGAAATAATCAATAACATATACAAATACTTTGAGAATAATAGTAGATGAAACACTAAGGATAATAGCACATTTCTGCATTTTCTATTATTTTTACTCGACTTGAAACCTAAAGACCACATATTTTAATATGCATCTTTACTATAATTAAAAACCTGTCAACAATATTGTTGACAGACTTTGAAATCCTAATGTTCTTATATTGCAAAACAAATATAGCACACATAGAACCATATTACGACATTCTTACAACTAATTAAAACTAGAATTTCCTTTTCAACTACTTTAAACCATGACATCTACACTCTGCTGTATTGTCTAAATTTTCGTAATAAAAGCAGTAAACTACAAATGAGCTACAAATATAAGAATATAAGAATAAAATAGAGTTTTCAGCAAAATGTCTAATTCAACACTTAAGATTAAAATATAGTTTTAACACTTTAGAATACAATTTGATTTGAGAAAACATAAAGAAACAAACAACAAAATTCAAAAGTATTGTTCAACTAATTAATAGGGAAAGAGATTAAAAACCAAAACAAAAACGAGATCACAACATAGAGTGAACGAAAAACATTTCATTTTCATCCTCGTCTTTTCAGTAACAGAATTGACAAAACAAAAGATATATTACATCAAATAAATTGATGGATCACAGAAACTTTGTCGTCCATCTCGATCTCACATCCTAAAATAACAGATAGAAAGTAGTCGAGTAGGATCACTGATAAGAATACATAGAAACGGTTGATGTGCGACCTAAATCACTAAAATTTTATTTTCTTATAAGACTAGATTTCATTAAAAAAAAAAAAAATGAAAGTACCAAGACCAAGACAAACAAAAATATGGCCAACCAACACATGGAATACAAAAGTTACGGTAAGTTTAAGTCTTTTTGGTCAAGGGTATAGTGTTAATAAATAACTAGGGCTTAAGTTAAAACTTTTCACCAAGTCCACCTCTTCTCTTCTAAGTTCACCTTCTGGTTAAAATCCTATAAAATTCAACTCTTTTTCTCTAGAACTTACCAAGAATCGCCATCTTTTACAGATTAGCTAATGTAACAAATTAAGAATCCAAGAACACGATAATCCTTAATTAAAAAATTCAAGGAATTTGTCACATGTCATAATATTGGTATTCCTGCTAGCTCTAATAACTTCAGACAACTTTGCTAATAGCAATAGTACGAGAGTGTGCCCACGTTCTCTTTCACATAAAAGAATTATTTGCCATAATTCCTTGAGGATCATTCTTGAGAAAGTAGTGTAATTTAACGTAACATCCAAATATACAAATCTTTAGTTGAATCTGCACACACCTTTCATGTAATGCCTCATGTCATAACTGAGATGTTATGTGTTTTCAAGTTACTTGATCAAAACTTCATATCCATATAACTAATATTTTAAACGTGAAGTAGTGTTATACCTTGACAGTTTATAAACGTCAAGTACATGTGAAGTCTTGACATTTTTTGCATGTCAAGAATGTATGTATTCTTGACATGTTTTGCAAGTCAAGTTTTTTTTTTAAAAAAAATTATATATTTTAAAATATCTTCATAATGTTTCGTGCACCTGTTTTGAAGTCGAATTTATATAAGTAATGCAAGAGATCACATTTGTTGAACAATTGAATGGACTAATTTTAATTTTCATCAAAGAACGTTTAATAATATTTTAACATATATAATATCAATGGGAACCATATTACATATACATGTATAGTTAGCCTAATATTTCTAACAAAACAACCTAACTATAGGTGAATCAACAAAAATATCAACTGAACTAATTCACCTAGATATATCCAAGTATATCAACAAAATATCACACCTATATATATCCAGTATCAACAAAAACTTGTCTGTCTAACCAAAAATATATTTAATCACCATAAAATCAAATGTGGCCATTCAAAAAATCAGCAAGTTCCATGCGCACTTCATCCAACTCGAATTGACTATATGAACTCTTTGTATCAATCTGATATGAAACCAAAAATATTAAAGTTAATACTTAAATTACTTGAACGGTAGAAAATATAATTGTAATAATCATCATTTAAACACAACATATACCGTATCTGTGACTACTATGCTCCCATTATGGATTATATCTCTCATGTATCTCATCACATAGTACCCACATTAATTCAAGTACTCCAACTTGCAAAAGATACTGTAAATACATAAATTACCAAAAATAATATATATTTAATAGTACAAATAGCTCATATACTTTTCATTAACGAATAAATATGTTTACATTTTACCTTCACTGTTTTTCATATTGGCTGTTTTCGATTTGATTGAATAGTTTTCTGAGAGTGAAAGATAGTAATAGCCCTATTTGCAAGAAATGACTACACTTTAGCCATGAAGTGAAGTTTAAGACGGTAAACATCATATATTAAAAAAACTTACTTACATGTCAGTTACATATCTAATGTCTACTCTTGATGTTGTTCGAAGTGAGTCAATATAATAAATTGTATCATCATATGTGTTAATAGCTAGAAGTGGTGAATAACCACTACAACAATTCAAAGTAATACAAGATCAGAACTTGAACTTATTCAATCATAAAATGAAGAACTTATTCAATCATAAAATGAAGAACAAAGCTGGAGAAAAAAAAACAAACAGAAGAATGAAATGGAATGAGCAAAATAAAAAGAAAAAAAACAATAGCCAAGTAAAGGAAGAAGATAAATTCAAACAGAAAATTGAAATTGAATGAGAAAAAAAAAGCACAAACAGTAGAATTCTGCTTTTCTACCACGAAACAGAAACTAGCTACAGCACAGTAGAGATCACACACAAAACTAAAATGCCTTTGATAAAACTAAGTAGAACAATATCAAAATAAACAGAAACTACAACACAATGTGAAACTAAACTAAATAGAAACTAAATGAGCAAAACGGAACAGTGTCATTATGGTCATGTGAAATAATGTGAAACTAAACTAAACTAAACAGAAACTGACTGACCAAAACAGAACAAGTTGTCCTTGCAACTTAAGAAATCAAACAAACTACTTTGGACTTCTCTCCATAATAGTCAATAATTTATAGGCAGTAGGACTTATCTCCATAAAGTACTTGACAAGAACCTACATGATATTTATGGATTAAAGAAAAATCATATGAGGATGATGCATCCTATAAGGTGATAAAAAAAAAAATGTCATAGTCTAGCTAAAACATTAGAAGTGTAGGAAAAATAAATAAAACTGAAAGCTCAATATTTTGCAACCAAATTATTTCGACAAGTAAAAAACACATTGTGATCTCAAATATCATATGTTGCAAAGTTCATGAAGCCAAAGTCATAAGATGATTTTCTCTTAACTAATCATTTAAAGGAATAAGTATAATCATCAAAACCTCTTTTCTTGTTAAATGAGACAGCTGAATCATTTCACCATGCTAAAAATGAGAGAAAAGTTTCTCTTCTGCAACAGAATTTTGAAAACATCATAGGTTGAAATGGAAACTTTAGTTATACTATAGTAATAGAAATTAAATTTGTCGTATATGGTTTGTTTTAGTCTTCATACTATCAATTTTTATTCATTTCAATCCCTTGGAAATGAATAATAATGAAAGTAAAAGGAGTTAAAAGTTCCAAAACTAAAATAAACCTAAGTCGGCTAAAAGAAACAGAAACCAAAAGTAAAAGGACAGAAAGAGAATAGTCCAAAGATGACAACAAAATTGGAGAAGGCGTGAGAAAAGCTTTAGAGGACACGTGAAGGGCAAGTGAAAGAAGAAGCAGTAGTGGTAGTAATAGGCTGAGCATTCTTAGAAAGCATAACAGAGAACAGAACAGAACTTCAAATTGCAAAAAGTATTGTTTGGACATTCTGATTAAGCAAATTGTAAAACAAACCCATCATACCACAAAAGACAACCACCACCTAACATTCATCTAAACTAAAAGGCTAAAAGACTTGGAGAGAGAGAGAGAGAGAAAGAGTAGAGATATCTGCTGATATTTATGACATTGTATAAGATTAGTGATGAGTCAACAATATCTCACTACATTTGAGGTACAACAAACCCTAAGAGTAATGTTATAAAAAAAGAAAAACCACACCCATTCATCATACAAACCCAAAGTTTGCACCTTTTTTCAACCCTCAAATTTAGGAGACTAGCCCTAATTGACATAACTTAAGCAAGCCCTAATTGACATAGAACGTTACCTCAATTTCAATCGGCAGTTTGGACAACCAGAATATTACCTCAAGTATAGACCTAAGTTTTATATCATAATGTCATTCTCACAGACTTAATGTATACTACATATAATTGAAATCATAATTTATGACCTAAAAAGTGTGAAATTTTGCAGTGTTGTAATTATATTAACACAGACAGCAAAGTATGCAAACGATAAATTTCATAGTTGTTCGTTGTAACACCCCGAATTCGAGGTATAGTTTAGTTGTCGATTTTTTTATTGAATTTTTAAGGATTTGGGTGTTATGTTATTATAAATTGATGGGAAATAAAAGAAATAAGAATTTGATAAATAGAAGTAATAACAGTACTTATTGTTCATTATTATTGTTATTATAAAAAATCGGAAAATTGCATAGGATAACATTTTGAGAATATGATACAGTAATTATAGCACATTGCTTTAGAATTTTACAAACATGGCAAAATTGTCACTTCTCAATCTTAAATTGGATATTATTTCTAAACTACCCTTCAATTACTTATTTTTCTTCCTCTTTTTAATGTCTTACTCATTATTGATTACTTTTTAAGGCCCTAATTATTTGTTTATTCTTATACTAGAAAAATTATTTATTCTTTGTGTTAATCCTAATTTTAAAATATCAATAGTACAATAATTGCAATATTAAATATAATATAATAGTTGTTGATCGGAGTAATTTAACTTTATTTGTGATTTTTTTTACTTTCTTCGATGTGTATTTTGAGTTGAATCTAATTCCAAATGATTTGTTTTATTTTCTTATATTATTTTTTTGGTTTTACTTTGTCTCAGTTTCGTATATCAGTGTTGTGATATACTTATATTATATGTGTATTAGTTCGTTAATATACTTACTACGTGATTTTTTTTTCTTCAAATTTTATGCAGTTGATTAGAGTATTATTAAGTATATGAATAATGTAACTCTTTATATCATTATCAAGTATATCAACAATATATTGTTAAAGAATATCAGTAAAGTGAATCATTATCAAGTATATGAATGGAGTTTACAAGTGTATGTCAATAGTATATCAAATGTATAAATAGGACTTCAAGCATATCAAGTGCATTTAATCAATCAATTGTATAAGTGAAGTATACAAAATGTATCTGCAGTGTATCAGGTGTATCAAACATATATTAGTAACGTTTTGGTATCGAGTGTATCAAAGAGTATCAGGTGTATTAAGTGTATCAATCAAATTTATTGAGTGTATAAAAAAGTATCAGGTGTATCAATTGGTGTATTAGATGTATCAGACGTGTATAAGGTGTATCAAACGTATATTAGTAACGATGACATTTGTGATATTTTACTTTTTGATGTGTGGGCTGGACTTCGTTTTTGCCATTTTTGCAAATAATAAAATATGTGTGATATAAACTTAATTATTATAACTTATTTTGTCATTACTATAACTTATTTTGTCATTTTTGCAACTGCTAAATAGTAATCAATTAGGGTTTTTTGTGATTGTTTTTAATAACCAATATTGTTGGGTTAGTAAATTGATTTAAAATGATTTTCTGAAGGTGCAAATAGTGGAGATCACCTAAATCCCTTCAATTTCAAATGAGTTGGGTTGGGTTCAACTCTCCACTTTTTTGGTAAGTTGTGGAAATTATGTAGAGAACGAATTGTATAGATGAAATTTGTTGTGGGAGTGATCGATTTCTATTTATCTATGTTTAGGTTGTTTTGGAAAACTTAGGTTCAATCAAGAGGCTAGAGTAAAGTTAAGGTAAGGGTTCCTACTACTCGACTCAATGATGCAATTGAGATGTATTGTGGATCCCGCTGAACTCGGATGGACTGACTGATATGCAAATTATAATTGATTACTATTTAGCTGTATGAATTTTATTGAATTGAGATGAACTGACTGATACGTATACTTGGTTATGATGACTTGATTAAGTTGTGGGTTGTTGGTTGTTATGTTAGGGCATAGGTAGTGTCTTGTAGGTATGATTAATGAACTAAATTGAATTGACTGAATTGAGGAGAGCGATGCTTATGTATAAGTTAATTCGTTGAGGAACAATTTTGATAATGTTTGATCATGTGTTGGACTGCATAAATTGACTGTAAATGTGTTGAACTGAGAGAATGAAATGATGGTGGCTTGAATTGCCAATATGCTTGACTGATTAAAAATGCTAGATTGGGACTGAGGGGAAATTGTTAGCTTTTTCTATTGGGTAGTGTGTCTTGCAGGTGTCCCACAGGATCACAACCTATTGTGCATCCTTCGAGGGCACTAGACTGATATGTGTTTTCTGCAGAGCACTAGATTGATATGAGTGTCCTTCGGGGCGTTAGACTGATTATGTGTATCCTACGGGATCACCACTTGTTATTGTGTGTTCTTGTGATATAATTTATGAATATTTGGAGCATTCAAGTGAGGATTGATTTATTTTGCTTGTGGAGTACTTCGAAGATCGAGGGTTGATGGAAATTTCAAAACTTTGTTTGATCCTTAGTTCCTTAGAACATCTAAGTAACTTGAATCTAGGCTTTCTTAGGGATTGAAATCAAGTTTTGGATTTGGAATTGTTGAAGTTATGTTCTTTGAGTCTTGTTATTTAACATGGTTCGTAGATCAAATGTCCAAAGATTTCATATCACTGTCACTCAAATTGTTGTTGCAAAAGCAAATATATTTTGATATGTGCAAAACTACAAGTGCAAGACAAAAACAATGAGCACTAACTTATTTATGCAACTTCATGTGTATTGAATCAAAATTGAGTATTTTTATCTACTTTTATTTTTATTATCTTTAAAATTTGTAAAAATAGTTCTAACTTAATTTTCACGGTATTTTTAATAAAATAAGTTTCAATATAAGGATGACAAAATAAAAAAAAAAAAAGAAGAGAATATTGAATATTTATTCACATATTTGAAAAATAAAAGAAATTTTACCACAATTTTTTGTTAAGAAAGAATGCAGTTCAAATAAGAAAAAAAATATCCTAACTTTATTTTCTATCTATATAACGACCGTATTTAAAAAAATAGATAATATAAATTTATTAGCAAAACACCTCGGTCAAATATTTCAAATATAAGAATTATATTGTAAAATAAGGCATGATCTATCACCTTAATCTAAAGAGACATTTTAAAAATAACAAAATAAATTAAAATATTTACAAGCTATTGCAAAATTTTGGATTCTATCAATAATATAAACTGATAGACTTCTATTACTGTCTATCAATGCAACTGATAGAGGCATATCAATCTATCAATGTCTATTATTCATAGAATCTAAATTTTTTTATATGTTAGCAAATATTTTGTCAAATTTACTATTTTTAACAACTTTTCTAACAGTTATAATATGCATCTAAAATGATATAGCATATTTCACAAATCTATATAAGATTTAACTAAAAATTTAAAGTCTACAAATATTTGATTTTCAATATCTTTTCTATTTTTTATGATTCAAAATAAGATTATATAAGTTTCACAAATATAAATTTTATTCCTAAAAAAGCTATATATATGTACCCATAATTCATAAAATGCTCATCACCAATGCAAAAATTAGATTATGATGAAGATCAATGCACATGTATGAATAAGCTTGATTAATTAAAAAGTTAATTTTTAGAGAATGAGATTTGGAATTCAACCAGTATATATGCCTAACCAAATTCAATATGATTGAGAAACTTGAAGATAAACAAGAAACATTTTTATCTATTTTTATTTTTATTTTTAAAATTTGTAAAAACAGCTCCAACACGTTTTCATGATATTTTTAATGAAAATTTAGTTTTTCTCTTTTTAAGGAATTGTCAAAATTGTTTTTTCTCTCTAACGTAATAATTTCACGACTTAGTATAAAAAGATGGATCGTTACAGTCTTCTCTCTTTTGAGAAACTTTCATCCTCGAAAGTTCTAATTCTCGAATAGCTCAATCATATTGGACTCTCATGTGATAATTAATAACATTTTTCACCAAATTCCAAAATCTTTAATTAAATATATACATCCCCATATATATATATTTAATTAAAGCAAAACATTACGCCAAATAAATTTCTTTAACTTCTAATTTTAATTAATCTAACACCAAATAAATTACATAACTTCCAATTCCATTTAATGTAACAACCATGATAAGTTTCTTAAATTTTTTTGGGTGTTAGAGGTCTAATTTAATTAAATACACAAAGTAACATTTCTAAAAGATTTTCTTTAAAAAATTCACAAATGTTTTTCAAACCACGACTCAAGATTAAGTTTCAATGTTCATATAAAACGTTGGATGAGTTTTACAATTTGATTAAATCAATTGTAAATATAATATTAAATATATTTTAACAATCAATTTGGCAAACACATAACTTACACATATGATTAATGTAGAGTACCCATATTTTTTTAACTTTATGTTTAAATTGAAGAAAGATAAATGATGGTAGTGAGAAGATAAATGATCGATGAATATACCAAATGCTTACATATGACAAAATCACCAAAATTAAAATATTCACCGTACATGAACGTGATTCTAAATACCTCAAAACTAAAAAGAAAATTTCAATAAAACTAATTTTTTTTACACAATCTCTAAAGTGGTGAAACTTGTGATGATAACATGTTATAAAATAAAGAACAAAGAAACAACACAAAGAGAAAAATAGACAATTGAACACGATTGTGGTTGTCTTACGACAAATGATCTCTACGACCTCTAGTTATATAGTTGTGAAAATAATAGTTACAAGACTAAAGATGAGGAGGGGACAAGAAAGTCAGGAAGATTGATTGATGGAGAGGTTGATGAATAAATTTGTAAGCTAAGAAGGTTATGGCCATATGATAATATTATCCAACTTTAATTTAGAATAATATGGATAATAGGACCACATTTGTTCCAAAAGAAAAAATGACTTTGTAAGAATACAATTAATTGTGTGTTTTATATTCCTGTCGTTAACAAAAATATTGGATATACATGGTCCATTGAACACTATTAATTGTATTACTTAAAAATAGTAAATAAGGCCGTTTAATATGTTATTATGACATTGACATCTATGGCTTCCTTGCCTATTTAAAGGGAAAGCAAGTGATGAATTTCTAAGCAGAAGTAAGTAAAAATGATAATGGGAGTGAAAAAAATGAAGACCAGGGTGATGATAGTTTTGTTGATGGCTGTGTTGATGTTTGTGGGGAGAATAGAGCAAACGGAGGGTGCTGCTTTTGAAAAATGGACAGTCCATGTGATGAATGACCTAACCCATGACCAAAAGTTGCTTGTTCACTGCCAATCCAAAGACAATAATTTAGGAGAACACAGAGTTAATGTTGGCTCGGAGTACTATTGGTCTTTTAGAATTAACTTCTGGGAAACAACTTTATTTTGGTGCCAATTAAAAAAGCCAAATGGACAACATGCATCTTTTGAAGCTTTTTGGGTAGAAAAACATTCCATTTGGCTCTATTATAGATGCTTGGATTCTGCATGTTATTGGCATGCCAAAGATGATGGAATCTACCTTGCAAACAACCCTGATAAAACGCAACTTTTGATTCATAAGTGGGAAAATTAATAAATATTACCCACCCAATAAACCGTCAATATATTTATGTTTCTCTCTTTCCTTCAATTGAAATGCTTAGTTATGCTAGGCCCAATGGTTTAAAGAATGATGGATTCAACGAAAGTAGGACTTTTATAATTATCTTTCTTATATTATGTTCACTCCCTCAACTTTCACCTTTTTTCCCCTTACAAGTTCCAGCTTAGATGTGTTAATCCATGACTCAATTATAATGTAGTGTTTAGAGGTCTTCGTGTTGATGATGATGTAATGAAAATATTTCCTCTTTAATGGGTAGTGGGAGGTGGAACGTGGAACGTTAATTAATCTCTTTATAATATATACACTAAACTTGTGTTTGATATAAATATGGAGCAAAAGGGGAAGGGAGAGATGAGGAACATATGCATGTCCCCCACTAAAAAAAGAACAAAAAGTAGAATTCTTTTAAAAGAATATATTTCTTCTTCTTTTTCCATTTCGTTCTCACTTTCACACTAAACTATTCCTCTCCCTCTCGCCGGAGCACTGCTGCACTCCACATCGGGCAACCCTCATAAGGATAAAAAGAGATCTTCAGAAAAATGGTCTTAAGTGGCGAATTTGTTTGGTTGAAGGAGGAAGGGAAGAAGAATTATATATTTTTTAAGGAGTTTAACAAAGATATTGAACAGTAGGACGACTCTCGATATCCCTCTGGTTGTGCTTCCTCCCAAGATTTAATGCAAATTTTTTAGAGATATGTTTGACTGAACATATTGCCGTTAGTATCATATTTTTGTAACGATCTAGTACTAGTTTTTTTTCAGGTAACTCTCCTTCGGATTAGAACAAAACGTTTCTTGAATTTGATGCCTCTACGGCGCTACCTTCAGTTTCATTTTTGCTTTGTCATCGAAATCTTGTAGTTTTTAACGTCTTTTTTTTTTCTTTCTCATTTTTGTTCATAGATTTTTCGTTTTTAAATTATTGGTGATCATTCATTCATTTTCTTTAGAGTCAATAAATATTTCGATGTTACAGAAACAAAAATAATATATTTTTCCATTACCGATTCTGTAAATATTTGGAAGGAGTCCGAGAATGATTCCAATATATTTTACTAAATTTCAAACATTCATGTAAATATTACCGTTTGGATAATTTATTTCTTTAAATGCATTATTAAACGGGTAATTTTAAAAAAAAAATAACTAGAAAGGTGCAAAATCTTTACCCTCAATATTTTTTAAAACGAACAAAACTAACAATCCAGGATAGAAAATACCAAAACTGTCTCAATTAATGGTAAGCAAACAAGCTCATAGTAAAAAAAATACCAAAACGGTCTCAGCTAACACGCGATTAATTGGTCACTCGCGCATGTAATATATTTGCTACACAATCTTGGTACAACATCGTTTAACCAAATCTAAACGATTTTATTTCAAGATATTTTTATACATGATCGTTTAGACTTGATCGTACGATCATTTATATTTGACTATCCAAGTACACGATATAATGATCGTTTATATTTAGCTACACGATCGTTTAGATTCGGCTAAACGATTGTGTAAACTAATATCCAACGATTTTTGTTTAGATCGTGTACTAATTTATATTTGGTACACTATCTTGAATCATGTTAAATAAGTTTTATTTCTTATTGTTTTAAAATGTTGTTTTCAAAGGTGTTTTCTCCACGATTACCGATAATAATAGAATCTGACAAATTTGAGAGTTTGGTTTTGTTTGAATCGTTGAGGTGGAGATTTGATTTTCTTGAGAGTCCGATACATTTCATGGAAAATAATTTTTTTTTGTACTTTTAAATACATCATTAAATTGTATATTTTGGTTATTTGAATGTATATCAAGTCGATGCTAACTTTTTCTCTCTTTTTTTCGTAATATTCCTCTATTATTTTTCAGCACTTTTGTTTAAATTTCAAATCTTTAGAATAAACACTTTCTATGTTTTATTAAATGAGTTTTAATATTTGTAACGATTCACCTCTTTGCACTAAACTGAAGTGATCATTATCAGTAATACAAATAATGACCATTTTATCTAAAATAAAAGAATATACTAAATTTTAAAGGAAAAGCTTCCAATATTCATTTATAAACTATAAATAAAGTATATAAAGAAAAAACAATAAATAAAATACTATTTCTGATCCTATTTAAAATAAAAAGAAAACATCATAAGAGCTCATGAGTTCTAAAATAAATACTGTAAATCAAATATTGAAAACATAAATTCGGAAAAAATCATAAGCTTTCCCCAATGACAAACCACGGTCACTTCTTATCATTTGCTAATTTTCCTCTACCTATACATTTGCTTGATAAATTAAACATAAAAAGAGCGAGTATAAACATATACTTAGTAGCAGATCCACTATTAGTCTCCCTAGGTGTATGTTAACTTTTTGTTAGAGTCCTGTAAGAAGGTACCTCATAACTAGAGTGCTCCCGAACATACGCTATCTAGTGATCCCATAAGTATACATCTAGGCTCTCGGTGAACTTAAAGTGACCTCATTCAATCACTCATAAAGGTTAGCCACATAAGCATAAATAGGTGGTGATCCCAAGGGACACCCATGTGGGTACAGAGCACCATAGCTTATACATGAAGCATAACATAAAAGTCATATCTCACTCATACGTATCTCAATCATGGTATATCTCATTCATAACATATCTGATTCGTAACATATCATGGGCATTACATATCTCAGTCATATATAAACCATGAATATCTATCATCCCTAACAGTCACATCATGCATCATAGCTACGTTAATGCATAATAAGAAAAAATATACATGTTAGCTCTTTAATCTAATGCCAAGGGTTTAATCGTAGAGTCTCTTACCTGAAGATTAGCTAAAAAAACTACAATAGTTTTCTGACAGTCAGTTTCCAATTAACTCGATTTTAAACATAAACAAAATTAAAATTAATAATTTTATCAATCAATCACCCAAATATTTACTTAAGCATCCAAACTTACCACAAGGTTAAGGTTGAAACCAAAGAATGAAAAACTCCCATACTCAAATCCTATGTTTAAAATTAGCCAACCTTCAAGAAAAATAATCCCACTTAACTTCATCATTTAAATTATTTAGGATAAAATAGATATTTGATGAGAGTACCAAACTCAAATAAATACTAACAAAAATTATTCCAAAATATGGCTCCAAAAGAAAATGGCTAAGAAACAATGAAGTTTAACTACTTGCTAAATGGCTTGGAATGGAGATGGCTTGGAAACACTACTCAAGAGAGAGGGAGACAACTAGAACTAGCTACACGGCTCACAAAGGATTGGCTCGGGTGCATGTTTGACGATCGGCGAAGACAGGAACTGGGCGAAGACGGAGACGGTCAGTGAACACGTGCAATGACAAGACTTGAGTGAAGGAGGAATGCTCGCGCAACGGGGTTTCGACAGAGAGGGTCGACTTGGATCGCACTCCACAACGCATAACTGTTGAACTTGCGAGGAAGAACTGTGACCCTACGGCTTGGCTAACGATGATAAGTGTGGATTGAGGCGGAGTGACAAACGGTACCTGGGCGGGGACGACCGACAGTAATGAACGGTGAAGGAGGTGGGCGGCGGGCTAAGGTTCTTTGAAGAGGAAGAAGATGAATAGTGTATCACGCATCCCTAACCCCTATTTAAGATAATAATAATAACAATAATATTATCAATATTATTATTATCATTATCCTTATTTCCTTTTTACCTAAATACATCATTTTTCCTTTTCCTATTTCATTTCACTTCAAAAAATAAATAAAAAATAACTTTATTCTTTCTCCTCATTAATTATCTCAACCAAACACTTTTCTTCTTTTTATTTTTCCAAAAACACAACAATAACTTAACAATTTTATTATCCTTGATAGAATGATTTTTTTTAAAAATAGTAGATTTTACGAAATATTTACGATCTATAGAAAATTCTATCACTAATAGTCATTGATATGCTACAGTGATAGAATTCAAAATTTTGCTATAGCTTGTAAATATTTTATTTTATTTTGCTATTTTTAAAAATGCCCCTAATATAGTTATTATTATTTTCAAAATTTAAATGTAATATCTTAATAATATATCTTCCCAAGTAATTATACTATCCCCAATAATATAATTATTCTTATCTTCCAGAACTTAATTAATAATATATATATTTATACATAATTAATTAAAATCTTTAAATTTCATTAATTGATTTTTGGGAAATTTTAAAAAATAGTAGATTTTACAAATTATTTACAACCTATAGAAAATTCTATCATTGATAGTTATTGATATGCTAAGGTGATAGAATCCAAAATTTTGCTATAGTTTGTAAATATAGACTGCTCCTCAACCTTCCATTTTTGTCTTGAAGTTAGCCCCTTCTGTGAAGCTTTGGCTAGGTCCATCCTATCATGCATTCTTATATCCACTGTTGAGCGCAGTGTATCAGCTTAGGTAGCTGGCCTAAAAGCTCGAACGAAACCCTGAAGTCCAACTTAAGCCTTCTAACGAATCTGTTGGCTCTATTAGCCTCAATGGTTACCATCTCAGAAGCAAAGTGTGATAACATATCAAACTCCCGATTGTAATGCTCCACAATCATACTACCTTGCTCTAGTCTCAAGAACTCTTGGCGTTAGGCATCGCTTAGGGTAGCAGAGAAGAATTTAACATAAAAATTCTCCTTAAACTATTTTCACATGATCTAGTTTATATTTCCACATAACATCTCTCATTAGACTCTCACCAGGTCGTGCCTCTGTCAATCAACATGAACACGAAGTTTTGAACCTTCTGGTAGTTAGGACACTTCATATAGTTCGAAATATGGTCTCCATAGAGGTCAACCACATCTGAAATCCATCAAAAGTTTTAGGATTATATTTCCTGAAATTCCTAAAGTGCTTGGCTTCTGCTGAAACCATATCAGATACATTTTGGACTACAACTGGGGCCTGAACTCCTACAACTGTGATCTGAATACCTACAGTCGGTGTCTGAATAGAAGTTGTTTGGGTCTGTTGGAAAAGCTGACGTTTTGCCAACGTTTTGAACAAAAAATCTTTGTACCTTTGCTTCATGGCAACAAGTTTTGCAAGTGTGACAGATGTAGTGCGGTCAGCAGCTTGTACAGCAGGTTGTCCTTCAGACTGGTTACGTCCAGCTCCTATACCTTTCCTACCACCTCTACGAACACTTTTGCGTGGCGACATTTTTTCTAAATTCCACCACCACATGTCTTTTACAACAAAATAATTCATAACATTCTTACTTATCTAGTTTAATTTAGGTAAGGTCATATATGTATAATCATAAACTTATATCATAAAACATATTTGGCGAGTGACGAGGGATAAAAATCAAAGACTTACACCGTAAGTCAATCTACAGAATCTAAAAACTAAGGCTTTGATACCAACTGTAACGACCCAACTTTTTATATTAAGCTAAGGTCGTTACCACTAAAACAAATAAAGACCTTTTTATTTAAAATAAAAGAAGAAACTAAAATTTAAAGGAAAAGTTTTAAATATTCATTTATAAATTATAAATAAAGTATATAATGAAAAAATAAATAAAATATTAGTTCAGATCGTATTTAAAATAAAAAGAAAATATCATAAGAGTACTCAAAAGTTCTGAAATAAAATATTGTAGATTTGATACTGAAAACATAAATACGGAAGAAATCATAAACTTTTCCCTATGGTGAACCATAGTCACTTCTTGTCATTCGATAGTTTTCATCTACCTCTACATTTGCTTGAAAAATTAAATATATAATGAGTGAGTATAAACAATACTCAGTAAGGGACCCACTACTAGTCTAGGTAAGGACACATCGACGTACTTAAAGGAAACACCCTAAGAGAGTTGAGCTGTAAGTGACCCATCAAATCATTCATAAAAATTAGCCACACAAACTTAAGCCCACAAGCATAAATAGATGGGTGATCTGGAGAGACACCTATATGGGTACCACTTTAATAGACAAAGCTAACATAACACCATAGCATATACATGAAACATATCATACAAGTCATATCTTAGTCATATATATATATCAATCATAACATATCTAATTCATAACATATCACAATCATTACATTAATGAGAAGTAAAATAAAACATTAATTTTTTAAAAAAATAAATAATATTTTCAATTCAAGATTTAAAATTTGGTCATCATTTTCTAAACGGCTATTGAAGGTGATGAAAAAATAGATATATGTGCAGTGAAATAATGATCAAAATAAACTGTAATTGCATCTAATCTAATTAGAAATTAACATGCTTAAATCTCCATAATTAAATCAAAAACTAGGATTTAAAGTAACACACACCTTTGTATCTCCCGATTGCTCGTAATCTCCTCGTGAACTAGAAATGGGCTACCACTAGTGTTGATCCGCTATTCTTTGACTTATAACCGAGTGGACCCAATGAGTGAAGGAATGAAGGAATGAACTAATTACAGTTAGAGAATTAGAAGACAAAATTCTTTGGTTGAAGAATTTTTTAGGAAAATTGCACAATATAACACAAAATAGAAAATAAATATAATCTATAGCACAAGTGAACAATATTTGTAAAACGTCAATTTTGACCAGTCATATGGTAATTTTTTTAAATGTCAATTTTGCCCTCCACTTTCCTTCCACTGATGCTATAAGTGATGATTTCTATCACCAATATCATACTAACAGTGATGACTTTTATCAATGATATCATGTCTAATATAATAATATATTTTTCATGAATTTAGCACTAATAACTTGAATTTTGGATTTCTAAACGATATAAATGTTGATAACATAACCTAAAATCAATAATTTATTTCGACAAAAGTTGCAACTATATCAATTTCATTTATACTATAAGTAATAAAAGTTGACATACAGATAGTATGTTATTAGTGATTTAAATTAAGCTATTACCGATAGCATGCTAATTTGATCTCTTTTCCTTGTCAACTTATGCTAAAAAGAAACAACCACAATGTCATAGAGTAGCATTAGGTTGATATCATTGATATATAGTAGTCTATTAGGGATATTGCTTAAGGATGCTATCAATAATATCCTTTTATTGCTATCATTAATAGATATTATAATTGACAGTAATAGAAGAAAATCGTTGATAGTAGCTATAAAAAATATCAATTGATAGCACCAACAAACCTTATCAATTCAAAATGGCTAGTTTTACCTAGGAAACATCTCTTATAAAAAAAAATATCATTCTAATGATATCACTTATAGTTGCTATTAGTGATATCCTTCTACAACAATTTATTGATAGATAGATGTTAGTGATATCATTTTATATTGATAACAATATAGAAAAATTACTTATAATAACTATTGGGATTATCAAGTGATAGCAATATCTCTGATAGAAGATATTAGTGACAACAACTAATATCACATCTCATAAATTGAAAGCTATCTCTGCTAATTCACTGATAGCAATTATCAGCGATAACAACTAACTATAGCAACTAATATAATATTTCTCAAATTGAAAGTTATTCTACCCTTCATTGGCTATCGTTGAAAAGATATCGCTTATAACTATTATAAATTATATCAATTGATAATATATTTCTCAAATTAAAAGCTATTAGTGATGACATCTATTAGTGATAGTAACGTATAACAACTATCAATAACTATAAATATAATAGCTTTCAATTTAAGAAAAAATGGTAAAAATATTTATAATGATGGCAACTTATCATTGATAGTAGCAATCAGTGATAACAATCGATAACAGCTATTAGCGATATTCACTAATTGTAGCTATTAATAATAACTTTCAACGTGAAAAAACCGAGAAGTGTGTGAAATAATCATTTCTCAAATTGAAAGCTATCAGTGTGCTATCAGTGATGAATGCAATTAGTGATAGCATATATGACTAGCATCAATTATCACTGATGACAATTATCAGTGATAAATGCTATTATTGGTAGTTTTCGAATTGAGAAATTTGCGTATATATGCTATATATTATTTTAGGCTTTTTTGCTATTTACGCAAGTACCATGTTTTTAAGAAAAAGCATTAAAGTGTCAAAAGTCTTTAACAATTTGAAAAAATCTTTTTTTAAATAAATATTTTACATGCATGTTCAAATTCACCAAAGTCCAACACCTCACAATCCATTAACTCTTAGTGGACTTTAGTGAACTTGGTGTCAATGTCTCATGCAACTACAAATCCCACTAAGAGTTAGTGAGATAATCTAATATGAGATAACTGTGGAAATAACAAATTTTTAAATAACAAACTTGAAAAATAACAAAAACCGAAAAAAAAATGGAAAAATCGTTGTCAGCCCTTTTTTTAAATACATTAAACCTAATTATACATATAATCTCAGATTCCAAATACAGTCTATTTGAATAGCTCCAAAAAATGAGGTAGGATATCGCAGATTTCACGAAGACAGTGTATTTTTCAAACAACATTCAAGTTTGGTAAATCTTAATGAAATCGAATATTTTGTTGCTGGACAATATTGCAGTAACATCCTCTAAAATAATGTCAAACATATACAAAAAATTTCGAATTTTTTTTAGTTTAAACAATTTATTAAATAATACATAATATATAGGGGCATTTTTAAAAATAGCAAAACAAATTAAAATATTTACAAGCTATAGCAAAATTTTGGATTCTATCAATGATAGTATTCTATCACTATAGCATATCAATGACTATCAGTGATAGAATTTGCTATAGGTGGTAAATATTTTGTAAAATTTGCTATTTTTGAAAATTTTTCTAATATATATTTTTAATAACAATGTGAGTTTAAATTTTAGATCCTCCCCCTGAAATAATGTGAAATATAAATACAAGATTTTTGGCTTCTTTATATTTCAAATAATATTTTAATAATTTATTAAATAATACATCTTATATATTTTTAATAACAATTTAAATTTAAAATTTCGATCGTCCATCTAAAATAATGTCAAATATAAATACAACATTTTTTATTTCTTTATATTTCAAACAATTTATTAAATAATACATAATATATGTTTTTAATAACAATTTGAATTTAAATGTTAGATCCTCCCTTAAAATAATGGCAACTATGATTATCCAAAATTTTGTTTTGTTGATTTTTATTGTAAAAAATTATATTCATATGTCAGTTGTATAGATTTAATAAAAAATAAATAGAAAATATATATTTAAAAAGGAATTTTTAAAAATAGCAAATTTTACAAAATATTTACAATCCATGACAAATTCTATTACTAATAGTCATTGATATGTTAGAGTGATAGAAGACTATCATTGATAGAATCCAAAATTTTGTTATAGCTTGTAAATATTTTCATTTATTTTGCTACTTGTAAAAATGACACATATTTAAATCTATATACATACTACGTTAACTATTTTGAAATGTTATGTTTTTTGTTTAACGTTAGTATTCACTTTATTTGCATCTTTTTACATTAAACGTTTTGTTTTTTTTGTTTAACACTAATATTCACGTTATATGTATTTTAAACATATTTTGTCAATTAATTACAATCTTTGTAGTACATCCTTTAGCATTAATTTTCAAAGACAATAGTAAAATTATAACAAAGAAATTTTTGTTATGCCTTTACAGCGAGTAAAGACTGTTTTGGAGGTAGATGGATTGAATCTTTTTGATATCTCGATTATCGTGTTGTTGAGGTATATGTTCCATTTCATTTTCGTTTCAAGAATTTGTAGAATGTATTTAAGGTAGATTTTTTTTGTCTTCAAATCTTCCCATGTCTCGTTTGATCGTTTATTGGAATGACTGCAACAATTCAAATCTTTCCATGTCTCGTTTGAATTTCATTTGGGGTACACCAAAGGCCTCATATGCCATGTTGTCAACATATTCTTAGAACAATTGTAACAATCACAAAGTGGGCCGTATTCACAAGATAAGGTGGACCAAAATGTCCAAAAGCATACATTTTGATGGTTAGCCAAAATGTTTCAAATTTTCTCCTCTTAAACCTAAACTTCCATCTTTCCAAGTATTTTCCCTTCATTTTCCCAATAAATTTTATTTATCTTGCCTTTGACTAAGCTTAATTAATTTCAAAGGTTTAAGAAATTTTGGGTTTCACATTAAAACTAACTCTTAATAACAAAACTATATATCAACTACTTTGCACAACATCTCGGAAGACAACAGTCAGGTTCTTAGATCACGACCTCTACCTGAAAAGTGGAAAATCAATTTGTAAGTGTGAGCTAAAAATCCCAGTGAGTAATGATGTTTTAAAAAAGACTTTTAAAGCAAACATACTTTAAATATTCCATAAACATACCATATAATATTAAGAAATCTCTTTAAACTGAAGACTTTCTAATATTTAAATATTCATTTAACTATGTATACTCTATACTAATAAAAACTTAAACAAGATAGCAGAGCACCTTCAGTCATATTATCCTGCTAAACCTCGATCAAATAGTGGAGCACTTTTGGTCATACTATTCATAAAAAACTCGGTTAAGATAGTAGAGCACCTTTGGTCACACTATTCCTACCTAAACTTGGTGGTAGCGGCTAAGTGGTCAGCATAGCCTTATACCCCTCACTGTACACATTGACCATTGAGAACTCGGTATATAAAGTACCATGGTTTTATCTTTCAAACAATTCTGTTAAAATCAAGCTTTTCATATATAATTGCTTGTAAATCTTACAAAATACATGCTTGCTTTAACCGTTTCTAAACTCATTCTTTAGAACATTTTTCTAAATAACATGCTTTAACACTTTTCATAAACATGCTGATAAATAGAAATAAGGCTCACTTAAAATAAAACTTAAATAATAGCTTGTAAAACATATTAGAATTGTTATATAGGAATCATTTTACAAATTATAAGTTGAAATAATCATAGTAAATCCATTTTTCACTCACTCATCGCGAATCAAACCCTTGGTGGATATGCTTGTCAATTTATTCTTGTCTTGAAATAATATGAAACAACTCCAACTAATTCTCTTTTATTCTAAAACATCAAACTTCACTTAAAACAGCCCCAAGACACACATTTGACTCGACTGGCGTACAGGGATGAGCAGTAGGGCTTTGGCGGCGCACATATCTTACTTGTGCTATGCGTCCGAAATTAGCAAAAAACCCCTATGTATAAAAAAGACACACCCAATTGCCTAGTATTACTTTGTCACTCAGCCAACCTCCAACCAATCAAGAAACTTGTAATTTGGCAAGAGCCTTAACTTCACTTTAATTCTTAATAACTTAAAATCCATAACTCAAATAAAAATACTTTATTATAAAAACTTCTTGAGAAATGTCTGAATATGCTTACGACAAAAGTTCAGCTTCAGATTCAAACAGATGAACTCTACAGCCTTCTGGAAGTTCACTTTGTTCAAAATCACCCATATTTTGATCTTTCTTGCTTTCTACAACCACAACTCAGCCCTCCCTTACTCAACTTTGACTAGTAGCCCCATCTTTGAAAATAGACTCAAAATGAAAACTTTTAAGAGTAATTTTATTCAAAACGCACCTAACTATAGAGTCCATTGCATGAATTTACGTTGACACCTCATCCTTGCTTAACACCACCTTAAACCTTATTAAGACATCTCCTACTTAGTTTTACCCTAAAAAAGCATGCTAACAAGGCTTTCATATTTCACTAAATCCTTAAACCGATCGCCTTAATCATGCCACATAGTTGTTCAAAATGCATCACAAGCTTCCAAGACCATCTCACCTAATTAACTTCTCGTCCATACTAGAAAACCCGACTTAGAAAAGTTACAACTTAAAATCCGTAACGCTTTTGACAAAACTTTCGGCTACAAACTTGCTCTAAAATGAGTTAACTTTCTAACCTTCAAATTTCAGAGCAAAATGCCAAACTATGCATTCAGTAACTTTCTGGGACTGCTTCTCACTCTGATTCACTCACAAACTGACCCTCTTGCCTTCTCTTATCCAAAACGCCCAACATGCGTCCTCAATAAACTAGATTCAATTTCTGAACTTTAAAGACCAATTTGAGTAAAATTGCCCAAGTGAGTTGTGATAACTCCTTTATGAAGTTAGCTAAAACGTCCAACATTAAACACTAAAAAATCATTTCTAACCTTTCTAACTATTTTTTCAAGCCAACCCAAAACGTCAAAAGTGCTCTTCTTTGATACTTAGCCAAAAATTTACTTCTTTCTAACCTCTTAAGCTCTTAAACTTCCACAACACGACCTTCTTTTCACCCATCCCAACACACTTATCAAACAAAACCTACTTCCTTGTCTTAAATTTGCTCAAAACTAATTCTTTCAAGCTCTTTGAAAAATCTAAGATACCTAAAGGTCGAGTCTTACAGTAATTACCGATATTGTTAATAATAGGTTTAAAATACAACAAACCAGAGAATCTTATAGATATATTTGCTATTATTACAGGGAGGTTGCTACAATCTTGTCCAACAACAAAATAACATATTTAGTTAGGATTTACTAAATTTGAATGTTGTTTGCCAAATACACCGTTTTTGTGAAATCTACGATATCATGTCTCATCTTGGAGTTATTCAAATATTTTATTTTTGGAATCTATGAAATATCGTATAACTAGGGTAGATTTGAGTTTAATATAATTAAAAAAATGATGTGTGGCGGTTTAACTATTCTTCTTATTTTTTTGGCCTTCTGTCATTTTTCAAGTTACTATTTACAATTTTGCTATTTCCACACTTATCTCAACAACCCGACCTACAAATGACTAGCAACACAAATCCTAGATAAGTTTGGATGAGAAGACGCAATATGTATACATTCAAAAATCAGATTTGAACGATTTATGGAGAGAATCATGCAAATTAAAACGGTTGAAAAATATATAACTAACTAGTTTTACAAATTAATTGTTTTCTAATTATCTTTGTCCTGTAAAAAAAGTCTCAAGACAATGTATACCAAAGAGAAAAAAGATAGCCACTAATAATCTTCTTTCAGTATAAATCTCCATAACTTACTAAGTTTTGGTTTTAAAACTAATTACTATTTTAGTTAAATGAACCCATCCATGTTTTAAAACTAAGGTCTGTCTTATAACTAAATGCCGCCATTCATAATATTACTTTAAATAGTTTTTTCAGTTTTGAAATGGAGCTGTGTACAAAAATTCAATGCACCATGTCACATTCCTTATAAAAGCAATCGCAAGGTGGTTTAATTTTCCATCGAGCAAATTAATATGAATATGCAAATAGAAATAGGACATATGAAGAAGCAGTGTGTGGTGTTGTTGTTTGTGTTGTGTTTGACAATACTTGAGGAAACAAAGGCTGTAGAGCTTGAAAAATGGCATATCCACGTTGTGAATGGGCTAAGCAATGGTCAAATCTTGTTGGCTCATTGCAAATCCAAAGACAATGGACTTAGGGGAACGTAAGCTTATTTCTGGAACTGAATTCAATTGGAGATTTAGAGTAAACTTTTGGAATACGACGTTGTTTTGGTGTTACTTGCAAAAACCAAATGGACAACATTCATCATTCGAATCATTTTGGATTGAGAGCATATCAATTTGGCTCTATACAATGTGCTTTGAGAAAAACTGTATTTGGACTGCTAAAGATGATGGAATTTATTTGAAAGACAATTTCGATACTCAGACAGATATTTTGATTCATAAGTGGCAATAATTATTTACCCAACAAAAAATCACACAATTAAATATATGGTTTGTTTGTATTAAATATAAAGTTTTTTTATTAATGTATTTACGGTGTTTTCCATACCCACATAATTCTTTTTCCTTTTTCTCTGTCTTTAAGTAGCCACATCAGCAAGCCTGAGTAAATATATATAACACAAACTAATTGACATATAATCTAACGTTAACACCTACATTTATGTTCATACTTCCATTTATTTGAAATAAAAAGTGTTTATTGGTTTTACTGGTAATGACCTCAACTTAGTATAAGGACTTAGTATAAGGAGTTAGGTTGTTCCAAAAACTTTCAGCACGTAAAAAATGAACGTCATATGTTCTACTTACTTTCTCGAAATTTCCAATAATGAATAAACTCTTCCTCATTTGTACTATTATCTTTGAGGTAAATTCCATTGTCTTCAGCAATCCAATTGCAAATATTACCATCACATTTGACACGCAACCATTCGGTCTTCTTCTCGACCCAAAAAGCGTCGAACCTTACTTGATCTCCGTTTGGCTTGCGTAAGTAACACCAGAACAATGTCGTATCCCAAATGTTCACTTTGAAGTTCCACTTGAACTCGGCCCCAGTGCTAAGGGTCCGCTCGCCCAAATCAGAGTCTTTCGACTTGCATTGTACGAACAACGCTTTCCCATCGCTCAATCCATTCTTGATGTGGATCTCCCATGGGCTCAACGGTTTCGAGCGAGCCAAGGCCAAGGTCGAGACAACCAAGAAGACTAAAAGTTGGTCCTTGAAAGAGATAGCACCCATTGTGTTGTGTTTAATTTGGAGGATCCTGCAACAGCGGAAGTTTAGAACTTGGTTTATATACAAAGAATGTGTGTGGGATTGATGGATTATATTTAAATGGAAAACTATTTTTATGCATGGATTTTACAAATTAATGGTTGGTTTTCAAAGATATATTCTAATTTGAGATTAATTAGTTTCTTAACTTATCACTATTTCTAATATAATCTTGAATTCAAATGCTTTTGTCCTCCTCCATTTTTCTTTGTGTTATATCTCATTACTAATTATTGTCTAACACTAAATATTTCTTTCCAAAAAGCAAAATAATGTAAAGAAATTGAAAAGAAACTAATGTATACTTTAAAAACAGTAAAATAGTTTTCAAACAACACATGTATGATTTTCGAAAATGCTAAAACACTCACATACATCATATCATATCACATATATATACACATGCGCCCACATACTGATATATGTACCGTACATATATATATATGCACATATACTTACGTATACACATATACATTTAATTATTTGAATTATCTATTGTAATATAATTCATATCCTTTGACTGATTATCCTATTCTCCAATTATGGTTGGATGTATTGTGAGCGTAATTACCTTTAATTTTTCAGTTGGTATAAAAAAGAAAAAAGCAATAAGAGATCAGAAGAAACAAATTAATCAATATATTTAAGGATTTCACAGGATTATAGAGATCGAAACCAAACATTAAATAGATATTTTTAAGTTATACTTCAAGAAAAATATAGAGCTAGTACAATATGTTGAATTTTAAAAAATAATTAACTATAAACGGAATAGATAATATAGCAAAATTCTACTATTAATTGACTCACATTTGGGTCATGGTTTATTGTAATAGATTTTGGTATGTTTATGATTATTTTACAATTTGTTATATGTGCTCATTACTCAATTTTTTAAACTAAGGTGTTTGCATGCACGTGCATTTGTATCCATGTTTAAACTTTCACATGTTTTATCCCAATTACCTGCAAGCTCATATCTTTTGAATATTCTCAGTTTTGTCATCAAAATTTGTTATTCATTTTTTAAAGCCTTTTTTTTTTTTTTTTGTTAATCCTATAATAAAATTCAAATCTACTTTAAAATCCACACATTTCACAGTTGGATAAGCATATATCAACTATATACTATCCCAGAATGTATATACATGATAATATGTTTGTGTGATAGGTCTTATCAAGAATGCTAACAAAATCCTACATTCATTCATGAAGGTAGTGAAAATAGGTAATATACGTGAGCGTAATTATCTCAATCGATATGACACGTTTTTGGGTGAAACCAAAAGCAAACCCATGAGTGTATATCGAAAGTTGACAATATTATATAATTGTTGGAGTATGAGGATCAAAATTTTTGCCCAATTAGGCGTATAGAACAAATAGATATAGAAAAATGTAGAAGTTAAAGTGTGAATGGCAATACAATTCCATATACTAAAATTTTGATTAAAGTCATAAATAACTACAAATTATATGAAAACATAAAAGCCAAAATGTGTAGAAAAAATAAAAACCTTTGAGACTCGAATCTCCCATTCTATATTGAACTAAAAAAAATTGTAAAGAAGAAATACATGTACAATATGATAGGATGAAGATGTACTTTTGAATTACCTAAGTGTTTGTAGATGCTCCAATCTTGCAAGTCTTTGTGTTTGTTGAAGATGAATAATAATTTGCAAAGAATTTCTGAAGTTTTTTTTTTTTTTTTTTTTTTGTCAAACAGAAACAAAAGAAAATAAAAGCTGCTTTCCCTCAGGTTTTTGTGTTAAAATATATAAAGAAAGAGATAGTGATGAGGCAGATTTGATGTGGAGAGAAAGAAGGAGAAACAATAACAGATAAAGAGATAATTTAGCTCCAAGACCATGAGAATTCAGAAATTCATAGGGAAATTTTCAACGTAAATCATCCTTTGTTTATGCCTTTTCTTAATATAACTTTACTCACCTACTTTTTTCCGTTCTTATTCAAAATTAGTTCACATTTTGTTGTTTTTTTTAATTATTATTGATTTCATTTGTTAATTAATTTATTCTTAAACTTTATTTATCTTTATTTTTTATTTAATTCATTATTGTCTTCTTTTCCCCTTAAAGTATTTTTCCATCTTTTATATGTTATTTAATATTATATACTTTTCTTGTTTGTGGTCAATTTAATATGTTATTGGTAGTAGTTGTCTAAATTTGTTAACATTTGAAATTACTTTTTTTAAAAGAAAATTATTGACGGTAAAATTTAAAATTTTGAAAGTTCGAATTTTTAGAATTCTTGAAATAGAGTAGACAATGTTTTTTTAAGTTTGAAATAGATTTCGAATAATATTTCTCTAAAATGTTAGTAATTTGCATGTTGATCAATGGTTATGCGTCTCTATATGACAATATTGGTTGTTTATATAATATATTTTGCATAATTTCTACATTTTATGTTTAATTTAATATTTCTCCTACTTGTTAAATATTTTTAGGACATTTGAAAGTTCTTGTAGTCAAATGTTTTGTAATTAATAAAAGGAACTAATGTATCCTTTTAAGACTTTCAAATTCTTTTTATCTTTCTAATATGCATATTCGTTTTATAAACTTTGGGACGATGAAATCTACCTAAATTTGAGAGTTCAAATTTTTTAGAATTTTTTAGGTAAGAAATTTGTTCTTTGGAGTCCGAGATCAAACTCTAGATAATAGTTGTCGTTTATATTAAATTTTCAATTTAAATTTCTTCACATTTTCAAATATTTCCTAAACTTTTGTTTAGATAACTTGCAATCTTATTTACAATTATGCATTTTCCTTATCAAAATATTAAAAAAAAAAATCATATAATAGAATATACGAAATTTAGGAGTCTGATTTCTAAGAATTCTTGAGGTAAGGGATCAAGTTGTTAGGATTAGTCCGAGATTTGATAGGAAAACAAATGGTTTTAATTAAGGTTTTAAAAAACTCTATTTATTTAGAAGGCTATTTCTATGACGAATTTTGAGAAATTGTTAATTTCTTGAGTTGAGAATTTTTTTTCAAAAATAGTATAGAATGATCTTTCACTTATTTTATTTGAAGTCATGAGCAATGAAATAAGACATTTTTAAAAATCTTATTTTTCCAAACGACAATTTCCTTTAAACAATGATTTCAATTCAAAATATAAAATTTGGCCATAGTTTTCTTAATGGGTGTTGGAGGAGTGCTAACACATTTTTCATATACAAATGTTTTCCGAACTCAACCTTAATTTCTTCATACCATTTTTTATGATTTTATTTAAAATTTGTTTATTTTATTTTGGTGTCCAATCACAATATAAAAAAGATTAATACTGGCGACTTTTTTGAGGACACTCGTCACACCGTATCATCTCAAGAACGTGACGACAATAAGTTAAAATACCATTTTGATCTTCAAACTATGATATTTTTATAATTTTAGACCTCATATTTTAATTCTAATTTGAATAAAAGTTCATTTGTAATATAGCAAAATGAACAAAAATATTAAAAAAAAATATAGCAAAGTATATCACAGTCTATCCATGATGAACTGAAATAGACCAAGATATGTAAACTATTATATGTGTCTATCTGTATCATGATTAACACATGTAGTAGTCTATCGTGGTCTACAAATAAATTGTAATATTTTGTAAATATTTTTAAAATATTTAATTTGTTATTCAAATTTTCTTTTTTGTTATTTTAGTACACCAATTGTTTCACACCCCACCCCGAAGTCACTCTCTGTGACTAAGGAGAGGCAGGTCGCCTAGACTCTCAGTACGTAACTTCCAACTGAAGAATGCACTGACTCCCCTAGTGAGTGGTGATAAACATAACTAACAAATCTTAAACACAAAATGCAGACAGTTATGAAATAAAACACTTCATTAATTTTCAACATGGTGAATACATTAGAACTTAATACAAAATTTCTCCTTGGAGAACAAAAAACAATTTGGCAACATTCAAAGTCTTCTCGTGTAACTTCTATACTACTTGCAAGATATAGTGGACACTACCAAGATGATGTGATTGAGGAGGCACGGTAGGCAATCAAGACAACAAGTTCAACGTCAAATGTCCTTTGCTACATGCGACGAGGGGATAAGACGAGCATTTAAAAGGTTAGACAAAATTTTGTCTAGTGAGTAGGTCTTTCGTTTGATAGTTTCATATTATTCCAAATGTGGCAGTATATATCATGTAATTTAAACCGTAACAATTATTTAATTTCCTCATCGCGAGCTATCCCGCATTGCATGTCTACTCGTCTACCACATATTTAACCTACAAAATCACTCTGTAAGTTGAATTAAGTCTTTGTACCATTTCCTTTGGCTTAAGCTTTTATCACAATCTTTTTTCAAGTTGCAGTTAGGCTGAGTAAACTCAATGCCATTAGCATGCCCAACCAATTTATCTAGCCATGTCTTCCATTGCCAAATTACACAACAAGCAAGGACATCCCATATCAGTTCACACAGCAAGTATGTGACATCCCATCCAAGATCACATAGAATGGATGAGGCATCCCATCCAAGATCACACAACATAGAGGATGACATTTCATTCTAGATTACACAGCAAGAAGGGAGTATCATAACATATAGGGTACAAAAGTCATTATCTTTTAGTTTTATGTATCCCTTACAGTTTATTCATTTCTCCCATTCAAGCAACCATAGTAGTATCAGGATATGTGCACGCACAAATATTTATATACATATGTGTGTGTGCATATATTTATTAAAATGTAACACCTCAAAAGTTAAGGTAATATTGAATTTAATTATCTTCATTTTATTTAATTATGTTGAAACTATTGAGCATTATTTGTTTAGGAAGAAAATAATTATATTTTGGATAAATATAATTATTTCTAAAGGAAAAGATAATTACATTTGTTAAAATATAATTATTTAAGAGAAAGATATTGTATTTTAGAGATGATACAAAAATAAATTATTTGTGAGAGGATAATTATTTGAAGAGAGGATATTTGTTTAGGAAAAAATAAAATAATAAGAAAATAATTATATTTTTGGGGCATTTTTAAAAATAGCAAAATAAATTAAAATTGTTTACAAACTATAGCAAAATTTTGAATTCTATCACTAATAGTCTTTTATCACTATAACATATCAATGACTATCAGTGATAGAATTTGCTATAGGTTGTAAATATTTTGTAATATCTACTATTTTTACAAATTCTCCTATATTTTTTTATATATAATTATCTATAAAAGTACAATTATTTTAGTAAAAGAAAAAAGTTGATTGAATTTGATGAGATTTAATAAAGAGAGAGAATATTTTATTTCTGGAAAAGATAATTATTTTGGGAAGATAAAATTGATTTGATGGATTTAATCGAAAGAGAAAGTGGGATTTTATTAGTTGAAAAAGTAAAATTAGTTATATGAAATATAATTATCATTGTTTTGGATGATTGATATGTTATGACTGATGCAACTGATATGTTTTTGATACATGATATATTAACCACATGATTAAGGACGTTATGATTAATATTCATGTCATGTTTATGATGTTATGATGATGTTACATGCTATGGATGAGTGTTCTGTTAACTTTATCTATTAAGATTCTATCCATATGAGTTTTCTTCGGAATCACCATCTTTTCACAAATTTATGATTGTTTGAGTTCGACGGGACCACCAATATGTTATGATAACTTTTATGAGTGATTCAACGAGGTCACTTACAGCCCGATATCACAGGTGTTCCCGAGTCACCGATAGATGAGAGTGTTCCTTTGAAATCACTAGATTGTGTGTGTTTCATCGGGCACACAATAGTTACAGCGCCCCTATATCATAGATGTTTCTTCAGATTCACCGACATATGAGAGTGTTCCTTTGGGATCACTAGATTGTGTATATTCCATCAAGCACACAATAGTTTCGGATACCTTTTCATGAAATCTTAATAAAAAGTTAACAGACAGCTAGCGGGACTAGTATTGGATCCCTTACTGAGTATATTTTATATACTTACTATTTCCTATATTTAATATTTTAGGCAAAAGTAGATGATTCAGAAAGCTAGCGAGCGACAGGAATGATCTGTGACATGTCATATGGGATCACAATTCTTCTTTCATGTTTATGTATCAGTTTTGCAGTATTTTATTTTTATACATTTTTTATTAAATTTTTATCCTATTTATCAAAGTTTATTTAAAGAAATATTACCTGCGTGGGTCATGTTTTCACAGCATTTTACTGAGTTTGAAAATTTTATGACTTTGGAACATTTATTTAATATATATTTCGTTAAAATTTTAGTTTTCTTCTTTTCAACAAAGTGTCATTTGCTACTATCCTTTTAGTAATGACCTTAACTTAATATAAATAGTTGGGTTGTTATATCTAATCTCTTAAGAAGATCAAATTCACACTACAACAAAAACTACATACTACGATAGTTGTGTATATCAAAAAATAGAAGGGAGGAAAAAAAAACTCACAAAAAGTAAAAATTCACGTTTTTGCCAGAAAAAGACGAAATTTTTCGGATAACACTTTCCGTAGTTATTTGATGTCATAGAAGTTACATAAATAATTTATTTAATTTATTAAAATAAAATTAATTTTAAATAAAAATTAAAGTCTATTAAAGCTTTTTCCCCAAATCTAAAGTCGTTAACATTTTCCCAAACCCTCATATATGAACAAGGACATCTCCTTCTGACCATCTGCATTCGACCATCTTCCGGTGTCGTCACCACCACCGGCCCCTCATGCCCGTCTCTTCACTCCAAACCCTCACAAAATGTCTTTGCTTTCGTATTGATTCTCTTTGGAAGGAGCGGGTGAAGAAATGTTTTTTATGGAGGAAGATATGTTGGATTTTCTTATGAAACAATATGGACTCTGTTTTTATGGTACCCTTGAGGGAAATGGGCATTTGCTATTGGAAAGTTCTTATGGCCTCACCAAATTTGAATTTACCCACCATGTGTTTGATGAAATTCCTCAAAAAAAAAAAAAAAAAAAATCCAGTTTTTAAGGTGTTTGTACATCTAAGGTATGAATGAATGTTATGTTAGTTTAAGATGCAAAAATATTAGTAGTTGTGTCTTTTTTTATATATATTTTTTCTTTTTGGCCAAAGCTTTTTTTTGGTTGTATATGTTGATCTTGATGAGATTCTAATGAATCTTGTAAAAACCTAATTGTATGGCATATTAAAAATATCCTTCTACTTTCTTTCTTGCTTTAAAGAACTTTACTTCACAGAAAAAAAAAAAAGGTAAAAATCTAGTAAAAGGAACAACAAGAATTTGGTATTATTCTTCAAGAAATAAATGAAGAAACTATTGCATTCATATATTGAGTGATAATTCATAGTTTCTACATTTAATCTTATTCAAAACACATAACTATACAACATCTATGATTGTTATCTTGGTTTGCCTCAAAGAATTGATTATCAGGATGCGGATGCGGCCATCCCAGCCATATCATTGGCCATGACACATGTTGGGGTTGCGGCTGTGGTAGCATTAATTGCCAAGGATATGGCTTCGCATTGAACATTTGTTACGGTATGGATTGAATTGTTCTAAATTTGAAATTACAAGACTAATTTGTTACTAACTTGAGAGTAAATTGTTGTATATTGATGTTTTAGGACTAAATTGTTGTTTGTACTCATTAACTAGCTTGAATATATTTTATGTTGCCTATTAGGTAACCCTTGCATTACTTCTTAGTTCTTAATTACAACTTCAAAATCAAATAAGTCTCCAGAAAAAGCTATACTCGAATTGAACGCGAGCCTTGTGTTTCTTTAGGTATCTCACATGTAACTTAAGAATTGAGTAATTGGTCAGTTGTCTTCCTTACTTGCTGACGTTGGACTTGACATGGAAGAAACTCGTGCTGAGACAGAGTGTTGTGGTGCAAATTGTGCATTAAAATGGGACCTCGTATATTTAGGTCCATTGCGAAAAAGGTACCATCATCTCAGTATGTTTGTTTAAAGCATTATTATTTTGTATGTTTGTTGTATAAAATGGAGATGGGGAGGGAGTAAAGAGGTGCAAAGATTCCGCCATTTTCTTTTTTCAAAACTGAATGAATCCTTTTTACATCATCATTTTCTTCCTGCTTTGGATTTCTTCTTGATTTTGAATATGAAATCCTATGTTTGTGATTGTATTTCTGTAATGATGGCTTCAAAATGTAAGTCTAATTGAAGAAGATTTTTGATGTATATAACATACAAAACAAGGAAAGTGAAAGAGTTTTGAAATTATGTTGTTAAAAGTAGAGGGTCGAGTTGGAAAGTCGTTAGACTGCCTTATGAAAATGGAAAATTAATTCCATGGAAAGGAAACCGATGTAATCGATTGAAGTCTGGTGAAACGGTAAATTCAATATTTGCCAGCAATGTGGTGTTGCGTTCAGAAAGGCAGCTTACATGAAGCAACATATGCGAAGCCATTTGCTCGAGGTATTTTACTTCATTATCTGCTTCTTGTTATATTTGTTTCCCTCATACTCACAGTGAGTTCTATAAATCCTAGTGAGAGAACTTATATGGAAGAAATGATACAGGTTGGAATTTCTACAATTGATGTCATGAAATCCATTGCTAGAGGGTAAAAGATCCCAGTTTTCATAGTTGAAGTTCAACTACTTTTATTATAAAAACAATATCCCTTGATAATATCGCCAAAATAATTTTCTTCTAGTTTGAAAATGAGTGAAATTTAATAATACCCTGCAAACATAACGTTGAGAAGAACAGTAGCACCAACAACAAGTCCAGCAAGTTCACCAATCTATATATAAAGATCAATGAACATAAATCGATTATTAGTTTAAACAAGATTCTAGTGAAATTTAGAGTTAATCATAAAGAGAGGATGAACTAACAACTCTATTATGAGTGGCAACACCAGACACTACAAGCATGAGATAAAATGTGATGATGAATTCAATCACAAAGGTTTGCAGATATGAATCACTTGAGAGAGTCCCTGAAAAATTATCTTGGTCTCCATTAAATATTAGCCTAAGTGTCCCAGCCGCCAATGTTGATCCAAGAACTTGAGAGATCACATAAGCTGATACCTGTTACAAAAAATTGAATTGTTTTGGAATCAGAATCAAATCAGTTATCAGTACACCCCACTTTGTCTTATCTGATTATGAATCATCAATTAATGAAAAAAAATCAGGTTTGGTGAAAAAAAATCAGGTTTGGTGAAAAAAAATCCTGATTGAAGATTGAAAATTTTCACATCTCCAAAGTAACCCAATAGTATAATAAAACCTGGATGTGAGTGAACCTTCTCTGAGACTTTAGATCGTGGTAGCGAACTATTAATGAACTCCTCTCTTCTAAATTGTTACTTCAAGTTATTTATTTGCTTCTTTTTATTTTTTTGTGCTTAAGTTTCTATTTTCAAGTTAAGGCTTTGTGTGTGTTGTCATTCTATAGTTGATAGATTTTGTATTAAATTTATTTCATACATAAGATTCATTCATTTTTAAATGTTCCATTGAAACGGATCTATACGTTGATCTTGAGTGCCAGGTTTGTGGTGAAGTTAGACATTTCCACCAACCAAATCTAGGTGGTGATGAAAATGGAAGATTTATGGACTTCAATTGGTATTTAAAGCTAAAAAGAATTTCAAAAGTTTACGAGTATTGTACATATATAGCTAGTAGTTTTGTTCGTAGACACATGTAATCATATTACTTTTATTAGGGTGAATTAGTTTAATTTATGTGTTAGTTGAAAGTTGGGTTATAAAAATATTGATGTTATTTTTATTGTATTGTACGTTAGCCAGTCAGATCGTGTTTATCTTTAAATGTAAATTATGGAAGGTTTAAAACGGTGAATTGTTAAAACTTTGGACATCTCACGTTAAAAATTGATTTGTTATTTTAAAATGTATGATTTATCACGTTTCATATCACATTTAGTAACGAAAAAAAATTAAATTAGCACACACGATAATTTCTTTCATTTTGGTTGGGTGACCTACATTAAAGAATGTGTCGGTAAAGATGTTTGATGTCAGATTAAAATCGACTTTAAAATAAACTATCATGTAGTAAAAAACGAAGCAAAAGATAGACCGACATTTTATATCTTTAATAACATCTTCTTTGATGATGTTCTCAATCATCTAACATTTTACGTATGTATTGTAAGTTTTCAACTAATATTAAAAGTCAATTTTCTTGTAGAACGCATTCAAATGCATTAGAAATATTTCTATTTGCTAGAAGTCGGGAGTTGTTGTATCAATTATAGACTACATTAGGGTCAAAAAATTTGGACCTAGAACTCGGTCATCAGGTATTGTATAACCCCACTTTTAAACGTAGATAGTTAGTAGTATATTTTAACTTTCCTAACAAAAAATAAACAAATGAAAGGCAAGAACAATTTAGGTGTCTTTAGTTGTATATCAATTTATTTTTATTTAAATTATAACATTGACATATTATTGGCATATTTATGCATTTCTTTAAAATGAACTGGTTGAAGTACATCAATAATTATGTTGCCTATCAACACCCGTTAAAACTTACCTTTAAGTGCAACATTGATTGAATGGTTACCAAGAAGGTGAATTGAAATTCATTGGTTGATATATAATTTCAAATAAAATTGAATTTGGAATGTACTTCATAAATATTACTCTAAAATAAATGACGAATTAGCATATAAATTAATTCCAAAAATTATAATTAATCGATGAATTTAGTGCATCACTTGTAAATTTGATATATCAATTATATAACTAAGGTGCCGAACATAAATTAAATTACATTAAATACTTAAATAAATTCGCTAGGTTTAGGATTTGTCTGTTTGGAAAGCTTTGACTGTTGTTGATAGGATTAAATATCATTTTTAGGTAATCTCGAGGTAAGAGATTCAACTATTAGACTCATTTTCCCTCATCATGCATTAATGACGTACCTATAATTCATGTAATGTGACTGTTAGGGATGTTAGATAATGATATAGCTTCATAGAAGATCGTTATGTATGACTGAGCTATGTTATGACCAAGATACATTATTAATGAGACATGCTACAATCAAATATACCATGATTGAGATATGTTTGACTAAGCTATGTGATGACAAGGATATGTTATGAAATAGTTTATAATATTTATGTGATGCTATATGTATAAACTAGGGTGTTGTGTTAGCTTGAATCACCACTTATTTATGCTTGTGTAGTCGGCTTTTATTTGTGACTCGATAGGATTAATTACTTATAGTCCGACTCTTCTTTGGGTTCACCGAGAGCCCATATGTGTTCCTATGGGATCACACTGGATAGCGTGCATCATAATGACAATAGTTGAGCCTAGATGTGTCCCTAGGGGTACTTTCTTAACGGACACGTAGCAGTGGGTCCCTTAGAGTAAATTTATACTCACCATTTTCTATGCTTAATTTTTTACCCTTTTCTATACTTTATTTTTTCATGCAAAGGTAGAAATAGTGGTTGGTGAGAGGGACCGTGGGTGTTTTCCCTGCATTTATATTTTCAATATTTAATTGTCAAAAATTTATTTTATAACACACCATTACTTTTACATATTTTTTTTCTTTTAAATAGGGTTCGAAGTAATAATTTATTTATTTATTCTTTTTATACACATTATTAATAGTTTTTTTATGAATATTTGAAATGTTTTTTTTTAATTTAGTATTTTCTTTTATTTGAGATAAAAAGTAAAAAAAGTTTATTTATTTTACTGGTAATGACCTCAACATAGTATAAAGAGTTGAGTCGTTACAAGTACAAACTTTCTTTCAGCACATAAGAAATGAAATGAACATCATATGTTCTACTTAGTTTCTCGAAATTTCCAATAATGAATACGCTCATCCTCATTTGTACTATTATCTTTGAGGTAAATTCCAGTGTCTTCAGCAATCCAATTGCAAATATTACCATCACATTTGACACGCAACCATCGGGTCTTCTTCTCAACCCAGAAAGCCTCGAACCTTACTTGATCTCCCTTTGGCTTGCGTAAGTAACACCAGAACAATGTCGTATCCCAAATGTTCACTTTGAAGTTCCACTTGAACTCGGCCCCAGTGCTAAGGGTCCGCTCGCCCAAATCAGAGTCTTTCGACTTGCAGTGTACGAACAATGCTTGCCCATCGCTCAATCCATTCTTGATGTGGATCTCCCATGGGCTCAACGGTTTCGAGCAAACCAAGGCCAAGGTCGAGACAGCCAAGAAGACCAAAAGTTGGTCCTTGAAAGAGATACCACCCATTGTGTTGTGTTTATTTTGGTGGATATGCTGCAACAGCAGAAGTTTAGAACTTGGTCTATATACAAAGAATGTGTGTGGGATTGATGGATTATGTTTAAATGGAAAACTATTTTTTATGCATGGATTTTACAAATTAATGGTTGGTTTTCAAAGATATATTCTAATTTGAGATTAATTAGTTTCTTAACTTATCACTATTTCTAATATAATTTTGAATTCAAATGCTTTTGTCTTGCTCCATTTTTCTTTGTGTTATATCTAATTACTAATTATTGTCAACACTAAATATTTCTTTCCAAAAAGCGAAATAATGTAAAGAAATTGAAAACAAACTAATTTATACTTCAAAAACAGAAAAATAGTTTTCAATCCACACATATATGATTTTCAAAAATACTAAAACACTCACATACATCATATCATATCACATATATATAGACAGGCACATATTCATAACATGTACATATATATATATATATATATATATATGCACATGTACGTATACACATATACATTTAACTATTTGAATTATCTATTGTCAAATAATTCGGATCCTTTGACAGATCCTTTGAGACTCGAATCTCCCATTCTATATTGAACTAAAAAAAATTGTAAAGAACAAATACATGTACAATATGATAGGATGAAGATGTACTTTTGAATTACCTAAGTGTTTGTAGAGGCTCCAATCTTGCAAGTCTTTGTGTTTGTTGAAGATGAATAACAATTTGCAAAGAATTTCTGAAGTTTTTTCTTGTTTTTTTACTTTTTTTTTTTTTTTTTTTTTTTTTTTTTTTTTTTGTTAAACAGAAACAAAAGAAAATAAAAGCTGCTTTCCCTCAGGTTTTTGTGTTAAAATATATAAAGAAAGAGATAGTGATGAGGCAGATTTGATGTGGAGAGAAAGAAGGAGAAACAATAACAGATAAAGAGATAATTTAGCTCCAAGACCATGAGAATTCAGAAATTCATAAGGAAATTTTCAACGTAAATCATCCTTCGTTTATGCCTTTTCTTAATATAACTTTACTCACCTATTTTTTTCCGTTCTTATTCAAAATTTAGTTCACATTTTGTTACCAATCCATATAGAAAATTTCCAATTTCCATAATTAATCATATATGCTTCCATAAATATTCAATTAATTCTAATCTTCACATCAAACAAACAAATCTATCCGTTTATCTAAAATAACATTCAAATAATTTCAACTAAATTCAATTAAGACAATTACACTTAAAAGTACCTTAAATTTTGGAATCTTACATATATTATATAAACAACCAATATTGTCATCTAAACAAGCATGATCAATGAATGTAAAAATCACAAAATTTTAGAGAAATATTACCTGAGATGATGGATTGACTGCTAATCTCAAGAATTTTAGAAATTGGAACTTTTAAAATTTTAGATTGGCTGATCCTTTTATAATAAAAGAGCGATAATTTCAAATGTTAACAAATTTAGACAATTATTAGTAATAACACATTAAATTGACCCCAAAATAAGAAAAATGTATAATATTAAATAACACACCAAAGATGGGAAAATACCAAAGAAAAAAAAAAGACAATAATCAATACTGTGAAAAAAGAAGACAAAAAAGGAATTAAATAAAAAATAAAGACAAATAAAGTTTAAGAATAAATTAATTAACAAATGAATTTTTGGTGAGAGTTAAGGATTTTGAGTATATATATATATATATGTTTGCCAACTTAGGAAAAGTTTGATAAAATTATATTATTGGAAATAATATAATTAGTATGAATAATATATAATTTTGTTATATCTTGGAAAAAGTATAAAAAATTGAAATTGATGAGTTGTTAAATCTAAATTGCTACATTTAGGTTGAATTTAATATTTCTCATAGTTGTTAAATCTTTTTAGGACATTTGAAAGTTCTTATAATAAAATGTTTTGTAATTATTAAAAGGAACTAATGTATCTTTTACGACTTTCAAATTATTTTTATCTTTCTAACCTGCATATTCATTTATAAAATTTCGGACACCCAATATAGTCCAATTTTCTAGAATTCTTAAAATAAAAAAATTGATTCTTTTAAGTCCAAACATCGATCTCTAAAAAAGAAGAGAAGAAAGAAATTCTATAATGAAATCTAGGAAATTTAGGAGTATGATTTCTAAGAATTCTTGAGGCAAGGAATCGCGTCGTTTTCGCATGGATTGATCTATTAAGGGGCTAGGGGGTCACGTGACCCCTTACATTCTCGATTTTTGTATTTTAATATTAATTTTGAATAATTAAATTACAATATGTGTTAATAATGATTTGTGTTGCTATATTTTACATTTGGTATAGTAGTTGTGCCCCCCTTTAAAACCTAGGGTCTTTGTTTAAATCTCATGTACTACAATTATTTTTGTTAATAGTGCCCCCTACATATGATTTTTGGATATGCTACTCGTTTGGATTAATTTGAGATTTGATATGAAAAAATTGGTTTTAATTAATGTCTTAAAAAACACTCCTAATGTCTTAAAAAATACTCTTTATTAGAGGGTTATTCCTGTTACGAATTTGTGAGAAAATTTTCCTCAATATAGTTTAATTGATGGAATGATTTTCACTTTGAAGTCACGAGCAATGAAATAAGACATTTTTAAAAATTTTATTGCTCCAAATGATCACAATTTCCTTTAAATAATAATTTCAATTCAAAATATAAAATTTGGCCACCGTTTTCTTAATGGGTGTTGCATGGGGGCTAACACATTTTTCATATACAAATATCTTTCGAACTCAACTCTAATTTTTGCACACAATTTTTTATGATTTTGTTTAAAGTTCGTTACTTTATTTTGGTGTCCAATCACAACATAAAAGAGATTAATGGTGGCAACTTTTTTGAGGATGCTCATCACTCTGTATTGTTTCAAGAACGTGACGACAATAAGTTAAAATACCATTTTGATTTTCAAACTTTGATATTTTTATAATTTATTCCTCGTATTTTAATTCTCCAATTTTGGTCTTGTAGTTTGAACAAAAGTTATTTTTCTAATATAGCAAAATGAACAAAAATATTTAAAAAATATAGCAAAATAAATCACAGTTTATCCATGAAGAAGTGAAATAGACCAAGATATATGGACTTAAAATATTTTTACATTAAACCTTTGCCAACGTCCTTACACGCAACATCGACAAATGTTGTATTTTAATAATAGCATTTAAACTGTTGTCGATGTCTTGTTGTAAGTGCATCAGCAAAAGTTGAATAATTAATGCGTACAGTTGGACTTTCCCCGACGCATCACTAAGTTCGTCGGTAAGTCGAATAATATTTTTAAATTCGTATCTTTTGTCGACGTGGTAAATGCTAACGTTGACAGAAGTTTAAGTAATCAATGATTACGGTTGGACTTTTCTCGACAATCACTAATGACATCGAGGAAAGCTAAAAGGGTCGATGTTTTCAGATTGCGTCGGCTTTTCCCCTCCATATTTGTTCTATTTTACACCGAACACACAAAATGTAAAAGAGAAAAAAGAAAAAGACACTACAAGAAATACCAGTTACGATAGCATCAAAAAAACGCTATTGTTGACTTTCGGTAGTGTTTTTGAAATGTTGTCGTAGCCGATGTTAATAAAAGTTCATGACTTTCCATAGCGTTTTTACAACGCTGTCCAAAACGCTATAATATGTCTCTATTGATAGCACATATATGATGCTATAAATGCTTTTTTCAACGTGAAGAAAAACACAATTGAAAATTGGATAACATTTTTTATTGCCTTGAAAAATCATTATCAAAATATTTCAATAACGTTTTCAATAACATTTTGGAAAAGTTCTACAAATTAAATACATTTTATAGTGTTTTCTATTGTGTTCGAAAAGCATTATCAAAACGTTTCAATAGCTACTTTAACAAGATCGAAAAAACAATATCAAAATGTTTCAACGAAATTTTTAATAACATTTGAAAAATGTTATAAAAGACTTTTTGTAGCGTTTTTTATTACGTTTGGAACAAACGTTATCAAAACTGTTCAATAGCTATTTTAAGAACATTGGAAAAAATGTTATAAACCATTTTTTACGCGATTTATGAATGTTATAGTAGCAAGAAGTCCTTAACTTTTAATAGTAATTTTTACACAGCTATTAATAACAATAAAAAAATTGATATATTATAGCTTTAGTTCACTATTATGGAAACGTTTCATGATATTGAAAGTATCATAAAAGAATGTTATATAACAATAAATTGACTAGATATGTTATCGAAGGTCTCTTGTTTTTATTAGCATTATTCATTGTAATGAAAAAAAGTTATAAATACTCAACTTTTACACAAACATTATTGTTGATTAACCCTCCATAGCATTTATGGAATAATACATACATAACTATAATTGATCTAATAGAATATTGTCGAATCAAATTATAACTATACTAAGAAGGTATAATTAATATTCATCCAAATCTACTATCATAATTATAATCAGATTGTCGTTCTTAATCCTAATTGGATATTATGGCCTAGTTTATGTTAGCAATTTGCATTCTTTCTATTTCCACATTTGAACAAACTAGGAAGCTAAATGATTAGAACTTAATTCAATTTTAAAATTTATAATCTCACAATGTTTCTTTGATTGATATGGAAATTTGCTTGCATCTTTGTCAATTTGTCCACTTAAGATGATATGCTTCATAAGATAATTTAAATACGTCTTCCATCGTCTAATAAAAACTAAATATAGAGGATTTTCCAAACTAAATATAGCACAACATGCATCTGTTTCTTTCATACTAATTTTTTTCTTATTTCTCTCGGTGCTATTTTCTTGTTACTAAGATGATCTTTCAAGAAGTAGAAAAATGTGGGAATGATGTGCAAGCCATTATCCTCATAGAACTAGGTAGTGTCCCCACAGGTATTCTTCGTGGAAATTGATTTGCTTTAGAAATGTTCTTTAGCTGTACTGTAATACGAGATTTTGTTTTCTTACTAGGTTTGGAAGAATTCATTATATTGAAACAGAAAAGCCAACTTGGAGCAATTAACTGATATAAGAATTTTTGTATGGTTAGTAGCAAAATCTTGGTTCCAATGTACTTATTTTAGGCTTGTTGGTAGCTAAAGATGTCAATGTTTATTATTTCACTACTACAAAATCGGTCTTAGTTGACGCTTAAAAACTGTCAAGTAAAGGTTTATTTGACGCTTTTAAAAGTAGTGTTAAGAATAAGGAAGGTATACTTGACTGGTTTTAAACGTCAAGTAAAGCCAGTTTACTTGACAGGTAAAAAACGTCAAGTATTTGAGATTACTTGACGCTTTTTAAGCGTCAAATAATCTAGTGTCAAGAAAAAGAATGATTTTGTTTGACATATTTGAAGCGTCAAGTAGAGTTATACTTGACTGTTTGTAAACGTCAAGTACATGTCATTTCTAGACATTTTTTGCACGTCAAGAATGTATGTACTCTTGACATGTTTTGCAAGTCAAGTTTTTTTTTCTTCTAAAAAAGTTATATATTTTAAAATATCTTCATAATGTTTCGTGCACCTGTTTTGAAGCCGAACATATTCAATTAGTATATAAGTAAAGCAAGAGACACTACTACAAAACTAATTTTACTTGACACCTACAGTTTTGATATATTCTTGACAGCTTTAATAAAATCCGTTAAGTAGAAGAAACAAAAAGTCAAAAATAACAAAAAGTGAAAAAATGCCTAATTTCCTATTTTTTATTTTCACTCCTTCACAGATTAAAAGCGTTAATTACTTTGCATTTTTTAAACGTCAACTAATATGTTTTTTTCTCTATTTTTTAAAAATAAAACCTTTTCTTTTTTTTCCTCAAATTTTCATTTTTCTCTCATTTCTAAAATTAAAATTTTTCCTCTTTTTTTTTCCCTAAATTTTTCCTTTTTTTCTCGTTTTCCCCTAAAATTTTCCAAATTTTTCTCCCTATCCACGATTTCTTCATACTCTTCACAAATTTCTTCAGCCCATGACCTAATTCCACCCACTACTATCTTCTTAATCCCCTTTTCTTCAATGGGTTTGCGTTCAAACCCTACTGCAACCCTCTCTCTTCTTCTTTTCTCCTCTTCCTTCTTCTTCCCTCTCTTTGCCTCCGTTCAGGTATTCATCTTACATTTCTCTTCTCTTTTGTTTTTTTATGGCGTTCTTAATGGGGTTTGATTTTTATTGCTTCTTTGGTGTTTTTCAGGTGTATTCTGCGGAAGTGGAGAAAGATGAGTTGGATGGACCTAAAGATCTCGGTCGATGTAGCAAGGTCAGTACAATTCCTTGTCGGCCATGGCTAGAGGTTGGTTTGGGGTTATATTGAGATTGAGATCTTTGTGCTTTTTGACTTAATAGTTTTCCTTCTTGTACATTGTTAATAGAACTAACTATTGTCTATTGAGATATACTCTTGAGCTTTCAATACCTTCTACTACCTGCTTGTGTATGAAAATAAAAAAAACCAATTGTAATTTCGGGGGACAGTGAGGAAGATGGTAATGATTTTACTAGGTGGTGCTGGTTTTGTTTTTGAAGAATTTGAAGAAGGCCAACTGACTTGGGTTTAGAATTATCCGACTTGAAGAAAAATCAAACTAGCGGAAGCGTTGAAGCCTGGGTCTAAACCTCGCACTTGTTTCATTCTAGCCTAAGAAAGGAAGGAAGGAAGAACGCGCCTGCGAATTCAAATGAAAAAGAGGTACCTGAGGATCTAAGACGGCCAGAAACGGGCGGTTTGGGGATTGTGGGAGTGGAAGAGGAATAGGAGAGATAAAGGAATGGTTTGGCGCCATTGGGAAAGGGGTTTGCGTGAAAGGGATGAGGGTTTGAGTGTAATTGGGAAAGTTATTTATTAAAATAGTAACTTAGTTTAATTGTTTACTGTTATTGTATGCATTTATGAGAACAAATAAACGTTTTTTTACTGAAAAAAAATGCGAATTTTACATTTATGATCTTATTTTTCCTCTCCCTTTTAAAGTTGTATAGTAAGATTATTGTACCCCATTTTTCTTTTGGCGTGAAGAAAAGAACACAAGTAATAGTAATGTACGTATAACTAATTCACTTTTATTTATTTCATATAATAAAGGTAAGTCCAATGTATGTTAAAAGATATATCATACACACTATGCTTTTTTCCATTCATGAATCTTTTCATCGATACTATCTGGAATATTTCTCAAGTAAATTCCATCATCTTTAGCTATCCAGTAACAAGTTCCTTGATCTAAAGTGCACCTGTAATGAAGCCAATAATGTTGAGTTTCATGCCAAAACACCTCAAAAGAGGAAAAACTACCATTTGGTGTCCTCATAAAACACCAAAACAAAGTTGAACCAAAAACATTTTCCTTGAAACTCCATTGAATTTCAGATCCATGATCAATATATTGTTCTCCAATATCAGTATCTCTTGATTTACAATGAGCCATTAATTTTCCATTGCTTAGTCCATTAATCACATGGATATGCCATTTATTAACAATTGCTGGTGGAAGAACAGCTCCCACAAAGAAATGTTGCTGATGAAGAACAACAAATAATACAACCAAATAACTCAAAATTCTACCCATTTCTTTCTCTTTTGTATTCTAGTTGAGATATTGTTGGGATATATGAATTGATCATATTGTACTATTTATATATGAATTTATCACCTTGCATGCAAAGGAAAGAATTTAATTAATTATCTTTAATTGTCATTAATCTATCTCTTCGTTTATGTATTTGAAAACTATGGTATTGGATTTAATGTGGTCAAAGATGATTACGAACTTTTCAGATACAATATTTAACCTTTTTCATTTATGGTAAAATATTTATAGGTTTATTAATTTTAATTTGATAGAGTTACGTTTACTACACATCGGTTACGGATAAGAATTCCGATTTGTATTCACTATCTTTATTTGTATTGAAATAACGACTATAAGTTTTAAACATTACAATTAAGTCAAAAGTGTATGGCAGTATTTTAAAAAAATTGTACATGTAGGAAACATCTCAAAACTTATATGGTTGAGACTCTCCCCAATTAAAATCAATATTATTGTTATATTTATAATGTTTTAAAATATTTTGCTACATATGTCAGTACTTTGAATCTAAATGGTATATTTACAACTATCCTTAACTTAATCATTTAATTTATTATTGTACAAATTAGTAGATGGTCACTTTTTGTAAACAATAACATGTAATTTGATTAGTTGATCTCTTGTAGAGGGTGCATTTACAATTCATTTTGGATGGTTAGAAGTGATTTAATTATAATGTTTGGTAAAACAAATTCGTAATAAATCTCTATTACGAATAAATGGTATTAAGAATAAATGGTCAAAGTTCAATCATTTTTTCAATTTTTAATTATAAATTTTATTCTTTTATTAAGGAGATATTTTAAAAAATATAACAAATTGAAAAAATATTTATATTGTTTATAATAATTTTGAAAACGAAAAAAATCTATAGACCCACAATGTAAAATACCAAAATTACTTCAGTCAACACCCGATAAATTAGTCATATGCACGATACATGATAGTGTAATGTAGATTTTTGTACACGATCATTTAGATTTGGCTACAAGATTGTAAGACCCAAACTTTAGGTATCTTATATTTTCCAAAGAGTTTAATAGATTTGGAAGAAGGAAATTATTGGTTAAGTATCAAAGAATAGTACTTTAGGCGTTTTGACTATTTAAGGTTGGCAAGAAAGAGGGATCATAGAGGTTAGGCATTTTAGCTAACTCCATAAAGGAGTTTCTGACAACTGACTAGGGCGTTTGCACTCAAATTGGTCTTGAAAGTTTAGAATTTGAGTCTAGTTTATTGAGAAAAGCTTATGGGCATTTTGGATATGAGAAACTTGGCATCTTGGATAAGAGAAGTCTAGAAGGTCAGTTCGCGAGTGAACCTGAGTAAGACGCACTCCCAGAAGGCTACAGAATGCATACTTTGGCGTTTTGGTCTGAACTTTTGTGGTAAGAACATTAACTCATTTTAGAGAAACTTTGTAGAAGGAAGTTTGATCAAATGAGTTGCAAATTTTAAGTTATAACATTTCTAAGTCGGGTTATATAGTTTGGGCGAGAAGTTAGGCAAGATGGCCTTGGAAGTTAGCTATGCGTTTTGGACAACTATGTTGCAGGATAAGGGCAAGCGGTTTAAGGTTAGTGAGGTGTAAAGTAAGCAGGAAGTGCCTTAAGAAGGTTGAAGGTGGATTTAAGCAAGGATGAGGTGATAACTTGTACTCATGCAAGGAACTCTATAAATAGGTTAGCTTCAGTATTGAGTTTCTCATAATCCACTTAAGCGTTTTTGAGTGATTTTATTCTCAAATATTTCCATTTTGAGTCCATTTTCTATATTAGGGCTGCTAGTTTAATTTAGGAAAGGAAAAGTTGAGTTTGAGTTAAAAGAAGAGAGGAAGATCATTCTTGAGTAAAAACAAAACAGTCTTTACTCCAAGGAGGTTACAAGACGCATTTGGTTGAATCTTTTGGTGAAAATTTTAAGGTAATATTACTAAGATAATTTGCAACAACTTTGTAGAACGAAATATTTTTATTCAAGTTCTGGATTTTAAGTTATACAGCTCTAAAGAAGAAGTTGAGTTCTCGTCAAGAATGAGGTTTTGGGCACTGGCCAAGTTTAAGAAATTAACATGGCATGTTGGGCATGCGTTTTGGTTTTAGAAAGGTTTTTCTAAGAATTTTGAGGTTGTGTTTGATATTTTAGAATAAAAGGGAATTAATTGGAGTTGTCTTCCATCATTTCAGAACAAGAGGAAATCAGACAAGCATTTCAGGCAAGGGTTGATCTACGATCTATGAGTAGTTTTCTTAAATGCTTTATGTGATTTCACTTTATTATTTTGAAGAATGATTTCAACGACAGAAGAATTTCGAAAATGGTTTATTTGGAAAATTTATGTGTTTCAAATGTGATTTATAATGGTGAAAGCTTGATTTGGTAAAAGTATGATTTAATGCTAACTTTTATGTGCACATAAAGAGTCAAGGTCATCATGCGGTGTACAGACCACATGATGAAAAGCGGACTTATGCATTGAAAGAAGCATATAAAGCTTAGTGATCTAAGAAACAATGATGAATCTGTATGTTCTCAGATGTTGTTGATACAATAGTCAAACGCGAGGTAATGCGACCAAGCGTAGAGAACGATTCGAGATCATTGGCGAAAAGAGTATTTGACTAATGTTTGTTTATGTGATTTGATTGTGAAGCATAAAGAAAGGTTTATGCAGAATGAAATGTTTTGATGTTATTGATGTTCGTAAAAAGGTATTGCGAAAAGGTTTTCATAAAACCTCACTAAATCTTTTAGACTTATGCATTAAAATTTTACCTTACAGGGTTTAGTCGTTGAGGCCAAAAAGGAAGGGAAGTTTGGGCTTGCTAGGCGAGAAGTTGTCGGACGTTTAAGTTTAAGGCTTAGTTTTTATTGTTTGGTGAACTGTTGTATCATTATGTACATGTTCTTGTACTAAACGCGTTGTTGAGGAATAAAAGTTTAAAGTTGTTTTATTTTTTCACATTAAGTTTTTTTCGCCTAAAAGATATTCATGAAGTTAAGCAATTTGGTGGTCAAGTTAAGTTAATAAAGTGAAGAGGAGTGTCTTTGGAGTTTAATCGTGTCAAGGATACTTGAGTCCCACTGAGTCTACGAGACAAGCAAGTAGGTTTGCAAGGCGAGGTGTGACAACTTGGTATCAAAGCATGATTTTGAAAAACCTTGTTGGTAGAGGTTAGGCATTTTAGCTAACTCCGGAAAAGAGTTTCTGACAACTGACTAGGGCATTTGCACTCAAATTGATCTTGAAAGTTCAGAATTTGAGTGTAGTTTATTGAGGAAGGTTGCTTGATATTTTGGATATGAGAAAGTTGGCGTTTTGGACAAGAGAATACGAGAAGGTTAATTCGTGAGTGAATCTGAGTAAAACACACTCCCAGAAGAGTACAGAACGCATTGCTTGCCGTATTGGTCTGAAATTTTGTGCTAAGAAAGTCATCTCATTTTAAAGAAACTTTTAGAAGAAAGTTGGATCAATAGAGTTACAGATTTTAAAGTATTACATTTCTAAATCGGGTTATGTAGTCGGGGGAGATGTTAGGCGAGATGGCCTTGGAAGTTAGCTATGCATTTTGGACAACTATGTGATATGATAAGGGCAAGCGATTTAAGGTTTTAGTGAGGTGTAAAAACCTTGTTAGCATGCATTTTTAGGTGTAAAGTAAGCAGATTTATAATTGGAGTCAATTTATCCTACATAATGGAACCAATTAACCCTTCACATCTCACGATTTCAAGAATACTCCACAAGACTTTGATTTGGATGTGAGGATCAATCCTTAAAAGAAAAAAAATGGAGATGATGATATGGACCAACCAAATATCAAATTATTAATTAGATTTTATTTAATAATTGTGATGTAAAATTTTAATATTTTCTAGTTTTATCATTTTTAAAAACATTTAACTAGATTTAGTTTAGTTTTTTTTCAGAGTGCATTAAGATTTTTTACTAGGAAGCTATTTAACCTTGCCTTTAGGTTGTTTTAATTTAGTTTTTGACAATTGAAGTTTTAGGGTTTTTCTATCAATAGGAATTCTTTAGTAGATGACAGAGTCTCAACACCATTGTTTGGCAATTCTTGATTTTGGATTGCATGTCAAGAACATCCAGATAAGTTTGATCACCTTGCTTGTAGATTGTTCGAACTTGGAGTGAAAAATTGGTTCTTCTTATACTTTGGTCTTCAATCGAAAGGTAATCGAAATATAATCTCCCTTTCCTTGAGTAGTTGTCAAATTCATTTAGGGGTTTTAGAATTTCATATTAGGAGTTCACCAATTGGGTTCTTAATTATTAAATCCTAGGATTTTCATATAATTTGGTATCAGTGCATAGACTCTATATTGGGTGTATATTTAATTGATTTCTTGCATGAAATCGTGAAAGTCGTTTTAATTTATTTCTACTTGCTCTACATTGGGTGTATATTTAATTGGTTTCTTGCATGAAATCGTGAAATAAAAAGAATAGAAAAATCGCAGTTTGAGTCGTTTTAATTTATTTTCTAAGTAGATCAATAGATGTCGCTTCACACCCTCCAACGAGTCCCAATTTAAATTCATAGATTTCTTGCATGGACACCTTATTTGTTCGTAATTATTGAAGTGATATTTTGCAACCTCTAAAAATTGGAAAATTCCTTCTTTGTACTCAATAGAAAACCTATCACTAAGTTTCATCCAACTCTTGTCCATCTCGTTAAAAGCCCTAACACATAAATATGTTGGATTAGTTTTATCTCTCCTCTCAAATACTCCAACTTAATCTATGAATAAGTTATGTCCAATCTCCCATTGATTACAAACTATCTAACATTTTAAATATACCTAATCTCAAATTCAATGAACACCCCTTTCAAATACGTCAACCTTTTTAATTACAGGCTATCTAACATTTTAAACACCCCTAATCTCAAATTCAATGAACACCCCTCCCAAATATGTTAACCTTTTTAATTACAGACTATCTAACATTTTAAAAAATTCAAATTGAAACCGGAATTGGAATTCATATTTAAATTGAAATTGAAATTCATATTGATCATATTCAAATGAAATTTCAATTTCAAATTAAATGACAATCTCGAATTCAATAAACACCCCCAATCTCAAATTCAATAAACAACTCCCTCCCCCAACCTTAAATTCAATAAACAACCACCCTATATTCAATATAACCCCACAAATCTCAACAATCACAAATGCAATAATATTCCAAAATACTCAACATCAATTTTAAATTCTAAATCCTAAAACCAATTCAAATTTAATACTAAAATCTAAAAATAATTTAAAATTTGAGATTAAATTCGAATACATACATTATGTCAAAACATAATATCAATACATACATAAAATTTTCTAATACTTAACATACATTTGAATATAAATCCTAAAAGCCTACATTATATCATATACATTCAATTTTCTAATTAAAACAAAAGGATAAACGAGTGGAAATGGAGGAGTTAGCTCGATATGTAAATGTAGATGTCGGAAATTCTCTCCTAAGTCGATGCCAGCAACATTACGTCGGAATTGGTAGGTGATTGTCAACGCAATATTTCCCAACATCGTTGCTCGCGTCGGGATTCCTTCGACTCCTTGTAGTGGTAGAGGGGATCACTATGTAAAAATAGGGTAGTGAACTCCAAGACTAGGTTAAGTCATGGACCTTGTACACGACAACGTGATAACGTGAAGAAAGGACCATTATTACAACCCTTTTTGTTAGAATAATGGAGTAAAACACATAATGTGATGATAAGAACGCATAACTTATGTTGTAAATGCATAAATATTAAGAAATATAGCTTACATAAATGTCGTTCCTATTTTACACGATTATCATGTTTAAATGTATGACAAGTTGGAAAAGAAGAAAGGAGCAGCTCACACATGACATCTTGCGCAAATGCAATGTGATGGATGATGCTTGGCGATTAACAACCTCGGACGATAAACCTAAACATTACGCGAGGAAAGCTTACAAAAGAACAAGAATGGTAGTTGGAATGATTTGACTTCATCGGAGTAGATGACAGTGCTGACACACTCAGAGGAACAACATTTTCCCGTCGAAAAAGTAGCTTGTACAAGCACTTCATCTCCCCCGAGAGAAAAAGAGGCCCGAATAGGCCCGAAGCTTGAATAGGTCAGAGAGAAAGAGAGACTCAAATGGCCGGAGAAAATTACAAAGAGAGAGAAAGAGCTCGAACAAAATACCTGGAGATCACACAGGCGTGATAAAAAAAAATATTTGTAGTTGATCTTCGAACTTGTATCATTCTTATATCTTTCCATTTCATATTTCCCATTCTTCTATATTTCCATTTCTTATTTCATTGTAGTGTGTCTATTGTTCATATTGTACAGTGACCAAAGACCTATATTCTTTATATATAGACTACATATTCATACCTCTTCAATCCACCATTCTTAACGTTTCATCTATCTTCGTGTTATTAAATGAGAAGAGTTGTGATAAGTTCTTGATAAGGAGTTCAACTTATAATTCTTTATCACATTAGTTGAATTATGTTCGTCACTTGGCTAGTGTCAATCGCCAACTACCCGAGAGGGCAAGTAGCAAGGATAAGGTTAATGCACAAGAAGGAGTTTGGTGACAAATTTCACCTTAGCGAGGTAGCTTCCAACATTTGTATCCCGAAAGGTGAACAAGTGCGGACAATAGGAACTGAGAGATTGTCGTCCTTAAACGAGAATTCCTACGAGTATTACAAGACATGATCTCTAGGTATAATTTGCCTAAGCAAGCATAGTCATTTGTATTTTGAAAGGCAAACCAGTGTGGCGTTTAAACACTTCGAGAGAAGGTCGCCTTAATCATGTGCCCGTTATTCAATTATAATGCGTTAAGGTTATCACAACACCTAAGCATATAATAGTACATAAAATTTCCTTCAACCGTCATCTGCATACAAGTTAGTTGAACTCATTCTCCCTTAGCTTAATTTACTCTTTATACATGAGTCTCGAGCTGTAAATAAGTAGTTGTAGTCAACATTACATTCCTTCAATTTAATTTCCTTAAAGCCTAAACTATAAGTGGAATCTAGAACTAGCATCTCTAACAATTCCTTGTGTTCGATCCTAGATCACCCAAGTAAACCTACTATTCACTTGCACTTAGGCGAGCAGTAGAAAAACTTGTACCCAACAAGGACTTAAGATCTATGCGATGAAGAAGTACATGAGAGCACTTCAAATGCAGTGACCATGATTCATGACTCATCACCCAAGATTATAAGCAAGCAATATTGAAAGTTATGAGAAGTGTATTAAGCACAATGACCTGACTTAGTGAAGTATTGCTATAATAACTTTTACAAACACAACCATTGAATCTAAGTCCACGAGATAAATAAATTCTCACAACCACAATGCATTGAAGTCCTGTACCTTATATACGACTCTGCTGAGCTGTCAGTTCTCTCTATCAGTCAATGTTGCCATGTTGTCTGACATACAAGAAAGTTGTGGATCGGGTCCACAATTTTAATGCCTTGTCATATATCTGATTCACGACTTCAAATAGTATTCGAGCACATGGTACACGACTTCTCTCACATAAAAAAAAACCCCTTTCATCTCTTTCCGAAGAACAGAAGGCAAAATTGTTATGTTGTTTTTCCTTTCTTCCTTTGTCGCTTCATTCTCTTCTTCCGTCGCTGCAACCATCATTTCCTCTTTGTTTATTCATAAATAATTTTTAATATGTTATTTTGTAAAATATTGGAAAAAAAACAATAGTGAAATCGTGAGCACTGTCCATGACTAGGTTAAGTGTATTTTTTTTTTATATATAATGTAAATGTAATTATTGTTTGATTTTATCACTTAATGTATATTTTATGGCTTAAATTTTAGTGGATTGATATGTAAATTTAGGGTTTATATTCATAGTATTGTACTCTGTAATGATTTGATTTTATGATTTTGCATTTTTGTTTCATAAATAGAGGATTCATTATTTTATAGAAGTTTGGGCTTGATGTATTGATATGTAAATTTTTAAACTTACAATATTTTGTTAATGCAAACTTAGATTGTTTAAATTTGGAGTTTTGACTGATTAGGCAAGTAAGCTTTGTTTGATTATACTATTGTTGAAATAAATGGTGGTTCTGATATTTTTCAAACTTCAACAACTAATTAAATATGTCTATGTGACCTGAAAATCTAGTTATTCTTGAACCTGGTAATGATGAGGATAATAATATAGATGTAGAGGTCGATGAATTATTGGAAAATGAAGAAAATAGAGAGCATGAAAATAAAATGATACCATTTGAAATATTTACACAAATAGATTAGAACGTTGCTAATTATGTTTCTGAACAAGGGTCCACATTAATGTGAGATAGGAATGTGTATTTGTAAAAAAATCTCATTTAGTTCAAAAGAGAATGTTATTTGACTGTAAAAAAGATTTTCATTTGGTTAAAGTATTGTGTGACAAAACATTATGAGATTGTTGTAGTAGAATCGAACCACAATACTTTAGTATGTTAAATGCAAACAATGGAAAGAAGGCTATAACTGAAGATTACATGGAAGTAGGAGTAAGAGTCACATAATGTTTGTAATTAGTAGGCTGGAAGGAGAACACTCATGTTTGTACTCAAAATTGACACAAGATCACTCACAACTTAATTTTAATTTTTGCCATATCTTTTCTAGGTACCCAAATTTTTACAATTATTTTTAAAAAGCATTATTTTTTAACTTTATTTAGGGAAGATAAAATACAAAAATGGGGTTGTAGGTTTGAATGTATTGTAAAAAAATAGGGTAAATTTTGAGTTGAAGGAAGTCGAGTCATGTACAGGTACACAACTTTCTTTAATTCAATCACAACCTAGCTACATGGCTGGAAGACTGGATCAAATGTTATGATTAGATTAAAGGAAGTTGTGCGTACCCAATATACGACTTCCTCCCAATACAAAATATATATATTCTCTAACATGAGCTTAACTTAACTTAACTGACATAGAGGTTCTGAGTTCAAAACACCTCACTTCCATGTTGGTAATTAAAAAACCTTTTCAAAAGAGAAAATTATTTTTGAAATTATAACTCATTTTTTGTGCAACATATTTGGTTGTGGATTTTGAGCTATTTCAATTGAACAAATGAGTAGTATAATGGTGAGTTATTTTCGACTGTCACAATGATGAATCATATGTTGAAGCTTGATTTATTTATTTTTCATAACTTAATGCTTTAAGTTAATTAGATTGATATAATCCTAAAAAAAGAAATAGATTGATATAATTAAATGTTGATACTAAACTAATACAAAGACTAATATTTCATCTTACTTCTTTTCTTATTCAAGGTATATTAATGACATTATATTCTTGTTTGGTAAGGGTGGACAAGGAAGAACCAATGTGTTGGTTCGATTTTGTTCCTTTTTTTCTTTAAGCTTCTAAGGGTTTTTTTTTTCTTTTAAGTTTCTAATATGACCATGATTATATTTAGTCCAAATAAGAATGAAATTTCCTTAAATCTCAATGTCTTCAACGCTCCACTAAAACAGTAATGACGTGTCAATCCAATTCGATGAATCCTATTTGAGAAACCCCAAGAAATCTAGTAATCTCTGCATATAGTGCAATATGCTGATCAAATAGAATAGTGTGTACATTGGGATATGCTGCCTTTCTTCTCTGACAACTCAAAACCACAGTAGAGAAGTATTTCATATAGATTGTGAGTGATGGACGACTGTTGATACAACTAAATAGAATTAACAGGCCTGACATTCATTGTGCTAATTCACTCAAATGTCAAACTATAATGAATCAATCAGTCAATCTAAATCTAAACAATCGAAGTTTTCATTCCAAATATGTCCAATATTTATTTTTGGTTTAAAAATTTACATATCAATACCATCAAGCCCACATTTTTATAGAACAAAAATGCAATCAATACATTAAACCCTAAAATACAGATCAATACATGCATTGCAACAAAATCAAACATATAATGCAATACATACCATGCTATCAAACAATTAAAACACCTTTTATTCACAAATAATAAAAAACAAATACTATGAATTCAACCAAATCATACAAATACATTTACACTATATAAACAAAATATACAAAAATATATAAAAATGAGAAAATAAATTCATATATACCTTAGAACTCCTAAGCAATGAATGATGAACGGTGTGACAACAACGAAGAGGTGAGAGATGACAACAACGACAAAAAGGGGAGAGGGAGGGAGGGTTTTCGTTTGTGAAATAAAGAAGGTGGTTGAACCGAGGTTGCCAAAAGTGGGGTAGGTTTTTGATGTTGAGTGCATTCCGAACAACATGACAACGTTGACTACCACATAGGAAGGATAGTTAATCTAGTCATTTACCCAACCTATGACTTAACCTAGTCGTGTATCGATATACGACTTCACTATCCTATATTTCTTACCATACTTTTTTATCAACCTATTTATTTAAAGAAAATTAAAAGTTCATATAATACTAAATAGACTATAGACTGAGTTCAATCTCTATAATATAATCAAAAGAGTTAATAAATTAAAAGTTTCAATGTTATAATAATTACTTGACAACAAATATTTTAATATCACAAACGCTCGTTTCGTTAAAAAACACTGAATTCAATAAAATAAAATAAATAAATAAACCTATGGGATAGAACTAGGTAATAATTTTTTGAGTATAACAACAGTTGAGGTTAACCACAAAATTAATTGTGTTGTTTACTGATATAATTGATTAACTAAACTTTTTTTACTTTTAAAAATAATAATTAAGTAAATATCAAACAAAATCTAAAGATTTTATAAATATTATAAAATCTATTAATGATAGAGTAGATTTTAATTTGTTAGTGGTATTACCCTCCCAGCATGATATAGTTTGAAAGAATTAAAAAACTGTATCTAAAATTTTCATTTTGTAAATTCTTTTTCATTATCTTATATATAACAAAGTACTTAAGTTGGTCCTATTGTTATACTTTACAACTGACCCAAATTAAAGAAGAAAAACTTTGAAAACAAGATTATTGAAATTAAACCTTAAGGCAAATGAATAAATACTATAAGCCTATCTGTGTAAGAAATTCTTGTTTTAGCAAAGACTTGATGCAGTAAACTATACCAATCACAGCTAACACATCTCTAACAACCTGAAAAATTATCCAAAAATGACAAAAAACTCCTCAATAAAAGCTTTGAACCAAACCAAAACTTAGCCCCACTGGGTAATTTCATACAACCAAGCTGTCTAAGCATTTAAACCCATTTACTTCCCTCAACTGTCCCTCAACGCTCTTTGCCCTTTAAAAACTCTAAGCTCAAAGCTTCATTGGCCAAAAACACACACAAGCACAAGTGTAAGTGTTACACACAAAGAGTTATAATTAAGAAGAAAATGGCCAAATTGTTCATGGCTTTGCTCTTGGCTCTTGTGGCCACTCATGCCCTAGCTAGACCTACACCAAAGGATGACACTTTCAGTGACCAAAAGAACTTCCTGACCTATGGAGGCGTCGGTGGTTACTCTGGCATCGGCAACAATGGCCTCCCGTTTGGTGGTCTAGGGGGTGCCATTGGGGGAGGAGGCCTTGGTGGCGGTCTTGGTGGTGGTCTTGGTGGTGGCCTCGGTGGCGGTACGGGAATTGGTGGAGGACTAGGTGGACTGGGAGGTCCTGGAGGTGGATTCGGTGGCATTGGTGGAACCACTGGCGGTCTTGGCGGTGGTCTCGGGGGTGGACTCGGTGGTGGTCTCGGTGGCGGTGTCGGTGGAGCTTCTGGTGTTACTTATCCTTGAATAGTTATTTAGTTATGCTTGTTGATTTTTACTCAAAAAGTTCTTGCAGTTTAAAGTTTGTTTGATTAATATTGTGTCAAGAGATGTAGTTGTTTAGTTGTTGCTTAATGACCTTATAGCATTTGGTTGTGTTTGGTTTTCTATTTAAATTTGGTTGTGATTATCTTTTGTTTGTTCACTTTTGTCAGTATAAAACAAACATCTGCTTTAGCTGTTCCTTTTTTTTTTTCGGTTTATATATTTATTTTATATTTAATGAAAAATGAATGGGTTGTATGCATACTTTTGTCCAATATATATATATATATATATATAGTAATAGTTTATTCTTTGTGTGGAAGTTTGAGGATAATATATCATGCACCAACTGATCTTTCTTAGATTCTTGCAAATGATTTCTTGTTAATCATGATATGATATATTGCACCATGATGGAAGACCTTGAAAAAATCGAGTGAGCTCCTAATCTTTATAACTACGTGGACTACTTTTATAATCGTTAGTTAATTTTGAGAAACTCTAGTTATTAATTATTAACTTTTAACTTTCAACAAAATTTGGAAAAGAAAAAATACAAAATCTATCTTTTTGCTTAATAAAATATAAATACGATCATTTGTACGTTATAAATATTTTACAAGTTGGCTAGGATGATTTATAATGCTGATAAAATTATTGAATAATCAAGGACATTGTCACTTAGTAAAGAAACTAAACAGAGAATGTATGATGGGAAATAATATCTTAAACAACTCTATTTAATTAACATGAAGTAATATATATTATTTATGAGAATTTCAAATTTTGAGGGAAACCCTCCTAAGTGTTACCTATTGTTATTTTTTTAGAATAATGGTTATTAAGTGTGTTATAACAGACAAGATTAAATGTAACATAAAATTAGTTAAAATAACAATTAATGCCTAATTAATTGAAAATATCTAAAAATAAATTTTATTTGCTGTACTATGTTTTTAATTTCAACATTTATATCAAATTTAATTTTCCACTGCAAAAACATTATTATGAAAACAAAAATAAGATTTCAACAAATGCTAAACATTAGGGATGACAGATAATATAGCTGAACTAATTGATTCATCAGTTCCCACAGCTCAATAGATAAAAACTTTACTTACCATTTGTATATTAGTTATCAGAAATTTTATTTTTTTCTTTTAATTCCAAGTTGTTATATAAAATAATATTGTTTTACTTTAGGGAAAAAGCTCCTCTCTCTATTGTTTCTTTTCAACTAAGTATATTTTATATACGCATGAATGCATGTCACACAAATTAATTATATGCATATACTTTATAATGTCCCCTACCAACAAATATTCTAGTCATTAACCAAATATATTTGTACCTAATTGAAAAGCAAAGGCTAAAAGGGCAGATTTTTTCCAAGCCCTAATGGATATGGCCATTGGATTCTTTTATTTGATGACCCTAATTAAAGAGGTGTCCACAATTGTTAGGTATAGCTCATTAAAACACTGCCCATTCATGATAAGATTTGCCCTAAATTATAGGACACACAAGGGCTAACCAATTCCCATGGCTTATCCCTTGAACAAATTAAAACATGGAAAGTAATTGCTGAGAGAAAATACCCATAAAGGTAATTTCACAATACAAAGACCACGTGGCGATTGTATATATATTTAGATATAAGGAGAGAATTAAAATTGATAGGGTCTTCAAGGAATAATCAATGTGTTATCCTTTGGTCAATTTTAAACTAAACAATGTCTTAGTTAGCCTTCAATCAAAACTCTTGCTGTTGGTTGATAGGTAGCATTATCAAAAATCAAATTAAGAAGATGACTCATAATAGTATAATCAAAATTCTTCGAAAATCACTCATATGGAGTATACGTTAGGAGAAGTTCGATGTACATGGAGAGGTTCGAATATCTGACCTCTTAAATGCGTGTATCTTTTTTATCGTTTAGTTATATACTAAATCAATTAAATTTAATTTGTAAGGATCATTATTGGCAATAAATTGATACAATATAACTACTTTATAATGTAAAGGAAGACATTGGGGTACAAATCCATATGGACGTAGTGTATGGCTAGTATATAAGGACCATGTGCAATAAATTTTAGTCAATCAAGTCATTTTCGATTATTTTATGTATACTCTATTAAGAAAGTACCTATTTTCTTTTGGCTTGATAATTAGGTGCTATTTGGTCCATCATCTTCTTGAGTTGGTGTGAACAACTCAACCTTTTATTTTTTTAAAATTAAATGTTATTAAAATTTGCATATTTATCGAGTAAATGCGCATCTTTTAGAGAAAAAAAATTACATTTATCAAGAAATTTTGTCCTTCTTTTTATCTCTATTCTTCACAATTATCGATAAATTTTATCTTACAACTCTAAACCTCAAACACAAGGTTACTAACTCCAACATATTCACTCCACAATATTCACTCTTCACTTATTTGGGCTAAACACCCTCTTAAAAATGAAGGATGAATATATTACCTTTAAGCTAAGTTTGATTTGAAATTGTATATAAGATACTAATTTAAACCAGCTTAAAAAGGATTTTAGATCATGTTTATCTAATAAGAAAAGTATTCCCTCAATAGTAACATGAGAAAATGAATCTCTTTATTACACGCTAATTTGTTGTTGTTTAACTATATCCTACAATCATAACCAAATGTTAGATCCACTAACCAAATTTGAGTTAGTGTGATTATTCTTTTTACGTTGGAGAAGAATGTTATTGCATCCATGCTAGCTTTTTATAGATCTATATATACTTGATTTTTGAATTTTTGCATGAAAATATGCTACAATATAATGTATGAAAACTATGAACAATTACCATCGGTGTATGCTAATTATTGATTGATCCTAAACATGGTAAGGATCACAATAACGATAAAAAGAAAATGATACTAGACAATGCAAAGTAAAGAATCTTTAACCATAATCCAATTATACGCTTGTAATTAATTAATTATGATGAATCCTCCTATATATAAATTTTCTCACCAATTTTTATTATAGATGAATAAACTTGGCCTTAATACACCTTTTTTTTTTTGTTCAAGGCGAAGACTTTCTTGCTAATTATATGAAAATAATTCTACCAGCTCATCATTAAATGCTTCACTGTTATTTGTGTTTTATTTATTTATTTGAAAAAAAGAACGATATTTCTTCTTTATTTAATTTTGTATTTAAGAAATTCCTACCTTGTTAGGATGGAAGTTTAATTTTATTTTTCACTAGATGGCTTAATCAAATATTTGTCCAAAAAGAGGGAAGCAGCTCCTTCCACTTTAACCATAAATCTTCACAAAAAAGTATTGCAACTTTATTTTTAAATATTGAAATGTAAATTAATAGAATCCAGCGAGATTTATAATTTAAAAGATTTTAACCATTTTGTCTGTGATTTGAAAATTATTCTATCAAATAAAGAATTTGATAGAAAACGAAAACAAATTTCTTTTTTCATTGTATTTATATTAAAAATAAAAAAAAAACCCTTGATTTCAATATAAAATTTTAAATTCAAAATTTGGGATTTGGTTGTGATGAATTTGAAAATGGAATAATGTATCCTAAGTTAATAACTTTTTTAAACAAATTTTAAAATAAAAATTGACAATTAATTGTTTTAAAAATGGACTATTGGAAAGATTGTTTTGGAAATTGTTTTTAAAAATAAATATATCAAACATGTTATAATTGTTTTCTCTTACTTTTTGTTTTGTTTTTTTTTCTATAACCTAAAAAAAAATCACGAAGCAAAAGTGGGGGTTTTTTTTTAATCAAGTGTTCCATATAGAATGATGATGATTGGAATTTTTAGAACTTTTGATAAACATTATCTTCTTTACAAACAGTTCAACCATGTCTTCACTTCCACTTACAAATTGATGTCTTAAAATATCTTTAAACCTTGAAATAGTTGCAAATCTAAATCGTTCTCTACAAATTTGAAATTTAAAAAAAAAAATAACTAAACTAATAAATATAAAATAGAATAACATTTCTAATATGACTTCAATATTTCAAGTTTGTGTAGGGTAGGTTACGATTAAAAATAAAACGCAAAGGATATTTGGTGTTTTGTAATAGAATGTGTTTGTATTGTAATATAATAAACAAATCATGTTTGAATTGAGTGTTTTAGACTCGATTAATTACACAAATTTGATTAAGTTTTGATAATTTTTAATCTAAATATTCTTTAACATTGTTTTACGTTTGGCTATTAATTTTCCTTTCGTTTTTTATTACTCACGTGATTATAGAATGTATGTTAGAAACTAAACCTCTAATTATAGCTAGCCTCTTAATTAAAATTAGATAAATATTGATGGATATATGAATTTTTAGGATTATGAATCTTCCATTAAGGATACCCTAGGACAGCTGGTGAATGAGTAGGCATTAACGTGGTTCTTCAATGCTATGTTGAACAAGTGTTGCATGAGAAATTTTAATTTGGAGTAATAATAAAAGAGAGAGAGAAAAAAAAAACAACCAATATAATGCATTAAAGAGATGGAACTAACTATTGTACCTATAGTTGGGTAAGGTGGCAAATTGAAAGGTTGTGTTTGGTTGGAAAGTGGCCTTTAAAATTTGTATGGCAGTAAGGATTGTGTCAGAGTTGCCTGAAAAATAATCAATGACCTAATTCAATATACACAGCCTTTTGAAACCTCTCTCAACTAATTAATGCACATTAACAACACTCCCATCATTCACTTCTTAACATTTTTTAACTCTTCATTTGAGTTTGTGGTAATTTATTTTTGGGGGCGAGAGGGGTTAGTGACTTACTGGGGTTCTAAAAAAACCTAATTGCGAATGTCATATATATTAGTTCCTAGAACTTAAGCAATTTTGGCTAAGTAGTGTGGAACACTTCTAGGGGGTTTTTGCAGGGATGAACCATCATAGTTAAGGGTTTCAATTTCATAACTCTCCTCCCTCGCGCAATCAGAATTACAACCTTTGGCTTATATCACATTGGGTTTTCAAGAAGCACAAACTCATCACCCTCGCAAGTATCCATCCAGCTCGATTGAGAAGCCCCATCGTGAGCTAACTTGATGGGGATTTTAAAATAGGTTAAATATATCCCCTCTTACGCTTGTGAGTACGCACCAAGCCCGATGAAGGTAATTTATCTCTAGCCCAATCCAATAATCATCAAAAGATGGCAACTTATCCCTAGTCATCCATGATCACGATCTGTCATGTCTCGCTCCATAAGTTACTTTATGCAACCAACTGGAGATGTGATCACCTAGACATTCTACATAAGTTTCACGCGAGATAACGCGTAGCATGTCTAGTAAGCGAAATTAAATGCAACCAACGAGCTTAAACTTGAATTGTGAACTCAAATGTAATATAAGAAGACTTCATTGATAATTCAAATAACATTGTACATTCTATACTTAATACAAGGTTTCTTTATAAAAAAAAAAACTATATACACTCAAAACAACACTCTTCTCGTCTAGCTTCTCAATGCTATGCAATTTGACAGTAGCCACTACCAAAAAGATGTGTTTGCGAATGGCATAATACGCATTCAAGGATGCAAGTTCAACACTAGATGTCCTTTGCTACCTAGGGGGGTTAAAACAAAACATTTGAAAGGTTAAACAAAAAAGTTCAGTGAGTGAGGTCTTTTATCATGTCTTTGATAAATTAAAGTTGCTTTAATGTACTATAATAATATAATCATTTCGCCAAGTCATGTGGTAAATAATATACAATTTAATCAATAAAGTATTGAATTTAAAACGAATCATTTTTATCAACTTTTACAAATCATAATTTCATATGGAAAACCTCTTTTCAATTCTTTCATCGTAATTTTTGTCGCAGAGCATGCATCTCGCATATATGATAACCATTTTGTCGATTCAGTTTGCATGTTTAATTACATTTTCTACATATTTCCTCAATTCAAGCGTTTACCACACTTTTGTGTCAAGTTGTGGCTATGCGGAGTAAACTCAACGCATTTAGCAAGTTCGATCAATTCTACTACGTTTAATGTGTCTTCCAATGCTAAATGTCATAACAAGCAAAAGGCATCTCATCATACCAGATCACACAACAAGTATGAGGCATCCTACTCAAGATCACACAACATGACTAGGGCATTCTATTCTAGAACACACAACAAAACTAGAGCATCTTATCCCAGATCACATAGTACGGATAAACCATCTCATTCACATAGTGTACTGATAACTTGTAGAAACACAAGTTATTATGGCCTTTTAGATAGCATAATGAGATAAAAAAATGCGTCATAAGTGCGTCAAAACGTGTAGCTTATGTTGTAAATGCATAAATATTTCGAAATACACTTTACATAAGCATTTGTGCTTTTTTCACCCTGTTTTTAGTGTTTTAATGCACATGCTAAAGAACAAAAGAACATGCTAGCGAATCACAAAGTAACTCGCCTAGAGACTACGCGACAAGACATTATCAGTAGGCAAGAAGAGGTTTGCTAGAAGATAAAAATGGTAGATGGAGTTGATGTGACTTGCAAGGCAGAAAGCTTTCAGCGCTGACATGCTTAGAAGGATAGATTTCTCTCCTGAATCTGCCTATATAAAGGACTCCATCCATTCTAAGAAAATGATGCTTGAATGGGCCATTTAAGGCTTGTATAGGAGCCAAACCCTAGAGAACGGTGAGAATGAATAACCTTTCCACCAACTGTAAAGTTTTTCTTCATCTTCTTATGGTCAAGCTATGAGTGAAAGCTTGAGGTCTGAGTGAAAAAGACCCCATTTTCCTATCTCCCTCCTTACTTGTAGTATCATTGCTATTCTTTTCATTTTTTGTATTTTATTACATTGTATCTGTTCATATTGTACAGTGACTGAAAGCCTTTATTCTTTAATACAACGTATATTTACAACTTTTCAATCCATCCATGTCTTTACTGTTCATTTGTCCTTGTGTTATTTGTAGTTTATGATCTATGACAGATTCTTGATAAGAAGCTTTGCTTATAATTCTTATCGCATTAGTTGAGCTATTTTCATCACTTGGTTAGTGTATATCGTCAACTACCCAAGAGGGAAAGTAGCAAGGATATGGCTAACACGCGCAAGGAGGGGTTTGGAGACAAACTCCACCTTGGTGAGATAACTTCCATCATTTGTGTCCTAAAAGGAGAACAAGTGTGGGTGTTAGGCTCTGTGAGGTTGTCACTCTTAAACGCAAAACTCTATAAATCTTATAAGTGAACTCTTCTAGATATACCTTGTTTAGCTAGGCTTAGTCATTTGGATCCCGAAAGGAGAGCAAGTGTTGCATTTTAAGACTTCGAAAGGAGCTTGTCTTAATCTTAAACTAGTTAAGTCATATCATATCCAGGCTTTCATAGCTTAATCGCCTGGTAGCAGTACGACATTCCTTCATCCCCTTCTTCAGTACAAGATTTAGTTCACAAATGCATTTCATTCTAACAACCACTTTCATTATTTCTAAATTTACAAAATTCTCTAGTGTATATAAGTAAATTTATTTTAAGCTTACACTCTTATACTATTTACATTGTATAGTTTACTAAACCCTAAAACTAAGCTTTGATATCAATTTCCTGTATTCGACCCTGGATAATCTAGAAAAACCTATTATTTCGTTTACATTTGGACAAGCAATAAGAAAACTTATAGTTGACGAGGACTTACCAATTACATGATGAAGAGAAACATAGCAAGCATTTTGCATGCAATGATCTTGACATTACGCATCATGTGAAATTAATTACCAACATTATTCCCTAAGTTCGAACGAAGTTAACTAACATGTCAACCAAGTATTTGGCGTCGTGAGTTAATTTCCACAAGCATCAAGTTTTTGATGTCATTGTCGGAGAATTGATCTCTCAAACACTAGAGTAGAGTTTTACTTGGATTTTGGGCAAAACATTTTATTCTAGTAAACCACACGTTCAGTCGAAGATCGCGTGAAGAGGATCAAGGTACCAGAGTAATCTGTGAATGCTTGAACTAACCCCAGGGTCAATTGTATCTTTCAGCATATGACTAAAATGAAACTCAAAGAATGCCTTTTACCTACAAATGAAGTTGAGAACCTCAAACACTTGAGATCTTAATTGTCTAATGTGTTAAAGTTTAAGAACCCATACGAAGGCGTCAACGAAAGTGTCCATGTGGTAGGTTTTGTAAGATCTGTACCTTAACCAACTACGCGATAAGGACCAAGAAAGATTGTTTGAACATTGCGGTGAATGATTGAGAGTAGAGGATTATTGTCATGTGCGAACATGATGATAAAAGTCATGCAATAAATGATCAATGAAGTTCAGGAGAAAACATTTCAGACAGGAAAGCTATCTGGAGCATAACATGATGACATCATAGCTCTTCCTCGCCGAAGAACCTAAAGGCAAGGATCGTTATCTTATTTATAATTCACATCCATAAATTTGTGTGAATATTATACTTGTAAGTACTTTAAACTTGTAAGTAGTTTGAGTTTTATTCTTTTCAAGTTAAGGAGCACGAGTTCTCTCACAAAGTTTTTAGGCTAGTAAAAAGGGTTTTGTGCAATGAAGCCACCTCGCGGGAAGGGTTCGCATCAATACGTATTAGGCGTTTTGATCTTCTCACAAGGTGTGATTGAGCTTAGGGTTCCATTTAGAATGATTAGGGTTTCAGAAAATTCGAAACATTTCATTTCTTTTAAAAATTCAAAATTTTGAAAGTAATGATTAGCCGCCCTTGAGAAACAAACCATTCGTGTCAGGCCATCACGTCACATTAATGACGTATGATGTTAACCACGTAGTAACTTAACCCTTAATCCTGTTTAACCACACATAACTAAACCCTCATAAAATCCTTTTTCGAAACTTTTTAGCCAAACAAACCCTTCACCCAAACTTTCAAGCTTTCTAAGTCTTCTAATCATCCTTTCTGGTAAGAACTTAGTGAGTTTTCCTTCCCCTCAAAAAACCCTTCACCCGAACTTTTTAGCCAAACAAACCCTTTCCAATTCTATGTTATCTCTTACCAATCATGTTTGGAAAGCAAGATCTTACCAAAGCCCTTAAGAAATACCAAGCCACTGTTGGCAAAGCAAGCCCATTCAGTGATGGAGTTGAGCATTCTCCATTTGGCAGTCTTGTGTTGGAGCAAAGAAAAGAAGAAATACAACTTAAAATGGTGGTCATCAATGGAGTAAAAATCCAACTTCTTGAGGATAAGTTGGGCAACCTACTTGCCATAGTCTCTAGAGAGACTTCCAAAAGAGAAAAAGAGCAAAAGGAACAAGAAGAGCGAGAAATGTTAGAAAAAGAAGGAATGGGAAAGGAGAGGGTTGAGGAAGAGCAAAAAGAAAGAGAATAAAGAGAAAAGAAAGAAAGAGGGGAAATTGTGGAAAAAGGAAGGACTAGAAAAAGAGAAGAATAAGGAAGTAAAGAAGAAGGAAGAAGAGAAGAAGAAAAATGAGGATGAAAAGAAGAAGAAAGAAGAAAATGAAAAGAAAAAATGGGCTTCAAAGATCTGAGATTAACTAGCTAAACCTTTTAGACCGAGCTAAATCAACATTTGTTAATTAACGGGTCATTCCACTAAAGTCATGTAGTTGCACTTCCCTTATTATAGATATATTTTAGTCCATCTCATATAACCACGATCAGTAAGTTAATCATTCACAAGTTGTTTGTAATCTTAGTTGGGTCAAAATACCGTTTTACCCCCGAGATCACATTTTCCTCCTTAAGTCCCACTGATCCACTATTGAACAATTAGTTTAAGGTCCAACCCTGAAATGGGAGGCTTATTAGGCCAACGCCATTGAGCTGCCCTCGTGAACCGAAGTTCATAGTTAGCTTAGGATTAAGATTAAGTTACCTAGGTCATCAATAATCGGAATAGTTAGTTTTATATAGTCAACGATGTTATAACTTAAAAAAGACTATTTCATGGTTCTAGTTTTATGTAAACTCTTTACATAGGATGCTCCCACTTTCATGTCTCAACATGAACGACTCAAGACCACATCATTTTTACTAAATACAAAGCGAACCACATCCATAGTGTCCCTAGAATAAGCTGCTCAACCTTATTCATACATTATAGACCATTTTGGTTATATACTTGAACTTGATCCACATTTATATCTCTACATAAAGTTCAAATCTACACTAGATAGCATTAAAACCTTAGTTTATTGGATTCAAGATTAAAGTATTCTATTTTCACTAATAAGTCCTCAATAACCATTTTATTGAATAAATTATAATTTCAAACTACAAACTACAAGTTTTAGGACATAAATTCCAACAAATACTTTTTGGTAAAGGAAGCTCAACCTTCTCGCCGCGTAACAGACTTCGACACATAATTAGTTATTTGTCACAAACATCCTTATCGCGAAAGGTAGAACACGATCAGAGCCTCACACGTTGAAAATAGTTTCTTGTACACAAATAAATATGCTCTACTTTATCCAAAATATCTTGTTATACATATTTGACCTTTAAAATATTTTAAAGAAATACCTTTTTTAAAGAGATACGACTTAGGTCATTAGGTGCACTCAGGCATCCCCAGTAAGTGGGCACTGTTTTAGCACCAGCATCATTTCTACTTTAAAATATATTCAATATAAATCAGGAAGGACATGATAATGTTCAAAAGAAAGCCCATAAAATACAGAGCCAAGAGTAATGTGAAATCGCTAATATTTAAAGTGATGGTGGATGAAAAGTATTTTGAGAGGAGGTAATCATGTGTATAAGACCAATAGATGATATGGTTGCATATATACTCTTAGATATTGATGATGCCAGCGTGATTGTTGTTGAAAGTTCTACTACGTTCCGTTCAAGCCAAAGAGACCACATAGTAGTGACCACAACATTGAAAAGCATAATACCTTTCCTACTAGACATATTTTATGGAGCATATATGTTTGCAAAGGGAAAAAATTTGATTTTATTGCCTTGAATTTTTTTCCAAAAGATTTAAATGGGGGGCCAAAACAGGAAGAAATGTTTGTATATCAACATGTCTATTGCATAAGGAGCACCTGTTTGAAATCAAGCATGGACTTTGCATCCTCCTTTGAAGAATTTTCATCATGAAGAGGATATCAAGCATAAGAGTCCCCAAAAAAGAATTGTATTTTTTTGGAAATTTTAGATTTCAGACTTGTGGACTTTAGCCTTAAACTTGAAATTGTCATCAAATGAGGTAGAATGGAGTAGTTGTTTCACCAAGAATATGGAAAAAAACGTCACCCCTATTATGCTTCCAAATAGGTATATCAGAACCTTTGTCCTCAAATGGAATTTTGAGGGTTGGTTTTATGAGTTCTGCATAGCATAATTTCCTTTCACAAAGTAGTCATCTATGTTTGATATCACAATCACCAATATAATTATTCCAAGCTTCTTTGATGGAGGCATTTTGAATTTGTCACACAACATGTGGCCTTGGAATGCTAGAAATAAGAGGGTTTTTGCTACTGCAGAAATTGTTCCAAAAAAATAAATACACCTCATTCACTTAGAGACTCAAACCAATCCATGCCCTTGATAATAAAGTGCCATGGACCTTTCATGCTTTACTTACCAATTGTTGAAATTTGAAATACTTGTCCCACACAAGACTTCACTTAAAAAAATGAATATGACAGTAAAATTTTGACATGACAAAAAACTTTAGCCATATTTGTTGGAACAATTGGAATGTGGTAAAATGGGATTGCTCCTTTAACGATTAAAAAAAATGGAAAAAGGTAAAAGGGCCCAACCGGGTTCGAACCGATGACCTCTTGATCTGCAGTCAAATGCTCTACCACTGAGCTATGGACCCTTCCTTGATATGTCAAATGTTAATGGTTGACTAAAAAAAGCAAATGTGAAAATGAAAATTAGATGTGAAGTTATAAAAAAAAATGTGTTAACTCAATATTAAAAACTTTTGTCATCTTATGGAAACGATTCGGGTAGGATAAAATATTATTCATTTTCTAACGATTAAAAAAAAAACTCCTAAAATGTATTATGGGGGTCCAACTAAGTCCATACCGAGAAACATTTTGTCTGCAATTAAACGATATACTACTAAGCTATGGATCTTTCTTTAATTAATTTGAAGTAACTTGTTCCTAAAATAAATGAATCTGTAAAAATAGAAGAGACTGACATCTATCACGCCCCCACTGGAACGCATCCCTCCTTCATGTGAATGCAACTTGGGCAAACTCCAACACTCCTAAGCAAAGCGCTAGAACATCTTGACTTAAACTTAAACTGTTCTTAAGCTTAAACTTAAACTTAAACTCTTCTCAAGCTTAAACTTATCACTAGAATCCCTACTCTTAAGATTAGCCTTTCAAAAGAACGTGCCTTGCGATATGGAAAAAACAACACATAAGTCTTTTGAGAACTTAACAGCTTTACTCATTCCTTAACAAACATAGTACAATTACAGGAAAATACTTTAAAACTGAAGGTTGCTAAACTTAAACTCTAACACCTTGCATAGCTCCATGGCTTCCTTACTTTGCTTACTTGGGGAAGGAGAAACTTAAACTGTAAGTCTAACACTTAGTAAGTGACATTTTAGAAAAACCTTTGGAAATACAAGTACATGCATAAATTCATTTTGCAAGATCAAGTTCACATCGCCTCATCATGCGCTAAAAACAATAAACACCACATTAGTCTTTACTTATTCCTTTTACCAAGACATTGAACCATCCCCACACATTTACTACTGTGATGATCTGAATCGTCATCAACATCCGTGGAGATTTACATGTTCAGTTCTAGTTGCTCAGGTGATCAACTCGAATGCAGACTTCTCAACGCATCTGACCACATTCTTGTCACCATGTAGACCTCTCAACTCATGATTTCCTTGACTCTTATGTGCACATAATAGGTAGCTCGTGATAGAAATAAAGCTAATGGTTTACTCGCATATAAGCATTTCATACAAGCATCATAAAATGAAATACTTTAACATGAAAACACTTCAGCTTAGAAACATACTTTCAAAGAGTCATGTTTTTCTTATAAATCATAGATAAGATTATACATGTATTAAACTGAACATAACATAACATGACTTTGAATGAAAGACTTTGGAAATCTCTATTCTTTCTCTTTAGAAAGGTCACTCACAAAATGTATATGTTTCTCCTAACCCCTTTCTTAACACCCCTAGTTCTTCTCCTCGCCTAGTGCTCTTTTGGCAAAGTTTCAACACTTAGAACTTCTTATGACCACATTTGAACTCACAAGGTCAATTTATACAAACATTAAACTAGATTAGTCATCTTTAATCCCATCCTAGCTTGCCAACTCCTACTTAGTGCCTTACATGTGTAAGTTTAATATCTTCTTTAATCATGCTTAACTCTAATCCAATGCATAACAAGCTGGCTAATATGAATTAATGAACCACCCTTTCCTCGTCTGGCTTTTCCTTGCCTAGCTCAAATGCTACTAAACATCCATTCTCGAGTTATCTTGACTTAGCACATCACCTAGCCTTACTCCGCATTCTTTCCTTCCTCGTGTTGCTAGAATGCGTGCTCTTTCCTCAAAACGGGTTATTCTTATACTTAGAAATTCAACGTTCTCCTTACCTTAGAACACGTAGTACTTATACATAGATTCCTTCTTCACAACCTCTTTATTCCAAAATGTGTGCTTCACACTATTGGTCATTTGGTGGTAACAATTGAGGTATGATAAAATATTGTTGTTCCTTTAACAATTGATAAAAACTAGAAAAAAATATAGTATGTCGTGAAATTCTCTACCATTTAGCTATAGATCCTTCTTCAATCAATCAGCTGTAACACTTTTCACTATGCAAAAATAATAAAGGGCCTTATCCACATAAAAAATATTAGCCATTTTTTGTGAGAAGAATTAGGATAAAATAAAGTGTTGCTCCTTAATTAGACGATAAAAAAAGAACTAATAAAATTATAATAGGGATCTAACCGAGTTCGTACCCTCTTGATCTAAGTGAATTAAAACTCAAAATCCAATAAACTATTCTATTATTAAATAAATTTGTTGTTAAAGTTGTTGAAATTTATGTCCTAAAACTCATAGTTTGTAAATTACATCATATTCAATAAAGTGGTTATTGATGAATTATTAGTGAAATAGAATACTCTAATCTTGAATTCAATAAACTAAGGTCCCGAGGCTATCTTTTAGACTTAAACTTTATGTAGAGACATAAATGTGGATCAAGTTTGAGTTCATAGCCTAAAAGGTCTATAGTATATGAATAAGGTTGAGTGTCTTATTTTGGTAACATTATGGATCTGGCCTGCTTTGTAGTTAGTACAAACGATGTAATCCTGAATCGTTCCTATAGAGACATGCAAGTGGGGATATTATGCAAAGAGTTTGCATAAGACCTGATCATTAAATAGTCATTTTTGCGTTATAACACCGTTAGGATTTTAAAACTAACTGTTTTTTTTTAATTTGATGACCTAGATAACTTAACCACTGAATCCATGTCTTGTATAAGCATTGGTCAATAAGCCTTCTATTTCTTAGATCTGCATAGGTGAGGGTAGCTCATCAGCACTGACCCAATAAGCCTCTTATTTTAGAGATAAGACCAGGTGGATAGCTAGGGACATAGATCTTAAACCAATTGTTCAATAGTGGATCAATGGGACTTAAAGAGCAAGATGTAGTCTTGGGGGTAAAACGATGTAAAACTAAGGCGTTTTACACCGTGGTTCTCAGCTCCAGTCGAACTTCTGGTTTCGCCTGAACCCAAAATTCAACTTCTGCAACTCCAATCCACTTTGATGACGCTAGCGAACAATGTCCATTGCACCCAAACTCAAACTCAATAAACCCAATCTCCAACTTTTGCTCTTAAATGCTCATTACACTTTTGGGTGGTCAAAGCCCTAACTCTTTAAAGGCATGAACCTTACCCATATTGATGACTAATGTTTAGATATTATATATGATGAAGACTGATAGTTCATATATGATTATGTGAAATAAAGTTTTAGATATTATTCTTTACTTGATTTAAGAAAGGGGTATATATTGTTGGTTGAGGAGGATTTTGTTTAGATATTATTCTAGTGTTTAGATATTATATCGTGACGAGGGATTTCGTTTCTTGTGCTCAAAATTGTTTTGATGTTTGGTAAAATTTTAGCTTCATGTTTGTTACTAAAATTGTTTAATTTTTAGTAACATTATTATTGTGTTATTAATTCTTTTAGTGGCGTGGATTCAAAACGTGTTGCTAGTTATATAATAATATTTTGTGACATTTTTTTTTGTGTTGCTATAAACGATATTTTACTAACAAAATTATTTGCGCCACTAAAATTTTATCAATAAATAATGAATTTCTGGTAGATTAAATGATCTTAAATGTTCTTGAGATTTAAGAAGAATAAATAGTTTAAAAATAAAAGAAAGAAAATATGAAAGATGAACTGAAGAAGTCTGGAAGAATTGAGGATGAATGAATCACAAAAAAGAAGAAAAAAAAGGTGACAAATTGTCTGGCAATATCAATGACAAATCTGAAATTTATGCAAATATTTTACCAACTTCATGGGCTTTTATATTTTGTTACACATGTCGTAAATATTTTTATGTTTTGTTACATTTATGAAAATTGACCTATATATATTTATTTACACCATTCTTCTCTCTCCAATTAAATTTACTATCTTTTCTCATCCAATCAAATCAACTATCACTCTCCTCATTAATTATCTTATTTCTCAACTATTATAATTATATTCCAACATATAATCATCAATTTTTCACTTATTAATTATATAACCAAAACTATATAACTAATAACATTCTTCACTAAATTTCAAAATCTTTATTTAAATATACACATTTATATATATATATATAATTAATCCAACTCATTACTCCAAATAAATTTGTTGACTTCCAATTCTAATGAATGTGACATCCATAATAATCTAAACATAAATTATTCAAGATAATTAAGTAGTTTACTTTAAATATTTTTATTTTACATTATCAATATTTTAATTTCTTGACCCAAAAAACAATAAATCTAAAGGATAAAATAGCAAATAATGTATGAATTAGGTTGATGGAAATATTTAAATTAAAAATAATTCTGACGATCACTTCCACACAACCAACCACGCACAATAAACAATGAAAATTAAAGAATGAAAAATACTTTGTTTTTTTTTCTTAATCATCTTTATCTTTGTACATCCCATCAAACTATCCATTCAAATTTTTTCACATGACTAATTAATTTTTTTGTTTTTATTTAATATTTTAATTACTTGTTTGATGTGAGGATGAGGAACAAAAGTGGATACGCTCCAAAAATGGATCTGATCTAAAACTAATTATATGGACTAAAAGTACCATAATAAGTAAAGTTGGACCCTCGTCTTTTCGTATTCGTACTAATGAATGTTCACAAGTACATGCAGGTGTCAGTTGAGTTAAGCTTATGTTGCTCAACTTCTACAGCTTCTACAAATTTTAAAAACCCTAAATTAAATACTTTCAATTCAACTCATTAAAATTGAACATAAAACTAATTTGATTTTGATAAAGTCACTTATTTCAATTTAATTATAATTACAACAGTTAACTTTTTAAAAAATAATATTGTATTAGTGATGAATAGAAAGTAATAATTAGAAAGAAAAAAACAGTTAAGATTTAAGAATATTATTGATGAATATCGTGTTAGGTCCGAATTTTGTGCTTCGTAGAAAATGGGTTTTTTCTTAATGTGCAATGCCTTGAGATATTATTTTTCTTGATGGGTCTTGCCCATGATCTTATCATAACCTAAAATTATAATTTTTTTCCTTAATAGGCAATACCCATCAATATATCATTTTTCTCTATGGACCTTTTTCATTATCCTTTTTGGTATTTATTCATCAAGAAACCCTAGACCCATCAAAAAATTTAAAATAAATAAATTTATTTTTTTCGATGATGGACATTGCAAATCAAGAAAATTCATCTCTTGATAGGCCTCGTCCATCATGAAAATCTAACTAACTTAATGGGCATTGTCAATCAACTAATATATTATCCTTATGTTTATTGTCCATCGAGAATAAAATTGATATGCTTGAAGTCCTAATATACACTTTATACACTATTAATATACACTTGTAAACTTGATTCATGTACTTGATAATCATTCACTTTATTGATATATTGATATTATTTAATAATATATTGTTGTTATACTTGATAATGATACATTGAGTTATATCATTCATATAATTAATAATACTATAACGAATTGCATAAAATTCTAAAAAATGAAAACCACATAGTAAGTATATCATCCAAATTATACATATAATATAAGTACATCACGATACTGATATACAAAACTGAGACAAAGTAAAACCAAAACAAAACCAATGTAAAAAAAAATAAAACAATATCATTTAAAATCAAATTCAACTTAAAATACACATCGAAGAATGTAAACTACTAAAAATTTGGTCTTTCTTGATGCATGCAAGTTTTGATTTCCTGATGGTCATGGCAAAGAACCATTTTTCTTGATACAATGTTTATCTTGACGATCATGTACGTCAAGAAAAGTTTCCTTATTTTGTTGAAGAAATACGAAAAACGTAAAAAAATGTGGATTCTTGATTTTCTTGATGGACAAAGTTCCCTTAGTTTCGTTAATGGTCCACAAACGTCCATAAAACTATTTCTTGAGAGACAATAAACATCAAGGATAATATATTAGTTGACTGACAATACCCATCAAGTTAGTTAGATTTTCTTGATGGACGAGTCCCATCAGAATGAATTTTCTTGATTTGCAATGACCATCATTGAAAAATAATTAATATATTTGTTTTGGATTTCTTAATGGGTCTAGGATTTCTTGAAGGACAAAAAGAAAAAAAAAGAGCAAAGTCCATATATTGATTGACATTGCCCATCAAATTTTTTTTTATAATTTTGGGTTTATGATAAGATCATTGGTAAGGCCCATTCAGAAAAATGATATCTTGATGAGCATTGTCTATCAAGAAAAAACTATTTTTCACGAAACACAAAATTTGGACCCTCGTTAACTGGCTTAGAAAACACGATATTCATCTATAATATTATTAAATCTTTACTATTTTTTTTCCAATTATTACTTTCTATTCATCAATAATACAATATTACTTTTTTAAAATTAATCGTTGTAATTATAATTAAATTAAAATAAATGATTTTATGAAAATTAAATTAGTTACTGTGTTCAACTTTAATGAGTTGAATTGAAAGTTTGTAATTTAAGGTTTTTAAAATTTGTAGAAACTCTCAAATGAGTTAGCTCAACTGATTATTCTTGTATGTACGACAAAAAAAAAAAAATTCATATAAAAAAGAATGATTATGGTCTTAAAAATGAAAGAATAAATAAATGATGAGTAATGCTTTATTAAAAAAAAAGAGAAATAAGATATTGAAGGTTAGTTTAGGATAATCACAAATTTAACATAAATTATATTTTTAAAAGTGAAAATTTTACTATATATATTTTCAAAATGCTATTCACTACAATTTCCCTTCATTTTTAACATTTTATTAGTTATTTTTTTCACTAGAAACGGTAGGACATAAAGTATTTCTTATTATCACTATGTAAACATTTTCTATAATAATTGGTTTTTAAAAATTAATAAAACTTAAAATTAAATATTTAAAAGATATATGTTCGAGAACTAAAATATTTATAAAATATAATAGTTCTTCAAATATATTATTCAAATAATTTAACAGATCTCATACACATTTACCAATAATAGTTAATCAATAATAAATTCTAATATTTTATATACTAATATTTTTAACAATTTTATATTTTTCAATAATTTTTCGATTTAAAAATATTAAACATTTTAAATATTAGAATCTAAAATATTATTTTAAGCATCTCAGAATTATTGTTGCGAGGGATGTGCAGTTCCTTTGTGAGACCATAAAACTCAACCCAAACCGAAAGTGACGTGGCCCGGAACACAAGCTACGTGGACCCAGAACGTGTGCCTCGTGGACAAAAGTGTACTGCCACGTGGAGAGTTGCATGCATTAGGCAAGATGATTTAATAACATGATACAAAGAGAGGTATGGGCAGAAACAGAAATCATAATCGTTAGAGAAAATAGTAATTAACTAATAATGTTGAAGAAAGAAGAGATTCCTGGGGAGGCCACTCACACCGGCACCGCCGTAGTTGAGACCGCCGCCGCCGTAGTACAACGCTTCCGCCCTATCAATCAAATCCACCAGCACCTCTGCGCGTAAGTTATTTCCATCTCAACATTTAGTTAGGCTTTCTAATGAACATCTTACTTTCCCATTCCTCATTCCTCTTGTATTTTTATTCAATAATAAATAATTATCAAAGTTTTTCTATGTTTTTCTCCTTTCATTTTGATTCAATTTTATTATATAGTCTCTTTGTTTTGAATTTTTAAACTTTTATTATAAAAGTAAATAGTTGTCAAACCCATAAAAACTCCAAAACATTTTGGATGATACAACATGGTTTGGTATTAAAATGAATCTCAAGAGTGTATGGTTATTTGACTTGTGTGTATATTGATAATTTATTTTTACTTAAACGTCAAATAAAATTATATATAAAAAAATCTTCATTTTAGGGAAATTATTCTAAAGAATTTTAGAATCTGCTACTAATAAACATCGATACAAGTGCCATCAACATAAAATTTAACTATATTTTATAAATATTTTTGTTTCATGGGCTATATTTGAGAGTGAGTCCTTAGTTTTGAATATTAAATATTTAATGTTTATGAAACTTATGTCTTCACCCTTTAATATTTGAAATCACCTTTAAACATAACAATATAAATCCTTATCTTCTATTGATTTTTAAGACCCAAGCACATGTCCTAGCTTAGTCATCTAACTAATATCTAAGAGAAGTAAAATATAAAAAGTGAATAAAAACAAATGCTTATGTTTGTCGACGTATAACTCCATGACTTGGCTTATTTAACTCAGTCGACAACCGACATGCAAGCATAAGTTGAGATATGAAACACATCTTAATGAGATATTGAGGTCTATGAGCTCTGGGATTCGAAAAAAGAAAAAAAGTCTTTTATTTTGAATTAACTCTTTATAACATTTTGCTCTAAAAAGATTGTTTCTCCTTGAAATTTGCTTTTGGGTTCTCTCTAACTTGTTGAAATTAATTGAAGACAAAAAGATAATTTCCATGGTTTTTGTTTCAAATAAAAATAAAAACAAAAAAGTTATAAAAATGTATTAATTAAAAAAACAAAAAGCATTATCAAATCGATTTTCGTCATCAAATTTTATTATCTAACCATACTCATAATATATAAAGCTACAATTATGTTTTTATCCTGAATTGATCTCCATCTTCTTGTTATTGGATGGACATGGGTGAATTAGGTTTCATTTCTACTCTCATGACATGACAAGGCAACTGGAAGCGCACCATTACTGCGCGCACCTGAACGAAGAGGTTCGACAGTGTCTAATCTTTGACAGCCCGGAGAAAGATGCCAGACTTATAGGGATCGAGTACATTGTAACAGAGGATCTCTTCTTAACATTACCTGATGACGAGAAGCCTCTTTGGCACTCGCATGAGTACGAAGTCAAGAGTGGGACTCTATTCCTCCCTGGTGTCCCGGGCCCAATTGAGCGCCTTGACTTGGAGAAGGTTTGCAAGACCTATGGCAAAGTTTTCCATTTCTGGCAGGTTACCTTCTTCCCTCAAATCCCCAACTAGCTAGAAGGAAGTTTAGTACTCCTTAAATCTAAAATTTTAATTCTTTGTTGGGTTCTTAAGCGACATTATTTGGTTGCTTAACATAAGCTGTTGGGTCAATAATTTTCTTAAACTAAATATAACTGAAGTTAATTTCAGTCCATTGTAACCATTAAAGCCTGCTAAGCGTTAAAATTAATTTTATGGGCCAACCATGGGATGCAGGTGGATCGAGGCGACACTCTACCACTTGGCATCCCACAGCTAATGATGGCGCTAACCCGAGATGGGCAGCTGGATGGGTCTCTACAAGAAAGTAAGTAATGAAATTGTATTATTGTTTCAAAGGTATGTGGATTTTTTATATCGTTTGGTTTGATTTGATTTTCAGAGGTTGAGAAGCGTTATGGGGTCTCGTTTGAAGGGGAGAGGAAGAAAAGAGAGTACATGTCGGGGCCTGTCCATGGTGTCCATCCGAGGGCAAACGGTGGCGGGGAAGGCCTAAAGACAGAACTCCGAGAGACAACGATGCCTTTGGCAGCTTCAATTCCAAGAGTCTTCGTTTGATGAGAGGTGATATCGTGGTGGTTATGAAAGTTGGATGTATATGTATGTGTTTGTGTTTACTTTAAGCGTAATGTTTTGGCAGTACTTTAGTATATCGTCTACTATTTTAAAAAAATTATAAAATAATTGAGTTCGTGGTAAAATAGTTTATTTGGCTCTCTACAAGTTAGAGAATTAGAGAATTGACCTGCATAGGCCTAATTCTTTACTTTTGGTTTGAAACTTTGGGGTTTTCAAATGAATTTCTCATTTTGGAAAGGATATTGAATTTTTTAGTATACTTGAATTCATCTACATCTGCTAATAAAAATGTTGTTAATTTTTAATCTTCTTTTTCTTTTCAATTATTTGGTTAGACATGAAACTTTAAATTTTTCTGACAAGAATTTAGATTTCTTTTGACCTTTTTAGGGGTATTAATGGATTGGTTGGGTTAGGTTGCCTTTTGGGTCATGAAATTGACCGTCTTCTCTCATCCAATTCAATTTTAAAATTTGGGTTAAAAGTTAAAGAAATTTATTTGGGTTGAGTTAAGAAATTTATTTGGGTTGAGTTAGTTGCTGGGTTATTTATTTCTTTTTATTTTTTTAGTATACTTTTATTAGTTTAGAAAACTAAAATTTATCTAATCTAATATTATAAATTTTATGCTAAAACTAGTGGAAGGGTTAATGTCATAGTATGCATTTGGAGTATGCATTTGGGATATGATTAATGATTAATATCTACGTAGGTAGTGTTATGATGTGTGATAGGTAGTGTTATGATAGTATGTGTTTGGAGGATTACGTAGATGGGGTATGAGTGGGGTATGAGTGTATATTTGGGAGGAGAATTATGGTAGGTAATAGTATATTAGTATCTTTTTGGAAAAAAGATTGTAAGGTATATGGTATATTATGATAATACGTGGGGAAGGATTATCATATGTGGATTATATAGGATGATATATATATATTTTAAAATTAAATACTTGAATTTTATATATTTAGTTTATCTTCTTTTTCTTTTGAAACAATACGTTAGAAAGTAAAGTTCATTTTATTTTTAAATTTTAGGTTAGAAGTTTAAAGAACACAAATAGTGGAGGAATTTTTTTTTACAGAATGAATGTTTGATTAAGAATTGATTTTGATGAATACCTTTACAATCAATTATATTAAACAATCGAACTCTCAAATCAATTAATTTTTTTTACTTTATTTCAAACAATTTTAACCAATATAATTTTAAGCAATTTTAACTAGGAATTCTCAACTTACTTGTGTATTTAACTTTTGTAGATAAGTTTATTCAATTGACAGAATAATTGTATATATTTAATTAATTTAATATATAAATAAAGTGTGAAGTGTTCATTGAACTTTGCTCTAATGAAGGTGGAATTCAATTTAGCAGAGGGTGAGATTTACTTAGAATTCAAATGGGTGTTTCAATGGTTTAAGTGGGAGAATTGAGTTTGGTGAAGATAGAAATATTGTTAATGGTAGCTATGATGTGATTAATATGAACCTAAAGGAAAATGAGCTAGTTATAAAATACTTTTCATTCTATATCTTATGGCTAAATTATAAAGAAAATAAGAGCTCTCTCTTTTGTTTAAAAATGTCGTAGTTCTTTTAAAAGTCACAGTACATTTTTCTTTATAAAGGAAAATGTATGTTATCTAAAGAAAAATGTATGTTTTATGAAGATTTTTTAGATGATAAGAATCTATGTTGCTTTTCTATAACTAATTTTATAACTAATTTGCTAACCTAGTGGGGAGTTATTTGAGTATGTTTAAGTTTCATCCATTATTCTTTTTCTGTTGGCTCTAATCTTTAAAATTTAAAATTTTGTTGTGTTTAGGTATGTATTGTTTGGATGAGGTTTGGGATGGTTTCAAAGTAAAAGATAGCTCTGGTAATTAAACTTTTTTTGAGCATTCTTTTGTGTAATTTACAAAATGCTATTGCCTAATGCTAGAGTCTGACTGAGCTCACTAATTTGTTTTTCTACTTCTTCTTTGTACATTGCCTTTGCTCTCTATTTCCAGCTTATTTATGTTAGAAGTAGAATCTGCTTGGTGTAAAAGATGACGAAGCGATCGTGAAAGATTGTGAAAGATTGAAAAGTGTGAAGGCGTTTAGGATTTTTATATTTAAGTATTGTATAGGGATTTTGTCTAATGTATTGTTGTAGAATGTATGTATGTTTAAGATTTCATTTTGTATCTACACATCTAAAAGAGAAATATTATAGTTTATATGCTATTGATTTTATTTATTCCTTTGGTGTAAGAAAAAATAGTTTATATGCTATTGATTTTATTTATTCCTTTGGTGTAAGAAAAAATATTTATTCCTTTGGTGTAAGAAAAAATATTTATGTACATGTACCTTCTTTGCATCGCAAAAAATACCTTTTTTGCATTCTAAAAAATAGATAATAATGCAACAATTTAATAAAAATAAATTTATAAAAATGGACTAAAAAATTACCGACATTTAAGCTCAGTTTTGTACCAGTGACAACATTATTTGTCACTAAACCATCACTATTAGTGGCGAGTGCAATACGTCACTATAAAAAATAAATAGACATAATATATGTTACTAAAAGTAAGCAAATAGACATAATATATGTTACTAAAAGTAAGCATTTAGTAACGTGCATGTGTCACTGAAAGTATATCTTTTGTGGCGCATAATGCTGCGCCACTAATACTTTTAGCTACTCGGATACAACGACAGCTCTAGTGACGAATGAATCTATGTCGCTAATACTTTTAGCGACGTTTTTGGTGCGCCACTAAAAACAAAATTTCTTGTAGTGAGAAAAGAAAGACGAATCATGACAGAGATAAGAAACGGAGAGGGGAAGGAGAAAAAGGAAAACGAAGAGGAAAGCAGAGAGAGGAAGGGGAATGAGGAAGAAGACAAGGATTGAGGAAGGATTATGCAGAAAATCGAGAGGGTATTACGCGGGTATTACGAGGAAAAGTGTTATGGCAAAGTGAGAAAAAATGTGAAAGAGATTTAGGAGGATTATGGAAACCATAAAACTAGAGATTTAGAGTTATGGTAACCCAACCCAATAGTGATAACTAGACCCAAACAACCCAAAAATGTTGTAAAAATGAGGTACAACCATAATACGAAATCGAGAAAATATAATGTTAATAAATAAATAAAATTTTAATTTCTCCAACTTTCGTGGTATTCTCTCTAATGTGAGTGCATCTTAAAACTCTATCGAATACCACTATTTATATGAAATTTGGCAAACATAAGATAGGTTTACATGGCCACTAAGTGTCTATTGTTTGCGTGACACATAAATTAAGTAGTCTTATTTGGACACAAAATACCTAAAATAACAACACACATGACTTGATTAGCTAATGCATATCTATATATTTATCTAAATATTTATAAATGATATTAAATTCGAATTTTAAAATGTAATTAACTCAAATTTCACCCGTTTGGTTGGTCGAGTTTTCTTTGAAAACTCAGAAAACTCTCACTTTTTCGCACAATGTTAGATTTCTTTTACTTTTTTTTGATATCTTCGACTTTTTGAATCCAAACTAGGGTTGAAGCCAATTGATATTTCATATTGTAGACAATGTTGCTATTTTACATTAGTGATACTTTTTTCAAAAGAAAAAAAAAATTGACTGGGTGGATCATTTAATTGTTTTTAATAAAATATAATTAATATTTAAATAGAAGTAATAGTTTATAAAAATTAAAGTGTTTTGAATAGTGTTACGTTTTAGTAGATATAAATTAATTAAAAATAGTTTGAGCAATGCTTTGCTTTACCATTACTAATGGTAAATTAGTGAATGAGTTACATAATGTGTAAGGTTTTTAATTAATTATCTTATTGATTAAGATACTATTTTATATTGTCTAGAGCAAACTCTCACATACTCTCCTCTTTTTTACTCAAGAAAACAATGATAAATCATTTTTAAAAAAACCAGTGTGACTTGACACATTCACGTTGGGTGCAGTTTGGGTGCAGTAACTAAGTTTTTCCAAACATTTATTATCACATATGACCTTATATAACACATTTACAACATGGATACATCTTATGGTAGTTTTAATTTAGAATATAATGGGACAGTTTATGGTCAAAGTCTTGTAATACAGTTCAAGCTTAAATATTTTACTATGCTATTTTAGACAGATGAAATTAAAATATATTTATTGTAGTAGATAACACATTAAAAGGAAAATAGCTAATGCTATATTTGATTTGTTTCCAGCTACTTTTAGAACAAGTGCATTCAATAATAATTTTTTTTTTCAAACTACTTATATTTTATGGTAAAAAAGCACTTGAGGACATAAATACTTGTTTTCTTATTTTTATAATAAGCCGAATGAGAGAATCAATCTATTAACTATGATGAGTTGAAACATATATTTTAGGTGAATTGATTGATTATGTTGATCAATAAGATTATAAGTTCTCAATTCTTATTGATTAATAAGGTTAATTAGTTCTGGATTCAAACCTTTTAATTAGTTTGTACCTAACAAAAATATGGGCAATTTAAAAATCAACTAAAAACAACGTAGAGTTAGCTTCACATCAAACAATAAATTTTTATGAAATTCTGATGAACTAAAGAAAGAAAACATAACAAATGCATAGATTCATACTAGTCCACTTAAGGCAAATTAAAATAACTAAACTTCACACTCTAACAACGTTTTGAGTAGAAATAAAACGAGATTAAAATAACTTCAAGGATTAGTAAGACCAGAACCACCGCCAATACCAACTCCACCACCAGCTCCGCTTCCGAGTCCACCGGCAGCTCCACCTCCCGGGCCTCCAAGTCCACCGATTCCAGTAGCGCCACCGAGGCCACCGCCGAGACCACCGGGCCCAGTTCCTCCAATGACACCTCCCATCCCACCAAAGGGGAGGCCATTGCTGCCAATGCCAGAGTAGCCACCGAGGCCACCGTAAGTGAGGAAGTTCTTTTGGTCGTCGAAGGTGGTGCCCGGCGTAATAGGTCTAGCTAGGGCATGAGTGGCTACAAGAGCGAGGAGCAAAGCAATGAACAATTTGGCCATTTTCTTCTTCTTAATTCTTCGTCTAGGAGACGTACAGTTGTGTGTTTTGTGTGTGTTGTTGACCAATGGACGTGTGAGCATAGGGTTTTAAAGGGGAAAGAGAGTTGAGGGACAGTTGAGAGAAGTAAATGTGAGGTTAAATGCTGAGCCAATGGTGAGTGCCTGACTCTGAGTTTAAATGCTGGGGTTTGGTTTTTGGTTGCTTTCAATTTCATTGGTTCTTAAAAAATGTTGTTTCATAATTTCATACCATTTTATTTTTTAAAATTTATGCTTCATTTTTTCTCAATTTTATTTTATCATAGTTTCATTATTTATTAGAATATTATTTTTAGTTAAACTTCAAATAAATAAATATATATTTATAATCTCATTTAGCAGTCATTTGATTTTGATTTTGATTTTGATTTCAATTTTGAAAATAGTCCTGTACATTTAAAAATTCATTGTTTTGAAACTCTTTGTTCCAAAGTTTTAAAGTTTCTTCTCTCTCTTTTAAGTTATTCTCTCCAATCTTTTGTATCTCTAAAATTATATTTTTTTTCAAAAATTAAATTTCCTACCCATTTATTTTTTTCTCGCTACCTCTTTAACTTTTTTAGTCTTCAATGTAGTTTTTCTTTTTTTTGGTAATCTGATTATTATAAAAGTATCTTTGAAAAACAAAAGTAGGTAATAAAAAATATGAAATTTGTTTTCAATATAAATTATTTACAAATATAAAAAACTTTACCGCACATTATCTCTAGTAGCGTAGATCTAAAATTTTGCTATATTTTATATCTAAAAATGTCCGTCCTTTTAATTTCATGTTAATGTTGTTGTAATTTCGTAGAAAAGAAGTTGTAAGTTGAGAAGCCTTGTCAACACACCTACTACAATTTGGTGCTAATTCACCTTCTATCTTTCCCGTTAAAACGACCTTGTCAACACGCCTACTACAAAATAGAAATTAGGTATGAAAGTAGGCTGAGTCATGGATCTCACTCTCTTTAAAACGTTTTGTGGTTTTGCTTATTTGTGTTGCCTCGTTGTCGCCAGAATAAACATTTGTGTTCTTCAATTAGTTTTGCACTGAAACTAATCGAAATCTCAAGACTCAAGTAAACACTTCTTACACTGCTCGAAAAACTAAAAAAAAATCACTTTAAAGAGAGTGTTTGCTTATAAAATTCTCGCGGGCCAAATGAAAGAGTGAATAGAGTTTATATAGTGTGAGGAAATCAATAGTGACGTTGAAAATTAATTTTGAAACGTCTGTAATTATGGAGAGATTATATTGGATTTTAAATACACAAAATGGTAATAAAACGTTTGATTCTTTAATTATGTCATAAACATCATGACATTTATTATATCTCATCTAGCTTGACCATCTCAATCGTCTAGAATATCAGCATATGATAAGGTATTCTAACATCTAGCATAGCTATCACATGGCTAGCATTACCGTGTAGTCACATAATCAATATCACATAATTTATAAAATTTGATAACTCTATCACTTAGAACTCTTATTGCATATCATAGCAAATCGCGTAGTATTACTGTGTAAAGAAATTTTCATTCAACATTTAAGCCTAATCCATATCTATTTACTCATTAATATGAGATTTAAAATTCTTATGTCCGATTTGGTAACCATTTTGTTTTTACTTTTTAAATTCAGTTATAGATACTACTTCCACCCTCAACTTTTTTCCCTATTGTTATCTGTATCAATAATTTAAAAACCAAAAGCCAAAAAGTAAAACTTAAAAAAAAAAAGTTTAAATAATTGATTTTGTTTTAAAAATTTGACTAAGAATTCAAACGTTTTGCACATTCATAGGTATTCAAAAGGAAACAAATTTAACTCTCAAAATCAAAACAATCATATGGTTCTAGACCAGACTTTAACCTTTTCATTGGGATAAATAATTTAATTAATAAGTATGCTATTTTTAGTTTAAAATTCGATAAATCTCATGATCATTTAAAGGCTATTAAACTCAAATATCTGAATTGTCATTTGCAAAAATAGTTTTGTTTTGTGGAATAACACAAAACTACAAAAGGAGGAAAAACACGTTATCATTAATAACTCTTGAAAGGATATAATATAACTCCAAAGTGATAATTGATCCAATGAATACACACAATATTAATGGATAATCAATAGTTATACAAATAATTGAAACAAATATATATCTCTAAAAATGGTGGACCTGAAAAGTTATAGTTAATAATTCTCATATTGATATAATTTAACCACCGTCAGATCTTATATTAAATCATAAGTCATTTAATAGTCGACATTTATGTAGTAATAATGTTAAAAAAATAGTGCTATTAGATAATATTGGTATGAATACTACTAAACAATAAATTCGAATTAATTTTTAGTATGTTTCACAAGCAAGAGGCTCACATATATTAACTAATAATTGAAATTGCGAAAAGGGTTGTTTATAAAATGAAATGAATTTAAAATATTTACATAAATTAAACTTTTTGTATTAGTCACTAATGAAACAATGTTATATAAATAAAGTGATTGAGTACAATATTGACAATTGTCACTTAACATTAAGGCAACAAACTCAACTAATTACAAAACTAACTATTCTAAAATATTAATGGTATCATCATCCATAACAATGAAACAAAAGAAGAGCTAAGTAATGGTTTTGTAAAAATGTCAATGAGCCGAAGCTGAGAACGAATGGACATGAGTTTGATATCTCCAAAAACCACAACTTGTCAAGAATGAAATGACAATCTAATTCGATATATTTTGTTCTCTAGTGAAACATAGGATTGCTAGCAATGTAGACAACAATTTCAACAATTGAGCAATCCAAGTAAGTTCGCTTGTTGTGACAACAAGAAATCTATGTTTGGCTTCAACAAAAGATCTTAAGACTGTGGACTGCTTTTTAATTAGCTTTCTACGAGACTAAGGCTTTACTAAGAAATATGCATAAACTAGTGGTTGAATTTCGAGAATCAACACATGATGCCCAATCAACATCAACATATGCCCGATATTGAAATGAAGAAGCGGTTGCCAGAAAAATAGCTCTACCAAGACAAACTTTCAAATATCTCAACAAACTATGGGTAACATCAAGGTGAAGTGCTTGCAAGGCGAATGCTACAAATTGTCTCAGTTTGTGAACTGCAAATGTTATGTCAAGTGTGATACAGTGAAATATAAGAGACGACCAATAAGTGTACAATAAACAGATGGATCTTTGAGCAATTCACCATTAAGAGTAAACAACTTAACATTTGGATCAATAGGTAAAGGTGTGGTGGTTTCGATGTTCTAGCTTGTTTCTTCAAGTAAGTTTAAAGTATAATTCCTTTGAGAAAGGAAAATTCCTTTTGTGGATCAAGCAAGTTTTAAGAAAGGAAAATTCCTTGTGTGAGTAACTTTTTAAAAAGAAGGGAAAAATTTTCTAAAGAATTTTTTTGAAAGTTATGTTATGTATAGTGTAATGCCTATAATGACTATATTGTCCAACTAAACAAGCAAAGCTATGAATGATTCACAAGACCCTTTTACAAATAGAGAATAATCGACCTTTGTTTGATTAAAACCAAAGTCCAGTAAGACATGTGAAAACTTGTCAAACAACTGTCTTGAGGTTTGTTTAAGACCATATATTGATTTGTTGTAAAATCCGTGTTTTGGAGTAAATAAGTTGTAAGGAGGGGAGTTATAGAAAAATATTTACTAGGTGTAAATACTACACATTTTGAGGAAGGAGTATGTGTTATGGCTAGGAAATGCAAAGAAGGATAGTACGTGTAATAAAGCTAGGCGACACACTAAGATAAGATAATGCAAAAAGAAAAGGCGACAACAAACACTTAACCTTATCAAGTGACGAGCTAGGCGAGAAGGAGTCAGTTAAGTGTTAAACTTAGATAATTAGTCAGCTAAACACATATTAAGTTTAAGTTAAACATGGATTAAAAGGGTTACTAAACTACCATGTGTAAGACACTAAGTAGAAGCTAGCAAGATAAGACAAATTTAAGAATGATTAATCCAGTTTAGGATTAGTATGAATGATTAATCTAGTTTAGGATTAGTATAAATAGACCTTGTAAGTTCAAAAGAAGTTCAAAGATTTAAAGCTATGCCAAGAGAATATCTGGCGAGAAAATGAGAACTTAAGTTAAGTTAAACATTAAGAAAAAGATAGGAGGAAGCTTTTCACTTTGTGAGTGACCCTTCGGATGAGAAGAGGCAAACTTTTCTAAAGAGTTTTTCTTTGAAAGTCATGTTATTATGTATAGTGTAATGCGTGTTATAATCTTGTTTAATGATTTATATGAAAAACATCACTGTTTGAAAGTATATCTACGAGTTAAAGTAGGCGCTCTTATGTTGCTTGTATGCAAGCAAACCATTAGCTTTATTCCTATTATGAGCTAGTTGTTATGTGAACATAAGAGTCAAGGCAACTATGTGTTGAGTGGTCGAGAAGGTGGCTGGAAGGCAACTATGTGTTGAGTGGTCGAGAAGGTGGCTGGAAGGCAACTATGTGTTGAGTGGTCGAGAAGGTGGCTGGATGCGTTGAGAGGTCTGCATTCAAGATGACCGTCTGAGCAACTGGAATTGAATGAAGGTCTAGAAAGATACTAGTAGTGAAATAAGAATAATCACAGTAGTATATGAATTGAGAAGGTTTAATGTCCATGCAAAAGGAATAAGTAGAGGCTAATGAGGTGTTTCTTGTTTTGATCAACGTGTGTTGAGAAGCTGATCTTGTAACATTATACGATTTGTATTCCTAAAAATATTTTCCTATACATTGTCACTCATTAAGCCAATATTTTCCTATACATTGTCACTCATTAAGCCATTAAGATTATGTTTTAAGTTTCCCTTCCTCAGGTAAGTGAAGCGAGGAGGCCGCATAGAGAAGGCAAATTATGAACTTCTGTTCATGAGGGATTGTCTTTTAATTTGTGTGGCCAGATTGCCGACTCAATATAAGTAGATAATGAACTTCTGTTCATGAGGGATTGTCTTTTAATTTGTTTGACCAGATTGCCGACTCAATATAAGTAAAGTGTTTTCTTTAAATGGTGTCTTTGAAACTTAAACAAAGGGCCCTACCCTCTCTATGGTGTTACAAATACTTGCTGAGGACTAACTAAGAGATATTAATTTAAATTAGAGAAATTATTTTCAAATTGATAAGATTTCTTAATCTAATGACACAATAGAATAGGATTATTTCATATGATATCATATATTTGATAGTATGGTAATGAGATGAGTAACTCATCTGTTTTATAAGGAGTGTGAGTCCCCTTGGTTTTTTCAATGTGAGATTCTCAACATCTCAACATGCCCTCTCAAGATGGTGCCTCTTTGGATTCACTAATCTTGATCGAATCTCAATTTCATTTTATTAGACCGAAGAAAGCCATTTGAGTTTTATAGGTTTTGATACCACATTAAGCAATAAGTAATTAAAACTTGCTCTATTATTCACGAATGAGAACATGCTATAAATAAACACAATGAGTAAAATATTCACAATGGTCACTTAACAAACTTAACTAATTACCAAACTAATAACACATATTACTATTATATATATAAGTAATAGTTTTGTTGCAGTCTATTTAGATAGAATGTAATATTTTGCTATACCTATACATATTTTCAGTATTTTTTCATTTAAAGTAATTTTCTTTATTTTATTAATAATAGCAGTGAACCTTGGATTTTCATTAAAAAGGTGCATGTTTGTAATGATCTGAATTTAAAAAAAAAAAAACTGACTATATGGATTTTCACTAAGACCAAAGTTTGTTAAATTAGCATAAAATTTAAATTAAACATGCCATGTGTTCTTCTCAAAAGATATATAGTAAAGCTAATTCTACCGCACGTTTTTAGACATAGTTAAAATTAACATACTATTAGTGAACTGTCACGACAAAATGGAGTGGCAAAACACATGAATTAAACTATGAAGAGAGCTAGTTATATATATTATCTACTGTTGCGTTAGTTAAAAGATTTTGGTTTGAATTGAAGGTTTAATGTGGAAATAATTAAATTTCTAATTTATTTGTAGAATACTATTTTTTAAAAAAATATTCACGTGGATGAGCTCATAAAATTCAAACGAGGTATTTGGTCCAACAAAATGAATATAAGATCCATTTAAAGATTGATGACCCCAAAGGGCACCATCTTAAAGAAGCATGTTCAGATACGATGTTGAGAATCTCACATTAAAAAAATTTAAGAGAATTGACACCCCTTATAAGATAGATAAACACATTTCATTGTCAATTTCTTTTGAGATGAATCCTCATATGAATATAAACGACAAAATAAAGGAATATTGGTTTTTTTTTTCTTTTCATTTTTATAAAATACAAAGATATATATAACAAACTTAAACCCCACCATTAAAAGAGTGTATAAAACTGAAAAGGAAAGTATAAAACGTTTGGATATTCCTACAATTGAGGAAATATTTCATATCATCCTCCCTTAAGTTGGAGCATGCAAATTGAAAATGTCCAACGTGTTTAGTAGAAGCTCAAATTGCTTTTTACACCAAATTCTTGGTAAAAATATCCACCACTGTTTTGGTACACAAGACGGTGAAATAAGACTGTCTTGAGTCACATATCAAACAAAATCACAATCAACTTCAATGTGTTTGTTGCATTCAGGAAACATGGAATTGTACGCCATATGTAATGCAAACTTACTTTCACAGAAAGAGGGAAAACACATGTGAGAGAATGTCCAAACTTAGAAAAAGACCCTTCAACCAGTTTAATTCACATGTAATGGAAGCCATAAAACAATATTTGGCCTCATCAGAAGAACGAGCTACTATATGGACGATAAGGATCAGGATTTGGGAGACAAGATCTTGTGTCACACGCCAATTGATGATTTTGATCGATGGGAAAAGAAACAGGTTTAGAGCCCAATAATCCAGTTTCTAATATGATATGAGAGCATATTTTCTCTGGCATAAAAAGAGATCTGAAGTGCTTCAAGTAACTTCAATACCAAGAAAATATTTGAGCACATCAAGATCCTTTATATGGAAGCATTTGCTTAAATATACTTTAAAATTTGTCACTCCAAACGAATCATTACTCAAAATTATTAAATAATCAACATACGTTAAAACATTTAGTTGTATAGTCCCTTTAGTGTAAGTGAATTGTGAGTATTCAGAATAGGACTGGACTGAAGAAAACCATACCCCTTCAAGGATGACTCAAGCTTTGCAAACCAACATCGATGAGCTTGGGATAAACCATATGATGATTTACGAAGACAATAAATCATAGTGGAACCATTAGAACTAAATCTAGGAAGGAGTTTCATATGGAATTTTTCATCTAAATCACGATGAAGAAAAGCATTATGAACAACCATTTGGTGAATTTCTAATTCTTTGAAGCTACTATAATTAGAAAAGTTCGAATTGTCACCATTTTTGCAATGGTAGTAAACATTTCATTATAGTCAATCCCTTCAACTTGATTATTTTAAACAATAACTAATCTAGCCTTGAATCTCTCAAGGCTTCCAACAGAGTTGTACTTAACCTTATATATCCATTTACTTCCAAGAGCTCTCTTACCGTTAGGTAATTTTTCCATGCTCCAAGTATCGTTGCTTCGAAAGCACAAATTTTTGTTTGCATTGCACTATGCTATTTAACATCGATCTTTCCTGGTCTCTTTGAAGGATCGTGGTTCAACACTTGTAGATACAGCTGCAAGAAAAACTTGGTGTTGTGTTGTAAATTTGGCATAATTAACATAATGTGCTATAGGAAAAGGTTGTTCTTAATCCACAACCCAATTTAACATTGGTATCAACAGTAACCTCATCAACCAATCGTACTTCATTAACATTAGTATCAACAGTAACCTCGCCAACCCCTCAAAGGATATAGAAGGAATTCCACATTAGATGAGCACTACTAGAAACATGAGTTTTAATAACACTACTAATCAAGACATCGTGTCTTTGAAAATTAAAAAAAAAAAAGGTTGGGGTGAAGTAAATTGTGTCATTGAATGTAAAAATACGAATTATTTCTTTATACAATTTTGTTTGTCACAATTTTATTTGTGTTGACAGAATTTTTGTGTCGTCAATTAATGAAAAAAATTTTGTGTCATTAAAAAAATTTCCAAACGAAAAAACCCTAAATTTCAAAATTTTTGAATTTACCTCCCTCACACAATTAAAACTAAATAAAAAGCCCAAATTTTTTCTCAAGTACAAACGCTCTTATCAAATGAATCCTACGCATATTTTTTTTCTCTCTCTCTACCAAAAACGCAGAAAAAATCGATCGAACGAAGTGGGCTACCATGTCGTTATGAAGATCAACCCTTGCCTTCCAATTTTCTGTCACCTGCCACCGTCGATTCCACACTCTAGCCACTGTAGCTGTTGCTGCCACAATAAGCCTTTGTCGTCAAACCCACTAATCTAGCCACTGTCATCGAATAAATTTATTTAAAAATATGAGTTTAATGACACTTGAAATCAAGAAAAAAAAGGGTGTGAGGGAATAAAATGTGTCGTTAAAAATAAAATTGCTAAATTTTTCGTGACACAAATTGAGTTTTCTTGACACAATTTTTCATTTCGTTAATTAACGACATAAATTATGTGTCATTAAAAATTATCCTAATAAAAAATCAATGTTTTTCTTCATTCGTACACTTTCTGATTTTTTTTTATGCTTTCATCCCTCTTGCGAACCACGACCTAAAATAGACTCTTACTTCATCCCACGTCGTTGCTGTCTTTCTCTCTCACAGACGCTCTCTGGCGACATTTTCCTCTCTCGCAAACACTTTTCAAGACTTTTCCTCCCTCTCAAAAGCTCTCTACCTGCCGTTTGAAGGAGCTCACTAAATTTACAAGTAACTGAAGCATTTGTGGACCATGAGATTGATCAAGTCCATTTATGAGTTAGTTTGATTAGATTAGGTGATACATACATGTATTACGATTAATTTATCTTTTGGATTATTGTAAAACCATTTTCGACAATGTAATTTACATTTTTATTATCAATAAAAAAATCTTTCTAAGCATATATGGATAAGTTGACTCATGTATTTAATTTATTTATATCTATCATTTATATGTCAAAAAATATGTATTGTCGTGACTTAAAAAATAGCAGCGCCAAACAAGTGTTGACATATAAGCTTTTATTAAACAGGAACAATGTCGTAACCATCATGGATTGGCCTAGTGGTAAAAAGTTAAAAGAAAATTAACTAAGAGATCATCAGTTCAATCCATGGTAGCTAAATGACGTTAATTAAAACTCTTTGGCTAGGATAAGTCGGTTATGATGTGTGTGAGAAATCAGCTAAGACATCCCCACTTTCAACATTCTCCATATCATCAAGAGATATTTGAGGATAATTATTGTCCATAGCATGAATAGTTTTCTCTTCAACATTAAAAAAAAAAAAGGAAAGACATTTTCATAGAACTTGACATCACGTGATACAAAAACTTTTTTTTCAAGATCAAATAAACTCCAGCCCTTTTTGACAAATGGGTATCCCATCACATTTACGAATTCGACTAGTAAACTTGTCACCTTCAGAATGTTGATTATTAATTAATTATGTGTGAAAGCTAGACATTCGCTAGTTTTTAAGTCACTAAATGAAGGAGCACAACCAAAGATAATCTCATAAGGAGTTTTGTTATAGATAACACTTGACAGAGTTCGTTTATTAGATAGGCAGTGGCCAAAACATATTCACACCCCAAAAATAAATTGACAATCCTCGCTGAAACCTTAAAGCACGAGCAACATTCATGTTGTTGCGATGTACCAACATAAGAGGTTTGATAAATAATTTCATTATTCGAAAAATAGTTTTCATGCAGTTAAACTCTATTCCACTGTCACTACGAGTAAGTTTCACCTTTTGAGAAAACAGTTGATCAATCATAGCAAAAAAGGACATAAACATTCTAAATACTTCTTTTTTGTTAATCAAAAGATAAACCCATACGGCTCGAGAATAATCATCCACCAAAGTCAAAAGATAACAAGCACCGCATTAAAATGGTTCATCATAAGAACCCAGTAAATTGCAGTGAATTAACTCAAATATTTGAGTGGATTTAGTATGACTTAAAAGAAAAACTACTGCACAAATGCTTAGCTCGATGATAAACTTTACAACTTTTTTTCAAATGATAATAGAATTATAAAGAAAAGGAAGCAACTTCACTATCTTTATTTGCCAACCATTTTAGCATACATTTGGGCTCCCATCATGCCCTCTAAATCAAAATATATATTATTGGTGATAATTCCATTTTCCTCCTTCTGAAAACAAGGTCGGCCACTCCACATCGCAAACTTATCGCAATAATTACGACATTGTCCATTTTGAACTTACATTAACATAGCCTTACTTTTGTTATCACCCGACAGACCTTATAACATTGAAGATAGTTGTGATCATCTCTTACAAGCCCATGTCATTTCCTTGCCTAGCCAGTTTTAAGACACAATAGAATAATAAATAAAATTCAGCAAGGGTCTAAGGGAAGGATAGAACATTGGTGGCCCAAGATTGTATGGTAAGAGTTGTTTCTGTTTTGGCCATGAAGACAGCTTGATTGTTACCAGTGTTCTTGATTATTGTCAGTGTCCAGATCTTCCAAATTTTCTAATGTGCCAAGCCTCTGATACCATGAACAAATTTATAAAAACCATATATTTGCCATTGATTCAACCATATCAGACTCTAAACACAAATGGACAGGCACATAATTGTATATATAGTTTACATAAAATGAGAGTATGGTTTACATCATATCAGAGAAGGAAAGTAATTAAAGAAAATGAATAGATATTCTTGATATCATTTTCACAACTGTCACGTGTGGGCGTGGGCAAAAATGCAATTCTTGTTCATGAATGCTGATGAGTTGGTAAGTACCCATGTAGCGTACGTGTGGGGATTAAAAATCCAGTTTTGGCCACGCAATGGAAAATGCTATCGGCAAAAGCAATGTTAGCTTTTTGTCTGAACTTATAAATGTTCGTAGAGCTTGGATGGACCAAATTTTAATATCTGTCAACATTTTGGTTGTGTTGACTGTGACTAAAATTTTTGTAGTGTCAATAGCTGAGAATACAACTAATCTAAAGAAGGACAATAAATAAGTCACAAGCAGTAATTTGATATTAATTTCTAGCTAGCAGCCAAGATATGAGAGATAGAAAATTAGGATACGCTCCTATCAATGATATCATTTATGGTCGAATAAATTTGGCTTATTTCCTTCCTTCTGAAGGAAAATGATAGAAAAGGAGGAAAGGGAAAGTATAATTAAAATTAGGTTAAAATCATATTTTAATTCTCGTATTGTTCTATTTTGGTCTCCAAACTTTTTATTTTGTTCTATTTTGGTTCCTAAACTTTTAAAAACGTTTATTTTGGTCCTCAAATATTTTTAAAAGAAAACTTATTTTGGTGATCCAGCCTTAGAATTCTATTAATTTTTTAACGGAATGATCATGTAGCTTCTATATTTGGATGGATAGACTCTAGATTATTAATATCATATTGATTAAATTAATAAATAACAAAAAAAAACTTGTTAATTCATGGGGTAGTTGTAAATTTAGCAATTAAATTCAAAATAATTAAGTATATAGCAACATTTTTAAAAATTTACAAATATAGCAAAATTTGTCAAATTCTATCAATGACATGAGTCTATCAACGATAGACCATATTGCAAATATTGGTCTATCACTGATAGACTATATGAAATATATGAGCGATACAAATCTATCAGTGATAGTTTTGCTATATTTGTAATTTTTTTAAAATTTTGCTATAACCTTAATTATTATTGCTGAAATGGTTATCCATTCCAATTTCCCTTAATTCATTCTATAAATATTTTATGCGAACAACCGGCTTGAATAATTAAATAAATCCAAATTTAAAACTAATTTTGTTCTTTTTTTCCTCCAAAACTTAAAATTTTCACATTCCTTCTTAGCTCCCTACTCATTTTGTATGTGGGAATGAATTGTATGTAGCATATATGTTAAGAAAATGTAAAATGACAATGTGTCAAAATGATGACGATCAAAATCTAGAATAAAAGGAACAACATGATTGTACTCGTGACAGAGAAGGAAAAAATGGTAAAATACATGATTAAATGGAAGTATAATAATGGTAAAATAATACACAAACTTAAATATGGAAAGAAACTAAATAATATATCAATTGAACTTGACGCAAATGAATATCATTTAAAATGGGAATAACTTAGTTTCAATCACAAAAGAAATGGCTGTTTCCTTTGTCAATCGATCTTCATTCCTTTGTCTGTATTGCTTTCCTTGTCTTTGCTGGTAATTCACTCTCTCTTCTCTATTTAAAATGTTAGGCTTTAGTTTCTATGCATTTGAACTTAGTTCATTTTCATTCATACATGCTTTTAAAATGTTCAATTTCATTCATATATACTTTCAAAAGATTCATTTTGATAATGTACTTTTAATTTTGGTTTTCTTATGTTTTAAAGAATAAAAAGAAGGCGACCATTCTAATTCATTGATTTACATTCTTAAATGATCAAAATAGTCACTTTTAGAAGTTGCTGGATCATGAAAGTACAAGGACTAAAAGAAACATTTTGAATATATAAGAACCAAAATGTACGAGTATAGGAACAAAAATGCACATTTAAAAGTACGGAGTGTGAATGTAATATTTAAACCTAATTTAATTTACCTTTACTATGTCCGTCGTCTTTGACATATCACTTATTATATCAAAAAATTATAAATTAACAAGTAAAACAAAAAAAATTATTTTAAATAACAAAATTTATAAAATATGTACAAACATAGTAAAATATCATAATTTATTTGTAATAAATCAAATAGACCAAGATAGACTATTATCTGTGTGTATCATGATACAGATTGACATAAACAGTAGTCTATGAAAATCTATTGTGGATAAACGGTGATATTTTGGTATATTTTGTAAATATTTTTCTTCATTTAGTTACTCCAACTTCCTTCATTTAATCCCATCTAATAACAAAAAAGGCTCATGTCCAAATCAAAATATGAAATTTTAAAGAAAACCAAGAATTTTCTTATATATATAGCATATGTTTTGAATAGAAAGTAGATGAATGAATGGAGATGATTATATGACATTGCAGGGAGAGGACCCGAGACAATATGTGGGCAAACGACGACTGGAGCATGTTTGGGAGTGTGCTCAGGTTTTCCAAATTGTAACCAAACTTGCCTCGATCAAGGTTATAAGGAGGGTGGTAAATGTTATTCTGATGATCTTTGTTGTTGCAATAATTTCTAATTCCTATTCTATCAACTTCTTCTTTTCAAATCCAATAAAATTACTATCTCTCTACTCTACACATTGTGTAGATGCATGACGAACTACAATATCTAAATCAACAACTATACATTTTTTATGCATGTTTCATTTAATTTTGAGAATCCTATTTTAATAGTTTAAAAATGATTCCATTCTTGTATACTCTTATTTCACTCAAATTCGATTCACTTCTCTAAATCGTACACTAAACAGTACTATAGTGAATACTGAACATACTTTGATTTCCAACGACTTTAAACACCCGATAAGCAGTTATATATATATATATATATATTTCTCGTTTTTGCAACAGATCTATCATATATAACACATAAATAGATCTAAGCTCTTAATAATTAAGTGAAAGATGTAAAGAAAGCAAAATTTTCTTTGTGTAGCTTCAAGAATAAATAAACTTTCCCTAGGCATGTACATTTTTGTCCATCTTCTTCTTCTACTTCATTATCTTTGATATTGAATTGTGTCAGTGTCTCGATATTTCTTGCCAAATCCCTATAGGTGTGAGGTTGAAGGAAAAATAGAGATTCGAATTAAGGAGAGAGTACTTTGTCAAAATGATTTTACCAAAATCAGTAATTGGTTTTTGCTAAAAGAGAAAGGCAAACTTACAACGTGTGTGATCAAGGAAGCATCTTCGTGGCATTCCCTTCTCCAAGTATTTCACCAAAATCATCAGATTTTGAACCTATATCTTCTCCACATTGGGGTGCAAGATGACCAAAGCCCAACGAATACTAGCTAATATAGTATTTGGATTTTGAACGAGTACTTCATATACTAATATACTATCCAATGTAGTATTTAAAATTACTTTCTCGACCGATTGTTATTAGATTTAACTATTAAATATACTTTTTAAATATCAATCAAATAAAGGAATAGTTGCAAATTTAGCAATTAAATTCAAATTAATTAAGTATATAACACAATTTAAAAAAATTTATAAATATAGCAAAATTTGTCAAATTCTATCAATGATATAAGTCTATCACTGATAGACTATGTTGTAAATATTGGTCTATCACTGATATACCATATGAAGTCTATCAGCGATACACGTCTATCAGTGATAATTTTGCTATATTTGCAATTTTTTTAAAATGTTGCTATATCCTTAATTATTATTGCTAAAATAGTCATTCATTGCAATTTCCCTAAAATAAATGTTTGATTGATGTTTTAAATTGAGATTTGATTTATCCATTTGAAATTTCAATAGAACCAAACACACATGCTTTTTTCAAAATAAGCTATTACCATTGCGAGATATTTAAGTCATTGTCGTATTTGGTATAACGTTTTTAATGTAATTAAAATCTCAATGGAGTATTTTTAAAAATAGCAAAAGAAATTAAAATATTTATAGATTGTAGTAAAATTTTGGATTCTAGCATTGATAGTCTTCTATCACTGTAGCATATCAATGACTATCAGTGATAGAATCTTCTATAGATGGTAAATATTTTGTAAAATCTACCATTTTTAAAAATTCCTCTAAATTTATACACCATTTATTGAAATAATTATCGAATGATATTTCATCTACTTGGAATATTAATAAAATGAAGGAAAATTGCATTAGATAACAAAAATATTTAGAGAGAGAAAAATACCTCATAACACCTCTTTTTTTTTTTTTTTTTGCATATTACAAAATTGGCTAATACGACGGTAATCAGATGGTAATATAATTTTAAATTTACTATTTTTTAAAATATAAGTGACATGAGTTCTATTATCATAATTTTTTTTTTTTTGCTATTTTTGCAAACTCTCCTAAAATGAATCTTGATATTGTTGACATATAATGGTTTTAATCCTTAAATACCGAAGCTTTTGCAAAATAGCAAAAAAGTTTATATAGGGCTCATGTAATTACATTTTTAAAATTGCAAAAGTAGCAAAAGCGGATAACCTTCTAATAACCCTATGATATATCTAGTTATTTGTCATATTTGCAACATGCAAAAAAGAGGTACTATGTGCCGCTTATTTTCTAATTTTTTTTTTTTTTTGTCATCTAATACAATTTTCCTTAAATATCCATAAACTAATACATGTATCTCTTAGTTCAAGTAATTAATAAAATTGATACCAATACACTTGATATAGCCATAAAAATAAAGGGTTTTAACTATTATAGTCTAAATAGAGGTGCCTTATTACAAGTTAGACCTAATGTTGCCAAATTTTTCATAAATTTCTTAATGAGCTTCAATTTTAAACAAATGTACATCCCAAAAGACCAAATGGTCCATCTTTATTATTAATAATATATTTAAAAAATAGAAAAAATTAAATAAGAAAAGTGGACATGTGATTAAGATTTGCATTTATAAGATATCTTATGGAAATATGGTATATGATTTATTTTATTATGGTAATATTATAACAAAATTACCCTTCAGTTATTTTTCTTTTCGTGATTTTGTTAAAAAAATTCATCCCTCTCTCATCTCTCTCTCACTTTCTAATCTCTCTCTGTCCATTCTTTCTTAGTCTATTCATCTTCTTCAAAAAATTTCGATGAATGCATATTTGTTTCATACTATTAATTATATGCATGAAATTGTAAAATATTGTATGACATGAAATTTTTTGGTAAATTTTTTTTATAAAGAAAATTTACAGCGAATGGAGTATATATGTCACGTAATTTACAATATAAACCCTTATTTATAGTCATTTAAGTATATATACCACGTGTTTTTCTTTCATTTTGTATTGTTTTTCATAATTAGCAATTTACAATAGAAGGAAACACACATGCTTTTTTCAAAATAATTAGCTATTACCAGATATTTAAGTCACTATTCGTATTTGGTATAACGTTTTTAATGTAATTAAAATCTCAATAAATTTAAACACCATTTATTGAAATAATTATTGAATGATATTTCATTTACTTGGAGTGTCAATATAAGGAAAGAAAATTGCATTAAATAACAAAAATATTTAAAGAAAAATATCTCATAACATCTCTTTTTTCATATTACAAAATTGGGTAATACAATAATCTGATTTTAAATTTATTATTTTTGTAATTTTGAAAATGTAAGTTACATGGATTCTATTATCATAAAAAAAAATTGTTATTTAATGCAATTTTCCTTAAATATCCATCAAATAATACATGTATCTCTTAGTTCAAGTAATTAATATAAGCGATACTAATACACTTGATATAGCCACAGAAATAAGGGGTTTTAACTATTATAGCTTAAATAGGGGTGCCTTGTTACAAGTTCGACTTAACCTTGCCAAATTTTTCATAAATGTCATAATAGGCATCAATTTTAAACAAATGTACATCCCAAAAGACCAAACTGTCCATCTTTATTATCAGTAATATATTAAAAAAATAGAAAAATTAAATAAGGAAAATGGACCATCAGATATGATTAAGATTTGCATTTATTATATATCATTATGTAAATATGTTATATGATTTATTTTATTATGGTAATATTATAATCAAAATTGCCCTTAGTTATTTTACTTTTCGTGATTTTGTTAAAAAGATCATCTTTCTCTCATCTCTCTCTCACTTTCTAACCCTCTCTCCGTCCATTCTTTCTTAGTCTATTCATCTACTTCAAAAAATTTCGATGAATGCATATTCGTTTCATACTATTAATTATGTGCATGAAATTGTGAAATATTGTATGCCATGAAAATTTTCGGTAATTTTTTTTATAAAGAAAATTTACAGTAAATGGAGTATATATGCCACGTAATTTACAATATATGCCCTTACTTACAGTCAGTTAAGTATATATACCACACTTTTTTCTTTCGTTTTGCATTGTTTTTCATATATTCCACATAATTTAATAATTCACTACAAGAATCCAAGGTTCTGGCGACGCAGTCGAGCGTCGCTAGAAAACCATTGTGTGTCGGTGAAGGCTACCACGAAAATAACTCGGCAACGGTGTCGTAAGAAGGTCAACACATCGGCCAAAACCGTTTGCCAATGTTGAGTCAGAGCATCGAAAATAACTCCAAGTCGACGTCCTGGTGTGCGTCGTTGTAGGAAGAGCCAATGCAACATCGACACAGCTTTGGGTGATCTCGCATCGTAAGATGACACTATTCGCAATGTGGTATGTGCGTTGGGAAAGGTTTCACCATCTTTTTTTTTATTTTGATAATTTAATTTTAACATTTTTATAATTGAATTCGATTTAATTTGATTGAAATTGTAAAACAGGTAATGTAAAATTAATAAAACATCAAGCAAATATATATTAAAATTAATTAAAATATTCCAAAGAAGACACATTTTGTTTGTAGAATAATTATAATAAACTGAAACTAAAAAACAAAACGACTAAGTGATACCTATATAAAAGTCCTCCGATGTCTTCCAACCTACAATGACACGAAATTAAAATATAAATATATATATCACCTCAAAAAGAAGTAAAAGAACGTAAAAGTTCATTAAATGAAGAAATCAAGGTCCTCTGGCTGACTTATCATTGAGTTCTACAATCATCTTCATCATTTATGCCATCTTCTAATCACTTTCCTCATGCCACAGTCTATTTTTCTCTTCTACTTCCTCAAGACGAGTTTTTAAGCATGTCAACGTGTCCTTGACGTGCATCTCTCGCTCGTGGGCTAATGCAACTAAGGAAGAACTGTCAGCAGCGTGTTAGGACTTTGGCCTAGGACCCCAATCAAAAACCTTTGAGTAGCTCGATTGTCTACCCAACACTGTCTCGCATATCTCTTCATCAAAAAGTGGTTGAAAACTCTTTGTAGTGGGCTAGGACTGAATGGTCAGCATTTGATTCTACAAAAAAATTTTGATTGATTAATAAGTTATAAAACGTGTGTAAATAAAATGTATTTACAAAATGAAGACATAAAATATAGCAGAAACATACATGAGCATCGACCATTTGGAGAGTGTGTTTCTTTGAGCAACTTCACTTGATAGATTGGATGACCCCGTCATTTAGTTAGCTCATGTGCTCGTTATATAAATGACTTGGCGCCACTATTGTGACTGTAGGGTTGCTTCGCTCTAGCAGCCCTATTCATCGATGATTGCTCCTACATGCAAATAATATCAAAATGTTACGTTAAAAAAATGAACTACCGTTTGAAAACATTAATAAATTCTAAATCACCTGAAAATGTCGGGTAAGGTAGTGCTCGCATAGAAAATGTCAATCTTCCCCACGATTCTTTAATCTGGGGGTGGGTTGGCACATGCCTGTTTAGGATCACTGAACTTCTTGAAATGACGATGGTTCTACTTCTGAACTCCTTCCAAGTGGTAAGCATCTAATGCTCAACGAACCGATTAAGTACTGGATTTGTTGTAATTATAATTAGAATATTGAAATAAGTGACTTCATAAAAATTAAATTAGTCATTGTGTTCAACTTTAATGAGTTGAATTGAAAATTTGTAATTTGGGGTTTTTAAAATTTGTAAAAGTTGCGTAAGCTGGTCAACATGAACTTCGCTCAACTGACACTTGCATGAACCTGTGGACAAAGGGTCCTAAGTTCAAATCCCCACCCCGACCTGTGCATCTTTATGAACTTTAAGGCCACAAAATGTGGAACATTCTTTTAGAAGGCTTTTGAAAACAAAGAGGTTCACATTATTTTAAAAGGCTTTTGAAACAAAGAGTGAGTTATTACCGTCTTAGTTCATTATAGATGTAATATATATTTTTCCTTTCCCAATCTTTAACAAAAGTTCAAAATTTTGTATCGTAAATTAGAATATATTTGTCTGTAAAGCAAATGCGTGTATCACATATATGTACCAAATGTATATCATGTGTATCAAGTGCTTGCTAGAATGATATCAAATGTATCATGTGCATATCACAAGTATATCAAAGTGAATATCGGTAGAGTATCAATCTATATCAATGATGTATCAGCGTGTATCAAATATATATTAGTGGTGTATTAAGGTAGGTATATCAAATGTATACAAGTAAATAAGTCTGTCTGAAGGGCCTCAATTTTCTAATTTTTTTTCCCTGACATGCAAACAAAAAAGACCTTAAATTAATTCCAAAACAATCTTCTTATTTATTAATTTACTTTTAATCATTTTTAATAATTTTGGATCGTAATTTGCTTATAAGTGGGACAATAGGGGTGTTTTAAATTTCAATAGTAAGAAAAGTCAATCACCAAAAAGAAAAATCACTTGGTTAGAATACTTCAAAAAAAATTATATTTTAAAGTAATTTTTCATTTTTCAAAATTAAATTTTTATTTTCTTTCCAAACATGATTATTTTGGAGAGGAAAGTAAACATGATCCTGACAAAAGTGATTTTATATAATATGTCAAAATCACATCACACAAACACAACCTTGAACAATATCAAAACTATTTCGTACGATATGGTGCTCATAACAATGGAAATTTTAAAATGCAGAAAATATAGACCTTGCTTTTGAATGTTGAACTCTGAAGATGATAAACTTATCAAGATATAATCTACCTACAATACAATCTAGATCTTTTAACAAAACGCTAAATTAAAATTAAAGTTTAAAATTTGAAAATATCAAAATTAAGAATTTTAGATTGAAATTTGAGAAGAGATAAACAAAATGCAACAAAATCATTTTTTTAAAATATGAAGTATGATTATCCAACCAAAAAATCTTTTGTCATATCTATATATATATACACATATAATTGATATTTATTACGTGAAATCTAACAGTTTTACCTTGATGGATCCATAAGAATTCTCATTTAAGTCTTATGATCAATAATTTTTTGGAATATAATAATAGAGATGGGCTCAATTAATTGTTACACATAAAAAAGATATTATAATCAATATATTATAAATTTGAAGTTAGGAACCAATTCCTTAGAAACTGTATACATGTTCAAATAATAATCTTTAGTTCCATGAAAATTCAAAAACTTCAAATATTATTCTGTAAAAAATTATAGAATTTCGACAAACAAAAATTGGATAACTAGACCTACAGTTACATGAAACAAGAGGAGTTGAAATGGAAACATCGCTATAAAAGGAATAAGAAGACTGTATCTCAATGATAGAGAAGAAAAAAATGGTAGAAAACATGATCTAATGGAAGCATAATAATGGTCAAATACTCAAACTCATATATGGAAAGAAACTAAATAATTAATTAGTTGATTGATTTAGAGATCAGAGATTGAAGCAAGTGAATACTATTTAAGGGGAATGAAGTTATCTTAGTTTCAATCACAAAAGAAATGGCTGTCTCCTTTGCTAACAGATCTGCATTCCTTTGCATCCTTTGTATTGCTTTTCTTGTCATTGCTGGTAATTTAATTCACACTCTCTCATTATATTGCAATTGCCACTTTTTTCTCTCTTTTAGTCCAATTTAATTTTCAATTGCTATCTATACAGTAATCTACAAATATTACACTAAAAGTAGGTTAGAATCTATTAGTGATATACTTCAACTATTGGATTTTTTTGTATTTAATTTTAAAAAAATGTGATTATACTCTTAATTATTATCATAAAATGGATATCTATTGTAACGACCAAAAATGAAATAACAATTAATTTAGATGCTTGTATTTTATTCTCTGGAGTTTTTCGAATTTATGAGGTAAAAGTATGTCCAAAATTGGTACGATAAATACTCTTTTTTCTCTTCTTTTTTTCTTGAATATCATGTTAAATATTTACTTTAAATGTTCTTTTCAAATATAGAAAAATGAATCTAGCTCATTGATAGACTTTGACAGTTTATTATAATCAAACATAGAAAGGTGCAAGTAGAATGAATCAAGACTGAAGATGACATTTGAATGAGAGTGATTTTGGGAGGAATCGAGTGTTAACCGTGTCAATAAATTGTAGGAACGGGACCAGAGGCAGCATGTGCGCAAGCGGCATGTTTGGGATCATGTTCGAATTTCCCAAATTGCAATAAAGCTTGCATCATTGCAGGGTATGAGAGTGGTGGTTCATGCACAGGAAATTATCCCTCCCTTTCTTGCTGCTGCGATTAGTTCTTCATTCCTATGATATCAACTTCTTCATTTCAATTCAATAATAAATTTCATCTTTACATATTGTATTTCTTCATTCCTGTGTAGTATGCCCATGAAGTCTTTGTAACTGAATGAAGTGGCAATATGTGAAGTATTGTACAATTGCTGCTGTTGTGCACACATTTTTATGTTTCTTCATGTTTCAAGAATCCTATTGTCATGTTAACAAAAGTGACTCTCTTTTATAAATTATCATTAGTACTATGTTTCATGTCTACATCTTTACATTTCACATGCAAATTAAAAAGACTATAATTTTGGAGAAAACTACTAGTTTAAGTTATTAAAACTCAAGGCACTTGGCTCTTGGAAATGGTCTGTTTTAATTTACTAACACCGATCTTCAACGGTTTTGGAGAAATTTTGATGTACTTCAATCGTATCAAACTACATGATAAATGAGTAGTTAAATTAAGAAGCCCAAGGTTTATTTTCTTATTCTCGTTGGCTTTAGTTATTTGACCCTATATTTGCTGGGTATTATTAAATTTAAATGGAGCATAGAAACTTGTGATAGATTGTAGGAGGAATTGAAGAAAATGCAAGAAAAGGGTGAATTGTTATCAAATAATCATCTTTATAAAACATCGTTAATATACTTAATTATTGAAGAATAGGGTGTATATTAGCATCTTAATCTTATCTTCATCTAACTTTATCATTGATACACTACAATATAAATACTAGTTATAGTAAGATGATCGTTCTAATGATATATTATGAATATATTAGACTCATGTAGGCATCTATTACAATACTAATAAATGATTATTTGAATCTATCACTAATAGAAATTTCTAAGATTTTATTTCTGATTGTTGCAGAAGTCCGTTGATCTTCGTTATCACTTTTTATCCTATATGAGAATCTTTTATTGCTATATGAATGAAACAAAATTCAAATGTAAAACAACTACTTATTTGTATTTCTTCTTATCTTTGACGATCAATGCTTTGTGGATGAAGTACAATATATGCAAATTACTTTTATGTGATAATCACAAATTGCACCTAGGCTTTTCTATGTTCATGTTTTATGTTAGTTCTATTGCAGTATTTAAAAATGATATGAATGTGATAGGTAGTTTGTGTTGTTAGAGGGTACCCTAATCATATATCCTCAATACAATAGTGATCCACTCATTCAGAAAGGATACTTTGGACAAGACGGGCAAGCCGGAGAACTCAACAGTCAACAAGAGATTAAAACATACAAAAGGCCACACAAAAACCTATCAATTAAGAGGGAAGTTGTTCATAGATCAAGGTTTTAGCCATACTACAATCAAGTCGAATGAGACCTAAAACTTATTGTCTTTTTCTTATTCTCGCTTCATTTCCATTTTCCTTGATGTGCATAAATTTCATTCACTTATTAGTTCAATGTCTATCAGTTTCATGTTCACTAAACCCTACAGCCATATACCGTCCATCAATATTTGTTGCAATGCCTTAAATTCGTTATGTGACGATAAGGATAACCTAGTATGAGGCTTCCGTTGTCCAATCAATGTGTTGAGATTCAAAGGCAACTTGTCTTTGGTGGGGGGTTTTTGAGCAACATCTTGAAAGCTCTTCAGTTTTTGTAATTGAGCAAATGCACTTATTTATGAGTTGTTTATGATTTTAACCTTAGGATTTAGAGAAGTGCAATATGTCTAAGCTCAAACCTAATAGCGTCGTTTTGTATTATGAAATATTCTCTTTAGTAAAATTGTTCTCTTTCTGCTCTATGGACGTAGTTAACATACTGTTAGATGGACGACAACGTATATTTGTATATCGATCTTTATACGTTTTTGAATTGTTTAATGTTTTAAAATGTTCATGAGACATGAGGGATTAGAAGATGCACCAATATATCTCAACTAGATTGACACCTCTTAACATTCCGCATTACACCCTAAAACCAAAAGCTATGCATTATATTCAAAAGATAAAAGAGCTAAAGAAAATTAAAGACTTTCAATTGAGACAAATATATAAAAATATATACATATTTGTTCATGAATATATCATTCATCAAAAGCATCACAATAATATCACAAATGTCAAACATACATCTCAAATAGCTACAGTGCTAGCACTATTACTTTAAATCTTAATACTTTTTTTTATTTACTTTAGAGGCTTTTTATTCTTAGTCCCTTTTGTTCTCTTTCCTTGCTTCTATGTACTATTTGGATATTATAATGAAACGGGACACTGAGGATGTTATAGAGTGTCCATCTAATGGGATATTCAGATGCACCGAACCTATTGTCCCATCATATCTTATTAAAAAAAAACATAAATCTCAAATAACAATCTAATCTAAAGATTCAAAAACAATTCCTCATAATATAAATTTAAAATAAATTAAACTAAATAGATTTCATGAATTTACCTCAACTGTGAATTAAAATACGAAATTAAATGGAAAAAAATGCAACCATGGAGGTAAAAGAAAAGAAAACTAATCAACCATGAAATGAAACCCACAAAAGAATTATTCTTAAGCCTGATTTTAACCACCAGCCATCGAGAAGAATTCGGCATGGACGTCCACACATTCATTTCCAATATGATTTTTTTAAACTCATTTTTTGCATTATAAATAGGATCAATATTTCAAAGCTTTAGAACAAAATATTATCATCAGCTGCGATCTGAATGTGATTCGAAGTGTAAAAACAAAGTGAGAAAAATTAAGTAATTAGAGATTAAGAAAAAAAGATTGTTAGACTGAAGAATGGCAAGCTTTTTGGCAACATCAGCAACCATTCCAAAGCTTCAACGTGCTGGATCTATTATTGTACACAACCCATGGAGTTCTAATGTTTTTGTCTCTCTCAGACCAAGACATGTTAGTTTTCATATTCTCTATAGTAAATACCTATTTCTTCTATGCTTTTTCTTACTTTCCACTTTGTCTTTGATCGATAAAATGGTGATATAATTAAATTTATCATATTTCAAGTTAATCGATCATTTAATATGATATTAATTAGAGGATAAGAGTCATGGGGATCATTAATCGAGAAGATGCATGGGGATCATTTAATATGTGTTTAAATCCATCTGATATCCCTTCTTCTCTAATTAACATTATATTCACTCACAAGCAAGAGATGTGTAACAATTGAACTATATCCCATTACCATATAGCTTTTAGGTAAATCAACATTTAACAAAATATTTCCTATTAACTTCGTAATTCAGAAAAAGGCTGATGATTGTTATAGGTTTTTTTTTTTCTCTCTTTGAGATAAATTGTATAACTTTGAGCATAGTTTTTATTTTCACGATACGCAAATTCATAATAGAGAGAGTCTAATAACACATTGAGTAATTATCCCAAATTGGGTTTAGGAACCAAACCATAATGCTAAATATTATTTATTAATATTTACTTTAGTTTCATTCTGAGTTATATATATATAGGTTTTTTAATGATAATAAAGAAAGATTATTGGAAATGGAAAATGTGTATAGGGAAGTTCACAGGTTACTGCAGCAGCTGCTGATGAAGCTGCTCATGTCGTGAAGCGAACCACCGAGAGGGCCGCCGAAGAAGTCAAAGATAAGGCCGTCTCTGCCGCCGATGAGGTAATTATTTAAGACAACCAACTCTTTTCACATTTTTCATACTTAAAACTTTTTTAACTTTTATATATATTTGTTTTGTTTCTTAAATAGACCCATTGGGATTGGTAGCACTTCCAGGACTTCTAAAATCAAGTGTATAATAGGATAACCTTTTGCAATTATATATATATATTGCAAAATATGTACACTATTGTTCTTCCATTAGTGACGGTCTTTATTCACTAATAGTAATCTACAATGCTATGGTCTTTTTCAGTAGACTCTATGAGTACTTGAATCTAAATTTTGCTAAGGGAACGACAGATGAAAACACATTTTTTTTTTATGTAAACATTAATCAAGACCTTAGATTTAAATACTGAATGTTTCAATAATTTAATTATTATACTCTCGGATTTGTAATGATTTCTCGTTAATCAAATTTTCTCATTTAAGCTAAAACATATTTAATGGAGAGTACATACTACATAGACTAAATTATTATGTAAAGGAATCATGAAAAACTAAAGTTGAAGATCAACAACTCATGTTAAGTATATGTTATTTTGTTTTAATGATGGGTTGTTAACGAAAAATGAAGGTGACTCAAAGAACAAAAGAAGTAGCAGGGAAGGTGAGTGAAACAGCACAAGATATGGCTGGGAAGGCAAAGCAAACAGTTGAAGATGCATGGGGATCAGTGAAGGATACAACTCAAAACATTAAACAGAAAGTGGTTGGCAAAGCTGAAGAATCTAAAGAAGCCATTAAAGACACTGCAGAAAACATCAAAAAAAATATCAAGTCTAACTGTTGATCATTCTTTAGATTTCTTCTATATTATTATTGCATTTGCATCTACTGTTTTTTCCATAATGCTTTTTCATTATGTTCCCCAATTCATACAAAATGCGAATTTTTTGTTTCTCAAGTTGGTTACCATATTCAACATTAGTGCCCATTAATTGGTATATTCAATAAAATTCTCACTATTTTCTTTATTTTGGCTTTTAAAGTCCTCAATTTAGTCTTTGCTATTAAATATATTTGTGCTTCTATCCTAATAAAGAAAAAAACACATTTTTCGTTTCCATTTGAAATATAAAGATAGAACTTCAAATTTCGTTATAAAATTTTTATTTATAAATAGATTGGACATATTTAGAAATCAATACACAATATTTAACAATATCAATAAAATATTGTTAATGTGAATTTGTATTAATAATAACAAAGTTTAAAGGTTTATAAATATGAAATTTTGCAATTGTTTGTGTAAACATTATTTTATAAATATTACATATTTGTAATATTCTTTCATGTCTACCATATGTTTTTAAATAGTTAGTATCATAGCCTATTTTGGACTAAAATGACATTTAGGGGTAAAATAAAGTGAAAGAAAAGAGGTTTAGGCCAAAAGAGAAAAAAAGGGGCGAAGTTGTGGGCAAGACAATGTCCAAGAGAGATTTTTACATGAAAATTCTTCTTTTGCCCTAATGTTTTGAAGATATGAGCTTAAATTTAAAAAATTTTAACTAAGAATTTTAGAGATAACTAAAGATAATTAAGACAGAAGATTTTGTCTTGCGTAAAGTTATTGATGGAGGATAGCTTAAGTCCAGGAGACATTTAAATGTTCGAGGAAAAATTGCTACACTGCCTTCAATTACTAGTTGGATTGAATAAGCATATCCTACACATTTCACCTTTTAATGAAGTTTTTTCTTTCTGGAATTTTTTTATAAGTAAATTTAATTTTTTGTCTGTAACTCAATAACTTTGTTGTTTGCTTCTTGCAGTGAAGGATTGGGATGCTATTAAATTTGGACTTGACAACAAAGTTTATTTTTATGCTCTCTTTCGTCAAAGATGCAAAGGTAGTTCATGAGTTGAAGAAATATCTCGAGAGTAAATAGCTTCAGATCTTTATGTTGTGCTAATAAAGACAATTTGGATGCTGCATTTTTGCTAGTTTGTTCTGCTACAGTCTTATTAACTTATCTGACTCTGCAGACTGTGGTGTTGATATTCATGTGATTGTAAAAATAGAAAGTGCAGAGTTTATACCAAATTTGCATTCAATTATTATAGGGTAATTGTTTGAGCTTTTTCACAGCTTCGTTAATGTTGAATTCTATTCAAATGTTTTCAATTTTGTTGATAGTCTGGGACTTGGTTGCTAATTGAAGAACATTATTTCTTTTCATTTTAGGCAATGGTTGCCCGAGGTAATCTTGGTGCAAAACCTCATATTGAAGAGGTTACTCTTCTGCAGGTAGTTAACTTTTCCAATAATAATAATATTAAAGAAAGCAACGATCTTTTGGGTACGTTAGAGTAGAAGGGGATGTTTGATGTTTTATATGGAAAACTTTCTAAACATACTTTACCTTTGATTTTAATCATCAATATTCAACAACCAATTTTCTAACTTTCTAATTTTTACTTAGAATCAATTTAACAAAACCTGAATCAAACTATATTTGTTAAATACAAGAAATTTTTTCTCCTTTGCGTTTTAAAAATAGAGTGCACCTAAAAACGTAAGAATAATGAAGCCTATCTACAGGTATCTTTTTCATATAATCACTTTGTTTTAGGTTCAAAGTATGAACTTGTCTATTGTACTTTCTATGTAGAGCTCTATGTAATTTTTAGAATAGAAGAATTGCAAAAGTAGTGAAGAGTGAAACAACTAGCAAGCCTTTTTTTGAGATCATATTATAGAGAGTGATAGACAGTGACATATAATTTCAAGGGTATCTCTTCTTCCTCTTTTTTCTTTTCATCTATTTTTCTCTATCTCATTCTCTTTCCATCAGATTTTTCTAGTTCCCCAACTAGGTTCTTTTAATTCTCAGGACCTGCTCTTTGATCTTCTTTTTTGGAATTGAATTTTCCTTGACTTTTCTTTTTCCCTCCAAATCATCTTCACCTGAGTGTTTTTCATTCATGTGGTAACTTTTCTAATTATCTTAAATTCATGTCTTTTTTAAGCTTATGCAAAATTGAGAACATGTTGGGAGGAATCAATATGAATTTCAGCATTTGGGTTGTTTGCTTTTGACTAGGATCAAAAGAATGGTGTGGTTTAGCTTGTTTGGCTCAATGAAAAGATTATTAAGAACTTGTTTAATCAAGTTGATTTTCTGTTGTTGCTACTATTTTCAATTAATTTAATAGCACGAGGCTTTCTCTTACTTTTTAGCTACTTTATGCTTAAAGTTAATTAAAGTATTCTCTAGGTATGCTTCATGTTTTTTTTTGTAAAGCTTCTAAAAACTATCTATCTTGAGTTTAGACTTGTTTCATCTTTATTCATATTCATAATTTTTGTATTGAGGCTTTGTGATATTAATAATTCAGACTTGTTCCAACTTCTTGTTCTATGTTTATTAGTAGTTGGTTGAATTAAAGTAAAGTATTGAAGTCTTAGGGTGATATTCAAAATTTATGTTTTAGGACCTCAATAAAACAGATTAAATAAATTAAATAAAATGATCATGGTATATTACTACATGTTTCAAGGTGATTTCCAACATTTTCAACTTTTGCGTGTTGTCATATTACAATACGTGGATATCACTTTCTATCTCAATGATGAAAAGAATATCATTCTTATAAAATAAATGTTTCTTCTGCAAGTTGTCAAGTCAAAAATTGGGAGTTACGATGTGAAAGTATATTCTTTGAGGCATGGAATAAGAGAACTAAAAGGAGAGGTGTTGGAAACTGCAAATGTAAGGGCTTAATCGTTTGAGAAAGCAAGGATTTTGCAACAAGGATATAAGTTTTCCTCTTACTTACCTAAAGTATAAGCAAACCAACAGGTTTATCTGGGTGATCCAAAGTCAAACATAGGAAATTGATATCAAAGCTTAGTTCTAGAGTTTACTTATCAATCAGGTGGTACAAAAGAATAAATTGAATAGTATAAAGAATGTAAGAATGAACTATAATTCCTATTTACGCCTAGAGAGTTTGTAAAAGGGGGAAGAGATGAATTATGAGTAATGAACGAACTAACTTGTATGTGAGAAGGGGTCAAAGGAAGGCCTACGCAATATTAAGCAATTAAGCAATGTGAGAGCCTTGATGCGACATTACTTGCTTCACAAGCTTATGATTAAGACGAGCTTCTCTCAAAGTCTTTAAACGCCACACTTGCTCACCTCTTGAGATCCAAGTGACTAAGCATACTAATGCAAGCTATGTCTAGAAGTTCTTGCTTCTAATATTTGTAGAACTTCTCTTTTAAGGACAACAATCTCTCGGTGCCTAGCGTCCACACTTGTTGATCACCTTTGGGGATACAAGTGATGAAAGTAATCTCACTAAGGAGAAGTTTGTTGACAAACTCTTCCTTGGCACGTTAGCCTTATCCTTGTTACTTGTCCTTTCGGGTAGTGGACGATTTACGCTAGTCAGACGATGAACATAGCTCAACTAATGCGACGAGAATCATAAACTCAACTTCTTATCAAAAGTCATCACAAACTTTAGCTTCGAATAACACATCGACGAATGGAAAGTCAAGACACTGTGGATTGAAAATGTATAATCATGCAATATATTAAAGAATATAGGTCTTTTGTCATTGTACAATATGGACACATATATCACAGATAAATATAAAAATGGAAGACAAAGAAAACGGAGAATATTACAAGTTTGGGGGCAGATGGAAAATGAGTTCTTCTATCAGAAGCTCAGCTCTCGCTTTTGCGACTGATCGAAGAAGAAGAAGAAACACTTTTACAGAAGGTGGAAAGGCTACTCCTTTCTGTTGTTCTCTCTCTAGGTTTTGATCCTCTCGGACCTCTTGATCCATATATTCAGACGTCTAGCCTCTTCGCCCATATAGGCCTCCTTTTGTTATGGTGGAGGTGGATTTCTTTTATAGGCAACTTTCTGTAGGAAATTTCTATTCTTCTGAGCATGTCACTGTTGCCCACTGAAAGGTGCCTGTTTGCGAGTCACATCATCTCCAACTCTCACTCTTGTCTTTTAGTGAACCTCTTTCCTTTGTTATACTTTGGTCTTCTCACCTAATAGGTTATTTGTCAACTGAAACACGTAGTGTTGATGTGAGATCCTCTGCAATTCACTAATTTCTTCTTTCTTATTAATTCTGCATGAAGACATTGGAAGCATGGTGAAACAAGTGTGAAAGCTTATGTACAATCGATCTTTAAGTATTTATGCAATTTCAATATATGAACTACGCATTTTGACATACTTCTTCTCTATTATGACCTCATTATTCTATAAAAATAGGCTATAATAACTCGTATTCTACAAGTTATCAAGATTCTGAAAGTGTTTTACTAATCTTACACTGTAAAAGAAATGTTTTTAAAGAGTAGATTCACACCACGATCTAGGTTAGAAGGGAAAACCTAGAATGATGTGTGACACTGATTTGACAATGAGGATGCATTTACTGCTGTTGATAATAATCTTTGAAAAATTGCATTAGTTGTGACCTAAACAAGTTCTACAAGAAGCTTTGATTTGTCATTTAGAAACTCGCGTTCTTTCTTTGATCAAGGTCTTGGAGATAAACGTTCTCTGCAAACCATTTCTTCATGTGCTTGATGGTGACATGCTGAAAATCGTATTTTTTTTTCCACCCTTTGATCTTGAGATTTTTTACCAACATTTTGTATTGAGGATATGATGTTGTGTTGTAGCTCCACAAAAAATTTTAAAGGTTGAATCTCATTGAATTATGGAATGAATTCTTTTAAATTGTTCTCAAAAAATAAAAATATGATTCTTGAATTGGAGTTGGTTGAAAGGAGAAAATTGATTTTGTAGGGGTTTTGGCAAAAAGAAATGAACCATGAATGGTTGCTGTTTGAAAATTAAAATACTCTAAATCAAGCTTTGATGTAATCTTGGTAAGAGTAGCATTCGAGGAACAAAAGGCTTTGAAAAGAATTTTTATGTAAAAATTCCTTGATTCCAATGAGTTGAACTGATTGCTTTGAAAGTTTTTATTTTTGAATATGCAATTTTTTAAGGATCGTTTTTATCTGAAACATGAGTTCCAGAGATTTGGTATCTACTAAAATAAACTCATACAATTTTCTGGTTTTTCTAAGATCTTCTGGAAGAAAGTTGAAGCTCTCAAGGGAATATTTTTTTAAACTGTCTCATCGAGAATGAGACTTTGATATTCAGGTTCTATTATAGGATCATAGACCACAATCGATTTTTGAAAATAAGTTTTGATTTCAGGTCTTGGCTCGAACCGTTTTTCAGAAGTAATAGCCTGAGAATAAGTTGTAGGAGGAGTAGAAGACTCCATATTAAATAAAAGAGAGACAAGAGGTCTCATTTGAACAACTTCGACAGAAGGACGGATGAGATTGCCGAAAGCCTAGGTGGAGTCAATGACTACGTGGGAGATCCAAATCCTAGACATGAGAGGTTACACTGAATTCCAAATCCCTATATGCCTTTTTGTTTTATATTTTTCCATTTTGTCTTTATATTACATAATTTCATGTAAGGTTATAATTGTAACAAATGTAGTTTTGTTCCCTTAGGATAACACTTATATAAACGTTAAAGTATATAATTGGATGAAAATTGATAGTTGTGGATAAGAATTATGAGAAAAGTAGGTAAATTTATGAATAATAAATTAAAATTTTGATTCACTATAGTTCCCTTTGAATATAGAAAAGATTAAAAAATAGAAGTTGATGTATATCTGCCAACCTCCCCATCCCCAACAATCTATGGCTACTTATAGTTTTCATTCTTATACATTAAATGAACTCCATCATGTACAATTTTGCTTACGTTGTCTTTGGATTTATTCCAAGTTTAAACCATCTTTTATATACTTTATATTTCATTATTACATACTCTTTTACCACCTACTTTTACCTTTAATTATAGTTACATTCTTATCCAAACTTTTCAAATTTTAGTAGTTTTGCACTATCTTTCTTGTTACTATAAAACGAGGGTTCTTCTTTACATTTTCTAAAACTTGTTTTCTCTCAATTCTTTTTTGGACACAAGTCAATTTTTTTTCAAAATTCATTTTGTGATTTAAATAATAGTAGATAACGACATCTTTTTTGTTCCTTCATCTACACAGTTTCCTCTAGCAAATTCTATTTTGTATTATTGATAGCGACAATGGTAAAAAATTATTACGAATTTTCGTTGCACTCCAATAGTTTTTAATAATTATGTAGCTCTTCCCACACATGCTAGCAAATGTTTGTGGAATGAATTTTTCTAGAAGATCATTCTCACGTCTTTGAGACTATCTATGTGAATGTTTTTATTATACATTTTAAAATTAAAGTAACCTACTTTTAAACAAAAATATTTGTTATAATTTAAGAAATTTTATACTAATTACAATCCCTCTTTTCTTAAATATTTTGTTTTACATAACCTATTATACTTGAATATCTTAGCTTTCAAATACAAAAATCTTACCATTCTCGTATTTTCTCTTTTTCCTTTTAGGTATTTTTTTATTTATACAAAATTCATATTATGCTATTTATACAAATTTCACTCTTTTTATGCACTAAAATAAAAATGATAAATTATACTAAAATAAAATGACAAATTTCGCATGCAATGCACATGTTACTAACTAGTGTATATAAAATGTGACATTAAACGATAAAAATTTTCATCAGCAATTATATATATCTTAATTAACAAATCAACGATTAAACAATAAAAAGTGAAAATAAATATTGACACAGATATACATAGTTCACTAACATTTACTAACAATATGTTAACTAGTCTTCGGGAGTAAGGTGAAAACAATATATTAAAAAGAATGTTTTTAAAATACAAAATGATGTAACTAGGTTAGAGAGTTTTATAGACCTTCTCTAAATTCATAGTCATAATTGTAAATAACTCATAAACAAATACACATGTTGAATACGAGAACCGAAGAATTTTTTAGGGTATTGTCCCTGAACCCCTACTAGGATGTGCCGCACTCCTTGAACTCAACTCACTGCGTTTTCCAATACACATATACATACATATATATTAGATACATGTATATTACATATATATACCCACACAAATTATTATATTGAAAGTTTTGGATGGGAATGCAAGACCTTTCATGTTTAAAAACAATAATGGACAGATGAATTGTAATAAGTTACTCGTAAGAATTTGCAATCATATTTATAATTTCTTTTATACACATAACTTAAGCTTATTATACATTTTTTTATGATCTCCTAGTCGGCTAAAAATCTATAAAAAAAAATAACAATTAATGATATGTGTATATATCTATTGAGTGACCTAATATAACGATAGAATTCATGCAGGTACATGAATGAATTGAAGTCAGGATCGGCATTATTAAACTTAAAAGAAGCTATACGTTAAGTGAGGAATTTTCTAGAAGCATATGAATGAGAACAAAAAATGTTGAAAAAATACAATCTCTTAACTTGTGGAAATTGTCATTCATATAGATCTTCTATAAGTATCAATCGATCGGCTTGCTTTGTTGATCTTGTTCATAGAGATCAACTTTTTTTTTCCTGATCATGTTCATAGAGATCAATTGTTTTCTGATCTTTGTACATACGATGTTTCACTACAAAAAAAAAATGGGAATCTCTCGATGCACAAATATATCAGAACTTATACAAAAAGCATTAGGAGAAGATCTCCTTACGCATAAATGGCCGTCGGGATTGGGGTTGGAAAAAATTTGTCAGGAGAAGCTCTTCCGACGCACAACATTCGGGGTTAGGAGATCCTCTATTTTTAAAAAAAAATAAATACCTTCCATTTAATAATGGAAGGTATATATATAAAGAAAAAATAATAATTTCTAAAACAAAAATAAAAAAGAAAAGAAAAAAAGAAAAAGAAGAATAATGGCTTATCGACGACAAGGGGCAGCAGACGAAGGTGAAGATCATATGGTGGACTGCGACTGGCAGATAAAGGTGAAGATCGGATGGTGGACGATGATTCAGGATTCCAAAATCTCTAAAGCAATTAACCCCTAAAGCAAAATAAAGAAAAAAGAAAAAGAACAATGGCTTACTTGAAGCGAGAATTGGTTTCTGTTACTCATAATGTTAAATGTTCATCTTTGATTTGTTCTATTATGCTTCAGCTTACAGGTTAAAAACGGTAATGCCTATACTTTGAAAAAATGTTCGTAAGGATGGAGTTTCAGTTTTAACTTGGAATGAATTTGAAAGTAATACTAATTCTGAATTTTTTTTTCTTTTTTTTGGGAAAGACTCTTTCCTTCCATTGTTATTTTTTTTAAAAGAAAAATATAGGATCTCCAGACGCACAAGATTAAGCGTTGGGAGATCCTGCACATATCTCTCGACATTGCAATCTTGTGCGTCAGGAGATCCACACCCAACTCATTTTGTTTCACTTTGATCCCAACGTGCATCATGCGTCCGAATATCTTTTTTCGACGATTTTTTGTTTATCTCTCGACAATTTTGTGCGTCGAGAGATACCTCTCATAGATCATTTATGAGCTTGCTTGATTTTGTTTCTATTCCCTGTTTCGACGAGTGCACATCTAAATAGGAAAGTTATGTTAACCTTGGTGAGCAACTGACATGACAATTGACACCATGGTGGACCGTAATTGCTTTTAGGACAGAGGTTCGTCATGGCATAGTAATTTCTTTTTGACATCTTGATTACAACAAAAACAAGAGACAAGAAACCGATGTTTGATATTAGATTTGTTTGAAATTCTTGTTTCCTGCTCCTTGAAAAAAGAGAGAAATAGATTTGTTTGAAATTCTTTTTTTTGTTTAATGTGCTATATTTCATAACATTTTCGTTTTTTTAGTTTGAACATAAGTTAATCATGTAAAAAATAAAAATATATATATATATATATATATAATTCATTAAAATATAAAAAAATAATTATTATTATAAAACATTAACCTTATCAAATACACATCCAGTTGCAAAATCAATAACTATAATAGAATAATTTTATTAATCATAGGTGGTTAAATTATGATTTGAAATATTATTTTTCAATCCGCTCATTTTTCTTAAACTTTGTTGATTCAAATTAAACTCAATTACATATTGTATAAGTATCATGTTTGTAAAATATTAAAGATAACCTAAATGATTATCTTAATAAAAAATTATATAAGGTAAAATTCTAAATATATTAAAAATAATAAATTTTAAAATTATTTAAATAAACATATTCAGAATTTAAATTTGAAATATATAAAAATATATAAAATATAAAATAAATGTAGCTAAATAGAAAAAGAAATTTAAAATTAGATGTAAAATTTGAAAATAAAAAAAAGACAATAAACTAAAATATTCAAAATTCAAAATTCAAAATTAAATTAACAAACAAACTATCAGAAATTAAGAGAAGAAGAAATAAAAACCAATTAAAAAATATTACATATATACACACACACGAAAGATTAATAAAGAAAGGAAAAAGAATGAATTTTTGGAAATAGGCCACTCAAAATATATTGATTTAAATTTGGATTATATAATGTGAAAAAACTAAAGTATGCACCTCTGAATGTGGACATCTTAGTTGAGGTAAGTCTACGTGCATAATCCAAATATGCAATGACGTTCAAACTTTATAAATACAAATAAAAATAAGTATCTTAAATATCTCTCTTACCTTCTTTGCCATTTCTACCTATGAAATTAAAGGTACCATCTTATACAATATGTATTCTATACCAATCCAAACAAAATATTTCTCCCCATCCTGTGAACCAATTGTATTATTGTTTGGATTTTGATATATATCACAAACAAAAAAAACAAAACGTGTGCCACGGGTTATTTTGGTACTAACTTATAATCCTTATCTTTTTTTAGTTTTCCTTTATACTCATTTGAATTTAGTTTTTCTTTATAACATATTCCAAACTCATAAGTACACGATCACATATTAATTTCAACATTTGTTTTCTTTTAACTAATTAAATTAATCTTTTATTTTTGTTTTGATCAACCCAGGGATGAAATAATTAATTAGTTAAATTTTTAAATCAATTAACCTTCTTTCTTTACATAGAATTATACTCTATATCATGCATCATAGGAGAAGTTGATTCAACACATATTTGTTTACAAACAAGAAAAGTAGTTTATCTATAAGAACAATTTGATTTGTTTTACTCTTGTAACTATATATTGTTTGAAGTAACAACGATGTTTTCATTAATAAAACAACTTAATTATAATCAAACCATTAACTAAAATTGTTTGAGGAGTTAATGGAATGAGTTAGTGTAGAGTGTATTATTGTTTACGAGGGTTATATGAATGATGCATGCATTAAGAAAATTGGTGACGTACGTATGAGATTGAAGTAAAGTAAAGGAGGAAAAATGAATAAATAAATAAATAAAAGTTATATATGGAGTCGTCACTTGGTTGGGTTGATGATGGAGGCGTGCAACAAAAATGGAGTTCCCAACCAAACACGTAACCATTTAATCACACAGAAGGCCACATTGCTTAACTATTTCCAAATAATGACAAAGAGGGGATGGGATGGGCCACAGGCATGTGAGAAGGCAGTGCATGCAGATGTGAAAAGAAGGTGAAGAATGAAAACAAAACCAAAGGGGTCCTTCGCAGTGGTTAAGAAATGTCCCAGACGTGGCAAATTCTCATGTGTGGGTGAGGCAAAGGCGGATGAGTTAACGAGGGACGTCACAAGTGAAACTGAAGAAGAAGGGAATGTGATTGGTGGAAAGTGTTGCATGTAGAAGGACACGTGGGGTGGAATTGAGAATAGGCGACGGTGAATGAACGAATGAATGGAGACCATGTTTCGTTTTCCAGCAGTTTTGAGGAATTTGTAGAGAGAGAGAGAAATAGTGTGTACCAGCTGTACGGCCTCCTACTTCTGATGCAACTGTATCGTATGGGAAAACTTTGTAACTTTCGTATCCAGAACTTTATTATTACTTTTGACTAACTAATTATGAATTCTTCTTTCTTCCTCACCCATCACCATCCTTATCTATTCTCAAATAACAACTATTCTTAGCTTTAGGGTTACCTTTGCTTTACAAAAATCCAAATTTATGACGTCGATGTTTTGATTAAGGTGCTTAAATTGGCCATGAGATTCAAATAGTCTCACTAAATTATGAGATCATAAGGTTATCGATGTAGTATCCAATTCTCTTCTTTATCTCTTCTACTCAACAACTATATATATTGTTTTTATTGCTCACAATTGACATCATCCTTATTTTGATCTCTTTCTTTTCTAATATAACTTTTCTATGGTGGATGTTTTTTCTTTTTATTATTATTATCAAAAAGCATATATAGTTGACATCAAGGAATAACAAAAAAACCAATATGGGTTAAAAGTAGTAACTTGTGATCTAAATAAGTAAAAAAAAAAGAAAGAAAGAAAAGGATATTGTGTGGTTTATTTCAACTATGGTTGAGGTTGAGTCTCACAAAATACCTAAGAAAATGTTTTCATCCAATGTCTCTTAGGCTTAAAATACCGCTAAAAGAAGGTGTTTGGTGTAAGGTCTTGATCGCGTGCTGTAAGGCCCTGATCTCGTACCATCAATGCGAAAAAAATTTGCAACGATGACACAATAAAGAAAATTTCAACGGTAGAATGTACTCTGCAAAAGGAATATGTGCAACCACCTCACCCAAAGAAAGAAAGCTCGAGTGAGGAAAGTCATTGCGGAGAAATCATTTGGATAAAAAGTGTAGTGCGAGAAGCATACAAAAAGGGAGAAAAAGGCGACACAAAGAGAAATACCTATCTAAGATGAATCGCGCAAGTATAGGCGATGCGTTAAGAATAAGTAGCGACAAGAGAGGCCTATATTTGATGACAAAAATTTGGCGTTTGATACTGTAACGCGAGAAGAAACACTTGTGCCTAGAAAAGTCTTAGTTGGGTGTACTATTGACAAGACTAGATGATCTTCTGAAGAAAAATAAATGTTTGCGGCTTCCCGAGAAGATAAATGAGAGTCAAGTAAATTAAAGAATTTGGCTTTTCCAAGAAGATAAGTTTGGCATCTCAAGGGAGCGTCCAATCGCCGTCGCATTTTAGCCTACGTGTCGAGTTCGGGTTGGTTGCATGACACAGTGAGTTAGTAAGTAAAGTAATGAAACGATCCTTAAAGGTGAGAGGTCACTATAAAAAAGGGTCAAAGGCCAAAAGAAAGGGAGAGTTTTTCTCGGAGAAAAGGAGATGCCCGGATAGCATGGTTGAGGAGAGACTTGGAAACTCAACGATTGGTCAAGGAAAACATTGGACAAGAAGAGGAATCCAAAAGCGGAGAAGAAAGGAGTGGAGACCAAAATATACGGGTGAGTGACAAAATAAGGTTTCAACATAAATTCTAAAGTGTCAATTATCGTTAAGTCTTTTTCCTTATTGGTTTACGAGTATGGATGAAGGTTGTGAATGTTCGTAATAAATGAAAACAAGTATTTAAAATTATGTAATAAATGTTTGCTTTGAGTATCTTTTCTAAACGAAATATTTGTGAATAACTCTCTTCAATAACAAAAGGGTTTTATGTTTGAATTTTGTGAATAGTTAATGAGGGATTCAAAGTCTTGATATGTAGGAAAGGTATTTTGTTGTTGATAGTATTCTTTTATTGGTACTTGTTGTGTAGTATGTGTATTACTAAACCATTATCTAAGGAAAGTAAGCTAAAAACTGACCTTAACGTTTGCTGTTACAATGGTTGTATCCCTAGAAAGGGTGAGACCCATCGTAAGGCTAGTGAAAATCCCAGGTAACTCGCATGACGCTAGTTGATATATGAGTAAAAATTCCAGGTTCGGGCAAGGGGAGAATCTCAGACTTAGACGAAGTTGTAATGAAATCTTAATGCTAGATTCTGGTGAATAATATGAATGTCAGATCTAAGCAAGAAGTAACGTGTGAGACGACACTGGTCGAATGTGAATCTCAGGTCTCAGGAGAAGATTGAATGTGACGAGATACTAGTGGAGATCCCAGGTAACTTGCGTGACGCTGGTTTAGTATGCATCCCAGGTACGGGTGAGGGGAGAATCCCAGGAACAAGTTAATGGGTATAATTGTGATACGAGATCTAAGCTCGTGATACTTATGACACTTGTGATACTGATGGTTGAATCGCTTGTAAACTGTAATGCGTTAAGTGCTAGGTGAGATGAGCACACGGTGCTTGTGACAATTGTTGTATTGATGATCGAGTGGTTTGTAGTTTATGTGACGATGTGGCCTATATATTGCTAATTGGTATGTTATGATTATTGTTTATGTGGAATTTAACTTAGAAATGTTTTTCTCAAACCATCACTCACTAATTCGTTTGACTTATGATTTAAAGTGTTTCTCCTCCCTAGGTTATTGGGTGTTGAGTCCGTATGAAGATGAGTTCTGAGGCTACATAGTCAAGTTAAGAAAGGAAGAAGACAAAATGTCTTCGTAGTCTTACAATGGCACATTGGTCATGAAAATTTCTATTATGCCTAAGGGGTCGATTGATAAGCAAATCGCTTCTTACTATAGGTGACTTGGCTCAGAAGGCAGGTGAGTGCAATAACCCGATTGGTTAAGGACTAACCAGGTGAGCCAGATAGCCAAGGAGCTGAGCAAGGGGAAGAGTAACCCTAATGTGGTGCGCTAAAAGAGCTAGTTAGGCAACCTAGGCAGAGGAGAAAATGCCACATTTACACCTCTAGGTACCCTTCTACAAGGAGTAGCATTAGTGGCGAAAAGCAAGAAAGAAAAGGATGGTAGGAAGTCAGCTCTGATCTTAGAAAGCAAAAGAGTCGAAGAGCCGAGTCAAAGAAAAGAAGGTTTCACACGATTGAGTACCTGCCCCAAGAAACAGCATTGACGGTGGACAAGTAAAGATAGAAGCAGTAGCCAAGTATCAGTGTCAAAAGAGTTTAAAGAGTTATAGTTGAAGTTTCTAAAACCCTGTAAAAGTGTTAAGTTAATGGAGAGAAACTTTGAATTCATTCCGCTGTGTCATCTTTGTCTATCACATAAATGGATAAAAAAATAAAAGAGAACGCAGTATCAAATGATACATTAGAAAAAATTTAAGTTGTTTTATTTCGTTTCCTTGTCTTAAAGGGAAGTAAGGAGTTTAAGCATGTGTGAAAAGAGATAAGTTGTTCCGCTTACTAGAACTTTAACGGGTTACCTTGCAAAAAGTACGTGATGAGGGTCTAGGCAACACGCCTCCATTTGATTGCGAGAAACAACCTTTGGGGCGGGACGTTACATTTGATCTCAACTTTGGCCAAGGTCGATCTTCACAAAATACAAAAACTGCCCAAAATTATAAAGTAAGACTCAGGAAGATGAAAGTGGCATGGGTCTAAGTCCATGTCATGCCATGCATGATGCTCGATCCTAATGTAACTCATACCAAGACCAACCAAAAGAACCTCTCACAAAAGGGAGTGTTCGCACTAAAGATCTAGCTCACAAAAGATGTATACAAGGTTAGAAATACAATTTGAAATCGTAAGGAAAGAGGATTGGTGCAACAAATATTATAAATACTACTTGTCACTCTCTATTAAAATTAAACTTTTAATGGAGCTAATTATGTAGCAAGCACCGTAACAATGTGCAAGTCTTCATATTTTTGTAAGACCAAATGTGTTTTATCATAATATTTAGCTTCAACAAAGTATATTATAATTATTACATAAATGAAAGTAAACTAGTAAGATGGAAGAGTATGATTGAGTTCAATCACAGAAAATTAACATGATGTGTCAATCATTTTTATACTTATTATTGTATATTTCCCTAAGACCAAATCGTTTTTATATTTTTATACTTTAAGGTTTCTTGACTACTTGAGATAAATGTGTGTTTGCTTAATTAGTTATGCTTTTTCAAGTACAAAATTTGGCATACATGTATATAATACATGATATCCTTAGACATCTATCGAATACAAAACTACATATCCATCTTTATTCGATACATATATAAATTTTATCATGACATATTCTAAGTATTTATTTCTTAGTTTTACTTCATTTACTTTTGGTCAATTGAGTTGAGGTGAAATTAACTATCATGGAAATGCTACACTTTGTGTTTGTTCAAACTCGTACATTTTATTTTTACACAGTTAAGATTGTAAAATCGATTATATTGACGCATCATACTAATTTTCTATGATCGAACTCACTTCATACTCATGTATCTTACTAGTTTACTTTCATTAATGTAGTGCTTGAATGGCATGGTTGACACACTGCATTCCAAACGTAGTAATCTAATTCTTATATGCTTCTTAATACTGCATTCAAACACTGTAGTAAGAGTTATAGGCTTTAGAACCCCCAAAACAAACACTTAGAAATTTGATTCATAGGTTTCTAATTCTGAAATAAGAGGCCAATGTTTAATGAAAACTTCTAGGTGTCAACTTTACAGAAATGTTGACACAAGTAACAATACAATTTATTAATATTACATTAACCACATTTTGTTTTGTGTTTACAATGATAAATATATATATATATATATACCATTTTTTATAATATTATAAAACATATTTATTCCTTCTTTATCTAGAAGTTGAACTCATAAGCATATGAAAATATCGACACAATTGCCAATACGTCAGATAAAAATTAATATTATGGATAAAATAGCAGGGATATATTGAAATAATTTGTAGAAATTATTTAAATTAAAATGGAAATATTTTGTTCTTTATAAGATGTTAAAATACATAAAATTGTAATATAATTGAAAAAATAGCAAAAAAAAAAATTTATAATAATATGACCCATATAAAGTAGTAAAAAAGAATAACCCTATGATATCATTAATTATTTAATATGTAAAATAAGAAACTGTGTATGAACTATTTTTGTTTCGAACTTAAAAGAAGGTAGGCTGTAGTATTTTTTATTTCAATATATAAAATTATTTTAGTTTTTCGATATTTTAAAGAAATATTTGGATTCTACTGGAAAACTAGAAACTTGACTGATTTTTATTTTTGTTTTCTGTTTTTTCTTATTTGAAATCTGTGTTTAGTTTATACTGATTTTTAAATTATGGTTTTCGATATTTTTAAAATGAAACCCTCGAAAGTTTCAATCAAATTCTAAAAACTATATAACCAAGTTTTTTTAACATGCTTTCATCCATAAATATTAACATTTAAATAGAAGCATTGAAAAAGAACAAAATTTCTCATTCAAGAACTAAACATTACAAATATGCTATTGCACATAAGAAACCAAAAAGATTATTAAATGAATATTTTGTTCTCCATTTTCAACAAAATTGTCCTTTTGTTATTTTTAGATTTGAAAGAATTATATATACTTCAAATGTTGCCATCAAATTTGGACTTTTACTTCCCTTCAAAACATTGCCTTATCCCTTCTACCTTTTCCCTTTCACACCTAAATTTAAAGCATGAGTGGCTAAAGGAAGGACAAAAGTAATGGCATGTGACAAGTTTTCTTTTTTTGTTTTCTTTCAAAATAAGCAATTAGAGACATAAATGTATTTTAAAATTAATTAAAAATATATTTAAAATACTTCAACCTCCTTACACGTGTATATTGATCGTTTTAAGATTTAAAATATCATTTTGGTCTCTACACTTTAGAGTTTATTCAATTAATTTTGATTTTTGTACTCTCAAATGTCCAATTTTAGTCCTTAAACTTTCAATATAAATCTTAAATTTAGTCACTACTATTACTAGGTTTTTGAACATTTTTCTTTGCTTTTTATTTTTTATTTGTTTTTTTACTATAAATTTTTTAAAAAAATATGAGTAATTTGTTGGGTTAAATTTACCTTGGCAAATATGAATAAATAATTAATTGTTCTTTAAAAAAATGGTTTTTCTTAACCATAATCGCATGGTAAGAGAGATCAAGAGGATGCATCGAAACATCTCAACCAAATTGACATCTATATGGAGCATCTTCGTCAAGATGAAAAGAGACATTAATATTGAAATGTATAAAGAGGCTTGAGCCAAATATATATATAAACAAAGCAAAAAGAAAGTTAAAGGAACACCCTCCAATTTAGGGAAATACTTGCAATATCATTAGTGAAAAGCAAGCCAAAGAATAAGGGAACGTTTGGGAGAAGAGTTGAGTTATGGAGGATAAAACTAGTGTTATGATAAACCTAGTGTTATGATAGTATGTGTTTTAAGAAAAGAGCTATGTAGATAGTGTTACGATAAAATGTGTTTGAGGGAAGAATTATGTAGATAGTGTTATGGTAGTGTTATAATAAGATGTGTTTGGGAGAAGGGTTACGTAGGTACTGTTATGAAATTTATTTTTAAATTCGTATTCTAAATCGAGTACACAAAATTTAAATATTTGAATGTGGCTTACGGGGAAATTTTCCACTAACCCTAATAAAAGTTAAATATTTGAATTGACTAAACAGTCAACTTTTTGACTATTTCATATTTTTTCAAATTCTAACTTTGACTTTTTTTTAATTTCAAAATTTAATTTAAATTTAAATAATTAATTAAACAATTTAATTTCTTTAATATTCAATATTAAATTTCATCATTTCCAATCAATTCGATTGATCGAACTCAAATGTATGTTGAAAAGTTTGATATTCAAATCCTATTTAAATATTGTTTCTCTCTTATTACCAAGTTGTTAATCATATTGAATGTATTTAACTATTTACTCTCAAGTTCATTTCAAACAATTTGAATTATTGTATAACACTGTTATAAGATTAGTTATGATCTGAACTTGTAGAGAGATCTAATGGATCTATAGATCATGAGCTCCAAGGATCGGAAGTTATTTGTAACGATTCAACTCTTTATACTAAGTTGAGGTCATTACTTTAAACATAAATAACAATTTTAACCATTTCTTGAAAAGAGGAAAAACTAATTTTTTATTAAAAATACCATGAAAACATGCCGCAACTGATTTTACAAATTTTAAAGATAATAAAAATAAGTAGATAAAAATATTTAAGCTCAAAACACTAAAAACGAACAATAAAAAACGGAAGCAAAACTGTGTCCTCATATGGCATGTCACGGATCCTTCATGTTGCTCACCAACGTTCCTTTATCTTTACCTCTGCCTAAAATACTAAACATCGAAAATGATAAGTATAAACACATACTCAGTAAGGGTCTGTATGGTAACGATTTTGTTTCTTGTTTCTGTTTCTAATTTTTTATAAAACGAATGTGTTCGGTAATGTTATATGTTTCTCGTTCTCAAAATAATTTGAAATGTTTTTAAAAAATAAAAGAATTTGTGGGAACAAGAAAAAAAAGTTTCTCCCGTTCTCGTTTCTCTTCATTCTCAGATTTCATGACTTCTCTTTCTTCTTTCTTCTTTCTTCTTTCTTCTCTCCTCTTCGTCTTCTCTCTTCTCCTTCGATGTTTCTCTTCATTCTCCAGCCAGGGCTCCGTCTCTTCGTTTTCCTTCTTTAATCTCTTACACATTCCATCTCCTCGTTCTCCAACCGTGGTGGCTCTTTCTACTCCTTCATATTCAATTCCTCGCGGCAGCAGATCTACAAGTGCAAGAAAAAAAAATAGCTAGAAAAACATGGATAGAAATATACAACATTGGTGCATTTATCCTCATTGCTCATAGGGATATTTCTATGATTTTCCTTCCATATTTTCTGTCACATGTTAGAGGAAATTGCATTAAATGACAAAAAAATTTAGATAAAAACAATTCATTACACATCTTTTTTGTTTATTGCGAATATGTCAAATATCAAGTAAATAGTAATATTAGACGACTATCAAAAATAGCTATCAGAATATTATTAGAGGATTATCAACTTTCAAGTTTGCTACTTTTACAACTTAAAAAATGTAATGACATTAGACAAGGAAGAAAATTCATCTCATCCAATTTTACAGAGGAAAAGTAAATTTCACCACATTTTCCTTATCAAATACATTATTATAACTCGTAAGTGATAAAACTAAATCTAAAATTATCCATGTAAATGTGATGTACATTTTTTCTTTGTAAGATATAAGTTGATGTTTTTTGTTTTTCAAAAAATTAATATCTTTTCGTTGACACACCCAGTTTATGATAAGAACTCTTTTAGATCAATTTTAGCACCGCAACGGTAAACAATAATAAAAATATGAAAAATTGTTGTGAATATATGATAAATCAAGAATATGATATTTAAAGTACATAATAGGCATTTTTTTTCATCTCACGGATATGATATTTTCTAGTGTATACAAATTGTATCATATATCAAATATATACATATACACACATCAATGGTGTATCAACTGCATCCTGTATATTTTATATATATATATTTGATTGGTTCAATCATTCTTGTAAAAAGTAAATTAGTCGAGACTAGAGCAATATAATATTTAAAACTTATTTTTGAGTCCACATAAAATAATTAATCTTGCTTTTTTCTACTTTCTTTTTATAAAATTGATTAATTTGTTGTGGAGATAAGATCAAATGATGGGGAATTTATCATCGGGACTTCCAGAATTTATTAAGATAATTTGGTAAATCAGTCGTTGCTTATCCCTTTTCCAATTTTCTTATGCAACTTTCGCTATTTCTGGATCAATAATAATTCTATTAGTACACTATTATATAATATACTTTAAAGAAAAAGAAGTTTAATTTGTTTAGGATATCTTTTCATTTACCTGTCAGAAGTAGTCTAATTAATTATTCATTTTTTTCTCATTTTCTATTCACTCATATTGATACATATATTATATATTCATCCCTCAAAATTATTCTACATTGTTTATAAAACTTTTTTTCTAATGAACACATTTGGCCCACACATTATAGCATAAAGAGTCACAATCCAATTAACTCTTTATCTAAGACTATCGAGTGGCAATATATATATAAATTATATCCCTAAATGCTGTCCATATATTGTAAGATTCATCACTTTAGATAAGTATAATTAAAGGATCTTGCCAAGGTTTTTCTTCCTTCAATAACACATATATATATATTGAAATATTATATTTATTATGAAATATTATTAACTTGCAATTACGATTTCGAAAATTATCAACAAAAGAAATTGACAAAGTGTTTATCATTTATAGAAAAAGAAGATAATGAATTTTACTTATAAATATTTTTTTTATATTTTAAAAAAATCCCATATAGATTCATACTCTCCTATATACAATATGATCATAATCATGGACTTAACTTGGTAACTATATTATGTAGATTTCATGGAAAGTGGTAAAGTACAACAAATCCTCATTTTAGATCAAAACTGATCTAAACACATACTCTCAAATTATTTTACTTTTGGAACTATCTCAAGTGCCATGATCACTTATATATGCCATGGTTCAACTGCACATTTATTTAATTATATGATATAATTTGCTTAATAAATATTGTTTAGTTAAAATAAAACTATATTTAATTATAATTAAAAAGAAAATCTACACTGCATGCATGCAGTTGGTAAGGGAGAAACTCCCTCTTCTCTCACTTCTCTCTTTCTATTCGATAAACTGCAGACAAAGAAAAGATCATTTTTCTTCTTATGAGAAAACGATGGTTCTCTTCAAAACATAAAATCCCTCTCAATTAATTAAATTGAATTCTGGTGTGTGTATTCTTTTTTATCTTCCAAAACGCCTACAGGTTTCCACCAATCAACTCTAGATATCCCTTCCCAAAGAAAATAGTGAGGTAGCATGGAGTGGTAAAAGAGAACGTACAGTACTGAAGTAAAGGAGAAGAATCAGAAGATGCAATATAATTTTAAATCTTTTAGTATCGGACTATTAACTATATTAAAATACACAATATCAAGAAGCAATGTATGGTAAAACTTAGTTATATAAAATAGTGAATTTGAAAGAGAAACAAATTATAAGTATAAAACATACTTTTGGTACACAGATTAACAAATTAGAGGTATAGAACACACTTGTGGAACATATATACATTTATTTGGTTATCCTACATCATTTTTTTTTGCACTGTAATTTGTTGGATCGAATGGCTTCCAATATGCCCTCTCAAGATGGTGTCTCTTTGGGTTCACCTATCTTGGATCGAATATCCGTTTGAGTTTACTGAGCTCTGATACCATGTTAAATTTTATTTATATTTAGTTGTTGATTTTTCTTTAAAAAAGAAGTGTTATTTCTTAATCTTCGAAGTTCTCGAGATTTGAAATTAGTTCGTGGTTTTAATGAATTAGACAGGATTTTTTTTTCCTTTCATGACTAAATGATAATTAACAAACAAAAAATCATATATGGAATGAAGTTTATAGATGGCTCCCAAACTTTGGAATACCAAATCATCTCTACTGTGTAATTATGATGCTTCTACTATTGCCTTAAATTGGACGATACTTTTCTAACCTCTTTGCCTCTACTTGTTTTTCTTTGAATTGAGTTATTATCTAGTTCTCTTACTCTGTTTATTGAATGAAAATGAGTGTATTTCTACTTGACATTAAGGTATATGATGAAGGTGTTAAAGGATGGTGTCAACGGAATTGAAATATCTCGTGCACCCTACCATTCCACTATTCAACTTCAAAAAACCTATTAGCAATACATTTAAAACCAATTTGACTTAAATTAAAATTCAAATTGAAGGCTTTAAAGATCGTGCATGTCATGTCTTAAATCTCAAAGTATGAAATACATAAATTATTAAGAACCCATTTAATAACGAGTTGGTTTTTCATTTAAAAAAATTACTTGTTTAAAGACTTATAAGGGTTTCATATGTTCTAACGTATTTGAATTCTTACTTAAACTTAAAATATTTTTATATATCAAAATTAAGTTAAAAAAGATTAAAAATACTTTTGATTCCTAAACGTTTACAAAAGTAACAATCTAATCAATAAACAACTTTGGTTTGTAATGCTTTATTCCATGTATTGCCAATTTTCTAACAGTTTAGTTTCTAAACTTTAGTAATATAACAATTTAGTTATTATATTTTCAATTTTGTAACAATTTAGTACATCCATAATGTAAACAATTTATTAAAATTAGATGTCAACTTTAATTATTTTATAGTGTAGATTTTGTGTATTATAAAAAAATATTGACTCTCTAATTAGTTTATCAGTTTACCTCCGCAAGAATTTTCATTAATCTTAACACTAATTTCTTACCATGGAGATTAAATCGTTACAAAATTTGAAGCAATAGAACTTAGGTTGGTACATGCATATACTAAAAAATTCAAAAGACTAAGTTATTACAAAATTGTAAGCACAATGAATAAATCTGTTCAAACCAAAGTTGCTTCTATAAAAGTTTATGGACTAAAAGTGATTTTTAACTTATTTCATATCTCATTTGCTAACCATTTGATTTTTAGTTCCAGTTTTAAGTAGAAAATTGTGCTTATTTTCTTACCGTTACTTTTTAACACAAGATACTAAAGGTAGAGAAAATGAAGGTGCACTCAAATAATATCTCAACTAGAGTTGACGTATCTCCAACAAACAGACCACCAGACGAAACTTTGAGTTTTAAAAAATTTACCAAGAAAAAAGATTAAACGTTACCAAACAAAAACGAAAAATTGAAAAATTGAAAAAATAAAAAAATTAATTTTTATAAGCTAAATTATATTTTCAAAATCCAAAAAGAAAAAAAAAAAGGTAAAAACCAACTTAATTATCCAACAAACTTACATTGAAAATTCAAAGTCTAAAAGCAGAAACAAATAAAGACTAAAGTTGAAAAAAGAAGAAGCATAGTTAAACCCTAAAATGGAAGCTGTGTGTACTTAGAGTTGGAAAAAATAGTGTAAAAGAGAACAAAAGAAAAATAACCTACTTGTCCTTATGTGAGTTCTCAAAACTAATAAATAAAAAAATGATAGACAGAGAAGATCAATAAAGAGTGAACAAATTGAAGGAGAAAAGAATAGTATTTTCCTGAACCAGTAAAATCCAGATTGGAGGCCACATAACAAAACTCAGTAACAAATAACAAATTAACATTATATATATATATATATATATATAAAAGTAAGTTTCTGATGAGCACCGTTGAAGAGGACCATTCAAGTGTAAAGTTTTGATGAAAAAGTGTGAAGGGCACCGTTGTTAGCCACCATTCACAGTCTAACGTATGGGTTACTCATTTTTGCACAAAATCCGGATTCTCCCCTTCACAACCCACACACCCACACCATCTCTTTTTTCTTTTTTTCAATTATATATATATATATATTTTTTTTTTTCTTTAATCTCAACTTTTTTAAAAAAAAACTAATAATTCAACTTTGGTTTTTATGAGTTTAGTTTTTTTTATAAAATTAATAAAAACCCATCAAATTTGATAAAGAATTGTAATAACTAAATCATTAAATCTTATTAGTTTCGATTTATCTAGGTTAGGTAAGAAATCTCATAAAATGATTTTAAGAGTGTAAGAAACTAAATTTTACTAAATTAAAAACACATTGACTGAATTCTTGACAAATCATGATGTGGGTATTAAATTGTCGTTTGGGGAATTTTAAATTTTCTTTTTTAAAAAAAACTTTTTTTATTATAAGAGTGAGTTAAAAAAATTTTGAACTTATCTCTAGAAAAAACCAATTGAAACATAGTGGAAGAAACCAGAAGTTGCACATGGGGGGCTTAACATTTTTTATTCAACACCATGTGAGTATCTCTTCTCTTCTTCTTCATCATCTTCTTCAAATTCCCTTTTTTTTTTTTTTTATTTGTTTTCGAAATCAATTTTGTGCCAAAAGAAAAGAATCTTAGAGTGGGTTAATTTAATCTATACTTCTTTTAGTGGATGAGATTTCCAGATGCTTTTCTGTTGCTTTTCTTTTTGCTTCCTTAATCACAAACAAAATCCTTCGAATAAAAAAAAAGAGAGAAGAAAAGAAAATTATCTTCTTTCTCTTTCCTTATCCGTACTGATCACTTCTCTGCAAAAAAAAAAAAAAGTTCATTATTATTATTATAAAACCCTATCTATCTTCATTAATATCTGAAACCAACATAGGAAGTTTTGTTTTTCTTTAAAACCAGCCCACAGAAATGGAAAACATGGTTTTGTATTAAAAGTTTTCAACTCTTTTTTTTTTTTTTCTTTTCCAATTGGGTTTATTTTGTTCCTCGGTTGTAATTGGAATAAAGTTTTAGTTTTTGAGAGGAAAAAGAAAGAAGAAATGAATGATCTTGTTGAATTTCATTCTCAAGATTTGCATGCAGGGTTTGTAAAGGAACAACAACAAGAAATTATGGATCATACACAGATCTGGCTTCATGATCATCAACAACAACATCAAAATCATCAAACTCATCAAAATTTTCTATCTGATAATGATGATGATGCTTTGATGTTCTACTCAGATTTCCCTCCACTTCCTGATTTCCCATGCATGTCGTCGTCTTCGTCGTCGTCGTCAACTCCTGCTCCGGTTAAAGCCACGGCTTCGTCGTCATCGTCATCCTCGTCTTCCTCAGCCACTTCATGGGCACTTTTGAAATCAGATGGTGATGAAATTACTGAAGATGTCAAACCAAATTATGATAATAACAAATTATCATCGCCGGTAGCAGAGAACGGGTTCGATTGTACGGACGAGATGATGATGGAGAGTTTTGGGTACATGGATTTACTCGAAGATAGTAATGAGTTTTTCGACCCATCGTGTATATTCCAGAACGAAGAACAACAAGAACAACAAGAAGAAAAAGTTGTAGTTGTAGAAGAAGAAGATCAAGAGGGTAATTTAGAGGATTTGCAATTGGAGAGATTTGAAGAAGTTGAAATGGAGGATTTGATGATGATGCATGGCGGTGATGAGAGTAAGGATAATAGTAATAATAATATTAATGTGGAGAAATTAGAAAACGATGTCGTTGAGGAGGAAGATATGGCTAAAGTGTTTTTGGAGTGGTTGAGGAGTAATAGAGAAACGGTTTCTGCTGATGATTTGAGAAATGTTAGGATTAAAAAGGCCACAATCGAAAGCGCCGCCCGCCGTCTCGGCGGCGGCAAGGAAGGAATGAAGCAGCTTTTGAAGCTTGTTCTTCAATGGGTTCAAACAAATCATCTCCACAAGAGGAAATTCAGAGACCTCACTGTTGAAACTGATGCCCATTTCTTAGGGTTTCAAAACAACCCTAATTCCTCATCCAACCTCCCTTGGATCCAAACCCCATCCCCGTTACCGCCTCCACCTTTGTATTCTCCATCGATGATTGGGTATGTTCCGGCAACGGGTGGAGATGCGTATGGTGCTGGACGGGGTTTTTCCGATCATTATGGTCAGTTACTTGATTCCTCCTTGTCCTGGAGTAATAGTAGTAGTGGTAATAATAATAATAATTTTTCGGGACAGTTTGGGCTACCCCCATCGCATTTCAATTCGTATGTTGATAATTTTGCGACGGGCCCCCCTCTGCCACCGCCGCAACCGCAAGGTTTTGCAGCGGGATACGGTGGAGGGCGTCAGTTCCCTTATATGGGTCAGTATTTCCAAGGGCAGGGTGGTGGTGGTGGTGGTGGTGGTGGTGGTGGCGGCGGCGGCGGCGGCGGTAGTGGTGGTGGTGGTGAGAATGGTTTGGTTAGGTTGGATTCATCCGCAACGAAGGAGGCTCGGAAGAAGAGGATGGCTAGACAGCGGCGATTCTCGGTACACCATCGCCACCATGGTGGGCACCACGGGAATGGCCACCAAAATCAGCATCCGACTCAGATGAATCCGAATGCTTCAGATCATTGCAACATGGCTACAACTGCTCAGCCCAATGCCGGAAACTGGGTCTACTGGCCCTCCCCAACCGGTGCAGGAGCCTCTTCCACCACATCGTCTGGTTTTCCAGTGGACTCATCGCCTCTGCATGCTGCTGATCGCTCTAATTCCTCACTGCAGAATCAGAACTATCCTCCACGAATCCCATCGGACCGGCGACAGGTAATTGGATTTTCACACACCATTATGTACTCGATACACTTAGTTCTCAAACTTGTATTATCTATGTTAGTTCACTACTTAGTAGACACAAAATTGAGATAGTTTGACTATATATTATGTCTTATAATCTCATTAGTTAATTCTATAATGAAATTAAACTTATTTGATTTTAAATATCATTGTTTAATTTAGGGATGGAAACCAGAGAAGAATTTGAAGTTTCTATTACAGAAGGTTTTGAAGCAAAGTGATGTGGGCAATTTGGGAAGAATTGTATTGCCAAAGGTAAAATCAATAATGAAAAACTAAAGTCAAAAACTAATAATTCAAACCAGGAATTGAACTCAAACTCAATTTCCTTTTCCATTTTGTATCTTATTTCAGAAAGAAGCAGAAACCCATCTCCCAGAACTGGAGGCAAGAGATGGGATTTCCATTGCCATGGAAGACATCGGAACTTCAAGAGTTTGGAATATGCGTTATAGGTACTCTAAATTTTATTATATTTATTTATTTTTATATTCTACAGAAAGCCTTTTCATAAAATTTATTTTAATTTTTTCTTTATTCTTATTGTTGTTTATAGGTATTGGCCAAACAATAAAAGCAGAATGTATCTCCTTGAAAATACAGGTATTGCAATTTGAATATAATGATGAGATCATTTCTTCTTTTTTGATAAAAAAAAAAAAAAGAAGTTATTTAGTTTATGTTTATGAAGGGGCATTTATTTTACTTCTGTTTTTTATGCGAATTTCAGGGGACTTTGTAAGAGCCAATGGACTTCAAGAAGGAGACTTCATCGTCATTTACTCCGACATAAAGTGTGGAAAATATGTAAGTAACTTTTCCTGTTATCTATATACTTTCAAAATGTTCATTTTTATATATATGAACTCTCTAAGAAACAAACCTATTGGCCCCAGGATGGTTTATAGGTTTTGACATTCAAGAGTGACTTTCATATAAAATTAAAGAAAGTAAATAATATAATTAGGTGCAATCTATCTGTGACTTTAATATAAAAATGTGAATGATTAGATGCAGTCTATCGTGTGCAAAACTCTATTATGAACTATCTCACATCACAAATTTTAATCGAAAAGTATGCGACTTACACAAAGATAGGTGAAATGGAGATAACACCCAAGTATTTTTTTAATTGGTATGTAATTTTTACATTGATAACAATGGAACGTAATGTTAAACAGATGATTCGAGGAGTGAAAGTACGGCAACCAGGATCGAAACCCGAGAGCAAAAGGCCGGGAAAATCACAGAGAAGCCACACGACTGCAGCTGGCAATGGGTCGTCACCTTCAGCAACAACCATCGCGACCCCGAAGAGACACTAAAGAACGCAAGAGAGAGAAACCCATTTTCTCTCCTCGTTTAAGGGAAGTGAAATGCAACAAATGTAGGGGTGGATTTCGTCTATTTCCAACAGCTTTTTTCTGATTCTGTTAAAAGACATTTAAGACTTGAAGGGGCATTGGCCACTGCATGAAGAACAGAGACAAAAGCAACCATACGTATATATATATATATATATATATGTGAGAAATGATGAAAGGTAAAAAGAGAGGATTTTGCGTTATTGTGAAGCCTTGTTTCTCTCTTTTTCTATGGTCAGCAAAATTAGAGCGATAAATGCGATGAGATATGAAATGAAATGGAGAGGGATAATTGGAATGTATTTTGGTGTTTTTTTCTTTCTTTCTTTCTTTTTTTTTTACCATTATAGGCTTCGTTGGTAATTAAGGTTTTTTCTTTTAGCTTTCAATTTGTAACATATGCCATATTATTGTTAATTATTATGTGGCCTTGTATACTTTATGTGGCTTAGTATGAACAAATTAAAGAAATAATGCTATTCGCTAGAAACATTTGATGTTTGATTTTTGTTTGTGAGATATATGTACACAAATTTTTATTTCTTTAACCTAATTTTTAGCTATGTAGAATTAATTCTTAATTAATTGAATAGGTCCCGTTTTTTTAATTAAATGTACAAAGAAGTTTATAATATTTTTTTTGTGTATGTGCTTCAATTATATATTAAAAAAAAACAATAGAATAGATATAATACGTAAGGTAGCTTAAGGGTTGTGATGAGTGACACTGTTATTTAGCAAAGTCGAGTGGTAGCAAATAGGTGAGTGCCATTTTCTGATGACACCTTCCTTATTGGTAATTGAAAAGATAAACAAGAAAATGTATATACGGTTATATTATTGCATGTAGTGTAATAAATATATTGAAGATTAAATGGTTAATTTGCCATTTGGTAGGGTTTTATTGGCCTAACCACTTTATTTTTGACGAAAAATCAATTCAATTTGGAGGTATATGTGTGAATATGAGCGTAATTTAATTATCATGAAGTTTGTATTACTTATTTCTGACTTAATTCAACCACTGTAACATCCACCTATCTCACTTGGCCTCCCCCATCAAATTGACTGCCATTGGCATATAGACAGTCTATGTTGAAGGTATCAAATGAGAGATTTTGACGAGTAGCATCATTTTCGTTTTACATTTTAAAAGTCGTACACAATCTTAAAAATTTTATTTTTTTATTTTTTTATTTTTGTCAATCTCGATTGAGTTTGACACCGAGTTTCTTCACAAATTTTTAAAACTTATTGAATGTAATGTCTCTTTCCCTTTCAACGGTTCAGATTGACTTTGAGATTGTTTTCTTTTTTTATTTAAAAATAAAGAATTTATCAAGTGACCAAAGTATGCTCTTGGTACGTCTATGCTTTACAAGGTCGCTTACAATGTCATTTTACCTGCAACGGGAGGAAGTCGTGAAGGGGAACTCTTGTTTAAGAAATTCCACCATATTCTTCCTTCTATGATTAAACAATGGAACTTTAAGGTGTGTTTGGATTGAGTTTTGAAGTGTTTAATGTTTAAGATAATTTATTTTTAAGATAAATTGAGGTGTTTGACATTTGTTTAAAATGAATTTTTGAAAAATGAGGTTATGAAATAAATCATTTTACAGAAAATACATTTAACCAAATTTTAGAATAAATGTTTATTTGGTGTATAGTGAGAAACTCCCTCTAAATATGTCGTATTTTCTCCATCTTTTCTATTTTCTTTTTTACTCTGTTGTTCTTTTTTTCTTTTTTAAGTGCTTTGAATATTTTTTTCAATGTGTGTTCATATACAGATTTGCAAATGCTCATCTCTCAGCCAAATCTACTTCGCCTTAAAATCTGTGAATGAAATCATGAGAACATCAATGAAGAACATGATCGTTCAGTTCGTGAAACAAAAATGAATGAAGAACGTTATTTATCTTATTTATAATTTATTGTTGGAAATCAATTAATTCTTTTTATATAGTTATGCATTTCAAGATATATTTGTGCTTTTAAAATTGAATTGTCCAAAAAAAAATTAATGTTTAGTTTGAAGTAACTAAAAAACTAATAATTTCAAGATAATGTGCGATTACTTTTTAAAAATATTTTTGAAAAAAAAATCAAAACGTGTGTATTTTATTATGAAATTAATTCATAATATTTAATAATCTTTTATGATAATTTAACCTACATATAAAACATTGTTAGTATAGAACAAACCAAACACATTTTTGTATATAAACATTTATAAAGAGGCCAAACCAAACATATAAGTGTTTAGATTTTAAACTCCCTTTACAAAAAAGATTTTTTTTTAAAATGTATTCTTAAAAAGTATATTTTTTTTCATAGGCAATCCAAACGGACCCTTAATTAAACTAATCTACATTATATTTTTGTTAGCTATTGAATGCAGTATTTATTGTGTGTTTATCAAATAAGTCAACCAACAACCACCTTAACTTATGTTCTCAAATTTTGCCATAAATTCAACTCAACCACCATAAACTTATTAATATATGATGAAGAATCATCAAAACAAGGTGAGATTGAGGAAGATTTTGAAGAGATACAATGAAAGATTTTGAAGAGCTTTAAGGTTGTTCTTACTGATGCTCCCAAGGAACAAAAGCTTGTATTCAGTATTTGGTGTTAAGACTCAAGGTGATTATGGGGCTTTTTAGACTGAGAACAGTATAATTTACCAAATGAACTCGAGCAACATTGATCCAAGATGCTTAAAAACGAGTTGAACATAATTTCTCGATCCATCTCGACCGAGCATGACACCGAGATTATGTGTTGTGTCAAATGACCAAATTACACCTGGAAGCCCAAACATTTGATATTCTCACAAAACCCTAAACCCTAAACACTTTGCGCATTTTGGCCCAGAACTAAATAAGATTGCTCCCAAAACCTTTTGAATTTCTTTGATTCTTGTTGCTCTAAATTTGAGAAGCCATCTTCGTACTCAAATTGCTCAAGGTGAATTACTTTGAACGACTTCATAGTTTAGGTTTTAGTTTCTAGTTTATGTTTTTAGTTTTTAGTTTGAAATCTGAAGCGGATGGGAAACTTTGTGATTTTGGTGTTTTGATGTAGTTGCATGTTAAGTTCATATGGGCCAGTTCTGATGATGTTATTTTTTCTTAATCTCCTTCGGTGAATCTCAGCTTTTCATGAGTCTAGGCCCGTGCAGATGAAGAATCTCAGCCGAGATGTATGAAATTGTCCTAAGATTTATTAGAGTAGTCCCAAGATTTGATGCGTTTCACATGCATTTTGTGGATAATCTCGGAAATGATTTCACCAAAATTGGACCGAGATAAATCACAGAATACATTTTAAAACCCTTATCCATGGCATCTTGGTGCAATGTTCCCCTAGTTCTATTGCTTATTCAGGTTTTCTTGGTTTATCTAATATACATATCTCGCAGACCTAGACATTCTAAATAACCCTTAAATACTTTAGCCATGAGACTCTTCGTAAAGAGATCAGTAATGTTAACTGCTCTAAAGCTATCTTGGTTTTGATTACACCCCCTCGTTGAACAATCTCCCGTAGCTGGTGATATTTTCTCTCTATGTGTTTTCCTCATTTGTGGTTACGAAGTTCTTTAGAATTGACCACTACCCCACTGTTGTCACAATATAAAGTGATAAACAAGTTCATGTTTGAAACAACTTCCAAATCATGCAGGAACACTTCTTGAGCCAAACTGCTTTTGCTATTTCACAACTAACGATGTATTTAGCCTTCATGGTGGAGTCTGTAATGCATCCTTGCTTGATGTTATGCCATACTATAGCCTCTCATTTAGGGTGAACATCGATCCCGTCGTGAATTTCCTAGAATCCTTATCAATTTGGAAATGATAGTCAATGTATCCTATAAGAATTAAATCCTTAGCTCCATACACAAGTATGCAGTCCTCCTTCTCCTAAGATACTTGAGAATAATTTTAACCATTGTCTAGTGATCTAACCCTGGATTGAACTAATACCTATTGACTATTTCCACTGATACATTAAGACTGATACGTTACGACTGATACGTTACGATCTATACATTACGATTGATATGACATGGCTGGAATTTGTTATGATTGAGATGACTGAGATGATTGAGATGACTGATATGTTAAGTTGCGTGGTATATTAATCATATGATAAGGACGTTAAGATTGATATTCATGTCGTGATAAGATATGAATGATATGTTACATGCTATGGACTGTGGTGTTCTGTTAACTTTATCTGTTACGGCCATACGCATGTAAGAGTCCCTCGGGATCACCACTTTTTTTATGACTGTGTGTGTTCGACGAGACACGAGTCTGTCATGATAACTTTCATAACTTTTATAACTTTTATGAGCGGTTCAACGGGGTCACTTTCAGTCCAATTCTCTGAGGTGTTCCTTCAAGTTCATCGAAGACCAGATGTGTTCCCACAAAATTACTATATAGTGTGTGTTCGAGAGCACAATAGTTATAGAAGCACTTCCTTACGGAACCTTAATGGAAAGTTAACAGACACCTAACAAGACTAGTAATGGGTCCTTACTGAGTATATGTTTATACTCACAATTTTCTATGTTTAATTCTTCAAACAAAAATAAAGGTAGATATAGAGAAAAGCTAGCGAATGACAGTAAGTGACCATGGCTCGCCATAGGGGGAAAAGTTTATGTTGCTTTCGCTTTTTCTTTACAATATTTTGACTTTTGGTATTTTATTTAGATTTATCGAACTTATATTTTACTTTTATGCTCTTTTTAAAAAAAAGTTAAATAAGGCCCGAACTAGCATTTTATCTACTATTTTATCTCTAAATACTTTATTTATAATTTATAAATGAGTATTTGAAGTTTTTCATTGAAAATTTAATGTCTTCTTTTATTTTTATTAAAAAAGTCTTTATTTATTTTAGTAGTAATGACCTCAGCTTATTATAAAGAATTGAGTCGTTACATAAGGTCATGTCAATTGCCAATAAGCTAAACTTAGCTTTTAACCCTTTTATAATTGTGTCGTCAATTTTTTTTCTTTTATATATATGTTAAACAATGATTTAACATGTTAATACTACTAATTGCTAAAATTGTATAAATAATAATGCATTCGTAGTGATTACATCTTTAAGATATTAAAATTTCACAAATTGTTCGATAGATGAAAAATTGTAGGGTTGATGGTCCAAATAAATGATTGAAAGTGATAGAAATTTGTAAGACATAAAGAAGTAGGTTCAAAATAATGTTGAAATCATATAGACTGTTTGCTTTATATATAGTTCATGTAATTAATATTAAATTAACTATCATTCAAAGTAATTACGAATTACATTGAAATTGCAAAAACATCAGCAAGAATTGTGGAGATACTCCACACTCCACAGGCAAAGCCAATCCATTGAATCCTCCCTTGCTGATCATCTTTCTTTCTGTTCATTGCTCTACTCCAAACCCAAACCTAATCTTCACAACTTTCCATGAATTCCACAATTTACAACCCAAACAGGACCTTCAATTTCTCACCTCAACCCCCATTAATTCTCTCAAAACCATTTACATCATGCAAAACACCCAGAGACTTGAAGCAACTCCACGCCATTTTCATCAAAACCGGTCAAATTCAAGACCCTCTCACGGCTGCTGAAGTTATTAAATTCTGTGCATTTTCATCCCGCGATATCGACTATGCCCGCGCCGTGTTCCGCCAGATGCCGGAGCCCAATTGCTTCTGTTGGAACACCATTTTGAGAGTTCTTGCTGAGACCAACGACGAACATCTCCAATCGGAGGCCTTGATGCTCTTTTCCGCAATGTTGTGCGATGGGCGTGTGAAGCCCAATCGGTTCACTTTCCCTTCCGTGTTGAAGGCCTGCGCTAGAGCTTCGAGGCTTCGAGAGGGGAAACAGATACATGGGTTGATTGTGAAGTTTGGATTTCATGAGGATGAGTTTGTAATTAGTAATCTCGTTCGGATGTATGTTATGTGTGCGGTCATGGAAGATGCGTATTCTCTGTTTTGTAAGAATGTTGTTGATTTTGATGGGTCTTGTCAAATGGAGTTAGATAAGAGGAAACAAGATGGTAATGTTGTTCTGTGGAATATAATGATTGATGGGCAGGTTAGACTTGGGGATATAAAGAGTGCTAAAAACTTGTTCGACGAAATGCCTCAAAGAAGTGTAGTGTCGTGGAATGTGATGATCTCGGGGTATGCACAAAATGGGCACTTCATAGAAGCCATAAACTTGTTTCAAGAAATGCAAAGTTCCAATATTGATCCAAACTACGTGACGTTAGTGAGTGTTTTGCCCGCCATTGCACGAATTGGTGCACTAGAATTGGGGAAATGGATCCATTTATATGCGGGAAAGAATAAGATTGAGATTGATGATGTGCTTGGTTCTGCTCTGGTGGACATGTATTCCAAATGTGGTAGCATTGATGAGGCACTCCAGGTCTTTGAGACGCTGCCTAAGAGAAATGCCATTACTTGGAGTGCCATAATTGGTGCATTTGCTATGCACGGTCGCGCAGAGGATGCAATCATTCACTTCCATTTGATGGGAAAAGCTGGTGTGACGCCCAATGATGTTGCTTATATTGGAATTTTGAGTGCCTGCAGTCATGCAGGGCTTGTGGAAGAGGGTAGATCATTCTTTAGCCACATGGTTAAGGTGGTTGGGCTACAACCAAGAATTGAACACTATGGATGCATGGTCGATTTACTAGGCCGTGCTGGGCATCTGGAAGAGGCTGAGGAACTTATCAGAAACATGCCAATCGAACCAGATGATGTAATATGGAAAGCTTTGCTCGGTGCTTGTAAAATGCACAAGAACCTAAAAATGGGTGAGCGTGTAGCTGAGACTTTAATGGAGTTGGCTCCTCACGACAGTGGATCCTATGTTGCTCTGTCAAATTTGTATGCTTCTTTGGGAAACTGGGAGGCGGTTGCAAGGGTGAGGTTGAAGATGAAAGGGATGGACATTAGAAAAGACCCTGGATGTAGTTGGATTGAGATCCATGGAATAATCCATGAGTTTCTTGTAGAAGACGATTCACATTCTAAAGCTAAAGAAATCCAGGCCATGTTGGGAGAAATGTCCATGAAGTTAAGGTCGAATGGCTACAGACCAAACACCTTAGAAGTGTTTCTCAATACAGATGAACAAGAGAGGGCAAGGGCCTTGCAATATCATAGTGAGAAGATTGCAGTTGCCTTTGGACTAATCAGTACAGCCCCACAACATCCACTTAAGATTGTTAAGAACCTACGTATATGTGAAGACTGTCATGCTTCACTAAAACTTATTTCCTTGATTTACAAGCGTCAAATCATTGTGCGAGACCGAAAGCGATTCCATCAGTTTGAACACGGGTCATGCTCATGCATGGATTATTGGTAACTTCTGAGTCATGGCCGTTGTCTTTGCACAGAACTGTGAAGATTTAGTAGTCATTGTGAAGATTATAAGGAAAACTCGGCTCGTTTTTGCCCTGTCATTTGTCTCATGGAATGATTTATTTATTTACTTGAGGCAGTCAGGAGATCGCTTTACAAATAGAAGATTTGTTGATCAAAACTCTTCCCTGAATTGCATCAGTGATTACTTACATTATATAATAGCTGGGATGTGAGTCAGCTTTATACTAATGTCTCGCCCCAACTAATCATCAAAGAAAATTTGTTGTGCTTACTTGATACTACACTATCTCTGCAAGAGATGGATTAGCTGAAGTGTTTTTTCAAGGCTGAAAACCAAGGCAAAAGATGTCTTCATGGGGTTGGGGAGAAACTGTATTTTTCTCTGAAACTATTAGCTAGGAATTGTTGCTTAATGAGGACTAAATCAGCTCACCCTCCGGAAGTCAATTCCAGGAGCTAATGAGGATTTTTTCAATAGACCACCCAAGGAGTTCAGTGATCTTAATTTTAAATTCAGATATGCTCAGAATCTAGATAGTCAATTTCTTTCCAACTGTTGCATCACATGTTTACTAGAAAAATATGCTTTTAAAAGTCAGCCTCATTGGAAAATTATTTGTTTTTGCTTCATGTTGTTGATCATCGCTGAATTACTTCCTGTGCATGTTATTCCTTAACACTTTTCTTTGAGTACTGATAATTCTGCATCAATGCCAATCTCATCAAATAGGTAATGAGGATGCTTCCACCATGCTGAACAAAATCTATCAAAAGAAAAATCGTGTTGTTGATTCTGAAATGAAGGGAAGCACAAAACCTGTGGGAAACACTTTTTAGGTGAAGGGAAAGCAACAAGCATGAAGTTTTGACATCATTATTCAGGTCAGAAAACTTGTTTCTAAATTGAGACGTGTTAATAATTGCCTTGTCTTCTTTATGATTCAGAAAAGATTTTGATTGGGTGGAAAGTTTTGCTTGGTTTGAATTTTAAGCTGGGACATAAAAACAGGATAGCCTATTTAAGACCATGAAAAATTATTCTTGCTTCTTTGCTCACTAAGATGCTTTTTACATGGAAAAGTTATATTACAACGAAAACCCCTTTTGTTAGTACTTTTTTGGGCCAGTCAAATAATGGATTGCCTATACAAAGAAAGGGAGCCTTCCTCACTTTGAATTCAAAAGCCTCTTTTTCAACAGCCTTCTTTCTTTTCTTTTCTTTTCTTAAAAGATCGTATATTTAAATAATTTTTGTTAAGTACCTTTTGTTTTTCTATAATATTTGGAAGAATGTGTACTTTTATTTTCTTCTTCTTCTTCCTGACGTAGGTTGATGAAGTCGACTCGTCTTTTAACGAACCTACTGGTCAAGAGTTGATTTTGAAGAGAAAAAACACAAACAACACACCCATGTAACGTCGTGAGTTGAAAAATGAAAAATATACATATACATATATTTAGATTCATATTAAAATAAGTGAAATGGCAGTTGTTTTGAAATTATTTCTTTGACTAATGAAATTAAATAAGTTGGTAATAAATGATTAAACTACCTATAATGAGGAGCTATTTAGACCCACGTTATGGCCTATTATTTCAATCATTTTGATTTAGATTTAAAACTTGTTTCAGTTTTTAAATGGGGGTAGTTAAAGAAAATAGTTAAGTAAAAAGAATTTGTAGATATAATAAAATTTAAATTCAACTGTTGGAGTTTATCAACTATTCTTAGTAGAAGTTTATATTTTTAATTTTTGTTTAAAATGTTATCTATTTTAATACTCTTTTAAATAATTTTTATTTTTATTTTGATTTTTTATATTATGAAAGATTATTTTATTTTAGATCATAAACATTAATATTTTAATATTTTTCTTGATAAGAAACATTTCACATCAATAAGAGGAGACCTCAAACACCTAAAGGTGCTTACAAAAGGAGCGCAATATGAACATTAATATTTGAAGTATTATGGTTGCTTTTTGTTGTACATTTAAGTCGTAAAAGGAAAAAAAAAAAAAAAAGTACACATGTCTTGCAAGATAATTTCTGTTGGGACTTTCTTTTTACCATTCAAATCACTCCCGCTTTTGTAAATACTTTTAATTTTTCAAATATGTACATTTAATCCTTTCACTTTCAATAAATTCTGAGAAGAATTAAATTTTATGGTTAGTTTGAAGTTAACTTTTATATGAAGACATAAAAAAAACAATAATTTTCATTTAAGAAAGGACATATTATGAATACATTTCTCTGCTAGAAAACTTACAAAGATTACTTTTTTTTAGGAAAATTATTTAATTTTTGTTAAACTTGGGTGCGGTGAAGATCCAAACCTCGAACATTTTGGTCAATGATCCTCATATTGTCTTCGATCAAATTTAAGTCTAATATTGGAACCCTAACATTCGATACTGCATCTTTATCTTTTGTCTAAAAAGCACATCATATTTCCAAACTTTATTATAAAGCAAGTTGATAAGTGTAAAAGATAATAATTTAAATAAGATTGCTTTCAAAAGAACATATACAGGGCTTTTCCTTTATCGTCTCATAATAAGATGCATAATTATTTGTTTATGGGAAAGTATTTATTGATTGCCAAACATTGGCGTGAGTTTGAATAGGAAAAGCACTGGAGCAAGATTTGGTTGGGAGCTTAGACGAGATTGTGTTTGGTAACACATCAACAAAAGCCATCAAGGTAATAAATTTTCATTTTGTTATCTTATCTTACAATTTGAATAAGAAAAGTTGTAGAACATGAATTTATATTTTTTTATTATTCATTATCTGTTTAATGATTTATTGTTTTGATATCAATCGATTGGTATTTTCATGAATTATTAATTTATTATTTAAAAAATAAGGTATATTGTAGTTCAAAGAATAAAAAACAGGAACTATTTGAAAAGTACACGTACTAAAATAGGAAAGTATTGTACAAGTTCAAAAACCAAAATAAAATATTGTAGTTGTTTGAGTTGATGAATGAATCTCATGCTCATATAACTGTCATTGTCTAGTTGGATGGATGAAGTCAATATAGTTGGGATATGACACGGCCCAAGTAAATGCTTACCAGGATTGAATTTCTTGTTTCTATTTACTTCAATGAATTGATAGCAGCAGGAAGAGCACATACAAGCTTTGGTTTGAACTTTGGGTAAACAATTTCCAATTGTTCTAAAACTTTTGGTGCCAAATAATCCATGTTCAAATTTATGGATACATGGGTGTCCTATATGTCAACAGCAATTCCAGCATCAAGCAAAATCGAGGTAAAATAAATTATACCATAAATGATTTCAATGTTTCTAATATAAGAAAGATAGTTGAATGTTAGTTGCTTTCAATATAAGTTTGATTCCAATCAAATTTAGGGATAATCTAATGGAGGAATCATGATGAAGGTTAACCTTTTATGGGAGTTTGAGAAAAGGAGGTGGGAGAAGTCAATCTCTCTGACTAAGAGAGACTATGTGAAAATTCCATGTTGTTATCAATGAGGCATATATTTTGGAGGTTCGATTCACTCACGTTGTACTCAACAAGGTTATTTGTGATTTGCAAGCATTATTATGATATTCTCGGTTAAACTAGTTGAGCAAGATGTGCTTTCAGATATTTTACATATAACAATTATGAACAAATATGTCAAATATTAATTTTTTTTAAGTATAATAAAGGCAGGAAAATTTAAATCACACTTTGTAATAACTAATAATAACTAATACATATTTAGCTATATTAAATGTCATGTTAACAAGTGACATTGTTTGAGATGGTGGTGTGTAGATGAGCTATGGTATCTAGGAGATGGATAATATTTGCTATAATAAGTGTAGTCGTAATCAAATCCATTTTTAAAAGTAGTGAGACATAGCTCGGCAACTAAGACATCTCTCTTTGATGCAACCAAGATATTCTATATATATTTTGTTTCAAATATTTTTTTTATAGAAAAGATAACCTTGGAAAAAGGTGCAAAATGATCTCATTGCACAAGGTGTGGTAAATCTTTTTAAATACACTTCTCGAATAACCACTCAATTGGTCATTTATATTTTATAACATCATAGAAAATGCAAGACCGAGAATTGCCTTAAAATCCTCAAACTTAAACCAACAATTTCCTACGGTGCTGTTTGGGGACAAGCATGGATGGCCCACAGCCGCATGTGAGCTCCATCAGTAGAACTCTACGCTCTCACTCACTCACCACCGTTGATCCTCATCACCATTTCCAATCAAAGTAGAACATTGGGACACGTGTCGGGAAATAAGAACTGCTTGAGGTTTGAGACCAATCCACAGAGCTCTTCTGCAAGTATCCGTTAAAAAGGACGAAACTTGGTGGGCTGTTCCATGGAAAATCTTTATTTCCTCTTTCTCCCCACCAAATTTGAAAAACCCAAAAAGAAAAATACAAGAAAAATGAACTGAAAATATGCAAATTTCAAGGGCAAGCGTGCAGAACGAAAGATGGAAAATACAGAAAAACACACTAAAATAATTTTAATAATACCTATCAGGTTACCTATTTCAAGATGTTCTTACTCTGTCTGATGTTTGTCTTTGTACAGATCGAACGGTGGAGAATATGGGAGGAAGAGTAATTGGACTATCAGTTCACTCGTAGTCAACAGTCTGTCAGCTTTTCCAGTAAAAAAGAGAAAAGAAACAAGCTTTCTTTTAGTCATTCTATAAAACCACACTTTACTAACTTTCGCATTTCTCTCCTCTTTCTCCACAGTCATGGCGATTCTGAAGCTTTTTTCTCTCTGCATTTCCCTCTTCTTATTAATCAGAGCCCCTGTACGATGTGATTCCATACATTTCCCTTCTTCTTCTTCTTCTTCTTCTTCTTCTTCTTCTTCTTCCTCTTCCTCCTCCTCCTCCTCCTCTTCTTTTTCTTCTGATGTTCAGCTTCTTTTGGGAAAGATTAGAGCTTCACTTGAAGGAGACACTCAAAACTTGCTTTTATCTTCATGGAATTACTCTGTTCCTCTTTGTCAATGGAGGGGACTCAAATGGGTCTTCACTACTGGAACCCCACTGGTCTGCACTGCTGCTTCTTCTCCACAATGGTCTAATCTCACTCTGTTCAAAGACCCTTCTCTTCATGTTCTCTCTCTGCAACTTCCATCTGCTAATCTTACTGGTTCGTTGCCTAAGGAGCTTGGTGAGTTCACTATGCTTCAAAGCCTCTATCTAAGTATAAACTCTTTGACTGGAACCATTCCACTTGAACTTGGTTACAGCTCCTCTCTTTCTGATATTGATTTGAGTAGCAATCTTTTAACGGGAGTTCTTCCACCTTCGATCTGGAATCTGTGTGATAAACTTGTTTCTGTCAGACTTCATGGCAATTCGTTATCTGGGTCTCTGCCGGAGCCGGCTTTACCAAACTCCACCTGTAGGAATCTGGAGGCTTTGGATTTAGGCAACAATCAGATTTCAGGTACTTTCCCTGAATTCGTTTCTAGATTTCCGGGTCTTAAAGAGCTTGATCTTGGGAAAAATTTGTTGTCTGGACAAATCCCTCAGAGCTTAGGCCAGTTAGAGCTGGAGAAGTTGAACCTTTCAAACAACAATTTCAGTGGAATATTGCCTGTTTTTAGTAACTCAAAATTTGGTGTTGAGGCTTTTGAAGGGAATAGTCCTGGGCTTTGTGGGGAGCCTTTGAAAAGCTGTGCAGTACCTTCTCATTTGAGTTCAGGCGCCATTGCTGGCCTTGTTATTGGCTTGATGACTGGCACAGTGGTTTTAGCTTCGTTGCTTATTGGTTATATGCAAAACAAGAAGAAGAAGAGTAGTAGTGAGAGTGAAGATGAGAATGATGAAGGAGAAGATGAAGAAAATGGTGGCAGTGTCGGTGCAGGTGGTGAAGGAAAGCTCATTTTATTTGAGGGTGGTGAGAATCTGACATTGGATGATGTCTTGAATGCTACGGGGCAAGTTATGGAAAAAACAAGCTATGGCACTATATATAAGGCAAAGCTTGCTGATGGAGGGACCATTGCTCTCAGACTGCTGAGGGAAGGTAGTTGCAAAGACAGAAATTCTTGCTTGTCTGTGATTAAACAATTGGGAAAGATTCGCCATGAGAATTTGATTCCTTTAAGAGCTTTCTATCAAGGAAAGAGAGGAGAAAAGCTCCTCATTTATGACTATCTGTCAATCCGAACTTTACATGATTTTCTACATGGTATGCACATTCTCTTACGTTTCAATTTCATGGATGAATATTTCAAAATAGTTCCTTATCTTTGCTTTCTTCTCGATTTTTCATCCCTTTGAAATCAGGAATTTGCAATAACCATTTTGAGTTGGTTTAATGAACATCTTACTGCTGCATATTTTTGGAAGTGGCTACTTCATTGAAGATCTGATATTCCAAGTTTTACCAAAATTTTGAACCATAGCCTTTTTATATTTGAAAAACGTGGCAATTGCAGTCAATTAAACAGAAAAAAAACTGCATCTCTCCACATACTCTTCCAAGACAGAAGTCGAAACTTCAAACCTAATCATCTGTAATTGTGTCATATACAAGCCTTCTAGATGATTTTCACTTCCTGATACAAGTCTTGCAGATGTCTTTAGTAGTTAGAGTAGAAAATAATTTGTCTGAAGAATTAAACTCACAGATATTCTAAAAGTTAAGTTGTTTGTGTTTGTGTACTACTATTTAACATAGAAAGTTTGGTTTATGATTAATCGCAGAATCTAGAGCAGGAAAACCAGTGTTGAACTGGGCTAGGAGGCACAAGATTGCATTAGGCATTGCCCGGGGATTAGCCCATCTTCACACAGGTCTTGAAGTGCCCATTACACATGGTAACATTAGATCGAAAAATGTGCTTGTGGATGATCACTCCTTTGCAGTGAGACTGACAGAGTTTGGGCTAGACAAGCTAATGATCCCATCAGTAGCTGACGAAATTGTCTCGCTGGCAAAATCAGATGGGTACAAGGCACCAGAGCTGCAACGGATGAAGAAATGCAATTCAAGAACAGATGTGTATGCATTTGGAATCTTATTATTGGAAATTCTGATTGGGAAGAAACCAGGAAAAAGTGGAAGAAATGGAGAGTTTGTGGATCTGCCATCAATAGTGAAAGTGGCAGTTCTGGAGGAGACAACGATGGACGTTTTCGACGTGGAGGTTTTGAAAGGGATTAGAAGTCCAATGGAAGATGGAATTGTTCAGGCATTGAAGCTTGCAATGGGTTGCTGTGCTCCAGTGGCTTCAGTAAGACCTTCCATCGATGAAGTTGTGAAGCAGTTGGAAGAGAACAGACCAAGAAACAGATCTGCTCTGTACAGCCCAACAGAAACAAGAAGTGAAAATGGTACCCCATTTTGATCCTTTTTTGTGCCACTTTAAAATCATGATGTGCTTTCACTGATATCATTATATTATTCCTCCCTTCTTCACTTTTTTTTTTTTTCTTCTCCTTTTTCTCTTATATTATTACATTTTATTTTAACATGAACTTAATTGTATTACATGCTGATAGTGTTCATTCATGCTAGTAATTAAGAGGTATTTACATAATTCTTATGGCCTCTGTTTCTCCTTTCTGCTGAGAAATTTCCTCATAACATGGAAAAGTACTTCTTAGATGAGAAGTGTTACCTGTCCTCTGTAAATATGATTGAAGTCTGATCGTTGAGTTGTCTTCGTCAAATTTCTATGGCAAAGAAACAAAAATTTAACTCGCTTGCTCCTTAGACTTTGTATTTATGCACTCTAGAGAGTTGCTGTGTATATGAAGTTTAAAAGTTGTATAAGCTTTGAGTGTGATTCTAAAATTAAAAGTCCAATTGGAGAGATATGATTAAGAGGTAAGAATCTTCATCCCACATCTTGAAGTTTAAAACAAAAATCAGATTATGGCATCGTGGTTAGGGATATTGAATGAATGTAGTAGCACGTCAGGTCTACTACTCATCACATTATTTTTCATAACTATGGAACTAAAAGAAAGGTAGGTATGAAATTGAAGAAAGAAGCAGCTTTCTGTTAGAAAATGTTTGGCAACAGTTTACATGAAAATGTAGAGATTTAAAGGGACCAAAGAAATCATTGTAAAGGAAATAAATGTCCCAAGTTTTTTTTGCCTTTTAACTCAATGGATGTGGGCTCTGTACCATAATTTGCCTTTACTTTATTCAGAAAATTATTACTTTTGCTTTGGTGGAATATAATTATGTTCTCAATACTTTCAAATACTTAAAAGGTAAAATACACTTTTCATCTCTTTCGTCTATGATATTTTATAATAGACATTTTTAGTCCTTAAAGTTCGAATAAATAATGATTTTGAATGATTCCTAAATTCACATTACTCTTAGTTGACTTAATAGTTTGTTGACTAGGCTGTTAAATGATGATGTATGATTAGATTTTATTAGGTTAAAATGTTCCATGGTTTAAGAAGTAAAAAAAAAGAAAGAAAGAAACAAATCTTTTAGGTTTTTTTTTGAATTGATAGATAAATGATAAAGGTTAGTTGGATAAATAGCAAAAAAAAGAAACAAATATATAAAATAATTGCATATATAACATAATTTATGACTAAAATATCCATGTCCAACTACTATTTTGGACGTTTTTTTTATCGAATTTCTCAAATTAAAAACTTTCCTGTATAATTTCTACCGGTGATATATGCTATCACTAATGACTTTCAATTTGAGAAAGGATTATTTCACTTTTTTCACGTTGAAAATTATCACTAGTAGCTACAGTTAGTGAATGTCACTAATAGTTTTTATCAATTGTTATCATTGATAGCTACTATTAGTTATAACTTGTCACCATTACGATTTTTTTTTCCTGTTTTCTAAAATTGAAAATTATCATTAATAGCAATTGATAGTTGTTATACGTTGCTATCACTTATAGATGTTATCAATAATAGTTTTTATCAATTATAGCCACCGAATTGATGAGAGAGAATGTAGTTAATGGTATTTTAAAAAGTAAATTTCAAATGTAATTAATAAATCCGAAAATAGTATAATTTTTATTTAAAATTTTCAGGAAATTAAAATATGAGAAAGAATATCAAAAGTTTAAAAATGTCCTAAATATTGGCATTGAATTTGAGGAGATTTATGAAATATTAGTTAAAAGCAGTTTAATTCCATTAATTTTTGGATAATTATAATTGAGGATTATTTTAAAAATAATAATTAAGAATATAACAAAATTTAAAATTTTTTACAAATGTAGTAAAACTATCATCGACAGATTTTGATAGATTTGTATGATCTAGGTAATTGTTTGATGATCTTTAGTACAAACCAAGATCATTTTAAGAATTAGTAACATAATTTGAAACACATGTCAATTTTTTAATTAGTCTCAAACTCAATTATTTATACTTTTTATCGTTAATTTATTAAATGATGCGATAATTTGTAATTGGTCTAAAATTTTTTTATTTATAGGATAAAATATTATAAAAAAATTTTACACGTAATATTTAAAATTAACGATAAGGTCAAATCCATCCATAAAATTAGCCAAATTGAACTGTAGTAAAATGAGGTATTTCTTTTCTAAATTTTTCTAAACAAACTAGGAGTAGGTTGGATTGAGGTTCTTTTTTGGACCAATCCAAAAAAATCGAATTTGTTAGATCGACAACTCAAAAGATCTGAATAAAGTTTCCAATCCAACTTAATTGTTGAATTTGGATTGAATTGGTGGGTTATAACTTATGATAACACATAATTAATAACTAAATGCTCAATAAATTCAAATATAAAAAACCAAATATATATGATATTTAATACAAACTTTAACCAGAGACAAATATCATAACAATTATAGAAGGAAAGTATTAAGAATACACGTATGAATCAAACCAACTTTTGAGTGGTTGAAGTTATTTGGGTTTTTAGGTATTTGAAGAACCCTAAGTAATCAAATTTTATTTTATTTTTTAAAAAAGATTAAGATCATAAATTAAGATTACTCCTTTCTAGAGAAGTGATCCCTTTTCACTTTTCATTTTCCATGGAGCTAGGAAGGCCTAAAAGTTATATACAAATTTTACCATGTAGAATAAAAATGTATTTTAACGATAACTTATCAAAATTTAAGATTTTATTGTATATTGACCATTAAAAGCTTTTAGTACACCAAACAATCACAATTCTTAAAAGATGACTTTACAGAAACAAAACAATCTATCAAACTCACATTTATTTCTTTAACCTTAAATTTTACAACGATTATAATACATGATGCTTTCATTGTAGTCTTGCCATCCCATGAACAAATCTTCATCCTGCACAAGATTCAGCAAAAGAGGTATTTGCAAATTAAATACAGAACCCACCACCCAATCCAACGTTCAAAAGCAACCAAAACACTTCCTAATAAACAAAAGATTTGACTTCTGAGGTTCGGGCTCTGGCTCAAGTTTCCTACGAGAAAGTTGCCTGAAGAACGCTCTCACTGCACCTTCGACCCCATCCTCGTTCTCGAGAACCTTTGCAAGCAAGACAGCCCGCTCTTTTACCTGTCAAGTCACTCTCTTAATAATTTTGTGCAAGAACCAACCAAATTATCGCATGTTCTTTTCAATCCAGAATAAGATTTTCCAAACATCCTGACACTGTTACAAGGATTCTAAACAGAGTAAAAGAAATATTTCAATGTTATATCGAGGCCAACTGACAGAATGAATGAAGCATAAGAACTAAAAGTATAATATAATCAATCATATGATATTGAAATTCACAGGTAACTATTCTATCAAACTATTCTCATATATTGTTCCAAAGAAGAAAAAACTGATGAAGAGTAGTCAAAAGTTAAAGACAGTATTGAAAGAGGATCTCCATTTTTACCTTGGGATCAAGCATATAGTTTATAGCATTCACCAATCTTTGAAGTGAGAACTCATCAACTGGGATGGGTGGAGGGCCAACTCCTCTGTCATGTACTCGTTCCCCCCAGAAAGGTTGGTCACCAAAGAAAGGAACAATTGTAGTTGGGCACTGTGAAATTCAATGAAAATCAGAACCAAATCAAGTCAAACTAAACTAAAACACAACCATATTGGATGATGAAGCTAGTACCGCAGCTTTTAGACCAGCAGCAGTTGTTCCAGCACCACCGTGATGTACCTGAGGTGAGAACAAAGAGGCAATGAAGTAAAAACATGTATACTCAAGTGAAAAGTAGTTGCTTCTGATCCAATCTTGTTAATATCAAAGGGGATTGAGTCCCATCTGAACCCTACAGATCTCCTTCTGGTCCAATCCTAGAAAGATCTTGAGGCTTAGGGCTAGGAGTTGTCATGATTCATTTTGCTGCTTCAGTATAGTTCCTTTGCCATATGATTTTCCCATTCCCCACCTATGTTTTTTCTTTTTTTGAATTATTTGATCCTTCGTTGTCGCACTTAAAATTAAAAACATGAAAGACCAGTGTTTAAGGCTGTACAGAGAAGAAAAGAACCCGGGAATTCAATGTACTAAACTGCTGAAATGATCTAATGCTCTGCTTATAGAAGACAACATCTAGGTAGTAAAATGCATTCAAAGCAACAAAGAAAAATCTACTAAGCCTCACCACAGCCTTGCATTTAGGAAAAAGCCAATCATGAGGGCAATTGTCCAACAAATATAAGAAGTCCTTCGGTTCTGCAGCTGGGAGGGAAGACATAAATTCAGTCATGAAAGCCACATCGCTTAATGAGCACACAAATGGAGCTAGTAATCAAACCGAAACTGAACACTTACACTTTCCAAGGCCACCCCACCCTTCATTAATGATACCCCGCTGTTTGGTGGTTTCCAATGCTTGTATGATAATTTGTGTCATCTTTTCTGGATCTTGTACAGGCTGAAGAACAAATGAAAAAGTAGGTAAACCATCAATCTGACTTTCAAACTCCATGCCTAGATTCTTCTCTCTTTATATCTAGTTAACTAGTTTCCTCCTTGAAATTCAATCTGTCATTATATAAACTGTGTACAACAGTTGGATGTAATCTAATTCTAGTTTATTTATGTTGATTATCTTTGGTTCTTGATCTGATAACTAATTGGTGGTGTTGGTTCAATGGCCCCAACAAGTTGAAGGACAAAGTGCACTATTGCACGTTGGAAAACATTGTCAATTTTGCACAAGTATTAGTGTATAACTTTGAGATACATATGTTTTTATAAAACCAAACATACTCGCATTTTTCTTATAGCTCACGTGCTGATTCTGGGAAGGCTTCGCCCACTCCAAAGGAAAGTTTCATAATGGTTTCATTTCCTTCACTGTTTCTTGTTTTTGAATTTATTCTCTTTAAAATTTTCATCTGCATATAAATTGAATTTCTCTCTAAACCATGTCTCACTACAACTCTTATTCGTCTAGCATATCTTCTCTCAATTCACTCTCACAAATTTCTCACTCACTAACTTTTTCTCCAAAACTCTCTTCTCTAGCTAACATTTCGCTCTCTGAATCATTTCTTTTAAAAGCCTAAATTTACTCTAAAATTTCTCACTAACTTTTCTCTCTAAATAAAGATTTTGAGAGTGAATGTTAACGCTGGAGGAAGAGAAATTTTTGGAAAAGTTAGTATTTCCATAACCATATGCATATTCTCTCTAGCATATCATTCTTTATTGAGAAATTTTAGAGTAAATTTAAGGTGGTAAAAAAAAGATTCAAAGAGCCAATGTTAGCAAAAGAAAGAGATAAACTTCTGGAGAAAAACGTTAGTATATCCAAAACTATATGTCTACATACATAATTTTCTCTCTCTAAAATATCACTCTTTGTTGCTCTTAATGCCAAAAAGAGCCTAGCTAGCTATACATAGTACATAGTATGTGTTACCATCAAGTAACCTAAGAGGTTTGAGTTCCAAATCCCTTACCTCTCTATTATCCTCAAAAAGGAAAAAAAAAAATCAAAATCAGTAATCAAACACATTTGGTTCTTGTATTTTAAGAACAAGAAAAAAAACTAAAAACACAAACTAATATAGATAGACTATTAACTAAGAGCAATATCATCTATGAGTCTGTGACAATAAAACATATCATGTAATTGCATAACCACATCCAATCACATGAAAATATGCCTACTTGATACTTTACGTGAGAAATTAATTAGGGTAAAATCTAACTGACGAGAGGAAGAAGCAAGAAACTTACAAGGCTGCCAAAACCAATATAGACAGGCTTGTCTCCAGCTTCAAGCCATTTCACAAGTGACTCGGGAGGTTCATAATTTGATGAAAGATCAAGGAAGCAATATCCTACAACATCAATCTTAGGCCCCCAATCTAAAAATTAAAGAGAAAAAAAGTGAATGTCAACATCTAAAAAAGGCGTTCTTAGAGTAACGGACTTGGCAGCTCAAATCTTCTCTTTTCCTTCTCTTGTTCATTTTCAAAGATACTACATACAACTACAAGAAAAAATTACAGGGCAAACAAAAGGAAATTAAGTTCAGTAAAAAGGGTTGAATATCACGATAACCAACACAGTAAAGATAAGAAACCAAGAAATATTTTGGACGTCCTTCTAACGTAGAACTCTATAATTTGATAACTTAATCCGACTACCCAAGAGAAAGGCAATTTACAAAGTATCTCTATGGTTTCTTAGTGAATTCCTAACTCATGTCAGGTGAAAGTTGGTTGATCCCCCTTGAAAAATAACGAATAGATGTAAGTTCCAAAACCTATTTTAAATGAGGAAACCCTACTGTTTTTAATAAAAGGTATGTTACTTCTAGATTCTTGATAACGATTGTGATAGGATTGGTATTAAGGTATTATTAAGGGTATATTAGTAATTAGATAGGAAGTTTAATAGGGAAGTTGGTTATAAATAGAGGGTAGGGGAATGGAGAAGGTAAAATAATTTGGAATATCTTAAGATTGGGAGGTCCAAGTACCTCAAACACTTGGTTTATCTTGTATTTCTGTTATCTTTTATATTTCAACATATTTGGGTTCTATCAACTTGTTATGATATTTTTCTACTTCTTAAAGTAAATTAGGTATGAATACTAGTCATTCTAGCTTCAATAGACAATAAAAGTAAAATTTGCCAATCCGACAAAAGCTTCCTAAACAACATTTCCCAATTTAGTATTAATATTTTTTTTAAGAAATAAAGTTCTCGACAAAAAGAAATTTGTCTTAATTTTTTGACAGGAAACAACTAGGATACATTTGGACTTATCTAGAAATTTGTGTTAATTATTTTAGCCAAGTTAAAAAGGGAGAAACAACTCATATGATAGCCTATAATCTGAATATCAGTGTAAACAAAGAGAGGAAAAACGAAATTTATCCAAAAAGTGAATCATCTAGAAACAGAAAAATGAAAATCTGTTTTTAATTCTAAAGTTGTACGTAGTAAAAAAGAAAGAAAAAGTGCAATATGCTGTTGTAGTATAAAATCACCACCTTTGGGTTTAGGAACGATGTAGGGACTCCACAAATAAACATGTGGCACGTCAGATTCAGAGAATTGTGAACCACTTAAATATGTTACAGGTCGTATCTGCAGCTTCTTCTTCCTAAAATCATTAATAATGTCTCGCAGTCCAAGCCAAATCAAGGAATCAACGATTTGATATGAAAGCTGAAAATTGAAGAGAACCAATGATACTAGAGAAGAGAAAAACTCATAAAACAAATAAAAATATTGAATTCTCAGACATTCTTTTGGTATATTCAAACACATACATATGATTAGTGATCAAACACAACCCAATATCCAAACTGGCTGTAAATATAAAATGGCCATGATATGTGATTCTCCATCTTGAGATTGTCATATAAAATTTCCACTTAATGGTTTGAATTTCAAAGAGAACATATAAAATTTTTTATGGAAAAAAAAAAAAAAGCAACAGACTCACCCTATACCCTGCTTGTTGCTTGACTCGGGATAGTGGATGTGGAAATTCACTAGTTGGCCTGAAGGAGAGTAAAACATAGGCAGTTCAAGAGTCCCGACTTAAACAATCAACCTCACATGTTATATATATATAAGAATGCATGCATCACACAACCATAAACATTAGAACAAGTCAAGCAGATCATAGTTCAGAATCAGTCCAGTCCCACAAAAGACTTACGTCCATGGCATTGTAAAAAATATATGAAGCGGTAGCTTAAGTCCCTCTGCCACATGTGTGTGCCCTAAAATACAGAGTTGACGAGAAATTACTATCAGTAAGTTTAGTTAGTAGATTACTGAAATTGTACCAGCAGCATGATAAGCAACTTAAGAACATAGTCATTGTCAAGATACCTACAATTTCCCATGTGTGACTAAAAGAGAAGAACCGTTTTGGTTCCACAAAATGCTGAAGAAGTATTTTTGACAGCTCTAGTTCACTTACTTCAAGTGTTTCCAAATTTCAAGTGAATAATCACTTTGATACAGGTAATAAAATGTGATATCACATACGAGTATATATAATGTTTGCAGTTCTTGTTCCAGCATTTTAATATTTCTTGGGTGGGATATTTGTGCGAAGTACGATGTTCTTCAACTTCTATGTGGCATCAAGTTCAAAAGAAAAGTAAACTTGGTTTTAGAGAATGTGGTTAAAGCAATATTTTCAGAAATATGGATCATAAGAAATCAGAAGACAAAAACAAATATACTTAGACGCAAGAACATAGATGCAGATTTTAACAGCAGAGGAAAATTGAAAATGAGCTAAATATAAGCAGCCTCTTTGCTTATCTTCTCTGTTTTCTAATGGGAGTTCTGCACTCTGATTTTCTTCTTTCGATGAAAAATTTTGTTTCTTACCAAAAAGAGAAAATAAAATAAAAATAGAAGATGAAAGATTCCAGTTATTCGAAGCTATCTATCACTAAATGTGCTTGGAGATCAGTTCCTAAGAAACTAGCCCTTGCTAAAATTGGATATCAATTATGTCAGATGCAATAAAATGATATTGGTGGTGACAAAATCTAACCATATGCTGTGCGGTTGGCAATGATTGCATCTGCTTCAAAGGGAATCCCGGTATCCATATCGGGATCTTTGCAAGCTGGAAGAAGGGAATAAATAATTTCCTTCATTTGATTTCTTTGAATAAGTATCTCAGAAGGCCAAGAAGGCAAGAAGCCTTTATTTCTTACCATATCTGATTCATAATGAAAGAGCATTTAGAAAAAGATGCATAAAAGTAAACAAATTTATCATTTAGAAAAGGTTGCATAGAAAGTAAAATTTCAATTTCACATATTATAAATGACTAGTCTTTTAGATTGACTCGTGGATTTCTAGAACTTATTTGAGGATTTTAATTAGTAAATCAAAACGTCATTTGATCAATGATTTATCATCGTCAGTACATTGTTTAACAAGAAATAGAATTAAGCTACACACTCCAAAGTCCAAAGGACAGGGCATGCATCAAAGAAAATGGTGTGAAGTACGTACAAGCTGCAAGCTCTTTAGGATCCCCCCCTAAAGGATAAAATTCCAATCCAGCCAGCAAGACAAATTCCTTGAAATTTGGATGAGTAGCTAATCTAACACGATGGCCATAGTCCTACATATACAATTCTCAAGAAAATAAGCTTGAAGTCAACAAGGAAAACATGATTATTTTAAATTACCATAAAATGAAAAAAAATCATTCTTATAACGTTTCATCACTTGTAATTCATATGCTAAAGTCTTCCTCTACAGCTTATGTTTCAACATTCAAGATGGAATGTCATTCAACAGTCCAAGCTTGATACCTGTTGTCGTAAAAAAATTTGGTTGAACAATGGAGAAAGTTGGGAGTTTCATTTTTAAAAAGTTACTGTCTCTTTTGTTTTTCCTTCGTTCTTGTGTTTCTAATCTAAACTTGTTTTCACTCAACTCGGCTCATAGGATCCACAAAGAATCCTCTGATATCTAACTGTTGTTGTTTGGCAAGATACAAAATAAAGTATTTGACTGTAAAGAAACGAAAGGAACTGACTCTGAAAGCTTCCGTTTTAAATTTATAGGACCACAATAGTTGCAGAGGATGAGGTAAAGGCTTGAAGGGGCATAATACCCAAGCAGCATATTCTAAAAGTTTCTGTCCTGTCCTCGTCACTCTTGATTCCTTGAAGAACTTCATCTGTAGGGGCATTGACTTAGAAAGGAATGTGTGAATGTGTGCACCAATCTCCTAAGAGATTGCAATGACCTCTTCTCCTAAGAGATTGCAATGACCTCTAGAAACAAACATCTAGACTTAACTTGGACATTTTTATTATTATTACTACTATTATTTATTTTTAATATTTTTCGAAAACAAGAATGTGGGGAGCTAGTAGGTGAGAGATTCATGTTCATCGATGCTTGGTAAGGTAGGTCCATCTCTTTTTGAAATGATTATGTGAGAACCCTAATTATAAATAGAGGGAGTGGATTGGGAGCAAGATAGAAATTATTTTTGTAGGAGTCTCCAATGTGGAACTTTGAGAGAGAGTAGCTCTCTCGAATAACTTTGAGTTTTCTATGTTTGGGTACCTAACAAATTCTTGCCTGAGTTATGGAGTTATTGTCACTGTTTTCCTTTATCTTTTTCGCCTAAGTATTCGGCCAACTAGGAAAGTCATTGAAGTTTGAAATTGTGCTCATGTTGCTTGGGATTTGAGATTTTGTCAGGATCAGAATCTCAGAAGATCAAAAAGATCCACAAGGCATAAAAAATGACTTCCATAGACGAAATGGATGCTTAAGAGTGGCGGGGAACATGAGAGGGAAAAGGAGAAAGTAATGAGGAATGCTATTTCTATTCTATTGTTTCTGAAACAATACTAAATCACCATGAATAAGATAGTTTTGAAGCAAACTTAAGATTATGGAGGGAACGCAAGTAGAAGCTAGTACGCACGAAAAGAGAGTCTAATTCTATGTTTGGATGGGTATTTTCATGAGGGTGATCTCGATAAAAGGTCCATGGGATGAAGTAGAAACTTCCTTTGAATTTTGAAAGATTTATAAATGGTAACATTGTTTATAAATATTTAGATGCAGTATTTGCCAAAGATGAAATTTCTTTGTGAGTTTCATGCACTTGAAATTATTGAAATTAGATTGATGTAGCATAACCTGAAGATTCACAAATCAACATACATTTATACAACCATTTGGAAGAAGAACACTAGGATTTTCTGGTCGGTATTTATTCGTCACAAGAAGTTTACAGCATCATTTGAAAGTTCACCTTGGGCTGTTTGAGAGACTACCAACATCTAAAATTTGAAGAAAAGGTTCTTTTAGGAGCATAGAAGTGCTAGAATGAAGTTTTTCGCTTTACATATAGATGTAAAGAGTCTGATTGAAGCCCATAGTTCTTCTAGACAAGAACTCCTCTCTTTGAGAAGCCTCATGCCAGATTTTCCACACTGGCACCATAACCATGTCAAACCAAAGAGTTATAGCTAGCCCGCCCCTTAAAAGGTGTGACTTGATAAACTAAAGAAGAGCTACCACCATTATTTGTAAGGCACCAACTGATATAGGCTGAGAATTGTACACTAAGTGGAAGCTGTGTAGCAGCATTTAAAAGGAAGTGATGATGGCCCTCCAAGTCTGATCTACATAAAACACACCGATTTGGCAAAAGCATATATTTGGGCTTTTCCTTAGCAGAAAATTGCAGGTACTCAATTTTCCTTTGCAGCAAAGCCTAGAGGATTCCAATTCCTCCAGGCCCAATTATATTCTATCCCCAATAGCAATGAAAATGGAAAATAAGCACATGAGAAAACGAGTACTACGAAAACCTACTATCAAGTGATATCAATCACAACAGGAGGCAATCTGAGACGGAGAAAATGAAATTATTATAAAGATTGCAAAAAGTTCAATTACCTGCAAACGCTTGCCAATTGGAATAAATGGCTGCACATCTCCCCGGGTTCCGACGATAAGTATTACTATTTGCATGGGCCTTATATACTGAAAGTCAGATGTATCAAGGGGTTCATCATCAACATTAGTGAAAATTTCTTCAGATTCAACGTTGATAGATAGAGATTCGATGTCTTCTGGAACTTCAAACTCGACAGACCCATCATCTTTCACAGTAGTTACTCTGTGCAACAATTTAATCTGCAAAATTTGTAAACATTAAAACAAACATTTGAAAAGAAGGTACATTACAGATTCAATATCGTAAAGTGAAGAAGAAACTTGCATTCAGACAATTCCTATTCCTGTTGAACATGAAAAAAGCTTACGACTAACCATGTTGTAGGAAGGGAATGAGGAGGGTGGAAGGTTTCATTTAGTAAATTGAATTTTTGTCATAGCCTTCGGGAAAAGGAGCTTAAGCATTGCAATGTTGGATGGTAAAAATATTGCTCTTCATCCAAAAGTTATGACAAAGTCCTTTGAAGCATTAGCTTCCGTGACGCTAATTTATGGAAACTATTGGGTGGTGGCTTTTATGGAAACTATGGGGTTGTGCTATTCTCCTTTCCATACCGATTGAGGGGCCTTTCTGGAATCCTCTTTGATTCATATGGCCATCTCCTTTTCATATCTATTGTACTTCTTCTAGTTGTTACATTTCATGTCTCTTATTAAAACATATAAACCGACTGGATTTTCTCGAATACCTTCTGATCAATGGGAATTTTAATATCTAATATATGAGCTGCATCTTCTGCAAATATGGTTTCATGTCTCAGCCTCTCAGTTTTTGATCTTTGAAGTCGGTGCTGAAATGATGTTGGTTCCAAGGTGTCTGAAGATAACTCTACGTGGAGACTGTTACTTTTTGAAAACGATCGACCTGGAACACCTGAATAAATAACAAAATATAAATCAATTAACCAAGAAGGAAGCAAGTTTGCAAAATCATGTTCCAATTTTCACAGGATCATCGGCATACTAAAAATAATAAATAACCAACAAGATCAACTCCATAACAACCAGTTAGTAAGAACAGTAATCGAAACAGAATGCATGGCATTTTGACAAATGTAGAATAATTTCATAGAAAGACTCGTTAGTTGCTTAACCAAATTATTTAAATTTTAGTAACTAACTGTTAGTTCTAAGCTCAAATTTTCAAAGACTAAGTTTAGATGAAAGAAAACGCAAAAGCTTCCTTCTGAGGCAACAATCAGTAAGTATAATACCACTTCGCATGTTTACACAGTACCATTCCAATAAAATAGATGTGAAGTTTCCTAATAGGATCAACCTTGATCAAAGGCTCAATCTCAAAATTAGCAATACTAACCAGCAAGACCCATCTCAATTGTTGAATGCCTTCCGATGATGGCAACTAAAATTGTTCTGTATTTTAAAGGAAATCAAAATTGAGCTACTAAAACAAAGTGCAGCTTCTACGTATGTAGTTGGACAAGGGATGGAAATACAAAGTGATGGGAATTCGCTAATGACCGATATCCTTGATATTGGGAGCACTTGAAGGAATCAGAAGTGATAACTTAAACTTGTGAACTCTAAAGAGAAGTTTGAAGAACATGACTTGTTAATATGAAGAACATTTCTCGAATTCCAACCAAGATATCTAAGTTTCACCTTCACTTTATCAATTTTATTGACAAGAACGTAATATTCATTGATGAAATGAAAAGTGACTAATGTTTTGAAGAGGAACTAAAATGTATTTCATAAAATTTGATCCATACACAATCACATTATTTACTCGCTAGTTAACAATGACTACACAGCTGCCCATAGTAGAACAGGTTGGACAAGAAAAAAGAATACATAGAAGCAAGCAGAGAAACATGATGGACAAGGAAAAAAACATAAACATCCGAGTTTTAAAACATCAAAACCAACTTTTTTAACTTTTATTTTAGGTTAGTTAAAATGGGTTATATTTCAATTTCTCATTGACCCAATCAAAAGAAATAACTGAGCAGATTGTAAACAAATGTTCTATTGAAACCCAATAATAATAAACGGTAAAAAGAAAAAGAGAGGTTTTAACTTGAAAGTCTGAAAAAACCTGTGACAATAATTCACAATAAACATTGATGAAAACAGAAAAGGTCACAATACGCACAAGATAAATATTCCTCATCTAACAAAGGTGGTTTGGAATGACTATTCAAATACTTAAAGTAGTGCTTTGAAGCACTTGAAAATCCATTTCAAGCAAACCCAAAGTAAATAAATTTAACTTTTGAGATAGACCAATCAATCAAATTGCACATTCATTACAAATTCAAGTGTGTTCATATGAAAGCAACAAAAACTATAACTCAAGAGACAAACTCACCAAAATTCTTTACATTAGCAGAACAATAAAGAAAGAAAATAGCAACAGCAACCCTTCTTGTTTTAGATAACGATTTCTTTCCTTGGCTTATTCTGGAGTAATTTTCTCCACATTTTTGTAATTACAACCTATCTATCGTCTTATCTCGTTGGAGTTGTTATTTGTAACATTCTCTATGATATGAATTCCTCTTGTAATCTATTTCTTAAATCAATGGAATGGATTCTGTATCCTAACAAAACAAGTAAATAAAAATAACAACGACAACATCAAAGAAATCCTTCGGTAACCCTTCCATTTTTGTGTTGCTTCAATCTCGTTCAAATAAAAAAAAGACAGGAAGGTCTCCACGGGTTCGGTTGAACCTGCCTATGATACCAACTATTACAGTTACATCGTCAGGTAGGCATCGTTATTTCTTGTTTACATCTTTTTTGAAAACTATAGTAAGAGTGAATTTGCTTGAGCCCCATATGATGAGTTTGAAGCTACAAAAGGATTGTAGGCTACTCACACAGGAATATGAAAACTACCGAGCCGCTGCTTTTCCCAGGACTGAGTGTTCATTGAATTCTACGTCGAGAAAGTTGATTAAGAAACAAAAAAACAGATAACAAAACAACTATCTTCTTTTCCTGTTTTTAGTTCAACAATTCACACCTGGGCCATCAAACCATCCACTTTAGTATGCTATTAGCTATCTTATACACTAAGCTAAGTCATGATCTGATTAGCAGATAACAACAATCAAAAGCAGACTCCAAAGTTAAAAACAGAAACCGTTTCCTTAAACAGCAAGTTATCTATGAACAAACATCCAAGATAGGCGAATGAAAAAAATGGGAAATATCCAAAAAACCTGGAGGGGTGGTTTGATGATCATATTGAGGACCAAATCCGCGAGCAGTGTCCTTTCTGGTAGCCATTCATCCACTTATGTGTTTTCTTGTACAGAATTTTCTGTGTTTCTCCCAAAGGGGAAACGATGATGATTGATGATGACAATGATGATGATCAAAGGGTAGGAGTGGAAACAGGGGAAAAACAAATGTAGAGAACATTTTGGTGAAGTGAAGAAGTAATCGATATATTCGAATGTGGGAATTTTGGAGAAACGCGGTTTATGGCGCAAGCAGTGGTGTTTTCCGTAATTGAAAAGTAATTTCAAAGCTTTGAGCAACAATGGGTTTTTTGTCGCTTTCTCTTATTCCGCCGAATGGACTCAAAAGGAATTATATATATATATATAAAACAACTCTCCTGTCCTATTCGCGGGAACATTTCTTACATTCTTATTTGGTTCCAGCAATGTTTCAAATATCTCCAACTTATGATTTTATAAAATGTATGGTAAATTGTTTTGATTAGTTAATCAAACTTTAATTGTGGCTTAAGTATTGTGATGGATCATTTCTAGGAAGATTGCATAAAATACTTGCATAAATGGAATTCCTTTTATCAGTTAATTTGTAATTTTTTAAAAATACCAATTTTAACCTTTGATTTCTTCTCCTGCTACCAATGATGGCTCCATCTGATATTACGTCGTTAGTGATAACTTCTACCAATGGCATCCTGTCAATATGTTTTTTATGAATCTATATATCATTGATAGCTTAAACTTTGAATTTCGGTATATATGTTGATAGTATAACCTGAAATCAATAATTTATTTTAAGAAAAGTTGCAACTATATCAATTTCATTTCAAACTCTATCAACTATATCTTGTTAATGTTGTGATTTACAAAATCTTAAGCATTACAGTCAAATGTCATAAAGTATAATCGTAACAGTATATTATCAAATAAAAATGTATCAAAGGTCAAACTTAAGCATTACAACGCAATGAAGGTCATGCGATAGGGATATTGTGTGAAGAGACTTCTGATAAGCAAACCATGTTTTGTGAAAGGATTATGTTGTAACGCCATGAGTTTAGGAGGGGGATATGAATAAACTGATATCACATTTGAATGAGAGAGATCCTGAGGACATGAAAGTAAGGTTAAGAAAGACTTAAAAGAATTAAAAATATAACCTATACCAGCAAGGTGCACTTCCTTTTCGGTGGCTCGATCATAAAAACTTTAAAATTAAGCGTGCTCAGCTTGAAACAGTTCTATGTTGGTGACCTCTTGGAAATTTTCGTAGGATGCATGTGAGTGAAGATAAAACATGCTGAAAGGACTTGTGTTGGTTTTTGGGGATGAGTTTCACTCTAATAAGCCTTTAAGACAAGTATGGATGATGTTGCCAAGTCCCAGGGGATGTAGGGAAATATCGGGGATCCAAAATCCGAATCCTGGTCCAAATCCTGGGCTTTGGGCGTTACATATGCGATGGAAGGTCCCTATGCGAAGAAGGTTACACAACAAATGGATGGGAAAATTGAACTACTTCACCAAGAAACATTGATGTGACCTGATGTCGGTAGGTCGACTATTGATTGAACTCCGCTCAATCTAAATTTAGAATAATGGTTGGGTAGAGACACGTGACTTTTTGAGATTGGACTACTTTTCACAGTGCCAACAAGGCTAATCATTTCGTCATGGAAAATTTCACTAGAGAGTCCTATAAATAGAGGAATTCAGGTCAATTTGAAGTTGCTTGCTACCCTTAAGCTTGTTTAAGAAAGAGCTGGAAAAGTACCCAAGATCTCAAGACGCAAAACAAACTCCATTTTCAAAGAAAATTTTGAAAAACGCAAGAAAACTCTTGGCCAAGGAAACTAGGCTAAGGAGCTAGTCAATTGTGACTGTGAGTGGTTTCCCGTTACAAATTTTTTTAAATAAAAAGCATTTCTAAAACGTGTTTGAGTCTGGAAATCTATTTCTAATGAAACCATGATTATGTGAATTTCCTTATGCTTTCCAATTCTCAAAATGGTCGTAATTTATGAATGAATTGGATTTGTTGTGAACCTGAAAAAGATGCGATTAACTATATAAGGAAATATCTTATGGGTGAATTTTTAAATGAAATAAATGTTTTGAATACAATTTCTCTAAGGCATATGAGGTAGTTATGTTATAACACGTGACATGTGTCATTAACGATGTTGGCGCTAGGTGGGAAAATGGAAAACTAATGTTTCATGAAATAAAATTATCTTTGTGCCCTGTGCGATGTAATATCATATTTATGCTATGTGATCTTGAATAGGATGCCCTATTCTTGCTGTGTGATATGGAATAGAATGTCTGATTCATGTTGTGTGATCTTGAATGGGATGCATCATACATGCTGTGTGATCTAGTATGTGATGTTTTTTGCTTGTTGTGTGATCTAACATTGAAAAACGCATTATGCATAATGGAATTGATAGTACTTACTAAATGTGTTGAGATTTCTCCACACAACTACAACTTGGCAAAAGAGTATGACAAACAACACTTAAGCCAAGGAAATGGTCAAAGATGCAAAATGATTTTGCAAAATGGATACGTAGTATGCGAGAGACATACGGTGTGATATGAATGGTGATGACTAATAAACGAAGTGATCCTTGAGATTTATGAGTTGTTGATAAATTGAGATATTGAAAAATGTTTCACATTTTGAATAAATCTAAAATGTAATAGTAAGTTGACTTACATTTGCTTTAATACTTGTTTTGGCAATGATTTGTTCTATAAAACAAACTTGATTTATTTAAGGTAATTGAGAAAAGATCATATTAATAAGATGATTTAGTCTAACCTTTCAAATGTTTTTGTTTTTTTCCTCTCCCGCTCTCCCTCTCCCAACTAACGAAGTACATCCAACGTTGAACTTGCAGCCTTCATCGCCTACTGTGTCTCCTTAATCACATCATTTTGGTAATGGTCACAATTTACTCGCATAGCATATAGTAGATAGGCGAGAAAAATTCAAGTATTATTTAAGTCATGTGTAATGGTTTTGTATTGAATGTTGTAAGCAGTGCCAGAAGTACTTGTATTTGAAAAATCAATGAAGTTCTTGCAATCCATCTAAGTTCATAATTTCGCACTAAAATTTCTTTTCGATTATGTTTTAATTTTGCTCACTAAGCATTCAGTGCGTTACTTCCTAGAGAATATCATGTAGACTGTCTACGCGGTCACGTCTCCGTTCCATATAGAGTGAACTAGGGTGAGGCTTGACATTTTTCTTTTACTTTTTTGGTTTTTTTTGCATTCTCCAAAATTTTCTTAGTTGATTTTGTTTCTCTTTGCTCTCCTTCTTAACAACAAGCTCATCCATATTTTCAATTGCAACCTTTGTTATTTACGTTTTTGTACTAATTTTAAGTCTTTTCAATAAAAACTCATAAAAGAAAGAATCACATGATATCTATCATTAAGGTAAAATAAAGTTTGCTATCATTTATACTATAAATGATAGAAACTATCATGGATAGTATGTTATCACTTGTTATCAGTGATTCATCCTATTTCCTCCCATTGTCCATTTAGGATGAAAACAAACAACCACACAATGTCATTTTATAAAAACATTATCTTGACATCATTTATAATATCATATTACTATTAGCAACATTATCACTGACAGAAGATATTAGTGATAGAAACTGATAACACATTTTTCAAATTGAAAGTTATTGTTCAGTAATAGCAGCTAAATATATCAATTGATAGCACATATTTCAAATCAGTGACAATCACACATTTCTCTAATTTAATAGTTGTTGTCACTGATAAGTGCTATTACTGATGACAACTATCAATTCAAGAAAACATATACACGAGGGTATTTTAGTATGTTCCTCATATTTATGCTATATATGTATTTTTTTTTTTTTTTTTGTGACGATTTGAACTCTGGACCTCTTGTGCACAGGAACATACAGGTGCCAGTTGAGCTAAGCTCATGTTGGCTATATATAAGTATTTTATCTTTGTGTTAGATATACTATTATTTTAGGGTTTTTTTTTTTTTTTTTCATTTAAGCAAGTAGCCCAACTTTTTAATTATCATTTAGGAAAACATGGAAGGGTTTTTTTTTTTCTTATAAAACAATTATGTGTATTCATGACCATAAAACTGAAAAACTTGAATTGAGATATTGTAGTTAAATAAAAAGATAGTTAAATTATACTTTAGCAACACCCTTGCTACATTAATATTGTTCTACTTCTCTATTTTTCTTTTTTTTTTCTCCCCATTTTTTATCATTACAAATAAATAAATAAAACAAAACGTGTATTGACTTTAATAAGAATAATGAAAACACTAAAAAAAATTTAAAACTTAAATGTTTTAACGAAGTTGTAAGTTAGTCAAGTCCCTTCTTTATTTCACTAATATATTATTGTTTGAGTATGTTGTAAATATGATTTTTTATTTTAAAGTTTTGTGAATTTTTACAAATTTTTACATTTACTTAAATTTTTTGTTTCTATTTTGGACGTTGAGAAAATTGATGTAAAATTTGGAGTAATATGAGTGTACTCTTTAACTTTCCTTAAGTTTAACGGTATCTATAAAAAGTTTACAATAGTTTAATGACATTTTTTAAACAAAAACTTTAATAGCTTTCGTCCAAAACTAATGGTAACAGTATTTTTTAAATCACTCTTGAAAATTTAGGAACATTTTTTAAACAGTTAAAAGTTTAGGAGGGTATATTTTACCCACTAATACTTTTTTTTTTTTTATAATTTAGCCTAAAAAAATAATACTTCCTCAAAGTCGTTGTCAAAATACCAACCATGTGAATATTATTATTTGAGAAATTGTGCGAATGTACCAATAGTAATATCACTCAATGTCCGAGATATATTTTGTATCAAAACGTTTGACATCGATATAATATCAATCCATTAATACTTTTTATACCTTTTATGACTTTTTTGTTAAATAAAAATAATGTTATATCTAGTGTAACATGTTATTTGTATAGGTTCCCTTTCATTAAATTCTATTTGACAAGTTTTATAGACTTTTTTTCATTTAGATAAATATCTTTCGTGTCGATATTTTATTGATATAAAATTAAAATAATGCATGATATATATTTGTTGTAAGAGACTAAATTATTGTTGGAAGTTGTTCATCCTTCCACGCTATTGAATATTTTGTTAAAGTAATTGGTCTTTCAAACCTTATGTGTTGACAATCTCATTATTAATTTGAAGGGTTCAATTAAATAAATATTATTTAATATTTTGTTGTTGGTTGGTGGCAGAAAATTAAATATTTGGCTAGTTATTGAATTGCGGGAAAATACTAATTTGTCCCTAAGTTCTATTTTTCTCAATAGAAAACATGTGTGTGTATTCCAAGAATGTTCATAATGAACGACTAAACTCATTAAATATATTTAGTGGTTTGAAGTTGTAGTTTTCAAAGATAATATAATCTTATAGAAATAGCTAGCTAGGTATATAATTTGGTAATAAAGGTAATTAATGGCGAACATTTGTGATTATTCGAGGCACAAAACTCAATTAGTGGGAGCAACAATATTTGTAATCAAATTTACTTTATATATATAGATATGTTCACCATTTTAGTGACATTTATAATTAAGGGTACATTATGAGCTAGGCCATTTTAGAGCTATATGTCTAGAAGGAGATCAGCTATATACTCAAACATTAATGTAGTTATTGGACAAAAACGACTTTTTTTGTGTTAGATTTGCATTTTTTCCTAATTGATGTCAGTTGGAAATTAATATATATAGTATATTTACAAGATGATTACTTTAAAATGATCCAACAATATACGAAAGGACGTTAACTTGATTGTTGTATATGGGGTGCGTTGTATGATATCAGAGCTTATAACAAAGCCATATAACTTCTTGGTTATTCTTGGCACTCAAGCAATTTTATCTATGGACGCTAATTAGATTGAATGGTATATCAATAGTTCTATTATGGCTATTTAGATCGACGGGTGTAGTTTGATTAATAGATGATCACACACACTATATAAGCTCTCTCACATATACCTTCTATATGTATGTTTTTAATTTTCTTGCATGATTTTATTTCTTTTTTAGGCACATATATCATACAAGCTAGATTTATGTTAATTAAAAAAATGTAGGTGGTACGATTTAATGGGTTCAATTGAGTGTTGATTCCTAATTAAGGTTGGCCGTTTCATGTGCAAGTATTTGTGATAATTAATTGTATGTTTGGTCTTCATGTTAGCATGCAGAATGTTGCATGTGTACTGTGAAGATCATATATAATTTGACAGTTCTCCATGATCCATAAAATGGTATGTTATATATATTATTTCTTCCAGGCCCTACACTACAAGGTGTTTATGTGGCTTAGCATCGGAAGAAAACTTTTTGGAGGATGTATGAAGTGGCAAACAAAGGGAAAATATTTGATTTAATGAGAGGTTGGAAACTTTATAGTTATAGCTGAACGATTATGGACACACTGAGTTTTAATTTATGTCATCTTTGTCACAGTCCGATGAAAATAAATAATGGAATGGTAACTATTTTAAAACTGGAGTCTTCATGTAATTGTTTGGTGTTGTTTATTTGTATTATGTATCATTATCGATACATTGGATCCACGTCAAAATTTATAAATAAAAGTTGCAATTTGATTGATGAGTAGAGGGTCATCAATCCATTTTCGTTCCAAAATTATATATTACCATTACCGTTATGGTTTGGATTATGGTTATCATTATTGTCATTCTTTTAGAGGAAAAACTATAAATTTTACACATTGTTACGATTAATGTTACGATTTGAGTTATGGTTAACCAATTAACCATAACCGAAACTATAATGACAACAATAAACTTGACAAAATTCATAGTTTATTTAAAACTATGAATTTTGTCAAAAGAAATTAAGATTGATTTAGCGTTCAAAAGCAATTCAATTACATTTGTGATTGTGATCCATTACGATTGATCTATCAATGTAATTTCGTTACGATTACACTAATTTTCATCGTAAATGACCTTACTATACTTATAAAATGAATTGTATGGCCCTAGATTTAAAGTAATGAAAGCATTTTAATGTGTTTTTCTACAAATTTATTACTTATATATTAACTTCACTTATTAAAAGTTTGTTGATAGAATGTGTGTGAGACCTTGATCCAGAGAAAGGGAGTCATGTTGAAGAGGGTCCTTCCTGGAAAGTTATTTTGGACAAGTGTATGTATGGAACATCCTGTGAGAAAGGATGCGAAAAGAGAAAAGGTGACTCGAAGAGAAATGCTTACCTTATTCACGTAAAGAGAAATATTTGTGAATGATTCTTCACAGGGTAAAATGAGTATTTCAGTACAAATGAATGGTTGTTCATAATGAATACGTTTGTATTTATGATCTTTCTACTAGAAGAAAATGTTTTATAAATAATATATTATAATGTTCTTCGTAACTTTATTGTTATCATGATTTGTTAGGTTTGTGATGTTCTGTGTTAGTAAGCTACGAGCTAATACCTTGATACTTTTGTGGTTTGTGCGTTGTGATGTGCAATGATCTATTGCAAGACATTGATGGAAATCCTTGGTAACTCGTGTGACGCTATTTGAATGTGAATTCCAAGTTCAAGCAAGGGGAGAATCCCAAGTCGAGACGAGTACTTGTGATGTATTATTGACGCTAGACATTGGTGGAAATTCCATGTAACTTGCGTGACACTGGTCGAGTGTGAATTTCAAGTCATAGCGAGGGGAGAATCCTAGGTCTAGGCGAGGAGTGATGTATGAGACACTAGTTGAATTTGAATCCCAGGTCTGAGAAAAGTTTGAATGTGACGAGACGTTGGTAGAAATTCTAGGTAATTCATGTAACGCTGGTTGAATGTGAATCCTAGGTTTGAGAAAAGTTTGAATGTGACGAGATGGTGGTGGAAATTCTAGGTAACTCGCATGACGCTGGTTGAATGTGAATTTCAGGTCTAGGCAAGGGGATGAGTATGAAATGCGTGATGTTTTAAGTGCGTGGAGCTTGTAGCACTTGTTGTGATGGTGATTTGTTTTGTATGGCTTGATGCTATGATAACTATATGTTTGCGTTTTGACCTTGTTATTGTCTGCACCTGTTGCTTTTCCCAAAAAAGTTTTTTCAAACCCATCACTCACTAAAATCCTTTTGACTTACGTTTTAAGTTTTCCCCCTCCTCAGGTTGTTAGGCATGAATCTTAGATGTAGAAGCCTAGTTAAGGAGGAAAGGCAGTTTTGTTATGTAGACTATGCGGCATGATAACCGTGTCATCTTCTCTTGCGTTTAAGTAGCTAGTTGGTAAGCACATTGCTTCTTAGCTTAGATGACTTAGTTTCAAAAGAAGACGAGTGCTCCACGTAGATTGGTGAGGCCAAACCTGGAGAGCCAGAGAGCCAAAGAGCTGAGTTAGGGAAAGGAAGCCCTAAACACTATGCTCAAGGTTAGGTGGTTGGGCGAACGAGTCTGAGCAGATAATCAGATGAATCATATTGTTTAAAAGATCAGTTTAGAATACATTCTCAAGTGTTTAATTTAAAAGATAGATAATTTTGGAAAAGATTGAAGTGTTCGATAATCAAACAAGATAACTTTTGATTTATATTAAAATGATTTTTTAAAAGGTTTTTCTCTTTTAACTCAATCCCAACATTTCTTTATTTCAATATACATAATTTGATTAGAAATCACTAAGAATGGTGAATGCATCATAAGATTTTGTTGCACCCACTATTTGAGTTTTGTGCCATTAAGCAGACTTAGCTACAATCCCAAATCATTCATTAATCCTGTTTTTAGCAATACTATACTTTTTTCTTCAATCCAATCATATCTCCAAAATGCAATATATAGTAAAAAGGTAAAAACATTTATTATATTTTTAAATTAAAGTTCCTATCAACATGTATTTCTTAATATTATAAATCATATAAAATATTCCTAAGATTTATAGTTTCCGTCAAAAATACTTCTTTAAGTTTCAAAACAAAATTATATTAAAAAAATACCAATATCATCAATTTTAAATAAAAATTGTTGCGTTAGGCTTTCAAAAATATACTTGGACTTTCAAACTTTTTTAAAATAAAAAAAATTGTCTTTAATATTAGAATATAATTGCAAAATATTAATACTCATTCAAAATAGGGTTAACTTTCAAATTTTTTATAAATACTTTAGTCATAAAAAAAATGTTTCGAAATACTTCATGACATTATTATAGTGAGCATTTTTCTATCGTTAAAAGAACTACACGATCGTGTATCATTTCCTACATGATCACGTATCATGATCGTTTAGAAGAATAATTACACTCGCGAGTACGGCTAGTGTTGATACTACCTACACGATCGTGTATAATTTTCTACACGATCGTGTATCATTTCCTACACGATACACGATCGCGTATCATGATCGTTTAGAAGAAGACTTACACGTGCATGTGTGGTAGATTAATTACAGGTGGCTGGGGCATTTTTTGTATTTTCCATCGTGAGCTTGTGGTCTTTTTTCATTTTCAAGCTTGTTTTACATAGTGTAAATATTTTTTCGATTTGTTATATATTTTTTTAAAAAAACCCTAAATTTAAATAATCAATAAAAAGGAGAGTAAGAAGGGCAAAAAAAAAAAATAGAGAATGGTTAAATCGAGTCATAAATTGAAGTAGAGAGGGGAAATGGAACAAGGAGGTGACGGGGTATATGTCATAATCCCTCCCATATCCTTTTTCTTAGCCGAAGAGAAAGTGTAACGTCAGTAAAGTATTGCTCTATTCAACAACATTCACCGACAACTAAGAACTACTAACTCTTACCTTGGATTTAAACTGAGAAAACATGTTAAGTACTTAGACAATAACTGTACAACACACGACATACTCAAAACCTAAGTCTAGTAACTGAAACATAAATATATATTCATGCTCTCAAGCCAAAACACCTTTAACCCTAAATGCATGATCTAGAAATATGACAACAAAAGAAACCTAGAGATTGGATGGCAGACTGACAGCAATAGGTCAAATTTGTGAATCACGATCTCTACTTGAAAAGTGGAAAACGTTTTGAAATAACGAGTTAAAGTCCAGTAAGTGACTACTTAAATAAAACATGCTTAAAAGTCATTTACTTAAAATAACGAAAACAGTCAACATTATATTTTCTCATTACTCTATAACTCATCTATCAACTATCTTTATCTGGCTAAGTTGTGATAGAATTTAATCAATACCAGCAACTGATCTAATCTCTCTAAAACTAGGCACATTATAGTATAATTTAATCAATGCTACAAGAGCCTTCATTAAAGTGGAACTCGGGCACCTAATAGGGGCCCTCACATCAGTGGAAATATATCTATGTGCACAATATACTAACGACCCTCAAGGGTTTAGGCTGATCTCTATAGTAATGTAATGATAAATTTCAACTTAGATAAATCAAAACTTAAATAAATCTCATGCTTACCATAAACACATATTTGTTTAAAATCACACTTTACTTAGGTACTTTACATTCAAATATAAAACGTCAAGCTGGAAGAACTTAGTTGAAACTCATACTTTGAAATATTAAGTAAATCGCATACTTACGTACTAAAATCAAACCTCAAGCCTTAAGTAATGCACAAGCTTATAATAACTTAGTCAAAGCTTGCTTAAATATTTTAGCTTGAAATTCAAGCTTAAGTTAAGAATTTAAACTCATTTTATCACTCATGGGTTTGAGTTAGTTACTCGAAGTCTATAGACTTGTCCAACTTTCTTTTAGCATTAAGTAAGAGAATTAAGTCCTAAATTAATTCTCTTGATCCTTCCGATTTTAAAACTTAGCTTATAAATCACAAAAACATTGAAAGAAAATGACCCATTTTGGTACAAGGACATGGGTTGGCGCATGATAGGGTCATGGAGAAGGTTGTACGCACCGGCCTTTCAAGGGGTTGCTAGGGCATGTGGTAATCTCCCTTGGTCATGTCATGGTTGCATACCTTTGTCACATTCCTCTCCCTTGCGCACACTGACCCTATCGCATAGCCTTTACGTTGTGCTTGGCCTTTTGTCACGCATGGCATCTTGTCGCGCACATGCCTGGCCGCATAGATGTGTGTTGGGCTTGTCTTTGCGTAGCTCATGCCTTAAGGCCACCTGTGTGCGCCTCACTTCACAAAATGTTCAATGCCTTGACGCCTAACCATTGACATGTTTGCTAGCCCAGATTCCTCAAGCTTCTTGTTCAATTCAGGTTCACATATTCAAATTCAAAAATTCATAATTTAAAATTTGTTCATCAAATTAAGAAAATTATTTCTACAAACTTATTTCTTATCTTCTTAACAAGTTTACCTCAAAATTTCATATCACAACTCCAAGTATTGCTTTAGCTAGTTCTAAATCTTTGAAGACTGCTCCACACTCCTTCGAAAACTGACCTTTTGTTGGTTTCTTCATTCAAATACAGTCTCCTTCTCTTCCTTTCTTTCTGATAACCCTTACCGTAAAATTAGACTCTCTTAGTTTTCTTTTAAGATAGAAAAAAAAAACATTCGTAATGGACAAATGAAAATGATAACTCTCTTCGTCTAAAGTTAAACTTAAGCAGACAGACTTGCATGATTTAGCTTTAACCACTCATGCTTATTAATGTTGATGCTAATCCATGATTAGCCACCTGTAAACCACTCTTTGTCATCTCGCCTCAAAGCCTACCAACTCACTTTGGACGTCTACTCTTCACCACTTAACTTGCGTAAGCCTTACTTGTTGGCAATGCAAAACATGTCATCTAGCTCTTCTAAACAGCTAACCTCTTTCTTGATGTCTCATAGGGTGCCGCTTGCTTTATAGGCTTGTCGTTCACCTTCCTCACCTTGGCCTCGTAGGGCACTTGCTCGCCTACACAGGCACATACTTAGACAATTTATCCTTGTCTCCTTTTTCACCACCTAAAGGTTATTTTGGCCTTCACTTAGCCGCATAACGTACTCATTTCACCTTTTCAACACTCAGTCAAATTTTCATTATTTTTTCCTCTTCGATTGGCCGAACACTTTTTATCACAACACATCAACACTTTAAAAGACTATTTTTCCTATTCCTCTCAACCATCTCACTCTACTTTACTCTAACATGCTCCTTGACCTTAACTAACTTTTTATCAAGCATTAACAACAATAACACCAAACTCATGTAAATCACTAAACTAAAGAGAAACAATAAGAGCATTTTTATTTCTATTTTTAAGGTTAAGGTATAAGCGTAAAATTTGAACGTTTAAAATTACATTTGCAACATTTTACTAATGGTTTCTATTTGTATATTAAGAGTGATAATATTTTTTTATGTTTTCTTTAAGAGTATTTTTCAAAAAAAAAAAAAAACTATTTTTAAGAAGTGTTAGGATGTTCTTAAAACCTTTAAAATTCAAGGTATTTTCTACCTAAAGTAAAAAGTTAAAAAGAGCCTTTTTTATATAATTCAGCCTTTTTAAGTTTCTAATTTGGGGTATAAGGAATGCTTGTAAAATTATGTTTATGTCGTTTTCAATTTTGTCACTTTTACCATTTAAGCTTCGGCTGTGAAATGTTGAAAGAATTAGTGGTCAATGTATCAATTTTTTTCGAAAATCTGGAACTAGTAGTTAAAACGTATTCCATGTATTGCATCACTATTTTAGTTACTCAAATATGACAAAATAATTTGAAATCTAGTTTTGTTGATTCGTAGGTCATTTCAATTTTATTCTTCTAAAATTTTAAATATATCAATGATATATCAAATCAAGTACAACCTTGATAATTTTACACGTATAATTAATCATATCAAATGTATTTGTTGGTATAACAAATTGAAAAGTTGTAAGAGAGACAAAACACTTTTAAACATTTCAAGTTCTGATTTATCAGAGATTTATATTTTTTGTGGAAGAAACTTTGTCTTAAGATAAGCCTATTTAATGTTTCTTTCTTTTGTAAAATTTTAGAGAGGAGAATAAAGATGTCTATAATCTTGCAGCTTTGGATTCTGCTCTAAGATATTTTGGATTTTGAAAAGGGGAGTTTCCTCCCAATTGTATTTGCATGTATTATCAAAGTTGAGTTTTTTTTTCTTACCAACAAAGTTAAATTAAGAAATGGTCCTAAACTTTACCATTTATTGTAAAATGAACTACCTAAGAATGTCAAAACATCACAAAACTCAACCATATAAATCTTATAAAAGCTTATTGCACTTATGCTGCCAAAACATTAAGCTTGAACATATAATCGTGCAGATAATTCATTCCCAAATATATACCAACAAGTTTGGACTCATTTATATTAAGTAGGATTGTTGAAAAAAAAATTCAAATATTTGGCACAATACATTATTTCATCATGTAAACATATCTTCAGAATTCTACTTAAGTAAGGCCTCCCGTTTGCCTTCAGGAAAGGTGGTTGAAGCATTTCTAAGTCATCTCACTACCACCTAGTTTTTTCTCGTGTCAATTGGCTTGTTATTTTACACTATGTTGACTTGATATTGTTGCCTTGTTATTCTTTGAATGCACTAACTAACATCATTTATTAGCTCATTCAGATTCTAGAACGGTAAACTTACTGTGTCCTTAAATCTCATCAGGAGATCGAACTAAGAATTTACTAACTAGAGGCATAAGCCAGGTGCCTAACCGGTTATCCGGATTGATACATAACCAAGTAAATAAGAAGGAAAAGGGAACTTTTTTAATCATTCATTCTATTGCTTCCAAGTAACTGGAGGTGAAGAAAACATTCACTATTTTCATTAATGTGTTTCACGAAATAAAAAATATAAGAGGTGCCTTTACACATGATTAATCTCCCACTGACAAACTAGCAATCTAACACAAGGGAAATTAGTTCCACAAATGAAGAGAGTGAATGAACTATAATCTCACCACTTGAAACAAGATAACCTGAACTTTCTCAACTTAACCCCATTTTCTATCGGTAGCTGAAGAAAAATGCTCACACAAACTTTTCTTCTGTTCCCAAATTCCAAGCGTACCACCAGAAATGTTGAAACACTTCAAATGCAGAGGAAATTTGGAGATACGAGAGCATTTTGGCAACATTCTTCATGGAAAATCAATTCATTTAAGCCATTCTTTCAGTTATGGCAACTTGACTGACAATTCACCAAAATTAGACTACACAGGATGACTGATACCATTGAAAAACTAGTAAGATATAAACTAGGAGGAAGGAAAAAATACCGTGAAGCCTTTACACACCGGTTCATCTCCTACACATCCTTGTAGAATAACTGGTATTTTGGAATTCGCTCAGGAGGCAACGGACAATTCACAATGAGCTTGCCTTTCATTGCTCCCCTAAATATTGCCTGCCATAAAAGAAAAATGAAGAATTTTCAAGTCCATTTCCAAGAGAAAAATGAAGAATGTTTTCAAGTCCTCTCCTCCCAAGGGGCTTTTAGAGGAGAGGATCAGGTGGTCTCTCGAATGTGCTGGTTTTGCATTTACTTTCTTTCTAAGTTTATCTGTTTTGTGTGTTCATTCTGTTGAGTACTTGTTCCCCCTTGTTTGGATATTATAATAGAGGACTTTATCTTTAGTTTATATCATCAATATACATCAAAGCTCTATTGCTCTGCTTATATTCTATAATTGTCGGGATGTACTGAGTGCAGGGAAGTTAATATCTAACAAAGTACAAAAAGCTCTTCAACCAGTGAAAATATTGCAAATGCCATAGCTATTTAATGCCATCACAACTAATGTTGCTGTCTAACCACAGGCAAAAATTCCATATAAAAGATCAAACAATCTTTTCCATTCACAGCTTCTAATTTAGGTTCCAAAATCAGAGACCAGTTACCTCCACAACATCAATAAAATCCTGCTTTTGGTGAAAAGCGCCGACCCACTTTGTATGATCCGCAGTCCTGCATGTCAAAAGAATACCCTTTCACCATTAAAAAGAATAAAATAAAATAAAAACACGTAGAATACATAAGAGGCACAATTAAATATTCCTAAATTTACCACCCCCTAACAAAGACTAACTCTATAATTGATGAAAAATAATGAGAAAGAATATAAAAGATTTTCAAGATAATACTTCAGTTCAAACCAACTAAGATAGTAATATCAGTTAGAAATAAGAGGCGTTTTTTGAAAAGGACATGAGTCTCACTATTATTAATATAAATAAAGAGACAAAGCTCAATGTACATAAGGATTATACAAAAAGCAATAGGGAAGAGGGAGGATCAACAAGTGCATTCGGGCATCTCAACTAAGTTGACACCCCCTTAGCGCCCTCAACACAACCAAAAAGCGAAAATACAATATCAAAATTAAAAACCACAAAAACAAAGCCAAACAAAAAGATAAAAAGAATCTGTCCAAAGCAAAAGCAAAAGCAAAAACAAAAACAAAAGCAGCAGGCTGAGAACAAAGAAGAATAAGCGTTGATTGATTGAGCAAAAAACTGTTTGAAGCAGAGGGCTGATCCGGAAGTCCTGATCATCAAGGACTTCAAAGTGGGGATGCTGTAAAGGCTGGCCAATATAACACAATATCCTACGTCGAAGATCTTGTTTTGCAATACATTTTCTAAAAATTCCAATCCACTTTGTTAAAGACCTTTTCAAGGTCTAATTTAAAGATCCATCTTTTCTTTTTTTGGATTCTATAGTCCTCCACAGTTGCGCTTGCTATTAAAACAGGATCCAAGATTTGGCGCTCTTCCAGAAAGCCACATTGTAATAGTTTGTAGCCCCGAGGGTAGGTTAGTATTTTACTTTACCATAAGTTTATTTCATTTTTTGAATTAAGGCTTGCTAAAGCCTATCTTGTCTTCTTTTGTAACTTTCACTGTGTCAAAATAATAAAAAGTAACTCTATCGTGGTTTTTTCTCCATGTTCTAGGGTTTTCCATCTAAACCTAATGGTCTCTTTCTCACTGTTTAACATGGTATTAGAGAGGTACAATACCATAGTTGTCATCAACGGAACCAACCAGTGCAAGATAACCTTACTTTTGCAACAATCTCGCAGCTGTCATAGCTGGCAATGGGCCTCTGATGATCGCCATCAAAGCCACCAACTTTTTCACCATCAATATTACCGCTGTCGTCCAAGCCATCATTGATCGTTGTCTTTAGTCCTTGCATATCCGCCCAACTCTAGCGCCACCATAACTCTTTGATGGAAACCCTAGCTAAAACATACACCGTTAAACCGCAATTAGTGAGTTGTCCACCTACCACAAGGGTAAATCCCTTGCCGCAGCAACAAGCTTCTTACAGAAACCAGTTCTTCCTCACCTTGCGTCGCCTAGTCATGAACATCAAGGTTTGGTTGGTTTATCTCCTATTAATGGTACAACAATTGGCTAATCTTCAAACAAGTTTTCAGCAACAAATTGCTGCTCCTGGGACAGCCCTAGGTGCTTCCACAAACATAAATTCCAGTACAATGAATTTTGACATTTCTTTCGACCTACATGTGTTTAGAATCCAGTAACCTCTTTCCCTACTATAATTACAGCAAACTGTTTGTCTAGCTCTATGGGAAATTTCACAGAGTTAATTGCAGGAGAAAAGTTGAATGATCAGAATTATTTCTCCTCGTCTCAATCCATGAAAATGGGCCTTGAGTGGCGTCACAAGTTTGAGATACCAAGACCTAGACTAGGGATCCACAGGAGCGCATTTGGAAAGGTGAAGACTCCCTGCTTCAATCATATTGTTGAATAATAGTATGAAATCTCAGATAGGAAAACCATTGTTGTATGTTACGACTGCTCGAGATATCTGGCTCTGACAGTGATAAGCAAAATGGGGAAACAGACCCCGGTGTGTGAATACTGTAAGAAACCCTGGTATAGGAAGTTACATGGTAGACCACCAAATGGCAGAAGACATCTTTCAAATGACAAGTCCAACTCTAGACAAGCTCTTATAAGTGAATTGGTGAGTGCCCCCTAGTCACAACCTTAGGTAAATTGCCAAAGTGACCCTGGTAAGTACCTCTCAATCCTTAAGACTCCTCATCTCATCATAAATGGTAAGAAACCATGGATACTTGATTCAGAGATCATTTGACTAGATCCTTAAAATATCTTCTGAGTGCTGGTAATGAAAGATTTGAATTGCATATGTGTCCTTCGCTCCTATTGTAGGCACACGTCATATTTCTCCTTTTGATGATTTAACTTTACAAAATGTACTGCATTTACCCAAAATAATTTACAATTTACTATTTATTAGTAAGATAACTAGAGATCTGAATTATCAAGTTGCCTTCTCACCAGATAATGTTTTCTTTTAGGAGTTGAGCTCGAGGAAGATGACTGGCATTGCCCAGCTCAATAGGGGACTTAATTTCCTTGATGATGATGCTCCCTTTAAGAAATGTTTATAGGACTAGTTTGTTGTCTTCTTGTTTCTCAACTTCATAAAAAGATTATACGTTGTAGCATTTTCGCCTTGGTCACCAAAATTTCCAATATGAAATATTTAATTCCTCATTTATTAAATAAAGTTTGTCTCTTTTCTGTCTTATGATGTGTACATCCGTGCAAAGCAGCATAAGGTCACCTTTTCGTCTCAACCTTACAAACCTTCTCAACCCTTCACCATTATTCATAGTGACGTTTTAGGTCCCTCGAGTAAGGATAATAGTTTGTAAGGGAAAACATTGGTTTGTAACCTTTATTAATGATCCTACCCGTCTCACATGGGTTTTTCTCATCACTGATAAATCTGAGGTTTCAACGATATTTCAACAATTTTAAACTACCATTAAGACGTTGCTCGACACAAAAATTACTATTCTTCATAGAAATAACAGTTGTGAGTTCCTTAATAATACCATTCGTGACTTTCTGTTTTCCAAAGGCATTATCCACAAAAACTTGTGTGCCTATACCCCTCAACAAAATGGGTGGCTAAAAGGAAAATCATCACCTCCTCAAGGTTGCACGGTCTCTCATGTGTTGTATACTTTGCTTCCATCATACAGGATGCAGTTCTCACTGCACTCATCTTATTAATTGAATTCCTTCCCATGTTCTCCAACTCAAACTAAGTTTACCCCTTGTGCTCAGAAATGTGTCTTCGTCGGGAATCCCCTTCACCAGCGAACTTATAAATGTTTCCATCCTTCTTCCCGAAAATACTCCATCTCCATGGTCATGGATGTAAACTCCTTGAGGATCAACCTTTCTTTAGGGGAGAGTACAAGAGAAGAGACTAACTTGTCCACATTTTAAGTCCCCACTGACCTTCATTCCCATCATTCCCATACTGAGTGTCCATGACACTGTTCCACCCACTAAACAAATCCCTGGGATAACTTACTAAAGGAAGAATCTCATAAAGGAAATGCAGTACATGGAAGAAAGGGAGCTCTTGAAAAAGAATAATATGTGGGACCTTTGTGCTCTTCCTAAGTAGTTGGGTGCAAGTAGGTGTTCAATCTAAAGTATAAATCAGAATATTGAGGCTTATATCAACTTTGATTGGCCAGGATCAGTTATTGACAAAAAAATCTACTTCTGGTATTGTACCTTAGAGTGGGGTAACCTAGTTACTTGGAGAAGTAAAAAGCAAAGTTTGTTGCTAGAAGCAGTGCTAAAGTTGAATAAAGAGCTATCAGTTTGGAAATCTATAAACAAATATGGTTGAAGAAAATTGTCTAATCTTCACCAAGATAGTGTTTTACCTATGAAGCTCTATTGTGATAATAAAGTGGCTATAAATATAGCCAATAATCCTGTACAACATGATAGAACGAAACATGTGGAGATTAACACAATTTATAAAAAAGAAACCGGACAATGGCAATATTTGTATTCCGTATATTCCATCTTGTCAACAAGTTGGTAATGTTCTCATCAAAGGGTTACTTAAGCCAAGTTTTGACTCGTGTTAGTAAGTTGAGTCTGATTGACATCTATGCCCCAACTCAAAGGAAAGTGTTAGAAATAAGGGCCTTTGTTGATAGTTTATAGCCTCAAGGGTATTTTAGTATTTTAATTTACCCTAGTTTATTTCCTTTTTCGTATTATTTATCTTGTAACTTTCATTGTGTGAAAATAATAAAAAGTGACTATCTGTCATGGTCTTTTCTCCCTGTTCTAGGGTTTTCCACATAAACCTAGTGTTCTCTTTCTCACCGTTTAACAACATCCACAAAACTCAAAGATCTTTCTTTGTCACAAAAAATTCATTGATTTTCTATTGAATATAACCATGACTAAAAGCATTTAATAAAGAGGTCATTTGTGTCTTCTCCTTGCTTGTTAATTTTCCATTTTATTGAGGAAAAAAAGATCTTATTTTCAAATATTACAAAATATAGCAAAATATCACAGTCTATCTACGATGGACCGCGATAGACCGCGATAGACTACAATCTGTATATATCTTAATAATGATAAACATTGATAGTACAAATAGATTGTGATATTTTTCTATATTTGTAAATATTTTCAAAAGTTGTCATTTAAAATAATTTCGCAAAAAAAAATTAAAATACAAAAGCATACAAAAAAAAATACCACAAAAGGAAAAAAGTCACCAAAGAAAAGGTTTCCAACTAAGTAAGATATTGCCTAGGTAAAAAGTCTTAGAAACTGAACCCAAAGAGAAACATGAAAGCTCACCAAAGACCAAACTTCGCTAGGGTCCCTCTTCTGACCATGAAATACTCTATTCTTCCTCTTCCCCAAGATCCCACAACAACATGCACACCCCAGCAAACCAAATAAAATTGCCTTTCAAAGTGAAAGGCAAATGGAGGAGGAACTCCTTGATCATCAAACGAACACCCCTCTAACGAGCAAGTGCAAAATCAAACTCCTGAAAGAAGCCATGCCACACAGATATTGCAAAATGACACTCCAAGAGAAGATGATTGAAGTTTTTCTCTGCCTTTCGTCAAAGAAGACAACTAAAAGGACCCATGAACAAAGGCATCTTTCTCAAAAGTTTATCCACCGTGTTGACATAACCAAGGAAAACTTGCCAAAAAAGAACTTGACTTTCTTTGGAGTCCTAAATCCTCCATAATACGCCAAAGACTGACTTCAATAAAAGAAGGATCCAATAAAATTCCTAAGAACGACTTACAAGAGAATCCCTCCAAAGGGGTAGGACTCCAAACATGAAGATCCCTTCTCCCAAGCCTAAAGTCAAAACCCTCAATCAAGGAGAGAAGATAGGCTACCTTAGGCATTTTCCTATTCGACAACAGTTAACAGAACGCAAAGGAGAAAGAAATAGAATTCCCCAACCAAACCAAAGAAGAAAGAAACAGAAGTCCCCAACCAAAGGAGAAAGCACCCTCTTCAAGCGGTTTACCCACACTTTCATGAGAATCGTATACACACTAGTAATTAAGTTGATCGGTCCAAAATCTTTCATCCTAGTCACATTTTCCTTTTTTGGGGATAGGGCAAACAAACATCTTAGCCATCAAAGAATAGACACTAGAAGCGAAAGGGTCTCATGGAAGAAGTTGATCCATTGGTAGTAGATGAAGTGTCACCTAATGATGTGTGGATTGTTGAAAATCAAAATAATATTCGGCTACAGTTGATTTCTTGGTTGAGCATGATGATGATTCTAACATCAATGTTTATGACTAGACAACCAAATGTTAAAAGTGGAGATATGTAACTTATTGAAATAATTTTAAAATTTAACAAGTTTCCTAAATTCACTCAGTCCTAACTTTAATTTACAAAATATATTTCATAAACAGATAAAGGGAAGAGATTGATGACATTGGACAAAGAGGAATGGGTTAGATATTGAGAGTGACAAAAAAATGAGGATGAAACTATTAGGTACGGTGATAACTCTATGGAAGATCCCATTACTGTTAATGATAATTATATTGTGGATGAGATTTAGATGAACAATTGAGATTTTTTTTGTCAAGATTAAATTTTTTGTATGTAGTGAACTAATAGGAAATATACTATAATGTTAAGAATATATGAGATCTTATGTTTTATAATTTAAATATGTTTTCTTAATTAGAAATATGGCTCACACTGCCTAGAGGTTTACACCTTGCCTCACCAGGAGAAAACGCCTCTAGGTTGCCCCTTAATTCTTTTAAAATATTGGGAAGGGGAATGCTTTTAGTCATAGTAGTTTCTAAGGAGAGAGGATAGTTTCCCAGCTCTCTTGAATTGCCTGGAGAGTTTGTATTCTCCCAAGGCTGTTTTATCTCATATCAATACATAGTAAGGAGGATCTATACAGCATCCTCTCAACAGAAAACAAATTTTCAGTTTTCTTTTCCCAATAAATTAAATACTCTCCAATATCTTCACTTCTCATTTCAACAGAAATTTGCTATAGATCGCAAGGGATGCTATGCTTCTCTACTGCCCGAATCAAGTAGCTAAGGCCACACAGATGGACATCCACATGCAATGTTACATAACCATGCTAGACATATTTGAACAGAAATCAAGCAATGAATTAACTAAGACCAGCAGGATAAAACTAACCCTGAATCCATCTTCATATGATGGGCATTGAAGAAGAAAACAGTGGACGGTATGAGAGTTATGTCAAAGTACTTGACATAAACCTGTATTTCCTCCGAATCAATATCAACCAATGCTACTGAAGCAAACTTCGATACTTCTCGTGCGCACTTAGCAAGCTAAACCATTGAAAGAAAATGAAACACAAGGAAAAAGGAAATCATCGATTTTGAAAAAGCGTATCAACCTTGGAAGAAAAAAACAAAATTCAGGGATGTTAGAAATAGAGGGACTTGGTTACACACAATGTCATCAAGGAGGAGACAAACTGAATCAGAACACCGCCCAAATCGGAGAATTAGGACCTTATCAATCGTATCCCTAATAAGGGAATCCACCTCTCCCTTCTTTGTTAAGGTTCGTAGAAGATAGCTCATCCTCCTTTGCCTGCAACGTCGACAAGTTAAGTTTAAGCTTAAGAAACTAAAGCAGCTTCAAGACACCCAACGTTGTCAAGTTAAACTTTTCCAGACTATTCACACACATCTTATTCAATCTAAACGATCAAAGCCGAAAGCATTGCAGCTTAAACCTAAAATCAACAAAATTGTGAACCACGGGAGGGAAGAGTTAAATTAACTAACCTTGCTGTGAAGCGCCACCACCAACGGAGCTTGCTGGTAGCGTCGAGGATTGACGCCGATGCTGCGCCGCCGCCGAATTCCCTAGCCGGGGTGAAAAACAAGCTGCCGTCCAAAATTGCGAATTAAAATTTTCCTAGTTATAAATTATATTCAAATTCATATATTTATAACATTTATTTTTAAGGCTTTTTTTCGTTTTTAAGAACTAGGGTCCCATATACGAATATCCCTCCTCCCGTAGATTAACAAAGAAATCACCATGTAATGATAAAAGTGCCACAATATCCACTGTTTCTCCATCAAACAATAAATGACAGAGCCTCAAGAGAGGAGAAGACTCATAGCTCGACTAAAAGAAAGAATACTAAAAGCAAACAATGAAAAGCGAAAGTAAAACTGTTTCCTCATATGACATGTCACAAATCCTTCTTGTCTCACTTGCACTAATCATTATTGTCTCACTTGCCAGATTTCCTATGTTTTTACTTTGCTTGAAATATTAAACATATAAAAGGATGGGTAGTCACGCATACTCAGTAAAGGGACTCACTACTAGTCCCGTCAGGTGTCAGCTAGTTTTGGGTATTTCTTTGTCGAACCCTAATTGGAAGTTAACAGACACCTAGTAGAACAACTAGTAGGTCTTATTGAGTATATGTTTATAGTCACCATTTTTTATGCTTAATTTTTCAAACAAAGATAGAGGAAAGTTGGCCAATGACGACAAATGACTGTGGCTTGCCATAGAAAAAAGCTCATGTTGCTTATGCTTTATGTTTACGGTATTTTGACTTATAGTATTTTATTTGACTTTATAGAACTTATGTTTTACTTTTATGTTAATTTTAAATAGGGTCTGAACTAGCATTTTATTTACTATTTTATCCACATACTTTATTTATGAGTTATAAATGAGTATTTGAAGTTTCTCATTAAAAATTTCATTAATTGTTCAAACTTTGCTGGCAAATCCTACTATTTTGTCCTTTACGATTATAATTGGAACATCTTCACGGGTGGATTTATTAAGGGGTCTTGATGAACTATTAAATTGTGTCCTTTACGATTATAATTGGAACATCTTGATGAACTATTAAATTTGCCTATAGATGAAATTCTTTGTTTTCTAGGTCTTCTAGCTTGACATTTAAATGTTGGTGATAACTTGTAGAAATACAAGTTATTATGGCCGTTTAGGTAGAACAATGGAGCCAGAACGCATGATAATGTGTCAAAACACGTAGCTTCTACTGCACATTCATAAATATAAGAGAATACAATGTGAATAAGCCTTCATTCCTATTTTACCCTGTTTTTCAATGTTTTATTGCAGTATTATAAAGAAAAGAAGATATAGTGAATCACAGAGAAGTGCATGCAAAAGTTAGGTGAAAGGATCCATTTGGCCATTACATCCCTAGGCAAAGAACCATGTCATCACACGATGAAGATTCACTAGCAGACAAGAATGATAGTTGGAGTTTATGTGACTTGATGAAGCTGCAATTGACACTGACATGATTAGAAGAATAGAAGTTTTCCATTGAAAGTGATCTATATAAAACCTCCTACACCAAGTAATCTTTTCTGGTCTGAATGGATCAAAACCTAGAGAGTTCCATTAAAGGTCTGGTCTAAATGGACCAAAACCTAGAGAGTTTCATTGGAGTCGACGGAAAGAACTAGTATTTTCGCTTTTTGTAAAAGATTTCATCCTCTTCTCTAGTCAGCCTTGTAAGTGAGAGCTTAGAGAGAGAACCACCATTTTCTTCCCTCCTAACTTGTAAAAGGCCAAAGAATGCTTAGACATTCTGCCACTTAGTTTTCATCTCTTTACTTTCCAGTTTTGTATTCCATTGTATGTATGATTTTATATTGTTCAGTAGCCGAAGGCATACATTCTTTAATACATTGCAACTTTATACATTTTTAATCCATCATGTCTTTATTGTTCACTTGTCAAAGTGTTATAAGTAGTTAGACTTGTGATAAGTTCTTGATATGAAACTTAACTTATAAGGTTTATCACGTTACTGGAGCTTTACTCCATCGTTTGGCCAACGTCTATCACCAACTACTCGAGAGAGTAAGTAACAAGGACATTGCTAACGTGCACAAGATGGAGTTTGGAGACAAACTCTATCTTAACAATTAAACCTCCATCATTTGTGTCCCAAAAGGAGAACAAGTGTGGTAACTTGGTGCCGAGAGGTTGTCACCCTTAAAAGAAAGGTAATATGAGTCTTATAAGTAACAACTTTTAAATAGTTACCACTTAACTAAGTTTTATCATTTGCATCTCAAGAGGCGAACAAGTAGCGTTTAGGGCACTGAGAGGTATTTGCCTTAATTCAAAGATAGTTAATCTGATCTCTATTGCATTAAGGCTAACATGCACCTTAGTCACCTATAATGCGAAGACATTCCTTCACTCCTTAACACAAGTTAGTTCATTCTCCATCTTCTCACATTATATGCCACCTTTTATAGAATCTCTAGCGTAGATATTAGATTTAGTACTTAGACATATTTTTACTTTACATGTATAGTTATTGCATACCGCCTAGATGAGAAGTAAGTTGTATATCTAAGGTTTGATAGAAATTCCTTATGTTCGACCCTAAACTTTTTAGGAAACCTATCGTTTCGCTTACACTTTGGCAAGCAATAGGAAAACTTGTATTACATGCATATCATGAGAAGTTTAGCAACACATAGATAGGAATTGCATCTTTTATCGCATGACCCTATTCTAGCTACCTAATATGTTGCTTAATTAGAGCCCTAACATGACAAACATATGCACATAAACAACACAAACAATTGGGGTAATGTTTTCATGACATTATCTCCAACTCTCCAATCCAAATGAGTTCCAATAGGTTGAACACAATCATTGTATGTTGCAAATAGCGTTTCTCTATAATAAAACCCAGATACATAAGAATAGCTATCTAAATTAAGCATTCATAGAACAACAAGCCCATATGCACATGGAATTTCCTCAACATTCCATACTCGACAGCTAGATCCCAAGTTTAACTTCACTATGAACTGTTGATTTTCATCCATCATTTTGTATTCAATGATGCTAATTGGATCAACCTAATAGATAAGACAAGTAAAGGAAAATTAAAAAATAGAGAAAATATGCACAAATAGGAACATATAGACACTGATAGCAATCTATATGTGTCTCTCTGAGATACAAACATAAAAAAATATTCTTACCAATAAACTTCTTGACTTTTCATATTCTAAACGCAACATGTTCTCAACCCTAGAAGTCAAACAAGTTGTCATTGCAAAAGCTACTTTACTTCATTCATAAAACCACGTTTGTAATACACCTCTAATTGAACTAAGCATGATAGCCTCAAGTAGCTCTCTAAGATCTTTAAACATTGAGTTTACACTTTCTACATAATTTGATGTCATCATTATGTACTTTCGTGTTTATGAATATGTTCGATAACATGTATAAATACTTGTTATTATAGCCTCTTTTATTAGAACAATGAGACCAAAATGCATAAGAAGAAGATCGAAGTGCGTAACTCATGTTGTAAATACATAAGTACTTAAAAATACATCTTACATAAGCATTATGTCTCTTAGTCTGAAAACTGTTATTATAAGAAAACTCCATCAAATGCAAGTGAGAGTCTACTTGGAAACTCTAATGCACAAGCTCATAGCATATCCACTAAAATTTGGTTCAAACGTTGAGTTTGACCATCAGTCTATGGGTGAAAAGTTGTACTAAAATCTAACCTCGTGCCCATGGCAGTCTGAAGTCTCTTCCAAAACTTGGAAGCAAAACGTGCATCTCTATCATAAACTATCGATACGACACTCCAAGAAGTCTCACAATCTCAGTCAAATATAATTGTGCCCACTTACTAGCAGTATAAGTGGATTTTCCTAGGACGAAATGTGCCGATTTTGTAAGACTGTCAACAACAACCCAAATCATTGTATAATCCTTCAAGGTTCTAAGCAATCCTGTAATGAAATCCATAGACACATTCTCCACTTCCACTCTAGCACACTCAAAGGCTGCAACAAACATGTTGGTTTATGTCTTGGTGCTTTAATCCGCTAGCACACCAAGCACTTACTAGCAAAATCTGTCATTTCTCTCTTCATGTTACTCCACCAATAAACTCGTTTCAAATCCTGGTACATCTCTGTGCTACCTGGATGCATGGAAAATGAGGAACTATGAACCTCAATCAATAACTCTGTCTTAACTGCACTGTCTGTTGGCACACATAATCCTTTCTCAAACATAAGTTCGTCATCAAAGGACATGGGGAACTACTTAGCTTGTCCTACTTCTGCTAGGAGACGCTTCTCAATCAAATAAGGATTAGTGAGCTGAACAACAACAATTCTTTGTGTCAAGGTCGGTTGTACTGACAACTGAGCTAACTGTGAGGTGACGTCCCCCACTGAAACTGCAATCTCAGCTCTCTCATGGTCTCTATGCAAAATAACCTGTCTAGTAATGAATGTTGCAGAATGTGATACCTTCCTACTAAAAGCATCGACTACTACATTCGCCTTACTTAGATGGTACAAAAATCTCACAATCATAGTCATTTACTAACTTAACCCATCTTTGCTATCAAATATTCAACTTCTTTTGAGTGAAGAAGTATTTCAGACTCTTATGGTCAGTAAAGATGTGTACCTTCTCACAATACAAATAGTGTCTCCCAATCTATAATGCAAAAACCCACAACTGCCAATTCCAGATCATAAGTAGAGAGTAGTTTTGCTCATGACTCTTTAATTAACTCAAAGTACAAGCAACTACTTTACCTTGTTGAACCAGAACACCATCCAAACCTTTTTGTTTTTTTTTAAGCATCACTATAAATCACGAAACTCTCCAAACCATCACGTACGGTAAGCATCGGTGTGGTACAAGTTTCTGCTTAAGATTTTGAACACTATCCTCATAGGCTTTATTCTAAACAAACGGAATCCCTTTCCTGGTTAACTAAGTTGAATGGTGTAGTTATACGAGAAAAGTCTTATACAAACCGTCTATAATAACCTATTAAACTTAGAAAGCTACGAACCTCACTAACTATGAAAAGTTGAGGCCAGCTAGTAACAACTTCAATCTTTGTCAGATCCACATAAATCTCATCTCTAGATACCACATGGCTTGGAAATGATACTTGGCCTAATCCAAAACTTGCATTTTGAAAACTTTGCATACAACTTGATGACTCGAAAAACCTCTAAAACCATGTTAAATGCTCCTCATGCACTATCATATTTAATTAATATTTCATTTAAATCATATTTAAATGATATCTCTCACTAACCTATAGTTTTAGTTTAATTAATTTAAATAAATAAAATTAAACTGAACTATTAATTAATTCTCTAATTAGTTAATTGCTAAATTAAATATATTATATTTAATTTAATTCAAATTTGAATCATATTCAAATATAAATTCTTCGCATAATCTATAGTTTTAACGTGTATCATATACACATTAGTTAAACTTTAACACATAGTTTTAATATGAATCTAATTCATATTAAATTAGTATTTAAATTCATTCAAATATTTTATTATCATAAATTAATCTTGAATCATATCCAAATTAAATTTATATAATAAAGTTTAATTAAAATATAAACTTTATATAATAATGTATCACCATATATTTATATTAATTAATTCCAAAGTAAATTTGAACACTTCAAATTACAACCAATATATATTAATTTCATTATCCTTTAAGAACTTGAAAGGAGACCTAATGGATCTATAGATTTGAATCTACAACGATATGAGATTAATTAGCTAAACTCATTGACCACATTAATCAATTTTTTTCGTTAACTGCATGTACACTTCACTAGAGACTCACAACTAAACTCTCTTCTCACAGTAGATATATTTCTATATGTTCACGGATATAAACCAATAATAGTAAGTTAGTCCTTCACAAGTGTTCATAACACCAAGCTAGATCAAATTACTATTTTACCTCTAGGTTACTTCTAGTTCTTAAATACCTAGGTCATCCTTATGAAATAGAAACCTTAACTAGTTAATGGAGTTACATCTAATGGTTACTATTTCGTGATCCGGCCTCATGCAAACGCATTGCATAGGATACCCTCACTCACATGTCATGTACACGAACACGTTGAATCATTGCATTTGTATCAACTACAAAGTGAGTCGCATCCATATTGTTATCACGATAAGGTACCCAACCTTATTTCTATATACTATAGACTTTTTAAGTTGTATCTCAAACATTGATCCTTGTTATCTCTAGATACTATTCAAGACTCATCAAACAGCTTAGGGTATTAGTTTATTGAATTTAGGTTATTAAGACAAAACTAATAATATAATCAATGCTTTATTGAAATTATGATAATAACATTTTATTAATAGCGGTAAACGTATTACATTTACTAGCTACAAATTTTAAGACATAAAACCCCAACATCAACATCCTCAGGGGATTAACTTCAATGCCTCCTACAACATCTCACAAGTCTTGACCTTAGAGATATGACTTCATGCATATATGGTCCATGTTTTATAATTTTGAGTGTTAAGCTTCTTGATTCCTCCAAAAACTTGAAGTTTTCTCATCATCATGTAATGTTTAATGCACTCTACAATTAGTTGTGTCCCAAACAACAAATTTCATAGTCCTAGACTATACACAATCCTCAAGAGCTCCAACACTGCAAGCTAAGCTAGCTTGTCTTTGATACCACTTGTTAAAGAAATTGACACAAAAGAAAGAGACACTCACTTGGAAGAAAGAAAATTTACAAACGATGGACACTTTTGGAAAGAACCTTCTTCTACTCTCAAAGGACTCACTCACTTCCACTCAAAGTTTCTCTCTAGCTCTCTTACTTTCTTTCTTCCTCTCTTTGCTTACTTTGCTTTCTTGCTTTATTTTCTTGGCTTGGTTCACAAATGAAGACAATCTCTATATATAAGTGTGAGATCTATATATAAGTGTGAGATCCTTGGAGACCAAACAAAAGGATCTCCCTAGAATTCTAACTATTCTAGATACTTCATAGTTTATCCTTATCTCAAGAGACTCTCTAGAATTCCTTAGCCTATATAAAATGTAGGATATTTTAGACATTTTCTTTTAGATATTTATATTTACATATGTTAGATTTTTTGACAAATATAAAATCAGTTCTATTTTTATTTAAAGAAAGGTGAAATATATTCCTTATGTTTAAGATGTTTTATCAATATCTTTTAATAAGGAGTCAAAAAATCTTCCTTAAATATTTCTTTTTTAAATACCTTCTTTAAAGAAGAAGATATTCCTCATATTTAGGAATATTTTGTTGTAAGTTCTTCTTTTTTGGCTCTTTAGAAAGAAGAAGTTTTATGAACGTAAAATTATTCTTCAAAATGGTGTTCAACAATTTATATTTTTGGTGAAGAATCTCTACGAAGGTAAATCAGTTACCTTCTGCATTATGACAGATTGTATGAAGATCGTCAAAGGATTTGACAGAATATCGATCGATAAGAAATATGAATGAAGGTTGAGATAATTGTACTGCGGTTAATGAATTTAGGGGAGTCTAAATTCGTCTTCGAGGAGATTCAAGTTTACCATTAGGGGAGCTTGAGTTGATACGGTTAAGTTATGGTGATAACTTGTTAATGTAACAGTTGTGATAAGGTACATATTTTGAATCTCAACAGTATTTCTTATCTGAGCAAAACAGCTCCCCAGATGTAGGTCATATTTGCTAAACTGGGTTATCAAAGCTTCTGTGTTATTTGTCGTTTTGTTATTTGTCTTCTGTGTACTCTAGCTATACTTGTAGTTAAATATTTTTGATATAGCTAAAGGGTATTTAACCTCATCTCACCTGTTTTTCAATTGGTATTACAGCAGGTTGGTGCAGGTTCATTGAGTTCTCAATGGCGTCGATCAGGAAAGGTGGATCACTAACTCATCCTTCAGTTCTAGATGTGGATAATGCATATTGAAAGGCTTGTATGAAATCCTTTCTCATTTCAATCGACAATGGATGTTCAAGTTATATGACTGAAAATAGAGTTTTTTTTTTCTAAATTTTAAAGAATATACTATTCTAAGGGTACCACCGTTGCAAATAAACTATGACTCAGTCTGTGAAGAATGTAAAATTGGGGGAGAAATTGACTCAATGTGTTAGTTGATAAAATGTTGAACTAAATGAGGTTTGCTATAGAGAGAGAAAAAATTGTCACAAACGGTGAAAAACGTGTTTTTGGCGGGAAAATGCGAAATTTTTCAAATAATATTTTTCGCAACAGTTATTTGATGTCATAGAAGAGAAATAAAATAATATATTTAATATATGAAAAAAAAAAACAATTAGGATTAAATCTTAACCCTATCGAAAAACCCTCCTTCCATTCATGTCCATCTCTTCACTCCACTACCCGGTTCCGCCCCCATCTCTGAACTCTTTGAAGGTCCTCTGGACGATGCCCAGTTCCATCACTGCCACTGCCCCCTCGTGTCCGTCTCCTCACTCCAGCGCCGCTGTAACCTCCTATACTGGAAGACGAAACGTCCTCCGTCCTATTCTGTTCAATTCATGCTCGTAATCTCCAATCCGCCACATTCTCTTTAACATTCAATTCGCAGTCATCACCTCCTCTACTGGTAAGTTGTCTGTTCCTTTTCTATTTCTCTCTCTGTGTGAACTTGTTCTCTGTCACTCTTTCCCTCTTTCCCTCAACTCCATGGATCGTCCGTAAGGTGTGTAATTTTCAATTTTGTCAGAATTCTATCTTTTGGCAAACACTCGTACATGATGTATGTGAATTAAACTGGACCAAAAAATATTTAAGACTTGAAGCTGAAAAGAGTACTCGTTGAAAATGAGAATGAGTGAAATGGAATCAGGGTTTTTCGATAGGGGTTAAAATTTAATCCTAATTAAAAAAAATCATATATTAAATATATTATTTTATTTCTTTTCTATGACATCAAATCAAATAACTGTCGCGAAAAGTATTATCCAAAAAATTCCGTCTTTTTCCGCCAAAATCGTGTTTTTTCACCTTTTGTGAAGTGTTTTCTTTCTCCCTCCATTTTGTGATATAAATAATTGTCGTAATAGAGGGTTTTTCTTGTAGTGACTTAAATACTTTAGTTATATTCATTATCGTTGGAGTTGGATAAAGCGCTTTGAATGCTTATCATATCGTTTGTTGTTTATATATAAAGTAAATGTGCCACACAATGAGAGTTTTAGTAAAAGCTTAGAATTTTCTTCCTCGAGATGCGCATAAGTATTAGGTGCAAGCATATATCTTATAATCACGTACGAAAATATACATATTATCAGTGAATTCCTCAAATAATATTATACATGCATTAATATCAAGTTCTCAGTACATTAGGGTATTTGTTCATATTCGAGGTTCAATAATTGTGCTCTAGAGTACTCTTGACATATTTTTCTTAAATCATTATTTGCCCCAATCACATAATCAACCCACCAATATTCGACTTGCCAACTCAATCCCAATGTATGCTTCTTCTTGAGGCAATTTTGGTGAGAAATGCAAGAAACATTCTACCATCCAATTTTTTAGTTTTTGGATTTTTTTTTATTTTTTATTTTTACCCTTGTATCTTACATTTAAATTTTCAATAATGTTTCAAGAGCATAATGAGAAGGATTTACAAAGAATCGTGGAGTGGTAATCTATCATTTCAATAATGGTGTTGAAAAGTATGTTGAGGAAGTTATCCATACGTAGGTATTAACCATGAACTCGCTGTGATTTTGTTTAGCTCTTTCTCAATTCCACCAACTTTCCCAACTTCTTCTTCTTCCTTGCTTCCAATTATTGGTGCAAAATCTTTAGAAGGCTCACACTCACAAGTGGATTTTTATAGATCCCTCTTGAATTCTAATATATACTACATATTTGTGAGGATTAATCTTGTAAAAAAGAAATTAGACCTTACTTATGAGATATTTATTACATAGTTCAAGATAATTATGTAGTTTTTAGGATGTTGCGGCCTGTAGGGACTATTTTGCTTACGATAATACTATCATAAATATTTGTTGGAGTAGGAAAATGAAGCAAATGAAATTAATAATTGTTAATGTGATGTCTAGGCGATGTGGACAAATGTAAGAAAAAGAAAAAAGATATAGAGACCTGTAGTCCTTTTTTTTGTGTTCATGGTCCTTATCACACAATTATGAATGACAGTCAACATATCTGAAATTCTGTTTCGCAATATTGAATAAATTATAAATACAGTCTTTGTTGTTGAGTGAGGTACATTTTCTTCTCCTTAAGCTCGTTCCAAATTCGAGAGCATCATCGATCCCAAATATTAACAAATTGATGATTCTGCCTCTATGGAATGTTAGCAAAAACAAGAAAAGGTCCGAACTTTTTCAGCAGTGATTGAGGTATAATCTTGTTGCAAACAAGCTAGGAGAACAAGAAGTCCTTTGTTAATAACTCCCCCTCGGAGTCGTTTGAGAATCATAAAATACATGAAGAATCCAGATAAGATGACGATGCCATGGGAAAATTTCAGACTGTTTACCGTTAAGCATGTCAACTAATCAAAACAAAGCACTTAAGCTTGCAGACTTTAGACTGCAGAATCAGAAACCATGCATCCCTGTGTAAACTTCTTCAATTTTGTAATTTCACCAACTGCAGAAAGCCATTCGGTTAAAATCTCCATTGTTATATAATCGGGATTACATGCCTGCTCGACCATTCTATCCATAAGTTTGAATGCTTTGTCCAACCAATTCTTATCCCTAAGGGCTTTGAAAATAGAATTGTATGTTGTGGTGTTCGGCATCACCCCTCTAAACTTCATATCGTCCAATAGAGAAAGTGCGAAATTGACCTGGGTCTGTTTGCATAAAGAATCTATTAATATATTGTATATTACAGTGTTAGGAGGAACCTTTGACGCAACATTATTCATTTCCTTGAAAATCTTGATGGCTTCATCAATGTTGTTATTCAAGCAATATGCATGAATAAGAGCTCCATAAGTGAAGACGGTGGGTGAAAGACCTTCCTCTTCGGTCATCTTTTTCATAAACTTGTGAGCTAATTTAAAATTCCCAATCTTACTGAAGTAAGAAATCAAAGTGTTGTATGTGACACTATCAGGTTTAACTCCAGCAAGCTCCATTTCATTCAACCATTCTTGAGCTCTATCTAATTTGTTCTTCTTACAAAACTCGCTGATAAGAACATTGTAACAAACACGATCTAGACAAAACCCTGCCTCTTTCAACTTCGACACGACAGAGCTGGCATCATCCAACCTTCCAGCTTGGGCTAAACCACATATCAAAGTATAATACACAACGGCATCAGGAAAACATCCATCTTTCGACATTTCATCCAAAAATTCCATTGCCTTATTCATATTGTTGACATTGCAAAAGGCATTAATGAACACCGTGTAAGTAACATTATTTCCTTTCAAGCCCTTCTGTTGCATAACCCGGAAGAACTCAACTGCAGTGCTTATTCGGTTATGTTTGCACATTCCATCAACTAAAGTATTGAGGGTAATTACATTCGGCTCAATTTGAGCATTTTCCATCTCGTTAAAGAGCTTATGAGCTACCTCAATTTCACCTGACCTACAGTACCCATTAATCAAACAATTGAACGTGGCAGTAGTCGGCGCACATTGATCTGATCTCATCTTTCCCATCAAGCACAAAGCTTCTTCTTGCCTCCCTACTTTACAAAGCCCATCAATCAAAGTATTGTACATGATTGTATCAGGTGCAACAAAAACCTTGGTCTCCTCTTTTTCCCCTTTCATTTTCTCAAAGACCTCTAATGCATCATCAATCCTTCTAAACTTGCACAAATGATTGATAAGGATACCAAAAGTAATAACAGTAGGCTGAATATTCATGTCTTTCATCTTTCGCATCAACAGATTCATCTTACCAAATTCCCTTGCTTTTCCCAATCCTGTTAAAAGCGCATTGCAGGGTGCAGCATCCTTAAGACCATTCAACATCATCAAGTTATCTAAAATATTCCATGCAAGATTCGTATTTCCACTCCTACAAAGCTTTGAGATCAACTGTGTCAATGCAATGGTATCAGGAAAAATGTTATGTTTACCAAATTTGGATACCAAACCAGCAATCTCATCTTCCTTTACTCTCCCCTCTAACCCATCTATCTTCAACAAGTTATTGAAAACAATACCAGCAGTTTTATCATTGGGTCGAAACTCCGATTCTGGAAGAAGCATTTCATCAAGCACATTCATCGCATTGTCGACTCGCCCAGATTTCAGAAGCAAATTGATGATCTCATTACGCACATTTGTGTTTTTTGCATGTGAATCGAGTGTAGAAAACGCAGCAAGCGCCTCATCAACCATGCCAATCCTTCCAAGACGCCGAAGCAGATGAACAGAACTCTGGGCTGTGGAGAGAGACATTTGGCTCCTTTGAGGTCAAGAACGGCTCAAAATCAAATTCAGTGAATTGGGTTCCTGAGATGTGAGCTCGATAACCGCCTAGAGAGTGGAAAACAACAAACACCAATCAGATTCCAGCAGTGAATCAGCTCGAACACAAAAAAAAAAAAAACTTATGAATAATAGAGTTCTCTTAGTCCTTAACTCATTCTGTTAAAAGAGAATTATTGAATTATTGCTTACGCTTTAGATTTCAAAAATCAAAAGGTGAAGAAAATATATTTGTCAACCGATACGAGAAACTGGGGTATGCAAGCAAGCGGATGAAGAAGGGAGACTTTCCAGCACACAAAATTCTCAAGTAGAACAATCCAAATAATCACAGCGACTTTACATAACAAATTCCAAACATCTCAGAATCCCTCTTCCGTACAAAAAAAAATCAGTTCAAAACAGATCGAATTCGGCAGGAGTTGAGATAAAATTTGACCCTTTTTAGTAATGGGTTGAATTGAAGAAAGAAAATGAATAAGGAAAATAAATTAATACCAACGAACTCAGCAATGAACGACAGAGAGAGAGAGGGATTGCGGAAGAAAGAGTGTGCACTAAGGCGACGAGCAGTGCGGTGGGCAATTGGCGACGAGTTGAAGAAGGCTAGGCAGTCGTGGGTGCCGGCGAGGTTGAGCAGAGAGGGAGAGAGAAGAAACAGGCACTGGCAATGGAGGATGCCGGCGTGCAACGAGTAGAAGAAGGCTAGGCAGTGGTGGGTGCCCGCGTAGTTTGTAGCGAGGAGGGGGATAATAAGAAGAAGGGGAATGGGAGCGGGAAAAATAAACCGGCACAGATAGCTGTGTGGTGGCGGTGGCAACGTTAGAGAGAAAGAAAACAAGGGTGGGAAGAAAGAAAACAAGGGAATGGTTCTCGGAAAATTTTTAGAAAAATAACACTTTTTTAGGTTACATTTCAAACTTGACATGCTTTCATAAAAAAATCCTTAAATTTTTTTGTCAATCAATTTCAGCTTTTACCAACGATATCGAGATTCTTCACAAATTTTTTTAAACAGTTTCAACATAATTTTTTAGTCCATTTCGATCGAGATCGTGTAAGCTCTTCTTTTTCACTTATCGTGTAAGTTCTTGTTTTCTACTTACCGTGATATTTCTTAATTTGTGTAAATCAAACTTGAAGCACCTTTTATACACTTTAGAGATTTAATTATTTCAATAAGAAAGTTTGAAAAAAAATTAGTTTGGTACAAGGCTTCAACATTTGAAGAAGGAAACTAGGAGTGTTAAAAAAATCCAATAACCCGACAAACCCAAACTATCCAACCCAAACCGGGGTTAAATAATTGAAAAAAAATAAAAATAGACTGGGTTGTCGGGTTGGGGGATTAAGGATCAGATTGACTCAACCCAACCTAGTTTATATATATATATATATATATAAACCCTAAATAACACCCTAAATTTTCTTCCCCACCTCACGACTCACACTCAACCCCTTCAGACCTCATGGCTTACACTCAACCTTTTATCCTTAGACCTCATGACTTACATTCAACCCCTTATCCTCAGATCTCATGGCTTACACTCAACCCCTTATCCTTCGCGTTCGCAATACGTCACATTTGGACGACTCACATTATGAATTTGCCTCACCCAACACAATCTTCACTTTTGCCTTCTTCTTTGACGGCTATGCTGGCCGAAATTGAAACTTCATATTGGCATGACACTGTTTGAGGCTTTGTATGGTAAATGTTGTAATCTCTTGTCTCTTGAGATGACATTGGTGAACAAAGATTGATGGGTCCTGAGTTATTTCAGTCTAATAATGAGGCTATTCAGAAGATTAGCGCACGTATGCAAACAGTGCAAAGTAGACATAAAAGTTATGCTGATGTGAGACAGAAAGATCTTGAGTTTGACGTGGGAGATAAAGTGTTCTTGAAAGTAGCACCTATAAAAGGTGTTTTGCGATTAAAAAAGACGGGGAAGTTGAGTCCCCGTTTCGTTGGACCGTTTGAGATTTTAGAGAGAATTGGTGCAGTGACTTATCGTTTAGCACTGCCATCATTACTCTATGTGGTTCATAATGTCTTTCATGTTTCGATGTTGAGCAATTACATGGCAGATATGTCTCCTGGGGTGAGCTATGAACCACTTGAGATTGATGAGAATTTGAGCCATGTAGAGCAACCGGTTGAGATTGAGGTAAAAAAAATGCTTCGTAATAGAGGAATTGCATTAATAAAAGTTTTGTGGCGGAATCACCACGTGGAAGAGGCGACATGGGAGAGAGAAGATGATATGAAAGCTCATTACCGAGAGTTGTTCGAGGATTAGAATGATTAGAACTTTCAAGAACGAAAGTTCCTTAAGGGGGAAGAATGTAATCCCCAAGAAATATGAGGTATTTCTCCAAACATAATTATCTCATTTTATTGGGTTATAAAAAATATTTTGGGTTTAATTTTGATAGATTTTAGGTGTAAAGTGGGAGTTTTTGTTATAAAGGAAAAGAAAAGAAAATAACAATTTTGGTAATAAGATAATATTTATTTTGATTTTATTGTTTTTATAATATTATTTTCCTCTCATCATTTTGCATGCATCCTTCAAGAGCACTAGACTGATAGGTGCATCCTTCGGGAGCGCTAGACTAGTAAGTGCATCCTTCGGGAGTACTAGACTGGTATGTGTATCATTTGGGAGCATTAGACTGATTATGTGCATGGTACCACTCAATAGTAAGCTAATAATTTTACTTCTAGCGGGACTAGTAGTGGATCTCTTGCTGAGTATATTTATACTCACCCTTTCATGTTCAACTTTTCAGGGAAAGGTAATACAAGAGACAGGCCAATGAGCGACAAGAAGCAGACTTGATCGTCATAGGGGAATTTTCTTCAAAATTGCTTCCGCTTAGTGTCTTTACTGTTTTCCAGTTTTGAGGATTTAAAATGAGTTCCATGTTTCGGTTTGTTTTTAAGTAATTTATAAACGATACTTTAAATTTTTTATTTTGTTTAAAATAGGGCGCGAATGAAGTTTCTTTGATAATGATTGTTTCAAATAAATTTTTATCGTATTTCGTATCAACCAAAGTGTTTTTTTTTTAAAGATACTGACTTTGACTTAATCTGAAAAGTTGGGACGATACAATGGTGACATCGGTGTTCAACAAATTTCTTCAAATGACAACTTAGCTGACTTATTCACAAAGGCAATACCCACATCAACATTTGAAAAGTTAGTGTACAACATTGGAATAGGACGACTCAAAGAACTCAAGTGATGTATTCATAAGGGGAGTAGAAATATTGTCTTCAAGAAATAGAAATAATGCACTCTTTTTTCCTTGACTATAATTTTTTCCATTAGGTTTTCCTAGCAAGGTTTTTAATGATGCAGTTATTAATATATAAAATGATGTACTTTTTTTTCTTCACTGGGATTTTTTTCCCATCGAGTTTTTTTCTAGTAAGATTTTAACGAGACATTTATTTTATATTATATGGATATCTATGGGGAGCATTGTAAATATAATTATGTAGATATCCATAATCTATAATATGTTACCAATCTTCCTATAACTCTCACTTTATTCCATGTTGTAACATTCATACCATTGAATTCCATATGTAACTCATACCATGAGATGTCCTATAAATAGAGGTATGTGGTGCCTTTGTAAAATACACCACAGTTGAGTTCAATTGATTTCTACTGTCTCACTTCTTCATTCTCTTGTTTATGTTGTTTCATGATTCTTATTTAGACTCTTTATTCTGATTAAACGACATATTTATACTTTATAAAAAATGATATATAATAAATTTTGTTAAGATAAATAGTTTTCAATTATTTCTAAAAAAACCTTCTTATTTATTTATTGCAATTTCCCGGTTCTTTTCTTTCTTTCTTTTAAAAAATAATTTTCCATATTTTATTTAGTTCGATGTTTATCATTTACAATGGATGCTTATGTTTATGGGGTATTTGCAAAAATGACAAAATAAATTATAATAATTAAGTCAATAGCACACATTTTATTATTTGCGAAAATGTCAAAGACGAAGTCCAACCCACACATCAAGAGGTAAAATATCACAAATGCCCTCGTTACTAATATATGTTTGATACACCTTCTACATGTTTGATACACCTAATACACGTCTGATACACCTAATACACCAATTGATACACCTGATATATTTGATTGATACACTTGATGTGCATGATATTCTTTAATACACTCAATATCGAAACATACTAATATATGTTTGATACATCTGATACACTGTATATACATTTAGTATTATTCACTTATATAATTGATTGATTAAATGGACTTGATATGCTTGAAGTCCTACCTATACACTTGATATACACTTGAAAACTCGATTCATATACTTGATAAGGATTCACTTTACTGATATGCTTTAACAATATATTGTTGATATACTTGATAATGATACACTGAGTTACATCGTTCATATACTTAATAAGACTCTAATGAACTGTATAAAATTTGAAAAAATGAAAATCACGTAGTAAGTATATTAACCAACTAATACATATAATATAAGTATATCACAACACTAACATACGAAACTGAGACAAAGTAAAACCAAAAAATAAAACAAAATTATTTGGAATCAAATTCAACTCAAAATATACATTGAAAAAAGTAAAAAAAATCACAAATGAAGTTAAATTACTCCAATCAACAACCATTATATTATATTTCATATTACAATTATTGTACTATTGATATTTTAAAAGTAAGATTAAGACAAAAAGAATAAATAATCTAGTATAAGAATAAACAAATAATTAAGGTTTTAGAAAATGGAAGCATAAATAAAATGAGTAGGACATTTAAAATAGAGAGAGAAATAAGTTATTGAAGGGTAATTTAGGAATAATATTAAATTTAAGACGGAAAAACGAAAATTTTGCTATATTTACAAAATTCTAAAACGAAAAGGCTATAATTGCTTAACTACATTATGAAAATGCTATCTTATTCAATTTTATATGTTTATAGTGTTTATTTATTTGTAAGTATTTAGAATATTTGTTTTTTTAAAAAAAGGCATCGAGAACCGAGAAGAAGAAACCCTAAATCCTATTCCCTCCTTTCTTCCTTGGCCGCCGCCACCACACACCTATCTGTGTCCATTTGTTTTTCCCTTCACCTTCTTCTCCATATACCACCTCTCCGCTACACCCTACGCCGGCAAATTTTCTCCGTCGCAGTCGTACGCCGCCTTCTCATCGGCAAACGCCCCTTTCTTCCTTCTCTCCTTCTCTGCTGCAACCTCTTCGGCACTCACTACTGTGCAAACTTCCTCTACTCGTCTTCAAGGTGCACACTTTATCTTCCGCAATCCCTCCCTCTCTCAGCTGTTCGTTCCTGAGTTTTCTGGGATTGATCTGATTTCCTTATTCATTTTCTTTCTTCAATTAAATCAATTTCTATATAGGGTCAAAGTTAATCTAAAATCCTGCCAAATTTGTCCTATTTTAGACTGATTTTTTTTTTTCTGGGATGAGGGGGCATTCGTATATGATTGAGGAATTTTTTATGTAAGGTCGTTCTTATTTGGATTGTTCTATTCGAGAATTTTGTGTGCTGGAATGTCTCTTATATGCACTCGTTTTTCGCTGGTAGTTGAAGTTAATTTGATATAAAATTGATTGTACATGAAATGGGGGTTTGAGGAAGCTTTTGATTGATTCTTGGTGCTTCATGGTCGTTCTTGGTGCTCCTGTATTCACGAACATAACGGGATGATCAGAGCTCGGAATAATAATAATAATTATTATTTAGTATCGGTGGATTATGTAGTTATGCATTTATATATTATTGTCCTTCACCCTAGTATATGGCATGTGGAATAATCGTTTTGGATGTCAACTTCGTAGGTCATGGCAGAATCAAACTCTCCTGGTTCGTTTCAACCTCCTCCTGTTACCCCACTTCCTATTCTTATTGATGGGGCCGATCGCGATCGAGCACTTGCCACTTCTATGATTTGTTCTCGTCGAGAAGTACTCGAGCGCCGGTCCCGAAGAGCGAAACAGCTTTGTCGAATCTTCAAGGAACTGTACTGGTTTTTGTTGGAGGAACTCAAGCGCAAATACAGGGAGTATTATTGGACATATGGCAAGAGTCCGTTTAAGGAGGATGAGAAGGAAGCTGAGGGCATTGGCGATTATCCAGAGGGCATTGGGGAAAATGGAAAGCTAGGATTGGCTTCTGCGACTGGGAGCGATGAGATTAGAAGGTGTGATGTCACAGGTTGCAAGGCGAAGGCGATGGCTTTGACAAAATATTGTCATGCTCATATCCTCTCGGATAAAAAGCAGAGGCTCTACAAGGGTTGCACCTTTGTGATCAAGAGGTTTGCATTTTGTATAACTGATCAATTCTCCTTTTGCTGCTTAGTAGTACTATTAAATATTAAATTTCTACTTGATGAGCAATAACACTAAATAGAGAATGATTATCCATTGTTGATATTATTATGATGCTTTATGATGATCTTGCTTGCTATGAACTATACTTTAGTTTTTTCATAAATTCCTCCATTTTGATTGATCAGAGCGAAAACTGTATTTCAAAAAAGTTGCTTTTATTTAATCTTCTTCGATAAAAATGTTTTAAATAAATCTTTGAAAGTGTTTGTGAAACGATTTTGAGTGATTGCTGTCAAACCCTTCAATTTTCTTTGAAATGGCTCATTTTTCAAATTTGTACTCTTAATCTTTGAATTTCTTTTACTTTTTCTTGTTTAGACTGTCTCAAGATATTATCTTGTTAGAGTTGGTCAGAGGAGACACTAAGGACAAAGGTTTTTCTAATGCTGAAGTCCTCCCAAATTGCCCTTGTAGAATATAGCACCGTAACATGAAAAGTAGGTTCCTACAAAGGAAAGAAGCTAAGTTTAGGGGTTTTATTTGTGTATTTCTTGATAACGTTTTCACAATTGAAAAATAGGTAACATGGTTGAGCAGAGATGTAGATGTCAAACCATTTTTCTGCATCGATTCGATGTTCAAAAACCTTTGATTGAGCTTTTATTTTTACTTTTAGGGCTTTTGTGTTTGAAATCTTTTCTGGAACTAAGACCAATGCACAATTGCATTTGTTATTTGAGTTGGCATAGCACTGATGTCTTAATTTTGATTAGCTCAACCTTGCACTGCAGCAAATATGATGTGTTTTCCTTTTCCATTAACTAAACTCTTACATTTACAGTATGCAGTCAGGGCCACTTCTATGTTCGAAGCCTGTTTTAAGATCAACCGTTCCCTGCTATTGTTCGGGTCATCTACAAAAAGGCGAAAAGTGTTTAGCTCGAGATTTAAGAAAAGCCGGTCTTAATGTCTCCTCAACTAGTAAGCTTCGTCCTGATTTTCATGTATTGATAGCTGAATATGTCCGACAAATACAAAGCAAAAGGAGAGCGACGAAAAGAGCAACTGCTATTAAAATTGAGAGTAACTGAGAAGGTGATGACGAGTATGGAGACGAGACGAGACCCCTCGGTTTGCAAAAGAATATGTTGCAATCCTGTTTGTGTATTCAATCCAACCCCTTTCTCTCAATGGTAGAATTTGTTGATAAAATCAATTTTTGTGTATGATCCAATCCCTTCTTCCTTTCCCTCCGTCGATAGTATTTGTTGATAAAATCAATCTTTCTCTTGTTGATTAATTCTATATGAAAGCTCAATTACATATAGAATTATTCAATTGTCATTTGATGAACATCCATCGCAGATGCAAATAATGGAGAAAAATGATACGTGTTGAATTTAAGGAATTTGAAAATCAGTGACGATGATCTTCCATCGGATGGATCGATCAAACCACAAATTTTTTCATGAACCTCGAAAAGAGACCAGTCCATGTATTCTTGTTAGCTAAGTGAATATAAAAAAGAATCTTGATAAAGAATGTGGGGAATACCATTAATTTGAGGAGACGTAAATTCTGTAATGCAGTTAGTTAAATTTTCCCACTTGAAAAGGTTGGACATTATTTATAGTGAAAATAAACTTTTTGCGAACATTTGGCCATAAAAAAGTTCTTAATTATATAAATTAAATTTATGGTTAAAACTTCAGATCATACCAAAACCGTCAAATTAAGATAATTCTATGATTTTCCATGTACAAACTTAATATCGTGAAAATTAAAAAACCACTAAATTGTGTTAAATTTGAAAAATGTTTCAATTCCTATATTAATTTAACTGTATTTTGTATTTACGAGAGTTACCAAAGTGTTAGTCTATAAACATCAATTTGTTTTTTCATTTGGCAAATTTTATAATAGCATTATTGAAATTAGGTTTGGTTGGAATACAATTATCCAAATTATAACTAAAACTACAAAGCATAGCTCGAGACTAGGCTCAGTCTTTTGTAATTGCAAATTCTACACTGACCAAAATTGAAACAAACCTCAAACAAACTTACAAATCTCTTTCCAAGTCCAAAGGACTTAGATAAACAATGAGGCAAATTTCCAACCCAAATGAAAATACACACTATATTCTCAAATATTAAGCTCACTGCCCTCACTAAAATGGTGGAAAAATAATTCATTGTCCTCAAATTTTTTCTTCCTCAACAATTAATTTGATATTTCTATGAACAAAGTCCATTGCCACATTTTCTATATTCCAATCCTAACAATTCCCAGAAGAGATCTAAAGGGTTCAAAATCAATACCAAATCTCCATGAGATAGGTTTTCTATCAATATTTATGTCACAAATATTGAAATCTCGATATCGAGATCAAAATGGCATTTAAATCCTCGTCCACGAAAAGTTTCAAGTTCACCAACACATCAAATTATAACTATTGTGGTAGTAAATTAAGCATAAACTTCACCGGAAAGAATAATAATAAAAAAAAGGACATACATTCAGAATATTCAGTAGCGACAAATAAATATAAGCCTATTAAGCTTACAGAACATATAATTAAAGCACCATCACACCAAATTAAACAAATGAAATCATCTTCCCATTATATACATAGATTAGGAACAGAATTACAATCATATATATCTTAAAATAAAGCAAAAGGACAATGATTCCATCTGAGAACTTCGAAAAGATGACATTTATTCATCTCATCGGGTCTTCCCTCTTCTTGCTTCCTGTGTGAGCCAAATTATGGCTCTCTATTTTGCATCAAGATGATGGCTAACTGAACCCTTGAGAATTCGCAAGCACGCACTTCTTGATGTTCCAGACGACCCCACAAGATGGATTAGTGCTGTGCGGGATGCCCGCCCTGTGGGGTTAAGAATTAACCTTTTTAGGTATTGAGACGACATGAAATGTAATGCACTCCAATCATTTGGAACAAATCTCCCTCACATCAAGGGCATAGATGTTTACCACAGAAGATGAATCCTCTCATGGTTGATCTGCATCAGATCCAGGCCTTGTTACACGTCTCCTTCTTGTAGGTGGTGATCCATCATCACCCATTCCGATATATATGCGGAAATCTTCGTCTGTATCTTCTTGTAATCCCAAAAGGTTTTCACCCCAAAGGAACCGTCGCTCTGATACAGGTGTTCCTCCTCCAGAACGTCGATGCCTCACCCAAGACCTTGAGCGTGGCCTTGGCTCTCGAGCACCCTCAACCGATCCGAACATATGAAACAGAAAGAAACTGGTCAGCAATGGCCCATTGACATCACCTGTGCCATTGTCTCTTTCACCCGCCACCATCCCATCTCCATTTTCAATAACATAGTCTCCAACCACAAGGGCACCAGGCATGGCTGAGCGAATGGCACTAACAACATCACCAACTTCTCTCTGTCTCTCCAAGCGTCGCCATGCTCGTTCTCTAGATGGGTCAATGACAGCAGGCCGTGAAGTTGGGTGAACTCTTCTAGCATGCCTGCGTAGCTCTTGGTAGTTGCCAGAGAATGAGCAAGTTTCACGGGAGCAACTTCGTTTTTTTAGATTAAGATACTCTCTTGCTTCTTCTATAACTTCCAAACCTAGCACAGCACCTCGGCACATAGGGCACTTCAAGTTCGAGTACTCAGATGAGTTCCCAGCATCCAAACCTTCTTGATCAACCCTTTCAGTTATGGACCCAGAACCAGCAGTGTCCATATCTCCAGCCTCGTTTGTGTCTACAGTTCTGTTAGAATTTTCAGTTCCATTATCCCCTAGAGCTAAACCAGGTAATCCAGCAGAAGCGACAGTATTCCTTTCATTTATATTTTGATTATCATCAACTTCATTCAAATCAATGCTCAGACCCAAGTTGTTTGTAGAAGGATTACTAAAACTATATGGATTAATAGGTAAAGGACTTGATAAGCGTGGACTCTTCCTAGTTTCTTCTCTTAATTTTTTGAATTGATCAAAACAATTTGAATGCCTATGGCTTGTGTCACAAATATAAGGTTTGCAACCCTTGTGGTGAGAGCTGCAAAGTAGAAGAACAGCATTATGAGGATGATCCATGCAGATAGGGCAGGAGACTTCATCCAATTCTTTATGCAAAGCAAGGATATCTGAATCATTATGAATCCTTCGTTTCACACCAGCCATCTTGAACACTAGGTAAGTCACTAAGCATATTTAATATCAGAATGCTTCTATACGACAACAATAGCACAATGCTCATAGTAGTATAAAGAAAAACGTAGAAACTGGTAGAAAAGTTGTTTGTTTCAAATGTTTCAAAGGAAAAAAAGAGGATTACAACAAAACTAAGGCATCCAATTCTAACAACAAAACAACAGATACAGCAAATTTCAGCAATAAATAAATCATAAGTGCATATAAAAAAATGCTCTAAATTTAAATAAGATTTAGTATCAAAACAAATGGGGACAAAAAACCAAATGCAGGAGTGGATGACCATTGGCAATATTGCACAGTATAAAATTCAAGGTTTTCATTTCATGTTACCAAGGAACACAACACTAACATTAAATTGACCATCACATATTACAAAAGTGCTATCCACATTTAGAGAGGATCTAACATAAATGAAAGACAGACTACAGAAAATGAAGATGGGTAGTCTTACATGCACAATATACAATTTACATATAAACATATTACCCGGAGATTTATCAAGCAATTGCATGATTACTCACCAAGAGAAGCAGCTCTTATATATTTCCTACAGGAGGCTTCTCAATCTCTATTTGTGCTACCAATTCAAATCTACAGAATGCTTACTCTGGCTTTATTAAAGCAAAATCACAGGTCTACAAATTCAAAGCAAAGAACTGTAACTGTAGTAGTAATTGGTGGAATACACCCTTGACTAAAATTATTAGCAACTTCTCCAAGACGCCAAGGTCTGTACAAGTCCTTGACCTGCATTTAGGCCGCGTAAAAGAAATTTGATGGTTATAAATACGAGATCTTAATTTTGAAAGGAAAAAAAATAAAAAAACAATAATAAATTATTTCAACAACCATTGTGTTATTCCATTACAAGGATGCCCATTTAAAAAATAATATCAAGGGCTAAATTCGAAAATTCAAATCAAACAAACAAATACATTTCACACAAATCTTAAGACTTAATTATTTCAAATACCAACCCCTACCAACGAACTGTTCACAATAACAACCCAAAAGTCAGCAATAATGGAAGAAGGAAACGTGCAAAACAAAAAACAACTTTCATCCCATAAAAATTAAGGCTGCACGCAAACCGATAAAATCTCCTACAAAGAAAAGTTCATATGTTACCAACATCCTTCGGACTCGAAAAGACAACCCTCCTTAACATCCCCAGTCCATCAGGGGAAGAAAAATGGTCAGATATGCAAGAGCAACAACATCCACTATGAGAGTTCTGACAACGTTAAAATAAAGGAGGCGACTACTATAACATCAACCATCTGATTATCCCTTTATGTAACCCTTAAACCCCCCTTTCCATTAAAATGCATGAAAACAAAAGCAAACAAGGAGAAACAAAATTTATCTTACTCGATTAGAATCTAGAATTGTGTACAAATGCGATGCCACCTACACAATGCAGCAAAATGGCAAATGTTTCATAAAAAAGACCCAAGTTCAAAGCCTCTATACTTCCTGCCAATATGATAAGTGAAACTAAGACAAGGCTGAATTTAGGGCAGCATAAGGAAAATTAACCAATATAGATTTTCATTCTGATACCTTAAATTTTAATCATATACCAGTTTAATTCCTATCCCGATGAAAAATTGCACAGGATCGGATTCCTATCCCAATGAAAAATTACACAGGATCGGAAATCAAAAGTAACAAAAACCCAAAATATATCCACATAATCAGATCCCCATATCCACAACAAACCCTAACCCAGATCGACAAATCATCAAGCCAACAAAGTGAAAGGCAAATTACCAAGGGAATCAAACAATTCGTCAAAGGAAAAAACAAAAATAAAGGAAACAAAGGATTTAAAAAAACAAGGGCAGCAACGATAGAATCCGGATCGCAAATAATTGAAAAGAAAAAGAAAAATGAACTAAATTCGATACATGAAGAGCGAAATGAAAAATCGAGTATAAAACATGGAAGATTAGGGTTTACTAAAAGCAGAATTTGATGGAATTCATCCGGGGTTGGGTCGACGGTGAAGATTGCGTGAAGGAGTCGCTGAGATATAGCGCAGAAACGTGAGAGATGTTCAACAACGAAGAATATTGGAATCGATTTCAGTATTTATAGACAAACTTAGCCGCACAAAACGCAGCGATTCACGTGGGTAGGCGGTGACGAAAAGAAGTTGTCTTCTAATGTAATGGGCTTACTTTATGGGCCCAGGCCCAATTCTGTATGGAAAATTGAACTGAATACTCACTTTTACCTGGGTCATTCTGAAATATGGTTCAAAAGAAGAAAAAAGGAAAAAGGTTTTATGTAAGATGGGCTAAATTTAGACAAAAACACCTAAATTGACTCTAATTTTTCACAAATGTTGTCCTAAACTATAAATGAGAAATTCGTATACTTTTTGGACCATACTAACCTTTTAATCATTATTAATTATATATTATTTATAATTATATTAAAATTATTTTCCGATGCAGCTTGGTGCACGTCGGGGGAAGGTATTTTTCCCGACGCAGACACATTAGTGTCGAAACAGGCTGTAATGGGTTTAGGGTTCCTTCGACGTGGTGCAATGTACATCGAGAAATGGGCCACTATTCCCGATGTGGAAACTGTAGCATTGGAATAGGGTGGACAATTAATTGTATCGTTTGACCTTCCTCCGACGTGATGTCAGATGCGTTGGGAAATGTGCACCTATTCTCAACATCTACAGTATTGCATCGGAAGAATGGCAGATCATTAATTGTACATTACGCCTTCCTCCGATGTGATGTTAGTAATGTCAGAAATAGGTTTAGGGATTTCCGACGTGTCACTAATCACATCGGGAATAGGTTTAGAGATTTTCGACGTGTCATTAATCGCGTTGAGAATAGAGCGCTATTCTCGAAGATTTCGTCGTGCGTCGAGAGTTCTCTGTCTTTTTAACTCCATTCTTTAAAGAATGGAAACATAAAAGAGAAAGAAAACTGAGAGAGGGAGAGGGAGAATGAGAGGTAGATCAAGAAGAAGAGGCATTCATCGTCGTTGTCTTTCCTGTTATCGTCGTCGTCGTCATTGTTGTCTCCGTTGTCGTTGTCATCCGTAAGTGGTTTAGTTTAATTATTGTTTTGTTTTAGTTAATTAGTTTTAGTATTTAGATTTCAAATTAGTTTTAGATTTTAGATTTTAGGTTTCAAATTAGTTTTAATATTTAGATTTTGAATTAGTTGTAGGTTTTAGTATTGAAATTGAATTTGAAGTGTTGTTAGGATTTTGAATTAGTTGTAGGTTTTAGGAATTTGAATTTGAAGTGTTGAAGTTGAGATTGAAGTGCTGAATGTTGAGATTGAAGTGTTGAAGTTTAGATTGAAGTGTTGAAGTTGAGATTGAAGATGAGTTTGAATTTCAATTTGAATTTAGGAATTAATGGAAGGTATTTTTTTAAAAAAAAAATTATAGGAACTCCCGACATATTTATTACTCTTTAATTCTTCCAATTTGTCCAAATGAAGAGTGAAATCTAGAACTAATATCAAAAACAGTTTCTTGTGATCGACCATAGATCACTGAGGTAAACCTACTGTTTTGCTTGCACTTGAGCAAGCAGTAGGAACACTTGTACTCAACGAGGACTTAAGAATTACGCAATGAAGAGGTACATTGTGAGCCCCTCATATGCTATCGATAACGGACAATAGTGACCTTTATTATAGTCCTTTTTAGTAGAATAATGGAAAGTAAAATGCCTATGGGATGCTTAGAACACATAACTTGTGTTGTAAAAGCATTAAATACTTAGATGTAAGGCTTACATAAATATAGTTCATGTTTTACGCGTTTACCAAGTCTAAATGCAAGATAAGTGGAAAATAGCAAAAATGAGCAATTTGCATGAGACATCCCGCGCAAAGACAAGGCTTTGGATCGTGTCAAGCGATAAACAATCCCAAACGATGAACCTAAACATCATGTGAGGAAAACTCCCAAAAAGACAAAAATGGTAGTTGGAATGATGTGAATTCACAAGGAGAGGATTACAGCTCTTACACATTAAGATGAACAGAGTTTTCCCATCGAAAACAAATCAACCTATAATAAGCACTACTTCTACACTAAGAAGGAGGGGGGGGGGGGGGGGGGGACCCGAATAGGCTTGAAGCCTGAAGAGGCCAGAGAGAGAGACTCAAGTGATCAGAGAAAATCACAGAGAGAGAAAGAGTTCGAGTAAAGCACCTGGAGATTAAACAACCATGATAAAATGAAAGGTTATTCAATGTTTATCTCTTAACTTGTAATAATACATTCCATTCTTCTATCTTTCCATTTTGTCATTTCATTGTAGTATGTGTATCATTCATATTGTACAACAGTGGCTGAAGACCTATATTCTTTATTTGTAGATTGCATGTTTGTGCTTTTTCAATCCACCATTTTTTAACATCTCACCCATCTTCGTGTTATTAACTGAGAAGAGTGTGATAAGTTCTTGATAAGGAGTTCAACTTATAATTCTTGTTGTGTTAGTTGATCTATATTCATCACTTAGCCAGTGTCAATCACCAACTACTCGAGGGGGCAAGTAGCAAGGATAAGACTAGCGCGCACAATGTGAAATTTAGAGAAAAATTTCTCCTTAGTGAGGTAACTTCCAACATTTGTATCCCGAATGGTGAACAAGTGCCGACAATAGGTGCTGAAAGGTATCCATCCTTAAACGAGAAGTCCTTTAAGTATTATAAGTCAAGTTCTTTAGATATAATTTGTCTAAGCAAGCATAGTCATTTGTATCCCGAAACGAGAACAAGTGTGGCGTTTAAACACTTCGAGAGAAGATCGCCTTAATCATGTGTCCATTATGCAATTATTGTGTGTTAAGGTTATCACAATAATCCAAGTAATTGATAGCACGTAGAGTTTCCTTCAACCAGATAATGGCTCATTCCTTGATATTTCTATGTTTTTAGAATATTCATTTCCTGAAATTTTCATTCCCTAACTAGGAGGTTCATTTTTTTTTGTTCATTCAAGATGCTGCTCCCTGTCTCTAGAATGTTCATTCCCTTGTATTCAGAACCTGTCTTCAAGATTGTCTTCTCAAATGCCTAGCCATCCAAAAAGGTTCTCTCTTTATTGTCCAAGATGGATATGATGAATGTTCACGCTCCATCTTTCGGTAGAGTATTAGAATATCTAGGATGTCAATGTATTGTTCATTTTATGTTAGGTCACACATTTTCTCTATTTAAAAATTTTCAATTGTAATAATGTAAACATAACATTCAATTCACTCTCCATTTTCTCTCTAATTTGATCATTATCAAATGGAAAAACCCTAAACTATCCGCCACATTCCTTGATGGCTTGATTCCTTGATTTTATTCTGTGTATGCAACAAACACAAACATAAAGTTAAATAACCATTCACCATACTTATAATTAAATAAAAAAGGGCACACACACACACATGCACACGTTTATTTATTCAAAATAGGAGAAGCAAGTTACAATTGCTGAAAAGCACAGTACCAAACCCAATAGTAACAGATAGATAGATTATAGGTAATTAACCATATCCATATCACATTGACACACCGAAGAAGAACGTGCATGAATAAGAACATCCAGTTTTAATCCAAAGATGAAGCTTTAATGTTTCTTTTTAATTTGTTATGTTTGACCTCAAAACTTTCTCAAACTCAGCTGTGATATTGAATGAAACTTCAATGACCTCTGCAGATAAAGCCTCCATAACTGATGTTTTCCCCTTCAATTCTCCCACCAAACCCCTGTTATCAAAACCTCATAAACATAAGATCATTAAAAAAATCCATAATATTTTAGACCATTCTTAATGTATGAATAGATAGAGTTGCTACCGACTGTATACCAATTATGTCCAAAGTATTAATAAATATAACATGTAAAATAATTTATAGATATAACAAAATTTAAATAAACTCTATTGTTGATAAAAGTCTATGTAGATGATAAAATTATTATTGTTAGAAGTCTATTTGTGGTCGTGTCTATGAGTGATAATAGCAATTTAATAAAATTATTTGTTGTTATGCGCTCAAGCATTCAATTATTAGCCTTGCCCTTGCAATTACATATTTAATCGATATAATTTAACTTATCGTAATCCAATCAACTTATTAACGTTTTAGGTAATTAAAGTTGGCAAACTAATATGATAATAATAAAAGATTAGGATTCTAGCAAAAATGGGTGAAATCATCAAACCACCATCATGAAGAGATGTTGAGAACGTAATATCAAATTAAGGACACATCACAATTTTTACAAGACCTTTCTCTTATTATCAATTGGTGAGATGAATTTTTTTAAAGTGTGTTTAGATTTATTTAGTGATTTTTTATTATTAAAGGTGATATTTTTTAGAATCTTAATAAATTCATCTACAAAAGTTGGATTCATTTTAAACTTTTTTTTTTTTTTTGGTTAAAGAAACACTTAAAAAAGATGAATTATATATAAAAAAAGAACTTTAAATTGGGTAAGTGAAAATTTATACATATGGTAAAGAGTAAATTAGAGATACTCACAGTTTAGCAGTGAGAATGGAGAAGAACTCCATGCCTTGTTCAGCAGCAATCTTACCAGCAGCAAAATACTTGGGAACAAAAATCAACTGACCACTTTCCACATGAAGTTCTATTTTGCTCGACGACGACAATCCGACGATCTGAACCGTCCCTGATCCTCGAGCAACATAGATCAGTTGATCCGCCGGACTGACAAGAAGCACCGGCGACCGAACCACATTAGGACCAAGCCTTTCGACAACAACAGCCAAGCCAGTTTCTCCAATAAATGGAAATTCAGATTCAGAGACCTTCATAAAGAAGTCATAATTATCAAGGTTATAAACAAACTTGGTGTCCTTAGTTGGAGTCGGCAAAGTTTGGCCTTCTTGAAGCTTAAAAATCATTCCATTTTGTTGGCTATTTAGAAGTGTAGAGGTATCCATTTCGTTTAAGTTAAAAGTCTTGGCTACATAGTCTTGTGAGAAACCTTGCAAGATTCCCTGAGGGCCGCTTAGAATGTAGTAAGAGATGTCTCCAGGGACATGGGCGTATTTGGTTTCACCCAAAAAGGCGATTTCCAAATCAGAATCTCCGTCGTTGTACCACCACGAGGTGACTCCGGTAGGGACAGGAATTATGTCTCCTTTTTTTAGTTTGATTACTTCTTCATTGGAGGTGTTTGGGAAGATAAATCCAGTCACTCCATTGTTACCACGAAGAACATAACCGACTTTTGAGGCGTCGGAGTAGTGAGGAATAGCGAAGCCTCGAGGGTGGAGGAGGAGCATACCGGCACCGACTTTGGATTGAGCTAGAAGCGGATAGTCAGAAGGATACCATTTGTTATATGATCCTCCAACTCCCTCGAAGTGTTTTCTTGGATTCATTGCCTTCAAGTTTTGCTCCTCCATATTGATATAGGTTGAACTGAACGATTTCTTTCTTTGTATCGTTTGGAAATCCCACGAGGAGGGGTTGTAGCTTTTGGCCGTTTATACAGCCAATTAGCCCATTGCTATATCATTTCTAGTTTGGAAAAACGAACCCAATTAGTCCACTACTACATTTCTAGGTTGCACCCATAAAAAGTAGCCAATTAGTCAAGTACTATTTTATTTGTTGCACCCATTTTCGGGTAGCCTATGTAAATTGTCAAATGAGAACGTATATTTTTCTAAAAAAATAAATTGTTTTTGTTTACTTATTTTTACTATATAACAATATAAGCTATGATAGATTAATAGTCATATAATGTCATTAGAAGCATGTAATTATCATGTAATATATGTGGTTCATGAAGATTAGTTCAAAAATCAAATATATCTTTGAAATTTGTGGTTGGATCCTCTCCTTTGAATATCTTGGAAAGTTACACAAACCCATTAAAAAAATAATAATTTATTGGTCGAGAATGACTTTTTATTGTAATGCTTAGTTTATAAGTTTTAAACTGTTGTGATCGTTTTTCAATGTTACAATTGAAAAAGTTGGTTTTGATGGTTACAAATATTGTAAGTGCTTGAGAATTTCAATTCTAATATTTTAATACACTGATCATTATATATTTCAAATTAATTTTAGATTTAAAGTACTTTCCTTTAAATTGAGGGAGAAAATGGGTCTTGAGATAGATTTCTTTTCCTCTATTTTTCTATGTTTGATCTTTTATTTTATGAACAAGTTCTTTTTTAATTTCATTTTTTCATCTTATAAGTACATGTTTGAGATTGAAGGATATGTAATAAAATAAAATATAATAATAAAAATGATAATAATAATAATAATAATAATAATAATGGTAATAACGATAATAATGGTAATAACAATAATAATGTTAAAAAAAATTTATCCTCGTTTTCTCTCTATATTTTAGAGAAAAGAAAATAAAGATTAAGAGTTTGAATTTAAGAAAAAAAGTAATGAAAGATAAATAAAAAAGCAAACATTTTTTCTTATGTCGTTTTCTTTCTCTCTATTTTTTTTAGAGAGAAGAAAAAAACTAATTTTTTTCTTAAATGATGATAAAAGAAAGAAAAGAGTAGTAAAAAAAATACTATAACTTTCCTACATTTTCTTTTATTTCTCTCTATCTTTTAAAAGAAGAAGAAAAGAAAAATAAGGATTCAAATCTCAAAGAAATTACTTGTTATATGAGGTGCGGATCCTTGGGATTAAATCCCTACCAAATGCAACCTCAAACTAAGTTTATTTCAACATGAGATTTGATTTGCTTAAGATAAAGTAAAGAAAAAAAGAGTAAAAACAATAAAGAAATCTAAAGAAAAATTTGTAGCAGAGTTTCGCTCTAAAAATTTTCTTTCTACAAACTCTTTAACGAACTTTTTTTCTCTAAGCAATTTTCTTCCCCATTTTCAAATGACAAAAGCCCCTATTTATAGACTCAGGGTGTACCACAAATTAGGAAAAAATAATAAGAATAAAATCAAATTTTGATATTATGTTAATAAAACAAATTTTCATTTTCCTAAAATAAATTAAATGAGATATTTTGAGATTTTGTGAAAAATAAATTAATAAATTAAATGGATATTAAAAGATTTTTGGTTTAAAATTGATTTTCTTTTTTTTTTTTTCCTAAAATGATATAAATAAGTCAAAAAGATTTTATTAATTTAATATTTTCCTAAAATGTGTAGAAATAAGTTTTTAAAAAATATCTTATTTAAAACTAAATAATTTCTTTGATATTAAAAGATTTTATTTAAAATAAATGGATTTGTTTTTATTTCCTGAAACGATAAAACTGACATATTACGTTATTACTAATTTTTTACCATTTTAAAATAAATAAATAAACAAAAAGTTTATCCATTATTATTATTATTATTTTTAAAAAGATATATGTATGATAAAAATAGGTGGCTATAGCATTCACCCCTTCATGCATCCTTGTAGAATTAGAAGGTGGATGAAGGTGTAGCCACTAACTCATACTAAGATATTTTGGATAAATTACCAATGTCAAGGACCAATGATAAAATAAGCATCTCATGACAGGAAAAATAAGTTGGAGACCAAAGATCAAACAAACGTCACCGCAACAATATGGTGTCAAGGGTCAGGGATAAAACAAGCACCGCATGACAAAATAATAAGTAAGCTGAAAACCAGGAATAAAACAAGTGTCACCGCAACAATACAGTGTCAAGGGCCATGAATAAAACAAGTGTCTCATGACAAAAGAATAAATAAGCTGGAGGTATAGATAAAACAAACGTCACCACAACAATAGAGTGTCAAGGGCTAGGGATAAAACAAATACCTCATGACAAAAGAATAAATAAGCTGGAGGTATAGATAAAACAAACGTCACCACAACAATAGAGTGTCAAGGGCTAGGGATAAAACAAATACCTCATGACAAAAGAATAAATAAGCTAGAGACCAAAGAATGTTTGATAACAACTAAAATCAAATTGATAAATGTCATTCATGAATGTTTGTATGCATGTATATGCTTGCTAAGACATACTTATTTTAATAGTTTTCTTTTTTTCAAACATTATTTAGATTCTTTTCAAAAGAAAAAAACGAGTCAGAGCATACAAAATAGGTGGTTTACTTTTTCACAAAAATTGATAACTAGGTATCATGATCTTGAGTTGTAATCTGACTGCTAATTTGCATTGGAGTGATTATTTACCAAATAAAACACTATCTTTAGTCCTTGAGACCGATGGTAATAAGTATATTGATAAAAGACAGGGATCATGTAACTTAGATCTTGATCTTAAAGTCCTTCCTTCGACTTTAAACTCTTCATAAATGATAAACTTTAAAGGCTCTTGTAGTCTCTAAAGCGAGGAAAACTTCTTCGAAACTAGCTCTCTCTTACAAATAACGATGACAAGCATCTTGTGCTTTGCAATGCAGACTTACTCAGATGGATGATACTTGGACTTCGACAAAGAAAGTCAGTTTCACCCTATATATTAAATAAAGGGACACCTGCCCCCGAATGATCTTTAATAAAAATAGGAAAACTCAATGACTTGTTCGTCCACATAATGTTCGACGATGATTTTCAGTACATTAAGTTGGCCATTCACAATATCTTCTACTTTTGGCACGTCTCATACACGTTTATTCTGCACCATTTGAACAATTTTCCAATTTGTACCATTTTTAAGGTCCTCGAGGTAGAACACTTGATGTGTCTGGGTTGCTAGAATCACCGTTTCTTCAGCGAACCAAAAACAAGACATGTTTATTGATTTGTAGCCTAGTTCCTCATGCATCCTATGATTTTTGTTTTTTTCTGTGTCAAACCATCGACCCTTGAATAGCCAAGTACGTCGTCCAAATGGATATTAAACGTGCAACACTTCATCCAAAATACGGTAGAAATTGTTGTTAACACTACCTCCACTACCTTCACGGACTACCATGATTTCACTATTTTGTGTTGTGCATCGAAAATCATGCTCCAATGTGTGAAATCGTATGCCATCGACAATGGATCCACTATAAGAGCGAACATCAAGTGAAGGTCCCATTACGAGTGAAAATAAATCTTGAGAAATGTTTGAATTCTCACGCATTTATGCAATAACCTGAAATTGGTGTACCATGAATACTTATATGTATAAAATATATATATATATAAAGTAGAGCATATTGTACGAACGCTCAAAGTTATTTACTATAAATACCCGAGCTTTGAACCAATTGACAAATGCTCGTTGGTGTCTTTTAAAAACTTCAAAAAAGTTTTCACCCTGACGACGTATCAAAAGCAGGTGTTTCCTAAAGTACACAATTGTGAGTTTGTGTGCCGACAATAACAAAGACTTGAAATATATATTGTCAAATGGATGTGTGAATTGATCAATGTATAGAAATGCGTACTTGCAGTACTATGCTATTTCATCCACATTGTTCAGGATGTACCAATGAAAGAGTCATTTTTCTTCTTATGATATACTTTGTAAACGTGACGCTCTCAATGGTTGTACCTTCTGAACAAATACTTTGAACTCCAAGGACCTCGTTCTCGTTAATGCTATCGTCATTTCGATCATCTCTTGTGAATCGGGTCTCAATCCCACTTAGATACCGCGAACAGAAAGTACTTGATTCGTTCATAAGATATCCTTTTTCAATAGACCACTTAGCACATGCTTTGTTACGAACATACTGTTTTAGTGAGTGAAGACTTCTTTCAATGGGATACATCTAACTATTAGAAACCAACTCAGTAACCTTTGTCTCATATGGTAAGTGAACTGCAAGGTGTACCATGACGCTGAAAAAAGCAAGTGAAAATATTCTTTCCAATTTACATAATATAATTATAATATCTGATTGCAATCTATCCAAATCACTTATTCTTATCATCCTGACGCACATATCACCAAAAAACTATACAATTCAGTAATTGTAGTGTACACATTTTTGGGTAACAGTGCTCGAACACCGATTATAAGAAGTCGGTTTAGCAGAACATGACAATCATGCATATTGAAACTTGATATTTTTCCCTCGTTTGCATTCACGCATCGTGAAATATTAGAAATAAGTTCATCGAGAAACTTAACTACTTTCAAGAACTTACAGAACTTAATTCGCTCGCTGCTAGTTAACGTATATCTCGCATGTGGTTTCACCAATCGATTACCCACTTCTACCAAAGGTAAATTCTTTCTTATCTTTAAATCTTGTAAATCCAACCGGGCATTTGTGGTATCTTTCATTTTATTTGAACGATGATCTATCCCCCATGCAAATGGGACATGTTTGATTCCCTTTTGTACTACAACCAGATAAATCATCATATGCCAGAAAGTCATTAATTGTTTACAACAAGGTTTCATACAACTGAAAACATTGATCTGTGAGGTCAATAGATTTTTTAGTTCCTCAATTAATGGTTGTAGGTACACATCAATTTCTCTCCCAGGAGATTTTGAACCGAAAATGAGCAATGACATGAAGAAGTTTGACTCTTTCATACATTTTCATGGTGGCAAATTATATGGAATTAACATCACATGCCACATACTGTACGAGGTACTATTCCATTAACAAACTTATTATTTTATTTTTTAAAATTTTTTAGATATTACTTTTAAGTTTTAGTTTATATTTTGATGATTAAGAAAACGGATGTTAAAATTGGATAAATGAGTGAAATTTTAAATTAGAGTGTACATTGAAAAAAAAAGAGAGAGTCCTCTATAATTTGTTTTAAATTTTAGTCTTTTTCCAACTCATGATAACATTAATCAAGTAATAACTCTACTAATGGTAGGAGTTTTAGTTTTCAATTTTTGATAGGGTAAGAGTTTATAGAAAGTTCAATAATACTTTTTAAACAAGGAATTAATGTTTTTGTCCATCCATATTATACAATTGATAATATAAGCTTATTTTTGTAAATTCTTTTAAAAGTTTTGCTTCTGCAAGTTCAAGGTTAATTGTGAGAAACACTACAATTTTGAACCTTTTTAACATTTTAAGGATATTATTGGAACGTTAAGTCAATGAATAACTTTTAGAGAAAGTATAAAGTTTAGGGGTATTTTCTATAATTTAGTCATTGATATATTAGAGAACTTTTAAGGGGGATTTTAAAAAATATAATAAACCGGCAAAATATTTACACTGTATAAAAGAATTTTAAAAATGGAAAAAGTCTACAGACTCACAATATAAAATATACCAAAATTACCCCCATCAAAATAAGATAAATCAGCCACACGTGCGATACATGATCTTGTAGATTTTGATACTTCATCTCAGGTATACCATGCCCCGAGATGCCTCGGGATGAAAGAAAATGATCGTGTAGATACGCTCAACCGAAATAGGTCCGAGATAGCCCCAAGATCCTCCAAAGTTTATTTTTTAACTTTAATCTCGGTTAGACTCGAGCTAAGATTAGCTCTGAAATCCTTCAAATTTCTTTTTTTACCTCCAATCTTAGTCGGACTTGAACTGAGATTAGCCCTAAGATCCTTCAAATTTTCTTTTTTACCTACAATCTTAGTCTGACTTGAGCGAGATTAGCTCTGAGATCCTTCAAATTTCCTTTGTTACCTACAATCTCGGCCATACTCGAGCAGAGATTAGCCCCAAGATCTTTCAAATATATTTCTCTAATATTCCTAGTCTCACTCAGGAACTTTCCCGAGTTGGCCCGAGTTCCATCTCAAAAACCACTCTACCTTTAGTTATTTGCTCTCGGACCTTAATTGCATCGAGATGACCTGTGATTAATAAATCACAAAGAATATATAAATTGCAAGGTCATATATAAAATTTATGAAAAAGTGATCGCATGTCATGAACTTTTCTTATTTTGTTACATGAGCCGTAAATATTTTTGGGTTTTATTACATTTACGAAAATGAGTTTTGTTACATTTATGAAAATTAACCAACTTTTAAATCTATTTTTCAAAACTAGGAGGCTAAATTGGTCAATAAAACATGTGGAACCAAATGCACCTATTCCTTAAAATTCAAGGATTAAAGATATGATTTTATTCCATTAAAAAACTATTTTAAATCGGGCATTTAAAAAAAAAAGTAAAATAAACCAAAATATTACAAAATTTGATCGGTAGTAGATTTGAAAAATTTTCTATATTTTACAAATATCTTCGATAGTTTTACTAATTACAATAATTCCCTTTAGAATATAAAATATAATATAGTGTCTTCTTTTATTCATAAGATGAGATTTGGTAGGAAAATAACAATAATAAATATCTAATATATATTTATTTATTATGATAGTAACAAAATAAATATGTTTACGTTACTACATTTTCTAAATTGCAAAAATAGCAAATTTAAAAGTGAATAGCTCTATAATAGATGTCTGATATCATTAATTTCTTGTCATATTAACTATATTTAGAATATGAGAAAAAAAAGAGGTGCTATTAGCTATTTTTTTTAAAACTTATACCAAGTTTATACTCTTGTCTACAAGAAGATACATGTGTCAGTTGAGCTAAGCTCATGTTGGCTATATTTCTTTCATTTTCGAATTCTTGTTGTACACTTTTTTACAACAATATATGTATACATACAATTTAAAACCATTATACTCCCACCCCTAGCTAGATTCCCTAGATCCAATACAAACTTATATAATTTTAAAAATTAATGTCTTTACAAAATTAATGAAGGTACTCGTGATGGTAAATTCACTTTTCTTTTCTTTGTCTAATTTTATTATCTCTCTCTTATTCACACGTTTCTTTTTTCTTTTTTTCTTCTTTTTAATTTAATTATTTGCGTCTTATTCAATTAAAGGTCTGGACCATTATCTAAAATAAAGGTGATTTTGAATTTTCTCTCACATATTAACATCGTTGTGGAGTCACTTTTCAAACCATTGTACCATCCCATGTTATTTCTTTCACTCTAATAATGATTTTAGGTTTAGTGTGGCAAACCCTTTGTGTGTGTTTGTATGTATATATATATAAATTCAAGTTGTTTTCTCACATTTTCTTTTAAAGGAAGTTGAAATGGGTGGTAAATCAAGAAAATGATATTTAAAGTGTGAGTCTCACACACACATATATTATGCACATATGAGATAGCGTATGAAATATGCTATTTGTTTTCGCTTAATTCAACGTCGTTTCATGATATATAAAAAAGAAACTCAAAAGATAACAAATAAATAATTATAAGATAAAGAAAAATAGAAAAAACAAGAACAAGAACAATAAGCCAAATGTTTAATCATTTAGTTTTTTTCTGTATTTCTTTTGCATTTTTTGCATTTTTCCATGGAAACTTGAAAAAAATAGAAAAAGAAGAGGAAGAGGAAGAAGGAGAGGGAGAGGGAGAGGAAGACGGAGAGGAGGAGGGCACACTAAACTCACTTGTTTGTTTGAAGTGTGAATCATTAGACCATAGATCTTGTCAATACACCTCAAACTAAGTTCAAGTTTCTCTTGTGTGTTAGGATTCTTGACATGGTTGTGAGATAGGAGATTTAGAGGATTGCTAGAAGTTGTGACTATAGAGGCTAGAGTTTTGAACGAATAAGAGGAGATGTAGAGGTTGTGTAAAAAAATACCTAGGATTTTTCTATGTGGGTTTTTCTTGGTGTCTCCCTAATGGACGAAGAAAATGATGATTATTTATGGCCAAAATCATTTCTTTAAAAGGCTAGTTTTTTTTAAAAAAAATTTGAAATAATATCAAATTTGGCCTACACCTTACCCCGTCCACATTCTCAGTTTTTATATTTTAATATTAAAGTTTTAAATTACAACATATATTAAATAATACTTTAATTTTATTATATTTTGTTTTTGGTATAGTGGTTGTGCCTCCCTTTAAAACCTTAAGGTCTTGAGTTCAAATATAATATATACGCCATTGGTCCATGTGGGGCATGATCATCTAGACATTATTATTCAACGAGAATCTCTTCACAAGATAGCACATAGAACGCTTAATAACAGGAATACAAACATCAAACTTAACGCGAGATGAGAACTCATTTTGAAATATCAAAGTCTTCGTTGATCTCTGATAAAAGAGTACATTTTTTTTACAAATATAAAGAGTTTCCTTAAACCTAAAAATATACAAGTCTCAAAAACAATAATATTGATTAACTCCCCTAGAACACTTCATGTTATTCGAATAGACTAGGAATGCTAACAAGTTGATGTGACACAATTATGGTACGACAGAAGTTCAGTTTGATAAGTCTAATATTGGATGTCTTACGCTACCTAGAGGGAAAATAAAACAAAACATTTGAAATATTAGACAAAAGTCTAGTGAGTAGGGTTTTTCACCAACACATTTATTGAATACATTTCAATCGTAACTGCTTGTCAAAAACCCGCTTAGGGGTTTTTGTTTTGTTTATTCAAACCTTGCTTTCATGAAACTCTCGCCCAAGATGTGAGGATTGTGAATATGATTGTTTTGAAATTGGGATTGTGTTTAATGAGACTTAGCATTTAAGCTTATTGTAGAATGGATATCTTTTATTTGTTTAGTGGTGTGATAACGTGCTATTGAATACATTGCATGTAAAATGCTCTCAAATATTCTCTTCATCATGCGAGTTGACATGATCATTGCATGCATAATGCTCCCAATGTCTCCACCGCCTACTATTATGTCTGTAAATGCAAGTTTTCCTATTATTTACCTAAGTGTAAGCGAAACAATAAGTTTACCTGGATGATCCAAGGTCGAACATAGGAATTTGTTATCAAAGCTAGTTCTAGGGTCTACTTATCAGTTAGACATTATGACAAATGAGTTAAAATAATATAAAAAGAATCAAAACTATCTAACTATCCTAGAGATGTTGTAAATGTGATTTAAGGTGGTTTAAAGAACGAAGGAGGTGTAGGATAAACGTGCACTAACTTGCATGAAAAAGGGGGTGAAGGAATGTCTTATACTACTAGGTGATTAAGCTATAGGACCACTTCAATACAATATAAATCGCTAACATATCTCATGAGGAAGACGTGCACCTCTTGGAGTCATTAAATGCCACGCTTTGTCTCCTTTCAGGATCCAAATGTCTGAGACCAGTTTAGTCATGTATTTTTCATAAATTAATTAGAGAAGTACATGGTAAAAATTGATTATTTTTCGTAATAATAGTAACATAAATAAAAAATAATAGTAAAAAAAAAAACTACACATCTAAAATAACGTATATTAATTTACTTACGATTTTAATTCAAACTTTAATAATATATGCTCCAAAGACATAATAAAATAATAAGCAGTTCATACACAAACTATTATAAACAATATTAGTCTGCACCTCAAATACAAACTATAATCTACGCCCCAAACACATAATAAAATAATAAGCACTTCATACACAGATTATTATAAACAAGATTGTAATAGTCTACGCCCCAAATATAAACTATAATAATCCCTCCTTAATTTTTCTTAATTTTCAAAATCTAAAACAAAAAGAACCTACTAGTCATCCAACGGAGCCAAAATTGTTCTATTCAAAATTAAAATCAACAAATAATCAAACTTTGAGAAGATCCACCACACAAATCAGCCAAATAATTGAACTACCCTATCTGCTTAGATGAAAGAAAATGTTATGATTCATGAGGTAGGAAATGAGGGTAATTTTTCCTAAAATTTAAGTCATTCAATATTTAAAAAATATTTTTTAAAATAAAAAAATATATATTTAAAACCCATAAATTTGGTTTCCATTTCCGTTCTAAGCGATCAAACATACCCTTGGCTTCAAACGTCAAACCATCTAATTTCAAACCCAGAAATCAGGTTCCTCTAATTTCAAACCCATAATAATCTTGCTAAACAGATCAGGTTGTTCGATCTAACAATATTCGATGTCAAGAAACTCATAAGATATGTAATAGACACAACCCTAAATAAGGTAATTACTATATGATTTCAAAGCCAAATAACTTAAATATCACCATTGGTAAATAGGTTACATTCCCTATAAGTCTATAACCAAGAGAAATTGACATAATGACCATTACTCTTATTCACCAAGGGAAGGATCCTGATTCACAACACTTTCTGAATCTGCATCCGGACTTGAAGAAGTTGGAGACGAAAAAACTTCGATTTTAGGCGATATTACTGAAGAGGAAACAGGTCCTTGTACTTCTTTGGAATCACGTGCTGCTTTTTCTTTGGCCTTTTTAGCTCTTTCTATCACTTCATCCTGAAAGCTCATTTTAAGTACGAGCAAGTTATTTTCAGTATAGACAGAAAAGAAGAGAACATAAAAGAGTGCCTTTAAACTTCACCCATCATCCAGAAATAAGACTTGACGAATAATTACAAAAGCGCTTAGAAACAAAGACTCGGTGAGATTCGAAACAATCTAATAAGGTACCAAATATTGTTTTAAAAACATTCAAGTTCTCTGAAGATTTTGTTATTTCTCCCACCCCAAAGCCCCCACAAGATAGTATGTAACCCCGCACCCCTGATATTGAGATTCATTCACCTCATCCATTCCAATTTAGTTTGCAAGGAAATTGAAAATGTTGAAAGGGAAATTTTCATCATTTCTTACACTTCATTCTTGTCTCCTTAGGCTGACTTTTAACTTGAAACTAAACTGAACGTAAAGGACAGTTAATAACTCATTAAAACTAAGAGGATTTACCAACAGATAACAGAAAATTCAACCCAAAAAACACTCACCATTAACCCCAAAAATTGCCAAAATCCCAACCATAAAACTACTGAAACCTAACCAGAAGATCAAATGGGTAAGAAAGCACCGAAGATTAGCAATCAAATGCCAAGCTCCAAACAAAAAATGTAATATCTAAGTGTAATCAAAATGTGCACACACAATCGGAAACGCATCCAACCATAATGATTATGGTCACAGAAAACTTCCACAAGAAATGAAAACAAAATTAAAGTTTAGATCACAGTAAGTTTAAAGTTAAAATTGACTAGATTAAAGAAAGAAATGTACAAAGATTTATCTCAAAAAACATGAACCACCATGACAAGGTCTGCAGCATGGTTTCAGTAGGTACATGAAAAAGCTTCAATCCAGGCCTAACCCACAGCAGTTTCATCAGAGACTTATGACTCAAAGTAGTTAATTTCATAAGCTAATATCCAAGATAGAAAACATTCCAGAAACAACAGCCATGAATTTTCGATGACTCTGTTCCCAGCCAAACCATCTTTAGAGATCTCAATGTAGTAACTTAAAAACAACATTAGGAAGTTCTACGCAAATTTATGCCATCATATTTCAAAAGAAAATGGAAATAAACTGGCATTGCAGCAGGGATAACACTGGCTAATAGGAAAAGAAGCAAAAGATCTTTGATAGGTGGAAGTGAAGGAACATGAGCTTGTTATCATCTGATTAGATGAAATACAGTATTAATAATGATGATGATTAGCTATCAACAACAGAAATGGGAAGGAAACAAGAATCAGAATCCCTTATATCAGTCATCTAAGTCTATCAATAACTTTGGTCCACCCTACCTGGAAATCAGTAATTTGTTTTTGTTGTTCAGCTTGCAGCCTACCAATCCCACTCAAAACCTCTCCAATTGTTGACTCGATTCGCTCAGTTAAGGCTTCCGCCAAAGCTTTTCCTAAAAAAAAAGCATCTAGAACGGTCCTGCTGTCACCATCACCTGCATCACACAGCCAGATCATTAGATTCTTGATAAAAGTAACAAAACTAGAAGATCTATATCACAGATATAAAAAGGCTTTTTCCACAGTGTCTGTTGGATTCTCTTCTCCTACGAGATCAATATCATCTTCTTAAAGTTGTCTATCTTTCCTCCTTTCTTATAACATCAATTTGCATAAGGCTGATACAGAGAATGAATAATTCTATGGAAAGGGCATATGAGTATTCCATTGCATACAGATTCCATTGAATGAACTCTTATTGAGCAAGCTCTCATTGAAATCAGAGGCAAAACTATGGTTAAAGGCCTAAATACAAGAAGTTAAGATCTATTCGGTCCTTCAGCAGATTCTTCCTCAATCCATACCAATTATTCATCAAACCTCCAAGTTTTCACCAAAAAGCAAAGAGTATCATTTTTCCTCCTCCACGTCATTAGAAGCAGAAGTTTCATAATTTGGCCAAATTTCAGATTTAAGTTCAAGGAAAATGAAATCCTAGCCTAACAAACAAATTAGCTCTTAATGCAGTGAGTTGAAGAAAACTAATCATAACAAAATTAGGCCAACTTGACACTCAATAAAACCATTGACAATAGATCAAACAGTTTGTAGTCATAGAATCAGATAGCTTCGAACGAGAAGTAAAACCAATATTGTTTTACGAAATCCAAAAAAAAGACAAACAGATACGCAGAGATTCACTCAAATATCAGAATTAATAACAGATTCACCACAAACACCATCGTGAAATCCCATAAATAAGTAACAAGAGATTGGAAAACAAAAACAAAGGAGGCAAAGAATAAAGGTACCAGAGCTGCAACGAGCTAAGAATCTGGAAGGCCCATTGGGTTGAAAATGTGAAATTCCACGAAATTTGAGATTTGAAGGAGTGGAAGAGGAGCGAAATAGAAGGAGAGATGGAGGTGAATAATGGGTAATTTTTGGTTTAGTGGTCACAAGTGAAAAAGGAGATTGGGAAACAGAAGATGTAACCCCACTACTCATATTGTGCGATGGAATGGAAAACTACACGGCGTCACTTTCTCAGAGTTTCTCGCAAGTTTTCTTGAGAGCCAAACAGGAATTTATAAAAGAAAGATCTTCGGTGGGGGGAAATAAAAATGGAAATTTTGCATTGTAGATTTGAGATATGCAATGACAATGACTCAGAACCGACCCTATTTTTGCTTCATTCCTTGTTCGGCTTACCCAATTCCCACTTTCATAGACTGGAAATTGGTAGCCTAAGTAAATGGAAAGTTTTCTGTGCTAAAAACGTTGGAGATGCTTTCACATTTACTACTTTGTCTACTAGAACTCATCATTATCGTTTTAATCATTGCATTCTGTTTTTTAACTTACCCTTTCATAATCATTTTACCTCCAAAATATGCTCTTCTTTTTCTTTTTTCCTAACAAAAAACACAATTAGAAATTTGTTTCAAATCCGTTTCTTTTCTTATTTTTTCTAATAATTTTTATAGTTTAAATATAATTTAAGTAGATAAAATAAATCATACAAAACTTCATCATATTATGACAAAAACATTTACAAAAAAAAAAAAAAAATGACAAAATTAGTGATATGAGACGACTATCAAACGATAATCATATAGCTATCAGAGGGCTATCAAACACTAATCATAGGTTTATCGGCTTTTAAATTTGCTACTTTTGCAATTTAAAAAATTTAGTAACATTTGTCCTATTATCATAATTTTTTTTGCTATTTTTGTAAGAGCGTCATAAATCATATACAAAATTCATTAAAATATAAAAAATAGTTGTAAAATATTGACATTATCAAATAAACATAAGTCTCGATACAAAATTACTAACTATAATACAATAGTTTTTATTAAGCATATGTCGTTAAAATTTGAATTGAAATATTATTTTTTATTTAATTTATTTTTTTTAAAATAATGTTGATTCAAATTCAACTCAATTATATTATTATCTAAACGTCGTGGTCATAAAATATTAGAGATTGCTCGAACTTATTTAGAAAAAGTCTCGAAACATATGAAAAAGTGGGTAGATGAAAAGCCTTAAAATTTATATAACACAAAATTCTAACAAATTTCCATTATACTAAAAACAATAAATTTCAATTTAAAATAACATATAACCATGCCTATTGCAAATTTTGAAATTTATAATTTAGAAAATATTTTTAAATAAACATATTAAGAAAATTTAAATTTCAAACATCAAAATAATATATATATTTAAATATAAAAATTAAAATTCAAAATTAAATTAGATATATAAATATAAAATATAAAATAAATATAGCTAAATAGAAAAAAAAGTTAAAATTAGATTTAAAGTTTGAAAATCAAATAATCCATTAATCTAAAATTTTAAATTTTAAAATTTAAAACTCCAAAATAAATAATTATAAAAATTAATAAAGAAGGAAAACAATAAAAACAAATTAAAAATATTAAACATATACATGAAAGATTAATAAAAATAAATAATATTAAACATATAAATATATAAAATTAATAAAGGAAGAAAAAAGTAAAACAAGTTAAGAAGTAAAAAAAATAAAAAAATAAAAAATATCATCAAAGTCCAAAATGAACCTAAACCTTTAGGTCAAAAATGGTTTCACCCTTGTCTCCCGGGCAAATGAACTAATAATAAATTTTAAAACATAAAATAATAGAATCATATTCAATAGAACCAAAACTGGGTCAAATTTTATCAAATTTGTAGAAACGTTCCTTAAATTTTAGGAACGATAAACATAAATTATTATCAAACACGCCTATTTTCTTTTTTAACATGAGAGATAAATAAGGAAATAAGAAACATGAACGTTATCAAATAGGCCTTAAAATTGTTTGTTTCTTAAATTATAAAAGCGATAACTAATACAATGTAATGCCCAAAAAAATTAAGATAATTTTTTATAGATAATTATCTTAGTCTTGTTTAATTATGACTAATTTATTTAGCATTTATTTTCAATATTATTTGATTTTGTGAACATTTGAATTAATTAGATATTTGTTGGTGGAATATTTAATTAATTAAAGGATTTGAATTAGGGTGTTTGTTGAGAATTTGATTTAATTTTATGTTATGAGTTAAAGTTGTGAAAATTATTTGGTTTTATGGAAATTGAAATTTATTTATATAATTTGGATGTTATTTAATTAAATTGAAGGGTGAAAACTTTTGTTAGAAATTTGATAATTACATGTATACGTAGTTATATATATATAATTATTGTGAGAAATAGTAAAGATAATTCTATTTGTGAAAAATTAATTATATGAAAGATAATTAATTATTTGTAGAGAGGATATTTGTTAAGAAAGGAAAAAAGAAAATAATTATATTTTGGAAAAATATAATTATTTGTAAACGTGTAATTATTTTGGTAAAAAAATAAATGTGATTGGATTTAATGGGATTTAACAAAGAGAGAGAAATTTTGATTTTTGAAAAAGATAACTATTTTTTAAAATAAAAGTTGATTTGATGGAAGATTTTTATCGAGGAAAAATAATGAGAATAAAAATATACGTTTATATTGGTATTATATATATTCTATAAGGAAAAGGAAAAGGAAATGGAAAATGTTCTTTATCTTGGAATTGATTTTGGTTGCATGTCTTTGAAAAGTTTCTTCGACAAATCTTGAAGATTTAAATGACTAATTTTTTTCCATCAAAGTTGAATTGGTTTCAACCTCAATTTTTGGGTAAGTTAATTAGGGAGAATTTTTGGATGAAAGCCAATTGTTAATTTTATTAATCAAGATACCTAAATTTTCTTTTATGATTAGGATTGAATTAATTGAAGAATTTTTAACAAGAAATATTTTTAACTAATCTCAGGTAGGAGATTCTACTACTAGACCTTTGAACGTAAAATTAAGAATTTACACGTATTTTTCATTATGCCTTGATGTAGCTAAAATGCATAATGTGATTGATATGGATAATTGAGATGTATTATGACTTGTATGACTATGTTATGATACATGAAATATTAATCACATGATAAAGACGTTATGATTGATATTCATGCCATATTATGATGTTTATGATATGTTACATCCCATGGATAGATGTTTTGTTAACTTTGTCTCTTAGGGCCGTACCTATATGGGTGTCCCTTGGGATCACCACCTTTTTATGACTGATGTGAGTTCGACGGGACTTACTAGTCTGTTATGTTATGAGTTCGATGGAACCACTAGCTTGTCATGATATGTTTTTTTTTCATGACTCATGTGAGTTCGATAGGACTTACTAGTCTATCATATTGTGTTATGACTGATGTGAGTTCAATGGGACCACTAGTTTGTCATGATATGTTTCTTTTATGACTAATGTGAGTTTGATGGGACTTACTAGCCTATCATGTTATGTTTTATGAATGGTTCGACGGGATCACTTTCAGCCCGACTCTTTTAGGGTGTTTTCTTTAGGTTCAACGAGAGTCAAGATGTGTCCCTACGAGATCATTGGATAACGTGTATTTGTGAGCACGATAATTTTGGGGTACTTCCTTAAATAACCCTAATGGAAAGTTAATAAACACCTAGCGGGACTAGTAGTGAAAAAATATAGTGAGTGAGACAGGAAGGATCTGTGACATGCCATATGGGGACATAGTTTTGCTTTCGCTTTTCATTATTTGTTTTCAGCGTTTTTAGCTTGAACATTTTTATCTATTTGTTTTTATCATTTTAAAATTTATAAAACTTGCTACAACATTATTAATTTATCTATTAACCGCAAAAGTCCAATGTTATTATGTATAGTTTTGAATAATATGTAGTTGGTATACAAGATGGATCACATTCAAGAAATAACCTAAAGGTCTATAGTATATGGATAAGATTGGTTGTCTTATCCTAGTAACACTATGAACAACCCCCTTTTTAGTAGTTGCAAACTGTTTGATCTAACTGCTCATGTGAAGACATGTAAATGGAGGTATTCTATATAAAGAGTTTGTATAAGATCATATCATAAAATAACGAATCCATATTTGTAAATCAGCTAATTGATGAGATTAATATTTCAAAGGATGACCATGTGAAACTCAATATTAATCCCAAGTGATTTATGAATGTTTGTCTATGAGGTCAGTCGTTTGATTTATACAAGTGAGAGTGGTCCAATTGTATGATTTTATGTCCTGAAACTTGACATTATTACGTGTTGCATTGAAAGAAATATGAGATTGCTTCAAAGAGAAGCGACCCTCACTCTAGTGGTTTCAGAAAATTGATTGGAAAAATAGAACTAGAAAATGACAAGATTGAAAACCGAACAGGTAAAATGTAAAAAATTCTCCACTTGCTATGGGACCACCAAAGTAAGTGGGGAACTTTCTATGGTTTACCTGTTCAGTTCTTTATCTTGTCATTTTCTACTTCGCTTTTTCCAATCAATTTTCTAGAACCACCAAAACGATGGTTGTTTCTCTTTGAATCAATCTCATATTTCTTTCGACGCAACTCCTAATAATGTTTAACTTCCCTCTTTGCACATTTTGTGCATGTCTCTACTCTTGGATTCGAGGTCCTCAAATGCAGTCAAAGGAAATTCTTGCACCTAAGCTCTTCTACAGTCTCCTCATACTCTTCCTTTTCTTTCTTCGTTGCTTCAATAACATATTGTAATTCTAAAATATACAACAAATTTAATATCAAACATACATACAATCTATAATCTATACATACAATATAAATACAACAACAAGAATCTATACATACATCGAGAGCTCTTCATCCATGAATTTTAACAAGAACAATCGAACGCTTATTTTCTTAATTTTATACACATACAACAAGAATTTACATATACAAACTCATACAATTTTCACATAAATTACCCATACATACATTACACGTACGATCTACAATTTAAATTGTTATGATATATAGTTATAACATATGTCCGTTATTGTAATTGTACATAGTGTTTAGGGTTTATTTTGTTCTCTATATAAATATGTAACTTTTCTTTGACTCAAGATAAATAAGAAATATACTTCTCATAATTCTAGATTACTTGGTATCAGAGACATTAGGGTTTCAAATGGCTGTTAGCTTTCTCCTCCATTAAGCTTAAGTTTAGGTTACCTTTTGCTGACCATTTGTCGACACCACCCATACCATATGAAGTGCCACCTTCGTTCGCCTAAGTTTGTCTTCGTCGATCATCGGGAAACACCACGCATGAGCTTCACGAGCCGTTGGAATATCCCTGCACATCATCCACGAGCCGATGCGTGAAAGCGTGTGAGGACTCTGATTTGACCTCCGTCTTTTGGGCTTGTCTCGAACCTTTGTTTTCGGTCAGTATGTGCTTTGGGTCTATCAAATAGTATTTGGGTTTGACAAAAACTGAAGGCTACGCCATTGTTTTAGGGTTTTCTTCCAATTTTACAGCAGTTTGGATTGAACTTTTCCTTGTATGTGTGGACTACAATCAGTGTGTGACTTATATGGTAGACATAAAAAAAATTTCCAACGTCATTCCCTTAACCTCTAAGATCACAGAACACAAGTTAAATGGATCTAATTATTATGATTGGCGTCAGACAATTTTGTTCTATTTTAGAAGTGTTGATATGGATGGTCATATGACCAAAGATCCCCTAGAAGATAGAAAGTGGAAGAAGGATTGGCTTCGTGATGTTGCCCGTTTATATCTTTAGATCAAAAACTCCATTGAGAGTGAGATAATTGGAATGGTTGATCACTGTGAGTCCATTAAAGAACTTTTGGAATTTTTAGATTTTCTATATTCAAGTAAAGAACAAGTACATAGAATGTTTGATGTTTGTATGCAATTTTTTCATGCTGAATAAAAAGTTGAGTCTATCACAAACTAGTTTATGCGGTTTAAAAAGATAACTGTCGAGCTTGACTTGTTGTTACCTTTTAGTCCTGTTGTTAAAGTTCAACAAGCTCAACGAGAGAAGATGGTTGTTATGATCTTTTTTAATGGACCCTTACTTGAATTTGGAATGACAAAGGCACATATTCTCTCTGACTCTAAGATTTCATCATTAGGTGATGCTTTCACTCGTGTCCTTCGCATTGAAAGTTCTCCAACTGGTGTATCTATTCCTCAACCTAATAGTGCTCTCTTTAGCAAGAACAATAACCATCGGCAGCTCGAGCGATGGATAGCAATGTTCAGAGAAATAATTATGATCATAAAAAATCAGATTCTGCAAAGATTGTTTGTAACTACTGTCATAAGTTAGGCCATATAAAACGTGATTGTTGGAAATTGTTATATAAGAATAGTCAACGATCTCAACATGCTCAAATAGCTTCCACATGTGATATACCAGAGGCGTCGGTTACTATTTTTGCCAAATGGATCATAAACTCTAGTACCATAGCTCATATGACAGGTAATATATTTTAAAAATTTACAAATATAATAAAGTTGGGTAAACTATTACCTCAAAGACGTTGCTAGATTACGTGTTAGATTTTGTTATATTTATATTTTCTAAAACTGTTACTACAAACTTTACAAACTTGATTATTATCCATAAAATTTTACGATTACTATACAAAAATCAAACTAACTTTAAAATGTTGGGTTTTAGGTTAGTTTGGACAAATTTTCATTTTTGTGCAGTCCAGAAAAGAATAAAATAGAAAAAAAGGGAGAAACTAATTTCATTATTTGTCTTTGTGAAATGTGATTGGGATAAGGAGTTTGTGTAATGAATGGAAAAAAAAAGGAGTTCCCACATTTCTAAACCTCACCTTCACCTCACAGCCTTCAATCCTTTAATCTCTCTAATGTCATTCTCATTTTCCTCGTGAAAAAATAAATGTTCTTTCCTACCATTCATTCATTCATTTTTGACTTCTTTCTCCATCTCTGATTTCTGGGTTCACCTATAGAAGTTAAGGATCCGACTGATTCTCTTCAATTCAACCTCACACTGCCACCGCCTCCATTTCATAATTACGGTAAAGTTCTCCATTTTTTTAGATTTTGTTTGGTTCTGATTTGATAATAGGTCTAGAGTGCAATGCGGCAGTGGTAACTGTTCTAGTTGTAAGTGTGGATTGATGAATGCGAATAAGTTGATGTAAGATTTTTAAATTGTTGAGCATTCAGGATTGGTGTATAAGAAAACAAAATTCACATAAAGTTGAAAAATAGGGTTATTAGTTATAGGAAATGGAACATGTACATCTTTGAAGTAAAGAGGTACCAGATATTTTTAGTCCCCCTTGCTTGTTCCCAAGTTCTGCGCTAATTCTGCATCCGGTTTCTTCATTTTACCTGCATTTTATTTTTGGGGTGGTTTCTTAGACTAATATTGCTTCACACTTGTTAATGGTAGCTTGGGTTCATCTATGATTCCTTGTTATACATGTGTCTGTGTGTAAGAGCTAGGAAGCTGTATTGTAAAAAAATTATTATAATTTGGAGAGGGAAGAGTGTGGAATCTTAACCGTGAGGTAGTGATTAACGGAAAATAATGTACTCAGACATTCTTCGGGAAAACCAAATAGAAACCACAAAATAAAATCGTCACCTCTCACTTGCCCTGGCTTTTTCTCCCTAGATTTCCCAATGTAATTGACAAATGGATCTGTTCTCAAATATCAGTCCCCTAGTCATTGTTATAAGTATTCTTCCACCTTCTTAGGCATCCTGCACCACCCAGCAAAATCAAACAATGTTTCCTAGGTTCCAACCAAAGATAGACCTCAAAGAAGTGGCATATCTTTCATAAAAGTTACACGTAAAATAGCCCTTGCAAATTCTGAGTTGATACTCCTAGGGTGTATAATGGATAACGTGGCAAAGGGCTATTTTAGTTGATAGCGACTAAAGTGGTAAAACGGTATTTTATTTTATTTTTATGGAGCTTTGACCTGTCAAACCAGTTTTATGGTGGAGGTAAGGAGTGTTATATGGTTCATATTAGGAGGTGTGCATTAATATTTGCAGTTTGGAGCCGTTTTTTGGCGGAGTATAAAATAGTTGGGGCAGGTGATTATGGTTATACAATTTTTGTCGATCAGGTGTTTGGTTTTGATTGGGCCAGGCATAGAGGTTGTAGAGAGATGATTGAGTAATGCTTTCCCTGTTCTTTTCGTGACAAAGAAAGGTTTTTTGGCTAGCTTGGGTGTGTGTTATTGTGGAGGCCTTGGGTTGAGAGAAACAATAGAATTATTAGAGGTTTTTGAGAGGTCTCTGAGTGAGGTGTTGTCCTGTAATAGATTCAACGTGTCCCTTTGGATTTTTGTGTAAAAGTTGTCGTTTTTTTTTTGTGTGTGTTTTGCTACGTTTTATTTTGTTTGATTGAAAGCCATGGTTCCTTTCTTGTGGGTTCTTCTTTAAAGTAGGTCTATGTATTCTTTTTGTTTTTCTCAATGAGAGAGAGAGTGATCAAAACTTAAGAGGCCATTTTTTGCTTCTCTATCATTAAATTTCTTTTTCCGGATGCTCTTCCTTTCCATTTATATGTGATTGCTTATTTTGGACAAGAATTGGAAATAAATTGTTTAGGTTGCCTCTTTTTTTTTAAATGAAACTATGTTTTCCCCTTTCTCCCAAGGGCCTTGGCTCCTTTTGAGTCTCATTGTTTCTGTGAGGCCTACAAACTAATTCTGTTGTCTTAATTCTCAACCTTTCACTGTAAAACATGCTATCGTTCCTGGCTATGTTCAAAATTTACTTCACCCTTATATGTGCTGACTGAAGGAGCTCTCTACAGATGGCAGAGCATGTGGCAGTCACACCATCACCATGTATCAAGCTACAAATTTGGAGAGCTCCATTCAAAGTGAAAAGCCCCGCACTATGCAATCTCAGGTTTAAAAAAGAACAGAGGTTAACTGATTTTTCTTATTTGCTAACCTTTAGTTTTATTTTATCTAAGACAACCCTTCTTCCATTTTCTGCATTCAATATAAGCCCTAATTATGTTTGTTTTGTTTTTTTTCTTTTCTTGTGTATCTAGTCTAGGAGTCTTGGTAAGATATGGTTAGGAAGTGATTATTAAACTGTGAACTTATTTTTATGTGCACTATTGCTGAGGGGTTAGAGATAAAATAAGTATAAACTGAATGCATTGTTCATATTGATTCTTCATATGTAGAAAGTACAATTGACATTCTTTCATTTTTTGTATTCTAGAAAATCCTCTTCTGAGAGCTATAAGTTCATTAGGATCTCAACTTGGAGAAGCCATGAGCTTATTGGTTCTTGTGGCTCAAACTTAATTGTAAATCCTGCTCCCAGGAAGACCTTCAGAGAGCATGCTTACCTAAGGTCTTTGGTAAATGTCGATGGAACAACAGCCTCCGAGGCAATTTTTGTTGATCAATTGCTTTTGATGACCAGTATATTTCTAACATATATGGCTGGAGTAATACCTGTACCAAAGTCTAATCAACGTGGAAATATCAACTCTCAGACCAATTCAGTCTTAGATAACCAAACCTTTTCTGGTAGGTAAGGGTGCACAGTTTACAAGTTTGAGATCTGTTGTTGCTAACTAACATAATTCACTGTTTTCTCCATTGTTATTTGTTGTGTATATCTGCACTTTTTGTCTGCTTCGGTTTATTTTGAGGTTTCATATTTTATTTGTATATATTTATTATTGCAGTGGCATGAAGACTGATGGTCAAATTAATCCGAAGCATGCATTAGATGTAGTTAAAGGAAAAATTTTGGATTTTCTAGATGCTTTTGAACGTAGGAAAAGTATGGAAACCGATGTTCTCGAATTTACAGAATGTCAGGCCAAGCGACCCCTATGCTTGAATGCAATTGGTGAGGGTCCGAGGTTAAGATTGCTTTGGGCTTCTTTTCAACTAATCGAGGAAGAGGCAGGCATCTAACTGTACTGTACCCTCTTGTCACATTATATTCTATACGTTTGTTTTAATGTTTGGGTGGTTTTTACTTGTTACGACGAACTTACTTGAACAAGATTTGTTCTATAGGTTGTACAACTGTGCCGTTGAGTTCCAAGGTTGTTACTTGTTAGGTTAAATAGTTTATAAATTTGAGATTGTAATATAAATTTGTTTATTGGTGTTGAAACTTGTAGATTGATGAGAAAAGGAATCTACTTTTCCTTGTTCTTTCCAGAATCCCTTAACTACAAATCATTTAGTTTTAACAATAGCCTATTGTTGTACATTCTGTTCCTTACGTGGGATCTACAAATTTTCGTTGAGCTGTGTTATGTGTTGTGTGTGCTTGTTTTTTTTATAATTTTTTTAAAAAATATGAAATTATATGATGATATCTTCATAAGTGCTTGCTTCCACAACTCCGGAAGTAGGGGTCTTCACCCCATTCATCCAAAGAATTTGGCCTTGCTTTTTAAGTATATGTCCGCTCAGTAGTTGAGTGACAAGTATTCCAATGGACAATCTGCATGAGCAAAGAATAAATGATCTTGGCACTCTTTCTTTGAAACTGCCTGGCCACTAAGCTCACCTATAGGTTCCAGCTTTCATTCTCTCTCCAAGTGGGTATCCACCAAAAGCTTAATTACTTTCCTTGCTTTCATGAGACTTTAGTTTATCGAACAATTTGGCAATTTTTTTTTAGGAATTTGAAAATTTTCAGTATTCAATTTCATTGTGCAAAATTTTGCATCCTTTGTTAATTTGATATCTGTTCTGCAGGTCAACAATATTTCCAATGCTACTATTCAGAGCATGGATGATTTGTCTAAAATATTTTCTGAATTTATCCTAAAATCCCCTCGACCTGTATGCATGTCTTGGCTGAGAAACGAACTGTCGGTGGAAAATAATGATTCTAGTAAGGTACTTCCTGGAATAAATTTTATCTTCCAAATCTGCTTTTCTAGTCATTTTCTCTTAGCTTTACTAGTTAACACTCTTGCCTTTTCCTTTCCTTGAATGTCTACAGGCATTTCTTTCTTTGATGTCTGAAAAATTTAAGGCAGAAGACAACATTTTACCAGGAATTAAGAAGTCTGGCAAGGAAGAGCTGTTTGCAGAATTGATGCACTTTCTTAGTTTTGGTGCTCGCAGGTACTTTGTTTACTTAATCTTGCTCCAAGTTTCGGAAGTTCTATCACATTCGCGATGTCTAGGCTATTCTGTATATTCAAAGGGAAATCAGAATTCCATTTTGGTACTCTCTAATTCTTGCCTGCTTGGTAGGGCTGGGTAGGGCTTCAATACTGTTAGCTTGTTTAATTTGTGGCTAGAATATTTATGTTATGCACAACTTTTTTCACTAAAAGAAACAAATGATTTCATAAAAATTATTTATAATATATAAACATCTAATTATTGGTTACCTATTCAGTATGAAAAACAAGAAACATGTATAAATCTAATGAAATGTTTACCAAAAAACAGATCAACTTTTTTGTGACTTATTATTATTATGATTATTTATAGGAAACTGTTAGGCCCCTGATTATCCATACATACAAACGAAAGGGTAAGAAAGTATTTACCCGTAAGAGACAGCTATGGAAGAGAGTATAGGAGAGGGGAAAATATCTGATGGGACCCACTAATGATGAGGTAAAGAATGTTTTGGGGATTGATGTAGGCAGGTTTTATTTTGGTAACAGCTGCTGTGGCTTTTAGAGGGAGAGGTTGCCAACCTTTTTGAAGGAGCTGAACGTTATTATCATTTCTTTGTAATTCCTTGCATTTGGTTCTTTCTGCTTAGCTTGTAAGAACTTATTTCAATTGCAATATATCTGTTAAGGTACCTTGTACTGAAACTCAGAAAAACTCCCAGACAACAATAACAAGATAATAAAACAAAGAAATACTCTGATTAATCTATTGATAGAGCAATATATCCAGTTCACAACATAACATGAGAATTCGAGGAAAGAAGAGTTAAAAGGAAAATAAAGACAACAAGCATATAGTGCCCAGCTCCTTTGAGAACGCTGGAATCCTCTCCCTAAAAGCCTTTAGCAGCTTTTACCTAAAAGAGGCCTAGGGTGACAATCCCAAAACATTCCTTATTTATACTAACATTCAAGTGAGACCCACAGCCTTTTCTCCTCTATCAATTTGTCTCTCCTGGTACAGCCACACATATATTTCCTCTCTTGCCCCTTCTTTTATAAGTATGCAAATTTGGGGGTTTAACAGTATCTCAACAGAGTGCTGCCTCTCTTTCTACTATTGTTGAGTTTCTTAGTTTCAGGTTGGAGAATCCTAATAGAAACATAAACCAATTTATTGATTACTGAAATTGATTACAAAAGAATTATTATTAAGAGTCTTTTTTTTTTTGCAATGAAAACAGCACTTTTCATTGATGGATAGGAGTTAGAGGGGTCAACAGACACACCTGAATATCTCAACTAGGTTGGTACACCCATAGCACCCTCATCATCTCCCATTATCAGAGTATAATTACAAAAAAAACACCTCAGTGATAAAAGAGTGTAGATAAGCTTTAATTACAAAATGGAGGAGATAAATTACTCCAAGATAAAAGTTGAAGATGAAGTAAAATCCTTCGGTGCTTATCTGAGAAAGCTCAAGCATTTCTTTCCATCGTAATTTCAATAAAAAGCTGTAATAAAGTTGCACCAAAGAAATTTGTTCTCTTTTTTAAACAGATGTAGATGGTGAAGAGTGAAGACCGCCTTTGGTCATGTAATGTAATAAACCAGCCAAAAGACTCGTAGAAATGTCCAGAATGCTGAAAATACCAATCTGTCTCATGATTCTTCATGCCAAGGTGACAGAAACTTGGTGAGATAGCTAGCCAAGGAGATCTTCGTTAGAGCTATTCACATGTATTAAGCAAGCATGGCTTAGGTCTCAAATCAAGAATTTTGCCTTTTTGGGATTAGTACCATTTGCAAGATTTTGATTAGATGTGGGTCTCTTAGTTAATGAGCTAGAAGGAACGTGCTCTCCAAAGACCAAATATCAAAAGTCATTGATTAGTTGTAACAAAGGGCGGAAGAAGGGAAGGTGAGGCTTATTACCCAATTTCCACCTCATTAAGATTTCTTATGAATAAATTCCATAATCTTGTAATTGGATTCTATACGTCAATGATGGTAGCTTCCCTTTTCTAGTGTAAGATGTGATAAATAATAGAATGTTTTAGTTAAAGATTTTGGCTCCGAGACCAAAAAATCCTTCAGAATAGAGTTTTGTCTCCCCTTACAACGCCAGAGTCTAAATGCAATATGACTATGGACACGATGCCTCAATTTTTCAACAGGCTTCCAAGGCCTTTTGATGAAGATGTGGACTTTTCTCCCGGCTTGTAGTTGAACTGGGTTGTAATACATATTAGCAACAATTTTTCTCTGCGGAGCTCCTTTTCGATAAAAGCATCAAATCCATTTGGTGAACAGGGAAATACTTTTCAGATGATTATAAAAAATTCCCCATCCCCTTCCTCTATGGGAGCTTAAATGGTAAACCATTTGACCAGATGACATCCTTTTTTCATTCCTATCATTATTCACAAATTGAAAAAGAAGAGATTGAACAGTTGGTGAGGAAGATATTGGTTGGGATAATGCATCAAAGAATCGGTTCTTTCTCCAAGCCTTATTCTACTTACTAAAGAAAGGGATGGCAGGGTCTTGTATGGACTATTGTGCTTTAAACCAATCATATCACCTGATAAATTTCCAGTTCTGGTTATGGAGGAGTGATTGGATAAGTTGTATGGAGCAACTGTATTCTTGAAGATCACCATCAACCAAATTAAGATACTATTGGGTTGGCTTAAGGTAGGAGATATGCATAAAATGGTTTTCAAACACATGAAGGTCAAGTAATGCCCTTGCAACCACGCTTCGACATTCCTGTTCATTATTATGTTGTAGCCATTTCTACAAAAAAAATTCCTGGTTTACTTTGATGATTCCTTGTGTGCGTGTTCAAGTTGTTTTCAAAATTGGAAAAAGAAAATCATTTAATTCAAACATCTTTTCTTGCGTGTCTAGACAAATATGTATCTGACGTGTGTCTGTGCTTCTTAGCTTATAACGGGACCATTCTGGGCTTTTGTTTTTGAGCAGGGATTATTGCTATTATGACCATAGCCTGTATGTCAAGCATGGAATTTCAATATTAGAAGATTTGCTGATAACCTTCGCTGATGGGATTGCAAGTATGTATCTAGAATTTATTTCTGTTGACAGCAGTTTCTTTGATGAAGTGGATAATATTGGCTTGGCATTGTGTACCCTATCAACACGAGCACTCCAAAGACTGCGTAATGAGGTACTATTTTTCTTTCCCTTTTTGCCTGTGGTGGTTAATGAGGTTGATGAATCCTGAATAGCTTCTCTAATTTATTATTTTATGACAAATTTGGGAACTCCAAGTTTTCTTTTCCTTACATTTTACTATTTTAGAGCCAAGTAGTGAATTTCATTTACCCGTATATTGTCATATGGGAAAAAGAAAACAGGAACAATTCACTGTCTTGTGTGATTATTTCGTTCCTGTCCCTAGCTATATTCTTTTGTTTGCCATTTCACTTTTCAATGTTATTCTGCTTTGAAGATGTATGAAGAAAATTTATTGAAACAACATACTTCTCCCTTTTTATGTTGGAGAAGACAATTTCGGAGCACAGTCTTTTGCAATGGGAACTGGTTGAATTTTAAAATTCCCTTGTGGAAATCTCTAGGTCATTTGGGGACTGATTGATTTTTTTGCATAGAAGAGGGAGGACATTTGTTACAGTAACATGAGTGGTATTGGTTAAAGTATGAAGAAAATACGTTTGTCAGATTAAAACTGATGGTAAAACAGAAAAGGATGATTTGAATCATTCAAAATTGTGTCGTATAGTTTGTAGGAGGAATAGACTGCTGTAGTTTGAGATTTTCTTTTGCAAAATTATTTCCGTACATTGCATAAAATTTTAAGGGTGAGTTTTGTTAATAGGTGGCTATGAACCAATGGTTGTATCAAAACATCGAGGCCATTGTATCGATGTATGAAGACCGGTTTGATCTATGTACACTTAGTAGTCAACCGATTGACCTACCAGGCAGTGGACAGGTCAATATTGATAATTGGTGGATGAAATATATCCTCAGAAGAAAAGAAACTTTGTCTTCTCAGGTATATTATGTTGTGATACGCTCCTTTGCCATGCCTGTAAAACGCACCAAGGAGTTGAGAGCTTTAAGGGGATGGTATGTTCCTTCAATATAATTTAATATAATTCTCATTTTTATGCATACTTCTGAAATCCAATTTTGTGGTGGACAGTCATTTTTCGGGTAACAGTTTCTGAAATAGCTTTAGCAGGAGCAATTTGATTTGTTAATATAATAGGGATTAACTATGAATATTGTTGTTTAAATATAAATGTAACTTGTTAATTGAACTAACAGCTAATAATTGAAGTTTGTTGGTTGGAACCATTTGACCAGGAGTACAGGAGTTGTATTGGGTTAAAAGGAAGTGAATGATATGATGTTGAGTAGTGTTATGGGTGCAAGGTAAAGCAAAAAAATTGAAAAGATACATTAAACTGACCATAACTGTTATCGGTTCAGGTTGAAAATGATCAGTTTGGTGGTTTTAGTTTGAAAATGAAAAAAACCAAAATTGTTCAGTCAGATTTGAGTTTGGCATAAGAATAAATCGAGCAAACCAATTGATCTAAAAAATAATGGAGTTTAGTTGGCATGAAATTAGAATTAGTATCCAGTAGGTCACGAGTCCCCAATATGCACAGGCCTGCTTAACCAAACCGTGTCTGAGAGTTATGTCAAATAACATGGTTTAGTTGGCGTAAAATTGGAACTAGTATCCAGTAGGTCACGAGTTGCCGATATGTGTGTGCCTGCTTTGCCAAACAGTGGACGACCAGACCTTAGTCCGTTACAGATAATTCGGTTATATACCTTTAGTGGTTCAGTTAGGTTCCCTGAATATTGGCATGCCTGCTTACCCAAATAGTAAACCACCAGATCTTAGTTAGCTGGTTTGAGATGGTTTGGTTATAACTTTAGTGGTTCAATTAGGTTCCTTGTATTTTCTAATAAATTTTGTGGTTCGATTTCACGTGTCCAAATTGATTACACCCGGTTGGAAATATGTTGGAAACAAGGAGCTAGTTTGTTGTTTATAGCCTCAAGGGTATTTTTGTAATTTACTGTACCCTAGTTTTATTTCCTTATCTGTTTGGAAGTATTGTAGCGTATATATATTCTTCCCCCTTGTATTATTTGGATTATTAGAAAATAAAAAGAGCTGCTTTTATTGTGGTTTTTTGTTATGGAAATCCTAGGATTTGGAAATTAGGAACCCAATTGATGAGTCCCTAATGTCAAATTCTAAAACCCTCAAATCAATTCAGCAATAGCCCAAGGAATAGATTAGATTTGGATTACCCTTTGATCGAACCCAATTGCCCCCCTAGCTCTGGTTCTAAACCAACACAAACTCAAAGTATGACTGAACTTAATAATAACTTTTGTGCTGAGGATGATATGGTTGATGTGGTTGAGGAGGACAAGACTAATATGATAACTCCAAGAGAGAACAACGTTGCCATAAGTGATGAAATTCTAGCAGAAAAACAGATTGGTGAGACCAGCCCAAGATGACAGACAAACCAGGGAGTTATGCCCTTTCTTGACACCCTTTCTTGACATGCCCATTGCCTTGAGAATGGGTACTATGTTTTGTGTGAAGCACTCAATGCGTAATTGTATATCTTACAGTAATCTATCGTCTAAGTTCAAGGCGTTCACTGCAAGTCTCAATATTGCAAGAGTACCAAAGAACATACATGAAGCTATGGAGAGTCCTGAGTGGAAGATTGCTGCACGGAAGAAATGGGAGAGCGTGAGAAGAATAAAACATGGGATCTCTGCACTATTCCTAAGGGCACATGACAATGGGATACAAATGAGTGTTTACTGTGAAGTACAAATTAGATGGAACCTTAGACACCCAAGGCAAGGCTAGGCTTACTGTGAAGTACAAACTTTTCTCTTGTGGTAAAGTTAAACACAGTTGGTGCTTTTTTGTCTGTTGCAGTCAACAAAGAGTGGCCTCTATCAATTTGATGTTTAGAATGCTTTCCCAAATGGTGATTTGGAAGAAGTGTACATGAGTCCTCCTCCAGGTTTTGAAGATCAGTTTAATCACCAAGTTTGTAAGCTTCAAAAAGTCTCTTTATGATCTGAAACAATACCCCAGGGAATGGTTCTATAGATTGACCACCTTTGTTAAATCTAAAGGCTTCACCCTACAAAGAACACATGGAAGCTCTAAATCGTGTTCTGATGCATTTGACAACTACTCTAGGTAAAGGTTTGATGTTCAGGTTACTGACAAAAAATGTATTGAGGCTTATACCGACTCTGATTGAGTAGGATCAATTACTGATAGAAAGTCCACTGAGATATTGTACCTTTATGTGGTGTAATTTTGTTACTTGGAGGAGTAAGAGGTAGGGTGTTATTGCTAGGAGTAGTGTTGAAGTTGAATACAGAGTTATGAGTTTGAGAATGTGTGAAGAGATCTAGTTGCAGAAAGTTTTGTCTGATCTTCACTTGGACAGTGAGTTACATATGAAGCTCTTCTATGATAATAAAACTGCTATAAGTATAGCTAATGGTCCAGTTCAACATGTCAGAACAATACATGTGGGGATTGACAAACATTTTATAAAGGAGAAACTTGATAGCGAGAGTATCTTTATTCCGTACATTTTGTCCAGTGACCAGTCACAAATTGTTGAAATTTTCACCAAAGGATTACTCATACAAAACTTTCTCGTGTTAGCAAGTTGGGTCTAATTATCATTTACACTCCAACTTGAGAAGGAGTGTTGGAAATACGTTGGAAATAAGGGGCTAGTTGATTGTTTATTAGCCTCAAGGGTATTTTTGTGATTTATTATACTATTGTTTTATTTCCTTATTTGTTATGGCTTGTTGTAGCCTATATATATTATTCCCCCTTGTATTCTTTGGATTATTAGAAAATAACAAGAGTGGCTTCTATTGTGTTTTTTTCTTCATGTACTAGGGTTTTCCATGTATACCTTGTGTCTTCTTCTTCTTTTCAATACACCCAAGTAGTGTTCTGGAGAGAGATAGTTGGAGTTGAGAGGTACTTGACCTTCGTGGGCATGTGGGATCAAAATAATCTTAATCTTAAGAGGGTTTCGAAATTCAAATGATATAAGTTTCTATAATGAAGCTTATTTTCATAGTCTGGGTCATTTTCTTGTGGACATTATTTTTGTATGCTCTTGGGTTATTGAGATGAGCGTTCTCCATTATTCATTTTTTTTTAACAAAGAATACATTGGTTCATATGTATGCTTTCGCGTATGCATAATGAACTCCCAAAATATGACAGAGTCGTTTCATAATTATTTGCAAAGGGTGTTTTCCATAAGACACTTGTCTTTGGTGGTGGCTTAAATGAACAGAATTGTAATCTTATGAATATTGCAGGAGGTATTACTTCAGCCTGTTGATTGAATTATCCGACATTACAATGCCGTTGATAAGAGTAGTAATCGATAAAATCAGTAGCGGAATATCGTTCTTTCTAGTCTGTCTGATTGGAAGATCTTTAGGGCTCATCTATACAGGAATCAGGCAGTCACTGCGGTGGAAATGAAGGTTTGTTAGTTCTGATTTCTATTTCGTTGTTTTCCCATTATTTCAGTTCCCTGATATTTTTTTGTAGTTTGTATCAACTTGAAAATTTGGTTTAGTTTTTATCAATTGCAATTTGAGATAACATAGAACGTAGTACATTCTTTTTTTCTTTTTGCCTTTTTATCACATGAATTTTGATGAAAATCCATATTGCAGATTGAACACGTAGTGTTTTTTTCTTTTTCTTTTTTTTTTTTAATCTCTGAAAGATTGAATTGCATTCTTCTATTCCCCTGGAAAAAAAATTACAAATACCCATTAAAAAATTTATTTGAATTGATGAAATTCCAATAGTGTTACCATGGGCCAATTTTGAAACCATTGAGTTCGACAGGATTTGAGCAACAGCTCTTCTATTTAATCAAATTTGGTTCTTCTAATTCGTGAATTTGAGCTATACTAATGAGAACAAGTGTTGTTTTTTTAATATTAAAATATCATTTTAATTCCCAAATCTAAATAAAATAAAATCTGGAGCATATAAATAAATATAACACTTAGATCTAAATAAAAATGCATGATATGCTTCACCTGTTGAAATCTTACTCCAAGTGACATCATATTCAACATTCATTAACTAAATTTAAATCGTATATCTCATAACTAATTAAATCAAATAAGATAAGAACTAGGTTAACATCATCTAGACAAGATAAACTGAAAATAATAAAAACTAATAAAATAAAATAAAATAAATTGCTTCATTTTGACATTGAATTTTCACTCATGTTTTTCTTTTTTATTTAAACTCATTATCTAATGATTATTTTCTTTAAATTTAAATTTAAATTTCTAACAAAATATTGGTCATTAAATTAAATTAAATTAAATTTAAAAATAAGTTAAAAGTAAAAAATAATAACAAACAAACTTAAGAAAACAAACAAAATGAAATAAATTTTTTTAAAAAATCTCATAGGACGACTCTCCCTTTTTCTCCTTCATGAACGAGTGTTGAACACTATTTATCTAACCTTCATTAATTCAATTTAAATCATACATTTCATGCCAAATAAAGTGAAATAAAATAGTTAGGTTAACCGACTTTTGACATTCATAAAATATAAAATCTAAAACCCTAAATATATATTTTTTTTAAAAAAATAAATAGAACGAAAATAATGAAAACTAAATGAAAAAGAAAACACAAAAATTGGTTAAGTTTGGCAGAGATTAGAGACAAACATTAGTTAAATGAAATTCCTCATATAAATAAATATAGCACTTAGACTTACGTAAAATGATATGCTCAACCTATTTTGGAATTTTAGTATTGAGTGAAATAATTTATCCAACATTCATTAATTCAATTTAATCACACTTCTCATTCTTAATTAAATAAAATAAAATAGAATGTGTTCCTAGTAAATAAAATCTGAAACCCTAGAGTTTATAAAAATTTAAGGAAAAAAAATTAGATGATGAAAACTAAAAGGAAAACAAAACAAAAAAAATTGCTTCTGTTAATTAGCAGTGGTTAGAGACAAACCAAAGCTCAAAACAACTATTAAACACTAACATTCAAAATTAAAAGAAATCTCCTCAAGCATATAATTGAGAATTATTCTAACAATTTATATATAACAACTATTTAAGTAAACAAGAATCTAGACATGAATAAAAATAAATATCATACTTGGATCTATATTATATATAAAATGATGGGAGTGGAAAAACTTAAATTTTGTCATTTCTTTTTATTCATTTACTTGTTTTTTGGTTTTATTGTAATTTTTTTAATTTGGAATTAATTATTATTGTAATTATTGTATCATTTCTCCCAAGGATGCTTATTCACTTCTCATATCTCATTCAACCTTTCAAAAAAAATTTAAAAAATTATTTGTGCATAAGTACCTTTTTTTTATCACAAGTTACAACAAGAGCCTAACCACGAACAAGAAATCAAATCATGTTTTTCATTATTATTTTGTTGTCTATTTTTTATATAGGGTTTAGGATTTACAATAATTTGAAATTAATTAATGTAATTATTTTTTTTATTTGTAATCATCTACAATTTTTAATAAATGTTTGGATATTAAACATACATTAGGATGTGAATGTCAAAATAATATATATATGAAAATGTTGAATTGACTATGTTCAAATTTTATATAAGTTAAGTTAAAAATATAACTTTTTCGAGATTTTCACCGGCATCGTACATGTTGTTTACTAGTTTAAATAAATGGCATTTAACTAGTATATGGTAAATAGAGGGGTGTTTTATTTCAAGCTAAACCTAACATTGCTATATTTTTCACAAAAGTAGTAATGGGCTAGAAACTTTCGAAAACTAAACATCCCTTCCCATTTCGACTGGCAATCGTGTTTCTATTCTATTCTCTTTGTAAGAAATTTAGGGTTTTGACGAAAGAAAACGCTTAGAAAGGACAAGTTTTAGCTGTTGAATAACGTATTGGTAAGTCATGTTTGATCGTTACGCAAAATACTTGTATTCTGAAACTGATTTTCAAAATTTCCTCTAATTCAGTTAGTGTGTGTAGCAAATAGGGTTTCGATGCAAGAGGATGAGTTGAAAGTTCATATATTGGTGGTGGAATACCATTTTAGTAAGAAATGTCTTGATTGTTGTTCACTAAACTTGTTTAAGTATATTATGTATATTAGAGAATATTTGTAATGAAGCTGTAATTGAGCTTTATTCCAAGCACTTTTAAATTTCCGAAGGAAAAAAAAAGTGCGAAATCAAAGTAGGGAACTAACTTCTGCATTCGATTTCCTTCAAAAAGTTCATGTTTTCGTGTGGAATGCACATGTGGTTTCTTCTGTATTTCACAAATGTGTTGTGGTATATTATTGATTTAATTAATGCCATGTTAGTGTTATATGTGGTTGGAACATTCATGTGATTATATGCAATATTAATATTAGTTTTGGTAAGAAAATGTGTCACTACAAGAAGTAGGGGTTCTCCTGACGCATATATGCATCGACAAAAATCATAAAACGCGTCGAGAATGTCTATCTCGATACATAAAGCCACATCAGAGAGAGCATCAGTAGTACTACGTCGGGATAGTCAAAACCGACGCGCAAATTAAACTCAACGATGTCGGCAAAAGATTTTGCTCGACGCATGCTTTGCCGACAGGAAAAAGATGTCGGAGAAAAGCTTTGTCCGACGTCTGGTCAAAGCATCAACAATAGGGTATTGCTGATGTTGTCTTCTACACCCGACATAAAGTAAATACCGACGCAGCGTCGATGGACCTTGGCTTGACGTTGCGGCGGCAAATGCATCCATGTCCGATGCGTTTTGTGCGTCGGAAAAACTTTTCTATATTATTTCTATATTTATTACTATTAAACTTTTTTTTGCTATTGGGATCACATTCGATTTAAATTCAATCAATTTTTAAAAATAATTGACGTAAAACTAATAAAAACTTATGAAAATACCAAATCAAATTTATATTAAAATTAATTCAAATATTAAAAAAGTACACGTTTATAGGTTCAAAATTACATTAATAATGAAAACTAAAATCTAAAAACATAATTCTAAGCGCGGTAGAAGCTAGTTCCCCCATGCCTCCCAATCTACAATAACACAAAATTAAATTTAGATATATATCACCAATAAGAAATTAAAAAACTTAAAAGTTGAAAAATACACACCGCAATGAAATCAAAGTCTTCCTGTGCTTGAGTGAGTTCTTCAATCATCTTCCTCATTTCTTCCATCTGTTAGACATTTTCTTCGTGTTTTCGGTTACTTTCTTGTATTGCTCGGTCATTCAAGTCTGTCACTTCCTCAAGACGAGCTTTTAGCTCGATAACCTCTCTGGCATGCATCTCTCGCTCATATGACGTAGACAAAGAACTACCAGCAGTGTTTCGAAACTTTGGCTGGAGGCCCCAACCAAGACCTTTTGAGTAACCCGATCATCTATCCAAAACGGTCTCACATATCTCATTTTTAGAGAGTGGTTGAGAACCCTTTGCGAGGGCTATGACTAAAGTTCCAACATTTGATTCTACAAGAAAATTTTTATTAATTAAGTCAAACTTGTAAATTAAATGCCTCTTTTTCTTCTTTTTAAGTCTATAACACTTGTTTTATTCTTTTATTCATACCCTACTTTGTAAAAGGCTATAGTAAAAAATGCTATAAAAAGAGATCAGTTTGAAACCTGAGTGAAAATTAGGGAAAGTGAAATGTATGGGATGCATTAAATGAGATTTAAAAAACATGGGAGAGTGAACCGTAGATAGTGAGATTCGTGATATTTGCCCCAGATACTTACATATATCGAAAGAAAAAAAATGTAAGTATTTGCTAGCTGACCTCCAGTGACTCGATTAATCTTAAATTCTAGCTAAAATTGTCTTTGAACCAATTAAATTATAAAAACAAATTAGATAGTAACTACTAAGCTGACTGATTAAGGTTATATCAACACCTTAACCTAGCAGATTAAGTATAAGGTGGTCAGGATGTAGGTTGCGAAGTGGTTCGACATAAACTAGTTTGAGCTCTACGTATTTGGTTCTGCGCAATAATTTTTCACTCAAAGATAGGAAACAACTAGAAAATATGTTAATGTTATGATACAATTCATGAATGGAATGAATGATTATGATATTTACCCAAATCATTGAAACTATATTAGAACTCTCTTAAAACCAAATTAAAGTTATACTCAAGTCATAACTAAATTTGTAATTTATCCTTAAATATCTATTTCAACAATGTTGACAAAAATGTGTATGCTGCAGTCTGTTTTTATCCATTCTGACCAAGCATTTATATAACTAAAAACCACCAAGCAAATTTCAAGTACAAAGAACTTCAACCCTTATTATTTATTGCAAGCAAAAAATACAACCTAAGTTTAATATCCCTTTTTGCTTGCTTATTCCACAACTAAACACTAAAATATTTGGTTAGAAAAAGAGTCACCATGCGGCTGTGGCTTTGATTCCTTTTCCGTTTTCTTTGGATACTTTCATTTTGTTCAGAATCCAAACACATCTTCATATCAGCTAACTAACAGAAAGGGATCATCATGGAGGAAATCTAAGAAGGAACTGGTTGCCTAAAGAAAACGTTGATTGCGATCCTTATATATAAGAGTTTGAAGCATTTTTCAACTACTGATTCTTTGAACAAATTGTCCCACCTTATAAATTCCCTGAATTATTTAAAACTTGGAAAAAGCAAGACCAAGGAAGGCGGGCCAATTTAATGTGGCCGGAGTTTAATCATCGGTTGGCTTTAGCAGCAGCTGCTGATGCTGCCTCATCCAATCCCATATTTTGTAACTCTTTCAAGAAACCATTAAAATCAGCGTCGCTGATCTTATATGGGCTATGAAGAGGTCCAGGAAACGAACCATTAGATACTTCTTCCCTATATTCTAATAAAGCTTTGTTGATGACATCTCCAATTTGAGCAAATTGCTTACAAAATTTCGGGGTCACCTGCAAAGGGCATAAACAAAAGAAGTCATAACATCATAAAAAAAACATGGAGAAACCTATACAAAACAAAGGTGGAGTCTGATAACCTTAGCATGATGTGGGTGTTGAAGCATGCCGAGCAGATCATGGTAAACTAGGACCTGAGTTTAAGAAAATTAATTAGTCCAACTGCAAAGGACATTTGACTCGACACTATGACTGTTGTCAAGTAATCAAGTACAACATGAGCAACACACCAATCAACCTTATCAAACAAGTATGAAAGATGAAACCGACATTTCTATTTAAAAGAAAAAAAAATAAAAAACCAACAAGTAGTCTGAAATATTTAAATAGATCATAAACCCTGTCTCTTGACTGAAATGCAATGTCCATTTTCTTCTTCACATTCTCATTTCAATACGAGAGTGGCATTCAAACCCAAATATTAACAAATTGTTATTTCATTTCCACTTGTTAGTGAGTATACTGTTGACCGGAAAAAAAAATTTGACTACTCGTGAATGTCTTCTATATTCTGATGCATCCACTCCCTTTAGGGGATCTTGAAACACTTAAAATAGTTATACCATTCACTTCCAATTACATTGTACCAAAACTGAAAAACCATAAAAGAGGACCACTTTGGAGTACTAAACATGGCAACCTTTCGATGCTTCTCTTATTCAGGAGAGAACCTCCAAATCCTGAACTAGGTAAAGAAATAATTTGAAGTTATTAATTATATGCCAGACCAAACGAGAGACAAACAAACAGCTCAAGGAAAGGAAATACGTTAAGGAAAGGAAATATTAACAAACAATCAACTAACTTGTCCACTACAGAAAGGCCCTGCTCCAATGCCCATGGTGGGAATACGGAGAGCTGCTGTAGCCGCAGCAGCAACTTCTGGAGGAACACATTCTAGGACGACAGCAAAACACCCAGCTTCTTGTAGAGAGATTGCAGTTTCTACCACCTGCAAAGATGCATATTCAGCATAAAGGCTGAAATAAACACAAAAAACTATGCAACATGACCACAGAATGGTGTCCAAGAAATAGCTGCAAACAGTACAATAAGAGGAAGAGATAAGTAGAGAAGTGGAGGAACCTTAACAGCACTGGTGATATTCTTCCCTTGAGGTCTAAATCCTCCAAGAACACTAATGGCTTGTGGAGTAAGTCCAACATGCCCCATTACCGCAATCCCTGCTTCAACTATAGCTCTTGCTGCTGTTATTCTAGAATGGGAACCCCCTTCCAATTTTATCGCATCCATTCCCCCTTCCTTTAGAATTCTCACTGCCGTATCAATAGCCTGTCAATAATACAACACAGTGCTGGATCATTTTAAGAATTGGAGATGTTCATCAAGTGAAAAGTTATTAAACAATTAGTTAAGAGGTCTAGAATTCGTTAGTTAGTTAAACATCTCTTATCGTGGTAACTACTTATTTACCCTTCTCACATGTGTATATCATTGGACAGCCATTCAATAAAGCGAGAAAGTCATTTAGAATTCTTTTTAGCTTCCAATACGTTACCAAAGCATACTTTCCCTCCTGAGTGACTTCTCCTTACTTTGATCCCTCTCAACCACCTTTCCCTACCAAAACCACTATGCGTACCGAGAACTCCCAAACTGCAAACCCGATTCTGTCCACCTCCTCTAAAACTCAAGAAAACGTTCCTCCTACATCTTATGGCACTCAACATTCAATTGATCAGAATCAAGGAAATCTCAATCCATATTATCTGCCCCATAACGACAACACAAGTTTAGTGTTAGTCACTGAGCTGTTAACAGAAGAAAACTACGTTTCCTGGAGTCGTGTGATGATCATCAGACTATTAGTCAAAACAAATTCGGATTTGTCGATGGAACTCTTCCTCGTCCAAATGAGAATCTCCTTCCCTCATGGATCAGAAACAAAAACATTGTCATATCCTGGATCTTGAACTAAGTATCCTAGCTGATTTCATCCAGCATCTTCTTCGCAGATTCGGTAAGAAGTATATGGCTTGATTTCAAAGAGTGTTTTCAACGAAAGAATGCTCCTTGCATTTTCCAGTTGAAGAGATCTCTCGCAACCCTCGTTCAAAATCAAGACTCTGTGAGTATGTATTTCCCAAAGTTTAAACTCTCGTTGTGAATTAAACTCCTATAGGCCAACTTGTACTCGTGGAAACTGCCGATGTGGAGGAAATCAAGAGATCACTAATTTTCTTCAAATTGGATAACTTACGGACTTCTTCACGGGATGTAATGAGTCTTTGGCTTAAGCCTGTGCTCAACTCCTCCTCATGGAACCTATTCCTTCTGTTTCTCAAGCATTCTCCCTTTTTCTTCAAGAAGAAGAACAACAAGCAATAAGTTCTTTTTCTTCTGTTGCTCCAGCCGTCGCACTTGTTGTCTCTTCAAACGTGAAAAACAACTCTACACATAAACAATGCAAAGATCGGCCTATTTGCACTCATTGTAACATCTCAATACATACCAATTACAAGTGTTACAAAGTCACTATGGCTATCCTCCTGGATATAAGCCCAAACAGCAGCGACTCAACAACAGTAACTCGAGCACTTCCTCCACCAACAGTACAAATTCGGGAATAACACAGACCAGTGAGCTCTCTCCCAATCTGAACAACACCACAATCCAACAGAGGCCCTATTACAGTGCCAAAACCTCCTTAACCAGCTTCAATCTCAATTCACTGCCTCTTCAAGTAGTTCTACCACTCACATAGCAGGTACTCTCTTTGCCCCATATTGTATAATTGACTCAGGAGCATCCATACACATATGTTGTTCTGAAGAATTCTTTACTGACAAAGAACCATGTTCTGCATTCATTAGTTTGCCAAATAAAAACACCTATGAGGTCAAAAAGCACTAGCAGTACTGTGAAATTATCTAACACACTTCTTTTGAGAAATGTTCTATATATGCTTGATTTTTCCGTCAATCTGCTCTCAGTGAGTGCCATTACAAAGGATTCATCAGTTTTTGTTCAATTTTCTACTAACACTTGCATCATTCCGGACAAGTACTCTTTGAAGAGGATTGGCAGTGCTAAACTTTTCCAGGACTATACATTCTTGACCCTCCCACAGATTTTCCTGCAAATACATCCGTTTGTGCTATTGTTGGTAATAAAGCATCCTTATGGCATCAACGACTGGACCATTCCTCTGCTGATTGATTAAACTCATTACGAAACCTTTTACATTTGAAATCCACTACAGTAAACAAAGTATCAAATTGTACAGTGTGTCCTTTGGAAAAACAAAGGAAATTATCTTTTACTTCCAATAATCACTTGTCTTAAATGCATTTGATTTAATTCGTGTAGACATTTGGGGACCATTTTCAATACAAACTCATGCTGGCTATTGGCTATCTCCAAGGCATGAAGGCTTTACAAGTTGTATGACATTGAGCACAAAAAGATCTTCATCTCAAGAGACGTGGTGTTCCATGAAACTGTGTATTCGTTCCATAATATGCCTAAAACTCAAATATCAGTTGATCCTCTACCGGGATTTTCTCTACCCAAGCCCTTCCATGAATGCAATTTACACCCACACGCCACATTGCCTTTAGCCTCAGGCTCTACCTCCTCCACTAGAAGTTGCTGATTTGTTTAAGGTTTTGACATCCTAAAAAAAGTTGCTTGTACGATTCAATTACAGCTACCAATCCCACCTAGTTTCCCATCAAATATGTACATTTCTAAACTAGCGAGTTATCAAAATAAATTACTCCACAAGATATGTTCGTTTAAAGTTTATGTTCTTTTTTTTTTTTCTTTATTAATTAGTATGAGAATCAGTTTTATTGGTGATATGAAATTACATAACAAAGAAAAGGGTAGAAACCCCACTTGAAAGGAGTCACAAAAGAACAGGAAGTATAAAAGTGGAAAAGTGAAACATTTACTTTACATCAAGTGATGGTCGTAAAAACAAAAAGCAACAAAATACCAACAAATAGTAAGTTGGGTCTGTTTATGCATTTTGAGACATTATGATGGCGTAATCTAACCAGAAACTAAATGAAAACATATTTTCATATGAATTTAAGACTTACCATTTTCAATCCTTTATATTCACAAATCCCTTAAATTCCGCGTACAGCCCATTCAAGCGACAACAGACAAACAAACATTCTCTAACTTTGTCATTTCTTCAAACACCTAAAAGGTAAAAGAGAAAGAAAAACCTGTGCAGAGCTGGATTCATAAGTACCAAAGGGCAGATCACCAATCAAAAGAGGCCGCCGAGCCCCACGAGCCACAGCCCTACAATGAACAAGGATTTCATCCAAAGTAATCGGCAACGTAGTGTCGTGGCCGTGCACAACCATGGCAGCCGAATCGCCTACCAAAGCAATATCAATCCCAGCCATGTCCAAATGGACACCGGAAGGGTAATCATAAGCAGTGACCATGGTGATGGGTTCACCTTTCTTGTACTTTTGTCTAAGATTGGTGAGAGTGACTCTTTGATTTGGAGTTTGGGAGGTGGGGCCGCCGTAGACCGTATTTTCAGGGACATTGCTCATGTAACGAAGGGTTTTGAGGAGGGATTGTGTTCTTGTTCGAGATACGGCCATAGTTAAAAGCTTGAAGAGCGCCATTGAAAGACCAACGTTACTCAAACTAAATCACGAACAAACGGTTGAAACTTGAGAAAGATACCCTCGTATACTTCGTAGAGCATCAAGCATTGAGCGGCCGAGAATGGAATATCAAGTATTTAAAGCATAGCATGAATATTATGCATGGTTTTTAGAGATGGATTAGTAAAGAGGACTCAAATTTTCATTCCCTCTCGAAAACAAAACTAGGTCATTCTTTTTTATGGAATAGTTGAAAATTTAGCAATTATATTCAAAATAATTAAGTATATAGTAACATATTTGTCAAATTCTATCAATAATACATATTTATCACCGATATACTATGTTGTAAATATTGATCTATCAGTGATAGATTATTCGAGTTTATCAACGATACAATAGTTTTGCTATATTTACAATTTTTTTAAAATATTATTATATCCTTAATTATTATTTCTCACATGTCCATCAATTACAATTACTTTTTTTTTTAGACCTTCGAATAGAAGTACATTTTAGTCCCCCAATTTGTATAATAATTCAAAATAGTCACTAACTCAACTTTGACGTAATAGAATATTGATTGAACCATTACAACTTATGTGCATGGATGATGATATGTCCTTCTTTTATTATTCTATAAAACAAATTGAAAATTCAATCTAGATTGCTAATTAACTATATACTATTGGATTGAATTTTTCAGTTTACTTTATCAAATAATAAAACAAAATCAACAAATCTTCCATCTACATGGACCCGTTAAGGATCCAATTATTGGTCTAAAATTAACACATGGATAATTTAGAATCATTCTACGAAATTAAAGGACAAAAACGTTTCTTTTAAAACTTTATATACCAAATAAACATCAATTCCACTACACTAATATTTTTATACCAGAAAATTTGGGGTAAAGTTTAAATTGCACATATCTTTTTTATTTGATGTGTTTTGTTTTATAATTAAAAAAAATCTTAAACTTAATTTGTTAAAAAAATTACAAATAATCCAATAAAACTATATTATTTTGGTATAAAATTCAAATTAACAAAAATAATTCTATAATATAAATGTAGATTATATAAAAGGAATATATTATTGAAAGGGTGTTCCTAATAGATTTATATAGATGTAGGGTATTCCTTAACAATCCAAATATTCTTAGATACCTCCAAAGGAAAAACAATTCTAAAATACCAACATAATGTGGAACATCTATAATTTGAGAGATTTCAAGATTTTAGTTATTTGCATTCATTAAAAATATAATAAATAACAAGTCGTTATAGGAATATTTAAAACTAAAATTTAACTTTTCTTTAAAAACTATTTTTTTCATAAAAACAATTTAATGGATTTACATCTTAGTGAATGTTGAATCACAAATTGTCACTTCACAAAGTTCTCTTTTAAAAAATATTCTAAGGAACAAACAAGGTCAGCTAGGCATAACTAATCTACTTAATTTCATACATCTATAAGGATTTGAAATGAACGATTGTGTTTATCTGATGTGTATGTTTCTAATGATCTCCTTTTAAGGGAATATCCATGAAAAAGTTATAGATAGGGAGATGATGTGAACAAACATAAATGAAAAGATAAATAATAAATAAATCAATTGAAAGAGGATGGAGAAAGTAAAATGAAAGTCAAGTGTATCTAAAAGGAAAACCCAATCCCAAACCCTACTGGTTACTACCGAGAAGCCTTGATAGCAAATTGTCAATACCCAACTATTACTTGTTATACATATTATCAAATTGCTATGTATATTATTATCACAGTGAACAGAAAAATCATACACAAATACAGATCTGAGCTCAACAAATTCACGTTGTCTTCTTAAGACAAATTTACTCACCCTAGTGCTTGAGAATTTAGAGTAATTGTCTCACATGATAGAACAGAACAACTTTCTTCTAAGTGTAGCACCCCGTATAAAAGATTTAAGAACAAAACTTTGTGAATCTACCGAACGTTAAGATTGTGGATATGGAGATAAATTTGTTTATAGAAGACAAATTATTTTTTTGTGTTCTTTTCTCTCAACCAAAATGACTTATTTATAGATTTTTCGTGGTTATTCGAAAAGTCATGTGCTTTAGTTAATAATATTTTTCACGAAATGATGCATCCACTCATGATGCATCAATTCATGAAGAATCATAACCATTTATTCCAACATTTACTAATAGTATTTGTTGATGTTGAATTTGTCTTAGATTGGGATTGGTGTTGTTCAACCTTTGATTTTTGAGCATAAACAGTCCAAACCATTTTATGGATGATCCTCTTAGGGTGAATACTAGTCAAATGTAGGATCGTTCTAACATAGTCATGAGTTGATCTATACCAGAAACACCACATGTCTAATCACTAGGGCTCCTCTTGTTGATTAGATGCTCATCGATCATTACTAAAACTCACACTTCAAAATGCCGAGTCAAGGAGTAATGCATTATATTATGAATTGATGTTTGGTTTGGTCTCCAATTGGCCAAGCTTCGTGGAGATTAAGTGGTTTGAGTTTGGGTTTGACATAGAAAGAGCAAAAGAGAAACATGTACAATGGTGAATTTGAGGTTCTTCAATTTTAGTATGTCAATGGAGATAATAAATTGCACTATATTTTAATGTGGTGTTAACAGATTTAGATAGTGACACTATTAATGTTTTCACTTTGGTTTCGATAGTGAGTGTGAGACTCTCTTTCACCATAATATATTTTCTACGAATAAAAAAAATCACCTTACTGATGGATCTTAGGCTCTCCTAAGATAGAGAATCCATTCTCGTGGTTGTGTCTTAGGCTACCTTAAAACCGAGAATCTCTTCTCAACAGCACTTGTATTGGCTCCCTCTAAATCGTATATATTTTTAGTATGCTGCAATCAACATGTGAATAAACTTGCACAAAACAATGAAGAACAAGCAAGAATATAGTGAAAAACACAATGGTCGTAAACAAAACAACTCTTATTCAAAGAACAAATGCGGCTTGCATCAAGAACTTAATTTGCTTGCACAATCATCACACTCGAAAACCCTAAATTGATATTATAATTTGCTTTAAATAATCTAATCTATAAAGGGAAATAACACACTATAGGAAAAGATAGATGATATAACACACTATAAGTTGTTTGTCTGCAAAGAAGTCTAAACATAGATGATATAAACATCATTAATGGTAGGAATAATACAAAGTCTCAAACAAAAACATCGTCAAACAATTACAACCAAACCATTAGAGAAACAACAACCAGGCTTCAAACAACAAAAGTAATAACCCAACATCAAACAACATAGCACAAAAGTCAGGCTCGAAATCCTCTAAACTACCACAAATCTCTCCCTTTTCTGGTTAAAAGAAAAAAAAAATTCAAGTTTCGTGCTAAGAGGTGGATGTTCCACCCTCATTAGACAAATAGAAAACACATGATCCAGAATAGATCAACCACTTCAGTTCTTTTTCTCTAAAGCTTATGAAGTAATGATAACTAGTAAAAATACAAGTTATTATGGCATTTTATTTAAATAATGAAGCCTCATCGCATAAGAATAGAAGAAAGCATAGTGAAAAGTAGAGGATTTGATTAACTTGTTAATAATGTTGTGCAAAAGAACCTCATCTCCATTTTATTGCGTTTTTAGTGTTTTTATCATAGGATTATAGGCAAAAGTAAGCTCGATGATAGAATGACTACATGAGGAGACGCGTCCAACCAACAAGGCGACAAACAATCAAGGCAATATAAAGCACTAGCAAACAAATTTAGTTGGAGCGAATGTCAGACAAAGGACAGAAGAACATCTGCACGACGTTGTGCAGCTTTTAAGAGACATTAATGACGCATGGGATGTCCTATTAACATCACTCCTTAACTATAAATAGAGCTCTTCACTTTAGAATTTGGTATGCATATTTGGTCGGAGAGAAATCTCCTATATCGTCCATTTCTCTTCTTCCCTTGAGTTTTAGGTGAGAGCTTAGAACAAATGAGATGGAGAGAGTTAATTCCTAGTTGTGGGGACTTTATTGTATTGGATGAGTGGTTTGTTATTGTAAACTATGCTATAAGTTATTGGTCATGATCATTGTAAGCGAATTACTCATTATGTACCTCTTCATCACATAATCACTGAGTCCTTGTTGATTATAAGTTTTTCTACTGCTTGTTCAACTGCAAGCGAAACAATAGGTTTACTTGGATGATTCAAGATCGAACACAGTAAATTGCTTCAAGACATTAGTTCTAGGCATTACTTAGCATCTGGACGAAATAAAATAATTAAATAAATAAAGTATAAAAGAATTAAAATTAGAAATAGAAACTACTTATGCAGGTCGATAGAGTGTGGGAGCTTTTACATCTACGTGAAGGGTGAAATCTATAGGGTGCAAATGGATCTATAAGAGAAAGAGAGATTTTGTCACACCCTAAACCGTACAATCAACGAAAATGTCGAAGTAGTAGGAATATGATGTGAGTTTGTTACAACTTTGAAATTTTCTTATCGCAAAATATTATTCTCAACTCCTTTTATACTATCAACAAAACTTAAAACGCAACGGTGGTCAACCTAAACGACAAGTATAATAAATACCTACCAAAACATTTATTAATAACATGGGTTGATACATAATTACAACACTTTGACCAAACAACCGATGCTCTATTTTCAAAACGTCTGGAGTCATCTTGTCACAAATATCAATCAATCTTCTTCTCTACTTGGCCTAAACGCCTGATCCTAGAAGATGAATTTTTTAAAGAATGTCTAAAAGATCGAGGTTTTATGAAATCCTTTTCACTATACATTTTCATAAATATCATTTTGTATATAACATCAAATAATTTCATCTCGCATAAACCTTTCTTTATGCTTAACATATTCATAACATAACAATTTCTCATATACACACATTAGTTAACATTCATTCCTTTCACCAAGGATCCCAAATAGTTCTTTACGCTTGGTCTCATTATCTCGCGTTTGACTACTGTATCAACAACATTCGAGAATATACATATTTGTCCTTGTTGCTCAGGTCTGTACACCCATGACGACTGTGACTCTTTATGTGCACATAATAGAATCCGATGATTCTCTCATACTCCCTTAAGGAAAGGGAGTTATAAAACTGCAAAAGAAAAATAGTTTTTCTTAATTAAGAAAAGGTCAATGTTTTTGCTCAATGCAAAAATATTTCTCTCTAAAATTTTTCCCATCCTAAATGGCTCTCACAAACCAATCCCATCCCAGATGATAAGTGAAGGGATAAAAGCTCTATGACACCAAAAAATTTTACAGCCTTACATTAATTTGGAAATCCCAAAATACCAGTACATTGACAAAAATTTAGAATAAAATTTCTAAATAAAAACTAAGCATTCTTTTAATTTAAAAATTACAGAGAACTTATTTTTGATGACGTTTCTGAATCTACAAACCACTGAATTGAGGACACACCTATGAGAGACCTTTCTATCCTCTAGAACGATATTGGTTTGTGGGAACCAATTGTGATGTCAAAAGTCTTGGTTTTTTTTCTTGAATAATTCGTTAAAAAAAAATTGTTTTCTTCTAGATATTTATAACTCACTTTTCTTCTTGATATAAGAAAGAGAGTTGTAGAAAATCGTGGGATTTTACTAATTTAAAAAATACTAAATTAATAGATATTTCAAATCTAATAATTAATTAACCATTAATAAATTAAATCATATTTAACTAATATTTCATTTAAATCTTCTTTAAATGAATATCTCTCCAACATCTTATACATTTTTATTAATATAGTTAATTAAATTATATTTAATTAATATTTCATTTAAATCTGATTTGAATGAATATCTCTCCAATATATTATAGATTTATATTAATTTAATTTAATTTAATTTACTTAAATAAAATAAACTATTAATTAATTGGAGAATTAATTAATAGCTAAATTAAATATCTTATATTTAACTTAAATTAAATTTGAATCATATTCAAATATAAGTTGCTTTTTCATAACTAATAATTTTAATATGAATCCAATTTACATTAAATTAATATTTAAATTTTAATATGACTCCAATTCACATTAAATTAATATTTGAATTCTTTCAAATATTTTATCTCTCATAAATTAATTTTGAATCATATTCAAAATTAAATTTATATTATAAAGTTTGATAAACTTTATATTATAATGTACCACTATACATTAAGCTAATTCCCAAAGTAAATTTAAATATTTAAAATTACAATCAATATAAATAAATCTCATTACTTTTTACGAGCTAGAAATGAGACTTAATGAGCCTACAGATCAAAAACTACAACGATATGAAATTAATTGGCTAAACTTATTAACCACATTAATCAATATTCGTTAACTGTGTGTACACTCTACTAAAGACTCACAACTAAACTCTTCTCACTGTAGATATATTTATGCATATGTATAGACCAATAACAATAAGTTATTCTTTCACGAGTGTTCGTAGCACCAGCTGGATCAATTTACCGTTTTACCCCTTGGTTACCTCTAATCCTTAAATATCAGTGCTCCTCTAATGAATAACCTATTTATGGCTCTTCCAATAAACGGAAACCCCTCTCGTGCCATAGAGACAATAAGGACCCTTTGTTTAAACCCTAGAGACACCATTTAAGGGAACACTCATTTACTTACCATAAAGTACGGAAAGAGTAAATTTCATCTTGCGTAATTATGTTTTCAGCTCCCCACTTGATCTTGTCCCCAAAGTATAAGCTTATTGAGTCGACAATCTGGCGACTCTCACTTGTATAAATCAAAGGATAATCCCTCGCGAACAGGAGTTCATAATACACTATGGATTAAGTACTCTACATACTGAGTTTTCGATGGTCAATGTGTACAATCAGATGTATTAGGCTATGTTGACCACTTAGCCGTTGCCACCGAGTTCAGGCAAGAATAATATGATTAGTGCTCTACTATCTTGACCGAGATCAGACAGGAATATTATGATCAAAGGTGCTCTACTTTCCTGATCAAGTATTTAATCGAGGTTTAGTGGGATAGTATGATAGAAGGCGCTATGCTATCTTGTTTGTGTTTTTCAGGGTATAGTGTATATAGAGCTAAATGAGTATTTGCATGTTAGAAAGTATTCAGTTAAAAGAGATTTCTTAAAGATTTTATGTCATGTTTATGAAATGTTTAAAGTATATATGTTTTATAAAACTATCACTCACTAGCTTTTTAGCTCACCCTTTCAAAATATTTTTCCACTTTTTAGGTAGAGGTCGTGATCTGAGAACCTAACCGCTGTCTTCAGACTGCAGTGCGAAACTTGTTGATATTTAGTTTTTAAGGGTCATTTTTTATCTTACCATATACATGGTTTTGCATAAGTTTAAGTTGTTTAATTTTTGTTTGGTCTATAAGTAAAGTTTGTAATCAATGACATTTAGCCTCAACTACTGGTTAAAAGTATAAAATGGGTTTCAAGTTTGTTTGTCGTAGTTTCCGTTGCATAAATTTTATTTTGTCTAAGTTGTTTTAGTTATTAAGAGTTATAGTTATTAGGGTCAGTTGATGTTATTCATAGAGATAATGATATTGGTTGGTTTCATCTCGCGTCTGAAGTCGAGTGAGCAGGTGCTCGGGATGGGGTGTGACAATAAAAGTTTTCATTGATCATTTCAGTTATGAGATGGAAGTTTAAACAAGAAAAATTCTAGTTTTAAGGCTTCAGACCTCTTGGTGACCAAGTGGATAAGGATATAGCATACACACTCCAAGGCTATGAACTTTTTCTAGGAGGTAAAATTGATAGTCTCACGTTCATTTGGTACGTTATTCTATGTTGCTTACTTTGTAATACTATTCTATTTTGGAGCTATTTAGTCAATTGATTGTAAATTCTGACTGTAGTTGAGGATATGTGTGGAAGATATCCAAATGCCACAGAGGTCAACATCTATGGTGTACCAGCTGTTCACTTGCAAGCAATTTCTTCATCAAGGGGATAGACTTTAGTTTTGGTATACCACACATGTTTTTTGTTATATAATACTATTATTGTTGTTGATTTTGGAATAGGTCACATACAAAAAAATTTAGTTGACTATGTTAGATTAGAATTGTGTAATTGTTGATGACATTGTTGAAATTAATGAAATTATTGTTGGTTTACTTATTATACTAAATTATTTGTCATTTTTTGTTGTGTAACTACTGGTTGGAGAGTTTATTTTGTTGATAGATATGTTTTATTGAAACGAATGTACGTAATGCAGGAAACAAAAAATGATTTTTTTTGTATATTTAATATATTAATAAATGGTATATATGACATTAAATACTTGTCAAATATGCTATCTTACTTGAATCAAATATACACTTTTACTTAACAAATAATCAATGTCAAGTATATTATCTTACTTGATGGAAAAATATTGTAAAGTATATTATCTTATTTGACGTGTAAATACTGTCAAGTATACGATCTTACTTGACGTGCAAAAACCGTCAAGTATACGACTTTACTTGACACATAAAAGACGTAATGTATACGACCTTACTTGACACATAATAAGCGTCAAGTGCGATAGATTACTTGACGTTAATACAATGTCAAGTAAACGTATACTTGACTATTTTTAGTTCAAGTAATGTGACAGTACTTGACAGTGGAGTACTTGACGTTTTTAAAAATGTCAAGTATATGTTTACTCGACACTGTATTACCGTCAAGTAAACTAATTTATGTAGTAGTGAATCTTGAAAAAAATTGTTTAGATTTGGGTAGTCAAATCTAAACGACCAAATCTAAATGATCTTGTACCAAACAATTTTTTTTTTTAAAAAAAAAACGCTTAGATTTGGATAGCCAAATCTAAACAATTTTGTAGCCAAATCTAAAGAATATTGGTACAAAACAGTGTACCAAATATATTGCTCGTGAGTGGCCAATTAATCGCATGTTGACTGGGGCATTTTTCGTATTTTTCATCATGGGGCTGTGGTCTTTTTTCATTTTCAAAATTGTTCTATACAATGAAAATATTTTGCCGTTTGTTTATATTTTTTAAAAAACCTCTATTAGTTACATAATCTTTCCTTTTTATTTTAAATTTTCACGCATTTAAATAAAAAGTTATTTATTTGCTCGTTAGCTATCCTTAAATGATCTATTTTCAATAAAATTAAAATATTTTTTCACTTTATAGAATAATTTTTTAAAAACAAATATAACGAAGTGGAAAAATATTTACATTGTATAAAAAAATTTCAAAAACGAAAAAAGCTCATAGACCCACAATGACAAATACAAAAAAAAAAACCCTGTCAACATGCGATTAATTGACCATTCGCGCGCATAATATATTTAGTACATGATCTTGTAGTAAGATCGTTTAGATTTGTCTACCCTAAATCTACACGATTTTTTTCTCAAGATTCTTGGGTACATAATCGTTTAAATTTGTCTATTCAAATCTAAACAATTTTTTTTCAAGATTGATCGTTTACATTTGGCTACCCAAATCTAAACCATTTGTTTTCAAGATTCTTTGGTACACAATCATTTACATTTGACTACACAATTGTTTAGATTTAGCTACCCAAATCTAAACGATTTTTTTCAATATTTTTTGGTATACGATCATTTACCTTTAGTGACATGATTGTTTAGATTTAACTACCCAAATAATCTAAACGATTTTTTCAAGATTTTTTTGTACACAATCGTTTACGTTTGCTTACACGATCGTTTAGATTTAACTGCCAAAATCTAAGCGATTTTTTTCAAGATTATTTGGTACAAATTTATTTTAACTACTCAAATCTAAACGATCATGTACCAATATTTAATTTTTTAAATATTTGTTAGATTTGATACACCAAATCTAAACCAATATCTGACTATTTTTGTTCAAATCATGTGCAAATTTATATTTGATACACGATCCTCAACTGAATAAAAATTTGAAAATTTAAAAAATATATATGAAAGAAAGAAAACTTGCAGAAGAAGAGAAAAAAGAAGATGGAAAGAAAAAGAAAAAAAAAATATAAAAATGAATGACAACCCTCAAATATTTTTTAGAAAATTATTGCTTTCAGTGAATATTTTGATGTTTATTATATTTCTCAATTATTTACTTAAACGTGAGCACCTAATTATATCTTTTGGAAGGCTAAAATGATCAACATTAATTGAAATAAATACTACAAAATGGTGAGATTTAAACATGTGTACTCTAAATTACGGAATTTCATAAATAATCAATTGAAATTTAAAATAACATAACAGCTAAGTTCATTTTTTTTAAAAAAATCATAGCTAAGTTATTAAATAATTATTCAATATTAGAAATAAAAGTCTTCCTAGAAAATGGTTGGTTATAACTCTTATAACATTCAACAAAATATATTAATTTTAAATCAAGCTTAAAGAAAATGTTTATCTCAATATTTCACATGCAATATTTCAAAGTATACACATATATTCATATGTATGTTTTTGCTGTCGCCCATCCAATTTTCTTTAATTATTAATGAGTCATACCTCCAAATTATCCAATTAGGAACTATTTTTCTCACATTTCTTTCAACAAATCACAAAATTACTTGAGTACAAGTAAAATTATAGAGTTTTGTTCTCCATTTTTCTTGCATTGTATATATAATTGAGTACATATCTTATGTTGTTTTACTGATAATTTATTGATGAATCCAATACAATTACAATGCAAGAAGAATAAATATACACAGACTAATGAACGAATGGGAAATATTAGTTGAAATTAAGGGTAATTAACATCTTGTATGTATAGAATGTAATTAATTTTTGTGGCCCTCCAATGAGAGCAAGCATTTCAAGAAAACTATATTGGAATAGAAACAAACTTGTCTGTCTAATAAGTTAGAATCTGTACTTTAGCTCTTTATTAACATACCGACTCAGAAGGATAAGGTCCTTATACATGAAAATCCCAAAAACGAAGAGAAGTGGGAAGAAAATGAAAAGAAATTGGATGGATTATTAGAGAGAATAACCTAGAAAATGGCATAAATATGTTTATATAAATGTTGGAGTTTCGCGAGAGCTTGTGGGTTTTGCATGAGCAAGATGACATTTGGAGCACAAGTGTACTCTTTACGGGCAACTTTATATCTTTTGCAATCGCTTCTTCCATCGATTGAATTAAGCTCCATTCTAGTTTATTTTGGCTCCATTTTGTCAATAAACACAAAACCTAAAATAATCTCCAACAAAGTGAACCTAAGATTACACGTTTTATATGCTATCATAATTATTGTTTATTTTAATTTTTTTGTTTATCCTCTTCTTATTTTTACTATGGAAGTAAGAGACTTTACTTACAATGCAACCCTAAACATAATTAGTTACCACAAAGTAATAATTTGACATTGAATAGTGCATTAAATAGAAGTGTAAAACACAATAGATCAAACATGAAAATCTAAAGCAAATCATACTAAAATAAAACTATAAAACATATATTCGAAGGCATACTACAAAACAGTTCAAGCTTATATGGACTGAACCCATGGATACAAAGAAAAAAACAAATGTAAGAGTATGAGCTGTGGTTCATTTGGGTGAAAGTGTAAAAAGGACAAGAAGTGACAACAACATGACTCAAGAAGGTTTTGTGAAATTAATAATCAATTGAAAAAAATAAATGTAGGTGATAGAGGGTAGAGATTTGCAAGCTCATTGTGGGCTCATTGAGATTGATATTTGTCTCTGCATTTTTAGCCACACTCACAATAATCCAAAATCCATCACTTCTTTCTGAACCATTTTTTAGTTTTCTTGGGAAAGAAAGAAGTAATCTAAGTGTAAAAGAAAATCCAATATATGGAAATTTTCCAACTAGAAATTAATACAAAAGTGATATTGTTCCTCTAAGCTATTGACCACAAGAAAAGTGAAAATAAAGGTTTTGTAAAACATGTTTTATTTGACTTTATGATCTCTTCTTTTCTAAGGACATTGCTTTAATGAAAAGTTATGACTCAGCCATCAAATTAAAAAAATTATTCAAATTAAATCTCATTGAAAAGTGACAAAATGGTATATCTACGATAGTAAATTGTATATACATTGTTTTGTATGTTAGGGTTTACATAATAAAGCTTTCAACCATGTGTATTCAATTGTTACCTTTTTCTAAATGTATGGAAGTATATGGATTTTTTTTTCTAGTACTACACTTTTAAATAAACACATTTATTGACTTACACTCACGAGATGTTTGATCATCGACTTTATAAATTGCTATTAAATAACATAATTTTTAATAGTGTTTACCAACAAAATAGGTTCATTCATAAAAAAATTCATCTCACATCTTTACACATAATTTGATCGTTGACCTCTTTATTTCATAAACTTTAAACTTTATAATTCAACTCAATATCTCAAATACTCGAAGAGAACTTATGAGAGTAGTTTTAACTCTTTCTTAGAGTTCTTCAAAACTATATGTTTAACCATGTTTTGTGAGGACTATATTTTGAATGGAAAAAAAAAGCACATATTCCCCTTCTAAAATCATACCAACTTAATTATATATATATATGTAAAAGTAGGGTTATAGTCAAAAGGAAAAGGGGCTTTGGAGAGAGGCTAAAGACAAAGTTTGTAACTTGGAGGTTTTTCCTTTTATTTTTGTTTATTTAGTATTACTTTGCCTAATATCTTAGTAAGAAAGGAATTTTAAAGTAAGAAGGTACAAGTATATATAATATATACCTCTGATTGACAGCCATTGAAGTATGGGAAAAAGGAGCTATATAGTTGATATGAGTGTAGAATATATGCTTACCAAGAACCTAATGAGTGTCCCATCAACAAAACTCTTATCTTTTCTAAAATGAATATGAAAAGATGTAAAGTGAATCCATTCTTTATTTGTACAATTAGGTTCCTTTCTCCAAACTTTGTTTAAATATCTTTTATGTGACCCCTTGATTAATTATGTTCTTCATTCTATTTAAAATTTCTCTTGGAGAAATTGGTTTGAGAGAGTGCATATTTTAGATTAAACCCATTGTTTTCAGATGTTTAACTACCTATCAAAAGGTAATTTTGAAAATATGTGAAATACAAAAAGAGGGGAAAAAAACTCGATCTATTTGAGGAGAAAATAGTTAGAGTTGTATCAAATTTTCTCGACATTGATTCGTGGAATATGTTTTCAGATTCCACATTTTTAAAATCTCGAAGCACTTGTTAAAAAACATTCTTTCAATTACATAAAAATAAATTCCAAAATATTTTCAAAACAAAGAAATTAATAAAAGGCTTACCTAATCGTTGAGTTGCTCACAAAAACATGTGTAATTCAAGAAATACGTCATTACTTTAATTTAATTTGGTAAATTAAAAAATTAGAAAAATTGTAAAACATACAACATTTGACAAAATATTTACATATCATTCAAAAATCAAGTATAATAAATTCTCTCTTCTAGTGGGTTTTTTAGGGGCTCTTGCAAAAATAGCAAAAAAAGATAAAAAAAATGATAATAGAGCTCATGTCACTACATTTTCTACTTTATAAAAATAGCAAAATTAAAAGTCGATAATTCTTTGATAACCCTCCAATAACTTTCTGATAGTCGTCTGATATCACTAATTTTGTTAATTTTTTTTAATGTTTTTGTCATCTAATACAATTTTCGTTTTTTAATGAAGCGTAAATAGTTTTTCAATTTTTTTTATTTGTGTAAAAACTCCGTTGAATAACCTAATTTACAATAATAATTTTTCTTTGATAATTGAAAAACATTTTCCTTGTTAGTAATTGACCTTGGCCAAGGCAATATCATCCAAGGAAAGAAGTTTATAAACTATTTATTTACACTCACCTATTTTTTTTTTCTCTACAAATGTTGAAAGATGTCAAATATTGTGGCTCATAAAGCTTTGATTACACAATTTTGACATTTAATTCATGGAGCCTCAATATTTGACATCTTTAAAACTTTGTAGGATAGAAGAACTTTTGTTTGAGTTACACAATTTCCCATAATTTTATAGACTAATGAAGGAAATTATTAATCATAAGAAACAGTTAGAGAAACAAATAAAGACCCTACTTTTGTTTTTTATCTCCAAGTTTAGTCATTTTTTCTTTTTGATTAATTATTGAAATGGATAATAGCAAATTGTAATCAAATAATAGAATGAAGAAATTATTAGGTCCATAAATGGACTTTTGTTAACCAAAATTCAAGGAACCATCTCAAACCAACCACATGGGTATATAGGATTTTGTTACTTATGGAAACTAACAAAAATATTTGGAACCCTACTCTCTCTTCTTCCCAAAAGCAGTATAAACTCTATGAAATTAGCAGAATGTCAAAATTATTTCATTAAATAACGAAAAATATTATAAAATGAAGAATCATATTACAAATTTAGTTTTCATGGAAAGAAAAATGAATTTATTATAAATACTATTAAGTAGATATATATACATCCATTGTGTTTAGTATCACGATGACATGTATCACTTCTTCCACACCTTATTTAAATTTTTATGTGTCTTGAAGATATTAAATCTTAAGGATGGCGTTTGGGACGCAAAGTGGGTTATTATAGTCTGGGAATTATGATAGCTTATGTTCGAGGTGTAAAGCTTTATAGTTTAGGTTATTATAGTCTGTGTTTGGGGTGCATATTATTATAGTTCAATTGGTAGCAGTATGTAAAATAAACATTGGTTATCTTATATCATGTTTATTTCTTTTTCACTATTGTTTTTTGTCATACATATATTTGGTACATGAAATACCATTTTTTTGAAAACATAGTTCAAATTGTACCTTCCACTAACTTATACAAACTAGCAGATTACTACTTGTGATTCAAATGATTTTGACACAAACTACCCAACAAACATTAACTATGAGCTATTTCTTACGAATATACAATAAACTTTCCTAAAAGGAAAGGATCAGGGATAGGGCGGAAACAAAGTATTTTGGATATGGCAGAATCAAAATAGTACACTATACAATCGAAGTATGAATATGCCATAAACTCTCCTAGAAAGAGGGAATAAGGGATAGGGCAAACACAAAATATTTTAGATATGGCAGAGATTAATATATATATATATATATATATATATATATATATATATATATATATATATATATATATATATATATATATAACAAGAGATATGACAGTGATTTGCAGTAATGGATACTAAAAATATGGTAGAGATAGATATGAAGCAACAAAATAAAAAAGAATTAAACAACAATATTTTTGTAACGACCCAACTCCTTATACTAAGCTGAAGTCATTACTATTTAAATAAATAACAATTTTCATTTTTTAAAAAAAAACTAAATCTTAATAGATAAATTCAAATACTCGTTCACAAATCATAATTTTGAAAAATAAGAAAAGTGCTAGGTAAACATAGTCCTAGTTTCTGTCCTATCTAAATTTTAAAGAAAATGTCATAAAATAATTAACGAGTAACGATAAATTCCAATAAAATAATAAAAATCAAAATACTGTAAATATGAAAGGCGAAAGTAAATGTAGTTCCCCTATGGCAAGTGATAACTTATAGAAATAAAAGTTATTAAGGTCTATTAGGTAGAACAATGGAGTCAGAACCTGGAAAAAAGTGTCATAATGCATAGCTTTCATCGCAAATTTATAAAGATAAAAGAATATAACTTACATAAGTCTTCATCCCTGTTTTACCATGCTTTTACTGTTTTTATCACAAGATTATGAAGAAAATTAAAGGAGAGGTATAGTGAATCACAAGAGGAATGCGTGCTAAACGTATGCGATAGGTGGTAGGTTTGGAATCAACTTATGCAATGTTGTGTATGATGTCTATATCTAATTCTAAATGATGAGGCATGGTCATGCGAGATGCTCTCTATGTCTCTAATCCTCACGTAACTAGTAAGTCCTCGTTGAGTACAAGTTTTTTTATTACTTGTTCAAGTATAAACAAAACAATAGATTTTCTGAGTAATCTAAGGTTGAATACAGGGAATTGATACCAAATCTTAGCTATAAGGCCCACTCTTTATCTAGACAATATAAAATCGTTATCTATACAATATAAGGTATGCATGTCTAAGCAAAACTACTATTTACACTAGAGAATTTGTAAAAAGGAATGAGAATGGTGACAAGATAGAAATGTGAACTAACTTTTGTTAAGAAAGAGTGAAGGAAGGTCTCCGCGTAACTAGGCGATTAAGCCATGCGACAGTCTTGATGCTATAGAAATTAGCTAACTAGCTTATAATTAAGGCGAGCACCTCTTAGTGAATTAAATGTCACACTTGCTTGCCTCTCAGGATGCAAATGATAAAATTTGATTAAGTGAGATCTATCTGAAAGGGTTTACTTACAAGACTTATAACACTTCTCTTTTAAGGGTGACAACCTCTCGGCGCCAAGTACCCACACTTGTTCTCCTTTCGAGACACATATGATGGAAGTTATTTCGTAAAGGTGGAGTTTCTCTTGAAAATCCTCCTTACGCGCATTAGTCATATTCTTGTTACTTGCTCTCTCGAGTAGTTGGCGATATACACTGGTCAAGTGATGATTATAGTCCAATTAACGTGATAAGCTTTATAAGCTAAACTTCTTATCAAGAACTTATCACAAACTTAAACTACAGATAACAGATTGACAGATGAACAATAAAGGAATGTTGGATTAAAATGGTAAAAACATGCAATGTATTAAAGAGTATAAGCCTTAGGCCACTGTACAGTATGAATACATACTTTACAAAGAAATACAAAATGAAAAATAAAGAGAATGAACTTTACAAGTTAGGGGAAAGGAATGATGGAATCTTCTCTACGCCAACTCTAAGTTTTCACTAGATTAACCGAAGAAGAAGAAGAAATGCTTTTACAGACGATGGAAGGGCTACTCCTTTCCACCACTCTCTAGGATTTTGGTCGATTCATACAGATGCCTAACTCCTCTCGAAGCCGACCCGCTTACTTGGCAGGGAAGGAGTCCTTTTATACGCAACTTTCGATGGGAAACTTCTATTCTTTTGATCATATCAGTGCCGATTGCAATCTTGTCAAGTCACATCAACTCCAACTACCATTCTCGTCTTCTAGTAAATTCCTCATCCAAGAATATCTCTGTCTTATGGTGCCTATGGTACTTAAGACTCATAACATAACATAGATCCTCACCTTGAAATTGTACTTGCCAAGCAAGGTTTTGTCATTTAGTCCTTCGAACGTGCTCCTCTACGACTCGCTAGTTTCTTCTTTTATTCCTAATCTTGCGTTAAAACACTAAAGACATGGTGAAATAGGCATGGAGACTTATGTAAAGTGTATTTTCTAATATTTATGAATTTATGCTATAAGCCACACGTTTTTATCCCATTATTCTTTTTAAAAGACTATAATAACTTATATTTCTACAAGTTATCAATAGGCCACATCATCACGAAAAAAGATTCATTAGAAGACAAGAATGGTAGTTAAAGTTGTGTGGCTTTACACAATGTTGCTTTCGGGGTTGACATGTGCGGAGGAATAGAAGTTGCCATCTAAAGTAGCTTATATAAAGCCTTCATCTCTACCATGTAAAAGTGTAAGGTCTGAGTGGACCAAATCCTAGAGAGCTCCAGAAGGGCTATCTCCAATATGAGAGCTAGTGGAAAGGATTCCTTTCCACCTTGTGTAGAAGTTCTTCCCTTTCTCCGGCTCTTCTCCGGTCAACCTTTTGAGTGAGAGCTTAGGGAGAGATTAGAGAGAGAAACCACTATCCATTTTCTCTTACTTGAAAAAGAGCAAAATAATGTATTTTTATGCATTCTGCGACTTGACTCCCTTTCTTACTTTTCATTTTGTATTATTAATGTAATGTTTTGACTTTATTATTTACATGGCCAAAAGGCCTACATTATCAATATATTGCAATTTTATTTCCTGCCAATCTATCATTTCTATACTGTTCATCTATTGAAGTGTTATTAGTAATTTAAGTTCATGATAAGTTCTTATAAGAGATCTTTACTTATAAGGTTTATCACATTTAGCTGAGTTTGACTCCATCGCTTGGTCAACGTTCCTCATCAACTACTCAAGAGAGTAAGTAGCAAGGACATAGCTAAACATGTGCATGAAGAAGTTTAGATGTAAAGTCCTAGTTTAGGAGTGAGACATGAATGAACCGGTATCATATCTAAGTGAGAGGGATCCTGAGGATATGAAATCAAGATATGAAAGTAATGTTAAGAAAGACTTAAAAGAATTAAAAGTTACTACCTATACCAACAAGGTGCACTTTCCTTTTCTGTGGCTCGATCATAGGATCTCCAAAGTTAAGTGTGCTTAGCTTGGAGCAATTCCATGTTCGGTGACCTCCTGGAAATTTTCTTAGAATGCATGTGACTGACGAGACAATGCATGCTGAAAGGACTTAAGTTGGTTTGTGGTGCACTTATGTAGATTGTTAATAATATGAAACCATATATTGCATTCTCAATAAATTTATTAGCCATATATAATTCGTTTCCGACAAAAAGACTTTGGAATGAAATGAAGCATGTACTTCATTATCTCTGAGGAACGAGCGATATGAATTTGTTACATTAAAATATATCAAAATTTAATATAGTTGGTTTTGTAAATTCTGGATATTTATCTGATCCACATAAAGTTAGGTCTCAAATAGATTATTTGCTAATAAATGGAGGAACTGCTATATCATGATGATCATTGAAGCAAACCATAACAGTTACTTTCTCAAATCATGTTAAATTCTTACAATTCACGATGTTAGTTGAGAATGTGTATGGTTCAGATCAATGACTCAACACATTCGATTAGGAGTGTGTACCTATGATCACTCGCATGACTATGTGTTCCTACGAAAATCACTCACGATTAAAGGTGTTCATACGGTCTTACTAACCCAAGTGTGCTCCACTGAGCTCACGACATTATTTTTATGTTCCTAAATGGAAGTTAACAGATTACCGACTGGGACCAATAGTAGGTCATTTACGAGGTATATTTTTATACACTCACTATTTTTTATATTTAATATTTCAGGCAAAAGGTAAAGGATTTGAAAAGCTAGCGATCGATAGGAAGGGCCCGTGACATGCCATATGGAGACCTTATTCTACTTTCGCTTCTATTTATTTCAGTTTTTCAGTATTATGTTTTTTAGACATTTTTAATTAAATTTTTATCCTATTTGTTTAACTTTATTTTATTTAAAGAACTGTTAGAACCTGCAGGTCATATTTTCATTGGAGAAGATATGCTCAATTTATTAGAAGAGACACTCTATTCATTGGATAAGAGATGCTAAATATATATAAAAACGAGACAATATAATCGTTGGAGAAGTAATGCTTAATTTTTTTTTGAAGAAGATCAATTTGTGGATAAGTTTGTTCTAGTTGGTTTTAATAAATTTGAGTTGACGTAGTTTCAGACTCAATCACCACAAGGCACAATTTGATTAGATGAGTTACTTAGTATCACATTTGTCGATAATTAATTTAAATTAATGACATGTCAATTTATGATTGACCAAAATTTCTTAGTCAACAATAACTATTATGAATATTTAAGTTCTTTGCCAATTTTTTTAATTTAAAAAATTATATTTTTTTTTTAGTTTTAAAATTTTGATTTTGATTAAAAAAACACTACTCTATAAATCTAAATTATACAAAATATAGAAAACAATAAAAGTAATATCAATTGTGTTTATTTTTATTTAAAACAAAAAATTAAGGACGATTTGGTAATTTTTTGGTTATTGTTTAATTTTTTAAAATTGTGTTTTCTTTCAAACATTTTTTTATGCATGATTTTCATATTTGGTAAGTAAACATTTAAAACCTTATCCAATTTTAAAATCCAAAAGTTTCTTTTTTAAAACATCTTGATCTTAAATACTATTTGAGCCAATCTTTTGCTTACTACTCAACAAGATTTGTTGATTTTATTAAGATGGATGATACCAATTATGTTAGGCAAGTAATATCTCTCCTAGTACAATCATATAATTGGAATTGGATATTAGATAAATAACAAATCAATGAGAGACTTTTCACTCACTTAACCAATCATGACTACCAACCAAAATTTTGATGCAACCTTGTCAATTTAAAGTGATTGATTTTCTTTTCTTTTTCTTTATTTTCTCTTTAGAAGAAACTTCTATTGATTGTATGTTTAATTAACATAACTGACTGTACGATTGGATTGTTTATGAAAAAATATTTTTTAATAATAAATTCTTTAAAAAATCTTTTCTGTAAAATGAGTTTAAAATCTAAACACTTTCATGTTTGGTTTGACCTCTTTATAAATATTTATATGTAAAATTGTGTTTGATTTGTCCTATACTAACAAATGTTTATACTTAATTCAAATTACTATAAAAGTCTATTAAACATTGTAAACTGATTTCATAAATAAATACACGTATTTTGAATTTTTTTTAGAAATATATTTTAAAATTAATTGCACGTTGTTTTGAAATTATTAATTTTGTAGTTACTTAAAACATTAATTTCATTTTTTGTATTAATTTTCTTGGATAATTCAATTTTAGAAGCACAAATAACTTGAAATGTAAATACATAACTACAAAAAAAATATTTGATTCCCAACAATAAAATATATATAAATAAGATAAATATTTTTTTCGAGACAATATAATATCAATTAGACAAAAAGATGTACAATTTGATCGCGATCTTAATTCATCTTTAATTCACGAGCCGAAAATTCATCATTGACATCCTCATGATTTCTTTCACAAATGTTAGGGTGAAGTAGATTTGGTTGAGAAATGAACATTTGTAAATCCCTATATTTAAATGTATATGATCACACATTGAAAAAAATTCAAAGTATTTGAAAATTAACAAAAACAAATAGAAAACAAAACAAAAAGAATGACAGAGTGAAAAATAGATAGTAAAAATGAAAATAAAAAATAGAGGAAGAAAAATAGACATTTGGAAGAGATTCCTCGTTAAACACCAAAGAAACATTTATTCTAAAATTTAGTTGCATATGTTTTCTCTAAAATGATTTATTTTATAATCTCATTTTTCTAAAACTTATTTTAAACCAATACGAAACACCTCAATTTATCTTAAAATGAATTATTTTAAAAATTAAACACTTCAAAAATCAATCCAAACACACTTTTACAAATTGTTGGGCGGGTGAAAATTGTGTGGCACCCTAGTTATCATACATAAAGAAAAAGAGAAACATGATTGTAAATCCCTTCTAAAATTTAAAAATATGTTTAAATGACACATTTAAAATTAGAACTAAATTGTTATAGGACCAGCTACTTACCTTCTTTTATGTCTTTCATGATGTTATCTATTTTTCTAATAAGTTAATTCTAATTAATTTAGTTTTAATTTCACTTGAAATATATATGTATCTATGACTTTTCATTTTGTTAATCGTTCTAAGACTTTACATCTCATATATTTGTACTAATATATTATTGTTTTTACAGGTCCTTACTTGTTTAAGGTGTTGAATTGATATTAAATGTTTAACGTTTATATGCTTGAAAGTTTATAATGTTTGAGGAGTTTGATAACATATATAAATACTCGTTATTATAGTCCTTTTTAGTAGAATAATGAGGATAATACACATAAAAAGAGTATCAAAGCACATAATCTATGTTGTAAATACATAAGTATTTAGAAATATATACGTATTTAGAAAGCATTTAGAAATACATACGTATTTAGAATTACATAAGTATTTAGAAATACATACGTATTTAGAAAGTATTTAGAATTATATACGTATTTAGAAATACATCTTACACAAGCATTATGCCTGTTTAGGCGATTGCCATGTCTAAACGTAGGATGATTAAAAAGGCAGAAACTAGTGAATCATAGGAGACATCTTTTGTAAAGGCTACGTGATGGGAACTCATTTGGTGAAAGGAATAGTCTTTCAGCTAGGCTGTAAAGAGTTTCTTCTTCTTCTCCAATGAAACTTTTGTTGGGATTTATATCCTAAAACTCGTAGATTGTAAATATAATTTATTGACTGTTGTTAATAAAATGTTATTATAGTAATAATTGTTATTGACTATATTATTAGTTTTGTCTTAATAACTAAAATACAGTAAACTAACATCTTAAGCTGTTTGATATGTCTTGAATAGTATGTAGAGACATACAGAGATCAATGTTCGAGATCAACTTAATGGGTCTATAGTATAGGGATAAGATTGGGCACCTTATCCTGGTAAAACTATGGACACAACTCACTTTATTTTTTTTATATAAACATAATGATCAAACGCGTTCGTGTAGGTGACATGGGAGTGAGGGTATCCTATACAATGAGTTTGCATATGAGCAGACCACAAAATAGTAACCAATAGATGTAACTCTATTAACTAGTTAGGTTTCTATTTCGTTAAGATGACCTAGGTAACTTAGTCTAAATCATGAGTGTATTATGAACTCCTGTTCGCGAGGGATTATCCTTTGATTTGTATGGGTGAGAATGGTCGGATCACCGACTCAATAAGCTTATCATTTTAAGAACAAGACTGAGTTGACAGTTGGAAACATAATTATATAAGCTGGAATTCACTCATTCCCTACCTAACAGTAAGTAGATGAGTGTTCCCTTAATGGTGACTTCAAGACTTGAACAAAGGACTCTACCCTCTCTATGGCACGAGAGGGGTTTCTGTTTATTGGTTAGACCATAAACAGGTTGTTCATTAGAGGAGCACAGGTATTTAAGGATTAGAGGTAACCCAGGGGTAAAATGGTAAATTGACCCAGCTGGTGTTACGAACACTCGTGAAGGACTAACTTACTTTTATTTTTCTATATCCATGGACACATAAATTTATCTACCGTGAGAAAAGTTCAGTTGTGCGTCTTTAGTGGACACATAGTTAACAAATATTGATTAATGTGGTTAATGAGTTTAGCCAATTTATCTCACATCATTGTAGCTTTCTGATCTGTAGGTCTATTAGGTCACCTTTCTAGCTCGTAAAAGGTAATAAGATTTATTTATATTTGTTCTAATTTGAAATGTTCAAATTTATATTTGTTCTAATTTGAAGTGCCTCTTCCTTAAACACCGTATAACTCTTTTATGTAGTACTCGACTTTTGACTCTCATATACGATGGAGTGTCCATTCTGCACAAGACATAATCCAACGTATAATCGGATACATCAACATGAGCTTCAATAGGTCCGGTTACACCCACAGACCCCATAGTTGGCCCTTCCATTTGGACTTGATTCAAGACACGATTGTCGACACACAACCGTACATTTCCATTATCTTCTTTCCGTAAAAAGACTTGGACTTCGTACAAAGCATTTGCAGGTCTAATTAATCTTGCACTTGACAATCTGTTTGACTGCCTCTGAAGTTCAGGTAACTCTAGTGGCACCATATGACAAGCATTCTTTGTAGGCGATTCTAACTTGGGTAAACTATCAACCATCTCATCCCAATACTTCTCCATGACACACCTTGTGTCTTTACGAAGTGTCTCCCCCAAGCTATCTGCAAACTCAAATGATGTGACCTCAAATGTTGTTTCGTCTCGAATGAGGCCCTCTCTCAGTTGCATGGCCGGAATCATTCTCAATCTTTTGGGTTGGTTGAAAGCATTAGGATCACCTGATGTTCAAGGAGGAATTCCATTCCAGGTACTACATCAAAGTCATCCATACATATAACCACAAAGTCTACAGGCCCGCTTCATCCTTCCAACTGTATCATCGTTCGTTTCACTAATTCGACGACAGGTAAAATTGTAGAATTCATGACCTTCATTTTTTCTCTATCCTTCTTCCAATGAATGTTCATCCATCTTACTTCTGTCACCATTATGAAATTGTGGGTTGCATCAGAGTCAACCATATGCTCTTCGCGTGCTTCCAGTTGACCTAGGTGTCAACATATATTAGAGCCCCTTTCACATGTTTACTTGTCTCCCCCACTTTCTTCTAAAGACAGAACAAGAATCTTATGGCTCCTACTCTAGGATTCTCAACTTCCTCTACTTGGCCAACTTCCTTTTTTAATTGACTCAACTTGTCATCTGAGTCTGAAGCAAAAGAGGTCTGAAAGGCATAGAAGGGCAATTTATTCAGACACTCCTTAGCTCGATGTGACCCGTCACATATGTAGCAACTGAAATGATGACTTCATGTGTTCAAACTATTATGTCTTCGTCAGGTGTTCCCTGTGTTGGGTTGGGAAGATTTGCAATCTCTACCGGAACTTCTGTCTTCATTGTCAGCTTCAGGAGAATTCGACCGACTTTTAGATATAATTGGTTTTTTCTTGAAGGATTTGTTGGAAAATTTAGAAAAAGTTAATTTGTGAAATTTTCCTACCAATTCAACCTCAATTTTCGGTAAGTTAAATTGAAAAATTTTAGAAGTTGGCTAATTAAAATTTGTTAAGTGAAGTGATTGAAATTTTTTCCTTATTGTTTAGGATTGATTTTAAATGGGAAAAATTGATTGACAACCAAGGATTTTCTTTTAGGTAATCTCAGGTAAGAGATGCTACTATTGGACCCTCGAGTGAAAATTTAAGATTGTGCATGTATTGACTGATTGTGCATTGACAATTGGTAAAATGCATAGATGGGTTGTAAGAGATTATACTACTCGACCTTCGAACATAAATTTAAGAATCTACATGTATCGACTGATTATGCATTGACACTAAGTAAAATGCGTAGTTGAGTTGTAAGAGATTATACTATTGGACCTGGAAACATAAATTTAAGATCATGCATGTATTGACTAATTATGCATTGACATTAGGTAAAATATATAAATGAGTTGTAAGAGATTCTACTACTGCACCTTCGAGTGAAAATTTAATAGTGTTGCATGTGTCTACTGATTATGTATTGAGAGGCTAAAATGCATAGGTGAGTATGTAGGAGTTGTTTGTAACGACCCAACATTTCTAAGTAAGTCGAGGTCGTTAATTTTTAACAAATAAACTTTGATTGATACAAATCGAAACATAAGTCAATTTAAAAACAAAACATGTCAGGCCTGATTTTCAAATATTCAAGAAAACTTAACAACAACACTATTTACAAATAAAAGTTTGTAAACTAAGTTTTAGTACATCTTAAACCTTAAAAGAAATCATAAGCGGAAGCAAAATAACACATTCCCTATGGCAATCACGCTTCCTTCCTGCCCCTCGCCGGTTTGCCACCTTTATTTCCTTTGCCTGAAAATTAAACATAAGAAGGGTGAGTATAACAATACTCAGTAAGAGACCCTCTACTGGTCTCGTCAGGGGAAAATAAATTGTTAAAGTTCTATTGGGACACCCTGTACAGTCGCAGTCTTGTGATCCCGTAGGATACACATTTCAGTCTAACGCCCCGAAGGACGTACATATCAGTCTGACGCCCCGAGGGACGTACATATCAGTCAAGTGTTCTGCAGAACACATATCAGTCAAATGCTCCCGAAGGTGCAAAATAAATTGGTGATCCCGTGGGACACCTACAAGGTAATCATCCCAATACAACCTAACAATCTATCCCCTCATTCCATTCAACCCATCCTTCAGATACTTCAAAACATAGAGTTCTTTCTCTCAACGTCCTAACAGTCAACTTATCTCACTTAGGTCATATGTCTGTCAATAACATACTAATACATCAGTCAATCAAACTATACAGTCAATACACCCCTCAGATCACCAGCACACAGTCATACTTTAGCGTAACGACACCCAATCTAAACGACAATCACAAGATCGCATCTGCATCTCATACAAGCATAATCTACAATTTTCGTCCTGTCCACATCCACACACATATATATATATTCCATGACAATCACAATATGCATTCCACATTAAGTCTACTTCAATTCCTATGCATATATATATATATTTTCAGTCAATCCACAGTGTACATTCAGCACCGAATCTACACCCATACGTGTATAAACATAAGTATCATCTCAACATCTTTACTCAGTCAAAGATAATCATTTAGACATGCAATTCACAATCATAAGTGAGTCCAGTAGAAAATCCCTTACCTTCAAATTTGTTAAGCTCCTTAACCACGTTGAAGTCTATGAAGAACGAACCTAAACATTAAGAAAATTTCTCAATAATTCCCTTCAACGCATCAGTCATTTAAATTCAACCCAATGTGAATCTTTTTGCAACTTACCCAAATCTTCGCGAAAGAAATCGAGCAGTGGCTTTGCGAAGAGATGACGTGCGGCGGAAAGACCGTATACAGATGGCCGGAGAGTCGCGCGGCAGTGCAGACGACGGAGGAGAAGAAATCGGCGGCGGCTGGGCTGAAAACAGAGGAGAAAGGAGAGGGGAGACAGCCGGCGGTTACAGGTTCACGCGGCGGCCTTGCTTCGCGAACAGAGATGGCGGCCGACGGTTGCAGCGACGTCCGGCTGGGTTTGGACGGAACGGAGAGGAAAAGAGAAGATGGAGATGGCCGACGGCAGTTGCTGTGCGAACGGATGGGGCGGCTGACTGCGGTTGGCTGCGGCAGGACGGGAAGAAGAATAGGGAAAATGGGTGGGCGGCTGCTAGGGTACCGGAAGGAGAAGAAAAGAAAAATGAGAGAGGGGTTGTGTGCGCGCGAGAGAGAGAGGTAAATTTCTTTTTCTTTTCTTTTTATTTAAATTAAGTATAAAAATATATATATATATATAAAATTAAAAACAAAATATATATATACATACCTTTGGGGCATTACATTCTTCCCTCCTTAAGAAACTTTCGTCCTCGAAAGTTCTAATCCTGAAATAACTCTGGATAACGAGTCCTCATTTCTTCCTCTCGCTCCCATGTCGCCTCTTCAATTCGATGATTCCGCCACAAAACCTTTACTAATGGAATGCTTCTATTACGAAGCATCTTTACCTCTCTAGCCAGAATCTCCACAGGTTGTTCTACATAGCTCAAATGCTCATCAATCTCCAAGGGTTCATAGTCCACTACATGAGACGTATCGGCCACATACTTCCTCAACATCGAAACATGGAAAACATTATGAACTGCAGAGAGTGATGGTGGTAATGCCAAGCGATACGCCACAACACCAACCCTCTCTAAGATCTCAAATGGTCCAACAAAACGAGGACTTAACTTCCCTTTCTTCTCAAAACGCATAACACCCTTCATAGGTGCTACCTTCAAGAATACCTTTTCTCCCACATCGAACTTAAGGTCTTTTCGCCGTACATCTGCATAACTCTTCTGTCTACTCTGCGCTGTTTGCATACGTGCTCTAATCTTTTGAATAGCCTCATTAGTAGACCGAACTAATTCAGGTCCCATCAATCTATGTTCACCAACCTCACTCCAACAAACAGGGGTTCTACAACATTTGCCATACAAAGCCTCAAATGGTGCCATACCGATGGTAGCCTGGAAACTGTTGTTATAAGCAAACTCCATCAAATGTAGATGAGAGTCCCAACTACCTGGAAACTCTATAACACAAGCTCGTAGCATATCCTCTAAAACTTGGTTCAAACGTTCAGTTTGACCATCAGTCTGTGGATGAAAGGCTGTACTGAAATCCAATCTCGTACCCATAGCAGTCTGAAGTCCCTTCCAAAACTTGGAAGTAAACCGTGCATCCCTATCAGAAACAATCGATACAGGCACTCCATGCAGTCTCACAATCTCAGTTAAATACAACTCTGCCCACTTACTAGCAGTATAAGTGGATTTTCCTGGTACAAAATGTGCCGATTTCGTAAGCCTGTCTATGACAACCAGAATCACTGTGAAACCCTTCAGGGTCTTAGGCAGCCCTGAAATAAAATCCATCGACACATTCTCCCACTTCCACTCTGGCACACTTAAAGGTTGTAATAAACCTGCTGGTTTCTGTCTAGGTGCCTTAACTTGCTGACATACTAGACACTTACTAACAAATTCCGCCACTTCCCTTTTCATATTCCGCCACCAATAAAATCGTTTTAGATCCTGATACATTTTCGTGCTACCAGGATGCATGGAAAATGGGGAATTATGGGCTTCATCTAGTAAGTCAATCTTAACTGTACTGTTCGCTGGCACACATAAACGTCTCTCAAACATCAACCCACCATCAGAGGATATGGAGAACTCATCAGTCTGCCCTGTTTCAACAAGGCGACGTCTCTCCATCAAATAAGGATCATTACTCTGAGCATCAACAATCTTGTGCCTCAGAGTCGGTTGCACCGTTAATTGAGCTAGCTGTGAGGTGACTCTCCCCACAGACACTGCAATCTCAGCTCTCTCCAAGTCTCGATGCAATGGTACCTGTCTAGTAATGAGTGCTGCCGAATGTGATACTTTTCTACTAAGAGCATCAGCCACCACATTCGCCTTACCAGGATGGTATAATATCTCACAGTCATAATCTTTTACCAACTCGAGCCACCTTCGCTGTCTCATATTCAACTCCTTCTGAGTGAAGAAGTACTTTAGGCTCTTATGGTCAGTAAAGATTTGTATCTTTTCACCGTACAAGTAATGTCTCCATATCTTCAATGCAAAAACCACTGCTGCCAACTCCAAATCATGTGTGGGGTAGTTCTGCTCGTGACTCTTCAACTGACGAGAGGCATAAGCAACCACCTTACCTTTCTGCATCAAAACACAACCCAGTCCTTTCTTGGAAGCATCACTGTAAATCACAAAACTTCCAGATCCATCTGGTACAGTAAGGACCGGTGCAGTAACTAACCTTTGCTTAAGGTTCTGAAAACTATCCTCACAAGCTGGACTCCAAACAAACGGAGTTCCCTTCCTTGTCAACTGAGTCAAAGGAGTAGCCAAACGTGAAAAATCCTCCACAAACCTCCGGTAGTACCCTGCTAAACCCAGAAAACTACGAACCTCACTAACTGTAGAGGGTCGAGACCAACTGGTAACCGCTTCTATCTTTGCAGGGTCTACTGAAACTCCCTCACTGGAAACCACATGACCAAGAAAAGCCACCTGCTTCAACCAAAATTCGCACTTCGAGAACTTAGCATACAGTTTATTGGCTCGAAGAGTCTCTAATACCTTATGTAAATGTTCCTCATGTTCGACTTCAGTCTTGGAATAAACCAAGATATCATCAATGAAGACTATCACAAAAGTGTCCAAGAAATCCTTAAACACCCTGTTCATCAAATCCATAAATACAGCAGGTGCATTAGTCAAACCAAAAGACATCACTATGAATTCATAATGTCCATACCTCGAACGAAAGGCAGTCTTAGGAATATCACGGTCTCTAATCCTCAACTGGTGATAACCTGACCGTAAGTCAATCTTAGAGAACACCGTGGCTCCCTGTAACTGATCGAACAAATCATAGATTCTGGGTAAAGGATATCTGTTCTTGACTGTTACTTTATTCAACTCTCTATAGTCAATGCAAAGACGCATCGACCCATCCTTCTTCTTCACAAACAATACTGGTGCACCCCAAGGTGACACACTAGGTCGAATAAAGCCTTTGTCAAGCAATTCCTGTAACTGTACCTTCAGTTCTTTCAACTCAGCAGGAGCCATCCTATAAGGGGCTCTAGAAATAGGAGTAGTGTTTGGCTCCAACTCAATGGCAAAATCAACCTCTCTATGTGGCGGTAGTCCTGGAAGATCTTTTGGAAATACATCTGGGTATTCTCTTACCACAGGTTCTGAAGTTAAAGAAGTCTCACCTTCCCTAGTATCCACCACACTTGCCAAAATACTCCAAGTACCCTGGTTGAGTAGTTTACTAGCTTTCATAGCTGAGATTACTTTAGGCAGTACTACTGTTCCTACTCCCTTGAATTTAAAGCTAGATGCAGTAGGGGGACTGAACACAACTTCCTTACGAGAACAATCAATACTAGCATGATTAGTAGCTAGCCAATCCATACCTAAAATTACATCAAAGTCACGCATATCTAATACCAACAAGGTTACGTCCAGCACACGACCAGCTATCTCAATTTCACATGCTTTAATCTTTTCCTTAGACAACATAATTTCTCCAGACGGTGTAGACACTGACAAAACATAGTCTAAGGGTTCCACCTCTAAGCATGCATGCGTCACAAAAAGCGATGAAATAAATGAATGAGAAGATCCCGAGTCAAACAAGGTCAAGGCAAAATGCCCTAATACTGGTAATGTACCTGTCACTACTGTGCCGGCCTTCTCTGCCTCTGATCTATTAGTGGCAAAGATTGTACCCCGCTGTGGAGGTCTCTCTCCCTGACTGCTCGATCCAGCCCCAGTAGATCTCAAGGGACACCTATCAGCCATGTGTCCCTTCTTGCTTGCACTTATAACAGACTCTCGTTCCCATCAAACAACGACCCAGGTGGCGTTTCCCACACGTATCACATACTGGCCTCTCTTGAGTAGTGTCTCCTGCACCGCCAGAACTCTGCTGGAAACTGCGAAAAGAATCACCTGGTCTCATGTTCCTCTGAGGAACTCCTACAGTTCTCTGCTCTACTTTTCTCTTTTGACCCGACGACGATCCCTTATTAAAGCTCCTTGGCTGTCTTTCATCCTTCCCAATACTCATATCCACTGCCAGACGCAGTGCTTCAGCTTGGGTAGTGGGCTTTAGTGCTCGCACAAAACCCCTAATTTCATCTCTCAATCCCTTGACGAACCTATCAGCTCTAGCCTGCTCATTACTAACAAGCTCAGGGGCAAAACGTGACAGCATATCAAACTCCTGGTCGTACTCCTCGACTGTCATATATCCTTGCTTCAACTCCAAGAATTCCTGGCTTTTGGCGTCTCTAAGGTTAGCCGAGAAAAACTTGGTATAGAAGCAGTCCTTAAACTGATCCCAGGTAATCTGCCTCACATCTCCACCTAGCATGCGCATTGTAGTCCTCCACCAGATAATGCCTCTGTCCCTCAGTAGAAAAGCAGCACACTGAACTCTGTGCTCCTCGGGACATCTCATGTAATTAAATATGGTTTCCACAGAGGACAACCACATTTCAGCTTTAGTAGGATCCTCCAGTGACCCATCAAACGTCTGAGGGTCATACTTCCGAAAGTCCCTCAAATGTTTCGCCTCAGCAGAAAGTTGGTTAGGTAATTCTTGTGCAGGAGGGGCTGCTGGTGCAGGGGGAACTACAGGTGCAGGTGGGACTGCAGGTGCCTGCTGGTTTTGAGCTATAGCTGTCATAAGTTCTGTAAACCTCTGCTCCATGTGAGCAGACAGTGCATCAAACTCGACGTGAGTCACGGGTGCAGCAGGAATTCGCTGTTCAGCTTGACCCTCAGTAGGCTGATTACGACCTGCTCCTCTACCTCGGCCTCCTGCTCCTCTACCTCGGCCTCTACGACCTCCTCTACGTACTTCTTCCCTTGGCGGCATAATTCCTATTATCCACCAACAACACTCTTTAACAAAATCTTAATCATAAACATAAGCAAGTCTTTATCGTCATGCAATCTAGTTTAATTTAGGCAAGGTCATGCAAATAAACCATACATATAAGCATCAAGCATACCTGACGAGAGACGAAGGGTCGCGTTTGCCATAGGAACACAAAAACATAGACTTACATCGTAAGTCAGTCTACAGAACCTAAAACTTAGGCTCTGATACCAACTGTAACGACCCAACATTTCTAAGTAAGTCGAGGTCGTTAATTTTTAACAAATAAACTTTGATTGATACAAATCAAAACGTAAGTCAATTTAAAAAAAAAAACAATGTCAGGCCTGATTTTCAAATATTCAAGAAAACTTAACAATAATACTATTTACAAATAAAAGTTTGTAAACTAAGTTTTATTACATCTTAAACCTTAAAAGAAATCATAAGCGGAAGCAAAATAACACGTTTCCTATGGCAATCACGCTTCCTTCCTGCCCCTCGCCGGTTTGCCGCCTTTATTTCCTTTGCCTGAAAATTAAACATAAGAAGGGTGAGATTTTAAAATACTCAGTAAGAGACCCTCTACTGGTCTCGTCAGGGGAAAATAAATTGTTAAAGTTCTATTGGGACACCCTGTACAGTCGCAGTCTTGTGATCCCGTAGGATACACATTTCAGTCTAACGCCCCGAAGGACGTACATATCAGTCTAACGCCCCGAGGGACGTACATATCAGTCAAGTGTTCTGCAGAACACATATCAGTCAAATGCTCCCGAAGGTGCAAAATAAATTGGTGATCCCGTGGGACACCTACAAGGTAATCATCCCAATACAACCTAACAATTTATCCCCTCATTCCATTCAACCCATCCTTCAGATACTTCAAAACATAGAGTTCTTTCTCTCAACGTCCTAACAGTCAACTTATCTCACTTAGGTCATATGTCTGTCAATAACATACTAATACATCAGTCAATCAAACTATACAGTCAATACACCCCTCAGATCACCAGCACACAGTCATACTTTAGCGTAACGACACCCAATCTAAACGACAATCACAAGATCGCATCTGCATCTCATACAAGCATAATCTACAATTTTCGTCCTGTCCACATCCACACACATATATATATATTCCATGACAATCACAATATGCATTCCACATTAAGTCTACTTCAATTCCTATGCATATGTATATATATTTTCAGTCAATCCACAGTGTACATTCAGCACCGAATCTACACCCATACGTGTATAAACATAAGTATCATCTCAACATCTTTACTCAGTCAAAGATAATCATTTAGACATGCAATTCACAATCATAAGTGAGTCCAGTAGAAAATCCCTTACCTTCAAATTTGTTAAGCTCCTTAACCACGTTGAAGTCTATGAAGAACGAACCTAAACATTAAGAAAATTTCTCAATAATTCCCTTCAACGCATCAGTCATTTAAATTCAACCCAATGTGAATCTTTTTGCAACTTACCCAAATCTTCGCGAAAGAAATCGAGCAGTGGCTTTGCGAAGAGATGACGTGCGGCGGAAAGACCGTATACAGATGGCCGGAGAGTCGCGCGGCAGTGCAGACGACGGAGGAGAAGAAATCGGCGGCGGCTGGGCTGAAAACAGAGGAGAAAGGAGAGGGGAGACAGCCGGCGGTTACAGGTTCACGCGGCGGCCTTGCTTCGCGAACAGAGATGGCGGCCGACGGTTGCAGCGACGTCCGGCTGGGTTTGGACGGAACGGAGAGGAAAAGAGAAGATGGAGATGGCCGACGGCAGTTGCTGTGCGAACGGATGGGGCGGCTGACTGCGGTTGGCTGCGGCAGGACGGGAAGAAGAATAGGGAAAATGGGTGGGCGGCTGCTAGGGTACCGGAAGGAGAAGAAAAGAAAAATGAGAGAGGGGTTGTGTGCGCGCGAGAGAGAGAGGTAAATTTCTTTTTCTTTTCTTTTTATTTAAATTAAGTATAAAAATATATATATATATATAAAATTAAAAACAAAATATATATATACATACCTTTGGGGCATTACATTGTTGGTTGATTTTATGTTACGTTTATGCATGTTTGGATTATATGCTTATAAACTGTTATGATTGATGTTTCATGTCATGTTATTTTGACTATTACATGCTTCTTGGACTGATGGTGTCTATTAGCTTTGACTATTAGGTTTTGTGTGCCCTACATGTATAGCGTCCCTCGAGATCACCACGATATACATTATGGCTATGTGCGTTTAATAGGACCACTAGTCTATCAGTCTCCTGGTGGGCCGATGGGATCACTCACAACCCGATTTATTGTATGTTCCTTCGGGATCATCAAACTATGAGTGTTCCTATGAGATCATTAGTTCAGGTATGTTCCACTGGGCACATGATAGTATTATTTTATGGTACCTCCCAACAGGAAGTTAATAGAACATCTGGCGAGCGATAGGGGGGCATGTGACATATCATATGGAGACTCACTTTTGCTTCCACTTTACATTATTCATTTTTTACTATTTTTTAATTTAAAGATTTTATTTAAAAAATTTATTTTATTTATTTATTTTCTATAAAATTTGTAAAACTAGCTACAATATGTTTTCATAGTATTTCACGGATTTTATTAATTTTTGTTTTATGAACATTTGTTTGAAAATTATTTTAATAAAGTTTTAAGAAACTATCAAAACACTTTTATTTATATTTAAAATAATGACCTCAACTTAGTATAAAAGGTTGTCTCCTTACATTTTACATTTTGGGCATTGACATTCTACTTCACTTTCTTAACTCATACGTTAGATGTAATTTCATCTGCAGACAAATTTTTTAATGCCTCAAGTTTGAAATATTTTGTGATTTATTGAGGTGTTTTTTTTTTCTTCCTCCTAATTCTAGTTTATCTTACATTGTCATTGGATATTAACACCAATATGCAAGTTCTATTTTTTTTTTTTTAATTTTACACTCAATGTTATTCTGATTTACTTCAACATTTCAATTAGAAAAAAAAATATAGAGTAGAGGAGTCAAGGGGGATGTAATAGAACAAAAATTAGTTTTTGAGTTTATTTGATTAAAAAAATATGTGTTTTCATAAGATAATTATAGAATAAACTACCAAGATGTTTTGGTTATTTATTCATTTAATAAATATGTTAAATACAGAGCATAATTATCCAAATATAAATGTCATATCACACTTTAATGGAATTATAGCACTGAGGACCAAAGTAAGTTCTTTTAAAAACAAATTAGAACTAAAACCTACCTTTTTAAAAGTTGAAAAATAGTAAAAGAAATAAAAGTTGAAAAATAGTAAAAGAAAATAAAACAAAATAGATATAGAGTTCAAATTAATAGGATTTAAATCTTTGTTTTCTCTAAAATGTGTGTTTGTATGAGAGTAATTATAGGGCTATCATTTTTTAAAAGGTAAAGGCAGCCATAGCTTCTTTAGATTTCCTTTGGTCATTGATTGACTCAATAGTAGTAATAATTAGTTCATTTTAACCTTTTGCACTAATTATCAATTTGAATTATTTGTACTTCATTGGTACACTTCAAATTTAAAATTTTGGTAAAAGCAAAAGTAGAATATCTATTGCTATTTATTGCAGTCAATTAGAAGGTTTGAAACTTATAAAGTATTAATTTTAAAGAAAAAACAACAGTAAAAGTTAATTGATTGTAATCTATTAATTAATTATAACGGTAAAATTATGCATTAAAACATTTAGTTTGACTAAATCATTTATCATGACTAAGCAATTTGTTTTTAATTCAGGTCAAAAATATAAAAAAATAAATATAATAATTATTTTAAATAACAACAAAGTTAAAAAATATTAAAATATTTTTAAATATAGGAAAATGTTATTGACCATAAATAATGTATATAGTGGTAAACATGTATTGATAGACATAATCATAGATAATGATATCAGTGTCATCTTTCTTTAAGAATACGCATGATATTACTCCTATTATCGGTTCATTGTAAAAAAATGCATTATCGTTGTCATATCTATTTGTAATAACGAAATCATAGTTTGCATGTTAATATAGAGTAAAATAAAAAGATGAATGCAATAAAAAAATGTATTGATTAAATATTAAAAAGGAAAATGAAGGGGATGATGATGTATGATTGATTTGCATGCATGAGAAATAGAAATAGAAGGGGTTAGGTTGGAATATATCACAATCTTGAGCCATATTGGCAATGCCAATTGGGACCCCATTCTTCATCCATCATGGGGGACATACATTTCTTCTTTGTCCTTTCCTTTTTACCCACTACCCCCAATTTCTCACACATCACATTGGGAGAGAGACTTATGAGAAAGATGGAGACTTTATGTGAGAGAACTTGAAAAGGACACCTTATGCCAATACAGAGTGGGTTTTTGAGCAAGAAAAGTTATTTCTATAAAATCTCAAATTCTTTAGATCCCATGGTAAATTATTTACCTCTATCTATCGGTATCGCTCACATTATTGTTCCAAACTCGAGAGATGGGAGAGTTTTTTTTCTTTAATTAATAACTTAACATCTTTAAAATCGATAGAGATATGTTAATTAATTGATCAACAAGAGAGACGGATAAAAACTGAACGAGGAAAAGCATATATTTTTACCTTTTTAAAAAGTGACATAGCTTAAAATGTTAAAAGCGTTTTATCACCCGACTAAGAAAACATAAAATATCTAAATTGGTTGTACTTAGAGTGAGAAAGAGTTACGTTAGGGTTTTGTTTCTTTGAAAAAAAGAATTGAACATATTATTTTAAGAAAAAACTTGGTGCATCCATCTACGTGCTTCATCTCTCCATCCCAAAAGAATAATATTAAAAATCTTTTATAAAAATAATTTTTAATCTTGTTTTTGTGTAATAATCGAATGGATGCAATCTAGAATCGACCTATTATTTTATATGCTTTGCTTTTTGATTGTTGATGGAGAGAATACGTTGCCTTACTTTTCCTTTCATTCATTACTTTCATTGTTTTTTCCTTTCCCTCTCTCCTTTTCCTTTGTCCGACCAAATTTCTTTGCCCACAAAGACTCTCCCTCTTTCCACATCAACCACATTCAAAGGAATAGTTCATCATGTAGTAAATAAATAACTCAAGTACTAGTATTATGTTTTAATTTTTTTTATGTACTTTTAAATATTATAATACATAAATTTTTAACTCCAGTGAAAATTCAAACATAACTTTACCAAGTTCCTACTAATTAATGACCATTTATATGTATATATATATATAAACAATGGTATACTGATGTTGATATTTGTATATTCTTTATTAGAGTTCTATTGACATATACTACAGATGTTGGTTTGTCTCCTTGACTTCATATTATTAAGGTAACTACATGTAAAAACAAACTATCATTTTAATCATTAAACACAAGCCTTAAACAAAAAAAATATCAAATAAGTATATTAGTGGTAGACTTTTGTATATAACCATCTATCAATGATAATGATAAAACAAAGAATAGAAATGTAATTAGTGTGTGATAGATATGATATATCATGGTTTATTAGTGATATATAGTACATTATTGATATTGTCTACAACTTTCATTCACTCACTATAAAAACGTCATAACTTCTACCACACACCTTACATAGTTGTTGAGTCAATGTTTATATGCAAACTTGGTTGAACCTCAATAATTCATTTTCTAGCATGCTCGAGTAAATATACGATAAGGATGAAGCTAGTATGCCCTTTCTTTAGAGGAAGTCGCTATATCTCTCGTGATGATACATATGAAATTTCTTTTTATGTTTGTTTTGTTCTCATGTTAATGTTGGGTTGATTTCTAAAATGAATGTTGTTTTTTTACTAAATTCAATGCTTTCAAGTAAGATCGATGAGTTGGAAAAAATCGTTAACATTAGAAAATAAAAATTAAGTCTTCTATTGTTATCAATGTTAATAAATATTGATGTATTAGGTTGAACTTTAAAATAAATATTTATTTTCATACTAGGTGTTGCATAAAATATATGAAGTGGTGATGAAGTTATGAAAGCCATATAACAAATGATTGATAAATAAGATTTCTTTTGTGGGATTAGTAGAGAAACTTGGCTGTGATGTCTAGCTTGCTTGTACATTGCTTTTAACTTGTAAAACTTTTACCAATTGTTGTTATAGTTTCTTTGTAAACATATTGTCAATTATGTATGAAATTAAAGTTCTTTCACTAGTAGAAAAATAGTCTACTATGACAGTTGTATATATCCCAAATTGAAAGGAGAAAATAAAAAACTGTCACAAAAGCTAAAAAACCGCGTTTTTGGCGGGAAAAGACGGAATTTTTCGGATTTTACTTTCCGCGACAGCTATTTGGTGTCATAAAAGATACAAAAAATATTTTATTTAATTTATTAAAATAAAATTTATTTTAAATAAAAAATTTATTAAAATCAGATTTTTTCCTAATTCTAAAAACATTAAATAATTTATTTATTAAAATAAAACATCTCCAAAACTTTTTCTCTACCTCCTCCTCTTCTTCTTCTTCTCTTCTTCTTCTCTTCTTCTTCTTCTATGTGGAAGATCCACACGTCCCCTCTTCGATTTTTCCTCCCTTCCGCTAACCATCTCTCTCCCTCTCTCACGTACACCGGAAAAGACTAGACTTTTGGTCAACAACGTGCAAAATCCCTCTCTTTCTCTCCTTCAACCGATGCAACCACCCAACACCCCTTGCACCGCTGAACTCACTGGTGAATCTCAACCATTATTTCTATTGTTTGTATTTATACATTATATTAACTTCAAATGCTTTCATTTTACCCACAATGTGATATATTGATGGTTCTTTTTATGAAAAACACCCCTCATGGTTTTGCTTTTATATGAGATATGTGTTTGTTTTGTCTACCATCCTATTCAATATTGTTGTTTACAATCATTTTTCTAATTTGAATCTACATTTTTTCTTTATGGTTGACTATGTGATGAAACATTTTGGTAGCTTACAATGTGTTTGATGAAATGCCTCAATGAAGCATTTGCTTGATTTTTTATTGATATTTGTTCGTTCGAATTAGGAAATCAAGGTCAAGGGAGATGTCATGGCTATGGGCTGAAGCTTTGAGAAAAAGAGTATGAAAAATGAAATGTGAGATTTTAAACTTTGATAGTGTGTAGGGTCTTTTTGTTTGTCTATGCATTTTCCAAATGAATTTTAGTACTTTTGATTTTTCTATTGATATTTTGTTTATGGTTGCTATTGAGTTGCTTTGATTGAAGGATAGAGGGAAGTGATTATTGATAATTATAGGTATGTTCTCTCTCCCTTTCTTACAATAAGGATAGTAGCAACAAAAATTACTACATGTTCTATATTGAAAGGAAAAACAAAAAAATAATGGTGAATGAAGATTTATTTTGTATGGTAGAATTTTATTTGTCACTTACCATGCTAGATCTTTCCAAGAGGAGTAAATTTGAAAATGTCGAAATACACCCTCTGCTTGAAACATAAACCGCGATGTATGTTATACACATTGGAAATGTATGAATGTGTATATTGAAACTTAAGCCTATACACTTTCCAAGAGAATTTATGTATGTTATCTATTTGGTTTTTGGCTTTAACTTTTTGAAACTTAAGCCTATACACTTTTTTTACCTCTACTTTTTATCAACGTTTTTAAACTATATTTTCTTCCTATGACTACCTTATGACATTTTGAATAATTGATTGAATTGAGGATTAGCATAAAGTTCTCTTACTTCAAGGACGTTGTCGTTATTTGTTCAAGTAAGTAGTGTCTACCTCCCTACCAAAATACATATTCAACTATTGTGGTTTAAAGTATATTTTGTATAATTCTAGTCTCGTTGAAAGTGTTTTAGTCTAATTAGTATGGTATATTAGTAGTATATCAATGTTTGCTTGAATTAATATCATCCAAAATCTCCATAGTAGTTCTTTCCTTACTTTGAAAGATCTTGTTGTTCCTTTCCAACAATAGTGTTGAAAATTGGGGGGGGGGAGGCGGGATTAAGGGCTTTATGAGAGTTATCAACTCAACTTTGTCAAATTGTCATGTAAATGGAGTACGATTTAATCATTGAACATTTTTTCATACTTAGGGCTTGAAGAATCCTCGAGAGAGTGACAATACTTGTTGAATTTTTATGAAAATGCAACATTGAAAAGGTATTACTTATGAGTATTTATGTTCAATCTTATTTTGTTGTGATCAATTGAGATGCATAATATGCACTAGAAATTTGTTAAAGTGATAGACTTATATGTTTTTTTGATAGGGTTGGAAGGGCTCCAAGGTACGTTTTTAACTATTGAATTACAATGAAAATTGTTTGGATTTGTTAGTTCAAAGTTTAAATTGAGTTTAGCTTGTGAAACTCAAAGATTTCATTTGTATACTGATTATATATGTTGGTGTTGAATAGTTTATCTTGCATGTACCTAACAAAAATGATTATGTTTGCTTGATTATATTTCTATTTGTCAATTTTCTTAAAGGTTTTGAGTGAACTCAAGTTTATGGTAGATTGGGGTACATTAAAGTTTATTGAACTTATTTTTCATTGTCCCATTACATAATGTCCTATATAAGGTGTGTATATATATATCTTGTTATATTTTTTTAATATTTCTTAAAGTTTATAAACCATGGAAAGTAAGATGAACAGTAGTTTCTCGTTAGCTTTTGTTTCTAGAGACATGTCTTTTATGTACATAGTTCTCTTTAGGGTTTGTTGAAATTGGTTTGTTGTGAATATCTATGGATTTTATGAGAGTCACCAAAAAAAAAAAAAAAAAACACAATGGTTTGTTTATCCCACATTGTTCTTGTAGTGTACCATTTTGATCAATTATGTTAATAACATGTTTTGAAATTGGAGCTTCTGCGTTTTGTTGTGTCGTTTGTTTATTGATTAATGGTAATTTGTAGTATCAAGTCTACCCTAATCTATTGGCATATTTGAGGAGATTGTTGATTTTTCTTCCCCTGTATTTTACTTCTTCAAGTTAAACTAAGTGAATAATGAATCCCATTTCATTCATTTTTGCTATTTGGTATCTCATCGTATTTTTTTTTTTTATTAAAATGAAGTTTGTTTAATGATCAACATTGAAAAGGTATTGCTTATCGGTATTTATGTGCAATCTTATTTTGTTGTGATCAATTGAGATGCATAATATGCACTAGAAATTTGTTAAAGTGTTAGACTTATCTGTTTTGTTTTTTTTTTTAATCGGGTTGGAAGGACTTCAACGTACATTTTGTTAAAGAAAATTTGATCTTTATATGGCTAGGTTGATGAGTTTCCAATTTCAAAAGTCTACCTAAAGCTCTATTGTTTGTTTAACTCAAAGGTAAAAAAAAGTAAAGTATGTGGACTTGCACCGAATAGAGCCATGGTAAGTTTCCAATTTCAAAAGTTTACCTAAAGCTCTATTGTTTATTGATGAGTTTCCATAGAATTTTGAAGGTTTGAGAAGAGTTGTGGAAATTTGGGACAATACCACCCTCCTTACTTGTATTTATTCTCATTCTTATTAAGTTTTTCTAACTACGTTTCTTTGGTCCCTCAAGGATATGTCAGACTGTTCAACTTTAAGGACTAAAAATTGTCATACATGTATTGTCGTAGCGTTTTTGTTGTAAGGACTAAGAACGACCCAACTTTAAGGACTACAAATGGTTATTTTGCTCTACTTTAAACATTGTGAACTTTTCATTGATGAAATTTGCATACCTTGGATATTTTCTTTTTGAAGTACCTTTCTTATCATGGACAACAGTGCAGTAAGCCTAGGGAGGAGGAAACTTCTTCTTTGGCCGGTCTCACATTTTTCAATGTAATAGGTTTTAACTTAAGAGTAGAGTATGTACAGATTCTCAGAGCTAGTATTGACAATGGGATGATAAACTAAATTTCATCGAAGAAGAGTTAACCAAAGAATAGCTAATGTTTGTTACTATATTTAATTTTGAGAGTTTTATTGCAAGAAACAAGGGTGAGAGAGTGTTTTGCATTCTTATACTTGAAGCATCGATCTCATCTCACTTCTTGTTTTTCTGCTTGTCATGTAAGCTTCGATCTCATCTCACTTCTTCCATCGTGTACATGTTTGAAGAAACCTCAACCCAAGTAACTAGGAAAAATTAGTTTGTGGGAATTACTTGTGAGAACATGATTATATATTTCATGGTTGACATTTTGCAATTGACATTTTGCACGTACAAATGAACACCATCATTTATATTCATGAAAAATATTCAGGAGTGGTTGTATATATATTGGTTTGATGTGCCCTAAACCTCAACCCTATCTAGTGCTTTATGCACACAAACACACACACTTGAACTATCTGTATTTGTCTCTTTTTGTCTCCATGAATAATGAGAAGCCAATACAAACAGATGAATTTTCTGTTTGGTTCTCTTTCTCTATCTCGATGTTGGGAAAAAGCTAAATATTTGAGGCATTGATTTCAGGAATTGGTGCAAGGGTTTGATCAAGAGGCTGCTGCAGTTGTTGTGGCAAGATTAACTTCATCAAAAATGGAGATGGAGGTATTCTTAAATGCTTATATCCCTAAAAATGCTTATATCACTTATACTTATTCGTTTACGTCACCAATAATTCTCTTCAACATTTTACATTCACATTACTACATGGTAGTCCTCCATTTTCTTCTTTGTTGTGGTAATGTTGGTTCACAAATGTATGTGTTATGGATGCTTATATTCATGTTGTCTTTGTAGGTTCAACCGGAGTCGACAACTTCATTAGTTTTCTTTCAAAGAACATTTTCAAAGACGAACATTCTCGGTTGGTCGTTTATGCTTCTGCAGAAAATCTTGTTAGATGTATTCTAATGCTATTTAAAATATTTTTTGATTAAGGGTTGGGATTTCGTACTTGTAAATTATTGACACTTGATTGGAAATGTACGAATATTATAAATTGTATTATATCGTATATATATTAAAGTGTTGGCTACTTTTTTCTATATGGGTGTCAATATTATAAATTCAAAATTATCACTCTCAGCTACATTATTGTCATTCAAATGGTTCGTGTAATGGTGGAGCGGCAAGGAGAACCGGAAAAAACTGTAGTAAATTGAGAAATTTGCAACATAAAATAAATGATTAATTATTGTCAATCCGAAAACAATGACAGTTGTTTAATCAAATAAACTGTCACGATTACCCTATATGTGACAAAAAAAATGTCGTCAATAGCAAAACAATGACATTTTTATACAAAAAAAAAAAAACTGTCGTGATTAACATATTCATGACAATTAAAAAATGTCACAATAAATGAATTCGCGACATTTATTTAACCGTCGTTAATACACAAATGATGATAGTTATTTGTTGTCATAAAATAAAATATGACAGTTATTTGACGTCGTTGAATTCTGATTAACGACATTTATTTCATGTCATAAAATAACTTATTGCGACAGTTTTTAAAAACTGTTATTGAAGGACTTTCCATGACACCCGCTTCTATGACTGAAAATAACTGTCGCGAATTTCGTTTACGACAGTAAATAACTGTCGTCGTAGACCACTTTTGTACTCTCCACCTTGGCGAGATGACTTCCATCACTTATGTCCCGAAAGGATAACAAGTGTGGGTACTTGGCGCCGAGAAGTTGACACCCTTAAAAGAGAGGTACTATAAATGTTGTAAGGTAAATCCTCCTAGATGTATCTCGCTTACACTCAAGCAGCTTTATCATTTGCATCTCGAGAGGCGAGCAAGTGTGGCGTTTAAAACACTAAGAGGTGCTCGCCTTAATTATAAGCTAGTTAATTAATTAAGTTGTATTGCATCAAGGTTGCCGCACAACTTAATCACCTAATAACACAGAGACTTTCCTTCACCCCTTCTTACATACAAGTTAGTTCACATGTTCACATCTCACCTCCATTCTAATTTTCCTTTTACAAGTCCTCTAGTGTAGATAAGTAGGTATAGTTTCAACTTACACTTTATTATACTGTATAGACAGTAAAGGTTATATACTGCCCAAATGACAAGAGTGAATTCTAGAACTAAACTTTGATATTAATTCTCTATGTTTGATCCTAGATTACCCATGAAACTCATTGTTTTGCTTACACTTCTTGGATAAGCAATTGAAAAACTTGTACTCAACGAGAACGTAGTATTTACATGAGGATGGGATACATAGTGAGCATTATGCACGTAATGATCATGATCAATGACTCACCACGTAGATTTAGATATAGACATACAGAACACTGCACAACTGAGTTTGAACAAACAAGTAGTGCCCCTATAGACAACATCTTAACACTATTCTTGTATATAGGAGCATTCTATCTTCCTAAGATTTCTAGCTACAACATTCCTTGATAAGACTCTAATGCTCCAAATTGTTTCTTTGGATTTTGAACATTCCTAAATATATATGGTCCGAATCATCAACTAAATCTCTCAAGCACGTGAACCACTCAAATGAATCCTAAACTATGAAAATCTAAAGCATAAGAGAACAGAATGACATTTTTGTATGGTATGAAAGTTGAACCAATTTTTTTAATGGTTGATTAGATTATGGAAATATTTTAGCTTTCTTTACAAGGTAAGAGAAAGAAAAAACAAACCCTAATTAATAATTTAAAAAAAGAAACAATATATAAAAGAAGAAGAGAGGATTTGCAAATTTTTGATGACTTAAGATCGTATAATAAGTCAAAGAAAGATTTCTTGAGGAACCGTCCAAACAACAAAAAGCCACCACAAAATTTCCACTTTTTTTTTTGTATGATCTTCCTCCCATTTTACCTTTTTCTTTTCAGATTCTATATCTGATTTTTCACTTTTATTATAAAATTACAACAACACCCACCACTTTTTTTCTGACCATAATACCCCTCTCCAACTTTTTTCTATTTTCCTTTTCTTCTATCAAGTTAGGACTTTATGGGGATAGTCAATCAAAGTTGTTATTGTTGATTAATGCATGTCAACAACTATTTTCATTTCAAAATTATGAAACCCTTTTGGTACTATATATTTTCTAATGATAGTCTAAAGCTTGGTGTTTTGTTGCTCAAGATAGACAATTCTCCCATTATGTAGGCCATTTATGGGATAAAAACATATATACTAATTTATACTATTTACAATAATATATCTCTGCCTTTATTATTGCGATTAAATAATAGTAATTTTATTACATCTCAAAATTTGTAAATGTACAACTCAATTGCAATCATATTTTCAACATATATTGCTTGCATTATTAATTTATTCTACCTATTTTATAGTATGTAATCTCATATCCAGTCCATTATTTTTTACAACTATGCCTGATTAATAATTATATGACATGATGCAATCATAAGTATTTTTGTGATAATACGAGTAGGTGTTTGTTAGTATAAGCATTTTAATCTTTGTTATCATCACATTTAATTTATACAGACATATATATCTACTTGTTTTACTCGTTGAATTAACTCCAACAACTTTTATAGATTATGACCTAATATATATATGTATATTTATTCTCAACCCTATTATTACCCTAAATATTTATCATATACTTTACTTTTCATATCTTTTAATGACACATGTAATGTTTGGGGAGATAATGTAGATAGCTATAGCTTAGCAAAAGTAGACCCACACAAAAACATAGTATTTACAAAGGACATTGTAGTAATTTCACTCAACCCCATTTAGAGCATCTTCCATATATACATACTTAAATGTCAAGTTTTTTTTTTTCTTTTTTTTTTTTTATTGTTATTCTTCTTAGGTTCTTAGACAATTACAAATGTGTATGGAATTTTTCAAAACCCTCTTTTCCCCCATTAACTTTTATTGAAGCTTCTTCACCTTCTCTCTCTCTCTCTCTCTCTCTCTCTCTCGTCCTTCTTAGGTTTTGTTGCTGGTTAATGGATATTGAACCCTTGTGGGGTGTTGGGGGGTGGTTTTTTTTCTTAAATTGCATGGCAACTGCTTCACAGAAACAATCTTCATCTCATTTTTTCGTTCTCTTTCTCTCTCTTTTCTTCTCCTTCCTCCTTCTTCTAACCCTCATTTCCTCTCCTCCTTCCATGGCCTCAGACCGCCATCACCGCCTTCTCTCTGCCTCCTCCACTGCCTTCCATCCAAAGAAATCTCGACCTCGAACAACCTCCCCTGCTACCGTTGTCGGACAGTTCGGAGCTGAAGCCCATGAAGTTCCTAGTGGTCCAAACCCTATATCCAACTAATTATGGGGAAAGAACAAAGGCAAAAAAAAAAAAAAAACATTTGGCAGAGGTTTGATGTTTTTATGTTTTGTTTAATTGTCGCTGCTGATGATGCTGTCTTTATTTTTTAGTTTTTTTTTCTTTTTGTGTTATTTTAATTGTATAGCGACAAATATACTGCAGCGTTCTTCTTCTTTTTCTTCTTCTTTCTTCTTTCTTCTTTCTTCTTTCTTCTTTCTTCTTTCTTCTTTCTTCTTTCTTCTTTCTTTTTTCTATTTGTATGTAATAGCCTCTATTTCTTGCATATATAGAAGGTGATGGTTTGGATATTAATTATTGTATTAAAACTCTTTTAATTATTAGAGATTTTTGAGAGTTTAATTTCTTGTACGTGTTTTTCATTGACCATATATTAAAGAATTAAACTTTTCTTGGCTTTTAATTTAACCTATATATATGTTTGAGTTTAGAGGTAATTTATTATGTATACATTGGTTTTCGAATATTCACAATTTCTAATTTTGTTGATAAGCTTTTCGAATATTATTTAGCTTTAGAGAATGAATTAATTAGCGTAGAATGTTTTGAGTTTAACTTTCTAGAATTTTATTTTCTAAAATTTATATAATTAACTCCTGCATTTTTGTTCTCTCGTAGCTCAAGTTAATTTTCAAGAATACAAAAGTCTTTTATTGTGAAATCTATGCCAGAGTTTTGATTTCAAATCTCTATCTTATTAAAGTTAATGGTTTTTTTTTTTTTCCTTTAAGGTAGGAATGGTAATGAGAAGATTTAAACTATGGAATATCTTAAGTCTCAAAACATCTTCTTGTCCAAGCCTAAGCTTGCTTTGGCTATTGTGAAATCTTTAATTGATATCAACTTTTGATGTATTTACTTTAAGATTAAATTAATAAACTTTTCAAAATGATATTAAATATTACTCAATTTAATTATCATAGTTTTAAATCTTATTCATTGCCACTGGTAGTGTACTAATCCCTTTATGGTCAAATGAACAAGGTCTCTCATTAAGAGAGTGTAAAAAAAAGATATGGGGAATTGTAATTCAATTTTTTTAAGACAATATAGAATTAGTTGTTATGTGACAACTTTAAGTTAAATTAATCAGTGAAACGGAACAAAAAGGAAAAAAAAGATACAACCCAACCAGTACCTATAAGTACTTTCCAAAACATATTACATACGTAAAATTCTACCTAAAAACCTATTAACTCCAAGGTGTTCAATGCTTGAACTTTTGTTGCATATAATATTTAAACCCATGATATATATTTAAAGTTTACATATATATATGTATATTTGAAAGATGAATGAATAATTAGAGAATCTAATACAGAAGGGGGGGATTTAAATGTGAAAGTTTGGTAAAGAATAATATATATAAAGCAGTGAAGGAGAAGAGGAGCAGAACTGACAAAGGGCAGAGAGAGAGGACCCCTTTTGTTTTTGCCATGGAAATTAAATTATTTGTACAACTTTTGAGACTTTGGCTTTTTGTCCTCTCTAATACACATTATCCGATAAAGTTGATTATTGATACCACAATCAATAATTTATATATATTATAATATATACTAGAGAGAGAAAAGAGGATGTGAGGGAAACTAATGAGACCCAAATAAGCCTATGATTTGATAATAATGAGGATTGTCATTTTACTGTTTTTGTTGAAAAACTTGAGATAAGTTGTCTGCAATCATAGGTTTTATCAGTCTTACCTAATTATTACACATTAGTTTTTCAATTCTTATTTTGTCTTTTACTTTTAATAATATAATTTTTTATTGTTTTTTCTTTAAAAATTAACTTATGGCAGCTAGACAAACATACAAGTATAATCTTGCATTAACAGCAGTTGAGGACAATCAACAAGGTTAAGATGGAAGCCAACAAGCCTCTTAATTTTCCAAATTAAATGGAGAAGGTTGAACAATGAAATTAGATTACAACACACGAGCTAGTACGTGAGCAACAAAATTACACACAAATGATTTGTTACAATAAGAGACAATATAATTTTGTTGTGTTGTATATATAATTAGTAATGGTATTATGGCATATCAATATATACTTACACCAAACTTGATTAATATTACAATAAAGACTTTTTAAACTAATAATTATATCAATTTAAATTATAAATTTTCAAACATTAAAACAACAAAGAATAAGCTAAATGTCTTCGACATTCAACTCAACATATGAATTGCAAAATTCAATCTCTCTTAACTAATACTTAAAAAAAACACAAAATTAATGACAAAGGATTTAGATCAGCCTAATGCTAAAAACATAATGAGAGGATCCGACGAAAACCCTAATGTTAAAGTAGAATGATAACATCATCAATAATTTAGAGTTTTAATAATGGATACGAACCTAATTTGGAGGGTAAAAAATTGATTTTACCTTTACTATTTACTGTCCACAACCAAAGATTCAAATTTTCAATTTTAATAATAATAGTAATATACTAAAAATATGACTAATTAGCTTATGTTCATGTTGCAATTTTATTCTTAAGCTTTCTGTGTCTTCATTCCAACCTAATGTGAAACAATTTTTGAAGAATTTCATCTCCATTATAGCCCTTCACAAAAGCAAATTCTTGGCCTCAATATTTTCTCTGCTGTTTTTTGCCATCTCTATTGAAAAAGAATGATCGTATCTCTTCAAAGATTCTGAAAATGCTCACGAGAATATTATTATCTTTTCTTCTTCTACCTCTACATGTTATTCTCTTCTTTGTATTGCATTTAACTCCTAATCTTTTTGTAAACATCTCTAACATATATACTTATACCCTAACAATATTGAATAAAATTTTAATTTTTTAAAGTTAAAATTACTTGCTTCCAAACTTTGATAGCTTGATTTTCACTTTATGTTCAATAAAATGTTATTATTGCTTTAGCACTTTTCATAAAATTTAACATAAGTTATTATTCATTTAATAAAATAATTCTTGACTTCAGAAATGCCTATTATATTATTCCATACATTTATTTAATATAATCAAGTAAATGAAAAGCATACACACACATCTATACGTCACATCTCTTTTCAATAATTTATAAAAGAATTAATTAACCATGCATTAAAATAAATTTGTTTACTCATTTTAAAATGTAAGAACAAATTTGTAATGTTTTTTGTGCGTTTTTGTTACACATATAATTAAATCCACAAAAGTGATATCCACTCGGTCAATGTTGCATTCATTTAATTTAACCATATAAAGAATTGTAAAGACAAAAAATTAAAAAAAAAAAAAAAAACCATTTATGTTACTTTTTTTTTTTTTTTGTATAGTACCACTTTTTCCATCTTTTTTTAAAAAAATCAATTATTTTTCTTTTTAGGATCTATGTAATTGGATATGTTTAGAAAGATTTATAACTGCTAAACATTTTATTAAAACAAATTATATATAGGGTTTACTTAATTATTTTACCCTTTGAATTTTGAGAGACACATTTAAAAGTTGTTTGGATTGTAATCCATTTTTATTTTGGTGTCTAAAGATATAATCATACTGAAAATGAAAAAGAAAAAGAAAAAGAAAAATCTTCCATATGCTCTTATTTTTAAAAAGAGAAAGACAATCAAATACTTTTAGGTCATTAAATTTATATTTTTAGAGTTAATGAGAACTTAGTTGAATAAAAGAAAAAACACAACCCAAAGTTCTAAAGGAAAATTTGTGTTTCAAAAGCGAAAAAGAAAACTAGCAAAATTTGTGTATATATAAATGGATTATTCTCCTCCCTTAAGCTATTTACATATTTAGAATCAATAAATTGGTTTGGCCCATAATAAAGTAAAAGCTATACTATATTATTAGAGAAATCACAGTGGATTGCCTTTGGAGAATATAGCAAATAAAGCATATTGTATACCAATCTTAGCAATGTATTTATATTCTAATATTATATTATATGTATTAGTTGGTTGATATAATTACAACGTAATTTTCAAATTTTATTAAGTATGTAAATGATATATCTTAGCGTATAATTGTCAAGTATATCAACGACATATTATTAAATTATATGAGCATATCAGTAAAGTAGTGAATAACTATCAAGTATATCAATCAAGTTTACAAGTGTGTATCAATAGTGTATAAGTAGTCAAGTGATTCAATCAATCAAGTGTATCGATAAATAATAATAAGTGTATCTGTAGTATTTCAGGCATATCAAACACATTACATACATTGAGCTTATCAAATTTGTTCAGTGTACCAATGAAGCATAACAAGTTTATTATCAGCACATCAAGTGTACCAAACTTATCAGTGAGGTCTTTAAGTGTATCAAAGGCTAAAGGGTATCAAGTGTATTAAGAAGATTCAATTGTAACAAGAAGTATTAGGTGTATATCAAGGTGTTTTAGGTGTATCAAAGGGAATTGAGTGTGTCAAAGAGTATCATGGTGCATCAAGCGTACGTATCAAGGTCCAAAGGTTATCAATAAGTGTCAAATGTATATCAAGTGTATTAAGAAGTATCTGATGTATTAAAGGATATTAAGTGTATCAGGTGTGTATTAAGTGTATTAGGCAGCTCTATCAAATGTATATCAGTAACGAGGGCATTTGTGATACTATAGATTTTGTGTAATGTGGGTTGAGCTTTGCTTTTGTCATTTTTGCAAACAATAAATTTGTGTACTATGAATTTAATTATTATAACTTGTTTTGCCTTTTGTAAGTGTCCCATATTATTACTATTTAAAAGTGACTAGGAAGGAAACCTTACGCCTTTCTAGATCATGATTATAGGGTTATTTTGATTAATTTCACAATTAAATCATTTGAAAATCCTATATTAAATACTTTACTTTTTATATTCCTACACGTATATTTGGTTTTTTTTAATCAAAAGTTTATTAAATTTGGTTTCAAGACAGAAGCATTTTAAAAAATAGCAACATTAAACTAAAATATTTATCAAATATAGTAAAGTTTTAATTAGATTCTATCGTTGATAAATATGATAGACTTCTTTCACTGTCTATCAATGACATTAATAAACATTGAACGAAAAAAATGTGCAAGTTAAATGGTATGAAGTGTAAATGTTTAAGCCTTAAGACCCTAGGGTTTTCACAATGTTGAATCCCTTAGGGGTGTTTGACGCACAGGTTCATAATCAAATGCCTGATAACTAAATGCTATGGCTTTATCTAATGGGGTTCTGAAGCCTAAGAATTACAAAAGTATATGGTTGAGGTGTAGGATTTAGAAATTTGGATTTCTGATGCTTATGTTTGGGGTGTTGGTTTTGAATTTATGGGTTTAGTTAGTCTTTTAATTTTTCTGTTGTGAATTGTACATCTTATATTTTATCATGTATGAATTTTTTAATAGAATTACACTTAGTCATGGTTATGGTTAGATTTACAATTTTATATTTGATTTATACTTGAGAGATCACAGTACACAAGTCATCAAATTTCACCTATGAAACATATAACAATGTAAAAAAAATCACATAAATTGAAGAAAAGATTAATTTTAAACAAAGAAGAAAAAAATAGAAAAATGAGAATAATTATTATTAAAAAACTCTAAAATAAAAATGGTTAGAAGAATGAGAAAATGTATTTTAGAAAATTTTATTATGATTAAGTAAAAGGTGTATTTTGAATGACTTGGAAAAAAAAAGTTTTTCAAAAATTCATTTTGATTAAATTTTCAAGGTTGGCGACAGTCGTCGGAGATGGTGGTTGAAAGTTTGGCAGCAAAGTTGTCAGAAATGACACGTAGCAGTTGACTGACAATGATCATCGGGAGTAGTGTGCGAAGCTGGTTGACAAATTTTTTTACATTGAATTAAGAAAGAAAAGGTACTCCATGGGCTTGAATAGTGTTTGATATTCAAACCCATGGAAAAGAGTATAGGAAGCCTTGGTGGAGATGGTCGTATATCAATGGTGAAGATGGTTGGTTGCTTATTTGGACTTACTAATTTCGTGTGTGTATAATGGAATTGCAATTCGTCATCGAGTCCGGTCATTGCGCGTAATGTGCTCACCGTAACTCTTTGTAGAGCATGCTTCAAATCTAAGCGATGAGTCATGGATCACGATCATAGCATGAGAAATGCTCACAATGTACCTTTTCATCGCGCAATTCCTAAATCCTCATTGAGTACAAGTTTTCCTACTGCTTACTCAAGTAGTGCGAGGAAAACAATAGGCTTACCTGGGTGATCCAAGGTCGAACACAAGAAATTGTTTTTGGACGTTAGTTCTAGGATCCACTATTCATTTAGCCAAGTTGAAAGAATTAAAGAATAATAAATGCAAGAATCGGTTAATTACACCACGATAGTCTGTAAGGCGAAGTAAAGAAAAAGATATAATAATAAGGCATCTAACTTGTATTAAGGGAACGAAGACAGGGATGCCCAAGTGTTACCATTCAAATAAGTAGAGAGATAACTTTAATGCAATTCAACTCACTAAGACATACTTATGATTAAGGCATGCTTCTCTCGAAGGCATATATGCCACATATGACTACTTTTCAAAGATCCATATGACCAAATATGGCTAGGTGAGTTATATCTAGAAGAGACCACTTATGAATCTTATAGTATTTCGTGATTAAGGATTGCTACCTCTCCGTTTTCACTGTTCACACTTGTCCACCTTTTGGGGTCCAAATGTTAGAAATACTCTCGTGAAAAGGCAAAGTTCCTTTTCACGCACACTAGTTAGGTTCTCGCTACTTGCCCTCTCATGTAGTTAGCAACTTATGCTAGCCAAGCAATAACAAAAGAACAGTTAACATTTTAAAATTTATAAGTGACTCTTCTTATCATGACCTATCACCTACCCAAGCTACTAATAACACGTTGGCTTATAGAAGAAGAGCGATATCGAATTGAACGACTATGTTTATATAAAACCACAAAGAATGTAGGTCATAGACCTATATACAATATGTATAATATGAACTATAAAATATAAAGGAATGCAACAAATGAAAGGCAAAGAAAATGGATCGCTATTACAAGTTATGGGATCAACATAGATAGTCTTCTTCTCCATCAAAACTACATACTCTCTCTAAGTAGCCCCTTTGGGCTCTCTCAAGGTCGATCTAGACTTTCTCTGGCCTTTTCAAACCTACTTTGGCCTATTCGGGCCTCCTTCTCTTGGTGGAGACGAAGTGCTTGTATAGGCTGTTTTTCGGTGGAAAACTTCTATTCCTTGTCAGGGCTGTCATCTGACTCTGTGAGGTCACATCATCCCAACTACCATCATTGTCTTCTAGTGAGCTTTCCTCGCGTGATATCTTGGTTTCTTGCCTGAAGTTGTTGATCACCAAGCTAGTTTTCATCGAGTAAAATTTGCACGAGATGTTCTGTATGATTTGCTCATTTCTTTTTCTTTTTTTTTTTCACTTATCTTGCATTTAAAAGTGATAACCGCGTAAAACTGGAATGATACTAATGTAAGCTATATATGTAAATACTTATGCGTTTACAACACAAATCACGCGTTTTGATAATCTTCTTATGTGTTTTGACCTCATTATTCTAATAAAAATGGCTATAATAACGATCATTTATGTACGTTTATCACACCCCCAAATTTAGAATAATGCATGTTCTCAGGCATTGCTCCGTATTATGCTTGTCCTCAAGCACCATTCCTTCTTAAAGATTCACCTTCCGCTCTGCTTTTCAACACCTCAAAACGCAAGCAAGTTTTAGTTGTTATTCAGGATTTACTCTTAACTTGTACTTCTTGTTATGAAAATATTTCTAAGTTCAGAATGCGACAAACTTAATATTCAAAATACCTTTGTTCATTCCGCACAGTAAATCTTATTTTCAACTTCAGAAATGACTAAAATTTTGAAAGAATATCAAATCTCATTTATTTGGCGAAAGAATGCTTTTTATTATATTTACATTGGATTTGACGTTTGAATGGAAAATCATAAGTACTCTATGAGTCTGTTTCTCTTCTCATCTGTAACTCTTATCGCCTCTTATTACTCAACTCCCTAAATTTTTACCTTTGAAGCTTTTCTTTCTTATTTATATGAGAGGAGGCAATATAGGAGTTCTTATTTTAATTAAATCAACGAATACCATCTTTTAGAAGGTTTTGCACTTTTGACTTAATTTTAACTTTTGTTAAAATGCTTTATTTTTTCTTTCCACGCGAGGTTTTTAAAAAGGTTTCCAAAATTTTACAGCGGATCTCACACACCCCTAAATTTAGAGATTAGCAAAAGTCTCATTACTAAAAATGAATGATAAGATTAGTCCTTAGAAAAATTTTACAAGAGTGATTTGAGGTAAAACTTGCTCACCTTAATAAACTATAGAAATTATCTTTAAGTAAGGTTCCTTAACAAGTTAAACGCAGAGATAACAAATGAAACTTTATTTCGCATACTTTAGTTCATCGAAATGTTATTGAATTACAAAGAAAAATTAGAATGCTACAAGGCGAGGAGCCAAACTTGCAACAAGAAAGATTGAATGCTAAAAGAGTACATCAAAAGTGGTCACTTGCATTGTAAATGACATAAATAAAAAGAAATAAACAACATTTTGTGATACTTAGCAAATCCTATTAAGACTTAGGCAGCAAAAGGAGGGTTTTGTGGGTGAGGTTCTAGTGGAATTATCCTCGCTTTTGCTACCAGGTCATGTGACTTCGTTTGATTTGCTATGGATTGAAACAAGCGAACAAGGATTGTTTAGAAGAGTTGTAGGTGAGTGAGAATGTTGGCAAGTGAGAGTTGCGAGGAGTTTGAGTGGTTTGTCCTTGGAGGGCCTTTCTTATGACGTAGAGGCCATAGTGGTGGGCATGCGACAAGATATCATTGGAGTCTTCAACCTTAAGGGGTTCTCTTTTCTTCGATCCTCGGGTATTCTCCTATTCTTGTATGTAGCATCATCACATTTTTGTTGAATGTTGTATGTGAAGGGATCATAGCCCTATGACAGCGGAAAATTTTACAGAACTATTGCTCAATTTAATTTGGGAATCCCAAAATACCCAGTACATTGGCAAAACTTAGAATCAAAATTCTAAATAAAAACTAAGCATGTTTTTTATTTAAAAGATACAGAGAACTTACTTTAGTTGACGTCTTTCAAACTACCGAATTGGGGACACCACCCGTCAGAAACCTTTCTATCCTCTGAGATGAAGATTGATTTGTGGAAACCAATTGGGATGGGAAAAGTTTAGAGGTAGTTGAGAGAAACTCTTTTCTTTTGCAGGCAAAAACCTTGAATTTTTTTCTTGATTAATTCTTAAAGAAAACTGTTTTCTTCTATATATTTATAAGTCTCTTTTCTTTTTGGAATAGGAAAAAGGAGTAGGAGATTTACTAATTAATTAATAATTAATCAATTAGTTAATAATTAACTAAATCATATTTAATTAATATTTAATTCAGATCTTATTTGAATGAATATCTCTACAATATTTTATAAATTTAATTAAATAAAACTAAACTATTAATTAATTCTCTAATTAATTAATAGCTAAATTAAATATCTTATATTTAGCTTAAATTAAATTTGAATCATATTCAAATATAAGTTTCTCTCCTAACCAATAATTTTAATATGAATCCAATTCACATTAAATTAATATTTGAATCATATCCAAAATTAAATTTATATAATAAAGTTTGATAAACTTTATATTATAATGTATCACAAACTTTATATTATAATATATCACTATACATTAAACTAATTCCCAAAGTAAATTTGAACATTTCAAATTATAACCAATATAAATAAATCTCATTATCCTTTACGAGCTAGGAAGGGGACCTAATAAACCTACATATCAGAAGCTACAAAGATCTAAGATGAATTGGCTAAACTCATTAACCACATTAATCAATATTTGTTAATTGTATGTACACTCTACTAAAAACTCACAGCTGAACTCTTCTCACTGTAGATATATTTTTGTGTCCACGGATATAGACTAATAACAATAAGTTAGTCCTTAACGAGTGTTCATAAGACTAGCTGAATCAATTTATCGTTTTACCCCTAGGTTACATTTTATCCTTAAATACTAGTGTTTCTCTAATGAACAACATGTTTATGATCCTACCAATAAATAGAAACCCCTCTCCTGCTATAGAGAGTGTAGGGCCCTTTGTACAAGACCTGGAGACACTATTTAAGGAAACACTCATCTACTTACCCTAAAGTAGGGAAGAAGTGAATTTCATCTTGTGTAATTATGTTCCTAGCTCCCCACTCGGTCTTGTCCCCAAAATGATAAGCTTACCCATACAAATCAAAGGACAATCTCTCGCAGACAGGAGTTCATAATACACTCAGGATTAAGGCTAAGTTACCTAGGTCATCCTAGTGAAATTGAAATCTAACTAGTTAACGGAGTTACATCTAGTGGTTACTATTTTGCGGTCCGAGCTTCTGCAAACTCATTGGATACCTTCGCTCTCATGTCAACTACACTAACGCGTTGGATCATTGCGTTTGTATCAAATACAAAGTGAGTCGTATCCATAGTGTTACCAGAATAAGGTACCCAACTTTATCCCTATACTATAGACCATTTAAGTTGATCTTGAACATTGATCCATGTATGTCTCTACATACTGTTCAAGACTCATAAAACAGTTTAAACATTGATCCATGTATGTCTCTACGTACTGTTCAAGACTCATAAAACAGCTTTGGATGTTAGTTTATTGGATTTGAATTATTAAGACAAAACTAATAATTTAATCAATGAAACAATTATTACAATAATAACACTTTATTAATAACGGTCAATGGATTATATTTACAATCTACGAGTTTTAGGACATAAGGATGGTAATGAGGTATCAATTGTTCTTTCTACTTTTTCTCTACTTGTGCCCGCAAGAGCATCCTTGAATATACTTGTCCCTCTTCCTTTCTTGCAGTTCGACACTTTCTCCTCCGACAGAGTGTTTCTATTCTTTTCTTTGTCAAAATCCTCAGTCACATCCTCCTCCACTTCTGTCTCCCACTTTATCTATGTACTTCTTCTTCCAAGGACTCAAATTTTTTTTGTTGATCTTATGTTGGTCCTTGTTGCTAATCCTATAAAATCAGCATTAGGTGAGGAAGTGCTTTCCATTGGAAGCTCAAGATCCCCCTTCCTTGCTTGGTTGTTTCACCTCTTCTTTCTTCTTATTTTCTTCTTCTTGTTACATTTTCTTTTATTCATGTATATCTTTTCACTTTCTTCTACTTCCTCGCTTACATTTTCTTTTATTCCCACATTTTCTACCTCGACCTTCTTCATCCTTTCTCGCTTTCCTTGTTCCTCGTAAACTTATCGCATTATGCGTCGAGAAGGAGAAGCACTTAGTACTCAAAATATGATGGCCTTATGAGAAATTTTGTAAGGGGTGTATTTCTTGGTGAAAGATAACCAGAATACAATGATGAATATTGAAGAAGAGCTTTTTGAATGGCAGTACTCTTAAGGTTATACAATGTGTGGGTTCGTGACTTGTTATGTTGGGTTAAATGCTAAAACTCAGAGTTTTGAAGAGTTTAGATAGACCTTCTTAACTATGGTGAAAATGGTGGTTACCGTTCGGTTAAGGTCCTGTCAAATTAAGTGTGGCGTGTAAAACTTGACAAAAAGTAATTGGATTACTTTTGTGATTCAGACGATTACATCGATTTTCATTATAAATTTTGGAAGTGTGACTAAAAATGAACGGAGTCTGTCAAGGTACAATGAGCGATACAGAATTTAGATATTGAAAAGTTACGTAGTCTCCCTAATAAATAACATATAGTCCATGTCGACAATGTTGCCAAATAAGTGACAACTTCACTAAATACGTATCTCTTCAATAATTTGACTCATATAAAATAAACTTAACTAAAAAAGTTGACCTCAACACAAAGTGGCATCCCATGTTCTGACATATAATAGATTGGAAGCAAACCTCAACCAAATGAATTATACGCCTATACATAACATAACTTAATTATACATTTTTCAATTTCCAATTATTAAGTTTCCTTATCAATTTTTCCATTCTTTTTCTCTCAAGAGATCCATAGTATATGCGATCAACTTATCAATTATGGTAGCCCATAATTTAATCGTATTTCAAATACATTAGGGTTTAAAATACATTAGGGTTTAATTTAAACAATCAGTCAACAGTTGTGTTTTAACTATATTTTGGAAGAATACATTTTCTTTTGAACACTTTTTTTATAAATGAGCTAAAAATTTACAACTTACATGTCTGATTACATCTTCTTTGAAGTGTTTATATACATAATTTTATTTAAAAACATATTTTTTCAAATTTTGGTTTTGAATGTTTTCTTTGAAATAGATTATTTTCAATCTAATTTTTTAAAAATGCCAAATTATTAAACACCTCAATTTGTTTTAAGTGATTATTTTTTAAATTTAAAAACTTTAGAATGTAATCCAAACGCACCTCAAATATAGTTTAGAAAAATGATTTTCAATTATTTTTTATCTAAGAAAAACAAATAGAAAGTAAGGGTGGTTACATTGATAATCTTTATTTAATCCGATACAACTATATATATATATCCATCTAAATTTGAACTCACATAAACAATAAAAGCTTAGTTCAACGACGTCTAAGTGCACTAGTAACTACAAGAATCTTCCTACTTCTAATTGTTATATTAAAAAAAATCAACACAAAAGAGTATGACATCAAATGATCTAAATGATTTTGTTAATGAGTTGTTGAACTTTGAGATTAATAACTAAACTAATTAAATATGTTCTATAGAAAGGTCACATCTATAATCCCACACCAGCATTGTTGCACTCTAGAAAAAGTGACAGGTCTACACAACTATAATTTATTGTAGAATAAAACTAATGAATGTGTAAAAGCTAATTAATGCACTGTTTATTTCTTCCTAATATTTTTTATTTCCGGGATTATTTCTCAATTTAAAGGTTGTGTTTGACAGAAAATAAAGAATTCAATAAAAACTAATTATGGAGTTTTATGTTTTTAGACATGAGTTTGATATTATATATTTGGTTGATAACTTAAGGGTACTCCTAAAACTGCTCAATCAAGTTATAATAGTTATGGCCATAACATACATAATATATTATTTACGAAAACGATAAAAATAAAGTTTAGCTCACACATCAAGAGGTAAAATATTACAAATGCTTTCGTTACTAATATTAATATAAAAAAAATATAACAAAATCATTTGAAATCAGATTCAACTGAAAATACACATTGAAGAAAGTAAAAAAAAAAAAAAAATCACAAATGAAGTTAAATTACTCTAATCAACAAACATCATATTTCATATTGCAATTATTGTACTATTGATATTTTAAAATCAAGATTAAGATAAAAAGAACAAATATTTTTTTATCGTATAAGAATCAATAAATAATTAGGACCTTAGAAAGTGAAATAATAAATAAATAATGAGTAGGAGCGTTAAAAAGAAGAATAGGAATAAATTATTGAAAGTAGTTTATGAATAATAACAAATTTAAGATAGATAGTTCTTTTATAAGTAAAAATTTTCCTGTATTATATTTGCTATATCATATTCTCAAATTATTGAGAGAACAAATATATTTAACTATTTAAAAGTTTAGCTAGATTGCACGTTTAATCCATAAATTAAACTCATGGTTATACCTATTTAAATATCCTTTATCATCAACACGCTTGATAAGTAAATAAATGTCAATGATAGAGGCTAGAACATTAAACGATACCTTTCACGTCCAAACTAAGGTTTAACGTGTATCAAAAGACATTTTTGCCTATAAAAGCCACTAAGAATTCGAAAGTTCAGATTCACCCATATCATTAGTGAATAATGTACACATTTAATTCATGTATTTATATTAGTGATAAAGTTGAGAGGGTGATAGATGAATTTAGTCATCAAGAATATCTTTTCAGCATATAAAATAATTGGGACATTTTTCATCAAGAATAGAATTGAAATTTGAATGCATGAATTTTTTTGTCTGTGAAAGAGTCTAAGAAAGTTAGAAACAAGTTCTTGTTTCTTTTGTTTAAAACCTCTATTGAAGTCTTCTATTAATTATTAGTTAAGGAGAGTTAGTCTTATCATTGTTAAGGGTCACCTAATTAAATGAGAAGAGTACTACATTCTCAAAGACATAATTGAGGTAGCTCTCTAACTTAAAAATACATATATCAAATTAAGATGTCATATAGATTCAAATCTACACCTTAGAAAAATGGTAAATTAACTGTATGCATTCTAAGTGAAGAAGCTAAAAAGTATGTGAACCAAATCAATAAATATGTAGGAAGTATAGCATTGTAGTTGAGATTGAATTCCCTACCTATGGAAAAATGTTTGTAAGGGAAAGATATAAGTCAATGGTTAAAGAAGGCGAAGGGCATTATCCTCCACAATTAAGCATGACCCCTCCTTTAAAAATGCATGCCTCACACGTCTGATCTCTATTTCTCTATTATTTCTCTCTCTTTTGTGTGTGAGTTGTTTTATGTTTCTTTTTTTAACTCTCATTTCCCCATACTACTCGGAAATACTAAAAAAGAAATATCTTTTTTTCAATCCAATAACAATAATCCAATTCAATATTTTGTTTTTAATTTAGCTCTTCATCATCCTCTTCCTTATCCCTAACTTCCTCATTCAAACCTCTTTCTGGTTTTCAATTTTTCCCTCTTGGGAGGGTGCCCCCTCCCCTCTCTCTCTCTTCATTATTTCTTTACAAATTTCTCTCTCTCTCTCTCTCTCTCTCTCTCTCTCCTCTTTCAAATCCTACATTTTTGTAGTTCATCAATTTTGGTGAATGATTTTCTGTTGTTAGACCAAAGGAGACCCATTGTTGGCTCATTTTTTTTATGAATTTTCTTTCATATTCATACTCACAATAGAGATAGGAAAACCCCATTTGGGTTTTATTATTATTTTTTAAATTGATTGATTCATTGATTTATTTAAGATTATTGTGGAGGATATTATTGTGTATCACCGTTATTGTTGATAGAAAGATACAAAATTGAGATTTGGTGAAAAAAGAAAAGGAAAAAATATGAGTTGCTTTCCATGTTTTTCATCTCATGGGAAAGCAACAAAAAGAGCAAAGAGTGGCAGAAGGGAACAATCTGTTTCATTACATTCACGTAGTGGTAAACATCAACAACAACATCAACCACCTCCACAACAACATCACCATCCTGCTCCTGCTCCTGCTCCTCCTCCTCGTCCTACTCCTCCAGGTTCCAATAACATTTATTTAATTTTCTCTCTTTATTATTCTGTAAATGCCAAAATAGGGTTAGAGATCGAATATCTCGACTGGAATAGAATGGAAAAAGCATCCCAACCCAGCCCAGTTTGTAAAAATAGGGTTAGAAGTTTAAATCTCAACCGAGACAAGAAAAAAATGGTGGAAACATATCTCAAACCTAGCTCCATGGTTCTAGGTCTTATTATAAATTTAGACTTTAGCTTTCAAAAAGTTACCATTTATCCATTTAGTTTTTGTTACTTAAATGTTGAGGGTAGGGTAATTGATCTATGAAATAAGGATTTTTTTTTTATTAAAAAACATAAGAGGGATGGGGCTTCCATCCCTTACTAATTAGTTGTTAATGACTAAACATGCTATATTCCAATTGAGCTAAAGATTTTGTTTAAAATTCATTTACCACTTTGGTTAGGTTCAAATGTTATTTTAAATGAACAGAAAATAACATTTGAACCTAACCAAAGTGAGAGAACAAATCATAATCGAAAAGTTGAGAGAACAAATCTTCTCAAAGTCACTTACAAGTTACTATATGTATATAAATGTGCATTTGAACTTGGATATTGTAAATGAACAGAAAATCCAAAAGCAAACCCTGTGCAAAAGGAAGCTGTAGAGAAAGAGAAAGAGAAAGAGAAAGAGAGAGAGAATGAGATTGGGGAAAAGAATAACATTGCAGCACAAACATTCACTTTTCGAGAGTTGGCCACTGCTACAAAGAATTTCCGTCAAGAATGTCTCATTGGTGAAGGAGGTTTTGGGAGAGTTTATAAAGGCAGACTCGATAAAACTAACCAGGTAATGCCCTACACAAACCTTCACTCATCACCTGCTTTCTTTACGGTTCGTTTGATATAATTCATATATATGCTTTTGTTTTTAAAATGACCTTTTATGTTATTTGTTAACAATAACAGATGATATTCTTCTAGTTTTAGATTTTGGTTTAATGTTAGGTGTTAAAATTTCTTCTTAAATTTAAAGTTATAGTTCACATGTATATATAATAATCCTAAGCTTATTCTTTCAAATTACATGAAATATTGTTTTCAAAAGAGCTCAATAATAGTTCTTTGATCATCTTTGTAGTCCACCTAATTTCATTACAAATGCTCCTAAAAACTTTTTTTATATATATAAATGAACATGCAAGGAAAAACACCCATGATAGTTATCAAACAAAGAATATAAGTGAGTTATTGAAATGTAATTTTGTTAAAATAACACTAATGTATGTGTGAGATGTGACAGGTAGTGGCAGTGAAGCAGCTGGATAGAAATGGATTGCAAGGGAACAGAGAGTTTCTTGTGGAAGTTTTGATGCTAAGCCTTTTACACCATCAAAACCTTGTCAATCTCATTGGATATTGTGCTGATGGTGATCAAAGGCTCTTGGTCTATGAGTACATGCCTTTGGGATCTTTAGAAGATCATCTGCTAGGTTAAATTTCTAAAACAGAACTTTTAATTGTTAATCAAATCCGCCCTAAACATTCACTTTTCGCACTAATTAATTTGATTTCCATATACATTTTTCATTTTTGAAAATAAACAAATATGCATATGCGATCAAACTAGTCAACTAATTATGATCAAAACTAGTAATTAATAAGCCCTACTAGAAATAGTTCAATAGACATACATACATACATACATACATACATACATACATACATACATACATACATACATACATATATATATATATATATATATATATATATATATATATATATATATATATATATATATAAATATAAATGCTAATGTCACCATGCTCTCCATGGAAGTTTCGATCAAAAAGAAGATGACGACTCATTCAACTTGTGTGTGTGTTTTTTCATTTGGTATTTATAGATCTTCCATTTGAAAGGAAGGCATTGGATTGGGGAACAAGGATGAAAGTAGGGTTGGGAGCAGCACAAGGGCTGGAGTACTTGCATGATAAAGCCAACCCACCAGTGATATATAGAGACTTGAAAGCATCAAACATCCTATTGGACAATGATTTCAATGCAAAGCTGTCAGATTTCGGACTTGCAAAGCTTGGTCCTGTTGGGGACAAATCCCATGTTTCCTCCAGAGTTATGGGAACCTATGGATATTGTGCTCCTGAGTATCAGAGAACTGGCCAACTGACTCCGAAATCTGATGTCTATAGCTTTGGAGTTGTCTTATTGGAACTCATCACTGGCAAGAGAGTTATTGACAACACTCGTCCAGCTAAACAACAAAACTTGGTCGCTTGGGTGAGTCAACTTTCTTTTGTCCAGATCTTATATTGTTAACAAAACGTTTATTGTTAGATAGAATAACGAACATGTCTTATAAACAGAAGACATTACTTTAGAAATACAAATACAGGGTTACCAAAAACTTCCATAGAACCGTAATTCCTTCAACTTTTCTTGTTTCTTCTTCTACGTATAGGCATATCCAATATTTAAGGAACCAGCAAGATTCAAGGAGTTGGCAGATCCTCTTCTTGGTGGAGACTTCCCTGTGAGGGGTCTGAACCAAGCGGTTGCGGTTGCGGCCATGTGCCTTCATGAGGAAGCAACAGCCCGACCATTGATCAGTGACGTCGTCACTGCTCTCAGCTTCTTGGGAGCAGAAACCACGCATTCATCACCGTCCTCATCGTCAGGTGATGTCCCATCACCAGTTGATGACCAAGATCTTATCAATCTATCCAACAAACCCGTCGACTATTTTCACGACGACGAAACAGATGAGGCACGCCAACGAGCAGTCGCCGAAGCCATCGAATGGGGTGCAACGTCCAAGCAAAATGCTGCTGCTTCACGCCCGGGAAGTTATTCTTCCTTGTAAATATAATAAAAAAACACTCTCTCATATTCCATATATATATATATATGCAATGTGTTATTTAACCTACGTTATGTGTTGTATTATCCACAATTTTTCTCTTGATTGTTTCGATGGAAAATTGAAAGAAATATTATAATGAAGAAGAAGAGATAAGGAAAAACTTAAAAGGAGATACAAAAATATAGAAAAACAAGTAGGATTGTGTAGGGCGTTGTGTGCTTTAAATTCTTTTATTCATCAAACCAATCAACTGTCCTTTCTTCCTAATTATACTCGTTGCCTTACACATGTTGGTAAATAATGATTCCAATTATGTAACAATATACTAATCAATAATAGTTATATATTAGTATTATTATTATTATTTTAGTTTAGAAACAGGTTGATGAAGATTTAAAACTCTAATCTTTTTATCCATATTAGCCTAAACTAGTTGAGCATAGTTGTCTAATATAATAACTAATAAGTTTTCGATCAAACTAGATGGTTTTATTTTGTAACCACGTATTAATGTTTGTGTCTGACATAGTTTCAAGAGGGGGTCCAATCTATTATTTCAAGTGAAACAACTTTGGTCATCTTGAGAGTTGTAAACTTCAGGTCAAAGAAGAAATGCATACAGGTTTTTTGTAATTGGTATTAATCTATATATAGACTAATTTCGACTTATACTCAAGATGATGGCCCATTTTCATTCGGAAGGTTTTGTAGTGTGGCCAAAGTTGAAAAGTGGAAAAATCTAATGATATCATGCAATAGTGAAAAGGCACTCACTCCTGCTTCTTTTATCTTTTAATTTAATAAGAAACGTCGAAGGATTAGAAAGATTAATGCAATAGTTACGTTGCAACACAACAATTACATCAAAGAGTAAACTATTTCAAGATTGGAGGTAATTTGTAAAAAATACTAATTCACTCTAAATTATCTCACAAAATGTCCCAGTTTTAATAAGAGAATAAACTAGTTCTCTTAGAAAACTTAAGAACACACAATAGAAAAATATTGTTCTCTTGAAACTCACTTTCTTTCTAAATTTCAATATGATTCCATTGACTTTATTCTTTTCTCTCTTGCATACAAATGAAGAAAATGAACTCTTTATATAGTACTCAAGAGACACTTTCTAAAAGACACAAAATGAATGAAGTACATACACACATATCATTCATGTACTTGAACGATTACATGTATCTAGAAATGCATGTATCTTAGAATTATAAATGCATCTAGGAATGTGTTATATGCATTATGTATCTAGCTTATTAATTTCTAACATGCCCCTTTACCTTTAAGCTAGACTTTCTAGACTCCGAGCTTCTCTTTCATTTTCAAGCATGACTTTGTCTTTAATGCTTTTGTAAATATGTCTGCAAGTTGATCTTAGTTTGTGTCTTGCAATACTTGATATATATATACTTCTCCATCTTTGATCAATTCTCTGATGAAATGATACTTGATCTTTATGTGTTTGTTTTTAAAAACTGGATTCTTCGAAAGTGAATAGATGATTGATTTTCACACAACATGATGATCCCTTTCTCTAAAGAACTCAATCCATGTGATATAGTACATTTCTTGGCTAAAGTGCTTGACAACTAGCTACCGACAAAGAAGTATTCAACTTTCGTTGTTGACAATGCTACAACATCCTACTTTTTTTATATCCATGAAACTGCTCCATATAACCAATATTGAATACATACCCAGAAGTACTTTCGAAATCATCAATATTTCCTCCTCAATCAGTGTCATTGTAGCCAACAAGAACATTATCAACATTCCTTTTATAGTGGATTCCATTATCAGTCGTATATCTAAAAACTTTCTCTCCAGCTTCCCAATGACTTCTCTACTCAATAAATTGACTGAGTACATAAGATCAGATCTAGTTGTAGTTAAATATATTAAACTTTCCACAAGACTTCTATCAATGGTGGCATCAAAAGCTTCATTAACATCATGCTTACTTAATTTTTGAAATACAAGAACATGTAATACTTTTGAAATACAAGAACATGTAATTCATAATAATCAATAAATCAATAGTGTAGCTACGGTATTTTGTTCTACATTTTTTATTTTTTATTTTTATTTTTATTTTTATATAAGAAATTAAATTTAAATTTAAATTTGGAATTTAACTTTTAAAAAAGTAAGAAAAAATAAAAACAAAAAAAAAAAAATAATAAAAAATCTTTTCCCCTATTTTTCTCAATCATCCCCACTATTTTTGTTTGTGTCCTCGCCACGCTCTTACTCTCCCATTTTCTCCCACTTTTCCACTTTCTCTCCTATAGTTTTCACTCTGATCTAAAAATAAAACGATCAATCTTGCCCTATAAAAAGAGAAAGGAAGATTATTTTTTTCAGGAGAGGACGTTGAGATTTTTTAGAAGAAAGACACGTTTTACTGTAAATTTTTTTTCATCTACTTGTCATTTGGGAGGATTGAGAAAGAAGTATTTTCTCCAAATCAGGTGTGGTTTCAATTTTATTGCATTTAAGTCAGACATGTTTGCTATGTAAGTTTTTTTTAGGTTAATTTAATTATTATGGCTTGATTTTTTTTTTAAAATTGCGGCTTAGAATTTATTATTATTACTTTTTTAAATTCATGGTTCATGAATCACTGTGTTGAATTATTTGGCTAGTTCGCACGAGATTTCCGAAGCAATCTGATTCGTGTATAGAAAATGATACACGATCGTGTATAGAAAATGATACACGATCGTGTAAAGAAATGATACATGATCGTGTAGTTCTTTTTAACGATGGAAAAAATGTTTCAAATGTGTTAACCATGCTAAACGATCGTGTTGACTAAGTAAGCGATTGTTTATATTATATCAAAGTGATATTTAAATAATCTTGATATTCTAGAAGAGGAGTTGTAACAAAAAGGGAGAAGATGAAGAAAGAAAGAAAAAAATTTAATAAAAATAGAAGAAAGAAAATCTTAAAGATGATTTGAAGAAATGTGAAAAAAAAAATGGATAAACCACACAAAAAAATAAGAAAGAGAAGTGACAAGTCGTTCGCAATATCAAGGAAAAATATCAAATTTATGAAAATTTTCTACTGACTTCGTGGACTTTTTTATTTTATTACACAGACCGTAAATATTCTGGTGTTTTGTTATATTTATAAAAATCAACCTCTGAATTATAAAAGTTTCATATAGATACCTTTAAACTTTAACAAAATTAAAAACAAAAAAAAAACTCTCATTAATGCAATTTTTACACTAAATTTCTTAGCACCCAAAATAAAAATCATATTTTAAGTTAAAAACGTAGTTTTAATTTTTCATCAAAATGTCAATGTTTCTATCAGTATTTTCACATTTCTATGGATTCGAAATCAATAGAACGAGTGAAGCAATACTTCCGTTACATCTTAAAAAAATCCACGAATCACAAAAAATAAACATCAAAAGGACAATGATATAAATATAATATAAATAATAGACATGTTTCTTATTTGAAAGTAATAAAATATTTATTTAGTAATTTAAATTTAAAATTTAAATATTTTATAATTTTTTTCAAAAATATCCATCAAAGTTGAACTTGATGTAAAATTAAGACTTTGATATATCAATATTTTAAACCTAGTTAAAACACAAAATTCCACAAAATCTAACAAAGTTACAAAATAAAATATTTTCTTTAAAACATACTAAAACAATAATTAGTCAAACAAAAAAAATAACACATTAATATTCAAATTTATTTTTTTATATAAAAATTAACTTTGTGTTACTTACCATAATCATGATAGAGATTAGTTGCATTCATAATCAAACACTGTGTGTTAATATTTAAATAAATTTAATGACTTTAACTTAAAATTTAGGTTTTCGTTTTGGTTGGTAAGAAAATTTGCATAAGAGTATTTTCGAACTTTTTAAAGCTCAAACGTATTTATGAAAAATTTTCAAAAAATCATGGGCTTTTTAAAAATAAAACGTCAACAGTCGTTCATCCAAAAAAAAATTAAGTATAACGATATTTATTAACACTTTTATATAAAAATTGAAGATCATTTTTTAAACTTGTAAAAGGTTAAGAATATTTACTATGCATTTTTTTCTTTATAATTGAACTAATTTTATGACATAGTGTGGGAATGGAATCAATCACGGTCGTATTTATATGTGATACCACCAAAAAGTATATTATACCTTTAAATGCTTCCAACCATAACATATTAGTCCTATTCTTTTAAAGAAAATAATAGTGTGATAAAATGGTAGACTTTTCAAAAGCTACCATTTAAAAGGGAAAGAAAAAAAAAAGTGAGAATAGTATGCTCTAGAAAGACTTACAAATTCAAATAATGTTGTGTTTCTATTTTAGGATCATTATTTCAAAATTGAGAAATTTGAATAATAAAGGGAACCAAGTTTTAGGACAAATGGAGTATGAAAGGTAAAAAATGCCCTTACATAATAAATTTCTTTATTCTTCTTTTTCCCTAAAAAACTACAATAAAAAATAGGGTAATTATAATTGACGGTCATTTTAGGAATAATAATGAAGGATATAGCAACATTTTAAAAAAATTGCAAATATAGCAAATGTATCGTATGGTCTATCAGTGATAGACTAATATTTACAACATAGTCTATCGATAATAGATTTCTTTTTAAAATGTTGCTATATACTCAATTATTTTGAATCTAATTGCTGAATTTGTAACTATCCCTACAAAATAAATAAATAAATCAGCTTTTTTTCTCCCAAATTCTCTAGTCATTTCTTAGAATATTCTTAATCAACGAACTCTATCGCTATTTTGGAAATTCTTTTTGTTTTTTTTCTAAATATTATTGTTATATAGAATTTTTTTCTAGTTTTTAAGGTTATCTCGGTGGAATGTTTAAATCTTAAATGTAGAGCCTAAAATCAATTTTATAGTCGGTGGATGTAATTTAGGGTTGTTTAATTCATATTTAGCATGTTCTTTTTTTGTTTTCTTTTTCATCTCACAAACATTTTTCGGGCATCTCACAAATATATCTCACAATTTCCAAACTTCAAACGTTCAATCTCAAATCAATCATATACTTGTTTTACGTGATTTTGGGTGCTTCTATATCTATTTTAGAACATTTTTAGCTACTAATTTTTTTTATCTCACACTCATCTCGTAACTTCCAAATTTAAGTGTTTTATGTGATTTAGGGTGATTTTACAACATGTTTGATAGAGTTTGTTAGCTTTTATTTTTATTTTTATCTTGCAAACATGTTGCAAAGTCTAAATTTGAAATACTCAACTTCAAATCAATTATATATTGTGACGGTTCCAAAAATAGCAAAAAATATTATGATAATAGGACTCATGTCATTACATTTTCTAAATTGCAAAAGTAGCAAATTATTAAAAACCGATAACCCTTTGATAGCCGTCTGATATCACTAATTTTGTCATATTCGCAATATGCAAAAAAATAGGTGTAATGAGTCTTTTTTTTTTCTAAATTTGCAAAACCTGACCATGCTACATTCTAATCCATGATAAATTTAAAAATTAAAAAGCTAAAAAAAGAAAAACTAAACTAAACTCTCAAATATATCGCAACTTCAAAAATAAAAATATCAACTCCAAACCAATTCTATACTTAGTTTAGGCCATTTAGAGTAATTTTTGACATGTTTTAGCAAATTTCCATTTACATATTTTTTATTTTATGATTATCTCAATCTTGCAGCTATCAAAATTAAAATTTTAAACCTCAAATCAATTCTAGACTTGAGATGATTTTAAACATGTTTTAGTAAACTCAGTTAGAGTTTTGTATCTCGTAAGTCCCACCTGACTCACAACATGGAAAACTGAAGTTTTTAATTAGCCTTATCTGGTGTGTGTTTTAGGTGTTTTAAAAAATATTATATAGTGATTTTAAACTTGTTTAAGCAAGGTTTTAATTACAGATATGAACTTCTTCTAAACAAATCCTTCTTTCCATATCTCAGGTTCAATAACTTGCCTGAATCCTCTTATTTATTTTGAAAATGAATGGAGATAGATTTAAAAAAAACCCAAATAGCCATTAAACTTGGAGAGTGTTGGAGTCTCTACACAGTACCTTCTTAGAACCCCCAATATTAAGAGTTTCCCATTCTGAACTCTTCCTCTCCAAATACTTCGAGTCTAGGTAAAAGTAAAAATATATGTGCCTGCTCATCTAAGTATAAGTTTATTAAATTACTGCAAACGTGTTTGGAAAATCTTGAATCAATCATAAATTAAAGTTTATCTGTTTGGTGCCTTTACTAGTTTCTCTCTAAATATATAATTAAGTTCATCAATTAGTTGCGAGTGTGGGAAGAATCTTTTAATGCCTTTGCATTGTCAATGTGTATCTCCCCAAGATTGATTGGCTTGGTCAAGAATGCTACCGATTGATGTAATGCAATGTCAACTGTCCCTCCAAAACTACCAAGAAGTTTGCTTATGCAAAACATTGTGACTGTGAGTGTGGTCTTGTGGTATATTTGGAAAGAAAGAAATGCTTGGATTTTCCAAGGCAAGGATAGAAAAGATGTTTTAGATCTATCTATTTTGCACGCTTACACAACCCTTCAACCTTAAATTTCGTTGTTATTTCTGTTTTAGGTTTTATACGATACAGCAATGGAATGATCAATTGGAAATAAATTTTTCACACAAATTTTTGAAGCAAAAATCAATAAACAAGATTTTCACATCAACTAAAAATTTATCACCTACTAAGAAGTTTAGCAACCAAATGGAAGTCTCCTTGTCACATTGTTCGAACTCCCTCGCCACATCGCATCGCCTTTGTCTGATCCTCTTCACCTTTTGTTCGAAGATGTTGTGGCAAAACAAGAGATTAGATATAGAGAGAGATCGCACAGACGATAGGACCCCACGTGAAGAATAAGGTTGCTCACGTTCTTGGCAGATGGTCATAGACAGTTCGTTCGTTGAGTCGACGTCCAAACCATTCATTTGCCATCTGCCAAGGAGAAAATAGTAGGGATGTGAAGAGGAAGAATGAGGGCAAGAATGGGAAGCATGAAATTGGAAGGGAAGAATGGGGGAATTGTAAAAGAACGACACATATTCTGTGAGGCCTAGATCCAAAAGGGTTGAAGTATAGCCTTGATGAATAGATTATTTCGGGTAAGTTCAGTTTTGAAGTGTTATGTGGAGAAGGTTGTGTTTGAAAGAAAAGCAATGCGGGTGAAAGTTTGCGTCAAAGAGAAGCAGGAGTTTAGTCAAAAGTTAATTACGCATTTCACGTAGTGGCGAGAAATTAAGTTTGGCCAGAAGGAATGGACGATTGCTATCTATCGCGAAAAGAAGTCCGGGGAGAAAGACCTGAGCATTCCAAGAAGATAAATTTAGTGTTTCAAGAAAAATGTCTAATTCTCATATGAGCATTCTTAGAAAATAAGTCGAGACTTCCCACGAAAGTAATTAATTATGAGTTGCCAGTTGGCAACATGTAAAGTTTTAGTCGGTTGCTTGGTCTGACATGCAGTAAAATGACATGAGTAAAGTTGTAAGTCGAACCGGGTAGATAAAGAGGGGGATCAGTCAAAAGAATTAGTATAAATAGAAGTAAAGTAGTCAGGAGAATTGTTGTTATTTGGAGAAATGGGCACAGAAGTGCTAACAACTAAGTTGTTACTTGGAGAAATGGACACGAGTAAAGTTGTAAGTTGGAACTAGCAGAAGTAAGCTAGATGCCCTGGATAGAAGAAGATCAAGTGTTTTCGTGAAGTGACCTTCATAGACGAAAAAATTATTCTATGGATGATTTTATAAGTTTTTGTGAATGATTTTCTTAAATATATTTGAAAGCATTCCATTTGAGTATGTGGTTATATATATCTACCTATGTATTGTTGTATTGATATGTTGTTAATTGAAAATAGAACTGACGATTTCTATCGATGATTGTGATGCTTGTGTGTGAGTAAACCACTAGTCTTGTTCCAATCAAGTGAGCAGTTGTTAAGTGGTGTGCATATAATGTGTAAAGGCGTTGTGTGAACGACCTATGCAATAAGAAAAGAATCAGGAAAATTCTCGAAAGCTGTGATGGAGTGAACATCATAGTACTCTAAATGCAAGATGCTGACGAGTGTGAATAACATTAGTTTTGGCGCACAGAACAATCCATATTCTTAGTAAAATTGAATAAGAAGCTAATGTTTAATTTATATGGTTTGTGGAAAGGGGTGTTGCGTGTCACGATCGTACTTGTCCAAGGCGTTGTTTGCCTATGGTCGTATAACCATATATCTCGATTTATCTTATCTTTATGTCTTATGTTTAGTTTAGCTAGCTAGTTGCTTTCCTTTTCATGTAATAAATCTATGTAACATTTTTTGGATTTTTTATATGCAAGCCTACCAGAGCTGAAAAAGTCCAAAATGTACTATAGAGGATGCATAGTAGTTGAATCCCCGCCTAAGCATTGTCACACTCTCTGCAAGCAAACTTTTTCCCTTGCAACTGAGAGTCTTCAATGTATATTGTAACGTCGAGTTCAATGAATTTCTTTCTCTCTCACGTTTTCTAAAACATTTTCTCAAGAACGTGACAGGAGGTTGATTCATACCGCGAGTTTGTCCGTAGTTTTTGGATTTTGATCGGCTGACTTGTTCATCGAGTTCAAACAAGTGCAACACAATCGTCTACTCCGAGGTTGAAAGGCTACGATTGTGACACTGTGAGTCTGTGTTTATGAAAGAAAAATGGATATGTGTTTGCAATGTCGTTAAATAGTCTTTCTTGAATGTACCTCTAGTTGTCACAAAAAGTGTGTCGTTGAAACTGTTTATGACGCAAATTTTACGTAGTTAAAAGCCAAATTAAGTAGGTGTAATATTTTTGTATCAACATCCAATTCCCCTACCAGCCGAAAAGCCAAAGCAATTGATAACGTAGGAAAATATGGAGGGTAGATTTTGTTCAAGATGGTTCGAGAAAAGATATTTAAGCAATTTAAAAAAGAATGTTAGTTTTACGAGACAAAACGTATTGAAAGTTATTTTTGACAATTTTCTATTTAAAAGTCGAGTTAAATTTAAATGTAATACAGATAGTTAAACCCTCTCAGAAGCAAAATCTTTGAAAATGTTGAGTGGTACGTACAGGCTTGCTTCCATGTCCATGTGGCAGTCCACCATGGTTTCCAAGCTTAATGGCTTTGTTCCCATTGGTGGGTTTCATTTTTATTCTCTATTTGCCTCAAAATAAAAAATATATATATTTAGTGCATTTTGAATATATATTTTAAAAGTATTTTCAAACCTTTAATTTGAAAAATTTTATGGCAATATTATCAAGAATTTTATGTTGATAAGATTTACTTAAAATTGTTGCTGTAAATAAGAATATTGACCATTTCCCTCATTTCATTTTGTTTTTGTTTTTGAATGGTGATAAGTAATGCATAATATTTTTAGAAAAATAAAGGTAACAAAAAAGAAAAAGAAAAAGTTGACTTTTCAAACGCTTGGATATGAAGAAGAAAGAGAGGAAAATTGAATGGTGAAATGGTAGATTCTAGAAAGTCATCGACAATTCCAATGGCTCCTCTTACTTTCCAATTATAAATATCACTTCCATTAACAAATTCGTTGTTACGTTTAGTATTTTCTAGCAAACGCATCGCCTCCCTTTCTCTACCCTTCTCAGGTTCGTCCATTTCTCTTTTTTTTCCATCACTTTTCTAATGGGTTTCTTGCATTTTCCCTCTTTATTGGGATTTTAATTCTCTTCCTTTGTTGGTCTTTTGCAATTTTCTTCATCTTCTTTTCTCTAATCCTCGAGTTTGAATCTGAGTTGGGTTTTCAGCAAATTGTATTCATCTCTTGAACCTTATTATACAATACGGATCTTTCCTTATGTTTACCCTCTATTTTGGAGTCCGGTGTATTGGTAATGCGCGTGGAGATCTGTCTTGATGCGTTAGTTTTAAGGTGCTGTGTTTTGTGAATTGACTTGAAACAGAGGATGTTGTTCTAAGATTGAGGAGGCTTTCCAGAATCCTCTGTTCCGTTTGCCGTGATAATAGGATTTTGGGGATGTGGAGAGAGATCTATGAATGAGGTTGTAATATTGTGAGGCTTAATGTTTCTATATGGGTTTAGGGATGTCTTTGTTAATTTGAAAATCGAGAAGGGTAGTTTTGGTTTTTGAATTTGACTAAGAATTCAAATCTTACGTTTAGAAAGATGAGGACCCTTAAAGAAATTCTAAGAAAACAAGATCAATTTTCAGAAATTAAAAAGCAAATGGTTATGAAATGGGATTGTTTTGGTGTGCGTTTTCTTTTTCTTGATATTGTATCTCATCTTTTGTCGTTGTGATTTGTACAGGTCATCCGTTTCTTATTGTCGGTTGCTTCCTTGAGCAATTGAAGATAATAAGAATAACTGTTGATCAATTTTTTGAGTTATGGCTGAGGTAAAGCGCGCTAACGCCTTTTAATTCTGCTCAATTTCCTCTTACATACTTGAATTTCTTTGAACTTCTTCTCCCATTTGTGCCTTGTGATGTTTGGAAGCTGATCCTTTATATTTTCTTTGAAATTATGGGATCTGTTGCAGGAGGGTCACAAAGTCACTTTGAATGTTTATGACTTGAGCCAAGGTCTAGCGCGACAACTTTCCACTACCTTCCTTGGGAGACCTATCGAGGCCATATGGTAAGTCAATACTCCAAGTTTAGTAGACAAATGGGTATAGCCTATTAACATATCACCGTTTTGTTTTTGGAATTTTCATTATTAAAAATTATGTTTGTTTGTATATAATCTTTTGGTAAGCTTTTTACTTTAAAAGCACATTGGAACTCTAAGCAAAATTTCAAACTACTTAGTTTAGTTTTTATTTTTTATTACTTGAAAACTGTTAGTTGCAGCAGTGATTGTAAACGTATTTTTCCAAAACATAAATAACCATAATGAGATGGTTACTAAGCAGGCTCTAGATGTTTGTATTTGGGATGATCCAAATGAATTTACCTACTTGGTGTTTTTATTGGTATCGACCTTGGATATTTAACATGATGTTGAGAAGCCATATTGTCTCTCTTGTAAACATATGCTTCATGTAGGCTCCATTTGATAATTGTTTTGTTTTTGTATTTTAGTTTTTGAAAATTGTATTAATTTTTCTCTAATTTCTTTCTTAACGTTTTCATATTTCACAAGTAAACATTTGAATTCACAGCCGAATTCCATCGACTAAACTAATTTTTTAATAACTATTTTCTTCAGTTTCTAAAGCATTGCTCGGATTATAAGAACATTCTTTAACAATTTATAACAGAATAGAAACGCCATAGGTGAATTAGTGTCTATAAGCTCACCTTCTAAAAACCAATAATGAAATAGCTTTAGCTATTGTATTCTTCGTCTTGTTCTTGTTCTCTTTTGTTTCCTACAACTATGGCATTTATATGTAGCAAAAGAAAATGTGGATTTGAAGTTATCTCTCTGTTTGTATATGCACTACGAATCACAAGATAATATGTTTCCCTTAAATGCAGGCAATTCCATTTCTGTTGTTTACTTTTCACTTTGCACTGTGCCCAAGTTTTGGTTTTTGGTTGATCATAGATGTAGCGTTTGGTTCTATCATCATCATGTCATCAATTTTGGATTTCTTTGAGTACTTGCATGTTGTATTATAATTCTAGGGATTACAGTTTGTTGCATGTGGAAAAGTCTGATACTTTGTGGCAGTCATGAGATACTTTGTTGAATTAAAACTAATAGCAAAAAAGTTCACAATGCTATTAGTTGTAAATGTAATTCTTCCTGTCATTGTAGATTTCCAGTATGCCTTGGACACTTGAATGATCAATTCTAGTCTGTCTTTGTAGAAAATTTGCAACTTTGCTTTTTGCAACCTTCATTTTTTTTATGATGCTCGTAGTCATGGGTTGAACATTGTTTAGTTTGAGCCTGTTAGAAGTGACTTTTTATTTTTTTAGTTTATATTGTGTCACAATTCATTTCTCTGCTAAGTTATGTAAATAACTCAGTTTACATGTTGCCATTGTATTTCCATATGATCTTTGTTTGATGATTGATAGAAAATTCTTTCCTATTCTTTTGGGTCAATAGAGTTCTGTTCTGATTTGTATGGTTTGGTCAAATTTGACAGGCACACAGGAATTGATGTGTATGGCAATGAATACTACTTTGGTGGAGGTATTCAACATGATTCTGCTGGAAAAACTCCATATGGAAAACCGATGCGGTCGATAGATTTAGGAACAACACACGTTCCCAAGGATGTTTTTGAGATGTACTTGGAGGAAATCAGCCCGCGTTACACAGCCGAAACCTATAGTTTACTCTCACATAATTGCAATAACTTCAGTAATGAAGTTGCACAATTTTTAGTCGGTGCAACCATTCCTGATTACATTCTTGACCTCCCTAACATAGTTATGAGCAGTCCTATGGGTGCCTTCATATGTAAGTGACTCTAACACCATGCTTTCACAATTCATCAATTGGGTCTAATAAATTCATGTTCATTTAATTGAAAACACCATTTCTTCTCCAGTGCCCATGATTCAAAAGTTGGAAGCTACACTGAAGGCAGGTGGAGTTCCGATGGCACCCCAGTTCAACCCTGCTTCAACTAACGTCCCTAGATCATCATCATCGGTTTCGAATAGCTCTAGGACTCAGGATCATGTCAAACCAAAGCCAGAGGTAGATCATGCCAAGCCTGTTGAGAAGACAACACCTGCAGAACTGCAGACATCAAATACAAATGGGATAGCCGACCCACTAGGGGATGCTCGTAGCAAGGTGCAGGAAGAGATCGGCCGGGAATTTGCAGCAATCATGGCAACGGGGACACTGCGTGCGAGTGAAGCGGCAGCATTGGCAACAAAAAGAGTGATGCAGAAGTATGGACATGCTACTCTATCTCAGGGATAGTGAGTATCATATATGATTGATGATTGGATTTTCATTTGATTATACGTTTGGAAAGAAAGAAGAAGGGATTGTATTATTTTGTGGGTTCAAAGATGACCCAACAGCCATTCAAAATCAATACAAATTTTAATGATAGCTGTAAAATTGAGGGCTTTGTTAGACTGGGATGGAGTGGGTCTAAGAAAGGAAATTTGTGGAAAAATGAAGATGGAACTTTTCAGCATGCCTCTCTCGTATTTCCTTTGTCTGATGGAAGAATTAACTTCGTGTTAATTAGGAATACAGTAGATTAAGTGAGTCCCGTCCCATAATCTATAGGTATTTTATTTGCTCCATGCTTAACGAATTTCTGAATAAAATTTATGAAGGGAAATTATTATTTCGATATTATTTTTTCTGAACGGAGGCAAAATCATCCCATCAGAACCAAGTCAGTTGAGACTCTCAGCTCGTATCCACCTTCTTCTTTCCTTGCAAAATCATCACTTGTCGTTACCTTCTCCTGTGTGGAACTCCTTTCGATGAAATAAGTTGTTCGTAAGCTTATATGTAGTTGAGTTTTGGTTAACGTTGCCTATTGCTCTTTGTCACAAAGTCTTCCTTCTGTCTCTTCCGAAGTCCAAAGTCAGTCGTCCTTCGGTCTTTCTTTCTTTAATACGCTACCCCTTTGATCTACCTGTTCGTGCATCTCAAACCATCGTTCGTCGCCCATCAGTGCACTTGTTTGTTTAGTTATTAATTTCAAATATATACCATGTTTATATAAAATATAATTATAACAATTATACATTTTTAGTAAGTTACATCAGATATATTTTACATACTTTATCATATATATATATATATATATATATATATATATGTATATTTAATTATTTCACACACACACATATATATACTCATACTATATATACTTCATATAACTGTATATAATAAACTCATACTATAAACAACTGCAATAATGTGCAATAATGTTCTATATAAAATAGGGTATATTCTAAAAGGGTATATTCTAAAGATCCAATTAATCTCATCCAACAATGTACCATGTAATAAAATTAATATCCAATTAATCTCATCTAACAATGTACCATGTAATAACTATTGATGCTTTTGATGATGCTAAAGAGTTATGGGTTTTCTGTCTACACGCTTTAAATCTATTGGATTAGCTCATTACTACCAACTGGTACACTTGTCCATCTCCATCAAGATATTGGTCCAACCTATCTGGACTCAGCTTGATCAAGCTAATATTAGCAAAGATCATCTTTGACTTATTAAGGTCCTTATGGGATTACGTCCAGAATATGAATATGTCAGGGCAACCTTACTACACCGCAGTCCCTTACCTTCATTGGATGCAGCTATCCACGAAATTCTGTTTGAAGAGAAGCGTCTTGGCATCAATCCTGCTAAGCATTCTAATGTTGTCCTTGCGAGCACTTATCAACCCAATAGAGCACCAAACATTTTTTGTAAGAACTGTAAGTTCTCTAGTCATAAATTTATTGATTGTCCTAAAATAGAGTGTAGGTACTGTCATAAGCGTGGTCATATTCTGGATAATTCTCCTACAAGACCACCTCGACCTCCTAGTTCTTCTACAAAAGATAAGAACTTTCCTGGGACCTCCTCTGTCGTTGCTGATATTTCAGATGATTCCACCTCCCACCTTTAGATAAGTGATCTTCAAAGCCTATTGAATCAGTTAATTTCATCATCTTCTACTCTTGTTGTCTCGCCAGGTAACCGATGGCTTCTTGACTCTGCCTATTGTAACCATACGACCTCTAACTTTTCTCTTATGTCTACTTCTAGTTCTGCAAAATCTTTACCTTCTATTTATGTTGCTGATGGTAATTGTATGAACATCTCTCATACTAGTACCATTGACACTCCTAGCCTGCATCTTCCCCATACTTATTGTTAGGGGTGTACAAATATGGGTTGAACCCGAATAACCCGGACTACCCAACCTATATTATAAGAGTTGGGTTGGGTTGGGTTAAAATATGGGTTGGGTTGGGTAAAAAAGATTTGATTTTTTCGAGTTGGGTTGGGTCTCGGGTTGGAGGGTTGAAAAATTCGGTTCAACCCAACCCAACTCGAATTAATATAATATATATAATATATATATATATTATTTTAATAAAAAACAAATTAGAGGTATATAAATTTTGAATTTATTGTATGAAAGTTTGAATTATGTATGTTTGAAATTTAAATATAATAATTTCAAACTTTTATAACCATTAGAAACTAGAAAACGGGAAAAAAAAATTTTAAAAAAATTTATATATACAACCCAACAACCCAAACCATATTTTATGGGTTGGATTGGGTTAGGTTAGAAACTAAATTCGAGTTGTCAACCCAAATAACCTGAGAATATGGGTTGGGTTGATAATCTCTTCCAACCCAACCTAACCCAATGCGATTTCACCCCTACTTATTGTGTCCCCAACTTGACATTTAATCTCGTGTTTGTTGGTCAATTATGTGACCTTGGCTTAACTGTTTCTTTTTTTCCCAATGGTTGTCAAGTTAAGATCTGCAGGTGGGACGAACGATTGGTATGGGTCGCAAAGTGGGAAGATTTTAATTCATATCTCTTCAACTTTCTTCTCCTTCCTTCATTTCTACTTCCGTCACTGAATCTGACACATATCAGTGACATCTTCGTCTTGGTCATGCTTCCTTTGGAAAATTTCATCATTTAGTTTCTATTAACAATTTGAATAATCTTACTAAGTTTATTCCTTTCAATTGTTTAAATTGCAAACTTGCTAAAGAGCATGCTTTGTCTTTTTCTTAATCAACCTCTATATGTGATAAACCATTTGATTTAGTTCATTCTGACATTTAGGGTCCTGCCCCTACCACTACTGTTCATGGTTATCGCTATTATGTTTTATTCATTGATGACTACTCTCGATTTACATGGATTTATTTTTTTAAACACCATACTGAATTATCACGCACATATATTGAGTTTGCTAACATGATTCGCACTCAATTCTCTTGTCCTATCAAAACTCTTCGCACTGATAATGCTTTAGAGTATAAAGACTCCACTCTTCTTTCATTTCTCTCCCAACAGGGCACTCTTGTTCTGCGCTCTTGGCCTCATACCTCTCAACAAAATGGGTGTGCTGAGCGCAAACATCGCCACATTCTTGACTCAGTTCGTGCCCTCCTACTTTCTGCCTCCTGTCCTGAAAATTTTTGTGGTGAAGCTGCTCTTACATTTGTCTCTACCATAAATCGTCTTCCTTCTTATGTTCTTCAAAACACCTCTCCATTCGAAAGACTATATGGTACTTCTCCCAACTACTCTAGCCTTAAAGTTTTTGGTTGTGCCTGCTTTGTTCTTCTCCATTCTCATGAACATACTAAACTTGAACCATGTGCCCGTCTCTGTTGCTTCCTTGGTTATAGCACCGAATATAAAGGTTTTCGTTGTTAAGATCCTCTTTCCAGAAAACTTCGTATATTTAGACATGTCACTTTTTGGGAATATATTATGTTTTCTCGTTTGTCCTCCTTCCACACCTCATTCTCAAGTCCTTATCATTTCTTTACTGATACATTTGTTGAACTTTTTTCTTTTTCTGAATTCACTCTGGATACTGAGCTTGCTCAATCTTCACCTACTCCTGCAAACTCGAACCGACCGTCTGTCTCCAATGACATTCCTGAACCTACTTCAGATACTCCTCTTCGTCGCTCCACGTAAGAGAACCTCCCACTCATCTCACTGATATCACTGTTTTCCCACCATTGTTTCCCTTGTTGAACCCACCTCTTACCAAGAGGCCAATACTGACCCTTTATGGCAGACAACAATGAATGATGAATTACAGGCTCTTGAAAAGACACACACTTGGGATTATGTTGATTTACCTCCTGGTAAAAGACCCATTGGATGCAAGTGAATTTACAAAATCAAAACTCACTCTGATGACACTATTGAGCGTTATAAGGCTCGTCTTGTTGCGAAAGGATACTCGCAAGGATATGGGATTGACTATGAAGAAACATTTGCTCCTGTGGCTCGAATGACATCTGTTCGCAGTCTGTTAGCTGTTACTGCTGCCAAGCAGTGGCCTCTTCTTAAGATGGATGTCAAGAATGTCTTTCTTAATGGGACCCTTTCTGAAGAAGTTTATATGAAGCCACCACCTGATACTTCTCCTCCTCCTAACAAAGTGTGTCTTTTTCTTCATGCATTATATGTCTAATAAACAAGCTCAACGAGCATGGTTTGCCACATTTAGCTCCACCATTACTCAACTTGGCTTTACCTCCAACTCTCATAACACTGCACTCTTTACACGACAGACACCACATGGTATTGTTCTTCTTCTTCTTTATGTTGATGATATGATTATTATTGGTTATGATCCACAGACCATATCCGACCTACAACATTATCTTGGTCAACATTTTAAGATGAAAGACCTTGGATCTCTCAACTACTTTCTTGGTCTTGAAGTCTTTCGACGCTCGGATGGTCACCGACTCCAACACAGCTTCAACACCATTAGATCTCAATACCCATCTAACCCTTTTTTATGGTGTTCCTCTTGAAGATGTGAGCTTATATCAACAACTTGTTGGCAGTCTCATCTATCTAACAGTAATTCGTCCAAACATTGCATATGTTGTTCACATTGTTAGTAAATTTATGGCTACTCTGAGAACCATCCATTTTACTGTTGTTCTACGCATCCTTCGATATGTCAAGGGAACTTTGGGACATGGTCTTCAGTTTTCTTCTCAATCTTCTCTTGTGTTGTCTGGCTATTCTGATGCAAATTGGGCTGGAGACCCCACTGATCGACGATCTACCACATGTTACTGTTTCTACTTAGGCGATTCTCTCATTTCATGGCGTAGTATGAAACAAAGTGTTGTCTTTCATTCCAGTACTGAATCAGAATATCGTGCTTTTGCTGATGCTACCGCTGAACTCCTATGGCTTCGTTGGCTCCTTTCTGATATGGGTGCCCCTCAACAGGATCCCACTCTCCTTCATTGTGACAATCGTAGTGCCATTCAGATTGCTCACAATGATGTCTTTCATGAACGTACAAAGCACATAAAAAATGACTGTCACTTTGTTCGTCATCATCTCTTGAGCAACACCCTCCTTTACGATTTGTTTTCACTACTGAGCAACCAGGAGATATCTTCACAAAAGCCTTACCACCTAGTCGCTTCAGTCAGTTACTTACCAAACTCAAGCTGACCACCATTCTACCATCTTGAGTTTGAGGGAGGGTAATGTAAATTCTTCAATTTAGGCTTAATCACATTTGTTACTTTATTTATGTTGTATATATTGCTTATTTATCCCTCGGTTATTCGAATGTAAAATATACCATAAATCTTAATCAATAAAATATTGATACGATTTTGGTATTACACCAATTCAAATTAAATTTTATTATTTTATCTAAAAGTTGAAAATTTAAATTTTCTGGTCAGCTGGAATTTTGATTTGAGTTATTTGGATGGTGACTTCGACAAACCTATTCATCCAAAATATCTCTAAGCCAAACAAATCCAACCCATTTAGAGTTACTATTATGATCTTGATTTTGGTTGGTTACGGACTTGGCGTTCCGAGTAATTACAGGCTGCCATTTGACTCTAATCTGCTCTGTTAATCAGAGTCCCCCAGTTTCACGTTTCCCTCTATTCACCGCCATTTCTTTTCTCTCCTCCGATTCCCTTCTCAACATTCTCCTCAACCTTATCAATGGCGGAATATCAGATGCTTGACGATGTCGACGCCGACGCATTCCTCTGCTGTGTCTGCTTGTCAGCTCCCTCTCTCCCTCTCTCTTGTTTTACCTTCATTTTTGGAATCAAAATACGCCTTGGAATGATTTTTTGTTCGATGTTTGTATATATCTATGTGGGTTTCTTGTTTTGTTCTGATGGTTTATTGTTGAGGTTAGGAATTTGAACAATCAATTATTTTCAATGGCAAAGCTAATGATTTCTTGTTCTGGGTCATCTTCGATTCGCGATGTGCTTATATGTTAATAGCTATGCCGTGTATTTTACATGTTCGGTCTATACTTTCTTAAGAAGAGGCGAGGCTTTCAGGAAGGCTATCATTATTAAACGTTATTTCTCAAAATCCCATTTTGGGATGCCTAGTATTTTTCTATTTGCGTGAATTGCCCTATTCCTCGTTTGGCCCGAAAGTCACCTAGGTGGGTTGGTAAATAATAGAATTGGATAAAAAGGACTCGTTTCATTTTGTCAAAGCATTGTTGTCATCTATTGGATCCAAAGTGAACACTCGATGTAAACTTTTGAGTTGGGGTTGACTGGTTTTTAGCTATTCTTTCAAGAACCAGATGTGGCGTCCCACTCTAACTGATTCGGAAGCTCGAACCTACCCTAAGATTTAGACACTGAGAGACATCAAGGACTTTTTTGTTTTCTTATTAAGCTCACTCAATTGTTTGCATGCTCATTTGAAGTCATTGTAAAGTTTAGAAACAGTTGGCTTGATGTTAACTATTCTTTGGCTGAGGGATACATAGTAGAGTGGGACATTGCATTTGGAATTTGTTCATGTTCAATACTATGATAAATTGTAACCATCATAGGTTAGCTTAGTGGTAAAAAGGGAGACATAGTTTCAATAACTAACTTAGAGGTTATAGCTTCAATCCATGATGGTCATCTACCCAGAATTAATTTCTATGAGCTTTCTTGACATCCAAATGTTGTAGTGTCAGACGGTTATCCCACGCGAGATTAGTTGAGGTGCGTAAGCTGGCCCAAACACTCACATATATATAAGAAAATATACTAGCATAAATTGTAGGAATGACTTCAAATAACTAAAGAATGGATGGTCTATATCAATTCAGCTCTTTTCAAGATCTCAGTAATGACTTCAAACAAGCATTGACTAGTTTTCTTTTGATAAGATTTCTGCACGTATTGCCAAATAATGGAGGCCCCTTTCTATTGCATACTTTTTGTGCCTGAATTATGCCAAATAAATGTGTACATAGTAGGCAATTTCAATTTGTATAATTTATCTTCTAAGAGTCCCTTATCCAATAGGACTACAGTTCTAAACTGGGTTTTCCTAGATTTTGGAGGAAAGTTAAACTTTGAATTGACCATTACATGATCATGAGGTATTGGCTTATAGTATTATTAGAAACGAGAAACAACTGGGTGCAAGGAGGTTGTTTTATTCTGTTGTTTGTTGGTATTATTTGTCTTCACCAGTTTCTTCTTCATATGGCTAATTTAAGTTGGTTGTGAATTGCAGGGATCTTCTCTACAAGCCTATAGTGCTCCGTGAGTATAATTAGATGTTGACCATACATTTTTTTGAGAGGTGTCATCCTTTTGTTAATTTTTAGTTTCTTCTATTCCAGCTTGTGGTCATATTTCATGTTTTTGGTGCGTGCACAAATGCATGAATGGCTTTCGTGAGTCCCACTGTCCAATTTGTAGACGTTCATATTATCACTTTCCTACCATCTGTGAGATTCTTCACCAATTGATCCTGAAGATTTATCCCGCATCCTATAAGAGAAGGGAAAGTCAAATTCTAGGTGAGCTTTCTAGTGGATGCTGTTATCACTAATGTGCTAATGTCTGCAACGGCTGCAATCATGGCTGTTAAAAACAATATTATATGACTGAGGTGTAATGGTTTTAGCTTTGAATCTGTTAAGTGTCTACTCCACCTGCAGTCAGTAAAACCCAACGAAAAGTAGAGCAAAGAACAGGGAAAGTCGATCCCTGTTATGATGATGTATTTAAATGCCAATGAGATCAAAGTTGCAAAGCCAGAATAACACAAAGAACTGGCTTGAAAATGGGCTTATCTATTTAATGTACAAGGGAACACATCTTTTTGAGCCGCTTATCTATCTAGTGTACCTGTTTTTTATATTTTCTTGACAAGACTGCTAGTGCCCTTGCTGTATTCCTTGATTAATTTAATAATTTGTAAGATTTATCTTGTCTTCCATCTTTCAGATTATTTATTTTTTGCTTAATTCTTTTTATCAATGATAATAATGTTTCATAATGAAAAAACTAATTAGAATGCAGAATGCTAATGATCCATTACTTTTTGCGTTTGATATTAAATATTAATTGTGTTAAAATACACATAAATCTCAAACATATTGTTTAATTGATGGAACTGTATTCATGAAAATGATATTTTCTTAATGTCGGTTCAACAAATGAGTAGTCATTCATTGTCTATTTTCTTCAAATTTTTTGGTAGAGTTATTTTAACCTTGTCACCATTTAAATGATTTTCATTTTCAGAGGTGGAAAAGAAAATTGGATTTTTCTCTCCACAATTTGATTCCCTTGCTTGTGGCTCCCAAGCTGGTATGAAAGTGGAACACTTAGAAGATTCTGCTAATGGCGAGCTGAACACAAATACCAAAAATGATGACGCTGTTGCTGAATTAATATTAGAAGAAAATTCTGACGTTGTTAGTTCTACTTCTGTTGTAAGCCTCAATTCTCTTCAAGATCCTTGTGCTCAAAAGACTCAAAATCAGGAGAAAATTTCAGTTGCTGATGTGCTATGTCAAGCTTGCACCCAATTGCTCTTCCGACCTGTGGTTATGAACTGTGGCCATGGTATATATTCTTTTTTTTCATCCCTGTGTGAGCTCGCATTCTATTTTACCTTCAGTTATGTAGTAAAAGTATTTGTTTAAGTATCGGTTTATTTCATTTTTCAACTTTACTACCATTCCCAAAATATGTTGACTTCAATGCCATAAATTAAAAGGTTTCAATATAACTTATTTTCTTATGTTTATAGTATTTTGTGAGAGTTGTATCAACTCACAAGTTGAGACACTTGAGTGCCAAGTTTGTCAGTCGCTGCAACCAAGGGGATTTCGAAATGTGTGTTTGGAGCTTGATCAGTTTTTGAAGGAAAAATTTCCTGAAGAATATAGCATCCGCAGAGACTCAGTTCAACTTAAACTAGCCAACAGTATGAAGCATGACAATCCAACTTCCTGTATGTTTGTTTACACTTGCTTAAATAATCGTTTTTAATATTGTTGCATTTGTGTTATTGGATTAATCTATTTTGTTGCTTTTAGTTCTTGGTATTTGTTACATTCTTCTTCTTTTTTTCTTAATTTCTAGTTCACGTATTTATTGCACTTTTGTTTGTGCGGACGAAGGTAGTTTAGCTGTCCAAACTATGTAATTGTTAGAGGTTGTAGGAAAATTTCTTTGTGAATGATTTTGAATGATCGTATCCATTTATTTCTGGTATTTCTACATCATCTTTGAAGTGATGGAATGATTCATTCAAAATGGAAAATGTACTTATAATGCTTTTTAAAACATTATTTCTGGTATTTCTACATCATCTCCGAAAACCCGCATCATATTATCAAAATTTACTAATGTTTTTAGGTCCATTTATCTGATAGCAGGGCTGTTCTACTACCATCCATGCTCTATTCATTTCTTTCGTATTGGTAATTTCAGGAAAACAAGATATTGTACACATGTAGGAATTTTGAAATAATTGTGTTATTTACAATTGTATTCTTCAATCCTTTTGGTAAGGGTAGAAATGTACTTATAATACTTGATGGCGTACTGTTGCTCTACAATATTGTAAATGCTTCATTAACACAAACTAGTCTGTATAATATCATTTTGGTTTATTTACGTTTATTATTTGCTTCCAGGTTCCAATGAAGAGGGTAAAAAGGGAGAGTACCTGCCAAGATGGGGTGATGTTGCCTCTAAAGTGCATACTTTTATTGGCTGTGATTATTGTGGGGTAATTTCCTTATATGTTCACCATTCTTATCATGCTGTCAATGTTGTTAAAAGGCTATTTAGTGTAGCCTAGTGATAAAAGGAGATCAATAAAACCAAAGTCTTTTTTATGGATCAAAATTTATCAATACCAAAAGATAATCCATTTATTTATGGAGAATAGGAAAACAAGGTAATCCTAATCCAAATTTATGAAAAAAAGTAATCCTAAACCTAACTAATGAAGGAAATTAATCCGTATCCTAATCAATCAAGGGAACTTATCCTAATTCTAATTAATCAAGGATTGTAATCTGATAGACCTCCTATCGTTCACCAATACAGTAGAAGAGGAAAGAAGGCTAAGGATGGCACGTGCGGATGAAGGAGTCTGTTAGTAAAGAGGTCTGTTAGCAGTCTGTTAAGTAAAGAGGCAGTTAGAAGAATGGGTATAAATAGATTGTGTTTTAGGAGGGAAAGTTAGTTAAGATCTTGGTAGAGAGAGAAGTCATCTATGCACCTTTGGAAGACAAGGTAACAGAGAGAGAGTGAGGAAGACTGTAATCGAATTGAGAAATTCTCAATTTGATCTTTTCATACTATTGATTCTTGTATTCTGTTCAGACACTATTACATCAATAAAGTTCTATTGATTGAACTCAAGTTCGGGTCCCAACATAATCACTCCCAAACATGGCCTTACCTAATAAAATAGTTGCATTTCATACACCATGGACTTGGTGAATAGATATATGGAGATTTAACATAATGTCTCATATGAGGATAACCTATAACTCTTCTGCCTGAACTAAAAATTGGATCCAAATATTGAAACTAGTTTGCTGACTAGAATTTGATTACCAGGTGCTCACTTTGTTATTCTTTTGTTATACACTGCAGATGTTTCCCCTCATTGGCGACAGATACAAGTGCAAGGATTGTTTAGAGGCATCAGGTTTTGATCTCTGTGGTGACTGCTACAATACACGTTCAAAACGTCCCGGTCGGTTTAACCAGCAACATAGACCAGAACACAGGTTCCAGCTTGTACATCCTTCAATGTTTCAAAATATGACGGAGGGGTAGTGACAGAAATGTTAGAGGAAGGTTCTACAACCTTTATTATTGCTGATGGTGAAGGTTCAGATAGCTCAGATAACATAGGTGCAATTCTCGAATTTTCGAGCGATGATCGTGAGAGTGATGAGGATGATTCCGACGTGGATGGTAGAACTCAAACAAACTCCAATGACAATAGAACTGATCAAAATCACTCTGAACCCACCTAAAATGTTAAAATATCTGGAATCAAAATACAACATTGCTTCGTATGGAGTTTCCACTCTGGTTTTCGGAACACGACCTCTTTCTCTAGTGTGTGGATGATTCATAAACTGAAATTTCTATGTTTTTTTACGAGGGAAGATGATAAAAGAGGCATAAAAGACCTCACATCAATGTACATAAAAGTGTCCTCTAATCCTCTTCAAAATTCAGCTGCTTCCTCTTCCTCTTGAATTTGAACAAACAGTGGAGTCATCTGAGGTTGGTTTCTTCTTATAATTAGCTACAGCCAACTTGTAAGTATATTAATGGTGGTGGTTTATTCAAATAACATTTTCTGAGCAAACTTCGAAAATGAGCTTTCATTTTAGTTTTTAGTGTTATTGCACAAAGAGTTATTATCAGGTGATATTATTGATTATGTTTTAGATGTTTCAACTTTTATCCTTATGTATTGATTTCTTCACTCAAGTTTTCATCAACATACAAATTAGGAGAAGTATTCTATTTTTTTAGAGTAATGATGGTTAAATGTTTTATTAGAATTAAATCATAACGTGTTCTTTAAAAAGTTGGATTATGATAAAGTTATATCTTCATTCAGTTCTTTTTAGAAATTGTTACCATTATTTATGTTAATAATTTTTAATCTTAGAAATGAGAAATTGTCAGAAATAATCCCTTTTGAAGTTTCAATTTTTTCAATTAGCATATAGCTTTTTAGATCGACCTTCTCGATTTAGTTAGAATTAACTTTCCACCATATCAATTGTTTGAGGTTCTCTCAATAAAATTTTCTGTTATATTAAACCAGGTTTTTGCTTTTTAAAACATTATTAAATCTTTCCAAATCTTTTAACAAATTTTCCATCTTTTAAATTTCGTTGTATCTTTATCAAACTATATTATCAAATTTTTGTTTCTATATTGCACTTTCATTTTCTTTAATTTGGAAAATATGAAAATTTGCAAGAGATTATGTAAGATTTAGAAAGTAGATAGATTTGATCAAGAAAGCCTAAATATATAGAATGTTGGTGTTATTTTTGTATTGGATGACACCAAATATACATTCTTTTGATTCTTATACCAACTCTTACGTCTTCTTAAATTTGATCATGTAATTCTTCCCAAATCTTATTTAATCTTGCAAATCTTAAACTCAATCCTGTGTTTTGACATATTTTCAATTATCCATTAAAGTGGTTTTCATATAAATATCATTTAATAGGGAAGTTTGGTTACCAATATAGTGAGTAGGAAAAGAGTTGAGCAATATTTGGTGATTGAACGAGGGACTTGAGAGTTATCTCAACTCTCAAATTTGGGACTTCAAGAGGTTCGAATTACCTCAAACACATTTGTATTTTCATTATTGTTTGTCTTTCAATCTATTTGGATTCAATTTTCTCCAATTTGTGTAATGTTTGGCAATGTGACTTAAATTTTGAAAAAATAAAAAAGAATAGGTAAGATTTTGAACTTGGGTAGATCTTGATTCTCATCCACAAACATGAATAAGTAATTTGAAGTATATCTCATTATGTATAGTTTTATATATCAAACGTGGTAAACAAAATTTCATGAATAAGATTGATGTACTAGTAGTATATAAATGTTAACTCAAAACTCATTTATAAGTATAAAATGTTGGTGCATCCTTAGTATATCATTACTTCTTACAAATACATTTGTTTATTAGATCAATAATATATCAAAAATTTCAAATTCAATAGTTTATCAATATTCATTCAAAATGGTTTCTAACACTGTAGATTGAGCCCTAATTGAACTAATAATATAATAATGCATTAGAAAACTAATATTCTATAACAGATAAGATTGAAATTAAGAAACAATAATAGTAAATGCAGAAGCACTTCTATATTTGTGAATGATAAATTTGGAAAATTTGTTGTATAAAATTCTATTTTTCATGTTTGGCATATGAGTAAATTCCACAAATAAATTTGAAACTTTTTACTATATTTGATAATTTTGAAAAATTAGTGCTATGTTTGCGAATTAAAAAATGTTCTATTTTTTTAATGTTAAATTTACATATAGAACAAAATCTAAAAGTATTTATGGGCTCGTGTAATAAAAGATAAAAGTTCAGAAGTCATGAAAGTATTTTTCATAAATTTCATATTTGTCCTTGAATATTACGTGACGATTCTTCACTTCTTTTTTTCTTTTTCTTTGTGATTTATTCATCTTCTCTTCTCTATTGTTTTTTCTTGGGCGTTTTAGAGTACAAGATCCAATCGTTTAAATCTCCTATGTCATCTCCATCATCTACGACAAGATGCTTTGAAGTTATTTCACGGTTGTTTCAATATTATTCTTTATATTTCTCATATTCGAGAATATCAAGATCGTTTGAATATCGTTTTAAATGATCAACATAATTTTTTACCATAGTCAACATGATCGTTAGAGTTGAAGTTTTTCACGATCATATTTTACATTGGTCTACGTGATCGCTTACCATAACCAACACGATTGTTAGATTTGAAGTTTTTAAAGATCTTTTACATTGGATTACACCATCACTTACCATAACAAAAACAATCGTCTACCATGATCAACATGATCGTTTAAAGTATATTATTTCACTGCACGATCGTCTATCTTTGTAATATATCTAAAACAGTCGCATAGTTATGGTAAACGATCATGTATCATGATCTAAACCATTATTTAAACTGTAGTGTCACATTCATTTAGAAAAAGATTATGTGTGCATGAGTGTGGTCGGTTAATCGAGTGTTAACTAGTTTGATGTGTTTCACATTGTGGGTCTGTGACCTTTTTTCCATTTTCAAAAGTGTTCTATACCATATATTTTACCAATTTGTTAAAAATATTAATTACACAGGAAAATTAGATTGGATAGAAATATATATATATATATATATATATATATATATATATATATATATATATATTTGCAAATGTGGATTCTGTTTTTATATTTTGTATATGCAACAAAAAGGATGTAGGATTTTTATTTAATGTTTTATAAGTTATGAAAACGGGACACAACCCAAATACAAAAAGAGAGGAAATATAATATTTAAACAATAAAAAATATAATATAATAATATAATATATAAATAAGCAAATAAAGAAATAAGAAATTTAGAAAATAAGAAAAAAAGAAACAAAGTCTCAAATTTCTCCACTATCTTCCATTAATTTGGAAACTCATCTAATTCAAGTATGTTCTTACAAATCCATCAAAGCCCGGGCCACTAAGAGACTATGTTTGCTGACACATGGTGAACACTAAGCACACTAATGGGTTTACATGTGGCTATGACCACTAAGCACACACTAATGAGCATGTACTTATATTAATATTATTTATCATACTCCATCTTAGATGTCCATTACAATATGCTTATTAAAACCTTACTAGGAAAAACCTAATGAAAAAATTCTAGTGAAGAAAAACATAGTACATATTTCATATATACTTACAAAAATAAAATTTACTCTCCCTAATGGACACATCATTTGAGATCTTTGAGTTGCCGCGTTTTAATGTTGTGTACCAATTTTTCAAGGATTGTTGTAGGTAATGATTTTATAAATAAGTTTGCTAGGTTATCCTTTAAACGAATTTGTTGTACATTGATGTCACCATTTTCTTCAAGATCATGAGTATAGAAAAGCTTGAGTGAGATATTCTTCGTTCTATCACCTTTAATATAGCTTCCTTTTATTTGAGCTATACATGTTGTGTTGTCTTCATATAATGTTGTTGGAGAGAGTTTACTAGAAGACAAACCACATGATTCTCGAATGTCTTGAGTCATAGATCTTAACAATATACATTCTCCACTAGCCTCATGAATTGCAACAATTTCAACATGATTTGAGGATGTGGCTGTTATGGTTTGTTTCACTGCTCGCCATATAGCAGTTTCTCCATATGAATAGATAACCTATTTGAGATCTAGCTTTGAATAGACTTGTCTTTTATCAAAAACTACTTAGTAATTATTAAAAAAAAATCATTAGATAGCAATAATATCATTTACAATTAGATAACAATCAATATTAAATTAAATAACAATGAGATGATAAATTATTATAAATTGCAATAAAATAACAATTAACATCAAATAGCAATGAGACGGTATTCATAGAACAATCAAATAACAATCGATATCATTGATAATTAGATGGTAATTAGAAAAAGTCGATAACAATAAAACGATAATCAAATGTCGTTTCACATTTTTATTTGTGAGGGTATTCTAGTCGTTCGACAATTTCAATTGAGATGAGTTTGTTAATTTTCATTCCTATAAATTTTAGTGCTGACAAGAAGAATAGCAAAATAAATAGTTTACTTTGGATAAATTGTTAATAAAAATATATTATGTATTATTTAATAAATGGTTTAAAATATACCTTTTTTAAAAATCTTGTATTTATATTTGATATTATTTTAGGAGAGGATCTAAAATTTAAATTTAAATTTTTATTAAAAATATATTTTGTATTATTTAATAAATTGTTAATAATTAAATTGTTTAAAATATAACAAAAATAGGAAATCTTGTATATATATTTGTCATTATTATAGAGGAGGTTGGTGCAATCTTGTTCAACAACAAAATAACAGATTTCGTTAAGATTTTACCAAATTTGGATGTTGTTTGCAAAATATTTTGTCTCATCTTTTCAGCTATGCAAATACACTGTATTTAAAATATATGAATTATTCTATACCTAGGAAATGATACTATATCTTGATGACCAATTTTTTTTTTATCTTTTTGTGTGTGTCCAAAATCTGTTGTCTATAACACCATTCATACTCGACATATACTATATTTGAAAAATCTTAATTCTATTGGTTATTATAAAGTTTGGTTAGTTAAACAAGTCTGATTATGATTCAACGACACTATTAAAGAAATTGTTCTTATTGTTAGTTTTGTAACAAATCCATCTTAATGTTAAGTTTTTTGGATTAGAAAAGTATATGATTATATGAGCAAATAAATATTAATAATCGAATATGTGATCATGTTATAAAATAGATAGTTTATCACACTATTTAAAAGCATAAATTACAATGTAATTGTGTCAGCAAAATATGTTATACATTCTGTCAATACAGTGTGGAACTAATTTGAAAAGAATAATATTGTCATGTAGAACGTACAAATACAATATAACTCTATAGATAATCAATGTAATCAAAGCCGACCAATTTAATCAATAAATCGATTTTTGTTAAATTAAGAAAAAAATATTTTTAAATAGGTTAATGAAATATATTTATTTACTAACCATACCAATATTTTTAAGGAGGTGAATGAAATATTTTGGATCAATTGGATTTTTTTTTGTTAATAAATAAATAACTTTGAAAATAATTGACATAAATTAAAACTAATAAAATATTTTCCCATATCAAACTAAGCTAAAACGTTGTCATGAAAAAAAAAAAAAAACCAAAACTAATAAAATTTCAATTTCAAATTTCAAATTGTTTTCAATAAAATAAGTGAATAATCTTAGCACGATTTTAGAGATCGATAAAATTTTAAATTCAAATTAGTATTAACAATATATATTTTTATAAATTTTTAAAGCAAATAAATAATTCTTAAATTTTTAATTTATGTTTTTGTGGGAAATGATCGTCTAAAACAAGTCAAAATTGTTATAAAATCTAAATTCAAATTCTTATTAGAAATAGGACAAATATGTATTATGTATTCTATAACAAAATATTAATAAATATTATGTATAACTATGAAATAGAGAGTTATAAAATTATCTTAGCACGGTACCAAAAAAAAATTGAATTCAAATAATTATTACTAGATATATGTTATGAATTATAGAAATAAATTGTTAATCATTTGATTTGAAACCTAAGGATCTGAAAATTTGGTATAAATTAGAGGCATAAATCTAAATGTTGGTGCAATCTTATCCAGCCCGAAAATAAAAAATTAGTTAAGATTTTTCAAAACTAAACGTTTGCAAATACACTGTATCCCAGAATTTGTGATGCATCATTTTTAATCTGTATAACTACACTGTATCTGTTGAAAAAAAAAATTCCACCATAAATGGCTATACTCGGTAAAAAAAAAATGTCCATAGCTAGCGGTTTTGACATTAATCTTAATATTTTGGAAATTTACTATTTTTTAGTTTGTTATCCAAATCATTCTCGCGGTTACCTCTAAATCTTAAAGTTACGAGTTATGGACTTATTTTTCATTCTAAATTTTGCCATGAGTGAACTCATTTGGATTAAATTGGTTGATAATATATTTGTGAAACAAACAAACATATATATATATTTTTTTTCATGTTACTATAAAAACTGCAAATAAAATTGTAGAAAAAAGAAAGGTAAAAGGATATTGAATTATGAAAGATGAAATGATGAATGAGTAGAAGAAGTGAAAGTATAATATTTATTATTTACTCCTCGAAAAAAACTAAAGAAAAAGTAAAAGAAATTGAAAATAAAAAAAAAAAAAAAAACCTAAATTTAGGGCTTTACTGTGTACCAAAATTTTTGAAGCTACTTTTCACCCATTACTATGCAAAATACAAATCCCATAAATCACACATTTATTTTTTCACTTCTTTGCTTACATTTATTTGTTATTTCCACTTCTACATTTTTAGTTTAAAAAAAATTCTTTTATACTTTCTAAATTTTTATGAAAATAATAATTTAGTTTCTAAAAATATTGTTTGATAACAATCTAATTTGGTGATAGATTTTATTTACCGTTACAAACGTTACAAACATTGCAATCGTTATTGAACCATTTAGTTGAATCGTTACGTTTTGCTCCATTATATATATGACACACCTTCTTCTCATTTCTATATAAAAAACGAAAAACAAATTTTCATCCTCTCATTTTCTACTTCGTATTCTCTCCCACCCTTGCTCTTTTGTTCTAATTTTGTTTGAGGAGCAACTAAGTATCTAGGGAGTGTTGGTATACTGGTTGGTTCCAATGCAATTCCTACCGACAAATTAGAGCTTGTTCTATCCTAGGGACGATAGGGCACTTCACATCTGTTTGCACATCCGAGCAAAGTCGCATAATATTTTAAAGAGAGAGATCTATGACTCTGCCATTTTGTTAACGTGCTTAGGAGTGTACATAAGCCAGGTTGGACAAGGTTGAAGAAAAATTATGGACCAACCCAAAATATTTGGGTTGGTAAAATATGAACCCTATCGACTCCACCACGACGTAAGAGGAAAAAGCTGGTAAAATTCCACCTCCTCCCCTCTCGTGAGAGAAAGAAACAAAAAGAACTGGCTGGAACCATTTCCTGGAACCTTTGTCTATAACTTTTATTCCTTAAGTCAAAGAGTGGTGGATACCAAGATATGATCCCCTTTGGCTAGTTGATAGAAACCTATGGAGGGTGTACTTTTCTTGGAGGGGAAATCTGAAGAAAAAAAAAAAATAGAACGAAGAGCAGACTATTGTCTACACATTCTGAAAAAAATGATTTCTTACTGATACTGGAGAAAAACACATGGGTCATAGAAGATGTAAGTTTAGAGTTACATGTCATTTATTCGTATGTTATACTTTACTTTTTTGTAGACCATGTATCTATTGATGATGAACATGCAGAAGAAAATGCTCTCAAGAACGGATCTGTGCATCTACCAGTTTACGGTATTGGACACATCATTTATGGTTAGTTCTCTCTAGTTAAAAAGACTTTAACGAAATTAGATTAATGAACGCTATAATACTTATAATTTTTCTTTTTTGTATTCTCTAAGGATACAATTCAGGCGGATGAATTGATCACTGCATGTCTAGATGACGGTAGAGTGTTCATGCAAGATGGCAATAAGGCAATGTGGACGAACCAAATTGCCTATGCCCAACTATGGATCGATCTGAAGATGAGATACTTCTTTGACTATGCCATTGGTATCATTGAGGTTCTCAGATCATGGTCGAAAGTGAATTGTTTAGGCCAATCAACATAAGACAACATTGATTGATGGTCGTAGTTGACATAAAGCACTGCAAGATACATGTCTTCAGCTCTATTCCAAACTAGATCGATCAAATGATTATTGACAGAGTTCTCCAAACAACCATTTGTGTCATTCTCTCACTCCTTATAGCGGTCGAACTTGATATTTCAACTACACGATTCAACTAGTGGCTCGTGACTAGTAAATAGGAGCGAAGAAGTACTACAATATGGGAAATTGTTGGATTTTGATATTTCTTGTGTTAAATTTGTTGAGTATCTTGTATCTAATTCTTGAAAGGATTGTCTAAACTAAAAGAATATGAAGTTTTTTAGACAACAATATGTAGATGAGTTATGGGTGAATAAATATTTCTAGTAGATTAACATAGTTATTGTAATTAACTCTTGTAATAAATGTCTTGTAATAAGTATTATGTAATTAATTTGTGTAAAAATGTCTTATAATTAATACTTCTAATAAATGTCTTGCAATTAATTACCCTAATAAATGTGTTGTTAAAAATATATTGTAATTAATTATTGTAATAACTAATTTTCAAATACATGTTTTCAACTATAATTTCAACAAAGGATTGTGTAAAGAAGCACAACAAAGGATATTTGTTTTAGAACACGATGCAATGTTATCTTGAGATTCACCAAAGGTTCATATTTTAGATTTCAGTGCAATATGTTGTCCCAAGATCCACCAAGATTTAAAACATAAAGGTTCATGTCTTAGAACTCAATGCAATGTTGTCACGAGATCTATCAATATTTTAAACAAAAAGGTTATGTGTTAGATCTTCGTGTAATGTTGTTCCATGTTCTGTCTGAGATTTTAAGCAGAAAGGTTCATGTTTTAGTTCTCGGTGCAATGTTGTCCCAAGTACCACCGATGTTTTAAATAGAAAGATTCATGTTTGTGAATCTCAATGTTAGTCGGACCAAACTCGGGCCGTATTTTTTTCTTTCAGTGAAATTCATCTTGGGATTCATAACAAATTGATGAAAATACCCTCAATTCCATAGTTTTTTATTTTATTATTGTTGTAGTTAATGGCTTGCTGAAGAAGTTTAGAAGTCTCACACAACAAATCCCAAGAAAATGACTCAAAAAAGTGTTTCGTACTTTCTCTCATTTCCACATTCCATTTCAATTTGTCCCGAAAAGCTCAAAGAAAAAGTTAGATGATATATCACGCTTTAGTTTAGAAATTACGTTTTCCTTGTCGTTTACATACTAGAAAGGTTATTTATTGTTATTGTAATGTATTTCCTTACGTAATATCGATGATGATTGAAAGATCTCGATCGAATTTTAGATTGATTATCCCGAGATTAGTGAAGGGTTTCAATACTCGATCAAGTTTGTAATGTTTTTCTCCTGAGATTACAATTTTGTTTATTAACTTTTTGTGCATATTTGTAAGATGCCTCATATATTTGTTAATTTTGGTGATGAATAGAAGGAGAGTGAGAAAGAATATGTTGGAGGACAAATCAAAGGGTTAAATATGGACGTTTGTATTAAATTTGAGAATTTCTTAGGGGAAATATATCAAATTAGTGAGATAAGTTCTGCTGAGCATGATTTGATTTTTGAGGTGTTTGTATAATGTAAAACCTCTTATAGATGCTTCCATTATTAGTAATCAAGATAATCTCGATTTTCTTTTAAAGTGGTGATGATGCCTCTCAAGTTGTTGTTTTTATTTCTATGGCATTAAAACCATCTCTTAGGAGTACTACAACCCAAGTGTATAACATTCCAATGGCCCAAAAAAAGAAAAGAAATTGTACTCGTCTGATCCCAACCTTGAGATTATTCGAGAGTACACATCTATCTTGAATGAGGTTTAAAATTTGAGTCCATTAGCTACGAGTGTGTGTACTTTAGAGTTGGGAGATAATCCAGGTTGATTAGGTAGCATGGTCGATGTTTTCCATGATAATGATAATGAATTTGAAATGGATGACTCATCGAATTATGGTGTCGATGCATTAGATGTGTGTGATTCGGATGTCAGTAATTATCCTAGAACTAATATTGATTCGATAACATTGATCATATACTGATGGCAACAGAGGTTGAATGAACTTTCAGTCTACAATCAAGTGAAGAAAGTAAGTAGTTCGGTGAGCCTAGTAGACTGATAGAGCACGGTGATCAGTCATAGGGTCTAGTGGATAGTGATGATGAACCTCCATCAATGAGTCCCAAAAAGGGAAAATGTGTAGAAAAATTGTTGGAATGGTCTGTTTTCGTCTCCATCAAGTCATACCTCAAAGATGTACATGTCAGTCACTTGTTTTTAAGCAAGAAAGATTTGGCGAAGAAACTTTCTATGTTTACTTGTATGAAGAACTTTCAGTTCTGTGTTTGTACTCTGATTCTGCCTATTTGTGGCAACTAATGGCTATCAAACTAAAAGTTTAACTTGTTCAAATTTTTCAAGTATAAGAGTACGCATACATGTCAAAATATTATGAGAAAACAAGATCACAAACAAGAAAAGAGTTGGGCCATAGTCGAATTAATTCAGTCAAAATACCAAGATGTTAGTTGTGATTATAAGCCCAAAGAAATAATTTAGGATTTTCTTAAGGAATTTGGCATAGACTTGTCGTACGAGAGGGCGTAAAAGGGCTCGAAAAGTTGCATTGTCCATGGTAAGAGGGTCCCTTAGAGAATCTTACACTTTGTTAGTTCGGTATAGGGAAGTGTTGAAGATTACTAACCTAGGTACTCAGTACAATTTGCGGGTGGATCCCATTGGTCATTTCAAGTACGTGTATTAGGCCAGTTTTGATGGTTGACATTGTATGCTACAAAAGGGAGTATAAAAGTATCATGCTCGTAGTAGTGTCCATTGACGCTAATAAGCAAGTGTACCCAATGGCTTTTGGGTTAGGTGATAAGGAAAATGATGAATCATGGATGTGTTTCATGAGAAAGTTAACAACTATCGGCGCTGTCAATAGGCTAGTGTATTATATTTAGTAGTTATAAGAGTGTTGCAAAATCCATTGCACTAGTCTTCCTAGATAATTTCCACACATTGTGTATTCATCATTTGAGCTTGAACCTAACAACGAAATTCAATAATGATAACGTGTGTGCAAATTTTATGTTAGCTGCCAAAACATGTCGTGAGTCGGTGTTTCAGTACTATTGGAACAAGTTCGAATCATACCGGAGAGTTAAAAGATATCTAACCAAAGTAGGGTTATCAAGGTGGCCTCGTGTATACCAGGGTGGCATGTGATATGAACTGATAACAATTAATATCACAAAGTGTATCAATGCAGTTTTAAAGGATGCATAGGCATTACCAAATCACCGCTTTCTTTGACCACATTAGTGGTATGCACGAAGAATGGTTCGTCTACCATAGGGAAATAGCGTCAAGTCAAGATTTAGTATTGTCTAACCATGGGAAGTCCCTACTTAAGCTAGTTGATTTGAAGTCCGAAAGGTATGTAGGTGCCCAGTTGACCACCACAAGTTGGAGATTGTAGACGGTCATCTAAATCCTCACGCCAATTTACATGAAAGAACTTGCATGAGAGGGAAATTTGGTTACTATGAAATCCCATGTTCACATGCAGTTGTTGCTTGTAGGGTGAGGAACATCGACCCATATACATTATGCTCCAATGCCTATACCGTCACATCCTAGTTGGCTAGTTAAGCCAAACCTATCTTTCCGATCTGCCATGTCCCTGAATGAAAAACTACATAAGGTTTTGTCGATAAAGTGATCTTACCACCACGAATAGTTGATCAAGTTGGTCGTCGTCAAACCGTGCAAATCCCATCAAGCGGTGAAATAAAGAAAAGGAGACATCATTGTTCTCGTTACAAGACTGTAAGTCACAATTAGAAGACATGTAGAGTTAAACTTGTGGACCAATAGTACATTTTGTTGTATTTTGAATTTGTATGTTTTTACATTCAGTACGTGTATGTGTGTTTTACTTCATTTTGATACATTCAATATGTTTTATATGTGTTTCTTTTTAAACTCTTGGGCAAATTTTGGCATGAAATCAATCGATATTTTTTAAAAATCAACTCTAAACTCTACATCTCGGTCTAACTCGGGGCCACTTTGGCCCGAGATTTAGTAACCTAAAGGCTTCTGTTTTACATCTCAATCTAATTGAGAGCCACTTTAACCAAGATCTAATATCCTAAAGGCTTTTGTTTTTCATCTTGAGAAATCTCAAAGCAACTTTTGCTCGAGATCTAAAACCTATTGGCTTGTGTTTTTCATCCTTGAGAATCTCAAGGAAAATTTGGCTCGAGATCTAATAACCTATTGACTTTTTTTTTCATTCGAAGAATCTCGATGTCACTTTGCCGATAACTGAAGGAGAGAATTCGGACTTAGGGTTGTTTTGTAGTGTTGTGTGTGTAAAATTAATTTTATGCGTTAAGTCATTGGTCATGATCATTGTATGCAAAGTACTCACTATGTACCTCTTTATCGCATAATAGCCAAGTCTTCCATGAGTACATGTTTTCCTAAATTATAATCGAAATAGTATGTTTTCCTGGATGAACCAGAGTTGTACACATGAAATTGATATCAAAGCTTAGCTCTAGGGTCTACTCATCAATTAGGTGGTACAAAAGAATCCTATACAGCATGAAAGAATATAAACCTGAACTATATCTACTTATGTATACCTAGAGAATCTGTAAAAAGGGATTAAGATGGTTGTGAGATGGAAATGCAAACTAACATGCATAAGAAAAAAAGTGAAAGAAGGTCTACGCATTATTAGGCGATTAAACAATGCAAGAACCTTGATGCGATACAACTTACTTAACTTGCTTATGATTAAGACGAGTTCCTCTAAGAGTGTTTGAACGCCACACATAGTCACCTTTCAGGATCCAATTGAGTAAGCTTGATTAAGCGAGATATATCTAGAAGAGTTCACTTACAAGATTTATAGAGCTTCGTGTTTAAGAGCGGCAACCTCTCGGCACCTAATGTCCACACTTGTTCTCCTTTCAAGATACAAATGATGAAAGTTATCTCGCCAAGGTGGATTTTGTCTCCAAACTCCTCTTTGCACGTGTTAGGTATATCCTTGCTACTTACCCTCTCGAGTAGTTGGTGATATACGCTGGCCAAGTGATGAATGTAGCTCAGCTAACGCGATAAAATATATAAGCTAAACTTCTTATCAATAACTTAACACAAATTTAAACTACAGATGGAAAGTAAAGATGTGATGAATTGGAAAGGTAAAAACATGTAATATATATTAAAGAATGTAAGTCTTCGACCACTATACAATATGAATAACATATATTACATACAAATACAAAAATGGAAAGTATCGAATAGAAAATATTACAAGTTAGGGGAAACTAGAACATGGATTCTTCTCTACCCAGAATCTAAACTTTCACGTTACAATTTGATTGAATAAGAAGAAGAAAACCTCTTTACAGATGGTAGAAAGATTATTCCTTTCCACCTCTCTCTAGGGTTTGGCCTATTTAGATTGTCCTTGTAAATAGTGTAGAAGAAGGCTTTTTATAGACAACTTTTAGGCTGGAAACTATTTCTTTCGTTGTGTCAGTGCCTAAAGTAGCCTCTGTCAACAGGTCACATCACTCCAACTGCGGCTTTTGTCTTATATCGAACTTTTTCTCGCAATATGGCCTTCTCGTCTAATTTTCGCGCAAGTTTCCTTGTGATTCGCTAGCTTCATCTTTTGTTCATAAACATGCATTAAAACAATAAAAACACAGTAAAAGAGGCATGAGAGCTTATGTAAGGTGCATTTCCAAATATTTATAGATTTTCAACATAAGCTATGCGTTTTGACAATTTTACTATGCATTTTGACTTCATTATCTATTTGAAAGGCCATAGTAAGTTGTATTTCTACAAGTTATCTATAACTAAGTTGTAACAGATCACTTGGCCCACGATTTGGACAAACTGATAAGGTCTTACGCTTCACCAAATGTCTATGATTTCAACAGTGGGTTAAGACCCTAAGTTTGGCGAAACTGTGCGGTTTGAAATCAAACTCATAATGTTGTAAATAATTAACTAAATATGCAATGAATAGAGAGATACAGAAAAATGAGAGAATCATAAAAAGAAAACATCAATAACATAAATTGACTTTTAAGCCTATCTCGTTATAGAGTCAATATTACAAATCAATGTTATAAAATACACAAATGGAACACAGAAAAGTGAAGCAAGTTGTAGAGTATCAGTGTTCATACTCTTTGGCTCTGAGTTTTTGCCTTTACACGGAGGGGAAATAGAAGGGAGAATCTCTCTCTCTTCAGACTTTTACCTAAAACAGAGACAAAATAGAGGAAGAAGGGTTCTTGCTGTCTGCAACAAAGTCTGCCAAAATTCACACTCCTCCAATGAAGAAGAAACTTCTTATTTATAGGCAAAACATGATGTGACAAGACGGTATGGGCAGCAGACAACATGGGCACTAATAAATTCTGATAAAGCTAAGTTGCTGCAACAACGGTTCTTTATTAGCTTTATAGGTATTCGCACCTGTTGCAGGGTTACATGCCAACCACTTTTGTTTGCTAGTGCTTTTATGTCGCCTAGTCTAGCTACAATGATTGCTAGGTTGGTTCTTGTACATCCTTCTCGCCTGACATTATCTCGTCCGACTGTTCTTTATCTCACCTAAAATCCTGAAATAAAACACTAACATGCGATTAAAAAAAAACATACGACTCTTTTGTAGTTTGCAATGCACAACCTAATACAAAATGGAATGAAATTTGAAATGAACCTAGAAATAATTAATAAAAATCTCAAAGTACATAGATTAGATTATGTTGTTTCATTTCAGTGGAGTTATGCGTCATAGTAGGAAAACCTGAAAAACAAAAGCTTGTTAACAAAATGGTTTAGCTGCAGATCTCGTTTTCTTAAAGACGTTTCGCGACTCTCCTCGAATGTGAAAACAGATGTGAAGTGCCCCGTCGTCCCCAAGATAAAGCAGGCTCTAATTCGTCTATGGAACCAACTAGTATACTAACACTCGCTAGATACTTAGTTGCTCAGAAAACAAGATTAAAACAAAAACATAAAAGGAGGGAGAGAACACAAAGTAGAAAGTGAGAGGATAGAAATTTGATTTTTCATTTTTATATCAAAATGAGAAGAATGTGTGCCATACATATAATGGAGCAAAACGTAACCGTTCAACGTGATAAATGGTGTAACGATCAAAATGATCAAAATAGTTCAATAACAGTTGAAATATTTGTAACATTTGTATCGGTAAAAAAATTTCATCAACAATCCCCCACTTAAAGAATTTTTAGAGAACATTTTCTTTTAGCAATATCCATCTCTGTAATATTGTGCTTAAGCAAAGGTGTTTTACAACTTAAAATTTTACATAGTAACAATGATTTAGAATATTGTGTAGTAACCATTGGTTTTGAACTTTACCTCTAACAACATTGCACACACAGTATTATTCTAATGAATTTCTAAATGATCCTACATTAAAGCATTGCATGTATATCCCAGTTGAGTGGATGCTCTAGAGAATTTGCCTAAAATTTCATAGGAAATGTCGCTCACTTCCACATCTACAAAGGTGAGTCTAACAAGACTACCCCTATACCTAGGTACTATACTTGATATCAAGTATAAAATTCATTAAGAACTAAGTTCAACCTTTTCATTTGTTTCAGAATATCATACTAATCACTGTATCATAAGAATGAAACTCCTAGGTGTTTTAGCATGATTCTTTTCTTATCACTTGTATTAAGTTATTACCCATTCAACTTGTTTCTTAGGATTTCCAGTCTTTCAAGTTGGATTTACCTCATAGGTGATTCAGTTTTCTATATGCTTGAGTTGCATTCTTTTTAATTTTTTGAAAACTTTCTTTCTAGCTAGTCCTTTCGTCAAAGGATATGCCATGTTATCACCAGTCTGTATGTGATCCACTATTACTGCACCAATAGTGAGAAATTCTCTAATGGTACTGTGTTTACGACGTATTTATCATCTTTTGCGTTTGTAGTAACAATGAAAAATAAGCCCGACCCAGATGTGCACGCTTCTCATCTGTCGGCTCAATCACTTGTATATGAACCTGAATTTGGAACATCAACCAACAAGTATGAGTTATTAAACCTTAAATCCTAATGTGAAGGTGGAAGAACAAAAGAAACCAAAACATACCATTTGTGACCCGAAGATGTGTGACTTAATCACCTTCAACCTAGGTGAGTAAGTGCAACTCTATCGCATGATGTGTGGTATCACATAATGCAAATCCCTATTTGATATGCAAATAATTGACATTGATTATCTAAAGCATAGAACAAGTAATTTTCAAGCTAAGCTTTCCAGTAAACTTAAAGAGTTGCAACGCTTGGTACTTCAAAAGTTATTTGGACACTCAAGAGTCATAATGAATCTAGAAATTTAGATTCATTCACATATTTAATGAATTATGTACTTATTTAATATTATGTGTTTTAATTTAATGTTATGTGTTTTAATTTATTATAGTAGTTGAAAAAGGCATAAAATTAAATGTTGTGTGTTTTTGTTTAACATTTTTAATTAGATAAATAGAATTGTAGTTTCCACATTTTTGGGAGGAAAATATCAATATTAAAAAGTTTGTGCTTATTCAACTATTTTGATGTTATCTTTTCAAATCTTGCTTTAGATTTGATGTAAAAAATCAAATCATTAGATTAGTCTTGATCAAGCTAATTCTGGAGTAAGTTGTCTTAAGATCTAAGAGTGACCATTATAGATTCTAGGTTTGATCTAAGTTAGCTTTATTTGTGAGTTTTTGCCAGGATCCTAGAAGGACCTTTAGCTTTGCATCAAACAAACATAGTGAGCGCTTATCACTATTGGCTACCCACTTACACAAGCGCATATTGATGAAATTGTCAAGATTCATCGAAGAAAACCACATCATTAACTTAAAATCAAGTTCTACATTCAACTACAATAGAAAACCAACTAAATATTTTTTTACCTGAGGTCCACTTCAGATTTCAAAGAAAATACTATAAGATAACCTAAAATTCAAATCTAAACTGTGAAATTGTTCAAAGTAAATCAGATTCACAAATTTAAGCTTAAGAATGACTTCCTAAAATTTTGGGACAAAAAATCAGATAAATCTCTTCAATTTTGGGAGCAAACACATTCCATCTCGGCCGAAATGAGCATTGGGTTTAGAGTTTTGAGAATATATAACATTCAAGCATCCAAGGATATTTTGGTCATTTGAAAATATCCTTTATTTTGAAATTTAAAAATAAAACCTACAATCTCGATGACGATCTCGGGCCAGATGAACCAAGAAATTACGTTGAAATAGTTTTTTTAAAATTTGAGAAGAATCTCTATGTCGAGGTCCAAGTTTCTTTTTTAAAGTGTGCAACATTCAAAATGTAAAACTAAAAGTGTGCAACATTCGAAATGTAAAACTAAAAGTGTGATATTTCTAAAAAAATTCATCCATAAAAGCATATAGTAGTGTATATTGGTCTATTATAATAAGTCGTGATATTTTATTATATTTGTAAATATTTTAAAAAGTTTTATTAGTTAAAATAACACAAAGAAGCACCGAAATGGTAATTTAACCTAAAAAAAAAGAAGAAGAAGGAAATAGGCATAAAAAAATGTGTATATGATTCCATTGTTTAATTTGTCGGTATTTCCCTCCCCCGCCCACTTCATCCTCTCCCTCTTCTTTCAGTTTCCCTCTTCTTTACAAAATTCCTCATTTCTCTTCTTCGCTGATCTCTCCCCTTTCTCAATCCTCATTCCTCACAATCCTTCCGCGCTAAAATGGGTAAATACATCAACAAATCCAACCTCACTGCCCACGTCCCACTCATGGACGTTTTTTCAAATCCCACCACCACCACCACCGTCCGGACCAGAGCCGCTTCCAAATCCCTCGCATTGCAGAAACTTCACAAATCGTCTCTTCCAGACCCCACTTCTGACCTCTCCTTCTCTTATCTCCAGCTTCGAACTCGCCGCCTCGATAAAACCGAGACCTCTCTTGGGGCTTCCACCAAACACGTCTCAAAACCTAAGAAATCTGCTCGGAATCCTAAGCCTCCCTCCAGTTTGGATGGTGAGACCCAGAGTTTTGGTTTTGTGTCTCAGATTGAAGATTTGGAATTCCATCTCCCCAGAAGGTACGTTTTTATGTGTTCTGTTGCTTCACTTCTGATTCTGAATCTGAAATTAGTTTATGGTAAATTGCGAATTTCATTGATTAATGCTTGTTTCAAATTTGAAATTTTGGCAACAAATTTAGAGAACAAATGTGCAGATGTATGTATAGATACAGAACAGTTCATAACTTATGAAATCTGCCCTAAACTTTTGAACTTTCTTCAGTATGAACTTGGGCTTCTTTTTGACATTCTGGCCCTATGAAAAGGCAATGGTTAGGGGTGTAGAGATAATATGAGGGTTTTTTTCCCCTTACACAATTTAATCATACATGCACCAAAACAGGGGAATTTATTCCTGTTTATTGGTTTAGAATTTTGTTCTTGTTCAGATCAATAAGTTCATATGTTTGGGTTGGCATTTGTTTTGCTGCTATATGTTATTGAAGTTTTGTTCTGCCTTAAATTTTGCAATAAATTTGGTCTATCCTTTTGCATTTAGAAGCTTCAAAATTACTGGGAAAGCTCTCTATAGCTTTGCAGTGTCTTGCCAAAGATTGTATTTATTTTGAGGTTGAAACTATCAGCTATACATCCGACTTTAAGAGCCTGAGCCTAACATAATCGTAGATTAGCTAGTAAGACTTTTACTCATTTCCTTTATATTGGAGTTTCAAATCTTCTCATTTCCACATTTTTTCGTATTAAAAGTAAATAGGACTTATTGAGAAAATATTGATGAAGCCTTCTTAAAGAAGAAAGTTACGATTATGTATTTGCCCCTAACGGGTTCAAACCAATTTCTGCGAAAATATAAAGCAACTTGATTAGACTTCATACCTAAAATTAATATCATATGATTAAACCAATAGGGACATTGTAGAATATGCTAAACTTATATGCGAATTGAGATTGAGAAGAGGATTTTTTAAAAATTAATTTCTTAATATTTTTGTTTCTTTTTCATGATGTTAGTTGAAAGGGTATTCAAATTAGAAACTTTATGATATTGTGTTATTAGAAACAATTATTTGGTTTTCAGAACATCCATAAAGTCAATGAAACCATTTACATTTGCAATGACATATCATTTTCATGGGGCCTAGACATGTCTTGGTGTATCATGGGATGCCTCTTCTTTGTTGATAATGCTTTCTCAAGTTAACATGCAGTTATTACAATTTTTTTTTTTTAGTATTCTGCTGCTGCCAGTTGACGCTGATTTTGTCCTATTAGATTCATTGTTCCTTTGCCACAAACTTTATGCATTTGTTATTTACTCTGTATACTGAGATCTGGCATAAATAGGGATATACATAGGCCCCTTCGGTGATACTTTTTAATATCTTTTCTTTTTTTAAAAAAAAAAAAAGTTTTAGTATTTGAATTGCTGATTTAGGTTTTAAAAATGTAAGATTATTAGTTTCTTCTTATTTTCATCCATTCTTTTTGTTTTGATTTTGTTTTCCCAGAGACTTAACTACTTCATAGGGATCAAATTGAAATCAAACACAAACTCTAAGCACTAAAATAATAGTTTAGGTCTTGTTTGCTAACCATTTACTACTGTTTTTAAAATTAGGCTTTGATTTTGGAAGCACTTCTAAAATGTAAACGAAAACACATGGAAATTAATAGATGGAAGTGATATTTATAGGCATAATATTCAAAATCAAGATTCAAATAACAAATGGTTACCAAACAAAGCCTTAGATTTTTGTTTTCATTTTTCATTTTAAAAAGATGTGGCTAGAGTTTTAACCACGTTTTCAAGAAGTAAATACGAGATTGTATCTATAAACATACAAGGTGACTATTTAAAAATAAAAACTAAAAGCAATTATAACACGGGTTTTCAATTTCTGTGGATTTAAAATCATTACTCAATTTCTTTTGTACAGGAGCACAAACGAAAACACAGCAGGCAGCAGAAACCCCTGTTCCCGTACACAGTACAGTAGTGACAATGCAACTAATAGTATTATTCAAAACAATTTGCAAATCCCAACAGCACATGAGATGGAAGAGTTCTTCACCTCTGCAGAGCACCAGCAACAGACATCATTTATGAACAAGTATTTATTCTGCTCAAATCCATTTAAGTTATTAAGTTCACTGGTGATTTAACAAACATAGTGTTAGCATCACGAATGTGATGGATACCAAGCAGATAAAGTGTTTGATGGTTATGAAAAACTTTCATACAAATCTACTGAATGATTATGCAGGTACAATTACGATATTGTAAACGACAAGCCTCTCGATGGACGATACGAATGGGTTGAACTCGTTCTTTGAGCTTCTCGAGGAATGCAGGTTGCTATAGACAAGGAAGTGGTGGGAAGAGGAAAGATTAAAAAATTGGGACAGCCCCCAGTTGGATTTCAAACTATCTGTTGTGTATATTTGAGAGAGGTGGAGAATTGCGGACATGAGTTTGAAAAAAAGGGAAGTGTCCTGTGTCCAACAGAATGAGTGAGTACAAAGGGGTAAGGGGGTCCTTGTAAAGGGACACTGCTCACTTGCTATCTGGGGTGGGGTCCTAGGGAAGTCCATTATCAACTCTGTCTTTTTAACTTACCTCATTTGCCTGTTTGGGAAAAGAGGAATTTTTCTTCTCTTTTTGTTTTTTTCTGTTTTGTTAAAAGAAAAGTTTGAGGTGGTGTTGTGTTGATAACATAGGATGCTAGTTTGGAGTTTCAGTGCTTCTTCATTGTATTTACCCTTTCAAGGCCATATCTTTCTTTCATCAAACATTTAGTTTTCAGTTGTAATGTTATCTCTCATCTGGATTCTCTCTATTTATGGGATCTTACCGGTGTAGGTTATCGGGCTTGATAATTAATTAGTCTTATCTAACCACAGTTTTTGTTACTAATTTTTAAACTAAGGCAATTAAAATTAGTGGTACATTCGTTTTAAGTTAATATGTCCTTCAAGAATTGAGGAATTATTCGAGTGAGTTGCAGAAGAAAACGTAGAATCCAATGGATTGAAAAGCTCTCAGAGAGGAGACTCTTAGAAATCAACTGATACCATATTAAGATGCTCTTACAGTAAATTGACTTTGCTTGTATTAATCAAAATGTGAAATTTTATAGGTTTTACATAAATTTCTATTTCAAGATAAATTTAAAGTATTAAATAAATATTCTGAGTGTTAAAAAATTTGGTATAAAAATTGAATTAAAAAAAGAAAAAGAAAACGAAAGGAATGATATAAAAGAGAGAAATGGGGAATGCAAAAGGGTGAGTAATAAAAGTGTGAAATTGGTAAATTAACAATCATGGAGATATGAATGCGAGCACTGAATAGACAGTACAATGGTAGACCAAATAATTGGATTCTGCATTCATTACTTTCAAGTTTGAATCTCACGTTTTCAAAAAAAAATATAATTTCTTTTTCTTTTCTTTTTCTTTTTTTTGAAAAGTTGAAAAAATTACATTTTTGTCCCTAAATTTCTTGTGACAAGTTTGTTTTTGCCTTTAAATTCTTTTAAAATGTACACACTTTTAGGTATGAATTTTGAGAATCTAACCAATGAAAAGAAAAGAGAAAGGTTGTTTATACAAAAGTTGGATGACAACCTTGTGATGAGTGGATGAGTTATAAAATGTGTTTGTTTGTTTGAGCCTTTTCATGGTTGAAATGTTTTTCAATTAATTCACGACAAATTAAGAGTAAATTTGCTTTTGTATTAATTCCTTGATTTAAATTCTATATTAGTTTCTAAATTTTGTAGCATACATTAGAGTGTGGATTATAGCAAAGGATCAACATTAATGATTGATTACCTCTTTACTCTTCAAGATCCTACTTCTAAACATTGAGTTCATACAGGATGATTAAGAAGATAAAGCTAAGTATTTGAGTTATGGGAATTGGGAGGATTTCATGGGTTAAGTTTAATTTTGTAAGCATTTTTGTAGGGAACTCTTGTTCACTTATTTTGTACAATAAGCAGTGGGTTTCACTTTTGTAAGGTATAGAGGTGGGTTAGTGGTTGATCTTCATATCTATGTAAAAATTCTCTCATTTAAATGGATCGAGAAATTTTATATAGAGACACTACATAACCAACACTACAAAAATATTAATTAATTTTAAAAATTAATTAATTTAATATATTACAATTATTCTTTACGAGTTTTCATATTTTGAAATATATAAAGTAAATATATGAATTTAAAAAAAAAATTCTTCGTAAAATATTGTTGAGAGAGTGAAAGTTGGTTAGATAACAAGTGGTAGTAAATCAAATTATAGTTTTAGAAAATCAAATTTTCAAATGTCATTTATTATAATAATAATGGATTAATTGACTTTTATCGTAGAATGTGTTAATTTTTTTTTACGTTTGCAGAGAGTAAATTAATGAATGACATTGGTGAGTTTTCCATTTAAAGAAAACATCATTCATATGCAATATTCATCCATATCTTAATTATTAAACTTTCAAAAAGTTGGATGACTTTGATATATTTATAATGTAATTAAGATTTATATATTGTTATATTTATTTTACCTCAATCCAAAAAGATAACAACAATTTTGTATTGACATAATTGAATAAAAAATACAGTGTGATGTTTATATTTGGATTTAAAATGAAATTTTTATCCTCATACATAACAAAAACCAATAGATAAAAGTAAGTGACGTTGCAAAAGTAACAAAAAGAAATTATAATAATAGAACTTATGTCATTCTATTTTCTAAATTGTAAAAGCAGCAAATTTAAAAGTTAACTCTATGATTACTGTCTGAAAGCTCTTCGATAGTCCTATGACAGTCGTCTGATATCACTAATTTTGTCATATTCACAATATACAAAAAATAGGTGTTATGAGCTTTTTTTTCTAAATGTTTTTGTCATTTGATGCATTTTTCCTAAAAATAAAGAAGAAAATAATTTAGAAAACACATAGTCAAAACATTTATTTTTTTAAACATAATTGAGTTAATACGGATGGAAAACGGGAATATGCACAACGAAATAAGGATCAAACTTTTTTTAGCTTTTGTGGGGAAAAAAGGAGTCTTTTTGGTTTTATTTTGCAATCCCTAATTACAAAATCAAATCTCACCACAAAAAACGAAGAGTTCTCTTTTCCATTTGCACTAAAACCATTTCTAAGCAAACTACATGAAAAGCATGTAATGGGCTTCCTTCATCTCAATACTTGGCATTCCACTAACTATTATTGGGTTAAGTGTCTTGCATGCATGGAGCCACTTGCAAATCACATGAATGTGATAAGCTTGTCAAATCTAAACAAATGTTATTAATTAAATTAGTCTAAGGGCAATATAGTAATTTGACATTTAAATCAAATTCAAAGTTTGACTTTTCAAGTCGAAAGTCAACATTTTGACTTTTTACCATTTTATTCGTCTTAACTAATATCAATCTTTCGAACATGAATTCACAATCATTTTTTCGAAATTCAAATCATATTTGAATATAAAATTTTCCCTATAGCAAGTCACAGTCACTTCTTGTCATTCGCCAACTTTCCTCTACCTCTACATTTGCTTGAAAAATTAAACATATAAAAAGTGAGTATAAACATATACTCAGTAAGGGACCCAATACTAGTCCTGCTAAGTGTCTGTTAACTTTCTATTAGGATTTTGTAAGGAAATACTCCAAAACTATCATGCTTTCGAACATATGCACTATCTAGTGATCCTGTAGAGACATATCTGAGCTCTTGGTGAATCTGAAGGAACACCTAAGAGAAACCAGTCTTCGATGATCTTGAAGAAAAACTTAAGAAATCAGGTTGTAAGCGACCCCATCAGACCACTCATAAAACATATCACAATATACTAGTGATCTCGTTGAACTCATGCTGTCATAAAAAGGTGGTGATTCTGAGGGACACCCATATGGGTATGACCCTAATAGATAGAGTTAACAGAATACTCATGCATAGCAACATGTCATAACATAATAACATGACATGAATATCAATTATAACGTCTTTATCATGCGATTAGTATAACATGCATCATAACATATCAGTCATATTGATCATATCAAAACATATTAGTCATATTAGCGATATCAGTCATCCATATCGATCATCCATATCAGTCACATTATGCATCTCAGTTACATCAATGCATAATGGAAAATACATGCAGACTTTTAACTTCATATTCAAAGGTCTAGTACTAAAATTTCTTACCTCGAGATTAGCTAAAACAATAATTCCTTGGTTGACAACCAATCCCCAAATTTACCCAGTCTCAAAGTTGAGGTTGAAACCAATTCAACCTTGATTGGAAAAACTTCATAGCTCAAAACGTCCAACTAACATTTAGCCAAATGAACCTAAGGAAAATAATCCCACTTTAAGATAATTCAACTTAATCCAAAAATAAATTTTCTTAAACCAAAGATAAATATTTGATGGACATACCTGAAACCCAATCAAAACTCATACAAAAAAAAAAATTGCTCAAATGATAGCAAAATTGGTTTGGCTTGGGAAAGTAAACCAAATGACTTAGGCGACTCAGGTGAGAAGAAGAAATGGCTCCGATGGCCTAGAAGAACTCACGCGCAGCTGATGGAGGAAGGATTGCCTTGCTCTCAGCTCGATTTGGAGGGATTTGGCTTAGATCTAATACACGGATTGGACTGAGACAGAGATAGATGACCAGCGGAATGATGACCGTTTGGTTTTACTTGAGGCAGAGAGAGAGCCGACGAACGGAGGAGGAGATGACTCACATGCAGACCAATCGACACACGCAAGACGGAGCTATCTATGACTTGGTGAGCCTTGGTATGGAGAGACGACGGACGAGGAACGCTTTGCCTAGGCTTGCAACGACGGGCGACGTCGTCTAACTTACGTGGAGCAGCGAACGTCGACAACGGTGTACTTTGCGGTGTGATGCACGACGACCGACTATGGCAAATAGAGAAGAGGAAGAGTTTCTTTTCTCTTTCTTTTGATTCCACGCAGAACGAGGTCTAATATAATAATAATAATTAATATTATTATTATTATTAAAGCTTTTCCTTTTTACCTAATCATTTTATTTTCAAAATAAATCCAATTTTTTTTCTTTCCTCATTTAGTTCTCATTCAATCAACTTTTACCATTTTTCCAAAATAAATATACTTTTAAAAGTAATTATATTTTCCACCATATAATTATTTTCCTTTTTCTTCAAATATTTATCTTTAATCTTCTTCTTTCTAAAATACAATATTTTTTTGGGGAATTTTTAAAAATAGTAGATTTTACAAAATATTTACAACTCATAGAAAATTCTATCACTAATAGTCATTAATATGCTATAGCAAAAAGACTATGAGTGATAGAATCTAAAATTTTGTTATAGCTTGTAAATATTTTAATTTATTTTTCTATGTTTAAAAATGACTCATATTTTTTCTTAAATAATTATATTTTTCTGGGACATTTTTAAAAACAGCAAAATAATCTAAAATATTTACAAGTTATAGCAAAATTTTAGATTCTATCACTATAGCATATCAATGCCTATTAGTAATAAAATTTGCTACAGGTTGTGAATATTTTGTAAAATTTGCTATTTTTGAAAATTTCTTTTTTTCATAATAATAATTATTATATATATATACTTATATAATTATTAAATCTTCAACAAAAATTCATTCTTCAATTTAATTAAATAACATCCAAATTATTTAATAAATTTCAATTTCCATAAAATCAAATAATTTTCACAACTTTACTTAAACTTGGTAACATACAATTAAGTCAAATTCTTAACAAACACCACAAATTCAAATTCTCTAATTAATTAAATATTCATCCAACAAATATCTAATTAATTTCAATGTTCACAAAATCAAATTATTCTCATTATGTGAAATCAAAATAACGCCCAATAAGTTAATTCTAGTTAAACAAAACTAAGATAATTATCTCAAAAAATTATCTGAGTTTTTGTTGCCTTAGACAGGTTCGGTTTGATTTTTTTGTTTATCTTGTTTTGTTTTTTTAGTTTAATTTATTTTTCCTTGTGCTATACCACATTTTACATTTTACCTTTTTTATTGTTCATGTAAGGAATAACTAATAATTTTAATTTAACTTCAATCAAGGGATGTTTGTTGTATAGAACAATTTTGAAACGAAAAAAAAGGTCACAGGTCCACAATGAAAAATACCAAAAATGTCTTGGGATTAATTGACATCCAACGTGCTTAATATATTTAGGAAATGATCGTTTAGATTTAATCGAAACGATTTTTTGTAAGATTCTTTGGTTTATGTTCATTTACATTTGGCACGATAATTTGATCGTTTAAATTTTGGGTAGCCTAGTCTAAACGATTTAAAGATTTTTTGGTACACGATCTTTTAGATTTGATCGTTTAAATTTCAGTAGTCAAATCTCAATGATTTTTTTCAAGATTGATCATTTAGATTTGATCGTTTACATTTTGGTAGCCAAATCTTAATGAAATTTTTCAATATTTTTTGGTATACAATCTTTTAGATTTGATCATTTAAATCTAATATTTTTGGTATACAATCTTTTAGATTTGATTGTTTAAATATGGGTAGTCAAATCTTTAGGTACATGATCGTTTAGATTTGGTTTTGGTAGACGGTAGTTTTATATTTGGAACACGTTCATTTAGATTTGGTACAAGATCATTTAGATTTAGATATTTTTTAGTACACGACCGTTTACCTTTGACAATTGAATATCCCAACGATTTTTTTCACCATCTTTCTTTTATATTTGACACATAATCTTAAACAATCAAATAACAGTTTAAAAAAAAAAACACCATCTTGAACCAAATAACAAATTGAAAAAAAATAACAGAAGAAGAGAAAAGACGATGAGAAGGAAAAAGAAAAATTGTAGAATAAAGAATACGAAAAGGAAAAGCAAATGAAAATATAAGCTAGTCGAAAAGAAGGATGTGTTAAGACATCCGACTGATGCATATGGTTGAAGCATTTTGATCGTGAATTTCCTTGTTTTACTTCAGATTCACATAATGTTCTTTTAAAATTAGCTTAAGATGTATCAGTTCCAAAGAATCATTACTGCGGCGTCCTGACTTATGCATTCTCGACACCGTACTAATGGTGCACAAGTCTTAAGTTCCTCTCCCAATGTGGTTTTCCTGGCCATGCCCCCAACGACCAGTTAGTAGTCGACATAACTATTTCCAACACGTTTTGGTATATAATCGGATGAATCTATGCATCCAGAGATCCCCAAATTTTTGTATTATAATACTGATGTCACCTTTCACCCAGACCTTTCTTTTGTTGGGCTTGGTGCTGCTACGTGGGATGCTGGAGGACTGTTGATTGCTGCCTTGGCTCAAGTGCATCATGGGTCTTTCCCGACTGAAGGGGGAGAGCTTTGGGCTTGGTGCTGCTATGCGGGATGAGTGTATTGCTCTGATTGCGAGGTTAATTAAATATTGTTAGCCTTTTAGTTGGTTATCCCCTCGTGATTGTAATCAGGTTGCTCATAAATTGACAAATCAGGCTATTGTGGAATTCGTCTACAGATTTTGGGACTATTGAGTTCCTAGCTCTCTTGGTTTTCTAATATTGTTGAGTCGGAAATGGAGTGACGCCTATTTGTTTTCTGAAATTTAATATATATTGTTCCTTTTCCTAAATCTTCTTTTAAAACTTTAATTTGAAGAAAGAATTATCCATCATCAAGCCTAGGAGAAGTTACTGGATGAAACCACAAGAATATGATAGTTATTAAATACAAAATTTGAAAATTCACATGCCCTCTCCATAACATCCTTCCTTCTAATACAAATTTATGTTATATCTCTCTTGTACATCCAACGATGTACAACTATCAACTATATATTAGAGTGGTATATCATCCAATAACTTCACCGCCAACATGCAAACATTATGCATTAATTATCATCTACATACATCAACCATTAATGAGGCAGCAAGTTTTGAAAGGGACTCAATAACTGTCCTCTGTTTGGCTACAGGTTCAACAATATCTTCATTAGGAATTGAAAATCTCACTTTCAAATTAGCCAACCGAGGAGCACTCCCAGGCTTTCTCATGCAAGATCTCAACGACGTCGTTGTTTTCCATTTTCTATAACCACCGCCACGATCATTTTCGACATCCTCCCTCGACATGTCGGTGCTAGGCACACTGCCACATTTGTAACAGTCATGCACATGCGAAGAAGAATACCTCACGGTTGATCTCTTATTGCCAACACCATGTGGAGGCAACATTGACAACCACCACTCAACATGAGCGTTTTTCCTATTCCTTATTCCGTCGACTTCCCCCAATGGCTTCGACTGGGATCTACGGAGATGAGTTAGGTGCTTTGGAGTTGTTCCCGCATTTGACCTCAAAGGTAAGGATGGCCTCGAGAAAGAGCGAGATAGAGGGGACGACAACAGCGACGGCAACGAGCCATCGGGTGGATGGTTGGTCTTCAAGAGGCGATGGAGGGTTCGTTTAGGGACAAGAAGGAATACTTTTCCAGGGACTAAAAGGGAATCAGACCTCACAACAATCCATGGATATTTAAAGACATCAGGTCTTGTGATGCAAAACTTAGGATATTTTTTTAGGACTTCAGAGGCAAGTATTGGTTTGGTATAAGTCTCAACGTGTTTTCCTGGATGAATTAACTTTAACACACCCTTTTCTGTTCCCGTTGTTCTTCCCATTTTATTATTATTTTTTTCTTGGGAATACTTTGGATTAGAAAGACAGAGAGTTGGGGAAAAGGGGAATGCATGAAGGGTTGAAGGTTGGATTTTATTTATGATGTGGAAACAAAAAGACAAGAAAATATGAGATGATAATTCTTATGTTGTGAATCTTTGGTAAATGTGATTTATTTTGATTGGAAATTTCAATTTTTTGGTGATATTATATCTCATTGTACATGGCCATGATTGAAACTTGGAGTTATTTGTGGAAAAAAAATCTTTTTTGTTGTGTAGTTTAATGAATATTCTATATCTAACCCTAAAAGCTTACAACCACATTATTATAACCAAACTTTATTTCTAATTTTTTAAATATAGTTATGGAATATATGGACAATTTTCAAATATTCTAAAAAATTGCCAATTTTTTAATTATAATACTCAAAATCTTTTAAAATTTTAAATCACGTCCTTATGCATTTGATTTAATTTAAGTGTTTACAATATAAAAAATATGTATAAATATCAGTAGATAAATGGGTGATGAAATAGACATAGGCTAAGAGTTAAAGAGTCTCAGAAAAGCTACACACAACCACACTTCAATAATATGATTTGACTGAAGAGTAAAATTATAGATTCGGTCCAAACATAAACTTAATTATGAAGTATTGAACCAATAAAAAAATGTGTTTTAGTATTACTACTTCTGATAACAGGATAGATATCCTTTTCAAAATTTACACACCATCTTAATTCTTTTAACATTTAGGTCACAACCAAGGACTAAACTATAGAAACAAAAAGAGAAAGAAAAAGGGTCAATCTAAACACATAGATGGGTAAAGTAAACTAGAGAGTTAAAATGATTGAAAGAGTTTCATAAACAAAAGCAGCAGAAAATTGAGGATCTATGGCTGACATTTGGAATATGATAATTGATATGCTTTGTAAATCACCATGAATTATTGTAGGTTTCAAATTAATTTCTATGAAATGATGTAAAACAGTGCTTAGTAAATTTCAACTTAAACTTGAAAGATAGGGTTATAAAGTTGTTTGGTATATAAATAAAAAATATCTTATTTTTAGATATGTAATAACTAAAATAGACTTTCTAATATTAACTTCTTTTTTCTGTAATTTAAAATTTAAAATCAGTATTTAGTGTGATAATTGAAATGGTTGGTTATATATAAATTTCACATATTAAGGAAAATAGTTTATTGTTGAAAAAAATTCATATTGTATACTTTTTTAAAAATATCAATGTATTCAACTTATTAAAAATAGAAATTGGGATTTAATCAGTGAAAATAGATAAATATATAAAATAAAAAGAAATTGTTAAAATAGTGAAATGAACAAAATATTTAAGAGCAATATATTTTTTTGTTGGATTTTATTTTATTTTATTGTTATTTTTTTTTAAAAAAAAAAACTCCTAAAATAAATCATATTCTTGAAGTGTAAAATTAAATATAAATATTGATTACAAATTGTTAGGCATCTAATTCAAACCCTACTTGATAGGGTTTATTTATTTAAATAAATGACTATTGAATTTCTCTATCATAAATGATTGAAAAGATTCCAAAGTACTTTTAAAAAGTAATCAAAATTGACATTTTTTAAAAAAAAAATCAAAGAAAACAATGGAATCATTATTCAATTGAAAGGTTATCCAAACTTGGAAAGAAAAATATAAATAGATCAAAAAGAAGAATCCAAATAAAAAAACAAGCAACTTTTTTTTTCTATAAAGAAAAAAGAAAGGAAAGATAATTAAAGGATTTGAATGTGAATTTTGAATTGGACGGATTTTACAAAGCTAGAAAATTAGTCAATTTTCTTTTTTTTTAATTTGACTGAAAATATTGTCTTCTATTAATTTGTCTTTTACAATTCCTTGATATATACCAATGTTGAGCTGTAATATCGTATGAAACTTGAAGGTAAAAGGAAATATAATTAGTGTAATTATGAATAACTAAAAGGAGTCTCTCAACCTAAAAAGTTAACGGATATTAAAGAAGATTGAAATATATATATAATCGCCGACTAATCTTATAATACGTGGATGTCATGACCATTTGTAGGAAATTTATTTATGTATAGATGAATTCATGATCTTAACAAGGTAGACTTCTATAATTGACATTAATAGAGACTAAAAATGCATGATTGTCTATGATATATGTATATCCTTTGAACATAACAACCAATTAATATAAGTAACACGATGACATAATAAAGTTAGGGAAGGCAACATCTCTTTGTTCTTCTTATATATCTATTTAGCTTTATTTGATCTTGTCAAATCATTTCCAATGTCCAACTTCCACATTTAAATACCTAAAATTAAAGGATATCTTTGTTACTAAAAACACCTCTTCTGCTATGTGTATTTATCATATTATTCTATTTCATTTCTTTGTTTTAGTTTTGGTTAATTCGTAGAGTAATGCGTACTCATATCATGTCTCTTCTCAACTTCTCTATGTTTTGGTGAGGAATGTAGATGATTTTGATATGTGGTTTTTGAGGGATGTCGATCGTCTAAAGTTATGGGTGTATCTGTATTATGTTTGATTCATTTTTGCTGCATCATTGGCTAATCTTATAATTAATTAAATCAACTAATTATATATCTTTTCTATGTTCATCGTTATAATTTTTTTATGTTTCATGTGTTTAGAACTTGTGTGTCGTGTGTATCTTAGCTTTTTTCTTTCTAAATAAATTTTTGTCTAGATTTTTCTTCAAAAACAAAGAGAAGCCACTAGAAAAATATAAATAGAGGAGTTATTGGTTAGGCAAATGATTGCAACGAGATCACAATGCTCAAGTGGATAGGTTGTTGAAATTTATGTCATAAAACTTATAGATTGTAAATATAATCCATTGACCGTTATTAATAAAGTGTTATTATGATAATAAATGTTATTGATTATATTATTAGTTTTGTCTTAATAATCCAAATTCTCAATAAACTAATATCATAAGCTATTTGATGAGTCTTGAATAATATGTAGAGACATACAAGAATCAATATTTGAGATCAACTATAAAGGTCTATAGTATAGAGATAAGGCTAGATACCTTATCCTGGTAACACTATATATAGATACGACTCACTTTGTATTTGATACAAAATGCAATGATCCAACGCATTCGTGTAAGTGACATTCGAGTGAAGGTATCCTATGCAATGAGTTTGTATAAGAACGAACCACAAAATAGTAACAACTATATATAACTTTGTTAACTAGTTAGGTTTCTATTTAATTAAGATGACCTAGGTATTTCAGTTTTAATCCTGAGTGTATTATGAACTACTGTTCAAGATGGATTATCTTTTGATTTATACGGATGAAAGTTTCCAAATCGTCGACTCAATATATGCTTATCATTTTGCGGACAAGATCAAGTGGGAAGCTGAGAGCATAATTACACAAGATGAAATTCACTTCTTTCTAACTTTAGAGTAACTAAATTAGTGTTTCCTTAAATGGTGTCTTCGGGACTTTAACAAAGGACTCTACCCTCTCTATGACACGATGAGAGTTTCTATTTATTGATTGGACCATAAACAGATTGTATATTAGAGGAGCACTGGTATTTAAGGATTAGAGGTAATCTAGGGGTAAAACAGTAATTTGACCTAGGTGGTGTTACGAACACTCGTGAATGACTAACTTAGTGTTATTGGTCTATATCCGTGGACACAAAAATATATCTACAATGAAAAGAGTTCAACTGTGAGTCTTTAGTGGAGTGTACACACAATTAACGAATATTGATTAATGTGGTTAATGAGTTTAACCAATTAATCTCACATCAATAGCTTCTTATTTGTAGGTCCATTAAGTCCTCTTTCTAGCTAAGTAATAAAATTTATTTATACTGGTTGTTATTCGAAACCTTCAAATTCACTTTGGAAATTAGTATAATATATGGTGTTATATTATAATATAAATTTAATATTTTAATCAAATTTTATTATATAAATTTAATTTTGGATATAATTCAAAAATAATTTATGAGAGATAAAATATTTGAATGATTTCAAATATTAATTTAATTTGAATTATATTCATATTAAAATTATTGGTTATTGGTTAGGAGAAAAATTTATATTTGTATAAGATTCAAATTTGATTTAAGTTAAATATAAGATATTATGATTTTTTTTCTACTGGTAAATATTCTTAGAAGTTTTTTAATTTAAAATATTTTTCTTTTTCAAAATTGAGTGGAATAAATTATCATATAAATTTTAAAAATAGAAAATTAAAAATAAAATTTGTGTATGATTTCTTTCAAGGGGTCTTTTAAAAATATAACAAAGTGTTAAAATATTTACCCTCTATAAAACAATTTCAAAAACGAAAAGTGCTCACACATCCACAATGAAAAATACAAAAAATGTTTGTGATTAATTGACATTCAGTGTGCGTAATATATTTGAAAAACGATCGTTTAGATTTGATTATTATTTCATACACGATTGTTTAGATTTGAAACAGGTTTTTTCACGATTCTATGGTACAAGATTGACTATTCTGGTACACAATAAACGATTTAATCGTTTAAATTTGGGTAGCTAAATCGAATTTTTTCAAGATTTTTTTGGTTTATATTTGATTGTTTAAATTTAGTCATCCAAATCTAAACAAATTTTTAAAGATTATTTGATACATGATCATTTAGATTTGACTATTTTTTTTAATACGATCGTTTACCAAATCTAAATGATGTTTTTTCAATATTCTTTATATTTGGGAGACGATCTTGATCGACCAATAATATTTTTTTAAAAAAATAGATCTTTTATATTTGGTACACGATCTTCAACCAAATAACAGCTTGAAAAAAATAAAAGAAAAATAATGAAAGAAGAAAGAAAAATGGCGGAAGAAGAGAAGGAAGACAACTTAGAGAAAAAAATCGTGAGAAGAAATAAGATGAAAAGTAAAGACAAATTTAAATTATTAAAAAAAAGTAACTTTCATTGTTATCTGGGTTGTAAATATTTTGACTTATTATTACATTTATGAAAATTAACCTTATTTATATCTTATCACGAGACTTCACCATATCACTTTGGTTGTTGATGAGAAATACTGTGCTGGTAAGATTTTTTTTTAAAGTGGAAAAAAGAAATTTTATTTTCAGAAAAGAAATATGACAAAAAAGAATTATTATTATTTTTAAAATAAATTTGTACTCTTGTATTTTTTTCTTAAAAAATGGTATATTAAATTTCAATACATAAATAATCATATTTTTAATGTACTCAAATTTAAAAATTTTATTGGATTAACAGTTGCACTAAATTTCGTAAATACGATGTCAATTTTGAATACTTTATACGTAAGTTTTTTGTGCTAATAAATTAATTGATATGTTACGTGTAAAAGAAATTATATATATTTTTTGAAATTGATAGAGTAAGTGCAATGTTGGGACATTGTATAGCATTAACAATCGATTTACACAAACAATGACGAACATAATAGCGCTAAAATAAAATGAAATACAATTTTTTTTTTTATATTCTGAATGCAGTTAAATGGTGAACGTCAATTACATCGTACATCAAAATAACGTAAAATTAGAAAAAAAAAACAATGAAAACCAAAACAAAAACGAATTATGCGGTTCAAGCAGACAAAGAATAATAGGATATTTGATTTAGAATTTATGGTTTTGTGAAATTAAAATTAATTAAATATTTATGAATTGAATATTCAATTAATTATTGAATTTGAAATTTTAGCGTGGTTGAATTTGAATTTAAATAAATATTTTTTTGTGTTTATTTAATTAAATTGAAGAGTGAAATTTTGTTAGAAATTTGATACTTATATTTATATGTATACGTAGATATATAAAATTGTTGTGGAAAAATGAAAAGATAACTATATTTGTTAAAATATAATTATTAATGAAAAAATATTTATATTTTTGAAAAAGAGAAAAATTTGATGTGATTGAAAAACTACTTATTGAGAAAGAAAACGTTCGAGAGAAATAGAGAAGAAGAGAAAGAAGGATCGATTATTCCTATTATTTTTCCGAAGGTGAAAATAAGGTAATTTCCTTTCTCTCCCCCAATCAGTCCAAAGTTACTCAAGAAGAGATGAATTCTGACCCAAAAATTAGAAAAAGTGACAGAAATCTACAATATAAATATAAGTATTGAAAAATGGAAGCATGATAAAAGATGAAGAATTTCAAGAGATGACCATATAATATAGCTTGTGGGCGTGCCGGAGTGGTTATCGGGCATGACTAGAAATCATGTGGGCTCTGCCCGCGCAGGTTCGAATCCTGCCGCTCACGGCTTTTTATCATTCAGTTTTTCTTATCGATCAATGACCATCGGTTCATTTTTTCATAATTGGATATATAATAATATTATTTTTTTTTTAAATATAATTTAAACGCTATTTTCTGTCCCATATTTCTTTGGTTTTTGTTTTTTCTTATCTAAAACTTTAGTTCAAACGTCAAATATAAAATAATTAAGGTATCGTTTATTGCCACAAGTTCGAGATGATATGGAGTAGCCGACACCCTAAAATTGGGTTAACTATAAAAAAGAAAAATTAATACCAATTCTTTTCAAAATTGAAGTTGAATTTGAGAGTTATTTAGGTACAAAAAAAAAAGGTGTTAGGACAACATAACTCATTTAGAAGAGTGATGGCCAAGTTTCAAAACTTAAATTGAAATATATTTTTTTCATCTTTCATCCCTTTAGAAATAATGATTCCATAAAATAAATAGAATAAAATCGATATTTTGTTTGAAAACACAAAATTTTAATTTCTTTAGATAAAGTTTTATGAAAGAATTTTAAAGCTTAAAGAAATTTTTAATTAAAAAGATTGTTCAAAACTTTGAAAATTATTTTAGGAGTTTTTAAAAAATATAACAAATCGCCAAAATATTTACCCTTTATAACAATTTCGAAAATAAAAAAAGTCTATGAGCTTACAATAGAAAATATAAAAAATGTATCAATATCGTTTACATTTGGCTACCCAAACCTAACTGATTTTTTTCAAGCTTCTTTGCTACAAGATTGTCTATTTTTTTTTTCAAAATTATTTGGTACACAAACGTTTAGATTTGGCTACCTAAATCTAAACTATTGTGTACCAATATCCAACAATTTTTTTAACGATTTTTTTCATTATTTTTTATACTTGGTACACGATCTTGAACCAAATAACATTTTGAAAAAAAATACAAGATTTATGATTGATTGAAAACAAAGATCATGATTTAAAAAAATATATAAAAGAAAAATTGGAAAAGAAGAAGAGAAGAAAGAAGGTGGAAACCTGAAATAATTTTAAAAAATGACAAATTTCATAGGACTTTTGATTTTGTTACCCGAGTCGTAAGTATTTTAGTGTTTTGTTATATTTATGAAAATTAACCAAATTTTTAATTAAAAATCAAATAGGAGTTAAGATGGACAAAATATAAAGAAAACACAGTCAAAGTTGCATCATAATAAAATTATGCAAACAAAAACACATATTAACAAAAACAAAAATCAAAGAGATTGGAGAGAAGAACACGAATAATATTATTTTTTTTATATAAGAAACAAATATATTCAAAGAATGAAGGAGAACAACCTAAAGGCAAGGGATAATAGGGTCCTCCTAAAAAAAACTAAAGAATAAGGGTCTTCTAACTGTTGAAAATCATAGCAAGGCTGTAATTACAAAATTGCTTGGTGTAATTCTTACTCCACCAAGAAGCGGTGTGTTGCAACACAGTCTAATAAGAATCAAAAGAATTATAGTTGTCTTAAAAAATTATACTATTCATCTCTTTGCAAATACACCACAAAAGGGAAAGGGTTGCACAACTTCACAAAATGTTTCCTTTCAACCATAACCTTTGGTATTGAGACCCTCCAATATCTAGCTATCAACCTTACTGGAAGACAAATCTCCATATCAAATATTCTAAACAAAGTATTCCATGCTTTTCTAGTAAAGATACAATGCAAAAATAATTGTCCAGGTCTCCTCGTCTATGAAACAGTGACAACACATCGAAGGATATTGAACGTGGTGTGCTGGATTTTTTATTTTTTTTAAAGTTTTTCGTGAGTGCTAAGACTTCTGTATGTGAGCGATCATAAGAAGAATTTTAGTCTTCTATATTTGAAGAACCAAGGGTGGGGGATCTCTTGGTTAATTTAAGAAAAGTAGATTTTGTAGTAAAGCTGTCATTAGCATTAAGATTCCATTTAAGCCTATCATAATCGTCCATTGGGACCCAAAAATGAAGAGTTTTCAAAATAATGGCCACGTTGTCAAATTCATTGTCTAACACATTTCTTCTAAGACCCAGATTCTAAGAGTGGCTAACATTACACTAGCAATCGGCCACAAAAGCATCCTTATTTAGCACCAAAGAGAAGAAATCAAAAAAAAAAAAAATCTACCAAGGTTTGCACCTCGTCACATTAACTGTCTTTCCAAAATCTGATTTGTGTTTCCTCTCCCAACAAAAAGGCTTAGAAATTAATGAATGTCTCCTTATGTTTCAAGATGTCAGCCCATAGTCTATAAGACCTTCCCCTATTCGAAGCTTTAATAGACCAACCATTCTCTTCTAAGTTGTATATGGCCACAACTAAGCATCTCCATAAAGCATTGTCTTCCTTGCAAAGTCTTCATAGCCATTTAGTGAGAAGAGCATTGTTCTTTTGCCTAAAGAAGCCACTACCAAGGCCAACCATAACAGATTGAGCGAGAGATAAAATCTCAATTGACAAGGTGGAGAACCGAATTGGTAGACTCCCCTGTCCATACAAAATTCCTAACCATATTCTCCAATCTATTGATAACACCAATTGAAACTTGTGCAAGAGAAAACATATAACAAGGAAAGCTATTCAAAACTGATTGCACAAGAGTTAATCGTCCACATTTAGAGAGAGACAAATGACCATTTATCAAATTTATACCTGAACCACTCTTCAAGGGAGTTCTATACCTCTTTCCTATTACGACCCTCTCCAGTAGAGAAGCCTAGGTAATTAAAGGGGAGAGTATCCACCATACAACCCAAGGCATTAGCATAAAAAGACAAATCGACGCTGTCAAGGTTAATGCCTATTAATGATGTTTTGAAACTGTTAAGGTATAAACCAACTCCCAGAAGAAAGAGATTAATCACCCTCCACCAAGTCTCTAAATTTCCATCCTCCCAGGAAGAAAGAGAAGAGTATCATCCGCTTACTGAAAATTGTTAAGCAAATTCTAAAAATGGAAGCCTTTTATAGTCTTTTTCTCGTTATAGTAATGATTAAGGAAACTAAGGGCATCTCCTACAATTGTAAAAATAAAAGGGGCAAGCAAATCTCCTTAATGAATACCCCTTTTAGCAAAAATCTTTCCTCTATGCCTTCAAGAGAAGTTAGCCATCAACAAGCATCCCCAATTCCATCTCCTTCATCTCTTACCAAATTCTTTATTTTATGGCCATATCAAAAAAAATCAATCCACCTTCTCATAGGCTTTCTCAAGGTTGAGTTTCAGAAGAACACATTTTCTGCCTTTTAAAGGCCACTCATCGATGGCCTTCGAAGCTATCAGAATAGCATCAAAAGATTGTTTCCCCTCCACAAAAGCCAATTGAGTGTTGTTAATTATGGAAGGACTTTTTTAAGTATTTCCGCAAGCACCTTAGAAATGATTTTATACAAGGAGGTTATGAGGCTTATAGGTCTGAAGTCAGACATGGACAACCTCTTTCTTCTTGGGAATTAATGTGATAAATATAAGTTTTGTTGCATTTTTTGTCAATGATTCCGTATTTTTTAAAAAAATGGAACACTCTTACTAAGTCAGATTTCAAAATGTTCCACCGTTTTTTTTTTTTATAAAACTCTCCCGTCATACCATCCAGACTGGGGGACTTAAGACAACATAACACATCACAAAAACATCTTCCATGATCTCTTTTTCACTAAAGGGGGCCTCAAAAGAGTTAGAAGCTTGTAAGCTAAGGACTTTCCAATTGAGACCATCACAGATAATCGGATAGGTTGAGATTTTAAAAAAGTCAAGGATCTCACCCATAATGTTTATGAGCCGAAACCCACCTGAAGCTAAAAATAACAACTTAAAAACAAAATGTAGAGTTATTTTATTTACTTATTTTGAAATTATACCTTTTAACAAACTAAATAAATAGAATTGTGTGTAGGAGAAAATTATTTGCAGCATTGTTCAGGCAAATGTTTCAACAATGGCAAAAGAAGAAGAAGAAAAGACTTGGTAACTTAGATCACTGTTTCTCTAGACAATAATATATATGTATATTTTTAATTATGGAAGTGGATTTTTTATTGAAAAATTATGGATATGGATATCAATAATCTCTAATTATGAATCTTAATATGAATATGAATCCAAAAAGCGAGGGAAGAAAAAATAAATGATATAAAGTTGATCATTTAATGGTAAATCAAATAGTGGGTTGTATCCTTCATATATATATATATATATATATATATTGTTAGCTACTGGGAAAAATCATTGAAATTTCACTTTCCTTTGTTGCAAAGATATATATTACTTTATGTTTTCTTTTTGTTTTTTGTTTTTCCATTTTTTAGTATGAAATGAGAAGTAAAGTCTACTAATGAGGAACTCCAAAAATATTATCATTGCTGCTTTGGATGATTCATGAAGCAAAATCTATAATTTCCTTTCAATAATTAATTCAATTTTGTACAATATTATTTAATTATTTGTCTTAAAAAAATATAGAGTATTACTTACTTTACCTAAAACTTTATTCACACACTATGATTTAAACAGACAATTATGGGTTTTCTTTTATATTTATATTTTAAATGTTAAAAATCATGCTTAAACTTTTCAATTAGAATTTAAGTAAAAAGATGAGAAATTACATCATATAAATATACTCATTTATCTCTAAACCCTTAATTTGTTCAGTTTTAGACTTTCTACTCCCCACTAATCTCTAATTTTAGAATTTGTAGTTTCCATAAATTAGTTTATTGTTACTTTTTCTATTAACATTTTTACTACAAATTTTAAAAACTTATTCATATATCATATTCTCTTGCGTAAAAGTTATTATTATTATAATTTAATCGTCTTTTTAAAAACATGATCGTTTGTATTAATAATAATCGTACTAAAATCAGAAAATTCAACCTCTAACTTTTGTTGTAAGATAGTATTATATACGTTAATATATTAAGCTTTCCGTTAGTAGGCTGTTAAATAGGTTGTTATTTATGAGTTATTATAAATACTCTTCTCTCTTGTAATCTCAATTGATTAATGAGAATATAAATTTTTTTAAATGTTGTTTGCAAGTTATATTTTGAAGATACATTTTAATATTTGTACTTTTATTTAATATATCATAATATTATTTAGGGATATTTTTTAAAATAAATAAAATATTTATAAGATATAGCAAAATCTTGAATTCTATTAATGCTACTAATAAAAAACATATTAGTGTCTATTATTGATAGAATATGAAATTTTACTATTTTTGATAATTTTTCTATTATTTAATTGAGCTGAATATTAAAAAAAAAAAAGAAAAATTATGTTGTATAATAAATTTTCTATTTTTGAAAAAAAAAACCCAATATATAATTTGGAATGAATTTTGTGAGAGAGATAAAAGCATGAAATTCAAGTAAATAAAACAAATATATAAGGGAGAGTGATGGGTTAGCTTACTCATTAATGAAACTTTTACAATAAAGGAGCAATTGAGTTTAGAATTAGTTAAGAAAGAGAAGATTCAAAACGTGACCTATACTACCCCATTCCATATTTTGAAAAGGTAATTAAATGTGATTGTTTTGTTAGAAATTATATAATTAAGCTCATGGACACTTCTAATTTTATTTACTTATCTATTCCTTCTGCATCTTTGTAAAATTCATACCCATAAGCTTTTGGAAAGAAAGTGTTTTTGGCTATGATTTGCTTAGGATATATAGGAGAGGACGAATATCAGAACCAAACAAATTGGGAGAAACAAGCTGCGATTCTTTTTGGTTATCTTGCATTCATATGTGCAATGATAGTTGTAGTAAAATATAAAAACATATAAATGGAAATTAACTAATTGTAACTTTGCTTTGGGGTTTGCTTTCTTCTTTTGACCTTTGCTTCTCTACAACTTATCCACCATTTGTTAGTTGTTATAATTATAACACTTTTAACAATTTTGTTATTCCACACTTTAATCATCGATATGCCTTATCATCATTTCCATTTTCTTAACTTTTTTTTTCTTTCTTTTTCTCACTCTTTTTTATATTTTTTCTACTTCATCAATTCATTACTAATTATTATTTTATTTGCTTCTTCATCACTTCAACTACCTTACACTAAAAGAGAGAACAACTTTTTCTTACTTCTTCTTTGTTTTCTTTCTTTTTTGCAATCTAAACCTTTTCTTTTTCTTTTCTTCACTTCTGTTATTTGCTTATAACAACTCATCTTTCATTCTCTTATTTTTCTTAGAGAGAGAGAGAGAGAGAAATTAAAGGAGAAGAAAATTAGTATAGTGGGGAAGGCTGCTTGGGACTTCACTCTTGCATACTATACTCCAAAATTATTTAAGTGGCATTAATGGGATTTCATCTCTTGTGGGTTGGCTTCTTCCTTTGCTGTGAGTTTTGGGTTCTTTCCTTGAGTGATCAAGATGGTATGATTTTATGCTTCGTTTTAGATTTTTTTCCTGTCATTTCTAACATTCTAATTCTAATTCTAAGGGTTCGAAAAAATAGTTCTAAGTGATCAAGAATTTAGCTTTGTTTATGCAGTAGGTTTCAAAAAATTGTTTAATATGATTTTTATTTCTAACAAAAATAACCCTTTTAACAAGTATGAAAGTAGTAGTTTCTTCCTAAAAGAAATTAACAGCAGTGGTTTTGATTTCTTTTAGGGTGGTAAGTAGTGTCTTTGATCAAATTTAGAAAAACAAAAGCATTCAGTTTGATTTCATTTCTTAATGACTTGGCTATTCATGAGCCATATCAATAGTTAGAAATGAAATATCATCAACTTGATGTTAAACCAGTAACTTTTTGGTTGAAGATGGAGTTTTTTCATATGTTTCTAATGGATAAAATCACAGTTTATTAAATTTATATCTGTAGTTTGTTTTAATGGTTTTAACCATCTATACCCTTCATAAAAATAAATTCTAGAACAAGAAAAATACATAAGGGCAGAGAAATAAACACTGTTTTCTTTAACAAAATTAATTAATTCTCTTTAAAAAAAAAAAAAAAACTGAATCAGGTTTCATAAGCTTATCTTGTGGAGCAACTACCACCTTCACTGACTCCTCCAACATTTTATGGATTCCGGACGTCGACTACATCAGCTCGGGTAACACTTCAATCATTGACAATGGCAAAGCTGGATCCTTTTCCAGTGACCATGTTCGGTTCTTCCCCATCCCTCGGGCTCGAAATTGTTACAAGCTACCACTTAAAAATGGCTCCTCATCAGTTCTCATTAGAGCTAAGTTTGTGTACAAAAACTATGACAAGGTTGAGAAGCCCCCTGCATTCTTTGTTTCTCTTGGGACAGCCATAACTACCATTGTGAACCTTACTTTTCATGACCCTTGGACTGAAGAGTTTGTTTGGCCAGTAGTTAACAAGGAAACTGTCTCCTTTTGTTTACACTCCATTCCTCATGGTGGTAGCCCTTTGATATCTTCCATTGAACTTCGGCCCCTACCGCAAGGAGCTTACGAAGATGATGGCTTGCTTCAGAGTCAGGCTCTAAGAAAGTTGTATCGAATCAATTGCGGTTACACCAATGGATCTCTCAGGTATGCATTCTTTAAGTTTGTTTTGTTATGGGAGAAATGAAGCTCTAACTTTGAGGTTAATAATACGATAACACTCTGCTAATTAAGCCTGACTTATTTTGTTTGTGTGAAATTTGTTCTAGTACATTACTTAAATATATAAGTCTGCCAACAAATGAACAAAAGTTTATAATATGGTTCGGTTCTGTTTTTATCTCTTCTTAGACATTCAATTGTATAAACTTAGTTTGTTTACTCTCAATTATCCAAATCTTCAATGTACATTCACAACAAGAAAATAACTTTCCATGTTGCACAAAGGCCAGAAAAATTAAGGGTAGAGAAAAAAGAGTCACAACAGCCAAAAGAGATATTTTTGTATTTTCCATAAATAACGACAGTTTTTCAGTGTCACGAATCAATGACTATAATCAACTTTCATTAAACATAAGTAATTAATTTATAAATAGTTTTAATAATCTTAAATTTAGTTTTTGTATACGTACGCTTGAAGAATTCATGATATATACATGTACGTTTGTCTAAAATACAGGTACCCGATCGATCCATACGATCGAATATGGGGCACAGACCGGAACTTCAAGCCATTTCATGTGTCATCGGGGTTCAAAGTTGAGGCCAACTTCGATGTGATAGAAGTGAAGGAAGCTCCACCAGCTGCAGTTGTTGAAACAGCAAGAGTTTTGACAAGAAGAAAAGAGCTAAGCTACAACCTTCCACTTGAAAAGGAAGAAGGAGATTACTATGTGATTCTTTACTTTGGTGGGATTCTTGCTGTTCATCCTTCATTTGATGTGCTGATCAATGGGAGAGTTATTGAATCAAATTACACTTTTGAAAAGGGAGAGATTAGGGCTTTGTATATCATTCAACACCAAATCAAGAACTTGATTATCACTCTCAAGAGTGTTAAATTCTATCCTCAAATCAATGCTATTGAGGTCTATCAGATTGTTCATGTTCCTTTGGAAGCTTCATCAACCACAGGTTTGTCCTATTTATGTTTTTTTTTTTCATTTCTATATTGTATTTAGGGTAGCACGTTCAAATCAGATTCAAAATTACCATTTAAAATCAGTTTAATGAACTTGGCTTTATACTGTTTTTTACCCACCAAATTAATTCTCCATTATTTTTTTATTCATCTTGCAATATTTTTGCCTAAACCCAGTTCAACTTTTGGAAGATTTCGGGTTCGAAATTAGATTAAAAACTTTCAAAAATTTCTTGCAGTTTCAGCCCTTGAGGTGATTAATCAATCTATTGGTTTGAATTTGGAATGGGAAGATGATCCATGTTCTCCAAGAACTTGGGATCATGTTGGATGTGAAGGAAACCTTGTTACATCTCTGTATGTACTTCAACTTTACCATTAATACATAATATCTAATTTTGTTTTACCATTTTTTTTCATCTCACAACCATTCAAATTATGCTTTTTTCTCCCTTTCCATCTTTTTAATTCATTCACTATTAGAGAGCTTTCCAACATCAACTTGAGGACGATCAGCCCGACGTTTGGCGACATTCTCGATCTCAAAATACTGTAAACTCTTCGTAAATATTTACTTAATTTCTCATTATTCTATACGTTATACATCTTATCTCATTGTATCAAATTCTGTTAGTGTTACGTGACATATCGTTGAACGAATGCATGATATAAATACTTGTATGCTCGAGACAATTCTTTGTTATTTTCATTAAAAACAAATCCAAATTTTGAACTTTCTTTTTCCTTTTTGCATTAAGTGTGCATTTTGTGATTTTTCTCATCTCTCTTCAGGGATCTGCACAACACTTCCCTTTCGGGAGAAATACAAAATTTGGGCAGTCTGACTCATCTTGAGAATTTGTATTTTCTCATCCATCTCTCTTTTTCTTGTGAATAATTCAAATTTTATTAGATTTTAACTTATAATTTATAGCTGAATATATTAATTACTCCATATTCTTTTCTGATCTTTTGAAAAGGAACTTGAGTTTCAACAAGCTAACTTCATTTGGGTCTGATTTGAAGAATCTCAGCAACCTCAAATTTCTGTAAGTAGATGAAAAAAAAAACATCAATTGTTTCTCCAACAATCATTTATTTATTTTAAATTTGAAAACTGAGATTGTATGGTTTTTATGGTTAAGAATTATATTGACGTTGAAATTCATAAAATGAGGGTGATTCATATATTAATAAAGATATTAATTTCAATGTGAAGGGACCTGCAGAACAATAGTCTTCAGGGAATTGTTCCAGATGGCTTGGGAGAACTTGAAGATCTTCAATTATTGTATGTCAGTTTTTTTTTCTTCTCTTTTTCTTATGTGATATATGCACACATATATACAATAATTATAAAAAATAGCAAATTCGAAATATACTTTTATAATTTCTAAACCCTAATTAAGAAAATTATAATAATATCTTAAGGAATTTGGAGAACAATAGGCTGGAAGGCACCCTCCCATTGTCTTTGAACAAAGGAAGTCTTGAAATTAGGTACGGATTATTTTCTGATCTCTTTGTATTTATATATTTTGGTTTAGCTTCTTTTAATTTGTTATATTCAATTATTGTATTACGTATTTTACCTCTTAAAGTGTGTAGACACTATAAAATGAAAATATTGATTCATCTATCATATCATATTTGTGTAGAACACATGAAAATACCAACATATATTTAAACATATAACTATCCAAGCCTGATTTAGAAAGAAAAAAGAGAGTTAGTCACGTTAATTAAAGATTTTATCTTGTGATTGGCAGAACAATAGGAAACCCTTGTTTGTCATTCTCCACAATGACATGCAATGATGTGTCATCAAATAATAATAATCCAGCCATTGAAACACCACAAGTCACAATTGTTCCTGAGAAGAAGAAGAAGAAGGAGGAGATGAGCAGTCATAATAATAATTATCATTTGCCTATCATTATTATTATTGTTTCTGCACTTGCTGCTGCTTTATTAGTTCTCATCACTCTCTCCCTTTCACTTTTACTCTACATGAGGAATATCCACTCTCAAAAACACACAGCATCTCAACTCACATACTCAACAAGTAAGATCAAACCTTCCATGCGCCATCCTCCAATTCTTCTTCCTTTCATGTTCTTTTTTTTGTTACTTTTCTGTTTCTTACAAAAAAAAGTAAAATAAAATGTGTTTACTCTAGCTCATGAGTAAGGGTTATTAGTAATTAAGTTCAAAACAATTAATTAAGTCACTTAATTTAATTTTTTGTTCCATGAGTTTTTTTTTCTTCTGTTAACTCTTTGTTTATGCATGCCAATTATAATTAAACATTTTGAATTTTTTTTAATGTTGCCTCTCCCAATGCCATTATAATTGGCGTCGAGAGATAGGGCATCAAGACCGATTTCGACACTAATGCGTATGGCGTCGAAACAAAGGGCCTATTCCAATGATCACTTAAAAACGGTGATGGCTCACAAACACAAGTACATGATGCGATGAGTTGTTATATACCATAAAAATATCTTATTTTGCTATAGTGTTGTTTAGATTTAGATTTTCTTGTAGTGATGAATCTTATCTTAGCCTACCATATGGGGGTTTTTGGTCTCGATTGTGGAAATTCTTACACGGGGTTCATCGGGTACTTGTGTTTTCCTTTGTAGAAGCAGCAATGGAGCTAAGGAATTGGAACAGCGCAAAAATATTCTCCTACAAGGAGATAAAATCAGCTACAAACAACTTCAAGGAAGTGATTGGAAGAGGAAGCTTTGGATCTGTTTATCTTGGAAAGCTTCCCGACGGTAAACTTGTGGCTGTCAAAGTAAGGTTTGACAAAACCCAACTTGGGACTGAGTCCTTTATCAATGAGGTACGTTCAAATTCTCTCTCAAAATATTTGACCCTTTTAACTTTTCAGGTTTTCATTCCTACTTAAAAAGTTGCAACATGAGGACTTTCCAAGGAGTCATCCAATTTAATTACTCTTGTCTAATCATCCTTAACTGTGAAGTTTTTATTTCATACTTAAATAACATATAGAGGTTTAGCGTTTTCTTTGTCTTTTAGAGAAGTGATACTTTATTGCACTGTGAGCAACATGAAAAAGAGTGTAGTCAAATTTAAAAGCATTAAATTTAGAGAGTAACCAGACAATAATTTTGGTATAGTAGACCAGAGCGAGAGTAGATCTCTTCCTTTTGTTCATTAGTAGCAGATATGCTACTTTTTAAGCTTACAAATAAAGATTGCTGAAAAAATATATATATATATATATTTGAATGCATCTTGAATATGTGTTTACCTTGAAAAAGTAAAATTTAGTAAAAGAAAACCTTTTTACGTACTTGTACTAGCATTAATAAATAAAGGTTTCAACAACATAGATCTAATTTTTCACCTCATTTCATATTACTATATATAGTTCATCTCGCATCGATATCATTATAAGAGTCAAGAGAGGATTTTGAGAGAACAAAAGATTGAACTTTCCAGGCCCTTAGATCTTTTCGTAGTGGTTATATATTTAACATATAGTATTAGAGGAGAAAAGATATATTATAAATTTAGATAAGTTATTCTTTTTCCCTTCCTTCATATCAGTAGTTTAGAGATCTGTTTTAGGATCGAAGTTTAATTATGAAATTTTGAGTTAATATTTTAAGAGTGTTTGGATGTGTTATTGTTGCAAAAATGAAGCTTTTTAATATATGTGCTAAAGATAGAAAGAGAAAAAGAGAAAAAGAGAAAAAGAGAAAATTTCTTGTGCAAAACATCAATAAAATAAACATATACACAAGTTTATGGGATTGAATTAGTTAACACTAATTTATGAAGTCGAGGACTCACTTGTTATAAAGGTTGTCATATACGGAGTGCTAATTAACAAAATGTAGAAAAGAAAAGGATTAGACATATACTTGGTATGTTAATTTTAAGATAATTACAATCATTTCTGTTAACTCTAAAATTTCTTTGAAATATGAATTTAATTATTGAAAGTTAATTTGATGTTTAGTTTTACATTTTTAAATTTCTATTATCATTATTATTTAGTTTAACCATTTTTAAAATCATTTTTAAGTATATACTCTAAATTTCTATTTATGAAATGTTGATTTAACGATGTAGGTTCATCTCTTGTCTCAAATTCGTCATCAAAATCTAGTTTGTTTGGAAGGATTTTGTAACGAATCGAAACGACAAATACTTGTTTATGAGTATTTACCTGGTGGATCCTTGGCTGATCACATTTATGGTAAATATATATTTTTTTTGCAATGTTATAATGTAGCAAATGTTAACTTGTTGACAAATGATCTTTAGATTCTTCTTTGGATGCATATGGTTAATTATAATTTGTTCAACGTTGTAATTTTTTTTCCAGGCAAGAACAAAAAAATCGTTTCACTTAGTTGGATTAGAAGACTTAAAGTTGCTGTTGATGCAGCAAAAGGTTCCTTTTCATATACACTTTCTATATATATACTCTCTCTCTCTCTCTCAATGCTTTAAATAGATAGAAATTAGAGAGAAATGGTCAAATTATACTAACAGTGTTGGAGTTAAATACTTTTTAAATAAGTGTTTATGATTGACAGATTCTAAAGTTTTGCTATGACTTATAAATACTTTCAATAGTTTTTCTTTTTTGAAATAATTCATCTCTATATAAATGTATAAAATGCGTTGATAAAATGATAGTTTTTTAGGACAATTTTTGGAATGCAAAGGTGTTGAGATTGTTAATTAATGAATTATGTTACAGGGTTGGACTATTTACACAATGGAAGTGAGCCAAGAATAATCCATAGAGATGTGAAGTGTAGTAACATTCTTTTGGATATGGAAATGAATGCAAAAGTTTGTGATTTTGGGCTTTCCAAGCAAATTTCACATCCTGATGCCACTCATGTCACCACTGTTGTCAAAGGCACTGCTGGCTATTTGGATCCTGAGTATGTTTTCAATCTATTTATGAAAAACAAAACATTTGAAGTGACCTTAGAAATTCAATTTCATATATATTACTTTCTTCTTCTTTTGTCCGTTAGGTACTATTCCACACAACAATTAACCGAAAAGAGTGATGTGTATAGTTTTGGAGTTGTATTGTTAGAGTTGATTTGTGGAAGAGAGCCCTTGAGTCGCACAGGAACTCCAGATTCATTCAACTTGGTGCTGTGGGTAAGATTTGATATGCCTTTTCTTCAACTATGTTCTAATTTAATTTCTCAGAAATAATACTGATAATACATTTGCTTTAATTATTATTCAGGCAAAACCGTACTTACAAGCAGGTGGATTTGAGATAGTAGATGAAAATTTGAGAGGAAGTTTTGACGTTGAAAGCATGAAAAAGGCAGCTCTTGTTGCTATAAGATGTGTGGAAAGAGATGCTTCTCAAAGGCCTAATATTGGACAGGTTTTGGCTGACCTAAAACAAGCTTATGATGCTCAACTTGCATATCTTTCTACTTTTGACCATTGACATCATTTATTTTAATTAGAGACATTAATACTAAGGAATATATATATAATCTATATCTATTATTGTCTAGTTATTCATATTTATATTATAAACTTGTATGAGATAATTTTTTTCTTCTCACACATGTATAATAAGATATAGTTGTCTTATGAGAGAGGGTTAATTGTTATGAATGAGGGACAAAAGTAAATGCTATATGTTAAAGTTCTTCCATGGATCGGACTCGTTTGTGAAGAGAAAATTTGAATGGGACACTCTTTTTTTAAAACAAATTATATGTAAATTATATGCATTTTTATGAGAATATGATTGTTGTTCCAATTTATTTAGAGGATTGTTGTTCCAATTTATTTAGAGGATTCAGTACTTCAAATGATAGTTTAACATGCATGATCTAAACTAAAATCATCTGGTTTAAAGTATTGCTATACATTACCTTTTACCTACAATGTGCCACTACACATTTGTCACTAAACATACATTTTTTTTGCACTTAGATTAGACTTTAAATCATGAAATCATTCAAATATTGATCAACGTTCAAAAGCATAAAGAACAGTCATGCTATAAAGTTATGTAAATTGAATTCAAGATCCACATAAAGTTTAGCAATACTTCGTTAAATCCAACTAACCTTAACCCTAAAACAATGAGAAATTAGCCTAATATAGCTTTCTATTGATAGACCTCTCTTATTAGAATGCAAAATATAAAAATTAATCCAAGAAACAAAGAGGAAAGAGATTGTATTTGTAAACCCTAGACTTTCTATCTCTTCATTTTAGCAAGAATATTGAAGTTTGCTTGTTTATGTTGTATATTGTTTGTTAGGCAAAGATGTTAACTTTTAAGAGAAAAATAGTAAATTGAGATGCTGGAAGGTACAAAGAAGTATCCTAAATGTTGAAGAATTATGGTACTAATTAGTGGACGGTCAAGCAAGTGTGTGTTGTTGTTTCTTGAAGTGTTGTGATAGGCAGCCAAGAGAGAAATGTTGAAAAAATAGCTAATTAAGTGTTTGGGTAGGGAAGCAAAAGGTGTCTGGTAGTGTCTAAGTTGTACTTTATAACTTCAATTATATTTAATACAATTACAATTCAGTCAGGTCCTTGCATGTAATGCACTCATTGTGCTCTCTGGACACTCTCTGTATCGCATGTTTTATGTCATTGATCATAGTCGTGTGAAAGGCTTACAATGTACCTCTTCATCGCGTAATTCCTAAGTTCTCGTTGAGTACAAATTTTTCCACTACTTGTTCAAATGCAAGCGAAACAATAAGTTTACCTGGGTAATCCAGGGTCTAACACATAAAATTGTTTTTAGATATTAGTTCTAGGGTCCACTCTTCATTTTGGCAAGTTGGAAGAATTAAAGAATAATAAATTTAAGAATTAGCTAATTATACAACAAGAGTTTGTAAAGCAAAGTGAAGAGAAAAGATATAATCATGCGTCTAACTTGCATTAGGAAAAAGAACGCAGGAATGTTCACACGATATCATATGAATAAGTAGAGAGATAATCTTGACGCGATCTAACTTGCTAAGACACACTTGTGATTAAGGCATGCTTCTCTCAAATACATATATGTCACACATGACTGCTTTTCAGATATCTATGTGATCAAATATGGCTAAGTGAGTTATATCTGGAAGAAGCCCCTTATGCATCTTATAGTATTTCGTGATTAAGGACCGTTACTTCTTAATAACTATTGTCCACACTTGCCATCCTTTCGGGGTCCAAATGTTAGAAACACTCTTCAAAGAGACAAAGTTCCTCTTCATGCGTGTTAATGAAGTTCTAGCTACTTTTCCTCTCAGACGGTTAGCAACTTATGTTGGCCAAGCAATCACAAAAGCACAATAGCACGTTAAGATTTATAAGCGACTTTTCTTATCATGAACTATAACCTACTCAAACTATTAATAACACATTGACTTACAGAATATGAGAGATAATGGATTGAACAACTATGTTTATATAAAATTATCAAAGAATGTGAGTATAAATTTTTAAAGAATATGTACAACATGAGGTATATAAAATATAAATGAAAACAACAAAAATAGGAAGAAGAGAAGGTGGATTGCTACAAGTTAGAAAATCAACAAAAAAATAATATTTTTCTTCATCACGGCTGCATACTCTCAAGGTAGCTCACTTGGGCCACTCTCTCTATAGTTTGATGTAAACGATAATGAAAAAGTTCAAGCTAACAATCTTCATAATGAAATACATATTGTCTTACAATAACAATTAAATCTTCTAAACATTTGAAACAAAAACAAAATTTACAATTCTTACCACAAACAAAAACAAAAATGATCTTCATATGGAAAGATAGAATTCTTAACAATATTTTATAATGTCTAAACAGTTCAGACAAAAACGATATTTAGAACTTTCACCGAAAACAAGATCACTGTTGCAATCATATTGACAAAGTAATATAAACGATCTTGATTGTTGAAACTAATGACGAAAAAGACAAAGAAGAGAGAATATTGAAGAGAAAGAATACAGTGCTAAATATTAAATTAAACATATTTGAAGATGTATTCCATTCCAAAGACACCCTAATTCTAAAATTAGTTTTTTTAAAGGTAAATCTATATAAGTATAACAAAAGTGCTAAATATTTACGGACTCGTGTAACAATTTAAGAAAAGCCCATGAAACTCAATTACTTTTTCATAAATTTCATATTTGTCTTTATAGTTTTGTATTATTGTGGAAGGATTTTTCAGTTCTTTTTCTTCTTTGAGTTATTTTTCTCTTCGTATTATTACTTCTCCTTCATATTTCTACTTCTTCTCGTTCGTAATTTCTTCATTTACTCTTCCAAAATTTCTTTCTTCTTCTTCATCTCTCATCTTATTTTTTTCTTCTTGGTACAAGATCTAAATGATATTGGTATAGGATCTAAACGATCAGTTGTCTATCCCAGATAGACCACTATCACTAATAGACCGTTTAGATTGAGTACAAGATCGTTTAGATTTAGTACAAGATCGTTTAGCCTAGGTACAAAAAAGGGATCTCTCGACACACAAAATTGTCAGGAGATATACGAAAATGCATCGAAAAAGGATCTCCTGACCTATAAATGACCGTCGGGATTGAGGTCAAAAGAAAAGCGTTGGGAGATCATAGACGTCATCTCCCAACATCTTATGGATGGCGTCAGCAGTTGTAAACTCTTGATGCCTTTTTGTGCAGCGTGGGAGATCATAGACCAACACATCATCGGGAGTTCTCGCAAAATTGTCGACGCATTATTTAATGCATCAACAATTCCCTTATATCTCTTGACGTTGTGAATGTAGGCAACGGGAGATGGTTACAAAATGTCTTATCTCTCAATGTTGTTTCTTCCAACGGTATGAAGTTGTGTCAGGAGATCTAGAATTTCTTGGAGTGATCATTTAGACTGGATACAAGGTACAAGATTGTTTATGTTGAATACATGGATATAAGATCGTTTATATTAAGTACAAGATCGTTTAGACTAAATACAGTGATACAAAATCATTTTGACTTGGTACAAACAGATTGATTGATAGTTTACCAAACAGATTTTAGCGAATGGAAAAAGTATATCATAACCACATAAGTTGATAAATTGATTAATGTGAAGATAACCCACTAAATTTAACTTTTTTTATATCAAAACCACGTGGTTGATGAATCTACTCACGTGCAAACATCTTATGAGACTTGACAAAATGTTACCGTTTGTTTTGTATTACTTTAGTTTATTCTTGCTTATTGTGGTCAATAGTGCAAGTGATTACGAGTTATTTGCCACGATCCTCCTAAACGCACGACTTAATTGTAATGTTTTGGAGGCAATTTAAATTCCTACAAGCAAAGAATATCTCACACTTTGCATTATATACCATCTTTACTATGCTATTTTAAAAACGTTTGCCAACCTCCAACCCTCAAGTTACACAAACTGTTGTTCCTATTGCTGCGAACATTTCTCAATAACATCTTCTACATAAAGTGTAAACTAGTTATTATATATTGATGTTGATGAAAGTAGAAGTTTTAAGTTGATCTCAACCACAAATTTTAAAGGTTGCATTGATTACGTACTGCTTGGAGTGGTTACTTGGCCGATCCACCATCTCCTCAATTGCCTGCGATGTGATGGATAGCAAGACTTCAAAAAAGGGCTGAAAGGCATTATTCGAAGATGTATATGGATGGAGCATCTAACAACTAACCAATTACAAAATGCTTTGCAAAATACATAAAAGGGAAAATATGAGAATGTCTGATTATTTAGGCACTCATTGAAAAATCTTACATCAGTAGGGTGAACCTGTTACGTTAATGTCATGTGTCTTTATCTGATGGTATGATAGGCCTAACTAATCTAAAATAATTAGAACAGAAGAAACCAAAACGGTAACTATAGAAAGTTCAACAATACAAAAAAGAATTGTCAAAAGATGAGGTCATGCATGGAATTTAATTCTAAGCCTACTTATCAAAATTTTAATATCAAATTTTAATACAATGGTAAAAGTATCTGCCCATTCGAAAGGACAATAATTGAATCCCTCACGTTCCGAAGACAAATATAATTTATCGTTCTTTGAGAGAAAATAATTAAGAATATAGTAACATTTTTTAAAAATTGCAAATAAAGTAAAACTGTCGCTGATAGACTTGTATGATCTATCAGTTATAGACTAATATTTATCACATGGTCTATCAGTAATAGACTTGTATCATTGATAGAATTTGACAAATTTTGCTATACTTACAATTTTTTTAAAATGTTGATATATGCTTAATTATTTTGAATCTAATGGCTAAATTTACAACTATTTCTCTCCAAATTGAGTAAATTTATTTATATTATATTAACACAAAGTCAACAATTATTTATAGAAACAAATTTCTAAATTTGTGAAGTAAAAACAGGGAGGAGAGTAAATAGTCTCTAAATCAATGTTAGAGTACTCCAAATTTCCAAATTAATACCATTTTCAAGAAAAAGGGTTCTAAAAGGTTTTGGATTTTGAGAGGTTGGCACCCGGACAATTTTGTAAATTCATAACTATCCTTACCCTTGTATGTATGTTATATATAAAAATATGGATGAGGAGAAAGATTTGGTTCCATTTATGCCATTTTGTTATAAGGTTTCTCATTTCTCACTATTACTTTAGTAGCAATTCAATTATTTGCCTAATTTTTATCCATTCATGCCCTATAAACTTTATACTAATTCAATTCAAAAGTCATATGAAAAGCCACAAATTCTAAATATTAAACTCCACTAAAAAACATAAAACTTGTATACTAAAAAATATTTTCAATATAATGTTTTGTTCTTCAAATTCATAATTATATACATGGCTTTTTATTTACTCTAAATTTTTTATCTTCTTTCAAGTTTATAACTAATAAATTTTTTATTTGCTCACTCTATATCACTATAATTTATGGATATTTTTAGGTTAAACCTAATCCAAGTAACATTTATCGTTTTTTCTTCATTCTTTATCCAAGTTTGTTTTATATAAGACGATTTTTTTCTCAATGGTTAAATGCTCAAACTCTAACTTTACATATAGATTGATGACGTAGATATTCAAGTATGAAACAAAGTACTCTTAAACTTCATATTTTCCTCAATCTTATCTCTAAAATTTAATTATACCAATTGAATACATCGGACTAAATTGGCTTGACAAACAATTAGACATAGAATTAAGTATATGGTTCCATCAACATTGTATTAGTAGTATCAAACAATCCTCAAACTTTTTTGATTCGTTTATCATGTTACCACTTTTGTCCACTTTTTGGATTGACTAGATAAAAATTGATTTTTTAAAATTTCATTTTTGTTTAAACGCTAGTGATGAAAACTGTTTTACCATCAAACAAACGTTATGTTTCAAGAGTTTAAGAGCATATTTTGGTGTTTAAAATTACTCCAAACATAGCTTCAATCAATCAAACACAATTTAATGTTCGAGTTTACACTTTCTAATTAACATAAGAATTGATTTGGAATGATTTGCATGTTCCCGAGTACTTATAAACATAATAAAGTGATTATCCATCAAACATCTAAACATTTTTTAGCCACTGTTGATATGATATGAAAACAAGTTAGAACACATGCAAGGTATATTCATATTTAGGGTTTAGAACACATGCAGGGTATATCCAATATTTGGATCAATGAAGCAAAAGAATAAGGGAAAAACAAAACAAGAAATGTTCTGTATATTTAGAAAAATGTTAGTCGATAAAATACTCAACTGAGTGAGGTCATGTATATTTCTTATATCTATGAATTAGATTAGTTTAAGGAATCACAAAGGAAAAGTGAAAAAAAGAGAAGTGTAAATCATGTACAATACAAATGGAAAACAAACAGTTATTGTGTGGGTGTGGGTGTGATATTCTGTGTTATGCCCTATACAAAGGAACTATGTCTTTGTGTGTTTGTGGTGTATACTATTTTCTTCTCTATGACGAGAAACATCTTTTCGACCCAAACAAAGATCTGAAAAGAACAATGAAATTGGAAGTAAAATAAGGTGATGCTTTGTAACAAGCCATCTCGGAACTCTGAGAGAGAAAACCTAAATTGATAATTCGACAAAACTTCGAACTGCTGGCAACATCACTCAACTTCCATTCAAAAATGTTTTTCGATTTCTAGGCCAACATGAATTTGCTCCCTGCAATTTGTGATGAGCCAACTTAATCAGCAAAGTCCTATTTAGCAATTGTTAACAGAGATTATGCAAATTTGTTTTTTTTTCTTTTTTGAGAAATAAGTATTTGGGAGACATACAACTAAGTTGTTTTCCTTTATACTTTCCATTGACTCAGCAAGCTCCACTTGTTTTGATGCAGTAACAAGCAATGCCTAAAGGAAAATAAGTTCATCAGTTAAAAGCACATATATTTCACTATTTCAGCATTACTATTATTATGGAAGAAGAATAGTTTTCTTACTCTCTTTGTCTTCTGCAAGTCATATTCTATAGATTTTATACGATTCAGCGATTCATGAAGCATGTCCTCTTTTTCTAGAGGGATTTTTGAAGGTTTATTTGTAAGTTCCGTCACCATAACTTCCAAATTTAGTAGCCTTTTCCAGAGTGGGTCAACCGCTGATTCTTTAGATTCTTCTCGAGTCCCTGAATCCTCCAAATGATTTTCGGAAGAGGCTTCACGTTGTTGGTTCTCAGTGTGTCTAATCATGAAAATTCTCCGGAATCCAGGAACTAGTAGATATATACAAGCAAAAAATTTGAATACAAAATGAATAAATGTACTCATAACTTGAGTAATTAATTTTTTTGGTTGCCTTGCTGGTTGGACATCAGCGTTAAGATTATCTGTCATGTTCACGAAAACCCAGTCAGACAAAGAATGTTACCAAATAAAGTAAAGTACTATTAGTGCTGTAACATTCTAGTTACTACAATTTGAACAATTCATCAGTTTTGTGGAATAAAAATATCCTTAGGCAACTTTATAACAAGAACATATTGGAAGAGGTAAAAATACGGTGTCGCGTATTTGATGTATAATTAGTGGAGAATTCATAAGCTACCCGAAAAAATGTTAAAAAATATTAACCCTGGCAATGTTAATTTGATGTTTAATTGTAAGATATGCATAAGCATCCTTAAAAGAAGAGGGAAAAAACATCAAACCCTGAAGCGTATTGGAAGACACATGGATCATTTTCTTTGACACCAGTAGGAACAGTAAGAATGAAAAAAAATCGAAATATGCATATACAGTTCAAGTTTAAGCATGCATATCATGCTATCAGAAGAGGATGGAAAACATATGCCAAGAAATTCAACAAGCACGTGAGTTTTAGCTATCTGAATGGAGCATATAGATCAACTAAATTAGTTTCTAAAATTGTGATTGATAGGTTCGTTTTTTCATTATTAGAAAATCCTTTTTGCTGGCTTTGTATCTCCAGGAGCACATTCTGCCACTCCATTTGGTAGACTTTTCATGCAAACGATGCAAGAAACTGAGTGAAATGATGCTCAACAAGATGATTGAAACTTTTTTGTTTTTCTTGTTTATGTTTTTGTTTCTGTTTTTGCTTTTTGTTTTTGTATTTTTTTTTATTATTTTTAATCATGGCATCAATGAACTAATTGGAAATTACCCCACCCCATCCAGGGGTGATTTGTTGCAATTCTATGCACAAATAAAAAAAGGATTTCAGGGGGTCAAATTTAACAAGTACGGAAGCTAGGTGCATGCAATGTATGAGTGTCTGTATTCTACAGCGAAGATACATCCTTCATCTTGCATAGATTTTATCAGGCTCGTTTCTAAGGTAAGAAAATGAAGGAATAGTTTGAATGTTAACTTACTTGAACTATATTCTTCAACTAATCCAGCAGCATCCGTAGGTTCAATCACGCTGCTAATGGGCCTAGACGTAGAACACTTTTCCTGGCACAAATATATAATAAACAAAGAGTAAAAAGATTGATATTTACATAAAAATGTAGAAACTATTCCTCAATAATGTGATCTGCTAATGAGATCAAAGCTGCTCAAAAAGCATACACCTTACCAACTAACTGGACAATTTTCAGCACCTTTTCCCTTTATACTTCCCTGAAATGCAATGGTATTTTTGAATTTATGATAGACCTATATAGAAGTACTTCTTTTGCAAGGGGACCATAAAAGAAAATTCCTAAAACCTATCCTGCCTGACCTGTAGTTGCTATATTTACAAGACAAGCAAACGGCTTTTCAGAGCAAATGTTTTAAGCAATTGCACTTATATCACAAACAGCATACAGCATCCTAGTGTGTAACAGCGGAAGGAATCAACTCCAGCTTTGTAATAAAGAATTAAACCCTCAGAATAGGTTGAAGCTAAAAAACCTCTTGTTTACAAATGTGCATAAAAGAATCTAATTTCCTTCATGCTTACCCTGGCAGTCACTGAAACAAAATTTCCGATGCTAGAAGCACTGGCAGTTGCAGTTGACTCTGACCCTGATTCAGGTGAAGATATTTCATTACCCTCCATCTGCGAGTAGGAAAAGAAATAGCATCACAAATGGGCAGGTTAGCAAAAAGATATAATGAAGCCAGATATGATATGAAACAACATGGCCACCTTCGAGTTAAAAAAGTTGATTTCGAAACTGCTCCTGCCATAGAAATTGTTGGCCTTTCTTGAGTGAGTAGCTTCTTCGGAAAAAACAAGCTGCTAGGCAAAACAAGGAATGATGTAACTTCATGCTTTATGTAATGAAGCTAACAATATAATAAACATGAAGACTCCGATGGATTTTAAGATTTTTAGAAATTGATAATTACAAAGTATAATAAGCATCCTAAATTGAACAGGATCAGACTTTCATGATTTCGGGATCATTCCAGGGGCCCTTGTCAGATCTAAGACATCCACCTTCATTTGAACACGAACAATCTCCTCCTAGGAAGTCAGGAAGCTGTCTGTTTAAGGAGGAAATATTCATTTCAGTTTGGTAGAATTAAAAAAAAATCAACACAACGTTAAAAGAATATATGAGAAACAAAAGTATTTTGAAAGGATTTCAGACCTTGAGTCTATGACCTCCAACAGCTTGTTTTGAAATTTGCAGCCTAAAACCTGCATAACCAGCAAAGAAACAACTTCGTTGCTCAAAGTTCATAAATGGGTGCAAACTCAGAAAAATAAAAATTCACTGAAAAGGGGCCTTTTGTACATGAATCTTTGCTGTAGTCCTCGGATCAAGAAAGGTTTTTGCAGTGTTCCATAGAAATTTGAACCCATTCCCGGCATTTACAATGTACATTTGATTCAGCGTCTGCACAGAAGTGTGTATGAAAAAAATTATAGATGCTGACGGTCCTAATGTAAGAAAACTATGTAGTATAAAGTATAGTTTAAGCAACCTCCGGATAGTTTTCCCCATCAATTTTTTGCATGCGCAAAACAAGGTCAGTCGCAAGCTTTCTAAAGCTCATCAAGTTCTACACCATTAGAAGAAACATTGCTGATTTCAGCAGATACAATCCAAAACTACAATAACATGATAACACTCAGATATGCTCAGAAATTACCAGTCCCTGAACATCCAGTATCGTTGTTGTACAATATATGTGTCTTTTCGCAGCAATAGAACATGCTGTGAATTTCTCAGCAAAAAGCTTCTCAAACCCTTGAACGTGATATTTTAAAAACCGATCAATTGTGGTGACATTCATTAGCTTTCCCGGTTCAATTTTTCCAAGTCTTTCAATATAAACAGGTCTTCCTCCTTTGTCCACACCATGGTAACCATGAGGATAATATTGTTGAACTTCTTCATACTCATCATACATGAAATCCTACAGTTTAGGTATAGCATCTCTTAAGTAATGAAAAGTGAACAAGCAGAAACTTCTCATACACAGAAGGAAGAAAAAATTGCATTAAGAGTTGCTTCTGATCAATACCAGCTGAAGGTTCTTCTAACCTCCCTTGGTTCTAAAGATGGGACAGGGTTCCCTTCCATACTTTCTTTTTTTAATGAAAATTCGTTTCATGAAAAACTAAGACCTCACTGCTAACTCAGGGTATAGAAGCATTAGCTCATTCTTGCATAATCATTGATGTTTCATGTTTGAAACACCTATTTACTCAAAGGAAAAAAATATATATACACAAAAGAAGAAGACATCATCTCACATTACCTGCATAATAGTATCTATATGATTATCTTTTCTCCAGCTGAGCATCTCAGTCCACATATTGAGAGTTTTATCCAAGTCAAACTTTCTAGCCTTGAGAAATCTGAGACAAATTGAAAAAAAAAATTTGTAGAGAAGTAACAAGCAATAGTAGAAACTTCATATCTCATTTCTCTTCCATAGTAAATCACAATTTTATCTTTTATGACATAATTTGAAACTAGACACCACTCCAGCTTGTTGCAACATCTTATGGAATTCTAAAGTCCAACATAAAGTTGAAGTGTCTACGTGGTATACGGTTCTTGGTGGAGTGAACACTAGCAATAACTTTTAAAAAATAAGTCTCATTTATCCTCGTGATGCTCGCTCATACATATCTGATGGTTTAATCTTTTTCTAAAACACAAACAAAGTTTTCACTGATGACGGAAAACTTTTAGCAAGGATTTGTTTGTTCAAATCTCTTGAGGAATTTACGAGAAAGAACCCACTAGTATTAGAGTTACATAATTCACTATATATTGCACACACAGAGGCCAGTTGATCTACACATGCAATCTAAGTAACTCGAGCTTTTCACCCAATCAGAACTTTTATCATCAAACATTGTTGATTTCTCTTGGCCCAAATTCCCCATAACAGTGCTTTGACAAGCTTGGCCCCATTAATTTTTCTTCTCCTTTGAACTGCTTCAAACCATCATACAGTTAAATAGTATTAAAACAAGACATCACACACCTGAGAACAATCAAAATATTGCACACAGCACAGTACCCACCAGTACCAAAGGATAATGAAGGGGAAATTTCCTCCCAAACCTTCAAAGACAACACAGCTTGGATCGATTAGATATGGATGTCCAAGCTCATCAATGTGTCAAGAGTAGACAGCGATCCCTAAGTATGTCCACACTTCTAGCATTCAAACACTTCATAGTCAACCATTCAAAGACTAGGAAATCCTATGGGAATATGTTTGTTTAGATACTGTTTGGGAGTTTCAAAGTGAAAGGAATGAATGAGTCTTTAGTGGAACGAATTAGACTTCAATACTTTAGGGATTATTATGTTCTTTTACATCTTGGAGTGCTGTGACAAATTCCTTGTGTAATTAATCTCCATTTCTCTTATTTAATCCCAATTGGAGAAGAGCAGTTTTTAGGTCTCTAAAGACTCAGGTTAATAGAACGTCCTATCTCCCCTGTTTCATCCATTTATTTTTCTCTCTTCAACAAAAAAACAAAAGTCGCATCAAAAGCAAAATGATTTACTTGGTACATTGCATACTTCAAAAGATGATATTTATTTCTACATGAACTTCAAACGTGCATTCTTGGGTGCTCCCCAAACCTGCCACTAAGGACAGAGAAAGGAGAAGCAATTGAAGAATGAAGAATGACCCAACCAAACATTATCACAAAAGCAAATGAGTCCCATTTATCAACGACACATATTCAAGAAAGAGGAAATTAACATTCCAAGGACTACACTGAAACCATCGATGGGAAGACCAATCTAGAATTCTGGCCATTTGAATGAAGCCAACGGATAATTAAGGGAATCTAGCATCACCCTCAAAATGGAATCCCGAATCCTATAACTAACCAAATAACAAGAAAAGCACATCTTACTGATCATGTTATCAATACTATTTCTTACAAACCAGGTTACTAATACCCATCTCCCATAGAATAAATGTTCCGAAAGACACAACTCCAACTTAACGAAATAGGAGCCAGCCTTTTCTCCAAAGGTTTCGTGAAATTAAACTCTCTAAAAACCTAGCAACGAAGGTAGCTTAGGTGATAAAGAATTACTATGTTTCTTGAACAAAATAGAGGAACTGATGCGATTGTAAATTTCTAGCAAGTTGGCCAACAAGCACAGTCAGGCAAATAATTGTATAAAGAAAATGCCGAGAAGACGTCTAAATCTAAAATTTTCCAGCAATTGTTTCATCGGCGTCGTCTATACGGTAGAACCTTATTCAGATCATTTAAATATCCATTAGTATTCAAACAACAGAAACACCAGTTCAAACTCGCGAACTTCAGAAACGAGATTATGATGATCAACAAGAAGAACGAACCTATAATAATTTAAGAGACTGGGATCGATCCAAAATACTTTCAGCTGTCAAACAAGAGTTAAGGTACCTGAGCATAGTGTGATAATCATCGTGACGAGGTGGCAACAGATCTCGAGCGATCAAAACCTGGCGAAACTTATTGACAGAATCTTCCTCCCCAGCATCCCGGACCTCATGAACCGAAATCGTAGCAAAGCGGCAATCAGCAACCCTACTGCTTTGTTTTCTTAGCGTATTGCTAAATTTAGCAGAAGCAGTAATGGCTCTCTTCCTAAGAGATTTAGAGCGAGTTCGGCGTCTGTCATCTTCAGAGGATTCAGGTTCAAAAACCCTGGGCCTCTCATCATCCTCAAATTCTCCTGAAACACAAAAGAAAGAAGAGGATCAAGGTATGAGAAGCAAAAATGGAAATATAGCAAGAAAACGAATGATTCGAATCGGATCGGAAAGTGTACCCGGCATTGTGATGGATGAAAGCGTAAAGGAATCCAGAAACCAGGAGATGGAAAGAAGGGAGAGATGATAGAAAGGAAATCGTGAAAGAAAAAAGGAAATTGTTCGTCTTCTCCGATGGATGGCTCTGTATTTGACTACTTTTGGGTTAGTAATTTGACTGCTCAACTCCTACTCCTTTTCTGTTTCTGATTTCTTTTTCTTCACACCACTTAAAGGAATCTATTCACGTCGCAATTACTCCCTCAATCAATTCTTTCTCTAAACACGTTCGGTGAGGGAATCGAATCACGGATTTCTGACTTTGAAGTTGCAAGAGTTGTGAATATTAATTTCTACCCATATTATCATCTTTCATTGCCTTTAATCTCAATTCTCTAATGGAATAGATTCCTATAATGTCCTCAAGATGCTTTTTTCAATTTAGTCTCATCTAATTCTCTTTTCTTTTGTTTTTGCAATGAAACACTATCTTTAGATTTTATATTACTTTTAATTACACCATCTTAATTACTATATAGTCCATATATCTTTTTTATTATTCTTCAAATATAACTATCTTTCGTGTACAAAAATAAATTTTAACTAATTCAAAAATAAAAAATGTGCATATTGCCAAAATTATTATAGATAAAATGTCGTCAATTTCGAGATCCAATCTCCACTCCCATAAGAAAAAAAAAAAAGAAATATCATACCTAATGATTTTACCAACTTTGAAAATTGATATTGGGCTAAATTAGATTTATTTTTAAAAATTTGTTTCAACTAATTTAAGAAACCAAAAAGAACATTTAAAAGATCAAAAAATCCTTAACTTTACAATAGAATGTTTAAATGTGTATATGTATGTTGGATTAAATATATACACACAAACAAAAATGGTATGGGAAAAGATTGTTCAAAATCAAAATGGTAGCGTATGCACAAAAATCTGGTTTTTCATAATCTAACTTTGTATCTCCCTTTTGTAAATTATGTGTGTGGTTCAAAAACTATTGTATTTGGATGAATCTTGCTATTCATTTGAATGTGTTTGGATGGTTTCATAGACTAGACCCATGGACTCAACCATATGAATTTATGTCATATATTTAGCTTTGGGTTAAATTAAGTTTTTTTTTTTTAGGTTTTTAACTACTGTGGCCTAAAATAGTGTACCATGTTACAAGATGGATCCAAAATTTTCAAACTTTTCATAAATGTCATAAACGAGCTCATATTTTATACAAATATAGAGCGAAAAATGATTGATTTATCCATCTTTATTATTAACAATATATTAAAAATAGAAAAAGGAAAAAAGGAAAGTGTATCCTGACTAAGATTTGCATTTATTAAATATTCTATCTAAATATGGTAAGTGATTAATTATATTATGGTTATATTATAATCAAAATTATCTTCTTCTTCTTTTTTGTGATTTTTTAAAAAAGTTATTCTCTACCGATCTCTCCCTCACTTTCCAATCTCTCTATCCATTCATTCTTTATTTTATTTTGTATTTTTTTTCATATAGCCCACATAATTATAGTAATATTGAATAATACGGTGTATATTCTATTAATGAAAGATTTTGATATCAATTTGTTTATGTATTTTATTTAAAATGTTCATATCTTACATAGTAAATAATACGTTATGTTTGAATCAAATTATTGAACTAAGTATGTCTTACTGTATATATACATTTGTATATAATTATGAAATGATTTATGTACGATCAAAAGGTAGGATATATGTAACAAATCACGTAAGATATATGTATTATGGAATAGTATATATGTAATAGTTTAAAAAAATATTGAATTATTACACAGTATGTGTATGCAGTGGTATATAAATTAAGTGTTAAAAATTACAGAACTAAAAAAAATTCGTAAACGTATTATCCAATATATGTATGAGTATATATGTAACATAATACAAAATTTTACTTCAAAAGTACAGTGTCATATGTGTAAAAAAAAACATAACACATATCTTATAATATGTGTATACGGAATATGACAAGAAGATGAATTGAAGAATAAATAACAAATTTTTTGAGGAAAATATTATATGCTAAAAAACGGAAATTAAATATTATACGAAGAAAAGAATGAACGGTAAAAAGAATATTAATCCATTCAAAATCGTCGAATCGGAAGGAAAGAAGAAAAAACAAGTTTATTTTTTAATGGAATTGAAAAAAGAAAAGAACTACGTGATGGAATGAAAAAATAATTTTGATTTATGATTTAATTTGAAAATAATTACTATCAAATAAAAATATATAATTTATAACATTTTAAATCATAAACAACTAATAAATATTGTATTAATAAATATAAATATATATGATATAATAATTAAGAAAATTACAATTGATATAACAAATTAGGTGGTTGATAATTAAGGAAAAATTTGTTTAAGATTTTCGAAAATATTAAAAAATTATTTAAGGAAAATATTAAAAAATTATTTAAGATTTACGGATATAATTTATTTTTAAATAATTAAGTGAAGGTGAAAATTTGTCTTAAAATACCACGATTTCCTAAATTAGATAATAATTAAAATTTTATGACATTTGGGAAATATCATTGATAATTTAGATATTTCCTCCAACAAAAAATTTCCTCAATTCAACTTTCAAGTAAATAATATTTAATTGAACCAAAATAATTAACTTGATCACGATTCAGTTGAACTTACAAGTAAATAATATTTAAATGAACTAAAATAACTCACTTGATTCAATTGTCATTATGAAAACATGTGACATCATTAGAATTGGCCAATTTATACTTCAATTTTAATTTGGACATATGCCAATTTTTTTTAACTCATCTCAATTATTTGTACTTTTCATCGTTAATTTAGTAAATGACGTGGCAATTTGTAATTGATCTAAAATTTCGTATCCAACGAATAAAAAAAATAACAAAAGAATATGCAAAATTTAAAATTATGCTAAAGTTGAGATTTCCTTTTACAAAAATAAAAAATTAATATCCTCGTATATATAGTTGACATGTGACCGTTTCTTATAATTGGATGCAATAACAAGTTCCTATAGGGAGAGGAAAAAAAATATATATATCATAGTTTGAATAGTATTTTTAAACAAGGAATAGTTGTAAATTTAGCAATTAGATTTAAAATAATTAAGTATATAGCAATATTTTTAAAAATTTGCAAACATAGCAAAATTTGTCAAATTCTATCGATGATAGAAGTCTATCACCGATAGACCATGTTGTAAATATTGATCTATCACTGATAAATCATACGAGTTTATCAGTGATAGTTTTGCTATATTTGTAATTTTTTTAAAATGTTGATATATACTTAATTACTATTTTTAAAATAGTGATCGATTATAATTATCTTTAAACAATTTAGGAAGTCTAAACTCGCTAAACCTTACTAGAAACAAAGGTTGAACTCAAAGGTGCTTAACTATAGGAATCATATAGTGTTTTTGGTTTCTTTATATTTATGTTTGTATTTTCACAAATTTTATCATTTTCTCAATATTTCTAAAGTAAAATATTGCAATTCTTAGTTCCAAAGCAATTTAAAATTTGACTTGAATTGAATTTTGTGTATTTAAGTGTTCTCTAGTAGATTAAATTTGAAGTTTATTTGCATTAGCTTTTTGTTTTGGGTAGCTTTTAAAAATTAGGTTCTAAATACTATTTCATATTCTTCTATTTATTTATGTTTTTCAAAGTTGGAAGCAAATTTAGAAAACCTAAAAAGTAGTTTTTGATCCTTTATTATTCCAATATTTGTTAAAACTTCTGTTAGGAATATGTTAGAACTAAAGAGGAACAAAAGTGTGCAAGGAAGTCTAACAAACTTTCCTATACATCAACTCAAAAAGCAAAACCAAGAATTAAGATAAGCAGATGGTGTATCCAATCTACAAGAGATTAGTAACAACGACAAAACTATGAAACTTTACCTCTCTAACAATTATAAAACGACGTCTTACTTTTATTTTTTCATGAATTTAAAATGTATCTGCTATGCCTTCAACTTTCAAACTTGTATTTGTTTGATCCCTAAACTTCAAAACATATTTAAAATACGGTCTTAACATTTCTACCAAATAGATCTTTAAATTTAAAATTTAATAGTCAATAGGTCTTTAATATATCCCATATAATTTCTTAACATTCATAGATTTGTTACTATTCGAGGAAAGTTTAGATTTTAGAGTCCTAAACATTAAATTTCATTTCATATTAATTAGTGTGGCAGTCAAGTTTTAAATAATGAAATCAAAAGTTTGAGAACTTTTTAGACACAAACAACAATAGTTTAACCTATTTTGCTAATTATCACTCACGTCCATAAAAAAATCGAGCCAAACTTATTTTGGATCAAATAAATAATAAAGTGAAAAGACATACTTTCAATTTCAACTCAGAAAAAATGATAATTAAAAAAAAGCATAAGCATAATTGTTGAAATGCATGGGAAAGAAAAGATGACAAAATAAATAAAGAAAGGAGAAATTGCAATGGATTACTATTTTAGTAATAATAATTAAGGATATAACAACATTTTAAAAAAATTGCAAATATAGCAAAACTATAAGTAATAGACTCTATATGGTATACCAATGATAGAGCAATATTTGCAACATGGTCTATCAGTGATAAATTTATATCATTGATAGAATTTGACAAATTTTGTTATATTTATAAATTTTTTAAAATTGTGTTATATACTTAATTAATTTAAATTTAATTGTTAAATTTGCAACTATTCCTAAAGAAAAGAAAAGAGATATCATCAAACGATAAAATTCCAAAATCTGGGGAAAGAGAATTTAGGGAGTTTATTTTAATAAAATTGCTAATTGCCCAATTTTGCAAAATAATGAATAAATTGGCTTTCAAAATTTCTTTTCTTTCCCAAATAAACTAAATGCATACACCATACTTTAATTCACCATTCCAGTTGGATTTAGTTTTTGGTTCTTTGGGTCATTTTTAACTAATTTAAGTCACTTGAAACAACCCTAACCCAAATTTGTGCTCTACACAAATTCAACAGCCTAAAAACCTAGAATCCAACAGTAGCAAAATGTAAACAAACAAATTGCAACAATCCATCGAATAAATGCAGGTTTATCCAATTACAAGAACGAAGCATTTGCCAAATTAACAACTATAACAAAACCTACGTTGTTGTGCATGAGAATGGCACATCCTAGCTCGAGTTGGTCTTTATCGACAAACAACAAGATCCCAACATAGTACTTCAGACCGACAAATGAAGACACAATGGCATGATTCTCATCAATCGGCTCCTCCAAATTTCCAACACTCATCGGCGAGCCACGTGGGTCGTCGACCTTATATCTATCTTCTTCATTTTTCTCCTCCTATGGCTTCAACAACTCTTGATTGGTAACAAACTCCTCCTCCATGAGAAAATAGTTCTTGACTTGCTCAAGCTTTAGAAGACGGAGCTTGCACTTGGCCGTGTAGGGTGACCGTCAGGAGTTGGGTGCCAAGATCTCATTTCTACGATGAATTTTTAAAAACCAACCAAAGTATTTAATCTATTTTAACAAATAAACTAAATAAACTGTCTGTTTAAACATATTTTAATTAATAAAAACAAAGTATATTTAGGTTTGAAAATCTTTTCTAGGTTTATGTTTCTTTTATAGAATAGTTGAACTTAAAGTTAGTTTGAAGAACATTTAAGTTTCGACTAGGTAACTTAAAATAGTTGAACTAAAACAAAGTCCAAACTTGATATTTGATTAAAAATAATAGAGTATAGAATCTAATCAATAATATGGTTTTGAAATGTATATATACTCAACTTGACCACACATAAATATCACAACGTTATATTAAATTGTGCTATATATTAAATTAATTTGAATTTATTAATTAAGGATTCCTCGCAAGATCTGTAGCCCACAACGTCGTTCATAAAACATCCACCAACGAAATAGTACCCTACCTCAACCGGCTGCACTTCATCATGTTGTCCATCGACATCTGTTCAATTGTAAATTAGGAATACTCTGAAAGTGAATCCATAACTGATTTTATGGTGCTCTTTGACAGCATGCAGATGAACTCGTCAATGTCGAAGAACATCCACTTGATCATAAGCTTGTAGCGATGCAAACGGTATTGGTCGTGAGATAGTATCGACCGAATTTCTCCTCCTTTAAAAAATAGCAACATAGGTCTAATAAAAATTAAAACATCAATAAAATATTTTTAATAAAAAATCAAATTATTAAAAAACGAAATTATAGTTGCTAGTTGAGCTAAACTTGTGTTAACAACAAATAATCTTTAAATTTGTAAGATAATTTAATCTTTTTTATAGAAGAAAATATGATTTTAATTTACATTTAAAAAACACACAAATACCTGGTCAATTAACCAAAAAAAATATTATAATCTAAAAATTAAATCATCTTGTAAGGGTTGGTTTACAATTCTAATATAATTAAACAAATACTTTGTATTTGTTGAAATTGAAAAATAAATTTCAACATGCAAGGTAGAAGGAAAAAAATTAATATATTAACGAAAGTGAAATAAATTAAATAATGATTAATTTTTATAAATATAACCAATCGGAAAAATATTTACAGTATAACAAAATGAAAAAGTTCATGATCACTTTTTTAAGTTTCAGGTTTGTCATTCCTTATCATCGTCTTTCTTCTCTTCTCTTCTGCGATCTTTTTTCTTCTCATCTTCTCCGATTTTTCTTTTCATCATCATTTTCTCTTCTTCTGCAATTTTTTAAAAATATTTCCAATATTTGTCATTCCTTTCCATATTCTTTCTTTTGCAATTTTTCTTTTTATTCTCATCGTCTTTTTCTCTATTTTTTTTATTTTTTGTTAAAGATCGTGAAAAAAATTGTTGAGATATTGAATTGCCAAATATAAACAATTGTGTAAAAAAAACTAAATCTAAATGATCGTGCTCCAAATCTAGACGATTGTGTACTAAAAACATCTTGAAAAAAATCGTTGAGAATTTGGCTATCTAAATTTAAACGATCATGTCAAATCTAAACAATCATGTACCAAAAAATATTGAAAAAAATCTAAACGATCGTGTCAAATCTAAACAATCATGTACCAAAAAATATTGAAAAAAATCGTTACGATTAAATTAAATGATCGTGTGTCAAATCTAAACGATCGCATACAAAAAAAAAATCTTGAAAAAACTGTTTAGATTTTGGGACCAAAATCTAAACGATCCTATAGGTAAGAATAGTCAAATCTAAACATCGTTTTCCAAATATATTATGGACACTGGATGCCAATTAATCTCGAGGCATTTTTTGTAGTTCTCCTGGTGAGTTTGTGGGTTTTTTTTGGTGCTTTGTTATGTTTTTTTACAAGACCCCTCAAATCATGTTGTAAATTGGTTTACCATTCTAATATATAATTAAATAATTAAATAAATACATTTTGTTTGTTGAAATTGAAAAAAAATATATATACAAAATAGAAGGAAAAAATTAGAATATTAACTAAGTGAAAATTTAAGCATACTTAAACTCTAAAGAATTTAAGAAACTTTTACCATTCAAAAAAGGAAAAATGTGAATACAAAATACATTGTCTAAAACCATTAAATACGGGTTGCATAGAATCATTAAATATGCTAAGTATTGGGTAGTTCAATATTCAAGTATGTTTACTTCAAGGAGCCACCCGGATACAGAGTCAACAACACAATAATCGAGATACCAGATGGAACTTGGCAACCCCAAAAAATTGAGACACTCTTTATATACTCAACTGAGAACTTATTCATAAGTTCCATCCAACCCTTGTCTATCGCTAAAGACCTAAAACATAAATAAGTTTGATTAGTCATATATTCTTCGTCTCAAACCCTAAACTTACTCCATGAATAAACTATGTCCAATCTTCCAAAATTTTTACTAAAGGTAAGTTTAAACTACAGAGTCTACCATAACTGCAGGATGCAGTCAGAACACAATAACCACAAATAACTTCAATCCTTACAACCTACCTAACACTTTGAACCCCAAAACTACTAACAGATTCAAAATTAAGTTTTGCACTAAAAGCCTACCATAACTGCATGATAACCATAAAAAATGAACCACAAATTATTTCAAGATTATTTCAATCTTTACAAGCTACCTAACCGATCCAACAAACCAAACTACTAAAAAATAAACAACAGTTAAATTCAAACTAAAGGCCTACCATAATTGCAGGATAGTCAAAACAAATCTGAACCACAAATTACAAAAAATTTAAAACAATTACAACCCCACCTCTCTACCCTAACCTCCCTTCCCCTCAAGTTTTCAATACAACCCCCCAAATTCAATTAATATAACAAATTCAAATTCAATCACAATCTCAATTTCAATTAAAAATTAATTTTTAAATCCTAAAACCAATTAAAATTAAAATTCAATATTAAAATCTAAAATTAATTCAAAACTAAATCCTAAAACTAATTCTAATTCTAAATCCTAAGTATAAATATAAACCAAAACCAAAACTATACCATAACTAACTCAAACCTAAATCAAAACTTAAACTAACCAAAACTTACATAAATTAGTAGCAGGGACAGACGATGACGAACGGTAGCGGGCAACAACGACGACGAGCACGATGGATTGTTCTTCTCTTCTTCTCAATCTCTCACGCAATTTCTCTTTTCTTTTCTCTTTCGGTTATGTGATTTTAAAAACCCCTTATTACTGACATATTACTAATGTAGTCCCGACACCATGCAACAAGTGTTGGAGAAAACATAATATATTATTTAGATGTTTTCTTCCCCCCAACATTATGGGTGATCATGTCAATATTGTTGACGTTCTTGACGTTTTTCAACACCGAGTTTGAAAAAATGAAACTATTACTTAATTGTAACAGGAATGATCTAGCGTGCACGCTTGATGCTTTTAGAAGTTTGAGTCTTCAATTCTTTAGAAATTCAATTCTTCCTTCAACCAAAGATCTTGAAAAAGTCTCTATTTATAGGAAAATTTCATGAATTTTAGGTAGGCTTGGACCAATTTTCTTGGTGGCTTGGACTTGAGCCCACTTACCCATTGGGCTTGGAGTTAAACATGGACCCATTTACTTGACGAGTTTAGACCCATTATTCTTTAACCCAATTTTTCCATAGCAGCTTGAATTAGGTTAAAGATAATAAAACTCGACTACCCAAAATCCAATCAAGTTAGGTTAGAGATAATAAAACTGACTACCCAAAACTCAATCAAATTATAAGTATAATAAATTTTATTGTGATGACGTGACAGGAACTAATTTATCAAAATTTCATATTCAACCATAATGAGGAGAATTTACCATAAATTTTCTTTTCTTTTATTTTTTATTTAATTACATATCTTCACCATAGTTATTAATAAATAATTAAAACCAAAGTGCTATTCAAAAACTGAACTCTAACATTGCAACAAAGCCAACATATCTAAATGTCAACAATAATTTTTTTGGGTGAAAAGTTTGAACCAAAAACCTCATACAGATAAACTCATGTTAGCTAAATAATTACATTTCTACTAAATTTCTTCTGTTATCATATAATATTAATATGTCAACAATAATTAACAAGGTCAAATCTTCTCCTAATGCTTAGATGGAAACTAAAAGTATAGTTTATAGTTTAGGGACAAAGGGAATAAAAGTTTGTTAAAAGAAAATTTTGGAGAAATGCTAACAAATTTTTATTTCGTCTGAAAGAACAACACAATATGTAAATCTTTGCAACAGAATCACAAACACTATTTAAATCTTTACATAGCATCTATCTCAAAGTGAAGAAGCTTCAGCTTGAGATATAATTAATTTACAAACGAAACTGTTACAAATATAATACATCTGAAAAAAAAAAGAGTATACCCAAAATTCTTCTTCACAGAATGGCAATTACAATCCATATATGAGTCTTGGCCTCCTGACCTGAAAATTAGTATTATTATTAATAGGAATCTAAATACTAAGAACTAACATTTACTACTTACTAACTTCTCTAAATAATGTTCCATGCTTCTTTATGTTTGGAATGAACTTTATGAGTTCCTTGATCAATAGTTCTTGATCTACACATACTTTTCAATATCGATATACTATAAAGTGCGAGGATAAAACCCAGTTTAAATCCATCAGTTCCATCCTCCACAGAGAATATCTAAACCTACATGAACATGAAAGGTAATCAAAAGAATGTATAGACATAAATGAAACACATGCAACACATTTAGTATTCAACTAGTAGAGATTAATAGAAGACCCTTATTGTATAGATATGCAAACGAGAACCTTCATGAGAATCTTCTACACACAATATCTAAAAGTCCCTAAACTTCATTTGTGTGTCAAATAAATTCCTAATGTTTGAAGTGTCTTATTAATGTCCTTAAACTTACCATTTTGGTTCTAATAAGTCCACATCTTCAATTTTGTGGGTAATAAATCTATTAGATACTACTAAACAAAAAGTTCAATTTTTTATCCAATAAACGAGTTGATTTTCTACAAATTTGAATATGTTGAGTAAATGATTAAAGCTAATTATAAAGAACAAGGAATGCTGATAAGCTGCAGCAACAACCATACAAGCAGAAGAAATCACAGGAAGAGAAACTATTAATTAGCGGAAATTATTTGGATAATATTTCATAGCTCCTATTGAGTTGATTTGATTTTACACTATTTTTCTTCTTGCACATTCCCAATGTTCTGTCACATCTTTAGATTCATAATTTGCTTTCTTAAGCACTAATAGTAATTTATGGTAAGTTTTTTTTTTTTCTTCACTAAAATGGAATTAATATCTGCAATTTTCCAAATCAATCAAATTCAATTTCAAGAGATAAAGTAAACAGATAATTCATACCTTAAAAGAGAGGAGGCTAACAAAAACTGTTAAAAAGCATCTCCAAATCGTCAAATATATTGGAGTTTGATATTTCAACAGGAGATTCCATTTTGCTCTTTCTTTTTCTTCACAGATGGAGAAGTTCTGACCCTTCCAACCCCGTAGCTCTATGACACGACCTTCCACTATTTACCATAGAAAAAAACTCTTCTGGAGCACGTTGCAACAGCCTAGAATTTTACTTCTATACAGTGAATCTCTACTTTAGACATTAGATGTTCCAAAGGTTGCCATAGTTGTAGGACCATTTGATGCCAGCTGAATCAATTATCAAATTTTCTTCTCTCCACTTTAGTGCCTTCCATGTGGAGTTTTTCATCAATCACATGAATATCTTGAACATCTATTTCCATATCAAGGATAGAATCTCCTAAATCATTGACTGCGTGAGTTATGTGCTCCAAATTTTGAAGTGCCCCACGAGAAAGAAAGCTTTTCTCAAAACCACCACAGTGTGGAGCTGCATCAATAGCAATATGATCAGATAACAAGCTATTATCCCTCAGTTCGTTCAACTTTGCTCTCCTAGAAAGTGAAACAGCATTTCCAATTGGATAAACAATGGGTGGATCTCCATTTGAGTAATGAGCTGTGGCAGACAGTTCTGTATGTTCATCCAAAATGAAATCCTGGTTTCCTTTTAACAGTTCTTCTTCTGCAAAATCCATCTGTCTATACGCTTCTATTTCCTTCTCCAGAACATGATAGTCTATGTCCCTTTTGACAAGGATCTCTCGAAGGATATTCATCTTTTCTTCATCATAAGAAAATTTTTCTTCTACTTCCCTATGATATTGTCTTGCTTCCATTTCAAATGACGCCTTCTCATTTTGCAAACGTGTTATCATGGCTATTGCTTCATCGGCAGCAGTAGCAGCAGCAGCTCTCTCCTCCTCTAGTTCCACAAAAAGAGATGCCCTAGCAGTCCTCTCTTCTTCAAGGGCCAGCTCCAACAATCTAATAGTACTTGCTTCATTTCTAATAATGGCTCTCTCTTCAGCTTTACTGGTACCTTGTCCTACGGTGGAAGAACCTTTATTCATATAACTATTTTCGCCAAGTGAACCACTTGATTCAAAGCCTTGCCAGATTCTTTGACCTAAGTCCAGGTGATTTGATTCATTACCATCATCTGAAATGGAAAGGTCACAGAAACATAATTATATAGCAAAAAATTTGACATAGAACCCCTCCTTTACATACCCCACACCCCATCCACACACACATACAAAATAAAACAAAGCAAAAGAGATGAGAATCCCCGATGAATTCAATACAGCTTCCAAGCAATTTCTTTCATAGGGTAAGTGGGTTCGTTACTTTCTAGTTGGAAGGTTGTCTTCTATGGATATAAGCTAATGTTGTTAGCTGAGTTGATTAGGTCCATATTTGGGAGTGATTGCTGAAGTGTTGAATTCACTTTTCTCATATCAAAGCACACTTTTAGCCGCTCAAAATCAATTTAATTTTTAATTTTACACTTTCAAACACCTTTTTCATACCATTAAATTGATTTTGAACAATATCAAAGAATAACAAAATTATTTTAACCACTCTAGAATTACTCCCAAACATGCTGTAGTTCTTGTTTGCTAGCTCAGCTGCATCTATAAATTAATAGGACAAGAAAAAAAGGAATTAGACAATGTTTCTTCACTATTACTCTGGCGTTCAAGTCCTTTAATAGGCTGCCATCAAATCATTTAGCAACAGTTCTGTTAATCTAAAAAAATATGTGCATAACCAGAAAAACAAATATAGAAATGGTAATAAATAGAAAGAAAAAGGATGAAAGAATGTGAAATTAATCAAATAACACACCTGTAATAAAGTCTTGTCTTTCAACCAATGCCACAAATTCCCTTCCCTTTCTCGTTTCATTCTCCTCACAGACTCCCTTGGACAATTTCCCATTGTCAATGGTAGCTCTCCTCCGCCGTCGGATTTTAGTCCTCGGCTTCTGGTACATAATCTTCTTACCCTTACCATCATGTTCACCATCATTATCAACCAGATTTTGTAACCTTGGGGCAGTACTACAGCAAACTTCTGATTGCAACCGAGAAATTCCATTCTCCCTTAACAAATTCCTATTCGAATTCCCCACTTTTTCATCATCCATCAAAATTAAATCAAAAGGAAACATATTCTTGACCAAATCGAGCACCAAATAGATCTTCCTCTTAGGCCAATTAACAACGAGTTTATGAAAACATAAATTAGTGTTGTGATTCCCATAAAATCCAGTACAGGGACAAGGCAAGCAAAACCCAACAACTTTCAAAATCTTGGAAGGGATAAACATAGTGGCCGACACACACAAAAGAAAATAAACAACAGCTAGGTCAAGAAAAGCTCTAACTATTCCAGATAAAGTCCATGAATGAATCTCGTGGAAAGACATCGATTTCAATTACCAAAACCTCAAACTCTTTCTATAACTTAGCAACTAAGAAAAATCAGAAAAACAACAAAAAACTATGAGAGTTGAGAAACAAATACCGTCCAGAAAGCTTTCCAAAAACTGCATAAAAAGAGCTGAAGCTGAAAAAACAGAAACAGAGTAGGTAAAAGAAGGCGAAAAGGGAGCAAAAAAAAAAAAAAAAAAGAAAACCAGAATAACACAGATGGGCAAGATTAAAAAGTGAAGAAATTTGCAAAACTGGGACAACCCATGTAAGAATCGAGGGAAATTGATGATGGGTTGGGGTGGAAAGAGGGGAAATTGAATCAGGTGTCCATTTGAAGGGGCAGAGTAGGTGGAGGAAGAGGAAGAAGAAGAAGAAGAAGAAGAAGAAGACAAGGATTAAAGCTATGTCGTCTTCTGGATCATGGTTGGATCATGGTCAAGATTTGATGGAGGAATTGAAGAAATTAAAAGGGCAAAAAAAAGAAGAAGATGAAAACACATGCGGCAATGATGTGGTTGACACAGTGTTGCCGCTAAAAAAGCAGAACGTGATATGATTTCATCCAAACTTTAGAGATGATTCTCGATTCTATATTACAATCATTTATAATTACTAAATATTAACTTATTTATCCGTGAGACCCACGTGTCTTCCTTTTTTTTAAAAAATATTTAAATAAAAATATTCTATTTGACTTCGTACAAAAATAAATAATAATAATAAACATAGTTTAAATTTGGTTATCTAAATTTAAATTTTTTATTTTTAAATTTCTTATAGAAAAATTATATTAGATGACAAAAATAATTAAAAATAATTAATAACACTTTTTTTTCTTTGTTATTTTTGCAAATTTCTATTTGTTTTTTATAAGTATAAAGATGATTGTATCTAAAATATTTATAGTTCATAATTATATAAGGAGACAAGATAAGAAAATTATAGGTACAAAAAATTAAATTAAGGACATAAATAGTGAGAGCTTTTTATCTTTTTGTAGATAGTAAAACAGATTGCAAAATTATTCCATTTTCAAAGCCTTAAAATCTCATATTTATAATTGTTTTCTTTGAAATGAAAAAAAGTTATTATTGTTTATATTTATTCATTTTTTAGTTTATTATCATTGTTTTTATTATTCTTAATATAAGAAATTTGAAATTTTAATTATTTATATTTTCATATTTTGAAACACAATACCCAAAAGTTTTATCATATTTTACATTTAAATTATGAAAATTGTAATTTACCACTAATTGATTGACGATATAAAATATTAAAATTAAAAAATTAACATAAAAATAAAATTAAAACAAAGAGAATATACAATAAAGATAAAAAAAAATCTAAAAAATCTTCTTCTAAAAAAAAGAAAAAGAGAGAAAAAAAATGAAGAAAAAAAAGAAAGAAATCTTGAACTATTTTATATTATCATAGAAAATAAAGATGTAACCAAATTTGATCCTTCCATTCAAAAAAAAACTTTTGATATTTTATAATTAATTGCATGAAGAAATTTGTTTAGTCCATTATTTTACTCTTTTCATTATAAGTATTCTTGGACAATTTTGTCATTCATGAATAGTGGTAGCCCTTTCTCTCCATTTCCCTGACTGCTTTTATATTTGATAGAAAAATATTTATTACCTTGAGTAAGTTCATGTGTAGTGGAATAATTTTTATAGGTATGATAATTAACTCTGACTCACACTTTCTAACAATTTATTCAATATAATTGTATGGTATTCATTTGCTTTCTTGAAGCAACAAATCATTGTCAAGTGGGGAGGGAAATGCAAGAAAACGAGAAAGATGAGAAGATAAGATAAATAGTGATTCTCGATCACATCGTCAATTAGAAGGAGAAGAAAATGCAGAAAAAACAAGATTTATTTATTCGGTATTGGAGATCTGTACAAATATCTTCTTTTTTCCTTGTAAATATTCTCTTGTTTTCTATTTGTTTGAAACTATTTTTCTCTTTTTCTTTTTTTAGTTATGTAGATGTGTAGAATGAAATTTTTTCTTCCACATTATTTTCTATTTTATTTTTCTAATTAAATTAAGAAAGTAAAATGACATAAAAACCTTTTTTTTTTTATATGTCTTTAATTTATCTTAAATTAGTTATCTCTTTCTTATGTTTGTCTAGATTAACACGCTAAATTTTTTAACATTTTTTTTTAAGAATGTGTTTTTAAATTTAAAAATTACTACTATTTTAGATGATAAAAATTTAATATTTAGACATAAGCACAAAACCAAAAGAGTTGAAACGAAATATGGTGAAACTAAATTCAAATCAATGATTTTAGATACACGTTTTCAAATTTTTAGTTTGAAAATATTATATGACCTTTATATTCTGTATCTACTATGGACGACTTCTGAATATTTGTTACAAACATTCAAAAGAGTTGAAACGACTTATGTCCAACCTCCACCCCTCCGCATTAACCAAGTCCATGAGGCAGTCTACTAAGCATGCCTCCTCCGCCTGTGTCCAAGAATGCTTTCGGTTCCTTGATGAACTGGTCATTCTGATAAAAAATTGAATCATTACAAGTATTGTACGAAACAAAAAACATATAAACATATAAACCGACGAAACATTAAAATGAGTAAACATGAAGGACAAACTTTTTTTAAACCAAGTCTCATTATACAAAATAGGAGGACAACAAAGAAATAGGGAAATACGAATCCTAGAACCGTTTCAATAACGGGGGTGTACTACAAATCAAACATTACTACTCATTACGCAACTTCCATTCGTTGAACATCAACGAAATAAGTGCATCCTAGCATTGAGTCCATTTGTTTGAGGCCTCAATGTATGTGATATCATCATCACTAGTAGTTACGTGTGTCGAATCACCCTCATCTTCGTCATCCAATATGTCAGCGTTCGTCATCTCCCAATTTATTAAATTATGGAGGATACAACAAGTCATAATAGTTTGACATTGGATTTGAACCAAGTAGTGGGATTTTTCACGCGTCCTTTCAACAGGTAAAACGCTCTTTCAATCACATTTTGGGCAAAAGAATGTTTCATGATAAAGAACTCCTTTAGTGTTGTTGGAGTGTTTCCGACACCACGACACTTCTATAGATGATAATGTTGCCCCCTAAACGGCGCTAGAAAACTCTCTACATTTGGGTATCCCGGATCGCACAGGTAGTAAAACCCGGGAATATGAGGTTCCATTATGCTAAGGCTGGGGTTAAACCAAGAAAGAACTAACAAATTGGAACATATATCTCACCCTTTAGAACCATCATACCGTTAGGTCAAAAAATTGCATCCCATAGGATACGCGAGTCCACTGCACATCCTTTCCAGCAAGCTAAAACGAAAATGAAGTCCCTCTTCATATCGAATACGTCAAGGACATTTGTGCCACTTCTCCCTTTCATGTTAACTTTGATGTACGTGTCATCTAATGCCCCAAGCCAATGTTGCAGCGAATATTGAACGATGTTTTTTAAGTTCGACAAGTTTCAATAGAAAAGTTAAAAGGAAACGGTAAGTTGTTTAGCCCTAACCTCGAAAGATTTCTACCTCAAATCTATGCATATGCTCGTTATAGACTGTGGTGTAGCCAATAACTCGTTATGCAAACGAAGAACGGCCATCAAGACAATGTTAAAATGTCAAAAAACTGTCTCACCGGACCTTACAACTCCCTTTGGATCTGTCGGTTCTTTACATCATGCGCCAACACATGAAAGAAGATGGCAACCATCTCCTCATCGTTGATGAGTTCCATCGATTCTAAGTCGGCCCTTGTTCGTAGTAGATGGCACAAAATTACGAAACAATGTATGTCCATCTGCGTACTTTGCCGACACACAAGGTCAGACGTGTGTATCATGTTGAAGTAGGCTAGGTGTCTAATCCTATGTCTAGTGTCGGCTGATATGTGAGTTCCAATATCAGGAGCATCTGTCGTTGGGTGATTGTGAAGGCAGATACAACAGCGGAAATTTCTTATGGGTCCATTTTCCACATAATATGAAGGGAGAACCTGCTAATGGTGGAGGAGATGGTCACAAACTGTAAAGGAAGCTTGTTTTTTTTCCACCTAGTATAAGTTTTCACACTCATATGTGAGTGTGTGTATGTAAACGTGGCGTGATTTGTAAATAGATTTGGGATTTAGGGGTAAGTGTCATCTCTAAAGTGAACGACTGAGATTGTGTTTATTACATCAACGAAGCATTTAAGTTCGGATGTCATTTTTAATTAACTTACCAATAATACTAACATGCAATGCAATTGTAGTATCCTCTTATATATTTCCTATGAAGCTTCCTTATCCTTACCATACTACTTTGGAGATCAAATATTTGATTTGATGATTTTTTTTTTCATTTTTGAAAACAACTATATGACTTTCACTAATTTATAAATTCTCATATGAAAGTTTTTTTTTTTAACTAAATTACTTACCCTAAGATTCCCTACTGTTTTCTAAAATTTCATGGACAACATTTTCATTTTATTTATACGTATATATTTTACAAAGATGTAAGTAGAAATGAGATTAATTAAAGTAAGTTTATTGTATCATAGAATTATGATTTTTTGGAATGTAACAATTAGACGAGCAATTACAAATTATAAAAAAATATTTACATTCAAAATCTCCCTATTATTTTCACCCATTTACAAAAGCTATTGAAAATTGTAATTTTTTAATTTTCCATCTGTTCTATGTTCATTAGTTTTGAATTTTTTTCCTGCCTCTTTCTTTAAAAAAGGTAACATGTACACATGTCGAATTTTGTTTTTTTTATGAAATTAATATTGAAAAGTTTGGAGGCTTTTTTTTTCTTTGTGAAAAAAAAACAATTAATTAAAAGTACATATTTGAGTTTTTTTATCCCTTTTATTTGTTTTATGAAGTAGATTGGAAATTAAAAATCTTATTATTGTTTTGAAATGGTGGTTGATGTACAATGCATAACGTCGCATGGAAAGCCAACAAAAAACGAGCAACATGCATGAAGTGAACGACATGCTTAAAACATTAACAAAAACCTATGTGTAAATTTAAACATAGTTAATTTAAAAGTCCATCTTACAAAAGTGTTAAACACGGAATTTAATTACAAATGTACTAAAAACATAACAAAAAAAAAAAAAAAAACCACGAAAATGTAAATTTAAAGACCTTTTTCATGTGTGACGACGTTGATACCCTAGTACCTTAAGATATATCTCGTTAGGTACTCGAGTGCACTACAAGAACAAAGAAAACAAACTTCCATTAGAATCCTTAACCGCGTTGACCACTTATGTGTGAAAGGATAAACATGGAAAGGGACATGAACGCATTCCTTCAACTATAGACCTATCATCGCATACGCATGACAAATACGAAATTGTAACAACTTACATGCACCGAAAATATATGTACAGAAAAAATAGAACGATTAATTTTTTTTTTCGGTCTTAGAGGAAAGAATTTTGTTCACTATTAGGAAATTAAACTTCATATGTACATGCAATAATCTTCATGTACGCAATGTCATCAAATGCAGCTATAAACCTCATACCATACATGCCAACAACACAAAAGTTATAAATGCCTAAGTAAAAATCACAAGTGAAAGCTCCACTAAAAACCATACCAAATAAATACAACTAGAGTCCAATGGAGTAAAGCAATATATAATCAAACAAGTAAGAGAGGGACAAAAAAAAGAAAGAAAAAAGAGAACAATATTCTACCGCAAACAAAAGTTGACCATCATCAATATATATATATATATAATGCACATAACCAAGAAAAGTAGGCTAGCCCAGAAATGGAAGGCACTTGAACACAAGGAAATATATAAACCGAGGACAAAAGCATACGCAACTAAAACTACGTCAAATTGCGTATGAACACTACTGTACCAATATGAACAAAAACATAAAACTACATCAAATGTCGTATATGAACAAGCACATATGTAACTTAAAAAAGATAAAACCCATGTTATAACGAAAGGACATGTAAACCGAGAATTAAAAAAAAATATCTGAGGACACATTAACAAGGTAGATTGGAGAAGTAAAGTGAAATAAAGATCAAAACTCAATAGAAAATCATAAAGATCACATTAGATAACAATTTGTAGCTTCACTAAACGTATTGATTTTTGAAGTGTTTAATTTTTAAAATAATTTATGTTAAGATAAATTGAGATGTTTGGTATTGGTTTAAAATAAATTTTAGAAAAATGAGATTATGAAATAAATCATTTTAGAAAATACATTCAATCAAATTTTAGAATAAATGTTTATTTAGTATTTAATGAAAAACTCCTCCCAAATATCTATTTTTCGATCTCTATTTTTTCTATTCCTTTTTCATATCTATTTTTCACTCGTCCTCCTTTTTTCTTTCTTTTTCTAAATACTTTGAATAATTTTTCAATATGTGTTCATATACATTTAAATATAAAAAATTGCAAATATTCCTATTTCAGCCAAATCTACTTCACCGTAACAAAGAAATCACGAGGATGTCAATGAAAAAAACATGATCGTTCAGTTCGTGAAATGAAGATGAATGAAGAACATAGTCAAATTGCATATCTTTTTGTCTAGTTGATATTATATTGTCTAAACAAAATTATTTATCTTATTTATAGTGTTATTGCAATTCAATTTTTTTTATAGCTATGTATTTACATTTCAAGATATTCATGCTTTTAAAATTGAATGGTCCAAAAAAAAAAAGTTAATACAAACAAAACGAAATTAATGTTTGGTTTCAAATGACTACAAAATTAATAATTTCAAGATAATGTACAATTAATTTTAAAATATATTTCTGAAAAAAATGATTCAGAATATGTGTATTTCTTTGTAAAATTAATACATAATATTTAATAGTCTTTTATGGTAATTTAACCTACATATAAACGTTTAGATTTTAAACTCATTTTAAAATTTAACACCACCGTAAAATAAACGTAACTAGAACAAAATAAACCTAACTACAACGGTCTAGCGATGAAATAGAGAACCGCCGTATTAAGAAAAAATTATATTAGCCTATTTACAACTTATGATACTATTATAAAGAATCACCGTGGATAAACAATATGAAACCAATCCCTTCTCTTTCTCTTCCCCCCTTAAATATCTAAAGTGCCAAAAAATAATGTAGTTGCCATAACAAAAAAACTCCTACAAATGTTTTTCAAAGATGTCATATTCGTGAGGGAAAATGATCTAAAGCCAAGCAGACTAGTGTGTTAATTTACCCTTGCGACAAAAATTAGGGGTATAGTTAGCAAATAAATCACAATGTGCGTCAAGAAAGACCTAATTGACAACTATGGTACATTGAACATCAGAACTTGAATTCTTTTAATTACCTCATCCAAAATAATATTGCCAAGCAGCAGCAAGCCCAGCTACCAAAATCACTTTAAAGAGTAGCTTTGACTTTGAGTTGGAGACTGAAGAAGGTGATTGTGACTCGGAGGGTTCCCACTGCCTTCCTCTAAGTTTGGCCAACAACTTCGATACAAGGTGCAAAACACGAAGTTTTCTTGTAGCTGCCACAAGAAAAAAAAAATAATGAAACAAGTTCAAAGAAGACCTAAAAATGACTGTTTCACCGTAAATCCAAGGGTTTAGAAGGAGACAACCAAGTTACAAGAATTTCAAATATAGACAGGAGGGAACAAGACGAGGGGATGAAACAAGTTTTCTGGAAGGATTTCATTTTCTTATTGTGTATACTATCATTTATGTTATTAAGTGGGAATCAAACATTCATGGCCCTTTTTATATTTCCAACAATTCATTGTATGTATGTATGTATGTATGTATGTATGTATGTATGTATGTATATGTATGTGTTTTGATATGAAACAGAGATTAATGACTGATCTACTATAGAAATAATTTTGTAAACGTTTCTTGATTTCTACCCAAAATATTCATTGGCATTGGTATCTATATATTTCATTAATATCTTCGTAAAATTGAGTTTTTGACAGTTTCACATTTTAATTGTTGCTTTTTAGTTAGCTTGGGATTTACCATTGTTGATTCCATCTATTGAAAATGAAAAGCAAGGCTAGACTACGAAATCTTGGTTTTACCTTTGCTCTTCATAAATCTTTCCTCTTCACCGACACGCCTTCGAAGGACATTGAGCAAAGATCCAAAATACAATGCGAGCACCGTGCACGTGATAGTGATCACATTATAGGGCATGCTAAAATCAGGAGTGGTAAAAGGAACAAGCAATACTTCTGTGTAAGACAGAATGGGATTCTGCCCCTGCATTATGGATGAAGAATTATAACTGAAATTAGTAATCAAATAAAGCGTATATCACATCTAAAACAGTAGCTAACAGGATGCAACAGGAAACATCACCTGCCATTTCAACAAGATTGGTGATTTCGAGGAGTTATTTTCCACGAACTGCGTGCTTGTGGAAAAATCTGGAAAACTTATGACGGCTGATGGGATATCTAATCCCTGATTAGCATCTGGTGGATATTCATCAATGTGCAGAAAACCCTAGAGAGACATCAGGGAAACAGAGACAGTCAAGTTCAAACACCCCACACTTCAAGCTCTACAAAAAAAGATATCTAAACAATACTCAAAAATGGTTGTAAATGACAAAATTGCTGAAAATATTTACAAATATAGCAAAATTTCATATTTTATCAATGATAAACACCGATAGAACTATCATTACTGTATCAGATTCTATCGGTGTCTATCATTGATAGATTCTGAAATATTTAATATTTTGATTCATTTTGCTATATTTGAAAACAATGATGGTGCTAAATCGAAGGTTTTATCTACTGTGGAGTTCAGGAACAAATGTGTCTATTTCTAAACAAGAAAATTCTAGTACTTCTTAGAAACAAACTAAAGATGATTACTAGCAAAGAACAAAATGTAATAACAACCGATAAATACCACAAGAAATGAAACTCTAAATTAATAGAGGAAAAATTCCATATCCAACTAATAAATGGAAACTAGCCGGAAAAGTTTATTGGACATGCATAACTTAAGTTCTTTTACTTTTTTTCTTATACAAGACAAGAGACTAAACATCATAAAAATGGAAACAAAATAAAACAAACAGCAAGGAGTTTATGAAAACTGCCCCAAACTCTAATGGAAGGAGTTTAGACAAACTTCCCCTCCCTAATTTTCCCCCTCCAATGGCATTTATCTAAAGTAAGGGAGAGGGAGTCTGTCTATTTTTTCAATGTTGGGGCCTAGGATGCCCAGACACTGCATAGAGTATCTGTGCCAGCCAAGTGTTTGGATGCATAGACACATGGCTAACATGCCCAATAGCAACACAAATTTGAAAATTTGTGCACCTACAAGTCACTTTCTAATATTCAAGCATTAAGGATCTAACACAACTCTAGGAACTTAGAGACTCAACTTAACAATTTAAACATAAATTTGTAATTTAACTAAAAAAGAAAACACAAGCGCAAAAACATTAAAAGAGGTGAAGTACACGATTACTGTAATTTAAACATTAACCAACAAACAATCCAGCATTCAAGAATCTATGCCAGCATCTAATGAATGAAGATCCCAAAATCAATCTCTCTATTAGAGGGAATAAATTTATTGAAAATACTGTGACTAAAATTGGACAATTGAAAGTATAGACTAAAACTGAACAAACTTCCTTTAAAGAATAGGGACCAAAATGGTACTTTAACCTTTATTTTAGTCTTCTCTTTCTCTAAACAACACATTCTCCATGCATCCTAAGTTATATGACATGTCATCAACATGCCGTGGAAAAAATACTCCATTGTTTTCCAGCCCGCCTATATTTCCTCTTAAAAATCAATTAAAAAATTGGGCAACACAAATCACCTAGCTCGTATGTGTCCTGGGCCCTATGTGTCTATCAACGACACCTACACCTAACCCTGCCCATGGTAGAGTTCCATGTTTCCTAGGTTTTGACCCTTTCAATGATCTCTTAAGACAAAGTGAGGAAAAGTCAGATTAGCAACATCATTTCACACTAGTTGGGGAAAATTATTAAAAGTACCTTGTCAAATTCTATGGTTAGGGCAGCTGATTTCAATCCACAAGGAAGTTTCAGGAGCATCTCCATCACCCCAGGTGAAACCTTGTCTTTAGAAGGTGATACTTGCATCTTCTCAATAACATTATTAATTTTATGGGGTTGATCGTTGATAAATATATGAAGAGTATGATAATACACCTTTATATACCAAGGAACAACTTGAAAAACTCTAACAAGCAAGCTACAGTTGTCTGCAAACACAGTATCAGGCATTAACCGATCACTTGGTTTTGTAGATTTTAGCTGTAAGGCAATAGCACCTCTTTCATTCCCACTACCCAGTAAAAACCTGGTCACGTGTAATGGTGCTTGTGGAATAGACCAAGCTACAGGAATTTTCCATGTGAATCTCAAGTCAAGTGGTTCAGAGTCATCGTACTTCTCCGCTACCATAAACATGTAAAGAACAGATGCGTGCTTGTCATACCTGCTGCTCATCTCCATGTGTACTCTATCAGGATTAGCTGACAATTCAAAAGCAGGGTTGCTTCTAGAACCTTCAAAGCCAGCTCTTGCAATTGAAAACATCTCTTGTTCTCCCAACATGCCTTGCAGTTCTGCCATGAGACCTCTGTCAAGCTGAATGTAAACATTACTAGATCTCGCGAGAGAACATTTTCCAATGACTCTCCTCCCAAAAATTGTGCTGAGAGACCAGCTTGGTTGTAATTGTGTTGCAGTTGAATAACCTAAAGTCCCTCTGTGATTGTGAGGCTGAAGAACAACCGTGAGTGTCTGGTCAAGTACAATGGCCGAATCCACAGCATTTGAATCAAATTCAGATGACAGCAAATGCAATCTCTGAGAGTGATAATATCCTTTGTAGATAGATGGTCGATCCATCAATACTGAAAGCCCTGATTTGTCACGACAAGGAAGGAGCTTCAACCATGGTGTGAGATTCTCTGTGCAAACTGCCTCACGAGGCAATGTACCATACCTCATATTCTCAGACTCAGGATGAAAGCTCCATTTAGGGGCAGAGTAAGAAGTTGAAGACTCCAGGAAATTAATTGAAGCACAAAAAAGACCCGAAAGTGAATGAGTCAAATTTTTCCAAGTTGCATCAACCTCATTTGGTAGAACATCAAAAACAGCCCACAACTCAACCCCTGAAGGTTTCGCATTGCTGCTTGATATCAAATCAAATCCACCCCAATGATCATATCGCCAACGACCTTGTGTGAAAGACAGTTCCATTTCCTTAATTCGATATTTATGAACCTGTACAAGCAATTATACTTTAACTCTCCAAAAAAGCTCATCTGACTTATCAAGAGTTGGCAGGAATCCATGCATTAGTACTAGTATAATTACACCCACCAGACTTTATTAGTTCATAGAACCTTATTGATGCAAAGGGGAAAACTTAAATGATGGAAAGAAAGACAGAAAAAACAATCAGAGGGAGACTGAATATGGTTTTCTCATGCAAAAAGAATTAGGCAGATTTATCAAGCTTTTAAGCTTTTCCTTCAATATGAATCAAAAATTATAATAATATTAATATGAATAGCTAATGCAAAGACCAAAATATTAGGGGTTGAGACATCACCATTTTTTTTTTATATCCGTGAGTGTCCAGACCAGCTTACCTACACCTCAACTAATCTCACGGGACACCCACCTGACCCTATAACATTTGGGTGTCAAGGAAACTCATAGAAAAATAATTCTTAGGTAGGTGGCCACCATGGATTGAACCCATGACCTCTTAGTTAGTTATTGAGACTATGTCTCCCTTTTTACCACTAGGTCAAACCATGATGGGTTCATCAAGGAAAACAATTGATGTCAATTGTTGCAAGCCTTTATTTGACCATTTCGACAAAGAGGTATAATTACAAAAGAGCTTATCAAGGTCATCTCATTTTGAAACATGAAACTACATGTTCAATGTTTATTAGTCTCCTCCTCGGCTCATTCAAAAAATCTTCTAGTCATTGTTATTCACACAAAAGCCAGCACAAACCAGGACCAGCGTTGGAACAATATGTTCTACCACAACCTTGAAAAAATGTGCACTCAACCATGATTAAGCCTTCTCATATGTTTGGTTCAAGCCTTCTCATATGTTTGGTTCATCCTATGGCACCTCAACCAAGTATTTATATGAAAATGGCGAGTTGAAGGGGAGAATTATTCTATGTGACATCAATTCAGACCAAAATGATCAATAAGCAACAGTTTCATAAAAGGGAAAACATCTGGAAGGATTAAGATCTTCGGCAAATTATTGTGTGAAAAGGGGTTTTACAAAATGCACTGCCAAAATAAAGAAATAAAGGAATAAATTGTTTTGGTAATTTTTCTTCAGCTTTTCAAATATTGCTAGCTACACATGGACACCCTTGCATCAATTTGCACAAATATAATCTTCAACTCTCTCAATTTCTTCTTCCAGCGCTCAATGTGGGGATAGTAAAGAGCTCCAAATGCAAAGTGGCAATTCATTCTTGTTTCTGCATAACACTTTCCCACACAGGACCACCCGGCTCAAGGAGACCAGAAACACCTTTGATTTTACCCAATTCACAGGCCCTTTTGAGGTCTTTCATATTTTTGAAATTAAAGTAATGCCCCTACAGTGCCTCGCAACACTATGTTTTGACTATGCTTAGACAAAGAACTACAAAAATCACTTCTCGACAAATTTCAAGGAACTCAATCGAGACGGCATAGGAGAAAATAGTTGATACATCTCACACACATATAGAAAAGGAAAAAAGAAAGAATGAAATACTAAAAGTACCAGCTGAGAAATAGCCTTAGGGAATAGGTGGTGGTGGCGACCATAGGAGTTAGAGCGGGACGAAGGAGCTCTGCTTTGGAAGTGAAAATGCGCCAACACCTTGCGATCAGGCAAGGGTTTAAGCAATAAGTCCTCAGAGAAATCTTCTTCTGTACCCTCAGATACCGATCCATTGACTGAGACAGCAAATAGGATTGGCAAACAAAGCAAAGAAATTAATCGCAGAAATGACGCCATTGCTTTCAGTACCGGATCCTGCATATGAGAAGCAAACCAGAGATCCAAATTAACAAGAAAACAGACAATCTTCAAGTTGTAACTTAAAAACTCAGCTTTAATAACCATCTTCATCGAAAAAGATTACCCGATGGCCTCCGTTGACATTGAAGGCGGAGATGTGAGCGGTTTCATAAGAAAAATAATCAGAGAAATAGGGGAAAGCGCAGAGGAATTCGAAGAAAAATGAGTGGAGGAGTGACGGAATCAGGGAGCGAGGGATAGCGATCAATTTCTAGCAGACAGGGCTCTGGCTTGGATTTCCCGGCGACGGCGGAAGCAACGACGGAGAAATCCAGGCAAGGAATAGTAATTTCTTGCTGCTTTTTCAGTAAAGTATGAATTTGAAGTTCAATTTTGCATCTTCAATGGCATGGGGAAAGGAGGTGGCGATGGAGATGCGAAGTGAAGAGTTTTTCACGGAGAATACTGCAAAACCCCCCATTTTAGAAAATTTATAGGAACTCAAATCCATACAGTAGTAGTAGTAAAGCAGCACATTTTTTTAAAATTAGTATTTTTTTTTTTTTTTTTTTGTTTGTCATAATAGTTTGCAAGATTTTTGTTCTAAATTATATTTTTTTTTGAAATGATTTTTTGAAAATACATTTTTCACATTTATTATTAGATAAATTTTTTACTCAACACTGGTTAGATGCGTGAATGAGCTAAAAGATATAATTAATTTAATAGTATGACTATGAAACAATCAATTTAATCAAACTTTAAATTGATGAGTAGGACTTTTTTATATGTATGTGCATGCAACAATCATTCATAAATGTTTTATGTTAAACTCTAAGTGAGTGACTTAGTGGGCAACTAGGTCAGGATCATGCGATAAAAGAGGCATTTTCTTACCTATGTGTTGTTGATTCCTAATGATATGCATGTGTACAAGTTTTCATATCGCTTGTCCAAGTGTAAGCGAAGCGAGAGGTTTCCTAGGTAAGCCAAGATCGGAACACAGGGAATTTCTATTAAAATTTAGTTGTAATGTCTACTCTTCATCTAGGCAGTATATAATATTATTACAGTATGAAGTACATGTATAAGTGTATATCAAGTCTACTATTTACATTAGAGATTTTGTAGAAGGTGACATGGAATGATGTAATTGTGGAAAGTGAACTAACTTGCATTCAAAGAGATGAAGGAAAGTTCTAGTATTCTAGGTGATCTAAGTCATGTGATTTGTCCTTGATATGATATAGATCTCTTGACCAACTTATATTTAAGGTGAGCAATCTTGCAACGCCTAAACACCATTTGTTTTCCTTTCCGGATACAAGTGATTGGAGCCAAAACACCAGAATGGAGTTTGTTTCCAAACTTCTTCTTGTGCATGTTCAACCATGTCCTAACTACTTACTCTTTTGGGCAGTCGGAGACCAACACTGGCCAATCGCTTGAGTTAAGCTCAACTAAACACAATGAAAATTATAACTAAAGAATCTCTATCAAATACAAACCATAAACTTAAACTACTTAAAACACATTAATAAGATGAACAACAAAGAACTGAAAATAAAGTTACTAGAGTATAATCTATTGATTGATGTAGGCCTTTCGACCATAAGAATATATAAAAGTCAATAACATTACAACAAAAGCACACATATAGACAAAGAGGAAAGGAGCCTAGCCACATAATGCATAGAAGTGCATTCCTTGGCTCTTTTACAAGTTACGGAGAAACGTTTGTGGTTTCTCTCTCTCTAATCTCCCACTATGTTCTCACTCAAAGGTTGACTGAAGAAGAGGTGGAGAAAAGAAAGAGCTTCTATAGAAGGTGGAACGACTATTTCTCTCCACCAACTCTCACAAAGACAAACCTCTCAGAGCTCTCTAGTTTTGGTCCATTCAGACCTTTCTAATCTCGGTAGAGATGAAGGCTTTATATATAGGCTACTTTAGATGAGAAACTTCTATTTTCTATGCATGTCAGCGCCGAATGCAGTATTGTCAAGTCACATCAACACCAACTGTCATTCTTGTCTTCTAGTGAATCTCTTCGCGTGATGACGTGACATCTTGCATGGTAATTTTAATCACCGAAATATCTTCCTGTTTGCGTAAGCTTTTGCACGTGTTCCTTCTGAGATTCACTATATTTCTTATTTTCTTCATTATTCTACAATAAAACACTAAAAAGTATGGTAAATTAGGCATGGAAACTTATGTAAGCTATGTTCTCTTATCTTTATAAATTTTCTATGAAAGCAATGCTACACTTTTATCCCTCATTTTGACTCCATTATTCTACCTAAAAGGCCATAATAACTTGTATTTCTACAAATTATCAGTTCTCAAGGTAGATTCACCCAAAATTCATCATACAATGCATATAAAACGACAATCTCATTGCATCTCAGTTCAAAGGACCTAGTAACATTAATAATTCATGTTATTCTCGATTGAGATTGGCTCACGATTGCTTAAGTTTTAAGACATATTACTTATTTTATTCTATTGTGTGTGTTTCCCGTTTGACGATGCTTTTGTCCCCAAAATTCATTGTGTCGAATTCTTCCTTGCAAATTTGATGTGTTGTTCACACTTAGCTAAGGCCATCCCGAACATTAGAAATAAGTTATCACCTAGGCAAATGTATATGTTTGGAAAAACCATGTTTGGTCATTTCTTGGACGTTAAGTTGGTGTTCAATGGACTTCGTGCAATTACATCTTATTGAGAGGGATTGAGGATGAACTTGAGAACATTATCCGTTTTAAATTACTTGGTGAGAAGGTCTCCTTCAAGCAAGAAGATTTTGACATTATCATGAGGTTGAGATATAGGTCGAGACGTACTATTGAATTTGAATAAGATAAAAGCCCTTAGATTGTGACAGTTATATTTGGGCGATATGACAAACACGAATGTTGTATAAAATTATCTGAATATTCACTTTGAGAGTGATGAGTGGTACAAACCAACAAATCATAATTGAATCAAATGAAAAAGTTGAAGAGATGCAATGCTTGAAAATTGAAAAGTTATTTGAACAACACAAAAGTCATAAAATTAAATGTTTAAGGAATTATGTATTTATATGTTTTCATTTATTAAGGTAGTTGAAAAGGCATAAAATTAAACGTTGTAACCTTTTATTTAATATTTTAGTTAGTATAATTAAGATTGTAATTTTCACATTTAAAAAGAATAATTTTGATGAATGAAATCTAAAAATTGTAAAATGAAGAATTTTGTTCTCGTATGTTCTTATGGTAGAATGCACGAATACTTGGAGCATTCAAGTTATAATTGATCTGTCTTGCTTGTGGAGTGCTTTGAAGATCGAGGGTTGATGAGAGTTTCTAATTTTGTCTAACCCTCTGTTTTTTAGATCACTACATAACTTGAATCTAGCCTATCTTGACTATTTGGGGGAGGGAAATGAAAGAAAACTAAACGAAAATTCTTCTATTAGATAGTCCTTTCCACTTTTCGGGCAAAGATTAAGGAAGGAGAAAGGAATAAGTTTATTCTCGCCCTATTTCTTCTTAATCATTCTCTCTTTCTCTCAATCTCCCTCTTTCCTCCTCTCAATTCTTCTATTTTTTCCATAAATAATTTTTCAATCACATCAAACTTTTCTCTTTTTTCAAAATATAAATATTTCTCTTTAATAATTATGTTTTAACAAATATAATTATATTTTAATTGTGATATATATATATATATCGATGTATACATATAATTATTAAATTTCTAACAAAATTTTACGTTTCAATTTAAACACCCAAAAATATTTAACTGGATTCAAATTCAACAACACTCAAAATTTAAATTCAATAATTAATTAAATTTGAATCCAACGACACTCAAAATTTAAATTCAATAATTAATTAAATATTAAACCCACAAATGTTTAATTAATTTTAATTCCACAAAACCATCAATTCTAAATTAAATATTCCTAGTTGTCTGTTCGGTTGAACCGCATCACCAGTTTTTGTTTTGGTTTCAATTATTATTTTGCATTATCCTGATGTACAATGTACTTGACGTTCATCGTTTAACTGCATTCAAATAATTCTTTTTTTTATATTTCATTTCGTTTCATTGTTATTATGTTCGTCATTGTTTGATTAAATTGATTGTTAACAATACACAATTTCCTGATATTGCACTTACAACATCAATTTTAAAAAAATAGATAAATTTATTCGCACAGAAAGCTTGCTTACAAAACGTTCAAAATATACATTGCATTTACAAAAATTAATGGAACATGTTTTTTGATAAAAATTTTAAATTTTGGTAAATTAAAAATTAGAATATTTGTGTATTGGATCTATAATACGAATTTTAAAAAAAATACAAGAGTATAAATTAAAAATAATAATAATAATAAAATTTCTTGATATTGCACTTAGAACATCAATTTTTAAAAAGTAGATATAATTTCTTTCACACGTAACGCATCAATTAATTTATAGACATGAAAAATTTGCATACAAAACGTTTAAAATTGACATCGTATTTACGAAAACTAATGGAATATGTTTTCCAATGAAAATTTCAAATTTTGGTAAACTAAAAATACTAATATGTGTGTATTAGATTTACAATACAAATGTTTTAAAAAATATATAAGAATACGAATTTTAAAAAAAAAATCAATATTGCACTTACAACATCAATTTTTAAAAATAGATATAATTTCTTTTGAATGTATGACATCAATTAATTTATTGGCACGAAAAGCTTGCATGCAAAACTTTCAAAATTGAAATCGTATTTACGAAAACTAATTGAAAGTGTTTTTGGATAACAAATTCAAAATTCGGTAAATTAAAAATACAAATATTTGTGTGTTGGATCTACAATATGAATTTAAAAAAATAAATAAATAACACTACTACAAATTTGGCCTGCAAAACACGTCAAAAAATGTTTAGCTTGATGGTCTTTGCCCATCAAGTTGGCAGACATCAAGAAAGCCTAACCATCAGTTTTCTTGACAGTCAAAACATCTCATCAAAAACTCTTTCTTGATGGTATTGACCATCAAGAAATGAGGCTTTGATGTTTTTGTCCATCAAAAAAACTGAAAAATCCATCAAGAAAATAGTTTTATCGATGACCAAAACATGTAATAAAAAACCTATTCTTTTTTCATAAAACATTTTTTCTATTTTATGAAAGAAAAAAATAATAGATCTTCTCGGGCTAATTATCATCTTCATGATCTTGATTTCCTACTCAATGAGGATTGTACTAACAATTGTAACATTGATATCCAAATTTATAAATAGTTTCTACAAATTTTAATGTAACAAATATATACAAGTGCTAGTTGAGCTAAACTCACGTTCCATAACTTCCACAAATTTTAAAAACCCTAAATTACAAACTTTCAATTCAATTCATTAAAGTTTAACACAATAACTAATTTAATTTTGATAAAATCACTTATTTTAATCTAATTATAATTACAACAGTTAACTTTTAAAAAAATAATATTGTATTATTGATGTATAGAGAGTAATAATTGGAAAAAAATAGTAAAACTTTAAGAATATTATTGATGAATATTGTGTTTTCTGAACCCGTTAACGAGGGTCCGAATTTCATGCTTCGAAGAAAATCATTTATTCTTGATGGGTGGTCTTGCCCATGATCTTATCCTAAACCCATAATTATAATTTTTTTCTTAATAGACAATGCTCATCAAGATATCATTTTTCTTGATGGACCTTGGCCATGATTTTTTTTTTTTTTTTTTTTTTGTCTTTGTCCATCAAGAAACCCTAGGACCCATCAAGAAATCTAAAATAAATATATTAATTTTTTTTCGATGATGGCCATTGCAAATCAAGAAAATTCATTCCTTGATGGGTCTCGTCCATCAAGAAAACCTATCTAACTTGATAGACATTGTCAATCAACTAATATATTATCTTTGATGTTTATCGTCCATCGAGAAATAATTTTCTTGACGTTTGTGGACCATCAACAAAACTAAAAGAACTTTGCCCATCAAGAAAATAAAAAAATCCACATTTTTTTTTTACGTTTTTTCGTATTTCTTCGACAAAATAAGGTGACTTTTCTTGATGTATATGATCGTCAAGATAAACATTATATCAAGAAAAATATTTTTCTTGATGGTCATTTGCCATGACCATCAAGAAATTAAATTTTGTGTGCGTCAAGAAAGACCAAATTTGTAGTAGTGTAATAAAAATTTTCGATATTGCACTTACAACATCAATTTTTTTAAAAAATAGATATAATTGTTTTCACACGTAACACATCAATTATTGGCACAGAAAGGTTGCATGCAAAACATTCAAAGTTAACATCATATTTACGAAAATTAACGGAGCATGTTTTTTTGACAAAAATTCTAAATTTTGATAAATTAAAAATATGAATATTTGTGTATTGAATTTACAATATGATTTTCTAAAAAATACAATAGTACAATATTTTTAAAAAAAAGAAATATTTTTTTTTGTCATAATCATTCTCACTTATTCATTCTTCCAAACAAAGATTATCATAATATTTTCCTTTTCATAATATCCTTTTTCCCTTATTCATTTTCTTCCTTCAAAAAGGCATGGTCTGCTTTCTCCTCACTCACATGTATTCTAGGAATATTCCCAAAAGTTGCTCCTCACTCACATGTATTCTAGGAATATTCCCAAAAGGTTACCCAACATAGAATTGCTCCAAGCTAAGCATGCTTAACTCTGGAGTTTCTATGATCAAGCCACCAAAAAGGAATGTGCACATTGTTGGTATAGGTAGTAACTTTTAATTCTTTTAACTCTTTCTTAACATTACTTACATGTACTCATTTCATGTCTTCAAGATCTCTCTCATTCAGATGTGATATTTGTTCTTTCATGTCTCCCTTCTAATCTCGGGCGTTACATGCTATCTCTTCTATGTTAGTATTCCTTATTCCCCCTTTCACTATACCTCACCTTTCATCTCTTCTATTTCACTATTTCTTATTCTCTCGTTTCACTATTCTCACTTCTCTAAACATATATTATAATAACCCAGACCATAATAACCTGCACTCCAAACACAGACTATAATAATCAAAAGACTATTATAATACCCACAAACTATAGTAAACACAAATTATAATAACTCACTCTACGCCCCAAACATCTTCTAAGAGATTCTAAAGTAAAGAACCTGAAAAAAGTGATGTATTAGGGTAAAATACATGAACATAAATAGATGTTCTCTTCCAAAAGCTAAGCAACAAGGGGATCATCATTGAGTATATAATAATTAGGGATAAATTTGGACAAATATGATTTTGTAATATGTGAATAGAGAAAATCCACAAGTTTTAGATCTTGAAGCATTGTTATCAGAATTGGGCAAATTTTGTTATTATGTTTTAAGTTTGGGTCGAGGGAGAACTGAGAATTCGAGTACGAAATGTTACAAGGAAAAATGAAAAGGAAAAGGAAAGAAGACTGGATGAATGAGAGAATGAAGCAAGTCAACTTCCATTGTCAGAAGGGATGAAAGAGAGCTCTAAATGTTCTTTCCCTCTTAGAGTTGCTTTACCATTTCAATTTGTCACCCTTCCATTCTAGGGTTGAAATCTTCAAGAATTTTAAGTGCAGTGAAGCGGGATCTGGAACTCAGGAACCCTCTGTTACAACGAAAAAATACAGGTTTTTACAATCGAACATTCTTAAACTAACTTGATTTTATTTTACTTGAAATGTGAAATTTCTTCATCAATGCTTCAATTAACTTTCGAAGTCCCTCATTTTAGAGGAGATGTTGTATATTCTATTGTAGAACCTATTCCAAAAGAACAAAGTTCTCAAGCTTTAAATTTAGTTTAGCTTTGAATTTACTTTAGAAGTAAAGACTTTAGCTTTAAATTTACTTCAAAATATCTTGTCAACCTAATTGTAACATGATTTGATTGGACTAAGTAGAATATGTTTTTTAAAAAAATTTAAATTTTGATAAATTATAAATAGGAATATTTGTGCGTTTGATCTATAATGCAAATTTTGAAAAACACGAGTACGAATTAAAAAAATAATAATAATAAAATTTCTTTATATTGCACTTACAACATCAATTTTTGAAAATAGATATAATTTCTTTCACATGTATCGCATCAATTAATTTACTGGCACAAAAAGTTTACATACAAAATGTTCAAAATCGACATCGTATTTACAAAAACTATGAAAATATTTTTCAATAAAATTTTCAAATTTTGGTAAATTAAAAATACGAATATTTGTATATTGGATCTACAATTTTTAAGAAAAATACGAGTACGAATTTAAAAAAAAAAATGCACTTACAACATTAATTTTTTAAAAATAGATATAATTTCTTTTACATGTAATGCACAAATTAATTTACTGGCATGAAAAATTTGCGTAAATTAATTTACTGGCATGAAAAATTTGCGTTCAAAACATTTATAATTGAGATCGTATTTACGAAAAACAATCAAATATATATTTTTTTTGATAAAAACTTCAAATTTCGGTAAATTAAAAAGACTAATAAAATTACAAGATTATGAACTTAAAATGAAAAAAAATAATACATTTTCAGATATTGCAATTGATATTAAAAAAATAGATATAATTTCTTTGACACCTGCCATAGAAGAAAAAAATTACATCCAAAACATTCAAAATTTACATATTATTTACTAAAACTAATGGAACGATTTTTACAATAGAAATTCCAAATTTTGGTAAATTAAAAATACAAATATTAGTTTATTGATATTGTAATTTTAAAAAAGAACACAAAAGTACAAATTAAAAAATAATAATTTTTTTTCTTAATCCTTTCTACTTATTCCTTCTTTTTGTCATAATCATTTTCACTTATTCCTTCCTCCCAAAAAGAATTATCATAGTCCTTCTCCCTTATTTCTTTTCAACAAAGATTATTTCATTGAGATTATTTCATGTATTCCTCCTAGTATTTCCCCAAACAAAAATGATAATAATATTTTCCTTTGCATAATCCTTTCCGCCTTTATTCCTTTCCATCCCCAAGACACCCCTTTTAATTGGGGTAAATGAGATATAAGATTGTTGAACAAAATTACAAAACTACAAAACTACAATTCTATACCAACCAGCAGATTTACATATTGAGAATCACCGTAGAACACAGTAACCTTTTTCATATTTACAAACCTCAACGAAGAAAAAGTTAGAAATAGGGTGGACTGGCTTGGGGAAACCATGTGCTCATCTACTTCTCTTGCATAAAACAGAAACAAGTGTTTCTTCTTCTCTCATTCTTTTCATATTACTGTTGAAGCTACACGAATACGTCATCCGTTGGCCAACATTGGGTGTGTCGCTCACTCCTCCGTCCGATAATCCATCGAAACCTGAATAATATGATCATTCGAGTGTCAAGGACACAAAAGAATACAAGTAACAACACTTGGCAAACTGATTATATATGGAAAAGCCACCACAAAACTAGTCTTAACTCTTGACTATGTACCTGATTTGGTTTCGTTTAACTTCAATTTCTTGAGTAAGATGACTTCTTCCATTTGTTGTTTTCTTTTACAACTATTTGGACTAAATTTGGATGATGGAGAATCCATATGTTTGGTTCCTGTATTAGATCAAACACAAATAAGTTCCAGATCAATGTAATCAGTTCTTCAAACTCATAAGATCTCCAAAGGTTGCCTTTTTTTTCCTTCCTTAATTTGTTTACAGTGTAAAGTAAATTTAGTTCTTGAACTTCTTGTTTAGTGCCTACTACCCATTTAACAATAATTCAAGTCAGAAAATAAGCCAACTGAAGATCATCCCAATTTTAAGCTTCTTTCATACAGTATTTAAAGATTTTACCTAAGTCCATAAACTTCATCTTTTTGCTCTTGACCAAGTTGCCTTCTGGTTTTATCCTCCCAACATTAACATCACCATATTCTTCATCAGCCTCATAATGATCTCCACTTACAAATTCACGAGAACCATGAACCCCTAAAAAGAGAAACAAAAAAAGAAAAAAAAAATTACAACCTAATAAACAGTTTATCATTAAAAAAAACAAAAAGATAACTAATTTCGAGTTTCAGCTTTCTCAGTAAAAGAACAGAAACCCTAATCCGTAGAAACAGAGTCCTGGAACAAAACAAAAGCCAGAGGAAGAAGAGAATAAAGAGAACTCACTCTTGGCGCCAATTTTAGAGAGCTTTCCATCAACGAGAAGAGCCTCATGCTGGGAGCTGCCAATTGGGAGGCGTTTAGTAGAGAAGAAAGAGAGAAGAGAGTTCCAAGTAACAGAGGAAATGAGATCGCGGCCACGGCTGAGGAAGTGACCATTGAGCTTCAGCGATGAAGGGTCAAGGCCAAAAATGGCGGCTATGGAGCCGATATCGATGGGATTGTCTTGGGAAGCTAGGAATGGAGCAAAGGTGGAGAGTGAAGGGCAAAATAAATGAATTGTTGTGAGTTTCTGAAGTGTCTTCTCCATCGCAATCTGAAGCTCTAAATGGGTATTATCATATTGTTTTGTAAAGCGCTGGCGACGGAATGTGTTGAATTTGCTTCCTAATGGTCTCTGGAAGTGTCTCGGACTCTCGGGCTCTCGTGGAGACACGAGATAGTGGACACATATCTCTCTTAAAAAGTATATATTAAAATAGGGTTCTTATGAAATTTTCTTTTTTTGAAAAAAACATTATTTCAATAATACGGTAAAAATGTGGGATATTTTTAAAAAAATAAAACAACAATTTTGAAAAATGATAAAATTAACCGGCCTACGATGTAAAATACCTTGTCACACCCTCTTCGATTGTCGCACCTTGCGAACAATGGAGGACGTGTTGCCTAGACACCCAACGCATCTTCCCTCTTTAGGTTGACGTGCCAAACATCTAGTAAGTAGAACAACTCATCAATTTAAAATTTATGTGCGGAAGGTTATCTTAAAGAAATGAAGGATACTTCATTAATGTGGTTATAATAGTACATGTTACCATGGGTACTTAAGTCCCCTTAAAAGAAATGAAATATTGTCTTACTCGACTTACTCGTGTAATGATTGTCTTAAAAACTTGGTAGTTTTGGGTCGGAGTTAGGGAATAATGTTGTTGTGCATTTGTATCTAATTCTACATGGTGAGTCATCGATCATGGTAACTTCATACTATATGCTCATTACGTATCTCTTCATCATTTATTACTAAGTTCACGTTGAGTACAAGTTTTTTTATTGTTTGCCCAAGTTTAAGCGAAACAATAGATTGCCTAGATAATCTAGGGCCGAACACAGAAAATTAATATCAAAGCTTAGTTCTAGGGTTTATTCCTCATTCGAGCAATATAGAAGAATTATCTATATAGTATAATGAAGTGTAAGTTTATACTATATCTACTTATCTACACTAGAAAATCTATACAAGGTGATGGAAAATGAAAGTAAGATGGAGGTCTGAACTAAATTGTATAAAAGAAATGGTGACAAAAGGCCTTTGTGCTACTAGGTGATTAAACCATGCTAAGTCATGATGCAATAAATCTTAGTTAACTAACCTATAATTAAGGCAAGCACCTCTTGATGTCTTAAAATGCCATACTTGTTCGGGTTGCAAATGACTAAACTAGATTAAGCAAGATGTATCTAGAAGATTTTACTATAAAACTTATAGGAGTTGCTTGGGCCCCTAGCTTGGAATCAAGTGGGCATGACATTTGATGCCAAACCCATGTTTGGCCCATTGTGTAAAACCATAGACAGTGTAAATTCATGGTTTTTTTTTAAAAAAATTAAATTTTAGTTATCAAATTTAAACTAATAATGTCACTTTCATTTAGAAATTATTGCCCTAATCTTTGAATAACAAATCAAATAAATTAAAGATTGAAATAATTTGAGTTGGTTTGACTCAACGAGATTAAAAATTTGTTTATAATTTTATGTATTAAATAAGATTTTTTTAGTCAAAATAGTTAGTGTAATTTCTTATTGTTCAAGGAAATAAATATAGAATTTCTTTATTTTTTGTATATGTAAAATAAAAACATTTTTTTATTACTCAAATAAAAAAATAAAAAATAGTATATTTTTGTTCAAAGAATAAAAATAAATGAACACATTAAAACTTTCCTATTCATCTTTGTTTTATCATTTTTTGTATGGAGAAAATATAAATCTCATTCTCGAGTAAAACTTGAAGAAAATAAATGGAAAGAGCTCAAAAATTTAAATATATTTAACACATAATTAAATTTTTTAAATTTTAAGAGTATGTTACCTAGCATACAAAATAGGATTTAAATATACATTTTTCATTTTTTTTCTTTGGTCACTCTAACTAAAAGACTTATCACTTATTTGGATTGACTTAAGAAAAAGATATTTTTTTTAAAAAAAATCTTTTTTATTTAAACTCTTTTGCTGTTTAAATATTACGTTACATGTGCATAATAGAAAGTCAACCATAACTATCACTAAATATAACTCTATTTGACTTTCGTTTTTGCATGACCCTTTTGCTATGCTTATTTTGAAACTTAGCTATTAGACATTTTTTAATGTTTTGCTTAACTTAAGTTTTTGTAAACTTCATCTGATTACATAACTTCTTATATTTTGTAAATAGGTTGTAATAATCCTAATTAGATTATTCATGTTAGTGCAACTGTAATCAAAATTATTGTTATTGAATGTTAAACTTTTTTATTTTTAGGTTATTGTCATGAAAATCAATAAGACAAGAAATTGAATTATATGTACAAAATATTAAAAAAAATCAATAAAATATTTTATACATGATAAATTTAGATTGTACCATTGACAAAAAAAAAAAAAATATATATATATATATATATATATCAATTTCTACACAATTTCTGTACCCCAAACGCAGACATATGTAATTCTCACGCATCAAAATTCCATCAAATAAGTCCACGGTCATTTAATTTTCAGACATTTGATTCTGAATCTGTGCGTCGAACGCCCTCATAAAGCTTCTCCTTTAAGGGTGACAACCTCTCAATGGTCACCCACCATTGTTCTCCTCTTGGGACACAAATGATGGAAGTTGTCTCTAAACTCTTCCTTATGCACCTTAGCCATATCCTTGCTACTTGCCCTCTTGAGTAGTTGGCAATAAATACTGGCCAAGTGATGACTATAGCTCAGCTAACGCAATAAGAGGTATAAGCTAAGCTTCTTATCAAGAAATTATCACAAACTTAAACTACAAATAACACATTGACAGATGAAAGGTAAAGACATGATGGATTGAAAAGGTATAAATATGCAATGTATTAAAGAATGTAGGTATTTGGCCACTATACAATATGAAAAAATACATTGCAAAGAAATACAAAAATGGAAAAAATAGAAATGACATTACAAGTTAGGGGGAAATGGAAGATGTACTCATCTCTACTCAGATCTTGAGCTTTTACCTACAAACGGACTAAAGAAGTGGAAGAAAAACTTTTACAGAGGGTGAAAAATCTACTCATTTCTACCACTCTCTAGGATTTAGGCCAGTCCATACAGACGTTTGGCTTCTCTCTTAGCCGACCTTCCACTTGGTCCATTTAGACCTTTTGTTGCTTGGTAGGGATGAAGTTCTTTTTATAGGCAACTTTCGACATAAAGCTTTTATTCTTCTAAACATGTTAGCACCGAAAACAACTTTGTCAAGTCACATCAACTCCGACTACCATTTCTGTCTTCTAGTGAACCTATGCTCACATACTGATGTGAATCTCGCCTAGTAACTGTACTTGCTAGGCAAGGTCTTCTCATGTAGACTTCATGCGAGTTTTCTACAATTCATAAACTTCTTTTTTGTTCATATCTTGTGTTAAAACACTAAAAACATGGTAAGATAGGCATGAAAGCTTATGTAAAGTGAATTTTCGAATATTTATGAATTTACAACATAAGCTACGCACTTTGACACATTTATTATGCGTTTTGGTCTCATTATTCTATCTAAAATGTTATAATAACTTGTATTTCTACAAGTTATCACGTAACCCCTACATGCTATGCGAAAAGACAACGGCCACTACCAAAATGATGTGATTTTAGGACACAAAAGACGATCACACTGCAAGTTCAACGCTCGATGTCCTTCACTACTAATGGAGAGGGGGAACAAAACAAAAATTTGAAAGGTTAGACGAGAATTTCTAGTGAGTGGAGGAAATCTCTTTTACTATTAAACAAATTAAGTTGTCGAGTGGCCTCATAATCGAACATGAGAAAATCAATTATATCAAAAGTAATTTATCATTTTGCAATTCTTCATTTCGCATGTCTTAAGCATACTGATTATTCATCTTACATAATCATTCTACACAATTGGTTTATACACTTGTACCTTTTGTTCTCAGTTCAAGTGTTTACCATACTCTTTTGCCGAAGTAAATTTACCCCAAATCACATCGCAAGGGTAAATTTACTCCACATGGTCGTTTTGCGGTCGCAAAAACAAGAGTGTGATAAACTCTAAACAATCGTGTATATATATAAACAAAAATTTAAACCATCTAAACGATAAAAAAATCTTGAAAAAACAATCGTGTAAAAAAGAATAGTTAAATCTAAACGATTATTTTCAAATATATATTATAAGCGTTTTCAAATATTTTTTATATTTTTTTATTTTTTTACGTTAAATATTCGAGTGGTTTGTTATATTTTTATTGAAACACCGTGTATAAAATCTAAAAATTGGAATTTAATGTTGGCTTTGTGTGCAAAAGATAATAGATACCAAATGGACAAACGATTCATTGGAAGACAAAAACTTTGATTTTGCATTAGCAACGAAGGAACAAAAATAAAAGAAAAAGGAAAAAGAAAAGCTTCTTTTTGCGACCCCAAAACTGCAGTTTCACCCCGCGCTCTCGTCTCTCACTCTCTTTCGATTTCTTCAGCATTCAATACATTTTTCAAATCGCAATCACAACCATACCTTGCTCCGGATTTTTCCTCTCCAACAGGATTTAGGGTTAGGGTTCGTTTCTTCATTTCTCCTCCTCTAATTATAAACATGTATGCTGATCGATTGGAGGCCGATAACCATAGGTCTATAAAGGACCGACTCAATGGAAACTCTTCTGACCTTTCTGCCCGCCGCCGGCCGATTACTGGGAAGAGGTTCGTTGTCTTTTTTCCCTTTCTTTTGGGTTTTTGGAAGTTTTTTGAGATGTGGGAAGTAATTACTTTTGGGATTTTTTTTTTGTTGTAGTTTGTGTCATTTGCAAGGTTTGGTACCCTGGTGGAATTGAGAACTAAGTCATTTCTGTTGTGGCCTTTTTCTGTTGTTGAACTTGTTGGGATTTTTTATTTTTTATTTTTAATTTACTTAAGACTGATGGTGTTTGCTTAATTTGGTTGTAACTTTGAGGTTCTTCTCGTTCGAGTTGTTTTTGGAATCTTGTAGATTTGTGTGTATTTACGGCACATTGAGCTGTTGCAGCTGCCTTGGAATGCAAAGTGTTTGGTTGCATTAGGTCATCACTCATCTTTAGTGGATCAATTGTGGTTGTTCTCGTGTTATTTTGGCTTCATCCTTTAGGGCCGTTATTTTGTTTTCTATGATCCAAGTTCGAAGATTATGCTAAAGCTTTGTCACACATTCGTTGTATTTTGGTTTAATGTGTTATTGAATTTACCATCACCAAAAAGGCGAAAATTTACTTGGTTGTTACATTTGTCAAAGATCTTGAGATGGATATGGTTTTTATGCTTATCCGGTGTACAAAAGGGTGTAAGTGGCTCAGTTAGCTTGGTTCCTAGCTAAAAACTGAGACATTCACGGTTTTAACTTGTATAGTTGAATTAACCAGCTCTTATTAACCGTACCAACTACGCTGACTTGTGGTTTTTTTCAGTTTTAAATTAACTCCTCTACTTCTCTGGGAATTTTCTTTTAGTTTCTTATAGCTTCCCAGCATCTCAAGGAAACTCCAATTTTCTATCCAAGAGCAAGTAACCTCCAAGATCATGCTCATCAGCTCATGCATTAGACACATTTTTTTTCATTTGATGTTAGATTGAACTTACCATCTTGGAAACTAATTTGATTGATGCATGCATAAATTATCTTCTCTTCTGTATGAAGAATAAGACTATTTAAACTTTTCTAAAATTTGGTGCTTATGTGTGAACTTTTCATAGTATTTTAGAATATGTGTTTTATTTTTGCTTTCATTTTTTAAAGTAAGATGGCAATATGTGAATGTAGTATGGACTTTCTTTTTAAGTTTGGTCTTTTGGTTTCTGAAGTTTGTTTTATCAACTTTGTGGAGAGCCATCAACATTGCTTCCCTTATTATGGAAGTATTTGATTCTCTTGTTATCGATACAGTCGATGATCTACATGTTATTATTTGTTGAGTCTTATCTTTTGATTATATTTTATCCATATCATATGCATTCCAGGCAGAGAGAAGATGACAAATGGGAGCATGATCTCTATGAGAATGATGAACCACAAACTTCAAGTATGAATTGGGTGTAATTGTATTGCACATCTAAACCCTTCTTTTGTTAGATGGTTCTAATCCACCTTATAAGCTCTTGACTATGTTCTAATGGCTTTAAAGATCGCAGAGTTGGTGCTCGGGATCTTCGCTTGAAGCTCCAAAAGAAAAGCCAACAGCAAAGTGGAAATGCACCTTTTTCAGGAGTGCGGGATCTACGTGAAAAGTTATCTGGTACAATGAAACCACAAGCTGCAAATAATGATCCACCAAAACCAAAATTGGAAGTTACAAAAGCACCTCGAAAAAATGATGCTATTGAAGCTCATACTTCATCCACTCAAAAAGCAGTAGCCAAGTCTGCTACTAGGAAAAAGGCTGCTCAGAAGGCAAGGAACTTACATTTATTTTGTTTGATTTCACTAGAAAATATGTATTTTGTTAAATGATGGAGGTTGGCAATTTTTGCATTCAATTTTTTTCTAGTAAAACTTTCTTATATGAGAACCTGACATTTTTTACGTTGACATTGGTTGGTTGGGAGATCTTCTGGAAGATAGTTGTTTAAATAAACCCTTCTTCAATAATGAGATCTCGCGGGATAATATTTTGGCCACAAGAGCTTTTAGGCAGGAAGACCTTTTAACCTCCCTTCTGTTCCTCCTTGTGGTCGATGTCCTTAGCAAAATCATGAATAGATGTGTTGGTGGTAAAGTCCTTGAGCCCGTTGAAGTTGGTAAGGATAGGGTGGGTCTCTCCCATCTCCAATTTTCAGATGATACCAAAACTTTATCTTTTTGGAGTCTGGTGGTGGATGAAGTTTGGAAAAAGATTAGCCTTATGGAAAAAGGGTTTTTCCTTTAAATTTTTCTGACTTGGTCTCATTTGGTCAATGAGTGTCATCCCAATCTATTACTTCACCCTTACTTTATGGAGGTTTGAGTGAGGTTGGCAAGAGCATTGAGAAGTGATAATTTTATGTAATATGTTGAATATTCAGAATAATTTAGAGTACATAATGACCTTTTACATTGGGAAATAAATAGACCTTTGGTAGAGCACCAAGTAATGGTTCTATTTGTTCATTAAGCAACCAAACTATTACAGAATACAATACTCAAACCAGTCTTGAAAACACAGAACAAACAAGTACTATTACAGACAATAACCAAGTTCAAAATAAAACATTCAAACATCAAAAGTAATTTACGATAATGGAAAACACTTTCTAATTAAAGTAACTGAACAACTTCGGTAATTCTGCTCTCCAGAAACAACAGCCCCTCCACTTCCAGAAACTGATTAACCACCCCCATCTTTCCTTCCATCTCTCCCTTTCAACCTCCCCCCATGTAACTAACTATGGTCCCCACTAAGGCGGTTTCCACTTCCTCCACTTCGATCACCGGTGCACGTGCCATTCCACTTGTTTTCCTTCTGCCATATTGTATTACAATTGGTGGTCTATCAACCTCAAAGAAACAACTAAAGGAAAATACATAAATGGAAAATACCAAAAAGGAAAATAATAATAAGCCATAAACCATAATTTACTTTTGATGAGAAGCTTATGAGCAATTTTCTTTGAAAAGAGGTGGTAGAAGGAAAAGTAAAAGGGGTTCTTCGTCATATGGGAGACCATGGGTTGGTTAATCACTGTGGTGTTGGGGTTGGGGTTGGGGTTGGGGGTAGAACTTGGGAATTTAAAATTCTGCAACAAAGCGTCGTTAGCCAAATGGCTTTAGGGTTTCTCCCTTGAGCACAATTTCTCTTTGGCACAAAGTTAGTTCTGGTAAGTATGGTCCTTATTCTTTCAATGGTTGTTCAGTGGGGTTAAAGGCTCATATCAGAATTCATGGAAGGATATATCTAGGAGATCCCCTTGTTCATTGTGTGGTATGAGAGGGGAAGAATTCTTTTTTTGGGAAGATCAGTGGGTGGGGATCTCCATCTACTCTTTTTGTTTTCTCACGTTTAGGTTGGATGTTTGGGTTTTGTCTGTCTATCCACTAGGGAAGCGATGGATCTGGTCTATCTTTTTTCTTTGCTTGAGGATTGTAACTTTAGGCTTGGGAGAAGAGGTTGGTGGGTGTGGAGTCCCAACTCTTCAAATGGATTCTTGTGTAAATTATTTCGTAGTTTGATTAATCCATCTCCTGTAGGTGAGTTAGCATTTTTCGTTCTTTAGAGGATTAAGATGTTGTGGAAAGTATAGATTTTTACATGGTCTTGCTAACACAATAGATTGACTTATGAGGAAGTTGCATTCATTAGTTGGTTTGTTTTGGTTGTAATCTCTATCAAAAGACAGAGTAAGACTTGGTACCATAGTCTCTAACTCTCTGGAGATGTGAGTTTGCGAGTTTTGCTCAGGATTACTTCTGTCAGATGTGTGGTTTCTTGCTAGCTCGACATAGGGACATGAGTGTTCTGACCAGAGAGTTTCTTCTCCTCTGCCCCTTTATATGAAGGATTGCTTTTTATGGTTGGCAGGATTGGAATGACAGGGAGTGTTTAGACAGATGGAGAGATATCCTAATTGTCTTTGGTCTCTTGTTAGATTCTATGTTTTCCTTTAGACGTCGATTTTGAAGACCTTTTGCAACTATTTAGACACTATTTTGTATTGTTGGAGCATTTTCTTTAGTGTGCTTCCCTTCTTTTGTGAGCTTGGTTTTCTGTATGCTCTTTTATTCTTTTATTCTTTTCCTTGATGGAAGGTTTCATTTTTCTCACTCTGTTGGCTTCTAAATTCTCTTGTAGCCCCTCAGTTAGACCTTCATGGTATTTAATGCTACTTTGCTAATGAACTGAAGAGAAGTCCTATCTGTAAGCCAAATGCATGTTATTTATGTCAACACTTTGTGAGGCTCCCAATTATTCACACATATGTGAGGAAGGGTAAAAAGGGGAATTCGTCTATTAAAGAGAAAGAATGATTGGTGAAAGAGATCGTGAGAGTGGGCCCCACTGGGAAAAGAATTTAGGAAGCCTATAAATAGTGATTGATAGAGAGAGGATAGCTAGGTTTTATTTTGTCATCTTTATGATGGGTAGGCTGCTGTAGCCGTAAAAGGGTTACCATTTGTGTAAAGGGGGCTGGTATGTTCTTTTGCTGTTTTCTTTCCTTGTTATATTTCTTTATTGTTACTTGTAGACATCTTTTGGCTTATACATAAATAAAGAATATCAAAGTATTGCCTTTGTTTAGCCATTGTTGGGTATTTTAGTTGGTAGCCTGACACACTTTTAATTGAATAAAAATTTAAGTAGCCTTACTGGATCATCCTAGAATCTTAGTAATCCAAACTTGGAATAAGCAACTTTATATTGTAGTTGATGGCCATCATGGGCTGAGTAACCTTGTGAACTATTGAAACTTTTATGTTTTGCTTTTTTTTTTCTTTTTTTTGATAAACATGAGTTTTGATGCAGAGTGATACATCAGTGGATGACTTCCTACAGTCCTTGGGTCTCGAAAAATATTCCATTACGTTTCAAGCAGAGGAAGTAAGAAAATCTATCTTTCCAAGCATAAAATCTGTTTTTGAAGCTTTCAGCTGAACTTCTCTAATTGGTTTTCGTTCAACATGGTTCATATAGGTTGATATGACAGCGCTTGTACACATGGGAGATGATGATCTCAAGGCTTTAGGAGTACCAATGGTAAACTCAAGGCCTTGATTTGATTTCATGTTTTTTACTTTTTAGTTATGTGCTTGTATGTTTTTAGCCGGTTTGAACTCACTATTTAGCATTGTATGTTTTTACATGGGCAGTTGTGTAATGTGTTTTTACATGAGTAGCTGGTTTGAATTCACTATTTAGTGTTTAGCTATTAATATTTGAAGAACTTTTAAATGTTTTCTTCACTCTTGTATTAGATGTTGAAGCTATGTGGTATTTTTGTTTCTTAAGCAGCTAGTTCCCTAAATTCTAATATTTCGACCTATCACAACTAGGACTAATAGCAGGATGTGGCTGCTCAGATAAGAATGTATTTTGTCAGTTATTATTCAATCAAAAGAAATAGTTAACATGTAGACAACGCGTGCTAGCTCTCTCACCTTACTAATTCTACTTCAATGCTGAGGTGTGAGGTGCAGGTTATTTTATAGAGTTACTGAAAGAGCCAGGTGGATCTGATCTGGCTTATACACAAATAGGCAACTAACATTGCTTCTAGAAGTTTCAAACTTTGTCGAAATCAAAACTTCCGTCCAAACTGTGGAGAAGATTTGTAGAAGAATCCTTTTAGTTTTCTGTACAGTTTCTTGTCTTGGAAAAGGTAGTTCCCTGTTATCAGTTGGATGATGTTAGGATACTAACAATAATTTAGACTGAAAGGACTGTATAAATGGCTTAAACAGAGGCGGTACTCTGGTTTACTTTATTTATATATAAAGCCAAATGATCCAGATTCACAAGATGAAAAGAAATAACAAGAAACAACAAGGAAAAATGCAGAAAAGATCATACCAGCCTCTTGGTTTTAAGAGACCCTGGTGGCTGCTGTAGCCCTACCTCCTAAAAGTTAAAAATACCCTAGCTACTCCAACCTAATAATCCTATTTATAGACTCACATATTCCTCAGCCCAGTGGGCCCTACCACTCAGAACGTCCTTCCAATCATTTCTCCATAATAATTCCCTGTGCAGTTACTTTTCTACCCTTCCTCCTATAAGTATGGATAATTGGGGGTCTTACAGATGACTGCCAGTTTCTTGTGTTCGATCAAAGGAGAGAGATGGTTGGCTTCTTCCTGACAGGGACGGGGATGACAGCCAGCTTTCAGATCCTCCTGATAGCAAGATATTGCAGGAAAATGAAACATCATATGCCAAATACATTATAATTTACCCTTCATGTGAGAATAACTTAAAAATATAAGAATATTGTCAGCAGTGTTCATGAGTATAGCAGATCCAATAAAGTAGCATTTCTTGTGTCGTGTTTGTTAACTCATTTATTCTTTTAATGCTTGGGTCTTGAATCAAGAACCTTGTACTGAAGTTATCAGCTCTGATTTCAGGGGCCAAGAAAGAAGATCCTTTTGGCATTGGAATCAAGAGTATGAATCATGAAAAGTGGCTAGAGCAACTCCCTCTCTCGGATGTTTGATTTTATACCCAGCTGTGAGACTGCCATGAACAAGTAGGGCTGTCTTTCTTTCACAAACCATTGTAACTCTTGCCCCTTTTATCCATTCTTTTTTTTTTCCTTTGCGTTCTTCTATTTCATTACTCATGTTAATGTAACCTGTTAAGGACCTCAAAACGTTTAGCTATGGATGGAAATATGGGATTTAGTAGTTGTAATGGGTATGTCTTAGCTGAGGTCTATGTAACTCTTTTAACACTTCCAGGCCTCCAGCTTTTGTGGTGGTGCCTTTCAGTTCTCAAATATGCTGGACTTATTCAAAAGTTTCAACTTCCATAAATGTTAAGTGTTAACCACCGCTGCTGTTAGGATATTTTCTATTGTTTATTATTATTATTCTTTGGAATTCTGAGGAGTGGCAATTTCTTTTCCTGTTAGGTTCCCCATAAGATCGAAAGTTAGATCCATAATTGTAATTTTGTTGAACTTGAACCTTGGAAGAACAAAGCAGCAACCATTTCTTTTCCCTGATATATTAAAAATTATTGACGATATGTGTGTGTGTGTGTGTGTTTCTGCCGTATAGTGATTACATGAAAACAGATAAAGAAGTTGTAGAATAAAAAAAAACACATTTATAAATTGATTATTAATGGTTTATATTCAATCTAATATTTAATTGATAAGTACAATTAATTTTATCGTTTACAATTAGGTTATCAAACACATAATTTTGAACCTTTGTTTAAATTGAAATCTGATTTTGAATGTTCTTCCAACACATTCGAAAAATGTAAAATATAACTTCATGTTCTTCATTTTAGATTGCCTGCCGAAAGACTCATCCTAAATCTCTTAGATGACTACTTTTGGGTTGAATCACTTTTGAGGCATGACTTGTCTCATAACTAATATTGTACGTGTAGCTTTAGGTCCATTTGGATTTATTAGAGCAAATTGTGAATTTTTAATCACTTTTCAATATTTAAGTTAGTTTCGTGGTTAATCAATTTTTTATTTATTCATTTATGAAGTTGAAGAATTAAAAGGTTTTGATATCACACTATTGACTTTTAAGATAGTAGCAAGTGTCATATTGAGGTAGATTTGGATTAATATTATATTTTTCAAATTATATTATAACAAAAACGTCTTTAAACTTTTTATTTGTTTTAAAATATTTTTATATTGTTAAAGTTACCTTATTACATCTCAAATTTCAAAAAAAGAATACCTTTATGAATATAATTCCTTTGGAATTTCAAATTAAAAATCAGAATTTTGAAAATGACCAAAACTTTTGCTACAAGTCATTGCTGCTTCATTTCATGTTTTCAAAATCAGTTCAAAGTATTTTTTTAAAGGTAGTATTACAAAGTTGAGATTTTCTTCTTTTTTTGAACAAATGATAAAGGATTTTTTAATATATATATATAATTCAGCAAATTGTAAAACTATAGTTTTGCAGAAATGGAATATTCGATAAAATGTTCAGCTAGTGACTATTGAACTATATGCATCACATCAAAATTCAAAGCCTAGAATTTGTTTTTTTTTTTTTTTCATTTTGCAAAAGCACGATCAGTGAATCACTGATAGTGCTTTTGATATAGTCATCAAATTCAGGAGAATTTAGAACAAATCTTACTCGATCGAGAAGATTTTACCAACATTGTTTCTTTTCACAATGTATGCACAAAATAAAATTTCAATTGTTTTTGTATATGCAACTAAATTTTTAGTAAAAAAAACAAAAGTTTGACTGGTTTTCTCGAGCAATTATCTCAAAATCTATTTATGAACATCCCAAGTTCAACAACAAACTTCTAACTATGCGATAAGCTCCAAATCCAAATAAATTTTTTCGGTTAGTCAGCAATAATACTCATGACATTAGAAATTTCTTTATCCACTCATATTTCGAAGTGACAATACGAACCATGGCATTATTTTCCCATGTATTGTTTTTTAATCTTTAATGGAAGGAGGCCAACGCTCCATGATACAAATCCATCAATAAAAGTCAAAAGAAAGATTTCTAGTTGATTGCATTTTTATTTTTCCTTCTTTCCTTTCTGGGTGAGGGGCCAAGAAACATTAATAGATTACATATACAGAGCTCAAAGTATTTAGATAATAATCTGTAGTTGATATATTACCAATCTATGCCCAAATCTCTGGAGAAGAAGAGCTTTTCAACATACTGAATCACAGGAGCAGAAGCAGCCACATAATCTTGCATCAGGATTCTGGCTGAGGCTTCATCTTCTTTGAGCTTGCTTAGTAATTGTCCCTTTGTAGGAAGAGCATACATCCCTGCCCCAACAGCTTTTCTGATAGCCCACCCATGGTGAGGAGCAAATACCTGTGCATATGCTTTTGAAGCTGGATCTCTCAAGGAATTGCCTCTGCCATTATCAGGAACTATTGTTCAACATTTTTGCAACCAAATTACATCAGAGGATGATTTCTTTTTTCTTTTATTCGTAAAAGAACCATTTCATTCGTAAATGAAACAAGGAGAAAACCCCAAACATGTGATTGATTAAAACAAAAGGCTCCAATTGGAGTTTTAAAAGGATATACTATAATTAATAAAAGGGTGCAAAAAGCAGTCAAAAGAGGAAAACGTCTCGGAAAAGAGGCCATTGCATTCCCCAAACAAGTCCAAAAAAATCATAAAAATGGTAGATGTCGAAATTTTGAGTTGTAATCACTAATCATGTTTCTATAGGATATGATTGTGAAGGATGAAACCATCATGAGTTGGCCTAGTGGAAGATGGAGAAGATGACCTTGATTTTTCTCTCTTGGAAGAAAATAACAAACTATCTATGAGAAACAAAAATGAAAGAATACATGGACATACAAAAAACTAAGCCCACAAAAAAAGGGACTCCATTTACAAGAAAAGACTCCAACTATCACACATTGATTACAAAGTCTTTAAAATCAAAGTCCAAATGAAAACATGAAAACGAACAAGGGACCAAAGCTCCCTGGATCCCTTTCCACTCTCCTAAACACCCTATTGTTCCGCTCACCCCACAAATCAATAAAACCATACACACACCACAACAAGCCAACGAAACTAGCCTTCTTCCCAAAAAGCAGATTGAGGAGGAAATCTTTCATCATAGCACTGACATCTCTATGATGAATACTCATCATATACTAAACGTTTGGAAAAAAGAATCCCAGACACCACTCACGAAGACACAACGCCAAAGAATATGGTCTAGGTCTTCTTCTTCCTTTTAACAAAGAATATAACAAAAAGTCCAATAAGCAATGGCAACTCCCTAACAAGCTTGTCAAATGTGTTACCACAACCGTGAAGAACCTGCCAAGTAAAGAATGAACCTTTCTAAGGACCTTAATCCTCCAAAGCACCAAAATGATCGACTCACTTGAGGGAATCAAATAATGAAAGAAAGATGATGGAACTCGATTTCCAACATAGATTCAATGAAACAATTCATTTTTATTTCCAATAATGAAATGGAATTACGATAGAAAGGAATAATCGAATTGATAGAAGTATCAATTCGAGAAATACAGAAAACCCTTTACTTATTCTGTTATCTTCTCTCTCAAAGATGAAACAGAATTTCTACTTAAAACTTCAACTAACTTTCCCTCTTTTTTTATTCTTCTATAACCCACTTCCCTCACCGTGGTCCCTCCTTTACACGTACTACTCCCCTCTTCCCTTTTCTACTTGTAGAACTATCGATGGTTTAATATTACATTCCCTTTCCAAATCCACCTTGTCCTCAAGGTGAAAATCAGGAAATGACTGCGGGAAATCATCATAAATCTCCCAAGTCGCTTCACGTCTTGGTAATCCTTTCAAGCTTATCAAAACTTCCCATGCTCCTGCATCATTTTTCTTATAGCCAAATATTTCCTCTGGCACTGCTTTCCATTCATGATTTTCAGACATATATGGTACTATTTCCTGCACATCAGTGTGATATCATGGAATTAATCCATTTATAAATGTTTCTTCCAGAACTCTATTAGGTAAGTCCATAATGGTGCCACTAATTTGTCAAAGAGATTCTGATATTCTTCTACCGTTGAATTTTGCTTAATTGCAAAAAATCTGCGGTAAATTGAGCCTTCTCGGATTGATCGGAAATGTTCCAATAGGTCGCCTTCTTATTCTGTCCCAAACTGTCTTAGAAACATCATCGGAGTCACTAGAATCACTAGAATCAAATTTCCAGTTTGGATAATGATGGGTTCTTTGAGAAAATTGAGCATGACCAAAATTTGAAGGTTGAAATTCTTCTAAATTACTTGAATTAGAACTCTAGCATTATTGATGGAAGTAAAATTCATTTTCTTGTCTATACTAACAGGTGGTTCTTGCAAAATTTTGAAAGCAATTGAAATCTTGGGGAAACTTCTTGATACTTTTGATTAGGTCTCCTACATTCTTGAGCTTCAAACCTCTTTTCTTGATGAATTTGGTAGTATTCTTGAATTCTTGGATGGGGTTATTGGTAATCTTGGACTAGTTTCCTCCTTTATTGCACTTCAAACCTTCTTTCTTGATGATTTCGCCTAACTCTATGTATTCCAGCCCCTCAGATGCCCCGTTGCCACCAATCTCGATCTCTGAGTTTGGGAATGTGAGGAAATTTGGCTCCAGAAAGTCCTATCTAATCTTCATCAAGAATGTGAGACACCATTGAAGCTTTTATATGATAATAAAGCCACTATTAGTATCGCTAACAACTGAGTTCAACATGATAGAACTAAACATGTTGAGATTGATCAACATTTCATCGAAGAAAGACTTGATAGTGGGAGCATATGCATTCTATACATACCTTCGAGCCAATAGGTTGTTGTTGATGTTCTCACCAAGAGGCTTCTCAAACCAAACTTCGACTTTTGTGTTAGTAAGTTAGACCTCATTGATATTTACGTCCCAACTTGAGGGGGAGTGTTAATATTAGTGGGCTTGGTCCTTAGAGTATTTTTTTAAAAGAATATGGAAATTTTTTCCTATTTTCTAAATCTTTTCCTTTTTTACTCCTTATTGTATTCTATCTATTCTCCCTCTTTGTACCTATTATATTCATTCATTAGGAAAATAATAAAACTAAAAACATGGAAGTTCTTCTGTCGGTTCTTAGGTTTTCACGTAAGCCTTGGTTTCATGTTTATTACTTTCAATATGGTATCAAAGCCCATTAAACCCAAACAGGTATGCGGTCCAAGATAGGTGAACCCAAGGAGACATCATCTTGAGGGGGCATGTTGAAGATGCTAACAGTCCCACATTGAAAAATCCAAAGAGACTCACACTCAATATAAGATAGATGGGCTACTCCTCTCATGGTCAATTGGTTTTGAGATGGAAACCCATACTATCAAACAATTTATATTCCTTCCACCGAAGCCTCCAAGGACAACAAGCGTCTCGATGTGGTTCTTGGAGAGAGGACGGGGATTTCTTCCGCCTCTTGGTTTTGAGTAGATCGTTGTGCCGTCGCCGGTTGGTTTCGCTGGAGAGCCATAGGTCGGAGAGCTTATGGTGCTCTGATACCAATTGTTGTCATACCAAACACTATTTTTTGAATGAATGAATATCTTCTCCCTCAATATGAGAGTAGGAGGTGTTTATTTATAGGTGAAAATGTGTACAAGCAGTTTTAAACTAAATAGCTAAGTAGTCACCCGGGAGTGTCTAGAGTTTGTATTACAACTTCCATCCCAGGAATGTCTCGAGGAATGCCCTTATTACATCGTTCATTGATATCCAAATGTTGTAAGGTTAAGCAAGTAGTCCCGTGAGATTAGTTGAGGTGCACAACATAAGTTGACTCAAACATTCATAGATAGTAAAAAAGACAAAAAAGGAAGATTATGAATGATAGCTTTACTATAGCTTCAAATGGGAAACAAATTATATTGATTCAAGCTATATTTCTTTGAGACCAATCTAGAGCAAGAAAGATTTAATAGTTGTTGCTAGAGCGTAGAGGAAGACACAGAAACAAAGAGTTCGTCCAATTAGACTAACTACAATATAATGAAAAAGGCAATCCAAAAACTAGTGGATGATTCCCTTGTAACAATGTGAAAGAAATTGATCAACGTGCCTTCCCTTGCTTACTTCAAGCTAAAATTCACCTAAAACATGTGTTCATTATGATATTGAAAATGTTTGATATACATACTCTGTAAGTAGAATTTGCTCGAAGAGTACTCTGACCATGTCAAGCCCACGTTTCACTCTCAAGAGATTTCTCGAGTGGCTACCAGCTTTCCTCACACAGTCAGATTCAATATCTTTGTCCAGCAACGCTTGTAGAGATACAATTGACTTGGATGATTCTACGAGATCATTAACCTATTGATAGTTTAGTCCATAAGCAATCAAACCTCAAACATGACACAACAAAATGGTAAACAACATGCAAATTTTTTCTTCTTTTACTTTTCCCTTCTATTTTATGAGAAGAGTAAATTGCATGAGATATTTAAACAACCGGAATAATGTGATGTGCATACCAACCTTATGTGTTCCAAGCTACTTACACTAAAAGAATAAAAGTAGAATTCAAGAGTGAAATGTCTTTTTTTCTAAGAAAATGCGTTCAATCACGCTTCAATATGCTAGTAAAACACAAAATTTTGTAGATTTCATAGAAAGACTTCAAATTTCCAGGTACCCGGCAGAATTAAAAAACATATTGTATTGAACAAAGAAAAAACATATGCTAGGCCAATACATTTGAAATTTGTAGATTTCACAGAAAGTTTCCAAATTTCCATGCATTCTTCTATATTATGCAATCAAAATGACAATTGAATTTGTTAATCATTTGTAGGTGCAAAACCACAGAGATAAGAGAGTAAAAGAAAAAAGGAATAAGAAGATGAACATTTCGTAGCATTAGCCGTGACATAACTGATACACGTCAGATTCTACCAACATGACTCATAAAGATTCAAACAAGATCTTTGTACATGTATAAGTTAACTTGTAAGGGTCTATTTATCAGGCATAACATTGCGACTATAAACAAATGTTCACTATCTAAGTATCTGACACAATGTAAATCTCATTATTTCAAAGCCACTTCATTGTTTAAAATATTGAAAAAGAATGCAGAAAGAAGAACCAATCTTAATTAATAACATACAAGCCCTTTGTAAATAAATTTGATTCATCAAGTGTTACTTGGGTATGTAAAGCAGAAGATTCCAATGTTGCAACTTTTAATGAATTTTTGTGAACTGACGAGCAGAAGATTCCAATTCATCAGCAATTGCCTCAACAAACACAAATTCAAGCTTAAGAAATTGTGTACATTCATTAGTCCATTATCACATAGCTTAGTGTCAAGTAATCTTCTTTGCATGTAGTATATAATTTGAAACATAAAACTAGGCCTCCACTTCATTATCCTGTTTATAGGTTTCACCAAACAACGTAAGAATGGAAAAGTTCCTCAAAACAATATCCAACAATAGCAAAACAGATATTTTGTTGCCACAACCTAAACATTTTGGCCAGTTCCAAATGTCACTCGATCTCCAACAGACCTAAAAATTCTAGAACCAATTTTACACCAATTCATCTCCCATAGTTCCTAAAGACCAAACAGCAGCTACAACATCGATAATTAAGATAGAAACTGATAAAAATACCTTAGCAACATAGTCCATTTCTGCAAACTTGAATGCTATGCCCAAGCAACCAAAAAGAGGTGAAATGAAGGAGCAGGCTCGAGAAAACGGTGCAACCTCGACCGTGGTGTTTCCAGAATTTATATTGGCTGCAAGGGCTTTGAACGACTCCGATATATTCTGCAGCGGCTTTTCACCAAGGTCCCCCATCAGAAAGACCTAGGTGCCCGTCCCTCACTCCGAGCAGTTTGCCTGTATCATCTTCCAAAGTTAAAAGCCATATTTTCATTTCCAAAGCCACAGCTTTTTTAACCATGAGACTAAAGCAATCTGAGAATCGAAACCAACAAACATTTACAAATCAAATTTAAATAACCAGTAACCACACTAAAACCCCATGAAAAGTTTCTCGATCAGAAAGAAATTTGCCCTAGAAAAATCTCATTCTGATCATCAAAGCCAAAAACCTTTTGGGAATCTAAAATTATACCCTTACCTCTGAAAATCGTAACCAACGCCTAGTCGTCCTTTGAAAATTGAAACCGAAGCCGCAGCCCTCCTCCTCTGAAACCTACGACCCACAACGCCGCAAATATAACTAATGCTGAGAGTTGTGAAGAAGTACGTAATTAGGAGAAAATTGATTTTTTAACCGTTTTTTCCCCTTTGTTCCTTTGCAGCGTGGGTCTCTAGTGGCTGGTTGCGCCAATGAAATATAGTGAAGATGAAGCAGCCAAAGGGTCTTTTGTGAAGAAAAAGAAGAAGAAAAATGTTGGGATTTAAGCTGTTATTTTAAGATTCGTGAGCATTTTCCTTTAGATAAAAAGTGAGAAGAAAAACTATTCTTCAGCCTTCTTCTATTTTTATTGGAACCTCTCTGTAGAGAGCTGGACATACGCATATTCGGTGAAGCAATATAAACTCTCATACATTTCCAGTAGTCTATTCTTTTAAACAACCTCCATTGGTTTGGTTTGGACCGCTAGAGTATTGATTCCTACTAGTCTCTTATTTCTCAAAAGTCAAACAAATTTCAAAAGCTATGTAATATTATTATACAACAAGGAGAAAGCTCACACACAAGGAAAGGAAATAAAGAACCAAAAGAAAGAACAACAACAAAAACAACCCCCTCCCCCCAACAAAGAATGCAAGACAAAGGAACCGACCTGCCTCATTGACGTAACCTATCTCTAGTACCCAATCTGTCTCGATGGCGAACCAAGCGCAAAAGGAATGCTTGGGAACATTCCCCCACCCCACAGTAAACCCGACCAACGAATACTAACACTACGAGGATGAATAGTATCCCACGCATTAGCGATCGAAAAACCACCATGGCAACCAGGAACCCAAACCCATCTATCCTCAACACTACAACATGGACTAACACCCTGAACCCTATCTCATAGATCAATCAACTCCATAGAAACTTGCGGCCACCTCTATTCCCCTTTCAGACCAATGAACTCAGCAAGCCTAGCCTCCTGCCGACTTGTCGCATCAATAATCAGCCTCTCACCAACCTGTTGAAGGATACGACCACCCTACAACCACGAATCCAGCCACACACTACAACGCCTACCATCCCCCACCTCCATCCTAACATGCTCTTTCAGATTATCTCGCTTATGCAAGATAGTCCGAAGACACCAAGACCGACCAACCCCAGAATCAACCACTCACAATGACCTCCCTTTGAATCCAGCCACACACTACAACGCCTACCATCCCCCACCTCCATCCTAACATGCTATTTCAGATTATCTCGCTTATGCAAGATAGTCCGAAGACACCAAGACCGACCAACCCCAGAATCAACCACTCACAATGACCTCCCTTTAAGAATATAAGCCTCCACCCAAACAATCCACAAAGAAGCCGAATTCGCCAGCATCAACCAAAGAATCTTCATCGTACTTGAATATTCCAGAAGGCCCATCACGGATATCAAGCCCACCCTCCCTCAAGAGGAAGACACACCCCAACCCACGCCACCTTAGCAACTCCTCTACCTTCCTCCTTACCTCTCCAAAGATAAGACCTCGGGATTTTATCAACCTCGTAATGTACGCTTGCATGCAGCACAAACACACTAGTCTAGTAAACCTGAAGACTACGAAGCACAAAATGAACAAGCTGAAGTCTACTAGCAAACGATAATACTCTAGCAAACCAATAATGAGTTTGGCTAGTAATCTGTTGAATAATAGGAGCACAATCAGTTGACTGTAACAACCCAGAAAGTAAAGGAAGCCCAAGATAACGAACAGGGAGATACCCAAGGACAAAACCCAAACTGGCAGCTAAACGAGAAGCTTCCTCACTATTAACCCCCACAACAAAAATAGAACTTTTTCCAAGATTAGCAAATAGTCATGAGAGCTCACCAAACTTACGAAGAGTCTCATTGATAAAATTTAGAGAGGACTCATCAGCTGCACAAAATATCATAAGATCATCTGCAAAGGTCAAATGAGTTAAACTAACATTCTCACAATGTTGGTGAAACTGAAAACTCTAAGGAGGTCGATTCAACATACGAGAGAGAACCTCCATAATCATCACAAAAAGGAAAGGAGATAAAGGATCACCCTGCCACAAACCTTTCCTCACATGAAAAAAAATCCCTCTAAAGAGCCATTAATCAATAATGAAGAACATTGGAGAGGTAACACAAGCTCTAGGCCAACTCACAAACCTCAATGGGGAGACAATAGCCATCAACAAGTCGAAAAGAAAGTCTCAATTAACAGAATTATAAGTTTTTTGAAGATGAACTTTCATAGTACATCGAGGCTTACTTGAGTTAGTATGATAATCCCCAACCAACTCCTAACAAAGAAGAATATTATCAATAATACTCCTCCCAGGAATAAAGGCAGACTGCTTATCACTAACAAAAGAAGGAAGCCACACATGAAGCTTATCAACCAAAATCTTAGAAATATATTTGTAAATCACAATACAACAAGAAATAGGCATGAATTCTTCTATACATTAAGCCCCACATCGTTTCGGAATGCGAGTAATAACATTAGTATTCACTCCATATGGAAGATACTAGGAGTGGAGTGGGCTACTCCTTGTTTGGGGCTCAAACTAACAAAAAAATGGGGATTAGTCCTAATCCCCCTTACTCATTCTCAATCCTTCTCAACTCTCCCATTACACGTCTCTTACTCCCTCATTTATCTGTCGTAATCCCTTCTGAAAACCCCCTTCATCCTTTCTGAACTTCATCCATTTTCATTCATCTTTTTCCTCTTTCTTTGTTTCTCTGTTGGTTTTCTTCTCCAAATCTCAATCATGTATTGATTTCCTTTGTTTTCCTCTTCCAATTTACACTATCTCCTATGTTTTCCCTCTTTTCGTCTTCCTCTCCCAACCTCAGATATGTCCTCACATCCTCCAACCCCATTTCATTTTTATCTCTAAAACTCTTGTCTCTGTCGTGACGCATCCTGTTGTCTTTTCTTCGAATCTCAGATCTCAATCATTTTCATTGATGGTTGTGTTTCCATGTGTTGCCTTTGAAACACTTCTCCTTCCACTCTCTGGTTTCGTTGACTGGCTTCGTTTTCATGTGTTGCCTCTGAAACTGTTCTCTTTCCCTAGTTCATTGCATGGCTAGGCTTACTGTCACTCTGATTTCCACTTTGTCACTTGTACATGTGTACGGAAACAACCTTTAAGGGACAAATGCTACACTGAAATGGCCTTCAAAGGGCAAATGCTATAAGTGAGTATGGTAAAGGCATCGACAGAGCACTAGGGGTCGCCGATTTTTCTCGGATTTGTACACATTTCCTAAAAGTCGATGATGAGGTATGATTTTCATGTTTATTGTTATTGTTTTATGTGGTGCTATTTTTTTTTTTTTTTGTCCTTTTTTATATAATCGCATTCTTCTGGTTATGTAATCCAAAGTATTTTTTGTCTGGGTTTAGGTCATATGTGTTTTTATGTGATCTCTATTTTTTTTAACCATTTTCGTGCATTCCATTTGCAAACATTCTGAGTTCTGTGTTTTCCATGTTCTGTAATTTTGCTTCTCTATGCATTTTTTTTTTCACATTTATGTGCTCTCTATTCATGCCCACTAATGTCTGTAAATCTGTTTGATTCTACTTTTACTCCATTGGCTTATTTGATCACATTTGTTTTTTTTTATCATATAGTAATCTTACCTTTGTTGTTGCCTACTTGTTTGATATGTTCATACCTAAGCTTACCTCTGTTGTACCACCTTTGACTTTCTTTTCAATCTTTGATATGGATTGTCAACTAATCATGTCTAATCCATTATTGCTTGGGATTTACCGATTGCTTACTGCTTAAAATCTTCATCTGTTGTGCATCATTAAATTCTACCATCCCTGCACTATAAGTATGTTGTCTGATGTCACATTCCATTGTATCCTCACTTATTCTTTTGCACAAACATCTTCACTTTTTTAGTATGTCCACCACTCTGTTAAGTTAATTATTTCTTCTTTCAGTGATGTTCATCTTTACAAAATAGTACTTCATTTAAGTTGGGTTGATGTGAATTATTTGCTACTGCCTCCATTTAATGGACTTATGCTAGGTTAATGTGAATTATTTGCTATTACCTCCATTTAAGAGACACGTTAGGTTGATGTGAATTGTTTGCTACTGCCTCCATTTATAGGACTTAAGAAAAAATGTTCTCACTGCTTTTGGTGACTTGTTTCTGCAAAATAAAATTATATGTTGAGTATGTTTATTATTACTATACCCTTTTATGTTTGTTAGTCATTCCATTCAAATTCATCTTTGAAGCGAAATTCTTCATTTGAATGTAATTTGTCACTGCTTTCCATAAATTCCATTCTTAGAAAAATATTTGAAGTTATCCATATTGTTTGTTACTTTTTGGTTTGCATAATTTCTCTTGTACATGAAAATGAAATCGAAGTTCGAATACGTGAACGAACTTCATTCCTCTAAGGCTTCCTTATTCTCCTACTTTACTTACATTCTGAGTCTTATGTTGGTTTTTTTTGTGTTCTATTATATTCAACGTGTATATTTTGAGTATGGAAATGGTAAATTACCCTTGCTTTTCTTTTCCTTTTTCCATACAACACTGTGGGTTGGGGCAATTATTGATCCAATTATTTGTACCTTACTCTCAACCCATAACATACATATATTCATTATTTTGATATTTTGGGCAGAATATGAAAGAAGACTTTGTTATGAACTCAATGCAATGAAAAACATTTAAAATGGAGTCCAAATGAAGAAGAACGAGTAATTTGAAGATCAAGTCCCTACAAGAAATAAGGTTTTTCCTAGCGCAGCAATACGTTGCCGAAAACCCTAAGCAACGTTGGGGAAGGTTATTGCGATGTCATGGACAATGTCGGCAGGCACGTCGGAGAAAGGGCATCAGGGATACGTTTCCCAATGCGGACCACGTCAATGATGGCGAAAATTTCCACGACACACGTTGCAGTACGTCGCAAACAACTTTCGCGACGTGGCATCGGAAAAGGCTTTAAATATTTATTTTGTCATTGTTTTAGTTAATTTAACTAAGCTACAACGTAGTAAAATTTGCTGTAAAATGATGAAAATGAAAATATTTTCATTCATTACAAAACAATATATATGAAATATGTTCAACACAAAAAAACAATTACATAATTCAAAAGAAATACATTAATAAAAAAACACACCCGAAAGTTAATGCTCTAGTTCGCTGTAGTTACATACGTCAAACCTACAAATGACATAAAAGTATAATTAGAATATCACATATGCAAAATTAAACAAATTAAATATTGAAAAGTGTGTAACCCAAGTGATCACAGGCCTCTCTGCGCCTGAATCATCTCCTCGATCATCTTCTTCATCTCCTCCATTTGTCGTGCATGGTCTGCCATTTTTCGATCTCGCTCCTCCTCCCTAAGACGTTGTTCTTCGATCTTTCGGTTAGTACTTTTAAGGCTCGCCTTTAGTTCGCTAACCTTTGCTATGTGTGTCTGGTAGTCATACATATTATATTGGTGAAAGAAGATGAAGCGGCACTCATCCTAAACTTGGGTTTTGGGCCCCAACCAAGACCCTTTGAGTAGCCCAGTCGTCTATCCAAAACTATCTCGCATATCTCGTCCTCAGTTAGTGGTTGAGAACCCTCTAGAACGGGCTGAGACTGAAGTTCCACCATTTGATTATGCAAAATAGAAGCTTATAGGTTTGAAAGATGATCAGACTTAAAAACAGAATTGTAAGTATAACAAAACATAAAGTTTTTTTCAACTTATAAAAGTGTCTACTACTGCTGGTGAAATGAACTCGCCACTACTACTAGCGCACATTTCTCAACTTGTAGCGTGTTCTCTGGTGTGCTATGATCTACTTTATCTGGCAGGAATGAAACCATCGTCTCCATGGTGGTCAAGCTTGTGAATCCATTATCCTATTTTAACTTATTCAGACTTTTGTTCTTGCTCGTGTTGTATCTTGGCATGAGGATGCTCAAAATCTTATTTAGCTTGTTTTTCTTTTTTTCTTTTTCTTTTTTTTGTCTACTTGTCCTCAGGCTATGGGGTTGTTCTCTTTGTGTTATTTTTCTCCCTGGTTTGTGGGGTTGTTTGAGTTGTTTTTTTGGGTACTATTGTTGATGCTTCTGTTGTTCTTTCTTTTGGTGCTTTGGATGTTCTTTCTTTGGTGTTTTTGTTGTTCTTCCTGTGTTTGTGAGTGTTTCCTGCTCTGGTGCCTTAACCTTCCGATGTGAGGTCCTCATTGTTGTTAAATAATTATATTATCTTTTCAAAATTTAAAAATATATATATTTAACATCACCTAACTCTCTCACAATTGCTTTGCTTTTTTACTTTTCTTTCAATTTTCTCTCTAGGTCATAAACTATCCTCATGTTATTCATTCTCACACTTTTTCTTGCAAGATTCATTTTTAATCAAACTACATACTTTGACATTTTTTTTCTCTAACTCACCCACATCAACATGAACTTCAATATTAGATGTTACAATAAACCCATATAATTTTTGACAAAGTATGTCGTCTTCAACTTTGTCATTATTTACCACAACAATGGGTCTAATTTCTATAGGTACACTAACCTTCTTCAAATATTGGTATTGCAAATTCAACTTTTGAGTCAATGTACATAAGTACTCAACTGATTGATATTTAATTCAACCAAACTTTTTTTCGAAAAGATTTTGCACCTATGATTTTTGAAACTTCTTCCTTAGGCATGTAAATGGATTGTCATGTCTACCGATTCACCTCATAAAGACTTCCAAAATTGAGCATCATAGTTGTAGGCAACACAACAATTTTTTTCGTTGATAAAATATTCTCTCTGACTAAAAAGGATCTCACACACTCACTCACTATTGAAAATCTAATGACATGCTTTTGTTTTTTTGGAAAAGATTTTTTCAACTGTTGTAGTTTCCCTTAATTTTTTTTCTAAACTGAAAAAAAAAAAAAAGGAAGCAAGACAAAACTTACATTAGAGTGACCAGTAGACTTAAGGTTGTTTGGCTTAAAGAGTTGATAAGTAGGATTTGAGGAAAGTGTAGTTGTGAACTTCACTTATTGTTTTGCTAAAATAGATCAATTTTTAAGAGTTGACAAGTGATGAGATACAAACATTGATGACCAAGTTTAGTATAATTATATCACATACGTTTGAGATCATGCTTAGTGTAAATGAACTTGGAAAATTGCATTAGATAACAAAAACATTTAGATAAAAATAAAACAGTTCATAAAACTTCTTTTTTCAATATTACAAATATAACAAATATGACATGTAATTATTAGTGATAAGTGTTAATAGAGACTCCTACATCCTATAATATAAAATATATATCGTAAACTGGAAGTTCTATTGAATCACAAAACTAAGATAGGGTTATTTGGAAAGGCACTCGAAGAACTCTACTTTGCAACTCACACTCTTCTATTCTAATGTCAAGTTTCTTGCTTCTCCTCTGACCTCCGTCGCCGCCGATCATAATTATCCACATCACCATGTCCACTCCTCGTCCACCTCCTCTACCATCACTCTCCTCTTCTAAATCCATCTCCACCGACAAACCCCACCCGATTCCATGGACTCACCAGGAGACCATCCATCTCATCCACGCCTACCAAGACAAATGGTACTCTCTCGAAAGAGGCCAGTTGAAGTCCAACCAGTGGGAGGAAGTCGCCGTCACCGTCGCCGCCCGTTGCGGCTACAGCCACTTCGATCCATCGAAAACCTCCGTCCAATGTCGTCACAAGATGGAGAAGCTCCGCCAGCGTCTCCGCTCTGAAAAACACCGTCTCTCCACCGGTACTCAATCTTCATCGCGTTGGCTCTACTTCGACCTCATGAATAACCTCTTACGCGGTCCGCTCCCAATCTCCGCTCGTCCGATGTCTTCCATTCCGTTCGATAACGACCAAGATGATCACATCGCTGAGAAATCCGATAACTACAACTCCGATTACGAGGAAGAGGAGAGGAATAATCGCAGTAAATCAAAGAGTATAAGCAACATACTCCGACGGCCGATCGTTGCTAGGAGAACTAGAAATTCTAGTGAAGAAGAAGAAGAAGAAGAAGAAGAAGAAGACAATGAAGACGAAGGAGAAGAAGAAGACAATGAAGACGAAGGAGAAGAAGAAGAAAGGGACATTAGGGTTTCTAGGTTTCGGGAGGAGTATGCGACGGCGGAGGAGGAGGAGGGGAAAGAGATGTGCTCAAAATTAGCGGCGGAGATCCGATTATTCGCAGATAGATTAGTAGGAATGGAGAATTGGAAGATGGATATGATGAAGGAAGCGGAAATGAACAGAATTGCGATGGAGAACAAGCGGATGGAGATGATTTTGGAATCGGAGAAGAAGATTGTGAATTCAATTGCGAAGGCTTTTGGTTGTCCTCCTTCCAAGAGGTTGAAGATCGGTCATGATTCTTGAAGAAATTAGTTCTTGGTTCATTGTTCTTCCTAAAAAAGGGATGGGGATGCGGTTGTTCTTCTAACTCTGTAAAGTAAACAATTTCGTATTTAACTTTCATCCATCAATCCATTGTTTGTTTGTTTGTTCGATTCTGTCTGTCCAAATTAAACTTATTTGGTTGAGAAGAAGGATTTGTGTTCATCATTCCTTTTCTTGATTCAAAATTTCAGAGACACATATTCATCCACTTATTTGGTTGATACATTTTGTGATTTGGGTACAGCCCACTTTCTGTCAGATTTCGTTTTTTCCTATCAAATTTCATCCATACTAACAAATATCTAATTCTCATGTTTTTCCCCTTCTCTTTTCCACTACATTTTTTCTAAAAGGAAATAAAAAAAACTGCTAGATTATGAACACTTAGTTCGTCTCCTCCAAAAATAAGAACCATTTAAGGAAGAAGCGAAACAGAGTTTTCTCAACTGAACAATTAATAAATAAACAACGATTCAAAATGTTGATCTCAATTGAATTTGGCTCCACTTCCACTAAAGGTTTCTACTCAAAAGATTAAAGTGTCCCAAACCATAGACGATTGCTTTTCTACTATACATTCATCTTACTATCTCTTCATTCAAATTCCTTACTCCTACACCTCATTTTTGTAAACAGAAATTTCAAATAAAATATAGATTGATAAATAAACTCTCTTTTTCTTTTCTTTTTCTTTTTCACAAAGGCATGTTTCATGTTTGGGAATAAATCAATTTTGATTTTTCATAAATCACTCAAAAATATAGTTTTAATACATTTAACGGTGTAAATAAAATATTGAAGTATTTTTAATTATTAAACATGTATTATTGAAATCACTCACAAACATTCTTTAGGGCTTCCACTATAAATTTTTTGTGTAATGAGTCTTACACTTCCAAGTTTGCATATGAAATTCAATTTTTCATATAAAATAATAATTAATAATTGATCACATGTTTAATCAGTATATTCGTGAATTAAAACTAGGTCGAAATCAAATACAAAATTGAAAGTTTTGGTATCTATTATATATCATGAAAACTTTCCGTAAATTTTGTGATGAAATCTGAGTAACTTCGTGGAGAAATCCTCCAATATGGATTTTTCTTTATTAGAATTAATAATGTATTTCGTACCCGAGAAGAATAACTCCTATTTATAGAGGTCTATTACAAGTGGGGTAAAACAGGAATTAATCTAGAATATACCTAATTGTCCAATTAGCTCTTAGCCTTATTACATCATCAGTTTCAATACCAATTTTTGTTAGTATAATTCCTAACTGGTTTATCTCCTCGAAACAAAATAAAATTAAAATATTTCAAAGTCTTGTTTCTTATTAAAGTTAAAAGAACGTAAGAGCAACTAATGTTGAAGATGTATGTTGTTGCCTTTTAAAAGTGTAGGGAAGTAGCTTTTAACCCAAAAAAAGGGCAAATGAAAACATTAAGTTTTTTACTTACATTAAGGTAACGTTAAAAGTAAACCTTTCAGTTTGAACGCATCAACATTAACGCAAACGTTGAAACAGACAGCTGCTTGAAATTCATTCCCATTGCTTAATTCAAGAGAGATTGAGTTATAAACAAATCTAATTTGGTAAAAGTGATAGGCAACGTCATATTTACTAAAGAGAATCTCCGTACCGTTGCTGAGAAGTGACACAGAAATGGGAAAGCAAAATGGAGAGAATGAATGAATGTAGATCTAGAGAGAGCCTCAGATTACATTTATTTGAAGACTTATTTGACTAAATCTTCAACATTACTACTTAATGTAGATCTTCAACATTACTTTTCTGAAGACTAAATCTGCATTAATTTGAATAAATTTGGACGATTGAGTTAAAGATCTAATGCCTCAAATTACAGAAATTGGACTTGAATGTAGATCAAAGTTTAACTTCTTGTAGCCATTGACAGACACCCTGAGTAATAAGAACTCTGCAGCATTTCAAAAGCTTTAGATCATTGGGAGTGGAATTAAAATATAATTCAATTCATAGATCTGGAGATGAGAATAACCAAAATGGCTTCATACTATAACACACTTTATAAGAAAAAATAGAATGCCCATGAATGTTGTTCTACACAAATAATACTTATTTACCAGACACTTATCATTTGGCCAGTCCATAAAATAAGTAAATAAAAATGGAACAGTTAGCTGTCTGAATCAATGCTTCAATAAATTGCTTCCTCACCAAATCCATCAAAGCACAGCCAATCCAAATGAACACCAGTTAGTGTCAGTAAAAAGAAAAATGCTTTCAATCCTTTGTAAAACCCAAAGGCCAAAACCCTACTTTCTATCTATAAAGAACATAGTAAAGTAAATGGCACAAAGCACCTAAGTCAATGTGGTTATTTCTTACCAAAACAATGATTAGGAGTGTAAAAACCTGAACCGAACTGAATGAGACCAGTTAAATGTAAATCACACATCACAGATTCAAATCCTTTTCCTTTTCAGCAGAGAAGGTTTTGAAAATCACTTGAGGTTTAGAGGACTTCGAAGTAGAGTTTGTGAAGCTCAGGAATACGAAGCAAAGTTTGTATTTGACATCTGGCTTTATCCATCACAAGTCACAAGAATTTACGTCATACTAACTAATGGACTCCCCTTTTATACTATATACAAACTTTTACAAATCATAAGATCTATATAAACGATACCAAAGTCATACAAACCCAGATTCTGTGTGTTTCAGTTCTTTGGACAATTCAAACATATTAAACAGATCCAAACTTTTCAGGCTTGAGCTCAGTACAAAGTTAGCAAAACTATCTCCTCCTAGAAGTCTCGTATCTAGAAAGAAGGCAAAAAATTTATAACAATGATTTCAAAGAAGACAGCTCAATACCACAGACCATCTTGACAGTGGAATCACATGAAGCCGCATCAAACTTACTATATAAGAACAAATTAGAAAGGACAGAACAAAAGGAAATAACAACTTAAAGAAACAGTTCAGAGAATGGTGCAGCCGTGACACAAAGAGAAGTTTTTTCTAGATGAGCAAAATAAATGGATTGGAACTGAAGCTTGTTGCATTATAAAATTGGGTACACCATTACATAATACAATACTTCTACAGGTGCACAATGCACTGATAGATGGTTAGTTTAAAAGGCACTGACAATGCAGTGCCAGAAACCTAATATTCACAAAATTTTCCAAGGAGCATTTGCCCTCAGAAATGATTTCTACCCTCTTAATCGTTATTAATGTCAATACATGCACTAATCTATCAACTCCGAAAGGAATGAGACCCTCTAATAAAAGGACGGGTGACTTGAAGAAAAACCTCAAGACAACAGAAAAATAGAGAATTATAAGAAAGGAAAGACAAGACCCTGTACACGTACCTCTACATCTGTCTCTATCTTCCCAAAACTAGGCCAGTGGTAATATACATAAATCACAAGGGAGAAATATCATCCTTCCCATCCTCACTTTTACCTCAGGAAAACGAGAAGGGAAAGGGTAAGGGCCATCGCCTGAACTGCACTAGGGATGCGTCTCATGAATAGAGTGACAATTTATCCCCATATGAAAACTTTAATTTGTGAAGTAGAACGTGTTCCACCACTTCCTCTCTTGCGAAGCCCTCAATCATGAATAATTAACCTGCATCATCTGCAAAAATAATACAAACAAATAATGAAATCATGTTCATCACTCTACAACAAAGTGTCGGAAACAACAAAATTTTAAAGCCAGAAGATTATTCCGATTGTAAAGCCTTAAGTTATGTGCAAGTGGAACTAAGGAAGATTAAACGATGACTAAGTACCTGAAAAGTTTTGGTATATAAAATTACAGGTTCAAAATTGAACTCATATATTCTTCATTCTTTTCATAATGATATTTCTTCTCACCAAATAATTTAAAAATTCACCTTTACAAATACCACATTATGATCAGCTTTTTTTCGTACTTTTTCATTCCACCCTTTTGGGTAGTTATTTCTTTAAACAGAAGTCACTTTCCATTTCTTCCATGAAAATTTTGGTTTATTGTTAAGAAAAAAAAATGTTGCAAACAAAGTTATGAAAGAAAGAACACCTGATGAAATATTTTTTTAAAATGTACGCTTCACTGAAAGACTATGTGAGAGGAAAGGGAACAAGAAGCAGCCTCTTTTTCTGCCTCTTTATTCTAGGATAATAATGTATCAATTAGAAAGTTACAGGTCTAGAAAGATAGTCATAATACCTGTACACTGCCTTTACAGAGTGCATGCTGACCGAACCCTCGTCGGACAAATGACTCAGCACTACCCTATCACCAAATTGTTTCATTCCATGTTAGCATTTTCAGACTTCAAATACAAACTACCTTGCTCTGCTTGCTTGTGCTGTGATTGATGCTGAGCTTGCTGCTGCAGAGATTGATGATGTTGGGGTAATGAGGGGTCTTGCTGCTTTTCTTGCTGCTGTGATGGGATAAATCGATTTGGAGATTGCTGCAATGGAACCTGCTGTGGCCACTGTAGCCCAGCATTATGTCCATGAGATGGTAAGGCACGAGAGGACTGCCTAGGGCCCAACCCAAGGTTGTTAGGTAGAGGATCACCCCCAGGAAAGTTCGTAAGAGGTGAACTACCGATCAACCCCAACTGAGATTTTGACTTCAGTACATCAGAATCATACACAGGTTCAGATGGTTTCCACTGAGAAGAAACAGAAGTAGTTGGCGTTGTATCAGTTGAAGTGGCAGAAGTTTGAGGCATTGCTTTATCCGTACCTACCTGAGAAGCTTGCTTGTGTGGTTGCTGGTCAGCTTGAGCTAGATCAGTCTGAGCCTTCATTCTTGGATCAGAGATACCTTGAGAACTCTGCTGAAGGGATCTCTCAAAACTTGTTTGTGTTTGATTCACCTGCTTCTGAGGTGGCTGTGAAGGAGGGTGGTTTGACGCTTTTATTGATGCAGGAGAATCCTGTTGTGAAGTTGACGATGTGTGACAAGAGGACACAGGTGGAACCTGACCTTGAGAGCTTTTCTCGGAATGGGCAGGCATCTGCAAGATTGATTTTGATAAAGGTGGTCCAGAAGTACAAACAAGATTTTTCTGTATCTGAGAATGATTTGATGACTGAGGGACCAATGGTTTTGAATGTTGAACAGTGTTTACTCCAGATCCATAATATGATCCTTGACCTTGCATCAACTGCATGATCTGCTCCCCTTTTTCGGAGGGTTGATCGCCAGAAGGTACATTAAGACCATTCAAAATATTTGAATCAACAGTGATATTTTGATGCACCAGCATGCTTCCTCTTCCTACTCCTTTCATAATTTTAGTCTGTTGTTGAGACTGAACCTGCTGTCGCTGTTGAGGATGATGTCTAGCAGATTGTTGCCTTTGCTTCACCACCTGATTGTTCAACCCACTGGTTCCAGGGTTCCGGCTCAACCCATGAGGTGGGAGATGATGCTTCACTTGATGCTGTGATGATGTGGGTGTCATTGGGGACGATGAGGTTAGCGGGGGCAAAGAGACCTGTGGCGATGAAGTTTGCAGATGAGCCTGTGGGGTATTATTTAGAGAGGTCATAGGAAGTTGGGGCTGTGGTGGGACGTGTGGTGTTAGAGAACTTGATGTAGAAAACTGCTGCTGTTTTTGTTGCAATTGCTGCTGCTGCAAGAACCTCTGCTGATGCAGCTTCCTTTCAGTGGCCAACCTCATTGCATATTGCTGCTGTGGACCTATACTATGATTTGGGGATTGCAGATGTGGATGATGAGGGCTGCTATGAGCATGAGACTGTTGTGGGGACATTTGATGCTGCGACTGGAGATGGCCAGGATACGGAGGAATAGAAGGTGGTGTTGTCTGATTTGGAAAGGCAGAACTTGAACCATTTAATGGTCTGTTGTTCCCAGTGACTGGCATCTGAAGTTCTGGAACCATCATCTGCCTTTGATTCTCTGTATTTTGAACAGGCTAGAAACAGAGAAGAATAGTGAGAACGTCTAAATAACAAGGTGCAAGAATTACAAAATAATTACTCTCTTGAACATTATGAGTGAGATGAAAAAGATTCATAATAAACACTAATCTGAATAATTTCCAACTAATAATGAAAATGAATTGTGTTTCTCAATTTATAAAAACATTAGGCATTTTCAGTTCAAGATGTATCCCTTAATGAATTGGAAAACTGGGCCACGACAATCAGGTATAGGTTATGGCATTGTATTTCCTAGATGGAAACAAATAAACAGAAGAAATTATTGTTAAGTCATCTGGCCGTACGATCACTTATTTACATAAGAACCCTTTCATCGAGATAAAAAATGCACCAAGATGACTGAAGACCAGCAAAAAAGCAGAAAGAAGTTCTTTGCATCATACATCATGATCCATCAGTGTTTCTTAAAGCTAAGGCACGCTGAAGCGTAATATTCTTATGGAGTCTGAATGCAAGACAGAAAGAAAAACAAGGGTGTTCTCGTGCAGCATATAATTGAGAAGAATAAATAATTTATTAAAACATTGAAAAATGAAGAATGAGTAATAAATTAATCAAAATTTTAGGAATATAAAGTTTTGGGGAAAAACTGGGAACAAAAAGGAGATTTCCTAATACTATTTAAAAGATCCTTTACTTTTAAGAAATTAAATGGTCAAAAGCAGAATGGAGTATGCAACTTGCACCAGCAGCACACCTTGATGCACTATAGTGAGGGAGAAGCAAGGTGCAAATCCCTTGCATTGGGGAAAGCCTGCTTCAAAACTCAAAACACTTATCATGATATTTTCTAACAACACGAGTGGGTATAAATTGTCCCAATACTGGCCACCAACAGATTGTGATACAGAGTTTACAACCTACAACTAAAATGCTTAAAACAAATCGAACAAAATCGGTAAAGGATACCAACCAATCTAGAATCAATGAAAGTTCAACACTTACCCGCATTACATGTAATGCCTCACGAGGTTTCAACACTGAGTTTCCTTGGCCAGAGCCAGCAACAGTATGTATATTTGCTGGGACTGACATCCCTACCATACTGGACGAACTCCCAGAATTTAACACAGGTGATGAGGCCATTCCTTGAAATCCTGGCCTTGACACAGGCATGCAACGGGTCATTGTACACATCATGCCCAAACCATTTGCACCAGGTAACATTCTGACCCCACGCTCATTTCCTGGATGAGTCAGAGGTACAGATAAGTGAGATTGATGAGTATTTTTCCCAGACGGCATCTGGTTATATTGTTGAGTTCTTTTCTGCTCATCCACTGGCAATGATGTCCTCGGAACACTGTATCTACCATCTCTGTAAAGTATATTATGTGTCATGTACCACAATCGTGAGATTAAAGAATATGAAGTGACTCATTAAAGGTATAGAAGATCTGACTCTTTAAAACTGTGATGGTAAATACCTGGTGTTGTTGAGTGAACCAGAAGCAGCAGCTAAGCTAGTCCCTTGAACCATTGCAGAAGACAAGGGTAAGGAAGCCTTCACTCCCGGGTTGGGAAGAACTGATCCCACAGAACCCTGATTTGATATAGATAATCCACTTGCATGAGGGCTCTGATAACCAACTGGAAGAACGTCAGGACTGCTTGTCACCTCATCACATAGGTCAAGTGGCCTTCACCAAACAGATAAAAAAAGGAAAAAGGGTTATTCTTAGTCAGAGACAATACAAAATAAGACAAATTAGTATATCAAATTAGCTGTAAAACATTCGAATAAAGAACAGCAGGAACACGGTTGCAAAAGGGGAGTACAGATATCCAATGTGTATAATTAAACAAAACTTACGTTAAAATCACCCCATTCAGGTTGTTCGGGAAAACTTGAGAAAGAGCTATAGCATGAGAACCATGAGGTTGAACTATTTGCTTAGGTTCCTGGTTCCCATTTTTCACACATAATACAGATTAGAATACACCAAATAGTAAATAGGTAATATCACAATTTTTAACAAATGTGCAGTGTTAAAGGTAATAACAAGTATGCTTATTACAGACAATGCTTTTGAGCCAGGCCACCAGGCCATGTCATAAATAACTTCTCAGATGGACTCATCATAAGATTAGCACCGATAATTGGACAGTGGAAAATCTTCATTTGTACATGAAACGCAAGGTTTTTCCAACTAAAGCGCAAAGTAGTAGCAGAGAAAGGAAATGAAAGATCAACATTAATGATTTGTGTTCCATATCCCTTTTTCCCTTTGATAAGATGTAGTGTTCTTAATTTTAAAGAAAAAAAATTTAAGAGAATGTACAAATACAAAATGCAGTGGGCACAGCACCGACAAAGGTTCTGCCTTTAGAACTTCTCTCTTGGGCGATAGTGACAAGTTTCTTTTGTAATTGGTCTTATTTTGCTCGACTGGAAAGTCTTTCTTTAAGGTGCTCCATTTTGTGGACATTTTTTATGCTTTTGTATTCTTTCATTAGAAAAAGTGAAACTTGGCCTTTCAAAAAGAGAGGAAAAAACAAAGAAACTAACAAAAACCTCTGCCTTCATAATATTACCTGGCTTTCAAAACTTGTTTTTTTTCCTTTACGAAAGTCTTTTGTGGTTTCCTTTTTATTTCAAGTAGACACCCAATGATCTCAATAGGTGTTAGCGGTGTTCATGATTCGTTGATTTACCATAAACAAGACGCATTTCTCTAATTCCCAAAGAGATAAATGAGCCTCTTTGGAGGAAGTGATTGTTGCAATCAAAGGTGTGATTCCAATGGCTATGACCAAAATGATAAATAAGAAGGTAGAAGGAAATTGTGTTTTCATATAACATAGATCTTTTTTTCAGCATGGATCTTTCAATATGGTATCTTTCATGGTGGGAAATGGTAGAAACATTCCAGTTTTGGAAGGATACCCTGGCAGACTCAAATTCTTTGCTGTGACTTCTCCAAATTTGTTCCCCCTTTCAAATAGAAAAGAGACCATGGTAATGGATTGTCGAAGGTGGGAGTGGCAGACTTCAGACCTTATTTCAGAAAAGGCATCTATGGCTGGGAGTTCAATAAATGGGAAGCCCTTTGTAGGAAAGTAGAAAATATACAAATAAGCAGGGGGAAGACAGTCTCAAGTGGATCCTTTTCCTCCAAAATCAGAATCGGTTTCTCTCAATCAGACGCATTGCTGTGGCTCCCAAAGGCCAAAACCCATTGGCCAAAGTTGATTTGGAAGGCTTCCACCCCTAAAACAGTTAGGGTTTTTCAGCGGATCATGATGTATAGAGGCCTAAATACAGCAAATAAGTTGCAGAGGGTCTCTCTCCGTCATGTTGTTGTCTCTGTTGTGAAAATATTTCTTCAGTTTCATAATAGAAAAGAAAATGTCCAAAGTGTAAAGGAGTTCATACATTGGCTTATTCCCTAGCACTTATAAGATAATAGGTAAAATACTGGGAGACAAAAGTAAGTGCAGGCTTCTAATATTACAAAGAGTCAGGATTCTTTGTTGTCAGTTAGTTTGATTTCAATTATTTGGTCCTTATCTTGGGCAGCACCTCTTTGTGATGATCATTGTGAATTTTCTGTATGGCTTTTGTTATTCTCACTGATGAATGTGCTTAGATGGAATGTTTCTTCAAGTTTCTTATACCCTATCTTCCCTCATTCAACATTCTACAATCACTAGGTCTTATCCCCAAAAAGGTACCTTCAGAAGGACGTCAAAAACTTGAAGAAAAAATCCATAAAAAATATTTGGATGAAGGTTTAATTCTTTTATTATTAAAAAAGTAATTAGCTAAGAACTTTCCATTGAATATAACAAACATCAACATGTTTGGAAAAGGTTCAGATAGATTAAAACTGTTTGGAGCATAATATTTTGTGGATTCTTATCCAAGAAAAGAAACCCAGTTTTTTACCTTACAATGCATATTATGATCTCCACAATTGGGGTTTGTAAGAAGAGTGGTAACGACTGCCAGATCAGTCCTATGTAAAGAATACTAGAAATACATGTAAGCAAAATCCAACAAACCTGACTTCTCCGATAATGTTGCTTTTGCCCAATCTTGAAGATCTTTTCAAAATGTGACTTCAAAGTGTCCTCTTCCATAGGTTCCTGTAAACGTTGAAACAATTGTCTTGCACTTCCCTGCAAGAACCAACCAGCAGTGTGGCACTTAGGACATGTTCCGTATTACTTCACCCTTGGGTTGCATCTGCCCTTTTCCTACTGGGTGTTTGTGTGTGCACGTGTAAGGAAGATGGTGAATACTTGCCTTTGGAATGCCTGGCAATGTAGATGGATAAGGCTGAGACGAGCCTGAATCTTCTCCACTATCGGCCCCATCTCCAGAGTTCTTATCCATAACAAACTTGTGACGTTCCTTACATTCTTTAGGCTTGCGATATATGCACTAACATTTTGGAAGAAAACACCCAAATAAAAATAAAATAAAAAAGCAAACGGAGATAACATTTTGTCTTTAAGAACCCAAATACATATTGTATAATTCTCTTGTACTATGAGCTTTTGTAATATATGAGGTTGTTTCCTTTTCAAAAAAATGGAACCCTAATACATTGAGAACTAGCAAAAGCAACAAAGTAAATCAAGTTCCTCTTTACCTTAAACTGTAGTGTGCTGTTAATGGCATCACTCACAAGTTCCCAGTTTGGACCCAAATCGTGTACAAGCACAACAAGTGCCTAACATAAACAGAAAAGTCATCAACTATTCAATTAGATGCAACTATGCAGATAGCATGTTTTTGAGTAATAACGAAGATACCTGGTCTTCAAATAGTGACCATGGACTTCCAGAACCTGACTGTGCATCAGACATCTAAAAAGAACCCCATGGTTGAAAAACTAAAGTATCAAAAAAGATTCCAATATTTAAATTAATGTGCAGGACCAAAAAAGGTTAAGAGTACCTTCACGGCTTTAGGCTTTCGGCTCCTATCCCGACCACCAATCAGTCTAATGATTCTATTAGTGTTTGACATATTACTGACTTGGGATGCTACTGGAGAAGGTATGGATCCAGATACTGGATTTATATTGTCTAAGGTGTTATCAAGTGATTGTTTCATTAACTTTGGCTTCTTGGCATTATGTAGCCCATGTAACCCTACAAAGACCAAGAACAAGAAACAATTAAATTAAAAAGATATCATACAAGCTAAGAAAAAATGAGAAGGAAAAATTTTACCACTGGTTGCATTAGATTCATAATGATGGTTATCCAATCTCTTTTTGGAATTATCCCTCTGCAAATTATAAGGAACCATGAAGGTGGTCAATATCCAAAACATAACAAGACAAACCCAATAAATACTCATGCACTACCAATCACCCTCTACCAGCCTCACTTTATAGATTAACCCCCCAGAAGAGGGGGAGATTAGGGAAACGAAAACCAAACAAATCATCCTGTCCTAATTGCTAACTAAATGCACCTGCCCCAATTCATCGAGCAGTGCATTCTTTATTCTACCTTCCAGAAAAGGATAAGGCTGTTTTGTTAAGGAGTCAACTGCTTGACAGTTACAACAGTATAGTCAAGTTAATAACAATAAATAGAATCCCCCCAAATAAAAAATAATATTCATCTTATGTTCCCTGGGAAGAAGGCAGAGGAGAAGGCTATACTTGGTATCAATTGCAATTGCCCACAGTGCATTGCATTGATAATCAGCTTTAATTCACACCATACTTTTAATACGTTTACAAGATCTGAAGTCTTCAAGGCAACGTTTCCATCTAAACTAGCTATACTTTCAGTAGGAGAGAAATCGATTCACATTAACCTAATATGCTCCCTCATGGCATTTTTCCGTGAGCTCTCCAAGTTTCCTAGGATTGATTTTAACTTTGAACTAATACAAAATCTCCACATTAGTGGGGGTGTCTTAACTGCTGTCACAATCAATAAAAGATGAGGAAACAATGTATTCACGCCAGTGTAAACTTTGATGAATAAGAGCATCAACTCACCTGTTCACTGAAAACAGTAGAATCTAACTGCCATCTGTGGTCATACATGGAGCCCTGCAACCAAATTGACTTGAACAACTTAGACAACAATAAAAAAAAAAAAACAGGAATGGTTGCCCCTGTACCAGCAGGAAACCATTTGTTTTGAATATATGAGATTATATATACCAGATGCTTTGCCTTCTTCTTCTTCTTATATTTCACTGATGTTTCTGCAGAATCATATTGCACATCCCCTACCGACTCAACTTCCAAACTCTTTTGTAGTTGGGATCCACCACGTAAGGTACTTTGATCATCCTGGAAAGAATTTGTGTCTCCACTTGAAGCATCTGTCTTAGCTTGACCATGCAAAACCATGGCAGCTCCACCACTAAATGGACTAACAACCCTTTGTCTTGATGCAGTAGTACGCATTCTTTTTGTTGGTATTGGACCAACATTAAGACTAGTAGGCCGTTTTCCTATTAACATAGACTGTTGAGTCCCATTTGCACCACCACGTCCATAAGGCAAATCACCTCCCATTTCGAACTGTCTCCCAGTGTATGATTTAGTGGAGTGTTTTCTTTTCTTTTGCACAAATTTGGATGACTTGCTACTTTCAAAATACATACATGCTTCTCCTTCCTCATCATATGCATTATCTTAATGTCAAAAGGAAATTCAAAACTCAAACTTCAGAATTGTATTAAATTTATCAAAATGAAGGAACGAATAATAAATAATGAGTTACTAACATTACCTGCTAAAGTATCATAAAATGAAGTCTCAACTTCTTCCTGCAAGCAACTACCAATTTTCTGTAAAATTCATATTAGAAAATTAGCAAGAACTAACAAACCAAAAGACTAAATATTAAGTTAAGGCAAACTAAGTTGCTAAGAAGTTCGTTAAAAGTTAAAAATCCATGAAACAAAATTGGAATGCCTTGGTTTTCAGTAACGAAATAAATTCACGGTCATGCACAGACAAACACTAGTTATATGTATAAAAGTTAAACAGAAAAAACAGAGGGAATCAACTTATTTGTCATCCGCAATTACCCTCTCCTTCGACAGGAAAAGAAGGCAGACATCACATGAACAGTAATGATAGAGACACTGACCTCACACTGCAATAGAAGAGCTTCAATAGATCTCCTATATGTATCCATCGCACCAATTGGTATTGTATAAAAGAGGCTTACCTATGAAGTCAAAGCTAAATACATAAATACTTCATAAATAATCAATCGTAAAGCTAATCTGGCATCCTCTTAATTTAAAAGAATAAAGAAAAGAAACATGCAACATATACCAGGGTCGTCAGGCATGCATATGCAAGAGAGAAAGGATTAAAGGACATGACAGACTAAATGATGGGTGTAACTGTAGTAACAAAAAGAAAAGCTAAGTCTTTTATTATTATAGACCATACTTCTTTCAGCTTTTCCTCCGATGGCGTTTCAAGATGCCATGAGTCAGCTTTCCTGTCAGGGGTTTTTGGTGCTTCTGCATGCTGCGGGCAAGGAGAACTGTTGCATTTCAAAAACCTCCCAGCATATTCCTTCAGAGATGTAGAGATCCTAATTTCTGGGCGTTGCAGTTCCACCTCTTTGCTTGGCTCCTGGCATATCATTGTGACATAAAATTACGAGGAAATAAAACAAGTTTAAAAGTTGAGCAATAAAAAATGACAATTTTCTAAAAATACTGATTACCCAAGTTATATTACTTATGAGGCATAAGCTACAATGTAAATGTTAGAACACTTGCTAACAAGAACAAGATCTTAATTTATTATAATGAACCGTAAGAAAATACAAGATAAACGCAAGTATAAAGCACTAGGAACCTCCCTCTTGAGTACTCTCACCCAAGCCCTAAATCACTCCACACAATAACCTCCCTCCCTCTCTCACTTATCCTCCCTCCATTTACAACAAGATGTAACCACCCTATTAACCACACTTAGATAATAACTACTAGTAACCACACTTACACAATAACTACTAGTAACTTCCTAAGTATCTAATTACCCTTTACCCCTAACCCTATACTAATCTAATTACCCTTATATAAGATAAACCCATGTATACTAATCTAGGTATCTAACAGTAAACATACCATGACAACACACATACCATAAAAACATGCATTACATTGCACATCCATGGATAAAAGCTATGCATGTATTGATAGTCAAAGTCATTTATTAAGGAACATAGAAACTGACTATAGAATTTACGTGTGTACTGGTCTTTAGCTATAAGACATACAAGACGAAAGATGCAAATAAACTAACGGTGGAGACTGCATGCCAGAATAAATGGCCAAATATGAACAGCTTAAAAACGTTAATAAAATGCAGCAGTAAACAGGAACTTTAAATAAAAAGAATATTTGGGGAATGGAACGTAATCAAGATTACTGAGGATATGGAAGGTGTTAGAATGCATGAGGAATCAAGGGCAGAATGGAATTGGGATCAGCATAAAACAGTGGAAAACTCAGTTGGGTTGAAAATTGTGGGAAAGCCAGCACGGAATGAGTTCGGTATTACAAATCGAGCCCAAGACACTCAATCAAAGTATGGATTTTTGAATTACATTACATTACAGCCTATCACATAACTGGCGTCCAAACGACCTCAAAGAGTCAATGTAAGTGGCTATACAAATTCTACAAAAACAGAAAGCAGTACAAAATTACAGCTTATATCCCAATAGGAAATTTTCAGTCTTGAAATGAGAAACTTCGTTATAACTTATAAGGATTATATTATCTTCCTAATAGATTGGAATATACAATGAAGATGGTAGACCATGAAAATACTCATCATTCAAGTGCAGAAATGATGAGCACTATCTTCCAAACAGATAAACCACGTGATTTTTAAAAATACTCTTGAGACATTATATAAAATCACCTCAACTGAGTGCCAGAACTGCATTACAGTCTTCGCCAAGGAATGGGAAACTTCCCTTATCTGCCCACAATTTTTCAGTTTTTCATTTCTCAACCGAGCAGCAAAAGCTGCATGGTGACATAGCTGACTAGCTGCAGTTGTCTTCCAGAGGCGTTCCTACAAGCAAAAGATAACAGATGTAAGATGGTGCAAGTGGAGATCATAATTTTTCTAGTGGATCTTTCATGCATAATATTAAAATGAGAACACTTGATTCAACTCTGCAGATACATGTGGCTCAATGTTTTTATCATATCAATATAATTACCTGCATAAAATCATTAGCCAACCATGCCATTTCTTCTAGGACAAAATCCCAGTGAGATTTTCCCCGATTCTCTAATGGTTGTGTATGAACAGATAGTTCTGCAATCCGCTTATGCTTAGCCTGTTTGCATCAAAACCAATCCTCAAAAACTTAGCAAAGCAATTAATCATACAATTCCATGTTATGCAGAGACCAAGTTTTTATATAATCCAAATAGAAAAATGAGACACCTCAATTATCCTTGCCTCCTCCAGAATAGAATCTTCATAAGCCTTGTCTGCCTGTTTCAACTCACGGCCATCAGATAAAGCAGAAGAATTCCTACCCGGCATTGTATGCTCACGAATCTCATTTTTGGACAAGTCCAGAGGGACTTCAGGATGCTCTGAGTAAAGATTCTCTTTGCATTCTTTAGAATCTTCCCCTGAGACAGTATTCTTCTTTTCATCAGTTCTCAGTTCATTCTTGCCCCTCTGTTCCACTTCCTTTGCATCAGATACGATATTGACTTCATTATGTAAGTTGGGTCTACTAGTATGACTGTCCCTTCCATCTCTAGGGACAGAACCATTGCTAGAAATGTTCAGATGACTAACAATGTGACCATCATGAGTAACAGGAGTACTGTCTGAAGCCACGACCTCCTTTTTCAGCATCCCTTCAGTACCAATCTGATATGATGTTTGATCGGAACTTGATAACTTCTCAATAGAATTTCTCTTTAAATCAACTTTCCTTGAATTACTACACATATCAATATCCATATTTACATCTAAACCTAGTCTATTTTTGTTGCTAGAAGACACCGAATCTAATTGCTTTTTCCCTAATACTACATTTCCATTTTGATCTCCATTAGGCAATTTACTATCTTTTGTCAATTCATTACACCCATGTACACTAGCAGATGTACTTTCACTTTCAACTTTGATTGCAGCCACAGAATTTGGGTGTTCAACAATGCCTGGGACCAACTCTCTTTCTTCTCCAACAACATCAGGTCCCTGAGAACCCACTCCTGTACGTGCTTGTTGGGCTATGACTTGAGATTGCTGATTGTGCAAATTGTCCTTTAGGCATCTCGAAGCTGAATTGTTAAACTCACTTTCAGGGGGACTGCCATTTGTTGTGGCAGTAGTTGTGTCATGATCATGAGCATCATTCAGTTCCATATCCAACCGACCATCAACAGTTACCATTTTTAATATGTTGTCACCATTTGAACTTGAGGACTTTGGATTAGAAAGAGCCTGGTTTTTTTCATTGCACGTTTCAGGTAACGTCCCCTTAAGTTCCCGTGTTTCCTGACGAGTTGCTAAAGACAATGTATTACTACCATGACTCCTGACTATATCAGATGAACTAGACCTACCACCATCTCTATTTGATTTAGATCGGTGTCTTCTAGCATAAGGTTTAAAAATAGCAGAATCCTCTGTTTCCTTGTTATTTTGGCTCCCATCCAACTGTGATGATTGTTCAGATGGAGCAACAGCAGCTTTTGAACTAGGGCGTCTTGAGGTCCTTTCCCCTCCAGATAGCTCATTAGCACCACGCAAGAGCAAAAGATTATCAGCACTATTTGGTTCACAAGTAGTTGGGGGTCCTGGTATACCACTACTTTCAACAGAATCCCCATGAGGTGAAGCAGTCAACACAAAACTACCCTTAGCTTCACTGAAATATACAAAGAAAAAAAACATGGAATAAGAAAAGGGAAATGCAGTTGAGTAATGGAAAACACTTCACCCACTGATAGAAAACAAAAAGATATACCTATTACCAAGCTGGTCAGGAAGTTGATCAGCAAGTGAAGTAGACTGACTAACGGAAGTGGTATTATTCCCGAACTTAAAGTCCAACGGATTTCCACCCTAAAGAAGCAAGAAAAGAATTTCAGAGACATTCTCCGTTTTTTATTTTTCAAAATAAGGTGATAAATCATTATAGAGGGACCATGAAGCAAAACAATGTAGCAAAATATCAGATAAGCTTACTTTCTCAAGAAATTCAAGTTCCCTCCTCCTTTCCTCACGAACATCATACTCTTGTCTGTCATCAGCCATCAGCACACGAAAATTTGTTTTATGTTCTTATACATTAGGCACTTGTGATGTCCAAAATTGAAAATAAGTATAAACATAAAAAAACGGAAACTGTTACCTAAGCTCAGCTTGAGCCTTCTCAATTGCTGCTCTGCGTGGAGAGGTATTTAAACCAATTCCAACTCCACCGTCAACAACTCCTCCCATGGAATCAGCCTCAGCATTTACTAAGAAAGCAGAGCTTCAGCAGCATCCATGCATTCCTGCATCATTACCTACAATAATTTTCTCTCATCAATCAAACCCATCAAAATCAATAAAGAAAATGCTCAAAACTTGAAAATAAATAGTAGAATACAATAAAAAATCAGACACTAAATCAAGTTTGGAAATCTGCATAAGTTCAGCATCAACCACCACATGGAACTAGTCAAATCTATGCACATGATGACTTGAACTATATCCACCAGAAATGTAAGCACACAACACAGTGGAGCAAACCATTGTCAATAAGCATATATAGCAATGAAGATTACAGAAAGCAATTCCATTGTCCAGTGTGTGATGAATGACTGCAGTCACAAAAGAACATAACTGCTTAACTACTTTCATCAAGTAAATATAAAAGAACATAAACGCACTAAAAAAAAACCCACAAAAAGAGGCCCTCTCCACAAAAATGGGACCAAGCAAGCAAAAGAATGCCTATCTAATAGAAACTTCGAAGAGAAAAAGAAACCTAACAAGGGCCCAAGAATCTAGGCTCCTTATCCAAACACTCCATTGGTCATTCACCCCAAAAATTCTGTATGATAACACACACCCCGCCAACCATAAGGAGCAGCAAGCTTCTCACAGGAAGGCGGATGGAGGAGGAACTCCCTGATCATATCACTGACATCCCTTTGACAGACCTATGCAAGCCAAAAGTCTAGAAAAACAGATTCTGCACCGAAAATGTAAAATTGATCTCCAAAAGATGTGATCCAAGTTTCCTCCTTCCGGTATAAAATACAACAAAATGGACCCCATAACAACAATATCCTCCTTGAGAGTCGATCCAAGGTGTTCACACATCCATGTAAAACTTGCCAAATAAAAAACTTCACTTTCTTAGCAATCTCAATCCTCCAACAAGCAAAGAAAACAAACTCCCTAGAAAAAGAAGGGTCCAGCGGACAACAAAAAGAAAGGAGTTAGAAGAGAAACCATCCAAAGGGATTCCAAATAAGCATATGCCTTCTCCCACACCTAGTGTTAAACTTCCAGTAATGCCAACAACGAAATGACATCAGTCGCTTTCCTATCGATCAAAAAGCGAATAACCCCAAAACAAAAGGACACCAAACTCCACCACAAAGATAAAAAATCAAACAAACTTTTAAAGGAGGAAAGATGATAAAGACAAGGTACACAGAGCAAAGGGACTACCTCCCACCCACTAATCTTCCCGAAAATACACCAACCACACTACAGAAAAATTGGTCATAGATATAACCAATTATTTTTTAATTACCCAATTGAATTGATATAAAACAATTTGGGAAAAAATATAATTGGTTCCTAGGGGAGGGGGTTCTCTCTTCCCTGGCCCTTACGTTGCTTTTCCTTTGATCTTGCCTTAAACACATCAAGCTAATTCTTTTAAGCATATAAATGCATCAATTCATTTACTGTAAGAATGATATATATTTTAATAAATGTGTCCTTTCCGTGTCATATCCTAGATTTTTAAAATATGGTGTGTCGCCGCGTCCGTGTCGTGTCGTATCCGTGTCATCTATGTCCATGCTTCTTAGAGAGCAACTTATCCAACTCAAAATCAAAAAGCTTGCTGTTAGAAAATGAACCCATTGGAATGCAATTATACTAACTATTTATGCTTCACTATTCTTAAGTGTTAATGGCTTACTTGAAAAGGTTCAATATATGAAAGATCAAATTGCAATTCTAAAAGATCGGTGATGAAGCTAAAAAATGAAACAAGCATTAGGGACTAAATTATGTATTTTGCGGGGGAATATATTATATATACACAGATTATGATGTTCGGTAGAAGCGAGATTGGAACCCACGACTGGAAGCTTGGGTAGCAGGTCCTTCTACTACTGAACTAGATTCAGAAGGTATTATGATGTTTGGTAGAAAAACTAGTCTAAAGTTCCTAACAGAGAATAGCCTATAAACGTATACTAGATCTTTCAATATTAGAAAATATCTAGCATGTAGTTTCAAGGGGTCTAAAACCATAAGCTCGGATTAGATTAAACTAGATGTCTATGTGTGTCCATACCAACTTAAGACCTTGATTATACTAGCAAACTCACAAGACATCCACCAAACTCTTCTACATCTGGTTGCCAACAAATTCAAATCCAACCCCCTAAGCCATTTACATTTTCTAATTGTCTCTATTGATCACTATCCCAACCATGGAAAAGCAAGTAGGTACCTAATCAACTTAGACTTAATTTCCAATATCAACAATGCCTCCCATCCTTAAAATGTGCTCCATCCTTTTACCAAGTGTAGTTTGGTTAAAACTTTAAGATATGCCTTTAACAGGAAACGCACACATAGAAAAGGAACAAAAGACGACTGAGCTGTTCTAATAAGCACAACGCCATTGCTTAAAATAGCTAAAAGGTAATATACGTCAGTGCAGAGCATACACAGACACAAAAGGATTTGAGCGAAAGACGGATACTCTGAAGCCAGCATCTGTAGCACCACCAACTATATGACAACGAGTAAACTAAATAGACAGATGAAATGAATTATATAAAGAGGTAAGGTTACAAGCATAATATTAATATGAAAACCAGCTACCGTGGGAGCTAAAGCATGGCAGCTACAACTAATTGTCTTGTAAATTTCAAAACGTGTGTGTCCATGACGAATGAAATGAAGATTCAGACACAATAAACTTACCATTTCAAAAAGCTCAATGGAATTTTCTATACATATGCGTCAAACACGATAAATTTTCGTGCCCATGTCAATTAATCATGAATTAACAGGGCAGCAACACTAGCCTCGATGCACGCAATCACATTGCATAACCCATACGAAACACAATCACATAACCATTAAATCCCCTAACGTCGAATAACCCAAAATCATTGCACCCCTGGCAAATCCCCAAATTTAAAATTCTAGGGTTTCGGAGAATTGAACCGAAAACCAGCAAGCAAGAAAATAATCACCTGAATTTCCAAGAGAGTGAAGAAATTGGAAGCTGGGAAGGCTATTATTGGAGAAGACAGAGAGTTGGTTCCCTCAGCTTGGTGTGCCCTAGGGTTTTGTGCGAGGGAAAAAAAGTTGGTTGAATTAAAATGGAAGGAAAATTGGCCAAGAACACAGCACGTCCCTGCAAATGTCAGCCATGAAGCATCGTTGAGAAACCCTATTTGTCCCTAATTTCTGTCACACTGAGTCTCCAACGTCGAGGTTGGTTTCGATGGAGTTGAAAATGAGGGACTATGCGACCTCTGCGAGTAGTGGGCTGGGCATGAAGAAGACGACGAAGAAGGGGGCCTTTGAAAATATGGGTATTCATTTTGGGCTTTTTTTTAATTCTTATAAATATATTATTTTTTAAATAAATATTTATTTTTATTTTCATCACTATTTTTCATTATTTGTTTTTCTTTTTCTTCAAAATATTAGCTTTGGGAATGAGTAGGAAATGTTTATAATCAATAAATTAATTTGAGATGTGAATTAAACACCTTGACTATTTCATTTGTAATTTATAAGCATTTTTCCTTGTAAATTTTAGATTCTTTCCATGGATGATTCCAAAATTGGAGAAAAATGTCAAATGATTCAGATTTTGAAAAAGAAATGTTAAATAATCGTTTGATGACGTCAAATTCGAGTGGAATTACCAAAACATGTTATCCAGCACGCAGATAAGCATCATGTTCGTCTCGCTCTCGCTCACTCTTTTTTTCTCACTCACAAATCACTACTCTCTCTCAGTCACTACACTCTCTTTCATCTCGACCTTGTCCATCTCTTGATCTCGCACTCTCAAAATCACTATTCTTTCATCTCGATCTCGCTCCTCTCTAAATCTCGCTCTCTATGTCTCTAGCTTTCTCAAAATCACTCCTTGAAAGAAGACGAGCGCCAAAGCTAGAGAAGAAGTAGTGGTCGTGCCAGAGAATAAGTAGAAATCATGCTGGAAAAGAAGTAGAAGCCATAGAAGAAAAGGTGATTTGAAGAAGACAAGTGCTCGAAGGAGAAAGGAAAAAGATCATAAATCAATGAGAAATATCAATATTGTAATTGCACATGGTTATGAAATTCGAAAATTGGCATTTGACTTTCTTTTCAAAAATTGGATCATTTGTCATTTTGGACTTTCAAAATGGGGTTTGTGTGCCGTTTCTCCTAAAATTTATAATATTTTGAACAACTTTTCTAACTTTATCGCAAAATTGTTTGTATTTTAGGAAGAGTGTTAATTTGATTGTTGAATCCTTGTAAGCTTATTTAAGATTACACTTTCCAATTAAATCATATTTTTAACTTTCCTTTTCTTATCTTAGTTTCTACTTGATATTTACAAATTTGAAGCTTTATTAGCAACTATGTTTTTTAATTAATGTTCGTGGTCATCTCTTTCATTGATACAAATGACTACATTTGATGTCTCGTACTCGTTTATAGTGTAACAAAGTTAGCATGCCTCTTAAGGTAGATTTATTCTACACCGGTCAAAGTTGAATAGGATGATCATTTAACTTGGTTTCAATGTGTCTTATTCGACAATGGAACATAAATTCAAAAAACGGTTCCATGATAGTGGAATCATTCATCAAGAAAGTTGCGTATCAACACCACAACAGAACAGTATAGTCGAACGCAAACATCGAAACTCACTCAACATAGCTCGAGCACTCTGTTTTCAAGCAAACCTTCCGCTATCATTTTGGGCCGAGTGTATTCTCACCACCACCCTTCTCATTAATAAAATGCCCATGGCAACTCTACATTTTAAATCACTTCATGGGATAAAATGCCCATGCAAACTCTACATTTTAAATCATTTCATGGGATACTTTTGAAGGAATTAGAGCCCTTCATAAAAGAAGATTTTACAAAATCATTCAATTTAATTTGGAAATCCCAAAATATCAGTACATCAATAAATAAAATGTTTGTGGGATCAAATTGGAAGAAAAAATGTTTTTAGATAATTTTTTCTTGAGAGAATTGTCGCACACCAAAAAACATGCCAGAACCGTTCTATTCACTTTTGTTCTTTCTACGTTTTACCCTAAGTTGAGAGAATAAAGGAACATGGGAAAACAACCCACGTTCCTTAATAACAATACATTAATATTAAAATTAATAATTAATAATTAGTTAAATTATATTAATTAATATTTGATTGAAATCATATTTAAATGAATATGTCTAGCATACCCTATAGTTTTTATTTAATAAATTTAATTACAAAATTAAACTAAACTATTAATTAATTATCAAAGTAATTAATTACTAAATTAAATATCTTATATTTAATTTAAAACAAATTTGAATCATATCAAATATAAATTTCTCTTATAACTTATAGTTTTAATATGTATCATATACATATTAAATTTTAACCTATAGTTTTAATATGAATCTAATTCACATTAAATTAATATTTGAACTCATTCAAATATTTTATTCTCTCATAAATTAATTTTGAATCATATTCAAACTTAAATTTATATAATTAAGTTTAATTAAAATATAAACTTTATATTATAATGTATCACCATACATATATTAATTTTCAAAGTAAATTTGGACATTTTAAATTACAACTAATATAAATAAATTTCATTATCTTTTACGAACTAAGAAGGGGACCTAATGAACTTACAGATCAGAAGCTACAATGATATAAGGTTAATTGGCTAAACTCATTAACCACATTAATCAATATTCGTTAACTGTGTGCACACTCCACAAAGACTCACAATTGAACTCTTCTCAGTGTAGATATATTTCTATGTCCACAGATATAGACTAGTAACAGTAAGTTAGTCATTCACAAGTGTTTGTAACACCAGTTGGGTCAAAGTATCGTTTTACCCTAGGTTACTTCTAGTCATTTAATACCAATGCTCCTTTAATGAACAATCTGTTTATGGTTCAACCACTAAACAGAAAGTCCTCTCGTGTCATAGATAGGGTAGGATCCTTTGTTCAAGTCCTGAAGACACCAGTTAAGGAAGCATTCATCTAGTTACCCTAAAGTCGATAAGGAGTGAATTATATCTTGTGTGATTATGTTTCCAGCTCCCCACTTGGTTAGTAATCTGATCACTCTCATCTATACAAATCAAAAGACAATCCCTCGTGAATAAAAGTTCATGATCCACTTAAGATTAAAACTACGTTACCTAGGTCATTATAATGAAATAGAAACTCAACTAGTTAACAGAGTTACATCTAGTGGTTACTATTTTGTGGTACAGTCTTATGAAAACTCATTGCACATGATACCCTCACTCGCATGTCACCTACACGAACATGTTGAATCATTGTGTTTGTATCAAATACAAAGTGAGTCGTATCCATAGTGTTACCATAATAAGATACCTAACATTATCCCTTTACTATAGACCATTTAAGCTTTATCTCGAAAATTGATCTTTGTATGTCTCTACATACTATTCAATAGTCATCAAATAGCTTAAAATGTTAGTTTATTGGATTTATGTTATTAAGACAAAACTAATAATATAATCAATAATGTGTATTGAAATAATAACACTTTATTAATAATGATATTATTAATAATTGTCAATATATTATATTTACTATATGTGAGTTTTAGGACATAAAGCCCAACAAACTCCCACTTGGACTAAAACTCTAGTGTCTATGGGATATACATAATAAAGTAATCCTCAAACATTTGAAATGGTAAAATGTAAAAGTATATTACATAAAACGTATATATATAAATACAATAAAGTAGGGTATCCTCATACCTATTACACATCTCCCACTTGCCCTATTAATATCGTAGACCTAGACTTTCTAGATGACCCTCTGTAACGACCCAACTTTTCTGGGTAAGTCGATGTCGTTAATTTTTGACAAAAGACTTTGGTTGATACAAAATGAAACGTAAGTCAATTTAAAAACAAATTATGTCAGGCCTGATTTTCAAATATTCAAGAAAACTTAAAAATAACACTATTTACAAATAAAAGTTTGTAAACTAAGTTTTTAGTACATCTTAAACCTCAAAAGAAACCATAAGCGGAAGCAAAATGACACATTCCCTATGGCAATCACGCTTCCTTCCTGCCCCTCGCCGGTTTGCCACCTTTATTTCCTTTGCCTGAAAATTAAACATAAGAAGGGTGAGTATAACAATACTCAGTAAGAGACCCTCTACTGGTCTCGTCAGGGGAAAATAAATTGTTAAAGTTCTATTGGAACACCCTGTACAGTCGCAGTCTTGTGATCCCGTAGGATACACATCTCAGTCTAACGCCCCGAGGGACGTACATATCAGTCTAACGCCCCGAGGGACGTACATATCAGTCTAGTGTTCTGCAGAAACACATATCAGTCAAATGCTCCCGAAGGTGCACAATAAATTGGTGATCCCGTGGGACACCTACAAGGTAAACATCCCAATACAATCTAACAATTTATTCCCTCATTTCATTCAACCCATCTTTCAGTTACTTCAAGTCACAAAGTTCTTTCTTTCAACATCCTAACAGTCAACTTATTTTACTACAGTCATATGTCTGTCAATAATATGCTAATACATCAGTCAATCCACTATACAGTCAATGCACCCCTCAGTTCACCAGCACACAGTCATACTTTAGCGTAATCATACACCCAATCTAAACGAGAATCTCATACAAACACAATCTACAATCTCCGTCCTGTCCACATACACACATTTATATATAGATTTCATGACAATCACAATCACGACATACATTCGACGTCAAGTCTACTTCAATTCATATACATTCATATATATTTTCAGTCAGCCCACAATATACATTCAACACACATGCAGTTCACAATCACAGTTCACAATCACAATTGAGTCCAGTAGAAAATCCCTTACCTCAAGGTTATGTAAGTTTTTCAATCGGGCTAAATTCAATAAGTCAAATTCCAAGTAGAATGAAGCAACAATTCCAATGAAGCTCACGTTGGAACTTAGATATCTAAGCACGACCTCTTCAGTATCACCTTAAAATCAGCATTACCCAAATCAATTAACCAGTTTTTAAAACTTACTAGCCAAGAACAATATTACTATATCCACGATACCAATCAACTCACAACTTGGAGGTCAAATCCACGATTAGAAGGCAGAATTCACGTCGCGACGTTTTGCAAACGAAGGCAGAAGGGTTTTGGACGTTCAACAGCAGTTACGCGCGGACGGGAGTAGCCCGGCAACGTAGCCGAACTCGTGCGATGCGGCGTGACCTGCATCGGCGAGGCTGTTCGTGACTGAGGCGTGCGACTTGCCTCGCGGACGGAGATAGAGACGGCGGAGACGGTTCCAGAACCGTGGCTTCGACAGAGACAGAACCGGCTGAGACGGTTGGGCAGCGGCAGAAGAGCAACGGCGCTGCAGATCTGGACTGGCAGCGGCGCGGTCTTGCTTCGCGGCGGGGCTGCGGACGGAAGAAGAAAATGGAAGGAAAGGATCGGCGGCTGGCTGCGGTTGGCTGCGGCGGGACGGGAAGAAGAAGATAGAGGTGGTGGTTGTGGCTGGGCTGCGGCTGGCCACGAACAGAAGGAGAAGAGGACGGTTGGGGCGGTTGCTGCACGAACGGAGAGAAGGGGAAGGAGGGTCGCCGCGCACGGGAGGAAGAAGAAAAGGGAAAAAAAGAAATTTTCATTTTCTTTTTCTTTTTATTTAAAAAATATATAAAATAATTATAATAAAAAAAAAAATATATATATATATATTTAAAATTTTCATTTTCTTTTCTTTTATTTAATAAAATGTAGAATAAATATAATAATAAAAATATAATTAAATACATATATATTTAATTATATTAATACATTTTCAAATCTTCTTTCTCCCCTTCAACATATTTTTAAAAAAAAATCTTGAACAAATCGAAATAATTCTCTCAAAATAATTTACCTTCAAGTTTGGGGCGTTACACCCTCGAACACTTTAGCCGTAAGAGTCTTCGTAAATGGATCAACAATGTTTTGCTTCGAAGTGATCTTCGTGACGATCACATCCCCTCATTGCACAATCTCCCGTATCAGATGATACTTCTTCAAAATGTGTTTTCCTCATTTGTGGCTGCGAGGTTCTTTAGAATTGGCTACTGCCCCATTGTTATCATAATATAAAGTGATGGGCATATTCATGTTTGGAACAACTGCCAAATCACACAACTTCATAAGCCAAACTACTTCTTTTGCTGCTTCACAAGCAACGACATACTCATCCTCTATAGTAGAGTATGCAATGCATCCTTGCTTGAAGCTATGTCATACCACAACTCTTCTTTTAAGGGTAAACGCTGATCCCGATGTAGATTTCCTAGAATCCTTATTAGTTTGGAAATCAGAGTCAATGGATCCTGTAAGGATTAAACCCTTAGCTCCATACACAAGCATGTAGTCTCTCATTCTCTTAAGATATTTGAGAATAATTTTAACCACCGTCAAATAGTCTAACCATGGGTTGGACTGATACCTACTAACTATTCCCACTACACAATAAATGTCTGACCTAGTGTAGAGCATAACATTCATTAAGTTGCTCACAACTAAGACATATGAATATGTCTAATATCCTCAACCTCTTGAGGTGTCTTAGGACATTGTTCCTTAGACAAGTGAACCTCATGCCTAAAAGATAATAAAACATTCTTAGAGTTCTACATCGAATATCGAACCAACATTTTTTCGATATAGGTTGCCTAGATACTGCCAGTGTTTTGTTCTTATGCTCCCTTACGATTTGGACCTAAGAACATATTGTGTGCCTCTCCCAAATCTTTCATTTGGAATTGAGTTGCTAGTCAAGTTTTAACACCCATTAAGTATCTTACATCATTTCCAATGAGAAGGATATCGTCCACGTAAAGTACTAAGAAAGCTACTTTACCTTTGTTGATTTCTTGTATTCACAAGGTTTATCAACGTTTTGATCAAAACTATAAGATTTGATCGTAGTATCAAACCTAATGTTCCAAGATCTTGATGCTAGTTTTAACTCATAAATGGATCGATTCAGTGTGCAAACTTTTTCTTCTGACATTGGGTTATGAACCCCTCGGGCTGTGACATTGATAACATGTAGATATACCCATTACTATAACCTCTTTTGTTATAATAATGAGGTTAAAACGCATAAGAAGATGATCAGAACGCGTAACTTACGTTCTAAATATATAAGTAATTAGAAATATATATTACATAAGTATCATGCTTGTTTTACGCGATTGATATGACTTATTGCATAGATTTAATCACACAATACAGAAAGATAAGGTGATCATTTTATGCACGATGAACCTGTGTCATGACGTATTACAATTGCATTATACAAAGGCAAAACTACTAAGTCCTAGTTTGTCCTCCACAAACCAAGTTTTTGGCCTCGTTGTCGGGAAATTGATTTTTTAGATATTAGAGTAGAGTCTTACTTTAATTTTGGGTAAAACATTTGATCTTGGTGAATCACACAATTAGCCAAAAATCGCGTGAAGAGATCCAAGGTACTAGAGTAGTCTGTATTTTCTTGAACCAACCCCAAAATCAGGGTATCTTTCAGTGGATGACCAAGAGAAATCTTAATGGATGTGGCTAGTCGCAAATGAAAATGAGAACCTCTATGAACTCGTCAAAGAAAGTGTCCTCGCATCAATCTAATGAGATTCATGTGTCACCTAGTCCCGAGGAAAGGACCAAGAAAGGTCATTTGGGCATTATGATGAATGATTGTGAGCAGAAACTTATTGCGATGTGCAATCATGATGCAGAGAGTCATGATGTGAATGATCTATGGAGTTCATGAATGATGCGGTGAGGAAAAGTATGCAGAGTAGAAGCGATGATACCAGAGTGCTTCCTTGCCAAATAACCTAAACGCATGGATGCATCTGTAATGTATAATTCTAAAAAAAAAAAATTATTATTAAGAAGTGCATCCTTATATTGGTGTACTTACTTACTTATACCCTCATACCTCTGTAAGTATTCTTATACTTATACATGAATTTTGTATTCGATTTTTGTATATCCTATCTTATAATGGGGATCGCGCGGTATACCGCAAAGTTATAACCCGACAAAGTAAGGCAACAGTAAAAAGACTCTATGAGAAGGCGTGAGTCAAACATGTTAGGTATTCTGACCTTATTATACGTTAAAGCCAAGGGTAGACTTCATTGAAAAGTGTTAGGGTTTTTAGGAAATAAGAAACATCTTTTTCTTCATAAAGTTCTTAAACCTCCAAGATGAAATGAGTATGTCGTACTGATAACTTGTAAAAATAAAAGTTATTGTAGCCTTCTAAGTAAAATAATGAAGTCTCATCGCATGAAAAGAAAAGAAAATAAAGAGAAAAAAGGTTAATTTGATTACTTCAGGAAAAGCCTAATGCAAAAGAACTTGATCCCTCTTTTACTATGTTTTAATACTCTTATCGCAGGATTCTAGACGAAGAAGAGGGAAACTCGATGAATAGCACAATAAATACAAGGAGACCCAACCAACCTTTCAAGGGCGAGAAAGTAGTTGCTAAGACATCAAGCCGCTAGTAAACAAAAGAGGTTGGTGGAAAAATCAGAAAAATGACAAATAAGTTAGACTGCGTAGTTGCTGTAACTTTTCATAAATCTTAATGACGCATGCCGACTTGTCAGCATCACTCCCTGCATATAAATAGAGTTTTTCACTTCCAAAGTAAGCGTGCACAAAAATTGGTTGAAAAGCAAGCTCTTCATATCATCCATTCTTCTCTCTTACCTTGAGTTTTAGGTGAGAGCTTAAATTAGAAGAAAGAGAGAGTCACCCTTCTCTTCTTTCCCTCAGCTATAGGCAAAAAAAATAAAAGCCAAAGAATATGAGAGATTAAACTTTGCGGCATAACCCCATGTTGTATTTCCATTTTCTATTTCTTATATTGTATTGTTTTGTAAGCAGAACTTCATGGCCAAAAGACCTAAAGTGTTAATTATGAAAGCAATGCATTTCTTCTTCCATTCTCCAATTTTTCATATCTTTACTATGCAAGTGGTTGATTAGTTAAGTAGGAATGAACAATGTAGTCAATGCTAAGAAAGTCATGATGAATGTTGTATGAGTTTTGTTTAGTTAAATGTGAGTATCTCAACATTTCTCATTCGAGAGAAGGGCAAAAATAGAGATTGTAAGTACTAAATGTGTAATAACCATATTTAACTAAGCAAGTGGCGAGAAGAGGGCCGCAATGCACTCTTGTCGCCATATGCATCATTTAACTTGTGTATTTACATCCTGAAAGGCAAGTAAGTATGGAAATACACTGAGAAGTTGCTTGCCTTAAAATGTAGTTAAGAGATGCTTGTAAGGTAACTTAGTCTTAATCTTGAGTGTATTATGAACTTCTGTTCACAAGAGATGGTCATTTGATTTGTACGGGTGAGAGTGACCAGATCGTCGACTCAATAAGTTTATCATTTTGAGGACAAGATCGAGTGGGGAGCTGGAAACATAATTACACAAGATGAAATTCACACTTCCCCACTTTAGGGTAAGTAGATGAGTGTCCCCTTAAATTGTGCCTCAAGGACTTGAACAAATGGCTCTACCCTCTCTATGGCATGAGAGGGGTTTCGGTTTATTGGTAGGACCATAAACAGATTGTTCATTAGAAGAGCACTAGTATTTAAGGATTAGAGGTAACCCAGGGGTACAACGGTAATTCGACCTAGCTGATGTTACGAACACTCGTGAAGAACTAACTTACTGTTATTAGTCTATATTAGTAGACACATAAATATATCTATGGTGAGAAGAGTTCATCTGTGAGTCTTTAGTGGAGTGTACACACAGTTATTAAATATTGATTAATGTGGTTAATGAGTTTAGCCAATTAATTCATATCGTTGTAGCTTCTGATTTGTAGGTCCATTAGATTCACCTCCTAGCTCGTAAAGGGTAATAAGATTTATTTATATTTGTTATAATTTGAAATGTTCAAATTTACTTTGGAATTTAGTATAATGTATGATGATACAGTATAATATAAAGTTTATATGTCAATCAAACTTTACTGTATAAATTTAATTTTGGATATGATTCAAAATTAATTTATGAGAGATAAAATATGTGAATGTGTTCAAATATTAATTTTATGTGAATTAGATTCATAATAAAATTATTGGGTAGGAGAGAAATTTATATTTGAATATGATTCAAATTTAACTTAATTTAAATATAAGATATTTAATTTAGTTATTAATTAATTGAAGAATTAATTAATAGTTTTGTTTAATATTATTTAATTAAATTAATATAAAAGTATAAGATATTAAACATATATTCATTACCTAAGATTTAAATGAAATATTAATTAAATATGATTTAATTAATAATTAACTAATTGATTAGTAGTTATTTAATGGAAATTTTTTTAAAATAGTATATTTTACAAAATATTTACAATCTATAGCAAATTCTATCACTGATAGTTATTGATATGTTATAGTGATAGAATCCAAAATTTTGCTATAGCTTATAAATATTTTAATTTGTTTTGCTATTTTTAAAATTGTTCCTTAATTAATTAGTTGATTTGAAATTTCTATTAATTTAATAATTTTTAAATTAATAGAATCTCATGATTCTCTCCTACTTCCAAGAAGGAAAGAGATTTATAAATATCTAGAATAAAACAGTTTTTTTAAGGATTCAATCAACAAAAAAAATAAGAACTAATAATTTTGTTTGTTTTGCAAAATAGTTTCTCCAAAAAATCTCTAAATTTTTTTCTATTACAAGTGGTTCCCACAAACAAATCTCATCCCAAAAGAAAGGAAGGTCTACGACGAGTGATGTCTCAATTTGGAGATTTATTTTGTAGATTCAGAGACATCAAACAAGTAAGTTTTTTTCTTCCTCTAATCTATAATTAGAAAGCATGTTTAGTCTTTTAAGTCTTAATAAGAAAACTAGTTTCTTAATTATTTTTGCCAATGTACTGATATTTTGAGATTCTCAAATTAAATTGAAGAATGTTTCTATCAAATCTTTCGTTGTCATAGGACTTTTATCCCTTCATAGTAGACATGAACCTTAAAATCATCTATCAACCAACTACCAATTACTGTTGCAAAAAGCTTGCATATGGCAAAATTTTGGGTAGTATTCAATGATCAGTCATGGTCAAAAATGTATTTTGTAGCATCCACAATTCACTCTTCTTATAACGAGATGCCTAACATACCATTGCACCCTTCTTGCAAAAATTCAAGAAACCTCAAATTTGATACTGTAGTTCTAATTTAAAAGCTATTCTTCAATGCTATTATGCAAAAACACTTTTTTTACTTTCAAATAAATTGTTTTCTTCAAATCACCATGAAAAGAAATGTCTCTTATAACTTCATCCTTTGAAACAAAAGAAGGAGAACCTATATTCAATGATATCTCAACATTCTCACGTACCTTCGTAAAATATTCACACTTTCATGAGCAACTAATGGATGTCTACTAGTTGTATCTTTAGAAAAAGCTAAATACCAAGCAACATCATTGTCTTTCTTTTTTGGCACCATAGTTTCAACATTGTTTTTACCAAAATCAAGTAAAACGGATAATTCTACCGAGTCATCCAGTTGAATTTGTTCATATATTAAACCAACCAGAGAATTAAAGTTGACTCGGACATCTACCAAAATTTCAGCAACTAGAGTAATTCTCATAAACATTACATCCATTTCATTGACATCCATAAAAATAACGATAGGAATAGACATTGTAATTTGTAAAAAAAAATACAATTAAGTATTTAATGGTGATAGAAAGAAATAGATAGACATAGATATACATCCAAAGAAATAGATATCTATCACCGAATAAAAGAATAAAATGTACAAAACAATAATAATAAATACGATGTAAGAATAAATAGACGATCATGCAATAAAATAATATACATTAAACTATCATGTTAGCTAATAAATGATCATTTGACAATGGTAAATGATTGTATTGAGTGAAGTAAACGATCGTTTGACCATGTTGATCGTATTGAATATTGTAAACGATCGTATTGATGTGGTTAAACGATCATGTTTATATTGATAAGCAATCGTGTTGACATTGGTAAATGATCATGTAATTTAATGTAAATGATCGTGAAAACTTCGAACTATCGATCTTTATAATGTACAAAATTCTTACAATAATACTGAAATCTTCTAAACATCTGAAACGAAAAAAAAAAAAAAACTTTAGAATTCTTACCACAAACAAAAAAAAAAAAAAACAAAAATGATCTTCATAATGAAATATAAAATTCTTAGTTTCTGATGTAAATGATCGTGAAAATTTTTAAATTAACAATCTTCATAGTGAAACACATAATTTCTATAGTAATATTTAAATCCTCTATTTGAAACAAAAACAAAATTTACAATTCTTACAAAAAAAAAATCTTCATATATAAAGATACAATTCTTAACAAAATTTTATAATCATCTAAACAGTTTAGACAAAAACGATATTTAGAATTCTTACAAAAACCAAGTTCATTGCAACAATATTAACAGAGTAATATAAACAACGTTGATTGTCAAAGATTAGGAAGATGGCGAAGAAGAGAAAGAATATTCAAGAGGAAGAATATTGTCGAATATGATGAAATAAGATAAAAAATAATGGATATATAATCTATGTATACCGAAATTGAATGAACTGAATAATATATGTTAAGAAATATGATCAGAATATATGCTACAAAATGGAAGAATAAAAAATAAATTCTTTTAGGAAAAAAAATATATGCTAAAAAATAAAAGAATAAATAATATAAGTTCTCAATAATGAATAAAGACTAACCAATTCAAAATCACCAAACAGGAATGAAAGAAGAATGAACAAAAACCGAATTCAAAAATCCAAAAAGAAATCTAGCGTCGGAATTGATGATAACTTGAAAAAAAACTTTTGGTTTGGACATTAAATTGAAAATAATTATAGGATAACCAAAAAATATTATTAGGATATAGGTTATAAAATTTATACCGTACTTAAATCTTTGCAAAAATACTAAATATTGCATTAATAAATACAAATATATAAGAATTAATAATGGTTGTTGATAATTAAGGAAATATTGTTTAAAATTTTTAAAAATAAAAATAATTAAATGAATGTTAAAATTATCTTAAAATATCACGAATTTCTACCAAGATAATAATTAAAAAATTAGGATATTTGTGTAATATAAAAATGAGATGTTTTCTCTAAATCTTTTATTAATTTTTAGAGGGAAAGGCCCAACACAATAGCTTGTGGCTTTCGGAGGTCGCCTTTGCGTTGCACTACTGCATAGTCTGCATTGGACTGGCGCACCCCTCAAATATTTCGTTTCACATCTTTTTTGTTATCCTCCTTCCTACCTTGATGAAATAATATAAGTGGAAATTTATTTATGTTCATTGCATTTCAGTCTCGAAACCATTTCAATTTTCCTTCAATTTTTATTTCTTAACAAAAAAACACCGTTTGAAATAAACCATAACAAAATACACTTTTTTTTTCATTCAATTTCTTCAAATTTTAAAAACAAGGTTTCCCTAAACGTACCTAAATTGTTCAGTGTCAAGCTCGTCCTCCTTTTTTTTTTATTTGCAAGCTACCAAACTACCCTTTAATTATTTAACTAAGTGAGTCAGTTAGGTAGAGAGAACGTTTTCAAGTAGGAGTTGGTTTTCATCCACTTTACTAAAACAAAGTAGTATTCAACTCTATCTAATTAGGGGTTAGGAGCAACAATAACAATATTTGATAGTTGTTATTTCAAAACTTCCTATTTGCTACTTATTTTACTATTTTTGCAATAGACAAAATTTTCTATGCATCAAATACTATATACCTAAACATGAAAACTATGTTTTTACTTCGATTTTAAAGCTTAACCATCAATTTATTTTAGTATTCGAGCATCTATAAAAAATAAGAAATATTTTCAATCATTATTTTTTTTCGTTGAGATAATAATTGTTATTAAAGACTTATCTTTAGCATATTATTTACTATCATTTTTCCAATGTTGGAAAGTTAATCATTGTTATTAAAGACTTCTCTTTAGCATATTATTTACAAGAAACTGGATGCAAACAATTCAAATAATTGTTGACTTCTTATCTTAACCGTTTTTATTTTAAATTTTTGCCATCTCACCCGCACCAATTGACTTGAAACAATTAAATTGGGTGGTTGTTATAGGAGATTAATTAAAATGTGTGTAAGTCGACCTACAAACTCACAAGTATAAAAAGAATGGAAAGCCTATGGTTTCCTTTCTCCTACAATCTAGAACTGTACTGTTCTGATTTTTTTTCAATATAGCAGAAATATTCCTCCTTTTTAATATCATTACATCATATTAAGATTTGAAACTACAAATAACAAAAAGGTGCAAACCATAAAATCGAATGAGAAATTAATATCACAAATCAGGTCGAGTTCTCTTACTTGGTTCTGCTGTGGTAATAAGTTCTTGGATCTCCTTAGCATGGTTAGCCATTCCCCCATCTGAGTAAGCTCTAGCCATAGTCCTGTAGGTAGTCTTATCAGGTTTGCATCCTCTCTGCTCCATCATTCCAAGCACCTTCTTCATCTCCGCGAAACATTCTAATCGCCCGTAAGCATCCACAAGACAGTTGTAAAAAACAGTATCAAGCATTATATCAGAATTCTCAACTAAGTTCAGTACACTGTCAATTTTTTCGCGTTTTCCTGCTTGCCCGTATGCTCTCACAAGTGAACAAAGTGTTACACAACTCGGTTTGATCCTCTCTGATCTCATAAGTCTAAATAGATGCTCCATCTGTTTCAAATTCCCAGCCCTACCGAATGCATCGATAACAATGTTGTAGGTTACAATTGTCCATGAGTAATGATACTTCTGCATATACTCCATCACAGCACTCATTTTTTCGTAACTTTCAGCTTTGCCATATGAATCCAGAAGGATGTTGAAGGTCTGGATACTTGGTTGGATTCCAGCTTCCTGGAACTTTTCATAACACTTTTCCATGGTCTCTAATTGTCCACTGCGGCCAAAGGCCCGAAGTGTCGAGTTCATGGTCCAAACATCGGGCTTACAACCATCATCATTCAACATGTCCACCAGGATGGACTCCATTTCAGCGAACCTGCAGAATACATATACATATAAAAAGAAATTACTTTTTTGCAATGAAAGTAATAGACACATTCATCTGGTTGCCAATTATTTGATAGGAGAATGCAAATAATAGAAAGAGAATTGATTTCTGGTTTGTCTAAAAGACCAAACCCCGCTACTACACAATGTGACACCCCATGTCAGCTCCAACTAATAGTTACAATCAATCTGAGCTTCTAGCAGTTGAATTTGGAGTTAAAAATAAGGAGAATTGGTTGTGGTAGGTTTTATGGCTGCATCGAAAGATATAAGCTCCATCTAAAAGGTCAATGGTCATCTATAGTTTTCAAATCTAAACATAGTTCACTCAGCAACCAGATGAATAATTTATTATGTTCTCAAAAGGCAGGCAGGTCAGAATACATTTTTGCTTTGCCATAAGCATCAATGAAGGTATTATATGTAATAGTGTTCGGTTTTATTCCTCGAGTCACCATGTCAGAGAGTAGAGTTTGTGCTTTGTTGAATGCAAACACCTGCAAACATGACTTTATAAGGATAGAGTAAGTGTGAACATCGGGCTGGCAATCGGGACTGTTTTTCATCTCATTGAGGATTGAAAATGCCTCGTCAAGAAGACCACTCCTACTATAGGCCGACAAGAGAGCAGTATATGACTCATGACTAACTTCACAGCCTTCCTCAATCATCTCTTGGAACAGCTCGTACGCCTTTTCCTGTTGCTTACATTTTCCAAGCATGACAATTAGCTTAATGTACATCCCAGCATAAGGTCTGTACCACAACTGTTCACGTAGTAGTTCAAAAACCTGAAATCCACAGAAACTTGCACAACTAAGAAGACAAATTAGCTTCATCATGGTAGTTTTTGGCAAAGTTTTAAACTTTTCTTATTCTTAATAATGAATCAAATTTAACATTGTATGCTAATTTAACAATCCCTAAGATCTCAATGGTGCTAGTCTTTCATAAGTTGCTGGCCTTATAGTAGAGTATAGAATGCTCATCGGCAGTCCAGCTTCAAGTTTTCTCATGCATCCAAATTTACACTTGAACACAATCATCATCTCACTATATTCTGAGTCTGACAGACACCAAACTCAAATTACAACAGCAGCCTATATTTAACTTGTAAGACAAGCCAAAACTTTAAATCATTGGGGGCCAACAGAGGCTGATGTGCGTCAGAAAGACAAGATACCAACATGTCCTTTTCCAGTTGATCGCTAATGCACAAGCAAAGCTACCGGGTGAATGCCAAATTGTTGCTTTAAATCAAATTTATTCTTACCCCAAGGTTAACCTTTTAGGTTCCATGTTTGACTCAACAAGACAACAACAAAAACAATAGACACTTTGAAGATAATATAAAAAACGACACTTCGAAGATAATTTCTTCATGTCTCAACTTTATTGTACCAATATCACACATATTTATTCTCTTTCGGTTCTGCACTTGCGTACTGATTGATTCAAACAAAAGATACAATTGTTTCCTTTCCTAGTTCCTAAATAAAAAAAGAACCAACTTCTGACCTTCAATTGATGTTCATTTGCACTCAAAGCAGTCAAATCGAACACAGCTCCAGAGTAACTAAATCTCAACTTATTTTTGGATATCCGTGACTGTGAATGACCGACCAGCTTGTTGGCACCTCAACTAACAACTAATCAACTAATCTTAGGAAGGTGCTATCTGATCCAACAACATTTGGGTATCCAGGAAACTCTAACATATGAAACCACAACTAAAACTTAGATTAAACTCAAACATGAAGGAAACTGCAGGATTCCCAATAGAGCCATTTCAGTCATCATAAAAGAATCACAAAAAGGGGAAGGAAGAAAACACTTGACCTTCCTCGTCCAATAGTATCCAACCAAAATGACAACAAATTTCCAAATGAATAGGAGCAAAGCAAAAACAAAGGAAGAGGCAGCCTAAGACCAAAAGTAACAAACCTTGAGAGCAGACTCCCATCGCAAGGTCGTTATTCGATCATGAAGAGCTTCAAGAACAGTCCGAGGAAGCAGTTTCTTAGAATTATTGGGGCCTCTCTTCCTCTCAATGACGGCCTTCGTGGCTTCTCGGCGCAAAATCACCGAAATGGCTTTCTGAGAAGCAATCTTCCGATTGACCTCTTCCTTTCTCTCGCTCGCTTCCTTAGCCTTCAGCTTTGCAACGTCCATGCGTCCTTCGTGAGGACTTATCTTCATGAGCTTACCATCTGCAGTAGTAGTAGTAGAAGAAGAAGAGGAGGAGGAGGAGGAGGGGGCGGGAGATTGGAATTTGGGATGGGTGCGTTGTTGTCGACGAAGATAAAGGCGGTTATTAGTAGGGTTTGGATGGTTGATTGGGGGTGGAAGAGGGTTGGCGGCCATGGATGAGCTCTGATGAGATTCTCAGGCCATTCGCTTCAAATCCGTGGCGGCATTAATATCTCTCATTTCGGATGAATGTATATATTGAAATATTTTAATTTTTTTAATCCTTTAACCATAACCATTATTATTAACTAAAAAGACATATTATTAACTAACCAGACTTAGTTACTTTCAAACTTTAAAAAGAAAGAACTAAATTTTGAAACATACGTCCAAAATAAGTTAGATACAAAATTATAGGTGTTTCGACTTTCATACACGGGTTTCACATCTTCCAATTTTCTATTATATTATATATATATATATATATATTATGCTCGGTTTTCACACTTTCATCTTTTTTTTCATTATTTATATACAATAGGAATGAGTCACACATACTCCAAAAATAGGTGTTTTTAGAAGAAGTGTGTACCCTATTTTTGACATATGTTTCAAATTTTACATTATTTTAAAAAGAAAGTTCGTTAGTTTGTTAAGAAGTTGTTAGATGTAAACTACTATTCAAGTACCTCTATACAAAGGACTTATCTCGATATTTAATAATAAGTGGAATTATTCATTCACTAAAGATAACTTCCTCTACTCCACTATTGATATGGTATCAAAGCAATATTCTTCAAGAACCCTGTTGGTAGTATTTCAGACATCCTCATCATTCTCGTGTGTAATCCGCTTGAAAGACCACGTAACTACTACACATGAAAATCTCTCAGTAGAAGTGTATTATGCCAAAGTGACCACCATATGGCAAGAACTTGTCGAGTATCGCCATATTGATGAGTGCATATGTGATGGATCAAAGAAGATGATAGAATTTCTAAATGTTGAATTTGTAATGATCTTTCTCATGAGATAAAATGAATCATTCTCCTAGATTTGTGAGCCGTGAAGTGATTTCTCCTCAGGATATTGCTCTACGAATTCAGAACACGCTCAGTTATGTGTCTATTATCATTGAGACTGAAAAGAAGGTGCAGATTAATTACTCAATAGTCGTCAATACGGCTGGCAGGTATACTGGTACCTTTTTTTTTTTTTATCCAAAAGGCTTTTTATGATTAGGAAAGCTGTGATCTTTCATTTCCAAAGGTATGACCTTCCCTCTTCCATGGGGATAAAGGTAGCTATGTTTGGGGGCAGTTTTCTCTGCATCAAATCCTAGATGAGGCTAATGTCGTTGCCAAGAAAATAAGAAGGCGAAAATAATTAAGTAAAGAATTGATGAGTGCCTTTATCCTTCCCGTGTTGAGGGTTCAAAGACTTTATGAAAGGTCGGTGAAAGTGAAGAATTCTTTGACTTAAGGCAAGACCCCGAAATGGCGAGCCAACTACTCAACAAGTACCACATTATTAGAAATCTGTGGGAAGATGAACAGCACGAGAAAAGCAAAAAGAAGTCTCACATGGAAATACTAGCGGCTTTTTTAGAGTAGAAGGGTTGGCCAAAGGAATACCCACCGGAAGAGCTTAAAGAAAAATATTTAGCAATCGACTCGTTCGCCGTCAACCTACTTTTCGAAAGACTCAAATTCTCCACATTGATCCCTTACCACCAATAAACAAAGTATTTTCCCTCATCATTCAAGAAGAATGCAGAGATCCATTGGGATATCATCATCTATTGAGAGCATCACCCAGATGGCCAATGCTGACAAAAGATCCTCCTTTTGATCGATCGAATTTGTACACTACAAGAAATTGTTCCAATTGTGGTTACAAAGGCCATGTAGTAGACAAATGCTACAAGTTGCATGGATATCCACCTAGGTATGGACTGGCAAACAACAATTTAGAGCATCAACAAATGCAATAAAATTATGTTTAAGTTGAAAATGGAAAAGGAACAGAAGTAGTTAAGCCAAATCAATTTGCATTCTCTGCTCGCCTCACAAATGACCAATACTCACAACTTCTGAGTATGCTGCAAACCCACCTCAACACCCCTCAAAATGGCGAAAGCTCTAAAAGAGAAACCACTCATGTAACAAGTACTTGCTTCTCTACTTTATTCACCAACTATTAGGAAACACCTAAATGAGGCCATTGATTCTAGTGCATCTACACACATTTTTCATGACAAATCTCTATTCAATGTCCTTCACAGTACTGAGAATATATTTGTACTTTTTCCCACTAAAACACGACTGATAGTTGAATTCATGAGTGACATCTCTACAAATGTGATACTACGAGATGTCTTTTACATACCAGAGTTTAAGTATAATATGCTTTTAGTAAGTGCTTTTCTCAAGGATAGAAGATACTCGATTTACTTCTCTAACACTAATTGACTCATTTAGGACAAGTTGCTTTTGAAAACGATTGGGAAGGTTGAACTCTTCAATGGACTCTACCTACTCAATACATATCACAAAAAGGTTAAAAGTCACTTCACCAAACATACTGCTTTGATATGTAAAGCATCAATATCCACCTGGCACTAACGAATGAGACATCCATCAATTGCTAGATTAAAAGACCTATCATTCAAACTAGAAATCTCTGACTCCTTGAATTATAAAGAAGTTTGTCACATTTGTCTATTGGCTAAGCAACGCCGTCTATCTTTTATGCTTTAAATAGTGTTGCTTAACATATTTTTTGGCTAGTGCATTATTATATATGGAGGCCCTTTAAATCTCAAACACATGTTCACTCTTATTTTTTCACTATAGTTAATGATAAATCAATATATACTTGGATCTACCTCTTAAAAAATAAAAGTGATGTTTTGTGAATCATCTCACTTTTCTTTAAAATCATAGAAACTCAATTCTAAAAAGAAATCAAAACATTTCGTTCTAACAATGTCTTCAAACCAAACTTCAAAGAATTCTTTGCTACTACTAGTACTACACATAATTCTCTTGCCCTTACACTCCATAACAAAATTAAGTTGTTGGAAGATAGAGTACTAAGAAGGTCATCTTGTCACCATTGTTCATCCTCCTACCTAAAAGACTTTCATTGAAATCTCATAGCCAAAGAAATGTATCACCCCAAACACCATTCTCCTTCACTAACGACATCCCACATGATGCATACTCTCAAAACTACAAACACTACCTACTAAATGTTGCATTAGTCTATGAACAAACATATTACCACCAAGTAGTAAAATATCAAAACTGGAGAGAAGCTATAGCTGGAGAGATAAAACCAATGTTGGCATAAAAAACATGGAGGGTTATATCCCTACCGAAAAGTCATCACACAGTTGACAACAAATGGGTCTACAAAGTTAAATACAACCTAGACGATATAGTTGATAGATACAAAGAAAGCCTCGTGGCAAAAGGATACAACTAGAAAGAAGAATATACTTTTATGATATCTTCTCACCAGTTGTAAAAATTGTCACGGTCAAGATATTTCTAGCTATTTTCACATCTTACAATTGGCCCCTTGCTCAAAAGGACATAATTAACATCTTCCTAAATGGAGACTTGTTTGAAGATGTCTACAGGTCACTACCAATGGGCTACAAAACTTTTGAAATACCAAGAAAAAGTGAGAAACTAGCTTGCAAACTAAACATATTAATCTATGGTCTCAAACAAAGCTTCAAGACAATGGTTTGTCAAATTTGTATTAGCATTATCATCATACGGATTCCACCAATCAAAACCTAACTACTCACTAGTTACTTGATTAGGCAATAAAGACAACTTTGTGGTACTGTTAGTGTATGTTGATGATATACTACTAACTAGACCATCCCCTCAGCCATGGACTCAGTTAAAAGTGTCTTAAAAGGACACTTCAAACTCAAAGATTTGGGACAAGCTAAGTACTTTATCGGCTTAGAATTGTCTTGTTCCCAAAAGAGTTTTATGCTCTCTCAAAGAAAATATTGTCTACAAATAGTTCCAAGTTCCAAAAGAGTCTTATGCTCTCTCAAAGAAAATATTTTCATTTGCATTGTCTACTTTAAGTTCCAAGTCACTCAACTGCTTTTGACTCCACAATTGCATTTCTTGAAGATTACTTTGCCACTGAATCATATCTTCAAATCCATTTTCCATTGGTTTGCATACGTGGTGATTTATAAAATAGAATATATAATCCTTGTCAACAACTTCATGATTCTTTTCCTTTAGTGCTTCTTTACTCTTATCGTTTTGCACTGCAGCTTCTACAATTTTTATAGGTAGTGAAGGAAGGTGTGTCTCGCCAACTTCCTTAGAAACTGTTTCTTTTTCCTTTTGGAGTGGGTCATCAATCAGTTCCTCAAGAACTTTATTCCTTTTTGGGGCAGGTTTGGGTCGTCTGCCCCATCTTTTTGCTTGTTGAATGCATCATCACTAGACATGTTAAGGGCAATGAGAGGGTTTTGATATTCTTCTTGGTTTGAATCTTCATGATCAGGCAATTTGGTTTGGCTAACTGAGTCAAATTGTACTAAGGCACGGGAGTTGTCAAGTTCTTGCCTTGAAGGGGATGAATCAATTTAGATTTGGGGAGAGATTGGCGATTTGGATTTGAGGGGTTTTGGTTGGTGAGTCTACGAGGTGGACTTTGGTGATTTGAGTTTAGATGGGGACTTGGTTGTAGTGGTGGCAGTGGGTTAAATGGAAGCAAGAGACTATGGTTCCCTAGAGTCCTTGACCTTTGAAGTTCTCTCTCTCTCTCTCTCTCTCTCTATCGCGAGGCCTCCTCCTTACCACACCTCTTTTGCTTAAGAAGGAGTTTTCTTGTCCTCTATTTCTTCTACCCCATCCTCTTCTTTTTCCTTTTCTTTTTTTTTTTCGCCTCACTTTATGGTCAAGCTTTATTCTTTCTTCATCTCTTGTTTTTAATGTGCCTTAAATTGACTGCGTTACACATACCATCTCGACTGCACGCGACTTGTGGGAATTTTTTTAATTCTGGGCATGCTTTCAAGTAAAGCCTTTCAATAAGATGTGAGAAGGGATTAGCTTCCCGTTGATGGTGCAACCAGGCCTCTATATGTTCACAAATTATTTCATCCACGTCCACTGGTATCACCTTCATTATACAATAAAGGAGCATTATTCTTTCAAGTGAAATTGTACTGCCATGGCACATGGGCATCAACTTCTTTTTAACGAACACCAACCAAACACTTGTTGCTGATTTCAGATTGCACAGGAAGAGCTGATAATTTTCGTTGGGGTCACATTCCATGTTGTACCGGACCGAACTACGATATCTAATGCATCTTGCATGTCGCAAGGTGATGAGTCTTTGGAAATTGGTTGCCCTAATTGCGACTTGTTCCAATTTGTGCAACGCATTGATGGTCTTTTGTTCGTAGTTTATCTTTTTCCTTTTTACAATGACATAACGTCTTTCAGTGTTGAACTTGCCATTGTAAAACATGTCCACTACTTCAGGCCGAACCGTAGTTACCTCGAAAAAAAAATCTTTCCATCCTACTGCTTTGATAGGGCCTGTGAGAAATGGCAGTAGATGCCCCTCAAATGGGAAAAGTCATTTTTCCACCATATAATGTTTAGGTTGTTTGTTTGTGTCTGAGTGTCGAGAATAGGTGGGTCTGGGCTCCAGGTCGTTAGGGTGGTTTTTCGATCGGGAGTGAGTGGGATATTATTTGTTCTCGTAGTGTTCGGATTTGTTGGACGGGTTTATTATGGGGTAGGGGCAATGTTCCCAAGCATTCGTTTTGTGCTTGGGTGGCCTTCAAACATAGATTGAGTACTAGAGATAGGTTGCGAAGGTGGGATAGTTCAGTTCTGCTATCGTGCATTCTTTGTGAGGGGGGTTTTAAGTCTCATGATCATTTGTTCTTTTCGTGTCCATTTGGATGTGATATTTGATATCTAGTCCTTCAGATTATGGCTTCCTCTCATAGGATGAGTGTTGAGGGGTTGAGTTGTCTTGAATTTATCATCAAGGTATTTGGAAGGGTGTGAGAAGGAAGTTGTGGCGTGTTCTCTGGTGTGCTACGATCTATTTTATTTAGAAGGAGCATGATTATCGTCTTCATGGTGGTCAGACTCGTGAGCCTATTGTCCTGTTTAAGCGTATTCGAACTTATTTTCGTGCTTGTGATTGTGCTGGTTAATGGTTTTGACTATTCTTTTCGACTCAAATCTAAACAATTTTTTTTCAAGAGATTTTGATAACGACAGTTTATATTTTATCATTTACATTTTGGTAGCCAAATCTAAACGATTTTTTCATAATTTTTTGGTAAAAGATTGTTTATATTTAATAAAATGATAGTTTAGATTTGATCTTTTAAATTTGGGTAGCCAAATTTAAATAATTTTTTTCATTATTTTTTTTATACACGATCGTTTATATTTGAAAAAAATGATAGTTTAGATTTGATACACGATCGTTTAAATTTGCTATCCAAATCTAAACAATTTTTTTAGAATTCTTTATACACAATCGTTTAGATTTGGATATTTTGTGTACACATTCGTTTAGATTTGACTATCTGATATTCCAATGATTTTCTTTCAAAATCTTTATATGTGGAACAACCAAATAATAGTTTGAATTTTTTTTTTAAATATAGATCTTTTATATTTAATACACGATCGAACCAAATAACAATTTAAAAAAATAATAAAAACTGCAAAAAAAGACTATTGAAAGAATTTTTTTTTGTAAAAGATGAAGAGAAGAAAGCCAATGAAAAAGAATAATAAATGTGAAATATTTTGAACAAATAACGGGTTTAAGAATTTGTTATAAATAATTTTTTCATTTGTTATATTCATGAAAATGAACTAAAATTAAACCAACCATACCCTTGTTACTTACTCTTCCACTAGTGAGGAACCTATTATTTAATATTTATACTTTTATAAGAACAGGTCAACAAATGCAAACCAACTAATACCAAAACAATGAATTTATTTGTATTATTTAATATTGAATTGTGTCTACATAGCTTCATTCTATCAAAACCATTAACCAATTAAATGCTTCAAACCACATTATCTATTTTTCTTAGGTAAATTCCTTTTTAAATATTCCACCCATCCTATATGTTATGCAGCTCTACAACTCCAACTACCCAACTTTTTTTTTATACTTTGATCCCACCACCAATTTATGCAAAAATAGGTTTGCCAAACACAACTTATGGTGCATGTTGGTTTTGTCTTTATGATGGAACTTTTGTTTTATTTTGTGGGGTTCCACACACTTGTAGTATATGGTAAAATCCAAATTTTATACATACTCAATCTCTTCTTCTTAGTTACTAAAAAACATATATAATTAATTATCTTGCTTCAATTATAATTTTGTTTGTGAAAAAAATAAATTGCAAAAGGTTTTAAAGAGTGTAACACTACGTACTAACCATGTTATTTTTGTCGAACAAGGATCTCATTGCTTTGTAATACGTGTAACATTACAATAGTATCCTTGTAAAAGTAATAAAAAGAATATCGACTATATATTTATCGTTTCGAAAACATTTGAAGCGTAACAGTACAATTAAGAGTTTATGGAGATCTTTACGTTTACATTATGTCGTTACATCTTCTATTTATCTTTTTGTGGATAAGTGTCATCTAACACATGAATATAAAATAGCATCATCTAACTATCAACACATGTTTCAAAGGATTATTGCATCATTTGTTGTGTTACATCAATTTGGATTACATGATAAGGTGGTCTATCATTTTATATATATATATGGATGTGATCTAAACTATAGATATATCAAGCATAAGAATCAAATCGTTTATAGTATATGAAAGTTGATAGATTATTAGCATTCACCGGATAAAATTTATAAACTTTTACATTGTATACACAATTCATTACTATTATACAATACATCCACTTTTTACTTTAATTTAGTAAATTGTAACTTCAAAATATTAATTTCATATCCTATTGAAAATGTGAAGTTATAAATAAAACTTAATTATTTGTCCAACTATTACATAAATATTGATCAAAGTTTCAATCTAAAAAACTTAATTAATTGTGTTACGGATAATTTTGGATTAAAACAATACAATTGGACATGTACCAAGAATGAAAACAACAAAATTTAAAAGATAGCATAATTTAGGTAAAAAAAGTGACCAACTTAAAACCAAAATGGACTTAGAAAAATAGTACAACAACCCTTATGTTTGGTCTCTTAGCCAAGACCCCAAGACCAAGCCTCACAAATGACCTAATGAGCATGTCTCATGCATGCCCCGACCCTATCATTAATTGTAGACCCAAAAGACAAAGTATTGCTAGAAAATACCAAATAGAGCACAGTCTGCTCTTATACCCCAACCCACTAAGACAAAGGATAAGACTGATGTGACTCTAAAACTTAAGGAAGTTCTTCCTCAACTATACCTATAAATACAAATACATTATGTTAGTTTCAAGAGCACTCCCTCCACATCTAATATTCAAACTCTCTAGTCACTACACAGTTATACTTTCTAACTTAAAGTATCAAAGTTCAAATGACAAGAGTACCACATTGATTTGTAGATCTTTCTAATAGTTGGACACGTTCTTCTCTATTATTACAAATTTATTATTGTTTCATTTATTTATTATTATGAAACGCATTTTTCCTTTAATCTAGACTTGGAGTGTTTTTATTTATTTTATTTTTTCTATTAAATTGATACACTAAGTTGAGAAATTTGTAAATTTGAGGACGTCTAATTGAACTATTCAATTAATTGTCCGAGTAAAAGTAAAATACTTCTCAAAAGAACAATATTATATTTTTATTGTTGTGAATGGAAAATAATAAGTGGCAAAAATGAGTTTACACAAAGTTTGTATCATCTCGATGGAAAAATCAAGAACTAATTTATATTACTTTTTATGAAAAGAAAATAAGTAATTTATTGTAAAGTTAATATATATATTGGTAAGAACTTTATTTGTAATAAATAAAAAGGATAACCATTCAATTTTCCGCACTCTTTTTTAATGAATCATAAATTCCACATTTAGTTTCACAAATATTTTTATGAATCATAAATTCCACATTTAATTTCACAAATATTATGGAAATGTTTTGATAACATTTGGTTATAATATTCTTACATTATAATACTGTGTAAGCTATAATAATATGTTAACGTGTGTTTGGAGTACATGCTATTATTATAATTTATGTTTTAAAAAGCATATTTTTATAGTCTACATTTTTCACTATTCTTTTTTTACCATACATATGTATATGGTACATGAAATATACTCATTTTTCTTAAATATTTATGAAGGAAGTTTTCCAATTTCTCGAGACAAATTCTTCATCGATACTCACCACTGTGTAGAGCGTTTAACTCAAATTTTCTACACCAAAATTCTTGCATAATTCTCTAAATCCATCCCTTAATTACTCAACCCTTGAATCAATTACTCAAAAAATCATAACCAACCAAGCATTTCCTCCATTTCCTATCTATCATTTTAAATAGCAATCACGATTTCCATAAATGTTTTCAACACTCCTCAATATATTTACATCTTATACGGATTGCTGACCATATTATTATATTCTTTGTGTTTTAACCTAATATGAGTGTTATTAATGTAAAGCAATTCTTACTAGGGGTGTAAATTCAAACCTCATTATTACGTGTAAGAATAGGATTAAGAGAAAATTCTTTCATAAATATTTACAAAGCATTAAGAGATTGTTTCCATGTATTTTTTAAATACAATTGAGATAAGAGATTCACACTATAAATTTGATTTGTCAATTAAGTCGAGCTTAATAATTGAATGATTTATGATATGGTCTATTAGTGATAGACTCCTATCAGTTATAGAATTCGATAAATTTTATTATTTTTGTAATTTTTTTTAATATGTTGCTACATACTTAATTATTTTGCATCTAATGGCTAAATTTGCAACTATCCATGAACATTGGGTCTTCTTCTTGGAGGTACGAGCACCACCCCAAATCTTCTCCATTTTTTTTATGGTCGGCTTCCTACCTCCCCTCACAATTTTTCCCCTTCATTTCACCTTCAACTCTTCTTACCTCAACCATCCAACCACGCCACCACAAAGTTGTTGTCGATCATTGACATCATCTGTTGTGGAGTCATCGTCGTCCAACTCGTGTTGCATCTGTCGTTCACGTCCAATGTGAGACATCATTTCGAGTGGAGACAACAATTTTGACACCTTTCATACCAGCCATGAGTTGCTTTGACGTCGCCCCTACAACTGTTGTGCGCGGTAACTCGCCAAAGATTAAGCTAGCCATTACTTATGTCCATTCTTCTGTTAGATCCACTGCTTAGAGTAAGATTCTTACCATTCAAGGTTGTCTTTTGAGGTGATTTTTTTATTACCCATTAAGTTAAGCTTGAGTTTAATAATACCATTATATTTCGTTGTTAGATTTGGATTCTTGAACAATTTTAGTAGTTGTTCAACCGTTAGAAAGGTCAAAATTGGGCGTTTTAGAACTTGAGTAAGATTTTAAACTTGATTGAGTGGATCTTGAGTACCCACCGAGCTTCGTTGTTATTATTGAACAACTCATAGTTTTTGGATGTTAGGATTTGATAGTTGAAGGTCATTAGAGGATTATTCATTAAAATTAATTAAGGTTACTTTACTAACTACTTGGCAAGTTTTAGAGTAATTTCGTTGAGTTTTCTTATAGTTCTCAAATACTCATTTGCCCATGTTACTCGGATCCTTGAGTTGAATGTTAAAGGTTGAAAATTAACTTTTCATTAACTTTGGAGTTGACTTGGGTGTTACTTACGTAAGCTTTGAAACATATAAATGGTTCTAGGTACTAGATTCTAATTTAGAAAGTCATTAATATGTTGTCAAGGTAATTTCGACAAGTTGATAATGTTTTAGGTAAATTTAGTGAGCTCACTTACGGTTCTTGAATACCCATTAAGTTTTAGCATGAACTTGATATAACTCATATTTTATGGGAGTTACTATCAAAATTTTTGTAGAAATTTAGGTTGAAAAGTGTTGTTTTCAAAAAAACTATTTTCATACTAGGATCTTGGTTAGAAGGAAAAACTAGAACGGGGCGTGACAATTTTCCCCAATCTTCGTTACCTTATACCCAAAGAATGGTTTCTAGCTTTTGGTTGGAGTTAATGTCAGTTTTGGGTGGTGGGAAATCCTTCCAAGCTTCATTACTTGCTTTATCGAACTCTAAAAGCAGGTTCTTAAAAGATGATTTTTGGAAAATATAAAATTCAGATTTGAGTAATCTAACTATAATGAATTCCAACCAACTATATTTCAATGCATCATCATGCAAATAAAAATTCAATTCCACGAGTGAGACGAGAATGATGAATCAAAAGCAAGCTAGCGTGCATCAACCTCGTGGATGACTCGATCTCCATAGCCACACTTCGAATGCAGTCACATAAGCTCCCAGAATCTTGAAGTTGAGCTCTGAAATGCTCAAATTGTTTCTCTACCGAAAAAGATGAGGCAAGAGCATCTGCGTCAGTGCTAGCCATGTTGGAAGAGGAACAAGATAAATAAGTAAAGGTCGAATGATAAGGTTCTTCTTGAAGGTTGATACACAGTAGAAGACGAGGAAGCAATGCAAGCATAGAACTAGATGAGTGAGGGAGGGATTTAGAGAAGTAAGGGAGAGGGAAGGAGTGAGAGCGAGTAGTGAACACTCGGGGGTTATAATAAACTTTATCCCCATTTATGTTAATTGGTGGGCCAGACTTGAAAGTGAGATATAATAGCACACTCCATCCCACGGACCAAACATGCCCTTGCATCTTTTAGTTCTTCATTTTTCTTTTTCAGTTTGGGTAATTATAATTTGTGATAATTTTAAAAATAATAATTAAGTATATAACAATATTTAAATTTGTCGGTAATAGACAAATATTTGCAACATGGTCTATCAGTGATAGACTTTGATAGATTTTGCTATATTTGCAAATTTTTTAAAATGCTATTATAGACTTAATTATTTTGAATTTAATTGCTACATTTGCAATTATCCCTTTTAGATTTGAATATAAATAGCATTGTTTTGGTGGAGTGCAATATAGAAATTCTCTTAAATAATTACAAAACAAACCGAAACTTAACCGTGTGTTAATTATGAAAAAAATGCTACTAAATAGGCAAAAATACAAGAACAAATATTTAGGTAATTTTAAGGGCGACCAAAGTTAAATGAATTCGAAAGTATAAGGACCAAAATCGTGTTTAAAATAATCATTTGTATGTGAAATAGATCTAGTTTTTCTATTTTTTGGAGAGTAATACAAAAATAGTCATCATTTCCGATAATAATATTAACGTATGTGTATCTTACCTCACTAAACTAGACTTAGTTTAATTAACAAATTTTTATTAATACCAAATTTATATAAAAAAATATATACTTTTAAAATGAAAAAATAGATGAAAGCTGGAAAAGTAAGCATAGTTAAGCTACTAATTAGCATGTAGTCATTTTCCATGATATAAGTTCAAATATTGTACTCTATTATTTCCTACACAATAATGTAAAACATAATAGGTTATTAAAGTACTACTCTTACCGAAAAATATAATGATGATAAGCAACTTTAAAATCAAATGTTATTTAAAAAAAAAAAACTAATGGAATAAAAAAAAAAGTTGAACAATCTAAAATCAAAATAACCCAATTATATACACATTCACATGACCCACCACTATACAAAGTACCAAACCATTCTATATGTTAAAGTCAATATATTAATAAAGTAAAATTATAGGGACTAAAAATAGGTTTTATTTATGAAATTCATGTGTTTATGTATTAAAAAAACTAGAAAATCGGTAAAAATAAAATAAAAACGAAAACAAAAACAATAATAATAATAATAATAATAATAATAATGATAATAATAATAATAATAAATGGTTATGGTTTATCTGAAAGAAAGGGACGAAGACAACACATTTTACCCACAATAACCGCTCCACTCCACAAAATCAACTTTTATTCACACAAGCACAAATCATTGCACCAAATAGGGAAAAACAAATCCAGACAAATAAAAAAATTGAAAAAAAGGAAAATATTAATTTGAAACCCATCTGATCATCATTTTCCTTTTTTTTTTTTTTAATCTTGTGATTTTCTGATCAGACGAGAAATAGAATAGAATGTATTATTTGTTTGTCTCATCCAAATTAATCCAACAGTGAAAACAAAAGAAGAAGAAAAAGGCAGATGAAGAAATTTTGCTGCGAAGTTACTGACCATAATACTCGTCAGACCAAGAAGGTATCCAATGCCCTTTTTTATTTTTCTCTCTAATTTTTCCTTTTTCTTTTCACACACACACATATATATATTAAATTTTCTTTTTCGTCTTTCCAGTTACGTACAGACACAAGCTTGCAATCTCAATTATATATATATTTTAATATAAAGATAATGTTGCCCTTTTTAAGTAGAGATCTTGAAGCTCTCAATTTCTTCATTCCTCTTCTCTTTTTCCGAGATTCTTAGAAGTTTTTTCTCGGAATTATTTTTTGGAGGAGTTTTCTCGGAAATTTTTGGGGTTTTCTTTGTTTTTTTCTGGGTCTGATTTCGGATCTGTGAAAAGAATTCGATGGTTCCGTTTGGGATTCAATTGTTTTTTTTATTTTCCCGAGAAATTTTGGATTCTTCTTCTTGTTGAACATTTGGGGGTTTTTTGATTTATTGTTTGATTGGGTTTTTTTTGGTGCTAATCAATGGAAGGTGGTCGCCGGAGGATTACGCTTTACGATCAGATGTTAGCGGTAAGCGACGGCAGAGACCTTGCCGGTGGTTTTACCCTCAACGACGTTTTGGCCATTCAAAAGAGAGCCTTGCCTAGTTCTTCGCCGGCGGTGAGATTACACGGCCGGACTTTGCTCGATATCATTAGAGACGACGTAGGAAAATCCCCTGTTAGTAACCGAGAGAGGACATCTTGGAAGTTTTTCAGAGATCGTCTTCGTTTGAGCATCAGATCTCAAATTCCGCCGTCGAATTCGCTTCGTTTTCCCGGTCTTACGTCGGCGGAGATGATGTCAAACGACGAACATTCGCCGGAACCCACCACTACTGCTGCCGTCTCCGCCGCTCCGTCTCTCAGGCAGATATCACGGCGGAATTCGACGCGGTTAAACCCGAGCGTCCAGCCATCGTCTGAGGCTACAAATTCCAATGCCTCTCCAGATAACAATTCCGCCGCCGCCGCATCCGGCAGCGGTGGCCGGAGCCTCCTCAGACCGCAAATGTCGCGGCACAACTCGACGAGATTCTCTGTTGAACGAAGTGAGAGTTTCACGGACTTGACGGAGCCGACGCGTGAGGGCACGCGCCGCCTCTCGGCTGCGTTGGCAGAGGAAAGATCGATGTCAGCTAGAGAAGCGGTGACGGCCCAAGAAGCCGCGGACGCAGAAGCCACCGTCGACGAAGAAGAACAGCAACAAGAACAAGTAGCAGAGTCCACGCCGGCGCCGGTAAGAATGTCGCTGATGGATCTCTTAGAAGAGACGGACAGGCAAATGGGGTTTGAAGGGTCAACATATAGAATAGAAGACGAAGACGAGGAGGAAGAAATTGAGAATGAGGTGAGCACCACCGTGTGCGGCGGAGGAGGCAGTGGGGGTACGGAACCGCATTGCTGCGTGTGCATGGTACGTCATAAAGGGGCAGCATTTATCCCCTGCGGTCACACCTTTTGTAGGCTTTGTTCAAGAGAGCTTTGGGTCAGTAGAGGGAACTGTCCCCTTTGCAATGGCTTCATTTTGGAGATTCTTGACATCTTTTGATTTTCACAAATTCAAATGAAATTTAAACTTCTTTCTTCTTCTTTTTCAGTGGCTTATTGAAATGTTTGTGAATACTCTTTGAATAAACCATTTCAAGTTTTTTCATTTCTTATTTTTAGCTTCATATTATATCTTGGTTCTCATTCACTGGTTTGTGTGTTTGACTTGGTGGAAATAATTAGGAAAATTGGCAAAGATTTAAGTGGACCAATTCAGATTTAAATACAAATATAGCAAAATATTACCGCCCTAGTTGTTGATATGTTATTTTTCCATGACTTTTTAAAAACTATCATTTATTGTTGACTGACGATCATATATCATGAACTACACGATTTGTATCATTTCTTACCTGATCATTTATAAGAACATTACAGACACGTGTGTGGTCGGTGTTGATACTATCTATACCATTGTGTATCATTTTCTACACGATCACGTATCCCAAGTCTGTGGGCTTTTTCCGTCCTCAAAATTGTTCTATACAATATAAATATTTTGCACGTTTGTTAAAAAAATCCTATAAAATTTATATTAATTTTTTTAAAATTAGGATAAAAACGATTACCAAGTAAAACATCATAAATATTTTCAAGGTAAAGAAACTATATTGTCCGAAGGGAAATTGTATTAGATAACAAAAAAATTAGAAAAGAATAGCCAACAATACTTTTTTTTGCATATTGCAAATATAGAAAATATGACAAATAATTTATGATAGGGAAATTTTATCAAATGACAAAAATATTAAGAAAAAAACAGCTCATAATACTAAATTTTTTGCATATTGCGAATATGACAAAATTAATGATATCAGACGATAATCATAGGACTATCATATGGTAATCATAAGGCTATCAGATGGTCATCACTTTTAAATTTGCTACTTTCGTAAATTTAGAAAATGTTGTGACATGATCTATGTGATTATAATTTTTTTGCTATTTTTGCAAAAATCCCTTTATGATATTAGACAACCATCAGATGGCTATTAGAGGAATATCAAAGAGCTAGTTATCCACTTTTAAATTTGCTAGTTTTACGATTTAAAAAATATTGTGATATAGGTTTTATTGTCATAATTTATTTTTTTGTTATTTTTGCAAACTCCACTTGTATTAACTTTGTAAGGCTCGATAAACATCTTGATTTATTTTTCAATTAAGTTAATTTCTTATTATTTGCATCTTTTTTTTTTTTAAATACCACCCTTGAACTCAAATTAAATAATTTTTTAGAAACTATTTTTATAGTTTTCAAATTTTATTTGATTTTTTAAACAATCAATAAATTTTTTAGTTAAAGGTAAAAGTTAAAGTTAAAGGTAAAAGTAATATGCATAAATTTTAGTTTTAAAAGATGATTACTAAACCACCCCTAAATATAGTTGATTTTCATAACTTTCTTTTACTTTTAGAATGGGTTTTTAGAAGTACACGACAATGTTGAGAAAAGATGTGGATTTTAATTTATGGAGTATTGGTTGGTCCATGAGATTGAATTTCATGATCTTGATCATGCCATCCAATTTTTTCTTCCATTTTTCTAGTATCTGGCCCCTCATTTCTAACCATTCATACTTTTCAAACTTATCACTTTTTTCAAGTTCAGATTCAATGGGAAAATCCCATATATCTTCATTTCCAATAATATTTTTTTATTATTATGCATTTACAAAGCACAATCATTTCATAATCTTCAATTGTCATATATTTCCAACATTCCCATTTTCCAGTTTTTTTTTTTCATATATAACCACACACAAAAAATGTATAAGTGAGGCAGATTTAATTTTTTTTCTTCCCCTTTTCCACTTTAATTCTCCAATTTCATCAAACTAAACCTTACAAATTTGATAAATTTGATTACTAGGTATCTAACTTTAATTAATTGATTTTGGTTTAAATTTGGTTAGATTACTAACCTTCAAAATAAGTCTTTTATGTTCTAAATCTCAGTAGTGAAAAAACCCGAACTCAACCGAAGAATCGAATTGAACTGAGTCGGTTCGGTTCAAATGTAACACAGTCTTTTGTTCATGTGGGTCTGAAAAAGGAGAAAGAAAAGTCTTCACCAAATAGTTCATCTACCAAACTTAGATTTATTTAACAATCGTTCATCTTTGGGAGATGGGTTTGTGAGAATGGAGAGGATGAAGATGGAAATGGCTAGAGAGATGGAAGCTATGAGAATGGAGATGGAGATTAAACGAACATAAATGATTATGGATTCACAGCAGCGGGTTGTGGAGGCTTTTGCTGAGGCAATTACTGAAAACAAGAAGAAAACCAAGAGAATCCCATCTCCTGAAGCCTAAATTGGCTTCCTTGTCCTCCATTTTTGGGCTCAATCTGCTTCAATTCCAAATGGAATTTCTTCGTTCTTCTGAGAACGATCATAGTTAGGTTCTTTCTCTAGACTTTTGTTGTTTTTATTGATCCACTTTTATTCTTCTTTATTTACTTTGTTCTCTACATCTTTGACTGGATTAGCTAGATTGTTATTGTCTAATCAACGTAGCCATATAAAAAGTAACCTTGGTAAATTTTCACAGTATAGAGATAAATTATCCAGTTTGTTTCAAGTTTCATTCTTTGTTGATCACTGTTTTGTATTGGTTTTAAAGATTCTCCGGTACAATTAGTTTAAAAAGATTATTTGCTCAACTGAAATCTAAAATGTTTGTTACACTCAAATCTAAACATTTTTCAACATAGTTTAAATTTGACCATCTAATATCGCAAATATTTTTTTTCTAATATTTTAAATTTTAAATTTTTTATTTATTTTTGGTACACGATATTGAACTAAATAACAATTTGAAAAAAAGAAAGAAATAATTGGAGAAGAAGAAAAAAAGACGATATAAAGAAAAAGAAATTAGGAGAAAAAAAGATGGCAAAACCTGAAATATTTTTAAAAAAATGGTCAGGTGTGCTTTTTCATTTTGTAACATAACCCTAAATATTTGGACGATTGGTTATATTTATGAAAATTAACTAAATTTTTATTAATGGTTAATATTTTAATTACTTTATATTTATTTTATTATTTTTAGTAATAATTAAAATAATCAATTTTGGATATTTTTAAAAATAGTAAAATAAATTAAAATTTTAGATTCAATCGATTATAAAAACTGATAGGCTTTTATAATTGTCTATTAATGCTACTGATAGAAGTATATATCAATATTAATGACTATCAATGTCTATTATTAATAGAATTTGAAATTTTTTTGTTATATATTGTAACTATTTTGTCAAATTTGTTATTTTTGACAATTTTCCTTTATTTTTCTTTATGAAAAACAATTTTTTTTATTATTTTAAAGTGATTAAATAATATAATATAAAACAATTTTCAAACATACGAAAGTAAATTAAAATTTGGTAAAATATAGCAAAAACTTCGTATATATCACTAATAGATATTTATAAATTTCTATCTTCCAACGTGGATATGATACTACATTTTGTAAATATTTTTAACACCTTTATCATTTATAATAACTCTACAATAATATAACAATAAATCAAATAGCACTAAATTAATCAAAAGTTGTTTTACATTTAATTAAGGAATATTAATTTTGATTAAATCAAACAAATATATTTAAACAACATTTTTAAAAATAAACAAATATATTTAATGAACATTTTTAAAAATAACAAAATAAATTAAAATATCATATTTTGTAAAATCTATTCTTTTTAAAAATTCCTCCATATTTAACTTCTAAAGAGTATGGTCCATATTCAAACAAATCCAAATATGTAAAGTTCCAAATATTTAATGTTATCTTCAATCCAAACCGCTAGAAGAATTCTATAAATGGAGGGGTAATATTGTAAAGTATGAAAATATATTTTTGAATCATAAAGTAGCATTTTTATTTGAATTTGAGGATCATCTTTCAAATTCGACTTGTCTTCATTTCTCAGCAACCTCCCGCGCTCTCTCACTTGCAATCTCATACATACTCGACAATTGATTCTCAAATTTCTCCTATTTCAATCGGTACGAGTTAAGATTCAATTTCTACAACCTACAATTATTGGTATCTGGTCGCATCTAGGGGAGTAAATTAGCTGATTCGGAGTTTTTTTTTCCTCACAAGTGATTGGTTAGAAATGCATCAATTGAGATTTTCAATTTCAGTTTTTATTTCCGTTTATTGTTCTGAATGATTTACAGAGCTGCTGCATGCACCGTTGTTACTCTGTTAGAAAACATTAGTTTTTTTATGAGAGCCTTTATTTTTAATTCTGTTTCTTCAACCGAAGTTCTCATGTTAGTTGAATTGGTTTTCAGTATTATACTCTTGAACTTGCATCTATGTTTAAACTGTAACCAAAAATGTTTCCTAATTCGCCGATTTTAGTATTATAATAGAATTTTAGCATATTTTGTTAGACTTTTGTATTGTTGGTGATAATTTGATGTTAGCTGAAGTGTTGAACTTACCCTAGCATTTCTGGTGCATTTAAACTCATCATAACATTTCAAGTGTATTTAAGTTCTTCAGTTTTGCTACTATTTTACTAAAATTGTAGCATATTTCTATTGTATTTTTTTTGTATTGGTGTTGTTGGCATGTATTATAATACAATGCTGTTGGATGGTCTATTAAAAACTGTAATTAGTTGAAAGTTTTTTACCCAGCCACTCAATGCCACATTGTGTTTAACTGAGGGTCATCTCTTCTTGGAATAAGATGAAAATTATATTTTCCTTCATTCCCTTCTATATCATGTTAGTTGAATCAGTGCATTTACTGATTTTTCTCTTCATTATTATACTAAAAACTGCTATAGAATTAAATTATTCAAAGCGTAGCACTAGCAATTTAGAAATAATAGAAACTTCCAAAATAAAATGGTCTACAAATAAAGCAAAGAACCGTGATTGTATGGCTTTTGGTTTGGTCCAATTAATGGTTCTTCATTCTCTTCCTGTTCCAGGAAGCTAAAAGATGCTGCTTATTTTCCTTCCTAACCTATTCATCAAAGTTTGATGCTTATAGAAACAAAACTAAACTGAAAATTTTCAAGTTGTTAGGGGAAAGGGGAAACATATAATTTAGTAGAAGTAATTAAGAGAGGATAAATGTGTTGGCTTCCAATAGAATACTTGTGTTTCTTTGAACATTAAACAACTTTTTCATTGGTAGAAGAAACTGTAGAAAAATGTTCATACAATCTTCCAAAGCGAGTGAAAGAAAACCAAACAACCGATTAAAGTAAAACATCGATCTGATTTCATTAGTGATGTAGAACACCCTCCTTTCTTGATGTTTCTTTTAAGTTCTTTAGTATTTCTTTAGCTAATTCTTGAGTATCTTGAATTACCATTCTTGTATTTTATGATTAGTTATTCTTTAGTTAAAACTTGTTTATCTTGAGTTATTAATCTTATATCTTGTATTAGTTATAAATAAACTAACTCAACTCCAAGTTAGTTCTACAATAACTAACTTCTAACAACTCTTGTAAACTTCCAGCCTATAAAAAGACTTCTCCTCTCATTAATAAATCATCATCAAAAGTATTATTCATAAAATTCCTAAGCTTTGCAATTACTGCATCAATTAGCTAAGCAACTTATTGTGAACTCGTTATTGGGCTATATCCCTTTTATCTTCATCAGGTCTATGAGCATTAGAAGCTTTACCAATTTCCATTATGATCTGCATCGTAATTGAAGAACAACAAACCTCTTAAAGAAACAAAATCAAGGTCGAAAGGTCCTACTTGGTTTATTTTACATCCAATTGTCTTCGTTGCCAATCTGGGTCGGTTTGTTTCTCAGCATTATTGCTCATGATGTTCAAGATTTAGTCCTGGAGCTGGTCTAAAGAAACTTCTCTCTGTGAAGCTTGTTTTGGATTTTCAAGTCTGTTAACTTGATATTTTCATTTTGTTTTAGATCTCACTGCATATATCAGTACATTTTTTGGCTTCTTATTTTTTCTTCTTTTTTTGAATAATTTTCGTTTTAAATTTTAAATTTTAAAATTTGTTAGTCTCTAATTAGACTGCATATGCATTAATATGGCTCACCTCACACATTGCTCTGTATATTGTTGTTATGGTCAACTTATGATGTATTGAGTTGTTTTTAGATATTAATTTTATTTAAGAGCTGTTTGTTTTTTATGTCAAATATAAAGCTTGTACAGTGTCCTTTAATTTTTTTCTCAACAAAAGTTGTTTTCATAAAAAAAATAAATTTGTATAGTGACTATCTTTTGAATTCTTAAGAAAATTGATTTATTTACTATCATAAGCTTTCGTGGTAAGGGTTTTTGGCCTAATTTCCAGACTCAAGTTTTAAATTTGTAATTGTTCATGTTGTTTAAAGAATAACAAACTAACAAATTTATGTAATTGAACCTTCAGACTTCAAGAATTTTTACAAAGAGGTGAGTGTCACACTAGGGAGATAGATGGAATTGAAGGAAGCTGGTTCATTGCTTGATAATCTAATCGTGGCTTTCAACGGCCGGATCGCAGAGCTCCAGGATCTTGTAATTGCACGAAACAGTGAGTGGAAATATTTGAGCTATTATCCAGTTTCTTGGCTGTAATTTCATTTGATGACGTGTCACTACCTCATTACTGACTTCTTGTTTGTAGTGTATCCTGCAAGTTGTCTCCCTGATTTGTCAGCAGTTGATGCATCATTGAAGGTGATGGAATTGCAGGTACAGGCGATCAAGAAACAGTTACGAGAAGAAGCTGAAGCAATTCCGAAAGCAAAAGTATATTCATCCCTTCATTAGACAATCTTTATTTTGACTCTATATTCAATTCTGTTCGCTTCTTTTCTCCTGCATCGTTATGTGGAAACTTAAGAAATTAGATACAAACTGTTTTAAAAATAAGTTGACCTAAAATAAAGAAAATATTCCATTTGAGAGTTTTGACAAACTGTTAGAACACTGGGGAGTTGTGTTTGTATTGTATTGATATGAACTTCAACTATTACAATATAGAATTGATGATCTCAATTCTGGAAATAAAATGTAGAAAGTAAGAACAATGCAAAAAACTAAGAACAAAGACGAATAAGACTTCCCTCACTGCCTTTCCTCTCTCTCAAGGAAACTTGCAGAAACCACTCACAAAATAACTGATTCAACCTACTCTCACTTACCCTCCCTCTATTTATATCAAGTTGTAACCACACTTACACAATAACTACTAGTAACTTCCTATCTTATCCAATTACCCTTATATCTCTAACCCTATACTAATCTATGTATCTAACATAAAATTATGAAAATTGATAACTCAAGAGTCAAGTCACAGATTCGTGAACAATAAACAGCCCATTCATCACTTGAGGTCACAAGTTCGAACCTTAGGGTGAGCTTAATGCAAAAGAAAACCTTGTTGTGCACAGGCTGTGCGTCTTGCGCATTGCTTACCGTGCGCAGGCTGTGCGTCCAGCACCAGCCTCAACACACCACTAGCCTCTTTGTTCACCAAAATGCAGACCCATCTCGCTTAACTTACCCCGTCACTCGGCCAAGTACCAACTTGTCCAGAAACTCATTTCTTGTCCAGAAACATAACCCAACTTTGGAAAATCGTAACAAAAAATCCACAACTCTTTTCAAGAAACTTTCTTCTATAAAGATGCTTAAAAACGTCTTAACTTTCTTACCTCAAAATTTCAGCTTCTAATTTGAAAGGATGCGCTCTGTAGCCCTCTGGAAGTGCACCTTGCCAAGATTCACCCGAAAGACATTTCCTCATTTCTTCAACTCAAACTCAACCCTCCTCTGCTCAAATTCGTCCGACAACCCTAATCTAAAAACTAGACTCGGTTTGTGATCTTTTGAGAGTAATTTCAGCTAAAACGCACAAGTGAATCGAGAGAAATGTCCATCTAAAGTAACCTATTTATACTGAACCCTGCAAAACTTTTATTGACACCTCCTACTAGCCGAAATTTAACTTAAGCATGCAAGGACACCTGTAAAGTACTTCATTGACTCCACCTCTTCATCATCTCACCCAACCAAAACACCTATTGTTCTTCACCAAGCCAAAATGCCTTATGTCAAACCCTTGCTAACCTTTAAGACTTCTCGCATGCCATGCTTCTCGCCCAACACTAAGCCATCCAGCCTTCTCGCCTAACCTCCCAACACTTAAAATAACCTCTAAGGACCGTCTTTCTTGCCTAGCCAAGGATACATTATTAGCCGCCCGTGATACCATTTAAAAGTTTTCTCGCCTAGTGTCTTTCCAACATGCCTTAGCCACTTAGCCAAGCCTAAACGCCTAATGACACTCCTTTAGAAGTTTTCTTCCTTCTTTTGGCCATCTACACCCCAAAATAACCTCCAAAACACCTAGCCCTTAAGCCTCAACACTTTAGCCAAAACTTTTCCTCTTTTTCCATAACCATGTCACACCTTTCATGACACTTTTTATCCTTAACTTCCTAAAATACTTAGACTTCCAATAACTTCAATGGACTTACGTTTTACTAAGATTCGGGGTTTATAGTGGTTGGACTAGCATTCTCACTCACATGGGAAGACGATAAATTTAGGAACGAGGTTATTAGATTCTCAGAATACATCAGTACAAGAGTGTTGGATGTTGTCTCTAGGGTAGCCTCTGTTATGATATATAGTTATAACATATGTCCTTTATTGTAATTGTACATAGTGTCTAGGGTTTATTTTGTTCTCTATATAAATATGTAACTTTTCTTTAACTCAAGATGTATAAGAAATATACTTCTTTGAATTCTAGATTACATGGTATCAGAGCCGTTAGGGTTTTGAATGGTCATTGGCTTCCTCCTCCATTAGGCTTAAGTTTAGGTTACCTTTTGCTGACCGTTTGTCGACACCATACTGTAAGAAGTGCCACCTCCGTCTGTGCAAGTCTGTCTTTGCCGATCATTGGGAAACACTGCGCGTGAGCTTCACGAGCCATCGGAATATCCTTGCACATCACCCACGTGCCAGCGCGTGAGAACTCTGATTTGACCTCCGTCTTCTGAGCTTGTCTCGAACCTCTGTTTCTTATCAGTCTCTGTCGTTGGGTCTATCAAATAGTATTCGAGTTTGCTGAAAATTGAAGGCTACGCCATTGTTTTAGGGTTTTCTTCCAATTTTACCGCGATTTGAATTGATTTTTTCTTTGTTTGTGTGTACTACAATCAATGTGTGACTTCAATATGGCCGACATAAAAAATTTGGTAGTCACCAACGTTATTCTCTTAGCCTCTAAGATCACAAAACTTAAGTTAAATGGATCTAATTATTACGAATGGCGTCAGAAAATTTTGTTCTATTTTAGAAGTACTGATATGGATGATCACATGACCGAAGATCCCCCAAAAGATGCAAAGCAGAAGAAGGATTGGGTTCGTGATGATGCCCGTTTATATCTTCATATCAAAAACGCCATTGAGAGTGACATAATTTGATTGGTTGATCACTGTGAGTCTGTTAAAGAACTTCTGGAATTTTTAGATTTTCTATATTCAGGTAAAGAGCAAGTACATAAAATGTTTGAGGTTTGTATGCAATTTTTTCGTGCTGAACAAAAAGTTGAGTTTGTCACCAGCTACTTTATGCGACTTAAGAAGATAACTGCTGACCTTGGCTTGTTGTTACCTTTTAGTCCTGATGTTAAAGCTTAACGAGAGAAGATGGCTGTTATGATCTTTTTGAATTGACTCTTACCTGAATTTGGAATGGCAAAGGCACAAATTCTCTATGACTCTAAGATTCCATCATTAGATGATGCTTTCACTCGTGTCCTTTTCATTGAAAGCTAGCAATTGCTCCATTTGAGTTAGTTCATTCTGATATTTGGGGTCCATGTCTAGTTGTATCTTAAACAGACTTTCGTTATTTTGTTACTTTTGGTGGCGATCATTCTCGTCTAACTTGGTTATATTTAATGAAAAATCGTTCTGAGTTATTATCTCACTTTTGTGCCTTTCATATTGAAATAAAAAATCAATTTAATGTCTCTCTCAAAACTTTGTGCACTGATAATGCGGGTGAATATTTTTCTCATTCTCTTGGCTCTTACTTGTGTGAACATAGCATTATTCATCAGTCTTCATGTGCTGATACTCCATCTCAAAATGGTGTTGCAAAACGAAAAAATAGGCATTTACTTGAAACTGTCCATGCTTTATCGTTTTAAATGCATGTTTCGAAAACCTTTTGAGCAGATGCTGTTTCCACAACTTATTTTTTTATTAATAGAATACTTCCTCTGTTCTTAATGGTAAGATTTCCCACCGTGTTCTTTTTTCTGCCAAAAATTTGTTTCCTATTGCTCCTAAGATATTTGGTTGTATCTGTTTTGTTCGTGACGTTCGTCCTCATCATACTAAGTTAGATCCCAAATCCTTGAAGTGTATCTTATTGGGTTATTCGCGAGTTTAAAAGGGGTATCGATGTTATTGTCCTACCCTTAAAAGGTATCTTGTTTCACCTGATGTTTCATTTTTTGAGGATACACCTTTTTATTTCATCACCATCGAGTTCATGTCAAGGGGAGGATGACAATCTTTTTATATATGAGGTTACCTCTCCCACACCATCCTCTTCCACTGATACGCCTCCTTTCCGCCCACTGATTTCTCGAGTCTACTCCCGACGACTTCCACCACAAGCTTCAGACTCATGTCCTCCATCAATGCCTCCTTCATCATGCAATCCAAGGCCAAGTGATGATCTTCCCATTGCTCTTCGCAAAGGTAAAAGCAAGTGTACTTACCTTGTTTCTTCCTTTGTTTTCTATCACCACTTGTCTCCCCTCACATATGCTTTTGTTACGTCTCTTGACTACACATTTGTTCCTAACTTTGTTCATGAAGCTTTGTCTCATCCTAACTGGCGAAATGCAATGATTGAGGAGATGACTGCTTTAGAGAATAATGGTACTTGAGATTTGGTATCTCGTCCTGCAGGAAAGAAGACCATTGGTTGTAATTGGGTGCTTGCTGTCAAGATGAATCCTGATGGAACAGTGGCTCGATTGAAAGCTCGCTTTGTTGCCAAAGCTTATGCTAAACTGATTATTCAGATACATTTTCTCCAGTTGCCAAATTAACTTCCATCCGCCTATTTCTTTCCATGGCTGCTACCCATAAATGGTTATTGCATCAACTTGACATTAACAATGCTTTTCTGCATGGTAATCTTCAAGAGGAAGTTTATATGGAGCAACCACCTGGGTTTGTTGCTCAGGGGGAGAGTGATAAAGTATGCAACCTTCAATAATCTTTGTATGGTTTGAAACAGAGTCCTTGTGCGTGGTTTGGTAAGTTTAGTCAAACTCCTGTATCCTTTGGTATGCAGAAGAGTACATCTGATCATTCAGTTTTCTATCGCCGATCTGATAACGGTATAGTTCTACTTGTATATGTTGATGATATTGTTATTACTGGAAATTATGCATCGGGTATTTTGTCTCTCAAAACTTTCCTTCATGGTTAGTTTTATACGAAAGATTTGGGTCAATTGAAATATTTTTTGGGCATTGAAGTAATGAGAAGCAAGAAAGATATTTATTTCTCATCGAAAATATGTACTTAATTTGTTGTCTGAAACAGAAAAATTAGGAGCCAAACCAAGTGGCACTCCTATGATGCCAAATCAACAACTTGTTAAAGGAGATTTATGTAAAGATCCTGAGAGATATAGGAGATTAGTTGGGAAGTTGAACTACTTAATAGTGACTCGACTAGACATTGCTTATTCTGTAAGTGTAAATGTTGTAAGTTAGTTCATGTCTTCCCCTACAGCGGATCATTGGGCTGCAGTAGAGCAGATTTTGTGTTATCTGAAAGCTGCTCCTGGATGTGGGATCTTATACAAAGATCATGGACATACGAGAATTGAATGTTTTTCTGATGCTGATTGGGTGGGATCTCGTGAGGATAGAAGATCAACTTCTGGATATTGTGTCTTTGTAGGTGGAAACTTAGTCTCATGGAAGAGTAAGAAAAATAGTATGGATTCACCAACTATTATCTGAGATTGGCTTCAGTATTACAGTGCCAGCTAAATTATGGTGTGATAATCAAGCTGCACTTCACATTGCATCTAATCCAGTATTTCGTGAACAAACTAAACATATTAAGGTGGATTGTCACTTCATTTGTGAGAAAATCCAAGATGGGTTGGTGTCCATAGGATATGTAATGACTGGAGAACAATTGGGAGATATTCTAACTAAAGCTTTAAATGGAGGAATGATAAGTTATCTGCGCAACAAGCTGGACGTGATTGACATATTTGCTCCAACTTGAGGGGGAGTGTTATGATATATAGTTATAACATATGTCCTTTATTGTAATTGTACATAGTGTTTAGGGTTTATTTTGTTCTCTATATAATTATGTAACTTTTCTTTGACTCAAGATGTAGAAGAAATATACTTCTCTGAATTCTAGATTATAGCCTCAATTGCTACAATCTGTTTTTGAAGCCCTTCTAGTTGTTGTTGAGTTATTCCCGAAGAGGAAGTTTGCACGTTAGGGTTGGAATGTGCTGAACATTCACCAACGTCAAATGTTGAATGAATTTGAGGATTCTTAACATCGAGATAATAACTAAGGTCAGTGGGTGGCAGAGCATACCGATTTGACAGCAGAACCGGTGGCGGTCGGCTAGAATTAGGTGGCAGAACATGAATCAGGGCATGGGGAGCAATATAGGCCACATGTGAAAAAGAGGGTTGCACAGATGGGATGGTCGGAACTGTTTGAGGAAGATGGACCGACGCGTGGAGGTCCGGCAGCGGCACGTGAGAGGGTTTTGGCGGTGTGGACGATGGTGGAATTGACAAATTTTCCGGCGTTGTCTGGAGGCGGCGGAACCATTCGTCCATGACAGCACCGATCCGAGCATCGATGATGACATTAAAACTGGTGGCTGTTTCATTTGTTTGATTTCATCACTGGTTGTGTTGTTTAGGGTTTTTGTTCAATGCCCCACTCTGATACCATATTGAAAGTGGAGACAAAAAACCTACAAATTTATGTGGAAACCCGAGTACCGGGAGAAAAAACCACGATATTTTTCTTCTTATTATTTTCTGATAAATTTTACAATAGGTACAAGAGGGAGAATAAACACAAGGAAATTAAAAAGGAAAAGATTTAAAAATTAAGATAAATATTTCCATAATCTTTCCATAAATACCCTAAGGCCCAACCCACTAATTCCAACCTTCACCAAACTATGCAGAAACTTATTGAAGCATCTCTGAAGCAGCAGAAGAGATTAGAAAGTATCTCCCTTCATGTTCCCACATATTATCAGATTCTGCCTGACAGAGTTTCTGCCTTGAACTTAAATACCAGGTAACTGATTTGGTTTAAATTTTATACTAGTTCTATGATCTGAACCGTAGCTTCAACATTTAATGTTATGGTATCATAGATGTGATTCATGAAAAAGTTCGATGGCTTTTTGTTTTCAGTCTTTGTTCAGAGGCCAAAGCATCTGGTACTGAATTGGGCTCGCGAGAGGCTGAGAATGTGATTTCAGTCTTACCTAAGGTCAGAATTTTGTTCCTTTCATCATGTTTACATTAAATGAATGCACTGTACATATTTCATTATAAACTAGCAATTTGGGCTGAAGTTAGCTGTTAAAATCTTGGTGAACCTAATAGCCAATAACTTCAGTGTTTACAGGATTAGACAGAACCAAGGAGGATGTGTGAGCGTTTGTTAGGTTCCCTGTTTTTATTTGGGTTTCGGTTGCTATTTCTTTTTGTAATTACCTTTGAGGTCTCATTTGCTCAATTGAAGTCATTTTTGTTTTAGTTGGTCCTTTTTAATTTTTCTTTTATCCTGTTGTATCCTTTCATTTTCTCTTGAAGATTCAGTACTTCGTAAAGAAAACTTGCTAGCTTAGATAAGGTTAATATTATGTAAAACTTGCTAGCTTAGATAAGGTTAATATTATGTTTCTATTTTTAATATTTCTCAGCACTTATTGGTTTTAATTAGCGCTATGCTCATTGAATGACAATTAGAGAGGAAATGAGATTATTGGGGTCCAGATAGAAACTCGAGTTGATGGATTTTGGTAAATTTAATATTTTGTTTATATTTTTAACACTTTCATGCCATGCTAAGAAAATTAGACTTCTCCCATAATTATTCATTAATGTAGAACTGACCTTTACCACGTCAATTTCAGGAAAAGAAAGTTTCCTCTCCTCCACTTTGGTACATAACCATCGATGAACTGAATTCACTATCCTCGTGAGTTGTTCTTTCCTTTTGTTTAAGCACTTGGGAATAACTGATAGGTGATAACTAGTTTGACTTACGTACTACCTAATAAAATGCAGTACCACAGCTCATACAAAATGCCTTTGAGCTATATTGTACAATTTTAATCTAATATTTTGATTTGTTATAAAAATAAACATTGACTAGCCATTCCAATTACAATTACAGAATCACTAAATTTGAAACTCTAGGGACAAATTTGAAACCAAAATAATTGTGTTAGAATTAGTGGGCTGGCTGATTATTTTTGGAAAGAATACGGAATATTTTCCCTATCTCCTAAATCTTTTCACTTTTTACTTCTTATTGTATTCTATTTATTCTCTCTCTTTGTACCTATTGTATTCATTCATTAGAAAAATAATAAAACTAAAAACATTTTGGTTTTTCTCGTGGTTCGCGGGTTTTCACGTAAGCTTTGGTTTCATGTTTATTGGTTTCAATATGGTATCAGAGCAAAGTAACAACGAAACCCTAGAAAACAGTTTAGGAAAACCCCAAACCAAAACAGAGGCTATCGCCGCCGCCATAGAAAAACTACTCTACCGAATTCAAAAGCCGTCGATCTACACAGTGGGCCAACCCTCGACGTCGTCTGTGCAGTCAAATAGTCAGAAAGTACCTCACGCACCGCCTCTGTCAAGCGTGTGGGCTCAGGCGCTGCCGTTCGTTCATCTCACCGCCCATCCCAGACGCTTCTACGCATCGTCGCCTGTCCAAACGTCTCACCCTTTCGGTCATTCGCAGCCCTACGAGTCGCCGACACCCTCTAGTTATGGACAACCATGAAATCCTTCTCTCCACGCGTCGGTGTCATTTGACCCTTTACAACAGCCATATGTTTGTGGTTCCAGGATCAACCAAATCTACAGCAGAGCTGCTTTTGAAGTTGGTGTATCCTTGGCCCAGTCTAAATCGACCGCTCTACCAATGTATTCAAAGAACCCGGTAACTTCACTCCCTAATGTACCTTCAAATTATATAACTAATCTTGTTGCCTTTAATGCTCGATTCTTGACCCATGATAAAGAGAAGAATAGTGGAAAACCAATCCTCATATGTGAGCAGTGCAATTATATAACTAATATGGTTCCCAAGAGGTAACGAACGTTCCTCCAACGAGTAACAGAACTCGGATACCGATGTTAGAGAGACCGCTAGCACCTCTCAGTCAACTGACCCTACCTACTACTAGCTAGACCAGCCCTCCTCTTCTAGGTGCCATTGCTTAGTCAAGTATGCCTCAATCCCTTGGCCTTATTAGTGTTGATGGGAAGAATCTCGGGATTTTGGAATCAGGGGTCACAAATCATTTAACAGGTTTTTCATAGCACTTTGTCTCTTATATCCCATGTGCCAGTAATGAGAAAATCTGGATAGCCGATGGCTCTTTAGCCTCGATTGTTGGCAAAGGACAAATAGTTCTCTTTGACAGTTTCTCTCTTCAAAATGTTTTGCATGTGCCTAAGCTTTCTTACTATTTGTTATCTATTAGTAAGATCACCCATGAGCTACACTGTAAAGCTACTTTCTTACTTGAATCTGTTTGTTTTAAGGACTCATTCAGGGAGGACGGGCACTACTCGGTACAGCAAGGGACTGTACATTCTTGATGAGGATACCTCATGTAGTAGTATTAGTATTATTTCTACGACTAGTTTATTGTCTTCCTATTTTAGCACTTCTGAACATGACTTTATGTTGTGGCATTTTCGGTTGGATCACTATGAACTTTACTTATATGAAATATTTGTTTTCCCATGTATTTTCTAAAATCGATGTCTCCTTGTTATATTGTGATGTGTGTATTCGGGCAAAACAACATCGGGTTTCTTTTCCCTCACAACCATATAAACCCACACGACCATTTACCCTTATACATAGTGACGTTTGGGGTCCTTCCAAGGTCACCACCTCATATGGGAAACGGTGGTTTGTAACTTTCATTGATGATCATACCCGTCTCTTACCTGTGTCTACCTTATCGCCAATAAATATGAGGTTTCCTCTATTTTCCAAAACTTCTATCACTCCATTGAAATACAATTTCATACACAAATTGCAATTCTTTGGAGTGATAACTGTCGAGAATTCCAAACCATAACCTTAGTGAATTCTTAGCCTCCAAGGGGTTCACCAAAACTTGTGTGCCTGTACTCCTCAACAAAATGGGGTGGTTGAGCGAAAAAACCGTCATCTTCTGGAAGTATCCCATTCTCTTATGCTATCTACTTCCTTTCCTTCCATACTTGTGGGGAGATGTTATTCTTACAATAGCTTACTTAATCAATAGAATGTCTTCTCGTTTAATTTCAAAGGTTCCCCTTCGTGTGTTTGGGTGTACCACTTATGTCCATAATTTCGGCCCTAATTAGACCAAATTTATCCCTCCGGCTCAGGCATGTGTGTTTGTCGAGTATCCCCTTCATTAGCGCGGTTATAAATGTTTTCATCCCCTGTCCAAGAAATACTTTGTTACTATGGATGTTACTTTTTGTGAGGACCGACCCTACTTTCCCGTTAGCCATTTTCAGGGAAGAGTGAGTGAAGAGTCTAACTGTACCTTGTGTTTATCGAACCTACTCCTAGTACTGTGTCTGACTTCAATCCTCATCTCATTGTCCTACCCACAAACCAAGTTCCCTGGAAAACATATTACTGAAGGAACTTGAGAAAGGAAGTTGTGCCCTCTACTAGTCAATCGCCGGCTCCAGTCCTAGACTCTGAACCTCCTCGAGATCAAGGGATGGAAAACCTTATTGAACCTTGTACTGATAATAAGAGATGAGTGAGAATCACATGTTTGGTGTCATTATTCTTGAAAATGTGAAAGAAAAGAACAGTGGTGATGAGACTGAGGTTAGAGCATGAACCAGTAATAATGAAGCTGAATAAGCTCATATAGGAAAACTTGATGAGTATTATCCCTCTCTTGACATTCCATTCCTCCAAGAAAAGGTACCATGTCCTGTACTAAACATCCCATTTGTAACTAGGTTTCCTATGATATCTCTCTTCATAGTTCAGAGCATTTACAACAAGCCTTGAATTTACCATAATATCGAAAAGTATCTACACTGCTTTAGAGTATCCTGAATGGAAGAATGTTGTCATGGAAGAGATGAAGGCTCTTGAAAAGAATAAAACTTGGGAGATTTGTTCTCTGCCTAAGGGACATAAAACAGTGGGATGCAAATGAGTGTTCTCTCAAATACAAAGCAGATGGAACACTTGACAGACACAAGACAAGGTTAGTTGCAAAGGGATTTACTCAAACCTATGGTGTTGATTATTCAGAAACCTTTTCTCCAGTTGCTAAGATGAACACTATGAGAGTCTTGCTATCTATTGCTGTGAACCAAGATTGCCCTCTATACCAGCTAGATGTTAACAATGTCTTTTTGAATGGAAACCTAGGGGAGGAAGTCTACATGAGCCCCTCGCCTGGATTTGAAGCCCAGTTTGGTCAGTAGATATGTAAACTCCAGAAATTTCTATATGGTCTAAAACAGTCACTCGGAGCATGGTTTGATAGGTTTACTACTTTTGTCAAGTCCCAAGGGTACAGTTAGGGACATTCTGACCATACTTTATTTACAAAGGTTTCTAAGACAGGGAAGATTGCAGTTTTGATAGTTTATGTGGCTGACATTGTTTTGTATGGAGATGATTAGGCAGAAATTAGTCAACTAAAGCAAAAAATTAGGTGATGAATTTGAAATCAAGGATTTGGAAAATCTGAAATATTTCCTTGGAATGGAGGTGGTCAGATCTAAAGAAGGCATCTCCGTGTCTCAAAGAAACTACACCCTTGATTTGCTAATTGAGACAAGTATGTTGGGATGTTGTCTTGCTGACATTCCAACATTCCTATTGAATTCATTGTAAACTAGGAAACTCTGATGACCACGTTCCAGTTTAGAAAGAACAATATCAGTGTCTTATGGGTAAATTGATTTACTTAACCAATATTTCCTTTGCTGTGAGTGTTGTCAGCCAATTTATGCATGTTCCCTATGAGGAACACTTGGAAGCTGTCAACAAAATTCTGAGATATTTGAAAACGACACCTATAAAGGGTTGATATATAGAAAGATAAATAGAAAGACATTTGAGGCATACACTGATTCGAACTGTGTAGGATCTATAATTTAGCCATTGAGGCAGGACCTTCGGTTATTGTACCTTCGTTTGGGGCAATTTTGTAACTTGGAGGAGTAAAAAGCAACGTGTAGTGGCCAGGAGCAGCGTTGAGGCCGAAGACACAACTATGAGTTTGGGAATATGTGAGGAAATTTGGCTCCAAAAATTCTTGTCAATTCTTCATCAGGAATGTGAGACACCATTGAAGTTGTTTTGTGATAATAAAACTGGTATTAGTATTGCTAACAACCCAGTACAATATGATAAAACTAAACATGTTGAGATTGATCGGCATTTCATCAAAGAAAGACTCGACAATGGGAGCACATGCATTCCGTACATTCCTTCGAGCCAACCGTTCACTAATGTTCTCACCAAACGGCTTCTCAAACCAAACTTCAACTTTTGTGTTAGCAAGTTGGGCCTTATTGATATTTACATCCCAGCTTGAGGGAGAGTGTTAGAATTAGTGGGCTCGACCCTTAGAATACTTTTGGAAAGAATATGAAAGATTTTCCCTATTTCCTAAATTGTTTCCCTTTTCACTCCTTATTATATTCTATTTATTCTCCCTCTTTGTACCTATTGTATTCATTCATCAGAAAAATAATAGAACTAAAAACTTCCTGGTTTTTCTTCCTGTTCTCCAGTTTCCACGTAAGCTTTGGTTTCATGTTTATTGTTTTCAATAAATTGTACAAAATGTTCCAAATACATATGGCTGGTTTCGATTTTGATCCTATCTTTCTACAGTTATACTTTTATTCTCGCTCTTTTATTTTCTTTTGGTCAGTTTAATGGAGATTCCTAACGTTAAAAACGATTTTTATGAAACAAATGAAATATTAAAGGTAAAGTTGAAACTTTCTGAACGGGCAAAAGTGAAACCCACGCAAGGGACATTTTGTGTTATATAACCTTAAAATAATTTTCATGACCGGTAATTTGGTGTTTGAAGTGCATTAAATAGAGCAGGAAAAACTCAAATATCAAAGATACAAGATTATTGCAAATGTCTTTAGCTTATGTTTTCCCTGTAAAGTTGCCTGTAATCCTTGGTTTATTTACTAAGTCTCACCAACCACAGATATATGAGAGGAAGGTTAACAGTTGACAAGGTCAATGCTGCTGTTTATGACATGGCAACATATGCAGAAGCAAATGCCCAACTTATTGGCATCCCCAAAAAAAAAGTTAGTGTCAAATTCTCTCATTTAAAAAGCATATTGATAACCACCATTTCACTTATAAGTTATATGCTGACAATGACTACTTTTTCTAAAGCTGGCAGAGAACCTTTGGGAAAAGGCCCTGGTAAGTTCACTAACAATTTTTTTCCACATCTCTTTTTATTTGCTTCTTCGTTTCTGCTTCGTTTTTGCATTGATGCTTGCAAAACTTACTGTAGGCATGTAGGTTCTAGGCAGACTTGCTACTGAAGATGTTGCATAATTTATTTACAAATATTAAAATATTATTTAAAGGTAAAACATCAAAGGAACTTGTAGAATCAGATGGCTGTTCTGCCTGAGTTTCAAGTAGATGCCATCCAGAAAATGAAATATTTTGCCCATTTTACTCGAGAACTTGGGAATCTCTCTGTATCAATTTGGCAAAGTTGTATGGAGGAAAAAACTGTAAAGCGGAGCATTATTTTGGAGGAGTAACGAGTTGTTTGATCGTGTGCATACCAGTCTTGGAGATGGGGTGGGGATGGTGGAGGTAGCAACAAAGATCATGATGAAGAGTTGCCTGTAAAATATTAGGGTTAGATATTAGTCTGGTTTTATATTTGTAGGCACCCTCTAAAAGTTTAAGGCAAACACTAACAATTTTAGAAAATTCACGAAATATTTACACATATAGCTTAACTTTAAATATTAGAAACTTCTAGGTTTATCTAGAAGATTGTAAATAAACATCTCATAGAAAAATATAGAAATATCTTTGGGTTTCTTTAGGCATCATGTAGAATTCTTTTAGATAAGGACAATCCATAGAAACATCTAGAGTATTTGTAGAATCTAAGAACCCAGGGAGATTCTTTTACTTTGGGCTTCAGGATCCTCATGACTATGGGAAGAAAGAAAGCAAAGAAAGCGAGTTAGATAAACTTAGAGTGAAAAGTGAGTGTGAGTTTCGAGAAGGGAAAGTATTCTCTAAAAAATGTCAATCTGTGTACATTCTTGATAAAAGGTTCTTTCTTACAAGTGATTGTTTTAGTTTCATTTGTGCCATTTTCTTCAACATGCTCAAGTATTCAAGTCTGTACAATGTTTCGATGTGGTGGAGAGTGTACCTCTGCTTTTATTCAATGCTCTTTATACAGAGATGGGGCTTGGAGCAGCACCATTAAAGACCAGCTACTTGATGGTGCTTTGCATGTGGTTGGGTGAGGTTACTACGGTGGTGTAGCTAAGTAATCATAGTAGGGTGGTAGCACCCCTCTTGTCACTTTAAGCGTTATGCTAGATTAAGGATGATTACATTGCATTGGATGGCCTCAAGTCAGTATTTGGTTCACTTGTGGCTACGGTGCTGATTGGTCAAATCACATATGGCCAACTTACTCTGTTTTGCGCCGGACTAGACCTAGCTGGGCTAGAGCTTATGAATGACTTTTTCAATTGGTGGTAGGAGGATGAGAAAGGTTTCCCCATCCCTATCCTTGCTCTCTAAAAACATTTCCTGTCGTGAAGTTCTGCCAAAGGCTCTCATAATCACTTTGAATTCTCTCTAAATTAGTCCCAACGGGGCCCTTAAATGCAGCACTTTTTTAAGTGTTTGGGGTGATTGATTCAATTGAAAAGAGAGAACGACAGAAGAGATAGCATGGACCAGGTAGGTCTGCATGATTCTCTAAGGGTTGCATAAAAATAAACAGTTGAGGCATTCTCACCATACGAAAACGTCATCAAGGTTTAGACTTAATTAAGTGCGTGGGGAAGCATGTTTGAGCTGTCTTACAACACCCCTATCACTACCTTTTAGTATTGTCACCTCACCCTTGACGGGACTAATCTGCACAACGTAAGCCAATTGTTTGTCCAAAATCACGGCCCTGACCCACTCCCAACGACAAAAGGATTCCTATCCTTGTGCCTGTGGATGGTTGCAAATTCTAGCCCAGGGCAGGAATTTGTTTCTAATTTGATGGGAAATCCTTGATCGTGTGGTATTTCATGGGGAGAAAATTCCTTCAGCACCATACTGAGTGACAACCAGTGGTTGATGGGGTCAAATGATGTTGGTGAATGTAAACACAGCAATATGTGATGGAAATAAGTAGAAGATGCAGATGCCTGGCGAGCGACAGTAATGGTGCTTGGTGAGTCGGAGAAAGCAAACAATAATACTGTTTGGCAATTGGCAAATGGGCGACAGCAGGTGGCAGCTGGTAGTAATATCCCTCTTAGTCCTCAAATCTCTTCTGGCACGTGAAAAGTGTAGAAACAAAGTTTAAAGAATGAAAAAAAAGGGGAAAAAAGAAAATACACAAAAATGTAGGATGGGAAGAAATGAAGGGGTTAGAGTTTCAAAGTTGAAATAACAATAGCAAATAAAATTATAAAAAGGGCCAAAAAAGTGGTTAAATTAATAGAAGTAAATATCAACATTGTTCTTTCCACCATATGATTGAAAAGTGTTATTTCCTTTCAAAAACAAAAAAGAAAAAAAAGAAAAAATATCAACATTGTTCTCCAATCTGGTCAAACTGGGGATTCCTATGGATAACCACACGGTGTCAGGGACCTGAAACCATGTTTTTCTTCTTTTCCTCCTTGTCCATTTCTTCAAGATACCATGTTTTTATTTCTGATACATGCAGGAGCTAAGAGATATTGCAACAACCAATGCAGTGAAAGGAAAATATTTCTTTCTTGAAACAGACATGAAAGGACCTTCATTGAAACTTGACAATACTGGAAAGGCCATTCTAACTGTAAGTTTGTTAAATATAATTAGCTCTCAGCCATCATAGATTCATTGCTATTTTGGAGATAATACCAAAAGTTCATTCATCTAACTCATAGTTTTGTTTCTATTTGACAACCATTCTTTTTAGTTTTTTAAAATTATACTTGTTTCCTCTCAATTATGCACATATATATAGATATATACACACGTATACATATAAAAATACACACACACATATACACACATATCCATATACACATATACATATATATACATATACACACACACACACCTTAAGTTTTTCATCGTCTTTAAAAGTGGATTTGAATTCTAATTCAAATAAAAAAACATAATTAAGTTTTTGAATATTACTTTTTATAGTTTTAAAATTTTGGTTTTTTTTTATTTTTATTTATTTATAAAACGGTTTAAAAATTATCTAATAAAACAAGAAAGTTATAGGTAGAAGTAGCGTCTATAAACTTAATTTTTCATAACATAAAACTAAAAAGAACATGGATATCAATAAGGTCTTTGTGTATACTATGACTGGTATAATACTTCCTGTCAATGTTTGAAACAATGGTTTCATTTACGATTTCATATAATAATGAACCTAGGATATACAGTGCAGATTAAAATATATCAACTTTTCTACCCTTACAGGTCTTACGTCACCTTGGACGCATAAGCGAGACTCGGATTGGACATCAGCGAGTAATCTTATTATTAAAACCATCATAAACAACCTAGGATTTAGGTGGACACAAGACTACCGAGTCTTGCATCAACAGAGTATAGCCTGTAGAAGAGAATCCACTGTACAATTCCAGCAATCCATTTCTCAAGGATTTGTCAGCAGATGAGTACAACCGATTGTTTTGGAGAAGGTTAGACAATCTTAGAATGCTGAGTTATATGGCCTGTCTTTGATTATCATCAAAAAAATTCTCAAATCGAAGCGAGAGGTTGTTATCTCTATAGTTTAATGGTTGCTTGTAATCAGTTGCAAGGAGCTTATTTCTGCTTAGATTTTCAACGTGACTTCTTTTCAATTAGGCCAACGTTTGTACCTACATTCTTGTGCCGTTAAGATTAGAGTTCTAAGATACTGAAGTTTTCGGGACATACTTATGTAATTTGAAAGCAAATTCTAAAGAATGGGTAGTTTTGGCGAAAAGCCAAAGAAAACAGAGGCTGCTGTGAAGATGTTTTTCTTTCAACAAATAGTTGACAAGAGTTTGAATCTATTTATTAATGTGGACTTTTAGTAGGTGATGAGTGAAAATTGATAGAATTGTAAGGATCAAAATAATTGCTGTAAGAAGATTAGAAATTAGAGTTGAAAACTTGAGGGTGTATAGAATAAATTAATTAATGGGACTTTTATCATACAACTGAAGCCATAATTTTATTATGAAGTTCATATATCATATTGATTGATACTTTAAAACTAGTTCAACTTTAGTCTGTGTAATTTTAAATTTCAAGTTTAGTTTTTAAACTTTGGATTTTAAATTTAGACAACCGAATTTAACATTTAGTGTAATTGGTTACAAAAGAATTTCAAAATCTAGACGGACAAAAAGATTTTGCAGTAATTGACGAAGAGGTATGTAAACTAATATGGGAGATTTGAAAATACACACTAAAATTAAGTTTCAATATACATGAAATCCAACATCAAACCATGATCATTTTAAATATAATAACTATTTTTTATTAACAAAATTTAGTGCATGAACAAAAAGATCAAATAAAAGAAGGAGATAAAAGAACTTTTAAGATGATAATTTGATTTATTAACGTTTCAAGATGATAATTTGATGTCTTATATTTATTAAGTTATATAGAGTGATATCTAAATTAAACAATTATTTAATATTTTACATAAATAAACACTTAATCTCAAAGTTCAAACCTTTTTAAACTGCAGCATGTGTATTTGTTGAAAAGTTAAAACATGTTTTAATTAATTGAAATAAGTTACTTACAAAATTAAGATATGTTAAAATTATATATAATTAATTGATATATAGTTTGGCAGGATTGTTTAAATTAGATACGATGATGAATTAAGTAGAAAATTAATTGTTATGTGAAGTTATATAAGTTTAGAGAACTCTATTAATAGGATTGGTATGTTGTATTTTAGTCCACGTGTGAAATAGAATACACAGAAAAGAAGTTCAAAGTCTTCCAATAAGTTTTTTTTTTTTTTTTCTCTCAAATATTTTATTTGATGATTATTAGTTTGGGATGTTCATCATACACTTCCCATAGTGGTATCAGAGCTTGAGTTTGGACTTTTAAAAAATTGTTTTTCCAAATGGCTAACAATAATTTAGTCCCTTTCAAGTGCATCAACTTACAAAAGAAAATTATAGCAGTTGGTGTATTTAAATCAAAGCTCTACTTGGTCCTTAAGATGTTTGAGAAATTGTTAATAATGGTTATGAAGAACCAAAAAGTTATCCGACTTTGAGTCAAACTGAATGAGAATTACAAAATACAAGGAAAAAAGATCAAAAGGCTCTCACCATCATTCATTAAGTCATTGATGATTCAAATTTTGAAAAAATTTCTAGATCGACAACTACTGCACATCAAGCATGATAAATTTTGAAGAATACGTATAAAGAAGTAGATCGAGTTAAGAGTTAATAAATGCATATTGTACTTTAAGATTGATAGCAATAGTAAATGAAACGAAAAGATATGGTGAGACAATAAGTGATGAGCAAGTAGTAGAAAAGATATTGTGCTCATTGGATGAAACGTTCAATTTCATCGTCATAGCTATTGAAGAATCAAATGATATGAGTACAATATCTATTGATCAACTTATTGATTTTCTACAAGTGCATGAAGAGAAGCTTCTTAAGAAGAACAAGCAAACGACTGAACAACTTTTTCAACAATTTGAAGTTAAAAGACAAGGAAAGACAACCTAGAAAAAGGCAATTGAGGTCGAGGACGTGGTGGCAATCGTGGACATGTTGATTTCAAAGCTCGAGATCGAGGAAACTATGATCAAAGAAAATTTGATGAGAGTAATTCAAACTCAAATTCATTAAGAGGTTGTGGAAGACAACATTATTTGAGGTCTAAAGGAGAAAAGTCCAATAATGACAGGAGGTATGACAAAAGACAGGTTAACTGTTATAATTTTCATAAGTTCAGCCATTATTCTTGGAAATGCATAAATAAAGTTGAAGACAATGCAAGTTATGTTGAGAAAAACGAAGAAAATGGTGATTCATAATTGCTTCCAACATGCAAAGGTGTAAAAACATGTGAAAACAATGCATGGTATCTCAATAGTGGTGAGCAATCACATGTGTGGAAGTAAATCGATGTTCGTGGAGCTTGATGAATTTGTTGGTCGAGATATCGTATTTGGTGATGCCACAAAAATTCTAGTTAAAGGAAAAGGTAAAATATTTGATCAATTTGACGAATGAGAAACATGATTTTATCTCTAATGTTTATTATGTGTGTCTCATATGAAGAACAACATTTTGAGTTTGGGACAACTCTTAGGGAAAAGCTATAATATTTTGACGAAGGATTATAGTATTTTGATAAGAGATAATCATGACAATATGATTGCTAAATGTTTAAAGTCATGTTTCAAATATCCAAATTGAATTTGACATTTGAGATTTAGGCATTTGAACTTTGATGACTTGAGACTATTAGCTAGGAAGGACATGGTGAAAAGGTTGCCATATGTCAGACATCCAGATCAATTTTGTGAAGGTTGTCTTTACAGCAAACGATCAAGGAAGAGTATCCCACAAGAATCATCTTTGAGAGTAAGGAGACTGATATAACTTGTATAAATACAAGTTATTATGGACTTTTAGGTAGAATAATGGGACCAAAATGCATGATAAGAGTGTCAAAACGCGTAGCTTGTGTTGTAAATGTATAAATATTTAGAAATAAACTTTACTTAAGCGATATGTCTGCTTTATCCCATTTTTAGTGTCTAAACGCAAGATTATCATATGCCTACTTTACCCTATTTTTAGTGTCTAAATGTAGGATTATCAACAAAAGAAGAAGTTGGCTAATCGTAGAGGAACTCGTGAAAACCAGACGAGAAGACCACATCAAAATGTGAGAAGAGATTTGCTACAAGACAAAAGCGGTAGATGGAGTTAAGATAACTTGACAAGATGGACAAGTTTCGGCGCTGACATGTTCAGAATATTAGATTTCTCACATAAATTTACCTATAAAAGGAACTCCATCTTTACCATGAAAGAAGGCTAGACGTCTAAATGGACTAGCCACTAGAGGCCTAAGTGGACCAACCACTCACCTAAAGAGGTGGGGTGGAACCCTTAGGGAGTTAATAGGAATGAGTAGCCTTTCCACCATGTCACACCCCACCCCATGCACCTACTTGCTTGGTCTGAGATGTGGCGTGATGTCAGCCAAAACCATTAAACTCCAGAACAACTTCAACTGACACATGACATGAAAGCTTGAAAATCTTGAACAATGGTAGTCTTTTAATAATGTAAGTTAAATTAGTTGACAGCGAAAGACTTAATTTAATAAAGATGAAACATTTGCCTATGAAAGTCACAAACTTGAAATACTTTTAAATCGTAGTGTAGCCCATCTGGAAAATCTTTTCATAAATGTATAAAACATGAAATATATATATTTTAACTAAACAGAGTAATACTTTGAAGTAATCTCTTTATTTTCCTAATTGAAAATTAAGCTAGCCTGACAGTAGTATTTTTAGTACATGGAGATCTACAATCTGTACTTAGAAAGAGGGAAAATATTTTGAAAGAGTAAGTCAAAAGACTTCGTGAGCAACAGTTTTATGAATCAATTTTTCATTAATATTTTAATGTAAAATCAAAGCTTAAATACATTTATCAGTAAACAATCATTTCATAACATGAATCTTGAAACATTTTCATAGTTTTTCGAAGAGAGTCGTCCATAGCCACATGCAGTATTTACTCGTTTGTCCGAAAATAGAACGGTCGTTGGGTAGTTAACCCTCCTCCTTTAAGGCATAAAAAATATACCCTTTCTGATGACCCATAAACTATAGGCTCGTCAACCCTATCATTAGTACGGAATTAACCACATGTATACAATAAGTCTCATGAAATATTCGACATGGAGAAATCATTTGAAAACATGAAAACATTCCCTTGAACTTGATCATGAAATCATTAAAACATGGTGTAACTTGAATTACAGTTTATAAGCATTTATCACAAATCATAACTTGTTAATAACATGGAAATCATGTTCATAAATCATTTTTACACGTTATTGCTTGTAAAGCTTGAAACCATGTTTAATAAATAACTTTGAAATTAGTATGTTACTCACAAGCTATTGCTTGTGGAGCTTGAAATCATGTTTAATAAATAGCCTTTGAAAATCGTGGTGTTACTCACTGTCACTTTAGCAATCGTGGTGTTGTGAGATTCCTCTCAAGCTTCCTTGATCTCAAATTTTTGAAGGAAAATTTCAAGAAGCGAATTATGTAACCCTCTAGAACTGCACCTTGCTCAAATTCTTTTGGAAAATGACATCCTCACCTAATCAGATTTCAATCATCCAAATTGAACAGCAGACCTCTCTCACAAACTAGACACAATTTCTAAACTTTCAAAACCAATTTGAGTATGAGTAAGTTGATATGAATCAAGCAACCAGAATTTAATCAAATGATCGTGTTGAAGAGATGCAATGGTTGGAAGTTGAAGAGTTATTTTGGCAACCCAAAAATCATAATATTAAATGTTTAAGAAATTATGTATATGTGTTTTCATTTATTATGATAGTTGAAAGATCATAAAATTAAATGTTCTGACCTTTTATTTCATATTTTAATTTGTATAAATAGGGTTGTAAGTTCCACATTTTTAAAAAGAAGAATTTGGATGATTGAAATCTGAAAATTCTAGAACGTAAAATTTTGTTCTTGTGTGTTCTTGTGATATAATGCAGGAATATTTGGAGTAATCAAGTGAGGATTGGTCTTTCTTACTTGTGGAGTGCTTTGGAGATCGAGGGTTGATGAAAGTTTCAAAACTTTGTTCGATCCTTGATTTCTTAGATCATCTAAGCAATCTGTATCTAGCTTATCTTAGGGGTTGAAATCAAGTTGGTTTTGGGACTGTTGGGGTTGTGTTCTTTTGAGCCTGGTTGTTTAACATGGTTCTTAGATCTAATGCTCATGGATTTCATATCCTTTGGTATCAGAGCTTTTGGCTCTAGATCGGGTATATCTTTCCATTTCATTATGTTCTCTTAATTTCCATAATCTTTAAAAAAATGTGACTTTCGTCTTCTTCAATGCTTTTGATCCAGTCTGATCTACAAATGTCTTTTCTTCAAGGTCTTCTAGTTTAATTTCCTCCAATGTGAAATGTGATCATTTTGAAAATTCGTAAAAAAAAAAAAATGTTGTGTGAGAGATTTCATGTTGAACTTTGTTGTTCATGAATTCAAGTGCATAGAAGATGACTACTGAAACCTACACTCGAAAGAGATCCTTTAGATCAACTTCTTATCTTCAACTTCCAAGAAGGGTAGTTTGTCAAATTCGTTTCTTAAAACCTTTCTATTTGCAAATCAGTTTTTGTGTTTAGTTTCATATGAAAATTTCGTTCTTCCATATTTGTTTGAACCTTTCATTTTTTTGTTCTTTTTGTTGTTAGCTTCATAATTATCTTGTCTTGCTTATATTGAATAGCTCACTATTTCAAAGATTGCATAGACCTGCCAAATATCATAATTTAGCTACTTTCCCAAATAGCCTACCTTTTGTATGCAAACATGAGTGTTCCCGAGTGAACAAATAGTGAGTTGAGTGTGTGAAATCCTTTTTGGTTAGAGAGAATGTTGTATCAAGACAAAAATTGTTGGGTTGCCTATAAGTATGATGCTCAATTTTGAAAGACTTTGCATGGTGAGTTGGTTAACACACAACAATCCATTTACTTGCCTAAAGAACAAGTTCCAACAGTCATGAGTGCAAAATCTTTTTGAAAAAGTTTGGTTGAATTAAATCAATCAGTTGAGTACTTATGTACATTGACTCAAAAGTTGAATTTACGAGACCAAAATTTGAAGAAGGTTTGTGTACCTATAGAAATAAGGCCTATTGTTGTGGTAAAGAATGACAGAGTTGACAAAGTTGAAGACGACTTACTTCGTCAAAAATTATCTGAGTTTACTGTAACATCTAATCCTGAAGTTCATCTTGATGTGGTTGAGTTAGAGAAAAAAGAGGCCAAAACAAAAGCATGTAGGCCAAAACAAACAATATTCGTTATCTGTGTGTACACTCCACTAAAGACTCACATCTGAACTCTTCTCACTGTAGTTATATTTCTGTGTCCACGAATATAGACCAATAACAGTAAATTAGTCCTTCACGAATGTTCGTAACACTAGTTGGGTCAATTTACCGTTTTACTCCTAGGTTACCTCTAATCCTTAAATACTAGTGCTCCTCCAATGAACAACCTATTTATGGTCCTACCAATAAACAGAAATTCATCTCGTGCCATAGAGAGGGTAGGACCCTTTGTTAAAGACCTAGAGACACCATTTAAGGGAATACTCATCTACTTACCCAAAAGTAGGGAGGGAGTGAATTCTATCTTGTGTAATTATGCTCCCAGCTCCCCACTCAATCTTGTCCCCAAAATGATAAGCTTATTGAGTCGACAATCTGCTACTCTCACCTATACAAATCAAAGGACAGTCTCTCGCGAACAGAAGTTCATAACACACCCAGGATTAAAACTAAGTTACCTAGGTCATCCTAATGAAATAGAAACCTAACTAATTAACAGAGTTACTATTTCACAGTCGATCATATGCAAACTCATTGCACAAGATACTCTCACTCTCAAATACAAAGTGAGAAGTATCCATAGTGTTTCCGGGATAAGGTACCCAACCTTATCCCTATACTATAGACCTTTTAAGCTGATCTCGAACATTGATCCTTATATGTCTCTACATACTATTCAAGACTCATTAAACAACATAGGATGTTAGTTTATTGGATTTGGGTTATTAAGACAAAACTAATAATATAATCAATAACAACTATTACACTAATAACATTTTATTAATACCGGTCAATGGATTATATTTACAATCTACAAGTTTTAGGACATAAATTCCAACACTTAACCCACTCTCACTCTCACTCCCACTCCAAGGAGATGTCAGCACTCTCGGAACTTGAAGTTGGATAGATATGTACAGCAAAATAGGAAGATCCCAATATCGATCGCCCCAAGAGGAGACAAGCCTATCTCTCCATATTTTATTCGATTCAAAAACATCATTGGTGCGTTAACGCGAGACATATTTCCAATCTAGCTAGGCCCGCAAGTGGGCTGTTGTACCTCCATAGTACATCGAGGTCGTCAATAACGGCCTACAAGTAAGTTTGTAAATTACCTTACATATAGTAACCTACATATGTAGAAAACTAATCCTTATGTATTTTTCTTTTGTAGCGCTGGTTTGGGCTCGATTTCATTGATCAAACACTCACTCGTTTTGTTGAGCATCAAATTCTTAGCACGTGGAAGGAATTTAGGGGCAACAACCACCTACATTTCAAGCAGTTTAACAACCCTGAAGAAGCATGCGTGCGAACCCACCGTCGAGATTGATTAATTGTGTGGAAGATTGGCACTTCCTATGCAATCATTACATGACTCGACAATTTCATGTAATTTATATCTTCTATTTTTACTTCGCGGTACTTCATTTTGTTGTTTGGATGTAACCGTTTTTATTGTTTGCATGTAGAAGCAATCAAGGATCAACAAGGTTACTAGAGCGAAGCAACATTACAACCACATAAGCTAATCTAAGCCATTCCTACAACGACAATACAAGCTCATTGAAGAACGTGGTCACCTGGTGAAACATGTCGAGTTGTTCAGAGAAACACATGCTAGTAGGACTGGCAAGTTCGTTTCACAAGTGGTAGCGTATGAGCATGTTAAGTTTATGAAAACTTTTTCTTGTACTTTGTAGTTTTAATTCTCACCTCACAACTTAAAACTTTTATGGTGCAAAATCAAATGTTGGAACTCCAATCTCCACCCACCCCAGAAGGTTATCAACCACTCTCTGGGGACGAAAAATACGAGACCATTTTTAGTAGGCAATCACGCTACTCAAAAGGTCTTGGTTGGGGCCCCAAGCCTAAGTCTCGAAAAAGTACTGCTTTCAATTCTTCCTCTACCTATGAGCAAGAGATGTACTCAAGAGAGGTTAGTGAACATAGGCTAGTTTTAAAAATGCTAACTGCTTAATTAAAAAACAATAAATAAGAGAAGCAGGACCGAAAAATAGAAGAGAGTGCTCGAAAAATGGAAGAAAGTGCATGAAAATGGAAGAAAATGCATGACAAATGGAGAAGAGATGAGGAATATGATTGAAGAAATGACTCGGGCACAGAAAGAACCGTTAACACATGGGGTACGTATTTTTCAACTTTTAATTTGTTTAATTTCTCATCAATGATATATATCTAACTTTACTTTTATGTCATTTGTAGGTTTGAAATTTCTTGAATTTGGCGTCACGGCTATGTTTTAGGAGATAGTGTGGTTTTTTTCTTTTCATGTAATAGTTTTGAACCATTTGAACAAGAACTTGTAATTTTTGTTATACATTCTGATTTCATATTTAAATTTTACAGATAATTTGTTATAATTGGGTTTGTTGCCTTTGGAAGTGGAACCCAAAACAATACCTCATGAAATAATAATAAAATAATAAAAAAAACAAATAATTTCGGAAACAAGGGATTCTCTTATCTTTTCCATGACATTGAGAAAAACTTCTCCCGACCTGATGTCGGAAGTGCCTTATCCCTGACACACAGAGGAGACGTCGAGTGTACTCCACTGTCGACGTCAACCACACATCGGCATGTGTCGGGGATAGGCAATCTTGATGTTGTCCCATTGGTGCGTTAGAGAAAGCTCCATCGACGTTGTACTCTCAACATCCTTTCCAATGGAGCTTCTGACGTCGAGAAAACCTCTCATGCATGGTGCGCTTTTGTATTATTTTTTATGCAATATGGTGTTGGAAATTCTCCAACTTCTTGTAGTGAAATCTCTTGGGAACATTTATTTTGAAATCATCATTTCAAATCAATAAAGACTTTATAAGAAAGCTTGAAATCTTATAAAACTTTGAAGAAAATACTCACACTAGCTACTTGGTTACTTCAAAACTCAAATTGCTTCTCTTCTGCTTCTTCTTGAGTGAGCACTTTGACAACACTTCAACACTTTAAATTTTCTTTTCAAAATTTCAGAGTAACCATCCCCAAATAATCTAATCTCAACCTCTATTTATACTACTCCTTAAACAAGCTTAGTCATGTTTAAACTTTTAACAGCTTGCCAGCTCCTACTCCTAGTGGTACATGTGTAAGCTTAAGGTTTAACTTAACCATGCTTAGTTCTTAACCTTACCCGTGGCCCATTACAAAGCTTTAAAGAAATTTCCCTGGAGTTTCCTTCCTCTTCTTGCATAGTTCCTTAACTTTTCGCCCAACATCATCTCGTGAAGTTCTTTCTTTGCATGAAAACACTTAAACTTCAAAAGTTTCGTCGCATAACTTTTCTCGCGAACTACTATAATTACCACCTCTTAGCACGTAGTCTTGCTTCATCGTCAAGCCTTAACTTTTCTTCACCACTTATCATTCAAAACACCTATTTTACACTTAGCCAAAGTTTTAATCTCTTAACTTAGATACGGGTCGTACACTTAGCAAGCTCCAACTTGTTCATTTTTTCAAAACTGTTGCCCAAAAACTATGCATCTTTCTTGTTGCATTCTCTCACCTTCTCTTTCAATTGCGTGTATTCAATCTTCACATCCCTGCATTAACAGTGTAATGATACACACCATGAGCACTGGCACAACTAAACATGCATGTTTTGCTATGGTTAAACTGCTAAACTTGACTTGAGACATTTGTGTTGTATACATGTTACCTATGACAAGGATTTTGTCAACCTATGAAACACTAACACTCCATATCGGAAAGAGTCTCTAAGTCGGGTTTGTATTTATTTATTATCAATTTCAAATACCTAAAGACACATTTGAAACACTTTTGGACCTCTCTTGAAAAAATAACTTATGTTGGACACAAATTTAAAGGTAGAATAAATTAGATTAAAAAAAAAACTAGAAATTTTGTGCCTTTTAGTGACCATTTATTATTTTGTGTTGAAGTTATATGTATCTTAACAAATAAGAAATAATTAATAAAGCTTATGACAACATGTTTGTATATGATAACTTGTAAAAATACAAGTTATTGTGGCCTTTTATGTAAAATAATGAAACCTTATGCATAAGATCGGAAGAAACTTGGGAAAAATAGAAGAGTTGATTAACTTGTGTATTGTAGACTCCAAAAGAACTTTGTTCATGTTTGATCTCGTTTTACTTATCGTATTGCAAGATTTTAGACAAAAAGAAGTATAGCCCAAATATAGAACGTCAGGCGAGGAGATGTGTGCGATCAACAACGCAACGATCACAATAAGCTAGGACGATCTGAAGCACTAGAGACAAATTTGGTTGGCATGAATGCTAGAAAACAGACAAAATGACGTTTGCACGACGTTGATATAGTTTATCAAAAACATTAATGGGGCGTGAAATGTCCTGTCAACATCACTCCCTGCCTATTAATAGAGGTGTCTACTTCAAAATCAGATGTGCAAAATTGGATCTCAAAGAGCAAGTTCAATCCTCCCTTCATCCTTTTTGTTTTAAGTTTTAGGTGAGTGCTTAGGACAAAAGAGAGATTTTCCCTACTATTTTCTCTTATCACAACAGGAAGAAATTAAAGCCAAAGAATATGAGAAATTATATTTTGAGGCTCGATTCATTCCTTTGTATTTCTTATGTATTAAGTTGTAATATTAACTTTATGGTTAAAAGGCCTAAGGTTCTCTCAAGTCCAAGTAAAGAACTTTGTGAAGAGACAATGAAGAGAGTTGTTTCACTTACTAGGTGTTTGCGCTTAATCTCATGAAGAGGTATGTGATGGATGTCTAGGTGGCACTCCCTCATCCGGTCGCATGTAGTGACAGTTGAAGCAAGGCGTGATATGGTTAGTTCGCCTACCTTGGTATGAAGAGAATTAGTTGAAGGACACCAGACTTCACAAAATGCTCGAACCACGTCACTGTTACGATTATATTTGTATAAAGAAGTTGTCACGACGCCAAATAAACAAGCATCATAGAGAAGTCGTCCATTTCGACCAACTACAAGCTTTAACCGGTCCCAATAACAATCAATAAAGCTCAATCCTCCTAGGACCTTGGTCATGGTGCCTCAACGAGTTTGGCCTTCAATTATATACGATGTTCAAGAATGAAAACTCAGTTGAAATTAGAAGCCTCATCATGGATAGAAGGTTGCAAGACCTATGCACTTTCTCCTTAAAGCAAAGGTATCTCTATTGATAATTTGGGGAGAATCAAATTGTTGTCTAAGCTTGGTCAATAATCTGCAAAAGGGTCGGTCAATGGTTTCTCTATAAGTAGACTAAGTTCATCTTCTTCTGGTTTATTTATATCAGTCAAGATCACATGGTATCTCTCTACAGACGAGAACCGTTCTGTGAAATAAGCCATCATTCTGCAAAATAAATATCATCATAAACGAGTTAGTCTTGATGACATAGTCTAGTAAGAAGGAATATATGAAAAGCAAAGTGTCAGAAAATTCCAGCAGGTTTTGGGCTATTTCAAGCTCAAGCATATGGACAATACTAAGAGATTCTATTTCTAAGGCGTGCATTAATCATGTGGTGTTGTTGCCTCAAAATCAAGATGCAGCAGAAAGTCAAGGAATGGCATGGTAGAGTGCATAGACCTTTCTAGGGACTTCTCTAACATGAACTAAATCGAGTTGCAACAGAAAATCAAAGAGTGGCATGATAGAGTGCGTAGACATTTCTACATCATCCCTAACATGAATCAAATCGAGTTGCAAGTCATTTTATTTGTGCTTGCATGAGGCCTTCAAGGAATAGCTAAAAAAGAACATTTGTTTGAGCTTCAAACAGTTTCTTTCAATTTGATGCAAATTATGAGCTACTAAACCTGTAAATAAAATTTTAAAAAGAGTAGAAAGTCAAAAAAGAAAAAGAGAGAGAAGATAAGTTTTTTTCCTACCTTCTTTGGTATGATTGTTTTCTTCTAGTGAAAGAATGATCAAGGTATGAATCTATTTATATGACCAATAAGTCAAATTCATAATAGGGTTGAAATGATATGAAAACTTTTTTTAATAATAAAATAGAAAAAAATCTAATCTTGTTATGTTATTCTAAAAGATTTTATTTGGGGATAAATCTCAAATGTAAAGTAAAATTTGACCGTACCACAAATTTTATTCCAAATTATTTCACCTAAAGTTCAAAATTCGAGTCAAAATAACTTGCATATATGACATCTATTTTTATCTCAAATTTAAATTGAAGCCATAAATCCAACTTTCTCTCAAGATTGAGGGCTCCTATTTATCTCAAATTTAAAATTGATCATATTCCAAATTTGTGTGTATCACAAATTAAATTTACGATAAAATCTTAAACTTGTCTCAAATTAAGGATTGGTCATATTCTAACCCTATTCCAAATTTTAAATCAAACTCATGTACTAAATTCATAGTTTGATTATTTTGAATATGTCAAATTGAGCCAATTTTTTTTAAAAAAAATGCTTGTATTTTGACTTTAACTTTATCTTTTTTTAGATTCATCCAATTCATAAATCTCGAAAATAGGGGCATTTGTTGAATAAGAAATTTTGGATCAATCATAAATTGTCATGTCATTTACGAAATGAATGAGGAAAAACACAAATAATTGAATTTATGACTTAAAAGTTGACATGTGTCCCAAATTAAAACTGAAAACATAAATTGGTCGATTCTAATGTCACGTGTTTGTTGTTGGATCAAGTTGATTAGTTTGGTCAAATTAAATATTATTCGCAAAAAAAAAAAGGCTTAATTTAGCTCAAATAGTAAATATGACACAAGTACATGTGGTTGAGCTCGTAGACATAGTCCATGAGACCAACCAGACCCAAGCTTATAAAGTTCACCATAGAACTCTATAATTAATAGAGAAGTTCTCTTCATTTGTGGAAAACTTAAATTTTTTACTCTAAAAGATCTACAGAGAATTCTCCCAAGAGTTAGAAGACTCTCTAACTTTTGAAGTCAACCACACCCCGATGATTAAAGTTTCTTTGAAGATACAAGCTTTCTTTCAAGACTCCCACTTCAAAAACAACACATGTTTCGTTTTCTCAAATCAAGTGTAGGCATCCAACTAGAAGAGAATCAGAGGATAAAAAACTAGAGATCAAACAATATTGCATCATAATCTCTGAAATCTCGTATGAACAACAAGAAACCCAAAATCATTAAAAGAATAAAATATGTTTTCTCTAAATAGTAAAACAAAATAAAATCTCCCAATTATGCGTAAATGTCTTTTCTAATTTAAAAAGATGTCCCATATATCACAATGTCAACTCCTCCTACTTTGAACAACTTTAATTTGTATATAATGCTAGTTGTATATAATGGTCAAGAAAAGTAATGCTAGTTGTATATAATCGTATAACTTTTTGTCGTTTGTGAAATTTTTTTATTTTGAAAGTTAAAAGTTAAAAATCTATTCTAGTTCGTAGACCAAACTTGTAATTTATTTATAGTTTTTTTTAGTTTAAAAAATAAAAAAGATTAGAAATGGATATATAATTTTGAAATGAAATTTAAGGTATTTTGAAGTAGTACTTGTTGTTTATTATATAAAGGTTATTAATAATATGTAAGATGAGATTTTGTTAAAAAGAAAAAAAAAAAAAAGGAGAAAGTTTGAAGAGATTGTATAATAAATAATGTGTATTTGGGAATGGAGCCAATTTGGTGCGTTGGTTTGGTGTTCACATCACAAATAAATAATGTTAATACCGATGTAAGTAAAAGAGTATGAAATTGCATTTAATATTTGACAACATGACAATCCGGAATTTATTCCTCAGCAGCCTCGACCTAGCGGTCACCGTTAAGTAACACACTTAGCTGTGTCCACAACCACGCATGCCTTTTCCATATCGACTTGAATAGCCTTGCTGAATATAGTAGTAGGTGGATCCAAAATTTAGAGATTTATGGTCATTTTTAAATGATTATATTAATATTGTAGTCTTTTTATAAAAGAAAATATAGGTCTAGAGACCTATTAAAAGAAAACAAAAAAAAAAACAGACAAATAAGTCTACCATTGAAGACTTTCCATGCTACCCGTGAAAGTTTTGCTCCTGCCATGGACAAAATCCCAACTTCCATTCAACAGTATTTCACCCCATTCTTTTGCTTTTCTTTTATTTCAAATCTCTCTTCCAATTTTCTTTTTTCCCACCCTAAATCTTCTTCTTCATGCTTTATCTCATCGGGTAGAGTTACAATGTAAATTTCAATTCCAACGAACGGTAAATTTTCTCACTCTCTCTTAAAATCTCCGTCTGTGAAGTCTTTTTTTTCTTTATTTTTTTATTAATTAGTTGCTAGTTAGATATTTTATTTAATTAATTTATTATTTTAATTAATTGCTACTTACATTTTGTTTAATTAATTGTTAGTTACATTTTTTTAATTGATTGTTAGTTACATTTTGTTTAATTAATTGTTATTATTTTTAATTATCTATTAGTTATATTTTATTATTGTTATTATGTTAATTAATTGTTAGTTAGATTTTATTATCGTTATTATGTTAATTAATTGTTAGTTAAATTTTGTTTAATTAATTGTTAATTAGATTTTATCATCGGTATTATTTTAATTAATTCTTAGTTAGTTTACGTTAAATTGGAGGGATTTAGCTTTATGTTTAATTATATTAAATTTGTTGGTTTCGTTTAACCTAGGTTTTGTTTTTAAATAATTAAAGATAATTTTGTTAATATTATTTTAATTGTTATTAGATTTTGTTAAATTTAAAGGGTTTAGATTTATGTCTAATTAATTAAACATAGTTTCGTTAAATTTTTGTTAGTTTTGTTAAACATAATAAATTTTGTTGTTAAATAATTAAAGATCATTTTTGTTATTATAATTTTAATTGTCGTTATATTTTGTTAAACTTGAGAGAGGTTTAGATTTATGTTTAATTAATTAAATATAATTTTATTATATTTTTTAAAATATAATTTTGTTATATTTTTTTAAATGTAATTTTTCTATATTTTTTTTAATATAGTTTTGTTAGATTTTGTTGGTAAATAATTAAAGATAATTTTGTTATTCTTATTTTAATTGTTGTTAAAATTTAAAAAATTTAGATTTATGTTTAATTAATTAAACATTATTTTTTTAAATTTTATTTGTTTTGTTAAACAAAATTTTGGAGGTTTAGATTTATGTTTATTCAAATACTATCACTTTTGTAGATGGAGACATAAAGAAGAAAACAATTGTCACATACGTAAATTGTTTGTACTTAATATTTGATTTTTGTGTGCTTTTAATAATTTATACTAAATTTCTCATAAAATTATATATATAGTATAATCGTTCTTCAATCTATAAGGTTATTTTTATTTAATATTAATCTATAATGTTATGATTGAAAAATTATTAAAGAGTTTATTATTAGTTGATCTATGGTTTTAAAATTATGTTATATGCATATAACTCCATTATTTATGGTTATGTAAATGTTAGAAAGAGAGTTTAATATTAAGTCAAATTTAAAAATTAGATCTATATAACTATTAAAAAATTCCAAAGACCAGATTTTTAAAACTAAAAATAAATTAAATCTTTATAATGAAAATAAAGATTTACATACTATTATATTTTAATGTACTATTGTGTGTTAAATAGTATAAATATACAAATATTTTTTGGAATAATATATGTTTACTTACCATGAAAAAAATTGTTTTCATTTAAATGATTTTACAAACCTTAGTTTGAAAGTTGAACTAAATAATTTATTATTCTATTATGCATAAATTTAATTTAAGAAAATGAAAACATAAAATAAATTTTAATTTAGGTGTAGACTTATCTTAATAAATAGTAGGTAAGTTTGTTTTATATTTTTACAATATATTATTCATTTTTTTTCTTTTTTCTTTTTTTTGTTAGAAAATGGGGACAAAATTTTGGGGTTTAGGTTGTTTATAAATGATAATATGATTGATGGTCTTGATAGAGTTGATTATGACCAACCAGCTTGTGGAGGTTTTACCAGGAATTATCTTCGAACAATTCATTGAAATTGTAGGATCATCAATTGGTATAGATATACACATAAATCATTTAGAAATTATATATAGACATTCAAATCTAACTCCCTCGAGACTAATAAGATTTGTCTCATTCCCTATACCAAATGAACAAGCAATGAAAACTATATTTTCAATTGCAACGTCAATTCCGAACATGGTGCATCTATATGTCAATGTAAGTAGAGTGAGTTTGGCTATAAACTTGAATGCTAAACCATTTGGTCAGTTCAAAGATTGAACTCATGTTATTGACCCTAACTCTGAACCAGTTGCATCGCCGGTATATGACGATGAAGAAATGGTGGCTATTAACGAATATAAGGATCAAACTTTGGAAGAGAAACAGACGATGAGTTTGAAGAATTTGACTTTGATGGTCGTGAACATGAATTTCCATCAAATACAGTCACTCATATAGATATGGATGTAACAGATAGTATTCGTGAGCACAACCCAATTGTAGTCCCATGTGGTTTTTAACAATACAGAACTTATAAGGAAATGATATGTCAAAATAAAGAAACACTACAACATATGGTAAAATATTTTTCCATTAAGAATCATGCACCATATGAGGTAGTGGAATCAACACCGACTATCTGAGCAATTTGATGTAAGAAGTGGACAGAAGGCTGCACGTGGAGGCTTCGTGCATCGAAGAAAAAATCACATGGTATGTTCGAGATTATTAAATTACATGAGCAACACACAAGATTTTATTTCGAACTCAATCAAAGTTAGGTACAATTGGATTCTTCAATAATGGGCAGAGAATTTTGTGATGCTGTAAAAGAAAAATCATCGATCAACATCACACAACTACAATCTAACATCAAAACAAAATTTGGATATCATGTTCCCTATAACAGAGCGTGGGATGGTAAAAGAAAACTAGTGGTCAAAGTGTTTGGTGATTGAGACGAATCATATAAACTTTTGCCCAAGTGGCTATAAATGGTTAAATACACTAATCCTGGAACATGTGTGGAATGGAGAGTACGTGACACAAACATTGAAGGGCATGTCATTCTCACTTCTGTATTTTGGGCATTTAGTCCTTGTATAGAAGTCTTCAGCCAATTTTGGTCAGTTATTCGGATAGATGACACTCACTTATATGGTAAATATCGGGCAAGTTGCTAATAGTCAAATCTGTCGACTCAAATGGACATGTTCTCCCACTTGCATTTACCATTGTAGATATTTATGGGGTGGTTTTTGCAGCACCTCAAAAAAATTGTATTCCATGATGAGGTATGTTTAGTTTTAGATCTACATGTTGGCATTATATCGAATGTAAACAATCCAACAAACAAATGGACAGAACCTCAGTGACACCATAGGTTCTATTTGCGTCATATTGTCAGCAACTTCAATAAAAGGTTTAAGTTTAATACATTGAAAAATTATATATTGTGCCCTATGTCAATTCCAAATTCAAAAATTTAATAAAACAATTGAAGACATCATAAGAATTAATAACCAACTGTTTGGGCTTTTTCAACAACATTGATATTGAGTAATGGACTCAAGCACATGATGGCGAATTTAGGTATGGATGAATGATGACAAATCTATTGGAGTACATGAATAGAGTTCTAAAAGGAGCTTGAATGTTGCCGATAAATGTTCTTGCTCAAGCAACATTTTATAAAGAGAAATTGCAATTGATGACCATTTTAGGAATAATAATTAAGGATATAACAACATTTTAAAAAAATTGCAAATATAGCAAAACTATCACTGATAGACTTTGTATGGTTTATCAGTGATAGACCAATATTTGCAACATGGGACCCCAAATTTATTCCAAATATAGCAAAAAAAGAACTACAATATTTCAATAATTATTTTTGAAAACTATCTTATTTATCCAAATTTACCGAATTTAGACTATGCTGAAAAGTTGGGTGCCTTCGTCCTATTATTTAAAAGATATATTTAATATGTGTCTCATCTTTCAACATTGTGTTTTTTCTTTTTTTTTTTAACAAGTTACTCAAATTCAAAATTTTCAAATAAATTTGTTAATTTTAAATTCTGATGGTAGATCTTTTAACGTATTCAATATTTTCTTAAATTTACATATTCCTTTGAAACAAATGGGTACATGCACTAGACGATAGTTGAACTGTTCTAATTCTTACAATTTTTTTCTTCAATGGTTTCAGATTCGACACAATTATATTAAAAGTTGAGGGACCTCTATAAAAATTGAAAGTTGAAGCTTGATATTTTAAGGTCTATAGATTTATTGGACACCAATTGAAATTCTGACTTGTTTTTACATGTTTAAAAGTTTAGGATTCTATTTCATATAAATGTTCACGAATTAATTATTTAGCTCAAAATTTTACCTCCAACCAAAATCAAAATCAAAAGTTAGTGGTTCATTTTGTGCTACCCATTGCTTTGCTCGTGCTGGTGCCTGTGCTAGTTGGGAGTTCCTCTTGTGCAAGATCACTCTTCCCATTCAGAAGAGTTTGAGGGCTTTAGGGTGTTTGATTTTTCTCATGGCTAATGAATCTGGTAAGAAATGATGTTTTTGCTTCTTAGTAGCTCTCGTTTTGCTTCCCTTTAAAAAATAAAAATAAAAACCAAAAGTTATTACGAAAAGAGAATTTCTAAAAAATACTCTTAAACTTTGTTATTTTTGCAAATAAATTACCATTATTCTAAGATTATTTTTTAAATATAGCCCGATGAAACAAAATAATTACGAAACAAATAAAATTTAATATTTTATTAACGATGAAGACTTGTAGAGGATTGATAGCTAGTTGATATATTATACAATTTTAGTATATTGTAAGAAGTTTGGAGATTTGAAATAATTTCTTAAATTTGTTGTTGGAAGAAGTTGAATACTCTCATCTTTTCAGGAACATATAAAAAATATCCTTGGATAGACCAATAATTAATGAATATGGATGAATGGACAAAAAGCCACTTGTATGAATTTCATTCTTTGGTACTTTAATCAAGTCAAGCATCTAGTCAGAAGATTTTATATTTCAAGAGTAATAATTTTAAAATGTTTATAAAAAATAAAAGAGTTAATTTTCATAGCTCAAATATTTATTGTCTATGTAATACTGAAAAAGTCTATTTACCTCACCATTCATTTAAAATATAGATTTGCATTTTTTTTTATTTTTTTTGGTTATTTCTTTTTCTTTTCTTATTTTTTTTCTGAACCAAAAAAATCGTTTTGATTTGGCAACCTAAATTTAAAGAATGAATCGTACAAAAAATAGTCAAATTTAAACGACTAAACAATGGTGTGTTTTGATTGTGTAGGAAATAATGGTAAATATAAAAAATAGTTTCTCAAATATATTATGCTGGATGCAAATTAATTCCGTGACATTTTTGGTATTCTTGTTTGTGTTATATTTTAAAAAAAAAAACTCATAAGTACAAAGCTAATATTGAAATTGTTTTTTTTAGCAAATAAATATGGCCAAGTTCATGAGTATTATTTTCTTTTATGTAATTTAACCTTAAAAGATTAAAATTTTAAAGGGATATTTTAATTGATGATTATTTTAGAAATAATAATTAAAGATGTAACAACATTTAAGAAAAATTGCAAATATAGCAAGCAAAACTATCATCGATAGACTTGTATAACTGATAGACTAATGGTTTATCGGATAGAATTTGACAAATTTTGTTATATTTATAAATTTTTTAAAATATGCTATATATTTAATTATTTTAAATTTATGGACTAAACTTTGCAAATATATTAATTCTAGTAATAACAAATATAGGCATAAGTACAAAAAATTATAAAAATAACAAATGTTAGATTTAGGTTTTTTAGCCCATGGGGTGTGATAGAGAATTAATTATTAGAGTTTAGGTGATATTTAAATTTGATCCTTCTAATTATTTTTATAATTTATAATTGATTGAAATGGACATTCATTAGATTCCCTGTTGAAGAGAAATTCAAATATTGGAAGAAATTGAGGTCCAAAAATGACTGAGTCCACGACATGGAAAACTGAGAGTTAGTCAATGTAGGGAAGGCGTGGAAGTAGTAATAAAAGGACGTGGCAATATCAAACCCCGGGACCAGGTAAAAGCCACGTTGAGGGCTTAATACGAGAGGAAACGAAGACTTTTCAAAATGTTTCAAACAAAAAAATTAACCAAACGAGGAATAGTCAAAGTTTACCGGTGCCGCCAGTCCATGGCCGATCAACCTCTCCATTTCCCTTCATTCTTCTCTATATACTTTCTCTCTAATATCCCATTTCTCTCTCTAACTTCTTCTCTCAACATTTTTTCATTCAACCAAAACAAACACGCTACAAATCTCTTCTTTCTTTCTTAATCCCACTGCTCTGTTCTTCTCCAATGGCGGTCAGTTCTTCTAATTTCACCATCTTTTGCTTTTCTCTTCCATGTTTATGTCTGTTTCGTTGCTGCGAAAATTAGGATTTTTGTGCTACTGTGGTAGATCTGGAAATTAATTTGTTTTTCTTGTATGATTTTGTTGTTGTATTGGAATTAATCGGATATTTTTCATTAATTTTTCTCTTTCTCTGTTTCAAGATGAGGTTTCTGTGTTCTTTTCTATTATTTTTTACTTTTTTTTTTTGGCATTCGATTTGACTTTTCTAGCTGAATTGGAAAAGTATAATGGTTTCTTGGAGTGACAAGATTTTAGTTCTTTTATAAATCTTGATTCAAATACAGGTTTGAATTTTTTTGTCTTGAAAAAAAAAGTGTTCTAACAACAATAGTTTTGTGTAAATCCAGCTTCGAAGAGCTTTCTTGCTAGCAACTTTTAAAATGATGAAGGCACTTTGTATGATTTAATTGATGTGGCACTATAAAGTTCTTTTTTTTTTTTTTTTTTTTTTCTGTGGAATGAAAATTTTAAGGAAAGTGACTTCCATCTTCAACTTTAAAAGAAATTGTTAGTCAAAACTATTGAAGTATTCTTATAATTAAATCTAGCTTAAACTTTTGAGTTAGTGGTTGATTAAATATGGTACCAAAACAAGATGATGTTTTGTGTGTTGGAACCACTGTAATATTATTTTCTTTCCCACTACTTACATCACAACGAATCAACTAGATGAATCGATGATTTAATAGAAGTGTTGAAAAATGTGTTTTTGTTGGAACAGCAACGGTCACATGTACCAGCATTTGGGAATTGGGAAAGCGAAGGGAATGTTCCATACACAGTGTTCTTCGACAAGGCAAGAAAGGGCAGAGGTGGCGGACCGATCAGAAACCCGAACGATCCCGAGGAATATCCAGACATTTTCATGGACAATTCACATGAAGCTCCTCCATCTAAACCCAGTCCAAAGGACGATACACCACCGCCAAAACCTACCACTCATGAGAGGAGACAAAGTCGAGAAGATGGCGGCTTTCGCCCCTACGCTAACTCCCCCGGCAACCGTGAAAATCAGGGTCGGAGACAGAGCGGCTCCGAATATAGCATCGACCGCTCTCCTCTTCATCGCCAGGCGAAGCCCTCAGCGAGAGACAGTTCGATGACAGAGGGCAAGAGCTTTGAGGGTAACTACGACAACCGCGGGAAGACTAAAACGAAAAACAATTCCCCTGTGAGTTTTATTTTTCCGTTTTATATTTCTTAAGTTAGGTTTGAATTATACACATAAACACGTATAGATTTAAGTTGAGCGAAGTTTTTGTTAGTATTTTTCGGGTTAAATTATAAATTTGGTCAGATTTAGAGTTACCTATGTTTTAGTAAATGAAATAAAAATTTCAGTTCCAATTTTTTGAAATGGTAGTTTTAAATTGGGTTTGAATAATTGTGTTGTGCAGCCGGAAGGGACGGCGCTGCCGAAGTTTGGATCGTGGGATGTGAACAATCCGGCGTCGGCCGACGGTTTTACACACATTTTTGGTAAAGTTCGAGAGGAAAGGTTGGGGCCCGGAACCCCGCAACATTCTTCCTCACCTTACAACAATGCTAATAACGGAAGACCCGATGACAGTGCAAAGGTATTTTAATTTTCTGCCCCTTTTCTCTCATCAAGATTATTATATATTATTATGATAATTTTATTTATTGATTGATTTGGCAGGGAGGAGGGTGCTTCCCATGTCTAAGAAGAAAATAAGTATGATTTATTTGAAGAATTCAAAGACTCACCAATCTGCATCCACCAAAGGATTTTATTCTGCAGACTGGACTCTGTTTGTGAACGATGTGTGCTGTTCTTTTTTTTTTTTTTTGTATTTGTTATATATAAATTTGTTTTTTGTTTTCCTTTTTCTTGTGGGAGAAACTTGTACTTTGTTAGAATCATCTTTCATATCTTTGGTCTTTTCGGCCTATTTTTCTGTAAGAGCCTCACTTATTTTTGTAGCTTTGCTCCATATCTTACCTAAATATTGACAGAAACAGCGTTTGCCGTTGCCATAAACTTCCTTCCAATTAAACGATATTTTTATTTATCCAACTATTACTTATACTAACATGTAGTATATAAGCCCCAAGTTTGAGGTCTAACCACATAGAACCTAAGATAGAATCTCTCGTTCTTAAATTAGTCTATGAAAAGCAGTAAAATCAAAAAAGGTGTTTTCATTGACAGAAAAACTAAATTGTATAAAAATTAAACTTGAAAAAACTAAGATAGATGCGTAAATAATTGAGAAATTTTAGTTTAGGGGAAAGGAATCCCTTTATGTCATTCAAATTATCAAATTATCACCTGTGACTTAATTATTTTGTTTACTATGTCTACCCCAATTGATTTGACCCCTATTTATGGTTATAAGTATCAAATTAGCTAACGTGATAAGTTGAAACCGCCCTAGACATGCTAACTAATCGTCAATCAACAATAATTTTATCTTTGAAAAATATTACAATGTTAGGTTATACATTTTGAGTTTGATTTTATTTTAATCTCCGGTTTTAAACTAGTCCCTAAGCTTAAAGTTTTACACTCTTAATCTAAACTGTGTTATAATTAATTTAAAATAGTTAGGAAAGATAATTTTTAAATTATTTTTATAAAAAGAATAGAGAAACTTAAATTAATCAGATTCAAAATTTAAGATTAAAGATGTAATATTTTAAAATTAGGAATTAAATAAAAATTAGATCCAAAATTCATTAGTTATCTTCTAGCCTTTTTCGTTTTATAATTTGTTGAACTTATTTGTTTTTATTTTAAGAAAGTTGGGTGTATGTATTTTCTTTTTTATTTAATTAACAGAAGCAATTTAGAGTGGCACAAAAAAGTGATAGAAAATAGAGTGATTGTTTTATTGCTTTTGTAGGATTCTGTTCATGTTACAGCCAAAAGTGTAGGGGTTTATAATAACTTTTACTATTTTCACATGCTTATATTCTTTTTTCCTCTTTTTAAATTTGTTGCAAGAACACATATATTTGTACAAATTTGAAATAAAATTTCAATTCAAGAAGAAAATCGTTGCTAATTAAACGATATTAAACTTTTTGGACTTATGTTTGCATAGAAAAAAACTAAAGGATAATAATCAAATACCTATTTTTCAACTCAAAGTTTAATTCTTATATATATATATATATAAAGAAAACAATAATATTTTATTTTAGTTAATTTTTTTAAAAAAGGATGACCATATCGACCAAATAAACTAAATATATATATATATAGATGACCATATCGATATTTTTTCTTTATTATTGTTTAATTAAAAAAATTGAAACTGATAATATAATCAAAGCAGTAAAAAGAAAAACTAAAGTAAGAATTATTAGGTTTTTTTTAAAAAAACAAATAGCAACCCGATAAAATATTTACGATTTATAGAACAATTTCCAAAAAGGAAAAAACTCACAGACTTACAATGAAAAATTAAAAAATACTCCGTTAACACGAGATTAATCGGCCACACACATACACATGCAAGAGTAGTTTTTTTTTAACTATCACGTACTACAACCTGAGTGGATGATCTATGGTCGTTTAAGTCATGATACACGGTTGTGTAGTTATTTTTGACAATGAATAAAAATACTTCAAATATAAACGATCGTGTTGATCATAGAAAACAATATTGTTGATTATGGTAAGTAATCGTGTAGTCCAATGTAAATAATTGTTAAAAACCTCAAATCAAACAATCATGTTGAATGTGGTAAGCAACTGTTTAAATCATGTAAACACGATTGTATAATTTATTTTAAACGATAGGAGAAAATGCTTCAAATTTAAACGAATATGTTCATTATTGTAAATGATTGTGTTGATAATAGTAAACGACCGTGTAGATAATTTAAAATGATATTTAAACGATTTTGATATCCTTGAATATAAGGAAGACGAAGAAAAATATTAAAATAATCGTGAAATAACTCCAAAGACTATAAATCGTTAAAAAATAGAAGAAAATAATTTTGAAAGTGAAAATAAATCTAAAAGAGAGAATAAATCATGATAAGACATATTTAATGACAAATATAAAATTTATGAAAATATTTTACCGACTTTATGAACTTTTGCTTTTTTTATTACATGAACCGTAAATATTTTTTTAGTTCGGTTATATTACGTAAATTATCTAAATTAATTATCACATAATTTTAGAAATAAAAATAAAAAATAATTATTTTGACTTGATTTGAAGTTTAAATATAGTAAAGTAATAGAAAAAAAAGGAAAGAAAGAAAGAACTATCACAATTTTCTTTATAAATGACATTGGAAACAATATTTTATGAAAGTATTGATGATAGAAACCAATATTTATATTATCTTAAAAGTGAGAATTTATACTTCATTAACTAAAAATACAAACTTTTGTATTTCTTAATTATCGTTAGATAATAACATAAAATAAGATTACTAATTGAAAAGTTAGGGTAAATATATATATATTTTTATAAATATGTGGATTAATTTTGTTATATTTGAAAAAATAATATCAATTAATTAAAAATAATTATATTAAACTAAAAATTTAGTTTCATCTAAAAAGGAAAATCAGTATTATATGACTGTTTTTAAATTTAGGTTTTGGAATGAAAGCAAAATATCCATCGCGACCGTCCAAAAGTTCCACACGCATGAGTGACCGTAGATTGAACAGCGATATCGGGTTCTTAAAACGGGAACGAAGGCAGAGGAATATTTGCGTATAAATTTGCGGTTAGGAGCGCCAAATTTTGGCGGCAGGTTCAAAAAATTTAAAAATTTTAATTTAGAAAGCAAAAGCCAAAATCTCAATGTTTTGAAACTTTGGAACCATTTCTCTTATATCACAAATCTTCAATTTCCCTCTCCTCTCTCTCTTTCAGATCTCATCCCATACACAAAGCGAAATTCCTTCTCTTTTTCTCTCTTCTACTCTCAGGTACTTCAAATTCCCCTTCCAATCTTTTCCCTCTTTGTTCAAACATTCAAGATTTTCACTCTTTTCTTCTGTATATTTGGGTACGTCTGATTCTGCTGGACTCCAAGAATCTATTTCGGTTAGTATTTGATGCGAATTTCAAATTCTTATCTCGGTTTTTGAAGTTTTGAGGTCCTGTTTGTTTCTGGATGTTTGATTGAAGAGATTATGGTGAGGGAACAACGTGTTGAATCGTTTTACACTAAACTTCGTGACTCTGTCGTCGCTTCTTCTTTGTCTCCTCTTCTTATTTTTCCTTCCACTTCTGATGTAGACTCGCTCTGTGCCTTGAAAATTATTTTTAAAGTTCTTGAATCTGATTCTGTTCGATACGCTTGTTACCCCGTGTCTTCTTTTCAAGAAATTCATAAATATGCTGGCCCTAGTTTGACTTCCTTGTCTGCTGATCCGATTTCGATTCTTTTGATTAATTGGGGATGTCATCGAGATCTTAGGAAGGTTTTGAGTTTAGGTCCGGCTGCTCGTGTGTTTGTTGTTGATAGTCATCGCCCGATTCATCTTCATAATCTGAGTAGTGAGAATGAACAAGTGGTTGTGCTTTATACGAAAGACGACGAGCTCCAGGCTGATTTGGCTTATGATTTTGATGTCTCTGCCTTGGCAAATGCAAGCGATTTGAACAGTGATGATGAGATTGATGATGTATCAGATAGCGATGACGACAATGATAGCGAAAGTGATGAAGAAGGCAGGCGTGGGTCGAGAAAGAGGAGGAGAGTTGATAAGGAAAATGAAGAGGATCCTGTTCAGCTCTATAGGAAATTGAAAAGGGGATACTATCAAATGGGTACCTTCCATGGCAGGCCGTCAGGGTGTCTGATGTATGATCTGTCACATTCTTTGAGGAAGAACACGAATGAATTACTATGGCTGGCTTGTGTGTCTTTAACGGATCAGTTTGTACATGAAAGATTGACGGATGAGAGGTATCAAGCTGGGGTTATGGAGCTCGAACAACACATTAACAGTTCAGGGAACTTAAATGCTGTTAATTCTGTTACTCTTAAAGATGGCACCAAGATCCGAGCCCCTGATGCATCTAGAATTACTTATGACGATGAACCCAGATTAATGCTCTTGCAGGAGTGGAATTTATTTGATTCGATGCTTTATTCTTCATACATTGCAACCAAGTTAAAGACATGGAGTGACAATGGAATGAAGAAGCTCAAATTGCTTCTAGCACGGATGGGGTTTGCACTAGTGGACTGCCAACAAAAGTTCCAATACATGAATATCGAAGTGAAACGAAAGATGAAGGATGAATTCGAGCGATACCTTCCTGAATATGGCCTAACCGATTTCTACTACCGAAGTTTCTTGAGGTTACATGGTTATAGCTCAAAAGTATCAGCAGCAGATGTGGTATATGGGGTCACTGCATTGCTCGAGTCCTTCGTCACATCAGATGGTACTAGTGCTTCCAAGCAGTTCGGAGTGGCTTATGATGCATTGTCATTGAACAATCTTGATAAGCTCAAAGCTGGAATGCAGCAGGCAATCAAAGTCCAGAGATCAATCCTTAGACAGGGGAGCTCTGCAATTACAAAGAGCGGCTGCATAAGAAGTGGGAGAAAATTTCGTTGGGTGAAGCTTGAAGATTCTGTAGACACCAAATTGTTGGGATATCCTCAAGCACTCACAAAATTTTGCTACTTTATAATGGATGCTTTGAAAGAGAGAGGAGCAAGAATGAAGCCTTTGCTATGTGCTTGCTTATCTCAAGAGCCCAACAAAGTACTAATTGTTGGAGTTTGTGGGAAGCCTAGACTAGGAGCATCTCAAGGCAATGCATTTGGGAGAGCTTTTCGAGACGCAGCGGAGGAAATTAGTTCGGAGTTTTTCCACGAGATGTTTGAGTCTTCATGGATTCTTCTCGAAAAAACTTCAGTGAACTCTTTCATGGTTAGATTGACTCAGAAGCTGTAACGTACAATGCCATAATCCTTCTATCAAGTATGTTCTTTTTCCTCCATTTCTATGGCATATCTGTGAAGATTTCAATAACTGATGTGCCTTAGCAGTTCAATGAGATTAAATTATTATGATCTTCAACAGCTTAACATCAATTGTACTGATGATGGTTTACAACAGGATCTACTCTATAGGTTATACAACTGTATTCTTGAGTTCTAAAAACTTCAGTGATGGTGTAATTTCCTTAAAATCCCATTGATTAGTTACTTGGTTGTACAAGTCTACATTATCTCAAAGTGTTTTCTTTTCCTTTTCTTAGAGCTTTTATGTAACTTCATCTTTCACTTTAGTTCTGCATACTAGATTATTGAGTATAAATTATTTGTACTAATTTCAGATGTTCGACTCAATTTTCCCCTCGAACTATAATGGGAGTCCGTCTTGTGTATATTTTCTGTACCCTTGGAGATTGTGATTCTGTTGATGATCACATCATGCACACCATGGCTTTGAGGTTCTAATATTTTTAGTGGAAATTGTATTTGTCCAATTTATATTTTTAGGTTTAAGCTTTCTACGTAGGATAATCTTCCGTTGGTCAATTGATTTGGTTGCTTCAATTCTTTGAAATATATATTTTTTAAAATTTTTATTTAGAATTTTTGTGAACCAACACCATCCAACTTCAATTTGGTTGGTTTTTTTTCCCACCATTCCTATCCCTATTTCTTTGTTTAATTGTGATTTTTTAAAGAAAATTGCATCAAATAATAAAAATATTTTTAAAAAATAGCTAAAATATTAATTTTTTGCATATTACGAATATGACAAAATTAGCGATATCATACTATTGGATGATAATCATAAAACAATTATAAGATTATCATAGGTAATTATAAAACTATGAAAAGATCGTCACTTTCAAATTTGTTACTTTTGTAAATTTAGAAAATATATCGTAATCTTTTTTTGTTATTTCGACAAAGATCCTATTTTTTTAATTTGTTGTAAAAATTTGTATGGATGTATTTGATTTAACTTTCTAGTGTTTAATTTTGAAACTGTTTTTTCATATCAATTAAATAATAACGATTATTTAAAAAAATAATTGTTTTTCTAGACAATCTAAATAGAGCCTAAATGTAGTTTTCAGAAGTATCATATTTCTAAGTTAAAGTAAAAAGGCTTAAAATCAAGAAAAATGTCAATTATTTGTAGTTGAGGCATGAGATTTTAATTAAATAAATATGTCAAAATTTACAAGTTTTAACAAAATTTGAGCAAAATTTTGTTTGAAGCTTTATTAATTTTCCAGCAGACACGTGGACATTTTATTTTTCATTAAATGCATATAAAATATTTTCATTGACAATTTATTTCTCAGAATGAAAGTTAAATTGTAAAAGTTTAAGTTCTCCCTAGGTAGGGAGTAACGCAAATTAGATTTCAATTTGAAGAACAAAAGTCTCAACTCCATTTTCCAATTTTCAATTTTAAGGTACGCTTTCAAAATAGTATGCAAAATTTAGTTACTTAGCACTCAGCTTACCTTTCAAAAACATAAATTAAAACAAAAACAAGAACAACAGGCCTTGCTTTTATCAGTAAAGAATAGAAGAAATGGAAATAAGGAAATTTATTTGAATCAATTGAAAGTTTAGATTATGCTAAATAATATTGGAGACAGCGAAAGATGGGAAGAAGTGCTTTGTTGCACAACTAGACAAACAATAAAGCCTGCAGATTCTTGAATCTTATTACCTGCTAACAAATCCCACATCACAACACGGTCTTTTCAAAAGGAATCAAAATAAGTTACAAAGTTTTGATCAACAATCCTATTAAAAGTACATACATTCAACTTTCCTGACTCTACTAGGCTGATTCTAGACTCCACACTTCAAACAGTTTTAGCACCAACAGATTGACAAAAACCAAACAAAATTTGAAAGGCGGAAAATGATGAAAGTGGAAACAAAAGAAACCAAAACTTATCCCAAATACTGAAACATAATATAGATCATAGAACCATTACCCTCGTCTCTGTTGTTTCTTTCTCCACTCGGTGCGCCCTCGGTTGATTTCTAGTCCATCACTGGACAATCTTAGAAGATGCAGAAACTGACGGGTGTCTTCTTTGTCACTGGAAATGTAACCATTTGTTCCATTAAGCTCTGGAACTGCTTTGCCTCCATTCTCAACTTCCTCCACGCTTGTAAGGGAATCCACGATATCATCTTGTTGGCATTCTCGTCTGTAGTCTAATGTGATTGTCTGAAGTTCATGGCTATTGATGATTTCTTGAGGCATACTCTGTCATAGATTGATCATGGATATCAATGATTATTAAAATCATGAAGGAATCTCATGGATGGATCATCACCATCCAAACCAGAACATGAGTGCTTCATCAACATGCCCAACTACTTTCTTTTCCTTTATTCTATGTTGTTATCATTAAACAAAGGGAATCCAGTGATGTCTAAAAAATTATTTGGAGTCGTTAAAATCACAATATCTCAGGAACCAACAGCTTTGGTTTTTTCGTAATAAGAACTGTGTAATGTAAACCTTATGTTGTATCACCATTCGAAGGAGAGAACAAAAAAAATAGAAAACCTACTCCGGACCACTATAGTACTTGAGGAAGAAATGGGTCAGAGTCTTTGGGGGCCATTTTTAGATTGCAGCATGAAAGAAAAAAAAAAAATAGAGAAAATAGGAACACATATACTAACCTCCAGAACCCATCCAATGTAGGCGACGTTATTGACATGCTGATTCATGTCCAAATCTGCCCTCCTAGGCTGCAATAAAAAGAACTTTCACAAACTGAAACAATTAGAAACATTTGAACCTAATGTTCTTAAATCTTACCATTAGTCCATGTCTGGAATAGTGACCAGGGTCTTCCAGTTTTGGAATTTTCTTCAAGCTACTATTGTTCTCCTCAGGAAATGCTAACCTGGACAAAAATGAAATATAAAGCCCATTACCCTATCAGCAATTTCTTCCCAGAATGCCTCACTAATAATCATAGCTTTACCAGCTAAGAAGACTTTGACAATTTTAGCATAACAAACAGTTATTAATATTACGCTAACATGCATTTGACTCCAGAAAATTAAACCAAATTAACCTAAACATGCCATGTCGCAAAGACAGACTTCCACAGAACTTTTTCTGAACGATTGTAGGCTACAATGGCCATTCAAAATTTAGTACACCGGGGATAAAAAGGCACCTACCTGAGATCCCGTGGGCAATAAACCAAATATTCATCACGAACATCATCATTAACTTTCTGAAGTCGTCTAGTGTCTTGGTTCATCATCACCCACTTACTAAAAACATTAATCAGCCAGCCATCAGGTAGAATACAAAATGACACATAAAAATGGTTTAAAACCAAAAACAGAAAGAAAAAAACTAACACACACAAGAATGACGATAGTTGCATTTTTTTCAGGACAGCAGAATAGTATAGGGTTTAGGCGACACATAAAAGTGCACTTCTTCAGAAGAGGTAATTTAAGGGCACATGTGGATAAGAAAGGGGTTTAGGTGACACATAACTGTTTGTTACCCTTATTCCAATACAACATGACTTATTTTTTATTTTCAGGACAAAATAAATCACACAAGATGAATTTGGAAGTAATATAGTGAAAATAGATTCAAAAATAGAATTTCGAATGACAAAAGACACTTCAGACATTTATAATCTACACTCCTGAACTCCATTACTCTGGTCGGACTATGAGTTCATCTTATCATAATAAACTGTTCTTTTGGTGACAAGATGAAGCTCTTAAGAAAAGAATTGGATGAGCGAAGGATTGTGACGATAGTTCATCACATGGCACCCCTCTGCCAAGTAGAGGGATAAGGAAACAAGTAGAAAAGACAAGAGCTAGAGCTAAAAGTCCTTACACATGGTGATAAAAGAATTTTCCTAATTACGTTTGAGAAATTCCAAGAAAGTTACACATTCGGCTTGAGAAGATGATCAAAGATCAAAAAGAGATTGTTTTTTAATTGAAACAACTTCCATTGAGAAAAAAACTTGTTCCTATCTTAAAGATTTCAAATTCTCCATAATCTAATTGGTCAAACTAGATTGAACATTCTAAACATGCATTCTAAACACAAGAATACGAAGAAAGTACAAAGCTTGAGAGAGATTAAACTATATGAGAAATATTCATTGAAGTTCAACTTCAACTTCAAAGGTGAAAAATACAGCAAAATTTACACTATATGAAAGGACATAATCTTTCATCTATATAGTCTAGGACTCTAGATTCAACCACAACCCTTCAAGTTCATACATGAAGCTTCAATATGCATACATGAAACAAGGTACATAATGTAATAAAGATGAGAATGAACCAAGATTTTAGATTCATTGTCTTTCGGATGAAAAGGTGTCTATTGAAGCTTGAAAAGTTGCAAACATTCACCATTTGTAGGATCTTTTAGCTCTAGCTCTTGTCATTGACACTTATTTCCTTATCAAGACGAACATAAGTGATGTGTGTAACATGAGGGAGGCTGAAAATTTGGCTCTCCCTCATACACTAGCATCGATTGCCTGGAATTGTAATTGTGTAATGTAGACCAACAAAAGGGTACTGTACAAGAATTCCTATAAATGAAATACACTGCGTATATATTGAGCTGTTACCAAGCAGTCACCCAATCAGACCATGTTACTGCCTGGAAATTCATTCCTAAAAATTGAGATAAGAACACAAAGGTAAATGTGTTCATATGCCACAATTATTTTTAACAGAGCCCTGAGCCCTTCCCGTCCATCTGGATGCTACACCATCAGCCCATCATCAGCCAGAAACCTTGACCGGGATGGAGCAACCACAACAAGAGCTAGTATAACTGCGCATAAACAGGGGTAAATTTAACCCTGATGATAGCTTGGGTTTACATGGTCAGGTCAGATTCAGATTAGCATCTCCCAATAGCAGTGAAGATCTAGAGGGAACCTTTTGAGGAATTCTATCATTCTTTCATTTTTCCTTAAGTGGATCACTTCCAACAGCTTATATCATGACAGCTTATATCATGACTTCACAATTATAAGCATGGAACTGCAAAGAAATATCCGAAGTTTCGTTTACAATGTAAGAGAACAGCTTTTTTTTACTCTTTTTGGACTTATGTTCAACATACAGCCTCTTGGTGGTGTGCTAACTGCACTAAATTCTTTTGTAATTACAGCCTCCTCATGGTTTTTAACAATTGGAAGGCTTTAATCCGTTAGTTGTTTGGGGAGGGTTCCTAAGAGTACCTTGATTTGGACAATTACCAAACCAAAAATTAGCAGACCCAACAATTAAAAATTTAGTTCAGGCCTACCATGTATCTGAGTGGTGAGTATACATATTTTAAATAACCAATGTCAATTTATGAAGTGATTGGCAGTCCTTTTACTTCTAGGTACTGACTAGCAAGCTAAAAATTTCAGCCTTAGGTACACGGGAACATGCAAGCCTTCAAAATTTGTTGAATTTAAAAATTTCAAGGCTTGCAACAAATTGTAATCTTAATAAACTAAGCAGGAAAAATTCTAGAAACTAACAGTTCAAAGAATAAATAATTTTAAAAACAGAAAGGATAGCAGTTCATGCATATTATACAGCATGTCTAACTGACTTTGGGGTATTCTAACTCCTGCAGTTTCTTACTTTTCAATTTTCAATAGAAATGAATAAAAGAAAAATAGCCAATAATGCACCTGGTTGCTCTTCCTATAACTTGACCAGTGGCATAATCTTTAAGTATCCAATCACGTCTAGTTCCAATTCTCCCTTCCCCTTGACACCATGTCTCAATTTCAACCACATCACTCCTACGCCAAATAACAAGATGCAAATTAATAAAAGAAAATAAGAGAAATTAAAAATAAGCAGAAATTGAAAGCCAAAATTCAAAACGATAAGGAAGTAAGGGACTCACCACGCTGGATATTTGTAAATTTCTATGTGCATGCGTGCTGTTACCCATATGAGATGTAACTTCCTCATGGTGGGGGTTGTGGCAAAACCATCCGTGGAAAATCCAACACTCTGAGCATGGTTGCAACCAACCTCCTGCATGAAGAATTCATCAAAGGAAAACTCTGTACATATATAAGTGGGATCTATGAGTAATTATCATTAAACTTAATGCTATAAGTATTGTACAATAGAGATTAAAGAATTCAAAAGAACTAATTAAGTAAGAGGTGGCCATAATCATACAAAAGGAAGAGATAAAAGAATTTTGTCAGTTTCAGTTGCAGAAAGAAAAGAACACGTGCATCCATGAAAAGCCGAAAAAACAAGAAAAGGAATCAAATTAAGAAAGCTACAGAAAACCAAATGTCAAAAAAGCGAAACAACTAAACATGCAAAATGGGAAAGAAAGCAAAAATCGCCGATCCTATACCTCGAAAATATCAATAAAATAAATTCCCATGAACAAATCAATTAAAGCTAATAAAAAATGAGGTAATAGAAGGTTCAGTACATGTAACACAACAAATGAAAAGCGAACAAATGAAATTCGAATAATGCAGCGAAAATGAAAAAGAAGTAAGAGAAATTACCTGCAAGAGATTAGCAATAGTTTCAACAGTAGCGGTCTTATTGATTCCAACCTCATAACATCGGACAATGAATTTCTCCTTATAAGAGAGTCCATCTTCAACCAAGGCTCCAAGGCGAAGGCGATCCGCCAAGGTTCCGGAAGCAGTGTGAAGAGAAGCTTCACCTCTATCGGAGACAATTGCAGAGAGAACGGGAGGTCTAGGGAGGGCGGGGGGGTAACGGCGGGGGAAGGAGGAGGAGGAGGAGGAGAAGAGAGGAGTAGAAGGAGGGAGGAATCTACATTGAGAGAGAAGGTGGATTTGGTCAGTCACATTGCAAGGGATCTTCAACATATCTGAGAGAGAGAGGATAAAGAAAGGAGTGGAAATGGAGGTTGAGGAGATTTTCTCTCTCTAAGATTGCTAGAGGAAAGTTTGTGTGTTTAACTTTCACTCTCTGTTTTCTCTCTATCGATTTTGTGCTCTGTTTTTTTTCGTGGGAATACTGAGGGGAACGACGTCGATGGGACCGAGGAGATGTTGAAAGTACGATAATACCCTTTGTGTTTCCAATCAAATTACCAAATTGGCTCTTCTTAATTTGTTTGATTTGTGGTTCTGTTGATGCTTTGCCAAGCAATAGCCAAGTGGAAGTCCATAGTATAATGCTATAAGTATGGATGGATCCACGTTTTTTTTTTACTTTAGTTGGCACACTTGGACGTTTTTCTTTCTTCTTTATAGTTCTATTTCTAGAGAAATTTTGCACATATACAAAATGCATTTTCTACAGAAAAATAAAATAGAAGGAAGAAAGTGATTGTTTTTGTTGATATGTAATTGGTAATTTTTATAATTATATATGCCTTCAACCACATACCTAATTTTATAATTTGAAAAAGAGAGGATATGCAACACAAACAAGAAAACACCAATGTATAATTACTGCTGTGAAACATCTGATATAATGGGTTAGCAAGCTAGAATTAGGAAGACAAACATACCTTATTTATGTTCTCTTGCTTTCTTAGTCCTTTTTGGATTAACATCTTTCTCTTTTATCCTTTTGGACACAAGATGGTTGAGAGTTGGATCAAGTCAAAATAACCTTGCCTGCATTGTTACCTCAACCTTAGGAGCTATTTGGAGAAAGGAAAGGAATGGAAAATGAGGATTAAGTGGAGAAAAAATTATGAGATTTTTTTTTTATATAAATTTCTATATTTTTTTAATTGGTACCATACATCTATTCCACAAATATTCGTATTTTTAATTTATAGAAATTTAGAATTATTTTCGAAAATCATGTTAGATTGGTTTTCTTAATGGAGATAAATTAATTAAAAAAGTAGATGTTTAATGTCGACTTAAAATCGACATTAATCCTTCATCTTTGATGTCGGTTTAAAACCAATATTAAAGATCCGCTTTTTTAAAACTTACATTAAAGATCCGCGTTCATATTTTCCAACTGACGTTAATGTCTAATTTTCTTCTAGTGGATGTTTAAGAAGAATAAAAAAGAAGGTAAATATGATTTACTTGCCTTAGCAACATGTTTAGTGGAAAATGACCAAAATGCTTGGATACTTAATTCAGAAGCTACTAGCCATGTTTGCTCTTCTTTAAACATGTTGGTTATTCTAAAAGAACGAGAGGTGATCAATTTTTCGATCCACAAGAAAACAGAGTGTTTGTATCGACAAATGCTACTTTCTTGGAAGAAGACCACATGAGAGATCATAAACCATAAAGCAAATTAGTATTAAGTAAAGCTACTGTTGAATCAACAAGAGTTGTTGATGAAGTTGGTCCCTCATCAAGAGTTGATGAAACCAACACATCAGGTCAGTCTCATCATTCTCAATTGTTGAGAATGTTTTGACGTAGTGGGAGGATTATATCACAACCTAACCGTTATTTGGGTTTAACTAAAACTCGGGTTGTCATACTAGATGATGACATTGAAGATCCATTGTCTTATAAACAAGCAATGAATGATGTAAACAAGGACTAATGAGTCAAAACCATTAACCTTGAAATGTAGTCTATGTACTTCAACTCAGTGTGGGAGCTTGTAGATCTATCTGAAGGGGTGAAACCTATAGGGTGCAAATGGATCTATAAGAGAAAGAAAGATTCAATTGAAAAGGTACAGATCTTTAAAGTTAGACTTGTAGCAAAATGGTATACCCAATAAGGAAAGGGGTTGACTATGAGGAAACTTTTTCTCTTGTTGTTATGTTAAAGTCTATAAGGATTCTCTTGTCCATAGCCACTTTTTATGATTATGAAATATGGCAAATGAATGTCAAGATTATTTTTCTGAATAGCAATCCAGAAGAGAGTATCTTTATGTCTCAACCCGAAGGGTTCATAACCCAATGTCAGGAGCAAAAAGTTTGCAAGCTGAATTGATCCATTTATGGGTTGAGGAAAATATCTAGATCTTGGAACATTATATTTGATACTGCGATCAAATCTTACGGTTTTGACCAAAACGTTGATGAACCTTATGTATACAAGAAAATCAACAAAGGTAAAGTAGTTCTTAGTATTTTATGTGAACGATATCCTTCTCATTGGAAATGATGTAGGATATATAACTGACATTAAATCTTGGCTAACAATCCAATTTCAAATGAAAGATTTGGGAGATGCATAAATAAAAAGAAACACAATTATCTTCAAAAGATTTGGGAGATGTATAAATCAAGATGTAGTATCGAGGGCAAAATGGTACTTTGACCCAGTCAAGGTTACGAACAATCTGTGAAGGATTAACTTACTTATCATGGTTATATCACATGGACATAAATATATCTATAGTGAGGGGAGTGCAACTACGAGGCTTTAGTGGAATGACCTATTAGTTAACGAAGGTTGATTAACTTGGTCTAAAAGAGTTTAGCCAATTAATCTTGGATCGTTGAAGCCCATGATCTATAAGTCCATTAGGTTCCCCTGCTAGCTCACAAGGAATCAACTTAGAACATTACGATGGAATAATTCGAAGTGTTCAAATTAGGTAAAGAGAGAGAAATTGATGAATATATTTGATATAGTCGTCGATTATAAGCTTAAGAGAAAGCTTCATGTTTAAATATGATTGAAATATTAAAAATATGAATATGAATTCATATTTGGAAGCTCAGAATGGATGGAAATAATCAAAGTTGTGAAACATTTTGACTTTGAAAAGTCAAACTTTGACCGACTTTATATTCAAATATAATTTGAATTTCAGAGAAATGAATGCGGATTCATGCTTGGAAGGTCGAAATTAATCAAGATGGATAAAATGATAAAAAGTCAAAATATTGACTTTAGACTTGAAAAAGTCACTTTAAATTTGATTTAAACGTTAAATTACCATATTGCCCTTAGACTAATTGAAATAATAACACTTATTCAGATTTGGCAAGCTTATCACTTACATCTAATATGCAAGTGGCTTATTGAATGTAAGCCACCTACCCCACTAAAATTGCCAAGTGGTGAGATAGGGAGGCTCTTGCATGTAGTTTGCTTGTAAAGTGGATTTTTTTTCTTTTTTTTGCAAAGATGAAAGGACTCTTGGTTTGAGAAATGTAAGAATTAATTTTGTGATTGTGAATTACAAAAATAAAACTAAGAACTATTTTTTACTCTAAAAAAGATATAAGAGTTAAGTTCCTCTTAAAAGTAGTACCACCGACAATTGAGTTCCAAGTTTAGAGAATAGCGGGTCAATTCAAGTGGTAGTTCCGACTTTAAATTCATGAAGAGAATACAAGAGAAGAAAAGCTTCAAAGGTATGTTTTTCTATTAACCTCATCTTTGTTTATATTAGGGTTATTATGCATGTTGATTAATAAATTTTGTTTAGTTGCAATTTGAGTAAAGTTTGTTCCCTTTTCTGCTGTGCATGTCTACCATTTCCATCAGAGACATACATAGATCAATGTTCGAGATCATCTTAAATGATCTAAGTATAGGGATAAGGCTGAGTACCTTATCCTGATAACACTATGGATACAACTTACTTTATATTTGATACAAACACAATGATCCAACGTGTTAGTGTAGTTAATATGCGAGTGAGGATATCCTATGCAATGAATTTTCATAAGACCAAACTACAAAATAGTAACCATTAGATGTAACTCCATTAACTAGTTAGATTTATATTTCATTAAGATGACCTAGGTAGCTTAGTCTTAATTTTGAGTGTATTATAAACTCCTGTTTGTGAGAAATTGTCCTTTGATTTGTATGGATGAGAGTGGCCAGATTTCCGATTCAATATGCTTATCATTTTGGGAATAAAACTGAGTGGGGAGCTGGGAACATAACAAGATGAAATTCACTCATTCCCGACTTTAGGGTAAGTAGATAAGTGTTCTCTTAAATGGTGTCTCTAGGACTTGAACAAAGGGTTCTACCCTTTCGTTGACACGAAAGCGGTTTCTGTTTATTGATTGGACTATAAGCAGGTTATTCATTAGAGGAGCACTGATATTTAAGGACTAGAGGTAAACCTAGGAATAAAATAGTAGTTTAACCCAGCTGGTGTTACGAACACTCATGAAGGACTTACTGTTATTGGTCTATATCCATAGACATTGAAATATATCTACAGTGATAAAAGTTCAACTGTGAGTTTTTAGTGGAGTGTACACACAGTTAGCAAATATTAATTAATGTGATTAATGAGTTTAACCAATTAATCTCATATCGTTGTAGCTTTTGATTTGTAGGTCCATTAGGTCCCGTTCCTAGCTCGTAAAAGGGTAATATGCTTTATTTATATTGGTTGTAATTTGAAACGTTCAAATTTACTTTAGAAATTAGTATAATGTATAATGATACATTATAATATAAAGTTTATATTTTAATGAAACTTTATTATATAAATTTAATTTTGGAAATGATTCAAAATTAATTTATGAGAGAGAAAATATTTGAATGAGTTCAAATATTAATTTAATGTGAAATATATTCTTATTAAAATTATTGGTTATGAGAAAAATTTATATTTGAAATGAATCAAATATTAAGTTAAATATAAGATATTTAATTTAATTTAATCTTGTTTAATTAAATTAGTTTAAAACTATAAGATATTAGAGAGATATTCATTAAATATGATTTAATTAATTAATCGTAAATTTGAAAGTTTTATTAATTTATTATTTTTTAAATCAATAGAATCTCATGATTTTCTCCTACTCGATCATGCATGAAAAGGGAATTACAAATATGCAAAAGCTGAAAAACAATTTTTCTTAATTAAGAAGAAACTAATGCTTTTGCTCTCTATAATTTTTTTTTTCCCTTTAAAACTTTTCTCATCCCAATTGGTTCCCACAAACCAATCTCATCCTAGACGATAGGAAGGTCTCCAATGGATGGTATCTCCAAATTTGGAGATTTAGTAAATTTAAAGACGTCAAGCTATTGTAAGTTTTTCTCTCTCTAGTCTATACTTTATTAAAGCATGCTTAATAAGAAAATTAGTTTCTTAATTATTTTTTTTTGCCAATGGTATTTTGGGATTCCTAAATTAACTTGAGGAATGATTCTATAAAATCTTTCGATGCTAAGGGATTTTATCCCTTCATTGACAACAATCTCATAATGCATCCTGATTTCCAATAAGAAAAAAGTGGACGGTGGAGTTGATGTGACCTGTTGACACTGAACTAATCCATAGTTTTCTTAGAATGAGAAGTTCAGGCTTTTCTTCTATTTGGCTGAGGCTGTAGCAGTTCTTGAAGAAAGATTCCCTTCTATTAAACTTCTCATATAAACTTCCGTAATTTCAACCAATAATATGTTGTACAACAATTTTAAATTGTTGATGATATTTATGTGATATTAATCACCAAACATTTGTGAAAAAAAGTAAATAACTTTACCGAACAAGTTCTCACAATAAATAAAGCAAACAAATAAAACTGGAGACATTATTCCATTAAGCTTTAAATGTAAAATGTCATGAGAACATTAGACTTAATACCCAATATGCATATTGCTAACGCGTAGAAACACCTATTACTATAGCCATTTTTATTAGAATAATTAGGTCAAAATGTATAAGAAGATGATCAGAACAAGTAACTTATCATGTCTAAACACAAGATAAATGGACAAGAAGAGATAGGCAAATTGCAAAGGACATCTCGGATATAGGTCACGTGATAGAAACTCACCTGGCGATTAGCACCTCCAGGCAAGGAACCATGTCATCACGCGAGAAAAATTCACTACAAGACAAAGATGGTAGTTGGAGTGATGTGATTTTATAGGAACGAAGATGGCGCCGACAAGATCAGAAGAATAAAAGTTTTCTGCCTAAAAGGCCTATAAAAGCACTTCATTTTCACCAAGAAGAGGGGGCCTGCATGGGCAAAAAATGAGGGCCTGCATAGGCCAAAATGGCATTTGTATGGGCAAAACCTAGAAGGCCGGTGGTAATGATTAGCCTAGCCACCAGATGTATAGCATTTCTTTATCATTTTCGATTAGAGTGTAACGTAAAAGTTTAGATTTTAAGAGGAGAAGAGTCATGTCCCATTCCCCTAACTTATATTTGATTTTCTCTCTCTTACCAATTTATTTCTTCTTTACATTGTATTTAGTTATATTGTATAATGGGCGAAGACCTTTGTTCTTGAATACAATGTATATTTATATACTCTTCAATTCATCCATGCCTCTATTGTTCATCTGTCTTCATGTTATTTGTAGTTGGGTTTGTGATGTACTCTCATTAAGTAATACATAATTCTACTGCTTTGTATGTTAGCTGAGCTACATTCCACACTTGACCAGTATATGTCGTCAACTACCCGAGAGGGTAAGTAGCAAGGACATGACTAACACATGTAAGGAAGAGTTTGCACAACCTTGCAAGAGGACTTCCATCATTTGTATTCCGAGAGGCAAACAAGTGTAGACCCAGACACCGAGAGGTTGTTGTCCTTAATTGAGAAACACTCTAAGCAGAATAAATAGGTATTACTAGATTGAATCATTTAGTTAATCTTAGTCATTTGAATTTTGAAAGTAAACCAAGTGTGACGATCAATGACTCCGAGAGGAGTGCACATTAAATATAAGATAGCTTGATGAGCTATACCGTAGTAAGGTGGTCATATAGCTTACTTCCATGATAACGTGAGATCTTACTTCAGCGCTTTCTTAACGCAAGTTAATTCACTCAATCCTCCATTTTACCATAATTTACCCCCTATGCATGATCTCTAAGTGAGTGTAAATAACTTTAGTTCTCTTTATACATTCCTTTACAACAACCCATCATAACGCCTAACAGATGAGTAACACTCTAGAACTAATATCTTGAAACAATTTCCCGTGTTCAATCCTAGATCACCCAGGTAAGCCTACTGTTTCGTTTGTACTTGGACAAGTAGTAGAAAAACTCGGATTCAACGATGACTTAAGCTTCATGCAATAAAGATGTACGTACATAGTGAGCACTTTGCATGCTATGATCATGACCCATGATGTATTGCTTAGAATTAACCACACAATACAGATAGACATGTCGAGCACATTACATGCAGTGAACCTACTTAGGGATGTATTCCAATTGCGTTACACTGATGTTAGAGTACTGAAACTAAGTCCTAAGAAACACTTGTATGTTGTTCCAACAACAGAACAACCAACCACATATACAATATACAAAAATAATACAATACTAATGACATATTATCAAATACACACACCTGTATTAATACAAAAACTAGTGCAAAACGTCAACCAATAATCCATTGCACATATGCCAAACGGTGGACTCATGCCAAAATTATATAAGTGGAAAAAAAATTAAAATCTTGCCAAAGGAAAATCTCAAATGTCATTTGCCGAAGAGTTTTATATACTAACTAAAGTACATATCAGCCCACTAAATTTTAGAATCAAATGCAAATCTTAGTGGAATGAAAAATAATAATATTATCATAAAAGATAAATTTGTTTTAAGATTGTTATCAATATTGTCATCACCACAAACAGAGAATCATATCTATATTATAGATCTAGGCCCAACGAATTCAGGTTGTCTCGTTAAGACAAATTTACTCACCCTATTGCTTGAGTTTTTGTATTTTGTCTTAGAGGATATAATAAATCGATTTTCTTCTAAGAGTAGTACCCCGTCTAGAATACCAACTAACAAAATTTTGTTGATCAACCGAACATCAAGATTGTAGATAATGGAAAAGATGTATTTTTTCAACCAAATAGAAAAAGACCATATTTATAGACTTATTCGTGGCCTCTGAAAAGTAATGTCTTTTTCTATAATTGAGTTCTTAATTTTCACGAGTGACACATCCACTCATGATGCATCAATTCATGACTAAATATAAACAATAACCATTTATTCTAATAACCATTTATTCCAACTGTTTCTCCTATCTCGGGATTTAGAGATTTACTATTTGATTTGTTGCTTATGAAATTGTAACATGAACCTTGCAATTTATTTGATTATTGAATTCTCTTCTTGTTTTAATCTACTGCTTGAATGTGTTTGAACAATAATCTGACAAATTAATCGAGCATGCTCAATTCTCCATTATAGATCTACCCCTAATCCTTAGTTGTTAGGTTCTTATATCACTTTATAACAAAGGTTGAGATAGGGCTGTTTATTTATTTGACTTTCCCATTTAATAGCATTCGTCTATCTAATTTATCAGAAGATATTTGTATTGAACATTTAATTTAGTCTGTTCCTAATCAATTAGTTCTGTCTTAGCATTGCCCTAGAACTTAAGGCTTATAATTTGCATGTTTAGAAGGTTTGTCCTCTTTAATTTACATACCGATTGATTTGGATATGAAGGACATCATTGGAGCTTTTCTAGAAGTGATTAGATGGTAAGCAATTTATAGAATCAATTGATGATTGAGTAACAAATCAACAGTATTCCCAATCTAACGTGAGCTACGATTAATTCAATTCATAACTCCAACTTAGTTCTTGCTCGATCGATCTTGTTTCCTCACAATATTTTTTCTTAATCGGTTTTCGACTTATCAATTCATCAAAACCTAGGTTATTCGAAAGGATAACTGACCCCATTTTTGTAGTTCGACCAACTACTACCCTAAGACTAAAAATTAGTATGAATTTGAGGTTTTATCAGCAATTTTATTGAGTTGGGCCTAAACTTAGTTGAATGGGAGATAAAATTGGAGTTAACGGAGAAGCCTTAAATTGTCATCATACTCTTGGCAATCTTAATCACAAATCAAACCAAAAATGGAATACGAATTTTCTGATTATTCTCTATTAATCAAACCAAAAGAAAAAGAAAAAGAAAATATAAGATATAGAGCAATGCACACAGTACTTGGTGTCAAAATATAGACCATAAAACTATATAGGGATTTTAAATTTGTGACGGTCATGGTTGGAATCCTAATTAATTAAAGTCAATAAGTATCATCTCATCAACACGCAACTCGAATATACATATTAATAATATGGAGGCGAGGCTTCAATTTCTACTTATGTTTTTGACATAAATGAATAAACCTACTATTGTTTGATCACAAGGAGGCTATTATTTTACATTCATGTCATGTCATGCTAAAAATTACAAACCAATGCTATTTTCAAACAAATATTAAAATAAGTAAATAAATAATATAAATGGAAGCCCACCCTGAAATATTATTTCTAGAATGATCTTGCACGTCGCAATGTTGCAAAATACAAAAAAAATGGAATGGTTTCGTCTTCTCATAAGAGGTTGCCAAATAAACCTAAGAAATCCTGGAACATGAAAGCAACTACAAATCAACCAAGCAGGGAAGAGTTAGGGTGGACGACGAGGAGTTGAACGAAGAGAACAAGTCGGATTTGTAGTTTATGTGTGACGGAAATATGGTTTCTTTATGTCATATTATATTATTATATTATATAAAAAAAATATGCTTCATTATATGATAACATGTTAAATAATAGGGTTTTTTTTCTAAAAAATATTCAACATGGCGGCAAAATATTTAACCATTTCGAGAGTGAAAAAAGCCCACAAACACACAATGGAAAATACTAAAAATGCTTCCATTAACTTGACACTCGCATCAGTAATATATTTGGTATACGATCTTAACATAGTTTAGATTTGGCTGCATGATCGTACCAAATTTAAAATGATTTCTTTTCAACATTCATTTGGTACACAATCGTTTAGATTTAACTATTTTTTGGTATACGATTCTTTAAAGTTGATGGTACCATTTAGCTACTCAAATCTAAATGGTTTTTTTTCAAGATTTTTTGCTACACGGTCGTTTAGATTTGGCTACATGATCGTTTAGATTTGGCTACACGATCGTTTAGATTTGACTTTTATTTGCTATACATGATTATTTAGAGTTGATCGTATACATTTAGCTACCCAAATCTAAGTCATTTTTTCAAGATTTTTTGCTACACGATTGTTTAGATTTGGTTACATGATCGTTTAGATTTGACTATTTTTGGTACACAATCGTTTAAATTTGGGTTATCGTGTACCAATATCCCAACAAATTTTTTCACGATCTATACGATCTTGAACAACCAAATACCAAGATGAAAAAAATAGATATTTTATATTTGACACACGATCTTGAACCAAATAACAGTTTGAAAAAAATAAAAGAAAATTTGTAGAAGAAGAAGATAAAAAAAGACGATGAAAAAGAAAAGAAAAATTGTAAAAGAAAGATGGAAAGGAAGAGCAAGCCTGAAATATTTAAAAAAAATAGCTGACTTCATTGCGTTTTTTATTTCGTTACACGGGCCCGTAAATATTTTTGTATTTTATTATATTTAAGGAAATTTTCCTAAATTATAATATGATGTTTAGTCAACTTGAGCATATATATATACAAAAAAAAAGAAAAAATTACAATTAATAATGAAAAATTGTATTAGGTAGCAATATGAGAATAATTTTTAGCAATCATGGCACTTATTTTTCAAAATTTGCAAATTTGACAAATTTTAATATCTAAAATATGTTGAAGATAGGGATCATTTTAAAAATGTAACGGAGCGACAAAATATTTACACGGTATAGAACAATTTCAAAAACGAAAAAAGTGCCCCACAGGCCTACAATGAAAAATACAAAAAATGTCTCGCGATTAATTGACATCAATGAACGTAATATATTTGGAAAATTATCGTTTAGATTTGACTCTTCTTTCCTACACGATCGTTTATATTATTTTTTTTCCAATATATTTTAGTACAAGATCGTTTAGATTTGATCGTTTAAATTTGGATAGTCAAATCTCAATGATTTTTTTAAAGACTTTTTGGTATTATATTTGAAAAATGATTGTTTAGATTTTGTACACGACGTTTATATTTAGAACACGATCGTTTAGATTTGATTGTTTAAATTTGGTTACTCAAATCTCAACTGTTTTTTTGGTACACGATCGTTTGTATTTGGAACACGATCGTTTAAATTTGGCTACCCAAATCTAAACGATTTTTTTAAGATTCTTTGTACACGATTTTCTAGATGACCGTTTAGATTTGACTATTTTGGTACACAATCGTTTAAATTTGGCTATCCAATATATAACGTTTTTTTTCACGATCTTTTATATTTGGAACAACCATAGTTTGAAAAAAAATAGATCTTTTATATTTGGTACATGATCTTATACCAAATAACAGTTTAAAAAGAAAAAAAAAGCTGTAGAAGAAGAAGAGAAAAAGATGATGGAAAGAAAATAATTACAGAAGAGGAAGTGGAGAAGGACGATGAAAAGTAAGAACAAACCTGAAATATTTATAAAAAAATGACCAATTTCATAAGTCTTCCATTTTTACATGGGTCGTAAATATTTTGCTGATTTGTTATATTTATGAAAATAACCTTGAAGATATTTTCTGTTTCAATTTTTTTTTTATAAATTCCAAGTTGCTCCCACACATTCTTCTCTTTATTGGTCATCTCCCTTTAATTCTTCGTCTTCCACATTCTCTTCTTCTTTGTAAACCTGAATATCTATTTGTATCCCTGATGAAAAATTAATCTAATAATGAAAAATGTTTGTTTCACAAACACCATTTTTAAGTTGATTTTCTGTAGGTTACTCTCAAAAATAAAAAAAATAATAAAAAACTACCATTCGCTCAATCTTCGATTTCGGCATCTTCATCTTCTTCTTCTTTTTTTCACCATTTTTTATTCAGATTTTCGATCATCATTTTTTTTGCTAAACTCAATTCTTTCCTCAAATTAATGGTTGTTTTCAAATATGACAAAATTCTCACTTTTTAAAACACCTTTCACCTTATTTGTTATTATTCTCAAACTACCATTCAATTACTTATTTCTTCTTCAATTTTTTAATGTCTTAATCATCCCATATTTCTTTTCCCACTTTTGTAAGGCCCCAATCATTCTTTTTCTCCCATTTTGTATCAATTTTGTATATCGATGTACTTATGTACTTATATTATATGTATTAATTGGTTGATATACTTGCGACATGATTTTCATTTTTTCAAAATTTATGCAATTCATTTTAGTATTATTAAGTATATGAATGATATAATTTAGTGTATCAAACATATAGTATATATCAAAGTATACCAGTGAAGTATATTAAGTGTATAGTAGAATCTCAAGTGTATCAAATGCATTTTAATTAATTGATAGTATATCAGTAAACATAGAAAGAGCGTACCAAGAGTACATTAAGAGTATCAAACATATGAACTTGATACATATGAACTGTATCAAGTGTATTAAATTTGTCGAGTGTATGTCAGTGAAGTACAAAATGTGTGTTTATCAGTAGTGTATTAAGTGTATTAAACCGACCAAGTGTATGAACAAAACACGACATAAGTGTATGAACAAAGCACAACATAAGTGTATGAACAAACCATAACAAGTGTAATGACATTACAACAAATGTATTATGTTTTTAGTGCATCTAAGTATATTTAATAATCGATTGAGTGCATTTACAAACAAATATATCAACAACATATCAACTGTCTCAAACCAATGATATATATATAAATTATTATTTAATTCATGAGTGTATCAACAAAGCATATAACAAGTGTATAAAAAATACATCAAGTGTATCAACTAACATATCAAGTGACACATGAAAAATGTTTATAGTTTTAGAGGGTAGGTTTGTAATTTTGCATTTTTCAATGTGGGTTGGACTTGAAATTTTGCCATTTTTGTAAATCTAAAAGTTATGTAGTATGAGCCTAATTTATCAAATTGATTTTGCTATATTTGTAAGGGCTTCGTTAATAATTGTGAGAATAAATCAGAGAGATTATTGCCAAACCTTGTTATATCCCTTATTATCCCTATCCTTTAGGTCAACTAGATAAATAGAAATTTGAAACTTGCCAATTTGAACCGTTTTTTTTAAGCAAATGACACTTATAACACACGTTCATGGTATTTCATAAAATATCTAAATATTCACATTCTCAGACTGTAATTATTTCGTCTATCCAGTGTGATTAATTTGTGTTATGCATTTACGAGTCTATAATTATTTTTAATGTGTTAGAGATATAGCAACCCTATCATATAACCTCTTCCTAGTATCCGCAACTCAATTAATTAGTTGAAGACGATTTTAACAACTTTATTTAATTTTACTAATTTCAAAATAATCGAATTATTATTTTTTTATTAGCTGAATCTCAACCCATTTTATTTCAAAATAACCTTATTTGGTTGAATCTCAACTCTTAATAATTAGAAAATGAAAACTATTTTTTATTTATATTAGATCTTATTTTATTTTTGAAATTTGAATTTTTTAAAAATAGTCTATATATCTTCATCTTGTCGATTGAACTAATTTCTTGTCACGAACTCTAAAATTTTAAGAGTATTGTTCGTTAATGGTTGATGGGATGAAAACAATCGTTATAAAAACTTTCATTTGGGTGAAGTGCATGTCCCATTGAACACATCTTTCAACCAACTTGTTTATCTAATTTAATATGATATTTTTTCCTCTCCTAAATATTTAATTTATTGAATCAATCTCATTGTCATTACTATTGTTGAAAGACAAAGATGTGTTATGATTGTTGTCCCTTATTTCTGATTCTTCTTCTGATCATGTTTCTGTTGTTGTCGATGGTGTCCCATCTTGTTCATCAAAATTTTCTACTTTGGGTTATTCCTCATCAAGAACTTTCAATTGCACATCTAATGTCATTGATTTAGTAGATTTAAGTTCGTGTGTTGTAGACCTACGAAAAAAAAGGTTCAATTTTTAGTAGCAAAGATGCCTCAAGGAAAAGCTATTAATTTGTTTGCTACTCAACATAATTTTGAGTTTAGGATAGTCCACTCCAATAAAAAATTCTAGAACTTTTTCTTGTAAAGACATTTTTTGTCAATGATTTCTTAGATCGTTTATTTATAAGAAGAGTTCTTTATGGATTGTTCAGAAGTTTAACGATGTTCATAAATGCGCTATTGACATTGTAAAGAATGCTCATAGTCAGGCGACTTTCATACACTCACACATATATATGTATGTATATATATATAAATTCATACACATATATATACACACATGGTTATATTTTTAGAATAAGTTAATTTGAATTAAATAAAAAACATTGAGAAACAAATTAGCGAGATCTCACTAAAACAAAAAGAGCATGAAAAAGGAAGATTGATAAAATACCAACTAACATGATTTTTGAACTGTCACACGTGCATGAAATTTTATAAAATATCAAAATATCCATACATTCATGAGCTGTAGTTATTTCAATATTTGAGTTCTTATCATAAGTCTCATTAGTGTAATTAATTTGTGATATGGACTTTTGAGTCTATAATTTATTTGGATGCCTTAATAACTTATCCAACCCTATTACAATCTCTTTCTAATATCTCAAAATTTAACAACTTGGTTAAAGATTTTAACAAATTTATTCATTTTTTAATTGCAAAATAACTATATTAGTAATTTTCATTGGCTAAATCTCAAGCTTGGTTTTTATTTCAAAATAACTTTAATTGGTTGAATGTCAACACTTGATAATTTTGAAAATTAAAATTAGTTTTGGTATAAGATCTTAACTTAGTTTTGAAATTTGAATTTATAACTCATACCCAATCTCTTGATTGGTTTGTTTTCCTCATTATCTTCTTCAGTGTCATCTTTAGTCTCTTGTTCCTTGTTACTATGATTTTGCATTTGAAATAGTTATTTTTTTTTTAAAGGGAATACCTCTTCTTCATTACTTAAGGTTTCATTTTTCAGATTTATTTAGTCCTTTTTTCGGTCACCCATGTAGCTCTCAATCGATCATTGTGTCTTGCATTAATTCATTGTGGACTTCTTCTCTTTTGTCTCTTTTTATATGAAAAAATGGTTTTTAAAAGAATTTACTACTCCGTTTTTTTTCTTCTACAAAATAGGCTAAGATAATAGATTGTGTTTTTAGATAAAATCTTTCCAAATCTCATCTACATTTTATTAATTAAATAATTAAAAAAAAAATCGCCTAAAACTTTCCTAAGAGACAAAAGAAGATGCAATTTGCCAACATGAACTTAGGTCAACTGACACCTGTATGTTCCTGTGGACAAGAGGTTCCAGGTTCAAATCCCTACCCTAGCATTTATTACAATACCTTTGCAAAAAAAGAAGATTCAATTTTTGTACCTTTGTTCTTCTAAGTAAAGGTTTTTGTTCTTCAACCCCAAGTGTTTGAGATTGTAGATGGAGGATGGAAAATGAAGATAGTGTTTGCGTGCTTCAAATGAGACTATATTTTGTTTATATTCTACTTATTGAATGCACGATGAAAGTTGAAGATGGAACCGAAAAAAGAAAAGAAAAATGGATCGGAGATGAATGAAGATGGAGAATCAAAAAATAGAAGATGAAGAATCCCAAAACAAAAATGGAAAATGAAAAATCGTGCAACAAGTCTGGATAATATAATGGATATGCATGAAATTGATTGAACAAGTATGTAGGTATAATTATGTTTCAATATAGTTATCAAAGGGTAATTATGTTTTATTTTAGCTTGGGAAAGGCTCTATGTATATAGGGATATTTTGAGTTTTTGTAAATTCTACTTATTATATATATATTTTTTTCGTTTCGCTAGTTTTGAAAAAAGATACGATTTTGCTATTAGAATGAAAACTTTAAAATTGCCCATCTTCATGTTGACCCAAAATGATAAATTGATTCAAAAAGATTACAGAAACTATAAATGAAACAATTAATTTTTTTTTTGACTATTTATGAAAATAGGTCTGCAATAAAGCCTATTTCCCAAAATCATTCCCTATTAGATGATTAAATTTTTTAAACTCATTTTTATTTAAAAAAGAAAAACCCTTTAAAATAAACTTATAAAACTATCTGGCATGTTGGCATGCACTCTAACAATAACTTACATTTTAAATTAAACAATGGAGGGATTCCAAACATATTAGCCACAAGTATTGTAATGCTAAGAAGTTAACAGGGTATGATGAATACGCAACCGGAATCTTTGACTTCTTTTGTGGAAACTACACCCTGCAACCTTATATGAAAGAGAATCATCCTTTTATATTACAAATTTGAAGCCATGTGCGTGGACTTCCATATATTCACATTCAGCCAATTCCATTTCCCCAACGACTACGATTCATAATCATCTTCTCCCATCCTCTTGGTTCGTTTCTTATTCATTTCTTTTTACTATGGGATTTCAGTATTTCTTTGTTTGTGAACTGTGAACTGTCATCTACTTTTCTTTTCTTCTTTACATTTTCCATATTCTGAGTTATGATTCCACCTATTTAAGTAGCTCTTTTTCTTTTTTGTTTCTGTAGTTGTTGAAATTATGGAGGGTGTGTGATTATTCTTTTTGGGTTTTGTAATTTAATTTAATTTACTTACTTTAATTTCTTATGATCAGTCTAAGTTTTACGATAGGAAGGTTTTGATTCTTTTCAATCGTGTTTCTTCTTCAACATAGAGAATATGTTTTCAAAGGATTTTTTTTACTGAGGTTAGTTGAGTTGGGAAGATTTTTTTTTTGTACCGATTCGAATTTTTGAGTTGTCAAATTGATACTTAAAATTATTTCAATAAGATTTTCAATTCAATTTTGTTCTTCAACTATATTGTTTATTAACTTAAAATACTCCAATAAAATTCAAAGGTTAAACATTAACGTATCTATTACAAATTTGAAAAAGACTTCATTTCATAATAACAAGTATTAGTTATAATATTTACAAGTTAAGTCAACCCAAATTCGAAACCTATTCAATCCAATCCAATTCAAAATAAAAACCAATCAAACCTAACTCTTACTATTTGAATGGATAGTTTCAGGTTGTCGGGTTACTTGAATAATCTATTTTTTACCTAAGAAATTTAGAAAAAAATTTCCTTTATCCATAAGCATCTATTCTTGGAAATTTGTAGGATAGTTCAATTGCACACACAAAATGTCTTGAAATGAGTTGTAAGTCAAATAACTCGTTACAGGTAGAGGTATGTCTTCTTTGGAAACAATGTGCTACAGGACTCTCGACCCAAATTACAAGCTTTCTTGAAATCCTGTTTTGCTGATTTATATTTTCATTATTGTTGCTTTATTTGTTTAACAGTATTCTTGCATGATGGGCTTTCGTTCGACAAATGTTAAGAATATAGATTGCGATTGTTCTTTCTAAACGAGATCATACTCTTCATTTGAGTATGATTAGACTTTGGGGTGACAGAACCCTGTGAACTGGGTGTATACTACTTCCCAAATCTTCTTTGAACCTCACTTCTTTTATGATTTTTCGCTATTTTATTTTTATTTAAAAAAGTGATGGATATCACAGGGAGTCTCTTTTCCAGTCAAGTCAACTAATCTACCTCATGGAGAAGTTCGGCCAATGTGGTATAGTTATTGTATATTGTGGTAAATTTAGACTCCTCACCCTATCTCTTAAAAGCGACAACATCCCGCCCACCTACACCTAGGTTACTATTTGACAACTTTTTTTTCTTTTATTTCAACAATATAAGATTCAAATCTTTGACATCTTGGTTATTAAACTTCAACGAGTTGAAATACTTAGATGGATGATTTGCAGTGAGATCGAGCGATCATATAATATATGATGGATTGTGTGCAGGATTTGTTTGGAAGTTAATTAATTTTTAAGATGTATGTGGTGGAGAGTAAAGGAGGTGCTATAGCTTGTATGGTATTTGCACTTATGTTATTGGGAACATGGCCAGCACTTTTGACTTTGCTTGAACGAAGAGGGCGTCTTCCTCAACATACTTATCTTGATTACTCCATAACCAACTTATTAGCTGCTCTAATCATTGCTTTAACTTTTGGTGAGATTGGGAATTCCTCTCTTCATCATCCTAATTTTATCCAACAGCTTTCTCAGGTTCATTTCTTTCCCTTTATTTTTCTCTTATATTTTCATATATATACAACCATCCCTTCCATAACACCCTATCTCTTTTCTGTAATATGTTGAAGTTTGTTGTAGTTTAGTACTTAAACTCTTAAAGTATATGATATTTTGATCTTATTAATGACATAGTTTCAAGTCTATGTACTAACATGCCGATTCGAACATGATTTGTAGTCATATGTAAGTTAATGACAAACATTTTTATAAGTGTTATTAAATGAAAATATAATAGGGTTCATGCTAAATTAGTTGTCAACTAAAATGAGATTTAAACTGTCTCAATCCTTAAAAATGGACAAATTAATTACAAAAACCATATCCATAGTCAAATGGAGGCGGTTTTTTCAATTTGCACTTAACAAATAGGTTTACATGGACAATATTGTAAATAATAATAGGTTTATAATGTTGTAAAGTGTGGCTTATATGCAGGATAATTGGCCTTCTGTGATGTTTGCTATGGCAGGTGGAATAGTACTAAGTCTTGGAAATCTTTCAACTCAATATGCTTGGGCTTTTGTCGGTTTATCAGTTACAGAAGTTATCACTTCAAGCATAACAGTTGTTATAGGTCTCTATATATATCTCTTCGATAGCTAACCTATATATAGTTACTATGTTACTTAAAAACTGTATATTATATACCATTTTCATTAAATAGGTACAACCTTGAACTACTTTCTTGATGACAAAATCAATAAAGCTGAGATACTTTTCCCTGGTGTTGCTTGCTTTCTGATTGCTGTTTGTCTTGGTTCTGCTGTTCACTCATCCAACACAGCTGATAACAAAGCAAAACTCAAAAGTTTGTCACACAACACAAACCAAGAATCCAAGTACATTTTCGTTGCTTTGTTAATCTTATGATCTTGTTCATTGTTGATGATATATAATTAAATTTATCTTTACTCATTAGCTTAAGCTTGTTGATTGAATTGATGATTTAAGACAGATATCACAAGAGGTGGCGTAGGGAAGGTCTTGTACTGTTTAAGCTCATGCAATGTTATTTCCTCATCAATTAATATACTATGGGTTCAAGTAAATTTAATTATATATCAGCAACAAGTTCCTTCACCTGTGGGTTTAAAATATTTAAAAGACTCAACAAGTGAAAATCAATTTTGATGAGGGAGCTAGGAAAGAACATGGTAGGAGATTGAACACAAGACTTTTCTGCTCTTATATCATTTTAAATCACCAATTGGTCCAAAAACTTATATTAGTGAGTAAAGGTAAATTTACTATAATATCTAACGTTCATATTATATACTGTTGGAAAATCTATAAAGAGATAGGCAAAAAAAATGTAAACGAGTAGAGAATTGATACAGAAATTTACGCAGTAACCATATGTGTTAGTTGTGTATGTGACAGAGTGAGAGTAATTTATTAGTTTGTTTTGATTGTTTTCATCCAACAATTTGGTAATGTATTTTATTGGATTTGTGTGTTTTTTAATAGAAATATTGGTTGATTTTACTATTCATTCATATTTGTTTGATAATAAAGTTGTTCCTTAATCCAATTTTGACAGCACAACTGATGCTCCTCCTAGATCAAGCAAGGGTAAATTTTTCATTTAAAATTTTGTGCCATATATATGATTAACTTTTTTAGTCATCCTTGTATATGCAAATGTAGAAGTTTGTGGCTTTTTATGTTGTTTTGATTTCTATATAATTGAATCAGCAGACTTGGAAAATGCTGATTCTTCTTCACTGAAGGCAAAATTTGGAACTGCAGATTTTCTTATTCAACTTGAGAAAAGAAGATCCATTAAAGTATGTAACACCCTAGCAAATTCAGAGGAAGAAATATTTTGGGAGAGATTAATGCAGAGAAATAATACACAGATAATTCCATGAATCTAATTTAAATAACATTTTGATCCAAACTTGCAGGTCTTTGGTAAGAGTACATTAATTGGACTATCCATAACTTTCTTTGCTGGAATTTGCTTTTCTCTCTTCTCACCAGCATTCAATTTGGCAACAAACGATCAATGGCACACTTTAAACAACGGTGTTCCGCACTTGTCGGTCTACACTGCATTTTTCTACTTCTCGGTTTCTTGTTTCATCATAGCCATCGTTCTCAACGTCGTCTTCCTTTACCGCCCCATACTTAACTCGCCAAAAACAACATTAAAGGCATATGTGAATGACTGGAATGGTAGAGGATGGGCCTTGTTGGCTGGACTCTTGTGTGGCTTTGGCAATGGTTTGCAGTTTATGGGTGGCCAAGCTGCTGGTTATGCTGCAGCGGATGCTGTGCAGGTCAGTTTTTTTATTCTCCAAAATGCTTTTAATTTATTTACTTTTCATGTCAACAAAGCCTTGTGTATTTCATGCTAAGTTTGAATACTCGGTGAGATCATTAAATTTAACTTGAACCAATAGTTTGAGTTTTTGGGTCGATTGGTGATTTAAGATAGTGTTCGAACAAACTGGTTCAGAAAGTTCTGTAGGTTCTATGTTTAAACCTTTACATAATTGTTGTTTCATCTCACCTAATATTTATTTTAAGTGCATGGGAGAGTGCTTGATACTATAGATTTGTCTTCATCCATTAACCTAAACTTTTATGTCAATTGACAATTTTAATTGGGAATAAAATAACGTTGTAGAAAAGATGGAGCGCATCACATCCTGAACAACACAACTTTTGATATCATTTTAAATTACGAAGGACATACTGAATCTGGTCAAGTTAATATATATATATATATATATATATATTTGTTGTTAAGTTAACTAGTCAAGACATATTGAATGTGGCCCAAAATATTCTTGAACTAAAAAAAGATAACATTTTACATTATTGTTTTATGTTTCAGGCGCTTCCGCTGGTAAGCACGTTTTGGGGAGTAGTTCTATTTGGAGAATATCGTAGATCATCGAAGAAAACATATGCTTTGCTCATAAGTATGCTGTTAATGTTTATGGTGGCTGTTGGTATCCTAATGGCTTCTTCAGGACATAGAAATCAAAGTTGATAGATATGCTGCAAAATCCTTAAAAAAGCACATCTTGTTTTAAATAATTATAAGCTAAGGCAAGTTTGATATATAAATATATTAGCTGTTGCATGAATCATTATCAGAAGGAAATCACACACACCGTTGTTCATAATGGAGAAATTTGTTCTTTGTGGAAATGTAATTATAGATGAAGAAATAAAGTAAAGGAGTGTGAGATTTTGATCACGTTCTGTGTTTTGCAATAAGGATGCTTGTGGCAAAGAACTAATTATGCGTCGAAGACTGTTATGTAGCAAGAAGGCTATGTGATGAACTGTTATGTGTTTTAAGCTTCCTTTACCAAGAAGCAATGATGTCATCTTTGTGTAAGCCAAGTCGGTGATTAATTTGACTTTGTCGCCCAATCCAAATTCAGGATTAGGGAGTGACAATAACACGTGAAATTTTGCCATTAGACTATGGTATATTGAGTATATCGAAGATAACATCATTTATGTATTATTGAATATATAAAGTAGTATATATATGTGACAAATCACATCAGATATATGTATTATGCAATAGTATATATGTAAGAATTAAAAAAAATACTAATCGGATACATAATTCATGTCAAATGCAGTAAAAAAAACACAGAACATAAAAAAAATGCGTTTAGTATTACAGTGATATATATACGTAACAAATCACAAAACATAAATGAATTATTCAGTAGCGTATATGTATGAAATATAAAAAAAGTACTAAATAAAAATATAATTTGTGTATATATTAATATATATACGCAATAAGAAAAATCACAGAACATGAAAAAGAATATGTGTATGTATTATTGAATATATGCAGTAGTATATATGTTACGCAAATCACATAACATAAATTTACTATCCAATGGTATACAATAGTATATACGAACAACGAGACATTTAATAAAAATTATATGTCGCATGACAGGAAAATGAATTGCACAATAAAAAATTAAACAAAATAGGAGGAACATGACCGGAATATATGCTACGAAACTAAAAACGAATGAACAATTTTTTTAAGAAAAAACATATATGTACGAAACGAAAGAAGAAAGAATACATATGTTATATTGTATATATGAAGTGGTATATATGTGTAACCAAAATCTCGATAAAGTACGAAATTTGAAGAACAGGAAAACGAAGTAATTGATTGAAATTTGAAGAAAAAGAAAGTAATTAAGTAAGAGAACTAACCGAACGTTGTATATAAAACGAAATTTCGAAATAAACTAAAGAACCAAATTGAAGAAGGATATTGGTAATAACAAATTGATGAAAAGAACGATCCAAATTGAATTATGAAGAATACACAATTTTCACCGACGTCAAAATTTTTATCTCAAAATTTTCAAAGGTGATTTTATCTCAAGAAAGAATTATGCAATGTAGGTAAGATCGTGATGGTAAAGGTATTGATCTACTCTTATAAAAAATTTTATCTCAAAATGTGAAAATTTTTGGATAAAAAAAACCCTCTTAATTAAGCATGATTCAATTTCCTTTGCCATCTTTGATTCAATGATAAGAGTAGATCAATACCTAAGCCCATTCCTCACTTCTGTTCTTGGAATTCAATCTTCAATTTCTCTTATTGTGAATTGTACTGCAAATCAAAATTTTCCTTTTCATTTTTGGTTACATTCACATTCTTAACGATTTCCTCCAAATTATTTTCTATGCTTTCATTTTTCCTTTTTTACTAATCTCATTCATTTCAACCTTACATTCAAGAAACCATCTACCCTACATTCTTCTGAGTTGGACACTCATGCTTACACTATTATACGGTAAGAGCAATGGGTAATCTACAAATATTTTTTTGTCAAGGCGGTCTAGGTAAGCACCCTTCGCAACCACTTTAATTTTTGAACACACTTATCCCGATCTTACCTACATTGCATAATTCTTTCTTTTACGCATAGAATCCGCTATGTCAAAAATGGCGCCATTATCGGGGAGTAGCACGACATAGCATGTTTCTTGAATCTTTGCTTACATATTTTTTTTGTTAGTAATCTTTAGAAAAGTATACTACATTTTTTATAAAGGAAATTGCATGCTATTTTCTTTTTTCTTTGCTTTCTTTAATGCATCTGGATTAAGAAAAGAAAACCAAAAGTAAGTTAGTTCATAAAATTTAGAATTTCACATTTACAATTTTTGTACCACTCTTAGAGAACCTTTAGAAGATACTTTAGATAATCATTTGAACATTAGAATGGGAGAAGATTCCCTAAAATTTTAAGTTCATTTTCTAACTAAACTATTTACTTCCTTGTGCATGAGGTTCGTGAAGATGTCACTTGTGGAATATGTGGCTTCCAAGGCCACCGAAACGATCAATGCCTAATGTTTATAGAGGTAAATTCCATGAGAGGTTACAACGCCTACAACTTTGGATACACTTCTTCTCCCTCATCATCATCACTAGCTATGTACGTAGAAGAATTAATCTCAGGATTAACTTATAGCTCAAATAGTTTTTAAATCGATTTTAAGAAGAATTTAGCTAAGTTGAGTGAATATACTATAAGTTCAACTGGAAGCATGAGAAATGACTTAGCTAAGTTGAGTGAACAAACCGTTAGTCCAACTATTGCCATGAATAGTGATATAGGAACTATGAAAGCATCCATTTTTAAGATAGAAAATAAGCTTGATCAATTGACAATATACATTCTTGAAACCAGAAGGAAATGACGACCTTTCCATCCAACCTGACCATGCATATGTGAATGACAATACTTTAAGAGAGTGAAAGAATTTTCAATGAGAATGATGATGTAAAGTCCTCTTATGATCATGTTTCTTTTAAGTGCATTTGATACCTTAGAATCATTAGAGACACTTGAAAAACATGATAAATTCAATGAGGTTGTTGATCAAGCAACTATTGAACATGTTGAAATGGAGGTTGCTAAGAACGACGTAAGTGATGATGATCTTTCAATCTTCCTTGACTTTGTTACTAGTATAAATAATGAGCATCCTCTAGTTCACAATGTTGTAACACATGAATAACAAGCTTTAGGTAATTATTTTGCATCTAGTACTAATGAGCATGACCTAGGAAAAAACATTAACGTTGACGATGAGCATTTTTTCATAGGCATTGACATTGAAAATAATCTTGACACAAACTTAGAAATCGTTTCAAAACTTGGTAATGAGAACTTTATTAAAATGACATTGGTACATTTGATGAACTTGCTTACGATTTTGATATTGAATTTACACATAATCTTAATTTTAAGATTTTAGATGGATTTAATGATGATTTTGTTCATGAGAATTTTTTTCATGTGAACTTTGATGGAATGATTGACAATCCTTTAGATAATCATAATGATAATCATACAAGTTTGTCATATGAAAACTTGATTATGAATCTATCAATAAATTTTTAGATGAAAACTTGAATCTTTTAATCAATTAATTTTTATATGAAAACTTGATTATTGATGAATCTATTAATAAATTTGTAGACAATGATGTTTGTCATGATGATTTTGATAAAATTGATTAATCCTTAATTGAGTTTGACTTTAATGAATCTTACATTGAACTTGTTAATATCTTTGATGACAATAACGATATGCTTAATAAAGAAGAATTTATTTTTATCATTGATGATAATTTTTAAGTTGAACATAAAAAGTTTTCATTAAAAATCTATGAACATGATCAATTTTCTTCTTCATTTAATGATCTTACTTTGAATTCTATAACCTTTGAACTACGTGATCTTCTCCTAGATTTCATTTTTGCAAAAAATTATTCTTTAAATGAAAAGATACATCTCTTGCATGAAACAAGGATCAAATTGAACTTTCTTCCTTCCAATCTCCTTAACCTTGTACTTGATGAAATTGATTCTCTTTCTTGCTTCCTCTAATAATGACTTCTTTATGCATAAGCAAGGAAAGAAAATTAGAACAATAAAAATGAATGGAGGAACTAAACCACTCATTATCAATCCAGAATGAGTTGGTGAAAGAGATAAATGGTCGAGCAATCGACTTGAAGAATTTGCACTTTCTAAAGGCAACCATACGTCAATTTACTCGGCAAAAGAGTATAGTAAACACTTGAACCTAAAAAGGGGGTACATGAGTATAAATAAGATATATAGAATAATTTTTTGATGCAAATATCTGATATAAGCGAGATGCATACATTATGAAATGATGAGTTACTTCGTTGAAATGTTGATTTTGTTATATATTTGATTTGTTTGATAGTGATTTCTAAAGAACCTACTCATTAGGAATTTTCATCTAGTTTCATTTTTCCCCTTCCTTCAGATAGCTAAGGACATCCAGCGTTGAACTTGCATTCGTAATCACCTTTTGTGCCTTGTACTCGCATCCTTTTGGTAGTGGTCACTGTCTTTCCACACATCATATGTAGGGGTTAATCGAGCAAAGCCAAATCAGTCTGTATTTTGTTTCTTTTGGGAGTCTTGAGTACCCACATCAAATGTACCTTTATAGTCGTGCATTAATAAAATGTCATTTCCTCTAAAATTATCTCATGCGTTTAAAATTTTAATATAAAAGTTGTTTCGCTTACTAGCAGTTCGATGTGTCATTCCACAAGAAAGATGCGTTGAATGTCAAGGTGGCACGCCCTCTATTTGTTCGCAAGGAGTGACAATCGAGCGGGACGTGACAAATGAGTTTAAAGGTGAGCGGAGAGGAAGAAAGGGAGAGTGTTAGAGGATTTAGCAAGAAATCTAAGTCTACTTTCAGTCAAGGATCACGATGGAGTGGCGATCAAAGAAAAAAAATGTAAGGAATGCAAAAAAATGTACACAAGAGGATTGTAGACGAGTGAATATTATTTGGTTTAAATCTTGAGAGGCGGGACATTATGGAAGTCAATGTAAGGAGAAAACCAAAGTATGCGAAGAACCAACACAGACAGGAGTGTCTTCCCACTTTGTCCAACAACCTACACGGGTTGGACCAGTGATAAAAAGGAAAAAGAACCATGGTGATAGAATTTTGGGGACAAAATTCTTAAAGGAGGATAGAGTTGTGAGACACATGTTTCGATTGGAAGAGTCATTTTCAAGTAAGAGTTTTGCATAAAAAGATTTTTCGAAAATAAGTATTTTGAAGAAGGCGTTCTGTTGGTTGGCATTGAAACTAGATGATGCCCGATGAAGGGAATTATAATCAAAAGTAACAAGATGACTTAGAGTTCAACCCGAGAAGAAGTCAGGTTATGAGAGTTTAGGAATTTTTGGGAAAATTTCCTAATTGTGTTTAATTAATGGGCTATGTGTCAAGGTTAAACTTAAGGCGCATGACTAAAATAATTATTAAACAGACATGTTTAGCACTTAAGTAGGAGCTAGCAAGTTAAATGAGCTTAAGAGACGACTAATCTAATTTTGGGATAATTAGTATACATAGGAGAAAAGAGCCGAAAATGAGAAGGTTATTATAAGATTTTGCTAAGAGAAAGAGCTAAGTGTTGTTCTACTATTATGAGAGAAGAAGGTTTGGCTTAGGATTTTAGAGAGAAGAAGAAAACTTAGTGTAGTGAGTGATCTATTTTCGGAGTTGTTTAAAGATTTTAAAGCTTTCGTTCTTAAGTTCATATTGTCATGTATTGTTGTAACACACGTTAAGGTTTATGAGAAGCATCATTTCTAAAGAAAGCTTTTATGTTATGCTTCAAATTAGAAGTTTCATGTTTGATGATAGGATGTATGCAAGTAAACCCCTAGTCTTGTTTCTATCAATGAGGTGAAATGACCAAATGGTGGTAAGAAGCTGGCCAATTCATAAACTGAGCATATTGGGTTAACAAGCTTGAGAAATGGGAAATGAATCGATAAATTCTTAAAGAAATTTTGCTGATTAAAAGGTCATCACAATAGTCTATGCATGAGAATTGGTTCATGCTCTTGGTGAAATGAATATGAAAGACTAATATGTAATTTATGTTCTATTGAATGAGGCAGTGAGAGTTTGTTTTATAAAAAATATTTATGTGATTTTATTCCCTAAAAGGTTCTCCAAAACCTCACTCACTAAGTATTTGACTTATGTGTTAAGTTTTCCTTTTCCAAGTTACTAGACGTTAGGCCAAATTGAAAAAAAAGGTAAAGCGAGCTGCCATGAAATAAGACACTAGCTAGGCATTTAAAGTTTGGTTTGAGGAAGCTGGACTAGGCGTGGAGGCCTTGAGTTTATTTTATAGTTCATGTATTTAAGAAAGCATGTAATATGCATATTTGGAACGCATTTGATGTTACATAAATAGAGAGAAGTTTGTTGATTATAACTTGTGTTGTATGTTCTTATCGCTTTGTAGTTATAGAGCTAAGTTGGAAAGGGCCATAAAAGCTTTAAATGTTCAAAGCTAAGGTCTTAAGTTGAGTGTCTTGGCATTTCTCTTGAGGCGTCAAGGCTACTCAGGTTGTGTAGTGTGCCGAACACAAGATTTAGGATATGTTGTGGAACAGAGCGTGATACTTCATAAATGCTCAGGTCGTGTTGCGTGCCACAACACGAGGTTTAGGATGCCTTGTGAGGCTGCGAGGTGTGACAAGTTGACAGTGAAATGAAGGAAAAATCGCGAGGGTGGGGAAGCCGACTGTGAAAGAAAATCAAGAAGACGAGGGGTGGTGCGTGTGACATAATGAAGAAGACCCAATCTTTTATTAATCTCGTTAAAAGGAAAGAAGGAGAAAGAATAATAATAATGATAATATGCAATGGCTATATTGTCCCCAGCTTAAAACCAAACTTCAAATTTTGCCATTTTATTAGTTTTCACCTTAAATAATTTTCAATCGAAATTAAACTTGTTTTTCACAACTAAGGACAATATACATAAAATTCATGTTCAATATCATTGAACCTTAGATAATTTTCAATTGGAATTAAACTTGTTTTTTACAACTAAAGAGAATGTAAATATAAATAAAGGAGAGCGGAATGCGAGGATACATCACGTTTCAATTTGATTGTTTCATTGTATATTAGAATTCAAATCTGAGATGGAATTGTTGAATAAAATATATATTAACTAAATTAGGTAGCTTAATTTTGATTTACATACTATTATTTCTGACCTCACCATTTTTAAATTATTCTAGTAGCGTTAATGGTGGGGTATGATCTAACAAGATTCAATATTGTTATTATTGTTAGACACATAAATGTATTGTGGGTTGAACTTTATCATGAATGTGCTGGTTTTGTTTACTAGATATTATACAAGTCTGACTAGAATTACATCTTTCATTTGTTGTAGCAAATCATGACTGTTGTTGAACTTTATCATCACCGTCGTTGCAAATCACCTAGAAGAAATGATGCATTGAGAAGCCTTAATGTCTAGACAGAACATCTAGTCAGAATGCATGCTTTCTTGCCCTGTATCTCGCCCGTAATGTGTTGGTATCTCGCTTGTGTGAGAAAACTTGCTTTGATCAGCTCGCGTAATGGTTAAGTCACCTACGGATCAAAACACCAAATGATCAAATACCTGGTTATATCGCCTGATGATCATCTCGCCTATCGATCACCACCAATTCATCAAGAAGCCTAGTGGACAAAACGTTGCAAACCAGAAACAAGTTGGAAGGAGGGTTTGGTGGTGGATCTCACTCTCTTGAAGACCTTGGTAAATCAAGAGAAAGGATTTCAAAGTGGTTGAAGACCTTGGTAGAAAATAGTAACCATCATTTCCAACTCATTTCTTTCCCCAACCAATCCAATTTCTATCCCTCCATCTCCATTTTTACTATCAGTGAGTGGACGAAGCGTCCGATCCATAGAAACAAATTCTACCTTAATAGGCTTTCCCCAACCAAAATCAGCACTGTAAACCTCAAACTTAGGTGAACCAGGCATGCAATATCTTTCTTCCTTTTCAATTGACACTTTACTTCGAGAAACCCTTTTCTCTACTGCCTTTTCAATTCCTTCTTCCACCAAACTTTGTATTTCTTTTGAAATCTCTTTGGCAACAACCAACATTCCATTCTCACTCAAAACCTCCTTTCGCTCAACCGAAAACAAACGACCAATTATGCAATTCCCGAAATAGTTTGAAGGTAAAGGAGGGTGTACACGAGACCTTAAATCCACAGGAAAAGTGCAATATATTTTTCCATCTCTTAAACCACTCTTCATCTTTGCACTACATACTAATAAGTAAGCTACGGTTGCCTTATAACTAGAACACTCACCAAAACATTTCTTCAGTTTTTGAAGGTCTTGGCTTCTTAATTCCAAAGTGTATCTAAACAAATTGGGTTTTGTTTGAAATGAAAGCCGTAAATTTAAGTTTTTGTTCAAGCTTGTTGGCTCAAGATGAGATGTGGAATTGAGAATTGTGGTTCTATCATAGAAAGGAATGGAAGATGGTTGAGCGATATCAAGATTATTTTTGCAAACATGAGCCCATGCTTTGAAAAAGGAAGTTGAAGTTTTTCCATCCACAACACCATGGTGAGTAGTTATTCCAATGGAAAACCCTTTGTGTGGGAAAAAGGTGAGTTGGAGAGCCATGACTGCAACACGGTTGTCGACCACTGGTAATTCAGGTACAAGATGGCAATATTTAGCTTGTAGACGAAAGCCATCACCGGAGAGATAGTGAAAGTCGTGGTCGGATGATGACTCGGCTATGGTAAGTGAAACGGTGTCGCCTTCGAGGAATTGGATGATGGGTTTTTGGGAGTGTTGGGGCCAAATGAGGTTGCCAGCAAGAGGAAGGTAGTGAGTGAGTATGAGAGAAAGTGAGTGCTTTAGTTTTTGAAGAACATTATTATTGTTAGTGATTGAGTTTTGATAGAAGTAAAGGCGAGACATGGAAGGACATTGAAGGAGTATTATGTCAAAGATTGTGAGAGGAAGAAATCTAGGTGAACATAGAGAAGGAAAAGGGGCAACTCTACAAATCTCAACTATTCTCATACATTCACGATCGTCCTCCATTGGAAGGAGCACAATTCCTCACCAAATTAAAAAAGAATTAAAAAGAGAGAATAATTATTGGTGTTTGAGAATTGAAAAACAATATGTTATATAGAATAGAGGAGAGAAACTACTGATGAAGACTGTTGTTGAATAGTAACTAAAATAAAGCATAATAATGAAAAGTATACCGACATAGAACCATTGTGAGTGGTGGAACTTTTGTTGATATTGAAGATAAGATACAATCTTAAATCAGAATTATGACAGCTTGGTGTTGTCTTTTCATTATTTATTTTTTTCAAAAGTAAAGTGTATCGTCCCAAGTCCATGCTTAGCTAATTTGGTATAATTTCTTTGTCTAAAGAAAGATGATCAATATTTAGACATCCACCAATACTTTTTAAAAAGTGTGTGTAGATATATATGAAGGAAATTTATATTAGAAATTATGAATTGCAATAGTTTTTTTAATCATAAGCCATCATTTTAATTTAGACCCATAAATCAATCATTTGTGGTTAAACATACATATTAATATAAAAATATTAAATTATTATTATTTAAAGTAATTTGAAGTTTGGTTTCAATTTAGTCCATCCAATTAAAAAATGTTACAACTAATTTTATATTTAAGAATTTAAATTTTGTTTCAATTTGGACCTTACAGATTTATATATTTATATTTTCAACCACGATTTTTCATTAAAGATTTACTATTAGTGTGAGTACATCAATTTATCTCATTGGATCCACTAAAACCTAAAACAAAACAAAGAAAACCTAAATAATAAAATAAATAAACAAATGAAGAATAAATAATAAAATAGTTACTTACTAACCATGTAAGAAAACTATACAACAAGAAGTTTAAATATAACAATTAGAAAAATAAACTACATAAAAAAATATAATAAGTACTTTAAACTCTAAAATTATCAAATTACATATAGCTCAAGAATCTGAGAAAGTTTCTAATAACTATGATAGAATCAATAACATTTTAGGTTACGGTTAATTTTCATAATTATAACAAAACACTAAAATATTTATGTTCCATGTAACAAAATCGAAAAGCTCATGTAGCCTATAAAATATTTTCATAAATATCATATTTGCCTTTAAGATTTTGGACGATTCATTACTTCTCTTTCTTCTTTGCAATTTATTCATCTTCTATTCCAGATTTGTTTAGTTCTTCTAAATTTTCTTTCTTCTATTTTTATTCATCTTCTTTTTCTTTATTTCTTCATCTTTCTTTCAGCTTTTCTTCTAGAATATCATTTAACATTGGCAACACGATTGTTTAGATTTGAAGTCCTTTTTCCATCATTTAAAAAGAACTACATGATCGTGTGGGTATGACCTAAATGACCGCTTACCATAGTCAACACGATTGTTTAGATTTGAAGCATTTTTTCCATCGTCTAAAAAGAACTACACGATCGTGTGGGTATGATCCAAGCGATCGCTTATCATAGTTAGCATAATTGTTTAGTGTGGTCAACACGATTGTTTAGATTTGAAGCCATTTTCCCATCCTTTAAAAAGAACCACACGAGCGTATTGATACTAACTACACAATCATATATTATCATTTACAACATGATCGCGTATCATGATCGTTTAGAAGAAAAATTACATGCATGGTTATAGCCGATTAATCAACATGTTGACTAGGACATTTTTTGTATTTTCGTTTATAACCTGTGGGTTTTTTCCGAATTGAAATTTTTTTTATACAGTGAATATTTTGTCGATTTGTTATATTTTTGTAAAAAAAACCCGTTAGATAATAAACATATTTTTTTAACAAAATATTAATTTTTTTTTCTCCAAATCAAATCTTGGACTCTAGAAATTATGATCTTATATCCAATCAAACACCAACACATAAAAGAATTTAATGTTGTAGTAGGTTTTTATATGTTCTTAGATTCGGTAGTAGTAGGTTTTTATTTAAAGTAAAACAATCTTATAAAATATCAAATCATTAGAAAGAAGGATAAATAGCTTTTTAAAATAAAACTTTAGTTCAATGTTCAAAACACATAAAAGGTGCAATCTAAAAAGATGTTGCCAATATACTTTTTTGTCAAAAAGGTTTTAGAGAAGGGAAATTTTATCAGATGACAAAAACATTTAAAAAAAACAGCCAACGACACCTATTTTTTGCATATTGTACATAAACAAAATTAGTGATATCAAATGACTATCAGACAACTATTAAATGTCTATTAGAAGGATATAAAAGGGCTATCAAAGGATTATTAGCTTTTAAATTTGCTACTTTTGCAATTGTAAAATGTAGTGACGTGGGGCACCCTATTATTGTATTTTTTTTTTCTATCCTTGCAAGCGCTCCTTTAAAAATGGGTAATTGTAGAATTGACAACTAACATTACAAAAGTTCAACTGACGACTTTACGTTTTTTAGATTTAACATAACAAGAATAGGAATAGTTACAAATATAACAATTAGATTCAAAATATTAACATATATAGCAACATTATTTTTTTAAAAAAATGCAAATATAGAAAAATCTATCAAAATCTATCCGTGATAACATCTATCAATGATAGAAATCTATCATGATAGACCATGTTGTAAATATTGGTCTATCACCATGAGAATCTACAACGATAAAAGACTATCACTAATAGACTTTGCTATATATCTGTAATTTTTTAAAAAATTTATTATATACTTAATTATTATTCTTAAGATTGATACTCATTACAATTATCAAATGGAAAAACATCAAGCCCAACCCAATTACTATGTCTGACTCTTAATAATTCACTGATAACTATGATAGCACTAAAATATGTTATATGTTTGAACTTAATTCAAACTTGGCCTGTGATTTTACTGTTGTATTTGATTGTGTGATAGGTGTTATGCAATTCATAGGTGAAATGTAGAGGTGGGGACATTTTGGAGTTAATTCGGGCTTTTAGGAGTCATTCAACATTAACCAAAGCGAGAACGAGACGAAAGAAGAAGAAAAAGAAGCGAAAAGGCTTCTGCCTTATAGCATCGTGGCACTCCGTGGTGCCACGAGCGACGCTGTAAGGCAGTAAGCTCCCTTTCACATAATTGGCCAAGCATTGTGGCATTCCACGGAGCCTCAGGCGGTACTATAAGACAATAAGCTCCATTTCCGTCATGGGTTAAGCGCTGCAGTGCTCCGAACTTAGGAAGCGAAAGGCATGTGCACAAGCATATATTAAGCACCGCGAAGCTTCCCTTAGGAACTGTCGTGGCCTGGGTATTTCTTATAAATATAATGTTCTGCCACCAGCTTTCTACCCTGGTTTTTTTCAACTATTTTACACTAGATTACTCCTTGTTTTCTTAGTCTTTTCATGCACTTTGAGTCCCTGAACAACTCCTCATCATCTGATATGTGGAAGAGAGGCTAAGGTACTCGTTTCTAGCTTGGGTTTATTAGATGCTCCATTTGTCCTTAAGAATTGCATGAGAACTTAAATTTAGTATGTTGGCAATGTTAGGTAGTTTTAAACTTAACTTTAGTGAAAATTGGGGGATTGGGCATATATAGTATACTAATTGAGTAAGTTTGAGTAAGTTGGAGCATTTGAGAGGAAGATATAAGACTAATCAAACATATTTATGTTTTAGGACTTTTATGATGAACAAGAGTTGGATAAAACTTAGGGATAAGTTTTTGGTTGAGTATAGAGAGAGTGTCCTAACTTTTAAAGTTTGCAATGTATCATGTGAATGAATACGGACAAACAAGGTGTCCATGCAAGAGATATATGAACTCAAATTGAGACTCACTAGAGGGTTTGAAACGACATCTATTCACCATTGGAATATCCCCCTCCTATATAGATTGAGTGTATCATGGAGAGTCCGTGAACTTACACAGAGGTATACGAAGAATATTCGATGAAAGAACTAGCAATAGTAACCCTTTTGATGAAGGTGAAAGGATAAAAGCCCTATGACAGTGAAAGATTTTACAGAATCATTCCTCAATTTAATTTGAGAATCTCAAAATACCAATACATTGGCAAAAATAATTAAGAAACTAGTTGTTAATCTCACACTTAAAGGCTAACCATGCTTTTAATTCAAAAATTGGAGAGAACTTACTTTCGATGGCGTCTCTGAATCTACAAATTAATTCTCCAAATTGGGACACCACCCACTGAAGACCTCCCTATCTTCTGAGATGAGATTGGTTTATGGAAATCAATTGAGATGGGAAAAAGTTTAGGGATATTTGAGAGAAACTATTTTCTCTTTGCAGAGTGCAAAAACATTGGCTTTTTTTTCTTTATAAATTCGTTAAAAAAATTGTTTTCTTTTAGATATTTATAACACTATGGAATAGGAAAAGAAGTAGGAAAGAATCATCAGATTTTATTATCAACTATACTAATTAATTAACAATTAATCAATTAGTTAATAATTAATTAAACATATTTAATTAATATCTCATTCAAGTCTTATTTAAATCAAAACTCTTCGATATCTTATAGATTTATATTAATATAATTAATTAAATCAAATTTAATTAATATTTCATTCAAATCTTATTTGAATGAATATCTTTGCAATATTATTTTATAAATTTAATTAAATTAAATAAAACTAAATTATTAATTAATTAATAGCTAAGTTAAATATCTTATATTTAACTTAAATTAAATTTGAATCATATTCAAATATAAGCTTCTCATAATAATTTTAATATGAATCCAATTCACATTAAATTAATATTTTAACTCATTCAAATATTTTATCTCTCATAAATTAATTTTGAATCATATCCAAAATTAAATTTATATAATAAAATTTCAGAAACTTTATATTATAATGTATCACTATACATTAAACTAATTCCCTAAGTAAATTTAAACATTTCAAATTACAACCAATATAAATAAATCTCATTACCCTTTACGAGCTAGGAAGGGGACCTAATGGACGTACAGATCAGAAGCTACAACGATATGAGATTAATTGGCTAAACTCATTAACCACATTAATCAGTAGCCCTTTCGATGTTGATATTTTCACGTTTCCATGTCATGTGTGAGTTAAGGTTGTTCTGGAGGCGAACATACTACAAAATCTACTTGACACTTGGTGCTTTTACACACTTGACGTTTTTATTAAAAAAAAGGTCAAGTATTGATAATTTTAAAGTAAAAGCGTCAAATATAATTTCAAAAAAGCGAAGTTTTAAAAAAAAATTATGAACTATTTTACGTTAGCTTTTACTTGATGTTTCTCGTCAAGTATAAGGGAGATTTTACTTGACGTTTTATTCGCGTCAAGTATAGCAAACTTTTACTTGACGTGAAAAAAACGTCAAGTATAGTTTGAAGAAAGAAAATTTTCATGGATTTTTTTAATTATTTTACCTAAGCTTTTACTTGACATTTTTTTCCATGTTAAGTATAGTGCATAATTTATTGAACATTGTTTTAGTGTCAAGTTCAGTGTAGCTTTTACATGACAATTTTTCACGTCAAGTATAGTTTATATTTACTTTACACAGAAACAACGTCAAGTATAGTTAACATTTTTATTTTGTGAAATATAAAAATATAAAAATACTTTTTATTTCCCTCTTTTCATTAAATAAATTTATTAGAATGAACTTATTAAAAAATTTCACTACAAGAATTTTGGTTTCTACCGACAATTTTTGCTAGCAACACAAAAAAAGTGTTGTCCAAGATATGATGTACCGACGTAGTTTTCATTGTGTTGGCACATCTTTCTTCTTGCCAATAAAAATATGTATGTGGGCAAAAGTTGTGTATTGCGTGGGCACATCATTGGTTTTTCTCACAAAAATATACAGGTGGGCAAAAAGTTGTGTGGTTTTAAGGAAAATTTTTATGTTGGATTTATGCCAACGTTTATTTTAGTTTATGGCCGCATATGGTGTGTGGGAAAATATTTTAAATATTTGCTAACGTAGTTTATGTGTCGAAAGACCGCACAGTTTTTAGACATATTTATATCGACGTAATTTACGTAGCGAAAGACCCTACATTTTTTATAGGCATTTATAACGATGCAAAATTTATACATATGGCAACAAAAATAGCATAGGCATAAGTTTTTTAATAAAAACAAAACATAATTTCATTTTTTATAGGTTTTTTTTTAAACATGATTTCTTTTTTTTTTTTTTTTTCTCCTTTCTTTTTACTTTTTCCCTCCAACATTTCCCTCCCACGTTTCTCTCTCCCACACAACATTTTCCTCCAATTTGCCTCATCCTCTTCTCACAGAACGCAACCCTCCCAATTTCCCTCTTCCTCTTCTCCCAACCCACCATATGAACGTTGTTGCTATCTTCCTCATTTTCATCTTCCTCTTCTTGCAACCCACAATTCGAACGCCGCTACTACTTGCTACCATTCGAGCACCACCACTACCTGCTACCATTCGAACATCGTTGGAGGTCGCCGCTCCCCTGCTCACTAAACTCATCATAAGTACTCCATTCGCTGCTGCTCACCTTGAGTAAGTTTAACCTTAGTTTATTTACCAAGATTTCAAAGTCTCCAACAATTTCCTTGATTGTATAAGATATTGATATAGATTAATATATTGTTATTGTGTGTGAAACCAAGGTTAATGTATTCCGATAATTGAATTTGTATTTTTTTTCAAGATTACACTGCTATATGGTTTTGAAGATTACATTGTGTGTAAGGATATATCGCTTTTGCAAAGCTATAGTTTTCCTAATTTTCTTTCTTCACTACAAATAGTTCTCTTTTACGGTTTTTCTCTCTAGAATGTTTTGCATGTGCCTAAGGTTTCTTACAATTTGTTATCTATCAGTAAGATCACTCATGAGCTGCACTGTAAAGCTACTTTCTTACCTGAATCTAACTTGTTTTTAGGACTTGAGTTCAAGGAGGACGATTGGCACTACTGGACAGAGCAAGGGACTTTACATCCTTGATGATGATACCTTCGATAGTAGTATCAATAGGACTGGTTTATTATCTTCCCATTTTAGCACTTCTAAACATGACTTTATGTTGTGGCATTTTCGGTTGGGTCACCCAAACTTTACTTATATGAAATATTTGTTTCCCCATCCTTTTCCTATAATCGATCTCTCCTCATTATCTTGTGATGTGTGCATTCAAACAATACAACATCGAGTTTCTTTTCCCTCATAACCATATAAACCCACACAACTGTTTACCTTTATCCATAGTGATGTTTGAGGTCACTCTAAGGTCACCACCTAATGTAGGAAATTGTGGTTTGTAACTTTCATTGATGATCATACCCGTCTTACCTGAGTCTACTTTATCACCGATAAATCAAAAGTTTCCTCCATTTTCCAAAACTTCTATCACACCATTGAAACCTAATTCCATTAAAAAATTGTTATTCTTTAGAGTGATTGTCGGGAATTCCAAAATCATAACCTTAATGAATTTCTAGCCTCTAAGGGGATTGTTCACCAAAACTCATGCGCCTACACTCCTCAACAAAATGGAGTGGTCAAGCAAAAAAATCGTCACCTTTTGGAAGTAGCTCATTCCCTTATGTTATCCACTTCCCTTCCTTCATACTTGTGGGGTGATGCTATTCTTACAACAACTCATTTGATCAATAGAATACCTTCTCGTATTCTCCACCTTCAGACTCCCTTAGATTGTCTTAAGGAGTCTTACCCCTCTACTCGTCTTGTTTATGAGGCTCATCTTTGTGTGTTTGGATCTACCGCTTATATCCATAATTTTAGCCCAAGATAATGTGAAGTTACGTCTTCAAGAATTAGAAGCGCTTGATGAAAAGTGATTAGAGGCTCAACAAGCATTGAAATGTCATCAGGCGAGAATGTCCAAAGCTTTTGATAAGCACGTTAAACCTCGCTCCTTTCAAGTTGGTGATCTAGTACTTGCTGTAAGAAAATCGATCATCACAACAAGGCATACAGGAAATAAGTTTACACCTAAAATGGGATGGATCCTACATTGTTAAAGAAGTTTATACAAATGGCGCATACAAGATCGTTGATCAAGACGGACTACGAATTGGTCGAATCAATGATAAATTTCTTAAGAAATATTATGCTTAATTTTGTTATGTAAAAAAAAAAAAAGTTGAACTATGTTATGACTTAATCCCTACATTATAAAGGGTACATAGGCAGCTTAAGGAGAACCTTAAGTCCAATCCAGTAAAAAAAAAGATGAACTATGTTATGACTTGATCCCTACATTATAAAGGGTACATAAGCAGTTTAAGAAAAACCTTAATTCATGTCCAATACACAAAATTGTGAACTATATTATGACTTGATCCCTACATTATATATGGTATGTAAGTAGCTTAAAGAAATTTAAGTTCAGTCGTATAATAAATGAAAAAAGGGATCCTTTTGACTTAATAAGAGCGTCATTTTTTACATTAAACTGCACCATTAAGAAAAGAAGAATTCCTAGATAAAGGAAGCAAGAGTCAGTAAAGAAACAAAAAAATAAAAATAAAGAAAAGAAAAACAAATGAAAAAAATAAAGAAAAGAAAAAGAAAAGAAAAGAAAAAGAACGAAAAAAATGAAAAGAAGAAAAAAAGGGAAAAATGAAAACAAAAAAGTGAAAAGAAGAAAAATGAAAACAAAAAAAGAAAAGAAAAGAAAAAAAGAGAAAAATAGAAGAAGAACAAAGAAGCTTAATCACTCATACTAGGAAGATGGATCTGATGGCAAAAGCGAGATCATCCTCTAATAAAAGTTAGATTGCTGACACCGAAACATGGCCAAGATGCCCGATTGCTTCTACTAGGGAGGTGGATCTGATGGCAAAAGTCTGATCGTCCCCTAGTAGAAGTTGGATCGCTAACGGTGAAATAAAGGTAAGATGCCTGATCACTTCTATTAGAGAGGTCGATCTGACAACAATAGTCCGATCATCCCCTAGGGAGGTGGATCGCTGACAGCGAAGTAGAACCGAGATGCCCGAGATGTTCGATCACTCCTATTAGGAAGGTGTATCTAACGACAAAGACTTGATCGTCCCCTAGTAGAAGTTGGATCATTGACGGTGAAGCAGAACCAAGATGCTCGATTGTTCCTACTAGGGAGGTGAATCTGACAACAAAAGTCTGATAATCTCCTAGTAGAAGTTAGATCGCTAACGACGAAGCAAAATTGAGATGCACGGTCGCTCCTACTAGGAAGGTGAATTTGACGACAAAAGCCCAATCGTCCTCTAGTAGAAGTTAGATCTTTGACGGCAAGGCGGAACTGATATGTCCGATTGCTCCTACTAGGCTATGGATCTGACGGCAAAAGCGTGATCGTCTCCTAATTGAAGTTGGATCACTGACAGCAAAGAAGAATCGAGATGCACAATCGTTCCTACTAGGGAGGTGGATCTGACGGCAAAAGCCCGATCGATCCCTAGTAGGAGTTGGATTGTTGATGACAAAGAAGAACCGAGATGCCTAATCGTTTCTACCATGGAGGTGGATTTGATGGTAAATGTCTAATTATCCCCTAGTAGAAGTTGGATGTTGACGACAGAGTCACCCCTAACAAATGATTGAAAAAAAAAGGAAGAAGAAGAAGTTCTTACCTTTAGCTTCTAAAAAGAAAAGGAAGAAAAAAAACAATAAAACAAGAAAAATGAGAAGATTAAGACAAAAAAGAGAAAGAGAGAAAGGAAGAATAGAAGTTTTCCATAATTTTCTTTTGTTTGATGAGAAATAAATAACTTAAAGTGTGGTCTATCAACAATTCCAATTCCTCCAAGGATTAGGAATGATCAGTCATTACATTTTTTTCTATAAAACAAATATAATTCCTGATTATGATTGATATTTGATCATTTTTTATAAAAAATATTCAACTCCTAAGAAGAATAGGAATAATATTTAATCTTTTCTTAATCTTTTTTATTAATAAAGAAAAGATAATTCAATTATCTTACCTTATTTTAATTATATTCAATATTTAAAATAGAAAAGATAATCCAATTATGTTATCTTATTTTAAATTATTTAATTTTTTTGGGATAACTCACGAATAATTTTTTTTTTTAGATAATTAAGATATTTAAATATTATCTCCAATTTTAAAATTAAAATTTGGTTTCGAAATCCAAGTCAAATTGACTTGCATATATGTTCTTTTTTTTATCTCAAATTTAAATTGGAGCCGTAAATTTAACGTTATCTTAAGATTGAGAGTCTTTTTTTTTTTTTTTATCTCTAATTAAAATTGGTCATTCCAAATTCTTGTGCATCCTCAAGACAAATTAAGGTATGGTAGAAACCTCATTCTTATTTCAAATTAAAATTTTGGTTATGTTCCAAATTTTATTTTATATTTTAAAAAATTAAATTTAAATTTTTATCATCAAATCAAATTAAATTCCTGATAAAACCTTGAATTTTTCTCAAATTAATTAAGGTTTGACCATATTTGAACCCTTATTTCAATTTTGAACCAAACTCACGTAGTAAATTCATAGTTTGATTAATTTTATATGTTAGATTAAGTAAAAAAGAAAAAAGCAAAAACAAAACTAGTATTTTGACTTCAAACTTATCTTTTTTCAAGATTGATTCACGCATATACGTGCATAAACCTTGAAAAGAGGGCATTTGTTGAATAGAAAACTTTTAGACCAATCACAAATTTCTACGTCATTTACTAAACTAATGATGTGTGGCCAATATGAGCTTAACTCAACTGGGCACATGTATGTTCAAGAGGTCCCGGGTTCAAATCTCCATCCCAACATTTATTACAATACATTTGCAAAAAAAAAATGTTTTCATCATAACCGGTGGATGAAGTTAATTATTTTGGTTCAATGAAATATTATTTACTTAAGCAAAGTTCAATTAACTGAGCCCAAATGCTAATCCAAATTCGTGTGATCATAGACGTTTGCACGTAGCTTTCTGATATATTCAATTACTTTTTATATTCGTCATATTTGTATTATGCAAAATGGGGAAAGTAAGAACTTCTTTTTTCTAATTTTTTTTGTCACAATTTCCCTCTCATAAATGTCTATTGAAAAAAAAATGGAACTGTATAATATATTTTTATATATGTTCCATTGGAGAGTTTGGTAGAAAAAAAGAATTTAACAAAAAATTTCACTACCATTTACTTTCTTTGGTCTTAAAATGCTCACAACAATGTATTTAATTTCAATGTAATTAAATATTGATATTAGAAATTTTGAAACAACCTCCAATATATTTTGAATCCAAAATTCTTTCAAAATATCGTTAAAAAAATATCTATTAAAATCATATATGTCTTCATGTAGTATATCAAATCTCATTTTTTTAAAAGAAACAATCTCATATATTTAATCTATGTCTCAAATTCCACCTTCATTATCGAATTGCTACTGATTGTCCTTGTAAGTGAGTTTCTTTTCCACTTTCGTTTCTCTCTCATAACTCTCTATAACTTCTTTTACCAGTTACGCAACCGACGGCCTTCCCTTGTTTTTTTTTCTCTCTCGTCCATGCAACAGATTAAACACTTCAACATATGAAAGGTTGGAGAGAGATAACTATGAGAGCGGAACATGAGAGGAAAATAAACTCACTTATTGGAAGGTGGCGCAAAGATGAAGCTAGACATAGAGATCCAAATATATGTGATTTTAAATTGAAACAATATAAAAAATAAATAAAGAAAAAATAGAAAAAAATATGAAGATATGATATTTTAAAAAAGGAGGTGGTTCGAGTTGTAGATGAAGACATGTAACTTTAAAAGATTTTAACCAAGTCTAAACTTGGTTTTTATTCAATAGAAACATTTCCCCTTTAGTAGCTTTTCTTCCAACACTCATACAACCTTTTGATCAACCAAATGAAAAGCAAGATCTATTGCAAGCTAATTAAGGCAATAGATCAGTTATAGAGACCAAGCTGATAAGGGAAGCCAGTAGATGGAAGCCAACCTGCACCGTCAATGAATGGTTCAGCCGTGAAGGTCTTAGCTTCAGCTTCATTAATAACAAGAGACCATGACACTCTACCAGAAGTATCAGCACCAGCTCCATTGTTGTCATATTCTGCAAAGTAGGGTTTCTTTATGTCACCATTCCATGTGGACCACCCCTCTTTGTCTATCACATTGGTTATTGACGTTTGCATTACCACAACCCTAGCATATTCCTCCCATGGTCTCCCAAGGAAGCTTGGGAATTCTTTTATCACAGGCTCCAAGTCTGACGTCGCTTTTATCCTACACTTTTGGATAACGATTCCCGTGTTTTGATTCAAGTCGGTTCTTGATTGTGCTGTCACCATGTTATTTTGGTTAGGGCCTGGTTTGCGAGGGGTGAGATCAGAGTTTTGGATTACGGCTGCTGCGTTTCCAAAGATGAAGTCGACTGTTCCTGCTACAACGCACTTGACGAAGAATTGACGGTTTGAGTGGACGTAGAGAGTGTCTTGATAGGCAAGCATGCTACAACGGTAGAAGGCTGAGTGATCTGAGCCAACACGAAGGGCTACAGCTTGGCCGTTGGCTGATCCGGCTGTGTTTTGAAAGGTTATGTCTCGAGCTAAGAATCCGTCCCCCACAGCAACTGCTAAGAAAAAACAAACATTGTTATTGTTTTTTTTTAAAAAGAAATTCTAATGTGTTTTTACAAAACTTTGATAATATAAGAAGTGCATGTTTTTCAATGTAATGATAATAAATTGTTCGAGACAAATAGACAATCCAAGAAATTAAAATGATTTTGGAGACGTTTGGCACGCAGGTTTGGAATCAAATGTTTGAAAATTAAATGAATGCAACCTTATTTGATGGGGTTCTGATGTCTGACCCTTACAAATGCGTGGTGCAAAAATTGAAAATCTCAATTTCTGATGCCTGTGTTTAGGGTGTTGTTTTGAATTCGTGGACTAAGCTAATCTGTTTAGTTCTTTTACATCCTAAATTTATATAAAATTTTTAATTGATTTTTTAAAATATTTTGTACCTATCAATCAAATTCTTGACTGGATTGATTTTAATGACAATAATGTAAAAAAGAAACAAATTTTAGCATTCAATAACAATAGTTTTGATTACCTTTTTATTAACATGAATAGTCTAAATAGAAATATTATAAATCATTCACAAAATATAACAAGTCATGTAATTGAATGGAGTTTACGAAAGTTCCAATTAAGTAACATTAAAATGGTTTAATAGGTTTCAAAATAAGCATAAGCAAGAGGGTTACGTGAAAGTCAAGTAAAGTTATATTTAGTCATAGTTATAGTTATCTTTCTATGATATGGATGCAATGGTATGTTTAAACCGCTTTTATCAAAAGTGTTTAAATAAAAATAAGTTCTATTAAAAAAAACATTTTTTCTTTAAGTCAATTGAAATAAGCTAAGTCATAAATCTTTTAGTTAGAGTGATTAATTATAAAAAATAATATACATATATATATTTAAATCTTAAATTTTGTAGGTTAGGTATAACATACTTTTAAAATTTTAAATTATGTGTAGTCATGTATTTTAAAATTTAAGTATGTGTCAAATATATATATTCAATTTTTTCTTTTTCTTTTACCTACATAAATAAAAAAATTATATATTTATTAGCACAAAACAATAAAAAATTTCACTAACTAATTTGATTAAAAAAATATTATTTAATACTTAAAATTATAAACAAACTTTTACAAGGTTGGTTTTGTTGAATCAAACCAATTCAAATTATTTTAATTTTTAATTTACTGACATGATATACAAAAATTATAATAATAATTTTAAAAAAAAAATTTAATGGAGGTGAAAGAAGTAGTTTAGTTTTGATAACTAAAATTTGAAAAAAAAAAAAAAGAAAAAAAGAATGTTAATTAGTTATTTGTGTTATTAATGAAACATTTTTCTTAAATAAAAAAAATTAAATATTAATAAATATTTTCTTTTTTAGTGTGGTTTAGATGAAGGGCACAATTAAGTGAAAAAGAGAGATGGGAAAGAATTGAGGGAAGAAATAGAGAATAAGAGAGAGAGAGTTTTTCTTTTCTTTTTTATGAGTAAAAAATTAAATAATGGGAAAAACCCTCGATTTACCCTAATTTTTAGTTGTATGATTATTTAGTTTTGAATTGAATTTGTAACTACAAACAAAAAGATTAACCATTTCAAAATTATTTAAAAAACATATAGAAAATGTTGTCTGAAAGTTATTTTTTAGTTTTTTTAAAAATGAAATGGAATCAATGTACAAGCACAATCTATTATGGATTGTTTTTGTTTGAAAGTTTTTTCTGCATTGTTTAAATCATATTTACCAAATTTTAAACCACTGTTATTATTAGAAATTTAGTTATATTTTGTTTTAACAGTTATCAAACTATTTCCAAACTCAGTTAATTAAAAAATAAATATCTAATGTGTTTTGTTTACCCATTTTCAAAAGCAATTTGGGCAAAGAAACAATGCAAAAAGAAAAAGAAAAAGTTGCCTCTTTAGAATCTATCATTTCTTCCATATGTCCAAATATAAATGCATTATTTGAGCTTTGGAATAATGGTCGAGACAAACTTAGGAAAATGAAACATGGTTGTGGAAAACACGTAAAACAGATCTTAGACATTCTTGAAATGGACAAAAAGAAAATTTAGCATAAATTTGAAATTCATTGGATTTTACCTTTTCTTAAGGAAATAAAATTATTAAAATACATAAAAAAGTATTATAAATATTTACAAAATATAGGAATTTTTTATTAAATCAACCCTATAGGTTAAATAAAAAATGTAAAAGTTGATTTATTTTGTTTTTCTAAGGTCCAGAAAATACTAAAAATATCTACTGTTTTCAAAGTAGTTTAGTTGCCTTACTGATTTATTTATCACGATCAATAAAAAAGAGTCGTGGTTTAGTTACGTTACCGACTGTGGCGGAATTGAAGGTTGACCAGCCACTCCCATGACTTCTATCGGCAGTGATAATGGTGTTGCTTCTTCCATCTCCCCAAAACATAATATTCCGTTTACTGCTTGGTACATCAACATTTTCCCTGTAAACTCCAGCCTTTATTTTTATTATATATCTGCTGTTCTTACTCGGCGCCGCCTTCACTGCCTCCGACACCGTTTTATAATTTCCGGTTCCATCCGCCGCCACCACCACATCCGCCGCCTCTTCTGACGATGAGTCTAAAAGCATCTGGTCTTGGATTGACATCCATTCTGGCCACTTTATTCCATTTTCCAAATCCTCCCTTCTTCTACTCTCACCATCCTCCTGTTCATTATATCCAAATTTCTAAATATATATAGAAATCATATGTCTCATTTACTTATGAAGATCAATTAAAATCAAAACTTACATACACGGAAAAAATGGTTTACATTTAGATCAGGAAAGCCTATATCTAGTAGAGCCAAGATATATATATGTATAGGAATCAAAATATATTAATCATTACTAAAAACGTCGTCCTTTTCCTCCTTTCATAGAAAACAGTATATACTAATTTTATTTTAGTATTTTGAATATAGCAATCAACGGAAATAAACACTCGTATCATTTATCACTTATATACGCTAACGGTGTCCTTTAACATCTATATTCAATGATAGACTATGAAATTTTGTTATATTTGTATTTTTCTTTGTCAGTTTGAAAGATATTATTGTTGAGATGCGCACGTGTAGGAGTAAAAATTTTAAAGATATATATGAAACAAAAATAAAGGGTTTAAAGTAAAGTTGAAAATTTTAGTGTACCTGATTGGAAAAGAGTACAATTTTGGGGTCATCTATTTGGGAGGATATTGAAGTTATCTTATAAGGAAAGTCATGGACCACCAAGCTTTTCTCATCTGTTAAGGCAACGTCTGTTGTCAATTTTTTAACCAAAGCCAATGCATTACTACACAACTTCGTCACTTGATTATGTGTGTTCTCAATAAGTCTCAAAACCCTTTTCTCTGTTTTGTCATGGGATAATCCATCCAAACAAGTCACCTGTACATGATATATATTATTAACTTCAAACTGAGCAAGATAATCAAGATGGTAAACAAATTTTGCAACTGAAAATATCAAGCTTTTATTGAGGATTTTTTTAGCTCATTTAAAGGATCCCCCAGAAATTATGAAAGATACTAAAGTACTCACTAGAAACGTATAGGAACTGTTTGGATGAACTTTATAATTGATTTCACCCTCTCATCACTTAAAAAACCTAAAAAAACCTAAAAAACCAATCAAAATAAGCACTTATAGTATGTGTTTTGATATTCCTTTGTGAAGAAGCTGGTGGAGTATCTGTTGGCTTACTTTTAATAATTGCATTTGTTTGCAATTTGTTGGCTTCCAAGTTCTTGTTCGGGTTTTCCTACTTTATATATACGTAGACATATATATCAGACTTTTTTTGGATTGATTTTTGAAGTGTTTAATTTTCAAAATAATTCATTTTAAGATAGTTTGAAGTGCTTGAGATTGGTTTAAAATAACTTTTAAATAACTTTAAAAAAAATGAAATTAAGAAATAAATCATTTTAGAGAAAACATATTTAATAAGGAATTTCTCCCAAATATCTATTTTTCTTCATCTACTTTTTTCTATCTATTTTTCACTGTGTCGTTCTTTTTATTTTTCTTAAATACTTTGAATATTTTTTCAACGTGTGTTCATATATATTTAAATATAAGAATTTGCAAATGTTTCTCTTTTAGTCAAATCTACTTCGCCTTAACATCTGTGAAAGAAATCATTAGGACGTCAATGAAGAACATGATCATTCAGTTCATGAAATGAAAATGAATGAGGAACGATCGAATTGCACACCTTATTATCTAGTTGATATTATATTGTCTTGGAAAAATTATTGTAAGATATTTGTGCTTATAAAAATCGAATTGTTCAAAAAAATTAATTAGAAAATAAAATTAACGTTTCATTTCAAGTAACTAAAAAATTAATAATTTCAAGATTACATGAGATTAATTTTAAAATATATTTGTGAAAAAATGATTCAAAATGTGTGTATTTGTGTATAGAATTAGTTCATAATATTTATTAGTTCATAATATTTAGTAGTTTTTTATAGTAATTTGACCTAATTAAGTATAAACATTGTTAGTATAGGACAAATCAAACACAATTTTGCATATAAACATTTATAAAGAGATCAAGCCAAACATGAGTGTTTAGATTTTAAACTCATTTTACAAAAAAATGGTTTTTAAAAAATATATTCTTAAAAGAACATTTTGTTTCATAGGCAATCCAAACGCATTCAAATAACCGTTTGAAAAAAAATTAAAAAAATAGTTTTTTTATATTTGATAAACAATCTCGAATCAAATAACAGTTTAAAAAAAACCCCAGAATAAAAAAAAAAAAAGACAATGAAAAAGAAGAGCAGTGCAATATTAAAAAATGACTAGTTTAGTAGGCTTTTTCATTTTGTTACACGAGTCGTAAATATTTTATCGATTTATTATATTTATAAAAATTAACCTAAATTGATGTATATTTAAAGGTTTAATGTGAAAGAACAGAAAAGATTTTATAGCTGGTTTTTAGTTTTTGAACTTAAGCTTCTGAATTGTAGTTTCACCCCTAAATTTGTATGTTATATATATGTTTTCCATTCATTTTCAATTAGTATTTCAAAATTGAAGCCAAACTCAAGTCTTACAGTCATCTTTTTGTTTATAGCCATGCATTTTAATTAACAATTTAGATATTTCCTTACTATAAGTAGAAGCTCTTAATAGAAAATGATCAGGAGAATACAAGAACAAATTTAGAAAACCAAAAACTATAAACGATCTATGAAAAGCCCACGTTTGTAATCATATTTCTCTTTCTGTTTTTGGTTTTTGAAAATTAAATATATTTCCTCTCATTTTCCTATGGTGGTATGCATATTTCTGGAGTAGTAAGAAAAATTCCATGTATTCTAAAAATCTACTTTTATTTATACAGAAAACAAAGCAATAGAGGTGTACAAGTGTTTATAGATTTAATTAATTATTAAAATCTGAAAACAAAAATCCAAATAGTTATGGACTGAAATAATTTGAAAAGAGTACAACACGTAAGTTAAAGACTTTTCTGTGTAAATATTTCTTCTAAAAGTACTTCAAATTCTTGTCTTTCGGACTTTTCTGTGTAAGTATTTCTTCTAAAAGTACTTCAAATTGTTGTTTTCTTTTTTCAACTTTCCAAAATTTTCTACTCAACTTTTCATCCAAAACGTCTTTTACAAGGAATTTTAATACGGAAAATTCACTCCCTTGAATGTGAGCAAAACATGTTGTAAACCATTAAACACATTAAAATCTCTGTCAAAGACATCTTTCAAAATGCAAACCAAAAAATATAATCCAAACAGTTACAAACCTGATTAGTAATGGCAGAACTGAGAAAAGTTTTGAGGTCATCGGCATACGAAGCAAGAGATTTCTTGTTCGGATACTCAGAAAAATCCTGTATAGCCTTGTCAAGCTCATAAATGGTCCTGTCGGTTGTTTTGACACAATCATGAAGAGCAATCCTGTCTCGTTTACCAACTATGTTACCGGACATCGAAAGTTTTTTGATGTTTTCATTGTTAAGCTTAGCTGCATCCATAGCAACACTCAATGACAGTTCAACGATATCTTTCAAACTCAACAAATTAGATGTACCAAGGATGGAGGATATTGTTGAGTGACACAGTTGAGGATAAAGAGTAATGGCACATGACGTTTCTATAACACTCAGAATATTATTCATGACACCATTTTCATTAGAATTTGCTCTAACAATAATAGCATTTGTGAGGAGTAAAGTGGCAAAGAGTGCTAAAGAAAGCTTAGTGTTTTCCATAGTTTGGAAATGAGAAGAGTTGTGAAGAAAGGTAGAGAGGGTTGGGCGGATATAAAGAGATGGGATGTCCCTGTGCTACTTGTTGGACTCTATAATTTTCTGATATATTTTCTTTTTCTTATAAGATATCCATGCTTTCCACGTGGGGTGTTGTCATTCATCCAACATTTATCTGCTATTCATACTCTATTTTTTCTACTTTACAATAAATACATAAATACTTTTGTTGGAATGTACATTGAAATATCTGATTATGAATATTTTCTCTTATAATAGGTAATAAAAAATAATACAAATAACACTGGGGAATGCCTTCAGAGGATTGCTACTGTTCTCTCTCGCAAATGATAAGAACTTTCATTTTGAAAGGAGCTTATACTACACCGTCATATTACAAAACTGACATTACTTGATGTCTGCATTTTTTATACTCTTGACAGCTTTTAAAATTTGTCAAGTAGAAAAAAAACGTCAAGAATAGTCAATAGTAGAAAGATGCATAATTTTTTTATTTTAAATACTTAACAGATTAAGAGCGTCGAGACTAATTTTATTTATTTGACATTTTTTAAATGTGAAGAATGCATTTTTTTCCCATTTTTCTCCAATTTTGTAAAAAAGGCTTTTCCTTTTTTGTTTTCCCCAAAATTTCCTTTTCCCCAATTTCTAAGTCCTAATTATTTTTTTTTTCCAAATTTTTACTCATCCTTTCTCCATCCATGAATTCTTCCCCTAATTTCAAACTTTCTCCCCAATAGTTCCCATCCACAAAAGTCACGGCCACCCACCACGAAAATCCCTATTTTCTTCCCCTTCTCCAAATTTTTTTTCAAAAATATTGCCGACGGCTGACTCTCCACCACTCGCCCACTACTCGCGCAACTCACCGTGCTCGCCGTAAGTCTTCCAAACATATCCAAAGGTCTCTCGATTTCCCTTTATCCACACATCTGCAACTTGTCGGGCTCGCCACAACTCGCCTGCCTCCTTGCTCGTACCAAGTCTCTTGCTCGCTTCAGTTCACAATTCTCCTGTTTGGTTTTGTTTTCTTTGTTATTTCTTCTGTTGCATTTCAACTGAGCTTGCTTCTAGTACAACCTCTTTGTTTTCTTAGCAACCTCTTTGTTTTCTTTTTTATATTACTCCTTTGTTTTTTTCTTTGTTATTTCTTCTGTTCATGTCTAGTACAACCTCTGCCGAAAACCAATAAAAAATAAAAGGAAAAAAATATGATGAACTAAATATTGAAACCACATTAAATGTATTATAAATACGTAGAATAATCTCTTTTATTTCTCCCAAGTTTTTTTTTACAGGAATATATGGAAGCCAGGTGGTTGTCAATTCCCAATTAACACACTAGTACTAAACATAAACAAAATTAAAATATATTAATTTTGTCAACCAAACGTCCAATAATTCACTTAAGTATTCAAGCTTACCCCAAGCCTAAGGTTGAACCCAAAACTAGGAGAATTCCACAATTTGCTCCAACAATTTTAGCCATCAACCTTCAAGGAAACATAATCCACTTTAATCCAAAATCAAACTATTTAGGATCAAAAATAATATTTGATGGACATACCTAAAATCCAATCGAACACTTACCATAAGAGAAAAGTGGCTCAACTTGGCTCATTGGTGGCTTAGCTAGATAAGAGGAAGGAAGGCTCTCGGTTCGGCTGGAAGAGGGGATCGGTTCGGTAGGTTCAAAAAACTTGGCTAAAAGGAAAAAGGATTGGCTTGGATTTGGCTTGAATCTAAAACACGGCTCGAATGCAAGGGTGGCTTGGACGGCTGGTGACTAGTGCACGTAACTTGAGATAGAGGGGAATGGCTCGGGGATGATATTTGACTGGACGTATGCTGATGGCAAGCTTCACCACAAATGAGCAAAGATGGGCTCGACCGAAGATGGATTGGTGAGGGATGCAAAACGAAGAAGAAACGCGACAACTGGCGGACAGAGTCGTACGTCTTTGACTCATTGTTCGTCGATGTTGCTCGGCAGACGACACAAGCAAGTTTCACAACGTTCACTTGGTGTGGTGGTTGGTGCAACGGAGGAAGACTGGTGATAACCAATGGTGGCGACTAGGATTTGGTGAGGGTGAAGAAGATGAATGAGGAAGAAGATGAACTCTTAAACCTAGAAGGCTTCTTTATAATAATAATAATAATGTCATTATTATTATTTACTTTTCCTAATAATAATGGTGATATTCATACTATGCAGTTGTTTCAAACAAATTAAACAATGTGTAATTGTTAGAATAGAAAGATACTTGTTTTGTTCAATTATATTCTAATTCTTGGATGAAGATTTCATATTTATCCGTTTGTTCTTTTTACTCTATTCAAAACGTTTATTGAAATTAAAATCGAATTGAAACTAAAAAATCTATCAAGAAACTCAAAATTGAGCATTATAATTGGAAAAAAAGGAAAAATAAAATATAATCTTCCTATGCACATAGACGTCGGGCATTGCGCTTATTTCCCAATGTTGAAGGAAACACGTCGGTAAACGGTATCCCAACATTGCATTGAGAAAAGGTTACTCCCAACGTCAGGTGAAGGACGTTGGGAAAACTGTACTTCCAACATTCTCCATTCCGGTGTTGGGAGTAACCTTTTTCTGACGCTTGTTCGTTTCGGCTTCAAGCATCACCCCCGATGTAGTTCTGTCGACACATGTCCCAACGAATCTTCATGCGTATGGAGACCCTTTCCCGATGTATGTGGAACCATTTTCCGATGCGGTGATGTGTTAGGAGATGTGTTATTTCTTGTAGTGCCTCTTTTTGTAATTATACATGCCTTTAATATTTCTTTCAATTAGAAGAGTTTTCTCTTGTTTTTTTCATTTGTATATTGATTGGAACACTGAGCTTATCTCCAACTCCAGTCTGTATATTTTGTTTTGATTTAATGGATCATTTTTTAATAGGGAGTGATATGATTGCATGGTAGATGTGTCAATCTAGCTAGTTGAAATAGTTTTTGTGTGCATACATCTCTCGACATCTTTAACTTGTTCAATAAAAGTACGTAGTTTCTTAAAGAGTGTTCATCAAAAGCTAAAATTAAAACGAACTTACCAAGACACAAAAACAAAAGATTTTAATTAAGTGACTTTATTTTATTTAACTAAAGCATTCGACATTTACTATAGCTTAGAACTCTAATACATCGTTTTGACCAACCAAACCAAAAGCAAGAGTTGCAAGCTAATTAATTAGGCGCATTAGATCATTTATAGAGACTAAGCTGATAGGGAAAGCCAGTAGATGAAAGCCAATCAGCTCCACCAATAAATGGTCCAGCCGTAAAAGTCTTAGCTTGAGCCTCATCAATAACAAGAGACCATGGCACTCTACCAGAAATATCGGCTCCAGCTCCATTATTATCATATTCCGCATAGTATGGTGACTTTCTTTGGCCATTCCATGTGGACCACCCCTCTTTGTCTATCACATTGCTTATTGTCGTTTGCATTACCACAACTCTAGCATATTCTTCCCATGGTCTCCCGAGAAAGCTTGGGAATTCTTCTATCACAGGCTCCAAGTCTGACGTTGCTTTTATCCTACACTTTTGGATGACGATACCCGTGTTTTGATTAATGTCGGTTCTTGATTGTGCTGTGACCATGTTCCTTTGACTAGGCCCTGGTTTGCGAGGGGTGATGTCAGAGTTTTGGAATACGGCTGCTGCATTTCCAAAGATGAAATCGACTGTGCCTGCTACAATGCAGTTGACGAAGAATTGACGGTTCGAGTGAACGTAGAGAGTGTCTTGGTAGGCAAGCATGCTACATCGGTAGAAGGCCGAGTGATCTGAGCCAACACGGAGAGCTACAGCTTGGCCGTTGGCTGCTCCGGCTTTGTTTTGAAAGGTTATGTCTCGAGCTAAAAAACCATCCCCCACCGCAGCTGTCACAGAAAAACAGCATTGTTATTAAAATGTGGGTATTTTTTTTAATGTAATGACCAATGGTTTGATAAATAATTAGAATACGATATAGCAAAAATTTCATTCAATATGTAGTTTTTCTTTTTGTTGCATTTTTGCGATCTATAATTCCTTATAAATGTCCAAATATAATGCAACGAAATTAAGAAAATAAAACATTTTTTTTAGAGAACATACGTAAAATATATATCTTAAAATCAACAAAAAGAAATTTTACCATATGATCATTCAATATGTAGTTTTTCCTAAATCATTCAAGTTTTTCCTTTACCAATTTTAAGTTTTGAATGACCAACTTCGGCAAAAAAAATATGAAAAAAAAGGAAAAACAAATGAGATAGTTGCAAATTTAGCAATTAGATTAGAAATAATTAAATATATAACAAAATTTTAAAAAATTTATAAATATAACGAAATTGGTCAAATTCTATCAATGATACAAGTCTAACAACGATAGTTTTGCTTTATTTACAATTTTTTTAAAATATTGCTATATTCTTAATTATTATTCCTCAAATAGTCATCCATTACAATTATCCAAAACAAATAGTTGCATTTTTGCGATCTATAATTCCTTATAAATGTCCAAATATAATGCAACGAAATTAAGAAAATAAAACATTTTTTTTAGAGAACATACGTAAAATATATATCTTAAAATCAACAAAAAGAAATTTTAGTTTATTTTATTATATTTATTTTTGGAGAAAACACTTAAATTAAAAAGAAGAAAATGGAGCTACAATTCAAACAAAAAGAAAAGAAAAGAAAAGAGTATTGTGGTTTAGTTTGTGTTACCAAGTGTGGCGGATTTGAAGGTTGACCAGCCAGTTCCATGACTTCTATTAGATATGATTTTGGTGTTGGATCTTCCATCTCCCCAAAACATAATATTCCTTTTACTGCTTGGTACATCCACATTTTCCCAGTACTCTCCAGCCTTTATTTTTATTATATATCTTTTGCTGTTCTTACTCGGAGCTGCCGCCACCGCCTCCGCCACCGTTTTATAATTTCCACTTCCATCCGCCGCCACCACAGCCTCCGCTGCTGCTTCTGATGATGATTCCAAAAGCTTCTGGTCTTCGATTGACATCCACTTTGGCCACTTTATTCCATCTTCTAACTCCTCCCTTCTTCTATTCTCATCTTCCTCCTGTTAATTATATTCTACATATTGTTGATATCAACATGAACTTAAATAATAATATCGATATAATACTTTCTTTTTTGTTTTCTGCACTAGTAATAGATCAATATATCTCACACCTACTCGTTTGAGATCAGAGGTTGAATCTTATTGAAAAAAACTAAACTACATGGAAGAAGTTATGGTCTATGATTGGATCTAGAAACGTGTTGGATTTGTTCACTACAAAGCCTATTTAGAGCCAAGATAGGAATCAAAGTACACTAGTTATTACTACAAATTTTCGCTGTCATATTTCTACAAATATAGAATACTGATTTTTGGCAAAATTAATTTTGTAGTTCTCCACTTATTTACATTAATTATAACTAAAAGAGTTTGCTTTCATATTTCAAGTTAGAAAAATCGTATATTATATTTTTGGCAAGATTAATTCTTTAGTCCTGGTACTCCAGTTCTTAGATAACTAAATGAGCATTTTAAAATATTAGAAATCTTTTAAAAAATATAACAAAAGACCAAAATAATTACGGTGTACATAGAACAATTTCGAAAATGGAAAAAACTCACAAACCAATAATAAAAAATATAAAAAAATGTATGCGTTGTTAATTGGCAGTATATTTGGTAAACAATCGTTCCAAATCTAAATATTATTTTTTAAGATTTTTTTGTACACTATCGTTTAGAATTGGTTGTTTCTTTGGTAGATGATCGTTTAGATTTGATTGTTTAGATTTTGACCAAATTTAAACAATTTTTTTCAACATTCTTTAGTACACGATCGTTTAGATTTGTTAGATTTAGGTATTGTAATTTAGTACACGGTCATTTAGATTTCACCAAATGTAAATGAGTTCTTTTCAAGATTTTTTAGTACACGATCATTTAGATTTCACTAAATGTAAACAAGTCTTTTTCAAAGATTTTTCATACACGATCGTTTAGATTTGGTACATGATTGTTTAGATTTGATTGTTTAAATTTGGGTAGCTAGCCAAATCTATACAATTTTTTTTAAAGATAATTTTGGTACTATTTGACGTTTAGATTTGGTTATACCTAATATACTAACGATTTTTTCATTACATTTAAATTATGAAAAAGTGTATACTTTAAAATTTTATTTGATATATCATTAATTTTTATACTATAGGGTTCCAATATAGAAAATTATATTTAAGAAGAACAACTAATTTTTGGAAATTTTGAAAATTTCAAAATCCCTATATTATATGTAAACTTGAAAGTTGACCAACTTATACACAAAATTAATGGATAGTTTAAAGACTTATTAAACCTTTTAAAGATGATTTAGAGGTAATTTTTTTTAACAAGATACTAGAAGAAAATGATCGTAGAGTTATGAAAACACAATAAATTTATGAAAACAACAGATGTTCATGGTAAGTAATTAAGTTAACAAACTATAGTTGTGAACCCAAACAACATAGCTAAAAAAGTGATTGGAATCAGTAGTTCTGCTTCTGCACCAGGATATTCTGTTGAGAAAGTTAAAAGGATTGAAAATGCACGAGTAGGAGTAAAAATATTTATAAAAGCAAAATAAAAGGGTTTGAAATAAAGTTGAAAACACTATTATACCTGGTTGGAAAAGAGTACAATTTTGGGGTCATCCATTTGGGAGGGTATTGAAGTTATCTTATAAGGGAAATCATGGACCACCAAGCTTTTCTCATCTGTTATGGCAATGTCTGTTGTCAATTTTTGAACCAAAGCCAATGCATTACTACACAACTTTGTCACATGAATATGTGCGTTCTCAATAAGTCTCAAAACCCTTTTCTCTGTTTTGTCATGTGATAATCCATCCAAACAAGTCACCTGAACCAAAAATAAAAAGGTATACGTACACAATACATTATTAACTTCAAAATGAGCAAGATAATCAAGATGGTAGATGAATTTGCAAACCTGATTAGTAATGGCAGAACTGAGGAAGGTTTTGAGGTCATCGGCGTACAAAGTAAGAGATCTCTTGTTCGGATACTCACGAAAGACCTCTATAGCTTTCCCAAGCTCATAAATGGTCCTGTCAGTTGTTTCAACACAATCATGAAGACCAATCTTGTCTCGTTTACTAACATTGTTAGTGGACACCATAAGTTTTTTTATGTTTTTATTGTTATGCTTAGCTGCATCCATAGCAACACTCAATGACACTTCAAAAATATCTTTCAAACTCAACAAATTAGACGTTCCAACGATGGAGGATATTGTTGAATGACAGAGTTGAGGATAAAGAGTAATGGCACATGAGGTTTCTATGACACTATTTTCATTAGAATTAGCTCTAACAACAATAGCATTTGTGAGGAGTAAAATAGCTAAGAGAGCGAGTGAAAGTTTATTGTTTTCCATAGTTTGGAAATGAGAAGAGTTGTGAAGAAAGAAAAAGAGGCTTGGTGGGTTATAAAGAGATCCGGAAGTACTTGTGCAAGTTGTTTAGCACTCAGAGTGTAATTTTCTAATAGTGACATCTATAAGTGTTTATTAGTGCATTGATAGACATTTCGATAGATACTATAGAAGTTTAATGAGTGTGTATCATTGTTTATATCATCGATAAAATCTAAAATTTTATCATATTTTATAAATATTTTCGATGATTGTGTTTTCTTAACTATTGGCTTTTCATGTGGAGAGGTGTGATCTCAATCCAACAATTTTCTTCAATTCATGGTCATTTAATTCACTTTACAATATAATACATAAATACTAGTTTTGGTTACTATTAATGGAATAATCAACATTCAAGTACCCAATTATGGATATTTTCTCTTATAATAAATAACTAATGTAGCTACCTATTTTTGTAAAAAATTTTAATAATATAAAATCTTATAATATTTTTTTTAAAAAAAATCTTTTATAAAAAGTGGAAAATAAAGTCCTAATGAGCATATCTATTATTTTAGAAAAAAATAAAATTAATTTATTTTATACAAAAATGACACCAATATTTCATTTAATTTATTTCTATTGAACTTTTCTAATTTATGGTATACTGGGTGTAAATAATGACAAAAAAAACTAATTCTTTCAGAGAATGAAAGCTTAGTTGGAGGTTGGATTTGATATAGAAATTTATTCAGCACCTTTATGACAATGATTTTGTTTGGAATCACAATTTTTCTTCTTTTTCTTTTAAGGATAAAGAGAGAGAAAAATGCATAAAGAAAATCTCATTGTTATCTCTTATTACTTCTTTCTAGAAGAAAATAGAGAGGAAGAAAGAGGCATAAGGAAAACGATTTTATTTTTTATTTACGGTTATTATCATTACTTTTTAGTCTTAATAATTGTTCATTTATTTTCTTTCATCTAAAACATAGACAAAAACAACTAGAGATAAAGAAAATTTTACTATTATTGTTCCTATCCTTTTATTATTGCTATTATTTCTTTTACGCATTATTATTATTATTGTTGCTATTCTTTTATTATTGTTATTATTTCTTTTACTCATTATTATTATTGGTTTGGGTGTGGGGCAACTTTTATTTTTTATTTTAAAGGAGCACGACGTACTAAAAACAAAATGTAGTAAAAAAGCAAATTTTTAAAGATATATTGTAATTTAATACTTCAAAACTAATATTAAAATACAAAATCGAGAATGTGGAGGGCGCGTGTCCCTAGCCCTTTAATAGATTCGTCCATGAATTTATGTATTCCGTTCATTCTTTTATTATATTTTTCTTTTGTCTTTTAAATTAAAATTATACAACATTTTGTTTTGATAAACACAATACTTTTATTATCTCATCTAACTCCTACCTTCTTAAATGTATATCTTATTTATGGTTTATACCTAAACACAATACTTTTATTATCTCATTTAATTCCTACATTCTTAAATTTGTATCTTATTTATCGTGTATTACATAGTTATGCCTGCTTTCTTTAATATTTTATTTTGTATTTATTTTGATAATTTACTAGGATATTATTTTGCATTATAATTAATTAATTTGATTTCTTTTTTTACATCACTTTTCTCTTCACACTTTATTCTTACAAAAAAAAAACTCCAAAACGGAATTTAGAAATATCTAAGAGTCAATTATTCCTAAATTTTTCATGTGCGGGAAACAGTTCTTTGGGAGACCGAGATCAATCTCCAATACTTTTTCGTAAAAATCTTATGTGATTTATGGTTAATTTGTTGTGTGATATATTTGATTTTGTTTATATTGTGTATTATTTCTTATTTGACTTCTATTTAAAATTGGATCATTTTTAAAAACAATAAAATAAATTAAAATATTTATAGGCTATAACAAAATTTTAGATTCTATCAATGATTGATAGAAACATATTAGTGGCTGTCAATGTCTATTATCGATAAAATTAGAAAATTTTGCTATATGTTGTAAATATTTTGTCAAATTTGTTATTTTTTGACAACTCCCCTTTAAAATTTTCAAAATTTCTACAAATATTTTAGCTTAAATGACAGGTAATTTTGAAATATTTCTTAAAATTATTTTTAAAACCATTTAGAAATTTTTGCTTTAAAATTATATTTTTTTATGTTTTTCAAAGTTCAAAATTAAATTTATATTTCATAATGTTTTCTAATAAACTTTTGTTAATAACTTCACATTCACTTTGCTAAAAAGAATTGTACGATCAAATCTAGAAATTTCTGGGAGTATGTTATTTTGACATTCGTGAGGGGTTAGTAAATGTTTTTAAAATAATTATATATTCCAAGACTAGGATATAATAGATTTTGAGAAATTGTAATACTTTCTCACTCTCGTAAGGTGAAATTCTTTTTCTTCAATATAGTCTAATTGATAGAATATATTCTAACTTATTTTACGAGGTCAGTGCTTCAAATGTTGAAGTGATGAACAATGAAACATTATATATTTTAAAAATATCTTATTTTTAAATGAATTTTAAAAATGAGACTCCTGGACCCGATTCAAGTTTTTTGGTAGACCATTTTTTTATTTTACTTAAAACTATTAATTTTATTTTAGTGTCCAATCATATTATAAAAAAGATTGGTAGTTGTTTTTTTTTTTTTCGTTTTTTAAATTAATCATTTTTTAAAACGTCGGCCACTTCGCATCGTCTCGGATACGTGGCAACAACTAAAACGATACAAATACCTGGCAAATGATCCATTTGTGGAAACTCTCCTTGTGAAAGGCAAAGGAAAATTTTAGAGACAGTTTCTCTTAGTATAATATTGTTTAAAAATTGGAGAATTTCTTTTTGAGAGAGAGGAAGTAGATAGACATGAGCATTAACCCTTTTAAAAATGTAGAGGGAACATATTTAAGGAGAATATTTAGATCAAAAACCATGAACTTTGGGCACAAGTCCAACATTAATATCTTACATTTGATGACCTAAAGTTAATGGAACTAAACAATACAATAAATTAGGGCTTACACTATACCCAATGACAGTTAGTCGTCTACCGAAAGTGAATGGATGGAAAGGTACATAAAGCAAGCTAGAGAGAAGCTTGAAAGGATTACAAAAATGCTTTCTAGGTGTGAGAAATAGTAGTGACGCTATAATTACAAAAAGGAGTATTTTTTGGAGCACTAGAGAGCAAGGGGATTGAGAATATTTTCTTAAATATTGTTCATACACTTTCCACCATTTTTAAAGGTATGATCATTCCGTTCCAACCCATATACACCACAATGTTGCTCCAGTGAGGCAGCAAAATAAGATGTTTCGTTTTTTTGTCACCGCAAGAAAAGTGGTCTACGACGACTAAAATCCGTGACAGTTATTTACAATCATAGAAGCGGGAGTCATGGAAAGTCATTCCATGACAGTTTTCTAAAACGGTCGCAATAAGTTTTTTCATGACAGAAAATAAATGTCGTTAATTACTATTTTATGACAACAAATAACTGTCATATTTTATATTATGACAACAAGTCACTGTCATCATTTTCGTATTAACGACAATTTAAAAATGTCACAAATTCGTTTATTATGACATTTTTTAAATGTCAAGGATATGTCAATTGTGACAGTTTTTTTTTAGAAATTAAATGTCATTGTTTTGCTATTGACGACATTTTTTTCCTGTCAAATATAGGGCAATCGTGACAGTTTTTCTTATAAAAATGTCATTGTTTTAATATTGACGACAATTATTTTCAGTCAAATATAGTGCAATCATGACAATATTTTTGAAAATTTAAATGTCATTGTTTCGCTATTGACGACATATATACATTATAATACACTTTGTAATATTAATACATTTCCAATCAAGTTTCTACAATTTAAAAGTACATAATTCCAGTCCTTAATCAAAACCATTGTAAAGAGCATAAGAATACATATAACAAGATTTTCTCAACAAGCATAAACGACCAACCGGTAAGCCTTCATCTCTAAAAATATTCTTTGAAAGGAAACTCATGAAATTGTAGACTTCGGTTGAACCTACAAAGACAACATGAATATAAGCATCCATCACAGAACAAGAGAGTACAACTCTTATAGAAAATTTCAACATTAAGCCTTAACTATCACTACATGCACCGATAACACTACATGCATGACAAGGTTACAATAGAGCTACCTTAGTATCACATATATAAGAATCCTTTTTTAGTGTAATCTATCCCTTATAACGTTGGTGTTTCTATGAAAAAGATTTCCAATCTTGATGAAGTCACCCACCAAGATCTTGTTGTAAAAGTCACTCACCATTGGGTTGGTTTTGTGGCCTTGTTGCTATCATGTTGACTTTCTCATCTTGCTTTGCATTGAAATCATATTGTGCCAAGTATGTAATCTAACTGAGCTTGAAACAATTGAATGAGTTTGTTCTCCCTTATTTCATTCATCTATCAATAACATTGCTCTTATTATAAAAATAAAAATAAATAAATAAAAAGCTTTTGTCTTCATTGTTGTCTTTGAATTTTCAAAGTCTTGATTTTTTTTTTTTGTAGCTTTGACAGTTTGGTTTGCTGTTTTTGGTTCCTCTATTTATTTCTTAGGCTCTTGTATTTTTCTTGTTCTATTGTTTCTTTGGGTGTTTTACTTATTTTGTTCCCTTACAGAGATTCTATCCTTGAACATTATTTTTCTTCCTTGTCACCAACCAATGAAAAGTTAGAAAAAATGAAAGAGCATGCATATGAATAAGAATTTTAAGTGTTACATGCATAAATTCATATTAACATGAGAACAGATGGTAAGTATAAATAAATTCAATCATATAGTAATATCTATCTATCTCTCTATATATATGACCAAAGAGTTATATACAACACAAATTTTATTCTACAAGCATAGTCTACACTATCAGTCAAACCTTCCCAATCATGAAAACATGAAGAAAAACTACCTACAAAATGTTTTTCCAAATTTACATATTAAGGGTTGCAAGCCGATGAAAAAGAGAAAAATAAAGTTTTGAAACTTTCCAATATAAGTCTAACAACATTCGATGGTCATGGAGTTCAATAACATAATAATAAAACTTATCCAATGCCTTTGCAACAATCCATACTGAATCATAGCAAAAACTCTAGGCAAATATTTAAAATAATGCATGAAAATACCTAAGCATAATTTTACATGTCCAAAAGAAGTAATACTTGCAGAAACTATAATCGAATTCAATTTATCTAGACATAATTCCATACAATATACAAAGAACTTCTCAAAACATTATGAAACACCCCCCAATAGAATCAATCCTCTACCAACAAAACCATCTCCAAAACATTATCTAGATCTCAAAAAGTGAAATGGTTGTGCATGCCAACTATATACGTACAAATTTTTATACACATACAAATTATATACATACAAAGTTTTATATCAAACATGAACTTACATAATTTTAAAAATGAAAAATATAATTACGAGTAACGTACCAAGGTAGAATCCCAAACAATTATGCATTGGATATCGACAAGCTTGTGGGTTATTGATAGGAGGGTCGAAGTGCAGCAATTCCTACGAGTTGTAGGCCCCCAAACAAAAGGTTTCCATGAACATGAACTTTTACTTAAAAAATATCAGACTCTTCCTAAGAAATAAAATAAATGCACACACATTCTTATTCATTTAATTATAAGCCAATCACATATATATAAATGTGATACATTAATAACTATGAACTTACCTCTGTGCTGCTTTACTTTGTGTACAAGAACTATGAAATCTGCTTTACACATTCATATCCAAATATATTGAAGTAAGAGAACTTTCTGCTAATCCTCAATTCTCAATTATTCAAAATGTCATAAGGTAGTCATAGGAAGAAAATATAGTTTCATATAGTTAAAGGACTAATTTTTCACAACAACCATACTTCTTAATTGATAACTATTGAAATAAGCTCAACTAGCTAATCACAAAATAGAAATGAGAATCGTTTTATATTTATTCAAGACATCAAATTTTGGTCTCCACGGCAAAACTATAATAAGTAACTATAAGAGATCACCAAACCAATCTAGATAATTCTTTCCTATGGAGTTTAATTTCCACAAAAACTGTTGGAAATATTCATGTGAATTTCTATCTTTTTCTTTCATTCCTGGCTCCCCCCTATCTCTCTCCTTTGACAGTTGTCTCTCTCTCACCTTAATCGATTTAGTACCTCACCTCAATGCTACAAAAACTTCCTCTAATTAGCCATAAATTATTTGAACACATTATATACTACTATAGGTAACACATGCTTAGACTTATTTGAACTTTACTTTAGGTATTGTGTGTGTCGATATGTTATGGTTTTGAAGGTGAAAAAAGAGATTAATAAACAGAAAAAAGGTAAAGACACGGAACTGAAACTGCAGTTATAAGCAAGTACATAAACACCTCCTCCTGTCTTGCAAGTTTAAAGTAACTTCAAATGGGAGATATCCAAAAACTAGTTTACCATTGAATATATCGTTTTTTTGTCTGCAAGAAAAGAATAACTTCTACTTCCTAATAAATCCAAAAAATTTCATAAACAAAATTTCATTACAGAGGATAAACATCCCTTTCCAATGTGTATAACATACACCGCGATTTATGTTTCAAGCAGTGGTGTATTTTAAAATTTTCAAATTTACTTCTCTTGGAAAGATCTAACATGGTAAGTGGCAAATAAAATTCTACCATACAAAATAAATCTTAATTCACCACCTTTTTTTTTTTTTTTTGTCTTTCCTTTCAATGTAGAAGAACATGTAGTAATTTTTGTTGTTGCTGTCCTTACTGTAAGAAAGGGAGAGAGAACATACCTATAATTATCAATAATCACTTCCCCTATCCTTAAATCAAAGCAAGACATAATTTCAATCCAAATAAAATAAAAGAATTTTATGTTATAAAAGAAACCGTAATACTTCCAAGATTGCAAGATCATAATATAGACAAAAAGAAAAAGAGAGTGAAGGTTAGGCTTCTTTTTCAAATATAATAACAATGAAAAATGAGATTCAATGATGCATTTAGGTTTAATAGCAAATATCTTACCTCGAAAATATCATACTCCTCTCTATCTAAGAGGAGTAAGACCATTATTGCATACTGACTTCCAACACCAACAAAAAGAAATAGAATTCACAACTATAACAAGGCCAAGATAATTGCTTAAATTGATGCTTTATTAGAGCTTCCTATAAATCAAGATAAGTTCATTAGTAACATAAAGAGTTCATTTCTTCCTCATAGTGAAAATTATTTCTCATAGTGTAGACGTTCATAACTTTTTTTAATCTTTCAATCATTATTAGTAAATCAAGAGTAACCAAAATTACAATAATTTAGTAATGAGTTAGATAAAAGTACTTGTATTCAAGTTTATATATATAGTTTGTTTATGCTATAAATATCATGCAATTACGATAGAACTCAATAGCAACCATAAACAAAAGATCAATAGAAAATCAAGAGTATTCAAATTCACTTGGAAAATTTATAGACAAACAAAAAGACCCTACACACCATCAAAGTTTAAAATCTCACATTTCATTTTTCATTCTCTTTTTCTCAAAGCTTCAGCCCATAGCCATGAAGTCTCCCTTGGCCTTGATTTCCTAATTAGAACAAACAAAAATCAACCAAATGCTTCATTGAGGCATTTTATCAAACACATTGTAAGCTACCAAAATGCTTCATCACATAGTCAACCATAAAGAAAAATTGTACATTCAAATTAGAAAAATGAACATAAACAACAATATTAAAGATGGCAAGATAGAAAGAATTTTATGATAAGAAAAAAAAATTATGATAAGAAGATAAAAAAAAAACCATTTTCATCATAAAAGATAAAAGAATTTTATTTTTCATGATAACAAGATAGAAAAAAAATGGTTCAATTTCTAAAATTTATTTGTTTTCACCAAATAAGTTTAATTTGATATCTATATAACTTACTAATTTGGTCACTTTGGTGACCATCAAATTATTCCTAACATATAGATATCAAATAACATAATTCTCAAGTGACTTTAATTGCAAAATTTGTAAAAATTATTAATATTGAAAATAATTTTATCAAAAATCTCATTCAATCTAAATTGTATAATTTAAAAATCACTAGGATAAGTGAATTCTTTAAATCTTACTTTATATCATTGTCATTATATTCATAACACATAAAATATAAATGATACATAATTTATGTGATCATCATCCTTGACGTTTCTATGATATGACTTTATAAGTAGTTGCACGATATATTTGGAAGTTTGAGATTTGATCCCAAGCAAAAATGAATTTAATCAATTTTTTTATAAAAAAATCTTTATTCGAAGACTAGCCTATGATAGATTTTGAGAAATTGTAATAATTTCCCATTTTCTTAAGGTGAATTTTTTTCTCAATATATAGCTTAATTAATGGCATAATTATTCCACTTTTTTTATGAGATCATTGCTTCAAATATTGGAGTAATGAGCTGTAAAATAAGGCATTAGTTTTAAAATAAATTAAATAATATTTTCAATTCAAGATTTGAAATTTGGCCACCGTTTTTCTAAATAGGTGTTGTAGGGTGCTAATACATTTTCCATACACAAATGACTCTTGAAATCAACTCTATTTTTGCCGACCATTTTTTTTTTAAAATTTTGTTTACTTTATTTCGATATCCAATCACATCTTAAAAAAGATTGGTGACGACTTTTTTTTTTTTTTTAACTCTTTTGAGGACGTCGACCGCTCCGCGTCGTCTCGAGCACATGGCGACAACTTGACAACTCCACTGGGGACATGAGGCTCTACCTTGAAAGTTTGACCATTTTCTCCTTTAGGTTGAATTATTTTATTGTTTAATTTTATTTTAAATTTATTGCGTAGTTATTGAGCATTTTATTACTACACACATAATCACAAGTCTCCTTCCCGAGCTTTACACAGAATTGAGGACGAAGTAGTGTTGACCTTCAAGGAGCTTATGCTCTTGTGTAGACGCACAAAAAAATCCTCACTCAAGTTAGTCATTGTCATGTACGACTTTTGACCAATTTGAAGGCTTTTTTGTATAGGACTTTAGAGCAAACCTCAATTTGTTTGGAGCTTTTTATTTTGACTTTATTTGTAAACTACTATTTTGCTTCACCCACATTCACAAGTCTCCTATCCTGGCTTTACTTCATAAAATTAGAACTGAGGACAAAGTAGTGTTGACCTTCGAGAACCTTATGCTTCCGTTCAGACACACGAAAAATTCTCACTCAACTTGATCAATTCGTCATGTATGACTTTGACCAAATTGGAAACTTTTATCATTTAGGAATTTTTAAATCAACCTCACTATTAAATCTTGTATGTCATTATACTAGTGTATTACAACATGCATTTACACATGCATTTCTTTTTAATTTCATTTATTGATTTTTTACTTATGTTGGTTTAATTATCATAATTGTATAAATTTTTTAGTAAAGGTTAACAATATTTCATCTGCAGATTTTGATTTTTCTTAATCAATTAATATTTTTAGTAATTTTGTTGAAGTTTTATAAAGTTTTTTTTTTCATATTTAAAAAAAATATATTTTTAGGAGAATTCATCAACTTTTCTTCATATATTTCAAAGATTGAGCACCGTTTTTTTTTTAAAAAAAAAGCTTTTATAAAACATATTTATTCAATTATACTTTTTCTAAAAAAATATATATTCACTAATAATTAGTATCATTTAATGAATTTTTTTATAATATTTTATCTTTTTAAATAAATCGAAGTTCATATCAACCTCGACATCAACAACTTCTGAAAAATTGAAAACTTGGAAAATTAAAATTTTCTTGAATTCCAAAAGATCGAAGTTGAACAAAAACTAAGAAGTTCTTAAGTTTATTTTATCTTGTATTCGATAAAAAGCATCAAATGAGCAAATACTAAAGATTGTATTCACAACATTCATCAATATAAAAAGTTCAATTCCATGAAATATATTTCTCCCGATATCTCGTGTGAACAATTATGTCATAATTAAATAACGATTATTTGAAATATTTTTCAACCATAAAAAGAATTTGGCAAGTTTGTATAGCTTTCATTTTTGTTTCTTCCATTTATTTTTTGTGAAATAACATGTATTTTCTTACAAAGCTTTAATATTTTGAAAGTTGTTTTAAAAAGGCAGATATTTCAAAGAAAAAAATATATATAATCAAAGTAAATGATGAAAAGGCTTAACTTTTTTTTTCAAGTTTTTAAAAATAAATATGATATTTTAGTTGATAGCCATCAAATAGATTTGACTAATTATATACATCAAAAGAGAAGCTTTTAAATCATTGCATGTTTAGAATAAATGATTAATTTTGACACTCTCGTCAAACTTTTAGGGTGAGTTTTATTTATGAATCTTTTTATCTCGCATATAACTACAATGTTATCCATTTTATCTCGTTAAAAATTGTTAAAAGTTGTATTGAGTAAAATGTTATGATTTATTCATAAGAAGTTACACTCTTATTAAATTATTTTTTTTTGTTGTCTCATTTAATAAGTAACTAATAATGTTTTAATGTTAATGGCTCAAAGAGTGGAAATATTTGCAACAAAAAAAGAAAAAAAGTTTCTTTTAAGAAAAGAAATATAGAAAGTATTATATTATGCGATTATTTCATCTTTTTACTTGCATGATCTTGCGTTAACAGTCATTTCATTATCATTCATTATAATTATATGTTTAAAAACATGTACTGCATGTTCTCTTTTATTTAAAAATCTCATTAATTAGTGATTGCATTTAACTTTTTCTTCAAAATATTAGTAAATTTTACTCACTTTAGAATGAGATAATTGTTGCATTGTTGATGACATTTCACATGCATCAATTGTGCACTAGTAAATAATTTCAAATCATTTAACCATTCTCCCTCTTTAGAAAGGTCAAAAAAATCAAATTTTCTTTTATAAATAGTTGAAAGGATCTCCACCCCTCATTCATTACTGGTCGAGGTCATGGAAGAGTTTTCCTACCAAGTGCAAGTAATCAGAAAAGGATGTGCATGTCAAATTTTCATTACTTTTTTTAATTCCAAACTCTAGATGTTGATTTTCTTTTCTCTAAAATATAGAGAGAAAAAACGAGAAATAGATGAAATTTTATCATATTATCGGTATTAATATTATCATTATTGTTTTTATTATTACTATTTTCTTTTATTATTATTATTTTCTTTACTTTTTATTTTATTACTATTACTATTTTTTTTGTTATCAATATTGTTTTTATTTCTTTTATACACATCTGCTATTTTCTTTTCTTTTCTTAAGGTGAGAAATTCTGTATAATTAATATAATATTATTCCACTTATTTTATAAATTCATTGCTTCAAATATTGGAGTAATGAAGGGTAAAATAAGACCTTAGTTTTAAAATAAATTAAAGAATATTTTCAATTCAAGATTTGAAATTTAACCACCTTTTTTCTAAATGGGCGTCGTGAGATGCTAATACCTTTTCCATACACAAATGACTCACAAACTCAACTTTATTTTTTATAGACCATTTTTTAAAAAAAATTGTTTACTTTATTTTGGTGTCCAATCACAACTTAAAAAAGATTGGTGGCAACTTCTATTTTCTTTTAAAACTAACTCTTTTGAGGATGTAGACCGTCTCCATCATCTTGAGCACATGGCGACAATAGATTTAAACCAACTCGGTCAATTTTAAAATCCACATGGATTCTTCAATATAAAAAACAATAATAAATAAAAAAATAAAAAAATCACATCTGAAAACTTTTTCTTGGAAAAATCAACCAAATAAAACTTAATCAAACTTGAGTTTTTGGTGATTACTTAAATACCTTTCAGCGAGCATAGTTCTTCATCTATTAAAGAAAATAAAACGAAATTATTTTCAGCGAAAACATGAATTTATACCTTACACATCAGCGGAAAATCATAAGTTCTCAATCAAGACTCTGATCCACATGTAACTTTTATTTTCATACAATAAACTATAACCTTGTATAAAACAATAAATGTCAAGATCTTTTATCTGCATAATTTTCACAAATTAACCTTAGTTAGAGAATCACATACCTTGATCCATGAACGTAGATTTTAAGGGGATTATGTTTCTCTCACTTGATCTTCCTTAACTTAATTAATTTTCTTGAATAGAAGAGTGAATTACTTGAATGAGACAGTGAGAGAACCAATTCCTAATGTTCTACTAATAGACACCACTCATCATAGTATTTAATTAAGGCATTATCTTTTTTCTAATGGGTCTAATAAAATAATAGGTCTGAAAGAAATATAATAGAATATAATGCATATTATGCCACATTAATAATAGAAAAATTGCATCATATGACAAAAAAAATTTAGAAAAAAACAGTCGTTCATGACACCTCAGTTTTACATATTACGAATATAAAAAATATGACAAGCTGGTAATTAGTGATATCAGAAGGTTATCTGAAGATTATAAAAGAGTTGTCGACTTTTCAATTTGTTATTTTTGCAATTTAGAAAATACAGTAATATGGATTGATTATCATACAATTTTTTTTGTGCTATTTCTGCAACGATCCATTAATAATAATATTATATTTAAAATAAATCTAACATTATCTTGCTACTTTGTTTTTACACGCATTGTTTGCTAAATCAATTTTGGCATTCTTGGATCTTACCTGCATTGTGCATATCTCACGGGCCTACCCTACTGAACGGAAATCTCTTTCACTCTATGATTATGGAATATGAATATTAAAGTTATCCATAATGCAATAGTACAATAAATTTTGTGACAAAAGGGTACAATTATAATAAAACGTTACTTAATGGGGCCAAGGGTCTTGTAAATAATATCATCACCAATACCCACACTAGACATGTGAGAAAATTATGGACCACATACTAAAGTTTAAAATTTAGTCACAATCATTAGTCCTTTGAAAGTAACCTTTGAAAATTGCAATTCAAAATCAATAGGTTAAAAAATAATTGTGCTTATACATATCATCCAACATTTTCTAATCCATTTGTCGGCAAGATAATTCTAAATTATCTTGGGACTAAATATTAATTGTTAATTAGAAAAATAAAATACATAGTAAAGAAAACTCTTCAAATTTGAACTTTGTTTTAAAAATAATAATTTTTATTTATATTCTTAAACTTTGAATGAATTTGCCATCACTTACTTTTGGACGAAAATAGTTAGCAAAATGTATGTTAGAATATTTTTATGACATAAAACCTCGTGTACCTAAACTCCAATTATTAAAGATGGCGATACACTTTTATAAGTCCTTTTTGTATTTGGTGGTTCATTCATTGTTTTGGGAGTTTTTTTAGGACTTTTTGGTGAGATTGTTGTTATACTTTAACTGCTCCTATTTCATTGTTGAGGAAATATTTTTAAGAAATAATTAACAAATATTAATAATAAAAACAATGAAAGTAGTTAAATAAAAAAAAAATGAAGCTATTAAGATAAGTTATTTTCAAATTAGGGGTTTTTTTTAAAATATAACAAGTCGGCTAGATATTTACGTTTTATAAGAGCAACTTCAAAAATTGAAAAAATATACTGACCGACCATGAAAAACATAAAAAATGTCCCAATCATCACGTGATTAATTGGCCAATCGTTCTCATAATATAATATTTGGTAAACGATCTTCGTTTAAATTTGGCTATACGATCATTTAAATTTGACTACTTAAATCTAAATGATTTGTTTACAAGATGTTTAAATTTGACTATTCTTTGGCTACACGATCATTTAGGTTTGGTTAATATTTGTTACACGATCGTTTAGGTTTAACTATTCTTTGTTACACGACCATTTAGATTTGATCGTTTACATTTGTATATCTAAACAATTTTTTTTCAAGATTGTTTGATATCTAAATCTAAACGGTTTTTTTTAAAGATTCATTGATATACGATCGTTTAAATTTGACTATTTATGGTACATGATTGTTTATATTTGACTACCCAAATAAAAAAGATCGTACAAATATCCAAATGATTTTTTTTCAAGATTCTTGAACAACAAAATAATAATTTAAAAAAAGAAAAGAAAAATATCTCTTTTATATTTTGTACACGATCTTGAACCAAATAACAGTTTGAAAAAAAATTAAAATAAAAGTTACAGAAGATCAAGAGAAGAAAAAGATTATGAAAAAGAAAAGAAAAATTGAAGAAAAACTAAGTTGGAAAGGAAGGGCACCTATAATATTTAAAAATAAATGGCTGGTTTAATGGGCCTTTTGATTTTATTACACGAGCTTGTAAATATTTTAGTTTTTTTTGTTATATTTATGAAAATTTTCAAAAAAAAAAATTGTGAAAATAGCAAAATAATGGAGTACATTTGAGAAAATAGCAAACATTAAAAATAATTTGATTTTTAGCAAAATCTCATAAAATAGATATTTTAAATATTTTTTCAGCCGGTTTTATCCCTTGATAGAATGAATATCATGGTTGTTAGTTACAATGTCATTGTGAACTTAACATTACAGTGTATTTGGATATCATTCAATTTTATCTTTAAACGAAATTAAATAAACGTTGATTAAATAAATATTTATTTTATATATTGATCTCATATAACCTAATTATGCTACATTCATGCCTTAAATTGACAACAAATTATCTTTTAAAATAATATATTTTATCTAAAACTATGCATTTTATATGGTAACAACTTATGTATATTCCCTATAATTATGCATATACAAATTTTTCAATAAACGGATTGACCATATTATTATATATAATAACACATATTTAATTTATACTATTTAATTTACATAATTAAATCATTAATAGTGTTATTCCTTCATGGTAGGTTTTGTTGGAACGAAGATTCCAAATTTTGAATTTAAAATAATATCTTCTACCTAAAATTATGCATTTTATATAATAACAAATTCATATAATTAGTGTATATTTCCTATTTATAAGCATTATTTTATGAATTAAATGTTAGTATAACGGCAAGAATAAAATCAGTTTATGTAATTATCATTTTAAGTGAGGGATGTTTTCTATAGATTTTTTTAATATCATTTAAAATTGATTTTAAATATTGATTTAAAACTACAAAAATACTAAAAAAATATTATTCAAAAGACAATATCCAAAAAAACCGTGAGAATAATATGATTTTTATTTGAAATTATTTAATTGTACCAATTTTCCTTTTTTAATCTGACTTTTATGGATACAAAAGTATTCGAATGAATTTGTTTTTAGTTTTGAAAATTTTTCACTGCAACTGTACTCTTGATTGGTCGCATTTATTGTACTCCTGTTTTGGAATTTCTTAACCTTTATCGTATATCATTTTTTATAATGGCAATGCAATGTGTGAAAACTTTTTTTTATGGTAGATGGATAGAATCTTCTTGATATATTGACTAGCGTGTGGTTGATGTATTTGTTTCATGCTCATCTTCATTTCAAAATTTTTTACAATGCATTCAAGATAGAATTTTTTCATCCTTACATTTTTCTATGTCACATTACTCTGTATTGGGATAGATGCAACAGTTCAAATCTTATTCGGATTGATGAAGACAATGACATGTATTGGCTTATGTTGATTATGTCGAAATTTTCTAACAATGATTTTGTTTTGGTTGTTGATTCTGCAAGGAAGAGAATGATTACCTTTAGAAGTTTAAATTCTGAACGTATGAGGTGGAGCTTCACAAAAATAGTATGTTTTTTTATTTTAGTTATTTGGAGGGAATTTTGTTTGTACTATTTGTTTTCCAATTACAATGTAACACGAGTTTATGTTAGTATGCTAAATAATTTCAATTTTTTAATTTGGATAGGGGCATTTGAGGAATTTATTTATTTTTATATTTTTTGTCTTTTGCTATTCTAACAATTTAAAATTATTTTTGCTATTTTCCTAAAGTGAAACATATAATTTGCCATTCTTCCTGACAGAAAAAAAAAAGATATAGGAGAGAGAAAAGTTATTTTTCCTTTTTACGTTTTAAAAATAGAGTATCAATCAAATTTTAAAATTACAATGGACCTTGAAATAAAGTAGTAATTATCATATATGTCCACAAAAAATCAATGGTAATGACAATTTTCTAGGTTTCAAAATATTTTCTATACATGATAATTAGAGGTCTTTTACAAAATATAACAAAGTAGCAAATTATTTACATCGTATAGAAAAATTTTGAAAACGGAAAAAGTCCACAGACCCATAATGAAAAATACCGTGATTAATTGACATTTAATGCGTGTAGTATATTTGGGTAACGATCGTTTAGATCTGACTATTCTTTCTTACATGATCATTTAGCTTTAGCTACTCAAATCTAAACGATTTTTTTTCAAGATTTTTTGGTAGATGATTGGTTTAAATTTGGGTAGTCAAAATCTAAACGATTTTTTCATAATTTATTGGTACACGATCATTTACATTTAGCGTTTAAATTTCGGTTGCCAAATCTCAACGGTTTTTTTTCAATATTTTTTCGTATTTCGTTTATATTTGAAAAATGATTGTTTATATTTGGAAAAAGATCATTTAAATTTGGTACACGATCGTTTATATTTGGAACACGATTGTTTAGATTTGATAATTTGATTTAAATTTGGGTAGCCATCTAATCTAAACATTTTTTTTAAGATTCTTTGTACACGATATCGTTTAGATTTGGCTTTTTTGGTACACGGTTGTTTAAATTTGACTATACAATATTTCAACTACTTTTTTTCAATATATTTTATATTTCGAACAACTAAATAACAGTTTGAAAAAAATTTAAAATTTTAAAAAATAGATCTTTTATATTTAAGACACGATTTTGAACCAAATAATAGTTTGAAAAAAATCTATAGAAGGAGATAAAAACTATGGAAAGAAAAGAAAAACGTAGAGAAGAAAGACAATAAAAATGAAGAGCAAACCTAAAATATTTTTAAAAAATAGTCAATTTCATGGGCTTTTTCGTTTTGTTACACATGTCGTAAATATTTTTTCGGTTTGATATATTTATGAAAATTTACCTAATAATTAAACCATAGAAAAAATTATTAAAAAAATCGATCGAGAGAGAAAAGAAAAGGGATTCATTGTTTTTTCTTTCTTCTTTAAACCCCTCCTTCAAGAGTTCTTCTATCACCAACAATATTCACTGTCCAACTACTTCTTTTCTACTACTTGGAAAAAATGGAATGGAGGATCTATAGAGGAAATATGCAAGAAATAAAGAAATAAATTTGAGAAAAAATGGAACGATATTTGTAATTATTATCACTCAAAAACAATTGTGGTTGATTAGAGTAAATGATGTTGGATTTAATGTTATAACAAAACAGTTAACAAAGAAAAGAAAAGGTAAAGAGAAAATAATACAAAACACTTGGTAACCCAGTTCAGTGAAATACACATACGTATGGGAACTATGTTCAATTGAAAAGATATGATCACTAGTGTATATATGAATTACGAGTATGCAACTTATCTTTTAGTAGCTAGACAATCTTGAGAATACAAGATTACACTAGACGATCACTTAGGCTCCATCTAAGTAGTTGACTTGATTGATTCATGTCCTTGAAAAAACAGGCTCCCCTGAATTGTTTGACTCCAACAATATAGTTTGATTAGATTCCCCTAAACACTATATTCCAACTTCTCAATCAATATAACGTTGAACATGTCAATGGAAAATTACAATTTTCATGAAACAAAACAACAAACTTTCTTCAGAGTACATAAACCTTCTTCCATGAAAACATGAGTATACAGTTGTGCGTTTCACTTGCTAGGTTAAATCTTTTTCTTCATAATACAAAAAGAAAACATACGACCAATAAGAGGACACACACAAGGAAAGACAATCAACCGACCATTCAGATAATCACCCTATGACCAAAGCAACAAAGAAATTTCTATGCGGCAACGGGGCGGGCCTCCCCTCTAAAGTTTAGTCTCGTTCCTTTTCATTCAAGATCAAACAACGTCAGCCTCTACTTCAAGTCTTTCGATCTCCATGGCTTGACTTATAGTTCACATTGAGCGGCTTTTATTTCTCTTCTACTACAAAATTGACAATACTTGACGCTTTTTACCTATCAAGTATTTGTTTACATGACGCTTTTCAATGCGTCAAGTAATTCAGTGTCAAGAATAAGAGAAGTTTATTTGACAGTTTTTAAGCGTCAAGTAAAATTATATTTGATAGGTAAAAAGCATTAAGTATATAAGATTATTTGACGTTTTTTACGTGTAAAGTAATCCAGTGTTAAGAATAAAGGGGTTTTTTGTTTGACAGTTTTTACGCATTAAATAAAATTATACTTAACAGTTTATAAACGTCAAGAATTTGTTTATTCTTGACACGTTTTGCATGTCAAGATTTTTTTTTTCAAATAAAAAATTGTACAATTTGAAATATTCATATAATTATATTGCACCTGTTTTGAAGTCCATTCACACACGTATAAGTAGAGCCTTTGAGATTACACAAAGTTGCTAAACTACGTATATTAATTAAACAATTGAATCAACCCAAACTTTCTATCAAAGAACTAATAACTTTAACAAATTACATATATCAATTAATCATACATATAGTTGGTCATTACATACTTAATTACAATATCTCAAACTTCTAACATCCCAAACTTTCCATCTATGTCTAAAAACAAACAAGATATATGTGCAGCCGAAAGGTGTACCATATCAACAAGATATATACATGTCTAAGCTACAATATGAACATTTTCTTGTTACAAAATTCTCACTTCTTTCTCAAACAATTGAGCTCTTGCATTTGCGGTTTCCAACCTCTCTTTTAGCTCTTTTATTCCATGCCTCAAAGAAGATACTTCCACATCATAACTTCCAATAATGTTTATTTTTGTCCTCATACTTTTTAATTTAAGTAATCTTGTTCCTTGTACTTTAGAAAAACGAGCATTTTGGTCCCTTCCTTTTCATTTTTATTTCCTTTCTAATGGATGCAAATGGACACTTTTTGAAAGCTTAGGGACCAAAATGAATCAAAATTGAAAGTCTAATAACCCAATGAACATTTTAGAATTAGGACAAACTAAAATGAGTCAAAATTAAAACCACGATGAATCAAAACCAAAATAATTACAATGACCATTGGAGCGTTTTTTAAAAAATACATAGTAAAAAAAACCTAGTAGGACAATTATACAAAACTGAGACTAAACATCCTAACCATTGTCGATTTGAAGACCTCGTTCGGAGCTGCCAGAGGCTAAACTACAAACATTTTATTTCAATAAATCCAATGATGAGGCACAACAAAAACATAAACAAAAGAGAAAAAAAAGAACCTGAAGGTTGTTGCTTTTAATATATATGACCACACACACTTGAAACAGCCAGACCAAAGTAAGAAAAGAAGTATGGACTTATGATTGATAACGTGATTACCAGCTCGGCAACCTGTATACAAAATTGGTGTTAAGGAACTTTGAAAAGAAAAACAGAGGGAAAGAATTGGAGAGGATATCAAAGTATACAAAATGGTGATATAAAAAGTATAACATTAAATAGGGTTGAGGAGTGATAGCCACCCCAAATTCATTGTTATAATTGAAAAAAGGAAAAAGAAAAAGGGTTGAAGAGGTATAGTATTTGTATCTGATCACCTAGCAAAGACCGTTGGCTGCCAAGTCAAAAGGCAGGGTAGTATAACAAAAATAGGCAAGGTAAAGTGTTGAAAATGGCAACACCAGTTATTTCTCTCCCATAGTTATTACCAATATGTTGATGTCGTACGTGCGAACAAATCACAAAATGCCTGACAAATATACCAAACGTGTGTAAAAAGATGCTTACGAGGTGAGTCAAAAATGTGTAAAAAGATGATTTATTATGAGGGACATGAGCAGAATGTGTAAAAAGAGAAGTTGAACATTATTACGAGGTGAGTCAAAAAAATACGAGGTTGCTTCAAACAAAAACGACCCTTGCTTTGGTGGTTCCAGAAAATTGATTGGAAAAGAGAAGCAGAAAATGACGAGACTGAGAACTGAACAAGTAAGCCATAGAAAGTTTCCCACTTGCTCCCTGGTGGTTCCATATGCAATTGGGGAACGTTCTATGACTTACCTATTCAGTTCTCGGGCTTGTTATTTTCTACTCCTCTTTTCCAAATCAATTTTCTGGAACCACCATACCAAGGGTTGTTTATGTTTGAAGCAACTTCATATTTCTTTCGACGTAGCGTGTAATAATGTTCAACTTCCTTCTTTGCACATTCTACACAAGTCCCTATGATCATACTAGGCAATTATGCTGAGATAATGTTTTTAGTTTTTATTATTCATGTAATTTATGAACCTACAAACGTGTACTTTTTAATATCTGACTTAATTTTAATATAATCTTGATTTGAGATGTTAATAATTTTTTATTAATTTTACGCTACTTCATTTTAGAATTTGATTGTTTATAAATTGAAATCGATCTCAATAGTGAAAATCTTAAATAATAATATATTTAAAAGATATTAGGAAAAAGGTTTCTTGACGCATAAAACACGTTGGCATGGACATCTATTGTCAACGCTTTGACCAGACGTCAGACGAGGCTTTCTCCGATGTCTTGCGTGAGTCAGCGAAGCCCCTATCGGGCAAAGTTTTTGCCGACGTTGTTATGTTTATAGGTTGATTTTGCCAATCCCAACGCGGTAATGGCAACGTTCTTTTCGACGTTGGTCTTGATGTCGAGATAGGTATTCCCAACATGTTTTGGTGAATTTGCCAATGAAGTTTGATAATCAGGTAAGAAAACTTAAAGATTGATGCGAGTTATGTTTCAAACCTTAAGAGAAACTTCATATCTTTAAGAGTTTTGGATAAAGTTGGCTACCTCCCCAAGAAATTTGGCCTTTCATGTAGTCAAAATCTGACATTACATATGTATAATGCATGGAAAGATGTTATTAAAAATATTCGATGTTGATCAATCTTTTAAGTCGGTTTTCGCTCGACATTATAGATGATTTATTTGTTGATTTTTGCCAAACATTATAGATGATTTATTTGTCGGATGATTTTGATGTCGCTCTAAAGTTTGTCCAACAATAAATATATGTTTTTGTGACCGACAAAACCGCTCATCGTTTATTTATTGAAAATAAAAAGAAAAAAAGATATTATACATGTACTAGCGAACCAATAATATATTTCTCATTTACTTATAAATGTATAAAATAAATTAAAGAGGAAAATTGGCAAAAGTAGTATACTTTTAATTTTCGTTTTCAAAAGTAACACATTTTTTAAAACTCTTAAAACTGTTTTCTCGATCAATCTCGCGAGATCAATCACTAAATTTTCTTAAAATATTAAAAAATTTCAACTTATCGATTGTTTTGGGTAGACATTAGACGAGATTCAACCATTTTTCACATCTTTTCAAATCTTATTTATTTATTTTTTATGTTTAAAAAAAAATTATTGAAATTCTTATCCCAAATCTTAACTACTTTTCCAATTTCCCTAACTATTTATTGTAAAACTAAAATTCCTTTTTCCCCTTCTTCTCTTCTTCAACCCCTTTTCCCATTTTATGTTAATGCAGATTAGTTAAGATTTGACAGGAAAATGGAAGTTATTAGATTCAAAACAATGTAAAGAGAAGGGAAGTTTGAGGGAAGCCATCAGTGAACTTTGAGGTCAGAAATGAGAAAGATGCAAAGTTAAGGAAAGGAGATCAAATATCATTAGAGTAGAGTACGTGGTGATTGAACAAGAATTAAAATACCAATTCAATTTCATAAAAAAAAATTGTATTGTTTGATTCAGTTTATGCAGTTTCAGCTTAATGAAACGTGTTTTGACTCTTGGTTGATAATTGAATCCTAAAATGGTTGAAGATAGAAGAGAAAAAGAAAAAAAATGGTAAATTAAATTAGTTGGGGAAATTGCAAAAATTGGTTAGCTTTCACGTAAGATTTGGGATCTCCATATAAATATCACTATGAAAACCCAAAACAATCGATAACTTAGAAAAATATTTCCAAAATATTTTAGAAAATCTTGGTGGCCGATCTCGTTCAAGATTGATCAAGAAAAACAAAGAGTGTACTACTTTTACCAATTTTTCAAATAAAAACTGCAGTTAGCTAAATACAAATTCAGAAGAACTAATCCACATATCACTATCCATATATAATGTGCACATATCTGTAGCATAAATATGGGAGTTGTAGTTTTCTTTCCAAGAGTGCACATTTTTACAAATTTATAAAATTGTTTTCATGATCAATCATCCGTTAAATTGACCATGAAGATTTTTTAAAAATATTAAAAATTTTCAACTTATCAATTAATTTAGTTTTCTGGCTACATCTGGATAGTTATATCGAGATTCTACTATTTTTCAAATCTTTTCAAATATTAAAAATTTTCAATTTATCAATTGATTTAGTTTTCTGGCTAGTTAGATCGAGATTCTACTATTTTTCAAATCTTTTCAAATTTTATTTAATTTTTTATCTTTTCAAATAGATAATTCTTTTACCTTTTCAAAAATAATTATGAATCTTGGATCATCCTAACGAAATTGTACCGAAAAAACGTACAAATTCGATAATCTTTGTCAAAATTGTACCAAAAAAAACTAAAAAGTATGATAATTTTATCAATTAAATTAAATAAGTTAAGATCTTCCAAGATTAAAAAAATTGTTAATCTCAAAGATATATTCAAATCTTTTCCAATCTTAACTTATATCTTTTCGAATGTTAACTAACTTTTCTTTATGTGTGAAATTTGAAAACATAGATTTATGGGGATTTTTGAAGTTTAAAAAATAACTATATTTTTCTATAATCTTTTTCAATCTTATAACGTGAATATTAACTAATTTTCTCCGTATCTAAACTTTTTATACAACTTCTCAAATTATTTATCAAGATTATCATACAAATCTAATTTACAATAACCTTATATAAAATTTTGTAAGATTATAATAAAAAAATTGATAAGAGTTAGCTGAAATATTCATAAATAAAACTGTACCAAGAAGGTCTAAAATTATCATTTTTAAACTTTCTTCATACAATTTTGTTGAAGATGAACAGAGATTTATTAATGTTTTAGGCTTTCCTGATACAATTTTATATGAGATGAACGGAGATTCATATTTTTTTAACTATAAAAAAATTAATTAAGATTATTTGGTCTAAAATTTGAATAATTTTTCTGAAAAGATAAAAAAAATTAAATAAATTTTGGAAAGATTTGAAAGGATAGAATTTCAAATACAAAAATCGAGTATACAAGGAAGAAGAAAAACACACACACATGTGTGTATATATATATATATCAATTTGCATTCCTCAGTTCAATCACAGAAGTCAACCCATAAAATAGAACATTCTCATGGATGAAAATACCTCTATAGAAATCCGAAGCTGTGAAACTCACGACGACATGGACAAACCTTGAACGATCGCACAGAATGGGCCCAAAATACACACTCTTGCTTGACCACTGTGTAGTTCTCTTCTTCGTATAAATACCCTTTGTATAAGAGAGTAACTACATCTATCCTGATATCAGTCACCCCTGCAAAGAATTTTTGCCACTTGAACGCGTAAATGGGTGCTGATAAAAATGTTATTGGTAGAACGCCTATAAAAGGATAGAGCTCCTTCTCTATCTTGAAATATTTGTTGACTGTCTTAACGGAGAAATGGCTTATTTTCATCGCCTTCTTGGTCCTCGTTTTCTTCTACGGTCATATTGCCTTGCCTTGAGGACCTTTCTTCTTTTCTTTTCCTTCTCGCCTCTCTTGACAGTCATATTGGCCTTCTCGACTACTACAAATTTAGCCTTCTTTGATGTGTAAACACATAAAAAAAATGTCTACCTTGATACTCTTTGTCCATCAAGTAGGCAGACATCATCAAGAAACCGCGATCGGTCAAGAGAGAAAACTTCGATGTTTCTTGCTCATCAAGAAAACTGAAAAAGCCCACAAAAGAAAACCAGTTTACTTGGCCAAAACATGTTATCAAAAACCTTTTCTTTTTTTCTATTTTAGATTTCCTTTTTCTTTTTTCTCACTCACCTTAGCACTTCATGATCTTGATGCCATCCCCAATGTTTACTAACAATTGTAAAGTTAAAATTCAAATTTATAAATAGCTTCTACAAATTTTTAATGCAAGGTGGGGATTATTTGAACTCGGGACCTATTGTCCACAGGTACATATAGTTCTCAATTGAGCTACAAATTTTAAAAACCCTAAATTACAAATTTTAAAAACCCTAAATTATAAACTTTTAATTCTGCGATAAAGTTGAACACGATAACTAATTTAATTTTGATAAAGTCACCTATAATTACATTAGTTAACTTTTAGAAAAAAGTAATATTGTATTATTGATGAATAAAAAGTAATAATTGAAAAGATTAGTAAAGAAAAAAGTAATATTGTAGAAAAAAGTAATATTGTATTATTGATGAATAAAAAGTAATAATTGAAAAGATTAGTAAAGATTTATGAATATCGTGTTTTCTAAGTCCGTTAACAAGTGTTTTCTAAGCCCGTTAACTTTGATGAATATTGTGGAAAATAGTTTTTTTTATGGGCAATGCTCATGAAGATATCATTTTTCATGATGGGTCTTGCCCATTATCTTATCCTAAACCCAAAATTATTAATTTTTTATTGATGGGCAATGTCCATTAAAATATCATTTTTCTTGATGAACTTTGCCCATGATCTTTTTTTTTTTTGTCTTTGTCTATCAAGAAACCCTAGACCCATCAAGAAAAGTAGAAGCCCATCAATAAATTCAAAACAAATATAAATTAAATTTTTTCGGTGATGGTCGCTGCAATTTACCTAGTGGCATCTTATCTTAATAGGAATAAGGATAATTCTAATAAATAAATTGTTTAAAATTAAATAGACCTAAGATCAAATTAATTTTAATCTTATTAGAATTAATATGATCTAATATGATCTTAGGTCTATTTAATTTTAAAAAATTTAAAATTAATCCTAAGATCCTATGTTTGCATGCAATTCTTTATTATATAAGTTGATTTCTAATTATCAAATCTTATAACTATTATAAAATTAATTAAATAGTTCTATAATATGCACACTATAGTTTAATTAATTAAAATTAAATTATAATTTAATAATAAACCATGTAACATGCCAAACGTTACATTAATATAACAATTATATTAAACTAAATATGTAATGTGCTCAATCCAAATTGATTTTCATCTTAATTAATATAACACTTATATTAAAAAATACATGAAAATCAATCAAATATACACAAGAAATTAATTTAAATATTATAAATTATATTTAACTAAGTAATGTAATGCATCATGCTTATCCAATTTCATATATTTAAAACATCAACCTACTTTAAATAACTGATGAAATTCAAACTCAACCATTACTACTATACAATATAACATTTATAATACATCAACGTGATTAACTTAAGGTGAGATTCGTGTAAATGACATCCACCAACCATTTAAATTAGCAATTGGACTTATACAATTGGCCTTTGTGATAAAATAAAGCAATAAATTAAACTAATTAACCTTTAAAATAGTGTAAAACTGCTTCCAAAGTTCCAAAACAGATCTCAAAACTTTCAAAAAGCTTCAAATTGGGCTAGAACCTTGAATCAATCCAAAAATGAAAGAACCAGCCCAAAAAAGTGAAGAATCAACCCAAAAAATGAAGAAATGGCTCAAAAAATAGATGAACAGACACCAAAACCTTGAACCAAGGCAACCGAGTGTCAAACCAAGATGAGCCTTCTCCCGCGTCGATCGTTTGCGCCACTGTTCTCTGCTGATGTCAGCCCTACCTTTCAGACACGTGGTAATTTTTTTTTTTTTTTTGTCTCGTTTTCGTGTAGTTGCATAAATCCTCAAATTGGAAGCTTTTTGGTGGTCAGTTTTGGATCAATTTGGTACTTTTTTCACCATACATTATACTAATTTCCAGAGTATAATTTACATAATAAAGTTTGATTAAATATATAAACTTTATATAAGAATGAGTCACCATACATTATACGAATTTTCAAAGTAAATTTGAACATTTCAAATTACAACCAATATAAATAAATCTCATTACCCTTTACGAGCTAGGAAGGGGATCTAATGGACCTACATAACAGAAGCTACAATGATATGAGATTAATTGACTAAACTCATTAACCACATTAACCAATAATCGTTAACTGTGTGTACACTCACCTAAAGATTCATAACTGAACTCTTCTCACAATAGATATATTTATGTGTTCACGGATATAGATCAATAATAGTAAGTTAGTCATTCACGAGTGTTTGTAACACCAACTGGGTTAAATTATCGTTTTACCCACGGTTACTTCTAGTCCTTAAATACTAGTGCTCCTCTAATGAACAACTTTTTTATGATCCAACTAATAAACAAAAACCTCTCTCGTGTCACATAAAGCGTAGTGTCATTTGTTCAAGTTCCAGAGACACCATTTAAGGGAACACTCATCTACTTACCCCTAAAGTAGGGAATGAGTGAATTTCATCTCATGTAATTATGTTCCCAGTTTCACACTCGGTCTTGTCCCTAAAATGATAAACATATTGAGTCGACAATGTTGTCATTCATATCCGTACAAATCAAAGGACAATCCCACGCGAATAGGAGTTCATTATACACTCAAGATTAAGACTAAGTTATACCTAAGTCAACCTAATGAAATAGAAACCTAACTAGTTAACTAAGTTACATCTAGTGGTTACTATTTCGTGGTCTGATCTTATGCAAACTCATTGCATGCATAAGATACCCTCACTCACAATGTCACCTACACGAACGTGTTGGATCATTGCGTTTGTATCAAATGCAAAGTGAGTCGTATCCATAGTCATATCCCAACCTCATCCCTATATTATGGACCATTTAAGCTAATCTTGAACATTGATCCGTGTATGTCTCTACATACTGTTCAAGACTCATCAAACATCTTAAGATGTTAATTTATTGGATTTGGATTATTAAGACAAAACTAATAATATAATGTATAACATTCATTGAAATTATAATAACAACACTTTATTAATAACGGTCAATAGATTATATTTAAAATCTACAAGTTTTATGAAAAATGGTTAGCAAGAGCTAAAGAAAGAAGCAAAATATCTTAAAACATAGAAAATAATATAATGAAGGAGAAAATAAGAAAAATAAAAAACAATAGAAAAGGTGAAAGAAGAAAGTAAGAGAAAGAAAAAGAGACGAATGGATTGAAAAGAAAGAAAGTGGAGGCCGGGAGACGAAGAAGAAGAGAAAAGAAGAAAGAAAAGTGAAAAATAAGGAATGAAAAAAAATTAAAATAATATTGTTTGAAAGAAAATAGGTAATGGTTATCTATAAATGAAAACAATGGGTGTGGTAAATTTAAAAACCAACCCATAGTTTTCAAATTATGCCCAAAATATTCTACCTTCCCTATGAATGTTGTAAGAATAACACTATAAAAATAACATAAATAAAAAAAGAATACAGAACCTGCATGTTATAGAGCCTTTGGGATCAACCAACTTCTTATTATCTCCATTACACAATTTTGTACACTTTATTTTTTAGTTTCACCGGTATTTATCTTTTAAAATATAACCAATTGATTTTTTATATTTTTTTAAAGCAATCAAGATCCAACCAACTATAGGTTGAGAGAAAAGTGTTTATAAAAAATAGTTTTAAAATACTAGTTTAAGAAGAGATATGCTTATAGACTATTTGTGAATCTACGTTAATCTAGATTGGGATATACCTCCTCGGGATAAAATGGTAATTTGATACAATTCGTGTTACAAACACTCGTGAACGACTACCTTGTTGTTATTGATTTATATCCGTGGACACAAAAATATCTATAGTGAAAAGAGTTCAGCTGTGAGTCTTTAGTGGAGTGTACACACAATTAACGAATATTGATTAATATGATTAATTAGTTTAGCCAATTAATCTTCGATCGTCGTAACTTCTTATTTGTAAGTTCATTAGATCCATTTCCTAATGCGTAAAGGGTACTGAGATTTATTATATTTGTTATAATTTGAAATGTTCAAAATTACTTTGGGAATTAGTTTAATGTACTGTGGTATATTATAATATAAAGTTTATTAAACTTTATTGTATAAATTTAATTTTGGATATGATTCAAATTTAATTTATGAGAGATCAAATATTTGAATGAGTTCAAATATTAATTTAATGTGAATTGGATTAATTTTAAAATTATTTGTTATGGGAGAAATTTAAATTTGAATATGATTCAAATTTAATTTAAGTTAAATATAAAATATTTAATTTAGGTATTAATTAATTAAAGAATTAATTAATAGTTTAGTTTTATTTAATTTCATTTAATTAATATAAAACTATAAGATATTGGAGAAATATTCATTAAATAAGATTTAAATGAAATATTAATTAAATATAATATAATTAATTATTAATTAATTAGTAGATTTGAAATTGGGACATTTTTAAAAATAGCAAAATAAATTAAAATATTTACAAGCTATAGAAAAACTGTGAATTCTATCACTAATAGTCTTTTATTACTATATCATATCAATGACTATTAGTGATAGAATTTGCTATAGCTTGTAAATATTTTGTAAAATTTGCTATTTTTTAAAATTCTCCTTTGAAATTTCTATTAATTCAATATTTTTTAAATTAATAAAATCCCATGAGTCTCTCCTACTCTCCTTCCTACTCTAATTATAGATATCTAGAACTATCAACAATTCAATGAAAAAAAACTACTAATTTTGCTTTTCTGCAAAAGCGTCTCTAAAAATCTCTAAACTTTGTCTCATCCTAGAGGATAAGAAGGTCTCCGACGGGTGATGTCTCAATTTAAAGATTTAGAGACGTCAAACAAGTAAGTTTTTATTTCTCTAATCTACAATTATAAAGCATGTTTAGTTTTTAAGCCTTAATAAGAAAATTTGTTTCTATATGATTTTGCCAATATAGTGGTATTTTGAGATTCCCAAATTAAATTGAGGAATGATTCTATAAAGTCTTCCCCTATCATAGGGCTTTTATCCCTTCAAAGGGTAAATGAACAGTAAATATGTGGTAAATTAAAAAGGAATAAATACACGTTGTATTAAAGAATAAACATCTTCGGTCACTGTACAATATAAACAAATACAATGTAAAGAAATATGAAAAATGGAAAGAATAAAAATGACATTACAAAAATGGGGTCTTCTTCACTCAGACCTAAAACTTTCACTCATTGACTGACTGGAGAAGAGAAAGAAATATTTTACATATGGTGGAAAGGCTATTTCTTTCCACCAACTGTCTAGGCTTTGGCCCATATAGGCTTAAAGTGGCTCATACAAGCCTCCCTTTCTTGATGGTGATGAAGTCCTTTTATAGGCAGTTTTAAGCAGGAAATCTAATCTTCTGAGCATGTAAGCATCAAAAGCTGCTTCTTGTCAAATCATATAAATTTCATCTACCACTTTTGTCTTCTAGCGAACCTCTTCTCGCCTGTTGATAAGGTCTTCAAGTGAGTTCCTTTGTGATTCACTAACTTCTTCTTTAGTTCATAACATGCATTAAGACACTCAAAATAGGATGAAATAGACATAGATGCTTATGTAAAGTTTATTTTTAAATATTTATGAATTTACAACATAAGTTACCCGTTTTGACACATTTCTTATGCATTTTGCTTCCATTATTCTATCTTAAAGGTCATAACTTGTATTTCTACAAGTTATCAATCGGGACCTAGGATTCTTCCTTCGATGTCTAATCACCTAGACCTAGGATTCACTTCACTAGCATTTACCCATCTAGGCTTGGGATTCAGTTCACAAGTGTCTCGCCTTAAACCTGCGATTTTTATAAGGGTCTTGCGAGCAACTTGTAATTTCTACAAGCGTCTTGTAGCACCCATTTTTGTTTCTGACTTGGGATTCACTTTCACCAGCATCTCATGATAGATATGGGATTTGCTTTCACTAGCGTCTCACAATTCATTCCTTGCCTAGATCTTGGATTCACTTCACTAGCATCTAGCTTTCAAGCACACAACTCATTCTTGCTCAGACTTGTAATTCACTTCATCAACATTTACCTGCTTAGACCTGATATTCACTTCCACCGGGGTCTTACGTTAAACGTGGGATTTCCACCAACATCTTTTGATAAGTCAATAGTACCACATATCACACAATCATTTCAATCAACAAATAAGAAATATTATCTCAACAACTTACTTTCAACACGTAATCTCCCAATAATAGCAATGTCATACAATAAGCATAAACATAAGGTTCAAAAGGGATGCTTTTCATACAATCATTTGTAAAATACTTCTTTCTTTTACAAGGATCATAATGTAAATACTTTTTGTTAAGACAACCATTCATTCACATAGAATTATTTATGAAATCATTTACAAACATTTATTCATTTATAAAGATCACTAACAAACATTTAATCATTTAAAATATCACTCACGAACATTCAATCATTTAAAAGACCATTCACAGAAATACTTAGCATCAACTCTTCTACCTTTTTTATTTTGGCTTTCTTTTCCCGCCTAGTGGTTCCTTCAATCGACCTCTTCAGCACTCAAAACCCTCTCTTAACAATTTATCGAAGTGTCTAGCATCTCATGACCTTTTTCTTCAGACGTTTGATTCTATTTATAGTGTCCTTTTACAACCATTGGTCATTTCCATGCTTTACACATGTCACTTTACCCCTTTGTCACACTATGCAACCAACCCAAGCTCGACACTTAAGTCATCTATCACTTCGCAATCAGACATTTTCCTTGAGACGTCAACCTTAACTTTTTTGGAATGCTCAATCCGCCTAACTCTCTTCTCGAAAAACAACGGACCTTTACTTTTCCTTATAAGGTCGTCTAGTCTTGTTAATAGAACACCTACTTCGTCGCAACATACTTAGGCGTAGGTACTTCTCCCCGCCTTACCATCCCATCGCCTAATTCTTAGCATTCATGGCTTACTTCTTCTTCGCCAGTTATTCTCTTCGCATCGCTTAATCCAACACAATAACACTTAGACTCAAATATTTCTCTCCCATTGCATTCTTTCTCCAAAGAATTCCTTATTTGTACTTAGATAAATAATTCTATCCAATGTGGTTCCTCTTCAATAGGACTCCCTTTTGGATCAGGGTTTCGCATACCTTTAGTCACCACACCTCAACTTTTTTGTAATAACATGAGTCACTTCATATGTCAATTAATCCAATTTTACATTCTATAACAAAATATGTTAAAATAGATTATCACTTTGTTACTAAAAATGGCGTCGTTAGCTTACTCACTACTAGATATGTCCCATCACAAAAACAAGAGCAGATTTATTTACAAAGCCACTTGACAAACCCACTTAATCAAGAAATTAGTCCATCAGTTCTGCTAATTAATCAAGAAATCAAATCCCTTAAATCAAAGAGATTTGAGTTACAAATAGTCTTCCTCAATTTTTCTTTAGTTGTGTATCTAGTTTAGGAATTAGGAAATTGATACTCCATCAATTAAGGGTTGATTGCCAGCAGGATAGAGAGCTTATGTGTAGTTTAAAAGAACAGATTCCTACACAGGTGAAGGTAGGCTTTTTGCTTTTATCAACTGAAATAGAAATATACAAAGATTGTTAATTTGTTCAACCACCCTTAATATTGTACCAAAAATATTGTATCTTCCCTGTGTACTTTTATAAGAATAATATTATAAAAAATAAAAAAAATACATAACTTAGTATACTAGAGGGAGCTTAACAAATTCATGTTTTCACTTTAAGAAAATTTTGTTGACTCCAGTGGATGAGCTTCATGAGTAACTATCTTCAAGGATAAAACAAATTAATTTCTCATCAATATTAGCAACTCGTCCACATGATCCAACGAATTATACTTTGTGAAAATAAATAGAACTTCAAAAGACTTTACAATGAAAGGAGAAAGTTTCGTGGAAGAAAAATGTTCATGAAAAGTTGTTCTAAAATAAAATTTTAAGATGTATATTTATAGACTATTTGTGATCATTTGAACAATCGTTACGCTTCTCCAAGTTGATTATTTTCAAAAAGAAATGTTTGTTCATAAAACAATACAACTCTACATGATCAAATACCATTTATTCCAACAATTTTTTCATAGACGACAATTTGACCATTTTAAGATTAAAAAAAAAATGTTTGATATTTCCCTATGAAAAATTTGCATGGGGATAAGTAGTAAACACTTTGAGTTTTTTTCCTAGTTAACATATATCTAGTTTAATTATTGAACTTGATGCCTTGAACGGACAATCATCCTCTAAAGTAAACTAAAACAATTGAAGTCATACTGTTTTTCATTATGTCAAAGTTTGTTCTCATAATTAACTATTTTCAATTTGGTACTGAACATCACATGACCCCATGCGTATTTTTGAGAATTCGATCAGTCTTAAAATTCTCATAGAAGCAACCTCTTCACACTCATATAGGTCATTCCTATAAAGAACATCCTTATTCAACTATTCATAAAAACCATTAAAGGCATAATGTTTATGTAATACACCACACTAGCATTGTCTCATCCTCCTTAGAATGAGTAAGAAGAAAACTTTAATGCACTAAATTATCCAGAGGCTAGTTTGCATGTGAACCTAGATCTTGAGATCCTCATTCAACTAGGTTGGGTTGTTTCTCTAGTTAACTTTTTAAAATTATAAACTATGCTTTTTAAAATTATAAACTATAATAATCTCACTCTCCTCAATGATCATTCAACAAATTCTCTAGTTGAGCCTTTTGCAAGTGAATTGACAATATTATTAGTTTGAGCCAAGTCAATTTTCATCGGTACAAAACTAACTCAATTGGAGTCGAACCATTTGACCTGATCTGATTATGCCCCTACTTTTTGAACAATTGTTTTATTATTACTAATTGTCTTTTATCCTTTAATTCCTTTATTCTTTAGTTTGTTGGTTTTGTTAAGTGTAAATTCTTTTGACCTGTTTTGTAAATATTATTTATATGTTTAATTGTTTTCTGTATATAATGTTACTTTTTTTACTTTTTGTTTCTTTTGTACATAGGAAGGGTTTGACAATTAAGGGAACTAAAATACAAATATATATATATATATATATATATAATATATATATATATATATATATATATATATAAAAGTATATATTTATAATGTGGAAATTAAGATAGTTTGGGCAGAGATAACAATATGAGATAACTTTCACCTCTTATTGTCTTATACATAGAAAATGACATATTATACACATTTGTCCTTTTCTGTAAGTATTTTAAAGTTGAGAGTTCAAAACTAAAAAAAGCCATATCTATGGATTGAAAGATGAGCCAGTGAGGAATGGCATCAGAATATAATTTTTCAAAAATTTATTTAGTTCCTCCAATATTCCCTCTCCTATTGCTTTTAATTTGGTTGTTAATTTAGTAGTTGCTAAATTAAGGTGATGAATCAATAAATAGACATATTTTAGGAACATAAAAAAAATCGATAAACAAAATCACTAAAAATAAAATTTATTACACTTACTTTTCTTATTTTTTACAATTTTTCAATATTTTATTTTAAGGTCATCCATAACTAATTTTTTATTGAATATTTTATTGATGGGAAGAAATTTTGTTACATTCTTTAAACATATTTTACGTTTACGTTTTAACTATATTGTAATTGGACGACACATGCATTTGTCCTTATAAGTAATACTAGGTAAGGGACCTGTGCATTGCAAAACACATTCCTGACATCTTCTCGCCTGGTCTTTCTTTTCGCAAAACACCTTAATCGTAATAACACCACTTTCAAACAGTCTTGTCGCATAGCCTTTCTTGAGGACTGACTAAAACACCAAACTCTTTTTGCATAGACTACCCCAAACGTTTGCTTTTGGACATTTAGTCCAATTTTACTTTTTATCTTAACTACATGTCTTACAATAACGATATTCCAAGTTGCCTTATTCCACTCTATGTCCATATCATCAGCCTTCCAACTTAGAGAACCAAACCTCAAAGCCAATTGAAAGAATCTAATGTTGGGGTCAGGTTCATACTTTACTTCTAAAGTCAACTCTCGTAAGAATCAATTGAAAGAAAGGTTTAGAATATCAATTAAAAATTAGCAAACTTGGAGAATAAAAGAATATTGTATATTCATAGCATGGAAAATTAATCAAACATGCATCTTACATCAAAATCACAGTTTATCTTAAGGGGTCGTTTGGGGGAAGGAAAAGAAAGGAAATGAAATGACTATCTTGGTCCTTTCTTTGTTTGACCAATGGATTAAGGGGAGGCAAAAGAATACACTTAGTCTCTCTTATTCCTTCTCATTTCTCACTTATTACCTCACTTTCTCTATTTAATCATTTCATTTTTCAATATAATCCTTCCATTTCCTAATATAATTCTTCTCTTTCTTCTCCTTCTTCTCTTTACTCATTTATTTCTTCTTCTCTTTCTTCATTTATTTATTCTTCTCTCCAAATTAATCCTCTTATTTCTTCTCTTTCTCAAACAAATTAACAAATTAATTCACTTCTCTTCTTCTTCATTCTCTTTGTGCCAAACGAATTAGTCATCTTCTCGTATGTTGCTTATCGTTTTCATGAAGAAAAAATATTGAAAATGAAAGAAAAAATAAAAACAACATAATACAATTTTTTATTGTATAGGATTGATGATTCAAATTTAAAATACAAAATTTATTTTTGTATTCTATTTACAGTACAATTTGAATAAACATATTTGCCATAAATTAAAAAAAATAGCATATTTTTTTAATGTATTGGATTTACGGAACAAATTGAACTACAAATTGAATACAAATGAAAAATTAAATAATACAATTTATGTATGAATTGAATTTACAGTATAAATTTCATTAACATATTTTACACAACAAAAAAAATTAATACACTTTATTTTGTGGACTTGATTTAATGTTAAAAAGGAAAGAAAACAGTATTGTACAAATGAGAAAAAATACTCTACTTTTGAAAATATATTAGGTGTACGTTACAAGTAAAAAAAAATATTTATACAAAATCAACAAAAGAAAATCAATACAATTTTTTTGTGAACGGTTGGATTACGGTACAACCTAACTAAAAAAATGAATTCGAATACAATTTTTGGTTGCAAAAGTTTTATGGTACGAACAATTTACACAAATGCAAAAAATATTATCACATTTTTCATTCTGTATTGGCTTCACGAAAAACAAAACAATAATTTCATTTCCAGAAAAAAAAAATTATGTATCTTTTCTCATATTGATGTTAATGTACAAATAAAAAAATTACATAAATGAAAAAAAAATACAATTTTTTTTGTCATAATCCTTCCCACATAATCATTCTCCCAACCAAGGATTATAATAATATTCCATAATTCTTTCACTTAATCTTTCCCCCAAATAAGGATTATAAATAATCGTTCATATTCATTTCACTTAATCCTTCCCCCAAACAAGGATTATTATAATCATTTCCTCCGCTTAATCCTCCCCTTTTCTAATTCATTTTCCTCCTTATTTCTTTCCTTCCCCCAAACGACTCCTAAGCCTTAAACCATTTGTTACTTTCCGTCTTGTCAGTATAACCCAAAGTTGCTGTACTTCATGACTCTAAGAAAACAAGATTCAATATTTAACAAGTTAACAATTTAAAACAAAAAAATGGGTCTTTTAAAAAATATAACAAAACGGCGAAATATTTACACGGTATAGAACAATTTCAAAAAAGAAAAAAGTTCACATGCCCACAATGGAAAATTCAAAAAATGTCTCAATTAATTGACATCTAGCGCATGTAAAGTATATGGGAAGCGATCATTTAGATTTTGCTTTCCTACACAATTGTTTATTTGATCGTTTAGATTTGGCTCCTAAATCTAAACGATCAAATTTTAATCTAGACGATTTTTGTAATAGTTTTTTTGTACACGATCATTTACATTAATCGTTTAAATTTTGGTTGCTAATTCTCAACGTTTTTTTTGCTACTTGATTATATTTGAAAAACGATAGTTTATATTTGGAAAATGATCTTTTAGATTTGGTACACAATCGTTTAGTTCTTGTACACGATTGTTTATATTTGGAACACGGTCGTTTAGATTTGACTATCCATTATTTGAACGATTTTTTTTTCACAATCTTTTATATTTGGAACAACCAAATAACAATTTAAATTTTTTTAAAAGAATTATATCTTTTATATTAAAAAAAAGACGATGGAAAGAAAAGAAAATCACAGAAGAGGAAGGAAAGAAAGACGATGAAAAAGAATAGCAAACCTAGAATATTTTAAAAAAATGATCGTTTCATGGACTTTTTCATTTTGTTACATGGACCATAAATATTTTGACGATTTGTTATATTTATGAAAATTAACCCAAAAAAAGTAAATAAAGATTTAAGAATAGGGATTTAGACATAGAATCATGATTCAAATTCTCAAATAATGCAGCTTCCATCTCCATTCCTATGTTTATGAATTCTAGATCTAAATGAAAAATTATTATCTTAAATGAGATAATCTAAATGCATACTTCTAAAAGAATACTATTAGAAATTTGGTCTTTGCCGACGCAGGGAAACTCAAGTCTAACTTTCAAACTAAAATCCAACAAAAACTCGCCTACTAAGTGTCTTAAATCTTAAGATTAAAGGGATAAAAGCTCATGGCTGTGAAAGATTTTACAAAATCATTCTTTAATTTAATTTGGAAATCCCAAAATATCAGTACATTGACAATATTTAAAATCAAAATTCTACAAAAACAAAGCATGCTTTTAAATTAAAAGATAGAGAGAACTTACTAAGCATGCTTTTAAATTAAAAGATAGAGAGAACTTACTCTTCTTGACGTCTCTGAATCTACAATCCACCAAATTATGGACACCATCCGTCGAAGACTTTCTTATCCTCTGGGATGAGATTGATTTGTGAGAACTAATTGAAATGGTAAAAGGTTAAGAGAGAAAATATTTTGAATAAAAGCAAAATTATTACTTCTTTATTGATTAAGAAAAACGGTTTTTCTTCTACATATTTATAACTCTCTTTCTTTCATGGAGTAGGAAAATGAGTAGGAGAATCGTTAGATTCAATTAATTTTAAAAGTATTATATTAATAGAAATTTCAAATCAACTAACCAATTAACAGTGAATCAATTAATTAATAATTAATTAAATTATATTTAATTAACATTTCATTTAAATCATATATAATAAATATCTCCAATATCTTATCGTTTTAAATTAATTTAATTAAATAAAATTAAACAAAACTATTAATTAATAGCTAAATTAAATATCTTATATTTAACTTGATACTTGAATCATATTCAGATATAAATTTCTCTAGTAAGCAATAATTTTAATATGAATCCAATTCACATTAAATTAATATTTGAACTAATTCAAATATTTTATCTCTCATAAATTAATTTATAATCATATCTAAAATTAAATTTATATTATAAAATTTGATATAAATTTTATATTACAATGTATCAACATACATTACTATAATGCAAAGTGAGTTGTATCCATAGTGTATATTGTAATGTATCAACGATATTATACAATGTATCCAATGATACAAAAGCTAAGAAGGGAACCTAATGGACCTATAGATCAGAAGCTACAATGATATGAAATTAATTGGCTAAACTTATTAACAACATTAATCAATATTCATTAATTGTGTGTACACTCTCCTAAAAACACTTGAACTCTTCTCACTGTAGATATATTTATATGTCCACGGATATAGATCAATAACAATTGGGTCAAATTAATGTTTTACTATTTGGTTACCTATAGTCCTTAAATATCAATGTTCTCTAATAAATAACATGTTTATGGTCCAACCAATAGACAGAAACTGTTCTCGTGCCACAGAGAGGGTAGAGCCATTCGTTCAAGTCCCAGAGACACTATTTAAGAGAACAATTTTCTACTTATTCTAAAGTAGGAAATGAGTGAATTTCATCTTGTGTAATTATGTTCCTCGCTCCCCACTTGGTTTTGTCTGATCTTATGCAAATTCATTGCATAGGATACTCTCACTCGCATGTCACCTAGACGAACACGTTGGATCATTGTTTTTGTATCAAATGCAAAGTGAGTTGTATCCATAGTGTTACCAGGATAAGGTACCCAACCTTATCTATATACTACAGACCTATTAAATTGATCAAAATGTACCATTTTCTATCTTTTATTTGAGAAATAAAAAATTCTTTTTATTTACATATATGTATATATAAAAAAGAAATTCTATATTTATTCACTTAAAACAATAAAAAATTATACGACTAAAAAAATCTTATTTAATACATAAAATTATAAACAAATTTTTAATCTTTTTTTAGTTAAACCAACTTAAATTATTTCAACCTTTAATTTATTTGACTTCTCATTGTAATAATTTTAAAGAAAATGAAAGTAATAATTTAAATTTGAAAACTAAAATTAAAATTTAAAAAAAAAAAAACCCTCCATTTACCCACATGTTAAGCTCTAGGTTTTATACTATGGGTCAAACATGGACTTGACATCAAATGACAAGCCCACTTGATAAATGACAAAAAAAAAAAAAAAAAAAAAATTTAAAAGATATTAAGATTTATAGCAAAACTCGGGTTGTAGGCTTTTTTTATTTATTTTCAGACTATATAAGATTACACTAACATCCCCGATTTATGCCTGCAATTTATACAAGATTTTCGAATTTTTATAATTCATAATATATATAGTAATGACTATTTGAATTCAATTTTTTTTGTTACCTCTAAAATAATGGTTAATATAATTTCATCACTTTTCGTTTCATAAAGTTCCTTTTGATATTTATTAATATTTTATACATATTTTGCATATTTCTAATAACAATTAGAAGTTAGATTTTATAACATCCAATCCAATCAAATCGTCAATTTGAATTCTTTTAAATGACCATATCCCTAAAATAATGGCAAACATAAATTCAACGTTTGTTTAATATTTATAAAAAAATTTAAATTTAAATACCTCCAAAATACATAGGCTTAATAACCATTTGAATTTAAAATTTTATGATTTCCTAAAATCATGCTAATTACAATTATTCACTTATTTTATTAAAGCAAACTCACGACTTAAGTCGTGCTATTTAGTTTAGTTGATATCCCTAAAATAATGGCAAACATAAATTCAATATTTTTTTATTATTTATATTCCAAAATATTTATAAAAATTTGAATTTAAACACCTAAAAAATACAAGAATTTCATTTTTTATATTTTCAGCCGATTTTACGTGTATAGAGAAAAATTCTTATCTGATAGGTATAGTGTACTTGAGTAGGATTATTCTAAGAAAATTTTGATATTTCCCCTATAATCGTGCTACTTGATTGACTTTCCTAAATTTTTCATATTTCTAATAACAATTTATTTAACATAATAATAAATTGAAATTAAAATTGTATTTTACCCCTATAATTATGATGCATTTAATAGGATTATTCTAAGAAAATTTTGATCCCCTATGATCGTGGTACTTATTGATTTTCCTAAAACGATATCCAACATAATTTCAAAATTTTAGGATTATCTTGTTAATATCTCTTATATTTTTTTTTTATAATTATTTTTTAAAAATAGATTTTAAATTTTGATTTGAAACCGCCAAAATATTAAAATTGCTTTAAAATTTTATAAAAATAGGCATTGTTAATAATAATTTCAATTTAAAATTTTATCATCCCTAACATCGTGCTAAGATCATCCACTTATGTTATTAAAATTTTTACCATCTCCTAAAATCGTGTCATTTGTTTTATATCTTCAAAATAATGACAAACATAAATTTAACATTTTCGAATTATTTATATTTCAAAATTTATAAAAAAATTGAATATTTTATTTTTGAAATGAATTAATTGAGAAGAAAAAAATTGTTTTATTTAAATTTGAAAAGAAAAAAGGAAAAGGAAAAGGAAGATATTTAAGGGAAAAGAATAATATAATAATATTTATTATTATTAATAATATTATTATTACTATTCATCATCTACTTCACTCTCATCAAACCCTAGCGTCGCCGACACCTCCATCTTCGTTTGAGTGTTCTCCATCCAGTCGAGATCTCCACCTTTGTAGCCATCCCCTCCATTCTGTTGACCGATAACTAAGCCGTAAGGAAACGTCTCCTTCACTGCACGTCACTAGTCGCATTTTTATTTCATCCAAGGCTGAGCACCTTTGCGCCGCTTGTTCCTTCATTCATTGCACCCTCAGCCGTGTCGGTCATCTTCATTACCATTCGTTCACCGGTTTTGCCAAAACTTCCAGCCACCTTTAGTCGTCGAATTTTAGTGACTTTGTGATTGTTGGAGTTTTGTTGTACTTTTACTTAATTACCCCTTGAAGTTAAGAAAACCCTTTGTTTTGTGTTGAATGTATGAACACATTGAAGGTTTTGAAGAGAACGAAGCTTGAAGCTCTAATCTTTTCTACAATTGATCAAAGACTTTGAAGATTTGGTGGAATCTAGGAAAGTGAAAGATAATGAAACTGTATTTTTTTCGACTTTGAATACCTAAACGTGCACAATTTCAACAAGAATGTGTTATTTAATTACAAAGTATTTGAGTTTTAGATGAACAAGTGTATTTAGGACTGTTTTTGAATTGATGAGTCATTGTTCTATTTATTTATTTTTTAGATTTTTTAATTTTGCTATTCTACCAATTTAAAAATAAATTTACTATTTTTCTGAAGTAAAAATGATAATGTGATATTCCATCACAAAAGAAAGAGAGAAAGAGATTGGTCTGATTTAGCCTATATATATATATATGTAATGGTAAGTGGTAAGCTTTATTTCATCACGAAAGAAAGGAAAGTGGTATGATTTAATCCTCCAATTTTGTGTGGTTGGTGTGTGCTTTTTTCAAGTAAGGCTTGAAGTATTGAGATCCAACCCCCAAGTTGGCCCATCCCATCCCTTAACCATTCAGATTCAGCACACCCTTTGCCGCTCCCTGCCGCAACCTTTCCATCATTCCCATAAGCTTTCATCATTAAGCAACAACAATTCTTTGTGGCGCCATTAATGCAGCTTCCCTATCCCCATAGCAGTTCCTCAACAAGATAACCTCCTATGAACTGGGTCGCCTCACAGCTTGTGAAACAATCAGGATCTCATTAGCTTCTTAGAATTTCTCTTGTTCTTACACTACCCATTCTTCCATTTTCATTTCTTTTACTTGCCTTTTAGGCCTTATTTTCTGTTTCTATGGTGATTCCATTATCTGGGTGGATCGTCATTTGATTTGTAGCTTTGTTTTCATAAATTTAGCAATATTTCATTGCGACCCAAGTGGAGTTCATTTGATGAGTTGGGTTTCCCTTTCGTCTGACAAATCTTTCCTTCTACCCCTTGGTGTGGACGGTTTTCGGGGTTCGGTTTCTTCAATTCAACTTGTTGTTGATTGTTGGTTGCGTTTCCCCCTCTCTTTGGGATTTGGGATTTCGTGAATTATGTCAATGGATGCTTCAGAGCTTTCGGATTTGGAGGTCGAGAATGGAGTGAAACATTGCGGGTTTGAGGATGAACCTGAAACTATTGCTATAATGGATGCTGTCAAAGTTTTGTTGCAGGGTTTAGGGGAAGATATCAACAGAGAGGGTATCAAAAAGACCCCTCTTCGGGTGGCCAAGGCTCTTAGAGAAGGAACAAGAGGTGAGAGTTGCCTTATTTCACTGTCTTTATTTTAGTTGAGAAAGCCTCAGAGAGACACTATTTATAAAAGACTTGCCACTATTGATTGTGCATGTGTTGTTAGGTGTGTTTTGTCCGTTATTTCTTAATTTGTATTCATCGTGCTCACTTTCTAGCTGCGTTTTAAGAGATTTTGTACCATCTATCAGCTGTTTGTGTATTTATTCTTTGTAATAATTTAAAGCATACTGATTGTTTGGAAGTCTTTCAAAATATCTAATGTAAATATTGCTATGCTATCTGCTCTCTTGCTTTTATTAGTTCTTAATCATTGTTTTTAGAAAGAGAAACCATGGCTCACAGCTAACTGCCAAACTGCCTTTTAGATTCCAAAAAGTTGAGATAGATGAAAATCCTTATATCATGCTTGCGATATATTTCTGTGTAACGAAAGTATGTCATAAGTAGAGTTTCTTCTAATTTCTGACTTATATGTTCGTTTTTTTTAAAAAAAAATCTGACCCCACAATTCTTTTCATTTACTTCTGTAATTTATTGCAGTCTATGCCTCCATCGACCACCTTTCCCACCTTCCCCATCTTTCATTTTCTTAAAACATTAAGAAAAAGATCTGTCGTGTTTAAATGTTTCTGAAAAAAGCCACTTTGTTTGGTGTTGTGTATGCTTTTATACTGGAAAACACATGAATGGGGTTTCCACAAATCTTACTTTTTTTTCTTTTCTGTTTCTTATAATTTTTATTAGAACTATCTAGAACTTGCCAATTTTTAGTCTATAGAAGCAGATTAGACCCATGTGTCAATCCCAACCTCTTAGAGTTACTATTACCATCCTCTGCTCAAGAGCACCATGGCACAACCTATAGAACAGATTCTGTTCAAGTAAGGTCATACCTCACTTTGTTCTAATTCTCAACTGGTAGTCACTGATGACTGATCTCACCCTACTTTTTGGTTGCTAGTGCTTGATGAAATTTAGTTGTGGGATTTGCTGTTGCTCAGCCGTCAGTGGTTACAGAAAGGGGAAAGAGGGAGGGATGACTAGTGAGGGGATGAGAATAATTTAATTTTAGTTTTTCATTTCTTAAAATGAAGTTTCTTTACCAACTTTTCTTCTTCAAATTACATTTGAAGTCTAAGCTATCTTGGTGGAATAGAAGCACAAAGTTTTTATTAAAGTAATTGTACGAACTTGAAATTTTATAATATGGATGATGATGTTCAACTAGGCCTTTTATATTTGTCCATAGATGGACATAGAACTGCACGGCTCTTCACAATGCATAGCTTATTTCATAATTTGTTCCGAGATTAAATATATTGTGTTTTGAGAATTAAGAGCATTGTATCCTTATTTTGGCTCTCTTTTACTCGTTGAATCTGTTCATGCTATGTCTGACTTGAAATATATGACCCTGATGTTTTCGTAATTTTGGTTTTGGTTCTCAAGGGCTAACAATTTCGTAAACTAGGATAATCATAGTCATAAGAAGATGGGATGAAGAAATTGTTTGGAAAAATAGGAAATTAAAAAAACTGAAATTTTTAATAGAAATAATTATCTGATGAAAATAACAGTGCCATCTCTTCAATGTATTCCATTTTATTTCAGGCTATGGACAGACAGCCAATGAAATTATTCAAAGTGCTTTATTTCCTGAAGATGGACTGCATAATGGTGTTGGTCAGGCTGGAGGTGCAGGTGGGATTGTGATTGTTCGAGATATCGACTTCTTCTCATATTGTGAGTCATGTCTGCTTCCATTTCAAGTGAAATGTCATGTGGGCTATGTTCCATCTGGTCAACGAGTTGTAGGGCTCAGCAAGCTCTCTCGAGTGGCAGATGTGTTTGCAAAGCGACTTCAAAAGCCTCAGCGTCTAGCTGATCAGATTTGTTCAGCTCTGCAACATGGGATCAAGCCAGGAGGTGTTGCTGTTGTTATTCATTGTTTGCACACTCATTTCCCCAGCTTGGAGTCGTTCTTTCTTGACTCAAAATCCCCGGGATGGGTCAAAGTACAGGTGCAATCTGGTTCAGGAGCTTTCGAAAGCCAAGATGCTGATATCTGGATGGACTTTTTCAGTCTTTTAAAATTTAGAGGCACATATCCGACTAAAGCTGGGGCACCAGATTCAAATGCTCAACATTGGTGTCCATCTCATTTTTCTTCAGCTTCTAAATTCTCAACCAAACCTGAACCGTTAAATCTGAAAATGACCAATGCAGTGACATCTATTTTGAGGTCTTTAGGTGAAGATCCATCAAGAAAAGAGCTTCTTGGAACACCTGGTCACTTCGTGAACTGGCTAATGAACTTCCAAAACTGTAATGTGGAAATGAAGATGGATATGAACAAGCTCAATGGCTTTGCTAATGGTAGAAATCATTTCGATCACAACGAGAACAGTAACCTCTCCGAGAAACAGATTCAATCACAGATGAATTTCTTGTTCTGGTCTCAATGTGAGCACCATTTGCTCCCCTTCTACGGCGTTGTCCATATAGGATTCATAAGAGATGATGGACTCACTCCCCTTGAGAAATCACTTTTAAACTCAGTAATACATTTTTATGGGTTTAAGCTTCAAGTACAGGAAAGAATGACCAGGCAGATAGCAGAGACGGTTTCATCATTATTAGGAACAGACGTGATAGTTGTTGTGGAGGGAAGTCATACCTGTATGATCTCAAGAGGAATTGAGAAGTTCGGTAGCACAACAGCTACAATTGCTGCGCTTGGTCGGTTTTCATCTGATGCAGCTGTAAGGTCCATGTTCTTGCAGAGCATTCCACAAACTACCATTGGAGAACTGTAAAGTCAAGCTTATGGTTATCCTTTTGCGTTTCTCGGGAGGTTCGTACTCAGTCCCATTGCACTGATATTGTCTGCTTCCTCTCTCGAAGCCTTTTCACAATAAACTCTTGGGTCATGTCAAAGCGTTAGAATGTCAAATATAAGTTTTGCTCAATTTGATTAGTGGCTACATACACAACTGGCTGGCAGGGTATATTTTGTGGGTCATTGCCCCATTCGTAGTCTATTTAGTTATTTTAGACCTAAGGGATTCGAAAGAGATACCCTTTTATACTTTATTTTTGTGGTTTAGGAGCCCAGGAGTTATAGCTTTTCAACAATTTCCATGGCCAATTTTGGTGCAATTTCATTACTAGGATGTATATCAATGAAACCTATATGTATTTGAGTCCACAATATATTTATATCAATTCTTCACTATTTGGGTCAAATCTTAGCTTGCTGAGGGAAATGCGTTTTTTCTTCCTTCTGTACTTCCATAATTTTATAGTTATGTAAAAAATAGTCTTGAAAAACCCTAAAATCTCTTAAATAGTCTTGAATGTTGTACTGTTTCAAACTATTCTTTTAGAAAATATGCTATTGAAACTTCTAACTTTTTTGGTTATTGAAAATATCGATTTAAAAGGTTTTCAATTATGGTCAGAAAATGGACAGTAAATCAAACATATTTTCAAGAGTTTATTGAAATTTCCAAATCAGTTTAGTTAATTATTCAAAATATGTTTGATTTTATATTTTCAATATGTGTTTCTCATACAATCAATATTGAGAGTTGCAATCATGAGAAAGGTGTCTCATAGTGTTTTTAATATTTTCAAAATAGCATCCTATAAGCCCATGATTCATACTAGAATTTAGAATTTGGACTTGACACCTAACTATTCCAACGTTCTCTTGCCACCTGACAACATTGCTATTACTTGTGTTGAAGCAATATTATTTGTCTTGTGTTCTCACGAAAAATTGGTACACATTTGTCGTTGTTATGGATCTCTCGTGGATTTGTCTACCGATCTGGTTTCATTTTCATTTTTCGAGCGTAGAAGTTCTTTATACTAATGTGGTGCCAGACCTAACACATTTTTCATTTGTGTATCCATTTACTCAACTTGGTTGACCTAAATCACTAGACTGACTTTTCTTTTTGGACACATTTTTTCATGTTACCTCTAAGTTTACCTTGACATAGACTCTACCATGAATATTGAGTTTTCTAGGGCAATCTTCAACTTCTTGAATTGTTTCCAAGAGTGAAGACTATTCCCACAAATTTTAATCATACTTTCATATCTACTTGATTCACTCATTTGAAATGGTTTTGGTACATTCATGTGTTTCTCTTCTAGTTGAGCGTTACTCTCCAAGACATAGATTAATATGCCTTAATCATCAAAATTGAGTTTGGAATCTTCAAATGTGTTAAAAGTGATTTTAATCCTAAACCTATGTGATTTTAATTTAAAACCTTAAATATGACCTTCAAGGTGAGTGAACCTCGAATTTTTGTTTCGCATGGTGTTTTGTGCTACTGCAAATTCTACATCGTATAAAAAGAGATGGTGAGTGTCTAATAGGATCCATAGAATCATCACAGTATTGACAAAAAATTCTAATTTAAACGGTTAATATTTCAGCATTGTCCCACACTGTACAATCAGTAAACATTAACAATATCATTTAGGCACCTATTGTTTAATAGTTTGTTGCAACGTTATTTCTCAAACTCTGTACACTGACAAAAGAAGATACTGAAGTCCAAGACACTGCCCCTTCTTTACTCGTCAAGCCACAAATGCCGAATCTCAGGCCAAACTATCTCCACTGCATTCTTCGGCTTCTGTTGCTCAAGACAACAATGAACGTATACCTGATACAGAGAAGCTGAGATGAAAACAATCATTAGAATGGCTACAAAGTAGATATCCGCCGCTGATACAGAGAACATATCCTGCAAGTTAGAAATCGATTTTGATTAGTGATCCCTTGGTGAAGCAAAACATTGAACTGTTCGATGCATGCACATACTCTGATATTTAAAAAGAACTAAGTGAGAGACATCTGAATAGGTTCCATCATTTGTAGGGGTATGTGGCACAAAATAAACAAGGCCTAACGAGTGAACTATCCAAAATAATTAGAGAAATAACATTACAGAAGTTCAATAGTCAAGTCAAATCATCATTACAATCAAATGTAAAAAGATGAGAGAGAAAAAAATTGACCTTTAAGGAGCCTAGTAAGATAAATCTTGAAAATCTTTTATCATAGCTCAAATAAAAAACCGAGTGTGGGTGGTTGTTCAAAATTTAAGGGTAGAAGAGAAACATTCAGGGTGGAAAATTTAGGTCTATATTAATGTAAAAAATGAGGTGGATGGCATTAAACAACAAGCGAGAGTTTCCCAACTCAGCAAGTCAGAAACAACCTCCTCTAAAACTTAGGAAAGCCTCAACTGCCTATATTATGTACCACCACATAACAACTATCATATAGTCACGAAATGCTTTAAGAGACAGCAGTTCCAAAATGTGATTCCAAACACTTCAATATTTCATGTCCTGGCCTGTCGAGAAAGAAAATATTGTCCTTAGAAAGGCGATAGTTGTGTTGAAAAAAGGATTCAACTCACTTTAACCTCAAGACCATTTGGTTTCTCCCCTTATAAAGTGTGTCTATAGGAATGAAAATACAAGACTGTTGACCTCTAAAAAGGTTCCACAGAAACAGAGCAAAAATGACCATGAGATTTCGACAACAGTTAGGTTGAAAAATTGGAAAGGGCAATTGCCCGTCTGTGAATGACCAAAGAGTACACCAGCAAAAGACAATCACTCAAACACACAAAAGCCCGGCTCCAGCAATAAAGACCACTTATTACTCCCTCCATCTTTAACTGTATCAAAAACAACTTTACTTCAAGAATCAAGAAATACTCATTGTCTTCCTATAAGTTATAACTGCATGAGAATTGCGGTCCTTCTAGTGTCTGTTATGTTCGGGTTTTTGCTCATCCTCAGACAAGGAATATGTCCAATTCAATAAAACCATTTTGTCAAAAAAGGAAAAGAACAGTTTAAGAAGGTAGCATATGTCCTAATCCATAACAAGATAACTAAAATGAGTAGAAGGATGTGAAGCTCTCATGAGAAGAAGAAAGAAACCTTGATCACTGTCCAGCGCTTAGGTGGAAGGTTTTTATCAGCATGCTCCAGACAGTAATGTAACATATCAATTATTGTCAACTCCGTGACCGGATCATACCTATCTGCTAGCACAATGGAATACCGTTATTTGTATTGATAAAGAAAAAATTTGAGAAATGATTCCAATTCCACTCCAGTGATATCAAATGAAGTTTTCAAAAAAAAAAAATGCAAGATAATAATAAAACGATGAATAAATACTGAATCAAATTTCACAATGATAATGGAAACAATATTTTGATACCTGGGATGTCAAATATTTGTTTTGTCGATGGAATACCTAATAGATTTCCTAAATGACCACGTACACGAACATTTTCCGCAAAGGAAAGTAGATCTCCATGAGTTAAAACAACAACTGGTTTATCATCTGTGACAAGAATGAAAATAGTTATTTTTTCTCACTAGCATAGCATCGGGAAAAGAAAATGACAGAATGAAGTGGAAAAACGAAGAAGATTAGACATACAACATGCAACCATTGTGAAATGTGTGATAAATACCAAACTTTACTAGGCAAAAACAGTTTGGTTCTTGTCTTTCAAATGTGCAGTATGAATGTATACATATCGATAGGTCACAGCAGGTTCCGTATGTTAAGCCAAGTTGGAGATATGGAAGTCAGATGGCTAAACAATAAACACATGCATATGGGGGTATATTTAGAGTAATACTGGAAATATATCAATTTTTGCTAAAGGTTGAACATAAACTTCAGCACTTCATCCCATTCCTAGAAATTATTTTTGGACAAATTGACCACCGACCACTTTCAGAACAAGCAAATACAATAAAATTTCCCAATTTTTTCTGAGATTGAGATAGGCTTATCAATCCTCATATTGATAATAATCAGTACTCAAGTTATAAATATATTCTCCAAATACAGAATATTCAGAAAAAGGAATCATCACAATTTAACACGAATAAAATAATTCCAAATCTTCCAAGAAACATGAATCTTTTTAAGGAAACCATCCAGTTACTTTTGTCAACATGATATTATATTTCATTATGAGTGGGTAATTTCACCTCCGTATGATAAATAAGGGCAATTGAATGCAGTTGTTATCACTCTGTCATAATCCTTCTGTTTATCATCACCATCTATTGATTTAAGAACTGAAAGGCCATCAACAACAAATATGACAAAATTGATTATTCTGACCACCCTAGAACGAGGGAAGCTTTGGCGAGCTTTACACCTCATTCTATTTATTAAACTCGAAGCATCAGATTTCCTGGGAAGTTATTTACAGAAATGAATGAATTTAATGAGGACTGAATTTAAAAATGATCGTAGAAGAAAAATGTTTCAATGTTAAAACCTCAACCTGGTGACAAGCTTGCCATGGTGAACGCCCTTGCTCATCCATTGTTTCAACATTTCAATGTTATCAGAGGGATCATTAGACAGACCACGTGTGTCATATAAACAAAAAGATTTTGACTTCCTGAGGATCATATATTCATGAAGGAAAAAGGTTCCATCTTCACCAGATGAATTACCTACACCCAAAGATATTACAAATTTTAAGTTCAAATAGGTGACTACTATTTTCATATTGAGAGAACACCCCAAATGAATTTAGAGAAATACATGATACTTGTGCTCTTTCTGGGGCAAAATGGTCCTCCTCAAACACCTTGGAGATCCTATTTATAAGACTACTTTTACCAGACCCTTTTGGACCAATCAATATAAGTGATGTTGTTTGTGGGATATCGTAGTCCGATAATTTCATTCCACCTACCTGCTCAATCCATGCTCCAGGAGAATAGCTGCCAAATAAAGGCTAGTATGTCAATATGAGCAAACTGCAAAGTGTAGCAGCAATCTTGAAAATTATGAGTATAGCACTCATTAACTGTCATCAACTTAATTAGTTCATCTACAACTCAGATAAGACGTTTGCACCACAATTTCAGTATTACTAGGGACAACAAACTCCTTTCTTCTCCAAGAGATGTTAGACCTTTATCCGCACACAAGGATATCAAAGGACCATTAGGGAAGCTCACTTTATAGCTTTCACGCATAGCTTCAAAATTTCCAACTTTACCCTTCACAAAAACAAACGTGGTAAAAGTACAAAACCTTTTTTAAGCAGATTCCCACAACATTACCACATTCCTCAACAATCAATCCCCATAAACAAAATAAACCAATTACTACTTTGAACATATCTAGATATATTTAAGCTAAAAGTTAATAGCGATACCTCAAAATTTTTTGCTTAGCCTGGTTCAAGTTTTCACTACGAATCCGTAACTGATCATAGCTCTCTATGATCTCTCTGTGTACCCTATTTCTCCTCATCCGACAGATATCCACATCCAAAGCAGCCGAAGAGTATTCAGATTCAATCTCTTCAAATTCTCCGATGATACATCCATTTTCCACATTCATCTGATCATCCTCAGTTTCCATGCTAAATTTATTGTCACCCCTTTGTCATAAAGAACAATACCCAAAATAAGCAGCCCAATAAAACTAGAAGGGTTTTAACATGAAAATGAATGATCCAGATAAAATGAAACATAGCAAAGAAACCGTATACCTGAGGAGAGTGGGTAATTGAGTAGAAATTTGAGACTGATGATGCTCAAGAGAGGAACACCCATCTGGAATTGGATTGGGATATAAAGTAAAATGGTATGGGAAAATTAGTTGGAAAAGAAATGAAAGTTGATGCAGTGCAGAGACATGGAAAGTAGTCCGTAGCTTGTTGGATCAAAAGAAGAGAGAAATAAATAAAGGAAGAGAGAAATAAATAAAAGAAGAGAGGTTACCATGAAGGATGGAAGAAGAAGTATAAAGAGGAAGTGCATCGCCGCCCATGGCTGGCCGAAAGATCAGCGTTTTCTTGTGCGCTAAGATTTCTGAGGTGCTTTCGTTTTGCAGCTCCAAGCGTAATTCTAAGGGTGATGGGTTTGGTTTAGATTATTTTGCGTTTAATTTGGTAAAAAATGTATTTATAATTGGTAGTGTTTGATAAATTAAAATAATGCATTTTTAAAAAATTTAATTATAAAATAATAAATTTTAGAGAAATCTTTCGAATCGAGAGTTTTAGGGTCAGTTTGGATTGTCTTTTAAAAAAATAATTTTTTAAGAATAAATTTTCTAAAATACTTGTTTTTGTAAAATAAGTTTAAAATCTAAACACTTAAGTGTTTGTTTGGTTTGACTTATTTATAAAAGTTTATATACAAAATTGTGTTTGATTTGTATTCTACTAATAATATTTTATACCTAGATTAAATTACCATAAAATGCTACTAACTATTATGAATTAATTTCATAACAAAATACAAACATTTTAAATCTTTTTATCAAAAATATGTTCTAAAATTATTTTAAAATTATTAATCTTTTAAGTACTCGAAACTAAATATTAATTTTATTATTGTTGTTGTTATTATTATTATTATTAGTATTTTGGACAATTTAATTTTAAAAGCATAAATATTTTGAAACGTAAATACATAACTATATGAAAAAGATTAGTTGATTTTCAATAACAAAATATAAATAACGTTCTTAATTCATTTTCATTTCGTGAGCCGAACGATCATGTTCTTTATTAACGTTCTCATGATTTTTTTCACACATGTTAATGCGAAGTAGATTTGGTTGAAATAGAAACATTTGCAAATCCCTATATTTAAATGTATATGAACACATTGAAAAAATATTTAAAGTATTTAAAAAAAGAAAAAAAATGACGAAGTGAAAAATAGATAGTAAAAATGAATAGAAAAAACAGAAAGAGAAAAATACAAATTTTGAAGGAATTTCTCGTTAAACACCAAATAAACATTTATTCTAAAATCTAGTTGAATGTATTTTTTCTAAAATGATTTATTTCATAATCTCATTTTTCCAAAATTTATATTAGACAAATGTCAAACACCTCAATTTATCTTAAAATGAATTATTTTGAAAATTAAACACTTCAAAAATCAATCCAAACACACCCTAAAATATCAAAATCTATTTCATTTTAAAAACTAAGTGATTGATCGGGAATTTGGCAAAATTTTCAAATTTAGATGAAAATTACAAAATTTCCCTTCATAAACCTAAAATAAAATTAACTAAAATATCAGAATATATTTCTTTTCAAAAAAATCAAAATATATGTATTTTCTTTTTTATCAAATTAGATCCTTACGGTAATTTGAGATAAGTATAAACATTTTCTGCATATGACAAACCAAACAAAATTCATATATAAACACTTATAAAAAAGTCTAACCAAACATTAAGTGTTTAAATTTTAAACTCATTTCCAAAAAAATTGTTTAAAAGGAAATATATTCTTGAAAAACGTTTTGTTCTTAATTCAATCCAAACAGATCCAAAAATGACTGATCAAATCAATAGAGTTTGATGTGTAAAATCAAACCGTTTAAATAACGATATCTGAATATACCATGATTAAATCTTACTTTATAAATCTGTAATCAAGGATTGAATGTACTAAAATACTAGGGGTCGTTTGGCACTCATACTATGAACGAGTGGAATAGCTTACTCCAAGTTTGACTTAAGGATTATCATAATCCTAAATTAGAACTATTCTACCTTTTTTTTTCTTATTTCTCTTATTCTTCACTCTCTCCTTTCACTATTCCTCACTCTCCCTATCAATGTTCTTCATCCCATCTTTTGTATATGTCATTATTCCTCTCTCCTCCATTTCACTATTCTACATTTCTCTACCCTAAACATAGATTATAATAACTGTAACTACAATGATTTGCATCCAAAAATCAGACTATAATAATTCACAAACTATTATAACCTACATACTATAATAACCTTTCATGTATATCCCAAAAGTGTTATTTAATATCACTAATACATGTTGGCATAATTTTTATGTTGCATAATTCATTAAAGTGGTGAGTAATGTTCGTTCCGAACATGTGAAAATGTAGAATATTAACATGTCCACAAAACAAAAGTTTAATACCATCATATACCACTATATATCATCCTCTAGTTTTTTTTTAAATGCAAAAAATAAGTTTTCAATGTACCATTTTGATATCTTTATCGTGGGATTTATTGAAAATTAGTTCATATACTTTTCAAATATTTAATTTTAATGCTTTGAATATAAAATAAAAAAAAAAAAACAACATCAATTTTAATCCCTGAACTTTGAGGTTCGTATCAATTTAAACTATAAACTCATAATTGTATTATTTTTAACCTTGAACTTTTGGGAATGTATCAATTTAAATCTCAAACTACTAGTTATGTCAAACTAGTAGTTATATCAAACTAGTTCTTGAACTTTCTTAAGTGTATCAATCTAAACCTTTGACTTCCATAGTTGTATCAATTTAAATCTTCCAAGAGAGTGGAAGAACAACAAGAAAAACCCAAAGAAGATGGAGAGAGAGAAAATAAACTCTCTATTTATGTTTTATTTTAATACACTTACGAAACTTAATGGTTTAATTAAACTAATACATTTATGAAAGTCTATAGTCTAATTTGATATAACTACTAATTTGAGGTTTAAATTGAGATAACCTTAAAGTCCAAAGTTTAAATTGATAAAATTATTAGTTTATGGTTTAAATTGATACAATTATTAGTTATGGTTTAAATTGATAAAATTACTAGTTTATGGTTTAAATTGATATGACCTTGAAATATACAAACTCGATACACCTGATACACATTTATATATATAAATGTTGAAAATGACAAAATATTAAAGATTTTTTAAGTTAATGATAATTAAGTAAATATGTCTAATGGCATTTGGGTAAATAAACAATGTAAAATCTTTGTAAATAAGTTTATCTTTATTAACTTTAGAGCTCAAAAAACGTGAAACACTTTTTTAGAGAGTGTTTGGGGGCAATTAGCGGGTTATAATAGTTTGTGTTTGGATTGTAAATTATTTTAGTTTGAGCTATAATAGTATGTGTTTATGATTAATATTTCTATAATAAATATATTTTTTTCTCTAATCATTTAACAAAAATTCAAAATCTTTTATCATAAATCCAAATATTTTGGCATATGAAGTCTGTACTGAGTGTATATCAAATGTTTATCAAATGTATATTAAGTGTGATCAAGTACGTATCAAGTGTATATCAAGTATATCATGTATCAAGTGTATATCAAGTATATCGTGTCTCAATTGTAAATCACGTGTATCAAATGTGTATCAAGTGTATTTGTAAACCCTAGACCTAAAAACCCCTAAGTCCTTTAAGAGGTATAGAGGAGAAGTTGGAAGTTGAAGTTTGTTTTAAGTTTAGTAAAACATATGGAAGGAAATTTTAGTAAAAGTTGATGTTTACCCAAGTGTCATAGTTTAAGTGTTGTTGTAGCTAAAGTGACCTTAAGGAAGGAAATTTTAACCAAGTGTTGGTGTTAGACGGTCAAAGAGAGGTTAGCAAGATGGAGAAAAGGCTAAGTATCAAACATGGCATTTTGAGCCAAGGCTAGGAGGCCAAAGATTTCAAAATAACCTTTAAGGACAGGAGGTAGGCGCCCAATTACGTTCGACCAATTTCCTAGTTTAGCTCCCCAAGACAAGGTCTTTCGGCTTGGTTTGGAATCTTAATCAAAATGAGCTCACTTCTCATCTAGAATCCTTGGCACTTTTTAATTCTTTTCTCAACAAAATCAAGGTAAAAAGCAACCTCAAATGGCCTGAACTCTCTCTATTTATAGACCTTTTTGGAGAGTTTTTCCATACTAAAATGATTTCTCTAACTGACGATAGAAAATGGCTCAATCTTGAAATGTCACATACCTTTACCAACACTTATCTTGAACTTAGATTGGACGGTCGGGTCCCATCAATCGTTGACCTACTGATATCTTAATCACCTCACTGTCTCTAGATCTAGATGAAGTAGGTTTTGTCCATTTAGTCATCGCACACCCTTTTCGTGTAAGGATCCTTATCACAAAACTCATTCGTAAACTTGTGTTTTACTGACAGAATTTTTCTTGCACATTATTCTTATCGTAAGGCTTTCATCGCGTTGGTGATTTGCAATTGAGGCCTTACAACCTAAGCCTGCAGGTATGACAAATGGGGTAGGTGTTTAGTTGAAGTGACTAGATGATCCTCAAGGAAGAGTAAAAGTCTAAATGTTTTTTTAGAAGAGAGTCAAGCAACTTAAAGGAGTTTAGCTTTCCAAGGAGATAAGGTTGGCGTCTCAACAAAAGTGTCTATTCGTAACTGACGTTTGACTTATGTGTCAAGTTTGGATTGGTTGTAGAAAGCGACGAAATGGAAAGGTGTCAAGTGTAAAGTAGGGAAATAACCCTTGGATGTGAAAGGTCACTATAAATAGGACCGAAGATGTAACGACCCAACTTTTTATACTAAGTTGAGGTCGTTACTACTAAATTAAATAAAGATTTTTATTTAAAAAGAAAATAAGATACTAAATCTTCCAATAAAAACCCTAAATACTTATTTAGAAATCATAAATAATTTATGTAGAAAAAAGTAAAATGTCAAATACTATTTGAGGCCCTATTTAAAAATAATAAGAGAATATCATAAGAGTACTCATGAGTTCTGAAATTTTAAATAAAATACTATGAATCAAAATATTGAAAACAATAAGCGAAAGCAATCATAAACTTTCACCTATGTTAAACCACGGTCACTTTTTGTCATTCGCCAGCCTTCCTTTACCTCTACCTTTGTCTGAAAAATTAAACATAGAAAGAGTCGGTATAAACAAATAGTCAGTAAGGGGCCCACTACTAGCCTCGCTAGGCGTATGTTAACTTCCCATTAGGATCCTGAAAGAAAGTACCCCATAACTATTGTGCTCTCAAACACACGGTATCTAGTGATCCCAAAGGAAACACATTTGGTTTTCAGTGACCCGAAGGAACACCTAAGAGAATCAGGCTGTAAATGACCCTATCAGATCACTCCTAAAACATATACCGATGGTGATCTCGAGGGACAAGGTTGGTAGGGCCAAAGACGATGAGTGTGAAGGAACTGAGCCAGAAAAATGAAGTCATGAAGGTGATCCCTGAAATGGTTGTTAGGCAACTTAGGAGAAGGATGAAAAAGAGGTCTTTTCACCTCAAAATACCCAATTGTAAGAAGCGGCATTGGGTAGTGGAGGAAGAAAAGTGAATCAGAACTCAGTTTTAATTCTATGCCTAGCGAGAAATGAAATGTTACTGTTAAGTTTGAACTTGTGTAAAGTGTCAAGTTAATAAAAAAAGAGAAGTTATATTTATTTTGCTACTTATTATTTGTTTTTACCTCTTAGTAACGAATTTCTTTGTTGTGATAAGAGTGATAAGCGATGGAGTAAGTCTAAAGGTTACAAATCTTTTCACTGCAATGAGTAAAGTCTCTAAGGTTTGAGGTGAAGGCCTTGCGATAAAGCAAGTTGGAGTAAGTTGTTTTGCTTACTAGACGTTCTTTGCGTCGTCTTCTGCTAAGATAAGTGACGAGTGTCTAGGCAGCACGTCCACCATTTGGTTGCGAGAAATGGGATTTGAGGCGAGGCGTGACTTTGGAAAGCTTTCAGAAATAGGATAAAATTTTTGGGGTTAAAGAGTTTTGTGATTGCTTTTTAAAATAAAAAGATTTAGGACAAATAAGTGGTTAAATATTTAAATAGAATGCGAAAAGGTTGGTCATTTTCTTCCCACTTCCTCCATCTTCACGTATTCCATTCTCAAATTCACTCACATCACAGGTGACTTTGACTAACAATGATAGTAGGCTTCTTATGGTGCAATGAGGCTTTAGACAACGATGGCGAGCGCCAGACAACGATGACGAGGCTTCAAACAATGATGACAATGAGGTTTATAAAATTTTTTGCACAATTTGTAGGTTTTTTTCTTTTTATTTTACTTGGAGAAGCATTTTTCTATTCTATATGCAACTAGAGATTTGAGGACACAAAAAAACTCCTCTGCAACTGGTATACATGAATAAGAATCCTAATTTCTACTTTTGTTTACCTAACAAGTAAACGAGTTTTCTAAAACACTTTTTCTTTTCGACGCTATGAACTCCTTGTGTTCACAATTTCCATCTTGATTTGATTCAGTGGTGAGATGCAGCAAACATTATTCTAAATCTAATATTCATATTCATTTTTCTTTTACGCGTTAGTGGTATGACCGTTGCGCATGTTATAGTGCATACAACTTTATTTATTTGTTGACTATATAGGGATTTTTCTTCCTATTATTCTTACATTTACTTTTTATTTTGTAGATATCTAATTGCACTAATACTTTTTTTGGAGATTAATAGGACAAATTGATCTCTTACCTCCTAGTATCAAACATCTGAAATTTAGTCCGCTTTTGAAAAATGGTAAGTGTGAGATTCATGTTACATACTGGAAAATTGCAAGTTTCTTCTCTCATATGAATCAAAATGTAAATAATTATTTCTTCAATCAATATCGTCTTAGACACAAAAGATTGTGTCATTAGATTACTTGCTATATAGATCTATCATCTAAGCTTAACAGAGAAAAAAAAAATCTTGACTAGTTGAAAATGTAAAATGTAAGTTATGTTTTATTACCTCTTTGTATTCAACTCTAACAATTATACGAGCGTCTCAATGCCAAAAGCAAATAATGATGGACTATGATAAATACCTTTGGTTCTACTTTATTAACTGTAATTAACTTCTAGAATTATACCATGACATCTTTAATCTAAAGTCTTGTATTTTGTAGTAAACAATGTCCATTTTTTACTCTAGTATTCTAAAGTTTGGTATTTTGTAGTAACGACAATGAGGTTTAAAGATTTTCTAGTATACATTTACTTCAACTTTTTATGTAGTAGACATTAGGATTATTTAGTCCTCCCTGGTAAATAAGACATGTGTTCCTATTCATAACTTGTTCATTTTTGTATTTTAGGTCTCTTATGTAGAATTCAGAGAAAGTTATTGGTCATAAAGTCTCAAGTTCGCTCTATGAAAAGATCAAGCTAATCATTAAAAAAAATAAGTGATATACAATGTTAATTTAGTTTTTGTACATATTTGTAGGTTGGTTTAAGAGTTAAAGTGATACTTAAGAACTTTTTAGGTTGTTTTGAGAGCCAAAATGTGACCTAGACACTCATTAGGAATTTTTATTACGTGATTTTGACAATTGGGATATAGCACTTTTTGAGAGGTTGGGAGTGAAATGGTTACTTAGAAACCTTTTAGGTGGTTAAGATTTAACAAGTGTCACTTAAGTAATTTTTGGGTGCCTTTGGTAGCCACAGTGACATGTACTTCTTGGAACAAAATGTGTAAGGTAGCTAACTCAAAATTTTTAAAGCATGCATTGAATTGGATCCAAGTATATTTGTTTTACTCTACACATTTTTTTAATTTTGCAGCATGCTCAATTAATGTACTAAGCTTCTCACCTCTCAGTCTTCAATGGAGGCTCATTAGCGAGCAATAACTCAAAAGGGCATGGGATGGTTGGTGGCTACAAAAGAGTCATGGTGGGTCATCACAATGGTCACAGTACCAATATGTTCATGGAAAAACATGTTCGAATTTTTGTTGTTGTTTGTCTATTAGACAACTTGTCAGATTTGATACATACTATTAAAATGTTTTGTTTCTAGTCAAGTTTTGTTTATCTAATGAAGTTGTATTAACTTCATTTTGTGTACATGTTCATTTGTGTACCAAATTTTAGTTTGTTGAATATGTGTTAGCTGTATAAAATCAGTTGGAAACTATTAATTAGATATAGTTGTGATAATGCAAATTTCAGGTTAAAGTTTTGTTGCATATGAAAGGTTCCAATGACCTAGATTTTGATGTTTTTATTTTATTTTAGGCTATTTTTAGGATTTTATGGATTACTTTTCTTTTTTTTTTATCTTAAACGTGTAATCTAGACTTTTAGTATGAACATGTTTTATGTTTTAGTTAGTTTTTTTTTTAATTTCACATGTTAAAAAACTAACTAGAGGTAGATGTAGCAGAATTAACATAAAAAAAATATTTTTCTAACCCTTATAACGTAAACAGACTGCGAATAAAAAAATAAATCACGAATAAACATACCTCTATGTCAATGTGAATAATTTTTCAAGTTGGAATTGCTTTTGTTTTAACAGAACGTTCCTTCAAATTCATATCATCAAAATGCTGCAAAATCACTAGTGTTCTCTAACAGTATCCACACACAAATTGGGAATTCGACTCTTCGAATATGGGTTTGCTGGAACCTCACAAAATTAGAATTTTGACTCTCTTTATTCTCTTTTGTGTAGAATGAATTTTATGTCTTTTCTTGTATGTAAAATAAGAACCCTAAGGTCTTATTTATAGATTTCATGGGGTTTCCTAATAAGCTTTCAATTCTCCAATTGGACTTATTAATTAATTATGTCTCATAATAAGTTTTCAATTCTTCAATTGGACTTATTAATTACGTTTCCTAATAGAATTCCAATTCTCTAATTACATTTATTAATTACTAAGCCTAAACACAAATTTGACCTAGTTCTTTCATGTGCGACCCATTAGGTTAATTTAAGGGTCTTTAACTAAGATAACCTAAATTGTTATATGATATTACATGAAAAGTCAAATTTCTAATAAATTTCACATATGTTCTAAATGAGCCTATAAATTAGACAAATGTATGGCTTAAATTATTTTTGTTCTCATTTTTATTATTTACTTGATTTAAAACAAAAATATAAATAGAAAACTTTGTGGGTTACAATTTTAGAAAGAAGTGGATGATTTAAAACAAAAATATAAATGAAAAATTTCGTGGGTTATAGTTTTGGAAAGAAGTGGAAAACGTTTAATACTTTCCTTCTACGAAAACGGTGGTCTAGTCCTTCCATTACACTCGTAGAAGCCAACATGGGTTACGGTTTATACTAAAAAATTTGAGAGATTTCGACGGTGAAAAAGAAGACTTTCGACGGCCGATAAATAGAGAACTTTTTCGACATAATCTGGGTCTAAATTTTGAGGTTAGTACGGTATATATTCAAAACATATGAAACATTAGGTATATTTTAGATGTTCGATTAAATAGGCAAACAAATGAAAATGTAGTTTTGAATGTGATACATTCTAGGGTTTATTGAGTTTCAAAATAACCAAAATTCTTGCATTGTGATACATTTTAGGGTGTAACAAAAACGTACTCTGTGTTTATTTTAACTTACATTGTGGTTTACATATATAACAAAAACTTATTATGTTGATTTAAAAGGCATTAAGGTTTACATATGTTATATGGTAGTTAATTTTGTAAAATTTTATTTAAATGCAGTGCCTAAAATAGTTAGAAGTGCAAGATGTCTTGGGTCAAGTAGTAGAAAGATTAGATCAAACGAACATGATCTAATCATTATTGATGATGTGCAGAGATATATTTAATATTAACTATTGTAAGATGTTACTGTATTGATGTTTCATATGTATATTACTTGTTCCATAGGTATATATAGATAATCATAATCAGCAAAGAGGAGCTGGAAAAAACAATACAATTAATGTATGTATAACATAAATATTTTAAATATATATTATATTTTATATACCATTATAAGATTGACATGAATAATCAGGCAAGAGAAAGAGAAATTTTTTGCTTACAAGCAAGGTGTGAGGAGGAACATGAGGAGAGAAAATCAACACAAGCATGAGATTTTGGTATATAATTTGAAATCAATTGCCTAAAAAGAGAAATTTCTCAACACAAGCATGAGATTTTGGAAATAAAAAAGGAAAATTTTCAAATGAAGCAAAACAACATTTTATGATGATTTAGACTTGGGAAAAGATTTCCTAAATGATCTAAATCCTCAAATCAATCTAATATCAAGAATAAATTTTCAAAAATGGTATTGTTTAATTACTTTAAAAATCGAAAAACTTCAAAATTACTTTGAAAACACTAATAGATTCAGGTGCATATCAAAATTTCATTCAAGAAGGTTTAATTCCTACAAAATATTTTGAGAAAACCCCATAAATCCTCACGCAAACGGTAGGAGGTTAAATATCAAGTTCAAACTTTCAAAAATACATGTTTGTAATAAAGATCACTGTTTCAAAACATCTTTTCTTTTAGTAAAAGATCTTCACCAAGAACTAATTCACGGTACACCTTTCATTACTCAATTGTATCCTTTAACGATAACTTAAAAGGGTTTAGTAACAAAAAAATTTGGGGAAGAATTGATTTTTGAATTCATCTCTCCAATTTTGCCCCCACAAACTTTTAGAAATCAATGTTTTGAAAAGTGAACAAATAAAAAGAAAATAAAAACAAATTAGTTTTCTCAAGGAAGAAATTAACTACAAAAGAGTTGTATAAAATTTAAAAGAATTCTCAATTCAAAATAGGGTAAAAGAAATTCAAATCAAAATTGAAAATGAAATTTGCTCAAGTCTACCAAATGCTTTGTGGAATAAAAAAAAACATATAGTTAATCTTCCCTATTCCAGATAATTTAATGAATCACACATTCCAACAAAAGCTAGACCGATTCAAATGAATTCTGATTTGCTAACACATTGAAGGAAAGAAATACAAGACTTATTATATCAAAATCTAATAAGACCTTCCAAAAATTCATGTTCATGCGCTGCCTTTTATGTCAACAACGTCGCCAAAAAGAACGTGGAGCTCCAAGGTTAGTAATTAACAACAAACCCTTAAACAAAGTTTTAGAATGGATTAGATATCCAATCTCCAATAAGCAAGATTTATTCAAAAGAATTTCAAATGCAAAGGTATTTTCAAAATTTGAAATGAAATCTCGATTTTGGCAAATTCATTTTTTTTAGAAAGATAAATATAAAACTGCTTTAAATGTCTCGTTTGGACAATATGAATGGAATGTAATGCCATTTGAGTTAAAAAACGTCCCATCGAAATTTCAAAAAATTATGAATGACATTTTTAATGATTTTCAAGACTTTACAATTGTTTATATTGATGATGTTTTTAGTCTTTTCTCTAAATATAGAAAAACACTTTAAACATATCAACATTTTCATAGACGTTATAAAAAGAAATGGTTTGGTAGTATCTCTACCAAAAGTAAAACTATTTGAAACAAAAATAAGATTTTTGGGCTTCAAAATACACTTAGGTAAAATAAAGCCTATTCAAAGATCAATCGAGTTTGCATCAAATTTTTCTGATCAAATCCTTGATAAAACCCAACTTCAAAGGTTTTTGGATTGCCTCAATTACGTATATGATTTTATCCAAAACCTCATACCCATTTGCAAACCACTGTACCAAAGGCTAAAGAAAAATCCAAACCCATGGTCAGACACTCATACCCAAACTATTCAAAAAATTAAGTCTTTGGTCAAATTAATCCCTTGTCTCAATCTCATTAATACAAAAGCAAATCTTATCGTTGAAACTGATGCCTCTAACCTAGGATATGAAGGAATCCTCAAAGAGTGTCTAGATAAGACCGAGTCGATAATCTGATTCCACTCTAGTATTTGGAACGATACCCAAAAAAAATTACTCAACTGCAAAAAAAAGGAAATACTCGCAATTGTTTTGTGTGTCCAAAAATTTCAAGGAGAGTTAATTAATAAAAAAATTATTATCAAAACTTACTCAAGAGCCTCAAAATTCGTTTTAGAAAAAAAATGTAAAAAATCTTTTCTCAAAGCAAATATTTGCAAGATGGCAAGCTATCTTGTCTTGTTTTGATTTTGAAATTTTTCCTATAAAAGGAGAACAAAACGCTTTGGCGGATTATCTCTCAAGGGAGTTTCTAACTCCAAAACTCTCTCTCCTTTCTAAATGCTTGAGGAAATTCTAGATGAAGAGCAAATTCTACCTCTTCAAGGGGCAATCGCCCATCTTCTTCTTCTAATTCTGCACCCTCACCAATGAGTGCAGATCAATATGCCATGGATTTAGGGTTTACCACAGTAACCCGATCCAGAGCAAGATCATCTCGCATACAGATTGGATCTCCCACGAAGTCATCAACTCCACCAAGGACTTCGGCCAATCTCATTCGTCCTTCAAGTGAAGTCGTTCAGATGAGGCCTCTTGCCTCTCCTTTATCTAATAGGGAGTCTTCTACTCCTCCTACTACTTATTCTCAAGTTATCACTCCTGATAAAAGATTTGTACCTAGACTCGAAATCAAATCTTATTTTCAAAAACCAGTCATTGTTTATGATTCTATCATAGAACCCGAATATCAAAGTCTCACTCTAGAAGAGACAGTGTCAAAGATTTTTCCTGATAACTTTAATTTCCTTCCTGATGACCTCATAAAAATGAGAAACTTTTATAAGTTCATCTTAGTTGACACCAAATCTGTTAAAATAACACATATCATAGACAAAAACAATTCTTCAAAGATTGCTTATTCAAAACTAAAGATTTTTAAAGCAATCAATCCAACTCATTGGAACCAAGGAATTTTTATAGAAAAATCTTTTTCAAAGCCTTTTGTTCCTCAATCTTACTCTTATCAGGATTACATCAAAGTCTTGTATAGAGTATTTTGGTTTTCCAACAGGAATCATTCTTAGTTCATTTCCTTTTGTCAAAACGGATATAAAATCAACTTTCCTTTTTGGTTTATTCAATGGTGGAATAATTTTGGTCTCACATATGGTATTCTACTAACACCCATTCAAGAATCTTATTTTTATTTTTCGAGGACAATTCAAAAGAATTCATTCCACAATTCAATGAGATTATGCCTTTACTTTCAAATTTCATGGATATTTTGTTGGAGTTTCAATTCAATTTCATATCCTTAACACAAAATTCTGATTAAAAACCTCAAGATCAAATGGTGGGAAAAATACAATTTTCAGCATGCCACAATCAAGCATATGAAATAATGGTTCGCAGAGAACGATTATCTCCAAGACATTGATCAAAGGAAGAACACTGAATTTTTAAACGACAAAATCAAAACTTCTTGCAGCACTCGTCCAAGCCACAACTGATGCAGATTTCCAAAGGTAAATATCAACAGCAGTAAATGCATCTTCATCTTCAAAGTCAGCATCTTCCTCCATACAGGAAGACGAAGTTCAAGCAGAACTAGAATATGACCTTGACGATCCATATCTCAACTCGCAGCCTATGTGAGCTCTGACGACATATACCTATTTCAAAAAGAAAGTAGGATCCACGAAAAGTCTTCACAAACAAGACTTCTTTCCGGTTTACTATTAATGCAATTTACTTTTCTTGTAAAAAAAAACGTGAATTCTCATCTCTAAAGTAATTTGTGAGTAAACTCTGTAAGTATTCCAGTTTACTCTTATATATATTGTTCTGTCATCCAGAAATCCAGAAGAAAAATTGAAGACGACGGGCGCAATTAAAAATCAAGTCCAAGGTTAAATTCAAATTGTGTATTTCATAAAGTGTTCGACTACGTTTGATGGTCGCAACCGTAAGTCGTAAAAAGATGAAGTGCGGTGAGCCTGTGGTCAATCAATAACCCGTCGTAGGGAACATGATTAATGGTATACATATTACTACATGAAAGGATATCAAAGAATGAAGAAGTTGCTTTTATTTTATCTATCAGATATTTAAATTTTATTTAATGTTTTATTTTGTAAAACTAAGGTTATATGATGTAATTAAAAGTAGTAATAGTTTTATGTCATTATAAACCATAATAGACTAGCCATTATGTGATATAATGAAAAGATGACATTTGGTGGGATTTTCCACCAGTTTAGGTTTTATTTAATTAGTTTTCTATGTTATAAATAGGTTAATTCTTTACGATTTTCTTTAATGAAAATTTTATAAGATAAGTGGTCCTGTCCACTCGATCTTATCTTTTTTTAGATAAGGGGTCATGTCCTGTCTGGTTCGTGCTTATCTCTTAATATTTTCCACTTCAATTATGTTTGAAATATAGAGTTTATAAATAGACTTCCAAGTTGTAATCCAAGGTACGCTGAGATATATTACAAGTTGTAATCCAAGTTGTAGTCCTTCAAGTGAAGTCGTTCAGATGAGGCCTCTTGCCTCTCCTTTATCTAATAGGGAGTCTTCTACTCCTCCTACTACTTATTCTCAGATGAGGTTGCACTTGAGTTCTTTCATTACATCTTTCTCTAAAGTTATGTTATTTGCTTATGCAGAAAATTCAAATAAAGAGTTAGAGGTTAAGGTCAACATGTATTGTTGAGAAGAGAACAATATTGGTTTGACTTTTACACCACCTCTCGAATCAAAATGAGTTGGTTCAAGAGGAGGTGTGATAGTAAAGAAATTGAATTAAATAACTGGGGTGGGAAAATCAAACTTCTCTGACCTCGAGGATGATAATACAAGGAATATTTGTTAGTTAAGTTATGCTCATTTTTACGTTAATCTAGAATTCCATCATGTAAATTATTTAAGGTTTTAAAATTTGTTGTTAATTGGCATCGGTGTGTACTAAGGACCAAAAGGTCTTAGGTGAATCTCTCAAGCTTCCCACCCTAATTTGTAAGAATGATCCTCTAAACATCTTCACAATGGTATGATATAATATTGTCCACTTTGGACATACGTCTTCATGATTTTAGCACAAACGAAATAACCATATACCAATAAAGTGTTATCTACCCGTGACCATTCTCTATCTAACCAACGTGGGACTTTTGTTGCACTTCAAGCAAATTTGAACTAAAGCAAATTAAACATTTAATAATATACAGTTGAGATCAGCTAAAATGTTGATTGCTTTCAGCTTCACATATCATATAGAGATAGAATTTCAAACATAATGGAAAAGCAACCCAAAACACCCTTAACAAGTGTAATCCTCCACTTGTTAATGGCATGCACTAAATGAAAAGAAGATGAATATAATTTGTTTTTATGCAGCCACTTGTACAAGAGCACATATGTTACAAGAACAACCAACAATAAAAGAACAAGTGGGTATACATTACTGTTGAAATTTAATTTGGACAACACGCTCTATAAATAGTGTGTTCTCATGGAATGAATTGTTGTGCCCAAAAATCTTCAACCTAAAACTTACTATGATGGGGAAAAAAGCAAGTGTGTTCCTTGTGAGTTTATTGCTTTTGATAGGTTTGTCAAAACAAGATGCTTTTGACTATTTTCAAGTGGTGCATGAATGGCAGCCAGCCATATGCAACCTTGGAAACAGCTGCAAAATACAACCGAAGAACGAGTTTGGTATTCATGGTGTATGGCCTAGTGTCTACTCCAAGGGCCAAATTGGACCTTGCTGCGGCCCCTCTTTTGACCCCCTCAAAGTAATTATTCATCCAAACATTATAAAACTTTCATTCCATATCTTTATAAGTGTATATGTATGTGTTTCTATCATTTTTTAATTTAAGTTTACATTTGCTTAGCTTATTTTCAATTTGTTAAACATTCATTATCGATGTTTTAAGTGTGTTGGATATATTTAAGTCTATCGAGATTTATCCTAACAAAAATGTAAAATTTTGTTATATTTGTAAAAATAAGTTTCGGTCACATCCTTGAAATATATATATATATATATACGCGCTTAATAAATAACCAAATAATCACCCAGACTAACAATAATTAAGCTCTAATAATAAGCTTATCAAAATATTAATTTATAGAGGAAATTACCTTCTTCTTTTAGTTGCTAAAGTCATAATTTGTAAGTGTTGAATATGTATTTTTTTTCGAGTTTTGAAATCTAGTATTAGTTGTTTCTTAAATAATATCGCTTTTAGTCTCTGAACCTTTAGAAATAGATTTAAAATGTTAAACTCCTTATTTTAAATAATCGTGATACTTTAAATTAAAAAATAATATTTCAAAATTATCACTTCTCACTTCTCTAAAACTATTGGTTTTAGAAATATTTTCTGCAAACCCCCGTTTTAAACCCTATTATTATTAAGTTATGAGAACCTTTGAACCACTAACCTGATGTTTAGACTAAGTGGGTTATAATATTTTGTGTTCAAAATGTAAAATATTTTAATTTGAATTATATAGTATATAGTGTGTGTCTAAGGTGTAGTCTATTTTAGTCAAAATAGAAAATAATAAACATGGTAACAAAAAGAAAAATATAATAGACACTACACAACGAGAAGGAATTTGGAATTATAATAATGTAGTTAATTTTATAACTTATAATATAGTTGGAACACGAACATCAACTAATTATTATAATTGAAACATAAAGTGAAGGGAAGTCTAATAAGTCTACTCTTACGGATGTATCAACTTTAATGAGGCCCAAAACATCTCAAACATCTCTAAGAGACTAAAAATTAATATATTTTTTAAAAATATCAGACACCTAATAAACTTTTATTTTTAAAAATTCCAAAACAAAAAAGGTACAAACTTGGAAAGTATAAAAACCAATTTTTCCCTTGATAAAAATCTCTCCTAACATAAGATTTCCAAATTTACCCTTGGTTGGGTTATCTAGATCATCTCATTACAAGACCGGATGAACCAATACTGGAAAGATTTGGAGAACGGGAACTCGATAGAAGCATGGGCGAGTAAGTGGGAAATGCACGGAACTTGCTCCGCGGCTGGGTTTGATCAGTTCAAGTATTTCTGCTTGGGTCTGGATACCTACGGTCGCCATGCCATTTTTTCATTTCTAGACCGTGAAGGATTGGCTCCCAGCTCTAGCAAGTATGTAGCCAAGGCTAGCTTTATCACAGCCATCGCAAACTCGACCTTGAAGAAGGGTGGCGTCATCTGCGCAGTTGATCAATATCGTCGAATACAACTTCAAAAGGCGGTTTTATGTTATGTCAAAGATGGTCATACTCTCATTGACTGCCCAGATAACGTTAGCAGTTCCTGTCCTGATAACTTCGTGTGGCTTGCCTTGGGTGATTGAGATATATGTAATGAGAGTTTACAAAAACCTTATGAGTTAAGGTAATATATGTAATTAATCTCTAGCTAATGAATAAACTGTATTGGGTTTAAGTGTGGTATGAGTTAGTTCATGACAATCCTGTAAATAGGATTGAAATGTTGTAATCTAAATAATCCAAGTGTGAAGTAAATTACACATAAAAGAGTTAAAGTCTTCCAATAAAGTTTGTTTTATTTCCTCTCAAATATTCTATTCCCTGATTATTTATTTGGAGTGTTCTTCACATGCTTTCATCACCCTTACTATCCTCCTCTGTCTAATGAAATTACTTGCACAGTAGTCTTAATCTCACAATCATATAGCTATAGAGTACATTACGAAGAGATTTAAATCAACATAGTTTATCTCGTAATTAAATTAATGCTCTTCCAATAATCATTTGTGTATTTCCACCCAAGTAAATTAAATAGACCTAAGGCTCAACAATAATTTTTCCAGTTGCATGGCCCTCAATACTCTTAGCCCAAGCCTTTTCGGCTTCACTCAAAGGATACTTTGAATCAATCACAGTCTTCAGCTTCCCTTCTTTCATTAACTTAACCAAATACTCCAAATCTTTCCCTTTAGGATTAAGTAGCAAAGGCACCAACTTTTTCTTTGAGAAACTCACCATCTGAAGACCATAACTCAACAATGTCCCAAATCCAGGAGTAATATCTATCACTTTCCCACTAGGACTCAAATTAGGCTCGAACCTTGACCATGGTATCCCGGTTGCACAATGTACTACAATGTCGTATTTACGCTGCGACGGGCTGCTTAAACTAGCACCCTCTGGGGTTGTGTAGTCAAGAACCTCATCTGCCCCTAAGCCTTTGACGAGTTTGATATTTCGAGCCCCGCAAGTGGCTGTTACATGTGCATTTCGGAGCTTTGCAAGTTGAACGGCGTAGTGTCCTACCCCCCCTGAGGCTGCGGTGACCAGAATGTTTGGTTGTCGGCCAGAGACTTCGTCAAGATGTGTGAGAGCTTGGTGAGCGGTTAGACCAGCGACGGGTAAGCCTGCTGCTTCAGAAGCTGAGATTTCTGGTGGTCTGTGAGCCGTTATGCTATCTTTTACAATTGAAAACTCCGCCAACCCACCTCCATTCTGTAGTTGATAAATCTTATTTTAGTCCCTAAACTTTCTTTCCTTACTCTCTCTCCTAATGTTAAAAAGATAATTTATAGAACTCACAAAAGGGTTAATCATAGCCAACACTTTATCACCAGCTTTGAATTTGTTTACTCCCACTCCTACAGCTACTACCTCTCCAGCCACATCAGTACCTAAAATTCAGAAAAGAAAAATGTAAAAATACCACCAAAATATTAGTACTAGTAGCTAATTATGAAGTTCTTAATAACTTCTATGAGTAACGTTTTAAAATAAAATGTTTCCCGTCAATTCAAACGCAACTCAGCAGTTAATTAGGGCCTCTTTGGTTAGAAATCTGAATTTTGCTTTATACTTTTCAAATTTTGTGTTAGGGTTACCAGGAATAAAAGGGAATTTTGAGGGAAGAAGTGGTCTTAACATCCCTTTCTGGACTTTCCAATCAAAAGGGTTTATACTGGCTGCCTCTACTGTTACAACTAATTCATTCTTCTTTGGACTTGGAACTCCAACTTCCCTATGCTACACAACACACACAAACATCACATAAGCTTTCAATCCCTATTTAGTAAATTATGTGACAGACAGAGTCCAAATCCACAGGATTTGAAGGATACAGAAAAAAGCGAAATAGAAAATGTGAAAGTGAAAATTTAAAACCTTTAAAGCAGCAGCTCCACCGCCATAAGCATCATATTGAACTGCATGCATGAAGTAGTCAGCCATCAGTGGAGTTCCGAGCTTCAAAGAGAATGGAATTATGAATTATGAAAGAAAGAAATAGTAATACAGAAATTGTATAAATTGTGAGGTCGTGTGGGCTTTCATTTGCCAACGTTTCACACATCGTGGAGGATTCTCCACCCCAAGTGCAATCAAGATTTTTTCTAGTTTGTGACAACTTATTGGTGGAGGTCACCTCATTGTGTATTCAGCCTAAAGTTTAAAAATAAAGACATAGTATGTTAAAAACTTAGTTTACAAGTAATAACAAACTTTCTAAATATGATAAACTAATATGATAAACTAATATGATATGCATAATATTTATAAGAGCATAATTAAAGCAACCCTATAATACCGACAATTCTCATAACCAAAAACCAACAACACAGAAGAAACATACATCACAACCCTTCCTCTACTAAACACATCAACAAAATGCATGATCTAGACGTACAAAATGCGAGATGACATGTGTAGCTCATGCTCGGAAATTATGATCTCTACTAGGAAAGAGGAAAATATTTTTAAAAATAAGCTAAAGGCGTAGTAAGTGACTATTTAAAATAAAACATGTGCTTATAAATCAAACATTTAATAAAATATAGCAAAGCAATAAATACTTTAAAACTTTCTTGTTGCTCTAACACACCCATTTGATAGGTTGTGTCACGAAGTAAACTCAACATCAACAACAGTAATCTCACAAAGTGATAATATCATCACATCAGTGGCTATCTCTAACGCTGTGGTAGAATTTGATCGATACCAGCAACAACAATCCCTTGAAACTAGACACTGTTATACTAGAATTTAATCGATACTATCAATGGGTCCTCACTGAAGTGAAACTTTTTCATCACAACAGTGGCAATCTCTCTGTGCATGTGCACATAGTAACTATTATTGAAGGGTTTGAACTTTTCTATAGATATCTCAGCTGTAGAGTACGGCAAAACAAGTTTATAAAAGTTAAATATAGTAACTTGCTTAGATAAATCATAAGTGAGTAAATGACATGTCGGTAGAGAACTTCGTACATAAGCTCATGCTTTCTTCTAAAACATGTTTCGCTTAAATACTTGCTAAATCTCATATTTAAATACTTTGATTTAAATCTCATGCTTAAATATTTTAGCTAGTTCTCATGCCTTTTATAACTCAATGTAAAAAGATAAATCGTACTGGTATAAATCATTTGCTTAATAACTCAAAGCTTACTTTAAGTACTTCTGCTTAAAAATCATGATTTAAATAAGAAATTTAAAACCATTTTGTGATTACTCACAAGTTTAGGCTAGATCTCATGAGTCTATAAGCTTTTCTCTATATCTTCTTGGCCTGAATAAGAGAATTTAAATCTCTATTAATCTTCTTGGTCCTGGAAAAGTACCAAATTTAACTTAGAAATCATAAAAATGTAAAATAATTTCACAATGGCATGACTGGATGCACAATTGGGTTGATGGCATGGGATGCACCCCTTGCACATACAATAAGTCTTGTGATCACATTGTCCTTTAGCTCTCGTAAGTCTTAACAAGTGACCTCTTAAACGTGCGTGCAAGCCTGGACGCATGGCTTTCTTTTGCAATGAGACTCATCCCCTTGCGAGCAACATTTCATTCCAGCCTTCCTCACGTAATGTATTGATGTCTAGCTGAGGACCTTACCACCCAAACCTTGAAGTTGCCTAGTCAATGAAGAAATTCTAGATTCCACTTGAAAAACTCAACTTAAAATCCAATGATCAAATCGAAAAACTTCCTTCTACAAACACGTTCCTTAATCTCTTAACTAGCTTACCTTAAGATTTTATATCAAACTTTCAAGTACACCTCTAGCTAGCCTCTGGTCTTTGTAGGTTGTTCTAGGTTCTTTTAAAATCAAACCAAATTGTGTTTTCTTCAACAATTCATCGTCTTTCTCAATTATTCTTCTACTAGTAACACTTACTCGGTAAATACACACAATAAACTTTCGTTCAAAACCAAAATCACCGGATTTGCAAGAGTGAAAGTGAAAATTTTTCAGTCTGAAGTTCACTTATAATACTTGTCTACATGAAAAGGTATAATTGACACCTCCTACTTAGCCTAATTCTAATGTTTAACCTTATTCATCCACCTGTCAGTAAAACACTAAACTGACTTAGTCTTCTCACCTCATGTTTTATCAACTCACTTAAACACCTAGCAATAAGAAACTCCAAAATTTTAGATGTTTGAAACTTTTGAAGTTTTAGTAAGGACAAGAGAGAGAATGAAATTTGTAGGAAAAGAAGGTAAAAATTATTGGAAAAAAAATATTAAGGTTCTATGTTTAAGTTAAAGGGAAGTTAAGTTGAAAAGAGGAAAAATTGTCTAAGTCCACACTTAGGCGCATTAGACTTGGTGGGTAGCCAAAAGAGGAGTAAATAACCTCCAAAGAGGTTATTAAAGCAAGTAATTAAAGAAAATAGTTAAGGCAAGTAGTTAAAGAAAGTAGTTAAGAAAAGTAGTTAAGGCAAGTAGCTAAGACAAGTAGTTAAGACGTGTTTTAGATGTCTTGGCAATGTTGAACTTGTTCGGTGGGAAGAAGGATAAGAGGTTAGTAGACAAAAGATGCTAACTGAAGTGATGGTTTAAAGAGGTTAGTAGGCGAGATGAGATGACTTTGGGCATTTTGGTTGGGCGGTCAAGGCTATGCAAAAAAGATCTAAGAGGTTAACTACGCATTTGACAAGGCTAGGTGCTTTGGACAACTACATGGCTAGTTTATGGCAATCAATTTAACGCTAACCCAAGTGTTTTAATTATGTTACATGCCTTTTATGGGCCAAAGAGGAGGTGGAGTAGAAGTCGAAGGTGTAATAAGGAGATGAAGAGGTGGAAAAGCAAAGTTGAGGTGTCAAGTTATGTTAATGAAAAGTTCTCCTATAAACTCACAACTCACTCCTGCAACTTCACTTAAATTGGTCTCAAAAAATCAAAAATTGTGTCTAATTTGTTGAGGAGGGCTACTATGCGTTTTGGATGCAAGAAGATTGACGTTTTGGTTCAGAGAAGGAGAGAAGGTCAGTTCTTGGGTGAATCTGAGCAAGGTGCATTTTCAAAGGACTATAGAGCTCATCTTTTCGAGTTTGATTCTAAAATTGAGGACAAGGAGACTTCAAAGGAAATTTCCTATTTAAGATCAAATGAAGTATTGTGAGTGGAAAATGTTTTATTTAAAGTGATTTAAAACATGTTTTTAAGCCATAATTTGTGAATGATTTATGATTAAATGTTTAAGTTATGTTACGTTATGAAAATTTGTTCAAGTAACTTATTGTTTGAAACTATTTATTCAAGATTTTTTATTACAGAGAGACGTTAAGTTTACTAAAAAGGAGTTTATCAAGGCATTATGTTTTAATGTTTATGTTTTAATGTTTATGTTTTATAAATGTTTTATCGAAATCAAGTTATCAAAAAAATGTATTGGGCAGACTTAAAATTTACTCATATTGGACATGAATAAAATTACTCGTCATGGGGAGGGCTTAAAATTTACTCGTGATTGGGCAGAATTAAATTACTCATAACGAGGCAGGATTATATTGGAGATGGTATCGAGTTATCTCTATCACCTTCCAGGAGTAGATACTTGGGTTTCGAGTAGGAATAACCAAGATTTATGTTACTATTTTTAAATGTTTTGAGGTTTAAGCTTTCGAGTTATGATTTAACATTTACTGTTTCAAGGACTTATAAATTATTGTTTCTAAAGGTTTATGAAAAGTTATTTACGAAATTATCAATTCACTAGGCCCATTTAGCTCATACTCTTCAAAATATTTTTTCTCTTTTCAGGTACAAATTGTGACTCTGCGCGTGCTGAACTTACTACTGTCAGGCCAATAGTTTTCAATCATGAAAGAAAGAGAATTGTTAAAAATATTACTGTGTCTTTTCAAAAGTTTATGTTTCCATGTTTTATACGTTTTACTTGGTATTTATAAAAGAAATTTCAGATGGACTACACTACGGTTTTAAGGTATTTTTAAGTTTAAAAACTTCCACTGACAAATGTTTTAATGTTTCATGATTTAATGTCAAGGGTCAGTTGAGGTTGTTTAGGAGGTGAACGGCTTCAGCTGACATCACACCACATCTCGGGTCGAGCAAGTAAGTGCTCGGGGTGGGGTGTGACAAGCATACTTTCTTAGCTCGCCTAAACTTTCATAGTCATGTTGCAAGCTTTCACTCACTTGATCTTGTTGAACAACAAACTTCTAACACCTTAAATACTCATGACGTCTAATCTTACTTTTTTAATAATCCCTAGACTAGGATGTGTTTTGCTTGTTTTATCTCTCTCTCGTGTTTGGTTTCCCACCTAACACTTGAGAGGCCTTGTCTTGTCGCATCACACACATACCTTTGGTCACTTTAGAGGTTATTTTTGGCTTGCCATAGCTCTCACTTGGCTTTCTAATGTCACAATCACAATCTTTCAAAACGGGACAGGCAATTATGCGGCACATGTTCTACTCAGTCAACAATTCAGTGGATCAAAATTCAAAAAATCACAGACAAACTTATGGTATGATGAAGCCTCCCTTCACATTCTTGAGAAAATTATTTTATAAAACATGAGAGAGAGAGAAATTAATTGAAAACATCATAAAAGAAAGCATTGAAGACTGTCAATTGCAAAGAAAGCTTTGATTGTAAAAAGTGCAACAAGGTTTGGTCGGGGATTCAACTACTATGTCTCTTCTATAGTACATTTTTAACATTTTTAACTTTGACAAACTTGAATACGAAAATGTTGAAATGTCACACCCTAAGTCGGCGACATAAAAAGAAAAGTAATAGACTAAACTAAGTATAAGACGTAAAGACAAGATGATTTGAGGGTGTTTAGGCATAAGGCCATAGGCAAACAACGCTCTAGATAAGTATGCATGTGACATTCTCTCCCATTTAATTAAACAATTGACATCTCTATCGATTGGAGAAGCTTGAACTCTTCGATCTTCTACATCCATGCTTCAAGGTTTACAACGGGTTTCCTCAAGGTTCTTCCACTTTACCAGGCTTGTGGATCCTTCTTGTGGGTCTTTAACCCTTTCTTATTCGCTCGACCAGAACTTCTTCAATATCTTTATCTTATCTCTAATTGAGGTTGATGGTTGGTCGAATTATGACATTACACTGCATGTCATTGGGATCTTGATGTCAAGGCTTTAAGTTACTGACATGAATTACTTGATGGATTTTCATCCAAGTGGGTAACGCTACTCTATAAGATGTATTCCCTACCCACTTTAGCACATCCATAGATCCCTCATATTTTTCGATAAGGCATTGGTCTTTGTGTCTGCAGAATTGAATTTGCTTTGGTCACAACTTGATGACGACCTGATCTTTCGCCCAAAACTCAAGGGGGCGATGCTTCTTATCGACCCATTTCTTCATCCGCTTAGACGTTTTCTCTAGATAGGTCCGAGTGATATTTGTCATTTGTTTCCATTTCCTCGTAAAGTTGTGAATTTGAGGATTCTTTTCTACCTAGGGATGATCGACAAGGTGTGACATCACAGGTTGCCTACCAGAAACGATCTCAAACAACTTCTTTCAGTTGACGAACTCGTCTATGCATTGAAACAAAATTGGGCCACATCCAACAGCTGAACTCAAGTCTTCTGTCTTACGTCTACAAAATGACATAAATATTATTCGAGCATACAGTTGTTGCTCGGTATGAAAGTCAATCTAAAGATGGTAGGATGATAATATATTCAGACTTGTCCCCAAAAAGGTAAATAATTTTGTCCAAAAACTATCAATGAATCTATGATTTCTGTCATTCACAATGCTTGTTGGAACTCTCTACAATTTTACAACTTGTTTGAAGAGCAACTGGGTCGTCAACTCGGCTAAACACAACTTGGTAGTGGAGATGAAGGTGGCATATTTCAAAAACTAATCAATGATGACCAAGATGTCCTCAAAGTGTGAGACCCATTTTTAATTTCAGTAAGGATGTAAAATTCGGCTAAAATATTAAGAAGTTGGAGTTTGAATAAATATGCGAAAAGGATTAAGCGATTAAATCTTTTATGATTAAGTATACGTTTTTGCGATTAAGTGGATAGTCGGGGAAAGAAGTTGTGTGGTATGAAGAGAAAGTTTTCGCCTAATTAAGTTTAGAAGTGAAAGTTTTGACAAAGTGTTAGACTAGATGTTTTGAGTGGTCTTCATGAGAAGAACCAAGTGTTTCGCGGATAAAAAGTTTGTGAGGGAGCCTTGAAGTTTAAGTTCGCCATAAGAGTTCTATGTGAGTAAAAGTTGGTTAGTTCGCAATGAAGATTTCTTATAGTAAAAATATAACCACATGATGATGATGAGGATAAGGACGACGACAACAACAACAAAAGCGATTATACATTTGTAAACATTACATCTAAAGAAGGATAAGTTATATCAAAATAGGAAACATACATATATAATATCTAAATTAGAAGTTAATATCTAAATTAGAAGTAAATTATTAGTATTTCAAAATAGAAAATATACAACATTATCATGAAATCAACAATATGTCTATATGGATCTATAAGAAATCATCGTGTAAAGAGGTGATATTATTTAAGATAAAATTACTTAGATCTAAAATAAGGGTTTGGAATTAAAATAAATAGAGTTAGTTTAGAAAAATAAAATAAAATATATTTTTTGTTATTCCATCCATTCTAATTAGTTTAATTAAGCAATGATGTAGCAGTGTTAATTAGATTTTTATAAAATGTATTTATAATTTCAATATTTGCTTCATCAATTCTAAACTTTTGCTTATGTGATTTCTTCTTTCTTTCGTATGGAATTTCGAAGGCATGAAACTCACGTATTATAAATTCTAAACTTTTGCTTATGTGATTTCTTCTTTCTTTCGTATGGAATTTCGAAGGCATGAAACTCACGTATTATATTAATCAACAATAATGATAAATGATAATAAATACACAGAACATTCCAAATATACCTCCAAAAGTTTATGGAATGGTTTTATATAAATAAATCATATTCATGATTATCCTAACTTATTTCCTAATTTGTAATCCATAAATAGAACAAAATTAGCAAGTAAGGTATGTAGATTGCTATTTTCCAAAAACAGGTATGTAGAGATTACTATTGCCACAAATTGCATGTCAAATAATATATTTTCCTTCTAAAGCAAATGAATTAGCACACACACACATATATATTGAATGTGTTATCATTTTGCAAAATTATATAGTTTGGCACCCAAAAAAAATTAGGCATCAAAGCAATATGGATTCAAGCTATGTGAGAATGGTTTGTTCAATAGTACTGTTGGGTTTGGTATTGATTCAACAACCATTGTTATTTGCTAAGGGATCTCCAACTCCACTACCACTCCAAAAGTGGCATGTTCATGTTGTTAATGGGCTAAAGAATGACACTTTGACTGTGCATTGCAAATCCAAAAATGATGATTTAGGGATCCAAAACCTAGTTAGCAATGGAGCTGAATTCCAATGGAGCTTTAAGATCAACATTTGGAGAACCACTTTGTATTGGTGCTTACTACACAAGCCAAATGCTGATGTTTCTTTTGATGCATTTTGGGTCGAGAAGAAACATGTTTGGCTCCATTATAGGTGCCTCAATCAAAATTGTATTTGGATTGGCAAAGATGATGGAATTTACTTGAGAAACAATCCAGACAATTTTGATGAGCTTATTCATAAGTGGGGAGAAACCAAGCTTATTTGACTATTTAAATTTGTCTAAATATGAATTTATACCCCTAAAGTTTGAAAGTTATACCAGTTAAAACCTTATATTTTAGAAGTGCATCATTTAAATTTTGTATTTTTATATCTTTCTCCATCATATGACATTACTTTTTCTTCAAAACAAAAAAATATATATATAAATAGATGACCTAAACAACCGAAGAACCTAATCCGACCCAAATATTTGAGTTGGGTTGTACATTACTAAATAATAAGATGAGTACAACACAAGGACAAAGGTTAATAGTAGTTTATTCGGACTTTACAAAGATTTTGCCAGTAACATGGCCATCCACATGCACTTTGCCCAAACCTCCTCACTTTTATACATACTCAAAAGGGTACTTTGAATCATTAAAGTTTGAGAGGCAACTGCGTTTAGATTAACTTATCAAAGTCATCTAAATGCGATATTATGAGACTTATAAAGTGATATTATGGTGTTTAGATTGACTCGTTAGAATGTGTTTAGTAAGATTTATAGTGTTTGGTGACTCAAAAAGTGATATTAGGGAATTTATAATTTGATTAGAATCTAACCATTGGTTCACTACATGTACTTGAAGGAGTTATATCACAAAAAGTAAGACAGAAAATTCAGGAAGTTTTCACATTACATCTTCAAGTTCAAGCTAATGCACAAGAAGAGGCAAAGACTTTTTAGCCTAAACTTATGTATAACGTTAATTAAATGAAGCTAACAAAGAATGAAATGAAGATAGCAACAGAATGATGCTAGAAAAGAGCGAAATGAAGCTAACAACTGAAAAGTCGTATAGTTAGGAAGATGACAGAAAAAAATTGTGCATAAAATTATGAAGTGTTGTCAAAAGTGCACTGCATTGGACTTTGTAGTATCAAAATTTACCAAACGGGCACATCAAATTCCTCTCTAAATAAGATACTTAAGACTATTTGGAGAAATTCTATTGTTTTTTTCTTTTTTTAGTTTTGTATTTTGACTTCTCAATTGATGTGCAGTTGAGTTTCAATTTCCTACATGCGCCTGAAATTTAGATTAATGAAAAGATGAAGATTGAAGGGCTAAAAAGCTGGAGGGGGAAGTAACCAAACCTAAAACGTAAAATATATATAAAGTTCTGAAAAATGACAATGGATAAATTTTAATAATATTTCATAAGGATATATTATAATAAGATTTTGTTTCATACGAGTGAGTTTGGTTTCAAAGCTCACATACTGAATCATTTGGATTATATGTGGAGTGATTCAAATCTCAAATCTATAAACAGTATTTTTTTTCCTTAATCTCATACAAATAGTTATTTCCAAACTTATACCTGTCCTTTTCTTCATTGATGTAACATTTCACGTTCACGCGAACTTATTTGGAAAAAAAGTACTAAATACACATACGACGAACTTAACAACTTTAAAAGAGTATGAACAAAAACAAAAACAAAACAAGTGACACGATCATTAGGACTAAATTAGACATTTACATATTTCACAACTATCACCATCATGATACATGATATGCCACAATGACACAAGCCAAAACCAGCCTTAAAAGTACATTGTGTTTACCCTAAGGCTCCACAATGATTTTGCCAGTGGCATGGCCGTCCATGCTTTTTGCCCAAGCATCTTCAGCTTTGCTGAGAGGATACCGTGAATCGATCACTGTTTTCAGCTTGCGTTCCTTGATCAGATTGATAAGATAGCTCAGATTCTCACTCTTGAAAGACATCAACAATGGCACCAGCTGCTTCTTGGAGAAGGTCAGTTTCTTGAAGGCAAAAGTCGCCAAGGCAGCAGGAGTTGGAGTAATGTCTATGACCTTACCATTAGGACTTAAGTTTGGTTCAAATACAGACCATGGGATCCCCGAGGCACAATGAACCACTGCATCATATTTCTTACCTGATGGGCTCTTCAAGGCGGCCCCTTCTGGGGTTCTGTAATCAATAACCTCATCTGCACCTAAGCTCTTCACAAACTCGATATTACGGGCGCCGCAAGTAGCTGTCACATGTGTGTTTCCTAACTTCGCTAGCTGAACAGCATAATGACCAACGCCACCAGAGGCAGCAGTGATGAGAATGTTTGATTGAGGGCCACTCCCATCAAGCTTGACACCGGCAACTTGGGTGAGAGCCTGGTGAGCTGTCAAAGCTGCGACAGGTAGGGCAGCGCCATCGGCCGCTGTCACTTCGGGGGGCCTGTAAACTGTTACCGACTCCTTTCCTACAGCATACTCAGCAAGTCCACCTCCTGTCTGTAATGTAAAAAATATTTACTTCTGTAAGATGAAAACGTTCAATGAAGTGGATCACCAGAATAACATAGGATCAAAAATCGGTTCAAGTTGAATCAACTAGTGCGGTTGTTCTGACCAACTTGTTTCACAACTCAAGAGTGATGTTCATAACAGAACAGTATGAATATCCATATGACCTAACTTGATTAAATAATGCAAAAATATAGTTCTTTAGAAAGTGAAGCCACTCAAGGACTTTTATCATCAAGAATCATCAAAGATGCCTTAAAAGGAGGGAGATTTTTATCACCAAGAATCTCCAAGGATGCCTTAAAAGTAGGATGACCAGCATAACACCATTCTTAACCTACGGATGCCTGTAAAATTTGAAAATTTGGAGTTTTTTTCTGGTTGCTGTTTTGGACATGTTTTGAGACTTCCCTGGATCAGGTTTGAAGTACTACATTATCATTTCTCCTTTTCACGTTGATGTATCTTCTGATCAACTCGTTGTCTGTTCTTTCCCGTCAATGATATCTTTTAGATCATATTGGAATAAGCAACCTGATAGTTTTTCTTGGAGGGTAATTTCAGTTTCGTAGTTTAGTTCACCCACTAGCTACTATGTAATGTAGAATGTGTTTGATTTATAATTTTTCATTTCATCAACAAAAATATCTTGTCTCCTTTAGAAACAAGACTAAATTACACATTCATTCTCAACTTGCGGCTTTGTATCTATTTGATCCATAAACTTTAAATAGTGACTAGTCGTCTAATACTTTCAATTTTGTGTCTATTTTTTAACTTAAAGAAATAGAAAGTGTCTAATATAAATCCTTAAACATTGAATTTTATGTTCGACAGGACAAATTTTGTGTTAAATAAGCCCATAAATTTTCAACTGTGTAACTAATTTGACCTGAATTTTCAGTCAATATCTAATAGATTTTTTACCTATCCAAATTCACAAACATAGTAGACTCAAAATTGAATTTAGGACTCCATTAGATATAAATTTTAATTTTACATCTATTAAATCAATTCATTTTTAGAAATGTTAAATATATCAACGACCTATCAGTCACAAAATTGAGGTTGAGGACTTATTAAACACAAAATTAAAAGTTTGAACACCTTTTACACTTTTTTAAGTTTATATAAACCAAATAGACATAAACTTGAAAGCTCAAAAACAAGCATACATTGTAATTTAACCTTAAAAAAAATATTCTGATGCATCTTATTTTAATCATATTCTTGCCTATAGCCCATCTTGTTTGTGCGTGATTGGCCAATATACCAACATAGTAATTTAGTTTCTCTTATTAAATCGAAGTCATACTATGGTAAAAGCCAAAACTATATATGAATGAAATTCCCAATAAAGGTGAACCTAGCTCAACTAACATAGAATATGTACTATTGACCAAAAGACAAGAGGTTCGAATCCCCCACTTTGTATCTTGTTCAACTAAAAAAGGACGAACTCCCAAAAAGAAATAATAGTGCTATAAATATTCACAGTAAATTATCCAATTTCAACATACCAATGTAATTCACAACGTCATAAACTCATAAGACCGACATAAAATAGTCGTTTAGCAGCTGGCACGTGAGATGGACAAGAAATGTACTTCATAGTCATCAACATAGTCATGATTTTCTTTAATTAATTGCCAAGAACGTTTCTTGTTCATGGTCAAGCAAATCTAGTCATAGAAATTAATGAATACTTACAGCATGGCTAAGATATGTAACAACTTTGTCCCCAGCTTTTAAGCTTTTGACTCCTGCTCCAACCTCTACGACTTCTCCAGCTACGTCAGTGCCTGTTTCACCATTTTAACAAGAAATGAAGTCGTCAGAGCAGATTTAAGACCCAGAATTTATTTCCTAAAAAGCGATTGCAGGAATAAACAAAACCGAGATGGAAGATGGAACAGACAGAACTTCCAGGAAGCCTTCATGCAAAATTTAAGTTCTTGAAGTCATATGTTAGTAATAACATGATAAAGTTTTTGAAAAACAGAATAATTGCTTACTCAAACAAATAAAGAAAGAAGAAAAAAAAAAACTGACACACTAATTTTGGCCTTGTCGATAACCATTTGGTTTTTTCGTCTTCGTTTTTTTTAAAATTAAGCTTTTAAGCACTACTTCTACCTCTACGTCCTTTGTTTGGTTATCCAATTTCTTTCCATGTTTTCAAAATCCAAAACAGGTTTGAATTATAAAAATAGCCAGGTTTTCAAAACTTGTGTTTTGTTTATGGAATTTACTGAAAAATTCAAATGTTTTTGTAAAAAATGTGAAACTCATAGTAAAGAAATTGGAAGATATCACCAACAAATACAGGTTTCCACAGCTCAAAAATTTTGTCATAACACATTTCTTGACTTTCTGTTCCAATACTTGAATCCTCAGGCAAAGAAAGGGCATTGATACAGATCTAAAATCAGTCATTATATATAAGTATAAATTTCAAAAAATAAAAACAAAAAACAAAATGGGTATAAAACAGAGCCTTATTATGATATGAGTGTTTTGTTATTTTTTTATAAATTACATGTGATATCAAACCGACAGCTGACGCGTTTATATTGCTCCAAGTCGCATGGTTACTGCTGTATATTCCAGGTTTAGACCAGATTCATCAGGGAGATACTATTGGTGCGTGAATTGTTTTCTAAGAAAGGTCAAGGGGCACACTAATCACATGTACACTCAGTCTTAATTCATAAGGAGGGAATTAGATAGCAACAGATTTTGGACCTATAGTCCACACCCGAAGCTTGTTAAATTAATCACCGAGGAATCAGTACGTGCGCCACTTGACTAATCTTACAGGATTACTCACCTAACCTTACAACCTTTAGGTGTCATGAAAACTCATTTCCTCCATTACCACAACATGCCTAAATTTTACTTATATTCATACCAAAAAAAGCTTCAGACCAAGAAATCAGGTCATATATTCATAACATGAACCATAAGTAAAGTGAAGTACCAGGAATATGAGGAAACTTGCGAGGAAAAAAGGGACGTATCAGTCCTTTCTGAATTTTCCAATCAATTGGATTCAAACTAACTGCTTCCACTTTAACCAAAACCTCGTCTGTCTTGGGTTTAGGAATGGGAACTTCTGCATGCTGCAGGAAGATAAAGACAGATCAAGTAAAGATCCAGTATACGGAACAACTGGTTTCTTAACTAAATAAATAAATAAATATTTTTTTTCAAATGGGTAGAAACAAACTCATGACTTCTAATCCGTCGTATTTGAAGGAGTGTATTAGGATCTAGTCAAACACTGTTCAAAGAGAAATATTGAAATGGGTTCGTGGAATGTTTCGTCCACCAATAGAATAGAAAATAAATAAAACTCCATTTGAGATTCCGCAAGATAGAGAGGGAAATCCATAATAACTCAACCAGAAAAAAGATCGAAACGGATTAAATGTCAGCAGAAGCAACAACAGGTGCTATGAGCAGGCACAAATTTAACATAATTCAAGTACCAAAAAATTGTATAAAACCAAAAAAGCAAGAAATAAAAGCCCAGAAGGAGGGAGTAACCTTGAGCGCAGCCGATCCGCCACCATAGGCTTCATACAGAACCGCTTGCATAAGCCTCGAAGTCATGGGCACCGCACTGGAAGGCGCTGGAACAATCGGAATTTAAGATGCTTTTATTTTCAGCTCTTAATATTTGTAAATTTGAAAACTTCATAAATTCTAGAACATTGTTTTGGAGAATCCAATGATGACAAAATAGAAAGGAGATATGCTTTTTTTTTTTTTTTTCTTCAAGGTGAATTAATTAATGGTTTGAATTGCTAAAAGAAAATTAACGAAAAAATAGCGGACATGGTAACATAATGGCCAACTAATCCATTTGAAACAATTAGAGAAAGTTATTTGGAACCCGCATCTAGCTTTTGTTTTCATATTGGCTTTTAAAAAGAAAATGAACTTAATATTAATATTTATCTTTGTGTTCGAAAAGATGATGAACTTATTTTATTTGGGTTTTAAACTAATTATTTTTAAAATGACATAAAAATTTATGATAATAGGATCAATGTATATTTTCTAAATTGGAAAAGTAACAAATTCAAAAGCCGATAACTCTATGATTAACGTTTAATAGTTGCCTGATATTACTAATTTTGTCATACTAGTTGGTAACACTATGCAAGTTAATTTTTCACACAAATAGTTTGAAGTTTACTCAATTTTTAGAAATGATTTTTGAAAATACATTTTTCGGCTTCATTTATAGTGTGATCTCTTACTCAAGATTTATTATATACGTGTAGAAATTGAATGAGCTAAAAGATATAATGAATTTGATAATATGACTATGATATAACCGATTCAATCAAACTTTAGATTGATGAGTAGGGTTTTTTATATATATCAATTACATATTAAATATTTAAATAGATTGAAATTTTGAACATCGACATTTACTTGATTATTATTTGGACATATATTTGTGCTAATTTTAATATATTTTATGTATTTCTATCGTATTCCAGAAGTATAATTATTTAACAAATTTTCCAAGAATTATAATTTAGTTATTATTTTGAAATGAATAATTAAATTTAAATGAAAATATATTATTGAAATAAACAAATAGGGAAGACAATTTTTTTTTTCATTTGATCCCTCAATTATAAAATTCATAATGTACTACTGTGGTAAGAACATTCTACATTTTACATGATCAAAAGCATACTTAATTACAAAAGCAATAATTAGAAATTGAAACAACCTACTTCTTTGGCATTCTCATGTCACTTTGTTATTTTTTTAAAATGAAGCTTCTGGTGTTCTTTCTTTAGTCTCCCACTTTTACAATTTTCATCCTTGAATTTTCATAAATTTCTCTGCATCTTTTTTATTGGGTTGATTGCTTGTTCCTAGGCATCGCAAAAATATGATATATGAAAGTTCAGGGACTTTTGTAGCTTTGGCTCACAATTCATTTGAACTTGTTGGAAGACTATTTTCTTCCTTTTTGTTATGACTTGTGAACGTGAATAGAAAAGAAAAAGAATGAGATATTTATACCTAAATATTTGAAAAGGGAAAGAACATTGAAATAAATATGAAATAATTAATATGAGATAAGAGAATATGAATAGGTGTGAGATAGAGGGATATGAATGGTTTTAGAGAAATGTTAATGATATAATTAATTGGAGAGAAAAAATTAAAATTATTAATATCCAATTATTTATTAATAACTAATTTCAATTCAAACATAAATAAAAAGTAAATTACAGTAAAACCAAAGTAGTAAACAAACAAATCTAATAAAAAGAAGGGCAAAATTGGAAACAAAAAGTTTCTCCTCTGTTTTTTTCTAAATGTGTTTTTGTCATTTAATGTAAATTTCTTATTATTATTTGTGATTATGTCTAACGGCTAATTGAGTTTAAATATAAACTATTCAATTTTTTTTTACTTATCTCCAATGATCCAAAATGATTTTGGATTTCAATATCTTTTCCATGTTTTATTCATTCTTTTCCAAATTTTCAAGAACTTTATTCAACTTTACAATTTTCAAATGTTGTGCGTTGGGATTATACATTCATTTTTTGTATTCACCCCCTCCCATTAATTTTTTATTCACCCCTCTTTAGTTATTAATTCAACGACCCCCTCCTTCAAAATTCTAATCCAATCCTAAACCCCTTTAATTTTAATTTCAATCAACAATTCTAATCATCCCCTCATAAAACATAATATTATTCCTAAAATATAATTCAAAATCTTATTCCTAAAACAAAAACTAATTCAAAAACTAAATTTCTAATTCAAGTCATAATTTATAATTTAAATAATAATTTCTAATATAAATAAAAATAAATTACATCAAACTAATATAAAATAACCCTATTTACTGATATGTGACAGTGAGCGACACAAGACGACGACAAAATGGTGGCAAGCGACGGACATCGACATTGAGGTGAGATCTCCTCTTCGTCTTCTCGGTCTCCCTCTCTCTCATTTTGTCTTTCTCTTTTTTCTTTCGATTCTGTAAAAAAAATAATAATAATAGAAGGAGAACTCCCGACGATGCCTGAATACGTCGGGATAGCCACCCTAATCCTGACGCCATTAGTGGTGCGTCAACATTAGGTACTCTTTTTCAGACATTTCTGACATTGCATCGAAGGAAGGCCAAAAGGTACAATTAATGATTTGCACCTCATTCCACGTGACATTGTGGACATTGAAAAAACACTGATATTTCTGACGCATCATTTATGGCGTCAGGAAAACATATCTTTTTTATCGACGTTTTCGATGTCGCGTTAGAGGATATTAACGATATAATTATTTATTTCGAGTAGTCCCGATGGGGTTCAAATGCGTCAGGGAAGAGAACCTCCCCTGACGTCGACATTAGTACGTCAGTATAAACCACCTTATACTCTGACGTTCGATTTTTCGACGATTTTTTGTGCATCAGGGAAATTCTGATTTCTTGTAGTGTAATGTGGTTAATCAGTTTAGTCAATTAATCTCAAATCATTGTAGCTTCTGATCTGTAGATCTATTAGGTCTTCTTCCTAGCTCGTGAAGATAATGAGGTACATTTATATTAGTAGTAATTTGAAATGTTCAAAGTTACTTTGGGAATTAATTTAATATATATAATACATTATAATATAAAGTTTATCAAACTTTATTGTATAAATTTAATTTTGGATATGATTCAAAATTAATTTATGAGAGATAAAACATTTGAATGAGTTCAAATATTAATTTAATATGAATTGAATTCATGTTAAAATTATCTCATTCAAATATTAATTTAATATGAATTGAATTCATGTTAAAATTATTGGTTACGAGGGAAAGTTATATTTGAATATGATTCAAATTTAACTTAAGTTAAATACAAGATATTTAATTGAGCTATTAATTAATTGAAAAATTAATTAATAGTTTAATTTTATTTTATTTAATTAAATTTTATTTAATTAAATTAATATAAAACTATAAGATTTTGGAGAGATATTCATTAAATAAGATTTAAATGAAATATTAATTAAATATGGTTTAATTAATTATTAACTAATTGATTAATGGTTAATTAATTAGTAGATTTGAAATTTATATTAATTTAATGTTTTTAACTTAATAAAATCTCATGGTTCTCTTTTACTCCCTTTCCTACTCCAAAAAGGAAAAGAGTTATAAATATCTAGAAAAAAACAATTTTCTTTAATCAAGAAAAAAAAATCAATGTTCTTGTTCTCTGCAAAAAAGAAATAGTTTCTTTCTAAACATTTTTCTCATCCCAATTGGTTCCCACAAACCAATCTCATTCCAAAGGAGATGAAGGTTTTCGATTGGTGGTGTCCCAATTTAGAGATTACTTTGTAGATTCAAAGACATAAACAAGTAAGTTTTTCTTTCTCTAATCTATAATTAGAAATCAATCATCAAATTAGGTATGTTTTCTTCAAAGTTATTTCGTACTATTAGGTTTATGATAATCCGCTGTGGTTATCTTGTAGTAATGATAGTCTTGTTTGTTTGGTTGAACTAAGTTGAATATTAGATGTATGGGTGTTAGTTAGGATTTTAATAGTTGTTTGAGCTTAATGAACCTTAGGATGCTTATGTGTGAATAAGGGCCAAGTTGAGATTTGTCTAACTTGTTTGGAGACTGAATGAAGTTTTTCTTTGTTTGGTTGACTGATTTCCTTAATTGGGAGTCATTAAAAACGCTGGTTGAACTTTATATATGTTTTGTTGAACTAAGTTGAACATTCTCATGCATAAGTGTTAGTTGGGATTTTAATAATTCTTTAAGCTTAATGAACTTTAGGATGTTTAACTAAGAATAAGGGACGAATTGGGACTTTTTAACTTGTTTTGGAGTCTTGAATGAGATTTTTGTTTATTTGGACTCTTTGTATCTGTCTTGGAGACCCTTTATACTAGTCTTGTGTCATAGAGAGGGTAGGACCCTTTGTACCAGTCTTGAAGACATCATTTAAGAAAACACTCATCTACTTACCTAAAGTCGGGAATGAGTGAATTCTATCTTATGTAATTATGTTCCTAGCTCTCCACTCAATCTTGTCCCTAAAATGATAAGCATATTGAGTCAGCAATTTGGCCACTCTCACCTATACAAATCAAAAAACAATCCTTCGCGAACAAGAGTTCATAATACACTAAGGATTAAGACTAAATTAACTAGGTCATCCTAATGAAATAGAAAACCTAACTAGTTAACAAAGTTACATCTAGTGGTTACTATTTTGTGGTCCAGTCTTAGGCAAACTCATTGCATAAGATACTCTCACTCACATGTTACCTACACGAACGTGTTTAATCATTACCAAGATAAGGTACCCAACCTTATCCCTATACTATAGACCATTTAAACTGATCTCGAACAATGATCCATATATATCTCTACATACTGTTTAAGACTCACCAAACAGATTATGATGTTAATTTGTTGGATTTGGGTTATTAAGACAAAACTAATAATATAATCAATAACATTTATTATAATAATAACACTTTATTAATAATGGTCAATGAATTATATTTACAATCTAGGAATTTTAGGACACAAATCCCACTAATACTCCTCTACAATTCATTGTTTTTCTTCTTTTCTTTATAATTATGCAATAAACACTTAAAACAGGGTAAAACAAGCGTGAAGACTTATGTAAGTTGTATTATCTTATATTTATAAATTGATGATAGAAGCTACACATATTGACACATTATCATGCATTTTAGTTCCATTGTCTTATCTAAAATGACATAATAACTTGTATTTCTATCAGTTATCATTAACTGGGGTAGTTTCAATATTTTCTATTGGGGGCTTGTAGGCTTTTTTGTTTTCAAAATTGTTCTATACAGTGTAAATATTTTACCGATTTTGTTATATTTTTTAAAAAACACTTGCTTTTTAATAAACAAATAAAATGGTTTTGTAAAAAAAAAAAAAAATATAATTGGTGACAATTTTATGAATAATAATTAAGTATATACCAATACTTTTAAGAAATTGCAAATGTAGCAAAATCTATGGGTGATAGACTTCTATGACTGATAGACTTTTATGGTCTATTAGTGTGATAGATCAATATTTGCAACAACTTCTATCTTTGACAAATTTTGCTATATTTGTAATTTTTTAAAAATGTTGCTATACACTTAATTATTTTGAATCTAATTACCTCATTTAATAAGATTTTTTTTAAAAAAAAATGATCGTTGGATCAAGTTAATTATTTTGGTTCAATTAAATATGTGAGACCCATTTCTAATTTGGATAAGGAGGTAAAATTCGGCTAAGTATTAAGAAGTTGACGTTTGAATAAATTAGCGAAAAGGATTCAGCGATAAAATCTTTTATGGTTAAAGTATACATTTTTGTGATTAAGTGAGTAGTTTGCGAAACAAGTTGTGCGATAAAAAGAGAGTAAAAGTTTGTTAGTTCAGGTGGAAGGTTTCTTATAGTAAACATATAACCACATGATAAGGTTATTTGCGAGAAATGGTTAAGTGGTTGAAGCTATTCGCAATTTGGGTTAGACGGGAAGCAAGGTCTGACGATAAAAATGTCAAATCTAATTTGACAGGGGTTAACGTGTAAGATTAATAATTTAGACATGACTAGATTGAATATTAAATTTACACGCGTGAAATTTTAATCAGGATTTGACAAACTAAGTTAGTTTAAGGGTTCTATAAATAAGAAAATTTTGGTAAATAAGGAGGGGATGATGAGAGTTTTGTTGAAATGTTGAAGTGCTACTATTTTAGCCACACAAGAAGAAGAAGGTCTTCTTTAGTAAAGTTTGGTGAGTGACTTTCTTAAATGTTCTTATATTAAAATTTTCTTGTGATTTCTCTTTAATATTTTGAAAGATGCTTTCAAATGAGAAAGTGTTCAATCATGATTTATAATATTAAAGCTTGATTTGATGATTACGATTTCAATGTTATGAATTGGTTTTCAAACCATTAGTTGATTTCTTGAGATGATGCTAACTTTTATACGCACATAAAGAGTCAAGGCCAACCTGAAGTGTACGGACTACATGGTGATAAGAAGTTAATTGGCTTATGTTTTTAAAGGAGCGTATAAAGCTTAGTGGCCTGAGCAACAAGGATGAATCTGTATGTTTTCGGATGTTGTTGATACAGTAATCAAACATGAGGTAATGAGACCAAACGTAGAGAACGATTCAGGATCCTTGATAAAAGGAATGACTGTTAACTAATGTGTGTTTATATGACATTGTTATGCTATAAATGTGTTTCTTTTAAGCATAAAAAAAAGGTTTATGCGAAATGAAAGGATTTGAAGTTGTTTATGCGAAATGATGTTTATGAAAATGTATTGTGAAAGATTTTCATAAAACCTCACAGAGTCTTTTAGACTTACATTTTAAAAATCTATCTTTCAAGATTAGGCGTTTAGGCCAAGTAGAGAAGAAGGTTGAAGGATTTGCGGTGAGGTGATTCAAGGCGTTTTGAAAATGGTTAAACATTGATTATTTGGTCAAAGTATTGTAATAATGAATGAAACGTCTATTATTAATAAAGTTTACGTTTTGGTTTGTATTCACTTTGCTTGGTGTTTCTTTGTCCTTCATTGCGTTTTGAGTGTTAATAATTTAAAAAGAAGTTGAGAATAAGATTTTGCTATAAGAAAATTTCAAGTTTGTAACAAACTCACATCCTATTCTTACTATTTTGATGTTATCATCGCAGTACGATTTGAGGTATGACAAAATATTATTTACCTAGGCTAAAGTTCAATTGAGCAAAAAAAAAAAAAAAAAAAAAAAAAAATATATATATATATATAATTTAGCCCAAAGACTAAATATGACCCAAATTCATATGATTGAGCCTATGGGCCTCGTCCATGGACCAACTCTACAAAATTTGTCAAATTTGCTCCCCTTCCTCAAATAAGCATAATTAATTTATCAAATTTGTCCCACTTCCTCAAATCAAGCGTAGGCATCCAACCGATAGAAAATTTGAGGAACAAATACTTGAAGTCGACCAACATAAATATAACATCAATACAAGTCCAAGTCCACGAAATAAATTTATCTAGAAATCTTGTGTAACCATCGACATTAACTACATTGAAGGTAGGTCATTTGAGTAAAAAATTTAATATAGTAACTTAGTCATACAACGTGCTTAACTCTACATCACATAAGTACAAAAGAACTGTTGTGCATATATTAGGTGAGATGATGCATTGGAATGATAGGAGGAGTGGGTTGGGGAGGGTCAAAACTTGGATGCATAGTTTTCGTGTAGAAATGTAAACAAGAGAGAGGAGGAGGACCAGTTCGTATTTGAGTAGAAAAAGAAAGGGATACATTTTGTGTATACAATAACATACATTCAACAACTTGATTACCCCCCCATCATCTTTTCCAAATTGAAAACAAAAAATTAAAATCTAAAAGGATTTTGAAAAATATCAACCGAAAAAGTATATTCGATTGGGAATATTAAATGAGTACACCAAAACCAATGAGTATGAGCTGTTAGGTACACCACAGATATGGGACCCACAATTGAAACAAATAAAGATGAGATGATAATGATAACGATAACGATAACTTGATAAGGCGACGATAAGTCCTCCCACCAAATATATTTATTTATTTTAGTATTATTATTTTTTACTTCCCCCAAAGAGAAAAATAAAGATATTTTATTCTTCCGCCTTCTACGGCCATGTCAATTATTACTCCTTTTTTCTTTTAATACATAAAAAGAAAAAAAAAAATGAAAAATCGGATAAGGAAGAAGCGGACTTCAGTTTTAAAAGAAAAATATATGTGTGTATTGAACCTCTATAAAATCCCCATGCACCCTTCCGTACTCTAACTTTTCCAACTCCCGTCTTCAACCCTATCCATTTCCTCTCTGAACTTTTTATCTTCTTCCATTTTCATTGCAGAGCTTCAACATTCCTGTTGAATGGACCATTGTCTCTCTCTCCATAAATCCTTCCCTCTCATATCTCTTCCCTCTTCTTCTTCTTCTCCCAAATTCAAACCCTATCTTTCTTCCTTCCGCAAACTCCCGCTTACTTCTAGGTCCTCTTCCTTCCTTGTTCTTGCCAGTACTGGAGCCAGCCACTGTGAGTTCGGCAGTTTGAATACTCCTTTGGACCCCAAGTCCTCCGTTGGTAAGCATCTAAGTAGAGTTTTGCAAAATTATAGACACCTCTTTCATGTTTCTGTTGAGGATGAGTTGAAGCTCTTGGCTGATCACCGTGATGCTGCTCTTCATCGTATGCTGATTTCTGCTCATTCTGATGAAGCCTTGCTTCATAGGTTTGTGTTCTCTATCTAATTATTTTGGATCCTGTGGTTTAGGATCGATGTTATTCGATTTTGTACGATTTCGGTATCTGGCGGCGCTTTTTTCTGATTCGCTGGATTCTTTCAAATAGCTTCTCCAATACTTAATCTATTATTGATTTAATCATCGTTTATCGTATTCTTGTTTTCTCTTTGCATTATAGTCACTTAACTGTACGGACTTTCATTGAAGAGAAATTAAAATCAGGATATTTTCCTCTGTTTCATTGGTATTTGTGAGATGTAGGAGCAGTTGTTGATTTGGTTGCTTTGTCACATCTTTTATTTGTATATAACTTTACTTTCTTGATTACTCTATTCTATGTGGTTTGGTTTATATTCCTTTCACTGTGGACAGCTTTGTTGACATGATTGAAGAAGTATTATACTTGGTGATTAGATCTTTCAAACAGGTGGTTCCTTTCTGGTCAACGGCTTTTGGTTTGAAGAACCTTTACAGATAGCTAGTCTGTGAGACCAAATTGATGAAAATAATTATGTGAATAGATTATTACAGAATTCAGGCATAATGAAAGTTCGGGAATCGAAGAACAGAAAGAGAGAGGGGGAGAAGGAAGATTGTTTTACTAAATAACCTTATATTGGAAAGAGAAGCGTAATCTTATGGAGATATGGAGTTTTGAGTTATGTTGGGCAATGGGAATGAATGAAAAAGTTGTCCTGACAGTAATTTCTCTAGATTTAGAAGGTTCAGTTGATTCAAGGGATGTGTATCTCGTTAGTTAGTCTTCTGTTTACAGTTGACTATTTGGAGTCCCTCTCTATGAGTATATAATCTCAAACAATTGATATTTATACCTTAGACACCTGAATATTAAACTTTTTTCTTTTTCCGTTGAATGAAAGTTTTCTGAGCAAGCTGTTGAGGGGGTTGTAGATCTTCTTTTTTTTTTGGGTGGGGGGGCAATACGTTAGGTCTCTCCATCTTTCCCATGTGGGATGAACATTTTTTTGTTAGATGGAGTTCTATCTTCAAACCAATTGATAATGGCTCGCCTCTTTTAAAGATTCTGAGATCATCTTTCCAATGTAGGATTATCAAGTAAGAAACAAATATAATTTCAATGATGGGATGAAATTCTGAAATTCTGACGAAGGAAAAGATTTCCCAATCCCTCAGAAGTGCAAAAAAAGAAGGTGTTTTAATAGGAAGTAAGATGAGAGATGGCAATATTCTTAAATTAGTAATTCTACACCTAAACAAGCCAACAAACAAAAAAAACAAGAAAGCTAATAAAGGTTCTTTCCTTGTCACAATAAATGCAGTTGTTTATTTCCCTCCATATGGTCCAACCCCGGTGATCAGTAGAGTATTAACACTCCCACAAATATATTGAGTGTTGCATTCAAGAATTTAATTCCCTCAAAAGAAGTATTGATAGTTCATGGTCAACATTACTAGGCATGCTAAGATTCATTACTAACATATGGTATTTAAATTACTCGTTTTTGAAGTAATATCCATATTTACTGACGTATCTTAACCCCAGGAGGATTGCACAATTGAAGGAACACGAGTGCCAAATAGCAGTTCAAGATGTCATGTACATGCTCATTTTCTATAGATTTTCTGAAATCAGAGTTAATTTGGTACCCAAGCTCTCTAGATGTGTATATAATGGAAGACTAGAAATTTTGCCATGCAAAGACTGGGAACTGGAGTCCATTTACGAGTTAGAGGTTCTTGGGATGATTAAAGAACACATAACCACAGTGATTGGTTTGAGAGCAGATTCGAGTGTCACGGACAACTGGGCTATGACTAACATTAGACAAGCACATCTGGGCCGTGTTTACGTGGCCTCCATCTTATATGGCTACTTCTTGAAGTCTGCTATATTGAGGCATCACTTGGAGCAAAAACTAGCCATACCTAACACACACCGTAATGGTGGTCATCCGAAAACTTTCCTCCAGTTCCCTGAGATGTGTCTTTATGGATTTAGAAATCTTCTCTCCGGTCGCCTTAGTAACATGCTATCAGTGCCTCACAACCAAGTGTTGAGCAGCAGCCAGGAGACGGAGCCAGAGAAGTTAAAGCGTTTCTTGACAGGATTTGATTCCGAGGCATTGCAGAGATGTGCAAAGCTGAAATCTAAGGAAGCCTTGAATCTGATTGAGAACCATAGTTACGCATTGCTGGGAAATGAGGAAGTCGGTTTTTTCGAGAACAATGAGGTGATAGTGACTTCATTCTCAAGCTTGAAGAGATTGGTATTAGAGGCTGTTGCTTTTGGCTCTTTCCTTTGGGATGCAGAGGAGTATGTTGACACCATTTATAAGCTTAAGGAGAACTAATCCAGTAAGGTATTTTCGTAGATATAATAACGCTTTCTCTGTATATAGGATGAGTTAAAGACACGTTTTCCAGGAAAAATTCACCATTTGTATATAATATCTATATATATAATTTCCTATGAATCTGAGATTGTGAGTTCTTTTAAGTAATTGTTACACATGAATGCTTGAGTTATTTGCCACGTAAGCGGATTTGGTTTTCTTATTGTCTTTAAACACAAGACGTTTGAAGCATTGACAAAACTTGGGAGAATGTGAATCTTGAAAATTGAAAATAGATAATTTGGGAGTATCTAATGAGTCAATTTCCGCTTTGATTATTTAAGATGAGGGGCTTTGAAAAAAATGCAATGTGTATTGTTGACTATTTAAGCTACTTCTTTCAAATTAGATTCTGATTATTTACCGTAGCTGATATTATGTTTTAAGTAGGGTTATTTTTAAATATGTGAAAACCAAACATTTACTTCAAAATCTATCAATATCATTGATAAAAATAAATTGTCACTTGAAATTATTTTATTATTTAGAAAACAATTAATTAATTTGTGGGAGGAAAGGAAATGCTAAAGTTAAATCCAAATTATAAACAGAACAGGTTAAAATGTGTCCAAATCTTATGAAAAGAACAAAATTGATTTTTTAAAACTGTTTCTGTTTTCGTTTGAGAAGTTTGAAAAAGAGGAAAAGGAAAAAAGGAAAAAAGGAAAAAGAAAAGGCAGAATAAATTTAAAACTTGTGTTCTTTTTGATTGAGTATAGAGTAGCTTGGAGTGATGAAATATATAGTGTACAGTATCTCCTATTAAGCATGCACGTCAAAATTTAAAAAATTCAAAATCAATAGTACCCTCACTTTCTTTTGTGCAAGACCTTATAAGACTACTAGTCCTTTTCGTGTTTAAGCCATACTATGGCATATATTAGGAAAAATTAGCCTAAATATTTTGAAGCTTCTTGAAATTTTGTCAATGAAGACATTTTACTGTCTCGTTTAAGTTTGGGAGGCGGGGATGAGAGTATTTGAAAGTTGTATGTGGGCAAAATTGGTCAATTAATGTGTATATGTGCTGGGCATATAGTAGCTGCAAAGTAGTAATTAGAGAGCAGTAGGAAACTATACTACACAAAAGGATAAGCTGAGAAGTGATCGTCTTTGTGCTTGACCTTGATGTTGGAAGTGAGTGTGATATTAAGGACCATCTCGAGATAAGGAAAAACTGCCATACTCATGTCCACTGTTGAGGAATACTTTTGTTTTCTTTGGTTGAGGACAAGCAAAGTTTCTAATTTTTCATTCTCTAGTTGTTCTTTCACTTTGAAATCGCTCAGAGCTTTAAGGAACATGGATTTCATATATCAACCAACCTATTTGAATCTATAAAAGGTATGAGAAAATCATTAATGATACATCAATTCAAGATTTTGAAGGAAAAGTGACTCTTATTGTAATGATTTACATGTGAAATAATTGATAATATAATTATTTCTTTTGATGGTTTTTACATATTATGGTTACAATTTTGAGTTTTTAATTTGTGTGCAACTATAGATCTAAAATTAATTTTAGAACTAAAAATATTTTTATTTAGATGTTGAAAAAAAAAAAAAGATTTGGATTTGTTGTGCTTCTACAAGGTTTCGAGGTTTTATTTTTCTTTAAGTTTTATGTGATTTCATTATGTTCTCCAATGAATGTATGTTTGAGTTAGAACGTTGTGTTAATTTTTTGAAACAATCTCCAAATGTAATTTAGTATTGAGGTTGCATCAAATTTTGTTTTCAAAACAATGATCTTTCATAGACCAAACAATATTCGACATTTGGTTTTAACAAAAACAACTTAGAATGCATGAAAGTTCTTCAAAACACTAGAATCAAGTATCTTTAATTCGTAGAGTGACATTCATGTTAAGAAATATTGATTTAATCTTAGAGAGCCTTAGCTTTAGTTGTGAATGCTTTCCACAAGATCATTATCTCCATTGTTTCTATATTTCTACTTACCTTTGTTTTTGGCTTCTTTTGCAATTTTACTATTTTGAGTTATTTACACTTGTAACTCTCATAATACACACGATAAGAAATTAGGAATCTTCTTATGTTGACCTGCATCAACATGGATACCTAAATACGTTAGAAAAAGATCTCTCAACATACGTGGAGATGTTAAGAAGGAAGTCAACAGTAATACGTTGAGGGAGGAATTTTCAACGCGCAAACGAGAAGGCGTCATTGTCGACGGATAGAGAATGTGAAAAATAGGTCATTATGACATCCCATTCAAGGTTGGGAGAATGGCATTCCCGATGCGGCATCAGGAGAAGGTTTCCCTAACACATTGCTCACGACATCGGGGGACGGGCATCATTCTCAACGCCCTATATGTGTTGGGAGATATTTTTAATATATATTTTTTTAATTATTATATTCAATTTTTTTATCTTGCTTTGCTCTTCTTTTCGGTTTTGATTCGATTTAAGTTGAATAAAATTTTAAAAAGTAACTAACACAAAATTAATAACAATTTATTAAAATACCAAATTGTAATTTATATTAGAAAATGAATGTTAACATCAAACAAATACAATTATTTTTTTAAGAAATTACATAAAAAAGGAAAAATACATTATCTTTTAATTGTTGCGGACGTCATATTTCTACAAGTCTACACATACAATAACATAAAAGTAAATTTAGATATATATAACCGATAACAAATTAAACAACTTAAAAGTTGAAAAATACGTATCACATGTAAGTGTTCAAGGTCCTTTTTGTGTCTGACTCATTTCCTCAATCATCTTCTTCATTTCTTTCATTTGTCAGGCATGAACTTTTGAAGAGATAGAAGTCATAGCTAGCGAAAGATTTTACGGAACAATTCCTCAATTTAATTTGAGAATCTCAAAATACCAATACATTGATAAAATAATAAAGAAACTAATTTTCTTATTTTAACATAAAGACTAAGCATGCTTTCTAATTATAGATTAGAGAAAGAAAAACTTACATAGTTTGACGCTTCTAAATCTACAAAAACTTCAAATCGAGACACCATCCATGAGATACGTTTCTATCCTCTAGAATGAGATTAGTTTGTGAAAATCAATTGGGATAAGAAAAATGTTTAGAGAGAAACTATTTGCAGAGAGCAAAAACATAGGTTTTATTTTATTTAAAAAAATTGCTTTTCTTTTGCATATTTATAACTCATTTTACTGAAGGAGTAAGAGAAAATCACGAGTTTCTATTAATTTTAAAAATATTAAATTAATAGAAATTTCAAACCTATTAAAGGAGAATGGGTAAAAATTTCAAATATTAAATTAATAGATTTAGTTAGAGTCTTCAAGGAACACTTAGCTCCCATTAGTGATGGGTCTCCATGGAGTATGATTGTTTTCTCCCCCATCATAAAAACGATCGATCTTGATGGCCAGTGTATCCCTATGAATCCTATTGAACACAACCGGGGGATGCCCAAAATTACATACAACTGTTCCAAATTAATTGCCCAAGAAGTTAGGCTTGATAGTCACTTTGGTGAACACCAATTCTACCCTTGTGCATATTCCTTGCACGGATATGGCTGTTCCATCACCGGTTGTTACTTCAAACTGTTGGGATATGATTGTTTCATCACCAATTGTTACTCCAAACTGTTGGATCCTCCCATCACTAGTAAGTTTAATTTCTAAACAATATTCTCATGAATGGAGTTGTGCATGGCTTCACTGTCGATCAAAGTCACCGCATCTCTCCCTTTGATTTTTCCCTTTAATTTTATGGTCCCCTTTGTCGGAAAAATCATGTAAGGACCTTAAAGAGATTTTCGTGTCTTCTTCCAACTCCATTTTTTTTAGCTCCACGACTTCATTTGCTTCTGGTTCGACTTCTCCTTCTTCCTCGAATTCCACTTCGTCATTCGTAATACATAACATTAACTCTCTGTTCTCTCTCACCTTACAAACCACTTTTTGTTACATGTAAAAGTAGCTCCTTATCAAGCCTCATTCATAACTCACTATCTGAAAGCCTCTTAGTCGACACCTCCCCTTTCATGAAATTTCTTGGTTCTCTCTTTACAAAATTTCCACATGTGTTTTGGGCCTCTTTATCTTTTAGTTCAAACTTTTTACCTTGATTGGTATGGGCCTTTCCCAATTGAGCTTCTTTTCTTGGGTCATGGAACCCTAATTCACTTATAACAAGTTTGACGGCTATATTTATGCCATTCATCAATTGGGCTTCCCTCATACATTCCTCTAAATTCTTAGGGTGTCGACTCATCACCTTTGCCCTCAATTTCAGCGACAACCTTGTCACAAAGGCATCCATCAAGATGCTTTCTACCATTTCTAAAAAAGGGAGCTGAGTCATTCAAAATTTTTTTTTCAGGCAATCTTCATGCGAGTCATCTTGTTGAATTCAGATTAATCTTGCTCCTAAGCTACCTTCCCCCGCTGGTTGTAAGTGGTCGAACATCCTTTGCTTGAAATCTTCCCATGATTTGACCTTCTTCTAATTATTACTTCAACGAAACCAATTGACTTCATCTTGCCCGAAGCTCACCACTGCTACCTTCACCTTTTCATTGTTGACTAAATCATTTATGTCGAAGAAGTGTTTAGCTTGATACACCCAAGATTCCAGGTTCATTCCATTGAAGATCAACATTTCCAATTTTTTGTATTTGCTCTTCCAATGTTGCCTTTTCCATCACCAATTCATTTTCTTCTTCATCCATCTTTCCTTTCTTCTTTAACACGGAGACATTCAAAGTACCTGATTTCTCCTTCTTTTTCTCCCCAATGTCTTCAATAAGTCGTTCCATTCCCTTTTTCAATCCTTCTAGCAACTCTTTTAACTCCTTAATCTCCTTTTCACTAGATTCTATCCTCTCTTCTAGTTGCTTCTAAGCCATGGACCTTGTTTTCCTCAGGATGTTAAGGCTAAAATTCCCAACAAGACAAAACAGAGGCAACACTTCGCTATACTATATTGATTTGTAGAAATCAAAATGTTTCACGAACTTATACCAACAGTCCAGAAAAGAGAAAACAACAAGAATAATAATCAACCCCTTGAAGAAGGTTGGAAACTTTTCCTATGAAGGCTATCAAATCTTTCACCCAAAAAGAAAACATAAAACCTAAAAACAACATTCTCCAAAACATTATCTATAAATACCCAATTCCCACAGTGAGTCCTTAATGTTGTTTTCTTTCTCTCTGTTCCCTAATTTACCATCAACATAGTCAAATCCCTTTTCTGCCCCTTTTCTTATATGTATGTAATATTGGAGGCCTAACAAAGTGGTCGTTGTACAAGTTGATCATTATATATGATCTTCATAGGAGCTTCGTTGGTGGTCGTGGTTATCAACCAAAGAGTTAGTAAGGTAAATTGTCATAGGTGGTTGTCACCAGAGTGAATCTTCAAAAGTGATTGTCACACTTGAACGCCAAAGGTGGTGGCCGTCCAAGTTGATCACTAGAGGTGGTCTTTGTTGGGGTTGGTTGTCTTGAAGTAAATGTCATCATAACTCATAGATGGTTGGTTGTCAATACGTAAAAATAGAAAAATTGAACTTTTGATTTTGAGATTGATAATACAAATCAACCGAGTATAAAGGTTTGGGCTAAATGTAGTCTTCTTTTCTTATATGAAAAACAAATATAAATCAATTATGACTAAACATGGTTTCTTTTAAGAGATAACAATAATTTAACATGTCGATGAAAGCAAATTGATGCGATAGCTAAAAAGACTATATATATTACTTTGATAGAGATACCTTCAATGACGCGCTTTTCAATTGTCTGTTCACATTAAACACTGTCTCTTAGTTGGATCCCATACTCTCTCTCTCTCTCTCTCACACACACACAAACTCCCACAGATCTCCTCCTTCTCTCCTCTCTTTCTTCAACCTTTCTCTCACACACCCAACAATGGCGAACCTACGGAATACTACTAGAGCCGTTAATGGAGGTTTTCTTCAAACCTTGCTTAGATTCTTCTCCTTCAGAGCTCTCCTTTCCGCCATTTCCATCGCATTTCTTCTCTTCCTCTCTTTCTCATTCGTCTTCACTCCCTCCACTCACTCTTCCGATCTCATCACCCTTCCTGTAAGTTCTCTTTCTCTCTTCTTACTTTTTATTTTCTTCCTCATTATCCTTTCTAATTCTTTGTTTATGTTTCTCTCCCTTCCGACAATCATCGTGATTTTACTTTGTTTCTTGTGTTACTGGACTTCTCATTTATGGAATATCACTTAAAATGTCACTGTTATCCTTGTATGATAATTATTTATTGTTTTGTGTTTGGATTTTTGGATCCGGTTTCCGTAGATGCTCTCTCTCGCTTTAGATCGGAATTCTTCGTGCATTTTCTTTTGGCAAAGTTCACTGTATGAAACGTTTGATTTTCAGAGTTTGATATTTTGTTTTTTCTTTGGAATTTGTTTGGATGATGTTTTATGTTGCGCTCTGAAGTAAATGTGTGTTGTGAAATTTTAGGGTTACGATTCTGTTCCGTACCGAATTAATTCCAGAACTAGACTTCCGTTAGCTGTTAAATCAGACCCGTTAAAACCCCGGTTCGATCAGATCCGGAAGCAAGCCGATGATCATCGGACTTTGCTTCACGCCTATGCTTCTTACGCTCGAAGGCTTAAATTGGAGTATTCGAAGCTTGTTAGGGTATTCGCGGATCTTTCTCAGAACTATACGGATCTCAATAATAAGCCTGGTTACCGTAGTCTTTTTGAGCCTGAAACGGCTTCCATCGACGAGGCTCTGCTTCGTCAGTTTGAGAAAGAGGTTAAAGAGCGTATTAAAGTCACGAGACAAGTCATTGCTGAAGCCAAAGAATCATTTGACAATCAACTTAAGATTCAGAAATTGAAGGATACGATTTTTTCAGTGAATGAGTTATTGTCGAAAGCAAAGAAACAAGGTGCCTTCTCAAGTTTAATTGCGGCTAAATCTCTTCCTAAAAGCTTGCATTGCATTGCAATGAGGTTGATGGAAGAGAGAATTGCACATCCAGACAAATATTCAGATGTAGGAAAGGCAGTACCACCAGAAATTGAGGATCCAAATCTTTACCATTATGCAATATTCTCAGACAATGTAGTTGCTGCATCCGTGGTCGTTAATTCAGCTAGTAAGAATGCTGAAGAACCATGGAAACATGTGTTTCATGTTGTTACTGACAAGATGAATCTTGGGGCAATGCAAGTTATGTTCAAATTGAAGGACTATAATGGAGCTCATATTGAAGTTAAGGCAGTGGAGGATTATAAGTTCTTGAATTCTTCCTATGTTCCAGTGCTTCGCCAGTTAGAGTCTGCAAATTTACAAAGGTTTTACTTTGAGAATAGTGTTGAAAATGCAACGAAGGATACAACAAATATGAAGTTTAGAAATCCCAAATATCTATCAATTCTGAACCATTTGCGGTTTTACTTACCTGAGATGTACCCAAAACTGCACAGAATTCTGTTTTTGGATGATGACATAGTTGTCCAGAAGGACTTGACTGGCTTGTGGAAGATCGATATGGATGGAAAAGTCAATGGCGCGGTGGAGACATGTTTTGGCTCATTTCACAGATATGCACAGTATATGAACTTTTCACATCCATTAATCAAGGAGAAGTTTGATCCCAAGGCATGTGCATGGGCTTACGGAATGAACTTCTTCGATTTGGATGCTTGGAGAAGGGAAAAGTGCACAGAAGAATATCACTATTGGCAGAATATGGTAAGACAAACTACTCTCTCAACTTGTATTCTGAATGTTTAATTCCTTTATTGCAAGTCTTTTAGCAATTTTGTGGTCTGTCCTATTTCATATATCTGACTGCCTATTAAGTTACAACCAAATCATCTATACTTTAATGACTCGTATTCTAATTGGCTATTTCCTGGTTTATTAGACAACTTAACCCTTTATGTTAAAGTGAGTTTTTTTGTACGGATGATCCATTCTTTGTTAGGTAAATGACTATTGACGCATGCCTCACAGGATCATGTTAGGGATGCCCATGTTTATTGTAGACCTAACGCTATGACCATGTCTATCATGATCTTCATTTTTCTCACACTTTGTTGCGTTTTCACTATGAAGATTGTGGAGAAGTGGAGAAAAATAAAGATCTCTATAGACATGGTGATCGTGTTAGGGTTACAATAGACATGGTGTATAAAAAGCGGTTGCGGCTGTGCATGGTAGTGCACTTTGATTTAAGCAGAATGTTAGAATTCATTTGTTTATGAAGGGTGGGTCATTTAATCATTTAAGGGGTTGCAAATAACTTAAGCTTTTAGGTCATTCGATGATTTAATATGATATTAGAGCAAGAGGTCTTAGTGTTCAAACCAAAGACTCCCTTGCACTTGAACACAGTTCATATTTAAGACTGTTTGTGAGTGTTTGTAATAGCAACAGTTAATATTTAACGTGTAATGATGAATCATTTTGATGTTCGATTCTATACTCCTCAAAATTATTCACACTCTTCCATTTGCCCCATCCATAACCTATTAGCTATCATTTGGTGCAGAATGAAAACCGAACCTTGTGGAAATTGGGGACACTGCCTCCTGGTTTAATCACATTCTACTCCACAACAAAGCCACTAGACAAGACATGGCATGTCCTTGGACTGGGTTACAATCCCAGCATCAGCAAGGGGGAGATCGAAAATGCTGCAGTTGTGCACTTCAATGGGAACATGAAACCTTGGCTAGACATTGCCATAACTCAATTTCGGCCATATTGGACCAAGTATGTGGATTACGGTTTGGAATTTGTTCAAGCCTGCAACCTTGGTCTTTAAATTTATTTCATCATGGCATGTTCATGTTTTTTTCTTTTTTATAGTTTTATAGAAGGAAAGATGTTGGCTCTATGCTTGTCCAAAGGAAAGCATTGACCACTTTTAGTGCCTTTAAATATAATTATCATTTTGATTCCCTTCTATTTTGCTAAATAGAAATATTTGAGTTTCCGAGTAAAATTATATAAATTCTTTGAGATCTGTCGGTGGCAATGGCATCATAGACAAGTCACCTTCATCCATTAATTTTTGGGGGCCTACCTTACTTTGAAATATGTTTACATTCATGTTTTTATTATTATTATTATCATTATTAAGAGAATTAATTATTTCCTTTTTCCCTTGGGAAGTTGGCTTCATTTAAATTAATTTTGAAGCCTGTCGGTATATTGTCAATTTCTTATTTCTATTTTCTTTCTTCTTTGTCAAATTAGAAACTTTTGTTCATACCATCAATTATTTTAAATGCTCAAACTTTTCAAAATACTTGTAAATATAATACACACAACACAAATACATCTGGGACATACCATAATAGCCAAAAGAAAAAGAAAAATCCATATCTAAATATTTTGGTTAATTTTGTCAAATTTAAATAAAATAAAATAAAATAGATAATTTTAGATGGATTTGGGCATAATCAAATATTAATTGTTTTACATAGACTATTCCAAATCTAAACATAATGTTAATAGAATCTAATCTGACGTCTATTTTTTAAAAAATTGAAGTAAAATCCAAATTCATGTCATACAGTTCAATCTCAAATTATGAAAATTTGTTGTATTAGTTTTGAGTTCAATATCAAATTTAAGTAAATTTGAAAAGTAAAAGGTATTTGAAACAAAAATTGTTATTGAAATATAGCTGGATGGATATAGTACATAAACAAAATTGGCAAGAAAGGGAAAAAAAAAAGTGAGTATTAGGGTAAAACACAGATTTGTTAAATATTTTACTTTTGCATCCAATACCTGTATTGTTTAACTTACCACTAAATAATTTCCATACTAAACAACTCTATACGTAATAACTCAATTGAGAGCTCGTCCTCAAAGCAGCCAAGTCAAGTCATTCATAGCCATGACATACTTTTGATCATTTTTATATTTTTCTTTTAAGAAACCCTTTGAATTCTTTGAACTCTTAACCTCTTTCTTTCTTTTTTCTTTTTATTTAAAAAATGTTGTCTTGAGTAGTATATCCACACAATATAGTTGAGATAGTCAACTTATAGATTCATTCGAAACATGATATCACATTTTGTCAAAAGTGCTTATTGAAAGTTTGTTTGAAATGGTTGTGGTCTTAGTCAACATTAAAATATAAGTCTTTCACTAATTACAAGAGATGAAATTAGTAGGGTTCAAGCACTACTCATTCCAAATTTATAGAGTAGAATAGTATTTTTTTTAATAAAAAGTCAGTTTTATTTTGCACAACATGTCAGATCTTTGTCAAGAGACATAAAAAGGAGGATCTCGTAGAGGAATTTGATTAAATAAGAAAACAATCTTAACCTTTTCTTTGTATTAATTTTGATTAATCAAGAATCGAAGTGTGCAATTCAATTGGTTCGACTGCGAGATCGAACTGTTCCATCCCTTCAAGTATTGTGCCACTTTGACCTTTGCCATTTCCTTTATAGATTTTATTTAAAATATGGTTGAGTTAAATGGACAACTTAATTTAACATGGTACAGTCTTTAATGCCAGAAGGCAAAGATATATATGTATTGATTTCACAAAGAAATATGGAACTAAAAGGTTAGAGATAGGATGGGATTGTCATGCACTCTTAGGCAGGAAGCACAAATACTTCTAATTGTGCACAGAATTATATGTATCTCATAAGGATACATTCAAAGACATTATAGATACATGCTAATACATCCCATTGAAACAGTGCACGCATTGATTGAAAATAGCATTGAAACGATGCATATATCAAATCTCCACTTTGAAACCCTAGCACTTTTGAAATGTCTTCCACTAAATTCACATTTACATTTGTTGCTCCAAACCCTATCATCCGTTCTACAAGAATTTCAGTTCGTCTGCTCCATCGAAAAGCATTCTTCCACTCCACATTTATTCCATTCATCCGCTCCAAAATCTCCAATCGGTTGAAGAAAACATTCGGTGAATAGGAGCTTTTTCCATCCAACCACTCCAAAATCTCCAATCAATTGAACAAAGCTCTAAAATATCCAATCAGTGGGTTGTTCAAGGTCTTCATACATACCAGATTCAAGTAAGCTCTTAATTGGCTAACAAGTGAGCTTTTTGAGATTGTAGTGTATTTCTGATTATAGTGTATTTCTCCTTTGTTGTGGCCCTTGTAGAGAAAATTGGTGTGTATTTCTCCTTTTTGTTCGATGTTCAATGTCTTCTTTGTATTGTGCATTATAGTTCTTGATTTAGGCATTCTTAAAGATGAATGGAAATTGTTTAGTTTTTTAAAAGTTTTCACTCTTCTGATACATACGAAACAGAAACGTAAATTGTATAATAATTTTCTGTTTTTGATTATAGGTTATATATATATACACACATTTGAGGATATAATTTTCTTTTTTTTTTATCAATTTATTTAATTATATTTTAAATTGTATTAACAAAATAACAACTGATATGCTCTTCCCTTTAGGAACACCAAAGGGGGATTGATTTGGTTTGGTTTGTATTGTTTTTTTCTTTTTAAACGTTTACATTTTTTATAAATTATAGCAATGTTAAAGATGAAAAAGGAGAAGTGTGAAGGAAGAACAACAACAAGTAACATGTTACGATCTGCTAGTTACACTAGTTCGAAAAAGCCATTAGCAAATGGGATTCAAAAACTTTTAAGTTCTTCGAACAAGGTATTAATGTATATTCTTATCAATTGTAAACAAGTTGTAAATTATTATAACTTATTGTATGACTAATTATAGGAGAGAGTCCATAATATACGATGAACAAGGGTCAAGAAGCAAGCAGGATATTCCAAAAACATCAAGAAAAAGGGGAGGAATGAACCTCCAAGAGAAGGCCCCAATGTACAAAAAAAAAAAAAAGCAGAGAATAAAAAGCATGGCAAAATGCATTAATAACATTTGTTTTTTAATGAATACAGTGATATTTTTAGTGTTGTGGCCTATATAGGTTTCAAAAAGGAAAATTATAAGAAGAAAACGTGAAGAAGATAAAGAAGAAGAGATTGAAGAAAAGGCATGTCTTGTACATTGTTCTTATTCAATTCATAAGATGTACGATGTTATCTAAATTCATAATATAAACTTGATGCACATGAAAATAGTGAAAGTGAAGAAGATCAGCCTACATAAGAAGATAAAGATGAAGAAGGGCAAGGGGAGACCACAATAAATGAAAAATCCAGTTCATCGATAAAAGATACAAGTGAAAAAAAATGAGAAATCCATGGATAGTAAAAAGGTAAAAAGAGAACACCAAAAGGGAAAGAAGGCAACCGTATAGGACATTCGATAATTGTAACTGTATCATTTGTATGGACTTACAGTATAACATATCAGTGGACTTCATGAATAGGGTGGTGTCTAGCAAGGGGTAGACTGGTATATCAGTGGGAGACTTTATTTTTTCCATTCTTGCTTGGGCTTACGAGGCAATCTCAACATTGAGTACACGCCACACTTTGGAAGAACATAGAATGACCACAAATGGTGAAGGTAATAACATAAATAGTATCGTCAGATTCACAATTTCGTTGATCTCTTTGACCACGCCTGCTGCAACGAACAATCGTCTTTTTCTCTAAAAATGACATAAATCTCTTTTTTTAGGCCTTCCAGCTAGATGTTTAACCTGTGGTGGATGTAGTCCATCGTTGCCACCTTGGTACATGTTCCTAATTTGGTCTACACTACCAATAGAACGTGTTCCTTTCTTGTACAAGTTTATCAAATTTGAAACATAATAGAACTTATCAGTGTACATATGTAGATTAAGATTCCTTGTAGAAAGTGCAATATATTCATGCATGTGAACAAGGGATCAAATCGAGGTCTCATTGACGACATGAGCATGTGTGATCTAAAATATTAACAACATATTGTTCCTTATGATGGTGGATTTTAAATTCATGTTGGTCTATAGGATATATCTGCCAAATTGTTAAAAAAATGTCATTTAGTTAAAAGTGCGTACATAGGCATTGCATTTATTATTCAAATATCAAACAACTTACGTTCATTGAGTGACTTTTCCTTAAAGCTTCTCGAATCATATCTTTTGCATATGTCGAAAGTTTCGTGCGTTGAAAATTCCATTTGGTATGATGTTCGTATAACCATTTTTGAACCAAACTATGAATTTATTCTAGAATTTCAATTACAGGTAATTCTTGGGATTTTTCAACGTAGAATTCATACTTTCATAAATATTGGTAGTAATAACCAAATATCTTTTTCTCCTAAAAGATGCCCTAGCCAACTTATGTCTTCCAACAGCTTCCAACTCATGCACATGTGTAGTCGTTTAATCGTGTATTGACTAGGTCATTACCCATTGTGAGTCTATGAGTTTTTTCCGTTTTCAAAATTGTTTTACAAAGTGTAAATATATATCCATATCTTAGTTTTTTTTAGAAATTGGAGCATCATCGTATTTGTATCTTGTACGTGTATCCATTTTTGTGTAATCTTAGACTTTAAGAGATAAAGATACACCATAGGATTTAGAATTACATTAAAATTATTTAGGATATTAGCTAGCCATAAGAAATATAAGTTTATCTACTTAGTCTCAACTTAATAACAAGATTAAATAGGTTAAGTTTTTTTTGTTCATGTTGGATCACTGCAGATGCAATGCGTTGCATGGTCTAAGGCATAGAAGCCTACTTGTTGAAGCTTGACTTGAACATCTATCCTTGTTTTCTTTTCTTTGTTATCTTTAGTATTTTGAACATCACCCACACAATCACAACCACCTCGTTTTACCCATTGTTAACATCAATTTTCATTGGATTGTATTGTTTAAAGGAAAATTAGATTGCATCTAGTCTTGTGGGATACAATACTTGGGATACTCCCCAACTTTACTATTAGTTGAGTGTTTACATTTGCACTAAGACCCCTCTTATTCATATTTTTAAAAAATGAAAGAAAAAATATTTATAGCATGACTTCAAGTAATCGAATATGTAAATTAAAAAAGAAAGAGAACATGAGTTGAGCTAGTTATCACGCTAGTCTCACACAGTAGAGGTTCCTGGTTTGAACCAGAGGGCTTAGACATTTCTTTTTCACACTTTTATGGCTAATTTGTTTCCAGTTGAACAAAATTATTGGAAGTTATCTAGTCAATTTATCTGATATCTGTCTTAACATTTTCAAATTAATTAATATTTCCACAAAAAACATTCTTAATTTTGTTCCAAAATGTCATATTTCCATCCATAGAATATTACATTAGATGAAATTATTGTACATATTGAAACGAAAAATTAAATGTAAAAAAAAAACGGAGAGAGAGAAGAAACCCAGAAAAAAATACAAATAAAGCATTCAAATTCTGAGTAGAAAAAGATTTCAAGAGTGTGTCTTGTTCTTACCATTAGTAGTGAGTTGATGCAAGAATTTAAGCCCTTTAAAAGCTTTAGAAATCTTCTTCAAACCATTTTTCTTTCCCATTCCAAATCTCATTTTTGAAGTGGAAAATTTCAATGCTTGTAAGCAACAAATCTTCCCATTTTCTTCTTCTTCTTCTTCCTGATCTTCTAATTCTTCCATTTCCTTTTGTTGATTCACCAAACTCCTCAAATCCTTCTTCTTTGAAATGCATCTATTCTTCTTATTCACCTCTTCTTTAATAACTACTACCAATTCTTTGTCCTCATACTTTTCCCAAAGCAAATCCATTTTCTCTTCATCTTCAAACACTTTGCACTCCATAACACTCTTAACAATACTGCAATTTGTTCCCACTTTTTCTTCTTTTGAGATATTTCTTGTACTGATCCCATTTTCAATAATATCACAATGATGATCATGACGATCTTTGGTTTCTTCTTGGTTGATTTCTTTCTTGATTTCAGGTTCTTGAGCTTCTTCAAGTAGCGGGAATTGGATGATGTTGAAGAAATTGTTGTACCACTCATCGAGAAGGAACAATTGGTCATGATCTTGATTTTGGTGGGAATGAGAGAAGAATGTGAAGAGAAATGGTAGAAGAAGGAGAAGAAAAGTAACGGACAAAAGTGGGGAGAAAAAGGAGAGGACTTTGAGGATGTAAGGGGAAAAGAAGAGGAAGTAAGAGAAATAGAGAGGGTGTGAGATAATTAAGGAACAAAATTGGGAGATTTGAGAGAGGAATATAGATGAAGGGGAGAGTTTTTCTTCTTCAGTACTCATTTTCTCCCCTATTTTTCTTTTTTTCTATGGAATCTTGTAGGAGAAAGAAAAGATTTTCAATAGGGAAGTTTTGGTGTGAATCAGTTTGTGAAAGTGTGTGTTGGATTTTAGAAATTGAGGGGGGTCTAATCTAACTAACATTTAGAAAGGAAAAAAAGCTACTTTCAAAAGTGTCTGCTTGCCTATTATATCCACTGTGCCTTTTCTTTTCTCTCACATGTTTTACTTTTTTCAATTTTTGTGTGCTTCTCTTTTGATTTCTAAATCTCGTCCCCATTTAACCTAGATTATGGAAAGTAAATGAAAGAAACTATAAAATCTAATATTGTATAGATGGACAGACAAGGAAAAGAAACAAAGAAAACGAGTGGTCATTCGTAAAAAATAGTTACCAAAATCAAAACTTTGACCAAATTATGAACAATCATATCTTCAACGACCTTGGTGGTTGTGAAAACTCTCCACATATCTTCATAGTTGTATGATATTGCCTATTTTAGCATAAAATCGCATGGCTTTGCTTTCGGTTTCACTCCTAAAAGATCTCATGTCGATGGAGATAGTTGTCCTCACTTATATATGTTCATGATCATTTCCTTATCTAACCAATTATGTGAGATTTGTGGGCCACATTCGTACAACCTCCCTTGAATAAAATACCATGAGCCTCCCCTCAAATAGTCATCCATCTTTCTAACTTCTATCTAGACTAACTACTCTTAACTAGAGCACACCGCACCTATATCTGATAAAGGTTAACTACGGATAACACGAATGATCTACTTCTTAAGCTTCTTTATACTGAATCTTTTGTTTGACACCTGAACATGCTACCAAACAAAACAACAAAACTAAGTCAAGGGCATGACTCTAATACCACTTGTTAGTGACAAAGATCCTTCAAATATCTCCACAATATAATGGTGTGAAGCCTTTTGGGGTGAAACTAAAAGTAAAGTCATATGGGGTAGATAGGTGGTGTGCTCTAGTGAGAAGGAGTAAACCTAGATAGAAGTTAGAAAAATTGATGAATATTAATGACTCTAATACCATGAGGGTTTATCTCAAAGTGGACAATATATATCATACTATTGTGGAGATAATTTGAGAGTCTTTGTTATTAACACTTGGGATTATATGTAATACTAACACTCATGTCCCACATCGTTATAGATAAGTTTTTCATCTTCACACATGTGATCCAATTGTATGAGACTCATCTTAAAACGGCCGCTCATACCACATGACATATGCATATGTCGTGACCTAGCTTGCTTAATTAGACATCAAAAGCGTATAGGGGTGGTATAAAATCAACACCATATCTCCTTTATAATAAAATTTAAGGCAATTCTAATTGTCTCATCACAAACAACTAAGGATCATTTCTATGTATAAAGTATTTATTTGAACTTTGATGGATACAAAATATGATGAATTTACCTACTTCTCAGAAAAAATTTAGAAAGCAAGGCGGGAAAATTTGGATTTAATTACATATTGGTTGTTTCCAACCATTGATTTAATTTCGTTGAACCGACCATTGGATTGCTTTTTTACCGTCATAATATTGGACATACCATTTTTTATCGTCATTAATACCCACTGTTGGTAGCTCCTCCATCCACTATAGATACTCACCTCTCCTCTCACGTTTATTAATGTGTCTTTGTTTTATCAGGTTTTCTTACTGCGATGATTAGCTTCACAGAAGTACTGCATCAATCTCACATGCACATAACTTCAAAATGTTTCTCATAAGACTCACGATGCAAGCTTGGCTTCTAATGCTGTTAGCCCAAGGGATCTATCTTGTCTTATAAGCATGTCATTCGTTAATTTCACTGATAACTCTACTTTTTTGTAATTATTTGCTTTTAACTCAACTTTCTCACACACCCCATATTGGAATGTTACAGATGATAACATCATATATGACATTTTTCTTTTTGACCTTGTTGGATGACACCCCATGGGTCAATGTGCTTGCTCACGCGTGTCAACATATACTCGCCTGAGTACACTAACAAATGGTAGCCCACTGCCCTCACACCAATGCATGCACACCACCATCATCTCCTACACACCTTCCTTTTCATCTAAGTATACTAACATTTTATTTTCTTTATTAAGAATAGGAACACATCTAAGGAAATTTATTGTTTTAAGAATTTTAGTTGCTTTAGAAAATTATTATTCTAGGTTCAATTACTCTTCTATTTTCATTTAACATAACTTTTTTTTCCTCACTAATACATACATATATTTATATATCAATTAGGTAGACTCGTTTTAAATTATTTTTTAAAATGAAAAAAGAAACTATATCCTCATATTGACATTGACACATTATAAACTTTGTTAAAAAGAGATATCGATGCATAAGATACATAAAAGGGAGAAGCTAACTTTTAGATGATCAAAAATCAAATTTTAAAATTTGAAAGTCATTTTATAACAAAACTAAATACTCTATCTTTTTACTACAAGATGTTTACTATACCCTAAACCCTAAACCTATCGAGGTAAAGGTGAATAACGGTAACAGTAAATTTGACAGAATTTATAATTTTAGGTAAATACAAATCAAAATTATCAATCTAAATAAAATTTCATCGTGGTTCATTATAATTGAACTTCGATTAAGATTACATCAATTTTGAGTATCCGTTTTCATTGCACAATTGTAAACATTGGTTTATTGTACTCAAAAGAAACAAATAAAAAGCAAAGAATGTGTATAAAACAATAAAGATTTGGATAATATCGATTGGGAAAGAGATGTACTTGGTATGGTTTGAGGTGTTTTAGTGTTGAAAGGATGTGAGCTTAGAAGGATATGGGAAAACAGTGTATAATTTGTCAGAATCGAAAGGGACATTTTTATTACACAACTATTGAGAGAGGTTGAAGAAGAACTTTAAAAAGAGAGGAAAGGCAATAATAACAAGTGAAATGAACAAACACAAGAGGGCAGAGGGCAGAGGGCAGGCCAATTGGTTTTCTAAAAGTTGGAAGACAATAAAAGGGCTAGAGTGGTTGTGTGTACCCAAATTATATATGAACCCAATATTCATCATTCATTCCCACTATTTTACTCTACCTTCTATTATCAACCCACTCATTATTCTATTTCTCTTCTCTTCCCCCTTCCTCCATCAAACTCAACTAAATTTCTCTTTCCTCCTTTTCTACAACAAAACAAAAAAACCTCAAAAATAGTGGAAAATAGAAATGGAGCATCATCGTGTTTAGCATGTGAGCCCACACATTGCTTGAGGATTCCCCATCAAAAAAGCAAGTAATCCTTTATTTTTCAAGCTTGGTTCTTGAACTTTTAAGTTTATATTTGATTAATTCTTAAACTTTAAACCTGTGTAATAGATTCTTGAATTTTAGATTTGGGATTGATCATTCATCTTTCATGCCACCATAAGTTATGGTTTTGGGGTGATGCTTTTTTGTCTCACGAAGTTGATGATTTTTTACCTCTTGTGAGACAAAATTTAACACCATCGTCATAATTAGTTTTGTAAAAAGAAATGCTATCACAATTGGTCATAACTAATTTTGTAAAAAGAATTGTGAACTAATTTTGTAAAAAGAAATGCTATCACAATTGATCCAAGGATCAAATTATTGAACGAGTTTGAAACATGAAAATGAAGCTCAAACCAAATGGATAGAAGCCTAAGATTTCAATTATTAAACTTGTAACACATACTGGATTTGGTAACCATTTCATTTTGTTTTTATATTAAGTCTACTGTCTTTCCATGTTTTAGATGATTACATTGTTCTTAAATACAATAGTTGAATTATTAGTTGACTTTTAGAAGAATTATTAGTTGACTTTTAGAAACAAAACCAACACTATTAAGACTAGCAATCTCGTTTTGATTGTAAACTTATAACTTGCTTTAACCGAGGTCATGCAACATATATTTTTGTTTTAAGTTTTATGGCCATAGCCACCTAATGAAAGAATGGTATTAATGACTCATGGCTGCCTGGCCACTTAATATAGTTGGCAGCAATCTGCTCTTAAAACCCAAAGTTAAGTCATTCTAAAACATTCACCAGCCAACAAGAATGAAAATCTAGAGAAAACTTATTCCTTAATATGAAACTCATATAAATACAACATTAAAATACTGCTGATGGTTTAACTGTAAAGTTTCCCCAAACAGAACGAAACCCCTGTCAATTATAACTTCAGTACCAGAAAAACATGATAATGCTAACACTTACAATCAAACATGGAACAAAAGCAGAATATATTGCAGCTAGTACTTAAAGGCTTATCCATGGTAGAGGAATAGATTATCCCACCACATTCAATATGATCTTCATTGCAAGTTTATAAGAATTCGGTACAATTTAAAACGATTCACGGTTTGGATACACAATTCAAAGCTTGTCCATAATATTGGCCAATTTCAAAACAAAACAGAACAAAACAAACTCAATCCAAAGCATTCTCATTCAGTCATAACGGGCTTATTCTCACTGGCTTTTGGTCTCTGTTCTTTTGGTTTCTGCTCCTCCGTTTTCCTAAAGGAAACATTCAGTTCATTCGCAAGATTAAACACTGAATAATATCAAAAACCCTTAACCCTTCTTCTCCCTTCTTCCCTCATCAGGTTTCACAATGAAGCTTACAAGGCAAAAGAAACGTGAAAACAAAAGAAAAATTACCACTTCCTAGGTTTGGTAGCGCAAGAAAAATTAGAGTACAGCAAGGGAAATAAAGAAACAAAAGTTGGAAGAAGGTTATAAGATTACAAAGGATCAACAACAGATGTTTCAACTCTTAATTTCGTTCAGCAAGTAGCCAAAAAAACTTTTTTCTTTTTGTTGATTTTCTAATACTAACAAGGCTGAAGGTGATCAGAAAACTTATAAAATAAATAATTAGAAAGTTCTCTCCAACAACTATGGTTTTCAATCAAGTTAAAAGAAACACCTGAAGTTGTAGTTAAATTCAAAAAACAAAAACTTCAATTCTAAACTGGGGTAGCTAAAGCCCCCCGCCCCAAAAAATTCTTTTGGAACAAATTGTGCAAAATTTGAAATGCCCTCTCCAATCTTTCATACTTCATTGAAACAGATTAAATTTAATTACCACCTGGTTAGACATCTGCTGAAAATTTTCACAACAGAAATGATATTCACAAAGGCCATTATATCACTAAAAGTTTAAGAAGCCTTTGCGTTACAAATTAAGGAGTGTTCAACATAATTTCAAATTTCTTAAAGTGCATAGATAAGCTCCCAAATGGGTAACGTCTCAAAATCTCTATGACATTTGATAAAGAATATTAGATATATGCATTAAAATCCTAATCTACTAACTTAAAATTAATTCATAACTTCATAGGAAATTGTTAAGATAGAGAATACCTTTTGTCAGAAGGGCCTCCTTTCTGGCTGAGGAAGGAGCGGAAGAGAGGGGAGTTAACGTCGTAAATCATTATCGGTGGACGGTGATGGATATTGAGCTTTCACAAATCAAAACGAAACCCTAATCCGGTGCGGTCCCAAGCTTTCTGAAGACGTCAAATCGTAAACGTTGAGACTTGTCGTTGGAGATGAAGGCTTTAAATTCATAGAATCATATTGGGCCGCCGGTTTGATCGAATACCCGGCCCAAATGAGTGATCTTTTTTTAGTAAGACGAATGGAAAATTGGTTTTTTTCTTCTCTTCTTTTATTCGTGAAATTATATTTTTAGACTTATATTAGAAAAATGAAATTATATTTTTAGACTTATATTAGAAAAATAAAAAACATATCATAAATTTCATCATATAGCTCTTGATACAAATTCATTTTTTCTAAAGGACCACGTGTCGAAAATGGTGTTTGAAGCGAATGACAATCGTTAGAAATGGTGATCAAACGTTTGTTGTGGAGAGGTCGTGGAAGGTGATCATCAAAATTTTCCATGGTGGCTACCAAAAATAGTGGCAAGAGGTTGATGAGTAATGATTTGTGGAAGGTTGTGGTTGGAGTTCTCAAATTAGGAAGAGATTAACCATTGTATTCATAATTCGTTTGAAGTGTTTATTTTATAAACTAATTTTTCAAATTTTATTTTGAGTAGGTCGAACATCTAAATCTTTTTTCAAAATGACTTTGTTAAGTTAACCACTTGAAAGTGTGTATTTGAGTTGAGAGATATATTTGATTGAAACTTCTAAAAATTTATTAAATACAAAATTGAAAATTCAAACATCGACCTGCACTTATTTAAGCAGAATTGTACCATTCAATTTTGTTATTAAGACTTTTTCAATTTTGTTTGCACAAGTGTATGAAATTTTGAAAATAATAAATGTGTCTATGCAATCTTTTAATTTTTATTTTTTAAATAAATACATGCCTTTTTACTGTATATCTTATAAGTCGCTATTTGATATTTAAAATTTGTATCTACTTGAAACAAAATTGAAAGTTTAAGATTTCATTAGACACCAAATTCAAATTTATATCTAACCGCTTAGTTGACTGATGAAATTTTAAAATATATTATAGGATTACTTGACATACATAAGAAAGACACTTTTAAAACCGGATTGTAGGAATAAAAATGGAAGAATTAAACTTATAATTTAATCTAATAATTTTATAATAAGGAAAATTAAAATTTAAAAAAGAGAAAGAAATGAAATTGAAAGGATGGAAGACTTAACATGTGCTTCATATTTAAAAGAATTGAGTTGATTTGGTGGAATTTAGTTTTGAAACTTTAGAATTGATCATAATATAAGATTGAGAAAAACATGGAATTCACAAATGTTAATATGTATATTTGTAAGAATGAAAAAAGAAAAAGAAGAGTTGTTAAAATGAGATGGTTAACCATGAATGACAGGTCATCTATCCAATCACGATTTCGTCGGTGCACCGCAGTTAGGTTCCCCATACCAACCCAACTCCATCTATAATTATTTTCTTTACCAATTTCCATTTTTACCCTTTCTCAATTTTCTCTTATTCCTATTGAATTCTCTGCCTTTGCTTGCTTCTCCTTCCACACGCCAACCTAAATACTAAAATCCAATCAATGCTTCTTTCACTTTCATATTATAAATGATAGCTCCCAACTTAGCTCTGCATCACCAAACCAAAACCTAATCTGTATTCTATTCTTTCATTCTAATTCACATGTGTTTAGGATGGAGCTTCAAATCCTAATATATTTTTTGTTTCTCCTAATTCATATTTTTACATTTTCATTCTTTTACTTCAACAATACATCTAATCTTTTACTGCATACCTAATTTACTTTAACTACTTCAACTGGGTGCTCAATTCATTGTTGAAGTCTACTGCAATTTAAATGGTGTACTATAATTCTAATGGGTATTTTTATTTAGTAATTATACAATTTTTCTTGTGGTTTTCATTTTATCTTTTCTAGGAAGTACATACATGTTTTAGTGGGAGTTTTTGAAAATTAGGGTTTCATCTTTACTTTTTTTTACCCTTTTAATTGCATACATATTTTCCCTAAATTTTAAGACACAGTTCATGTATCACCTTAAAACCTTCACATATATTTTACAACTTTGGGTATAATAATAAAATTACAATATATACTTTTACATTACTGGAATTTATGAGTGTAATATGCACGCACAACAACAACAAAAAAAATGTAGATAATCAAAAGATTTATTATGACATTTTATGATATTTGATGCCAAATTGTAGGTGATTAGAGTTTACAAGACTAAAAATGTAATTAAAGCTCCACATTGACTAGATCAAGGGGGTGAACATGTTATATAAGAAATGACAATTTTCACCCATAGTATGACTTATGAGACATTTTGAGTGAAACCAAAAGTAAAACTATGAGAATTTTATGTCAGGAGAATAGACATATCAGTAATATTTGTAAATAGTTTAGTGGTTACTCTGTTTGTCAATCCATTTTCAGATTTTATTTTTGTGCCCCTCTGAAGCTTAGACGCACGAAGGCGCAAGTTTTTTTTCATGAGGTGCACTATCTATAAAGATGTATGTATGTAAGTATGCATGCATGCATGTATATGTATGTATCTACAAAATTGATAGGAGCAACAATGTATAAAATATACAGGTTCTAACTATTATAGCCTAAATAGGGATGCCTTATTACAAGTTGAACTTAATGTTGCCAAATGTAGAGCACAAAAAACCAAATTGTCCATCTTTATTATTAATAATATATTAAAAAAAATAGAAAAAGTAAATAAGGAAAGTGGACCATTGCATGTGATTAAGATTTGCATTTACTAGATATCCTATATAAATATGGTATGTGATTATGATGTAAGATATGATTTCTATTCTATGCATCAAATATCTACTGCTTGTCTCGATGCATATATGATGTAAGATATGTTATTACAAAAATAGTGTCTACTAATTACATTTGAATTTTTATTTTCTTCTCGTTATAATTATAGATATCTATACAAATTTATTAATAAAAGGCAAAATTGTGAGTTTGTATAAGTTTTTGGACGTTGGATCCATCTCACTTTCAAATTATAAAGAATCACATGCACACCTATCGAATGCTAGATTACTTGGAGCGGATTATAATCAACTTGTAATGTTTTCTTACAATTATGGATACGTGAATGACCTAAAATAGAGGATTCAAATTTTGATTGCACTAGTCTAATATGCAACCCCTACATTTTCACACACACATATAGCAATCATCGGAGTTTCATGGTCATAAATCACACAAAGGGTGTTGTTTTTTGGATCAACCCTTTGAAAAATCGTATCAACCAAGATACAATTAAAGTAGTTGAAATGTATGTAACGATGCTTACTTATTTTGTTAATTTCTTTCTTGTGTATGCCATTACTTTAAGTAGATAACATTCCAATATTCTTTTGTATGTCTTTCAACATCTCAAAGAAGAAAAAACCAAGTTGGAAGTTCGTGAAGATATGTGAATATCGATGTTAGGGTAGTTTTAAATTATTTATTATTTTTAACATACATAAGATTTTTGTATGTGAATGCACATTGTGCTAAGCAATTAGGAGCAGTTGAATGCGGTTATTATGTCAGGTGGTTTTTGCATAATATAATTTTCTTAAAGAGTACTTCGATTATCGAAGTAGTAAGCATAACGATTTTAAAACTATCATCATGTAATTTATTAAGATTGACACTTATTTAGAACCAACTTTGTTGTCTACAGATGAAAGGTTGATCTCATAGGTTACACATAAGACGACATTGATTGTGTGAGGTCTGAATTGGCTAAGTTTGTAGGCTCGCACGTATATTTTGCTTAGCATCATACACTTATTACTTTTTTGAACTATTTTGTTACCAAAATACTTTTTTGAACTATTTTGTTACCTATTTTTGTGTAAGTTATCTTTTGAAGATGAATGATACATATATAATGATCAATTCACGTATTTTTTTGGAGAAACTAAAAGAACACAGTGGAAAGTTCTTAGTTCTTGTCTAACATTTATATATTTGTACTGCAGTGATATATTGGAGATTAATGTGTGTATTTATATTTTATCTTAGGAAGACCCCATCCTTGTTGAAGTATAAGTCTAGGTTGAAAGAACTTTTTTTGGGGGGAGGGGGGTCAAGCAAACTTTGTGGTAGCAAATAGGTACGTGATTTTTCTACATGAAAATTGTTTCTAACATCCCAAAAAAAAGAAAAGACAAAGAAAAAATCGATGACTACAAAAAAAAAAAAAAAATCTCGAACTTATGACGTACAATATGTATTGTTATATGTTGTCTTCATTATTTGCATGTATGGTATCATTTAACTCAAAATAGTTATAGTGTATGTTTTGAGTTGTGTAGATAAACTTTCGTGAGACTAATATGGATATAGGTTAGTAAGTTAATGTTTTGAAATCAACTAAAACAACCACTCAATCAACATCGTAGGTACTCATAGTTTTTTATGTGCATTATGACATCAATTTTTCTTTTTGGAAAGATCGATGACTTTGATAACTAATTAAAAGGTAAGCATACATGTTGTATCTCTATTATTGATAACGTTTATGTATAGTGTGAATTGTATGGTAACCCTTTGTTTTCTTATCAGTTTTTGCAAGAATCTATAGGAGTAATGAAGTCATGTGTTATACTCTCATTATGTTAAACTCTATTATTCCCTATGTAGGATTTATAACTTAGATTGTGATGTACCTATCATACTTTGCTATATGTATATTCTTGTAAACCCTTTACCAAAAATGGTTATTAGTCAATCTTTTTGTACAAATATTATAAAAATGTATGATAACATATCTATACTAAAGTATTGAATATTTGTTTCCATATGAGTAAGTAATTATAAGTACTTTGTAATTGAACTGGTCTGTGTAATAATAGAGCTGCAAGAAATAACGACCTTCGATTAATGTATTTTCTTGTAAGAAAAAATATGGTAATACAAGAGTATATGACATTTGATTTTTCTAAAAGACTGTGAAGGTAAAGATATTCTTAACATTCAATTATAGTCATGTTAAGCATGTTATTGACATTCAATGATAGTCATGTTAGGCATGTTCTTGACATTCGATGGAAGTCGTGTTGGACATGTTCTTGACAGACAAAACATTTCATAACAGTTGTTAATATGCAAAAAAAATTACAGATAATTATTTGAATATGTGTGAACTAATGACAATAACTAACTGTCACAAGATATAAAATAATGACATTCATTATTTGTCAATACTACTGAATATGTGACATTTATTTTCCGTCATGAAAATACTTATTGTAATAGTTTTTCACTATGTTATAGATGATCATACCTTACAATCGATATAAAAACTCGAAAAAACTGTTAAGAATTTTAAATCTGACAGCTTTTAAATGTTGTGGCATTCTTGTAATAATTAAAATCGATAAGATAAATTATGTGAATATTTTTCCGACACATGTTGAGTGCTAATTGAACTTTGAATTTCTATATATACTAAAACTCATTTGGATAGAAAATCACCCATCATGAAATACCTTTAAAAATAAGAAATATTGTGAACACTAATTCCAACTTAATTAAGAATTTGGTTTGTTTGTTAATTTAAATGTTTTAATTTTTTTTTATATAATAAAATGAATCAAAATCTTTACATCCACATAATAATAAACTAATTTTATTATCCAATAAAACTTAAAGAAATATTTTTAGTTGAAAAATACCTTTTTTTAGTTTGTGCACAAAACAAAAACGTAATAGGTGATTTGTTTTATTTTGTTGCTTATGTACCATCATCTTTTTAAAAGAAAAACAAAAAAGGACAAAAAATCAATAGAAGATGTCTTCAAACTTTATGTCATAAATGTAGGCAAGTCATCATTTGCTCAAATTTGTGTTTATTTGTTTTCTTAGTAATCAATTATATATATAGCCATTCATATATATATATATATATATATGATGATGATAATAATAATGATAATACAACCCCAAAAATCATTATTATATTGGAAAATAGAGCAAATTCTATAAAGCCAATTTTAATTAATTAAGGGAACACATTTACTAATTTAGAAAGAAAAATTATAAATTAGTGTAATTGCTTTCTTAACTAAAGCAATTACATTTGAGGAATGATCCTTAAGTTATTTGGAGAAAGAAAAACGGTAACAGAATTGGGGAAGGAGAAGAGTGCGTCTCCTTTTCAAAAAAAGGAAAGAAGAAAAAAAAATCATTCATCACTCTACTTTTGTTGGCACCGAAAGAAATGAAGAAGCTAATTAGAGATAAAGGAAAATGTCATTTCACAATCTTATAATATAAGAGAAAATATTCTTTTGCATACGTGACAACATTTCATAACAACTTCAAATCTACAATAATATATATCATTAACAACCATATGGCTTTTACTCTTTTATTTTAATAAAATTACTTGTAACAATTTAGATCATAATTTTCTCCCATATATGATTCATTGTCTACTCCCGAGTTTATCGATAACAAAAGTTAAACATTTTTTTTTTTTGTATATTCAACGATATGTACGAGTGAAAATTATAACTTCTCACATTCTTGTCAAAGAGTTATAATATTTAAACTATTTCACCTAATTAGTCAATCCTTAAAGAAAATGTTAAAAGGTAAGAAATTAAACTATTTTTTCTCATGTTTTAGTCAACTTTAACATAATTTAATCAGTCAAACCTACAAAATAAATTACATTTAGAAGCCAAAATAAACCACTTAAGGAGCATAAAGAATTTAAGACTTTGGATCCTCCAAAGTGTTATATGTGCAACAGAATGTGCCAAAGCATTCTAATTATAACGAGCATGAGAAAACAAAACAACACTAAGCTTTTCATCTCTAATCTTAACTTTCTCACTAAACAAGGAAACTTTAGAAAAATCTACAGCATCGCCATTCAGATTAATAACGCCACCAAGCAATCAAACTCCACGAACATGTTTGAAACACATATAGAAGTCAATGTTTCAAGTCCAAAACAAATCGCCATAGCTTCAAGGATCATCATGTTCTGACAAATGGAGACAAACCTAAGGCCGGTTGAAAACACGAACCAAGCGATAAAGTAGCACTCAATCAAAACCGCTTGAGTTAATAGTAGGGTTCCAAGATACATAGGTATTCAACTTCCTATAAGTTGGGACAAGAAGACGCTAGTCTAACTCGGTTGGGATATGGATAGAATGGTTTGACCCATTTCCTTTACCATCGATGTAGTCACCACCATAGCAAGAATAAAATGGTCAAGACTTGTATCATCGACAAAGAAATTAGAGATTCTATCAACGGCAACATATTAAGTTAGCAAGGTCCTTGGTTAAGAAAATTATGTAGTTTACTTAAACATCTAAACTCCTAAAAAGAAAATGTTACTTTTAAAAAATAGTATAATAAGAGAAGTTATTTGAAATGACAAAACGGCTAAAAGGATTTATAAAAATTATAGAATTTATAATTTTCATAAACATAACAAAACACCAAAATATTTGGGATGGGTGTAACAAAATAAAAAAAAAAACTTAGGAAGCCAACAATTTTTTTAAAAATATTCCAAGTTCGTTCTTCTTTTCTATCTTTTTTCTTCTGCAATTATTCTTTTTCTTTCTATCATTTTTTTCTCCAATTTTTTTCATATATATATATATTTTTGAAATCATGATCATTGTTTGATAAATCTTGTATCGTTTTATTTTCAAAATATTATTTGGTTCAAGTTCGTGTACCAAATATAAAAGATCTTGAATAAAGATGGTTGAAATATTGATACACGATGTTTAGAGTTGACTACGACCAAATCTAACAAAGATCTTGAACAAGTCTAAATACCAAATTATCTTGCCAAATCTAAATGATCTTGTATAAAAAAAATAGGGCTTGTTGGCTTTTTTTTTTTCATTTTCGAAATTGTTTTATATATTGTAAATATACGGTGGAATTGTTATATTTGTTTTATAAAAAAAACCCTTAAAACAATATTATAATAATAATAATAGTAATAATAATAATAATAATATATAAAAGTTGGAGCTCTTATAATTTGCGAAGATAAGCTATGTTGTATTCAACAAATGACTCTCTCTCTCTCAACTTTGAGCAATTTTTTTTAAAAGGTAAAATTGGAAAATGGAAAAAGGGCATTTTAGGAATAAAAAGTTCGTGTAGAGGCAAGAGGCATTAGCCTTTCATTCGCTCAAAAATTCAACCAAACCAACTCTTTATTTTTTTCTTTTTCCAAAGCCACAGCCTCTCTCTTTTCTTCTCTTTCAGCAACAACACCACTATGTCACCAGTTCACCACCTTCTCTCAACTCTCAACCCAAAAAACACACCTAAAAATGCCACCAATTACATATACAATTCCCAAAACTTGGTTTTATTGTACTTCTAGATGCATGTTTTTCACTCACTACCCCCCCTTTTTTCTTGCACATTCACCAACCTTCTTCTTTTGTTTTCTCTCTTCAATTCTCCCAATTGGGTTTTGATTCTGTGAAATCTCTGTTTCTTTAGGTTGTTTATTCCCCATGTTTGCTGTTTTTTCAGGTACTATTCTACACATTTCACTCACTTTCTTCTCCAATGGCTTCCCCTTTCCTTGGAGCTTCCATGGCTCCCCCATTTTACCTTTTCTTTCTTTTTTTTATATGGCTATTCTATTTTTCTCTGCTTTTTCCTTTCTGGGTCTCTCTCTTTTTTGGTCTTTGGTTTTGCATTTTGGGGCATTTGTGGGTTCCTTTTATTTTTGGCCTCTCCTAGAAGAAAAGGTGGTGGTTGGTTGATGGGATATTGGGTTGACTTATTTCTCAAGAGAGAGAAAAAGAGATTAAGAACCCTCTTGGGTTTTTTCTCTGTTTTTTTTTTTTATATTTGGTTTTGGATTAGTAACATACAAATTTGATAGATGCCCATGTTTGCTGTCATTCCCCTTTTTCCTTTTTGTGATTTTTTCTTTTCTAGAGCTTGGAGTTCTTGTTGTTCATTATGTTGGAACTCAGATGATTGTATATTGCTGTGTTTTTCTTTTTTGTTTGCAACTGAGTTGTTTATGCAGAATCCAACGCTGGGTTCTTGAAAATTTAATAGGATTTTTATGAGACTCTTGAATTAGTATCTTTTAAGTAAAATGAAAAGCTGCTTCTTTTGAGTTTTCTATTAAGGTTTGTTTTAAGATATGGGAGTTAAATTTGGTTTACTAGTTTTTGAGATCGTATACCTCGTGGATAGATCCCTTCTTTTCATCAATTTGCATTAACTGTAGAAGCTGGTTAAATGGTTTTGGCCTCCAGTCATGATGCTAACTTGATGATTTTTATTTGTAACTGCCACGAATATGTAAGCGAAAAATGTCTTCTCTGTACCATTTTGTCCTCTCTAAATATCTTCCTTATTATTCTTTCTCTGATAAACATATTTTCCTTGGGTTCTTTGGATGCTAAGCTTTATAAATGGAGTCCTTCAATCCACCATCTTTTAATGAGTTTTTTTATAAAAGGAAAGGCGAAAATCATGTTATTTTCGGGTAATTGGATTCAGCTTCAAGCATCGACATAAATGCCTTAGAGATTATGTTTCCATATTTAGGTTGATGCACCTAAACTAGAAACTTTTAAAGTATTCAGTATCTCTCAAGTTATTATTAATGAGCTTCCATCCTTGGTGAATTGGTCCTCTTGTTTTCCTCAGTATCTTTATTTTCCAGCTTTATCATTTTTTTGAGTCTTCGTGTTCATGACGATGTTTAGTATTTTCTGTATAGCATCAGAACCTCTTGTTTTGCTCAGCATCCTTATTTTCCAGCTTTTTCGCTTTCTTTTGAGTCTTCATGTTCACGACAATGTTTAATATTTTCTGTATAACATCAAACTCCTCTTGTTTTGCTCAATATCCTTATTTTCCAGCCTTTTCGATTTCTTTCGAGTCTTCTTGTTCACGACGATGTTTAATATTTTCTGTATAACACCAGAGGTTACATTCAAAACTTGACCGTAAATGCCTCTCCTTTGAATCCAAGGGGGGACAGATTCATGATAAACAATTCGTTGCATACATTGTGCACGACGTAAAGATAGACATCAACTATGGTGAGCTTAAGAAGACGCAGGCTGTTAGGACTATGCTCAGGTAAATTTAAATATTCTTGTGATATAAATGATTGTTTGTTGAATAAGGAATCACCTTTAATTTTTCTTTGGTGATACTTTCTAGAAAGTTTGTATGTTGTCTTTCTTTCCTAGCTCAAAAAGTTCACAATTCAATTTATTAAAATTGTTCGTTGAAACTTTCTGAGACATTTCAGGGAAAAGTTCATTTGTAGCTCCACTTCCTAAGTTTTCAGATCACGAAACCGCTACCGAAAATCCTAGTCCAAGTAACATACTCATCACTTTGCATCCAAAGTCTTCTGATGATGTTAACATCAAAGATAGGGTAAGGTTACAAGCTTGAAACCTTTTCTGACAATTTGGCACGTACACGTAACAGTGATAAAGTTTATATGAAGTTACTCCCACATGCAAGTTGATACCTTTAATATCTATTCTTGTTTCTTCCAAGAATATTGATATTGGAAGATCAGTTAAGCTTCCTAGATTTTGCTTATAAAAGTCGGTAAAACGATTTATGCATTTCATTCTTTACATGTTACTTTAAATAGTTGTTCTGAAATCTTATTCCGTACCATATGGAGATCTATGATTGCTTCACATTTTCTTACTAAATGCTTTGATTCTGAATTGGCTAAGAATATTCTAAAACACCATGTTTTTAAGCTTTATCTTGGGTAAAATTTTTCTACCTTTTAAATAGGCTGCCAAAATTCAGGAGGATCGGTCTGAGTTCTTTAAATGCTCTTGCTTCTACAAGTTAGATGAATCTGCAATACAACTACAATGTAAATTAATCTGACTGAATAGAAAATGTTGTCAATATATACATTGAATTTTCTCTTTCTCTACAAAAGCCTGTGAAGATCTCGGGCTTTCGAACTTGAACCCATAACTATGGAGGGATGGATTAAACTTCAGTAACTGATGGAAGTTAAATCCTCAATTTTCTATTTCGTTCGACTCTTCAAATACACATTTTAAGGACGCAGGTTTAAAGAATTCATGTGCCTGACTTGATTTTACTGAGTGCTATCGTTCAGAGGATCTATTCAATGAATACATAGTTCTATCACTATTTGATTTATTTCACTGCCTTCCAAAAATATGGGTCTATATACAATTCTTATATATTGGGTGTAATTTAAATTTTGTGAGTTCATTATATCTGCTTTTTGAGGATGATGGCTTATAATCTGACAGTTATTTTCCAAATTTGGTCTTTTGTTACAGAGCTCTATTGTAAATATGGAATCCAGTTTCAGAAATGCTTTGGAATGGACCTCACTGAATGAACAGTCTAATCAGCCTATTTCAGGTTGTCTGATTAAGAACCGTGTTTATTGCAATCATAGTAGACGGTCATTGTTTGTTTGTGAGTAGATATAAAGTTTTTGTGATGCTCATTTTTGTTTAATATTAACTTTGGCCATTAGTTTTTGTTCCTTGAAATGGAAATCTTATATATGTCGTTTAATATTTGTTTGTTGTAATTTAGAAGTTAGAGATTGATCTTATCGTAGTTCCTTGCAACCAATTGCACGGTTGGGGCATCAGTTTATAAATGCCACGGCATAAGACACTTGTTTTATGCACAAGCGCATTATTAGCACAACTATTGTAATTGTCAGTCTTCCCCTAAGTCAATGTGTACGATGTTCAAATTTGACTACCTGCATTTCATCTCTCTTAATACATGGACTTGTGTTGGTAGGGCATCCACTAAAGCATAGAAAGAGACATAGGAGAAAGAACTCTCATAATCAAGAACTATCAATCATGAGGGGTGTCTACTTCAAGAACATGAAATGGCAGGCTGCAATTAAGGTTGACAAGAAACAGATACATTTGGGAACGTTCGGTTCACAAGAAGAGGCTGCACATTTGTACGACAGGTATTCATTTTCCGAATCATTTCTTATTTCACTTTTAACCTTAAAAAACAGCATTTATATGCAGGCTAAGGCTAAGATATATTTCTTTTTGTCGAAATGATCATCATAGAGCACCAATACGAGGATGGCTAGAAAATTTCCTTGCAGTGATTCAAGTTTCTACAAATCTGTCACTGAAAGAAAGAATCAATAAGTTACAAAACAGAATTTCATGTACCGAATTCTCAACCAAATTAACTGATGCACTACTCGTTTTATTCTATAAGGATTAAGAAACCAATTGTAGACAAGAAAAGATACATTTGTAGAAGTGCTAATTGGTACAGTGTTCTGCATATGAGAGGAAATCAGAGATAAGACATTGTTCATGTATGAAACTTTAATCATATACATAAACACATAGATTTGTACATAAACGTGCATAACATATACATACTACACCAATTAACATGTACGAGCTCACCAAGATATGATGCGCATCAGTGTGTGGTATAGCATTGAACTTACGTTACTGCTGTGTATCATTTTGTCCATTTATCTATTAAGTCATTAAGTGAGCAGTAACCAGCTTGAGCTCGATTCACATTGATGAGCATCCCTTCAGTTTTGTGTCGGTATGAGGTACAATGAACTCACCAGTCTTTTGATTTTGCAGAGCTGCTTTCGTGTGTGGAAGGGAACCGAATTTCGAACTCTCTGAGGAAGAGAAACAAGAACTCCAAAAGTTCAAATGGGAAGACTTCCTTGCTATGACTCGACACGCAATTACAAACAAAAGTAGTCAACTTTTACTCTCAAAAGCTTCTGTTATCGTGTTTTCATACATTAGATTCAGTTCGTTATTAGTTGTAATGTGTTTCAGAGCACAAGAGACTTAGTGTTAGCGCGGGATCATCACCAAAGAAGCTTGGAGCTTCGTCGCTGCAAATCGACAACACCGAATTGAAGCACAGATTTAACGAGGCTCCACTGCCAGAAGACATTAACTTCACTTGAGCTAGTTTATAACTCAAGAAAATGGTAAAACTTTCTAGTTCCAAGTTGCTTGATCCTCCATTCAAATTCCTCCCTCCCAAGTAAATGTGCTTTTAGGCTAGAATACATTGCTTCCTTCATGTGGGTAAATTCATTTTTGTTTTCTTCTTCAATTGAAGCTTGTAATATGTTTCAATATAATGTTAATTTCTTTTTAGCAGAAGCATATTGAATTGAATCCATATCCAACTGAACACAGAAGTTTGTAATTATTTTCATTACGCTTATTTCTATAACACTTCAAATATCAAATTGTTTGTGTTAAAATGAATTTTAAAGTTGGTATGCATGATGCATTACCATTGTAATTAACTTTAAACATTTTTGCTTTCTGAAGAAGTTTTACCAATTATTTTTATAGTTAAAATTTGCAGATCAAAAGATTAAATATTTAAAGTTATCCACATGATTGAAGTAAACAAAATAGTTTTAATTGATAGTGTAAATTTCTGTATAGGAAAAGAAAGATAACAACCTAATCTCCTCATCAAGTATGATGGTATGATACTATTTGAAAAAACGTATTTCCAGACCAAAGAGAAACCTAGAGAAAAATTGAATGCAACAAAAATATGAGCCACAGCCACTTTGTTCTCTTAGGAAACATGACAAAGCTGAGAGGAATTGACCACTTTTTCAATAAATCTAACATCCTGAACACATGAATCCCTTCCATTACCATCACATTATTCTCCATTAAAAAATTATGAACAAGTAATTTTGATGTTTGATTCAACACGATATAAAGTGCATTTAAATACTTTACAACTAATGATTTGAGCTAACAACACTCTACACATGATGATGTTGAATACCTACAATGCTTTTGACCATGCCAAAGATACTTCCAAAATGTAGAACAAATATATTGCTTTTTGCTTAAATGTTTCAATGATTAGACAAAATAGTTCACAAATTTGCCACTTTTGGGTGCCTTCAAAACATTGTACCAAGATTGGGTGGCTTTATTTTGGACCAAACAAACAAAACTTGTTCCAAAAAGAAGGAATTCATTACCTTTCTCCAAAGTCAATAGTGGACCTCAACAAAGTACTACCCCTTTCTTCTTCTTATCTTTTGTTGAAATTAAAATACTAAGGCAAGGCTATTCAATAATAGTTTTAAGGATATTCTACTTCTACTTGTTCTTCATGATATAAATATAAAAATATAACTTCTTTAAATAATCATACATCAACTAAAAGTTTTAGATATAATAGTTTATATATAGTTGCCTGTGTTCCAGGTTGAAAACTATTTTAGTAGTTATAATAATCTGTTAGTTGTAATAATATTTAAAATAATTGAATAAATTAATAAAAGACTATAAGGCTTACACCCAATTACTGTATCGCACACTTCTTTATATTTTTTCTTTATATTTTTTTACATTAAAAGCTATTACTAATAGTTGATATCAGAAATATTAATTTGATAAAAATGATATATACATGTATATATATATATAATAGACATTTAAAAAATAATAAAATGTATATAAATCTTCTTGTCATAAGTTTTTATTCTTTCATATATATATATAAAATAGACATTCAAAAAATAATAAAATGTTTATTTACTAATCTTTAAGTGTTGGAAATTTCTCCATTATTTGAAAATTTGCCAAAAATAGGCCAATTTTGGATTGGGTTTGAAAAACATTGAGATTTAGGGCAAATTGACAGTGAAAAGTCAATTTTGCCCTAAATAAAATTCTACCTAAAAAAAATTAACAGTTCTCTTCTTCTCGCAATTTCTTCACTCACGTAAAAGTAAAAAAAAAATGACATTTCCCGCTCGCTATTTCTTCTCAAAGTTGTATTCATCTTCTCCTCTAGTGAATTTCGTTGAGGCAACGGTGAACGTTGAAGCACGCCTTTCCATTGCCTTAGGACGTCGAAACACGCCTTTCTTCAGTGGCGGCCAAAGAGTCGGTGTAAATTGTTTCTCGTCTTTATTTTTCTTCAGGACTCATTGAAAACCTTTCCTCCGGTGAACGACGGTGAGGCAACGGTGACCGTCGAAGCATGTCTTTCAATTGCCTTTGTTCGGTTTGCCTTTCTTCTAAACTCTGTTCCTTCTGTGGTTTCATTATTCAATTTCTTCGCCAAATCCCCATAGGTGATCACTCTCAATTTCTTGTTGTATCTATTTTTTTTTACCGTTGTACAAATAAATTTATATAAATTTGTGGAGCGGTTGTATTCATGATCGTGGGGCATTTCTTAGCCTATTTGGAAACTTTCTACCCTTTGATTGTCTACTTATTTGTTTGTTGAAATCAATTATGTACTTTTCTTTACTGATTTGGATTGTGTGTAGATTATTTCTATTGTTGTCTACTTATTCTTATCGTGGAATATGGAATAGTTGAGTTGTTTTAGGAAGCTTTGAACATGTTTTATGCATGTTGAGGAAGTCTTTTAGGTACTTATGTATCATCTCGCACACATCTCGCACATTTCAAACTTTTCCTATGCATTTCACAATCAAATTTCTACCCATCTTAAGTCATTTAGAGTGTTTTTATGCATGCTTAGTAAGTTTTTTAGATACTTGTGTATTATCTCACACATCTCGCACATTTCATGGGAAGTGAACACGAGACCACCGTGCTATTCCAGCATCGTTAATTAAATATTTTTCTAAACCATTAGAAAATGCAAGAATACTTCTCCACACATTTCTACAAACGTTGATTCACGATATATGTGTTCTCGGTGCATTGTAAAACAAAGTTGCTATCTTGTCATTCTTATACTTATCATTCAAATTTTGAGTTAAATGTTGAACACAAAGGCCATGGAATGTGGAGACGAAAACCGACGAAATACCCTTGGAGAAGCATGTTCTCCAATTTGTCACGAAGTTGAGATTAGACACCTTCCCTATTACTTCTTTCAATTTTTCTAAGAACCACTATATTGAGGCAACTATTTCTCTATCAACTTTACTCTAAAGGTAAGAGGATAAACTTGATTGTTACTATCTAAGAAAATATCAACTATCAATTGACCCAAATATTTGTTCTTAAGGAATATTTCATCCATGATATAACCGATCTAATGCAATTTAAGAATCCTCAAACACATGAACCAACAGGCATAAAAAATATTTGAAGAAGCGATATCTTCAAGTTTCATGTGAAATATTGTACATGGATTTGTGAGTTTGAGTACTTCACCATATCTAAGTAATAGATTATATGACTCTTCAAGAGACCCTTACACTCATTCATATGCATTTTCTCTAGCACGCCATGCTTTTTCATAACTCATATTTATGTCATAGTCTTACCTCATGTCTTCTATGATATCGTGTGGTTTGTATAGGCGATCGACTCCCTTGAATTTGGACATTATTAATTCTCCAACAATCCAAGATTTTGCTTACGTGCGGTCACGATTCAAAAACTCAAGAGAACATGAATGAGCTTTGACATACTTTTTAATCTTGAATATATATGAATCCTTCAATCTCGCCGCTCACAATCTCCAACCACACTTATTATCAATGCATCTAATTATAAAAAGAACCTATTTTATAGACTTTTTTTTACTACAAACTGAAAACTTTATTCATTGTCATGACACTTAATCTCATTGATAATTCGTTCTTACAAAAAAATATTTGTCCTACGTCCAACTCCTCACTTATAGAGTTTTCTTCGAACCAAACACTTTTTCTTTGCTTTCAACTTTCGACGAGTGAAGTCATAGTGAACTTTAGCTTTTCCTTTCAATCTTTTGTACGAGCATCTCCTTGTTGTGGGATGTCAAATAATTCATTGTTCATCTCAACTGGGTCCCATGTAAAAGTATCATCTTTTGAATCATACGACTCATATGATTTCCATATAACCAAAGTGGTCCCTATCATGTTATCACACAAGCCAACCTAAACTTCATCAATTTGAACTTCATTCTCATCTAATGTATCCATTGCAATTTGAGGATGAAAGTTTAAGTTATGAACTTGGTTGCTCTCAGATACAGAATTGTAACAAATATTTAACCATTTCTTGCTTTGATTGCTTTTAGGCTGAAATGAGACGTATAGAGGGACCTCAAGTGGATTTTCACTAACAATATATAAAACTTCAAATCGTGGTCATTGCTTAACTCAATGGAGGAGCTTCATTTTCCACATTTATCTCATATATATCTTTATGTGGAACTCTATAGGGTTTTAACTTCTGTAAGACCATATTATTCAACCCGTAAATCTTTGTGTTATTTCTTTACTAATAGCAGTGCCTTTTAACATGCTTCATTCGTATTTTCTTCGTCCCTCATCCCATACACTACCATAATGCACTTAAATCCGAACATGTGACATCCTTAAACCACAAACTTTTTAGTTCCTGCAGAAATTGATTTGAACTTAGAAATTGACATATCACTAAAACAAGTGTATGACTTATTTGCGAGATTAAAAATCAGTAGCTAAAAAATAAACAAAACATGCATAGTCGCATCCTAAATAAGTATATAACTCATTCGACATTGTGCATTTAATGTTTGAAAGTTGCGATATGCAAAAAACCAATAGCTAAAAACTTCCTAAACATATATAAAAGCACTCTAAACCACATAGCACAAACGTCTAATTCATTTGAGATTAAACATTCGAACTTCAAAAGTAGATGTTTACTCGATGAAAAAAAATAACAAATAACTTGTTAATATATTCGAAACAACTTTAAATCAATTTGTAACAATTAAAAATTAGATAAAAACCTTTATATAACACAATTCAAAGGAAAAAAAATAGCAAAAAATAAAAAACCTAAAAACTTACCGGATACCCCAAGAACTTGAGCTAATTATTGTATGAAATGGCAAAATTGTTTAGGAATAAATTGTTTTAGGGCAAAATTAACTTTTCATTTTGAATTTGTTCTAAATCTCAATTGTTTTTCAAACCTATCTTAAAAGTCATAATCCCTCCGCAGTTGGCCAATTTTTGGCAATTTTTCCAATTATTTTGATATTTATTTGTTCGATCATAGCAATCGGCGACGGAAGCTCTCTAAAGCTGGAATGGATTCACCGGATCCAAAAACCCCAAATTCTGACACTCCTCCTTTTTCTTCTTCTACTTCTTCAGATTATGGCGGTTGGAAGGAACGTATCTTCTATCCCACACTTCTCGCAGGTCTCTATTTATTTCATCTTCTCCTCCGTTAACCTTCCATTGTCTTGGAGTTGGATCTATCGTTAATTTTTTTTAACTCGTCTCTATAGATTGCGTCGTTACTTGTTTCTCTCAAGAACAAACTAAAAACTATTTACATATACTCTCGTTTCTACAGGAATTGTTGGGGGTGGAGCTGGGCTACTGTCCAAGTATAGAAAAGTTCATGGCCTCGCTAACATTTCTGCGACTTATGCCACCAATTTGTCCATTGTCGCTGCTTGCTACTGCGGTAATTCTTTTCTTTTTTTTCTAATGCTCATAATTTTTTTGCTTATTGAAGCTTCTCTTGTGATTGGATTTGTTGGATGTTGTTATAATTAGGAAATTGTGAAGTCTTTAGCTAATCAAAGGAAAATAAGGTCATTTACAATAATTAGTGATGACAATTTGAAAATTTTGTTGGCTTGGGTTGGGTTTGTTTGTTCTTTTGCTGATGATGGATACTCTGGTAGTTGGATCAAAATGGGAAGTTTCAATTCAATTGTATCAGATTGGTTAAGTTTCATTCTCTTGAAGAATGAAAGAAAGATCATGAATGTTGCTACTTGACATCGTTGGGTGACTTCATTCAATTCATCAACACATGAGAGAACGGGATAAATGGAGGGGTTGGAGTTTGGGCATTCATTCAATGATAAATTCTTTTCCTAAATTGAGGAAAGGATTCTATTCAAAGGAACACTAAAAATGTTGTGGAGTTGGGTTAATTTATTTTTATCAGGTGAGCCAAAATGTAGATACTTGCATAAATCTTCTTGTTATGACTTGTTAATTGAGATAAATGTCATTTAGATTTTTGGGATATTCCACAATTTTTCAATGTATAGATTTATTCAAACTGTGCATGGATTGATCCAACCTCCTGTGGATTGAGAGACATCGTTTGCTAACTTTTGTTAGAGCACCTTTTCACCTTTCTCCTAGAAAAGTAGGGTCAGCCACAATATATATCTGCTATTCATTGTAGACCATTGTGGTGATCTTTTTCATACTGTGAATCTGAAACGTATCATGTCATACAGCCATTCAATTCTATTCAGAAGACCTCCAAATATATTAGATACTCCTGCCCTTGCCAATGTGATCTTTACTTGTCAATCCCCAAGTTGTAGTTAGATGAAGTTCTTTTGTGTTTTGAGTTATTCCACTTTAACCACAATCCATTAAATTTGTCTCTTCTTTAACTCATGTCTAAGTACTAGTTTGAGTTGAGATTGGAACATAAACTGTCCAGTAAGCATATTTCTATTATCATGAATTAGTTACTTCTAGAGAAGATTTTCTTGAATTGAGACTCCAAGATTCAAGTTAAACCGGGGTGGAACTTCATGTGAATTTGTTTTTTTTTTTTTTTTGAAAAGGAAACGAATGATGTGATTTTGTATTTCAAGGAAAGTTATGAAGATTATGATGGGTGTATATTTATTTATACCATAGCGTTCTTTCCATCATGGATGCTAAAAGTTCTTTACACAGTACTTTTTGTCATTAACACTTCACAAATTGAACAGGTGCACGTGAGTTTGTTAGAGTTTCTCGAAGGTCAGAACCTGATGATCTTATGAACTCTGCAATAGCAGGTTTTGGAACTGGAGCTCTTCTCGGACGCCTTCAAGGTGAACATACTTCACATTCCTCACTCCCATAAAAAGAAGCAAGACTTATTATCTAGGACCTAACTTCTGTTTTGAACCTTTTTCTATGATTCTATTGTAAATCATCATTTTTGATAACTTGAAATTGTGCCTTGTGGAAAGTTTCTGGATTAGTTATGACACAAGTCCTGTGGTTATTTTTCGTTCTGTCTATTATGAATCAGATTCATGGACAGGAATGAGTCAGAGAAAAGGTAAATAAAAGGATGTTATATAATTTGAGATTTTTTTCTATACACCTGAGTGACCAAGATTTAGAGGGAGAGCCTTCGGATACTTGACCACAAGTGAAGAGATCATGCTTCTCAAAGTTATAGGTTGTACAAAAACAAGTAGAAATGAAAATGCTCCTAATAAATTGTGATCTGTGTAGTGTTGCCAAAGTTCAAATATTGTGACTCTACTGTAAACAATTAAATTCTCTTGGACTTGCTAGGTGGTCGGCTCGGCTCTGTTCGATACTCATTGATGTTCACCATTGTTGGGACAACAGTAGATTATGCAACACTCAAACTAAAACCCACGTTAAGAAGCTACAAAGAGTCAATAATTGAAGGAAGTAGTAGCTGGATGAAATTACCAGAATGGTCTCCTATTCAAGTTCTTGATGAGGAAGCCTTAGCTGCTAAACAAGCTCGAGAGCAACAACTCTACGCACAGAGGGCCCTTGGTCAATTAAACAAAAAGGATCCTTGAGACATTCTTTTTTTCCCATTGATCAAGGAAGAAAGGATCTGAAGTTTTTTTTGCCTTTTTTTCTTTTTTTTTTGTACAATATGGCAGAGACTAACAATAATAAATAAGAGAGCTGATAGTTGACATTTTTATTTTTCTTCTTGCAGGTTCTGCATTTTACGTCTCTTTCTTGTATTATATAAATTCTCTGTCCAATATAAATGTTGCTAAATTTCTGTTCAATTTCATAATTATATTACATAAAGTGATTGATATTTTTCGTGATTATAGATTCATAACATAAAGTTTCTACTGGTTCTCATTTTTAGTATTTAAAAAGAAAGAGAAAAAGAAAAAGTCTCTTGTGAGTGTTTAAACTTTCAAGTTTGGATCTCCTTCATTGATATCTTCCAGAAAATTATAGATAATATAGGGTATACTGAAATAAAAGTAATTGTAGTGAATAATGAAACTGTCCAAATATTTGTAGATATTATAAAATGTTGTAGATGGCTAGTTGGTTTTTCTTTTTATATTTAAACTTTTCTGAAATCTAATTTACCCTCAGTCTGTTGGTGATGGATAATTGATATTCTGTTGTTCAATAACATGTAGTCTGCTTCTTATATAAATAATGCTAGCAACTATCAACTTCTACCACCAATGTTAAACAATCACAATCCATTTCTTTTCTTCATGTTACAAAGTTTTCCTTTTTAATTTTTAATTATTCATATTTACGTAACCATTTTAATTTTATATAATATATCTAATTAATTTGTTCTTTGTAGGATAATGATTCTTGTGGAAATCTTGATATATGTATGTTTGTGTATATAGATGAAAAAACAATAGGGATTGACTAAATTAATAAAGAAAGATAATAAAAAGAAAATAATACAAATCACTTATTAATCCAATTTGATGAAATACACCTACGAAGTTAGGTGGAGTTCACTAAACTATAAAATTGATTACAGGAAAAGAGAAAGACTCTAACACACCAAAAAATAAAAACAATCAACTGGCCATTAACACAAATAAAGCAACAAGAAAAATTTTTAACACAGAAAAAAATACAATAAAAGAATATTTGTACTGCCAACAAAAACATTAACAATATTCTTCTTGGAAATTAATTATATTATTGATGTAATGGTGTTATATTTGCAAATTTTTAGATGATTGGGAATAAAAGGCAAACTTATCTCAATTTGCTTCAACTTGATAATTTTATAGTAAGAAGAATGACTGAATAAGATCATACAATAATTTTATATTGACTAATGAAAATTATATAATCCCACTATTATAAATATATTAATTAAGGAATGTTGCATTGAAATTGTATCTTCCAGACTTAATTATTTCAAATTAAAGAGTGGATTGTAATAGTTCTTTTTTTTTTCTTTTAAAAAAAAGGACTTTATTTCATTTCTTTAGTTATATACTTTAAACTTTAATTAACATCTTTGGCATATAAATCATTCTTTTTCATTTCACCATTATACTTTCTACTTTTTTCCAAAAACAATTTGAGTTGTGAATTAGAGAAGTAAAAATGATATATATATATAAAAAGTTCACTCAATACATTTATGATATATAAATCAAACTACACCCAAGAATAACATAAAGAATGAGAAACTCCTATAAACTATTAACACCATAAGTGGAAAACATTTTGAAATCATCTTTGGTACTAAATATGGTTTCAAATCTTGATCAAATGTCATTTACACTTTTTGAAGAATCATAAAAAAAATAATAAGAAAAATTATTTAAGTCAATAACTTATTGTGTTATAGTTTTTAAACAAGTTAAAATGTTTATGTTGGGTAGGTTATATTCACGTTATTAACATTTTATCGTTTATTTTTTATTTTACAATGAGATTCACAATTTATGTAAAATTCATGAAAATATAGAAATATCACTTAAAATAATAAAAATTTTATATTATGACTAATAAAATCAATGGTAAAAATAAGAAAATAAAAAAGGAAAAAATGGGTTTTAAATTAAAGTAAAAAAGCATAATGATATTTGATCTTAAATGATTATCCATAGAAAAAGAAAAAGAAAAGTTGAAAGAATATGGAGGGGAAATAATAGAGAAAAAGAAAAGGTGGATTAGAATTTAGAATTAAACAATAGAATGATGAAGAAAATGACTGAAAAAGTTTCATACTCACAAACTTATATTTATATAGTTAGTATATAAAATCTTTACTACTACGCAAACATTAAGAAAATTGTTTAATTTCTAACGCCGAAAAAAAAAAATTATTGTGTATAAATAAGATCGTTTGGGTTTAACTTTTTTAAAAAATATTAAATTGTATGAAAGTACTCAACATAATTTTTTTAAAAAATATTGAAAGTTTATTATAAACGATTTTTGTTAGAAGAGTTTAAATGAAGTTTGTTCAACCAGATGAATAGCATGAATAGGCTATCGGTGCACTTCAATGGAATTATACTTCAAAAGTATAAATTTGTAAAATAGGAACTCGTTAGTACTATGGTTGGGTCATGGATCTCGCTTTTTTTAAGATGTTTGCAACTCTACTTCGTATGCAAATAGTTTTGGAATTATCTCGTCGTCTTCAGGATAAAATAACATTTGTTCGTCAATAGAAGTTACAATGTTTTTTTTTATTCAATTTAATGATATCAAATAATGAGAACCAAAGTTAAATATATATATAGTTGAGGAAAAACATTGGTAACAGTTCAAGGGTCAAAATGTTGGTATCAAAAATTAATTAATACACCACTCCCCGTCGCTGTCGTCACATGTGGAGATATTGACAAAGACACATTTTTCCATCTCCTCACCCTCTCTAAAACTTAGGTACCCATTTCCATCTACTCCTGGTTATTCTAGCATGACTCTTTTCATATCATTTCGAATCAGTTATTACACATTGAACTTTTTTTTTTTTTTATCTCCAGTTTTTCAAGTTGGGTTTACCTTACAAGTGACCTAGTTTTCTACAGGCTTGAGTCCCATTCTCTTTTAGGTTTTGAAAACCTTCTCTCTAGTTAATCATTTTGTCAAAGGTCAATCAAGTTAACATCAGTTCATATATGATCCACTATTGTTGCACTAGTAGTGAGAAACTCTCTAATGGTATTGTGCTTACAACATATCTATCATCTATTTGCCATTATAATAATGGTTTTAAACTTTTGTGATAGTTGCAGTACTATCACAGTAGATCAATATGGCTAGTACAGGTCTTTTCCATACGAGAATCTCTCTGATAGGAAGCTTTGGAGCCAGTTTGCTTCTTCACTAGCAATAGCTAGTGCTATCATTTCTGACTCCATCATAGACTTGGCTAAAATAGTCTGTTTTTTGTATTTCCAAGCAACAATCCCTTTTGATATATTGAAGATATAGCCACTTGTAGCCTTTGAGTCATCTTAGAGGGAGTTTCAGTCAGCATTGATGTAACCTTCTAAGACAACTAGAAAGTTTTGGTAATATAATCCTAGTTTTTAGGTTTCCTTAAGGTATCTCATGACTCTTTCAACAGTGTTCCAGTGTTCTAAACTAGGTTTGCTAATAAACCTACACAGTAATCCTACAACATAAGTTATATATGTCCTAGTGCAATCAGTAGCATATCTAAGGTTGCCTATGATGCTCGCATATTCTGATTGGTTAACAGTGTCTTCGGTGTTCTTGAACAGTTTAACACTAAGATCGTAGGGTGTACAAGTTATTTTCCTATCAAAGTAATTATATTTCTTTAGAACCTTTTCTATGTAATGAGACTGATCTAAACAAATTCCCTTTTCAAACCTAGTAATTTTGATACCTAATATTACATTAGCCTCTTCTAAGTCTTTCATGTCAAAATTTGCACACATAATTGATTTTATACAATTTATGATGTGAAAATTTGATCTAAAGATAAACATGTCATCTACATAAAAGCATATGATAATGCATAAACCATTCTCAAACTTATAGTAGTTGCATTTATCACTCCCATTTGCTTTGAATCCCTTAGACATGATTAGATTATCAAACTTTTATATCATTATTGCTTAGAAGCTTGTTTTAGGTCATACAGAGATTTGTCTAGCTTACAAACTTTAGACTCTTGACCATGAACTATGAAATCTTCAGGTTGTTCCAAATAGAGATCTCTTTTCTAAATTACCATTTAGGAAGTAGTCTTAACGTCCATTGGATGTACTAAAAGATTGTTCAGGACAACTATAGAAATCAACACTCTAATTAAGATGATTCTAGTTACTGGGGATAATGTGTAAAAAAGTTTATGTTTTCTATCACACGCTATCGTGCAAGACAAGCAAGTAGGTCTGCGAGGCAGGCTAAACAAGGTAAAGGATTTAAGATGAGTGTCTTTGGCGTTTAATCGCGTCAGAGATGCACAAGTCGCACTCTATCTCACAAGAAAAGCAAGAAAGTCTGTGGAGCGGGGTGTAACATTTTCTCTCTGTCTAAAGCCTTTTGTTGTCAGTCTACCTTTATACTATTGTTTTTTTTTTTTTTTTTTTGTGCTCTATAATAATATGGATAATTAGTTTATTGTTTAATTATTTAATAAAAATTATTGTTCTCATTATTATGCAATTGCATGTTAGGGTATAATAATATCCATGAATACATTATATTCTAAATGTCCCTAATCGATTATTATTGTGGGACCAATAATAAATTAATATTAGTATGAATTATAATTGATAATCATAGGATGATTATGTGTAGAGACAAATTGTAATAATATTTTCTTAGAATTTGACTTACCATTCTTTTAGACTATTACATGGACATGTGTCATAAATAATCTCAAATAATTGATTGTTTTTATCCTCTGACCTGAGATTATCATAGTGTCAAACATAAGAATTAATCTAGTTTGATATAATCAAACGTTATCACTCGAATAGTTATGAATTATGTGGTTGTCAATGATTAATCAAGATGAAATTTATCCCTCAATTAAGTTTGACGGTAGAAATGCATGGTCGTGCTATAAATGAATTATTAAGAGTACATGCTTATTGATTAAGAAAGCAATTGAATTAGATTATAAGGTAACTTTGTCCATGCATTATATTCAATTATAGATATCGCATGATAAAAGGATTAAAGCAATAATAATATTAGATTATGTTGGATCATTGATTTAATTTAATATGAATAGTCATAATGTCTTGCTAGAGACCAATTATGACTTATGGGACATAAAATAAGTCATGGTGCCATTGTCATATTATTAAGGGTTGACAAGAAGAATAACAAATTAGGAGGCATACTTTGAAAAAATAGCAAAAATATTTTTAAATTGTTAGAATAGCAAAACATAAAATCTATATATAAAAAAATAGATGGAACAATGTTTCAAATGCCCCTACCCAATTGAAAAACTTAAGTCCTAAATACAATTGTTTCCTAAAACTCAAATTTCCTGTAATTAAATAACACATCCCACATAAAATTAAGCCTTATGAAAATATAATTTCCCCAAAAAACATAAAATTATACATATTGTCATTAATGAGAAGCTCCACATAACCTCTGCAAATGTTTTAAATCATTCTTGGACCTTGACCGATTTAGCTTCGTTCGTTCCATTTGAAATTCAACTCTTCATCTTCTTCATATATTTTTTCACCGCCAAATCACTAATTTCGTGTATGTTCCCCATCTCTTCATCTTCTTCACCTATTTTTTCACCTGCCATTTACTTTCGCACGACTTCACATCCATTTACTTTGTAATCAGGTTCTTTCGCACTTTCCTTCCTAATCAGATTATTTCGGTCTTTAAACCTTGAAACAAAGCTGATAAAAGAACGTATACATCAACCATGTGGTAATCAATATATTGGGACGATTCAATCCATCTACCATCCACTGCAATCTTTAGTCGTTGTAAAGCCATCACAGATAATGCTAAAAGATAACGTAAAGAAAGCCAACATAGTATTACGTTAAAGGATGGTTTCGACAAAAACAGTAACATATAAAATAAAAAATCTAATTAAAATAAATATGAATCTTTACGTAATTAAAAAAACAGAAAAAAATAATTATTCGATACAAGAGGCATAATAAATTAATTTTTTTAATAAAAACCAACAAAAATAAGTGTATAATCATAACTAAACTTTATTTTAAAATTATTATTAATCATATGTAATATGTATTATCTGATTTTTTTTTTATAAATAACTTCAATATAAGTAATAGGAAAATGCTTCATTTATGTATGCTTACCATTATTTTAGGGATATGATGTACTATTTGTAATCAAAATATTATGAAATATAATAAATCAAGAACGGTTGAAATTCTCGTAGCCATTAGGCGCTTAGAATTAAACCAAATGAACATCTAATTAGGCGCTTGTAAATGAGGTATTCACCTAACTAAGCCTTATATCTTAAATGGAGTTAAATCTCTAAATTTTCATTCTTGAAATTGAATAATAATAATAATAATTAAATTTGGTAAAATGTATAAATTACATTTTCAAACTTTGTATTTCATGGATTTAAATTGTAAAGTTGGATGATTGTATGCAATTAATTAAACTATTGATTAAGATGTATTTGGATAAAAGTGATAGAATGTATGGAGTTTGAGAATGAAGATGAAGATTTAAATGAATGAAATAGAAAGTTTAGAAGTAAAATCGATTGAAAGTTGATGATTAGGTATGAATATGAAGTATGTGTTAGAATTCTGTATTATAATATTACAAATGGATGTTGTAAGGATTGATAGCATCAAACTTTGACAAATTTTCCCTTTTCTCTCTCTCTAATTCTCTCTATAGAACACAAAAATGGTGACCCATTTCACATTTCCACACTTTACATTCTCCCACTCACTCAAATGCTCCATTTCCTCCTCCCCCTTCCTCTAGATCCATAATTCCATCACATTCCACATCCTACCATTTCCAATCATGGGTGTTTTGGGCGATTCTTTGTGCTTCTGTAAAGGGGTCGGCAAGTCCGAGAGAACCAAGGCCACCATTTTTTCCGCCAAAGGCCCTGCCATGGCTCGTATCTCTGCCAATGGACCCTCCGGCACCGCTTTTTTGATCCACCGGAGCCTTCTTTTGACCACCCATGTCAATCTTCCATCCGTTTCTGCTGCTGAGGGTTGCGAGATCCGCCTCCAAAACGGCGTCGCTGCCACCCTTGTTCCTCACAGGTGATTTCTCTTGCCTTTTTCTCTTCTGGGTAATGTAGGAAATGTGGAAGTAATGTTGAAGATTAGGATTAGGAAGAGTTGCTGCCTTATGTTCGGGATTGTTTTTGCTTTTCTTCTTGTTTGATGGAAATTGTTGGGATGAGGAAATTCATGGCTGAAGTGACTGTGTGCAACTTCAACGGTTGGAGTTTTTGGTTTGCTTCCAATACACTTTTAGAATAGTTCATTTACTTTTTTAAAATTTCACAATCAATTGCTTTGATTATTACAGATTTAAAATTGCTTTTGTGTTTGATTCATTTCTTGTGTGGAGATTTGAAGGGCTTGGGAAATGGTGTCTACATTGCATTTCTGTTGGAATGTCAAAATCATGGGACAGACTTAAAAAAATCTGCAATTATTGTTCATGTTACTGTTGATTTAAAGGCATGTAGGTTACACATATCTCTTAATTCACTTGGTAGAACTTTCATCTACCTTTTCCGAGTGATCATTGGATCTTGGTTTCTTGTTTCTCTACTTGGGAGAGCTGTGGTGTCACTTGCAGCTTGTGGGGTAGTGATTGTTTGTCTCAAATGGTGTATTAGGCCTAATAAATATGCATTAATTAGGCCTAATAAATATGTATTCACTTGCAGCTTGGAATATTTATATTATTTCAGTTCGTATTGGGACAAATTCTAAAAATACCAGGCAGTTATATCAAAAGGCATGTCAATCATTTAGCGAAAAAAACAGTTTTTACTCTCATACTTGGCTCAGTAATTCTAATTTTGCAGATTTATGGCTAGATGTGAATCGTGAGCACTTATAGAGCTATATGAGACTTTTTTTTTTTTTTTTTTTTTTTTGTGGGTGTTGATACCTCTTGCAACATTATAATGCTTTTTAGCTAGGTTCGAGCATGTTTTTATTAAATTTTCCTTTCTATTTGCTTGATTTTGTAGCTAGGTTTAAATATTATCGTGGTTAACGTTGACAATCTTTGTAGTTTGATTTTGGAGTGTTTTGTTATTTATCGTTGATATGTGAGAAAATTTCTACTTTAGTTTTGAGGATGTAGTAGTTTGACTACTTATTTCAATTTTGGATACACATACAATACAATCTAGTGAGATTGAAAGTATAAGGTTAAGGTTAAAATTGACTTGCTAGGCTTAGTTTAGGGGAAAAAACGAACTTTCCCTAATGTCTATGAAGATGTGTGCATACCTCCTTCAGCCTTCAGGCCAACTTCTTTTTCGTACAGAATAGGGAAGCAAACACTGATTCTATGGCTTGGCTGTATATGATTCGATTACTCGTAGTATGAAGAGGAAAGTTTTTCTTTAGTTACTGGTGATTCTACAAAATGCATCATTCTTAGAGGAAGATTTGTTTTTTTAGATACTATAATTTTGAGAGATGAAATGATTGCTGATCCCATCAAACCAATGGGAGATGAAATGCATTGAGAGGACAAATTGATTGGTGTATGTGGCGAGGAAAAAATGATGGTGGGGAAATAAAGTGAAATTTGGATTTAGCTTCCCATAAGTTCAGCAAGGAAAAGCCATTGAAAACTTGTACAAGTGATTTGCCACTTCCACTCCCTCTAGCCTCCACAATAGTTCCCTCATATAGAATGAAAATGAGCGTTCTTTCCTTTTCTTTTCTGTTCAAGGGTTATAGGTTTCAATTTTTCTGTACCTAAAAGAAGTTTGCTGGAGAAGAGTTGTGTTCTTTTGTGCTTTGATTTTTTCTCATGATTCCATGCACAGAATTTTGTGGAAAACTATCCTCAGACATCACCAAGGTACTCTGTAATTAGATACACTTGTCTTCTACCAAGTGCTGAAAACCAAATAATTTAAAGCCCTTTGCTGCCATTTAAAACTGGCCTTTGGGTGGCTCTTTTTGGATTAACAGGGTGAGCCACGAGCAATATACAAGGAGTGGGGCTCTCTATACACCTTTTCTTAATTAAAGAAATTAGCAATTGATTCATATTGTATGTAGGTGGAATCTCTGTATTCTTTGAGACTGTCGGCCTTTTATTTTCATGAACTTTACATACCATGTGAATCATTTTATGTCGATGATTTGCTTGGAAGTTTACAACAATTTTTAAATTTTATTTTGGTTGTAGGTTCTTCGTTACAAGTTCCGTTTTGGATCTTACAATAGTGGGATTAGATGCAGTGGACGGAGACTCCAACTCTCAACAGCTTCAACACTTGAAGATATGTTCTAAACCGAATCTTGAACTCGGTAGCACCGTTTACCTCTTGGGATATTCTGAGAAAGACGAATTAATCATTAGTGAGGGAAAGGTGGTTATAGCCACTGATAACCTAATAAAATTGTCGACTGATGGGGTAACATGGAGTCCTGGGTCTGCTGGATTTGATGCACAAGGTAACCTTGCATTCATGGTATGTGATCCCATGAAACTGGCGACATCTCCAAATACCAAATCATCATCAACTTCTTCGTCAACTTCATCGTCTTGGAAAAAGGATGTTCCTATGCAATTTGGGATTCCTCTACCAATCATTTGTGGTTGGTTAAACCAACATTGGGAAGGTAGTCTTGATGAACTTAACAAACCAAAGCTACAACTCATCAGATTGATGTCTTCAGGACAAAAGAGTGACCATTCTTCTTCCTTCACATTGAGGCAAGTTTTTAAGCCAATGGAAACGAATGATGAGGAAACACCATCACCATCAAATGTAGTCTCGAAAACCAGGGATCTACCTGGACCGAGCTATTCCACTACCACAAACACCATCAAGGAAGAGGCTCCGATGAATAATCTACATGTGAACCATGTGCAAGGAATTCCTACTCCAGAAATATATGAATCACCAAAGTTGATTTCAGTTCCTGTTCGCAAAAGGGAAACCACACCAACACAGCTTCTGAATATAAACTTTCCTCCAAGAATTTCCACGGCTGTGATTATGACGCATCCTACCAGACAAACCCCACCACTCAGCTCCGATGAAAATTCCACAAAGGATGTTTCTCAACATAACCAATTGAGACAAGGGAAAACCATGGACAGAAAAATTGCGGACCCTATCGAAAACGGAGAAGAGGTTGCCTCAACAAATTCTGTAAATGGGGCATTAAGTGAAGTTCAGTCTTGTTCATCTCCTGTCGAAGTTTCAGGAATGCAAGATGAGTATAGCAGCGAGGGAGAGACCACAATGTACTCTGCAGAAACTGCAGAGAGTCGGAACTATACAAGTCCTAGAGAAGGCCATTTTCAGCAGGTAGGAAGGAGTCAGAGTTGTGTAAACTACAATAGATGGGGATCAGTCCAAAGTAATCCAATGGCTCGTCGAACAATGCTAGAGAATCAAAGAAGCTTCAGAAATGGAAGGAAGATGTATTCTCAAGGGGCTGCATCTTACAGAAGCAATGACTACTACAGCCCCACAGTGTCCTCGATCATGAAGAAGCGAAACAGCTCAGAACAAGTTAACAGACCAAGGCAAAGCACAGCTGCTGCTCATTCTTCTCCAAGATGGATGTTCTGATGAATTACCATTCCACACAAAAAGTAAAAGGGGGAACAAATATATTAAAGGTTTGTCAGTGTATTTGGTTCCCATTTTATTTAAAACTTAGATACGGCTTACTCATTTCTTCACTTGTGCAGAGACCGTTTTGAGGTGAATAAGAAAATTTTCCTTCTACATTCTTCATTGTAATTGTAAAATCATTTTGAATTAATTCTTGATTGGAGGAGAAAAAAGAGTAAAGAATAGAAGAACCAGATGAAAGGTGTCTGGAATTATTTTTTCTTTCTTTTATTGGGGTGTGCTTATGCTACTAAATTAAGCACCATTTTGTGATGCCCCTTCTGTAAACAGGAAGTCAATGCAACTCATTTGACTTCACTACAAATATGTGAATTAATTTCAGACTTTGAGTGCTTTAAACAACATGTTGGACAGTTCTTTTTTGTATTTGTTTAGTGTATACGTATGGGTTAAATTATTAATTAAAATCCTTATACTTTGATCTCTGCATGTTGTCGAACTTTAGAACGTTGGGTTTTCTTTTCCATACACTCTCGATGGTCTCTCAAATTTCAAATTAGTTTGTCTAATAATAGGTCTTCAAAAACTTTTAAATTGTGTTTAATAAATTATCGACTCCTTTGATTTTTATCCAAATTTGTAGATATATTATATACAAATTCGAAATATTATTATTCAATTATAACACAAAATTCTACTTTATCTTGAATACATTTGTAAACCTTTTTTTTAAAAAAATGATTGGATGCTATATTTGTTGGAGGTCAAATTTGAATGTTATATTTATTGTAAATTATATTAAATAGCTTTGAACTTTATAGAATTTCAGATATAAATTTTATCCCAAGGTTAGAGAGAAAATCATTCATCAAGGTTCTTTATTACTCTCCAGAAAGGGTTTCCTTTTTCGAAAAAAAAGTGAAATAAAAAACCCGTTGAATGGTACCAAGTAATTAAGTATATAGCGCTATTGAATCATTCAAAAGTAATGGATTCAAATAGGTCACTATGATATGTTTCTTACACTAGCTTATTGTTAGTCCAAAAAATTTGAGAACAATAGGTTTGATTAGAAAACTAAGGGCCAAGCAAAGATGAACCCAAGTTTTTTCGTTTGAGTATATCTACACTACATTTTCCCATAGGCATTGAGAAAATGAGATACAAAATTCCCATATTCTTCCATGTGATTTATTTTATTCCATATAAAAACCATTCATCATTAGACAGTTCTATGCGATATGGCAGAATATGAAAAGGAGATGGAGAGACAGAAACCATAAGGATCAAGAAATTTAGATTGAAGAGAAAATTGGCAACATTTGAAAGTTGTTTAAAAGCTAAATATTCTACCTTCATATTTGAACCTACTTCAAGAGGATCCCCATGCAGCTTTCACTAAACTCATCTCTGGAAGGGGCAGACCGAGATTGAATGATGCAGGGTTTTCTTCCTCAAACCAACCATATTTCTTGATGCACTTGTCAATCAGACTACCGGCCAAGTATGAGAAACCTCCAGCCCCAGCCGCTATAACGATGTAAGATGCTACTGTTTTGATGTACACATCCCACCTATTTGGTCTCTGAATGTAAGCCTTCCCAAGGGCAAGTAATATGATGCATAAAAGAGAAGCTCCCGCCACTGCTGCAAGCTTGAGATCCTTGTCATTGCTCTTGGTGAATGAGAAACCGTAAACGAGAGGAGGGACTAGGCCGAAGAATACAAACGAGAAGATAGCAAGCACAAAATGTAGAATGTAATTCTCTCGGTTTCCAAGTACTACTTCGTATCGGTCTACACGATCATCATCGTCTGTTTCATTAGACGTCCTGAACTGCTCACTCTTAAGTCCTGTCAACTGCAAATTTTGTGTATGTTTAATGAGAGATTGTGATTGAACAAACTTAATGCAATGGGCTTTGTAAAAGAGTCTCCCCAATTCCCTTTCTACCGTTTTTCTTTCTTTGTATTCTTTCTAAATTAAATTAACATTCATCTTTGAGGTCTATATTAAATTCAGTTACTCACATTATGTCCAAGGATAAAAAGGCCACTGATCAGGTTTGCCAACGACAAAACTACAATGTTCCCTGCAAAAAGAACATGAAAATAGATTAATATGTCAACAAGTTAGAGGCTCAAATTTATAATTGGCGAAACAAGTAATTTAGTTCAAATTTGGAACTTGTTTCAAAAACTCGCTTTTTCGCATTTCTTGAAGACCCTAAAATGTTGCACACAACTAGATTTTAAAATATTACCCTTTTTCCGGCAATTAAATTTTATGTTTTCTAATCCCAAAAATATAAAATGCTTGAGTTTAAAAACAAAAAAGAAGAAAATCGACCTATCCACCTATTCAGTGTGAATAAAATCAATTCAATCTATGTATCCTATACATTTCATGACGTTGGTTAGTTTGGTAGAAGATTACAAGGAAAAATGGATTGGAATCTTAACAGTTAACAACTATTTTGAGAATATGAGTAACAAAATAGACGGATGACAATCATTCCACTAAAAAGTTAATACAAGCTATTAATAAGCATCTCATACTAATTGATCAAAGGATAATCAAACATGCCATAAACAGGATGGAAAAAGTTAAACCGTACGTGTTCCAGTATTGCCACTTGCTGCAGATGTCACAATACCGAGGCTTGCAATCGATTCGGCTAAACCACCATAAACTATACATTTCACAATTTCCCACCAGTTATACCTACTTGGTTCAGGTTCTATTTGTTCATCCAGAGAATCATCAATGGAAATAGCCACAGGTCCTGCTTCAACTAATAAATCAATATCAGTCTCAAAACTAATAGAAAACACCTTAAGAACAGAAGGGGAAAAATCCAATAAATCTCGATGTCATTGTAGAAATGGAAAATTAACAGCAGGGACACCAAAGCCAAGATTTTTCCACACTTCAATAAACAGGTGTTGTTGACTAAAGCAACACTTAGGTTGAATCTCAACAACCAAAAGTGTATGTTTTATTTAAAAGAAAAGGTAACAAGTACATATCTCAGATGTTATTGCTATGTGAATGAGCTTAAAACAGGTGGTCCTAATTCTTCCAGTGTGAGTAGAAAGATAACATCCGAGTCTGACAATACCTTCACGACTGCCCACTGCAGTGTCCGTTGCTCTCTCAACTGTAGTTGGTGCTTCAAGGGAGGGAGAAAATGGAGAAGAATCAGGCTCAGTAGCTTCTACAAATTCTGGTGTTTTTGGGATCTCTGTCTTAGCAACTGCAGCTGACTGATCGGGAACAGGAGTTTTGTTAAAAAATGCAGGTAGCCTAAATCGATCAAGCAGTCCTCCCTTTGACTCTAGGGATGGGTATGGAATTCCAACCACAACATTCTCAACATCAATGCCTGCATAAAGTAAGATAAGATCATAACAGTAAGACATGAGAATTTTCGGCAAAGATAGTCTGAAGTTAATTTTACTTTAGACATTAAATATTGGAATCATCAAGTCCTGATTTCATCTAGCTCTCTCAAATCGAATCATTCTAGAATTCATCAGTCACCAAGGTTTCTATTTTATTTTGGTTTCAAGAATTGAGAAACCTCCTATAACTGGTTCTATAGCATGGTAAACATGGTATTTAACGATGGTATTATATCTGATATACTGCTTATACACATCAACCTCCAATGTAATTGCAGAAAAATAAACTCTCCAGTGTTTGTCTGGTTGTTGCTAGAAGTTTCAAGCCAAATTAAGAATTAATTAACAGTTGAGAATAAAAAATAATTCAAATATTCTATATATTTTTGCAGTTCGGTTTTCAGTTTAAGACTACAAAATTTATAGTTTAACACGTGCAGATTTAAGAATCACATTTTAATAGAATAACTTTTGCCGTGTCATGCAATCACTATAACAATTTAAAGCAAACTTTCATTAAAGGTACTGCTACAACATCCTTGTTAGGGCAACAACCCCCCGAATATCTCCACAAAGGTACGATATTGTCCATTTTGGGTATACACCCTCGTGACTTTGCTTTTGTTACTATCCCAAAAGGCTTCATACCAATGGAGATTGCCCTCACTTATATATCCAAGATCATCCTCTTATCTAACCGATGTGTGACTTTGGTCAGAATCACAATCCTCTCCTCGAACAAGTTCCACATTAATTACAATCCTCCTCCCCTCGAACAAATTACCATGATCCTCCCCTCAAATAGTCATCCCATCCGCCAAGCTCTATCTAACCTAACTCCTCTTCTCGGAGCACACTGCCTATCCAATAGAGTCTAACCACGGATCTCATCATGACCTACTTTTTAGGCATTCAAGGCTCTACTACATCTTTGTTAGCCTATTTTATTTTATTGTATTTGGTTTTAAAATTATATAAACTTAATTTATTTTTAGACTATGACAAGTAATATTAGACTTTCCATAATAAGTTGGAAGATGTACACTTTAATCTATTAGAAATTAAATAAATGTGGTCTAGTGCCAACATGAGGATACCAATTGGTATAAGTCACACTCTTGAACATGAGTTTAAAAAGGTTCGAATCCCCCACCCCAAATTATTGTACTGAAAAAATAAATAAACGTGGTCTAGTATTTCTCTCAAAATTAGTTTCTCTAGAACAGTACATCTCATGTGGGAATACGGATATGAAACCATGGCATCTTAAAAGAAGTACTGTTAAGCTCATGTTTGAACATAGTTGTACTTTAAGAATACATAACTAAGAAGAAATTTATCTCCTTCTCTCTTACCATCTAATGAGTTGTGTTTCCTAATGATTAGTTATATATAAGTTCCCACGAACAAGTTACTCCCATTGTCATCCCTTCCTACTTCTGACCTATTCACCAAATTTTATTTGTTGCAGGCTCAACTAATTTAAATCTCAGTTCTCACTGTCCACCTTCCACATCACGTCCATTTCTTTACTCTCATATACAAATCGAATCCTACACCTATCAATATCCCTCAACCCAAGAAGCCAAATTGTGCCCATGGTAGAAAGCTAGAATGGCATTACTAGAATCTTTGATTGCATTTTCATGAGCCCAGCGATTCTAAATCACTCATCAACTCAACAATATCAACATCTCACTCTCCAACTCGAACCAAAACTTCTGGTTCCTCTCATATACTAACTGAATCAGGACTTCATTAGAACATCTAAAAGTACTTCCCCTAATAAAGCTTGTTAGTACCTGACCTTGACCAAGAAAATTTATGAGATGCTTCTCTAGAAATATTTCTGCATGCATTTTACCAAAAACATATTTTGTATGAGTAAACAGCAGGAGTTATTGTAGACGTTCAATACCATTCTTCAGAGTAGTTTAAATGTGACTGATAGCATAGTCCTTAAAATAAACTTCCAGTCCTCACTTGAAGATGTAATGCAAATGCTTGTACCATACCCTTTTTTTCATCAAATGTATCTGTTGCGCTCTCAGTATGACCTGGTGTTGAATCAGCTCTAGTATCAGTTTCAGACTTTGATAATACTGCAAATCCATTTGACTGATTCTGAACTAGCACTTTGTTTACTCTGGAAGTTTGATTATCATCCTGCACTGATCCATTTGACTCATGTGATGTGTATGGAATTCCAACTACAATATTCTCAACAGTAATTCCTGCATCAAACGCACAAAGTAAGGAAATGCCAGGAAGAGAGAACTTTTAGTTTATGCACTATAATCTGAAATACTCTTGATTAGAAGTCATCTATGTTAAATAGAGAGAGATTTACAAGAAACAAGGAATGGTACCGTAAGTCCAATATTAAAGCTTACATGGTCATCCACTTTTTTTTGATAAGAGACAAGTATATTCATATAACAAAACAGAACAACCTAAGGGCGAGGGATGAGAGGGCCCTCCCCGGAAGAAGCTAAGGAACTAAGAAATAATGGCCTTCCAATTGTTGAAAATCATAGAAAGGCTATAATTACAAAAGTGTTTGGTGTAATTCGTACTCCACCAAGAGGCTGTGTGTTGAACCACAGTCCAAAAAGAATCAAAAGAATTAAATCTATCGTCAAAGATTCTGCTATTCCTTTCTTTCCAAATGCTCCACAAAAGGGAACGCGTCGCGCATTTCCATAAGATGTTTCCTTTAGGGCTGTAACCTCTAAAGTTAAGACCTTCAATCATCCATCTATCAATCTTGCTAGGAAGGCAAAGCTCCAAATCGAAAATACCAAACAGAGTGTACCAAGCTTTTCTTGTGAAGGGACAATGTAGAAATAAATGATCCAACGTTTCCTCATCTTTAGCGCATAGGCAACACATCGAGGGGCTAAGCAAAGTGTTCTGAATTTTTTTTTTGTAGTTTCTCATGGGTGTTGAGGCTTCTGTAAGCAAGCGACCATAAGAAAAACTTCACCTTCTTCGGGATTTTATTCTTCCAAATCTGACGAATCAAGGGAACGGCAATGTTGGGAGATCTCTTAGTTAAGTTAAGAAAAGTAGATTTTGTAGTGAAGTTGCCATTTATGTTAGGAATCCATTTAAGACTATCATTCCTTTCAGTGGGGGCCCACGAGTGAAGAATTTCTAAAGCTGAGGCTGCATTGGCAATCTCGTTGTCGAGCATATTTCTTCTAAGGCCCAAATTCCAAGAATGAGTAGCAGTACACCAGCAATCAGCCACATAAGCTTCCTTATTCAGCGCCAAAGAGAATAAGTTAGGGAATTTTTCTGCAAGTGTTTCCGCGACACACCATTTATCCTTCCAAAATTTGATTTTTGTTCCTTCTCCCAAAACAAAAGCAGAAAAATTGAAGAATATCTCCTTATGCTTTAAAATACCAGCCCATAATCTATGAGATTTTCCCCTGTTTGGATTTTTGGTAGACCACCCATTCTCTCTCTAAACCATAGATGGCCACAATTAATCGCCTCCATAAAGAGGTTTCTTCCTTGCTAAACCTCCAAAACCATTTAGTGAGAAGAGCAATATTCTTTTGCCTAAAAGAGCCAATCCCAAGACCACCGTAACAAGTTGGGGCGGAAGTGCATTCCCAGTTGACGAGATGAGCAATTGGATTCGTAGATCCACCTGTCCAAACAAACTTCCTGATCATCTGTTCCAATCTATTAATAATGCCAACTGGAGCTTGAGCAAGGGAGAAGAGATAACAAGGGAGGCTGTTGAGAACTGATTGCACCAGAGTTAGTCTACCCCCTTTGGAGAGGGATACATTCCTCCACCTATCAAATTTGTGTCTGAATCTCTCTTCAAGATTGTTCCACATCTCTTTTCTATTATGACCCCTTCCAATAGAGAAGCCCAAATATTTAAAGGGAAGATTATCAACCGAGCATCCCGTAGATTCACTAAAAGGAGCTAAGTCATCATTGCTAAGGTTAATGCCAATCAGGGATGTTTTAGCTTTGTTAAGGGAAAGACCGGCTCCCATAAGGAAGATATTAACCACCTTCCACCAGTTCTCTAGATTTCCATCCTCCCAGGAAGAGAAAAGAAGCGTGTCGTCTGCGTACTGAAGATGGGTTAAATCTTCTGTCAGGTTCTCAAAATGAAAGCCTCTTAAACTCCTTTTCTCATTACAGTAGTGGATAAGGCAACTAAGAGCATCTCCCACAATCGTAAAAAGAAAAGGAGCAAGAGGATCACCTTGACGAATGCCCCTTTTAGCAATAATTTTTCCTCTAGGCCTCCCATTGACAATTATGGAGAAATTAGTTGTCGACAAGCATCCCCAAATCCATTTCCTCCATCTCTTACCAAAGCCTTTAAGTTTCATGATCATATCAAGAAAAGACCAATCCACCTTATCATAAGCTTTCTCCAGGTCGAGCTTCAAAAGCACGCCTTTTCTGCCTCTTAAAGACCATTCGTCAACAGCCTCGGAAGCAGTTAAGATAGCATCAAGGATTTGCCTTCCCTCCACAAAAGCCATTTGAGAGTCATTAATTATCGATGGAAGAACTTTTTTAAGCCTTGAAGCAAGCACCTTGGAGATAATTTTATACAAGGAGGTAATCAAGCTAATTGGTCTGAAGTCACTGACACGGCCCGCCTCTTTCTTTTTGGGGATGAGGCAAATATAAGTCTCGTTACATCTTCTATTAATAACTCCGTTTTTAAAAAAATCTTGGAACACCCTTACGAGGTCGGGCTTCAGAATGTTCCATGATTTTTTATAAAACTCTCCAGTCATGCCATCAGGGCCAGGGGACTTGAGACAACCCATATCAAAAACAGCTTCTCTAATTTCTTTTTTCGGTAAAAGGAGCCTCAAGTAAATTCGAATCCTGTAAGCTAAGGCCTCTCCAATTAAGACCGTCACAAATAAACGGCGAGGAGATCCTTGTGCCATATAACATTGAAAAGAAGCTAAGGATCTCATCCACAATCTCCTTCTCTGTGACAAGAGTCTTCCCATCAATACTAACCAAGGAGGAAATAATACTCTTACTTTTGCGAGCCGAAACCCATCTGTGAAAGAAGCTTGAGTTTTCCTCCCCCTCCCTAAGCCAATGAAGCTTCGACTTCTGAATCCACAACTTCTGCTCTTTCACAATCAAATCAAGCAGAGCCCCTCTACAGTTTTCTCTTTCCTTCACATTTGCCTCGTTGAGACAGCTTGACTCTTCAAGTGAGTCAAAAGAGTTAATCTTATCAATCAGCACCTGTTTTTGGGAGAAAATATTACCAAAAGTCTCCTTATTCCAACTTTTTAGTATGGCTTTCAGACCTTTTAGCTTTTCCATGAAAGAGAATATAGGCCAGCCATCAGCCTCCAAACTGCCCCACCAGTTCTCAACATTTTTAAAGAAAAGATGATGATCCAGCCAAGCATTTTCAAATCTAAAAGGTGTGGGACCCCAGGAATGAGCCCCCATTTTTAAAATTATCGGAAAGTGATCCGATGTGGTACGAGGAAGTCTTTCCACACTTACTTCTCTAAAGAACTCCATCCAAGGCTTGGAAAGAAGGAATCTGTCGAGCTTTGAAGCAGCGGGCCTGACCCCTGATCGGGACCAAGAGAACCTTCCGTTTCGGAAGGGAATATCCACCAGGTCCAATTCCTCAATCAGGTTGTTAAAACGAAGCATACTTCTAGTCAATGGAGCATCTAAACTGTGCAAAAAGGAGGTGCTATGGGCTATTTTTTTTTTCTGAACTTTTTGGTCATTTGATGCAATTTCCCTACAATAAACACACCCATAAAACTATAGATAACACTTCAATAATGGATATCCTTCTTTCAATGAGTTTCAGCTTCTTAAAGTCCATGTACATTGATATGCATTCATCCTTGACTTGCTATCACCAACATATGAACTTTGCCAAGGTTTTGCAAGCAAATATAAATAACCAGCCTAGTTTATGGAGATCTTTCACTACGAATACCACTCTACTAAAAATTGTATCAATTGAAGGAGACTGTAAATCTATCGCTACGAGAAAAGCCCATACTCTCTCTAACTGTTGATCAGGTAAAAAGGTGGTTCAATATTGTGACCTCATAACGGAGGTGAAATAAAGGGATAGAACTTTTCCATGAGTAGTAACAATGCCATTAGTTTTTTTGGTTTTATTATCTTACTCCAGAGAATCAGCACCCAGCAAAGATGGATGGCAAAGCGCTACTCAATCTTGAAGCATTGCCAAGAAATTCAGTTTCCATAAACCCTCTTGGCTCTTTTTATTTCTTTATTATTGTTTCTCATATAAAACTCAAAAAAATAAATAAAAAGTAAAGCCCAATGGTTACCTTTCTTGGTGTCCTTTGCACCATCTAGTATACTCGAATCTACAGGAGAATCTACTTTAGTTTCCAGGGTGTTGTCATTGGTCCACATATCAAATTCAACCAACTGATCAGGAACTTGGGTTTTATTAATGGAATCAGCTTGAATTCCTGCACCAAGAATCACAAGAAATTGGCCAAAACTGCTTCAAAGTTATATTAAATGCTACCTAACTGTTAATTGTTTTCTTCACCATGTAGCAAGTTCAAAGAGTAAAGTCCTCCAAACTGTCTTCTCATTTTCCATTATTACCCCTTCTAACCCATACAATATTATATTTTTCTAAAATCAATACAATACTGAAGAAATTTTTTTTAAAAAAAAAAATTGGTCTAGACAAAAAATAAGAAAATGTAATTTTGAAGACATCTGCAGTGTCTCTGACTCATAATGAAAGTAACTGACATCATTTAATAACCAGAAAAATAAGGGGAAAAAAGGTGTGGGTGTGGGGTGGGGGTGGGGGGGGATCCCTCCAACTATTTTTATCTTTTTGGAATACATTTCCTTTCAAAACATGATATTACTAAACGCTTGAAATCACCGTGTGTAAGTCCATGTTCTAAGATAAATAAGGAAACTAAAAAGTGTACAACATTCAAGAGAGAAAAAGCTAGAAGATGGAGAAGACAACGATTGTAAGTCTATCTAAAGAATAGTAACTCGAGTAAATCAATATGTATAACTCATCATGCAAAACAAGTTCTAAAAAAAAGTAACCACACATGATAGTGCTTAAAATATAATATATATAGATATATAATAGGCAGTGCAGTGAAGCCTTGAGCTACTACAGGTCATATAAACTTTGCCCCTACCTTGTTTGCTTTCCACTCCCTTAACCGGCAGAACCCTTTCCTCGGCAACTGTTGGGTTAAGAAAAGGATGAGTCGGCTTTGAATCAGATACAGCATGGATGTCTCGTGTTTGATCAGCTACTGCATTACCAACTGATGGATCAGGCCCGACTGTTCAAAATGTACAGTCTTGAGTTAATTTTGGTAACTTTTAGCTAAATTAATACAATATAAAGGACTTTTCCACGCATTGTGACGTGCGTTTTTTCTCGTGCAATTATTCCCTCGTTGTAAGTCCATGTTCTAAGAGTTACCAAAATTAAAAATGAAACTAAAAAGGAAACTACAAAGTGTACAACATGTTCTAAGAGTTTCATTGGCAAACAATGTTTTTTCTCGTGCAATTATTCCCTCTTTGCTTGTTGTTTTAATGAAGGACAAGCCAAAGATACAGCATGGTCACCTTCATTTTTATCAGCTACTGCATTATCAACTGACTGGTTGGGAACTGGAGCTCTATCAACTTGACTTTCTTGAGAATCTCTTGTTTCCTGAACTTGAAATATCTCTCTTTCTCTGTACTCTATGTTTTCAACATTATTTCCTGCATGCATATTTAGTACAAAAATACCATGAGAACGCTTTGACTCAACATTATTGTTAGAAATAATGAAGTTAGGTCATGATGAAAGTTCATGGGTAGTTAAGATTTACTTTGCCCTAATTTTTTATTCTTTTAATTAGGCTTGTGTTGCCTATAAATTTTCCCCTTTGTGCCTTTATGTATTATTAGAAAATAATAAGATCTTCAGCACCGTGGTTTTTCTCCCTGTATTAGGGTTTCCACATAAATTTGTGTATTCTTTGTCTCACTTTCAATAGTTATATCTCTTAGTAACACAGACAGGAATGTACTTTGGTTATCTTTTATCATTCAACATATTTGAGTTAGTTTATGATCTTGACTTTCAATATATTTTAGAGTTCTATCAGTTTGATATTTCTCCAACCGTATAACTGCATAAGTCTATGCTTTTAAGTTCTATAGACAGGAGAAAGTAACTTTTCCATTTCAAGAAACCAAATCATGCAAGTATGGCTTCAGCTGCCCCTCATAGTACGGCCCTTTTATTTCTTGGAGTGTTTGTTTCAAATGATACAAAATAATGTACTTTTCTGCACAGTTCTTGCTCGCCAATGTTTCCTCTTTTACAATTATTCCCTATTCGCTTGTTGCTTTAAGTGAAGAATGGGCCTGGGGTGCAGCATGATCATTTTCATTTTTATCACTTATGCCATAATCATCTGACCGAGCAGGAACTGGAGCTCTTTCAACTTGACTTTTTGCTCTGATCCCTAAGCTTTCAACTTTATTTCCTGCATGCATGTTTAGTAGGAAGCGGCCATGAAAATACTTTGACTTCACGTCATATATCTTACTGCTATGCCTTCACTCTTCCTCCAGCCATATATCCTCATATAGAATATTATATAGACAGTTATAAAGAAACCAATACGTTGCCCATATTTATAGCTTTAACCGTATCCATATAATCAAAATATGGAGGAATGTTCCACCCTTTTGAAGGAGGAGATCAGAGCAATAGTTGTGAAAGCAAATGATGAGAGATCTTTCTTCTTTTGTTTTGAACTATTTAGAAGTAAACTAAGGATGGAAGGCAGTTAGATGAATGAATTAAGACGCTTATCAGCCTTATTCTCCACCGTGAGCATTTGGTCATTCACTACTAACTAGCAATATTCCTACGGCAAGTATTGTTAAAAATTCGATCTTTCTAATTTGCATTTTAGGTCTTGTCGATGAGATAACTTCAAAGGTTCTAAATAAAAGAAGAAAATTGACATAAAGCACCACAAATATGTGCAAAATCAGATACCTGGTCTAGATGAAACTTCCTCCTCAGGATCAGGAGAAACCAATCTAGGAAAGAGCCATGAACCTGCTCATTGAAAAATGGTTTAGCTCAGGAATCCTGATAATACCCATTTGATTTAACATATACAAACATCTATTACGTAACAAATACAATCGTTATGAAAATTAGCAATGTTATACCTGGAAATGAATTAACCCAGAACAAGATTTAACCATGACTGTTTCCAAAGGCTTAGACAATATTCAAAAGGTCTCTTCCGACTGCTAAATTATATGAAATGTATTGGGAACGAGGATGAAACAGTTAGATGATTCCAAGTAGCCCTCCATAAGCTCAGTGATGATTTTTAACATAAAAGCTAAGTACCCTTTTGGTAACCATTTTGTTCTTTCAGAAACAAAATTAGACCATGAAAAAATGGATCATTTGTATCAGTAAGAACACGTAATTTATCTCAGACAACTGACATGAGAATTTGAATCCAAATTCGTCGTCTGGTTAACCATTTTGTCCTTTTGAAAATTTAGCCTATAAACACTCTTTCCACTTTTCAATTTCTTGTTTTGTTATCAATTTTTTTCCAATGTTTTCAAAAACCAAATAAAAATTTGAAAACTAATTGTTATCGTTTTTTAAATTTGTCTAAGAATTCTATCTTGTACTTAAGAAAGAGACAAGGAAATAGGTTTAATTTTCAAATACCAAAACACAGCAAATGATGACCGAACGGGCCAAAGATATTTGAGATACAGTAACTTGAGACTTGCAACAGGCCAAGAATGAGAAACGCACCTATAGGGACGAGGAAACTGAGGCAAGAGGTGCATCTGAATTTATCAACCTGAGTAGGAGCTGGTGCAGACACAGTATTATTTACCCATTCTCTATCACGTATAATTACCTTCGTAATACAAGCCTGACAATTAGGACAGTAGAAATTATGTGAGCTGGGTTTCTCATATATCCTTTCAAGATATAAATCTGTCACTTCGGTTCCATTTTCTGTCCTCAATTCCACTCTTTTATATCCACTAGTCCCATTATCGAGAGAAGTATAGTATGAAGCTTGGTTCTCAATTGCTCCATTGGACGGTGGATTAGCAAAAGCTAAAGAGCGGCTGTGATCACGCTGGAACTTAATCGTGGTACCATTCTGGGCGTCTGTTTTTCTTGTGTCTACAACTTCGATCTCATCAGAGGGAATTACTTCGTAAACTGGATGATCACCATCAATTTCCAACCGAGAAGATCCATTAGAATATCCAGTACCTGAAGTTACACAGTCATGAAAACACGTTTATATTCACCCAATTCAAGAACAACAACAAGAAAGTACGAGATAGGAAGTACAATCGGATTTCCAATTGAATACCCAGATTTGGAATAATTTGTCGGTCCCAATTCATAAAGGAGGAGGAGGTCTGCTTATCACACTCTTTACGATCTTTTTACATTAACAACAGTACCAGTTAACATAATTAGATCCACTTAACATGTTCAAGGGGGAAAAAACAATCCTTTAAACATCAGCATAATTGAGAAAATTAAAAAATCTACTTCCATTTGCTTTAGGTGGATAAAAATTTACTAAGGTTCCTGTTCTTGCGTGGTTACAAAACCCGAGTAAAAATTCAAAACCGAAGCGTCCAATAACTCCATTATTCTTACGCTTATTGCAAGAAATTACCAGCATCAAGAACAAAATTGTTAAAGAAATGGCACAAAAGTACAATTTTTTTAAAGCTTCATTAAATTCCTGGGTATTCAACTGTCCTTATTTCTCCTGAAAAAAAAAAAAGGCAAAATCGCCTCGTTGGTCCCGTTAGACCGGACCCAGTCCAAATTGGCCGAGAAAAACTACAAATTCTATACGTAAAAATTGTGGGTATTCAGTAAGTTCTTAATATTCTTTTTTAAGATAACGATGGCGGAAATGAAGATTGTAATTGAGCTTTCTTAATATGAAAATGTATAGGAAAACAAAAGAAAAGAAATTATTGATTACTATGAACGATGATGACGTGTTAATGATTTTGGTATGGGGAAAAGTTTTCATAAAAGTTAATACCGTAATTAAGAGAATTAGTAAAGAATTAGAATTAGGTAATAAATCAAACCAAACCATGGCCCTCTTATTTCTTTCGTCGAACACGTAGTCTTCGTCAAGAAGAAGCTTGTTTCTTCTCACCCACTATTTCGGTAAAATTCATTCATTCATTAATTCATTCATTCTTCTTCTTCGCCAAGATTTACGGATTACAGTCGACTATTTTACTAATCAGAGAAATTAAAATTAACGTAATCGAGTAGATTCTCTAATCTAGAAAGTACTTTGCTATAAAGACGCCAAAGTAAGGAATAAACTTAACTGTCTTTTGACGTTTTAGTCGTCGAAACAGTACCACAACAATGGCGGACTGTTCCAGACTTCTCCAGAGTGATGGAGAATCAGAATGTCAAATTCCACTTCCAAATGGCGTGTGGAGTGAATTAGAAAGAAATGGGAAGAGCAATGATTAATTTGCAGAAACTAATACCTTGGTTTTGTTGTTGATGTTGTTGATCTCGAATGATGAATTGAAGACCCTGGGAATTCCCGGAGAAGATTTCATCGCTGTCAGTGGATGATGAGATGCTAGATTGGGCGTGTTGACGAGATGTCTTCCGTAGCAAAACATTTCGCTCCTCTTCATCCTCAGCCTCCTCCTCTTCGTGTGTCATTTCTGGTTCCAGCTCCGGCTGATGTTTCTCTCCGATCATCGGAAGAGAAGAAGTCCGGGCGGTGGGAGGACAGAATCAGAGGAGGAAGGTACGTAGAAAGGCTTTTTCTGAGCAACCAATGCGGACACAGTATTTTTGTTTCTTTACTTTTGTTTTTATTTCAGACTTTTGTATCCGAAAAGTTAAATACGAACAAAAGTAAGTAAGGAAAAATGAAAGAAAGAGATAGAAACGTTAACGAGTGATGGGTTCATCTTTTACGATTTTACCCTCCAATTTTTTACTTTTTGATATTTAGTACTTTTGGTAGGAAATGGAAGATATGAATTTTTTCATATTTATAAATCATACTTTAAAATGTGTTTCATTTATAATATTTATAAATTATAAGACTTGCTAAATATCAGTTCACTATAAATTATTTGTTTTTAAAAAAAGTATAGTATTGTTGATAAAGGGTTACATATTTGTTAGAGTCAATACAATCTAACGTCAAAAAATAAAATTTTGTTATATTTATAATTATGAAAAATTATATAAACCTTAAACTCTACGATAAAAAATGTAGTTCTTCTTTTCGAACTTAAAAATTCATCCAAATGAGGTGATATTAACATATCAACTTGTCAAGAAAAAAATGATAACACCAACAAAAATACTATATAGTTTCCTTTCACTTCCATTGTAAATTTTGTGTTCATAAATCTTAATAGACTTTGATGGCTCACATTAATGAATGAATTAGGGATAAATTTTGGTACATTTTATGGCTCGTTTGGTAACGTTTATGTTTTCTTTTTCCTATTTTTTGTTTCATGTTCCTTGTTTCTTCTTTTTTTAGAACAAGAAACATGAAATAACTGTTTATGCTTCTTGTTTATTGAAAAAAAAAAAACAGAAACAGAAAATATGTTCAATAACTGTTTCTTATTTTCTTCGAGGTTTATTTTTTATTTTATTCATGTTATTTTTTTCACATCTAATTCAATTAAATATTACACCACTCACTTTATCAAACTTAGATAGAAAGGTCTTATAGTAATTTTATGGAGATCAAGATGAAGATTGAGATCTGAAGGACAGAGTCAACGAGGAGGACGAAAACCCATGACGAAGAGAAAGACCTGAATCCACGGGAAAGAGGAAGACAAAGACCCACGGCAAAAACACAAGTTTGGCGAAAATCCATAAATTGGGTGAAAACCCACAGTGAAAACTCATATTCATGCAAGAGGAAGAGAAAAACTCAGATCTGACAAAAAGAAAGACAATAAGAGGCGATGAGGAAGATGGCGAAAAGGATGAGAGGAAAAGAAAGACAATAGTTAATTTAGAAAAAAACGATGATTATTTAGAGAAGATGATGGAGATAAGAGGAAGAAAAAGAAAAGCACTTAGAGTGGTTATTTGGGAAAGAAAATGAAAATAAGAGAAAAAAATGAAATCACAGTGCGAAAATGGAAAATGAAAAGAAGAAAATTTATTATGAAAAAGAAAAAAAATAATAAAAATAATTGAAAAAAAAGTAAATTAATAAATTAATAAAAATAATTTTAAAACAGAACACGAGAGACTGTTTTTTTATTTTTTAATCTATAAAATGAAAAACGTTTATACTTTTTTTAAAACGAAAAATAGAAAACGTCACTAAATACCTCTGATTTTAAAAAAATAAAAATAAAAACAAAAACGTTATCAAATAGATCCTTAACTACCGAAAATCTTCCGATCTCAACGTTTTGTTTGAAATTTAATAATACTAACCTAACACACACGCATACCAAATATAATAATAAATAATACCGATTTTGTTGAACTTTTGTTTCCCTTTTACGATATATCTCTTTGGAATTAGCAATTTCTTTCTAGTGAGATTTTGTTGCTGATTCTCAAAAGAGTAGGACACGTGTAAGATGTTTATTGGAGGGAAATATAGTTGTTGAGAGAGACATTAAATAAAAGTTGACATTAATACTTGAAAATCTAAACTATTTCATTACATCTGCCCATATTATTTATTTATGTTTAAAGATTAGCTTTACCTCATAAATTTCAATCAATTATTTACTACCACCTAAAGGGAGATGATCCACAACTTACTCCTCCATTGTTCTTTTATTTTCTATCCACTTTTACCTTGAAAATAATTTTCAAGAAAGGAGTGTTGTGGAGGTAGAGTTGATTATTATAATCATAAATTATTATTCTTCCTACAATTTGAAAGGTAAATTATTCTAGTTTGAATTATAATAATATGTATTTGAAATGTAAACAATTTTAGTTCACACCATGTAAAATAACAAAAAATTATAAATGTAAAATAGTAAAAGTGGTAGTAAATAATTATTATTATTGTAAATTGAGGTTTTGAAATAATGTTGACACTAGCTAATTAGGGAATGTTTGGGACAATAGTTATTCAAAACTATAATAACCACTTATTGTAATAGTAAATATTATTTTGTACCATCCAATAGTTTACAATCAACACTTATTCAAAATCCACAATTTGCTATAATTTTTACTATTTTACATTCTTATCGAGCAAATTTCATAGTCTAAAAATTTGGATTAAATGAATTTAATCAAATTACACCACAAGAACTAGTATTAGTGGTAAGTCCAAAGCAAGCTAGCATAGGGAGCTAAAATAATTTCTAAGAAATATAGTTTTCAGCCCGAGCATAAACGACGAGGGGTGTTTGAATGCACATAACGATTTACTGCATAAAATAATGAATCGAGAATAAAGAGATGTAAATCAATGCAAGAAAGTTTAGTATGAGTTATGCAAAATTTCTATTTTCAAAATATTTTTTTCATCCAATTCTCATCACCAAATTTAGTTTGTTGCTTACACCTAACCAATTTAATTAAATTGTGCTAAATAACATATTAGTTCAATTCGACTGGATGAACCTGCATAATTGAATTATTCTAATCGTGTTAAGATATAGGGCATGTTAAGTGGAATAATTAACTTACAAATGCTTAGCTAATTGTTTTATCGATTCAATCCTAGATTGGTTAAATCAATCCTTATTTAATTTGATTTGCAATTCAACCTAACTTATCATTTCATGTAATTAACATACAGTCAATCACAATTCATAAGTTTCCAAGCCTCCAATAATATAATCAACATAATTAATATAAACAGAATTGAATCCAACAACATAACGTAACTTTAATTAAGTTCAAAAACTTAGAAATGCATTGAAATAGAAAAAGAATCCTAAGCACGACACTACCTTAGCCCATAATCCTAAACACTCAAACACATACTAGTATAACTCAAAATAAAAATAAGTCTTGAACCTAGATTTACAAGGGACTAGAAGAAAGAATTGTCACTGTACTAACTAGAAATTTTGATATTTAATTGATGGCAGTTTGTAATATATATATGTATATTATAAAGAGCATAAAGTTGAGGAGGGTTGAGACTCTCCTAGACCTTAACTATATTCACTTCTAGTAAAAACTTGTAATTATTAGTGTACGCATATAATCTAAAGTTCGATAATATGAATGTCTGGTAAATTGGTCGCCTAGACTTAACATCTAGACCTCGTCACTGAGATTAGGGGTGTAAGTCCAACCTGAATAACCCGACAACTCAAACTACTTCACCCATATTATATAGGTCGTTGAGTTTAGTTAGTTTAAAATGTGGGTTGGGTTGGGTTAAAAATTTTGGTTTTTTTCAGGTTGGGGATTGAAAATTTCGGTTCAACCCAATCCAGCCCGAATTAATAATATATATATATATATATATATATATATATATAATCTGGGGCCATCTCGGTGCCACTAAAGAAAGAATTATTTCATATCTCGGGACATTTTGGGGCAATGTATGTCTGAGATCGAATAAATAAAGGATAATTCTTTCATCCCAAGCTATCTTGATGCCACTAAGGCCCGAGATCCCATAACTAAAGGAAGAATTCTTTCATCCTGTACATCTCGGGACAATGTTTGCCTAAGATTGAATGAATTAAAAAAATAATACAATCCGACAACCAAATACAACCCATATTTAATAGATTGAGTTCGTAATACAATTCGGGTTATTCAGGTTGTCAACCCAACCAACACGAAAATATAGGTTGAGTTGAGAATGTCCCCTAACCCAACATGTTTAAACCCCTAACCTAGATTATGTTGCATGGTTCGTAGCGTAGGGTATACGTCCAAAAACTAGTGAAGAGAAAGGTTGAGTCACGAATTTGAGACGTTTTGCAAGCAATCAGTTCTTCATATTGTCATATCGCGTCAAAACAAAACAAACAAAACTTAATTGAAACTCCACTAAAACATATTGAAATACCAACACTCATTTATTTTACTCAAAGAAAACAAAGAACGAAGAGGGGGAAGATTGAGAAAACTTGTGAAAGATAATTTTTTCGATATCTTAGAAATGAGAAATTAGGATGCCTTCATATAAAGCTTGAGCTCAACGAACATGAGTTTAATATATAACACCTCAATAAATAATAACCAACTTAAACGCCTCACATAAGTAACTCGTCAACCAATAGTCCTACCTCAAGCTTCACTTAAGTGACACGTCAACCAACCACTTGAAAGCATATACATTTAATTATTAAAAAAAATGGTTTTAGAAAAGTTTTTCATCAACATAGAAATTATATAACTTAATGGTGAATAGTTTAAATGATATTGGTGGATTTATTAAAAGTTAATAATTGTTGGACTGTGTGTCCAACCAAATATAATAGCATTATCTTATGAAAATAGTCAAAAGTGTTCACTGACTCTCTGTATACATACAGAAGGTGAGAGGTGGAAATTTGTATCTTCACTTACAAGAAAAGTCATGTGATACAATTAGCTGTCATAATAGAGATAAGTTCGATTCAATGCTCAATAGCCTTTTCTTTGAAGGGCTCACAGTGTACGTCCTTTTGATAGACCAGTTGAGTTATTGCACACAACAACCATGATTGAATTAACCTCATGAAAACTTAATAAACAAGTAGTCAAGTGACTTTGGTCCATTAGTATAATCTACACAAATCCAACATCTCTAGGATAAGCATCCCACGTTTCCAAGTTTGCATTTACTTTTAGATATATGTGTTGAAAGTGAAATTATTTGAGTGTTAAATGCACATGGATGGTTACAAAGATATCTCTTTCCCTCAGAGGAATGGAATATATATATGTGTACTTTGTTATATTTAGACAAACTCACTTGTTGGTCCACCAACCAAAATTAAGTCTCTCACTTGCCCTACTTTATCTAGATCAATATTCAGTGTTGGACTCCTCCTTTGGCCCTACACAAAATCAATCTGTCACACAAATATATTTTTAACCAATTTTGTTTTCACATATATTGGTACTTCCTTATTATATTTAATGTTTTCAATAACGCTTCTCCCTATCTACAAATATAAATATACTTAACTAGCAAAAAGTTTAACCAATTTAATGTATTTCAGGACCGTTTGTTAATTATATACTTAACTAGCAAAAAGTTTAGAAGGCTCCAACTTTTTGGATCTATACTAAATCGTTAGTACTTATACACAAAAAGAGTTGTGTGTATCACAAATTACCTATATATATATATAATATTATCTTTTTTTTGGACCGACGAATTAAGTTTATATAAAGTTTTTCTATATTTCATAATTCTTTATTTTGAAATTAATAATTTTAAAATCTATTTTGGTCCCAAAATCATCTTGTTTTCGTTTTTGAACTTTTGAAAAAAAAAAATTACTTTGGTCCATATCATTAAAATTCTATTAACTCTTTAATGGAATAATGACGTGACTTCCTAAACTAAGAAATCTTACTAATTTATTTTATAAATATTTTTTACTAATAGAGAAACACGGTCAACCAACATTTGCTTGAATCAAACAAATTCAAATTTAAAACTTAAATATCTCACATCCTCTCCCAACTCCTCACCCTTTATTTATTTATTCAAATTGAAATTTTGAAGCAAATAAGAAGAATTACATTGGTAGAATAAAAAAATAAAATAGAACTAATACATATTAGTCCTGAGTTTTATGATAAGGTAAAATAAACTAGAAAAATAAAATAAGTACAATACGTATAAAATAAACTTTATGAAATTGCATGTAAATATTCTCACAATGAATCATAAAAAGAAAAAGAAAAGAAAAACAAATGAGAGAGAGAAAAAACATCTTAATAAATCATAAAATATCCCAAAATTGATACCAAACTTAAGGGACTAATACATACGAGTTGAAAAAGTAAAGTAGAATGACACTACGTCAAAATGTCAAAATGATGACGATTATAATCTTGAAGTCAATTTAACTTTTTGAGCTTTTCTATTTATAAACATAATTTTATCCTCCAATCTTAGATTAAAACTTAAAAACCTAGATTATTTGATAATCTAGTCGTTCAAAATATAAAAATCACCTCGTTATTTTGGTAGAGAATTAACGAAAAATGGAAGAAGATATGGTTGTTTAGAAATTAAAACACATATATTTTTAGAAATTTAAATACGTACACAACAGAATCAGATAAAAAGTTTAATGACAGAAAATTGAAGATAGAAATATTAAATATCCGGAGGAGAGTCACAAGAAAGTAGGAGATAGTAATAAATAGATTAATAAAGAGTTGAGGAGGGAAAGTTGTGATGAATGAGATGGCGAAGTTGTAAAGTTAATGCAGTTGACATTGGTTTACGTCCTTACAAAGAAAATCAAATTTGATGAATATTGATTATTGGGTTTGTTTTAGAGTTTGTAATTCTGACCACACAGCGAGTTTATAAATTATTGATAGATTAATCGGACACAATTAATTACAAATCTATTTGGATGCTTTTGATACTGTTTATCTAGAATTAAGAATTTTGTTATATTAATTATTATCGTTGCTTCCGATGGGCAAACCAATTACGATAATTAACAATGAAAATGTTAAAATTTACACATTTTCTCTTTGAAACAGCAACAATAATGTGGTAACTGTAATGACATATTGTCCAATGCAATTGAATTGAGTGTGTTTCACTCATCAATCAATTTACATTTTTTTTTATTTTATTTACATATATCTTATGAATAGGGTGCAAAAAGATTTTTCATATAGAACTCATCTCTAAATGGTTAATCACATCTCTCAGACAATTACACTAAAGAATATAAATAAGTAAAGAGTGTGAAGTCAAAAAAAAAAGTCAAGAACAAAAAGGCCCAAATTAAATTAAAATAAATACTACACAATACATACGTAAACCCCTTATGTTCTCTTCTAATAATTACCCTTATGAAACCACAGAACACACCCAATAGAAAAATGTCCTTAATCACTCAACAAAAGCAAAAGCAAAAGCAAAAGCAAAATAAAGCAAACCCCTATAAACTTTTGCAACTACATCCCCATCCATTCAATTCTCATATGGATCCCCATGTAGGTTTTGCCAAGTCCATATTAGGGAGCAACAAAGTAGGGACACTTTGGTCTTTCTTAAACCAACCAAGTTGCTCAAGAAGGATATTAACCTCCTTGCCTGCTAAGTATGACAAACCAGACGCCCCAAACCCTAAAGTAACGTAATAAACTAGGGTTTTAGCATACTCTTTCCAATTGTTTGCCTTTTGAACATAAGCTTTCGCGATTGCGAGTAGGGCGATGCACAGAAGAGAGGAAGCTGCCACGGCTGCGAGTTTGAGATCGCCGTCATCCGTGTCGCGGAACGAGAAACCGTAAACGAGAGGAGGCAGAAGCCCGAAGATTAAGAATGATAGGACGGCTGTTGTGAAGTGAAGAAGGTAATGGTGTCTGTCTCCTAAAGCTTCTTCGTATGGATCTACTTGTGCTCGATCATCACTTTGGTTTGATTCTTTCTTGAGTTGGTTTGATTTGAGTCCAGACAACTGGGAAATAATTAACCTATTTAATTAGGACTTTCGATCTCTAAACTATTTATTGTTCTAACCCATGTAATTTTTGTACTTACATTGTTTGTGATGACAATAAGACCCGTAATCAAGTTTGCCAATGCCAAAGCTACAATATTCTCTGCAAACAATCCATTTACATACCAAAATTATATAATTATTAGGTCATCACTAAATATAGAAAAATGAATGTAAATGACAAAATTGATCAAAATATTTAAAAACTGTTGCAAATGTTTCAAAATAGTTATCAGAGGTTTTAAAATGTTACCCGTTGGAGTACTGGCACTTGCTGCAGAGGTTACAATGCCCAAACTTGTGATGGCTTCGGTTAAACCTCCATACACAATGCTCTTCATTATCTCTACACTTCTTCCGCCTCTTTGGCCCAATGTTTCTTCCCCGCTGGCCGGAGGAATTGTAAAGGCGATCGACTCACCACCTTCGATATCAATGAATGGTTGACCATCACGAGAAATAATACTAGGACCAGCACGGCTTGTACCTTCAGTTATTCCTCCTACTGTCGTTGCAATTTCAAAGTTTCAATAAATTGTGTTTCTTCTTCTTCCTTAAAATTTTTTGTGTCTATTTTTAAATACTATACATTAAAATTTGATGAAGAAGTGAGTTATACAAAACATTTTTTGAATATAGTAAAATGCGATTAATTACTATATACGTACGTTGTATCTATGGATGATAGAAAGTATAGTAAAGCCATGTATTGTTGATAGACAATAATATTTTAGTTTATTTGGGTACATAATACCTATATCAGCTGGAATGGTTGGCTTTTTCGGACCAAATCCTAGCTGAGAGGAGATCCAAGCACCTTAATAATCAGGCAACAAAAAAAGGTTAGAAACACAACAAATTAATAGATTATTTGATATATATATATAGAGAGAGAATAATGTCAACAATATTTTTTTTTGTTTTCATTTAATGAAGTAGATTTGTGACGAAGGGTTTAATATTTAGATATTTATTTTGAAACAATTAATAATTCAACTGTATCTGTCAACACTGTCTTTTTCATTTTTGTTTTGTTTAAAGGAATTTATATAAATATACTAAATCTACACTAAACTTACAAAAACTATTTGTTTTCTATTTCTTGACAACCTGGCTTGGGTTGTAAAGACATGAAGAAAAAGTCTACATAATAATAACAATAATAACGAATAGAAGAAGAAGGAAAGTTATATTAGTCTAAAATGATGTTTTAATTATTTAATCTATTAAAATAATAGTAATAATCTAATATTAGAAAATTAAAAGGAAATAAAAAGTTAAAAAAATGAATGAATGATAGGAAGAAATAATATGAAGTTGAGCTCACCGATTGGAGTAAGAAAACTAAAGCAATTGCTGCATATGATCCTTCCACCACCCTCTTCCCTGGAAATGATCTCATTATCATCCAGTGCACCAGTTTGTTGGACGACACCCGGTCGGGGGCCCGGGCTCGGGCTCGGGCTCGGGCTCGGGCTCCGTGCCCGCGTCGTGATCTCTGGCGGTATATTAGTCGATGACGGTAGCTGATCATATTCTCTATCCTTCGAGCCCCACTGCGGTTGAGGAGACCGCGACGGTGAGGATGGAGGGTCGCGGAGAATGATGACTTTTGTAATGCAAGATTTGCAGTTGGGGCAAAAGAAGTTGTGGGAGTTAGGTAACTTGTAGAGAGTTTGCAAGTCTAGTTCCTGTCCGTCTTCAAATGGTTTTCGATATACAACTTCAGTGACGGTGTTGCCGCCGCCGATGTCGAGAAGGGAGACGGTGGAAGGAGGCGTCAAATTATTATTAATATTTTTGTTGCTATTATTGCGATTTAGAATTAGAGTTTTGTCAACCACATGTGGAATGTAAATGATATCGGCTTCTCCAGTTGGAGCAATTGCTTTCCCACCCGATTTCAATATTTCTAATCCATAAAAAGAAGAAGAAGAAATTATTAGTATAACAATCTTTTAAATATAAAAATGATATATGCAAGAAGTTTACTAAATAGTATTATCAAAATCAGGTTGAAATTCAAAATACAATGATGAAAGTCAAATTTGTTGTAGAATTATATAAAACTAAAAATGATATGATACATACATATATAGACATTGAATATGCTCTAAATAGGAGCTCATCCATATCTCAAAAAAGGTACTAGATATTCTCTTACTTCACACAGAAAATGAAAATGAAAATAAATAAATAAATAAAAAGAGAGAGAAAGTGAAAGGTTGTCTGTTTAGGATGGTGGAGAGAGAGAGAAAGAGACGTTATTTTGGAAGAGAATTTTGGTGTATATATATAAGATGGAATTTAGAAGTGGATAGAGTTGAATGAAATGACCAAAACAAGATCATTTTATATATGTAACCATCACTCTGAGACAACCAAAACTAATTTCCTTTTAATTCTGCTCTCTCAATTTATTTGCTACTTATCATTGTTTCATTCTTTAGCTTTCAATACCTTATTTTCTATTTTGCAATTTATAAAATAAACTTGGACACACAATCTCTTTTAACTATATAATTTTAAAACATTTCAAACAATTTTACCATTTACAAATGCCCAAAATAAAATTTTGCTCGTTAACTTACAAGTTTGTTTATTACGTGTTTACTTATTTCTTTGTTTAATAGACTTTGAAATTTATAAAATTAATTAATAAACTTAAAATTGAATTGTGTGTATAGTAAACTTCTAATTATGTATTTGAAGGTCTTCTCAAATTATTGGTTAATTTGATAATATATATTCAATACATTTTTTACACATAAAATTAGATATATAGTTGGAGGAACTCAGTAAATATTTTCTAAAGTTTCATAAATTATAAAAATTTTAGGAACTATTTGACAAGTAATTCAAAGTTGAAAAATCTATTTCACATCAACCAACTATGGAATATAAACATCCAAAATATGTATTTTAATTAGTATTCAAACTTTTGAGATTAATCAACAAATTTTGATATCGTATTTATCTTATAAAAATAATATTGTCCATATTCTAATATAGATCCTACATCAAGAAGTTAAAAATTGTTGTATTGTATTTTCTTGTCTACATATATAGTTCAGAAACCACAAACAAAAAAAAAAAAAAAAAAAAAAGACAACAAAGGAATTGGAAATACCCAAAAATGAAAGTTATTGATTGCCTAAATAGGAAAAAAGTATGTAAGTTAACCTTAATCCTTATAAATGATAAAATTATTTAAAAAAAATAAAATGTAATAAAATAATTATCTATTAGGGATAGAAAACAATATTTTTCTATCAGTGTGATTGGTTCATGACTTTATTCGTGTCGTTTTTCATCGTTATCTACTAATAAACAATAACATCTTACTATATATAACTCAAGAAGATATAAATGAAATGTATCAAAAAAAAATGGGGAAAATTTAAAAGTAAAATGGGAATGGTAGGTAATAACATTTAATAGGAAATTTAAGATATGACTTGTAAGTGTGTGATGACAGAATTGCAAGTTTGTTGTTGAAAATTTTAAAAAAATGTTAGACATGAACAAAAACGTAATTGTAAGTTGTAAAAGTATAGAAATGCTATAATTTAAAAAGGAGGAGAGCTAAGCTGGCAAAAGGATTATACAACTCAAGAAAACATACATACAAGGGGTTAGACGAAGTAGGTGATGAGGAAAATGAAAAATACCTTTAGGAGATCCGCCGGAATACATATCATCGCTATCAGAAGAGGAGCCTGATCTGGTCATGTGCTTCTCACGTGGCTTCCCATCTCCGGCAATCGGTTCTACCGGGGGCGGCAGGAAATCTACAACGTCTTCCATTAGAAGCAAGGTATAGGGTGGGTCGTACACCAGAGAATATTGTTCTCCGATGCTTAAGGGTGTATGGAGAGAGAGTGATAGAGAAAAGAGGCGTGGAATGGAGTGGTTTTTATGGGCATATTTTTAGAAATGTGAAGTGAAGAAAAACTGCCAACTTGCTATTATTTTAATAATAAAACCCTAAGCCATGGCTTTTGAATATTTGAAGCTTAATTACAACGTAGAATCGTGCTTTCACATTCTATCTATCTTTTTTCTCTCATATGCTCTCTTTTTTTTTTTAAATATAACAAACCAAAAAAAATATTCAAGAAAATTTGACAATTTTTTTATAAATATTTCAAATTCGTCATTAGTTCGGTACAAAAAAAAAATCTTGAAAAATGAGCTCAAAATAGGAGAAATTTAAACTACCAAATAATAATCTTTAAAAAAATCGTTTATATTTGAAGCAATGCAATTCTAAATTGTATCAGAACAACCTTGAAAAAAAATAGTTTAGAATTAATATTGTTTAGATTTGGCGGCTATTCTAAGTCTATGATCTAAACGATCTTGTAGCAAATAATATATCATGTGTGAGTGTCAAATTAATCGCTTGTTGACGGAAGCATTTTGTCGTTATATTTATAAAAAAAACCTCATTTTTTCTCTTAGTTTAATCTATAAATCATATAAGTTTTATTTATTAAATAATCTTCCAAGTTAACATTTTGATATAGGTGTCTCGTGGAAATTTGATCCTAATAAACACAAAATCCCTGGTTAAGTGGAGAAAAGAGAGAAAAAGAAAATCAATATATATATATATCGTAAAAATTGTTTAATTTAAAATTTGATAGTTTTGTATGTTTTAAGTATAAAGTTGAACATTTGGAATAATTAATTAGTAATTAGATTGTTTTATCTATATTAGGATGTATTTAAGAATATTTTCTTTATATGAGGTTTTCCATGTCAAATTACCCTTTTATATTGTTTTTTTTGTGTGGAAAGTATATAAATCTTCTGATATATATAGTTTTTCTTTAATACATTATTTAAATTGAAAAAGTAAACAATGATTAAATTAATTTTAATAGGAATCCATCTACCGTAAAAATTAATAGAAAATTTGGCATCGTGAAGAAGGAAATGGGAGATATTGTTCTTCGTCAATGCTTTTAACTTGTAGCGATCAATTTAATATATATTTAAGAAAATGACAGTTCATGATAACACAAATAAATTTGGTATTTAATGTTTTCCATTGACTTTGAGTTGTCATTGTTAATGGGTCATTAATATTGTTTGAGTTGACACATCCATTAATGTTTGTTTATTAACTTAATAATTCTCCATCTATTTTCAATAATTTTTCTACTAATATATACTTTTCTTTAATTACATTTTTATAATCTAGAATCATCTATCTCCTATCTTAATTTTTTTTTAAACAGATATAACGTGTTGAGATAAGGAAGTAAAGTGAGGATTTAAATTATGAACCCCTAATTGTTTTTCTAGTTCATGCTATATTATTTTAATTGGGCTACGTTTAAGTCCCTTGAAAATGTATTCTTTTTTTATTATTCATTAATTATAAATCAAATAATGTTGCCATAATCTTCATATACGAATTCTATAAAGTTAAATCAAAATTAAATCAATAGAACTTTTATAGTTGCGTTAATTTAAAAATTTTAAACTATTAGTTGTATTAATATAAATTGTATCAATTTAATTTTTTTTTATCCTAATTTTTCATCCATTTAATATTTTAAGACTTTTAATTAATATTATTTGAAATTTGTCCAAATTTAAGTACGCTCCTATAAATATATGTTCGTAATTGGTAAAGATTATAATTAAATGGATTTAGTTAATTATAAGAATTTAATATTTGATTATTTTATTAAACAAAAATTATAGCAATTTTTGAGAAGTAGCCAATTTCAATTTCTTTTGTTCCAAAAAGTTATTTCTATTATAAATATCAAATGATAGAGATACATCAACATCCTTGACATGTGTGTGTTTCTCTTAATATTCGTCACTTTGAAGATAGTTGTAAATAATTTGGAAACTTTTTTATTGATTTTGTAATTTTCCATTTTCTTAATTTCGTTATTTGATTAATATATATATATATATATTATATTATAGTTATTTTAATATTATAAATTTCAATTCACGTATGTTAGTTGTTTCCCATTTTTAATATATTATAAGGTAAGATTTAATACCCTAATAGATGGATAGAGAGAGAGAGAAGTGTGTTTAGAGGAGAGAAGGAGAGGATGTTGTTCCCTGAAGAGTGGAGAGAGGGTGTGTGATTAAATTCTTTGGCCTCTCTCTTCCTTTCTTTATTCACACACTTTTACTTTTGTTCCTTTTTATCTAACATTTAACCACAAAACTAAATTAGTAATAAATGAGCTGTTTTTGACTTTTTAATTAAAAAAATTAGGATTTATATTGATGTGTAAGAGATTAATTAACAAATTTGATGGAAGTAGAGGTAGAGGTAGAGGTAGAATTATGGACTTCAAATTAAACCTATACTTTTATTTATATCTATATATATATCTTATAGGAAGAAATAATTGAGGTAAACGACCAAGGTTGGTTTTAAGTATGTTGAATCCAGCACATGAGTAACTTTTTTGGGCTTAACTAAGCAATGATAACAAATTTTCCTCTTAATAAACTATAGAACCAACATATATATATTCAATCATTTTTGGTTCATTGTTAGGAAATGGACTTCTTCATACATCAACTATTGTTTTAAAAAAATATATTGTCCCAAACACAAGGTTTATTCTAATGTTAAATTCCAGCCTTATATTAGTCTACATTATTACACATTTATATTAACGATTCATACTCGAATAAATTGTGTTAAATGATATATAGCTAATAAAATATTAATTACTAGCTAGTTGCTAACCTTTTTGAGTAAATATAAAATGACCGAGCTTTTGAATCATAACAATGACTTTAGTGACAGTCATTTTATATTGTCCTAAAAGTATTTAATTTCACTAACACAACAAAATATATATAAATTTGGGTAATTGAAAAAGAATTGTAATTGTTTTTAAATTTGGATAAATCATGTAGCCAAATACGATCAAGTACACAAGAATTTTGAAAAAAATAGCTACTAAATATTTTGGACGAGAGTGATCAATTAATCACGTGTTGATTGAAACATTTTTTTTTTGTACAATGTGGACTTGTGGGTTTATGAGCTTTTTTTCATCGTTGAAATGGTTCTATAAATTGTGCAAATATTTTCACGATGTGTTATATTTTTAAAAAACTTTTAACAATAATAATAAAAAATTATTATTATTATTATTATTAATATTATGTTTATACATATATACACGAGTGTGTTTTCAAGATAAAAATCTTAAATTTGTACACAAAATAAATACGTTAAATAAAAAAAAATAGTACTTTCTTAATATATGTGATCATTATTGGATCAAATAAGCTCAAACATTATTGATATATACTTATAAAATAGTTATTGATAATTAATTTCGTCCATTAATACATCAATTCTTACACAAACTATGATTAATTTCCTTGCTATATCCTAATTAATTTATTGGCTATGTTCTTATGTCTTCAAAACTTATATCCATGAGAATAAAACAAATATTATTGTCCCACAATTAATATCCCTTATTATCGAAGCTCTCTAAAAGCATCGTAACATACGATTTAAAACATAGCTATAATCTAAAGAAAAAGAAAGAAAAACAGTTGTACTCATTCAGATGGAAACATTATATTTATACAACACATGTTTCAAACGTTAGATGAAAACAGTTTATAAACCTCACTAATAGTGCATATATCACTCATGAATTCTTCTTCCCTCACTATTGCTAGGTTTAAAGAATGTGAGCGAAAATAAACACTTAGTTATAGTTGTATCATATGTTATACCGTGAGTTAATAACTAAAAGAGAACAACTAGGAAGACATATAGAAAAAACATAACAAACACAATAAAACTTTGGTAATCCAGTTCGATGACACATCATCTACATTGGGGTGGCCTTAGACCTATGACAAAAGATTGTTTTGCTCGTGTAGTAATTGACAATTACAATATTATGACCTAGGGTACAACACTCTAAATATAGATCATCGTGCTGACCATGAACTGATTTAACTATGAGAATTATACTGTACAAATAACAATATTGTCATAACATTAATAGGATCAATCTCCCTTAATTAATATTCACATGCAATCCTAGCTTCAAGCATTCGATCTCTTATACTCAGTATGCAGTATCGTAACATATATTTTCTTGAAAGCATACTTACATTGAAATTTACCACCCGACAAAATATATCACCAACCACACAAAATCAAGAATAATCTTTTTATGTCAACATCATTCAATAATCTAAAAGAATCGTGCACTAAGAATATAACAATCCAAACCGCTTGAGAATGATTGGATATCACATCCAAATAATTTTAACAATACCAACATGAGTTTAGCTCAACTGACACCTGTATGTTCCCATGGACAAGAGGTCATTGGTTCAAATCCCCACCCAGCATTTATTACAATACCTTTGAAGAAAAAAAAGTAATCTCAACAACCTAATCTAAAATCTAAAATAACAAGTAGATATAATAAAGAAAATGAGACAACATCATTGCATAATGTATAATATACTTTACAAATAGAGGGAGGGGCACAAACCAATATTTTCGAATGAATTCAAAAGAACCCATAACATCTTGAGGGGATGTTGAGGATCACAACTAAAAATTAAAGGATTTCAAATTTTTTATACATATGATAATCTATTTTTTTGGTCGTCAACTTATTTAATTTTATCTTCTATAATCAACTTTTTTTTGAAAAAGATGAGGAAGAGAAGTTTTTGTTTTTTAATTGCAAATGAAAATAGTTGATGTTTTATTAATGAGGTTGAGATGTCATAAATTTATGTGAAAATTATTAGAGAATTATGAAAATAATGTGAAATTCTATTTGGGTTTGGCATGTGCTATTGAATATAATATATAATTGTAAATAACGTATGGTTTTCATCAATGACAAATTTAATAGTATAACTATGAATGATAGACATACAATTTATTGTATCATAATGAATGCATGGTCGAACCTCAAAATAGGAAAGGTGATTTTTTAAATATTTTGCATATGTATTTACAATTAAATATTGAAATAATGTCTCCATGTATGAAATAACCTTTTAATGGAAAAAAAAAACATTATACAACTTATTTATTACCGCTATTATCATCATTATTATGATCATAATTTTTTTATATTAAAAATAACTCCAAAGAAACTTTAATTTGATAGAAGTACTTTTAATTAACCATGAAGTTTGTACATCCAGTATAGGTTCTGTCCTATTTGTAATTATTGTTTACTAAATCACACAAGTGTCTATAATTATTATGATAATAAATAAATATAATATTAGTTTTTATATAGAAAATTTATCTTTACGGATTTAAGATTGTAATAGTTATGCATTTAGTTAATTGAAATTGAAATAATAATTTTGATTAAAATTGATGAATAAAAAGAAATTAAAATTAAATAAAGCGAATCATAATTAATTTTATCAATTAAGATACAAATAACAAAGTGGTTTTTACATAAAAGAACACATAAAATCTTTTCTACTCTCTAAAAGAGGTTAAAGAGAAAAAATATTCATTTTGGCTCCTTTAGTGATTTGTTGTGATGTTATATAATGTAATTTTAATTAAAATCAATTATAAAATATTTGATTCTAATAAACCCTAATTCACTTAGATAATTATTTTATCTATATATATTTAAAAACGTGAATAGTTATCAATTCATATGGTATATCCTCTTTCTTAAATGTGTGGAGGGGTTGTTAATGCTACTCGTCAACTTTTTCGCTCTAACACTTTGTTAAAATGACAAAACATGTAAAATAGAAACTCTTTAATTGTTGGGTTGAGTTGTAGAATTTGTTTTCTTTAAGACGTTTCACAACTCTACTCTAGGTACTAACAATTGTTATAGTCCTGTCATCTCCAGGATAAAAATGTCTTCTTCGTCGATGAAAACAACACTTAGACTCATTGAAATACCAGCACTCAAAATAAACACCCGCTACACTTGGAAACTAAAAAATAATAGAGAAATAAATTCTAAAAAAATTTAGTGCAAAAAGAGGAAAAATGAGAGAGAATTGAGAGGAAGTGAAGTTGTTGTATTTTGTCAACAAGAGAGGAGAAGGGGTTTTTATAGTGGAGGGATGAAGAGTAAAAAGTGTAATGAAAATCCAACGAATGACCACAATTAACCGGAAGTGCTTCAACATTCAAAAGGCCAAAAAAGGAGGAGAAGTTTACGTCGCCAATATTGACTTTAAATGGAGAACCGATCCATACCATATTTTTGCCCCAACATAAAAATATATTTAAAATTTTCACAAACAATCCTTCACTTGAAATTTTTTCAAAACATTTTCATCGAACAATGTCTATCTGTGTAATAATGTGCTTAAGGTGTCTTACGGCTTGTACCTTTACGTAGTGACAATGATTAGAATATTTTAAAGTAACTCTAGTAGAATTGCACACACAACATTATTTGAGTGAAGTTTTGAAATGCCCGTGCTTTAAGGCCTCACATGTATATCTCAGTTTAGTGGACGCTTCAGAGAATTTATCTAATTAAAATTCCATAGGAAGCAACCCTCACTTCCATATCCACAAAGGTGGATCTATCGACACTCAACTCTCTTGTTTTGTCAAAACCCTTCACACTAATAATACCTTGGAGTATAAAGACTTCACTCTTCTTTCTTTTCTCTCCCAACAGGATACTTTTGTTCAGCGCTCTTGGCCCTATATCTCTAAACAAAATGAGAGTGTTGAGCGCAAACATTGCTACATTCTTGACTCGGTACATGCCCTTATTTTTTATGTCTATTGTCTTAAGAAATTTTAGAGGAAAACTGCTCTTACATTCGTCTATACCATCAAAACCATCAACAAACTATATGGTACTCCTCCCAACCACTCTAACCTTAAAGTTTTTTGTTGTGCGTGCTTTGTTCTTCTGCATCCTCACGAACACACTAAACTTGAACCATGTGCCTTCCTCTGTTGCTTTCTTGGCTATAACACAAAACATAAAGGCTTTCGTTGTTGGGATCCTTTTTCCTATAGGCTTTGTATATCTCGCTATGTCACCTTTCGGAAGCGTACTATGTTCTCTCGGTTGTCCCATTCCACACCTCCTTCTCAAGTCCTCATCCTTTCTTCATTGATACATCTGTTGAACTCTTTCCTCTCTTAGAGTCCACTCCTGATACTGAGCTTGCTCAATCTGCACCTGCTCCTGCAAACCCGAACCAACCGTTGGTCTCCAATGATGTTCCTAAACCTACTTCAGATATATTATTCTTCGTCGTTCTACTTAGATAAAGGAACCTCTCATCCATCTCCATGATTATCACTATTTTTCCACTATTGTTTAACTTGTTGAACCTACCTCTTATTAAGAGGTCAATGTTGATCATTTATGGCAGAAAGTGATGAATGATGAATTGCATGCTCTTGAAAAGACGCATACTTGGGACTATGTTGATTTACCTCTCGGTAAAAAACCTACTAAATACAAGTGGATTAACAAAATCAAGATTCACTCTAATGGCACTATTGAGAGTTATAAAACCCGTCTTGTTGCAAAAGGATACTCGCAAGAATATGGTATTGACTATGGAGAAATATTTTTTCTTGTGGCTCGAATGACATCTGTTCGAAGTCTGTTAGCTGTTGCTGCTGCCAAGCAATGGCCTCTTCCTTAAATGGATCTTAAATATGTTTTCCTTAATGGGACCATTTCTGAAGAAGTCTAAAAGCTACAATCGGTACTTCTCCTCCTCCTTTACAAGGTGTGCTTTCTACATCGAGCATTATATAGTTTGAAACAGGCTCCACGAGGTTGGTTTGTCATATTTAGCTTTAACATTATTCAACTTAGATTTGCCTCTAGCCCTCATGACACTACGCTCTTTACACATCAGACACCCCATGATATTGTTCTTCTTTTTCTTTATGTTGATGATATGATTATTACTGGTAATAATCAATAAGGCATATTTTACCTCCAACATTATCTTGGTCAACATTTTGATATGAAAGACCTTGGATTTCTCAACTACTTTCTTAGCCTTGAAGTCTCTCTCGACACTCAGACGGGTATTTGTTGTCTCAAGCAAAAAATGCCTTTGATCTTTTAGTCCACTCCAAAATCATCGACTCCAACACAACTTCGACACTGTTAGATCCCAATGTCCATCTGACCCATTTTGATGGTGTTTCTCTTGAAGATGTGAGTTTGTATCAGCAACTTGTTGGCACTCTCATCTATCTAACAGTGACTAATCCAAACATTGCATATGTTGTTCATATTGTTAGTCAGTTTATGGCTGCTCCTCGAACCTTGACTAACATATCCCGAGTTTCAGATAAAATGAGACTAATTATCATAAATTGATGGGTTTAATATTGTGTCTACTTTTTGGATTTCAGAGATAATTTAAAACAAATAAGAAAATAATGAATTTTATGTAGATTTAAATTATTAAATATTGGGAAATTTTTACAAAATTGGAAAAGTTGATAACACATCTACAAATTATAGCAAAAATTTAGATTTTATCAATTATCAGAATATTTTGGTTTATTTTGCTATATTTGAAGGTGTTATTAAACATTTGGAATAATCTAATTTAGGAGCATTTTCAAATATATCAACAAATTGAAATTATTTAAAAAATATAAAAAAATTATATCATAATTTTCATAAGTGAATTTAACTTTTTTTTAAGGAACACTTTTAAAAGGGATATTTTTTAAAAATAGTAAAATAAATTAAGATATATACTTAGAAACTATAACAAAATTTTGGGTTCTATTAATGATAGAAACTAATAGACTTCTATCACTATCTATCAATGTCACTTATAGAAGCATACTAATGTTTATTATTGATAGAGTATGAAATATTTTCATATGTTATAAATATTTTGTCAAATTTTCTATTTTTGACAATTCCTTTTTTTCTTTAATCCTATATTTTGTAAATAGTTTCCTCTATAAAAATTTATTTATCTCAAATTCTTGAATTTAACGTTTTTCAAACAAAAATTAAGATAATGTAAGAAGTTAGAAGTTGATTTAAATTTATTTGATGGATGAATTAAGAGTTATTTGTTTAAGGATTAGAAATTTTGGATTATCCTAACTAGCTTGAGATGACCAAGATTAAAAAAAAAACCAATAATTTTCACATTGAATTCATAATTCAAAACAGAGAATACAATGTGTTGAATAATATATATAATCCCCAATTCATAAATCTCCAATGCATAAATCCCCAATAATGAATAAATTTGTATACCCAACGTTATACAACACAAGGTGGTGGATTTTTAACCCCAAAAGTAGCAATCTTTGCATTCGAACATGAAGAAACAATGGTTGTATTCCTCAAGTTGGTGCCTCCATAACTCAAGTTAATGTCCCTCAACTCCACCCCCTCGCATGGAAACAACTTGCTGCATTCCAACAACACTGCCACATTCGTTGTCGATGTTCCTCGAATGTTCTTGAACTGTACGTTGCTAACCTTCCAATTTGATTCCTGCATGCACATTTAAGTTTAGTAACACGTACGTTATCGTTAAATCACTATTAAACTCTAAAGATTAAGATCATCTGTTTCTTTTAATAAGATATACAAGAAGAAGAAACATTAGACAGTGCACATCTCAATTTTAGATTGACATTTTCTTAACACTCTCAGTTTATGCTCTTGACATCTCGACTGGATTAAACTAATAACATGGTTAGTTTTTATTGTTATTATTTACCTTCTTCTTCTTAGTGCCGTAGGTTTGATCGATAATTATAGGATTTTTTACGTTGTACATTACAATGTCTTCAAAGATAATTCTCGAGGCTAACCCCGAGACAGGGCTAGCCCAAGTCTTGATTCTGGCACCATTGGTGGCATTGAAAATGGTGCAGTTCTTTACTAGAACATCATAGACACCCTTTTCTTTCGAGTACTTGCCCAAGCTGCCCACACTGAAAAAGATGAATAATGGAAAGCTTTTAGGTGTTTTCCTTCGTGTCTATTTAATCTTTAACTTCTTTTTTAGAAAGTGTAATATTTACCTAAGGCCATGTCCAGGGCCGCAAGTGACATTGGTGACGGTTATATTCTCTGTACTGTGACCAATGGAGACACAATCATCACCTGTGCCAATGACACTATTGGCAATGGTGACCAATTTTGAGGTGCTAAGATGCATTCCATCGGTGTTGGGACTATTATGTGGAGCTATAATTTTCATGTTAGTAGCAGTGAAATTGTAGCAGTAGAATACAGACGTGTGAAAGCCCATGCTGTTTATCGATGTGAGCCCATCAACAGTCGTGTGATTTAATCTCATGAATTTAATCGACTGCAAAAAAAAAAAAAAAAAATCAAAGAATTAATCACCATAGTTGAAAAGACATTTTCGAATATAACATAATAAATAAAAGTATTTAAAGTAAAATTTCAAATTCTTATCAATAGGATATATGAAATTTTGCTACATATTTTCTAAACAATTTTAATAGTTTTTGTAATTTAAAATAATTTTTCATTTTTAAATATGTTTGGTCTATCACAAGTTTTTTTTAGATACGTGTTAGACACAAATCAAAAAGTTTAGAGTGTAAAACACTTGTAATTTAAATTAAAGGCAAAAATATATAGTTACGATTGGAAGAAGTTGGCATAAGTTGTTTTTCTTGCAGTCGTTGTAAGACCAAACAGAGAGGCCTTGGCCGTCAAAGACGCCGGAGCCGGTGAGGATGAAACCAGTAATATCTTCAACGGAGAACCATTCTGGAGATGAATATGCACTAATATCGGTGGTGGCCTTTACAGTTCCTTGATTTTCGAGGGTGATCGGAAAGCTTTTGCAAGGACCAGCGAAAGTCACCGGGCCCACCAGAAATGTGCCTTGTGGGATCAAGAACTTTGCCGGACCGACTGTGTTCCGGCATGCTGCAATCCATGTTGTCATGAATGCCTTCAAAATGGAAAAAAAATAAAAAAATTATAACTCTTTTTCCCAAAAAAATGTTGAAATAATTGTACCATCAATATCCACCAAAATATAATATAACGATAGAATTTAATAGCAAAAAATATATACAATTCCCTATAGTCATCCATTTACAGATAATTAACTCAAATTAAAAGGTTTGAAGTTAGTGTGTGTTGATATTTCTCACCTGTGCATCATCAGTTTTTCCATTAGCTTTAGCTCCATGTTTTGTAACATCAAAAATTGACACACCATTTTCATTTAGATCAACATTTGCCTTAATGTCATTCACCGTGCCGCCAATGTTGGAAAGAGTATTGAAGCCAAGACGCCGGGGTGCTTCTGTAGGACGAAGAAACTGCTCATTTGTTGTTGGTACGATCCCCTTGAGACGATTTTGAGTGCCGGTGATGTCATCGAAAACGACAGCACAACATTGCCAAGCAAATACTAAGAGAAGGATTTGAATGAGACTAAGATTTCTTGTCATTCTCGTGGTTAAGTGTCTTAAATAATTTGGATTCAATGGCAAATTGGAGTGTTTTTTTCCTGGATTTTTCTTTCCTATGATGAGAAGTATTTATATATGCATGTTTAATGGAAAAACTAAATTTAGAAGACTAGAACAAAGTTTAATTAGTTTGAAGAATTATTTCAAATATAGAATATATAATGTGTTAATTAGCTGGTTTGTTTAATTTCCTGTCTTTCATTTAATTTATAAGTTGTTTTTTTTTCAACAATAATTTAGTTCCTTAGACATGAGTTCAACAATTTGTGGTCAAGCTCATAAGTTTGATAATGTGGATCGAAAGATTGTTGTAAAGATCATTAATTCGTAATTAACATATTTATAATGTATTAGTTGGTAATACATGCTATGCACATTAATTTTTCACACAAATAGTATGAAGTTTTATTTATTTACTCATGATTTTTGAAAATACCTTTTTCAGCTTCATTTCTAGAGAGACCTCTTACTTAAGACTTGTTATATCACTACAAGAAATTCAGTTATGATAGCATAAAAAAAATGTTATTGTAGACTTTCGATAGCGTTTTCGAAACGCTTTCGTAGCCCATGTTATTGAAAGTACACTTTTTCATAGCGTTTTTACAATGTTATAAAATTTTGTTGCGATAGCATATATTTGTTGCTATAAAGACTTTTCTTAGCGTGAAAAAAACGCTATTAAAAGGTTTTGTTAACGTTTTTTATTGCGATGGTAAAATGCTATCAAAACATTTCAATAGCATTTTTAATGATATTAAAAGAACGCTATAAAAGTGTTTTTGTAGCATTTTGTACGTGCTGTCGTAGTCAATGTTATTGAATGTATTAGACTTTCCATAGCGTTTTCGTTGTGACAATCATAATGCCATCCAGATTGTCCACAATGATGTCTTTCATGAGTGTACGAAGCACATTGAAAATGACTATCACTTTGTTGAGCAACACACTCATTTACGCTTTGTCTCCACTACTAAGCAAAATGCAAATATCTTCACCAAAGTCTTACCGTCTATTCGCTTCAGTCAGTTACTTACCAAACTCAAGTTGACATCTACTATGTCACCTTGAGTTTGAGGAAGGGTATAAATATAAATTATTCAAATTAGGAGTATATTCATCTCCTGCCTTGTTTAGTACTTGTACAGGTATCGTATTTATCCTCAACTCTTTTCATGTAAAATGATAGAATATTTATCTATAAAATATTTTCCACACTAATGATCATCATGTTGGGTTGATTGTTATTGCCTCTTACTGTCATTAAGTGGTTCTGTGTGTTGCTGGAAATTGAGAAAAAAGAGGATGAGATTAGAGTGTTGGTTAGAGACAACAAGGGGTTGTTAAACTGATCCTTTGTTTTTGCATAAATTAGTCATGTTTCGTGTGCGGGCAATGTGGCGGCACATTTGTTTACAAAGAGGAGTCTTCGGTGTGGGTTGCTTTTCTTTTGTCTCTGATTTTTCAGAGTGGATTCGATTGGTTGTGTGTAAAGCCACAAATTTTCTAGGGTGTAGCTTGTGTGCTTTTCGTCTGAAGTGTTGTGGTTTATGTTATCATAAATTTCTTTTAAAAGAAAGTCTATGGTAACCATTTTTTCAAAAGGATTGATTTCCTATATGTTTTATTCATACTTAAATGTTGTAATACAACAAGAAGAAATGAAAAGTAATGATATAGTGGTTGAAGATAGTATAGAAAAAAATGATAATATATTTGTAAAAATAAATGAGGTGGAAAGTGGTATTATTGACCTATATTTTGTTTTTGTTTGGAGAAAAAGAGAGGAAAACGTATTTTCCAACAAAGGTTTGGTGAAGAAGATGAAGATGATGAAGATGAGATGTAAGGATCAAAGTCCATCTTATTTGACTCACTAAAGTAAAGCCACCATCTAAGCGTGGTTGAGTAAATATACTGTTATATTTAAATGGATTGATTTGGTCATTTCTTTGATTTTTAAATTGCTGTTTTTTATAAAAAAATTCAATTGGTTAACTAATTTTAATTTTATTCTGTTTTAAACAATAAACTTATAAATACTACTTTTACTCTCAAATTTATTTGTTTGAAAAGAGAATCCAGCTACAAGAGAACCAGGAACGGAGAGCTTTCCGCCCGCCTCTTTGGTCTTAAGAATGCTGGTTTTAAGAATGAGTGATTGCCTTCTCCGACCCTTACTGCCCAACCGGAGAGCAGACAGCTAATGCGTTCCACTTATTGAACAGGGTTCTATGGTCGGTCCGCGACTCCTAGATACCGAAGGCGTCCTTTCCATCAATGCGAAGGTAACCGCAATCCAAAGAAAAAACATCTCCGTAAAAACCAAATCAAAATTTGAAAACTAAAAATACTTGTTTTTTTCTTGAAATTTGACTAAAAATTTAAACCTTAAATGATGCAAGTTGTGGTAAGAAATAAGAATAAAATATTTTTCAAAAACAAAACACAAAATAACCAAAAATGGTTATCTAATGAAGCATAAGTTATTGAACTTTTAACTTAAGCTTCTAGAAATATAAGATAGAACATGTAAATTTGAATTTTATATGTCTAATAACGTTTTGGCATTTAATTTTATATTTATGTATGTAAATTTTTAGAAGAATTTGAAATTTTGGTTCTATTTGAACGTTTAGTAACTATTTGATTTTTTGTTTTTAGACTTTAAAAAATTAAGCCTAACTTATCCTCTATATTTATAACAAGGTTTCAAAAATCAACCCAAAATTCAATATTACCAAAAAAAAAAAAGAAAGAAAAGGCGTCTTTAGAATTTAGAATTTGGTTAATAACTCAACACTAATTCCTTTTTATTTATGAAAGATAGTGAATCATTATAACCAAGTAAAAAATCAAACAAAAGTTTTTGAAAATTATGTAAAAAGAAGAGTAGTTATTAAAACTTAGCTTCTGTTTTGGATTTTTTTAAAAAGTTTTTAAAAATGATACTAAAATGCTTAATTAAATTTCTTTGTCAATATTTTAAAGTTAAAAGTAATTTTCGTAAAGAAATTGTTCAATAAAATAAAAGGGAAAAAAAAAGTAATTTGCTTGGGAGAAAAAAATGGAACGTAATCTTAAAAGAGTAAACTCACGGGATGTGCACGTGACAATCAAAATGTCTAATGGATATTTTTATTTATTTATTTAAAAATTAAAAAAAAATGTACTTTGGGTTAAGGTTTTCTTCTTCAACCTAACTCTAAAAATATATTTATAGTTTTACCTAACCATCTTTCCTATCCATATTAAATATATTAAATACGTCTATAAATTTAAAATAAACATGTTAATTATTTAAGTCTTTTCAACTTTTGCAATCTTTCATTTAATAAATATCTATCACCCTTTATTAAATTTGACCTATTATTAAATAAAAAATAAGATCCACAAAATGTTATTTGGTGTGTTTTTAAATGTTTCATGTGTTGGATGTGCCCTAGCTCACATTCTAGAGATAAAGCATGAACTAGTAATTATAAATCGACAATGACTGATTCTTCTCGTTCTTTAACTGATTGCCTCTCGATTTGATCTTCTTTTGGTGATAATTATCCTCCGTAGTTGAATGGGTCAATGATTTCAAATTATTCCAAAACTCAACAAGGGGTTCTAGGCTTCTTCCATAAATGGAAGGGTTTTGAAACTGACATTGACAACATGCTTATTGCTAAGTGTGAATGTGAGCTGTGTAAAGAGACTAGAGAAGGTGACAGCAATGACATTAGTGTTTGTCATTACGTTTCTTATTTGTTTACAATATTTCATTGGTTGGAAATTTTATATATCCTATGCCTTCTGAGGGAAGGAAAATACATATTTAATGGTTACTCTACCATTTAACCTATGATTACCCATATTGATCTATATTTATAAAATGCCACTTTAAAAACAAATAGTATAGTTTCAATTAATTGAGATAATAGTGCATGCATTATATTTTCGATCAACACATTAAAAAGTTAAATAGTTCACTTTTCATATGGTTACATATTCATTTAGATATGGAAATAAAAACAATTAACAAATAAATAGAGCTAACAATAAAATAACATACAAAATTTATCTCAATTAGATTGTTAAGCTAATAATATGTGTCTTCAACTTAATCAATTCAATTAATGAGATATATTAGAAAACAAATAAACCATACATGTCCCACCTTACTTATATGAACTATATTACAATGGATTGTTGTTGAATCAAGATACATTCTTGATTCAAACAATTTTTTTATTATTATTAAAAAGAACGATAAGATTAATGAACTTCCACTGTAAAAGGATCATTAATGACTGGATTAGTATAAGCTATTTTTCATGCTTGTATATATATACCTTTGTTTCTTTGTTTTTTTTTTTTTTTTTTTTTTAACTAAAATCAAAGTTTTGTGTTAATTAATTAAAGATTTTACTCCATACTATGTTTCTTAGTGGATGATTATACTTATTCCAACAACTTTAGTTTGTTATCAATCAATAAGATCAAGAGATAAGTGAGCTAAAATAAATTTGGTTATGTCTATCCGTTTTAGTTAGAGAGTTTAATACTTTTACCCATATATTATTGATTCAATAATAATAAAAAAAAGTCTATTTGTATAAATTTAATAAAATGGTCCATCCCTTTCATGAATGATGTTGTACCGATACAAATAATCGTTGCTTTGAGTTCAATTTCAAACACTTATATGTGATAAAACAAGGTCCAATGGAAGCAATCAGAAGGATTTTCATATTGGTTAGCCCAAAAAGGCAAAATGGAGGACAATAACGACCAACTAGTTGATGGTGAGGTATGGATAACCAAGTTAGGTATGGGCCATATCAAGGCACACATCTAGTTAATTCTCTTTTTAAGTCCTAGTTAACACATGACACATCCTTAACTTAACATTCACGCCAAACCTATTCATGTTAGAATCAAATCTTTTAATAAAGGTATACCTATCACCCGACACTGATGCAAATATTCTAATATGTAGTTCTTTAGAAGGAGAATCAATATAAGTTGAGATATCACCTATATTTTGTAATCAAGTTTTTTCGGAGAATATTAATGTATATGCATAAATATTACTCAACATTCAACAAAGACCAAAGACCAACTTTGAAAGACCATGTAAATAACGGCCTTTCATGTAATCATGCTTCTCTGTATTTGCGTATTTACTTTTGGACTTTGAAAAACCATTATTTTGTAATTTCTTCATTGATCAACGATATTTCTTTAAAATATGGGAGATGATGAACGGTTGCTATGATGGTACCAGCCTAGTTGAAATAATCTAATGCATCTATTGATCTATGATCAGCATCTTTTTAAAAAGGAAAAAGAAAAAGAAAAAAGAAAAACAGAAATTTAGAAAGATTGGATAGAATATTTTTTTTGTACAAAAATTTCTTGATGCTTAAAGTAGACATTTCCCATGTGAGAAGAAATTTGGAACACCTCTTGTTTTTACTTAGAAATTTCATGCCAACTTCTCTATGTTTAGACACGGTTTCTTATGAACTTTCAACTCAATTAATTCTCTTTCATTTTCAAGATACTTTACCCATTTCTCCACCTCAATAATACATATATAAATACAACCACATACTTCGAAAATCTCAAGTAAAGAAAACCAAAGACAATCCTTAAAACATATCCAATAAATATGTTTCTTTAGATCAACATCATGATCCATATATATATATAGTTTAATCAGGGTTTTTTTGAGGTCTTTTCTTTTACAGAAATCATCTAGCGAAGTTAAGAGAATGGGGTTAGGAGACATTGGAGCAAGTCTTCCTCCTGGGTTTAGGTTTTATCCAAGTGATGAGGAGTTAGTATGTTATTATTTGTACAAAAAGATCACAAATGAAGAAGAAGCTTTGAAGGGTACTTTGGTTGAAATTGATTTGCATACTTGTGAGCCATGGCAGCTTCCGGGTACCTTTTTCTCTCCCTCTTCCAACTTTTATTAGTAGAGTGAAGTGCTTTTTTCAAGAGCATTTTTAGAAAAAAGAGCATGCACTAAATGCTTTCGAAATCTTTAATTTTGATTCTTTTTTATTGAATTGAATTAAGATTGAGGTTGATAATACAAGTATAATGTGTAAAGTTGAGTTGGGACTTATTTTTTATAAAATTATTCTTTTGAATTGTTTTAATTAAAATAGTATAATTTTCAAACTTATCTTTATACTTTTGCATGTTAATCTTATAATTTATTTTGGCTTTTATAAAAAAAAATGTGTATTAGTTTGCTTGGCCAAGTCGCTTAGAACTATATATATGTTGTCGTTGTGCAATCAGCTCTATAAAATTGGGGCTAATTTTGTGGAAAAATTGTCCCTAGTAAAAGATGATCGAATCTAATAATGAATTTTTAAAAAGTATAACAAATCGATAAAATATTTATATTGTATAAAATAATTTTGGAAACGGAAAAAATCAAAAGGTCCACAATATAAAATACCAAAATTATTCTAGTCAACACGTGATAAATCGACAACACACGCACGATACGATCGTATAGATTTTGATACACGATCTTGTACTTCATTTTAAATGATGACTTTCAAATTTAGATGATCATGTAGATCATGAAACATGATCTTGGGCCTTAGTTGTATCGAGATGTCTCGGGATGAAAGAACTCCACCTTTAGTTCATTCGATCTTGGGTATACAATGCACCAATATGTCGAGATGCCCTTAGAGAAAGAATTCTTCTTTTAGTTATTGGATCTCAAGCCTTAGTGACATCGAGATGATCTGGAGATGAAAACATTCCGCCTTTATTTTATTTGATCTCGGGCATACATTGCCCCGAAATGAAAAACTCCTACCTTTAGTTATTTGATCTTAGGCCTTAATTGCACCAAGATGACTCAAGATTAATAAATCGCAAAAAAGATATAAATCACGACGACATATATGTAATTTATGAAAAAATGATCGCATGTTATGGACTTTTCTTATTTTGTTAATACAAGCGATAAATATTTTGGGTTTTGTTACTCAACTCTTTTTGTATTGTCATTGATTTAAAAAGTTAATATGAAATCCATGAATTGAAATAATTAATTAAGTTCAAATTAATCATTCACTTTTTTTTTTTTACTATAAATCATACACATTTTAAACCTTCAAATCCAATGTTAACTAATTTTTCATTAAAAAAAAAAAGGCTACTTTAGCGTTTACTAATTCTCTACCATTAGCTAGATTATTATATTTTATATGTTTATCAATGGAGATTTGAATCTCTAAACAGTTTTTTAGAAGATATCATAATATGAAGTATTTTTTGGTAAGAAAAAAAATCAGAAAAAGAAAACTCATTTGTATATGATAAATAAATATTTATATGGATTAATATTCAAAACTAAATGTAGTAACTTAATTATTGATTTTAAAATCAAATATTGATTTTTTTAGCTCGGGATTTGTAACCATTTGAATTTTGAAACATAAGTCTCTCTTTTTTAATAGTAAAAGAGTTGAATTTTTAGTTAAATCTTAAGCATAAAAACACAAAATTTTGAGATGAAAGTTTATATCTTAATTTTCAAAAGAATAAAATACAAAGTAAAAAAATAGATGTAGTAGACGAGATTCGACAAGAATCCAGGGTTTTAAAAGGGGCACAACTATTATACTAGAGGCAAACTTTAGCAATAATAAAATATTATTTAATATGTATCGTAATTTAATACTTCAAAATTAATATTAAAATACAAAAATCGGAAAGGTGAAGGAGCATGTGCTTCTTACCCCCACAATAAATCTACCCATGTTTATATAGGCTTGATTCAAAGAATAGTAATAATAAAACAACCTAATAGTTACAAAAAATAAACCATAGATATGAAAGGTTAGAGAGTTAGGAGAGACAAACATAATAAAGAAGATTTGCAATTGTATTGTATATATTAGTTTAAGAATTAAAAACAAATAGAATCAACACAAATATGAAAATAGTATATTAATTAACCTAATAATATGTAGTATTGTTATTTAATGTGATAGCTAGGTTCATTTTATTTTTCTTTCCTTTTTGCAAAGTTCTATCTAAATGAATATGTCCATATTTAATTTTCTTAATACTATATAAAAGAGACTTAACAATACCATAATTCATCTACTTAGAAACAAATGCAAAATAATAATTGTATGGAATTATATTTTTGTACTAAATGAAAAGTTTTCTTTTAATAAGGATGTTACCTTGATGCAACAATATAATTTAATTAAGGATTTGACCAACCTCATTAATTATTCTCATGTATATATCTTTTTCCACACCCACCATTATTTGAGGACAAATGTCCCAAGCAACTTCTAATAATCATCACCTTTTGTTTTCTTTCTCAAAACCTTCCCAACTTAATTTTCAAAATTTAAATAATATCTTTTTGAAAAATACTTTTTTTTCCTTCGACAAAACGAGTGAAAAGTTAGCTACGTTTCGAGTGTTGTTTGGTTATGTGTTCAAAGATGTGTAAAGAGTTAATTAAATTATCGATTTGGATATTTTTCAATATAATCGTTGGAGTTCAAAAACTTTTCGAAGAGAAAATTAAAAAGAATTAAAGTTTAAAATCAATTGAATGTTTATTTTTACGTCTAATCTATTTCTTATATTATTAAAACTGATTTTATTAACTAGGGAAAAGAGATATTTTTTAAAAAAAGAAATCAATCTATTTAAACTCCTTTCATACAAAAAAGAAGAAGTTAAAATACACTTCAATCTATTTTTCTAAATTGATTTCTTTCAAAAGTGACCACTTATGTGAAAAATTAAAAAAAAAAAACAATTTTCTTAATTTTCAAGTTATTTTGAAAATGACAAGTAATTTTGATCAATTCAACATAATATTCATCCTTCTTTCAACTTCTACCCCTTAAACCAAACATGTTCTATCCAAATTCCTCTTTCAATAGTAACTATAGAGTTTAATTTAAGTTATATATATATATATATATATATATATATATATATTTTGTTATTGTCATTATTGTAGTATTGTTGGATTGACTTCTAACCATTCTAATTCTTTTTTTCGAGAAGTTGATGTAAAGAGAAAGGGGATTTGTGCTAAGAAAAAAACATTTGGACCATTTTAATTTAATTAGATTTAACTTTCATACAAAAGATCTTTCAAGTATATATAAGATAAAGAAAAATGAAGTGGACAGTAAATTTCATAAAGATTTCATCAATATCAAAAATTGAAACTTGTAATTTAATGTGATGAATAAATGAGGCAAAAATGTAGAAATTTAGGATAAGGATAATGAATTAAGGAGAAGCTTGATTAATATATACAATCTCTCTCTCTCTCTCTTTTGTGAATAAAAATGATGTAATAATTAACTGTGGACATTAGGATAAGGATAAAGTATACCATTAAAACCTTTCTCTTTCTCATGAATAAATAGTCTTAAGAGAGTAATTTAATTAAGTTGCTCAAGCATTACTCCATCCTAAAAGTAACTATAAAAAGTAGGATAAGGGTTAAGGATAGGTTGCATAAGCAAACCAAATTTTTTCTCATTATATATAAAATGGTATGTGACAACTAAGGCTAGATATACCAAAGATATATATATATATTGCATAGCAATAATTAAAAAAGATCGTTACAAATATATCTAAATGCCGTCTAACCTATTTGTAAATATAGTACAACTTATAAAAATAACAAAATAATTTGTCAATACTTAGAATTTGTTAGGGATAAATCATATCTCGTTAATAAAAATCTAGAGTCTACTCCCAATAAATTACTCTATGGCTAATATATATTATATTTGCTATATTTACACTCCTTTAAATGTATTATTATAAACTTACTCAAAATATTATCTATTTCTGTTACTCTAATTATTAAATATAACATAATCAAATAAACTTACGATGTATTTAGGGTTTTAGAGAGAAAAAATAAATTCCATAATCCTATTTAAACCGGGGGAAGCCATAAGAATGCATATAAAAAATGACGTCTGTAATGTGTGTATATATATTATAACTTAGGAGAATTGCAAAAAAAAAAATGATGAAATCGATAAAATATTCACCTTTGGATGCTTTTGATTTTTGTTCTTTAATTAATGAATTTTTGGCTTGAAATCAAATACTTTGTTTAATTGTTATTACTCTTAAAAGAACACCCACAAGCTAATTAATAATAATAGGAAAAGGAAAACAGATTGGTTACTTTTACTAAAAGTTTGATTAAGAGTGATAAAATTTAGTTTGTAGCAAATAAAAATATTTTTTTAAAAAAGTCTCTTTTCATAAGCAAAGCAAGCTGTTGATAATCAAAACAGCTTCGCTGATTTTCTTTTAAGTAGAAAACTTATGTAACAACACAAGAGTGTTGTACTTTGAACTTTTTATTTCAAAAAGCGTCCACACATCAAAAAATATATGTCATAAAGCAATCTATTTAAACTTTTTTTTCCTTTATTCAGTAATAGATTTTGATATACAAATATTAGAACAAAAAAGTTCTATCAGTACCCCCTTATTTAAAAAGGAAACATTGCTTATATTTAATGAAATTGTTAATTATCTCTACCCTACTTCATCCACCATCATGATATAAGATGTTAAAGATAATATATATATATATATTTCTCCAAAGTACGTACAAATAATATATAATTATTGTGATATGAATTCATAGATAATTATGTTTTTAATCAGTTGGATGAGTAATATATATAATTAATATAATGCAGAAGTGGCAAAGGTAAATGGGAAGGAATGGTATTTTTTCAGCTTTAGGGATAGAAAATATGGAAGAGGAGAGAGAGCAAATCGTGCAACAATACATGGATACTGGAAAGCAACTGGAAAAGATAGAATCGTTATCAATCCCAACCTTGGTGGTGAAGTCATGGGTATGAGAAAAACTTTGGTCTTTTATAGAAACAGAGCTCCCTATGGAATCAAAACTAGTTGGATTATGCATGAATTTCGTATTCAAAACCCTCGTTTCCCCCCAAAGGTATCCCTCTTCGTCTCTTAGCGCTCTTTTATTCACTTTTTTGGGTTTACATGTCAATTTAGCCGTGCATTGTCCAAGTGACTTACGTATATATACTTTTCGCTAAGAATTCATTTGGGTCGAGAACCATATAATACTATGATAACTATATTTTGTTACGGTAAATACCATTTAAAAGAACTTATTTAGCGAGAGTAAACATTATTTATAAAATGTTAGTTTGTTATAATATTTACTATTTTATATTCATCATTTTTGTTTTTTTTGAAGTGCTTACTATTTTCCTATATTAAACTAAAATGATTTATACATCAAACACGTATTAAACTGAAATCCAACACTCAAATACAAACTATATTGTAATCCAAATATAATAACGTACTCTCGACTCCAAACACCTCGTCAGTGGGTTACAATTTAAAATTTAGATTCCAATCTTGTTTGAGAAAAAAAGAAAAGAAAAGAAACTCATATGGATGAGCTGTAGACAATCATCATCACCTTCAATATTCATGTTTTTTCTTTTTTTAAATTTTGGAAGCACCTTAACCCTCCCTATAGCTAGAAATGAGAAACTCCAAAACTGAAATGATTTTTTCTTTTTATTGTAATTAACTTTTTCGTCTATTAATATTTGAACTTTACTAGTCGTTTATGAATATACTATATTTTAGTTGAGTTTTATCTATTTTAACAGTCAAAATGTTCTAAAATTTGAAAATAGAGCTTAGGAAACTAAATAGAGATACTAAGAGAAAAAAGGTGAAGGTTTCTTTCTTTAATCAACGTCAATTTGAAAGGTTTATCCTAACAATTTCACATCAAATACAGGAGGACTGGGTTTTGTGCAAAGTTTTTCATAAGAGCAGGTGCAATAACGAGACTACCATGGACATAACAGAGATCAATCGGGTGTCCAAGACGGTCCCACTCGCCTCCGCTTCATCGTCCTTGTGTTCACCATCGAGTTACATCCAGTTTACGCCTGCAGTGGACACCAATAAGCTGCCATGGAAAAACAACATTATAAGTAATAACGTGGAAGAAGTAGGTGGAGGTTTTAAGTTAAATGGAGTTGATCATCGTGAATATTCAACCATACAACAAATGAAGTTTGAGATTGAGGATAGCATCCAAAATGACTTCATCCCTTTTGACTATTTTACTGCTTGATGATAAATAAAACACACACAGTACGTACTTTATGTAATCAATCATTCAAAGTGAAGAGAAGAAAAACAAGGAATCCCTCAAAAGTTTGATTGATTATCTGCTGTTGTAAAATAGTGTTTGATTAGTAAGTTTTACTTTGTTTTATGTTTTGTAATATTTTTATTTGGAGTCATTCGTTCAAATTGTTCCATTGTATTAAAGGTCATATAGGTTAATCAACGTAATATACATATATATATATTTCAATAAAGTCATGATCCAAACATGCATCATTTGGAAGTTTTGGAGTAAAGTTCGTCAACCCTAACAATCATTGGGAATGGGAAAACTAGGTAGGCCCAATATTAAAGTCCTTCATGTTAAAAGCCCAAAAAGAAGAAAACGCAGAAAAGATAGGCCTTGGCCCTTTATTACTCCATACAAAGTAAAACTTACTAATCAAACACTATTTTATGTACTAAATTTCTCGTTATGTTGATTGAATTAATATAAAAAAAAAAGGAAGAATCATCATCTCAATTTAAGAAGAAAAGTACCATTGTTATTCAATTTATAAGTTTCTTTTCATTTAACATTCATCTATAATATAATGTTATGATAAGAAAATTATTAATTAGAAGCATATTATTAGTAGATGTATGATTTTATTTTGATATTAAAATTATGTTATACACGTATTATTATATTATTATTTAGGATTGTACATGTTAGTTGTGGATCTATGATTTTATTATTATGGTTTTACATGCTATATTGTTAGCAACTTCAATAAAAAGGTTTAAGTTTAATACACTGAAAAATTATGTATATTGTGTCAGATGTCAATTCTAAATTCGAAAATTTAATAAAGCAATTAAAGACATCAGACGACTTAACATCAACTGTTTGAGTTTTTTTGACAACATTGATATTGAGCAATAGACTCAAGCACATGACGACGGATTTAGGTACAGATGGATGACGACAAATATATCAGAGTGGTGTGGGTGAGCAATTTGATATATAGATGTGACTCAAGAATGCATCCACTGATATAATAATATTACAGGGCTCTACATCACTCGACCATAAGCAGCTATGGGTCATTTGATACATATTTAAATATTGTATAATTACTTAGATTATTTACTCAAATCAATATTTATAATTTTTTTTTACAATTCGTAGAGATTGAACAACACAAGACTTTGTGATGTTGCAAATGATCCATAATAAGTCCTTGATATATGTAATAACAATGAGAGGTACATGGAGGAGATACATAATATGTATGATCTACCTATTGTACCTTCACTAGTTCATTGGGGGACGTGTCCGAGTGGAAGAAGTTGAACTTGATGAAGTTTACCATAATGTGGAATAAGTGCATCTCAAGACAGACATAGAGCCAAACTAGTTATGGTAGTCCGATGATGATGATGTCAACATTTGGAGCAGGATATTGTGAGTCTAAAGTCGGTACATGATATTATGATTCAAGAGTCAGTCCATCAACTTCATACATGGATGTCGGTCCATCAACTTCTTACATGCATGGACACAGACGTGGCCATGAAGAACATAACAAATATCTATACTATGAATCACCTGTAGAGGTATCAGGTCGACAAGAGTACCAACAAGAACCAAAGAACCAGGAGGAGCCAGAACTACATAAAGTTCAGAGTCAACGATGACAACTGGCTCGAAATCGACGAAGTCCGAGTTGTGGAACATATTACTGATTTTCTTTTATTTTTTGAATGAGTGTAATTTGGTTATGAAAAAATATTTTATTTTACATTTAATTTTTTCAACTAGGGTCATTACTAAAGAAACAGTTCAAGAATCATATTTTTTAATAATTAAAAATACAATTATAAAATTTCATAAAATTAGTGACAAATGAATGAAAGACAAAATATATAACCTAAAAATGAATTGAAATTTGAATATGGTTTGATCTAATTATTTAATTATTTAGAAATATTCATTGAATTTTCTCGTGTTTGAAGGAGAAAGGCAATAACAAAATTTAAATTTTGACAATATTAAAAGGAAGACAAATGGATAGAGAACAAGCATATAGAAAACAATAACAAAATTAACTTTTTTTTTTAACCCAAGACATTGGAGAGAGACAGCAGAACTACCCCATATTTGTAAATATTTTGAGAACTACAAATATTTCAATAATTAATTTCAAAAGTTACGTTATTTATCCAAATTAACTCATAGAAAGATTACTTGTAACAGTTTGATTCTTAACTAGAAAAATTATTAACTCTTAAAAAAACGAACATTCTAGAAGTTTGATTCTAAACATTGTAGAGTCAAAGTTTTGTAGAGAAATACCCTATAGAAGCTTAGAGAATGAAATAGGTCAAAATAACCGTAAAACATTTGGTGTCAATTTATTTGAAATTTTGAGAGAGAATAAAAAGTTTGTTAATTCAAAGGTGAAAAGTACAACAAACTAAAAGTTTGCATGTGAATGAACGTACTATAGCTAGCTAGAAATTTTGAATTGAGGTTGAGGTTTTAGGTTTCACTGAGTTAGAGCATACACACCTTATGTGGCATTAGAATAGGCTCAATCTCACCCTTGACCATGTGCAAGAGCATGGTGGTTTGCCCCAAACCTTTCCCTTTTCTAAGACTCAATTAGGTCCTAGTGTATAGCTTTGGCAGAAGTTTCACATTTTATCCTATTCCATATTATCTTGCAACTTACATTATGATAGCGTTCAAAATACGCAATCTTGTCATGCTTAAATCAAGATCGTTCTAGTATTTTACATTTCTATTCCATAGTTTTTGTCGGTATTGAGCTTAATTTAGGTCATTCTTGGTCTTAATGTTCATTTCAGAACTAATTAGACGTAATTGGAGGTTTAAAGCATCAAAGGAGCAAGAAAACAAAGTTTGGTATGTGGGAGCCTTGACATTGCGACACTCCACGACGCTAGGCAGGGCCAAAAGGCAAAGAGCTTCAATTTCATGTAAAAGGCCAAGTGCCGCAGTGCTGCCTTTGAGTGTCAGGTGCTTCGGACTTTGATGGACAAGGAGGCACGTGCAAATGCTTGGGCGCCGCGATGTCGTTATGTTTTTGTGTTAATTTACCCTATTTGCTAGCTGTTTAATCACACAAGACACATACTAAAATTTAGACAATCTAGAGAGCTTTTTGAGCACTTTTCCATTCCTTTTGCTTTTGAAGACTTCCATTGATTTATTTTCATGTTTTTGAAAATGTATCAAGAATAAGATACTTATTATTTGATTTTATGTCCTAAAATTCATAGATATTAGATGTAATCCGTTGACTGTTATTATTATAATTTCAATAAAATATTATTGATTATTGATTATTAGTTTTGTCTTAATAAACTAACATCCTAAGTTGTTTGACGAGCTTGAAATGTATGTAGAAACATATAGTGGTCAATGTTCAAGATACAACTTAAAGAGTACATATAGTGGTACTATTATGGTAAAACTATGGATACGACTCACTTTGTATTTGATACAAATGCCATGATTTAATACATTCATGTAGGTGACATGCGAGTGGGGGTATGATAACGTGTATAAATATCCGTTATTATAACCTCTTTTATTATAATAATGAGGTCAAAATGCATAAGAAGATGAGCAAAGCGTGTGACTTGCGTTGTAAATACATAAGTATTTAAAAATACATCTTACATAGATATCATGCCTGTTTTATGCGATTGCCATGTTTAAATGCAGGATAAGTGGACAAAAAGGAAGTTGCAAATCGCAGAGCATACCTCATGCACAAGTCATGCAATGGGAACTCGTCTAGCGAATAACATCTCTAGACGGAAACATGTCATCACGTGAGAAAGGCTTACTAGAAGACAAGAACGATAGTTGGTATGATGTGACTGCATAGGACTGAAGTCAACACTGACAGTTTCAGAGTACTTCATCCCCCACCACACACGGGAAAGGCCTGCATGGGCTAAAACCTAGAGGGTCGATGGTAAGCATTAGCCTAACCACCGATTGTACAACACTTCTTCATCTTTTTCGATCAGACTGTAACGCACAAGCTTAGAGTTTGAGTGGGGAAGAGTCACGTCCTCATTCCCCTAACTTGTATCTCACTTTCTTTATCTTACCATTTGATTATTTCGTTACATTGTATAATGGCTGAAGGCCTTTATCCTCGAATACAATGTATATTTATACACTTTTCAATCCATCCACGCCTCTATTATTCATCTTTCTTTATGTTATTTGTAGTTAGTTCTATGATGCATTTTCACTAAGTAGCATGTACTTCTACTGCTTAACATGTTAGTTGAGCTACATGTCACACTTGGCCAATGTATGTTGCCAACAACTCGAGAGGGTGAGTAGCAAGGACATGACTAACACACGTAAGGAAGAGTTTTCTCAACCTTGTGAGAGGACTTTCTTCATTTGTATTCTTACAGGCAAACAAGTGTGGACCAAGACGCCGAAAAGTTGTTGTCCTTAAATGAGAAGCACTCTCAGCAAAATATATAAGTATTACTAGATATAAACCATTTGGCCAATCCTAGTCATTTGGATTCTGAGCGGAAACCAAGTGTGGCGTTCAACGACTCCGAGAGGAGCGTGCATTAAACATAGAATAGCTTGATGAGTTATATTGCAGTGAAGTGGTCATAGAACTTGCTCGCATGATAACATGGAACCTTCCTTCACCACCTTCTTAACGCAAGTTAGTTCACTCAATCCTCCATTTTACGATAATTTATATCCATATGCATGAGTCTCTAGGTGATTGTAAATAATTTAAATTCTTTATATACATTCTTTTACTACAACAATCATAACACCTAACAAATAAGTAGACACTAGAACTAATGTCTTGAAACAATTCCTCGTGTTCAACTCTGAATCACCCAGGAAAACCTACTGTTTTGCTTGCACTTGGGCAAGCAGTAGGAAAACTTGGATTAAATGATGAATTATGTTTGACGCAATAAAAATGTACATAGTGAGCATTTCACATGCTATGATCATGACCTGTGACATATCACCTAGAATTGCATACGCAATATAGAAGGATAATGTGAGCACAAACCGTGCGATGAACCTAGCCAGTGATGTATTACAATTGCATTGAACGTCTGTGAACTACCATGTTTAAGTACTAACCTAACCAACACATCGTCATTCTATAACAACCAGGGTATCTTATCACTAGAAGAAAATTGAGCATTAATGTCAATTTAAAACCAACGTTAAAGAGGTACGATGTCGGTTGGAAACTGACATCTATGATTGTATTCTTAAGGTCCTTTAATGTCGGTTGAACTCTGATATCGATTTAAAACCGACATTAAAATGACCAACAATGTTGATTTAAAACTCACATTAAAGAGGTATGATGTCGATTCTAAACTGACATCTATGGACGTATTATTAAAGCTTTTAATGTCACTTATGCTTTGACGTCAGTTTTAAACTGACATTAAAGATGCCTTTCAATTTCAATTTTGCTTTGATGTTAGTTTTAAATTGACATTATAGATCTTCTTCTGTGTTAGTTTGTCACATGCTTTTGTTAGTAATTGTTGATAAAATATTGTATGTGATCATTTTGTTATTGAAAATAAAACAAATATATATAAATATTTTTTCTTACGCCAACAAATCAATAAAATTAATATTCTTTTAGAAACTATAATATTTCTCTTTTAAATGTGTACATACAAAATGAAATCTTAATATTGTGTTTATATATACAATAGCCTGACTCCAACAACAAAGAAAGCGAGAAGTTTAACTAAGTAACCTATCAACAAGTTACATTGATCATCATTTGTCGTAGAAAAAGAGTTATATTGAGAGAGTTGGTTGTCAACTTTGGAGGGTCCAAATTAGCTAATTGGACATCGTTGTTGTTGGATCGCCTCTACTATGAGTCAACATCTAGAACAAAAAGAATTGGCAAGCTTGTAAAGACAATCTTGAAGATAATTTAACACAATCTCCTGTAAGTGTAAAGACAACAGTACAACCTCCTAAAATAAAACCATTAACAACAACAATAGAATACATATGCTAATGTTCCTACCTTGGACTCTCTCCCAACGTTTGTTCTCTTTTTGGACCAAAAACCATAAGTTTCAACCACAAAGAACCTCAAAAAATAAATCAACACATTTAGACTTAACCAAATTGAAAACAAAGTTGTTCAATTATCTAATAAAAGTAATAGATTGATTCTTATCTACAAAGAGAGGAAAAAGAAAAGCAAGAAAAGTAATTAAGATTGTTCATAGATATTTTGACCAAACTTCAAAAGTTGAAATATTGATTCAAAAAACCTTGTTGTGCAAAAAATGAACCTCCTCTAATGCCTACAACAAACAACAACGAGATGAGTGTTTATCCCAAATATTAGTAAGTGTAAGATGTTGAAGATTTTGAAGACTAAAACCTATCATTGAGATCATTCAGGATTTTTTTTTTGAAAAAAAATGGAAAGGATAAGTACAATAAACATTGTATTGGGCATGTTCACTACAATTTTTTTTTTCACTTTTATAGTGAAGAGATGGCAAGCCATAATTGTGATAAACTTGTCGTAGTTCTGTACTATTAATGCTCTTGAAAGAAGCCCTTGAAGGAAGAGGAATACTCAAGTAGACTAGCATATAGAATATGCAATTCAAACACATACAAAATGCAATGTTTCATGTAACACAATTTCATCCCACTCAAATTTACCCTCATTTCAATTTTCCAAGCAAGAATCATGTTAAATAAAACAAACTCATAAACTCTTCAAGCAGGAGAGATATCTAACAAAATTATCTACTTTGCCTATATATGCCCATTTTTTTTTCTTTGGAGCTATCAAGAGCTCTTCCACCGAACTCCTACCTCAATTTCAAATTCTCAAGAACAAAGAAGAATTTAGAAAGAGTAGGAGAGACAATGCAACTATCTTTTATATTCTTACATGATGCTACTTCAAGGCTTTGAAGATCCTTCCAATGAAGAACTATCGACTCCAATCGTTTGGTCGTTAACAACGAACATCTTTCAACCAAAAGTAACTTCACCCTCTTGTGCAAAAAGAGAAAGTAAACACAAAAACTAGTGATATATTAAAATGTCATAGTTATATAATAATTTTTCAACATAACAATGAATGCAATTGAAACAACCCATAACTAATCAACAAAATGTTGGAAAATGAACTAAGGCTAAACGCAACGAAATTAACATAAAAAAATCTCTAACCCTAGAACATAAACATGCCGTGCATAAATAATTAAATCACGAATAAACATACCTTTATGTCACTATTTCAAATTCGAATTGCCTTTGTTACGATAAGAACGATCCTCCAAATTTGTATCACCCAAACACTATGAAATCACAAGCGTTCAGCGTAACACACTAAACGTATAGTAAGTAGAACAACTTATCTCTTTTCATACAACTTAAACGCCTTATTTTCTTTTGCATAAGAAAATGAAATACAACAACTTACAACTTTTACAGATGTATCCTTGATACTGCATTCTCTTTCACTTTTTAGCCATTTACGCGACAGACAAAGATGATACATCAGAATGAGTTTTAACTTCTCTTTATTAAGTTAACACCTTTACAGGGTTTAGAAATTACAAATATAACTCTTTAAACTCTCTTGGCACTGATACATTGGCTATTGCCTCTATTTTTTCTCGCTCACTGCCCAATGTTGCTTCTTGAGGCAGCTACTTAGTCATGTGAACCCTTCTTTTTTTTTACCCGACTCTTTGACTCTTTTGCTCTTTAAGATCAGAGCCAACTTCTTGTCATCCTCTATTAAAGGTAGCACTTCCTCCTCTGCCTAGGTTGTCCAACTACCTCTCTTAGTGCTCTACGTTAGGGCTACTCTTCCCCTGACTCAGCCCCTTGGCTCTCTGGTTCACTGGATTAGTCCTCACCAACTTGGATCTTGCATTCGCCAACCTTCTAAGTTGGGTCATTCGCAATAAGAGGCGATTCACTTACCAATCAACCCTTAGTTGTAATAAAAAATTTCCACGGCCAATGTGCGATACAGGACTATGGAGACACTCCACCTTCCTTCCTTAACTTGGCTATGAAGCCTTAGAATGAACATTTGCATGACCTTAACGCCTAACAATCTGAGAAGGGAAACATTTAAAAAGTAAGTCAAACGGACTTAGTGAGTGATGATTTTGAGGAAAACCTTCTTAGGAAAAACACCATAGAAACAATAATAATATGGTTCTATCTTTCTCTTAAAAGAGATAGAAAAAAAGCTACCATCTTTAACATGATAGTGATTGCCACTCTTTGGTATGTTTGGATTGAAAGAAATAGCAAAATTTTTAAGGGTCAGAAAAAGTCGTTCACGAAGGTTTGGAAAGATATTAAAGCTCTTATGCGACTGTGGACAAGTAGATTTTCTTTATTTTCAAACTACACTTTCAAGTCTATAGTTCTCAATATCAATGCTTTTTGTGTAATTGTATTGACTTTGGGTTTCTCTTAGGCTTCCCTTCTAGACCTTGTTTTTGTATTCCTGGCTTCCAGTGTACTATATCTTTATCTATAAATAAAGTGAGAATGATGATGGTGCTACGGAGGTGTTCACCTAGTAGAGATATCATGGTGCACCTACTTGACCTATATCATATATTTTTTTAAAAAATAGATGTAATATGAAATGTTTGACTAACAAATCACGAGTTTTAGATAAAATGAGACTAATTATAAAAAAAATTGATGGGTTTAATTTTGTGTCTACTTTTTGGATTTCAGAGATAATTTAAAACAAATGAGAAAATAATGTATTTTATGTAGATTTAAATTATTAACGGAAATTTTAACAAAAATGGAATAGTTGATAACACACCTACAAATTATAGCAAAAATTTAGATTTTATCAATTATCAAAATATTTTGATTTATTTTGCTATATTTGAAGGTGAGGTTAAACATTTGGAATAATTTAATTTAGGAGCATTTTAAAATATATTAAAAAATTGTAATTATTTAAAAAAGATAAAAACTATATCACAATTTTCTTTAGTGAATTTAAGTTTTTTTTAAGGAACATTTTTAAAAATAGTAAAATAAATTAAAATATATACTTAGAAACTATATCAAAATTTCGAATTCTATCAATGAAAGAAACGGATAGACTTCTATCACTATCTATCAATGTCACCGATAAAACCATATTTTCATATGTTCTAAATATTTTGTCAAATTTTTTTATTTTTGACAATTCCTTTTTTTCTTTAATCCTATATTTTGTAAATAGTTTCATCTATAAAATTTTCTTTATCTCAAATGATTATATTCTACGTTTTTTGAACCAAAATTAAGATAATGTAAGAAGTTAGCAATTGATTTAAATTAATTTGATGGATGAATTAAGAGTGATTTGTTTAAGGATTAGAAATTTTGGATTATCCTAACTAGCTTGAGATGGCCAAGATTGAAAAAAAAAGAAAAAAACAATAGTTTTCACATTGAATTCATGATTCAAAACAGAGAATACAATGTGTTGAATATTTATATACAATCCCCAATTCATAAATCCCCAATAATGAATAAATCTGTATACCCAACATTATACAACACAAGGTGGTGGGTTTTGAACCCCAAAAGTAGCAATCTTTGCATTCGAACATGAAGAAACAATGGTTGTATTCCTCAAGTTGGTGCCTCCATAACTCAAGTTAATGTCCCTCAACTCTACCCCCTCGCATGGAAACAATTTGCTGCACTCCAACAACACTGCCACATTCGTTGTCGAAGTTCCCCGAATGTTTTTGAATTGTACGTTGCTAACCTTCCAATTTGATTCCTGCATGCACATGTAAGTTTAGTAACACGTACGTTATCGTTAAATCACTATTAAACTCTAAAGATTAAGATCATCTGTTTCTTTTAATAAGATATACAAGAAGAAGAAACATTAGACAGTGCACATCTCAATTTTCGATTGACATTTTCTTAACACTCTGAGTTTATGCTCTTGACATCTCGACTGGATTAAACTAATAACATGGTTAGTTTTTATTGTTATTATTTACCTTCTTCTTCTTAGTGCCATAGGTTTGATCGATAATTATAGGATTTTTTACGTTGTACATTACAATGTCTTCAAAGATAATTCTCGAGGCTAACCCCGAGACAGGGCTAGCCCAAGTCTTGATTCTGGCACCATTGGTGGCATTGAAAATGGTGCAGTTCTTTACTAGAACGTCATAGACACCCTTTTCTTTCGAGTACTTGCCCAAGCTGCCCACACTGAAAAAGATGAATAATGGAAAGCTTTTAGGTGTTTTCCTTTGTGTCTATTTAATCTTTCACTTCTTTTTTAGAAAGTGTACTATTTACCTAAGGCCATGTCCAGGGCCGCAAGTGACATTGGTGACGGTTATATTCTCTGTACTGTGACCAATGGAGACACAATCATCACCTGTGCCAATGACACTATTGGCAATGGTGACCAATTTTGAGGTGCTAAGATGCATTCCATCGGTGTTGGGACTATTATGCGGAGCTATAATTTTCATGTTAGTAGCAGTGAAATTGTAGCAGTAGAATACAGACGTGTGAAAGCCCATGCTGTTTACCGAAGTGAGCCCATCAACAATGGTGTGATTTAATCTCGTGAATTTAATCGACTGCAAAAAAAAAAAAAAAAAAGATCAAAGAATTAATCACCATCGTTCAAAAGACATTTTTGAATATCGCATAATAAGTAAAAATATTTAAAGTAAAATTTCATATTCTTATCGAGAGGATATATGGAATTTTGCTATATATTTTCTAAATAATTTTAATAGTTTATGTAATTTAAAATAATTTTTCATTTTTAAATATGTTTGGTCTATCGCAAGTTCTTTTAGATACGTGTTAGACACAAATCAAAAAGTTTGGAGTGTAAAATACTTGTAATTTAAAATGAAAGGCAAAAATATATAGTTACGATTGGAAGAAGTTGGCATAAGTTGTTTTTCTTGCAGTCGTTGTAGGGCCAAACGGAGAGGCCTTGGCCGTCAAAGACGCCGGAGCCGGTGAGGATGAAACCAGTAATATCTTCAATGGAGAACCATTCTGGAGAAGAATATGCACTAATATCGGTGGTGGCCTTTACAGTTCCTTGATTTTCAAGGGTGATGGGAAAGCTTTTGCAAGGACCGGCGAAAGTCACCGGACCCACCAAAAATGTGCCTTGTGGGATCAAGAACTTGGCCGGACCGACTGTGTTTCGGCAAGCTGCAATCCATGTTGTCATGAATGCCTGCCAAATGAAAAATAAAAAAAAAAATTATAACTCTTTTTGCCAAAAAAATGTTGAAATAATTGTACCATCCATATCCACCAAAATAGAATAGAAGAAAAATTGACATCGGTTTAGAATAATATAACAGTAGAATTTAATAGCAAAAAATATATACAATTTCCTATAGTCATCAATTTAAAGATAATTAACTCAAATTAAAAGGTTTGAAGTTGGTGTGTGTTGATATTTCTCACCTGTGCATCATCAGTTTTTCCATTAGCTTTAGCTCCATGTTTTGTAACATCAAAAACTGACCCACCATTCTGATTTAGATCAACATTTGCCTTAATGTCATTCACCGTGCCGCCAATGTTGGGAAGAGTACTGAAGCCAAGACGCCGGGGTGCTTCTGCAGGACGAAGAAACTGCTCATTTGTTGTTGGTACGATCCCCTTCAGACGATTTTGAGTGCCGGTGATGTCATCGAAAACGACAGCACAACATTGCCAAGCAAATACTAAGAGAAGGATTTGAATGAGGCTAAGATTTCTTGTCATTCTGATGGTTAAGTGTCTTAAATAATTTGGATTCAATAGCAAATTGGAGCGTTTTTTCCCCCTGGATTTTTATTTCCAATGATCAGAAGTATTTATATATGCATGTTTAATGGAAAAACTAAATTTAGAAGACGAGAACAAAGTTTAATAAGTTTGGAGAATTATTTCAAATATTATGTGTTAATTAGGTAGTTTGTTTAATTTTTTGCCTTCCATTAATATATAAGTTGTTTTTTTTTTATTAACAATAATTCAGTTTCTTAGACATGAGTTCAACAATTTAGGGTCAAGCTCATAAGTTTGGTAATGTGGATCAGAAGATTGTTGTAAAGATCATTAATCCGTAATTAACATATTTATAATGTACTAGTTGGTAATACGTGCTATGCACGTTAACTTTTCACACAAATAGTATGAAGTTATATTTATTTACTCATGATTTTTTAAAATACATTTGTTATATCATTTCTAGAGAGATCTCTTACTCAAGACTTGATAAATGATAGCTTTAAGTCAATGGTATAAAAACATTCCATTCTATTTTTTTAAAAAGTACTATAATTCTTTTTATAGCAATAAAAAAAAGTTATAAAAGATGTTCTATAGCTATTTTAGATACATTATTGAAAGTCTCTTATTTTTATTAGCATTATTCATGTTAATGAGGATGGATTTTAATGTTAATGGACTTCTTTTATTTTACAAGTTGTTTTGCAAATAACATTGTAAAATCAAATTATAACCATATACATATTTATGGAAGTTATTTGCCTAGGAAAGAAAGATGTAATTCACATTTCAACAAAATCTACAATAATAATTATAATGGAAATCTACAAATTTATAACAAACAAAAGAAATAAAGCACTATATTCATTCAAAATGTTTGATATAATCATCAAAAGTATGTTCCAACAAAACCTTCATACCATTCTTTTCCTTCATCACGATGGGTTCAAGTCGAAGGCTCCATTCTCTAGCTTTGGATTTTTCTTGGGTGAGATTTCAACTACATCCACGAGTTAAGGACTCCATTAGTGTTCACCATCAAGCCCTTCAATGACAAATCATATAAATGATAAACAAAAACACTACACTACTACAGAAATTGGTTTACTTGACGTAATACAGTGTCAAGTAAACGTATACTTGACATTTTTTAAAGCGTCAAGTAATCGGCTGTCTATTATAGTAAAATTACTTGACACTAAAAAACCGTCAAGTATACGTTTACTTGACACTTAAAAACCATCAAGTATACATTTACTTGACACTAAAAAACCGTCAAGTATACATTTACTTTACACTAAAAACCGTCAAGTATACGTTTAGTACAATTTTTTTTTTCACTTTTATAGCAAAGAGATGGCAAGCCGTAATTGTGATAAACATGTCGCAGTTATGTACTATTAATACACATGGAAGAAGCTCGTAAAGGAAGAGGAATGCTCAAGTAGACTAGCATATAGAATATGCAATTCAAACACATATAAAATGCAATGTTTCAAGCAACACAATTTCATCCCACTCAAATTTACCCTCATTTCAATTTTCCAAGCAAGAATCTTGTTAAATAAAACAAACGCATAAACTCTTCAAGCAGTGAAGATATCTAACAAAATTATCTACTTTGCCCATATATACCCGTTTTTTTTTTTTTTTTCATTGGAGCTGTCAAGAGCTCTTCCACCAAATTCCTACCTCAATTTCAAATTCTCAAGAACAGATAAGAATTTAGAAAGAGTAGGAGAGACAATGCAACTATCTTTTATATTCTTACATGATGCTACTTCGAGGCTTCGAAGATCATTCCATTGAAGAACTATCGACTCCAATCCTTTGGTCGTTAACTCAGAACATCGTTCAACAAAAAGTAACTTCACCCTCCTGTGCAAAAAGATAAAGTAAACACAAAAACGAGTAATATATTAAAATGTGATAGCCATATAATAATTTTTCAACATAACAACGAATGCAATTGAAACATTCCAAAACTAATCAGCAAAATGTTGGAAAATGAACTAGGCTAGACGCAACACAATTAACATAAAAAAATCTCTAACCCTAAAATGTAAACATGTCGTGCATAAATAGTTAAATCACTTACAAACATACCCTTATGTCAATGTTCCAAATTCGAATTGTCTTTGTTTCGATAAGAACGGTCCTCCAAATTTGTATCACCAAAACGCTGTGAAATCACAAGCGTTCTCTGGTAGTATCCACACATGAATTGAGAACTCAACTTCTTGAATTCGGGTCTGCTAGAACCTCACATAGTGGGATTTTTTACTCTCGATGTAGAACAAAATTTTGTCTTTTGCGTGTATATGAAATAAGATGCCTAAGGTTTTATTTATAGACTTTCCAGGTTTCCTAATAAGCTTAAGATTTCCTAATATGCTTCTAATTCTCCAATTGGGCTTGTTAATTATCTAGCTCAAAGACAAATTCGACCTAGTTCTTTTGTGTGCGACTCGTTAGGTTAATTTAATATGGCAATAAGTTCATAACTTGTTGATGGCTCATAAGAAATACTTAGTCTCTAGGAAGACATTATGGCTACCCATATTAAATTAAGTCGATGATCCAACATAACCTAATATAATTATTGCTTTAATCTTTTTATCACATGATATCTATAATTGAATATAAGACCATGCATTTATAGCACGACCATGCATTTCCACAGTCACGCTTAATCGAGGGGCCCAAAGATATATCTCCATAACAAGAGGGCATCTTGATTAATCATTGTCCACTACAAAATGCATAACATATTCGAGTACAACCTTTATAATTATCCGGTTAAAGATAACGTTTGATTGCATCAAAAGAGATTAATTCTTATGTTTGCCACTATAATAATCTCAGGTCAAAGATAAAAACAATCAATTATTTGAGATTATTTATGATACATATCCATGTAAAAATCTAAAAAAAGGCTTAGTCCAATTCTTATTGTCTAATAAGAGAATATAATTATAATTTATGTCTCTACATATATAATCATCCAATGATTATCAATTAAAATTCATACTAATCTTAGTTTATTATTGTTCTCACAATAATAATCGATTAGGGACATTTAGAATATAATAACATATTCATGGATATAATGGATCGGATTTTAATACATCATGCGATATAATGGATTACACCCCATTGTAATGTCCCCACGAAGTATTAAAGTCTTAGCACCTATGACCGAACTTATCATGCTCCTACAATAAGTCAGTTAACCAAAAATGATTTTATATTCTATGTATAGATACCATAGACAGAATGAAGAAAGATTAAAAATAATGCAACATTTTTTTCAAGTTACTATTTTCTAAACCAACCTAGAATTTTGATGACATTGCCCATTTCCTTTGTCAAATACAATGAAATGGGCATGTCCAATATTATGGTTGCCATCAGTTTACTCACAATTTTTTAAGTGAAAAAACACTTGAGAGCACATAACCAATCATTCTATTGAACCCTATCCTGCAAAATCTCAACCTTGCAATAGATAGTAAATTAATTCAAGTAAAGTAATCAAATTCCAATTTTTTGAGATATTTTCTAAATCCATTTGTCTTATTTTATTAAGATTTTAAATTTTTGGGTGTTAATTTATTGGAGTTTGGTAAGAAAGAGAAAATTTAATTAAGGGAAAAGAAGGGTTAAGGAAATATATAACCTTTAATATTTAGTGGAAAAAGAAATAATAGTAATAAAGTAATAATAATAATAATAATAATAATATATCCTTATCGTTATTTTTGGGAAATTAAAAGTGGCTCATCATTTTTGAATCATTCTACCCCTTCTTAAATTCTAATTTTATACTATCAACCAAATTTTATTGTTTTTTTTTCATTTATGATTATTAAATTAATATAAAAAATATAATTATCATTAACCAATTATAATCTTTCCAAATTCTCACATTCATGCGTGGCTAGAATATGAAAAGTTATCTCTTTATTTCTATAATTTAATTTTTAAAATTTATAAATATATTTTAATGATGAGATTCCAACAGGTTTTGTAACTTTTATCTTCTATAACTATATAAAGAACTCTCTTCCATCTTTCTTATAAACATTTGAATTTCCTCTTCTACTTAGTTTTGTTTTCTTGGACTTTTTACTCACCATGTTTTGTTTTGTCTCGTTTATATTGATATTTACTTTTGTGTTGCAATTGCAATAGATATTTGAGTTTTCTCTTCTACTTAGGTTTGTTTTCTTAATCTTTTTACTCACTATGTTTTGTTTTTTCTATTAATTCGTTTATATTGATATATACTTTTGTGTTGCAATTGCAATAGGTTAATACTTTGGAGGAAGACTTGAAGAACACATGTATGAGATACAAAATTGAAACAATGTCATTAGGAAAGCTAAGTTCAAGAATTCTGACTTCTTTTTATAGCAATAAGTGCATGCTTTGATTTAGTATTTTGAGTTAAGTGTACAAAGGTTCTTTCTTGGGATGTATTTAGCTTCTTTTCAATAATAATCTCAATACTCTAATGAACTTTTCTAACTTGTACCAATTCTTAAAAAAACTTTAATTCGTAGTACACTATTATTAGTCGTACATAATTATAGTCTGAATTTCTCGAAAAAGTAACAATCTTATCTTTACTTTCTTATTATCTTAAAATGTTTTAGGTAAGTAATTAGTATCTAACATTTTTTATAAAAAAAATGATATAAGTTTATAAGTTGTTGGTGGACATTTATGATTATGGGTTTATGGTTAATTCAAAATTTGAGAATGAATGAGTTTGGATAAGTCTCTTTATTCTAAAAAAATAAAAATAAAAAGTAAGATAATGGTTACAAATATTTCAAATTCCATCAACCATGTAGCCAAACAAAGTAACATATCTATCGTAGCAAATCAGTTTTCCATTTCTATACTAAATTGACTCATTTGTAGTATATATGTCAATCCTTGAATTTTTTTATAATAAAAAAAATCACGTGTTAGATGAATTTTAGATTTATCCTAGTTTATTGAATTCTTATTTAAATTATTGTTATTAATGCATCGTGGAAAGTTTGTAGATTTTATGGTGAACATGAATTTGTATAATACATTTGAAAGTTTATAGTTTTTTTTTTTCTTCTCTGTTTCTTCCTCAAGCCCTAGTTCTTGGTTCCCCTACAAATTTTCTCCCTTCTTATTCTCTATTTGCTTGCAAACATCGACCGTCCCAAATCCCCTCTTGTCCGAACCGCAGACGTTCCACCGTGTTGGAGTCAAAGCGCCGTCGCTGTACTGTCCTCACGCTTACAAAGCAGCTGTCGCCTTCCGCTCCAGGCGAACAGGGACGTCGTCGGTCGCTTCTGTCTTCTCGCCGGCTTCGTTACTTAGTGGAAGCGGTTGTCTTTCAGACCCGAGCCACTTCGCCGCTACGATCCGATCTGCCTCCGTTTTGCAAAGCCGTCGTGTGTTTTTCCCTTCCTTCCAACCGCATGTGACTCCCTTCTAGCCGCGATTTCCAAATTCGACCCACGCCCAAGTCGATTGCACTTTCTTTTTTTGCATTATCTTCAGAACCACTACCGCTGTATTATTGTAAGATTATTTGGTAGTGAAAAATTGTGAAATTTTGTAGATTGTTCCATTGCTATCGTAGGTGTGGTTCTTGGGATTTAATGTTGAAATTGTTAATTGATTTTTTGAAGGTATTGAAGGTAGCGCTTGAGTTACTTGGGTTCGCAACAAACATTAGATTTTAGTTGGAACTCATTTCGTGAATATTTAGGTAAGTTGTGAAAAATCACATTGGGTTGATTTTAAATGAATGATACGTTGGAGAGAGATATTGAGTAATTGTCTTAATGTTTAGGTTCGTTTTTCGTAGACCTCAACGTGGTTAAGGGGCTTACCTAAATTTAAGGTAAGGGATTCTCTACTACTCGACTCACCACCGATATATATATACGTATGGATGTAGACTTGGTGTTGAATGTATACTGTGAATGACTGGAAACATATATATACATGAATTGACATAGACTTGATGTTGAATGCATATTGTGATTGTCTGGGATTATATATATATATGTGTGTGTGTATGGACGTAGACAGGATGACAATTCTTATCATCCTCTTCTTTCTTGCTTCTCGCCACTAACGTTGCTCCATGTAGAGGATACCTAGAGGTATAAAGGTAGCACTTCCTCCTCTGCCTAAGCTGTCCAACTACCTCTCTTAGTGCTCTACGTTTTTTGAACCAAAATTAAGATAATGTAAGAAGTTAGCAGTTGATTTAAATTAATTTGATGGATGAATTAAGAGTTATTTGTTTAAGGATTAGAAATTTTGGATTATCCTAACTAGCTTGAGATGGCCAAGATTGAAAAAAAAAAACCAATAATTTTCACATTGAATTCATGATTCAAAACAGAGAATAGAATGTGTTGAATATTTATATACAATCCCCAATTCATAAATCTCTATAAATCACCAATAATGAATAAATCTGTATACCCAATGTTATACAACACAAGGTGGTGGGTTTTGAACCCCAAAAGTAGCAATCTTTGCATTCGAACATGAAGAAACAATGGTTGTATTCCTCAAGTTGGTGCCTCCATAACTCAAGTTAATGTCCCTCAACTCTACCCCCTCGCATGGAAACAATTTGCTGCACTCCAACAACACTGCCACATTCGTTGTCGAAGTTCCCCGAATGTTTTTGAATTGTACGTTGCTAACCTTCCAATTTGATTCCTGCATGCACATGTAAGTTTAGTAGCACGTACGTTATCGTTAAATCACTATTAAACTCTAAAGATTAAGATCATCTGTTTCTTTTAATAAGATACACAAGAAGAAGAAACATTAGACAGTGCACATCTCAATTTTCGATTGACATTTTCTTAACACTCTCAGTTTATGCTCTTGACATCTCGACTGGATTAAACTAATAACATGGTTAGTTTTTATTGTTATTATTTACCTTCTTCTTCTTAGTGCCATAGGTTTGATCGATAATTATAGGATTTTTTACGTTGTACATTACAATGTCTTCAAAGATAATTCTCGAGGCTAACCCCGAGACAGGGCTAGCCCAAGTCTTGATTCTGGCACCATTGGTGGCATTGAAAATGGTGCAGTTCTTTACTAGAACGTCATAGACACCCTTTTCTTTCGAGTACTTGCCCAAGCTGCCCACACTGAAAAAGATGAATAATGGAAAGCTTTTAGGTGTTCTCCTTTGTGTCTATTTAATCTTTCACTTCTTTTTTAGAAAGTGTACTATTTACCTAAGGCCATGTCCAGGGCCGCAAGTGACATTGGTGACGGTTATATTCTCTGTACTGTGACCAATGGAGACACAATCATCACCTGTGCCAATGACACTATTGGCAATGGTGACCAATTTTGAGGTGCTAAGATGCATTCCATCGGTGTTGGGACTATTATGCGGAGCTATAATTTTCATGTTAGTAGCAGTGAAATTGTAGCAGTAGAATACAGACGTGTGAAAGCCCATGCTGTTTACCGAAGTGAGCCCATCAACAATGGTGTGATTTAATCTCGTGAATTTAATCGACTGCAAAAAAAAAAAAAAAAAAAAATCAAAGAATTAATCACCATCGTTCAAAAGACATTTTTGAATATCGCATAATAAGTAAAAATATTTAAAGTAAAATTTCATATTCTTATCGAGAGGATATATGGAATTTTGCTATATATTTTCTAAATAATTTTAATAGTTTATGTAATTTAAAATAATTTTTCATTTTTAAATATGTTTGGTCTATCGCAAGTTCTTTTAGATACGTGTTAGACACAAATCAAAAAGTTTGGAGTGTAAAATACTTGTAATTTAAAATGAAAGGCAAAAATATATAGTTACGATTGGAAGAAGTTGGCATAAGTTGTTTTTCTTGCAGTCGTTGTAGGGCCAAACGGAGAGGCCTTGGCCGTCAAAGACGCCGGAGCCGGTGAGGATGAAACCAGTAATATCTTCAATGGAGAACCATTCTGGAGAAGAATATGCACTAATATCGGTGGTGGCCTTTACAGTTCCTTGATTTTCAAGGGTGATGGGAAAGCTTTTGCAAGGACCGGCGAAAGTCACCGGACCCACCAAAAATGTGCCTTGTGGGATCAAGAACTTGGCCGGACCGACTGTGTTTCGGCAAGCTGCAATCCATGTTGTCATGAATGCCTGCCAAATGAAAAATAAAAAAAAATTATAACTCTTTTTGCCAAAAAAATGTTGAAATAATTGTACCATCCATATCCACCAAAATAGAATAGAAGAAAAATTGACATCGGTTTAGAATAATATAACAGTAGAATTTAATAGCAAAAAATATATACAATTTCCTATAGTCATCAATTTAAAGATAATTAACTCAAATTAAAAGGTTTGAAGTTGGTGTGTGTTGATATTTCTCACCTGTGCATCATCAGTTTTTCCATTAGCTTTAGCTCCATGTTTTGTAACATCAAAAACTGACCCACCATTCTGATTTAGATCAACATTTGCCTTAATGTCATTCACCGTGCCGCCAATGTTGGGAAGAGTACTGAAGCCAAGACGCCGGGGTGCTTCTGCAGGACGAAGAAACTGCTCATTTGTTGTTGGTACGATCCCCTTCAGACGATTTTGAGTGCCGGTGATGTCATCGAAAACGACAGCACAACATTGCCAAGCAAATACTAAGAGAAGGATTTGAATGAGGCTAAGATTTCTTGTCATTCTGATGGTTAAGTGTCTTAAATAATTTGGATTCAATAGCAAATTGGAGCGTTTTTTCCCCCTGGATTTTTATTTCCAATGATCAGAAGTATTTATATATGCATGTTTAATGGAAAAACTAAATTTAGAAGACGAGAACAAAGTTTAATAAGTTTGGAGAATTATTTCAAATATTTTGTGTTAATTAGGTAGTTTGTTTAATTTTTTGCCTTCCATTAATATATAAGTTGTTTTTTTTATTAACAATAATTCAGTTTCTTAGACATGAGTTCAACAATTTAGGGTCAAGCTCATAAGTTTGGTAATGTGGATCAGAAGATTGTTGTAAAGATCATTAATCCGTAATTAACATATTTATAATGTACTAGTTGGTAATACGTGCTAAGCACGTTAACATTTTTCACAAATAGTATGAAGTTATATTTATTTACTCATGATTTTTTAAAATACATTTTTTAGCTTCATTTCTAGAGAAATCGATAATTTTGTTAGATATCTTCACTGCTCGAAGAGTTTATAAGTTTGTTTTATTTAACGATTCTTGCGTTTTATTTAACGATTCTTGCTTGGAAAATTGAAATGAGGGTAAATTTGCGTGGGATTAATTATCGATGAAATTGTGTTGCTTGAAACAATGTATTTTGTATGTGTTTGAATTGCATATTCTATATGCTAGTCTACTTGAGCATTCCTCTTCCTTTATGGGCTTCTTCCATGAGCATTAATAGTGACATGTTTATCACAAGAATAATTATAATTGATGTCTATTTTAGGATTAATATTTAAGGATATAACATTTAAAAAAAATTACAAATTCTACTTATTGGAAGTCTCATATGATAGCTTTTCGCAAATCAATTGACAGCTTTTCTCAAATCAATTGACAGTAAAACCTGGAAAGTTGTCATCTCCGATTGGGAATCACCTACTATTACTAGATAGGGTAAAAAAATTGTTTTTCAATTTGTTCATGAGGGGGTAAATCTTGATAAAAGTAAATCCTCGAACAATAACATAAATGAGTTAATTGCCATGTTAACCAAACAATCTGCTACAGTTGTTAAGAAATTTAGGAACACAAATAATTATGGCTCTAATAGTAGAGATCAGAACAACTATAAAAGAAAAAAGTTTGACAAGTCAAGTGGTAGAGAAATAAGATCTTTTGAATATAGGGAGTGTGAAGGGTATGGTCATTATCAAGTTGAATGCCCTCATTTTTCTAGGAGACAGAAGAAAAGTGTTGGTTCTACTCTCTCAGATGAAAAGTCTGATGATAATGAGGAAGAATATAATAAAGCTTTTATCAGTATTTTATGTAAAGATGATTTTGTATCTTGGGTTGAAGATTCAATTTTAAATAAAGAAAATATCATGTCATATGATCAATTGTAACATCAATGAGAGGAAGGTTCATTAGACCGTGTTGCTTAGAAGAAGAAGATACAGGAGTTGCTCGATGAAAATCAACGATTGTTGACTAATATCTTCATTAAAACTGAAACTGAAAGAAGTACAAATAGAGTATAAACACATGTCAAATTAGTGAAAATGTTGAATTCTGGCACGGATGATCTAAATCAAATCCTCAATACCAAAAAATTGAGTTCAAATAAGCACAGTCTCGGTTATAATTCATCGGGACATGCAGATAAACAGAAAAACTCAACTTGTTTCGACAAAGATTAAGAGAGATTTTGAGGAGAGTTTAGCAAAGTTAGTAAAAAATAAACCTATTTATAAAAATTCAAGGATCTGGACTTGCCATTACTGTGGTAGAAAATGTCATATTAGACCTTTCTGTTTTAAATTATAAAGAGATGTGATCTATCATCAGAAGATGTCATACAAAACAAGGCTCAAACATATTGTTCAGAAATCTAAGCCTGTTACTCTTCAATCCTCTATGTTGCCCTCACTACATTTGAGGAAAGTTGTTTTAGGTTGATTGAAGTTATAGTGTGTAAAGGGAAGTCTTTTTTTATTATTATTGAAGTTGTTTTTGGTTGATTTGAAATTGTTTTTTTTATGAAGTTTTTCTTTGGGGGTTGATTGAAGTTTTTTTGGGTTGATTAAAGAGAATAACCTTTGATTTTGCAAAGTTAATCTTTGGGTTATTTTATTTTAGGATGTTGCTTATTTTTACCGATTTATTTTGCTTGTATATATATAGTTGGAGATATTAAGATATATGTATCTTGGTTTGAACTTGGATATAATTATATTAGTTAAGTTTTCTCCTAAAAAAATCTAACAATAATACAATATTCAACGATCATGGTTATGTTTTCTCTCTTATCCATTTGATTTTGGTGAGAGTTGTCTATCGATTGTCACAAATCCAATCTTGAGTTGGCCAAGACAAAAGTATTCCGAGCTATTTTTTCTATAGTTTAAAAGGACATCTTAACAAAAACTAAATGTGAAATTAGCTAGATAATGACAATTCAATAGGTTGAGATGTGGTCGTAACTAAGGATATAACCCAAACGCCAAAGTTGAGGTCACATTCACCATTATAACGAATCCAAGGGCACTAAAGTAGGTTGATGAGGTCAACACCAAGACTTAAGTGGCCGAACTCTTGAGTGTTTAGGATAATGAGCTAAATAGTGAGAAGTATAAAGTTATGAAGTCTAGAGAGTTGAGAACTGTTGGAACTCACAATGTAAGAAATTTATAATGTATAAAATTAATGATTTTTAGTGGTGAAATCCGCATACTCCTTGAGCCAAACAAAGAGTGAAATTCATAATTCACTACTTTCCTACTCTTACTTCGAAACTGTTTAGGATAAAAACACCCTAGAATTTAACCAAGGCTCAATAAGCTAAGTCAAATAGTCCAAAGACCTTCTAGACATCTTCAATTGCAACCATTTCATTTGGCACTTAATAGCTCAAGAATTCCAACGTGATTGTTAGGATATGAAGTCTCGGCATTGATTGCATGACGATGCAACCAAAGTTAAACTTCTTCCATCTAAACTATCATTAGACTCCTTAGCATCAAAATGTGTGTGAATTAACAATACATGGGCGCATAGTTATTTTCGTCCAAAAAGCAAACTTCACTACTCATCTTACAAATTTAATCCAATATTTTTGCACCAACACCAACTACCAGGGGATGTGGCAAACTGAGGACGATAAAATTGACACAAAACATATAAGTGTGAAAAAAAGAAAAACTATAGTACACACACACACATATATAATAAAAGTAGTTAGGTAACAAATTTTACTTTATAGTTAAAGAAATAAATAAAAAGTATATATTCGAATTATGAAAATGGGCTGGCAGTCTTTAAGTTGATGGAAAAAGTAGAGTTTAAATGGCTTTGGTTGTAGCCTGTCATTGCCTTGTGTGTCTGTATTGTCCTTTTTTTTTTAGTTTGATATTAATTTCCACCACATGTGACAACCATTATTATATTTATAATGTCTTCAAAACTATATTCTAAAATTAAAAATAAATTCAAAATGCAATACAACCATTCAAATTCAAATAATTATAATAATAATAATAACAACCATTCAAAGAAATGCCCAACATTTTGTGTCTCTTTGGCCTCCTCATTCCATTTATTTTGCTTTTCAATCAAACCTCACTCTCAAAATTAAATTAAATTTCCTGTTTTTTTCAAATCCCCTACTTAATATTATTTCATCTTTATTGTTAGCCTTCCACAACAGATTTGGACACAAAACTACTTTTGAGGCATTTTTTTCTAAGAAATAATGAATGTTAGTATGAAAACTACTCTCTTTTTTTCCTTCTTTTTTTGACTAAAATATAAATTGATATTTCTCTTGAAAACAATGTTTCTTAAAGGGAACAAAATTGAATATATCTATATTTCCCATTTTTGTTGCATTTATCTTTTAAAAATTGCAAAATTTATGGGTAGAAAATAATTACAAATACAGATATATAGTGAGAATGAAGAGATGTAGGTTAGTGATTACAATTAATAACATCAATGCATAAATTCTAATTAATGGTTGTTAGTTATTATTATAACTAATCAATTGAATGAACATGCATTAAATATTTTGATAAAAAGGGTTGTTATGTATCAAAAACGATAATTATGGTAAAAATATGTTAATTAATTTATTTAACCAACCAATTGCATTTGACTGTGTATGTATGTTATGTTTCAAATTAAAATTTAAAAAAATTTCTTCTAATCCATTTTTAGAAATTACATATCCTATATATATATGTCAATAAAATTAGTAAAAAGTTTGGGCACAACCTAAATATTTTTGTGGGTTAACTAGCACTCAACATAAATATGTTACGTGATATATTTTTTAATAATTTTTTTAAAAAAAATCTTTATGCAAATAAAATGAGGCATAAGATTAGGTATAACTAAATTGCACCTAATTATTCATTTTAACACTAAAAAAGAAACTTCGTTTTTAGAATAAAAATACATACTTTCAACTAATTTACTTGAAATGTAAAAATGAGTCGTTCAAAGGTATAATTAAGTCATTCAAGTTAAAGAAAATATAATTGATAAAATTATTCGGTCATTAATAATCTAACTTTTCTCCCCTATTCTTTAATTATCGTAATGCTTTAAGTGATAATAAAACCATGCGTACCCTTGGAAATATTTGGTCTTCATAATAATAATTATTATTTAATACAAATAATTATGTGGATGCTAATTACACACAATTAAGTTTTCTATAGTATAATTAATCCATTATTAATAAATATGGACTAGATATTAAAAGAATATGGTCCTTCAATTTTTTTTTCACAACACTTAAAACAAGTATTAACTAAATAAAAGAGAGTTGTACTTAGGAATTAATTAATTAAAAAAATATGTCAATTTGATCTTAACTTTACTGCCTATAACATCATACATCTATAACCTATATCTATAATATATATAAAGTCAAAATATGTATATATATTTTTAGACAACTTTATCATTCAATATTTTAATTAATTACAATTATACTCATATTCTAATTTGAAATAAACAAAAAATTTGAATTTTACGTTCAAAATTTTATATTTATTATAGAAGTAAATAAAATGGTTTAAATGTTATACTTATTATGATGTACTTAAAATTGTATTAAGAAAAGTTTATTCCAAATAATATGGCACGCACAATGTGTCTATCATAATAAATCTAAATTTTACATAACAATAAGTTAGATTAATATATAAATTAATAATTTATGAAATTTTAATTTCAATAAAATTATAGCAAATATTCATTCCAATTTGTACTACTCGTTTTTAAGTGATTATTTCATTAAATTACACTTTCATAATATCAAAATGAAGTTTATGATCATAAAATTAAAATCATGCACCTAAGATGTTTAAAAGTAAAAATTGATTTCTTTAAAGAAGTTTGGATAGGAAAATTTAACTAACAAACATATACTATAAAAAACAAAATGATGATACTACTGCATTTTTTTTAAATTTAGGTTAAGAAAAACAAAATGTTGTATGAAATTTATTAAGAATGTGATTTTAATAAATCTGTAAACACTAACGGATTGGAATGGAATGTGAAAAGTTATAATATATCGATATATTTTATATGTCAAGATGTTTTTATAATTTTATTTTTGATTGCAATAGCTATAAAGTTTTATATTACATTCATTCTCAAAAGTGTTTGGAAGGTTTTATTTTAAGAAAGTTATAAAATAAAGTATATAATAAGAGAATATAAAGAAACTAATAAATAATTAAGATTGGGAGGATAGGATAAAACTTAAAAAAATAGTTGACCAACTAAAATAATACATATCCTATTAATTATGTTTTGACCAATACTAAAAATCATTTAATTAAATTATATATAAACCAAAACCATGGTAAATTTTAAAATCTTAGCATTTTTTTTTTATAATAACGATGATTGTTAATAATATATTTGTAGATTTACAATATAATAGGTTTATCAATTTTATAATATGAAACAGTTTATAGTAAATAAAAATATAACTTTTTATTATAATAGAAAAAAATAAAATAAAAAATAACATGCGTTATAGAGTCATTAAACAAAAAGATATTATTAAAGAAATATTAATTTTAAGTTAAAAATTAAATAACAATATATTTCTGTTGATTTAAAATTATTGATTTAATAACAAAAGAGGTTTTCTTCCATAAATTTAATATTTATTAATTTTTGTTACAAAGTTGACTAAAAACACTATTAGTATATTCCTTAGATTTAAACTATTTTCACATAAAATATAGGATATAATATATTAAAAAAGAGTATTTATATCATGAATCAAGATAAATGAATAAAAACAAATTTCTATTTTAATTTTTATAGATTAAAATAGACGTGCAAAATATGTACATAGTAGGAACATTAATTTGTTTGAATGGCCGGCGTCTAAATTTTCATTACACATTATTAAATTGATAATAATAATAATAATAATTATTATTATTATTATTACTACTGCTACGACTTACAGGATGGTAATGTCAACCAAAATTTAAAGTAACAAAAAATCTAATTTAATTACTCAATATATATAACAATAATGATTTGACATTACATAATGAATCCTCCTTTATTTTATATTTTATAAAAAGAAAATTGTGAAGTGTTTTTATAAAAATGAAACCGTGCGTTTGATGTAGAATATTCGTAAAAGGATTAGCATATTCGAGAATGAAAATTAGTAGGCAGAATAGTTTTGGGAATTTAAAAATGTATTTCCAAAACTACCCGTTTGAGAAGGGTAAGGTGGTTACTAACGTGGGGTTCTTCTTCTTTCCATTTACTGTTTTGTATAATTCCTTACCTAACTCTTTCATCCACCAAAGGACGACTTCCCTTTTATTCACCTCTAAAACCGGGAATTCTAGCATTTATTTCCTGCTTACCTCTGTCGGTTCTATTTTTTTTTTTTTTCATTTTAACCTTTTCTTTTACATTACCTCAGTCCACCCCTTTCAATTCTTAACTTCTTTTTCTTGTAGTATAACATTTTTGTAACTTCAAACACCAACAACCTTCATCTTCCCAAAATTCTGATTCCTATTCACTTTTATACATATTTTACATTTCTTTAAAAAACACTTGAGTTCTTTACAAAATTCTATATAAAAGACAATATTTTGTTTTTACATTTTTTTTTTTTTGTTAGTTTTTAAATTTTGACTTATCTAAAAATATCCATAATTTTTCATATTTATGGAGTTGTCAGAAATTCAACTATTCAGTCGCAAGAAATAAAAACTATACAAAATTAGTTTTTACCAATAATACCTTCGTACAACTTCCATGCATTATTTACCATAGACAAAAAATATATTAAGAAAATGTGTGTGTATATATATATTATATTTGTAATTAATATCTGAAATAAAATAAATAAAAATGAACTATATATATAGAGAGAGATAAGAGAGTATAAATAGTTGATTAAGGAATTAAAGGTGTGAGATGTGATGGGTCCAGATCAACGAGTCTTTGGACAAGACATGGGTTGGTACGTACTACAAATAATATAATTAATCACCACACAAATCTCACTCTATGAAAACAACATGCACATGTATATGTTAATTATATATAGCCACGCCAAAAGTATATTAGTTTATGAACTTTCATCATTAATGAACTAATTTATTTGCAATATTTTTAGGGTATCAATACTTTGAAGGCTAAAACAAACAAATAGAAAAGTAAAAAAGAAATCAACTGTAATAATCTATACTTATTTCTTTTGAGGGTCGAAAGTTTATATTTTTATACGTTAACTTTGATGTTGCTTAAAAATTAACTTGCATTTTCTTTTTGTTTAGAGATTAAACATTATAGTGGAATTCATAATAGAGAAGAAATAAAATTTATGATTGTAATAAAGAGAAGAGGTTGGGGTATTCAAAGTTGAAAACACGAGGCCACGACGGGCATTTGAGTATGAGAGATATAATTTAATATAACGTCTTCTTTTACAATATAGTTTTAAAGTTGTTAATGGGGCTTTGGAGAGAGAACTTTGGTGGCTATGACCGAAACACTTTTAAAATAAAAGTCAGAAAGTATAAAAGTCATTATCGAATTTCTATGTTTTTTTTTTATTTTAAAAATAAAATTTGAATTTGAATATTTTAAAATTGAAATTCTAAATTGTCTTTTGACTCTGGTGTGGATCCTTAACTTCCTGCCCACGCCCACCAACCCTAGTTAGTTGGCTTGGTTGGTTGCTTATGGTTTTCTTATATATCTCACTCCTACCAAGTGAACTACTTTCATTTCTATTTATTCTACTTCTTAATTCTTTCTTATTTATTACCATATAACATTTATTTGTTGTTTTCGTGTGATTCTTTCTCCTAAATCGTAAAAATAACATCTAACATCACTACAATAATTAAGGAAGCAACGACAATTTTCTTCTCCAACGGAAGAGTGCAAGAGATTCTTAATTTAGTCTTTAACTCAGTTTAGTTAGTGGTTGAGGCTTATAAGTCCATTACACTGTGTATTTCATGTAGAGTGTAGGCTCATGTGAGCTTTCTAAAGAAAAGGAGAATATGTGAGAATCTAGGAAAAATCTTAAAGGAAAAGGAATTCAACCACCTAGCCCTGTAAATAAGGAAGTTAATTAGGAGAAAAAAAAGGTAAATTGTCTCACACTTGTGACAACTAACAATATCTATGATATCTTTTTTCATTTATCTATGTGTCTTCCAAATTTCACTTAAATCTTTTTTAAACTTTATTTTACGATCTAATTCATAAGGATGCATGAATATAAATGCTATTTAATTACCGTTCTTCACTTAAAAAATGGATATTAAGTGTGTTTAGATGCATTTATGTTTTTGTAGCTCCCTTAGTTATATTTGTGACATAACACACACATTTAGTTTGTATGTGTATTAAAACAATAATACTTCATTAGAACTCTATTTTATTATGTAATTAGGGGAGGGGTACGGAAAGAGTGGTTTGATAGTACACCAAGTATTGATCTTTCTTTCCTTCCAATAAATTGAATCATACATTTTTCATCCCAATTAGGACATTTCCACCTAATCACTTTTCTCCTTACTTTTTTATTATTTTGTTCCACTCACAAAGACGTGATTTCCTTTTGCTGTTTTTTCTCTTTTCCCCACTGCAATCACCTTTTTACTTTCAATTTTCCTCTTCTCGTTTTCAAAATTTAATTATTATATTTCGAAGAAGAAGAAAAAAAATATATATATATATATATTTTTATAGAAAAAATGATATATTAGAAAAAATGGTTAGAATACATGAAATATGTCAGAATCCGTATAATTAGGAATTAACCCTTTTCCTTCACCACCACCACCACTACCACCACCCTTAATTTGATTCTTCTTCTCTATTTCGCTGCAAAATACGTTTTCCACAAATGATTCCACATCTATTATCTTTTCTCCATTTCTCTCCTCCTCCCCCATTTCCGGCAGCGACGGCGGCCTCGCAATTTCAAGAACCATATCCCACTCTATTCCTTTGAAGAATTCATGCCTTTTTATTTCCTCCACTTCAATCCTCTTTCCAGGATCTTTCTCCAGTAACATCCTGATCAAATCCCTCAACGCCGTCGCTTCCCCGCACAGATCCGGCGTTTTCGTCAGAATCCGGTAAAACGTTTCCTTTCGATTCGTTCCCCTAAACGGCGTCGTTCCGTACAGCATCTCGTATAAAACTACGCCCAGTGACCACCAGTCCACCGCGAAGTCATGTCCCTTCCCGGCTACGATCTCCGGTGCCACGTAGTCCTCTGTCCCCACGAACGAGTTCGACTTCTCTGACGACTCCGATTCCGACTCCACCTCCGATCTTGGTTTCTCCGTCGCCGTAGCCTGCTGATCGGATTCTTCCGGTGATACGCCGGAGTTGCAGAACCGGTGAAAATGAAAGAATCGCTTCTTCTTCTTTCTCTTCTTGCTGTTCTTATCTTCTATCACAAATTTAGATTCCGTCAAAACCTCCGCCGCCGGCGACGGAGACGATTTGGGAGATCTTTGAGAGAGTCTTGTAGAGAGATCAAAATCCACAAGCATTATATGGCCGTTATGTTGAACCATAACATTCTCCGGCTTCAAATCTCTATAAACTATTCCTAAACTGTGTACATACTCCAAGGCCATGACTAATTCCGCTGCGTAAAATCTTCAAAAATTACCAGAAAAAACAAATCAATTGCAGTACAAATAAATAATTCAAACAATCAAATTTTATTCACAAAAAAAAAAAAAGAAAAAAAAAAAGAAAAACAGAGATCGGTCAATCAATAAATACCTAATAACGTCATCGGAGAACATTTTTTCCGTCTGTTTTTTCCTAAGAGCATTTAGATCTCGACCATTACAATAATCAATGGCGTAGCCTACAACTTTCTGAGTATCCAAAACTCCTTGCAATCGAGGCAAAAGCGGATGCCGGAAAAGCCGCAAGACTTCTCGTTCAAAGCAAACTCTCCGATACTCAGCTCCATCGTTATTGACAATCTTGGCCTTCCTCTGGATTAATTCCCTGGAAATCACCTTCAAGGCCAACCATTCGCCGTGATCCTCCGTGGGGTCTCGAGCCAAGAAGACGACTCCTTTGGCTCCACGGCCGAGAGCGGTGAGGACTTCCAAATTTTGAAAATGTAATTGAGGAATTTCTTGTTGTTGATCCCTCACATGGTTCATGGCGGAAAATAGAGATCATTCGGCAGAGGGAATCTGGGGGAAATGTGGGATGGGGATGAATATATACTTGATTTTTGTTCGTCCTTGTGACTCGTGAAAGCAATTTGCTTGGGGACGAAGGATTCCAAAATATTATAACTCCTGAAAATGAAATTTAACTGTATTAAAATGAGGGGTGATGGGCATGAGGGTAATTTGGTATTTTAAGATTTTGGAATGAGATGAAGCCACGTGGATCTAGGGATGAGGTGGCGAGATCTTGGAACAGGAAGCGTGTTGAAGATGACGCTATGGATGATGTAAAAATTGGGACAATATGTTGGTCTCTCTGAATCTTCCCATTTCTCGCTTCTAGAAAGTAGAAATTGCCAAATTTTAACATGCGCCAATAATCAACAATTCCTAATATAAAACTACAACTTTTTTAATATATATATATAATAGGAACGTTACTTTCTTTTCTTTCAATATTCTTTTTTTACATATTTTAAATTTAGTTAATTTCATTTACATTCAAATGTTATAATTGTATACTAAATTTTATGTTTTCTTTCAACTTTATTTTTCACTCACATCTCTCATTTCATCTCCAAAAAATTATTCTAGACCATAAAATTCTTCAAAATATTTACAAATAAACCATAATAAAGTTAAGAGAGATTATGCATTGAAGGTGATTATTTTAAAGAAAAATAAAGAAGTTGAGTGGGTAAATTTTGAGACTTATAGATTATATTCAAACAAAATTCAAATTTAATTGGTAAAATTAGAACATTTTGAACTTTAGAGAATAAATTGAAAACAAATTTGAAACTTAAGAATTAAAACTATAACACATTTTAAAATTTAAGGACCAAATAAAAATTCAACTCAAGATTTAAGGACTAAAAAATTATTTTTTCTCTAGACACTCCAAGAAAAAAACCATTCGTTGACACATAAAAAAGGCAATGAAAGAAAATGATCGGGAGATAACATTTTTGTCGATGGTCATCTTAGGTGTGGGAAGATAAAATCCATCTTTCGATTGTGTATAAATCGTGTCAGGAGATTAGTCTATCAACCTAGAGCATGGTTTGTTAGGTTTGCTTCCTTTCTTAAGTCTCTAGGGTACAGTCAAGGGCACTCTGACCATACTTTGTTTACAAAGGTCTCCAAGGTTGGGAAGGTTGCAGTATTGATTATTTATGGTAATGACATCGTTCTATTTGGGGACGACCACACTGAAATCATCCAATTGAAAAAAAGGATTGGTGATGAGTTTGAAATCAAAGACTTGAAAAAAATGAAATATTTCCTTGGGATAGAGGTAGCCATACCTAAAGAAGGTATCACCATATCTCAGAGGAAGTATACTTTTGATTTGTTGACTGAGACAGGTATGATGGAGTGTCGTTCTATTGGTACTCCCATTGAATTGAACTGTAAACTGAGAAATTTTGATGATAAAGTTCTTGTTGATAAAGAACAATATCAACGCCTTGTAGGTAAGTTGATTTACTTGTCCCAAACTTGACTAAATATTTCCTTTTTTGTAAGTGTTGTGAGCTAGTTTATGCAAGCTCCTTACGAGGAACACATGGAGGTTGTAATCATAATACTAAGATACTTAAAAACGACTCCTAGAAAAGGATTGATGTTCAGAAAGAAGGACAAAAACTATTGAGGCTTATACTAGCTCAAACTGGACAGGGTTGACAGGAAATCTACCTCTGATTATTGTATGTTTGAATAAGGCAATCTTGTAGCTTAGAGGAGTAAGAAGCAAGGGGTCATGCCAGAAGCAGTGTTGAGGCTAAGTATAGGGCTATGAGTTTGGGGATATGTGAGAAAATTTGGCTCCAAAAAGTTTTGTCTGAACTTCATTAGAATTGTGAGATACCAATAAAAAATTTTTGTGATAACAATGCAGCCATTAACGTCGCCAACAATCCAGTTCAACATGATATCACTAAACATGTTGAGATTGATCAAAACTTCATTAAAAAAACCGGTTGGACAACGTAGCAAATGCATTTCGTACATTCCTTCAAGCCAACAGGTTGTTGACGTCCTCACCAAGGGACTTCTTAGACAAAACTTTGACTTTTGTGTTAGCAAGTTGGGTCTCATTTTTATCTAAGTCCCAACTTGAGGGGGAGTGTTAGATTTATTGGGTTTGGCCCAAAGGAAGATTTGACCTAATATCTTTTACATTTTTTATTCCTTACCGTAGCCTATATATTTCCCCTTTGTATCATTTGTTATTATTAGAACATAATAAGAACAAAATATCGTGATTTTTCTTTCGTACTAGGGTTTCCACGTAAATTTGAGTATTTTTTGTCTCTACTTTCGATATTTACTAATAACCTAAACTACCAATTCCAACCCTTGACAAACTTAATAACAACTTACTAACTTCGACCACAACTTGCAACTCATACTAAACACATAAACATGTTATCTATAAGGATAAAATAACCTCAACTCATAAATAACGATTAACAACTATAAGGCAAGCTCGACAGGATGATCATCACCTGAAAAGTGAGAAAATGTTTGAAAGAATAAGTCGAAAGACTTAGTGCACTACGGAAAATTTATTATTCAGTGACAAAGTTTTAGTGGTGTAAGTGATTTTTATTAGTAAATGGTTACTTTTAGTAACACAAAAAAAATTGTCACAAAATATTATTATTAGCAACATATTTTTAATCTGCGTCACTAAAATAATTAGTAACACAACAAATAATGTGACTAAAAGTTAAATAGTTTTAGCAACAAATGGAAATGTTGTTAAAATCTCTACCAAAATCTCCCTCCAACCTTTCAATTAACAATTTATTAAACATATATATTTTTTCATCTAAAGCCCTAATTTCTCTTCATCTTCCACAACAAAAAAAACCCTAAATCCCCAACTCTCTCCATCTCATCGGCAGGCCACGTTTTGGCTCACGACAACCAACTGCAACCAACGACCACCCTCTCTAACCCACGACAACCCACATTTCGGCGACGTCCCACGTTTTGGCAATCTACGTTCTGATGGCTACCTTTCTAAAGCTCTCACATTTCGGTCGGCCCACTCCTTGACGTCTTCTCATCGACGGTGACCCATGACACCGACCCACTGCTGACGGAGACACCAAAGCTCACGTTTGGGGTAATAATTATTTGACGAGTACTTTAATTCATAACCCAAGAATGAGACTTTCAGTTCTAAAGAGGGAGGGATAAGGGGTTTTGCATTATTAATTTGTGGTAAGAGTTTGAATCATTGCTCAGTTGCTTCTTCTTTCCCTTTGTCTATGAATCGTGGTCATCCACTCTTTTGTAAAATTGGACCCATGTTGTAAGTAAGTTCATTCCTTCTCTTTTAACTTGTGCTAGAGTTTTTGAATGTCATTGTTTTTCCAATTTCATAAATTACTAATCTTAGGGGGATTGATTCTCCTGTATTAAGGAAAGCTAACTTATTTTGTGATTTACTCTTTTTATTCTAATTAGTGTTTCAAATTATCTAATTGTGTATTTATGATTTTGATAGACACTTCATCTTCCATAACTGAAAATCAAATTTGTTGGTTAATAGTTAATTTATTTTGCTGTATATTTCTTATTATAAAAAAAAGACGATTTTATAAAAAAAATGCTTTTCTAAATAGTTATGCATAAAGCTTTAGCTTTTGGAAACATGCAAATAGTTAAATAACATTTCATAAATACATAATTTGAAACATACCAACGTTGTAAATACATATCATAAACTTTACTTGATCATAGCTCTATAACCCGTCCACAACATGAAACATGAGTGTTAGTACACCTCACAGTCAATGACGTAATTCTTTTATCATAGGCACAATTTGTAACCTTCGTATAGGCACAATGAATTATACCTTCACAAATGTACAAGAAAAACATAGGCTCATCAACCTTCACATCAGTAACGAAAAATCACTATTTGCACATAAACTACTTATAGAAAGTAACATAGAACATACAAGCATAGATTTATGAAACACTTGAAATCTTAGCTTAAACACATGCTTGACTAATCTTCTGCTTTACTTGCACTACTTGATAGCTTAAAAACATGTTTTCTTTAATTCTCGTTAGAGACTATCTTTCAGATCTCACATGAGACATGCTTGAAAATAGTTTATAAATTATAATTCGCAAACCATTTACTAAATTAGTAGAGGAATATCATTTAACAACTCAAAGCATGTAACGAAACTATTAGCTTTAAATTCATGTTCATAAGTAAACATAGAAATTCATTTTATCACTCACAAACTTATTGTTAAACCCCTTGACTCAAAAATCCTTTTAGCTCTTCTTGTTCTGAAATAATCATATTTAAGCCTTAATTAACCCTCTTACCTTAAAAAATATATAAACTTCACTCAAAGATGGCAAAAACATAAATAACAACTCAAAAATGCCCTTTGGCATGGCTGATGTGTAGGGCCCATGTAGGGCACAGGTGACCAGGTGGCCAACCCACACACAAGGCTCGAGAAAGTAGGGGTGAAATCGGGTTGGGTTGGAAGACATTCTTAATCTAACTCATATTTTCGGGTTATTTGGGTTGACAACCCGAATAACCCGAATTTAGTTTCTAACTCAAACCAACCCAACCCGTAAAATATGGGTTGAGTTGGGTTGCCGGGTTGTATATATAAATAGTTTTTTTTTACATTTTTTTTCGTTTTCTAGTTTTTAATGGTTATAAAACTTTGAAATTGTTACATTTAAATTTCAAACATACATAATTCAAAATTTATATACCTCTAATTTGTTTTTTATTAAAATAATATATATATTTATTTATTATTCATATATTATATTAATTTAGGTTGGGTTGGGTTGGGTTGAACCGAATTTTTCAACCCTCCAACCCGAGACCTAACCCAACCCAAAAAAATCAAAATTTTTTAACCCAACCCAACCCTTATAATATGGGTTGGGTAGTCCGGGTTATTTGGGTTGAACCCATATTTGTACACCCCTACGAGAAAGCTTGGTCGCATGTTAACCTCTTGTTTGGCTTGCTATGTATCCTATGGCTACTTGCCTTGCACGTTACATGCATCCTTGAGCGCATGTTGCATGGCCTAGGAATGTGCCTCACCCTGCTTGGTCGTGTACTAGTCCTGTTACTTGCATGCCGATACTAACCTCTTTCTTAATTCCTCCTTCTCCTTCTTGTTTGGTGATTTCTTGGTAGTGTTTCAACACATTGAATTTCCTTATCACCTCCTTTAAACTCATAAGACTCATTTATACTAATCATAAACCAAATGAGTCATCCTTAAACTCATCTTAAATTGTCAACTCCTAACTTAGGACATTACACATGTAGGTTTAATATTTTCTCTAATCATGCTTAACACGTGTTTAGCTGACTGATCATTCAGGTTTAACATTTAACCGATCTCATCTTTTGATAAATGTGTTAAGTGTTTGTTGTTGCCTTTCCTTCTCAACTTTCTTTTTCATTATCTTAAAACACTTACTATTCTTTTCTTCTCGCATTATCTTGTCTTAGCGCGTTGCATAGCTTTATTATGAGTACCTCCCTTGCTCGTGTTGCTTTGCCAGAACACATGCTCCTAGCTCTAAACGCATCATTCTTATACTTACTTTTATAACTTCCTTTACTTCAAAATGTGTTGTACCTAGTAAGTTTATAGCTTCCTTCTTCACAATCTCTTCACTCTAGAACGAAGGTTTTATAGAGTCCGAAAACATGATATTAAAACATTTAAATTAGATTTCAATTTAACCAATGGAGAACATCTAGTTCAAAAAGTCACAAATACAATGAAAGAAGGAAAAATCCTAATGACCCAAGCTAGAATGAGTACCTTAGCCTCTCATCCAAATGTCAGATGATGAAGGAGTATTCGAAAATATAAACCAACAAAAAAGATAAGAAAAAAAGGTGGAAGTCGGCTGGAATTCGTAATAGGTCATGGTTGACAATGGAATAAAGCTTTCATAAAGTTGTCATGACGCTGGGGCGCTAAAGGAAACACGTGCGCAAACAAAACTTAGGAGCACTGCGACATTTTTTGGGATTGCGCCGCGACACTGTGTTCTTTTCACAAAAACGTTCTATTATGCCTTATAGAGCCGCACAGAGCGTCATGGGATGTCTCGCGGTGCTACAAGGTAGAAGCATATAATAGCTTCTTTTCTTTGCTCGCTTCCCTCGATTGATGCTATTCGACTTCATATTTGCCCAAATTTTACCTTTAAATTGCTGAAAACTTATAAAATAATCAATCAAGAAATATTTTTTTTTATTTATATAGATATATAAAATTATATATAAAAATGAACGAATTGTTATGAATCGATTCCAAGACCTCCAAGTTGAAAAAAGAATCGAATATTCATTGATCAAATCATTTACTCCATCATACATAGTCTGATAGATCTTTTGAAGAACTGATTAATCAGATCGAATAGAATAAAGATAGAGTCCCATTCTACATGTCAATACCGACAAAAATGAAATTTATAGTAAGAGGAAAATCCGTCGACTTTTAAAATCGTGAGGGTTCAAGTCCCTCTATCCCCAAAACCCGAAAAAGGGCCCGTTGGCCTCTTTAATTATTTATCAACGTAAAATCATGGAACAAGCTCAAATTAAGCGAAATAAGATATGATATTTCAAGTGCTATATCACTCCCTAATGGTAATTTTGTCTTTTTAGCCTCTTTTGTTGCTATTTGCTCTGTTTTCATTTATGTTTAGTCTAAAACGTTCTTGAGGTCTCATTTGCTTGTTTTTTTTTATACAATCGTATTTAATATTAAATTAATAAGAACTAGTTCAAAAACACATTTCAAACATCATATGGAGAGATTGGCTTCTCTCCTCTTGGTGTGATGGAGATTGAAATTTTTCTATGTTTGCAGACGTATTTCTCCAACTCCATGTCTTAGGAGTGGTCATGTGTCTTATGAGTGGTTTCAGAACCAACTAAGAAAAAACATACTATTAGTGTCAACTCATCATGTAAACTTATGAAATTCACCTAAAGTGTCATCCAAGTAACGATACTAACCTGAAGTGTGACCCACCAAGGATCTCATGTGAGGGGATATGTTCAACTCCTCGAACAAATCATCTGGCTCATGGAAACTACTCGAGAATGATGTCATAGTACCTGTGTAGACACAAAAACCAAAATTAAACAAACGAAAACATTCTAAACTGAATCTAAAAAAAGAAATATGTTCGTGATAATCAACAAAAACTTTGCAACTTCTAAAAATTGTGACACTCCCTCTCTATACTCAACTAACAATTTATTTTTAAGTTTGATTAAACCCTTGTTCATAGTTAATTAAAGACTTAAAAGATTAATAGATTTGATTATTTGATTATTAATTATTAGAAAGAGAAAGCCCATAGATTTGATTATTAAATTTCTCTTCTCTTTATAACATATATATGAACATACTTCTTGGTCATCCTAAAAGAAAACAATATCACAATATGATTTTTGCAAATTTTTTCTTCTTTTATGTTATTTCTCAACCTTCTTAACACACACACATATATAATTAAGAAAATATGTAATAAAATATTGAACCATATAAAAAAAAATTAAGTTTATAAACACCATTACAACCCATACGTTTGTAGCCAACAAAGCTAAATTTCCTATGTCATTAATAGAACCAACAAAGCCAGCTTTCCTATTTTTCTTGACAAATCCAGATTTCCTAGGTTCCTAATATTTTAACCAACAAAACAAATTTTTCTATGTTACTAACATCACATAATAAATGTTCAATAGAGATATGCATTCATCATACATATGCATTTCATTATTTGGATCCATCATCATCAACAATAATGAAATGCATGACAACGTATGGCATGGGCAACATAGACGAGGGCAAGGGCAACGGCATGACAACGTATATCTTCTTCACTTCTCTCGTTCTCCCTTCTTAGATATGGAAAATACTCATTTAATGAGGGTTTTTATAATGGAACTCTCGATGTACCACGGATAATCCTTGAGAGTTTCCATAAATTTCACAACACCATTAGTACGATGTTGCAAAAACCCTACTAACCCCCAACGTTGAAACCTAGTCGTCGGAAGAACCTCTATGATATTTGTTATGTTTTGATATCTCCCGACGCCACCACCAAAGCATCAAAAGTTCTCCCACATATCTCTTAATGCCTATTCTTTTGACGATGTAAACCGATGTTAGGAGAGCCAAAATTTCTTGTATTAGATATCATTTATGAGAGCTATAAAAAGGAATCAACAAACTTTCATTCAATAAAATGTCATGAGTAGGACGAAGCAATCTAGGTTAAAGATAGAAATTTTATAAGAAAAAAAAACAAGGAAGAGTATAAATTGATAAAAACTGGAAAATAGTAAACAAAGGGTTTTGAATGAAGCCAACAAACTAATTAGGTGCTCTCTAGAGATGGATTCAATCATTTCTTTGAAAAATCCCACTCTACAGCACACTGTCACATAGAGAGGGTTGACTTAAAGAAGCCTACTGATGTGAAGAGGAGCTTTTTGTTGTTGAGAGAAAGTATATATAATTTCATGGGTTTTCTTCAAAGGGGTGATGATTTCCTTCTTTATTTTTTTTATGATTTCATCATCTTATACAAAGTCTATGTGGTTGGGTATTAACTGAAATCCATGCTCCAATGAAACCCTAATCGATTTCAGGGACAAAGAGAATGACTTGAGAGTAGAGTAATGCCTTATTTAAAGTATATGTGGGTGAGTATTGATCAAAATCCATGCTCCATGAAACCTTAATTAGTTGATTTTAGGATCAAAGAAATAATTTAGGAGCAAAATATTATTAGCAAAACTTGAATTGCCTAAAAAAAGAAACATCCAAACAATACTTTAAATGCTCGTAAAATTGGTCCAAATCATTCTCAATTTGCTTAAAACTAATTAAGAACATACCAAAGACATGTGTTTACTCACTTTACACCATTTTTGGGGACAAAACATCATACTAAGAGTTTTTTCTTATTAGATAAAATAGATGGTATAATCATACACTTTTTTACATCTATATATTAGACCCCAAACTTAAATTTTTTATTTTTCTCAAGCAAACAAAATATTACAAGTAAATTTGGTTTAGAATTTCTAAAGTTTCGATGGATATCCTAAATAACTTAGGTAGATGATAATGTATATTGTCAGTAAATCATTATTTATATAAAAACTGTCAATAATATTTATTAAACGAGATTCCGTATTTGTCTATATGATTCTTTTCAACTTGCTAATTTTTTTGTGCAACCACTTTTTTTAATTGACAAAAATTATATTGGAGTGGAGTGAAGATGAGTACCAACGTTCCTAACAAACCAATTGTTTTTCTTTACACATTTAAATTGGCAAGTTTAGGAAACATTCTTACATGGATACATTAACAATAAATGGATAACAATATTAAATATCATGCTTTTTTTATTTGATAAATGGACAAATGATTCTCACGTAAGTCTCGATTGAAGCTTTTAACAAAATAGAGATGTTACCATCCTTTAAACAATAAAACCAATTTTCTAATCTATGGTATAATAGATGCTTGTTAGAGAATAGTGAGAGCTAAAAGAGATGGGTTTTGGAGTTATATGATAATTGCACCCTCTACACTCTAAAAACACACATCTAACTTTATGGTTCAATGTGATAAGATAATTATTATTTTGGTGTCAAAGAGAGATTTGTGATTGAGAATGTAGGAGGTTAGTTGTCAAAATAATTAGGCAAATATTCATTATATATATTTTTGAGATGAGGACATTTTAGTATTTATAATAGGTAGCAATGGTATGAATAATCATTAAGTATATATATAACAACATTTTTTAAAATTTATAAATATAGTAAATTCTATTTCTGACTATTAGTGATATCATATCATTGACAGAAATTTATGATATGATAGATAGAATTTACTATATTAATTACTATTTTACCATATCTTTTTAAAAATATTTGTAAATGGAATCCACAAACCATGAAATGAGATGTGAGGTTGAGGCCACACAATATGGGCAAATACCAAACTTATTCCACATGACTTTCACTTTTAAAGATTCCCATTTATGTATATTTTATTGTTTTATAATAACCATCAATCTCTTCATTTACCAACCATCGTCAACTTCAACTATTCCTTTCCACTAAAATATATTGTCTATTTCTTATGTGTTATTTTGGCTCTATAATACAATTTGATGCTTACCTTTGCATTTCACTTTTTATCTTGGTATTCTTCATTCTCTATAAAAAAAAATATATATTTTTGGAGATATTCTATTTTTCAATCTTGTTTATTTTCTTTTAAAGTTATAATTTATCCTTTAGGATAAAAAACATTGTTATTCAAAACTAAACTAGGTAAGACATATACATTAAAGTTAAAATGAACATAGCTTAATTGACATTCAGTTATACTATCAATTATGGAGACAAATGTTCGATTTCTCCAGTGCACACATTGTTATAATAAAAGGCATGTACTGATTAAGATTGATAACTTAATTTTTTATCTTTTAGATAAAATTGGACCAAATGAAATATGCCCAAATTAGCTAACAAAAATAAGATATTAAACTTAGGCTCAAATATATATATATATATATATATATATATATATATCATTGTTTTTTTCTTTTAATTTCAAGCATCAATAGAAAAGGAAACTTCGTGTTTAGCACACCCTTTTTCTTTTAGAAAGTCCTAATTTGCAATGATGATGATTCCTACAATTTTAAATATGACTTCCTATACATAACCCAATTTCAATCACCTTTTAGTCTTATTTTCTTCTTTTGTTTATTACGTTTTCTTTTTAACTTAGACATTTAGATTAGAAATAAGGTCCTTCTTTTGACAATATCACATCTCTATAATCGTATGAAATCCTATGCTTGTTCACTCGACATCTACTTTTTCTCATTCAATCGTATAACTTCAAATTCCACTCCAAATTCAAACAAAATTTTGATAGAGTTTTACCCTCGTCCAAAATTAATTTTTTTTTATTAAGTTGACCATAAACTATATTAATTTTGAAATCTTATGCCAAATAATTACTTTATTTTACCCCAAATTCATATCAATGTAAACGGATTTCATACGTTAAAGCAATTTCAATCACAATCAAAATTAAGAATAGCAATTTTAAAATTGTCATTTTGAAAAGGGCTAAATCTGTTTTTTCTTTCAAAAATGGCAAAGGGCAAAATATATATATATATATATATATATATAAATTTGAAAATTTCAATAATACCCCTATGTAAATGAATTACACCCTATTTTCTCAAGTAAAATAGAAAAGAACTTACAATTTCATAACCTTTTCTTCTTCCAATTTCAAGAATCCTTGATTGCACCAAATTTTTTTATTATACTTGAAAAAATCAGGAAATAAACACAGAAAATCATAGTGGTTTGATGAAGTGAAGAAAAGGTTGAGTTTTACCTTTGAGGAAGAGTCCGTGGGAAGAAGAAAGAGGAACTTGAAGCAAATGAGGATGCTGACGTTGGCCACGTCGAGTGAGGAAGAAAAAAAAAACTCATACATTTTCACAGTTTGTTAACCAAAAATGCAGAAACCAAGAGAGGAAGAAGTTCTTATGAGGGTGTACTACTCAGTTGAGAATGATCTTATATTGGAAAGGCTAGAAAGAATAGAGAAAAATCAAGTGATAAATGAAATGTTGAATGAAAACCAACGAGTTCTTACGAGGACTCAAACCTTACTGAAAGAGCAAATGGAACTACTGATGGAGAAAACGAATCTATTGGTGAATAAGATGGAAAATATAGAATGGAATGTAAAGGAACAAGTTAACGACCAACAATTTATGGTATGTAGTATAATTACATTTTAATTACATGTTCTATTACATATATTACTCAATAAAAATATTTACATACTATTGCCTTTGAAATCTAAACAGGCGGCTACTGAATTTCAAATGAGGCTTGATAGTATAGAAAAAGAAGAAGACGTGAATGAAAAAAACCTAGATGCTAATACATCTTGTGGGGTGGACAAATTTCAACCAAAAAAATATGATGAAAATGAAGGAGATGAAGGGGATGAAAATAAACAACACCACACAACAACTCCTAATCTAGTCAACCAACAAATAGAACAACCTAATGAAGACAAAGAATCAAAAAGGGATGGAGGAAGAAACACAAGCCACGAGGTAATAAAATACAACATGATCTTGTTTAAATAAATCAGTCGATGATATTTGATAATCTTATGTCATGAAATAGAATGTCGAAGATCCAGACGATATAATTGACAATGTCATAAAAAACTTTCTTCAAGGCATTTTTGCTACTAAAAATTAAACCTTCTTTTATGTCGAAGTCTACAGCACATGAATCCAAATTTACTAAATCAACGACATTAGATGTGCAGTTGGAAGTTCTTGATGGGGACCCCGAAATAGGAAAATTTGATGAACAAGATGGAACATGATCGACAACAACAGAAACAGGATCAAAAGAGGAATCTGAAATGAGAGACAATAACCATAACACATTCTTGTCTTCAACAATATTAATGACATTAGGATTGCTCCAACCATCACGATACAATGTAATTTGAGAAATTAAATATTCAGAAGATGGAATTAGAATAACAAGGTGGTTGAAAGACAGTGTTCAACTATTGTTTTCATCTCATCTACCATTGAACATGACTCTATATAGTTTAGGGTTCATGACAGGCAATTAGTTTATTGGAGAGGATGAACACATGTTGATTTCAAATTTAAAATATAAAAGAAGCTGGCTCTAATATGAAAACTATTTTTAAAACATTATTTTTTTATGTAGCTTTTTTTAAGGATTAAGATTAAATTTGAGATTGTTCGAAATTTCATTAAAGTTATTTGATAATTATTAAAGGTTAAAATTAAAACATTATCTTTACAAACAAAATGAATGGTTGAAATTCTCTCAATTTTAAAATAATTAATAATTAATCTTAATTTAATATAAAATAGAAAATAAGTTAGATTCTCAAATTTTAAAAAATAATATCCTTTTGTTAATTTGAAAAAATAATTAATAATTGGATTATCTTCATATTCAAACCATTATTGTTATTTTGAGATAATCTAGCTAAGTTAATCTAAAAAAAATAATTAATGATATTTTGTTATTTTGAAATTTAGTTAAGGGTTATGATTAAAACTTCACGTGGAATCTCAACTAATTTTCATTGAATGCTAATCAATTTTAAAAAATAATAAATTTTTTTTTTGTTAATCAACTAAAAAAATCAATAATTTTTATATAATTTGAAACGTAATTTAAAAAAATATATAATTTGAAATGTTATTTTGAAATTCAAATTAAATTGAATGAAAGGTCGCTAAAAAGTTATATAATTAGTTGAGTCCCGAGATATTAGGAAGAAGTTATGATATAAGTTGTTATATCTTTAGAAGGTGAAAAATAATTAAAGGTTCGTGATATTTCACAACCCAAATTAATTACGAAATAATTACAGTTGAGAAATATGAGTATTTTGGTATTTTGTAAAATACCCTGCACGTGCAAAAAAATGTCATTTACTGAAAATCAAAAGAAAAAATTGGTTTTGCCATTTTTCAAAATGACCCTAAAAATGTTGCTATAACTCTCATTATTCCCAAAAAAACCTAAGATAAAATAATCCCAAAATTTATCACAACCAAAATCAAAAGAGAAACATCAATCAAATTTATCGAATCCATTGAATACATATTTGAAGAGGGATTTTAAAAGAGATCTCTTGGCAGCACGGTAAGCATTGAAAGTTCTTTATTACTTTTGACGAGTAGTTAAACTATTGGGAGTTACCCCTATCTCTCCCTACGCTTTACACATAAGGCTTTTGATAGTTTCCTCTAAGTTTCGTTCTTAGATGTCGATGCCTTTATACAACATCAGAAGTTGTGTCTTACTCCTAACGCTATATTTTGGACATTTTGGGTGATAGGGTCTCTCTCCGGCCATGTTATATCCCAACAACCTTTTTAAAAGTTGAGAGATCCTTAAATTCTTGTAGGGTATTGTGATGAATTGACATTAAGAAAATGCCAAATAAATATAACACTAAAACTAAAATGTATGAATCAAATTCATGTTTTATTTATTTATTTATTTTTGTCCAGATTTAGTCATGGGAATGCTGGATGAAATTACAAACTACCAAATTAAATCTAAAAACTAGAGCATTGTCAAAATGAAAAATGAACAAATCATTTCTCAAAAATTAAGGAAGAAGTTGATGAATGTGGAAGGAAAATAGAAATTTTGGAAACCGAATAATAGTGGCACTATCTCTTCTTCATGACATAGTCGATTGGATCAAAGGTCCAAATAAATAAAAGTCCAAAAGCTCATGACCCGTAAAAGCTCAAGCTTAATGGACCATGCCTTAACCAAATTATTGTATGAGTTTTAATTATCCAACTCTACAAACTCCATTTTTTCAACAATAAGTCTCTAAATTTTCAATTTTATACCATCTTAAACAATATTTTTATTCATGTATTTTGCATCTTCAATTTTAATTTTTATACTTTATGTTTTCAATTTTTCTTTTTATTATTCACTAATATTTTAATTTTAAATCTGGAAACATACTTATTGTATTTGCTTTTCTGAAAATTATTTTCCATTCCTCTCCATATGGTGCACGCATATGCATATGCATATGTTTATGCATCGATCAAACTCCATATGTCCCTGACTAGCAATCCATCCACACTTTCTAATTCCAACTCATCCTACCAATTAGTCAAGTCAAGTAAAAGTCACATGTTAACTTGAAATTTTGACCTATCTCTATACAAAATTATATATATCTTTTTGTCTACTTTTCATCTTCTCTTTGATTTCATCACATTTCATTCAGTCATTAGAATATTATAGTAAAAACACTATATCTTATGTTTAGGAAAGTGGGCATAACAATGAAGATTGAAAAATAGGAGAGAGCCACAACAATGTATGCTTTTTAAACTCAAATGCCTTCTACACAACTTTTAGTAACGATGGTAAAAATACTCACAACCTAAACGTGGCAGGTAAGAGGAAGAGAGACAATCTATGCCATACTCGATTCACTGATGAAAATGTCTATAGACATATTTGTAGATTAAAAGGTTCAATATCAATATTAAACGTAATCATTAATATTCTTGAATCATAAAATGTAAAGTAAAAAGTATTTAGTCTAATATGAATAGAAATATTAATAACGATGCATAATAACTTGGTTTTGTAGTAAAAAACACGTTAATGTAAATAAATTTTTTGAATTTTTTGAGCCATACATATTAATATCTATTAATACCAATATTTTAGGATCAATATATCATATATATATATATATATATATATTCATAAAATTGAAATATCCACATCAAACATATTCTAATAATTGTGGATGTACTGTTATTTTTAATTTTAGCCTTAAAAACATGATAGATGGTTGTGTCAAGTTTAATTTTACAAAATTCGACTTTGACCCTAAGTTAAAATGAGAGTGGTGGAATAAGATAAGATAAATATAAAATAAAATAGATTAATTCTAAGTTGATTTGGGATCAAACAAAACCTATATCGATTTCATAACACCATGGGTTATCATTACGTAGCTCAAGATCAGTGAATGTAGGGTAAAGGTTTTTTTTTTTTTTTTTCACTTTCAAATTTCTAATTTAGTTAATGAAATTAATCCTAATTATAGTCGTTTCATTCATTACTATCAAAAGTTAAGTATGTAATAATTGTAATGTTTGTAATTTCAAATTTATTGAAGAAAAAGTAATAATTAAATTGATACTCTATAACCTATTTGTAATATATTTAATAAACCTAAAACCACTAAATTCTAAAATGAAATGGAACTCAAATTACATAGGCTAAAAAACAATCACATTAATTTTCTATAATAAGAAAATGAATTCAATATATATGGCTTCCAACAGTTTGGAATCTTGGATACGTACAGTGTGTGAAACTTAGGAATTGAGAGTTTAGAAAAAATGTGTAAGATGCCTTAAGATTCGATAGATTGTGGAAAGAAAGTAATAGGAGAAAAAATGTAGTCGAAATGATGAACTTGTGGGTCTACTCCAAAACTAATACTTAAGCTCTCCTTCAACAAAGTTCAATCATTACTCTTCCATTTGCACGATTTTATATTTTGACAAAGAGAGCTCTTCAATTCTCGTGGCTATAACACTAAACACTTGCTTCCCTTTTATACACACAGGAACTTGGTAAAATCTTATTGAATGATAAATGATTCCCTTAAACAACCTTCTAGCAAACGAAAGGTCCTCGAATGGGACAACGTGTATTTTTAACTGAGGACTAGATGATGACTTGGTCACTCTCCAAGAAATATAACATAAAAAAACACATCTTTGTAGCACATTTTTAGATATTTTGCAATGTCATTTTGAATGTTGAGCACAAACATTCTATTTTTTATCATTGACATCTTAGCAATCAAATTACTTGCATTATCTCTTATTCGAAGACAATTATCTTTTAATCGAATGTCATCACCTCTCTCTAAGAGTTGTAATTGACACATAATAGACATTTGAAATAAGTTGGTACTTACCATTCTTTATTCGAATGATAATGCTAGCTCTTCCTTTTACTTCTACCTTGGATTCCTTGCCAAATGCTACATTGTCACTCATTCATTCATCAAACTCCACAAACATACTTTTTACTTCATACATATGGTTGCTTGCCCCGGTGTTCAGATACTATTTAAATAGTCTGCACCTGTCACAGTGTAAAGAAGAAGAAGAATAAAGGTTGAAAATGGAAAACCTTGGCATTTTTCTTATATATTTGAATTGGAAAGATATCCAAATTTATAACAAAAATGCTGGGAGTAAAAACTCCATTCTAAACTCAGCTAACATGTATTGTATTTGAGTTTAACGAACATAAATTATAATACACTTTTAAATCAACTATGAAGAACTCACAGTCTTTATGTATCTTCCAAAAAAGTAATAACTTACATTTGTAAAGATTCTTCACGAACTTAGAGCTTCTGAAAACGTCTTCGGAGAATACTGGCTAATTACCTCTCCTTTTATGATGCGGAGAAAGATACAAGTGGACAAGGAAAAGGAAACTGGCTCGGCTCTTCTTCCATTGCTTAAAGAGAGTACTACCAGCAGTTTAAGAAATAGATGATCAGTAATTCAAAAATCTTTCCAAATTTAAATAACTTTCTAAAAAAGTAAAGAATCTTAACCTTTTTAAAAGGAAAATCTTTTTGTTTTTCTTTAATTAAAAAGAAGCTAATAGTATACTACTTAGTAATGTAGGTACTATTGACCAGTATGACAGGCCATTTACTTTTTTCTTCATTTTCATTAGTAATTTCTTGCTACTAATAAGTTGTTAGTTTTGGTTTGGAGTGGTGTATGTGGAAGCCTATGCTTTATTATTAAATCAATCGGGATGTTGGGTGTACAGTTTGCTCCTACACCTTGTAATTGTGTATAGACCACTGGTTGGCTAAGTTTGCATTGTCTTCCAATTGGGACCCTGCTGTGCCAGAATGGCTTGCTGTTGTTGTTGAGGTCGATAATGGTCTCCAGGTGTAATTGATTGTTTCTCTTACGTTTTTTTTTTAAAAAAAATGTTATGCTTTATTTTCTTTTACTGAAATTTACTAGTAACACAGTGTTTTTGGAGGTTTCTATCTGCTAGTAAAAGACATTATTTATGAAGCAATTAGTGTGAGCTATAGTAACATACTCCAACAATTTCTAGTTGATACCCAAACAATGTCTTGAAAACAAATTAAAGAAAGTCAAGTTGGGTGGATAAGATAATTTAATCTCATAAAACTTGATAGGACAAAAAGTACTGTAAGTGGTTGTGGAAAAAATGGTCACAATTTGTTGTCTAACTTGTAGATAAAGAGTGCAGGTAAGTTTCATTTATTGTAAATTTCTTATTTGTTAAACATTTCACTTTCTAGACTTTATAAAGACTTTTAAAGTCTTTAAAGTCTTTTAGTCTCACAAAAATTTATAAAAAAACATGTACATTTTGTTCATAATAGTATGTGTATGCTAATGGCTTCCAAATTTTCAACAATTAAAATCTTGAATTCTTGTGTCAAAATTTTCGAAATTATTTTATTGGTTTCGAAACTATCAATTCGAGCTTAGCTCGAGAGAATAGTTAACCTGACTTTTTTCTTTAGATGTTGAAGACTTGATCTCCAACCTTACAACTGTACTATAAAAATGACCTAAAAAACTCGTGAAGAATATTATCAATCAACATAATAGGTAAAATTACGTAATAACAAACTTCTCTAATTTTTTTTATTTGTTTTCATCAAACTTTCATAAAATTAGGACCTCGATATTTCATCGAAGTTGATATTTTCATAAAATCAAAACCTCCAGTTGAACCTTAAGGTATAACTCTGTTAAGAGTGGATAAGATATTTAAACTTAATTTAGTTAGCTTAGGTATAAAAATTTGAATAATCATATGATTTTTAAATGAGTTTCTATATTTCAACGGCAATATGTGTATGAGGTAAATATATGTTACGAATTGATGTTTTTGAAATTCGTGTAAGATTTTCATAGATTTTCCAAGGTAATAGGAAAGAAAATGTGGTCCAAAAATTAATCACGTGTAACGTTGTTCGATCTAAAACTTAATGTGTGGTGGAAAAGAATAGCAATACTACTCCATACACGTATTTTAATCATATAGGTGTCGATTCGAATCACATTTTCAATATGATTATTGTTAGAACTAAAGTTGTGAGTAGGAATAATTTCTCTCTTGCATAGAATAGGAGAGGAGCTTTTGTTTTTTCCTATGACAAAGAATAATGTAACTGAATTCTTGTGGCCTTTGAAAAGAAAATGCCAAATATTGATGAGATAAATAAATAAAAAGTAGAGAAAAATAAATAAAGCCAAAAATAAAAGAAAAGAAGATATGAATGAAATGAAAAATAACGTCTAGGTTCACATCCACTCATACATAATTTATTAAAATTTTATTCCAAGTTAGATTGATCAACAATCAACAATTTTATATTTATAGGACTAACTTTAAGAAACAACTATACCAAAAAAAAAAAAATGTAAAAATACTTAAATTTTTGGTTTGTTATATTTTAAAAAAATCACTTTAATTAATTAATTATTTATTTTTAGAATACATTATACATTTAATTAATTTAAATGAACCTTTTTCATTTTAGTTTTATATATGATTAGATATTAAATTTATTTGATACCAAACATAGAAATTTTGAAGAAATGTGAAGGGGTGGGTCGTGGCCCCCTACTCTCTCCAAAGATGTCTGCCCTTCTCTTTTGACTCCTCAAATTCTAATTACATCCATTATTATTATTCAATAACTTATTGCATTTACATTACTATTTCACAAATTTGGTCCATTTAATTCACCAAACTAATAAGCCATATAAAGATCCTCTTCTATATTCCTTGATGTCATCATTAAGTTTTTGTTTCATAATCTTTTTAACTTCTTCTAATTTGTCAACAAAACTCACCAGCTTTTAATAAAATTCTACTTCAAATCCTTGCATAAATAGCATGTAATTCGCTAGTTTTAGGGTTTTGTTTGTTTTTTCATTTTTATCGAGGCAAAAATGGAACAACAAAAGAAATTTGGTAATACATTATTGTCTCTCTAAATCTTATGCATGAAGGGAGTGAGTTTTAGATTAGAATTTAGTGATTGATTTTAGAACATGGAATGAGATAGCACACTTGTAAATTTAGATTTATAGAATAACATGTGTTTGTTATTGGATTTAACATTTGCAATACTGAAAAAGGTCTCTCATGGCCAATTTCTTATTACAGCCTTCTCGACCATAGAATTCGGCCTGAGTCGAAAGACAGCATCATCAAGTTAACTTTATCAACTTATCTTTCCACTAAATAAGCAAACCATCTTTTAGTTTAAAAGCAAGAGTAGGAGAGTTTCAACTTTCAATCTAACAAAAAAAAGTACACATGTCATTGTGTTTAATTATCAAACAATAAAGTTAACCATAAAATTAAATGTAGAACGAAAAGGTTAAAATTCATTTTTCTGACAATGAGCTTCTACAAAATCAATAATTTTGAATCTCTATTATGTAATTTGTAGTATCGGTTTAATCGAAAAATATTATTAATATTTAATGAAATTTTGACGCTGATCAATTGGTAAATGGATAAAGAAACAAATTTGTTTATAAATTATGAAGATTAAATCAGTTGCATAATTTAAAAATTGAGAATTATAATTTTGTAATTTTGGCCATAGAAACAAGTTTTACAAACTTAAATAGTGAAAGAGAGTAATTAAATTGTGTATATGAAATAAATTTTAGTTATGAAACAAAATTGTTAGTAGAAAAAGATTTTCAGTGAATTGTAAGCGAACAGAAATTCAAACTTTGGAACTTTAAGCTGAACAAAATCCAAAGATATTTATTGAAAATGTAATATTTAAAGACAACTAATAAGTAGAAGTAACCCATTTTGTATTTTTTTTTATAATAAAAAAAGTACGTATTATGTAAAAAAACGTGTTTGCATAACAAAGAATATATATATATAAGAAAAAGGAAAAGGAATAATGTAGACTTACATTATCCATTGTAGATAGAGAAAAATTGAAATCAATAAAAAAGACCTCAGCCTTTCCAATCACCAAAAGACAATTAAAAACCCTTCAGTTTTTGCACTCCACATAACAACACAATCCCTTCCACATCCAAACACTCTTCTTCCCACGTGCCTTCACGTGACGACCAACTCTCCCCTCCCCTCTCCTCCCTTTTAATCCCTCCAGATATTCTGGCATATGCTTCCCCCTTTGCCACCTCACCCCTTTTCCTCCTCCTTCTATATTCCCCACCTCCTCCCTCATTTCCATTCCATTCCATTCCTTCTCCCATGGCGCTTTTCTCTAGGTCCAAGCGAGTCACTGATCCACTCGATGACAAAGCCAAAGCTCGCTTATTCGCCACCCATCACTTTCAACAACTCAGTTATGTTAGCAGCGGTAGTGAGCATTCCCCCCACGGTTCCCCTTGTTTATCCGAACTCGTTCACGGCTTCCTTCACGATGATCACCATCCTCATCATCCATCTCACGCTCCCACTACTTCTTACGACTCCGACTCTGATTTCCTCGATTCCACTCCCGATCGTGAAAAACCTCTTGACCAAATCATCAGCTCTCTTAATTCCAACATTGTCGACCCCTACAGGGAATTACTTCTCCACCATATCTCTAATGCGATCCATAAGTTCTCTCTTCTTAAATCCAACAAATCTGTGCTTCTGAGAAATGTTATGGCGTTTCTGCGTGACTTAGGCCACAATGCTGCGGTCTGTAAAACCAAGTGGAGTTCTTCTGGTACTTTAACTTCTGGAAACCATGAGTTTATCGATGTTGTACGATTCAATATTAGTGGTAAGGTGGAGGTTAGGTATTTTGTTGAACTGGATTTGGTTTCGGAGTTTGAGATCGCCAGGCCGACGGCTCAATACTCGAGAATGTTGCAGTGTTTGCCGAGAGTTTTTGTTGGTACGGCGGAGGAACTGATGAGAATCGTGAGAGTTTTGTGCGATGGAGCGAGGAGATCGCTTCGGAGTAGAGATCTGTCGGTTTCTCCATGGAGGAAGAATCGTTACGTACAGAACAAATGGTTTGGACCTTACCGTCGGACAGTAAATCCGGTTCCGGAAAAGTCGTTTGCGGGGGCGGGGGCGACGGAGGGCGTCGGCGCGGCGTATCGATGTGTAGGATTTGAAGACGTGAATATGAATCGACAGTTGTTTGTCCGGACGAGATGATAAGGATTGAAATGATAATAAATCAGAATAAAGCAAAATGGAAATCAGCAACGTGAACAAGCAACCCTTTCTTTTTTGTTTTTCTTTCTTTTCCTTTTTCTTTTTTCTTTTTTTTACTTATATATAATGATTTTTATTTTTTTTAAATACACCTAAATTCCAAAAAAGGTAAATTAAATAAATAAACAGAGGGGGATTGGCTCTACCAAACAAGGAACATATCCAAGATTTGATAAGAAAGAATTTTCATTTTTTAAAGCAATCTTCCATTTATTTCAATTTTTTAAGCAATCCCTTCATCTATAAAATAATTTTTGAACTTTCAAGTCATTTGTGTACACGTTCTAAAATGTTTGGAAAATATCAAAATAATAATAATAATATGTTCTAATATGAGTTCCAATTTAACCAAGGTAGGGTTCAACCTAAAAGATAAAACCAATGTATCTATACCCATACCATTGATCTTATTATTTTTTCAATGAAAGATCATGTTAATTAATATTAAATTAAATTAATATTAGTTTTTATTTTTTAACAATTAAAGAAGTGTATTTTTTTCTACTTTTATTATATATTTTTTTTGCATTTGACCTTTCCTTTTATTAGAATGTAATTTCAATTCATTAAAGGACAACTATAGACTTAGGCATGAATCTACAAATATTTAAAGATTTATTTGGTAATTTATTATTTTCTGTTTTTGGTTTTAAATTTTTAGAAAGCTTTTGTTTTTAATTAATTACTGTTTTCAATAATAAAAATATTAAAATGGTTACCAAATGAGCTAGTTAACATAATTGATCCACAAAATTATTTAGATCTATATTAAAAACTCCATTTAAGGCTCAGTCAAACTTTTGTCAAATTATATGGAATAAACAAATTATAGTTGGTCAAGACATTAGAAATGTTTTCATTTTTATTTTGAATTTAAAATATTTTGCAAAACCGAATATACTTTTGAACTTTGAAGATAGTTTTTTAAAAAAATGTTGTTTTTGGTCAAAATAAAGAATTATAACTAACGTTACAGATAATATATAAAAATTGAAGGGTCCATGTAACATTATTTTGTAATTTCTGTGAAAGAGTACCGCTATTATTGTTAATGTTATTTCATTTTAAAAATATTTATTGTCCTCTCAAATTTCATTTTTTTAAAATGAAAAAAAAAAAAATACTCTAAGTGATATTATTTTTTACCATATTGAAAATTATCAAAATATAGCTGGAAGTATTTTGTATCAATTAATGAAAACCCCTTATGAATGTAAAGTTGATGATCAAGTTTTTTTTATCATGATTGGTATGCATGGGTTTGAAATGGAAGAGTTAAAATAAAGAGCGTGATAAGAATATTAAAAAAAGCAATAAAAGATAGATAATAGAAAAGAATTGAAAGAGATATATGAGTTATTAGTGTATTGGGTAGACACCCTGGAAGAAAGAAAAAAGTATGGATTGTAAGTAGAAAAATGTTAGATAAGAATGAGAGTGAAGTGTAAATGTGAGAATATAAATAAAAGGAAGAGGTGAAAGGGTTAGTGGTGAAGTTATAGTGTGAGGATTAGGAAGGGAGTAGTATTTGATTTGTAGGTAGTGTCGGCTTGAAAGATGTCGTCCGGTGCAGAAGGTAATATGAAATTGTTACTACTTGGACGTGGAAAAGGGCGTAAAATGAAAGAAGAAGAATGTAGGATAAGAGCGTTAAGTTTTGAAAATGAAAAGAAAGAAAGAAGTAGAGAGAAGAAAAGAAAAGAGAAGAAAAGAAAAGAGAGGATAAGGACATAAAATTAGGAAAAGTGGATAAGAAATGCGGCGAGTAGAGATGGCACACGTGGATGATAAATGAATAGTCATTACTATAAATAATATTCAAAACTTATTTATAGTAATTATTATAAATAGTCATTATAATAGTAATGACTATAAATAGTCATTACTATTCATTACTATAAACAAACAACATTGATTGGGACGCTTCTCTTATCTTCTTTTCCTCCTCCCACCACTATCCCCCTTTTTCCCTTTTTTTTTTTTCCTTTTTTAACCCCCACCCTTCTTCCAAACTTCTACACTCCCTCTCCATTTCTCTCAACTTTACCATTATTCCACCCTTTTCACTTCTTCTAATCAAATCAAAATCACTAATACACCACCTCATTTATATCTACTCATTCTCGATTTTATTTCAAATTAAACCTACTTCAATTTTCACTTTCAAATGTGCTCAGTTATGCTTATATTAAAATAAATATAATTATATGTTATAATCTATACCATCACATGTCCATCTACACAAGTTGTGTTCTCAAAATAAAACATAAAAGCATGTCATATTGAAACCCCTTTCAAGTATAAAGGGGTATTGTCCAAAGTGATCTCAGCTTTTGAAAGCCAGTAAGCTGCTCAACTAGTATACTTGGAGTATCTTGGTTAGTCTGGTGGATATTAGAGGAGCTGAGGTTTCCTTGACGAGAAATTATCCATATGTTTTACCAAGGAAACTTTTAGGTTTGCCTCCTCAAAGGTAGATTTGGTTTTGTGATTGAGTTGGAGCCAGGTACTCTTCCTATATCTAAAGCTTCATACATAATGGCCTCGATAGAGTTGAAAGAGAGCTTGAATTACAGTTGCAGAAATTGCTTGACAAAGGCTTCATTCGACCGAGCATGTCACCTTGGGGTGCACCTGTTTTGTTTCTTCAGAAGAAATATTGGTTGATGCGCTTATGTATTGATTACAAAGAGTTGAATAACAAATATCCTTTACCTAGGATTGATGACTTATTTGACCAGTATCAGTCAACTAGCTTATGATTAAGGTAAAACCTTTTAGGGCCTTAAACACCACACTTACTCGCCTCTCGGGATGCAAATGATAAAGCTTGGTTAAGCGAGATATCTAAAAACGTTTACTTATAACACTTGTACTTCTCTTTTAAGGGTGACAACTTCTTGGCGCCAAGTACCCACACTTGTTCTCCTTTTAGGATACAAGTGATGGAAGTTATCTTGTCGAGGAGAGTGTGTCTCCAAACTTCTCATTGCGCGTGTTAGCCATATTCTTGCTACTTACTCTCTCAAGTAAATTGACAAGATACACTGGTCAAGTGATGATTATAGCTCAACTAACGTGATAAGCTTTATAAGCTAAACTTCTTATCAAGAATTTATCACAGACATAAACTATAAATAACACATTGACAGATGAACAGAAAATGAATGTTGATTGAAAAGGTAAAAACATTGAATGTAGGCTTTATGCCACTATACAATATAAACAACATACATTACAAAGAAGTACAAAAATGGAAAGTAAAGAAAAGGAATATTACAAGTTCGGGGGATGGAATTCTACTACAAAAATTGAATTACTTGACGTTAATACAGTGTCATGTAAATCTATACTTGACGCTTTAAAAAGCGTCAAGTAATCGACTGTCAAGTATAGTTCTATCACTTGACACTCAAAAAACGTCAAGTACTCTATTGCTTAACATCATTTTTGTGTCAAGTAAGATAGTATATTTGACGTTGTTTACGTGCCAAGAAAGAGATTGTGTTTGACGATTTTTTAACGTCAAGTAAGATAATATACTTGACAATATTTACACGTCGAGTAAGATATATACTTGACTCTATTTACCTGTCAAGTGAGATAGTATACTTGACACTATTTACAAGTCGGGTAAGATATATACTTGACTCTATTTACCTGTCAAGTGAGATAGTATATTTGACATTATGTACACGTCAAGTAAAATTTTATAGTTGACACTATATATCCATCAAGTAAAATGGTATATTTGACTCAAATAAGATAGTATATGTGACATGTGTTTAATGTCATGTATACCGTTTATTAATATATTAAATATACTATTTTTTTTTTCATTTTTCATTTCCTGTATTACATACATTTGTTTCAATAAAACATATCCATAAATAAAACAAATTCTCCAACGAACAATTACACAACAAAAAAAGGACAAAAAGTTTAGTATAATATGTAAACCAACAATAATTTCATTATTCTCAACAATGTCATCAACAATTACACAATTCCAATCCAATATAGCCAACTAAAATTTCCTATATGTATCCTATTCCAAAATATTAAATGATAATAGTTGTCTTATATAATCAAAATTGAAGTCTATCCCCATATATCTTTTATCCTCATAATGGCTATGAACAAAACGTTTCCACAAAAAAGGTTATGAGTATTCCCATATCTTAGCCATTTACAAAATTAACATGATCATATCTAGGTGTGTCTATCATATTTACCGAGCTAAAAATTCAGCACACTCCCCTCGTACTTCATCCAATTCAAGCTATGTGTATGGGCTTCTTGTATCAATCTATAAAACATAAAAAGTAGAATACACTTTGTAAAATATTTGAGTTAATCATAATATACTATTTATAACTTTACAATGTAAATAGTTTAAAAACATAACGTATCAGTGATTATGTTTGTGTCCTTAGTCACAATTTCTCGCATGTATCTCATGATATAATATCCACATTCAACCATACCTACTTGTAAAGAACACTATAACACAACCAATTAACAATGCATATATGTTATATTGTGTGCTAGATTAAAATAAAACTTATTTTATAAATATATTTAACTTTACCAATATATGCATGATTGACTACCATAGCTGCAGGATAGCCACACATAGTACAACTTAAAATATACAATAACTGTGTAATATATATACATGATTGGCTACCAAGGCTACAGGATAGCCACAAGATAGTATGACTCAAAATATACAATATAGTGTGTAATATTTGCATGATTTCCATATGAGAAGGATGATTACATACCTCAACCATATTGTATATTTTTTCTCTCAACTCAGTCGGCACCAGCTTCCAAGATGCATGTGTAATTGGGATGTGATGATGCACACAAGATCCAATTTGAGGGTCTAATTTAATTTATGAATCCTAATTCAAGACAATAATTATTAAAAACTCATTAATTTACATATTAGGGAATATTTGAATTGCCTCAAACACTAATTCTTTTTAGTGTATAATTAAATTTGACTGCCTAATTTAAAAATATAGATAAGTTGGATCACTTAAATATTAATTTTGAAAGTTCAAGGAAGTAAATTATTTAACATTGTCATTATACTTTAGAGACAATATTTGTCATTTGCCATAAAAAAAAATAAAATGTACAAATTGTAATTGAATTGCATTTGATGGCATTCATCTAAAGTATGAATCTTACCAATAAGAGTAAATATACCAATTCATTACTCATTACTATAAAAAAATCAACATGGTAATTATAATCATAACGAAATTAACAAATTAATTACTGCCTAGAACATACAAGAGTCACTCTTAATTTTTCATTACTCATTCCTGTAAAAAAACAACAATAAAGAAAAATGATAGTCTTTCTATTTGTCAATTAGATTATACCATTTTTTTATGAATTCAAACATAAACATATAACACAAATAAATATAAACATACGAGAGTCATTCTCAATTTTCTTCTCTTTGTGTTTTTCTCACTTTGAATTTACAATATCATCCTTAATTACAAGATATAAAACAAATTCAAGGGAGCATTATTCATAGAAAAATGTTAAATACAATAAGAATGAGGAGCATAAAACCTTTGAACGCGGAAGTAGTTCGTCGTGCGGAAGATGTTCGCCGTGGAAGTCGTTTGTCGTGGAAGTCATTCACTGTGGAAGTCGTTTGTCGCGTGGAAGCCGTTCGTCGGGTGGAAGCCGTTTGCCGGGTGGAAGCGTTCGTCGTGTGGAAGCCATTCGCCGTTCGCTGCTCTGTGTTGTGTGGAAGTCGTCGGTCAGTTCGAAGAAGTGGCAGTTCGCCTATGTTGTGTGGAAGTCGAGCGTGGAGATGAGAGTAGGGTTTCATCGTGGAGACGTGAGGGATTACTAAAAAATAAGGAAATAAAAGATTTTAATATATTTATTTGATATTTTTAATTAAATGAATTTAATAAATTTATTTAAAATATTTCAATAAATATATTTGATAAATTTTTCAAATTTTTTTTCCATATATAAATATAAAATAAAACAAGCTTGGGAAGCAAGAATTTTTTCCATATATATTGTTTTAAGATTAAAACTTGGGAAGCAAGAAATTTTGGATCTTTTCATTGGATACATTTTTTAACAATATATAAAAGGAAAGAATTGTTATCGAGGAAATTGAAAAAATAGCCTACTAATCATTTTCAATGATCAACATGAAAATTTGCATAAAAAAAAAAATGAAAGAGACATTAAAAAGAAAAGAAAATTACATGAGTTTTTGTTAACTTTTGAGGAAGATCCATGGAGTGATGAGAATATAAAGATTTGAGATGCCGAATATTTTTTGAATTAGGGAAGAAGGTTTTTGTAGGAAAAATTAGGAATTGATAATAGAAAATAAGTTAAAAGGGTGAAAATTTGAAAACAATGCATTTGTATTTGTATAGTATATTGTTTTCAATTTGTTATTATTATTATCTTTCTTTCTTTCTTAGCTTTTTATATTATTTTTTTAATTATATCATTTTTAAAAAAATTAAATAGAGCGGTTTGTGAGTATTTGTTTCAATTTATTTGTTTTTATTAATTTATTTTTAATTTTCGCTATCATTAACAAATTTTCTTAAATTATGTTTTAGGTTTGGAAGATCTTCAATCCTCCCATAAAAAGAAACAAAAAAAGAAAAAAGAAACCCTAAATTATTTTGATTTAATTTTTTTTTTGAGAAATAACTTAATTGAGTTATATATGCTCACTTTAATTCTAATAAAATGATTTTTTTATTAAACAAAACTTCATAAAATCAAGTTGATGGTGCAAGAACTTAATATTATATCACTTACCAATCCAATATTTAGATATGCATCTTCTGGATATCACCAATTTTTGTCTATCAAATTGTCTAATTATGTCACAAAATTTGTAATTTTTTTTATGTGAATAGTGATAAATGATGTGTAAAAGTAAATGATTATGAAGATATACCAATAAATTGGATATATTATTAATCTACACTACTACAAAGTAAAAACTAACCATCCACAATAAGAAAAGTTGATCCATTTAAAATTTATTAAAATATTTCAATAAATTTCTTTAATAATCATTTCAATAAAATATTTTAATGAATTTATTTGATGAAATATTTAAATAAATTTATTTAGTAAAAGAGTTGAACAAATTTATTTTGGTAAAAGTTTTCAATAAATTTATTTTAACAAAAGATTTCAATAAATTATTTTAGTGAAAGATTTCTAAAATTTTATTTAATAATATTTTCATTAAAATATTTTAATCAATTTATTTAATAAACTTTTCATTAAAATATTTTAATCAATTTATTTTTAAAAAAATTATCAATAAATTTATTTAAAGGAAAGGTTTTAAATAAATTTATTTTAATGAAAGATTTCAATAAATTTATTTTAATGAAAATATAAAAAAAATATTTTAGTAAAAAATATATAAAAAAATATTTTAGTAGATTTCAATAAATTTAATCCTTTTTTATTAATTTTTTTAATAAATTTATTTCATAATATTTTCGTTAAAGTTTTTAACAAATACATTTAATAATTTTTCATTGAAATATTTTAATATTTATTAAATAAGCATTTCATCAAAATACATTTGATAAATTTATTTAATGAAAGATTTCATTAAAATATATAAATTTTTTATAAAATATTTTAATTAATTCATTTAATAAAATTATTTAAAGGAAAGATTTCAATAAATTTATTTAATGAATTCAAAAAATTATTTTAGTGATAAATTTCAAAAATTTATTTAACAATTTTTTATTAAAAATATTTTAATAAACTTTTCATTAAAATGTTTTAATAAATTTATTTAAAGAAATGGTTTCAATAAATTTATTTAAATAAATATTTTCAATAGGTTTATTTAAAGGAAAGATTTTAATAAATTTAATTTAAGTAAAGATTTCCATAAATTTATTTTAGTGAAAGATTTGTAAAAGTTTGTTTTAGTGAAAGATTTCAAAAAAATTATTTAATAATATCTTAATAAATTTATTTAATAAGTTTTTCATTAAAATATTTTAATAAATCTATTTAAGGAAATATTTTCAATAATTTTATTTAGAGGAAAATTTTCAATAAATTTATTTAACGAAGAGATTTTAATAAATTTAATTTAATGAGAGATTTAAAAGAGTTATTTCAGTGAAAAATTTCAAAAGATTTATTTTAATAAGTTGATTTTTATTCTTTTTTTTTCATATTTTTAAACATTTTATATTTGATATTTTAGCGATTGACATTTTAAAAGTGTTAAATAAAAAATGTTAACTATATTTGACGTTGTTTTTGCGTCAAGTAAATGTCCATTATACGTGACACTAACAAAACGTCAAGTAAAATCTCCACTATATTTGACGCGAAAATCATATCATGTAAAAGTTAACGTAAAATAGTTCAAACAATTTCGTAAAATTTTCTTTTTTAAAACCATACCTGACATGTTTTTGGTGTCAAGTAAATGTTCACTACTTTTAACCCGAATAAAATGTCAAGTAAAATCTACTTTATACTTAACGAAAAAAAAAAACGTCAAATAAGGCTAACGTAAAATAATTTAAAAAATTTCGTGAAATTTTCATTTTTTTAAGACTATACCTTACGTTTTTTCTTTAACAAAGTTCATACTTGATGTTTTTTTAATAAAAACGTCAAGTATGTAAAAGTTGCCAGCGTCAAGTAAACTCATTTTTGTAGTAGTGGATCGAAATTGCGGAATGTTCTCTACTTTGACTCTAAGCTCTCACTTACAAACTGACCGGAGAAGAAGAAGAACATGACTTACAAACAGCGAAAAGGCTACTCCTTTTCGCCACTCTTTAGGGTCTGGCCAATTTAGGCACAATTTTCTTAGTAGTGATGGAGTCTTTTTATTGACAACTTTCAATAGGAAAATTCTATTTTTTGATCATGTTAGCACCGAATGCAACCTTGTCAAGTCACATCAACTCCAACTACCAGTCTTGTAATGTAGTAAACTTTTCTCGTGTTGTTGTTCCTCAACTAGGGATTGTACTCGCCAGACAAGTTTCTTCTCACGTAATACTTGCACGCGCTCCTCTGTGATCCACTATTTTTCGTTTCTTATTAATCTTGCGTTAAAACACATTGAAAACTTGGTAAAACAGGCATGGCGATTTATGCAAAGTGTATTTTCTAATAATTATGAATTTGCACTAGAAGCTATGTGTTTTGACATCTTTACTATGTGTTTTGGTTCAATTATTGTACCTAAATGGTCATAATAACTTGTATTTCTACAAGTTATCGCACGTCTCCACTTGCACTACAACAAAACCTACCTACTATGCCAGTTGTATATATCCTAAATTGGAAAGAAGAAAGAAAAAACTATCACAAAATGTCAAAATTCACGATTTTGGTGGGAAAAGACGATTTTTTTTGGATTTGAAGAATTTAAAACAGTTTTTAACTGCCATAAATATAAATAATAAAATATAAGTTTCATTAAAAATTATTAAAATATAAACTTATTTTTACTTCTCCTTTCTTCATTGTCATCTTCACGTTATAACCCAAAAAAACCCAACCCCAACCTCATTCTTCTCCATCTCCATGAACTTTCATCTCAACGACGGAGACCCACGACAACAGAGACCCACTGCGATAGAGACCCATGACGACGTCAAATCTAAACATTTCGAAGACAACGACCAACACTCGTTTTCTCATCGACGGTAACCCACACTCACGACCCACACTCTTTTTAAAGATTTTGAAGACATGTTAGTGTTTAATGTCTTTCACTTTTGTGTCTTTCCCTTTTCTGGTTTTAATCAGTAGGGTGTAAGAAATGGAACAAAACCATTTGTGAATAGTTTCTCACCTTTTCATTCACCCCTCCCCCATATATATGTGATCTGTCTCTGATTGTTTCCTCATAAAATCTTAATAATCGTATTGTTTATGGTAGATCAATGAATCTTTAAAAGCTAGAGAGTGGGTGTTTAGTGGGAAAAAAATTTCAGTATGGAATTTGTTTGTGAAATTGCCGGAGAGAGAAAAATACTGTTTTTTAGGATGTGGATTGTGACTCTGTTTTATACAATTTATTTTCAAAGCATATTTTGACTGTGGAACTAGAAAGGGACTTTTTTAATCCAACCCATTTGCATTGCTAGTGGAAGAAAATAATCTGCAACTCATGAAGTCCAACCAATGGTTTGTTATTATTATTAGCCTATTTGTCCAATTGTAGTGTCAAGTATTAGAAACTTCCTACCTTGAGTTTGGTATATTATATAGGAAACAAAAATATTATTATCTTCTCTTGGTAATGAAAATAACGAATAGCATAAGGATATGGTATAGTGTGACAAACCACGAGCTTGGGAATTGAAATTAACTTGGGGGTATCAAAGATTTTGTAAATGAACATTGGATTTTGTGAGATGTGAAGTTTTGAGAAGTTTGAATGATGATGATAATGGAGAAGATTTTGTAGGAATTATTAAGGATGTTCTTATAAAATCCAACATTATGATTCCATTCAAGTTGCACAAAATTTGGTCTCTCCTTTGATGGGTTTCAGCTCACATTGTTGGAGGGTTTCTTTGACTGCTTGAGCTTGAGGAGAATTTGAAGGAAAAGAGAAAGAAGATAGGATTTGTGGGAGTTGTTTGAAGGAGAAAGGAATTTGATCAGCTTTTTCTTTTGGTAAAAATGGAGGGGATTTTGAAGGGTCTCTTTTAGAGAAATAAATTGGGTGTTTTTTCCCAACTAATTTTAGGTTATTGACTGTAAAGGAAACTATGTAAATAGTTTAGATTGTGATTCGTATGAGATGAAGAAGAAGAGTGATTATGATTATTATTGTTCTTCATTGGAAATTCATCATCTTGGGAAGTTTGAATATTATCTCTAATTGTGGTGACCATTTTTATGATGGAATTTTGTACTGTACTTGATGTTGCTTCAATAAAATCATTCATTTCAATTTGTTTCCTCTTCTAAACAATTTCGCTCATGGAAGATTCAATTCTTCCTTCAGCAAACTGCAAAATGTGAAAGTTAATTTATATGAGATTTTTTTGCCTAAGAAAAATTGATATTGATGCCTCTTTTGACAATCGTTATATTTTAAAATTTGAGCTTATAGAATGCTATTTTTACATTTTTTTTAACAAAATACTTAGAGTGGGTTTGCTAAGAGGGACGGGTAGGTATACTTGGACATCTCAGTTAGATTAGTACATCTATCATTACCCCTATCGTACCTAAACCCAATAAACTATATATCATTGGCACAAAAGAACAATTACTAGAGCGTTTATTGGCACAAGTAGTGAGAAATAAAACCAACCAAGGCAAAAGCATTGTCGCATCTGATTATGAATTTTGTAAATTTTGATCTTTTGCTAATCTTCATTTATTTTTCCTTGGAAAAAAGTCTGAAAATATTGAACCCATAGTTGGAAAATGGGTTTCATACCTTAACCGGGAGAAGAAGTTGGATTCACTTGTAGGTTGATGTCCTTCTGCTTCACATGCTCCTAAAGGACTGTACATATATGCCAATGTTGGAAGACTGTGATAAAATTTTATATGACAACCTTGGATATTTGTTATCAATTTATAGGGGATTTAAGTTTATAATCTATGGCTCTAATTTAGGTTTGTAATCTTATAATCAATTTAATTTTGATTTACTAAATTAATTTCTAATAATCAAGGGAAGACAATGCTCATGGACATGTTTTTCAATGCTACTTAAGGAATTGTTAAACATAGAAAAAGGTACCATTTCCATGAGGTGAGACATTATTCTAGTTCGAAAAATTGGAAACATTGGAACATACAGGAAAAACTAGAAAAGCGGTTTTCTAGTTACACCACAGCAAGGGGGTAGCGAAGGTATGGAGGGGATGCAAAGGACTTTCTAATTCTCAAACCAATGATTAAATTTCTCTTTCATTTAATGATAGTGTAAAATAATTACTCCTATTATGATTTTACAATAACTTTTCCTTTCTAGGAAAACTAGAAAAGCGTTGAAGAACCACATCTATTGAAAAACAATATCACTGGTGAGATTTTTGTATTTAAAAAAAATTGAATACGTACTTACATAAAAAAATATTATCACTCTCCCTTTTTGACTTGTTTGTATGACTACAGTTATTCACAGTAACTCATCATGCTTTCCTAAATATTGTTTGTTGTTTTGTTGATTCATATAAGGTTAAATTTTATACTTTATAGGGTTATTCTCTTGTTTGTTTATTATATTACTACTATTTGCAACAAAAATTTATACGTTAAACTTTGGAGTATGTTAGGGATTGTATCTAACCATGGTAACACAAATATCCTTGCATTTGAATGACTTTGGAGTATTGTTATTATTGACTTATCTTATGAGTTAGGCTTTAACTGATATCATTCTTCACTAGCTTGACAAAATAATTCACTGCTTTGTAAATTTTGTGTTGAATGTTAACTCATAATGTCACTAATTAATTAATACAAGTTTCCATGATTCTCTAAATTGTGTTAATGCATAATGCCTGATTTATTTTTGTTTGTTATATTTTGGGGCATTTTAATGTCTCTAGGATGCAGACTATTTAAACTAGAACAAATTGCTACATATGGTGGAGTTTCTCGAAAATCCAACTCTTTCGCCGCCTTCGATTCAGGTATTTTCTATATATTTCACCTCTGATTTCAAGATAGATAAATGGGATAAATAGAATTTGGTTGTTAGAATTCCGAAGAGAATCCTTTTATATTGGTTGGAGATCTTTGAGTTACAATTGGTAGATGCTCAAATTTCTAAACCGTGTGAGGAAGGATATGAATATGGAGTTTGGATGAATTTTAGTGTTTCTTACTGGTTCTTTAGAGGTAGATTGTGCAAAAATGGATCTACTTTGAAAGATGAACTAAAAAAAGAAGTTGATTACTAAGAGACTCTTATTTTGATTGTGAACTATTGGAATGTTTGGTAATTTTATGTTTATGTGGCTTTAGCATAAACAAGCAATGGCTTTCGAAAATCAAAGTTAGTTTGGATGAGGCTGAAGTTTTGGTATATTTAGAAAGGAGATTGTTTTGTCCTGATGTATATATATATTGTTTATTTTATTTTTCTTTAAAAAAAACCTAAAAAACTAATAGTTTTGTCTCGAAAAAATGGTTATTAAAAATTGATTATCAATCCATCACATTGAATTTGTTTGTGTACTATAAAAATTAGGTTGAAATTGAATTTTATGCAGTTTACTAACTATAGGGAGGATGGATTTAATGACTGACTTTTAGAAAGAAAGCTAATGTCAATTACGTGTTAAGTTAAAGTCTCTCCCTTGGTATGTTTATATAACAAAAAATAAGTATTAACTCATTAGGAAAAAGTACTTATCAAATTATTTTGTATACCTTTATATGTGTGTGCGCTTCCCTTCATATCAGTTGCATTACAATGACCAAATATGCTATCCTTGATTTCTTTTAACTAAATAAGTATTGATTAGCTCCGTACATATTCTCAAAATGACATTGATGAAGTTAGATCTGAAAGGGCGGAGTTCATATCTAAGTTGTGTTTTTTTATTCTAAAATTGATGGTTATGATTGCATGAGGTTTTCATACAATCATTTGGCTCAATTGAAGTTTATTTTAACTAAAGAAATTATGTTTAAGAAAGTTGTGATCTTTGATGAGTGTACTAGCGGCATGAAGCTAGATCTTCATATTTCTTTCAATTTTGGTGTCCTAGTAGAGAGTAAGGAGGATCAGTATATGCAATCAGAATTTGTGAGTTCCCATATCCAGCGGTATGCCACCATTTTCCTTCTATGATTTGGAGAGATGTATTTATTTGTATATGTGTTCAAAAATCGTAGAATGTTGGTTCTCTCAATAGACATTGGCCTGAAATGTTGAAACTTGAATGTTGGTTCTCTCTATAGAGATTGCTAGTGCTCGCTCTATTTTCAACTATACATGAAGACTTAAAACAAACTATGTTGATGCTTGCCGTATTTTGGTTTTTCTGCACCTTCAAATTTTCTATGTTCTAAGGCATGCTTTTGTATTCAGGTTGATGAAAACTATAAATCAATTTCTCCAATTACGTCTTATTTATTTATCTTGGCTTTAAAATTGGAATATGTTACTACACTAATAGCATGAATCTAAAATGATGGTAGACAATTGTATATGATGTTATGACCACTTTTACTGTCAAACTTTCTCCAAATTCCAAGTTACCAAGTAAGTGATAGTAGGCCATTTTTCTTGTAGTGGTATATCATTTCTTTACCTTGTCCATTTGAATTGTTTTTGTTTACTTGTGAATTGATTTGCTTAGATAATGTTCTTTAGTCATACTCTAAAATGAGATTTTGTTTTCTTACTAGGTTTGGAAGAATCTATTGGAGCAGTGAAGTCAACGTGAAACAATGGATTGATATAGGATTTTCTGTATGGTTGGTAGAAAAATCTTTGTTACAATGTACGAATTTTAGGCTTGTCAGTACCTAAAGATGTTAGTGTTTATTCTTTTTGTATGTAAACTACCTTTTAACAAAAAATGGTTATTAGTCAATTGTTGTACGAATATTACAAAGTGTATTATAGCGTATATATATTAAAGTGTTGACTTTTTGTTTTCATATGAGTGTGATGTATTAGAACATTATTGTCATAGAAATTGTTAGTGTAATGACAGAGCGGCAAGAATAACAGGAAAAAAATGTAGTAATTGAGGAATATACGACATGGAGAAATGTCATAATATACGAATTTGTGACATTTTGTAACTGTCGTCAATAGCGAAACAATGACATTTGCTTTTATAAAAAACTTTCACGATTGACATACTCTTGACAGAGAAAAAATTCCATAATATACGAATTCATGATATTTTTGTAACCGTTGTCAATATAAAAAGGATGACATTTATCTTTATAAAAAAATGTCACGATTGATATATCCTTGACAGATAAAAAATGTCATAATAAACGAATTCACGAAAAAACTTATTGTGACGGTTTTTGAAAATTGTCATGAAAAAACTTTCCACAATAGGCGATATTATGACTGTAAATAACTGTTACGAATTTTATTCACGATAAAAAATAACTGTCAACTATCGTCGTAGACCATTTCTATTGTAGTGTTGGTCGCATGAAGTGACGTTTTGTGAGAGGCGTGACATAGTTACTATTTGCTACTGAATATACACATGCCTTTCGTTTTACTCCAGTTACATCAATTTCAAAAACATTTGTAGCCATCTATTTTTGGCATGCTTAATTTGATTACAAATTATTATTTCTAATTTGAGGCTACTTTTTTAAAAAATAGAACAAAGTAATAATAAAAATTAAATAATGCTTTTATTCATCAACATTTAAATGTTTTTTAAAGATTGAAAAAGGGTGAAACAAAATGGTTTATGAATGGAATTTAAATTTTGAATTATGAGATCTTTTATTAGGGAGAAAATCAATTTAATCTATTTTGATAAAAATCAATCAAATATTATTTTTAATAAAAAATCAATTATATAATAATCATATGTTTAAATTAATTTTTTCCTTTTCAAAATCTTGAATTTGAATAGTCTATAAATAAATAGTGTGAATTTTGGTCATTTTTTTAAAAAAAATCATTTAGTTTATCTCTGAAGAGGCTAAAGAAAGGTTTTTTCATCTTTTTTGAACAATATTCTTTGCACCTCGTCAACTCGGTAAAGCAACTTTATACCACCTCTCTCCAGATATTCTAATCTTTCTCCCTTTCAATCACATACGAGACATCGCATCGACAAGAAATTTGTTTGAAGCAAAAAGATTTACTCCCAAAAGTGTTGCCTCTCATACAATGAGAAACTTTCTTTTGATATTAACTTTTAGTCTTAAAAAGTTTATTATTTTTTTTACTTCTTTTTTCATGTCTTCTTATTTGTGGTTATTATTATTATTATTTTAACCTCAACCATTAGCCTCCTCCTTCTCTCTTACAGAAAGAAAAGAGTATTAATGTAAAGTTTGTTGTTTAATTTTTTTACTTATTTTTATCTTGTTTTCTAAGTTTTCACCATTATTATTATTATTTAGTCTCAACCTTTAGCTTTCTTTTCTTTTCTGTCTGACAAAACAAAATGGGATAAAGAATTTCTTTTTTACTTCATTTTTTTGTTATAATTATTATATAGTATATTATTATTATTTGTAACGCATCATCATATTATTATTTGTGTTAAAAACTTATTAAAATAAAAATTGTTTTATCTTCATTCACATGCATCCTAGAAAATTTTTCAAAAGTCCTAATATGAAATTGTTCCAAGTTAAGAATGCTTAATTTTTTAGTTCTTATGATCGAGCCATTAAAAAGAAATGTGCACCTTGTTGATATAGACATTTATTTTTAATTCTTTTAAGCATTTCTTAACATTACTTTCATATCCTTAGGATTGATCTTATTCAGGTGTGATATTGATTTCCTAAACTCAAAGCTTTACACTAATACTTTAAACTTTACGGTATAGATGACAATTTTTAATCTAATGTTTTATATTTTTACTTTTGTTTCTTTAGTTTAATTCCTATTACATTTTGTTTTAATAAACAATATGTTTGTTTTCGTTATTCTTATTATTTCATCTATCCCAAATACTCTCAAATTCATGATTTATCAATGCATAAATACATGTACATGTACGTATGTTTTCTTTTGCATTTTACTATGGTGTTATTTTAATATATCTTTGTTACATCATAGTTAATAAGTAGTAATTTAATTTTTTTAATCATTTTTCTTTTTGAACTTTTTCTTTAAAAAAATTTGACAGTGGAACTTAGAAATATTTGTAGTCTATTATTTTCAAATTCTTGAGATGAGGGGTTGATTATTTCAAGTTTCAAATCAATCCCCATCCCTTCTTGTAAAAATACTTTTTTATTATTTTTATTTGCTTAATTTGTTTGGTTGCATCCTTGATTTTAATTATTGTATGGTTCATTTACTCATATTTGATTTCTAATTAAAACTCTTCAAAGTTTTTAAAAAAATCTTTTTAGTTTAATTTTCTTTAAATACTTTTTGAAAATATTTCATAAAACTCTTCTTTAAAACTATTTAGAAAATCTTTCTTTAAAATCGTAATTTCTATGTTTTTAAAAGGTTCAAAATCTAATTAATCTATGATTTCACACACGGTTTCCTTAAACAAAATTCTGCGATGGAATCTACAAATATTTTGGTGTCCGTTAACTATAGATTCTTGGGGAGGTGAATTAATATCTTTGAAAATCTGAGATTTGATCCCAAGAAAAATTAATTTAATCAAGTTTTTTTTAAAAAAATCTTTATTTAAAGAATATCCTAGGATGAATTTTAAGAATTTGTAATAATTTTTCATTATGGTAAGGTGAAATTTTTTTTTTTTTCATTATAGTCTAATTGATAGAATGTTCTCCACCTTCATAAATTGTAATAATTTCTCATTAGTGAAATGTGTTTGTTGACGTGAAAGAAAGATAATAATGTGGGGGAGTCTCACGCACATTGTCAAAGTCGTAGTGGTAGTGGAAGTCACAAATATTACCACTTGAAGAGTCGTGTCCCATCTAGAAAGGAAAAAAATGATTTTATTAAAGAGAGGGGAAGTCATTAATATTACATATTACCAAATAACTTACACATCTAAATGATGTATATTGGAATATATGGCTTCAAAAAAAATTGAATGTCAAGCTTACCTTATTTTACATTTTAATTTTGCCACAAATACGAACTAAATTTGGACATTTGAAACTACAAGCAATAAATTGGGATTTTTTAAAAATAATATAAAAAATACAACTATTTACATTTTATGATAAAAACTCATTACATAATTTTGCCATAAAATATAAATAGTATTTTACATTTTGTTTTTGACAATTTTTATGATAAATTAGCATTTTAATTTCTTTTAATCTTTTTAATTGATTATCTAAATTGTTGTTAAAATGATGGGGCTAAAATATACATCCTTAAATTTTACACTTTGCGTGAAAATTTTTAGAAACTTTTAAAGTTTTCAAAAAATATTACTATATATTTTTTCAAAAGTTCAAAAATATGGTATCGTTGAGTGTTATGTCATACATCCTTCAAAAGTGTTGAAAATATAACTAATTTTAAAAAGAAGTTAAATGATACTTTTATTGTTAGTATATAAACAAAAACCATTAATATTTCGTTCACAAAAATAAAAATTTAAGAAAATTGTCCAACAAATGATCAATTCATTTGAATTTTTCTCCATTGCAGAAGCATATTTTATTTTATTTTATTTTTCTTAGTATAAACACAAGATTGGAGATTTGAGCTTATGTAATGGACAAAAGATAGATGACATTATCTCCAACGAAAATAGCTTTTGAAGTAAAAATTGAAAAATCGTTAAAAAGTATCTAGTCTTATATATTTTTTAAATGCAGCCTCATTCATAACCCCTAACTCCATTATTAGTGTTTTTAATATTAAATTTGAATGTGGTTATATTTTATGTTATTATTTTTCTCATTTAGACTACTATTTATATCTATCGATATGATGATATACACCGATAGTAGTATGTATTGGTTATCATGATTTATTGCAAATAAATTGTGATATTTTATTATATTTATAAATATTTTCAGAAGTTTTATCATTTAAAATAATTACTTTAACAAAAGCGAACAGATAAGAAATATGTTTGAATCAAACAGCTTGGTCATGTTTGATAATTATTTATCTAGAATTTCTTACCAAGTGAAAGAAACTATTTATTTTATCATCTTCAACCTCTGAACGTGAAGATCTCAGATTGATTTATACTAAATCAACAAGCTTGGTTGCATGTTATTTCCAAATATAAGTATAGGAATACGAATTAATGATATAGAATGTCACTAAAACTGGAGCATAGAGGCCTAAGTTCCTTTATTGATTAGACCTGAATCAACGATTTTTTAAGAATCCAAACAGAGTTCGGCCAATCTGAATCAACAATTTTTTAATAATTCAAGCGAAGCTTGACCAATCTAATAGGAAATGTATCAGTAGAGAGTTTTACATTGGCGACCTATTACCTTTTCCATTCATGGCTTTCCGAATCAATAGCAGTTTTACAAACTCTACTAAAATGTGTAAACGAGGTTAGTGATCAACCCCAAAAAACCTGTTTCCTTTTCCTGCTTCCGTAGTCAATTATTGAAAACTTGCCGGTGGAATAAAGGTGGAAAAAAAGAAAGATTCAACTGGGTTAATAAATACATCACTATAGTTACATTATGGGAACAATAAAATACATTTCTATTAAACCCAAAAACATTTTCAACTCGGGTATTATATACATGGCTACAGTACATTAAGGAAGGTCGGTCCTCTATCAACGAGTTCTAACCCCCAAATCAATCTATTTTCATCTTTTTGGCAAAACATTCTAATGAGCATATGGTTGTGTTCTAAGCCCGCCTTCATACCCTTTTAACTCTCCCCAACAAATGGCAGCTGAACATCCTAGACCTCTAATGGAATGGAATATTGTGTTAAACTATCTGCCATGAAAATGAGGATTCCACCTCACTACACTACATTATATGTATATACTACACAAAGGCACAATACGGTATGTACTCCACCCCTAAGAATCCCTATACTCGATTCCAATTTCTGCTTCAGTCAAGTCTTCATCACATTGTTTTAATAGATTGTCACAAAGCATCAAAAGCTGATCTGCTAGGGGAGGAATACCTGGGTTGCGCCCATCATTGTACAAGTGAGCATTATACATTATCTGCCATACATCATTCCTGAACTCGTCCCTGGTCTTGTATTCCAGCCTTCTAACCTTTTCTCTAATGGTAGAAAGATCCATTGGGCGCTCTATGATATCCAGGTAGTCAGGAGCCTCCTTCTTGGATACAGGTTTTATGAACAGATAGGAAATATCGAACCTGTCTTTGAGGGTCTCCACAATCCGCTCCAAGATATTTGACAAACCAACCTGCAACAAAAAATGCCAAAGTTTTAGATGAATTGAGCACAGTTAATGCACAAAAGTAGAGGAAATCCTACAAAGCACAAAAGTACCTCTCCCCCCCTACGGCGTTTTGTTGATGATGCCTGCTCTGGAATATGCCTTCCCAACTCAATAGGCTTCCTTTTCATGCTACGTTCTTTTTCTAGAGCCCTTTTATCAAATCTTCTAGATCTGGGGTCTTCCACATAATCATCTAATATTTCAGGGATTCGTTTCTTCTTCTTCTTCTTTGCTTTTAGACGTTCTTCTTCCTCCTTATCACTTCTAATGCTTGCTTCAAATCTTCTAATCTCAGCTAACTTCTCTTGTTCTTCTCGCATCCCCATTTGTTCATTGTAGACCCTTCTCACCTTCTCTTCCCGTAGTCTTTCTTCATTTCTCTGCTTCTCTTGCTTTTCCCACCATCTATGTTTTTCTCTAACTTTCTTTTTTCCAGAATCAGATGAACTCATGCTCCCATGCCTTGTATGCTTCTCAAGACTTGACAGCTCAACAATTCTTTTAGTCTTCCGGTACTCCATATCAACACTCCCATCATAAGCACTCCGATCCAAATCTACCTCCTTTGGCCGTTTGATTATGAGTTTTTTGTGAAGCTGTTCTTTTTCTGTTTCAACTGCTGATCTAATTATGGTGGCAGAGCGTCTGGGAAATTCCGTTCTCTCCCTATCCATATTTGTTGGTGGTCGTATTACAATGGATGGTTTATGAGCTTCAAGTGAAACCTTTTTTGCATCAGGAGGTCGTATTACAATTGAGGGTTTATGAGACTCAAATTGAATGTCTTCGGTTCTCTTCTTAGAAAATGTAATCTTGTTAACTTTAACAATAGACTTCCCAGTTTCATTGTCAGAATTGACTGGCAAGTCAGAAGTCTGTGGCAGTGCAGGACTAAGATTGTCAGAAAGCCTGTCCGCTGAGCTGCATTTGAATTTGACTGGAAGAACCTTTGCCGTAGATTTTTCACCCTCAAATGCTTCTGTTGTAAAACTTTTTGCTATGGCTTTAGGTGTAACCTTCTTAACCACAGCTTTCTGATGGGATTGATTAGATGGATCCATCGCATTCAACTTTATTGATACCTTATCTTGATCTGTTGTCTCTGGTGTTTCAAGATCCTCTCCATACTTGGGGCAATTCTTGTTTGTCCGCATGTGTCCAAACTGAGAACCAAAAACTTCAGAAAGTTAGCAATATTGAGGGATCAGAGCCAGGGAAAGTTTTAACTAAGAACTTTATGTACCTGACCACATTTTCCACACACGAAACTCTCTCGAGCTGATTTCTTCTCTTTAAAATTCTGATAAAAAAAAAAAGAGATTAAATGAATGTGGTTCCAACCACCATATAGAGAATAATAACATAAAACCAGTATCCACCTTTTCCCAGCAATCACTCCCATCACCTAAACTGAAGTAGCATCATAAAAAATACAATTTAACAAAAAAAAAGAAAACTTATTAAAAAAAATAGAGTGGGAAATTAAGAACGGGATCAATTCTACTCATAAAGGCTGGGAACAGTTCGGCTACAAGTTTCTAAACTTCCTAAAAACCTATCCATGTTAAATAATACCTTCATCAGTTCTTCCAAAGTTTTCATTTTTAATTAAGGTATGTGAAATCAGCTAAAAAGGACACGTCCTTTATCCCCTCTAGTAAAGACTAAAGACATAAGAGGGTCGTGGTTGTTTGATTGAAATCAAAGTTTGAAAAGTTTGAAAATTTTCTTGGAACACTAGAGATCGTGGGTCTCTGATATAGACCTAGATTAGTATAGATTTAGGGGTATAAGGATAATTAGATATTTAGGAAGTTACTAATAGATATTGGCAAATGTGGTTACTAGTAGTTATTATGTAAGTGTGGTTACTAGAGTGGTTACTAGAGTGGTTACATCATGTTATAAATGGACGGAAGGTAAGTGAGGGAGGAGAATTTTGTGATCTAGGGCTTGGGTCAGAGTACTCAAGAGGGAGGTTCCAAGTGCCTTATACTTGGTTTTATCTTGTACTCTCTTATAGTAACATTATAATAAATTCAGATCTTGTTCTTGTTGGGAAGTATCCTAACAGTTTCACAAAGGAGGAGTTTCTATTTATAAGGTGGCGGGTTCTTGTTCGTTTTTGGAAGATCTAAGTTGTGATCAAATATCACTTTTCAAGCCTGGTTTAGTTCCACTATCGGAAAGATTTCAACTGCAATCAAAAAGTTTATTTTAAAGCTTCTTGGTGCTAGCTACTTCCTTAAAAGATTCTCATCAAGTATTTAGTTTGTGCAAAATAAAATTGCAAAGTTGTCCGTTACTCTTTGTTGGTTGTCGGTCGATTTCTCGGGTTCTCTAGTTTTTTTTGCAGTAGTGATGCAGTTGTATTTGGTTATTTTCTTTTAAGTTTTACGGTGGCCATCTACTTGGAAATTAATTTCCTACAATTCCTTGACACCTAAATCTTGTAGGGTCGAACGTGATTGTCCTACGAGATTGGTCGAGGTACACATGAGTTGGTCCGGATACTCATGATATATATAAATATATATAGTTCTTCAGTTCTTTGGTTAAGAATTAGTTGTAATCTTCAGTTTGTTACTGCTTGGTAACTTTGTTTAGCTATTGGGCAGTTATGTGTTGGATTGGTATATAAGTGAATCCTTTTAATGATTACAGCATCTGCAGTATTATTATTCGAGTTTTCAAACACTCCCAACTTGTTTACACCAAGTAGTCATTGTTCTTTCAGTATTTGAAGGAGGCATGACTAGATCTTTTCTACTTCTCTCCTTTAGGGAGATTGTATCATAAAGACTTGATTATACCATAAGAGATTGTATCCAGCAAGAGAGTTGGGGAAAAGAGAAAACAGCTAAGGATGGGGGTTAAAACTATTCCCATAATAAGGACTAAGGATAAACCCTATATTTTAGACGAAGATTATGATTAGTTTTAGTTCCAAGTATAACATTTTCATAATACTAAAACATAAGGATCAAGTAAATTCCAGTGTCCCGATAAAACTATAAAAAAGAATCAAGTCCGTACCTTGACTTTGTCTCCTGATATCTTCAGTTTCTTATTGATTAGGCTCATCTCTGAACTATAGTTCTTCTTCATGGGTTTCAACTTTCCTGACTTTTCTTTTCGATTACTAATACTTTCAACCTGCCATCATATCACACGGCATTAATTATCTATAAATTGTCCTTCAGATGTGGAGTAAAAAAAATGTAATGAAAAGAATCACAAATAATCACATATTAGTACCTCCTTCTGTTCTCTTATATTTTCTTTAGAAATATAGGTCACATCAGGCTGAGCAATACTAATAAGATGTCTGGTTTGCTCAGGCTTTTCATGAAAAAAACTAGCTTGAAAACCTGTGGACAACACTGCTTCTCCCATGACTTTATTCTTCTTCTTCTTCCTCCTCCTCTCAGCTTCATCTGCATAATAGACTCTACATTAGTGCCAGTTAGAGGTGTGAATACCCCGAAGTACAAGGGACTAAGAAGCTTTGACCGCGGACAGAATTGCATTGAACTAATGATTGTTCAGAATCTCACTTAAGCAATGCGATCCCCAGAGAAAAGGTATGACCAGTCAGGCAAAAGAAGAATGAAAACGAGGTCCCACATAAATCAAAGGTATTGGCCAATATGGTGACCCAACTGAGTCATATCCATCTGCCACCTCACTAGAGACCATTCTGAGAAATTTGAAAGCCAACTAACTAAACTCAAGGTTAATATAGTTTACAGGTCATATAACCCTACTAACTTTCTGTAAGTAACATAACCAAGTACAACCTCAAAAAACAACGATTTCCATAATAAGTGGAAGAACAGAGTTGTAAGCAACTGCACCACCATTTGACTTGTGTTCAAAAGATCTCAATTTTTTCTTTTATCTTTTTATTTATTTTTTAGTATTATTATTTTTATTTTCAGGGTGTGGAAATTATCCTTGCCATACTTAAGTGGGTCGTGGCAAAGGACGAGCATATTGTATCAGTAAAGAAACTGATAAAGAGGATTCTACAGTCTGATTATGCCGAAAATGCCAATACCACCAAGAACTCTGGAAGATTTAATAATTCAGAGGAGCAAAATGTCAATGTGTAAACGGAATTATTGCAAACACTTATATGGGACTCCATGGTCGAATCTAAGAAAAATGCCAGAATAAAATGACTGTTCATGGCCACAAATAGTATGAGAAGCCAAAGCATGAAAAGGTTTAGCAATTAAATGAATGCAACTCTATCGCCAAAAATGAATCGTGAAATCATGATAAGCAAGACATTGAAGAGTTTTCCATGACATAAGGTAAAAGCTAATCATCCAAACCAAACACATCTCACGTAAAGTTTCCATAAATCATATACTAGAGTTGTCCATACCATCCATCAGCAACCTGCACAACTCAGCAGCTTCTGCCACTTCATCTTCAATTTCCTCTTCTGTTTGAACAATGGACGGGCGTCTCCTCATTTTAAGTCCCTTGACCCCATCAGTCTTTTCATGTCGGATCTCAAATGTATCAACTTCATCTTCAAATTCCTCTGCATCCAGCAAATTTTCCAAATCTCCAGCAAAGGAATCTAGATCACTATTTCCTTCAGAGTCACTCTCGTTCTCAGCACCATCTGAGGCCGAAAGACTCTGAATTTGTCGTTCCCAAATTTCTTGACACTTCTCTCTCGTCTGACGCTGCAGTTGCAGAAAGGACATTCGCTGGCCACGTGCATACTTGCTGATAGTTGTTGGATCTACTTGTACCCCAGAAGCTGCTTGCTCACTCGAAAGCCTGCGTATCATAGCAATTCTGTGCCATCTGGTCAGTTTTGCTATCTGTTCTTCAGATACATCAAACTTGAGAAGAACCTAAAATATCAAATAAGATGAAGATTTCAATGTAGTAAACATACAAAAAAATAGCATGAAAGAACCAATAGCGCAAAGCTCCAAAAAATAAATGAGAGCAAGAAAATAAGAATATCATTATTCCCACGCAAAAAGAAAAAATATTTTTAAGAGAGTTATACTTGTCACAAGTTCATTTAGTTCATAAGTTCTCAAATCTTACACATTGTTAGACACAATGACAAAAAGATTGACTGTAAATATTTCATCAATTTTATAATATTAATTATGATGTCATGCCATTGAAAACTAATTTTCTTATTTTTCACTGCTTATACACACGCACACGTACATACATTCATACATATATGTAATCATTTTTATAACAGAAAAGGAAATTTGAAGCATGTAAGTTTATGCGTTTAAATAAATACGACTTTGATCATTTCCCTCTCTGAGAATTTATTATTGTCATACATGAAAATAATTGTCTATTAAAACCCCTTGTCTTTGTACAATTACTATTTGTCTTCTAAAAACAATATTCAATGGAAAACCAGGTACCTCTTTTGCAGCATCCATGCTCAACCTACGTAGGTCTGCATCTGTCCCTGTCACTGCCGAGCTTCCTCGACTAGAGGCTGCTTTTTTCTTTAAAGATGCATTAGAAATAGGTGCTTTTGGAACCGAACGAACATAACTAAATCCAAGCCCACGACCAGATGGATCACCAACACCTGTAATTTCCAGCCTCTCTATATTTTCTTTTCCCTTTTATTAATTTGGTTGGGGTCAGACAAGAAGGTTGTAAATTAGCAAACAAACATCATATCATTCTATATAATCAATTTCCATCTATCTATCCAATATTTATCCATATTTCAATTCACGCTGTAGTTAAAGAGGCCTCTATTCAAATATATTTCTTTTTATGGAAGATCAGTATTAAAAAAAAAAATTTAAAAAAAAAACGTTAATGAAACAAACACATAACAGTATCCATTCATCTATAGAAATCAACTGTGTGTGTGTCATCCATGGAACAGCATCTGCAGTATTATTATCTCTCTTTTAGAAGAAACACTTAATTGAATATGCGGCAGGATATCTTGGTTAAATCCTTAATTGATTAGGACAAGGATTAGTTTTCTTAATTGATTAAGATTATTATTAGTTTACTTGATTTATTAGAATTATGATTAGTTTCTTTGATTAATTAGGATTAGGATTCGTTAGCTTTACAATTTTATATAAATAGAGGAATTGTCTTATTGTTTTTATAACATTTTATTCATAATAAAGACTTCGAGTTTATTATTGGAGATTTCTCTCCTTTTATCCTTTAGGCTACTTATTTGGTATCTGGACAACATTGACTGCCGGCAGTGGAAGCTCAAGAAAATCTTAGTAAGACTAGGGCAGGATGGAGCTTCATTAATTGTTCAGACATTTAATTAGGGGGAAGCCTTTAAATTCAAGAGGAGCGAGAAGAAATTTGAAAAGTCATCCCAGAATGAAATTTTATATAAAGACAAACATTTAGGAGCAGAAATTAATATTTTGGTTATGGAGCGACCAAGAAAGATTGAAACATATTCAACCCAAGAATCAGTCCTACAACAATTACAAGGTCGAAGCTTATTCGAGAACACCCAATATGTACATCTACTCCGAAGAATTGGAGGAAGTAAACAAGGGAGTAAACAAAATTCAGTGTTAGTTAGGAAAAATGGTTCAAGACATGGATCAACTTTCAAAACAATGGCAAAAGTTCAAAAAAGAAATAATTCAAGAAAATAAAAACCAGAGTTTGATGAATTAAAGAAGATCAAGAATTCAAACCAGTTGTGGAGTCTTGTTCGACAAAAAACCCAAAAGAAGTTCCAAACTCACACGTGCACTAACTGACCAAGGAAGAAAAAACGAGCAAAGAAAAATCGAGGGCAAAGACTAAGAAAGACGTATCTAAAAAAGAAGAGGTGATTTCGTTGGAGCAGACGACAATCATGGGTAACCCGGTTTGAAGAGGTCTGAATCTTTAGCTGTAGTCAATTGCTTGGAAGACAATGAGGAAGAATACACGGTTACACATGATCCATTCGGCTCAATCCCCTTGATTTGATCCAACATGTGTACTCAATTCCTGGCATGTGTTTCACACAATCTGACCCCTTCGAGTTTGTATGACCCAACTTGTGTTCAACCCTAGTTTCAATCTGCTTCCTTTTTCATGGGTTTATTTCAACCCTTTTTTCACAAATTCCAGGTTATGCAATAGCAAATTTCCAAATAGATTTACGGTCGCTTTGATACACCAACTTCGGCTAAAATGGTTGAGCAAAATCTTGGTGGCAGGAATGTATACAAATCTCAACAACCAAAGAAAAAAATTTATGAGGTTCCCACTCTACAGTTCTCAAATTTTTATGAATTTCCATCTTTTTAATTGCAATGCAAGATCTCCACAGGCACACTATTTTATTTGGGGGTTTTAGAAATCATTGTAGGAAAAAAATTGTATTCTTCATTTTCTTTTTGAAACTCAAGGACAAGTTTTTCTAGAGGGATAGGATGATGTGGTAGGATTAGAGTAAATTAGGATATCTTGATTAAATCCTTAATTGATTAGAACTAGGATCAGTTTTCTTAATTGATTAAGATTGTGATTAGTTTCCTTCATTTATTTGGATTATGATATGCTCTCTTTTATTAATTACGATTAGGTAAGTTTGCTTTACAACTTTTTGATGTTCACAACTTTTGCTTTACAATTGTCTTCTAATGTTCATAACTTTTGATTCACAATAAAGACTTTGATTATATTATTGGAAATTTCTTTCCTGTCTTTTACGCTACATCACCAGAGCAACTAAAGGTGATTACGGGAGAATTTCAATTAGAAACTAAATAAGAATAAAATTCTTAAAAGGGTGCCCCTCATTTTGCACCAATACAAAGCAGTAAACAAAACCAACTCCATGAGCTACCAAAAAAGTCTCTAAGAAGTCATGTTATCCAACAATCAAGTGATGTTAATCTTAACATTTACCAATGGCAAACAGTCCTTTGAACTGTTACTTTTGTACGCCAATTTCTTTCGTACTATTTTCTTTCACAAACAAAATATAACATAAGATAAAACAATTTCAAAAACTCGACAAAAAGGACAGTAGATGGACCAGACTCTAGCTATAATGAAGATTATTTAATATTCATTACCTGGGTCGTACAAGCAACAAAATTGCTACTCAAGTTCCAGGGTGTTATCTGCAACTCCCTTTCAATGTGAGATGCAGCAGCTAGGGTAATAGCTTCATCAGGAAGTCTACTCATTGCAGATGAAATTGCAGAGGGATGGACCTCCGAAAGTCCCAAATGTTTCAGACGGTATAAACCAGCTTGCATGCTTTCATACTTGCACACCTAACATTTTTATAAAAGGAAGATGGTATAAGAATAAAGTAAACAATACAAAGATGCAAAAATGTATTCTATAGTATAGGCCCTAGATTTACATTCATAATAATTTTAATGGAATATGGATAACAGTTCCTAGACATGCTAGGATTTTCTGTTGGTTATTCTCATATCTAAGTTCCATTGTGCGAACGTGGTTTGAAGGCCAAAAGGAAGGAGATTGCAATACTTATTTTTTACAACAAATGGCTAGTGGTCAGAAGAGTAGGAAAAGGATTGGTCATTTGATCAATGATTTGGGAGATTATTTTTTTTTGAAACGGAGATAAGCCTCTTTAGTAATAATAATAAGAGACTAACGCTCAAAGTACAAGATAATTATACAGAGAACAAAATGGCTAAAACAGATACAAACAATAACCAAAACAAACTCAGCAATAAAAGCAAACTAATCAAAATCTTCTAACCTGGAACAACAAATGGAATCTGGAATGAAAACTAGGTACAAAGTAATTAAAACAGATTTGCCAAAAGGAACCCAAAATAAGCTGACACCTTGCCAAAAAAATGCTTTGAGATGAGTGAAGAGGGAACACCAAGAGGATAACAATCAGCCTTGCTGAAACATCACTATGGTGAAACCACAAAACTCCTACAAAAACAATATAATTATTCAACCGGATGGAATATTTTTTAGCCCAGCTTCTTCTTTGATTCTTGGCAGAGTACTAGTTCCGAATTAAGTGTTTCAAGAGACTTGAATCCCAATCTCTTTAACTGCAACCTCCAAACCACACAAGTTTCACTATACATATTCCAATGTAACCGATTGTTGAACCAAACAGAGATTAAAATAAGATCTCAAACGGAAACTAGTTTGCATTCATCAACTAGCAACTTTAAATAGGCTGGAATTTCGCAAAGCTGAGACTGAGAGTGACATCTAGTTTTCAACATTCCATTCCTCTTCACTCTGAAACAAATTATTAAGATATATTACCTCTACTACAATCTGTGATCTCAACTGTGGCAGGCATCAATCCACAAAGATTCTATTTAACTTCAATTTTAGCTCACAGCAATTTGTTAAGTTAAGAGTATCTGAATCAATGACAATGTAGATCCGTGATTATCTTACTAACAGATAGTAAATTGTAAAAGATATCTTAGGCACATGTAACACATTTTGTAAAAGGAGACCATCAAAGGGGAAATATGACCCTTGCTCGCAATAGGAGCAAAGGACCCATCAGCCATCCTAATTCTTTCATTGCCAGCACATTGGACATGCAATATAAAATGTCAGAGGATTCTGCTAAATGGTTTGAAGCACTTGAATCAAGTATCTAGGGTTTCTTCAAATCGGTGCTGGTAACACTAAAGGATTTAGATGTATTTGATTGTGCAATGGCTCCAAGAGGAGTACCAAGATCATCTTGATACTCTCATAAAAGCCCTACTAGAATTATACTTGTCATTTGGCAGACATTTTACCATGTGGTGATCAACTATGTAACTTCCAACAACTGTCTTTCGTATGCCAAGGTTTCTTACAATGTTCACACACCGGGGCATTTTGCTTTTCACTTTCAGAACTGAAGGACTTCACACTAAAGATTGCAGAATCAATACCAGAAACAATCACAATGTTCATTGCACTTGTGTGATCTTTCTCTAACCGACCCTCATAACATACCTCCACCAATGAAGGAATAGGCCTCTAACCCAGTATCGACCACGAACTAAGTCAAACTTGGAATTCAAGCCTGCAAGGAATTATATACACGATCAACTTCCTCAAATTTAGAGTACTAGACACCTCCACAAGGGTAGCTTCAGACAATCCTTCAACACAGTTCCATCTCTTGCCAAACCAGGGACGGCTCGTTAAAATATGAAGTGACATCAATTGTCCCCTACTTACACTCATGAACCTGCTTGCGTAGAGTATAAAGGCATGATGCATTCTGCCTCTTTAAGTAGAGCTTCCAAAATGTATCTCATATGTCCCGTGCCATAGCAGCACACAACAAAGGTTTCCTAATTTGAGGTTCCATACTGTTAACCAGCATAGACCGAAGAAGAGAGTCCCTCCTTTCCAGATCTGCTCTTGTGGTCTCTTGGTCTAAGTCACGGTACCTCACCTATTAAATTGTGATGCCCCTCAAAGGCCATCTTAATGAATTGATACCACAAGAAATAATTCCAACCATTCAATTTCTCCCCTCCAATTACTCCTTGGAATTTCCTATGGAGCCAAATAAATAATTTGTAGCAGTAAAGATAGGATAGAGGTTACTGCGTTCTCCAAATACATCAATAAGACTGAAGGAGTGGCAGAATTTGTGGAGTCTGTGGAATAGAGCTTCCCTAAGGGCAGTTGTCTGAAGATTAATCAACTGTTGTTGAACCATTACTAGAAATAAACTCACCAAACATTGATGTTCATAACTAGGCGATGCGTGATGAGGAAAACTCAGTTGCTGCGAGAAGCTTGTTGCCACAGCAGGAAATTTACCTCTATGGTAGACAGACGACTTACTAATCTCGTTTTCATGGTGCATGTTTCGATTAGAGTTTCTATCAAAGGGTTGTAGCGGCACAAGAGTTGGAACGGATGCAAGGACTGAAGATAATGATCAACGGCAACTTGGACAGCAACGGCTGTATCGGTGCTCCGGCATCTTCTCCGGCAGCGACGATTGGTGGCGGCAACTGTGACTGGTGGCAGAGCTGGTGCAAAACTAAAGTTATCTTGCACAGGTTGGTTTTCATCAATGGTGGCTAGGGTTTCGTCACCACTCGCTTATACTATATTGAAAAGAGAAACGTATGGTATACGTGGAAAACCCTAGTATAGAAGAAAGAACCATCATAGAACCCACTCTTATTATTTTCTAATAATCAAAAGAGTACAAGAGGGAAGAATGTATATACGCTATAATAATCCCTATCAAAAAAGGAAATAAAACTAGGGTCAATAAATTACACAAATACACTTGGGGCTATAAACACTCCACCAGTCCCTAATATCCAACATAATCTCCAACAATAATAAATAACTTGATATGTTGGATATTATATCAAATTTACCCTCGCCCATCATCTTAAGCTTTTGAATTGAATTGGTGATCTAAGATGATGTACTCATCTCAAAGGAATAATTTTGAATAGTCTTTACTTCCAAAACTTAAGTCCTATCACTCTTTTGTGGGCTTGTTTTTTAGTAGCCCTGTGTATTCTTTTATTGTTTTTTTCCTCAAAGTCATTTTTATTTTAAAAATAAATAAATAAAGTAAAATAAGAGATAAATTCGTCAATAAAAAAGGAACCAAGGAGAAGGTGCTTATGTTGCTTACATCCTCAGGTGTCACAGCATCTTTCTTCAAAGAAAGGCTTGCATTGCGCTTCTTAATTAAAATAATCTGTCCACTAGAATTTCTCTGCAGTATTATATATGATTTCAGTCTAAATAGTTCACAATGAAGATAAGCATGAAGAAAACTTCTCAGAAAAAAAAAAGGACGAAGTAAATTTATTACATTGTAAAGAACAAATGAGGGCAGGCTGTTTATTCAAATAGGGCTTATAAATATATTATTCATATAAAAACGTTATGAACTAACCTGCTGAAGAGCATATTCCTTCAGTTTCTTCCTAATTACAGTCTCAGACAGATAGGGAAATTGAGAAGGTAGTTCATCAACACGGATGTCAGGGATTCGTCTACGCTTTTCAGCAGCAAGGAATTCCCGAAACATATACAAAGTTAGTCTATTCATCATAAAAATTTGAAGAGACTTTGTTCCAGGAGAAAACACCTCCATCAGCGGCTCCTGCACAAAATACCAATTAATAGGGTTGACGCTGACAGCTTGATGAAGGATATTAAGAATCTGCTTGGGTAAAAGTGCTTAAAAGTGTTTCTAAGTGAGGAAAAAATTAAAAATGATAAAATAACTAAAAAAAGTCTCTTAAGCACATAAGTAAAATCCAAACCAACCCAAATATTTATTTTCTTTAACTTCTACAACTGTATTGGAAACAAAAACGAGAAATCAATAGGACAAGTTATTAGACTGCATCTGAAATAACGAGGGATTTGATTGTTTGAACATGCAGCAGGGCAGAGGATTTGAGTCGGAGGTCACGTGGGATGACCAACAGAGCATTAACAAATTTAGTCGGTTGAACAATCGGTTCCACGAGCTTGAAGATGAGATTAGAACTGCCAAGGAAACAAATGATAATCTAGAGGATGCAAGTAATGAGTTGATTCGTTTCCATATTTGGAGAAGTTTTTGCCCATAAACCAAAGGAAGAAGTTGAAAGCCGGTTGGAACAAATGAAAGAGGAAAATGTTAAGAACTTGGAGAAACTTGAGGAAGAAAAGGATTCTATCGTGGCCCAGATGGCTGAGTTGAGGAAAATTCTGTATGGGAAGTTCAAAGATTCCATCAATCTAGAAGACGATTGATTAAATACAGATGAGATTTTTCTGAAGCTGTTTTGATTCTATGTTAGGATCTTGATGTTGTATTTCTCTCATGTGGTCCATGTAGTCTTGGAATCCTCTGAATTTGATTTGAGAAAGTGACATAATAGAAAGTTGATAGTTTATTCAAGATCAATAAATGCTTATGGTACTATTTTTGTCTATGAAAAATAGACTGCATCTGATATTATTTCAATTTCCATCAGTTGACCTCATTTCCTAAATTCAAACCAATCAACTTAGTATCCTTTCCACAAATTGATTTAATAAAATAATTTAGTCCGCAACTATACATTAAATTTTTTGAGATTGATTAAAAATTTAAAATAGTTAACCTCCATGGTGGCTATACCATTTGATCACAAAGTGGCTAGGGAATAACCTTGCCTTATTCTTGACAAAGACTTCCAACACAAACAAAGTTCAAGCCGACCCATTCATAACGCTGATGTCTCACATCCTCATAATATTTTCGAAAAAACTCTTCGAAAGTAGTAATACTGCTGGAGGAAAATGACTGTCAAACTTTAGCTCTCCTCATGTCTTCTTCCTAGTGTTCTCTTCCCAAGAAATTTTCAGGATTCTCAATTCACATGCATTCCTTTCTAATTTTGGTTTATCTCTAGTTTTCTTTGTTTATTTTTGTCTTTTATTGCCCATCTTTGTTTATTTTTGTCTTTTATTGCCTGTCTTTGTTTTTTATTTTCAACCGTTGAGCATTAGTCTCTTTTTCATTCCCTTAATAAAAAGTTTCATATTCTTTCCTAAAACTGCGAAGTTGAGCCTTGACCTCAACAGCGTTTAGTTTTCTGCTTGCCCCTGAACTATTGGGATAAGAAAACCCATAAAATGTATATTATAATAAATTAATAATGAATATAAACATGAAATAAATTATTTGTTCAAGGACCAAGTATTTTTTATGCGAACAACTTTCATTTAGAAAAAATCAAAGAATACATAGGCAAAAAAAGTCAAAAGACAAACAAAGCCCACAAAAAAGGGAGACTCCCTCTAAAAGCAGGAACTCCAACTACATATAATCACGTCTATAAAATAGTTACAAATGAAGCCCATCAAGAAACATGAAAAGGAACAAGTTATTCTCACATCTGACCCCATTGTCTTCTAACCATTTGAATATATAACGCTTGATGTTGACATAGTACAAGGAATCAAATTCAAGAATCAAAAGACATCTGGAATCCGTGATTTTAGTACCTTAGGACAATAATATACTTTCCACTAGTCCCCAAAGATATTTACATAACAAATTACAACTGATGGTTCAAACCGAAAATCTAACTTCGAATCAATCAAGTTTGTGTTACATTACATATACATTAGCACTTAAGAATTATAGTTTAGTATAATATTCAGCAACTTAGTTGCACGAAGATGAAATTCTTCTACTCGACTGGATATTATGTTAATGTACAATAAGAAATTGAAAACATCATGACTGTCTTAAAACTAGAAGAATTCCTAGAAATTTTGTCCTTTCTCAATATTACTTAATGTGATCTAAATAGTGGGATGCTATCCTTTCATTTATAGTTGGACCCTTCTCCACAAATTGTCAAAAGTGGGATTTCACGCCCTCTCACGCTTTCATCCTTTCTCAGTATTATAAATATCCAAAAACATTAAGAGTTTATATCTATGAAAATACAGCAAGCAATCAAACCATGATCTATTAAAGTACAAATTCAACCAAATATATGAGAGAAATTTTGGTAAAATTAATACAAGAAAAAAGAATGCAGTCAATCAAACAATCTAATCCAATTAAATAGAATTTAAAAAAAAACAAGAAACAAAAAGAGAGAGAGAAACAAGAAACAAAAGAAAACCAACCTGCTGGCCTACTGCAAAATTTCTGTCAACACGTCTCAGGGAAAGCTTCCCCTTTGCAGAACGGACCAATATATAATCAGTCATGGGCACCTTATGGGAAAATACAGGTGCCCTGTACATGTTTGTTTCAAGAGATGCCTGTACAGAACCACCTTTTAGTTCCCCAAGATAAGGAGATTTATCTGAAGGTTCGAGGATAATGACATGTCCTAAACTATCCCCCCCATTTCGCAACAATGCACCAGTTTGATCATCAGGAGACGACTTCTGATAATAAGTGCACAGCCTTGCCCCCATTCCAATGTTGCCCAAAAGTAAAGGCCTTTCTTCACAATACCTACGACAAAGATAACATAATTAGTGAAAGAAGTTAAAGGAAACAAGACATTTCATAGAATCAAAAGAGAGTAACACTCAAAGTACAATGAAACAAAAATAAAGCAATTACAGCCATCTACAACCATTAATGAACACAGTAAAGAATATCCATCCCAATTATCAAGAACCTAATCATGGAACAAATTGGCAAAAAATTAATTAAATCTTCACTCCTTTCAAAGGTCTTCCCAATGAAGAATGAGTAGCCCAGTGAGTAAAATTAATGATATCTCCAATGCACCAAGATTAAACACAATAATTAACAACATTCTCTTCAAACTAAATACAAAAATAAGTACCTAGAGTGCAGCAACTTTGACTTCCGTACTCACCAAGGATAACAGCAAACAAGTATCTAACCAGAGGACTTTGAACCAATGTTAACCAGAGAAAAAAACTGCTACTTATATGGTAAATTTTAGTTTGAAAGTTTTCCATATAACTAGCAATTGTTTTTTCCTTTTATCACAAGAATGAACAGAAGGTAAGCATAGCATGTCAACCAATTACATTACCAACTCCTAACTTTCTCTAAGCTCACATTAATGTCAATCAGCAAAGTTTTTGCTACGTTCAATTACACCAGAACCAGCCCAAACTAAATCTAAGATATGGAAAATAAATTCAAAGGCCTTCCGAAGTTATTTTGTCCCAAAAGATTGTTTCTCCATCCCTTGGGCCCTTATTCTATTATTTTGCTTAAAGCTTCCATCAATTTTTCATATTCTTCAAGTTTTTGGTATTCCTTCGGCTCGATCCCACAGCCTCAATCCCAACGAACAACAGAGGAGAACCTACTTATAATCGTAACTCATTGACCTATCCTACGGAGATGAAATTCGATGGAGACAGAAGCGTAAAATGAAATGGGCCAAGGAGGGGGATGAAAACAGTAGATTCTTTCATCAGTTCCTATCGTTTTGGAAGAGAAAGAAAAGATATGATTGTGGAGCTGCTATCTAGACAGGGGCAAAGCTTAGCAGATGACTGTGATATTAAAATTGAGTTTCTTGACTTATATAGAGATCTGTGCACCAAACGACTGGGTAACAGATCACCTCCAGCCATTGACAATTGGGCTCTAGAACTATAGATCAGGCTCTTGCATTAGAAACCCCATTTACTGATCTGGAGATTTGGCATGCCTTTCAGGAGTAGTATTTTTGGGCATTGTTTCTCCTTTCTTATTTCCAGTGGGATTTTTACATCTCGTTTAAGGCTAACAGTTTCCAGTTAGGTTGGAGTCTTTAAGAAGTTGTCCCTTAATTGTTTTGTGTTTGTAAAGATTGAGGAGTTTCATTTTGGTAGAATCATTCGAACATTTCACGATTTGCTGCTATTTGGTTTTTTAGTTTGAAATCAATTTGTTTAGAGTTACGTCTTCTACTTTTGGTTGTATTTGATCGTAATGGTTGTAATTGCTATATTTGTTTTTCTATATTTTGTATCTTGAGCATTAGTCTCTTTTCATTCAATCAGTGAAAAAGTCAGTGTTTCATTTTAGTATAAAAAAAGTTCAATTCAATGGACTGTTTGGGATTTTAAATCAATGAAATTTAGAAGACATTTCCCTTTTCATCCTCTTAAATAATAACATATACTAGCAAATATTTTACAGGATTGAGAATTAGGCTATAGCATGCAATGGACTTGTTATCTAAAACAATGAGAATAATCAAGAAAATAAATCCAACTATTACTAATGCAGCACAAACTTCGTCTATGAGCAAGACACTTGAGCAGAATTAACTTGACAGATGAGGCAAGAATCAACATAGAAGAGCCCCAAAATGAACATGGGACTCAAAGCATCAAAATATTCTAAAAGTGAAGAACAACATTCACTTACTCCATCAAAAAAACACGTCCGTCCTTCACAGAAAGATCTGATTTCTTTTTGAATGCTCCAGGAGATCTAACAGATCTATTTTCACCACGCAAATTTTGTGCCCTTGGCATTATATATATTTGCGACCGAACAAGATGAAGTAAGGAATTTGGTTGCACATTTTGGGCAGCCAAAGACTTTTCTCTTTCAAGCTCCTTTCCAGAATAAAATAATTTAATCATTTCAGAGGGCTTCATATCTAGCCAGGATAGAAAAAAAGGTTATGAGCCCCATGTTATAATTTAGTGACAAGGATGAAAAAGAACATGTGATCATACAGCACACACATACATTACACAAATTGTAGAAAGGATAAACTAGTGAAAAATACCCAAAAAGAAAAATTTGATAACCTAGCTTCTTGGAAGCTTTGGCCATGATGGACGAAACAGTCTCCTCAGGATCAACAATATGTTTACTGCCTTTGCCTCCTAAACTCTTCAGAATAATTTTCATTGGTCCTTGAGTAGGTAACTTCTGTAGTTCTCTGACAGTCATCTCATTATCATGTGGATACCATAAAGCTTTAGGACGATGAAAATTAGCTAGCTCTTTGCTGCAAAGAAGTAGACAAAAACACGTTGATGGAGTGGAAATTGCTTTCGATAAAATATAGCCATCATCCAAAAGAAAAAACAATGACAAATGTATGATGATACTCATTGATCAAATTTTGTTGTAGTTGTATGATACATTTTGATCCCTCTGTTCTTGAGCACTCCTCCTCTTTATCGCATAATCTTTTCTTGGTTTTATATCCGTACAATACTCATAAGGCATTCTTCCCCTTTATCAATAGCTTTATCTTGGTTTTATATCCTTATAATACTCATATCCGTACAATACTCATAAGGCATTCTTCCCCTTTATCAATAGCTTTATCTTGGTTTTATATCCTTATAATACTCATAAGTCATAAGCAATACCCAAAAATAACAAATCAAATCAAATGGCATCAAACATTGCAGAAAAACTAACATGTTGAAGCTATAACTCAATCAAGTGGAGCTCAATACATCTTCCAAAGATGTAAATAATATCTGAAAATAGTTTATCCTAATTAGAGCTGATATCTCGACTGGATACATGAAGACAGATTTTTTTCCTTCAAAATCAACCATTTTCCTCTCTCAATATTTTTTGTTAAAAAACTAAGTGATTTTTCTTCAGTCAACAAATAATTGTGATTTATGAGAAAGCTCTTCTTTGGTGTCTAAGGTAATAGCTATAAAAGGCATCGTCTTGAAAGAAAAGGTTGGGACATGCACTGCATTCTAGGTTAGAATGCCGATCCTATCTTTGCCGAACCCTTCTCTTAAACACATTTTTCTTTAATGAAAACATCAATTTTCATTAAAAAGAAAAAATTAAAGAACACACGGACATACAAAACACCAAGCCCACAAAAGAAGGAAGACCCCCACTACAAGAAGGGGCTCCAATTATGTATCAAAATATCTATAGGATAATCACAAAAGTCCTATCAACTCTTCCGATCAAGATCCTATCAACTCTTCATCTTCAGGTTCTTTCTCCTCTTCTGCTCTCTACTCCCTTAGAAAGATCAGGGTCAAGATTAAAATCAGAAAGAAAGAAATCTTCAAAGATCTTCCCACATTGTCTCAAGCCCTTTCCTAAGTATTTCATTCAAAAGAAAAATATACAGAAGATTTCGATTAAACAATTCTTAAAGGACCAGATAATTGAAGATCAGGTTCTTGACTTGTTAAAGGCAAAATGCATCCATTCTCAAACCTCAGTTCATTCTGGCAGTTCCAAGATATTTTTAGAGGCTAATCCAGACTTATTGGGAGTTAGTTGCACCCGAATACAAGCTCCAGCTCGTTCTACTAAGTCAAATTCTCATTCTTCTAATCCTACACAGTTTAAGTACTTTGAGTTTTTTTGCCTAACTTGAAGGTGAAATTTTTTAGGGGCTCTCTGAGCAAAACCCCCTCAATCCCTCTAGAAAGAAGGGTGAGTCTTCTTTCAACTCCCCTTTCAGCATTAGTAGTGAGAAAGTGGAGCACTTTGATATGTCAGCCAATCTTGAGAGGCAAAGACATACAACATTAAGAATTATTTGCAGCCACCATAATCCCATTTGTCAAAGGACAATTTGTAAATAGATTTTTAAGATCGTTAATTATAAATATCGTACTTACCTACTTTAAGAAACATCCAGAATATGCTATACAAAATCTTCTAGTACAAAGGCCTCATTTGTTTCACATGTTTTTCAGCTGGATTTCAAACAGATATTTAATTTCCCTGTTTGTTTTACAAAATTTCATGTCTTTAAAACCCAAAATATTATCATCCAGGATTTCATGTTTTTACATTGGTTTCTTAATACCTTGCAAAAGTGTTGGATTTTAATGTATGGGAGATGAACAATAAAAATATAGCTTAATGAATTTATAAATCAATATCAATTATTTATTACTTTTAATTGTTAAATATAAATATATTACTTCGAAGTGTTAAATTTCAACTAATAACTTTACAATTAATATTTTTTACTATCTTAACTGTTTAATATAAATTATTATTGTTAATTATAAATATTCTAATTAGTTTACATTTATATAATTATTTGTAGTAATTAATTTAATTATGTTGAGTTAAAAGGTATTCTTTTTCTTTATCTAGTAAATAATTAATTAATATAACAATAAATTAATTTATGTTAAATTTAATTGATCTCTAGCATCTAGTTAAGTAATTATTTAATATGACTTTCTACAAACTATTGAATTGAACTCACATATTTAACTTATAACATTAATTATCCTGCACATACCAAACACAAACATTAATTATCCTGCACATGCCAAACACAGACATTAATTATTCCAGACAACTTCGGCACATCAAATATCAGATATTTAATAGATATCTGCGATCCAAACGGCCCCTTGTTGAAGGCCAAGTAATTGACTCATGAAGTTAGTTGAAGCATACATTAGTAGCCCCTTAAAAAAAAAGTAAAAGTAAAAAACTAAAAAATTAGTCTTACTTGCTCAACTTCAGCTTCATTGTCTGTAACATCATTGCGGGTTTTGAATGGAAAACCTTGATACCATGAACTGAACGTTTTTTAGAATTTGATTTCAGTTGCTGAGATGCTTTTCTATTCGAGTAGTGCTTGTCATTAGAAACAAATCGCCAGCCACCTTGACCTCCACTGCCGGATAACTCAAAAGAATTTCCATTGACTGACATTGATGACCGTGTTAAAATCATGGCTCCAGAATGAAACTGAATGTACTTAGAGTCATTTTCATCTGAAATTTCAAAAAGCATGTGTTCATCTTCAAGATCAAATATAAATTTTGGTTTTTCAATAGGTTCATCTGTTTCCCATAGTACTTTGTCTAACCAAGAACCTTCCAGCATTCTTCTGTTCTTTGGAGAAAATTTGCTAAAGGATCTAACAGCATTACTTTGACGCTCATCTGGAATATTTTCCTTTAGACCATCCGATTGGCAAGAATCGTCCACATCCTTCCAGGATTCTAACCTCAACATCTGAGGATGATAAATCACTTCTGGTGATATAGATTCTTCTGTTCTTGAAATTTTTCTTGAGCCAAAAGGCTCTAATAACGGAAAATCACAATGGTAAAGACTCTGTCCATCCCCATTTAGACCAATATGATGTTCTGATCGAACAATCTGAATAGAGACTTGTGGTTCCACGTCCCTATTAGGTGAAGCTTCAATATCAGATCCAGATGCCTTGTAACTCCCAACAGCATTCTTACTTGAGACCGGAGAATCGTCCCACAAAATTCTCTCTTCCCAATTTTGCTGATCTAGAGGGTAAAATGTGTTAAACAACAAAAAATTTGATCCAATGGGAACATTTTCTGCAACAACCTGTTTCATAGGTTCTGCACCACAACAATGGTCTTTTTGTTGCCAGTCCACTCTCGAAGTCATTACATCGACCCCTTGCACAACACCAAATTTATTATATTCCAGATCATCCACATCAAACATAGTAGTATCATCTTTAACATCATACGCTGGTTTCACATATGATACACCTCGACTGAAACCATGCAAAAATGCCTCTTCATCCTCTTCAACAATATCAGATACATCTGCAGACCTATATTTATCTGAAAAGATGGCGGAGAAAGAACAAGATATAAAAAATTATAAGCTCAAATAATAAAAATCCGAAAAACAGTTGGTTGCTAGATTGTTAGTAATGTAACTCTTGATTGTGTTCGTTACAGAACTATAACAGTTCATGAAAATAATCACGCCAGTTTGAGATGAGTTGAAAAGGGACTTGAAATAGAGAGCCGCAAATAAGGTTCAAGGGGCATGCACCTTTACGGGTATAATATCTAGAGGCTCTCTTCTCCTTTTTCTTCAAACTATCATGAACACCAAAAATTTCAGAAAATTGTAAGATTGCCATCCCATTCTCCATGCATAATACAGGTAAGGGAGTATGAGACTTATCGTCCTGTAGCCGCTTCTGTACTTCAGGTGTCCCCTGTGAACAATTCAGACGAGAGAACTGTAATGATGCTTTAGAAAGGATGGTATCATGCAAAATCTAGAACCAACTGGTTACCGTATGCTAAAAGTTAAAGCTATGACTACTTAGATTCGGTTGCATAAAGAACTAACCAAGAGAATAATTATGACCTTTAAAGTGCTAGTTGAACAATCTAGATTTCTTAGTTACATTTACCGCTGTTCTCTGTCACAATGTACATCAAGTTAAGAAACAATAATTCAACCCCACAAAAAAAATCAATAAAATTAGTTTTCTTGTCAAAACGATATTTTTTCACTTTGTAAGACCGTTAAAACAATAGAATAAAAGAAGAAGAATAGCACAACAAGATCCAACAACATTAAGAACTATGAGGAACAAAATGCATAAATAAAATCGCCAACTAACCTCATGCAAACTTTCTGCACGACCAGTTATAACTTCATTATTGAGGGGGGCAGATTCAACTGCAAGAGATTTTTCTCCTTCAGAAACAATCTCAAGGCATTCACCTTGCTCATCTGGAAGAGACATTGTAAAATTGGTCAAATATCACTTACTTACTGTTGGCCAAGAAGGAATCAAAAAAAAGAAAGAGAAAGAGAAAAATTGGTCACACATCAATCACAGACAGTTCTTTTCCTAAACATGCTTAAAGGGGTTGCTATCATCTCATATATGACTCAGAGAGTTAACTACAGAAATTGCCATTATAATCAACTAGGGGTCTAGGACACAAAACTAACATATGTCCACAATATAAAGCCTGTTCACATTGAATTGTGTTTCATTATTAGTTGTTCCTGAATTGCCTCTCAAGAGCATCTTGTCACTTATAGCCTCGCTAGAAATAGAAAGTATAGTTGTAAAATAAGAAGAGAACAAATACCTATCTTCTGACTTAAACGGAAAACACAAAATGTAACAATTTGGAGATAAAAACACAGTTGAGGATTGAGGGCAAGAGTAGACAAAATGCAAGTCTCCATAGTTTTTCTTGTTCCTATTAAACCAAGTTTTCATTGAGAAAAAGTGAAAGAGAACAACCAGATATATGATATATATAAAACAACACACAAAAAGCAGCCAAACTAAAATAAAAATGGCTCGAATCTATTTTTTTTTAAACGGAGAATCTATTTTTTTTTTAAACGGAGACAAGCTTCTTTATAAAACTCAAAGTACAAGGGTATTATACAATGAGAATAATAGCCTACAAAAAGGTGATTAGGAGGCACACCCGGACATCTCAACTAGGTTGACACCCCATAGCACCAACATCATATTCCATAAAAACATCAAAAGAACATATAAGTACCAAATAAACCAGAAAGCAAACAGCCAAAAGGAAAGGAAACACAAAACAGAAAGCAAAGAAAGTACACAGAGGAAAATAACACTTTCAAAAAAGAAACCAAAATAATAAACTCCTATAGCTAACAAAACTGAATAGGAGGTCTTCTATTAGAAGAAAACAGCAAAAATACAAGTCTTGAGCTTCTGAGAAGTGCAGGAAGATCAGCCCTCATTAAATTGGATGAGAGATGAAAGCCGCCCAATTTAAACATAAATCTTGGATGATATACCCTGCAAACTGCATCATGACCTCTTTTCTTTTGATACGGAAACAAAACTTTCATTGAAAAATTGGAGACTAATGCTCAAAGTACCTTTTTTTTTTTAATACTAATGCTCAAATACATGGGGAAACAAAAGTAAGAAAAACATCAAACTTGACAATACAAGGATAAATCCATAATACAATATAGAGACAAAAGCTCTTCAAAATAATAAAACAAACTAGATGAACACATAACTAAAATGAATATTTAGCAAAGAGAACAATTGATAAAGACCTTAACTTGAACAAACCCAAAACCAATAGAAAAGAAAACTTCTAGCTACATCATGACACCAAAAAAAACACAACAAGAAAACTTCTAGCTAGATGGATGCTTATTTAGTAGAAGCCTAGCAGGTGAAATTATAGTAGTGATAATGTAGAGAATGATGAAAAAAACCTGATGCATGGATTATTTGAGGTTCAACGCTGTTATTTACAACATCAGGCACATTTTCAAAGTCCTCGTCGTAATCTTCATCATCAAATACAGAAGCTGTAGGCTCCAGCGTAGACAAAGAAACTTCAGCAGAAAAATATTCTCTTCTTGGCAATAAGTGGTCTTCCTCTCCAGCAGCTTCAATCTCTGGACCATCATACTCTTCGTCGATATCTTCATAATCAACTGCATCTTCAGCCTTTGCATCATAATCTGAGAATACAAATACCGCCCCAGTCAAAGAGAGTCAGATGGTGGAAGATAAATTTACTTAAAATTAACACCAACTTAATATATACATATATGCTTGAAAACTACACCCTATGGACGTGATCTAGTGTAAGCTGAGACTTGTATTTCCCCTTTTGTAAACGGATATGATGAGGGTGCTATGGAGTATCCACCTAGTTGAAAAGTCCAATTGCACCTAATAATCCCTAGATCCCTAGATTTCTATGTCCAATTTGTATCATTGCATTCTGAACTTTCCATGAAAGTGTAACTTCATCCAAAAGGTCAATAACAAACCTAACAACACCGAAAATGTATTATGTCACTCTCCTTAATTTGGGATCGCTCTTGTTTACATGTTTATTTCCTGATCGTATAGGTTTCGAGCATAATCTAGGAGGAATAAGCCCTTAAAGCCAATTACAGGTCAAAACGTCCTAAATTGGAGACTTAGAGCACCCGTCGGGGCAAAAGAATGCAAAAGGGTACCCAGGGGTTGGTGCCTCAACACTAAAACCAAAAGCGTGAAGAAGTTGAAGTGTCTCAAAGTAGCCTGGCACAAATTCCAGTAGCTGCTTGATGAGGAGGCACCATGGCGATCCCTTTGGCACTGCAACACTACAAAGTTAGACAAAACTATGTCACACCGAGTAGAGACACAAAAGCACAGCGTCACAACACTCTCACAATTTCTATGAAACCAGCCCTAGCTGCCAGCACGACTTATCATGGAATTCAAGATTTGGCATCAAAGAACTCCCTCAATGTAAATCGTATTGAATAATTAATTAGACGATCCAGATTAGTACAGCCCTTGATCTTAATGCGAATTAATATGCATGATTAGAATGCTAATCATCTAAACATGTTCATTAATTTGAGAATTTGGACATCCATGTAGCTTTCTAAATGAGATAGGCTTAGCTTATACAATTAAGGTTGCAAGTTTTCACACAAGAATGGTATATGATTAAGTGAGAAAGTTAAGGAGAATTTTGAAATAACCCAAGCTAGATGCTTTGATTAATTGATAATTCACCACATTCACTAATCCCTCCAATATCTTTACTTTAATTTCGCTCATTTCAATCTTTCAAGCTATTTCTCATTTAAAACATTCACCAATTAACCCCTCCCCCCCCCCCCCCCCCAAACTAAAAGCCTTCAATTGTGAGATTGACCAACTCTTTGCGGTTCGGTCATTACCATGCCAATACTACAGAGTCAAAGTAGGCACAAAACTATCATTTGATTGAGCCCAGGGATTCAACACCTCTTTGATCTGACTAGAACCATTAAGCAATTATGATAAGGCGAGCAAGTTAAGGAGAATTTCGAAATAACTATGATAAGGCATGGGAAAAACCACCTGACCCTACAACATTTGGGTGTCAAGGAAACTCGTGGAAAATTAATCCGTAGGTAGGTGGCCACTCTATGGTGCACGTGTAGGCTTAAGGTTTAACTTAATCGTGCTTAACTTAATCTCTACAAGTGACCCATTAAATAAGCTTAAGAAAGTTCTAGGAAGTTTCCTTACTTCTTCTTGCGCAATACCCTTCTTTGCATGAAAACACCTAAACTTCACAAGTCTTATCGCATAACCTTTCTCGCAAACTACCTTAATTAAAAACTCTTAATCTGTAGTTTGCTTCAAAACGCCTTCCTCAAAACATTTAGTCAACCATTACTTCTTAACTTGGGTATGGGTCTTACAATTGGTCTCTGTAGAGGTTTCTGGTGTATTATTGGGGATTTTAATGTTGTTAGATGGGTTTCTAAGAAGAGTGCAAGCAGGTGCATCACTAAAAGTATGACCATTTTTAATAATTTAATTGAAGAGATGGATTTGATTGATATTCCCATGAGAACCAGCCTCTTCTCTTGGTCCAGGACCAGATCCTCTTTTGTTGCTTCTAAGTTTGATAGATTCCTTCTCTTCAAGCATTGGGTAGATTTTTTTCAAAATGTTGTTGTGAACAGACTACCTCATGTCACTATGTGGATTTTTATTTTCGCTTATGGATGTGAATGAGGGTGCTAAGGGAGTACCAACCTAATTGAGATGACTGGGTGCGTTTGTTGATCCTCCCCCTCCCCCTTTGCTGTATGTCCCTCATGTACTTTGAAATTTGTCTCTCTATTTTCATTATTAATAATAGACTACCTCATGTCACCGTTGATCACTTCCCCATTCTTCTTCGTTTGGGCTTGCAGTCTTGGGCCTCAACCCCTTTTAGATCGAAAATATGTGGTTGAAGCATCATATTTTTAGTAAAAATTTGGAGACTTGGTGGAGAGGTCTGAAGGCGAAAGGATAGTCGGGTTATGTGTTTAGGGAAAAGCTCAAGGGCTTATATTCAAAAGAATTGGAATGAGAAGGTCCTTGGAAATGCCAGCTGCCAAAAGAAAAGTTTGTCTGAAAAGCTTGAGTTCCTTGATAAACTCGAAGAAAAAGGGATCTTTTTTTAAAAAACGGAAACAAGCCTCTTTATGAATGTTAATAAAGGGACTGATGCTCAAAGTACAAGAGAATTATACTAGGAGCAAAAAGGAGTAAAATGACTAAAATATCAAAACAAGAGGAAAGGGTCTTCTCCAATGAAAGTAGAGCTGAAAGGGCTGTTCGTAAGACAGATTCAACTCAGTTGGTGATCAAAGAGCAGATGGACATCAGCCAGAATAAGCAAAATTGTAATTTCGATGCTGGAAGACAGCGAGAGTAGAATTCTTCTTAGAGACAATGAGATTGATGATGGGATTGTTAGATTTTAAAGCAGATTGTATATGAAAGACAACAATCCCCGTTTTATCTGTGACGGGCTGCATTGGAAACCAATGAACATTGAAGCTAGGCAGGCACTGGAGGCTCCTTGCAAAAAGGAGGAGATTCAGGTTACAGTCTTTGAATTGTGGATCATAAAATTGCCAAGGCCTGATGGCACGATCAGGAAGTTTTATAAAAACTCATTGAACATTTTAAAAAGTGATATAATTGAAGTGTTCCACGAGTTTTTTAAAAATGGAATTATAAACAAAAGGTGCAATTAAACTCATATATGCTTGATCCCCAAAAAGAAGAAGCCTACATGGGTGAGTGAGTTCCATCCCATCAGCTTGGTGACATCTGTATAAAATTATATCAAAAGTCCTTACCAAAAGACTAAGAAAGGTCCTTCCTTCTACCATACATGATGCTCAAATGGCTTTTGTGGAAGGGAGTCAAATCCTTGATGCCATTCTAACTACTTTGGAATCTCTCGAAGAATGGAAGGTAAAGGGGAAGTAGGGAGCTTTGCTAAAGCTTGATCTTGAGAAGGCTTATGATAAAGTCGACTTGACCTTCCTCGATGCGATCCTAAAGCTCGAAGGTTTTGGGAAAAGATGGAAGAGGTGGATTGGGTTGTCTTTCAACTATCAATTTGTCTATCACTATCAACGGAAGACCACGTGGGAAGATTATGGCACAACGAGGGTTCAAGCAAGGGGACCCCCTCTCCTCTTTCTTATTTGCTATTGTGATTGACCACCAGTATTTTTGCAATATAGTAGAAAGAAGAAAAAGGAAGTAGCTCGTATGGATAAGGGAGAAAGTAGTGGGAGTGGAAACCACCTTGGTGGGGACCATAGTTAGTTATGGAAGAGGGAGTTATGGAAGGAGGAGTTAAAAGAAATGGAAGAGGAAAAACAAGGGGGTGGAAGTTTTATTCTGGTAAAGTGGGCTGCTGTTTCCTGGAGTGCAGGGAAGGCAGAGGATTAGTGTTCAGACTAGTTTAGTAATTTTATTTCTATCTTTGCTTAATTGCTGTGTTGTTTTGTGGTTTGTTCTTTGGGTTGCTTATTATGTAAAGAATGTGGTTTTGAATTTCCTTGTAGTCATTTTGGAAATATATGAATATACAAGAACACCTTTCCTAGTGTTCTATCATATTGTTGGCAATGCCTTTAGTAATCTTGTTCACTATTGTAAAGAAAGAAGATTGATCCAGGGCTTTTCCTTTGGAAACCCCTCGGTTGAGGTAACGCACCTTTAGTATGTGGATGAGACTTTGATCTTCTGCTCTTGGTGTGATGACAATCTTAGGGCTTGATTGGTGGTCTATTGTAACCCTTGGTTTGTAGAATAGCTAAAGCAGCTAGACTAATAATGATTGATATTAAGTTGCTTTCATTGATAAGCTTAGAAAATGCACAGTTCACAAAATACTTTTAGTAAGCATTGTGAAAAAGCATTTGAAGAATAGGGTATCTGTTAGGCTACCAACTAAAATATCAAATAAAATACCCAACAATGGCTAAGCAGAAGCAGTACTCTGATATCCTTTATTTAAGTATAAGCCAAAAGATGTCTACAAGTAACAATAAAGAAATATAACAAGGAAAGAAAACAGCAAATGAACATATCAGCACCCTTTACACAAATGGAGACCCTCTTACAGCTACAGCCGCCTACCCATCAGAAAGATGACAAAATAAAACCTAGCTACCCTCTCTCTATCAATCACTATTTGTAGCCTTCCTAAATTTCTTCCCAGTGGGTCCCACTCAGAATGATCTCTTTCCCCAATCATTCTTTCTCATTAATAGCGGACAAATTCCCTTTTTTATCCTTCCTCGCATATGTGTGAATAACTGGGCGTCTCACAGTATCAAACATAAAAACAAAACGTGCAACACTACAAGGTAAATTTTCCATGAATACAACTTCACCTGGCTCAACAGCATCCGATTGTATTCTTGATGATTTCGTTGACAACTGAAAAAATTGAAAATTTTCAGTCCTCAAAGAAAAATGGTACAACAATAAGAACCTATCAAACTTGGAAAGACACAGGAGTCATCTGTTATTAAAGATGCAAACAAGAAGCTACATACAAAGACCCCTAAAACAAATGAAACTGTATAATATTCAGAAACTTAAAAGACTTCTTACATCAATATCTGTCAAAGTTGGACCCAACTTATCGGCCAGTGCATCCAGATGTTCCTTAGCATCCTAAAACACAAGATTGTATCCTCAGCATCCATGATACAATATGATCAGAAAATGAGTGTCAGACAAATAAGATGAAAGGTGAATTATTTAAACGAACTGTTCGTTACAATTGTAACAAGTTAACGCTTTCTTCAGAATTTGCATACCGTAACAGCTTATGCATGGAAGATAACAAGTCTATTTGCAAAAATATTTGGTGCCAAAACCAGATTTCAATACAATAACCTTCTAATAGAATGAGTTTGTTGCTCACATTTTAAAGGCACATTGTCCTACTCCTATAACAGATTTAATTTTACAAATATGTCACAAAAAGCAACAATCTTACCTCATCAAGATAATCGGCATCAAGATCACCAGAATTATCCACATTCCCGAACATAAACCCCAAGAATCGATTGCCACCACCAGCATCCTCATAGTCGTCGTCATCTGAAGTTAAAATATAATAAATATATGTGCATGGTTTTCTACTCGTGATCAACAATAATACATAACTTTTTTGTTTTTAGTTTCTAAAATAGATTTTGAAAGCTGTTGAAGTTAATAAAAACAATACCTCATTTTCTGCCCTAAAGTTACCTATGCCTTACCCTGTGCAGTCCAACAACTCGGACACCACATCCTAACCCTTCCCTTCATCCAACCCTTTTCATAACCATAAGATGTCTCTCAAAAGTTTCTCCAAAGTCTTACCAACTGACACAAGGTGAGGTGTTTGAAGGTGTTCCTCACTAGTGGATCCCAAAACGATATGCCCCAAGGGTTATGACAAAAAGAAATTCCTAAACGATGAGCACCGTAAGACTCTATACTTCGTTAGAAAAGGGCAACCTAAAATAATATGCCCATGAGTTACGTGGATCATAAAAGTGATTTGGTGTTTACATAGATCCGCAGCATTTAATGTAGGAGTGGTACACAAAACCTGTGAAAGTTCCTGATCCTACATTGTGTATTCTAAAAATTTCCCAAACATCCCTCGTTGCCTAACAACCTACACTGACTGACATCCTACATAAGGTTGAACCACATCAAGTTCTTAAAGAAGTGAGACCTAATGCTATGTGATTGAACTGACACGAGATCTACACTCCAAATGCAACAATATCTCACATCTGTTAAATGCTACCAGTGGGAATGGGATGAAGAATGGTTTCTACTCCAGTCCGAGTACTTGTGTTGGTGGAGAGGAGGAGTTTGGAGTAGGTAATTCATGTCTAATTGAATTTCCATGAGTTACTAATTGCTTAGTATCAGTCAATATAAATTTTAAAAATTTCTGTGAAAATTAGAATTAAGGAGATCGTTCACTATAAGTTCATTGTATTATAATTTGACTTCATTGTCATACTAAGCCTATAAATAAGACACCCAGGTGTGGTATACCAGATGTTTTTGAGAAAATGTACAGGAGACCAGATTTGACATTAATGAAAACTCATGATTTAAGTTTGCTACACCAACCCCATTCATGCCTAAGATGAGGAGAACAATAAGAAAGAAAAAGATGTTTAGACAATCAAACTGTAAACTTCCTATCATGAAAAGATAACAAATCCATTCAAACAAAGAGCCTGAAACTGGTTTAAATCAAGTGGCTTTACCTTCATCCCTTTCGTCTGGGGAATCACCATATGTTTCGCCGCCCATCTAAGTCCCACTCCTCTTCTAACAAGAGAAAAAAGGAGGACCATAATTACAAGAACAACATATAACGCCGTATGCTACGCTTGCTTAAAAGAAAATATAATGTGAGACTGTAATTAGAATCTTCATGAATTTACGACCTTGTCCCAGTGTTGAAGAAAAAAAAAAGTTTTGAAAGAAGTAAGATAAAGATAGGCGTGGAATCAATTACACCTAGTCTAGGCGCAAGCATGTAAAGAAAAATTAGTGTCGGGGTGGGCAAGAACCGTAAATCAGACCCTGGCCGCAAGCGACGGAGAAATGAAGGGAGCTGCAGCAGAAGGCGATGACGTGGCTGCGGAGATTGCTGCAGAGAGAGAATAGAGATAACCGGGTAGTGGCTCGCCGGCGAGCGGTTGCGCCTGCGGCGGAGAGGAAGACTGGCGAGAGAACAAAAACAAGAGATCGGAGAAACTATATAACTGAGGGTGCCGGGCCCGGGGAACGAAGGGGGAGGATTTTTTCCTCTTTTTTTCAAGTGAGAAAATGTTTTTCTTTTTCTTAACACGATTTTGATCGGAACACTTTTAAGTTGTATTGTAATTTCAATTTTGTAAGCCTTTTATACCGACTTCATACTTGGATCCATCAACTTTGGCATTTATATTGAAAATTTACAAAACTAGGCATCATTTTCCTTTTATATTTTATATTTTAAAGTATTACACTTTTAGAAAACTAGTAATTTTATTTTTTCGGGGTCAACCTCGACTGAGATCCAAGATTTTAAAAAACTCTTTCAAGGAAATTTCTTGCTCTATCTCGATCGAGTGCATCGAGATACTGCATTTTTTATTAAAGTTTTAAAATTTAGGTTAAATCTTCTCCGGCCAAGTTTGCCGCGAGAGTCCCCAAGTTGAAAACATAATTATTTAGGTTAACTGTTCATGGGTCATTGTGGCCCCGAGAATGCACTAAGCTAAAAAAAGAGAAGCAATTTATGTCAATAAGATCAAAGTTGTCTCAAGATGCCCCGAACTAAAGAACATAAGGATTAGGTAGTATGATCTCAGGCTAAGGTTGCCCCGAGATCTCCCCAAGTTTAAAACATAAGCTAAAATGGAAACTAAAAACTAAGACCTAGACATTTTTTAGTCACTTTTAGAAAAATATCTTAGCCATAAATTAAAGAAGATGACCAACGTCGAAGCTCCTCCATCACCTTGTTGGGGTTAGCCATTTCTTAGTCAATATATAGAAGAAAATTATTGAACTTTTCTTCACAAGCTGAGTTCAACCTCATGGCTTTTTTCTATAATAATAGACTTATTCTTTATGTTTCATCGGAGGAAAAGGTTTGAAAGATTTTTTTTTTGTATTAAACGATTGGGCCTACTGATCACAAAGATTGTTGGTTGATTTGTTTGATAAACACACCATAAAGACTTCGTTAAAGCTAACACACCATAAAGTTCAATTTTTAGACAAGAATATTGTGGAATTTTTTGAACAAGAGCTCCCTTTCGTGGCTTCCTCTAGTCGAATGCAAAATGACATCGTCAAACAACCTTGTAAAGCATCAGACAATCTCCATTTCTTCAAGGTTGTCCTTGTGACGCACTCGAGGAACAAAAGTTTATAAGCAAAATGTATTATAATATTCAAAGTCTCTTATTACGTTGTTTGTGGCTTTTTTGTCTTTATTTTAAAATTTTAAATGAAAAATGCACTCTTGGTAAGGCACTCGAGAGAGAGAGACCAATTAATTTTCTTAAAAGAGTTTTTTTTTAATTTGGAAAGAATCTCAGGGTCAATCTTGATCGAGATTAACTTCAAGAAAAACAAAACTTCGAGTTTTTTAAAGCTGTACTACTTTTAAAATATAAAATTACGAGCTGAGGTGGGCTCATGTTGGCATTATAGTTTGTTTCTGAGTGCACACTAATGTAATCTGATTTTAAATTAAAAGTTAATTTTCATAAATATAACAAAACACCGAAAATATTTAAGGCCCGTGTAACAAAATCAAAAAGCCCATGATGCCATTTGAAATTTTTCATAAATTTCATATTTTCTCTTAATATTGGAGACGATTAGTATAACACCCCAAAAATTAAGGTAAAATTTAAATTTGGTTTGTTTTATTTAATTATGTTGAATTTTTTTTGGTGTCATTTGAGAATTTTTGTTGGGGCATTTTTAAAAATAGCAAAATAAATTAAAATATTTTCAAGTTATAGCAACATTTTGGATTCTATCAATGATAGTCTTCTATCACAATAAAAATTTGCTATAAGTTGTAAATATTTTGTCAAATTTGATATTTTTGAAACTTTTCCATTTTTGTTTTGTGAAAATTAGAGTTAATTAAATCTTTTGGATGAACATTTATTTAATTATTTGAATGGAGATTTTTTTGTGAGAGTTAAGGATTTTGAGTAATTATATATGTATGCGTGTATATATAATTAATTAATCAAGTTTACGGAAAGTTATAATAATTATATTTTATTGGAGATAATATAATTACTGAGAATAATATATTGTTATATTTTGGGAAAGAGATAAACAGTTTGATTGGATGGGAGATATTTAACTAGAAGAGAAAATAAGATTTATTTATTTCTATTGTTGGAAAAGGAAAAGGGAAAGGGAAAAAGAAGTACTTAAATAAAAAGGAAATAATAACAGTAATTATTATTATTATCTTATTTAGAGCATGTCGTAATGCCGGCAAAGAACTCAAACTATTTATCTTCTTCCTTTGAAGAAACCCTAAGTGTTGTCGCCCTCTTCGGTCACCTCTCTGTCCCCCGTTAGTCGTCCACCATCTGTTCTATCAACCTCTAGCCGCATGAAGTCGAAGCATCATCGTCCTGTTTCGTTGTTTCCTGTTCGTGTCCCTTCGTGCATCATTCTCGTTCGTGTCCCTTCGTGCTAAATTTAATTGAAGGTTTTTTATCTGTGGATTTTCCCCAACCAAGGTTTAATTGGTTTCAATCTCCTTCTTTGGTAAGATTGAAAGCCTAAGTAATTAATTGATTGATGTTGGTTGTCAAACCATTAATTCAATTACGTTTATGTTTAGGATTTTGTCTATTGGAAAGATGCGACTGTTAGAAACAATTTTTGTTAAGCTAATCTTGAGGTAATAGATTCTACTATTAGATCTTCGACAGTATATTGAAGAGCTTGCATGTATGTCTTCCTTATATTATGAATTAATGTAGCTAGGATGCATAATGTGACTGTTAGAGATGACTGATGCAGATGACTACATAGATGACCGTTATGTATGACTAAGATATGTTATGACCGCGATGTGTTATGAATGTGACATGTTATGACTTAAATATGTTTATGATTGAGATATGTTATGACTGAGATATGATATTTATACATGTTATAGGCTATGATGTTTTGTTAATTTTGTCTGTTAGGGTCGTACCCATATGGGTGTCCCTCGAGATCACCACCTATTTGTGTATGTGTGGCTAACTTTTATGAGTGATTCGATGGGATCACTTTCAGCCCGATTCTTTTAGGTGTTTCTTCGGGTCGTTCAATAGTTGTTCCTTTGGGATCACCAAAGACCAGATGTGTTCCTCCGGGAGTACTAGATAGCGTGTGATCGGGAGCATGATAGTTATGAGGTACCTCTTTACAGAACCCTAACGAAAAGTTGACACCTAACGGGATTAGTAGTGGGTCCCTTACTTAGTTAAGTTTATACTTACTCTTTCTATGTTTAATTTTTCAGAAAAGGTAGAGGTAGAGGTAGAGGAAAGCTTATGAATGACAAGAAGTGATTGTGGTTCGCCGTAGGAGAAAGTTTATGTGCTTCCACTTTTATGTCTTCAATATTTTGATTTATAGTATTTTATTTCAGAACTCATGAGTACTCTTATGATATTTTCTTTTTATTTTAAATAGGGTCCAAACGAATATTTTATGTATTATTTTATCTCTACATACTTTATTTATAATTTATAAATGAATATTTGAAGTTTTTCCTTTAAAATTTAGTATCTTTTTTTATTTTAAATAAAATGGTCTTTATTTGTTTTAGTGGCAATGACTTTAGGTCATTATAAAGGTTAAGTCTTTACAATTCGTAACTTCTCTTTCTTCTTCTTCTTTGATATTTATTCATCTTCTCTTTCAGATTTCTTTGACTCATTTTCAATGTTTTCTTTCTTCTATTTTTATTCATCTTCTTTTTCTTTATTTATTCATCTTTTCTTTCTTTCTTACAACTCCTCTTCCAAAATATCAAGATCGTTTAAATATCACTTTGATATGATCTAAATGATTGCTTACCTTGTCAACATGATCATTTAGCATGGTCTACACATTTGAAGCATTTTTCTCATCGTTAAAAAAAAACTATACGATCATGTATCATGATTGCTTAGAAGATGAAATACACGATTGTGTATCTTTTTTTACACAATTGCATATAATTTTCTACACGATCGCGTATCATTTCCTACACGATCGTGTATCATGATAATTTAGAAGAAGAATTACATGAAGCACTTTTCCCATCGATAAAAAGAACTACACGATCGTGTGTATTGTTTTTTACATAATCGCTTATCATGTCGTTTAGAAGACGAATTACGCGCGCGAGTGTGACCGATGTTAATATTACCTACACGATCGTGTATCATTTCCTAGACGGTCATGTATAATTTTCTATATAATCATGTATCATTTCCGACACGATCGAGTATCATGGTTGTTTAGAAGAATAACAACACGAGCACGTGTGGCCAGTGTTGGTACTACCTACACGATTGTGTATCATTTTCTAGACGATTGTGTATCATTTCTTACACGATTACGCGTATCATGATCATTTAGAAGAAGCATTACATGTGCGCATGTGGCTGATTAATCACGTGTTGACTGGAGCATTTTTTGTATTTTCCATTGTGAGCGTATGAGCTTTTTTCAATTTCAAAATTGTTCTATACAATGTAACTATTTTTTCAGTTTGTTATATTTTTTAAAAAAATCTCTAAATTATATATATGTTATTTAAGCTTGTGTATAATTTGTTTGTACTATTATTCCATACGAATAAGCAATTTTCATTTTTTTTCTTTTTTTATATCATTATTATTGAGGCATTTTCAAATATAGCAAAATATTAAAACTAATTACAAAATATAGCTAAATTCATCAACTTTGTATATCTTATTTAAGTTCTTTTGCTACATTTAGTAAATAGTTTCAATATTTTGCTATTGTATAGGATGCCCTCACTCGCAAACTACACAAACACATTGGATCATTGCATTTGTATCAAATACAAAGTAAGTTGTATCTATAGTGTTACTCATGATAAGGTACCCAATTTTATCCCTATACTATAGGCCCTTTAAGATAATCTTAAACATTGATTTTTATATGTCTCTACATACTATTCAAGACTCATTAAACAACTTAGGATGTTAGTTTATTGAATTTGAGTTATTAAGACAAAACTAATAATTTAATCAATAACAATTATTACAATAATACACTTTATTAATAACGATCAATTGATTATATTTACAATCTACGAGTTTTAGGACATAAAAGAACTAGATGATATTATTGTCTATTTGCAGGAAATTCCAAGTGAAAAGGGCTTGCATAAAAGAACTAGATGATAAACTTGACTAGCTTACATCCTTTCTTCTTGACTCTTTCTCTATTTATTCTAATAAATATAATTTTACGAAAGTGTTAAGGCTTTGATGATAGTGAAGCCCAAACAATATTGGAGCAGTATACAAGTCCGCAATACCAAATTGAGATGCATACCTCGGTAGGCAATTTTGTATCTGGTTGATAGGCTTTTCATCTCAATTTACTATTTTAACGATGTACATTGATATAATTATTGTTGCTTGAAAGTTGTAAGTTTTAGTCAAGTGGTGGATTTTATTATCTTGTTTAGTTGGTGAGATATACTTGAAGAATCCTAAATTGTTTGACAAAATAGGAATACAATCTCCTAGTCATAGAATTCTTTCGGAAGGACCTTTTGGCAGTGGTAAGTTTAGTTTCACTCTCTCTAGATCTGAAAATATTTTGAGTTGTACTATGTTTCATTTACACAAGTTTAACTCCAATCACATATTTCAGAAGTTGGTGGCAAAGGCTATAGCTGGTGAAGCTGTTGTTTCGTATTACCAAATGACTATATCTGAATTTGTTGAGTTGGTTTTGGTGTTGGTTATGCTCATATTAGAGATCTGTCACTATCTCTAATCCTCAACCAGTGATATCATGATCGTAAATAGATCTTAGAGAACATAATGGCTCTTGCAGTTGATCAAACAAATCATCAATCTTGGACAGCAGATATCTGTTCTTGAATGTCACCTTATTGAGCTCTCTATAGTCAATGCAAAGATGCATCGACCCATCTTTCTTCTCACAAATAGTACTGATGCTTCTCAAGATGACACACTAGGTCGAATAAAGCTCTTGTCCAACAATTCTTACAATGGGTCCTTTAACTTCTTCAACATAGTTGCAGCCATTATGTATGGAGCTTTCGATATAGGAACGGTGTCTACTTCCAACTCAATAGCAAAATCAACCTCTCTATGAGGTGTAAGTCCTGAAAGCTCTGTAGATACCGTATTTGGTCATATATTTATTTTTTTATTTTTTTATTATAAAAGAAAAAAGAAAAAATTTGAATTTGAATTTGAATTTTAAATTTATATTTTAAAACAAAAATAATAATAATAAATACATTTAAAAGTAAATAATAAAAATAAAAATAAAAATAAAAATAAAAGGGTTGTTTCCCTTCCTATTTTTTCTCAACCATCCTCTTTTTTTTTTTTTTTGTCATCACTCCCCTACTTTCTCCCACTCTATCACTTTCTCCCACTTTCTTCCTTTAGTCTGCACTCCACTTCATTATCTAAAAAACCATGGACCTTGCTCTATAAAAAGAGAAAAGAAGAAGATTTAAAAAAGGGAGAAGGAGGATAGTTTTTTTTTTTTTTTTTTATCATTTGGGGATTTAGGAAGAGGTGTAGAGTGGAAGAGGATAAAAAAATAACCTTTGGCATTTAAGGGCAGACCTATTGGTAAGTTTTTTTTTATTCATGCTTGATGATACTGTTGTGTTAATCATTTTACATGCTAAATTAGCATCTTTTTTAATTATTAGACATCCTACTTTCCATTCTGTTTTAATTTCTTTTTAATTACTGGCATCCATTCTGTGTTAATTTCTTTTTAAATTACTGGGCATCTTATTATGTGTTAATTTCTTTTTAATTACTGGGCATTCTATTCTGTGTTAATTTCTTTTTAATTACTGACATCTTATTTTCCATTATGTATCAATTACTTATATCCATATGGCATCCTATGCATAATTAATTAATTAGCATCATGTATTTGGTAATACTCATTTTTCATTGGCACCCATTTTACAGTATGTGTCGTTAATTACTTATATTCATATGTTATGCCTTAATAATTATGCATAATTAATCTGTATTTGGTAATACTCATTCTTCATTGACATCCATTTTACCGTCTTTGTTAATTACTTTATACATATGGCATACTGCGTTAATAATTACTATATAGTATCCATGTTAATAATTACTATATAGTATCCATGTTAATAATTATCCATGATATAATTAACATTCTGTATTTGGCAACACCCATTTTCCATTTGGCCTATTAATTAATTAGCAACTTGTATGTGACGTTTTTCACTCACTCATTCTAATTATTTGCATGATGTATTAATTAATTAATCAGTATGCATCTTGCTATAATTATTTGATATTCATTTGGGTGTGATTATTTATTTGCAATATTATTTATTTGCATATTGCGTTAAACCTACTTTGGCATTCAACTGTTAATTATTATTTCATATCCATTTGGCATCCTCGTTTAATTATGCATTAATCAATTATTTTGCATCCTACATTAATCAATTATTTTGCATCTTGTATTAATTAATTATTTTGCATCATTTTGAATTAATTAATTATCTTGCATGTGTTGTATTAATTAATTATCTTGTATCCTACATTAATCATTTTGTACATTTTGCATATTGCTTATATTATCAATGTATTTATTTTATCTCAACATATTACCCTTAAGTAATTTTCAAATTTCATAATATTTTGTCATTGTTATTATTCATTTTTCAATTTAAATATAAAAATGTAAATTGGAAAAAAAGTATTGTTTTTTATGGATTTTATAATTTAAAATCCATGAATACATACAAATTTTTCGTTTGAAATTTAATTAATAGATTGTTTTTAAATAAACACATTTCATATTTTAAATGAGACTGAGTAGTGTTTTCTATGAATTTATTAATTCTAGATACATGAAATTTCTCAGTAAACAACTATGATAGAGATTAAAATATCAAAACTATCTTGATATTTTTAAGGTGCATAAAAAATTTTTAAAACAAAAATAAACTTCATTTTTCTAATGGCTCCTATGCCACCCATAATTATCAATTCATGCTTAGATTTTACTTTCTTCGATATGAATTGATAAACATGAAACATTTAAACAAAACCTAAATAAAAACATTGTTTTATGAATCCATATATTTAATTTAAAAGATAAAATTGGGTAACCATTTTGTGGGTGTTGTAGGGTGCTAACATCTTCCCTACACACAACAGACTCTCGAACTTAAATCTCTAAATTTACTTAGACCATTTTTTTTTTTGGTGACCAATCACACCTTAATATGATTGGTGGCGACTCCAAAATTATTTATTAAAATTAAATAAACGGAGAGGTCGGCCGCTCTGCGTAGCGATCACGTCGCGACAAGCTCTTCTAGAAAAACATCGACATATTTCCTTAACACTAATTCAGATAATAAGTATACCTCGAGCTCTCTGGTGGCTACAACACTAGCCAAGATACTTCAGGTACTCTAGTTGAGCAACTTATTTGGCCTTCATGGCTAAGATAATTTTGGGTAGGAACCACAATCTCAGTTCTCTTATACTTGAAACTAGCTGCAATAGAAGGGTTAAAAACTACCTCCCTGCGGGAACAATCTATGCTTGCATGGTTAGCAAATAGTCAATCCATGCTTAGAATTACATCAAAGTCTCGCATGTCTAAAACTAACAAAGTTACATCTAATACATGGCTTGCTATTCTATTTGATCTTTTCTTTTGACAGCATAATTTCTTCAGATAGAGTAGAAACTAATAACATATAACTCAAGGATTTTACCTCTAAACTCCTATGCCGAACAAAAACTGAAGATATAAAAGAATGAGAGGACCCATAATTAAATAATACTAATGTAAAGTGTTCCAAGATTGGGAGCATACATGTCACCATTGTACCCCACCTTCTTGACCTCCTGCTAATTAGAGGCAAAAACTCTTCCTTGCTGGGATGTGGAAGTATGGTTCGAGATAGCCCCAAATAATTTCTGAGGGCAATTATCAATTATGTGCTCTGATTGTCTACATTTGTAACATACTTCACTTTCTGCTAGACAATGACCTGAATAAAGCCTCTCACAATTATGACAAATGGGTATTTCTTTCAAAGTTTTGCTTGCCTCAGCAACCTGACCTCAAATTCCTTTGTGGTGCTACAGTAGACTGTTGCTCAGTCTTCTTTTTTTTATCATGAAGTTGGTCCCTTCTCTGAAGCTTTGGTCAGGTCCGCTCTCTCATGCATACTCATATCCACTGCCAAACATAGTACATCAGCTTGGGTAGCTAGCCTGAAAGCTCGAACAAAACCCTAGAGCTCCAACTTAAGGACTTCAACGAATCTGTTGGCTCTATCAACCTTGGTCTTTACCATTTCATGAGTAAAGTGTGATAACATATTAAACTCCTGATTGTACTGCTCTACAGTCATACTGCCTTGCCCCAGTCTTAAGAACTTTTGGCGCTTGGCATCCTTTAGGGTAGAAGAGAAGAAATTAACATACAAATTCTCCCTAAACTGTTGCCAGCTGATCTGATTTTATATTTCCACCTAACATATGTAAGCCATGCATCTGTCAGTCAACATGAACACGACGCACTAAACTTTCTGGTTGTTGGAGCACTTCATATAGCAAAATATAGTCTCCATAGAAGTCAACCACATATGTGCCTTGGTAGGGTCGTTCAAGGATCCATCGAAAGGCTGAAGGTTATACTTAGTAAAATTCCTTAAGTGCTTGGCTTTTGCTGACAGCTGCTCAAGTATGATTGGGCTGTAACTGGGGCCTAAACTCCTGCAACTGGAATCTAAACACTTGCAGCTATGGTCTGAATAGAAGCTGACTGGGTCTGCTGGACAGGCTGATGTTGTGCCAACACTTCAAATAACAAATCTCTATATCTTTGCTTCATGGCAGCAAGATCTGCATGAGTGATAGGTACAACAGGGTGGACAACTTTTACAGTAGGCTGGTTATGTCCTACTCCTCTACCTCTCCTACCACTTTTATGAACACTTATGTGTGTTGACATTTTTCCTAAATTCCACCACCAAAAGTCTTTTACAACAAATTCATTCATGACATTCATACTTATCTAATTTAATTCAGGCAAGGTCATATATGCATAATCGTAAACTTATATCATAAGACATACCTGGTGAGTGACGAAAGTATCGTGTAGCCATAGGAACAAAAATCAAACACTCACATCATGAGTCATTCTACAAAACCTAAAAACTAAGACTCTGGTACTAACTATAACGACTCAAATTTTTTATATTAAGTTGAGGTCATTACTACTAAATTAAATAAAGATTTTCTAAAAAGAAAATAAATAAATAAAAGAAGACACTAAAACTTTCAATGAAAACCTTAAATACTCATTTATAAATTGTAAATAATTTAGGTAGAAATAAAAGTAAAATATCAAATTCTAATTCGAGTCCTATTTAAAATAATAAAAAATATCATGACACGAGTTCTGAAATTTTAAATAAAATATTATAAATTAAAAAACACTCCTATTTATAATCTACAAAAAAAATAGGACATGTTTGACTTACGAAATGAAAAGTGTTTTTTTTATTGTAAAATATATTTTATTTTAATTATTGTGATAAAAATTGTTTAAAATACAGGCGAAAAGCATTTTAAGAGCTATTTTGAGTAATTATCAAATAATTCATCTTTTTAGATGACTTATTTTCAAATTTATACATTTAAAAGGTTAAACCAAACACACCCTTAACCATCCCCTTATAAAAAATCTACCAAAATTTTATATGATAGGTGTTAAATTGTTCAAAATTTTAAAATAAAAAAATTAAATTATTGCTCATTAAAGTTCGAGTACATTAGAGACTGGCAGTAAGTTTAAATTTTGTTGTGGAAAAGATAGTAACAAGAAGGGAAAAATGATAACAAAGAGAAGCAACTATGAAATGAAGTAGAAACAATATTAGAACATAGTATAAAGCAAAGGGTTTAGAGTTTAGGGTTTAGTATAAAATAAGGTCAATTGGGGCCTAATTCACCTCTCCAAAGTCAAATTCTTAAAAAGATTATAGCAACCTTACATTTGTCTATTATAATGGAAAATTATAATTTGACATCACATAAGTTCATCTACTTTCCTATCAAACAACTTTGCTCTAACCTTTGTGTTGATAACTAACTTAAGAATGGAGTGGTTGTGAAAAGTACTACATTGTTGTTTTGATTATTTTATTAGCCCTAAATACAATTTTAATATTTGTAGCACGTGAAGGTTGAGTAACTCTCTTTTGTCATATTTAACCACCAATAAATTCGTTGATGAATTGTCTGTCAATACTCTTCCAATTATCATTTATGGAATTTAGAACAACGTAAAGTTATAAGATTCACTATTAAAAATTTGCAACTCATGAGAATAATTAGGGTTAACAAGTGTGAGTAAATGTACAACTGATAATCTTATGATACATGAGTATTTTATTACATTTTTGTTATTAGAATTAGTAGCCAAGCAAAATGCAACCTTTCATCAATTATGTGGGTCTTTAAGGGCCCGTTTGGTAACGTTCTCATTCTTTGTTTATTGGTCCTTGTTCTCTGTTTCCTATTCTCAGTTTCCTATTCCTTCTTTTCTTAGAACAAGAAACAGGAATGTATTTGGATAACTGTTTCTTGTTTCTTGAAAAAAAAAAACAGAGAAGTAGAAGTAGAAATAGAAAATGTGTTTGATAACCGTTTTTTGTTTTCTGATTTTCTTTGAAATTTATTTTATATTTTATTCACATTTAATTCAATTAAACATAAAACAAAAATATATGTCCCCCATTAAACATAGGAAAATAAAATTATCAAACCTAGATAGGAAGGTCTTCTTGCAATCTTATGGAGAACGAGATGAAGACTGAGATATGAATGATAGAGCCAAGAGAGGAAGATGAAAATTCACGATGAAGAGGAGGACCAAAACTCATGGCAAAGAGGAAGACAAAAATTTATGGCTAAAACACAGACCTGGCAAAAACCCACAAATTCAGTGAAAACCCATAGCGGAAACACAATTCAGGCAAAGAAGAAGAGAAAAATCCAGATTCAACGAAGAGGAATGCGTCGCGTAGAGGAAGACAATGAGAGAAAGAGGAAGAGGATGGTTATTTGGGAAATATGATGGAGATAAGAGAAAGAAAAAGAAAACCACGTAGAGAGGTTATTTGGGAAAGAAGATGGAAATAAGATGACAAAAAAGGAAATCACAAGAGGAAAATTAAATAGAAAAGGAATTGAAAAGAAGGAAAATGAAACCAATAAAAAGAATTGAGAAAAAAGAAAAGGAAATCAATAAAAGGAATTGAGAAAAAAAGAAAAGGAAGCAAATAGAAACAATTGAGAAAAAGAAAAAAGAAACCAATAGAAATAATTAAGAAACGGGAACGAGAGAAACTATTTTTTTTCTCAATAATTCTTTATAGAATGAGAAACGTTTCTACTTTTTTTTAGAACGAGAAACAGAGAACGTTACCAAACTCTTCGTTTCTTAAAAAATGAAAACAGAAACAGGAAACATGAAACGGGAATGTTACAAATGGATCCTAAAGGTCTGTTTGTTTCACATATTTTATTATGAATTTTCTAACTGATATTTAATATCATTATTTCTTTCACATGATTTCAATTTTTAAAACATATAATATCATTATCGAGGAAATTGTAAAATTTGTATGACATGAATTTTTTAATATCCTTCATGCATGTGCTATTTTTTTTTTACATAGAAGATGAATTGTAACGTCTTGAGTTTAGAACAGAGATATGAATGAATTGATATCATGTTTAATTGAAAGGGATCCTAAGTACATTAAAACATGGTTAAGAAAGACTTTAAAAAAGGAAAGTTACAACTTATACTAACAAGGTGCATCTACCTTTTCGGTAGTTTAATCATATAAACTCTAAAGTTAAGCGTGTTTATTTTGAAATAACCATGTGTTGGATGACTTTCTAGACAAAACATGCTGAAAGGACATATGTTGGTTTCACTCTAAAAATCTTTAAGCAAGTAAGGATAACGTAGTTGAGTCACGCGCAGAAGAATGTCAGACCCATCAGTCGTCGAATCTTGGTCCAATTCTCAGTCCAAATCCTCAATTTGAAGCATTACATAAATAATAAAAGTAAATATAACCTGATTAAATAATTAATACTATTAATTTTAATTAATTACTAAGTATAAGAATATTAATTAGATTTAATAAATTTTAAAAATACATTTGCAATTAATATTTCATGTTAACATAAGAATAATTATTATGGACAAAATAAATATAAATGATTAAAACTATTTCCAAGATAGTAAAATATTTGAATGAATTTTGCTATACATATATATATATAATTAAATAATTTCAATATTTTGCTAAATAACTATCTACAAAGTTCAAATACATTTATTAAAGTTTAAATTATTACTTCTTTCTTTGTTGGGCGTATAATATCGAGCATAAAAAGTTGGGCTGAAGCAAATTTTGGGCTTTTGGGCTTATATGACATTTAGTGGGTTGGAACAGTATAGGGGCATAGGAAAATTAGTTTACATAGGTTGGAATTTAGCAAAATCTGGCGGGATAAGAACCTGATGTGCAAAATACAATTACCCTATTCTTTCAATAAATAACAAATTTAAATTTAAATTGATAAAATAGCTAAATAAAGAAATATGGAAATATAATTGCTCAAATGACTTAAATGCCTCTAATCTAGTGAAAAAACTAACATTTCATATACAATTATCCCACAAATCACCACTACCCCTAATTATTATTTCATATGGCCCAAGGGTTATCACTACGGGGTTAGGGTTATGGTAACCCAACCCTTATTTGGGGGAAGGGTTATCATAACCCTTGTTTTAGGTTTATCATAACTCATCTTCCTCTCCTTTCTCAATCCCTTTTTAACTCTCCATAATCCTACCTCTTCAACTTCTCTTACTTCATTTATTTTTAAAATCTTACTCTTTTATTTATCAAATGCCATTTGATTTTAATTAATTTAATAATATTAAGAAGAATATCGTTTTTAATTTATTTTATTTACAAAATTAATTTTTATTAAATATTAATTGTGATTAGTTTACACATTTAGTCCTCATATTTAACTTTTTTTTAAAAAAATAATAATTATTTCATGTCTTCTATTTGTTTTTTTTATTCATTTTACATGCCTTCATATATTTTATTTTAAAACTAATATATCTATATGGAAACTATTTATGAAAAAATTTAGTTAAATGAATTTTATTAAATTTATAATAAACCAAAACAAAATTAAATTAGGTGATTTAATATTAAATTAAATAACTCCTTCAATCCTTAAATAACATAAAAAAATATATAGCAAATATTTTAAAAAGTATTTAAACTTTATATGTGTATGACTTTTTTAAAAATATTAAATTTAATAGCGACATCTAAATTAAGATTTATTTGAATTCAACTATGAATCTAAAACTTTTACCCAAAAATAGTGGTACTTTTCTAAAATGTACTTTTTTTTTCTTTCTTCATCCTTATATTTATATCTTTCATTAATTCATTATAATTTTTTTTAATCATTTTTGTTGCCCCTAAAACAACAATCATTTCTTTAAAAAGAGGAAAAAAAAACAGAAGGTTTAGGCAAAAAGAAAATGAATAATATTTTATCTCTAAAGGACCGTTTGGGGGAGAAAAAGAAATGAAAGGAAAAAACTATCATAGTCCTTTCTTTGTTTGGCCGAGTGAAAGTAATACCATTAATTCCCTTGTTCATTCTCTCTCCTCGTTTATTACTCAACTTTTTCCACCTAATTCTTTCAATTTCCAATATGATCCTTCCATTTTTTTTTTGGATATAATCGTTTTCTTTCTTCTCTTTCCTCATTTATTTATTATTCTCTCCAAATTAATCATCCTATTTTTTTTTTATTTTTCAAACAAATTAATCCGCATCTCTTCTTCTTATTTCTTTTCTTTCCCAAACAAATTAACTCATCTCTCTTCTTCTTCATTCTCTTTGTTCCAAAGGAAATAATCCTATTCTCTAATATATTGCTTATCGTTCTCATGAAGAAAAAAAACTAATAAATGAAAGAAAAAATATTAAAAATGAAAGAAAAAAATAAAAACAATATAATACAATTTTTTATTGTATAAGTTGATGATACAAACTTAAAATACAAATTTTGTTTGTATTCTATTTATGATATAATTTGAAGAAATATATTTTACATAAATGAAAAAAAACAATACAATTTCTCTGTATTGTGTATTGTGTGTACAGTCCAATTTTTTTTTATACAAAATCAATTTAAAAATCAATACATATTTGTTGTGTGTTGGGGTTACAGTAGAAATGAAGTATAAACATTATTTTAATACAATTTTTTGTTGTTTTGGAAACCGTACAAACAAAATAAATAACTTTAGACAAACGCAAAAAAAAAAAAAAAAAAAAAAAATACAATTTTTGTTTGTATTTGGTTTACATAAAACATTCCATAAGCATTTCTTACACATTGAAAAAACAAACATATTTTTTTAATATAATCAAATTGAACTACAAATTGAAGATAAATGAAAAATTAAATAACACAATTTCTATGTGAATTGAATTTACGGTATAAATTTCATAAACATATTTCACACAATAAAAAAAATTAATACACTTTTTTTTGTGTACTTGATTTAATGTTAAAAAAGAAAGAAAAAACTACTACACAAATGAGAAAAAAAACTTTAGTTTTGAAAGTATATTTGATGTACGTTACAAGTAAAAAATGTATTTATACAAAAAAAAAAAAAAAAAAAAATCAATACATTTTTTTGTGAACGCTTGGATTACGGTATAACCTAACTAAAAAAATGAATTTGAATACAATTTGTATAAATTTTATGGTACAAACAATTTACACAAATGCAAAAAATATTAGCACATTTTTCATTTTGTATTGGTTTCGTGACAAAAAAGAACAATAATTTCATTTTTAGGAAAAAATAATTATGTATTTTTCTCGTATTAGGGTTAACGTACAAATAAAAAAAAGTACACAAATGAAAAAAAAAAATACAATTTTTTTGTTATAATCATTCTCACATAATTCTTCTCCGAAACAAAGATTATAATAATCTCTCATAATCTTTTCACTTAATTATTCCCCCAGACAAGGATTATAAATAATACTTCATATTCCTTTAACATAATCTTTCCTCAAACAAGGATTATAATAATCCTTTCCTCCACTTAATCCTCTCTTTTTCATATTCTTTTTCCCCTTATTCATTTCCTTCCCCCAAATAGCCCCTAAAAGAAAAAACAGTAATTTATTCAACAGTAACGATTACTTAAAAAAATGTTAAAATTTTCACTTCGTATTTAAAGTAAGTAAGACTAATTATTTTACGAAAACTATGATGATTTGGTAAATTAAATATACAAATTTTGTGTATTGAAGTTAAAATATGAATTTATAATAAAAATTAATAATTTATTCACACGTACAAATTACGTAAAAAAATGTTGAGAATGAACGTTAAAGAAATTTTAAAAATATTCTACGAAAATAGGAAAATTTGGTAAATTAACTATACGAAATTTGTATATTAGATTTAGAATATGAATTTTTAAAAAATGTATAAAAAAATAAATTTCATAAAAATATTTATGTAACCCTCCCCAAACACATCTTATCGTAACCACCCTATAAATTTTGCCACATCATCACTTGTGATAATTATATTTTTGATTTGGTTTGGATAATTAAGTTTACTCAACCCAACCCAATTCAAACTCAACAAGTAGATGAGCCCAAGCTCTAGCCCAATAAAACAAATTCAACAAGTAGATGAGCCCAAGCTCTAGCCCAATAAGACAAATGGACTCAAGTCTAAGTCCAAGCTCAACAAACGGATGGATCCAAGCCCAAGCCCGTCTAAAGTCCATGAAATCTCTCTATAAATAGAGACTTTTGTCACTCATTTGTGGAGATTTTTGGTTAAAGGAATAATTGAAATTTGAAGAATTGAAGATTCAAACTTCTATAAAGCTCTCAAGACGTGTAAGTTTTTATCAATTTCGAGATCATCGTTTTCTGAAAGATCGAAGACTTGAAAGATCAAACTTTCCTTGAATTTCAGAAGACTGAAACTCAGATAGACTTGCAACTACGACATCCTAAAGATCGAAGATCAATAGATTCTAAGTTTTTAATTTGTATTCGAGAAAAAACATCAAATGAGTAAATACTAGAGATTGTATTCATAATATTTATCAATATACAAAGTTTAATTCCGCGAATTACATTTCATCGAAATCTCGTGTGAACAATTTGTTTATCTTATTCATTTTTATTATTTTAAATCAATTATATTTATTTTTAATAAAACTTTATATGTTTATTTCCTAAGATTTTCATAATATATATTTAAGAAATTGTAGGATCAATGTTTAGAAGCAAATTAGTATTGACTTTAATTCATCCATCATAATTTAAAAAATGAACTCCATTTCATTAATTTGTTATTGTTTCTTACTATTTTGTAACTGTAATAAAATGGGGACTTTACACTCAAATTTTCATTCGTAATCAAATAGTGTAATTTGATTGAGAAATAAAAGGTTTGATGACCATATTTTGAAAATACTCTTTTAAATATTTAACTGATAATAATTGACACCAATGTGGTTTTGTCTATAACTGTGTTGACAAAAAATTAACAAATGAAAAGATGTTAAAAACTAGAATTCAAATATCTTGGAAATTAAGGGTCTGTTTGGTAACGTTTTCGTTATGTGTTTTCTGTTTCTGTTTTCATATTTTAAGAAACGAAAGTGTTTGGTAACGTTTCTTGTTTTTCGTTCTAAAAAAAGGTAGAAACGTTTATAAATTTATAAGGAATTATTAAGAACAAAAAAACATAGTTTCTCTTCCTGTTTCTCAATTATTTTTATTGGTTTCTTTTTTATTTTTCTCAATTATTTTTATTGGTTTCTTTTTTCTTTTTCTCAATTCTTTTTATTGATTTTCTTTTCATTTTTCTCAATTCTTTTTATTGGTTTCCTTTTCCTTTTTCTCAATTCTTTTTCTATTTCATTTTCCTTTTCTATTTTTCTCTCGTGAATTTCTTTTTCTTCCTCTTATTTCCATATTCTTTCCCAAATAACAACTCTCCACGTGGTTTCCTTTTTCTTCCTCTTATCTCCATTGTCTTTCCCAAATCACCATCCTCTTCCTCTTCCTCTCATTGTCTTCATTGTCATCCTTTCGCCTCTTATCGTCTTCCTCTACATGACGCCTTCCTCTTCGCTAGATTTGGGGTTTTTCCTTCCTCTTTGCGTGAATTGTGTTTTAGCTGTGGGTTTAAGCCAAACTTGTGGGTTTTTGCCAGATCTTTGTTTCATTCGTGAGTTTTTGTCTTCCACTTTGCTGTGAGTTTCAATCCTCCTCTTCGTCGTGAGTTTTCGTCTTCCTCTCGCTAACTTTGATCTTCAGATCCTAATCTTTATCTTGTTCTCTATAAGATTACAAGAAAACCTTCCTATTTAAATTTGATAATTTTAATTTTTTATGTTTAATAATGGAGGATATTTTTGTTTGATGTTTAATTGAATTAAATGTGAAAAAAAAAATCTCAAAGAAAATCAAGAAACAAAAAACAATTATCAAACACATTTTCTGTTTCTGTTTCTTTTTTTCAAAAAACAAAAAACAAAAACAATTATCAAACACATTCCTGTTTCTTGTTCTAAAAAAAGAAGGAACGAGAAACCAAGAACAAAAAAACAAAAAACAAAAAACAGGAAACTAGATCGTTACCAAATGGGCTCTAAAAGTCTTATAAATTGATTCATAAAAAGGAATTATAAAATTCGTAGATTTACCTATAATATTTTAAAATTTTCATAATTTTAAGAATCTTAAACTTTCTACGACCCAACCATGTAGAAATCTTTTTTTCTCCATGTATGAATGAACTAAATGTATACTCTCTCAGCAGTTTTGCAAAAATTATCCTTAAAATATTCTAAAATAAAATGAGTTTTTTTTTTCAACATGATAAAATAAAGTACCATATGTAACACACATATTAAAAATGAGTAGGGCAAAAAAAAAAAAAAAAAAAACACAACACGAAATAAAAAAAAAAAGTTAATTCACATCAAACCGATTGTATACCAAATATGAGTTGTCTATTTTAGATAGATTCAAACAATTATTTATTCATATTATAGATTTTTTCTCCAACTGTGTGATTGATTAATTGCATAGTAATTTTGTTATTACACGTCGTGTACTTGTAGATTTTTATTTTTAAAATTGTTTTATAAAACGTAAATATTTATGTGTTTAGTTTTATTTTTTAAGAACTTTGAATAAAATAATCATTAACTCTCTAGTACTTGATTTTGTTAAAATCTTATCTTACATGAGTAAAAGGAAGGAATAATAATAAAGAAAAAAAAAAGAAGAAGGTAAGTTTAAAAATCCAAAAATAAAGAGCAGATGGTTTGTTTGACTTTGAAAAACAAAGAAATAAATGAAAGGCGAAATTTGATTGGTTGGTGAGGAAGTAATCCGTAAAGGCGGGTGAGAATAATAAAATATTTCCCGTGGTTTATGGATGTTTCTTTCCGCCTCCGGTTTCGACAAAAACACACCGACCCTTTAATATTATATATAAAAATTAAATTTCTCTACACTTAATTAACACTTTCAAATTATTCTTTAATATTTATTATTCTTTTGGTTAAAGTTTCCATTTTGTTAATCAAATTACAAAAATCGCCATTTTTTTTTTAACATTAAACCTACTATTATAAGCCTATGTCAATTTGGTAAAGATATTATAAGAAGTTCGATAAATTATTTATTCTATAATATTATATATTTTACCTAATATAATTAAGTAAATTAATGCTGATCCTCAGTTAATTAAGGAATTATATTTTAATTAAAAGAAGGAAGATTTAATTTTTTCATCTCTAAATACAATGGTTGAAACTCAATAAATAAATGTTGTTAAATATACACTTGAAGCAAGAGATTAATATACACACACATTATTATTTTTTTCCTTACAGTTAGAACAAACACAAAGACAAGTTCATTTTTGCTTGTTAACGTATCCAGGGGCATGCGGATCATTTTATTTGATAAGTGCTGGGGATGAATATCTACCAATTAAGTATTAAAAACCATACGTTGTGGGACTTTTTTTTTTTTTTAATCTAATACATTAATTTTAAAATGTAGCACATACATATGTATGATATTTTCGTTAAAATATGATGGTATATTTTGGATTTTATGTATCGTTGATGGATATAAGATATGGACAAACAGATATGCATTAAGTCGGTAGTAGTTGGAAGTTGGTAGGTTTCATAAGATGAGAGTTCAGACTGGGTATACTGTTGCATATATCCAACACTTTATGGTATTAAATTAGTGTTGGATCAAAGTATTATCAAGTTAAGTAAGAGTAGTATTGTGAGCCTGGACTCATAGTTGTCATTTCTTGGTAGGTCGTCTTCAACTTGTCTTGCAGTGCTATTGTAGGATCAACTAAATGTGATCAAATCCAAAATAATTATAAATCAAACATGACCTCTAATGAAATTAAATACACCTAACATACTTTTCAACCCTTCCATTTTTTTCACCAAAGTATCTTAAAAAGAGTTTTTGGGGGCTTTTAAGGCTTCAAATTTACTGTTCACTCCTAAAAGATTAGAAGAGATGAACCAAACAGAAATTGGTGGATATATAACGTGGTGAGTTTAAGAAAGGATATAAATGAATTGGAATTACATTCAAATAAGAGAGATTACGAGTACGTAAAGGTATGGTTTTAAAAAAGCTTTAAAAGAAATAAAAGTCATTGCTTAGTTATGCCAACAATGTGCACTTTTACTTTTTTATGGCTTAATCATCGAAACTTCAAGTTAAGTTTTCTTAACTTGGAATAATTCTAGCTTGAGTGACTTTTTGAGAATTTTTATATATAAACACCTAACATATGCATTAAACTCACGTGTTTATTAAGACCATTAAACTTAGATAGCCTAATTTACTAACAATCATGTAATGTGGTAAATTATTGGACCATTATTTTCTAAATACCGAATCAAAATCTACACTCCAAGCACACTTTAATTCGTGTTATTTGGCACGGTTAAACTCATAGTTAATTATTAAGTACAAGTTAATCTTTAGCTCAACATGAAACTATGCAGAGATGATCAACCTAACATACCAAAGAGAATAAAAGTTAAAATACATTCAACAACTACAAAAATTGAATAAGAAATCTGAAATTAAAAACAAAATCCTGACAGTGAACAATGAATTTCTTCCTACTCTTAAGCATGAATTTTAATTGGCCAGAAATGGAGGTTCAAGATTGATAAGATACAAGCTAAAATGTAAAGGAACAAAGGAAAGTATAAAGGAACATAGAGAAAAGACCTATTGAGACAGTTTAGGAAAGTTCTAAATGGTTTCACATAGAAAAAAAGAGAGGGAGTATTAATAACTCCAAATGATTCGTTTTAGTTTAATTTTTATCATAACACTTAAATCTAGTACAATATCATCCAATAAACACATTAAACCTCGTAACAATCTTGAATTAAGTTAAACAAGATCACACCTATTATAATTACCATCCAAACAACAAAAACAATGCCTATATTCATAAAAACAAATTAAATGACAAATTATGTATAGCTTAGACAATAAATTATACACGTTTGTACTATTAAAAAAACATCTAAACTACTTCAATTTGTAAAACACCCAAAATAATATAAGAATATAATGCCAAAACCCAATTATTGAAGATATACCAAAGAAAAAAAAGAATACAATAATATGCTCAAACTTAGCAATAAAAACCATAAATCTAATCTAAACTAAAAGCATTCTCGAAAACCAACACCTAAGAAAAAAAAAAAAAAGTCCCCTCCTAAACATAGAACACTTATGAATTTAAATTATTATTATTGTTATTTTATTTTAAAATTTTATTAATAGTCTTAATCACACATTTTTTTTTCAGTAGTAGCTAAGCAAGTATTATCAGTACATCTAATACATTAAATAATTGGAAGTTTTGTTCAAAATTAAATCGACAAGCACTCCAAAATTTAGGGAGTACAAAGTTTCAATCCTCTACCCTAATTATATTTTATTGATTTTTTTTAAAGAACTAATTAATCTTCTTTTTCTTTGACATAATTCTTAAATTACTTTTTCGTGAAGATCCAAACTTTTTAGAGATTTGTTATGTTGGTTACATATGTTAAATAGTAAATGAAAAAGCTAATAAATAAGGTAGAAGTTCTCTACTTTGCTCGACTCTAAGGTCCAAACCAAATAGGATGCAATTGATTTTTTCTTCCTAATCACATATTTCACCGTTATTAATACATTAAACTTTTCTTGGCAAGTTATATAGTAATAATTCAATATAAAGGTAAAAGTAAAATACAAATGAAAAAAAAAAAAAAAACAGAATCTATATAAAAGATCTTATCTTCTAAATAACTTAAAATAATGGTAATACATTAATTAAAGTAAACAAACTCTTAATTGACTTTTGGTTTCTATTCATTACTTCCTCAACCACTTTACACATTTTTAATGATTAAAAATATTAAAATAAAATAAGAAAAAGCATCATCATTGTGATCATAAAACTAATGAAGAGAATCTATATATATAAAAAAAGAACTACACCTAAACTTAACTTTTTTTTAAAAGTATTTAATTTTTGTGTGTGTAAATCTCGGTATATAGAAACAAAGAACATGCAAAAACTAAAAGGAGTTGATTTAATTTTTCTTTTTTTTTTTATAAGTTTAGGTCATGAAGGGACAAAACCTAGTTTCACTTCCACTAACAAGTTAAAATATAATATAGTTAATGTTAACATATATAGTCCAATTTTGTTTTGTATATATTAATATTTTGGACAAGCCTTATTTTCATTAGTTGTAATGCACTTGCCTCTTCGATTTGTCCTTCCTATGGTACTTACGTACATATAATTCAACGATTTAATGTCTAAAAATTCCAATCTAATAGCTGTAATTTGATATTTGATAAGTACTCAAAATGTATAATAATGGAGACATTGAAAAATTAAGTATTGTGATTTAGGAAGTCATCCTACTAATTATTTAATTATATAATAATCAATTGAGAAGAAAATTGCATGCTTACCCAACCTTCTAAGTTTTGTGTTATGAAAGATTGATTATTGGTTAAGATTTTTGAGAATTTTGTTGTTGATTGTAAAAAATAATTTTTATATACTTCCATAATTTTACGTTAATGGAAAGAAAATTCTCCTCCCTCTCTACTCCATTCTTCGTCTAGTCGGGGATTCTCAATCCCAAGTGGGACATGCCTAACTCCATAGAAAATATGGACATCTCTCTGTAACAAATGTCTTATCTATCAGACTTTTTTATTATTATTTTACGAGTTGATGACTTACATTAATAAATTTCAAGTCATTGTGTTAAGATAGTCCACTCATTCAAGTCCATTTAGTAATTACTTCTTTATTTCATTTATGTCTTTCTTTGGATGTCTTGTTGTACTTTGATTGCATTATCAAAAATAGTCATCTATCCATCTAAACTCTTATCTAGGTTATTTCTTCGTCAGAGTAGCACACAGACTATCAAACCATGTTTAACCATAAATCACACAACCATACCTACTTCCGTGAGACTCCGCAACACCTTTGTTTTGGCGCTCAAAGACTTTACCAACATGACTATCTTACCACCGTCTACTTGAACAATGACCCTTTACATATTTTTACAATAGTGTTATGCTTATTTTAGGCACAAGCTATCATAACTTTTCTTTTATGGACAATGATAATTGTTCCTACTTATACAGCCAACAATAACCCCACTATATCTATTGTTCATATTCTCCTGACTTTAGTGATGTGTTTAACTTTTAAACTAGAGAAACTCACTATAACACTACACAAAGTCCTACAAGATTTAATTATTGAAATTTATTATTATTGATCAATCCATAGTAACTACTTATTTATGAATTAATTTTTTACGAGTTTTTTTGACACTCTAATGTTGTAGGAGTCAGATAAGTTATCTCGTGAGATTAATTGAAATATGCGTAAACTAATTTAAACACTCACGGACATAGAAATGATTGATTATATATATATATTATTTAGGTATGATGTGAGTCATTGTAGAGGGAGACTAGAAAAGTTTGGATCTAGATATATTTATTTATGTTGAATTTTTATTTAAATTTAAAACTTATATTGATACGTTTAAAATCTAAAGTTTAAGGATGGATGAAAAATTTACCAGTTCTCAACTAGGAACAAACTTAAATCTCCATAATTTAATACTATTTTTAAATATAGTAAGAAGAATCAAAACATTTATAAAATATAAACATGAACGATAATCTCATTATTCATTATAAATAAATCGTGATATTTTACTATATATATTAATACTTTTAGAAATTATGTTATCTAAAATAAATTTTGTTTAATTTATTATCCACCTAAACATATAACTCAAATAGATAAAAGAACAATACTCTCAATTATATATATATATTATCAATATTTTATATGAAAGAGAGATCAAAGCTTTTTTAAGTTAAATAAATTGTGGTTGGTATTACTAAATTTACTAGTACATAACTTTTATCTTTTAGCATTGAATAATAAAAAAAAAACAAAAACTTCAACCACAATTTAGACATTATACTTCCTTCAAATCTCAACTCTAGCTTATATGTATTGAAAGTTAAATGGTTTAAAATCTAATTTTTCAAAATTAACCTTGGAGATAATAATATTTATATAGTATGTTTTATCTATTATTATACTATAAATGAATTGACAATTTAAATCGATTATACATATACATATACATATATATATTAGAAAAAGAACCCAGACAACCATCAGACCAAATAGAACATAAGTTACTTAAAATGTGAAACTATGTTGGCATAAGTACACAACATACACATTATAAACTTATTAAGTTAGCAATAAATAAGTAAATATTTTATTGAAGTAGACACATAATGTTGGGGTTTGGAATCCAATTACTTTTTAGATTTGGCTTTACATCATGTAACTTATTATATATTATGCTTCCATTTTTCTCTCTCTATCTAAATTACAATTTAATTTATCTGTAGAAAAATACACATATTTGGTTTTTGTTTTCATTACTCCCAATGCTTATCTGCAAGATTCTGCATTATTTTTTTTATGTGAGCATTTTAAAGATAAACGAAAAAGAAAGGGAAATGGGAAGTTAATGGACTTTTTAATGGATATACTTTAATGATATTTCTATAAATTGAAGGGTTAATATCAATATTGGAAGTCAACTATATAATACTAAACCTTAATAAAATATGATAAATGTTGATAAAATAACATTATCAATTCTAGTATAAATATCAGCAATTAGATCTGTATCTTCTGAAAATAAATCTATAATATATATCGATCAGAAAGTGTAACAAAGATGTTTGTTTATTAAAATAACTTTAATAGAATTTTTGGGAGTATGGTTTACATTCAAAATCAATCAACAACATTAATAATTTTCTTTATAAAATATGATTCAATCATGACATATATATTGTGAACTTTCATAGCTAAATATTATTTTTCTTTGAAACGGGACACTCTTAGTTAATTTATAGCTAACAAAGAGATGAAAATGAGAAATAATCAAGATAGATAGGTTTGTATTAAGAAAGAGAGGTAAGTAAAGATTGTTTACTTATCATCGATGAACAAAGTGCCTATAGCCAACGAGTACAACAGGGTAAAAATTAAATATTAAATGAAAGAAAAGTTACAACAAGCAACAAAATAACTACAATACAACATATTTACTCCTAAAAATCCTTCTCATCTTGGATAATATGGATCGAAGAACTGGAACAGAGACGGCCTATGTGAACTACCTTTTTCTTTTTATTGCTTAACAGGTATTAGGACTTTCTTTCAAACTATCTTGAAATTTGGTGATATTGAAATCCTTACTCTCTCATATTTATTTACAATAAAATCTCATGAAACTTGTAAAACGACCGCAAACACGTAAAATAGCCACCAACACATAAACACGCATGTTGGTGTACTTCGATGGAACTATACGTCATAAGAATAAATCTACAAACAGAAACTTGTTAGTAGAATAGTTGAGTTGCAGATCTCGCTTTCTTTACGACATTTTGTGACTTTTCTCGGTATGCAAACAATTATGGAACTGTCATGTCGTCCCCAGAACAAAACAACCTCTGTTCGTTAATCAAAGCTACATCAGAACGGAACAAAAAACCAACACTCTGATGAATATTTGCTCGGAATTCAAAACAAAATGAAACATAATAGGAGAAATTGGAGATGAAAATTTTGAACAACTGGGGTATAACTCATGACTTACTTGGTTTAATAACTCCTTAAAAACCACATTTATTCTATCTTCTTCTAAATCTACTCCACTAATAAACAACATTTCATCCTCCAAGCCTTCCCTCATCCCTTCTACGTGTTCAATACCAGCTTGTAAATCATGTAGCATACCCGACATTTCATTTTCTTCAAAAAAATGGGTTGCTGCTAGTTTCTTAATAAAAAAGATTATTACTACTCGTTCCTTTATTAAATATTCACATACCTCTGTACAAGTTCACAAGCTCTCCATGATACACCCAATTTATGTATGAAGAGACTATTCTAGTGGTTAATAGATGTCACTCAACACCCTCTAATGAGTCCCAATTCGAATTTATACAGATATCTCTTGCATGAACATCTTATTTGTTTGTAATTTATTGATGTCATATTTTGCAACCTCTAGAAATTGAAAAACTCCTTGAAAACCTATCCCTAAGTTTCATCAAACCCTTGTCCATCTCGTTAAAAGCCCTAAAACGTAAATACGTTTAATTAGTTTTATATCTCTCATCTCAACCTACTCCAACTTACTCCAACTTACTCCAATTTACTCAAATTTACTCAAATTTACTCCAACTTTTTCATGTAGGATTTTGATATTTTTTTTTCGATGCAGATGGTCGTATCAGGTACGATTTTCTCAAATAATTCTCGAATTTTTGTTTTTCGTTCATTAACTTGTTTAATTTGTTACTGAATTCTACCTTCCAATTCTACCAATAATATTCAACCAGGTATTTATTTGGATTAAATTTGTTGAGATAAAGTTTCTATGGGGTATTTATTTGGATTAAATTTGTTGAGATAAAGTTTCTATGGCTGGGCTGGGATGCAGGGGGAGGAATTCATTAGGTTGTTATTAGCAAATACCACTATTTGTTGAGCTAGGATGCATATTGGTGCTTAAAAACTCTTTCTTCACTCAACAAATTTTATCAATGCTTTTAACTCATTCCTCCATTTGTTCATGGAATTATGTAATGATGATTTGATGTAAATCCTTACTAATTAAGAATCTTGGCTACAATCTTCTTGGCTTGACATTCAGCTAAGTTAAAGTTAATTGTGAAATCTTCATTTCTTTCATTTAGAGTTCTCTTGGCATATCGTTAGTTTAGTTGATATGTTTGTTTGCTACCATTCATTATTGTAGTTTTTCACCATTCTTCACTTGTGGATTGTTTGGTAGGAAGTTTTGTGAGATAATTCTTTGTGGAATGACTAGGTGATTGTTAGGACAGTTCTTATGCAATTTTTGTATGCATAAGCAACCTTTTTCTCCCCTTCCCCCATGATTCTTTTCAATTCTGAAAACCTCGGGTAGCTTCTATGTTTTCTTTCCTCTTCCCGTGATTACTCTTTTATGTTTTCTTTCATCATCGTCCCATGTTTACTCTTCTATGTTTTCTTTCCTCTTTCCATGTATACTCTTGTGTCTTCTCGTGACTATATTTCTATATCTATACCTTTTGTTCTTCTTTTATCACAACTTTTTGGTGAACTTTTCACCTTCCTTGAAAACACATTTGAATCCTAAGTCATATTTTTTTAAAAAATGAAGCGAGTTTTACTCTCTTGTCCTATAATGGATGCTTATATTCATGTTGTCTTTGTAGGTTCAACTGGAATCGACAACTTCATGAGTTTACTTTCAAAGAACACTTTCAGAGACGAACATTCTCGGTTGGTCGTTTATGTTTTAGCAGAAAATCTTGTTATATGTATTCTGATGCAATTTAAAATATTTTTTGATTAAGGGCTAGGATTCCGTACTTGTAAATTGTTGGAAGTTGATTGGAAATGTACGAATATTATAAATTGTATTATAGCGTATATATATTAAAGTGTCGGCTATTTTTTCTATATGGGTGTCAATATTATAAATTCAAAATTGTCATTGTCGGCTACATTATTGTCATTCAAATGGTTCGTGTAATGGCGGAGTGGCAAAGAGAACAGAAAAAAATTGTAGTAATCGAGTAATTTGCAACAGGAAAAACATGTCGTAATATATGAATTATTAATTGTTGTGAATACCAAAACAATGACAGTTTTTTTTACAAAATTAATTGTCACGATTGTGCTATCTTTGACAGAAAAAAAATGTCGTCAATAGCAAAATAATGACATTTCTTTAAATAAAAACTGTCGCGATTGACATATCCATGACATTTAAAACATGTCACAATAAACGAATTCGCGACATTTATTTAACTGTCGTTAATACATAAATGATGATAGTTATTTATTGTCATAAAATAAAATATGACAGTTATTTGATGTCGTAGAATGCTAACTAACGACATTTATTTTATGTCATGAAATAAGTTATTGCGACAGTTTTTGAAAACTGTCATGGAAGGACTTTCCATGACTCCCGCTTCTATGACTGTAAATAACTGTCATGGATTTTGTTCGCGACAGTAAATAACTGTCGTCGTAAACCATTTTTCTACTAGTGCAATAAGCTAAACTTAAGTTTAAATCTAACTAACACTCTCAAAATACCTAACAATTCTGCATACTTCTGAAATTCAGAAGAATTTGGTCGTCAGATATCTCCTCAACAAAGCTAGCTTCATGCAAACCATAGGATCATATTTGTTTACTTTAACTAAAACCAACGTATTTGTGGAAAAGAGTTACGCTACTGATGACATGTTTTAGTTGTGCATGGAAATTAATAAGAAATTATCTTTTGCTTACATGTTGTCTACTTTTAATGTTTGGAATGCTAGACTATGTCATGTTAATAAAAGATTAATTAGCAATATGAGTAGGTTGAATCTTATCCCTAAGTTATCTCTGCATGATTTTGAAAAATGTACACGTTGTAGTCAAGTTAAGATAACTAAGATATCACATAAATCTGTAACTAGGGTAACTGAACCTCTAGATTTAGTTCATTCTAGTTTATGTGAATTTGATGACACGTTACCTAGGAATGGTAAAAGGTATGTTATAACCTTTATAGATGACTCTTCCAATTACACTTTTATTTACCTGCTTGAAAATAAAAGTGACGCCTTTGACATGTTCAAGGTGTTTATAACTGAAATAATAAATCCATTTAACAAAAGAATTAAAAGACTTCATAGTGATAGAGGAACTAAATATGATTAAGTTTTTTCAATGAGTTTTACAACTCAAAATGAATAATACACGAAACAACTGCACCTTACTCTCCTAAAATGAGTGGAAAAGTTGAAAGGAATAATAGAACTCTAACTGAGTTAGTAGTTGTTATCTTGCTTGAATCAGGAGCAACACCATTGGTGTGGTGAAATAATTAAAACAGTTAATTATGTCCTTAATAAGATTTCTAAATCAAACGGTAAAACTTCACCATACAAAGTTCTTAAGAATAAAGCACTGAACCTGTCTTATCTTAGAACTTGGGGTTTTCTGACCTATGTTAAAATACCTGATACTAAAAGAAGAAAACTAACTAGTAGAGCCTATGAATGTATCTTCATAGAATACACTAAAAACAGTAAAGCTAGATTTTATGACTTAGAAAATAAGGTAATCATGGAATCAAACGACATAGATTTCCTTGATGATAGATTTCCTTTTAAATCTAGAAATAGTGGGGCTCAAATAGTCAAAGTAGTGGAGGTTCAAGTTCAAGTAGTTTACCTTCAGTTGGATCCAAATCCAAGATAAGGAATTAGATCCTGAACTTAGAAGAAGCATGAGGTTTAGAACCATAAAAGATTTTGGAGAAGACTTTAAAATATATAACGCAGAAGATCCTAAAGATCTAATAGAAGCTTATCCTCGGTAGATGCCAACTTATGGCAAGAAGCTATCAATGATGAAATGGACTCGTTTGAATCAAATAGGACTTAGGACTTAGTTGACTTATCCCTTGGATGTAAAGCAAGAGGCTCCAAATGGGTTTTGAGAAAGAAACTCAAACCTAATGGATCAATAGATAAGTATAAGGCTAGACTAGTAGCAAAAGGTTTTAGGCAGTGAGAAAACATAGATTTCTTCGACACTTTCTCCATGGTAACTAGAATCACCTCAATTAGAGTGCTAATTTCCATAGCTGCTTTGAACAATCGCTTAATATATCAGATGGATGTTAAAACTGATTTTCTAAATGGTGATTTAGAAGAAGAGAATTATATGGAACACCGTGAAGGTTTCATAGTTCACGGTCAAGAATCTATAGTTTCTAAATTAGATAAATCCCTCTATGGCCTAAAACAAGCTCATAAGCAATGATACAAAAATTTTGACAACTTAATCATGTCCAAAGAATTCAAAGTAAATGATAATGACAAATGTATTTACTATTGGAATTTGTGTCCTTAAACTCGTAGATTGTAAATGTAATTAATTGATCGTGTTATTGATAAAATGTTATTACTATAATTTCAATAAGTGTTATTGATTATATTATTAGTTTCGTCTTAATAATCTAAATCAAATAAACTAACATCCTAAGCTGTTTGATGAGTCTTGAACAGTATGTAAAGACATAGAAAGATCAATGTTCGAGATCAACTTAAATGGTCAGTATAGGGATAAGGCTGGGTACCTTATCCTGGTAACACTATGGATACAAATAATTTTGTATTTGATATAAACGCAATGATCCAACGCGTTCATGTAAGTGACATGTGAGTGAAGGTATCCTAGTTTAATTAAGATTGAATCACGAAATAGTAACCACTAGATGTAACTCCGATAACTAGTTGGATTTCTATTTCATTAGGATGACCTAGGTAACTTAGTCTTAATCTTGAGTGTATTATGAACTCTTGTTCGCGAGGGACTGTCTTTTAATTTTTACAAGTGAGAGTGGTCATATTGCCTACTCAACATACTTATCATTTTGGGGACAAGACCAAGTGGTGAGCTGAGAACATAATCACACAAGATGAAATTCACTCCTTTCTGAATTTAGGGTAAGTAGATGAGTGTTCCCTTAAATGGTGTCTTTGAGACTTGAATAAATGGTCCTACCCTTTCTGTGACAAAATAAGGGTTTTTGTTTATTGGTTGGACCATAGACAAGTTGTTCATTAGAAGAGCACTAGTATTTAAGGAATAGAAGTAACTCAGAGGTAAAATGGTAATTTAACCTAGCTGGTGTTACGAACACTCGTGAAGTACTAACTTACTCGTATTTGACTATATTCGTGGACACTGAAATATATCTATAGTGAGTCTTTAGTGAAGTGTACATATAGTTAATGAATATCGATTAATGTGGTTAATGAGTTTAGCCAATTAATCTTATATTGTTATAGCTTGTGGTCTGTAGATCCATTAGGTCCCTTTCCTAACTTGTAAAGGGTAATGAGATTTATTTGTATTGGTTATAATTTGAAATGTTCAAATTTACTTTGAGAATTAGTATAATGTATGGTGATACATTATAATATAAAATTTATATCTTATTTAAACTTTATTATATAAATTTAATTTTAGATATGATTCAAAATTAATTTATAAGAGATAAAATATTTGAATGAGTTCAAATATTAATATAATGTGATTTAGATTCATATTAAAACTATAGGTTAAAATTTAATGCTTATATAATACACATTAAAACTATAAGTCATGAGAGAAATTTATATTTAAGTATAATTCAAATTTGAATTAAATTAAATATAAAATATTTAATTTAGTAATTAATTAATTGGAGAATTAATTAATAGTTTAGTTTATTTTTAGGGGCATTTTTAAAAATAGCAAAATAAATTAAAATACTTACAAGTTATAGCAAAATTTAGGATTATACCAATGATAGTCTTCTATCAAGCCTATCAATGACTATAAGTGATAGAATTTGTTATAGGTTGTAAATATTTTTGTAAAATTTGCTATTTTTGAAAATTTCTCTTATTTTTATTTAATTAAATTTGAATAAATTAAATTAAAATGGAAAGATATGTGACAGATATTTCGAGCACTAGAGTGTCTTCTGAGTGTTGTGAATTCCAATTAGTACAAGTGCAAAACTAATAAAAGAACGAGGTTGTTTTATCCTGGGGACGATGAGGTGAATCAAAACTGTTTTAACACAAAGGAGCAGAGTCGTAAAATGTCTAAAAGAGAACGAGATCCACGACTCAACCATCTTTTAACTAGTTTTTTTTTTTTGTTTTGCAGTTTGCATTTTGACCAAGCAACAAGCAGGTGACTTGACGAGCAGACGACTTGATTAGTATGCGAGCTGAATTGTTGGTGTTTTGATCAATTGGCAAGGTGTTTACTTGGTGATTTAAACATTACGTGAGCTAACCAAAGAAGGGATTCTGACTAGGCGAGATACTAACACACTATGTGAGATATAGAGCGTTAAGGCTAATCATCACTCCTCGACGAATTGCAACAACAAAAATGGTTCAATGGTCCACACAAAATTAATTAAGAAAAACGTAAAATTGATTATAAGAAAAAATTCAAAATATTTAATTTTAGCAAAAAAAAGTAAGTATATTATTATTTTATTTGTAACACTCAAGGCCCATGATTCAAAGCAGGATTCGAAATTCGAATCTCCGACATTTCCATACATTCTCATCAATCATTTACTTGTCTTAAGTACTTATTAGAATGAAAGTTCTTCCCACAAACCAACATGAGTCTTTTTAGGATGCTTTTTTCTAGGAAAATTCCCTAGAGATCACCAAACATAGAATTGCTCCAAGTTAAGTAGGCTTAACTTTGAAGTTCCTATGATCGAGCCATTGAAAAGGAAGACGCACCCTGTTGGTATAACTATTAACTTTTAATTATTATTAGTCTTTCTTAACCTCAACTTTCAAGTCCTTAGGACTCATCTCATTTAGATGTGATATCAATTCATTCATGTCGTCGAACAACATCTTACTGGGTGAGGTTCCGCTCTGATACCATTTATAACAACTCAACTCCTTATAGTAAGTTGAGGTCATTATAAATAAAGTAAATAACAATTTTTTAGTTGAAAAAAAAGGAGAAAACTAAATCCTTAATAAATAAATTCAAAATACTCGATCATAAATCACTGTTGGGTAAAACATAAATAAATACTTGTAAACATAGTCCTAGTTCGTGCTCTATCTAACTTTTAAAGAAAATAACATTAAAAAAATTAATGAGTTTCGATAAATTTCGAGAAAAAATACCAAAATCAAATATTGAGACATGAAAGGCGGAAGCAACATAATTCCCTTATGGCAAATCACGGACCCTTTTTATCATTCGCCAACTTCCCTCTATCTCTACCTTTGCTTGTAAAATTAAACATAGAAAAGAGTGAGTATAAACATATACTCAGTTAAGGAACCTATTACTACTCCTGTTAGGTGTCTGTTAATTTTTCATTAAGATTCCGTGAGAAAATATCCAAAACTAACGTGTGCCCGATGGAACATACACAATCTCGTGATCCCGAATGAACACTCTTATCAATGGGTGAACGCGAACGAAAACCAATGATATCAAAGTGTAAGTAGTGATCCCGTTGGACCGCTCATAAGCAAGACGTTAATATCAATAATAATAAAGTTTTTAATAATGTGATTAATATATCATGCATAAAAATCATGCCAGTCATCATCTACAACACACTATATGCATCACTACATTAATGCATAATAGAAAATACATGCGAGCTCTTAATCTCATTTTCATTTGAGATCTAGTAGTAGAATCACTTACCTTGAGGTTAGCTAAAACAATAATTTATTGGTTAAGAGTCAAATCTTAATTAACTTAGTCCTAAACATAAAAGGGAAATAATTTAATAACTTTAAAATTTACCAGTGGCTAACATCCAAAATTTTTCCAATTCGACTTACCAACAAATGAGGTTGAAACCAATTCAACCTTGATAGAAAATGCACAAATACCTACTCCAAAAACTTAGCCAATTGAACCTTCAAGATAAAATATTTAACTAGATCCAAATTAATTTATTTAGAATCCAAAAATTAAATTTGGATGAATATACCTAAAATCCAATCAAATATTCACCAAAAACACCCAAATGACTCAACTGCTTAGAAACACCAAAACCCACCAATAATAATTATTTCCACAAAGATAATTATCTTTCTTTTTCTCATATGAATTATATATATATAGTTATCAATATCTCTAACAAAAGCTAGAATTCCTCAATTTAATTAAATAAACACCAAAATATATTTAATTAAATTAAATTTCAACAAAACCATATAATTTACCTTCAATTATCTCAAAATATACAACACCAATATATTGTATATAATTAAATAAAAATAAAAATAATTAAATTTAAAATTATCTTAATTTTTAGAGTTTTATATTTTATTATACGATCGTTTAAATTTGAAACCTTGAAAAGATAAATGATAAATTAAAATGATCATTTACCAAGATTTAAATGATCGTATACCAATATCTAAACAATATATAGTTTAAATTATATTACACGATCACTTAAACTTGAAGTTTTTTTCATGATTGTTTAAATTTCACTATACGGTTATGTACGAAGGTTTAAACAATTGTTTATTATGATTTAAATTCATCGTTTAGAAAAAGATTACTCGCACGCGTTTGATCGATTAATCGCGTGTTGACTGAGATATTTTTTATATTTTACATTGTGAGTATGTGAGTTTTTCCTTTTTCAAAAATGTTTTATACAGTGTAAATATTCTACAGGTGTACTATATTCTTCAAAACCCCTTAACTTTCCTCCTAACTTTTGTATTCATCAAATTTTTTTTAATGTTTTTCTTAAAATTATTCCTATTTTTAGGCATAGGAGTGGCAAGTATACATTCGTAATAAACATTTTAAAAAATAGTAAAAGTATTAAAACTAATTACAAATTTTATTTCAGTAAATAATAATTTTTTTTTTCATATTCATGGCCATTTCTCTTTGTAATATTTTTTAAAATGCAAGTTACAAATTTGTAGGATAATCAAATAATCCAAATCAACCTCATACAAATAAATAATATTTTTTTTTTTTTAAATCAGATTTTATCTCAAAGCTAATATCTATACATCATTTGTGAATAAATATTTTTTTTTACTCAGAAGTCACTTTTCTTCTTGATTTTTTTAATTAAAAAATACACCTACCTATTTATCTCTAATATAAGAGATATTATATCTACCATCAAAGTTTAAAATAAGAGATAACAAATTTAGTTTTAAATTTTAAAGAAATAATTTTAGAGAAACATATTTATTCAAATTTGTTTTGAGTAATACGAATTCTTTCAAAAGATATATATACAGAAAAGAAAGAATATTTAGATTCTTAATTTAATTTATGTTTATATACCTATATTTTTTTTTGAAAACACGTGTGCACGTAGTTCCAATAATTTTGTAAAATGTTTTAAATTCTAAATTTAGGAAATTATTATGATAAATTATTTTAAAAGGAAAAATGGTTAGAAATATAATTAAAATTTAACCTAATGACTTACAAAAGTATATAACAAAATATCACTTCCACTTTAAAATTTCGTTAATTTTTTTTCTTTTTTTTACTATATTTTGTCATTTTATAAATATATTTTTAAAATTTAAATGTGTGATGAATTGGATTGGATCACATGCTTTAAAAAATACAAAGTATTGCTTCTTTTTTTTTCGTTTGATTGTCAATAAATTATTATTTTACTTTATACTATTTTTTTAGAAAATGTCATGCATGCAACCTCGCACTACTATTCAACACACTATTTAAAATTATTTTTCAAACACTATAAACTACTTTAGATATGATAAATTATATAGGGTCAAATATAAAATTTAAGAAACAAAAATGTATTCAACTGACGAAGAGACACGAAACTATACATATTTCTATGAGTATAAAGTATAAACTTATATCTTGTATGTTTGATAAAATGGATATGAGCGATTATAAGCATATAGTTATATTATCTATTAGAACCCAGTAACTAAAGTATTATTCGACTATTTTGAAGTTCAAAAATCTCACCTACTAGATATAGCTACGTATATGATCTTATTTAAAATTAATTTTCTTTATAAGAAATAGTCTTCAACTACTTATTATAAGTTTTTATGTTTTACCGTTTCTTTCCTCCATGGTATTGTCTTTGGATGAGTTTTGAATCCAAGACGTTTGGATTTCAAAGGGAGACACACTCACTTTACCAAAGATAGAATATAGCACATGTCCCTTGTCCCTTTAATAGATGATCTGCCAACGTGTTATTGTTAATAATGGTTTAAATTTTGTTGACATTTTTAATTATTTTTTAAAAAGTTATAGATGAAATCTAGAAAATGTGGAAGTTCGATTTCTAGAATTTTTGAGGTGAGAAGTCGATTCTTTCTAAGATAGAGATCAATCTCCAATAATTTATCTTTAAAAAGTTAATGGGTTTTTTTATGTTCATTAATCTATCGTCATGTTCATATAATATTTTGCATTAATTGCTATATTGATGTTTGATTCTTGGTAAATTTCGTCTAACACATTTGAAAGTTCTTTAAAATATATTTTATAAATTCCTCTTATGTACCATATTATTGCGACTATTAAATTTATAAAATATGAAATTTCAATTTTCTCTCATTCTTAGATGAGAAAATTGATTTTTTGAAAATGTGAGATTGATTTCCAATATGTTCTTTTCTATTAAAATCTTAATATGCCATGTTTGTTTAATTTTACATATCTTCTTTACTTTATCTAATTTTCTTTTTAAGTCTTATTTTAATTTTCGTTTAAAATTTATCAATATTTCTTATTAAAATTTTCAATATTTAAAATTCCTTCCAACTTAAATTTCTCTACATTTAAAAATCTTTTACAAAACTTTTGATTAAATTATATAGATTTTTTTCTTCCAATTTACAAATTTTTATGTTTTTGATACGCTTAAATTTTAATCTATGATTTCATCCGGTTTTATAATCAATTTTTTTTCCGAATAATTTACAACGTTTTTCTTAAACAAAATCCTATGATATCACATCTTTTCGGTTCGAAATTTGATCATAAGAAAAAAATGATTTTAATTAATGTTTTTTAAAAAATCTTTATTAAAAAGTTATTCTTACGACGGATTTTGAAAAATTGTACTAATTTCTCACATTTTTAAAGAGAGAAAATGTTCTTCACTATAGTCTAATTGTTACGATACTTATTTCATGAGATTATTGCTTCAAATATTGGAGTAGTAAAGGTAAAATAAGATATTATTTTTAAAAAAAATTAAAGTATATTTTCAATACAGAGGATTTGAATTTTAGCTTGAGATTTCTAAACGAGCCAACTCTTTTTTTCTTGTTCTATTTTAAAATTAACCAATTTTGAGGACGTCGGCCACTCCATCCGTCGGACAAGTGGTGATATTAGTTTTTTGTTTTATAATTATCATATAATAAAACAAAAAAGCTAACATATAAACCACACAATATTCAAAACTATCTCCTTCCTTTCTGAAGAAAGATGTAGGCCGGTCAGTGGACATTATAAAATAATATAGCACATTTAATTTCTTACACCAACATTCCTATATATACACTACAACATTTAAATTCAATATCATATTGAAGTTCTTTAATTGGGGATGTACAATAGCTTGGTTGGAAAAATATAATGTGAAAAGGAAAAAGATATGACAAATAATAAATTGTTAAGAGCCCATGCAGGGGGAATTGCACCCGAAATAAGTATAGAGTCTTTGGTCTAAAATTTGGCCTCTTTTGACCACTTTTTCAATGAGCTAAAAAGCCATGCATTAATGCTTTCGTTGCACCTTTCTACTTATTTTCTTCATTATTGCTTCATTCATTTGTTTGTCTATGCATCCTTTATTCCATAAGTCCTGATATTATTACTTTTTTGGGTTATTTTTCTACAAAATATTAGTACGTGTGAAGGTTAGTTTTGAATGTTAATTTTATCAAGATTCCATTTATAATATGATTCATGTGCAAAATATGGTCAAAGTTTTAATCTTGTTGATTTAGGTTTTGGAGTTATATTCCTTATGACTTTGGATGCATATTTAAAATTTAGACCATTTTATTTTTAGTCCTTTAACTTTGGATACTCGTGCTACCTATAACTAAATATGTACCACTTTGAACCAATAATCGACAACCACTTTGAACCAATAATCGGCCACCACATGTAAGCATTATTCATTATCTAAGATTTCATAATTTGACACTGATTTTAATCCTATTTAACTTTTAGTTTTTAAAATTTGTACTTGTTTTCTTTTAATTTTCTTGGTATGATTTTCACACATTTTTCAGGAAATACTGCACTTTTAGGATTTTCAAACATTTCTTAGGGAAATGCTTGCACTCCCAGTTGAATTCTAAAAACAAAAAACAAAGGAAAAACATAAAAATTTCTATGTAGAATTCGTATTTATAAGCTCATTATTTAAAATTAATAAAATTAAAAAATTAAAAATTAAAAAACCAAATAATTATGGCAGCATTTTGTGACCCATTTAGTTTTTAGTTTTAAAAATCAAGCTTATAATTTAAGCACTACTTTCCTCACTATAATTCCATTTTATTATAAGACTTTCAGCAAATATTTTTCAACTACCAAACCAAATACTAAAGCCTAATATCTTTTTGGATAACCATCTCATTTTAAAATTTCAATTTTTGAAAACTAAAGTCCTATAAACACCTCATCTTTCTCTAAGTTTATTTGTTTTGATAACTATTGTCTACCAACGTTTTAAAAAAGCCAAACAACATTGTGAGAACTAAAAAAAGTAGTTCTAAAACATTTACTTTTTATTTTTAGAATTTGGTGAAGGGTAAGAAATTGAAAAAACATAAACTCAATTTTCTAAAAGTAAAAGCAAAAATTATAGTATAAAATTGAAAGGAAAAAAAGTAAAGGAAACATACATGAAAAGAAAAAAAAAAGCATATAAGCCTAAATAAACAAATATTTTAAGATGGTTGTTTTCAACATGAAACATGGTTAAAACATGGTTGATTAGTTCTTGGAATTATTGCTGCTTTAATTTTCTCCATTTATGATTACTTTTGTTGAATAAAAGAAAATTTGGAAAATTTGTTGTACATAAGCATTTTTTTTTATCACGCGCACGACTATAAAGAAAGATTTTTAAATATAACAAAATGAATTAAAGATATTTTTTAATTGTGTAACAAAAATCTCGATACATTAAAATCCACATTACATCTTGCTTTGAATACTTCACCACACTCAAAAATATTGATCAACTAAAGATTATAATCAACAAACCCATATATATGTATCAACTTTTTGCTAAATAAATCTAAATTTTTATACAAAGTTTATAGGGTGTAGAAATGTGTTGAAAAGTTTTAGGAATAAAATAAGTAGGATGTTTTTAGAAAAAAGTTTTAAACTAAACCTAAATATAATCATATGTTTATCCAATAAAAGAAAATATACATTTAAATATTTGTTCATTATTAATTATATATTTCAGGTTGAATACACAAGTTTTATTTTTTTTATATCGGTAAGTGTTCAGGTCAGTTTATATGCACCTCGACGAATATCACGAGATACCTTATCTGATCTTACAATATTTGGATGTCAAGAAAACTCGTAACAAATTAACTCCTAGATAAGTGGACATAATAGATTGAATCAACCATGACATCTTTTAGTCACAAAAATATACAACCTTTTTCTTTTTAATTCTTTTGCAAAGATATCGATTTTAATGTGGGGGAGGGGAATCATCAAACTTTTGAACTTGAGTTTAATAGCATAAGTACTATGTCCATTTGATAAATATACGTCTTATAAATGTTGTCCAAATGTGTGCTCTAGACGACGTGAGCAACTGACGTCCTACAAAAATGTTAAATTTGACTAAAATAAAAACAGAAAGGAGTTCCCCACCAATTTTTTTACAGTGTAACTCAACACTGAAATAAATTAAATAATTTAAAAATAAAATCAATAAAAATAGTATTAGAAAAACTAGAATTAAGTTCGGGAGTCGTTTGTGTATGAGAAAGATGTTAGCACCATCCAATAACGCCCGTTTAAAAACAGTGGCCAAATTTTATATATTGAATTGAAATAATTATTTAAATAAAAATAAATTGAAAAAAACAGGATTTTTAAAAATATCTTATTTCACTGCTCATGTGAGATCCTGATCGTGTTATGAAACTACACGTTAAGACCACATGCGAGAGAAATTAGTTGCATTGAGTTTTCACGCGATATTAGCTTCCTAGAAGTGGTGCAATGCAAACTATGTAAGGCATTCTAGTTGTACGATAAGAAAGAGCTACATGTTGAGATGAGAGGTGACATGAGCTTCCTTCACCACGAAGTAGTTGACATCCATCCTAAATAATAAGTGGAGTTTGAATTGACCTTGCCGTCCAATTCGTTCAGAATAAGGTAGTGGCAGTTGCTGTTGGAAAACGAACTTGCGCTAGACGCAACTGGATTAACATAAATTTTTTTATCCAACCTTAGAACATAAACAAAATGTGCATAAACAATTAAATCATGAATAAACATACATTTATGCCGAACTTATCCAAATCAAATTATATTGTCTCTATTCTTGATAAGAATGATTCTTCAGTTTGTATCACCAAAACGTTGCGAAATCACAAGCGTTATCTGACAGTATCCACACACCAACTGAGAATTTGACTCCTCGAATTCGGGTCCTCTAGAATCTCACAAAGTGAGAATTTTGACTATCGCTACTCTTTCTCTATGTAAAACGATTTTTTTGTTTTTACTTGTATATAAAATAAGACCCCCAAGATTTTATTTATAGGTTTCCTGGAGTTTCGTAATAAGCTCAGGATGCCTAATAGGGCACTTCTAATTCTTCAATTGGGCTTATAATTAATTATGTCTCCTAATATGTTTTCAATTCTCCAATTTGACTTATTAATTCACTACTACAAATTTGGTCTCTTGACACTCGTAAATTTTGATTTCTTGATGGTCATGACAAATAACCATAAAAAAAAATTGATACAATGTTTATCTTGGCGACCATGTACGTCAAGATAAGTCCCTTTATTTTGTTGAAGAAATACGAAAAAACATAAAAAATGTGGATTCTTGATTTCCTTAATGGACAAAGTTCCGTTAGTTTTGTTGATGATCCACAAACATCAAGAAAACTATTTCTTGATAGACAATAAACATCAAGGATAAGATATTAGTTGATTGGCAATGTCCATCAAGTTTGTTAGATTTTCTTGATGGACGAGGCCCGTAAAGGGTTGAATTTTCTTGATTTTAATGACCATCATCGAAAAAGATTAATATATTTGTTTTTTATTTTTTGATGAGTCTAGGATTTCTTATGGACAAAAACAAAAAAAGATCATGAAAAAGGTCCATCAAGAAAAATGATATGGGTTATCAAGAAGAATGACAAATTATATGTTTCACTTTAGAAAAATAGCAAAAACAATTTTAAATTGTTAGAATAGCAAAAGACAGAAAATATAAAAATAAATAAATAAATAAACCCCTAAAATGTCCTTATCCAAACTAAAAAATTCGAATTGTTTAGCACACTAACTTAAACTCCCGTTACACTCTAATTGAAAAAGAAATAGTACATACAAAATTGCCTCCAAATAACTAAAATAAAAAAATATATATCGTTACTGTGAAGCTCCACCTCATACATTCATAATTTAAACTTCTCAAGGTAATCATTCTCTTCCTTGCAGAATCAACCACCAAAACAAAATCATTGTTAAGAAATTTTGACTTAATCAACATAAACCAATACACGTCCTTGTCTTCACCAATCCAAATAAGGGGTTCGAACTGTTACATCTATCCCAATACAGAGTAATGTGACACACATAAATATGTAAGGATGGAAATTTTTTATCTTGAATGCACTGTAAAAATTCTTGAAATGAAAATGAGCATGAAACAAATACATCAACCACACACTAGTCAATATATTGAGAAGATTCTATCCATCTACCATTAAAAAAAAAAGTCTTCACACGTTGCATTGTCATTATAAAATATGAAGGAATTCCAAAACAGGGGTACGATAAGTGCGACCACTAAAGAGGACAGTTGCAGTGAAATAATTTCAAAACTGAAAACAAATTCATTCGAATACTTTTGTATCCAAAATAAAAGTCAAATTAAGAAAAAAAATTGGTATAATTAAATAATTTCAAAATAAAAATCATATAATTCTCACGACTTTTTTGGGATATATATTGTCATTTGAATAATATTTTTTAGTGTTTTTGTAGTTTTAAATCAATATTTAAAATCAATTTTAAATGATATTCAATAAAATCTATGGAAAACATCCCTCGTTTAAAATGATAATTACATAAACTGATTTTATTCTTGCTGTTATACTAACATTTAATTCATAAAGTAATGCTTAAAAATAGGAAAGATACACTATCTATATGAATTTGTTATTATATAAAATGCATAACTTTAGGTAGAATATATTATTTTAAATTCAAATTTTGGAATCTTCGTTCCAACGAAACCTACCATGAAGGAATAACATTATTAATGATTTAATTATGTGAATTAAATAGTGTAAATTAAATATGTATTATTATATATAATAATATGGTCAATCCATTTATTGAAAAATTTGTATATGCATAATTATAGGGAATATACATAAGTTGTTACTATATAAAATGCATAATTTTAGGTAAAATATATTATTTTAAAAGATAATTTGTTATCAATTTAAGGCATGAATCTACCATAATTTAGTTATATGAGATCAATAGATAAAATAAATATTTATTTAATTTTTTTTGAAGATAAAATTGAATGATATCCAAATACACTGTAATATTAATTTTACAGGAGATTTTCGTTATAAGCATGATATTTATTCTATCATGGAATAAAACCGGGTGAAAAAATATAAAAAATATCTATTTTATGAGATTTTGCTAAAAATCAAATTATTTTTAATGTTTGCTATTTTCTCAAATGTACTTTCATTATTTTGCTATTTTCACAGTTTTCTCAAATGATATCTTGATGGACAAAAAATTATAATTGTCGCGACGTGATCGCTACGCGGAGCGGCCAATCTCCCCGTTTATTTAATTTTAATAAATAAATAGTTTTAGAGTCGCCACCAACCATATTAGGTGCGATTGGTCACCAAAAAAAAAGAAAAAAAATGGTCTGCATAAATTCATGACATCTAAGTTCGGGAGTCGTGTGTAGGGAAGGGGTTAGCATTACAACACCATTAAAATGGTTATCCAATTTTATTTTTTAAACTAAATTATAGAGGTTCACAAAACAAAGTTTTTATTTAGGTTTTATTTAAATGTCTCAAGTTTATCAATTCACATCAAAGAAAATAAAACCCAAGCATGAATTGATAATTATGGGTGGCATAAGAGCCATTAAAAAATGAAGTTTATTTTTGTTTTAAAAGATTTTTTTTATTCACCTTAAAATTTGATATTTTAAGCCATTAAAAATATTAAGTTTATAGCAAATAATTATAGCAAGATGCATGCTGATTAATTAATTAATACATCATGCAAATAATTAGAATAAGTGAGTGTCAAAAATTAAATTTGTCCATAACTAACACATATGCCAAATAGATAATTATTAACGCTAAGATACCACATGGATACAAGCAATTAACATGAATTAACACATCATTTAATTAATTAACCAAATGAAATAATTAACATAACACCCAAATGGATGTCAAATAATTAATCCATAACACATTAATTAATTAACCAAGTAGCTAAATGGATGCGAAATAATTAACCAGATGCAAAACACTAAGTAATTAGCATAGCAATCAAATAGTCAAATGAGTGCCAAATTAATTAACGAGATGCAGAACTCAACAATCAAAATAATCAAATGGCCAAATGGATGTGAAATAGGTGTAAGTGATTTACACACAATGAATGTGAGATGGGTGTCAAATAATTAAAAGAATGCAAATAATTAAAAGAGATCAAATGAGTGTCAAATGATTAATATGATGCAAATAATTAAAAGATGTCAGCAGCTAATTAATGGGTGATTTAAATGAATAATTAAGACAGCATCAAATGAGTGCCAAATAATTAAGCAAGTATCATCAACCATAAATAAAAAAGGAACTTACAGGTCTGCCCTTAAATGCAAAATGTTCTGATCCTCTTCAACCCTTCAACTCTTCCCAATGTTCTGATCCTCTTCAACCTTTCCCAATTTTTTTTTACGTGTCTCCCTTCTCTATCAAATAATCTTCTTAGGGCAAGGTCTCATTTTTTAGATAGTGAAGTGGAGTGCATGAGAGAAGGGGAAGAAGGTGGAAGAGTGGGAGAATGTGAGAGATTGGGAGAGAGTGGGACGTGGTGACCAAGAAAAACAGGGATGGTTGAGAAAAATAAGGAGAAGAAAAAAAAAAACTTTTACTTTTAAATTTTAAATATGTTTTTATTTTTATTTTTGTTTTAAAACATAAATTTAAAATTTAAGAATTAAGATTTAAAATTTAAAATTTAAAATTTAAATTCAAATTCTTTTAAAAAATAATAAATAAATAAAAAAAACAAAAAAAAAACAAAATACGGTATCTACAATCATTTTGGGTTTATGATAAGATCATCCAAAAAACTTATCAATAAAAATCAATCATCTACCTTATTTTAAATTAAATTATTTTTATTCACCTACTTCTAACCCAAAGTAGAATTAATTCCTAATTGACATCTTACATTGATTTTATCACCCACAAAACGACTATCAATAAATAAAGTCTTCTAATATCTCTTTATAAGCTGACCGAATTCACATAAAATGAAATCTTGTGTGAAACCGATCATTAATCACAAATATGTGGCCATTAGATTAGATTCAAAGTATTATATAATCATTACATTTTTAAAAAGTTATAAATATAACCAAATTTGTACTATATGGTAAATATTGATTTATATCACCAATAAATTATAAGTCTATCAACGATAATTTGTTATATTTGTAATTTTTTTTAAAATGCTGCTTTGTTGTACGCTTGATTATATCACTAAAATTGCTATCCATTTTAACAAGTTTAGTAAAAATAATGAAAACAAAATTCCTATCTTAAATATATATTAGGAGCATTTTCAAATATAGCACAATGAACAAAAAAAAATATTTACAAAATATAACAAACTTTTAGATTCTATCAACATTTACAAAAATAGATTTTATCAATGTCTATAATTTTTTTAGGGACATTTTTAAAAGTAGCAAAATAAATTAAAATATTTACAAACTATAACAAAATTTTGGATTATATCACTTATAGTCTTCTATCACAATAACATATCAATAATGACTATAAGTGATAGAATTTGCTACAGATTGTAAATATTTTGTAAAATCTAATATTTGTAAAAATTCCTATTTATTTAATAATGTGTTTTTAATAAATATCGACAAAAATAGAATAGGCGCGAAACTATTGACAAAATTAGTGGAGCGAAGTTGTGTACTTGTCGTGGACCTGATACATGTCTACGAGCTGAAATATGATTGGAGTCGTGTACCTGGTATTATTGCTTCCTGATCCATGTTTTAATTAATGGCAGATTGGTGTGGACTTACGTGGGTCATATGATTTGCTTTCATATCGTTGACCTAGTACTCGTTGATTTCCCGACCGTGTGTTCTGATAATTATTTTTAAGTTTAATGGATATTATTATTTTTTAATATATTTTTAAGTTTTAATGGACATTATTATTTTTTGTGATTATTAATTTGTTTTTTATTTTGAACTTTTCAATGGACATTATGGTAAACTTATAATTTCAAAAGAACATGAAATTTTGAGTTCAAAGACTATAAAAATGATCAAAATTGTATTCTTACACTTATATAACTAATATAAAAATGTTAAAAATAATATAATAAAAAAAACCAACCCGTCGGTTCAATCCAAATTTTTTGGGTTGGGTTGAGTTGATCCTTTAATATTGAACCGATAGGGTTCAAATTTTGCTAACCCGGTTACTTTGCATTTTTGTAAAGATAACTACTTTTTCTAGTACTCGTCAATTACCAGACGCTTCATCACATTTGATGACGCTTACTATTATTGCATGTTAAGAATTTTAAATATGATTTGTTTTATAAATTTAACACAAGCATGCACATTTTTTAATTATATTATTTCCAATCGTTCAGAATAATTTTGTTCAAGACGTACATATTTATTCCATGGAAAACAATTCACAAGATTTGAACTTAATGTGTGACCAAACCATGGAAAATATAGAACAAATTATTGAGTAGAACCAACAACTCAATGTTGTCGCACAGATCATGGACGCATTCGACGTAGACGAGTACAAAGCGATGATGTCACAGAGAGATGAAGAACATCCTTAGTTTGTAATCAAATTTTTAATTCTTATAAATGTTAGTTTTTTTTCTAAGAAATTAAAACATAATAACCATAAGGTTTGAATATTAAGTTTTTTTTAATTATATATTTTGATGAATTACATTTTTAAGAAATTAAACATTAATTTGTCATTTTGTTTTTTTGTAAGAAAACCATATAGCAGCAGTGCACAACTTCCACTAATTTGCTCATGTTTCACATGGATGAAAGTGGTCAATCTGGATTGACGTGTATTTATGGAAGTTGTGTACCCCATACATGACTTCTTTCGATTTCCAAAACCACCTTAATTTTCTACAATAGTTTGCTAATATACTCTATTTTGATTTTTTTTTTACAAACTACCTATATTTGTCATTATTTTAAAAAACACTTTATTTTTTTAAATAACCCCAATGTCTATCAAGAAGTTACAAAAAGTTACGATAAACACTAATAGGAGTCTATAAATTTTTATATAATTGATCGAATATAAAATTTTACTATATTTTATAAATATTTTCAACAACAATTTTATAGAATTATTAAATAAGTAGATATGTAAACTTATATCTTTATTATAAAATTACATTCCACAAATAACACATGAATAAAATAAGAAATTATTGAGAAATTATTAGAAACAACAACAAAAAAATAAAAAATTACAAGAAGTTAATTACAAGAAATGAAAAAGGATTTTTTTTCAATCATAATAAAGAAAATACAAACTATATATGGCAAAAATTTCTAAAAGCAAAAACTCATTCCATGCGCACAAATTGTCTATTTCATTATTTGTGATAGTTCTCCAAAAAAAATTTAAAATCGAAAAAACACAATTCATAGAGAAATACGAACCTCGCGTACATCTAAATTATTACAATCACACAAAATACTCTCTAATAATATTACAATATCACTCTCAAAACTTTTTTACAACCCACACTCTTTTCTTTTTACATGAAAAATACGAAAAATGAAATTTAACTCGAGTTAATATATTTATATTAAACTTAAAAGGGTGTTTTTAATTAGTAAAATTTAGAACCAAAGTCATAGTTATCTTTTAATGGTACTTGAGCCTATTAATTTCTTAAACGTGAGATAATTAAATAATTTAACTTTTTCTTATTTTGCCAAATATTTTTAGTGGTTTCAATAGCTACTAAATTTAATTCTTTTAAGGTTTTTTTATGTATCTAAATTGTTTAAATCCATAGTTATATATAAAATTGTGGATGAGATCAAACTTTTCTTTTTTAATTTACCCTTTAACTTTATTTTTCAATTAAAATTTAATTATTGTAGTTATTGCTAAAATTTTTCGTATTTGTAATCATCTATAGTTTTCAGTAGATATTAATTATGTTGCTATTTGAATTTTAGTTAACCTTTTCATTCCTCCACCCACCACTCTCTAACCATTAATCATCCTTTTATTTTTTCGTTTTTAATATATCACCACCCTCTTAGTTATATTTCAATTCCACCATTAATTATTAAGTTAAATTTATTATTTTATCTCTCAATTTTGCCTAAAGGTTCACACAATTTAATTAGTAGCAATTTTAAATCTACCTACAATTTGTCATTACTAATATTAATAATTATTAAAAGAATAAATGGAATGAAAAAAGAATATCATAAAGACATTATTATACGTTTCATAATGATATTATAGGGTTTCATAATGATATTATAGGTCTCAAAATTAATAATTCAAATTTTAATTCATTCATTTATGTTTGTCTTCTTCACCAACGCCTTTAATCATTTATCTATATATGTTCTACTGTTCTATTCTTATGGTAAAGATCAAAGATGAAGGCTCACATGAGAACATAGGTGAAGAGAAAAAAGGGAAACGAGAGTGGCAATTTAGAGGAAATTGTAATTTTAAGTGTTCTTTTAGAGTAGAGTTTACCTTGGATGCAACAATTCACCCTCTAATATATGGCTTGAGGAAGGAGTATTCAAATTTTGACATTCTTCATTTATTTTGGTTCATTTTTATTTCGAGCCTCATGAGTTTATAGAAAAAAGAGAAACAACGTAAAGTTCAAGTACTTTTATTTATTTAATCATTTTCTCTTTTTATGAAAAAAATAACCATTAAATTAATGTGTTGTATTATGGTTTTTTATTTTCTAGCAAGATCATGGAGGTGATGGTTTTCGTGTGCGTAGAGGTGAAATTGACTATGAGTACAAATGATAAATGTATCTGTATAAAGAGATTCTACTGTTGAAGAAGCTTGTTTATAAACTATACCAAAAGCAATTGGGAGAGCTAAGTAAAAAATAGAAAATGAAATTTTACTGTATAAATTATTGTCTTGAATAGTTTAATAGGTGAAATATAGAATTATGTTTTAGATGAGAATTTTGATTTGCATCCACGTAACATTAGTTTAAATTAATTGTTATATTTGTATATTGAATTATTTAAATTCTAAAATCATATAATAGAAACAAGATGCAACGTATTTGATCGACCAATATACTATTTTCTGAATGTATACACCTTTCACGTTAAAAAATCATTTTTATTATGAAATCATACAACTAACTTATTTGCATGCTCACATTTTATTACACTTGAAAATACAAAAACACGTATCTTATTCAATTTATAAAAATCTCACTCTTATATAATAAAATAGATTTCATATGTTTTGTACTAGTTATTGACTAGTAATATTAAAATATCATTATATTATATGATTATTGTACTTTTCATTATTCATTTTCGCTCACATACTTTTAATAAATCTTAATAACTAGTCTCTTTAACTTTAATTTTTTAATGAAATTTGTTAAAATTGATAATAATTTTTGCATGCAATTAAATACTATATATATATAAACGTTATTCAATTTAATTTATAAATGATATCTCCATAGGTCATATTTTGGAAGAAAAAATAAACAAGAAACAACTGCATTGAAGTATTATAACAGAGGACTAAATCTTTGATAGGTGTTGGTGCCCAAGGTAGGTAAGTCTAGATTGGAAGTTTACTCAATCAGAAGACCAACATATGACTAGCTATTCTGACACCATAATTTTTGGTGCAGGAGCAAAAAAGAGTAAGTTAGAATATAGCATACCTCAAGATAGAGAACAAGAATGAAATTGCTCGCTCTTTGACTGGGTATCAGAGAATGGAAAGTACATGGATTAAAAATAAAACAAACCTATATTTAAATTTCTAAAAAGTTTCAAATTTTAATGACAGTATGTGAATATATGGTAAAATTTATATTATAAAAAAAAAGAATTGTTGAACAATCAATCCTAAACTAATTTTGGATAAAGATTTATTAAAAGAGTATAAAGTTTAGAATTTAAATAATTAAAAATATACCAACCAAAGTGATATTTTAATATCAGTAAGGAAAACATGGTTAAAAGAGTAAGAAATGTATATATATTAATTGAGTAAGAAGAAATGATATAGGTGGAGGAAGCAACACGTTTCTTGTTGAGAAAAAGAGAGGGATTTTCAAAGCATATTTGTTTATTTTTTGGAATGGAAACCAATAAGGAATTTAGAAAAATGGAGCTGTCTTCTTTCAAAGGTCAAAATATGAAGCCTAAGGTTAATTTATTAATTGGTTGTAAATTTGCTGTATTTCAGCTGTCATATTACAAAACAATTCAATGCTTTACCCTAGCTCTCATATATATATATATACACACTTTCAATTTCAACTCAAACCCATAACTAATATATGATTTTTTGTACCAAAAACTAGCCTACAAGTATATTGATTGGTTTCCTGTTTACCCTAAAAAAAAATACTAATAATCTTTAATGGAGCTTTTCGGTCTAAAAACTTTAGTATGACATAAATATTTTGTGAAATTGAGACGCTAAGTTTATTTTATGAGTGCAAGCAACCCTTAATTTTTTTTTTTTTTGTCAAATATGTGTGTTCTAATCTCATAATGTGCATATTCATTACCAATAATCGTGGCTTTAACTATGACTTTCTCAAAATTTTCAAAGTAGTTGTATGCAATGTGTTTTTACTTGTAATGATGTTGCGATAAGGTGTAGCTAGTGTGAGAGAAATAGTTGTAGAGTATGACAATAGGCTAATGTTAGTCAATGTATTTTCATCATTGAATTTTTTATGATTGGTTTCATATCTATCCCATGTACCATTTAGCTTAGAGACTCTTAAAGATTGTTTATTCAATGGAGATTCAATATTTGTATGGAAGGATCATCTGGATTACTCTATTCATTTTTTGAGACTGAATGATACTCATGAGGTTGAAGACAATGTTTATACCAAACATATTTAAATTAAATGTAAAACAAGAAAAAAAGAATGACATATAAACATAAATTAAACATAATCTAAATTACTCCAAATTTTCCAAATCTATTTAATCTACCTCTTTATTAGCAATGGAGATGAGAAAATGTATCTATCTAATTGAATCGCATATATTTTAATCTATAATATTTTCAGTAAATCTAAAATTATTTTTTTTTCGTTCTTTGAGAAGGCTACTTTTTGTTAAAATTGATTAAGTAATAATGGTAAAAAAATTGATAGCTTTTTGTATCGAAATCATAGATTCGTCACTAAAATTATAACTATATAGTTTCAAAGTTCACAACTTCTATGGCTAAAAAAGCATTAGAAAGTTGAGTCTATATGAACTGCCTTTCAATGACTTTTTGAACAATAAGTGATCCAGCATCATACGAGCAAAAAGGGTTTTGGTTGTAGAAGTTGTCAAATTTCAATGATGATCATGAGTCAAACTCCTCAATAAATTTTCATGTTTATTGGATATGATCAAGATTCAATTCCTTCAAAATATAAAACAAAAGAAAATTATATTGGCTCTATCTTGTTGGAGATGCCATTCTAAAAGCCTTCAATTTTGTCTACCTAAAAGCATGAGTTGCCCTAAATAAATAAATAAAAAAAAACGAGAAAACGAAAAGCAAAATACATATAGATGAAGATGCTCGTAAACAATGATCACAAAATCAGAAATCAACTTATCAAACAAGAAAAACACTTTGCCTTTTAGGAACAACAGGTTCCAAAATAGTTGAACTTTTTTTTTTTTTTTACAATGAAAAGTTTTTAACTTATTAGCTATAGTTCAAACTTTGACAATCTTTTGTAAACCTCATCACACAAATTAATAGATTTGAGTGCATCTGTGCATTTAATGAGGAAGAAAATGATGGTCTAGACCTCTTAGTTTGTTTATGCAATCCACAAAACTTTTCCAGCATCTCATTCCATCACATTCAAAAATCTTTCATAGAACATTACATCATGGAAGAGAATTTTGATGGGTGCATCTACTTTAATGTTAAATAAAAACTTCACTCGTCAAGAATATACGATTGGTCAAATTGTACATTCATTTAAAAAAAAATGGTTGGAGTGATTGTCTAGAAAGGATATTAAATATAAATATGGAAGAAATTATTATTAAAACCAAATTAAAGTTGATGAAGAAAGTGAATAATTTATGTAAGTAGGAAACAAATTGATTAATTGACCTCTAATTAACTAGTCTAACCTAAATGAAAAAGTAAAGAGTTGATTAAAAAAGAAAATACATATACACCTCGTGCTTCGTAATTTGCTTTCTTCAAAATTCGGTCGCTCTAATTACAAAGTGTTAATTAATATAAATTTCCAACACTTTTTATTTGAATATTTAGCAATCATTGAAAGTCAACACATTTGTTTGGTTCCAACACAACCCATTGGGCAGTTGGTTTTGAAATTCTCAATTTTTTTTTCTTTTTTTCTAATTATATTACATATATATATATATGTATGTATGTATTAGAAAAATTCTATTTAATTTGAATATTATGTAAGTTGTTTGAATTGAGTCAATCATTGCATTTATTTCCCACTCGGCTTTGGTCGGTTCCACATTTTGCCTCTTTTGTTTCTAATTATAATACAATTTCTCCCCATTTTTCTTTTTCAAAAAACCAAAATCTCACTTTCTTGGAAATACCACATTAACTTATTTTTTCCCCTTAATAAAATAATTTATCATCCATTAAATAAAATAATTCATCATCCATTAAATAGAATAATATTAAGGAAAAACAACTTTTTCCCCTTAAGTTTTTTATTCGGTTCATGTTGGATATTAAGGCTTTATTACATAAAACAATTGCAGACGTAGTACGTATTTGGTTACGCTTTTGAATTCCTTATGTAAATTGCAATTGTTGTGTACTATTACGTAGTTATTTATGAATAGATGGAATGAGCTCCTTCCACGTATACATAAGATGATATAAATGTTTAAAGATTTGAGTGGACTGAATTTGTCGAAATGCATGTGTACTTTGTGTAGTGTCCGATAGTTTTTTTGTAAACTGTTTTATGTCTATTTCATCTTTGTTTTCTACTTAATCACATGACACATGCGTGGATACATATCTTTATCAATTTGGAGCAACTCGAGTACTTAGTAAATGGTGAGGTATCTTTTTAATAGGAAGTTCTATTCAATTCACATTTCTACCGCTATACTTGTATTGACCTATTAAAATTTCAACATTCAACTATAGAAAATTTTGGAAGGAAGATTCTTTTGTTGTGTTGAATCCACAACTAATGGTTGTCGATAGGTATGACTTCAACAAGTATGAAGTAGGAATGGATGATTTTACAGCAAATACAACCCCACCCCCCACTCCCTACCGAAGTAACAAAATGTGTGGTTCATGTCTTAATGTAACATACATACATTTTACGTCATTCTAAGTTGTTAAGTTCTTTAAATTCAGTTAGACTTAATGTGTGAGGCCCTAATCCAGAAAAAGGGAGTCCTGTTGAAGAAGAGCTTTGCTTAGAAGTTATTTCAGATAAGTGTAAGTATAGAACATTCTGTAAGGAAGGATTCAAGAGAAGAAAAGGCGACGCAAAGAGAAATGCTAAGTTCTATCGCATTAAGGTAAGCGACGCGATAAGAATAGTCGACGAGGAAGAAGCATGTCATTGGATGTCAAGAGCTAGGCATTTAACATAGTAATATATGGAGAAGTACCTATGCCTAAGCGAGTGTGGCGAGGAGGTAGGCATCCCGTTGAAGTGATTAAACGACCCTCTGAGGGAAGTAAATGTCTATTGCTTTTCAAGAAGATAGAGAAAGTCAGTCGATTAAAGAGTTTGACTTTCCAACGATATAAGGTTGGTGTCTCAATGAAACATCCAATCGTTGCTGACATTTTAGCCTACATGCCAAGTTTGGGTTGGCTGCATGGTGGGGTGAATTGGTAAGGTGACACGTGTAAAGCGTTTAAATGACCCTCAGATGTAAAAGGCCATTATAAATAGAGCCAAGGTTAAAGGAAAAAGGAGTTTTGGAGACGTTAGATTTTTGGATGAAAATGACAAAGGGAAAGTCTGAGTGCTGAATAGTTGGTCGTGAGAACCGCTAGACAATAAGAGAAAGTCGAACGCCAATAAGGAAGGAGTTTAGATTAAGTATTTTTGTGAGTGATTCTTATAAGTGAATAAATGTTTGCAAGTGATTCTTCATAAAGTAAAATGAGTATTTGTTTACGAATGAATGATTATTTATCACGAAAATGTTTGTATTTATGATATTCATCTAAAAAGAAATGTTTTATAAATATTGTGTTACAAGTATTCTTTCGTAACCCTGTGTTTATGCTTATTGCATGACTTTTTTATTTTTGGGATAATCTGTGTGAGGAGTAAGCAGTGAGCTAATACTCCATTTTTACTAATTGTGTAGTTTGTGCTTTGTGGTGTGGTATGATCTATCACAAGACGCTAGTGAAAATCTCAGGTAACTTGTGTGACGCTGGTTGAATGTGAATCCAAGCCCAAGCGAGGAGAGAATCCCAGATCCTGGTGATGAGTTTGGAGTGTGTGATGACTTAAAGCTTGTGAAGCTTATTTGTGCTTGTGATGATGGTTTGTTTGTGTTTTAATCCGATGTGAGGATCTTGTGTTTGTGATATGAGCTTGTTATTATCTGAACTTGTTGTATTCCCCAAATAATTTTTCTCAAACCTATCACTCACTAAGTCCTTTTGACTTACGTTTTAAGTTTTTCCCTCTTTAGGTTGTCAAACATTGAAGCCAAGTAAAGGATAGTTCTTAAGCGTGAAAGGCAAGTTGAAGAGGGGAGACATTTTTTATGTAAGCCTATGCGGCGTGAGAGTTGTCACTACACCTCGCATTCAAGGAGTTGGTTGGCAAGTTCACCGTCCTTAACGTAGATGGCCTAGCTCATAAAGAAGACGAGTGCAACACCAAGACTGGTAAGACGAAGCTCAGAGAGCTAGAAAACCGAAGAGCTAAGTCAGAAAAGGAAGCCCTAAACGCTGTCTGCAAAAATGGATGGTTGGACGATCTAGGTGAAAGATGAAGTGAAGCCTTTACACCTCTAAGTACCCTGTCTCAAGAAGCAGCGTTTGACGGCAAAGAAAGAAAATGAGTCTTATACTCCAAAACACCTCGACACGAAGAAGCAACACCTTGGTGGAAGAAGAAGGATGTGTAGATCAATCTTTGTTTTATTTTCCATGCAAGAAAGAAAATGGTTGTATTTATAATTTGAGCTCTGTGTAAAGTGTTAAGTTAAAAAAGATAGAGAGGAAGTTATTTTTATTTCGCTGGTATTCTTTTATGTTTATGGCCTAGAAGCTAAGGTTTAGAGCTAAGTGTTAAGTACTAGACCAATGAGCTAAGTCCAAGAGTTGTTCTTTTTTCCCTGATGGTCTCTAAGGTCCATCCCCGTAAGTTTTTCTTATAATTCTTATGTTTTGTTGGTTCTTTGAGGTGACAATATTTAAGTATGATCGAGAATGATGAAACACAAGCCCTCATATCTTTCGATGAAGATAACATTTATCAAATGTCTATTAAGAAATTTTGGTTTGCATGAGTTGAATTAGATTATGTGTTGTAGTGTTCTGACTATCCTGTAGTTATGGTAAACATATAAAAGTTATGTCGTATGATGTTTAGACGTGTGTGTTTTAGAATTCATGTTGAAATATTCTTGGAAAAAGGTAAGTTTGATAATTTTTTATGTCTTTTATATTAGTATTCTTGTTGAGAGGTTTATGCTTTCCATTAAGTTTTATGTGTTCTTGAGGCATTTTGTGTGCTTATTGAGAAGATTAAGTCTGCTTAGCATATACTTATTAAATGTTAATAAAAGCTCATTTTTTGTGATTTTGCAGCTTTTCAAAGAATCAGTGGACCATAAAAACATGTCGATTTATGCATTAGTTTTCACAGTTTTAGGTGAATAATATGTGTCACATGTATTTTATTGTATTACCATTTATAGATCTTTACTAGAGATAATGTAATTTAAATTTTCATTGTCAATGTATAGATCTTTCTAAACATATATGGGTAATGATGTCTCCTGCAAATCCGGACTTCGATTTTTTTACAGCAGAAAAAAATGTAGAAATAAGTAATTACATGACAAAAAACTCGTGTTGTGATCTGAAAAATAATGACGCTCAAGAAGTGTCGATATATAAGCAATTATTACACAAGTACAATGTCATGAGAGTACATATGTAGACAATAACTATGTGTAATGAAAAGCTAATACATGAAACAAAAAAAAATCGTCAATAACAAAAAAGCTCATGAAGCCGACCATTTTTTTTTATATATTCCTAGTTTGCCTTCTTTTCCATCTCTTTCTTCTCTTCCTCCTTTACAATTTTTCTTTTCCTTTCCATCGTCTTTCATCTCTTCTTCTTCTACAAATTTTTAAGATAGATATTGGTACACGATCTTGAACAAAAATCATTGAGATATTGATATACAATCAAATATATAACAAATTAAATATAAAAATCGTTGGAACATTGGTACGTAGATTTGGGTACTAAAATCTAAACTATCATGTAACAAATAATCTTTAAAAAATCATTGGGATATATTGGTGCACGATTGTTTAGATTTGGACCAAAGGATCTACCCAAATCTAAACTATTAAATATATTATGCGTGTTGACAAAAAATTTTAATTGTGGGCTTGTAGACTTTTTTCGTTTTTAAAATTGTTCAATACGGAGTAAATATTTTGTCGCTTTGTTATATTTTTTTTTTTAAAAAAATGAAAAATGTAATCAAATCTATGGATGGAGGAGGGAGAAAGAGATGAAAAACGTAATAAAATATTCAAATCATCGTTTTTATTTTAGAAAAAAATTGTCAAATACTTTTCAATAAAAATTGTATAGTACATAAATTTTTGTGCAACAAATCGATAAAAGATTTACACTGTATGGAACAATTCAGAAAAAAGAAAGAAGCCCATAAGCCTAGAATAAAAAATATAAAAAATGTCACAGTCAACACGCGATTAATCGATCACACACATGCATGTAATTCTTCTTCTAAATGATCACGACACACGATCATGTAGGTAATGATACACAATCAATTTTTATAATATCTAAAATTTTAAAACTAAGAGTCCATTTCGAGTACACGTATTAATTTTACCGATATAATTGTTAAACGTTTAAAATATTTGAATGATTGAAATAATTATAGGTGTGATTGTTAATGTTTCAACTTAAATATATGTTTTAAATTAAGTTACGAGTTTTGTGTTATTTAAACCATTATTTAGTTTATGGTTATATTAGTTAATTATTTATTGAATTAAAATAAAAAATAATTGAACACATTTATATTAAACATAACTAAATGATATAAATAGTAAAGATAGTAGTTGAATTTAATTGACTCTAAATAACATATTTATATTTAATAATTAATTAAAATTAATAATAAACAAGCAAACACATTCATTCAACCTTGAATTTCAAAAAGAAGTGGATAACAAATAATGTGAAACAAAAAAAAAAAAAAGATGGTTTTTCCAAAATAAAATGAAACAAAAGTTGTAATACTAACAAAAAGTAGATGTGAACAAAAATATGTTGTGAAAAAAAAAGAAAAGAAAAGAAAAGAAGATGTAAGATGTTTTTGATAAGGGTCAAAAGTTTAATTATGAAGAACAATACTAGGAATATATATAAAAATGAATGAATGAATTAATTAAGAATTAAAGGTTTTGTGAAAGAAAAATAATAATAATAATTAAGAGTTTAGAGGGACCATATAGCCCCATTCCACCCTAGCTGCTCCACTACCTAGAGATAATAACTACTCTACCAATATTTGAACATTTTAATATGCTTAATTATTACACTACTAAATAATAATAATAATACAAAATTAATCATCTCCCTCACTCTCCCTAACTACTAAACTACTAACTTCCTCTCTTTTCTATTTTTAACCTTTTCAAAAATACTAATATTAACTCTTTCTATTATATATATATATATTCATATATCCAATAACTTCCATATTAATAAACATGAGTAATGAAGATAGTTAAATACCATTCAAATTGAATGGATCCTTCGTTCATTTTGATTTTTTTTTTCTCTCATTATACTAAAAACAAATACAAGGGTTTTGGTAAAAGGAGTTGGATGAAGAGAAAGTAAGTTGAAAAAATAGAGCCAAAAGAAAGGTAGAATAGAACAGTTTTAATTAAGATGTTTAAAAAAGAAGTAGAATAAGTTAGGAAATGAGAGAAGTTGGAGGAAGAATATATTTAGTATTGAGAAGTTGTAAGAAGAAAAAGGGGGATGGACATGGACGTATTAACAAAGAGGTTTGGCGTTCGAGGCCCGCCAAAATCTCCCTCCTCCGTCTTCCGCGGAAACACTTTTCTTCAAACAAAAATTACAAAATACAATATTTATTATTATTATTATTATTAGTTAAGAGTTAAAATATTTATTCATTTCTTATCTCCCTATCCAGACATTTGAAACTTTGGACAACAAATTAACTTTTGTAAGGTGTATAATGTAACGACTTAGACTAGTTGATGAGTGGAGAATAAAAAAAACCTATTTCTAAAATATTCAATCAAATTTAACCTCTACCCTTATATTTTTTTAGTACAACTAGTGGGAGGTATACATTTGAGCATTTGACTCGAAGGTAAAGAATATATGCCAATTATGATTGAGTAATACATATGCTAACTTACTTATCAAGTTTCATTTATAAAATCAAATGGTTTGATATAAGTTATGAGACTGAGGAGCTGTAAACTTTTGGAGATAGAAGAACTAACAACAATATTAAATCATGTTTCAACTCATTAAACGAATTAGAAAGACAAGTAATCTTAATTCCTACAAAACCGCGACGAGGAAATTTGATAAGGGTGAGGTGAAACCAATTTAGAAAAACAAGAGAAAAGAAAACGGTAAAATTAAGATGTCGATATAAAGATGATAGAAATATTATAATAATGAAATATTACTTGTTTAGATAAATTTAAAAAAAAAAAAAAAGTCAAACAAAAGAAAACAATCCTTTTTTTTTTTTTTTTCATTTCTCTATTTATTATCGTCTTCTCACTCTCTCAATCCTTCCCCTTCCTCCTCCCCACTCCCCATTCTCTCTGTCTTTCTTTATTCAACTTTGCTTTTCATTCACTTTTACCCAAATTCCCATTTCCTCATTTGGGTGAAGCAATTTTTCAACATCTAAATCTGTTGATGGACAACCAATTCTTCCTCAATCCTACTGGAATCTCTCAATCTCTTATGCATTTTGATTCCAATCCTTCCATTGCTACTTGGCACCAACAATTTTCATCCCCCATGGATCTTCCAACTCAACTTCCTGACCTTACTCACTGTTCTTCTTCCTCTCACCAATCGCCACCGGATTGTTTTCTCAATCCGGTTTCCGATCAGAGCTTTCAATTTGATTCTGCTTTGAGTTCCATGGTTTCTTCTCCAGCGGCCTCGAATTCTAACATAACCAATGAGAGCTTCGCGATCAGAGAACTGATCGGTAAATTAGGTGGAAATTCTGAGAGGAGGATCTTGGAATTGAGTAATTCTACTGCCGCCGCCGCATTGCCTCCTTCTTCTTCGAGTGTGGCCGAATTTTCGTCCGATCCTGGATTTGCTGAACGAGCTGCTAGGTTTTCGTGTTTTGGAAGTAGGAGTTTCAATGGCCGCCAGTTGACGAACGAATTCGGTAATTATAGATCTCATCTCTCCATCGGTAATGAGAAATTGAGCCGAGTTTCGAGCAGTCCATCGCTTAAAGCACTTGGATCTGAAATGAATTTGCAAGAACACAAGAACAATTCCTCATCGCAAGAAGATGAATCGTCTCTCTCGAATCAAGACAAAACGATTACGAATCCACGGAAGAGAAAAGCAATTACGAAGGCTAAACTCAAAGAACCGGTAAGATTCCAACATCTCATCTCTCTTTCTTCTACATCTGAAATTGTGAAATCATTCCCTGAAAATTGAATTTCCTTGTTGTTCTGCCATTGTTGCAGGTGGTTGAAGCTACTCCCGAAAAAGAAAGTCCGAAGAAGTTGAAGACAGTGGAAAGAAAGGAAAACGTGAAAACGGAAGAGGATTTGAAGAAAAACGATGAAAATTCAGCGGAAGAGAGACAAACAAAGGCGAATTCAAAACCTCCTGAAGCTCCTAAAGATTACATTCATGTTAGAGCAAGAAGAGGGCAAGCTACAGATAGCCATAGTCTTGCTGAAAGAGTGAGTATGAAACTAATTAATTACAAAATTGAAGATCATTCTGATGATTGATAATGTTTAATATGTAAAATAAAAATTCCCGTTTTGTGAATTTGAAGGTTAGAAGAGAGAAAATCAGTGAAAGAATGAAGCTTCTTCAAGATCTTGTACCAGGTTGCAACAAGGTTGGTCAAGAACACACACACACACAAAATTGTTAATTGTTACTTTTATATATACATATATAAATTTGATTGAAGAAGAACTAAAAATAGGTAACTGGAAAAGCTTTGATGTTGGATGAGATAATCAACTATGTGCAGTCATTACAACACCAAGTTGAGGTAATTAAAATGGGCCACTTGAAAACTTTATAGGGACATAATTACAAGTTTATAAATGAATGATTTTGAATGTTGGGTGGGTTTCAGTTTCTTTCCATGAAGTTGGCTTCTGTGAATACAACCAGGGTGGATTTCAACGTGGATTCTCTTATCTCTTCTAAACAAGTAATTCTTTCTCCCACTTTTCTTCTCTCTCGAACCCAAACCTAAACCAAATATCAACAAACATACACATTATTACAAATTAAAATTACCATTTCTTTTCTTCTTTTTAATTTTAATCTCTGTCCTCCCAATTATCCAATTTTACTCCATATGTATCAAAATCTTTTTAAATAAACAATAATTAGACAATTGAAAGTATATGGAGGAAAAAAATATATTTTAACTAAAATATAAACATTAAAAAAAAAAGAAAAAAAAAAAAGAAAAAGGAATTTTCTTTTCCCTTCACTTTTTCTTTCTTTACTCTTTAAACTTCCAATTCACTTTATTATCATTATCTTTATTTTTTTGCTTGCTTTAACAAAAATTATATATTTTTTGGGGGGTTGAGACAGATGTACCAATCAGGAACAAGTTTGACACATCCTCAAATTTCCCCTATAGATTCCTCAACTTCAAGCTTTTATGGGCACCAAAATTCCTCTCTTCCAACCACCTCTCATTGCTCTGTGGACCCTATTGACTCTGTTTTATGCCAAAATCTTCCTATTCAACTCCCTCCTCTCAATTCCTTCCTTCAAAATCCCTCTCAGGTAATTCCTTTTACTATCCAACCTTTCCTAAAACAATCAGGATCATTACCAGTCGCTAATTACTCGACGACTATATTAATTTTTTTTGTTCTATGTATGACACAGTATCCAAATTTCGGAGAAGATGAACTTCAAAGCATTGTTCAAATGGGGTTCGTCCAAAATCAGACTCAAGAAATATCATTACAATCTCACAACTTCAACTTAGGTAATCATCATACATTGTAATAATTAATAATCATAATAATAACAACAACAATAATTTTACATATATTTAATTTTGAAAATTGAAAGTGGAATTTTGTGATTATGCAGGCTCAGATCAAATGAAAATTGAACTCTGATCTCTTCCTTCAACACCATATACAAAGGCGCTGCTGTTGTAAATATAAGAGATTAAATTTTCAAGCATTGATTAAAAGGCAAAAAAATTCCCAATTTATCCCATTTCTTAGGTCTAATTAAGGAGAGAAAAAATTACTTTGTCTTTTCTTTTTCTTTTTTTTTTTCTTTTCCAATCTGTTTTATATTTTAATATTGTTGTTTTTTTTTTCTTCTAATTTTGTGGGATGAGAGAGGAAAGTTTCTACTTTTCTTACAACTTTCCACTGTAAAATCTCTAGAAGCAAGTCTGTCCCTAAGGTGCAAAGTTGTATAGCACCAAATCGTAAGATAAAAAAGCCAAAAAAAAAAAAAAAAAGGAGGGCTAATTTAAGGGATTATTTTTTATAATTATTGTCTCTCTCTCTCTCTCTCTCTCTCTCTCTCTCTCTCTCTCTTCCCTTTTTTAATTTATCAGCTTTTATTATCCATGGTGTTGGACATTTTGTCCTTTGATGTAAGATAAGGAAATTTAAAAAAAAGATAAATATAATTAAGAACAAAGAACTTTAGGAGTAATAATAATAATACTAATAATCTTTTGCCACTTTTAATGTTTGGTTGGGGTGATGTCAAATCAATGGTATTTTATGAAGTAATCAAATAGATTTGATTCTTACTTAATGTTGTAACCAGCTGTCTAAATGCACTGTCTGTACTCTAAAAAAACAAATAATTATTTTCATTTCAAAAAGGAAGAAAGAAAAACAAATAAATAAATAAAATTTATAAAGTCTAATTTGAATGATTAGAGAGATATTGGGTATTGAGTTTGGTTTTCTTCACCATCATTTTTGCCATATCTTTTGTTTGATTTACTGTAATTTTCCCCCCAATTACACATAAGTTTCTGTTCCCTTCTTAAGTTGCAGTTAAAAAAAAACATATCCATATTTTAATTTTATTACTAAAATCTAAAATTTTATTAAAGTTTTCCAATGAATAAATAAGTGTTTTAACGTTTATAATCATTAGCATTAAGTTCGTATGAGTGACATTCATTCATTTTTCTTAATGAATTACTAGTTCACTCTTTAGGTAGGCATTGAATCTATAATGTTGATGGAAATGTCCAAGTTTTTATGATAATTTAAAATTCTTATAAAAAGGATAATCTATTAAAGAATTAGAATTTATATTGTCGAGTCTATAGACATGGAAACTTAAATAAAAATTTTAAAACTTTGTTCGCAACTTACTAGCAAGAATTTGGTAGCTTCTTGGTAGCAATTTTGACTCTCTTTTGTTGAATGAACTTGGAAAACTTTTGCTCTTTTCAAATGAAAATTTTTAAGGTCTTTGTGAATTGAATTTATATAGTTCAAAATTTGTAAAGTTGGTTTGTGAATTGAATTTAGTTTGGAAGGAGTTAGTTATGGAATTTGAAATTTCTAATTCGTCTTTCAATTTTGATTATTAACAATTTTGTATATATAGTATCAAAATTTTGACAATTTAATTTTATATAATAAAATATCTCATCAAAATTTATCGATGGTTTGGGATGATGAATAAAAAATATGATATCATATATGTAGGGTTCATTCATTCGTAGAATTTATATGTATGTGTTTGGGTACCACTACCACCATACTTTGAATAAAAAAATATTTGAAACGAAAACGTAGAATAATTGTAAGAATATAAAAAATGTGGGAGAGAGTTGGGGTTTCGGTAAATTTTTGGATTAATAAGTTTTTTTTTGGCACAAGTGTGCCACACACCGACCATGTTTTAAAAATATCCTCGTTTGGTTCTAATATTGGTGTATTTCATATTGATCGAATACAATGTAATTCATGTATCAATATTAGTTTTAATTAAGTGTATTTCAAAATTTTAGTGATTTATTTAAACTAACGAAGTTCATGAATAAAGTATTCGAATTATTGAAACACATTGTATTTTTTTTTAATTATGAGTGTAGCACCCAAAAAAATGAAGAAAATTTTGTTACTTACTTATCTTGAATAGTTTATGATTAGATTATTAAGAGGGTTAGATTAATTGGAATTGGAAGTTAAGAAATTTATTTGGGATAATTGTGTTTGGATTAAAGATTTTATATATATGGGTATATCTATATTTAATTAAAGATTTTGAAATTTTGTGAATAATGTTATTTATTATATAGTTTGATTATATAATTAATAAGTAAAAATTTGATGGTTATATACAATATAATTATTGAAAAAAGAAATTGACATTCCAAAATTTTAGAGATTTTTTTATTAATTATGTTGAATTATTTGGATGTTATCTCGAGAGGATTAGAGCTAAAATTGGATTATTTGGTTAAGATAATTCATTTCAAATTTATAAGTTTCAAAATAAGTGAATTATTAATGATTTGAAGATTTGGGTTGATTTGAGATGAGAAAAAGTTGGTTGGGATGTTGGGATGGAATTGAGAATTAATTGAGTATATATATGGATATATGTATTTTAATTAAGAATTTGAATTTTTTTTTGGTGAAATATGATATATGAATTATTTGATTTTGTATAAGTAATTAATATAGATAAGTAAAATTAATTATTTGATGGAATACAACATTATATTTTTGTAGTTGGTTATATATGAGATTATAACCAAACAAATAGTTAAAGTTGGGATACCAACATTTTTTTTTAAAAAAATTAAAATCTCAGTTAAATATCATATCTATTTTTATCAAGCTAAACTTGACATTATCTAGGTTGGAGTCTTTTATTAAACGAATATAACAAACTGGTAAAATATGTACAGTATATAGAATAATTTTGAAAATGGAAAAATCCACATACTCACAATGAGAAATACAAAAAAAAAAAAAAAAAAAAAAAAAACTCAAATCAACACGCCATTAATTGGCCACGTGCATGCGTGAGTAATCTTCTTCTAAAAGTCATGTATTACGATCTAAATAAATGATTTACGATCGTTTAGGTCATGATACATGATCATGTAGTTCTTTTTAATGATGAAAAAAAGGCTATAATTTTAAACGATCGTGTGAACCATGCTAAACAATCATGTTGATTATGATAAGCGATCGTTTAGATCATATCCACACGATCGTGTAGTTCTTTTCAAATGATGGAAAAAGGGCTTTAAATCTAAATTATCATGTTCACCATGCTAAATGATTGTGTTGGATAAAACGAAGTAGGACTAGACGCAGCAGAATTAACATAAATTTTTTTATCTAACTCTATAACATAAATGCTACGCCCCAATTTTAGGAGGGAGACATGAATGAATCATTACCACATCTGAATGAGATGGATTATGAGGACATGAAAATGAAGTTAATAAAGACTTAAATGGTTAAGAAAGATTTAAAAGAATTAAAAGTTACTACCTATACTAATAAGGTGCATCTTCCTTTTCAGTGGCTCGATCATAGTTTGGAGCAATTTTATGTTGGATGACTTTTTGAGAATTTCCCTAGGATGCATGTGAGTGTGGACAAAACATGCTGAAAGAATTCGTGTTGGTTTGTGGAATGCAGATGAATGTAGGGGATCCAACATAAATTCAACTCCTCGAATTCGGGTCTTATTTATAGGCTTCCTGGGTTTCCTAATAAGATTAAGATCTTAATAAGATTTCAATTCTTCAATTGAGTTTATTAATCGCTAGGTTCTAATGTGGCAATGAACCCATAACTCGATCGTTTTATGACCCATAAGTCATAATTGGTCTCTAGCAAGACATTATGGCTACTCATATTAAATTAAGTCAGTGATTCAACCATAACCTAATATAATTATTGCTTTAATTCTTTTATTACGTGATATCTATAATTTAATATAAGGCATGGACAAAGTAAACCTTATCTAATTCAATTGCTTTCTCGATTGATAAGCATATTGAAACAATAAATGACATTAATACTCTTATTAATTTATTTATAGCATGATCATGCATTTTCACAACTACGCTTAATCGAGGGATCCATAGAGATCTCTCCATTACATGAGGGATAAATTCCATCATGATTAATTATTTTTAATTACATAATTCTTAACGTATTCGAGTATAACTTTTATAATTATCTGATTAAAAATAACTTTTTTATTGCATCAGAATAAATTAATTCTTTTGTTTGATATTATGATAATCTCGTATCCAAGTATTAAAACAATTAATTTTTTAAGATTATTTATGACACATGTTCATGTAATAATCTCAAAAAGGGTCAGTCCAATTCCTATTCTCTAATAAGAAAATATGATTATAATTTATGTCTCCACGTATATAATCATCGTATGATTATCAATTATACTCATACTAATATTAATTTAATTATTGTTTCCACAATAATAATCAATTAGGGACCTTTAGAGTTTAATAACATATTCATGGATATTATTATATAATAACATGCAATTGAATAATAATAAGAATAATAACTTTTATTAAGTAATTAATAAATCAATTATCCATAAAATTATAGTACAACACACAATAAAAAAATTAACATACCATGTTGACTATGGTAAATGATTGTTTAGATCATATCCATACGATCATGTAGTTCTTTTTAAACGATTGAAAAATGGCTTCAAATCTAAATGATCATGTTGATTTTGGTAAGTGATTATTTAAATCATATCAACATGATCATGTAGTTATTTTTCAACAATAGAAAAAAGACTTCAAATATAAATGACCGTGTTGACTATGGTAGACAATTGTGTTGATCATATGGTAAACGATGATCGTGTTGACAATGATAGATCGTTTAGATCATGTCATTTTTACAAAGATAATTTTGCTAAGATATAGAAGTGTTCATAAATATATATATTTTAAAAATTATTCGTATGTTATTTTTCCTAAGTGTATTTAATTAACTTAAACTTATGTGAGATTTCACATAAAAAAATGCACATAAACAAAAAAAAAAAAAACTAATCCTCATTTAGTATCATCCAAAAAAAATGAGATTAATATAATGAAAGTTAAAACCAGAATACAGTGCCACAAAAAAATTGTTCAATTAAACAGTTCGGGTACAAAGTTTAGAAAAGTATGTAGCCTAAATGTTACAATATACTAAAATTGCAAACATTCGAACATAGCAAAAAAAAAAAAAAACTTGTGTGCATATTACCTCGTGTTATAAATGGTTATAAAACCAAGCAGCCTGAAAAGATAAAAAAAAAATACAATTAAGCCAATTCAAACGAATATAATGAAATAAAAAAGTTGAAAAAACAAAGACATACTAATTCTATCACTGAAAGTGCATTCGTACATTAGAAAGGAAATAGAGAACAACAAACATAAGGTATAACAAGTAAATAAATTAGAGAGAAATAAGAGCCTCACGGGTTTGAAATTCGTTTAATCATTGGAACTTGAATTTCTTTTGTTCTAGTGTAGTATGTATGTGAGACCCTAAACGCGTTTTGCTCTATGCGATGAGATTCAAGCAAAAGGAATAGTAAGGCGATGAGATGGGTATTAAAGAAGTGTTCACGTGTTGCAAGGGAGTTCCACGATGAAGAAAAGATATTAGGAGAAGGCAACGTGACGAACGATTAGACGCGAGCCTACTCCATCTAGTAGTGATAGCTAACACTTGTGTCAGTAAGTCGGTAATTTATTTGATCTTGCCATCCAATCCAAATGTAGGATAAGAATTTGTCAATAACATGTGGCATCCTATGATTGGACAGTTCACATCGCTGGTAGAAGTCATCATTTTTGCATAAAAAACATCGTCGAAGAAACCTATAAATAGAAGAAACCCGACCAATTTTAGACTACTTTTTCCAGTGTTGAGTTAAGGAAGAATTAAGAAAGTTTCCCAAAATTTCTTGGCAGCTTGTTTCCTAGCAAGAGGTTGCACAGAAGTTCTTGACTTAGGAGCTGGGCGAAAAAGCTAGCCCCAATTGATTGAGTGTGAGTGGTTCTTTTTATAAAACATTTTTCCAAAATTAAAAGGATTTCCAATTGTGTTCGAATCCCTAAACGTATTTTCCTTTAGACCACAAACTATGTGATTTATACTTTCAAATTATCAAAATGTTTATGACTTGAAAATGAATTGAACTTATAATGAATTGAAACGTTGTGTTAAAATAATGAAGAATGCATGAAATTTGATAAGTTGAAAGGAAATTATCTTTTGTACCTTATGTGATAAGAATGCCTCATACTTGTTGTGTGATCTAGTATGGGATGTCGTATCCTTGTTGTGTGATTTGTGATAAGATACTCTATTCTTGTTGTGTGTTCTAGAATATAGAATGTCATATTCATGCTATGTGATCTTGATCAGTAGGATGCCTCATACTTCCTATGTGATCTGGTATGAGATTCTCATTGCTTGTTGTGACATTTGACATTGGAAAACACATTATACGTAGTGGAATTGATGGAACTTGCTAAATGCGTTGACATCATTCCGCATAGCTGCAACTTGGCAAAAAAGTATGGGATATGTTTGAGCTAGGATATGCCATGACCATCAAGAAATCAAAATTTGTGTATGTCAAGAAAGACCAAATTTTTAGTAGTGGTCATTTGAGGTTTCCATAGGAGTAGCAATGGGAAGGTATAAGGGGCATGGAGAAGTCAAAGCGGACATGCAACGACAATAATGAGGGTTTCGGAGATGAGGATTCCAAATCAATTGACAAGGAAATCGAGTCTTTAATGAAACCAATGAGTGTTTTGAAGAAGGGTCTCTGAAAGAGGGAATTAAAAATCAACGATTCAAGACGAAGATGAGGGATTCAGAGAAGGGAAAGAGAGAAATTACAAGTGAAGGAAACAGAGAGACACAATAGAGGAAAGAAAAAAGGGGGAGTGAGGAACAATGACAAAGGAAAAAAGGGGGGGGGGGGGGAGTGAGGAATAATGCCAGAGGAGAAACGAGAGTGAGAAAAATGATAGAGGAGAAGAGTGGAGAATGAGTAGAATAGTATGTGATGAGAGTGAAAGATGGATAGGGAAACCATAATCTTAGTATCAAGATAATACTTGGGCCAAACGTTGAGTGAACTAAAATAGTGCACTCCACCCTTCCCTAAATTCTAGGGGCAAATAACCCTCGAGTCTTTGTGCATAATTTGTGTATAATGAATCATATGATTTAAGTAAAAAAAATTTGTCAATTAGAAATCTCATTTTTCTCCAATAAATATTTGTATATGCTCTACGAGTTAACTAATATTTAGTTACATATGCAATATAATAGTAAAAGGAAGTTATGAGATTTAACTAATGTCACATTTACACCTTGAGTGAAATTGTAATGTGAAGTTATGAGATTTTAGTTACCATTTATTTCATTATTGGTAATTATAATAAAAATTTGTGTGTTCCTCATTTTTCTCTCCACGAATATCTACTCAAATTTGTAACCATATTCGATTTTATCTTTATTCTTTTTCGATTTATCAAATTTAATTTTATCTTATTCCTTTTCAATTTGATTGTACATTTTGTTATCATATTTCTATTTTTAGTAATCTTCTTCTTCCAATTGATTTATTTTTATCATTTGATTAATAAATAGTTTTTTTTTTTACACAATTTTTCCTTTATATTAAACTTCTTTTTTAGAAATATAACAAACAGGTAAAATATTTACATGATATAAAACAATTTAAAAAATGAAAAAGGTTCACAAGCCTACAAAGGAAAATACAAAAAATACACCGCGATTAATTGATATCCAACTTGCAATATATTTGGGAAACAATCATTTAGATTTTGTTATTCTTACATACACAATCGTTTAGATTTAGAGTCAAATCTAAATAATTTTTTAAAAATATTTTTTGGTACATGATTGTTTAGATTTGATTGTTTAAATTTGGGTAACCAAATCTTAACGATTTTTTTTACAACTTTTTGTACATGATCGTTTAAATTTTGGTAGCTAAATCTCACCAATTTTTTTCCCAAGATTTATTGGTTTAATATTTGGAAAATGATCATTTATATTTGGTACATGATTGTTTATATTTGTAACTATCGTTTAGATTTTATTGTTTAAATTTGGCTACCCAAATCTCAACGATTTTGTTTTAAGATTTTTTGGTACACGATCGTATATATTTGAAAAATAATCGTTTATATTTGGAAAACGATCCTTTAGATTTAGGTAGCCAAATCTAAACGATTTTTTAAAGATTATTTGTACACGATCGTTTATATTTGACTATTTTGGTACATAATCGTTTAGATTTGGCTATCCAATATCCAACGATTTTTTTTTTCACGATAAAAAAATAGGTCTTTTATATTTGGTACATGATCTTGAATTAAATAACAGTTTAGAAAAAAAAAAGAAACACTGTAGAAGAAAAAGAGATGATAGAAAGAAACAAAAAAAAAATCGTAGAGGAGGTAGAGAAGAAAGACAATGAAAAGGAAGGGCAAACCTAGAATATTTAAAAAATGGCCCGTTTGATAATAGGTCATAAAAATTTGGATGTACGTGAATGTTAAAATAAACTGTGTTGATATTCAGGTCATCAAAATGTGGATGTACTTTGGAATGATTAAATTTGAATGCATGTATATAAATATATCATGATTGTTCAAATAACTCGATACATTAGATTTACACAGTTTCATAATATATGTCATGAATTCAATATTATGACACCCTTGATGTATCTAGATTGAAAGTTAACACATACAACGTACAATATAGTATACCTTATAATTGAAAATGCTTAGTAATTCATAAAATATAACAAATACTCTGTATGTTAAATATTGAAGCAAAATTCTATATCAACAAAACTTATGAACATTTAGTACTAGATAAGAAAATCAAGTGATAACAGAATTATAACTAATACCTATAGAAACTACTTAATGGTAACCTAATGTTGAATGAGTTTTTTACAGGACCTACAATTGTGACCTCGTTGACCACACCTGTTGCAACGAACAGTCACCTTTTTGTCAAAAAAATGACAAAAGTCTCTTCTTCTTAGGCCTTCCAGCTGGATGTCTGACTTGGGGCGGAAGAAGTCCATCGTTGCCACCTTGGTATGTTTTCTTAATTTGATCTACACTACTAATAGGACGTGTTCCCTTCTTATACAAGTTTATTAGATTTGACACATAATAAAACTTATTAGTGTACATGTGCAAGTTAAGATTCCTTGTAGAAAGGGCAATACAAGCATGTGAGCAGGGGATCAAGTCAAGGTCCCATTGGCGACATGAGCACGTACGGGCCAAAATATTGTCAGTGAATTGTTCCTTACGATAGTAGACTTCAAATTCATGTTGATCTATATGATATATCTGTCAAAAGTTAAACCAAATGTCATTCACAAATAAGTGTATAGAAAATAATTGCAACTATTTTTAAGGCCTCAGAAAACTTACATTCATTGAGCGATTTTCCGTTAAGGATTCTCGAATCATATCTTCTGCATGTAGTGATAGTTTCGTGCGTTGAAAATTCCATTTGGTGCGACGTTCATAGAACCACTTTTGAACCAAACTACATATTGATTCTAAAAGTCCAATTACAGGTAATTCTCGAGATTCTTTCAATGTAGAATTCATGTTTTCAGAAATGTTGGTTGTAATCACCGAGTACCTCTTTCTCCTAAAAAATGCCCTAGCCCACCTATGTCTTCCGATAGCTTCCAACTCATGTCTAATTGATGCAGAGAGATTATCAAGTTCTCTCATGTAGTACTCAAACATCAATTGGGTATAACCTCTAGCACAACTGTGAAATGATTCTTCAATATGAAGCAACTTATGGTTCTTTTTCAAGTTCTTATAGAGATGAAATGCACATAATCCATGCATGAAGCTGCAAGGGCCATGAAATAGAACTTGCATTGACATTCGTCTTCTAATTCTTCAGCCGCATACGTTCCTATTAATTATGCAATAAATGTAATTTAGAATTACAATGTATTTCTAAAATGAGTAAAATAATAGCAAATAAACAATATTTGATGTATAAATTATACATGGGTTATTCCTAATCAATAGGTCTGTGAATGCCGCTATCATGGCATACGACTCCTCCAGGGTACCCCTAATGGAATTCAATGCAATCTCACGCCCTCTCCAGGCCTTATCATAACTTACATTTACCCGTGATTAATTTTCATGTAATTAATAACATCAGAAGGGCAACATGGAGCCTTGTCATTCATTTTCAAAAATGACTTCGTACACTCAGAAACAATCCATGATGTTGCTTGCCTGTGATCATTTTTAACAATGTCAGCAGCACACTGGTGTGTATCCGTAAACTTACGAACAATCCAATTATCATTTGTTTTAACACAGAAGCACGTAAATATCATGAACACGGCAGATCTTTGCATCGAATGTCAAATGATATGCGGTTGGACCTAACTGTAACAAATTCAAAACTATTGTTCACTGCCAACATATAAATCGCTTTCTTCAATATTGACTTGGTTCTAAACTTTACTCCGACCTTAATAGGTACTGCACCATTTGGTGAATCAAAGGAATTAACATCAATAATCTGCGATGCATTGTGTGCATGTTGCTGTGTATTTACTTCCTTATTGAAACATGTTGTATTTTCAACCGATCCAGCAGGTGTAAAATCAACAACCAAAACAAAATCATTGTCAGGAAATTTCGAAAAAAATCAAAATAAGCCAATACATGTCCTTGTCTTCACCAATCCGAATAAGGTTCGAACTCTTGCATCCATCCCAGGACAGAGTAATGTGACACACGGAAATATGTAAGGATGAAAAAATTCCATCTTGAATGCACTGTAAAAATTCTTGAACTGAAGATGAGAATGGAACAAATACATCAACCACACGGTAGTCAATATATCGAGAAGATTATATCCATCTACCATAAAAAAAAAAAATCTTCACACGTTGCATTGTCATTATAAGAAACGATATACCATAAATCTCAAGCAATTATAAAACAGGGGTACGATAAATGCGACCAACAAAGAGGACAGCTGCAGTGAAAAAAATTTCAAAACTGAAAACAAATTCATTCGAATACTTTTGTACCCCAAAATAAAAGTCATATTAAAAAAGGAAAAATTGGTACAATTAAGTAATTTCATATAAAAATCATATTATTCTCACGGTTTTTTTGGGATATTGTCATTTGAATAATATTTTTTAGTGTTTTTGTAGTTTTAAATCAATTTTAAATGATTTTCAACAAAATCTATGAAAAACATCTCAATTTAAAAATAATAATTACATAAACTGATTTTATTCTTGTCGTTATATTAACATTTAATTCATAAGATAATGCTTAATAATAGGAAAGATACACTAATTATATGAATTTGTTATTATATAAAATGCAGAATTTTAGGTAGTTGATATTTTTTTAAATTCAAAACTTAGAATCTTCGTTCTAACAAAACCTACCATGAAGGAATAACATTATTAATAATGATTTAATTATGTGAATTAAATAGTATGAATTAAATGTGTATTATTATATAGAATAATATGGTTAATCCGTTTATTGAAAATTTTGAATATACATAATTTTAGGGAATATACATAAGTTATTACAATATAAAAGGCGTAAAATTTATTATTTTAAAAGATAATTTATTATCAATTTAAGGCATGAATGTAACATAACTTGGTTACATGAGATCAATAGATAAAATAAATATTTATTTAATAATCGTTTATTTAATTTCGTTTGATTATAAAATTGAATGATATCCAAATACACTGTAATATTAATTTTACAGTTTACAAATACATTGTAACTAACAAGCTTGATATTCATTCTATCAAGGATAAAACTGGGTGAAATAATATAAAAAAATATCTATTTTATAAGATTTTGCTAAAAATCAAATTATTTTTAATGTTTGCTATTTTCCCAAATGTACTCCATTATTTTGCTATTTTGACCGTTTTCTCTAAATATTAGGGGCAAATAACCTCTGAGTTTACGTGTATAATGAATTATATGATTTAAGTAAAAAAAAAAAATTGTCAATTATATACCACATTTTTCTTCGATAACAAACAGGTATACTAGGGTTATATTTATACACAAATAACCCTTGATATTCATTTTACGCATTTTTTCATTTATACTAGGGTTCTTTTTTAAAATATAACAAACAGGTAAAATATTTATACGATATAAAATAATTAAAAAAACGAAAAAAGTTTACAAGCCTACAATGAAAAATACAAAAAATACACCACGATTAATTGATATCCAACTCGTAATATATTTGGGAAACAATCATTTAGATTTGGTTATTCTTTCAAAAGATTTGGAGTCAAATCTAAACGATTTTTTTTTCAATATTTTTTGGTACACGATTGTTTAGATTTGATTGTTTAAATTTGGGTAGCCAAATCTAAACAATTTTTTTGTATACAATCGTTTAAATTTTGGTAGCCAAATCTCAACAATTTTTTTCCAAGATTTTTTGGTTTTATATTTGGAAAACGATTGTTTATATTTGGTACATGATTGTTTATATTTGTAACGATCGTTTAGGTAGAGAAGAAAGACAATGAAAAGAAAGCACAAACTTATAATTTTTATAAAAAATGGCCAGTTTGATGGACTTTTTCATTTTGTTACCGAAGCCATAAATATTTTGCTATTTTGTTATATTTATGAAAATTAACCTTTATATTATTACTATTTATATAAAAAATTATAAGGTCTTTTAGAATATAGAACAAAGCAACAAAATATGTACACTGTATAAAACAATTTCGAAACAAAAAAAGCTCACATGCCCACAATAGAAAATTTCAAAAATACTCTCATTACTTAGCATCTGGTATGCATAATACATTTGGGAAACCATCCTTTGGTATTTGGGAAACCATCGTGCAAAATTTAAACAATCAAATCTAAATTTAAACAACTTTTTAATAATTTTTTGTACACAATCGTTTAGATTGATCATTTAAATTTGGGTTGCCAACTCTCAACAATTTTTCGAAAAACAATCGTTTATATTTTGTACACAATCGTTTATATTTAATCGTTTAAATTTGGGCAACCAAATCCAAATGATTTTTTGCAAGATTCTTTGATAAACGATTGTATAAATTTGGCTATTTTTATACACAATCGTTTAGATTTGATCGTTTAAATTTGGGCAACCAAATCTAAATGATTTTTGTTAAGACCCTTTGGTAGACGATCGTTTAAATTTGGCTATTTTTGTACACGATCATTTAGATTTGAAATTTGGAAAGCCAATTCTAAACGATTTTTTAAAGATTCTTTGTGTTTAAATTCGACAATACACGATCGTTCAGATTTGACTATCCAATATCCCAACAATTTTTTTCACGATATTTTATATTAGTCACACGATCTAAACAATCAAATAACAGTTTGAAAAAAGTTTTAAAAAATAGTTATTTTATATTTGATACATGATTTTGAACCAAATAACGATTTGAAAAAAATAAAAGAAAAATTGCAGAAGAAGAGTAAAAGTCGATGAAAAGATGAAAAAAAATTGCACCAGATGAGGAGAAGAGGAGAAGAAAGACGAGAAAAAGAAAGAACAATGTCAAGGAGAGAATAGAGAATGATGCAGAAAAAATTAAGAAAAGGAAGAGTCATAATTGAAAAATAGTTATAAACCAGTAAGAAAAAATATGGAATTTTGAAAAAAAAATAATAAGTTCCAATAGACTTTTCTTAAATTATTCTATTAACCGTAAATATTACTTGACTTCGTTGTAATTTTGAAAATTAACCAAAAGATGAGAATGAGATTCCTTTTAATTTTGTATTTTAGTGTCAAAACTGATATAATATTTGAGAAGATAAGTGATTTGAATTTATTTAATAAAAGTTTTGAAATTCTAAATGTCATAGATGATAAAATATTTGAAATTTGTAAATTTCAAATTAATATAAAAAGAATTAAATTTCATTTTTCAATAACCTAATAAATTTAGTAGAATTTGAAATTGTGCATTTTGTTTTAGAATCCAATTTTAACCTAATTTAAGCTAATAAAAGATTAAAAGAAAGAGAAAAACATGTAACTCTACATACTACAACTTCTTTCTTTTTTTCCACTTTTTTTATATTTTTCTTGTTGTGTTTTATGGAATATTTTTCTTGTTCTGCTTTATGGAATGAATCTCTATTTCATTGATCATTTAGCAAAGATAAAAGCCTAAATATATTAAATGAGGAATATACTAAAGGAAAAAATCGACAAAATAATATCAGAATAATATCAAAATAATATCTCATAAACATACTCTAAATACTCCAATACACTCCCTCAAACTTAAAGTTCGAGTTTGCTACGAAAGGAAACAAATCAATAGATAAGAAATCCACGGAGAACAAACACAAAGAACTTCTAGGATAAAAAAAACCCACAAAGAACAAAACGAAAAAATTTTGGGATAGAAACATAGATCTTCGTATAGAGATCTATAACAAAACCTATAAAGAACGAAACAAGAACTCCTAGGCTTGATAAAGAGATGACAAAACATATAGTAAGACATGAGGGAAAGGTTGGCTGGATCTAGGGCGGATGGATTAGAATCGAACAGAGACGAGCTGAACAGATCTTGGAACGAGACTGGATCTATGGGACAGAGCATATGGAAACCATAACTATGTGGGACAAAGATGAACTAAAACTGGTCGATAATGAAGCAAATTAGAACCAGATGCGGAAGCCAAAATGATCAGTTTGGAATTGGAGTGAACGAATTTGAAAATTGGAGGTGAATAGAAAAAAAACCAAACTGATCGAAGCGAAAAATGAATCAAGCGCGAATGGTGGTGAAGACGAAGAAGACGAATAGGGTTTGGATGGCAGTAGATTTGAGGACAAAGGGAATTAAAGTGCGGTGGCGGTGGCTGATTTGCAAATCTAAGGGGCGACGACTAATGAGGGATGAGTCTGCCTCTATCGACGAATGATCAACAGAGGTAGACATCGAACGGGGATGTGGGGGCCAGATTCAATGAAACAAAATAAATCTAGAGCTTTGATACTACGTTGTTTTTATGGAATGAATCTCTAATTTATTGATCATTTGGCAAAGATATAAGCTAAAATATATTAAATAAGAAATACACTTAGGAAAATAATTCACACAATGATATCATAACGATATCTTTACGATATCATAATAATACACTAAATACTCCCATAGGTCTACTAGAAAACATTCATACAAGTCCCATATTTTCTTTCCTTTAATGTTTGATTATGTAATGTTGTCACCAATTGTTGAATGCCAATAAGATTCATCTCTACTTTTCTTTTTCCTCTCTTATGATTCGGTTCTCTACTTCAACCACAAACAATTATTCTAAACTTGATTTCTGCTCCCATCTTTCACCTATTACTTGTTTGCCTTAAAAATATGTCCAACTCAATCATTTTGCAGCATTATGTATTTCTTTGTTTCCCTTTTAAGTATCTGTATTTACGTGTAATTAGTGACCTCTAGAATACTTAAATACATTGTATTTACATTGGCCTAACTTTTTTCAATTTGTATTTGATGTTTGACGTGTGCATCAATTATATATAGTGGTATTTTGGTTGAGTTATAGGGTATTTTGGTGTTTTTGAATGCTGTAAAAACTTTCCAAATGTTGGACATTTAGTCATTATTATAATTAAGAAATTTTTTCTCCTATTTATCCAAAACAAATCTTTAATTTTGCTATTTATTCAGTAGACTCTAAAAACAATCATGTGCTTGACAACTCCTTCTCAACAGTGTTTTTGTATACAAGTTTGTTTGCTTTATTATATGTTGAAAGTGCTTTATTATTGTCAAATACTAGATGACTATAAATTATTAATTTAAAATAATGGTTATTGAAGTGTGTGAAGATGACTACAAGAGTTGGCCTTCAACGATAATTGTTGGATGTGGTCAAAGTTGGTCGTTGGCAATGGTTGCCTAAGTTACATTGGCAATTCGAGTTAGTGTCTAGAATGACAATGGAGATATCGATGGTGATTAGGGTTGAGTGTGTAACGCCCAAGGTCCGAGATTTGAACCAGGACTTAGAATTTGGATCCCCGACACTCTCCTGCATCCCTTGCGACCTGGCAGCTTCATCCTTAGATGTCCTAAAGGCCTATTAGAGTGAAAGTCTTATCCACAAACCTACACAAGTCCTTTTAACTTACTTTTGTCATCACTTACATGCATCATAGAAAAAATTTTAGGAGGTGATCACCCAACATAGAATTGCTCCAAGCTTAGCATACTTAATTTTGGAATTCTTATGATCGAGCCACTGAAAAGGAAGGTACACCTTGTTGGTATAGGTAGTAACTTTTAATTCTTTTAAGACTTTATTAACCTCACTTTCATGCCATCATTGCATGTCCTCAAGATCTTTCTCATTCAGAAGTGATACTGGTTCATTCATGCCCCCTTCCTAAACTCGGAGGGTTACAGAATGCATTTTTATCGAGTTGGCGAAATATAAAATATCAGTGATATACAAAAGTAAAGTCCCCAAGCACCAATATCATAACTTATTTCAACTCATATCCTCACTCCAATCACTTAGTACTTTTTTTTTAACTAAATTGTTGTTTATTAAAATTTAGTCTACAAATTTTAAAGGATACTAAATTGTTACCATCTAAGTTTAAAAACATAAATTATTAATTTTATAAAAATTTAAGGTAATATATATATATTTTTTATTGTTTATGATTTTTAAAGTTACTATAACAGATCGTTGGAATAGTTTCAAAGCTCAATCATCCTTTAAGCATAAAAAAATAGTTTGAATTTTATATAAGACATATTTATCTAAACTAATGTCCTCATTGAGTTCTGAATTTATCAATTAGTTTTTCTTTGTGCTGTTTTGGATTTAATTAATTTTTTTTAAAAAAACGAACAATAATTTTACCAATCACTTTAATTATAGACAGAGGTTAATCCAACCTCTAAAACAAATACAACTATCATCCAAAACTAATATATATTATATATAAAAGAGCTAATTAATTAAAAAAGCATCCCAGGTTGGCAGTGGTGAGATTCTGACTAGGCCCAATGAATCAAAAACCTTTATTATCTCTTCACTTTTCATATATTTTTTTTTTATCAAAAAGAAAAAAGAAAAGAAAAGAAGACTTTTCTTAAATATTTGAGAGAGGAAAAAAGAGTGAAGAACTAGTGGACTTCTAGTTTGGAAAAGTTACTTTTTTTTTTCTTTCCTTTGTAATTTACAAATTTTGTCCATTAACCTGCTAAATTTGTATGAAATAAATTCCTAATCCTCATTTTATTATTATTATCATACATATATATATAATATATATATATGTATGTATATTAATTGAAATTTAAAGCTTTCATCTCTATAAAGGGTGGTTAGGTAAATCAAAGCTAAGTTAAACTCTCACTTTTAGGTGTTTAATGTTTTACTAATTAATTCTAAAAGTGATTTAAATAACTCTAAAATCTTTAATTTAATTTTATGGCCAATAAACTTTTTAAAATTTGCAAATATGTTAAATACAAATTAGTTAATCTATTAAACTCAAAATTCAATTTTATACCTAATAAATATGTCAAATAGATCAAATTAATCAGACTCAAACTCAAATTTATATTTTTAGTCTCATTAACTATTAAATACTTAACGTAACTATTAAATATAAAATTTATAGTTTAATATTTTATTAATACTCATTAAGAAGGACAAATATATGTCTTATAAGCTTAGTAAAAACCAACCCTTTTTGGGGTTCAACAGCAGAAGAAGAAGAAGAAGCCTATATGTACTGCTTTTGCAGTCTTTAGTATTCATTTTACAAATAATTTAATATTAAGAAGCCTATAATTGGTATGCAGATTAGTGGTAATATTTATTAATAATTTATGACAAGAGGATTAAAGAAAAAAGAAAAAGAAAAAAGAAGATGCTTTAGATGTGGGTGATGAATACACAACAACAACATTTATATTCTATATTTCATATTTCATTTTTATGTTATAAAAAAATGAATGTTAATAAAAAGAATTTGATTAAGTTGTTAACTTTTTCTGAAAGTAATGATGAGAAAATATAATATTGTTCATGTGACAGTCTTGTCCCCATTACATAATTATAATATGCTCAATCATGTTCTAATGTGTCTAACCCTATACCTACTAACTAATTATTCCTTTTCAATTTTTCAATTTTAACCACTCCTCTCTCACTATCTTTTAATTAATTATTGTTATTCTATTCAATTGTTTTTCCCTATTTTTCTATCATATTTTTCTCAACTTTAAAGAGGGCAGTAAGGTTAAAAAGCCAACCTAAACATCATCAATCTTTGTCTAATCTCTCAAACTTAGTTGTTAAACTTAGTCCTTCTTTTATCTTAATAATCTATTTCTTAAAACCAAAGTTATTTGAGTCTAGTCGTTCATTTCTCCCACATTTCATGACCATATTCACTTGATTGTTTTGGAGTATTCTTTATTTTTATTTTATTAAAGTTTTGGTCTTCACTTGAGTATATATGCAACTTATAAAGTTGCTTCTAAATAACCTTTTATAAATTTGTTTTGGTATACTTTACAAAGCTCTAGCATAGATCACATTTTGACATAATTATTGATGTTTACAATTTTACTTTAACTTCATTAAAAAATTTCAACATGACTAGAATTAGTGTTGAATGTGTCGATGCACATAATTCACTTTAATCCAAATCATCTAACGATTGAAATTGTATTATAAAAAATAAATAACTCTAACTAATAGTTCACTTACCTTTAAACTATTGCTTCTATTTTTACCTAATGAATTTTAGTTAACATGTTTATCAAATAGTTTATTAATATTTTTGAGAAAAGTATTAAATAAAGAATGGAGAATCGAGGCTAATTAACCTAAAAATACAAAAAGGTGCTTAACAATCATATAGTATTTATTAAATATCCTTTCGTTAATTCTTAACCAGGTTTGAGCCTTGACTTTGGTAGAATTTTATAAACGATTGTATGTAATGTCTTGCTTTTAATCTGTTATCTGAACAATGTATATTGATAGATTAGTTATTAGTAATGATGTTTTTGTCGCCCGGTGTCAATTCTTTAACATAAAAAAAAAGATAGAGTATGTCAACACATCATCAATCACTTCATCTTATAGGTTTTCTGTCATTGAAACCCGTTCCTGTTTAAGACGTTTGACAAAATCATCTAAGCTGTGTATATGGTTTTTATCCTTCAAAGTTGTAAATTTTGACTTTTTGGACAAATTTTCATGACCACGCATGCTTAAGTTGGAAGATAGATACAAAATGTAAATCTCAACAAAGTTTCTTTACTAGGATTCCTCACTTAAATTTGGATGTGTATGCACTTATAAAAAAAATGATAAAAGAGGGAGATGGTTTTGTCTTTATAAAATTTTAACCTTTTGGAATGGTAAAAGTTGTGCCTCTCATTTTCTAAGGTATAAAGAGGAGAATGAAAAGTTCCTTCCTTTATCCTTATCTTAGGCACATGTCACTAGGCTCAAATGCAAATATTTTGACAATAGATCTAATTCATTTGATTTCACATAAATATAGTTTTGTTTGATATTGATTATATATATATATATATATATATTTACAAGTTAAATTTATAAACACAATTTCCATCGTATCAAATTCAAGCTCCTACACTTTTCACTGTTTGAAGTGAATTTGAATTTTTGTTAAAACTTTTCAAAATCACATATATGAAAAAGTAACAACCTATTTTAAGATGGAAGTGTTCATTTTGTTGGGATGTATATATATATATATTGGCCCAAACATGGTCTTATGTTGAGATGAAAATTTTAATTATTCTCAAATTTTGTTTGAGTTTGGTTAGCTTGATAAATTAGTTAGTTGCAGTGAGGAGTATTTTGTATATACAGGTGAATTGTCATCATCAAAGTTCTCAAATTCTTGGTTGTGTAAAGATATAGTGCACCACCATAGAAGAGGCAGTAACTGGATTGGCAATAGAAAAGTAAGAAGTGAAATCATTTGCAGTTATTAGGGTTGAAGGTAGCCATGGATTAATTCCGCAATTCCCATTCATCAAATTGGGCACTTCACTTTTTTATTTTCATTTTTACTATAGACGTAAGATGTCCTCTAATGTATGAGGCTCCCTTCTCATACAAGGAACAATGGCGTTCATGATAATCTAGCTAGAGACATAACTCAGGATTTTCTGTACTTTGTTGCATATTGCTTCACAATCATATAGATTGACACTCTTGTTATTCTCTCAAACAAACACAACAAATGGCTCAAGCCTCTTCCAACAATATGGTAACCCTAAAAAGAATAAAACATCCTCATGAAATTAATATGTATATTATTGGAAAATCAAAGTAGAATATATATATATCATACCAATGCCATAAACTTCACATTATGTAAAACAACTCATGAGATAACATAACGAACATCTCGAGGGAAAATTAGTAGAAGAACAAGGTTACTAAACAACCACAAACCACACTATTAATGGTTTTAAATTTTATATTTTGTTTCATAAACTTTATAAACTTTGTATCTTGTTTTAGTTTTGGACCTTAAACTTTTAACATCGGTTTTAGTCTTTGAATTAAAAAATAAGTATATTGGTATATATGGTTAAGATTTCATTAACTTTTTAACCGAATAAATGATGTGACTTTTGAGACTCCCAAATAGTTAGATTAACCACTCTTAAAAATCTAGGATTTTAGTTTTTAATTAAAAGCTAGTTGGTAAAATTGATGATTTATCAAAGAACTCGTAAAGTCACTTTGCTTTCAAGATTTAGATCGTACCATTTCGGCGATTTGATATTCTACTCATTAAACGGCTTAGGATATTAATTTATTAGACTTAGGTTCTTAAGACAAAGCTAATAATATAATCAATATCGCTTATTGAAATAATAACATTTTATTAATAAATAACATGAATTATATTTACTATCTACGAGTTTTAGGGCATAAAACCCAATAGATAAGAGTAGGTGATTTGGACCAATTGCAAGTAGATATCATTATCATATATACTTTGCAAATTGAAAAAAATATTTTAATCTGCCTTTTTCAGCATAATGGTACACCTTGTTGTTCACTTATCGTATGAAGAAAAAGTCATTGGTGTGGTTAATTATAGTTTGATGTATCCCATTGAGAGAAGTCTACGCACACTAAAGCAGTATGTTTGAAACAAAGCACGTCCTAAAGGGTCTATTGTCGAAGTATGTGTGATGAATGAATCAAGTACGATTTGTTCGAGATATCTAAGTGGTATTGAAACTCGATTTTCTTATATGAACAAAATGATGATAGCATTCTCAAAGTTGAGATACTTAGTGAGTTTGAAGTGTTTGTGCATAACGTACAAACATTAGGCGCGGCAAGTTCACGATCTCTATCACAAGAAGAGAAAGGACAGACACATTGGTACATCTTAACAATGTAGATGAAATTGTGGAGTACTGCAAGTACGTACTTTGAACTTTATAATTCAAAAGCGCTTTACATTTTATTAAGTTATAGTCGTCACAAGTACTCACAACTATGAAATTTAGGAAATACTTGAGGTTGATACATCGTCAGGCAAACAACATTGTCAACTTATTCAAAAGACATCAACAGACATTTCCTGATTCGTTAAGAAATCAGGTATGTAGAGTACATAATCCATTTGGAATTGATCTAGGCTTATTTCAAACTTACATTCATTAGCAAAACAATTTAAGGTCATTGAAACGTGTGAGAGAGACAACCGTTCTCATCATTTCTTCTTACTTGTTTCTTCAAATCTTTCCCCTGGATTTCTGGATGACAGAACAATATATACAGAGTAAACTGGAATACTTACAGAGTTTACTCACCAATTACTTTAGATATAATAATTTTTTTTTAGTATTTTTAGAAAAATAAAAAGCATATATTAATAATAAACTGGAAAGAAGTCTTGTTTGTGAAGACTCTTCATGACGCCTAATCGTGGCATGCTGAAAATTATATTTTTTGCACCATTTGATTTTGAGGTTTTTTATCATGATCTTATACTGAGGATATGAAGTTGTATTGTGAAGGGATAAAAGTCATGTGACAGTGGAAGAATTAAAGAACTATTACTCAATTTAATTTGGAAATTTTAAAATACCGATACATTGGCAAAATTTTAGAATCAAAATTCTAAATAAATTCTAAGCATGTTTTTAAAGATAAGATACAAGAATTTACTTTCGATGACGTCTCTGTATCTACAACTCAATCTCCAAATTGTGACACCACCCGTCAGAAACCTTTCTATCATCTGGGATGAGATTGGTTTGTGGGAACCAATTGGGATGGAAAAAAGTTTAGAGATATTTGAGAGAAACTCTTGTTGTAGAGAGAAAACCTTAGCTTTTTTCCTAATGAATTTTGGTTAAAGAAAACTGTTTTTTTATAGATATTTATAACTTTATTTCCTTCTTGAAATAGGAAAAAGAGTAGGAATAGAAGAGAATCTTGAGATTCTATTATCAAATCTACTAATTAATTAACAATTAATCAATTAAATCATATTTAATTAATATTCAATTTAAATTTTATTTGAATAAATATCTCTCTAATATTTTATAGATTTATATTAATATAATTAATTAAATCATATTTAATTAATATTTCATTCAAATCTTATTTGAATGAGTATCTTTCCAATATCTTATATATTTATAATAATATAATTAATTAAATCATATTTAATTAATATCTCTACAATATCTTATAAATTTAATTAAATGAACTAAACATTAATTAGTTGGAGAATTAATTAATAGCTAAATTAAATATCGTATATTTAACTTAAATTAAATTTGAATCATATTCAAATATAAGGATTCAAATATAAGTTTTTCTTATCACCAATAATTTTGATATGAATCAAATTTACATTAAATTATTATTTGGATTTGTTCAAATATTTTATCTCTCATAAATTAATCTTAAATCATATCCAAAATTAAATTTATATAATAAAGTTTCACAAACTTTATATTATAATGTATCACTATATATTAAACTAATTCCCTAAGTAAATTTGAACATTTAAAATTACAACAAATATAAATAAATCTCATTATCCTTTATGAGCTAGGAAGGGGACCTAATGGATTAATTGGCTACAGATCGGAAGCTACAACGGTCTGAGATTAATTGGCTAAACTCATTAACCACATTAATTAATATTCATTAACTGTGTGTACACTCCACTAAAGACTCACAGCTGAACTCTTCTAACTGTAGATATATTTATGTGTCCACGGATATAGACCAATAATAGTAAGTTAGTCTTTTACGAGTGTTCGTAACACTAGCTAGGTCAATTTATTGTTTTAACCCCTGGGTTACCTCTAATCTTTAAATATCAGTGCTCCTCCAATGAACAACTTGTTTATGGTCTTACCAATAAACAGAAACTTCTCTCGTGCCATAGAGAGGGTAGGGCCATTTGTTCAAGACCTGGAGACACCATTTAAGGGAACACTCATCTACTTATCCTAAAGTAGGGAAGGAGTGAATTCCATCTTGTGTAATTATGTTCCCAGCTCCCCACTCGGTCTTGTCCCCAAAATGATAAGCTTATTGAGTTGGCGATCTGGTCACTTTCACCCATACAAATCAAAGAACAATCCCTCGCAAACAGGAGTTCATAAGACACTCAGGATTAAGACTAAGTTAGGTCATCCTAGTGAAATAGAAACCTAACTAGTTAACAGAGTTACATCTAGTGGTTACTATTTTGCGATCTAGTCTTATGCAAACTCATTGCATAGGATACCCTCACTCGCATGTCAACTACACGAACTCGTTGGACCATTGCGCTTGTATCAAATACAAAGTGAGTCATATCAATAATGTTACCAAGACAAGGTATCCAACCTTATCCCTATACTATAGACCCTTTAAGATCATCTTGACCATTGATCCCTCTATATCTCTACATATTGTTCAAAACTCATTAAACAGTTTAGGATGTTATTTTATTGGATTTGGGTTATTAAAACAAAACTAATAATTTAATCAATAACAATTATTACAATAATAACACTTTACTAATAACGGTCAATGGATTATATTTACAATTTACGAGTTTTAGGACATAAATTCCAACATATTGAAACTCCAACAAAATTATCCATGGTATTTGAAAGTAAAGGCAGAATCTCATTGAATTGTGGAATGAATTCTTTTGAATTGTTCTTGAAAAATAGAAATAAGATTCTTGAATGGGTGTGGGTAGAATATCGTCTGTAAGACCAAAATTATTCCACCATTGAATAAACCAGAAAGAAAAATTGATTTTATAAACGATTTGACAAAAAGAAATGAACCAAGAATGGTTCCTTTTGAAAAACCAAAATACTCTATACCAAGTTGTGATGTAATCCGGATAAGAGTAAAATTGAGGAACAAAAGACTTTGAAAATGATTTTTCTGTAAAAATTCATTGGTTCCAATGGGTCGGATTCATTGCTTTAAAAAATTTTAGTTTTGAATAAGCAATCTTTGAAGAGTCGTTTTTGTCTAGAACGTGAGTTATTTCAACTGATTTGGTGTCAACTAAGATGAACTCATAAAATTTTCTCATTTTTCTGAGGTCATCAGGAAGAAAATTGAAGTCGTCGGGGAAAATCTTTGACATTGTCTATTCTAGAGTGAGACTTTGATATTCGGGTTCTATGATAGGATCATAGACAACAACTGATTTTTGAAAATAAGATTTGATTTTCGATCTTGGTACAAACAGTTTATCTGGAGTGACAACTTACGAATAAGTAGTAGGAGGAGGAGAAGAATCCCTATTGGATAAAGAAGAGGCAGAAGGCCTCGTTTGAATGACTTCGCCAGAAGGACGAATAAGATTAGTCGAAGGCCTTGGTGGAGTTGATGACTCTGTGGAATTATATCCAATTTGTATGTCGGATGATCTTGCTCTGGATATGGTTACCGTGGTAAACCCTAAATTCATGGCGTATTGATCTGCACTCATTGGTGAGGGTGCAAGGTTAGAATAAGAAGATGGGTGATTGCCCCTGGAAGAGATAGAATTAGCTCTTCCTCTAACGCTTCCTCTTTCCAAACTCATTAACATTTGTACAATAATGTCGAAACCTGCCGTAAAAGAAATTTGTAGGCAAACCGAAAAGTATTCCGCCAAATGAAAATAAAATAGAATATTAGTCTAATTCAAAATAAAATTTTCATAAAAAAAACTATTTAGTATAATTGATACAATTAAATATTTTTCTCACATAAAAATCACACTATTACCATGGTTTTTTTTTTTTTGGATATTGACATTTAAAATCAAATATTTAGTACTTACACAGTTTCAAATCAAAATTTAAAATCAACTTTTAAATAACATTTATCGAAATATATAAGAGATATTAAAAATATTATCCTAAAATTTTTAAATTATATTTGTCATTATTTTTAGAAAAATCAATCAATTATCATGATATTTATGGAATATAATTTTTTTAAAAAAAATACTCACATGAACGTTAAATGCATAATAATTAGGCAGAAATAAAATCATTTTCTGAAAGGATCGTTAAATGAACTATTTTATGGAAGTTTTAATTTCAATTTATTATTATGTTAAATGAACCATTTTATGGAATGATTGTTAAATGCATAATTATAATTATAAGGAGAAATAAAATTTTAATATGAAAGTTGTTATTATATCAAATGCACGATTTTAGGAAAGAATACAATTTGAAATTCAAATTTTGGAGATCTTTCAACTAAATTTTCAAATTTAAATAATAAAATAAATATATATTACAAAATCTAATCCGAAAAAATTGAAGAATAAATATGAAAATTGTGTATTATGTATGATATAATAAAATGTTACTAAATATTAACTAAACCTTATCAAACGTGAAGAAATTATATTATCAATCATTTTTGTGGATAACAAAAGCAATATGAATTAAATAGTTATATATATATATATATATATATATATATATATATATATATATATTAATTATTAAAAACAAATATTTAATTACTTGATTTGAAACCTACAAATTCAAACATTTGATATAAATTGCAAGCATAAATCTAGGGGATGGGATGAGGATGTTAATTCAATATACATCCTGAAAATAAATATTATTTAATATTTTTATAAAATTAAATGATTTGCAAATACACTGTATCTGTGATTCTGAGTTATATTTCAGCATTTTAATCTACACAAATACACTTATCTGATAGAAAAGAATTTTCCTATATGAAGAGGTAAAATCGACTGAAAAAAAGTAATGGTTATCATTGATATTGGTCTATCACTGATACAAGTCTATCAATAATAATTTTGCTATATTTATAAATTTTTTTAAACGTTACTATATTCTTAATTATTATTACTAAAATGGTCATCAATTACAATTATCGTTAAGAAAACAACCAAAACAAAACCAAACCAGCGAGGGAATCTGTAAAAGCAGAAGAGGAGAATATATACTCAAGAAGATTTGAGAAACTATTCCCTAAACATTTTACCATTCATTAAAGGTAGATCACCAAAAAAATTTTGTTGAATACAAACCATGTTTTTTAAAGATCAGTTGAACATTGCTCATTTAGCATTCATATTAATGGTTATCATTAAATTAAAATGTCATTATGAATATGATTCTATGCAAATAGTAAAAATAATAATAATAATAATAAATTGCTACACTTGTCCAATTAAAAAATCCAATTTAATCAAATGAACTTGGCCTCTACTTTGTATATAATAAGCGGAGTTAAAGTCCTTTTTTTTTAATTACATGGAGATATGAATCCAAAGTTTAATCTGATAATGTTTGAGCCGAAGATAACTTAGTTAATTTTGTACTCTATGTTTTGTATATAATGAGATAGACATTTTTCCAAAGCAGGTTGTGTTGTTTAATGATATTAAGCCTTCTATCTATGTAGTACATATAATGATCATGTTAATATATGATTGAATAACATGTTACATTTCTAATTAGGAAGAATAATTTCACACGGTCCAACTTGATTTGGTATTTATTTTTGACAAATCAAGTAATCCAACATTATATTGTCGTTTAAGCAATCAAACCTAATCATATAATTTTTAAGAGTTATACAATATCTTTGTAAAAAAGGGTAAATAAATATTAATTTAAAAAATCAAATGAATGTCAACGTGTATGTGAAATTGATATCTTGTGCTTATCATTATTTACACACATAATAATGATGATGCTTTTACTAGAAAAAAAAAAAAAAAACAATGATAATCCTCAATTCCCCGCCACCAAAATATATTAATAAGCAAAGAAAAAAGAAAAAGAAAAGTTTAAAGTGTTGTTTTGAAATGTATCAAAATAAACTAAAATATTTACGAATATACTAAAATTTTAGAAATGGAATACTGATAAACACTATAAACTTCTATTTATATCTATCGTGTGATCGTGACGTGGAGCCGTCAACGTTCTCATTTATTTAATCGTAATAAATAAATAAGTTCATAGTGCACCAACCATATTAAGGTCTGATTAGCCACAAAAAAAACTGGTTTACATAAATTCAAATTTAGGTTCAAGAGTCAATTGTGTGTAGGAAATGTGCTAGCACTCTACGAGAACCATAAAAATAGTTATCAGAATTTATGTTTTAAACTAAGTTACAATTAATGGTTCACAAAACAAAGTTGACCTTTTATTTCAAAAGATATATTATTTTTTAAATGTCTCATTGTTTTCAATTCACACAACTAAGAAAAATGCTAACTATTAATTGATAATTATGGGTGGCATAAGATCGAGTAAAAATTGAAGTTTACTTTTTATTCTAAAACATGAGTTTTTACTCACCACACCAATATTTCTCCACTATTTAATGAAAAATTTTATGTGTCTAAAAATTAATAAATTTTAAAGAAAATATTATTCACTCTCATTTTAAAACACATAAATGCTTATAATTTTTTAAAAGATAATTTATTAATTAAGTTTCAAAATGGAAATTTCATGTACTTATTGAATTTAAATCATAAAATCAATAAATAAACATAACTCTTTTTCCGTCTCAAATTTTTATATTCATATAAAATTGGCAAAAACCAAATGATTTTTTTATACATTTTGTAATATGAAAATTGGAAAATAAATAATAATAATAATAATAACAAAACAACTTGAAATATGAAAAATACAGAAAATACAGATTTAAACCCTCCCAATTGACGAAAAATGGAGCAAATGAGAAGAATTATTTTTACCGTTCAAAATCTCAACGTCCTTGTAAGACCCGGACTTTAGGTATCTTAGATTTTCCAAAGAGCTTAAAAGAATTCGTTTTGAGCAAATTTAAGACAAGGAAGTAAGCTTGAAAATTGTTTTAGTAAGGGTGTTGTGATGGGTGAAAAGAAGGAAGGTCGTGTTGTTGAAGTTTAAGAGTTTAGAAAGAAGGGAAAATTTTGGTTAAGTATCAAAGAATAGCACTTTAGGTGTTTTGGTTTCACTTGGCGAAATAGTTATAGGGGTTAGAAAGGATTTTTGAGTGTGTGAGGTTGGCCAGAAAAAAGAATCATAAAGGTAGGCGTTTTAGCTAACTTAAAAAAGGAGTTTCTCACAATTTTGTTGGCATTTTCATTCAAATTGGTCTTCAAAGTTCAGAAATTGAGTTTAGTTTATGAAGGCTGCTGGGCATTTTGGATATGAGAAAGTTGGCGTTTTGGATAAGACAATGTGAAAAGGTCAGTTCACGAGTGAATCTGAGAAAGGTGCACTCTCAGATGGATACAACATGCATAGTTTGGCATTTTACTCTAATATTCGAAGGTAATAATATTGAGGCATTTTGCAACAAATTTGTAGAAGAAAATATTTTCATTGAATTCTGAATTTGAAGTTATTAAGTTCTAAAGTGGAAGAAATGTTCTGCCTGAAAATGAGTTTCTAAGCAATGAAAGTTGTTAGGCATGGCGTGTTGGATCAAAGAGGTTTTGGTCCAAAAGAAATCGGATAAGCATATCAGTTAAGGGTTTGATCTAAAATCTGTGAGTGACTTTCTTAAATGTTTTTATGTTAAAATATTTCTTGTGATTTTCGTTTTACTACTTTGAAAGATGATTTCAAATGAAAAAAAGATTTCTATGAAAAGTTTATATGTTCTCAAGCATAATTTATAGTGTTAAGGTTTGATTTGACGTTTACGATTTCAATGCTATGAATTGGTTTTCAAACCATTAGTTGATTCCTTGAGATGGTGCAAACTTCTATGTGCACATAAAGAGTCAAGACCATCATGGAGTGTACGGACTACATGATGATAAGAAGTTGGATTATGCATTGAAAGAAACATATAAAGCTTAGTGGCCTGAGCAACAAAAACGAGTTGTATGTTCTCATATGTTGTTGATACAATAGTCAAACACGAGGTAATGAGAACAAGCGTAGAAATGATCTGAGATCCTTGTCGAAAGGAATGACTATTAACTAGTGTGTGTTTATGTGAAATTGCTATGTTATAATTATGTTTGTTAAGCATAAAAAAAGATTTATGCGAAATGAAATGATTTTGTGTTGTTTATGCAAAATGATGTTTGTGAAAAGGTATTGCGAAAAAGCTTTCATAAAATCTCACTAAATCTTTTAGACTTACGTTTTAAAATTTTACCTTCCAGGGCTTAGGCATTGAAGTCAAAGAGGAAAAAAAGTTTGGGCTTGCTATGCGAGAAGCTGCCAGTTGTTTAAGTTTAAGTGTTTGGTTTTTATCTTTTAGTTAGTGTTGTATCATTATGTTAATGTACTAAATGCCTTGTTAAGAAATAAAAGTTTAAAGTTTGTTTTATCTTATCTATGTTAACTTCAATCGTCTAAAGTACTTTTGTTAAGTGTTTGACAATTAAGCGAAGTGAAGAAAGTTAAGACTAGTGTCTTTTGCGTTTAATCGTATCAAGGATGCTCAAGTCGCACCGCGTTTTGCAAGACAAGCAAGCAGGTTTGCGGGACGGAGTGTGACAATCTTTTCAAAATTCCCTTTTTAATTTCTGTTGGGATCTTTTTCTAAGGCAATGAATTAGTCGTTTTTTAGAGTGGGGAGAAGGAAGAGATCATTTTGAGAGTGTATTGGACAAAGTGGGAGAGTGGTGAATAGGAAAAAGAAAAAGGATCATGGGAGAGAAAAGAAAATGGTTGAGGGAAAGTGGGAGAGGAGGGGAAAACGTGTAATTAAGGATTTTTTTTAATTTATTTTTTTAAAAGTCAAATTCAAATATCAAATATCAAATTCAAATTTCTTTTATAAAATTAAAATAAAATAAAAAAAATAAAATATCTACAATTTGCTCTAGTCGTCCATCTAGAAAATATTTAAAGGTGGACAAATAAAATGGATAAGGTATTTGAGCCGATTTTTTTTTATTTTTTTAGAAAAAAACTATCAAATGAGCAAGGATATCAACCTTAGCTTTGGGGATAAGTTTGATAAATAATGAACCTGATAGAAAGGCTTCAGCCTCAGCTTCAGATCTAGGCTCAATTTAACCAAATTTGAAAAGACATCAACCTTAGCTCTAAAAAGCATATACGTGCATACAAGCATTCTTGAATGACATTTATCAATTTGATTTTAGTTATGATGACGCTTGTGTTATCCCTGGTCTCCAGCTTATTTATTCTTGTCATGAGGTGTTTGTTTTATCCTTGGCCCTTGACACCATATTGTTGTGGTGGCGTTCGTTTTATCTCTGCCTCCAGCTTATTTATTTTTTTGTCATGAGGTGCATGTTTTATCTTTGGCCCTTGACATTGTATTCCTGTGGTGACGCTTGTTTTATTTCTAGTCTCCAACTTATTTATTCTTTTGTCATGAGGTGCTTGTTTTATTTCTGGCCTTTGACATCAAGTTATTGTGGTGGCGTTTGTTTTATCTCTGCCTCCAGCTTATTTATTCTTTTGACATGAGATGCTTGCCTTATCCATGGTCTTTAACGTTGGTAATTTATCTAAAATATCTTAGTTTGATGAGTCAGTGGCTACACCTTCGTCCACCTTTTAATTCTACAAGGATGCACAAAGGGGCATAATGTAGCCACATATTTTTATCCTACACATATATATCTTTTTTAAAATACTAATATTAGTAATAATTGCTAAATTATTTATTTATTTATTTATTTTAAACCGGTAAAAAATTATTAATAACATAATATCTTATAATATTTCATTTTTATCATTTTAGGAAATAAAAATAAATCAATTTATTTTTAAAAAATCTTTTAATGTCACATTTGTACTATTTTAGGAAAAAAGAAATGAATTTATTTTAAATAAAATCTTATAATATCACTTTTATCATTTTAGGAAAAAAAGAAATCCAATTTTAAATGAAAAATATTTTAATTTCCATTTGATTTATTAATTTATTTTTCACAAAATCTCAAAATATCTAATTTAATTTATTTTAGGAAAATAAAATTTTGTTTTATTAACATAGTATCAAATTTTGATTTTTATTCTTATTATTTTTTCCTAATTTGTGGTACACTTCGAGTCTATAAATAGAGGCTCTTGTCATTTGTAAGAATGGGAGAAGTTTTTTTAAACAAAGAAATCTTTGGAGGAAAAAAGTTTCTAAAAAAATCTTTAGAGAAAAGTTGTTAGAAAAAAAAAATTGGAAGAATTTTTGCTAATTGGAAGACAAGTTTCTCCAAAAGGTAATTTTTTTTTGTATTTTAAATTTTACAATGTTTTAAAATTATTCCAATTTAAAAGTCTCTATGTTTTTTTTTTTTAAAAAAAAAAGAACTCTTTCGTTAATCATTTAGCAAATTTTATCTATAATGTTATAATTTTTTTCAATATTTTTAAACTTTCAAAATTTAATCTATAATTTCATAAAGTTTTCTGAATGAATCTTTTTTTAATAACTTAACAATTTTCTTTAAATAAAATTGGATGGTGGAATCTAGGAAATTTGGAAATTCAATTTTCTAGATTTCTTGAGGTGAGAAATCACATCTTTAGAAATCCAAGATATGATTCAAGAAAAAATAAATTTAATCCATGTTTAAAAAAAAAAATCTTTATTCGAACACCAACCTATTTTAGATTTTAAGAAATTGTAATAATTCCTCATTTTATTAAAGTGAGAAATTTTCTTGAGTATATAATCTAATTAATAGAATATTATTCCACTTATTTTGGTTTAAACATTCAAGTAATGAGGGGTAAAATAAGACATTAGTTTCAAAATAAATTAAAAAATATTTTCAGTTCAAAATTTGAAATTTGGCCACAGTTTTCTAAATATGTGTCGTGGATGCTAATATCTTCCCACACACAAATGACTCCTGATTTCAACTCTATTTTTTCTATTTTTTCGCACATCATTTTTTTAAAATTATTTATTTGATTTTGGTGTTCAATCACACCTAAAAAAATATTGGTGGTCACTCCTATTTTCTTCTAAAACTAACTCTTTCAAGAACGTGCCGGAGACACGCATCAGAATCTAATCTTCAAATAAATTTATGATGGCACGTCAGCCTCTTCCACTTGAACTTGTACTCCTTATCTGTGAGAACTTCGAGTCCATTTCTCACAGATTCTTCCATAATCCCACCAGTAATCTTACTCTGACCTCTGTTCGGCATAACTAAATTGCACGTTTGTCATCTGGGGCTTCAATTGGGATTGCTATTGTGGAACCAGAAAACTCTTTGGAAATAGATGTATGTTATCTTGCTTCAGAAGATGGTCCATTGTTATTACGACTATTTTTCTATGTCTGGCCTTTAAGTTTATAAAACTTTGTGAGCGTTTGGAACGCTACTTAATATATTTAATTTTTGTCTCTTCTAGATCAACGATAACAAGAAGGAATTGAAGACAAAGCTTAAGGAGGTACTGCGTGAGAAATCTGATGTTTTCAACTCTAATAAATTAGAAGAAGACAAGGTTTGTATGTTGAAAATATCTTTGTTCAGCTTTTCTGCATTTTGCATATATCGTAATGTTCTACTTCTATTTCCATCTTTAGTGGATGTTTCACTCACTGTACTTCTACCGCTCTATAATGCATTGTTTCTATTCAATGTTGAATTTTATTGTTTTTGTTTTCCTTTCTGTCTTGTTAAATGAGTTTTATTTTTTTAATGCAAATAGTCTAATCATAGTTGTTTTTGAATGAATGTTGATGGTCAAATTAAATTGGGTGTACCTAGGTGGAGAGAGAGGTCTTATAATGAAAAGTTTTCTGCAAATACTACAGAGGAACTTGATGAGATACGAAATGATGTTGTAAGTTAATTTACTGGTAAATGTTTTTTAGTTCTTTTTATCTCCTGAAATTGTAGGCTAATCTCTTGTGTTCTCAGGTTTTGAGATACATCGAAGGCCTATGTTGGGTTATGCACTATTATTATAAAGGTGCTTGTTCTTGGCAATGGTAAGAGTTTAATCTCTCTTCTTTTTTTTCTTTTTTTTTCATTTCTATCATCTATCATTTTTCATTTAATTGCTTAATTTATCTAAGTGGGCACTCTCTAAATTGAAAATTTATTTTCAAAGGAAAACTATTTTCAATATTTATTTAAACTATTTATCAAATTTTTCTGAACATATTTTCCTCCGATTCTTCCAACCTAACACTATATTGTGAAAAAAATATTTTGAAAACGATCCTCTAAATAGGTATTGACTGAACCCATTTGATTTCTGAAATCTAAAATTATCTGTAGTGGAGTAGTGCTGACTAAGTAAATGTATTTATTTTTTCTAGTTCTTATGATGTTCCTTTTGTTCTACTTTTGGTATTTTATTTCGCAGGTTTTATCCATACCATTATGCACCATTTGCTTCTGATCTCAAAGCTCTCGGTGAGCTGAATATATCATTCAATTTAGGGACTCCAATTGGGTGTTCTCCCTGCTGCTAGGTTTGTGATTTGTTTTAAAAGGTAATAATAAATGGAATTTCTTTTTATCAAAGGGTTCTTACATTGAACTATTTATAGTGCGCACACCCTTCCTGAGCAGTATCGAAATTGATGACAGATCAGAACTCGCCTATTATGGATTTCTATCCTACTGGTACATCATTTGTTTATAAACGTCTGCTTTATGGTTATCTTGCCTTTCTTTTGCATGAATGTATTTTCCTCCTTGATGAGGTGTAGACTGTAGATGATCCATATCCCCCTTTCTCTTTGAATAATTGAAGGTCTTACATTTCTGCCGGAAGAATAAGCACGAAGGAATAGTATAATGTTTGACATGCTTTTTGTTACATCTTCTCACTCCCTATCTGTAAGTATATACTCGCTCGACAACCGCTGTAAGCAATTGGCAGAAAGAGATCGTACTGAGGTCAAGGGGTTGTTGGTGTTTAACAAAAAAGCACGTTAAAAATAGATTAATCAAGGATGTCTATTTGGCCATGGAAGAAAATAGAGAACTTTTGGAAGAAGTGACTGATTCTTAGATTGAGTATATTTATCTTCTTTGCTTAGACCACACAAAGACTGCTTTATGGCTAATATAGAAAGAAAGAAATGTTAGAATTTTGTAGACACTTATAATTTCTTTAATTATTTTTGTGACTTTGTACAGTTCATCAAAATTGTGATTGAACTTCAAATTATTGTTTGAGGTTAAAATATTTACTACGACTAAAATGGTTTTTAAGGTGAAGTTTAGAGATTTTTTCTGTTTATTGAGAACATCATTTAATTTTTTATATATATTTACAATGTTTTGTTGTTGGTTTGGAGATGAGAAATAACATACAAGTACAAAATTAGTTCTAAATTTCTTTTCTTCCTTTTCTCTTATTTTCACGTTTTAGTAGGTTTAGTATACTGTTTTAAAAATGTGAGTTAAAAACCTGAACTAAAACAAATATCATGTGCAAGAGTAAAAAAATTAATCAGTATACAGGTCACAGTTCACTATAAGAAAAATGGTATACGACCACACCACAGTTATTTTCTGTCACGAACAAAATCTATGACAGTTATTTTCGGTCATAGAAGCGAGAGTCATGAAACAGTTTTAAAAAATTGTCGCAATAACTTATTTCATGAAATAAATGTCGTTAGTTAGCATTCTACGATATCAAATAATTGTCATATTTTAATTTATGACAATAAATAACTATCATCATTTGTGCATTAACGACAGTTAAATAAATGTCGCGAATTCGTTTATTGTGACATTTTTTAAATGTCACGGATATGTCAATCGCGACAGTTTTTTTTATAAAAAATGTTATTGACGACATTTATTTCTAGTCAAATATAATGCAATTGTGACAGTTTTTCGATAAAGTGAAATGTAATTGTTTTGTTATTGACGACATTTTTTTCATGTCATAGATAGAACAATCGTGACAATTAATTTTTTTTAAAAAACTGTCATTTTTTTTCATATTCACAACAATTAACAACTGTCACAAATTCATATATTACGACATGTTTTTCCTGTTGCAAATTACTCAATTACTATAGTTTTTTCATGTTCTCCTTATCGTTCTGTCATTACACGAACCATTTGAATGACAATAATGTAACCAATAATAACAATTTTGAATTTCTAATATTTACACCCATATAGAAAAAATAGTCGACACCTTAATATATATACGCTATAATACAATTTATAATATTCGTACATTTTTAATCAAGTTTCAACAATTTACAAGTACGGAATCTCAATCCTTAATCAAAAAACATCTTAAATAATATTATAATACATATAACAAGATTTTCTGCTAAAGCATAAACGACCAACCAAGAATGCTCGTCTCTGAAAATGTTCTTTGAAAGTAAACTCATGAAGTTGTCGACTCCAGTTGAACCTATACAAAGACAACATGAATATAAACATCCATCATAGGACAAGAGAGTACAACTTTTATAGAAAATTTCAACATTGAGCATTACCTATCACTACATGTGTCGACAAGAGAAACAACTACATAGCAGAGCACAAATGTAGAATAACATCGTCACCTTAACATCCACTTGGTCTACAATATTGGAACGTTGCTTGTTCTATGATTACTGTGTACATGTCACTAAGCTGCAAGTTGCCATGACTTCTTAACCACGAGCTAGCTTTCTCCTACGGTAGATACCTTTTTCAGACAAGTGCAATGGGTGTATCCATCACTGTTTGTAATTGTGCAAAATGTGCAGGACTTGCATGGTTTTCTAACTTATGGAGCATTTTCGTGATGTGCAGGAGATTCACATTGATTGCTTAAGAGACTTATGAGGTAACATCCTAATTCTTTATCAATTTTAAAGATGTCCCAAAAAAGTTATAGTTACTTATACCTCGTTGTTAGTTTAATGAAGTGTTTCTTTTTATGTTCTAATATGCTTCACTTGTGATATATTAGTCTTGCATAGAAAGTGTCACACAAATTTTGGATAATAAACAGCCTGTTTTTCTTGAGCTGGAGGTTCTCTACAAGGTCAAGTGTAAGGTGATTTAACCACGCCCCTTAGTTTTCTACATAAATTTGTATGCACTGGATTTTGATGGATATCATATGTATTATATCAGCAAATTGTTAGGAAAATAAAAGGTTTGTTCATGCACTAACTCCTTTATATCCATAAAATCTTTTCGTTAGGAAAACCATCTACTTTATAAGTTTAGGCCTGTCGCCACGTGCTCGAGACGACACGGAGCAGTCGACATCCTCAAAAAAGTTTTTTTTTTTTTTTTTATGAAAATAGAATTCGACACCAATCATTTTTTTAGGGTGCGATTGGACACCAAAATAAAGTAAATATTTTTTTAAAAGAAATGGTTTGTGAAAAATAGAATTGAGTTCGGGAGTGATTTGTGTATAGGGAATGTATTAGCACCCCATAACACCCATTTAGAAAACGTTGGTCAAACTTATAGTCTTGAATAAAATTCTTCTAAAAGAATTTTTATGTCTACTTCCTTGCTCATCACTCCCATATTTGAAGCAATGACACCATAAAATAAGTGGAATAATATTTCATTGATTAAACTATATTGAGAAAAAAATTTCACCTTAAGAAATATGAAAAGTTATTATAATTTCTTAAAATCTATCGTAGGATAGTCTTCGAATAATTTTTTTTAAGAAAATGGATTAAATTCATTTTTTCTTGGGATCAATTCTTGGACTTCGAAAGATATCAATCCTACACAAGAATCTAGAAATAATCATATTTTCTTCCCAAATATATACAATTATCTTTTCCTTAATAATCCTATTTTCAAAAATAAAAAATTATTCACTTCAATAAAAAAATATACTTATTTATAATTAACCAAAGTTTCAAATTCCTTAATTAAATATTAATCTAAAATCAAATAATTCTCACTAAATGAATTCAAAGTAACGTCCAATAAAGTAAATCCAGTTAAATAGACTAAGATAATTAACTCCAAAATTATCTTAATTTTTTTAGCGTTATAATCTTCCCTCCTCTGAGAAGCTTTCATACTTGAAAGTTCTAATCCTCGAACAGCTTGAGTTATTGGACTCTCATGTCATAATTAATAATATTATCTACCAAAATTTTCAATTAAATATACATGTATAAATATTTAATTAATACGACATATTACACCAAATAAATTTCTAAACTTCTAATTTTAGTTAATGTAACACCAATAATAAATTGTTTAAATTTTTTGGTGTTACAGTTTTTATATCATATATTTACATTTTGATATGTAAAGAGATTTTGAGCATATGACCACTGGTCGTCTTCATTTTTCATCCTCTATCCATCCACAACATTACATTTTAAGTTTACTTCTATTTATTTTCTGTAATCAAAGCCAAAACAATGTTGATGTCCGACTCTTTTTCACTACTATTGAAAGATAATATTTTTGTTATTTTCTAGCTTTGAGGATTTTGGAGAAATCCATTGTAACCTTTTTTTTCTTTTTTAGTATTTTGGTAATATAATTGAGGTTTCTTGTTTATGGACTTTAGTCTTGGGTGTGTTTGGGGGAGGGGAAATGTTAGGGGGAAATGGTTATTTCCTTCTTTGGGGAATAACCCCTCCCCAATTTTCTCAATCCTCTCTTAATTTTCCTCAATCTTCCTTCGTTATTCCTTACTCAATCATTTCTTATTCTTTCTTTATTCCTTCCTCTTTTCATCTCGATGCTTCCTAATGTATAATTAATCAATTAGGTTTAAATATTATTTAATTCGTTTTTTTCTCATTTATAATTTTTATACTTGCGGGTTTGGTTAATTTTAATCTTTTATTTAAAAAACATAACTTGATTTTAAAGTTATGAATTTGGTAGAATTACATTAATTTAAAATTTTAATTTTTCTTTTACTCTTGAATTATTATGACTACGCTGCTTGACCCGCATTTTCTTTTTGCTCTTGCATTAAGAAGAACTAGGATGATTTAGTAAATTAAATTTACAAAAAATTTGTATTGGGTTTATAATATGAATTAAAAAATTAACAATTTAATACACGTAACGATTACGTAAAAAGGTTGAAAATTGATGTCATATTTAAAGAAATTATTACAAATTGTTTTACGAAAACTATGGCAATTTGGTAAATTTAATATACGAAATTTGTGTATTGGATTTAGAATATAATTTTTTTTAAAAAAAAAAATTAATAATTTAATCGTACCTAACGATTACGTAAAAAATGTTGAAAATGGATGTCGTATTTCAAGAAATTACTGCAAATTGTTTTATGAAAACTATAGTGATTTTGTAAATTAAATATTTGAATTTTGTGTATTGGAGTTAGAGTATGAATTATTAAAAATAATAATAGTTTTTGCTCGTACATTGTATTCCAATGAAAATGGATGTCATATTTGGTTTAAATCAATTGTTAAATATATGAATTAAAAAAATTAACAATTTAATGACACGTAACGATTACGTAAAAAAAAGTTAAAAATGAACGTCGTCTTTGAAGAAATTACGCTGATAATTGTTTTATGAAAACTAAGATGATTTGGTAAATTAAATGTATACAATTGGGACATTTTTAAGAATAACAAAATAAATTAAAATATTTACAAGCCATAGCAAAATTTTGGATTTTATCACTGATAATCTTCTATCACTATAGCGACTATCAATGATAAAATTTGCTATATGGTGTAAACATTTTGTAAAATCTACTATTTTTAAAAAAAATTCTCTATATAATTTGTATATTGATGTTAGAATATGAATTTTAAAAAATAATAATAATTTATTGGCACTAAACACTTGCATAAAAAATGTTGAAAATGCACATCGTATTTAATAAAACTAATGTAACCTATTTTACGAAAACATGACAATTTGGTAAATTAAATATACAAATATTTGTGTATTGAATTTAAAATAAGAATTTTTAAATAATAATAATAATAAATAATTTTCACAATCTTTTCCACGTAATTATTCTCCCAAATAAATATTATCATAACACTATATTTTAATCCTTCCCCCAAACACTGTCGATAATAAACATTTCCTCCAAACTCATTTATTATAACACTAGGATTATCATAATCATTTTTCCCAAACGCACCCTTAATATATTGATTATTATGATTTATAGTTTCTTGTTATTGATTGATGACCGATGCTTGGTTGTGTAATTCCATACTTTAGATTAACGGTATAATAAGTTATATATAATTGTATGTTAATCTTTAAGAAGTAATACGTTAGATAGACTTGTGATTTGTGGTTAACACAATAAAATGCATTGTTTAATATTGACCTGTAGAGGAAACTGTATTAAATTTCTTATTAGCCTTTTCCTATTAGAAATTTATCGTAGCACAATCCTAAAGTGTAATGAAGTTAGTTAAATTTATTAGAATGTTTATCATCTAATTAAATTGATTAATTTAACATTTTTTACTATTGGTTAGCATTTCTAGTCAATTTGGGCATATGTAAGAAGTTAAATCATGCTTCCATGTTGATTGACTCGATATTGCCACTTATACTACTTAATAGTATGGGTAGCATGGATCGATACAGTGTAACATTTTACATGAGTAGTAACCCAAAATTAATATAATTCTATGGTTTTGGTCCAAGTCATAATATATTAAAAAGATATTTAACACATAGGGATGAACTTTCTGAATGTCCACAATTTTATATTGAAGTATTTGCACGTGGTATCCAATACAGTACATGGACTCATCTCGAAAAGAAGAACATCTTGGGTACACATAAATAACAAAGATATCATATATAAAAAATTAAGAATACAAGAGGAAGAGCAATGTAGAAAAGAAGAGAAAACATCAAATTTACATTATTAATGGAAAAAAGCTGGAGCAGAGAATAAGGTTTGAAGTAAAGTAAGGATAAGCAGGACAGTAGCTGCAACAAAGGAGATGGAAGCCCAAGGATTGTTGAAATAGTCACGTCTTAGTGAAGCTAATGATCGATTCCACCATTTCCTGCAATGCTCGTTTAAATCTTTGCTCATATTGGAGTAGTAATATGCAAGTGGAAAGGTCGGAGCATTTAGACGTAGATCATTAATTAATTTATAAACTGGTTCATCACTTCCACCAATTTCGTTGGTTAAAATTTTCTCCTTTACAAGGATACTCACGTCTTTCTCAGTGTTAATCAAGTCGTCTAACAATGCAATATAATCAAATATAAACTTCGAATCATCCGTGTCATGAAAGATCTCGGATACAATCAAGTTTCGAATTTGTATTTCGAATTCAATATGAATGTTGAAAGGTGGGATTTTCAAAACCCCATCTTTAAAGTTGAAATCCAACAAACTCTTCGCATCATCTGCTCTTTGTATCTGGACACCAGCCTCACAAAGCTCACTTATAGTTGGTGTATTAATATAGCTACTTTTTTCTGCCTCATAACTCTTGTACTCCTCTGTATCAGGTGAGGGGATGTAGTAAAATCTTAACAAATCCACCAAGTGTCTTACCTTATGTGTATCGTCTAGCACATTACAACGAAGCTGATATCCTCCCGTTGTCGCTATAAACAAGTGTGCCATTGATGTCAAGAAGATGATAGGTGATGGAGGATTGGTAACATTTTGACGATTAAATGATAGGTAAAATAATTCTTGGAGAGGGAAGAAAGGAAGTTGATTCTCGAACATAGATAAGTCGCGTTTTAAACCAAACAATAGACCACAAAGGAGTGTGTCATTCATCCAATGATCCTCATTTTGACCCCAATATCTCAGACGACAAACTGTTGAGTTCATGAACTCCAATATGAAACAACTATCTAAGAGCATCATTTTCACAAACTCCTCTCTATTCATGTCAATGGGATTTGCATAGCAATTACGAGCTGTTTCCTCCCATCTTCCAGCAATATCCATGGCCTCACCAACTGTCATGTTTATACGAGATAGGTATCTTTTGAGAGCATAAACCTTGTATTGTTCTGCAGCTTTGTATTGTTGTTGGCCATGGTGTAAAGGGCCAATTGAAATAAGTTGAGGCGTATAGGCAATGTCATTCATCTTGCGGTGTAATTCTGGAACTTGATAAATGAAACATTTTGGATTGATTGGAGGTAGTTTCATGAACATTTTTTCTATTGATACTACAACATCATCATCATTATTCTCCTCTTGATCTTCAAAACCGGCCTTCTTGTAATTCTCCATCATCTCTTGATCATCATGTCCTTCAATCTCCGCAATTATACCCATTTCAAAAACTCCAATTTCCCACCTCCAAACTACACTCATGCACATAATTAGAAATTCAATAATAACCCACTAGGAGAGAATATGTGGAGATTTAATGACTTTTCTATACAATTTGGAAATTGCTTATTTTACTTCAAACCATTTAGGAATATGGAGCTTTTTTCCTTGTATCAGGGACCTTCAATATATTTCTTGCAATTTCTTTGTATCTGTTCATTTCAAGATATTCAATAGTTTCCTTGCACTTATAAAATTGTGTTATCAATCTTATTGGAGTTATTTTTTACTTTTGTATTGCTTGTTTTGGGTAAAAACAAAAAAGTGTAGTTGTAGATGAAAACTGTGTTATGATATACAAAGTTCAAGAAAATAATATTCTATCCTTATATAATCATTTAATTTACTTGATATATAATAAACTGTCATGACATGGTGTATGTAATCGAAAATGTAAAAGTGTCCTTAAGGTAAGCAAATATGGGTCAAATTGGGGTTACGAGAAAGAGGAAGAAAAGAAGAAAGAAAGGATGAAAGGAATGTTCTCTGACCATTGAACCATACAAATGATATATCTTAACTGGTTCTACTGAGCATACTCCAAATGATTCTAGAGTGGGTTTATTCTTAATATTACAAGTTATAACACAAAAGTCAAAGAATGAGAAAAAGAAAAAAGAAATGAATTAATTTCTTTAATTCAGAGAGAAAACGGAAAGTAAAACAAAAGAAGAAGTAATGGATAAAAATTAGAGAATAAAATTACATCAAAACACAAAAGAAGAAGAGGGAACGTACCTAATTGGGGGGAGGCTTTTCAACAAACCCAAGTATTTTTTTTTAATGCTTAACAAAATTAACCATCCATCAACACATAATATAATAAGGCACGGAACAAAAAACCTTTGAATATTTGTTTTCTTGTTCACTTTAACAAAACCCTCTGCCACACTTAAAAATGATTCTTTGGAAAAAGAATTGAAAAAAACAAAGTTTTTCCTAAGCAAAATAATTCAAACCTTCGACCAAGTATGAGTCTCACATTCTCATCTACTAGCTACCTAATGTACTATTTACTAAAGATTATATTTCAAGTTTAGTGTTTCTCAAATTTATATATATATGTTTGAAATTTACTAAACAACAGTTATTTTTTAAAACAAAAATAAACATCGATGAAAAGTAGATAACAATATATAGAAATTTACGAATGAAAGTAATATATATATATGGGAACATTTTCAAATATAGTAAAATAAATTATAATATTTATAAGCTTTATAATTTTTTTATTTTATTAATGATAGTCACCGATGGTCTATTAATGATAGAGAATTTAAAATTTTACTATATGTTTTAGATAATATGAACTTTAAGCATCTATTATTTGTGAAAGTGGTCTATAAGCTACCAACTATTTTCCAACACCTTGCAAATCAATTAAGATACACTATATTTTGCATAATAAGAATTATACTAGAGTTAGGCGCGCATATCCCAAACTTATTCAGAGAATGAGGATATATTTAACAGTGTTAAATTTGAACACGTCTTTTATGTACTAATGTATAACATTCCTGTTCGAAATAACCAATTATGTTATATTTATAAATAAAAGAAATACTTCGATAGGCAACTACGGTTATAAACTATACATAGTGTCATGAATTTCATATTATGAGAATCTTAATGTATCTAGCTTGAAAACAACGATACTTGAATTTAAAACAAATTACCAAAAAATATAGTATACTTGCAAATTCAACATACTTAAATGGTTGTAAAATATATGAAATACATTGTATTTGAATGAACATAAGCTCAAATTTATTTAAAATAACCAAGCAACTCCAATGATAACAGAGAACACTCTAAAGAATAGACAATTATTTCATAACAAAATTAAGTTCTTAAAAATGATAACTAAGAAATAAGGAAAGTACTAAAATGGTAACTTAACGTTGAATGGGTTCTTTACAAGATCTACAATTGTGACCTCTTTGACCACACCTACTGCAACAAACAATTGTTTTTTTTTTCTCTAAAAATGAAGTAAAACCTCTGTTTTTTAGGTCTTCCAACTGAACGTTTAACCTATGGTGGAAGTAGTCCATCGTTGCCACCTTGGTACATATTCCTAATTTGGTCTACACTACCAATAGGAAGTGTTCCCTTCTTGTACAAGTTTATCAAATTTGAAACATCGTAGAACTTATCAGTATACATATTCAGATAATGAAGATTCCTTATAGGCAATGCAATATATGCATGAAAACAAAGGGATCATATCGAGGTTCCATTGATGAAATGAGCATGTATGATCTAAAATATTGAAGCATATTGTTCCTTACGATGATGGACTTCAAATTCATGTTGGTTTACAGGATAAATTTGCTAAATCGTTAAAATAAATGTCATGTACAAGTAAGTGTGTACATAATTATTGCATTTCTTATTCAAATATCAAACAATAACTTACATTCATAATTGAGATACTTTCCCTTAAAACTTCTCAAATCATATCTTCTGCATATATTGAAAGTTTTGTGCATTGAAAATTTCATTTGGTACGACATTCGTAGAACAATTTCTTAACCAAACTACAAATTGTCACAAATTGATTCTAGAAGTTCAATTACAGAAACTGCTTGTACTTCTTTTATAGTGAAATTCATACTTGAAGAGATGTTGGTTGTAATAACCAAGTATCTTTTTCTCCTAAAAAGTGTCATAGCCCACCTATGTCTTCTAATTCCTTCCAACTCATGCCTAATTGATGGGAAGAGATGATCAAGTTGTCTCGTGTAGTACTCAAACTTTAATGGGGTATACGCTTTGGCACAACTATGGAAGGAATCCTAAATATGAAGTTCTTTTTCCAGTTCTTGTACAAATGGAATGCACATAATCTATGTTCAGCTATTTCATACACAACATTATATTAAGAGAAATTGCATATGATAACATTTTGAGAATACGATATAACAATTATAGCACATTATTTTAGAATTTTGCAAATATGGCAAAATTCTCACTTCTCCATCTTAAATTTGTTATTATTCCTAAACTACATTTCAATAATTTATTTCTCTTCCTCTTTTCAATACCCTACTCATTATCTATTTATTCTCCCACTTTTAAGGCCCTAATTATTTGTTTATTCTTATACTAGAAAAATTGTTTATTCTTTGTCTTAATCTTAATTTTAGAATATCAATATATAGTACAATAGTTGCAATATGAAATATAATGGTTTTTTATCAGATTAATTTAACTTCATTTGTGATTTTTTTTAAACTTTATTCGATGTGTATTTTGAATTGAATATGATTCTAAATTATTTTGTTTTATTTTTTTACATTAATTTTGTTTTGGTTTTACTTTGTCTCAGTTTTGTATATCAGTCTTACATGATATGTATTAGTTGATTAATATACTTGTTCACATGAGATTTCGAAGAAATGTATTTCGTGAAATTGAACTTTGATATATGATGAATATTGTGAATACAATCTCTAGTATTTCTTCTTTTGATGTTTTCTCTCGAATACAAGTTAAAACTTAGAACTTCTTGATTCTCGGTCTTCAGGATGTTATTGTTGCAAGTCAATTTGAATTTCGATCTTCTGGAACTCAAGAAAAGTTCAATCTTTCAAGTTTTCAATCTTTCAAAAGTTGTTGATCTCGAGGTTGATACGAACTTGCATTGCACGTCTTGAGAGCTTGTAGAAGTTTGAATATTCAATTCTTTAGAGCTTCAGTACTTCAGAGCTTCAATTCTTCCTTCAACCAAAGACCCTCTCAAATGAATGACAAAAGTCTCTATTTAATGAGAAATTTTATAAATTTTAGGTGGGCTTGGACCATTTGCTTGTTAGGCTTGGACTCATTTGTCTTATTGGGTTGGATTCATCGCTTGTTGAGCTTGGGCTTGGCTAACCTACTTGTTGGACTTGAATTGGGTTAGATTGAGTAAACTTAATTATCAAAATCTAATAAAAATATAATTATCAAATATTTAATATGATGATGTGGCTGAATTTTATTGGCCGAAATTTCTTGTTCAACAATACTTACTTTGTGATTTTTTGTTTTTTCAAATTTTATGCAGTTCATTAGAATATTATTAAGTATATGAATGATGTAACTTAATTTATCATTATCAAGTATATCAACAATATATTGTTAAAGAATATCAATAAAGTGAATTATTATCAAGTATAGGAACCAAGTTTACAAGTGTATATCAATAGTATATCAAGTGTACAAATAGGACTTCAAGCATATCAAGTGCATTTAATCAATCAATTGTAGAAGTGAAGAATATCGAATGTATATGTAGTACATTAGGTGTATCAAACATATATTAGTAATGTTTCAGGTGTGTATCAAAAGATATCGAGTGTATAAAAGAGAAATAGGTTTAATAGTTGAAAAAATTTTACGTAATAAGGAAAGATATATAGGTTGTTGAGTTTACATTAGTAATTAACCAAAAAATTGACTTAGGGAAGAATAATGCTATTAGATACGAGCCTTAGGAGTAAATTATTGAGTATGAAAATTCATTCTCAAATGCAAACTTAATCAAATTGGGACTAAATAGGTAAGAGTTGTGTTTACCATCTAATTTTATTTTATGCCTTTAGATTCAAAATTTTCAACAAATATATATTTGACAGACCATCTAGTTTTTGTTTCTTAATTTTTTTTTCCTGATTTCGTGATTTAAAAGTAAAATTTTGAAATTAATATTTTTTTAGTTAAAATATTTGTAATGTAATGCATTATAAATTATATAAAATTAATAATAAGATATTTTCAAAAATATAACAAACCACTAAAATATTTAAACTGATATTTCAAAAACGAAAAAAATCTGGAGGCCCGTAATAGAAAATTCCAAAAAATTTGGACAGACAAATCTAAACAACTTTTTAAAATATTTTTTTGTACCATTTATATTTGACTATTTTTTTCTACTTTATATTTACGATCTAAACAACCAAATAACAAGTTTAAATTTTTTTAGATCTTTTATATTTGATATAACCAAATAACAATATAAAGTTTTTTGGTAAAAATATTGCAGAAAAATAAGAGGAAAAAAACTATGAAAAGAAGAAAAAAATAGAAAAAAGGAAAAGGAAAAGAAATGATAAAAATGAAGGACAATCCTGGAACACGTTTAAAAAATGATCCGCTTAATTGAATTTTTCATTTTGTTAGACAAGCCGTAAATATTTTATAAATATAATATTAAACAAATTTTAAATAATTGTTTAAATTAGCATTGAATTTGTGAATTAACTATCAAACACATATCTCAAATCATGAAATGTAACTGTTTTTATTTAATTTTTTGTTTTCAAATTTAAACTAGTAATTTCACTTTCATTTTAAAATTAACACTATAATTTTTGGATGACAAGCCCAATGAATCAAATATTGAAATAATTTGAATTGATTTGACTCAAAATTTTTGTTTATAATTTGATTTATTGAATAAAAAAAATAACCAAAATTTTTAGTAGAATTCCAAAATTTTGAGTAGAGTTTCTTATTGTTTTGAGCTAATAAATATAGAATTTTTTTATTTTTTGTATACGTAAAATAAAAAGTATTGTTTTATTACTCAAATAAAAAATAGAAAATGATACATTTTTGTTTGAATAATAAAAATAAATGAACCGATTAAAACTTTCTTTTTCATTTTTATTTTATCATTTTTATATAGAAAAATATAAATCTCATTCTCGAGGAAAACTCTTTTTCTATATAAAAATGATAAAATAAATGACAAAAACTTAAAATTTTGAATATATTTGACGCATAATTAAGAAATTTTAAATTATAATTAAAAAATTTAAATTATAATTAATTTTTTAAATAATTTAGGAGTATGTTTTAGTAGAGTATAAAATATAGGATTTAAATATACATTTTTCATTTATTTTCTTTCGAAGATTTATGACTTATTTAGATTGACTTAAAAATTTATTTTTTTTCAAACAAAAAAAGCTCATTTTCGTTTAAACTCTTTTGATAAAAGCGATTTAAATATTACATTGCATGTGTATCACATGAAGACAACCATAACTATCCCTAAATGTAACTCTATTTTACTTTTGCACAACCATTTTACTATGTTTTGCTTCATTAAAACTTTTGTAAACTCCATCCGATTACTTAACTCGTTATATTATGTAATAATTCTAATTAGATCATTCATGTTAATGCATCATTAATCAAAATTATTGTTATTGAATGTTAAAACTTTTTTGTTTTTCTATTATTGTCGTAAAAATCAATAAGTCAAAAAATTGAATTATATGTACAAAATATATAAAAAAAAATCAATTAAATATTTTATACATGATAAATTTAGATTGTACTATTGACAAAAAAAAAAAAAAAAAACCGATATCAGAATCTCATGAAATAAGCACACGCATCTATAATTCATGGAATAGTTGCAAATTTAGCAATTAAATTCAAATTAATTAAGTATATAGCACAATTTTAAAAAATTTGCAAATATAGTAAAATTTGTCAAATTCTATCAATCATATAAGTCAATCACTGATAGATTGTGTTGTAAATATTGATCTATCACTGATATACCATATGAAGTCTATCAGCGCTACAAGTCTATCGGTGATAGTTTTGCTATATTTGCAATTTTTTTAAAATGTTGCTATATTCTTAATTGTTATTGCTAAAAGAGTCATCAATTACAATTTTCCATAATTCATAGGTATCAAAATCTAATCAAATAAGTCCACAGTTATTTAATTTTCAAACATTTGATTTCGAACATGCGCGCCAAATGTCCCTTAAATTGTCACGAAATATATGTTTTATAGACATAGTATTAATTTTTTATGGATATGATTGTAGATTTGATATCATTATATCGTAAAAAAATCCACAAAACCATAAAATTAAAGTAAGAAAATTTCACTAATATAAATAGTTAAGTGTTAGTTTGTCCTCAACTCATACCATGTTTTTTACTAGTTTAAATATTTATTTAAAAAGAAAATTCTTAAATATTTTTTTAAAAAATATCCATAAAAATTGACGGAACATTATTTTTTGAAAAACTTTGGTAAAATTAAAATAAAGATATTTTCATCCATTAAACATTGTTGTGTAGGGAAAGAATGAGAGGTAAGAGAAGTATTAAACATTGTTGTGTAGGGAAAGAATGAGAGGTAAGAGAAGTAAAAAAAAGGCATTAGTTGAAGTTTGTGATTTGGTTTATTATTATTATTATTAAAGGGAATTTAGTGAGTTTAGAGATATGGTTATTAAAGGTTGAATTTGTGCATTAATTAAACTTAAAAATGGATACACACGAGGAAGATGAAGACTATAGTAAAAATTGGAACTTAACAAAAGTAAGTATAGAATTGAAGTACAAGAACATAATAGTAACAATAAAAGTGAGTGGGAAAAGACAGATGCGATACTCTCCTGTAAATGGAAAATTAGGAAGAAAAAAATGGAAGCGTGGAAGATTGGAGTGACGACAAAGCATCAGATTAACCAATCCAACGCTTACAATGGCGCAATGGAGCGCGTGAAGAATCGTAAGGTCCATTTTCGAATCTCACAACCGCACATGCCTTGCCCTTTCTTCTCCTACATCCATCCATCAAAACCAAGAAAATTTTCACATTTCACTTTCCCATTACGAACAAACAACAACAGCAACCAACTGTAAAAGGCAAAAAAAACAAAGGGGGGAAGAATACCGACTGTTGTTTATGATTTCCCACTCTCATTCTTGCTATTTCTAGCGCAGCTTCCTTTTCTGCTGCGATTTCTTCCATTTTCGTTTCTGGGTTTTGCTTAGCTTCATGAATTACTGATCCCCATTGATCAAAGAAGAGAATTTGAGATCTGGGTTGTTTGTTTTTGTTCATTTTTTTTATCTTCATTACTGGGTTTCTGTATGTCTCGAACACCAAATTATGAGTTCCAAGAATGGTGGAACAAACAGAGAGAAAGAAACCATGATGAACACTTACTGGAAAAGTCTGACTATTTATCGACCTCACCTGCATTTCTCTCTGTTGAGATCCGGAGTTCTGGAAGCCCTGGAGATCGGATGGTTGATAAGGACCGGGCGAGGACCAGGAGTGCCCGTCAGATTTCTTGGGTTTGGTTGTTGAAATTCCAGCAGATCGCTGGTTCATTGGCTTCAATCACCAATGGGGTCGTTTATCTCATCCGCACAGCTAATCGTCGGATCTCATCGCCCGATTCTCCAGCTGATTCGGCATCGTCTCGGCTTTACAGGATTATCAAAGTGTTTTTGATTGTAGTGCTTCTATTGCTTGTTTTTGAGCTCGTGGCATACTTCAATGGCTGGCATTTCAGCCCCCCTTCTGTGAGTTCCGCTTCTGCGGAGGTGCTTGGAATGATAGGGTTTCTCTATGCTAATTGGCTCCAGATTCGAGCAAATTACCTGGCTCCACCGTTACAGTACTTGACCAATCTCTGCATTGTGTTGTTCCTGATCCAGTCAGTGGACCGTTTGCTTTTAATGTTCGGGTGTTTTTGGATCAAGTTCAGACGATTGAAGCCCGTAGCGGCATTTGAGTATTCTTCCTCGGACGAAAATGCTGCTAGTCCTGAGGATTATCCAATGGTATTGGTGCAGATTCCCATGTGCAATGAGAGGGAGGTAAGAAGATGTAGGTGTTCCTTGACCCCTCTTTAACTCCATTTGCGGTGTTATTGTTGCATTGCAAGTGTTTTTATATTTGACAATGTTGATTGGGTTTTGTGTTAATTCACGGCTGTAGTTAAGAAATTTGTTTACTAGGAGTTGTATACGAATTCATCAATCAGTGCTAAACAGCGTTTGGATGGTTCATGCGTTACTTCCTCTTGAATTTAGTATAGTCTGTCTGTCCATAAGGTAGGTTATTTCTTAAATATACTATTTCATAAAGATCGTTACAACTATGCTGCTTTCAAGTGAAGAATCGTGCTGGAGAAAAAGGCAAGAATCCAATGGATCTATGAGTGGGGATCTTACTTCTAGTTTCAACTGAATGGAAAACACCTATTGGATAGGATCCTTGTTTTCTCCTTGTAATTTCATTCTATCAATGAAATGATTCAATTCCATCTTACTTGTTTATAGTTTGGGGTGTGCCACGTTTATCTTTTTTTTAGGTAATGAAGTGTCTTTCTAGTCCTTTGAATAGCTCCCTTTTTTGTTTGAAGAGGTGTCAGGTCTCAAAAGGATAAGCCAAGTGTTCTACCTGGGATAAATTGTGGTGTTGAAGTTGGTTGGCTGAGTAACTCATTGGATTGTTTTGTCTCCTGACGTTTTTTTTACTCACAACTCCACAATCCATCAGATTCAAAGATGTCAATTTCATCAACTTGTTCGATTTTAATCATTGTCATCAAAAAATAATTTCTGAACTTGTCATAAAGAAAGTAAGAAACCTCTTCTCTAGATTCTTTTGCTGGATTGAATAGGAGGACTTTTTAAAATGTTTATAAAAGATATAGGATTCTATTGTTTTTGCTATTTTCATTGGGGCTCTAGTCTGAAAGTCAATTGCTTTTTTCTTCTATGAAATATGTCACTATGATATATATATATATATATATATATATATATATATATAAGATATAACAAAATACCAATTTGAATTATCTGCTATACATTTTACTTCTTGTATATTCCATTATGACTCTTTTAGGCATAATTTTCTTTAAGCTTCTTCTGTTCTTTCATGTGACCTCTTTACAAGTTTTCATACTTACGCCTACTGATGGGTGCACAGGTTTATCAACAATCTATCGCAGCTGTTTGTATCCAGGACTGGCCAAAGGATAAAATGCTTGTACAGGTTTTAGATGATTCTGATGAGCTAGATGTTCAACAACTTATCAAGGCTGAAGTACAAAAATGGCAACAGAGAGGTGTCCGTATATTGTATAGACACCGTCTCATACGTACAGGCTACAAGGCAGGGAATCTCAAATCAGCAATGGGGTGTGATTATGTAAAAGATTATGAGTTTGTGGCAATCTTTGATGCAGATTTTCAACCAGGACCAGACTTTTTAAAGAAAACTATTCCACATTTTAAGGTAATTGACTTGAGTTATTCTGTATAAGCTGCAAGATGTATATTTTCGTCACATTTACTCTCTTTGAGGTAGAGAAAAGTCTCAGTTTATAATTTTTTCAGCTTATATGCGTTAAGTTATTATGTTTGAAATAGTCCCTGGAGTCATTGAATGCCTCAGCATGCCTCGCCATTTTTTTTTGCATGAATTATATTTTCCACTCCGATTAGTTAACACTGTTATTTGATTTTGAAGAGAAACCCTACTTTTCGCGCTCAAAGAAGATGTGCCATTTTTGGTTTTTCAATCACTCAAAATCATTCCAATTCTACTGTAATGATTTTTTTAAAATCACTCAATCGTTCACTCACTCAACTAGAGAAGAAACCTCTTCAGATAGCTCAACTCGAGCTTAAATCTAATAAAACAATTTGGGTAATTTTTTGGTTTTCTTGATTTCTGACTTCCAACGTACAACAGGTATATACAACTTCCGTTTGTTAAATAAAAATCCCTCACAGTCAGTTTCCTGTATCTCTTATCACAACCACACCAGTAAATTAACAGGGTCTATATATAACATCCATGGCCTAGTGATCCAAAACCTTGCATGTAAAGTATTGTTCTTTAAGTATTACATGCACACCAGGCAGCGAGTACATTGTGCCGTTAAATTATTTGTCCATGAGTTTATCCTGTTTGTCAATGTTATTTAACTTTCTCGACCCTTTAATAGAAGTTCGAGCTAGATATTGTTTTTAGGTCTTCGGGAGAAAGTTGATTTACTTCCTACTTAATCAGGGTTCTTAAATGTACTGGGCTAGGCCCTAGTCTTAGATAAATTAGGTTTGAGTATCAAGTTATTCTATTTTGGGCGGAAGTTGCTGTTATTCCTCCACCCTTCCTTCCCTCCCTATTTTCCAAATTCCCTTTTTTAATTCTATTCTACTAAATGGTGGCTTCAGATCATATGAATATCCACTTGATTTGTTGCTTCCTTTTCACACTACGTGATTTCCATATGGCATTAAACTCTTTTTAAAATTTTTCATAGGGGAATGATGAACTTGCATTGGTTCAAACGAGGTGGTCATTTGTGAACAAGGACGAAAACTTACTCACAAGATTGCAGAACATTAATTTGTCCTTCCATTTTGAGGTTGAGCAGCAAGTAAATGGCATGTTTATCAACTTTTTTGGTTTCAATGGAACTGCTGGAGTCTGGAGAATCAAAGCTTTGGAAGAATGCGGGGGCTGGTTAGAAAGAACAACTGTCGAAGACATGGATGTTGCAGTTCGTGCCCATCTTTGTGGCTGGAAGTTCATATATCTAAATGATGTGAAGGTTAGTGGTCGTTGTTCTTCATTGGAATTTTGTTGCAAAGTTGTCGATGAAGATACTTTCTAACTGTTAAAATTTTCAGTGCCTTTGTGAGCTTCCAGAATCATATGAAGCGTACAAGAAACAACAACATCGCTGGCATTCAGGCCCTATGCAGTTATTTCGTTTGTGCTTCTCTGACATACTCAAATCAAAGGTACGCACTTGTTAGTAATTTTGTATGCCAAGTATCTTTTTCCCTTAATAGATTTTTTGTGAGCTGAAAAAGTGAGAAGGGTAGAGGGTGATAGGTACATAGTCATAAATTGTAGGTCAAAAGTGAAAACTCCTGATCTTATTTTTGCAGAAAATAAGTGAATTGTTTTGTAATTGAAAGAAAAAAACTAAATAGAACTTGAAATTGGAGTATTTGTCATGAAATTCTTAAAAGCTTAAGTTGATTTTTCAGCAAAACTGTTATTTACAATTTATTTGTTTATTTATTGTTACTATCGGAATAAGAATCATTCGCTGATCTATTCAAGCATTTAGAAAGCACACAAATGCCTAGTATATCAATTCAAATTTGTGTCTTGCCTATGATGTGGACAAGCTGATGAGCTTCTCTAGCATCCAAACCATGCAAAATGTCCGTCAATTATATTTTATGAGACTATGAAAGCAGTACCAAATAGAGCTTGAGGATATATTTGAGCAGTCGAGCTCAAAAAACTTTCCTCTCCTCTGTTGTATGTTGAAGAGTCAGAAGAGAGATACGGATGAATTTCCAAATCTTTTGTGTTCTAAAACAATATTCTTCATTTACAATATTTATAGGCCCACTCACTCTTCGACCACGAGTTTTCTTTCTGGATCTCAACCTTTAGAACACATTGGATGCTTCTATATTGAGAATCTTGAACTCATAACCTCGTACTGGATTTATAGCTGGTTTTGTAGTTTATCTTTTTGACAAATAAGCCAACCCACGGTGCTTGCCCATCTTAAATATTATTAAAAGCATTTGAACAATGTTACTATTTTGTCTAGAAGGATATCTCCTGTTTCTTAGGAGCTCAATATCTGTGAACTGTTGGGAAGTATGCCAGATATATTAGGCAACTTAGGCGAAATATGTTGGACAACTTTCTTCTTTTCCTTCTTTGGTAGTGGGGGTGGGGCAAGGGGAATGGTGAGCAGTGTTTCTTTTCTTTTTTCCTTTTTTATTTTTGTTATTTTAATGAATCAGAGACGGAGAGAGTCAGCACAGCAGTGTTTCTTTTCTTTCAATGATGTTATAGGGAGGTTATTTAATTTTTTTTTTCACAGTGATGAAGACCATAAATATCATTTTTTCACATGCCTCTTTTCTGCTGCATTAGACAATAGTTCATTAGGGATTTTGCTCCTTTCATTAAAATATCACTGATCCCGAGGAAAAATGAAAGTGGTCATCTTGCCATTTTCATTGTGCAACGATTTTTAGAACCAAACTGTCATGTCCAGTGTCAAAACAATTCCAATTAAATAATGCCAAAATCTTACCTTTTTTTCTTCAGTTGGAAGGGGCTTGAGAGATCTTTGAATGAGGTGTGGTCCCTTGTTACATTCTTTTGCCCAAAAAAAGGATTCTAAGATTTTTATGACGTAGACATTGTCTTATTAGTCATCATTTTTCTTTATTTACTTTCCTTCAACAGTTCTCTCTCTCATTTTGAATTTTATGTATACAAAATTCATATCAATTTAATGCATCTGCTATTACATATGTTCATTAACATTTTGTTTGCAAGTTTCACATACTTAGTTTGATCATTGATGCTTGCAACTTCCTAACACTTGATTTTATGTTCCAGGTGAGTTGGAAGAAGAAAGCTAATTTGATTTTTCTTTTCTTCCTCTTGCGAAAGCTTGTCCTTCCTTTCTATTCCTTTACCTTGTTCTGCATAATTCTCCCCCTCACCATGTTCCTTCCAGAAGCTCATCTACCAGCTTGGGTCGTATGCTATGTTCCCGGAATCATGTCCATCCTAAATATTCTTCCCGCACCGCGATCGTTTCCATTTCTAGTCCCCTATCTTCTGTTTGAAAACACCATGTCTGTTACCAAATTCAATGCCATGATATCAGGGTTATTCCGCTTTGGAAGTTCATATGAATGGATCGTAACGAAAAAACTAGGAAGATCATCTGAAAACAATCTTGTTGCTTTCGAAAAAGAACTAGAACCTCTAGTTGAGGGTACAAGTCTTCATCGATCTTCGTCAGAATCCGGCCTTCAGGAACTGACCAAGCTCGAGATATCGAAAAAAGCAGGGAAACATAAAAGAAATCGTCTGTATAGAAAAGAATTGGCTCTTGCGCTCATTTTGTTAACCGCCTCAGCAAGAAGTCTGTTATCTGCTCAAGGAATTCACTTCTACTTTCTATTATTTCAAGGTATCACTTTTCTAGTCGTTGGTCTCGATTTAATCGGAGAGCAGGTCAGTTAAATCATACTGTTATGATTTTGGAGTTAGTTCTAAACGAAATAACCCGAGAAGCAGACGGGTTACTTACCGGTCATCTGTGGCCTACCTACAAATCAAAATATTTTTGCAATGCGCTGATATTAGAGCAGAACCATAGTAGTTCAGTTAGTGTTCATAATCTCGTTCGCTCTAGATTGAGGCTGCAGATCACTTCTTGCTTGTGTATTTGAGATCGATTGGCTTCTAATTGTGGAACTGTTATGTTGTAGTTTTGATCAATTCAAGTAGAGCAAAGGATGTGAGATGTTAAAGTTATAGAAAGAAAAGAAAAAAGACCATGAAATTGTTTGGGGGAAGATTGTGATAAAATAGAGAATTGTATACTTGCAGGTGCTAAGAGCAGGAAATTCTGAGATTATTGGAACCTTTGATTCTTTATTTTTGTTAGACTGATGATTTATGTACCATGAACATATATTTCATTGTATGTGTTGAAATTCAATCATGTTTTGAAACTTTAATTATTTAAGACAAAGAGGAAGGTTATCATTTCTCCCAACTTATTACTTGTTTATGCCCATCTTAGGTTGTTTGGATTGTTGATAATGATACCAATTTTTAGTTGTTTAATTTAAAATTAAGCTTGTTTTCTTTTCATTTCTCTATCAAGCTTTTTTAATATTGAAAAAAAAAAAACAGGTTTTCTTCTTTTTTCTTTCCTGTTCGTTTGATTTTTTTTTTTTTTTCTTTTTGGCTGAAAAATTCATTTTGTGGTTTCATAATATATCCATGTAAAAAAAAATCAACTTTTGTTCTCTGTGTGACAATGAAAATCTAGAGGTGAGTTTTAAGTATGTTCTTATTATTAATTGAAGTCTATTCTTATTATTAATTGAAGCCTATGAGTGATGCAACCACAAAGGTCAGTTATTGGATAAACCTATGAAATCGATCACTTATAAATTTTTAGTGATAAATGTCCATCATAGTACCGTTGATGTATCAATATAATATAAATAAGATATATAAAAAATCATATTAGTTTATTTTATTCACAGTTAATGATTTCTTGCATATTCATTTTCATCCTTTCCCAATGCATACTTCAAATATATTCTCATCCACTTTAGGAAACTCACCACTGGAGTCTTGAGTTTGTTGATTAATCAATCATCTTTAAGCGCACTGGACAATTTTTCTAATTTTTTAACACATTGTGTGGCTCCACTCTCCGTAGCTTTGTCTCACAACTTCATATTGTAGGTCCAATGATAGTTTCCTTCTTAGGTAAAACATATTGTAAGGATTCTAGTATTTTTATGAGAATCATGTTACAACATTCTAATATAGCCTACTCTATGAATATTCACAAAGTATTAATATGAAAAAAAGAATATTGTAGAAAGATGCATGACCTTTTTTTCCCCTCAACAAGGGCAAAAATATGAAGGGGATCCAAGACGTATCTGAATACATTTTTCCTTTAATGACTGGCTTCCTCAAATAGCCAATTCGCAAATTGGTCCAATGTAAATGCAGTTGTCAAGTCTAAAAAGAGGTGGAGTTAGCCAACTTAATTATAATAAAAATGGTGTTATGATCTCACTTAGAAACCAGAAGGAACCATTCACTGATTTTAGTTCACAACTCTAAAACCTCACAACCTCAAGTTAAAACTACTGTGAGATACAAGGAAAACCACTCTACTTCCCTCAAACCAAACCGAGAATCGAACTCGCAGGCCTAGCAGTGACAGGCTGCCTCGTGTATGAAATGCTGCCACTGCTTCTTCTGGTTACTCCTTGTATTATGCAGATTCTACTTTCTTCATTTTGGCAAACATGTTACCGTAAAACTTGGCATCTTTTTTATTGTACTCCTTCACCTTCTCCTTCAGAGTTTTGTATTCCAATTTCACATCCCTGATGTTATCAACAATATCAATTGAATAAGAAGAGAAGAATCTACCAAGCAGCTGAATATTGAGCATTGAAGAAAAGGAGGAAAGCTCATACCTGTTATTCGGATCTATATCGAGAGCCTTCTTTATGTCAAATTCAGCCAAGTCCAAATCAGCTAGTTGGATATATGCTTGAGCCCTTCTATAGAGAGCCTTGACGTTCGAACTCTCAAGTTCCAGCACCTGCAGCAGTTTGAATGGGGTTAGATTGACTGTTTTATCCAGAGTTCGCTTGGAAGAAATGTCAAAAATAGAAGCCTCGATCAGCTTCTACGCATCTCAGTCTCACCCACCTTGGTGCACAATTTCTCTGCCTCGTTGTACAGCTTTAGCTTCAATTTACACGCTGCATTGTTCAAATTGCATGCAACTTTCAATGCCTTTGCCTGCTTTTTCTCTTCTTCGCTAAATGAAGAATCGTATTCAATGAACTTCACAGCCTGCCCAAAAACATGAGCATGTAAACAGTTGACATGAGTTGTTCCATCCATCCATCCAAAAATGAACTCTTATTGTATTCTCTTTACATAAATTTTGTATTGCAATAAACGGAGAGATGAACAACCCTGAGTCTACTCAATATTCATGTTTGAAAACAATTGTTCTCTATCTTGTACAAGTTCAAAACAGTTTTAGAAATATCAAAAGTCCTGAAATATCGGTTGCAGCCGCAATCGTGCACACCAACCAAAAGGAACAATTCCAACCTCCAATTCATTACGGATGTCAAATAAAATAATTATGCAGATTTTTTTATCAACAAAAACCTGAAGCAGAAATAGTATTATTGATACCAAATAGCACTCTCCATTTTATATCAACAAATGTTCGAAAATAAATTAAACTGTAAAAATGAATAATATACTAAATATAAGGTGCATAAGAAGAAACTTATGGAAAATACGGAAGTGTCTGAAGTTGTAAGTCGAATAATCACCTTCTCATATCTCTTGGAAGCTCTGGCAAATTTTCCAGACTTAAACAACACATTTCCTTCTTCCTTCTTTTTACCAGCAGCTTCAATCTTTTCCTGGTTATTCATATCCCATGACTCTTTCTCCTGACAAATAAAAAAATGAGAAGAATGATGAGATATAAGACATGAAAGATGAATGAGAAAGTTGAGTTCACACATTTGCACAACAAAGTACAAACCTTGTCAAAAGCCACCAGCTCAACCTCGTAATACACAGTTGAGTTTGGAGGAACTACAGCTAAATCCTGTTGTGACTCAGACGAACCAAAAGCATACTCTGGTGCTATTGTCAGCAGGGCTATCTCACCTTTCTTCATAGTAACCACAGCTTTGTCAAGGCCATCAATCACTTGTTCTACATTTCCCAGAAGTAAAAATATTTAGAGAAAGAACATCAAACTAAAAAGAATACAGCACCATATCCCACACATACCTTCATCTGTTTTGAACTCATATGGCTCTTCACCATCCTCGTGTCCCTTCCTCAAAAATATCTTGCCATCTCCCAACTTCCCAATCAATTTCACTGCAATTCACTTGTAGAGTTAGAATTCTGAAATGAAGCAAGAAATGTAGCTTCCACAAGTCAATTCTGTTTTACTTGAAACCAACCTTTGACAATAGCTCCATCATTTGGCTTCTCATAACCTTCTCCTTCTTTCAGAATTTTCTTGATGACCTTCTTGTCAGGGGTAACTTCTGAAACAGTCTTCCAAGATACCAACTCTAAAGTAATATCGAGAGATGCATTTGGTGGAACTGCACCTTCATTGCCACGGGCAGATTTACCTTTCTCCCCGAACCCATCTACAACAACAAAAAGAAGAATGTAAGAGACAATTTGAACCAACCTCAACTTGAGGAGCCTCTATAAAAGACTTACATTGTGGCTTCACCGTGAGAAGTGCCTTTTCACCTAACTTCATGGTTTTTACAGCCTTTGCAAGTGCAGGGCAAAAGTAACCTGTTTTGAGATGTGCATCACTTGAGATTCACATAAAACCAAGGTCTGACAAAGACATATTTTTCCAATCAAAGTTAACATCTTTCCTCAATCAAAGTCAAAGGAACATAATTACCATCCGCAACAGTGAATTCCACTCCATCAGCTTTTGCAATAAGTGTTCCATCTTCTAGCTTAGCTTCAAAATTTACTGTAGCAACATGACATGAAAAGAACCCAATATAAAACAAGAAAATTGGCAAGATAAATAATATCCACAGAACAATTTAGCATATGTACTTGCCTAGCACTTCATCAAGGTCCTTTGGATTCTCCCATTTGTCCCCTTCAGTTAGGATCTTCTTGAATATTCCTCCGTCCTTACATATGTCCTTAACGCTTGTCCAAGATAGTAACTCAACATCGAACTGCAATGTCGCACTAGGAGGAATGGTTGGTGGGGAGCCAGATTCACCATATGCCAGATCAGGAGGAATGGTAAAAAGAGCTTTTTCATTTTTCTTCATTGTTTTGATACCCAAATCCCATCCTTTGATCACTTGTCCTGCACCAAAAAGAAAAGAAAGAAAGGTAAGATGACATAAATGAACATTCAAGGATGGAAGCATCTCAGCCAGAAACCAAAAGGCCTGCCCAAGATAGGAATGCTAGTAGTGAATGACCTCTCAAAGAAAAATAAAAGAAAATAGATTCCCTGGAGACATCATCGAATAAATTGCAACTCAAACTCCAGAATTGGAAGAAAGCAAAACAAAGAGCCGCAGAAGTTTCTCAATATAGCAATAAGTATCCCCCCAATAAAGAATTTTTGAGAAAACAAAATAATAGACGGAAATAGTAAAAATAATAATGTCAAAGAATATGGCTACCTTTCAGGCGCTTGTTCTTAATCAGAACTAACTGAACCAAGTCAAAGTACCACTAAACAACAAAAGGAAATTTTTTTCCTTTTGTATGTGAACCTCATAAATGATCATATATAGACCAAACTAGAAGCCCAGGTAACCATTGTTCAATTGCAGAGCCAAAATTTATTAAACAACTCGAGCATTCAAACAACTAACAATTGAACGTTACATATCCTGAATTAGAAAAGCTGTATAATAATACCTTCTAAGACATACTGTTCTATACAGACAACGCAGCATTAACACCGTCTGCCCCTCTCACAAATGATTGCAGTAAACTTTTACTTGTCAAAAAATAAACATAGTAACTTTCAACCAATAAATCCAATTCAGTCTCATGAGAGAGTGAATGATAAGTTAAACCAAACTCCCATTACAGAATTCATTATATCACAAGAAATGGCCAACATACAACGAAACAGCAGCAATGTACTTCATATTCCCATTAAAATTAGCTTAATTACCAAATGCTAACAAATAAATGAAACATGTCAATAAGTCAATCACACATCCAAACCAAAATAAGAATAATAATAACAACAATAAATAAAGTTCTCCTAACCTTGACCAAGAGTAAACTTGAACGGGGTTCCACGATCGCGGCTAGAATCAAACTGAGTACCATCAAGCAAAGTCCCAGTATAGTGAACTACATTACAAACAAACAGAACAACCCAAGAACTGAGAACAAAAAATATATCTCTTTTTTTATTTAAAAAAAAAAAAAAAGAAAAAAAAAAAAAGAAGAACCCACGTCTAATTTGAGCTTGAGAAACCGAAATTCGAGTAGCAGCTCGTAGTGAGTGACATACCTTCAACCTCATCGCCACTTTCTGGAGTAACCCATCCTTCACCTTCCTTAAGAAGCTTCTTTTTCAAGCCTTGATTTCCAATCTCCTTCTCCTCACCAACCTTGAGAGGAACAGTTTGGTCAGGAAGATCCAAGTCGTCGGGCATGTCAGGGGCGGCAGGGATATCAAAATCTTCATCCATGTGGGATAAAATTAAGAGGAAGAAAGTGATGAAATGGAGGTGTGAGATTAGAGTGAGGGGAAGTTGGAGAAATGGAGAGGATTATTAGGGAAGAAGGAGAAAGGAAGGGTTGTTGTTCTAGAGAGTTCTACAAAGTGAGGGTTTTAAGAGATTTAAAGATTTGAATAATTAAATCTTTTAAAAAGTAAATAAATGAAAAGAAGTGTGAGATTAAATTATGGAATGGTGAGGATAGTTCTAGAAACAGAGACTCAAAAAATAAAAAGAATTGTTTTAAACATTATTCTATACCTTCCCCTTTTCGCTTTCCTTACCTTCTTTTTATTTCCTTCCATATTCACTTTTAATTTTGGTTTTTTTTTCTTTTGTTTTCTCTTTCAACTCTAAATAGACCCTTTTCAACCTTTCAAAAAAACAAACTCACTCAAATTGTTATTATTTTAAAATATATTCATCCAAATAAACCAGCATCAATAAAACATATATTAAAAGGGACTAAAATAATATTTATAAATTTATTAAAAACAAATAAAAGTTGAGACTATAAACTTCAATTTTCATTCTAGTATGTGACTTATGATTCTAGACACACCTTATGTGTTCTAAGTCTTAATTCATTGTTAATATATTAGGTTTTGTGTATTTTACAATAATTGTGAGAATGATAATCCAACTTGAGACCTCCATCGAAAAGACTGACTTTGAGGTTAATATATTAGGTTTAAACTCTAATAACTTGTAATAAAAAATTAAACAAAAACAAAAAAAAATAATTTATAATTTGTAGCTTCTTTATACTTTGGCGAAAACACCAAAGGAAAATGAGAAGAATGAATAAAAAGATATTATTTATAATCCTTGTTTGGGAAATGAATAAGTTGGTGGATTATTTATAATATTTGTTTGACTGAGGATTATGATAAAAACGATTTTCTTGTTTGGGAAATGAATAAGTTGGTGGATTATTTATAATATTTTGTTTGAGAGAGGATCATGATAAAAACGATTTTCTTCAAAGGATTATAGGTTGGTGGACTAAGTTGCAACGGATGGGGTTGGCCATAGATCATTATTATATTATCCAACTGTTTTACATTTAATAACCTTGATTCTATTTTTAAATTCAGCCAATTTAATTTAAAAAAATGTTTAAAACTTTAGTTTTTTCCTTCAAAGGGTTTGATTAATATTTCAACAATATTTTTAATTATAACGAGTAACATTATTAATCTTATCAAGAAAAGAGTAGACTGAGAAGAATAATCAAAATGGAAGATATCAAACTTGGAGAAAAGAATTGCTAAGTATCTCTATAATTCAATATAGAGGAAACTTATGTCCTAAGCAGAGACCTTTTTGCCATAAATGTCCATAACTAAAAGCTAATAGGTTTCATTGATAAGGTAAGCAGTAAATCTAAGAAAACCCAAAGGGGAAAGTGGTAGAATGGTTGCTTTGACTATAGCTCACTGTCATCAACATCATTTGAGTTTCCACCACTTGATGGTTTCCCATTAACAGCAACAAGCTCAGTGTCAAATATGAGTGTTGCACCACCTGTAAATTTTGCATACATAAAAAAAAATGAGCTCAACAGAGATTTGAATCTCGACCTTGGAGTCAGACCCGAGGTCATCTGATTAAACCAATTGAACTATGTTTAAATGAATCAAAATTGATAAATTGGTAATCAGTGTCCTATGAGGGCAAATGCTAAAGATTCAAAATCCAAACGAGGACCGACACGAGCTTCCATATATCAGCTTCATCTTTCAGTTTATGAGATGTGATTAAATTCAAATCATGGTTTTGAGCTTTGAGCCTTGAGGTAAATATGAAGCCTCACAAAATTATTGGAGGTAAGTCATGAACTCAATGTAGGTAGTAGGCAAGATACCGATTATCAAATAAACTAATCAACATCAGGGTTTCAAATCTAAACTCAAATGCATAACGAAAATTGTCGTAGTTTCTTTTTAACTCTTGCAATTATTAACTGGCATCTTTTAAAACATCAAATCATCACCCAACTGTTGCCATGTTGGGGTTCACATTATTCATTTTAGAACCAAAAAGTGAAGATGTGTAAAATAAATCAGATTTGAAAATTTAAGAATATTTCTGTGAAAACAGAAGATGCTCATAGTCATAACTTCTACCTTCTTAAATAGGGATATATTGAAATAATACCTGGTATGGTTGGTGGAGAGCCTTGAGGTCCATATCCCAACTTTGCAGGAATTTTCAGTTTCCGTTTCTCACCAACGCACATTCCCAGTAACCCTTGGTCCCATCCTGCAAATGGAAGAATTTCAGTTTTGAATAACTTCCATGCACCATAGCACAATAGGTATTTACTGAGCAACCAGCAAACTGTTCTGCACAGATCTTTAGGTAATCACCGTATTCACATTCACTATATTGAATCTTCTGAGCTTAATCATAACATTTTGAGTAATGCATAAACAACTTGAGACCTACTATCATAATAGACAAATCGTTGCTCAAAACCCAATTGAACCAACATGGACTCCAGGATAAGTTGATAACGGTGACCAAAAAGGAAACATTGAAAACAGAAAATAAAAAGAGCAAAAGAAAAAAAAAACAAATAAACTAACTTGGCAGCGAAAGTTGCTGTCAATGACTAGATGCAACTGTTTTGTAAAAAACTACCTTTAATTACTTGACCAGAGCCTAGCTCAAACTCAATGGGGTCACCCCGTTCAAAACTAGAGTCGAAAACAGTCCCATCAGTGAGCTTCCCCTATTAAATCATATGACAACAAAGATCAGTCAAGAAGATGGAACCGGAAAGAGGAAGCCTCATAATAAAATAAATCAACTGTGCTAAGTCTTCAAATGGACATAATCATATTAGTGAAATTAACAAATCCAATGTTACGTAAATATATATACATATACGAATCCAAACAAACATAAAACTAAAAGCAAGAGTCAAACCAAGCTATTGATGCAACTTACACGGTAGTGAACCTTAATTCTATCACCTTTGTGAGCTTGAATGTCACATGATGCTGGCCTGCCCTGCAAAAAAAAAAAAAAAAGAGTAACTTCAAATCCAAAGAACTAGCAAGAAGAAACTTGAGACAGTAAACAAGAGTAACGTATTCCAGAATCTTAAAACTAGCAGTTCAATATCAAACATTAGTCATTGCAAGCTACGGAAAAAAAATGCAGCTTGTAGACATGCTGACATTTAGCTCACAATTATAACCTGGCCTGTCTGAAATGCCAGTATAGAATGTCACTCGAAACTTATAGAACCTGAGTATATTGAAATATTAAAGACAATCAAACTACAAGATATATCCAAGTGTTCGAGGCACTTGGACCCTCCCAATCTTGACATCACTCCCAAGCCCTAATTCATTTTCCAAAATATCGCCTCCCAAGCATGTTAACCTACTTCCTCAAATAATGCCAAGCTAGTGAATGGAATCAAAAGTGGTAATTGATTTCAGAGACAGACAATAGATGACTCAAAGAAAAAATTTCTATTTCATTTTCTACCCCACAGGCCACAGGCGCAATGACAGCTCGAAGTCAATTTTTTGTGAAGAACATATCACATTCAGATCAAATTAAACCCAAATCAAGACATGGGGAAACCCCATCTCATAATTTGATATCAACACCATCCAAACCCAATGTACAATTTTCATTGAGCATATGGATCTCATATTAACCAAAACGATTTCCCAAAATCAAAGTCTCATATATGTATCAATGACCACAAAGCTTTTACTAGACTATTACAACTTGTAGAACATAAAATCCCTTCATAGTATCAAACATCTTTAACTTCCTATCAAATATGAAATGAGTCCCAGACAGAACGTCGACTAAAATGTACGAAGAAACAAAAACTCATTTCTGAAACCATAGAATAAATAAGCACATTACCGTCACACCAATCTGTAACTCAGTTACATCCTTAGTCGTCTTTGCGTAAACTGAAAATCAATTGAAACCCCAAAAATTGAATGAATGAAAACAGAATTAGGATGAATTAGGATGAGATCTAAATGCCCAGAAACAATAAGGGGAAGTAAAAGAGAAGCACATACTTAAAGTGCATCCAAGCAAGAAGAGAAAAACTAGAGAAGCCTTCATTTGCTCGTCTTGAAACTGTTCTTCTAAGAATGGTGATCGCGTCGATCCAAATAATAATATTTAAGAAGCTGATTAAATTTAATTAAAAGTAAAAAAAAAATCTTTTAACAGAAATTGGTTTCTTTTTATAATCAAGAAATTGGGTGATTTGTCATAAATATAGAGAGACGCGTCAGAAGAAAGCGTTGATTGGGCGATATTTAGACATTTTCGTCATATCGACCAATCACATTTCAACATTTTTTAAATAGATGGAAAATTGTTTTTATCTTCATTTGGAGGGAATTTTTAAATTATATTTATACAAAACTTCAAATAAGTATAATTTGTAACAAATAAGCATGGTTAGTTTTGATTTGATTACCACTCCAAATTTGTAGAAACCTTTCTAAATTTAGTAAAATTAATTAAAATATTTAAATATATTAAAACAAATTAGTTTTATGGACTAATTATATATTGTGAAATATTTTAAAAAAATTTATCATTTAAAATAACTTTTTAAATTTACATGACATCGTTTACATCCGAATTTGTCAAATATTTAGAGAGAGAAAAAAGTTTTAAGTGAGAAACTTCTGAATTTCTTACCATCAAGAAAAAGCATTTAGAAAACATCTAAAATTTAAAATTTAAAATTTAAACGAAAGAAAAAATATATGTTGAATATATTTTAATACTCTTACATCATATCTATTTCTTCCTAATTTGGATTAAACTTGAGTTTTAATAAAGGACGTCTTAATTTTTAGCAAATACAAATATCAATATATATATATAAACTTAAATATTACGATATATTCAATGATAGGGTGTGAGGATGATCAAAATCCTTCCCCAAAATAGTTTGAATTATTCTTTTGACAAAAAAAACTAATAATTGAATAATTAAGATATTTAACATACTCAGGATCAAATATATATATATATAATGAATCTATCAACACAACTTAATCCAAATTATAATTATAATTTTTTTAAGAAGCCAAATTATAATTTTTGTCTGTATCCTTTTGTTGAATTTTTCATCGTTATTTAATAAGTTAAAAGACTTAGAAAACGACATTTTAAATATTAAATTGTGGGTTTATTTCATTTTTATTTTTATCCTAAATTTCAAATAGTGCAAATGTCTCACATAAAAAAAAAAAGTTATAGTCTCCAACACGTTAAGAGAAGCTTACATTTTTTTTTTTAAATCTTCGTATTGAGAAATACTTAAAAAAAAATCTAGTTAAATGCTCTTTTTTTTTTCATAACTTATCTTCTCAAGGAAAGCTTTTCAACAATTGGCATCATAGTTTTAGGTTTGTAGTTTCTTGAACTTATGAGTATCGTTGTAGTTGCGACATTCTTATTTAATTTGAACTTTCACATGAATCCTTTTATTGATAGAGGTTATGATAGTGTGAATACTATGGATTATTGTTTACTATTTGAAGATTTGTTAAGAGTGAAACAGTTATGTCAAGTTTCTCGAGTCCAATAAAAGTTTGATGTGGAGAAATTTGATGGAAGAATTAACTTAGACTTATGATATGTACAAGTGAAGGATGTGTTAAGGTTTCTACTAAAATTTTTAGCTCTTTGACTACCTCTTCTGCTATAAAATTGTGAGTAGCTCCCCCATCGATCAACACCACAACCTCATGTCCCCTTATTTGTCCTTTTATTTTTATGGTTTTGGGCTAACTGAGACCTACCAATGAATTTAACGACAAATTCACTATTTCTGTATTGACTTCCTCAATCCCCTTGGTTTCGATTTCTTCTCCCACTTGATCGGTCTCTTCACTTAAGTATTCCCCTTCTTGGACAACAATGATGTTTAATTCACGTCTTTTGTAGAGGTGCCTCAAGCTGAACCTCTCGTCACATCTAAAACACAAACTGTTTTACTTCTTAATCCGCATTTCATTGTGGGTCATTTGACGGTATGGTTGAGACATAGTACTCTTTGTGCCTGATTCCTACGATGAAGTAATCTTCATGGACAGATACGATGAATTCAACTAGGGTTAATTATAATTGTTCTCGATGTCGCAACTCGATCCGTTGTCTTTGACCCGAATTGACTTTGTGACCTGCTTGGCCCACTACTTGTCATTTTAATTGATAAATTAGGATTTCTGCTTGCCCCATGAATTCTCTTCAATTGCACTGATTGATCATCTTCAATTACTTGGGTCATTTAACATTTTAGTCTCTAGGTCCATAGGATTCAATTTTCGAATTTCACCTTGGATCTCTTCATTCTGACCACACACGAACTTACTTTCGTGGGCTGCATCACTCATATCTTTAAGGCTGATTGAAAATTATTCGAACCACCCCCGGTAGTCCTTCATGGTGGTCTCCTGCTGTAATTTCATTAACCTTACGTGTTTATCTCCCTGGTCGAACGACTTGAATCTTGCCCACAAAAGCTTCTTCTATCCTCCTTCCATTGATACCAATCCAAAGCTTCTTCTTCCAAGCAAAGGACCGTCGCAACCAGCTTATCTCTCTCCGTCAATCTATTCACCACAAAATAGCATTCCACATGATGTAGCCATCCATCCACGTTCCTCCAAATTTTATATGGTGTCTCTTCTTCTAATACTTGCCTTACAACATTATTACTGAGATTTAAGATTAGTGTACCATGGGCTTTATGAGTCTTTTGCTGACCTAGCAAAGCCTTGATTTTTGCCTTCCATAAGGCAAAATCTCCCTTTTCATCGAACTTCTCTATTTCTATTATTGCCATTGTCATTCTCAGATTTATTGAATTCTTTAATCCTCAAAGATTCATTTTCTTGAAAAATCAAGATTCGCTATGATACCAATTTGTTGAGCTTTTCTTTTAATTTGATTTCAAGCTCAAAATGAATGGACTGGAGGACAACTGGAGACTTGGCAGATAAGGAAAAACAAGTAATTGTTTTGTTACCATACACATGACAGAAATCCCCTTTTTTTGCTTTATTATTCAATCTGCACATACGCAAGGAAACGTGAAGTAAAGAAAAAGAAAGTACAATAGGGTTACCTTTTCTTCTCTCCCTTTGCCTTTTGCATGCATCTTCCTCTTACAGACCCTAATTTTAGTGATGTTTGTTTTGAGAATAGAAGAGATGAAAACAAATTGAAGTTGAAGGAGAAGAAGAAGAATACAAGATTTTACATGGTTCGGCCAAAGAATGCCTACATCCACAAGAAGAATAACTTTCCTTGATTTTAAAGATGAGTACAAAGATTTTTTGTTCTCTTTTTCTTTTTTCTGTATCTACTTGTGAAAGAAGTGTATGTAAAAGCTTAGTCTTATTTTTTTTTGAAATACGCCTTTATATTTGTAAAAGAAAATAACAAAAAACTGAAAACTAATATTGTTGGAATTCAATTTCTATCCTTAGGTCAAGTGGTGACTTTAGTTAAATTCTTCTTTTATTCTTTAGTTTTAGGATTTCATTTGAAATTTTCCTATTTGAGGTCAATAATCTATGAGCTCAATCACAGGTTAAAATCAACTTATTAATACGTATTGATGAATAAATACTCAAGTACAAAATAATCATAATATAATTAAAAAACAATTACTTTGATAGCTTAATTCGCATCAAAGTGCGTTAATAATCACGAGATTTATAGTTTTCGAATCCTTCCATCCTAATTGCACTAAAAATAACATTTCAAATATATAATTGATAGGATCGATATATATTTCACGATGTTTCCTACATAATTCTATTGATTGGAAATATATTTTGAGGTATTTGTACTTATTAGAACAATCAATTCATTTATTGTTTCGACATCGACTTTTACTTTAAATTAAATTGACATAAATTTTGACTTACCATCATCCTACATATAATTTTCTTTCTAATTAATCATAGTATGCAAACTTTACCATCAATCACATTTAACATATTATAATCAAAAGAGTACAAATAAAGTTAGGATTAGTTATAAACTTAGTTGATGAGCTCCATAGTTGTGTGTCTAGTAATACGCGTTTTGTGAATTTTAAAATGCATCTAACGGTTGATGTTTAATAGAACCTTGGATGATGATTGAACTTTTAAATTTGTTTAATAGATCTCTCGTATTGATCAACACTTCTTTATAACCCAATAAATTTATTAGTTCACCGTATCTCTCATGATCTTTTTAAAAAGAGAAAATTTTAAAAATAACAAACTTTACAAAATACTTACAACATATAGCAAATTCTATGACTGATAGTTATTAATATGTTATAGTGAGTGAAGACTATCAATTATAGAATTCAAAATTTTGCTATAGTTTATAAATATTTTAATTTATTTTACTATTTTTAAAAATGCCCCTTTTAAAAATGTTATAAAGTCGGACACAAAATCCTAAGTTTATGAATTTATTATATATAAACTAGTTTGTAGACATATAAGTTGATATATAAATTTAGAAATTCGTGAATCTTTAGAATTTATCTTTTAAATCGAGAGGCTTATTTAACCTAAACTTTACTAAAATTTTAATTTGGAACATTTTTAAAAATAGAAAAATAAATTAAAATATTTACAAGCTATAACAAAACTTTGGATTATATCAATGATAGTCTCTAATACTATAACATATCAATAACTATCAGTGATAGAATATAGGTTGTAAATATTTCGTAAAATATGCTATTTTTGAAAATTTTCCTTTTAATTTCTTAAAAATATTAAAACTTGACCAACTAAATTGGAATCTTTTGAATAATGAATATAGACGAAAGGTTTAGATAAAAAAGAAAAGATAAGGATGAATTACAATTTTAGTAAATGAAGTTTTCAACCATAGATACAAAAATGACAAATTTGATAAAATATTTACAGCGTATAACAAAAATTTTGGATTTTATCAATGATGGACACTGATATGATTCTATCGGTCATATTGATATATAGTGATGAAAGTCCATCAATATCTATAATTGATATAACTCAAAAATTTATTATATGTTATAAATATTTAAGCTTATTTTACTATTTTTAAAAATATTCCTTTATTGTGTTTAATTTAAACCTAATAATGTTTTTGTTCTAAAAAAAATTGGGACTAAAATGTGTAAGAATCAAAAGAATTATTGCAAAAAAAAAATAATGAAAAGAACAATATGGAAGATTTTAACCAAATAAATAATTAATAACCATATTCACACTTATCTTAGCAATGTTCACAATAATCCCTCGAAGCTTTTCCATTTTTAGAATCTCCAATCCAGTTCGTGTCTTCTCTACTAACCCTCCAACACTATAACCCGAATCAACCACCAAATTAAACACTGTTTTCACAATCTCAAACAAACCATATGTTGAAGAGTTCGCCACTTCAGAACTCGTATTCACCATCTTCTCTATTAACCTCTCAACAATACCTTGAACTCCTTCCATCCATGAACCAACCCCATCCATTAATGATCCCTTCAACGTCTCCACTAGTCCTCCTATGACTGAACCAGGTTCGTTAAACATCGTAGACATATTCGTCATCGTGAACTCGAACATCCCACCTGTTAAATCACCACTAAATCAAAAAACGTAAGCATATAATAATTGTACGGTACACTTTCAATCATATTTATTTATGTTTGGTTGGATCAGTTTAATTAGATTTAAAGGTTGTTTTAGATGTATAACATAAAACTTCTCCGACTTGTAAAAATCAAAGTGTAACTAAGTTGTGAAGTGTTTTGAAACTTAAAAAACTAAATTGAATTTAACTTTCATCAAACAATTACTTGTAGAGACTAAATACGAGGTAAGATATAAACAATACATTATCTATCCCAATCATTGACTTGATCAACTCGACCATGTCCCCACCTTGGTTTAAAATTTTAATATATATATATATATATATATATATATATCTAAAACAACCTTTAAATCTAATTAAATTTTTACTAAGATATGATTTTGTTAATATTCCCTTTAACAATCTAATGATTTCGAAATTGAGAATGAATTCGTGAACATTTTTAGTTTAAACTCAAACTCTTTTTATTCCTTAATTAATCCTTAATTTAGGTTATAATTTCTCTTTGTTTTTCAAAATATCACAAGTTCATTTTCAATCAATTTATTCTATGACCTCTAAACTTTTCAACTATGTATAAGCCAAAATTTTTGAAAGCGACTAAAAAAACAAAATAATACAAACTTGATCTTGAGCCTCTGACCTGCAAAAGAAGTTGCAATTTCCCAAACTTGTTGAAGAACAAACTCACAAAAGCTTTCAATAATCCCCCTCACTTGTTCAAACAAATTAAACCCTTCCCAAGAACCTTTAGTATTCTCCAAAAGCCCTCCAAAGGCAGAAGCACTTGACTCAACAAAAGACCCAAAAACCACATTCATCACAGCCTCCAACACACCCATTACAAAAGAGCTTATAATTCCAAACCCCATCTCAATTGTGCTAACAAAAATAGACTTCAAAGCTTCACCAAGGCTTTGAAATGCACTCAAAAAGGCCTCGGCAGGGAGTTTAATGGCCTTTAGAAAGGAAAGAATAAGACAAGGTGGGGCCTTTAAGAATAGGCAAATTGCTAAAGTGGATAGGGAGTTGAAGCCATTGATGATGATTTTTAGAGATGGGATTAAGAGGAGGAGAAGGAGAAAAGTTGAAACCATGTGAGAAATATTGGAAGAAGAAGAAGAACAAGGCATTGAGATTTGATAATCAATGGAGGGTTTTTTTTTTTGGTAATTTTGTTTAGGTTTGGACTTTTTAAGAGAGGGAAATGATGGATTGTTGTTTGTTTTTTATTTGTTTAATTTAGTGTATTTTATTTCAAGTTTTTTTCTTTGATTGAGGAATTAAGCGTTTGGATCTTTGAAGAGTTCAATTGCTTGGTGGTTGGTTAGTCATTGAGATGTTTTTAGGAGTTTCTTTCAAGTCAATGGGAATTTGGGATTAAACAATTATATGCATTAATAAATTATTATTTTTTATAATCTTTTAAATGAAGTTTAGTGATTTTTGAAGTCTTGGGTCAATTTTTTTAAGTTGCATTATTCATTATGCAATTTAGTAAGGTTGAAAGAAGCTTCAAAATGGAATAACATGGCAATTTTTGTTTTGGAATAATGTTAGAAAAAAAACAATTAGGAAAAATGAACATCATGGAATGATATTTTTATTATATTAAATTTTTAGGGTACATCGCAATTTTTTTAGACTATTTCCTAAACTTCGATCACATAAAATTATTTCTTGACACTATAAACAAATATATTATTTTGTTTTTCTTTACAAATACATCTCAAATACACACAGTGAAAGAGTCGATGTCTAACCACTTCTACCCTAAACGAGTACAATCAAATCTCATCAATTGCATATATTAGACTCAACAAAGAATATTTTGGTAGAGTTGTATCCATATCTTATAAATATAGTAAGATTTTAATAGGACATCTTACATGGAGATTTATAAACTAACCAAGCCTAAGTCATTGTATAATATAAATCAACCCTATACTTTAATTTTGAAGCAATTTTTTAAAGGAAGTGAAAAGTTATTAAGAATAGAAGAAATAAATATATTATTTACCAAATATAGAGTTTGTGATTAATTTTAATTTTCAGATATGTCAATTATTTAAAATTAAACTTTTAATTTGACCGAAAGTTAGACTGGTGCATGGAAGAAGGTACAAATGTTGATAAATAATTGAGAAAATGAAGTCTAATATTTAAAAAGGAAAGAAAACTAGAATGGTTATCAACTCTAATAAAAAGCAATGGCAATGACTAAACTAAGAGTATCTGAAATTGAATTGCTATTATTACAAAAGGTAATGATTTGAACCTAACTTTTATTGTTCTCATCCTAAGAATGAATTGTGTCAAATGTAAAACTTGTAATGTTGATTTTGAATTACATTTTCTTTGTTATAAAAATGGAAGCTCTTTGGCTCAATGGACATTGTTTGTAGTCCTCCAACCCATTTAGACGAGAGAGTCTCTAAAATTAGTCAAAAACTAGTAGGAGGAACACAGCGATTCAAAGCGATTTCATCAAATCAATCTTCGTCGACCCATAAATATTTCATAATCGATTCGTCTTCCCCATTCCTCGCATAATTCCTCGCTTTCTCAATCTCTCCCAATTTCTCTCTCATTCATTCCATTGCCTCTTCAATCCTCTTCTTCTGACAAGAAAATCACCGAGGAACCTTTTTGACTCTCCTTTCACATACTCCTTTGATTCTTTATATCGCTTGTAATTAAGGTAACCAACCCATTTATTATGTTGAAGTTTCGTCGTGGATTGTAATCTGAAATGAATTCTTGAAATCCTATCACTGCATTCTTGATTGGGCTATTGACGTGATTTCTGGCATGCTTGAGAGGATTGATCTTACATTCAAATATGTGGGTTGGTTTAATATTATAAATTTTGTTGTTTGAATGGTTTTTGTTAGGAGATGGGATTGTAGTTACTCAATTTGAGGGAGTCTACATTGGTTTAGAACTTGGGAGATTGGTGTCTTATGGTGGTGAAAATGTTATGAACTACAGAATGCATATGGAACAGGATGTTTATCCTTTTGCTCTCAAAGTGTGGATGTATTCAATTTCTGTGTATCTGTTATCAACTTAGAGAATAGTTCAACTGGTTACCGTGTCGTGATTTTGTCCAAAAAGATTAGAGGTTCAAATTCCCAACAAGGCATGTTTCTCAACTAGAAAAAGGACATATATTTCGTTTAGCTTCTCTTTTTTTGGGTACTTTTTGTGTTTCTTTTATTGTTAGCAACTTGGTTTTTTTTCCCTTAAAAATGATTTTCCTTGACCTCTCTTTGTCTTAATGAAAATTGTTTTTTTTTTTCCCTTAAAGTTGATAACTATTTTAACAGAATTACTTACTTGGATGGTTGAGACAGGCTAATTGATTTGGATGCTTGGTTGCGTGAAGTTATCTGGGATTCTTATGACGAATACTGCAGCAGCTACTGAGCTGGATGCATTTTATCCAATCAGACCTGAATGCCAAGCAGATATTCCGAAGACTCGCTTTAAAATTAAGGTATGAGAACCTTTAAAGTCTTTTGATCAGTTAAACTTCAAAATGAGAAGAAAAATCCTCTTTGGAATGCTATTTGTGCTAGTAGTTGAGTATTCTGGAATTATTTTCCCAATATACTCACTCCTTCAAAAAATTAAATACATAAAGAAGGGAATATGTTTTGTTTTCAGTTAACTCACTCATAACTTTTTATGCTTTGCACTCCTAGAATTTGATCTTCCTTGTGATGATGACTTCAGTTATTTCAAGTATATTGGACTATGCATACAACTGTTTCTATTTTGTTATGTCGCAGCCGGGGAAAACTCTTAGTGCAAGAAGATGGGATGCAGCATTTTCTAAAGATGGCCATTTGGATATAGCCAAAGTGTTAAGACGAATTCACCGTGGGGTAATATATATTTATTTGATAACAATTATAATATTAACCTTGTATGCATCATTACATCATCTATGTTCATAGTACACCTATTACAATAAACTACTCATAGCACTAAAGTTTATCAGGCTGAATTTTCTCTTTATTTTTAAATTGTTCAATGAGATTATTTGGTACCATTAACAGATCGAGAAGCTTTTTCTCTATTGAACTTGTTGGGGATGGGGAGTTTATTAGGTGCATTACCTCTTTCTACCGTGGTTGAGTATGAAGTACTACCATACCCATTGCTGAGGCACCTTCAGTTTTTAACAAGTTTAAGTAATTTGGGTCCTATTTGTAGGGTTATGTTGGAATGTAAAATTGTAGCTAACTGAAACCTTTTATAAATCTTTTGGTAATGAAGAAGGGCATGGCTCTTCTATAAAGGATTTCACATAAAATCAGACGGATTTATTTGACTCACCACATGCAGCAGTCTTCTGTCTAGCACAACCTCAAATCTTCCAATAACAAGTTTAAGTTCTTTTTAGTTTTGAAAATGGCAATATTCTTACTCTCGGGACAGTTTATTGCTGATTTAATATGTCAAAATGTAGCAAAAGGCTTGTGCAACTATTTCTAACCCTGATTATGTCTTTCGTTGTAATAGGGCATTCACCCTTCTATCAAGGGTGCAGTTTGGGAGTTTTTGTTTGGGTTGTTACGATCCAAATAGCACATTTGAAGAAAGGAATGGAATCAGACGACAACGTAGGTATATTTCTTCATATTTACGCGTGGCTTGTAGAAATAGGAACTCAAAACTCGGTCATAGTAGGAAACATATGTTCCCCTCAAATCATCTTGTAACTTGAGTTTAGTTCTCTTTTCTTACTCATGGGATGGGTTTGAGAAAGTATTCTTTTTATATGAGTGTTCTGCAAGGATTATCAGATCTCAATCTGCAAGTTCTTTGGATTTATAACAGAAAACTACATCCTTATTACAAAAACAAGCATGCTTCTATTTTTAAGTTTTTTCTTTTCTTTCTAATAATATATCTATATTCCCAAATATTAGTATACATTGTACTGCGGTCTTTTTCCACATAATTTGTAGCTTTTTTCAAATGAATCATTTTTCCTTGTCATGGTATTGCATCTTGATTCAATTTCTTGTTTTCTGATTTGTCGAATCAAATAAGCCCAATGGTTTTTTTTTTTGTTTTGTTCTGGAATACTTCAAAAAATAGTTTCTGGATTGTATCTTTGAATTTTGTAAATCAGAAATAGAAACTTTTTTAAACAATAATTACATGTTTGGTGTTCTTGTATTCTAAATCTGCTGCTGCTGAATCTGCTACCAAGTACATTCTTAAAACAGTAAAATGGAATACAACGCTATTTATCCTTAAATTTCTTATGTCAACGTCTTGTTTTTAGATCACCAAGACACCAACCAATGTACTCTCATGATCTTAGGAAGCAGGATGGCACATTTTTTTTAAAAATAATTTATTGACTTTATTAAGGGAGCAATATGGCATCTGGAAAGATGAATGTCAAAAGATGGTTCCAATTATTGGTACTGGAAGGTTCATTACAACTGCTATTGTCACTGAGGATGGACGGCCGGTAGAGGAGGAAAGAAGTAGAAATTTACAAGAAATAGATACCGTGGGCACATCCTCCAGATCTTCTCTAGATGCAAACAATTCTGCTTTAGACAAGAAAGTTACTGAATGGAAGCTAACCTTACATCAGATAGGTAAGGATTTGATTAACGGTAGTATATGTCAACTCTAACGAATAAGGTGGTTTTATTTGTTTATATTCATTCATTCTCATCTTTTTGTAAATATTTGTACTGGATCTTTGATTCTCTCTAAGAATAGAACTTGAGAAATATTTTGGTCCTTGAAAAGTAATTAGTGGGTATTGATGATAAACTAGGAAATATTATTACAAAAGGTACTGTGTCACGCTCTGAGAATGTGTGGTGTGTCCAACATGCAGAAGGGAATGTCTGCTTCTTCTTCTTCTCCTTCTTACAAGGGAAAACCACTCAGAAGGGAAAAAAGTTAGTTTGAGAGAGCCCAATTTTACACTGCAATGCCCCACCCTAAACAACGGAAAGTGCCTTAAACAATGGACGTGAAGCTGTTGTCGTTGTGTTGGAAATAAAATATTTAAAATAAAATAATGGCACGCCAGATGGCATGTCGTGTTAGAGGTGTGTGGGGGCTTGTCAGTGTTGGACAACCGACACTTAGCCATTTTAGTAGTGTCGGAGTTTCTTAGATTCAAAGGAAAGCTTCTTTTCTTTCTTTTTTCGTGCAGTACATTTTCTTTAACTATTGCATTATTCATGCATTTGGAAGAGCTAACTCTATTAACCCATACTCAGAGATGAAACATATTGATATAAATTAAGCACCACGACCTATTGCCGTTTTATCTGTGTGCTGTGCTGATCTTAACATGACAACATGTTTGGTGTTGTAGATGAGATGTAAGTTCTGTTTGAGTTGTGAGCTAGTGATTTGCCCTTTAAGCAAAAAATGGATAATTGTCTGAGGTTCCAATGCTTTTGCCTTCAAGCATTGTATGCCATATCTTACCAATGATTTTATTTACCTCATGTTGTTTTTACGAGTTGTGCTTAACTCAAGCTATAGAATTTGACTTGCAGGTTTGGATGTAGTTCGTACAGATCGAGCTCTTGTATATTATGAGAATGAAGCTAATCAAGCAAAACTTTGGGATATTCTTGCCGTTTATGCTTGGATTGATGGAGAAGTTGGTTATATGCAAGGCAAGTACCCTCCCCCCCCCCCCCCCCCCCCCAATTTTTTCTTAGAGTAAGACAGTGCTTAAAATATAAAAGTAATTTACAAGGCATTATCCAAATTTTCTTTTATCAGATGAAAGTTACATAACAGAACTATTTGGAAATTAAAAATGCTTCCTAATTCACAAAACACAGTAAAATGCTCAAGTCCACTCATTAAAGTTCTTATGAGATACATTCCAATTGGAAGTTCTGATGTTTTTGGCAGGGATGAATGATATTTGCTCACCAATTATAATTCTACTAGAAAATGAAGCAGATGCTTTTTGGTGTTTTGACCATGCAATGCGAAGACTGGTGTGCACTATTATCTTCTTATGTTGGTGATAAATTTTTTTGTACATCTTATGTTCCGGGTTTAATGTGATTATATTACGTTTCTTTGAAAAAAGATATGTTTAAATTACAAAGTTGGATTATAGATTGGGCATAGTTTCAATTTGGTCCCACATGGTTTTGGTTTTAACCATTTCAATTTAGTTCTGAAGGGCTCTCCATGGTTTTAAAAATCATAGTTTGGTTCTCATCGTTAAGATAAATCTCGCAATTTTTTTCATTTTGCTAGCAGTAATAGTGGACTGTTTTAAGGTTAGGGTTGAATAAAACATGGAAGGACATAGGTGGGTTTTTCAATTGGATAAAACACATTTTAGGGATGATTTGTGAGGTTCAATTAATCCATAGAGACCAAATGATCATTTTTTAAAACTATTGTATTAAGATCATATTGGAATTAAATTCAAATTATAAGGATTGAATTGGAATTTTACTTGGACAAATATTTCCAGGATACTTGGCTTTACATTCCCTTCCATAGGACCAAATAAAAACTTATTAGATACAAAATTAAATGTTCAAGAACTTATTGAAAACATAAGTACAAGATTAGATGTGGCCATGGCAAATTATTAATTTTTCAAGTACAGAGATTAAATATGCACATCCTTGAAACGTGAGTAAAACTTTCTCAAACTTAAGGACACGGTTGTACAACCTTTAAGCCTAATCCTATTCAAGTAAAGTCATTTTCTAACCAAAATGAAATGCTCAATGTTGTCAATTCTAGAATCTATTATTTACAAGGCCCCCTTTTCAGTTCTCTCACTCTGTTTTCTTCCCCTCTCCGTAATGGCAGAGAGAAAACTTTAGGTGCAGTACTGGTACAATAGGTGTGCAGTCTCAGCTGAGTACGTTATCACAAGTAATTAAAATTGTTGATCCTAAGCTTCATCAGCATCTTGGTATGGATTTTTCTTTTCAAAATCATCTTCTAATAGTAGGGGACCCACATACTACATTTTTTGCTTATGTTGTTTACCAAGATACAATAGGAGTGATTTCTTCTTCTTTTTGTCTCTCCTTTTTTTGTTTTTCTTTGTTCCAATTTTATATGCAACTCCAAATGTCAGTTTGGAATTACTTATTTGCGATTTCACTCTTTATATCATGGTCATGACCACTCTCCAAATTCAGAAAATGTATGCTGAGTTTCTTTATAATGCACCATTTCAGTGCCTTGTTGTTATAAAAGTTTCAATTTAGTTGTATTGTTTGAACAGTTTAAAATTGGTGTTTATGATTTTAAAAGGTTTAGTTCGGTCCATATGGTTTGATGATACATTAAAACTATTTTCTTCTATTTTTAACATAAATCCTGATAAAGCCAACTACCCTATTAGCCAAATAGGAACCATTAGCTTATTGCCATTTATTAAAAAGTGTTAATATGGTAATGATAGGGTAGCTTAAGAAAATGTTAAATGCTGCATTATACACGTGGTAGAATTCTAATTATGTTGATGAATACTCATCCTAAAACCTCGAAGATGGAACATTCATCATTTATTCATCCATGACGCCTTTTTATTTTCTGGAAGATGCTTTTTTGTTTTGTTTTGTTTTTTTGGTTTTTTGGAAAGCTTTTATTCAGCTCAATGCATTCTTTTCCAAAAGTTGATTTGAGAGTTGAATTAAAATACAACATATACGTATTTCTCATAAAATACCAAATATTGATTTCACATTACTCACAATATTTTTGTCCGTACTACTCTCACTTTTCGTGGTTCTTTTTGGGTTTGAAGTTTGATTTTAAAGATTGTGTCACAGAAGATTATACTTTCATATTTGCAGAGGAGTTAGATGGTGGAGAGTATTTGTTTGCATTTCGGATGTTGATGGTGCTTTTTCGCAGAGAGTTCTCCTTTGTGGACAGTTTATATCTTTGGGAGGTAAAGAGTTATTATTTGATGAGCTTGGTAGGAGATGTGGTCTGGACTTCTTGATGTGAAATGCTGTAACATGTAATCCTGAAAAACATTTGTTGGGACTAATTAATAATGAGATAATATTCTTTAGAAATAAAAGGAAACCAATAATTGAAATAGTGAAGACGTGTCGTGTCTACTACAAGAGCAAACATATTAAAGTGCTATGTGCGCTTAGCTACACGCTATCGCATATTACTACAAAATCTGATTGTCAACAACTTCATGGGATTTTAATGTCTTAGATAGATCTCTGCCATGGAGCTTGAACTCATTTCCTCCCTGTTCCATTACCACCTCAACGTTTGGTATGCCAGCCTGTAGTGTGAACCCAATCTAGATTGATTATAGACATGTTATAAAGTCAAAACCTCGAATTTAAAAGAATAAATAAGCACACTAATTTTTTTTTTTTTTTGTATATCCATGAGTGTTTGGGCCAGCTTATGCACACCTTGACTAATCACATAGGACAATCCTTCTAACCCTAAAACATTTAGTTGTCAAGGAAACCTCAAGAAAATTAACTCTTAGGCAGGTGGCCACTAGATTGAACCGAGGACCTCTTAGTTATTTATTGAGGTTATGTCTCCTTTTTGTAAATACACCGAGTTTGGCCCTGGTTCCTGAGACTTGTTCTTGATTTCTTGTCATGTATTCTATTGTTTCTTTCCAATCTCTGCCTGATAACTATGAGCATTCTTTTTGAGAAAAGAAATCACCAAAGGGAATTCTTTATTCAAAATTTTATTAGAGTTCGCCATTTTCAGGAAAATAAATTAAGTGGAGAGGTCCTTAAATCATTCTTCCATAAATCACTGATTTATCCTAGTAGACCCACCCTTCAATCTTAAGGCCTCTAAACGTATTTCAAGTTTTTCTTGAGACCATCGTTGCAAAACAATATTGTGACATTCACTAATTGAAAATGAGAAAATATGAATCCTAGTTTTAGCAGAATCCTTCACAAGATGAGAAATGAGAAAGTTGGATCATTTATTTCTACATTGTCCCTTCACAAGAAAAGCTTGGTACACTCTGTTTGGTATTTTCGATTTGGAGCTTTGCCTTCCTAGCAAGATTGATAGATGGATGATTGAAGGTCTTAACTTTAGAGGTTACAGCCCTAAAGGAAACATCTTATGGAAATGCGCGACGCGTTCCCTTTTGTGGAGCATTTGGAAAGAAAGGAATAGCAGAATCTTTGACGATAGATTTAATTCTTTTGATTCTTTTTGGACTGTGGTTCAACACACAGCTTCTTGGTGGAGTACGAATTACACCAAACACTTTTGTAATTATAGCCTTTCTATGATTTTCAACAATTGGAAGGCCATTATGTCTTAGTTCCTTAGCTTCTTCCGGGGAGGGCCCTCTCATCCCTCGCCCTTAGGCTGTTCTGTTTTGTTATATGAATATACTTGTCTCTTATCAAAAAAAAAAATAGTTTTAGCAGAATCCTTCAATAAAATCATTGTTACATCTCTCATAGGAAAACAACAAGTAAAGGAGAAAAAGGATCACCTTTCTTAAGCCTCATAAATATACCTCTATTATCTATTACTGTGTTTTAGATTTAGTAACCCTAGAAGCCTTGTATTTGACATACAGTGCTGATAATTCACCAATTTCTCCCTGAATTAATCCCTTCAGGATGGATGACCACTTCCTTATTCCTAGTTAGACAATCTACAATCTTTACTAGATTAGATAGGTGTTGAGACATCCAACTAGGAATCCAAACCAATGTTATTATATGTCTTCTCCAAATTAAACTTTACGACCGAACTCTTCCTCTTGGATCTCTTCCACTCTAAAATCATTTTAAATTAAACCAAATATTAATAACAATAAATCATTTTTCTCTTTTACTTACCCATATCTAGTATTGAACTTTTGGTTATCAAGCATTTTTTATAATTGTTGTACTTTTCTTGCTACATTGATTGAATTTTAAATAATAATTTGCAGATTGATACCAAACAATTTTTTTTTTCAAAACTATTAACTTTACAATTTCTTTAAATGAAAACTGACCTGTTGAAAACAAAATAAAAAGTGGTGGCTATAAGTACTGAATAAATGTTACCCAAATTTTATTTAACCTTTCAAACTTACAGCCTCATTTAAAAAACTGGAGGAGCTCTGTATTACTTAGTGTTGTCTGTGTTTAGGCTAAATATACTGTTAAATCCTTAGGGTGTTTAGGCATAGTCCCTATTGTTTGAAAAGTTTCCTTTAGTCTCTTATCTTCTAATTACACTTTTCTTGTTGGTGAGCGTTAAAATTAACATATATTAAAAGCTTACATGGTAATACTTGGTAAAAATTTAGAGGAAGAACTAGGCCACATGAGGAAAGAAAAGTGAAAATGTCTGTTAATTTCTTAAAAACTCTGCAAAAAGGAATTCAAAATAAGTAGTTGAATATTTCCTCTAAATATCAACCAACTCGGTCAATGTCACGTCGTATTAGTTTATCGTTGACTAATATTAACATTTACTAACTGAAATGGGCACTAATTGTAAAATATTAAAGTAAGGGATCAAATGAACTTTTTGATAAATATGGATGTGGACTAAATTGTAAAAATTCCTGAATGTTTGACATTAGCCATATTTTTGGTATGTATATATTAAAATTTGTTTAACTGATACAGTAATATAGACTGGTTTCAGATGATGTGGGCCATGGAATACAATCCAAATATGTTCTTATCCTATGAGTCAGGATCTGCTTCAAAGGGAGGAGCAGGAACCAGTGGGAACGACAAACACCTAAAACAATTTGGCAAATTTGAGAGGAAAAATGTGAAGATGGGATCCAATGACCAGCAGCTTCCACTTCCAGTTTTTCTAGTTGCAAGTGTTCTTGAGACCAAGAATAAGCGAATTCTCAAGGAAGCCAAAGGTTTGGATGATGTTGTAAACGTAAGTAGGATGTACCTCTCTTTTCTTTTTCCCTCTCATTGTATCTTACCATTCATGATAGAATTATTGTGGATATTTCTTTTTAATGTTTGATCCATGATTTTGGCTCTAGATCTTGGGTGATGTAACTGGAAATCTGGATGCCAAAAAAGCGTGTAATGAGGCGTTGAAATTACATAAGAAGTACTTGAGCAAGGTATGGATTCATGGAGACTTTCACTTGAGTTACCTATTAGTTTTCTACTTTGTATTTACCCTTCCAATACTTGGCTTAGTCAGGTTATGTGACTTAAAGCTCGTACTATCGCATGGATCAACATGAAATAAGCTCGAAAGTTTGTAAACTAAAATGTGATTTAAGTAGAATAAAACAAAATGGTTGGTTACTTTTATTCATTGTTCAAAAGTCCTAATGGTTGTTTACATTGCAGATCAAGAACTGACAAATGATGCTTAAGCCTCAAGTGGTACAAAAATGTAAGCAAGATGATTGCTATTTCAGCAATGGATTCAGTTTTTCCACCATTGTTAAAATTCATCAATTCTCATTCTATTCCCAGTTACCACTCCAAGGAAATGGTGGGAAAATCCCAAGTTTGCTTTCGTATATATGTGAGATGATTGTGTACTGTGACTTTTAGCCCTTTGGATATTAATCTCTCCTTCAAGTCTTCACTCATCCTTTAGATTCTATTTTGTTTCATTGCTTTATAGCATTTATACATTTTTTTGGGTTAAACGTAAGATATTTTTTTGAAGGCTACAAGACTTTTTGAGACAACTTGACCTGACTATTTTATTGAGTTTGTAGGATTTTTAAGTATTTTTTTTCTTTGCCTTTTCTAAGACCAAAAGCTTAACTTCTTTCCTGGCTCTCAAGTCCAAAATTATCCTTCAAAAAATCTAAAAATCCTCTCTTAAGTTATCTAAAATTTTCCTAAAAAATCTAAAATTTCTTACTTGAGTTCTCGTTTTGAGCAGGCAAATCTTCTTACATAAAGCTATAACACATAAATTAAGGTTTAAAATGTTGGTGTTGGTATCATTCCATGAATGTAGCAACTCAAATTTTGACAAAAATTGATTAAGGTAAAAGGTTTATTATATTAGAAAAGAAAATATAGATCTGGTTTTTAAAGTTGTCAAAATGAAGGTAGAGGAAGAAAAATGAAAGATATAGACAACTATCAAGTATCATATAACATTTGATTTTGTTGTTAGGTTGGAGTTCAAAATTATCGATGCACTCAAATTGCAAGGAAAAATTTTGTTATTCGCTGTTAAATGTATAGATCTTAATTGTTGTTCGTGTCGTAGAAGATTCGTTGTCATGAAAACAAAATCGACTTCGGTGCTAAATTGTAGTCACTAGTTACTTTTCAAGATTTACACAACCTTTGATTTCATACGTATGCTAGTTTATAGAAAATCAAATAGATGAAAAAATAGGAAGAATTAAACATTAGAATTGTAGTCATCAAACACTCACATTATTTGTAAACATAATTTTCAAACTTTAAAATTAAAATGATAAAAATTAAAAAGTAGAAGTGATTACAATTACAAGTCATTTTAACAATCTCCCATAGATTAGTAGCATTTTAATGAAAAGATTAACAATGTTTTCTTTAAGCAAAGGAAAGAGTAAACTTAAATACCAATTTCATTCAAATCGAATGGATGTATCGTGTAAGACAACAATTTGACTAAAGAAAGTTAACTTTGCTTTTGAATTTTCAATAGTTATGATTGAGACTTTTACAGCCAGTTTTAATTCTTGTTTTTCTTTTTTTCATGATGTAATAGTAAATTATGTGCTATTTAAAGTCATATACTACAAAAAAACTCGAAAAATTTACATAAACTCATACTTACCGACTAAAATATTACTTGTAAAGGCGGTTTATTTTCAAGAATATTGATAAAATATTTAAACGTCTAAAAACTATAATCACAAGTATATGTCATTCTTAGATAACCATGTTTGTTTTGTAGGAATAATTGTAAAAAGATAAAGTAATATTTAGATAATTATGTTTGTTTTACCGATAATTTCTACACGAGAATATGTTAAATTGCTCATAGTTTATAGTTAATTTAATATAAGTTCAACTTGGTTTATATTAATTTGAATTTCTCAAAATAATTTAAGGTTTTTTATAAAATAAATACTTATTTAAATTTAAATTTAAATATCTTGTTTTTAGAAAAATAAAACAACTCTAATATAACGTAATAAAACAAAATACATAGTTGATAATATTTAATTTAGGAGAATGGTAAAAAATAGAAAATTTGATAAAAATATTTATAAAACTATACAAAACTTTAGATTCTATAATAACAAACCTTTGATAGTCGATGCTATATTCTTCTATCAATGACATTGATAGCGAGCGATAGAAGTCTATCATTGGCTATCATGGATAAAATCCAAACTTTTGTTATAGCTTGAAAATGTTTTAATTTATTTTGCTATTTTTAAAATTTTAAAAATAAATGGTGTACATATAGGAATATTGAAAAAAAAATTTAAATGTATTTTATAAAAAAGATTTTTTCAACGAAATTGAAAAACCCCATATTTGATGAGTGCATTAAAATCCAACAAAAAAATCATAAAAAGTGAAAACAATGGAATAGAATTTAAGTGAAATTTAAACAAAATGAGTTTAATATTACCATACGGAAACGAGTATCTAAACGTAATATTTGGATAGATTAGAATAAGTGTGATTTTAAATAGTGATAAAAATAGATGTAGGTATGATTTAAGAGAAAAAGAAATAAAAATGTGGAGACAAAAAACAAATAAAAGGAAATGAGAGAGAAGGGAGAAGAAGGGGTAAGAGGGAAGAGGGTATCTGATTTGACTGGAGTGAGTATTGAGTGAATGTGTGGGACAAACCCAAAGTGTCCTTTGTGTATTAAAGGCATGTGAATTAGTACTCTCTCCATATCCATCAACCCCTTCTTTCATTTTCGCAAATTCATCCTCATCGACCCTTCCATTCCAACAACATTTCTACTTTTCAATTACTTCAATTCTATCTTAGCTTAACTTTGTTTTGTATCGTTTTCAAGTTTAGAAAAATATGTATATTTAGGCTCCGTTTGATAACCATTTGATTTTTTGTCTTCATCTCCAAAAAATATGCATATAGACTCACTATTTTCACATCCAATTTAACCATTTTAGTGTTCTTGAGTTTTCAAGAGTAAATTTAAGAGATTCCTTTCAAATAAGAAACAATTAAATGAAAATTTGATCCTTTTCACTAATTTTTCTCTCTCATTCTCTTTTATTCATAACTATACAATATAGAGTGTTTAGAGTGTTTGGTGTTTGAGATGTGCATTCTAAATGTTTAAAAATATGATATATTCTAAAAAGATATATCTCTTAAACCAAAATACACCATTCGAAGAAAAATATATATATATTTATAAGTTCAAGTGACTTACAATTACAATAACAATAACAATAATAAGAAGAAGAGTTTAAAGAAAAAGAATGAATTTGAGAAAAAGAAAAAAAGATTAGACATTAAGAGAAAAAGCAGAGAGCAAAATTTGGAAGAGGATTGAAATATAAAAGTAATGAAGAAATTACCTATGACAAACACATCTATAGTGATAAGCACTATTAATTGGGTCATTGCCTTCAACAGGAACTTGCTCAGCTCTACATTTGTATTTGCATCCTCTACATTCATTGTAAGTACATGTTGGTGCTGTTGAACCAATCATCACCCTTCTCCATTTCCTCAACCTTTCTTTTCTACCCTAAACTCCATAAATATAACACTTCTAAATTAGCTCTTTAATTACTACTACTCCTCCTTCATTTCAATTTGCTTTCTCTTATATATCATTCATACCTCCATTTTCTTTCAATTATGATGATTGTATGAGAGTGACCAAAAATAATAATATATGTTAACTAAAAATGTTAAAACATATATATATATATATATTTGTCTCTTTCTCCTATCTAAAAATTGGAGCATGTGTATATAGAGATTAAAGTAGTTTGTGAAATGAAAGTTGAAACTTAATATAATAAAGCTTTTATAAAGACAAGTTTTTCAAGTTTCTATATATATGAAAATAAAATATATTATTTTACTTTTCTTTTTATATATATATATAGAAAAAAGGTAAAATAAATTACACTATAAAAGTGAATTCAAAATTTTGAATTTTTTTTTATGCTTATTTCATTATATTTTGGTTAACTCTTATTTTATAAATATAGATTGAAACAACCGTTCATATAAATTTTTATTAATTAGAAAAAGAAACATAAAAAAGCCCCTATATCAATGGGTAATTTAAAAACATGAATTAAAATCACTATAAGTTGTTTTTATAAATTAAAAAAAAAAAAAAAAGGTTAATCCAAACAAAAGATAGTTACACCAAAAACTATAGTTTAAATTTCAAATTTGAATGAAAATGACACACAAAATTAAATCAATACCAACACAAAAACAAAACTAGTAGAAGTAAAAAGAAATTAACAATAACATTATTAAACTAAAGGTAGAATTCGAAAAACAGTATTGTTCATGTGAAATATATAGGGTAGAAAAAAACGAGATTATTTGGCTAATGCGACTAACCTCGAGTGGGAGTATTGTTGGTTGTAGAGAAGAGAATTGGGGTACTGGCCGATCTCGAGTGGAGAATCCTGGAACCAAAAAAAGAGAAGAAAAAGGTCATGTGAGTGAAAAAGGTGAGAAGATGAATGAGGAGAAAAAGAGAAAGAGATAAGAGGGAGAGGGACCTTGCACTGCCATTGTTGAGAAAAGAGAGGTAATAAATAGGGTTAGAAGAAGAAGAAGAAGAAGAAGAAGAAGAAGTACTGAAAGTGGTTTTGCAGCTTTTGCCATTGGAAAAGAGAGGATAAGAGAAAAGAAAAAGAGAAGAGAAGGTTTTTGAAGGAAACAATAATAATGGGAATAATGAAGAAAATATGTGTGTATATATATATTTGTGGTGTGAAATAATATTAATAGTTGTGTTGGTAAAGGAGATAAAACTTAGAACAATTAATGTTAAAATTATATATATATAAAGGGAAAAAAAAATCTAAAAATTAAAACAAATAAATATAACAGCTTTGGTCCCCATCCCCACCTTATACCCATAGACCTTCTTCTGTCCCCACTTCATGGAATCATCTTTCATCCACCAAATTACAATAATGCCCCCCCATTTTTCAAACTATATACACACACCTATACACATATATATACATTTCTTTGCATATTAACTTAAACATATTAACTTTGTACAAGACTACCTTCTTACTCATCATCAAATGAGTTTAAGAGCAAACACTATCATCTCCACGTGCTACATAATCCACCCATTAGATTGGCGTCTCAAAATAAAAATACATTAGAATTTTCACAACGCACATGAGTCACTTATTAGGGGTTAACTTATAGAGCATGCAATCAAAATGCACGCGCCTTGTAAACCTACTCTTTTCGGTATTTTGTCAAAATTATCTCTTACTCAATATTCCCCTCTTGAAGAATTTGAGGAGACTACACAATTAAATTATAAGATGTTGGTCTCTAGACTATAGGCTTTATCTCATTTTGTTATGATATAAAAAAAATACTAAATTATATATATGTCTAAAGTCATACTACAAAGGAAAAAAAAATGGTGAAAGGGAGAAATAAAGTCATTGATATTGAAAGAGAAAATAAAAAGATTGAACGTAAAATGCGTGTGGAAGAAAAGAGAATGAAAACCACTCAAACAAGTTATGGTAGGGAAAACAAAGACAAAAACAATAGAAAAAGCTAATCGGGATTTTTTATGTCGTGTTTGGTAAACAATTTTTTTTGTTTTTTGTTTTAAAATTAAGTTTATAGACGTTACTTTCATCGCCAGTTTTTTCTTTTTAGATTCAAAAGCTAAAAAGAGTAGTTTTTAAAACCTTGTTTTTATTTTTAAAATTTGACTAAGAATTCAACCCTTGTAATTAAAAAAAGTATAAATTATCGTAAGAATTGGAGAGAAGATATATTTAATTTTTGAAAATAAAAAAACAAAAAAACTCAATAGTTACACCATAAGTATAACAGTGAAACCTTTTTAGTTTGAAATGGAGTCCAAAGAGAAGTTCAAAATTCCAGGAAGGACGACTCTCATGAGAGAAGGCTAGAAAGCTTGATAGAAACAAAAAGAAATGCACAAAATAAAATGATGAAGAATAGAGTTGTGGGAGAGAGAGGAGGATATATATTATTGAATGATATATAATGATAATGATCCCTCAATCCTTGAAGCTTGTGAGCTATCTTTCATAGGCCTCCAGAGCGAGGGTTTCCCACCTACATATCAATATGCACGACTACATACCTTCTTCATTGTAATTGAGAATTGTAGAGTGTAGTTGAGATTTCATAAAAAAAAATTAGAAAATTTGTCAATACTTTCATATATGTTTGCAAGTCTTAGCTCAGGTTCCAAATGTGGCCATGATGTGTATGGATACACTTTGCATCACTCACTACCAAATATAAAAAAAAAAAAATAATAATAAAGTTTTTGCAGATGCCCCTGATAATGCATTGGGTAGAGAATAAACGCCAACGAATAAAAATAAGTTGGCTTAAATGGTATGATGTAGACGCCATGTTGTAGGTGTCGACATATAGATGGAGTCTATATCGATGCTCATTAGTTAGGCGTCGGGATATACCTTATTTATGCTGACAACTATACAACTTGGGCTTTGGCATAGGTTCGAAACTTAAATCCCTAACTTTTTTTTTTTCACTTCAACTTCACGTTCAATCTTTCTCCCTTCACTTTGGCTACCCCCCACCCATCGGTTTTTAAGAGCCACCACACACCTCCCTCCGTCCACCCTTTCACTTTCAACGTGACCCCTAAGCAAATAAATCTCTTACTGTAACCCCTCATCTTTTTTTTTTTTTGTAAGTTTTTTCTTCCCAACATCTTTCATCCACTCATTAATATGATGAAACCACGTTGAGTTTTTATGTTTTCATTCACTCTTTACTAATACTTAGTCTCTCACATTGTTTAATCAAAAAAAGATAACAAAAAAATTATATAGATCCATACCTTCTCCTTTTAAATTGAAACAATAATTAGCTAAGGTTTAAATTACTTAAATTCAACTCCTAAAAATGATGGTTATAAATTAATTTTCTCATTTAAGTTTTGTATTTACTATTAGTTAATTAACTGTAAATTGCATTATTTAAAGGTTATGTATTGAGGTGATTTGAACAATGTAGGTCTAATTAAGTACCTCAAAACATAACATTAAGGTTTAGATTTTAATTTAAAATGTTTTATTTGTTATTGGACAGAAAAGGAATTTCAAGAGAGACATGAACAAATCAAATATTTTTTTTTTATATTGGTGATAAAAAGTAGTAGGTACTAGATGGATCTGCCAAGTTCTATATAGAAGAATCTAGGACTTTATTAATAATAAAAAAAAAACCTTAGAAATTGATAGACAATTCATTGATTGCTACCAAATTTCAAAACTTTACAAACAATGACAAATCTCTTTCATTCATTTCATGCCTACCTCTTTATTACTTCAATCATTCAATTCACAACCTTTTCAAATTTTCATATTTCAAACTCTTCCCTTTTTAACTACACCTTGGGTCGTCCCATATAGTAAGTTGTCTAAATTATATAAACTATAATGTTCCTAGATTTCATACTTTGTATTAAAAATTGTTTTGAAAGTTTCAAGTATTCTAAAAATACTAAGATGGGTTTAAAATATTTTTATAGTTAGTTCTACGGCCTCTTCATTTCCATCTATTTCTTCTATAATTTCTTTAGTATTTTAATACTCATCTTTTTGTTAATTATTATCTGAAATAAATAAAATTACATAATAAGAAAAAATATAATAAATAAAAACACCTAATCATTTTAAGACTTAAATATTTTAACAAAGTTGGAAGTTAGCAGTTGAATGTGTTTTAATAATTAAAATTCATTGTTTGACTATTTATCGTTTTAGCTTAAATTTGTATTTAATTTGAAAGAAATTAATGAACACTACAATTTTTTTTTAAAAAAAGTTTAGAAATTGAACTTTAGACTTGTCTGTCTAATTGATTGTATAGGTTATGAGCTTTTAGTTTATATCACTAGAGGAACCTTCACCTTTTCAATAATTTTAAGACTTCCAAATCTATTGACACTATAACAATTTTTATTTATCTAATAGAAAACCCTTTAATTTATACATCAAGACCATGAATTAAAAAAATAATGTCTAATGGATAAACATCCTATAGATACAACATAGAAATTTTAAACATATAATAAATTTATTTTTGAAATTTAGGAACCATTAGATCTAATCTTAAAAGTTTAGCTAGGATCAATCTTGTAATTAACTTTTGAAAATAAAAATATTTTGAAGTGTGATTTTGAAACTTTTTCTATTTCTATTCATATCTTTTCGATCATTGTAAATAATAAAACTTCAGATTCAATGTATTTTGTCAATTTTTTTTATTTATACTGTGGTGTCTTAAATGAATATAAACACTAAGTAGGACTTAGTTTAGTTTTTCTAAGATCTTCCTTTTATAATTATTATTACCCTTAAGATATTAAGAGGTATAATTACACTCTTTCAAAATTAACAATTGATCTCTTAAACTTTTAAAAGTGTTAAAATTGAACAAGTAGATAGTACTTGTAAAGTTTGAACCCAAATGATAATAAAATTGAATTATCGAGTTATACGAGTATATGAAAGTGGAATTTTAAAAATTAAAGGAATAATTATTGTGAGTAGATTTTTATAATTTGGGAAAGAATATGTTTGAAGGTGATGCAAAGGAAGGAAAAGGGAGATGTGTTGTGATGAAAGGGAGATGGGTAATGGGTATGTTAGGGATGAGACGAGTTTGTAGGACTCAATTAATTATGTCCTTCACTCTTGATGGACCCAACTCTTTTTTGTGTGGGTTACATATATAGATTCCCTTTGTAGCTAGGGTGCCTCCCATCCATCAAAAATTATTCAACCAGGAAGCAACCATATTCATTAACGACTTTGTACTGTTCATCAATGTGAGAGAAAAGAAACAAAAACGTACGTTGCTTTGCTAACTTAGTTGGTTAACATTACTAACTCATTCTACTCCCTCACCTCCGATGTTGAGTTGAGTTATTTTAACTCAATTCTCACTTCCTTTAATGTTTTCAATGACTTTAAACGGTTATATGAATGATATCATTAAAAAAAATAATAGAGAAAATATAGAACCTAATATGTAAAATAAATTTTGAGTCCAATAAATTCAACGAAAAATGTTTTCTTAAGCGATTTGAAGAAAATGTGTATTTATAGACTATTTGTGGTCATTCGGAATTGTGTCCCTTCTTCAAGTTAGTTATTTTTAAAAGACGTGTGCACTTATGAAACATAATACAACTTTGTACATGAATGGTCACATACCATTTTATTCCAACATAAATTAAACTGGTAACTTTGACAACCAATATAACAATCACCACTTGCCTAGCTTTTGTCGTTGTCAGTATACTCTGGCATATACCACCTTTGATGACAACTCGAGTGGCAAACTTTAGCAAAGTCCATCTCCAATAATGCTAAGTACTCTAGAGATGTCTAGTTTTGACAATCACCTTCTATGACTAACTCCATCTACCAACTTTGTTTATCATTTTTCAATGACTAACTTAATGACCCAACTTGCTCATTATGTATACAAAGAAAATTCAATAATTTTCTTTTCTTGTATAGTAATTTTTTATAAGTCTTCTGTGATAAATTGACATTCACAAAATAGTTTGAGTATATACCAAATAAAACTTAAAGTTACGTGTAAAAACAATTTTTTATTTTTTATTTTTTTGAAGAAAATGTAATCAAACACTTGAGAAAATTTCTCATGTAAATGATATTCTTTAAAAACCATTTTCCCCTATAGTTTTTTTTTTTTTTAGTGTTAAAAGTTGATAGAATTATCTATTTTAACATGAGGATATGCATGTTTGTTGACACATTTGTTACTTTTTAATTAATTTTAAAAAAATAAGGGTATTTGGTAATTAGTTCATTAAGAAACTTGTATTTGTATTTAAAATAATGAAAGAAAATTGAAAATTAAAAAACAAAAAGACTTTTAAAAAATACATTTCTGTTTTTTGAAAATAGAAAATAAAATAAGGTTATACCAAATTATGTGGGTTTTTTCTGTGAATAATTAATGCTGTTATTTTTTTAATATAGTAAAATAAAATAAAATATATAAAAAATAGGACATTTTAAAAAATAGCAAAATAAATTAAAATATTTACAAGTTATAACGTAATTTTAGATTCTATTAGTATCAATAATGTAAATATTTCGTCAAATTTACTATTTTTTATAATTTTTCTACAATATATCATAGTCTATTTATGATGAGATGCGATAGACAAAAATATGCTACTATCTCTGTCTATATATGCCATGATCAACAAATAGATAGTAGTCTATCACATATAGATGATGATGTTTTTGGTATATTTTGTAAATATATTTTAGTTCATTTTGCTATATTTGAAAATAACTTTTTCATTAATAGTGTTAAATACAATTAATATATTATCCTTCATAAATTAAAACATTCCAAATTTTTCTTTCGTTACATTTAATTTTAGTTGATTTTTGGTAAGCTAACAAGGGACATATATATCTAGAGATTATAAGCTCCAACGTTACAAAATTAATTAACTAAACTCTTTCATTAATTAATCTCCATTCATTAATAGAGGGCAAATGACTATAGACCTACACTGGACAGGTTATGCTAATGGGTATAACCATTATAAGCAAATTAATCATTCATGAGTTGTTTGAAAATATAGTTGGATCAAAAGTTCGTTTTAGCCATGTAATTTCTAATGAACAATTTGTTTAGGGTTTAATCATAAACTAAGTCTCTGAGTCTTTATTCTCAATTAAGTCCCAAAGTCCACTTAAAAAAACTACACACCTACTTACTCTATATAATGAGAATGAGTAAATTTCATCCTTATTCTCAATTAAGTCCCCAAAATGGCATATTGAGTCAGCGACTTTAGTCACTCTTCAACTTCAAGGGTCATCACTTAAGGAACTATTCATCTACTTACACTTTATATTTTTGCGAAATTATGTTTTTAGCTCTCTATTTAGCTCAACTCCCGAAATAGTTAGCATGTTGAGTTGTCAATCCTCACTTATATAGTGAAAATCTTTGACGGTGTAGTTTTTCTCTAGTTTAGAGTTTTTTCACGTTAATTTTTCTTTATTTAACTAATTTATTATTTTTCTACTTATTCCAACGGTAATAGTAGAAGATTTTTTTCCCAACAAACAGAAAACTTAAATGTTTAGACACATTGGATTCTCACTAATGTTTGAGTTACTCAAGTCGACATTGTCGAACGGGTAAAATTTAGCGACAACCATTAAAAATTTAAGGATTTATTTTGTAGGGTCTGAAAAAAGAATCTCGGAAAGGTGATGCCAAAAAGTAAGCGACATGTTGTGATGTTAGGGGGTGTAAAAAGATGGTAGGACATATTGTCTCTGGTTTATGGGGTTACCCTACTTAGATTATTCCATAAGTTTTCTTTTTCCTTTTGTCTTTCCTTTTAGCCTTTCTTTTACACCAAATAAATATTATTTGTCTTTTTATACTTTTTTTTTAAAAAAAAAAAAAAGGAAAAGAAAAACTCACTTGTTTTTCATTTTTCCATTTTCCATGGTTTAAAAGCAGTTTGGTTAAGTTTGGGGTTTAGGGTAGTAGGACCTTCAAAAGAAGGGAAGGTCCTAACTTACTTGTTTCAATTCCTTTTTACTTTTTCCCTAACCTTATCCTTTCAATTGTTATCAAATTTTAATCTCATTTTAAAAGTGGCAATTTGAAACTAATTCTAAATATAAAAAGAAACATAACTTTCCATGCAAATCTAGTCTCATTTAGATTTAAAAAATTTATTATTGCAAAACTAGAATTAAAAAAAAAAAAAAAAAACTAGAGAGCTTTTCATGTGGTCATATTATATATATATATATATATATATGAGAATGTGGCTCACGAATTGTGACAATTCTTTAAAGAAATAGAGATAAATAAATGAGACAAAACTTTAAATATGATTTCTAAAACCAAAATACTGAAAAACTGATACATAGATGCGAAAACAAAACTAAGTTCTCATATGACATGTCACGAGCCTTTTTTGTCGCTCGCCAACTTTCCTCTACCCCTACCTGTGTTTGAAATATTAGATATAGAAATATATACTCGGTAAGGAACTCACTACTATTCTGCTAGGTGTCTATTAACTTTTCATTAAGACCTCGTGAGGAGGTATCCAAAACTATCGTGCTTTCGAACATATACAATCTAGTGAACTCGTAGGAACACTCTCATCTGTCGGTGAACCTTAAGAAACATCTATGATGTTGAGCTGTAAGTGATCCCGTTGAACCACGCATAATCATGTTCATGACATACAGGTAGTCTCGTCGAACGCACACGATCATAAATTTGGGAAAGGTGGGTGATCCCGAGGGACACTCATTTAGGTACAACCTTAATAGACAAAGTTAACATAACACCATAGTCCATAGCATGTAGCAACATCATAAATATCATAAACATGACATGAAATATCAATCATAACGTTTTTAATCATGTGATTAATATATAATGCATAATCATTAGCATAAGCATATTGGTCACCATTAACATTATCATATTATGAATTTTAGCTACCATCAATGCATAATAGTAAATACATGGAAGCTCTTAAATTCATGTTCGAAGGTGTAGTAGTAGGATCTCTTACCTTGAGATTAGCCAAAAGTTTATTCCCTAGCTAACAATCACATTTTTTCCAACAAACCAATTCAATCTTGATGAGAAAAATTCATCATTTAAATCTTCAAAATTTGCCAAAGGAACTTAATTTACCAATCTTAACCAAAACCGACAACAGAGAGTTATCTTAATGAAGAAGATGAATAATCTTTTCTTTTTCCTTCTATTTTCAGTTTAAGCATTTGATGCAATTTATAAACCAAAATAATAATATTTATCATTATTATTTCATTTTCCTTTTAGAATATATATATAATACAAATATACACATATATTTTTATTTTCATTCTTTTTTTTTAATAAATTCCTTAAATGCACAAAATCATATACATTTATAACCATTACTAATAACAATAATACTTCTTTATTATTATTATTATTCTCTCACCAACGTATATATTTATTTAAATCATTATTCTTTCTCTCAATTAAATATATCATATTCTCTCATCATTAATATCTTAACTTCAACCATTATAATTATATTTCATCATATAATTAACTTTACTTTTTCATATGAATTATGGATATTCTACTAAAAATTCAAATTCTTAATTTTATATATATATATATTTCATATATATATATATATATATATATATTTTATATATATATTTTATATATATATACTTAGTTATTTCAATTCCACCAAAATCAAGTTTTTCGAGCAAAACCCGAGGTCAACTTAAATTCTCAATTTTTTGAAATATATTCTCCATTAAATCACTCATTTTAAAATATCATAATTCCAATATGAATTATTTTGACACAATAATTAAATTTTAGCTCCAATCCTTAATATAACACCTAAATAAATTAAGATAATTAATAAAATCTTCTTAAAGATTTGAAATATTACATTTCTTTTCCCAATTGATATTCCAATATATAATTATCAATTTTTCTTTTAAATAAATCATAGTTCTTTTCTTTCCACGTTTACCCAATTATAACAACTTATCTTCACGATCAATATTTATCTTTTTCCAAAATAATTAATTATCGTCCACAATAACTAATTTTCAATAAATAAAATTATCTTTACTCTTTTTCTTAATAATTATATATGCATGACCACATATACATCATTATTAAGTCTCTTACAAAAAATTTCATTCTTTAATTTAATTAAATAACCCTCAAACTATTTAATTAAATTGAATGTCAACCACACCAAAAATCCAATTCTACTCGTTAATTAAATATTCAACCAACAAATATTTAATTAATTCTAATTCTACGAAACCACACGTTATAAATCAAATAATTCAAATTAAATATTTAATTCCACAAAACCACAAATTACAAATTAAATATTTCAAATTAATGTCTAATAATTTCAACCTAATTAAATAAAATTAAGATAATTAAATTCAATATTACCTTAATTTTTAGGACGTACGTTACAATATTCTCTCCTTTGAGAAACTTTAAGCATCGAAAGTTCTAATTCTCGAATAGCTCGATATACTGGCTCTCATGTTATAATTAATAATATTTTTCACCAAATTCCAAAATCTTTAATTAAATAGTACTCATATATATATATTTAATTAATCCAACACATTACACCCGATAAATTTCTTAACTAATTCTAATTTAAATTAATCTAATACCAAATAAATTTCATAACTTTTAATTCCAATTAATGAAACATTCATAATAAGTTCATTAAAATTTTGGGGTGTTACATAGGGTTCTCATAGACCGAAATGATCAATGTAGTCCATAATGTCTTTGGTGTTGTGATTAACCTTTTGAAAGCTTTGTCTCGTTGACTTTCCAACTACACAATGCTCACACAAGGAAAGCTTTTCAACTACTCCTTTATGAATAATACCTTGTTCGGACAATATTGTCAATCTCTTTCCAATTATATGGAAAAGTTTTCTATGCCATAAATCTCCTTTAGTTAGCTTATCATTAGAAGCAATTAGGCAACATGGTTCATAGATACTTATTTGATAAGAAAGAATCCATTGATTTTTATACCAATAAGGACAATTTTGGAGTCTTTCAATATTTCAAACTTTTCTACAAAACTTTTATATTCACAACTTATGAAGTCTAACATACCCGGAGAAATTAGATTTATTTTCAAGGATGGAATATGTCTCACATTCCTATGAAATGTTGTTGTCCCATCTTTGAGTTTAAGTGTAATCAATCTAATGCTTACAATTTGCAAGCATTGTCATTTCTTAGGTATACTAGGTCTCCATTCCATCCAATGCGTTCGTAGCAACATCAGAAATTAAGGAACTCCTAACTCCGTATTGAATGCATGTCAGGTTAAGAACTCCCGACGCACTTCATTCTTGTGTCAAGAAATCTTCTCCCAACGCATTTCTTCCAATCCATCGTGGTCCTTTATGCGTCGAGAGATCATTTCTATGCATTTTGATATATATCCCAACAATTTGCTGCGTTGGGAGAGCCCTCATTTCTTGTAGTGTTAAATACCTTATCATTTACATGTAATTAGAGTGTTATTGATCCTTTATTCCTTTGTGCATGTCTTAAGTATCTATCACGGCTATGCAAGGGAGTTTAACAAACTTTAGTTAATTTAATTTGAATTTGAATTTGAATTTTATTTTATTTTAATTGAAAAAATGATTGTAAATAGCAAGATTTTTTAAAATGTTTACAAAATATAATAAAATTTATGTTCATTTTTACTATATTTAAAAAGGCCCCTTTAAATTTTAAATGGACATAAGACACTCCACTATAAACCCTTTAAATTTCCATGAGGTCATCACTTAACATAGGATTGATTCAAGCTAAGTACATTTAACTTTAGAGTTCCTATGATTGATCCACGAAAAAGGAAAATGTAACTTGTTGGTATAGGTAGTAACTTTTAATTTTTTAAAACATTTCTTAATCATACTTTCATGTCCTCAAGATCCCTTTCATTTAGACGTGACATTAGTTCATTCATGTCTCCTTCCTAAAGTCGAGACGTTACAACATTTAAAGGAGCAACCTATTTACTTACCCTAAAGGAAGGAAGAAGTGAATTCTATCTTGTGACATTATGTTCTCCTCTCCCAACTCAATATCGTCCTCAAGACGGTAGACTTATTAATTCAACAACTAAGATCACTTCCACCGATACAAATCAATGAACAACCCTCATGAGCAGGAATTCATAACTCACCTAGAATTCAAATCTAGTTACATAGTTATTGTTTGAAATACTTAATTAATAGTGTTATAACTAGATATTATATAGTTCAGGATCAGTCTTCTACAATCTCACTATATAGGACACCCTCACTGACATGTCTATATATGAACAATTTGGATCAAATCGTTTGTAGCACTTACAACTATAAAGAAAAAAAAATCTTAAAAAACATCCTTACTATTAGTATTTGGATGAAAATTGTTAAAACCTTATTTCAAAATATTCCTAAACTTTTGAAAGTTATTAATACTTCTAATCTTTACAACAAACTAAAAAAAATGTGTTTTAGCATAGTCAATTTCGTTTAAGTTTACTTAAGTGGGAAAACAACCAATTTTAATATAGATACCCTTCCTTTTCTTGTAGGTCATTATGCATAATCTCATTTCTCTCTCTCAATTGTAGCATTAGTACACTAAATTTTTTAACAACCAAACATAAACAAAAACTCGAAACGCATGAATAATCAAATCAATAAAAAAAGACAAAGGAATATCAACTTATTTTATGATTAATTATATATAAATAGTTGAAACTTAAAAGAAAATGAGTCAAGGAAATAATTACCTTTCAAATAATTTCATGAATAGAATGTAAATTTAAGCTTTAAAAAAATATGTGAATGAGTTAGTTAAGTTAGTTAACACCAAACTTTGAACTTTAGATGGAGAGTCTATTGTTTTCAAAGTTGCATTTTTTTATTATTCAAACAGTTTGTCAACAGGTCGCTTTCAAGCAAGGTTTCAATTTCCCATCAAAGAAAACAAACTCTCAGATGAAACAAACAAACTCTTCAAGAAAATCTCAACTTCAAAGTATTCCAAAACCTCAAACTCTCTTTTAAATCTCTCTCAGTTCATACCATAAAATCTCCCCAAATCACTTCTCTGAAACAATCCTTTTCCCTCCATTAACAACCTCTCTTGATTATTTCCCCCTCTACTTACCCAAGAAAAGCATCTCAATCTTCTTCTTCTTTTATATCTCTCAATCCATGTCTCTTCTCCTTCACCATTCAATCCCCCCATTTCCCTCTTTTTTCTTCCTCCACGCTCTTCCATGGCCGCCCAACAACCTACAGTCTTCACCCCCATCACCTTCTCCAAATACTCCAACAGGGTTCTTCTAAAAACCCTCTTGGATACCACCGATGGGGGTCTTTCGTTTGTGGGTCAGAAATTTGTGGTCGGAGGATGGGTCAAGTCCTCCAAGGAAGTTATTCGAGATGCTCCCCCGGCTCCGGCTCCGGCTGATTCTCTGCCTCCTAAGGTTAATAAGGATGTGAGCTGTATTGAGATTATTCAGTCAAGGATTCCGATTGTTAGGTCTTTGCTTAAGATGTTGTATGGAAATAGTTTGCACGATGGGGAGAAGTTGGAGACTCCTGTTCATAAGCCGCCGCTTCCTTCCACTGCTTTTCTGGCTATTAATGATGGGTCTTGTGTTGCAAGCCTTCAGGTACCTCTTTTTTGTTATGCACGCAAACTCTTTGCTACTTTGTTTTGCGTATAGGATGTGACTAACTTAAAAGTTTGGCGTATTTCACTATCAAAACTTTATTATTTTGTATACAATGGTACTATTTCTTTTGTCTTTTGTCTTTTTGTTGAGAAATTATTCTGTGATCCTGCCACAGTTTTCCATCATTGTATATTCTATGACATATCTGATGGTTGTTAGAGGCATACAAATTTTGAATTCACATCCAATGGTTCTTGCGAGACAGCTACACTATTGAATAATTTGACCTTTTTATGATTAAAATGACTTTTAATGTTTTTCCCCTGTATCTGTTTTAAAAAAAAAATTGTGTCGCATATGGATGAATATATGTTCTTCCCTAACCAAACAAGAAATATGGAACTTTTAACAGAATTTAAAGTTGATGCAGAGTTAAGGAAGGTCTGATATTTTTTATTACAATGTGTTGGAGGATAGTCGGTTGCTTAAGCTTTGGTTGTGCTTGGTTTTTTGCATTCTCACAGTAATAAGAAACTTGTAGGTTGTCGTTGAGTCCTCATTACATCATCCCACCCATCTGCTGCCAACGGGAACTTGCATCTTGGTGGAGGGCGTATTGAAGCAGGTCCCGGTACCTGGGAAACATGTTGTTCGGCTTGAAGTCGAGAAAATCCTTCATGTAGGAAAGGTTGAACAGGAAAAGTACCCATTGTCCCAGAAAAAGTTGCCAATGGATTTTTTGAGGAAATTTTCTTATTTTCGTCCTCGAACAACTACGGTAATATGCATAAGCTTCAACCATACGTTCCATTTATTTCCTATTTTATGGTTCTGTTTGCATGCCTATAATTAGAGTGCCTATTAGCTTTAAGATCGTGCTTACTGCTTATGCAACAGCACCATGTGAATTAGAACAAAGCGTTCTGTTCATATTTTATATCTAGTGATTGCCTTGAGATTCGAGAACAGGAGATTTATACAGTTAACAGCTCATTTTCTGCTAAAAGAAAGAATTGATATATATAGTTCAACGTTCCTGATCATGGATTAAAGTAACTTCATTGTAAATCTCCTTGGTAGGATCGCTTGCATTGACCTTTATAGAACCTGTGCAATGGAATTTGGTGTCAAAGCTTGAGAAGAGAGTTTTGCATATCTAATCATTAGAACTAATGAATTGTTGGATCTTGATCTTCATTGGCATTCTTTACTTATGCAGGTAGCATCTGTTACGAGAATCCGTAGTGCCTTGACTTTTGCAAATCACACGTTCTTCCAAAATAACAGCTTTCTTTACGTTCAATTACCCACCATCACAACCACAGACAGTGAGGGATTCAGCGAAAAGTTCCACGTTACAACACTTGCAGGTAAAGGTAAGAGAGTGGAACCAACAGAAGACAAAGAACCCGATGGTTTAAGTCTTGAAACTGTTAAGGCTGCTATAACGGAGAAAAGCAATCTTGTCAAAGAGCTTGAGAGAAGCGAAAGCAACAGAGAAGCCCTAGTAACTGCAGTTCAGGATTTAAAGAAAACAAATGAACTTGCATTACAATTAGAAGCCAGAGAAAAATCCAAATCCAAATCAAGGAAAGATAAAGTTATTCCTGGAAATTTTTTCCCACAAGAAACTTATCTAACGGTTTCTGGACAACTCCATTTGGAGACTTATGCATGTGCCCTTGGCAATGTTTACTCGTGTGGACCAAGGTTTCGAGCAGATAAAATTGAGTCTGCAAAACATGCAGCTGAAATGTGGATGGTGGAGGTTGAAATTGCTTTTGCTGAACTGAAGGTATGGATTTGATCTTTTACTTATTTCTAAAGATGGCTACTTTATATTATGGGTTTAAGATTCCGTATTGATTTAGCCATTAAAATCCAATGTTATTTTCTGTGGTTAATACTTTATCATAATAACTTTGCACCATTGAAATGAAGATTTTCTATCTTTTAACTTGGATTTTTGTATCATCATTTGGAATCAAGGATGCCATGAACTGTGCTGATGACCTTGTAAAATTCCTCTCCAAATGGGTGTTGGAACACTGTATGGATGATATGAAATTTGTTCAAAAACGCATTGACAAGAATAGCATCCATCGCCTCGAATCCATTATATCATGTTCATTTGAGAAGGTCTCTTACACTACCGCAATTGAAATCCTGGAAAAGGTGAAATCTCATCTACTCTTCTATCATGTGACTCAGTTTTTCATTTCTACCCCTGCCCATCTGAATGTTGAGAAAAAAAAATCTTCACTGTCAGGCAACCAATCAAAAATCTCCACACTTAAAAAAGCTTAAATTTGGTGCTGCTTTAACTGATGATCATCTCAGGTGTGCAAAATGTGCTATTACAGTCAGTCACTAAGCAATTTTTCGTTACAAATAAAAAGTTCTTTCTTCTTTGTACGTTAAACAGTTATCTGGCTGATACCATCTTTAAAAAGCCTGTAATAGTGTGTAACTACCCAAAAGAAACCAAGCCATTTAATGTCCGCCTGAATGATGATGGGAAAACCGTGGCAGCATTTGATGTGGTTCTTCCAAAGGTTAGCACATGGGCATCTATTTACCCGTGGGAAAATTTATTTTTAGATGGATCCTGAATTGAATGAAAAATTATTTCTGAAATCTGGGTCCCAACTGTTTGCAGGGTGGAGTGGTAATTTCTGGCAGCCAAAAGGAGGAGCGTCTTGATGTATTGATGACAAGGTATGATATCTTACTGCTTTGATTACTATTCTGTTGATATTTTTCTTGTCTATTCCATTCCAGACTTCCAAATCTTCTAAAATTGTTTTTTAATAAATTATTCAACAGAGACTTACACATTGTCTGTCACTTCTTTTATTTATTTACTACATCAATTGATATCTACATAGGTTGGATGTTGGGGGATTCCATTATAGATTTTGGATTTTTTAAACAATTAATGAAATAAAATGGGAAGGTTGAAGATCAAGTAGGAAGATGAAATAGTTTGAGATCAAGATCAAAAGAAATTTTAACTTTCATGAATTCTTTTAAAAAAGAATACCAAAATTTTGCATTGAGGTAATGAAAAGAAACTAACGTTAGATAGGAAAAACTATAAGCAAAAATAAAAACATCAAAACTTAGAGGGATAGAAGTCCGAAAACTAAACATTCCAAAAGTGAGCTAGCCCAGGAGTAATTTGCATGATTTTTCATCTTAAAGCCTAAAGGTAAGAGGTTTTATCTTCATCCCCACAACTCAAAAAAAAGAAAAAAAAAGGACTATAAATGCCATTCCAGCTGCAATCTATATTCTTGAATTGAAAAGATTTAGTTTAACTATCATGAGTTCAAACCCAGCGATAGCTGGCTTGGGATAAAATCTTACTAGTTTGACAACACTACGCTCACGGATATTAGAAAGAAAAAATGTGAGAGTTATTGATATCTGTTTGAATATTGATGGTTGTTGGCAGGATGAGGGAGATGGGTCTGCCAAGGGAGCAATACGAGTGGTATTTAGAGATTCAAAGGCATGGAATAGTGAAGCACTCTGGTTTTAGTTTGGCATTCGATCGTTTCGTTCTGTTTACTACTGGTCTCACTGACATCAAAGATGTTATTCCATTTCCAAGAAGTTTTGGAAAGGTCAGCAATTAAAGAGAAACCCAAGATGAAATTGTTCAAAAATGTTTCACAACGTTGCTGGCATCCGATCAATGGTGATGCTTGAAAAATGGAACTGAAAACTGTGTTTGTTACTGTAAGAAGTAAAGGGAAAATGACTTCTGTTACTAGAGGACTTGTGTTTGTTGCTTCCTAAGATTTGTTCTTGTAAATAAAATAGAATTTGGATTATTTGTTGAGAAGACATGATTCAAACTTGTGATCTCCAGTTCTTAATTGCTATTCTTAGCTTCAATCATTACGATTTCTTATTAAAATCTTATGCAAATCATTTTGTTTTAAATGCTTTGATTACATTAAATAGTGAAAAAAAAATAGCCATCAAGTAAGGCAAAAAGTTAAAAGGAAATGAAAATCAAACGTAATTTGATATTAATTATTTTACTCCTTTATAAGCTTTTGTTAGAAATTTCATTACATGAAATTGAGTATTCTCATGTATTTTCAATTATAAAACATATTCAGCATAATTTTGATAGAAACTTCAATGAAAAATGGCTTTATTAACTATATTTTTGTTAAAGCCTCTGAGTTTTGGAAATGATATACAACTAATAATTTGTGCATTAATCAAACTAAAATTTGTACTTTAACTTTATTTTATTGTAATTAGTGTGTTCGTGGAGATCTTCACATTGTTTCTTGTTGGGATGAATTGTTTAAATTGAATAGAGGGTAGAAATTGCAAAGCTTATGTAAATCTAGGATGAAATTGGATGAAATTAAAAGTTTAGAATAAAAGTGTACGACACTTGGTAACCTTAATAAAATTGTCTTTGATGATAATTATATTCACAATTAACTTAACAAGTCAATTACGATCTAGTTCAATACGTAAAACATCAATTATCCTTATAGAAGTACATCATTCGATCTCTGGTAGCCATAACTATTTTTTCAACTAAACGAGCAATTGTCTCTAATATGTTTGTATCAAATTCTCGTTTATAGACCAACTTTTACTTCACGCCCTCTCGAGTATCATCTACTTCTAGGAATTTGTTCCTCGTGTGAAGGGGAATGAACTTTTAGTTACTATAATAAGAGCTCATTTTGATACCAATTAAACTATCGGTCTCAACATTTCATATATAGGTTGTTCAAGTACCACTACAATAGAATGATATCGTTCGGTCATCGAAAATGTGTTTTTTTTATCAATGAAGATACCATCCCTCACTTGTTGTTACGGTCTCCATCTTGAAATGCAAAGAAAATAGAAGGAAATTTTGATAATAAAAGAAAAAATAGTCTACACCATTCCAAAATTTCAAGAACTCTCAACCTCCCTATATTTAATTTTTAATATAAGAGTTACAAAAAAATTAAAGGAATAAGTAATAAAAAAAATTAATTTAAACACGGTTACCCAAACTAAAATCCATCAACTTGTTCAAATAGTGATGGCAAGATTATAGTATCACCAACAACACACTTTAGTCTCACTACTAACATGCTTTGACATTTACACCCTCGAGACATTAAAAAAAATCGATAAAAATTCTCATTCCCTAAACCTTTGCGGTAGACATAAGTGCTTCAGTCATTTCCAAAGAAGTGATAAATACTAATTATATAAAAAAACTCCAAAAATCTATAAACTATATTAAAATGAAAAAATTTGAATTTCTTTGGTATGTGTTATCTTCCATCTCTCCAATCAAAAATTTTCTTTTAAGAAAAGTTCATATCAATTTTGGTTTAAAATTGTTTGAGTTGTGGGGATTTGGAGTCTAAGTTAAATGAGAGTTGTAAACTTTTCTCTCTATTTTCTCTATTTCATAATAAGTCTCATTTCTTTGAATTTCCAAATTAAACCATGAACCAAATATGGTGTTTAGTAAGTTGCTTCAACTTTTTCCAAATGAATTATGACATGCAACAATTAGACTTAATTGGATTCTAACTATTTAGTGTAGAGGTAACACAATAATAATACTAATTTTGTTTACAACTATTTATTGTAAACAAAATCATTATTATTATTATTATTAAAGAGATGAAAATGAAGAATGTTGAAGTGCCAAATTGATGTATTTCTTCCACTTACGATTTTCGCCAATCAAGATTGAGTCGTGTCTTTAGGGTCAGGAATAACTCTAAAATATGTATTTCTTTAAACTACTTTTTCTTTCCTATCCACTTTTCTAACTTTCTTCTTTTAACAAAAAATAAATAAAAATCCAATAATGCTTTCCCCCCCAATAAAAACAATTTCAAGATAATTGTAAATTAATAACTTGAACTAATAATTATGTAAATTTAAATTATATATTTTGTTTTATGTGTATCCGTTCATTTTTTTTTTGAAAATAAGGTTGTATCTTGAAGACCTATAATTATACTAATCAATTTTTTTGAATTTTTAGAAAGAAATCAATGCTTATAATTACATCAGTCAACTTTTAATCTTGAAAAAAAGAACATCTTATATTCCCAGTAAAAAATTTCTCTAAAATTTGTCAATATATCAACTTTATTTTTCATTAATATTTGAAAAGGCTTACATGGTATAATTAATGTACGAATGATTTTCAACAATTATAATGAAAGGGTTTAAATTGGCTCTATTGGTACAAATTACAAATTTTATAGATATTGGTTGAAAGAAATCTAAATGATAGTGAATACATCTACCATACTTTAGAATTTAAATCGTTAGAGTTGTTAGTTTAATTGAAAAAGTTAGAAGTAGCGTTGTTAATTTTGAAGGATTTTTTATAGAAAATATTTGAGTGGTACAGTCGGTGTATAGTGTTGTTGTTATGATATAATTTGACCTACATTTGACTAACCAAAGAAGGTAAGAAAGAGAAGAGTGGAGGTAGAGCGTCATGAAGGCCTAACTGAAGCGTTGAAGTTTTAGTGAGTGCCATAAATTGCGCAAATGTGAATTCATCAACACAAAAATCAATACCCATTTGGGTCCCAATTTCAAGCTCCAAATTCTTGATTATATTTATGTATTCCCCGTTAATCATGGCGTCTTTCATTACTTGTTCCTCTCATCTCTTTGTATTTCTAGTTATACCCATTTCCCACCTCACCAAAACCTCCATTCCAACTTTCTTCTTCTTCTTCTTCATCAATGGCTGCCAACGACGACCAAGGTGGGGAGGAGTATTTGTTCAAGATTGTTCTTATTGGCGACTCTGCGGTGGGGAAATCTAACCTCCTTTCGCGGTTTGCTCGGAATGAGTTTGATAACAACTCCAAGGCTACAATCGGCGTTGAGTTTCAGACCCAAGTGGTGGAAATTGACGGCAAAGAGGTTAAGGCTCAGATCTGGGACACAGCTGGCCAGGAACGGTTTAGGGCTGTCACTTCGGCTTACTATCGTGGTGCTGTTGGGGCGCTTATTGTCTACGATATTACCCGTCGGACAACCTTTGACAGTGCCAAGCGGTGGCTTGACGAGCTGGGCGGTACGTTCTCTTCGAATCTTTATGATTGTTTTTACTCTTCTGTTTGATTGTAGAACCAATTTGTGGAAGTGAATCGAATTTCTTTCTCGTGTTTATTAGAATCTTCTATTGGTTTGGTTTGTGGATTCTTTGATTTGTAAGAAATGTGGGAATGGTGGAAAGAGAAAATTCAGTGTTGTTGGTTATTCTGCAATATGCCAACATCTGGCTGGAAAGCTGGGATGAATGATTTGCTTTCGTTCTTACTTTTTGGAGTTACTTCAGTGAGTAATTTGTAATGAACTAAAGAATAGAATGGTGATGAGGTTTGCCAAATTGATAACAAAAACAGAATAGTTTAGCCCTGTGTAATGGTTTGAAATAGATATGAAAAGAAAAGTTGGCTAAAGACCCTATTTCTTAGCTCATAAGAGTCAATTTAGGACCAACCACCTTAGTCTTCGGGCATTTGGCTAAACCCTTGACTGGTAGGTGAACCAATGAGAATGGGTTTGAACTCAGTTTATGGCTGGCATTTGAAGTTATTAAGGAATAGTTGCTTAGTGTTGACTAATTGTTGGTCTATTGAATCTTGGAACCTTTTTCTTCAGGTTTTGAATAGATGCTTTTCGAGCTTTCTCATCCTTCCAGGGTTGAAATGGACGAAATGACATATGATATACCTTTTGAGTCTCTCCATATTTTTTCTATGGCATAGTATGCCCTCGCTTGTTCATCCGTTCCTGTAGTATTTTGTGAGTTTGCGACTTTTGTTTCGGACTTGTTCTTTTAGACGTTTAGTATTTTGTATGCTTACCACATGGACACTAGTGTTGTGATTGAGGAGTTCCTCCTCAATTTTCCGATTCGCTTTTTAGGGCTTGCTGGGGTGTGTGGGATCTTATGTTGTGTGTTGACGCAATGGTAGGGTTTTTAGATGGGTGAAAAGAGATCCTAGCGAGGTTTAATCTCTTGTTCGCTTTCATGTTTCTTTTTGAGTTACTATTCTATAGTTGTTATTTTGCCTAGCTAGTGTCTCTTCCTCCTGAGGGAGGTTCTTTTCTTATGGACTTGTTTTTTGTATGGCATTGTATTATTCCATTTTTCTTCTCAATGAAAGTTGTTTCCAACAAAGAAAACAGAGAAAAACAATAGTATGTTATTGTCCACCCTAAAACTAAAGCTCACATGGTTTGCCTCATTATAAAGACGTTGCTCAGACTCATCTTCCACTCTCTAATTCCCAACATAGTTGTCTGTCTTGCTATGATGTGTTACATTTACATCCCCATATCTAGATAGGTCAATAAAGCAAGCAAAAACTGATGAAGTAAATGAATCTCATATTTCATTGTCATTTGCATTTTATAAAATAATAAACTGAAGAAGCTTACTCTGCCCAAAACCATTGCAGTTCATTGCGATACAGCAACAGTGAGGATGTTGGTAGGGAACAAGTGTGATTTGGAGAACATCAGAGATGTGAGTGTAGAGGAAGGCAAGAATCTAGCAGAAGAAGAAGGACTATTCTTCATGGAGACCTCTGCTCTTGATTCCACCAATGTAAGAACAGCCTTTGAGCTTGTTATTAGGGAGATTTACAACAATGTCAGCAGGAAAGTCCTCAACTCTGATTCTTACAAGGCTGAGCTTTCTGAAAATCGAGTAAGTTTGGCTGATGGAGGAGCCTCTTCCAAAAAAGGCTTCTCTTGTTGTTCTCAATGAGTATAATGTTCTCTCTCTCAATTCTTTTTTGGAGTTAAAAAAGTTAAAAAGTTGTACCCGATAAGTGTAATAGGTCTCAAATTTTTTAATTTCGAGTTAATTGTTATGAACTCTCAATTTCAATTTTGTGGCTAATAGACACAATTGAAAGTTGAAGTCTATAATTAAGTTTCTAAAAGGAGAAATATTAGACGGCAAATTGAAAATTATGCCATAGTAATCGCATATGGATGTCGAATGGCATATTAAACTCGGCTTGGAGGTTCCTGATCTAAATTTGTAATTTTACTTTTTTATTTTCTTCTTGATCTTGGTTCAATGACATGAGAAATGAGTATTGTTCCATTTTCTTATAAAGCTTTATATAATATTGGTTAAAATCCTATTGTTTAGTTTTGAATAAATTTTTTAAAGTAGAAACTAACGACAAAAATAATAAGGTTGGGGCAAAACTACATTTTCCCTCTCACCTTCAATGCAAGTATCTTCATTCATCAAGCGCAACGCTAACCCATGTTGTTAGATTCCCCATTTGTACGTTAAAATTCCTCCTACTCAATCTTCTAAGAACCCTAAACGACCTGTGAGGCTCATCATGGCGGCTTCAAACACCTCCACACAGTTCCAAACTTTTGTCATGTTTCTCCCCTTCATCCGCTTGTTGTTCTTCAACCTCTTTGGGAGTTCTGTCACTTTTTTTATCTTTATTATCGTCACTGACACCCTTGTTCGAGCCCATTTTGTGGCCCTTAGCTTGACGGTGCTTAAAAATTTCGACAAGGATCGAATGAGATCTTGGTGTCGTGTTACCTTGCAGGCTTCTTGGACATAGCTCATTTTGGCAGAGTGGGTTAGCCATGGGAGAAGGAAGAAGAGAGGAACGAAAACAAAGGGAGATGGAAGGAGAGAGGGGACTATGGGGGATTATAGGAAGGAGAATGGGGAGGACTATGATAGGGTTGAGGAAGTATTGTGGTAAAATGGGGATTATGACCGAAACCCTAAAACTAGGATTTCCATAATTTGGATCCCATACAAAGATTAGGGTTATGGTAACCTAAGTTCACAGTGATAACATGGACCGAAACAGCCCCTTGGAGTAGGTAATTCCTAAATAGAAGAGCAAACGTAAGAGATGTCAATCAAAAGAGTGAGATGGAACCAAGTTACCTCACTAACTCAAGGCTTAAGAAGTTGAATATGTTGCCATTGTAGTTTAACTTATCTACTCTCAACACAAATGTTATATATATCGAGGTCTTATTTCATGAACATGTCTTAGACATTTTATTCTAAAAAAGATATTTAAAAAAAGAAAGTAAATACAGTTTTCTCATTAATATTGTTATTCACACTCGGATCTTTGAAGAAACGTGTTTCATGGAGTTGAACATGAATTTATATTGATTTTAGGTAGATATAGTTCAATAAAAATATTAACATTTGTGTAATAATATCAAACCATACCAAACTATTTTATTGGAGGACATATTTACCAACTTATGACTTTAATTTGAGACATATGCCAACTATTGATTAGTAAAAAATGTGATAATATGCAAATTTGTCATTAAATTTGTTTTTATTATTAATCCCTCACCATTAGTTAATTATTTAAAAAAGTAGTCTACATCTTCAAATATTGAGGTCAATTATATAAAAATGTACAAATGTTGATGAAACTTTAATAATTTGGCTACAACTTACAACACATGCTAGTAGTTGTTAATGCTTCATGGATGGATAACCCATCTACTTTTTTCTAACATGTTTAAGTAGGGTAGCTACTTTTGACAAGAGATTGGTTGTTGGGAGAAGTTTAGCAACAAAATGTTCAAACCCTAATCTAAAACCCATGTGATTCCAATAATACAAATTAAGTACAATTATCTTTAGATATTAACTTAGTCTCTCACCTTTTTTAGTTCGTGTATTAAATGTTGTCGATGCAGAAAGTGTGTCTAATAAATCTTCAAACTTCTAAATTTACGAGTGTTTAATTTTGGATACATGTAAATTTAACATAGAGATACTAAATGTGATTAACTGAATTCACAAAAAAAAATAAAATAATAACATAAAGTGTCAAATTAATGATAATGATACAAAATACAATAGAGACTATGAAGTACAATCAACAAAAACGACATAGAAAATATTGAAGTATAATAGTTAATAAAATACATGGACGAAAGAAGAGGAAGAAGATTAGAGCAAAGTATAAAAAAATAAATAATTTTTATTTCATTAGACAGGATTAGATGATTTAGTTTAAATAAATATTTTAAATAGGTGGTTTAGTTTTGAGTTGGAAAATGTTAAAGAAATTGTTATACATTAGTATAAAAGTAAATACTCAAAGTTGCGTATCAAATACGTAGGTGAGAAGTATGTTGATTACATTTGAATGTTTGTTATTACTATTATGGTTATATTAGGTTGTGATTGGGGTAAACGTAGGGTGAGATCTAAATTCTTTAGGAGTAGAGTGACCAAATTTGTAATTAAACAAGAAAAAGAGGACAAAAGCTTTGTAGCATATTCTTCCTTAAGGCCCAACTCCATCCTTCCCTTCTCTGGTCCCTTTCCCTTCATCTTCTTCTTCTCTCATCAAAATTTCACCAAAACCTTCCATTCATTTCATACTGCATTGCTCACTTCTTCTTCTTCTTCTCCCCCAGTGGATCCGATTAGGGCTTTTGGATGGACCGTATGCAGTCCATACAAAGCCGAGTCGAGTCTTGGATCAAAGATCAGCGCGACAAGGTTCTCAAGGTCTCATGGGGCCCTCTTCAATGGAAAATGAGGTGGCCCTTCTGGAATTCCGACTACAGGGACCAGAGGAAGAAGATTCACCAACAATACGAACTCCGGAGGCAGCAACTTCACGAACTCTGCCTTGCTCTCAAGGCTGACTCTGTTGTCGACCTGCAGGAGATTCTCTGTTGCATGGTTCTTTCCGAATGCGTTTACAAGGTATTGCCAATATGGGATGCTTTTTTTTATTTATTATTTTCTTTGTATTTTGATGATTCTGGAAGTTTAGGAGCATGGAAATGGACTTGATTAGCTTGGAGTGGTCGTGTATCGTGGGAGTCTAGTAAGGTGATTTGAGAATATCAATAGGGAATGACCACAAAATGAATATCTTTTCTATATTAGTGATCAAGAACAGGGCTCGATATTTATAGGCAAACTGAAAATCAGAAGAGTAAAACAAATTGTACAGTTGTAACAATAAAATAGCTAACAGATTGAAATACAAAACACACTTCTTAATGAGCTCCCATAATGCCGTCCTCAATCCAATGTATTGAGAAGAACAGACATTGAGCTCGTCTCTGAAAGGAAGAAATTTTGAAGCAGGGAGTGGTTTGTAAGGATGTCTGCAACTTGTTCAGTAGCTGGAAGATGACGAATCAACTTCATTGTAGATATTTATTTGCACATGCTTAATTTGAGAATGTCCAATGAAATTTGCACTTAGGTGAACGGCAATTAGATTATCACATTATAAAATAGGAGGTTGACATTGACGCACATGCAAATCCACATGAGCCAAACTTGGGTACTAGTTCGAGAAATAATTGCTTGCTTACTTGCTTCTTTCTTTCTTACTTTCCTTTTTTGAAGCCCATTTGTTCTAACAAAAAGGATTCATGTCTTTTTATTAATAAAGATATAAATAATGAGACAATAGCTCATGGTATAAGAAGGCTATACAATGAGCAATATAAAAATATAGATGGATTGGGAGGGGCACCTGAACATTTCAACTAGGTTGACACCCCATAGCGACATCATCATATTCACCCCCTACTAATAAAGAACTAAATTGACCAAACAAAATCTACTCAGCCTTGGCCATCACAGGCAAACACAAGCGGTGAAAGAGTTTAGAAATACAGAAACAAGAACAAAATACATGAGAAACAAAAACTTGATAAAAAAGTCTAATAGGCTGGAGAAAGGAAAGCTCTCCAATTCAAATTGAGATCTTGAGGGTTGTAGCTAGCAAAGCACTTTGAGAAGATACACCACAATGAGGCGTTTCGGCAGCGAGTACACCAATGGCTATTGCTTGGTTCTTTGAAGCCCATTGAATCAAATTGCTTCCAAAGTATACCAAAAATCTAGGTTGATTTTCTGTCATCAAGGTAAAATGCCCAATCTGCATCAGCAAAACCTTGGGTAACCACATATATTGGCTTTTCGAACATCAAACCATGATCAAAAGTGTCTGCTAGATTTTGTAAAATATGCTTCACTGTTTGCCAATGAAAAATGTTAAGTGAGTGCATAAAATGACACTCTTTGTTTACACTTTCATTAAGAGAGTGCATAAAATGGCACTCTTTGTTTACACTGTAGTGTAGGCAATCTCGAGTCTTAACAGGGTAACATACTGAACTTTTGGTTTAAAGATACCATTCTTCCCTCTCGTAATCATAGGATTTTGTTGAGAACAAAAGATGAATTGAGCAAAGGTGCAAACTCAAATGAACTTACAACAATAGTAGGATATGAAGTATTTTGGTCAGGGGGAGTTTCAAACGTGGAGGCACAAGTTCAAGGTGAGATATCATGAGGATATCATGAGGATAAGTGGTGTAGAATATCCCCCTTCTTGATGTTTCTTGAGTTTTATCCTAAGGGAGGGGTTTGAATTACAGTCAAATATAGGTTTTCCATCCCCTGTTTATCCGACCTCCTTGATCAATTAGGTAAGGCTTCCATCTATTCCAAAGTAGATCTTAAGAGAGGCTACCACCAAATTAGAATTAAACTAGGGGATGAGTGAAAAACAGCCTTCAAAACCACTGAGGGTTGTTTGAGTGGTTAGTTATGCCCTTTGGTCTCTCTAATGCCCCTAACACCTTTATGAGATTAATGAACAAAATCCTACAACCTTTTTTGAATCAATTCATTATGGTATACTTTGATGACATATTCATCGATAGCTCCTCTAAGGAAGATCACCTAAAACACATCCAACTACTTTTTACAGCCTTACAAGAAAATTAATTACAAATTAACCTTAAAAAATGTGAATTTTTGTGCGATAGATTCATTTTTTTTGGATTTATCATAAGTTGTAATTGTATTTCTGTTGATGCTAAAAAGATTGATCCTATTAGTTCTTGGCCACAACGAAAAACTCCAAAAGATATTCAATGCTTTTTAGGTTTAGCCTCTTTCTATAGAAGGTTCATAAAAAACTTCAGCACTATTCCAGCACCTATGATAAACTGTTTAAAAAAAGGCAGTGTCCAATGGGGTCAAGCAGAAGAAGACTACTTCTGTCAATTAAAATTAGTTTTAGCTAGTCCCCTTGTTTTAAAACTACCAAACTTTGATAAACCATTTGAAGTCATTGTAGATGCTTCGGGTTTAGGTATAGGAGCTGTCCTTCGTCAAGAAGGTCATCCTTTAGAATATTTTAGTGAAAAAATTAAGCACTTCTAGACAAAATTGGAGTACCTATGAACAAGAATTGTATGCCCTTGTGTGTGCTTTAAAACAATGGGAACATGATCTACTTACTAATACCTTTATTTTGCTCACTGACCACTTCTCTCTTAAATTTCTAAATTCTCAAAATACAATTAATAGAATGCATGCTTGATGACTACAATTCTTGCAAAGATTTAATTTTGTGATTAAACATACTTCGAGTAAGACTAATAAGGCTGCTGATGCTCTCAGCCGAAAAGGTATACTTTTCACCCTTCTTCAATCTCAAATCATTGCCTACCTACATTGTACCCTACAAACACTGATTTTAAAAGTAGTTGGGAAACTTGCTCTAACCATAAACCTTGTAAAAACTACCACATTGTCAATAAGTTTCTCTTTAAAGGTGATGTTTTGTGTGTTTCTCATACATCTTTAAGAGAGGCAATAATTAAAGAAGCACACTCTAGTGGGTTAGCTGGACATTTTGGCCGAGACAAAACTTTGGCTGCAGTTTGCTCCAAATTCTTTTGGCCACAACTCAATAAGGATGTTACTAACTTCATCAAAAGATGCTCCATTTGCCAAACAACCCAAAATACAGGTTTGTACACTCCTTTACCTATTCCTTCTACTATTTGGGAGCATTTAGCTATGGATTTTGTTTTAGACTTACCAAGAACCCAAAGGGGTCATGATTCTGTTTTTGTAGTTGTAGATCGCTTTAGCAAAATGACTCATTTTATTCCTTGTAAAAAAACTTATGATGCTTTGAATATAGCTAACTTGTTTTTTCGAGAAATTGTTAGATTACATGGAATTCCTAAAACTATAGTTTCGGATAGAGATGTAAAATTCTTAAGTCATTTTTGGAGATCCCTATGGAAGAAATTCGACACCAACCCTCTCTTTAGTACCGCCAGCCACCCTCAAACTGACGGCCAAATAGAGGTGACCAACCGAACTCTTGGCAACCTCATTCGGTGTCTTAGCAGGGAGAAGCCTAAACAGTGGGACTTAGCTTTACCCCAAGCAGAATTTGTCTTCAACCACATGGCAAATCTCTCAACCGGAAAGTCCCCATTTGAGGTTGTATATACTAGTCTCCCTCGGGTCACTTTTGATTTAGCTAATCTACCCTATGTTGTTAATGTCAGTATGGAAGCTGAAGCAATGGCTGAACGTATTTTCAAGCTACACCAAGAAGTCAAGAATCATTTAGAGCTTGCTAATAACTCCTATAAAACAGCCGCTAACTCTCACAAACGCTTTAAGGAATATCAGGTGGGTGACCTAGTTATGGTGTACCTTCGAAAATCAAGATTCCTTGTTGGTCATTATTCCAAAATGACAAACAAACGCATGGGTCCATTTTAAATACTGGAGAGACTCGGCCCCAACGCTTACTGTGTAGATCTCCCAGCAAACATGAGAATCAGCCCATCATTCAATGTTGCTGACCTGTCTCCTTACCATGCTCTAGATTCCTTCTATTTGGCTTCCTAATTTTCACTCAAGGTCGAGTTTTCTCTGAGGGAGGGGTTTGATGTAGAACATCCTCCTTTCCTGATATTTCTTTAAGTTCTTTAACAATTCTTTAGCTAATTCTTGAGTATCTTGAATTACCATTCTTGTATCTTGAGATTAGTTATTCTTTGGCTAAATCTTGTGTATCTCGAGTTACCAATCTTGTATCTTGAGTTAGTCATAAATAACTAACTCAACTCCAAGTTAGTTCAAAAATAACTAACTCCTAACAACCCTTGTAAAACTTCTAGCCTATAAAAAGGCTTCTCCACTCATTAATAAAAAATATCAGAAGTATTATTCATAAAAATTCCTAAGCTTTGCATTACTGCATCATTTTTCCTCTGATTGCATTTCTTTTTTGATAGAAACATCTACTTTCATTGAGAAAAAAAATGAAAGAATACTAAGACATAAAAAAATCGACAAGCCCCAAAAAACCCCCTAAAGAAAGGGTTTTCTTCAACAATTTGGGGATTATATTTTTCCGTTGCTTGCTGGTTTTTTTGTTGGCATTTGGATTAAAGTTTCTGTGATCTCTGTCGGTGGGATATGTATTTATCAGTTTTTTTTGGGTTGTAAGGACTAAAAGGATTTGTTGGTCTGGAGATCTTTTCAATATATTTCACTATTATTGTCCATTTTTGGTTTCCTTTGTTACTTTACTCACTTGAGGGGGGTTTCTTTCCCTCTCTTTTTTCTCTTAAAGGCAATCCTTGAAGGTTATTATGTCTCCTTTCATTTTTTCCATGAAAAGTTCTCTCTCAAAAAAAAAAAAAAAAAAAAAAAAGGAAGAAAAAAAGAAGCCAAAGGAAGGGTTTTGTGGAACTGTGCGGCAAGGTCCTTGTTGTCTTCACTCTATAAAACCTTCCAAATTGTTAGTGGCCATCAGTGAGTGTTTCAGGAAACATCTAATTTTCTTGCCGAATATTAGTTTAGTAATTGATTTGGGTTAGCATGTCAATAGATTCATGACTATCAACTTGACATTAGACTCTGCTGGACTTTGATTAAAAAGTGATAGACGTTTGGATGATTACATTCTGGTAAATTTTTGTAGCTTTCTTGCTGCATTCTTTCTGTATGCCACCGATTATTTCCAATCTCTATATTCTTCTTTTTGTTAACTGATCTAAGAGGACATCATCCTTGCATGAAATGCAAACTGTAGAGACCTGCAAGTGAGTTAGTTCGAGCTGTGAATAAATTCAAGGCTGACTTTGGAGGACAAGTTGTTTCTCTGGAGCGTGTGCAGCCATCTTCGGATCACGTTCCACACAGGTTTTCCTTCATTTATTGAATTTTTTTCAGTAATGTGTACATCTGCTCCTGATAATTCTTTAATCTTAGTATCATACAGTCTAAACTCATATTCATGGGTTGCTTTTAACTTCACTTGTCAGTATGGATTTGTACCGTGCTTGTTTCTCTAGGCTCCATTATTTTCGACAAGGATTTTTTTATAATTTTTTGAGAAAAATGATTTCAGCAATCGTATGATTACTGTGAGCTTTAGCCGATCTGAACTTCTCTTATTTTAAATCAGATTGTTCACCAATAACTGGAAATGAATGAAGTTCATGTTAAGTTTCATGTTACATGTGTTGTGGGATCTCCTTTTATTATCCATCTTCTTATATTGTGGGCTTTTAGGTGGTTGAATCTAGACTTTTCTTTGGCTACTTATCTATATTGTTATTTTCAGGTATTTACTAGCAGAAGCTGGTGATACATTGTTTGCTTCCTTCATTGGAACAAAGCAATACAAGTAAGTTGGGAAGTAGTTGATTCTCGTGCTACTTGAGTTGAGTCTACTATAGAACTCATTGCGTTTTTGTGTGGAAGCTTTTTTTTCTTTTGTCTCTCTCTCTCTCTCCCCCTTGTCTCTCGTTTTGTAACGTTTTGTTTTGCAAAATGTAAGGGATGTAATGGCTGATGTGAATATACTACAAGGAGCTATATTCCATGAAGATGTAGTGGATGGTGTTGATAGAAGTGAAATTTTGAGTTCTGATGAAGAAGAGAATCGGAAGGGAAAATTTGAGAACTCATGGAATCCCCTTGAGTCAAAGTCTAAGCAGCAGAAGAATAAATCCAAACCTGCTGCCCATCGGGTAACTAATGTAGTTGGAGGGTTTTTTTCCCTTCTTTTTGCCCAGCTTTTGTAGAACTTAATTAGGAACTTACGTACTGTATCTAGACTTCTTTTATAAGAAACCAAATTTATTGATAAAAATGATCAATAAAGGTTAAGTGGGGAAATATATCCATCAAAATTCCGTGCTGTAACAACCGACCTGTTTAACTTTTATTTGATTAGGAGAGTAATTGCATAAGCTCTTAGTTAGGGGGCTGTTATGAGGAAGCTATAAAACAAAGAAGATTTCAGCCACCGCTGAACTTTGAAGGATCTTAAACTTCTCTTTAACTAATTTTTCTTAAGAGTAGCCTTGAGCAAAATGCTGTAAAGAATTCTAGCTTTGCCTTTGAATAGACTGCTTGGAGCAAAAAGAGTTCGATATTATTTGGAGCAACACAATAATATTCTGAAAATGGTTGATAAATCTAGGCTGTTATGTAGAAGGAGAACTATTGAAAATTTGGTTAGGATCTTCTTCGCTTCTCCTGCACAGGAAGACCATTGCAACATTCCTTATTATTTGTAGTTTTTTTAAAATTTTAATTAATTGTAAATTAAAATTAAACAATTAAATAATTTTAAATTTCTGGTCACTGGCTTGTACTGATTCTGCCTATAAACGAAATGAAAATACTTTCTTAAAGTCTTTTTTTGGATTTCCCCCCTCCAAATATGTTTCCAAAATACGTTATCCTTCATGTTATATGAATCCTCAGGGTTTCTTGGCTCGTGCCAATGGAATACCTGCTTTGGAGTTATACAGGCTTGCTCAGAAGAAGAAACAGAAACTTGTGCTATGTGGACACTCACTTGGTGGAGCTGTAAGCCCTGTTCTTATTTAGTTAGCAGTTGATTTCATGTGGTAAACTGCAACGTTAACTCTGGTTGATGTCCTTCTTAGGTAGCAGTTTTAGCTACTCTTGCCATTCTGAGGGGTATTGCAGCCTCTTCTTCTCTAAAGGAGAGTGAAAAGTTTCAAGTGAAATGCATTACTTTTTCCCAGCCTCCAGTTGGCAATGCAGCCTTGAGAGAGTATGTCTTCATATATGATCATTAGTTTCCTTTTATATTTTAAAGAAATTATTTTTAAATTTTTGTCACCTCAACATCCCCCCAGTTACGTCAATAAGAAAGGGTGGCAGCATCATTTTAAGAGTTACTGCATTCCAGAAGATTTGGTCCCACGTTTATTGTCTCCTGCATATTTCCACCATTATAATGCGCAGCCTCTTAATGCATCACCTGAGACTCGAGGCACTAATCTACTGACAAACAAACGGGAGGAAGGGGCCGAGAAGGCAAAAGAGAAGGATGGGGAGCAGTTGGTTTTAGGTCTGGGCCCTGTACAGACTTCCTTCTGGAGAATTTCGAAGCTTGTTCCTTTGGAGAGTGTTAGAAGGCATGTTAACAAGTACAGAGAAAAAAAAAAGGCTACTGTTGGGACATTTTCGGCATCAGATTCTGTTTCAACGGCCTTACTTGAAGATGATGTAGTTGAACCTCAATCTCTTGAAATTGAGGAGGGTGTGGATGGTATATCTCTGAAGCCAATTTCTGATTCTGATAGTTGTCCACCTGCAAATGTAAAAGCTGCTAAAAAGAATGGGGTCGGTAGGAACTGGCGTCAAGTGCCTTCTTTACCTTCATATGTTCCTTTTGGACAAGTATGTTTTCTTCTTTTGTACGAAATTTTTTATTTACTTCCTTTGCTTTCTTCTTTTGAATTTATTTATTTATTATTGTTATTTTTGGTGTTCCTTTGTCCTCTTTTCTTCTATTTCTATATTTGAAGTTCTCTTCATAAAAAGTGCTGTAAATCAAACACAATTATTCTTATATTGTAATTGTAGCTTTATCTGTTGGGGAATTCTACTGTTGAGTCACTTTCTGGATCAGAATATTCAAAGCTGACTTCGGTATGAGTTTCTTATGCTTAACCATCTGATTTGATATCATACCAAAACTTCCTTAGATTATTGGTTATTTATTTTAAATTTTGGTTCTTTAGAAAAGAAAGTTTTTTTTTCCTGTACTAGCAGTTAGTTTGGGAAACTATTTGAAGATATTCTTGGTTCTGTTTTAGAATCTCTCATGTTGTTTGCTTTCTTCTGGCAAAGGTATTTTCAGGTAAGTTCAGTAATTGCAGAACTACGGGAACGGTTTCAATCACACTCAATGAAATCATATAGGTCTCGATTCCAGAGGTAGTCAATCACTCTTTATTTGAAGCTTAGTTCTTATAAGGTATTTTTTGAGTAACAACTAGAGGGTGGAGATCGAACTTCTAACCTTTAGGGTAGAGTGTCATACCAATTACCACTTAGCTAAACTCATTTAGACATAAAATTTTGTTTCCTGAAAAAGAAAAGATTTTAACTTCAATAAACTGATCTTAGTGAAATTATTGGTCTAGACTACTATATTTTAATTCTTATCCAAAAAAGACAACCGTTTAAATTTAGTTATTTTATTTTATTTTTAACGTGGAATCATATAAACATTTCCTATGAAAATAAAATACAGCTCTAAGGTGTGTAAAGGAAGGCCAATTTATTTACGTGCTTTGTGGTGCTTTCATAGTGATTTGCATTATTTGGCTAATAACAGAAATTTGTTAAACTTCTGGAATCTCTCACTTTCTTGCATGTATAAACTTCGTTAAATTATTATATTTTATTTTATATTTATTTTATAAAGGCAACCACTTCCATTGAGGGAAAAAAAGAAAAAATACTAGGGCATACAAAACAATCAAGCTCCCAAAAAGGGAACTTCACTAAAGAAAAGGGTTTCAATCAAGTAAAATAGTGCAAAGCCTAATGAAAACGTGAAACATAGTAAGGGTCCAAGAATCACTAGGCTTCTTGTCCAACCTTTCGAACACTTGATTGTTTCTTTTCCAAAGGATGTGATTCATGTCTTCCTTCACCTTTCAACAAATATTAGAACAAAACGGGCCCACTAATGAAGCCATTGTCTTCAAATGCCAATCTAAACTGTTCACACATCCACGTGGAACTGACCAAGTAAAGAGTCTCACTTTCATAGAAATCTTAATCCTCTTAAGAGCAGAAAAGACAGACTCACCAATGAGAGAAGGTTCGAACAAATAACGAAAGGAGTTACAGGAGAAGCTCTTCAAAGGATAGGGATCCAGACACACAAATCCCTTCTCTAGCACCTAAAGTCAAACTCTCCCAAAATGATACAACGGGATGACATCATTGCTTTCCTATCGGTGAAAGAGTGACTAAACCTGAAAGGAAAGGAGATGAAGCTCCCTGACCAAATCAATGTCAGAAACTAGATGATTTTTTAGGGATGATAAGTGAAAACACAAAGGGAATATAAAACAGAGATGTCTATCCTAATATCTCGAAAACATGTTTGTTTACCCTCTCCAACCACACAATAGACTACATGGGAGAAAGATGTCCTTCCACATATTTCGGTGTGTGTCTTTTCACCCTACCCGAGAACAACTCAAAGATATGATTGTTGAGGCCCATACTTGCTAGGAATAACCTTGTGCCAAAGGGTATTAGGATAGAGAACACTCCCAAGCCACTTAGCGAACAGGGTTTTGTGCGATCCTTAAGTGACCAATTTCCTGTTCACCTGACCTCTCAATGATATCCCACTTAACCAAGTGCAGACCTCTACCTTATTCTTCTACCCGATCCCAAAGGAAATTACACCGAACTTATTCAATATCATTGCAAACATTACTAGGGCCTCTAACAGAGAGCGAACATTAGTAGGGCTCTACAGAGAAAAGAAGCAAGTACAATCAAAGTATATCAGCGTGCTTTGGAAAAGTAGCATTTTTTCCACGATTTCAGTGCTTTCCTTACTTTATCAACCATCAAATTCTGAAACATGGAAGGTTTGGGATTGCTACTAAGGGGAAGGCCTAAATAGGACGAAGGAAAACCACCTATGGTACAGCCAACAATCTCAGCCCAATTGCTAAACTTATACCGATCCCAATTTATGCCCAGAAGCTGACACTTACTCCTATTGATTTTAAGCCTGGCTATAGCTTCAAAGAATGCCAAAATGTGATATAAAATTTAAAATGAATCCTCCTCCCAGAGCTATATATATATGTATGTATGTATGTATGTATGTATGTATGTATGTATGTATGTATGTATGTATGTATGTATGTATGTATGTATGTATATAGCGTCAGTCTGCTCTCATTTTATTTTTTCTTGTTTTGGTGGGGGAAGAAATTGTCTTGAGGACCCAAAAGAATGGGTGAATATAATAGAAGAGACATTTCAACCAAGTAGACTAAAGGATGTTGAATGATAATTAAAAATAGTAAAGACCAGTATTTAATCTACACATAATTATGCTATATACAAATCTACATCTTTCTCTTCGTTTCTTGAGACAAAAAAAGGATAAAGAAGTCCATCAATACATGAAGCATGCAGTAAGGAAACACTTAACTGATTATTTTCACAACTTCTTGACACCAACCAGTGTTTCTGATTTTGGACTAGATCTTCCTCTGTAAAAACTAGGAATGTGCTAGAACAGTAGAATGTGTTATGTAGTATTTCTTTTTCTTTCTATTTCTTTCCATTGTTTATATTGTCTTCTAACGCAATAAATGTGGCGTTTTCAATGACATACTTCTATATTGTAAAAAACTGGTCTTTGTCCAGAATCTATGAATCATGTATGAAAGATGATGCCTCATCCATCATGGGAGTGGAACAAATGCAACAATTTCCACATCTTCAGCAGTGGCTTGGACTTGCCGTTGCAGGTACCGTCAAGCTTGCACAAATAGTGGAATCTCCAGTTATTCGAACCGCGACTTCTGTTGTTCCTCTTGGATGGAGTGGTCTACCCGGTCAGAAAAACTGTGACCCTTTAAAAGTTGATATTACTGGATTTGGGTTGCATCTTTGTACTCTTGTGCATGCTCAAGTAAATGGTAACTGGTAAGGTTTATGGCTTCTAATTTTTTTTAAATTTATTTAATTTATTTCCTGTTATCTCCTGATTCACATGATCAACTAGGCGCACACACACACACATACACAGGAAGGGAAGCACATGTTACTGATTGATGTGTGAAAATGTACAACAAAGTAATCTCGGGGAAAGAAAAAAAACACAGAACTCACAAATCACTCTAATTAACGCAGTTGAATGATAAAGGTTATTCGGCCTAAAACACTCTCTTGATGAAAGTAAGGGGGATACTTTGAGAGAAGTAAAGGTTGAATGGTAGAGGTTTGCCTTCAGTCGGAATAGTGATGAGAAAGGAGTTGGATAGAAGAAAAGTCTAGAACCTTAAAAGTTAACCTTCAATAATGGTAACATGGGTTAGAGATGGTTGCATTGGTGAGGTTGAAATTGGACATCTTTTGCTTAAGGAGAAGGTGGTGGAAGTGCTAGTTTGGGCTCACCTCATTATGAGCATACGTGGAATATGCTTTTTGGTTAAATGAGAGGCATATAAGGGGAAGGACCTCATTGATTATTAGAAGGAAAAGAGATTATAATGAAATTGAAATAAGAACAGACATACTGAGAGCAGTAGCGGATCCAAAAATTTTATATAGGGGGCACGTGCACTATATAATAAACACATGAAATGTAAAAAAAAAATATCTTGACGTTTCACTAATGCTCCAATAACATTCACTACATTTGTAGCAATAAAGAAAGACCGACGATTTCCACATGATTTTTTGTAATGTAAATATGTGAATTTAAAAATTACATCAAAAAAAGAAAGAGAAAAGAAATAATAATACATTTTTCATGGAATATTGTTAAGAGAGTGGAAGTATGGATCATCGACTTTGTTGCATTTTTTTCTAAATATTTGTTAGATAACAAATGAAAGCTAGGAAATAAGGTAGAGTTTTATCTTAGATAGGTTTTTTTCTCTTTCTTAAAAACTATATTCCTTTAAATCAAATTATATTCCTTTAAATCAAATTATATTCCTTTTAGTAAATCATTTGGGGAAGAAAATTATTGATATTTGGAACAAAACTATTTCGTAAAAATAATTGTAATAGGCAAGAATCGAACCCAAAAAACCTTTTGGTTTTGCAGGGGCACAACCACTACACAAAAACCAGAATTTAGTAAAAATAAAGCATTATTTAATGTATATTGTAATTTAACACTGCAAAATGAATATTAAAATACAAAAACTGAGAATTAAAATACAAAAACTGAGAATGTGAGGCCCCTTAATAAATCTGCCCCTGACTGAAAGTACAAAATATGCATCGGAAGAAGTGCAAAAATAAAACTAATCAAAGAAAATAAAAACACATCAAATCAAACAATTCTCTTGCACCAGGAGGAACACTAAGAGAGAACAAAAAGCCTTGCAACTTCAGAACACTCGAGCGACATGAGAGATCTGTCTTGAAAGATCCTTTGGTTTCTTACCAATAGTAAACAACTCTTTTACCACAATGGACCAAATCAAATTTGATTGAGGCTTGAAGGAATTATCTACACCCACTAGAAATAAAGTATAGGAAACTTCTTCCAACAAGTCATAGATAAACAGCAGCCAGAAAACAAATAATTAATCCTGTGGTGGAGCCAGAAAACAAGTTCATATAAATATAAGTTTGGATGTATCCATACAATATTCAAATCATATAATATCATCAAAACAAGCAAAACTAACTCATACACTTACACAAATAGTGGCAGATCTTAAATTTCATGTTAGAGGCACAACTTTATATGAGGTTAAATTTTTATCTCATCAATGTCTTAATTTGTCATCTTTAAACAATTTATAGTAGATCACGACATCTCTATTGTGTGTTTATTATATAATACAAAACATTTTTTCTGAAAAAAAATATGCCTATGATTTATGATTTTGCTTTGGACAAATTATTTTACAATTTTGTTTGGCTTTGTATTTGTGGTTTTTTGTTTAATTTTGGATTGTTGCTTTTTGGATGTGATGAGGGCGCTAAGGGCGTGTCAACCTAGTTGAGATGTCCAAGTGCGCCAGTTGATCCTCCCTCCCCCTATTGCTCTTTGTATATCCCTCATGTACTTTGAGCTTTCTCTTTATTTTTCAATATTAATAATAGTGAGACTCGTATCCTTTAAAAAAAAATTCTATTGGTTATAAAATAAAAAATTTAAGGTTTAATTAGGAACAAAAATAATTTCTTTTGTCTCATATGAAGACTAATTTTTAAGTATTTTTTATATCTAGATTTTTAGATGCTAATTTGAAAGTTTATATATCAATTAGACATTTATAAGATACTTATTAAAGTTAAAATTGAAAGTTTAGATATTTATTAGTCATAATTTTAGAAACTAAAAATTAAGCTTGTATTGGCTTGAATGTAATTTTAAAATAATGGTAAGAGTAAATAATAAAGCAAAAAATATTATATGAGATGGTGTTTATGTCTTAATTTTTTTAAACTAAAAACAATTAACCACATAGTTAGTAAACGAGTCTAAAATTTAAAAAATATTTGTAGATAAACATGAACGTTAAAAATAAAAATAGAATTTAATTTCTTTAACCTATATGTATACGTGTATTTGTATTTAATATTTTAAGTAACAAAATTTGTGTCTCTGATTAAATGAAATTACTATTAGTTAGAAAATTTAAGTTAATCTTTTTTATAAAGTATCTAAGTTTATTTTTTATACTGGAGTAGGTGTAGGAACACAACAAACAATTTGTTCCCACTAGCTGCAGCTTGGGGAAAAGGCCCTTCTACTGCTAGTTTCGGAAGAGGGTTATTAAGTTGGTTTTACATATATATTTTTAAAAATTATTTCAAAACGTGATAAGTCAGGAGCACGTGCTCCAGACCCCTTACTTGGTAGGTCACAATAGACTGCGATAGACTACTATCTATCTGTATCTATCTGACCCAAATTAGTTTGTCGTGGTCTATCTGGGAAATTGATAACTATTATATTTTGCTATATTTGTTTTCAACAACTTTATCATTTAAAATAATTTTTGTAAGAAAATTTGTTTTTGTTTTTGAAATATGGATAAGAATTCAAAGTGTTCAGATTGGAAAGATGAAAACCTTGATAAGATAAGAAAGGTGAAACTGAAAACCATGATAAGAAGATGCTAGAGTTGTAAAAGAAAGCATAATTTTCAAAAACGAAATGTTTATCTAATGTTGCCTTAACTGTTTAAGTTGTGTTTCCCTCTTGTTTGAATGTGTTCTCATTAGTATTTGTTTATTTATGATTATCGTTGTACTGATGAAGTTTTTCTTCCTTCCAAAAGTATAGGTTTGTGAGTAATATTTCAAATATGCGGAATAAAGTTAGTTCCTACAAGTCTTCCTATCAAATATATTAAAATATCAAACATTTTTTGAACAAACACAAAAATGAATTGTTTTGAAAAAAGTTTTCCAAACAAGTCCTTAGCTTCTTAAGTATTGTATCGAAGTTAGCAGTAGTCAATACATATTGAATGGACAATTAAATATTGAAGGTCTTACTCAGCATTTACTCAGGTGTTCTACGAGGGTGGAATCATTCCCCCCAGTTCCAACCATCTCGTCAAGCCAGGGAGCCCCTGAACTTCAAACAATGCGAGTTGTGATCGGAACACCTCTGAAACGACCACCAAACCATCAGGCAGTGGCTGATTCAGCAAGTCCTCTGTTCCCAGTGACTAATTCATCTGTCGATGATTCTAGCACAGAACATAGATTACCCTTTAATATAGAGAAATTCATCCGCCCCGAAGGCTTGGGTGATCTTTTCATTTTCTGTACCAGTGATTTTGCAACAATCATGAAAGAGGTGCATGTGAGAACTCGTAGGGTGCGGTTACTTGGCCTCGAGGTATGCTCAACCCCACCACCCACCCACCCATCAGCTGCCACCACCACACACACACGCTCAAACACAAATTCCCCCTCCTCTCATGTGATGAATATAACTCATTGAATGTCCAGGGTTCGGGCAAAACTTCACTTTTCAAGGCAATAGTTAGTCAGGATAGGATGACTCCCATTCCACGTATTGAGGATCTGCTTCCTGCAATGGGTGCTGAAGAAGCAATTTCTGGTGGCATTTGCTATTGTGACTCGCCAGGAGTGAATCTGCAGGTTTGACTTTAACTCGTTCAAAGTTCTTCAATGCTCTGCCTTTACTATGTATAGGTTTCACTTTTTCTTTTCCTCCCTATTTTGTATTGTTGTTAGTAGACTTATAAGCATAGCAGTCAATGAGTTCTTTTTCTCAATTCCCTTTATGGTTTTAAATGCGCAAATGTAAGCTCTGAAGTAATATATAGTCTTTCCTTCACTAGGCTTACCTTTAATATTAAAGCGAAAATTGAACTTTTGATTCTTGAAGTTCGGATTTGGTAGTGTTTTTGTACCTAAGTTATCAAATTCGAAGTTGTCTCAAAAAAAAAAATATTTTTTTGGTCCCTACCATTAACATTTTCATTCTGGTAATTTCTTGTTATGTAGGGTTGGCCAAACATTTTTTTAAAAAATATTTTTGGACTGATGGGGCACAAAAAATATAAAATAAATATTAGTCATCTTCTCTCTCCTCTCCTCCTTGTTCAACTACTGTCCTAACCCCATTCTTCTGCCGGCAACATCATTTTCTCCAGGAAGGCCACAGTAGGGAGAAAAAGCGAGAACATCTCAAACCTAGGCGTTAAAATGTGTTTGAAAACTCAAAAACCAAAATGCAGGACCAAAAATGTATATATTGTGTTCAATATTAAATTATGTTGTAAAAAGTTAGTGTGCATTCCTTTATTTCTCTCAACACTGGAACTTCAAATGTAAATGATGAGCAGAGAAATCCGAGAGTTTCTATTTCAAGAAATTTTTGAATTTGCAATTGTATGGTTTTGGTGTGACATAGAGTTTATTTTCCAAGGCCTTTTTATGGGTTTCTGTATTAAGGCAAATTTAGAATATTTTTCTATTTTAATACTTCAGGATTGAGTACTGGTTGGCCATTGCACTTTACAATCTTTGTCCAGGGTTTTGATAAAATATCATCCATTACCGAAAGATGATCTTGTGTTTTTAAAAATAAAATATACTGTTTCATTCGATGCAGCTTATACTACGAAGCAAAATTTAGTGTTCTGAAACATATGAAGTAGGTTTGTATTTGAACTTGCTTTGACATGTTTTTCTGTTGAATGGATCTCCATGTAGAGGAATGTGACTTGCTGTATATTAGAGGTGGTTCTATTCTGGTTGTTAAAGATTTTACTCCTTTTGTGCACATGCATATGTTTCTTATATTTATATATGGAGTTTGCTCTTACTTTATCATTATGTTGTAGGAACTTAAGAAAGAAGCATCAAATTTCAGGGATGAATTATGGATGGGGATTCGTGACCTCAGTCGGAAAACCGATTTGCTAGTTCTAGTTCATAATCTGTCGCATAAAGTACCTTTATGCATGCAATCAGATGGATCACAGCCAAAGCCGGCACTATGTCTACTTTTGGATGAGGCTAAATCTCTTGGTATTCCTTGGGTCCTTGCCATAACAAACAAGTTTTCTGTAAGTGCGCATCAACAGAAAGCAGTAATCGAAGCCGTTTTGCAAGCTTATCAAGCATCTCCATCCACTACTGGAATAATCAATTCGAGTCCTTATGTTTTTATTCCTGGTGCTGCTACTGCTTCCTTGTCGACCAGCGCAATTATTGAAAACTCGGATGTGAAAATGGCTGCTCAAAAGCTTTTCCTTGCTCCTATCAATCTAGTTAGGAGGCCTTTTCAGAGGAAGGAGACTGTTCTACCAGTGGAGGGTGTCAACTCTCTCTGTCAGCTTATCCATCGTGTGCTTCGTAGCCATGAGGAGACATCATTTCAGGTTCAAACATCTAACTCAGAATCTGTGGCTTTAACACGATCATCTCCTTTTTTTCTGCTTTCGTTTTCAGTTCCCCAGAAAATTTGTCTTTCTGTAATGATCTCCTTTTTGTTTCGCATGGTCTGATTCTGAAGTTCATCTCATCAATGGTTTTTTTTTTTTTTTTTTTTGAAACTGAAGGAGCTGGCTAGAGAGAGGCTTTTCATGGAATTGGAATACGAACGTGGAATGTCCATGGATGCAACTCGAGATGCAAAAGCCAAGGAAAATTCTCTAACATCTGCAGCAGTTGGTGCCTCCCTCGGCGCTGGCCTCGGCATTGTTCTGGCAGTCGTTATGGGAGCAGCCTCTGCATTGAGAAAACCTTGATCCTTCATCTCACCATAATTTGTGAGTAGAATATTGTGGATGAAAGGAGATGAATAGTTTTGTTTACATAGTGGTTTATTTAATTAGTTAAGGTTCCTCTATTGATTTACCATTACATACAATGCATTATTTGCTTTCTATTCATGTAACATTATAATAGGGAAGAAAACTGGATCTCACACATTTCGCAAGATTGGATATAATGTACAGATCAGCATTAGAAATTTAGCTCCCCCAATTCCTATTCTACCAGCTGTATTCTCAAAAACACCATCTTTGTAGACTATTTAGAGGAAATTGGATTCTTTTTTTTTTAAAAGCAAAAGTTTGTCATTATTTATTGAAAGCAATAAACACGAAACTCCGATTTATGTGAAAATCCGAGTATAACAACAATATTTTGTTCGTATTATTTTATGATGAATAATAGGTTCAATGAGGAGGAAGAAATAAAATAAACAATGGAATACAAAAGAAGAAGGTTGAGGAATTAGGGTAAATCTTTCTATAAACACCATATGGGCCAAGCCCACTAATTTTACACTCCCTCTCAAGTTGAGACGTAAATATTAATGAGGTCCAACTTGCCAATACAAAAGTTGAAGTTTGGTTTGAGAAATTCGACTCCTTGGTGAGAACATTAACAACCCTTTGGCTCGAAGGATGTACGAAATTCATATGCTTCTATAATACTAATAGTTACTTTATTATTACAAAAAAGTGTCAAAGGTGTCCCACACTCCTGATTAAGACTCAATAGAACTTTCTAGAGCTAAATTTTCTCTCATATTTTGAAACTCATAGCTCGGTATTCGACTTTAGCGCTGGTTTTGGCCACAACATTTTGCTTCTTACTCCTCCAAGTTACAAGATTGCTCCAAACAAAGGTACAATAATCAGAGGTAGATTACTTTCTGTCCACAACAGATCATTCCCAGTTTGAGTTAGTATATGCCTCAACAATATTTATGTTCGTCTTTCTAAATATCAACCTTTTACTAGATGCCGTTTTCAAGTATCTCATAATTCTATTGACAACTTCCATGTGTTACTCATAGAGAGCCTGCATAAATTGGCTAACAACACTCACGACAAGAGATAAGTAAATCAATTTACCCACAAGGCTTTGATATTGTTTTTTATCCACTAGAACTTGATCATCAAAGTTTCTTAGTTTATAGCTAATTCAATAAGAGTGTCAAAAGGACAACATCCCAACGTATCTTTCTCGGTTAGCAAATCAATGGTGTATTTTTTCTGAGACATGAAGATGTTTTCTAATTCAGGTTTGACCATCTCCATTCCAAGGAAATATTTTAGATTTTCCAAATCTTTGAATTCAAATTCATCAATTCTTTGTTTTAGTTGACTGATTTCTGCTTGATCATCTCCAGACAAACACAATGTCTTTCACATAAACTATAAGAACTGCAATCTTCCTTGTCTTGGAAACATTTGTAAATAAAGTACGGTTAGAATGCCCCTAACTGTACCCTTGAGACTTGACAAAACTAGTGAACCTGTCAAGCCATGCTCTGGGTGACTGTTTAAGACCATATATGGATTTCTAGACTTTACATACTTGTCGATCAACTGGTATAGAGGCAATCTTTGTTCACTAGGTGGGGAGGCTCATGTAGACTTCCTCCACTAGGTTTCCATTCATAAAAGTATTTTTTTACATCCAATTGGTATAGAGGCAATCTTTGTTCACAACGAACCTTGTTTTGTCTGTCAAGTGCGCCATCTGCTTTATATTAGGGGGAGCATTCATTTGCATCTCACAGTTTTGTGTCCCTTGGGTATGAGCACAAATATTCTAAATTAATTTATTCTTTTCAAGAGCCTTAATCTCTTCCATGACAACATTCTTCCATTTAGGACACTCTAAAGTAGTGTAGATATTTTTTTGGTGTTACGGTAGAGTCAAGGCTTGCTGTAAAAGCTGTGAACTGTGGAGAGATTATCATAGGAAACATAGTTACAAATGGAATGTTTATAAGTACAAGACCTGAAACCTTCTCTTATAGCAATGAGGATGTCAAGAGAAGGATCATACTCATCAAGTTTTCCTATATGATCCTGTTCAGCTTTATTATTACTGGTTCCTGCTCTGACCTCAGTTTCATCACCACTTTTCTTTTCTTCTACAATTTTAAGAACAACAACACCAGACGTGCCATTTTCACTCAACTTATTATTGGTACAAGATTTAGTAGGATTTTTCATACCTTAACCTTGAGGAGGTTTAAAGTCTTGGACTAGAGTCGGCGGCTTACCAGTAGGGGACCCAATTTCCTTTTTGAGATTACTTTTATAATACATTTTTCAGGAAACTTGGTTTATGGGTATGACAATGAGATGAGGATCAAAGTCAGACACAATACTAAGAGTACATTTAATAAACTCTAAGGTACAGTTAGACTCTTCATTCACACTCTCCCCTTGAAGATGGCTAACAGGAAAGTAGGGTCTGTCCTCACAGAAAGTAACATCCATAGTGACGAAATATTTCCTAGATAGGAGATGAAAACATTTATAATTGTGTTGATTAAGGGGATACCCAACAAACACACATGCCTGAGCGCGAGGGGTAAGTTTGGTTTGATTAGGGGCGAAATTATGGACATAAGCGGTACACCTAAACACACAAAGAGGAACCTTAGAAATTAGACGAGTAGAAGGGTAGAACTCCTTAAGACAATCTAAGGCAATTTGAAGGTGGAGGATATGAGAAGACATTTGATTGATTAAATAAGCTACTGTAAGAATAACATCTCCCCACAGGTATCAAGGAAATGAAGTAGGTAGTATAAGGGAACGAGCTACTTCTAGAAGATGATTGGTTTTTGCTTGACCACCCCATTTTGTTGAGGAGTGTAGGCATACAAGTTTTGGTGAACAATCCCCTTGGAGGTTAGGAATTCACTAAGGTTATGGTTTTGAAATTTTCAACCATTATCACTCCAAAGAATTGCAATTTTTGTATGAAATTGTGTTTCAATGATGTGATATAAGTTTTGGAAAATAGAGGAAACCTTAGATTTGTCGGTAATAAGGTAAACCTAGGTAAGATTGACATGATCATCAATGAAGAGGTTACAAACCACTGTTTTCCAGTTAGGGTGGTGACCTTGGAAAGGACCTCAAACGTCACTATGGATAAGGGTAAACGATTATATAGATTTATATGGTTGGGAGAAAAATGAAACCCGATGTTGTTTTGCTCGAATACACACATCACAAGATAGAGAGAGGAGACATCAATTTTAGAAAATAAATGGAAAAGAAAATATTTCATATAAGTAAAGTTTGAGTGACTCAATTGAAAATGCATCAACATAAAGTCATATTCAGAAGTGCTAAAATGGGTAGACAGTAAACTAGTCTTAGAGATACTACTACTAGAGGTATTGTCATCAAGGATGTAAAGTCCTTTACTATGTCGAGCAGTGCCAATTGTCCTCTTTGGAAAAATAAATAGATTCAGGTAAGATAGTAGCTTTATAGTGCTGCTCACAAGTGATCTTACTAATAGAGAACAAATTGTAAGAAAGCTTAGGCACATGCAAAAATTATGGAGAGAGAGACCGTCAAAGAGAACTATTTTTCCTTTGTCGGAAATTGGGGCTAAAGAGCCGACAACTACTTAGATTTTCTCATTATTGACACATGGGGTATAAGAGACAATGTTCTTTGAAAAACTTGTCAAGTGATCTATGGCACCCGAGTCCAAAATTCAGGGATTCTTTCCATAAACACTAATAAGGCCAATGGATTGATGCATACCGAATTGAGCAATGACGCCTAGAGTAGGAGTGCTGGTTTGGCTAGAAATAGGGCCAGTTGACTAAGAGGTGTTGGCAATCGCCCTAACATTGACACGCCCTGAGTTTTGTTGCACCATGGAGGAACGTTTATTACCTTCTTGACTGTGGAGTTTCTAATGCTGATCCTTGGTGTGCCATTGTTTCTTGCAGTGCTCACATACGAGGATTAGTTTTTCACTATTCTTTTGATCATTATCATGACTCAAGAACCGAGCACTAAAGACAGCAGAGTTAGTTATATAATTCGAAGTCACATTAAAGAGTGAAGTTACCAGTTTCTTTGAATACATTGATAGATTAGTCAATTTAGAGTGTGCCCAGGATTCACCAACTTCAAAACCAGATATGTTGTGGATTTGGTTAATTATGGGACCACAAAAATATGGCTGTTGTAAAGGGTCAAATGACACCAGTGTGTGGAGAGAAGGATTTGATGGCTGCCCGTAACCGGAGGATGCCGGCAGCGGGTGGAGCTGTGAATGACCAAAAGGGTGCGGCAATTATACACAAGACGCGTAGAAGAGGTTGATCTGGGTGGTGAGATGAACGAACGATGATGCGTAGGCCCACACAATTGACAGACGTAACGCGTGAGACAGTTTCTAACCGTTTGATTATGCAGACCACGGTGAGGGTAGACCCATTGTGTAGATCAACGACTTATGAGTCTGATGGAGTAATTTTTCTACGGTGACGGCAACGACGGCTACTGGGTTGGTCTGGGTTTCTTCTAAATTGTTTTCTAGGGTTTCTAGGGTTTCATTGTTGTTTTGCTCTGATACCATATTGAAATGAATAAACATGAAACATTGATTTACATAGATATTTGAGTATTGGAAGAAAAATCACAATATTTTGTTTTTATTGTATTCCGATGAATAATAGGTACCATAAGGAAGAATAAGTAGAATATACAAATGGTATAAAAAAGAAAAAGATTTAGGAATTAGGGTAAATATTTCCATAAATACCCTATGAGCCAAGTCCACTAATTCTAACATTATTATTTTTTTTTTACTATAAAACTGAATTTTAGATTTTGTATGATAATTTTCTCCGTGTTTGCACACCCTAGTAGGGTGGAAAAGGGTGCTTTTAGCTTCTCACATAATGTTCTATATTTTTTTTAATAATATGCGTAGGTGGAGAATTAAATCTTCAACCCTTAAAGGTGAAAGTCACATGTCAATGTCACCTGTGTCAAACTCGATCACTTTGGCTTACATAGAGTTATTCCATCTAATATTGGGTTTGAACTTTTGTTGTTTCTGATTTCTATGTTGACAAATCATTGAAAACCCAATTTTTCAGCATCAAAAGAACTTAAACCCAAAGTTGTATGTGCATGAAAAATAATATGTTGACAATTATGCATGAAATAAGAAAATGGTTTTTCCAAACCTAAGGAATGCAGATGTTGAGTTTGAAACTTTCAAGGATCAATATGTAACTTGTATCTAATTTAATGGGTTAAAAGTTATCTCCCTTTCTTTTTCCCCTCTTAGGCCATATCTTGTGCTGTTGAATGCGATGATGTCATAAGCTACCATCTCATTGCGTTAAATAGGAAAAAAAAAAAAAAGAAATGGCAAGTTTGATAAAACCTTTTATCTTTTGGAACTATTTTGCCTCCATCCTTATATAAGTGGTTGTTGTGGTCACTAAGAAAGAATTTTGGAATTCTATGCCAATTTTCTCAACCTCTTTAAAATAGTGGTGGATGTTCCTCTTTTGTGCATTGAATTGAGATTCACATAATGCCTTCTCCTTTCCCAAACTTTGTTGGAGGAAGGAAGCATATTGTAAAGACACCTTCTTAGTCCAAAAATCCAACCAAGCAAATTGCAATTCTTTTACCCACTCTTTTCCACCAACTATTGTTGCTTGTGTTCCCACATTAATTCAATAATAAAAAAAAGTTGAGCATTTTGTTTCATATGATGATCCATTGTTCTCCACTAAAGTCTTTCTTACTTTCTCAATCTCTCACTCAAGCATGACGGGAGTGGTTTTTAACTGTCATGAAGTGAAAAAAAAGGAAGAAGCTTACAATGGTCCCTTAGCAATTGCTCTCTTGGTTGGCAACAAGTGGTGGTCAACCCCTTGAAGGGTGTTTGTGGTGATAATTGTGCCTTTTAAGCCAAACCCTCGTTTGAATTTAGGGTTTGCTAGGTTTATGGTTTTGATTAATCTATGAAATCTACTGAACAAAATATTACTATTTACAAATCCTTCAAATGGATTGATTATTCAAGGAGATGAGTAACATGTGACGAATGGCTTCACGATAGATCTAACAATGTGTAAAATACCCTCACACAGCTAAAGGATCGAATTATATCCCTCTCATAATTTTGTTTCATTTGAGAGAAGTATATGGTGTGAAATTAATGAGCCCCTTTAAAGTTGTCTTGTTTGTGAGTTTCGACCAATATGTTTTGGTAAAGTCACAATCACACATCATGTGTCCTTCCAATAATGTATGATCACACATTATTAGCATTATTCATCCTTTGGTATGTGGTTGATATCCTTTACTAAATGCAATCGTCTTTTGATTCACAAATGATAACATGTTAATCTTCGAATTTTTACAACTATTGACACAAATCACATTAATGGACTTTTGGGTGGCAAACATTTTTTAAATTACTAAGGGTTTGTTATAGTTAATTTTAAACATATGAGAAAGAAAAGGAGAGGAAAATCAAGAAAGTTGCCTTAACTTGTTATTAGTCAAGAAAGTTGCCTTAAATCAAGAAAATATATATTACGTTTAGTTATTAGTCATTAATTTGTTAAATTAAGCTGAAGATGTTGCTCCCTGTCTCTAGAAATGTTCATCCCTTGTATTCAGAGCCTGTCTTCAAGATCGATTGTCTTCTCAAATGCCTGGCGATCCAAAAAATTTCTTTCTTTATTGTCCAAGATGGATATGATGAATGTTCACGCTCCATCTTGCGAGAGAGTATTAGGATATTAGAAATATTAGAATATTTAGGGTGTCAATGTATTGTTAAATATGCATTGTTCATTTTATATAGGTCACACATTTTCTCTATTAAAATTTTTTCAATTGTAACAATGTAAACATATTAACATTCAATTCACTCTCTAATTGTAACAATGAAATTTCTCTCTAATTTACTATTCCCCACATTCCTTGATGGCTTGATTCCTTGATTTATTCTATATATGCAACAAACACAAACATAAAGTTAAATAATAACCATTCACCACACTTATAATTAAAGAAAAAAGAGCACACATACACAACACACACGTTTATTTATTCAAAATAAGAGAAGCACAAGTTACAATGGCTGAAAAGCACACACCAAACTCAATAGTTACAAATAGATAGATTATAGGTAATTAACCAAAATTCATAGCACATTTACACATGGAAGAAGAACGTGCATGAAAAAGAACATCCAGTTTTAATCCAAAGATGAAGCTTTAATATGTTTCTTTTTAATTTGTTGTGTTTGACCTCAAAACTTTCTCAAACTCAGCTGTGATATTGAATGAAACTGCAATGACCTCTGCAGATAAAGCCTCCATAACTGATGTTTTCCCCTTCAATTCTTCCACCAAACCCCTATTATCAAAAACCTCACAAACATAAGTTAAAAATAAAAAGAAACCATAATATTTTAATTAGATAATTCTTAATGTATGTAAAGATAGGGGTTGTTAAAAATTATATAGCAATAATGTCCAAAGTATTAGTAGATATGACATGCAAAAATAACTCGTAGATATAACAAAATTTAAATCAACTCAAGAGACTATTAGCCTTGTCCTTCCAATTACCCTTAAGATAATATTTAATTGATATAATTTAACTTCTCGTAGTCCAATCGACTAATTAACCATTTGGATAATCAAAGCTAGCAAACTAATATGATATCTGACCATATGATAATAATAAAAAAATGGAATCCTAGCAAAAGTTAGTAAATCCATAAAAGCACCATTACGAAGAGATGTTGAGTACATTATATCAAATTAAGGACAATACAATTTTTATAAGATAAATAAACTACTTCCCTTATTGATAATTGATTTTAAGATGAAATTTTGGTACGTTATGTCTAGAAGAAAAAATTTAAGTCCTTTTAGAGAAATTATTTCTATAAACTTTTTTGAAATTAAAATTTGATAATTTAAGATGTGTTTAGATCTGATTTTAAATTATTGAAGGAGAATTTTTTAAACATTTTTTTTCCTTAAAGAGATGAATTATAGATTTTTTTTAAAAAAAACTACAAATTGGGTAAGTGAAAATTCATGTATATCGTAAAAAATCAACTAGAGATGCTCACATTTTAGTAGTGAGAATGGAGAAGTACTCCATGCCTTGTTCAGCGGCAATCTTACCAACAGCAAAATGCTTGGGAACAAAAACCAACTGACCACTTTCCACATGAACTTCTGTTTTGCTTGACGATGGTAATCCGACGATCTGAAACGTCCCTGATCCTCCAGCAACATAGATCAGTTGATCCGCCGGACTGACAAGAAGCACCGGTGACCGAACCACATTGGGACCAAGCCTGTCCACAACAACAGCCAAGCCAGTTTCTCCAATAAATGGAAATTCAGATTCAGAGACCTTCATAATGGACTCATTATTATCAAGGTTATAAATAAACTTGGTCGCCTTAGTTGGAGTCGTCAAAGTTTGGCCTTTTTGAAGCTTAAAAATCAGTCCATTTTGTTGGCTATTTAGAAGTGTAGAGGTTTCCATTTCGTTCAAGTTAAAAGTTTTGGCTACATAGTCCTGTGAGAAAGAAGCCTTGCAAGATTCCTCGAGGGTCGCTTAGAATGACAGTAAGGGTGTGTATTTGGTTCCACGTCCCATATTAAACCTCCAGAAGCTTAAGTTAGTTGTTGAAGACAAATTTAATTATATATCACCAACACTTTCTTCACTTGTGAACTTGTGAACTTGAAATATTTAAAAGATCCAATAAGTGGGGCTTGAACACAGGACCTGTCTGGACCATCTGCTCTGATACCATACTAAATCACCGATTCATTCAAAAGCTTAAGTTAGTGGTTGAAGGCAAATTTAATTATATATCACCAACAACCCAAAAAGACGATTTCCAAATCGGAATCTCCATCGTTGTACCACCACGAAGTGACTCCGGCAGGGACCGGAATTAGGTCTCCTTTTTGTAGTTTGATTACTTGTTCATTGGAAGTGTTTGGGAAGATGAATCCAGTTACTCCATTGTTACCTTGAAGAACATAACCAACTTTTGAGGCGTCGGAGTAGTGAAGAATGGCGAAGCCTCGAGGGTGGAGGAGGAGCATACCGGCACGGACTTTGGATTGAGCTAGGAGCGGATAGTCAGAAGGATACCATTTGTTATATGATCCGCCAACTCCCTGGAAGTATTTTCTTGGATTCATTGCCTTCATGTTTTGCACCATATTGATGTAGGTTGAAGTGAAGGATTTCTTTCTTTCTTTCTTTCTTTCTTTCGTTTTGAAATTCAATAATGAGGAGGGGTTGTAGCTTTTGGCCGTTTATATAGGGAATTAGCCAAGTGCCAAAACAACTATTTCACTTCATTTCTAAGTTGCACTCATAAAACGTAGCCAATTAGTCCACTACTGTTTCATTATATTTCTAGCTGCACCCATGCATTTTCGTGTACTCTATATATTTCCAATAAAAAATTTGTCGTACTAAAACGTGTACTTTCCTCAAAAATAAATTTTATTTATTTTTACTATATAAAAAAATAAGCTATGAATAGATGAATAGTGACATGTAATTAATTAGACTGCATGCATCTAATTGTTAATGAAAAAATTAGTCACGCTGTTACCTCACCACAACTCAAATTGAAAGGAGAGAATAAAAATGTAATAAATGTCAAAATTCATGTTTTCAAATTTATTTGTTGTCATAAAAATAAAAATTATAAATAAACTAAGGAATTTTTAAAAAAGATATTACAATAGGTGTATATATATAACAATTTGGAAAACAAAAATTATTTGTAGTGGAGTGTTTAGATTTAGTTATTTTTGGTCAAAGATGTTTAAATTTAATTTTTTCAAATTTCCAAATTTTTTGGTAATTTAAATTTGGGTGACAAATTTAAACCATTTTTTCTTCAAATTTGACATTAATCATCTCAGGGCAAACCCTTTCATTTTCAAATTTGACGTTACTCATCTGAGGACAAACCCTTTCATTTTCTCCAAAAGCCACCGACCAAAATCCCTTCTCCGGTTACATTCCGTTGATTGCATAGATTTTCAGAATTCTTTTAGCGCCAAAGGTGCGATCTCTCTCTCTCACTCACAGCTCACTGCGAAAAATAGTAATCGATAATCATGAACAATGGAACAGTCGTTAAAATACATATAATTTAATGTAAAATTTATGAAGCTTGGATGAATTTCCCTATTTCACAATGAAATTTCTTCAAATTTTTACATAGCATATGGGGAGCTTACGAAAAACGTAAGGGATTTCAATTCTATGGACAGAGAGAGATTAAAAAAGAAAAGGACTTCTTTCATACGTGTGAACATTGGATCGTTTCTTAGTCTGGGTTCAGGCCACTTCTTTCATACGACGATTATTCTACGGTTCACTTTCATGATCTGTCTTCTAGTGTTTTATAGATTTTCTAACTGTAAACCTTTTATTACTGTATCATGAAAGAGATTCATACCAATTACCACCTGGACATTTTATTGTTCTAATAACATATGGTGGAAGCCATTATCAACTTTTAACCCAATAGTTAAAGACATCCCTACTCCCTACTAATATTGTAAACATGAAGAAATATATATATATATTTTGATAAAACGTTTGTAGATATTCAATCTATGATTCTATTTCTAGGTAATTACTTCAAATTTATTATATAGGATCGAAGGAAAACCATATTTGAACGGTATTATCATTATATTTATTTATTTTATATGTAATTCTCGTTTTCATCAATTATTGTTTAGAAATCAGCTGATGCCCATGGTAAATTTAGCAATCTTTTAGTTAAGATTGCTAATGAATTTAGATGGTAATGGGTATATGATAAAGAATTCTCATAATGCAATCATTTCATTGAAATTTTCGATGTTAAAGATTTGATGAATGTGGAATGATATTGGTAATTTAATTTGGTGAGATTCAACAACTTTGGTTAATTATATATATTTATATATAAATATGTATAATTCATTTATTGAGAGTGAAAAATAAATATATTAAGGATAATATAATTGTTAAGGGTATTTTATTAAAGATTTGATAGGAAAATGAGGAGAGAGAAGAAGTTGGTTGGTTGTTTTGAAAAGGTAAAAAGAAAAAGGAAAATGAAATTATTTAAAGAAAAAAGTAAAAATATTTAATAATAATAATAATATATTAAGATCCCAGCTCGTGAAGCGTGCACTTCATTTCTCCAATTTTCTTCCTCTCAAAACTCTAGCCGCCCATGTCTCTGATTACCATCCAATGAAGCCCATTCGTTCGTAAACGTTCGTTGGCAGCTGTTTCATTTTCCCTAACGTCGTCCTCTGTCCAAGTCGTTTCATCGTCAATCCCGGTCGTCTCCCCACTTTGTTCACGTCCTCCATCCAGTAAGATCTCTGTTGTCTAAGGTTTTCGTCAACCGCGCGCAGTTGTTAATCAAATAACGAGCCAATTCATCCTTATGAACAATGTTTCCCCCTTTGAACAATTATGCCTTACTCCCCCCTCTTACTTTAGTCTCAAAGTCTTTAGTTGTGCATGCTTTGTGTTATTACATCCTTGTAAACATACCACACTTAAACCCCCTGCTTGTCTATATTATTTTTTGGGTTATGGTACTGAACATAAGGGTTTTTGTTGTTGGTCTCTCAACGATTACGCATATGTTGCCATGTCACGTTTGTGGAGCATCGTATGTTTTCTAGGTTTTCCTCACTCCATGCATCTTCATCTACATTTCACCTACTATTCACCAACTCTTCTACTTATTTAGATCTATTCCTCACTTCTAACTCTCCACCCGACATTACACCTTATCCTCTATGCACATCTAAGCTCATTTAATCTGATCATATCTATGTGCTCTTGGATCTTCCACCAACCCTTATGAGGAACCTGAATATGCACCTGTTCGACACTCCACCTGGGTAAGAGAAACTCCTCCTCATCTCAAAGATTATCATTGTTTTTCCACTATTAGGTCTTTGATTGAACCTTCCTTATGTAAGGGAACTAGTACTACCCTTGTGGCAGAAAGCAATGAATAAAGAACTTCACACCTTAGAAAAGACTCATGCTTGAGACTATGTTGATTTACCTTCCGAAAATAAACCTACCGGCTGTAAGTGGATTTATAAAATCAAAACTCACTCTGATGGTTCTATTAAATGTTACAAAGTACGACTTGTGGCTAAAGGCTATTATCAGAAATATGACATTGAGTATGAAGAAACGTTTGCTCCAGTAGCTCGCATGACCTCTGTTCATAGTCTTTTAGCTATCATAGCTGCAAGATAATGACCCGTCCTTCTAATGGATGTTACAAATGTGTTCCTCAATGAAACCCTATCTGAAAAAGTCTATATGAAACCACCACTTGGTACTACTCCGTCACCTCAGAAACTGTGTCTTCTTCAATGTGCTCTCTAAGGTCTCAAACAAGCTCCTCGAGCTTAGTTTGCAACGTTCAGTTCCACTATTACCCAATTTGGGTTCACCTCTAGCTTCCACGATTCAACTTTATTTAATCGCCAGACATTGAGTGGTATTGTTCTCCTTCTTTTATATGTTGATGATATGATTATTATAGGTGGTGATCCTCAAGCCATATATGATTTGCAATGTTACCAAGGTAAGCACTTTGAGATGAAGGAATTAGGAACTCTCAGCTATTTTCTTGGCGTTGAGATCTCATCCTCATCTAACGGCTATTACTTATCTCAAGCAAAATATGTCTCTGACTCATTAATTAGTTGATATGGTATTACTGATTCTACCACATATTCCTCAACGCCCATGGATCCAAATGTGAGGCTCACTCCTTTTGATGATGTTCCTATTGACAACTCCACTTTGTATCGGCAGCTTGTTGGCAACTGATTTATTTAACTGTGATCCGTCCAATTATTGCGTATGTAGTTCACATTGTTAGTCAATTCATGGCTGCTCCTCGTACCATTTATTTTACTGTTGTAACCACCTAATTTTATCCTAAATATTTTTGTTATTTTTTTTAAAAAAGAATTTTTTATATAATAATGTTTTTAAATTTTTTTTTAATTTCTTTTAGGAAAAGAAAAAAGAAAAACCACTTTAGTAATACCACATTTAACTTATTTATATTCATTTTTCTTGAAAAAAAGAAATCAATAAAATTTTCTTTTTAACTCATTTTACGAAAAGGAGAAATTAACTTGTTTTAAGTAAAAAAAAAAAATCTATTTATTTTAAGAAAAATAAATCATTTTATTTTTACAAAAAAACTCATAATATTTCATTTATTTTATTTTAGAAAAAAATAAATCATTTTTGTTTTTACAGTATCCCATAAATTTTCATTTATTTTATTTTAGGAAAAAATAAATCATTTTTATTTTTACAAAATCCCATAATATTTCATTTTAGAAAAAATTGAAATTTATTTTATTAATATGATATCAATTTTGATTTTATTATTATTATTTTTTTTCCAATGTGTGGTACTTCCCAAGTCTATAAATAGGACTTTTTGTCCTTTGGAAAATGGGAGAAAATTTTCTTACAAACAAATCTTTAGAGAAAGTTGTTAGAGAAAAGTTTTTTTTAGAGAATCTATATCAATTCGGAGAAAAATGTCTGCAAAAGTAGTTTTTTTTTTTTAGTAGATTTACCCTTTTTTTTGTTTGTTTGGTACCTTTTTCTTTTATGTTTCTCTTAAGCAAACCAAATCTCGTTGTAAGAATTTACTCTCCAAAGATCCACACTTATCAACGAGTAATTTTCTTTGGAATTTGAATTTTTTTTCTCTTCTTTTTTTTTTCTTTAAAGATAGAAGAAAGAAAAAGAAATATATAAGATTTTTGAATGAAAGAAAAAGAAATATATAAGATTTTTTTTTTTTTGCTTTTTTTTATTTTCATTGTTATTTTTTTGAAAAAAAAAACCTTATTCTTTTTTTTCTCCGTAAAAAGTAGAGAAAAAGAAAAAAACACAAGACTTTTTTTAAAATGATCTTTTATTTTCTTCTCTTTAAAAATAAGTTATTATAGTTCCAGTAGTTACATTTTAGGCTATATATCATATGTACCCAGATGTTAGATGTAACTACATGAGTAAGACGATAATTTTTGGCCTAGTTTTGTACTTACGAGCAATTTGTGAAGGATCATTACATTGTTGATTGGTTATATCTAATGGACACAAAAATATATCTACAATAAGAAGAGTGCAATTGTTCGTCTTCAGTGAAATGATTGATAGTTAATGAATGAAGATTAATTTAATTAAAGAGTTTAATTAATTAACCTCATATCAATGGAGCTCCAATATGTAGGTCCATAAGATCTCCTCGTTAGCTTAATAAGAATAAATGACAACTAAATTTATTTTGATTTAAATTTAAATTGTTCAAATTGATTAAAGAAAATAAATTGTATATGATACAATTAATATAATGTATTTGATACATTATAATATAAAGTTTTTATGAGATAAGTTAATATTTAAATATGATTCAAATAATAATAATAGTATCAATAAGATTAATAAATAAATTATAGGTTAAAATTAATATCAATCCGATTTATATTAAAACTGTAAGTCACATGAGATATCTAAACCATTGATTATATTATATATAATATAAACAATATTTGTATTATATGATATATAAATTGTTTGAATTTATATTTAATTATTTTATTTTAATTAATATATTTTTAACCCTTCATTATAATATATATGATATAATTGAAGGGAGTTACTCTACAAGAGGGAAAGGGAATAAGTTATTTGATAACTTCCCCTCTATCTCTCTTAAAAATGGTTAAGATTATACATAATCGAGATTAACCTCTCTACTCCCTACTCTCCTCATTTGACAATCACTCTTTAAATTCACTTTGAGGATAAGAAGAAAGACTTTTTACCTTGAGAATAACGAGGAAGATTTCATTGTGTTCTCGAGAGGTTTAAGAGTTATTGAAAGATTTTACAAAAGTTAGTTTAATTTCTTTTTCCATTTCCTCCTTACGACCATGTTTGATGCTTTTTTGTTTTTCAAATTAAATTATTTTCGTAGGGCATAGGAATTCCATTCCTTAAATAGTCATAATAGGCTCCTCCATGTTAGAAATTAAAGAGCTAATATCACAATAAATGCCAGTTTCAGTTAAGGATCTTCAAAGACTCAACTATTTTCTCGGCATATATAGAAGTATGTTATCCTGACAGAGGGGATATTAAGGCAAGGCAGTCCATTAGTTTAAGTCGTAGTCCAAGTAAAAAAACCCACAAGTGCAAATAAATAATTAGCTGGGCTGTTACCGCTACTGTTAACTTGTCTTAAGACTGTTTTCCTTAATATAAGGGACAACTTTTCAATCACACCAGATATGAACAACTTTTCTCTTCGTAATTCCCTTTCTTTCCACATTCAATTTTATGAGATTGCTCACAATAACAAAAGTCTCCTCACACGCCCAATTCATCCCATTAGCATATTATATGATTCTGATATAGTAATTTCATTTCTTTCTCTCTTCTAGGGTTAATTCTGTTGTTTTAGAACCATTTGACTTAACCAAATCTTCTCTTCTCTCCATCCCTTTGCTTCCCAATAGACTTCCTTCCCTTTCAGCTATTGTTGTTAAGCTTAATTTCTAATTCACGTAATTATATTTCCACAAAATTCAACATTACCAAAACACTTACAGCCATCCTTAAACCGATTGCTTGCATTTGGAAATTATCAAAGAAATTAGTTTCTTCCCCTTGGTGGAGAGCCCTTTAATTCGAATGAGTTACGTTTTTGGATGGCTTTAAAACACTATCATTTTATATAGTTAAGAATTAGACTAAACAGTCAACCGTATTTCAAATATAATAAAATAATCTAAAACATTTACAAATATAACAAAATTTCATAGTTGTATCTATAATATACTACTATCCGTGTCTTTCTGTGTCATAGATAAACTGTGATATTTTGTTATATATATTTGTAAATAATTTTAATAATTTTTAAAAACATTTAACCCATTATCTGGAGTAAGCAAAATAAAACAAATTATTTATAAAATATAACAAAATTTTAGATTCTATCAATGATCGACATTGATAGTTTTTGTTTCTATCAATGTCACATATAAACACCTATCAGTGACTATTAGTGATAAAATTGAAAATTTTGTTATTATTTATAAATATTTTAATTAAATAATTTTTTTAATATTTAAAAAACAAAAACAAAACTCAAATCATATTCCTTTTATTATTTTTTTAAATAATGACAAAAGAAAAAAAGCAAATGAATAATAAGGAAACAACTTTTTTCAAAGGAAAATTAAAAAAATAAAAAACGCGTATAGTTTTCTAAAAATTAGAAATAAGAAAAAAGAATAAAGATAAGGATTTTATAAAGTTGGTGAATATTTAATCCTCAAGTATTTGCATGGAAGCTTTAATTTTTGATCAATTAGTTGGTGATTTATTTGTTATTTATTATAATTTTGAGTACATGGCTCATGTTAGCCCGCAAGTCATTTGTCAATTGATTTGCCTTTTGGTGTAAAATTTTTTGGAATGTTTTCTTTTTATACAATGGAAAAGCATTTATTTAGATGCCCCCATATAACCAACCTTATCATATATAAAATGCCAACCACTAATTTTCTTGGTTTATTATTACGACTTTTTTTCTTAGACGAATATAAAAGAAAAAATTGTTGTTTTATTTGCTTTTATATTAAATCTTCTTTTGGGAACTAATCATAATGTCTATATATAGGTATTCCCAAATGTGTGGATAAAATTTGGCATCATCTTTAAATAGTTGTATTTTATTGTTGTTGTTTTATTTTCATATGCATTCATATATGTAATATTTGCATGAAAAATGCTTTAAAAAAAAAGGGATTGTTTAAAAAATATAACAAATCAACAAAATATTTATCATATATAGAATAATTTAAAAAACGTACAATGTCACGGATTATAGTAAGATAAGCTATCATTCTTTTACAAAATGATCATGATAAGTTATCGTGTAGGAAATTATGCACAATCGTTCGTATATTTATACATGATATTGTATCAATTCTAAACAATCGTGTAATCTTAGTACACGGTCGTGAACCAAGATCGTTTAGATATTGGTACACGATCGCGTACCAAGATCTAAACGATCGTGTATCAAATCTAAGCGATTTTGGTTCATGATCAAGTACCAAGATCATTTATATTTAGTACAAGATCGTGTACGAATATTATTTACATTTGGTACACGATCGTTTACCAAGTGCTAAGTAATCGTGTACCAATATCTAAATTAACAATTTTTGTTCAAGATTGTGTACCAAAATCTTTTATATTTGTACACGATCTTGAATCAAGATCGTTTAGATATCGATACACACACGATCATTTAGATCTGGAAGAGAAAATATATATCACAGATAACGAAGAATCATTTACCAAGTGGAAATTTGAAGAAGTGAAAAAAGAATAATATATATATGAGTGATGAGATGAAGAAGGAAGAAATTCTATAAGAGAAAATTAAGAAATCACGAACAAGAACAAGTGAGAATATGAAGAAGAATAAGTAATAATATGAAAAGAAGATGAATAAATGACAAAGAAGAAAGAAGAAAAAGAAGTGAAAATTTGTTCACAACATTCAAGGAAAAACTTGAAATTTATGAAAATATCGTGAGCTTTTTTATTTGGTTGATTACACGGGCCATAAATATTTTGGCATTTTGTTATATTTATGAAAATTAACCCAAAAAAATCTAATTATTTCATTAAGAGTTGAAGTTGGGTTAAATCACATCATCAAAAGATATAATTGCATCAATTTAAACTATGTAATTTTATATCTAAATCAATTTATACAACTTAAAAATCAATAATGTACAATATAGGTTGTAAACGGGATGGGTTGGGAGACATTCTTAACCCAACCTATTTCTCGGGTTGTTTGGATTGGCAATCCGAATAACCCAAATTAAGTTTTCAATCCAACCCGTAATATATGGGTCGAATTGGGGTTGGATTGTCGGGTTGTTTTTTTTTTATCTTTAGAATTTAGGGTTTCGTGCAACCTTTCATGTTTTTTCCATTTTCAGTGTGTCTTAAAGGCTAATGTCAAATGTCAATATTTGTGTATAGATAATATAGAACAACAGATCAATGTGTTCAAACCAAAAATATAAAAAGAAAAATCATCTCAAAGCATTCAAACATCAAGCACTATTCTTCTCATAAATAATAAAAACACATTAGACTCTTGTTGGAGTATTCAAAGACCTTAACAATGCTTCAAGAGATCTTAAGCACTCAAACACACAGGTGTACAACCTGTTTTAGAACAACATCTCATTCAAGTGAGGCTATACACTCAAAAGCCAAAGCCATCAACCAAGACATTTCATTCAGAACTACGAAACCCAAATAGCACTCACAACACAAAAGACAGCAGGGTCGTCACATTTTTTAAAATGAAAAAGGAAAAAAGAAAAGAATAAAAAATGGAGAACAAAGAGAAAAAAAGTAGACAATACAACTCGAAGACGAATGGGGAGATGGAGAAATTAACATGTATATACTTTGTTTCATTTTCATAAAAGGAGACAGATGGTGAAGACGAACTGCAAAGATGAACTGGGAAGACAGGAGATGAGGGATGGACGACGAGGAGAGGAGACAAAAGATGGACGACCAAGAGGTAGATGGACGGCGAGGAGAGAGGAGATTTGAGAAGAGGAGAAGATGCAGCGGGAGGAAGAGAAATTGAGAAGAGAGGAAACTTAGGGAAAGGCACGTGCGAGGAAGAGAAATTTTAATTCGAATTGGGTTGAATTCACCCCAACCCAAGATCCAATCCAACCCAACAAAATTCAATATGAATTGAGTAATCTGAGTTGTCGGGTTATTCAAGTTATTAGTATAATAATATATAGTGTATTAAGAAGAATAGAATGAATAGTTTGATTTTTCACTGATTTGGGTGGTTTGATTCCATGTCTATTGTTTTTTGCTAACTATGTTTGAAAAGTAGTTGTTTGTATGCAGGTGATTTCAGGTTGATTTAAAATAGAATTAAATAAAAATAGTTATAAGTCACTTAGGGGAGTTTATATTTGGTTCATTTATGCAAGTTTGTATTTAAAGATTTTAATAATATGAACTCTGAGTTGTTGGATGTAAATTAATTTGTCCATACAAAATATATTATGATTATTGTATATAATTATTATTATTGTCATCATTTAACTCGAATTGACTATCATTATTAATATAACCAAGCCAACCAAAATATAATTCAATTGGTATAAACGTGTATAAGGTGAGAGTTCAAATCTATCAACTCCAAATGTTATTGATATATATATAAAAGTTTAATGCTCGAAACATTTATAGTGTTGGATGAGGTTGATGGTTTAAATGACAGAGTCTACACGCATGTTCTTTTCTATTTCAATAAAAATAAATAAATGAATACCCTTATTGTTGTTAACTTATTTTATATGCTAATTGATATATATCATTCCTATATAAAAAAAAAACGTACTTATTAAGGTAACTCGTCACATAATTGTAGATGTCAAACGGAAAGTACAAACAAATATCAATGAATCAGAGAAAGAGACACGTAAATTAGTAACATAGTTCAACGATATACCACCTACGTTTGAAAGACAATGTGCCCAGAAAAAATAATCCACTAATATTAAAGAATTAAACAATTTACAACGTAGTATTTATCTACAGTACTCGACTACTATAGTGTCTCGCATAGAGCTCAATACACTGATCACATAGACACCTCTAGATGTGAGACTTTCTTTCATGTGTGTTTAGGCTCTCTCAAAGTGTAAGATTCCCTCACCTTCCACGTGTTTACGCTTTTCCTATAGGTGATAATATTAGTGGTGTATAATGGGGTGTGAGTCTCCTCTCAACGTTGTTATCTTTCTTTTAAGTCAACGAACTCCATTTAGTGCAGAAGAATCTTAAAATATTAAGTTATGTTAATATGTTAAAAGTTTTATATAATATAATGTAGTCTTATGTAAGGACATGTTTACCTAACTCTGAGTCAAAATTAGTATAATCATAATCTGATTTCATTCATAAACTAATCCTAACAAGTCTCAACTGCAAACGTAAATAGTATTGACTAGTTTTGAGAAACTATATATAAACAAAGTTTTAGAATATCTTATCTTATTTAATAGTTGTTTAAGAATTAAAACATTTTTTTTTCGTTTTGAAGAGAAGAATATTCAAATACTTGTAAAGAAGGTGAAGAACATAATATTTAAAAACTATATCAAACCAAAACAAAAAAAATGAAAAATGAAAAAAATATATATATAGTGATTTACCAATCCGTCAACTTTTTTTTTCTTCTTTTTGGTCTACTTTTTTCTTTTAAAAAAATCTAATTAGCAAAAGAAAGAAAAAAAATCATGATTTAATTTAATTAGTGCAACGAGCACAGTTCAATTTATAAGAAATGTGATTTTGAAGTTTAAAGTTTGAATCTTTCACCTTTAAATTGTTGTACATACTTAGAAAATTATAAACATGATGATGATTATCATAATAAGTCAATAAGAATTGTCCGCGACATGTTCCAATAAAATTTTGATCCTTTCTTCTCGAAAGAAAGTTATGTTTGAAGATTTTATTTAATTCTTCTTTTTTCTTCTTTTGTTTTGACGCGTTCTAATTCTCAAAGGTACTACAACAATTCAGAAGTGATTTTAATGATTTTAGAGAAAATTGTATAAAATTTCATCTTAAAACCAATTGTCAATAGGCAGAGTAACTTATTAACTTTTTCAACTTGAGACAATTCAAATAATTTAAGATAGTGCATTCTCGATTGAATCTAAATTTCTTTTTATTGAACTAAATTTCCATTTGAAATATATGGGCTTATAAACTAAATTTGATAGTATGAGATTCCTTCTCAAAACCAATTTGTATGGAATGGGTAATCTATCTATCTTATAAGAAATGTTAGCTTGATTGGTTAATTTTTCTAATTCAAAATTCTCAATCAACAACAAGGTAAATAGCTTATTTGAAATGACTTTTTAAATAGTTAAAAAATAATTTTAGGTATTTTAAAAACAAAAGGCAATTTCAAACTAAGTGTATAATAATAGGGAAGTGAAGGAGAGAGCTATAAGAGGGGAAAAATATATCACTCATTTTCATAAGGAAAATATCATTAATAAGAGAGCTTTATATTATATTGTCTTTTTTATTATGTTTATTTATTTTTCTTCTTTTAAAAGTTTTTTTTTTTCTCATGAAAATAATGAACAAAAAAGGGGACAGACAAATAAATAAAAATTGAAAAAAATCAAAAAGAGGGAGAAGGAAAAGAAATGAAAATGAAAAGCATTGTGTGGAAAGCAAAAGAAAAAAAAGGGACAATAATTTACACTTTATTAAAACTAGTTAAAGCAAAAACACACTAAATAATTGCACTAATTATTTAGTGCAAAACACCTTGATAATAACAAATAGGTCAACTCAAATAAGAAATATTATTAAGATTCATAAGTTGATTCAATTTAAATTATACTATTATTTTTATATCTAACATATCAATTACTTTTAAAGAAAAATATATATTACGTTCTTAATATGAACATATTAACATTTTTAAATCTTAACAATCTCCAAGACACATAATTGGTAGTTGATAAACAAAATTTGTAATTTAATTTTCTTTTTAACGCATCTAATACTTTTGTGAAGCCTTAGACTAAGTCTCTTCTAAATAAAAACAAAATGGCTCATACTCTAATATATCTAACTTAATTGTTGATTCATAATTTATTACGGGTCAAATTCTTTTTAATTTTGTTAAATATTTATTATTATTATGGGGTGTGTTCGATTAGTGTGGGATGCACTAAAACGTTACGATCTTAATTAATTGTTATCTATGTTAAGCATAACACAGCTGATTTAGGCACAGAGTATAGTTTGAATTAGGGAAAGAAAAATAAAATTTTAAAAAAAATGTTAGGAGGCAAAGCAAAATTGATTTAAAGAATTTGGTTAAGATGGGTGAAGGGCAGGTGAGATTAGCAAGTTTTGTAGTCACATTCATAATGAATTATTATATACTCTTTTTTTGTTTGGTTGTATAATAATTATGAAGAAAATGGGAAGAGATAGGACCAACTTTCCACTTCCCACTTCACTTCATCATTAATTAATTTCATTACTACTCAAACATACTTTTCCTTTTCCTTTTCCTTTTCCATAACTCTATATCACATTTCACATTTAATTTTAAGTCTCTTTTAAAACCACTTTTCTTTTTTTTAATTAGCGCCCTCTTTAGTTTAAACAAAACCTTTGTTTTTAAGTTTCTTTTCTTAAAGATAAAAGAAACTCTTTATTTAAAAGTTAGGTTGGGTATCAATCTTTCAATCTTAGTTTCATGTATACAAATATATATACTACTTAGCATGAATTTTAAAGTTGGAACAATCTTTTTCTTTTTTTTTTTTAAGAAAATAAATAAAACCAGGAACAAACTAGATAAAACAAAGATGACATTCTGTTCAAGAACCAATTCTTAAAAAAAAAAATCTTCAAATTCACTAGGCAGAATAGAAACAAAAAAATAATTGTGAGGAACTTAGACCTATGGTGACGCAAGGCCATGAGCAACCCTATTATAAAAAAAAATAGGACATGTATGTATGGGGCATGAAGAATAATACTCTTAACAACATTTGTCATCTTGGGTAAATCTAGACAATTCTTTTTAAAAAAATCTAAGTCAACCTTGAAAGAGATTAGTAAATCTTCAAATTTGTCGCATCTTAAAACAATAAGAATCTTCAAATCTTGGAAAGCTTTAATCGATCAATTTTGGCAAACAACCTTGAAATATGTGATTTTCGAGAGTAAGGAATAATCCAACCGATTTATACCACTTGCTCCAGGAGTTTTACCAATCAATGTATACAAATTAAGATGCTTACACATTTTGAGTGTGAAGTATTATTGTTTGTTGAGAAAAAGAGGGTGATGTTGGTGTTATCAAGGACACTCACAAAAATAGCATTACTTCCTTTTTATGTTTGCAGGATTAAGGGACATGTTCAACATTTCAAAACTTGATTAGGGTTTAAGAAACTTCATTTTTTTTGTTTTCTTAATGTAGTTTATAAGTAAAAAAAAAAAAAGAAAACAAAAAAGGAAAACTTTGTAAGGTGGTTGACAATCAATGTGACAATACACATCTGTTGAATTCATGAGAGAAAAAACACAAATACACTTTGAATTCAAATCCACACATTTACATTCTGATAACAAAGAAAGCTTAGAAATACTTACCTCAAAAATTTGAGTATAATAAACAAATATGAGACTGATCAAAGTTGAGTGAGAGTACTATAGGAAAAAAAAAATCAAAAAAAAAAAAAAAGAACAAGGAAAATAAAAAACAAAAAGAATAGATTATACAAACAACTCTCATCTCTCCCTTTGTCTCAATGACTAATTAAAACATATATTATAGAATGAAAAAAGGATAAACATGATGAGTTAAGTAAAGAAACAAGGGTATTAGCAGCAGTGACCATAAGGCATCTAACAGATGGAAGACAACGGCGTCTACTAATGGGATTCTGCATCGAATGCTTTGGTGGATTTGTAGGTAGATTTTCTCGTCGTCATCTACTGATGGGTTTCGGTGTCGAATGGTTTGGTGGATTTGTTGGAAGATTTTCTCTTCAAGACCACAACCCAAGTGAAGGCTTCTAAAATGATAGCAATGACACCGACGACAGCGATAACGATGACATAGGCAGACTTCCATTTGCGGTCGGGGTTGAGCATGTTGAAGCCTTTGAAGACGTTGATGATGCCAAGAATGAGAATTGAGTACCCGATGCTGTGGTGATATACGTTCCAATACACTCTGTATTTGTGGTCCTTCTTTGGTCTCAAGAACAATGCAAACATCTGCCACAATTTTGCTATATACATCAATACCATTTCTTTCTCCTCATTTTATTACCCAACTTTTGTTTAATGCCTAAATCTTTGCTGCATGACAAACTCTCTTCATCATCCTTCCCTGACCAACCAATAGATTTTGAACTGATGCCGACCACCCCCATTGGTTTATTGGTTTTTAGTAAGCACATAAACTGAATGGAATGTTCTTACCAATTTTGGATTCCCCTCAACTATGGTTATGACAATTACTGAATGAAGGTTCTTAAGAAGTGGTAAATAGATTAGAGAGAGGTTGACAAATTTTGCTAAGTTTTAAATTTTTATATTTTGTGATTTTAAAAAACGCTTCAAAATATATAATCTTCTAAAGGCTTAAAATGCAAAAATAGGAAGAAAAAAAAATGATAAAAAGCATTTCTCTTTCTATTACTTTAAAATTTAGAAACTGTTTGAAAAAAATAAAAATGATAAACAATTCGTTATCGTATTTACATTAACGTATTAATATATTAATTAAAAAAGTATAAGATGTTCAATTTAAGAAAAATCTGTCAAATTAAATTAAAATATTTGAATAAAAAACGTCTTTTTCTTAAAATATAATTTCCTAATTCCTTTCTCCAATCACCGTCAAAGTAATTTCTCAGTGTTACTCACAGAAAGAACAATTTTCCCGGAAAATTTGCAGAACTCAGAGAAAATATCGAAACAAAACCAATAATTTCTCAAGCAGAGGAAATAATAATTGGGTTGAAGAAATACCTGCAAAGTGGCCATGGAGAAGAGGGCAATTCCGATGTTCCGATGACCGTAAGCCACAAAACCCTCCGATTCACTCCCAAGCTTCATTCCAGTCCCCCAACCAGCTACTCCAATGGCGTATGCAGAAATCTGGCAAGAAATATGAAGATAAAACCACGCCGGATCTGCAGACGGAAAAACCCTAAGGTATCTCGCTATCACTACGCCAGTCGGAAACAAAAGCCCCCAACTCACCGCGTTCAAAACTCCATGAATCTGGGGAGGGGGAAACAAAAGTGTCAAATAAAGAAAATCGAAAAAAAAAAAAAAACATTCCAAAAATTTCGATGACAAATAATCGTTAGAGATGGCACATTTTTCCTCATTGTTCGCGAATCCACTTCACCACTATTGTTGTTCGTCACTTCACCACCAGACAAACCTAGGGTTCCTTTAGCGTTGAGATTGGCGGGTTGAAAAGGATGAACCGCCAAAGTAGTTCCATCCACGGACGGGCCAGCTTGCCAGACCTGATTAAGCGTAGTAGCAGAGGTTGGAACCTTCAATTTGGCAAAAATGATGAACTCTCCAGCGGAAGACTGAGCCGATGTATCCCAAACCTCGAAGGAAAGGTTAGAAGGCCTAATGGAGCCATAAGAGGCAACATTGTAGGTACGAACAACAGGAATGCCGGCGTGGAGGTAGGCAACGAGAGCCTGAGAGCCAACCATGCCGGTGGAGGTGGGATTGATAGCCCAAGCGATCCATCCAGTGGATTTAGCAATGAAGGCAAGAGAAAGAGAGGAATTAGAGGAATCGTAAGTCCAATGGAGGAAAGCAGAAAGAGAAGGGAGATCGGAGCAATGAGAGTAGAGATTGTTGTTGGAGAATTTTCTTGAAGAGCAGGTTTGAGAAAAAGCCGGGGAGAAATAGAGAAGAAAAAGGAAAAGGGAAAAGAACAACCCCCAATTCGAGGACACCATTGAAGAAGGAGTGGGGGAAGGGAAGGAAGAGGAGAAGAATTGGGGGCTGGGGGGGAAGGAGATTTTTGGGGGACTGGAATGGAATATAATTTTAAGTATAGAAAACGAAATTATTTTGGTTTTTAATAAATTGAGCGGGGGAAGAAGTATGCTATAATTAGAAAAATTATAATTAAAAACAGAGGTGGGGATTTCTGACACGTGGTGGGAGGATCTTCGTCTGCTGGGGTGGCACAGCCATGCTTCTCCCATTTTTGTTTTCTTTTTTATTTTCTCTCCAACTACTTTAGTTTATTACCATCAAATTACATTTTCGTCCTTCCTAAATCCCCTTTTTTTCATTAAATTGTTTTCTATTTAATTCATATCCAAATCCCTATCTTTTCCTTCTTTAATTTACTCATTTTACATCATCAACTTTCCATCTTTTCATATTATATATATTTTATTATTATTATTATTATTATTATTATTAAAATATTGTTTCAATTTAATCGTTTATGTTATGTATTCCTATTTTTTAATATTTAACATTTCAATATTAATCTTCGAATTAGCTTAACATAAACAATCACGAATGTATTTTTTTAAGATGAAATATTATACATATAGAGTCTTTATTCTTTTCTTTCTTCTTCTTTTTCTATTTTTATAAAGGATTTTTATTCTTTTCTTTACCAAATGTCTATAAACAAATACACAAAAACCATTTCAAAATAAACATACTCAAATATAGCGAAATAAACCAAAAAAAAATATTAATAAAATTTTAATATTTAATTAGATCCTTTTATCAACACGTTTAGTAGACATTAGAAGAAGTTTAATTTATCAATTTTTATCATTTCATAGAATATAAAAAAAAATTATATTTTATAATTATTTTTAACTGTTTTTCGTTTTGAAAATTTGTTGTTTAATATATAATTATAAGTGGAATTTTTGTTATTCTGTTTTGTATTTGATATTATTTTTGTTTTTAAGAATGAAAAATAGACAAATCAGAAACAGAGGTTTTTTTTATAACTAAAAAAGAAAAAGAAAAAGTGATAAGTTCTGGTTGTGTATTTCACTAATAGTGAAAGGAAAATAGGAGGAAGTAGATGGAAAAAAGTTAAATGAAAAAATGAGTTATAACTAACAACTAAAAGTAAGAGAAAAAGATAGATATTGTGTATCAGTTTCCAGTTGTAATAAAAAGAAAAAAGAGACAGATGACAAACCAAACTGTAGTGTGCTAAAAATATATGTAATTTTGAGATCTATATATGTGTTTTCAATTCTTGTTTCATCAATGAGCCTGCGCCTAATGTAACTATATATATATATATATATATATATATATATATATCAAACAGGTTGGGTATGCAAATATTTCTATTTAAACTAATGCATATTGTTCTAGCTAATGTTGATAAAACAAAAAAGTAATCATGAATGAATAACACTACCAAAAATACAATAATTACAATATATATACTAAATACTACACTAACATTCGATTTCGATTGTATAACAAGGCTAGTAAAACTTCAAGAACTTGTAAAGAGATCATCAAAACACGCTTCATAGGATAGTAAAACTTCAAGAACTTGTAAAGAGATCATCAAGACACGCTTCATAGGATGTTGGTTTGAAAGCAATAATTATTTACTTTACACAAGCTAGAAGCAAACTACAACGACCATTTTGATAGAATTCAACGACTAATTTGATATAACATCAATCTTAGACTAATACCATATCTCTAACTTTATCTCAAAATCAAAAAAGAAAGAAAGTGCAGAGATGAGAGAATAATTCCTCAAATTGAAATGGGATACTAAAAAAAGTTGAAATTTACAAAATAGGAGGAGCACAGGATAAGGAATTTGTTTACCAAGGATGTTGATGTACAAAGTTTTAAGTATTCCCACTAAGTTATTAAAAGTGGAATTTTCTTAAGTCAAAAGTACATACAAGATTGGGAATCAACTACAGATTTAAAAGTGATTAATTAAGCATTTATTTTAAATGGAGAAATTATTGAATCAACCTTGGGATAAAAGCATTAATCTTTTTTTTCTTAGTCAAAAGTGTGTACATCTTTGGGTTTCAACTTCAAAAGGTGTACATAGAAGCTTTGATTTGCTGCACCATTATATTTCTTTTGTTATAAAATAAGTTTTAAACATTTTTGTGGGGTGACCTATTATTTCTATTATATTATAGAAAAAATCAAAGAATCATAATAAACATATCAACAAAATTTGTTTCACCCATCTCTATCTTCGAATATTAATATAACAAAAAATATAAAGTTATTTTAAAAACGGTGAAATTTCTTATTTGTTAAAGGCACTAATATTTCTTTGGGTCCCAATAGTACTCTATTTGTTGATGTAACTTTGAAGGCATTGTTTCTTCTCATCAATTGGTTAGCATAAGTATGGACACATTGGCCCATGAATAGTTGGGCCAAGATATATTCATATATCAACATTGTGGTCTCTACTTAGCTACCTACTTAATCTAAAAATATGTTTAAGGATCTCTAATACTTTTGTGAATACTTTTGTTATCAGTCTCGTTTAATTGTTAATCGATATGCGAACCTATTGAGAGGAGTTATTGCTGTTGGAAGGGCTACACAAGTGCAACAAAGACATGTACATATAGCACTCTCTTTATATGGTGGATGTGTATCTCTTTTTCTTTTTCATCCTTTCTATGTTTTTTTGTGATCCTTTATGGTCATATTTCACTTTCTCATTTGTGTAGCTATAATCTTTTTATTTTCTTTCACAATTCATTCTTAGCATTACCTTTTTTTCTTTCTTTAAATCTTTTTTAAATGTGAGATAGCTTTTGTGTATATATATAGAAAAAAAAATACATTATTGTGTATACTTTCTTAAGTTTACAAAAAGTTTACATGTAATCATAAACAACAAGTGGATGTTTCATTATTTCATTATGATAAGTATTTGTTTGTTTATTTTTCAAATAAAATAAAATACTATTTTGGTAATTTTGATTTTAGGGCATAACTTTATTTCCCATTCTTATCTTTTTATACTACTTTCTTTCATTTCATTAATATACCTTTATTTATAAAGCTTTATTGATGATACTTTCTTAAAGGAAAAACAATTATTGTGAAATTTCGTTAAATGTTAATTTTCATAAATATAATAAACAGTCGAAATATTTACTAATGAAAAAGTCATAATTTTTTTAAATATTTCAGGTTTGTCCTTTCTTTTCACTATCTTTCTTCTCTTCCTCTTCTGCGATTTTTTTAGGTTCATCATCTTTTTCTCTTCTTCTTCTGCAGTTTTTATTTTTGTTTAAACTGTTATTTGGTTCAACATCGTGTAACAAAGATAAAATATATAAACTATGTGGTTGTTTCAAATATAAAAGATCGTGAAAAAAAACAGTTGGATATTGGATAGTCAAATCTAACGATCATGTACAAAGAATCTTTAAGAAAATCGTTTAGATTTGGGTAGCAAAATTTAAACGATCAAATCTAAATGATTGTGTTCCAAATATGAACAAATGTGTACCAACTCTAAACGATCATTTTTCAAATATAAATGATAATGTACCAAAAAAATCTTGAAAAAAAATCGTTGAGATTTGGGTAGCCATATTTAAACGATCTAATCTAAAGGATCAAGCTCCAAATATAAATAATCGTGTACCAAATCTAAACGATCGTGTGCCAAAAAACCTAAATCATTGAGATTTTGCTACCCAAATTTAAACAATCAAATCTAAACAAGTACCAAAAAATTATGAAAAATTAGTACCAAATAATTTAAACGATCGTAGTGTAGGAAAGAATAGTCAAATCTAAACAATCAAATCTATCTAAATAATCGTGTAGGAAAGAATAATAAAATTTGAACAATGGTTTCCCAAATATATTACGGATGTCAATTAATCGCGGGGCATTTTTGGTATTTCTCATTGTTGGCCTATGAGCTTTTTCCATTTTTGAAATTGTTTTATACCATATAAATATTTTGCCACTTTGTTATATTTTTAAAAAGATCCCTTAATTAAACTAATATAGTTTTACTAATAATCTATTTTGGAAATAGTTTAATAAACAAGCCATAAGCTAAGGAAATTAAAAAAAAAAATGTTATAATTAGATATAAAATAGCTTAACTCTCCCACGTGAATTAAACGTATGAAATAACTAATTTGTATCGATATAATTAACAAGTATAAGGTAAGATGACTATGGAAATACGTAACATGATGACTATGGAATGCGTAATAGGATTCTTACGTGGATGATAATAACAAGGCAATCAACCAAGGAAATTTTGTCAACGTTCTGCGAAAAAAGAAAAAACAACAAACATTAGCATGTGAATGGTGCATATAAATAAATAAATAGGTGTACACACTATACATTAAGATCATAGTTGAAATAAAAATGTTTATTTCTCCTTATAGGTAGACATCCCAAAAATGAAAGTAGAAAACATAAACCCTAAGCCCTAAACACTAAACTCTAATTATGAAAGATAAAATAAGCATTCTGCAAAATGGTACAATAATAAGAATACACCTATATATACTACTAGAAACTCTGAATCACTCTATGACGACTACACATCATGAACGGACCCTTCTTTACTTGCCAAGGTCCTTAACAATCGATTCTTTCTCTCACGGGAACATCAATGTCCACAATAGTAGGCTAGGTTGTTAGAACCACTGCAAGTAATATTTGAAGAAAAGGAATTTAGTGCTTACAAAGTGGTATAAGTCCTTCATGGTGTCATCTCTGCCAATGATGTGTGACACTAAAACTAAAACCAGAACTCTAGTTCATCATTGATGCATGGTAGAGGAAAAAAAATAACATCCATCTTTCTAAAGCACCATCATCTAGATCTAATTCTGTAAGCAAGGTCAAATCAAGAATCTAGAAGTTGTAAATAAAAACCAGATGCACAAAAGTCTTACGATTTATGAGAAAGCAATATCAAGGTCGATATACGAATCAAAATCTTTTCATTGTTCTAGTAGGACTAAGCTTCTCCTTCTTCAAGTTCAATATCACTATCTTCCATCTTTTTTCTGCACCATTTAGCTCTATTTCCTTCCTCGCAACCCTACCCCCACAAAAATGATTGAAAATCTACTCAAAAACAACAGAAAAATAACAACAACAAGAACAAAGAACAAGTCTTAAGTTTTGGGTTGAATTTAGAAAGTTATATGCTTTGCCATAAATCTTTATGACTTACATTTAAAAAAAATATATCTTGCTACTTTATTTTCAATCTCACACAATCAAAAAAATTTCTTACTCCTTTTTCAATTCTTTTTAAATTTAGAAATGTTTGTTGAAACACTAGCAACATATAAGAAAAAAAGATGCTTTAATACCTATTTGTTGAAGCTGACTCCAACAATGGCCAATTTATCCTAAAGTAAACTGAAGCTTTTGTATGCAAGAAGTTAGAAATTACCTGAAATAATTCATCAGACATGACGTGACTATTTGAAAAAAGAAAAGTACGAAAATATACCTAGTAGGGTGACCGACCGTCTGTGCGAAGCATCTGGAAGCGTGAAGCGTGAAGTATCGCATGCGTCAGCGTTGCCTGTGTGTGAGACGGTGGTTGTCCTCAGTCGTGTGTGGTGCTTGTGGAGGAAACGAATGGTTGTCGTACGTCTGCAATCGAAAAAGATTGTGTGCACAAACGGGCAAACGTACGTTGATGAACAAAAGTTGAACTAACGATTGGATGCTGACGAACGAAAGTTGAACTAACAATCTAGGAGGTGGTGGCGCACAAACGGATGTTGGAGATCAGCGAAGCCAAATGTATGTACAAACGTGTCGTTTGGTCATGGGAGATAATCGAGAAAGAAGAGGAAAAAAATTGGAGGAAAAAACTTAGGGTTTTTTTAGAAATTAGGGGAAAAAAGGAAATTTGGAAAAATAAAAAAGGGACATTTTCTTTTTTTTAGAAAATGATGAAAATATATATGAAAAATTGTCAAAAATAGCAAATTTGACAAAATATTTACAATACATAAGCAAAAAATTTTAGATCTTATCCATAATAAGCATTGATAGCCACTAATATGTTTTTATCAATGACATTGATAGACAGTGATAGAAGTCTATCGATGATTCTCATTGATAAAATCTAAATTTTCGCAATAGCTTGTAAATATTTTAATTTATTTTATTTTTTTAAATACCCCAATATATATTAGTTTACATTTCAAAAATGTCAAGTAATTACAACTATCTTGACTCTTTTAACATGTCAAGTATTTAAAATAAAAAAATAAAAAATTATATATTTTTCCACTCTGTTATTCTTGATGTTTTTTTTTTATGTTACTTGATAGTTTTTATTAGAAGCGTCAAGTATTTCAAAACTACAAACGTCAAGTATTGCCTCTTTTATAGTAATGAATTAAGCAAGATCTCAGTTCTTTACATATTATATTCTTGTAAATAGACATGTTGAGTAAATATTAATTTGTCCGTTACAAAAATTAATTGTGTTGTCTCTTAGAATAATTTTCCACAAAATAAATTTCAAGATTAAGCTATCTAATTATATACCTATATAAGAGCTTAAAATTGATTCAAACAAATCAAATTACTCATCCTATATCATTTTCACGCATAAGAGCTCAAAATAATTGAGACATCTAACTATATATATATCGTTTTATATATGTGTGTATACATACATAATACATTGTTTTTAAAAAAATATTAGTGAAAATAATGGGAAAAATGAAACACACATGAATAATGTATTCCTCGTCCTCATTATTATATTTTAACTCGAAGATAATTTTCAAATTTTATTGATCCCTTTCTCCATCCTCCACCTTATCAGATATGCAGGTTCCTATATTGTTAAAGTATTTAATATTATATGCAATAGCATTCTACTGGCCATCTTCAAGTCATACCTCTCTTCAACAACTCAGTCAATAATATAGCCCTTCTTGAGAATCCTTTAATGAACCAGTGATAGTAATCAGTCAATGATAGGGAAGCAGAGTAATTCTGTCACGAATGTGGGGGCTCTCCACTATTGGAACATCTTGAAGGAATATAGCCTAGACAGAGTGTCTAGACAGAACGTGTGCTTTCTCGCCCTGTGTCTCGCGTAGTGTATTGGTATCTCGCTTGGTCAGAATGCCTTCTTTAGTGAGCTGGCGTACTTGTTAAATTTTTTACTGGTCAAAATGCGTATTGATCAGCTCATTTGTTGCCTAGTCAAAACGCCTACTGTAAAAATGTACATAAATAAGTTAGAAGAAGGGTTGAGTCGCAGATGATCTCACTTTTTTTAAGACGTTTCACCACTCTACTCTTTTGTAAAAATAGATTTGTATCGCCCCGTCGTCCCCAGGATAAAACAATCGTGTTTCGTCAATCAAAACTACACCAAAATCTAATTGAAATACCAACACTCAAACAAACATTTTAATGCTCGATTTTGAGAGAAAGAAATCTTTGTGTTTGTTGTAGTGAAGATGAGAAGAGAAGTGAGGTACATACATAGTAAGCGGGGAGAGAGGCTCCTTAAATATATTATATTATAGCTCCTCTCCATGTCATGCCCGACTAACAGACGACAGCGACGCATACGAAGATATCGACAAACCTACTTTTGTCTATATATTCTTCCCTTTTAAACATAGGTGCCCCTTGAGCTCAAACCCATGAATGAATGTATAGGTTTATAAATGAGACTTTATCATTGCTATCGTAGCAATGTAGGAATGCATGTTTAGAATAAAATAATAATAAATATTTGTTTGCTCAAAATTTTCATTTAACATCCACTCCTTAATAGCTTGCAACTTATCCTCGTCCATTTGAATCTTTCCACATTCAATGACGTGACCCAGAAAATTGATACGTTGTTGAGCAAAAGCACATTTCTCTTTCTTAGCATATAACCAATAGATTATGTCGGAGCTTGTCAAAGACTAACTGAAGATGAACATGATGTTCTTCAAGACTGGAACTGAAAACCACAATGTCATCAAGATAAACCACCACAAACTAGTCTAAATACTTGTGGGATACCTAGTTTATCAAGGTGAAAAAGGTTGCGAGGGTGTTAGTCCAGCCGAAGGGCATTAATAGGAACTTGAAGGCCTTATACCTTGTTACGAAAGTAGTCTTCAATTGGTCCCCTTGTGTTATTTGAACTTGGCAATAGCCTAGCCAAAGGTCGAGCTTCGTAAAATACTGAGCTTCATTCAATTGGTCAAACAAATTCGTTATGATCGAGAGAGGGTACATGTTTCGAACTCTAAGCTTGTTTAAAGATGTGATACCACTTGTCACAATCGTAACCTTTCAAATACGGGACGGGCAACTGTGCGGTACTTGTTCTAACTGAGTGAACAAATCAGTTGTACTAAATCTGAAATTCGTGAGCAAACTCATGATATAATGTAACCTCCCTTTACGTTTTGAGAGAAAATGAATTTATAAAACGTGAGAGAGAAAGAAAAACATTGAAAACATCATTAAAGGAAGCATTGAAGAGTGTCAATTGTAAAGAAAGCTTAGATTGCAAATAGTATGACAAGGCTTAGTCGAGGATTCAACTAGTGGGTCTCTCCTATAGTACATTTTAAACATTTTTAGGTTTGACTGGCTTACATATGAAAAGTGTGAAATGTCACACACAAAGTCAGCGACATCAAAAGGAAAGCAATAAACTAAACTACATACAAAACATAAAGATAAGGTGGTTTGAGGAAGTTTGGGCATGCTCCATAGGCAAACAACACTTTGGACAAGAGAATCCATGAGGGAGAGTTTAACCTTCTAAGAGAAGTTAATCACTAAAGGAGAACCTATGGGAGAGCCTAAAAGAGTCTAGTGAAAGCTCAATAGACCCATGAAATGAACCTTATGTCACGTGGTTAGAGTTTTCAACTAATCAACCGTGCGACAGTTGGCTTGATTAAGTCGCCCCGAGTAGCCAAGTAATCCTTTAGAGAGGTTAGTGCACCAAGCACTATGAATAAACAACAAGAATATGGTAGTGGAAAATGAGTAGTGCAACAAAGGCAGTTAGAAAACAAAAGGGGTTAGGTAAGAGAGTGATGGAGAAAGTGTAGACAATGTGTTTGATAAAATGTCCAAGATAGCTCTTATTAGAGATTTCGAGGATTAATTACAAATGAACCCATTTGGGGTATTTATAGAAATTATACAACCAACTTACTAGCCTAAAACAACCTTCAAGTTCGGTAAAATTAATCTAGAAATGTCTCGAGCGTACATGACATTATGTGGCGTCATTGGGCGTGTCAGGGAGGTTCTAGAGCCTTCTATGGGTGTCTGGCGCGCGAGCGGGCCTTCCAAAGCCTTCTGCATGCATGTGTTTGTCTCCGCGTGCACTTTGTGAAGCGTCACGCGCCTTCGCGATTCTTCTGGAAGCTTCTCGACGCTTCTGGGCGTTGGGCGTGCGCATGCAGAGACGCGCATGCATGGTGCCGCGCGTGCCATGTCGTGTCTAGCATGGGCGACCGTTTGGTGGGCGTGGGCGCCTGTGTGCGTGCCTAGTGGGCTGGGCATCGTGTCATATGTAGTTGCCCATGAACATGGGCTATCTAGGTGGCATTGTGCCTAACGCCTGTCTGATGGTCGTGCCCATGGGATGTGCATCCATACAAGCACATGGGGTTGTCGTGGGCACGTGTCACAACATGCATGCGGGGCTCATGGGCTGCCTTTTGTGGGCACATGCCAATGTCATGGGCATGTGTCGTTGGCACATGTAGGCTGTCACATGGCCTTGTTGGGCTGCTGTTCGGGTGTGCTTGGCTCCTCCTTGGCTTTGTTTTGAAAGTCTTATAGCACGATTTGGTGTAAAAAGTGGGGTCATTTCGCGGAACATGACACTTAGTAGGCTTAGTAAGAGTTCAGTGGACTTATAAGTTGAGCTCAAGAGAAGCTTAGAGGCCTAAAAGAGAGCCTAAGAGCACTTATGGGTTCCACTAAGCTTAGGTAGGCTAAAGAAAAGCTTAAAGGAGCATAAGGGAGAGCTTAAGAGCATATGCTTACGAGAAGAAAGTCCACAAGAGCTAAAAGAGAGCTAAAGACGAGCTTAAACTTAAAAGAGTTCCTCCTACGAGGAACCATAGGAGGAGGATCTTCAAGGGAGAGCTTAGCCCATTTTGAAGAGCTCACAAGAGGAGAACCGATTAGGGAGAGTCCAGCCTCCTATGAAGAGATCACATAAGAAGAACCCACTATTAAGAGTCTAATCTCCTAAGAGGAAGAGGTCTCACTAGGGAGAGTCTAACCTCTTAAGACAAGAAGGATGCACAAGGAAAAACACTCCTAAGGCAATACTAAGGAGAGCTCAAATGATCCACAGAGGAAGACCTTTAAGCCATTATTGAATGAGAAATCATTCGAATTCCAAACGAACAAGTGCCATAGAGGGAGTCCTTGGGAGCATTTATGGGTCTGTCATAATGATAATGTAACCACCGATTAATTATCAACTCAACGGTTGTGGAAGTTTAAGAGGCGGAATTATGACATGAGCGTTGATTACGAGTCACCATATTATATAAACAACCAAGGTCATTGGTTGAATTTAGGTCCAAAGACACCTAAATATTCATTATTTTCTCTAATGTCTAGCTACTCGAAAACACAAGATTAACTTAAGCGTCGGAGTGTGTGTGGCTAGACACCTTAAACTTCAACTCAAATTAGATTGAGCACACTTTTTTACTAAATTAGATTGAAGGTTTTGATTATAAACTTAAATGTATCGTTACAAAAGAAGGATAAAATAAAAACATAACATCAAACGAAATCGAGTAACACTTTTCTTTTAAAAATATTAAATTTCCAATAGGATAAACTTAGCCTAACGTGATATATGGTATACTTTTTATTTTGTACAAGATGAGATGTATAATTTAAGGAAAAGAGAAAAGTGAGAGGGGTATGTACATAAATGTAACGAAGAAAATAATAAAAGAGTAAGAGAAAAGGAAAGTAGGTATAATAAATGAAAGAGAGGAAATTATGGGATGGAATTAAACACTGCCTTCTTACTTTTCCTTTGATATAATGTTGCTGTCTCTTTCTTCCTTTGTAGTTTGTAGTTTGTACATTCCTCAAATAGCTTGCCACGTGCTACACATTCTTCTTTTCCATGACATTGCCTTCACATCATCATCACCTCATCCCATTCTTTTTCAAAAACCCTCTTCTAATTATTAAATCAAGGAAGGAAAGGGTTTCCTTAATGCTTAAAATAACCCTCTCTCCCCTATTCTTTTCCAATAACTCTACTTCTCAACCACTACTTTTTTTCATTTCATTTCCACAACCAACCCTACTATCCTCTTTTTCCTCTATTTTTATATCTTATGTTCTTTACTTTTTGCCTTTTCATACTAACTTTTTCCCTTTTTTTCTTCCCTTGTGTGGTTAATTTAACCAATACACACAAATGTTTCTAAACTTTAAAAATTAATTCAATATTTTTTTTTGTTAGTTTTAATTCCAACCTAACTAATTTCAATAGTTATTATTGTAACTAAATAAAAAAAATATAAATATTTGGACTATTAACCCACACTGAAATCAGTATGATAAACTAAAGTTGTTGATGGATATATTGAAGTTTTAATTTTACACAAATTTCAATTTTCATGGATATTTATGAGAAAATTATAAAATATAAATTAGTAAATAAATATTTTATTATTTTTAAATAAGTAAACATGTATATTATTTATATTTGTTATTTTGATGTTTATTTATTGTGATTCATAGATTTTTTATTATGTAATTGAAATATCAATCCACCTCTTCTATCGATACTGAACCCATGAAAATGTAAAAATATTGATATAATATTGATTTATCGATGTAAACTTAAACTATGATTTTAATTTAAAATTTTGATTTTTATTTAGGGTCCTAACAAGTTTAGTGTAAAAATTAGATTAATGAAAGTATTTTATAACTTATTTTTTAAACAAAACTTAACAGATGGTAGATATATATTTTAATCATTTTCAAAAGCTTGAGGGCAATTTTTAAACTTTTGGAACTTTACGAGTATTTTTTATATAAATCACAAAACGAAGGGGTATTTTTTTAGTCAATTTTTCTATTTTTGAAAAAGCTCTTTTTTATAATTTAACCTTCTTCCCCAAAATGGTTTAACTTTTAAATAATTTTAATAGTAATAAAAGGTTAACAAAGAGAAATTGGCTTCTAGTTGATTCAATTCTTTTAAATCAATAAATAGACATTAATATCTTAAAGTGAGAGTGAACGTTTAATAAAATTGTCAAAGCCAAGAGTACAAATCTTGAAATTTAAATCCAACAAAAACAGGAACTCAAAATTCACATAGAAAACTATTTTAAATAAAATAATTCTAAAAATATTTATAAATATAAACAAAATATTATAATTATATTTGTATTAAATTATTTTAATATAAATAATAGTTTATTTGGATAGTTAATAAACTATAATATTTTGTTGTATGATTGATATGCTCGTTTGTGGAAATATATTATTCAATCAATACTCTAATCTCACATGCATATCCTTTATTTTTGTTATTCTTTTATCGGACTTTATTTAGGTTTTTAATACATAGGATTCAGATTGAGAAGATTTTAAAAGTGGATGATCAATTTTTTAAGATGTTTAATATACTTGGTCTATAGATTATACTATTTAGTTTATGAGATTTAAAGGCGTTTGATTTCTATTTGATTTAGTTTAGGATGTTTTAAAATACACCATATTCAAATTTAGAATAGATATAAACTATTATAATACACATTAATGTATCATATTGTTTACTTTTTTAAAAAAAAAAAAATTAGACCCAAAAATCTCATACATTTGGAATATTGTGAAATAATTCTCTCCTTGTCATGTGTGTTGGTAATTAATAGTCTTAATGATTCTCCCCATCCAACAAAGAATAATAAAGTCTCCTCTCAAATACAAATAATAAAGTCTCCTCTCAAATATTTATTTGTGTGTACTATTTGTCAACGTCAATTTTTTTACGGTGTGATTGGACACTAAAATAAAGTAAACAATTTGTAAATAAAATCAATAAAAAAAATGGTGTGTGAAAACTAAAGTTGAGTTTAAGAGTTATTTGTGCATAAAAAAGATGCTAGCATCTCACAATACTCATTTACAAAACAGTGACCAAGTTTTATATCTTGAATTAAAATCATTATTTAAATGAAATTTATCTAAAAAGGCTTTTTAAAATGTCTTATTTTCCTGCTCATCACTCTAATATTTGAAGCAATTATCTCATAGAATAAGTGGAAAGCACGATAGAAAATTAGGCAAACTCAACGAAAATTGAATAAAAAATTTACCCTAATTGCTCTTGATTAACAAGAATAATTAGGGTTAAGTGAAAATTTACCTTTGAAGCTTCATTTACTCGAAATTCATCACACAAACTCAACCGAACCACTATTAGAATTGATCTGCTATTCTCTAAACTCATAACCGAGTTATGGGACCTGGTGAGTAAAAAAACCTAGAGAGAGAAAGAGAAGGAAAATAAGGATGAAGGATTTTTCTAGTGAAATTGGGCTTTAGGGGCTTAAGAGAAGTTCTTTCAAAGAATAATTTTAATGATGATAAGAAGAATGACAAATTATGAGGTTTAGTTTGGATAAATAACAAATTTATTTTTAAATTATTAGAATAGCAAAACAGAAAAATTTAGAATAATAAAATAGATGGAACAATGTCTTAAATACCCCTACCTAAGTTAAAAACTTGATTTCTAAATAAAATTGTTCAATAAACCTTAAATATCTTATAATTAAATAAAACATCACACACACAACTAAACCTACAAAAAATCTAATTTTTCCCAAAAACTAAAAAATAGCATATATCATCATAGAAACTCCACTTAAGCTCTGCAAACGCGTTCCACATCTCCTTCAAATCGTGTAGGCATTGAAAGCTTTCCATTAATTTCTCGTTTTGAAAACCTAGGAACTTTTGAAAGGTCATCCATTCGCTTGAGTCCCACATCTCCAAAATATTCCGTTTGCTATCTATAGAGTTTGTTCCACCGAAAACCTTCAACTTTTTCAAATCGCTTCAAAACCTTGAAAACCTTCAATTTCTTCCTCCTACCTGTGGCTAAATCCATTAAGGTCATCAAGAAACTCGTTGGAACCGTCGTGAAACTCGCTCGAAACGCCGTGAACTTGCCAAAAACGCCGCTCAACCGTTCTATCCGCTTACTTATTTGAAACTTAACTGTTAAACTTAATTCTTGCATGACTCTTGATAGGTTGTTTTGTGAACTTTATCACTTGTAATTGTTGCCTTGATCTTAATTGATATGGCAATGAAATTGCAAACATCAGACGATTGCAAGATAGGTTTTGATTGAATGTCCAGGTTGAATAACTTTCCTAGGCTCCATTCTCGGTTGCTGGAATTTAATAATTTAAGTTATTGATTCTTTTCTATTATTTTTGTTGTTTCGTGTTGGGTGCCAAACTGAATTGATGTATCCAATAATTAATATATTTTAAATTGTTATTAAAAATATATTTTATGAATGGTCTAAAATATGTTATTTTAAGGGAGGATCTAAAATTCAATTTCAAATTGTTATTAAAACTATATTATGTATTATTTAATAAATTATTTAAAATATAAAAAAATTCAAAAATCTTGTATATATATTTGTCACTATTATACGAGAGGTTGCTCCAATTTTGTCCAGACACAAAATAGCAGATTTAGTTAAAATTTCACTATTTACAAAATATAGTGAGTTTATACTATTTTCAACATCTTGTCTCATTTTTTGACCTATTGAAATACATTGGATTTAGAATATGTGGATTATCCTATACCTAGGGAGTGATACTACATCTTGATAACCAATTTTTTTTTTACATTTTTGTGTCCCAAATCTGTTGTTTATAATATCATCCATACTCGGCATATACTATGTTTGGAAAATCTTAATTTTGTTGGGTATTATAAAGCTTGGTTAGTTAAACAACCGTGATTATGATTCAATGACACTATTTAAGAAACCGTTCTTATTGTGGTTTTGTAACAAATCTTCTTAATGTTAAGGTTTTTGGATTGGAAAAGTATATAATTATATAAGCAAATAAATATTAAATTTGAATATGTGATCATGATATAGATTAAGATACGACCTTTTGATCACAACTTGTTGAATCTATTCAGAATATAGTACAACCTGTTGAAACTGTTTAGAATACAACTTCGAAACTAAAATGCGTACATAATTGTATTTAAATTTAAGTTTTTTTATATATATTTTAGAATATAAATAATCAAAAAATGTTGAATTTATGTTTGTCTTTATTTGAGTGATATCAACAAAATAGCACGATTTTAGGGGATGATATAATTTTTAAAAAAATAAATAGATAATCGTAATTAGCACTATTTTAGGGAATGATAAAATTTTAAATTCAAATTGTTAATAATATAATCACGATTAGTAAGTTAATCATTCACAAGTTGTTTGTAATCTCGGTTTGGTCAAAATGTCGTTTTACCCTCAAGATTACATCTTGTTCCTTAAATTCCATTGATTCTCTAATGAACAATTAGTTTAAGGTCCAACCTATAAATCAAATCTCTATTTGGCGAATGAGAGGGTGGGGCCCTTGCTCAAGACTTAGATTCAATACTTAAAGGAACAACTTATCTACTAACCCTATAATGATTAGGAGTGAATTTCGTCATGTACCCCATATCTCAAGTTATTCACCCAATCTTATCCCTAAAATGGGAGGCATATTAAGCCAGATTTAAGGATAATCACATGCAAGCAAGAGTTCATAGTTAGGTCATCAGTTGTGAAACTTAAAATTTTTGGATGTTTGGAATTTATTAAGGATAAGAAAAAATGAGATTTAAGGGATTAAGGAAGTTAATCTTTGAAAATGTTAAAAATTGGAAAATAATTGGCTAAGTATCAAATAATAGCACATTGGGCGTTTAGAGGTTAGCATTGGGCGACCAAGGGAAGGAAAGAACCTCTAAAGGGGTTATTTGGCGTATTGAAGATGTGTCTAGACGTTTTGGGTTGGCTTGGCAAATAGTTATAGCAGTTAGAAAGAGGTTTTGAATGTTTAAGGTTGGCGAGAACGAAGGATCATAAAGGTTAGGCATTTTAGCTAACTTCAGTAAGGAGTTTCTCACAACTCACTTAGACATATTCAATCAAATTGGTCTTGAGGATCCAAAATTTGTGTCTAGTTTTATTAGGAGGGTTGCTGAGCGTTTTGAACTCAAGGAGGTTTGCATTTTGATCAAGAGAAGGCGAGAAGGTCATTTCTCAAGTGAATCAGAGCAAGGTGCACTATCAAAAGGCTACAAAACTCATCTTTTGACGTTTTGCTATGAAATTGTGAGGTAAGGAATTTAAGATATTTTAGACAAACTTTATAGCAAAAAGTTTCATCAAAAGAATTGTAGATTTTAAGTTATGATTTTTCTAAATCAGGTTATATAGTATGGACGAGAAATTAGGCTAGATGGTCATGAAGGCTAGCTTTGCGTTTTGAACAACTATGTGGCATATTTATAGTAAACAGTTTAAGGAATAATCTAAGTGTCTTAATCATATTCATATGAATTTTGATGTGGAGGTAAAGCTTGAGGTGTAATTAAGAGCTTAAGTGGTAAGTGTAATCGAGGTTGAAGTGTCAACATATTTTCATGCAAGGATTCATATAAATAGGCAACTTCAACATAGGATTTCTCACAACTCACTCGATCAAATTCCCTCAAATTAGTCTTAAAAGTTTAAAAATTATGTCTAGTTTTTTTTTATAAGGGATTTTAGACGTTTTGGATACAAGAAGGTTGTTGTTTTGATTAAGAGAATGCGAGAAGGTCACTTCTAGGGTGAATCAGAGCAAGGTGCACTCCAAAAAGGCTACAAAACTCATCGTTTGGCATTTGGCTCTGATATTTTGAGGTAAGGAAGCTATGACATTTTAAAGAAACTTTGTAGAAGGAAGTTTTGTGAAAGATTTATAAATTTTAGGTTATGATTTTTCTAATTCGAGTTATGTATTTTCGATGAGAAATTAAGCGAGATGGGAGAAATCGTTATGTTATAAAGGTTATTTTGGAAATTTTTAAGGAAAGTTTGAGATATTTTCATGTTCAAGGGATTAAATAAGGAATAAATATTAAAAGTATTATGACTAATAAATTATTTTTAATGTTATTTATAAAACATGATTTCAAGCTCTACCAGCAATAGCTCGTGAGTAACACTATGATTTCTAAATGATTTATTAAACATGTTTTCAAGCTTTACAAATAGTAGCTTGTGAAATGATTTGTTAAAACATGATTTCAAGTGAATATTTCAAGTTATGTTTTTGTTATAAATGTTTAATTATGAACTGTTTTTAAGTGATACCATGTTTGAATGATTTCACGATAAAGGAAATATTTCAAATACTTTCAAGGAAATATTTCGATGTTTTCAAATATTTTTGTGTCATGCCCAAATATAACATGAGACCTATTGTATACATATGGTTAACTTCATACTAATGATACGGTTGATGGACCTATTTTTAACTATGAGCCATCAAGATAGGTATATATATTTATGCCTTAAAGGAGAGGGATAGCTTCCCATTGATTGTTTTGTCTTCAGACGAAGGGGTACATACTGCCCGTGGTTATGAAGAACTGTCTTCGAAAATACAAAAAAAAAAAAAAAAAATTAATGTTTCAAGATTTTTGTTATAAAATGATTGTTCACTGATAAATGTATTTAAGCTTCAGTTTACAATAAAACTGTTTATGAAAACTTATTTTCTAAAACCGTTGCTCACTAAGTCTGTGAACTTACCCTTTCAAAAACGTTTTCAAACAATTGAATTAATTTTAAATAAAGATGGACAAAAATAGGTGGCTACACTCTTAGTTCTCTTTGAGTTTATGTTTTATCCAAGTGATGAAGCTCATTTTTTTCCAGAGCATATATACATATATCGAATTGTAGAAGATACAAGTCTTGACCATCAGTGGCGTATCCAGAAATCATATGTAGGAAACCCAAGATCCTGGAGTTTTAAAGGGGGCACAGTCACTATATCAAACACAAAATATAGTAAAAATAAAGCATTATTTCACGTATATTGTAATTTAACACTTCAAAATTAATATTAAAATACAAAAATCGAAAATGTGAGAGGGGGCACATGCCCCTTGGCCCCTTAATAGATCCGCCCATGTTGACCATTCATTTATCATAACTTTGATTGTACGTCCACCTCTCAAACAAAGTTAATTAAACACTTTTCTTTCTATCATATCATCTCGTGACATCACGCTTTATACTTTCATCTTTCCATTTGGTATCTTATTTTATAAAGTTTTTCTTACATGTTACGTTTAGTAAAATATACATGTATTGACCACTTCTAGTTTAATAGAACAATATTCTTTCATCTTTCGGCCTATTAGATCACCTTACTTAATAGAAATTACTTTAATCTTTTACTTTGACCTCTCTTGTTTGATAAATTAATTACTCCTCCAATTTCACACGTATAAAATCGAGATACTAGCCTAGGGGTATAGATCGATTTTCTAAGTGCTCTCCAATTTTCATATGACATTTAGAAATCCATCCCCTATATGTGATCACATGAATAGAGGTTTGAAAGTCATATTTCCTTTGTTTAATAAACGAAATATAAATAAGATTACACGTGATAGAGCTTAACAAGGTTAACAACCCTATAATTAAGCTACTATATATATATATATATATATATACACTTTAGGCATCCAATTGAAGAGCATTTGAATGTATAGACACATCCCAACTTAAAAGGGAGACATTTCAAGATCAAATATCTATATAGATTTAGAATTACTCCATTTCTAATCCATTGGGATTTGGGTTTTCAAGTTTTTTTTTTTTTTTTTTATATTGCAAGCAAACTAAAACACAAACAATCCAATTAACTACACTCTAACCACCTCCTCACAAATGATGAAGAAAATATTATCTAAAAAAACTCACCTTTTTGGATCAAAGAGCAGTTGACAGAGTTTTGTGTTTTATTTTGGATCATATCTTTCAAAACATTACGTTTATATTTTCGAGTTTTTGAGCTTTTCAGCTTTCATTTCATTTTTTCTTGAGAATATCCACTTGTAATCCTATTGCTAATGTCTATTAATTGATTTGAAGTAGTTTTAATTAATTAGTTTCACAACCTTTCAACACTAACAAAATTAATTTTGAATTAAATAACTTGAAGTCAACGCATAGATGAATTAGTAAAAATTTACGATAATAAAAGTGTGTAAATATATTGGAATGTAGAACCAAATGGCATATAAACATAAAACTTAGAGGGTAATATAAAAGGACGTAACACACATTTGGAAATGATCAATATTAATATAGAAGACGAATATTGGACCTCTTCTTCAAATTACCATAATAAATCACTATAATTAACTTAAAAACTAAAGTAAATAATTTTTGTAAAGAAACATTTGAAAATTGAAATTGAAATTTAAAAAGAAAAATGATCAAATGAATTGAAGTAGAATGTAATTCAAAGTAAAATTAAGATTCTTTTTAAATTAAAAAAACTATACACAAACTTGATTGCAAAAAATAACAAATTACATAATTGAACAAATTTTAGAAAAAAAAAAGTTTTAGAAGCATAATTATAATAAATCATATTGTTGAAAGGGTGATCAGTAAAGAAAAATAAAAGTAAAACAAACTAAAAATAAGAAAAGGACCTATGTCATTTCCCTCTCTTTAATTATCCACCAAACATTGTGCTCCCATAAATTAAATTTGAGTGTCCACTTATTCATTTCTCCAACCAATAATTTATATATTAAAAAAATTATATTGTCTTATCCTTAATTATTACCCAAATATCAATTTATATTCCTCAAGTTCAATCATTATATTAATTTAAACTAATTTTGACGTGGTAACAATTTAAATCATAAATTAATAGTTGTATCTACTGTTATAAATTTGGATTTCAATGACACAAGATATAAAGAGTTTCAATAACAATAGCTAGATTGGTGGGTTCGATGGCGAAGGCTTGTGGTGGTGACGATAGCAGTAGCTGGAGTGTGGAATCAATGGCGGTGAGTGGCAGAAAATTGAAAAAAGGCAAGGATTCTTCATAACGACGAGGTAGTTCACTTCGTTCCATGAGATTTTTTCGTGGCTTTGGTAGAGAGAGATATTTTGCGTTAAGGCTTCATTCAACGGCAGCGTTTTTGCTTAAGAGAAAATTTAAGGTTTTTATTTAGTTTTAATTGTGTGAGGGAGGTAAATAAATAAATTTTAAAATTTGGGGTTTTTTCATTTGGAAATTTTTTTAATGACACAAAAAATTTGTTGTAAATTAACGAAGCAAAAATTGTGTCAAAACAAATTAAATTGTGTCAAGACATAATCCATATTTTTATTTTTGATGACAATTTATTTCATCCCACCCTTTTTTTTACTTTTAACATCACACTGTCTTGATTAGTAGGGTCATTAAAACCCATTTTTTCTAGTAGTGATCAATTTAAATTTACCTTCAACTTTCACGAGCATATCCAAGTGAAGCATGATGGAGAATTTAAATTTTTTTACTTTTTTCTATAACGTCATGTTATATTAATTATTTAATACTAAAATATGTTTACGTATAATCCTTCCAAAACCTTGGATATTAATATTGTTTTATGAAAAAATAAATATATTTAGAGTAAAAGTTCATCTTACTTTATACTTTAATGTGTCTAGAAACAAAAGATATGATGTTAACCGGAACAAAGGCTAAAGCACATGAAAAGTTCGACTCCTCTTAAAAAGACATTTGAGAAGCAAACGTTGTACATGAACTTGAATCTAAAAGAAGCTAGATGACAGTTATACCACTAAGCCAGCTAATGATATTAGCGTTATGATTTTATTTCCATATATAAAGAGTTTAGAGTCGAAGGTTTTAGTCCATACTAAACTCATTTGTAGAAGTAATTAACTATTTTTGACAAAGTATGGAAGAACCAGATTTACATCAAAAAAGATGGATGTTTAATTATATTCACACATACAACAAAGGAAAGGAGGAACACTTTTTGGTGATTTATAATGAATCATCTCCCTTATTTATTAGTATTATTATTATTACTCTTAATAAGAAGAGTTTGACTTAGAGAGGATTAATAGAAAAAAGAAAAAGAAGAAATCATTAGTTTTTTTTTTTAAAATATAAAATATTTGGAAAAGTTTAGTCAAAACACAAAATAAAGAGTAGATGCAAAGTTTTTTATTACTATGAAAATGAGAATATTATTAATTGGGAATACTTAAATGTCCATGCACTCAATTCAAAACCCACACATATACTCTTTCCATTTCCAAACAATATTTTGTCTTTTTCTTCTTTAAACATCTGTTTCTACTTTTTAGTCACTAAGTAATGTGAAAGTGAATTTGAGGTGGAAAAGTTTTCGTTTAATCCAACTATACACACATCATTGTAACCACAAGTAAATCAATTTTAGTTTACTTTAACTACATTAACATCTGATGTGAGATTTCCTTTTGTAGAAGAAAAGAGTTTAGGTCATTTGTTACCCATCAAAGAATTAATACTCTTCTTTCTCAAGTAAAATGATTTATTTATATCAAAGAAAGCTCAATAAACTATTAATTAAGACTATTGGATATGGATTCAATAAATAATTTTAAATTTTAGAAGATTTATCCCACTATTTAAGTTGCAATCAAATTGATTTAGAAATATAGGACTCCAAATAAGAAAAGAAAGAAAGAAAGAAAGAAATAGAAGTGTGTATTGTAGTGGATATTTGAACAAGGTGAGGTACACGTGGAAAATGCACTAAATAATGCTCTTCAACTTATTTAGTGAAATTAAATTATAAGTCCAACCGCGGGAGAAAGTAAAAGTAAGAAATCAAACAAATACTGAAAATCATAATTAAATCAAATCTCCAGATTTTAATTTTGATTGTTGCTTTTTCTTTAATTAAAATCAAATAACAATTCCTCCAAATAACGCAAACAGACTAACCCCAACAAACTCTATAATAAACCATCATCACCATCATCATTATTATACTCAATTCTCTATTTTAAAAAAGCAAAAAGAAAAAGTGTAAAATTTTGAAAAATTATTGTAGATGAAAAATTGCAAAATTTAGCTATTTTTGGTTGTTCTTTTTAATATTTGAAAATGGTTTTCAAGTAAATATATTATTATTATTTCATTAATAGTAAAAAAAAAATAAAGTGACAAACAAGAGTTCTAAACTAAAATAAAAATCAGAAACTGAAAATCCCCCAAACAGCAAACAAAAACCAACTCAGGACAACAAACCCCAAATTCCGCCGCTGAATTCCGGGAACGCCAGCTTTGTCAAGACCCGACGCCTTGGGGGTAGGCGCAGCAGCAGTTTCATTAACACCGCCAACCACCGAAGTGGAAGGTGCAGCAGACGCGCCACCATGATCAGGGCGTGGAGCAGGACTTGGAGTACCAACAGGACTAACACTTCCGTCAAACACCAACACGCCTCTTGATTTCAAATTATCCGGTTTAAACTCATGCACTGCTGGAACACCCATACTGGAATCCACCGACGCCCCAACTTGCCAAACTTGGTTCAACGACGAAGACTTCTCCGGCACTTTCACGGTAACGAAGATCGCAAACAAATCGTCGGAAGATTGGGATGCAAGGTCCCAGAAGGGAAAGGAGAGCGTGGGGGAAGGACGAACGGAGTTATAAGAAGTAATGTTGAAAGTACGGACAGTGAGGGATTTGGTGAAGAAAGCGGCGAGGAAGGCTTGGGATCCAGCCATGCCGGTGGCGGTGGGGTTGACGGCCCAGGCGACCCAACCGGCGGTTGTGGGGGGAGGGGCGAGGAAGGCGATGGAGAGAGAGGAATTTTTGGGATTGTAAGACCAGTGGAGGAAGGCGTGGAGATAGGGGAGATCTTGGCAATTGGTGAAGGTTCTGTTTGGGAAGGATTGGGAAGAGCAAGTGAGGGAATGGGAGATGGAAAGGGAAGAGGAAATTAGGGTAAGGAAGAGGAAGAAAGTGGAGAAGGAAGCCATTGGAGAGGGAATGAGTATTGAGAATGGAAGAGAAAGAGGGGAAATGGTTTGTTTATATACAATAGAAAGATGGGAGTTTTGGTGTTGGGAGGTTGGGGGAAGATCATTCGTGTGGGAGGGAAGAATGCCACTGGGAACTTACTGCCCAATTAACTTCTTTTTCCTTTTTCTTTTTTCCTTTGATTTTGGGGTTACAATTTTTGACTTTCACTTTCACATTTCAGTTCACTTGGGCATTAAAGTTTTAAATATTATTTTGTTCATTCCACCTTACATTTGTTTCATTTAACTATTTGTGTTTGGATTTCAGTTTTTCAAATTTTAAGCATTTTCTATTTTGATGCAACTAAAATGGTTATTTTACTTTATCTACTAAATTTAACGTTTTAGTTTTGATCTTCTAAAATTTGCAATGTCATGGAGAGGATGGAAATTCATAATCTTTTCACTTTTGTGTGATAAAGTGTATAAACATGTATATAATAATAATAAAAATAAAAGTAATGAAATTATTTAGATTAAATACCAAATTTAATTTAAAATATAAAGTTAAGATTGATAGAGTTAAAAAAGAGATTGATTTATTTATTTTGGTAATGGGGTGGGGGAAGATCAAGAGTTGAAAATAAATAAGAAAAGTGAAGGTGGTTGAGATTTTAGGAGGGAGGGTGGGAGAGGGAGCATTATGAATAAGGGAGTTTAATTGTTGAAGTTCCCTGTTTTTTTCTTTCCCTAAAATTAGAGATGTTTGTGTCACATTATTAGTTAACAATATTTGTTTTCAAATAATACTTTTTTTTTAATAATTTGGGAATACTTCAATAACCGCTTTCTTTTCTAATATTTCTACTTGAAAATGTTTTTGTGATTAATTCATTACTTTTCAATTAATTTTATATATTTTTAACTTATCTAACATATTTCTTTGTTTTCACCCTTTTTAAATAATAAAATAAATTAAAATATTTACTAACACAACCAAAAGTTTAGATTTTATTCATGGTAGTTTTCTATCATTCTAATATATCAATGACTATTTGTAATAAAACTTGCTATAGGTCGTAAATATTTTATAAAATTTGCTATTTTTAAAAAAATTTCTGGTTTTTATTACTTTCAATTTTTTAAAAAAACTAATATAGTTTTTTGCTATTTTACTAATATAGTTTTATTTTTATTTGCTATTTTTCTAAAACACAATAATATGTATTAATTCAAAAATGTATAAAAAAAAAGAAAAAAAGAGGACGTTACCTTTTTAGTTCCTAGTTTTTTTTTTTTTTTTTTGAATATGTGCATTTGATGTTCGAATTTTCAAAATATATATTTATAATCCTCGATTTTTAAAAATAATTTTAAAAGACTATTCAAATAACTTTATACTTTTATTTTAAGTAATTATATGACATTTTAATTAAAAAAGTGATTTCTATCAATCATATCCTTCCTAAAACTACTTTTTATATTTTAAATATCATATAATTATTTTATGGAAATCAAATATAAAATACTTTTATGGTCTTATAGAGCTATTTTTTAGAATTAAGAAACTAAAAAGGTATATTTTGAAAACTGAAGAACCACATAGATCTTTTTTTATAAATTTCGAGACTGAAAATGTTCATTTTTAAAATTTAAGAACGAAAAGCACAAATTCATCGAAACTTTAGATAAATTGAATTTAAATATCTTTCTAAAAAAATTAAAACAATAACAAATAGTGATATTTTACATGTGTGTGTATGTGTATGAATAAAAGAAAGGTTTAAAAAGTAAAAATGGATGACTTGAACACGATATCCAAAAACACTTGAAAAGCCCGAGAACAGCACCAAGAGGCTCAAACCAAAGTATGAGTAATGTGTAGATGTTTGAATTCTCAAGAAATAAATTACTCCTTAAATTTGATAGAGAATTTAAATGATTTTGACTCAATTTCATATAGAGATCGATCTTTATTCTCTCCTCACCAACAAGGCCTGCAAGGTTCCACTACTAACAAGGTAGAAAATTCTAATGTTGGTCGAACATAGGGGAGAATGTGGGAGGAGAAGATATCTCCACGAATCACTACACGAATTTGGACTTTGTCGATATTTTTCTTGGCGATGTAAAAAAAACGTCAGCAAAGATACATTGTGTCCACTCCTTTTCATTATAGGGACACATCAGTATTTCTGCCAAAGAAAATATTTATGTGACCAAAAAGTTGTGTAGTGATGTTAAGAAAAAGATTTATGTTGAATTTCTACTGACATTTATTTTAGTTTTTTCATATGTATTTTGCGTCGACAAATATTTTAAGTATTTGTCGGAGACATCTAACATTTTAGATTTACTCACAAATTTTAAAAGCTCTATTCTTCCTTACTTCTATCCGCATTATATAAAAACTATAATCTTATTTCCTTTCAATTATTTTCTCGTTCCCTCCTATTTTTTTTCCTTTTTTTCTAAAATATATGATATGTTGCCTCTATCTCCTCCTCTCTTCCAACACACTCTCACACTATCTCCCTTGCGAAGAACTAGTCGCCCATCGTCGTGCCTCCCTCATCCACCATTGTACCTCCATTCATTCGTTGTCGTGCCTCCAACCGTTTGTTGTTTTGCAGCACCTCTAATTATCTGTTGTTGGGTCTTCAACCGTCTGTCGCACCTCCATTCGTTTGCTTAGTTTGCTCTATACCAGTGCAAGCTCTAAGTATATATATATATGATCTTTTGCCACTAAAAGGTAAAATTTTTTATCTCATTTGTTTAATTATAATTCTTGTCGTGATTTTGTTGGATTTTAATTATATAAAAAAAAAAAAAACAACAAAATCCTTGAAGATAAAATTTTGCAATTACAGTATAGGTACCTTATAGGTTGTGGACACTCGATCTATAAGACTGTTTCATTTTTTAATGATCATGAAGATTTCTATGGCGTATTTTTGCAATTACTAGTATAGGTACGTTATAGAATGAAATAGTTTTGAGTTGTGTGATGAGATGGTGGAGAAAGCTCGAAGAAATCTAGAATGAGTTGTGAGATTGAAAAGTTTAATATATACTGTTTGAACGAGAATAAGACAAGCTCCTTGAAAAATTGTATTTAGTAAGTCTTAGATTTGAGGATTAAAGTATATATTGACATGGATATTGATATTAATTTTTCAATTTAACTATTATATCATTAGAAACTTTTTATGTTGATTTTGAGTTTGAAAGTCACAACCACTCGTTTTTAAGTTGTTTTAACAGTTAAAGTGTCGCAACTTAGAATTTTTGTTAGTAATTTCTAGTACGTTTTGAGTTTAAAAGTTACATTTGGGCATTTCTTGGATAGTTTTTAGGTTGGTTTGAGAGTTTATTTTTTGGGCTATCTTAGACATGTATATTTTGTTGATATTAGATATAGTAAATCTCAATGTTGATATGGTACACTTTTGGGCTAGGCATATATTTTGTTTATATTAGACATAGAGGTAGGTAGAACAATTTCTCCATATGATAGAAAATTTGGACTATTGTAATTTTTAAGCGTGTAATGACCAACTATATGCAATTTGTTAAAATATTAGTTCTTTGATGGAAAGTTTTGGTTGATTCACTTGTTCAATTAATGTGTAGCACATTTGTGCACTCTCTTGTTTTACTTATGTTCGTCATTGTTGGACTTCAAAATAGGTGCATGATAAATTATATGGATATTTTAAATATATAAATTTTTATTCGAAAATTATAAAAAAAAATAAAAAATGACATGCAAAGCGTGTCAAGAATAAACAAATGCTTGACGCTTAAAAACTGTAAATGAAAAAAATAAAAAATTCTTATTATTGACACTGGATTACTCGCACGTAAAAAATGTCAAGTAATCTCATATACTTAACAGTTATAAACTGTCAATTATAGTTTTACTTGATACTTAAAAACTGTCAAGTAAATCTCCTTCATTGAAACGCGTCAAGTAAACAAATATTTGACAGGTAAAAAGTCAAGTAACCATTTTTTGTAGTAGTGGTAAAATGTTTGACTTACATGTTTTTAAGTTATCTTGAGATTTGATTCACACTTTTAGTAAACTTCACATGTGAAATCATATTTCAGTAGTTTTAACTTGTTTGGAAAGTTAAAGCGTTATTTAAACACTTAATTTTATTTGTTAGTTAGTTTTGTGTTTGGAAGTCACACTTAGACATTTACGAGTTGTTTTGAGAATTAAAATGAAGCTTTGCACTTCTTCTTCTTCTTTTTTTTTTTTTTTTTTTGTACTTTTTAAGTTTGTTTTTCAAGTTGAATGTTTCAATTATAGATTTTCAAGTTAACTAAAAAAACTAAATTATTGAAGCATGCATCGATATTATGTGTGAATATGTTTCAGTTACGATAGTCAATCATGTATATTTCATAGTTATTGTATGCTTGAGTTGTAATATTTTGTGGCTATCTTACATATACGATATTCTAAGTAGATTATTTTAAAAGTTAAAATGAACACTTGGACCAAAGAGATTTTGTGTTTGGTTTTGAGTTAAAAAAATACTCTTAGACATACATAGTTTTAGCAGTCTCGGTTCTTCACCTCACATCCCAATTCCCGTCCTTTATTTCTTTACCTTATTTTTATATATCGTTTCCATCGTTATTATTATTATAATTACATATACATAATATTTGAGTTTTTAAATTCTAGTTTTAAAATTTATTCCCTTCGATAATTTCATTGTTTAATTAAATCAACATTAATAACAAGTTGTAGAACTCTCAAAACAAGTTTACTAGAGAAAACATCAAAGGATGATATATATGAAGTTCACTTCAACGAATCAAATTTTTCGAGGATCTCGTCCAATAGGTATTTAAGACCAAAAGATTGGGAAATTGTTTATTTTATTCCTACATTTTTTCATCTATTTATATTTTCTTAACTCATTGAGAAGAACCATACTTTTCTTACATTTGTTTTTTAAATTCTTTGAAAATTTAAAAACAATGTTCTTATTTTTCTTAGGCAAAGAAAAAGAGTAAAAATTAATTTTATTTTTTACAAAATGAGAGAGTTAACAATCTTGCAGTCCTATCGACTTTTTAGCATGAACTAAACAAGTTCCTTTTTAAAAAAATGGCCATTTAACGGACTTTTTCATTCTGTTATATATACTGTAAATATTTTGTCAATTTGTTATATAGTTCGTTTGGCCCATTTTTTCCCCAGAATCGTATCATCTACGTCACTTAATTCTTTAAAAAGAAAAAAGAAATATTTAATTTTATGTTTTACTTTAATATCTTAAAATTTAAATAATAAATGGAGATATTATAAAAGAAAATGGATGAGTTGTCAAATGTATACTTATAATAAATATTTTAGATAAGTTCATGAAGAGATTTACTAATAAACACTCATCTAAGAATTATAATTTCTTGTTATTATCATTTCAAGACCAAATTCACATAGCATGTTCAATTTGATAGCTTCAAAGTCGTAGTTTTACTTAAATTCAAAGTAAAGGCCCTCTAAATAAAATATTTAGATTAGTAAAGAGTGTCACATGAAAAATTATTTTGATGTTTGCTTATACATTTATTTTAAAAGTTTCTTCTGTTTTGCCCATTGCATCTATTTCCACTCTTCTCTTTTTCCCACACAAAAAAAAAGATACTAAAAACAAAATCATTTTTACATTAAAAAAATGTATGTCATATGGCACAATATGATTGGGTGTTGGGTGAAACTACACCCAAGTTTTTTCTTTCTTTTGTATAACAAAGTTATTAAAATGAAAGTATGTTTGATGATATGCAAAACCCAAAAGTGAAAACTTTATTAAAATGGTACCCACCTTTATCCAACACATCCATTTTATTAAAATGATGCCTTATAGTTAATCATCATTTTATTAACTATAACTTAAAAGACCTAAAATTCCAAATTATGAACCTCTACCCCCACTAAACTTCTAGCACATTATTTGTTTTCTTTATGTTATTTTATATTTTATTATTCGTTTACAACTTTCACGTGATGTTGAGTAGTTTAAATTTCAAATCCTACTTTGATCCTTACATTTTATATTCCTTATTATTCGTCTTGGTTTGCACCAAGAATGAACTAGGCTTGGATGGATTGTTTGTGATCACGAAGGTTGAGTGATTATGAAAATTTGTAATTTCACTAGGAAGATGTGAGGTATCAATTTGTTGAAGCTAAAGGGGTCTTGGAGGGCTTGTCAACAATTCAATAGGAATGGACCAAGACCAACCCACAACTCAAAGTAGAGTCGAATGCAAAAAGAAAACTTTGCTTGTTGGGTTCGACAACCTCGTTGAAGATATTGTTTTTGTTGCAAACTTTGTTAGTACTGCTCTTTTCTTGTCACATCTCTAGAGAGGAGAACAATACTGATCATATAAAACATTTAGGTTGAGCAAATATCAAATTAGTATAATCGCGTAGAAAATACAATAAGAAAGTTTCGTACCCATTTTAATGAGAAGTTCTTATAGAGTGAAATGCTAGTTTTACACATTAATCTATGGTATAACTTAATCAAACTAATTAGTGTTACAGAAAAGAAAATTTGTAAAGAAACTATTCAATGAAGACATCTTGATGTGACCAAAAAAATTGTAATTGTTAGATGTGTTAAGGAAAAGTACCTTCCATCTATATGCCATGATTATCGTGAGGTGGTCGCCTATGACGACTTTATTGAATATTTGTTTTCAACATGGAAGTATATGAATAATGAACTATTGAGGAGATTGGAGAGGAGAGACAGACATGAGAGGTCTTCCCTAAAATCCATTAAGGATATACAATATCATAAGATGGATTACATCAAGGAAACCTCGCAACCGATCCTCCACTACCAATAACTAACACATGGATCTATCATAAAATCAATGTTGTAAACTAACGAGTGATGCTTAACACTCGCCAACAATTTACCCCTCATCCAAATAAGGATTAAAATGAGGTTTCTAAGATATATCTATCAAATATCGATATCAACAAAATAAATTTGACTAAGATTATCAAAATTTATAAGAACTCTTTGGATTCATAATTAAATTGTTTGTACTCCCAAATTAAGTTATGGGAATTGTTATTAGTTTCTTATTGATAGTGTAACTAGTATTCTTATTGATTTTCTTACTAGTATGGCAATTGTTATTAGTTTCTTATTGATATTGGAATTAGTATTCTTATTTCTTATGTATTGCTATTGTTATTTACAAAATGGACAAAATTTCTTTTATGTTGTATGATCATTTATAAAAGATGTTAGAGATATCTATGAATATTTAATATTGATATCAACCACATCAATTCACAGATATATCGCACATCAACAATTATTCTCAACGTCTCATAATGGGGCAACTTAAAGAGGCACTCGAAGAGGGGCAACTAGCCAGCCATAGTCTCTCTTTTAAGTGACCTCATCAAAAGCAGATCACTTATGTTTGAAAAAACTAGCTGCTTTAACCATTGTACTTCTTTCACTACTTTTTGAGAATATGTCAAAATTTCAATCATTTTTGTACAAATGGATCCAAATCAGATAAACACATCTACTTTTATAAACTCTAGATCAATTATCAACACTACTTTGAGCTATCTATGTATACAATTGAACTATCTATGTATACAAAAACGAACAATGCCGACTCTAAAGACTAACCTTTTTCTGTTGAGGATTTGAATCTTGGGTTCTTATGAGATTTCTCTCCCACTCAAATACTCGTGAAATCTCAATGTCTTGAGGTAACAAAACTTGAAGATCGAGAGGCTTTTTACTCAGAATATTTGAGATCACGAGTTGAAGAGTTTGACATGCATGAACTTCATCCATCTTCTGCAAATTTGTTAATTCCAATGAATAATCTTTCCATGGTTGGTAGAACGTCCTGAAATAAAAGAGATTGATTTATTGAACATAGCTAGCACCATCAAGAGAATATAAAATATCAGACAAACTATATTTTCATTTTTAAGCTGGCAAATTCTTATTTGAAGCTGCATTGTTTTAAATTATCATACTCGGTTGGCATGATAAGTTCCTCAGCTAAATGTATAGAAGCTGCTTATATCCAAAATGCAACATTGAACAAAAGAAGTTTTGATCTAAATAGGAATAAGCTAAAAACCTAAATCAAAAGGGGGAAAATTTTAAATAAATTTCAAAACTAAATCTTCGTTACTTCACCACAATAGAATTATAAGTTGAAGGGGGGAATTGTCATTCGTCTTGAATTAGTAATGGTTCAAATATGCCAAAATAGTTTTAAATGGGTTGATATCATGGCATCTCTCGTAGGGATTAGCTGAAAAGACGTAAAACAAAAAGGGTTTGGATAGGATTTGGATACCATCTCCATGCAGGATTAACTTCTTCCGGACAACGTATCTTTGACAAATGTTGTGCCAAATCAGCTCCTTCACTATGAAAGAGATCTGTTTCATAATAAAAACTAGGTTATCAGACTACATGTGTGACAACAAAGTAATGCAAAAATGCAATCGAAATGCTTTTGAATTGACTTAATGCATTGTTCAAAATATCAAGGGAATAAATTAGATTAAAGCTGCTAACACTACAGAAATGCTTTGACCAGGTGCTCATCTATCAAAATGTCAAGGGACGGTTTCCCAGGTGAGCAGAAAGAAAATATAGGGATCGAGGGCTTAACAAAAACAGACCGAGTATGTGCATCAAATGCCATTTGAGTTGGGCTTGTAGATATGAGTTTCAAAGTAAGAAAAAAGAATTTACCCCAAGATGATAATTCAATGACAATAAATTTTTGTTAGAAAAATGAAATGCAGGAATACCTGCAGAAATGAGAGCATCAAAAAGGAGGAGACAAAGGGCAGATATCACCACGGGGAGCACCATGAAACTACTCTGAAGATGTTGTTGAAGATAGAAAATATTTGCAGCTAAGAGCCCCTCACAACCAAATTCTTGTAGACTATTGTCATCACGTGTATTTTTAACATGTTCCAATAGAGAGTAGAGCGTTCCACTCAATCTTTCTGAAGTTCGGAGATGCATGCAATCAAATTTCAGGGAAACCTTTCCAAGAATTGCAGAAGCAGATAACCAACGTAAAAGCTTTGATGTCAAGGATTCGTCAAAATGCTCTTCATCAGATTCACTTATTAAACCCAAATGAGATTCTTTGGCTATCATTCTAGAATCAAACTCTAAAGCGGTGGAAACTGCCCATGACAGAAAACCTGAGCACCTCTTTGGGTCCTTCAAGAAATCAAAGAATCATATCACAAACCCTTTAATACATTAAAATTTTCTCTAGTTATTTTAATATAAAATAGAATTTAAAAATTCATTGAATTTGTTCACTACTTATGTAATAAATCGAAAAAAAGGTTCTGATAAACCGGGAAAAATTGAAACTAAGAATAGGGATCTTTGACGAACGGGATCAAGAATAATTCATTAGTTTATTATTTCGACACAAGAACAAGAAAAGGAATTCTTCTGGTATCACTGTTCATATTCTTTGAGCCCTACATTAATTCTCATTAAAACATTTTTCAAAAAGCAAGCATACAAAGCAATGGCTAGATTTCTTCTTTTTTTTTTTGAGAGAGAGAGAGATACCATGCGTAGAAGTGATATTTGTGGCATGTTCATGAGTATCATTTTGAGTCCGCTAGCTGAATTTGAACCCAGTCTTGTACAATCTAATTTGTGAACAGCCTGATAAATGTGGAACAGGCCCTCAATGGAAAACGTAAAATGGGGCTGGAAAATTTTTCTTTTCTGTGATATTCTGAGCACGGATGTTATTATCTGCAAAATTTGATTAACAAGTGCCCCTTCTATTAGCAGCAATTGCTCACCACCAACCAGGATTTTGAAAATATTAGATGAAAATTCCATTAGCTGCTCGAGGGCATCTTTTTGCAACCACTCACAGATGTTTCTGAATGAAATGACATTATTGACAACCTGAATCCAGAAACATTGATGAGAAAATGAGTTATTGATTTAAACTTATTTTTTGATTGAGGAAAAAGATGGTACTCAGTCTTTGAGTTTTAATGGAGAGCATCAATTCTTGTCTCCGTTTCAGAAAAAAATGGAGAGCGTCAATTCAGTTTCAGGTATAAAATCCATAATTATGGACAAGTGCACACCCCCCGTGGTAAATTAATGAAAATAATTAAACACGAGTGTAGTTAAGCTATTAACCATGAGTGAAAACAATTGTTACCTCTAATACCAAAGCCAGCTGCTTCGGAAAAATGGATTTCTGATCTTCAGTAAGTCTCCTGCTAGAGGTTGAAATGATAGAGCATAACCATGAAAACAGGCCATTTTCCACCAAATAAAATGCCATCCTTTGCAACTTAACAGACTTCTTCATTACCTAAAATGTAAATAAAGCAGAAGACAATAAAAACTCTTTCGTAAAAGCCCAATGGTAAAAGAAAATCGAAAAGCAGATACAGGAGAAAACTACTTGTGAAACTAGAAAATACTATGTCCGAAGGACGTGACCGTCCCAGCAGGACGAGCCTACCAATAAAAGAATCCTCCCCACCCCACTCTCAATCCATCTTGAGCAAGAGAAAGAAAGATTCTAACATATGGGTTGTTCTTGAAGGATGTTAATGTCAAAATAAGGTTAGCTCAACAGTAATTGGTATGACCCACCATCCTAGAAATATATTCGCTTCATCCACAGTAATTGGTATAACCCACCATCCTAGAAATATATTCGCTCCAAAGGAAGGATGATCAAACCACATATTCTCGAAACGAAAAAGGACTGCACCCCAATTCAACCTACCATTAGTCAAAATAAGGGCCTATTGATCCGAAGTGATTTTAGACCCTCTTACCTACCTAGGGTTCCCAAACCTCTCAATCCAAGCTTCCGACATAAGGACCCTATCAATAGCCACCCTACTATTGGCCCAAGTAAATTTGCCCCCGACAAGAGGAGGGTCTCAAATAACTCAGTCATCGATAAAATTATCAAAACATCTCATAGACCTCTCCAAAACTCTCATTCGGAAACTGAACAACATTAAAATTACCCATCACCACCATCTCGACCCACCATAACCAAAAATATCTCCTAGCTCCTCACAAAACAAACTTCTATCACTAATCCTTGGGGGACCATAAATTCATGTGACCCAAAACTCTTCACCATCCAGAAAAGCAATAGTAACGGAATGTCTACTAGGAATCACTTTAATGGCAACACACGATCTTGAGTTCCACAGCATCAGAATCCCACCCACCTTCAACCTCAAGAACTTTCCACTCCACCTTCCCATGCTTCCAAATACTAGCAATCCTCCAACTGCAAAACTCACTTCTTCTGGCCACCTGTCTCCTAAAGAATAGACAGGCTCAAGGGATAAGGCACAACCCGAAGGAGAGAAAACATTCAACTCCCGAATGACCAAAAACACAATTTAGAAGAAAAGACACCACCTCCCCTCTCATACTCTCCCAAGCCACCTGGAAGACAAGGAACCAAAGAAAGAGGTCTTACCTGATCTGTCCCACCACACGAGCTCTCCACTTGATTGGAGTTGGGAGAAAACCCACTTGCCTAACCTACAAAAAAAAAAGTGCCTAGTGCGTACTAAAGGCGATTTCAAAGTCTTCACAATGCAAACATCCAACTTTGACAAGTCCTCTTTAGGAATACTCTTAACAGGGTCACCCTCTGAAGCCCCCTTGAAAGGAATAACTCGCTCAGTAAACTTCTTGATCAACACGAGCGAAGATGAAAACTCTCTTGAACCATCCCCATTTTCAAACAAATCTTCCATCTCCACCTTCGAAGAATTCTTTCTAACTGGAGTCAACAAAAACTCATAATCATCATAATAACTTACAATCGACAAGTATGAATCAAAATCTCCATTGTCAAAAACCAAATCCAATGGCCCAAATCTAAACTTCTTTTCCAAAAGAACCCTCGGATGCTCGTCACCTTCCTTAGCTGGTAAATTTTCAGTCACCAAATGCTAATGGATTGAATCCAAACCCATAGAATTCCTCTGAACCTCGTCATAGGCCTCAAGTCTAAACCTCGACAGCCCACTTTGAATATTTCCTTTGCTCAACAGGGATTTCTTGAGAGACCCTAAAGAATGAACAGATGAATAACTCTTGTCCACTCCAACTCAGCCCATCTTCACGTCACTCCCACCTCACAAATCAACAGTACCCAATGGCTTGTCTTTACCCTTCTTATGCCCATTGTGGCCTTTAACCACCGCCGGCCCATCACTATTAGTGGAATTCAACGTGACTTCCCCTATCCTTCCTCTTCTAACCCAACGTTAGACTAAATGACTAAGGGGCTGCTAGGTTTGTACCTCCAACAAGTTCTGACTTTCTTTTTCTTGTCCCCAGCCAACATAGAACCTCACCGAAAAGGAGAACCCCTGGTGATTCACAATACATTCGACCAAAATAACCCATCTTCATTGTCGTTTGCCTTAAAGCTCACTTCCTTTAACCAATTAGACTTAAAAGAAGGTTCTTTTTTAGAAAGACCACCACACCAAGAAGCTAGGGATTCGATAAACTCCCTCGTTACATTGTGACCCATCTTCGACCAAATTCCTGTCTCCTCTCCTCTCCAATCACATGAAAATCCCCATGTTGAAAGGAGAAATCTTGAGTTCAAAATGACGACCCAAGTCGGATAAGGTCCTTCGCCTCTGAAACTGAATCACAAATCCCCACCGCCAAATTCGCACAAAAAATATTGAATCCACAACTAATATACGAAGGCTTCTCAAATAGTTGCTTCAAGACTCCCCAATCTATCAAAGCCTTAAGTTTCTTGATTATAATCGTCGAGTGACACACAAACACAAAATCCATAACATTGTCTCTATCAGCTTTCACCGCCTTAACCTCTTCCTCCAATCTCTAGAAATTTTTTTGATATGGCCGACCACCATTCGACATGCTGTTCTTTATATTAGCAACCGACAATGGGGAACACTTTCTTCCTCTTCGAGTCAAGAAATTTGACTCTTGCATTTCGTTGCTTGACTTGAATCCAGAAGACCTGTCAAGACCTCCCTTGCTAATGAATACCAACCACTTCCTCTACTTCCTTCCAGAATGAAAATCCTCACTTACCTTCCCCCCTTAAACGATTTTTGGGAAATAATAGCAAGTCTCTTAAATTCTCCAACACTTGAGAAAAGATTATGGCGAAATCCATCTTTTTTCTTCGCTAAAAACCCAAGGAGTAACTCGCATCTGCCACTACCTTTAAACAGTCCCTTACCCAAGATGAGGTTCCCAAATCCAACTCCAACTTACTGGATTTCCTTCCATTCCATTCCTCAATATAGATCTTCCTATCATTCCCTACAGTTCCAACCTAGAACTCCTCTCTAGCAAGCGTAAACTTACCCATCTCTTAATAGAACTCACATTTTAAGAGAGAACTAGGACTTGTCTGACATTTTTGTAATTTACTAGTCTTTAGTTAGAGTTTCCATGTATGCCTATATATATTGAACCCAATTGTATAGAATGAAGTAAGGGAGATGTTTCATACTTTTGCTCTAACTTCAACAGAAGTTATTGGAGCTAATTTGGGGTCAGTAGTCATCTCCATGGAAACTTTGAACTTTTTAAATGCACCAGAAGCCAAAATTCAAGTAAAAAAAAACTGTGGGTTAATTCCAGCAACAATAGAAATCAATGAAGAGAAGGGGAAAACATTTTCTTAAATTTTGGTGATATCCCGAGATTTATTTGTTTATGATTTTTCAAACCCAGATGATGTTAGATTAAATCAAGTTTTGAAGAATGAAGAGGTTGAAAGTGATCCATTAAGTGTTAAGCTTGAATACCTTCTGCCAGAAAAGTTGCATCCACAATTTGCCAGAAGCCCATTTGTCAAATCGGTAAATTTCAGCAAGTTAAAGCTTCAGAATCAACTGAAGAACACTCAGAACTTGCCGACTAAATTAGTGCTCAATTCACATCTAGTCAATCCTTGGTTCCTACAAACCGGAAAATCAAGACCTTACTCAAAGAGAAGCCGGAAGTCCTTGACAGATCATTTTCTGTTCAGCCATCCAAGAGCCAATTGGGTTCCCCACCTTTTTATAAAATTGCAGCAATGAATTAAATTCCAAACAAGTCCAAAGGTCATCCGGTTTTATTTAACAGGAGAGATTATTAATCCAGTTTTATTGAAAAAGGTATCTCTTCACAATTAGCTTGTCTCACCTCTGGAAATTCAATAGACAAAAAAGTTTAAGAGTCACTTTTAAATAAGAGAAATAAATTGGAACTTCGAGGGAATAAAGTATTAGAAGTTGAAGAGGAGCAATTAAGGAGGAAAGAGAAAGATTCGGTTCAGCCTCCTTTATTGCTCATGGAATCCATTGGTCAATCATGATTCAAACAAGTTTTTATTTCCTTCTCAAGCCATTTGCTTCCGTCCAACTACGAAGACTTTTCAACTGGAGAATGGTTCTTTTGTTGTTCCAAATCCCTCCATAAGCAGGTCACCTTCCCTTGTGTCATTGGGCTCAAATCGGATAGCAAGGTGTGCATGCAAACAAACAACCAAGGGGGATGGGGGCACACTCCAGTGAGGTTAGCAAAAGCGTGTAGTTTGACAAATGTGTGGGGTCACTCAAGTCTGTGCAGTGTCAAGGAGCTACCTTGACCAGCTTTCGGTTTCCTTTAGTCCTCCAACGGGACTAATACTCACAAATAGGTTCATGGCATAAAAATCACTTGAGAGAGATAGAGACGGAAGTAATTAGTGGAAATATCTTCTTTATTGACATAAAAATCACTACACTATACAAGATAATCAAGAGAGAAGAACCACTCTTCAGATATGTGAAAACTAAAATGTGGATGTGTGTTGGAAAAACCCCAAGCACACTTATATAGTGGGGAAGGGAAGTTATTTGGTGATAGGGGAGTGGCATTAGTGGGTAGTTATTCCTGCCACTTTACATGCTCGGCTACTCCTTTATCAACTACACTATTAGACTAACAAATGGGGTAGTGGACTTTAACTTCCAAAAATAACTCCCCCTCCCACTAATGCTCATTTTTTACCGCCTCCTAGCCTCCATGGATGGATGACAAGTGTCCCTCCACTGACCACTTCTAGTGATGCCACGAGTGCAAAGGAAGTTCCTTCGAACGGTTGCTTGAAAGGTAATGCCCGAGGGTTTGGTGGCATGTCCACTCGAGGGCTTGGTGGCGTGTCTGCCCAACCCGTGGCATTGCTACCCATGGCACTGCCGACGTTCGTGTGTGCCTTGTTTGGCCTGCCATCACACACGCACACACTTGCCACCCACTCCATGTGGCAGTTGCTCTCATGCACACCACCCCTGCGCATGTCATGCACCCATGCTCCACAACAGGTGCGCGCAATTCCCACTTATAGCCCTTTGTCCACTGCGTTCAAGAAGGTTAGCGCTGACACATTGGTACTGCCAAATGTGCCACACCCCACCACCTACTTTCTAGGCGCTATGTCTTGTTCGGCCTCCCTAAAAGTTGAGGCATTCACGCACCCATCTTACTCAACCACCGTCATCAGGTGGGGGTCCTAGATGCATTGACCGTTCGTTGACTTCGTCCTCGAGCAGTCCACCATCGATCAGTTGTCACTCTATTGTCTGTGGCCCCATGCCACGACTAACCTCTCAAGGCAAGCTCGATGTTAGTTTTAGGGGTCTGACACCTTGCCTCTAAAAGTCTTTAGCTCCCATCTTCAATCCAGTTTCATTGCCCTCTGAAATTCCCTCCGGTAGAGTTCCAAGTTTCAACCCATCAGCCAATTTGTTTTCTTCTTCTTCCTTCTCTTCTTCGTCCAGATTTGGGAAAAGGGCAAAGACAAAAAAAACATTCAAAATCAAGACTTTACCGAAACTCTTTAAACCATTCAGCATCCCCAAAACACTTTGTTAGAGAGAGACGTTGAAGGGGGTCTCTAAAAAGAGGTTTACAAAGGCAAAGTTCATTTGATTTCATATCAAAATACTCGTCTTTGGGCTTTTAGAGACAAAATGTGCAAAACTTCAAGCCCCTATCTCTTTCAACAGGCCAATTCCTCAGAGTAAGATCCATCCAAAGTTTAAATACTTTGTTTTTTCTTTACCTAATTCAAATGTGTAAAGTTCTTGAAAGGTTCTTCTAGCCAAATTTCAGTTCCCTCGTAAAAAATGCTTGTATCAAATTTTAGTTCTCCATTTAGTGTGAGTATTAAGAAAGATTATCATTTGATAAGATCAGATGAGAAGATCAATCGTTGAAAAACCCTTTAGAAATGAGTCTAAATTCTCTGTTTCAAACTGGGGAAGATTTAATTTTTTAGAAGCATGCCTCTACCTCTGGAATTCCCTCAAAAGCTCATCAATGTGGTATTCCAGCTCATTTAAAGTCCTTTGTTGAAGAATATGGGATAGCTTCGGCTTGAGCACTAAATGGTTCTTCAGACATTTAATTTTAAAAGATGTATGGGAATTTAGTGATTCTCAAGGCCCATTGGAAGGATTGTGTAAGGACCCTAGATAGGAAAATAGTGGATTATTAGGAGAAAATAAAAATGGTTGTTAGTGAGGTCATATTAGTAAATAGATAGTAAGTTGGTTAAGTCTTTTTGTTATAAATAGTAGGAGAGGGGTTGGGGAGAAGTATGAAGAATTTTGTAGAGAGATTTCCTTGTAAGGGAACCTTGGGAGAGTCTAGCCCTCTCGAAAAGCTAGAGTTACTTGTTACTTGTTCTTATGATCTTTTAGTATATATTTCATAATTAAATGTTCTTTTAAGAGTTCTTGAGATCATCTTTTCTTCTTGAGATAATCCTTGTTAGGTGGGATCCTAACAGATTGTTCAACCAAGATAATGGTTTTTTTTTGTAAAATGAGAGATTTCATGTTTGGACTTTTTCCTCTACATTTCTTTCTTCCTTGCAGAATTTTGTTCAACCAATTGAAGCTTTGATGGGCTTTTTCACTAGTACACATGCAGTTTTTATTGGTGAGATGAAAGATTTCAACAAGTCTTCCGGGGCACAGGATTGTATTTTTAAATCAAGCTTGAAGCAGCCAGATTGGTTGCCTTCTCTTGGTGTTTTCCTTTCCATTCGTTTTTTAAGCAATTTGTGATCAAGATTTCAGCTGATTTGGGGCTCCTTGTTGAATGATCTTTCATTTTGCTTTGTATTTAGTTCTTGTTTTTCTTGGGTTCCAGAGGGTTTTGTCCAGCTCGCTGTATTTTTAATATGTTATCTTGGTTTATGTTGTATTTGTTCTTTTAGCCTTTTCTAGTCTTGGTATATTTCTCTTGTACTTTGAGCATTAGTCTTTTTTATTAATTATAAAAAGGCTCGTTTTTCGTTTCAAAAAGAAAAAATAGAAAGTTGTTTCAAATAAAGCTATGCCAAAATAGTGAAGAGCTACTATTACAAGTAAAATAGTAAAGAGTTACATCACTGAACAAAAGATCAACAGGGCTGGGGATAAAATGACAAGAACCTAAAAGTTGATTATTTGGCACACCCCGTAGTGAAAAATACACAGAACACACCACATAACAAGCAAGAGAAAGAATTAGTAAAATTTAAAATAAGAACATCAATGATCCCATGAACTTTTTTTACCTGAAGGATAAGCTCCTTAGACTCATTATCTGAAAGAGAGGAAACATAAAAACTCTGCAGATCCTCATGAATTGAGTTCTTGATATATAACCGGGCATCATCATCAACATTAATCCCCACATAGACTAGGCGCAACATCCATAGCCTTTCAGATTTGAAGTTTACGGAGCTGCTCCAGAGAAAATTCTTAAACAGAGGAATGGACTGCAATTGCCAATAGAATAAAGAAAATTGGGCAGCTTCAGACGTGAATTATAAAGTACAGTGTATGCTAGAAATTTGGAATTTGCAAAGAAAATCTAACTGCAACAGCAAAAATTTTGAAATCATGAGCTTAACCAAAAAACTTTTTTTTTTTTTTTTTTGCCTCATGTTCATTCCACATGCATATTTTCACTGATTTCTTATTATAAAACACATATAACTGCTTCGTTAAAGACATGCATCAATCATAAAAATATTACCTTACTATTCAACCTAGTAGATCGCACCAAAAATTTACTTATTGCTGCATAATGATGATGGGATGGTTCCAATAAAATAAAGGATGCCTCTGCAGCGAAAAGAGCAATGATGGAAGGAATTCTCTGCCATGGCTCTTCAATGCCGTTCTGCACGTATGTTAAGAGGAGCCGAAGTCTCGTGGTACCCTTTCTTCTCTTACCATTCTGCAAAGAAAAGGTTTTGTCTTGGCTGTAAAAGAGTTGGAGGAAAAACCCATAAACTTTAAAGGGGAAAAAAGTGAAATCCAGTGATGCAGTGCAATATTCTATTTTTACTTGGGTTAGGTAGACTTAGACTCCACCCTCCATTCAGTTAAGGGAAGTTTGTTTCTTTGGCCAAAAAAACATGTATTCAACTATAAACCTAACAAGTGTATCTAGAGTGTCTCAACACCCTTTGAGCCATGTGAAGCACTCAATCACAAGCTGTTGCACATAGGTATTTCATTAACAAAAAAAAATATTTGTTTGATGAAATCAATGCCTTTCATGGAGAAAAAAGGAAAGAATACAAGGGCATACAGCAATCCAAAAAACCACCCAATTCGGAAACCAACTAAGTAAAATGTTTCTTGCGGAATAATTACAGCAGCTCTTTGAAATCAAAGCCCAAAGGGACACACGAAATCTAACCAAAGACCAAATCTCACTATGCACCTGCTCCCTACCCTGAAACACCCGATTGTTCCTCCCACCCCAAATGTCCCAAATAACCGCGCGCACCCTGACAAGCCATAAAAAAAACTCTTTATTTCTAAAGGGCAGATGGAGGAGAACTCCTCGATTGTCGCACTGACCCTCCACAAACCAACAAAGCTAACACCAAACTCCTGAAGGAAAGAGCTCCAAACAGCTCGAGCATACTGGCAATCCCAATATATATGATCAAGATCTTCCTCTGCCTTCCGCTAAAGCATGCAACAAAAAGGTTCAACAAGCAAAGTTCTCCTCCTAATAAGCCTATCAACGGTATTAACCCGACCAAGCATGACTTACCAAATAAAGAACCTAACTTTCTTAGAAACCTTAGCAGACCACATCAAAAACTGACTCCTTGAGGGGCAGGATCCAACAACAGATGAAACAAGGATTTACAAGTATAACCCCGACTAGGATTAGGGTTCCAAACACTAACATCCCTTCTCCCCTTTCTAAAAAAGCACTCCTCAAGCAAGGAAGAAAGAGAGGCCACCTCCGTCGTTTCCCTAGTGGTTAAATTACGACAGAGCCTGAAAGAGAAAGACACGGGATTCTCATAACAAACCAAAAGATCTGAAATCGTACAATTTTTTGAAGAGGATAAATAATAAAGATGCAGAAATAAAGAACAAAGACAATTCTCCCCTACCCACTGATCCTCCCAAAAATAAGTGTCCTTACCATCCCCCACAAAACAACAAGTAAACCGAGAGAAAGTAAGGAGCTCGAAAGAGATATTTTTCAAGGATTTTTGGAATGTGCCTTTAAGGCCCCTTTTGTCGTCCACTCAAAGGGATGAGAGTCATGCTTGCTCACAATAATCCTATGCCATAAAGAATCAGGTTAGAGAGAAAAGCGCCAGAACCACTTTGCCAACAACGCTCTGTTGCAGATTCTAATATTACCAATCTCTAAACACCCCTAACTCACAGCCGCCCCACCACCTCCCAACTTACCAAATACGACCCATGACCTTCATCCACCCCCTCACGCAGAGAATCTCTCATGTACTTTTCAATGCTCTTGTACACCAAACGAGGGGCCCTGAACAAGGAAAGGTAATACACTGGGATCCCACTCAGCATGGATCCAATCAGAGTCAATCTACCAGCTTTGGAGAAGAACCCTTTCTTCCACACCGCCAATCACTTATGTATTTTCTTACAAATGGGATCCCAAAAGGATTAAAAAATATATATGCTATATAACCAAATTCCAAAATGAGAACATTGTAAAAGCAAGTAAACAATTACAAGAGCCATAGAACTACAAACCACATACACCTAATTCCAGCTAAATTAAACTCTACTTTTATGCCCCTAAATATGGCTTCGTTTCTTTTGCATATTTTCTCACTTTTTTATCTGAATTCTAATACGCATTCCATTATTGAATTCTTTTAAAGGTGATAAACACATGTTTTCACACATAAGACAGTAGTGTCACCAAAACACTAAAAATTCTTCACAGCATTCTTTACAAGCCTGGCTATCCTCTGCTAAATCAACTAGAAACCATATTTTAAAAAGAATATTAGGATTACCTCCACCGTGTTTTTCAGTGCCCCAAGAGTTCCGTAGCCTAATTTTCTTAATTTGTCATTAGCTGAAGACAAACTAACAAATGCAACTGCAAGCAAACCCAAAGTAGCAAATTCTAAAGCTTCGATGTATCCCATTGACAGAGCATGAATCGAAAACCGCAAGACATAAATCGGATCATATCGTTCAGGTTCAGTACCATGATAATGTCCCTGCATCAGTGCATTAGGGTATTCATTTGGAACAGAAAAGTATAAACAAATTGTAAGAAGACTTTTAATTTGTGGCAATACATGATACTAAAATTATTGTTTACCTTAAAGAGATCATCTAGATCCTTTACTCGATATTTCTTCAAACGTGATTCTTCATCCGATTCAGTTCTATCATAAGGAAACCATAGCACCGTGGACACACATATTCTGGGATCAACAGGAAGATTTTCTCTAAATTGATTTCGATGACGTTCTTTAACAGCTTCAGCATCATTGCTGATATTTGAGGAAGGTTCCTGCTCTAGAAGCCGTTCTTTTGAAACTCCCAATACAGCATTCCCCCATAAGAAATCCATTTGGACTTGATTTTTTGCATCTGATCCAATTATAGTTTCAATGTCATTTAATGTCATCAAGATAGTAGAGTCAGTTTCACTGACAGTGGCACCATAAGAAGACAGAAGCAGTGCATACAGTTCTCTGAAATTTATGGTATCATCTTTTCCATAGCCACCATGGCATACCTTCATCAGCACAAGTATGTGGACCAACTTAACAATTACCAACCGTTTCAAGTCTGTCTGAGTGGCTTTTGAATCTTGCTTGAAATTTGTTTCCCGCTGACTACTTGATGGTATAACAAGTGATCTTAGTATGCTGGACATCGGCCTCAAAAAAGTTTCAATGGAATGAGAAGGTTTTGGAGTTGATTGGATAGTGGGAGCAAACTGGGAGTGTGCAAGAAGCAGCTGCAAATATGCATCTACTGCGAACTTGCCATCAGATAACAAATCTAGAATGCTGTAAAGAATGTTTACTGTTGTTGGATCCTCGAACCTATACAAGAGGGAAAATCTCATCAATTGCTCTAGGAAGGGAATGGATGGTTGTTTGACAAGCGCACCATGCATTTCTGTGCTGAGTTCAAGAATATTGTTCAGTAAGAAAAGCTCCAAGTATCTGAATAACCTTGATTTGCCCATTTCTTTCTCATAAATATCAGAGATAAAAGCAAATCTTTTCACTATCCACTGCCAGATGCCCACCAAAGTATTCAAGTACTGCAATCTTGAGGATTCTTCATTATTTGACCTTCTTGCTGAAGATTGTTCTGTTGACTCGTCTTCTCCTGAAAAAGATTGAATGCCGCAGCCTTCTGGAAATAACAACACCCTACAAAATGATATCTTCGAAACAACCTTGCTGAGAAAATTGAATACCTGGTTTGGTGAATAAGAGTCAAGTTCATCAACCTCAAATCCTAAAACTTCATCAGTTGAACAAGAAGCTGGGAAAATGTAATTAAAAACTTTCAATCGCATCTTCACTGTCACCAGATCTCCATTAAGTGCAAAGCAGTGCCTTAGCATACCCACTGCTTTTCCAAGAAGACTGTTATTAACAAGATCAATAAAATCTCGAGTAGTTGATGGAATTAAATCACCAAATTCTTCGTCGAAAGTACTATTAGTCACAAAGATCTTCCATTTACGAAAAAGAATTCTTGAATATGCTGAAGATATGACTTTGGAATTATAACAGCATTTCTTTCCAAACTTCGCAACAACTGAATTCAAGTATGTCAAAGAACTGGGCAGAAGAATCAAAAGTTTGTCTTCCATCTCATTGTCCATGTGACGAGAATGCCTGTCCATAATATCCACAATGGAGTGCCCAAAGATTGACAAATGCAAGGAGCTAGCCTCAGTAAGAAAAAACAACAGTTTAGCTTTTTCCTTGTTGGTCCTATCGAAGCAATAAGAAATCAACTCACTAGGCATGTTCATAATAGATCTGAACGTTGCTAAATGTATTTGATCAAAGTATTCACATAGCATGGATTTCTTAGCACAAATAGCCTTAACCACTTCAAGCAAGCATGCATCTGCAAACTCTGATTTGTAATGTACTGCAAATACATTTGTTTTAGTGTAAATTTCATCAATGATGTTACATACATCCTTCTCATCCATTTTCCTGAGTAAATGGTACGGTAATCTTTTAGATAATGGTAACTGCAAATAGCCTGTAACATCTTTAAAAGCAATGACAGCAATACCGAATCCAAATGATAGACCATGAATCTGGGTCATTTCAGATTTCTGTACGACAAAGCCATTGGTATTTACTCTCTTTAATATCCAAATCACTAATTCAAGAAGATCAAAAGGAAATATAAAATGATTTAAAGAGTGTAAAGCAAAAAACAGGGGGAGAAGCGGTATTGGGTCCATTGTCTCAGTAAAGATATCAAATCGGTCCCTGAACTCAGATAATAGCCTCTGTATGAAGACATTAAAAGTCTCCACTACCCCTCTGAATGTCGAATCTTGGTCATCACATGAGGTTATGAGATACTCACAAGAAGTGGTCAATAAGTTGACAATGTGATGATCTAATATATTAACACTCTTCCGAGACAACTGAACCAAAGATTCCAAATTTAAATCAATAGCATCGAACACCAAGTTCCCAGGACAGTTTAGGGAGCAGGACAAAGATGATATTACAGCAGGATGAGAGAAGATGGTTTCTGCTACATCTTGAACCTCTAGCCTTAACAGAGAGCCCTTGTAATCTCCTACAGCAACAGATTGAGTTCTTGTAGCTAGCAACTTAGCTAAGATGTTCTGAACAAGTACAATGCAAATTTGGGAAAGCTTCTCAAGTTCAACTAAAGGCTTAAATCTATAAGAGATCCGTATTTGATACATCCAAAATAGGACTAGCTGTAAATAAGGCAATAGAAGATGATCAAATGTCAACTCACTTAGTTTTAGCAGAAGGAAATCTTGTATCTTCAGGAGTACGAGAGAATTGGAATGATGAGTGCACATAATTGCAGGAAATAATACATGAAATGGAGTTTTCTTCAAGAAGGTGGAAAATCCAAGGGACGATGCTTCAATTTTATCAAACTCCATGTTACAATTTTTTTCTTCGTCGTTCATTAAGTGACAATGATCAGCAAAAACATCTTCCCTAGGCATAGTAGAAATTCTGCGGGAGAAGAGTAATAGATTTTTCAATGGTCTCCACTCACAGTTTGAACTTCCAGATTCCACATCTAAAGGACCATGGTCGTCAAATCTCTTAGACAAGATAGATTCAATCGCTGAGGCCAGTAATTGAGCATCAACCTATCACAAATAAATACATAATTTGATGTCAGTTTTTAAACAACCTCACTACTAGAAACCCTCATAAAAATAACGTGCACCTGAGTCTGCAGGAGATACTTTAGCGTACTGCTCACATAATTAGATATAGCGGCTTTGTCAAGTTGGGTGAAGGTTACAGAATCAGAATTGAGCAATCTTAGACACTTCTGCAGAACACATATGACGATTGGGCTGAAATTAGGTGAGACATCTGCAAAAAGAACAATAAAATGACAGATGGAAGTGTATGCTTCATGAGTTCCAAATATTTGTGGTTAAATGTATAAAGGCCATGTGAAATTGTAAGAAAATTAGGAAAAAAGGGTAACAGTAACATCATCTTTTCAACATAAAGTCAAGCGCCTCAACAATTGGTTTATCAAGTTAATCCAGAAAATATGTGATTAAGTAAAACAAAGCAGCTGAGATAAAAGGAAGAAAGTCTACGTATACAACTTACAAATTACCTTTAGCACCTTTTAACTGGTCGGTGTAACTCTTCACAATACCCCAATATTTGAATAAGTTATTTCCTACTGTGGAAATGGCATCACATAAAAATGAAATTACTGTATAAATTAAATTCTCTGAACTCTCTTTCCCAAGTTCCATAAATGATGTTTCTCGATCATAGTTCGATAAAAATAAGAACCATGATCCACCTTCATAAACATTTTGGTCAAGTGCACCAGTACTTAGAATAGAAGCTTGGGCCAGATAATATGCCTTATCCCTTATGCCGTTGTCTGGTGAACGTATGAACAAGGTAATAAACGGTTGCAAATGCTTGTACATCCCCGGTGGAGTTCTAAAATGTGTTGACCTCACTGATGATGATGGAATATATTCAATTAGCAATGATAACAAAGAATGTTGCAGAATAGTGGGCAACAATAAAGGATTTCCAAGAAGATTGATGAAAAATTCAAATGATCCCTCCAATGTATGTGGCAATCTTCGCTACAAAAATAATAAGTTTCAAATAAAAATCATGAGATGATAAGCTCAACAATGCCATACAGTTCCAAGAATGAGTAATAGCGTTGCACATTATAAACAACTAGTATACCAATTATCCCAGAAACGGAAGCATTATACTTTTCTAAATGTTTGATTTATGAATATAAGACATTGCATAGTATGCATATTCATATCAATGCCATCAGCTCAATGATAACATTGTATATTATTTTTTTTAACCCTAAACCCTAGATGGTATATCAACTATCCCAAAAAATCAAAGCACGATCCTCTTTACAAGTGTCCAAATACAAAAGCGTCCATCAATTGTTTGAGTTGATAGCTATAGTTGACCATCTACGAAGTCAACTTTGATTCAAAACATAAAGATTACCGTTTTCATACATGATCCAAGTTCAACAATTAAACTGAATAAATTAAGAAATTCAAATTTTAATTCCAAAAGTTTTAGGGTAATCATTTAATTACAAAGCCTCCCGCCAAAGAAGTAACTTAATGCTTCCATTATATATTAATTTTTTTCTAATTTCACATAATGCTTTAAAAAAAATTAGTATTATGTCACAATATTCTCTTAAATTAGACTTACGTGATAGATTGTAAGACCGTTCAATAGCTTTGAAACGAAGTACATCTCTGCATCCTTTACTTCAACCAGAGCAGACAATGGATCCAAATCCCATAGTTCGGCTACAGAAATCATGAGTTCCCTTTCCGGTTCGGATGTCTCTACCGTACAAATATCCCCCATTTTTTCATCGATATCTGGATTTGACACGACACCAATAACAATGATATCAGTATCACGATCTGGTGAAGTTGTTTTTAGTTTTTTAACACCATGGAAGCTACGTTCCAGACCAGAGGTTCTTTTCAAATTAACTCCTTGAACTCTAGATTGGCTAGCCAATGAAGAAAGGAGAGTCAGTAGCACTTGTGGATCAGGGAGCAAAATTTGAACTTCATTCTCCAATTCCTGCTTGAGAGACAACCAATACAACATCTTTTCCGTATTGATGGATGATGCTTTGTTTAAAACAACAAACAAAGAGTCAACCAACTTCAATGCTTCAAGTAGAAGTCGTAGAGTTCCATGTTTTACAAGAATATTCGAGTGAAGCAATCCTTTGTTGATTGTTGATCGATTAAATGGTCGAGAAGAGAGGCACCTCAAAATGCTTTTTAAATAAGTACTGTCGAACAAAGTAGTATCATCTGATTGAGAAACAATAGATTCAGTGGACAAGCCACTGCTCACAGAAGAAACCAACTTAACTATCAAAGAAACAACAGAAAACCTGCAATTGGAACAGTCACCATTAGATATAATAGATATAGTATGAAGTAAAAACTACAAACAAGATCATAGTAGCCAAAAAGAAACCTGACCAGTTAGATGATAAAAAGTCTTCAAGGTTGTAAGGAAATTCCTCCAAGTATGTTGAACAGAAAGCTGGCTGCCCCCTAATAATTGCCAAAAGCAAGTCTCTATGATAAATAACTCCAGTTGCTTTCAACTTCTTCATGAGATCAAGTAGTCGTTTAGGATTACCTTTTAAAGGATTTGGGCATCTTTTCAGACTTGGCATCAACCCATTGCAAGGATCAGTACAAACCATAGTTAAAACCTGGTATGCCGTCTCTGCAGCAAGACCGCCATTCTCTCTTTCACATATGGTGGCCAGTTGCTCCAAAGTAACACTTCCAAAGAGCACACTTCGAAGACCTGGAGGTACCAATGATTCATCAACAAGGACCTTGTCCCTCAATGTTGATAAAACATACGTAATAGTCTCTTCATCATCATTTGCAAGCCCACGAAGCACACCAGCATACACTTCCCTTTGCTGCAAGACCCACCTCAACAATTCAGGCTTCCCCACCTCCAAAAATGACATAGCAAACCCAACAAACAACTTTCTTGACGAATGTTTTGATCTTTTCTGACTTGGCTTTTGTCTAAACTCAGTCAACTTGGAAAATGCACGAAGTTTAAAATCAAAATTCTTTGCAACTTGAGAAGCCAAACGTGAACCACGTCGAACAATTGAAGACATCAACAATAAAGCTGCATTTTGGCGCTTTACCTCTTGGGAGCCTAATTCACTATTAATGTCTCCCAAGCATTCTTCAACAAGTGATCGAGCTAACATGTCAAGAACACGACTAGTTGATAATCTCTCCAAGTCATTAACACGGTAAATTCCATCAGGGTGACTCAGAATAGCAGAAACTAATGAAAATATATATGGCATTCCAGCCTTCCCCCGCTGAAGCTTCCAAGCATCCAAAAGCTCTGAACACTTGGGGGAAGTTTTTGCATATAAATTGAGCAGCTTACATCCATTATCCCCTGTTAATAACTTTATGAACTCTTTTGTAGCATCTGAGCATATCTTAACCTCCAAAGAGTTGATTTTAAATAGTAACTCTTTGAGTTTAGCTTCAAGGTTTGCATTTCTTGCATCCATAAGATATAAATTTGAATGTGTTCTGGGAGAAAATTGAAAACGACTAATATCTCACACACACCATATTGAAGTACGTATACAAAGGAGGCTAATGCGGAATGAGTGGAAGAAAGCGGCAACAACGGCACGAGTTGAAGGAGGAGGACCGCAGCGGGAGCTCTGTACGGGAAAGAGCCGGCAGCGCCACTGGGCTGCTGAAAAGGAGTGGAAGTAGACAGAGTCGTTGGAGCCGGGAGAGAGAGTGAAAGGAAAATAGTTACTTTTAGGTTTTCCTTTCTTTTCTACAATTGCAAGTTAGTCCCTGGCAACGTTGATAATATAGATATCAAATAGAGATATAGAAGTTTGATTTTATGGAAATATTGATGAAACATTAGAAAAAAAATGTATAGATATCTTTATAACTAGTTTATGAAATTTGGATGGTAGTTTATTAGACCATAATTGACCAATTTTAATTGTATAGGAATACAATATTTAGATATCTATTATATATGTATCTGCAAAAATGGGTGAGAATTAAAATAAATATATTAATTTTCATACACATAACAAAACGTCAAAATATATTGTGCATGTAACAAAATCAAAAAGTTCATCAAGTCAAAATCTAAATTTACGTTTGCCATTTGTCACTTTTCTTTTCTTTTTTTCTTTTTTTCTTTTTTCTATTTATTCATCGGTTTTAAAATTCTCAATACTTAGTTTATCAAATTTAATATTATAACATTCAATTTTTAAACTTTTATTAAATAGAATATGATTACAAACTACAAATTTTAACACATAAATTTCAACAAATATTTTACCGCTTGCTATGTTTAAAAAAAATCTTATAAAATAACGATTACAACATGATATGAAATTTAATAATATTTTTTAGGTGAAATGACTAAGTTTTAGATGCTAAAAGAAAAAAAAAACCTATATCAATTCAATTTTTGTGGTGAGGAGGTGTTATAAAAATTCATTGGAAAACTTCAAATGAAGCTAAAAATAAATATAGGTTCTTTTCGTTTGTATAGTTTTTTAAAATCCAATTTCTTTATAAACGAGAGCTTTTGAGTTGAAAAAACGGAATATTGAGAAAAGTTATAAATTAAAAAAATAAAGAGATCTTAAAACTTCCCATATTTGATGTGTGAAATTATAAATACTAAATAGTTATGTAATAAGAACACAAACTTGAAATTTTTATTTTAAACTAGGCTAATGTAACTAATTTTTTAAATAAAACTTTTAAAATTTGTCGAAATATCTAAATTTCTTTATATGTTATGAAATATCAAAAATAAATAAAGAATTGTCAAAATGGGGAAAATAAAATTAAAAAGTAATCATAATGAAAACTCTGTATTCTCAAAATATTTTTAAGAATTTTGAAAATTATCTAAACCCTAAATCCCAAATTTTCTCAAAACTTGTCGAATTCCCAAAATTTGGTCCAAATAATGGTTCTTATTTAGATTTCGATTGCAATTTTAAACAATGTACTTTGCACTGTATATTAAAATCAATTTTCAATAAAAGTTGAAACAAGAAATCTCCGGTATGAAAACAAACAATAAAAAAAATCAACGTTTCACCCATGTTTCAATAACATTCACTACATTTGTAGCAATAAAAAAAATCGACAATTTTCACATTATTTTTTTAAATGTAAATATATAAATTAAAAATTTGCATCAAAAAAAGAAAATAACAAAAAAAAAAAATACATTTTTCATGGAATATTGTTAAGAGAGTAGAAGTTTGGATCACCAACGTCTCTAACATCATGTTGGAGTAAAGCCAATTATACAATTAATTTTAAGGCCTTGCTCGATGCGACACCGTAGACGTCAATAGTACCGAAGGCAATCCCAACGTTTTCATTTGGCACGTCGGGGCTTGTGCAAGAGTACAATTATTTTGAAGGTAAGGTCTTGTCCGACGTGACTTTGTAGACATCGGCAATACCGAAGGCAGTCCCAAACGTTCTCATTCAACACATAAGGGCTTGTCCACATTTTTTTTCGGCACCCATTAGGGTGCATTGGAAGAAACCTCCTCTTCTGACCTAAGATATTGTATTGTAAATATTTTGTAAAATCTATTATTTTTTAAAATTTCCCTATATAACATGTATTTTAAAAATTTTAAAATTTCAAGTTTATCACGTGTAAATTTGAATATTTTTTGTTTTCAAAATCTAAGTTTTGAAAAGTATTACAGTTGAGTTAGATATGAGATGAGATTGTTTAAGATAACCAGTGAGAGATGACATTGTCCATTAAAACTGGGCAAAGAATAAATACAACTTTATTATTATATTTAGTTGTACATCAAATATAAATATGAGGAATCGTAAAAGATGATAAATTTGACAAGATATTTATAACATATATAAAATATTCAGATTCTATCAATAATAAATATTGATAGACATTGATATACTTATATAAGTGATATCGATAGACAATGATATAAGTATCACTGACAGTTTCTATCATTGACAGAATCTAAAATTTGTAAATATTTTAATTTATTTTGCTATTTTTGAAAATGTCACTTATATATATTATTAAAGAATGCACCATTATACTATTATAAAAGGAAAACTAAACAAATGAAAAAAAGAGATAGTTATCAATCAAATTGACGTTTCTATTCAATAAATAGAAAATATAAATAAACATGTTTTTGTTTATTGTTTTTAAAATACAAGAGCGAAATACATACTAACATGAAATGAAAATCGATATAAAAGTACATTTACATAAGTATTCTTACAAAATAAACATGTCGAACATCATATTAGAAAATAAACTAGTATCGGGTCTATCGTTATAAATATTGTCGTTCATTTTGCTTTATTTAAAAGTAAAAAGAAAATGTAAATATTTTAAAAAACCATCCTAAAACTCTTTTAGTCTCCTAAATAACTCGTCTTTCTTCGCCACGGCCTACGGTTGCTCATCTTGTGAGCGGAAAGCCAACGCCGGACTTCAATAAATCCCTTCACCGATCCGATAAATTCCATCTCCGGCGAGAATCACAAGATCCAGACTGCAACTTTGAAGTTGAGTGCTGCTTTTAGTAAGCATTGTTATGTAATTTCTATTTCTATATTCAGTTTCCAGTGGAATTGAAGCAGGATCCGCTCCTACTGAACTAAAGAAAGGAAAGAAAAATGTTGAGGCTTAGAGCATTTCGGCCTTCGAGTGAGAAGATCGTGAAGATACAGATGCATCCGACCCATCCATGGCTTGTTACCGCCGATGCCTCGGATCACGTCTCTGTATGGAATTGGGAGCATCGGCAGGTCATTTACGAGCTCAAAGCAGGCGGAATTGATCAGAGGCGTCTTGTTGGTGCCAAGTTGGAGAAGCTAGCCGAGGGAGATTTGGGTTCGATCCGTTGTGATTTTCTTCTTAATTTTTTCGTTTTTAATTATGTTCGGGATGTTACTCTGAAAAATTTCTGCTGATTTGTGTATCTTGAACGTGATTGTTAGATTCGAAGGGGAAGCCGGCTGAAGCTATACGAGGAGGAAGGTGTGAGTCTGGCATCTTCCCGTTTTTCTTCGTTTCCGTTGGTTTGAAATCTGTCTAATGGGATGCATTTTTTAACGCAGCGTCAAACAGGTGAACTTCTATGACGATGATGTACGCTTTTGGCAACTTTGGCGGAACCGTTCTGCAGCTGCCGAAGCTCCTTCAGCTGTCAACCAAGTCACATCAGCTTTGAGTACCCCTGCCCCTTCCACAAAAGGGAGGCATTTTCTAGTTATCTGTTGTGAAAATAAAGCCATATTCTTGGATTTGGTGACGATGCGTGGTCGTGATGTACCGAAGCAGGATCTTGACAATAAATCTCTTCTCTGGTAAGTTTGTTACCCAGTTTGATACCTTGATAGAGTATTTGTAGAATTAATGTGTTTTGATTGAAAGCAATCTTGAATTCAGTTTTGAAACAAGAGAATTAAGAGAATTTATTTGGAGAGGGAGAGAAATAAGGGAGTTTTTAGAGGTGCAGAGACGTACTGGTGATGTTTGGTCCTTAATGAAGCCTTTTTTTGTTACCCTTCGGGCAATATTTTTACTTCGGTGGAGTCCCTTTCTTTAGTGGGGTTCTCGTGGGCTTGATTTTCGTGTGCCTTTGTTTTCTTTTATTTTTCCTCAAGGAAAGCAGTTGTTTCCATTTGTCAACGATCTTCTTATCATTAGGCCTAATTCTTGTGGTAAACTAACACTTCTATTGCTATGTAGACTTCATTTTACTTTATCCAATTCTCAGTTGTTTTCTTTTTGCCATTCAAATGTTTCCAAAATTTACGAAAATTTCCATTTCCTTTTTGCAATGCAAATCTTTCAAAGTTAAGATTTCTAATAAAGACCCTCAATTTCCATCTACTGGAACATGACAAATGTATTTAATTGTATTATTTAGGCTGCTATCAGTTTTTTTTTTTTTGTTTGTGGTTAGCGGTCTTGGATCACTAAACTGTTTGTCTTCCTTTTTCCTTTTCTTTTCTAAATTCCTGCTATCATTCATGTTGCAGCATGGAGTTCCTTTCTAGATCTTCGGGAGGAGATGGTCCTCTTGTCGCCTTTGGTGGATCAGATGGTGTTATAAGGGTTCTTTCAATGTTAACCTGGAAGGTTTGAGAAATTTACCTACTGATCAAGTTTGATAGCATTATCAAAATCTCATTCTTATTTTATAATTTCACATTTTCTTGCAGCTGGTACGCAGATATACTGGAGGTCACAAAGGATCAATTTCATGTTTGATGACCTTCATGGCTTCCTCGGGTGAGGTAACTCCATAAAATGTGATCTGGCTGTAATTTAGTATACATTGACTCAGTTCAAGTAATTTAATAGGAACTGCCTGTCTCATTTTTATCTAATGAGGTAATGTAGTCGTCAATTAAGTAAATAACATTTTTGGAAGAGAGGAATGATCACATTTTCAAAAACAGAATGAAGACAACAAAGGACATCCTTTAATCTTCTATTTTTGTTGTCTTTTCTTTTTTGTGTGTGTAAGGATTATCAACCTCTCAAAGACCATAACTTAGATTTTCTTGTTGCTAATTAGTCACACCTTTTGGACTTCTTTTGATAGCGACCTTTTGTACATCCTTTAGATTATTTCATAAATCAATGAAAGTGTTCCTTACAAAAAAAATCAATTTCAGTTTAATCTACATTTTTTTACATTTCTTTTCCAATTAAGAATCATCATGGGGAGCTAAAAAAAAAAAAAACAACAAAACATCATCATAGGGAAAAGTTGTTAAAATTGGAGATGCCATGTAAGTTTGAGGGAGTGAAGTTTGGATTATAAATGTGAGGACTTTGATGAAGATGATTGAACAATGATGGGTTTGCCTTTCTCGCGGAAAGTTCTTATTGGTACTTTGATGAGTATGTGCTGTGATCTCGTTCAGCCACACACACACTAACAAGAAAGACACATCATTTCCACTATCAAAGAAGTTACAAAAGGAGGGAGAGATGAGATATCCAAGCACATCAATGGGTTACAAAGAAAAAGTCCTAACTAGTGTAAATCTGAGCTAAGTTATAGTTACAAATTTCTTGTGGAGTAGAAGACCGAGTAGAAGTAAAAAGAATAGCCAAATCCCAAAAGACATCCCTGTTCATTTGTTGACCATGAACAATTATGGAATTCCTTTAAAACCAAACTCTCAAGAGGAGGGAGAAGATTCCATTGGATCAAATGATTTTCGCTTGAGCTTTGGGATGAGGGCAATCAATTAGTTGAAGGGAGGGCATTCCAAGCTTTGTTTGGCTAACACTATTATTTAGCCATATTATTGGCCTCATAACAAGGACTAATGGTGATGGCGAGTCAACAATAGTTTCCTTCAATATTTGCTAAAGCAATATATATATTAGGTTTTGAAGCAATATATATATATATAATATCCCTGTATGTCAAAAAGTGGTAAGTGGCTACTTTTGGAGTTTTGGAATACCCTAAACCAAAATATTGTTAGGTTTTGAAGCTTTTCGTAGGTTTTGGTTTGCGGTATCTTTCTTTCTCACTTTTTCGAGTTTTGTATAAAGTTTCTCTTTTCATCTCTTCAATGAAAAGATATGTCTCTTCCCAAAAAGTGGCAAGTGATTATGCATGATCCACATGGTTGCCCACATATCTGTGTTAAATCGTTGATTATGTAATTTGTTATCAAGCTTAAGCTTTTGGGTTAGTCATTAATTTAACTTGGCACCTGAGCAAAAGAGCCAAAAGGTCTTGTGTTCAAACTCCTGCAATGTTATTTTCTTCCCAATTAATATTGATTTCCACTTGTCGAGTCTTCTACATATTTCAAGCCCATAAGTGAGGGGGTTCTAGGGTGTTCATATAATATCTAAGTTTACCATTATTCATCAATGCATGGTTTTGATTTAATCGGTGATTTAACATGATATTGGAGTAGGAGGTCAAGGAGGTACTGTGTTTAAACCCCTTCAATGTTTTTTCCTTCCTAACTAATATTGATTTCCACTTGTTGGGTTTTCAGCAAATTTCCAAGCTCACAAGTGATGGCCGAACAGAAAAATGAACGGCTTTTTGAAAACCCAAATGAATTTTCATTTTTATTTTTGAAGTTAATTGTTGTTTTCTTTTCCAAGTATTTTGAACTCTGAAGTTAGTTAATGTTCTGATACTTATTTTGGAGTTGCTTAATATTTGATTATTCATTTCTTTATTTTAGGCTTTACTAGTTTCATTTATATTTTAATGTTATTTACCCAATTGAAACTTATAATACACGATATCTTACAGTAAACAAAACGCTAAATTTTATTTTCGATACGTGTTTTATTTCATGAGTTAACAATCTTGTTTGCACTGTCTTGATCTCCATTTTTTTCTTATTGATGCTTTCCCTACTTTTCATTTTGGATTTATTATCATATTGTATTTGTGAATTTGATTGCCAGGCACTTTTGGTATCTGGCGCTAGTGATGGCTTACTTGTACTATGGAGTGCAGACAACAGCCAAGATTCACGAGAACTTGTACCAAAACTAAGCTTAAAAGTTTGTCCTCTGACCCTCCATTTCTATTACTACTTTATTTGTTGGTTTATTAGTTATTATGTTTATATGTTTTACGGTTATGGCTTCTTCACAAAACTTTTTGTTGTCCATTTTTTCATCTTGATCTTATATTCTTCTATGTGGTTATTTCATAGAAGTTGTATACTTAAAGCATTCACGTGTCCTTCCATGATAAGTATATTTATCTGTGCTCCATAAAGATTAATGAACTTGGTTAATGATAAGATCTATTGCATTCTTGATAGGCACATGATGGTGGGGTAGTAGCTGTTGAACTTTCCAGAGTGATTGGAGGCGCTCCACAGCTTATCACTATTGGTGCGGACAAAACACTTGCTATTTGGGATACTATCTCTTTTAAGGTATTTGCATATCTATGGTGCATTACATTTTACAATGTTGGAGCGCTTAACATATGGACCTTCTTGGAAGTCTTCTTGAATATTGTATGATATCCCATATAATCTTTTCTTCTCAGGAACTGCGTCGCATTAAACCTGTTCCAAAATTGGCCTGTCATAGTGTTGCATCTTGGTGCCATCCTCGAGCTCCAAACCTTGATATTCTTACTTGTGTTAAAGATTCCCACATATGGTATGACTTTTTTTATTATTACTTCTCATTTTATTAATAGATTATGTCATCTAAGAATGTTGAGCATTTCCATCTTTTTTGGGAAATAAAGAGTGGTAATTGCTAAGCTTATGATATCAGCTCCCACCTATTTCCTAGGTTATTTAATTTTAGTTCTGTTTTTTCAGCTTCTTATTACATCAAGGCTTTTATAGGTTTTTAATCATGAAAGTTGTGTTTCTTATAAAAGAAATAAAAAATAAAATAAATAAAATCAAGGCTCTGATAGATTAGTTTTTTTCAGGGCTATCGAGCATCCCACATACTCAGCTCTCACAAGACCGCTTTGTGAACTTTCCTCCCTTGTCCCTCCTCAAGTACTTGCTCCAAACAAGAAAGTTAGGGTACGTCTTTTACCACAAGCGTGAATTTTGTAACTATTTCTTAATGAGTGTGTTTTGTTTTGGCTTCTATAAACATTCAACCTATTTTTTGTTGTTTTGTGGGGATTTTTTTACCTACTCGGCTACTCCTTGGTGTTCTTGCATTTTTTAAAAATTATTTTGTTGCTTTTTATTTTTATTTTTTGTTTTGTTATTTATTTATTTGGGGAAAGATGGAAAATATATTCTCCAAAAGAACACAACCAATAGGCTTTGGGGATGTGGGGTCTTTCAGCTTAATTGAGAGGGTTGACAAGGAAAACCTCCAATCTAATTTAATGAGGACACTCTATTATAGAAAGAATTGTGTTAGGCAGTCCAAGACGAGGCAGTAAACTCTACATTTTCAAAAAGAGAAATTTGTATATCCATTTGCTCCATATCTGCATTTAAGAAAGACCAATCAACTTTAGTAATTTGTGCCGTTTCTGACTTGTAAAATCTCAAATCTCCAGCCCCGGTGGCTTCCATGCTCAGTTTCTGAAAATGATTGAAACACCATCAAAACCAAATTGTTTTAGGTAAAATCAAAGTTTTTTTTTTCTGTTGTTGGAAAGGGCATGATCAACAAGAGAACAAATGAAACACATATGACAGGTGGGAGATTGTAGACCATTTAGTTTCGTTTGTTCTCTTTACTAGAAAATTGGGAAGTTCCTAACTGAAAGAATTAGAAAAGTGCTCCCTGCTATCACAAATGAGACTCGGTTGGCCTTTGTATAAGGAAGACAAATTGTACATGCTATTCATTCTACCCCAGTGAATTCCTTTTCTTTTCTATAAGAAAAATTAAACAACATGAATTATCAAACAGCCACCTTAACAATCATGTTGCTGGTTTATTGTATGACTGCTCATCAGTCTCATGTTGTAGGTTTACTGTATGATTGCTCATCCGTTACAACCTCATCTTGTTGCTACTGGAACCAATATTGGTGTTATCATCAGTGAACTTGATGCTAGATCTCTTCCAGCAGTAGCTCCTCTTCCAACTCCATCAGGCGGACGAGAGCATTCTGCTGTTTATATCGTTGAAAGGGAACTAAAGTTGCTAAATTTTCAATTGTCTCACACAACAAATCCATCTTTGGGAAATAATGGATCCTTATCTGAAGGAGGAAGGTTAAAGGGAGATGAGCTGCTACAAGTCAAGCAGGTCAAGAAACACATCAGCACTCCTGTTCCACATGATGCATATTCAGTTCTTTCCATTAGCAGTTCCGGAAAGTAAGTTGGCCCCATATTCTTCTTTGAATATTTCCGTGTAAAGTGGATTATGACATTTGGTTATGCATCCATATTAATAAAAGAGGGGTCATCAGAATTTTCATTTTGGATTGTTAAGTTTGATCTGTATTTCTTTCAAGTTTTTGCATAAGGATCTATTATTGATTTCAGCATCTCTTGCAATAATCAATCAATACGTGGGTGTTTTTTTTGTTTGAAAATTGTGCTCTAGGACTTGACAGCTTTGTTTTTTCTTTATAGTGCTATTCTTGCCTTCATTAATTTCTAGTAGACGAATACAAGAATCTGGCTAAAGGTGGTAATTTCATTCCAAAGTTGTAATTCATTTGATGCAGGTACCTTGCTATAATTTGGCCTGATATTCCGTACTTTTCCATATACAAAGTAAGTGACTGGTCCATTGTTGATTCCGGAAGTGCAAGGCTTTTGGCTTGGGATACATGTCGAGACAGGTTTGCATTACTGGAATCTGCTATACCTCCTAGATTTCCTACAATTCCTAAGGGGGGATCATCAAGAAGAGCAAAGGAGGCTGCAGCAGCAGCAGCACAAGCGGCTGCAGCAGCTGCTTCTGCTGCTTCCTCGGCCAGTGTTCAAGTTCGTATTTTGCTCGATGATGGGACATCAAACATATTGATGAGGTCCATAGGTAGCCGCAGTGAACCGGTATTTGGCCTTTTGATCTCGCCATTTTTGTTTCCTTCTTATACTTTCTTTTGGGACAATGGTAGAATGTACTTCTAGTTCAATGTGATGGCAAATGCCGTCCATGATTTAATAGACTAGTTCAATTTTACAAGGTCTAATACCATGGAATGAGAAATGAATATTAACCGACTCCTTTTGACCTAGTGCACTCTTTTTTTTTTTCATTTTCATTTTCTTTTTTCTTTTGGTTTTATTTTTTATGAAAAAGTATGCTCTTACCTTTTAAATTTTAAAGTAAATGAGAACTATCTGTTTATGATTTGATGCTAATTTAACTATTCTCCAACAAATTGTTGCCTCCTAAAATTCCTCGACACTCCAGGTGAGATTGCCACATTAAGGGAAACCTAGGTGTAGATTAAGCATTGAAAGTGAAAACAAAGAAGTTGGTGATGAGGAATTCTTTTTGAGGCCATATTGGTTTATGAAAAAGAGAGGAAAGTCCATTGAGATTGTATAAGCCTGAAGGATAAATCCTAGAATTACGTATGTTACTGTGTTGTGAGAAAGTAGGGTTATATATAGTTTGATTCAGGCTACTGTTCGCTCGAGCTTTAATTGTCATATTATTATCTATATTTATATATTGGGGAATTGATATGTTAGATATTTGGTTGGTTTTTTTTGAAAATAAGAAAACAGAAATAATATTGCCCCGCCCAGTGCCCATATATGGCTGAATGCTTATGGAGCTCTTTAGCATTATTTATGTCTAATGTTTAGCTATTTGTTAAATATGCATTATTTTTCAGTCGTTGGATATTCTACTGCATTCATCTCATGCAGTGCCAAGCTTCAATAAGATTAGCTAGTCATTGCACTTTTCATATTATTTTTCTCAAGTCTTATTTACTTTACATCATTATACAGTATGGGGAGAAAATGTAATTGCTAAAATAACGTTTTTAGGTTGTTGGTTTGCATGGCGGGGCTCTACTTGGCGTTGCATATCGAACATCTAGGAGAATTAGTCCTGTTGCTGCCACAGCAATTTCAACAATGCCTTTATCAGGATTTGGCAACAGTGGTGTTTCTTCCTTTACAAGTTTTGACGATGGTTTTTCATCACTTAAATCTTCTGCTGAGACAACACCACCAAACTTCCAATTGTACAGGTGACAATTTAACGTTACCCCCATCTCTCCAGTTCTATTTCCCCCTTTTATTCACTCTGGCTGATGTATCTCTTGCAGCTGGGAAACTTTTCAGCCTGTTGGCGGGCTTCTGCCCCAGCCAGAATGGACTGCATGGGACCAAACTGTTGAATATTGTGCTTTTGCATACCAACATTACATTGTCATATCTTCTCTTCGGCCTCAATATAGATACTTGGGAGATGTAGCAATTCCACATGCTACTGGAGCCGTTTGGCACCGTAGACAACTTTTTGTGGCTACTCCAACTACCATAGAGTAAGTTATATTTCCCCCTTGTTTTTGTAACTTCTGGTTGTATTCCTGGCTTAACATTCATCATCTTCCTCATGAATTCTGTTTTCCTCTCAAATAATGGGAGAGACGTGTCTTCTTCAATTTTGGAGTTCAATCTTGTAATGTGTTTGTTTCTGAAGTTCAATCTTGTAATGTGTTTGTTCTGAAGTTCGATCTTATAATGTGTTTGTTTTGTTTTCGTTTCTGTATTCAAATTCATGAGTTTTCCAAATTACAGTTGAGCATTAGCATGTCACTCACATCAAATCAAGGTACTTGGTATCCATAATTCATTCTTTGTTGAGGTGGAAGAAGATTTAGATCACCTTATTTGGAGATGTTAATTTGCGAGATCTATTTGGAACCACTTTGTTGCTTGTATAAGTATAAGTAAAATTTGTGGTCCCTTTTTTTTGCTTGTATAAGTATAAGTAGCTTTTCTCATTCATCCTTGTCATTCAAGGTAATTCATATTCTTTGATATCTTATAAATTATTGTTAGTTCTAAATGTTGTCTTCTAAATTGTATTTCACATTGCATTTGATAGATTTTTCAAGGCATTCCATTTCGATAGATGGATCTTATTGGGTTCTGCTCGTCTTGGTGTTCTTCATCAAAACCTTATGCTAATTATTCTGTTCAAAAGATTTGCTTGTATTTAGAAGTTTTTATTTTCTCTGTTTAAGCTTTGTATTATCTCTATTAACTACTCTTCTATGCTTTTTGGTATTGTGTATATTTTTAACATTAGTCTCTTTTCATTTTAGCAATGAAAAATTTTGTTTTCTTTTAAAAGAAATGATAGAAATTTGAAATTTAAACTTAAATGAAATACTACTAGAGCTTATGCTACTTTGTTCTGCTGTATGTTCTAGATGTGTTTTTGTGGATTGTGGAGTTGCACCTATTGACATTGAAACGAGAAGGATGAAGGAAGAGATGAAGTTGAAAGATGCACAAGCAAAAGCCATTGCTGAGCATGGGGAGTTAGCTCTTATCACTGTAGATGGTCCTCAAACTGCTACCCAAGAAAGGATAACGTTAAGACCCCCAATGCTTCAGGTAAAATCTTATTCCTTTTCTTTATATGTGTGTCTGTGGTCATAATATTAGAAATGTTATCTGATTTCCTGTTGTGCGCATCCTTGACCAATAAGGGAAGACCCTTTCCAATTGACTTTAGAATATTTGCAGATCCTGATGGGGAAAGTTTCTTCCATTGTGAAATTTAACCATTTAAAATTTCTAATAGTGACTGAACACCTCTTAAAAAAATAATGATGACATTTGGTTTCCCGATTGGACAGTAGTTCCTAAATCCACTTTTTTAAATAGTTGTATTGTCTACTCACCATCCAATATATTGTTCTACTAACCATCCAATGTTTTGTTTTGGCATGTCCTAGGCTCCTAACAAAGTAAAATTTATGAATAATAATAAGAAAAATCACACTAAGAAAGTAGTTCCATGTTGAATGTATGTTCAATACCTACCCTTCATTCAAAATAGTGTGTAAAAAAATACTCTTTATTCAAAATAGTGTTTCTCTGGCTAAATATTTGGTATATTTACTGTTTATAGTTTTTGAACCAATATGAGTTATGCTAATTTCTTTCTAATCTTTAATTTTATCATACTATTTCAGGTGGTGCGATTAGCATCATATCAGCAAGCTCCTTCTGTACCACCATTTTTATCATTACCCAAACAGTCGAAAGCAGATGCAGATGATTCAATGATGCAAAAAGATTTTGAAGAAAGAAAAGCAAATGAGATAGCAGTTGGCGGTGGTGGAGTGTCAGTGGCAGTTACTCGTTTCCCAGCTGAGCAGAAACGACCTGTAGGACCTCTAGTCGTGGTTGGTGTTAGAGATGGAGTTCTATGGTTAATTGACAGGTACTTGAATCTTGTAATATATATCTATTTTTTTATATATATATATATATGAATTTAAAGGACATAACTATCGTTCCTCCCAAAACAAAGCACAAATGTTGAAGTTTTCAGCACAAATGTTAGAGATGGTTCAGTATGCCAACGTGATGGCTTAACTAATCGCTAATGTGCATGATTTTACTACTTCTCCTTTCAAATTGAAGAATGTGGTATTCAAAGTTTCAGTCTGAAGTGGGCGCTTTTAATCAAAGTGTTTATATTTTCTTTGTATTAAGATCTTTACTAGTGTCTCAACTCTTTGTTACTTTGGTTCTTTCAACTTTGTGATCATTTATTGGTCGTTTTTCCATATGTTTTGTCTGGGTTCATCTCTGTTTAGTTTGTTTGGAAAACTTTGTCTTTTTCTTATTTTGCTCTTAGTATATTACTATTGTACTTTGAGCATTAGTCTCATTTATTATTAATAAAGAGGTTTGTCCCCGTTTTAAAAAAAAATGTGCAAGCAGTTCAATCAACAGGAAATTAGCACAAAAATTTGCTTGTATCTATCAGTCTCTCTGCATGTCTTTTTTATAAGAAACATGTATATTCATATAACAAAAGAGAACAACCTAAGGGCAAGGGACAAGAGGGCCTTCCCCAAAAGAAACTAAAAGAATGATGATCTTTCAATTGTTGAATATCATAGAAAGGCTATAATTACAAAAGTGTTTGGTGTAATTCGTACTCCACCAAGAAGCTGTGTGTTGCAACCCAGTCAAAAAAGAATCAAAAGAATTTTAGCTCTCTTAAAAAACGTTACTATTCCTTCCTTTCCAAATGCACCACAAAAGGGACCGGGCAAGTTGCACATTTCTGTAAGATGTTTCCTTTTCGGGTTATAACCTCTAATGTTGAGCCCTTCAATTAACCAACTATCAACCTTACTAGGAAGACAAAGCTCCAAAGAAAAAATTCTAAACAAAGTGTTCCAAGCTCTCCTAGGAAAGATACAGGGCAAAAATAAGTGGTCCAAGGTCTCCTCTTCTTTGAAACAAAGGCAACACATCGAAGGGCTGAGCATAGTAAGTTTCTTATGAGTGTTAAGACTTCCATAGGCGGGAGACTATAAGAAAATTTTCACCTTTTTTGGAATTTTAGTCTTCCATATGTGACGAATCAAAGGATCAACAATGGAGGGGGATCTCTTGGTTAAATTAAGGAAAGTAGACTTCGTACTAAAGCTGCCATTAACGTTAGGAGTCCATTTAAGACTATCACCATCATACAAGGGGTCTAAAGAATGAGGAATTTCCAGTATTGGGGCCACATTGTCAAGCTCGTTATTGAGCGCATTTCTTCTAAGGCTTAAGTTCCACGAATGAGTAACAATACACCAACAGTCAGCCACGAAAGCATCCTTGTTCAACAACAAGGAGAACAAGGTAGGAAATTCTTCTGCAAGGCCCAAGTTCTACGAATGAGTAACAATACACCAACAGTCAGCCACAAAAGCATCCTTGTTCAACAACAAGGAGAAAAAGGTAGGAAATTCTTCTGCAAGGCCCAAGTTCTACGAATGAGTAACAATACACCAACAGTCAGCCACAAAAGCATCCTTGTTCAACAACAAGGAGAAAAAGGTAGGAAATTCTTCTGCAAGGCCCAAGTTCTACGAATGAGTAACAGTACACCAACAGTCAGCTACAAAAGCATCCTTGTTCAATGACAAGGAGAACAAGGTAGGAAATTCTTCTGCAAATCTGATTTTGGTACCTTTTCTCAACACGAAAGCTGAGAATTTGAAGGTCTCCTTGTGCTTCAAAATACTGGCCCATAATCTGTAAGACTGTTCTCGGTTCGGATCTTTAGTAGACCACTCATTCTCCTCTAGGCCGTAAATGGCCACAATTAAGCGCCTCCATAAAGAGGCTTCTTCCTTGCTAAACCTCCAAAACCATTTAGTGGGAAGAGCAATGTTCTTTTGCCTCAACGAGCCAATCCCTAGGCCACCATAACAGATTGGGCGAGAAGTACAATCCCAATTGACAAGTTGGGCAACCGAATTAGTAGACCTTCCTATCCAAACAAAATTTCTAAATCATATTTTCCAATGTATTGATAACACCAACTGGAGCTTGTGCAAGGGACTAAATAACAAGGAAGGCTATTGAGTACTAATTGCACAAGAGTTAACCTACCCCATTTAGAGAAGGACACATTCCTCCACCTATCGATTTTATATATGAATCGCTCTTCAAGGGCGTTCCACATCTCTTTTCTATTACAACCCCCTCCAATAGAAAACCCCATGTAGTTAAAGAGAAGACTTTCAACCGAGCACCTCAGAGAATTAGTATAAGGAGTCAAGTCATCACTGTTAAGGTTAATATCGATCAAAGACGTTTTGGATTTGTTAAGGGATAAACCAGCTCCCAGGAGAAAGATATTGATCACCTTCCACCATGTCTCCAAATTTCCATCCTCCCAAGAAGAAAAAAAATGAGAATCATTTGTATACTGAAGGTGGGTTAGATCATTTGTCAAGTTCTCTAAATGGAAGCCTTTTAAACTCCTTTTCATTTCAGTAGTGAATAAGACAGCTTAGAGCATCTCCCACGATTGTAAAGAGAAAAGGGGCAAGGGGATCACTCTGACGAATGCTCCTTTTAGCAAAAATCTTTCCTCTCGGCCTACCATTGACAATGATGGAGGAATTAGTTGTCGACAAGCAGCCCCAAATCCATCTCCTCCATCTTTTACCAAAGCCTTTGAGTTTCATGGCCATATCAAGAAAAGATAAATCCACCTTGTCGTAGGCTTTCTCCAGATCAAGCTTCAAAAGAGCGCCTTTTCTGCCTTTTAAAGACCATTCATCAACACACTAGCCAATTCTTTTAATATTTCATCTAACCATGTCTCCTTGTGAAGTATTTAAAAAACCACACTAGCTTTCTGATTTTGATCATGCTAATCTGCATAGAGTTGATACAGTCACTCGTCATTTTTCATTTCATTTCCAATTTCGATCTCTTTTATGCTCAGAAGGATTCTTGAATTTTGAGTCAGAAAAGAGTTTTTAACTATAATAATGGGAATCTGGACTTATGCTGCTTGAGCTTTTTCGGCCAGGTACATGAGTGCACATGCTTTATCCTTAAATCATCCTGGTATTCGTTGTCGGTGTCTTGCTGCCTATGGTGATGCAGTCAGTGCTGTCAAATGGTATTAACTTTTTTCTCTCTGTTTTTCATTTTGTCATGGCAGAAAATGTTTCAAGTCCTAAATATTTCTTTTTCTTGCAGGGCAAGTAGGCTTGGTAGAGAACATCATGATGACTTAGCTCAATTTATGCTCGGTATGGGCTATGCTGCGGAAGCCCTACATCTACCTGGAATATCTAAGAGGTAAACATATACATGCAGTAAAGATGGTATCCTAATGTAAAATTAAAAGGCCTATGTTGTCATTTGTTGCCATCTTGCCAATCCCCTTTATACATATTTCTTAATCACCCATTGCCTGGAGTCTGTCACTCATTTGACATGAGGTCAATGTGTCAAAACAGTGACAGTGGTATAACAATCTGATTACTCTAGTCCTACTACTTTTTAATCCATCTCTATTTGAAAATTTCAGATTGGAATTTGATCTGGCCATGCAAGGAAATGATTTGAAAAGAGCACTTCAGTGTCTTCTTACTATGAGCAACAGCCGGGACATGGGACAAGATAATGCAGGGCTTGATTTGAATGACATTCTTAGCTTAACAACTAAAAAGGAAGATATGGTTGAAACGTTTCAAGGAATAGTGAAATTTGCAAAAGAGTTTTTGGATTTGATCGATGCTGCGGATGCTACTGGACAGGCTGATATTGCTCGTGAGGCTCTAAAGAGGTTAGCTGCTGCAGGTTCCTTGAAAGGTGCATTACAGGGTCATGAGATAAGAGGATTGGCCCTGCGATTAGCAAATCATGGAGAGTTGACACGACTAAGTGTAAGTTCTGGAAAATACTTTTCTTGCCTTAGTTCATTTATGCTCAAAACTTGGTAATTGTTTTTATTATACAAAATATGTTGTGCTCGACAGTATATGCTTTAACTAGGTTATTTCATCTGATCCAAATTTTTACCTCATACTGTTGTTTTGTGTAGATTCTATCTTAACCATTAAATTTCCTGTTGCATTTAAATGTCATTTCAGCTTCTTTGTTTTCTCTTTATAAGTATGGCCTCGAGCAGTCACCAATCATTGCAAATATGGGATCTTTAGATTACATTTACAGTCGCATTCCTTTTCCCTTCATTTTTTGGTCACAGTAATTGGTATTCATGCCAAGCCGAGCTAGAAAGGTTGAACTTTCTTTAAAAAGTGGAAAAAATATCAGACAATTAGGCATTAGCTAATGAATTTTGACTGGAGCTGTTTTTCGAAAATTACCTGTTTCATCTCTAAAACTTGGCTAGAATTTTATGAACTTATCTTGGAGTAGAATAAAAAAATGAAGCAAAATATTAGAAAATATGTGAAGGAAAACAAAAAGAAAACATAAGCAAATCGGCCTAATTTTGTATATTCTTTGTTTTTGTGTAAGTGGCAGACTGGATCATCGTGCCTACAGCGGTTGCGCTGATTTATTAATGTTTCTCAAGATGTATAATATTCAATGCTTTGTTTAAGATAAATGACAGATGTAAATGCTACAGGGATTGGTAAACAATTTGATCTCTGTCGGCTCGGGACGCGAAGCAGCATTTGCAGCAGCAGTTTTAGGAGACAATGCTCTCATGGAAAAAGCATGGCAAGACACAGGAATGCTTGCGGAAGCAGTGCTTCATGCTCATGTATGTAATCTTTATTTGTGCTGCATATGTACTTCTGTTTGGGTATTAACTTTCATATAATTTCCAGGCTCATGGGCGACCGACATTGAAAAGCTTGGTTGAGTCTTGGAACAAGATGCTACAAAAGGAGATGGAGCACACTTCATCAGAAAAGACCGATGCTACAGCCGCATTTTTCGCATCACTTGAGGAACCAAAACTCACAAGCTTGGCAGATGCAGGGAAGAAACCTCCAATTGAAATCCTTCCTCCTGGAATGCCAACTCTTTCATCTTCCATTCTTGGTCCAAAGAAGCCAACTCCTGGAGCACAAGGTGCATTGCAACAACCAGCCAAGCAATTAATGTTGGAGGCACCACCTGCTAATCCACAACCACCTCCAGATGGTACATCAACGCAATCGGAACCAAATGAACAGACTGCAGGTGGTAATGCCCTAACTTCAACAACAGCTACTGACACGTCTCCGACTACTCCAGCTGAAAATGGTCCTACAACTTCAAATGGTTCAGAGCCATCGGATATTCAATTAGCATCCTCCAACACAACACCACCAGTAGAGACTCAAATACCAACACCATCAGTAAATGATACCATACATCCTGAGGCCATATTAGAGTCGCCTGAAGTTCAGAATTCCTCTGTTCCGATTTCATCTTTCACAAATGATGCACCACCACCATCAGAGGCCCCATCCGAGGTACCTGAGCTTCAGAATACCCCTCTTCCAAATGTATCACAAATCTGAAATCCAGCTATAGTCGAGTATAGAAGGTGAGATTGATTTTGGTAACAGTTGTTGCCGCCTCTCGACCGAAGCGCCAACGCACCTCACTCCCAAGAGGGTACTAACTAACAGCCGAGTCCTCTCCGAACCACAAGTTGTAATGTATTCTTCATGTGTTAGATTCTCTCTCGCCTATTGTGCCATACAAAGTTGCATATATTCTTTCGTTCTTTATTGCCTTAGAACACATTTCAATATATATGCAGTTCCATTTGTAAAATTTTTCTGGTGTGATTGTGTAATTTAGTGTTAGCTAGAATTTATCTCGAGAGTCGACATTGTTTTACAATGTTCAATATACTAATTCTTAGTATTTTTTCCTGTTATGAACGTTTTTGTATTGTTGTTGCTATGTATTGTTTTTGAATGTGTCGTCTATAAAGTATACCTGTATGAACTTCTTTGATTGTTATGGTGAATATATCATATATCTATTTGGAACTACTGATCGCATTTTGAAGACTTCATTTTGAAATTTGAAAGGAAATAACCCATTTTTAATCTCATGAACTAAAATTGTATTTTTACATTTAGTTTTATATTATTATTAATTGTGATGGGAAAGTATTCTTACATTGCTATGACAAATGAAATTAAAAATAAAATTCATTAATTTCTCCCATGCCAAAAACTTCTCTATGCACTTTACATAGATGAGAAAATTGAGATAATAGTAGTGACTTATATAATTCTTTTAGTATACAATTTCACTAACAATTCTTAATAGTAATTACATTGCAGATATTGGATATGAGAAATTTCCATACTATTGAAGTACTAAAAGTCTTACTTACAACAAACGAGACATGAAATCTCTATTCATGATGAAAGAATGAAGGTAGTGGAGAGAAGAAAATCCTCTCAACAAAAACGAGGAATACATTAAATATATTATCACTAACATTCATACGTATGTATGTACATACTTACATTTATAAGTACATGTACATGTTGATTGATAGGATAAAGAATTTTTAATAAATTTCTCTCGAACTAACCTTTTATTTAGAGTCATTTCGATTATTTTTATTTTCTTGAATGCTCAAAGATTATAAAGATAGAAAAGAGTATTGAGACCGGATTGACTAATACTTAGTGGGGAAAAGAGACAAGAATTGTTTAATTAAGTTAGGAAAATTTCCCAACTTCCATAGCCTAATTTCCTCACGTTACTGAGCGTCTACTTTTCTCATTGCGTTGCTTAATTTTAACGCAATTTGATCTTCAAAATGTCTACTCTAGAACACATTTATTTTTCTAAAACCAATCATTCTATTCAGAACACGAGTCTTACATGGTTTGGTTATAATCACTTGAGCTCATCTAATCAATACTAACCCTTATGAAAACCACTCATTAAACTGTTTGTGGTTGTCAACTGAAGTAGCATGATGAAATGTTTGAAAGGCCCACAACTCAGTTGTGTTATCCTGGATGGGAGTTGCACTAAGCAACAAGTGATGTAATAAGAATAAAGGTAGAGAAAGTTATAGTTAGTTAGAGAATGGAAACAACTATAGTTAGAACAATTAGATACTTTATTGTTTCATAAACAATTTTCTTGTAAACTACTTTGTAACAAACTTACAAAGCATTATTAAATACATCATCTCTTAATCTTTGAAGGCAGATATTTCATTTGGAAAAAAATATCCAACTTTGAATTATATCAAAGTGGTATCAGAGCAACCCTGATCTTTTGGGATAGATGGCTGGTCGGAGAGTGATAAACCCAAACGCGAGGAACGATCGTGTGCAAGAAGAAGCGAAGGATCCTTGAGAGATCTTCATAACAAGTTTGATAGACTGATGGAAAGCGTGGATTTATTGAGCTTGAGAGTGGAAGAACCACCAACGCCGCTGCGAATTGAAGCAAAATTTTTAAACGATCACCATTTTGGTGACAGAAGAGGCTGATGAGCAAGGGGAAACCTCATAAATTTTAACAATTCACGAGGCTTCCATAGAAGAAGACCTGACACCTTGCCACAACACTTTGACGATGATTTTCAAGAGGATCAAGAAGCATGATAAGAAATTCAAGAAGATGACTCCTCGAGTGGTGACGAGCAAGGAGATGTCTGGAATTTCAATGACGAATTGCGGACAGGACGAAACAATAGAAGAGGCAAAGCCAAAAGAGAAGAATATGACTACAAGATAAAAATCGATCTCCCAACGTATGATGGCAAACGAAACATATAATCATTCTTGGATTGGATAAAGAACACTGAGAACTTCTTTAACTACATGGATACGCTTGAACGTAAGAAAGTCCATTTGGTTGCCTTGAAACTTCGAGTTGGTGCCTCGACATGGTGGGATCAGCTGGAAATTGATAGGAAAAGGTGTGGGAAGCAACCGATCCATTCTTGAGTGAAAATGAAGAAGCTATTGAAGGCACGTTTCCTACCTCCAATTTATGAACAAACCTTATACAAAAATTGTTGCTAGGGTACTCGGATAGTAGTTGACTATATTGAAGAATTTCATCGTCTAAGTGCAAGAATAAATCTGAGTGAAAATGAACAGCACCAAATTGCAAGATTTGTGGGAGACTTTTGGTTCGGTATCAAGGAAAAGGTAAAGCTACAACCATTTCGTTTTCTTTCTGAAGCGATTTCTTTAGCAGAAACAACGGAAGAGATGGTTGCAGTTAGAACTAAGAATCTAAATACGAAGTCAACTAGGAGACAACCTCAACAAGAAGGAACAACTATCTGGATAAGGCAAATGACCAATCCTCAACCTCAAAAAGAGAAAAAGGGAAGGAGGTCGACAAACGGGAGATAGTTAATGAGAAGAAGAAGAAGGAGTCAATGTACAAGAATAACAGTCATAATAATTACACTCGATCTTCATAGTCAAAGAGATTTAAATTGCTTTAACCAACAAAATTAAATTGATCAAGATTCATGTCTCTTTGCATATTAAGAGGAAAAAAATGCATTAGAGAAATTGCTTTCATTTATGCATTAATTGTTCAACAAGAAGAAGGTAGGGCATGAACTTTTTTCCAAGAATTTTGAGAAAATAATAGACTGTCTAATTATGATGCCAAGGAATTGATGCTAGAATTAGAAAGAAAATTAATCAAACAAGATTGCTTTAATTTCACAAAAAAGGGGGCATATTGCATGCTTATGTATCAAATCACAAATTGAATTCAACAAAATTAATTTGGCCAAGAAAGAAATAATTTTTTAACACAGTTTGTAGAGAAATTAACGCAAATCTAGCAACTTCAATCAAGGCTTTGAATCAAGAATTGTAATGAAAAGTTCTTTCTTTTTATTATTAGTTGATTTGAAAATATTTTTGAAATCTTCCTTTGAAAATATCAACCCTCGAGTGCTATAGATTTTATTTGTGTTGTTTTTGTGCAAATCTTCCTTTAAATCGTTGTCGTTATCCTAACTATATTAAAAATAGTTGAAGAAGAAAATTATTTTTGGACGATTCTACCTCTTCTCAAATTTTAAATTTACAAAATTATCATATATTTGAAAATAAATATTAGATGGTGTTTAAATTTTAAAAAAGAAAAGTACAAGATCAATTTTATATAAGAAATTTATTTATTATATTATTTATTTAATACAAATAGTAAAATCAATATTAACAATTCATTGTATATATCTTTTCAAATTCTTACCTTCATCCTAGAAATTGAAAGGCTTTTATTTACTTATTTTAATAATTTAATTTTTAAAAATTATGAATTTATATTTAACGATGACATCTCAACAAAATATTGAAATCTTTATTTCTTTTGATGGTATACATCACTGTCTCTTCAACCATTTTCTTACCAACATTTGAATTTCTATCTGTTTAGGTTAACTTTTTATTTTTTGACTCACTATATATGTATGTTTTCCGTTATAGCAAAGGTATATGATTTGTGTGGCAAATGTATATGATTTGTTTTACTAGGCCATGTAATGTTGAAATTACAAAACTCCGAATAAATGCTAAAAATAGAATTTGAACACATTTTGAAATTGATGGACATTTATTATTATCATAATTTTAGTTGTAATTAACTTTGAAGGTAAATATTAGAATGATAGTCATTCGCAATAGTCCCATCGACGCCTTCGTGTTGAGACTGATTTCTCGAATTGAAAAATCAGCACACCAAGAGTACGCATTAAGCCAAGCTGATTTCAAACGGGTCTGTCAAGGGGAGGATTTTCCTGAGAAACCCGTTTCTTTCAAACGAAAGATTCCATAATAGGGTCTTTACTGCATTACACGCCTTGATTTTTTCTTGAGGTTAGGGTTCTCGTGTAAGTCTTTCTATTAGTTTCTGGTAAACTCTATCCCCGTGAGTGAATCGGTATTTTCTTTGCTTTGGCGGATTAAGGTCCCTAGAAATGTCAGGTTCTTCACGGTCGGGTCAATAAGTTGGATGGGTTGTCCAGGATTTTGCCTTCATTAGTTGGTTCTTTCTGTTGCATTATGTGCTGGAAGGCGGAGAAATACTTGGATCACCTTTGGCATTTTGAGCTGGTGAGTCGTTTCTGGGATGATTTTCTTTAGACTTTTGGCTTGTTGTATGCTCGTCATAAAGATGTCCTCAATCTGCTTTGTGGGGAAAGAGGCCAGTTTCTTTGGCGTGCTTGTGTTTGTGCCACCTTGTGGGTTTTGTGGGATGAGAGGAATAGGAGGGTGTTTAGGGGAGTTGAAAGGGGGAGTGGGGAGATTTGGTCGGTTAATCAGTATCATGTTTCTCTTTAGGCTTTGATTTTGAAGAATCTTTGTAATTATTCTCATGACATGATTTTGTATATACCCTTCTTTTAATGGGGGTTCCCTGTTTTCAATGAAAAATCGTTTATTTCAATTTTTTTAAAAAAAACTGCCAAATGATGTTGGGACATTGCGCAAGGGCTTTGAGTTCATGTAACATGCTACTTTGAGCACTGAAATAATATTTTTATGAAATCCCCTCTGATGGCAAGAAAAGTTGTTTTGAAATTTAATTTTTCTTTTCAATTCCAAATTTTAGACTTTAAAGGTTAATAGTTTGACATTTTGATACATTTCATAAATGGACCAAAAATGTACTAATTGTCATTGTCTTCTGCACTAGGTGAATAGTTGGGTCATTGAGTTCAATACACTTAATTAGTGCGATAGAATGCTGTATATTGTTTCATTTGTGTGGTAGTCTATTACCTGTCAACCACTCAATGGAGAGGAGGGCGTGAGACATGAATACTGAATGTCAATGACATTTTAAAAGATTAGTGGCCTGTTTATGTTAGTGTTTAGTGGGTGGCTTGTGCCTAAACACAGCATTTATCGCGCTTCACATGAAGGGAAACTGTTGACTTTACCATAAGAGCCTCTCTTTCCTCCCTCTTCTTTTTCCTCTTTGAAGTATTTAAAGTTTATGTTGTTTTTTTAATGCAGTTTTAAGCATGTACCTTAATCAAGAGGTGAATCCCTCAACCTCATATGTTGTTGAACTAAAAAGGATAAAGAAGGTTTTGTGTTGCTTTGTATTGCACAACATTGATGTCACCTTTTTCTTTCGAAGAAAATCCTACTAGCTTCATAAAAACTCACGATCTCCTTTATATATTGATATTATATTAGAGGCTTTTTTAGTCTCATAATTTAGCTTTCCAAGTCTTTTGCGTCAACAGTTTACAAAATTGTTAATGGAAATCTTTGTGTCATCGATATCTCAAAAGACTGCTATAATTAATTGATGTGTGTGCGTTACCCTAAGCGTGCTTCTAAAAGAATAAACTAAGCTGTGGAGAAAGCATAATTTAGCCATAGAGAGTTGCTTGAAATGAGTTAGTTGCTCAGTTTCTGATCTTTCATTTCAAAAGGTTTAGTGTTTAACGATGAGAATGGAGGGAGAGCAAGGAGGCATATTGAGGAATGAAGATTAGGAACTGCAAATGGAGTACTATCTATCCAGATCGAGAATCGAGAAACATGGAATGGGATGGGATGGGATGGAATGGAATGGAGAATAGGGAATAATTTCAGTTTTCATTAATAAATAATTCCCTTCTATTTTCTCTCAATTTCTCCCCTCTCCCATCCTCAGCCACCCGGGTCGGTTTCTTATTTTGCTCTTTACTTCAACCTCACTTCCCAAGTTGCCACTTCCATCCGTTCAACGCAACCAATTCTTCCAAATTTTCCTCCAAATTCAGTGGTTCCAAACAGGAGTTCAACGCAACCAATTCGTCCATCACTCAACGATTCATGTGAATTACAAGATGGTGAGTATCCCACATCATTTTAACTTGTTCTAATTCTTCATAGCCGAATGATTTTGATTTTATGTGCCAACAATTTGTGGTTTTGTTTGTACTTCATATGGGTTTCCAATAATTGCTCTGCCTCGAATTTGTTGTTCCATATTGACGCTTGCCATTTTCGATTTCCCCGTCTCTGTTTCACTGATGGGTTTAGGTTGGTACATGTGAAGCAATAGCTTGGGGTGGAACTATCTCATCAAGTGATTTTCACAAGGCTGCTTCTGCTTTTATTCGTAGATGGAAACTGATCAATTCTGATTTTCCTTCATGGTCATGGGTTCCATATCAGAAACTACGGTGGATTAGTACTGATGATAAGGTGAAGTTTTTTCTTCTTTGGTTACGATATCTCTACTTTCATGTTGCTGAGAGATGAGATATTGTTGTTTCTTTACATATGTATACATATGTGTGTATAAATGCCTTTTTATATGTTGGTAGGTTGAAGGATACTTATCTTTGGAGAAAATATGCCTTCTGAGACCACAAGAGGTCTGCTTCTTCCATTTTTATGGCCCCTTTTTGTAAGACTTCTGCAATATTATTGTTCTTCATTGTGTTTGTTTATTATGTTTTCAACAGAACGAGGAGGAGAAAGGAGGGTGTTTAGAGGAAGCAGATATTGATGGGGCTGGCAACAACGAGTATCTTGATGAAGCTACATTAGTATGTGCTTTCTGTAATTGATGTTTTTGTTTGTGGGAACTATACTTCTTTCATTATGTGACATCAGCTATATATTTGTTAACCGGATTCTCTCTTTTTCTCAAGGTCCCACCCCCAAGTGACCATCAAGAAGTACATTACTATGATTTTCACATTCTGCACTGTGCATCATATAGTGTTCCAGTGCTATACTTTCGAGCTTACTGTTGTGGTATGCAATTTTGAAAGTGGCCTAACAAATGACAAAGTTTTATTGGTTCATTATACCTTTAAGAACAGCTTTAGAAAAAAGAATTGATGCAAATTCAAACACTAAGTTTTTAATTACTAGTTATCTTGCAAATAAATAGAGTGATTTGTACTAATGTGATGTTTGGTTGTTTGACCTTGCTAATTCCTGTAGTTATTCTAAAAATGTGATTTAGTGTGACTTGCGTTTTAAATTATGCTATATATGGTTGTACCAGATATATCATGTGTTAGAATTTTGTTCCTAATATGAAGTATTTAAGCCGATTCAGTATACTAATTTTATAATCTGTACAGATGGACAACCTCTGATGTTTGAAGAAATTGAAAAGAATCTCCCATCACAGTCTGCAGATACATTACTGAATTCAAAATGGACATTTATTACTCAGGAGGTACAACTTTTCTTAGTCAACTTTCTTTGCATTTGATTCTAGGTGCACCAAGCTTAAATTGGGTCTCATTGGAGGATAGTCAAATAGTGTATACTCTTTTTTCAGATTTCACTATCCAAACAACATAAACATTTGTAAATTATTGTACTTGTCAGTTTCTGAAAATGCAACGGTTACATGATATGATACAGCCACAGAAAATGATAGTATCAGTGCTTTGAAGGGACTATATGTTATTCTGAGAGTGTCTTTTCAGTAATCTTCTGATTGAAAATAAGAATGCAGGATGCTGTTCTTTTCCTTTGGCTTTTTCATTGTATCAAGTTTGAAATTTTGAATTTCATAGAATTAGTCATATAATTAGTTGTGGGTATGGATTGATCTCAGGAGCATCCATATTTAAACAGACCATGGTTCAAATTACATCCTTGTGGAACCAGTGAATGGATGAAGCTACTCTTCCTTAGTGATGCTTCTTTGTTCAATAATGAAATAGCTATTGAAAGATATGTTGCCTCGTGGCTCTCAGTTGTGGGGCAAGTAGTTGGCTTGAGGATTCCTATGGAAATGTTGAAAGAAGTCGGTGGCAGTCAGCTTTGATTCTGGAGTTCATCAGCATTTAGCAGCCTTGGGTAAGTTTGGAGAGTGCTTTTAGCCCATAAAGGCCACATCGCAAAATTTGTCTAGTTTTTCATTATATAATTTGAATTTGAAAAACTTTAAAGTATTAGAAGATTGTTTTTAGAAGAAACTTGCAATTGTAAGAGGTGTTCATTGGAAAGATGTTTTATTCTGTTATTTTCAGCGAGAATGGCTCGGTTTAAGGGCATTGCTCATGATATAATTACTGATGCTGGTAATTGGTTTTGGTTACTAGAAGGAGAACTCCATGCTCTAGTAGAGAAGTCAAAACCTGCCTGAGATGAGAGATTGGCTTTAGCAAGGGGAAGATACGCACTGAAAGCCGGGTTGCCAAGTTTCGCTTAACGATTGATGTGCACTCCTTTTGAGGTCGGAGGCTTTATCCTTCATTTTTTACAATTGAACTAAAAAAAATTGTCCATTATCATATATACTATCATTCTTTCAAGTTTTACCATATATCTTGGGCAGTATTTGTGTACATTTATGCAAATTTAGGTGATAAAGTCAATGTGTAAATGTGAACAATGTTCACTATGGGAACTTGTAAATGTCTTCCTAATTTCATGTTAAATGATTTATGCTGGGAAATGTGTTTAATAGATCCTTTTAAGTGTTAATGCTTTGTTTAAAGCATTAATCTCTCAACTTTATTTCTTTTCTATTTTGAATGATGATCGTAAATGACATAATTGTCGAAAATATCTTCAAAAGATTTTATTAATAAAATTGATAAACTTCTATCAATATTTATCTAGCACTTATAGAAGTAGACATTAATAAAATCTAAAATTTTGCTATACTTCTAGATGATTATGTTCTATTTGAAAAGGATTTTTTTTTATAAAAAAAAAAGTGTTCTTGACCTTTTTGATATTATATAAAATTCAAATATCTAGTGGGACAAAATGGAATTGCATCTGCAACTTTTTTTTTCTTTCTTTTAAATGTTAAGAGACCCTTAACTTACATTGATCCATTAAACATTGATCCATTAAACATTTTAAAACAACTCACTAGTATTCATATTAAATATAATTTTGAAAGTTTATGGATTAAATTTATAATTGATTTAGATGTTACACTAAGGATGTTTAATCCATAATTGATTTAGATGTTACACTAAGGACATCCTTAGTCCATAATTGATTTAGATGTTACACTAAGGATGTGTGAGAGTGATAGTGAAAGTATTGATTTTAGAAAAAGAGAACTGATTTTTATATATGATCCATGTTTTAAATGTATATAGATCTTGAAAGAAAACCTAACCTAAAGAATATATAACTGTTTGATTTAGTAACCATTTAATGACAAGCAAGTTCGGTCTTTAAAATTTTAAAAAACGTAAAAAATGAAAGACTGTTCAACTTATTTTCTTGCAACAAAGTTTCAACAAATAAAGGAAAATTAGTTAAAACAAAGCTTCTCATTAAGGTTAGAGGAGAATCACTTAGCGTACTTTGTTTCTGAAAAAAAAAAAAAACTCTCCTTCAAATTAAGGAAGAAGCAGGTAAAAAAGGAGAAATCAATCGATACCCTAGCAAAGAGATGCGCCCGATCACTAGCTGCTCTTATCATTTTTAAAACTCTTTGACCTTGACATTTGAAACGTCCTCAAGAATTACGTCCATTGTATTTTTCATTTGAAAGAGATCTAAGCCTTTGAGGTTGAACACATTGATAATATCCATAAGAATCAAATTAAAAAATGAGGAGAGAATGAGGGGTCTTCAAGAAAACACCTGGAGTTGGGTCAACTTTGAGGATACGACATCAGTAAAATTCAATTCAGCACACCGAAGTGATGTAAGTTGGATTGGCCACAGTTGGTATAATAATCAATCATATTAAGTAAAATGTGTGGGAGGCTACTTAACTTTTGGATTATGAAGTGAAGTAGGTAGATTTGAAACTAGAAACTGCTGGTTTGCAGAAAGGATAATAAACTAGATGAAGAATCATTCTTGATTCGAAGTAGAAACCGTTGTCCTGTCGAAGCAAACCAAAAATTCTGTATTACCCTCAGCGCCCTTCAATGGTGATTCAATCCAACCTTTGCTGCAGAATCCGAAATTCTCTACACCCTTTATGATCTTCTCAAGAACCTACATTATTCATTTATTCATCCTTATTAATTAAAGCCAATAAGCAATACAAAGTGAAAGAAACTAATATCCATTCCATTCACAAGAGTAATATTGTGAATAGGCGTGAAGGAGAAATAAATGTTTACCTCCTGGTGGACTTGAGGATCTCTCACGATTCCCCCACCTCCTACCTGCAATGAACCATATCGTCAAATCCAGTCAACACAAATTTTAACTATTTCTACAATATGCCTGCTTTCCATGGTTTTGTCAGAAGATTATAAAATGATATAGCATAGAGGCAAGTCAGGGTCAGCATTGCACTAACACAACCTGCCTTTCGAGATATTAGGTTGTCTTTGTTTTGACACGTTAACTATAATGCTTAAAAAATCACAGCCAATCCCTATGAAGTAACTGCCACAGACAAGCAGGAAAATAACTCAGAGCTTTTCTTACTTGTGATCTGCGACATTCAAATTGAGGTTTCACCAAAGTAACTATGGTTGACGTTTCCTTCATCACATTGATCACAGCGGGCATAACCTGATACATAAACATATAAGACCGTGCAAATGAATTTTTTTTAATGAGAAACATTTCATCGAAGATCATGCAAACAAATGGAATAAAGAGAAGAACAAAAGTACTTTAAATGACCATTGCAAGACCTTACCAACGCTTGAATAAATCAATTTATAATATCATAAACCGTGGCTGTAATAATATTTCTACCATACTTGCCAGACCAACTAATTAAAATAAGACAGCCAATAGATGGAGGTGCCAGTGCCACAATACAACAAGAAGCGTCAAGTCTATGATAATTATTCATTTATTCACACTATTATTTTGTTCAAACACTAAAAAAAAAAAAATGATAAGAAAGCTGGTTTATATGCCATTAATTAGCTACAGACATCTAACTCCCAAACGTCTTATTTCTTCCCTGAAGTTCCAACACCTTTAATCCCCAAATTTTAGATTTCAAGATCGGTCCCCCAAAGATGCCATCTAAGACTTGAACTTTTGCCCGTTCTGTACTTGTCACTCGTGTTTCTAAGAGCATATTGATCATTATCAAAACTGGAAAAGTACCAACTTAGTATGAGATCATCCTTAAAACATGATATCTCTTTTTACATCTTCTTTTGAGATCCTAAGTATGGAAATTGTCATGTACCTCTGCAGCTAAGTATGTCTTAAAACAAAATACTTGTTCATAGATATCCAGCTAAACAAGTTCTTTACATAAAATAAGATAAAGAAGATCCTAACAGCAAATTAAAAATAAAATAAAATAATCAACTTAAAAAATTGAAAATGTTGCCCTGTTATCAAGTTAGAAGGAACAAACTGTGTAACCGGTGTGCAAAGTAACAGAAACCTTTACCAAGAGAATAGAGATGAAAGAAAGGTCCAGAGTCACAATATCAACTTTTTGAGGAAGTCCAGCAAGATATCTTAAGTTTGTCCTTTCCATCACACAAACACGCTCATCTCGACGAATCTTGTCAGCAACCTAAAAATTCTGCAGATCAATGACCCATCACAATGGAACAGAAGAAAGTGGAAGGGATACTATATGCTAATTTCCCACATAAACATTGAAGGTATCAAAAGTAAAGAAAGGTTTATCACTTGACTGGGTTAAACACACTTGTTTATTAAATCTGATTAGTTGGATGGTATCTTGTAATCTCTTATTAAGCCTGGAATTGGATTTAATTTCTAGTCAACTCCCCCTTCTTTGATGTACCTCTTCTTCAATTCAAAGACTTCTCGTATATATAGATAGACAAGTAAATAAGACCTTTACTTAAACTTTCCAGAAAAATGAAGGGTAGTACTGATTTTCTATTAGAGAGAGTTGCACTCATCCATAGGTTCTTTTGTCCGGCTTACCCATTTTAAAAGGCCCGAATTACACTTGACCCAATCTTTAAAAAAATTGTTTTTCTACCTTCTGCTTATGTCATATTGGCGTGAAGTTACCAAAATGAAACATTGTACATGCAGGTTGAGATCCTGCTATCATGAGGTTTTTCTATTCCCCACTCTCTGTTTATCCCTTTCACTCCTTTAAGTTCAGGTTTTTTTGCTTCTAACTCTCTCTACTCTCTCGCTCTTTGATTTACAATAGTGAGAAATAGAGACTCAAGACCCCAACGCATGCACAATAAGATCGTTTTGTTAATTTCCGCTAAGGATGACACAAGCAAAAAGTAAAAAACTTAAGAATTAAAAAGTGGGCAAATTTTATTTTGGACCCAAAATTTGGGTTTGACTGTAAAACTATATCCTCATCAACCGACAACAATATTGAGTTGGTAAAGAACAATATGTGAAAGAAGTTTATAAATATCACCTGCCCATAACCAACATCAACTCCATAGACAAATGAAGCCCCATGCTGAAGCAAACAGTCAGTAAATCCTCCAGTGGATAGCCCAGCATCAAGAGCAACTTTTCCATCAACATCAACATCCAACTGTTCAATAGCAGCTTCCAACTTCAATCCTGCTCTGGATTTCATGAAATAGAAAGAGAAAAGAAACATATATGATAAATTAACTTTTGAAACTTCATCTAGTCTAACGAGGATGAAACATCAATATACATTGGAAAAGAAAAACATGTAGTTTTCAGCTAAGTTTTATCACCTACATACATATTTGGGAACTTCAGCAATTATCTCAACTTTAGCTTTATCGGCGACGGGTGTTCCAGCTTTACTGATTACTTTGCCATCTACCAATACTTTACCTAAACAAACACCCATCCAATGGAACACAGAAAGAGAAGGAATTCGAAAATGAAAAAAAGTTCATCAGATTAAGAAATCCAATTAGGGTTACCTTGTAATATCCAGGACTGTATCATTGTTCGGCTGAATTGCTGGTATCTTTCGACACATACCTCATCCAATCTCCTCTTCTTTTTCCTAAGAAACATAAAAAACAGCTTCATTCAAACTTACAAACACAGATTTCAGAGATTTGGGAAGATATTAAAAAGAAACAAAATCCGTACAGGGTCAATGACTGAATCTTTCCGGACTTGGCAACGGAAAAGGCTTTAGGAGAAGGTGAATGAATCGGAGAGGAAGATAGTGGTGAGAAGAGAAAAATCCTTGCACAATTATTCCGACTCAGGAGGCACTTGAACATGATGGGGCTTTGTTTTTTCAAAGCGCTATGCAAATTCCTCTCGGAGAAAATGGCATTGATGGATGCGATGGCCACTACTTTGTACTTCCATTTGTAATCTTTTATATTGTATGGTGTAATATGACCACCATGGCCTAAAGGCCTAAAGGTTTAATTTTAAATGTCATTTCATTATACTTCCATTCTCCCATTTCTTTATCTATTTATGATTATTTGACTCGGTAAAAAGTAAAAATGACATAACATATAATCACTGCTAGAAAATTCTAATGTCTACGATAGTTCTCTTCTTAAGTTAAATGCAATAATCAATGCCTCATTTTATTCGAGAGAAAGAATGAAGTAATGATTGTTGTCACTTGACAAAGTGATGACATGGATTTAACTAAACAAGTGACGAATAGTATGTAGCAATACATTCTTATCGATGATTTGTCCTTAACACACATCCGAAATACGAGTGTGTGTGATGAAGGCACCAAAAGGTTGTTTGCTTTAATATAGGATGAGTTGTATATAAATTAGCCAAATGGTTCGCAACATTTGTTCGTGGGTATGACATGTTAAGCTCTAATTGAGTGACCTAGTAGGTGAATAGAATAAGATGATGCGATAAAAGATGCATTTCCTATCTATACGTTGCTAATTTTCTCATGATATGCATGTAACACAAATTTTTTCTCTATCGCCCAAGTGTAAGCAAAAAGAGGTTTCTTGGTAAGTCTAAGTCTAGGTTTGAACTCAAGGAATTAATGTTCCTATTAAATCTATCGCACAACTATACTCATGCAGTATAATCTATATCGTGTGGATATGAGCAATATACTTTATCCTAAATATATACACTAAGGTGCAATTGGTGGTGCAAGGTGATCATGGCAATGGAGTGTGATGGAAAGTGAACTCATTTTCTGGGCATGGTATGAAGGAATATTTAATTAACTAATCACAATGTGTTGTGTATCCATATTTTGAGGCGATACAAAACATCTATTAATTTAAGGCGAGCGTCCTTTTTGCACCTTTGTCATACTTGCTTGCTTCTCGGGATCCAAATACTTAAAGTTAAGCTATGATTTGTTTCTAATCAATTTATATGCATCGCAAGTAATTTATCCTAATTTAAGGCGAGCAACATTTTGGTGTTTCGCGACACACGTTACCATCTTTGTAACTTATGTGAAGAATGAACTTGACGATGAGAGTGTATTGCTTTGCTACAATCTCTTCTCCGCTCGCTTAGTTAAATACGAGTTTATTTGTCAGGTGATTGTTGTCAACACGGTTGTCTTTTCTCTCGAATAAACAATGTTTTGATATTCACGTTTAGCTAAACAAAACTTACAAGACATTCTCTAATATCAATAACACATTGCATTGCTCCTAAACTAATTAAATGGACTGAAAGTTGATAGCAAAAGAGAGGTGGGAGAGTGGTTAGAAGAAATGCATTAATATAACCTTAGGCCTTTGGGTCATAGAGTACATTTTACAAATCAATAAAAAAAAAAAAAAACTACAAAATGGTATACAAAGAAACGAGTCAAGCCTCATAGTGTGATTTTTCATACTCCTAGGCTCTGATTTTTATCTATTTGTTGAGGGAGAAATGTTAAGGGAAGAACTCTCTCTCACTTTGTTCTAAGCTCTCACCTAAAACTCAAGACAAAAAGAATGGTAGATAGAATGAGCTTACTCTCCAGTCCAATTTCACACACTTGTTCTCAAGTATATGCTCTTATTTTTAGGGGGAGTGATGTTGACAGGACATTACATGCCCCATTAATGCTTTTGATTAAAGCTACATCAGAGCCACGCAGATGTCCTTTTGTCCTTCTTCTGACATCCGCGCCAACCAAATTTGTCTGCTAGTGCATCAAATCGCCTAGCTTTGTTTGATCGTTTCCTCGTTAATTGGATGTGTCTTCCCATGTGACGTTCTATCACCAAGCTCTACTTCTTTTTACCTAATATCCTGCGATAAGACATATAAAACGTGATAAAATAGGGATAAAGTTCTTTTGTAGCATACGATACACAAACTAATCAAATCCTCTACTTTTCCTACGTTTTCTTCCATTTCAATGCGATAAGGCTTCATTAGTTTACATAAAAGGCTACCTTAACTTGTGTTTCTAAAAGTTATCATACAAGTTAATATATAAATCATCTCTTAACTCCAAGTATTTGGATCCTGAAAAGCGAGCAAGTACGACAAAAGCACTAAGAGGTTGCTCGCCTTAAATCCGAAGTTAACAAATACTTTGTATTGCCTTATTGAATTGGTGATCCTTGCTTTGCACCTAATTATTTAGAGATTCATGCATCCATATCACTGACACACACTAGAGTTCACACTCCACAAATCACCAACGCCACTTCCATCTTGTTTCTCCAATGCACATAGTGTAGATATGTATAAGTTAGATAATATTGCCCATACAGTTATATTATACTTCTCTTTTCGCTTATATTTGGGCAAGAGAGAGGAAAACTTGTACGTACATGATACATCTTTAAACTTAGCAACATACAGGTAGGAATCAACAACTTTTATCGCTTGAACCTAACCTAATCGTATAGTTAGAGTCCAATTGTAATGCATACACGAAATGAATCAAGCAGATCGTAGGCTACCTAGACTAAATAAAATTTGAACACAGGCAAAATGGTTTCTTAACCTAAACTCAATGGTCACTCAATTCCTACTAAATGATCACCATTTACTAAATGATCGATTACAAATATTCGGGAGAGTGTTTAGTTTAGGTTAAAGGATTTTTTTTTTTTACCTAATCGTTTAGGTTTATTATTGATCATTTACATATCTGTGAACAATCGTCTAGATATATTTTATTGATCGTTTAGCAGATAGACTTCATTAAAGAATTGAAATATTTATTATTTTATGATTGATCAGTTCGTTAGTATGACTATATTTGAGGATAAATATTTTCCTACCACTGTTTTGTGCCAAGTCCACAAGATTAATACAGTGATAAAGGATAAATAACATGCGAAGATATGAAAATTTTCAATAAAACCATCTTTGGTTCATTGTTAAACTTTGATGTGGTATTCAATGGCTAGTTATTCCACCACTTCTATTAAGGGAGATAAGTGATGAGAGGTCGAACGCCATAAGCTTCAAAATTTTGCAGAAGAAAGTTACATTCACACAAGAGAAATTTAACTTGGTAACTGGTTTATGGCTGACTGATGTAATTGTTGAAGAGACACATGCGGTGAGAGGCTACGAGAGCTTATACTTGAACCAAGGCTCCCAAAGGAGAAAGTGAAAACATGTTCGAAGGTTGAGGAAGCCTTCAAACGATTCAATTTTACAAATGATGAAAATAGTGTGAAGCTTGTGTTGGCTTTCATTGAGGTTGTAAATGTTGAGAAGAACAAGATAACTCAATTTGATACGAAGAAGTTAGGAATTGTCGACGACCAAGAGGTGTTTAGGAATTATGATTGATCGTCTTTCTTCTTCAATCGCTTGCTATGTAGTTTAAAGACCATAAAACGAGGAAATGAGGAAGCATACAAATTGAAAATAGTAAATAATCCCAAAGCGATCTAGTACTACAACATTAATAGTTATGTAATTGCTTTTCAGATTTATTTTATTTATCGTCGGATTCAAGTTAAATGTGGATGACACTTTTATCTTTCAGCACACTTTAACATCATGCATTTTTGGACTTGTGAAACACTATCAAGTTTAAGCAGGTTGATAGCCACAAAAACAAGCAAAAGGACAAATGCTTGAATACTAAGGTGCACTTGTACCCAAGCTCCATCTTACAAGATATTGGATATAAACATATTCCAGGCAAAGAAAGTAAGTATATTGTTCAACAAATAAACTATCATATACAATATGAAACACTACCAAGTTCAAGCAAGATTATAGAATATCTTTCAACTAATGTAGATAGTAGTTGCCTTAATCAAGATAATATGAAACTATTCAAACATCAATACGAGGTCAAGTATTGAACCAATAAATTTTATTGATAATACTAATGCTTTTTTAATATTTTATTATATGTACTCCATTATTTATACAATTACATATGCAAATAGAGTTAGAATCACTTAAAGCCTAAAATGGCTAAGTTTGAATAATTTAAGTTCACATTCCACACTTTAATCAGAATAATATAGAACAATTCACATTGAACGTGTAACAAAATTGAGCAATCGTGTCATAAAGTGAACTTTAGATAATATAAATCAACTAAACAATTGTGTAAGAAAGCATCATGATCGTGTAGAAAAGTAGTATGATTGTTTACTTTAAACAATATGGAATTAACTAATTGTTGTAAAGGACCTGAATGATTTTGTATTATAACCTTATGATTGTTTAACATAACCAGGCGATCATTTACTATACCTAAATGTGAAAAATATATCTTACATCTTGTTTACCCTATACGGTTCTGATTTTTGTGTTATCAAAGTATACCTGCATTTTAGCTTGTCATGACCCTCCATACCACATTCATTCCTATCGTCATATCCAAGTCACATGCACATTATTATTGTACAATGGAGACATAAAGGGAGTATCATGTGATGGAATGGCTGGAATCATCCGATTGCATTGCTCATACGTATAATTCATGTCAACCCTTTCAGTTTCTTTTGACATGATTTATATGTGTAACAACATTCTAGATGCTTTGTTGCCTTCTAAAAATTGTGAGATCTTCATCATTAATTATATAAGTTAGATCAGGAGTCGACACATTCAGTTCATAACAACACATAACATGTATATCAAGCATATATGCATCAATGTTCAATCTTTGATGGAGAGTACTCACAATTTTGGAATATGTAATTATAATTCTTTATCTTCAAAACCTTTAGTCTGACCCCACATAAACATGAAGGACTGATCTCATTCCCCATCAAATTGTACAAATATGTAATGGATTACCATAGATATTATGTGGTTTTTCAACCCTACACTCAACGATCGAGGAGAGTTTTGGTTTACTAAAAATCATATTAAAGTGAATAAAACCTACGTGATCGTTTAGATTTAACTACACGATCGTGCAACAAATACTAAACGGTCGTTTATATTGTAACGTCTGAACAATCGTTTAGATCTTGATATATGATAGTCTAGTGAAATTTAAAACGATTGTGTAGATTTGAAGAAAAAAACTTCAAACACGAAAACTTACCTTCCGAACCTTTGGTTTCGAAGACTAATCTGAGCAAATATGAAAGCGATGAACAAAAAGAATTTTCACAGTCCAAAACTCTAAGAGAGAACGGTTGGAGAAGAACATGAAGAGAAGAGAATGAGAATAGAATTCTATGTCTGAGAGCAACTTTCGTTGTTCCACTATTGATACAATTTGAGATCATTCAGTGTTGTTTTGTTGGTAAAAGGTTAGTTGAGAATAAATCTTTTGGTATAAAGTTGGTGATAAATTTGTTGTTCAATTGGTGAAGGGTTGCTTGAAGAGAGAGAAAAGCAAAACAACTTATTAAGAGAATTACATAATATAGGAATGAGTTTATAAGAATGACATTTCACATATCAAAAAGGTAAACTCATGGTTAAGTTTACAAGAATGAGTATTGAAAATTTTGTATTTTTGTAGGTTAGTTTATGAAATTTTGCATAAATAGCATAATAAAATAGACCATTTATTTTAAAACAAAAAATAAAAATATATTTCTTTATTTTATCCCAATCCCAACCTATATCCATTCTTCTTCCACAGTCATTACCGAGCTCCCTCCAATGGAGTCCCACTCCCTCTACCTCTCTTCCTCCTCCCCATCTCTCCAAAGTCATCGTGCAATTCACAAACTTTCTTCTCAGAAACCAATCTCTCCACCCCCTTCTCTCATTCCCTTCGCCAATTCAAAACCTCTCACTGTTTTCAATGGCCCCCGTTTTTCCTCCATTAACAGAACCCCATTTCCAAGCCCCACAATTCCTTCAAACCCCCCTTTCCTCTTCGCAAAAACTTCCCCATTTCTCCAATTGATGAAGCCCCATTTTCCTTTTGCTCTAACTCAGCTCCTCCTTCTCACCCCTCTCCCTAGCTTCGCCTTGGAAACCGACCTAGCTTCTTCTGATAAGATAAGCCTGGAGTCCATTTTGGTTTCAATCGATGAATTTTTCAATAGATACCCTTTTTTTGTTGCTGGGTGTACTTTCATTTGGCTTGTTGTGATACCTTCGATTGATTACTATTTTATAAGAAAGTATAAGTTCATTTCTGCCATTAATGCGTTTCGTAAAATCCGAGATGAACCAAATGCACAACTGTTGGATGTTAGAGAGGAAAAGAGCTTGGCGGTTTTGGGGTCTCCTAATTTGAGGATTTTGAATAAGGATGTGGTGCGGGTTGTGTATTCAGAAGAGGATGAAGATGGGTTTGTGAAGAAGGTGAAGAAGAGCTTTGGTGATGATGCTGATACTATAGTCTTTGTCCTGGACAAGTAAGTTGTTTCCATATACTCTGAGTGAAATTGGGCTTGTGTGTGTTGTGGAATTTGGAGAGGCTTCTGTGATCTTCATGGTGATGTGTTTTTCTCTGTTCAGCTATGGAGAATTGTGACTGAATCATTTTAAGCCTCATTTGATAGTAATGTGTAATGTGGCCTGTTTTATAATCATTTGGTTTTTAGTTTTTGAGATTATGCTTGTTTTCTTCAACTTCTTTAATATGGCTTTCATCTTTTCTAAAACTAACACTTTGAATTCTTAGCCAAATTTCAAAAACAAAATTAAGTTTTCTTTATATATATATATATATATATATATATATATATATATATATATATATATATATATATATATATATATATATATATATGTTTTCAGAATTTACTGAGTTTTTTACTCTTAACATATCACCAATAAAGGAAGGTAGAAGTAGTGTTTATAAGCTTTATTATTTTCAAAAACCAAAAGGTTATCATTGAGAGCAAATAAAAATTTAAAAGAACTCATGGGTAGGAGTAGTATTAATAAGCTTAAATTTTTAAATAGGTGTTTCACTATGTCACGTTTTAATATCTTTCCAATTATAAGAGTTCAATTTCGTCACGTGCTGTGCTTTCAATGTCCAAGGTAGTTTTGATGGTAACTCCATGAAAGCGGCTGAGTTATTGGTCAAGAATGGCTTCAAGGAGGCCTATGCAATCAAGGATGGTGTTAGGGGCGAAAAAGGGTGGTTGGTATGCGTTCTTTCACTATCTACTTGATACGTATAATATTAATTAATTAATTTAAAAAAATCATATTTTGTTGAAGGCTTAATCATGATGCATTTCTATTTTCTTTTTAATTTGTTTTCTTGTTCGATAATCATGGTACTATGTCGTTTTGAAACTATCCGTTAGGTGTTATTTTCCTTGAGTAGAGGTTCTTTCTTTATCTCTTTTGTGGGGAGCCTTTCTTTTGGTGGCCTCTTTTATTTGTAGGATCTTTTATGCTCTTGTATTCTTTCATTTTCTTCCCAATGAAAGTTTGGCCATTCGTAAAACAATAATAATAAAAAGAAAAGGAGCAGGAAGAAGAAGGGAAAAAAAATAGCAGAACACCAAAACTCAAGGTCATCCTTGTCCTCATCCTCTTCTAAATCTATGTTTCATCTAAAGATTCTCCTTTGTCATTCTCTTCATGATCTTCAATGTCTATTTCCTCTTAACCAAAATCTTCATCATCATTGCTTCTCTTCTAGGTGGTAAAGTTGAGTTGGTTTTCGGACTCAAAATCTTAGAGGCTAGTGTATGTGATTTGTTCCTCTAGACATTGTAGATTTAGTTTGCTTTATGGCTTTTTTAATCTTTAGTAGCAATAGCACATGCTACATCTCCCATGTCAGATCACTATTATCAAAATCCAACTCATCATGTTTTGGTCATTTTCTCCTTCCTTCATCCCAACCAACACTTCTTTGCAGAAGTGATATTAACCAGAGAGGAAATAGTGTTACTGGAGTTCAAACACAGAACATCTCACTTTGATACCATATTAAATCACTAATCTATTCAAAAGTTTAAAAGTTGATGGTTTGCAATAAATTTCAGAGGAATTGTTTTTAATAACATAATTGTTGAAAGTATTTACAAATACGACAAAATTTTACTTTCTCTTTGTGATAGAATGCAATAGATTCAGATATGCATCTATCCATGTCTACCACTAAAGTGATAGATGTTTATTTGAGTATACCATAGATATAAAAGTAAAATTTTGCTATACTTGTAAATAAATTAGCTCATTTTGTTATATTGAAAACATACCTAAATTTAACCTATTAATTTTTAACTCTGTAAATCAAGCCTAGCAAGATTTGAATAAACCAAGTTAACCGATGGACTTCCTTTTCTTGACATCTTAATTTCTAACTGAATTTTCATTATTGTTTTGCCTTTGAGAGTTGATGGTGCTCTCCCACAAGTCATACAAGTACTTATCACTTATGATTGCTTCTTTTTAATTTCGGGCCATCTAGATTGGCTTGAAAAATATTTATTTTTCAAAGAACTCATTTTTGTTCAAACTACTTTGATAAAAATTGTTTAAAATACACTTCAAGAGTTATCTTGAGTGATTGTCAAAGGACCACAATTTTTGTCAAAATGACTTATTTTTTAATTAAACGATTGAAAATGTATTTCAAATGCCCCTTTCGTGATATTAGATCTCATTTTTCTCCTATATAAATTTTAGAGTATAATTGGGCATTCATATCTTCTCTTTTGCCTTTTTGTTGCTTCACTTACACTAGTGGACACCTAAAATACATTTTGATATACATTTTCACTTATTGTCTGAAAATTTAATTTTTTATACATATTCTTTAACACTTTTGCACATGAAAATTAGCAAAACAAACAATTATTTAGGCCATGTTAAATCACCATTACACTCAAAAGGCAGATAAGTTACTTGTAATTTTGATTTTTCTTTTTTCATATGATCGACAGTGGAAAGCCACACTAGCAAGCACTTTTATGATTTCGTCATTAGGATCTTTTGATTTACCTGTGCTGAACAAGGATGCCTTTGTACTTTTCAAATTTAGTTGATCGACATTAACTAATTGATTCTAGTTGGTATGAGTAGTTTCTTTTCATGTTCTTCATTTATGTCTAATTTCGTCTCTTCCTTCCTTTCCGAGTCTTGACTTGGCGGAATTTAGTAAGCAGATGTTAAGACTATTTTCCAAAATTTGATAAAGCTTTCAATTACTTATTTTTTCATCCTCTTTGCAGGCAATACAGGAAAGCTTATTGCCACCTTCTGTTCACATGAAAAGAAGGAAAAAGGGTAAAGCTTCGCCAAAGTTGGGGACCAATGGAGTTGTTCAACAAAATGGAGACAATGAGGCTGTTCCCTCTTTGAAATCCTCCAATCGAGAAATACAACCGTCACATGTCCATGTCAATGCATCGTCACCTGCCGAGTCACAGTTGAAAACCCAGTCAAGGCCGTCCTCTCCTTATCCAAATGTATGTTCATTCTGCCAACTAATACATCTTTTTAAGTGTAAATTGTTTTTTCAACAAGTAGAGAAATAATGGTCTAAGATCAGAATTAAAATACAAAAGCATTGTATGTTTGACTGTCTAGCTTAATATGCTTCTAAACATTTTAAAAACAACAAAAAACCCTTGGTTAAACCATTTAATTAGGCATCTTAGTTTTTAACGATTAAATATATTCCCTCCTTCGTACTATGGTTTTCGTCTTTGTTAAGTAATAGAGTGATTCTTAGCCAAATTTCAAGGTAAAAAACAATTGTTTTTTAGTTTCAAAACTAGACTTGGCTCTTGAAAACATCAGTAGAAGTTGGATGTTAAATCAAGTTATTTAGAGATAGAAGCGGCGTTTGTAGGCTTAATTTTTAAAAACAAAAAACCAAACGGCTTGTTATCCAGTGTTTCATCTAAAAATACTTGTTCCAACCAAACGGCTTGTTATCCAGTGTTTCATCTAAAAATACTTGTTCCAGAATTATCTAGAAGTCACACAGCTAATAGAGAATGCATGTTTCATTACTTGTAGGAAACAAAATTATTTCCGACTCAGTAAAAGTTGAAACTCTCTTTTATGTACAATTCTCACTGTCATGATTTAGTTTTTTTTATTTATTTATTGTGGATTTTATATGCATGTGGCTTACATACTGACTCAGTTTTCTTGAACACTGATAAATGGCAGTACCCAGATTTAAAACCACCATCATCTCCAATGCCCTCAAAGCCAGGGAAGTGAAAGACTCGCAAGTTTTTCACCTGACCATCTTTGTTCTGCATAGAGAAGTTGACTTCAATATGTCATCAGAGGCTGCGCTATTGTTTCCATGTGCTTGTTGTAAACTCCAAATTTTTGGTAACTAGCTGTATATAATATATTAATATAGTCTTCTTGCTTCTCCTATGGTTGGTGCAAGTAAAGATTTAACCAAATGAAGGCATTTCAATTTTCCACAGTGAATAGTTACAGGGAAATGGAAGGGATAGTTAGATGAAGCACAAGGCTTAATGACTTCAGAATATAGATTTAAATAATACAGATATTCTAACAAAGAATATAGATGTGTCAATTAATGGTTGGGAGCATTACAATTACTCATATCATTTGTGGCTATAGCATGAGTAGCTTCTGGTATGGCATAAGAGGCGTTATGCAGTTAAGAAAGAAAATGCTATGTTTTTCATCTCTATCAAATAGCACAAATATTCTAACAAAGAATATACACTCACAAATCCGATCCAGAATCACCTAACCCCGTTACCTAATCTATTTGCCTACGTGATGATGATCCATAGAAAGAACTATAAAGAACTGGATTGAATATTTCTAAAAAGAGGAAACCGGCGGGATTTAAAAGAGCATGCGTAGAAAGAGGGAACGAAGGTAATGCATTTCAATAAACAAACTATGGATTTGTTTGGTAATTATGTGGTCTTTTTCTTTTTAGTTTTTGAAAACTAATTATTCTTTCTCTAAGTTCCATTAGATGGTTTTCATCTTTATTTGAGTGAAAAATATGAATATTTAGTCAAATTTTAAAAACGAAAACTTGGTTTGATGTTTTAAAATATTAGTAGAAAGTATAACAAACCACCAAACTTAGAGATAAGGATTAATGAAACCCTCCAAACCAAGGCTTGGTTACAATGTTTAGCAATTTTGAAAATAATAATTAAGTATATAACAACATTTTTTAAAACTTGTAAATATAGCAAAATCTATCCGTGATAGACTTCTAGACCAATGTTTGCAACATGATTTATCAGTGATATATTCATATTATTGATAGACTTTGATAGATTTTGTTATATTTGCAATATTATTATATACTTAATTAATTTGAATATAATTGTTATGTTTGTGGTTTGAGAAACCCAACCCTATTTTCATCCATTAATCCCTTCAACCAAACATGTGTTTCAATGCTATATATGCATTTAAAAAATCAATCTATACAATCCCTCATTTTATATGTTCACGTGTGACCAATATTTTTATACAAAAATCAAATGAGATAGCATGGTTAATAAAGAAAGGAGAAGTTCATGTCACTTATATTTTCAAAATTATAAAACTAGTAAATTTAAAAGTTGATTACCGTCAAATTTGCAATATGCAAATAAGAGGTGTTATAAACTGTTTTTTTTTTAATTTTTTTGTCATCTAATACAATTTCTCATAAATAATAGTACAAGGTGTTACATAACTCACTGTCAACGTGCTAGTTGTGTCCTACAAAAAGAGAGAGCAATCTTACTATTTGAGGGGAATACTAGAAAATATCAATACCAATATGGTAACGATTAAGGCATTTATATAGGACATCCCTCAAAATTGTAGGTCCAAAAAAGTTACATATAAATTAATGAAACGTGGGATCCACTTTGAATTTTGTAATCATATAACATAATATGATAGAAGAATCGCCACCATCCAATTTGACTGAGCTTGAAATTTACATGAGCTCTACTACACTTTATCATAGTTGTTTACTATTACCCATTTCAAATTTGTTATCGTTACAAATAGACATTTGAAATTTTCAACTGTCTGCCCATTGAACTTATCTATCTATTCAATTGATTAAGCAAAGTCAGTAAAGAAAAAAAAAACTCCAACTAATATGTTTTCACAAGTTTTTTGACTAAATAAAAAATGGATCTGTCATGTTACTGTTAACGGTCATCCACAATAAAGATAGTAGTAACAGTAACAATAAATATGGCAAATTATGTTACAAATTCATAATTCTAACTAAACATGATAATTTTTTTTTTAAAAAAAAACAATATTCCAAATACGTCTATAATCGTGACTCGTTACAATTGACCTATCAACACGATTACATTGACAACCTAATTTTATTAAAATGATATTTTAATCAATAAAATAGTGGTCTCCAACATTTGAATGATGTCACATAATTAAGAAACGTGAATTGCATAAAATAAAACAAAAGGGAGTGAGAAAGAGAGAGGAAAACAAAAAATACCTAACGAATCCAATCATATTTGTTTTGTTTAGTTTAGTTTCCAAAAAGACTACCAAACCACAACTCTATTTGTCTTTTACTCATTTTATTTATTATTAATCTTTTTCCAGCTATGGATATTTCAAGTTTCTGTCTTTAAATTTTCAAGCACAATTTATACATACATACATATTATATATATATATATACATACATTTTAAAAAATCATTTTGGTGTTTAGTTTTCCCAATGTTAACTTATAAATTAAGAAATTAAAATCTATGATTCACCTTGAACTTGATGGAACAAGTTAAAGCTATGTTATTAGTTTGACTTTATTTAGCTTATCAAACTTTAATCAATGTGAAAACTAATTCATATTAGTTGGTTGCTGTTAATCTTTTTAAAAATAACTTTTATTATCATTTCCTATCTAAATTTGAAAGGAAAATTGTAAGAAGTGGAACATTTTGACCAAATATTTACATTTCATAAAAAAAAATCAAACGTTAGAAAACCTCAACAATAATAACTACTTGTAACGATCAATTTTGATATTTAAAGCAACAATTTTAAATAGAATGAAACTGAAAAACACGTGTTTGGTTGAATTTTTCGTAATATTTTTTATATTCGGTTCTCATGTTGCACTATATTATGTATATGAAATAAACACTACATATTGGAAGTGCATCTAACATATGCGAAGTAAAATCTCAATGTCCACTATATCATGTAAAATATATTTGATAACCATTAATGTATATATATTATGAAAATGAACTTTAGAAAAATATTTTTTTTGCAGTGAAACACTAAAAATCAACTTAAAAATATATATATATATATATATATGAAAATGAGCAAAAGACATCGCCCACCACCAATTACTGTCCATTTTATTGACCATTACGTACTATTGGCTATTGATCATTAATATGGCCACTTCGATATTTTCACCATCATCGTTGATCACCTTTAACGATGAGAGATAAGAGACCACTCCATCAAACGATGACGTATCTAAAATGTATCTCAAATCTATTTAATATAAAAAAAATTAATTCATAAATCTATTAGATTTTGAATTTTATTAGTTGTAAATTCGATTTATGTTTGTCGCATTTGTTAATTTAAAAAGGGAGTTAAATAGATAAAAGTTCTATTAAATAAACAATTGAAAATTTAGAGACTAACTATATAAATTAATCTCTAAATTTAAGCTTGTACGTATAATTTTTTTTACTTTTAAGTTCTAATTAAAAAAAGAAGAAGATATATGTTAAATTTACAACAACCTAATGTCCCTGGTAAAAAATTATATATTTTAGATAAATGCCTACCCTATAAAGCACTACACAAAATTATATATTTTAGATAAATGCGTACCGTATAAAGCACTACACACACATATATTTTACAAGGTGAGAAAAAAGTCGAAAATCTTCGACTTGAAGGTCAATATGCCAATTGAACTATGTTTATTTCGACTACAAATGCATCGTGTTAAGTTAATTGGATTTAACTATTTAATTTATTTATACACGTACTCCTAAAAAAATCAATGGTGATTTTAGAGGCACCGTATTCTTGAGAAAAATTAATTTATTAGTTGATTGATCTACGAGATTTCAAAGTGTAACTTTTTAATTAGTAAGGCCACATTTACCTTTCCATTATGAAATTTTGTATTGATGTGTCAATTGTAATATGTCTCAATCGCAAACACCAATGGATTGCTTTTGATCATTTTCATAATTATTTAATTACAATAGTAACAATATCTATAACGGTAACAAAAATTGAGAATTCGTTTAATCACATTTGAAACAAAGTGAGTGAGTTCCACCTTATTTTCAAACACAAATAAAACCAATAATTAATTACGTTATCAAATTGAAAACTTGGAAGTTGGTCCAACATTACGATTACAGAAGACAAGTAAACAACAACAACAAACAAAATCAAATGAGACAACTTTTAAGATTACTATTCATTTATTACATTTTAATGGGATTATAAGACCCTTGCAAAAAGAGTATTATAAAGTACATTTATCAGACCCAAGCCCACGTGTTTGTTTTGTTTGCAAAAAAAATAGCAAAAATGAAGCTCATGCCATGTATAAAATGAATACATGTCGCACATACACTCATCTTACACTCGATATACTTAACTGTTATATTTGATATACTTTATAATGATGCGTTTGACTAACTCACTTGACATATTTATCAATCATACATTCATTTATATTCTTGATAAGCTTCATATACTTTAATATACTTGATAATAATGTGTTTTAACTTATAAATGGATGATTGATTTGTCAATCATTCACTTTTACCTTTGTAAAAGTAACAATACTTACCTTTGTAGATCCTAACAAGTTTGGTTGTAACTTTTCTGGCTCTATCAATTGTTTGTTTAGGAAAAACATAGAACAAAAAACAAATAAAAGTTTAGATGTAAAGTTCTTCCCCATATTTGTAAAATATCAAAGATAATCAGTGACACAATTGCAAAATATCATATGCAAATTTTGCCACTTGTTGTAATTTTCCAAACTAGAAAACTAAAATGCATGTCCAATCTAATAGCCATTTCAATTTTATACTTTTGAAAACTCAAATCTATTTTTTGTCTCTTAATTTCTTACTCTCTATTCAAAATAAAAAAATAAAAAATATAGTTTGATTTTTTAAAACATTGCTAAAAACAAAAATGTTTATAGATTTAATTATAAAAACAAAAAAGTAAGCCAAATTAAAAATGTAGAAGTAAAACAAAAATAGATCCAAAACCAAAAAAGAAAATTGTTATAAATTACAAAAATGAATGAAATATTTTCGTGCATTATTTATTAGATGGTGGAGTAAAAATTGGGCGAAACATAAGATTCTTTTTAATTTTTTACCGGAAAAGGAAAACAGAGGAGTGAAGAAGAGAAAGTTGGAAATGGAGGGATTGGAAATATAAAAAAATGGGAGCGCCCCAAAAAAGGCAAGAGAAAGAGAGCGACTGATGCTGTACCTCACTGCCTTCAATAAATACTTTTCATTCTCCCTAATCTACTTTCCTCTTTCCTCTCATTTTTCTCCCTCTCCTCCCCCCCCCATCTCCTTCTCTTTTTCTCTCTTTCTCGCCTCTCTTCTTTAGCTTGGATGTTTGTATTTACTGTGTTAGGTCAAGCATTTATTTGCAGCTTTCGGACTACTTCCGTATTCTCTCTCTCACTCCATCAATCGGGTAATCTATTTTCTTCCCTTTTCTTACTCACCCAGATAGATCCATTTCTTTTCTATTTGTTTTTGTGGGTTTTTTTTCTTCATTTTTCTGCTCTTTACTGTGCTAGAACCTTTTTGTGGGGGTGTATTAATTCTTCAAGGGTTCAATTATGGAGTACCCTTTTCCTAATTTGAGCTATTACTGTGTTTTTGTTGATGGGTTTTCTGTTTCTTGCTGTTTTAGGATCGCTTTGCTTTGTTTTGTTGAATTCGTTTGATTTAGGGTGGAAAATTGGGAATGGGGTTTTAGTAGTTGTTTAAAAGGTAATACTTTGGAATGATAGTTTGGACTCTGGTGGTTTTTCTTGACCTTATTATTCGAAATGTTATGTCCCATTTTTCTGTAAACAAAGCTGGTTTGAATCTCTTCTGGGTGCTGGATATTTCATTCCCTTTTCTACGTAGGATCTGAAAGAATGTTTAGTTCGGGTCTTTTTTATTCAACGAGGGGTTTTGATTTGTAAGATGCTGAGAAGCATTTCATGCAGGAGGATTTTTCTGCATGCAGTTTAGTTTCTATGCTCTTATGTAGCTGCAGAGGTTGTCATGTGCTGTGATTACCACAACCATCTTCTGATAAGTGTCAATTAACGAGTAGAACTTCCATTGATTAAAAATGAGTAGGTAAAATGAAATAAATTAATGGAAAAAGTCTCTCATCAATGAATCCACCAATGTAGAAAATGATGAGTATGGGAAGCCAAACTGATAGCTTTTATCTGCGTAGTTTTGTTATTAAAGGGTAATCAACCGTTTGGAGGTCACGAAGGAGTTCCTTTTGTTGAAATTTTCTGGTTTTGTTTGACAATTTCAGGTTGTGAACTATAATTCCAAGTGACTTTACCTTTTCTTCTGTAAGATGTGTTTCTCTTCTTATTTATTAAACACTATCCAACGTGTTGCATTTTCCATTTTCCCTGCGGCCACTTTGAAGATTGTAGAAATGGATATTGGACTAGATCACAACTTTGAACTATTTGCAGTAGGTTCAAACTGCACTAGTTTGCTGAAACGGATGGGTGAAACTAGGCTGTAAGAAATAATTCAATAGATCATTTAGGAATTTGAACAAAATTTTGGAGCTTATGGAGAAATTTTATCACTGTCCATAAAAGTTTAGAGCCCAACCTAAAAATAACTGAACAAGACTGTTTGATGAGAGAAAACTCTAATACCTACCCTTGATGTCATTAACAACACTATATGGAACGGAATAATAGTCTCTCTCTCTCTTTTTTCTTTTTTTTTGGTTTCTTTGGTTATTTGATTTTGATTTTTATTGACGGCTTCTTATAGATAAGAAAGAGATAGATTTTCATCATTTATTCGAAAAGATAAATCTTTCTCCAATTAAAATATTGTTTTGAATCTTATTTTGGTTCGAAAGTAGGTGCATATTGGTCCTCACATTTACAAAATATTAACTTTGATCCCTACATTTTTTTTAAATAACAATTGTTTTGCTTCCTATACTTTTAAAAAGTAACCATTTTGGTCTCTGTTTGAATTTGTTTTGTACAGTTTCTTTTTTGATGTAAAAAAAGCTCTATTCCGAAACGGAACTCTTTATACAAAGTTATGACTGTATTGGAAGAAATCTATCGAGTGTAATCTTGTGTTGACATTGTGATTGGAAAAATAGATAACAAAGAAATGAAGGTACCTAGACAGTTGCACTTTTTATAAATCTTGGGACCAATTTGAGTGTATGGAGGTACAAGGACCAAAATGGAAAAAGCTAATTGTCTAGGGAACAAAATGAACCTTTGTATGTGCAAGGGCCAAAATGAACCAAGCTAAAGGTAAAAGGGCCATTGGTATTTAAACCTGAAACATTCTATGGCATTTCTAAATCTTTATTCATTTAATTGGGATCATCTTCTTGTCCTTCTTTGGCTTGTTCTTGCCTCTCTCTTTAAATTGTGTAAGTTGAAGATCGTGAAGAAGATTTTTTTTCTCTTTCTCTTGGGCCGCATATTTCATGAATCTGGATTGGATCTTAATCATTTTTCTAGCCTTTTTCCTTTTGCTTCCAAAGTGTGGAATTGGCCTTGACATCACTCCTTGAATTTCTACAGTTCAAAATGGAGCATAAAGAACAGTGTTTTGATAGGTTTTTTGAATAACCTATTTAGCCATCGCGTGGTGCAAAATTTCTCTCCTTTTAAATTATAGTTATTTGCTCTTATCGTCAATTGGAAAGATTTGTTTTTATCTTTTAACTTTTGAGGCTAAAGTTTGTTTTTGTTTATTTCATGTTGAGATATCATGTTAGAAGCAGTCATTTTTTGGGATTGATTTTTCTTGTATGCCCTTGTATTCTTTTGTTTTTTTCTCAATGAAAGTTGTTTCAATAAAAAAATGGTGTGATTTCTTGGTCGGCTGAAATCATCTCGGGGGTGGCTGAAAGACAAAGCTAGAGTGCTTTGGATGAATCTTGCTTGGGATATTCCTTGGCTTCTTTGGAAAGAGATGAGTGTTTTTAGATTAATCAATCTCTCTTCTTTTGTGACCTTGTACAGTTTGTGGCCTTTACTTGGACTGCCTAACGTAGGCGATTTTGTAACTAGGTTTCTTTGTAATACTTTCTTTAGTAGAGTGGAGCCTTACCCCTTCGCCCCGTAGGTTGTTTTGGCTGGGCTCTTGCCTCCTGAATTACAATCTCTTGTTTTTATTTTTGTTTTTTATAGGAAACAGAGAGATATATTCAAACAAAAAAGTGGAGAACAACCTAATTACGTAGGGTTGAGAAAACCCCACCCAAAAAGACTAATGTAGAGAGCTTTCCAGTTGTTAAAAATCATGGAAAGCCATAATTACGAAGGGATTTGATGTAATTTGTACACCAACAAGAGGCTGTGTGTTGCACAACCCTCCAAAAAGAATTAAAAGAGACATACTTCAAAAATTCTGATATTTCTTTCGTTCTATAGGCAATAAAGGAAGCTTTTTTTTTTTGTTTTGTTTTTTAATTAGAAAAAAGGTTGCTATAATATGATGAAAAGCTTGTGACGAAACCATTGGTGTAATTAGTGCACAAATTAGTGATGGACATGCAAGAACCAAGACCAACAAAGATGTTTGCAAACTTACTAACGGGAGTGAAGTAGTTAAGCTGACGTGAACTTGGCTGTGGATTGGTTATGTTGTTGAATGATAATGACAATTTATTCCTTCGTCTTAGATTAGTTACTCAAGGAGTTTCCAGTACAATTAAGTTTCACGAGAAGTTACTTTATCATAATGAGATAAGGGAATGACAATATTTAAAGTGGTAGCTATATCTTTTTGTCAAATTAAAAGGTAAAGCAGGGTGGAGAACTTCTTATTTCTACTGGTCAATAACTTGGATATTATCTATGTTGTGGAATGACTGTACATGTTGAATCAGGGATTAATAAAAGGTCGTTTGGAGACAACTTACCATGGACTTCAAGTCAAATTTGAGGAAAGTAGACTTTATGGATAGATTTGAATGTGAATGGGGTGTTGTTTCTAAAGAGATACAACAAGTACATGTTTGAGACTTTCTTATGTTTATGCCTAACATTGGGTTTCTCCCTCATGCCATCATATTAATACTTGGGTTGTCTCCAATCAATGTAAGGCCACATTGCTACCCATGTTTTATTACTAAAAGTACCATCCTCAACTATCACCAATCTTGCTAACACTTCCAATTGTCTCCTCCAAATCTTCATGGAGAAAGTAACATGACAATTAGAATCACTTAAAAGTTCAATAAAATGTTTGTGATATATAATTAAATTTGCATTTACCCTCTAGCTTAAGCTTTTGGATCCATAGATGATTTTAAATGGTATCAAAGTAGGTGGTCCTGAGAGGTTCTGTGTTCAAGCCTCTGCACTGTTGCTTCCTCCTCATTTAATATTGATTTCCACTTGTTGTCTTTCTTTGTATTTCAAGCCAACAAGTGAGGGGGAGTATTGAAAATATTAAATTTGCCTTCAGCCATCAACTTAAGCTTTTGAGTTGAATTAGTGATTTAAGATGGACAAATAAAGGTTATAGGGAATTAGTCTTGGTCTGTTTAATGGTTGAAGAAAAGCTTGCCATTTACAATATTAATTTTTTCATTGAACACGAAGGAGAATAGGAATGACTACACAAGCGAAAACTTCAAAGTTTATAAATTTGATCCGTAGTTAAGTTAGCACAAGTATCATGATAAGTACTTGTTTTTGCTAAGGATATGCAAGAATTGTTAGAAGGTACATTGGTAGAAGACAATTTCAAGAGTTGATAAGTTTGCTTCATGCTAGAGAAATTTGAGTCATCATAATTGTTCTCGAGCATTTCTGTTAAAGAAATCAATCAACTATCCAGGATGACAAGGTGACATTGGAACCCAACCAAACTGAATTAGCAATGAAATGAGTCGATCCAAACTAGACCATGGAATCAAGTAGGTTTTGCGTTAAATTGAATCGTGAACTTAATGGATCTAACACATGCTTCTTCACCTTTCACCTGGATATAGATGACAAATGCATGGCAAAAACACTTAATTTGATGTATTAGGAATCAGGTATTATGTTCAAATCCTTAATCTATTAGAACTAGGATTGATTTCTTCTTCTTTTTTTTTGAAGAGGAAACAAGTCTCTATTATTAACCAATAAAAAACAGAGACAAAAGCATAGTACAAGAGGGTTATACAGTGAGCAAGGAACTTAGGATTAGTTTTCTTTTTAATTATAAGTAGAGTACTTTTCTTGTATTCACAACTTTTAAACATTAATAAAATTCTCATATTTAGTATACATTAAATTGGTATCATAGTAGCTGTTTGGGCTAATGTTGACTGCCATTGGTGGAAAACCGAGAAACTCTTCGTGATGCCGATCACAAGAGGGAGCTTTGTGAGTTGTGCTCGTTGCCAAACAACACACATCTAACAGGGGAACGCTTAAAATAAAATAAACCCAAAGAGTTATCAAGATTTTGCCAGAATGGAATTTTATAGAGGAACTAATACAAATTGGGGCAAAAGTTAATATATTTGTCATAGAGAACAACCAATAAAGACCGAGAAATATGCAAGAAAATTCAAGAATTGATCCTATAGCAATTATGATGAAGAATCTTATTCAAGAACACTCAATTTGTAAATCAATTGTGAAGTTTTTGAAGAAATGTTGAAGGAACAAGGAAGTCAAGAAAATGCAATGTTTGTTGGGACAGATAACTCAAAACGTGGAGCAATTTTCAGAACATTTGCAAAAACTTGAAAAAGATGTAATTCAAGAAATTCGCCGAGGAAGAAAACAATGAACAAAAATCAGGGAGCCACACCAAATTTCAAAAAAAGAAGAAAATACGATCAAAATTCTTGGCTTTGAAGGGAAAATTATCGGTAAAGGCAATTAGATCAAGATTCTAAGTTGAAGAGTATGATAAGTCTAAAGAAGAAACAACCTGTGGGAACGAAATTGACTAAGATACTTTCAAATTGGAAATTGTGAGACTCTAATCGGAACAGAAATCAATGTAAAAAATGGAGGAAAGTGACCCGACCCACAAATCTCTCCACACCGTAAGGGATATCAAAGTTGAAGTCGTTGAAGAGGTAGAAGAGGAGAATCCTGGCGGGCAAACTTATTTGAATAAACTTGAAAACCTAATTCAAGTTGATTGCAAAACAACGTGGGAGATTCCATGTTTGGAATTGAAAAAATGCAGGTATTCTGGCAATAATTGCCAGCAAATCTGAGATGGTTGAACTGACAGACCCGACGAAAAAAGGAGAAGATGATGAAGCAATGCGAGACTTGGTTGAGACTTGGTTATGATGGCAATGGATCTTTTGAATAACATAATTACTGGATTAATTCATGGTGATTTTGCCGAATAATTTATTGTTTCAAAAGAAAAATCTTGGCTCGACTTATGCAATTTGGAGTGCTTCCGTTCAATTGGCTTACCTTTTCATTGTTACCTTCATTTTCGTTTTAAAACTCAAGGACGAGGTTTTTTATTGGGGAGGGATAGAATGATGTAGTAGGAATAAGGTGTTATGGTCAATTCCTTAATTAGGACCAGTTCCTTTTATAAATTAGGATTAAGATTAGTTTGCTTTTCAATAATAAGTAGAGTACTTGTCTTCTTGTATTCACAACTTTTAAACATTAATAAAATTTTCATATTTGGTATACACCATAATTTATACCCCTTGGTTTGGGTTTGAAGACATGGTTGGTTGAGTAAGTTAATTTCCCACTAATCACAATCTCCATGACTTCTCCTTTCTGTTTGAAACAAAAAATCAAATTCAATGGAAAATGATTCTTTTAATTTTCCAAGGATGTAATATTTCTAGAAGGAGAAAATGGAAAATGGAAGTGTACTTATTCATTTTCAGGGAGACTAGATTTCTCAACTCTGAAACCATAGAAAATTGGAGAGAATCTTAATATTATGTGATATTCAAATATGTAGAACCTACGTCTTGTTATGCAGGAGAGACTTCTGCACCATAAGGAGAAAATAAACAGAATAAAGTCTAAATATTGAAAATTAATATTCATAGAATTATAAATATTAAACATTCCAACAGTTCATTATGAAAAGTGGCGGATTACAAAGGACACATTGGGTGCTGAATCCAAAATCCGAAATCTTGGTACAAATCCTAGATCTACGGTCATACATGCAATTCACCATTCATCTTTTAAACTTTTAAGTGTAAATCTTTATCCAACGATCATCATCACTTCTTTACAGTACACTAAGAAGTAAGAATGCACAGTTCATTGGAGAGTGTTGGAATGAGTAAAGGGTGAGTGCATAGTGCAATTGACCAAAGTTTTCTCCAATGATAGAAATAAATCTTAAACCAGTCGCTGTGGGAGCACCTTATGTTAACCACAATTATACATTCCCCTTGCAGACCTGTCAGAAATAGGTCAGAAACCCACTTACGTTGATCATAATTTGGTTTTTGATTGTCTAGAGGGGAGGGACAAAGGTCAAGGGAATATTATGCCCAAAGTCAACAGATTAAGCTAAAATATTTGATATCTTTTCAACAATCTTAAGTCTATCATCTTTAGAAGGTTATTAAAAGCTTCTTGGAATTCTTTATGCTATATACAACTTTCCCTTTGAGAGGAGTTTCATAGGTCGCGAAGACAACTTAGCCCCAGCTGTTCCATTGGATGAAAGACAAACAGATGAAAATGGATGGACTTACTGAGGAGATAGGAAGAAGGGGAACCGTAGTAATCATAATATTAGCTTTACAGTCTTGGTTTATATACTTGGCATAAGCAGTAAAACATTTGACTGTTTCTACTCTTTGCCAGGTGTTGCACTTTTTTGTTTATTCGAAATGAGGTATTACCCTGTTAACATTAGTTACTTCTTAGCATTTAAACATTCTAGTGGAGGGTGGACGTACAATTACTGGTTACGACCTTTGTTGAGAAGTCCTATAGATAATTGATGTGCCAAAAAATACTCACTCAAAATGCTTCCATTCCTCCCATTGAAAGTGCAGTTTCCTCCCATTTTTCAATATTTATATTTAATGCTTGGAAAATCAAGATCTAAGCTTCGTTTTGTTTCTCGTCTTGAATCTACCTGCATCCTGTTTTTTCTTCTTGGAGGGACTTACTTAAAGCAGCGCAAGCCTATGAAGTCTGTTGACCTGTGCATTTGTGCCTTTTGTTTCACTTTCATAGTTGTGTGGTTCTTTTCTGTGAGGGTTTAATAACTTGAACTGATTATCTCAATGGATCTTCAGATTTGCTACATTAAAGTTGTTTTGGTTAAGTGTGGTTCATTATTGATTGATCAAGAGTGAGCGCTACTTTTATATGTATATATTGTTTCATGCTAGGTGTAGTATCCATATTTCTTTTTTCAGTGATATATGTCTAATCAGATTAATAAATCCAAACTGACGGTTTAGCATCTTTCTTTCTTCCGATCACCTTCAGCTCCTTTGACATGGATGTCACACATTCAGTTGAAACACTGATTGACTCTACAACCTCTAAGATACAACAGCTTCAGAAAGCATTTGCTGAGCTTGAAAGTCACAAAGCATTAACACTTAACTTGAAATGGAAAGAACTTGAAGAACATTTCCATGGGCTAGAGAAATCTTTGAAGAGGCGTTTTGATGAGTTAGAAGACCAAGAAAAGGAATATGAAACCAAAACAACAGAGGCACGCCAAATGTTAGAGAAGCAGGAAGCTGCTATTTTGGCTAAAGAGCATGTAATGCTAGAGAGTCTTCAAAAGAAAAGAGATGCTGCGGCGATTGCTGTTGCTAGTGCACGTGAGAAGCATAAGAAGGTTGCATCAGAAATACCTTCTCCCTCTGATGACTATCAAAGTGCAGAACCAAATGTGGTAGATAAACCACCTGATTCTTTGACTAGTGAAAATAACTCAGAAGATTTGAAAGATACTCCTGAAGAAGATAGGCACTATGGGGTCAAGTCTTATCCACAATTAGTACAATTATGTGAAGAGATGGACTCTGCAGGACTGCACAAATTTATATCAGATAATCGGAAGAACCTTGCTGCCGTAAGGGAGGAGATTCCATTTGCACTAAAAGCTGCAGCAAACCCAGCCTGTATGGTTTTGGACTCCTTGGAAGACTTCTACAATGGAGAAGTTGCAAACTTGGATGGAAAGAAGAACTCAGATCTACTGGGTTCACGTCGAACCTGCATCATGTTGATGGAATGCTTAAGCATTTTGCTGAAAACTATGGATGTTAAATCTGTTTCTGAAGTAATGTCAGCTGAAGTCAAGGTGCAAGCAAAGAAAATATCTGGAGAATGGAAACCAAAGTTGGATGCTCTTGATGTGGATGCTAGTAATGGCAACTCACTGGAGGCTCATGCCTTTTTGCAGCTTCTGGATACTTTTGGAATTGCATCTGATTTCAATGATGTGGAGTTATCCAGGCTTGTGCCAATGGTCTCCCGTCGCCGTCAAGCAGCTGATTTATGTCGATCTCTAGGCTTATCAGACAAAATGCCAGGTCAGTGTTTCATTCTTAATGGGCCATTCTTGACTTACCAATTTTGGCTTTCAGATTGCTTTTGTTAACAATAAGATTTGAGGTCTGGTCAATTTCAGGTCGTTGTTTTCATAGGGCTTAGATTGTTTTTGACAATCGTTTCCTCTTTAGTCCCAAGTTTTCTAATATTTTTTTTAGTCTCTCAAAATTTTCATAAAAACCATTTTTTTTTTATTGGTTTTTGTAATAAAATTGTTTATTTGAAACCTAGCTTTATTAATTTTTCTCACGAGTTTCTGGATAGAAAAGTATATATATGGATCCACGGATAGGGTTGGTCGTGTGTTGGATCTCATTTATTTAGATCTATATTGAATAATTAATAGCAAATGTCAATCTTAGAAAAAAATACTGAGGATTAAAATAAGAGTTATGCGACCAAAATGGAAGAAACATTAGGTTTGATGACGAAACAGAATATTTGAAGGTTTTTGAAGTAAAAATAGAACAAGTTTTAAGCAGGTTTTACTTTTATTTATATTTACCCCTGGTCTTAAGTTTTGTTTTTGTGGGTCAAATTATATATATTTTTATACGAAACAATTTCAATAATTAAATGAAATTACAAGATGGGAAAGAAGCCCCTGAACAAGAGAGCTACATATTACATTTCCAATTTGCAAGCAAAGAAGCAAAAACTATATGACCTAAAGGATGTTGAAAGCTTGCACCAAGCAATAGCTTTTCAGACAACATGATCAAAAAATATTTTTGGGGATCAAATATTTTGAATCCATGAATGGAGATGTGACAGATATTTCAATGATATGGTGAACTTAAAGAAATAAGATACTACTGATATAAAACTATGAAATGCCTTTTTGATGAGCAACGAGCAACGAGCAACAAAAGGATAGAATTACAAAAAGGTGGATGTAATTTTCTCGATTGGAGCCAACAAGATGGTAGATTCTTAGCAACCAAATGTAATAGGGTCAATTGGTAGTCTCGTGAGAATAGTCAAGGTTCATGCAAGCAAGGGCGAATGAAAAATGTTGAAGTGGGTATTTGTAGATATTAATATTGTTAATCGAGTTCATCATGTTCATTCTTTCTTTATTCAATTTTGATACTATTATTCAGCAGATTTGATTAAAGGGTGGGTGTAGACACGCATTCAAACCAATTTTCTCTCTATCCTGAATTGCTCACTTTGAAGTTATAAAACCATACGCATTGTAAAACACCAGTAATATTGGGTGTGAGAGATTGTCATGGTTGCAATACTATTATAATTATTCATGTCCATATATTAACTCTTTCTGATATAGTATTCTTGACCATAGGAATGTTGGATGAAGTTTGGATAAGCATATTCAGTCTAGGGCATTGGGTGTGATTCACCTCAACTTTGTTCTTTTTGTATTTTTGTTAATGATTTCTTTGCTTGTCTTTCTGCAGGTGTCATTGAAGTATTGGTTAATAGTGGAAGGCAAATTGATGCAGTGAATTTGGCTTTTGCATTTGAAATTACACAGCAGTTCTCTCCAGTGCCATTGCTGAAGTCTTATCTAAAGGAGGCAAAGAAAGTGTCTTCACCTGTCAGATCTGGAAATACATCCCAAACTGCACAGGTTTTCCATATTAACCAAGTTTTGTTTAATTATTTCATTTGAATTGAAGAATAATGTTGGAATCTCGAACTGGTTACTAAAGCTGGATCTGGAGCATGATAAATTTTTTGTAATTATTGTATTCTTCATTAGGATTAATACCACCACTATAGCCAGTGGTTTGGTTTCAAACCGTGTAGTTGGTTAGAGAATTATCCCATCACTGACACAAAGTTAAGAAACATAGGGGCAGAAGTTCACAATCTTTCTACTTCTGGTTAATCTTTTTGGTCAGAATAGTTGTCTTCAAATTTTAATTTACAAAATGTTTGGGAAAAAACCTCCCACTCCGATGCTGAAAACTAGTAGAGAAATTAAAAGAAAACAATTATATTAGAAACACAAGAATTTATGTGAAAACTCCAAACTTGAAGAAAACCACGACCCACAAAATAAATCCACCATGTGAAAAATTGTTACAATTACACAAAAGTATTCTCTTCTTGATTCCAATTACAAGAGCTCTCTCTTGGATCCTTTTCCTCCCCTCAAACTAGAGACATAAAAAGAATTTAAATAGAGTTGGAACACCAAGCTTAAAGTGTTTCTGATCAACTAGAACAAACTTGAATCCAAAGCCATAAACTTTTTTAGTGTTTGGAACCCATCACTTGAACATTTTGATGTGGGACAACCACCCTTCTAATATTTTACCATAACCCAACACAAAAAAGCGTGGATGAAAAGAATACAAATGTTAAATCATAGAAACTTGCATGGTGTGGGAAAAAAATGAAAATGGTCAACCAAATAAAGCCTGCAAAACTCTCTTACACACCCACGAAAACAATCAAACCTAAGGCACTAGATTGAAAGTTTCCAACCACCAACTTCAGAACAAAGACCAACGAAAAAACTACTTAGAAAAATTCCGTCTGCAAAGTTCCAATATTTCATTTTTTTCCAGATATTTGTGAGTTTTTGAGTCAGCTTACGATCACTCACAGGACAACCTGCATCATCTCACAACTTTTGGGTGTTAATAAAACTTGTAGAAAATTAATTCCCACCATGAATTGATCCCATGATCTCTTATCATTTCTTGAGATTGTCTCATTTTTTACTACATGGCCACCAATTGTAATCCCACAATATCGTTTTTTCTGTGAACATTTTGTGGAGTTACAATTGACTTGAATTTCTCTTAGGTTGGATATTCTTTTACTGGGAATCAAAAGAATGCAGGTGTTAGATCCTCTACTCCGAGTTGGGACTTTGTGTACTATTGTTTTGCCTCCCTCCCTGTGAACTTCCATTACCGTTTATTTCTCTGTTATATGATGTTTCTTCTTTTCCCTCATTGTTTTTGTACAAATTTCAGAATGATGTTAGTGACAGAGAGCTGACCGCCCTTAAGGCCGTAATCAAGTGCATTGAAGAGCACAAGCTTGAAGAGCAATATCCTGTTGACCCTCTTCAGAAACGGGTCATCCAACTCGAGAAAGCTAAGGCCGACAAGAAAAGGGTGACTGAGGCTACAAAACCTCAACCAAAGCGACCCCGTGCAAATGGTGTTGGTTATGCCCCCCTCGTGAATAACAACAACAATGTTGCTGACAAGAACTTTTATGGTAGAGTGACAGATAGATACCCACAGTACATGTACGATCGACAGTACATGTACCCGACCCCTAACGACAACCATTGCCCATCCCTCTTGGGTTCGGCCATGTACAACATGTCTCCTGCAGCTCATGGAAACTACTTTGGAAATGCTTACCAGTATCAAGCTGCTGCATATCTTCACTGAATCAGATCAATGATGGTAAGAGGTGACTATGATCCTTTGTTAACTGTTTAGAATATTAACCCTCAATGGCTATTGGCAGTGTATGAATGAAGTTTAGTAGTAAAACTCAGAAACTTACCCAAAAACCAAAAAAAAAAAAAAAAAAAAAAAAAGAGACCGACCAAACTTCCTTGTTAATTTCTTGTTGTACTGGATGATATTTCAACTCTCTAATATATATATATGCACAAAACTTTGATGTGTAATATTTTTATCTGCTTAACTTTCTTTATCTTTTTAGTCGGTATATTTTTTGTTCTCTGAGTACCTTTAGCTCATTAACGTGTATGATTGAGTGAATATTGGTTCTTTTGAGTTGCTTAGGACATTTCAAGAGGGTCAATTGTTGAGTTAAAAGAGTTTTGTTTTGCTTGTAGGGTTCCTCACCATTTGATGAAATTATATTTGGGTTATTGTGTTTTCAAACTCAAACATTTCAACTTTCGTTGTTTGGAATCATCGACAACTTTTTCTTTGAATTAGCTAATTGGAAGTTGAATGGATCCTTTTTTGTTCCAAAATGTTGACGTGACATTTAGTTTAATTTAGGAGTATTTTCAAATATAGCTTAGGGAATCAAAATATTTATAAAATTGAGATATTATCTAGTAAACTTCAATAAGTAGTCTCAGTGTTTATAATTTGAAATTTTATAATATTTTACAACACTTTTTAAACAGTTTTGTCTTTACTGTATTATTTACAGATTAAACATTCAAATAATATTAGTTAAAATCAAATAATATTAGTTAAAAGTTCATTTTTGATCTAGTCTCTGATGTACAAAATCCTATTATTAAGATTTAATGAAATCTTTTACCCATTTAGATTGATATGATTGATGATTTAGTTTATAAATTATGATTGAGCATTAAGTTTGAGTAAGTTTGAGGAAAATTGTCACAACGAAGTTTCAACGTCATTGTCATGTCAAGAATTTAGTTTGGTATGAGAGTGCTTGCATAAGCTATTAGTTTATCGTGATCTATCATAGATAGACGGCAATATTTTGCTATTTTTTTGTATTTTAGTGTGTTTGAAAATAGTCATAAAATATTAAAGGCTAAATTATATTTAAAAAAATGGCTATGAACCTAATAGTTTCTGTTATTTATGCTCTTCAATTTTCAAAAGTTGCAGAAATGTCCCTAAAATTTCTCGAAGGGTTAAAAAATTTTTTTACAACATGGATAGAAACTATTAAAGTTTTGTTTAAAAGATACTATTGAGCTATTGAAAATTTTCAAAAGTAAACTTGGAAAAAGTTAAAAAAATACCCTTATTAATCCAAAATTTACCCCAAAACTAATCCATACCCAAAATAAAAACCAAAATTTCAAGTTAAACCATAAAGTTTCACAATAAAATTTTCTTTCCAAAACATACTAAAATAACAATTAATCAAATAAAAAAAAGTATTTGGCTATTAACAGACACTAACGAAGCTAAGTTCATTTCAATAGTTCGAAGGTTTCTGTCTTAACCGTAAGTAAGAGTATTTTTGGATAATATTTTTTGAAAGTTAGTGCAGTTTTTAAAACTTTCAAAAGTATTTGGATATTTTTTTTTTGACACAAAATATAAACTTCAGAACATTTTTTATAATTTGATCATTACTAAATTTAAAAACTCCAAAAGAAATGTAATCTTCACCCCAGCCATACGATTGATTATGTTTTAAAGTTCCAAGTTGGTTATTTGAAATAGATTTGACAAGTATTTCAAGGTTTTGTGCATGTAAGAATATTCATCAAGTTTAATTATAAAATGTTTAGGATTTCTTTGGAATTTACTTCCTTCCACTTGAGTTTCAAATGAACCTATTACCTATCAAAGTCAATATCCATCACTACTAGTATGGCTAACACGTTTTGTTGATATTGGTATTTAGTATTTATCACAAGAAATAATTCATTGCATATCAACTCCACTTCAAATCATGAATCAAATAATTGATTATGGAAGTCTACAGTGCTCGCAAAAGAAAAGAAAAGAAAAATACAAATCTATTTTGAATTCTAAACCTGTGAATTCTTTATAATAACTAGGAGTCAAAGCTTTTGCTCCTATATTCGATTGACACTCATACCCTTCCCAAGGCCTGAACTGGAGAGACATCAATAGTTTTCAATATTAAGCTTCCAAAAGGTTCGAACTTGGGACTTCTAAGTTCTAAGTTGGTATGATCGAGATACCCCAAGTTCTTGACTATGGTGCCACCCCTCAGGGGCTTATCAACCTCACTTTTTCTTACTTTTACCATTATAATTTAGATCAATTTCGATCTAAAACAATGGTAAAGTAGAGTCAATCATAATACAGTTCTTAGATTCTATGCCCAAAATAATACTACTAAATCGAAAGCTAACGATAATAAGCCATATGTCTGGAAGACATGAAAGGAGACGAACCGAAAGGAGAAACAATCTTCTGATTGTTGGATGGAGGTTGAATTGGTAGCTTCTTCTTCTTCTCAAGTTTGGTTTCAGCGCGCAGCCAAGTCTCAACCACAGATAGCAAATTTGCACAAGTTTTCAACTCTTCAACTTTGGATAACTTCTCTGACTTTCTTAGCTCACCATCTTGAATGTATGCTAGATGAGTTGCCCATGTCTCCAGTCCATCAAATATGTGAGTTGCATATACAATTGTAGCTCCCCTCTGTCACGAAAACAGTCAGATCCTCAAATTCAAGGGTAATGGTCGTTTTTGTTTTTGTGGGAAGAAACTGAAATAATGTTAAGTGAAGGAAATTACAATGAGAGGCGAGCTAACATGCAATCTGGAAAGAGCATGATCATAAAAAAAGGTATTCATAATAATTATGAGACTTCGGCTTTTCCATAAATGTTGAGTACTAGATTCTTTATCAGGTTGGGACACCGTTGATTTGAGAAAGATTACTAGAGATATATGATGGTAATGCCATTTTACACATATTTATTTTTTTTTGGTAAAAGAAACAATTATTTAACACAAGATTTATGGTGAAATTTTAGCACACATAATAAGTGCCTGTAGTTTTGCAGAGTATTCAATACCTGATCACACTCTTCCTTCAAGAAATCCAGAAGGTCCATCCTTGCGACGACATCAAGGTCAACTGTGACCTCATCCAATAAGAGAACCTAACAAATCAAAAGCATTAATTGAAAATTAGCAGAGAATGTAACTGTTGTGATGTTTCCACAAACGTGAAATGTAGACCAGGAGCCAGCCCAAAATGGAAATGCTCAATGGAAACTTTTAAATCAACTGGTCCAGAAATTGGACATAGTGAAAGAATGGGCTCCATTATCAGAGTACACTTAATTCTCCCAGTCCACGGCAATCGAAAATTCGATATTTAATACCTTGAAAGGATGTAACAGGCCCATGCAGATTTGCACCCTACGACGTTGCCCATCAGATACCTTATGCATTCGCCACCGAAGATCTATATCAAGGAGGTCAATTAACCTATCTCTCCTTTCAGGATCCGTCCCTTCAACTATTAACATAAATAAGAGGTAGTAATTTGTACATGTTTACAACCAATAAAAAAAAACACGTAAACATCTTATTGAAATTGAACCAAGTACATGAAAATTTTAATCCAGGATGCAAGAGACCTAAAGTGCTGATAGAATAGTATTAATGGCTTATTTAGAAGCATATTAATCATAATTAATGAATGATTAGAGAAATTTGTCAGAGCGAGGATGGAAATGGACAAAAGTTTCAAGGAAGATTTGTTGGACATATACGGTATACTATGAGTTTTTTAATACATCAATGAAACTTGGTCCTAAGCTTTGTCAGCGGGCAATTCCATCATTAGAAAAGCAATCAAGATGAGGCACAATATCATACCATAGCCTCAATTTGCAAGAGTTAATGAAGAAACGACCATGAGATAAAAATGAAAGAAACGAACTCTTAACAGCCAGATTTTTATTTGGAGATAGGCCATATCCATCTAGGCACTTATGCGTTGTGGAGGGATCAAGTTAAAGTTCACAATGAAAAGCTCATTGGAACTTGGAAATGCCATCAGTTGAGATCCCGACAGGGTATTATGAGCTCGAGTTTCATAAGTCTAAGAAAAGTTATTGATGGTCAAGAGGGTTGTGTTTCCAGTGAGAGTGGGGGAACTAAGAAACTTAATATGCTGATGTAGAAAACTGTCAAAGAGGAAAAAAAAAAAGAAAGAATACAAGGACAACCCAAAAAAAAGCGCTCAAAAGGGAGCCTATTAAAGGATATTAGAGGAAGGGAGAATAAAACCTAACGAACAATTATAAAAGGACTTTGTAACCAATACCCAAAGAGAAACATAGAACCTACAGATGGACCACACATTGCAAGCACCCCTCTCAAGTTCTCAACTCTTATAAAGTAAGAATGTGAGGGTTCAATATGAGAGAATATACAACAAATGATTAAGAAGTTTGGTTGGTTGAACAATTGTGGTACAAATATATTTCTCACCAATGCCACCATTTCTTACTTTACACTTATAACTTCAAGTAGTGTTAGTGATAAGCTTCTAGACAACATGTTGCTTTGCATCCTCATTTTCAGTAAAAAGAAGAAACCTAAATAAGTTTTCCAGCATTTTCATTCCTCACTTGAACATAGCTCACATCCTCTCCTCTGGAAAAGAAGGATTTTAGGAGAAGATAAATGACAGTGTTTCTTAAGGGGTTTTCTTTATTATATTAGTAATAACTAGTGAGTTGGCTAAAAAGGGTTTTTTCTAGGGTGAAGGTTGTTTTAAATAGAGTATTCCAACTGGCTCAGAATTAGATGAGTAAGTGGAGGTTCTTAACCATCTTTTGTACTGTTTCCTTTATTAAGACAAATATCAAATTTAATTCCTATCACGTATCCTTAGATACCCCTGACTAGAGGAAGAAAAAAGAATCTACTCCTCACATGAGTTTAAGAAATATGATGAAAGGCCACATTTATAATGTCCCAGACAGAAAATATAATACAAATGAACATAGCCCACCTCCAAATATCATATGCTCGGCAGAAAAATCTCCCTGTAATGCAACCTCTCCCTGAGTTTAAAAAAAGACGGGTGCATTCAACATTAGAAAGTTCATCCATGTTCTTGCAAGAGATAAATTGAAGGTGACCAGTTACTGTTTAGGGCTAATAAACAGAAAATAATCAGCGGTAACATGTTATAGCATAATCAATGCTAAATGTCTGAGAGCTCAGCGCTAAAACCAAATGGATGTCTAAGAAAATTATATTTAGTTGGTAATCTACCTCCCCTGTAATAAAGGTGAGGGTTACACCATGGAGACCACTGAGAATTCTAGAATAATCAAATTATAGGAAATCAACTAAACTTTGTGAGGTGAAGAGCAGGATTGCGCCTTTGTAATGTGCCAAAGACGTCGGATGCTTTGTTTGAATTTGAAACAATCAGAGCAAATTTATTATGTCCATACTTCTTGAAAGATACTTGTCATATAAAAGGCATGGACAATGATATCAATGCAAGGATAATAGAAATATATAAAAGCAATACGGCAGCTTACAGCTTAAACAAGAAGTGTAAGTAAAGTACTCACCGCACAGCTAATGGTTCTACTCCAAGATCCTCCCAAGTAGGCCAAGTCACCACTACAGACGAGTTGAGTATCATGAAAAGCTGAACCATTTAGAACCTGGACAACATCTCTTCCTCCAACCATATGTTTTCCGGCCAAAATTTTCAGCAAAGTCGTCTTCCCTGCACACAAGTGCATAACATATATCAATGTCACTAAAGATCTGCCAATGAGACCATTACGTTTTTTCTGTAATAGTTGAATCTGCCTGCCCCGAGAGCAGGGAGGTAGCCATAGTCATACATTTAAAAAACAAGGGAAAAACTTAGTGTTTTGATATAATTTTCTTAATCTAAGAGAAGCAGAAAGGAGCAATACTCCTTCGCTCTACCCTTGACCACTGTCCAAGAGAATTCATGAGCACTTTAATGGCTTACGAATTGCACATCATTCAACTTCAAAGAAACAATGGGGGTGGACTGCAAAAACTAAAAAAGATTCTGTATTCCAGTTTCTCATCGGATTCATATTTAAACCCAATATTCCCGCAGTAAACCAAACGAGAAAGAGAGAGAAATAGACAATGATTGAAATACCAGATCCGTTGGCGCCAACAAGAAGACATCGAGATCCAGAGCCAACCTGGAGATTAAACTCGACAAAAAGAGGTGAATCACTTTCATAAGAGAATTGCATCGCTTGTACCTTGATGCTGGTGGAACCCTTCTCATCTAAAACTTCAATACCATCATTCCCGGCGATAGAAATTCCGTTGTCCGCCATTTGTGAAGAGAAAAACTGAGGAAGATGGAGAATTGGGCAGAGAATTTAAAAACCCTTGTGGGGAATTAGCAGGGAATGAAGAAAGTTGGTGGGTGATTGTTCAAAAGCAGGGAAGATGGTGGTTGGAGGATTGTAAAGGGTAGAAGAAGACCACATTGGTTGGTTGTGAAGTTGAGGCTAGGATTTGATGCGCCATTGGAACACAACGTGGCAGTTGTTGAGATCAAAGAAACTGGAATTTCATCGCATTGAAAATGATAGATGTCGTGGAAGTTCGCGGGAAATTGGCGCACCGTCTTCTTGTTGGGGAAAGTTCGTACGGGAAGTATTTCTCGCATCTCATTAGTTTGCTTTTAAGAATGGTGGAGATCTATTCAAATTAATGAACTCAATTTATTGGAAAATGGCAATGTGTAAGAATTTGAATTGGTATCTACTGATTGTGTCATACATATCTGATATTTTACAAATATGGATTTTAACTCTTTTTTACTCCACATTTTCCCTAAAAACTCACAATTGGTTGAGAAAGAAAAGCGGTAATCAATGACCAAACGTGCTATGATCGACGAAGTTAAGCAATAGAGGGAAGTATAATGTCGATTGTAGATGGTACGAAACAATGCTAGTCGGTGAAAGAGAGATGTTAGAGGAAAGAAAGATCAAGGAAGGTATGTGATGGGAAGGTGGAGCACTGGCCAATAACAGATGATGCGGAGAAGTGCTGGTTAACCAAAGATAGATGTGTGAGGATGTTTGTTGCTACGAAGAAAGAAGAAGTTCTTTTTTTTTTTTCTCAAAACAATTCAATTTTTTTAAAATCTAAGTGTCATTATAAAGTACATATATCTACTCAATCAAGTGTATCATCATCAATATTATATCAATTTGATATATGTATCAATAGTAATTAGTCAATATATCATAATCAGTATATTAGTCAAGTTTATCAGCAATATAGATGAGTGAATGATTAACAAATTTATTAGTAGTTTATCAGTCAAGTACATCATTAATTATCAAGTATATCTAAGATATCAGTAAAGTGTATCAAGATTATCAACAATATAAATGAGTGCATGATTGACAAGTATATCAAGTAAATATTAGCCATTATCAAGTATATCAATTAAGTGTATCAAGTATATATCAACATAGCGAGGACATTTGGTCTACGAACCTAATTAATGCGCTTTGTTGTGTCCTATTTTGTAAGTGTTCAAATTTATATTGTGAACCAACGAAAATTTCCTTTACTATTACATCTACTTATTTTGTGTCATGTCAACATGCTTTACAAATAGAGTAAAATAATGGGAAATTAACAAAAATAGGATAATTTTTAAGGGTTTAAAGAGTTTTAGGATGGATTTTAAAAAAGATGACATTTAGGACAAATTAACTAGGAAAAGTCTATATTACCCTTTAGTTATAAAAAAAACCTAAAAAACAATTTATGGAATTTCTTCTCCTTCTTCCTCCATTTTCTCACTTCCAAAAAGAATATTTCATTTTTCTCTCTTTCTATCCGTATTCCATTTTTCCTCATTTTCACAAAACCTTTGATTTCCTTTTTCTTCCTTTCTCATTTTTCATTCACAAAACTACAAAAACAATGGTAGTTCCGGTGATTTCATTGTGGAACATGACTTGGGACTCGTGATCTTGCTGCGAAAATTGGATTCCGACGAGGAGGGGTAACAATTTGATTTTGAAAATAATAGTAAAAGTTTTGAAATGTGCAAGATAGGTGCGAGATGTGTACGAGATAGGTGCGAGATGTGTACGAGATACGTGCAAGATGTGTACGAGATACGTGCATTCAACCATTCAATGAAAATGCACAACAACAAAAGCAATCCGATCAAAACAATCCCTAAACAAAAAGTGCGTGGTTATAAAAAAAAGACTGAGAAAGGAGAATCTTGCACGCCGCATCTTCGACGGAGAATCTTGCACGACCACGTACAAACTGACCACCAATGGATGCCTGAACGATTAACAACGGTAAATGAGATGCGACAGCGACTGAGAAAGGAGAAGAGTTGAAGTCGGGTTGCCCTTTGTCTTAGTAGAAGAGAAAGTGAGGGAGAAGGAGAAAGCCGCAAGAAGAGAACGTGAGGGAGAAGGAAAAGGAGAAAATGACATAAAGTTAATTTTTAGGGTTTTTTTAAATTAAAGGGTAATATAGACTTTTCACACCTCATTTGTCCTAAAAGTCTTCTTTTTTAAAATCTCATCTCAAAACTCTCACTACCCATCCAAATAATCTCATTTTTGGCAATTTCCCTAAAATAATCCATCGATACAAATGTAGAGTCTATTAGGAATAAAAATATAGAAGGGAATAAAGAGAATACATACCCTGGCTATGATACTAAAAATTTCTTCAAACACCAGAGTTACAAACAAATTTTTATTTCATTATATTATATTATACTTTTTGTGGTTTTGGTGGCTGCAACAAAGTAATGGCCATAAATAGCTTTATGGAGTGTTTGAAGCTCTAAATTATTGTACTAAGAATTGGTTGGGTTATGCATTTGTGGGGTTTGGTATTAAGAAAACAAGAGTAAAGATTATTTTAACCCTATTTTCAACGGTAGCACTATTCAACTTAGTGATTCCTTCAATGTTTTCACTCACTTCATTTACTGACAACTGACTCCATTTATATGTATGCTTTTATAGTTGAAGACCATTATTGCTCAGAGATGGAAAAAGTCCATAGGTTTAAGCCTATCATAGCAGTGTTACAGGACAAGTATTATTACAGGACTTCTAATATAATTTAACTTAACACAAATTCTTCATTATTATTCATTCAAATGCATTATAAATTTATATTTTTAACTTAAGCCAGTTGAAGAACGATAATATTAATTATTAAACACCACTTTATACAAAGCATTATTACATAGACACTAAAAAGTAAAACAGTACTTAACCAAAACCCTTTTAGTTACACATACATGCACTGTAATAATTCAACAACAAAATAATCAAATCTCACGTTTGATATATATGTAAAATCTCTTCTCTCAAGCAACAAAATAGTTAAAAGGGAAGGCATTATTCTGGAAGGTGTTGTCAATTATGTCATACTTCATTTCTTGTGAATTTGAATCACCAACTCCATAGGATGAACTATTAAAGGATGTTTCTTCCAAGTTGATGTCCCAGGGTAGCAGCCCGGTCGAGTTGTCACCAGGCAGAAACTCGATGTCGTTGTTTGGCAGCGAGTAGTAGGAGGACGGTGCCTCCATCACTGCATCAAGCGGAAAATGTGAGGTGGTGTGTTTTGTTGTTGTTTCTGTGGCGTCCTGATCTGGCTTGGTCTTGTGAAAAACTCTGCATAAAACCCAATCCTCCTGTAGAATGATATAAAGAGTATCTTTATCATTACACACTTTGTATATATATATCCATACATATATTTATATATATATAGTTCTTACAACTAACTTACCTTTCAAAAGCTCTTCTATCTTGTTTTGGTTTTTTCCCTCATTTAATTTGTTTTGGGACAAATGTTTTTCTTTCTTCTTATTCTCTAGTTTGTTGTAAGTTTACTTAAATAAACTTGTAAAGATGTGCTTGATAGGAGCATAAACTTTAAATAGTGATTCATGCATATTCTTAAACCATAAATAATGCTCCATTATAACTTACGCACTCAACAGAATGTTAAAAAAATGTTGTCTTCTGTTACCTCTAACTTTCATTTTCTTGTCTTTTTAGAATGGTTATGTTTCTTGTTTTTAATGAATCACGATGTAGTTTTTATCATAAGTTTCACATATTTCCATCCTTCAAATCTTCATACTCCATGTTTGTTTTACTTAAAAAGAAAAAGAAGATGGGAAGGAATAATCATAAATTAACTTCAACTACGCCCTGAGAAATAAGCCATATCTGCAACATAAATTAAGTTATTAGAAAGCCAAAACAAGAAAAACAATGAATTGAAATTTATGGTTGAAGTTAAGAATGGAATAGATAGAAGACATAAAAATAATATTTAAATTATATATATATATATATGAGATTGTCTGTTACTATATGAGAATGAGACTGTAGTAGGTTAAGGTTGGGAGGCTGCAAATGTATAATTAATTATGTAAAATTTAGGGTCAAGGTTGAGATTAGAGTACAATGTAATGAAATAATTATATATATATAAAAAGAATGAAAATAGGTGCCTTATGGAAACCCTAATTGGGCAGTTAAACACAATGGAATTCCAATTTGAACGAGACCAAGTCTAAAAGATAAATTTGATTGAACTAAAGTTTTGGTTGGTTGTCTTATTATTACTGTTATCATCATTATCATTAAAAATAAAGTCAATTTTTATTTTATAAAGTAAAAAAAGTGAACTAGTTACTAAATGCACCAAGTTTTCAAAAATAAAAAATAGACTATAGATGGATTACCAAAGTGGATAATAAGTTTTATGCTAGTTGAGCTACCTAAATTCGTATATTGTGATCTTAACTTTTTCTTCTTATGTGATTGATGCACATTAGCTCTAACTTACAAACAAATGATAGCTATATCTAACTTAAGCATGAGGATTTTACCTCCCTTTCTTTAATTTCTATCATATCAAGATAGATTCAAACTTCTAACTTTTTGGTCAAATGTATATCTTATCTAATTAAACTATTATCAAGTTTGACATTCTAAACTCTCTTATTTAAAATATATATTTACTGTATATTATGAGAAAGACGACCCCTACATTTTTCCATTTGTTTAAATATGCTGTAATATTCTTTCTTCCATAAATTTTCCAAATTACCCTTAAAGTAGAAATCAATTAGTATATTTTGGATGGAAATAGATAACTAGAATATGGTGTGTGTTTGGGTACCAATTTTCATTCTAGCTACTGTCATATACTATTTCAGATCTTGATTTTCAACCAAAACTCCAACCGATGTTGAAGTGTTTCTAAACATTTCTCTTTCTTGTGTGAGTATGGTGGGAGACAATCTAATAAGTAGGCAAGAAAAAGTACTAATAATGAGGGGGAAAAGAGAGATAGGAACCTTTGGGGGCATATGTGGAGTTTCAATTCGAAACTCATGCATGATCCATCCTGTTTTGATCCCATTTGGAGCTCTGTTTTTATAAAACACCAAAGTTTTTCTCATTCCTACAATCTCTTTTCTTGTTGGGTCCATCACCAATCTATCTTTTCCTGTTGCCTTCCAGTAGCCAGCTGTTGTTGCTCGATTGGTTCGAAAACCCGTCGAGTATTTTCTATCTCGAAAGCTGAAGAAGTACCACTCATTTCCATTCAACTTGGCTACGTCTAACCATTATCCATTGAGAAAATAGAGTTATAATCACACTTGAGTTATTTGACATTGGATCATAAGCATGAACTAAGTTGTCAAATTTAATTTGTAAATATATATAATAATGTAATGCATTTTAAAAAGACATATTAGATTTATATGCTATTATTCAATATAGTTTTTTGAAAAAAAAAAAAAAAACTAAAAATATAAATATATAGACTTCTAATTTCAATATCTACCAAAAGTCCACAAATGAGCCTACATGAAATTGATTATATTTGTTAATTTATGTAAGTACTACTTTGAATTTCTAGATACTAGATTTTTCTTTCTGAAAAATAGATATCTATTAAGGTCTAATGTATTGAGAGAATAGAGAATGACATTATGAAAAATAATTTAAATCATATAACTTAGTATTTTGATATCATATGTTAATTAAGTCACCATTATATATAAAAAAAAAATTGAACTTTTCGCTAAAATAATAGCCTATTGTACTTTTTTTGGTATAAGCTGGAAATTAAAAGGATTATATGTTAATTATCACATGTATATATTTTATAAATAATTTAAATATTTTTGTTATTTATAACAAATTTTCTTTATTAAATACTTGGAGGAGAGAACTATTTTGAAAACTTATTTCAAGCAAAATTCAATGTACAATCCAACCCTATTTTAACTTTACATTAAATAATTAAGAAAGAGAACACATAAAATAACATATGAATGTATATGTGTATGTATGTATAAATTAAAAAAGGATGATGTGGATGAAAATGTCAAGGTCTCAAATAGGTACAACATTTGTAGTATATATATTGGTATCATAGTCTAGATAGGCTACAATATTTAACTATAATTTATATATATATATATATATATAATATATATATTTGTTCATTTTGTTATATTTAAGAACAATCCTTTTATTGTTATTATTATTATTTTTAGTCTTTTATATATCTAAAAACATACAAAAATGTGATAATATACTATAAAAAATGATCCAATAAAATCAACCAATTTAGAAGACTAACACACATCTAAGGTATTTCTTGTTAACTCAAAACTCACTTCACATCTATTCCTAAAAAAGTGAAAATAATTATGAGTACTCAATTAGAAAAGAGACTTCAACAATGGAATCTAATAATATTATTATTACATATTTATATGTCACATTGTGTAATAATAATATGAATTATCCATATAGTACTTTTATATGATAAAACAACTGGTTAATGAATGAAAATAAATGTATGAATCAACAAAGAAAACAAAAGTAGGGGACAATAATCCTTCCATAAATCATTTGCATGTTGAAAAAATAAATGCATGAGTCAAATTTCTCCATTTTTCTTCTGAAATGATCAGTCAGGTTTTGTGAGAAGAGAACAAAGTTGGTATTTGTATATTTGTTTATGATATAATAATGGCATTCTTGGACAAATATGGGAAATAGGGATTGGCCTCTTCATTTTCACAAATAGTAATTATTTCATTGTCTTCATAATTGCAAGACAAATATTTTATGGCATTATATATATATATATATATATATACATTTTAATTTTCTATTTTTTTAAAATTTTAAAATTTTAGTTATTATAAAACCGTTCAAATCACACCATTTATTCTCTAATCTCCAAAATAAGTTTTAGAATCAACTATTTTTTTTAGTTCATAAGGTTTGAAATTTATGTCGAGATTTAGTTTTACTTGAGTTTCAAAATTGTGCAATGGAATCTCGAACTTTTGAAAAATACTTAACTTTGGTCTCTTTATTGACCGTAACCGTCAAAAATAAGTAACGGAAGCTAATATGGCAATCATTTAAATAAAAATATATGATAATGATAGTAATTTTTTTTTAAAAAAAAACTCTCTCTCTCTTCTCCTTTAACCCTAGTCCAGCGAAGCAACCGTCCCCCATCTCGGGTCGTCGCCCATAGTTTCAATTTTCTTCATCATCATCAATGTTAAAAAAGAACACACTCCTCCCCCATCTTTAATTTCTTCCCCAACAAACCCACACCCTCATCTATTTCTTTTCAAACCCTCTTCCCCTTCGTCGATATGAAAATAACTCACCAACATCCTTAATCAAGATATTAGAGGTTCGAATCTTCTCTTACATATTTTTGAACTCAACAAAAAAAGAAAGAAGAAAGAAGAAGAATAGGAGGCAAATGATAAAGATTAAACATAACTCTAATATTGATTAAAACATCAACACAATACTTATTATTGTCCATTTTATACTCAAAGGGTTCGAGAATACCCAAATTGTACTCCAATATTGTATTCTATAAAAATCAATATAATCAAACAATCATGGTAAATAAGAAAACTAATCAAATATGGCATGAAGTTTAAGTTTATTTTATGTTGCATGAAAAATATATTTATATTTATGACGCGACAGTCAGCTGTCAGCTGATATCGTGTTCAGTGATGAATTATCTCGTGCAACATGATATGTACAATACCTTTAATTTGAATCGTAACGTATAATAAGGTGGGGTCCATGGCGCGTTTCTTACCTCTAACTCCATAATTATTAAATTCCTCCCCCCTTTTCTAACTTGGGTAGTGAAATCCTCATAGATTAGGGTTTTAGGGAAAAAAAAAAAAAACAGTGTTTCTTCTTCTTATGTTTTTCTAATAATAATAATATAGCAACAATTTACATAATAATTTTATATACAAGTTGAGAATGGAGAAACGTATTTCTTCTACGGAAAAAAAATTAACTGATAAACCTTCTTCCAATACCAAGTTTAGCTCAATAGTTTTTGATAAAACATGGATTATCATCATATTAAGCCTCCATTATTCATAATATCCATGTCTGATGCAATAGTTGTAAAACTCATACAAAAAAAAGTTAAAAGAAGAAAAGAATTATGGATTTCAAAAGATCAATATGCAATAACTACACAAAAATAGAGCAGCCCAAAATATAAACACAAAACAAATACTACAAAATTAAAACCCCATTACAAAAATCTTATCAATTTTTAAAAAATGATCTCACCAATTAATCATGTTGTAAAAGGAAATTACAAAACATACCAGGAAGTTGCCAAGGCTCACAAGTATGCAGATCAATCTCCACCAAAGTGCCTTTCAAAGCTTCTTCATTTCCAATTTTTTTATACAAATAGTGACAAACCAACTCTTCATCACTTGGATAAAACCTAAACCCTGGAGGAAGACTTGCTCCAATATCTTTCAAACCCATTTTTTTTCCTTACAAAACTCTCTGATCTCTCTCTTTCTCTCAAAAAAAAAAAAAAAAAACTAAAATATTGTGTATAATTGGGAGAGAATCATAGAATATGAAAAGGGTTTTTTGTATTTTTTTTTTCCTCTTCTCAAAAGTGCTTTTGTATGAAGAGATGAAGAGAAGTCATTATTGCTTATATAGAGATAATGGAGGAAGACATGTGGCTAAAATACCTTAAATTATGGAAGAGAGAGAGCGAGGGTAAGAATTAAGTTGGTTAAATTATGAAGCTTTCACAAAAAAAAACCAAAGTTATACGAAAGCTTTAATTCACAGAGGGAAACGTCTACTTTGAGGATTAAACAAAATTTTAATAAGTAAACACAAGTGTTTAATGATTTGTTGAATTTTTTGTACTTCAAATTGTTGAAATATATGTTATTATTACTTAAAAAAAAGCTAAATTATTCCATTTACGAGTATTTAGTTCAACTAGTGAAAGACATATATTATTTCAATTTTATAAAGCTAAATTATTGAATCAAATCAAACTAAAATTTTGATATTTATCAATATAATATAATGTGTTTGGTTTGGTTTACATATTTAATAATAATTTTTTTTTTCATTAGTTTGAGTTAGAAAACTTGAAATCGAACCAAACATGAATTGTATAGTGAGTGATATTTATAGATTTTTTTAATATTAAATCGACATTTCTTGTAAAATTGAAAAATTGAATTGCCTAAAATAGAATTTTGAACTGAACTAATAGTTCGGTTTCAATTTGAATCTCAAACAGAATCAAAATGTAAGTTTAAATGTTCCATTTCAAATATAAAGTTAAAGAAAAGAAAACAACAATATTGGACATGTTTTGCTGTTATGCAAAAGTGTGACTAAAATTGATTTATCAAAGTTTAGACATGTTTGGAATATCTTCTAATTTAAGCATTACATTTTCTTTAATGTTCAAAGTAATATGTTATTATAGCTTACATTTTGATAAACTTTCATAATACTTATTCTTTTCGTTACACTACATTTAAACATGATTGTAGTTTATTTTTAAAAACGATACTCGAAGATTTGCACGAGAGAATGATACCCTTGTTAGACTTACTTCCATGACCTAGTTAGGTTTGCTATGAAAACTACTTAAAATCTTTTCCCTATCAATCTAGATGAAAATTTTATTTCATTTGGGCCGAATTAAAAACTAATTCTAAAAATCATGAAAATCTTGAAATTTTCTGTTCTTCTAGGGTTGCAATCACATCTTAGGGCATAACTAGCTTATAGGTACAAGTTTTGCACACTTCCCAATTTCTTTACATTCTGATTAGGTTTCAACCATATTCTTCTCACAACATGGGCACAATTTTTTGCACTTCCTAGCTACTCTATATTTTTTAATCTAAAGGGTTGCAAAATATGTACATTGGGCCTATATATATATACATTTATAGGTTTATGCAAATGGCATAAAAACACAAGAATGGCTAAAAAATTGACTTTGTTTGCACATATTTTGCATTGTTTCTCTAACCATGGCTGAGACACATGCTTGAACTTGTTTTTACATAAAATCACTCATAAAGCTTTCAAATATAAAGAGATATATATATTCTTTTATGAATTATGTGTAAGTTTTTAACCAAGCCTAATAATTCATCAAAAGAAAAGTTATCAGCTGTATCGCCAAACGTAACAATATCTGTCACCTTCATTTTTAGTTGATCATATCGCTACTTCATACTAATTGTGACAATACCATCACTTTTTTTCCTTGAATTATTGAATGTAAAAATAGTTATACAATTATACATATCACGCATAAGGTCTAAAAACAATTAGGGAAATCAGTTAAACTTTTCTAGGAGAGGTTTTGGTTCTTTCGTTTTCAAACTTGCCATCATATTAAATTCTTATAAAGGTTTTAGATTTGTTGTATTTTGATTCAAACTTGGAACTTAATCTCTAAATTAAGGTATTTTTAAGTAAAATTTTGGTCCATGCGGTCACTTTTCATTAATGTTTACGACATATATAACTGTTATGGATGGATTCTAGAATAAAGGTAAAATGGTCAAAGAGGAGAGTAAAAAACTGAAGTAATAGTCCTAAGAACAAATGAGCTTGATCGGTTGGTTGAACCTCTTATGTTACTCTAAGGACCGACATAGCCTAAGTCTTAAGAGATGAAACTGTAGTACACTTAGTAAGAATGTTGGACTGGTTGGCCTAACCCGAAAGAAGATTTGCACGCAATTTGTCCAATGTATAACCCTTATTAAGATGAGAAAAAAAATAATTGTGGATAAAATAACTAGGCTAAAAAAAAAAAAAAGAGCTAAGAGTCTCTAAGTCAAAATAACCTTCAAAGTTAAAATTGTCGAGTTTAAAATTTTGAAAAAAACTTAGATATAGTTGGGTTGCACCCATCTCTTTCACTCGATGAAAAGTTGACACTGCTTTATGGATTCTTTATTTCGAATTTTTTTGGTACGGAAAGGAAAAGACTGGAAAGAATGGACAAGAGATGAAAATCCCCCTACCGATCAATGATAGATGAATGATAGAAAAATTTCCGGATCAAAACCTTACTTTCCTTCGGTCTTTTTACTTAGACTTCGGCGAAGGGGAGGACGAAATTGTCCGAACCCTTGTTTTTTAGTTAGGTTTAAGTCTGACGAGAATAATATTCTACAACGAGCAATTCATTTATTTTTAAACTGACCCATTTACTATCTATTATTTGATTGACTAATCCTTTATATTGCAATGGCTGAAGAGTCAAATGTTTTGACAATTCCTAAAGGGGATGAATCAAAATAATTTTGAATGAGTGTTCTCGATTTTTTTCATCTATATTTGAAAATGAGACTTAGTTGCAACCTAACTTATAGGCTACAACATGTTAGTATTGCTTAATTTTTGTTTTGAAGATGGGGTGAGTTTAAAATGGAGAGACCACTTTCCCCTCATATTTTATAATTTATTTTAAATCTCTTTAATTTTTAAAATTATTGTTGTTTTTTATTTGGATCATATTTGAATTAGGCTATTAGACTTGCTTTAATTAATATTAGAAAAATTATTATAAATGACATAATTATTAAAAATATTTATAAAATATATCAAAATTTCTATCTATGTCTATTAGTGTCTATCATTTACAAAATATGAAATTTTGCCACATTTTTGTAAATATTTTGGTTTATTATACTATATTTGAAAATGTTTCTACTAAAAGTTACTTTTTTGGTTATGTGTCATAAAAAATAGGTACATTTGAATTCCAAGATTTCGAATGAGACATTTTATTTTCGAGTTCTTAAGCATTTTCTTAATGAGAGTGAGAGACAGATAGTGAAGGAGAATGAAGAAGAGGGGAACGAGAAAGAGAATGAAGAAGAGAGGAACGAGAAAGAGAATGAAAAATAAAGAGAGAGAGGAGGGAAAATATCAATACCTTTTTCTTATAAATCATATATTGTCATGTTAATTAGCCATCTTTTTAAAATTCGATAATGTCTAAAATAGTATTTTCTTGCATCTCCACTTTTATCATATACATAAAAATTGAATTTAAAATATTTTTTAAAAAATTAATAGAATTTTCCATACACCAATTTACAATTGACCGATTTAGTAGAATGTGCAAAGATATGTGTTATATAAGTTGCACGAACATCTTTTTCTTTGAGACATTAGCAATTTTAGAAATAATAATTAAATATATAATAATATTTTTATAAAAAATATAAATATAGCAAAGTCAATCAACGATAGATTTATCAATGATAGAAGTCTTTCGTTGATAAACTATGAGGGTCGATTTGATAAGATAATTATTAAAAGTAGATAGTTTGAATGTTAGGGTTGATATTTAAAAGAAAAAAAAAAGATTACCTCCCTAATATAGCTTGGATTGTGACAAAAGGGATCCACTATTATTTGAACACATGGAAGAAAATGGAATCCTCCTTACTTGGCATGTTGTTGCATGTATTTTGTCTCTCTTGCTCATTGTTATATTCATCAACTTTGTTGATTTTGGAAAACAATTCACCATTATTTATTATTCAATTGTTTTTTTATATCAAAATTCAATATTGAAATCAAATTCTATGTGTATCGTCCATAGATTTAATATAGGTTTTGGGAGTTTGAGTTCCTCGTTAAAAGTCATTCTCTTTCTATAATTTATATAAATTCTAAAATTTTCTGACTGGTTCGAATGATTTGAGATTTTTTTTTTAATTTTAATAATTTTCACAAAAACAGATTAAAATACAATTCAGAAAGGTGTATTTTTTTTTATTTTTTATTATTTAGATTTGGTACACAATCGCGGATCTTGGTTGTTTAGATTTGGTACCAATATTTCAACAATTTTTGTTTAAGATTGTACTTTTATATTTAGTGTACCAAATAACACTTTAAAAAAAAATACAAGATTTATGGTTTATCGAAAATAAAAATCATGATTTCAGAAACATATAAAAGAAAAATTGTAGAAAAAGAGAAGAAAGAAGATGGAAAGAAAGGGCGAACCTATGATATTTAAAAAAAGGGTCGAGTTCATGGCCTTTTTGATTTTATGTTATATTTATGAAAATTAACTATTGAAAAATTATTTTTGAGTGTTTACCCATCACTCCAAATTTTCTCAAAATAAGTTATTTTTTAGATTAAACACTTAAAAATATATTTAAAAAACCCGGTTGTTTGATAAATGATAAATGCATGCTCTAACCTCTTTAATCTTTTGAGTCGTCTCACATCTTATGCATTTACTTTTTCAATTTTTCGTTTCTCTGATATCAAACCTTCCATTTATGAAAAAACAAAAATCACGCGCAACTCAAATACAACCAAACTTCATTTATATAACTTTTAGAATTTTTGTTTTGTTTTTATATACAAAGGGTTTTAACTTAGGAAAGTTACGTGAATAATGCAATTTTTGAAACTAATTACGAAAATATAGTTGTTTTCAAACTAATTACCAAAATATAGCTATTTTAATTTTTTCTCTTTTCAAGACTCGCCCCCTTTATTTCTTTTTTCTTTTTTTCCCTTTAAACGCAGTTGAACAATTCTAATATCCTTTTAAAATTAACTCTTATTTATTACAACAAATAAATTTTATTTTGTTAACCAAATTAAATTCTAAATTTTTAATTTAATATCCATTTGTTTCTCTCTAATGAATTTTTTCTTTTGTTTCAAAATCAATTTGATTGTTATTTAAATTTGTGGAAAATGTATATCCATAGTATTTTTAAATTGATGAAATTTCGTTTAAATTTTTTCTTTAATTTTTATATTTATGTTTACGTTAAAATTTTAATTTATGAATATTTATCGTTGTAATCACTAGTGTTGTATTAATTGAAGACCATAAACTCATAGAAAGTGTTTTTTATTTGAAAATAATGAAAAGATTGATTAAAATTAGTCGTTACAATTTTTTTTTGTTACCGAAGTTAATTAAAATATTATCAGTATATTGGTTAGATTTAAATTATATTCATAGACCCTACAATATAGGTAAAATTATATTAATCATGCATTTTTGTCAAATTAATTACCAAAATGTGGTTTTTTTAAACTAATTACGAGAATATGGTTGTTTTAATTTTTTTTCTTTCTCTTTCATAGGGAGAGTTATATTTCTATTTCCATTTTTTTCATTTTCACGCCATTTAATTTAATTTGAAAATAATATCTTTATTAATTAAGTTTTATTATATATAACAAATAAATTATATTTTTAACTATTTTAAATTCTAATTTTTTAATTAAATACCCATTTATTTTTTCTCTTCCATGAAAAAAAATTATTTGTTTTATGAAAACCAATTTTATTGTTATTGAAGCTTATTGAAAATATATATTCATTGTATTTTTGAATTGATGAAATTTTGTTAAACTTTTTTCTTTAATTTTGAAATTTATGTTTACGTTAATTTTCTAATTTATGGATTTTTATTATTGTAATCCACTAGTTTTATATTAATTGAAGGAGGTAAACATGTAGTAAGTGCTTTTGATTGGAAAATAATTAAAAGATGGAACAAAATTTTTAATACAATAATTTAGCAATTTTCAGTCAATGAAAAAAAAGATCAATGTGTTCCACAACCTAGACGTCGACGATTTCTAGTTGGTTGTCGTCATCGACTCTAAATCCTTTGTTGTTGTATTTCCTTCTGATTCACTTGTTGTTGTTGCTCATCTAGCTAGTTGCTCGGATACTTCTGTAGGCATTTCGTAGTACAAACGTTCATTATGTTGTCCACGACCGCGCCCATGACCATGCATATATGAAGATAAAGGATCGCTCCCTAAATCATAGTATTGTTACCCAAAGTTTGATGATGATGAACCTGCCTCTAAATTATAATATCATGTTTCAAAGTCAGTCTGACGATTGACCGACTCTTGAATAATCGACTCTTGAATAATGATATGTCGTTCCAAATGCTGACATCATCATTATTGGACTAATGTAACCATGCTCGCTTTGTCTGTGTCACGAAAGGCACTTCTTACATATGTTGGTCAACTGCTTCCGATTGATCAGACACTTGCCGATTGATCAGACACTTGCCCTCGAGCACGTCTCCTTTGAACTGGAGCAGGTACAATAGGGACATCATATATATAGTGAATATTCTCCATGTACGTTATCGCTGCATATATTTAGGACGTGTTGGCATATATTTAGGACGTGTTGTGGATTATCTGCAACATCTTGAAGTCTACTATTGTTCGATCTCTGTTAAATATTAAACTGAATTAGAAAGCATTGAAAATAAATTTATACTAAAATAATTAGACAATATTTTTAACTTAACCCAATAAGACATAAAGTGTAAGCTATTTTCTTAAAGTTAAAATAGAATAAATACACTTTAATAATCTTGAATACATACTTGTCCAATCAAAGTCATAACCCTTCATCTTCATTCTCCAGACCCGTTGCAACAATCTTCATTCTTCATTTTTCATTTTTGTTTTTCGTTTCTCATCTTCAATTTTGAAATTCTTCCTTTGTATCCATTTTTCTTTTTTGATCTCATCTTCTATGAACGGGCAAACCCTAATCTTTCCACCTTGAAGCGGACAAATCTCAATCTCCATCATTTTCCATTCGAAGTTTCAGTTTCATCTTCAACTTTATCATGCATTTTCAAGAAAAAACTTCATCATGCATTTTTAAGAAGAATATAAATATTTGAACACGCAAATACTATCTTCATTTTCTATCTTCCATCTTTGATTTTCAAGTCTACAACCTGCAATCTCAAATGCTTGGGGTGGAAGAACAAAAAACCTTCACTCACAACAAAAAAATACAAAAGTTATCTCTCAAGGAAATTTTAGTTGTGTTTTTTCTAAAAGTTATTTAATAAAATGCAAGTGAAATTTGAGAGATTTTATATAAAAACACAACCGCTTAGCCTATTTTATTGGAAAAATAAATTCAATTTTCAAAAATAAATTAAGATCTAATACGAACACTAATTTTAATTTCTAAATTAAAAGATTCAACTTATTTTAAAATAAAAAAGGGTTGAGATTTAATTTCCAAATAATAAAAAAATGTTGAGATCTTAATACAAAAACTAATTTTAATTTTCAAATTCAAAATTTGAAATAAAATTAATAATATGATTATTTTGAAATAAAAAAAAATAAAGTTGTTAAAGTTCTCAACCGTGAAATAAAAAAAATGAACAAAGTTGTTGATATATTTTAAATCCCGAGATATTAGGAAGATGTTATGATAGGGTTCTCTACGCTATTAACCGATTGAGATTAATTACATACGCATAATCGTAATTGCATAACACAAATTAATTATATTGGAAAGACTTTTGATAAACTCATAACTGTATATCACAAATTAATTACACATAAAAGATTTTTGAGAAGAACGCAATATATTGAAATAATTACAGTAATTATACTTTTAAACCACTATTGCTAGAAATTATAATTTAATTAATGTTATGAAATCAAGTTAACATGTTTTGGTTTAAAAGTCCAATTAATGTAATTGTTTTTTAATTTTAATTCATTTACACCATTGCATGAATTAATGATATTGAACTAATTATATATGTATACAATATAATATTTTTAGAATAAGTTAATTAAAATTTCATATATATATACCATACAATATTTTTAGAATAAGTTAATTAAAATTTAATAAGAAACATTTGGTAAACAAATAAGGGAGTTCTCACTTTAACAAAAAGGCATAAGAAAATTTTAATTTAAAATAATAATTTTGTTATTTTTGTGATTGAACGAATGAATATTATTTTGATATTAAAACCCTATTTTGAAATAAAATCAATGGTTGAAATTCTCCTAACTTCAAAATAATAATTGTATTATGTTGAATTTGCATTTTAAAATCAATAGTTGATATGCTCCGATTCGAAAAATTAATAATTTGGTTATTTTAAAATATAAAATTAATGTTGAGATTCTTCTCGTTTCAAAATAATAATTTGGTTATCTTGATATTCAAGTCATTAATGTTATTTTGAGATAAGATAGCAAACAAGTTGAGATTTTTTAATTTTGAAATTCAATTAATGTTATTTTGATATAAAATCTATCGTTGAGATTCTCAAATTCTGAAAAATAATAATTTTATTATTTCGAAATTCAACTGAGTTATTTTGAAATTCAAATTCAATTTGGTTATTTTGAAATGAGTAAGATTGAATAAACTTATTAAAAGTTTGAATCATTAGTTGAGTCCCAAGATATTAAGAAAAAAGTTATGACATGAGTCAGTGGCGGATCTAGAAATTTTACGTAGGGGACACCGGACACTATATAATAAACACAATAAAAATATTAAAAAAATATCTCGACGTTTCACTCATACTCCAATAACATTCACTACATTTGTAGTAATAAAGAAATACTGACAATTTCACATGATTGTTTTTGTAATGTAAATATGTGAATTTAAAATTTGTATACAAAAAGGAAAAAAAAAAAAGAATAATATATTTTTCATGGAATATTGTTGAGGAAGTGGAAGTTTGAATCACCGATTTTGTTGCATTTTTTTTTTTTTGTTAGCTAACAAATGATGTGTAGGAAATAAGTTAGAGTTATATATGAGTTTTTTTCCTCTTTTAATAAAAGAGCACTTGCAAAAATATCAAAATAAGTTATAGTAATTAAATTCATAGCATACACACTTTATTATTTGCGAAAATGGCAAAAACAAAGCCCAACCCACACATCAAGAGGTAAAATGTCATAAATGTCCTCGTTACCTATATACGTTTGATACACCTAATACACCTGATACTTCTTGATACACCCGATACATTTGATTGATACACTTGATGCACCTGATAGTCTTTGATACATTTGATACCTTTTGATACACACTTGAAACATTACTAATATATGTTTGATACACCTGATACACTACAGATACATTTAGTATTTTTCACTTATACAATTGATTGATTAAATGCACTTGATATGCTTGAAGTCCTATTTATACACTTGATATACACTTGTAAATTTGATTCATACTTGATAATGATTAACAATATATTGTTGATATACTTGATAATGATACACTGAATTATATAATTCATATACTTAATAATACTCTAATGAACTGGATAAACTTTGAAAAAACGAAAATCACATAGTAAGTATGTGAACCAACTAATACATATAATATAAGTATATCAAAACATTGATATACGAAATTGAGACAAAGTAAAACCAAAAAATTAATATAAAAAAATAAAACAAAATCATTTGGAATCAGATTCAACTCAAAATACACATCGAAGGAAAAAAAAATCACAAATGAAGTTAAATTACTCCGATCAACAATCATTATATTATATTTCATATTGCAATTATTATACTATTAATATTTTAAAATTAAGATTAAGATCGAAAAAATCAATAAATTTTTTAGTATAAGAATAAACAATTTGTTATATTTGCAAAATTTTACCTTATGCAATTTTCTTTTAAAAATATATTGATATTTGGAAGAAAAACTATTTCATAAAAATAATTATAGTAGATGCGATTTGAACTCACAACCGAGATTATTTAGGGGCACAACCAATACAGCAAAAGTAGAATTTAGGCAAAATAAAGCTAAATTTAATATAATTGTAATCTAACACTTCAAAATTAATATTAAAATACAAAAATTGATAATGTGAGGGAGGCACGTGCCCCCTGGTCCCTTAATAAATCCGCCCTTGACATGGCTTCTGCAAGCTCAGAGAATGAGTTATACTATATCTTTTCTAGGTCAAAAATAATTAAAAGCTGAAAAAATACATAACATAAATTAATTACAATGTAGAAACGAAATAATTTCAGTTGGAAAATGGGATATTTTGGTATTTAATAAAATATTATGTACGTGCAAAAAATGCTATTTGCTAAAATTCAAAAGAAAAAGTAATTTTGTTATTTTCCAAAATGACCCTTAGAAACGATGTTATATCTCTTATGATTCTTGGGGACTTTGGGCCAACTTTTGGGCTTGGACTTAAATTAATAAATTTTAAAATATAATATTTTTTTATTTAAGTTTGACCCAAAACTTTTAATAAATTTAAGTTGGTCTACTTTCAAGCTCAACCTCGACATGACTAAATTTGATTGGATGTGCTACTCAATCTAGTATTTGTTGATCAATTTTAATTAATGATCGGTCAATTTGTGATTTGTCGAAATTTTTTAGTCAATAGCCCCTAATAAAATATGTTATTTATAGGACATATGACACGTAGAGGGTGGATTATATGAAGAGATTAAGAGTGTATGATTTTAGCACACATGGGGTAAGTGGATGAAGAGCCGTATACCTAGCATGAATATCTTAACTTGTGGATCTGGAAGTGAGAGCCGTTTCCTAATGGAATTCCAAGCAAATTCTCTAGAGCGTCCACTAAAATGAGATATACATACATGACCTTAAGGCACAGACATTTTAGAACTTCACTTGAATATGTTGTGTGTGCAATCTTCTTAGAAGTAAAGTTTAAAACCACGAGTTACTTTACAATATTCTAAATTATTGTCACTACGTGAAGGTTCAAGTCATAAGACACCTTTGCTTAAGCACAATATTGTACATATAGACACTGCTCGATGAAAATGTTCCAAAAAATTTTAAGTGGGGGGTTGATAGTAAATTTTTCAAGTGGAGGATCGTTGATGAAAATTTTTGAAGAAAATCTAATTATTACAAAAACACATTTTGCTTGTCCCATGTTACTATGACATCATGGTGAAAGTTTCTTCAAATATCCACACAATTATTTGTAGGTTTGAGTCCTAACGGGGACATCTAAGTTTTGGAAGAGAAAAGTAGATAGGCAAAAGTGGATTTGCTAAGATCACAATGCCTGCATCGTTGTACACGATTATTTTATTATGGAAACGACGGGGCTGTACGAAATTATTTGAACAAAAGATCAAAGCTGCAAAATGTCTTAAAGAAAGCGAGATTCGCGATTCAACCTTTTTATCTTAACTTGTTTTTATTTTGCAGTAGGCGAATTGACCAAACGATTTGATCATTAGTGAGCTATTCTGTATGTGATTAAACCAGGTGAGCAAAACTGTACGCGATCTGACTAGTAGGCTAGATAGCATGTGTTCTGTCTAGGCGAGCTAGATGCAAGGCGAGATAGCACACATTTTGTTTAGGTGTTCTATCTAGGTGATACTCCTTCTAAGCGTTACAACAAAATTTCTGTAAAACATCGCTAAAATACCGTACTAAAAAATACCTCACTTAAAAAACTTTACTCTAAAAGGTACCCTAAAAAAGTCATTATATATAAAATGTTATTTGGTTTGAATTAATTCTTTAATAGGACAATTATACGGTTTGAACAAACGTTTGGTCTTATACATCTATTTCAAGAATCTAATTATTGTAAATCTGTGGGCATAGCTTTATAATATATATAATCTACCCACGACAACCCAACAAAATGGTATTGGTTTGAAAATTATTTAGATGTTAAAAATTTTGTAAAAAATGTAACAAAATATCACAATCTATTTGTGATAGACTATACATAGAGCAAAAATCGATAATAAATACAGATAATAGTTTATCTTATCTATCACGATCCATCATAAAAATTTAAATCATGACGGAGAACATGGGGTTATGATAAAAGGTTGAAAATACACAAACATATGCTTACAATTTTGAAATTTGATTCTAAGTACTGTTAATTGATAGAGAAAAGGTTGAAAATTTGTCATGTGTTAATAGTATTACCAAGACATTGTGTCCAAATTTGTAACTTATTGGGTTTTGGACTAATCCAATGTATAAAAATTCTTGTTCATGACATGATAGTGATATATATTTAGAATGACATGATAGTGAAACGGTTATATTGTTCATGATTAAATAAGAACATTTCATTTTATTTGTTTTTATATGTAATAACCTAATATTTAGGGATTTGTTTTTGTTGTAATTAAGCACTTTATCTTGAAAATGATGTGTAAGGAACGTGTAACGTGTTATCCTCAGGATCTAATAGGAACATTGATTTTGTTTTGTTGTATTGATGTAACAATTTTTGAGTAAATTAGATCAAATATGTTGATTTTATTAGCTTTTATTTTTTAACTTGAAATTCCTCACATTTTACATTCCACAAAACTAGCATTTTTTTTGTTCTATATCTTAAAACGGATACAATTTTAGAAAACTTATAATTTTGTTTTCTCGGGGTCAATCTCGACTGAGATTAGAGGTGTACATAAGTCACACGGGTTGGAGAAAAATTATGGACCAACCCAAAGTATTCAAGTTGGCAAAAATAAACCATATTGATTCAATATGTCAACGTCAACTCAACCAAATCTCAAACTCAATAAATTCATATTGGATTGACGGATTGGTTTTTTTTTTTTTCTTCTCCTCATAATTTAGACAAAATTTTATATTGTTTTTCATTATGCAATGCCAACAAATTATCTTTCAAGGTATATATATATATAATATATATAATTTCTATTCATATTGTTTTTCAAATTTCAAGTATACAAGTTCTATTTAAAAGAAGGTTTTGTCTTAGATTTTAGGTTTATTTATACACATAATCAGGTTTATCGAGTTAACCCGATCGCTTACTTGCACAATCCGGCAACCCGACTTAACTTTTGTTTCTTCAATTTTCGAATCCAACTTAACCAAATACAAAATTTAACCCAATCCAACCCTTACGGTTTGAGTTGGGTAATCCGAGTTGGTCGGGTTACCGTTTTTTGAACACCCCTAGCTTAGATTCTTTTCAAATTTTTAAAACTCTTTGAAGGATTTATCTTAGTCTCTCTTGGTAGCGTGCATTGACGAGATCATACTACATAATGCCTATGTTTTATTAGCTCGGGACCATCTCCGACAACTTTGGCTCGGGATCATTGACATAATTGGGAAAATTGACAATATCATTGACATAATGCTTATATAGTTGGATCTTGGGGCACATTGACTCAAGATATCATTGATATAATTGGAAAAATTGACAATATATTGACATAATGCTTATGTTTTTGGATCTCGGGGCCATCTCGAGGCAACTTTGGCTCTGGATCATTGATTATACAATATTAATTTTTGTATTAATTTGAATGTTATTGTATGATCTCGGATCAAATAAGACTTTAGAACAAATAAATCACAACAAGGACTTTTGTGACAAATTTGGCTCGAAAAGAGTTAATCTCAATTTCAATTTTTTAGTGAAAAGCGCACTCTCTTTGTGATGCATTCAATCGAGAGAGACCGAAATAATCCTCAAAGAGTTTTTTAAAATTTGAGAAATTCCAAAAGAATCTCGTAATTGATCTCGACTAAGATTGACCCTAAAAAACAAATTTACGAATTTTCTAAAACTGTGCTACTTTAGAAATATAAAACAAAAAAGGTGCTAGTAATTTTGTCAATTTGCCTCTTTACATCTCCATTTTGTGCTTACACTTTTACATAACAACTATTTGAGTTGAGGTAGTTACATTCGAACCGGTTTATTCTTTTATGTATACAGATGTGATCTAAACAAAAAATATGAAAATCATGATCTCAAAGTATAGAAACACATTTGAAAATAAAGTTGTCTTTTTGTAGCTACTAATGGGATTAAAATGGTATATCTATTCGTGTATGAGTGTGACATAAACCTAATAAGAAAAATCACAATTTAACAATAAAAATATATTTGAACAAACGACCAGGTTTTTTGTGATCATATTACAACTGTGCAGATTAAAATGATATATCTTATGTATGAGTGTGATTTAGATTCTAGATATGAATCATCAGCGTCTAACGATGAGAATAAATATGTATGAATAGACAATGACATCTTTTGATTTTAAGTACCACGCTAGTTTTAATTATATATTAGTATGATTTGATTGTGGGGGGAAAGTTTGAATATAATATGAATAGAATACACTAGCAAACTTATTACAACTTAATCGGAAACAAATAGACTAAAGCCACTTAAGCTAGATGATATAATTAGGCTTAAATATGACAACGAACAAATACTTGAAAGAATCTCAAAGTTTTTCCGTTTTTCCGTTTAGATAAAAAAAAAGACAACCTGAAATACTCAAATAAATATCTATAGAAAAAACTAACAATTGTACACTCGATCGCTTTGGGTATTTAAGATTAATAAAGATAATTACCTATATATGTATATCTAACTAAAATTTATTTAACATCATAGTCCCAATTTATTTTTTCAATTTTGTTTTGTTGAAAACACATCAGGTTACTAATTAATAATATTTGGTAACTAAGTTTTCCAAATTAAAAACACTATTTCATCTTCATTATGTCATTTTCACTTTGAAATGATATATTACCGGTTACAATAATCAGTTTAATATTATGATCAACCCATAAATGAGTAAGAATTTGAAGGAAATGTCTCTTTCATATATAAGGGGAGATAATTATTTTAATTCGTAGTTACATTATACTCAAAAAGTAGGGGTCGTTATATACTAACATAATCAGTGGTTGTTTGGTGAAGTGTAATGAAATGAGTTAATATAAATTAGTATATTTATAGACTTAATCTAAAAAAATGACATTGAGGTTTTCTTTTTGTTTCTCATTTTTCAGACAATAATTCAAAATTATATAAATTTTGGAAATTAACACAATCAAGTTTTATTTTCACTTATAAAATACACAAAATAAAATATTTAAAAATAAAAATGTCAGAAAATTAATTTTTGAATAATTTATTTAATAAGATAAATATAGCAAAAAAAATCAAATATCACTAAAAAAATATAGGTAGACAATAAAGATATTGATCATTGTTTATGTTTATTTTATAAAAGAATAATTTATGTCATTTCAAATAGTAAGAAAGACGAAACAAAAAAACAACAATTATTTACCATACCCACCTCCATTTTTATTACTAAGGAAAGAAAAATATATTAAAAGCATAATAATTATAGTTGAGCAAGAGTTGTAAATATAAAAATCAAAATTTTGTCTAAAAATCACTCAATATCACTAGAAGAGATTATTTTTTTGATCAGTTTTGCAATATTTATAATTATTAATATATTAATTATGGTAAATGATAAAATTGTTTAAAAAATAATAAAATTTTATATTTTTACCAATAATAGACACGCATTGTAAATCTATATATCTATCGATAATAGATATTAAATTTTATTATATTTTAGTGTATCTTTTTATATTAAAATTTTTTCATAATTATGAGATGCAATAACCCTTCAAAGAAATAATGTGAATCATAGGAGCAAAAAAAAAAAAGTGTAACCAAACCTAGTGATGATTTGAAAATTCATTCACAAATTCAATTATATTAAGATCCCAACAAAATGTTAGCTAACCATATTTATAATTATTTGATTTTCTTTCTAGGAGGATCCTTTCATAATTCTTCTTGAATGAGGATTGTTGTTTTTGAATAATAACGAGATAGAGCTTTAATAATTTTCTAACATTATCCTCAATTTTCAACAACCCACTTACTATGTTAATTGACTATTAATTAGATCGTACAAACCATTGATTAGAAAACTCCATGAAGAGTATAGTATGTACACATTTAATATATATACAAAAGCTTTACAATCCACTACAAATAATTTCATAATAAATGTAAATAATAGAGCTTAGACTTGGATCTAAGAAAGAGCATGATGACCATTGATATTAGTATCATTTTAGTTATATATATATATGTATGATATAAAAATCATAAAGTTGAGGAAGTTTGAACTTTCTTGAACCTACACTGAATCTATCGAAGTATATATATTATAGAGTAAAAATTTCTTATATTTTTATACATGAACAAATATTCTCCTAAGGTGTGTGGAACATGATGTCCCAAGTTCAGAGATTTTGTCGAATTAATTAAAGAATAATTAAGAACCAATGAATGATTTTTTGTTTGGTAACAATAATTGGATTCCTTACTTATTTGTAAGAATCTGAATATGATCCTACTCACTACCTACGTATTTAAATATTAATAATTTGTTGTTCCAAATTATTACTTTTTGTTTTGTTCATCGACAAGAAGGCCATATTTCTTTTTGGCTCTTCTTGTGCTAATCTCTCTTTCGTATTCTTTTATAATTTTTTTGTTATAAGAATTATTTGTTAAGAGTATTTGACATATTCATGTATGTAACGTATAATTTTGTAATTCCATAATGGGAAATTGGAAAATATGATATAAACAATATGATGAATATGATGATCCTTGTGTGTTGATTATCAATTTTGTTTGGTTAATTGTTATAATATATATAAAATGTTCGAATGATGCTTGGTTGTACTTATCTTTATATATTGGTTGTGTGCGAAATAACGTGTTTTTATTTTATTTTTTTCATTTGTGTAAAGGAAAGAGGAGGATGAATTTCGATGCTTCGTCTTGCTCTTATAATATATTAATAATAAGTTAGAGTGTTATTGTAGGTTTTTTTCCTTTTGATAATAACAACTAAAACTTTATTAAACTTTTAATTAGTAAAGCCATGACATTTCAAAAGAAAATTTTTAGTTTATTAAGGTTTAGAAATTGATTTAATTTAATTTGTACCCTAAAAACCTCAAATTTATGTGTTAGTTTAACCGTGATTTAATTATTTATTGACAATAATAAGCTATCTATCACACAAAAAATTTAAGGTTATTAGTATATTTTTTAAAACAGTACATGGTCAGATTAGGGTTATGCATGTTCAAGAAATAATCTAAAGAGTCTATGACTCACTTTGCAATTGTTACTAACAACTATTAATTGTCACATCAAGCTTACGATGAAATGATATATAACTGTTCTCAACTAAATTAATTTTGGCTAATTTTTGTAGTATTATGGTTATTGACAACTATAAAATGTTAAAAAAAAAAAAAAAAGAAAGTTGAATGTCATTTTTTTCTTGTCAAGAATACATGAAGTGTAACACTTCTTGAACCTTGTCGATATTACACATGTGAATTTCATCAACTATTCACAAAATTGAAACAAATGCGTAAATATAATATGAAATTTTATGTATAAAAATAAGTTCATAATGTTTTTACAAAGAAAAACTAAATACAAGAAAAGTGTTGAACGACGAACATCCCAAAGTTGTAAATACAAAAAAACTACTAACAAAAAGCTTGGTAAAATTTTTACAAAGAAACTAAATACAACAAGTGACTGTCCCAAATAACTACATTAATTGCTACAAGTTTTGTTACTAAACTAAACGTCGGCAATCACTTGCTTTAATTTGGTAGCTTCACCACTTCAGTGAGCTTGTGCAATAATATTCATTTTAGAGTTCAACTCAAAGCATCATTGTCAATGATTATCACAACGTTAATGTAAGTCTAAGCATTAATTTCTCATGCATCATTTATAGATCAAAAGTTAAGCACTCATTAATTCTACCTAAAAGGAAACAATTAATGACATATATTAGCACCTATGAACAATTTCATACTTTAGTTCAACATAATATCACCCAAACATATCAAACAAATGAGTTCAAGTAGGTATTAGAAAGTAGATCACGATATATCTACTTAGAGTTGAACTCAATGCACCAATGTTAATGATGCTCTCGAAAATGTTCCAAAAGAATTGCTAAATCATACTTTGACTATGAAAAATATTCCTAGAAAATGGTGTAATGATACATTCAATCTAGAAACATACTAGAAGTGACTACATGTCACAAAACCACCTAAAATATTCAAAAGGTATTTAAATGACAATTATTTGACTACCAAAATGCACATTAAAAAGAGGCCAAGTAACGAACAACAAATATCACATGTTGATCTAGAGATATATAACTTACAAAAGTAAACTCATAGGTCTTTATAGAGAAGAAACCAAAAGGGGATAAAACATATATGCAGTCACCAGATAAACTAAAATCTATATGGAAAAATGAAAGTAGCTTCATGAGAAGTATCAAAATATTAAGTGACTACTAAAATGCACAAAATTATAAAGAGGCAAAGTAACCAACAAAAAAATCTTGAAGTTTCAAAGATATATACAATCTACAAAAGTAAACTCATCAGTCTTTGGGGAGAAAAAAACCAAAAAGGACTAACACACATCTATGCGGTCACAAGACGAACTAAAAGCTATATGGAAAAAAGAAATGGTGTCGCGGTGCTAACATAAATTATTGCGAGCATCAGGTTTGGAGTATCGTGGTGCTTTAAGGCAGCGTTATGGGATTTTCGCAAATATGGGCCATTTTGTCTTACATCGTTGTAACGCTGCAAGGCAGAAGCTAATTGGCCCTATTTCTCCATGGTTTGACCCGATTAATGCTATATGAATTCATTTTTGCTCAGTTAGGCTCTAATTTGACATCAACATCAAGTTCCACTCTTGTTTAGCTCATAATCTACAAAATAGTGAAATAGAAACAAAACATAGTCTTAGAATGATTATGAGTTAAGCGTGATTAGATAGCATAATTTAATCCTTAAACTTGTGTAACAATTTATTAGAACAAATTATAATGTACAGGGACTAGATTGTTACCCAGGTTCAAAGACTAAATTAAAATTAAAAAAGCTAAATTGTTAAAAAAAACAGTTAAAATGCAAAATTGTAACTTTTGTAAAAGTTTGGGATTGAAAATGATTCTAATCTATAACCATCCAATTAATACTCATAACAATAAACATAGATAGTTGCAAAAGACACGCAGAAAGTGAGTAATCAATAGTGAACACATTAAAATCTAAAACAATGGATGGAAAAATAATTACTAAAACCAAAATTAGATTCGGTCCGAGACTTTTTAAGACAACCTCACACACATGATATTAGAAAAAATCTATAAAGAGAGAATATAGTAAAGAAGAAAGTGGGAAAGGAAATGAAACAATTACTTGATGAGATGTGTATCCCATATTAGAAGCAAGAAAAGTTTGATGTCTTTGATGGGATGAACATAGAGTTTTCATATTGTTCATCTTCCAAAATATTTTACCATATATATATATATATATGACTATGACATGGTATCAACCGACATTTGAGTGGTTGGTGGTGACTTGTGAGACCCTAAAAAGGGCTTTTCAAGGATACAAGAATATTTGATTTAACTTTTTACATACACTTTATTGAAATTTGCATTTGGACATGGTTCACCATTTCCAATGGATTGAATATGCCAAAAAAAAATTAGGAAAAATTCTAAAAAAATGGGACATTTTAGGGTGTTAGGGATTACTTTTAAAAGAAGTGTTTGAGGACAAATTTGATGTGAAATGTCATAACTATCCTAGTAAAACCCTAATTTCATGATTTTCATTCTTTCCCTCCAATTTTGTGTTTCCCATTCTTGCCCTCATTCTCCCCCCTACTATTTTTTCCTTGACAAATGGTAAACGAATAATGGCTTGAACATCGACTCTTATTTACCTTACCACTTTTATTTGATCTTCTTCCCCTTCCCATTCTTGCCCTCCCCACTTTTATGTGATGTTCTCTCTATCTCTATTGTTATGTGATAGCATCTTCGAATGAATGGTGAAGGAAATCAGACAGAGGCAGTTCAATGTGGCGAAGGAGTTTGAACAATGTGGTAAGGCGACTTTCGTTTAGTTATTGAACTTTTTAGTAGGTGATAAATTTTTAGTTGGTGTGAAAATCTTATTTATTCATTTTTGCTCCATTGCTGTCTAGATCTAGATTTTGTGTGTAGATTTGTAAGAAAAAAATCTTTCCATTTGATCATTCCATCGTTGCCTATATCTAAATTTTTTTCTAAGAGTTAGATCGTCTCATTTCGATGTTTCCATCATTTGCTGAATTGTTGAATGGTAAATTATGCACACTTAACAAAAAGAATATATTGGTTACTTACAACAGTAAATTGCAATTTTAATGATGCTTTTCATTTGATTTTCAAAATTTACTTCCATTAGAAACCTTAACTCTTTTGTTAAATTGATTGGGGTTGATATTCTTTGAGAATTTGCTGTCATGACTTGTTTGATGGTTTCTTTTTTGCTTTTGATTACTACCCATTTCAGTGTTACTTTCTATGCATTTTTACTGCTGTTTGTAGGTTGATTTGATTATTGTTGTTGAGGTATTTGATGTAGTTTATTAAACAATAAGTTGATTTTCTTGTAATATAAAAGACGTATTTGATTTTCATATCGCAAATCACATAATAATTAAATATGACCTATGTTCAAATTTTTGTTCGTTATATAGTGGAGTATGGAAAAAAAATATAGTGAATTTTTCTTTCAAATTCAAACTAATTATTCTATACTTGTTTTAGGTGAGTTAAGGGTGATTTTACACAAACATATCCCTCCTGCACCACTACTGATCTACAACGATGAAAAGTGCTTCCATCTAATAATGGTGACATGATCAAATGGTGGATAGCGGCGACAATGAAGGCTTGGATGATAGTGGACATCATTTTTTCTTACAAATTAGAAATTTTTTTCAAACTCCAACCATTGTAGTGAATATTTCTTCGTAGATTTTTTGGACATTGTTCTTTTGTGTAGAAACTAATCTTTGATTTCTGCTGGTTTTTCTTCTTCTGAGTTTTTGGGTTGTTAATTAAATTTTATAATTTGTAAATTGATATTGGTTGCCAAAATTTGGAATGAGGAATTAGAAATTTTCTAATTTCTAATTTGTAAACTAATCAAAATTTGTATCTTAAAGGCTTTCTAAGCATGCGTAAAATTACTCTAAAAGAATTTAAGAGAGGTGCACATTCGATTTTGGAATGCATAGTAAAAGTTTGGAATGTGTGAGATGTGTGCGAGGAAATACATATGTACCTAAAAGAGTTCCTAAACATGCGTAAAAGCACTCCATAAGACTTAAGAGAGTTAGAAATTTGATTTTGGAACGCATAGTAAAAGTTTGGAGTGTGCGAGATAATACATATGTATCTAAAATGGTTTCTAAACATGCTTAAAAGCACTCCATAAGACTTAAGAGAGGTAGAAGTTTGATTTTAGAACACATAGTAAAAGTTTGGAATGTGCTATATGTGAGCAAAATAATGCATATGTACCTAAAAGGCTACCTAAACATGCGTAAAAGAACTCCATAGGACTTAAGAGAGGTAGAATTTCGATTTTGGAACAAATAGTAAAAGTTTGGAATGTGCGAGATATGTGTAAGATGTGTGCAAGATGTGTGCGAGATAATAAATATGTACCTAAAAGGCTTCCTAAACACATGTAGCACTCCAAAGAACTTAAGAGAGATATAAATTTGATTTTGGAATACATAGTAAAAGTTTGAAATGTGCGAGAGATGTGCAAATAATACATACATACCTAAAAAGGCTTCCTAAACATGTGTAGAAACACTCTAAAGGAATTAAGAGAGATACAAATTTGATTATGGAATGCTAAATGAAAGTTTAGAATGTGTGAGATGTTTATCTTAATAAGTTTTTAGCATAATTATCCTCTTTGTTTTAAAAATTTTCTAGCATAATTATTGAAAATTGGGGTCGTTAAGATATCTGCAAGATGTTTGCGATATGTTTGCGGAATTATAAAATTACTAAGACATAAAAAAAAGGTCACTATATTAATTTTTTTCATACTCTACTATATAACGAACAAAAATTCGAACATAAATCATCCTTAAATTATTGTGAAATTTGCGATATAAAAATCAATACCTTCAAATTACAAAATAATCAGCTTATTGTTACACACCAATATCACTTATTCTAGAATAAGCAATTTGTCTAATGAATGAAAAATTTTAATCTACCAAGGTTATACATCGAAAGACTCACATGAATCATGATCCAACGTCATACTAGAAGATATATATGAAAGAAGCAAATTCCAAATCTTCCTTTGAGCGATAACACACAAAGAGTCTACAGCCTATACAATTCATGTGGTATTGCCTTTCATGTTTTGGCCAATTTTCTTGATGGGCTTTTCAGTTTTCTTGATGGGCAAAAGCATTGAAGTTCCCTTTCTTGATGGTAAATCATTTTTTTGATGGCCTTTTCAGTTTCCTTGATAGACAAAAAACATCGAAGTTACCAAGAAAGAGTTTTTTATGACTTGTTTTCTTGATGGTCGGGCTTTCTTGATGTCTGCCTATTTGATGGGCAAAAACCATCAAGATAGACATTTTTTTATGCGCTTTGCAAATCGAAGAAGACCAAATGATTTTAGCAAATATTTTGTTAACAGTATTATGTCTAAGAACATATGGCATAGACGTTTGGGTCATCCATCGTCAAGAGTTTTTTATTTGATCACTAGAAGATGTAATGTGGCTTTAAAAAATGAATCAATAGAATTTTGTCAATCATGTCAATTGGGTAAAAGTCATTTTCTTCCATTCTCTCCGTCTGAATCCTGTGCCACCAAACAATTCGACTTAATTCACAAAGATGTATGGGGGCTAGCTGTAATCATGTCTACTTATGGATTTCGCTACTATATGCTATTTCTTGATGATTTTAGCTGATATATCTGGATTTATCCTCTTAGACTTAAAAGTGACACAACTGCAGCTTTTGAAAATTTTCTGAATATAACAACAACATCAAAGTTCTACAATCAGATAATGGTAGTGAGTACAAAAGAAAATTAATTCATTATATGTGTGGGCAAAGAGGTATATTATCTTGAATGTCTTGTCCTCACACCTCGAAACAAAATGGGCGTGCTGAACGAAAACATCGTCATGTAGCTGAATGGGCTTGATACTCATGGCTCAGGCTAAGTTACCACTCAAATTTTGGTGGGCAACCTTCTCAACAGCAACTCGGTTAATGAACGGTCTCTCATCCTATGTTCTTAATGACAAATCACCTATGGAAGTATTACTAAATAGGCAACTTAATATCACATCATTACGTACATTTGATTGTGCCTGTTTTCCTTGTTTACGCTCTTATCAAACTAACAAGTTTAATTTTCATTCAGAAAAGTGTGTTTACTTAGGTCCAAGCTTGAATCACAAAGGGCATAGATGTTTGAGTTTTACTGTTTGGCTGTATATATCTTGAGATGTGCAGTTCAACGAAGAGGAATTTTCATTCGCTCAAAAGTTTCTCCTCCATCCATGGACCATACACCATCCCCAACTATTTTAGAGTAAATGTGAGAATAGCAAAATTTAGTATGGTTAAACTGGCGGTTATAGAATTTTTTGGATTTTTTTTTACCCGTTCCTTTAAGTAGGATAGTACGTGTTTTTAGATATAATGTATTTGCAAAATAACACATAATCACAGATACAATGAATTTGCAAACTACAATTAATTTTGAAAAATATTAACTAATTTGGACTAACAAGATTTCTCCTATATCCCCTAAATATATGTCTATAATCCATAACAAATTTTCGAACTTTTAGTATTTAAATCATATTAATTAACATTTATTTATTTAATTCATGTTTAATAAATATTTTTCCCACAAAAATTACTAAAAGATTTTCAACCATTTCTCATTCATTAGATTTCATAATATTTTGAATTCAAATATTATGAAATCTAATCCCTAAAACAATGATAATCACTACTTTATTATTTTCATATGATAATACATAGTACCTATGGTTAATAAAAAAAATGGTTACGAGAATTCCAACCATTCTCAAATAGTTATATTTCATAATATTTTGATTTCAAATATTACATATATCCTTAATGGCAAGCATAAATTAAACATATCAGATAATGCATAATACGTATGGTTAATAATAATTTAAAAACAAAGTTTTATCATCACTACAAGTGCTAATTATGATTATACACTTATTTTTATTGATTTTTATTAAAAAAATAATTTATTGTGTCTCTTGTATCGGATGATTATTTTTCATGTCAGATAATTATTTTTCACCTTGTGTTTTTTAATTACGTTAATATTCATATTTATTTTAATTAGATGTTTTATTTTGTATATGACGTTTTATTTTCAATCATCCTTGTTATGCATGTGTAATCAAGAAGTACAATACGTGTGTTATATCTCTTTATGTAGGTTAAAATACATGTTTTACTTGTATTTGCATGATACAAATAATGAGACCAAATATCATACCATATAGTATATGTACAAACTTTTGAAAAATATTAACTAATTTAAGATATTTTCGAGATTGACAAAATTTTTCCAATATCTCTTAAATATATGCCTATAATTCATAACATTTTTGGATTTTTAATATTCAAATCAAATTCATTAACATTTATTTATTTAATTCATAAAACTTATGTTTAATAAATATTTTCCCTAAAAAATTGTTAAAAGATTTTCAACTATACTTCTCTTTCCTTAGATTTCATACTATTTTGAATTCAAATATTATGAAATCTAATCTCTAAAATAGTAATGAAAATCACTAACCCACTATTTTCATAGGATTTATATTTCAAATTATTTTTAAAAAATTTATTAGATAATACATAGTTATTTTAATTTATATTTTAAATTGTACACTTATTTTGATTGATTTTTATTATAAAAATTAAGTTATTGTGTCTCTTTTATTAAAAATGTGTATTTTGCAAACAACATCCAAATTTGGTAAATGTTAACTAAATTTGCTATTTTGTTGCTAGATTTATGCTAATTGCAAATATATATACAATATTTTCAAATTTGTTATATTTTAAACAATTTATTAAATAGCTCATAATAAGTAAATTTTAATATAAATTTGAATTTAAATTTTAATATAATTTTTAATAAAAATTTGAATATATATTTTTAATAACAATTTGAATTTAAATTTTAAGGTTTAATTATGCCTCAATGACATTTTTACAATTATATGAATCTCTTCTTTTAGGTTTTATTAGAGATAAGAAAAGAAAGAGATTGAGAGAGGGGCAGCCAACAAGAGATAAACACACTGTGAAAGAGAATTTTTTTAGAAAAATTGCATAGGATAGCATTTTGAAAATATGATATAGCAATTATAACACATTGCTTTATAATTTTGCAAATATAGCAAAATTTTCACTTCTCCATCTTAAATTTGATATTATTCCCAAACTATCCTTCAATAACTTATATTAGTAACGATGACATTTGTGACATTTTACCTTTTGATGTGTGGGTTGGGCTTCATTTTTGTCATTTCACAAATAATAAAATGTGTGTGATATGGACTTAATTATTATAACTTATTTTGTCATTTTTACAAGTGCCCCATTTTTTTTATTGCAAACAAGAGAGAATAGCTCAAATGAATTTCGAATGTATGAAGAACTCACTGATTTGAGTGGACAAACTCACCAATGCATATCTTGCTAAGATGTATATAAGTTTTGAATTCTATGGTATAATTTCATGATTTCATCTTTATTATAATATCAACAATGCTCCCCTTTTCAACTTGAAGCTTTCGTCTATGGTTGTTCGACAGGTGTAGAGCCAAACCCTTTGATTGAATGTGTCTCAATTTTGCAATTACCCATTTCAAGTGAATTGCATCTTTTGGACATTGAAATAGATTTTAAATTTTGCAGGCATGAGGTGGAGCTTCCTATTAATGATAAATTTTCTAATCTTTATGTTTTTATGAGAAATTTTTTATATAGCATATGCTATTTCAATTACAATGTATTTGGGGTTTAGGTAAATAATTGTACTTTTTATATTGGATAGGGGCATTTGAGGGGATTGTTTCATTCATTTATTTTTCTAATTTTTATGTTTTGCTATTATAACAATTTAAAATTATTTTTACTATTTTTTCAAAATAAAACTCATAATTTGCTATTTTTCTTGACAGCCCTTTGTTTTATTTCCAATGACAAGTCTTTTACCAAGCCCCAAAATTAATTCACCTACTAATTTGTCTCCAAGCTCAACAATATGGTCCATACTCATTCCATCCAACAATCCACCTAATAATTCATCTAATTCCCATCATTCCTCAATCCTTAAACCGAAGGCGGGGACTTGAAAATCAGTCTTGATTGGATAGTAACGAAATTGACGAGTGTAGTCGATGCTCCCCGAACTCCTTAGTGGAAATCCACCATGAATGAAGAACTTGCTGCTTTGCTAAACAAACGAACTTGGTATCTTGTACCCCCTAATCCACATTGAAATGTTATCGACAACAAATGGGTATTTCACATCAAACGAGCAGTTGATGGCTCCATACAACGCTACAAGGCTCGTTTGGTGGCAAAAGGGTTTCATCAATATCCTGGGGTTGACTTTTTTGAGACATTCAGTTCGGTCATAAAGTCTTCAATGATTCGGATAATCTTAAGCTTGGTTGTCTCAAATCATTGGGTTCTTCGTCAACTTGACTTCAACAATGCTTTTCCCAATAGAGCACTGATAGAGGAAGTTTACATGTCACAGCCACCTAGGTTTGTTTACCCACAATATCTCGATTATGTTTGCAGATTGAGGAAAGCCATTTACAGCCTCAAAAAAGCTCCCCAAGCTTGGAACGATACCCTGAAACACACACTGCTAAATTGGGGTTTTGTCAATTCTAAGGCGAATACCTCACTATTTATTTTCAGGCTCCACAACTCCATTCTTCTTTTTCTTGTGTAAGTTGACGACGTTATCATCATTGAAAATAATGCTGGTATGATCTCTAATCTTATACATCGTCTTAATGCTTCGTTTACTCTTAAAGACTTAGGACATTTGAGTTGTTTTTTGGGCATTCAAATGCAGAATTTGGGTTCTGGAATTTTACTGAATCAGTCCAAATATGTAGATGACTTATTGTTTAAACTGCAATTACATAATATGAAGTCTGCCCCTTCTCCATGTGTTGTGGGGAAACAATTGTCTATATTTGATGGATCCCCAATGCACAATCTGTCTCTCTATCGAAGCACGGTTGGGGCTCTCCAATACCTTACTCAGACACGCTCGGATATTGCATATATTGTCAACCATCTAAGTCAATTTCTTCGGGCTCCTACGAACACTCATTGGCATGCAGTTAGGCGAGTATTGTGGTATCTAATCAGCACCAAGCATTATGGTATTCATATTCAACTGAGTTTTGATTTTAATATTGTAGCCTACTCCTACGCTGATTGGGCATCCAACATAGATGATCGAAAGTCTATTGCTGCTTTCTGTGTATTTATGGGAAACAATCTCGTTTCCTAGGTTGTCACTCGCTCGAGTACTAAGTCTGAATACCGTGCATTGGCTCATACCTCTACTGACATTACTTGGGTTCAACAACTGCGGAGTGAGTTGGGTATTTCCCAATTTCGTGCACCTATCATTTGGTATGACAATATTAGTGTCAGCGCTCTTGCATCAAATCTTGTCCATCATGCCCAAACCAAACACATTGAGATTGACATACACTTTGTTCGAGATAAGGTACTCAGTGGCCAACTTGAAATTCGGTATGTTCCCTCTACTGATCAAATCGTTGACCGCCTAATGAAATCACTGTCTCACACTTAATTTAGTCATCTTTGTACCAAACTCGACGTCCTTTCAACTCCCCTCTCTTTTGCGGGGATGTTAAGGAGTAAACAGAGACAAAAGCAGCCAACTCATCAATCTCATGTGTACCAATTCATTAGGATAAATAATCACGTTGGAAGAATTTGAGAATCCTTTATTTATTATCTTTCTATTATGTTTTGGCATATTATGAACCTATAGAATTTTGCCATGTGTATCCTTATTTTACTTCTTTTTCCTATTTATTTGCCCTAATTGAAAGGGTTTGGTGTAATATAAACATGGACTAAAGGTCTATCATATCATTAAGAAATACAATATAGAAAATTCCCACAATACTCTTTGTTCTTCACTACTTATCTACATTTCCATCGAATTTAGAGCTTTGGAAATCCTATTAAAAAGAAGCAAAATCAGCAATAGTTTGTTTTAATTCATATATGATGATAGTACAAGGGACCAATTTCTCCAAATGTTCTCGTTTGTTTACCAACTTAGATAACTTGAAATTTATCAATTATCTTGTAGTAGCTTAGCTTGACAGGAAAAGGATATTTAAACTATAAGAAACCATTAAGGTTCTCTCCTGAAAATTGGAGTGCTCTCTACTAGTTGGATTACATGTTTATTACATCTTTATCTTTGTCTTTATACAACTTGATTCGAAATTGTTTAACACACAAATGGACTAAAGAATAAGTGGTTTTCGTTTCTTCCGCCAAGAATCCTCCATAGCTTCGATTTTCCATTCATCCCTAATCTAGTCCCTAAAACCAGTGTATTTGAATTGACTTTCTAAGTAAACATATACAAGTGCAAAAAAATGAAATATTTATAAATACATAAAAGGATAATCCAAACAAATCCTAAGAGAATCTTAGAACTTTTGAGCTTCTCCAGTCTCGACTACCAAATCGCTTTTTCTTGGGTAGAAGTCCAGAAGTTAGAATCTCTTCTTTGTTTCTAGACCTAGAAAAAGCAAGAGGAAGAGGAGGAAAAAAAACCCTCTATGTGGTACACATGAGTTAACTCGAAAATCCACACAAAAAATGGAGGACATAACCAAGACACACTAAAATAAATATAATAAGAACTTCCCCAAATTGGCCAAAGCTGTTGGTTCGCGTATACTTTAATTTGTTACGAAATATAAAAGATATAACGAAACCTCTATTTTGTACTAGGCATGAAAATGCATTTTGGTTTCTCTTAATGTTGTGGAATTTTTAGGTGTTGATATGTAGGTATACAGTGAAAATATGATGTTTGGAAAATGAAATTTGGGACATTTATTTATAAGTAGCTAGCTATATACAGTACTCCAGACTGTATTCCTTTGAGAATTGAGTAGTTTATATGTGCCTTCAAGTCCATTAGTTGTTAAATTGTTTATTCAAGTGGTCATCCGTATTCAACTTCAGTACTTCATATTAGGTCCCACGAGTTAAAAACAATCGGTGCATGTTGCATATGATTGCATAGCTTGATCTGTGTAATGGAATTACTTACCGAGTCTTTTAGTTAAACCTTTTCTAGAGATATTTTTCATTAAAGGGAAAGAATGCTGTGTGATGAGGAAACTGTTGGCAATGCCATAGAACCAGAGTTTATCGCTTCTACATAATTTAATGTTTTTAATTTTGTTTGTTTGTTAATTTTCATTGAGGAGTTTTGCATGACTCAGCAAGAGTACTTTATTCATTTAACAATTTTGAAGTAAAATACTAATTTAGTCTTGCATGATAGTAATAGCTCTACTTAGAAATTTTGAAATATTCAAGTTATTAAAATGATAATATTGAGATATGGAATGTGCACAAAGTCAGATAAACTTATGGATATGTACAAAACTTTACAAGAAAAAAATGTCTTCGATTATGGTGATGAGAGTGTTACCCTATCTAATTCCAAAACTACTTTGGTTAAAAGCAACTTCTTCCATTTTGATATTTATGAGACCACTAGTGTCATTTTTCTCCCCTTACTACAAATTAGCTGCTAGAAAAAGTTCTTAAAAAGAGATGGCTATAGTATTCCTATGAAATAGATATGAAAAGTGAGACTACTTTCTTTCTCTTTCAAGAATACAATAATGCTATATTTAGTTTACTTTACATTATATATAGCTTTACAATTTGAAAGAAATGAAGAAGATTCAATGTATAATAGCATTTGAGAATTTTAATTCCATCGAATTGTGTCTTTCTCATTCTTTCCCCCTATATTTATGTATCTTTCATTTCCAAATATCTTTCATTTTAGTAATTCCATTTTTATTGCTTGCATCCATATCATATGCCTCTAATATTACTCAACCCCATCCAAAACTAGAGAGATCTTTTTCTTTTTTTTTTTATTATTTTTTTTTTTTTTGTTGTTGAATTAACGGTGGCGTGCTTGTAAGTTTGTTGGAGAGAAACGAAGGTTAAGAAATCGACAATTAAATACAAACAAAAAACACAAAGCAATTGAAATCAATACACAAACTTACGTAGTTAATTCAATCATGATGTATATATGTTAGCTACATCCACAAGCAGAGAAAGATCAATTTTATTATTAGAAAGAGAGTAATTATATTCTTATTACAAATCAAATGGTGTCTCTAGGGTTAGAGAATTTATGTATAATACATATCTCTAAACACATTAGAGTTAAAATCGTAATTAAATAACATAAATATGATAAATATGAATATAACTCAGGTTCTGGAGGCCAGATAACACAGCTTTTAGAGTGGGGAGGAATTCAAGTTTGATAGGTTACATTGTTCTATGTTTCTTTCCAACCTTTTCATAAACGCCTTTTGTTTTACTGTGATTCTGTATTTCGCTTTTTACTTTTAAAAAAAAACTTGTTTTTATCAAAAAGAAAAAAAAATGAAGAGATTATGAACCTCTAATCTACCGAGGGCAGTATGTGTAAACAATTAAGCTTTGGAAAAGAGAAGTTGTAGAGCAACAAAAGACACATTTGGCCCTTTATAATGTTGTAGTACATAAAATTTATAAAATTATTAGTTTGAAATTTTAAGGATAAAGTGTATTTATTTTGGGGGGAAAATATAGGCTATAAGTAAAAATATTTGAACTTTGGAAAATATTTGAGGGTTAGGAAAGAAATTAGCAAAGATAATTCAAACCAGCCATTATTATTTTGGAGAATTGAATGCATGAGTTCTATTGTGGTGTAAATAGAGGGGATTAATATATAAAGTGCTGTAAATTTTATGTTTAAAAATAGTGAATGCTAAAAGTCTTAGTTTCTACACAAACAAATATTTATTTATTTCCTTATCTTAAAATGTTTAACTTAACTAGCTCTAGTTTAGTAATTCACATTATTATTGCTTCAAAAATAAATAAATATCTTTTCCATTAATATAAATAATAAAAATTGGGCGCATTGTTTGTGTGCGATGATGTTAGGGATGAGTTCTAAAATCAAGAGTAAAAGCGTCATAATAAGAAAATAAACAGATCACTACGTCAAGAGATCGAGAGCTACAACAAATAGACAAGCAATTGGGTTGAGAGGATAAAATGGACTTAAGAAAAAGAACTAATTGGACTTTGAATCAAAATAGCCCAACCAGCCTCGACCTCGACTAACCTTCTGTGTTTGATGATTGGAGTGTACTATTTGGTTTATTTGGACCTTAGCGGAAGATAATAGTTTGAGCCGCCTCCTCGGTAAAGGATGATTGGAGATGAAGTTGGAACCAACCTTCTCTATTTGATAAACAAAGCTTACAAATTTGGACTCGAAACAATGGGTCAAAAGTGTAAATTAACCTCTATGCCTCATCCTTGGCCGAAGTTGAGCCTCGAAATTTGAAGTCATGTCATATACTATACCTTAGCTTAAAAATAAACCTATCTTATCCAGGATAGGAAACTTGTATCATCATCCTAGTTGGACTAAAATAATTAAACTGATCAAAATAAACTTAACTTAATTGACATTTCTATGTTCTCGAGGACAAAAGGTTCTGGATTCGAATCTCTCCACTCTATGTTGTATTTAAAAAACATTTTTTTTAAAAAAGATAATTAAATTGGTGTAGATCGTCATCACCCAATAGTTTTTGCATCTTAAAAACATTGGTAAAATCATTTATTTCTTTCATCAATTGTCACGTCAATTTACTTTTGAAATGATGTAGTATATTGACAACATGCATGTAGTATTGTGTTGTATTTTTATTTCTACTTATCAACTATCGATATCACACTAATATTGACATCTTATTCTAACTTTTCTAAATAAAATTTAAAGCTTTGGATAAAAAAATAAAATTTAAATTTTATTTTGGTTCCTTATACTTTTAAAAATGTTTATTTCAGTCTCTAAGTTTTGAAAAATAGTCTACCTTGATCTCTGTTGTTAGGATTTTGTTAAATAACTTTTGAGTAGAATGATAAGATGACTTCTAATTTTGCAATATTAATTAAATTAATAAATAACCAAGAAATATTGCTAATTTATTCTATAAATCTTTGATGCAAAATAGAAATATAGTCAACACACCTAAATCAAATAAACCCCATCATTTATTTATGGATTGATTTTTAAAATTGAATTCTTAGAGATAATCAAAACAACAATTAGTATAAGAACAAATAAAATAGAACTGACACATTAGTGTTACCCTCAATGGTAAGGTAAAATAAACTAGAGAAAAATAAAATAAGTACAGCAAACGTATAACATAAACCCTACAAAATTGCAAATGAATATTTCCACAATGAAATCGCAAAACAATAAACAAAGGGAGGAAGGAAAAAAAAAGCATCTCAATAAATCATAATACATTCCGAACATGAGAAAATAAGAAAATTGAATGTGGATGAAATTACATCTATGATACGAGTTGAGAAAGTGAACTAGAATGTTAATACAAAATGGTAACGATCAAAATCTTTCATATATACAAAATTGACTTCTTGAGTTCTTCAATAAAACATCATTTTACACTAGGACAAATTTGACCCTTTTTTATATGCAAAGCATACAGAAAATGTCTACATTGATAGTCTTTGCCCATCAAATAGGCAAACAACAAGAAAGCCCAACCAACTTTTTTTTTTTATAGTCAAAATATGTCATCAAAAACTTTTTCTTGATTTTATTGATCACAAAGAAAGAAAGAGGACTTTGATATGTCTTCCTCAATAAAAAAACTGAAAAGCTCATCAACAAAACGATCAAAACATGCCATTGAAAACTCTTTCTTAATGGCTAGTAACGAAATCTACATACATGAACTATAGAATAGAAGAAGATAAACAAAATAGGATTTTAAAAAGTGTTTAACCACAAGAAGACATGCACATCAAAAGCGACAAGTAGAAGAGCGATGTGTCAAATCTCACCATCTTTTTCTTCCAAAACATTTATGTCAAATTAAGAGACTATATATCCTTATGAAATTGGATGCATAAACTAATCACAATTAATATTTATTTAAAATTTATTTTGTAAATAAAATAAATTAAAATCAAAATTCTTTTAAGATTATTAAATTAATTAAAAAAAATGGCATTCGATAAATAAAAGAGTAATTTTTTTAAAAAAAATGAAATGGTAAAACTATGAAAATTGAAAATGTAGGATCATGGAGAATTGAAAAAGTAGGATTATGGAGGGTTGAGGAGGGATTGTGAAGGAAGAGAGAGAGGAAAGATGGGTTATGATAAACCTAAAACAAGGGTTATGATAACCCTTCCCTCAAACAAGGGTTGAGTTACCATAACCCTAACCCAATAGTGATAACTCTTCCCCAAACGGCCGCTAAAAATTATCTCCAACTTTATGGTTTGGATAAAAATACCCATAAATTTCAAAACTTTAAAAAATACCCTTAAACTTTTGAGGAGAAATTCAAAAATATGAAAACTAAAACATGTTTTGAAAAGTTTCATAAATATGTAAAAAGAAGTTTAAAATTATATTACTCTTATTAATCCAATTTTTACATCAAATTTTTAAAAAGTTAAAGAATTACGCTATTAATCCAACTTTTACACAAAAATCCTTAGCTCCAAAATAAAAACTAAAATTTTAAGTTAAAACCATAGTTTAAATTTATATCGATATATTGATATTTCTATCAATATTTTCACATTTTCACGGGTTTGATATAATAAAAGGAGCGAATCAATAATTCCATTACATGATTGAAAAATTCACGAACTACAAACATCAAAATGACATTAATATAAACATAACGTAAATAATATACATGTTTACTTATTTAAAATAATAAATTATTTATTTACTACTTTAAATTTTCTATTTTTATAATTTCTTCGAAAATAATACCTATCGAAATCGAAATTTCTGTAAAATTAAGACTTCAACATCGATATTTTAAACTTTGGTTAAAACATAAAATTTCACAAAACTTAACACTGGTCGATCTCATAAAAAATTCTCACACCGATAGATCTACAGACTGTTGCAAGTTAATAGTCAAATACATTTTTTTATTTGACGATTAACTATATATTACTTTCAATAACAACTATTGAGATTGGTTATATTTGTGATCTATCCTTCTATGTTAATAGCCAAATAAATTTAAAATTATGATTTTAACTTTTGGAGAGAAAATTAATGTAAAAATTGGACCGAGAAGAATTTTTTTTTAATTTTTTAAGTTCAATAGTATTTATGCAACATTTTCGATAGTTTATGGGTATTGTTTATGATGTGTTTAGATTATATTGTAAGAACTCTTTCTGTTTAGTTTGAAGAACATATTTTGTTTCTAAACCCAAAAGAAAGAAGAAGAAGAAAAAGAAAAGCATATATCTTATGATATGCACAAAACACAAACATAAGGATCTTTGAAACTTTTGCATATATTTGGTTGAAAGATACACAGAAATTCGATTAAAGAAACTCTCTACTTTTTGTCTGCTGATAACGTTTTGTCTTTCAATTTTGGTCTTAAACGGCATTGTGTCTTTAAAGACAAACCAAACTTTTGAATTTGTGAGAAAGTTTCAATGCATGTGAAAAGAAAAAACAGAAACCTTTAGGTTCCTCTTTCTGTGTATACAATGAACTTTCTTTTCTTTCTTTTTCTCTTCAAATTTCTATCTTTTTGTTCTATATATGGGTCCACAAAATGGTTGGATTTAAATGTGTGATTGGTTTTAATCCAAAATCTTCTAATGTTTGAGGTGGATGACTCAATTGAGTTAAGTTTAATGTTGCAATTTTGGAATATATTTTTGTTGCATGTAGTTGTTTATGTTTTTAATTATTATGGATTGTTGATGTTGATACATGTAATTGAACTTATGTTGATGTTGTGCTTATCTTGATTTGATACGATGTGACTCGTTCTTTAGAATTTAATCATTTTATTCTCTCTCGATTGAATACCTACGCTTGATTTGAAAGAAATGGAGCACATGATGTTTTTGAAGTTGGAGGGGATAGTCGGCTTTCAAAGTTAGATCGAGTCTTCTGCCTATTGGGAGAATTCTCTCTAGACATTGTGAAGTAAAAAATTATCAACCCCACAAATGAAAAGAGTTCTTCTCCTTTATAGAATTATCTGGTAAGTTTTATGAGCTTGAACCTAGTTATTCCATAGACCAGACTTATATGCTCAATCACATTAGCCTCTAAGCAAAATTAAGTTTTTTTTTCTTTTTTGCTTGATTGAATTTTTAGTCCAAGTAAATAATATTTAATTGAACCAAAATAATTAACCTGATCCATAATGAAAACATGTGGTATCATCAGAATTGACCAATTTATGTCTTTTTCAATTTTAATTTGGAACAAATGTCAATTTTTAATTAGTTTCAAATTCAATTATTTGTATTTTTATCATTAATTTGATAAATAACGTGACAATTTGTGATTAGTCACGAAATTTCTTATTCAATGACAAACCATATAACGTGTATTATTGTGATCATCATGCTTTATATGTAAAATAGAATATGATCATTTGTGTCAGGGGTGATTTTGAACCTAATAAATAAATCCATAACTATAAGATGGAAGAATCAAATCTTCAATCTCTAAAAAAAGAAGGTCATGTCAATTATCGCTAGGTTGAGTTCAACTAACAATTTTTGTTTTAAATTGTAGAGTATTTATCTCACTACTTAACACATTATATTAAATCATTCATTAATTATTTGTGTGCATCCTTAGTTTGATAATATCACTATGCTAACATTCATTTATTAAAATTTAACCTTTACTCTCTCTAGTACATTAAGCTTTATTATATATTTAAAAAGAAAGAAAAACTACAACCAATAACACAATTTAGATAAAATAAACTAAAAGATGCTAACACAATCATAAAATATTTACAAAAATAGTAAAATTTGTTGCTTAATAAACTATTATAATAGAAGTTATATAGCATCGACATAACTACTATCAATAATAGCAATTGATAGCACTTTATCTCAAATTGGAAGTTACCACTGATAATATTATCTATTAGTGATAGCAACTTATACTAGTTATCAATTATTACCACCGTTAGTTGTTATCAATAATGTCTTTTAGTTCGAGAAAATTGAAAATAAGATTTGTGGAAAACAGAAAGTTATCTCTAAATGTACTATATTATAATATTAGTGATAACAGCTATCGATGATATATAACAACTAATAGTCGATTAACAACTATGGATGATAGCACAATTATAAATGATTGGTTTTTAATTTGAAAATTTTGAAAAAAGTGTCTTAAAATAGTGATTATTGCACGTGGATTTTTTTAATCTCTTCCTATTTCTTATGTTATAAATGCAATTATTGGGGCATTAGAAAATGTATGAATATATACAACTAAATTTGGTCAATTATGTTAACACATTGATGTTACTAATCCAGTGTGTGATTATATCATTTTAATTAATTTGATATAATTTAATTGGTCATATTGGTATCAATATCATGATATCTCATAGTACTAATTAGGGTTTTAATTTTTCATTGGATATAAAATTGATCTAATATCTCAATATTCTTTGAGTATCACAAGCATATATAACTGAATTAGATTTTGATTAGTGTTTTAAATTCAATCTAATTGATGAAAGATGGTATAATTAAAGGTTGACCTTCTAACCTCAACAAAGTGTTTGTATAAATTGATATTATGAGCAAATTAAGGGGATGTTGATGATTATTTAAAGAACAAAGTTGTGATACATTTTTAAAGTGATGTAATTGATTGAATATTTCAAGATTATATCATGATATCGTCGATTACGATTTGGTTTGACATCATGGATTGCATTAGCTAGGTATCACTATCATCACACTGTCATGTAACAAATTGGGCTACATGATTTTGTATTAATTGTTATTTATAATCCAAAGTACATAACTAAACCCATATGTATCATAAAAATATATCAACTTATTTGGATTGTGAATAAGCTAATTAGTGAATCTCAAATTTATAGAGCTACTTCTAATTGCATTATGTTTATATTGACATATATAATTGAGGTGGGTGTCATCACCAAATAAGAAAACTAATTTATTATATTTAGATTCAACCCTTGAATTATATTAATATTAGAAATGATATAAAATTATAGGATTAGGATATGAACATTTTGTTTTATACCAAAATAATTTTATATGATTCCCACTATTTAGTTTTAATGTAAATCTTTTATACCTAAATAATTAATGTAGATCAAAAGATATATCTATAGTAATCTTGATTTAGATTTAAACTAAGTTAAATCAAAAAGCTTGACTATTGTGATGAGAGTAATCTTCTTTTAAGAAAATTTCATTCCACCCAGAAAGAATAATAACCCATCAATCTTGTCTAAATTGATTTTTGAAATTAGGTAAAACTAATATTTTGTTATGAACTTTTAAATCATCACTAAATGTCTAAATTTGTTTGTATTTATCCTACATTTGGACAATTTGTGAGCTAATTTTTAAACAAGACGACACTTAATTTTTAAACTACAGTTGAACTTTTAATATTCTTTTCTTGATTTTGTGAGCTAATTTGTGAGTTGGTAGTGATAAACAAGACGACACTTAATTTTAAAAAATAATAATGCACACAACCTACCATGCAGTCATCAATTTGCATATAATCTTTCTGTCTAATTATTTATTTTGAAATGATTATTGATATAAGAGAATATTAATAAAAATGACTAATTAATTTTATATAAGTTTCTATATTATATACTGTGTGTTCATCTCACGTGGGAAAGCAATAATATAGATAAAAATAAATAAATAAAAGCGACCTAAAATCCTTGACAATTTCATTATGAATACATTATTACAACAAAAATGTGAAGGGATTAATAATGGAGCTTTCTTAAACAAAACGTAGTAATTTGGAGTTATATGTACATCGCTTTTCTTTGTTTCAATTGTACTAAAATATATTTTAGATATATGACTGATAGTCTATTGTTAGAGTATCCACCAATATAGTGATGAAATCTAAAATTTTGATATATTTTGTAAATATTTTTAACAACAATTTTAATTCAAAGAGTATTTATAAGTAATTCACAAATATAAATTGATTACTGCTCTCAAAAGAATACTATATGATTTTAGTGAAAATATTATTTGTACGTACTAAAATTAGTTTAGAAAAAATTTTGGTCTTAGAATGAATAACACCCCATTTTGTTTTTTTCTTTTGAAAATTTTATTCTCTAATGCATTTATATATATAAAGTCTCTTTTTAAAATTATATTAGTTTGGAAATAATTTTAGAATATGATCTAAGACTTCAAAAGCCTAAAGATTTTACTTTCCTTTTTTAAATTAAAAAGAAGATCACCCACATGATTGGAATATTTTTAAAAAATAATATTAGGATATGTACTAAATGATGTTTTTTTTTTCTTTCTTTGGAACAAAATGATCTTACCAAACATTATTGAGAAACATAAATTAGAAGATTAATGATCAATGAATACTTTAATGTAATTTAAAGAATAAAATAGTGATCATATGATTCATATTATTTATATCTTAGAGAAAATAAATTCCTCTATCCCTTCCTAAAGCCTTATTATTGGAGAAAGACACCCCTAGAATCAAGGGGTATTCATTATATTGATATGTATTAATATATGATTAAAGATTTTTTGTTCTTTGGTGACTTTGGCTCTTTCACACTCTCTACCACCAACTATAAAATAATGTATATCAACAAATATTGCATTTGATTATTGTTAATAATCATTTTTCTAAAGTTAGAAGAGTATGAATTTGATTTGTGTTGTTCCCAAATTCAATTTTAGTCTATCTAGCTAATTTCAAAAAAAAAAAAAAAAGTCTTGTTTATTGTTAATTTAAGAAAAAAAAAAATTGTTAACTAGTTATGAGCATTTTTCATCATATTTTTTTTAATATAACATATTTTTTCTTCCTTGAAGATTATTATTTCATTTAGCAAATTTTGTTAATTAATTAACTTTTAGAAACTAAATTTGATCGTTAGTAAAAGTATGTGAACTTAAATTGTATAACTTTAAATTATAGAAAGTAAGATGGTAAGTAATTATAATAAATTATTATTATTATTATGCAATGAAAAATGTTGATTAATGTGTCCTAAGAAACAGTAAACCCATCCACCTTTTATAAGTTACTCAAAGCACAACTCTAGAATTTAACTTTGAAGACTATTAAATAAACTTCTAACACTTCTAGTTTTATTTCCAAAATATAATAAATAAATAAATATATATTTAATATATACATATTGTTTTACAATATATGCGACCTGATTAAACATCTAACCTCTAGTTCATACTTAATACCAATTTGATCAACTAGGTTTACTTTTTAGCATTCTCGAAAATACAATTGTTTTAGCAGTTTTTTAAAATATATAACAAACCGACAAAATATTTACACTGTACAGAACAATTTTGAAAATAGAAAAAACTCATAGGTTCACAATGGAAAATAGCAAAAGTGTTCAAGGTCAAACTAATCAGTCACACGCATGCATGTAATTCTTCTTTAAAACAATCATGATACACGATCATGTAAAAAATGGTACACGATTCTGTAGGTAGTATCAACACCGGCCGCTCTTCTTCTGAACGATCATGATACGCGATCGTGTAGAAAATGATATATTTATATTTGGTATACAATCGTTTTACCAAGATCATTTATATTTAGTACAAGATCGTGTACCAATATCGTTTAGATCTTGGTACACAATAGTTTTAGCTCTATGAGAGATGACGAAGATTGTTTACCAAGTGGAAATTTGAAGAAGTGAAAAAAGAAATGAAAATAATATTTATGAAAATTAACCATTGTTGAATGCATATATATCCTACATTTGGACAAAATATCTTGGAATTATTGTTTCAATCCAAGGGTTAACTCAAGCTTGATTCAATAAAGTGAAGAAAATTAAAATTAATCCACAATGTAACATTGACCAACTTTGTCAATCAAGAATTTTCTACAATTTGTTGCAATTAGAACATATAATATGTCTTACGGTGTGTTGTTGAAATTTTCCTAAAAGGAGTATCTTGTCTTGTATGTCGCCCGGTAAATATGTGTATTCACTTTGTCTTGATGTCTTACCTTGTGTAGTGATTAGAACGCCTAAGAATCATCTCACAGGAACTTGTTACCTACTAATCAGTTTGTCGAAATGATTAACTTTCCTAATCAAAATGACTCTTGCCAATAAACCTACGGCAAAATAGAAAGTAGTTAAGAAAAAAGGTTGAGTCGTGGATCTCTCTCTCTTTAAAACATTTCGCGGCTCTGCTCCTTTGTACAAATAGAATTCTAAAGCCTTGTCGTATTCAGAATAAAACAGTCGTATTCTTCAATCATTTTTGCACTGGAAACTAATTGGAAACTTAACACTCAAATAGACATTTTTTGGTCATAATCTTTCAAAGAAAGTTTTTAAAGAGAGCTTTTCTACTTTTTCTCATTTCTCAAAATAAAGAATGAAATATCTTTATATAGTGGAGGAGAATGAGGACGTTGGAACTTAATTATGAGAATCAAAATGTTTAGTAATTAAATAGAAAATTTTAGTTTTGTAAACATTAGAAATTAGTGAAAAACTAAATTAAAACATTAAATTCTTTTATGTTGCGAAATGGTCGTAATTATTTTGTATTAAAGAAATGAATTTAATATCATTATTACATTTCATCTTTCCTAGCCATCTCGCCTAGCTAGGATGGTGGCAAGTGGGTGAAGATTATAGCAAAAAACTCTTAGCCATCTTGTGTAGGATGGCAATTTTCTTGTGGAGATTAGTAGTTCTAATCACCTAGCCATTTCGCCTAGGATGACATCACACAACTTATTTGCTTACCTTCTTTCCTCTCCAAACTCTCATTTGGATTAATATTTTGTAATAATGACAAATTTTTCATCAACAATCCCCACTTGAAATATTTTTACTATCAATCCCCCCCTTGAAAATTTTAAAACATTTTCATCAAGCAGTGTCTATCTAGCTTTATAATTTTGTGCTTAAGTAAAGGTGTATAATGACTTGAACCTTTAAGTAATGACAATAGTTTAGAGTATTGTAAAGTAACTCGTAGTTTTGAACTTTACTTCTAATAAAATTGCACACACAACATTATTCAAGTAATGTTCTAAACTTGCCCGTGTTTTAAGGCCTTGCACGTATATCCCAAATTAATGAATGCCCTAGGAATTTTCCTAAGATTCCATAGAAAGTGGCCCTCACTTCCACATCCACGAAGGTGAATCTGTCAAGAGTACTTCTGTAGCTAAATACCCTACTTGATATTAAGTAAAGAATTCATTAAGAACTATGTTCAACCTTTTTATACGCTTCAGGTTGTCATGCTAATTTCTCAATCATAAGAATGGAACTTCTACGTATTAATCATGATTCTCATCGTATCACTTGTGATAAGTTATTATCCATTGAACTTATTTCTTTGGATTTCCAATCTTCGAAGTTGAGTTTACCTCGCAAGTGATTCAGTTTTCAATAGGCTTAAGTGTCATTCTTTCTAATGTTTTAAAAACCTTCTCTCTTCCTAATTGCCTTTCGTCAAAGAATCAGCCAAGTTGTCATTAGACTGTACAAAATCCAATATCATTGCAGCAGTAGTGAGAAATTCTCTAATGGTATTGTGCTTACGACATATCTATCATCTCTTACCGTTGTAATAGATTAGTATGACTGGTACCAGTCTTTCCCATGTGAGAATCTTGATAGCAAGCTTCAAAGTCAGTTTGCTTCTTCACTAGCAATAACTAGTGCTATAATTTCTAACTCCATCGTTGACTAGGCTAAAATTGTCTGTTTCTTGGATTTTCAAACAACAGCTCCTCTTGATAGATTCACCTTTGTGGATGTGGAAGTGAGGGTCGCTTCCAATGGAACTTTAGGCAAATTCTCTAAAGTATCCACTAAAATGTAAGGCCTTAAAGTGCGACCATTTAGAACTTCACTCGAATAATAGTGTATATATGCAATGTGATTAGAGGTAAAGTTCAAAATCAATGATTACTTTAAAAAATTCTAAATCATTGTCACTACATAAAAGCTCACGTTGTAAGACACCTTTGCTTAAGCACAATATTACACAGATAGATACTTCTCGATGAAAATGGTTTTAAAATATTTTCAAATGGGGGACTGTTAATGAAAAATTGTTTAAAAGCAAAATATATTATGTTATCTAAGATGACATTCCCTTTAGCAACGTAGAAAGCCTCTTCAAATACCCACGGGATACCCATTTTTTGGAGAGGGAGAATAGATAGGCATCTTCGAAGTTGCCTTCCCTTCTCATTTCTATATTTACCGAAAGCACAACCTCTCTCATTCTCTCTCGAGTTCTCTCTCTTCTGATGATGATAGGTACTATTACATATTGTTTAATAAACAACACTCATTTTCATTCTACTTAACAATAACAAAACAATGTAGGCCAGAGACTTAAAATTGTTGTTAGTCTTAATTATTTGGAAAGGAGAGAATTAGGGGAAGAACCCCACAAGTAATAAATGAAGAGATCAAAAGTTTGCAACAATAAACAATTATGCTTTTGTGCTTAGACATAGACAATTAGCTTAACATTTTGTTCAAATTATAATTACAAAACTTAAATGGGTATGGTTTTAATTAATTATGTCTAGATGTATTTTATATTATGGTTGAATGAAAATTTTTGGATCAATCCTACGTCATTTACCATGAAACATATCATTCTCTTTCAAGATGGGAGACAAACTAATGAGCCTATAAATCGATGGATTCCACAAAATAATAGTTATATATTCTTCTTTAATTCAATACATATATATTAAGAAATATTATTGGTGTAAGATGTTTGAGGGGGACATTTCAATAATCAAATATACAAAACAAGTAAAAATAAGCTTATAAGTTTACTAATAATTTATATACGTCTATGTATAACTTAGAAATTTGATCGTTTATCTTCACTATTATTATACTAGAAAAAGTTATTTGTAATGAGATAAGCATAATTATGGTAAGCGTGAATGTTATAGAACTATTTCTCCTAATTAAACTGTACTGAGTTTAATATTTCATGCTCTAACCTTCGTTAGAATTTTATGTCTAAATTTGATGACTTTTCATCTTCTAATCTTTCACTGATTTTCTCGATTTATATAGAAAATATTATATTGTTAAGTGAATTTGACTCGTTTAAAGTGAATGGAGTATTATTAATACGAGTAAAAAGTTGGTTCACTCGTAACGTTAATACAACTATATTGGTTAAAAAAATTTAAAAAAATTTATACAATTTTAAAAGTTTAAGATTTATATTTTTTTCAAAAGAAAAAAAAGTTCATGATATAATTATAAGTTTAATTAAGATTTATATATGTCGGTTGGGAAGAAAAGTGTCCTAAATTCAAACTCTCATTTATTGTAAAGAACGAAAGAGAAATGGACCATTGATGAGTGTGATTTTCCAACGAAAAGCATGACTTTTATCTCTCTCCTTTCCATCAAATTAAGGGAAATCATAGACGGAATTTCATCTAAACCCTAAACCAAAATTTCAAACCACAAACATTTTGTACATGGAGGTTTTCTTTCTTTAATATATCGATAGAAAAAATTAAATATTTCACAACATTGATAATACATATATAATGTCAGTTAAATTTTTTTCGTTTTAGTTTGACCTAAATACTTTTATTACGTTACTAGGTTGAGCTATATTTATTTTTATTTTTTTCTTTAAAAAAAGGAAGGAAAAAGTGCATCACTGTTATAATTTCTCTATTCTTTTCCTCTTTATTTTTTTTGTTTTAAGTTCTTTAGTACTATTTTTGTTTGTATATATCTCATTTTCTTGTTATATTTAAGAGAGATGATATTTGGAGGAGCATTTATTTTCAAAGGAAAGAAACAAAGTTAGGCTCCATATGTTTAACTTTAAAAAGGAAAGCAAAAAGGGTTTGTTTAGAGTCTGACCTACTAAAAACAATGCATCTATGCTTTTTTTTTCGGTGATAGATCTATCAACATCTATTACTATAGTGTCTAATCAAAAACATTGATAGATGACTATGTAAATCTATTGTACAGTTTATCATAGATATTACTCAACGAGCTAATTAATTATTAGATAATTATACTAATGAAAAATCAACCCAATACTAATAATTAATGTTAAAAATAAATGTTGGTCTCCAAACATTTATGGAATTGAAAATTTAGTCATTAAGCTTTACATTCTTTTAGTTACAACTTAGTATTGACCCCTTAATATGGATTTAGAGTTCCTAGAAGATGGATGTGAATTTTAGTATTTAAGAGTTTAGTTTCTAAATCTTTAATCTATAACAATTTAGTTATTCAATTTTAGAAAATATCAATTTAGTTCTTACTTTAAAACTTGTAATAATTTAATCTTATCATAAAGAAATTAAATTTGATGATATTTTCAACTATAGAGATTAAATTAATACAAATTTAAAATTATATGTAATAAATTGTTAAAGATTTGATACTATAAGGACCTAGTTCTTACAAACAAAATACAAAAGGTGAATGATTAAATTATTACAAATTTAAAATTACAAAAATTAAATTATTACAAATCAAAATTGAATGAATAAACAATGAACTTTTAGTGAATTAAGTTTAGTAACTCAATGCAATTTCTAATATAAGAACAAACTTTTACTTATTAAATCATGTTTAATAACCCCTTTGTTTTTTATTTGTTAGTCACTTTTTACCAATTTGTTGTTAAGAAACCAAGCCAATTTTTATAACTAAAAATTATTTTAAAATTTAAAATTTAGATTTTGCTTTTAAAATTTAGCTAAAAATTAATAATTAAATGTAAATAATGGTAGGAAAGAGTGAGTAAAGAGGTTTAATTTTTAAAAATCAAAAACAAAAAATCAAATACTTACCCACCCAAGCATAAGATTTGTGAAGTGCTAATTGATTAATAATTGAAAAATATTTGGGTAGTTTTTCATGTTTACAATTTAATTGTTTTTTTCATATACAAATCATCGTCATCAACGTCACATCAAATTTCTCTTCAACATATTAACAAAATTGAGAAATCGACATTTAATACATTGATGTCAAAGGCATCAAATATTGAGCCTTCTTGCTCATCACACAATTAATGAGGAACAAGCGAGAATAATTTCTATCAACCTAAAATTCTTAGGTATATGATTATAAAGGTAAATGCTTTGGCATAAGAAAATGTGTGTGCATACATTGAGCTATGATTTAAACCTAATACTAGCTAATTAGCATATGAAAATGGGTAAGGTCTAGTAAAACTAGATAATGTTAAATATGAATATAAATTAAGTAGCAGCCAACATTGAATGGACCTCTTTGCCCAATCGATCCCTAGGGCTAGACTAATTGGCATAGAAAAAAAAATATACTCCTAGCCCTATTTATATATACCATGAAATTATATATGTTAAGTGATCAAAATCATAAAATAAATAAAAGAGGCCTTTAATGGTATATAGTTAACATCTTAGAAGAATTAGTGGCCAAAGATATTTATGAAATTCATCCCTTCTTAGTTGAGAGGTGATTTATTGATCATAAATTTATAAGCTCTAAATAAGGAGGAATACTTACTTAAATTCATTTAGATTTTAAGAAATCATTATTTTTGGATTTTTTTTTTTTTATAAAGATGGTGTAATAATGGTTAAATGAAAGTTAGTCATGTTTTTATTTTATTCTAGAAGTTTTAAGATTCTAACTTTCTTCTAAATCAAATTTCTTATTGTTGAACTAAGTTTAAAGAAAAAAAATTCTCTATTCTTTTATATATTCTATACCTAATATATAGGGTTGAACTCTATATATCTATAGATATGCTCTCATACCTATTCTAAAAGTATGTTTTTATGTTGTTTATTAATATATACATCATTTCAACACTTTGATGACCATATAATTCGACTCTTATCTATAATCTATAGCGTTGTGGCATGCATATATTCTTGTTGTTCCATAAATACTTTTAAAGGTGTGTCTTACATTTGAGCTACTTGATTTTTGTGAGTCCCTTTACCTTAGTTATTAACACACATGACACGCTCGAATGGTTCAAACGTACCTTACATTTTTCAAAAAAAAAAAAATGTATTCAGTTTAGATTTTGACTACAAATTTATTAAATGAATTGAATTCAACTAATTGAGTTACTTCAAATATCATCGTTGAAATGGTTAGAATCACTAGTATGTAAAACACGACTTAATTTATTCAAAATCATTATAGGAAAAATTATATTTTAAAATTTTATATTTAAATTAAAGATTTTCGAATGTAGCGAAATAAATCGAACTATTTATCAAATATAGTAAAAATTTAGATTATATTAACGATAGACACTGATAGAAGTGTTCATTATTGATGTTGATAGGCATTGATATAACTATATTAATGTTTATTAGTATCTATCATTACTATAACCGAGTTTTATTTCTAAAAACCGTAAAAATAAATCAATAAAATAAAATAAAAGGTTGAATTTAAATTACATAAAAAAAATAGTTATAAGAGGGAGAGTGATTTAATTAGCATCTAAAATTAATGAAGTAGTAACTAAGAGTAGTTGAGAACATTCATGAATTAAGAAATATACAAAACATATATACACATGAATCATCAAATTTGATCCACACACATGATTTTTAGTTTTAGAGAAAAAAAAAGAAGTGTGTGTATATTATTCATGTGTTACTTAGTATAAAATATTTAATATAAAATTTGTGTAAAAATGATTGTAAATGGTAAAACGGTTGAAAATATTTACATAATCTTATCAAGAACAGATATGATAGACATTGATAAACTTTTATTAAAGTCTATCAGTAATATAACTGATAAACTCAGTAATACATATGAAATTTTGCTATGTTTTGTAAATATTTTGGTTCATTTTGCTATATTTGAAAATACTCCCACTAACATATTTTCAAATTGCGAGTATCTCAAGCATGACAATATATTATTGAAAAAGTTACTACAATCTACAAAGTTAGGATGTGTTTGTTTGTCCATCTAAGTAGGAGTGGATGGAGGTTGTATTAAGGTTCATATCTAGTTTTAGTATTTGACCATGAATATTATACAATGGCTCTAATGTCATGTCACACTTATTTCCCAAATTAGCTAGCTTCATGCCCCATGGCTAGGTCATGCCTAGCTTTATTCCAACTTAAATTTAAATAAATATTTTCATTGAAGAATTAATTTATCAGTTATTTAAGTTGGTTTAGTAACCATTTTTAGATTCTATTTAAATATGTAAAAAAAGAAGTGAGTATTTTCAAAAATAGCAAAATATGGAAGATGTTTACCTAGCATAGTAAAATTCATATAACTCTTCCTAATAGAATTTTTATTTTTTTCAAATAGTTTTATTTTTAGATGACCATTCTAAAGTTGCCATTTGAAAAAATAGCAAAATTATTCCCAACAATTCCATTAAAATTAAAAATTGTTTTTACACAAATTTAAAACGTGAGTCCAAATAGCTTTTCAATTCTATATATTATTTGCATATTCTATTTTTTTTCTATAATTTTTAAAATCTCGATTAGAATTATAATATTTTTTTTTTGTTGGGAAAGTATCTTTTTCGTCCTAAGATTTAGTTTAGTTTATGTATGACTTTTAGATTTCAAAAACTTACTTGATTAATTTTCAAGTTTTAAGTTTGATTTTCCACTTTGTCTATCTCTAACTTTACTATTTCATTTAGAAGCAAGATTTGAGTTTTGTTTTAATTTTATTTTAAAATTTTAAATTTTAGATTTTTAATTTGATTTTTTACCTAATAACATAAGTCTGCAGTGTTAAATCTATTAATAAATTTAAAATAACTATGAAGTGAAATTTTAACAATAAAATGATAGTAAACTTAACCAATTAATTCTTAAATGATATTAATTAATAAATATTGATACAAAATATAGAAAATGTAATATTTTGAAACTTAAAATGAAATTGAAACCAAATTCAAAATCGGTTGATAAATATGTATCGTTCTCTCAAACTTAACTATTTCATTTAAATTAATTCTAATTTTGATATATTATTAAGAGAAATTATTTTAAATAGATAAACTATTTTTAAATATAGCAAAATGAAAAAATAAAAAATTTTAGTACACTACGTAGTTATATATATTATGTAAGAGGTTTTAAATTAATAAATAATGTGTTATTTAATAAATTTAAAACTCCTAAATTCAGAAAGTTTTGCTTAGTGGGTTTTTAGGATAAAAAAAAAAATCATTTGAAAATACAACGTTTGGTTTGTTTCTCATTTATAGACTTTGAATTTGATCGATTACAAAATTTTATATTTGAAAATTCCTTTAACTAACCCGTAATTTTGATTCAAAGTTTAATTAATTTTGTTTTGTTCTATAGAAGGTAAATATACCAATTTTTCTATTTTTGAAAAAAAAGCATGATTTAAAATTAGCCTGTTTTTAGCATTCTAATTTTGTTTAAATTATATTTCATTGTAAATTATTGTAAAATTGCAATTATAATACACGTAATCTGACCTTTCTAAAATAATTGGAGATTTAAAACAGTTGTTATTCAAATAAAAATGTTAATAAAAAGTAAAGAGAGAGAGGAAAAAGGCAATGATCGATATAATATGTATCAAAATACGAGAATTTTTCTTTAAATATATATTTAATAATACAACTATAGCATTACTATTCATATTTTTTAACCTCAATAAAATTAATAATTATAATTAAAAAAATCATTAAAATTTTATCAAATTTTAAATAAAAGAAAAACTAAGATAAATTTAAATCTACTTTTTTATTTCTTTAAACAATAAAAAGAAAAGATTAAACCCTGATCTATTATTAACCCTCCACCAAAGTCTATTGTTCAAATTTCCCTACTCTAATTGTTAATTAAGTTAATACTTATTTTTACATTTATATATTCACACACGTCGATATATTTTAATTTATTAAAACCACACATTCTTTTTATTTAAGAGGAAAAAAACATTGAAGGGGACTATAGGGCTTAATAGTTTAGTCAAATTTTAGGAACTCTCCTCACATCCCTTACTACCCATTCCAAGAAAAAACAAAAAATTGAGTAAAAAATAGAAAGAAAAAATATATGTATTAATAGTTTATTTAATATATATATAATAGTTAATTTTAATAGAAATTAATTTTCATATCTATTTATTAATATGATATTACATAATACTTTCCTTCACTTTCCCTCTTGAGTCACGGCCGCAATAGCAGTATCTTTGAACAAGGTGGAGAACCACCTCCCTCTTCTTCTTCTTCTTCTTCTTTTTTTCTTTCCATTTTCTTAATTATTAAATAATAAGTCCACTTTCTTTTACATCTAAATATATATGAATACAAATATTTTATTTTTCATCAAGAATTGGTTCAAATCTTGAATATATAACACATTTTTTCAAGTATAAATAAGTGTTTGCAACAGATGTCTACTTTTTAAAGAATATTTTTTACTACAACAACTAGAGTTGTTTGAACGTATTTAAATATGACATAATACTAATTAGGAATGAGTTGAAAAATGAGGTATTAATGGATATAAGTGTAAATTTGAAAGGTTATATATATAAGTTAATTATATATTATTTTTAAGGTAATAGGGAGAGAGAGAGAGAGAAGTGGAGGGCCCACAAGAACACGAGGAAAAGCAAAGATCCTGGCGGGAATCAAGAGAACCGGCAGGTGGCAGTGGAATGTAAGGGAAATAGCCGGTAGCTACCCAAGACAGCTGAATTTCATTCTATATTAAGAGGAGAGATGGAATTGGAAGGCAATTAAAGCATTGATTTTGTAGAAAGTGGTTTTGGAGAGAATTAATATAATAAAAATGAGTAGTGGAAGAAAGGTGGAAGAGGAAGGAGATGGGAGTGTGAGCTTGGAGGCTTTAAGGATGAAAATGGCAGAGTTTTCTAAGCAAAGGAATTGGGAACGCTTTCATAGCCCTAGAAATCTCCTTCTTGCTTTGGTATATATTCTTCTCTTATCCTCAACTTTAGTTTTCCTTCTTCTCCTCCTCCTTTTTCTCTTTCATTCTATTTATCCACTCTCTTTTACCTCATCTCTTTCTTAATACTACATATATATATATACACATATAGGGGCATGTAGTGATATGTCGAAGGGTCAAAACTACACGGTATCAACTATAGTCAATTTAAGAAATCTTCAAACTAACCCTAACTCTTGAGAAGAATAAAAATCGGTTTTGGTTGGTTTCCTTCTTTAAATTTTTTGCTAAAATAATTGTCGGTTAAATTTTTTCCAAACCAATGATAACAATTGATATTCTTCAGTTTGGTTAGTTCGATTTTCGATCTATCATATCCAACTTTTGTATTTGAACAGTAAGACAATCTTACTTGTAAATTTGAAGTTAGCTATGTTCATGGTAACGATTGTTGTGGAGGAATTTTATGATCGATTAAGATTAAGTTATAAATTTGAATTTTATAAAAAGTTTGAATTTACTTTTTTGCTCAATTTTATAAAAAGTTTCTGTCAAAATTTTAACTTTAAAACTATATGGGTAGGAGGACCATTTATAAAATTGTTATTAATCATTGAAAAATCATTAATTCGTGGATTTATTAATGGATTAAATTACAAATTTGTCCTTTAACCTTGTAACTTTTTATCTAATCTAAAAAATGTCCAATAACTTTTATGTTAAAAGGTTGTCAAAGTAACATGTACTGTCTACATCACTAAATATGTATTGATAAATACAATGATTTAATAATCTATCCTACTAATTTCTAATTTCTAACTTCCTCTATGTGAAAAAGTCTGGGTGAATTTTAGTATATTATAGTAAAATTGGAAATTTTAATTAAGAATTACAGTACAATTTCGAAAAATTATTGTAAACAAAAAAGAAGTAAAAAAGTTATAAAATATAACAAAATTTCAGAAAATATAAATGATACGTGACATTGATGGAGATTAATAGATATGTAATAGATTCTAAAACTTTGTTATATTTCATAAATATTTTAGTTATTTATTTTGTTATATCGAAAAACATGTTCGAACTTCATGTTTACGAATATTTGTAAATTTTAGAAACCAATTTGAAAATTAATTTATTTGTTAAAAAAAAGAACAAACATAAGGTTTTTCATATAGTGCAAAATATTAAAAAATTTATAAATATAGAAAAATATTTTTAAAAAAAGTTAATTTCACTTTTTTATTTTAGTATATTTAAAAATATTTGTTTCAAAATTTTATTGTTTCAATAATTTATCTAAATAGAAAGGTAAACAAAAGAGTTCTTGAGAACTCTACTTTTAAGAATATATAAGATAATTAACACTGTTATCTATAGTAATTTAATTGTGGACTTTCTAAGAAGAAGAAAAATACATTTTTTTGAGAACTCTGTTTACTTTTTAAAAATATAAAAAAAAAATAATAATGGTAGAGATTCGAGATCGAATTTCTAACTTTTAATTTTTTCTATTTTGTTCCTAACTTATTAAATTACTTTTTATTTACTTCTCAATGTATACTGCTACTTATATTAGTGTATGAGAATTTTGATAATATTATTTCTAAATACTTATAAAAGATTTATCAAAATAGAAACAAATACAAGTCTATCAATGTCTATCTTTAATAAAATCTAAAATTTTGTTATATTTTTTTAAAATATTTTGATCCATTTTGCTACATTTAAAAATACACATATAAATATCAAGAAAATGTTAAAAATGAATTACCTGATGATTTAACAAAGTGTTTGAAAGTAATAAAGAAAAAAGAAAAATGGTGGCAGGTGGGAGAAGTGGGAGAATTATCAGAAATATTTCAATGGAAAGGAGAAGTACCAAAAGGGCTGCCAGAATGGGAAGAAGATGAGAAGAAGCACTTGGGAGAAGAGCTTTCTGATGTGCTTTTGTATTTGGTTAGACTATCTGATATTTGTGGCATTGATCTTTCTAAAGCTGCCCTCAGGAAATTGGAGCTCAATGCTATTAAGTACCCTCTTCACAAATCCACTAATAATAATAATTAATATCACTCTCCCTTGGTCACCTAATTTTACACTATTTCTCTCTTCTTTTTATCATTTTCTATCCGGAGATTGATTGATATGTGTAAACTTAGGTCTCGTTTGATAACGCAACAAATAATAAATTTAATTAGTTTGAGGGAGATTACCATAAATATATTTGGTTACTATTTCTATATATATTTTTTCTTTTACATGTTTCTTGTTTTTAAGAAGTAGAAATAGGAATAATATGTTCGGTAATAAAAAATAACCACGAGGGTAACGGTAATGTTAAAAGTAAAAGCAACAATAAATAAATGGCAGATTCATGATGTCAAGCCCCACTCCAAATGTCACACCACCCGTCCAAATGGAGGGTGTGTTGCCTAGACATTCAACGTATTAAACACCTAGTAAGCGGAACAACTCTTTCTCTTGTCTCTTCATGAAACTCTTCCACTTGAGCCTAAGAGATCTTCACATCCTTTACAACAAAAACAACCTAAAAATTAACACAAAATAACTTCAACTCCTTCTTGTATTTAACTTAGTCCTTGTAAAAGTATAAATTACAAAGTAATTACACTTTGTTTTGCATAAAAATAAACCAACTCTCGTCTTCTCATGTTCTTCTTCTTTCCAGGAATGTAAACTTTCAACACCATCAAAATGATAATAAATGGCATTTAATTTTGATAGGATTAAATTGTTAAATTCTATGTAACTTAGCTTCCTTTTTCATTTCTATCTAAGGTGTGAACTTTTTAGAATAGAAGCTAAGTTTGAGTAGAGGACAATTCTATTGTAAATTTAAAATAATATTTGAATATAATAACATTTTTATTTTTATTTTTAAATTTTAAAGAAACACTATAGACCTCTTCAACTATGGGATAGAGATAGAGTACCAAAGTCAATGATTGTCCAAATTTACTCTTAATAATAAATAATTGAAGTTAGGTTTATTTTTGTAATTTTAATTTGAATTTAGGCATGGGGACCAAGAAGAAGAAGAATAATAATAATAGAGTAACAATATTATATATTAGAGCCTATCTAATTTGTTGGTAAACCATGTTTTGTCAGCATCATAGGCATGTTTGCTTTTTTAATCTAGTGATTAACATCATAATGATAGGTTTAGTTTTTCCATGCTTTTATATTCTTTTATTTGGACTATATTTAATTAATACTCTTTGTTTGAATTGTGATAATTTATAAATTTAAAAAAAGAAAGAAGAAAACTTATAGATGTTCTTAAGCTTTGTTATGAAAAATTAAGTTATTATTTTATTTTTGCATGTCAAATTTCAAACATTTTACTCATGATTGGAACTATTTACGTAGAAAATTATGATAGAGTTATATATATATTCAACTAATATTTTAGTTTAGATTCAATATTTTCAATTTTCTATTCATTTTACCTATGAGATGATCAACTATTTGAAAGTTTTTTAGAATTATTTTTGGATATATCATTCAATAGTCTATCGATAATTTCTATCACTAAGGAATCATAATAGGAATCATAATAGGTGTACCACTGGCAAATTGTCACACGATTTTATATCATGCAAAATTGCAAGTATATGGTGTCAAGTTTTAATTTCAATTATTAATGATGATTGTAGTATTTTCCACTGGATTTGATCAATAATGACAACTTATTTTATCAAGAGAATTAAACTTTAAATATGGGTTATTTGATTAACACTGCTTCTAGGTCAAAAGAAGGTAAAAGTATTTAAAAGAATCTACTAAGTTCATATAAATTTTCATGATAATATATAGTTAAAACTTAACATTAAAGTGAACCATTTACTTCAGTTTCAGAATATATTTCAGATGATACAAATAATGTTATGGTCTAAGTCTTACTATCAGGTAATTAATTTCAGTACTAAAAATTAAAATAATTCCAAACTGAGGAAAAAAATATAACATGTTGAACAAAATATTTATCCTATAAAAAACAATTTCGAAAATGAAAAAAATTCAGAGACCCACAATAAAAGATATAAAAAATGTCTCAGTCAACACTCGATTAAGCGATTAATTGCTCACTCGCGCGCATTATATTTAGTAGATTTGGCTATCCCAAATCTATTCGATCGTATACCAATATTCCAAAAAAAAAATTCAAGATTCATTTACAAGATCATTTAGATTTGGCTACGTAATCCTTAACTCATATTTAAATCTAAACGATTTTGTTCCAATATCTAACATAAATTATTTATATTTGGTACACGAAAGATTTTTTTATATTTTGATACATGATCCTTTATGTTTGGCTACCTAAACCCAAACGATTGTGTAGCAATATCCAACTATTTTTTTTAAGATTCTTTGGTACACGTAGCCAAATCTAGACGATTGTACCGATATCATTTTTTTTCAGGATATTTTATATTTGTTAGATTTGGTGTAGCCAAATCTAAACGTACCAATATCCCAATCATTTTTGTTAAAGATTGTGTACCGAGATCTTTTATATTTGGTACAAAATCTTAGTCAAACAACACTTTGAAAAAAAATAATACAAGATTTACGATTGATTAAAAACAAAGATCATGATTTCAAAAAAAATATATAAAAGAAGAAAACAAAGAAGATGAAAAAGAAGCGCAAATCTGAAATATTAAAAAAAAAAACAGAACTTTTTATTTTTGTTACGCGGGCTGTAAATACTTTGGTGTTTTGTTATATTTATGAAAATTAACAAAAAAAGAATTAAATGACTTTGATGAAATGAGTATTTTATGGAGAAGTATTGTTCTATTTGCGAAATAGTTAAAATTCTTGGTAAAAACTTATAAAATTAGTCCAAAACAATGAAAACTAACTCGGAAAATTGTCAAAAATAGACCAAATTTAGGTGAATAAAAGATTTTTGGGATCGATTTTGAAAAATTGAGTTTTAGAACAAATTAAGAGTGAAATGTCTAAATTACTCTTCACTAATTTTCACTTCCCTTCTTTTTTAACGCAAAATAAAACGTAAAGGAAAAAAGAAAAAAAAGAAACACATTCGCTCTTCTCCTCGTGAATTTTTTTTATATATATTTATCACTTCTACTCTGGTCTTGTTCATCGTCTCCTTTGGTGTCGTTCATCATCTTCTCCAGTGAACGTCCCATGATGAATGTCGCCTCTCCATTGCAATTTTTGTTGGGATCCGAACATCCCATGGTGAACGTTTAGTTTTCGTTGATTCGTTGAACATTGTTTCTCCACGTGAACGTTCACCATTGCAGTTTTTAGTTTTCATATTTCGTTGGGACGTCGGAGCTTTCTTGTGGCAGTCGAAACCTTTTCTCGTGGCTTTTTCTTTGCCAAATCTCGATAGGTGATCTCCTCTTGTGTGTGTATACATATATATATATTATAAATTTATATAAATCTGTGGTAGTTGTTAGATGTTTCTTAGCCTATTTGAAAATTGAAACTAAGTAGCATTCATGTGTAAGTAGTTTTGCACTGCTTAGAAAGTTCAATACCAATTTATCCTATAAGTTGTTGCATCATTTTAGAGCTAAGGAGATGTTGGGCAACCTGTTGGTAGAAAAACTTTGTTACAAGTTCTTAGTATTTGTTTGAGTGAGAAAGATTCTCTTGGGTTCACTATTATTACTAGGTTTGAAGAGGATATATGATCATTCATATAGATTTTCAGAAGAAAATAGCTATGAAATCAGCACTCTCTGACATGCTTTATAAAGAAAACCTCAAAGCATCTATTACCTTCCAAGTATTACATACTTTAAAGAAAAATGTAACGTTAATATATGCCTAGGAATCGTTCAAAGTGTTAAAATATATGCTTAGAAATGCAAGCAATTTGGTTTAGTAAGCCTCTTATGCACTTATGTTTTATCTCGTACACATCTCGCACGCATCTTACATATTTCAATATTTCACAATGTGTTTTGAAATCAAATTGCTACTCCTCCTATGCCATTTGGAGTGCCAATTAAAAATCAACATATCAATTATCAAATCATTAGATTACATATAAAGCGCATATTATTGTAGATTATCTCACAATAAAAAATAGAAAGCTTTGAAATTATTATTTTTATCTCTTCTTCCTCTCTAATGGTTCAATCCATCATGAAGAAAGTGTAGCAAAAGTCAACAAAACAATGAATAAACCAGAACTCAAACACCACTGACAATGATGTATTGAAATAAGATCAGAGTAGGAGCACATGAAAGTCATTTGTAATAAACTTAATTCAATTCAATATAACTGATGTCATAATGTTTTTGGAATGCCATATCTAACAAGCTTACCACAAATTTTCAAATCATTTTAAGAGCTTAAACGCATATACTAATTCATTCAATTTCACGAACAGATTGAATGCAATGTGGCTCTTCTAGCACTTGACAGACAATGAATGAAAAGAAAATCAAACTGAAACTCACAACACAATGTCTCAAACACAGAGCTTGAAGAGAGTGGCAAAAAACGTGTAATAATTTCCAAGAAGTTCAAAATCAAGTACCTAGGTCGGAGTTCTACTGAGGAATCCACATAAAATGATATTAACTAAGTTGGATACTAAATATGATGATATTAACAACGCATTGAACTATGCACTGTTATGGAAAAGTACTTGAATGCAGTAGTTGCTAAACAACTAGAAAAATTTACATCAATTTTGAACTTTACTCTAAAGTTGAATGTTAATAACTATATGAAATAACAAACTAAAGCATATCACAGTCGAAAAAGACAGAAATTTCTAGTCTTCAAATTCACACATTGGGCAGAGAAAATAAAGAAGATACCAACGTTGGCAGGGAAATTTCTAATCTTGTATGCCCGACTTCTTGATGTATGAAATTGGATTGGTACACGTTAATCTGTTGTGCCTTATTTCTTTACATCAACCACATTTATGCAATTTTAGTGCTTCACCAACACTTAGAATTCTCTTTTCTTTGGTCGACCAACTCTTTCGACTACTTTCAGAGGTATGATTTCCAACTGAGTAGACGGCCTCTGATTTTTGGATATGCTACCAACAACATTCATTAGTTTAATAATTAGCACATAAACTATAAACATTTATATTGCGATCATGTGTTGCAGTAATGACATATGAGCATGGTAGTTGCTCAACTTGAAACTCCTTACAAGTGCACTCTTGAGTATGAAGATTTACGACATTCTCCTTATCTAAATCTTTGACATGTAATTGGTAACAAGCAATTGGGTTGACCTTCATTGTCAAAGTTCGTTCTTGTTTCTTTTGTAGAACTAACTTTGTCTATTTAGTCATTGTAGCAAAGATTGAACATGTTCAAGGAATGAAGCAATAGGCAAACCTCTAGATTCTTTCAGTATAAAATTCATGGACTATGCTATATTTGTTGTCATCATGTTATAACGTCTTCCTGGACACTGAACACGAGACCATCGTGTTATTCCAACTTCGTTTAAATATTTTTTTGAATCATTAGGAAATGCAATAATCCTTATCTACGCTTCTTGGAACGTTGATTCACGATATATGTTCTCGATGCATTGTAAAACAAAGTAGCTAACGTGTCATTCTTATATTTATCATTCAAATTTTGAGTCAAATGTTGGGCACAAAGGTGGTGGAATGTGGAGGAAAAAACCGATGAAATACCCTTGGAGAAGCATGTTTTTCGATCTGTCATGAAGCCTAGATTAGACACCTCCCTTATTGCACCTTTCAATTTTTCTAAGAATGTTGTATTGAGGCGTCTGTTTCTCTATCAACTACACTCCAAAGGTAAGAGGATAAATCTAATTGTTTCCATCTAAGCAAACGAAACTTAACTGTCCCTGCTATTTGTTCTTAGAAATGTTTCATCCATGACTATGACCAGTCTAATGCAATTTAAGAATCCTCGGACACATGGACCAACAGCAATAAAAAGATACTTGAAGAAACGATCATCTTCAAGTTCCATGTGAAATATTGTACCAGGATTTGTAAGTTTGAGTGTTTCACCATATCCATGCAATAGATTTATATGACTCTACAGAAGACCCTTGCACTTGTTCATATGCATTTTCTTTGAAACGTCATGCTTTTTCATAACTCATATTTATGTCATAGTCTTGAAATTGTCTCATGTCTTCTATGATATTACGTGGTTTGTATAGGCGAACGGTGCCCTTGAATTTGGACTTTATTAATTATCCAACAACCCAATATTTTGCTTGTCTATGGTCATGATTCAAAAACTCAAAAAAACACGAATGAACTTTGACATACTCTGCTTGCAATCTCCAACCACACTTGTTATCAATGCATCTAACAAAATGAACCTTTTTTGTAGACTTTTTTACTACAATATATTTATTCAACATCCAACTTCTCACTTGTAGAGCTTTCTTCGAACCAATCAGTTCTTTTTACCTTCAACTTTCAGCTAGAGGGGTTATAGTGAACTTTTGTTTTTCCTTTGCAATCTTTTCTAGGAGCATCTCTTTTTTGTGGGATGTCAAACAATTCATTGTTCATCTAAACTAGCTCCCATGTAAAAGTATCATCTTTTGAATCATATGATGTTATCACACAAGCCAATCTGAACTTTACTAATATGACTTCACCAACATGAACTCCATTCTCATCTAATGTATCCATTGCAATTGGAGGACGGGGGTTTAAGTTATAAACATAGTTGCTCCCAGATATTGAATTGTAATATTTGTTTAATACTTTCTTGCTTTGATTGCTTCTATGCTCAAATGAGACATATAGGGGGACCTCCAATGGATTTTCACCAAGAATATAAAACTTCAAATCACGGTCATTGCTAAACTCAAATGGAGGAGCTTCATTTTCTACTTTTATCTCATGTATGCATCTTATTTTTATATCGAACTCTGTAGGGCCAATTTTTGCAAGGTCATATAATTCGGCTTGTAAATCTTTATGTGTTATTTCTTTACTAACAACAATGTCTTCTAACATGCCTCCTTCATATTTTCTTCATCTCTCATCCCATGCACCACTGAAACTCACTAAAATTCGAACATGTAACATCCTTAAACCATCTTAAACATTAGTTCATGCAAAAATTGATTTGAAGTTAGATATATGACTTATTTGTGAGATTAAAAAACAGTAGTTAAAAACTAAATAAAACATGTATAGTCGCACCTTAAAAAGTATATGACTAATTCAGCCTTGGGCATTTAAAGTTTAGAAGCTACGAGATGTTTACGAGATTGTGAGATGCAAAAAACAGTAGCTAAAAGCACCACAAATCATATAAGCACAAGTATATAATTCATTTGAGATTAAGCATTTAAACTTAAGAACATGCGCTACGAGATGTCTGCTAAATCAACTTGCTGACATACTTTCAAACAACTTTGAAATAACTCTAACTCAACTTGAAACAATTAAAAATTATATTAGGTTTATACATTTAAGATTCAAATGTTCCACCAAGAGAAGAGGACAAAAAAAACTATATAACACACCATAGTTCAACCTAAAAACCCACCGAACAACATGAGAGAACTTGATCAAAATTAGCTAAATAATCTATGGAATCATAAAAGAGATCGAAAGAAGAGGAGTTTGAAAGAGGTTGGAGAGATTGAAAGGCTAGAGATCGAGAGGTTGGTTTTGAATGATTTTATTTTCTTTACATTTTGTTTTATGTTGAACAGAAGCATAGGGAAGGTAAAAATTAGTGAAGTGCACTTTAGACATTTCACTCGGGATGTATCCTAAAACTCAAACATTTTAAAATCAATCCTAAAAAACTTTTATCCCTTCAATTTTGGCCTATTTTTGACAATTTCCAAACTTACTTTACTATTATAAAACGTGTTTGTTCATTTTAGTCCATTCAGTCCATCTCAAAGTCGAAATATCTATCGCATAAAATTTTAAAGTCAAAATGTAACATAAAATCCTACTTCTCTCCCGACTAAATGTACTAAAATATGGATAGAATCGTTGCATTCTGCAACATTTATCACACCCCCAAACACTTATCATTTTTTGTTCTCAAGCAAACAAAGTTACATATATTTGATAATGAGAGCAAATAAATCAAAACATGTATGCTTAGTCTAATTTGGAACTCAATTCTGAGGACGACACTTAACACCTAAATTTACTTTACTAAAATTACTACTCGACAATATCCATACATTTACGGTTTTACAATATGGTGTGAAGATCAAACAACACATAATCCAAAATTTTAATATTTACAATATTTTTAGAGGTAAGTTTGTTCATTAAACTCCATTCTTGGTCACTCTTTTCACCAAGAAATAAAGACAATAATTGAAAGCTTCATTATTGTTATTCCACCATAAAGAGCTACTAATTATATATTCGTCCTAATTTTGAAATGTTTATACCCTATACCCCAATTCACTTTTCTCTTCGCTTTTTTTTTTTTTCTTTTAACATCTCTTCACTAGACCAATGATTTGTTTAAAGGAGATCATTTTTATAAGCTGGAATCTTCCTTACTCAAAAGGTAATTAGGTACATATGATGCTCACATTACAAAAGTGGTTTACTCAAAGTAATGAGGCAGAATTTAATAATGGGATTTCATCATAACTCATATTCTAAAGTTTCAATTCTTAACTCTCATGATCTACTAAAGTTAATCATGACTACCACAAGCCTAAGAAAAGAAATCACAATATAAAATTAGTCCTAATTTGAATCAAAGTATCATGCCTTCAATGGTAATGATTATTATCATTTCAGCCATTATGATTATCATTATTAACTTCAATGACCTTTATGCAATCTATATATATATATACTATATCACATTGTGAAGATACTCCAATTCAATTTCAAATTCACAAGAAAATCACATTATTATTTGAAGCTAAATCAAGACTTAACTCTCTTTTTAGGGTATGTTGAAGAGAGAAGCTTTGGCCATATCCATGTGCTCGAACTCAGGAGGATTAGTGGGATGGTGTCGCCCACGACGACGGTCAAGACGTCGACGAAGTAGCACAATACGGCTTGGGAATCGACGAAGAGGGTTCTGTCTTGGATCTCGAGTCGTGGTCGGCCCTTTTCGAATGTTGAAGAGGTTGATTATGGAGTTGGCTCCAAATGAGAAGTTGATAGAAGCTTATTACTCACTTTTGCCATTTTTACGTCCAACTTTGTTCCCTCTTAGTTGATGAATATGCTCAACTCTTTAATGAATGAAAGCATTTTTATTTTTATTTTTTTCATTTGGGTAATGATCTTATCCCTCTTTCAATATTTTCATGTATACTTTGTACAATTTCTTGTTCTGAAGTGAATCACAATGATTTTCAATATGAATTTACTTTAGTTTAATAATAAGTTCATCTAATTAGTACCAACTTTTTTTTTAGCCTATGCTTTTGAAGAAAAAATAGAATAATTATAGTAGGTAGCAAATTTAAAAATAATAATTAATTATATAGCAACACTTTTAAAATGAGTAATTTACATACATATAACAAAACCCAAAAATATATATGGTTCGTATAATAAAATAAGAAAAACCCATTAACGCGTGATCGTTTTCTTCATAAATTAAAACCCATTAACGTGTGATCGTTTTCTTCATAAATTCCACATATGCCCTTGCGATTTATATCTTCTTTGCGATTTATTGATCCTAAGATCGAATAAAATAATTTTAAAAAATCTTTCATTATGGGTCATCTTAATGCCACTAAGGCCTGAGATCCAATAACTAAAGTAAGAATGCTTTCATGTTAGGGCATTTTGGGGGCATTGTATACTCGAGATCGAATGCATTAAAGGCAGAATCCTTTCATCGTGGAGTATCTCGTTGCAACTAAGGCTCGAAATCATGTATCATAATCTACACGATCGTTTAAATTTGAAAGTATCGCTTAAAATGAAGTACGAGATCATGTAGATCTAGACTTTCGTCTTTCATCTCGGGCCATCTCGGTGCATTGTATGCTCGAGTTCATGTATCAAAATTTACACGATCGTGAATCGTGCGCGTGTAACCGATTTATCGTGTATTTACTAGGATAATTTTGGTATTTTACATTATGGGCCTGTGGACTTTTTTCTTTTTCAAAATTATTGTATACAGTATAAATATTTTTTCGGTTTATTATATTTTTTTTAAAAAAAACTCTTTTAAAAAATTATAAAATACTCTTATCGTCTATAGATGATAGACAAATATTTGCAACATAGTCTATTGACATATTTTAAATTTTGTATATTTACAATTTTTTAATCTAATTGTTATATTTAGATTTATACCAAAAAAAATACATAACTAAACCTTAGAAAAATATTCAAAGTAAACACTAATAAAGAATAAAGAAGTTAGGAAAATGGCATGGATACGCGAAAATTTGGGCCAAACAAGGAAAGGACTAACCTTTCATTTTCCAATATAATCATTCTCTTTCTTCTTCTTCTATTTCCACATTTATTTCTTCTCTTTCCTCATTTATTTCTTCTTCTCTCCAAATTAATCTTTTTATTTATTTTCTTTCCCAAACAAATCAATCACCTTCTCTTATTCTTCTTTTTCTTTGTGCCAAATGAATTAGTCATTGTTTATCTTCACGAAGAAAAAACTTAATAAATGAAAGAAAAAATAAAAACAACATAATACCATTTTTTATTCTAAGTATTGATGATACAAACTTAAAATAAAAATTTCTTTTTATATTCTATTTACGGTGCAATTTGAATAAACATATTGTACATAAATGAAAAAAAAAATAATACAATTTGTTTGTATTGTGTATTGTGTGTACGATTTGATTTTTTTTTATATACAAAATCGATTTAAAAATTAATACATATTTGTTGTGTGTTGGGGTTACAGCAGAAATTAAGTATAAATATTATTTTAATACAATTTTTCGTCGCTTTGAAAAATAGTACGAACAAAATAAATAAGTTTAGACAAACGCAAAAAAAAAAAGTTAATACAATTTTTGGTTGTATTTGGTTTACGAAAAATATTTCATAAACATTTCTTACACATTGAAAACATATATAATTCAATTTCTTTCTCACATGGGGTTGCGGTAGAAAAAAAAAATATTTGTCATAAATGTAAAAAAAAAAAAAGAACATATTTTAATTAATGTATTGGATTTACGGATCAAATTGAAGGACAAATTGAAGACAAATGAAAAATTAAATAATACAATTTTTGTGTGAATTGAATTTACGATATAAATTTCATAAACATATTTTACACAAAAAAAAAATTAATACGCTTATTTTGTGTACTTGATTTAATGTTAAAAAAGAAAGAAAAAACTATGGTACAAATGAAAGAAAAAAAAACTTTACTTTTCAAAGTATATTAGGTGTACGTTGCAAGTAAAAAATATTTATACAAAAAAAAAATCAATACAATTTTTTTTGTGAACGCTTAGATTATGGTACAACCTAACTAAAAAAATGAATTTGAATACAATTTACGGTACGAACAATTTACACAAATGCAAAAAATATTAGCACATTTTTCATTTTGTATTAGGTTCGTGGAAAAAAAAAACAATAATTTCATTTTTTTAGGAAAAAAATAATTATGTATTTTTTATTATATTGGAGTTAACATATAAATAAATAAAAATTACACAAATGAAAAAAAAAATACAATTTTTTTTTGTCATATTCTTTCTTCAAAATAATTCTTCTCCCAAACAAGATTATAAATAATTCTTCACAATCCTTTCACTTAATCCTTTCCCCAAGGATTATAATAATCATTTCCTTCAGTTAATCCCCATTTTTCGTATTTCTTTTTCCTCTTATTCCTTTCCTTCCCCCAAACGGCCCGCTAATGAAAGGAAATAACTAAGATAGGCATTTCCTTGTGGAAATGAATACTTTTAATCCACTTTTTCCTCTTAATTCTTTCATTTTTCAATATAATCATTTCATTTTTGAATATAATCATTCTCTTTCTTCTCCTTCTTCTCTTTCCTCATTTATTTCTTCTTCTCTTTTCTCATTTATTTATTTTCTCTTTCCCAAACAAATTAACAAATTAATTCACCTCTCTTATTCTTCATTCTCTTTATGCCAAACAAATTAGTCATCTTCTCGTATGTTGCTTATCATTCTCATGAAGAAAAAATATTAAAAATGAAAGAAGAAATAAAAACAACATAATACAATTTTTTATTGTATAAGATTGATGATTCAAATTTAAAATACAAAATTTATTTTTGTATTCTATTTACGGTATAATTTGAATAAACATATTTTACATAAATGAAAAAAATACAATTTGTTTGTATTATGTATTGTGTGTACGATCTAAATTTTTTTTATACAAAATAAATTTAAAAATTAATACATATTTTCTGTGTGTTGGGGTTATAGTATAAACATTATTTTAATACAATTTTTCGTCGTTTTGAAAAATAATACGAACAAAATAAATAAGTTTAGACAAACGCAAAAAAATAATACAATTTTTGTTTGTATTTGGTTTACTGAAAACATTCCATAAGCATTTCTTATACATTGAAAAAAAATATAATTCAATTTCTTTCTCTTATGGGGTTGCGGTAGAAAAACAAATATTTGCCATAAATTTTAAAAAAATAGCATATTTTTTAATGTATTGGATTTATGGATCAAATTGAACTACAAATTGAACACAAATGAAAAATAAATAATACAATTTCTATAAGAATTGAATTTACTGTATAAATTTCATAAATATATTTTACACAACCAAAAAAAATTAACATTTTATTTTGTGCACTTGATTTAATGTTAAAAAATAAAGAAAAAATTGTTGTACAAATAAGAAAAAATACTCTACTTTTGAAAATATATTAGGTGTACGTTACAAGTAAAAAAAATATTTATACAAAATCAACAAAAGAAAATCATTACAATTTTTTTGTAAACGGTTGGATTACTGTACAACCTAACTAAAAAAATGAATTTGAATACAATTTTTGGTTGAAAAGGTTTTATGGTACGAACAATTTACACAAATACAAAAAATATTATCACATTTTTCATTTTGTATTAGGTTCACGGAAAAAAAACAATAAATTCATTTCCAGAAAAAAAAATTATGTATCTTTTCTCATATTGGGATTAACGTACAAATAAAAAATATATATAATTTTTTTGTCATAATCTTCCCTCAAATAATTCTTCTTTCATACAAGGATTATAATAATCTCTCATAATCATTTCACTTAATCATTTTCCCAAGCAAGGATTAAAAATAATCCTCCATACTTTTTTCACTTAATCGTTTCCTCAAACAAAGATTATAATAATCATTTCATCCACTTAATCCTCTATTTTTCTTAATCGTTTCCTTAAACAAATATTATAATAATCATTTCCTCCACTTAATCCTCTATTTTTCTTATTCCTTTTCCCCCTTCTTTCTTTTCTTCCCCCAAACGGCCCCTAAATGTTAAAAATTTTAAAAATATTTACAAATATAGCAAAATAAAAAGTCTATCTTAGCTTGTGATCAAAATAAATGAGAATATTTTTCTATATTTGAAATTAGTCTTAAAAACTATTATCATTACTAGTTTTAAGATGAAAATTAAAAAATAATGACGATGTCAACCTGATCTTTTAGGAGTTACCATCAGTCTGTTCATTCTACTTGAGCTCTCACTAAGTTCCCAATCCAATCGATGAGCAATTTTGTTGTGCAAAATAAACTACTTTAGTTCAATCGGTTTAAGTTGATGGAGCGATTCTTCCATGCTTGATACTCACCCTAGAAAGTTCAGACTAAAATGAATCAAGTCATTTTTAACTTTTTGATCAAGTTTCTCAAGATGTACTCGACATGATTCCTTTCTTTCTAACATGGTAAGTGTCCAAATATGACAGGTAGAAAAGCTCTTTCCATCTAATAATGATAACTAAATAGACGAAATTGAAACTTTTAAGCAACGGAAAGAAACTGAAACAAACCACCAACCATATAGAGACGAAAAAGGTAATTTCCCTATATAACAATATGCAAAACCAGCAAAAAGCGAACCAAAACATAATGCATTTTTTGCTACGAATTTTGTTACAAACGTATCAAAAAAAAAACAAAAAACAATAGTTCAGTTTAGTGTACAGCGGAAGGATCAACCAAAATCAAACTTGCCCTTCTAAGCTACAGAAGACTGCCCTTTATACAACAAAAATGCACTGCATTTAAGATTTAACCCAATCGAAATGTTCATTAAGAAAATATAAAAACCTTCCACGTACCTCGGCAGTCAGCAGCAACTAACACACCAAGATAAACAAAATAAATGGCATATATAAACATATGAGATGCAGCGCACACCTGTCTGTTTTGAAACAAAGCAGGCCTATCTATTTCTTTCCGAAGTATGAAAAGAGGGTTAATTGGTTGTCATTACCAGTCTTCAGGTTTCCCTTCTTCCTTATCTTTGGACTGCTGCCTACCTTGCTGTAGTCGTCCATGCCACTTTTCAAGTCGGATGAGATGTCTTCACGATCTCGTTTTATTTGATATGTTAGTGAAGTATCAGATGAACACTTTGCAAGACAATCCTTTGATTCTTCAGATGAAGCTCCACGATTTACTTCTCTTTTGTGCTCTTCTAGACTTGGAGATGCCTCGGGCTTCACAGATGTGTTAGAGCAAGTTTTCTCTTGTGAGACCGAATATTCCTTTTTTGTTTCTTTTGCAGAGAAAAATTTGGAGATGAGATTGCTTCCATCATTCTTTAGCTGTATCTACAAAGAAGACATAATAATGTTACTTTTTGGATCTATATAATTGTTAATGTAAATCAATCAACAAGGACTGTGACTATCATTTGAAATAAAAGCATATTGCTTAATGCTACATTCACGATCATTTCCAAAGAACACTAAAATCAAAGTAACTTCTGCAGAATACATGTCAAATATTTTATAAAATAAGGTCAGTATTCAACAAAAGATGAAAAACAGATGACGTTAGAGAGTTTCGTGTTCATTTGACTGATACAAAAGGCCATTAGAAAAAATGTCAGCTCCTTTCTAATAAATGACAGAAGGGCCAATTTGGGATAAATTAGTAGATAAAGATGTTACGGTATGAGAAATATGCTTATTAATCATTTGTCCACTGTAATTTTAATCTTTTCTTTTCAGTACAAAAAGGGTGGGAGAATCGGACTACAAACTCTCTTATGCTAACGTTTCAATACGTCAATTAACGTCAATTAAGTTATGTTCACGTTTGCTATTATTTTTAATTCAAGACACATATATGCAGACATGCCTATATATATATGGAAAGAATGAGTATGATTCTTCCCTATTTTCGTCTCATAATAGCAAACGACATTTATAACCTTCCTCAAGGTCAAATTTTAATACCCATCCCACATCATCATTGTGAATGTGTTAAACCTACACAGAGAAATTCAATGTGAACATAAATCCTAGTTATTTCCATTCGAGCAAAACTTTCCAGACTTGTATCTACAGACCTCCACATGGCACAAGCATATTGTGCCACGTTCAAGCTTTAATTTCTTTATTTTAATTCAGAACTTAAAATTGTAAGAAGTTAATATTTAAGAAGAATAGTGAGAGATATTTAAGTAATCTTTTATTGCTACCAACAAACTTAATGTCATTTTGGCGCGCAAGCATTTTATCTAAATATCGAGAACAAGAAGAAATCACATCAATGCACGAGTAATTTCTGGCAAAAGCCCAAAGAGAGGCATTAAAATGAGATTTATCTACTTATTATATCCACTACTTCAATAACCACAGCAGTACATTTCTGTACAGATAAATATATACCTTCATTACTCATGATAAACCAGAAAACAAAATAAAGCTTAGAAGGAACAAACAAACAAACTAGCTGAAGTGCTCCACTGGAGGCGAGAAACGTGAATAAACAAATATGTGACCTCAGATACATTGTTCATAAAGAAACTAAATCATCACTTAATCTACAAGAGTAACGTAACTCAAATTTTCTCCAGTAACATGCTATAAATTTTAAACTTCAACGAGGATGAAAAAGCTATCAACCAATTCAAAAAGAACGAGTGAGATGAGATACCTCCTTGATGCAGTCTGGCCCATCAAATGAAGGCTTTCCCATGGAAGGAGTTACAGGGTACCATACCTAACAATTACATTTTAAACATTAATGAATTATTAACATAAGTCATTGTTCTCTTTTCAAAAAGTTCTTACCAAATCAGGAGCCTCGTATGGTTTAAGGACGGAATCATACTTGGACGATGAAGAATCATTCAACCACATATCCATACGTTCTTTGTCACCCAATATTACAGGCATCCTATCTAAACAGATCACCCATCAGCCACTGAACAATCAAATTCTCCCACATCTAAAATTTATTATTCAATCAATTTAGTGCCAATCGGCAATAATTTTTACAAGGCTTGGTGACTAGATATGGTGGATATCACATTCACTTCTTTTAATATTAATGGACATCCATTTCTTGCCTAAACAAATTATATGCTCCAAAGACGTGTGGGTTAGCCTAACCTATATATGTTACATTTTCAAAAAGGAGAGAAAGTAGAATATTTATTCATTACTGCCCCTTAAACCAAGAATTTGGGAGAGTTTTTGGTATATCATTTGAAAGTAACTTCAAGTAGGCAGCTCCTAGTCTTTCCTTTGCAAATTCTTCTTCCTTGCATATGTTTTGAGTGAAAAGTTTGCAAGAGAAAAAAAATGACTACTATTTTATGGGATGTTTGGAAGTCTAGAAATAAATGTGCTTCTACTAATTGTTTCCCAGAGGATACTTAAATCTATCACCTATGTCCTAACACTCTTACGTTTTTTTATCAAGGCTGGTAAGAATTCCTTATAATCCTCAAACCACCCCACAGTTTATTTGATAGCATGGGGCTCTATCTCAAAATCAATTGGTAATGAGATGAGTAGCTCATCTATCTTATAAACAGTGTGAGTCCCCCTTGGTTTTTCCAAGATAGAATTCTAAACATCTCAACATGCCTTCACAAGATGATGCCTCTTTGAGTTCACCAATTTTGGACCAACTACCCGTTTAGACTTAATGGACTCTGATACCATATTTGATAGTATGAAGTTCCATCTCAAAATCAATTGGCAATGAGAGGAGTAGTTCATCTACCTTATAAAGAATGTGAGTCCTGGAAAGAACTCAAACAAGAAAATGGTATTTTCTTTTTTCCATTGTGAGATTCTCAACATCTCAACAATTTCAAGTTAGAAATAATTGCATTGCAACCACTAATAACTACCATCATGTCCCTATCAATATTCAAATTCAGTTGTAAACGTGATCTAAGACAACACTAAGAAAAGATAGGACTGACCGTGCAACCACTTCAAAGCTGGAGATGATGAAGTTGTTAGAATGGTGAAAGTGTAAAGTAATTCACCTGCAAAAACAGCAATAAATCAATCCATTGATTAATAAAAAACATTATAGGTTTTCCTAAGAAGTACATTCAATATCTGGTCAATATATCACATATCAAATCCAGATATCTTGGTTACCAGATATTGAAGAAAACTAAAATAAATCAGTGTCAGTATCCAGTAACGAAGTTTAAAACAAATGGATGGGCCAACTGAATCTAGAACAAGAAATTTAAACCTTTTTCTTTTAGGAAACAGATCAAAACATTGATACAGTGAAAACAAAGTATTAGGGCAAAGTTATCTTTTGCTCGATAAAAAAGAAACATGCCTTCAAGGTTTTCCCAACAATCATATAAAGCAGCAAGAGCAAGTGGCTGCCCATCCTTAAAATGAATATAATACGGCTGCTTTTTTGATCCGTCCTTTTTCCACTCGTAGAACCTACCATAGAACTGAGGTTATAAGGGTGTTTGTGCAAGAGTAAAGACAGATGCACACAAACACACGTTCATATAAATAGGTTCTCGAAAAGCATACCCTTCCACTGCCACAAGGCACCTTCTTTTAGGAACTAGACGGTGAAAAGAGGCCTTTTCATGTATGGACTCTGAGCGAGCATTGAACTACACATTGTAGATACCAGATAATAAGGCAAACATATATTGGCTGGTGTTCATAGTTTATTTATCATAAAACATTCATCTTAAATATACAAATTTCTATCACAAACCTAATAACCATGGTTATGGATGTGAGACACAAAAGTAATACGATACGAACCCGATCACACATCAATTTTTTAAAATCTAAGATTCATAAACGACACTTTTATTAAAATATATATCATTTTCATACAAGACAATTGGAAGTCAACAGGCGTATGCATTCATGAGGCTAAAACTGAGTTTGATGAATTTTGATTTCATACTTTCTTTGTCTTATATTACTATGCATCTATCTAGCATACTTACCAAGAGTTCATACGTGCCTAACAGATGTTGAATCTATATGGGTTCTGTACAACTAGTGTCTAACACATGTCTATCATGCTAACAAGTATCGAATACATGCTCAATAAGGTTTAGGTGAAAGTCCAACTGCCCCACACATGTTGGACACTAATACACTAGCCAAACTAAGGTGTATGTTCTTGGACATAAACTAAAGACAAAATACTACTATAACCATACACCCTACTAAATTAGAGTATCTTACCAAAATCATTAAGTATCAACTATCAAATAATTAAATTTCTCTAAGTTCCAAAAGTCCTTGTAGTGTAGGCAAAAGGCAAAAGCATTAAATCATTACTTTAAATTCACAAAAGAACAAAAGCTAGATTTTGTTTTATATAAGAAATATCTTTCATTGATGTATGAAAGTATAAAGGGGGGCAAGAGCCCAAACCAAAAAAGTTACAGCAGATTGCTCCGACTGATTATAAGAGAAGTGAGATTAAATGCATTAAAAAAAGTACATTTACACCAAGTCATGGCTACGTAGATAGAAAGTTCCCATATTGTGTCGTAGGAGCTTTCTTTTTCTTTGAAAGTATGGTTATTTCTTTCTTTCCAAATAGTCCATAGTAAAGCACGGATGAGATGAGACCATATGATTTTTTTGTGTTTGATAAAAAGGTACTCCATGGGCTATGTGAGAATGCTTTGAATGCCAATGAGAGAAGGGTTGACCAGCCGGTTGAGATGGTGATTTCCTTCCAAAATCGTTTAGCAAAATAGCAATGAAAGAAGAGATGGCTGAGGTCTCACCATCCGATAAGCAAAGGTAGCAGCACTGGGGCAAAAGGGCTATGTGTGGGTGCCGGTTGTCACAATCACAAGAATACGAGGCAGGCGATTGTGTGGCACTTGCTCTAACACGGTGAGCAAGTCAGACATATGAAATTCGAAAGTTGCGAATATCCCGCTATATGATGTAGCCTCTCTTCACATGTTATCAACATGTTAGACTAAGGTCAAAACATAACCATAAGGTGGTTGAGGATGGTTTGGGCATTTGATCATAGGCAAACTTTGCCCTGGACAAGCATGCTCAAGACAACGGTGGCACCTCTACATTTGATCATTTGTGTTGATAGCATTGTGTCCAATTTCCCACGAGAAGAATTTGATTTTTTTTTTTTTTGGGTAGAAGTCAGTCCAAATTGCATTGAAAAGGGAAGAGTTTGTTTCCACATCCTTTGTGTCCAAATCCATTGTACATTTGAAGGAGAGGTTCCCATTTTTGTCAAGTTTCCAAGTCCATTTGTCTCTAGATGTAGTAGGATTGACAATGAATACGAGATTCATTAAAGCCAAACAATCTTCAGGTTCTTTCTCTTCCAAGTTTCTCCTATAAGAGATCTCCATCCATGATTATCTTTCGAAAAGTTGCTCATAATAGACAATTTCTTTGTGGCCAAGTTGTACTGGCGGCGAAAGAGGATAAAGGGCATTACCAATCCAACAATCATTCCAAAAGGAGGTGTGATTCTATTCTTTATGAGATCAAGGTGTTGAAGGATGGATCTCCATGGTGCTTTGATTGTATAAGTGAAAGATGTGTTGGGCCAATGGGAGGGAGAAGTCTCACCGTATTCTGCTATAATGATTTGTTTCCAAAGTGCATTTTCTTCATGGTGGTATCACCAAATCCATTTTGCAAGGAGAGACTTGTTTTTGTGTCCAATGCTTTGTCTTCCCAAACCCCCTTAGGAATTAGGTTTGATAACCTTATTCCATTTAATGTTCTAAGTGCCACCTTTCCACAAAAATGACCTGTATAATTTTTCAATTTTAGAAATCACCTTCAATGGCATTTTGTAAAGTGATAGGTAATATGTGGGAAGGCTAGACAAGGTGGCTTGGAGGAGGGTAAACCTTTGAGACCCTTGAATCCAAACTTTCACCTAAACAAAAACCTTTGGAGATCTACTTTTTTATATGAGAAACAGACAATCATAATTTCATTGATATTGTGAAATTACAAAAGGGCACAAAATCAATGAGATTGCATGAAGGTATTCGTTTGTGCAATAAGAAAAGTAAGGTTGTAATCACAAAAAAAAGCTTTACTTTTCTTTACAATCAAGTCAAGATCTGATCATTTGCGTAGGAGTCTAAGAAGCAAGGCTAATATTTTCATAAAACTTTTAAAATGCCTTTTAAGATATCCCATTTTATGATTTCAAGCCTATTCAAGATTTTCCGAGCCTTGACTGAAATTTGAAATTTTTCAAAAGAATTTTGAAAAAATGGAGCATTGGTGTATCAACCTAGCTGAAATGTCCAGGTCCACTTGTTGATCCCGACATCTCTACATTTATATGTTCAATTAGTACGGATGCATTTTGAACTTTGTATCTTCAGTAATAGTCTCATTTTATTATATTAATGAAAAGTTTGTTTCTCAAGGGACAAGAGTAGGATAGTAAAACAGACATGACAAAGCTACAGTGACATCAAAGAACAAGACATTTTTTTTCTCAAAAAAGAAGAAACGATTTTCATTAATGAATAAAACAACAAAAGGGGAAAGAGGTCCAAGCCAAAGGATTATAAGGATTTCCAGTTGGCCTAAAAAATATTTCCGCAACACAGGAGAGCCCTTTCGATACTTTTGATACAAAAAGGCTCCCCTGTGTTGTGCAAAAAACCAAGAATATCCATTACCTACTTTTTTCTAAAGCAAAAACCAAGATTTATTTTAACAAGAAAAAATACAAAAGTTCTACTAAATCAACTACATCAAATCTACAAAGCAACGTGTGAATAGGACTTGCAAGAACAAATAGTACTAGAATTGTAACAAAACACATCAAGACAAGGTAAGCTCGCAGTGTATGTAACTCCATTGGCCCTTTCTAATCCATGGTCTTGTGAATTTTTTATACATATTAAATCATTGCTTGCCTAAAGATATATATACACAGAGTACAAGATTTTAGAACAAAAAACAATTGTAAAACCACCTATAGAATAGATCTCTTTCGAGTAAGGTCATTGATATTTTGAACAATAGTACCCATTCTCTAGTCGAAAATCACACGGCCTACAATGCTTACTAATCATAGGTAACAAAAAATAGTAACTGTAATTTCAAAATAAGACTCTACACAACACAACCAGGTAAAGGCCAAAAGACAAAAGTGGAAAAATCACCATCTTGAAGTAATTAGGTTTCTCGAATTTCTCAGTAAAACTAGGAATAAGCCCCCATTTCATGCACTGAAGGACGACTCCTCCATCACTAGATTCATCGTCTCGACGAACAACCGGTAAATCGGAGCCCGGGGAGGCATTGAACAGCGGACGAAAACTAAATAAATTAACAAAGAATCGAAGCCAGTAAGTTCAGAACATTCCCACTAGCACGAGACATGAAATAGAGACAGAACACTGAAATACAGTTAAGCAGAACGAAATGAGAAAAAAAAAAGTGAATGATGTTACCGGTCCATGTTGAGGGAGCGTACGGGGCCGCCGGTGCGGTGGCAGGCCCTGGTGATGTCATCAGCTCGAAGAGTACAACGGGCTCTTCCGCACATCCGTCTCTAATATGCTTTGCTACAGTCTTTTTAGTATTTTACGGGAAAGGAAGAGTGGAGTTGAGAAGCTTTGACTGTTGGGGTGGCTATGGCGGAAGCCTTGCCTTGGAGAAGGTGCTCAGCTCAGCCTGAACGGAAAGTTCTGGACGTGAAGAAACGCAAAAGGCGGGAAGAAGCAAACCGATGAACACATCCATTTTCTTACATTCCCACGCCACGTTCAAAAAAATAAAATATAAAAATAAAAATAATCCTTTTTAGTACAAATTGACAATGGGAGGTTTCCAATTAGGGATCGATCCAATCCACTCGGATTGAAAGAAAAATAGACCTTCGCAAAATTTGAATATATCGATTCAATATTTAAGAGTTAATCCAATTAAACCAAAAAAATTGGTTGATCAACTTTTTAAAATAATTTAGAAAAATTATCTAGTTTAGACATAAAATTTCTGTCTTAAAATTTCATTTGTTATCTTAAATAAATGGTGTTTTTTTAGAACTATTTAAACTTTTATGTTAATATTTAATATAATTGTTTTTTGAAAATATGCAGAAATATTACCTTAACTATATTATACCAAATTTATTATATAATTTATAACTTTCATAATAAATAATCCACATTTATATTTGTATTTATTATTAGGATATAAGGTAATGTAGATATACTTTTAATATGGTATAAATTATTAGCTGATATGGTAATAGTATATTGAATTATTTCTACTTTTCAATTTCATAATCAATCACTTTTTCCATTTAGTTTTCCGATTATGTTCTTCCCCTTTCTATCTCCTTCGAGTCTATCGGGTCATGTTCTTAACTTTTTTGTTCATCATATCTTCCAGTCTGTTAGATTACACACTAATGCCCACAGTATTTTGTTTTATTATGGTATATTTCGATCATCTTATTCTTTTTTTTTGTTTAGTAAAAGTTCTGTAAACAATATATATATTCATATGCCACTATGTAATCTAATTCTCTTATGTGATTTATTATATATATACATTTGCATATTTTTAATAATACATAAGTCGTGACACATATAGTTATATTATTAGCATTAGTGCATATTCGTTTCATTAAACTTTTTTTTTTCTTAAATGTGCCATCAAGAGTGTATCCTATTATATATCATGAATAATATATTTATATTTTGTGATTTATTAGATATATACAAGTGCATATTCTCAATAATACATGATTTCTGCCACATATGATTTCATTATTTATCACTGCATACAAATATGATATTCTTCAGTATATACATATGTATATATACCATAATACGTATTTAGTGACTCACATAGTTCTATTGTTTTATATCAGGTATGGCCAAAATTTCTATATATTTTTATGGTTTTTTCAATGATTCCAACAATTACATTAGTTATAGTTTTTCTGAAATATTAGTGAATGAATTTATGTCTTTTAAAGATTTATACAATATCCTTAGATCTAAGTTAGACTGTTATATTGATATATACCCCTGTTATTTCTTGTCAAGTATGACCAAAATTGTTGAATATTATGATGGTTATCTCATTCGATTAATTGTTTCATGTTATTAATTTTCTTTCTTATGTTATGTAATATAGTATACAATATATAATGAACTTATTTTTTAAGTATATGGACTATAGACCATTTTTTCCTTTTTAGGATCAATGGTGCACCCCGTGAATGTATAACAAAAAAAATATCATATAGTTTATAGTATATATCATATATGATTAAGCATTATAAAAAACATTAAGAATCAGACACATAATAAATAATTAAGCAACAGACACATAATCTTTCATATACGTTACAGTATAAATTAAATATCATTAAGCATCACACACATAATATATCTTTAAGCAGCAGACACATAATATGTTGTATATTATATAGTATATATAAAATATGATCATTACCAATGCCTTTTCCTAATTGTATTGATATAATTAAATTTGTACTTTTACATAACGTAAAATTTATTATAAAATTAAAATACAATGTAAAATATGCACACACACATTATTATTTAATATTATGTTAAATATACCGGGGTATATAATAATCTATATAAATCGAATAGTTTAGTCACAGTAACAGTTTACAAATTAACTTATATTATATGAAAATCAATGCAAATTTGATGAAATATAATAAATATATATATAAATATTATTAAATTATGTGGAATATATGAAAAACAATGCAGAAAGAAAGAATGAATAAACAGAGAGAGAGAGATTGGAAAGTGAGAGAGAGATTGGGAGGCACTACAAGAAATCGAAGTTTTCCCAACGTACCAAAATGTGTCGGGAAAAGGAATGTCAAAAAATGGGATTTCTTCCAACGTAACAAGTATTAGTGTCGAAATAGGGTATTTCTCCTTACGCTACCAAATGAACATCGAGAAAATCTAGCATAGCCCTGACGTGTCTACTGTACATGTCGAGATTGCCTTCTGTACTGTCGATGTTTACAGTGTAGCGTCGGAAGAGGCGAAAGAATTAAATGTATAATTGACTTTCCTTCGACGTGACGAATTAAATGTATAATTGACTTTCCTTCGACGTGACGTGATAGACCTCAAGAAAAAGGATCCTCATTCCCGACGCAATTAGTTATACGTCGAAAATGTGGTGGATTTTCCAACATTTTTGGGATACGTCGAGAGTGCCCCTTTTAATAAACTCGTTCTCATTCTCTAAATTACAGGATCAAAAAAGAAAAAGGAAAACAAGATAAAGAGAGACTGAGAAGAATAGATCCTCTGGTCGTCCTGTGCTATCGCTCGTCGTCATCGTCTATCGTCGGTCCTACTAATTCTGTTAAGTACTTTTGTTTTATATTTAGTTTCATGTTAGTTTAGATTTAGTTTATTTTTCTTTAGATTATAAATTTTATTTTAGGAATAAGATTTTGAGTTTGGTTTTTGAATTAGTTTTTGGTATTCAATTTAAATTTGAATTGTTTTTGGGATTCATTAATTAATGTAAATTTGAGCGGGTTGAATTCAAATTTTGAGGGCAGGAGTGGGGATTGAATTAATTCAAATTGGAAGGGAGTTGAATTGAAATTGTAATGGATGGGGTTGAATTGAAAATTAAAGAGGGGGAGGGGTTGATGGATTGAAACTTGGGGAGAGATGGTTTGTAAGAGGGGGGTTGAAGGGAAGGAGATTCTATTGAATTGAAATTTTGTTTTGGCTATCCTGAAGTTATGATCGTCTTTAGTTCAAACTTGATTGTTGTTTATTTTTTAATAGTTTCGTTTGTTAAAACTATTATAAATTTGTTATTGATTTCTTAGGGCTATCATGCAGTTATGGTAGCCTCTTCTCTTTAATGCAAACTTAGTTTTGAATTTGTTAGATAATAGTTTGTTATGGCTATTCTGCGGTTGTGGTATCATTTGTAGTTTAAACATAGCTTCGGTTAAAAGATTAGGAGGATCGGGCATAGCATATTCATTGACTAATTAATTTTAGGGTTTGATAGGAGGAATGTAGGACTATGATCAAGCATATTTATGTTTGAGGTCTTTAACGATGAACAAGGGTTGAATCAAAGTTAGGAATAAGTTCCCTGTTGAGTATAGAAAGAGTGTATTCTAATTTTTAGAGATTATCAAATTCCACGTCGATGCTTACGGACAAATAAGGTGTCCATGTAATAAATGAATAAACTCACATTGAGACTCATTAAAGGGTATGAAGCGACATCTATTAACTATAAAAATATATTCTTTCTATACATAATGGATGTATCATGGAGAAGCACTGAACTTCCATAGAGGTATTGAAAAGTTTGATAAATGAAATAGTAGTAATCATTTTGATGAACGAACTAGTAGTAATCTTTTTTATGAAGAAGATGAAATGTTTGACATGCTGAATTATTGAACACAAACAAGAAACAGATGATTGCTTGGAGAATTGGACGCCCTTCAATATTGGGGTAGATTATAGAAGAATAAACAACAAACATATTTCAGGAATTATTGAATGAAGCTTGTAGTGTGTTATACCTCGGCTGTTCTTGTTGGAATTTATGTCCTAAAACTTGTAGATTGTAAATATAATCAATTGATCGTTGTTAATAAAGTGTTATTATCGTAATAATTGTTATTAATTATATTATTAGTTTTGTCTTAATAACCTAAATCCAATAAACTAACATTCTAAGTAGTTTAATGAGTTTTGAATAGTATGTAGAATAAAAGGATAAAAGCCCTATGGCTGCATAAGGTTTTACAGAACTTTTTCTCAAATTAATTTGAGAATCTTAAAATACCAATACATTGACAAAAAATTAGAATCAAAATTCTAAATAAAAGATATCAAAATTTACTTTTCTTGACGTTTCTAAATCTGCAAACCACCGAATTGGTACACCACCCGTTGGAGACCTTCCTATCCTTTAGGATGAGATTGGTTTGTGAGGTAGTTGAGAGAAACTCTTTTTTTTCCACACCAAAAGCCTTGACTTTCTCTTCTTGAATCCATTAAAGAAAATTGTTTTCTTATAGATATTTATATCTTTATTTAATAGAAAAAAGAGTAGAAGAAAATCATAAGATTCTATTATCAAATCTACTAATTAATTAACAATTAATCAATTAGTTAATAATTAATTAAATCATATTTAATTAATATTTTATTCAATCTTATTTGAATGAATATATGTGCAATATCTTATAAATTTAATTAAATAAAACTAAATTATTAAGTAATTATTCAACTAATTAATAGTTAAATTAAATATCTTATATTTAACTTAAATTAAATTTGAATCATATTCAAATACAAGTTTATCTCATAACCAATAACTTTAATATGAATCCAAATTACATTAAATTAATATTTGAACTCATTCAAATATTTTATCTTTCATAAATTAATTTTGAATCATATCCAAAATTAAATTTATATAATAAAGTTCAATAAACTTTATATTATAATGTATTACTATACATTAAACTAATTTTCAAAGTAAATTTGAACACTTCAATTTACAACCAATATGAATAAATCTCATTACCCTTTACGAACTACGAAGAAGACTTAATGGACCTACATATCATAAGCTACAACGATCTAAGATTAATTGGCTAAACTCATTAACCATGTTAATCAATATTTGTTAGTTGTGTATACACTCCACTAAAAACTCATAACTAAACTTTTCTCACTATAGATGTATTTATGTGTTCATGAATATAGACCAATAACAGTAAGTTAGTTGTTCACGAGTGTTCGTAATACTAGTTGGGTCAAATTACCATTTTACCCCTATGATACCTTTGATCCTTAAATACTAGTGTTATTCTAACGAATAACTTGTTTATGGTCTAACCAATAAACAAAAATCCCCCATCGTGCAATAGAGAGGGTAGGACCATTTGTTCAAATATTGGAGACAACATTTAAGTGAACACTCATATACTTACCCTAAAGTAAGGAATAAGTGAATTCCATATTGTATAATTATGTTTCCAGCTCTCCACTCGATTTTATCCCCAAAATGATAAGCTTATTGAGTCGATGATGGTCACTCCCACCCGTACAAATCAAAGGACAATCTCTCATGAACAATAATTCATAGTACACTCAAGATTAAGTTGAAGTTACCTAATTCATCATAATGAAATAGAAATCTAACTAGCTAACGGAGTTACATCTAATGGTTACTATTTCACGGTCGGATCTTATGCAATATTATTGCATGTAATACCTTCACTCACATGTCAACTACACGAATGCGTTGGATCATTGCGTTTGTATCAAATACAAAGTGAGTTGTATCCATAGTGTTACCATAATAAAGTACCTAACTTTATCCTTATACTATAAATCCTTTAAACTGATCTTAAACATTGATCCCTATATGTCTATACATAATGTTCAAGACTCATTAAACAACTTAGGATGTTAGTTTATTGGATTTGGGTTATTAAGACAAAACTAATATTATAATCAATAACAATTATTACAATAATAACACTTTATTAATAAAGATAAATGAATTATATTTACAATCTACGAGTTTTATGACATAAATTCCAACTGAGACATACATGGATCAATGTTCGAGGTCAGTTTAAAGGGGTCTATAGTATAAGAATAGGGTTGAATACCTTATCCTGATAACATTATAGATACAACTCACTTTGTATTTGATACAAACACAATGATCCAACGCGTTCAGTTTATTATTGAATGTTCGTATATCTTAGGATATTTTAAGCATAGAAAGTCAATTTTGATATTTTAAAGACGGTTATTTTCATGAATATTTGTTAAGAGACTTCAAAACACTAAAATATTTATACCTTATACAACATTTTTAACAATTTTGAAAGTTGAAAAAGTTCACCGGCCCAGGGCCACACACGCATGATTAATCTTTGAAAATTTACAAGAACAACAAAAAAATTTATGATAATAGACCCTATATCACCTATATTTTTTAAATTGCAAAAATAGCAAATTTAAAAGCAGATGACCATATGATAGCATTAATTATTAGTCATATTTGTCAAATGTGCAATATGCAAAAAAAAAAAAAAGTATTATGAACGGTTTTTTTCTAATTTTTTTTGTCATTTAATGCAATTTTTCATTAATCTTTCTCTAAACGGGATAATGATCATAATAGTGTAGATCACGATGCACGATCATCTATATCATGATATACGATTGGTAGTTTATTTATTTTAAAATGGATAAAAATAATTAAACAAATAATTTGGATGTCTCTTACACTTAATTGTCAAAATCATTGAGGAACGACAAGCGGAGTGGAAGAAAGATATCTTTTTCTATCTCAACGCCTAAATAAAATTTCTACCAAACACCTTCTCCCGCCAATTTCCGCGGATTTTTTTCCACTCCATTCCCAATCTTTCTTCCCCACTTTCTCAATTCCTCACTCCCATGGTACCAATCCTGTCTTCTTTGAAGTTTCTTCTTCCATTTCCAATTTTTCTTGGACTACTTCGTACTTCTACTCCCTTAATTGAATTGAAGCCCTAGTTCTCTTCTTCAGGTGACTCTTCTTTTACCTCTTTGAAGATTCTTCTTTCTCGATTTTTTACCGACTCGTAGTTCTCTCAGTTTCTCTGAATATTGCTTCTACTTCCCCATAATTATTTTTTTCTTCTGAGTTTCTTCCCCTTCTTCATGTAAGGTTTTGGACATTATGCCTTCCCTGATTTCGTCCGGCAAGATCCTCCGATTGGAGCTGGAAAATTTCAAATCTTACAAGGGTCATCAGACAATCGGTCCTTTTTATGATTTCACTGCTATAATTGGCCCTAATGGAGCTGGGAAGTCGAATCTCATGGATGCCATAAGCTTCGTACTTGGTGTACGGAGTGGGCAACTACGTGGGGCACAATTGAAGGACTTAATCTACGCTTTCGATGACAGGGAGAAGGATCAGAAGGGACGGAGGGCGTTTGTTCGGCTTGTTTATCAGATGGGAAATGGGTCGGAGCTTCAATTTACAAGAACAATCACAAGCGCAGGCGGTAGCGAGTATCGAGTTGATGGAAAGAGTGTCTCATGGGATGAGTATAATTCGAAGCTGAGGTCACTTGGTATACTTGTCAAGGCTCGGAATTTCCTCGTTTTCCAGGTTTACTCCGAAACTTCAGTTCTCATTTTTTTTTTCTTAATAAAAGGTTTACTCCAAGCCTTGACATGCTTGTGTAATATATTTCCTTTATAATCGCGGGAAATCGTGGTAATTTTAGTTAATTGCTTTTCGTCCAACAATTTTATGTATGAAAAAAAAAAATAGCTTAATTCAAATAATGTAAGGATATTTTTAATTTTGGAAAAATTTGTTACTCCGTGGAGCAAAATTTATAGATGAATCAGTTTGTCGAGTAATCTCAACAAGGTTGAAAGTTCATTGTTTTATTCTTTTAGTCTTTTCCATATCGGCAACTGAAAATATTGAATTTAGCCAGTGAGAAAATCTGAGATCATCAGCTACAGCCTATTAGATAAGGGCAGATTTTTAAGATGCCGGCAGGAATACGGTTCTCTACACGATCATGGAAACAATAATTTTGGGCATAATTTAATTATGAAAATAACAACCATGGGTTAGCCTATAGTTGATTGGAGTCAATAAAGACCATGTAAATGGTAAAGGACTTAGAGGGAATATGTTCAAGTCATGATAACCACCTAACTAAAATTTAATATCCTACGGGCTATGAGTTACCTTGACAACCAACTCTAGTGGACTAGAACACTATATGAGATTAGTTGAAATGCGTACAAGTTGGTCCATACGTTCACAAATATAAAAGAATTATGAAAATAGTACAATCTAGTACAAATTTAGTATTGGCTTGGAATATTAAATATAAGAGTTAGGGAAAATGAGCTAGCAAACAATTTTTCTTTTTGCAAATCTGAAGATGACAATTTGAAAAGAAGACCAAGATTAATTGTTTGATGAAATCAACACCTTTCATTGAGAAAAAAATGAAAGAATACAAGAACATGCAAAAAAGTCAGCCCAACAAAACAACCCCCTTACCAAGATTAATTTACTTCTAATTATCTTTTTGTGTGGATATAATCCATTTTGATGGAGAAAATATGAAGGAAGGCCACACAAAAGAAGTGAACCCCAGAAGGAGCTAACCAACCTAAAGGAAATGGTTCCAATTAAGCAAAATGAGACCTAATCGATAATTACAAAAGTTACACATAACACCAAACACTTCTGTAATTACAGCCTTCTTATGATTATTAACAATTTGGAGACTCTTCTGGTCTAGTTTTCTGTTGGGAGTGGTTTTTCTCTACCCCGGTTTTAGGATGTGCTTTTTTCTCTTTTGTTGAATACATTTTTCTGTTTCTTATATATATATATATTTGAAACAGAGACAAGCCTCTTTATAATAATAAATGAGACTAATGCTCAAAGTACAAGAGTATTATACTAAGAGCAAAATAAAAAAAAGACAAAATCATCCAAACAAACTAAACAAAGATGAACTCGGACAATACAAAAGGGAAAACGACCAACAAACAATCACAAAGAACAAGCTAATAAAGTGAAATCCAACAGAAAAATTTAAGCTAAACAGAACCAAAATGAAGAGATCTAAATTCAAAGCATAACAAAATATCTCTCTCATAAGGAAACCATTTGATGTTTTCATGTAAGTCCTAAGGACAGGCACGAGACCTGACAAGGGACCAAACTTCCTACTAGATTGCTCCAAACCTCAAAATACTCTATTGTTCTTCTATCCCTAAAGACCCCAAAGGGAAGCACAAAATCCAAAAACCTGCACAAAAGACCATTTTCTCAAAGGGCTAATGCAACAACTCCTCATACAAAGAACCGAAAAATCTATGCTCACCCATACTAATGCCGAAGGTCGGAAATACTTTTCATACATCTCCTGTGAGAAATTGATATTACAAGTTTATTGGCCAGCCTTGTTTTGTGTAGCACATGGAATGAAATGTGTCATCCTTAAAAAAAGTCCATGCCCATCCAGAGGCAAAAAATGTTGCATATAAGAAAGCCCACCTCACAAGCTCCTGTTTAATACTAAATCGACTTTTCTGAATAGTGTTAAAAGGTCTTCTACTTCTGCCCTTCCTCTGGTTAGTCTCGTCTGGAAGCTCCAAAATCCCTAAAAAGGTGAAGCTCTTCTTGTGGTCCCTTGCCTATACTATAGGAGTTTAAATACTCATGATAAACTTCAGAGGGAGCTTAAGTTGATGGCCTCTCCCCTTCTATCTGCTGCTAGTGTGGGAAAAATGATGAAACTCTTGATCATCTCTTTCTCCAATATGAGTTAGCCAGTGAGGGTTGGTCCCTTTTGGTTGGACTTGTTGCCTTCTTAAAAAGATTGCCGACTGGATGATAGAAGGCTCAGACTGCCCTGTCTATGGGTGACAGAGGTACAGTTTATGAAGGTATGCTTCTCGCCCCTTCCTTTGGTTCTTATGGAATGAAAGAAATAGCAGTTTTTGAAGATAATTGTGCTTTGATTGTTTTTGGACGGTTGTGCAGCACACAACTTCTTGGTGGTGTCCAAATTACACCAAATTCTTTTTGTAATTATGGCATTTCCATGATTTTTAACAATTGGAAGGATCTCATTCTCTATTTTTTTTTTTGGGGTGGAGGGTGGGGTTTCTCAACCCCTCACCTTTAGTTTGTTCCCTCCTGTGTTTTGGTTGACTGTATTTGTTTCCTATATATATATAAAAAAAAAGCCCACAAGCTTCTGTTCGGTTCACAGGTTCAACCTTTTGAGTCTGATTCATTTATGTGTGCATTTTTTATTGATGATTCAATCTTGAGCCTTACATTTGTTGTATTCCTTGTTAACAAACTTTTTTATGTAGGGCGATGTAGAATCCATTGCATCCAAGAATCCCAAAGAACTTACTGGACTTCTTGAGCAGATCTCTGGATCTGATGATCTGAAGAGAGAATATGAGGAGTATGAAGAGCAGAAAGCCAAAGCTGAAGAAAATTCAGCACTTGTATATCAGAAGAAGAAGACGATTGTGATGGAAAGAAAGCAAAAGAAAGAGCAAAAGGAAGAAGCAGAAAAACACCTCCGTTTGCAAGATCAACTGGTAGGCAACCTGGGGTTCTCTATACATTGAGCATGCTTAATTCATACATTGAACAAGTGTCGAGTGTTCAAATACTTAATGTGTGTCCAGCTAAATACTTTTTCCCCCCTTGCATTGAGATGGTGTCTTTCGAGATGATTCATTTATAGTATCTTTATAAAGTTTTAGGAGTTTGTGGATCTTCCTTTAAATAATTAGATTATTCCATGTTTCTTCCTTTCTATTTTTCTGTCTGCAGAGGTCTTTGAAGAAGGATTACTTCTTGTGGCAATTATATGTAATAGAAAAGGACATTGTAAAACTCAATGAGGAACTTGAAGCTGAAAGGAGAAATCGTGATGATGTCATGCAACAAATTGATGGTTTTGAACATGAAGCTTTGAAAAAAAGGAAAGAACAAGCAAAATATTTGAAGGAAATTGGTAACTGTGAGAGGAGAGTCGCAGAGAGAAGTAATAAGCTTGATAAGAATGTAAGTTTTCCAGTTTTCTTTTGTTGAATTCATTTCAAGACATTTAGAAATGAACCATTTCGAAAATGTAAGTTTGATGCTTAGAGCTTTGCTTTTGAGGAATTGGTGTGTAGGTGGTAGGTTCTTGTTTCACCTGCGAAAGATTCAAACCGACACACACAAATAACACAGAATATTTCCAGCACACTCACAAACACAGTACAATGGAGAGAAGATGATATATGTGTATATATATATCTATATTCAATATGGAATCATAAGCTTCACAAAAGAGTTCCAAACAAGTATCAGCCAAGTAAGAGTGCTGCTCTCTCCCCAATGAACAATGTTCATTCAAAGTGCATAATAACCAAGATGATCAACCCTAGAACAAAACGCCTAAATATATATTCCCTTTCTGCTGCTGCCACGTGTTGTTAGGACCACTGGTCATCCTAACAACCATGTTGTCTAGGTGTAATTTCCCTTTTTACCCCTCCTTTGGTAAACTTGGGTGATTGGAGGCCTAGCAGTAGGATAGTATAAATTGCATTTCTGTTGTAGTCGTGGGCCCCTTTTGTTGCTTAATGCCTAATATGGCTAAGAATTACTTTTGTGTTGAGTGTTGTGGTCATTAATTTTTTACATAACTTGTGTGCTAGGGTTATTCAACAAACATTTTTTTAAAATCTTTTTTGATTTTATGTTACTTTATTTTATTTGTACTTTTTTCTTTTATTGCAATGCTTGGCAGCAACCTGAGCTTCTGAAATTGAAAGAAGAAACATCTCGAATAAATTCAAAAATCAAGAGAACTCGAAAAGAACTTGATAAGAAAATAGAACAAAGAAGAAAACATGCTCAGTATATAAAGGAGTTACAAAAGGGCATACAGGATCTCAATGCAAAGCTTAATGATTTACATGAAAAAGGCCGAGACAGTGGTGAAAAACTGCAGTTAGATGACCAAGCGCTGAGGGAATATTGTCGAATGTGAGTCTTCAATCATTTATATTTTATTGTTTTGATAGAAATGCGTCTGTGTTGATACCATTTCCTTACTTTAATGATTTTTGTCACTCAGTAGAATCAAGCCTTCACTTTTGACTATCCTTTAATTGTGCTTCTATAGATTGTACTTGATGTCCTTGATACTTGTTTGGGAATGTAGTTTCTTATGCATGGGTTCATTACATGAGAGTTCTTAGTTATACATGTCTAACTTTTTATCCTCATTCCTCGTTTGTTTCCCTTTTTTCCTCCCCCTTCACTTGGTGAAGTTTTATGTCTCCCTTTGAGTTTCGATTTCAAAGACCTTTTGTAACTATTCCTTATGCAACATCTTAGTTAGTTGGACCCTGTTTCGTTGAGGTTTTTTTGGAAAGCTTGACTTTTTGTATGCCATTGTATTCTTTCATTTTATGAAAATTGTGTTTTCTATAAATAAGATGAGAAGTGTTTGTTTCATTTTCAAAAAAGAATAATCCATCTAATGGCAAAAAAGAAAAGAAAAGAAAAATTAGGAATTTAGAGCAAAACCAAATTTGCTAGTAATTGAACTCTTTTTGAAAGTTTAAGGGTATTTTCGAAACTTTTGGTTTAGGGTTATCTGTGACAAAGCACAAAATACGAAGTTCAAGTTTTTTTCCCTCCCTCCCTCTCCCCTCAATTCAGCCTAAAAGAAGAGAAGAATTAAAATTTATAGCAAAACTAATTTTTTTTATATAACTAAAACTCAAACTTTGCTATTTTGTTAACAAAAGCTAATTTATTATATATTTTTTTTGATAAAATAAAAACTTTCATTTAGAAAGCGAAACCTCACAAGGGTTTCTATTCCTCCTTTTGAAAGCTTAGGCTTTCAAATCTTGCGCTCTAAACATAGACATGTGTGATTCACAAGCTTCAAAATCCCCTCGAATAAGCTTTCACCTAAAACATTTGATTTCCAGACTTTTGATTCCAAACCTGTGTGCCCGATGCTCCCTAAAGAATGAGTTTTATTGTTGGAGAACACATGGGTTTTAAACAGATTCTCAAAACAAAAGAGTGGAACTATGTGAGGACTTGACTGATTATAACATACAGACTGCTATCCAGAAAGCCAGTTGCTCTCCTTATTCAGTATCCAAATTGTGAATGGAAAGAAATTGGAGAATTTTTCAAAGCAAGCATCTATTTGGGCTTGACAAATTCAAATGGGTTCAAAGTCATCCCAGTGTGTTCTAAAGACTTTTGTTGGAATGCTTTTATGTATCCTTACTAATTTATTTTGAGTGATTGATTGTTTATATTATTGCTTTATTTTTTAGTAAGGAATGCTTTTATGTATCCTTGCTAATTTATTTTGAGTGATTGATTGTTTATATTATTCCTTTATTTTTTTGTTCTCTTTTTCACTTCCTCTTGGAGTTTCTAACTTTGAGCATTGATCTCTTTTCATTTCTTCATTGAATTTTTTTATATCTTGTTAATTTTTTTCACACACATATATATATTAAAAAAGTTTGAGACGTAACTGATGTTTGGCATATCTTCTTTGAAGTGACCTTTGGTTTTCCTTATATTGTACATTTGCCTTCCGCTTGGCTTTTATTGTAGTTTGTAACTAGTCTCTTGATGTTGCAGCAAGGAGGAGGCTGGGATGAAAACTGCAAAACTAAGAGATGAAAAGGAAGTCTTAGATAGGCAACAACATGCTGATATTGAAGCTCAGAAGAATTTGGAAGAAAACCTTCAACAATTGCATAACAGGGAAAATGAATTGGAGTCACAAGAGGAGCAGATGCGAACAAGACTGAGGAAGATTCTTGATAGTTCAGCTAGGCATAAGGATGATCTTGCAGATCTGAAAAAGGAATTGCATACCATGAAAGATAAACATCGAGATGTCAGGTTAAGTATTTTAACTGTTTCTTTTATACTGACAATGAAGTCTAATAAAATATTCTCAAGCTCTGGTCACTGGTTGGTTATATTGCTTCTATTGCATGCTTTTAAGGTTGTCATTTATTACATACATATTTAGGTAGCAGAGTGTAACTGAATGTCACACAAAAAAAATCTTATAATTAGTTTTTAACTTGAACCAGGAGTAAATATGAAAACCTGAAGTCAAGAATTGGAGAAATTGAAAACCAACTGCGTGAATTGAAGGCTGATAGATATGAAAATGAAAGAGATGCTAAATTATCTCAAGCTGTTGAAACTTTGAAACGGCTATTTCAAGGAGTTCACGGTCGCATGACTGATCTTTGTCGTCCACTACAAAAGAAGTACAATCTGGCTGTTACTGTTGCAATGGGTAAATTTATGGATGCCGTGGTGGTTCAGGATGAACATACTGGAAAAGAATGTATAAAGGTACATATTTCAGTCCCTCTCCTCTTTTGTTGCCCCTAAACATAACGTGGTCACCCTTTTATTTGTCTTGGTCAGCGAAGTCTTTCTTCTTTTTTATTTCTTTTTCAAAGGAAGCAACTACTTTTCATTGATAGGATGAAAAGAGGTTTATGCTCAAGTTACAATAAAACATAAAGGAACGATAATATAAACTTGAACTAGAAGAATACAGGCAATGGTCAATGGCAATTTGAATAGATAGAAAATGTTAACTTATTCAAAGAAGATAAAAGCCTCTAATTCAAACAAATATCTTCCGCTAAAAAACTAGAACATAGGTTAGAAGAGAACACCAAATGGATGTACTAATCTTGCAACACCATAACAATCGAGCTACGTGAGTGATTTTTCATGAAAGATTCTTTGGTTCCTTTCAAACCAAATTTCAGCAAGCAAATCTTTGACCACAATAAGCCAATGGGCGTTTATCACAAGACTTCCCTAAATTTGTATAGCATTCTTCTTGAAAGTGTTGAATGATATATAATTAAATTCGTTTTCACCCATCAACTTAAGCTTTTGGGTCAATTGGTGATTTAAGATGATATCGGAGCAGTGTGGTTCATGATGTCCTATGTTCAAACCTTGCAATGTTGTTTCCTCCTTAATTGAAATTAATTTTCACTTGTTGGGTCTTTCACATATTTCAAGCCCACAAGTGACAAGAGTGTTATGATATAATATAAAATTTACTTTCACCTACTAACTTAAGCTTTTGGGTCGGTTGGTGATTTAAGATAGTATCAAAGCAAATGGTCTAGGGAGGTTCTGTGTCAAGTCCTTGCATTGTTGTTTCCTCCCCCAATTAATATTTTGAAAAGGAAACAAATCTCTTTATTAGATATAAAACAATAAAAAGACAAAGCTCTATATACATGAGGGATATACAAAGAGCAATAAACTGTAAAACTAAGGATCAGTAAGCTCACTGGAACATCTCAACTAGGTTGACACCTCCCTAGCACCCTTATCATGTCCAAGAAACTACAAACTTGTTGAACAAGTTACACCAAGAAACGTAGTCCAAAACAAGCTGAGACAACACAAAAGTCCAGCACTAATAAAAGCAGAAAGTAGAAACCATATTACATAATACAAACTCTTTAGGACACTTAGAAAATGAAACCCTGCCAATTTAATTGAATCTCTTGTAAGGAATAATCCTGGAAACTCTTGGCTACGGAGCACCATGACGAAGTGTTTAATCGAGCAATCTCAAAAAGGTCATTCCAGCTTGAGGCCTTGTCATGGACTACTCGCTGATTTATTTCGAACCATAAGTCTACTAGTAGAGCCTTGACTACGTTGCACCATAAATAGAGTACTTTTCTTCATGGCTGGACTCGTCAAAGTTTGCAACACGTTGCCCCTTATGTTGTCATCAAAAGCCCAACAGAGATTAAGAGTCTGCAGCGGCTGGTTCCAACAAGTTGCAGTATGAGGGCAGTCAAAGAAGATGTGCTGAAGGTCTTCCAGAGGATTAAAACAGAGAGGGCAATCGAGTCGACAAGTGGGGGAGTGTTGAATGATATATAATTAAATTCGCCTTCATCCATCAACTTAAGTTTTTTGGTCAATCGGTGATTTAAGAGAAAGATCCACCACTGAATATGTGAGGTACCAAATAGTTTCATCCAACATGCCATAGAGTAACACAAAAAAAGAGATGCTGTAGGTCTTCACTTGCAGCTTGTCAAAGTGGACAAAATGAAGGAGATAAATAGGGTTTAGACTTCCACATGCCCATGAAATTTACTCATTTGACTCTGAAGCAGCCAAGAATTTTGCCAAAGATTTGACATATTATCTTTCTGAAGGATCCAAAGCCCAAATGCAAGAGTCATCCATAGATTCCACTTTTTCTCTGACAATAATTGAAGTGAGAGCTACTAAACGGTAGATGGCAAGGATGCTTTCTCCTCTCTCTTTATTGACCATTGCTCTGTCGGTTGTACCATCTTCTCCGATCAGATTCAACTACTTTTCTTTCTAAGTTTAGATTCATTCATCTTCTTCTCCATTTTATCTCATTTTCTCTTGGTAGAATGGAAATCAAAAGTTGTTGCATTTGGAAATTCATACTATTGTATTTGGTGTGATGAGAGTGGTATCTTCTTGAAAAATTTATCTCAAAAGCGAAAAACGTAACCCTTTCTTTCTCTTCTCTTCGTTGGCTTGAGGATAGTCTGGTAGAGTTGATGCATTTTCCCATAGATAGTGGCGGATCTGTGAAGGGGCCAGAATGGTGATGTTATATGCTATCGATTTTCTTTAAATATTAATAAATTGTAGTTATTTTTTTTAGATACTATTTGTTTAATAAAGACCAATAACTCGATATTGCTTCAGGGGTGAGTAGGGGGCATCGGTTTCCTGCTGGTGTGCACTGGTCCAGGATTCCAGAAATGTATGATAAAGTGAACTTATTCACTGATATTTTATTTTAGTGTACAGGTTCTATATTTAAACACAAACCAGTTGGAGGTTGTAGAAACTTATTAACAACTGTATGGACAATTAGGTAAAAGACTAGTTTAACTAATATTCTCTAATAATGGTGTGGTAAGTTTTAACAAATTTGTTATTTTAGAAATAGTTTCTTATTGGGGGGATTAGGTTGCTTAGATCCAAAAGAGGGTCCAAGTAGAAGAGTAGGCAAACAAGTGCAATAATGCTCTCTTCTCCTCTTTATTCAAGCTTCCTTTACATCAGTTTTGGGTTTTCAAGAATCTATCTTACCATTTCTGCTCCTTCCTCTTCCATGCCGTTTAGTCCTTAAAATCATTTACTCCCTCATTTTAGTCTTTAAAATCTTGAGTACTCCCTTATTTGCATAGATCTACCATTATTGATAACTGTAGTTGCTGTGGAAGACGTAAAGACTTTTGCTAATGCCCTATTCCTAACTTTTAAAGGAACTTTTGGTGAAAGGGGAATTCTTCTTTGTTTTTCCAAACAAACATATGACATCCATTTAGAATTAATATTTCATCTAGGTAATATTCCATGTTTCTCATTGAGCCTGGGTGCCAAAGTTCTTTTTTAATTATCCAGTTTTATTTATTACTTTTTTTTATACACGAGTCTTATTTACTTGATTTGAGTCACTTTCCCTCTCTTTCCCTCTGTTTTTTAGTTTGGATTTTTTGTGGAATTTATTTTTTTATGTCCTTTTATTTTTTTTATTTTATTTAATAAAGTTAGGTTGTTCATAGCAAAAAAAAAAAAAAAAGGTTAAATACAAAGTGCGGATCATGCAATAGCAGGAAGGATATAGAAAACTTCTGATTGAGAAGTTTCAAAAATAGAATGAAAATCTTCAACATGTTCTTGAAAATATGTGGGATTCCCCTTCTTTCTCTTATTTTGTATTTTTTTTACCTTAGATGATAGTTTATCCTTGATTTCAATGCTTTTGAATTTTTTGTACTCAACAGGCCTGGCACTGTTATCAAATTTGATGTAATTTTTTCAGTTTTGATACTAGTGGTTTGAGGTACTTTATATGTAAATGCAATGCTTTTCCTGGCTGTCATGCAGTATTTGAAAGAACAAAGGCTTCCTCCTCAGACATTCATACCTCTTCAGTCTGTTCGCGTAAAGTCCATCGATGAGAGACTACGACGTGATTCAAGTAGTAGTGTGAAGCTGGTGTATGATGTTATCCGATATCCTTCTATGATTCTATTACTTGGACACTAGAGGAGAAACACCTTTTACTTTCTTATTTTATCTTCCATGTTCTCTCTGGTTTATGTTTGAGAATCTTTTTCACAAACGTGAAGGGTACATAGCCATATATTCAGTTAAACATATATGATCCGTATAATAATTTAATGAGAAAATGATCTTTACCTTGGTACATAGCTATGTATTCAGTTAAAGATATATGATGTTACATATAATTATTAAATGAGAAAATAATCTTTACCTTGTTACGTAGTTTAATTTAACCAGCTGGGGAGAATTATTCTAACTTCAAACTCTCATTTCATGAAATTTTAACTTTAAACCCCTCCGCCCTTTTTGACTCTTCATTTGTACCACAGTTAAGATATGTTGTAATCTATGGTCTCGGCTTACCACTTTTGGGCAAGTCTTATATAATTTTGGAGTTCTTTAGTTTTGCTTTAAAAACTTCCATGCTGATTAGAGGAGTGACCTTTGTATCTTGATTCCTTACCCTCCCCATGGTCTTTCTTTTAACCATTTTTTCTATCTTCTATATATTCCCTCGCTCTTCCTATTACCCCATTTTCCTTGCTTTGTACGTTAAGATTTCCAATAAGGTAAAGTTCTTTGCCTAGTTGGTCCTGCATGAGAAACTAGAAAGTAAAACCATAGTGATCTGAGTCTTCGTTGTGAGTTTACAACTAAGGGCTGGGCTCTTCTGTTAAAAACTTTTGGGCTGGAATGCTGCCCCTAACAGCGTTGACAATTGGATGGTTGATGGGCTGGATAGCTTTGCCTTTGGTGGCAAAGGGAAAATTATATGGAAATGTGCTACTCACTCGTTCTTATGGTGCATATGGAAGAAAAGAAATAGAAGAATCTTTGAAGATAAGTATGCTCATTTTGACTCTTTTTGGACGGTTGTTTAACACACAACCTCTTGGTGGTTTACAAATTACACCAAATTCTTTTGTAATACAGCCTATCCATGATTTTTAACAATTGGAAGGCTTTTCTACACTAGTTCTTTGGGGATGGGTTTTCTCTACACCTTGCCCTTAGGTTGTTTTCTTTTGATCCATGCCAGTTTCATATAAAAATAAATAAATTCTCAAAGCCGGTCTTTTAGTATCTAAAAATTTGGTGGCAAGTGAATACTTTGCTTCTTTCAAGCTTGGTTTTGGCTTTCCAATCTCACTTTGGAATGAAACATGGTTGGATACTTCAACCCTTAGCCAGAGACTTCCTCAGTTATATGGAGTGCTCTATTGACAATTAGTTTGGTTGGATTTCTTTGAGTTGGAGAAACTATGCCATGAGCAATTTATTTTGAAGACTTTAAATAAATTAGTCCATAGTCAATTAGCTTGAGGCTTCATCGTAGGACCACCCAACATCTTGTGATCGGCATCACCAAGAGTTTTCCGATCTTCCATCAACAACAGTTAATGTTGGCCTAGATCGTTGCTTTGATACCAAATTGACGTAGGCTAAGTAGCCTCAAAGGGTAATCCTCCTAGAATCAATATTGTGTTTCATACAAGAGGGAAAAACTCCTATTTTTAGAGTTTATTACATGTGAGAGTTAAAGGAGAATTAAAAAGGGCATAATAATATAGAGTTTATTATATTTACCCATTATTGGGTACTTTTCAGTAATAAGAGAGAAAATACAATATTTCTCTAAAAGAAATGGGTATCCATTATCTGATGTTTGATTTTTGCTTTTTATTGTGCACATGTGATTTTATAATGCTAGTGGGTAATAGGCGAGAAGATCTATGGATGTTTATGTTTAAGAATCACATTCTGTGGTTTGAAATTGGAGAAGGCAATTTGTATGCTTAACTATCACACTTTTGATCCGACATTAGAGAAGGCAATTATATTTGCTGTGGGGAATACTCTAGTTTGTGACAACCTTGATGAAGCCAAGGCTCTAAGCTGGAGTGGAGAAAGACATAAAGGTACACTTAGTCAGTTTTAACTTATTTTTATATAGCTCCATCAGGTTTATCTTATGGCTGCTTTGTTTATCCTTGAACTAGTTGTAACTGTTGATGGTATCCTTCTTACGAAATCTGGCACGATGACTGGAGGTATCAGTGGTGGCATGGAAGCAAGGTCAAACAAATGGGACGACAAAAAGATTGAAGGTACTCAATCCATTCATCTATTAACATTTTTTGGAACTTTGTATTTCGAGCCTTAGCCTCTTTTCAGTCATCCAATGAAAAGTTTTGATATCGTTTAAAAAAAGTGTTTTTGAAATTTTGCCATTTACTGCTGCCGTATTGTAGGTCTTAAGAAAAAGAAAGAGCAGTATGAATCAGAGCTAGATGAACTTGGATCAATTAGAGAGATGCACCTTAAGGAGTCTGAAGCATCTGGGAGGATTAGTGGACTCGAGAAAAAGATTCAGTATGCCGAGATTGAGAAGGTCATTACCTGAAAAATATTTATATTTTTTATTGCGCTTCCATGTGGATAGTAATATGCCCTTTTTCTCTAACATACTTGGCTCCCTCACAGTGTAAAAATTTCTCTCCCCTTTGGGTTTGGATATCCTTTCATTTTATGTCTCTCTTTGCTTTCTGTATAGCTCGTTTGTCGATGCTTAACAATGAAACAGAAACTGACAAGGAATTGAAATATCCCAAGTATATGAATTGCATGAGATATGTAGGTGCTATCAAAGTTAAATCCAGCTAGGAATTTGTTCTTTAACGGAACTCCAAATGAACTTCCAGATATCTTCATATTCCCTAAAATTCTAGATCACAAATGTTCAACTTTCAGCTGATTGTGGTTGTTAATCATATGAATTCAGAAGGGTTTCTACGTATTTATTTTGAAATTAAAATTATTTTACAAAATCATTAGAACATTTGGTTTTCTAGGAATATTTAGACGAAGAATTTTTTAGGATAGGAATAAACCAGCGTCTTTCTTGGTTTGACAAAATTGAGTCAGCATGTCTAAAGTCATCTTCTTGGTGATCTCTCTCAAAGTCTTTTTCTTGATTTTCTTTATAGGACGTTTGTCTTAATTAGCATGGATTTATTTATCGGTTACCCCCTTTGTTACATTTGTTTAGTTTACCTTTATTTTTTTAAAAAAATCAGAAACAAAACTGTTCATTGAAATAATGAAGTGAGTCAAATGTTCAAATTAGGAAAGAGGATACTAAGCATAAAGCTATCAACAGCCTGCCAGAACAATAAGAAAAAATCAAAACTGGACAAATATGACTAATAAAAGAGAAGATAACAGCTTTACAAGAAATGAGACTTCTTCTGGGCAACTTGAAATCTGAAGAAACCATAAACCCATTTCCTTTCTTTTCTTTTTTAAACAAGACCGTTTCTTTATTGATACTCAAAGTATAAGAGATATATACTAAGAGTACAGAAATAGAGGCCTAGGGATCATGAGACGCACCTGGACATCTCAACTAGGTTGATGGCCCCTGAACATTCTCATCATTTCCAATCAAGAAACTAGTATCCCAAGGAGTTCATTAATAAATAAATACATCCATATGTGAAAAAACAGAAACTCCACTAAGAAAACAAAAAACCAGAAATGGAAAAACAAAAAGCCATAAGTTCTCTCCCCTCTCTCCTCTCTCCTCTCTCCCCTTTGCTGGTAGCCGGTTTCTTCAACAAACTTTCCCAGCGAGTCTCAAAGCTCAACATGGAGGTTGTCAGTTGCAAAAATCGATTGGTCACATTACTGCATTTGGAGAGAGGAAGACGGTGGTTTCATTAAAGATGTGAAAGCCTAGAGAAGTATTTCTTTATTAATGTAAACCTCTAAAGTACAAGAGAATTATACGGTGAGAATAAGAGAGAAATCTAAAAAGGGGGGGTGGGGGGTGGGAGGAGGAGATCAGGAGGCGTATTCGTACTAGCACCATCATCTTAAAGAAAAGCAGTACATCTTAACATGGTTCCTGCCTTGTTAGATGGGAAAAGATTCTCAAATCCCAAGCTCAGGGTGGCCTTGGTCTGCAGAGACTCTCAGACAAGAATTAGACTCTATTGGCCCAATAGATTTGGTGGTACTATCATGAGGATGAGGCTCTATGGAAACAGGTGATTGACGCCAGATATGAGGCATCTCCTCTTGATTCATGGCCCAATCTATCCTTCCTGATCTACACTAGAGGTCCATGGAAAAACATTCTGAACTTTATATCTCTTGTCAAAGAAAAAACCAAAATCACCATTGGCAATGGAAGAAACATATTTTTTTTGGGATGATAGATGGATCAACTCTTCATCTCTAAAGGAGCTATATGCCAGACTATATCACTTACCCACATAAAAAGGATCTCCAGTTTGTGAATTTTGGCATCCTATTCAGGGTGGTCACCCATCTTTTGAAGAAATTTAAAAGATGATGAGATATTTGACTGGCTTAATCTCATGAACAACCTTCAAGACACTCATCTCTCTTAGTCCAAAGATAGATGGATTTGGGAGCTTGATACCGAAGTTTAATTCTCTACCATATCCCTAACCTTCAATATGGGATTAATCTAGAATATTCCCAACCACCTGCTCAACAATGTCATTTGGAGTGATTTCTATCCAAAAAAGATTAAGTTCTTCATATGGAAGACCAGTCATTCCGCCACCTACACATTGGAAAAGCTACAAATGTGACACCCCTACAAAGTTACTCCACATTGCTGCCCCATCTGTTTAGCCGGACCAGACTCTTTAAATCATCTTTTTCTGCACTTCCCCTTTGCTGAGAGATTTTGGAAGGGCATCCTCCTTACCTTTGGATGGTACATCGCTCTCCCCAATGATACCATGAAGACCCTCACATACACCTCCGGTTATCCATTTAATAAACAAAAACAGCTTATATGGAAGCATTTGATTCGTGCTTTTTTATGGATCACATGAAAGGAGAGAAACAAGCAACTCTTCCAAGACTGAGGAAACCCTTTTGATAGCTATTTTGACATTATTATCCTTCATGCTATGAATTGGTGTAAATTTTCATCTTTCTTCAATTCCTACACCCTTTCTTCCCTTAAAACCAATTGGAGGAAAATCATGTAACTTCTTTGGTTCCGGCTTTGGCCGTTCTTCTGTAATTTCATTCGTCAATGAAATTTGTTTCTTATAGAAAAAAAAAAAAAAGAGAAATCTTGAAGTGGTTTCCTACACTGTTACGAAGAAAAGTATTTTACTTCAAAACCATTTTTGCTAAGATAAAATTAAAATATTCTATTATTTGACTTAGAAAGTTAACATTGAGATTTGTAAGTTGGTGAGAATCTTAAAAAATAATTTCTGCAAAGCATTGCAAGTGTGATAGATTAGATAATGTTCTTCTTTACTCGATCACCATACATATAAATGCTGTCAGGTTGTTGGAATAATCTAGGAGTGGCAGTATTTTTCTGAAATGAGCACTTCCTTAGCGTTCGACAATAATAGAGAAGTTCCAATAATATATTGTTCCAGACATCTGTAAAACTATGTTTATGTTCAAGTTTTCTTTTCCTACTTCTTCCATCGGATTCCTTGTATAGAAAAATCAAATTCTTATTAAAAGAAAAAAAGAAAGAGAAATTCGGTGATCATAATGGAGATAATGGGATGCAATATTGATTATGTTATTGCAGCGAAGTATTGAAGACAAACTTGCAAGCTTGAGGCAAGAGAAAGAAATTATAAAAGAAGAAATTGATCGAATAAGTCCTGAACTTCAGAAGGTAATATTATGATCACTTGTCAACCTATTTTGTTTTTCTTTATGCAGTTATTTTGTAATTCAAGCTGTAATTTTTTTTTTTTTTTTTTTTTTTGAGGAAATTCAAGTTGTAATGTTATTTTATCTTTATTGTAGTTAAAGAATGGGATTGATAAGAGAAATGCAGAAATTAGCAAGTTGGAAAGGAGGATTAATGAAATTGTTGACCGGATATATCGAGACTTCAGCAAATCTGTTGGAGTAGCAAACATACGAGAATATGAAGAAAACCAACTCCAAGCGGTACAGCATATGGCTGATGAACGTGTTAGCTTGAGCAGTCAGCTATCAAAATTGAAATGCCAGTAGGTTCTCCTCTTTTCTACTTGTCCTACCATGCTTAGAATACACAATTATTTTTTAAAAGGAAAAACGATTTTCTTTGATAAAATGAAAAGAGACTAATTCTAAAAAGTACATGAACTTTTTATTTATTTATTATTTTTTCCTAAAACAGAAATAGAACTTTTCATTGATGAAATGAAGAGGCTAATGCTTTTTTCTTTTGAAAAGGAAACAGAACTCATATATTAAATAATGAGTCAGAGCTCAAAGTACAAGAGGGTTATGCAATGAACAATAAAGAACTGAGAATCAGTAGACGCACCCGAATATCTCGACTAGGTTGACACCCCCTTAGCGTCTTCATCATATCCAAAAACAAAAATAAAGATAATGAAATGACATAGAGCTAATAAAGCGGTTGAAAACATTAGACCTTTACATCAGCATCCTTTCATGAACAAAAGACTAACAAACAAATCTAAAATGGGCAAAAACAGGGCCCTTTCCTAACTCTCCTTTGCTGGACTCAAAATGACTAAACAATGAAGGCTTGCTAGTTTGGAATAATCCTGGAATCCTTTGACTATGGAGCACCATGATGAAGCATTTAAAGGGGCATACTCAAAACAATAGGACCATACTGAAGTTGTATTGTGGAAAACACGTTGATTCGTTTTAAACCAAATTTCTACCAATAAAGCCTTGACTGCATTGCACCGTAGTATTAACGAGGTTTTCTTTATTAATGGAGAGAGACTAATGCTCAAAGTACAATTAAACAAAAAGAGCAAAAGTACATCAACATAGAATTTTGGGATAAGTAGGTGCTCCTGGATATCTCAAATGAAATCCACATCTCTGTACAAATGAAATCCTCTAAAATATCTTCAGAACACGATTTGGGCTTTTGGCTTTGAATGCAGGAGTAACGTTTGTCAGATTTTGGTTAGTCCAGCCCTTAAGACAAGACCTTCTTTGATTTGGAACAACTCGGTAAAACCTTTATGGTCTGAACTATAGTTTGAAAGGAACCAGCAAGTTTTCCACAATAAATCATCCAATTGGATAGACAGTTTTGAGTTTGCTCGTTTGAACGCTTCCCTATGGTGCACACCATTAGAGGGTTTTGAAGACTACTCAATTCAGGAGTTTAATTTGAATTGGTATACGTTCATCCTCCCTCAAGAATAGAAGCAGCAGATTTTACGTTTTTCTGCTCTTTTTCCGGATTTGGAGTCATAGTGTACTTTATCACAAATGGTTTCTTTTTCTTGGTCTTAGTTTTACTATCTAAAGGACGGTACTTTTGTATTTGGGCGCGCTACATGTATCACTATCATATGTTGTAAAGGCAGTATTGTACCCTTAATCGACAAGTCTTTTCTTAGTTCCATTTGGATATGACGAGGAAGCTAAGGGAGTGTCAACCTAGTTGAGATGTCCGGGTGCGTCTGCTGATCCTAATTTTTCTTTCGCTCATTGTATAGTGCTCTTGTACTGTGAGTTTTATCTCTTTTTTTTAATTAAAAGAGATTTATTTTCCTTTAAAAAAAATGTAACTAGCAAAGGACTTTGATTGGGAACTCCAAGAAGATGCTAGTAAATGAGCAGAAGCAAAGCAGTCTGTCCAATTCGAGGGCTTGTCATGAAAAAATCTCTGATTTCTTTCAAACTAAAGCTCTGAAAAAATAAATACATGATCCCATAAAGCATAGAAGGGTAATAAGATAATAGAGACAATACAAAATTTAAATGGAGAAAATAAAAATGTTCAAATACAAGAAAATGCCTTGAGTAGATTAAGCTTCGATGAAGACTGCTAAGTAGAGCTAAACCCAAAAGATCCATCCATTGAAGCTTGTGAGAGAATTTGCCAGAAAAATCCAAATACCAATGCTTAGAAGCAGGGGAATGGAGCAACGTTTTCCAAACAAATTGCCTGAAAAAGAATACCACAAGGCTTGCAACATTCTAGTAACATCCAAAAGGCATGCAGCTTAGGTGATAATATTAAATTAAGCAAATCTATTGTTGAACTCCCAAGGTTGTGAACCTACACACACCAAGAAAAATTTAAAATCCCCTAAAACCACCGAGGTTTAAGACAATGGGACGAGTTCCTGCAAAATAAATCTTAGTAGCTTCAAATACAGTAGAAACCCAACAAATGATTTTTTGTTCGAAAAGGAAATAACCACTTTATCAATAAATTAATAATGAGACAAAAGCTCATAGTACAAAGGGATTATAGAATGAGCATATAAACCAAGGATCGGGAGGTGCACTTGGACATCTCAACTAGGTTGACTCCCCAGGCACCCTCTTCATATCCAGACAAGCTAAAAGAAACAAAAAAAAAAAAAACAAATATGAAATGTCAAAAAGCAAAAGCAAAATCTAACAACCCAAAATGAGTACAAAGAAATACAAATAAAAAGACTAAACATCCATTTGAAGAAAAGACGACCAAATAGGTTTTATCTTGCACTAAGTAAATCTCAAAATCCTTGGAGAGGGAGCACAGCGAGGAGGCTAAAGTTTTGCTAACTCCAACCGGGTCTTTCACGGAGAAGCTTTGACTGTTAAGTAAAATAGTGTGTTGCACTTCAATATCACATGGTTTATGTTCTCTCCTTAGAAAGATAGGGTGTTGCACTTTTTGTAAATGTAGTTTTTGCAAGAGAATTTCTTAAATCGAGTTAAGTTATTTTGTGTATATTTGATCAAGCAGTATATGGGTCAACTGGGCTAAACTTTCAACTGAACGTCAGTTCTCCTATTATATATAATGGAATAGTTCGTTAACTTCCAATTATTTCTATGAAAAGTTCTCTCTTTTATTAAAAAGAAACAAGTCACTGATATTCTGTTTGTGATATGTAACTCAGGTTGGAGTATGAACAGAATCGAGACATGGAATCACAAATTAAAGAATTAGAGTCTTCTTTGAGTTCGTTGGAGAATGATTTAAGAAAGATTCAAAACAAAGAGGCTGATGTCAAATCAACTGCAGAAAATGCCAGTAATGATATTGATCGCTTGAAGGAGGAACTGGCTGGTAAGGGCTTGTTGGGCAATAATCTTTCATTATGATCGTCAATTTTAAAATTTTCTTTCATTCATTGTTTTACAAAAAATTAAATAAAAAATAAAATAATGAAGCCCACTGCAAACAAAACCTACTTTTTGAAAATTTTGATTATATTCGCAGCATGGGCATACCGTATCAAATTTTCTCTGTTTAAACTCTGGAGTAGAACAGTTCTTGCATATATTGTAGGAGTTCTAATTTTTATTTGTTCTCTTTTCTTTTTGTATGGCTCTACAGTTGAATTCCTCTTTTTCTTCTATAAGAGTAATAGAGAATAGTGGTTTTAGAGAGTTTATTCTGTTTCATAATGTAAAGAGAATTTTTTTTTTGAAAAAAACATATGTGCAGTGACATGCACTAGCTGTCTATGTGGGCACTGAAACTTTCATTAAGGCTTAGATCCTTGAAATCTGATCTTTCAAGTTTGACATGAAAGTTGCAGGAATATGATAGACCCCCCTATCATACACCGTAGGAGAAGAAAAAAGGTTTGACACGTGCGAATGAGGGAGAGGATGCACGTGAAAGGAGAGTGATTAGGAAGTATTAGTAGTGGAAAGGAGAGGGCGGGGAAGTTAGTTAGAGTTTGTTGAAAGAAAAGTTTCTGTTCTACCTTGAGAGATAGGTTAGCAGAAGAGAGTTCTTACTTCTTGCGATTGGATTAGAGATTGTAACCTAGATTCTTCATTGAATCTAATATCAATAATATTCACTATTCAATAAGTCTACTGGTTTCCATCAGAATACTGATCATGCCAAGTAATCGTGATGGTTTTTACAATTTAGTCTTTCATTTATAGTTGAAGATTTGGTAATTTTGGTAAGAAACTTGAATATCATTCTAGTTTGTTAAGAAGTTCAATGCTCATATTATTGTGACAATATGGTGTATTATAAATTTATACTGCAACACTTTTGTGATTCATTCTCAAGGAAAGTGTGGCTTTGATCAAAAAGAAGAAAATATATGGTAGCAGATGCAAACGATAAGAGATTTTGACAGTTGTTTTGTGAAACATTCAGATTTTGACAGTTGTAAATTTGGTAAAGGCACGTTTGTCATTTTAAGCAACAATTGTTTCAATTTTTAAATTAGAGCATTTCATGTCTACCTCGGATGGAATTTTCCCTCATGTTGCATTAGCAGGGTGAACTTCATTAACATGCTCTATTGTATTGTATTGTTCCTCTAGTTAACAACTCTTAACTCTAATTTAGAGTGAATTTAGGGTAACTACAACCTTACTTGAACAAGATTTGTTCTATAGGTTGTACATCCATGTCCTTGACTTCTAAGGAGACAAGGGAATTTTGATTTTTGGGTGTAGTGCTCTTATGTGAAAATATTGTCAGTTTTTTGGATAAGAAAAAAAATTATTGATGGTAAGACACGAGAGACCACAACAGAAGAGATTTACAAAAAAAAAAAAAAAAAGGAAAAGAAAAGAAGACACCTTTGGATAAGGGGGGAGCATTTACACCAGAAACAACCAAAAAAACTACATAAAAAGACTTACTACATGAGCATTCCTTTTCTTGGAACATACTTCTATTCCTTTCTTGCCAAATATTCCAGTGCAGAAGGTTCTGTTGAAGTTCGTCCGAAGAAACGATTGCCTATATGAACATAATTTATTGTTTTCGTTGTTACTTAGTTAAACAATTCATTCTCTTTGTACTTTGCAGAATGGAAATCCAGGTTGGAAGAGTGTGAGAAGGACATGCAGGAATGGAAGAAGAAAACATCTGCTGCTACAACTAGCATATCAAAACTGAATCGTCAGATTAATTCTAAGGTTTTGTTTTCTTTTAACTAGATTTTGATGTGTTGTGTTATGAAGTATTAACACCGACACATGTAAGATCTATGTGCCTGATGCATATCAAACTCGTAATCATTTTATCACCTATTAAACTTGTATCAAATCCTTGTTAAGAACAATAGCCAATGTGTCAAATTGGCATGATAACACTCAACAAAAGGTCTTAATATTTTTTTTGAAAAGGAGACAAGCTTCTTTATTATTAATAAACTCAATGTACAAGAGAGCTATACAGTGAGAATGATAGGGAAGCCAAGAAATGAGGGAGAGAAAGAGAGAAAGGATCGGTAGGTGCACCCGGACATCTCAACTAGGTTGACACCCCATAGCACTCTCATCATATCCAAAATACAAAGAAAAGACCAAAATACAAGAACAATACTAAGGTCATGAAAAGACCAAAGTAACCACCAAAATAACTACAAAAGCTACGTATGGTAGACTAAAGCAAGGCTGAAAGGAAAAAAAAAACGGCACAAATACATATAAAACCCGTCCAAACTACAAAAGCACTATTTTTGAACTGGCAATCGAGGGAAACTACTTTGTAACTCATCCGATGAAGGCGGTCCAATTGAGGCATATGTCTTGAATGGAGTAATCTTTGTTGAAGAACACCAAGTTGCTGTATTTCTTTTAGAAATCTCTACGATGTCGGCCCAATTCCTTTTTTTATCATGGAAGATGCGTTGGTTACGTTCAAACCAAATCTCAGCTAGAATCGCTTTTATCAAATTAACCCAAATTAGAAAAGGCTTTTTTTTGATAAATAAGGCCCCCTCAGTAATTGGCGCACATTGGCGCTAAACGAACCATCAAAGACCCAAACTGATTTGAGCATAGAAAATATGCTAAACCAACAATTTGATGAGAAGGGACAGAAAATGAATAGGTGAATTAATAGCTCATTGTTTTCCAAGCAAAAGGGGCACACTGAAGGCAGCAAACACGTATTGGGAAGCTTCCTTTCCATAGTCTCGGAACAGTTTAAAGAACCCACCGCCATAATCCAAACCAGGACATTTATTCTCCTTGGACTGCTGGTTTTCTGAAGTGCTTTAAAGTAAACTTTTTCCAAAGGTGAAGAGGGAGAAAGGTGCTTTGAAAGGGACTTAACTGAAAAATGGTCTGAGGATTCTAATGACCAAAGGTCTTAATACTTAAGTCCTTGCTTGGCATACAAGAGATTAACCAACTAAGAAAACCAAATGTGAAGTAGTTCAACAACAAATTTCTAACTTGTAACCAATTAAAAACTGAGAACTGAAATTAAAATTACAAATAATTACTGACACAACTTTGCAGGTGCATTGTTGTGTTAGATGATATAATGTTAAATTTACCTTCATCCATTGGCTTAAGTTTTTGGGTCAATCTGTGGTTAAACATGTTGGAATACGTTTAAAGGTATTAAGTGTGCTATTTACACGTATAAGTGCTCTAACTTCTTTTCGTGCTAAAAAACAAAGCAAAAAAGGACAAACTCCTTTTCTGTAAGATATGAAACTATTAAGAAAAATATTATGTTAGTTTTAGATGCTTAACTCAAGTGCATAAACAGAGCTGACTCCCTTTCTTTATATATACATACACACATTGAAACGGAAATAAGCCTCTTCGTTGAAGTAATGAAATGAAACTAATGCACACAATACCAAGTAGGAGACAAAACAAAAGAACCTACAAAATATTAGATATGAAAACAAGGACAACTGAAACACTTTGCAAGTGACTAATTGCTAACTAGTAGAAGAAGAATAAGAAATAAAAGCATTCCAATTTAAATTTTTGTCTTAAATTGAATGGTCAACAAAAAGCTTGGAAAGAGAGAACCATGAGGAAGCTTTGACTCGAGCAGTCTCAAAACGATCTAACTAATGAGGTGACTCGTCTTGAAAAATGCACCGATTCCTTTCAAACCATATTTGTGAAAGAATGACTTTAACAACATTAACCCACAACTTTTGTGAATGTCCCTTTTTATATGTTCTGAAACTACATGTTCTTTTTATATTTTGATATAAGGTAATGCGTTATTTATATTAGGTCAAGATTGATAGTTTCTTCAACCACGTGATGTTTTGCGTTTTCATCACACATTTTTTTTCCTTTGAAAACATCATAAATTAACAAATTTTTCTCGTGAAAATTGCTGAAATATTTTAAATAATAATAATTGTAATAATAGTAATAAATAAATAAATGTGTCGTTGCTCTTTTATTCAAATCTTTTGTGCTTTTTGCTCTCGATTCTTTATATGAGTATATAATTTGAATAAATCATGATGGGTATCCACCATATTTTCCTTCCAGGAGTCAAATATTGAACAACTGATCACACAAAAGCAGGAAATAGTGGAAAAATGTGAATTAGAGAACATAGCCCTTCCCACTATCTCAGACCCCATGGAGATTGAATCCTTGACTCCTGGCCCAGTTTTTGATTTTGGCCAACTGATTAAATCCTATGAACTGGAGAAGAAATCATCTGATAGAGATAAACTTGAGACAAAGTTTAAACGTGAGATAGATGCTCTGGTATCAGACATTGATAGAACTGCACCAAATTTGAAAGCACTAGATCAATATGAAGCTTTGAAAGAAAAGGAGAGAGTAATATCTGAGGAGTTTGAAGCCGCTAGGAAACAGGAGAAAGAGGTGGCTGACAAATTCAATTCTATTAAGCAAAAAAGGTGATCTTTATTAATTGGATCTTTTTTGTTTAGTTAATATCGTGAAGTATATTTTTGACTCTACCGACTTATAGAATGATCCATTTCTTTAATGAACTTTTAGTTTTTCCCGAAGGTGTCTGTCTATAACTGCAAAATGCTGTCTGCATTTATGTAAAGTTGTTGACTTAGGGATGTTCAACACTATCACTCTTATTACTCAAACTAATCCATTATTAGGGTTGGGTTGATGTGATTTTATTCACCCAACTTAAATAAAAAATTGTGTTGTGTCATCTTTCAAACCAGTCCAGTTCAAGAACACATCTGGATTATTTTTGGTCATATTATTTTGTTCTGTACATAAGGGCATCTTTGCTTCTTTTTTTTTCTGATAAGAAACAAGTATATTCATATAACAAAACAGAACAACCTAAGGGCAAGGGACAAGAGGGCCCTTTCCAGAAGAAGCTAAGTTGCTAAGAAATGATAGCCTTCCAATTGTTGAAAATCATTGAAAGGCTATAATTACAAAAGTGTTTGGTGTAATTCGTACTCCACCAAGAAGCTGTGTGTTGCAGCACAGTCTATAAGGGCGTCTTTGCTTTATTATTATTTTTATATCTTTCCAATTTATTTATTCTGAATTTTGTTATTATACTTGGATTTTGTACCCCAATAGAATGCTGGTTATTTAGTTGACTATATGGTCCTACCCAAATGACGGGTTATAAGTCTTGGAGAAATCTTGATTCTTTTAACTTTTCTGATGCTTCAATTGCTGCATTAGTTTGCAGTTTGTATTATTGCTAAATTTGTCTTGACAACTGCAGGTATGAGTTGTTTATGGATGCATTCAACCACATTTCTGGAAATATCGACAGGATTTATAAGCAATTGACAAAAAGTAGCACACATCCCTTGGGTGGAACATCTTATTTGAACTTGGAAAATGAGGATGAACCATTTTTACATGGTATAAAGTATACTGCCATGCCACCAACAAAGCGGTTTCGTGACATGGAACAGTTGTCTGGTGGAGAAAAGACTGTCGCGGCATTAGCATTACTTTTTTCCATTCATAGGTATGCTGATATGGATGCTTTGTCTTACATACATGAGTCTTCTTTGTGGACGATTTGATTGCTTATGACTTGTTAGTTTATTACTCTAATTGACTATGCATTATTTACTAAACTCCCTACCCAATGTTCTCGGGTTGAGCCAATAGGATAAGGTGGTGGTTAGTATTCATTAAACTACATCATTCCTGTCAATTTCCTTCTGTTATATACATTATTCCTTTTGCCACTTTTTATATTTCCAGCGAAAGTGAATGAACTTATCTAAGAGCCACAAATTACTGTCAACTGATGGCTGTTCACATTGTTCATTGTATTTCAGTTTTAGGCCTTCGCCCTTTTTCATATTGGATGAAGTTGATGCTGCTTTAGACAACTTGAATGTGGCAAAGGTCGCTGGTTTTATTCGTTCGAAGTCATGTGAAGGTGCTAGAATGAGTCAGGACTTGGATGGAAGCAGCGGTTTTCAAAGTATTGTTATATCACTAAAGGATAGTTTTTATGACAAAGCCGAAGCTTTAGTAGGGGTTTACCGGGATTGCGAAAGAAGGTAAGCTTATAAAAGCACATTCCATGCATATATGTATATGAATGATCAAATATGCAAAATTTTGTCCATCATCTGTTGCATTTGTTGTCTAGCCTAAATATTTTGTTTCCTGGTAGGATTGCCAAAATGTATTAACAAATAATGCACTTGTTTTTGACAGCTGCTCGAGAACATTGACATTTGACCTTACTAAATATCGGGAATCATAGAAACATAGTTTGATTGGTTGAAATCTGTAGAATGGCAACAAATGTACACTACACTGTTGTAGAGCTTCTTCAATCCCATGTATAAGAACTGATGCTTGGAAATGATACCTTAGAAGTAGAAAATACTCGAAAAGAAATGTTTCTTGTAACTTAGAATATGCTTCATCTCATCAGTTTTTGTAAATATTCTCATCATGGAGGCGAACTCCCATGCTTCCTTTTTAGTGTATTGAGTTTGAAGTTTACCCAAAACATATATTTGTTTAGTAGTTAACAAAAGCTTCAAGTTGGGATGTGTTTTAAGAGTAGTTTTCGATTTTTGGTGCTCTTTTAACCCTCTACATGTTAGATTAAGTGGAAACATGATGGTGTTGCTATAGCAAATAAAATATCTTTAGATATAGATCTTGGAACAATTTCTATTACAAACATATTTTGGTTTATGTGTTTATTTTTAGTATAAAAAGAACATTTTACCTTTAAATTAGTCAAAGTTGTATTAATTTTTGTGATGAGTATTTTGATTCATCAAATTGAACCTCGAATTTAGATTGTAAACTAATTTCATCAACAATAACAAGTTTTCCACAAAATTTTAAGTTTTTGATTCACAAATCAACCATTATAAACGTCAAGATCCACAAATTTTAACAAAACCTGAACTCCATTCTTGTTTTTCTTTAAAATCTTATCAATTTTGTGTCACAATCTTATTAACTTTTTTATATATTTATTTTCATTTGGTTTGTTAGTACTTATAATATTTTTATGAAATTTAAAATTTATCCTCAATAAATATATAAATAAAAAATTTATTGGTGTATCCTTTGCGTATTTAATTTTTTTTTTTTTAAAGTTGGATACTCTATTTTGTACATCTACCATGGATACGTATTTGAAACTAATTCCTTGCATGTTTTAAGTATCTATGCTTCATAGTTATTCACTCACTCCAATTGATCAAAGTTTGAGAAACAAAAAAATTGATAGGACTCTAAGCTGAAGTTTTCTCAAAGTTATTTTTTAGTCTACAATAATAAAACATACTTAGGTGGGTTAAATAATTAGGAAACAATGTCATGTAAAGCCATTTGGCATGATATCCCTTAGTCTGGAGTAGGTATCATTTTGCTTAATCAATCCTTCTCTTATTTATTCATTATAGTTTTAATTTTAATTTCTTGATGACTTTAATATAAAGTTCCAATTCTTATTATTAGTGATGATTTCAAGCCACATCACCAAAATTTAAAATAATAAGACTTACTATATATAAAAAAAAAAACTATACATCTATTTTCATATCATATGATTAAATATTAATGGCAGTTCATATATAAAATAATTTTTCTACTTGTGGATATAGGTATAGCTTTTGTTAGCTAAATATATTAAACATCCTTTCTCCTTTTAACTATAATAATAGTATAATTCTTAATTTGTTTCATCATATTTTAAAACTCTTGATCTTAACTTTAGTGCCTTCAAATTTTTTAATTAGTTCCTCAGAAATTAAAAGAAATGGATAAAAAAAGAAAATGTTGACTCAATGAAAAGAAAAGAAGAAGAAGAAAACATACCCTGCCATTAAATTAATTCTTGTTTTACAACAAATATCAATTTATATTCTTAAACTTTAGAAGTTGTATAAATTCAAGGAGTCTTCATTTTTAAATATAGCAAAATGAATCAAAACATTTATAAAATGTAACAAAATATATCGTAGTTTATCTATCATGCATAAAGACACATAAAATAGTCTATCACAAATTGATTATGATATTTTGTTATACATGTAAATATTTTTAGAAATTTTGTCTTTTAAAATAAATTTTCTAATTTAAACCTTAAACTAATATTTCTGTATCAATTTAAACCTTCAATTTTAGGTTTGTGTCAATTTAAACCATAAACTATCAATTATATATGTACATTCAAATTGATACACTTATATAAAAGTTTCAATGTTTAAATTGATATAATTATTAGTTTAAGATTTAAATTGATATACACAATCTCCGTAGATGTTTGACGAATGTTTTAATTAATTTAATAATATATTAACTCTTCTAACAAATTTGAGCAATAACTTTTACAATTGAATTCATTGAATAATAATTCAACTTTTGATAAAATTTACAAAATATAGCAAACCCAACAAAAATATTTACAAAGTAAAATAAAATATCATAATCTATCTATGATGAATTATGATAAACCAATATTTATGTTTATATGTATCGTGATAGACACGTGTAATAGTTTATTTTGATCCATTGTTAAATTGTGATATTTATAAGTTTTTTTTTATTATTATGGAACGATCATATAATTGTTGTTTGTTGAATACTTTAAAAAGAAATTTGGTCAAATTACTTTACCGGCCATCACTATTTAGATATTCATTATCTCATCTCAAAGTGTTTCTAAGAAGAGTTTTGTTTATTGATGTTATTGTTTTTATTTTATTTTTCAAATTTCTATTTGGTTATTGTAATTAAAATAATAAAATATGAAACTTATTGAATGTGGATCTTTTATTTTATTTTATTTTTTTGTTGAACTGTGTGAGATTTCTTTTTACAAACTTAAAATTAATTTTATTTTTATTTAAAGAAAAGATATATATTTTTTTTTTATAGTTAGGATTCATTATTTATAAATATGTTAAAAATTCTCCTTAAATATTTTCTAAGATATTCCTCATATTTAAGAATATTTTATCGTTCTTCTTTCTTGACTCTTTAAAAGGTAGAAGTTCTCTGAACGTAAAATCTACTCTTCATAAATGTTATTCAGAAGTTTATATTTTTTGTGAAGAATTTGTAGGAAGGTAAACCGATTACCTTCTTTATTTTATGAAGAATTCTTAGTATCTTCATTAGTGGTTTCAATGTATATGGGATAAGAGATTTAAAGATCTTGAAGATTTGATAAAGTCTTTAAATATTGAAGCTCGTGGCCACGTTCGGTAGACACTTATTAGACAATCAATTCGAAAGCATTCTTTTGTGAGAAAGAGTTCCAAGGTACATCAATTACCTTCTTTGTGATGATAAATTATTGAAGATCTACTGGTGATCTTGAAGGAGCAAAGAAGTTCCCTAGATCTAGGCCAAACTTGTCGAACTGGGTTACTAAAGCTTGTGTTAATCATGTTAGTCATAGCTGAAAGATATTATTTATCATCTCACTTATTTTTTCCATTCCTTATCCATTTATAAATTACACGTCCTATTTCATCATTATTATTTTTTTAAAACTCGAGACTTAATTAGTGATTTAATGCATCTTTAATATAGGACTAAATCCTTGCCAAATGAAAGAACTAAGCTAAAATTTAGGAACTAAAATATGCTTAAACTATTAATCAAATTCTTTAATACTATAATCATTGTTGGTAAGTTAATCAAAATTTACAATTAAATAATAACTAATATCTTAAAGGTTAATGATTCAATTTCTGGTTTCTCTACCAGTGTTCTTGGCTCAAAATCATGAACTATAAAACAAAACAAAAAAGAATCTATAGTCATTATTATTATTCTTATGATTGTGAGGATGAAACTTAAAAGGTTTAAGAGCTTGGTTAATGAATATATATTTTAATCAATTAAGTTATATGTAAGTAGATTAATCTTTCAAACCACCATTGTTAAATTTTTCATTTGATTTAATATTCATTGTTTTTTCTCTCTATTCAACCAATGTTAGAACAGTTCTTTCTATAATTTTAAATAAACCTAATTACAACGTTTTGATGCGTTACATATTAGATGATAATATTCTTCAATCTATTAAGGTTAACATCAATCCTTTCGACTTTATTTAATATGCTTTCAAAAGTTACAATATTACTAACTCTAGTCTTCCATAAATGTTTCAAAACTATCTTTGAAATAGAAATCCGTTAGAATACGAAATGACGGTGTGAAATCATTGTTTTCTGTTCTACACAAGTACTATATACTGTTCCAATTTCTAATCTACTTTAAATATTTTCACAATTCAGGAGTAGTTTTGACAGAATGATGAAAGATGAGAAAGGAGTAAGAGTAATATTGTATCTTAAAAGCATAAAATGAAATAATTGTGGTATTTAAATTAAATCTCCACACCAAGTATATAAATATATATATATGTATGTATTTGTCATAGATTTTGGCTTTTAGCACTTTGAACTTTTCTCAATGGCTTGGTTTCTGCCGGCCATTTTCTTAATACTTCAGATCACAATATTAAAAAACAGAAAACCAAGCTCTTATGTCCCCCATTAAAACACCTCCCATGCTCTTCCCTCATCAACTTCCCACCATATATTTTCTTCTTCTCAGTCCTTCTTTCCTCCCTCTTTGTCTTTCTCTTCTTCGATGAAGCTCGGCCGCCCAGAGGTCGTTAACGGTTGTCTTCTTCAACCACCTCATTCTCATGAACCTTGGGACTATGAGCTCCCTACTTCTTCAACCTCCACCACTCCCATCCTCCATAACCAACCCTTCAACTTGCAATGCAACGACTATGCGTACTCGGTCGACCATGTCAGTGACTTACAAGAATCTAGCACCGATGACACGGTGAGTGGCGATGAAGTTTATGTAGGAAATGGAAGAAGTAAAGATGTTGATGATCATGGATTAACTTTGATCAGCCTCCTCTTTGAATGCGGAGTTGCGATTTCTGTTGACAATCTTGTGGAGGCACACCGGATGCTTCTCGAGCTCACTCAGATGGCGTCGCCTTACGGTCAGTCGAGTGCGGAGCGTGTGGTCACATACTTTGCAGCTGCCATGGCTAGTAGAGTCATAAACTCTATATTGGGGATTTGCTCTCCTTTACTTAACTATAAAAGCATAAACAATTCCTTCCAACTTTTCTACAACGTTTCACCATTCATCAAGTTTGCTCACTTGGCCTCAAACCAAACCATACTTGAATCTCTTTCGCAATGTGACATAGTTCATATCATTGACCTTGACATCATGCAAGGCTTGCAATGGCCTCCACTTCTACAAGCGCTTTCCATGAGGATGGATAATGGTTGCTCTCGTCACGTGAGGATCACTGCCGTGGGCACCACCATGGAGCTCCTACTTGACACAGGGAAGCAACTCTCCAACGTTGCTCGACACCTTGGATTATCTTTTGAGTACAACCCCATTGCAGGAAAGGTAGGAAAGATCGATGTATCGATGTTGAAACTCCGACGCAATGAGACAGTAGTCGTGAACTGGGTTCGACATTGTCTTTACGATGCTATCGGAGCTGACTGGAAAACCATTGGGCTAATTCAACAAGTGGGACCTAAAGTTTTTGCATTTGTGGAACAAGATATGTGCTATGGAGGAGCATTTCTAGATCGTTTTGTTAGCTCTCTACATTACTACTCTGCCATTTTTGACTCTCTTGGAGCTTGTCTAAGAAGTGATGATAGTAATAGAAATCAAGTGGAGCACAGCATTTTGTACAGGGAGATCAATAACATATTGGCAATTGGAGGGTCTTCAAGAAGTGGAGAGGAGAAGTTTAGGGAATGGAGAAGTGAACTAAGAAAGTGTTTAATTGAAGTTCCAATGAGTGCAAACTCCATGGCTCAAGCTTGGTTGATGTTGAATATGCATTCTAATAACCAAGGGTTTAGCCTTGTTCAAGGGGAAGGTGGGACACTAAAGCTTAGATGGAAAGATACAAGTCTTTATACTGCTTCTTCATGGACTTGTTCCAATGGGACAGTTGCCCTAAATTAGAAATTTAATCCTTAAATTTAAACAAGCTTTAGTTTTGGGTACGATTAGGATTTGTATTTCTATCAAGTTTTTGTTATAATATTATCAACAAAAAGCAATTGTCAGCAAAATTCTGTCATATTGTGTCAATTAAGCAACAATTTGAACAAACCTTTTAAAATTTGAGTAATATATGCAAGTCAGTTAAGACACTCTCTTAAGTAGAAAGTTAGATAATCCAACACCAAAAGCGTAAAAACTAAATATATAGTTTAACTGCATTCCATTAAAAAGGGTATAGTCTTCCCTTTCCATCAATTTGAATAATGATTTCAATAAGTTTAAGGATTCAATTTGAATAATAATATCAAGAAGAAAGTGATAAACATTAGTGCTTCACTGTGCAGAAGAGAGAGAGAGAGAGAGAGAGAGAGAGAGAGAGATCGAGTACACGAGGTATTTCATACAAGGTTATTTGACATAATCCTAAACCCAATTTGCAATCTCCCTTTACCTTCGATTTGAATTATGATTTGAATTATTAGAAGGCTTCAAGCATGATGGTTAATTTCATTATCTCAAGATTAAGGCAAGAAACATTCATGCTCAATTGTGAAGATGAGAGAGTGAGAGTAAGAGTAAGAGTGAGCTTCATATACAGTAGATGACCTTGATTGAAATCAAGTATATCTCAATTGAAAATCAAGAGAATTTATCATGATACTCAAGGATTTCGAAGAGCAGCCAATCGCTTTTCGAGCTCGTCGATACCTGAACTGCAAAACGTTAACAAAAAATAGTTCATTATTTGAGGGAGAAAAAAAAGGAAATTATGAGTAAACAGACATAATAATGGCAGCCATCAAAGAAACAATACCATCTTTTCCATTGAAATAATTATGTTAACTCACAATTAAAATCATTGCCTTTCAAAATTAATCCAATTGGGTCCAGTCTTTTAAAAGTTATTTGCCTAAAGCCTGCTAGATATCTTTGTTTCAAATGTTAAGAAAAAAAGAAGTCCAACATAGCAACTAGCTTGTAGATGCAACAAAGCAGGCATGGGATGTGACATTTTATTTTAATAGTGTGAAAATCTCATAAGTAGCTTAAATGAGGATCTAAATCTTGTACTATTTCAAGGTAACCAATAAATTTTCTTTTGATTTAAGTAAGAAGATGAATATTGATGGGAAATGCTACATACCTACCGACACCCTCAGTATTCTTTGATGCAATTCTTCCTTTTGGAGCTGTTGATAGCTGAAGCAAATACATATATGATCCAATCAGTTTTAATATATGCAAAATCTAGCTGACTAGAAGACTTCAAAAAGATGTAAAACTAATTTTAACATACCTGTGAGGCAACATCAACGCCAATTTCATCGAGTACCTGTTTAAGAAGGGGGAAGAAGGGTTATATTTGGAACTCAAAGGACATAGTAATACAATCTATAGAAGAGAATTTGTTCAAGTAAGGTCGTACAAGAACCAATGTTGGGTTTGGTTTTCTATTTTGAAAATACAACTGGTTTCATTGAGGGAAAAATATGAAAGAATACAAGAGCATTAAGAAAAAACCAATCTCAAAGGTAAAAACCCACTAGAAAAGGAGTCTCCAACTAAGTAAAATATTGACTTGAGAATAATTACAGAAAGCCTTCAAAACTGAAGCCCAAAGAGAAATATGGAACCTTATAAAGGACCAAACCTCATTAAGGCCACTTACGCATTCAGGTGTTAACTGTGCAAATCATAAGTCATACCAAGTCTGATATCCAGATGAAGTTAAGAGTCCTAATATTTAGCACAGCTAGTACCACATTAATTTCATGGAGAAATGTTATTAATAGTAAACATTTTGACCTCTTAAACTCAGGCTTATGACTTCAAACTCAATTCAGACAATCACAAAGCAGTGGGTAAAGGCCAAGGTTTCAAAATTATGCACTTCAGCATTACTTTACAACAAACAAATTTAAGCAAACTTCTTACATCTCGAGCTCCACCACAGTTGGAGGATAAATATGATGGCAGCTAGAGAAACTTACTTGATTTGTTAGATCTTCGGTTTCTTCTTCTGCCTCATCATCGTCCAGGGCATCATCTATAGCATCTGAAATCATCTCCGTCTGCCACCAATGTGAGACCATAAAGATCCAGAAATAATGAAACATGAAACAGCAATACAATTAATACAATTTACTTTTATAAAATATTACGGTTACAAAGTAAAATTTCTATTGCATTTTAGTTGATATTTCTATAAATTTTATATGTTTTCATATCAATTCTGAATTGACAAAATCTTTCTTTATTTTCAACATCAGCAAAATAGTCAACCACATGAATACAAAAACCAAGAGTCAATTTACAACTAACTAAAAAAGTGTTCATTTTTTATTTATTAATTAAAATAATTCAATAAGTGTTTGTAGATTTTATAATTTATTCTATCCTCTCAGTCTATTTCTACATTTGATCAATATTTTTATTGACACTTCTATGAACTTAAGAGTTTGACATCTCCATTAACATCAATTCATCAACAATTAGCTCTCTAAATTTTCTAATGCATAGAAAATTAGTAATGATAAAATGTGGGATAATAGTAGGAAAAAAGAGAGCCGGCTAGTCACAACAATCCAAAACATTGATAACATGGGTTTTGAGGACTATGAGATTGTTTCTTGTGAACTATGACTGCGAGTCAAAATTTATCCCCTTCACAGAAGTCAGAAAGTGAGATTGTCATACATGCTAGTATTTTATCTTTCTTTTACTAATATCCTTGGAATTCTGAAGCACCAAATATCATCAGCTATGCTCATTTCAGCCAACAACGAAAGAAATAAAAGAAGAGGAAAAAAAAGGTATAACAGGGAGGAAAAGATGCAGTAGGTTATTATGCTAGAAAGTACAAACAAACAAAGCTAGCAAATTCAAGAGCTTTGCTTTCTGTATGTTTATAAGGAAAAATATAGTTAACAAGAGCAGGATCTTACAGTCATATCCATCTGTGCAGACTGCTTCTGAAATTCTCTAATAACCTTTGCTTGCTTCACGGGATTCATTTGCTACAGATGATCATTGTAAAATTTATATAAAAAAGATCCTTAAAATAAAATAGAACTTTAAGGTCAATAGGTAGATAAATACTATTACAGATTGTTTTTCTCAAAAAGTAGAGCAGACACATGATTGAGAGTACAAAAAAGTTAAAACCAACAGAAGAGACCCTTCGGGGGTAAGTTTCTCTAAGTTAGCCTCACCGTCAGACATCCTCTTCTAGGTATATGATGATGCCATAGTAAAGGCACTTCAACTTTATATATATATATTTGGTATTCCAGCGGAATTTAGATTAGACATAATAGACAGCCCTGCTAAATTTTTCGAGTACAAGTCATCCAAGAAAATAATTTGTGAAACCATTTGATTTCGACATCATACAACCATATTTTATTTTTCAAATTACTGCTATATATAATTTATTTTTATGTACTTATTGATGTTAGACTTGCTCCACCCAAACAACACCTTCTTATTGCCTCTAGCCTCAAGGTTATATGCTTCGAAAACATGGCTACTATTCTGCCTGTTAATCATAGCAATTCAAGGATATGTAAGAGTTGATCAATATCCATATTTACTTACCTTGTTCATAGCTGACATTGCTTTACTGGCACTCTTCATGCCAGCAGCAACGGAAGTCTGAGCATGCATTGCCTGTAAAATGTGGTTAGGTGCTATTAATAATATATTATGTATGAACACTAGAGAGAACCACACATCTGATTGCAAAAATGCTCAACCAAGTAAGAAGAAAGGAACTAGGCACTTGGCTTCACCTGTGTATGAGTTGCAATGCCTCTCATTTGAGCTCGACTTCCTTGTAAGTTTGCTATTTGTTGTCTGAGCCTAACTAACTGCCGAGCAAGAATCTTTGTTGCGGCCTGAAGAATTGAACAGATGATGATAAAAATAATTAATGCTCTGGATCCAGAAGTAGAAATTTTCAAAAAAAATCAAGCGTTGCAAAGGCTAAGGATTGATACAATCTGGTCCAAAATATGAAACATACCTCATTTCCTGTTTTGGCAGTTCTTTTTATCTCTGCGACAAGCTTCTTTTCCTGATAAGATAACAAATCAAATCAGAGTTAAAACACAGATAATTTAGATAGAAATAATCTTTAGAAGCTCTTCACGTACTTCTAATTGCAGTGCCCCAATTTCCTTCTCTATACCTGAGAAAAGAGAGGTAAGGAAAAGAGGCAAAAAGATGAGACCACTAAGTGATATCTCAATAGAAGAAAAGATAATTATTATAGCATGAATATAAAATAAAAACATCTAAAATTTGACATTTTAGAAAATTAGTAAAAAGAATTAAACAGAAAAGGGTAGCATAGAAATAGTTCATATTTCTTCCTCTTGCAAGATCTTTCTGTTTCTGGATGTTTATGGCTCAAAAAGGTACGAGCAATAATTTTAGATGAAGAACTACCGTCCTTTACTCTCTGTTTTGTTTTTTGGGATACATAATACATTTTATCTTTTTTTCAAGGTTAAACAACTTTGTTACTAGCAGAGGAATATCAATTCATAGAAGGAGAATAGAAGCTGGAACTTGCTCTTTTAGAAGACAACCAAATCAGAAGGAAGTAGTGGAACGCCCAAAAATCTATCCCAATATTGTTCTTTCTCGTTAGTTCTACATGCAGATACTAGGTTTGATCTTCTAATATAATATATATTATATATATTAAATATAAAAAAAATGGCGTGACATTAACATGTCTGTGTCCTACATTTACAAAAATTGGCAATGTCGCCGTGTCGGTGTTGTGTCATTTCCAAATTATATAAGAAATTGCACTTCTCTTAAAAAGATGAAAAAACATACAAAGGTATACAAGAAAAAAACAAGCTTAAAAAAGAGTCCAACAGAGGACTACAATCCAAAGGAGTCACCGTTCTTGGCTTAATAACAAGAAAACATCTCTAACTCAAGGATATTGTCCCTTTTTAACTATCTCACTTTATAGTTCGAATGTTTTTTTTTATATAATCTGAATGTGATTCTTGCAATATCAAATTTCCTAATTGCAACCTGAAACTATCAAGAATCACCCTTTCTGGCTTAATAACATATGGATACAGCCAAAACAAATAAGTTCAAGCGTTAGGATGACCTGCTTTTAAAAATAACAGTAAAAAGAAAAAAGAGTTATGATGAACTTAGTGGAACAATACCTGTTCTAAAGGTTGTACAACTATATAATTCAGCTCTAAGTTCAAAAGCTATGAATTATTTAAGAAAAAGACATTCTTAATCCAAAAAGGTGTCAAGAAACATAAACCAACAATATCATTCTATTCTGAAAACCAATGCGAATAGTAACCCCAAAACACTAGTACCATCTTATTCCAACTCAAAGCCACGACATTATCGTAGCATGTAGAGTAGACACCAAGTTCAAGCCCAAATTTTCTTCCCATTTTCTCTTTGAGGGAAGGGGTTGGGGATAATTGGTTTCACACAAATTCCACATACAATCATAAATTCCATGCTTCTTTGCTCCATTCAGTCCGAAAGAAGCATCATCATGACCATACAAACACATTGTAATATGAGAAGCATTAACATATTTGATTACTCGAGACAAAAGGACAATCACCATACTTCCTAATTAAGAAACATCAATAAGATACCTCTCGTAGAGCGTGTCATTTCCCTTTTACTCTCCCGAAGAGCTTCTGAAATCAAAAGAAACCCAATCACATAAAGGAAACAAACAAAACCCCGTTGAATTTCAAGAATAAAACACAAGAAGGAAATCGATGAAGCAAAAACAAATGACAGCAATTGGGGACGACCTTTGGCTGTGGGTTTCTTCGAGAAGATATTCATGGCGTCCCAAATAGCGATGCTGAGCAAAACCCAGATGAATTTAAACGAATTTCTGAAGAGGGGTGGAGGTGGAAGAGGAAAGAGGGAAAATTTCAAAGACTGGGTAGACTTCCTCTTAGTTATGTACGAGAGGGAGAGACAATAATGTGCAAAGGATGATAATGATGCTGGATTGGATCAAACAAACATAGAAAAGTTTTGTTGCTTTCCAATCCTTCAATAATCGTTGGAAATGGAATATCAAAATGGATATTAATCGCAATCCAAGCTTTAATTCTCAAACAGTGCCATTTCCAAAGAAAAATATGGTCAACTTTTTATATTGGGGTTTTGTGTTCTAATTCACAAGAAATTTCGTGTAGGTCAACTTTTACATCCAGGTTTTGATTTTGGCCAAATAGGTTCATTATTACACTCTACTTACATTTAAACTATTCTTGGTTTATGTCACGTCCAATTCAATATCGATATGTTAATATTACTATTGAAATTTTAGTAAATGAAGACTTTTATACTTTCCATAATATCAATCTTTTAATACATATTTTTGTATGAATTATTACTATTTTAGTAAACAAAGAAGATGAACAATGAGAGATTTGAAATATCAATATTATAGTTAATTATAGAATATAATAGTTACTAAAAAGAACGTATTTGTAGGAGTAGTTGAAAAAATCATCAAGTAAAATTGGTGTCTCATTTGAAGTTGACAACTTCGAAATATTCACAATATAAATTTTTACATATAACGAATACAAACTCAAAGTGAAAACCATAAAAGTAAACACAAAAACAACACTCAAACACACTTATTATGAAAAGTAAAAAAAGAACACAACTCAATAAATAGGTGTTAGAGGAGAAGGCACATCAAAGAACAACAAAAACATTAGACCTCATGCCATGAGTAACTACATGAAGAGATGGCAAAGTAACTAACTTCAAAGATTATCTATTGAATTCAAATAGTAAAGACCCTAAAAACAATTTAAAATCCACTCTTAAAAAAAGCTATAACTTGAGCCAACTAAAACCGGATAAACCTTGGCTTAAACCCAAAAATCCCAAAGAAAAACCCCCCCACCCAGATTCTCAATTGAGCAACCAATTCAAGAAGATGAACAGCAGCCTCCGTCTGTTCCCGTCTTGTTCGTGCTCATACCAATTACCCACAAATCCAAAACCAACTACGCTGTATTTCATTAACAATCCTACCCACTTTCTGCATTTGAAGCGACCCAACAGGAAGCAACTATTAGCATCCTGTACCAGTTACGAAGTTGGTGGAGGTTATCCAGACGAGGAGTTTGATATGCAAGATAGAAGACGACCCATTAAAGAAGTGAAGCCGAAAATGGACACTTCCGAGTATGAAGCTCTTCTCAAAGGAGGCGACCAAGTCACCTCTGTTCTCGAAGAGATGATTGTCCTCGTAAGTTTTTTCTAATTTCCTTTGTTCACATATTCTCTTTATGGTTTTAATTGAACAAACAATAGGCTTTCGAACTAGGAACCGAAAGGTTGTATGGTAGTGTAGAGCTGAAACCCACCTTACTGATGGGTTAATATGAGAGGAGAGGATTGCTTAGCCAGTATACAAATTACATGTGTTAACTGTTTAAGTAGTGTCCAGGTGATGAGTAACAGATTAATCAAAATGTATTATCAAGTTGGCTGGATGGGATATCAAGAATGGTCAGCTAGATTTGGAACTCAGCTAATGATGGGTGATGTATTCTTTTAGTAAACTGTACATCAATTTGGATATGCTTGAATTTTGAGTGGAACTGAGAAGTTCAGGTAAAGGGAGGCGGCTCCCAAGTTTTCACACCATTCTACAGCAGTTTGATTGAGAGAAATGTGTAGCTCTAAAAATAGAGGATGCAGCCAAACAACTTCAGCTCACCCAACAGTTAGGGCTTGATATTCGGTCTTGATACTTTCCAGAAGAGAAGGAGGACTTTTTTTTTTTTTGGAGCTCCATGATACCAAATTCCCATTACGGACGACTGGGCTTCTGGCCCAATTTCAATCAACATGTGACAATAGACTAAATGGAGAGGAAAACGTGTGAAACTTGGTTTTGGTGTCCTGTGAGAGAGTTCCTTTGATGTACTGAGTATTCCTTTAAAAATGGTTCAAGGGTGAATTTGTATTTTTTGGAGAAAAATAGTATCACTGACCTGCTGACAAAGAACACTAAATCTCGCATGGTGTGAAGTCACATATGCTCCTACACCCATGGTGTGAAACCAAAGAGTCTTTAATTTGAATGTTATGTTCTGCCTCTCAAAGTGAGAGGAGGTACTTTATTTATAGGGAAAATAGCTGGTTACATAGTAACTAACTAGGTAGTTAACTAACAATGTATTAAAGCCTAACAATGAATTAAAGCATAACAATACTTGTAGCTTAACAGTGAAATATAACAGAAGAGTTTACATCAACTCAAGTTATAGTTGGATTTCTAAAATGGCTTAAACAGGTAGGTAGAGTCCAACATACCTTTCACGGTTCATACTCTGCTTATATAAAACCCTCTTTCATAACCGAAGTATAAACTCATTCTCTCATAACGAAAACATTTCAGAAACTCTAGAGTTGTTACAGGTTGCGCCATGATTGAAGTGGTCACATCACATAATTATGGCCTCTACAAACCTGGGACTTAACTAAGCTTTTAAGGAACTATTCCATTATCTTTTGAGATTCCTTGTCTTTCACTAAATTGATTGCCCCCTCATATTACGAAGCACCCTACTAATATGGCCTCAACACACTTTTGTGATTATTACTTACTTGCACTGTTCCTAATGGCACCCTCTTCATATTTTGAAAGAGATTAATGCGTAAGCTCCAACCATCCTCACCTTGGACCATCCTGAATTAGCTAAGCCCATTTTGGACTAGTTGTTCAGGATCTCCACCTAACTACTTGGAGGATCAACTTAGGAAGGCAACCTTGACTTCTAGCTTTGTTAAACAACTTTGGCCAACTCATACGTGGGTCACCCAGATTGGACCTTGGCTGACTCCTACATGGTTTGGCCACTCAATGTCCTGGCCTTCCCATGTATGTCAGCCACCTAGGCTTGGCCTATCCATCTACTGGTTGGCCACTCAAGGCCTTTGCTGACTATGTATAGGTTGAACACCTTAGGCCTTGGCCTATCCATTCATTGGTCGGCCACCTATTTGGTGACCCATATATGGGTCATCCTCATGGGCCTTGATTCTTTCATTATTGGGTCTTGAGTCTTGGGCCGTACCTACTAAATGAAATTCTCCCACAACATTACTCAATAGGGGAGGACGTGTATTGACTCAGTTTGAATTTGTTAACTAAAACAGAGAGTGAGGTTTGGTAATGGTTAAGTTTTGAAGATCTCTTAAAATACTGCAATGTTATAATGTTGGATTAGAAAATAGATTTGTATTCAGTTGAACAAGTGACATGTCAGGTGTCTTTGATGTTGTGAATGGCCTTGCATCTTCTGTTCTTTCTTTTTTTTTATGATTCATATGCATAATAGTGTTTTGAAGAACTTGGGCTTGTCTTTTGCTTACACTGCCTTGTAGCAGACACGTAGCATGCACATTCAAAGGTGTTCTTGCCATGATTGCCAATTTCATGGTGAGAAGGTGATGTCATTTGAACATGAAGTAACCTAGAGAAAAATTCAATAAAAAAAGGAAAATATCATCAATTAAAATTTCTTTGAGATATAAATGTGCATTATTATATTCAAACTATTAAAATATTTGTACTTCTAACAACTAACATTCTATTCACTGTCTCGGTTTGTTTTTGTTGTCTCAGTTGGAAGATACGAACATTGACGAAACATCTGAAGAGATAGCTTTGCAGTTGGCTGCACAAGGTGTCATAGGTAAAAGGGTTGATGAGATGGAGTCGGGCTTTATGATGGCCTTAGACTACATGATCCAGATTGCTGAAAAGGACCAAGATGATAAGGTCCATCTCCATCTTAAATTCTATACATTTAGCTTTGATATGAAGCTTTACTTTTATTATTGTTTCTTTTCTGGTATATCTGAACTTAGAATTTTCTGTTAAAATGAAAATAAGGAACAAAAATGCAGGTAGTGAAATGATAACTAATTGAGCTTGGTTTAAATTACCTAATTACAACAAGGATTAAAATATCGATGCTGATATCGATATTGAGGTTTCAATTCTACGGATATACCGGCTAAAGATCAATATCAACAGATATTTATGAAAATTAAATAATTTATTTCATATCATTAAAATTAATAATTAAGTTCTTTTAACTCTCTGAATAAGTTTTATTTATTAATTTATTTTTCATCCATTGATGTAAATGCATTTTATTCTATTCAGCGCAAGGCAATACTGGAGGTGGTGAAGGAGACAGTTCTATCTCATCTCACAAAAAAATGCCCACCACATGTATGAACGCCAATGGAAAGAAAAATGGTGTTATGTTCACTTCGTGCTTCATTGATATGTTGTCTTGACCAACATTATGAGCTAAACTGAGTGCTCTCTGATTATAGGTTCAAGTAGTTGGATTACTTTGTAGAACTCCATTGAAAGATAGCAGACATGAACTACTTCGTAGAGTTGCTGCTGGGGGTGGTGTCTTTAAAAGTAAGAATGGCACCAAGGTTCATATTCCAAGCGCAAATCTTAACGACATAGCTAACCAAGCTGATGATTTAATAGAGGTAATTATTATTATTAGTAGTAGTATTAGTATTATAGGAAACAAAAACCATTTCATTGATTTATGAAGTAGAATACAAAAGGGAATGTAGTATTGTAGGGGGTGTTTGGCCCAAACAGTTTGTGGGTTCCACTACTAAAAGAATATCAATTTTATATTTCATTAACTCCTTACACCATGGGTTCCAGAAATTCATAACTTTCCAAACTTCATAATTCCTTGAAGTTCACAACTCCATACATGACCTCAAACGTCCCCATAGAGAATAGTCACAATAAACACCTCCATTGGGGTAGAGTTAATTGTTGAAAACAATCTTTTGAATGTATGAAATATTTATCCATGTCCGATTTCGTGTCTATGCTTCTTAGTGTGTAACTTTAGTGAATGGATATAGTCTGTTTATTCTCTCTAGCCCTTCTCACTTTGTGTTACATACCTTGCCTACTTGTTTTTCGGTCTTTACCACTTCTTGATTATTGAACTACACTATTACTGATTAGAAGTAGTAATTTATGGATCATAAATATTGAATAATAGTTTTCTGATGAAACTATTCTTGTTCACATTTATTTAAAGACGATGGAAACTCGGCCAATAGTTCCTGATCGAAAACTGCTAGCAAGGCTTGTTTTGATTAGAGAAGAGGCTCGGAATATGATGGGAGGTGGAATTCTGGATGAAAGAAATGATCGTGGTCTGAATACTCTTCCTGAATCAGAGGTATGCAATTTGCTTGCTTTCATGAAACTTCACATCACATCATTTGATCTGATGGTTCCATGTATCCTTATTCTATCAGCGTAGTTTGATTCTGTTATGTTTTGGTTGGTATTGCTATTTCTATTGTTATTTTGAGAAGAGGAAGTCACAAGAATCAGGAGGGAGGATAAACAGGTTTCCAACCTCATAGGAGATTACAAAAACACCCTGCAACTAACATTGATAAAAAGAATAAATCAATACAAATATTCTAATATAGTGAGCCCCAATTGGTGGGACAATGTCAAGTTCTACAAAGTCATTCTTTTAATCACATTAAAGGTTTTCTTATTACCTTTTTGGCAAGACTCTACATGTACTATAAAATCCATCAACATCCTTGTGGTGGTTAGTTGTATACGGCTGATGTATATATGACCCAGATCATTTAGGACCGTTACTCGATAATTTGTTGAATTTGATTACCTGATTATGGCTACATATTCACTACCATTTCTAGAGTACAACTACAACTACAACTGTCTACATGCTTGGGTTTATTAAGGAAAAACTTAATTTTGGTTAGTGAGTAATTACCCCCAATCTTTTCACTCTTCTTGTATGTTCTTGACCTAACTGGTAGTTTTCTGTCTCTTCTAACTAGTAAGAAACTGACTTGATGGTAGTGATCGAACACCCCAAAAGTAATTTATGGCCATGGGCCTGGGAATATGTACATGGCTATGGTAAGTATAATTGTACAAGCCCTCCAAGTATATTAAGTAAAATTATCATGGTATCAGAACTCTAGGGTTTTATCTTTGTTGAAATTAGTCACCACTGGCTGAGCCTTGTTAGACCTCTGCTTTCGTAGATTTGACCAGCCATTGACGGAGACAGACCTAACTGTAGATCTGTCGTCTCCCACAATCAGCCCCAACGACCACAGATCTACGTGCATAGTCCCATTGACCTCAGATTCGGTACATGCAACTCTATCGATCTCATATTTGTCGCAGCCCTTAACTTCTCTGTCAATCTTAGCTTGTTGGTACCGTTCCAAGTTCGTGGGTCTCAATTGAATCTCACCTTACTGCCACGCAAACACTCCCAAGTCTGTCACATTGTCGTCGCGCCTTTATCCTCAGATCTGATCACCTCTGCTACTTCTGTTCTTTCTATCTTGCTCTGTGGATTTCCAGTTGCTAGTCACTGCCCCTATTCGACCAAACCTGCGCCACCCGAAACCACTGGTCCAACTGCCCAAACCATTCTATTCAATGTTCCTCAAGCCAGTTTCAGATCCACCACCTAAAACCATTCTGTGAAGGTTGGGCAAATAAGTTCGTGAAGGCATGATTTTTCTCCTATTCGGTTTAGGACTGGTTCCTCGCTTTGGTTCTTTTTCAACTTGGTTATATCAAGCTGGTTCACTTTAGTCAAGTTAGTTTGAGTTTAGTCTTCGTTCCATGTTCAACTCAGCATCTGTGGGTTTTGTTATAGATCTCTTTATGAGGATCTCTATTTTCGGTCTAGAAGTTCTTTTTTCGTTCTTCGTAGTTTTTGTTATAGATCTCTATACAAGGACCTATGTTTATCTCTCAGAAGTTCTTGGTTTCGTTCTTCGTGGGTTTATGTTTCTAGCCTAGAAGTTCTTGTTTTCATTCTTAGTGGATTTTTGGTTCTATCCCAGGTGTGCTGATTTGATTTGGAAGTTTACTTTGCAAAACCAAGTTGTTTGCAATCCTATCACCTTGAGTTTGAGGGAGGGTGTTAAAGGAAATTAGGGTTTAGTCGGTTTATTCTTAATTAATATTTTCCATATCTGTATTTTTCCTTTAAAATGGGGAGGAAACATCAATGCAAGGGTCTGAACCAAGGACATCTTGAAGCAACTTGCTTTGATACTATCTTAAATCATCAACTGATTCAAAGTCTTAAGCTTGTGTGTGAAGGAAAATTTAATATTATATCTAGTAACAGGCAACAACTTGTTCAGTATTTGTCAAACTCATTCCTAATGCCACTTAGTGCACTCATATAATCTTTTTGGTGCAGGTGAACTTCTTGACCAAACTGGTTGCTTTGAAACCAGGAAATGTTGTCCAGGAGATGATACGAAATGTAATGTTAGGTAAAGACGAAGGGGCCGATAACTCAGGTGATAATGAGGAAGATACTGCAGGTGGACGAAGGGCTTCGAAGGGAATTGGAGGAAGGGTGGGTTTTAAATCCACTCCTTGGATGCTTGAACATAATGTTTGCATGTGTTGTGGGATTGTCTGACTTGCTTTATGCTTTCTTTGCCTTGGTTACTAGGAAAGTGTATCAGGGCGTAAGCCACTTCCAGTTCGTCCAGGCATGTTTCTAGAAACCGTATCTAAGGTAAGATTCTTGCCTGTTTGTAGTTGTTTAATGGATTCTGGTTGATTGTTATGTGACCTGATCTAAATAGTTTATGGGGTAGGTATGTTCTGGGTTGTTTGCCTGAAATCTTTACTAAGATCTCAGCCACTTCATGATAAAATCTGGTCCAGTTGATAAAAGAGGACCCTTGAAACTTAAAACAGAAATAATATATACATGGTATGGTTCTGATAAGGTCAAGACTTATTTTCCTCATAAACTTCGATTAGGATGAAAAATAAAAGAGTTGTGCTCATTCTCTAAACTTTACAATCACAACACTTAAATACTAAAATTTGTTTGTTCTTGGTGTATTTAGTGTCATAAGAACATTAACTAAGTAAATTCTCTTAATTTTTCTAAAATATTTATTTTTTTAGTTTAATAACATGTGGAATAGGTCATTCAAACCTTTAATCTCTTGTCGTGAGTATATGCTTTGACCAGTTGATGATCATGTTGGTTCTTATTAAAAAAAATGACTAATTACAACTAACTAAATGAGATTAAAACTTAAGTTTTAAAAAGCCAATGCAAACTTCACATTTGCTCTAATTTATTTTAATGATTCCTTAAATTTGGCCTTGAATAGAAGAGGGACAAAATATTGTATCATATACTAAATACTAAAAAATCATTTGGATTTTCAGAGTTCATTACGTGGTATTATAGGAGGGAAGTATGTTTTTATGCTTCTCTTTATCAATTGTGGAAGTCGCCAAGTTTAACCAATTGTGTAGTCTATTAATGGATTGCTAGTTTATTAGACTGCTAAACCGTCTTATCTACTGTGGTTTACTTTGAGATCTATAATTATTACCCCTTATAGTCCGGGCTTGCATTATCATCTATTTTTAAGATGCCTAGGAACTTTTATAGCAAGTCTTTCCAATGAGAATTTGATGCATGTTAATGGATCCAATATATGTTTACTTGACCACATTTCTAATTTTGTACCATGAAATTGGAATATCCATCCAATGCTTGTTGCTCATTAGTTTTTCTTGCTTTGTTAGTGTTAACCATGGCATGATTATTATCATATTACTAATTTCATCAATAAGACCTTGAGCATCAAAACATGTTTTTGCACTCGTTAGGTCTTAGGTGGAATATATGCTGGAAGCGAATCAGGTGTCACTGCACAACATTTAGAATGGGTATGCGATCTCTCTCTTCCTGAATTCTAGTTTTGTACCCATACTTACAGGCATGAACTCCAAAATCAAAATTTTGTTTCACTTTTTTGCTAAAATAAGAAACCATGTTCTAGCTTCTTCGAAGTTTCACCTGGTTGTTTAACTCTGGTTCCATTTAGAACATCTTTTCACGTAGTGGATAGTACCTAAGCTTGACCATTTAATTTTTGTTTGGCTCTTGGAAGACAGCCAACAAATGATATTATTGTGCGGATGATTTACATTCCTCAAGCCTCACCTAAAACCCCTTTGGTTTCTCCTTTTTAATCTATTACTTCCTTTGCCAATTGTTAGTGTGTGTCTTTTGACCCCCCCATTTTTTTAATCCCAAGTACAGGTACATCAGAAGACACTTCACATTCTTGAGGAAATAGCATTCTAGTCTGTGCGCTATCATCAAGGTAAGGCTTTATTATCCTTCAGATGTTAATATGTGCATCCAGAAAAGATCAGAGTTTTATCAGTACATCAGTGACGTCATGGTTCTCCGCCTTTGTCTTAGATTACAAATGTATATAAAACGTTTAAGATTACAAATATGAAATATATTTAAGAGTATTCTATAAAACTAGTTCAAGCCAGTTTTCGAGAAGTACCGTTAAACTCATACCAAAAAGAAAAAAAAGGTTCAAGCCATCCTGGGCTACCCTGGTAGTTAGTAAGGCCCAATATAAAAATAGTAAAGGGCCTTTAGAGAATAGGATATCTAGTTATGGTAGCTTTCTATCTTTTTTGAGTTTTATTGACAATTAAATGTTGTTGGGTGGGATATTTGTCTAAGTATTGCAGAGGTGTGCACAAACTAGCTTGAATGCTCATGAATATCTAAAACAAAAATGTTGCACGACTCCACCTTTGAATACTCCTAATTCAGACAACTTTACATAATGGATTTTGATGTTCATATAGTTACAATCCCAAACAAAAACTAATGATTAAGACCATTTTGAAACCCCAGTCAAGGAAGTCAAATCTGAATCTGAATCTTATAGCTTTAGGCAGTAATCTCCATTCCTTTCTGGTACGCTTTCTTTTTACTGTTTAAACAAATTGCAGTTTGAAGTCCAAGGTCCTCGAAGTTGTTTGCGTGCAAGAGAATCGGATTGACTGCATCTCCTAGTACAATCTAAAACGGATATCCATCTCTCGCTCTCACATTCTTTTCCCTCAATTGACTGATAGATTGGCTTTTAATGTAGTCCCATCCTGCTCTTCCTCACGGAGGGTCCCCTTGTAAAAGACTTATTTGGTGGGGGATGTTCTTCTTTACAAGTAAACATATACCTGAATTAGAAATCAAACCACATGATCACTTAGGAAAATACTACGATCCTCTGTTGCACACACTTCCCATTACAAATAACACAATATCATATTGAAAAGTACAAGGAGAGATCTGAAGAACTTCGTATGTTTTTCCTTGAGGCGAGTCAAGGGAGGGGGTCAAGGGAAACCAGCACGCTTCTTTGTTATGTAAAACTTTGTATGTTGAATCAAATTTCCATTGATGCCATAATCATAACAGGAATCAGGAGCAAATATAGCCCAAATCAAGCTTTTGAATCTCCCAAATCAGCCAACATGATGGAAATATCAAGCTGCCAGTGAAGTAGCATGTGAACAAAGGCCCCACTTAATAAGTCTAAATGTAATAAATTTTGCTTTAATAAACACAAAAGTGGGGGCCTTTGTAATCATCTTCTATGCTAAGAGAAAGTTGAAGCAAACACAGCAAAGCAAAGATGGTTTCTGTTTTATGCAAAGAAGAAGCCCTTTTCTCTTCTTAATCACTACCTATTTTTCTTCTTTTGTGTTTGCCTTTAGTACATTGTATAAAAACAAATATAAGGGCCCATTTCCCAAATCCCTCTCTCTCTATATATATATATATTTACACATTTTTATTTTTAGTATTGGCTTGTTTGCTCAACTTTTCTATTTGTAGTTTGTTGTCTCACCCATCAAAATTTGTTATATTTGTAAATATTTGTAATATTTTTAATAATTTAAACTGTCTTTAAGTGCAACTTAGTGAGAGTTTACATGTTAAATAGCTTTTTTTTTTTGAAAAAAATCTCAATAAATAGATAAGTAATTGAAAAAAAATGAATTAACTGATCTTTTAAAAAAATAAATATTTAGAGATAGATTAATTGAATTTTGAAAAAGAAATATAAGATATGAACACATTTTTGCTAGAAAATATGCAATTAATATACATATAAACTAGAGGGTATTCCTTCCTATAACATCATTTTAAACTATTGCTATTTTGAAGCAGACCATTCAATTTTTGTCATTTTTGTCAATGTCTTTACATTTCCATAAGCTCAACGAAAACATAAAAGTTGAATCGACATTTTTATTATATTGTAAAATGATTCGTAGAAGGTAACAGATTTCAATTCACTAATCACATTATAATATAATAAACAAACATTTAAACTTGTTTTAAAGTGAAATTTAAAACAATGTAATTGATTTGACTCAATTTCTAAAATACTAAAATCGACAAACAAATTTAAGAAATCTATATCCTTCACATAAAAACTAATGTTAGAAATAAATTTTCTCCAAGCTGCTATCACTTGATAAAAATCCTTAAAAATTCTTGAAATCTTTTGAAATTAATTAGGCAACAATTCTGTTTAGTTTAATTTTTACTTCTACTTTTACAACTTCAACTTGCTTTACTATTATACAACATTTGTCTCCTATGAAAGAGTCAATTTCTCCAACTATAAATCAATTTAATTAAATTCAATATTGGTGGTTTTAATTTGAAAATTTTCATTGATTTGAACAAACACAAAATCATATTTTATTCGGAATATGACAAATCTATATGAGGACTTGTTCAAATAAAATGAGGATGTTTTTTCTTTCTTTTTTGTTTTTGGAAGGATTTGGATTACAAAGTTTTGATCTCTACAGCGTTATACATAAATTGAATTAGTTTTTCTAATTTCACTTTGAAAATTGATAGAAGATGTACTCTAATTTCAAATTGGTGAAATTACAAATTTAACTATATTATAATTTTGTAGATATTAAATTTAATATATTTTAAGTATAGATCATAGGAACTAAATTTTATCTTTCAACATATGTTAAATATAAATTTGAGAACTAAGATAGGAAGATTTTCACTCTTACATCTTTTGTTCAATTTTATATATTTTAAATAAATTACAACCTAAAAAAGGTAAATTCTTTTAATTGTAATTATGGGATGGAAGATTGAATTATAACTTTTTAATGAGTTTGATTAGTATTCTATTTAATAAGTTACATTTGAATGGACTAAAATTCATAATTTATTTAAAAGCTAAAAGAAATCTCTTTACTTACATAATTTAATATCAAAATTGTTTGTTCCGTTTTTAATAGAAAGTTAGTTTGTTTTTTCAAAAACAAAATAAACTAAAATATTTATAAACTACACCTGAGCTTTAGCATAACACTAAAAACGAAAGTAATTGAATTTAGAAGTTTTAATTTTAGTTTAAAAACTAACTCTACATCCCATTCTCTCTTTTCCTCGACTTTTTTAATAGGATTTATTAGGAATTGTTTTTAAATATAGCAAAATAAATTAAAATCTTTACAAAATATAGTAAAAAATATTACCGTCTATCATTGATGAGCTATAGATTAAGATAGACTAATATATGTATATAATATCTTTATGAACATAAATAATATTCTATCTAGGTTTATCATAAATAGATTGTAATATTTTATTATATTAATAAACATTTTTAGAAGTTTTATCATTTAAAACAAAGATTGCATTTAAAAGTAACAAGTTGTATGTTAAAAGCGGTTTAGAACTTAATTCTTTTCGAAATAGACGGAAGAAATTGAGATTGGGCGTACAATTTCAACCCTAATACATACTCACAAAACTAATAAACCTAAAGAATTGATAGTAGAGATTTCAATGAACCGAAACTAAATCAAGTTTTGAATTGTTTTCTTAAACATTCATATGCCCGCATTCCAAGTAGACGACTACTAACTTGATCAATTCCAAAATTTGTGATCTCGGTCCCTTTGTATTTTTAAACGTGATGCCCTTATTTTAAATTAAATTGCAAGTTTAATCCAAATATAAGTTAGAAAATGAAATCGATTCTATATGGTTAAGGAGAGTTTAAAAAGTTTAGCCAAATACCATGAATGGAAACAAAAACATTAGATGTGGTCATATCTTATAAAGATTTAAAATCTATGATTTACTTGGAAACAAAGACCATATTGTCAACTTAAGATCTTCTTAAACAAATCAAGTAGCTATGGGGGAGGTTCGATATATATCCCATCGAATTCATTCTCTCTCTCATACTTTTTTTTTTTTTTTCTCTCTCTCAAAGTAAAGCTTTACTAAAAAGAGAAGAAATTAGGAGGGGGAAAAGTAGGTGTGGGCACGTGAGATTACTTTTAAAGAACAGTGGCCTTACAACAGCACAATTGCACATGATATCAAAATAATTAGTAGTAGTAGGTCTTGTGTCACTTGCCCACTTCTTTTTCCTTCTAACGCTTCCCTCTTATTTTAACCCTAAACTATATCCGTCCTCCAGTCCTCCACTGAGTTAAGCCTCTATTATTAGAACGATGATATCCACATCATTCTTTTCAAATGTATATTGACAGTGAAATTGTATATAGATTAAACTTGGAATTGGCCTCTAGGGATGTTTAATTTGAACATAATTTCATTATTTTATGCATGAAAAAGAAAATTCTTGTAAACAAATTTATGATCAACTCAAATTCCTCCCTTTCGGTGGGAACAATACAAACTTTGCCGCCTTCGTAACTGACGAAACTACCCTTTCCCTTTTCTCTTCCCATCAAACTTCGAATTTTGAATTTTGAATTTTGAATTTTGAATTTTCTTTTTTGCCACGGACACGTGTCGGTTCTTTGTTTTTCTTTCTTCCAAACTTCTCGAACTCCAACCAATCACTTTCCAGATATCTTTTCTTGCTCCACTTGTTTAACTTTGAACGTTCCACGTCAGAATTATTTCTGTAATTTCATTATATAATATAAACAATAATAATAACTCTTCATTTTGGTCTAATTTACGTTTAGGTGTATTTTGATAGCTAATAAAGATTTCTTTAAATCAGAAGAGTGTAGAACTAACTGAGCCATCAAAAGATCTAACAAAATCAAACAGTAAAAATTGTTCGAAAATGTTCAATCTAGATATTGCAATACAAAATTCATTATATCAATATTAATTTGGGGTTGAGTCCTTCAATTTTCTTGAGAAATTGATCTTTTGACTTTCAATTTTTATTTTCTTGGTAATTGGCTAGAAATCTCTAGTAAAAAATTTCCTAAATAACGAAAAGAAAAAAAAATGATGTGTTTTTCAATTAACAAAGTAAACATAACTCAATCTTAGGTTTAAATACTCATGGTTGTACTAAAAAATTGATTGAAACATACCTAAAATTTAACAAAATAATTAAAACTAATCACTTGTGCCACAAATATCATTACACTTACAAGTCTCCATTACTTCATTAAAAATAAAATAGATAGAGAATGGCTTCTTTTGAAACAAAATTAAAGTTTCATTGAAAGCATAAATGAGCTTTTAAGTTTTAGAAGCGTAATTGGAAAGCTATTGTACGTTATAATTTAATTAATCATTTAATAAATAGAACCAATTGTCAAATTTTATTATTTATCAAACAAATAAACATAAACATATGCATACATTTTTTGAAATAGACTATTTCACCCTTTCTTCCCTTTTTTATTTTTTGCAATAACTTACTGTAATTTTGTGGCATACAAGTCAAATGAGAAGGGAATGACAAAAATACCATCTAATCATAACCAAAATTATTTTAAATTTAAAATATTTACAAATATGATCAACGACCGTATGTATCTATATAAACACAAATAGTAGTTTATTATAGTCCGTTGTTATGTTATTTTATTATATTTATAAATATTTCAATTATTTTTGTTTTATTTGTAAACAACCTTATAAATATATAAAATATTGTTGTTGCAAATCACCTAGAAGGAGTGATGCGTTGAGAGGCCTTAACGCCTAGATAGAACACGTGTTTCCTTGCTTTGTATCTAGTAATGTGTTGGTATCTCGCCTGGTCAGAACGCCTTCTTCAGTAAGCTCACATTATGGTTAAGTTGCCAAGTGATCATATCGCCTACCAGTAAAAACGCCTACTGATCACCTCGCATGTCGCCTAGTCAAAACGCGTATTGCAAAACATAAAAAGTTAGAAGAAAAGGGTTGAGTCACATATCTCGATTTCTTTAAGACATTTCACGACTTTGATCTTTTTGTGCAAACAAATTTGTGTTGTCCCGTCGTCCCTATGATAAAACAGACATGTTTTTCAATTAGTTTTGCACTGATCAAACTAATTGAAATCTCAACACTCAAATAGACACTCTAATGCTGGAAATATTAATTAAGGACGAGAGAACTTAAGAGAAAAAAAAACGTTGATCGTTTTGTTGTGTACTTAAAAAGAGAAGAATGAGACTCATATATAGTAAGCGGGGAGAGAGACTCCAACAGTCAAATGATTAATGACAAAAAGAAAAATCATTAATTGATAATTACCATTTAATTTGAAACGGTTTCAGATTTTGAAAGTTTAATTTACAAAAATGTTTATAATACAAGAAACGGTTTTGAAAACTAAAGATAGTTTTAGCAAAAATATATTATATTATTATTCCTCACCACTTGACGGCACGCGAATGTGGAGATATCGACAAACCTACTTTTGCCTATCTCTTCACCTCTTCCAAAATTCGGGTGCCCTTAGGATCTAAACCAATAAATGAATGTATGAGTTTATAAACAAGACTTCCACATTATTGCTATCTAAGAAACGTGATAATGTAAGTTTTCAATAAAATAATAACAAATATTTGCTAGCTCAAAATTTTAATTAAGAAATAGGGTATTTATAAATTGTATGGGAAATCATGTTTTGGCAAAGGGGTTTCAATAATTACTCTCTTTGCTTTGGAAGACCCCTCTAGATTTTTAGTATAAATTGTACTTTGCACTATGATTAGGAGTGATAGAGTTTCATTAAGAAAATAGACCAGTGTGCCTTTTTTTTCTCCCCTCTAATTGTAATCCAAAATTATTTACTTTTTTTTTTGTTGTTAATAATATAATTTAAATACATTCTTCAATTATTAATTTCTTTATAAAAGACTTCTTGAACATTCATAGTGTTTATGCCACCCTTTCACAATAATAATTCTTGTCTGAGAGACAATTAATAATGTTAATAACATTTTTGAACTATTTCCATAATAATTGATTATGACAGGATTTTTCAGAAATTTATACATTATTTAATTTAATTGTGATCTCTTTCTTTTAAATAGGCTTTTTTAAGAAAATTTAATTGGAGTTGTAAAATGAAACTATGAAATATAATTTGTTTTAACTATGTGGTGAAATAAATTATATTGTTTATTCAAGCTATCAAGAACCACTTTTCTAGTTTTACTGTGAGGTTCAATAACCTTAGATATTAGACAGTATAAGTTTGTCAAATTGATTTTTTTTAATTAAATAAGGCATGGATGTACGATATAGTAAAATAGCATATACAAACATAAGAATTCAATTTTTGCTACTTTAGCAATTTAAAGTGAGATAGAACATGCACGGATATTACGTTCATGCTTAAATCTATCGCGATAAGACGCACATTGATGACTACAGTGTTAATCCATTTAGAAAAACAAGCTTAAACGAAATCAAAGTTCAAATATGTAAGAAATTAGAATATGTTTCATTCAACAATAGTTCTCATGAATGTATATCAAATTTTCTACTCTTAAATAAGAAAACTAACCCCCCACACTCATCCGAAAAATACAACAAATAAATTAAACTAAAAGAGTTGAAATACAAAGAAAAACTAAAAAATAAAGAAAAAGACACGACACTTCAAAGCTTAAACCCTAGAGCTGAGAAAAGAAATCCTACATATATAGAAAATGGCAAGAGATTAGTCACAACATCTTGAGGAAAAAGTTTCGCACACCATAAATTTGCTCAATGTTGTGCTACGGTGACACAATAGGGTTAGAGTCTCTACCTTACAACGCTAAGCATATTGTGATCCGTACCACAACGTTGTGCCTCAAGGACAAAACGATATATTGTTGGTTCTTGAGCCCTAATGCTTTGATTGACCTTAAGTTTTTTATATTTTAGCTCTATATTTTAAACATGTTAGAGAGTCTTCTAAACTAGTTATCATACGTAAAAATATATTTAAATATTAAATTTTTAAGAACGTGTCGATTTAAGTTAATAAAAAATTATATTATTTTTGGAAGGTATATATATCATAAATTTGGGAAAAAATATATAAAATCAGTACAAAAATATTCTTCATATCCTAAACTCAATTCATTCTTATAAAATTAAAATAAGTGTAATTAATACATTATTGTTTTGAAAGGGTCTACATCAAATATGCCCTAAAACTTCATGTTATTTCCTTAATTATAACTTATATTTTAAGTCATCTAAGATTCTAATTTTTTGTTTGTGAAGTTAACCTTGTTTAACTATTTTTTCCCTTTAAGCTTTTCTTGTTTTGTCTCTATTTGTAGTTGGCTAAAGCTAAATGTTCTCTATTGTAGCCAATAATGATAATAATAATAATCTCTCAACCTTCTCTAACAATAACCTCTAATGAACTTTTATTTTGATATTGAGCAAGTCCTTTAAGTATTCAAATCTTTTTGCTTATATGCATCTTTTGTGTTTATTGTACTATATGTTGCTTTTTATATAATTTGATTCATATTCAAGCAATAGCTATATGAACCTACCATTCAAACTCAAGTGTTTGATAGATTGAGCATAACTTTTCTTAGAGCTGGTATTAATTCTTCCAATCACTTGAATAATAAATGGGGTGTAAAACCTAGGTTACAACTCAAGTTTTTTCCATTAAAATATATTCACCAATAAATATTCCTCTCGGTATGTCCTTTCAAATATTGATTTAAGGGATATCATTCATTTTGAACTTGAGTTTCGAACTACGAATGATTAGAGCACAATATGTGTTTAAAATCCTTAAAAATGAAATGATTTTTTTAAATTAAGTGTGGATTGTGATAATTTTATATTATTTCTATCATTAGTTAGAGGAATGATTTAACATGTCACAAATTCTAATAACTATATAGTTCAGTGAGTAATCTCAGTACAGTTCTCGATAGATAAGATATTTATTCTCATTTAAAAGATGAACAACTTGATCTTTCAACTTTACACGGTAAAGATACGCGAAATTCACTTAATGATGAAAGAAATGAAGGAAATGATTGGATGAAAATTGTGATATGGTTTACAAAAGGGAATTGATGTGTTGTTCTCTAAAAAGAGTATAAGTTGCTTTCAAATATGGTCAAGAGATAAAATATATTATTATTTTAGTTAAATTGTAATCTAAGAGAAATTTAATCCAAACATTTCCAATTTTAACAACTAAAAACCAACTCAAAATAATGAAAAAAAATAATAAAAAAAAACTAAAAAAAAAATCAAACAATGAAACTTCATTTAATTAACCAAACTAATATTTTGATCTTTTAAAAACAGGAAAAAGAAAGTTTTACCACGAAATGAAAACAAAACTAATGTTAGAAATTTCAAACCACCCAATATATAAAAAAAGAAAAAAAATTACATTTCTTTTTAAAAAAATCTAAATTTATTAAATTAAATACAAACAGCAATTTACATTCAAATTATTAATCTATATAACAATACTTTTTAAAAAAATATATAAATATAAAAAAATCTGTCAAAGTTTTAAAAATCTATTAACCACTATATTTATACTTTTTAGAAAATATTATACACTTGATTATTTTTTATAAAATTATCTCGTTAAATTATATATAATAATTATTATTAAATTTCCGCTTCATCAAACTACATTTCAAACTTAACAAAGTATTATAAATCTTTCTAGATATTTATTTGAAAGAATGTTAAAAAGATATTTTCATATATAATTTCATCGTATTCGTATATGACAAAATTGTTAAGATATTTTTATAGAAAATGACATTATAGAAAAACGTTTGTTAAAACTTGATATTTTTTACAAATGTATTTAATGATGTATGTGTACAACATTCAATAAGTATAAAGATGGAGATTGATCCATCAACTTTTGTATGGTAATCGGTATACAATTAGTCACAACCATAAAGAATAATTGAATGAGATAAATGTGTTATTCTTACTCTTTACACTTTTGATAAGATAGATAGATTAAACTCTTCTAGTTGTTAATTGGTTTTGAGGTAAAATCCCATTTATTTAATATGTTATCATAGCTCATAAAGTTCAAACTAGTATTTGATTCAATTAAAAGAAATTACGATCGAAGTCATCATTTTGAGGGTGCATATATTGAGAAATGAGAATATGTAAATGAATTATTTCTTTTACTGTCAACGGTTTAGAGACAATATTTGAGAGTATATAATAAACTTACATTAACTTATCACAAATAGACCTCGAGAGCTTATGTAAACTTTGCTATGTTTTCTAATACTTTGAGTCTGATTACTATATTTGTAACCTATACACATCTAAGAAAATTATTATAATCTACCCAAGATAGATCACATAATATATGATATAACAGTCTATGTCTATTACGGTAACAGATGGACTATGATATTTTATTATAGTTTAAAAATATGTTGATTTATTTCGATATATTTGAGATGTGGTATATATTAATAAAAAAAAAGGTGAAGAATGAAGAAGGTCGAAATTGGACGGTTAAAGGCGTTTAGAGGGGGTATTTTAGTAAAGATAATAAGAAGGAAAATAAAAATGATCAAAACGACAAGAGGAGGCCCCATGTTGAGTACAACGCTCACTTCTCTGTTGCTTCTTTCTTTCCTTCTTTTTCAAATAGAGAGAGAAAAACATAAAAGTGAAATTTTTTAAATTTAAATAAATAAATAAAATGGGGATAGTGAAGTCATTATTTGAATTCTCTCTCTCTCCTCCCTCTCTCTCAACAAACTTTGAAATTCTGACAGCTTCCAAGCTTTGGCCTACCATCGCCATTCACCATTCACCATTCCTTCTTCTTCTTCTTCTTCTTCTTCTTCTTCTTCTTCTCTTCTTCCTCCTCATCCTTCTCCTCTCTTTCCTTCCCCTCATTTCTGAACCTAAAGCCATACAAATCATCACCATCATCAACCGCGGGAGCCATGTCTGGTTATGTAGGCATTCTCGTCTCAGATCCATGGCTCCAGAATCAGTTCACTCAAGTCGAGCTCCGGAGTCTCAAGTCTCATGTATGTACCTCATCTCTTTCTTCTTTTGCTTCAATCTTTTTTCAACTTCTCTCTCTCTCTCTCGCGCGCGCATTATTCTTGATTTTTTTCTTTGTATATGTTTTTGCTCTTTGAACCGTTGGTTACTTAGTGTTTTTGGTTTCGATCTGATTGGCTTTTGGCAGTATATGAGTATGAAGAGAGAGAACGGTAGGCTTAACCTTGGAGACTTGCCTTCTAAGATGTCCAGACTTAAAGTTGTCGGAGAGAATCTAACGGAACAAGAGAGAGCTTCTTTTTTACAAGATTTATATCAGAATCAGGATGATGAAGTTGATTATGAATTCTTCCTTAAAGTACGTTCGTGTTTTTGTTATCTTTTTTATTTTATTACTTTTCTTTCTTCAGCTTTGAGAGATACAGTGACTGTTAGATGATGTTCATCTCCAATCTATCTCCATTTTAACGGAAATTCTAATGTATTACTTACAGATTTATTTGAAATTGCAAGCTCATGCAAGTGCTAGAACCGGAAGTACTGGTGCGAAAAATTCATCGGCATTTCTTAAGGCCGCCACCACTACTTTGCTTCATACAATTAGTGAATCCGAGAAGGCATCTTATGTCGCACATATCAATAATTACCTTTCACAAGATAAATTTCTTAAGAGATACCTCCCTATAGACCCTTCCACCAACAATCTATTTGAGATTGCAAAGGATGGCGTTCTTCTCTGGTAATCATCAAATCATTATTATCCTTATTTTTAATTACCTTTGTTCTTAATTTGACCGGTTTCGATTACAATGATGAATTCTGTTATTGGTGGATACAGTAAACTTATCAATGTGGCGGTTCCTGGAACTATTGATGATCGTGCAATCAATACAAAGGCTGTGCTAAATCCTTGGGAAAGAAATGAAAACCATACGCTTTGCCTCAACTCTGCAAAGGCGATTGGATGCACTGTCGTAAACATTGGAACACAGGATTTTATTGAAGGAAGGGTATGCATATTCCTCTTCGCTATCAGAATGAACAGAGTCAAGAAGTTATTTCTTATACCTTCCATTTGAAATATTAGTTTCTTGCATCTACCAAGTTTTCAATGCCATTCAACTTTGAGTGTGCTTAAACTTTTTAACTAAAAGAAAAGAAAAAATACCATTAAGCCTAAGGCATGGCAAGCAAGTGAATGTTATTAATATTTAGGAACAAATGGGAAGCAGATGTAATTATGGGGAAAATTCTTTTCAATTTTCTGATTTTTAGTTTCCCTTTTCTGATTAATTTATAGTTTAAAGGTTTAGAATTTTCTTTCTGTTTGCTTATTTAGTTAAGGATTTTCCCTGCTAGTTTTAGATGTAGCAGTTACCTGAATGCTTACCTCCCATAGGTCGCCACCCTTTTTCTCCTGTTTTTCTCTTTCATTCGACTTCTACCGGGACTAGTTTATTCCCCGCTCCCGAGCCTTATCAGTGCTTTATTTCCCGTAACTTTTCCTTTGCAATATTAGACACTAAAAAGAAGTCATTGTCAGTCTTCTTTGCTGAAGTTCCACTTCCCAAAATGGTGCTGCAACATCGAGTTACATGATTTAAAACTAAATAATTAATTATCCAACTTATTCATCATATTCTGAAAGAATCAAAATGTTGAAGAATGAACAGAAGAGCCCTAGAGACCAAGTTATTGTGAAATAGTATACTAAGTAATCTTTACAACTTTACTGATCAGACTGAGTTCTAAATCATCTGTTTTTATTTGCAGCGGCATCTTGTACTCGGACTTATATCTCAGATTATTAAGGTAAAATACTGTGATGAGATTTTAACATTACGTTTTATATATGTATAGAAGTATATAAAGAATTTAACCATTACACTGACTTTCACTATAAAATAATTATCGTTACCTTTCTATGTTAAACACGTTCCAAAAGGTTTATATTTAGATTAATTCATCTGTCCTAATGGTTATTGTACCAGATACAATTATTGGCAGACCTCAACCTCAAAAAGACCCCTCAGTTGGTGGAGTTGGTTGGTGATAGTAAGGTAATGATGGCCTTTGAATTATATGATATACTTTTTACAGAAAGTTTTACTTTTACAAACTCTTAGCAGCAAATAATTTGGAAGACTTTATGTAATTCTCTAACTGCCAGGATGTGGAGGAGTTGATGAGCCTACCTCCAGAAAAGATCTTACTGAGGTGGATGAATTTTCAACTCAAGAAAGGAGGATACAATAAGACAGTTACAAACTTCTCTTCTGACATAAAGGTATAAATGATGATGAAGTTTTTTATTTGGAAATATTTCATTTCAGCGCTTGTTCGTATGTTTTCCTTTCCTATAATACCGGTCTAACTTGGTTAGATCTACACTTGAAATGTCTGAGTTGACATTGCTAATTTGTATATCTTGTGCATAACTCGTACAGTTATCTTTCCAATCTCAATAGGAAGGTTTTGACAAAAGATCCATATCAACTTGTAGGACATTTTAAATCTGTAGCTATGTTTGATAACTTGTACTTGATGCTGATAAAGAAGTTCGCATTTTATATTTCTGTACTCTGTTAGGATATTCAAAGATCCATACGACAACATGAAACTGTGAATTCATTCTATATCTGCTAGTGTTTGACAAATGCAATCGATTATGTTCACATTTAAGAACTGAAGTGTATCCAAGAATTCATTCCACATCTGCTATTATTTCTTATTCATGCTGAACCTCCTACTTTTTCCTGATCGAAGGTGAAGCAGTTGACGTGGAAATTTATTGTTTGATAGTGTACTGCATACAAGTTTTGTTCTCGAAAGTGTATATTGTTATTTTCCTTCTATGGATTTCTTTTCATTTTTGAACAATTGAGATATCTGTTCTACAGGATGCAGAAGCATATGCTTACCTTTTAAAAGTCCTTGCGCCTGAGCACAGTAATCCATCAATATTGACAGTGAAAGATGCTTTAGAACGAGCAAAGTTGGTTCTTGAACATGCAGATAAGATGGGTTGTAAAAGATATCTCACAGCTAGAGATATTGTGGAAGGTTCACCAAATTTGAATCTTGCTTTCGTCGCTCATATCTTTCAGCATAGGTGAGAAAATAATCTTCTCCTTGGGCAGAGCTGCATTTGGTTCTTATTTTGTTCAATTCAGTTCTATGGATTTTTTTCTCTAGTGAAAGCTCGTAATGTCTATATTCTATTTTGTATGATACTAAAGCTATGCAAGCCTAAGAAAGTTTGTGCTGTGCTTGTTCTTCAATGTAGACATATTTCATGACATGAATATAAAATTACGTTCTGACATGCATATATACCAATAAAAGGCACATGTAATGTATTGTTACTGTTTATCATGGATTTACAATTAAATGTGCACGCAGTTTGTTGGTACATACAAATTTGTGGATTGAAAGCCTTTGGGACAAGTGGAGGATGAGTAACCAAATTATATAAAATGACCTGTGACTTGGATTTCAGAGGATCTTTAATTATTTGGTTCCGTTAACTGTCCTGTGAACTGCTGACTTCTATGTTTGTTTGTCTTTTTGTTCTTTGGTCATTTTTTTTTCTTTTTTCTGTCATATACCTTTTTGTTCCTGCCAATTATCAAGTTGTTTATGACATTTACCATACTTTGTAGGAATGGGCTGTCTACTCAGACAAAGCAGATATCTTTTCTAGAGACAATGCCAGATGACGCCCAAATTTCTAGGGAAGAGAGAGCGTTCCGTTTATGGATAAATAGCATGGGGCTTTCAACTTATATCAATAATGTCTTTGAAGATCTTAGAAATGGGTAAAAATTATTCATCTCTTCCTACATTATTTTGTGGACCTAAAATAGGCTAATTGGATACAATTTATTTATTCGATCGTTCTTTTAAGTAATTGTACCAGATCAGAGTAAATCACTAAAAACCATTGGTTCTTTTTAACTATGAAGAAATTTCACTTTAATAAAATTTGCAACTTTTTCCAGTGAAATGTAGGTTATCAAATAGGATCATTCTAATGTCTATGTTTGCAAACTAATAGATTATATTAACAATGAAAGAAATATAATTTTCCCTTCACTTTTCAGGTGGATTCTTCTTGAGACGCTAGACAAGGTGTCCCCAGGAATTGTTAATTGGAAGATTGCAAATAAGCCTCCGATTAAAATGCCATTTAGAAAAGTAGAAAACTGCAACCAAGTTGTCAAAATAGGGAAGCAATTGAAGTTCTCTTTGGTCAATATTGCTGGAAATGATATTGTGCAAGGGAATAAAAAATTGATACTGGGTAAGCCAGCCAAGTTTGTCATCCGTTAAGCAAACTTAATTATTATACATGATTCTCACCATATCACGAAAATAGTTCCAGAATTTTAGTTGCATAGTAAATGTTATATTTGGAAGTATTCCCCTTGGTATATTGCTCAGATGAAGTTTTATGGATTTCTTGTCAGCTTACTTGTGGCAACTGATGAGATACAACATCCTTCAACTTCTAAAGAACTTAAGATTCCACTCATTTGGAAAGGAAATCATTGATGCTGATATTTTGCAATGGGCAAATGGTAAAGTCAGAAGTTCTGGGAGCCAGTGTCGCATGGATAGTTTCAAGGTATTGATTTTTTATACTTTGTTTTTTCCAAAACTGACGTAAGATTGGGATATTTGAATTATCTCAGGTAGTCAGGCTGGTGTTAGAACTTTGAAAGTTCTAACTGTTGCTTTATAAGTTTACACGATCATTGAGTTTTGAAATATGAACAAAAAAAAATTTTGGTCGGCCTTTCTGCTTCCCTTATTCACACACTCCCACATATACTTTTTAGAACATTTCCTTATTACTATATTACAATTCCTTAAACTTTCAACCATTTATTTTTGTGTTTTCAGCCGCTCTTTTTATAATAACTTTTTTATTACACCAAATGGGGTAAGGAGATTTGAACCTCCAGCGTGTTTATGTCAATAACCACTAAACTAAGCTCATTTTGACGTTCATTTGATGAATTATTGAATAGAAACTTAGCATAAAAATATTCTTTTAACTTGAGCATAACTCAACTAGTTAAGACATATATCTTCAACTAAGAGGTTAGAGGTTTGAATCTCCTTGATAACAGCATATCTTAATTGTGTTTGATCGAACAACATCTAACTATATTGAAATAAGTAATATATAACAAAAAAACAAGGACTTACGTGTTGATTAATATTTAATGTTGTTATTTATGGGACTTGCTAATAACTTAATATTATCATAATATCCAATCTACAGGACAAGAGTTTGTCGAATGGAACATTTTTCCTGGAGCTTCTCAGTTCAGTGCAGCCTAGAGTTGTCAATTGGAGTCTTGTTACCAAAGGAATCACCGGTATGGTTTTCTTTTTTACTAGGCATTTTTGCATAGCAAATCATTTCGCCTTTGATATTAAACGTACTCAAATGTCAGTTCGTAGACTATAATCTATCTATTTTTTTTCTCTAAGTAATCTTTTTATCTGTTTCTATTTCTTAGATCTTCAAAATTTTAGGTGTTTGAAACTGTATGTCAAGTTTTTAAGTTATGATTAGGTTTGTATATGTTTGGAAAATTGTCGATAGAACTGCTGAAAATATTTACAATATAGCAAAATATGACAGCCTATCAACAATAAGTTGTGGTGGTCTATTGTCACATAGATGGTAGTTTCTTATAGTAAAGTAAAATTTTGCTACATTTAAAAATATTTTGGTTAATTTTTTTGTTGTACTTAAAAAAACCAAAAATGTAAATTTCAAAACAACTAATCTGTTAAAAAGAAGTTTAGGTTCAAAGGAAAAGAAATATACATTAAATGATGATAAACAAAACAGGTCATATAAACTTTCTTTATCAAGAAAAGATTCGATCATACACTTTTCAAATTTATAGAAGAAAATTTGAAAAGGTTTTGTAAATGTCTTTTAAAGTCGAAACATTGTTTAATACATTAAGGGACCAAGAAAAAGACATCCCCACGTGTCTACAAATTTTCTAATTCTATTGTCTTTTTCTTTAATGATGACCAACATAGAGGAGGAGAAAAAGATGAATGCAACCTACATCATTAGCATTGCAAGGAAGCTTGGTTGTTCCATATTTTTGCTTCCTGAAGACATCACTGAGGTTATTTCCTGAACTTTTAACTCCATCTTCTAACAATATTTGCATTTATAAATTGTTAAAGAATGAATTGATAGGATGAAATTCAATAACAGCAAATCAAAAGTTATAAGAATATGTTGACTATAATTAGGATAAATTGTAGGTTAAATTGTTAAAAGAATGAATTGATAAGTGTTTGGAAAGTATTTTAGAATAGGAATCTTCTAGAATTTCAAATAGAAATCAATGATCTGGTAATTAAAATTTTCATGCCACACATTTCACATCTAAATTTTTGCCCAAAAGACAAAATTAAAATTGAGTTGAAAACAGTAAGGAATTAAAAGAATATTAAGATGGCTTATATTAACATAAACATATTTGGTTGTATGATAAAAGATATTAACAGGTTTATGTTGTTGTTTGTGTTCAATTAGGTGAACCAAAAGATGATCCTGACCTTAACTGCAAGCATAATGTATTGGTTCTTGAAACAAGGTGGGGATGACAAAGCTTCGGTTAGTTCAGACAGCGAAAACAGCAGCCAATCAGAGGCCATTTCGAACTCAACGACCGATGACTCAGCCTCCGAGTCATCAGCAGATGAAAATGGTAACATGTAAATCCAAAATTAAAACATCATACAGAAATTCCAATGATGATTACATTTTTTTAGTTGTTTAATTTTCAATTGGAATTTGTGAATTTCAAAAGAATGCGTATTGGCTAAATGGTGCATTATTATAGGAAGAAGAAGAGGAAGAACAAACTCAAAAGTGCTTTTTTAAAAAAAGGAATTTTTTTTTTTTTTTTTTTTTGCTTTCTGCAGAAGCAGCTGCGATCTGTGAATAGTTCAGTTCTTTTCAACAAATATTTGTATTATGAATTTGATTCTTTTTCTTTTCTCCTAATTTTTGGGATTTTCCGTCATATAGTATATATCTATTAGTTTGCATTTTATTGTACTTATATCTTTACTCTTTCTTTTCTTTACTCCTTTTTATTCTTGCTTATTTGTATATTACATTGCAATGGGATGGTGAGGATTTTAATATCACTCTTATAATGAGAGGATTTTAAGCTAGGGTCAAATTAGTTGGGGAATACATTTCATGCCAACATGGAATGAAATTTAAGCGGAAAAATATTATGTTTGATTTGATTTATCTTTAAGGTTTGAGAGAAACCATTTTTAGTAGTTAGTTTGTTGATATATATGACATATTTTGTTTATCTAAATTGTAAATTGTGAATTAAGTAGTAGATCTCATGATTGCACTTATTTTGTGCATTTGCACAAAAAAAACTTTTAAAATATCTTAAAATGATGTAAGAAGAGTATTATAGATAATACAAACAAAAATTATTTTAAATGAAAACTTTTTAAAATATTGTATGCAAATAAATATTTTAATTTATCTTTTATATTTTAAAAAGTTCTAATGCAATTAAGTATTTTTCTACCAAAATGAAGTACTTAGTTTGCATAACTTTTCTACGAGTTGAAAGAGTTTGTTTGAATTTACTTAAAAGAAAAAATGTTTAAATTTATTTTTCTAAAAATTGTTTAAGATACACTTAAAAATTTATTTTGAATAGGTTTTCGAACACTTTAAACTTTTTAAAATTATTTATTTTCTAAATTAAACACGTGACAATGTAATCTACAAATTATAATTCTCACTCCTCTTTTTCTTTCTTTTTCTTTCCTCTCCTCTAACTTCAAATAAGTAGATATATTTTTAAAACATCGATATATCACATTAACATTTTCTTTAAAATGTTGACATCAATACCAAAATGCTACTAAAATAAATGAAGAAATAGGAATTAAAATGTCGAATTTGAAAAACTAAAGATTAATATGCTAATAAAAACCTAATGGACGAAACTTAACAATGTATGGTTATGCTTACGATTTAAAATAGGGGCCACAATCTCAAACGTGACATTTGTCACCAATCATTTAGTTGAGATTGTTTCTATTTATTTAAAGCATGGTTACATATATATTAATGTGTAGCCTAACTATAGGTGTATCAATAAAATATTTATTTTAACATATATATTAATGAACCATATACATACTAACTCTAACCTTTCTAACAACAACCTAAATTTTCCATCTATGTGTAGCCTAACTATAGGTGTATCAATAAAATATCAACTAAACTAATTGACCTATCTTTATCAAGTATATCAACAAAATATCACACCTATATTCAGTATCAACAAAACTTGTCTATCTAACCCAAAATATAATCATCATAAATCAAATATGGCCACCCAAAAAATCAGCAAGCTCCATGCGCACTTCATCCAACTCGAATGACGACTTTTGCAAAGGTACCTAACTGAAAGAATATAAAAGAAAATAAAAGGTCATATCATATGTTTTATGAATTAAAAGGAAGAAAGAGCCCTTATAAAATAAAAAGGAAATTTTTTTGGATCATTCCAATAAGCAGGTTCGCAATTGGCATAGCTTATATCAAATTATAGTTAATATAATATATTAAAATAGGGGATAAAATCAAACTATTTCACCTTTTTGGGTAAAAGAAAAGTACGAATATATAAGAAGATGGAGAAAGGCAACAATAAAGAATGAATTTATGTCAGCAGTTCGGTTTGGTCACTTTATAGATGAAGGACAACAAGATTTTCCTTGAACTGATGATAGAATATCAATTGATAAGATTAAGGTGCTGAAAGTATATTATATATTTTATCAGAAGTTCATTAATGATTAATAGACTAAATTCTAGAACTATGAAGAACATCAAGTTTTCTAAAACGAACTATGTTCTCACAAAAAAATTCCAGCAAAATACCTTATCATAAAAAAAAAAATTTATAGCATCTTTTTAAACAAACTACCTTTGATATGTGCAAGAACTTTCAGAAAACTGTCAATTATGACAATAATCATATAGGTATTATTTTGAAATGAGATGAGTGGCATTTCACGTGTTCACTTTTCTGCTTTTTTTTGTGAGGAAGTTATTGCATCAAAAGAAAGGAAAACAGACTGGGTATGGGCAAGGAAAAGAAGCTTGACAAGAACTGCAGAAAGCTCACAAAAAACATTTAAACATAAAACATAGGAATAGTATATTGATGGAGTTGGAAACGGTCACCTGCATTTTGCTAGCACGCATTGAGGCAGTCTCTTCACGAAGTTGTCCCAGGATCTAAATGAACGAGTTCGATTACAATCAGACAGATAAAAATGTACCTAAGATATAGATGAGTGGGCTTGTATGCTAAAAAGATTAAACCTAACTTAACTATCAACTCACAGTTTGAGTTTCGTGGTGATTTAACATGATATTAGCCTAGAATATCCTATGATTGAATCATGTAATGTTGTTTCATCTCAATTAATATTGATTGTAGTTTTAATTCTCACACTAAATTTCTAACCAACAAATGTGGAAGAGTGTGTTAATCACATATATTCTATCAACTCAAGCTTTTATTGTTTTATCTTTATCCAAGTAATAACAGCCTAGTAACTCACAATGCCTTTCCAGAAGATAATCCAAATGGACAAATAAAGAAAGCAAGAAAGAATGTACCTCATGCTCTTGAACGTTGGAGAGAATATACTCATAAAGCTCCGAATCAACACTAATAAACTGCTTATTGCTAAATTTGCCATTTGAATTGGTGGAGTAAACTCTTTCCAAATGCCTCTTCTTGCTGTTAAAATCAGTCAAGTTGAATTAACAAACAACACAACAACTACGAGAGAAAGCTCCTTTAACAGTTTTGATACTGGCAAATGTAGTTATTGGGGACAGGGACGAGAACTTCGTCAACAGATTCTGTGGTTATGACATAAAACGAAGCCCCATGTTGCTGGTCGACATCAAATAACGATATGGCCTGCAGTGTAAGGGAGTAATGAATAAGTGTAGGAAACAGAAAACCCAATAATAAACAGATTTTATAGCTGAAGAAACTGCAATACATCCTGGAAAAATTTAGAGAAGCTCATTCTATTATTGGAAAAAAAAGGAAAATTTGGATAAAAAAAGAAAAGAATCAACAAATCCTTGAATCAAACTTCTGAATGTTGGATCATATAAACACTAAATAATCATGCAATGGTATGAATGGAACATATGGAGAAAGATAGAGAAGGAATTGTGTCAACAATACATAATCTAAACACAGAATACATTTGTCTAAGGAAAATGGTAATACGATGGGAGAGGTGACAATATTGAACATTAAAAGATGTTGGCACACAAGAAATAGGATATTATTCATAAATAATATGAAGTGTATATACAGACTTTCACGATAATGATCATATAAATAAAACTCATTTGTCTTCTATTTTCAATATAAGATCCTACGTTATACAACAGAACATATGGATAAGAAATATGACATTGTCCAAGCAAAGATTCTAATGTTGTGGATACTAAAACATGTCTTTAATTCCTTCAGGGTTGGGTCCAAAAACTAGATTCTCGTAAAACTCTACCACTAAAACAAGCGCATGGTTTCAAACTTTCAGCTGAATCTAAATCCAATCTAAATTGTTGAAGAAGGTAAAACTGGAGTCATAATAAGTTCACAGTCCTAAAATTGTGATATCGGGGTGGGGGAAAAGTATTTTGCTCAATACCCATAAAAAAAACATTTGATATGGTGCAACAGATCTATGTTAGTAGCCAAAGGTCTACCTATTCTTCAAAAAAGATAAAAAGAAAATTAAAAAAGAAAAACCAACAAAATTAGGCAAATTGCAGTAGCAAATCTAGTTTGAAATATTTGGGATCTAATCCTCGTATATAGAGTGTATAGGAGAAAATAAAAAAGAGATTATTAAAGTAAAAAAAAAAAAAAAAGAAAGAAGAAGGGAGAGACGTCTTCGTCATTTGAATGAGGATTCTTTTTTTCCACCCTGTGCTTGTCATCTGAAAGTCCCTGAGAAACAAACGTTACAAACTTTAATAACCCTATCTTTCCACAGGTAACGAAGCATAGCTGATTGTTTGCATGCCAACATGAGTCTTAACCTGTATTTAGAAGTTAAACGAGAAAAGAACGTCAAACACCAAAATTATGCAAACAGGATCAGGATTGAGAAGTTCCAATTGGATACTGAAAGTTCAAAGTAAAAAATGATCAAGATTTCCCCCCAACACAAATCTCTAAGTGGTTTCTTAATTCATCACCAGCCTGATAGAAATATATGTGCATGATATGCTTTGAATATGCAACACCTAGATGTTGAAAAGTAATCTAAACTAGTCAATTACCAATTTTTTTTAAATACATTTCTATAACAAAACAACAGTTTCTCAAGAGTCTATAATTAGTATAAAGAACTAAAGGGGGAAAGAACAAAAGAAAAAAAAAACAAAGATTGAACTCACAAAAAAGAGTTCCATCAGGACTCCACATTACACGATTAATTGATGCAGTATAATCACTGGCCAACAATGCCTAGAAGCAAACCAAAGAGTTCAGTAACTTAAATGTGCATTTTCAGCTATAAATCTAACAAGAAATGTTTAATGGGAGCCCAATGCAACGCAACAGAAGCCAAATCTGTAAAGGCACTGGACATGCTGAAAGATCCCAGACTTTAAAATTTCTAATAGCAATCCTTTCATGACCACCAACCTCCCAGATCATGACATCGCCCACATTTGTTCCAACTGAATTAAAAAATACGGTGAAAGGAATATGAGATATGCACTCTTATATAATTATCCAAGATCTACAAGCCTAGTACAGTCAACATAAAAACAAAAAGGTGTTAATATTGCTTTTAAAGCAAATTGGGACATACCAAGTAGTATAGTTTGTTGTTGTGGATGAAAATTCATACTCTTGACACTAAGGTTAACCCAAAATAATATAAGGAAACAGAAAAGAGAAAAATAATTAGCAAGATGCTTCTGGAAATCAGTGATAGAAAATCAAATATTATATCAATTTTATGTAATTTGAAGGAAAAGAGAACAAATACCGTGAATGTTGTTGAAATTCGTCCATTACTTCCTCTTCTTTTTCTTCCTCTTTCTTAAGCAAATCTTATTTCAATGAAGGTTCTCACCCAGCCACACCTTCAACTTTCCGACTCTGAGGACGCCCAAACAACAGCAATCCTAATCCCAAAACTTGACAGAGTTAGAAATTTCAAATTCTGAGTGTAAAACTACAACCCCATATGAGAAAACAGAAGAAAAACATAGGGTTTTTTGTTTCTGAAAAAGGTATCCAATGTGCCAAAAATTTCTAAAAATATGATTATGCAATGCAAATCTCCAACCCCATATGAGAAAACAGAGGAAAAAGAGAGAATTTTGGTCCCAAAAAATGAGTCAATGAATTGATCCAAGGTGTTGAAAAGCCCTGCAAAGGTGAATTTGGAGTGTAAAACGTTATGCTTGAGGTTCTGCTGATACACTTAAAATACTTCACCAATACACTTTGATACATATTATATGTTTGATACGCTAAATTATATCATTTGTATACTTAATAATACTACAATGAATTGAATAAAGTTTGAAAAAAAAAATCACGTAGTAAGTATATCAACCAACTAATATATATAATATAAGTATATCGCAACATTGATATACAAAATTGATACAAAGTGAGAACAAATATAATTAGGACCTTAAAAAGTGGAAGAAGAAATATGAGATGATTAGGGCATTAAAAAGGGGAGAAGAAATAAGTTATTGAACAGTAGTTTGAGAATAACAATAAATGTAAGATGAAAAGTATTTTAAAATGTGAGAAGTGTGTCGTGTAAAAGTAAAAAAAAAAAAGTTTCATTTTTCATTATTAGATTAACTTTTGATTATGAATACAAATATGATACGGAGGTTTACAAAGAAGAAGAAGAGAAAGCATTAAAGGAAGACGATCAACATAGAGAGTGGGGTAGTTTGGGAATAATAAAAGATTTAAAATAAAAAACATCTTCCACATATTTTAGAGATTAAAAACTGATATATTTGCAAAATTAATAATAATAGCTAAAGTTGCAAACAATAAAATTAAAATTAAATTAATAAATAATATACTAATAATCTCTCGGAACCCTAGGCAGTTCATTCCCCACTTTACTTTAAATAGATGAAAAATATTATAGCAAAATCGAGAGAAAACACCAACAATTTTCAAAAGCTAAAAACTAAAATTCGTTTTCGAATAGGAGAACTTAGGAAATTATGATTTCAATTATAAATACATTTCCACAACTTCTTACCTTCAAATTGAGAGATTTTAGATACCAATTTGTTGGGACAAAACCTCCAAAAACTCTCAACCAACAGAAAAACTTCACACATTTTCCCACTCTCCAACTAGACATTATAAATGATTTTTTTTCCCTTCAATATTGATTAAGAAGTGTGTATTTACTAAATTTTCTGTACAGATAAATAATACATCTTTAATATACAGAAATAATGAGAAATATCATTTCTTTTATTGCTTTTATTTGAAAAACTATAATGATATTTCATATATTATTCTGCCTCATTCTCGTGATAGGACCCATGAGAGATTTCCTGTATCATATGAACTTACACAAACTATATCTATTTTTTCTTGCCATCTTCTCCATGTGGTTCCTCAGAATCACATATGTTGGTTGAAACACTCTTTTTCTTTTGTTTTTCTTTTTTGTCTTCGAATGGACTTTTTGTTGTTGTAATTTGAGACTTTTCAACTACTTTTAAGAGATGGGAGAGTTGCTTTGCTAATTCAACCAGATTCAAGCACTGGCAATCGAACTTGTTTTTTGTACCAAAAGAGATGGCAAGTCTCTGATTTTAGAGCCACTTCCCCAGAAAGAAGCTAGACAAAGACCCATGATGGCCATGACAACGACGGAACACGCGGGTGGAACGGCGTGAGTGCTCCCGAGGAACTGAGTAGCAAGAAGCCCTGCTAGAGTGGAGCTTTGCATCCCTGTGCATAGTGAAATTGTTCGGCTAGCTTCTTCTTCTTGCCTGTCAAATCCACAACATTGTATCAAGCAATGCTCATCATATTTTGAAACCCAATTGTATTTGTTTGAATTTAAATGTTCGATGTAATCTAGTTTCCATTAAACTTAGTTTTGAGCCAACCTCATTCATTTACAAGGATAACTGCACATCTGATGTCGAACCACATCAATGTTTTTCATTTATTAAGCTTTCTACTCGAAATCAGGAGCTAGGAGTTCCGACTTCCTACCACCTCAAGTGGGAAATCAATGCAAATTCATCCTAAGCTAGGAATTAAAAAACGTTATCAAAACATTCTCTCTATAGGAACCGAAAACTTTGTTTAGGCAAATGCGATAGAAGTTTTTTTTATGTAATTCTTAAGCCACCATCAGATACTTCTACGACTTTTATGTAATTTTGTTGCTTTGAAAAATAGTTATAAGAATTTTGGTATATGGTTTTGGATGGCCTGTAAAGGTTATACCGCACTTAATAATAAAAATAGTTATAAGAATTTTGGTATATGGTTTTGGGATTAAAAATGCCTTCAGTTGTTCTAAAAAACAGATCAATGGAAATAAACAAGAATAAAAAACAAGAACAAACGATTTCCAAAGGTTCTAGCAAACAGATTTTCACTCAATTTTATTCCAAACTACAGAGTTATTCTTCAAAGTTTTCTCAAATAAACGCTTCTACTTTTGATATTTACGCTTTAAAACAATTTGTATAAACATCTCCCAAACAAGACTATTCATGTACTATAGAAAGAAGTATTATCTATGACCCACTTGAACAGAAAGGGAAGCAATATTATGGCAGCAGATAGTTTCCATGTGAATGAAGAGTTGAAAAGCTTTGTATAGTCACATGCCTTAACAGTTCTCTAAAAAGATTGAGGGCAATTGATCAAAGCTAAAGAGCCAATGGTTCCTAACTGCCCTGCTAGACTTTTGAAACCATTTTATCAATAGCGAGATAATGATATTTTCAGGGAGAGAACGTGAATGCAAGAAGAATGGTTAAAGTGTTGAAATAATTCAATTTACCATTATTCGCCAACTTAAACTTTTAGGTTAGATTAGTGATTTAGGGTGTGAATTCTAACACAAGATCATTTTTTAGAAACTGAGCCTCAAAGCTGATCAAAATAGATGGGATATTAAGTAAAGAGACGTAACTTTTACCTTACGATTGGGATTTTTGATGCCCAGTATCCCAAAGTGAATGCCATTGTATGAAATACCAAAACTGGAAGAACCAACCGGGCTCCATCGATCGATAAAATTTGGCTTTTGTTTATAGCAAGGGGGCTGCCAATACACAATGAAGTACAGACCATTGCAACAAATGGCATCACAGGCTGAAGAATGGCTACGATTGGCTTTGCATAAGAATTAAGAACGAGTCCAAGAGCGACCGGAAGAAGAACAACCTATAACAACGCCAGAACATTAATAACCGAACATTTATGATTCTGTCAGTAAAATTCAGAATGCCCTTGAAATCTTAAAATACACCATTTCTTGATCGTAGCAAGAGGAGATAAAATTTAGTTATAGCTCAGCAAGAGGAAAGTATGCGATATAACAGTACAAAACTTAACTGAAGAATTAGAGAAGGAAAAGAACACACAGAAGAAACCTCCATAAAAGAAGTTTATGTTTAATAACTCATTTGCGAAGAAGTGTTTCTTTCTATGACGACTAAAACAGCTCCCTCATACAACCAGATGCCTAAATAATGAGACCCAATATAACAAGATCTTTCTCCACTAATTTTTTGCGTTCATCATTTCAGATATCAACTAAAGTTTTTATCTATGAAAGCTTGATTCCTTACTAAACAAAATTAACGGAAGGAGAAGTATGTACTACAATCGTGCTTAACTTTCTTGTTTGATATCCATGGATCACATCTATTATACAATCATTCATTGAAGTAGCATTACCTGCAGTATTGACTTTGACATGGCAACGGCGTCAACTGGAACAACCGAACCGATCAGAATGCCAGTCAATAGAGGTGTTAGAAGCACGGAAGAGATGGTGGTGAAGCTGGTAAGGAGAATACTTAAGGCAATATCTCCTTTACTCAAGAAACTGGCATAACTTGACAGCTGAGCCCCTCCAACACAAGCTGTAAGAAGAAATCCTGCATAGAACATTGGAGATATCCCAAATGCTCTTGCTATCAATACACCAAGAGCTGGTTTCAAAACATACTGAGCAACAAACCCAACAGAAAGCGGTACAGGCCTGCAAATAACAAACAAAATAAAACAATTCTCAAGAACAGACTCAGATTTTCAAATGCAGTTGATATGATTGACAATTTAGATGCTTAACCTCTTCATTGCTAGAGCAAAATCATTAATAGAAAGCTTAATTCCAATAGATAACATTATCCCACCAAGAGCTGGGGCATAGAGATCCTTAGGAACCCTGCAAAATCCAATATCAAAGACTTCATAAAATACACCTGATAAATTCAAATTTGGTTTTATGTAATTGCATGAACTACATGCAGTACCTCAAACAGCAACATATCAATGTAACCGTTAGTTTTATAGAAAGGATTTAATAATCTAAATAAGATAGCAACATAGAAAATAAAAGGTGGAACTGAAAAGCTATGAGTCTTCATATTGGTCCTTTGTGAACTCTGCAAATTGAAAGTTCCACAACTGAACTCATGAAGTAAAGAAATATTAGACCAAAAATGACATTCAAAATTTAAAGTGAAATTAGGAAAGAAAAAAAGTTATATCCAGAAAGTTGAAAAATGAAAAAAAAAAAAAAAACAATTTTTTTATATTAAATACTTGACTGACACTGGCAGATTATACACACAACACCATACATGCATGCATATATATATATATATAGATTATGAGTAATTTTTGTATGAATAAAATTAAAATAATAGAAAAGATAAATTATAGGTTTAAAAATTAGTAGCATTCTTTTCAAATTTAAAACTTAAAAGAATGTAGAGATGAATAATTTAAATTTACATCCTAGATCATCGCCATACTATTTTATGTCCCATTTTTCTTTGTAATGTTGATAAAAGTCTAGGGACAGTGTTGTAATTTTGAAAGTACAAGGGGTATATATGAAAGGAAAAGTAAAGGTGAATTTGAGAGTACTTTGTATGAATTTAAAGCAATAAAAAAAACCATTTTAGAAGAGACAAGAATGGAAGGCTGACTTTCAAGGAAGAACAATGGAGAGAGAAAGAATATATTAAAAATGAATTAAAAACATTAAATCACAATAGGATGAGTTAAGTATCTATCTAACATTGAAAATCAATAACATCCATTTACCAATTAAAAGTAGAAGGCCAAGACAAAGCTGAAATTCCTGTAGCCGCGACCACAAAAGGAAGCAAGGCTGATAAAAGCTGGGACGAATCGCCACCGGCACCCTCCGCTGCGGCCGCTGCATTGGAGTTCAATCCAAAGGACAACAGCGAGAAATTACCCAGCCGAATCCGCGACCCGACTCTGCCAATGAAGGGCGAAGTGGAGCAAGCAAACGTGGACAAAGCTCCATTACATAGCGGCTTCCAATTCTTGGACGTCGAACAGTGAGAAGAAGGCCACAATCTGGTGAGACTACAAGAAACGGAAAGGCAGTGGCAATAATCTGATGAGTATAATTTTGGCTTTCTACTAGGTTTGATGGGCAAGTGCGAAAGAAAGGGAAGCGGAGAAGAGCAAAGAGATATGGCGGACATGGGAAGGGAGAAGGGAGTGCAGAGGATGAAGTGGCCGGAGTATCTTGGCCGGAAAGTGAATGATTGAGCGTGGGTGCGTGAGATGATAACGAGGAGGGGAAGAAAAAGGGAATAGTTGAAGAGAAAGAGAGAGAAAAATCCGTCCAAGTGTTGGGATGAAAGTGTTTCCCACACTGCTCTCAGTATTTTTCAATTTTCTTTTGTCCTTCTCTTTTCGTTTCCTTTAACTTTAGCAAATTGCAAATTACTCCCTCTCTTTATTTTCAATTCACTCCCCTATATTTCGAAAATACCAATTTAGTCCTCCAGTGTATTAAAACCTATTAGTATTTAGAATTTAGAATTTAGGAGCATTTTCGTGATTAGATTCAAATGTTTGATTGATCATGCTAACCTATACGATGTAACCAACCACAAATACATGTAGGATTGTGTGATATAAGAAGTTTTCAATTAAGGATGGGCGTAATTAATTAGAGATGTCCAAGGGAGCATCCGCTCCTTATCTCATTACTCATTACTCATTCCCACCAATTTCTCATCAAAAAACGGAGTGAGGTTTTCATGATCAGGTTTCTCGCATGTAAATATTCTTTTTTTTTAAGTTTATTATCGATTTTCAATCCACAATTACTCGAAATGTATATACATTTTCAATGTTGTTTTATTTTCGATAGAATATTACCAATTTTTTATTTAAAATAATCAATATATTTGATGGTTTATAAAAATAAAAATTAACTCTTCAAACATACATTTATAAATTCATTCATAAAATTAAAAAATTCATATAAAATCAATCCATAAGTATTCTATAGAAGCCTTCAATTACATCTTATTTCTTAAGACACCACAGCCTATTTTTTTAAAGAAAAGTTTACAAATAACAAGTCAAACCACAACATATACGTATACTTAATTTTAAAAATTTCACAATGTAGAAATGGAATTTTAAAAAAGAAATAGAATAGTGAAAGAGAATATCAAAATAGGTTTTTTTAAGTCTTTTACCCCTTATTAAACAAGTAAACAAATAAATATTTATATTTATATTTAATTACATTTTTTATTTAATTATATTTTTGTTTGAGTATGAAAAGGGGATTGGGCAGGGCCAAGAGTAGGGGAGTGTATTCCCCAACCCCGACCCCGTGTTGTCAATGGAAAAAAAATTCTCATTTGCTTCCTCATTCTCTTTATATTCAAGAATTTTCCACCTCGTTCAGGACGGGTCCTGTGGAGTCTCGACTCCCGCGAATTAAATAAACATCTTTAGGAGTAATATTAGAACAATTATAACCTTTAATTTATTGTTATCATTTTTTTAGTTTAAGAGTGTACCAAAGATAATAGTTTAGATTTGAATAAATGACTCGTTTAGAATATATGTTGCTATACTAAAATATAGTGGACATTAATCTACCCTATTGGCTTGTACATAGTCCATCATAAATTTTTTGAAGTAAATTAAAGTATTTGGAATGTTATGAATATATGTTTTCTATATATATATATTTAAAGGTTCTCTAAATGTATCTTAAGCCAAATAGACTAGTTGATTTTAAGATTGTTAGATAATCTAAACATGATCAATCTACGATTCGATTAGGAAGGTTAAAAAAATACTTGAAAATCGAATCAATTAACAAATCAAAATGCAACATCAAATGTATAAATTGAAACCGATTCTTATGCGGTTCGGTTCGATTTATGACATTAAACCAATTCTACAATTGAACCAAATTGTTTTATTTTAAAAAAGATATTAAATATATCTATTATTAAATGTATAGATATAGCCTAGGATAGGGTATAAATGTAACTTTATAGGAATTATTTTGACTTAACTTCATTGTTTGAAACTTTTATTTCTTATACTTAATTACTATACAAATTAATTCAATCTATGTTTGTAACTTTGTATGACTTTTATTTATGCATAATGTTCACAAAAAAAATTGATTATAATAATTATGCATAAGCGGTTCTGTTTTTATTTGGTTTGACACATATAAGCAGTTCGGTGTAGTTTCAAATGAGATTTTTTTTTTGTATTTTTCGATTTTGTGCGGTTTTAGCTTCAAACCAAACCGTGAACACCCCTAGGTTCGACAACTCATTAACAAAGTACCTAGTTTACTCAACTCCTTAACCTTGGTCAATCGTAGTCGAGTTTGTGCTTAATGAAGCTTCCTTTATACTAACCCGGGATGATTTTATACTCTCTCGCATCTAAATATCAAATTGTATCCATATATGTTTTGATTACTTGAATTATGTTCAAAAGTAAAAAAAGAAAAATTATAAATGATAAAATTGCTAAAAATATTTACAAAATTTTGGCACAGATTTTAAATATTTTGTTATATTGTACTACCATCATGATTTTGAAAGTATAATGTTTTTATTGTTAAAAGAACGTTTTGAATGCAATTAGATATTTTTGTTTATTGACAAAGATAGGAGAGATGTATCCAAGTGTATTTATATTTACATCTTAAAATATGTATATGTATATAATTTTCCAAGAAGACAAATATTTTCTTCTAAAATTAAAAAAAAAAACATATATATATATATATATATATATATATATATATATGTTTGCGTAGTGAATGACGTGGAAATGGTAGGATGATCCATCAAGAAAATGGACGGCTGTGATTAATTGAGTTCTTAAGGTGTCCACTTGAGATGACACCCAAATCTATCTCTGCCACGTTTCCCAAAAATTCTAGAAATTAATTTTGGATTTTTCTTTGTTTGTTTTATCATATTAAAATAATATCAAATTAGACTGAATCTTCTAGATTTTATTCAACTTTTCAATACAATTATTAAAACTTCAACGTTTATAGTGATGATGAATGTATGCAAGTTTCAAGTTTAAATTGATATTGATATGATTTCATAGTTTGATGTTTTATGAATGTAATTATGAAGTTTAAAGTCTTAATTAATATCATTATTAAAGTTTGAAATTTAAGTTATCACAATCTTAAAAAATTGACATGTATAGTCTTTTGAATTTGGTTATTTCTAAAAAATTATCCATTTTTATTTTTTTTTATAAATAGAACTTTTAAATACATTTAAATTTTGGTTACTTATATAAAGTTATATATATAATGAGAATTAAAAAAAGTTATATATAGTAATGTAAAGGTTAACTCATAATTCTCTAAGTTGGATGATTACATGTTTAGAACCTAAAAGCTTTTAGTTACACGTAATATATTTTTCATATCTCAATTCAAATTGTTGTGGTAATTTGGAGATGACTTTTGCAAGATACGTTCAATTTTCATTTTTCAACTGCTTCTATAAATCGAACTTTCATGTTTTAATTACTTTTATACACTTTTATAGATACACACATGTGTGATGAGTGCATGTTTGGCACGTGTTAATGTGAGAATGTATGAATGCATCAATAAGAAAATAACGTGTGTGAAACAAAATGATGAAATTTAAAAATAAGAAATATTTTAAATTATGTTTTTGAAAAATATAAAAGTTCTTGTAATTTAAAGTGGTTGTTTGAAATCCAAAACTTAAAAGCTTACTTGGAATTTGAAAGTTGTAAGTTTGAGATTAAGAGTTTGGCAGCACAGTCTCTTTTCTTTCTCAAACCAAAACACTCCAATTCACAACCAAAAGAAAAAAAAAAGGAAGAAAGAAAACTCTATGTTAGCTATAAACTCTATGTTCTTTATAAACATGCAGGTGGATTGATGACCCGAGTTTGGTTCGTAGAGTGAAACTGAGAATGTGTGTTAGAGGCTTGGTTAAGCAATCAACTAGTTGATCGATGGATAGAACACAATGAACTTTCAAGGCACCTTTCAAGAAAACTACTATGAACTTTAAATGTTCATAACTTTTAAACTAGGATTCAAAATGAAAACTTCATTCTTCAAACTTGCTTAAAAATGAGTTAAATATCATATTCAAAATCGAAGAATTGCATTATGTAGCCTCCATAAACTTAACCTTGTTCAAAATCCTTCAAAATTTGACCTTCAAGTGCTCATCAACGTCAAACTCAACCTTTCCTTCAACATTTTTGTCCGAAAGCCTCACACGCAAAAATAGACTCACAAATGAAGCTTCTCTAACTTAAATCACTCAATTTTCACGAGATAATTGATAGAAATTTTGTTTTGAAGTGAACCTATTTATAGAGTTGTTTGGAAAGTGGAATTTGCCACCTCCTACTTGCATGGAATCCTACCTTGCATGCTTAGGACACCTGAAAACCACTTCACCGTCTATTCAAAACGCCTAGAAGCACTTTTAGTCGTCTAATATTCACTTCTCCTTGCTAAAAACATGCCTTCTTGTCAAACAAAACCTCTAAACCCTTGTTCGCAAACCTCTTCTCACCCAAAGTCTTCACTCATGCAAGTATCATCTTGCGTGTTCAAAGCTTCCTCACATCCAAGTCGTTTCTCGCGTAGCCAAAGTCTCCTCGTCAAGCTCACATTCAAGACCACACACAACAAAAGCTTGCCGCCTATTAGCCTTCAATGCCTAGATAACCTCTTTGGAGGGTATCTCGTCTAGCCTTATTGCCCAAAGGCAAGCAACTTCCATGCTCAACCTTGTCTCCTTGCCTCTTAGAGGTTATTTTTGCCATAACTTCTTCTCACATAGGCCTTCACCAACCGCCTAAGCCTTGCGAAATAACCTCTCACACTTACACAAATTTTCAACTATCAAGCTCTCTTCTTTCCCTTTTGGCCGTCAAGTATAAGCTTAACACTTAGCCAAATTTTCTTTCTTATTCCCACCTAACAAAGCATAACAAACACTCAACTTCTCATAATACTTAACACTTAAAATTTTTCGTCAAGCTCAATGATCAAAAGTACATTTTGTCCTAAATTTTACTTTTCCTTTTAAATTTTATTTTAGAATTCACATATGGCCTTCAACGTTAGAGTAGACTTCAATTATACCAAAATCATTTTACAATTTTTGTTGAAACTTTCGGTACTTGAATTCATAAATTTAGTCTCTAAACAAATCATATTTGATTCTTAAACTTTAAAAATTACAACTCTAATACATGAAAGTTAATATTAAAAAATTATCCAAGGTTACTAGACACACAATCGTACACCAAGCATTTAAATCCTTTTCATATCTAAATTTTAAATTCATATTTAATTTACTAGATCTATAAACTTTTAAAATTTAACATAAATGTTAAAGTTGATGAATTAAATTTGTAATTTATACTTTTTTTAATGATTACTAATAGTTAAGAAGTAAAATGGTAGTTGAACATTGAAGCAAAAACAACAAACCAAAATAGAAAAAGAATAAATGTAGTGCTATTAGACTAGGAAGATGAGAGGGAAAATAATACATTGTTAGGTAAAATTTAACCTAGTTTTCAAGCTTCCAAAATATTTATTTTTGTTTTAAAAGCTTTTAAGATTGCTTAGGTCTAAAATTTAATTAAAAAGTAATTGTTTTGGTTAAATATAATAAAAAATTTCTATATCAATACTCCTATATATATATACACACACACATACATAAATCAATTCTTATAACCAAGGTGAGTTTAATATCAATATCTCGCAATAAATTTGCATGATGGTCTTCTACCTGTTGTTGTACTTTGTACTACATTGGCCATGTAACAAACAAGTTCAATTATGATATTTGAATTTAATGTAGCATTAATAACATTGAATTAAAATTATAAATGACTTAGTTGTTAAACTAGTCCATCAATCATATTCATAATATTTAATTAGTTTTTGTTAGCAAATATTATTCCATCTCAATTGACTCAAATCATTGCTTTGTGTAGACTTTTTAGGTTAGTATCATCTTTGTATAGCATTTCTTACCTTTTACAATAATTTTATTGTTCTTTCCATACACCCAATGAATATAATGTGTTCCAAATGTTCAATCGAAACATAATTGATCGATATGTTCTTAAATTTTGTTTCAAAATACGTCATTTTTTAATTCAAAATAAATTTAATAGTATTAAAAATTGTACAACTGATTATTAAGATGCTATTATCATTTATTTCATCTAAAAAAATAAATTATTACCTAATTAATTTTTAATATTGGTTACCACGTCAATTTACTTAAATAATAATGTGTTCCTTTTATCAAATTCCCTCTTATTTAATAAATAAAAAAACGACACTTCACACTTCAAAAAAAAAAAAAAAAAATTAATTGAAGAGTAAAACTAAAACTATGTAGAGTACATAATAAGAATACATTCTAAAGTTTTTTTTTTTTTTTCATTTTTGTTAAAAGCATATATCTAACTCAACAAATTTGTGTATATTATGTGTGTGTCAATTTGACATTTTTGTAGTATCTTAGTTTGATTACATTTCTTCAGATTTCATAATTCTTTATGCAAACAAATAGGATCATGGATTAATCTAGTTGGAATGAACTAATTAATATATCCTAACATAAATTCCACCATAAATTATTCCTATTTAATTTAAATAATTAACTTACTCCAAAAAGGAAAAAGAAGAATTAATGAAGTTAGTTCATCAAACTTTTGACTTTCTCAAATCTTAGTACTATAGTCTACTTAATTATAATCCATAATTAATTTTAAATAAATGAAAGAAAAATAAATAAATAAATACTATTTCATAAGATGAAATTGCAATATCATTATTTGTCTACCCATGACAGCAAAGTTCCAATTAATCACAACCATTATTAATTCAACCAAATCAATGCTAATAAATTTATAAGCCCTCAAAATAAATAAATAAATAAAAAGTAGGGTTTGGTTTTTGCCATCAGATACACCAACTGGATATATCCATATTTACATCCCCACTTTATGCATTATTTGCATCAAACATCATCATTTTGTCTAATATTTGTCTCTTCCATAAAACTCATACACATTACTGTTTTCACTTAATAATATGACTCAATTATCCACTTCCCCTATTTCCTGACCTACATCTTTTAACATATATTACAACTCTAAACATCATTACATCACAATAAAAAAAAAACCAAAAATAATGTCCAAATATTAATCTATACCATCCAACTTCAACTTGGATCAACTTAAAACTCTAAACTTTTACAAGTGTACCAATTTATACCCTCCTTCATATTTCGTTCAACCAATATTATGTTAATCTAGGGATGAACATAGTAGATTGAAGAACCGAATCAACAAACAAAAGTTGATTGATAGAAGAAGAGTTCGGTTGACGTCGGTTTGGACAATTTAAGAAGAAAAGTTTGCAAAAGGTAAAACTAACCCAAACCAACCAACTAGTACTCATTGACAATCAAGGTCAGTTTGAACACTTGTTAAACCAACCATAGTAAGTTCAATGTAAAATTTATAGTTCTAGACAAGTTGGTAAGACAATCAATTAAACCTTACATTATGATTATCTTTGAAAATCATTAACATTTCTCAAAACAAAATTGTAACTAAATGTCTAATCTATTGGGTGTTTAATTGATGTGATCACAAATTTTATACAAAGTTTTTCCAAACAAATCATAAAAAAAGGATATAAACTAATACACTTTAAAAAGAGCTAAGGGTACTCCTAAAATTCCAAGTATAAATTGATATTTTAAAAAGTAATAATAATAGTAATAATAAAGAGAGATTTCATCACTGCAAATTTGGTGGAGTTGTTGAACAGTCAAGGTTTCTGTCCATCTAGAGATGAACAACACACAAATCTTGATAAAGACTTCACAATCCAAAATAGAAACATAATAATAATAATAAAAGAAAATATCTTCTATGGTTTTGGGCATGAATATAATACACTTTTATTTAGCTATTATCCTTCAAAAGTCTCCTTCTATAGATGCCACATGTTAAGCTTTCTGTTGTTCAGTAAGGTTTAGTTGTAGATTAAAAGTTTTCATACATCAGCTTTCAAACTCCCCCCTTAATCTCTTTGCTTTAAAAAAGCTTTTGATCTAATCTGAAATCAACTAATGAATGTATTAAATAATACAATCAACAACAGATTACATCATTGTTCAACTCATAAACTTAACCACTGATATCTATTGGATTTATTTTTCAAACATATTGATACTTAGCAACAGTGGTGATTCGATGGGTAGAGATCAATCTAACAAATTTCGAAACTAAACTTCTAGTTTTTGACTCTAAAAGAGACTAAAAGTTGATCGATCACTTACATGGTAATTACTTATTAAACACGTAACATAAAATCAATTAAAACCAAAAACCTTACATTTTTCCTTCTTCATTCACAAACTAACAAAAAAAAAATAAAGAACTTTTTTCACTTCCCCTTTTCTTAAGTTTTAGAGGTTAAAAAGTTATTCATACCTTTCAAACTATATTAGGGGAAAAAAGTAATGTCATGAAGACCAAAAGATTATTTGGACCAAGAATTCTGGAAAAAAAAAGTGCTTGTAAATTTCACATCTTCAGATTCTTTACTGTAAAGGTAAAGTAAGACTTCCACATATTAGAGCATTTAACTGTATCCTAAGAAACATGTAAGAACAAAGAAGAGACCCTGAGCTGACTAGAAACACACCTTTAATTGACAATCTAATCCAAATCAAACAGCATTCAATTTAAAAGAAGCACCAGTTAAAAGTTATATCACTATAAACACTTTTTGGAAGTGTTTGAAAAGTCTATATGAAGTACTCTAAGTTTGCTAAAATCACTTGCTACTTCAAAAGTGATACTAAAGTCTAAATAACACACCTCCAATTTGATGAACAAATTGTTGGTCAATTGGCTAGCAGTAAAGCCTCTATCTTAAAACTTCCTCTTGTGTCCTATCAGATGGTAAAATCTCCTAATCAGAACACAAAACAACTTTTCAAAAAGCAATGGTAAATGCTCCTAGTATATCTCATCTTCCCAACAAGATTGTATGTCAAGTTTCAACAACTCTAATTGATTCAGTGTGTAAATCAATATCACCAAAGAAAAAGGCTCAACAGAATTCAACAGCATTCAAAGAAACACTAAGGTAAAACCCCATTTTCATGGTCAAGCCATTGAATATCACTTTTCATGCAAAAATGAATAAAGTAAAAGTTCAAAGAACAAGCAGAAAAACTACTGTTGTAATCAAGTTTCAGACTTCTTATATACATCACAGAAAATTGCTAATGCTGACAAGATTGACAATTTCCACTGTTCTGTCCCCATTGCAACTCTGGTATGAACTTATAGAACTTTGAAGTAAAATAAGACATAGATATAAAACAAAGAGAACACTATTGTTGACATGTTTATTGCAGAGAATTTGGGTTCAAGACAAAAAAGAACAAAATAATTATGGCTACTGTAATAATAATAACAACAATAATAATTATAGTAATAATGATAATGATGATATTCACAATACACCAAAAATTTCTGAAGATTATTGAATAGAAATGTGTAGATTTTTCACCTGAAAACTCCACCTACCTTTCTGCAAATCTTCTCCATCACTAACAAAAAAAAAAATCTCTGAATGAAACCAAACTCTTCTTCTTCTTCTACTTCTTCCCCTTCATATTTCTTTTCCTCACACAAACCCAGAAGTTGCTCAACAAATTCCCAGATTCGGACTCTGCTCCCATTGATGATGATAAGAAATTTCAAGCACACATAGAGTAAAGAACCATATAGCAGATGCTAAATAATATATGCTTTGATGACATATACAATGAAGATTCATTACCACCCAATAGAGATTCCTCCCCCTTTGAGCCTTTTTTTTTTTTTTTTCTTTTTTTTCTTTTTTTCCCCACCTATTGTTTCAATGGCCATTTCAAGCCATTTTCACAAATTGATTCCCATTACCAATCTTCCTGTGTTGACTCTGCAGATATAAAAAAAGATAGAATCACATATATAATTCATATATTCCTCCCAATCAAATCAAACGAAGGGAGAAGAAAAAAAAAAAGGAAATTCAGATCAAAACCTTGGAATTAGGGACACAAACAGGTGGGGTTTCGAAGAGAGATTGAGAGAATTGCTTGAAAACAACACCAACATCGAAATAAATAACGCCAGAGCTAGGAACGTCAACACGAATCCCTTTAACAGGAAACCACAAGAAGAGATCCTGCGCTGAAATCCCAGATAAGGCACCGATCTTACCATAACTCAAAGTCCCAGAAACATTAGTCTCGTAATGCAGTTGATTCTCGAACATGGCATTACATTCCCGATCCAAAAACACGACAAATCTTCCAGTATCGGCATCGATTTGGTAATCGGTGATACCCTTAGGAAGTAAGCCCTTAGGGAGACCATGAGACAATAGAACATCGTAAAATGAGTTGGAGCGTGAGTAGTAGGAGTTAAGAGAATGAGGATCCGCCATTGAAGAAGTGAAATATAGGAAAGAGAACCAGAGGAAGAGGATGGAGAAAGGGGGAAACATAGGTGTGATGAGTTGAAAAGAAAGGGAAATGGAGAAATGGAAGAATTAGGGTTTTAGAATTAGCAATGGAGATATGAGAGAGTAGAGAGTGTAGAGAAGAAGAAGAAGAAGAGGATGAAGACGAAGGAGGAGGAGGAGGAGGAGAAGAAGAAGGAGGAGATGGAAATCAATTATTGGAGATGAGGAGAGAGAAAGGTAGGGCCCATATAAATACAAGAATTCTTCAATTATGAATTATATATTCTATACAACTCCAAAATGTACACCATTTTTTTGTGATCTAACTAACATGATATGTCTACCTTTTAATATTCTTTCTTCTTCTTTTTCTTTTTCTCTTTTTTATAAAATTATATATTTTTTTTTAATTATTATATAGTCGAGTCTCAATTTTATGAAATTCTCCATTTAGACCTACATGGATTTTTTTTTAAAAAATTATATTTAATCATTTCCGATTTTTTAATATTATGAAAATGAAAATGTTAATTCATTCTTTATATCCTTTGTTGTGCAACCAAATTTTTTTAAAAAAAATATTTATATTTTAACAAGTTGGCCAACTCTTTTGTACTATATCATGTCAATTATCATTAGTTATTTTATTTTAATCAACAAGATTCCTCCAAAAAAGATTAAAAAATATTATTGCTTTAAAAAATAGAAAAGTATCAATTTTAACCCTTAAGCAACATTATATTAATTTTACAAACAATCCTCGTGTGTTTCAATTCCAACTCTCAAATTCAATTTTAGGAGAGACCTTTTTAAGTATAGAGTAAAAAACTTATTAAACGGTTAAAATTGTTGAAATTAAAGTTAAAAAGGGGAAAGGAATTTGCATTACATTTTAATATATTACTTGACATGAAAAAATGTATTTTTGGTTTTCTTTTAATATTAGAAAATTAAAATTTTCTTATATTTAAAAAATACTTTTAAAATAAAGAAATTGAAAATAGAAACAACCCATACTTTTCATATTTAAGAAATCACCGAATATACTTATTTATATGAAATTATACATGTGCCAACATAATTATAAGAAATATATTAATTATGCCGTTTAATAAATTCCTTAACATATATATACATACATACTATATGTATGTATGTATATTCTATATAAAAAGAAAAAAGAAAATTAATGCATTTAGACTAAGCACACCCACTCTCAAAATTATAAATAATGAAACTAAAATAAAAGTCATCATATCTCACATGCACCATGCTATTTTTTTAATTTTGATTTTCTCCTTATAAGAAAACACTAGGTATTCTAAAATATTTTTTTATTGGAACAATTTTAAAGTAGGTTGTTGTTCTAGGTGTAATTTTTTTATATACTTATTTAAAAATTAAAAATAATATTTATTCTACGAAATTGAAATATTAAAACTTCAATTATAAAAAAATACTGTAATTCAAGATAATAATTTGATATAGATAATGAATTTTTTTCATGTTTGTAAATCTATATATTTTATAACTATAAAGGGTTGGTTAACTTATTGATTTTTTGCTAAAGTTTATTTAATTTCTAATCTTTCTTGTACAATTGGGAAATAAAATTTTACACATGGATAATATAGTTTTATAAAATGAGATGACCAAATTCATGTGTGTCTTAGCCCATGGAAAAAGTCAATAATTATTAATGGAAGATGCAATCTTTTGCTTGAAATAATCATATTACTTTCTTTTTACACTTTGGTGTGTGTGTGTTTATATATATATACATGAAAATAATAATAAAAGAATACTTATATAATAATGATAAGGTATTCTTGAATTGAAATAAGTTTAGAAATAATAATAATAACAATAACAATAAGCCCACGAAGAGAAGAAAAGTTGAAATTTCTGCCCATTTTCATAAATTTGAAGGTTGATTTTCAACTACTCTATTTTCACATCTAATTTTTTGTTATCCTTATAAAAGAATATATAAAAGAAATTGAAAATAATCAAAAGATCAAGAAACAAACGTTTTAAAAATTTGTTTTTGTTTCTAGAATTGGTTTAAGAATTCAATTACTATTCTATTTTGTTTAGAATTTAAATTAAAAAAGTGTAAAAATGTTTAAATATTAATTTGATTAATAATCAATCGATAAATAACCAAACAAATATCAATTTATACTATGGTATTGTTTATATTAAGTTAAATCATGAGCTAATAAATTAGAAAGATTAATGTTTATATCAATTTAAATTCTAAATTAATAAACAAAAATAATCTTGATTTTATAATTTCAATTTGTAGAGAAATAAAATTTTGAAATTTAAATTAATACAATTATTAATAGAGTTTTAAAATTTATACAACATTTAAAAGTAGGGAAAATGGATATTTTTGGTGAGAAAATAATTTAGAAAAAGATGAAAGAAAAGAAAAGGAGTTTGGGGGCGTGGAAGAGGGAAAAATGAGCTGGAATCCACCTGTGATAGCAACTGGCACGTGTCATTAAAGGGAGAGAAACATTAATGCGACACGCGTCATTTAAGCGCGTGGAAAATGTGAACAAAATGCCAGATAAGCATCTTTGAAAATGCTCTGTGGCCATCACCACATTGCTTATCTTCTTAGGATAATCATAAAACTTATGGTACCAAACAAAGCTAATTAACATCACAATTATTGGTTTTTTTTCTTCTTTTTCTTTCTTATTAGTTCAATCACATTTCTTTTAATCTAATCTACATAACCATTTAATATTTTGTCAATTAGATCGTAGTCCAATAGTTAAAAGTAGATAAAATGTAGTCTTACATCTATACAAAGAATTTAAGATATATCAAATAAATATTACTACAAAACTCTAACATGAACATACTTTGATGGTAGATAGTAGATATATTGATTCATGAGATCTAGTACTTAAAGAAATCCACAAACAATGTTAGTGATGCTTTTTGGAGATTTTTTCTTATACTTTGATGATATTTTATGGTATATAATGACAATATTGATTAATGTTGATGGATGACATATAAAATTGGATATTGACATTATGATGATGTTAATAAAATATTAATATAGTGCAAATTTTTCAAATCTAAACTTCACATTTACAAGACTTTAAAAGGTGAAATGCTTAATCATATTTTATTAGCTTGATGTCAAGTATACTAAGTATAAATGAATATTAACCATGACAAAATTATACCTTTAATTTTTAAAATTTGAGTTTAATATTTATTTAGTTTTAGAAATTTGTAATAAGAGTTTGTAATTATGTAAACTTGAAGTTATATATACAGCTTCAATTTGTTTTCTATTATTAGAATTATGTATGGGATGTGATGTATTGTGACTTAATTAACATTCACCATATAAACATGTTTTCAACATTCCATTATTATTAGTATTAAGTGTGTTGAGACTAATTAATACTAATTAAATCATTTCATGTTCCAAGGTAGGCTAAGTAGGCAAAATGTCCAATGTTTTCATTGAAGCATCTTAAAATTCATTAAGAGAACTGGTGGAAACTATGATAGATTATATATCTTAAAACAATTATGATATTTGAGTTTAGAAACGGATGTGAATGAATCGCGATCACATCTAAGTAAGAAAAAGTCTTAAGGATATGGAAGTGCGATTAAGAAAAGCTTAAAAGAATTGAAAGTCACTTACTATACCAATAAAGTGTGTATGTTTATTTTTGGTGGCTCGATCATAGAAACTTCAAATTTTAAGCGTGCTTAGCTTGGATCAATTTTATATTGAGTGACCTCTTGGAAATTTTTCTGAAATGTATGTGAGTGAAGACAAAACATGCTGAAAGGATTCGTACATGTTGGTTTGTGGAGACGACTTTCACTTTAATAAATCTTTAAGACAAGCAAAGATGATGTTGTCCGGTCACAGAGCACGTGGGAGAATGCTAGGGTTGTTAGTTGTTGAATCCAGATTCCAAATCCTAGACCTAGGCATTACAACGATCAAGATAAGTATCATCAATAGATGTGATTTGAAGTTTTACTAAAAAAAAAAAGTGATAGATGTCGTAGAACAATGATTATTGAAAATAAGAACAGAGTTGGTTGATACATGATAATTGTGTTACCTACAAAGGTACAACATTCCAAATGAAAAGAAAGTGAACGCACAAGCTTGGTAACTTAATTGAGTTTAAGTCATCTACGTATGGGGACAGTGTGTCCTAGGAAAGATAACTTCCCTAAAATATCAATGATAAACAATTATAACGTAGTACTTATCTGTAATGTTAACACATTTACCATGACTTCTAAATAACTCTATCACACAATCAATCACCCTAAGAGTGATACTCCCTCTCATAGAAACTTAGACTCCTTTTAAGTTGTCAAACCAGTGAAGATTGTCTTAGGCTCTCTCTGAGACAAAGACTCTGCTATGTCTCTAGAAACCTTGAGCCCTTAAGGTGTGAGACTCTTTCTCACTTGAATTATATCTTTCCCTCTAAATGCAAAGTCCCCTTTGCCTGAACAACTTAGGCTCCCCTCTAAGCCTAGAGAATCTCTTCTTAGAAGAATCACAATGAGTGAATAGTAAGTAGATAGAAGTAAATATCTCCACAAGATGTAATGCTCTTGTTAGTTTGAACACACAAATGGAACAATTACAATGATGTAATACAAAGTTATTATGAAAACAAATTCAATAGCAAACCATAGCCGGGGGACTAAATGTCTTTTAAATATGCACATAAGCAACAAAAAAAACATCAACCCTAGCTTGCAAAACAACCCAACGTTGAAAAGGAACGATATCATAAAATAACGACAACCAATAAAACCACTGATAAAGAAAGTATTTTGTCGGATAACATTTTCGCATATATCGATAAAAGCCACCAATGGAATTATGGCATGTTTGGTAACATTTAAAATAAATATTCTTAATTTCGTAAATATTGGATGAAATATAAACTATAACCCAATTTGATTCACCTCTAGGTAAACACTCTCGTTTTTCTTTCAAGTTTAAATAGTTGTATTTTTCCATTAAATGTAAATTCTATATTATAAGTTAAGAATGCTTTGTTAATTAGCTTTTATAACCTAACAAATATCAAAAGGGTAGTGGTTAAGTTCATTGAAAATTTTACCGCAACTCATATAATTTTTATAAGGGTAAATTACGTTTGTGATTAAGCTTCAATACAATTGATCCATCAAACAAAAATTCAATTATGATTATATCAATTTTTTTTTATAAATTGGTATAGTAGATGTGACTGCCTATATTTTTATAACTATATTATACAGTATAATAGAATAGTCAAACCCTAATTCTCTAAAAAACTATTTTTTCTTAACCACAAAAGTAGCCAACGCTATATGTTTTGAATCTATAAAGAAGCTCTTCTTTAGGTTATAGACAAACATGTTTCATCTCTCTCAAATCAAATCAAATTGTTGCCAACACTTTCCAGGTTACTTTCTTACCATACATTTTAATCATTAATTTATGTCTCAGTTACTAATTCTATAAATTTAGCTTTGATTTGTTCGTTCGTGCCTATGCTTCCTTTATCATAAAATTTACTAACTCGAAAACTTAGGTTGGACTCCAAAAAATCACTCGTAATTAACTTGACTTTTAGACCTCCTTGATCTTTGAAATAAAATGCTATAAGCTCAATCATATTTTTTTCATTGTCATAAAAAAATCTTATTTAATCGTAAAATTCAACGCCAAATATTAGATCGAGCCATCGAGGAATTTTAATTTTATAATCTATCTCCCTTTTCTTAAAAGAATATATAAGTAGTTTTCAACCTACTTTCTAATAATTGAGTATGAATTTTGCTTTTAAAAAAAATTGACGAGAATTTAAAGATATTTTTGAAAAAAAAATGAATATTTTTTTTCAAACCTTCCAATTTTGCTTTATTTCCTTGTGAACTGTATTTAGCTCAAATAATTCATGAAAAAAACCATTGAATTATTAACTTTATATATATTTTTTGAAAGAACACATTTTGAATTATATATAATCAAATTCAAAGAATTAATCTCTAAAATAAGAAGGGAAAAAAAAGGAGAAAATAGACAAGAGAGATTGCAAAAGGATTATTGAAAGTCATGCATGTTGTTGGAGGCTTTTTAATTTGGTGTGACATTAATTATTTGTCATCAATAATTAGTATAGTTTTGTCTTTTCATAAAATATAATAATAATAACAATGATAATAATTGTAGTACTACTACTAATAATAATGAATTTTAACCCTAAAAGAAATAATAACAACAACAATAATAATGCCTTTTAACTAATCTAAAGAGTTAAGCTCACATTGGTCTTTTGAATAACACATATATTTTAATTTCTTTATTCATGAAAGTTTTGAAAACATATATCTTATTATCCACATGATAATAATTTATCTTCTAATTATGATGTTCATAGTCCATAATGCAAACTACCTAGAGCTCTTCACTAATAAGCTTATATCTATAGTATATCTACTTGTCATTTCAAATCAAGATTTTATATAATAATTATTAAAGTTATAACACATATAGCTTTTGTCCCAACATTTTACTTTGTTTCTAGTTTCATGTCCAAAATTTACAAAATTTATTTCATACTTATCGTCCTTTCGGTTTTAATAAGTTTATGATTGTGCTACTTGTTGGAACTTTTAATCATTAATGAAAACTATGACACTCAAGTTTAGGTGAGGTACATATGAACTTATGCAGCCAGCTAGATCACATCAGAGGACTATGAAAATATAAAAATATGGTTAAACAAGACGTAAAAAAATTGAAAGTTAATTACTATTGATACCAAACAAAATGTATATTTTCCTTTTAAATGAATCGATACGTAAACTTGGAAGTTAAATATGTTTAATTTTGAAAAAGTAATACACACCCAATGAAATTTATGTAACTCAATTAATATAAAATTTATACAACTAATGTTTGAATGTAGCTTTAAATAGAGTAGTATATATATATATATATATATATATATATAATTTATTAATGTTTTTTAGTCATTAATTAGAACAATCATTGATCTAATATTGATTTACGTTTTCTGATTTTTATTTCATATAAAATTTCTTTTACTAAGTTGGTAGTCTTTAATACCTTACCTAAGTCATATAAATAATTTTAGACTACTATTTTCTATTTCTTATTTTATTTTTCATGCTTTTATTCATCCCTAGTTTGGACCAAAATATACCGTTGAAGAAAGATAACACTGAGTTTTAATTTAGGTTACAAATTTAGCTCTAATCAATAAGAGAAAAAGAAAATCGAGACTAAAACAGAATCATGATATGTCAAGGGAGGGGGAGTTGCTCGACTCTTTAAGAGGATCTCGATTTTCTCATAGAGGGTGTCCAACCCCGTCAATGAGTCATTGGATCTCATATAAAAGGCCAAGATTAAGTTATAATAATCAAATTCCCAAAGGGAATAATATGAAAAAACCTAGACTAATTAACCTCCTTTATAAACATATATCACTATAGTTTCGTATTCGATAAGTTGAATTCTATCCTCAAACTCTCTAGCTTTCATATATTTAACGAACGTAAGCATTAAAATGCATGTGATTTTATACATTAAAATATTTGAAGGGGTTAATGTTAAATCTTCCCAACAACATGACAACATATATAAACATAAATTATTAGGATATTATATAACTTGAAGTAGTACACAAGTGAACTTCTTTTTAACTTTAATAAAATAGCTTAGAGGTAATAATAATGTAAAAATAAATATTTTATTTAGGTACTAAAATAACATTCTTACCAAAGTTACATAATCCTCAAGCTTTAGTGATTTAATTGTCATTATTTAAGCAAACTTTATTATTGAGTCTTAAATTATTAAGTGTCAAATCATTTGGTTTTAAAACTTTTAATAAAAAGAAGGAAAAGAAAAGGCAAATTGGCCTAACTTAACTTCTAAAAACAAAATGATTCAAATGAAAAAGAGTGATGAAGACCAAAAGTTTTTTAGATTTTGGACAAAAAGAAAACTGTAGTCTTTGAATCTCTCTTTAGATTGGGCCTTTCCCTAAAGGATTATTACTTTTTCTTCAATTTGTTACAATTAAAGTAAAATAATAATAAAAGATCAAATCTTTTTTCCAAAAAGAAAAAAGAAAATTCAATAATTTCATATTATTATAAATATTAATATAATAATGTAGATAGTCACTACTCTGCTTAGTAGCCACATAGCCACATGTCTTCTCATCAATCATCCAACACTCATGTCGTGTATTCGTAAAAGACTAATCATCAGTGGTCATGTAACTCACCTCATGCTTTTTAATTGCCTAGAATAGTGACATTCAGTGGGTTTGTAAGTATTAATAATATCGGTGAGAATTCAATAAAAAAAAATGGGAGAAAATGGAGAAGAAATAAAATTTTCTTAATTTCTTCGTTTATTCCATTAGGTCCCCTTCCTAGCTTGTAAAGGGTAATGAGATTTATTTATATTGATTGTAATTTGAAATGTTTAGATTTACTATGGGAATTAATATAATGTTTAGTGATATATTATAATATAAAGTTTATTCAATTTTATTGTATAAATTTAATTTTGGATATGATTCAAAATTAATTTATAAGAGATAAAATATTTGAATGAGTTCAAATATTAATTTAATGTGAATTTGATTCGTATTAAATTTATTGTTTAGGAGAGAAATTTATGTGTGAATACGAGTCAAATTTAATTTAAGTTAAATATAAGATATTTAATTTAGTTATTAATTAATTGGATAATTAATTAATAGTTTAGTTTAATATTATTTTATTAAATTAATATAAAACTATAAGATATTTGAGATATTCAATCAATAAGATTTAAATGAAAAATTAATTAAATGTGATTTAATTAATCGTTAACTAATTGATTAATGATTAGTTGATTTGAAATTTCTATTAATTTAATATTTTTTTAATTAATTGAATTTCATAATTATCTACTACTACTTCAATCTCATCTCAGAGGATAAAAAGGTCTTCGACAGATGGTGTCTCAATTTAGAGATTTATTTTGTAGATTTAGAGACGTCAAACAAGTAAACTTTTATTTTTCTAATCTATAATTAGAAAGCATGTTTGGCTTTTAAGTCTTAATAAGAAAACTAGTTTCTTAATTATTTTTGTCAATGTAATGGTATTTTGGGAGTCCTAAATTAAATTGATAAATAGTTATGTAAAATTTTTGCAGTCATTGGGTTTTTATCTCTTCAATTTATATGATAGTTCCAGAATGACTTAAGATATCTTATATGGATTGAAACAATCAGAAGGAATGTAGTACAATCGCTTGAGTGAATATTTGTTGAAAAAATTATATTAAAATAATCTAATATGTCCATACGTTTTTATAAAGAAATCATAGTCAGGATTTGTTATTATAACTGTATTTGTTGATGATTTAAATATAATTGAAACTCCTAAAAAACTTTCAAAAGCAATAAAATATCTTAAAAAATAATTTGATGTGAAGATCTCGGAAAAATAAAAATTTTACCTTGGTTTGCAAATTGAGCATCTAGCGTGAGATATTTGTTCATCAGTCAACTTATACATAAAAAGTTTTGAAAAGATTTTATATGGATAAAGTACGTCCATTGAACATTTCAATGCAAGTTCGTTCACTAGATGTGAAGATATATATATTTCGACCTCGAGATGATAATAAAGAACTACTTGGTCCAGAAGTACCATATCTTAGTGCAATTGGTGCACCTATGTATCTTGCTAATAACACAAGATCAAATATTGTATTTTTAGTAAATTTATTAGCTCGATACAGTTCTTCTCCAACAAAAAGGCATTGAAATGGAATTAAACATATACTTCGTTATCTTTGAGGGACAATTGATAAGGGAAGATTTTATTCAAATAAATCAAATTAATTTTAACCTAGATGGTTTTGCAGATTTTAGATATTTATCTAATCCACACAAAGTAGATCTCAAACAGGTTATATATTCACATGTGGAGGAATTGTTATATCTTGGCGATCAGTAAAGCAGACCATAATAGCCACCTCCTCAAATCATGCTTAAGATCGATAACTCAACACATTCGGGAATCATGTGGTTTGTATTTTAGAAAACTCCCTCCAACAATATTATACGAAGACAACATGACATGTATAACTCAAATAGAAGGATGTTATATTAAAGATGATAAAACAAAGTACATTTCATCAAAGCTTTTGTACACTCGTGATCTTAAAAGAAAACGACTACATCACAGTACAACAATTTTTTTCAAAGAATAACTTAACAGACTTATTTACAAAATCATTGCTACTACAAACTTTAAAATTTGGATGCATAACATTGGATTACGACGACTCAGAGATCTCAAGTGATGCTATCATGAGGGGAGTAAATTTTATTTTTGTAAGTATATATAAAATACATACTCTTTTTCTTTCGCTAGGATTTTTTCCTATTGGGTTTTTTTCTAGGAAAGGTTTTAACATTACATATTTCATATATGTAATGGACATCTAAGAGTGAGTATTATAAATATTAATATTAATAATGCATATGCTCATTAGCGTGCTTAGTGGCCTATAGCCACATGTCTCCTCATCAATCATCCAACACTCATGTCATGTGTCTATAAGAGACTCACATTTAGTGGTCATGTAACTCACCTCATACTTGCCAAATTGCCTATAAATAGTAGCATTTAGTGAGTTGTAAGTATGAACAATATTGATGGGAATTCCATGAAAGAGGGAGAAAGCATAAATCATATAAGCATATAATATTATTGACTATATAATTTTTTTTTCTATTTTACTACGAGTTTTCTTCATTTTAGTCTATCAATAGCTATCATAATGATCTCCATGCACCTCTACGTGCGTATATGAGTGTCCAAGTGCCTGAGTACATTCATTCTTTTAAATATTCAATAGACTCAGACTCATGTATTATAACACTAATTAAAGTATCAGATTGATTAATTGGGGTAAACGTATAATTACTTTGAATTATAGCAAAATGAATGATATCATGTGTACTAAATTTTCTGAAATACTAAAATGCCCTCATGGTTCAATATATGCAATGTAATTAATCCAGAACTTTTCATTTACGAGACCATAATTAAGTGCTTGAATATGTATTCTAGTACGATTTCATAAGATGTATTTTCAATTGTAAATTTTTTCATATATCTCGGAACTTAACAGTTGTTTTTGAATATGTAAATCAATTTATGATGTAGTTTTGAATTTTCGAATCCAACACATTGGCTACAATTTTTAAAAGTTGTTTTTATGTTTAAAAAAATAGAAGAATTGTTATGGATAGAAAAAAAAAAACTATATTTACATAATATAGCAAAAAGCTTAAAAAGGCTACAGAGAGTTGAATAAATTTACTGCTTCTTGTATTCTTCATCGTCTTCTTGTCTTTCATATACAAACAAGAAGAATAAAGTGTTTTTAAATGGACTTAGGTATTTGGTTTTTCTATCCCAATAAAATTGCCTCAAATCTCTATATATGTTATTAAGATGGTGAAAGTAATCAAATCTTATGTTTTTTAAATAAAAATTGTTGATAATGAATCTTGTATCTCTATAGTTCTGACGTCTAAATGTTGTGGTTTGGAGATTAAGTAGCTTGAAGATGATATTTTGACAAACTTAATTTAAAGATGGAAGGTCACAAATGAAGTTTCAGTAGCTTGAAGATGGATTTGAAGATGACGTGCTTCGAGATGAAGAGTATGTGTGGATTGTTTAAAAAATGTCTTGATTAATAAGATCGGTTTATTGATTTAACTCTAATATCCGTTTTTATTAATGTGTAATTATTATTGTTTTAGTAGTAAAAAGTAGCTAACATGCTATATATATATATATATATTTAGAGGTAGGATAGACTTTTGCCAATTTCTATTTCTTTTACTTTTAATTGGTTAGGCCATTTTTGCAAAGGATATTATTTTAGTTGGCCCAAAAGTTAAAGTATGACTAAGGAAACAAGGGCCCAAATGGTACAAATAAGCCCAACAAATAATAACGTCCCCTTCATCCACCGTTTTGTTTCTAAAAAATTATTTTATTATTAAAAATATTTATCATTTTTATCATTTATGTCACTTGTAATTTAATAAGTATAATAAACTTTTTCCTTTTGTTTTTCTCTATCCATTCCAGATTTGGACCAAATAATACCTTAATTAAGTGAAGAAAAATATTTTATTATTCTTTTTATGAAATGTTTTAATTGTTTATTGAAGCGATGATGAGAGAAGGAATACATAAAAAAAATAGGTTTAAACTTAAACAAATATATTCTAAAAAAGTTAAATTGAAAAGAAAAATATTAATTATTGTATTTGACAAAATAAAATTAGAATAGTGAAGCATTAAGTGGATAAATTACGGATTACTATTACATTTGGAAATAAAATTCAAATTAGAAAATTACATTTTTTTTCCCTTTTAAGTAGAAAAAAGAAATACAATTAAACATTAAGATAAGTGAGACCCAATACATTATGGTCTTCTCCACCATTGTACTTTCACCTACACACTGCACAAACAAAAACAAATACTAACATATATAAACCTAAATTTAAAAAATAAATAACAACCAAATATTTAACAAAACAGGACCAAAAAAATCCTAAGCTCAAATGAGAACTAAAACAAAAGAAAATCCAAACCTCATAAATATTTATTTTCCTTAAGGTTTAAGTAGAGCAAGTGGGAGTGTTAGGAATGTTGCACTTGACTGGCAAGGCAAGAGCAAGGTCAGAATCAATCCCAAATGAGGATAGCAACATTGAGTTCTTATATTTGCAAAAGCAATCAAAGTCTGCATTGGAGAGTTTATTGCAACAAGCGGCCGGTGGCATCTCGGCAGGGCACGGTTTCGTTACCCACGGCTTGCATGCTGTGAGACCATCCTCGTCGACGCCGCAAACTTCCATCGCTATCGATATTCCTGCTAAGCCAACTAGTATCAGCACCACCATCACCGTCACCTTTTGAGCCATCTCCATTGTGTGAGTGTAGCTCGAAAACTTTGGTTTGTTATTGTTTGTGTTTGTATGTGAATATGAGAGGTTGGAGATTTTGATATACATGTATGTGTGTGTGTATTTATATATGAGTTATTGAAAGAGAAAGGAGGAGAAAGAAGAGCCACAAGTTATGTTCTCGTGAATGGGATTTGGAAGAATGTGGTTTGTTGAGGGCATCCCATTATTCAATTTCATTTCTTTTCTTCTTTCCTATATAGCTATTGGTTGTTATTGGTGGGGTATTTTATAAAATAATCCTTTCTTGTTTTGATCTTTTATCAACATAAGTTTGATATTGATAGAAAATATATATCATTTTCTTTTTCGTTTTATTATACAAAGACAGACGTATTAATAGAAATATCAAAATTAATAACACTCATTTTCAAAAACCCGTTAAATAAAATATTGTTTAAAGTAGGATAATTTGAACAATGAAAGTTGTTTGGATTCAATTTTTAAATTATTGACAAAGTTACAAATTATCAAATTCATGACTAATTAAAAGTTAACATGTGTCTCAAGTTGAAGTTCAACGTAAGAATTGATAGGTTCCCTGATATCACATGTTTTTGTCATGATCGATGGATTGAATCAATATCTTTGGTCCAATATTATTTAACCTCAACTCCAATTGGCCTAAAAAAAATAGGCTTTACTTAAAACAAAAGTCAACAACTAAGATCCAAATTCAATTAGTGGGACTTTAGGATCGGAGCCCATGGACCAACCAAACTCAAACTTCATTAAGTTCACATAATTCATCGTTCTAAAAGGTTTAGAGATTTTAGACTCCAAAGAGCCAAGAGTAAAAGTAATTCTCCCAACAATTATAACACTCATTAACTCCTAAGGATACAAACACGGCTCCGCTTTCTTCAAGTTAGGTAACATCAAAGAGTGATCTGAGTCCTAGAGATACATAAATATAAATTCAACTCTACAATATTTAATAGTTAAATTATGGTCAAATTAACATTTTAATTTATTTTTAAAATGGTATTAAATAATGGGAAAAAAAGGAATGAAATAAAAAAAAAATGAAAAAGAGTGAGAAAACCAAAGGCCCCGTGAAGAGAAATTGGATGGACATGGGAAGGCTTCACGAGACTTCCAAACCAAAATTATATCCATTTTTCTCTTTTCATTTAAACCCTTTAATTAATTTTGGCTTTCTTTTTGTTTTCTTTCCTAAATTCAATTAATATATTATTACTATATGATACCCTACTACAAACTCAATTCAAACGTGTTTGTAGGTCTCGTTTGAAGTTCATTATTTCCCGATGCAAATAAGTTATTACAAACTTTTTGAACCAATCATACCTTTATGCAATCCATATATCTCAAACAAATTTGATTTCTTGAAAGTTATTAATATGTTAAATGGTGTGTTATATATCTTTCTTTCTAGAGGAGGCTAAGGAACGGGTCACTCAAATATAGATGTATAAAATGCTTTTCTCATGTTCACCGTATTCGGTGACGCATTACATGTAAAGTTTTGAAAGATCATAAATTTTTATTATTTTATGTTCTCATCATGCATGGTTTGAATTAGTTATTCTCTGTAGGTATTTAGTTGTGTGTATGTGTAGAGTGTTAGGCATGTGGGTGCCTCCAAACACATAAGTGCTTAATCATACTAAATTTGATACAACAATATATATCTAATAATCCATTTCCCTTCAAATACAAGTCTCATGATCACACACCTATTCATTTTTTTTTGGTTAATAAACTAAAATATTCCAAAACCAAAGTAGCAAAGTAAAGTAATTGATTGGGAACTTATTTTGATTGAGAAAATATATTTCACATCCCCGAAATACAGGAAGGTGTTTGATGTTTTAAAAATGTGAAAATATTTACAACTCACTTTCAGAATTCAAAAGGAAGGCCCCATGGGGCATGGGCCTGAGCCCACTGTGGCCCAAATCATGAAGGGAGGAATTTAGTAGAAGAGTGTTAGTTGTATGTAGTTAGATACGTTATTTTGAAGGTTTGAAATATTTGAAACTTTGATCTGATGGCAACCAATAAAAGTAATTTGTATGTCTAAAAAAAGCTTCCATAAAAGCTCTAATTTAACCCTTTGATCAAAACAAATGATTGTCCAATGTCACATTATGACCTATGAACAGTACCAATAATCATGCTTTCAACAGCCTTTCCAACTTCATTTTTATTACAACATTATATATATATATATATATATATATATAGAATTGTATGTGCTGTTTTTGCTACAAAATTACAAAATATATGTGACAATATCTTTCAAATTCAAGTTGACCATACAAATTGAAGTTTATTGATTTGCTAATTAACTTATGAACATTTCTTCTATTTTATAAATTTATATTAATATTTTATTATTATACCCTTTCTAATTTATCCTATGAAATACTATATTTTTTATAAAAAAAATAGCTGCATTCACTTTTAATTTAATTTTTATTTTCGAAATTTTGATCACAATATTTATATAAAAAAAAAACAATAACAAATCCATCAAATAAATATTTGTTGGTTGAATTTCCTAACAAAATTGAGATTAAATTATAAAATCCTAAATTATATTGAGGAGAAAACTATTCTATAATTTTAAAAGTTAAAATTTTCTTTAATAATAACCTACTATACTTTTATTTTAGGATAAGTATATTATAAATGGGAGGGTTCTTGGTAATATAAATGTACGGCAAAGAAATACTAATTCAAGAAATGTATTAGTTTGTTATCGTAAGAACTCTAAAGTTAAGTGTATTAGTTTGTGGATAGTTTTTACTGTTTAAAGCAATTCAAGAAAATAAAAGACAACGTTGTTGACACTCTTAGATGCCTAATTCAGATTTTAATTGTTTTACAAGCACTATTAAATTAGCATAGACTCAAACTCCCATCAACTAAAATAATACTAATCACAAAAGTTAGATTAGTGGTAAATCTATCTCCTAACTCTCTCTACACTCAAATTCAAGTCTCGTTCTTTACATTTTTTTCACATATTACTTTTATTAATCAATAAAAGCTCCGTCAATAAAATTTCTAGATTCGTCACCGTTTTAAACTTTTCTAGATAAGACCAAATACACCATTATTTAACTTAAAACAAAATTGAAGAAGAAGGAAAGGAGAAGAGAAAAATAAAAAGAACAAGGACGAGAGTTGAAACAAAAGGAAAGATTGAATAAAAATGCCAAAGGAAAAGGACAACCACACAATTTTAAGGCAAAAAAACAAAGAGTAATAGATGATATAGGGGATAGGCATGCTTTGCTTATTAAGCTTTTAAAGGAATTGAGGTTAAAGGGAAGGGGAGGGGACCCTACAATTTAAGGGTTAATCAATGGTTTTGTAACCAAAAAAAAAAAAAGAATTGCAGCTTTTGTTTTTCCCCAAAAGTGTCCTTAAAACTGTTGACTTGTAGAACAACCAATAAATACTATATATATATGTATAAGAATTAATGTCAGAGTTGTTATAGAGCCCATTAAACCTATGGTTTTATTACTTTATATTATATAAATTTCAGTAATTAATTTAATCAAAGGATGCCCTCTCCCTAAACAACAGCACAGAACACTATGCTCTCTACCCTTAGCCCACTCATGTCTTCTTCTTCTTCTTTTTAACCTTTTGTTAGTCCCTAATAAAACAGCTTTTCTTTAACTCTAATTCATGCCTTTATCTTTTTCTTATTATTAATCTTTTTGTATTATATACTCCTTCACATCTACATTCTCTCTTCACTTACAACTAAGGCCAACCTCAAATCTTATACAAGTGTGGAGTTACACTATTTTGCTTCATTTTCTTCTAGAGTGAACTATACTTTTGTATCATAACTTATCATTCAAAATAAAATATCATAATTTCTAAGTTAGCATTCATTTCTATTATATATAGTTTGTTTGATGTTTCACTACTTATTTCAACTATTTTTTCATCATTCAATCAAAATCAATAATGTTTATGAAGCTTATTGAAGAAATTACCTTGGAGATACTTAAAAAGAATGAGTGAATAAGAGTAATGATAATAAAAATATTTTTTAAAAAAGTTAAATGATTGTTTATCTTATAGTTATAAATCTAAAAAAATAAGATGATTATTTTTATAGAACTTTTGATTGTTTATTTGATGATATGTTTTAATATACTTTTTCAATAACTAAATTCTATTTTTCTTACATATAAAAATTAGTATCTTCATTTTTAGAAATAGTTCAAGACAAGCAAGAATGACATATATAGTCAAATCGTGCATGTGAAAAGATATGATAATCCTTAATCTAAACCTTGAGCATGAAGCGTTCACACACGTATCTTTGGATGTATCAAAATAATTGTTTGAATAAATTGTAATTAGTTTAAAGATGGGAGGAAGAATGAAGTTAGAGTAGATAAAAAAGAAAAGTAAAAACAAAGATATGATAATCAATTATGTGATGAAGGGAATGTTGAAATAATCAATAATCATACTTAAGAACAAAGTGGAAGGGATGATAGAAGAATTAAAGCCAAAAAAGAGACTTCCTTAGTCCACCCAATAATGGTCACACACACTTCTTTTTTCCTTTTACATATACTATCATGGAAGCAAACAATCATTTGATTGTAGATCAAACATAATTTAAATTATACTTCATACTTTCATTTTAGAAAAAGAATATATTACACATTCTACTAAAAATTAGTAATATAAATGTTATAATTACAAGTTAAATAATATCCAAATCAGCAATTGATATATTAGTTATATAAATGTTAAAAAGAAAGCTAAATGAATTAATTTTTTCTTCTTTCTAAAATATTTTGTATATTATTTCAAAGGAAAAAAATTAAATAATATATAATTCCACTTTCAACTATTTGTGGATGAACTTTCATATGAGATATTATTAAAGTTGGTTGAAATAATGGAAAAGGGTTTAACAATTGTATTGATTGAATTTAAAGAGATGTCTTTAACAATTCTTCCACCACAAGTTTAATTAATTATAATTGAATATTGTTTTATAATTAAAGGTGATTGAGTATAGAATTTTTTTAATTAATTTCCAATAAATAACATTCAAAAGATTTACTTTTGTATTGTCAAAGACTATAGTATGTTGACATTTGATAACTGTTGGTACTTTTTTGTTCTTTCAAAAATAAAGAAAAAAGGTATCTTTGATCCATTCAGATTCCAATGCTATGAATATCTTTTAATACAATTTTAGAACCATGGATTATTCTTTTATTGACGATATTATTTTCTTTTAAAATGTAGAATTATACTAACGTCAACAATATATATATATACACGTATCGAACAATATTTTGGACACGAAAGTCAATAGTTTCACCATTCTTTCTATGGTGAGTCACAAGGAGTATATTGAAAAGCAATATCGAGTTACAGGTAGGAAAATTTGCACATTTGTGATTTGGGTCTTTATACTTAACTTGTTTTTGTAAGTTACGTTTTAAAAATTAATAGTCTATTTGATAGGTAGTTTGAATTCAGTGATCCAAAAATTGTAAATTTTGAAAACGATAATTTTTCGTATTTTCATTGCTTTCAAATTTCATCTTTGAAGGTTAAAAAAAATGGATAAAAATATTAATTCCTCCCAACTAATTCCACTTCTTTTTTTTTTTAGAAAAAAATGATTAGATTGTATTAACTATTCATTTCCTCCCTATTTTACATCTTTTTGTTCTCATTCACGTACTAATAATCTATGGTCGTATTTGTCAATTGGTTGTACGATAGATGTAAAAATAGAGAAAAAAAATTGTCGTATTGATCTACTTTATCGTCTCAAAATTTATTTCTTTCAAAAAAATTTTAAAAATATTGTAAATATCATAAGTATAAAAAATAAATACAAAAATAAAAAATTTATTAATGATAGACACGGAGAGAATTCTATAAGTTTTTATAAAATTTCACTCATAAACATTCATAGAATCAATTTATTTTACTGTACTTCGACACACTAAAAAAATTTGAGATTTTGAATTTGATCGTGTACGTACTGCTAATTCCGTCTAGTAAGGGATGTGACCCACTTTTTCATGTACTATGAAAAGAGAGAAAAAAAAACCATTGATGGGAGATGGAACATAATTAAAATAAAATAGTATACTAATAATTACTATAAAAAAAAAGGAAGATACTATAATTGATGAGTAGTTCAATTAGAAGACAATTGAGATCTAAATGAATTGATTATAAAAAAAGAATCTAAGATCCCAATCTAAATCAAATTTTTGTTGGATAATATTAATGATCAAAACAATTATTGTACATACATTCATCAAAAACAAATATTACTATCATTATACAATTTGTAATTCCCTTTCTATACAACCTTATATTTATACCCTTTTTTTTTTCTTTTTAGAATAACATTACATTTATACTTTTTTTTTTAATAATTACATAACTTTATTAAAAGGAAAGTCGCTATTTATGGAAGTTTATTGAAATTATGGAAAAGGATTTAGTGATTGAATTGATTGAAATTTATATATATAATATTTATATTTAATTACTCTTCCACCACATTTTCAACTCTCCTTTTTACATGTATCAATTATAGTAAAATTTATAAAATTCTTCCTTACCCATTTAAATTATATTTTTTCTATCTATAAGAATTTTTTGTTTTTTTCTTTAACTCCACTTTTTTATTTTTTTTTATTTGTCTAGTCTTTATAAAATGTATAATTAACTGCTAACGTTCAAAATTCAAATAATAAAAAAAAAAAGATAAAATTGTTATCAATTTATCATTATTTTTGTAGTATAGCAATGAACCTAAATAAATGGTAGAGTTTATCGTTTATCGTAAAATTATTTATTTGAGTATTGTTTAGAATAGATCCGACTAATGAAGAAAGGAAGAATCCTAACAACACAATTGGATTTTCCAATCAATTTTCACTTAAAAGATGCGTCTAGTAAGTATTACAAGGACAAAAAGAAAGAAATCATGTTTACCTGAATAGTTTTCAATTTAGTTTTGAAATAAGTGTGTCTCCAAAGGAGTGGTACAGAAGGGAAAAGAAAGTTTTGTTAAAACGTTTGAAAGTTAGAAGTTAGAAATGGAAATTTTAGGTGTTAGAAGTTGGGAAGTGGAATAGAGTTGAATGTTAGGAGAAATGATTAAAAGAAAAAAAGAAAAAAAAGAAGAAAAAAAGAAAAGAAAAGTGTTTTTCAGAAGTGAAGGTTTAGAGCAGAGGGAAGGGTATGGTTATGAGCTGCACACTGACATACCCTCTCAGAAATTGCAACACCAATTTTGACTTCTTCCCCAAGTCTCAATTTTGTCAGAAACCCCCACCCCGCACCCTCCCCTCTTTCTGTTTTTTTCCTTTCACTTACCTCTCTTCATTCTTCTAATTTAACTCATATTACTTTTTTATTTTAACTTAAATTGGATTCTTCGGAAAGTAATTTTATAATTTACCGAAGGGTAATTAATTTGGTGGTAAGAAGAAGAGGAGAAAGCAGGAGGAAGAGAGGTGGGGTTTGTAAAACTACTTTTTCATCACATCCTTTCCTGTTTTCCCTGCCCTACTCTCTGCCACTCACACTGCTTCCCAATTAATACTCTCTCTCTTTATAAAATTATTTTATTCAAAATAATACTTTCTTTTTAATATAAATTCTCAACTTCTAGTTTCAAATTTGTACCCATTGTTTCAATTTTTAAGAGGATGTTTTTTTTTAATTAAATACTATCTTTTTAGGGTTAATGGTAATTAATATATCATATTTAAACTATTTTTTTAATATTTAAAATTTAATGTAGTGTAAAGAGAGTATATGAATCTAAACAAATACCTGAAATTATAAATTAAATATAGAAAAAAGAAAAAGAGAGGAAGAGATCCGTTTTAGTTATTGTATTTGAAAAGAAGACAACTCCTTCCATCCTGTTTGAGTTTGAGATTTGCGAAACCCTAATTCCCATTTGAAAACTAATTTTTACTAAAGCAGGATTTAGCTTGACATTTTAGTAAAACTCTCGAGGCCATGATATACACAAAAATCCAAAGAACAAAAATTAAAAGGTGAAAAATGAGAATCATAAACAACATAAATTTAAAGAATATTGTGGAATATACATTGTGTACATTGTGAGAGTGTGTGTGTGTGTGTGTTTTTTTTTTTTTTTTTAATTTCACTTTTTCCAAAAAAAAAAATTAGGGAAAAAAAGTTAAAGGAATGCCTTTTTTTTTTTTTTGATTTGGAAAAAAGTAACCCAATTTCTGTCCCTTTCTTTCTCTTCCCCTTACTCCTCTGTCATTGTGTCTTCTAATTTCTTCTCCCAAAACCCCAAACCCCCATTTTCTTCTTCTTTTCCATTTTTATATAAATAACCCTCCCCCCCTCTCTCTTTTCTTTCAACTTCAACCCCCCCACCATTCCTCACTCACTTTCTCTCTTTCCAATTTACAAACCCAACCTGCTCCTGCTGCTGCTGCCTCTTCTTCCATGGAGGTATCTCATCAATCTCTATTAACCAACCCTCATTTCTCCTCCTCCTCTTCTTCTTTTTTGTACTTTATATTTATTGTGTTTTTTCTTTTCTCTTTTTTTTTGGTTGCATAGGATTACTACTACCGGAGAAACTACATTCCCAGCTTCGGTAACTGGGAATGGAACGACCATCTCCCTTTCTCCCACTGCTTTGAATCTTCTAGAATCGCGGGTTTCCCTCACGACACCGATCTCTACGTCGCCGGCGATCTCTACGAGAATGACGTGGTTACCCCAGCCATGATCGTCGTCCCTCGCCCCAGGGTCCGTTCCTCTTTTTCAACTCTTATTCTATCATCATCATTATTTATTAATTCCATTCTTTTAAATCACATTTTGTTGTTTATTTCTTTCAATGTTAAAATACATAGAAGCATAAAAATATGATTAAAGATTTAATTTAATGTTTTAGTAATATTATTTACTTTTGAAAAAGAAAAAAAAAAGAAAGGAAAGTGATGATAATGAGTGGATCCACATGCTTGCTCTTACATTAAGCATGCTCATAACCTTTTTTTTACCTTTCAATGTACAAGAAAAGGAAAGGCAAAAAAAAAAAGAAAATCAAGTGCGTGATAGGCACGTGACATTACATTTAATTAATGAATTATTTATAAGACTAAGTAGAAGGAGGAAGGGAAGGAAAAGGGTAAAAAAGAAAAAGAAAAAGACTTTTGGAAAAATGAATTAAAAGTTGTTGGCGGGTGATGCAGAGGAAGCGTGACAGACAGGGGAAGCAATCAAAGAAGGAGAAGTGGGGAAGCCCAAGTAATGGAATGAGTCATAATTATTCAACAAAGCCAATGCCAAAGCCCGTTGATGAAGATTTGTATAAAATTTCTCCTGACCTCCTTGCTGCCAAGTCCAAAAAGGTCTTTTCACTTTTCCCCTTTTCTTTTTTAAATTTTAGATTCCACTTTAATACATTTTCCCCTTCATTAACTTCACTTTTTCTGGTAACAACTTGGTATCAATATTTCCTTCTCTATTTTTTTTTTTCTCTTTTGTAATAAAAGATAATACATTAAAGAGGTTTCACTTTGAGTTAAAGATGGTATTTCTTCGTTTGGATTTTGACATTACATAACCTTATTTATTCAATTGTTTTTAGAGAATTATTATAAATGGCAAAATTATTGAAAATATTTACCATAGATCTGATACATCTGGAATTTTACGAAAATGATCCATTTTTCTTCAACATTTTTGTAAAACTCTACTAGAAAGATGATGGTAAGTTTTGGGTGTCATTAGAATGGTTTAAATTTATTTGAAATCTAGAGAGAAAAAACAAAAAAGATACAAAAGTTGAAAATAAAACTTCTTGTTAATACTTTTCTTTAAATTTTGTTTATGGGTTATGAACTTATGTATGTATTTAATTATAAATGGTTTTTCTAATGTATATATGTTTATTTATGCAGAAAAGAGGGCTGAGTTACATAACAAATTGCTTTGTGCCAACTTGTTTGATTTGATATGATTTGAAGAAGAAGAATGAAGGGGAAAAGAAGATGAAGATGATGAAGATGAAACTAATGGGAGAATGAAATGAATGTATATTTTTCTTATGAAAAGAACAGAGAGAGAGAGAGAGGCCAAATAGTACATAATCTTTTGGGATGTTTGGTTATCAAATTCATAATTATATATAATATATTTATCACCAAAAAAAAAAAAAAAATTATCATAGAGAGGTGCTGATTTTTAATTTTTATTTTTGAGAGTGTTTTTTCTTTCTTTTAAAATTAGAGGGGAGAATTAATTGTACAAGGTTCTCCCATTGGTTACTATGTTTACCTTTGGATGTGTAATGAATATTCTATATTTCAAAGTAAAAGACCACCACCTTTATTGGGCCTTCCATTTCACTATTATTTCTCTTTTTTTGGATTACATTTGGACCTATGAAGAATATGCTTAATTAATTCTCACTCTATCCTTTCAATATATTTTAATGCCATTTATTTTTATTTACTTTTAACCATCTTTATACAAAATAATTAATATTTCTTTTTCTAAAATTTGAGTAGTACATGGTGTAAAATTAGCACCTAAAAATTTAAATATCATTTTTCTCTCTTATTTAAATAGCACTTATTTTATAATTTTCTGATTTATACAGTGCCATTTGTTTTCAATTAACCAATTAAAATTAAAACCAAAGATATTATTTGAAATAAAAATGCTAGAAAACAATGTCTAGTGAGAAATTAGAAAAATAAAACCTAATAAATTATTATTATTATTGTTGTTGTTTTTACAGTTTTGGCTTTCTTTCAAAAATGAAAAAAAAATTAAACTTTTGATTTCTTTCAATTTCAATGAATTAGCGACTAATTTTAAAAAAAATGTAAACTGATTAATTTGAATAAAATAAAATAAAAAAAGAAACAAGTTTTGAACAAAAACACAAATTAAGAATAGAGTAATATTCCCAAAGTTAAGCAGTTTCAACCATAAATAAACTCTAATACATGTTTAGTGTATAAGATATATGTTTTATAATTCATTACATATGGTAGATGAGAACTTTTTAATGATCCTTATAGCTAATAAGTTGATCTATTAAAAAAAAAAAATAGAATGCAATAACATATTAGATATAAAATTGAATTTTGTCAACGTTAATCTTTTAATTTTTTATTTAATACGTTCATAGCTTTTTAAAATATTTACTGTATCGAGTAGGAGCCTATCGACGTGCAAAATGAAAACTTATAAATTTATTTAGTGCTATTTAAAGTTGAAATATTTAGTAGTTATAAGTTTAATTAGAGATACACTAAATTTGGAAGGACTATGCTTATAGTTTAATTTGAAAACCAAATTAGTTCTATTTATAATTAACATGACTTTCTAACTTTCTTAGAGGTCTGAAGTTTAATCTCCACACGTTGCTCTTTTTATATCAAAAAATAATTTATTAATATATAATATATAAAAAAAAGACCGTTTTGGTTAATTAGTAGATCGATCAATTTAAGTTTTTGAAAATTATAAAAAAAATGTGTTGTCGGTTTGGAGACGAACCAAACCTCTCATGGCTCTATCAATTATGGTAAGTGGCTCGGTCTCTAAATAGTATTATAATATTGTAACAAAAACGAAGGTTGGAATTATTTAGGTATTAAAGAAAAATGAAAGAGATGGAAAAACAGGTTGAAATTAGAGTGAGAAATGTAGCGATGAAGAAGAGAGGTTTGAAAAGGAGAAGTGAGAGAGAAAAAAAAAAGAATATGAAACTCTCTGTCTTTCTTCTTCAAATGGGGAATCCATCAAACCCTTTTTCTTTCTTCAATTTTGGGACCAAACCTAACCTATATTTTGACTTTTTCTTCTTCTTCATCCTCTTTTCTTTTCTATGCCTTTCTTCTTTTCCCATCATTACACTACACATTAATCAATTCAATCTTACAAAAACTTTCATACATATAACCATAATGCACTCAAACACTCTTTTGAATCTAATCAAATCCCTTTTTCTTTTTAATTCAACAATCTATTCTTGTTTCTTCAAAAAAAAAAAATGATAATACAATTTACTTTCGATTAAATAGTAAATTCAATCTATATGATTTTAAACATTAAAGCTTAATTCGTATGATTTGGTGGACGTTGTAAATGGTGTTTTGATTAGCATCAACTTATACAAACTATTAATTGGTTATGTATATAATTGTTCACTCCCTTTAATGTGTTTTTTTTTGTCATCATTACATTACTGATTAATGAATTGAATATTTGTATACAATCATGATGTGTTTAATTGACTTTGTAATCTTCTTAAATCTTTCACATAACAATAATAATGCACTCACAACATAAAACATAAACTTTTGAATCTTATAAAAACCTTTCTTGGGAATTGAAATTGATTCAAAAAAAGTAATATTAATTGGAACCCAATGAATCACATGCCTCACTTGTAAATTCCAAAATGAAACCTACCTACCCTACTTTTATCTTCTATCTACAACTTACTTTTTCATATTATATCTATACACATCTCTTCTTTAATCTATTTCTAATATACCCATCCTTACTTCTCTTCAACTACTTCTAACAGTGAAGATTATGCACATTGATAGTATAGTTAGTTGTTATCAATATTTGATTAATGTGAGACATCTCGTTTCATTCTTGTATCTTTTTTTAATTTAAGTTTTATAATTAATTTGAACATGACTTAATTGATTAAGATATGAAAGATCCAATCTCATGTTGTTGTTGAATGAATATATATATATAAGTAAAGGGTTTGAGGGAACCCTACAGATTGACTTTGTTGCTCTTCTTCATCCTTTTTCATGTCTTTCTTCTTTAGCATCATTATGTTACACATTAATCATTCAATATTTTCACACAATCATAACTCTATTTTACTCGCTTTTTAATCTTATATCAAAACTTTCACATAACAATAATGCACTACTTTTTTGGAGATCAAACTTATAATATATATATATATATATATAGCTTCTCAATTTGAATATATATATATATATATTCTCTTTAATAAAGACTGTGGGATGGATGTATTAATTTTCAAAGTGGGACAACATAAAAATGAACTTTTACAAGTCTTTCTTGGCTAGGTATCATTACATTTCACATTAAAATCAATTCAATATTTTCACATATAATGATGATGCACTTATAGGACTTTTTAATCTCTATAAAAACTTTCACATAACTATAATTGCACTCAATACACTTTCTTTTTTTCTTTTCATTTTTTTATTTATAAAATAATTATTTTTTGGGATTTTAAATTCATACAAAATATTCTTTTTAGAACCTAGTGTGTCTCTTTGGATTTCTCCATTATAAGTTTCTTGTTGGAATTAATTAGCCTATTTTTTTCATTTATATATATATTTACACACAGATAGAGGTAGTTTATTGTTTATATTTAAAAATAAAAAGTTAATATATCATTTTTAAATTTTAAATTTAGTCACTAATATTAGTTTATTGTTGTTTTTTTATAATAATTTGTAACTTATAGTTTTTTCCCTCTAAATTTTAAACACTTTGTTCATATCGTTTTCTATAAAAGCTATTGTTATTATTATATAATTAGTTTTGCTAGAAGAGACTAAAATTAATTTGGACTATTAAAAATGAAATTAAAATATAATAAACTTTAAAGTTAAAATAGCATTTTAATCCTAACAATAAAAAAACCTTTTAAAATGATTAAGCATCCATACTAAACCATTGATGACTAAAATTTGAAAGATTTTTCTTTCGCAACATATTTACATTTGAGTGTAATTATTTGTTAGAAATTGGTAACACGACAAAGAAATAATAAGAAGCAAGATCATAAATGGTCATTTCTTTCCTTTTCACCTTGTTTCTTGAGGTGCTTTTTTCGAATAAGAGAATCAATATCCTCTGCAAAATCTACGACTCAGACATTGTAAAAATAAAAATTTTGTTATTTATTTAGATGATTGGGAGAAAAGAATTTATTCGAAAGGGAAAGGATGGAAAGAAGATAGAAAAAGAGAGAATTGAATTTAAAAAATGGTGTCTGAAGATTGAAAGTAAAGCAAAATTTGTTTGTAGTAATATTGTAGAATGCAATTGGGGCATTGGTTTTTGTCATATTGGAATGGTTTTTCAAGAACATATTAATTATGAGAAGTTGTCTTTTGGTGAAAGAGTCAATGGTTTTTGCATATTTCAAAGTGATAATTCCAATCCTCTTTGTTTGTTTCCTTTTTCTCATTTGTCACTTTCTCTTATTCCTTTTGGGGTTTTCTCACAAAAAACAGTATATTCTTCCCTTTTGTCTACTCATCAACTCTTTTTTTTTTTTTGGGGAGAAAAAATTAAATAAAGTAAAGCTGTAAAAAAAAAAAAACAACAAAAATCCAAAGGAAAAAAGAGGTATGATTATGTGTTTTTTTCTAAAAAAAATTGAATATGTTTGTGGATAATTTTATGTTTGGCTTTCAGTTGCCTAATTTTTGACATATTGATTGAATTTTAAAAATATGTATATGTGGTTATTTGGTTGTCTTTATTTGAATAATATATTTCTCATTTGCAAAACCAATATAAATATATATATATTTATGTAGAGAAATAAAAGATTTATGATAGATATTGCCCTTTTATCAGTCATTTTCAGCACCTATGTTATGTCACCATTTCTATTCCATGATTTTCAATTTCCTTCTTCTGTTTTTTTATATTATATTATGTTAAATTTTAATTTATATGACATAAAATTACATATTTGACCTTTCGATTTTGGTCATATGTTTTTTGGGGCTACTATGTATTGTTACTCTGAACAGATGCACTATTGATTCAATTATAGACGATGATTTGACACGTAAGAAAGTAAGTTAACTATTTGAAATAAAATTACCACTAAAAAGAGGAATTTTATCATCTTACCATTTTTTGGTTCGTTTTATTCTTATTTTATCTATTTAACTTATTGTCTAAAAAGCTAAATAGCAATATATGCTTTTTATTTCTTAACGTTAATGATGTGTCACATCGTTAAATACTTAAAAAAATTGTTTGAAGTTTAGAGATTAAATCTTATATAGATTGTCTATATTTGGTTGAATTTTGCTATTATATCAACAACAGAACCGTGTCTATCATTGTTATATTTTTTATTTTAAAGTATGTAATCAGTTAGCCAAAATGAGTATTGTTTGAAGAGCTTAGGAGCAGAGGAGTGGCATTGAGTGAAGAGCCAAATTTGGTAAAATCTCAAGCACTCCTTAACAACTCTCAAGTGGAACTATTATATAATTGAATATTGTGATTTTAACACTGCGAAAACAGATCGATTGTGTCACAAAAAAACCTATAACCTTCCTTTTGCAATTAAGCATCCCCCGAGGTAATGTATTGTAAAGAACAGTTTACATACAAATAAAGCAATGGAAAAGAAACTCTATATACACAAACTGTGTTGACTACTAAGCTTGCATGGCTCTAACTCGAGCAGTCAGTTCACGAACTTGACTCCTGAGACGTTCAGGATTGCAAAAGAAGTCAACGAAAACTCTACGTTGTAGCCCTACTTCCTGAGAATGATGTTTGACAATCTGCATTGCAAAGTAGAACCAAAGTCAGACCTGCTGAGACTGTAATGTGTATGGAAGTGCAAGGATTGGAATGTTTTATTCAACATTGTTTTCACATTTTTCATAAAAGTAGGAACAGAAATCATTGCTGATATTCCGAGTTTGAAAGCTGATTATATATTTTGAGTTCAACAGAAGTGGGGACAAGTGGAAGGTGAGGTATGCCTTAACTAGATGAACTATTTTCATATTGGCAAAAGCTTAATCTTAAATTTGGTAAGAAGATGTATTTCTCCTACATTATATGTTTGTTAATACTAGGACCACCTGCACTAACATACATTTTCTCAAACATCCAAAAGTCACAACAAAAGCTAGACACTAAGACCTTGTTTGATAATCATTTGATTTTTAGTTTTTAGTTTTCTTAAAATTAAGTCTACAAACACTTCTTTCATCTCTAGAAGGCAAGTCATGTTTCAAAATTTTAAAAAGAAAAGTAATTTTTTAAAAAAAGAAATTATTTTAAATGACATAAAATTTCTAAAAATATTTACAAATATAACAAAAAATCATAATCGATATGTGATGAACCACAATAGACCAAGATAAACTATTGTAAATTATGATATTTTGCTATATTTTGGTTCATTTGGCTATATTTGAAAATACTCTTTAAAAACTTGTTTTTGTCTTTGAAATTTGGCTAATAGTTAAACTCATTTTACTGAAGAAAGATGCAGATTATTGTAAAAAAAAAATTGAGAGAAATAGACTTAATTTTCAAAAACTAAATGAACCTAACTTTTGCAAATCAGGAATTCACAAATCAAAATAAAACAGAATAAATAAACCAAATCCTTTAGAATGACCGAAGAGGGAAGGAATATCAGTTATTAGTTATTAAAACCGTTTGTAAAGCATAAAATATTCCACATATCTAATGACAAGCAGATATTATTATTATGCAATTCACATAGCTAACACATTTATTTGATTGACATAATAAAAAGTTTGTAGACTTTGAACAAACAGCATAGATAATTCTTTTGGTAAATAAAAGTGAAAAATCATGAAAGAGAGAAGCAAATTATTGTTTCAAAGATTACCTCATTCTTTTTACAATGCTCCAAGGTAACTTCTTCAACTGCAGAAGATAGTTTGGCATTTATCTTTTCCATCTCATCCAGCTCTTTCATTAAGGCCTAGAACAAATAAAATATCTATGAAGGACAATTGTGCAAAAATAAATATACATCACAGCAAGAAAGACAATCTAAACACAAAAGGTAACAAACTAATTAAGGAAGGCATAGTTAACAATAATATGATAGATCAAGTTGACTTGGACGACTGCAAAGACAAATAAAAAATCTGAGCGTTACATTCTAATGTTTTGAAAAAGAGAAAACTATGTTATCTTATCTGTGTATCCAATGACTCCAACCAGTTTCATACAAGAATAACTAAACTACGCATTTGATATGAGCAATCCTTGCAAGAAACTATTATGATGAAGACTAATACCCGTGGAGTCAGTAATGGTTGTGCAGTTGTAGAAGAGGCAAAGAGTAATTGCTGCAAACTTTGAATAAGAGAGCACCTACAATTAATAATAGAAAGAGTCATTTATTGATAAATAAAAGTAGCATTCATATGTATAAAAAAAACATGAAATGGAAAGGAATATGGAATGAATGAAACACATTAACCAAAATCTAAAGCAGACCGGTTGGTCATAAGATCTTTCAAAACTGGACAATTCTTACAATGAAAAGAGCACATGGTAACTCAGCATGTGGCCATCACCAATATACAACACACAATCCAGACTGGTAGGTCATAAGAAATTTTAGAAGTTTACAAAAATTTTAAAGGTGGAAGTCCGAAGAATAGACCAGATTTTTTCATGTATCAAGTCCATAATCTCTTATACTCACGATATACGACAGTAGCACAATGAAAATCCTTTTTTACCTCAACTAGCTCTGCGTTCTAAAAATTGTATACACGTCCAAAAAATAGTTTTCTGAAAAATTCTTGCTTACTTGAAAATTCAGCTAATAAAGGCTAGCTCCACACCATATCTTGACCTTCATTTCAACAGCTTCTCCAATTGTGAAAGCCGTCAGAGCATGAATTATATTGGAAAACACTCTTCAAACACCAATGCTAGATTTCAAGACTATATAGATGGTCACCAACAGTCTTCAACCAGTGACCAACTGTCATTTGTTGAGCATTCTTGTTGTATTCCTTGTCAAAGGACGGAGGAACAACTGGACAGTCTATTTTGGAGTTGCGATTATGCACATGCTATTTGGAAGTTTTTCTTGAAGATGTTTGGCTTTAAGTTATCCCCACGTGGTTGTTAGGTGATATGATCAAGAAGGTCCTCCATCTGCCTTTTAAGGGGAAAGGGATATTTTTATGGATGGCAGTGTGTGCAATTTTATGGTGTATCAGGAGAGTGGAACGAACTTTTAGATGGATAGGGAGGGACCTTCTTGTTGTGTGGTCCCTTGTGAATTTTAAGAAGCGTTTGGAGAGCTAAGTTGGTTATTATAGTTTGTGTTTAGTGGAGAGCTAAGTTAGTTATTGTAGTTTGTGTTCAGTGGAGAACTAAGTTGGTTATTAAAGTCTGTGTTTAGGGTCCATATTATTTTAACTTGGGGTTACGATAGTCTGCATTTGGGATGCAATTTATTTCGGTACGAGTAGTAAATAGTAAACACTATAATAAAAAATAAAGAGGGAGAAAGGATATGGAGTAGGCTATAATAGCCCACTCCACCAACTTGAAGTTGGGGCCAAATACCACATCTTTGTTTCTCTCTACTCTCTAGGCATCAATGACAGATTATTTTTGTAATTATTCATTAGATCTTATTTGGCTTGATAGGAGACCCTTCCCTTAGGGCCCTCCCTTTTGTAGGTTTTTTTTTTTTTTGAAAAAAGTATGGATGGCCACGTGTCATTTATTTGGTCCATTAGACTTCCATTGCTTCTTTTGAATATTATTCAAGTGCACAGAAAAACTTAAGGCGTGACAGATATATGGATTTGACAGTCTTGTATGTAAAGGAATAAGATACTGACAGATCATTGATGCATCTGTTTCTGTCGCCCGGGAGGGAGTTTTCAAGATCAGATTGAAGGGTTCTCAAATCTGAATGAAGATGAGATATCTGTTGAATAATGCCGGGAGCAGACACATATGTTGATACTCCAGCCTGGATATCTGTACAAGTCAATTAAATTGTTAGAGCAAAGCAAACCCTCTTCAATGATTAACCTACGAGAAGAAAATTATTTTAAAAGGCACCAAAAAGGCAAGTTATTGGTTACAATGTCCAAGCAAATCTGTTCTAGTCCTGACAAATAAGCCTAGAGATAAACAATGTAGCACGAACATTCCAGTTCCAACCATAGAATACTCTGAATCAGATAGTCAAATCCTATGTAATTTCTTTTTTTTAAGAACAACTTTCATTAAGAAGAAATGAAAGAATACATGGACATAAAAAACCAAGCCCACAAAAGAAAGGGAATCGCCTACAAGAAGGGACTCCAGATATATATAATCGGGTCAAAGGGTAATTACAATCTTCTGTAATTGTAAATGACATTAAATGCAATATTAATGTTACAGTACATATATGTATTATTATGGATAATTGTCTGTAATCGTAATTGTGCAGCTTATAGTCCCATTCTGTAATTGGGTGTGATTCGTATTTTTTGGGCTTATTTTTGTACTACCCTTGTACGCCCTTTCATATTTCTTAATGAAAGTTCGGTTTCTAAATAAAAATAATAATAATAAACAAATAAATAAATAATTCAATCATCTCAATTTAATTCCAAAAAAAAAAAAAGAGAGAACCAAAAAACATGCACCCATTTATTTAATCGATAACCCTGTTTCCTTTAGAAACCACGTTCTCCAGTTCAGATAAGATGCGAAATTTTATGCTAATAGACCAGCATTGAATTTAACTGTGAATATTAAAATGGAAGATTATCCTTACTTGAATGTATGCTTAAAAGATCTCTGACACCATGCAGAAAACTATCGCGATCATCAACTGCACCTTGTTCTTGTACATCTGAAGCAGCTTGAATCAGTGCCAGGCAACGACCCTGAAGTGGCATAAACAATAATCATGGAACACTCAAACGGTGAAACTAGCATCTGCTCCAGACTAGAGTTTGGTTAATTCATAAAGAAAGCAGTCTATCAAATTAATTAATTAGCAGTAGAGCTAACATCAAGGGAAAATAATTGTTAACTAACTCAGACTTTATATTTGTTCGTAATTATATTATTTTCAATGAGAAATATGTAAACAGAACAATTTAGATGTGTGATAAAATTAAAGCGAAAAAGATTATTTCATTATTGCAAAACAAATATTAAAAGATGAGGTCAATACCACTCGTCCCTTGGTGGCTGACAAATATGCTTGAAGTTCTGACTCTATAACCTTAAGCAATGAATATGCTCCAAGCATGTTCTTCTTTTCCACTTGACAAGCTATTTTCAGGAATTGATGCCTAGCAAGCTGATTGACCAGATGACTGATGAACTGTAAAATGAAATTAATACTGTCACCAATGCAACACGTGTTGAAAAGAAGTCCAACTGTAACCACAGAAACACAACCATTGGAGGTACAATGTGAAACTCATATGATGAAACAAATTTTGCTTCAGGAATAATTAAGTTTCATCATTAGTTTTATAACCACAGAAGCATAATTGAATTAATTTTCCAGACGTCCATCCTTTAAGCAACACAGGTATCAATTTCTTTCACAAATCTCTCCAGACATGTCCCAAAAATTTGACATTTTGTTCAGAAGACAATCATTGGAGGCCACTGAAATATAGCTCTTGTTTTGAAAAAAGAATGAGTTTTGACTCAGAAATCGATAGTTTAAGTCTAGATTGATGCTGTTTAATAGGTAGGTACAAAAATCGGATTATTTAGATCTTAAATAAGCCTAGCTCCTTTTTTAGCCCACCCTTTGTCAACGTGTGGCTAGAGCTCTTCCATAGATTTGTGGATAGAAAGAAATCAGAATATGCAACTAAACATAAAAACATATAGATATAAATCTGAGTTTTCCAAATTATAGCCTCAAGTTGGAATCTCCACCACTTGTTGGACACTGCAGATTCTTCAGCGAGGGATCCCTCCTCTCCCAGACTCTAGATTGCATTTCTACCTTTTGCTCTATTTCAATACATTCAGGGACATACACAATAAACATTTAATGTTTTAAAATATATAAATAAATACAACTCTGTCCAACCCTACTAACAAAATTTAAATCATCAACAGACAGCAAATTCGACTAACATAAATCTGACCAACATAGTAGACATAGTAGTCTGATGGGAACCAGAGTTTGTATCTAACTTCAGTAATTGATCGTATTGAGTATAATACCTCGTTACAATATCAAAACAATATTCGAATGAATTGAGAAGATCTCAATTCCCAAACTAGGGCTTCTATTGCTATCCCATCTCTCAAGGATGAAAACAGTAAGCAACTAACACTCCAAAAATGATAACTAACTTTCCCTCTAAAAAATAAAAGACTATTTATATGTGCCCTAACTAATTTTATTTATTGCTTTCGAGCCTCCCTCTCTTCCGCATGTGTTAAGTCTTCTTTCTTCTTCTACTATATAGATGAATGATAGGGGGTCTATCATAGTCATTGAGGCTGGTAAAAGAGTTGTAAAGTAACTTAAATACAATGTGTCTCAACCCCAACGTGCTCACCCCATATTTGCAAATTAGTGACACTAGCCCAAACACTCCAATAATAGAAACAAAAAATACAAACAAAATAAAACATAAATTTCAAACCCAACTAATAATCCATAAGCACATACTTCAAGATGTTTCAAGCCAACCATAAGTTCATGAAAAAAAAAGGCAACTAGATCTTGTAAGGTCTAAAGTTTCATCAATACATAATTGTAGATATTGAGCATACCACTTTCTGTCTATCAATGTAGAACTCCTGACGCATGACCTTCAAATCATAATCTCCTAATTGAATTAATGTGAAGCTACATCAGAATCATTGATCATGATGATGATGATCATAATAATATTATAATCATAATAATCCAACATCTTTTAAAAAGAAAACCACTGTAGCTTTGTACCTTGTAAAATATATGTGTCTTGCAATTGAGCCAATTCCCAGCACAGATCAGGAATTGTCTGAGGGATAAAAGAAACTAGATAAGAATTACAGAATCAACATATATCATAAGAATTAAACAATCAACATATACAGTTCTGCACCATAATATAAGATTAGGAAGAAGCCATCAACTATACTGAGAAAAAGTATGTTTCTTGTTTATAATAATAATAATAGTAATTTTTTTTATTTAAAACACACACATAGACACTTATATCATATGATCTACCATAAGCTTTTTGAATAGTACAGTTACCACAGAAGAAAAAGAAACGTCCACTGATTAAACTTAAGAATCGAGATATGAGACATGAAGCTATTGAGTAAATAAATCTCAATCGCTCACAAATTCTAATAAATATTAGTACAAAGGATTCTCCGAGATGTACTCTGGGAGGTTGGTTGTAGTTCATAAATCAAGGAAGAAATTAAGAAAATTATTTGCCAAATACTGATAGTGCATTAGTACATAAGAATTAGCTCTGGTAATGAAAAAAAAAAGTCATGGTTTGACTAAAGTTTGACTTAAATAGTCTCGGATATTATTAAAATTGAATGAGTTAATTCCATCCCAAACTGAGCTGATTGAAGGTAAAGCTTCTTGAGGTAGACCCTAGAAACCCAAACACGATCACCAATCAAAAAGACCAACCATCTAAAAATAGATTAACATACAACAAAAAGAATGACTATGATCTAAATTGTAATAAAACTGCATGAGAGCAATCCAACGAATAACAGAGGACAGCAACGGCAAAAGAACTAGAGGCTCAATTCATGTACAAAGACAAACCTCAGATAACAATTTCTCCTCTTTATCATAGAGATTTGAAAGCTCCCCAACCAGTTCAGAATGCTTTCTCCTGTGAAAATAAGCATCATTTAGATAATCCAGTAAATTATCCAACTTCAATCTTCAAATTTCAAATCTGTCATCTGTTCAAGACATAAAACGTTTGACAACAGAATTTTAGGATGCCAAAGTAATACACTTTCTTCACCACAAAAAGACTAAAAATACAAATTCAATCCAAAATCTTCCCAATTCTCTAATTAGTCTTCAAAAATAAGTTTACATAGCAAAACCCTATAAAATTTGAGAAATATTTCAGTGTTCCTCATTCAAAATTTGAGTCATTCCCAACTATGGAGGATTGAAATCCATAAATCTTAAAGGACTGGATCATTGGAAGGTGTAGCATAAAAGGCTTAAGATTACTGGATTTGGTAAAAAGTTGTTATGGTCAAAGAACATTACAAGGTTATCTTACCAAAACTAAAAGAGGTTAAAATTAAAAAAGATGATGGTGTTTTAACAGTAGTCCAGCCAACAGTTCTTTTTTTAGCACAACAAATGTGAGGGTATGAGATTTGAACCCCCAACCTCAAGGAAGGAGTATATGTCAATTACCACTAAGTTATGCTTATGTTGATTGTGCTAAACAACCATTGCTAGCAGGTAAGCAAGCATGCCAGGATTCATAGTTCCTGTTGGAATTCTTTCCTTTTTTCTAGGCTTTTTCCTTGTTAGAATCCTAGAATAATTATGGAAAGATTATGGGAATGTATTCCTTATTTTCCTAAATCTTTTCCTTTTTTATTCCATTGTGTACTCTATTTATTCTCCCTTGTACCTATTGCTTTATTCATTAGAAAATAATAACAACACAAACAATCGTGGTTTTTCTCCCGGTACTCGGGTTTCCACGTAAATTGGTGTGAACTCGTTGTCTCTCTTTTCAATAGTTCCTTTACCAGCCAAGGTTGTCAAGAGAACTTTCTGGCAGATTGGAGGTTTCAGCAAGGCACAACAAAAACGTGATGGATGTAACACATTTACAGAACAAATATGATGACGAACAAGTTGTTTCAAATTGGGTTGTTTTTCATACTTTGTCAGGTAAACAAAATGTTTTTCAGAATCTGGGGTTACCTTGTCTTCCATGAATACTAGATGGGTTCATATACTATTTTGTAAATTTTGCTTTCTTTTTATTCCTATTTTTTTTTAAATTGCAAAGTTATCATCCTCGTTACTCATAAATATTTCATTTACTTTCAAGCATTCTTGTTTTCTATAAGGAAAGTAGTGCTCTTCCAACGTTCATAAACCTCTGAAGTCTCAAGACCTTGGAAATTTCTAAGTGGATGGCCTTATCACACAAGCTTCTCTGATAAACCTTGCCTCCAAAAAGAACATATAGTTATGGTCCGTGGACACCTATAATTTCTCAGTAAAATCTATGTTCAGTACCCTAAACCACAAACATGGCACACATCTTCATTTCTCTTTATGACAGAATTTGGAGGGACATCTGCTGAGGACTAAGCAATAACTTCATCGACGCACAGCATATGAATCTGAAGAAGCTCCCCTTTCAAGCTCTTTCTCCTTGTTGTTATCACATGTGTACAAAAAGTTCTGAATCTCAAGGCTACTTGTCCTTTCCTTATGAATTTACTACATCCAATGTCACCATGTCAAAGGGAAAACATGACTAAATATAGACATATAGCTTCAACATGCAACATCAAAGTCACCACTCCTTATGTTTTTACACTTAACATCTCCCCATGTCACCACGTCAAGGGAAGACATGACTAAATTAGAACAATATCATCCTTCTTGTATGGAGAGTTTATAGCAAATGGAGTAAAAAAAAATTAAAATCAACAGTTTCAGACTTCTGTGAAAGTTGAATAGTTGCTTTTGTCTATGAATTAAGAAAACATTCTTTGCTTGAGTTGGAAAAACTTCTGTATTTATTAAATTGTTTATTATCCTTTTTCTTCTTGTTTTGGGCCAAGGGTTTTGACTACTCTGTGTGGGCTTTTAATATATGTTTTATATAGTAAAAACAAATAAATTAACGAAAACATGTGCTATAGCACAAGCAAAAAATAGCAAATTGGAAATGAACAAAAATATTTACAGTATATACAATATTTTTTAAGAAATTTTATAAAAGAATAATATAAGAATCCTTATAAACAATCAGAAGTACAACCACAAGCTCTAAAGCTTTAATTTCTGAAGTGAAAACCGCCAAGCCAAAGAAATTATTTTATGAACAATGATGCTTCTTTAAAAATGTTGGCTATTCTTTTATGTTTCCATTGCCCTTATCTAAATTTCGTATCAAACAGTTAGACACAAGCTTAAAAGATCTTAAAGCACAATCAGATGCCCTTTGAAACTGTACCTGAGAGAATGAAGATCAAGATGAATATGGGCTTCATCTGACGTAACTTGTGACTTGAGAACCATTAGAATAGCTTGCTGCTTTGCATTTTCAACCTGAGCTTCGACCCATTGTCTTTCACTTGTCCCAAAACTAAAATGCAAAGACACATATCCCAAATCAACATTAGAATACAATAAATCAACAAAAGAAGAAAACCAATTGATGCACCTCAGAGCCAAATAACAAAAGAGAAACCACATGCAAAGAGAGAGTGTAAGAACTTGATGAGTATAATAGGGCCCTATGAAAGAGAAATTAGCACAAGAGAGAAACAACCAATAGCCCTCAGCCATGATGGATTTCTCAGAATCTAATACACAATCATTTATCATAACAAATACTGGAACAGTAAAAGCATGGTCCAGATGATGGACGTGGAAACTGTGTCAATGGTATTTAAACATGCCTAGGCATTAGTGTCTTGTTACTTATGAGTTCTGAAGAAAGAAGAAGAAGAGGATGAGGTTAGGTATCAACAATAAAATTAGCAAATCTCATAAAACTGTAAGACTATCCTTTGAGGAAAACCATGCCCCAGATTATGTAAAAACATGCATGATTTGAAGTCCATGTGTAAATCTTATGAATCATGCTTTAAAAAATTTCCACATTACCAAGGCTAATGAACTAATAACTTCTTGACCCCAAATAACCACTTAGGAATAAAGCATTAAGAGCAAGCAAGTAATGCACTTGGCCATAAGGATAAGAAATAAATACATCGAACGTAGCCTTTGCAACTCAGATACACGTTGATGATGGGATGTCTCCAAATCTGCAAGGAGAAAAACCAAACAATCTGGAAATCAATCACAAGTGCATTGAAAGTCAGACTCGGATCACTCACCCTTCCCTCCATCGAAAGAACGACATTTTGCCAAAATGATGGAAAAACCACAATTTTAATTAATTGGTTTAAATTTATAAAACATCATACAGTACTACAGAAACCTGAAGTACCAGGGAAATATCAATAAGAACAAGAAAGGGAGAGCAAGATGATCAAACAATATAAATTACAGTGATGTTTACCCTCCACTTCACTTTTTTTCCCTTTGTTGGTTAAATCACCAATAAACCCAGTAGCTTAAACTAATGGGCAATTATTTCAATGCACTTTGACATGCCCCGGTTATGGCCTCAAAGTTTTGTAGAAGACCCAATAAGTAAAAATTAATGTTAATCGAGATTGTTAGATACTATATTAAATCTTCCTCCACCCATCAGCTTAAGCTTTTGGGTGAATTGGTGATTTAAGATGGTATCAGAGCAGATGGTCCAAAAAAGTCTTGTGTTCAAGCCCTTATGTTGTTGTTTCCTCCTTGATTAATGTTAATTTCCACTTGTTGGGACTTTCTTCATATTTCAAACCCACAAGTGAGAAGCAGTGTTAGATATTATGTTAAATTTGCCCCACTTGTTAGTGATTTAAGAGAGATAAAATGACATCACAAAAGCTTCAACACAAGACCTCATATACTATGTTAAACTATTGTGAACTCAAAAGTTTAAGCTAATGGGTTAGTGGTAAATTTAATACTTTCAATTCTTTTTAACCCTCTTTTTGGGTAAGAAAAAACAGTGAAAGATGAAAAGGATAAAATAAAGTTCACAAGAAATATACCTCTTACTAAGATATTTGACATGTCATCAAGACTCACCCATGAACATTTTGACTTTCCCTCCTCAGCAACTAGTCGATAAGGCCCCTAACCATTATCGCATGACAAAAACAATGAAAGCAAATTAAGGTAGAAATATGATCATACAAAAAATCAAATTTCATCAATATTAACAAAATTAAATATTTTAAAAAATAAATAAAAAGAAAAAAAAGACTAGCATTAAAAGACAATAAGAAAATGGAGAGTAAAAAGGAAAAAATATGTTTGTCCTGTAGGACCTTGAGAAAAAATAATAGCATTTTTAAAGATTTTAAGAGATTGTGGGAAGAACAGTTAGGTCTCTTGCTAGGTTTGCTTCCATTTAGGCATCTTTGTCCAAGGATTTGGCTAACCCCGTTCATCTTGAATCGGAGCTCTTTTTGTATAGTTAATCATTTGGTTCCTGTTATTTGGTTGTTTTTGTATGTCCATTTGTGTTCCATTTTCCACAATGAAACTTGGTTTTCCATTTTAAAAATATATATGTAATTTTTTCACAAAAAGAATCCAACTTATTCTTTAACTTTCATCCTTAATAATTTTGCTAACCTTCATGATAAAAGTAGTAGTATAGAATTACTACATGCAATGGAATATTGCATAAGTGAAAGTTTCTATTTGAAGACAAACAGATAGTAATTTGGTATTAGTGTCCTAGTTATTTCAGAACGTGAAGGGTTCAAGCTTCTGTGTGCTCATGAAGGTATAAACCTCGTGTTCAAATCGGGCAAAACATTCAAGGCTAGAAATTTGAGTCTTGCTGCAAGCCTCAAAGCATCAGCCTCAAAAACCTTATTGAACATTCGTAACTAATACTCCACATCAAAATTAATTAGAAACCTCGTGTCATTTCTTGGCTTGGGATTGAGAGAATCAAATCTCCCTTCCCTTATGTGTGTCACATTTTTGCTCAAAGAAAGTTCTATGTTTCCTTTAAAAAAAAAAGGTGTTATCACATTTTGTCATAAGTGAAATCTCGATGGCCAAAAGTTCCCATCATACAATTTTGAATTCAAAAGATCTAAGATTCAAATCTGCATACCGTGTCTAGTTGTTTAGAAAACCACTGATTTAGCTCCTTTATGCAGGATGAATCCCCAACCAAGTATGGATGAAAGTCGGAATACGCCAAATAAATACCATCCTCTGCGCAATCATTCATATTCATAACTTCAGAAGGAATCAAAGAGACGAAAGAAATGAAAAAAATTTGTTTAAAAAGAATTAAAACTTAAATTATTATCTAAGAGATTGGAACTGTCAATGTTGCAAAGCAAATGGACATGCATGATGCTCAAGCTAAAAAGTGATTAGAATCATTTGTTACAACACGTACAAGGATTGGATACACTTGCAAGTCAGATAAAATAACACAACCAAACGTACCTCTTCTGCAACAATACTACCCATATCTAGCTAGATAGAGAAGACGAATAATAACAGCAATTAGATAAAGCACTCTAAGAGGAGTCTGTAGAAGACATCAGTACAGACAACACCCACGTTAACAAGAGGAGCCTCTAGAAGACATTAATACAGACAACACCCACATTAACACTTTTATTTTTCTTTCCCTGCTTCTCTCCTCCTTCCCTCCCATTTCAAAAACAGCCAAGAAAGATTGGTGATGACATTTTCCTGAGAGACAATGTGGTTTTAAGAAGGGAAATTGTAAAATTCAACGGTATCTTTCTCCTTAAGTACACACATGACATATTTAATAGAGAAAAATCAGAAGAATCAAAATATAAGCTTCAAATGAAACTAATTTAAATAACTGACTAAACCTTAAAGTAGTAGAATAAAAACTCGTCATAAAAAGTGATAGAACAACTAAAATAATACCATCGCCAGAATGATAATGAGCCAACTCTTGGGCTGTGGATGCAATCCTTCCAAGAACTGCATTCATCTAAATTACAACACGAAAAAAAAAAAAAAAAAAAAAGGCATTTTAAGATGTCTTAAAATGAAATAATTCACCAAGTATTTTCAAAGAGGGAAGGTTTACAGTTACAACGGGGGGAGACAAAAATGCCATATAAGATGAAGCCCGATTAAAAGTAGTAAAGAAAATAGACAATAAGTTACGTGGAAACCTGAGTAATGGGAGAAAAACCACAATATGACTTTCTTATTAATTTCTCATATTAACAAAAGATACAAGGGGAAAATAAATAGACAACATGTTTATGATAAAAAAGGAAAGGAAATTAGGTTAAATCCTTCCTTGGGTCCAAGCCCACTAATTCTAACAAGACATTAATTAAAAAATTATGGCACAATAATTTATCTTTAATTGTCCTTTTGCTGCTGCTTGCTGAAAGGACTTGTTAAGAAATTTCAAAATTAATTGGTGTTTCCCCAACAGGGCCTCAAAAGCTTTATTTCAGCTACTGAGCAGGACTCCTTCCCAAGGACAGACTAGACCTCTCTTTTTTTTTTCTTTTGGGTAGAAACAACTTTCATCGAGGAAATGATGAAAGAATACAAGAGCAAACCAAGTCCACCTAAACGCCCCAACTACAAGAAGGGGGTCCGACTAATTAAAATGTTATTGATGGAATAATTACAAAAGGTCTTAAAAATCAAAGCCCATAAGGATGTGTGAAATCAAACCAAAATACCAAATCTCACAAAGATCCCTTACCCTACTGTGAAACACCCGAGATTGTCCCTGTCTCCTCGAACATCTCAAACAATAGCAGACACTCCAACAAGCCCCAAAAAAACACCTTTTCTCTTTAAAAGGGAGATTGAGAAGGAGCTCCTCAATCATCACTTGAACACCTATGTCCAGCATGGCTGACTCCTAATTCGTGCATAAGAGGACAGGCTAAAGCTCTTTGATAATTGGAAACCTTTTTGATAATCCAATGGCATTGGGGATCTTTGAAGTGAGCAAAATGATAGTGTTTAGATGGTTGGAAAGATGAGCGAAATAAACCACCTGTTGGCTTCTTTGGAAGGAAAAAAACCATAGAACTTTCTCGTATGAGTTTACAACTTCTGAAACTTTTTTGAAAATATGCAGTTTACGTCCTCAACTCAGAGTGCCCTACACATTTCTTTTTGTAATTCAACGTTTCCTTACCAATATAGATTGGAGGTCTTTTGTTTCAAACACTCCTTATTAGTGGTTATACAGAAGATTAAACACCACACGTTAGACACAGAAATAAAGCAGAAACGATAAATTGTTCACCCCATTGTTTATATACCTCTAAATTCCTGGCAGAGATGCTATCATCTATACTCGTTAATTGTCCATTTACACTAGAAGTTGCAGCAACTCGTGCCCGTCTCCCTTGAGTCAAAGTAGAAGCTTGGCTTGTAAGCATATCATATTGAGACTGAAGATGGCTAAGTTGTCTTTGTAACTGTAATGCTTCAGATTTATATGCGACGGTTGCTTCTCTACCAATGTTGAAAACAAGATTGTAAATGACATAAGCGGCAGCGATACAAACCAAACACAAGAACCTATTTTAAAGAATGTACACAGTATACCACCTTATCTCCTTCAACCCTTCTTCGCCTCCAAAAAGAGCGTCTTGGTTGTCTCGTCTAGACGAAAATGCCGAAATGCTATCATAAGCTGAATCCAAATCCTCCCCCTGTTCGACAAACCCAACAATTAAAACCCAACAACTCTTCTATCAAAACAAAACCATACTGAAAAATTCTAAAGAATTTCACCTCCAAAAGCTTTCCCTCTTCAAGGAATTGCCCGTACCTAGATATTACACGCCAAAATGACACTCGCCGATGAGTAAAATTCAAACCCACTACAAGCATTCACAAATTAACCAAAAAAAAAAAAAAGAAAAATACGAAAATGGGGAAGAGGAAGTTACTGGGAGAGCTCGGAATGGGAGAGGACATTGGAGGGGCGCAAGCTAGAACAGATCCAATCGAGAATGGAGCGAGCATCGTCGTACTGAAATGGCCATTCGAAACTGTCAGGGTCCAATGCTTGTGCGCCTTCATACCCCAATTCGCCCAACAAACCGCACAGCCTCGCGCCACTCATCTGCAAGTATCTACAAATTCTTGTCCTGAACCGATGTTTAGAGGGAAATTTTGAAGTGTGCCGCCCTTTTCCGATCACTGATTTGAATGTCTACCAAAGAAATGGTGAAATGAAATGTGAATTTTTCAAAAAGCGTTACCATTTATCCCTGTGGGGATTTTCTTTCATAAGACTCCATTCTTTCTCTTTTCCATCAATTTTCTTTCCCAAGTAAGAAGCAAAATGGTCCAAACTAACAAAGTTCTTACAAAATATATTGTAATTAAACTCTTTTTTAGAAACATGTTTCCTTTTCTTTTTTTTTTTTATTTTTTCATAAGTTTCCCTTCAATTTAAATTGTTTCGTTTTTTCTATCTTGTTCTTCTTGTTTTGTGCAAGTCCGATACTTTATTGAATGGAATGTTAACATTTTATTTCATTTTCTATATATATTTATTATCCACGAACATTCTACTGTTATACAATTTTACCAATATTAAGGATAGGACAAGTAATGAGCAATCATTTTCAACTAAGGATAGGACAAGTAATGAGCAATCATTTTCAACTTTTTTACGTAACATAGTTGATCATTTTAAACTTCTTTACATTTTTTCTCTTGGGTTTAGGGCAAACCAAAAACGGAAATTCGAGAAAGACATGATAATGAAACAGTGGTAAATTTAGCATAATTGAAACTTTGTGATGATATGGTATGTGATTGTTGACCACATGGTACTATCGACTTTGAGATACATGTTTGATTCAACCACCTACACAATATTGTCCAAGAGAAAAAGAACTTTAAATCTTTGTATTAAATTAGGATTTTTGTACTAAATAAATTTGAAAGAATAAAAATTAGTTGACATTTTGATAACAAAACTTGTAGTGTTCTTTTCTCACTTTTATCCTTATTACCCACTTTCTAGTTCTTCATTTTTTCCCTTATACTCTTTCTTGTTCACTTTCTCGCTTAGAAAATCTTCACACATTGTCTACGTTTGAGAAACAAATCTTTCTAACGTTTTGCTAGGTACAACCAAGTTTTTTTCTTGCTCTAACTCACTTTTCTCATTCTTACTAACTTTCTAGTTCACTTTTTTGCTCTCATTCTGGTTCGTGCTCGATCTCTCTTTGAACTTGGTTTGCATAAGATGTAGAAAATCTTCATAGGTTGCCATTAATTATGTTCATTGTCATCATTATTGTCAAGACTGATAATGCATTATGGTGGAGAAGAAATACAAAGGTAAAATGTAGAGGAAGAAAACAAGGGAAATGGAGTTTTAGTGAGATAAATAGAACAAAAGTTGAAAAATGATTGGCAAAAGATAGATATTTAAAAAAGAAAGCAGCTTGAATAGAGTCATACCACATTGTTTCTAGTAAAACCAAACTCAAATAACATTTTTGCCATTTTTTATCCACTAAACTAGGTTGTTGAATTATAAGTTGAAATATAAATTTAGTTCTTAAATTTTTAGATGTTTTAATATTTGAAATTCCAATTTGAATCCAATAAATGTAGAAACTTCTTCAATTTGTATTCTATAAGTCTTTAGTGTATTATATCTTATTTTCATTCAAGTATCTACTAAACATAAATGAACATCAATTACTTAAAAAGAATTGAATATATGAAAGAAATATTAGATATAAATTTGAAAGTTTAAGAACCTAACAACATTGCTAAAAGTTAAGAGACTAAATAGATATAAATATGAAAATTTGATATGGAGGTTGTAAGTTAACCTAAATGTATAAATCTAAACTATTACCAAACCATGCACCTTCTTTTACTTTTAAATTAAACAAATTTCTTTTGAAAAGAAATTGAATGAATGAAGGATCTATTAGAGAGAGTTTAAAACCTACTAGACTAAGACCTTGAAGTTTATGGACTTGTTTGACACAAAACCATACAATAGTTATATATATCAAAAATGGATATATGCTGAGATATTAAAACTTATATATTTATACTATTAAATGTTTAATATTTTTCTTTTTATTTAATTTATTTGTTAGCATTTATTCGTGATCATATCTAATTATAGTATATATGACTTACAATTAAATAAATAGAATCACTCCAAACTAAAATAATAATAAATACGTAAAGTCTAATTTAAAATTAACTCAATAAGTTTTTCATTAGGAATTTTTTTGTATAAATTTAAATCTCAAAGGTGTCTTTTATAAAATAATAAAAAGTAATAATAATTTAAAGCATTCTTATGTAATTGAGCCGGCTATATGAGTTAAGACCCAAAAAATAAAAGTAAAATACTGAAAAGGGAATGAATGATATAGAGAAAAGAGTGAGAATAGCAAAATTTAGTATAACAAATTGAAAAAATGATATATATAAGAAGAAGAGAGAAGAGGGATTCAAACCATATGCTCGCATCGTTCTTTTTTAAGCGAGATGGGTTAATCATATATAATCACATCTTATAGCTTATGTCTTTCTCCTATTTTTTTATTTTGACAACCATTTATTATTACTTAACCCTTTCCATATTAGCCTCAACAGTAGACTAACCTAGCCCTTGCAACAAAAAATTGAATCACAACAAAAGGTTTAGCTCACAATGAAATATAAACAAACAATACAAGATAAAAATAATTAAACAACTCGTATTAACATGAACTTGAAGAAATACAAAAGTTGTTCCAAGATAAATAAAGCTAAAACAGAGTAAGAAAACAAAAAAAGGTGAAGAAAAACAAGTAACTAACTTTCCAAGTTGCTCTTAGTCTAATTAAGTTCAATCTCTTTCAAGGTAAAAGAAGCATTTTCACTTACTTGGCATGCAATTAATAGAGAAGATCAAAGCGGCAGCAGTTCATCAAGGGATCTCGAGTCAAGGAATGAATCAAAACCCAAACAATAACACTATGGATTGAATGAGCAGTAACAGCGTTGGCTAAAAGCTGGAGGGTCGAAACAAATAAAAGACAAACAAGTGACTTTGCTTACCATTAAGCCGCAATTCGGAGGATATTGTTTCTAAACACTTAGAAAGTTATTTCAAACAACCCTCGTGTGATTTCTCGAAACTTGACTTAAAGCTGGTGAGCCTCCACCAGACAACAGAGTATTCAACCTTTTGAAATGGACCCCCTTTGATTTCTTATGAGAAAATTTCTGTGAGGATAGGAAAATGTAATGTGATACAATTTCTTATCATGCTATTGACCGAACGTCCAGTTTCCGGATTTCAAGTTCAGCAGCTGGAGGGTTTATTTGGTCTAGCTTCATTGACACATTCTGCTCTGATGATACTCCAGAATCTTTTTGATTGCTTATCTGAGAATTACCAATCGCAACCTTCTGCTTTGGAGCTGAACAATTTCCTTTGTTTGTGAGAAGAACTTCTAGATTAATAGGAGAGGAGCTTAATCAAAATGAATCAGAAATTTTTTTCTATGATCGATCAGTATAAACATCATGAACTCCGAATTGTAGTTTCTCCTCAAGAAATAAGTGCTTGGGCCAATATAACCGGACCTGACGGTGAGATAAATACTGTTCGTGCATAACACAAGAACAGTAATTTTTTCCTGGCTAGACTTCTTAACACTCTGGAAACCCACCACCGATATTCAGAAGATGAGAAATTATCAAGGAGGCTGCATCACAGTTTTACACCAGACATGATTGAGAAACTGCAAAATACCTCAACTGTGTATCAAGTGAGACATGAAGATCTTTTAATTTTATATGTAATGATTATTATGAGGTAGTCAATCTCATTGAATAATTTTCCCTTAAAACTTCAGCTTTTTCCTTTCGCCCAAGATTCTGAAAAATATGACTGTTTTTCTCTAGACCTCTGAAACTGTAACACTTCAAATAACTCGTCTCTGGCAACTGCTTGTCTTGGTAAAAATATGCCAGAAATGGACATAAAAGAGAAACAAATCAGACAAATATATAGACTTTCCAGAATCCTCCTTTTTCTCTTCCTTGAAGAAATTTTGCAATGTTACCTCAAAGGACTAACGACCCAACCAGTAATTGGATTTTGCCTCCGGACTCTAAATTTTCTATTAGAGCCACTTTGTAATCTATCAAGAATAGCATATGTAATTGAATCTGGTGTTAATCCCTGCTCTCTAAGCTTTGCATACAGATCGACTGTTTCAGCAGTTCTCCCAGCTCTTTCCAGACAATCAAGAAGGATGTTGTACGTTACAATATTTGGACAGCATCCTTGAGTTATCATTCTATCGAACAAACTACGAGCCATCTCAACTTTGTCTGTTTTCCCAAAACATTCAATGAGTGTGCTGTATGTTACAACATCAGGATTCAATCCCTTATCTTGCATCTCCAGAAATCTCATGTGAGCTTCATCAACATCCCCATTTTTCCCAAGGCAATTGATCAAAGAATTGTAAGATATAATATCTGGTTTGCAATCACTACTCTCAAGTTCTTCAAAAACTTCAACAGCCTCCTTAACTTTCCCAACACGTCCTAAGCTTGATATAAGAATATTATACGTGAATATGTCCGGAAAAGGACCATCTTGTTTCATCTTCTCATAAAGATCATGAAGATGAGATACTTGCTTCAACTTCCCCAAAGTAGATAACACTGTGTTATACATCATTGTATCAGTACTAATTCCCTTCTCATGAACCTTACTGAGCAATTCGATAGCTTCTACAGTTTTACCTCCACGGCATAAACTCTCCAACATGGAAATGTAAGCATCTCTATCCCCTCCATCATGAAAGCTCCACATGTTGCAAAAAAGACGATGAGCTTCACTTGAATGGCCTAGTTTGCTTAAAGTCCTAACGAGATATGCATATATTGATTTGTTAATAAATTTATTAGACACTTCCAGAACTTCATCCAATCTACCTAACTGCCCTTCTGCAACCAAAACATTCAAAATGATACTGTATGTAAACTCATTCGGCCTACAATTGTTCTTAATCATATTACAAAAGAGAAGAATTGCCTTGTCAACCATTCCGCTCTTACTAAGTGCCTGAATCATTGTATTATATGCAATCAAATTTGGAGTACAGCCTTTTGTTAGCATTTCTTCAAAGAGAGCCAAAGATTCTTCAGCTCTACCCATTTTTCCAGTCATTCTAATCATAATTGTATATGTATACTCGTCTGGATTACAATGCTTCAGTTTCATATCCTTAAAAACTTTGTAGGATCGATCAAGCTGTTAAAACACAACAAAGAAGATTAAGACAGAAGAAACTAATGAACAACTAATTCATACACAATCAATCAATCAAACATCAAAACTTTTTCAACTTTCTAACATTAAACCTGTTCATCCTTTGCCAGAGCATCCAACAGCATATTGTAGGCAAAGATATCCAGCTGATACCCTTTACTCCACATTTCCATATACACATTGAAAGCCCTATCAGAATCACGGGATCTTATATGAGCTTGAAGCAAACACCTATAGGTGTAAGCATTAAGCCTCAAGTCCCATTTCTTGATCAAACCAGTACATAATTCCAAGTCCTCATTGCTACTGAAAATTTTAATCAATATATTAACAGTAGAAATCGTACCACGTATTTGATCTCTATCCATCTGTGACAGAATCTCACGAACTTGATCGATACGTTTCGAGGAAGATGAATGGGAGAGCATGAGAAGGATGCGGCTGTAAGTGAAAGCATCATGGCGAAACTTAGGGCAAAGAGAGGAGCAACGATGAAAGAATTGCAGAGCGAGGTCAGGGGAGTTTAAGGATTTGAGAATTTCAGAGGCTTCGGCTGGGGTTAAAGAGACGGAGAGAGATTGAAAGTAGGAGGATAAATCGGAGAAGCGATCATCAATGGTGATTAAAGAGGAATGAGGATTGCGATGGAGGAGCATATCAATGACTCTACAGATGAGATCTCGGCGGGGAAGAGCATAGCCGCGGGAATCGACGGGAAGAGTAGCCGGGGGAGTGACCACGACGGCAACGGAGCGTCCGGTGGGAGAAGAAGAAGTGATTTTGGCGGTGTATTTGGTGGCGAAATGACGATGTGCGGCGGGGGGTTTGAGGTGAGAGTAACAGGGGAGCCGGAGTACCTTCATCGCCGCCGAACGCGAACTTACCACACCCTTCCAGCTTTTCTTTTTATTTAAAAATATGAGTGATTTCATTAAAATAGGGTTAATTTCCAGATACATAACAATCTATATATCGTTAAGGAAAAAGCCAATGAAGCTATTTTCATAAATGATGGAGTTACCCTTCTTTCATCCTCTCGCGTGACACTTCTCCTTCTTCATATTCCTCAAGGATAGTGGATTGCTTCGGGAGGTCATTACACGCTTTTGGAGCTAAATTTACATTTCTCAACCAGTGCAGTTTTACAGTTTGCCCGAGAATTCTCTCCCGTGTTGGCAACTTGAAGTTTGATTTTGAGCTTGGAAAGGGAAGTTCAAGATCTTTTCTAGCATTGTTCAACCGCGGTTGGGGTCGAACTAGCTGCAACTTTGATGGCCATGGGCATGGCGTTTGTAATACAAGGGACGATGGGTTCACAAAATTGAATAGAACCAAGTCGAAATTGCACCTTTCCACTGCTGTCAATTTTAGCTTATTCTATCTATGTCGATCTCAAATAGATATAGATAGCAGTCTATCTCTTATATACAAATAGATTGTCATTACACTTTTAACAAATTTTCTTATTTATTTTGTTCTCTACCTGCATTATATCAATATTTATTTATATTGTTTATTTCAACTATCTACTCGTTTTCTATCTCAAATAGGCAATGTAAAGTTCTATCTGTGTTCCTCTTCTTTCTTGTTCTTCTTCTATTTCAACTTTTTCATCTTCTGGAATTTCAACTTATTTTGTCTGCAAGCATATAGTGAAAAGTAAATTTGTTTAAAAACTTGTATAGAATAGTTTGGGAAAAGAAAGTGATAGAGGACTATCATTTTTTTTTAATCTCATATAGACGTAAATAAAGGATCACCGACGTCTATCCTAGACATAGATAGATTATTCTTGATCCCGAATAGATAGTGATAAATATATAGTTTGAAAAAGATTCAAGTCTCAGCCAACAATTATATTTTGGGTGTTTCTAAATTTGTGGTTCCAATTGTTTCCAAATCATCTTCAACTTCAATTATTCGCAGGCATATAATGAAAAGTAAAAACTTTAAAAAACTTAATATACTATTGTGATAATTTGGGATAAGAAAGTGATAGATCACTATCACCGTCGTCTATCCTATATAGATGGAGATGACAATAGTGATAGTAGTCTATCCGAGATGAACATAAATAGATCTATAGTTTTGATAATAATCAACGGGTTTTTTCATTTAAAGAAAGGGTATTTTTTAATTATATATAATTGAATATAGGCTTGTCATGGGACTTTTATAATGTTCGATACATTGTAAATATTTTACTAACTTGTTGTACTTTTAGAAAAACCTTTATAATAGTGTAAATCTAGAAAATTGAAAAATATAGCATAATCATGAATTGAGTTGTTTTGAATATTTTTTTAACATGTTTCAATATTAATTATTTGTGAAGATTAAAATTAGCGTATGATAAATTGGTAGTTCTAGTTGTGAAATGGACAAAGTAAATTCTTAATATTAGATTGACTCGTAGTCCAAACCGTTTAGTTTTGCAAAATAGAAAACGAACACAAGTTTATCCTACAATTTAAAACGAAAAATGTAAAATATGTACCAATACATCTTATACATCTCCATAGTCTTGAATTAAAATGATATACTAAGAACTAGAGAGAACGAGAGAGTTCTTTCTATTTTCTTCAAAAGGTAAACACCTCCCGACGTCTCTTCTCGAACAACCAGTACTACTCCACACCCATCTGTTGTCTTCCACCGCTCCACCGAACTTCGGTTGTTGGTCACTATTTTTCTCTTTTTCTCCATCTTTCTTTCCTCACCATCTCTCTTTCAACAAACTCCACACCACTGTTGGTTCATCGCCACACTTACCCTGTTCGACCACCATACATCCAATCGCCACTTTTCTCTCCATCTATCTTTTATTCGCACTCTATTAATTGACTATTTAAAACAAAATTACAAAGAACATCATATAGAATGACACACCTGCACAATAACATATTCAAATTGCTATTTGTTACTGTTTTTTCAAACTGGTATGACATGATACTTACTAAGTTAGGAATTAGGAATTTAATTTTTTTTAAAAAAAGGTTGAGAACTTTTGAAAGTGAATTCAATTGTAAATATTTTTGGAAAGCTAAAATCAAACTCTAACACATCAACATCGTACAATAATACCCAAGATTTATGAATAAGGAAGTAGCTGTTATCCAAGCCCAAGGGTCTCTTTGTTTAACTTTGAAATCTTTTGTTTTAAAAATAAATTTTTTAATTTTTTTTTTGGAATTGTTTCACACAGTCAAACTAGCTTTTCAAACACTTTGAGAGTATATTGTAAATTTTTAATAAAAAAGTTTAAACAAAAATGAATTTAGTGAACAACATTTTTATCTATAGTGGATCTAAACAAGCCTAAAATCTACGAACAAGTTTACTTTTACAAAATAGCTTGATGGAAAAAAAAGTTCATTGTACTCATATGTTATTTCTCATTTGTTACGGTTGAAAAAACAAAACCAAAATTTGAGAATAAAAAGAAAATTTAAAAACTTTTTTTTGTTTTTTTGAACGTGACCAAGAATTCAACCTTGGTACTTAAGAAATATGTAAACCACGGAAAAAAAAAAAAAGAAAGAAATATGTTCCATTTTCAAAAACAAAAAACGAAATGATTACCAAACTAGACTTTTACATTGATGTTTGTCTATTTGGTTTGAACTTTTAAGTCTCATATCAATTTGGTGTCTAATAGGTCAATAAAAAAATTGTATATATATATAAAATATATAAAAATATTTATATGTAATGGAATCATAAATTCTTAATATTGTGTCTAGTAAATTTGTAAACTTTAAAAATTCAAAAAGTTATAGAGTTAGCTTTGAAATTCTTAAATGTTCAAATATAAAATCAACAAAACACAAGCATCAGTTCGTAGATGAGAATTATAATTTAACTTAAATTTTACCCTCAACTTTCAATTTCATCAAATTAAACTCTAAACTTGAGATAATTTAGATAAGTGTTTTAGTGTCTTAAATTTGAAAGTGTTGTCGTTCATAATCAACATCGAAAGGTGGAAAACAAGGAAGGCCACTGTACAAGGAATTTGTTGTTTTTGAAGACCAGCTAGTCAATTTAAACTACACTCAATTGAGCCCTTCAGTTCCTTCACAGTACCTTTAACAGCAAAATTCACACATGGGATTCAATTGTAACAAAATCCTAGATTTCAAGGTGTGTAAAGTATAGATATTATATCCATCACCAATCTCTCTCAATTGGCCTTCTTTCAGAGATCTAAAAAGGAGACCAAAAAAGGCTTCTCCCCATTGCCAAGCTCTTTCAATCATTATGTCGTTTGTATGTAGCAGTACCAAAGGTTCAGTTTATTTGTGTTCACTCTATAGAGCATATTAACACAATATCGAAACCAACCACAGATCTCGAGGTGAACCTAACGAAGTAACCAAAATGATTCTGGTTGTTTTAAACTTGAGATGGAGAAGACACCCTACAACTGCAGATAAGGGTAACTACAGCAAAGGGAGAGATGACCTGTAAGGATATTTCTAACCTCTTCTTCACATAGACGCAGATAAAGTTTTAGTCAATTTGTCAGTCACTATCGCTCTCGGACATGTATCTTTGTGGCTGCACATCTGTTCGTTGCCATCGAGGAATCTGTGAGGGAAAAGTTCGATCTCCATGCATAGGTGCAAATGCTGAAAGTTAACATTAAGCTGTTTGTTAGTACTTGCACTTCAACTGCAATTGTGAATTCATAAACCCAAATGAAGGAGAAAGGGGCCAAAATTAAATAGCATATCCAAAGGAACCAAAACAGCTTCCCCCAAGTAATTAGACGAGCTTGAATACCTCTCTATCCAGTAAATTCAAAACCAAAACAACAAATATTGTCCCTCTCACTCCCTCTATTTATAGTGCCCTCCCACTAACAGATTCCTTTCCTGTCAACTAATATGCCTTCACATCTTAATAATATTTCTACTGTGTATCCTACTAATAATCCCAACAATGCCCCACCTCCCAAAACACATCTTATCCTCAAGATGTGGTTGGTCGATGGAAACCAAAGAACAAAATAAAAGATGTAAAGTTTTCTCCTAAACCGAGAGGCAAGAACAGTGAAAAACAAACTTATTTCCAATAGCTGCATACAAAACTTTATACCTGTTGTAGACTAAATTGAAAAGAAGAAAAGTATGAAGTGTTAACCAAACGGTAAATTGAAAAGCCAAAAACAAATTAATGTACATAATTGATGCCAATTGAGCCCATACTTATTGCCATAAATTCATCTTCATACAAAAGTACAGGTAGTTTTTCCAAGCTGTAAGAAAGCAAGTTTGAATCTGAAGGCACAATTTCATCAAACATCCATTCCATACCGTCTTTATAAAGAAGCTAAAGTCTTAGAAGAGGTAGCAAGATAATGACTGTTGATACTGAACAATTAAAGGCACATTTTGATGGATTTTGATATGAACCGCCAAGCCATCAAATTATTAATTAAATTGTATTCAATAATTTTGATGTCATTTTAGTATTTTTTCAATTTTATCCTTTTTAACAACATTTAAGTGGGGCTAATTTTATCATTTGTTTATGTTGTATTAGGGTTTTTATTGAGAAACTATTTAATGCCTAGCTATTAGGTTGTACAATCAGTTTTTGTCATGTTGAATTGGGAATGTGAGAATTTCCTCTGGGTTGATGACGGAGATTCATCATCAACCTTTGTAATTCTTGATCTAGGGTTGCATGCTTGAACATTCAAGTAAGTTTGATCATCTCAACTGTAGAGTGTTCAAACCTTGAGTCTTATCCCTTGGTCTGCGATCAAAAGGTAATCCAATTCTAGTCCTTCTCTTTAGGGGTTCACCAATTGAGTTCCAAAATTCACAAATCCTAGGGTTTTTATACAGATTTGCTCCAAAATTCACAAATCCTAGGGTTTTTATGTAGATTTGCTCCAAAAACACAAAAGAATAATCTTGTACTAATGAATCAAATGGGAGGGTTGGAAGCCTATTTATACATAAAGTGAGTGACCAGGTTGAAACAGTAAAGTTGATGACCTAGGCAGCTGGTAAAGACTAAGAAAGAACAAATCTTTATAAAATAGGTTCCAGGCTCCAGCTTTAGTAATTGGTATTACAACACTATTTCTAAAATACCTACATCACATTTATGTAATATCCATTCTATACAGTTAGCGAATATCATGAAGTGGATTGTAAAATCAAGAACCAAGTGATCAATCGCTTGCAGAAAGCAACAAAAATATATATCTACACTACAAAAATAAAACTCAAGCAATTTATAATATATACTAACCTCTCTCTTTCATTCTTCTCTCTCTATCGTATTCAAACTTATCTCTAATCTGGCTGACATTCTCCCAATGACCACCTTGCACGTTCCTCCTAAAATCTTGTTCCTGCATGCAAAATCCCATTCCTTCAAGTGAATTTGAGGTAAATACATGATAAGACAAGAAATCTATTCATAGTATTACAGATCAAGGATTTGAGAGTGACAAATTTGTGAAATTGGAATTTGATTGTTAAATATGAGTATACGGCATTTTCTATGAACCTGTGATTTGTATGGTATGCTATAATAGTCATTGACTCATTGTACAACCAACAAATATATAATCTTCCTCCCCCATAGCAGAATTTGAACACTTCAACTAACTAATTGCGTTTCACTCGTCTTGAGAGACATATCGCTATCATTATCGTTATTATTTTGATAGGAAACAAAAAGAAAATTGAAAGTTCAAAGTGGTCATATAGTACAACAAGCTCATAGAAAATCAATTTTGGGGTTTGTGATATGCGTGACAAAGTGAATGCTGATGAAGAAGGTAAAACCTTGAGATCACTAGTATTCTTCTCAGCCTTACTTATATACCAAATTCTGCTCCTCCATAAGTTATCTACTCACAAAGAAGTATTAAGTTTAAGCAACTGTACTGTTCTTTATTAAGAGATGATATTCTCAAGATTAATTGTTTCAAATCCTATCCTCACAATCCTCATGCATTTATCTGGATTAACAGAATGATCTCAAAAAATTCAGTATAGAAATTATATTAGGCAAATCTTAAGAGTTGGAATGGCAAATCAACTAATTCAAAGACTTAATTCATCTTCAAAACGGAATAAGAGTGCAGAACGAACTCTGAAATTAAAGAAATCAACAAAGGAAATTTTATATTTACCTTATTCCGATCAGTGGATTGCCTATTCCTGAAACGCAGGCAAAAGTAGTAAAATTAAGCCACTTGCAGTCACATTACAAATCTACTCTTGCAGACACTTAAAATCTTAAATCACTAAGACAAATAAAGAGAGAGAAACTTTTAATTGAAGATCACTTCAGTAATCAGTAGCTAAATATACAAATATAAATGAAATTGAAAATACTCCAACCTATAAGGAGAAAAATCTTCCTCCTCAGCAGACTCATAGTTTGCATGATCCCTAGCAAGTTTTTTGGAATAACCCTCATCCCAGTACAATCTCTCCCAGTTTTCCCTTAGCTCCTGATAAAGCTCCATGTACTTTTTGCACCATGGATCGTGCTCCTTCAAACACCCAACGATTGAAGATTAAAACATATATCATATCACAAGTGACTCCACGTCATAGCCTAAAATCTCTTATATATTCGATTGAAGTTCTCCCTTCTGAAACTTGTCAGAATTGCATACTATCAATGAAATGATTTCCTATATACATATATATAAGAAACTATTAATCATAAGAACCAGTTTTCTACTTTAAACCCATTTCAAGAAAACACTAGCTAAAATCACGACTCTGAACATCAATCCCAATGGAATAATTATAGATAAAACCAATCCAAGAGAAGAAAAAAGAAAAGGGGCTAACAGATTCCTTGAGAACGAGGCGAGTCCGACGCATGAACTGTTCCCTGAGCTGCTTTCGACGCCGATTGGGGAGATTTTCTCTGGGTATGATAAATCGCTCGCGAGGGGGTACATTGTCGCCGATTTCATGCATTTCGCCATCAACAGCCCACCACTCGGACTTGTGTTCTGGCTTGTTTACTGTGAATGGAGCAGGCTTTGAGTGCCGCCTGGAGGGTCTGGCATCCGTCCGGAACGATCGAAATGGATGAGAATTGGAACATAGAGATGAGGACAGAGTCCGAAATCTGTGAGTGAGTGAGAGCATAAGCTTGTGAAGCTTCAGACCGGTGCAGGGATGTTTTCCGATACGACGGAGAGAACTCGCAAATAGGGTTTTCCAGCACCCGGGCAGCAGCGTCTAGAGAAGTATAGTTCGCAAAAGAACAAAGTCGCCGTGGGCAAACCTCCTTTTCTTTAATGACTCTAATTTTGGAGGATTTATTTAAAACTAAATTACTTAATTCATTTCAAAAAATTTATGTTCCAAACAAAGTAATTAATTTAAAATCATTTTTTTCACGTTGTTTAGATCTAAATAAAGGCTTAAGTCAAATCTCACCGTTAGTTTCTGTATATTAGTGCATTAGAGAGTCTCATGCTTTTACCAGAAAATTTAAATTTAAAATTTGTTCGATAAATTACGTCATAATATCACATTACTAAAACAACCTTATCTTAATATAGATACAAAAAAAAAAATTGTAAAGTGATAATTTTGTTTTTGTTGTATCTTCATCAATATAACTCTCTTTTAATTAAATATAACTCTCTTTTAATTAAATGACTACTCATTTTCATGTATTTTTGTGTTATTTACAATTATGTTTATAATTTGAGCAAACTGTTAAAGATATATTTATTTCAAATGACCTTATCAAGTTTAAACTTACATCATTTTTGGCATGTAAGGGATAAACCACAAAAGAAGGGAGAAACCACAAAAGAAGTGATAAGTGATTCATTTAAAATTGAGGAGGAAGTGGTGTTGCATGGAACCTTCTTCTTTTAGGTATTGAAAATTAAGAGAGCAAAAGAGAGAAGAAGCATTCGATATTGAGGGGTAAAAGTGAAATTTCAAATATAAAAAAAAAAAAAATCGATAACAAACGATTTTAGAAAGAGGGCTGTCATAGAAAGTTTTTTTTCTTTTTTGTTGAGTCATTTTGTACAATTTTCCCAAATTGACAATAGCTAAGACATGAAAGGAACTTCTTTTTTTGCCATAAAAAAATATAATAGTTTTTTAACTTTAAAAAAAAAAAAAAAAACTAGAAAATAAATGCATTTCTTTTCCTTTAAATTTTAGAGGTAAAGGAGAATTACAGTTCAACTCTTTTTTGGCAGAGAGAGGGTACAAACTGTTGGACAGTAATTTTCTGATTCAAATTATAATATTTCCATATCAGATTATTAAACTTAGCATACAGATCACAAACCAATGAGAGGGAAATGTGGTAGAACTAATGAACTAAAGAACTAATGAACTAATGAACAAATGTAACGTAAGTCTCAACTCTGAACTATAAACTATAAACAGATATATAAAAATATATTTTCTTTAGGATTCTGTTGTTAGCTATTTGAAAATGCATTGTTTTCTGATTCAATATCTCTCACACTTTGAATAATGTTATCTATGTTTCTTGCCAGATGATTTGAGTGTTCCTCCATGTCTCCTAAAATCATGGCAAGCTGTTCTTGATATGCTGCACATCGCTTTCGTTCTTGCTGTAGTTCGGCAGTTAGTTCTCGAATTTTTGCATCTTTCTCATCCTGAAAATAATAGCAACAGAAAATGAAACATATGTACAAATGACGTAAACAAAGATGCTCATAATATTTAAGAAATGTGTTTTGCTGGAGGGGGTAGTGTATAGCATAAATATAGTCGTTCTGACTTGCATAAGAGAAAGAAACATGCTATAAAGTCTAAAGCTGCCCAATTGGAACGCTTGGCATGTTTTTCTAAGGCTAAATTATAAAAATAAACTTCGTCCTTTTTTCAAAAACTATCCCCATTCTTTCAAAAGTTGCATTACCAATGACTTTTCATAAAGGTTATGAAACTACCCTTGAAGTTTAGAACGTTGGAAAGAAAATTGACATGGCATTAACTCCATATACATTTTAACTGCAACAATGTGTGTGATTAGGACATTTGTCTAAACTCAGTATGAAAGAACACATATGTAGACACTCAAATTTTCATGACAGTATAAAACTGTTTTTACTTTTAGTTTTAAAATATTTACGAGAGGTCAAAGGTAATATTGCAACTTCTGAAAAAATAGGGGTATATTTTAAACAAAGAACAAAGTTCAAGGTCCTTATAGTTTATCCCTTTTTTCATGTAGCTTTTCTTACCCATCTGGATTGAATGCATTTCGTTTGACCGTTCCTACAAAAATGGGCATCTTTTTGCCCATTACAGCACATGGGGCATGTGTTGGAGATTGAACCTCCAACCTCCAACCTATAGGAGTCTAATAGCCTAATTTCAATCTCCAACCTCCAACCAAAAGGAGAGTAATAACCTAATAGGTACCCTACGTAGCTTTGCTCAGATTGAAACTCATTAGGTAGTTTTGTTTGGCTTTTACCCTATCTAAATGAGCTGCAAGACCTCCAAGTTGTTTGAGAAATCAAGAAGTTAGACACTCAAAACCAGAAGTATGGCCATAAACAAGCACTATAAGATTGGTGCATTAAAACTGAACATTTTCTAGTCTAGAGTGGCTATACAGTGCCTCTGGTGGATTCTAATGCATTTACGAAAGATCAATTAGTCTATGTGGACTGTCTGGTCATAACAAGAGAAACCCCGAGAAATTCAACAAATAAAATAGTACACCTATTTGTTCTTTTCGAAGTGAATGAACTTGGAAAGCTAAGTATATCACAGTTAGAAAAGGGGTTGTGTTTTTTAACAACAGGGTACGTAAAGGGCTCTGGTAGATTTGCCTAACATCAATAATGATGAGTAAAGAAAGCTAAAAAACAAATATTCTAAAATTTGATTGTCGAATAGTGATTGGTAAACAAACACCCAGCCTTACTTCAAAATACAAATAATATGACCTCACACTATTATTGGATACATCATCCAAATTTTATGAATTCCAAAGAAACTCGTCCCATATTCATCCAATCCTTAAATATCTTTGCTTTCTAGTCCACCAAATTGAACCAACAAAACTCAACACTTATTTGGCACCTGAATTCCAAGGTCCAACAGTTCCCTCACCACATACCAAACATGCACATCTGATGAATACCAGTGACATTCTTCCTCCACCTAACACAAACATCTAATTGATATGCTTTTAATTCCCCTCACGTTCTCATGCTTCAAATGTTCAGGTTTTTGTATTAAGAAAAGGGACGCATACTCAGGGGTGGAATGGAAGTTTTAAAGGCTGACATCAGCCTGAACACTCTTTGAAGTTTCATCAGAGAGAGGAAAAGATAGAAGTTCTACAGTATTCAATATTACATATATTTATATAATGGGTGCCTCCCTTAGAAGTTAAAAGTCCTTTCCTTCCAAGTTCTATCAAACCGTTTCTATTGTTAAGGGCAAAGGTAAAGGCTACAACAAAAACTATTCCAGAACAGAGGTACGGAAAGTGGAACTTAAGAGCAAAGAAGAAACTAGAAAAACACATATTTCTCTGTAAAAATAGACACAAAGTGAATCAAATTAACCCTTACCCGTGTGTGGGAAAGAAGAACATTTCGACGAGCACTAGCCGGAGTAACAATCAATGGATGATTATGATCCTTGACAAATTTCGTAACAACCCATTTTCCAGTTTTTTCTTTCTTTACAACAACCATTGCCTTACACCCTTCTCTCGTTACAGCTCGAGGCTTCCTATTTTCACTTCTTTTCGGCTTAAACTTGCGAAACCCTTCTTTATTACAAACAAGTCGCCGCCAAACAACCGCACCATCACGCATCGATCTACGAAATGCATCAACGCGCATAATAAAACCGAGACGTGAAGCATAAGCATCGTAGAAAACCTTGACAGACTCCTCAGATTCAAACTCCATACCAACAAATGGCTCTGTATCTGAATTATTACTCGTTATTGCCTCTGCTTCAGTAACTGCTCTGGCAAAATCTTTCCCGCTAGGGTCTTCTACAACATTAAGTACACTGGGGATTCCATCCACTAACAGGGAGAGAGAAAAAAAAAAAGCCGAATTGTTCTGAATTCATCAAATATGGGGTGGAAATAGATACTAGTTTGAATAATTGAATCGAGAATAGAAGAAATAGGGGGCGATTGTGATATGAAAAATGTCAAAGAATGCGGAATCGAGAAACTCACTTTGATTTCTCCCAAAAGAGGAAGTTGGGATTCACTGTTCCTTGATTATTGGAATTGAATTGGAGGTCGAAAATTGTTGGAGACCCAATCTCATTTCTTTGGTGTTTTGCGGTAGTTGTACAGTAAAGTGTGAATCAAGAAGGTTTTAGTCGTTGAAATCAATATCTTTGGATACGGTAGGGGGGGTTTACTGTGAGTATGGACTAAACCGGAAACTTGAGAAGATTGAGAGATTTGTGGTGCTCACCCAAAATTGAGGCTCAATATCAAATTTTCCCTATATATATATATATAGATTGTGTGCTTGGTTGTTGAGCTCTCCAATCTTAATTTCACTTACTTGCTACTCTTGCTTCCTTCCTTTTTACTCTTTTTAGTTTTTGTCATTAGCCTCTCTTCTTTTAATACAAAAGTGAGGACGAGAAGAGTTGAGAGAGGAAAAAACAAGACAACCAGGATTAGCTGTAGTGGTATCTCAACCTACATGCACAATGGTTCATTTTGGTTATTTCACCCAAAATGTAAAGAAAAATAATTACATTGTAAATAGTGGACAAATTCCATTTAAGGTCGTTAGTATGAAAAGGCGAGATAGTTGTGCAGCTTGGCACGAAAAGAAATCAACCCACTTTAAAAAAAAAATCTATATTTCTTGTGTCATTGTCAAAAGAAAATTAACGAAGCTGCTTTGTTGTTCAAAAGTGTTGGGCTCTTGCGCTTGTTCTCGTTTTTTGTTATTGTAGAGCAAAGAGCAAGAGAAAATTATGAGAGTGAAAACAAAAACACTAAAACCCAAAATGAGCTAGAACAAGAGAAAATAGAGAGTGTGGAGAGCCATAAAGCATATACTCAAGGGAATGAGAGTGAAATCAGATTTCACGGTGATAAAACATAAGCAAAATGTAAAGTGATACCAATCCCATTTCGAGGCTCATAATTTAGATCGTTTATATAAAACCTCAATAAAATATCTACATGAGCGAGTTGAAGTAAAATGGCAACTTAGAGTGGATTTGTGTATTGAGTAAGTGGAGTTAAAATTTACTTAGTGTATTTTGTAAAAAAAAAAATCGCATCATGTTTCTTTTTATATATACAACAATTGTAATGGTGGAGTAGCCAACTCTAGTTTCACTGATCACAAAGTGTATTCTAATTATCACTAGTTTATTATATATATATAAGTTGGTGAAAAATTAAATCTTTTAACTTTTTCATTGTGAGTAAAAACATATCCAATTAAATTTATGCATGTATTGACAACTAATCGTAATGGAGTTCCGTTAACCTACTCTTGTAGATAAGTAATTGTAATAGGAACAATAAACAAGTTTAGAAAGATTATATGTTGTTCGTTTTGAAATTATCCATTATATGAAAATATGCCTAAGTGTACCTTTGTTTTACAACATTTATTGCCACATCACCTTCTTTTTTTTTCTTTTTCAAAACAATTGTAAACGGTAAAAATAGGTTATGTCGTTATTTTAAAAGCAATAGACGTATATAGTGAAAACATATCCTAAATTTTTTATTTTTTTTAATAGTCTATCATCTACCTTAGTAATGTATTTGTGTTGAACGGATTAAATTGAGGTGTTTGTCTTTAACTCAATCCTTAAAATTTGACTTTTTATTTTCAAAATTAGGTAAATTTATCTCCTATATATAATTAATAACTAAAATCTCATTAAATTTAAATATTAAAATATAAAATGTCTATAATATTTAATATATGTGATTAACCCTAAATTCTAGCATGCATTTTTAATTGAAACTAGATAATTATGCTGTAAAATGAATCTAAATTATAACGGATTTTGTCACAATCGAAAATAAATTATAATAAAGTAGAAAACTTCCAAAAGTGATTATTGAGATGAGAAAAAGACAGAGATGAATGGCATAAGCCAAAGTGTCATGTTTCACCTCTTGAATTAAATCCCTTTTGTCCACCTTTTAAAGACGGACAAAAAACTCTTCTTCGCTCATTAATGACGGTTCATCCCTCCTTACCTTCCCATTTTCTCTATAAATAGACTAACCCTAAGTCTCTCTAAACCCTAATCCAAATCAAAAGCCTTAGCCATGGCTCTTTGGTGCCGAGGTATGTGAAGACTATAAACCTTCTAAATAATTCTTAGATTTCTTTCATATAATTTGTTTGTTTTTGTGTTAATTGCATTTTCAAACTTGTTTTAAATCATTAGAAATTAATTTTGGTTCGTTTTAAAATGTATAAATAAAAAATTGGGTTATTATAAATGTACAACCTAAATCGACTTATTCACAAGAATAAAATAGCGTTGAAATAGACCATTTTAATTTCTTTACATTCTTAGAGATTACATTGATATAAATTTGAAAATATAAATACTAAATTGTTACACAGTGAAATTCATGAACATAATTGTGTTACAAATTTAAAAGAGGTAAATACTTGATTGAAAGTTGTAATACTAATTTGAGCAGGGAAGATGGCGTGGCCAGAGCTACTAGGAACAAGAAGCGAGGAGGCCAAGAGTAGAATAGTTAAGGAAAATCCATATGTGGACGTGGCTGTTATTCGGGAAGGAAGAGTTGTTACTTTCGACATTAGGTGCGATAGGGTTAGGGTTTGGGTTAACCGTGATGGAGTTGTCACTCGAATTCCATTCGTCGGCTAAAAGGTCCATTTGAATTGACTTTCTAAGTGTTTATAAACACGTTTTTTTTGCACTTATAAACACTTGTTTTAAACACTTAGAAAGTTAATCAAAATTCGCTACCACTCAAACTCTCATGAAACTCATCTAAAATACCATCTCTATAAATAAATAAATAAATATATATATATATATATTATATATATATATACACACGTATGTATTATTTATCTTACCCCTGTTTTTGGTAATCTAATAATAAAGCATACTTAAAGATCCTTAAATAAAGTTTGTTAGTAATACAATGTTATGTATGTTCATTTACTCTCATTTTTCTATTTTTTAGTTAAACTTAGTTTACTTCCGTATATGTTTTAATATAGTTGAAAGTAGAATGGCTAAAGGACAAAATTACTAAAAATATTTACAAAATTTCAATTTCTATTAATGATGATCTTATCGACACATATATAAAATTTCATTAAATATTTTTAGTCATTTTTCTATATTTGAAAAGAACTCTGGAATAAAAATGATTTTTTTTTAAAAAAAAAAAACTATTTCCCTAATCTATTCAAACATATCATTTTTTTAGCTATTTTAAAATTTAACAAATTAAACAATAATATTTACATAAATTAAGCAAAGTATCACAATCTATATGTAATAGACCAAGATAGACTACTAATATATGTGTCTATAATGATACATAGATATAAAGAATAGTCTAAGCAAATAGATTATGATATTTTGCTATATTTTTAGAAGTTTCATCATTTAAAATAATTTCTCTTCCTTTTTAATCTAGCAGCAATTCATTTAAAGGAACTAATAATTAAAAAAAAAAAAAAGTTTACACGAAGTTGTTTTGAAAAAATTAGAAAACACACATAAGATCAAATTATAAACTATGCTTTTATTGAGAATTGAATTGTGAATGTATTCATCATACCTTCACCTACTAAAATTTGAGGAGTTGAGTTTCTCTTTCAAAAACGGTCACCATATTAGTATTTTCATTTCTATTTCATCTCTAGTTTTTCTTAGAAACTTTCATTAAAAAATTTGCAATGTGTATGGATTTACACTATAACTGTTTTTAGGTCATCCAACATGTTTTATCTTTTTAATTTAATTTTTAAGTTGGTATGAGTGAACCCAATTTAAAATTTTTTAATAAGATTATATTTAAAACCGGTTATTAAGTTTTAGATTAATAAAATATCAAAATGAGCATAGCGGTATATAGTACTACTATAACCTCAAAGTTAAAAGTACAAGATCTCTAACTTTATATTATAAATAAAAATAAATAAAACAAATAAACTATTAAAATACATACATGAACATTTGTCAAATTTTTTGTTATTTATAATAATTTTTTAATCAAGTTTAAATTTAATTTAAAAAATATATTTTAAAAATTTTAAACAAAACAACGAAATTTGAAACCAAAACTTCGAAATTTGAAGGGACAATATATTGTAATTTGATCCTTCAAAATTAATATTAAAATACAAAAATTGAAATATGAATGAACACGTAGTCTGACCTGTTGATAGATCGTCCGAAACTATAACGTTTTCATGAAAACTTCACAATAAAAAAGAATTAAGAGAGAGAGAAATGGATTAATTGAGAAATATCTCTAACGAGAGAATCTTAGAACTTTTTCCAACAGGAATTTTCAAAGAACAGTAACATCAATTTCTTTCGATGACTCAGTTTGAAATCGAGAGAGAGAGAGAGAGCCATAATGCTTCGAAATTTACAAACCTCCCCCCATATCTTCTTCTCCTCCTCCTCCTCCTCCAAAATTCATGGGAAATTGCTTCCTAATTTCATACTACACCGACGGGCAATGGCGTTTTCACCCTTTAAATCCATCCCCAACTCCCCAATTCTTCTGCATTACGCTTCCCATTCTCCTTCTTCGCCAAAGCTAAGAGATAACACTACCCATGCCCCGCGGCGCCAAGAACTCACGGATCCTTTTTGCCCTAATGGCAGGGCTTCTGCTTCTGCTTTCGATCGCGACGGCCACGATGGCGAGGCCGATTCATAGACCCCCAATACCGCCATCTGGCCGGAACCCTTGCTCTCATGTTTCGTTCCCTGGTGATGGAAGACATTGCCTTTGATGGGTAAAAGGATCGGAGCTCATGTTCTTAATTAATTTCTTGAGGTTCTCTGTTTGTTTGTTTTTTACCAACGACTACCTCTTTTTGACGTAAAATCTAACTTATGGTTACGTCAAATTTCACTGTAAAGTTATGGTTCATCATGCTATGAATGATTTGTGTAACGGAGCAGAATAAATTAGTGGAAATGTAACTATTGTTTTCGTTACTTTGAAAAATTCTAATTCTAATCTCGATTCACAAATCCAAAATCTTTTTATACTAATCTAACGAGCTATTTAACTTATCAATTAACATCTCACAATTAAAAAAAAAAAATGCATCACGTCACACTATTCAATTCAACCTGGTTCAAATCATGACCTTATGTTATATAACGTTATCATAACATTTTCTCAATTCCCTCAATCCTTCCTCAATTTACTTAATCCTTCCTTGTTCCATTCTCAATTTACAATCTTTCCTTGTTTATAATTAATCAATTTAAATTTAAATACTATTTAATTCATTTTTTTTCTCTTTTATAGTTTTCATACTTACCAATTTTGTTAATTTTAATTTTAATTTTTTAATTTAAAAATGTTTTATCGCTAAGGAACGAGAAAGAAAAAGAGGAAAAATTAGTCATTCTCCTCTTTGACCCACAAATTAAGAGAATGAAAAAAACTACACTTGATGTCCTTATTCTTTCTCTTTCCTGGTTTATTATTTAATATTTTTCACTTAATTCTTTCATTTCTCGATATAATATTTCTCTTTTCCTCGTTTATTTATTTCTTTTCAAATTAATCATCTTATTTCTTCTTTTTTCCAAACGAATTAATTATCATCTCTAATATGTTGCTTATCGTTCTCGTGAAGAAGATAAAATTAATAAATGAAAAAATAAAACTTGAATATGAAAAATAAAAACAACGGAATCCAATTTTTTTATTGTATAAGATTGACGATACAAACTTAAAATATTTTTTTTTTGTTGTATTCTATTTAAGGTACAATTTGAATAAACATATTTTACATAAATGAAAAAAAACAATACAATTTGTTTGTATTGTGTATCGTGTGTAAGGTCCAATTTTTTTTTTTTTTTTATACAAAATCAAGTTAAAAATTAATACATATTTGTTGTGTGTTGGGCTTACAGTAAAAATAAAATATAAACATTAATATATATTTGTCGTGTGTTGGAGTTCATTCTTCCTTTGAAGTTGTTGGTTGACATTCCTTTGAAATTTGGAATTTTAAGTCTTTCATATATTTTTTGTTGACGTTGTAAACTTTTTTCTTTTTGGAAAATAAACTACATAACCAAAAAGACCAATCCGTGCCACATCCCGACAAGGTAAGGAAAAGGAAAGTACCATGCTTACAACAAATTCCTAAACACATCCAAAATGAAAAAGTTTGGAAAAATTGAATATTGAAAAATCTACGTTGAACACGAGAATGGACAATTGAATTCTCACCACATCGTATTAAACTGAAACCAAACATTAAAGAAAATCGAAAGCCAAAAAACATATCAACTCAATCAAGAGAAACATCTAACAGGAGAATATGCTTGCGACAAGTATGATACGTCCCAAAACATCTTTAGATTCTGATTCTTTACATTCTTATTAGTAATATTCGAAAGTAACTTTTTGATAGTTGAAATAATTATACTTTGATTTGGTTTATCAATTCTTTCTTGATTTGCTTCATTATTGAAAAAGGATTTTGTAATTTTTGAATCTTGGCCATTAATCCTCGACATATTAATGGAGAACGAAGTATTTTCGAATATTTTTACGTTTAAGAAAAAAGGTTTTTAGAAAAATTAATATTGCAAAAGAAAAATGGGTCATCAAACCCATTTCATGAAACTATTAAGAATATTCACAATAGACTTAAACTAAAAAAACGTAATTATTTCTTAAATAATTATATGAAGTTTTGAATCTTTCTTAAAAGGAATGAAGTTTAAAAAATAATTTTAGGGAGAATTCAAAAATATTTTTTAAAATTTAATAATAATAATAATAGTAAAACTAAAATAAATATTTATTTTTAAATATATAAAAATAAAACAAAAAATATTTACAAAAAAATATATCAAAATTTCAGATTCTACTTACTCTAACGAAAAATTGATAGTTTATCTTTATTTATAATTATATTATATTTATAAAATTTGTTGTAGTTTTGTCATTTTCAATAATTTTTCCTAAAATTATTATAAATGAATTGTTTAAATATATTTTAAAAACTAGACGAAACCTACTTATTTTTTGCAAATTTAAATTCAAGAATCAAACATCTAAATTTTGTTGTAAGGAATATTGTCAAAAACAAAATATTTACGAGTTATTATTATTATTATTGAAAAAAACCCTTTCTCATAACCAAACTCCGAAGCTATAACAAAAAAGATTGATATTTTTGATAAAAATTAAACATTAAAATGAAAAGAATTAAGAGAAAGAAAAATGGACCCCGGAAGTCTTGAACCCTTTCCACGTCAGTGTACTCAAACTGAAATCAAAAGAGAGAGAGAGAGAGAGCCATAATGCTTCGAAAGTCTCCAAAACTGATCGGAATTTGCTTCCAAATTTCATACTATACACGAACATTCTATGGCGTTTCACCCCTTTAAATCCTCCCACGCCTCCCCATTTCCTTCTTCATCACGCTCCCCATTCTCATTCTTCGGCAAAGCTAAGAGATTTAACATGCGCCGCGGCAAGAACTCAAGGATCGTTTTTGCCCTCATCGCAGGGCTTCTACTTCTGGTTGGGATCGCGACGGCGATGGCGAGGCCGATTCATGACTCTGCCGCTCCATTGCGTAGACCTCCTATTCCGCCGTCTGGCCGGAATCCTTGCTCTCATGTTCCGTTGCCTGGTGATGGAAGGCATTGCCTTTGATGGATATAAAGGATCAGATCGTGCTGAGGGGAGATTATTGTTTGTAATTATATGTTCTTAATTTCTCTTCATGTTCTTTCTTCTCTTGTTTTTTTTTTTTACCAACGACCTCTTTTGACGTACCCAATGTAAAACCATCGTTCATCATGCAATGAAAGATGTTTGTAATGGATCAACATGAATTAATTAGTTAGAATTCTACATTTTAATGCATGGATGGATCATCAATCTTTATACATTTTTCCTTCTTCTGGAAAAAAAGAAAAGCACTCTTCTTTTTTATCTTTATTTTTGTTGTCCAGTTTGTATCTCTTGGATTTAGATGACTCTGTAGTTTTGAGATTTTTTCTTAAACAAACATTATATGATCACGAAGTTTCTAATTCTAATCTCATCCACGACTCCAAGTAGATACCATTGATTGAAGAACTTCGTCAAAACAAGATGAAGACCTTTTTGTACTAATCTAATGGTGCAATTTGGTTGTATTAAAGCTAAATCTCATTTTAATCGTAAGTTGAACACGATAATAATAATGAGGATCATAATGATATGAGTTCTTAGTTGATATATACGAAATATTGCTCTTGATTTAACACGTTCATGTTAGTCACAAACAATTACTAATTAAATGGTTAGCATGGAAAGAAAAAACATTTGAATCTTCTTTTCATCAATATTTTTTCCCTCCTTTTCATTAATACTTTTTACTTTTTCTTTTCAACTACAAAGATTGTCATTTATTTTTATTGGATACTTCCATACGTTCATGTTTACTTTAAAGTTGTTGGTTGACAATTTCTCTAAATTTTATATTTAAAATCTTTGTGTTGACAAATTGTGTGTAAACTTTTTTTTCTTTTTGAAAAATAATCCGACAAAAAGATCAATCCCTACCACATCCAACACAAAAAACCACGTTGAACTAGAGAATGAACAATTAAATTTCAATCAAATCGTATAAACCAAAATGAAACATAAAAAAAACCTCAAAGTCAATAAACGTATCCACTCAATAAGGAAAAACCTTTGAGAGAGGAATCCTGAAACTATTAAGAATATTGACAAGAGATTCACAGTAAAAAAAAATATAGCAATAGTGGTCGCATTAGAATGACTAGACAAACGAAGGTTCAATTATTTATAACTAGAGTTTCGGAAGTCAAACACTTTTTATCTTATCTTACCTCTCACTTCCAAACATAGTGAAATTATAAGTTCGAAACCACAAACCAAACTAAAGATACACGAATAAGATATCAATTAAAACTCTCAATTTGGTCATATATGTTATTGCTTTGATGTGTGGGATAGATTTAAAAATAACAATTTTTTTAAAATGGAAAATTTAACAATAATTTTTCAAAATGTAAATATAGCATAAAGTCAATCATGAATTTAACAAACATCGATACAAGGAGTAAATCAATATTCATATTGATCATAAAATATTAATGAAACATAAAAAACAAACATAAATGTAAGTATAATATAGGCAACACAACGCCTTACATTCAAAATCATAATAGGTTTTATTTACTAGTTAAATTTATTTTTAAACCATTCTCAAATACAATAAAATGAATTAAAATATTTTAAAAAATATAACAAAATATTAAAGTTTATATATGACGAATCATAATAAATAAATGTAGAATATTACTGTGTCTGTCTATATCACGATAGACACATATAATAGTCTATTTTGATCTATTACAGTCTATCATACATAAATGGTAGTATCTTGCCCTATTCGTTACACTTTTAAAAATTTTGTCATTTAAAATAATTTTTATTTAGTTAATGTTCTTTGTGTTTATAGTTTTTTTTTTTTTGACTAAAAATTGACATGTTATTGATAATTTTGATAAAGGGTTTTTTTAAGAATAATAAAAATATAAACTACTTACACTCTATTAAAAAAACGACACAAGAACAAAAACTCATTACACTTAATTTTATCTTATAAATGTCAATAGTTTTATCGTTTTTTTACTATTATCTCGATAAATGATTATATAAAAAAATTATTACAAATGTCAAAACTAGAAAAAATTATTTAAAAAATAAAGTGAAATTCCAAATTCTATTAACGAAAATACATAGAAAAACTTCTATAAATCGTTATATTTTTTAAATTTTGGAGTGATGATTTTATATTTGAAAATGAAAATACGGTTGTATATCATATATATATATATATACACAAAAAATTGGGATCTTTTTTGGGCAATTTTCATGCATTTGTGAGTTTGATCATCAATCTCTCTCCTCTCTGTCTATCTGTCTGTTGAGAGGTTGTAGAGCAAAAATAGCCACAAGGACTCCGAACGATAATGGCGGAACTGCAGAATTCAAGATTACTACCGCCACAAACCACGACGAACCAGGAACCAAGCTCTAACACAGACGCAAACAACACCAAACTTGTGGGTTTACGCAAGGATTTTTTTCCCCTCTCCCACCATTTCAAGCTTCTGCCGGGCAATTTTTTATCCTCCACATTGCTTTGTCCATACAGAATCAAAACGGTTATGTCCTCGTAGCTGCATTTCGGAAAATTCATATTCTGCGTCGCAATGGTACGTAATTTAACGCCTCGATCTTCAAAATTTCAGCAATTCTGGCGCCACATTTTACAATGGGGGATATATGATTGCGTTCATTGAGTCTATTAGTTATTAGAAATGTAAAACCCTCATGTGATTTTCGTTTGACGGTCTGTTAATAAGAAAGAAAGAAGGAACACGAGAGGAAAACGTCATGGTTGCATATTCTGATTTTCAGAGATTATGTTATGGTTGTTGATGGCGCTGTAGATTATTTACGATATCGAGCGACCGATTCGATTTCAGGAGATGCTTAAACCTTGTGCTTTTCATTTCATTCTTGAGCTATAGGCACTGTGAAATCATGTAGCTGTAGTTATGTAATTGTGTATCGAATATTGATTAAACTGTAATCAACCCAAATGTTGGATATAAAAAGCTTTATTTATCTGATACGGTTGTGAATTTTGATACTTACTGAGATAATATATAATTTGCTGCAGGACAAGCCTGTCAATATTGTTGTTGGTTCTCAAATATGGGTGGGAGATATAGATTCTGTTTGGATTGATGGACTCGTACTGAACATCAATGGGGAAGATGCTGAGATTCAAACTAGTGATGGGAGGCAGGTAATATAGTTTTTTTTTTTTTTTTTAACATTAAATTAAGCAAAAGGCGTGTAAGAAATTTAATCATTGAGATGCCGGCAGAAAAAAAGAAACAAGATAAGATTACACAAATAATACCAGTGAGCCCTCAGTCGTGAAAAAATTAAGAAAACAAGGAATGTGTCTAGATATTCTGGTGACTGAACTCCACAAAAATGCCAAGAAGTGAGTGTTATTACAGTTTTTAAATGTTTCTTCGCTTTGAAGGACAAAAATGCATCGTTATCTCTTCCTTCATGACTGAAATATGAAATGTTGACATAGTCAACGTTTTGATTTGTTGTTTCATCAGTTTATATGTATTTTTAAAGTGGGTCGTTTTGCCGGCTTCGTGAGAACTCTCTCTCCACGAGATTCAATAGGCTTCTTGATTTTTTTGTTGTTCGGAAATGATTGGCTATTGAATATCAAGTCAGCACATGCTCTTTTCTATCACTTCTCCTTGCATGATAGACTGAGTTTCCATAAAAGAGTAGGTGAAAGATAAAGCCTGTAGTGTCTAAAACCTTTGCCACTTTTTCGTTAATAGCACAAACACATCATTGAGGTTGGTGACTTTTAATAAAAAATTTCTCTTTGATATGGTTCTTGGAATTGATTTTTCCAAGATACCGAAGCAAGTACATGAAACTATATGAAAATGGAATTTTAGGTTTCCAGATTTCAAACATCTTAAAGATGAGATTGACACTGTAGCAGTGGAAAATGAGGGGTCCATGTTCATTTTAAAAATGGTTTGTATAGAAAAAAGCGTGAGTTTTCTAAACTCTTTAATTTGATGGACACTCCCTCAATGATCTAAGTTATATGAGTCTTGGGTATTGACATATCATTAAAGTTTCTTGTTAATATCAAGACCTAAAGTTGAAAAAAGGTTGTGGAGCTTGAAGGGGTTGCTAAAGGAGCCATCAGATAGAACTGGTGATTGGTGATCGTGTATAATGATTGAGAGAAGCAGAGAAAGAAGGGAAGTTGTCCATCTGATCTTTTTCCCTCAAAAGGAAAATGTAGTGTGATTTTCCAACCAGCCAATACGTCTCATGAAAGAGAACATCAAGTGCATGTCTCAAAGAAACTGGTGTGAATGAAAATAATTGTTGCCAACATGGGCTTGCTCAACGGTTAAAGCATTTATACCTCCTTTAGATGGTGGGATATTCAAATTTTTGATGAGTTGATGTAGTATTAAAAAAATAATGAAATAAAAAAAGAAGAAAAGAAAAGGAAAAAAAAAAAGAAGAGAAATGCATTATTGAATTCCTTGAAAAGCTAAACGACAGTGTGCCTTTAGACATTTGTTTTGATTTCCAGCCATTTCAGTGTATAAACTAGATATCTCGTTAATTTACCAAATTTTGAAGATATTATTTCAAAGGAGGGGGAGCTATTGGGCTAGAGAAATTATAATATCCTTGAGAATTTTCCCATCAGTTACCGACTGGGGTGTTTTTGACGTTTCACCTAAAAATAACATGCACAGAAGGTATATGTTTTATTTTTCTCCTGCTAACTCGTTTTTTCACTAATATTCCTTATGGTCGAAGTTGACAGCCATATACCATTGATTCTTCACTTTTTCTTCAGTTAAGACAACACCAGCTTTTATAGTTTTGAATATAATCGAAATATTCTGATATAAGTTATATTTGTACATTTATTAACCATCAGTTTAATTATTGGATCAATGTACAAGGCGTGCCTCACATCACTCAGGCCTTTTACTTGCCTTCACATTTAGGGTTCCTGAAGTCACTGTACCTCATTGTGCTTATTTTCTAACAAACAACTCAATGTATTTTGCATGTTTGGCAAAATATTACTAAATTTTATTTTTGCAGGTGGTTGTAAAAATGTCAAATCTTTATCCAAGGGACGCAGAAGCTCCTGCTACTGGAATTGACGACATGACAAGAATGTCATATTTGAATGAGCCTGGGTTGCTGCATAATTTGGCAATCAGATATGCAATAAATGAAATTTATGTAAGATCTAAGATTTTTTTGATGATTTACTTGGTGAAAGAAACAGATTCGTTAGGCTCCAGCTAAGGATCCAAATAATAACTTTCTGACATTAAACAGACTTATACTGGAAACATTCTTATTGCCATCAACCCATTCCAAAGCATTTCAAGTCTGTATGATGCACATGTGATGGAGAAGTACAAGGGGGCACCAATTGGGGAGCTGAAGCCGCATGTTTTTGCAATTGCTGATGTTGCATATAGGTTAAATTCTTATTTTTTCCGTAAATTTTGTTTTCTCATGGGATGACATTGACGATCACAAACCTGTGGCAGGGCTATGATAAATTATGGGAAAAGCAATTCCATTCTGGTAAGTGGTGAAAGTGGGGCTGGTAAGACTGAAACCACCAAAATGCTTATGTGTTACCTTGCATTTTTGGGCGGCCATGCTGCATCTGAAGGACGAACTGTTGAACAACAAGTTCTAGAAGTAAGTTGGGTACAAGTCTATCAACTCTAACTATAGTGACACAATGTAATCGGCATATACTTCATACAATATTATTCCAGCATCCTATGGTGTCTCTAAAGCGCATGGTATTATCAGTTACTATTTCTATCCATCACAAAGTGTTAACAAGATTATAATTTGGGTCACTTGTGACCATATAGTTGACATGGAATCTTTGAGATATAAAGAATGAGGATGCACATCGTAGATTTGCTTTAAGTTCAAAATGCACTTTGTTGGAAGTTTAAGGTCGGTAACATTTGGTCCCTAAGGTTTTAAAATGGACCTTTTTAGTCCTTGAGCTTTGGAAAATAGTTATAAATGGCCCATGAGTTAAGTCAATTATCAGCTAATTAAAAAAAATGACATGGCATATATGAGGTGCAATTTTTAAACGAGTTGGAACTTATATATTTTAAGCATATGTGACTTTTCTTTTGATTTTTCCTTTTTCTTTTCCCTTCCTCCTCCTCTTTTTCCAACTCCTTTCTTCTACAGACAAACAATCCACTATGAACTTTAAATTTTCTCCTACCTCAGTCAACAAAATCATATTTCCAGTTCATTGAAACCCAATCCAAAATCCAAATTAGTTTTACACCTAAAAGGTCCACTTTCCTGGTGAACTAATGACTAGCAATGATGGGAGGGTCCTGATTTAGTTGGATTCTTGCAACCTCTATATGCCACATATACTACTGGATTGGTCAGCTACCTAAAAGGACTTTTCATTCCTTTCTTTTTCCCTCTGGAATGATTTACTCACTGAGTTGGTAAATTCTATAAACTACAATTGAAAATCATCTCTTTGCCTTTAAAGTTTTGAGTTCGTTTATGGCTAGGCAAGCAAAGCAATTATCATAGATAAGAAAGAATGACTAGAAAGAGGAAAACAAGGCATGAACTAACCCAATTGACCATAATGAAAAAGAAAGAGAAAAAGCACATTGTGCATATTTATTGAACGTTGTCGATCTTCTCTAATTTGGGACGTTGTCAATTGCTTTGGATCTGGGAAGCTGTTAGTACTCTGAGTCTCAAACCATTCGTTTGGACTCTTTTCTGGCTTGGCTATTATCGTATAGGATCTCTGCTTTATATTTCAAGTTTTTGTTTTTTACCTAAAGATTTTCTCGTCTGTATTTGTACGATTTGGAAGATTAAATTTATTTTCTTTTTCTCGATGCAAGAGCCAATTCAAGAATTTTTTTTTTTGAACTTCTGCTTCATTTTAGAGAGTTTTTACGGTAGATTTGATTGCATGGGCTGGTTTAGCATGCAACCTTTTTCTTTTGGTTACTAGAGATTGTACGGCCTATGATGGTGGCTCAACAAAGGACAACCTAAATGGTGAGGGGAGGGAGGGTAACGACATTTGGCAACGTGGCAATTGCAAGGTCGGTGGTGGGCACTCACTAGAGAAGGAGAAAAGAAGGAGAAGGAAGAAGGGAGGAAGGTAGGTGATGTAATCTAAGTAACCTCATAGAAAAATCCTCCAAGAACCAAGATTATGGATTTTTTTTATTAGAATGAATAATGTGTTTCATAAAAGAGGAGAAGCCTCCTATTTATGGAGTTCTATTACAACTGGGGGTAAAAAGAGAATTAACTTAGAATATTACCTAATTACTCAATTAACCCTTATTCTTGTTACATCATTCTATCTCTCCAAAAATAAAACTCGTCATGAGTTTAGAAAGAAGAAGTTTATGACGCAAAAAAAAAAAAAAAGAAGAAATAAACTTGTTCAATGGAGTATGACCAAACCAACCTCCTACATTCTGAACAAAAATAGTATGATTGAAGGGATAACATCGAGACAAAAAATCAAATATGACCACTAAAAGATGAACCTCTCCATCGGTTGGAAACCCGAAAAAGATGTTTCCTTCAATCTCACTCAAAACCATATTCAAATAATCAATTTAAAAAGAATTAGCTTTCGAAGAAAATCCTTCAAAAATTACATTTTCTTTATCATTCACTTCCAAGTTTTTCAACAGTTTGAAGATTCAATTTCACCGCAACCAATGTGTCGTGTTCTGCTCGGTATTTGATACTTCTTTTTCATCTTCTTTGTTGGATTTTTCGTCCCTTATGACCATTTCCAAATCAACATTTCAATTTTATCTTCATGATTTTCTATTTGAAAAATTTTCACCTGTGACTTCTTTGTTTTTTTCTTTTGTATATGAAACAAATCTTTTTTTGGATCTTGCAAATAAATTGATGGTTGATCTACATGTTGAGTCATTCTCCCCAATGAACGTTGATTTCTTCGGAAATGGGTTTGATTGGATCGTTGGACCATTTTTTGATATTGTCGCCTTCTTATTCTGTCCCAAATTGTCTTAGAAACATCATTAGAGTCACTAGAATCAATTTTCCAATTTGGATGATAAGTTTTTTGAGAAAATCGAGCATGGCCAAAATTTGAATGTTGAAGTTCTTCTTCCGAATCACTTGAATCAAAACTCCAACATTGTTTATGGAAGTAAAATTTTATGGAAGTAAAGTTGATTTTCTTGTCTATACCAACTGCTGGTTGTTTCCTTAGACATCTTCTTTGATCGATAGTAGTCCGTTCTTGCAAAATCTTGAAAGCAATCTTGAAATCTTGGGGAAACTTATTGATAATTTTGATTAGGTCTCCTTTGTTCTTGAGCTTCAAACCTCCTTTCTTGATGAATTTGGTAGTATTCTTGAATTCTTGAATGGGGTTCTTGGTAATCTTGGACTGGTTTCCTTCTCCTTTCTTGCACTTCAAACCTTTTTTCGTTGATAATTTCGTCCAGCTCTATGTATTCCAGCCCCTCGAATGCCTCGTTGCCCCCAATCTCGGACAAAATCTTGATGTTCTTCGTGGCATAATTGGCAAGAAATTTGGCTGGCAATGCGCCGGAGTTCTTGGTGGTTGCCGTTGCCGATTTCTTGTTGCTGGGGAAGGGCAGTCAATGCTACTTCAAGCCGGTGAGCAAGTCATTCCATGTTGATTTCAAGATTTCCCATTCGGTCGTTGAGGTCTACCATGCTTTCTTCAACGGCCATCAATCAGGTAGCCGAAGTGTGTGGGGATGGGATCTCTTCTTCATTAGGCATTACAACCTTTCCCTTGTCGGAGGTGTTCTTGCCTGTTACAACTCCCTTTATTGGTGAAGCTCTGATACCAATTTGATGTATTCTAAGTAACCTCAAGGAAAAATTTTCCAAGAACCAAGATTATGGATTTTTTATTAGAATGAATAACATGTTTCATACAAGAGGTGAAGACTTCTATTTATAGATTTCACAATTGGGGGTAAAAAGGGAATTGACCTAGAATATAACCTAATTACCCAAGTAACCCTTGTTCTTCTTACATCAGTAGGGAAGAGGGAAAAAATGGAAAATAAAATGGGCACACATCAACTAATTCTAATAAAGTTAATGAAAGTTGTTCCCTCGTAGCTCATACGTGCTATGTCACTTTCTGTTAGTCAACTAACTGTTTGCTTAACTCACTTATATAAAATCAAATTCAAATTAGGTAGATAAAAGTGTATTTTGAAACTTCACGGACCAAATAAACACTAACTAGAACCCTTAGGGGACAAAAGTTTATTTTTTTTCTCTCTTTTACTGAGAAGCACGAACACTTAAGCTTGGCCAGCATGCCCGTGTCTGACACTTTGACACTCGACACTTGGTGGACACCTATTGCATGCTTGATAGTGCAATAAATGCATTAGACATGCATAGAACCCTCGTTGAGTAGATTAGAAAAACACATGTATGACAATAATAATAACTTTTGAATTTGGAATACATCAAGCTAAGTCTTTTAAGCATATAACTGCAACAATTCATTTACTATGAATTTTCTTTACTATAAAAAAGACATTTTTTTTTTAAAATGAGTAGTTTAATAAACTTATCCTTGTGGTGTCTTAGATTTTTAAAAAATGGCGTGTCGCAGTGTCCTTGTTGTGTCGTAGTGTCCGTGTTGTGTCATATCCATGTTTTTTGTCTGTGTCCGTGCTTCTTAGCTCTTTTATTATTATTATTATTATTTTGTTGATCCACATTTATTTGAGACAACTATAAATATCTTTTACCTGTGAAAGAAAATTTCAAAACTGCTTTACTTATGCCATTGGGGAACAATTTTTTCTCCCGATAAGAACAAGACATTGTGTTTGAGAACGCTTAAGGATAATTCAAGTTCTCAAAAACTTTCATTAATTTTCCATTATATAATTGATGAATATAGAGTACGATCCAAATTTCCATGTAGGTAGAGCTCCATTAAAGAAAATGCAGAGAGCATTCCTGACAATTTAAGGCCATAAAAATCTAATGGTAACATCGGTCTTAAGCGTTTGAAAGAAAATGGTTTCAAATGCCACTTTTCCTTTTCCTAGGGGATGGTTTTCTTGTAATATTTTTCATTTCTTCTGATGATACTTGAGATTTGAATTTTATATATTTATAAGTTGGCATTTTCTTATGTTGTGACATCTTCTCTCTCAACTTCCTGAATCCTGTTTAAACCCGATGCAGTCGAATCCAGTTCTTGAAGCTTTTGGCAATGCAAAAACAGTGAGAAACAATAATTCAAGGTAAAAAGTTATCCTTACTTGAGCTTTTGCAATATAGGGATTTTCTTAGAAATGATTGGATTGACACTTACATAATCTGGCTTCTACTGGATACAATGCTTCCATTTCCACATACATGTTTACTGTTGATATTAGACCTTTCATTTATTCGTAGGAACCTTTTCTTCTCCATCAGAAGTGGAATTTCAATAGCTTGTTGCATGAGTTGCCTATTGATAATTTATTGTATACATTAGCGCAGCCGGTTTGGGAAATTTGTTGAGATCCAATTCGACAAGAAGGGAAGAATATCAGGAGCTGCCATCAGAACTTATCTTCTTGAGAGATCACGGGTTTGTCAAATATCAGACCTTGAGCGCAACTATCATTGCTTTTACCTTCTCTGTGCAGCTCCACCTCAGGTTGGTGGTATCTCTCTCTCTCTCTCCCTTTCCTTTTCTTTGAAATATTTTTTTCTTGTCAACTAATTTTCATCAGCAAAGTGATTTTTCCAGGAGAGAGAGAGATATAAGCTGGGAAATCCAAAATCATTTCACTATCTAAACCAATCAAATTGTTATGAACTGGCTGGTGTGAATGATGCCCACGATTATCTTGCGACAAAGAGAGCCATGGATATTGTTGGAATAGGTGAACAAGAGCAGGTGATACCTTACTCAGCAGGTAGCTATCATTTTCCTACGCATCAAGCTACTGCTAAATGCCTCCCCTTTCCTCCCTCTTTCTTTCAGGATGCAATTTTCAGAGTTGTGGCTGCAATTCTCCATCTGGGTAATATTGAATTTGCAAAAGGAGAAGAGTCTGATTCATCATTTGTAAAAGATGAAGAATCAAAATTTCATCTTCACATGACAGCAGAGCTTCTCATGTGTGACTGGAGCTTTGCTTTTATTACTCTGTATTTCTCATAATAACCTTCAAATTTTGTTTATTCTGATCCTAAAAATATTTCAGGTGTGATCCCAATGCATTAGAAGATGCTCTTTGCAAGCGCATGATGGTTACACCGGAGGAAGTCATCAAGAGAAGTCTTGATCCGCATGGTGCAACAGTTAGCAGGGATGGATTAGCCAAGACAATATACTCCCGTTTGTTTGACTGGTAATATTGGTTATCCTAGCATTGTCATGTTTAGATTCTGTTGTAGTTCAATAGATTTTTCTTACTTCAACAGGAATTAGTACAATCGGTCGTTTAACTTATCCAGGTTGGTAGATAAAATCAATGTATCCATCGGACAAGATCCTTGCTCGAAGTATCTGATTGGAGTACTTGATATTTATGGTTTTGAGAGCTTTCAAACAAATAGGTGATCCTTCTTGTAACTCTGGCTTTTGATGAGAGTTTTGTTTCTATATATATATATTAACTAATAGGTGATGGATTTAGACAAAACACTCATGCTCACAGCACATGCAAATATCTTCCTTTCTGCCATTTTCTGGAAATAGGATAATTTAATCTGTTAGCGAGCTTCTTACTACTTGAGCAATCATAAAGATCTCTTAAAAATAGAGCAGTTGTTGATTTGGGCGTAGTTATTAATGGACAAGTTGTATGTTGACTGGCTATCCTCCACTCTCTTCAGTTTTGAGCAATTCTGCATCAATTACACAAATGAAAAGCTGCAGCAACATTTCAACCAGGTATGAGGTCAGTCTCGTTTGATAACTTTGTCTTTGATCTTGACTTTCTTCTCCTTCCTCTTTTTTCTTTTTTCAATTTTCAATGTCAAACCTGGATGTTATGATTTTATTCAGCACGTATTCAAGATGGAGCAAGAAGAATATGTAAAAGAGGAAATTGATTGGAGCTACATTGAATTTGTTGATAATCAAGATGTCCTTGATCTGATTGAGAAGGTTCAACTTTTCTTCTTAACTTTGCTCCTGAAGTCTAAAGATGCATTCACAACACTACGTATACTATTGCTTTCTTCTTATTTAATAGCATAGAGAAAGCACATCTCAATGTCTCAACTAGTTTTCCATATTGATATACCTTATACGTTATGCAAGGACTTCACTTGATGATTGGGGTAGACTTTATTCTAGGAGGATCATGTGGTTGAATGAGTTGGTAACAAACTGGGCAAGAGTAAATGCTATTTTACTGAAGGAGTGTCAATTTATTCTCGCGAGCTTTCCTTACCTAATATTTGTTTCTTTTCAATACTCAGAGTGAAAAGCTTATGAAAAACATTATTTAGGAGGGGGAAGATTAGGCTGGTGGCTCCCATTTAATTAATTGGGAGAGTTTGCAAGTCATGTCTAAATGTGGATGGGGTACCCTTAATTTTTTTAAATGGAATATTACATTGCATATATTGGAAGGTTTGAAGTAACAAGCTTTGTTTCACCCTATTATTCATTTGTTGGAGAATGAGCTTAAGAAAAAACTATCTTTCTTAGGGAACATCTTTCCAAATTTTGTGCATCATCACCTATTAGTGACATGTACACCAGTAGGCAAGATTGCAATCAAGGTACTCATATTGACGAGCTTTCACCTTTTAGAATCCAAGAAAATGGCTGTTAAAGACTCGATCAAGCAATAGACAGATTGACTCATTTGATGATCTTAAATCACTGATTGAACCTAAAGCTTAAGTTGATAGGTAAATGCAAAATTAATATAATATCTAACTCCCTCCCTCCCTTGTGGGCTTGAAATATGAAAAAGGCCTAACAAGTGGAAATTAATATTAATTGGGGAGGATACAACAACGTAGGGGCTGAAACATTCCTCCCTAAACCACCTGTTCTGATACTATCTTAAATCATCGATATAAAAGCTTAAGTTGATTGGTGAATACAAATTTAAAATAATTTCTAAAGCTCCCCCTCACTTGTGGGCTTGAAATATGAAGAAGGCCCAACAAATGAAAATCGATATTAAATGGGGAGAAAATAACGTTGCAGGGGTTTGGACACAAGACTTACCTGGACCACCTGTTCTAATACTATCTTAAATCACCGATATAAAAGCTTAAGTTGATTGGTGAATACAAATTTAAGATAACATCTAAAGCTCCCCCTCACTTGTGGGCTTGAAATATGAAGAAGGCCCAACAAATGAAAATCGATATTAAATGGGAAGGAAATAACGTTGCAGGGGTTTGGACACAAGACTTACCTAGACCACCTGTTCTAATACTATCTTAAATCACCAATTCAACCCAAAAGCTTAGGCCAATTTTTTTTTTTATATAAGAAACATATATTTCATTGATAAAATGAAATAAGGGGAAATCGCAAGCACCTAAAGATGATTACAAAAATAGCGCCAATTGGCAACTAAGACCCATAAGCTAAAGTTCTTAAAAGGGTGCCCCATTTGGCACCAATAAAAAAAGAACTAAAAGATGAAAAATAGTCTTGAAAAAGACGCCTATTACACTTGCCCATAAAGTTCAAAAGAAAGCCTGAAGAACAACCAGCCAAATAACCTTATTGCAACCAATAAACAGGTGGTCCATCATCAAGAGAGTTGAGGATGTCTGAAATGTCATTGGACAAAGCAGTAGACCAACCAAAAGGCTTCAAAAGGAGATCCCAAAATTGTCGAGCAGAAGGACAATGAATAAAAAAATGAACATGAGATTTAACATTAACACAACACATAATACACCAAGAAGGAGAAAGAGACATATAAGGCATCGACGTTGGAGACGATTGACAGTGTTTATAGCTTTATGACTAAGCTCCTTCAGGAAGCGATCCATCCAAATGATCGAATTAAAATCCCTTTCAGAAGGCTCGAGAGCACCTGTCAAGTCATCAATCATAGATTTCACAGTAAACATAGATGAGGAGTTAATAGTCCATCTCCAAGAATCATGCACCATATGAAATTTGCTAGTAGACAAAATAGTAGACGAAGATACCCATTTCTGAATTTCATGATCAGTAAAATTACGTCTAAAGTGTAAATCTTAAGTCTCAGACTCATAAAGCCACGCTTCAGCAATAGAAGTACCAGGAGTACAAGAGAGATGAAACAAACAAGGAAAATCACAGAGAGTACCACAATCATGCTACCGATCTTTCCAAAAAGAGATAGAGCATCTATACCAAGGCAATATTGAGTCCTAGAAAATACAAGGTCAGCAGTATGGCAGATGGAGCTCCATGGGGACTTTGATGACCTTTTAACAGTAGTCGGCCAAACACAAGAGGGATAATAGTACTTAGCCACAATGAGCCGATGCCACAAAGCATCCTGCTCATGTAAAATTTAGATGACGAAAATTGCCCATGCCAAGACCGCCAAGAAGCTTAGGGCGCTGAGTAGTAATCCAATTAATGTTATGCATACCGTTTTCATCACATGAACCATAAAAAAAAGTCACGAATTAGTTTCTCCAAACAATTAATCATATCATTAGGGGCATGGAAAAGAGAGGTAATAAGTAGGCAAGCTTGAAAGGGTGGCTTGAATAAGTGTATGGCAACCACCCTTGGAGATGTAGCCATATTTCCAGTTACGGAGTTTTTGTTGGAACTTCTTAATAATTGGTTGTCAGAAAATCATTGATTTAGGGTTGCCACCAAGGGGAAGGCCAAGATAAGAAGCTGGCCTTTGTTCCTTCTTACATTCAAAAACAGTCACCATTCAATCTAGATCATCTTCAGAGATATGAATGCCAAGGAGCTCACTTTTAGAGAGATTGATAAATAAACTAGAAGGTTGTTCAAAGACATGAATAACCTCATACAAGCATGTAAGGGCAGCGCGATTAGTAGTGGAAAATGCAAAACGTCGTCAACAAATTGCAAGTGATTCAGGATAAAACTCGAAGCACCAATGGGGCGAGTGGCTATCAAATTTTTAGATAGACTATGGTCCAACAGATGACTTAAGCAATTGGCAACCAATATAAAAATGAAAAGGAGAAAGGGGATCACCTTGTCTAAGCTGCCGCGAGTAGGGATTATTTTACAACGAGGACTACAATTAATAATAATGGAAAAATTTGCACTAGAGACACATCCCTCAATACGGGGATCACCTTGTCTAAGCTTCTGTCAAATTGCATTCATCTTCTGATTTTTTTGATACGACTACTTGACCCATCTATGATATTTACAGTTAAATCTCTGATGGCTGATTATTGGGTGCTATGGATTCTATTTTATTTGATCTCTACTCGGTCACTGTAAAAACAGTTACCTAAAAAATTTAAAATTTTCTTTCGAGAGCTTTGCTGGGGTGCCATCAATACGGCTGATCGTTTTTTGTGTCTCTTTCTCACTCTTTTTGTCATATGTGTCTCTTTCTCACTCTTGTTGTCATATTTGTCATCAACATGCTAAACCCCCGTCCACTTGTATTTTCACTGTTCTTTTGCTGTTAGTCATTGGACTACTGTGCTACTTGCTTTTGGACAGTTATTTACTTGTCCTAATTCCATCTCTGATGCTTTGGCTTCTTTGTTGCTGGGCCATCCTTTTGCTGGTACAAAGAAAATGATTTGTTTGGCTCTCATGCGTGCTTTCTTTTTGGAGCTTGTACGGTGAAAGGAACAAGAGATCTTTTAGTGATTATTTTTCCTTTTTTACTCGTTTCATGGAATTGGTTTTGCTGTTAGATAAATGACTCCGGTTTGGTGTTGTGACTTATGTAATCATCCACTTCTATGTGCCTTTGCAGAAGCCAGGTGGAATCATTCCTCTTCTTGATGAAGCTTGGTATGCTCATTCTTTTACTTTAAACTTGCTAACATTTTCTTTTCCTGGTCTTAAGATAAGCTGCACATTTGACCAGCACGTAGAGTTGCTCCTCATGAATTCATAATTTTTTATGCCAATTGATCTGGTCAGACACAAGTTAAGCAGAAGTGTCGTAATTTCCACATGCAATCCTTTTCTTGGAAAGGACTAATATTTCCAAATGCTATTGAATTTCTGTAGGCAGAAAAAAAATCATTTGTTTGAAAATGACAATTGTCTATTCTAGGAAATTATATTATTTAGGAAAGGAAAACAAAGTTAACCTAATAATTTTTTTATTATTTTTTTATTTAGGATAATCTTTATTCCTTTTACAAGAGAGCAACACGGTAATGTACAAAAAAATGGGAACCGAAAATAACAACCAGCTGGCAGCCAAAGAAGATATACTAAAACTGAAAAGGAAATCACAAAAGTATCCATTAATACTTAGTAACAAATGTTTGAGGTGAGATAAGGTAACAACCCTGGCTAAAATTATAAGTATAAAAAAATCATGACCAGATGTGATTGTTGGATCGGAACCAAGTAAAAATATAGTGGCTTGCAAACTCTTCCAACTTTTCTTTTCACCTTGATAAGTATGGGTGAAGCATACCTATTAGTTTCACTACTCAAAACTTCAAAGTTTTGGCTAAAGCCCCTGCACATTGGCTAAAAGAAATCCTTTCTCAAAGTACCTTGGACTATGAAAGAATTTGTTTTCTTGAACAAGAAACTGAGTATTCATTGGAATAATAAAAAGAGACTTATGCTTGAAGATACCAACTCCCAAAAAGACGATAGAAAGAAAGAGAGAAAAGAAAAGAAAAAACAAAACTAAGAAACCAATATCTTGCAAAGAAAACCAATTAAATAGCTTGAAAAAGGAACACCAGTTACTGACCTTCAATTTTGCCGACTTGAAACAGCCTGACCAAGATTTTTTACAGCTAGTGTTAAAATTGATATTTTGACAGAAAATATGAACCTCAGTTAAAGTAGATTATGCACATAACTGATGTATGGGGTTTTAAAACAGTCACCTTCCCTTGATTTAATTAGGTCCCCTTTGAGGATTACATCTCTGTCTTTGACACATCCCGTTAGTTACAAGATAGAATGTAGACTAGCCATTATTTTTCCAGCTTAGTGTTTATGTTGTTTTTGTTTTGGCACTTTTATTGCACTTCTATCTTATGTTTTCCTTGGCTTCCTTGCATTTATATATTGTATTTTGAACATCAGTCTCCTTTCATCTATTCAACGAATAGATTTGTTTCCTTTAAAGAAAAATTAGGTCCCTTTCGAGGATTAGATTTGTCTTTGACAAATCTCGTTAGTTAGAAGAGAGAAGGTAGACTTAACATGTGGAACTTTGGTCAATGTTCTAGAGGTCCCGTGTACGCCACACACTTTATCTCATGCAAAAAGTATCAATGGCACATTCACATCCCTAGAAATCTTTGTATTTATTATTTGCCTTCTGCTAGTTGCAATGCCAATATCAATTCATTTATCTCATGCAAAACATATTGTCCATTAAATCTCTAATCAATATTGTAATATTAGGAAATATTGGCCACATGATAAAATTATTGCCTAGATGCCTTCTTTTAAATCTAAGGTTTATTTTTGTTAGTTGATTAACATTTTTCCCATTTGACCTAATTAATTTTATAATTTTTAAACACAGCATGTTCCCAAAATCAAATCATGAAACATTTTCACAAAAGCTATATCAGACCTTCAAAAATCATAAACGCTTCACCAAGCCAAAATTGGCCCGCTCAGATTTTACGATTGTTCATTATGCTGGAGATGTGAGTTTGTCTTTATTTTAGTAATCGTTAAATTACAAGTTTGTTCCTTAAACTTTCACGATCATGTCTAGTAAGTATCTAAACTTTATAAAGTATTTAGAGAAAATATCAATTTATACCCTTTGAAATTTGGAGTTGTATCAATTTAAAATCTAAACTTAAATTGTATCAATTTAAACCTTGAACTTCATGTGTATCAATTTAAACATTGCATTATGTTTTGTTTGGATAGACATAGTGTGAAAATGATAATTTTATTAATTGAACTTCTACACATTATTCATAATCCAATTGATTTTTAAACTCTTAATTAAAATTTATTTTGAAAATTGTTCATGCATCAGTTCTAGTTGTCCATTTTGTTAATCTAAAATTTGAAGAAGTTCATGCACTTGGAAGAATTGAAAGCATTAATGATTTTTAAACATAATCCTGATAAATGTTTTAAATTTATTCACTTATAAAAGTTTAATTGAAAAAATTTGTCTTGCATGATATTTTTCAAACTAAAACTGAAGGGAGGGGGTAAATTGATACATTTATAAAAGTTCATGGTTTAAATTGCTATGAGTTCATGATTTAAATTGATAGCAGCCCCAAAATTTGAATGTTAAATTGAATTTTTTATAAGTATTTAATGGTTTGTTGAATTTTCAACTTTATATCTAATATATGCTTGAACTGTAAAATTTTCCTATATGTCCGTAAACATTGAATTTTATATCTATTAGGTTCCAAAAATATTAAAAAATTTTAGAAAGCAGAAACTTGATTTTGTGTCTACTAGGACCAAGACTTTTCAATTTTGTATTTAATAGGTTTCTGAAACTAAAAAAAAGGTCTTATTAAATACAAAATTGAAAATTTATGGACCAATTAGCTACTTAAACTTTTAAAGTTCAAGGATTCTATTAGACATAAGATTGAAATTTTTTGACCTCTTGGCTCTTTTAAAGTCTAAGGACTCATTAGTCACAACCTTAAAAGTTCATGGGCTAAAATTATAATTTAGCCTAAAGTTATTTATAAATAAGAAACTTAAGGGTCAGTCTATATTATTTGGACTTTTTCAGGTTCTATATCAGTCAGATCAGTTTCTAGACAAAAATAAAGATTATGTTGTCTCTGAACATCAAGATTTGTTAAGTGCTTCAAAATGTGCTTTTGTCGGTGGTCTCTTCTCTCCTCATCCTGAGGAGACGGCCAAATCATCAAAGTTTTCTTCAATTGGCTCTCGTTTTAAGGTATCATATGTTACGGACTTGCATATACTTTTGAATGATTTTCTGGAAATATCCTTCTAGACTGCACAAGAAAAAACTGCAATAGTTATGTTTGTTTGACCTATTTCTCGACAGTTACAACTACAGCAGTTGATGGAAACGTTAAATTCAACCCAACCCCACTATATAAGATGCGTGAAGCCCAATACTGTTCTACAACCAGCCATCTTTGAGAATGCTACTGTTATGCAACAATTACGCTCTGGAGTAGGTTTTAAAACAAGTGTTTTTGTTGAATCTAAAAATAATGTTAGTTAATTTGCATTGGACACTGTCATTTTTGCAGGGCGTTTTGGAGGCAATTAGAATCAAATGTGCAGGATACCCTACTCATAGAACATTTTCCGAATTTTTATCTCGATTCGGAATTCTTGCACCCGAGGTATTGGAAGGGGAGTAAGTATTTTTCCTTGTTTATACTTTGAAGTAGAATATAAATGGGTGCTGCATTCTGAAACTTGTTTACTTTCCTTTGGAGTATTTTAACATTCCCTTGCTGATGCTTGTGAGCAGCTATGAAGAGAAGGCTGCGTGCGAAAAGATTCTAGAGAAGATGGGACTTAAAGGTTATCTGGTAAGTGAAGCTATGCTGTTGGCTTTTACGATTGTCTTGAGTCATCAGGGAATTACCTCAAATCTTTCGCACGAGTAACATTAACATATCAATGAAGAAAAAATCACAGTAACGTAAAAACTATGGAATAACCTTGGATTTGATCGTTGATGTCAGCATCTGCCAGAAGGATAACAAAATCTTGAATAAAAGATCGGTTCATTTGATATTAGATAACCATGACAAAAATTCTGGCTATTCCGATTGTGTCAATGAATGTACATCGTACACTTATAATTGGAGCCATCCTCATCAAAATGGCCACAGTATATTGTTAATCAGACTCGTTAAGTAACCTAATCTCCTATGAAGTATGAAAGATAGGTGATATCTGTTCCTTTGATTGGGGTTTTGCCCTTTTTCATATCATTGAATTGTTTCTTTTACCAAAAAAGAAAGATAGGTACTATATGAAGTATAAAAGGCATTCTTGGAAACAAGGAAATTGAGCATCTTACCTCATAAAAAGCATATGAGGATACATGTGATGGTTACGCAATATCAAATAAATGGATATAACTATTTTGAGATCAGGAAAAAAATAATTATACATAAATATAAATATAAATATTAAAATCATAGCTTTCAATACATGCTTTAACGCTAGTTCAATACATGTATCTGATCGAATGCATAGGAATGACTCCTAACTGTGATATTTGGAAATCTTACATTTGATGGGTGAACGTGGTTGAAAGTTTCTGATATTAATCACATATTTTTGCAGATAGGGCAATCAAAAATTTTCCTGAGGGGTAATTTGATGGCCGAACTAGATGCACGAAGAACAGGAATACATTGTGCTGCTGCTGTAGTTATACAGAAGCATGCCAGAGCTCGAGTTGATCGTAGAAAGTACATTGCCATGCGAAGAGCTTGCATTCGTCTACAGTCGTATTGGAGAGGTGACTCTCCCAGATAAATAAATCAAGTGCTGGAGATGCATAATTGTTCCTATTTTTTCTTTTTAGTTCAGGGAAGTATATTAGCTTGTTATTTTACCAGGTGTTCTTGCCCGGGAGTCATATGAAATTAGGAGAAGGGAAGCAGCTGCCGTCAAAATTCAAAAGAATATCCGTGCATACCTTGCCAGGAACCTCCATGTTAAAACGAGGATCTCAACAGTTGTTATTCAGGCTGGTATGCGTGCCATGGTTGCTCGGAGTGAATACAGACATACAAGGCAGGTTAAGGCTGTGAAAGTTATTCAAGTAAGTTCATGGATATTTATACCACTGGATCAATGCTTCATTGCGATGATCATTTTTATGTCTCTGATATCTGGTTTCTCGAGTAATCTTCTTCCTTTTTCTTTCAAGTCCAGTCTTATTGGCGTCAGTATAGAACCTCGCCGAAGTATAATACAGTTAGAAAATCATCAACCAGTTCACAATGTGGATCAAACTCAAAAACTTCTGGTGAAGGTCTTAAGAAGCAAAGGATGGTAGGTAGCATTTTACCTTATAGGTATAATTACCGTCCTCTTTTCACTGTGGATATTTTAAGACATCGAGAATTGCTCTCTTGCTTAACATTTCAGTTAACAACTATATCATGACCATAAGTGCACTGTTTTTTAAAATAATGTTTATGTAACTTGTAAAAAAGTAATATTATTAATTTCTTGGTAAATAACTTTTTCATTTTACCTTAAATTTGAAAAGCAAATTCTTTTATTTTAGCATTTTATCTTTTCACAACAAATTAACTATGAACTTATATTTTTTATTAATTTTTTTTCGAAGTAATAACTAAAATCATGAGAGAGCTATTTAGGTTCTTGATAAAGTTACGGTGAACTTTTGGTAAATTGAAAACTAATTATTTATTTTCCAACAGCTGTAAACAATGTTTTCCTAAACATTTACTATTTTATTATTCTATATTTATATTGCATTGTCTTTTAATTCCCTAGAAAAGTACTAAAAGTCAATGACTACTATGTCATGCAGCTCAATGGTAGGGCATACATTAATGAGAAAGAAAGTTGTCTGGACTTTGAAGAGAGTCGTGCCTGACTTCATATCATAGAAAATAGAAATGTCTCCCCTTTTAGAATAGCTTAAATTTGTGATTGCCACAGGGGAACACCAAATTTTTAACAGCTTTGGAGTGTCAAACAAATTTGTTGAACTGAAATGGCAAGAAGTGTTAAAACACCAATTCACCCAAAAGGTTAAGCTAGTGATTGAAGACAAATTTAATTATATATCACTAAGAACAACTTTGGCTTTCATGTTATAGTATTCAACTTGACGGAGCATATTGTGTTTTTGTGGTAGACGAACGGGTTAATCTAATAAGAGATATGTTTCTTCTTACACAAGAATTCAAAATGATGATCACAGACTAACTTGGAAGAAACAGAGGAGGATCTGGTTTTGCCGACATTGCTCGACAACGGTAGAGACACCATTGATGAAACAATTGAAATGATTGCCAAGGAAAGCCGTGTTTCTCCACAGGAAATAGAAGAAGCATACTTTATTATTAAAGAACCCAGTAGTCCGGTTAAAGATGCAGATAAAGTGGCCACTCTCAGAGCAGAAGTGGCTAATCTAAAGGTAACTCTAATTCAGTCGATGCTGATTGGTATTATATTTCTTTCATTCTTCCCGTCAGTGTTTCCAGGAGATTCAATTTTGTTCTTTGTGTGACATCTCGGGTAAATTTTTGTATATATGCTAGAAGATAAACAAGGATTAAACATCATTCAGACATGTAGGTTAGATTAGGTACATAGGTTGGTTGGTTAGACTTGAACTTCAGAAAAGCAAAATTTCTTGCTAGAAATAGATAGAATAAGTTCTTCTAACCAGCTTGATTTCAGTTGAAGTAATGTGGTGATGTCAACATCTAGTATTATGTTAGAAAGTAGAACTCAGAAACACTATAGATCGAGCGGTTATTGACTCTGGAGAGGAAGAGAATGAGATGGTAGTAGATGTAAGATTACTTTCAAGTAAGATGGATTCAAGTATACCTGTCATGGATATTTATATATGCAAGATGCGTGTAATGTCATATAGATTATGAAAGAACAGCAACATGATCATAGTTGATCGCAAATTGACATTTACTTCTTTCCTTAAGGTTAGATGTTCAAATACAAGTTGTGAAAGAACGCGAGTGCCAAATTTGATATTATAATAATTTTTATTACATCACTGCAATTGAAATGTCTAATGTGACTGCACCTAGATATGCAACGGAATTATAATTTATTTTCAAAGATGAAAGGGTTAAATTCCCATTCTCCATATTTTCTACATTTAACATTAAAGGAACTAATGCTAATTGTTTACATTTAGTTATAGTGAATAATTTCTTTTGTTTTTTATTATAAATTTTTGTTTTCTTTCTCCTCGAAATCCAAAATGACTAAAGGTGGCAGAACACGTTTATGTGAACAGGCCATGCTGGTGGCTGAAAGGCAAAGAGCTAATGAGTGTGAAAGGAATTATGTTGTAACGCAGAAAGCAAATGAGGAAGGACGTAAAAAACTAAAAGGAACAGAAAGGAAAGTACGTCAACTTCAGGACTACATTAACAGGTATTACTAACATTCTGCCTTAAAAAGCATATGATATTTTCACCATGATATTGAATTAAGTGTGGAGAATGGTGATTACAACATATAATTTTGTCAATCAGACCATATAAGGTAAATTGTCTAGGAATTTCCCAACTAATATCTGTGATGACATTGCTAAAATAGGCAATATCAAGACAATAGAGTGCAACCTCTTAGTCGAGAGATGGTATAAGTGTAGAAACAATGCACAAAGGGGTTATCACCGACCCAACAATCCTCCCAAAAATACACCTACGAGCCATGCCCAATGGAACAATTATAAATTGAAGAATAAGGGGAATTCAAACCCTATGTCTTTCCAAAGATTTTCACTGGGAACTTTAAAACCACCTCTTGAAACCCACTTTGATGGGTGTGGACCGTATCTACTCAGAACAACTTTATACTGGAAATCATTAGGCTCCCTGAAGAACGCCCACAACTATTTTGCTAGGTGATCCTTGTCTTGTAATCTCAAGCTTCATATCCCTAATCCTCCTGGTTCCACTAGCTTCCCCACCATCTCTCACCTAACCAAATGGGGTCCTACTCTCTCAATAGCTTGGACATTGAGACTGAAATTTTCAACTATGACGTTAAATAATTGGTAATTCCGCTTAAAATCGGGTGGATAGCTGGTCATGGAAGTGCATGGTACAGTGTTGCTAACTTTAGCTATGGTAAAAAGTCTTCCACAAAAAGTAGCTAATAGTCTATGGGATAAGGATTGAAAGAGGAACGGAAGTTTTAAATTTGGGGGGAGTATTGGAGAGCTACAGTTAGGTGAGTGGGGCGCAGTTAGATATCAAGTCGTTAGAGGAATGTATTTTGAAAATATAAGCAAGAGATAGTGAGGGAGGTCATCTTCTGTGTAATTTGAGAGTGGATGGTTTTTGGACAGATTGGGGAGCTCTAAAACTTTCCTTGGTCCTTGTATTTGTTTTTCACGTAAACAACATTGTTGAGTTCTATCAGATTCGTAAAGTGTTACAAATCATTAAAATATAGATCTTGATGTCAATATCAGGATTTGAAGTTTAAGAAACATCAGTAATTACAAATAAAATATTATAAAAACTAATAATTAAGGGTTCATTTGATAATGTTCCCGTTTCTTGTTTCATGTTTCTGTTTTCATTTTTTAAGAAACAGAGGTGTTTGGTAACGTTTCCTATTTCTCGTTTTAAAAAAAAAAGAAACGTTTCTCATTTTATAAGGAATTATTAGGAACAAAAAAAAGTAGTTTCTTCTGTTCCGTTTCTCAATTATTTTTATTGGTTTTCTTTTTCTTTTCCTTTTTCTGAACTATTTTATTGTTTCTTTTTCCTTTTTCTCAATTATTTTTATTGTTTTCCTTTTCATTTTTCTTCATTATTTTTATTGGTTTCCTTTTCCTTTTTCTCAATTATTTTTCTATTTCCTTTTCCATTTTCCCACTTGATTTCATTTTTCTTCCTCTTACTTCCATCTTCTTCCCCAAATAACCACTCTACGTGGTTTCCTTTTTCTTCCTCTTATCTCCATCGTCGTTCCTAAATAACCATCGTCTTCGCCATCTTCCTCCTCGCCTCTCATCGTCTTCCTCTACACGATGTCGACCTCTTCGTCGGATCTGGGTTTTCCTCTTCCTTCTCCTTTTCACGCAAATCTGGGTTTTCGTCATACCCGTGTTTTCGCTATGGGTCTTTGTCTTCCTCTTCGCCGTGGATTTCAGTCTTCCTCTTCATCGTGGGTTTTCTTCTTCCTCCTTGTCAGCTTTGTCCTTCAGATCTCAATCCTCATCTTGATCTCATAAAGATTACTAGAAGACATTCCTATCTAGGTTTGATAAAGTGAGTGGTATAATGTTTAATTGAATTAGACGTGAATAAAATAACATGAATAAAATAAAAAATAAATCTTGAAGAAAATCAGGAAACAAGAAACATTTATCAATCACATTTTCTATTTTTGCTTCTTGTTTATTTATTTTTTTCAAGAAATAGAAATAGTTATGAAACACATTCATGTTTCTTGTTTTAAAAAAAGAAGAAACAAAAAACAAAAAACAGGGAACAAAAACGTTACCAAACATGCCCTAAGTGTTTTACTTTCATACTAAGTTATAAATTTTGTTATTCATATTGCCATTAATAGATAATACTCTTCCTTTATGTTTATGTGTACTTATAAATAATATTGGAGATATCAATCTTTAATATCAATGTGAAAGTTTTTGATTTCTGGATAAATTGACATATCAACAGATATTTCAATTGTCATGTTCAACCAAAAACATGTACAAACCATCACATAGCAACATAGAATGAGATGATGCAGGAGAAAAATTTCTTACGGCATGGTTTAACACAATTGCTAGGGCATTCTAAAAATTGTCTCAAACTCATCTAGTTTGAGAATTGTAAATCTGTCAAGTCTAATCTAGTTGCTCATACGACTTTATAGTGGATGCTAAATCATTTTCTTCCATCACATCACTCTCAAATGGTAGAGAATGATGTAAAGAGGTAAGGAAAAATGAGAAATTTATCCTTAAAAAGAGGCACAAGTATCATATTCTACAATTTATCCCCACCTGCGGTTCTCAGAATATATGGGCATAGAATTTGTCCATTGGTGAGAAATAAGTAAATTATGCTACCAGGCAGATAGGTGTAGTGGATAACAATTGAGGGGAATGTAGTGTGAACAACATCTAGTATCCTCTTGCACGTTATTTTGATTATATCAATCTGATGGAGTGTGTGACAGGATGATACATTGCATGTCAAACCAAATCTCGGAGATGAAAATGATCGTGGGTACTTCTAGTTCAGATGCATCTAATTCTTTTCTGAACGAGGTTTTGACAGATGCCACATCTAGTTGCTCTGATTCATCGTCAGAAGACTTCACCTTTCCTGTTCCAAGTCCATCTGTGCCAACTTTCTCTTCATTCGGTACCAACACTTTTCAGCTGATTGTGCAGGATATTTCAGCAGCAGAAATTCCAGGTACCTCTACGCTACATCGATAGAGTTATTTGAGCACAAATTAATCCATAATTTATCGTCTAACTGAATATATTTGAGAAGGACTCTTATCACCTACAATGTTGAGGATTTTTGTTTCTTTCTTCAAGATGCTGTTGTATATATGGCCACACCCAGTCCTATAGATATCCTCCACCGTAATTGGTATTTTTATATGTATGTTTAAATGGATTTTTCCCTTGATATCGTTCAATATTCATATCAGATTAGTTTAGTTTAGTTTATCTTTTTTAATTGATCAAACTGTTAGCTAAATATTTCCTTTCTGAATATGAGTTTTGGAACACGGTGAAGAAAGCTTTTGACTTATCAAACACTCCCCTAAATTCGTAGGGTGTTTGGTTACATCATATGTTATCAAAAGTAAGAATAAAAATTCTGAAAAAATGCTTAGTTTAAGCTCTTGCTACGTTCTTGGCTATCAAAAAAGTCCTCTATTTAGGACCAAAGGTTCTCGCTGCTAATGCTTTTAGTTTAATAAAAGTGTTCCATTTGGTGTTTGCAGGATCTGAAAGTGACAGGGAAGGGGGATTCTCTGACTACTTCTAATGGCTACCTCCTGTACATTTCTTCTTCCCTTCAAAAATATATTTCCTACTATATATATATATATTACTCCAAATATTTTTAGGAAACAGAATTCCTAAGATTTTAAAGGTATTTTAGCATAGCACCTATATCCAAAGGAACAAAGAATAGAGGATAACTTAAGTACACAGAGATTCAACAAACAGAACCCTTTTGGCCTTTTACTTACACTTTTTTTTTGTTCATCTTATATTTACACATTGGGATGCATAGATCATTAGCCACTTGTATTTATACTGATCATCAGTTTCACTAACTTCATTCTTCATGATAATGTCAATTATTCTGACAGAACACAATTGGTTTGGAAATTGCTGGATTTTTTAGACTAATCAAACCATTGGAAAACAATATTTTTACCACACTACACTTTCTTGTTGTAGGTTAATTACACATACACTGAAATTGTTAATGGTAGTGAATATTTTTAAGTTTTAACACCATGTTTTTGTTTGTATAAATCCGTGTGTAAGTTCTTTTAATGGAGTTAAGGATTGAGTCATTGTAATAAGTTCTATTTTAGTTTTACTTTTGCACCTTTTTTTAGTATTGTTGTTTCATAGTGATAACAAAGATGTATCTTCAGTCTCTGCATGAATCATTAAACTTGTAGATTATGTTTTGGGGGATTTTTTTTCCCCTTATGGATATGTTTTGTTTGTTTTTCTTTTGTAATTCAGACACTAGTGATGATGTGAATTGTAATCTCTTGGTGGAACGATGTCTTCACTAGTTGAGTTTTGTTTGGACTAAATTAAAATATTGTTGTGATGTATACGTTAGATAAAAGCTAGATGGGGTTATTGTTGCTAAAAGTTTTGTTATTATTTGAGTTTCTGAATTGATCGTGGAGAATGATTTGATTGAGCATTTATGAAAGTTTTGGAAACCATAATGTGAAATTGAAGAATGTTGAGAGGACGGAGTAAGTTTGGAAAATTTGCAAAATTCAACTTTTAAGTTTTGGAGTCATTATGAATTGCTCGATATTTTAATTTTAGTAATATTTTTTAGAACTCATAAAATCGTTTATTTAATTTATACAAGTACGAGGGTTATAATTGGATCCTAAAAGTTAAGTTAAATCGAGATTAAACTCAAGTATGGATGGAGTTATGTGACAAACATTTTGTAATTAAAAGAAACAAAATTAAAAGTTGGTTAAATTATAAGTTTAGTTTGTGAACTTTCTAAGTCCAAAAGTCGATTAACCTTGAGAACAATGTTTATTAAACTTTGTTTTCAAAGTGTTCATATGAACTTTGAAATGTTTTACCTATTCGTAATTGATATATTCATTTTTTATTTATTTGAAGTTATATATGTAACATAACGTGTTAAACACTATGATAATCTTAGATCCAAATATCAAAACAATCAATTATTTGAGATTATTTATGACATATGTCCATGTAATAATCTAAAAAATGGTAAGTCCAATTCTTATTCTTATTCTCACGAGAAATTTTCACTTTCTTTTTTCTACAGATCAGGGTAGAAAGATGCTTTTCAAACAAGTATTAAAAGTTTACTAGAGTGTGTATATATATATATTCTAACAAAGTTGGTTTTATAGGTGATTTTGGACTAGAGATAACTCCAAGATATAACTGTAACAAAGACAAAGTAAAATGAAAATGAAATCAAGATAGAATCTTGACGGGCTAAGGAAAGAGAATAAGTTTGAGCTCAACTTTCCATTGGCTTCATCGTTAGAGGCCAAGGTCGAGGAGAGGGTTTGAGTTGGACCCTCCACACCTGTCCTTGGAGAGAGAGATTGGTAACAATTTTCATCCAAAACCAATAGTAAAGATATTTTAAAAATGTTTTATTAATTTAATAATAATTTCAAAACTCTTAAAAAAATTTGAGAAATATTATTTTTGTAAAACTAGAAAAAAGTGTATATTTGTTTATAGGAAAAACCACCATCTTAGTATCTACGTTGCAGAAAATAACTCCAATTCATTTCTAGGTTTTCAAAAAGTACATTTTTAGTCTTTCAATTTTTTCAAATATATTTTAAAAGTTGTAGAAGTATTTTTTGTTTGACATTTAAAAAAAAATTATTTAAAATTTTAAAAATAGTTTTAGAGAGGGATATGCTTTTTAGAAATTATTCAACTTTTAAAATTGATTTTTGAGAACTGGTGAGATGTTTAGGGTAGAGTGTGAGTTATTATTGTTGAGTTATGATAGTTTGTGTTTGGAATGTAGATTATTTTTATTTGAGTTATATTTGTTTTGTAGATTGTTTTAGTTTGGATAAAAAGTAGTTATCATGGTAGCAAATAATAAAAAAAGTGATGAATGTCAAATAGTAAAAATTGTAGCAAATAGTAAAAACGGTAGCAATGAAGATTTCAAAATATTGTTTACTATAACTAATTGGGGACTTTTAAGTAGTATTTACTTTAGCTAGAGTTAGTTATCACAGTATTGCATAATCCTTATGTAACATCCTAAGTTTAGGAAAGAGATATGAATGATCTGAAATCAATGTGAGTGATAAAGATCTTAAGAATATAAAAATAAGGTTAATAAATATTTTTAAAAATAGGAGTTAATTTCTATATTAACAACCATCAAAATGCAAAAATGTGTTGATTTGTGGGTACGACTTTTATTGATTAATATATGCATTTGGAAGAGGATCCAAATTTCAAATCGTGGTCGGTGTCATACACAAAATGCATATATTAATCAAAATTTAGAAGATTAAAATAAAATACATAAAAAAGAAAAAAGAAAAAAGAAAAAAAGAAAACCGGCGTTAATTGGCCGCAACTTAATTACGAAATTGCCCCTAAAACCTCAAATACCCAAATATTCAGCTGCTCGAACGTTACGATTTTCCTCTTCAAAGCTCTTCTACCAATTTTCACTTCACTACGAAAGCTTCAATTTCATGGCCTCCGTCAATGGCGACGGTGATGTTTCCTCCTTTTCCTGTTCTTCCGATATGGAGAAGTTCCTCTGCGACCGCTTGAACGACCCCTCTTTCCCCATTGCAGAGCGCTTCCGAGCCCTCTTCTCCCTCCGCAACCTCAAAGGCCCCGCCCCTCGCAATGCTCTCATTCTTGGTTAGTTCAATTTTACTCAACAGTTGCAGTTCTAGTTATTTTTGTAATCTGTTCTTTTTTGTTCTTATCCCCCATTTCATTAGTTCTCGAAATAAATGATAATCTTCGATTGATATTTTAAAAAATTAATTCAGTATTATTAAAAACCTTGTTAAATTTGTTGCTGGGAATAACCATAAATGAAAATCCATAGCATGATAAGCTATGTACTATATTCCTCTTTAAATAAATGTAAAAGTCTTAAATTTCCTCAAGCCTCCTTTGGTAGAGTTTGAGAGATACTAGCCTCTTCTTGTATAGTTTGAGAGATATTTTGGTGTTACCGTTTAAAGCCTGCAAGACAGAGAATATTGAGAAAGAAAATCTTATGGTGCTTATTTTGTTTGCATAGCAACTAGAGATTCTTCCAATTTGTTGGCTCATGAGGCTGCATTTGCATTGGGTCAAATGCAAGATGCAGATGCCATCCCGGCTTTGGTGGCGGTTCTTAATGATCTTTCTTTGCACCCCATTGTTCGGCATGAGGTGAAGTTGGAGCCCCCTTGATGATATCGTTGTGTGTTTTGAATTGAATTTGATCGTGTGTTCTGTTAGTCTAACCTGTCATTTTGATTTGTAATGGTTTAGGCAGCAGAAGCACTAGGAGCTATTGGCTTAGAGAGTAATATTCCATTTTTAGAAAAGAGTTTGGCTTTAGATCCTGCTCAAGAGGTTAAAGAGACATGTGAATTGGCTCTTAGGCGAATAGAGCAACTGAAAGATTCTGGTAATGAAGATGAATCATCTAAAGTTGAAAAGTCACCATTTTTGTCTGTTGATCCAGCCGCACCAGCTTCTTCCAGTGCCTCTGTAGGTCAACTGAGGTATGTCAAGGAAACTGCAAAGAATGCGATATACTGTTTGCAGTGCATAAGTAGGATATGCTTGACAGTAGCTTCTAGACAACTGTGCTTTCCTGATCACTTTTTTTCTCTTATTTATCTATTCGAAGGGAAATTCTTCTGGATGAAGATAAAGACATGTATGAGCGGTATGCAGCACTTTTTACTTTACGAAACAATGGCAATGATGAAGCTTTAACTGCGATCATTGACTCTTTAAGCTCCACTAGTGCTCTGCTAAAGCATGAGGTTTGTTTATGCTTAAACTTTTATTTCACCGATCAACGAGGACTGTAATGTTTTTATATACTATTTTTTTTATTTTCTCATTTGGAGCATACTCTGGTCCATTATGTAATTCTTACAGCAATCTCAATACAATTCAATTAGGGTGTTTGCTACGGTGTTTTCCCATTTTTCTAAAAGATCTTTTAACTTCCTTTGGGAATAAATCCAAGAGATTTTAGAGTTTTTTTTTTTTTTCTTGGATAGGAAACAAATATGTATAATTAAGGTGGAATGATCTTTTGAATTAATTAAGATTGCTCAGTATGCTACATTTTAAAGAGACTGTTTCCTGACTTGGATGTTAATACTTCTGTGAATGTGATTATTAGGTTGCTTATGTATTGGGCCAATTGCAAAAGAAAGCAGCTTCAGATGCTCTCTCTGATATACTTGAAGATGTTAAAGAGCATCCAATGGTTAGACATGAGGCTGCAGAAGCTCTTGGCTCCATTGCTGGTATAATTCTTCTGCATCCATAAGTATTCTTCTTTTCCTTGTTTGGTTTGTGTTAGGACACTACCTAACAAGAATCAAGATCTAAAATCCTGAAAAAGCAAAGTGATCTATCATTGTTATGCGAATGGTTCTTGGTTATAGTTATATGATGAAAAAAGACTTTATATCTGATATGCAGTGTTTCTTGATGTACAAGATGCTTTGAGGCGTAATAGCTCCTTTGAGGCTAAAGTGTGAATCACATTAAAATAAAGTTGCCCTACGGAGAGTGAAATTGTTAAATATTAAAGAACATAGGCAGACATGCTGCCAGGGAATTTTCATTTTCTTATTTGTTTCTAGAGTCTCTTAATTAAATAATCCTTAATATTCAAGTTAGGGATCAAAGTAGGACTTATACCTTATCTTTTTATGTTTTCTATTATGAACATTTTTTCATGAATAATGAAACCCATGATGGAGTTCAAGATTCTTGCCCAGGAAATGGATGGAAGAAGCTGATACTTGCTCCCATCTTCTCCTTTATATCTCACTTGCTATGGTTATTAGTAACAAGTTGCTGCGCTCCATTGACAACATCTTTTTTCAACACCTAATTTTCAGTTCCTTGTGGCAATTTTAGCTGTTGCCTCTGTTGCATTCTGCTTTGCTATTAATTGGATTTTTTTCTTCTTTGAAATTACAGATGAAAAAAGCATAGCACTCCTCAAGGAGTTTTCAAAGGATCCTGAGCCTATAGTCTCGCAGAGTTGTGAGGTTGCTCTAAGCATGCTGGAATACGAAAGATTGGGAAAATCATTTGAGGTATACATTCTCGACTCCATGATCATATTTGAATGGATATATTTTCCATATTGTCTTGGACTCTTGGTTATCATACCTTCAAGTAACCCAAAATAATGCACCCTGCAGTTCCTATTCATGCAATCTCCCCAAGTGCAATAAGTTGCAACAACAGCAAGTAGCATCAATTGGCAAGGTTAGAAGCAGCCTCATCTCCTTTTTGTCTGCTTATATAGGTACTTGGAATCTGAAAGCATGTTATTTACTGGAGATCAGCCAGATTGGAACAATACATACAGTAATTAGCTGTGTCTATTATTCCATTTAGGGGATATATGTCATATATTTATATATATATTTCCCAACCGGAATGAAAAGGAACAGAAATTTTACTCAAAACCATAGAAAACTATATATTTTTAAACACGTCATTAGGTTTTACTTCTTCTTCTTCTTATTTTTTTTACTAATTGTTCTTTTTCTTCTTAATGAACAATAATAAACAACAAAACAAAACAAAAGGATACATTTTAAGTAGCCTGATTGATTGCTGATTTTGGCCTTCTTATTTACATTTGAAAGATTTTTTAGCACCGAGGCTTTTGTAAGTTTTGGAGTAGTAATAGTAAGGTGGAACATTTAGGATTGGATAGTTCATTCCTGATTAAACTTCAATTAAAATTGAAAAAAAAACTTTAATTAAAATTAGAGAGATTAAAACCTAAATTACAATAAGTTAAACCATACAAGAGGTTATCATCGTTGTAAAATTTTCAATTTTATCATCAATGCTTTCATCCTTTTATATTAAAAAAAAAGGTCGAATTAAAATACCTAACCAGAATTAAAAGAATGGGTTATAATTTAGGTTTTTAGAATGTGAGGGATGAAACTGAAATCAATTTCCAAGGTAAAAACTTAACTTAAGAAGGATCTGTATAATTTAGCTGTCACTTTATAAAAATAAGATAGAGTTGGAAGTTTGCAACAACTTAGGAAGGGATAAAGTCAAGCGCAGGTTGGAGGAAAGAAGGAGGCTTTAGGGATTAATTGACATAAAATTCTTTATTTTTGGCTAAATAGATCTTAGAGATTTCTTGTCTAACCAAGTGTTTAAACAAGTGTTTCTAAGCCTAAAAGAATGTTTAGGAACACTTTTAAAGAAAAAGCATGTCTATGGAAGAAAGTCATTGCCTCTAAATTTGGCTTCCATCATTTTGATTTAAAGCAAGAGACTTTTTCACAAAATTCTTCAAACTTCATAGGGTTCTTGGAAAAATATAGAGAGCGTAACTGAATTGACCTCGGTTTCAGTCCTATGTTTGGTTGGGTAATGTGGGCCTTAATGATAGATTCAACTTGTTTGATATTACACTGTTAAGAAAGGTGGCACTGTGGCTGCTATTTGTTCCATGGAGACCTTATTGAAAAAGGAGGAATGAGAGGAGAGGAAAATATTAGATAATATGAATGAGATTCTTAACATGGTCTCTCAAGATGGTGTCTTTTAGATGTGTTATCATTCATAGATTGAATCTAAATTATTTTATTTTTGGACCAAATGTTTGTTTGAGCTTCATTGTCTCCTCCGATACTATACTTCATTACAAAATCAATTGACAAATCAAGATTGTTGGCCACAATAGATTGGAATACTTATCCAAGATCAACTTTCAAATCATAATTGTCCAACCATTATTCGGTTATGCCAATGAATTAGCAAGAAAACTGTGAGGATTTTGGGAAAAGAAAAACAAAAAATTAGATTTGCAGCAGTTTTGGAAGTGATTATGAGCGTATTCTCAACAATTTTATCCCAAAAAAGAATCTCGGAGAAACCCTAGTATGGAGGCTAAAAAAGGGTGGGCATGAAGCCAAGAATTCAAATCCATGAATTTCCATCACACCAACTTTTTCTATTTCTACCACTTTTCCATTTTTTCCCACAAAAGGTGGTTGCCAAAAGTTGAGAGAGGAAGAGTTTGTGTCGTTAATTTAACTAACTCGACAACTAAACATTAAAGAGTGTTTTTGACAAAAAGAAGTTTGTTGTTATATAATAGTAGAGAAATTTGAAACTGTAACGTGATCTTGGGACTATTTTTACCTTGAATGCTCACTTAAATTAATAAGTAAGTACTGAATCAAACTCAAAAACATCGGTAAATATTTAGAGAGATGAAAAGAAATTTGGAAGAAAACAAGAAGTAGATTCCAAAACAAGATTGAGTTGAAGAAAGTACAAGGTGTGATCATTAGTATTAAGCATCTCGAGTAGTAAGCTTACTCCGGATTTCTCACAAACACTGACTAAAGTAAACAGTAATTAGTAAAAAAGAAATAGCCGCACTCTATTTTCTGGACTTTCGTCCACGTGTCAACACCTCCTTTGTTGATTTTGACGTTGACGTAACCCGCGGGTGCCACTGTTTTTTTCACCTTCCTTTCCTTTCCTTTCCTTTCCTTTCTTGCTGGGTCCCACTTGCTTCCATGTTCATTTGCGTCCAGCTCAGCATTCTTTCTTGAAACTTCTCTATTTCCACGTGTTTCTTCATTGATCATATTAAAAAAAATAAATGATGGTGTGTGTACATGGAGAGGGCTATACCTAATATTACTATTTCTTTCTTTCTTTTAGAATTTAAGAAATGATCTACTACGTTTCGGGCGTTGAATAAGTTGTTATAGCTAGTTATTGGTTATTATAATATAATGTTATCAACTTCTTCTTTTTTGTAACATTCTTAAATCAGTTGTAAAATCAACATGAACTGACTTAAATCCATTGATAAAACAAGGAAAGAGTCAATAACAGTAGTTTGAGAGGATCCCTCGGTTAATAATAGTAGATACAACAAACAGTGCAATAAGTAAAGACAATAAGAACACGAGATATTGTTAATCTAGTTCGATGATACAATATCTATGTCTGGGGTCCTTGAACTCGATATCAGAGAATTTATCACCTATGTTCGGACTCACTACGAAAAAAAGTGTTTTCAAACTTCATTTTCATTTAAACAATTTTTTAAAAAAATTAAATCATTTAAAACAAAACAGTTAGTGTGCTTACGTTACACTTTCTCAAATGCAATTTCATAAGAAAACTTGTTTAGTAAAAATTGACTATTAAACACGCTATTGAGCTAATAACTTTAAATTTTAAATTTATATTTAAAAAATCTTTACGGATTATGATTGAATCTAATTGGTCATTATATTAGAGTAGAGCTTAGAGTTCGTTGGTTGTTTTGAGATAATTGATGCACTTTATCGATGAAGTTAGTTGATAGCAACAATCGAATTTGATGGTCACTTTGAAAAGCTAAACAAAACCTACACCGACTTCTATCTCTCATCTCCAATTAACCTTTATGTGTGGTTCTCCCCTCTCTCTTATTCAACTTTTCCTATTTTTCCTTTCCTTTCCTTTTTCAAAGTTCAATCATGGGTTCAATCATTTCTTGTTCATTTCTTTACGTCTTTTTATGTTAAATTTGAACTCAACAGCCGTTTCCTTCGGCTTTACAGCAACAATGCCATTACCAAAAAAAATTGTTTCTTTAGATGTGGACTTAAATCAATAAATTTGATTTAAAAGAAGTGTTTGTTTTTAAGTGAAAGCATTTATATTGAAATTTTGCATCAAGTATATATATATATTTCAAGTTGATTGTATTGTTTTCATTTGAAATTTTGATTTGTACGTAAATCTAACTCTTCATTCAGAGTGGATTCTGTGTGTGGTTTTAATTGTTTTGTATTGTTTCAAAATTCAACGATTAACTAACTATTTATAAATTAAGAATCCAAAAACAGAAAATGGATTTACGATAGTATCTCTTATTGGACTTATAATTATACAACACTAATTTGGTAGATCTTAAGAAAAACGTGGACAAACAGAGATGTCCAGTCCTGTAGGAACCCGCACCGAACGAAGTGGAGAATGTCTGAATACATGGAAAATGAGGTTTATTTTTTCCTTCAACATTTCAAAGTCGGAGATGGTGAATACATTTCTCGACCTCGACCCCAGCCTGCCCTGAAAGAAGAAAACAAAAACATATATAATATACGTTTTTGTTATTTTGGTTATTGAAGTTATTTTAGGTCACTCTTAATTGATTGTGATTGGATAGGCATTCAACTCAATGAACATTTGTTTATATATATGTGGAGTAAAATAAATTAAAATATTTACAAGTTATAGCAAAATTTTGGATTCTGTCAATGATAGAAACTGATAAACTTCTATCACGGTCTATCAATGTCATTGATAGAAGCATATCAGTCTATCAATGTCTATTTTTGATAGAATCTGAACTTTTATTATATGTTGTAAATATCTTGTCAAATTTACTATTTTTGACAATTTCTTATATATATATATATATATATATATATATATATATATATATATATATATATATATATATATATATATATCAAAATGAAAGAAAAAAAAACAAACAAAAGTTGGGAATGTTTTATTGCGGAACCTCTACCTCGTTATATGTGGAAAAATTCGTGGGGATGCAAAATAGAGAATGCAATAGGGGAGGGGAGTGGCATATATCCACGTCCCCACCCCATCCCATGGACATCTCTATGAGCAAATGCTCTGCCGACGTTTTTTTTTTTTTTTTGCGTGGGTATGTGTATCATGGTTGAAAGCCTACCGTCTTTTTTTTTTTCTTCATGTTTTTTGATGTTGCAACGACACAAATAGAAAACACTGATATATATTTGTTCACACATGAAAACATTGGCAAAATGTGTATTATATCAATGTGACACCCTCCTTAGGCAAAACTACGTCGATAAAAGTCGGTAGAAAGTTGTTTCTGTTAACATGAAAGGAAATGTGGATATAACTTTTATTTCTAACCATACATAGAGTGTGGCTAAAGCTAACTGCTATCCACTTTTAAAATTAGATGCTCACTCTTTCTCGAAAAACTTGACAAATTTAATAAAAAATTGAAAAAGATGATTGTATTATGTTTTGATTGTTCTTCTTTTTTAATTCAGTCTCACAACATAATAACAAAATATTTTAAAGTGATTTTATATTTTATATTTCAAAATATAATATATCTATTCTAAGCAAAGTCATAGTAAAAAGTTTGAAGTGTAAAAGCAATATATATTCATATTGTGGGTTGCCTCACAACCACACCTCCAATTTAGCCTCTTTTTTCTCAAAAAATATATATGTCAATTAATTCAACTTATAGTTTATTTCTCCCTCTAATGTGTTCTCCCAAAAGTATTTTCAACACTTTAATTTCTTTGGATATATAGATCTTCATCATATATCATATGATCTTATCTATTATTGTTCTTTGAAAATACCCTACATTTTATGGGAAAAGGACTACAACTTTTCCAAATGATTACAACATCCTCACTTTCTTCTCTTTTTTGAAGTTTAAAGATTGAAATATATAGAGTACACCAAGCTCTAGATTAGATAAAGTTGGAGTTTTACTTTTAAAAAAAAGGAAAACTTATATATAGATCACATAATTTAAGACATTTTTAAAGCTACTTAAATGTAGAACAAAATTAGCTAGACAATAATAAGCAAATGTCCTTAAACGCCACATATTTTGTGATGGTAACTATTGTAAGGATCACGTTTCCTAACATCTTGTAATGTCCATCCAAAACGAGAGACCAAATCTAAAACATCGAAGTATACTAGATTAAATTAGAACAAAGATAATCTCACATAGAGAAAATTGATTCTTAAATTTGAAACGAGTCATGCAAATGAGCTGTACTTTTATCGATAGGTGAGAAAGAGAAATAGAGAAATGAAAATTTTCATTTCTATTAACATAGAATAAGAGATGATAATAAACTTGAGAGATTAAAGTTATACATAGTGGGTTTGACTTAGTCACTTTGTCATGTCACCCACACCCATTAACATGTAGGGTTCACCTTCTTTGGGCTCCATATTCCCACCCTAATAATTATGTCTTTCACCCACCTCTTTCCCATATGGATGGTTAAGTTGTCAGGTGGTTTTGGATATCAATAGATCTTGAAAGTGACCAACCATAAAGAAAGACAAAGGGGCATTAAGCCATTTGAACTTGTTGGCCACTATATCTTGATTTGTTAGAGAGATCATGTCAACTTTATAGATAAAAATTATTTCCATTTAGTCCACTTTATATGGATTGGAATGACACTATTTGATGAGTGTAGATAGAATATTTGTGTTTTATTTCAAAAGTTCCAAGTATATATTGTCATTACATGCACACATTCTCATCCACTTGCTCAACATTTTGTTGTTCAAAGAGTTCAAATCTTATATAACACACTTTATCATTTTATCATGTGACCATTATTAGATGTTGATGGCCCAAAGTTAGGTGTTCAACAATTAAAGAAAGAATCTTTGCTCATGTGACTAAGGACAAACATCTTTATTTAGAAATAGGAGCATGCTCTCATTTCTTATATTAAATTTTGCTTTATATTGGTTTTGATAAAGTGAGTTTACTTTGATTAGACATATGCCACTTTCATTTTAAATGTCGTTTATGAGTACTCTCTAATTATTATCATTATTACTTTTTGAAAATTTGTACGTTGCTCCAACAAACTTAGATTATGTATAACTCAAATTATAAATGATTGAAGTTACCTCATTGCATATTGAAAAGTTTGTTTTTTTTTAGAAACCTATGCATGGTGTAGATAATCATGATCATGTCTTATGAAAATATAGTGTTAGTTACACACAGTGTGTCATTGTTGATATGCAATATTCGTGGGGAGCTATACGAGACTTCGTTGCACCATAAGATTCATCCTCAATTATCTTCTCACATATATGAGAAGAAATTTTGTTCATCCATCTATATGATCCTTTGGACTAAGGAGACATCAATATTTGATTCAAATTTTTTTTGACGAGTGAACATGCTCTATAGACAATTATTTTTTATGTGCCAACCTTTGAACTCCCTTGGACGACCAACAACCAATCAACACTCAATTATTCCATAAGATCATTGGCTTCTGTTGGCCCTCTCCAAGACCTTGTATGGTGCAGATTGTATTAACTAGTATTAACACACCATTGACTTGCATGAACTGAAATTATTATTCCTTCACATTTCTCTCAGCAACAAATTTGACTAGACTTCTTAAAGTTTGACGTTCTACTTTGTTTCTTGAAAATTTGCAAATGGCAAACAATCCACACTATTCACGATACCGTAGCATGTTTCAAGAATTCTATTATATATGAGGTGGAAGTTCAAACAATGTTGTAACCACAAAGCATACTAAAAAGTCTAAGAAATTACTCATTGATATATCACTCCCCCTACAATGCAAGGGTAAGCAAAACAATTAAGATAAGAAACACAAAAAGTTATGTTAAAGTTAAACTCCAATTCTTGAGAAAAATCATGACCTACACAAAGAAAGAAACTCACTATGTCAAAAGTTATTACAATCCCACATAAATCTCTCAAGCTTTTGCACCACTTCCACACCCTTTTCCCTACTTTCAAAGTATCTACAAAGAAAATTAGCCAAACTTTACAAACATACATTTAAAATGTTTTAGACGGAGACATTTGCAATTGAAGTTACACACATCTTTTGTAGTGATTGAACTTCTATCACTTTCTTGAACCTATTTAACATTAGAAAATTGTTTTTCCCCCCAAAATTAAACCTTACCCTAAGAATGAGTTCTTTGGTTTGTATGATCTATACTCATGTGACCTATCACATGAAACACTTCAAGCATTTAACTTCTCTATTGGTAAGAGAGAAAGGTTTGTTGGTTTGCGCTTTAGTACCAATGAGAGAATTACTCTTCTTTTTCACTTTACTTTATCTACCACACATGTGTTTGTCCCTATATTTTGACACTATAGTTTTGCTCATTTACTTCCAAGTGAAAATAGAAATAAGAGTTAGAATAATGTACGTACCTTTAATTTTGCCTTCTTTTACATTTGCTCCCTCAATCTTTCATGGCAGAGGTGTAGTAATTACTCCATGTGTCCTTGTTAGTCGCATTCACTTTGTTGGCTATATTTTGATTTAGGTCATCTAAAGAATCTAGCCATGGGTTTTGGTCTCTCCACACATCATCCACAATGTTCGTGGTTAATTATTATAATTAGCATGGTAAAGAATTAACATTATAAATAAGATAGAAAAAGTAAAAAACTAATAATAAGAAGAAGAAAAGTAAATATTATCAATGTTGAAATGCCTCTACATAAATTTGATGACTTCTTAAAGCACAATGCATGTTCTAAAATATAAACTATATGCATGTAAAAGAGAAAGGAAAAATATTCAACGAATGACGAGGGTTTAACAAATAAAAAAGACTTCCATTCATAAGAATTCTCATATGTGGAACTTGTTTGACATTGAAGCATAATAATGTGGCTTTAAATAGCCCAAGGAGTTTGCAAAGTGCATGCAAAGGCCAACAATTCTGGCATAAAGTCAAATAGAACTTCCAAAGGCATTCAAAGGATTGAAAATAATATTTTTACTTCCAACATGAGTAAACTCCCATCAAGTTTTTAAGGAATTTAGTTTCTATATACTCTCTAGATCATTCCAAAATTTTATACTTTTAATTTAATCCTTAAATTTTGAAGGTTAGTCCAAAATTAAAAATGTTAAAATTTTACCTTGAATCACGAAAAAATTCAAATCTCACCTTAGTAAGACAGTCAATTTATAAAGAGCAAAAGTATCTAATCCTTTTTACAGGCCTAAATTGGTGCAAGAACTAGAGAAATGGGAGAAGGTGAGATCAAATATATATATATATATATAATTTGTTTTAAAAGTCTTATTTAAAAAACTAAATAAAACTTCACATAAATTAATCATTATACTAGTTAGTATGAGGCCTTTTAACGTTGTTTATGTAAGGGTAAAAGTATCTGTGTAACTTTTAATTGTGAAACAAGCCAAGTAATATTGTGATTTGTGTTCATCTCTCCTAACACAACACAACACAACAACATGGGTATTTTTTCAAAATCTCCTTAAAAAAAAAAAAAAAAAAAAATCTAAAGGGTAATTCTTAATTCTTTTTGAAAATTTAAAAATATTTGTTACAAAAAAATGAACAAGGGAAGGCATTGAAGAAAAAAGGAAAAGAATAGAGTGAAAAAGACAAACTTATACTGTCAACTCTCAGTTATGATATCCCCAGCCCTTGATGAAAAATTTGAAGAAGAGTTTAAAGAAGAATTTGAATAAGAATCTTCATTGGTAGTAATCAATTAGAACTTATGACACAATTTTTTGGCTTAGCCTAAGGTTCTAAAAATGTCTCAAACACCATTCATTACAGAATTTCCATGGATTACATTCGGGAGAGGGTTTTAGTCGTTGGCATTGAATCACCAAATGGTCACTATGTATCCCATAAGCAAACCACAGTCGACGTCCTTGAAAAATAGTTAAGTTTAAAAGAAAATAAAAGAGTCGTCAATAGAAATATAAAGTAAACAATTTATATATAAATAAAAATGATGAGCATAAAAAATGGAGTTGAGGTCTAGAGTTGTTTGGGTATGGGAAAAAGTGTTAGCATATGTCACTAGATCGCATCCAGATTTTAAATTTTGAATGGAAAACATCTTTTTAATATAAATTTATTTTTGAAAAAAATAAGATTTCCATAATTTATCTTCAATATTTGAAGTCATCATATATTATAAAATAAGTTGATAAAATTTCATCTTTCCCTCCCAAAAATAATGTGTCATATAGGGTTCAAAAACTATGAATGATTAACTTAAGATTCTAAATAATTGAACTTCAAATATTTTTAATTTTTGCGCATTCAAAAATAAACTTTAAAAATTAAAAATATTAGAGAAATATTAATTTCATGATTTCGGATTCTTCAAAAATTCTAACTCTTCACTTCAAAATCTTAGAAAATTGGACTTTCAATTATTTTTTATTTTCTATCGCACTATACTATTTTTTATTATTTATTTTTATGGGAAAACTGTGTATTTATTAACTCAAAAAAAAAAAAAAATCAGGAACAATCATCCATAAAAAAAAATGCATGACGAACATTTAACAAAAATTGACATTTAAAAATAGTAATCAATGAGTTCCAAAACCACAAAATATTCTTAATATATATTTAAATGACTATAAATCCAAATTCTACTAAAACAAAAATGTTTTACAAAATGTTGAAAGTAAATGAAATCATACAAAAGGTAACTTAGCATATAAAGACTAGAGAACCAATTGAAACTTTTCATGCTCTCAAATTACTTAATGTTCATAAGAACAAACAACACTAACATATAACAATGTTATGATCGTATACACATCTTAAAATAAGTGGTTTAAATTTCAATACATTCTAATACAGAATAAGCGGTTGTGATTTTGGTTTTAAAAAAATGAAACAAGTTAATGGCCTAAGTTATTTTAATTTAGAATATACCTTTTAATTTTATACTGAAAGATTGTATTATTCTTTTATTTGTACTCATAGTAGTCATTTTTTAAATTATTAAAATAAATAGTAAACTATTACTTCTTTAATTTTAAAAAAGTGAATCATTAGTAGGGTACAACAATTTAAACATTAGGGTCTCTTTCTCTTATATTTTTTCTCAATTCAATTCAATGTCAAATGTTTGTTTTCTTCTTATCTTCTTTTAATTTTTATTTAAAAATTCATTGAATAATTCTTAAACAGTCTCAAATATTGGTTAAGTTTAGTGATAACAAATAATAATAATCTATCTTTTCAAATCTTTCGTATGTTCCTCAAACAAAATTTTAGCCTCATACATTCAATGCTTGATGAAGCAAAGAGAAGCACACTATATTCAGTTAGTTTACAATTTAGCCTCTTATTCAATAACAAACCTAGAAAAGGAATTGTAAAAAATTTGTACGATCATATATATCCATACTAAATGGTGAGACTAACTTAGATCCCAAATTTATTCCAAACAAATTTTAAAAAAATTCTTAGATCCCATATTAGCGGTAACATCCCAAAGGCAATCGGAAGTCTATGTTTATTTGGTGAGAGTGGGTATGATTGAATTGGCGTTTAATATGCATTAACAATTAAAAAAGTTGGTGGTTTTAAGTATTCACCATTCCCTACCATACTTCCAGAAAAACCTACTTGCATTTATTCTTATTGTATATATACTCTAATGATTTATTATATTAATCTTTCTATTTTGTTATTAATGTTGGTTGTTATTTTGTTTCATTTTCACTCTCTGGTTGGTTATCTTGTGGAGTACTTTCCTTATTCATTAAATATGAGTTTGTGATCTTAGTTTCAATCACTAAGCTGCCCTTTCCCACATTATTCCAAATTCTATCATTCACATTTCTATTGGTCGTCTCTATATATCCACACATGTGGTGTTTAACAGTGAGTTCTACTTTCTCTTTTTCTGCTTCCTTACCTTTACCCAATGCATCCTTCTGCCACCCTTATTGTGTCTTATTCCTATTACTTTTCCCCCTCCTCTTTTTCCTCCCTTCTTTAGGTATGGATGCTACTATTAACAAAAACAAATGTTGTTCACCATTTCCCTTACTCTCACTCCCGAGCCATCCTCCCCTGCTCTCCATTCTTTTACTACCGCTCCCACACTCCCTATTCATGCTCCTTCATTACCCTCTCCCATCACCGCAAAACCTTGAACCTTCCCCATGCATCTCTGCCTTCCCCCCATCCTTTCCCTCTTCTCTCAGCAGCCTACCTTCCTTCAGCTCTCATCTAACCCTTCACCTGATCCTCCCCCAACCGATCCCTACCCAATGATTACACGATATTTTCGAACCCAAAGCTTGGGTATCTGTGCCTCCTGATTGGGATAGAATTTAACCACGGTCTTACAAGGATGCTCTCTCACATGCATCAATGCCAAATGAAAACTTGCAATGTTTGATGAGTATGAGACTCTTATTCTAAATCACACTTGGTCTTTAATGTCCTTTGCCTTTTTGACTGAAAAGTTAATGGGAGCAAAAATGAGTATAGTGAGAAAGCGTACATTTTGAAACATCAGCTAAGCCTACGTAGTTGATTATTTTGAAACTTTAGTCCGGTTGTCAAGCCTACTACTATTAGTTTCGTCTCGCAATTGGGTTGTTCGGCAGTTTGATGTTCACAATGCTTTTCTCAATGGGGATCTAACTGAGAAAGCGTACATTAAACAGCCTGCTGGTTTCATTCATCAAAACATTATCGTAATCATGTGCTGATCCTCCTTCACAAGGCTCTATATGATTTGAAACAGAGTTCTCGTGCGTGGTTCTCTAAGCTCAGTTCTTGTCTCTTCTACAGTGGGGTTTGTTTGGTGCTAAGTCTGACAACTCCATATTTTTTCTTCAATGGCAGTTCTCTCGTTATTTTCTTATATATATATAAGTTCATGATATTATAATCATACAAGCAATAATTAGTGTATCATACAACATTTCACATCATGCTTGAACACTCAGTTTCTCTCTCAAAGACCTTGGTGGTTTGGCTTTATCTTCCTCGACATTCATTCAAATTGTTCGCTCTTCTACTTTTATGCGTTTATTTCAAACCAAATACATTATTGACCTTCTTGGCTCGTGCTAACATGACTAATATGATCAAATCACTTCGTCCCACAAATCTGTGTTATATATACTATGGAAATACACACCAAAAACTAGTCCACCATTAATTTCTCAAACAAGTAAATTTTAATTACTGAACCTTTTCCCACATCAGTCCAAATCCTGTCTTTCTTTTTACTCTGTCCTTAAATACTAAATATTATATATAAAAGTTTGTGTACTGTTGAACTATTAATTACATAATATCGTAATATTCATAGTCATACAGAACACGTAAATAGAGAAAAAAGATACAGTTTTGATTTAGATATATTTATTTCATGGGTATAAATAGATTATATATAATATTTAATAATCATCCGTACGAATATTAAATATGGGTAAATTAAAATGTTCAGATAATTAATATCCTATATTGTTTTACCTTACCAACTTTTTTTTTTTTTATATAAAAGTAAATATTAAATAGTTAATAAAATGTAAGAAAACCATAAATCCTAGTCAGATTGAATTTATTGTTTTATATTAATTAATTAATCACTTAAGAATATAATTTAATTAAATTCGAATTTCATTATGTGTTTTAAAAATATTTGATAAATTAACCTTTGGGAGAAAGAAGCTTATTTAATATTTTGTCTCAAAATTCATTAAAACAAACAAACCCTAAAATCATTAGAAAATAGCAAAATATTTTAAAACAAATTGATCTCACGTCACATTTAATCTTTTGAAATCTATAATTTTGTATTAAAAATATATAAAGATATAAATTAGTGGATAAAAGTGTGTAAATTAATAATTTTCATAAAACAGTAAATAATTTATTTTTACAAATATGTTAAATTATTTAATTCGACATTTTTTAAAATAGAAAAATAAATTAAAATATTTATCCGCTGTAGCAAAATTTTAGATTATTTTATTGATTAAAACAATTATACTTTTATTACTGTCTATCAATACTATCGTCGATAGAAATCTGAAAATTTTATCATATGTTATTAAATATTTTATCAAATTTACTATTTTCTTTTATTATATTTCCAAGAACATGGTGATTAAAACTGATTAAAGAAAAAGGCTTTTTATTAGGGATTGGATATGGCATTTCAAAATATTTGCCATCCCTTTTCATCACTCAAATTTGTAACTTTTTTTTAAGAAAAAGAAATAAATGTTTCTTTAAGAAAAAAAATTATCAAATTTTGAATAGAAAATTTATTTTAAATCATACAACTTGTTACTATTTATAAATATAATAAAATGTCACAACTTACTTGTAGTAAATTAAGATAGACTACTATATTTGTCTATTATAATACATACAGATATAAATAAAAATCATATTTCATGATTCATCTTAGATAGGTTATGATATTTTGCTATATTTTATGAATATTTTGATTCATTTGCTATATTTAAAAATTACTCGTTTTAATATTTGATATAAGTATACTATCGAACACTATCATTAATATTTGATAGAATTTGAAATTTAGTATATCCGTACATGTTTTAATCTATTTTGGTACGTTTGAAAAATACTACATAAATTCTTGCTCCAACTAGGGTTAAAAAGGTTGAAATTTTCATTATTATATGTACTGAAATCAATAAGAATTTAATACTGATTTATTTAGAAGGTAAAGAAATGGAAGATTATAAACAAATTCTTATCTAATCATAAAATAGCCACGATAAAACTATTTTAAAATATAACAAAATAAATCAAAATATTTACAAAAATTTAGCAAAAATATCACTAAATGTTTACGAAGAATCCTTAAAGATAGACACAAGTAGTAGTCTATCAGTATGATCATAAAATATAATTAAATAATTTTTTTGAAAATATTAATAAATTCGTGTGATTTTATGAAAGTTTTTTTAATCCTCAAATACATACCGGTGTGATTGATCTGAGCTCGTGTTTGGCTAGTTTCATATTTTAGTAACATGGATGGTAGTTATATTATATATTCTATCAAAATTTGATTTATTGTACTTATATAAATATAATATATTTCAATTTGAATTAGGTTCGATTTCAATTTTCCACTATCCAAAAGTAAATTAAACAAAGTTAAATCTCTTTCCTTTAAATATTAATCCTTTGAGACATTAAACAACTTTCTTTACAAGAAACAAATTTGAATCCTACCACTACAATTGTAATAATATTATGTATACTTTTATTAAAAACTATGTTCTATAATGAGAATTAAGGAAATTAAAGATCTACCTAACTTTCATATGATATCCTATATATATTAAAAGAGAAGGATAGACATTGCGTTTCCTAAAATTACTATTATGATGCATACAAGAAAAATAGCCTATTACGACAGTTAAAATTTATTATATTTAAAATTCTGGATATTTTTTATCGTTATTGTATTATATGTAAAAGTATGATTATCTATGACAAGAAAAAAACTGTCACAATAAGTATTTTCATGACAAAAAATAAAATAAAAAAACTATCACAAAATTCTATCTATGACATGATGAAAAAATTGTCACAATAAGTCGTTGCATGCATTTATTTTATTCTATTTTATTTGATCAATCACTATATGAAATATAAAATTTGAATCTCTAACTTTTTATTCAATGAGTACAATATATACTTTTTCCTAGTTGAGTTAGGCTCATATTGATTATTATAATATACTTTCATTTAATCTTAGTTGTGCTAAATATCCACAACATATCACAATATAATTCATTGTATAAAAGAGTTTGTTTTCAAATATAGAAAAATAAACTAATTTATTTAAAAATATAGCAAAAATATCATATTGTTTATCAGTAATAGAAATTGATGAACACGTTATTTATCAATCATGTTAGTGATATATACTAAATAGACGATGACTATCATTGTCTATCACAAGCGGGTAAACATAGTAGCATTACTATATTTGAAAATATTTCTAAGTGTGTTTTGCTATTTAAAATAATTAGTCTTAAATAAATTAAATTTGAAATTTTTTTATTCATTCCTTTAAAGGAATAACATATATGGAGAAAAGAGATGAATGAAACTAAGTATCTATTTTCTTCAAGGACATGATGAACAAAGTATTGGAATGCCTTGAATTTGTTATTTGACACTTCGAATGATGAAGTATGTACAAGGATTACATAAAATTTTTGTATTTTAACAGTAGAGTTTAGAGAAATGCACTGTATAAACTCTCTAACCTTAGATATACATAACTATTCTACGTAATATGAACTATTCATTCAAATAGTAAACTATTCTTCATTTGTTCGTGAAAATAAACTAACACCCGGTTAGTGAACCACATGAATCTCTACGTTAATTCTTAACTTTATACGCTCTTCTATTATCTTTATTTATCGGTTTTATAACACACTCAAGCAAGAAAAACATACACTACTAGATCACATCACAATAATGTACATAAAAACAATAAAAATCACTCAAGATCAAGAGTAAAAACATGGAAAGATGATTGCAGCTACTCTAAGGCATTTAACAACAAGAGGAATGATTCAATCATTCCTATTATAAAAGTTTAATTATATGATCATATAACATATATATAACTTAGAATGTATGTGTGTGTGTCAATAATCCTCACAATTGTTGGTCACACATTAACTTTACAATAAATGAATATGTGATAATAATAATAATAAAAAAAACTTTTCAACTTGAAGGGACTTAATAGGTAAAAAAACCTTATAACAAAAGGAATAGATTTTCATAAAATTACCCAAAAAAACAAGAAGGCTACAAATGAATCAGATGAAAACATGTAAGCAAATAAAGCGGGTTTGGTTTTCTTAACATCTCTTTTTGTCCTATGACCAAATATTTTTAAAGGAATCTCTCATCTCTCCCTAAACAATTTTAATTTCCTTTTTTCTTTCTTTCAAGTTGAGATGAAAAATGAAAAAGAAAAAAAAAAAAGCATATCATAAAACCATAAATAGAAATAGATTTAGAGAAAAGTACATGTAAATTAAATTTGTAGCCCATTAAGAAGACCTAAATTCACTAAGTATACATTACATTATAATATGAATATATATATAAATACACATTCCCACCCTCTCCTCTTCTATCTCTCTCACCATTTCTCTTGTTAATAATTGCTCCATAAAGAGTCTCACATCGATGGCAGCCTCTTCTTCTTCTTCTACTCCTCCATGTGGAGCTTGCAAATTTCTTAGAAGAAAGTGTGTCAATGGTTGCATCTTTGCTCCTTATTTCCGCCACGAGCTTGGCGCCTCTCACTTCTCCGCCATCCACAAAGTTTTTGGTGCCAGCAACGCTTCCAAGCTTCTCGCTCACCTCCCTGTCTCCCACCGTTGTGAAGCGGCCGTGACCATCTCATATGAAGCTCAAGCGAGACTTCAAGATCCGATTTATGGTTGCGTTTCTCATATTATCGCTCTCCAACAACAGGTTTTTTAATAATAAAATTTACCATATAAACGAACTCATATCATCCAACTTCAAGTTTTAGATTCCATGATAATAAACTTTATCATAATTTTTAAAGAAAAGCAAAACGATCATACTTATTTGATCTCCTCACCTTAAACTTTTGAGTTTATGTTAATTTATTCGAAACCCTAATTTTCGAAATCGAGTTTGATGAGTATTTGAATGGGTGTGGAAATTGTAGGTTATGAATCTAAGGGCTCAAGTGGCTTATTTAAGAGAACAAGCAGCACAAATTCTTCTCAACAATTATACCACAAGAAACCCTACTGAATTACTTTATGAAAAATCTCCATTTTGTTATTCCGATGACCCATTCTTAGATCTTCAAAGCTGGCTTCTGGCTGAGAGCTGCAGCGCCACCGCACCGGAGCTTGAACCTGCGGCGGTGCCGTACTTTGAGATGAGTGTCGTCGATTCAAAACTCGCCGGAGATTTCTGTTGCTAAGGATTATTGTGGATCGTGCGATCTCTTCCCCCCTCGTTTTCATATCAACGGCAAATAATAATTCGAAGTATGGGTGTCGTTTTTAAGATAATTTGAATTTGAATTTGAATTTTATTTTTATTTTCTGAATTTTTCTTTTTCTTTCTCTTTTTTGTTCTGTTTGTGTTTATGTGTGATAATCATGTGTAAAATTAAATTAAATAATATTTTAAAAAACAAACCCTAAATGTTGATATGTATATATCAATTGGGAACCCTAAGATATTGCCCTTTTTTAATGGACTTATATTAGCCATTAAATAAAGATCTACAAATTTTCTTGAAGAGGAAAAATTATTTTCTGTTATAATTTAGTATTCTGATGTTTATATTTAGTGATATACTTTTTTTGCATTTAATAGATCATAAGGACAAGTTCTGATTTATTTATCGTTTCTATGTTTTCAAAAAGAAAAAAAACGTTTGGAAGAAAAACAATTCAAACCTGTTGAGTATATTCAATTTTAAAAACGATTTCAAAAACCAATAACCCCTTCAAATATTCATTCGTTTAAAATTTTGTATTTATTTTATTTTTAAATTTTATTCGAGTCTAATAACCTAAACATTTAAATTTTAAATTGGAACCAAACGTGTGTTTAAGAAATTTTTAAATGATGAATCAAATGAAAGTTGAGTATTTTATCTAGTTTATATAATCAAACTTAGTACAAAATTTCTTTTTTTTTTTGAAATTGACGCCTTCAATTTTCATATTCTTCCTTGTACCAAATAAAATTCTTGCTTCTTCACGTGTGTTTAATTTTTGTTTGACAGGGAACTGATTGAATTATGTTTCTTAAAATTGGTTTTTAGATTTTAGATTTTGTGATAACTTACATACCATTTTTGAAGAACATTTTTCTATTTTCAATATATGAAAATTGTGAATTTAAAATTTGAAAATGCAAAATTATATTAAATAGAGATAACAACACTTTAACTTTTAAGTAAAATATGTATTGTGTAATGCATTATAAATTATATAATATTACATAATAATAACAATTATACACTTCTTTTACAGAAAACATATTCATAAATAAACTAGAATAACTTTTTTTAATCTGTTGCCCTTGTTTTAATGTTTTTCTGTCAATTAATGGTTCCTCGTTTTTATTTTAATCTTTAAACTTATCTTTTCATTTTTGTAAGAAACGATAGGATGATGCATTAGTTATTGCAGCTAAAATAATGTATTCTTACTACTCTCTTCGTCTAACTCATCTCATGCATATGAGCATCCAACCTTTTAGATTGCTAACCATTATATTTTGATTATGCCCTAATATATAGTAGTATTTAGAATATGGTTATTTATTGTCTAGATCAATATTTAAATTAGAATGTAAACCATACTAAATTAAGTTTTAATTAATTATTAGTAACATTTTTTAAATATAGCAAAAACACACAAAAAATTTATACAGTAGATAAAATCTGATATTTGGTAAATATTTTGTCCATTCTATTATTTTTTATAATTCCCCTCGTTATTATTTTCATCCAAATATTTGCTAAGGACCAAATTTTAAAACGATTAAAATCTTTTTTAATGTTCAAGGTCTGTTCCACTTTTAGTTTTAATGGTCTCAAGTTTACAAGGGTAGAGTAAGATCGATTTTGACGACCCTAAACTTATATATGTGTTAACTTTAATCATTGATTTAATTTCTATTATAATTAAGAGAAAAATGTAATAAAATGAAATTTTTTCAGAAATATCGTGGTTGGGTTTTCGTTTTACAAAACTATTACCTCTTTTTTTTAATCGTTCAAACAATATTTCTCGATTCATCTCGAGCGAGATCGACCACCGAAATTTGATTTTCTTCCAACTTATTTATTGTTTTGAGCCTTCTCTCTAAGATGCATCCAAGATTGCTCCAAATAACTATTGAAAATAATAAGTAATGACAACTTTTAATATTAATAATTATATGTTTACCGCAACATATATTTAAAGAACTTTGAACATACACTTCTGATTTTTTTTTGTATCACTCCAAAGATCTCATACTAATGAAGATAGTTGTCTTTACTTATATATCAAGATCGTTAACCCTTTATCTAACCAATGTGAGACTTTGATTGCATTTCTAATTTGCAAATATAACAAAATCTATTTTTAATAAACTTATATTAGTAGTATACTCTATTATTGATAGACCCCATAACAACCTAAGATTAATTATCACTGTGACTTTGTGAATTAAGCCTAAACTTTGCTATATCTATGAATATTTTATATCTATAACTTTCATTTCTATATTCAACTATCCCTAAAACAGTGTTCTCGAAATTCATATATATATAAAACCTTAAGTTGCTTTCTTCTTTTTTTTTTTCCTTCCTAAAATACACTCTTTTACATATACATGTTATATATATATATATATAATAGCTTTTATATTGTACATGATCTTCCACTGAGTTTAGATCATTCGGGAAAAAACAACCACAAATAAATGAATGGCTATTTGGTAATGAACTTATTTTATATATATATCTTTAGACATATGCCTAGAGGCTACAACTTTATCAATAAAACCTAACTACTAGCTTCATTTCTAAAAATAAATTTTGGTAAGTTTGTTCCTCAAGAATAATTTATATATACCTACACACTTCGTGTTCTATTTAAATTAGGTTGACACATTTATAAAATATATTACTCAATTTTGTTTTCATTTTATTCATATTTAATTAACTTTGCACTATATAAAAAAACTTCTATGTCATTTAGTCCTTAAACTAATTTAGACCATTAAAAAAATGATCAGTTTTATTTTTATAAAAATAAATTCAACTTAAATGTTATCAACACATTTTCCAATAATCAAGTTGATCTAATTTCTAATTCAATGACTATTAGAAATAAAAGAAAAGAATTTATTGTGATGTAGCATCTTAAAAATATATTATTTTCTATTCAAGTGTACTTTTCAAATACTTCATAAAATATGTAGATAAAATAAGACAATTTTCTTTTATAATAATAGAATTAACTCTTCCCATTTTTAGAAAATGAAGAAGGGTAAATAGATACACATTAAAATGACTTAAAGCATCAAATAAAATTTGTGCAACAAAAAAGAAAAAAAGAGAGAAGAAGAAGCTATTCTCTTACTTTTATTATTATTATTTATATCCCTAGTGTTTGGATAATTTAGATAAAACATTATAAAAATACCATTTAAAAATTATTATAAATATTAAAATAATAATAATAAGTAAAGAAAGTATTATGAAAAATAAACTCCACGAGTTGCAATAATTTTTAGTTTAATGTGTTAGTAACCCTAGCCTAGCTAGGATTTCTTTAAGAATGATATTATATTTTGTTAATTTAATATCAATGGAAGTGGGACCCGATGTCAATGTAATAAAATAAATTGCAAAATAAAGCTTGTTATATAATACATATATTTTTGTGATTTTAGGCTTCTTTAATAACTAAAAAAAAGTTGCCAAAATGAGTTAAAGTTAATGGCATTTGATTTAGGGGCGTATTTAATTTAATTTGGTACGTAATTTGGAATAATTCATGTTGTGTTTAATAGCAAATTCATGACAAATTAAATTCTAGTTTAATCTATTTTTTAAAATGTGTTTATAGTTAATCTAGCATGAATAATATACCAACTATTACTAACTAATTAATACACTTGTAATTTCGTCCTCTTTTGTATAAATATTATTTTGTAATATATTTTTTTTAATTTGAAATATTTTTAAATATAGTAAAATAAATTAACATATTTACTCGATATAACAAATTTTTTGGATTCTATCAAATATAGAAACTGATAGACTTCTACCAATGTCTATAAACATATCAGTGTCTATCAATATCTATTATTGATAGAATTTAAAATTTTGCAACATATTGTAAATATTTCGTCAAGTTTATTATTTTTTACAATTCCCCTTTTAATTTAACAAACCTAATTGAGTAGTTGAGTTCATAACATAAATTTACTATATTTAGTAGGAAAATTGTTATTATAATTAAGAAAAGAAATATATTTTAATTAGATTTAATTTGTCATATAAATAAAACAATTATATTTAAAAATGTGAAAATATAAACAAATTAAAAAATTATCTCAATCAAATCTTTCAAATTATACTTAAAAATAAGAGGTATGATTTACCATCTATCATAAATTTGAGGCTAATTTTTATAAATCGAACAAAGCATAGAACAATTAAAAAAAAAAGCATATTAAGTTTGATTATTTTTTCAGAATTCCATATTTGTCTGGTTTATAATGAGTTTTCAAATTTCTTCTCGATTTTTCTTCTTCTTTTCATAGTTTTTTTTCTTTTATTTCTATGTCTTTTTCTCTTCTTGTTTATACCAAATATACAATATATTTTTTTATATTGGATAGACAAATATAACCAAAGGTAAAGGTCAAACAATCTAAAAAAAATTATTTAGATTTGTTTTCCTAAATCTAACGAAAAAAAATTTCTTCTTGTTGTTTACATTTTGTTCATATTGTTTTAAAACTAATCCAAACTTTAGAAAATAAATATTAAAAACTTGTTTTTGTTACTAGAATCAAAACAAAAATTCAACTCGAATATTATAAGATGAATATTGTAGTATAAAAATTAGTGAAAACTGATTTAATTTCTATATAAGTAAGATGTATTTTTCTAGTAATTAGAAAATAGAAATAGTTGGAACACTTGGTGGTGCAAATGAAAAGTTGGTAATAATTAACCAATCTATATTTATAGCCATTAACAATAGTGGAATCATTAATCATTCTTCTCATAAATATAAATATAGAATGACAATAAACATGGTTGGTTGAATTATCAAATTTTTTTAATTATGCCTTTAAATTTTTGAATTCTATTTTAGTATATTAACATTTGTGATCATTAATAATATTAACTAAATGATCATATATTGCAACTTATTAATTAGGACAAAAATAAGTTGTTTTGGCCCCTATGTGACATATACAAAAGTAGAAAGAAACAAAACAAAAATTATTGAATACTTTTATTTCTAAATTTTTAAATATTGAAAAATGTCAAATTAAATATATGTAGGACATCATATGACATTGTTGTGGACAAGCCAATATTTCTATATGACAGTTTGCATATATCTGCATGAATTTGATCAACATTGATATGAGAGGTTCTTTGGCAATCATTTCATTATATGTTCTTAACAATATTTTTATTAAATTTGTTATGGAAATATGATAATGGAAATGGAAACATTAAGCAAGAAGACCTTTTCTAATCCCAAAGGAGGAGATAGACTAGCACCTTCTCGGCTAATTATGTGCTCACCCTCAGATCTCATTACAGACCCGAGACTCCACTTCTTGCCAATGACTCCCTTCGGAAGACAAAATTCTTTATAGAATTCTCAGTCATATTCAATCTCTCAAGACCTCCTTCCCTCTTTCCTAGGCCCACTCACTCCCACGATCAGGGAAAGGAGGAACTGAGGCGAGAATCTCATAAAGGAAGGTTAGAATATGCAAGACTTCCACAGGGCGGAGAGGTGCTCAACTCTATTTTTTCCCTATGTGCATACATACATATATATATGCATCTCTAACAAACATATAGATGCATATACATATATATTTGTTATTATAGATTTTTTTTTTAAAAAAATAATGTCTTATTAGAAAGTAATGACAAATTTATGGTGTTTGCCAAAGAATGGTAAAAAGTAGGTGAAGTCATGTACCTGGTACATGACTTCAACAAAGCTGATTGGCGTCGTAGACTCGACCCACGTTTTCTGACTAGAGTCGTGAATCTACACGACTCCGATACAGCTGGACTATCCGACGGGCAACAATAGTATTTTGTCGCATAGGGGGGAAGTCATGTACCGACCATCGGGTACACGATTTCCGTACAGTCAACAGTCAACCTAGGGTTCACGTGAAAGCTAGCATTCACGAGAAAGCTGTCACATGTCATTCATGCAGTGAAGTCGTGTATGCCTCTTTAAAAACCCTAAATTTCCACCATTCTGCCTTCATTCCAATTTCAAATTTTTCTTCTTGGCCAAAACCCTTCTAAATTTCAAGATTTATCTACACGCTTTCATCCTACACCAAAAATCAACAACTCCTTCCATTCTTCACATAAAAAAGGTATTCTTCCCCTCCAATTTTTTTGTTCTTTCTCTTCATTTTTTTGTTTCGATTTTTTCCTCAATTTTTCGTTTCGTTTAATTTTTTTGTCACAATTGTAGTCCAATTACACGATTTTGTTGTTATAATTATTTAATTCATATTTGTTATTTGATTTTATTATGATGCTGGTAAAATAATTTAATTTATGTTGCAGTTGGCTCTTTAAATCCTCCAGTTTTTCTTTCGATATTTTCTTGCAAGATATGTTCTTTAACTAAATCGTAGATGATTTTATTATTATGTTGGTCCATTAATGTTGTTGCAAGTATAGTCGTATGACAAATTCTCTATTGTGGAACCATAAGTACCACTAGTTGGTCGACTTTTGAGTTTTAGGTATTTTTTATGTATATATTGTTTTTTAATATAAATTGCACTATCTATAACTTAATTATGATTTCTTTCTCACATTAGATGGAGCGGTGTTATACCTTCATCAAAACTATCAGCAAATATGTTGATGACTTATTGAATGATATTTAATTGACTGATCAAATCTCAGGTAGTAAAATATTGTAGGAATGTTGTCTAGGTATGTTTTTTGTTGCTTATTTATGTTTGTTTCTTTTTTTAACAAATTAATTGGACACCATACACGCCCCACATTATGGCACTGCTTCCTCATCAATGTCTTAATGGTCAAGCGATGTGGACATACGTGGGTCCTATGATTTACTTTCATCTCGTTGAGAAGCATCAACCAAATTGTGTATTGTGACAGTTAAATATGTTATAAATGTGACCAGAGTTTTGCTCCATAGGCCTACACCAAATTGATTTATGAGGCAAGCACGATAAAGATTGGAGTAGGATTCATGCGGAGCATATAGAACCGTGACATTCACGAAATAATTTTTGTGCAGAAGCAGAAGCAACACACGAGCCGACAGTATTAGATAACTACTTTTCCTAGTACATGTCGATTACCAGACGCTTCATCACACATGATGACGCTTACAGTTATCACATGGTAACAATTTTAATATGATTTATAAATTTAATACAAACATGCACTTTTAAATTATATTATTTACAATCGTTCAGAATAATTTTGTTTAAGACATACATCGGGTATCCATGGAAAACAATTTTGAAATTTTCAGACTAATGTGGGACGAAGTCATGGAAGATATAGAACAACTTGTTCAACAGACTTGACGACTAAATGTTGTCGACACAAATCGTAGATGCATTCGACGTAGACGATGATGAGGCGATGATGTCGTAGAGGGAGATGAAGAAAATCCTTAATTTATATAATTTAAGTGTTATATAATTGGTAAATTTTGCTAAAACTTTATTAAAGTTGTATAAATTAAAAGTTAGATTTTTAATACTAATTATAAATTAAAAATTCCTAAAAGTGATTTAGACGTAGGAATCTTAGTAATTTCAAAATATAATATTCTTTTAAAAAATAGATAACTCAGTATAAGAATTACAAGAGTTAAGATAAAAATAAAAAATAAAAAATAATGGAGACATTAATAGTACCAATTAATACACTCATGTTTTTATAGATTGTTTTAAGTGACAACCAAACGTTAATAAATAAACAATCTATTGAATAACAGATAATTGAAAACATGAAGTGAAAAAAATTATCACTAGTTTAAAGTGATTTTATTTCTAAACGAACGCAATATATTTTTTGAAAATGTTTGTTTTTATTCTCTTGTATCACTATTATAAGGTGTGAAAATAAATAAAATCTAAGTTAATCTTGAAGGTGATAATACGAATTTTGTGCTACCTACGTTAAACGATCGATATTCTTTTTTAAAAGACAATTTCAAAAGCTATCTATTTTCACTTTAATAATAAAGTTAATTAAAAATATATGTTTTGGTGATTCATGCATGAAAAATGGAAAATTTAACGATAATAAGCTATTAAAAGATTTAATTTTTATGTCTAAAAATTGTTGGTGATATTTTCATATGTTAATTAAATATTAATAATATCAATATTAAAGAAATGGATGAGACACAACACATCACAATGATTTTTTTCTTTTTTTTCTTTTCTCTAAATATTATCTTTCCCTCACAACAAGAAAAAAAAAATAATATCAATATTAAAAAATATATAGTAGGAGATTACAACATAATTTTTATAAAAAAGAAAATTTTTAATCTATTTTGTTTAGTTTTTCACAAGCTTCCTTTATGTATTTGTTGTTATTCTAAAAATAGTTAGTTTTTTAAATCCTAATAATCTTTTAATTTTTTGTTTAAGGAAGTAGGTACATGACTTTCATCATCCAATCACCTTCCACATGGGTCATTGGTTATCAATTATAGGTCAAACTAGTCAATTATGCTGACGTGTTAAGCATGGAAGTCGTGTACCGGGCTTTTTTCCAATTTTTTCTTTCGTTTTCTCTTGTCTTCCTCATTTTTCAACTTTTCTCTTCCTCACTTCATTCTTCTTCACGATTATTCTACATTGTTTTCTCCTTCGTTCCTCTCCGTAAGCTCTCTGTTCCTTTTCATTTTTCTTCGGCCAAAGCGTTCTTCTCTAACGGCTCTCCTCTCTTCTCCAACTCTCCATTCCTCTTTCACCTTCATTCTCCGACTAAAGGTATGTGTTTCTTCTTCGTTTCGCTTTCACCTTTGTTCCTCTATTTTTTTTATTGATCTTTTTGCTGCCATTCTCCTCCTCCCTTAAAATTAAGGTTTTTTTTCTAATGTGTTTTTAGATCTTATGCGTTTTTTCTGAAGTGTTTTTCTCAGCTGTCGTTCTGCGAAAATATGAAATTTTAGTAATATGAAATGTATTGATGGAAAGGCTTATTCCAAAATATTGAAACTCTTGCACGAAGATCTTGCTTGGAGAAAAATATTTTTGCAGATGCCCGAATTCGAGGAGATATTTCATAAATAGTTTCTAGATTGACCTTAGGGATGCTTGACCTTAGGAATGGATTGTATATGTTTGACCTTATGTGTTATTTACTTTTTTAATATTCTTGTGATCATGGATTGTGGATGTTTTACCTTTTGGATTGTGTGTGTTTGACCTTATGGTTTTGTGTTGTTTTTTAACATTGGCTACTTATTTTTTTTTTTTTTTTGTGATCAGATGAATTTATACGTTTTTTGTCTTTAATTTAAGGATATACATGTGAATAGAAATGGATTTGATTCAAGTCAATAATTTTGAGGATTATGATTTTGGCGACGATGACGATGCTATCTGCATCATTTTCACTTTATTATACATGAGCTTGCACAAGATACAATCTTCTAAACAACCATGTAGAACCTATGCACTGAGAGGACATGATTATGTGATCGAGTTGTTAAATGAAAACTATAGTAGATGTTTTGATTGTTTTAGGATGAAAAGCCTTCATTTGTAAGAGGTTTTGTGAAGATTTAAAATCCAAGACAAATCTGAAAGCATCTAGGTATCTCACTGTTCAAGAAAAAGTAGCTATATTCTTATTAATCATATCACATAATGAAAGCAATCGTATAGCAGCAGAAAAATTTCAACATTCAGGTCATACTATTTTCTAGCTTTTAATCGAGTTTTGAAGGTTTGCAAGCTTGAATTAGAAATTATTAGCTCACCCAATATGAACACTGCACCAATGGAGATTGTATCAAATTCAAAATATTGCCCTTTCTTTAAGGCAATGCATTAAGTTTTTGAAATATTATCCTCTATGGAGTTCGTACTAATTCAAAATATATCTATGTCTATGATTATGCTTTAGGATCGTATTGGTGCTATTGATGACACTGACGTTCCGGCAAGTATTTTCCAAAATGAACAAATACGTTTCGTGGAAGAAAAACTAACACAACATGGAATATAATGTGTGCCTGTTCATTTGATATGTCATTCATGTATGTCATGTCTGGTTGGGAAGAATTGGCCAATGATTATTGCATACTTATTGAATGTATCAAGAATCCCGAGAATAAATTTTCTACGCCTAAGATAGCTAAATGATTATGTCCTTTTAGAACTTTAAATGAGATGGGTGACTTTATGATAATTATTTATTTATTTTATTATATGCATATCAATAATATCTTGTCGATTCAGGATATTCAAATATGCCAAGATTTTTAGCACTATTTCATGGTCAAAGATATCATTTATGAGATTTTAGAGAAATGAGACCGCCCTTAAGGTAAAGAAGAAGTGTTTAATTATTAACATTCGTCACTACAAAATGTCATTGAACATTGTTTTTGTGTGCTAACGGCTTAATTTCCTATTCTTAAGCAAATTCTTCCATACCCAGTCAAGACACAAAAATATATACTAATAGCATGTTGCACAATTCACAATTATATTAAATTGAATTATTGTCAAAATGATCTATTCAATGAATCAATGATTGTTGAAAATATAGATAATTTGTTGGGTAATTTGTAGAGTGATATAGATGAATTAGATGTGAGTCGTCATCATCTACGAGAAATGACCCGAGTGAGAGATGATATTGCCAATCAAATTAGGACAACATTTAAATGATAGATCCAATTTTATGTTTATGTTATTCGTTTTATTTGTGTACTGAACTTCTTTTGTATTAAATGACACAAACTTTTGATAATTTTCTTTTTTTATGTTTAATGCATGACTTATTTTTTTATTTGATTTTTAATTGAATTACATGTAGATAAAATAAAAATAAATCTTGAAAATGAGTAATGGAATGAACTTTTAAACAAGAAATAAAAGAAACAGAAAATAAGAAACAGTAATCAAACATACTTTTTGTTTATGTTTCTTTTTTTCAAAAAATAAGAAACAGATATCAAACACGTTCCTGTTTCTTGATAAAAAAAACTGAAACAAGGAACGAGAAACAGAAAATGAGAAACTAAAACGTTACCCAAACGGGCTTATCAAACACATTCTTATTTCTTATTCTAATAAAAGAAGAAACAAGAAATAGGAAACAAGAAACAGAAAATAGGGAACGAGAACGTTACCAAACGAGCCCAAAAAGTTTGTAGAGAAAATGAACATTTGCATAATTTTATTCCAAGGGTTGGAGTGCCACATAGATATTTGAGAATGCGTTTGATTGTCGAGAAGTGAATTACAGTTGGTTTGTGAATGAATTGGCTGACACGATTTATGGAGAATGCAATATCAGAGCGAGTAGATATAAGATATTGTAAGGAACCAACTAGTCAGCGATATAGGGATGGATCATTAAATTAAAGGTGGTGCAGTGGTATAGTGATCAAGAGAAGTAGATATTAGTATGACACAAGAATTTGCAGAGGTCATTTCGGATGTGTGAAGAAGGTCATTGAGATATTTGGCTTGGTTAACAAATATGTCATCAGGGGAGAAATGTATTTCGAGACCAAGAAAGTACTTTAAAGGACCAAGATCAAATATTTTGAATTCGCCAATTGGTTTTAAAGAAGAGAAATATTTGAAAAATTGGGACCAGTGACAATGATATTATCGACATACAAAAGTAAGTAAGTGATAGAAGATCTGACTAATCGAGTGAAAAATGAGGGATCAGTGATAGAAGCAACAAAACCCATAGTAAATAAATAAGAGGTAGTCTATTTGAGGCCATAAAGACTCTTGTGTAGGAGACACATGTCATTTGGACATGTTTTGTTTTGGAAGCCAGTAGGTTGAAACATGTACACTTTTTCCTAGAGGAACACCATGAGGAAATGCATTTTTAACATCCAACTAGGTTAAGAACCAATTGTATTAAGCAGCAAGAGCAAGAATAGTTCATATTGTGGGTTTCTTGACAATAGGACTAAAAGTTTCTTCAAAATCAAAACCTTGTACTTGGTAATAACTTTTAACAACTAGTCGCGCTTTGTGACGAGCAATAAAGTCATCAAGATTATATTTTGTGCAAAAAACTCATTTATAATCAACAACACTCATAGATGGATTACGAGGTACTAAGGACCAAGTACCTTGAACTTGAAGAGCATTGAATTCCTCGCACATTACAGTTCGTCATTCAGGATACTTGGATGCTTCAGTGTATGATGTGGGAGTCATAAGAGCCATTGTGATATGGAAGGCCTTTGGTTTAAAAATACCTGACTTTGCATAGCATGGTGTTACAAGGAGGAGGTGGAATTAGTATGTTGGTGGCAGCAACATCTATCTCATTTCATGTATCAATAGTAGATGAAACATGCAAAGACTGACAAGTGATATTAATATCCATAAAAGATGAGCAAGTAGTGTCAACAGTGGGAGGGTTAGGAGTTGAAGATTGTATGTTGGGAAAGGAAGCAGAGTTAGATGATGTATGATGTGAAATGTTTAGTAAGGTGAGTAGTATGCTAGGATCATAAATGAATTGAGTTTGGGATGAAGAAGGAGTTGAGGATTGTACATAAGGAAGGATTGTTTCATGAAAGATAACATGTTGTGAAACAATGGCTTATTTGGTTAATAGATTACAACAAATATAACCTTTAAACTTGTGGGGATAGCCTAAAAGTATGTTGTGTGGTTTTTAGTTGAAGTTTATGTTTGGTGTAGGCCTTGAGAAGATGATAACATGCACATCCAAAAACTTTTAAATGATGCAAATTAAGAGTATAACCAAAAAGCATTTCAAATGATGGTAACATTTTAAGTGAGGAAGAGGGCATTCGATTAATAAGAAAAATTGCAGTAGAGAAAGCATAAGGCCAAAATTCAAGAGGAAAGGAAGAATGAAAAATTAGAGACATTGCAGTTTCAACTATATGACGATGTTTACGTTCAGCAATGTCATTTTGTTCAGGTGTATAATATTTTATGAAAAAATCCTTTGGAATCAAAAAAGAATTGTAAAGGAGTGTTACAAAATTTGTCACCACCATTCGATCGAAATACTTTCATTTGATTTTCAACAAAGAAAAAAAAAATTGAATAGTAGAAAGAACATTTGATTTGTATGCAATGGGAAAAATCCAGGTAAATCTACTAAAATTATCAATACAACTGACATAATATCGATTTTCATTACAGGAGATTATTGGAGAAGGTCCTCACACATCGTTGTGAACAGTTCAATAAGTGTAAGAGAAGTAGATAAAGACATAGGAAAAGATAATTGTGTCATTTTTTCTTTTAAACAATTAATGCAATTGCAAGTAGAAAGAGAAGAAGACAAAGATAGACCAATGCGAGATAAAATAGAACTAAGAATTTTTGAAGCGGGATTACCCAAATGAAAATGTCTTTAATGATGAATTCTTCTCTTTTGCATGAAAATTAAAATTTTTTTAATGCATGGTAGATGTGGATAAAGTAAAGGTGTACATAGAATATGATGGAGACCAATGATGTTTTCACCAGTAATATAGAGTGCAATCAGTGAGTTTATCCTGAATGAGGAACCAGTCATTATAAAAGACAAAAATGCAGTTATTGTCAAGACAAAATTTATGAACAAATAAGAGATTTGCAGCAAGTTGAGGAGAATGAAGTATTTTGAAAAGATTAAGGGTGTGAGAGGGAGTTGAGAGTTTACCACTACCGGTATTTTGAATATTTAAAGGTTGGTCATTTTCCCACTTTGACAGTTTTCTCACCATTATAATTGTTTGATAAGTTGAGATTTACCAACTTGCTCATTTGTCATATGAACGTTACATCTATGGTCAGATAACCAGAAATTATTAGTATTTTTACTAGAAGATTGAGAACTTATAGAATTTACTGCCATTAACGCTAATTGAAAGGGTAGATGTCGGCTTTGATAAGAGAAATTCATGAGATTATAACAATCAATAGCTTCATGTCCTTGTTTATGACATATTTGACACCATATGTGTCCAGCTGGTCCAAAAAAAGTTTTATGCCCAAAACCAAGCCCATGTGTGGGAGCAGATCCTATGAGGTCACATTGATTTTGACGAGGGTTTATTGTGTTGAAATTGAAAGGTGGACGAAATTGGCCTAAATTATTGTTGGACCGAAAAGAGTTGAACATTCCAAAATTATTGCTTGCACGCGAGAAATAATTATTTCCAGATCTGTGGCCTGATATACCTGACGTGTGAAAGGAGTTTGAAAATGATTGCAAATTAGGGTTACTTTTAGATCTCCTTCCTCGTCTGACTGCTATGGTTCTAAGGTGGGTGAAAGGTTGTCATTGTTGTGGGAATGGTTTCAATGTCGGATATCTTAGTTGTCATTCTGTAGTTTTTTCAATATAAAATTCTCAACAGCTAAGTGAGGGTGGTGGAATCAAATCTCTGACATTCAGGTTGACAATACAAACACTATACAATTGAGTAAGAGGTCTCATAAAAAAAAAATCTATTAACAGTAAGAGAAATAACACATCTATCTTATAAGAGTGGATTCTGCTCAAAATTTAAAAGTCCAAGAAATGTAAATTATTTATAAATAATGTAAATAGACCATGGTCTTGCAAATTTGTCTCTACTTGTAGAATAATTGATGAGACCAATTGGACAAAGATTTAATGTTATAAAACTTGAAAAGAAATCACTTCTTTTTATCATTCTTTTTGGATCTTCCAAATTGCAAAACCCCACTCAACTTAACCCATTAGCTTACTCCTATTACACATTTTATTGTCTCCTACTTTTCAAGTACAAACTTTCTCACTTTCTTCCACAATTAATTCACTACTTCAAGTTTGAGATAACAACATTTCATGTGCCATTTTAAATCAAATGATCGAGTTTCAAAATGGTTATATAGATATCTTATTGATTACTTAAATACTTATTTCAGCGTTGATGTTTACTTTTTTACTATAATAATGTATATACAAAATATATATTTTATAATTTATGACCTTTTAAATGCAATACAACTATCTGAATTAAGATAAGATTAGGTTGGTTACTTATGAGACAAAAGTAATTAAACGCTTAGAGGTGATAAGTTTAACTCTAAGCATAATGAACTAAGCTCGAGAGATACTCTTACATAGTTTTACCTTCTTTGACCATGATCATCGCATTGTTAAATTTGTCCATTGATTTTTCTAATATCTAATCTATTACACGTATTTTTTTCTATCTAATATTGTTAACTTATACTTTGATGCTCGGTTCTTGAGAAGTAATTATGGTAATTAAAACAATTGTTTTCATGAAACTCGAAAACGAAATCACTATTTTAAAACTAGACATTGCACATATGCACCACATACTACAAAATCATTCAACATTCCTACCTTGGAAGGTTATAAATAATGTTGCATTATTGTCTTTACACAACCTACTTAAATGTCTAATCACATATAATTATTATAATACAACAAGAAAATATAAGATCTTTTTATTATTGTTATTATTATTTGGTTTGTGATGGAAGGATATATCCAAACATTACTCTTTATTAAATAGAAAAATTTGTCTAACAAAAGAATTATCACTAAACAATGACTCTAAATGGCTAAAACTAATATACTTTTTCTTTATGTCCCCCATATTACTCCCAAAAAAGAAAGAAAGAAACTACCTTTTCTTTCTTTTTGTATTATGATTATAATTAATGATATTGTTATATAGTGTATATTAAATTAACCTTTTTTTTATCATTATTTGAATAAATTAATGTTAATATGTTGAGAAGAATTTTTTTTTTTTAATTGTAATTCCGTAATATGAGGAAATATTTGTGAGAGGAAACCAGCTAATCAATTTTGAAAAAAAAAAAAAAAAAAAAAAAAAAACCTTTGGAACTTAAAAGAGAATCCATAAATTGTGTTTAATTTAAATTGCATTTTAGTCCCTACATTTTAAGTCATAAATTTCAATTTAGCCCTCTCTTTATCCTTCCCATTTAAGCTCGTTTAAACAAATTCATGACTATATAAATTTACAAAAGCATTATCAAATTCGAATGTGACCAACTGTGGAAGTACAATGAACTATCAAGTTAGGAATGGTAAATTTAATATTTTATTTCTAAAGTTATACTTAAAATGTTTAATTTTTTTCAAACTTTTATATTATATAGTGATCTAATATAAAATTTTTGAATATGTCACTTAATAATAATTATAGTAAGAATTTTTCTCCAACCAAAATTTCATCAATATATATATATATATATTATAGTGGTGCAATTTTGTCTGAATTTGTAGAATAATTGATGGGGGCAGAAATTTAATGTTAAAAAATTAAAAAAGAAAGCACTTTTTTCTTTTGAGAGGAAAAAAAGAAAGCACTTCTTTTTATCATTCTCTTGGATCTTCCAATTTGCACCCCCTACTTAAACTTTACTATATACTTTTAATATACTTTCTTGTTTCTCTCTCACTTCACTTGAAAAGTACAAACTTTTCTCACTTTTCCCACCAATCACTACTTGAACAATTAAAAGCTTACTCCATTTACTTGTGTTTGATTAAACTACAAGTTCATGTCGTGAATCTATACGTATGAATAAAAGAATTATAACAACTCTTGCTACAGTAGAAGATAATATTGTGTATTTCAAGCTCATACTATTATATAACTCAAACCCGAATAATCTATCATCCAAACAGAAACTGTTATAATCTAAACTAACCTTCAACCCACATTTTAAACTAACATAACTGAACTCATACAATATAAGGTTGGATAGTATGATATCAGGTTACCTAAGTTATTCTTAACTCACCTAAGTTATTCTTAACTCTCTAAATAGAACCATGTTTAGTTGTATATTTTAATTATTAATAGAATTTTTAATTTTATTAAAAAATGTAGCAAAATGTTATGAATTAAATTTGAAAACTTTTTTAGAGTTGAATAACAAAATTTTAAAAGTTTACATGTATTACATATATAGTACATGTAACCAATATATTCCTAAAATTAAATTCTTAATATCAATATTTTAAACATTTACCGAGTAGATTTGAGACTAAATGAAACTTGTAGAACAAAAATGACTAGACAAAGAAATCAAACTTTCGACTTTTAAAAAAAAAATCATACTAATTATTGTTGAGGTATGCTCACTTTCATCAAATTATTTTACTTTATTTTGCTCATTAATAAAAAAACACAAATTTAATCCGCTGAATTTAGAAATTTTTAAAATTGAAAGTTTAAAATTCCATTCAACATAAAACTTACCTCCAATGTATCATTATGTCTAATCATTGGATCTATTAACACATAGTTGAACTAGCATTAAATTAAAACTATCATCCTTGACATTAGAGATTCAATTTTTCATCTCCCATATAGTAAAAAAAATCAATTAATTTCTAAAATTTTCAAACTTTGGAAAAACCTATTATATACTTTTCAGAGTTAACAATTTTACTCAAATCCCAGACTTTAACAACTATACTAAGATTCGTGTCCTTTGATAAATTCTCTTTATATCGGCAGGACAAACGTCAACACGAATTAGTCCCTATATTAATTTTAATGTGTAATTACTCTTTCATACAATTTAAAATTTATAAAATATAATCGTTATGATCTAAACTCTGGTAAAGTATTGATCATATAAATATAGATATCAATACCACTTAAAAATCAAATGTGTTCACAAACTACGAGGACAAAATTACATCACTGCACCTTGATTGGAATTTTAAAGAATAAGAACGAAATGGTTATATAATCAAGTTTATGAATTAACTTGGTTCAAATTACGTAAAAAATCATCTTACACTAAAATCTAGAGGCTAAGATGTAACAAAGCTACGAGGGTATGTTTGCCTTAACTTCTCAGGTGCTAAAAAAACACTTTTTTTCCACTTAAAACTACTCTCCGTCCCAACAACTACTTAGAAAGTCGAGCCAAATGTGCCAATTTACAAGGAGCTAAAAATTATTACTTCAGTTATAAAATAACCTAGAAAACACATTGGTGTATGTTTATCAACTTTGGGAGGGTAGGAATCTGGTTTGATAAGAACATTCTCAGCAAGTCTTGAGACACTTTGAAACTCTTCCTCTTAGGATTTTTTTTTTTTTTTGGAGGAACTTAGTCTCGGACTTAGGAAAAGAAATATTATATTACTCACAATTGGATGGACTAAACAGTTGAAAATTTTAGCTAAATTCTAAAAACAAGAACTACGTTTTTGTTAGTTTGAATTTTGAAAACACACTAAAAATGTAGACAAATTAAGAAGTATAAATGCTAGTGTTGTAGGCCCTAAACTTTTCAATGAATGACTGAAAACTACACGGAGAAACTGGGATACACACCGACCAACGGAGTTGACAAAAAAACCTCCGAATGGCGGAAAAAAAAACATTTCTCCTTTCATCTATCTCATTTATTCTCTGTGTGACTATTTTGATTTGTTATTTCTGTTGAAATACTTCTTTTAGGCTACTGCTACAAGTGGTATAGAAGTTTATGGGAGAATACCTTCATTGCTGCATGATGGTATTGGTAGGCCTTTAAGTACATCCCTCAAAGCATAGTAGTGGCTATCACATTTATGATCCGAAAGAATGATGTTTGAGAGCACTATTTGCTGGAAATGTTCATCAGGATGCCGCTTCCACAGAGAGAAGTATTCTGGAGTACTTTCCACATGCCTCTTCAGATAATACACTGTCCCTGGTATGAATAGTTCATCCGAAATTTTACATCTTGCAGCTTTGATTTGAGCAGCGGTAGCCCTCTGCAGTGAAGTGGTAGCGTGTGACCGAGGAGATCCAGAGGCCACATCTGACTCTTTTTTATTGTTATCATCTGTTAAAAAGGGAAGAAAGTAACTGCTTAAGAGAAGCATATCTAAAAGGATTCGGAATGGCTGACCACAAAACGTTTAAATTTGCAAGCGAAGTAATTACTGAGGGAGAAGAAGAAAAAACATAGCAAAGAAGAAAATGAAAATGTATGGTAAACGCCAGCATTTACATTTGCAAGGAATGTACAGTCTTGTTTGGACCAACTTTATGTGGATTCAATCACATGACAGAAACGAGAAACCCATTAATAAAGATGTTAGATTAGCTTACCAGAATGTTCTTTTGAGAACGTAAGGATTTGCAAAATTATAACAGAGCAATATTTGGAGATGAAACAAAAGACAAACAAGGGAATATAGATTAGCTTACCAGATTTTTTCTTGCTTGTGAACTTGGCATAATCAGCAAGTTTTTGAGCAACATCTTGTACTGATGTAACTACCTGCTTTGCATTTGTGACCAAGCCAATGATACTTTTCCAGTCTTCTTTATCTATCAAACTCATCCTGAATCAGATGGAACATGCATTTGAGATTACCAAAATAGCTCAAAATAGCTTATGTTCAATAACAAGAAACAGCTTATGTTCATATCCTCTTTTTAATTAAATTCCTAAATATTTTATTTTTCATCCCTCAAAATGGATCTGCAAATTAGATTGATGCCTAATCTATGGTACATGTGCAACATCTTCAAAATCTGGCCATCCTCGAAGTAAATTGAGCATAACTTTCAAAGGCAGCATTGACCTCTAGATAGTAAATAGAAGTTTTCTCTTATATCCACGAGTGTCCAAGGTCAAGTTATGAGCACCTCAAATAATCTCACAAGATTAACCCATCTATCCCTATAGGTTACAACATTTGGGTGTCAAAGAAAACTCGTAGAATATTAATTCCTAAGTAGATAGTTACCATGAATTGAACTCATGACCTCTTAGCCTCTTATTGAAACTGTCTCCTTTTTTACCATTAGGCCTAACTTTGGTATCACAAACCCAGAATGAGAATACATAAACCTGGAATTTGGGTTTGAGCCTGAGGCAAGGGATTTTTTTTATAGAGAATTACACAGCTGGGTTGTTCACTATAGAATGTGGAACTTCTTTGATGAACGGTTGGACTTATCTTTTTGTATCCCTAGAAAGATTGATGACGTGTGTAAGGCCTTTTCGTGTGAAAAAGAAAGCTAAAGTGGTAAGTAACTGTTCCTTTGTGCCACATCTGGAAGGAAAGAAACGCTAGATCCTTTGAAGATATGTCCTCTAATTTCTCAGGGCTCTAGCTTTGTAATCTTGTACAAAATACAGCATCTTGGAGGGTATATTTACACAAGAAATTCTGTGAGTGCAAGTGAATACTACCATGTCCACTATCCAATTAATATAAAATTCCATAAAGATTCATACGCTATGTCCACAGAACATTTTCTTTGATTGTCATTTCTCTAAACAGTGTTAAGACTTGGCAGTGCTTGTTTCACATTTTTAACATTAAATGGGTGTTTTGCAATATTTTCCAAGACAATGTTTTGCAGGTTTTGGTAAGGCCAGTTTTGAAATCTAAGTCATGGTTGATTTGGTCTGATGCTGTCAAAGGATTGTTAGCAGAAATTTGGTTTGAGAGAAATCAATGTGCCTTTCATGATAAGCCTACAGCTTGGAGGGATCGTTTCAAAGTTGCTCGTCTTAAATGCTTCTCCTTGGTTCTGTCTTTCTAAGCCTTTTTCAGATTTTTCCATCCAAGATATTTTCTTGAACTGGAGAGCGTTTATTTGTTGTGATTAATTTTCATTCGCTTGTATTTTTGGCCTATATAAACTTTTTCTATGATGTTTGTTAGACTGCTTTCTTGGTTGTGTAAGGATATGGTGAAGGTGCTATAGGGATGTCAACTTAGTTGAGATATCCGAGTGCACTTTCTGATCCTATTTGCTATTTGCTTTTTCTTGTTATTCTACTTTTGTTTCTAAGTTTTGTACTTTGAGTAATAGTCTCATTTCATTAATTCAATGAAGAGGTTTGTTTTTAAAAAAAAAAATCCCTAACCAGATTTATCAGCTCTAATACTATGTATAAACTAATTAGCAATATACTTTAGATAAAAGATATAATTACAAGACAGTAACTTACTATATTTAGAATTCAAATACAGATTAACAATTGTGATTATCATATTGTTCAAGATAAAAATGATTAGGTGATCCCTTAACTTAGAGCATTAGACTCCAGATATTTCCAGGGACAGATTTTAATCCAGCTAATTATCAGAAGTGCTTTGAATATGTCTCCTCACTCCTTCAACACCCATATTTAGTTTCAGGGCATCCATAGAAGAAAATTAGCTTTAGCCTTTTAAATAGACCATAATAAGTTAATAACTTACCAATCAGTTTGCAGAATTTCAATCCTTAGCCTTGTTAGAGAAGCTACACTTAGTTTAGGGATAACATCATCCTGCCCAAAGTAAAGTGAGACACTTAGTGAAGCAACAGAATGAAATAAGAATTGCCAAAATAGAACTCCACGAAATTTTTACTTATAAAAAATGGAAGCTTTTGCTAGAATACATATGAGGACTGCATGTGGCAAACCTGCATCACAACGGTGGTAACATAGTCAGCACAGCTCTCAGCAAGTTTCCTTGAAACACAAGGAGGTGTTGCAAATCCAATGGCAGAAACAATATCAGGGCTAAATCCAAGCTCCTTTTTTGACTTCTTACGAAGCATTACAGCTAGCAACGAAGCTATAGCTCCACCAAGGGAATGACCCACCAGCCTTAACCTAAAACCCTGTTAATGAATTAGATACTGCCATGACAATGTGATAGAAGAATGTAAACAATAAGCTAAAAGAACTTTAGTAAACATAAAAACCACCTGATATTTCTCCAAGCATCTTCTTATCATTCCGATCTCATTCTGAAGAAACCACCGAGCAGATTCAGATGTGCCGAAGTGCGTAGAATATCCTTCAAATGTCACATCTCTATCACTTGTTGTAATAATATCAGTGATGAGATCATATACTGTATGCGTTCCTCGAATTCCAAAGATTACAAGTTTCTTTCTTGTATCAACCCCTATATAATAACCAGGCCTCATAACACTGGAATTTTTAACAAACTTCAATATGTTGCACTCTCTAAGCATGGTGGTTTTCGCAAGCATAGCTGTCGAATTTTTATAAGAACCCTCAGCTAGTTCAACGAAGTAGATAAGATCTTCGACCTAGTTCACAAAATCATTACCTATAAGATCTTCAATTCAGGATTACGTTTATAAGGGTTTCAAAATTCCTAAATAGAAGACAAATAGGGCACAAAAACATAATTTCAATTAGCATATATTGTGTGTAACAGATTACAGTCGCATTTGAAGAGATCTGGACACCCTTAAGATCCTCCAACGGATTTGTTGAAGCTTGACGGAGATATATAAGGCATAATCCAATTGTAAGATCACTCAAGCTCCAATCCTGGATTCCTGTCTTACTCCGCTGGATACTCGCAATGATTTCTGAAACAGAACGACTTCTATGTGGATTTCCGTCCCCTGCAAGTCACAAAAAACTTAATAAACCTCCAAGACTATAACTTAGATACATCCTGGAACTTTAAAAAGACCATGAGAAAAACAGAAATAAATTACAGATAGTATATGCCACCAGCTGCCTTGAACAAACAGAAGTACATCAACAGTAAATTGTGTTTGTTGAGCAATGACATTGAATCTCAACATTTTTTCTTGGAAGCAATTAATAATGAAATTAAAGAAATAAAGATTGCCTAGAAGAGAGATGAAAAATCATACTAACATATACAGACCTGATGACAGTGCCCACTTATACAATTGCAAAGCTGGTTCGAGAGCTTTTGTCAACCAAGCAAGCTCAGACCTCCAGTTACTATCAGTTGTATCTTCAACATACTCAGTACGCTTACAATCTATTGTGCTATTCTTTCCCATTTCTGACCTTAAAGAAACTTCACGTAAAACTTCACCTTCTTTATTCGCATCATTTTCCACCTTATCTACTTTTGATCTCTGAAAATGCATAAGAACATTATTCACAGTTACAGATCTTGCCTGCCACTCCTGTTTCCTGAGAAAACTTCTGGCATAATCTGCAATGATGAAGAGGGAAAAACATCAGGAGAAACCATAAATTCTAGTCATGAACCCATTAAATTGATAGCAGAGAAACCCACTTTAAAACTATAACCAGAGATAGAAGTCTAACCAAACTCGTTCATCAATGTAGATCATGAGAATTAAATCCCTTGATTTTCCATACTAGATCATGAGTAAAAGGTTAGCCATGCCAAAGTTCATTTCCATCCCCCCTCATTAGCTTTAAGTTAGGCTACCGGCTCAGGTTCATTCACATTCAACTCCAGTAAATGGACACCTATAGTATTTTGTTTTGAAAAAAACACCCAAAGAATCCAATTGAACTCAAACCCAGATAAAATCATAAAATAAATTAAGTAAATCTCTGGAGATGCCTTCCACAGACAATATCAAGAAATCAAAAAGGTAACAAAAACTAACATCAATTTTTCTTCCCAATGCAGCATATATATTGCGTTATTAGAGAGAAAAAAAAAACAAATGCACAGTGATCATCACATTTTCAAAGGGTGTTAAGATTCGCCAAAGACGAACAAACAAATTAGAAAAAAAAAAAAAAAAACAAGCATTAAGCTCCCATTAATTCCACAATCAAGAAACACATGCAAAAGTTTAAATATTGATGAGGTAGTACCAATTCAGAAAAGAACTAAATAGGAAATTTTACTTACGGAAGTTGTGAAGAAGAATGCGCCTTGCAGTTCCAGTAGCCATAACGGCGGCGGAGGGTTTTGGGAAAGAAACTTTGGTCGGCGGTGGAGAGATTGTAGCAGATCGTTGGCGGTTTTGCTACCGAACGGAACCGTAATCTTTTAGAGCTGATGGGACAATTTCCCAAATGGTTTTCATTTTCATTAAATTAGAGGATTGTTTGAGAAAGACATTAATTAGGAAATGAGAACAGGAGAGAATGTTCAAAATCTACCAAATATAAAAGTAAAAGTATGCATACGGAGTTAAAACTTTTGTTATTCTTCAAATTTATAATTATATGCTAATTCTTTATTCAAAATATAAATTTCTTTCTTTTTTATTTTCTTAATCATCTAAATGATTTTCCTCTTGGTGGTCAATTGTTCAAAAAAATAGATATTCAAGTATGAGACAAAGTTGTTGGTTTTCTTTCTTATATGTTTGTAAACTTAGTTATAATTGTTGTTGATATTATATATATATATATGTGTGTTATGGATATAGTATAGTTATGATTTTGTTGATCTTTTTCTCCACCACTATCCTCGCATGACTTCTAAACTTCCTTTTAAAACATTTTATTTTCAATTTTCTTGAAGGTGAGAATGATGCGTTTTTATATTTCTCTCAATCCAAGTTTCTTTCACTCTTCTACCTCATCCATAAATTCAGTTATTTGATAAATTAATATTGTTATCTCTCAAACTAACTAAATATAATTATAAATTGTTAATATTAATTACGATAGTATATAAAATATTATTTATTTTACTGGCAAAACTATTAAAACTCTATATTTTGTTAACTTTTATTACTATATATATATATATGAACAACCATGCCTTGTTTCTTCTTCTTTATTTTGAAGTATATGTTTATTTTGTTTTTCCTCTTTCTATTTTTGTTCGATATTCTTACTTTTTCAATTATCTTTGCATAAATTTTGAAAAAGAATTTAAAAAGAAAAAATATACAATCCAATAATGAATGTGACAGACCATGCTATAGAAAAATGTTTGAATTATGATGCACGTGTTAATTACTAGTTTTATAAAAAATATTGACTAAATTATAATTTTGGAGCATTTTGGCGGAAAATAAAAGAAGATTTTGGTGCCATTTTCCAGATATACCCCTCCCAAAATCAGCTATAAATTAATTAAACTTCCTTCCATTAAGTTCATAAATCCAAACCTCCATCTCCCTCTCTCTCTCACCATCACATCGTCCGACGACCAACCACCGCTTACCACCACTTCCGCCGCCATATCCGATAAACAGAGGTGATCTTTTGTAACGACAGTCGTATTATTACCAACATTTTGCTTTTATTTTGTATATTTCGTCAATTTGTTTATGATAGAATAAAAATATTGATTTACACTTCACGTTGTTTCGAATTTATAAAAACATGAAAATAATCTAAAGATATTTTATTTGTCTTTTGTGTAGCAATGGATTCTTCAAGTGATTGTTTACCATTACCATTGAACAACTAGGTTGGTGCAAGTTTAGGCTATCGATCTAACTTTTTCATTATTTCATCGTTAGCAATATTTTCAAGGAGCTGTTTTCGACTTTGATGTGAGTCATAGGAAATTTACTAGTACTTGGAGTGGCGATAATTCAGGCACCAAATAATTGGTTATCACGACCGCTTTAGGTATGTGTTATGGTTTCGATTTTTGTTAATCTAGTTTCCAATATATGTTGTCATTGTTGTGTTTGTTTCAAGTTATTAGGAAATTGTCATTGTATTTTTCTATTTGGTATTTTGTAATGAATGATATAATTTTGTAAATTATAGGTATGAAAATGACTAGTTGTAAGTGGACATGCATGAATACAACTTGAATCATAAAATTATTTGAGGTGCCAAGATGTCAATCCCAATTATGTTTTATGTCTAATAAAGAAGAATGAAAGGGCTAAAAGAAAATTAGAAATGCGAATCGAGTTGAAACTACTTGACAAGAAAAGAATAACAGCATCTAAGATCTCTCATAATGAAAGACTAAAAACAAAAACAAAGAAAATATGTTTTGTTGACCGCTTGCAACCGATAGATCAAGGAGTTGTAATAACATGTAAAACGATAAACGATCTACAACTCAGATATCATGCATGATATGACCACTCATCAAGATATTAGTGTTGTGAACCATATATCCAATATGAACACTACTCAAGGTAACGTAAACAAAAGCATGATTAGTGAATACGAACCTTGGATACCGAGAAATAACAAATGGAAAGATATTCTATATTTAAGTGACTTTAATGACTTTGAGCATAGAGTAACGTAATCTAAGATAATCTACAAGTTAGATCTCATGCTTGATATGACCACCAATTTGAATAGTGGTGTTGCGGTTCACACAATGGATATGACCACTAATAAAAATGATATTGTTGACATGTTTGACAAGCTTTTAATGATCACAAAGGAAATGGCGTGCTTGTTTTGATATTGAAGACATACCTTATGAAAGCATTAACCATGAATAAAAAGATAATCTAAGTTTAGATGAGTTTAATGATCTTGTATTTTCAAAGTTTGATTGGACATAATTATTCATTGTAGGGACGTTATGGGGAATGAATTATTATTAACGAAATATCATTTATTTCTGTTTTTAAAACAATAAATATCATTCTTTGTCACTACTAGAGTTATAAGCTGATCGATCAGTGAAGGTTTTGGGAGAAAATTGACACTTAATTAAAACCAACTATAAAGATTTAAGTGAAATTCCATCATCAATAAATCAGTTTGGTCATTTTTTTTTCAACTTTTGTAGTATATATATATCCTTTATAATTTTGTTTTATGTTTTTCTTTTTAAAATGTTTGTCAAAATTTTAAAATTTGTAATAGATATTTGAATTTTTATTGAAAAAAGAGGGTTAAAATTTTGTAAGTACTTTTAATAATTTTTTTATAATCAAGTTTAAAGTATGTTTGTGGATGAAAATATTTAAGTTTTAAAGTTAGGAAAGTTTCTATGACAATTCAAAAAATTAGAAAGAAACAAATAAATAAATGAACATTGTGGTTTGTGTTTATAATATAAATGAAAATTTTACTATTTTTAAAGGCTAAATTATATTTAAAAAAACGTTTCTAAACTTTTAAGAAGGTCTTTAATATTTTCCCAAATTTTTTAAAAAATACTCTTATCCTTTGTTTTGGATAAAAAATAATTAAATACTTTTAAACAAAATTTTTAAAATTACTCTTAAACTAAAGAAAAGTAAAAAAACAATTTAATTAATTTAATCTTTACATCAAATTTCTTAACACCCAAAAATAAAAACAAAAAGATTAGATTAAAATCATGGTTCAAATTTATATGGATATCTCGATATTTCCACATTTTTGTAAGTTTGATATCAACAGAAGAGATAATTTGATATTTTCGTTATAACTTTTTCATAAATATGCATCGAAATTTAAATTTTTGTAAAACATAATTAAGACTTTCATATATCAACTCGCATCAATATTTTAAATCTTGGGTAAAACATACAATTCAAATCTCACAAAATTTCAAAATAAAAACTTTACTTAAAACAATAAATAGTCAAATAAAAAAAAATCTCGCACACTAATAGATCTATCAGACATCAAGGTGTGTTAATAGTCAAATACATTTTTTTTAATTAACAGTTAGTTGTATATTTATTACAATAATAACTATTGACATTGGTTGTGTGCATGATCTTCTTATATGTTAATAGTCAAATAAATTTAAAACTATGTTTTAATTTAAAATTTTGGTTGATGAGAAAATTAGTATAAAAATTGGATCAATAAAAATATTTTTTAACTTAAGAAGGGTATTTATGAAACTTTTCAATAGTTCATGAATATTTTTTAAATAAAATTTAAACGATTTCATCCAAAACTAGCTGTATGAGTATTTTTATACTTTTTTTTAAATTCAAAAATATTTTTTTCTCCTTAGTTTACCCAAAGTTGAAAGACAACTCTTTTGTTTTAATTCATATCAATTTTTTTTATAGTTATCGTTATTATTTAGAAGGATGATTATAAATATAACAATTAGATTAAAAATAAACAAATATATAACAATATTTGATATAACAAAATCTATTAGCAATAGGAATCTGTCATATGTTTGTGATAAATTTGTTGTATTTAGAATTTTTTTAAAAATAATTGTAAATTACGATAATAATAATATTGTTATGTATTGTTGTTATTATTATTATTTTCCGATTTTTGTTTGAAAAAAGTGTTTAGTATAATTAATTAATTATTTTGTTGAAAATATTTGGGATTAATTAATATGTGAAATCATTGTCAATCGATCATTCTTAAGAAAGAAAGAAACGAACGTAATAAATCCTTAATCGCGGACAAGTTTTGATTGAACAATCGACCGTTTTTTGTTTCCCATTTTGCCAAAACTGTTTTACTTCCTCAGTTTCTCTGACAGATCCACAAACCCTAGCTCCGGCTTCCTCTTCTTCTTCTTCTTCATCGTCATCTCCAATCCACCTTATTTCCATCCTAAATCTAATATCCAATTCCACTTTTACTTTTACAGGTAAAACTGCAGCAGCTCTTCTCTCTATTTTTTTTATTGGTGATAATGCCAATCCCTACACCTTGTTTCGTTGTCTGATTCGCTTGAGTTATGTTTCTGTTTTCGTTGCATTTGTTCTTACGTCCTTCAATTCCGTATAATTCTGTTCCCTGTGGGTGATTTCTTCTCCTTGCTTCCTGTTTGTTGTCTGTGATTTTGTTAGACAGTTTACGAAATGATGAAAATCACAAATCTCTGGTGGACACCCATATAGCGATTCGAATTTATGACGGTTGGTCCTTAAGCCTTGAATTCCTAAGGCCTTGGGTGGGATGCCTAGCGAGTTTATCTGGTTAGGTTTTGTTCTAAGTGTTTCTTTGAAGTCTCTGTTTTTTTTTTAAAAAAAATGGAGTCTGACATTAGAAGGAAGGGGAGGAGTGAAATCCAATTTTTACTAATATAGTCACGAGGTGTAATGTAAACTAGTGCCTTGTGATTCCAAATTAGATAAGTGTGCAATAGCATCTTCTTTTTTAGAAAAATATTTATCCAATGGGCCGTTTGTTGTATGCTGAGGTTCTAAAAGGAACCTAAAATTTTTTGGTCCAGGGACAAACGGTCGTTAACATTATCGTGTGTGTGAAACTAATTTGAAAGTCGTTGTGCCCTGAATCTTGCTTTTAGCTCTGATATTTGGGTTTCAGTTACCAAAAAGTTTTGTGACTATTACCTTGGTCTCATCCTTTTAGATTGTAGCTTTTCTTTTTTGTATAGTTACAGCAAACTATCGTTTCTCATTATGGGGGAAGAAAAGACACTTATTTATTATCTTTTGGGCTATTGCAGATGACGCTTTTATAAAAGTGAAAGTGGTACCTGTATGTGGACTATTAAACAAACTGTTGGAATTCTTTCCTTTTTTCTAGGCTTTTTCCTTGTTAGAATCCTAGAATAATTATGGAAAGATTATGGGAATGTATTCCTTATTTTCCTAAATCTTTTCCTTTTTTATTCCATTGTGTACTCTATTTATTCTCCCTTGTACCTATTGCTTTATTCATTAGAAAATAATAACAACACAAACAATCGTGGTTTTTCTCCCGGTACTCGGGTTTCCACGTAAATTGGTGTGAACTCGTTGTCTCTCTTTTCAATACAAACTGTTGCAGGTAGGGACTTAAACATGATTTCATGTTAATTTTCCTGTTGTCCTAATGTCACCTCAGTCTTCATTACACCCTCTCCTTAATCAGGGATTATGGACGAAGATTGTACAACAAGTTCATTGAACCAAGGAGTTGAAAATTTATTGGCTCCCCCCGGTTTTATTTCTCGGCGATCGTTCAGGCTGAAGAAGGTGGAACAAAATGCAAATGATGATTCAATTAAAACAAAGAAAACTGAGAAAGGGACTTTGTCCAAGACAAGTGATGTTGAAATGGTGGAGGCAGCTTGTAGACAGAGACCGTGGATACTATTTGATCAAAACAAGGAGGATTCTTTGGAGTTTGAATCTACGGAGCATGAGGTGGTGAATTATGTCTGCTTTGCTTCCATTTTTTTTGTTTTTTTTGTTTCTCTAAACGCCTCACTTAATATTAAATGTTTGGTACCTTTTCTCTGAAATCTAAAAAAACCTTCTTATAGTAGATTTATTAGATTAGGGATATACGTATTACACTAGGATTCTTGTTTCACGAGGATATTATACTAGTTATATAAAACCTTTTAATTTAATCGATTGTGATCTACTAATAAGTTGTCATAGTAATCATTTCAAATGTATTACTGATATGATGTTTCCCAATCACATTATATTTTAATCAAATCTTCTTGCACGGTGTACTTTCGTTCAAGTTAATGAAAATTGATCTTTCAATGAAAAAAATATTATGTTTCAATGATTATTAAAAACATGTAGGATAGTAATTATTTTAAACCTGCGAGTGGTTTACTAATTCTATACATTATAATGGAAAGTGGCTGCTATATATTAATAACTCAGTATAAACTTTTCCAATTTGTGCAACTGATGCAGAGCATCCCTCCACAATCTGACCTTCCAAAAGGGGTAGCTTATGGATGCCCAGAATGCAGTAACTGTCTGAAGGTTGACCTCAGTCCGCTGGTTGAAACTTAAAATGAAATCTATTTTTAATAAAATTATGAACTTTATATCACCAAACCACTGTGTGCTAAGTCTGTGTTAACATTCTGGAATAGGTCACTGCAAGGTGGCGCCCAGACGATGCAAGATCAGATATTCTTGAAGAGGCTGCTGTCTTTTATCCAACAGAGGAGGTGTTCAGCTGTAATGAATGAAATTTACTTATTTCACTGTTTATTCTTAGCTCATGTGTTTACTACATGCGTAGAGGAGAATGTTTAAACGCTGAAAATTGTTCCTGCAGGAATTTGCAGATACACTTCATTATGTAGAAAGAATACGTTCAAGAGCAGAGTCATGTGGAATTTGCCGCATAGTTCCTCCTCCATCATGGTTGCCCCCATGTCTTTTGAAGGAAAAGGAAATTTGGGAAAATTCTCCTTTCTTAGCCCACTATCAGCGGATTGATGGGTTTCAGAAGACTTTTGCACGTGATCAATTTTCTAACCATTGCGGAGACATGAAGAATAAGAGGAGAAAGTTAGACTATGAGTGTGGTAATAGATGTTTGATGGATCCTGATGAAAGTTGTAGTTATAAGCAAGGCCAGAACTCAGAACATGGTCAAGAGTTTACTCTAAAGGTTTTTAAAAGTTATGCAGATGACTTCAAATCCCAGTATTTCCGCAGTGGAAATAAGGACACGAATACAGAAACAAAGTCATCTATGCTTGGAGAGCAGTGGGAACCTTTGGTAGATCAAGTAGAGGGTGAATATAGACGCATTCTTGAGAATCCAACCGAACAAATTGAGGTAACAGAGATTATAGATTTTGGTTCTGACTTTCTTCAATCAGATAAGCTTTTGCTGATCCTTCTGTATGAATGCTTTTAGGTGCTATACGGTGATAGTAGTTTGAGTAGCCATTTACTGGGCAGCAGATTTCCATCATCATCCAGTCCTTTGAATGAACCAGGTCATGCTGATCATATGGACTCTGGTTGGAAATTAAATAATTTACCTAGACTGCCTGGTTCACTTCTTTCTTTGGATAGCTTCGAGACATCCTCTATTTTGTCGCCTCGATTGTGTGTGGGAATGTGCTTTTCTACAGCTCCTTGGGTAAGAATACCAAAATTTCTGTATAAGTAAATGTTACCTTCTTTAATTATTGTCAGACTAACACAACTTTCGATGCTTTATTTTTATTTGAAGAGCAGTGATTTCATTGCGTTTCTTTTTCTTGAAGAGAGTTCCTAATCTTTTTATTGTTGCTCGTACTCCTTTTCAATTGTTATTTGGTTTTGCTTGCTGCTGGGGGAAGAAAAAGAAAAAAAAGAAATGACTTCTTATGGGACATATTGAGCCTCGTGCCAACTGGAAGTACTTTATGTTGCATGTTCTTATTGATCTAGTTGTACATCCTGAGGAATAATGTATGTTGCACTTTTTTCCCCTATTCTAAAATAACAGCGAGTTGAAGAACACCACTTACCTTTGTTGTGTTACTTGCACCTGGGAGCTCCTAAAATATGGTATGGCATTCCAGGAAGATACATCGATAAATTTGACGAAGTCATGAAGAGCCTTCCAGAACATTTTGTGGGACGGCAAAGGTCTCATAGAGGAATGGTGAGTATGCCATTTTCATGTCCATCATTCAAGAAGACTTTGTATTGGATTGTTTAGCTGTTTTATTTATTCATTCCATTAAGTTATATAATACCATTTCCGTGAATGCATATGCTTATAATTTGGCATATTCCATGCTTAAATTCTGTTTAAACAGTAAACCTTTTTAGTTTACTTGTCTAGATAACGAGACTATTTTTAAAGTATGATTTGTACATTCTAGTACTTGATATAATGAGTAGAGCATGCACCTACTCGTAGATTCACATTTCAGTTTCTTGATAACACAGGTCGTCAATCAACCATCAATTGCCACATTGAAGAGAGAAGGGATACCAATTTACCGTTGCATTCAAAATCCAGGAGAGTTTGTTCTCGTCTTCCCGGGAGCATGTCATTCAGGATTTAACTGTGGGTTTAGTGTTACAGAGGAAGCAAATTTTGCTCCTCTTGATTGGTTACCTCATGGTTATAATGCTACGGAGCTGTACTCTGTAGAGAGAAGGAAGACGTTGATATCCTTTGATAGGCTGTTGCTTGGAGCAGCCATTGAAGCTGTGAAGGCACAATGGGAACTCTCATTATGCAGGAATGAAACCAAAGATAATTTGCGATGGAAAGACGCTTGTGGAAAACATGGGATATTGGCCCAAACATTCAAGGTATGCTTGCAATCTTCACCTCACCAAAATTTACTTGTTTAAACTTCTTTGCGGGCATCAATTTGTTTGAGAAAGTTTTGCTTTCTTTTTACCAAGTAGTTTCCTTTCCAATTCTTACCTGTCTAAAATAAACCGAAGAAAACTTCTCTTAGAAGACTCTCTGGAACTTCGTTTTGGTGGATGTAAAACTCAGTAAATTCTATTGTAACTACAACCTTTCCATGATTCTGAACAACTGGAAAGCTTTATATTAGTTCTTTTGTACCCCGGCTCCAAGACTCTTTTTTCTTTAATCCAAGCTTGCTTCTTTTTTTTTTATAAAAAAAAACGTTTTGTAGAAGTATATACAACTGAGTTAGATTTTAACCAATCTTCCTTTTGTGTAGTCTCGCATCAGAAGTGAAAGTCTCCGGAGGGAGTATCTTGCGACAGCTTTGCAGATGCGTGAAGTAACCAGTAGTTTTGATGACATCAGGAAGCGCGAATGCAGCATTTGCCTTTATGATTTACACTTGTCTGCAGCTGGTTGTTCATGTTCTGGTGATAGGTACTCCTGTTTGGTTCACGCTAAGCAACTCTGTTCTTGTGCTTGGGGCAACAAATTCTTTGTGGTACGGTACCAAATGAGCAACTTAAATCTTCTTCTTGATGCATTGGAAGGAAAATTAAGTGCAGTCTACAAATGGGCCAAAGAGAATCTTGGATTGGCTGTGCATTCCTACAAGAATAGTTCACTACAATCTCAGCCTGCTGATACACGACAGTCTTCACAAGGGAGTCAGTCCGAGGATGCTGAATCTCCTAGTACTTTTAATAGCTCAATCAATCGAATTAAGGCAGAGATAAAGGCGCGTCTTCTCCAAGCGAAAACCTTGAAGTATAGAAAAGAAATCGGGAAGGTAACAGAATCCGTGGATACAGTTAAAGATAATGGTATTGTTGCAAATTTGGATATGAGAACTTTGGCAGAACAGAGTGTGTCGAAACTACAGCCAGTAAGCCCAAATGAGGTCAAAGGAAAAGAGAGTACATCAACCCCAGCAGTAGTTTTAAATGAAAGAGGAGATGATTTAATCTTTTCACTCAACTTGGAGTCTTTTGCAACTTTACCAGAGAGCTCAGAATCCGATGAGGACTGGTCAGATTCTGACTTTTAAAATGAATGAACTAGATTGTAAGGGGAGTAGTTGAGCTAGATTGCTCTAAATTTTGGTCCCAAACTTTGAGAGCACAAATGAGGAATGCCTATCAAGTTCCATCTCTGCTTGTCAAAAAAGAAAAGAAAAAAAGACTTAATTATTTAAAAGAATTAAGCGATTCTTATTTCCTATGTATTCTGTGGGAGATGATTTATCCTAATGGAATTCACAAGGCATACGTAGACATCAACCATCGGTTAGGTTAACAATTATTTATTTATTGTTTCTTTTCATTTTTTATTTCTGGGTTTTTTTTTAAGAAATACTGGAAATTTGGCTTTGTTTCTTAAAATGTTAGTAACAAACCTAGACTGTAATGGTGTTCATAAATTTAATTATTTTTTTACATAGTTGAATTTAATTTTTTATATATATAGTTGAATCATAAAGATTTAAATCCAATTAGGCTAAGTTTTGATTGCATTTTTAAAAATCCGACTTGACCCAACCTAATAATATATATTTTAATAGTAATATTATTAAAATATATATTAGACTTGTAAATATTATAATTAAAAAAAAATCACGTTGAATTTTGATATATAGATTCACTATATTTTAAAAGTTCATGATTGTATCTTAACGGTCTGACAAAGAGTTAAAGATTCAATATGCTTCTTTGAACTCTTTTGAATTCCCTATTCATGTTTTAGGGCAATTTTTTCTTTTATATATCTCCACTCCAAATTTTTTGTTTCCAACTCTTTATTTAATAACAACATAGCTAGAACACCTCCTTCTATAGTACTAAATCTTATGGATGATAAGGTAAATAGATCAGTAATCATTTTATTGCTATTCTCAAGAAAGACAGAAGTAAACCTGAATATAGGTAAAATCTCATGGATGTTTATCAATCTATTGATTAGCAACAAATTGGAACTCGATATCCCCAAATCCATTGAAAAATTTGGAGTTCACCTGCAATGAAAAATTGATTACATACACACTTCAAAATCTCTATTTCAGGCCTTGTGATTTTTAGCCATCTCGTCCACATCCAGTTCGATTTCCAATATTGGTGAATCCCTCTTCATGCTAAAATCGCTAGTGAAAGACAAACACAATTCAGTCAGTCTCTCAAGAAAACTTCACTTTTTAAAAAAAATATAGAGTAGACCACTTAGTGAATAGTGGCTAACCTATTCTGCACCGGGCCATGATCGACTGCTGATCGTAGGCAATATATGGCTCTGCCTACAATGTCTGACATTGAAACTGGACCAAATGTTCGACTGTCGTACGCCTCCTGACAAGGGTGAAAAAATAGAAATATGAAGTTGATGAGTGCAGTTTAACAAAAATCAAACACAAAAATGGAGTTGTTTTGTTAGCTGCTCCTAGAATTCCATACTCCAAAAACAAAAACAAAAAATTAAACTCAGTCAAACTGTACCAGCAAAACTTAAATGGCAATCAACCAAACGGGTATGATCTAAAGCAAAAAGGTACAACTATCAATAGCAGAGTTATGGTGTTTGTCATTGTATCATACCTTTGGCTTCAACTTCTCATTATCTGCCAACAACCAGCACTGATCCTTCTCAAGGGTGAAAGGCTGATCTTTTTCATCCGTAGACAGCATCTCATGCCCTTCAACTGCAGCCAATCTTCTCACAAGATAGTTTTCTGGTTTTTCTGGCTCCTTCACTACCACGACATCTCCAATAAAAACACTCCTGTGTACAAGAAAACATCTTGGGCGTTAAAGAAGAGTGTTGTTAATAAGTATAAACTACAAAAATCTAGCATTAAACTAATTTCTCTAAATTACAGGCAACAAGAAGCATATGCTTTATAAATTATAAACAGTTCTCATTCATTATTATACGGCACTCGATAACATGTACACCAAAAGGAAAGCTCTTGGTTTTAAGAAGTTTGCAAAAAGTGGGAAAGTTACTTCTACATGATGCCTGGGCAGGAGGAATTCGGGTGATAAGAAAGCTTCGAGATCAGATAGATACAATGGAGAGTGAAAAAAACGTTCAAAATTGACTTCACACTTTCCTAGACTTTTCTCTCAAAATCAACAGTGAGATTTGTTTCTTGAGAGAGAGACTTCTATCACAAAGTAAAGGATAAATTTATTGTTAAGAAAACATTCATAGGCCTTATTTACTGAAAAGAGAATACATTAAAAATTAGCATGAATTTTTCGTGGAGGATACAGAAAAAATAATTTGCAATTTTCCTAATCCAGTAAGAGCCTTCAAGGCAACCTTTAGGTTAAAAATTAAACTTTCAATGTCTACAGTTTGGTCTTATACAATCTTTAAGGGTTCAAGGAGATCTCCTCAATCCTTGTTCTTAACCTGCACCAATTTACCCCCAGATCCCAATCCTGGAAGATGGTTCTCTTAAGTTTTGAGGGGATAGAGAACCAAGGAGCGAAAACTAGCTTTCTCATCAATGTGTCTTCAGCATTTTCTAAAAAGAGCCTTATGGAAGATCTAAGCACTCAAGCTACTTAGAATAGAAATACAATAATATCAATGCCTACCTTAATTTCCTAAATCAGCATTCTCATCAAAGTGTCTTCAGTATATATACTAGCTCTCTGGAATCCTATCTTGAGTATTCTCAAGCCTAAATCAACTAAAACAATGACTAATATGCTCTTAATACCCTAATAAGATTTTTAGCAACCCCAAAAGTATTCTTACCATCATCCTACCATGGCCTTCGCACCAAAGAAGAGTAAATTATTTCTAAGAGACCCCAACACTAATATGCTCTCAATGGGTTGAACACAAATGCAAAAAAATACAGCAAAGAGATCTCCTCAGTTATCTAATTCAAATTGGTGCTTCCTTTACAAAGGAAGTGATGTAGGGTTTGTGGCTTTTGGGGCAAGCTTTATTTTGATTCTGTTTGGCTGAAGGCTGGCTTTTATTTTTGCAAGCATTTAGTTGCGGACTGATGGTTTTTCTGGTCAGTGAGTTGCTAAATAACCTGCTAATGGTTTTTTCTTTCAGTCAAAGTTTCTGAATTTCTTTACTTACAATGGCCCTTCCTCAGATGCACAAAAATTGGTGGTTAAAGGCCAGACTCCTTGGAGATTTAAAAATTGCAAGAAGGTAAAATGGTCAGAGACTTATATGTTGTGCTTTCAACTATTGGGTTGGACTGTAGAAACAGGATCTTTTAAAGAGGAAGAAGATATTGAATAAATAAACTGCCACTTTTACACCATTAAGATGTACAAAGCATATATTAGAAACTATTTCTGGAGTGTTGGACCATTAATTAAAGTGGTAGTCACACTGTAAATAATTTCCCTCAAAAAGAAAAATTAGTCAAACATGGAATTTAAATTTACTTCATTCATCCCTACATATATTGAAATTAAATATTTATGTAATCATTCTCTTTCCATTTTGTCGAGCAATTGAACTCCCTTTATTCATCTGTCTTCAAATTAGATTCTCGTTTCTTATGAAGCTTATTTCTTGCCAAACAATAACAATAATCACTATAGTGTAAGAAGTAGAGTAGAGAACTGGCTTCAGTTTAGTTCAGGTGATAAATTAGAACTTAATCCAAAGTACTGAATTAGTAAGCATTTTTGTCTCTGTTTAAAAAAAGTAATCATTTCAAAGCTGTCACAAAAACAGGAAATTGGTGTTGCAGAAAAAGAGAATAAATTTTTTGTACTAAGAGAAAGAGGAAGATGAAGTTTACGTTGAATCTGCATCAGGTAATTTGCGTACGAGAAGTGTTCCCCCTGCCTCACCTACAGTTGGGGCCATCTCCTGTCCCTTAATCCAGTGTAGGTATGTGAGCTTTCCCTGAAGTAAATTCTTCCAAACGGCATGACCTACTTCTCTGTCAGTAATTCGACCTCCTTTATAGTTCTGCATCAGAGCAAAGATTTTTCTTGTCATTGTTTATATAAAATAGTTGAAAGGTCAAAACGGTTGAGACATTTCTACTTTTTTTTCCTCAATCAAACATATAATTCAAAAGTTTTCAAGCTGAAAACCAAGAAGCTAAATGAGAAATAACTACAAGCTAACCTATAATAGAAAGAAGATGAACAAAGAGAGAATTGAGAGATCAAGCATCTAAAGACGTCCTAATAGAATTGAGAAATAAAGTTTTTTTAAGACAATCCAGCGAGGACAGCATGAATTTTCAGGAACTGGCATTAGGACATTGTTAATTTTCTTATAAACAAAATTGACTTCACACATTCCTAGACTTTCCTGTTACACAGTTTAATAGTCAAATCCCAGCAGCTCACACACATTCAACATAGAAATTCCTATCCGGCTTGAACTTCTCGGACAATAGAAATACATCTCTATAAGAAACTAAAACGACCCCTCATTTCTAAAAGGAAAACAGGAGATAACATTCTCGCACACTCAAAACCTAACAAAAAACCTCCCTATCTTCAACTTGCATTAAAAATTATAATAATAAAAGAAAGGAGCGTAATTTAAAAAAAAAATATAGATCAAACTACAACAGAAGGCCAAGACGTGAAGAAACCAAGTATCTACAGAAAACTGGGAAGAATTATTCTTTCCATTTGAAAGACTCATCTAATTTTTTAAGGAATAATTTTATATGAAAGAAACAGACAAATTATGTTTTCTTCTAAAAGAAAGGCCTGGCAGCATGGTGGGGATGATGTCCCTTGAGAAAAGTTTAAACCACAATCAAATTCTTGATAGTAAGTTATGTATGTATGTATATGTATAAATATGTGTGTGTGTGTATCCCACTCAACCTATGAATGAACACCAACATGGTGAGACAGACAAGGATCAGTTGAAACTAACAACAAATTAACATTAATTGAACATGTGAAAGAATTTATCTCTGCACAAAATCTTTTCTTTTACAAGGCACTTACTAACTTGCCCTCCCTTGACAGGCAAATGGTAAATGACAACATGAGTTAATCATAAATCAAACTAACAAACCAAGAATCAAAATTGAAGAACTAACCATTCAAGAAACAATTAAAACAAATAACATTCTACTCGTTCTTAGGTAAAGAATGTGGAACTTTAATAACGTACCAATCACCTTTAGAAAAAATTAGCAAAAATACACATAAATTCTCAAGAACATATAAACAATGAACAAAACCCGAGAACTCATTGGTGATCAGAAACCAAAACTAATAATATCAAGAAATGCGAATTTAAATTCCAGAACCCACTTACTAAATTGCCCGCCCTTGACAGCCAAATGATAAATTAACATGGGTTAACCAAAAATCAACATTGAAGAACTAACCACGGAAGAAACAATTAAAACAAACAACACTCCACTGATTCTTCAGTAAAGAATCTGAGACTGTAAAAACGAACCAAGAATCAACAAAAAAAAAAAAGGTAAAAATACACACAAATTCTCGAGAACTTATAAACGTTGAACAAAACCAGAAAACTCAATGGTGATCTAATAAAATAAAATAAAAAATGCGAACTGAAATTTAAAGAATGCATAAATCCCAAAACCGGAAGACAAAGAACAGTGCAAGAAATGAGATTATTCTAAAAAAAAAATGCAATAATGTTCGAGTAATCAAACCAAGCAACAAGATATGAGGCGAAAACAGTGATTGAACAAAAACCCATGTGCGAAGTTGAAGAATAGGGTTAAAGAGAGAGAGTGAAAAACCTTCCAACTGAGAGAGACGGAGAATTCAAGCTTGTTGGCTATGTAGCGTAACCAAGTTGAGAAAGAAGCCATTTGGAAGAAGCAGAATTCAAAGGGAATGAATGGTATGAAGAAATTAGAGGTGCATATACTGTGTTCCTAAAACCCAAGAAATGAAAATCTGGCACTCTATATTGAGTTTCAAGTTTTCTTCACATGAAAACCAAAGAAACAAACATACTTAAATCACATAAACCCCCTCCTCCCTCTATTTTTCCTTTCTTTTTTTTTTTCTCTTTCCTATCATCAATAATTATTAAATTTTTGGATAGTCACAAATTTAGTAATTAAATTCAAAATAATCAAGTATATAGCAACATTTAAAAAAAATTGCAAACATACCAAAATTTGACAAATTCTATCAATTATAGAGTCTATCACTCGTAGATCATATTGTAAAAATTGGTCTATCATTGATAGATCATACGAGTCTGTCAGATACAAGTCTATCAGCTATAATTTTGCTATATTTGCATTTTTTTTAAATGTTCTTGTATCATTAATTATTATTCCTCAAATGGTCATCCATTACAATTACTCTTAAATTTTAGATATAGCAAATTAAACTAAAATATTTATAAATATAGTTGTTGATAGACTCCTTTTTTGAAATGTTTGTCAATTTTTTATATAATTTAGCTATTTAAAACAATTACCTTCAAATAAGAATAATTACTCTAAATGATACCATTTAAAAAAAATATATACAAATATGATTTATCACGATCTGTTTGTGATATATCACAATAGATCGATGTAGACTATCATATCTGTCTATCAATGATAAATAGACACATATAGTAGTTTCCTTTGCTATTTTGTAACATTATAGTTTATTTTGCTCTATTTATAAACAACGATGAAAGTAACGATTATTTACTATTTGGATTAGTGTTTATTTTAGTTTTTCAACTCTTAATTTTACATTTAATACATCTTTAAACTTTCAATGGAATTGACTTGTTTTTCTTAAAATAATAGTAAACTATTGATCTATTGATACAAATGTAAATGAAATATGTATTGTTAGTATAATATGAGATTTCAAAATATCATACATTTGAGTTTTATTTCAATTTGATCCCTAGATTTTGTATTTTACCCTTTTAACCTTGATTTTACACAAAATACTCACTTTTTGTGCTTAGTATTATTGTTAATTAATTAATTAAAATAAAGATTGTTTTAAAAAATAGTCAAATATTGAAACTATTTACAAAAGGTAAGAAAATTCACCAAAATCTATATAGTTCATTCAAAATTTGACCATATTTGTAAATAGTTTCATTTTTAGTGTTATTTATAACAATTTTTCTTAAAATAAATATAATGTATTTAACTAAACACTTATTAAAGTTCATTAACCTATTTACCCTATTTACCGACAAAATTAAAAGTTTATAAATTTGTAATAGAATCTTGAAAGTTCACGACCAAATTGTTTTGAATGATATAAAAAACTGACCAAGAGAGCAAATGATCTTCCGTATGATAATTTTCTAACGCAAATTAAACATTCAACAAATAGGGAGGGATAAACAAATTTACCATCTAAATTTGCAAAATGTGATTGTTTCTTATACAAATCTCCCCTAAGGCCTAATTTGGTATAATTAAATGCCTTGCTTTCTAACCAACTACTATAATGCTTCAACTACCAACTAAAAAACCTATTCTATAACAAGTGATTCAATTGCACAACAACCTCCCTTTGTCAAAGGCTTTGCGACGTCGGTCCGTGGAAGGTTAGAAGACATACTTTTACGAGATGGTAATTGAGAAAACTCCAAAATGTATATATTGGGGTTGAACGGTTAGAGTTGGAGGGGATTGGACAAGGGGATGTATGACCAACAGGTTTCCCACTCAACAAAACTCGAGAGAAGCTGAGGAACATCCTCAATTCTCTCTAATTGTTGCCCTCGAGGTGGAATAAGCTTCCGCCGCAATGAGTAGTTCTTCAGAATCATCTAAAGCGAAGAAACGCCGAAGAGAGGCCGAAATTGAAGATGATGGCGGGGGCAATACTGAAAATTTCTCTTTGGGTGCTACTTTCTGACCATTTTTTATCGTTTTGTTCGCTCAATTGCTGACTGATTGATACAGTATGTTGTGTTCACTTCAATGCAGAGGACTGTCTTACATTTAACGATACTTTGGCGGCGCTTCACATGATGCGAGCTCAGTTTCCCACCATTGACAAGGTTCAAGTTCTTTAATTTCATTTGATTTGTGTCTTTATATTGGTTTCTCAAGACGAGTATGTTATTGTTCCTTTCATGGAGACTTTAAGTAGTGAGAGCCAGATATCTGTGTAATGTGGATATTCAACTTTTTTTTTTTTTAGAGGAAACAAACAGGTTAAGGAGACAGAAAACTCCATAACCCATTTATTAAATAGAGAATGGGGCTATTCAACTTGTTTAATCGAGTATTTCGAAATTATAATAGCTAGTGGGTTTTTCTTTGCTAGTGAATTCGAAGTGTTGGGTATGAGAGTATCGGGGTTGTTCCACCTCCACGTCCGTGGGAGGTTTCCAGTTGAGGAGGAATTTGATGTAGGAAGCTTCTTTTTTGGTTTTATAATGGACCCAATTGATGGAGAAAATCATATTTGTCTATGGATTGTGGTGCTTGTTAGGATTATGGAGTTCAATCCTCAAACTAACCGAGTTCAATTCCAAACTGATGTCGGGTCTAGATTCAAATGATAGAATCTTTGAAGACATATGGGCGCTGTGGCACAAAGGTCTTTTGGACTGCATTGAAGAAGAGACGGATTCTATGATATATGGTCCAGGCATGAGTGCATGGTTTCCAACCTATAAACAAAGTTTTAATCTATGTACAACTTGAGAGTAAATGGGGGATTTAAGAAAAGGCGAGTTGTTAGCGATCTGTGAAGGTTTTGGTGCACTAGTCATTACTCATTAGTTGACAGAAAGTTGAAAGAATTTAGGTCATATTTTCAAAGGTGAGAAATACTATTGCAGGAATGCATGCAATTTCTACTGTATATGAAGGTGAGATATATTATATTCACGACCTTCAATGGGATTGTCTTTTTGCGCAGTTGTGTTGATCTGGAGCAGATGGTTGAGGACTTTTGGTTTATGTTTGGCTTGGAGGAGAGATTGTTTCTCCCTGATTGAGGAGGTTCTCTTGTCTTTGGTTTTCCATGAGAAAGAACATGTGATGTGGCAAGTGAATTTTTTTTTGCTATCGTTTGGAGTATTAGGCTAGAGAGAAAGAATGGGATCTTTAGAGAGGTTGAGACATCCAGGGAGAAGGTTTAGGAGGGACCGGTTAAATGCCTTCTTGTGGGTGTTTGTTTTAGTTACTTTTGTAATTGTGATCTTGGTTTGATTTTTTTGGATTGGAGCTAGGAGCTATTTTCTTAGTTTGGGGCTCTCTCTGCTTTTCTATGAGGTGTTTTTTTGTATACCCCTTTGCTTTCATTATTTCTGTACGAGAGTTTGATTCGTAAAAAGAAAAAGAAATTTGGTGTTCTTAGTTGAACCTACAGAGTCTGAAGGAGATATAATTTAATTAGTTAAGGGTAAATTTATATAACTTTTTGTTGTTTTTATTCTCATTTTATGTTTCTTCTCTTGCTTATGTCATTGTTATTACTGCTTATGTAGAAGGAAAATTAAGGATTATGTGAACATTTCAAATTTCTAACAATGAGTATGAAAGCAAGGTTCTTGATCTTGATGTCAATCGACACTAGGTTGTTGTTTTAAATATTAGATCAATTAAATGTTTTTCTAGTGAATAGCTAAACCTAATATTGCGGAAGACAGATTGCTGATGGATGAAGACTTGAAGTGTTTAGAGAAGGCACTTCCTTTTCTCCATCGAAGTATTTACAGAAATGATACAAATTATATGAAGTTTCAGATTAACATAGAATTTTAAGGGAATAAAAGTTTCAACCACAACTTTGAAAACTGTAGCAATAATAGATGGATTAGCATGAAAGATGCCAAATGCTTCTCTTGCTGTAAGAAGGATGAAGGTGCTTCGATGGGCTTGTTGTTTTTTATGCCTTTGTATTCTTTCATTCTTTCCCAAGTTTGGTTTCAATAAGAAAAGAAGGATGAAGGTGATGATAGTAAATTAAACAAGCAAAAGAACAACTCAAAGGAAAACTTCGTGGAAACTTGTCTCATAAGTGTTCGCATTGAGTTATTGAAATATGGCTTACATGCTATATATTATATTGGGCAACTGACAGACAACATATATCTTGTGATCTCAAATCAAGATAAGTTATGACCTTGCAGTATAGGTATTAATGAAAATGTGAGATTAAGGAGTGAGAACACATCTTATGGAATGCATATTGGAGATTAGTTTGAAGATAAATAAATGCTGCAGATTGTTGTTGTGTAGGATAAATTATCAAATATATTCCAGGTATTTGTCTCATGTTAAAAAAAAAAAAAAATCCAGGTATTAAGTTGAATCTCTTCTCTATAAATAATCTTGATGGAGGTTTTTTTTGGATAAAGAAAAATCAATTGTTAACTTGACGATGAAGGTTACTTGAGTGATAAAAGGCTACCAGAAGTTTACTTGAGGCTTCATGTTGGTTGATGGTTAGATGCCACGATAGTTCTACACTAGAAATGAAAGTTTGTAAGGCTTTTCGTATATCTTTTACACAAAGTGCAATTCAATAGGGTTGATTATGACTTTATATTACATTAGCTGACAATTTTTTGATAGAAATGACAACTTTCGTTGAGAAAAAATGAAAGCTTACAAGGGCACAAAAAAACAAGCACCAAAAAAGAACCTAACTGAAGAAAGTGTTTTACTTTAGCTGACAATGTAAATGGGACAGCTATGTTCTAAGCTATTGGTTTAAGTAGAACGATTGGGAAGATATCAAAGCGGTCAGAACATACCCTCAAGTATTAGGTATCTGATAGACCTCCTATTATATTGCAGTACAGTAGAAGGGGAAAGAAAAATGTAGTTAGGGTGAAAGGTGATGAGAAGTCAGAAAAGTTAGTTAGTTAGCCTTGAGTGCGGATGAGTATAAATAGGGCTGTTATGTGAGAGGAAAGGTTAGTTAGAATTCGAGAAAGAAAGAGAGTCTACTGTTTCATTCTTGAAAGAGAGGATAACAGTTGGAGAGTTTGTTCTATTTCTATTTTGTAACACTGCAATGCCTATTCCTATTCATTAAAAAAATTCACTATTGAAAGTTATCCTATCTCTCAAGAATGAAACAGTAGACTCACTAACTTTTTCAGTTTCTAACTAACTTTCCCTCTCAAACAGACTCCCTATTTATATTCCCACTAACCGACGTGCTGCCCTTTCCGAATTCTCAACCCCTTTGATGTTCACTACATTTTTCTTTCCCCTTCTACTATACTGTAATATAATAGGAGGTCTATCAGGAAGATATGAAAGTAGTAGGCTTATGTAGTTGGTATTCTTAGAGTTTCAATTTCAGTGGTGTTTGGAGTTTTCGTCTAAAGGGTCAATTTGTTCCATTATGGGTTGTGTTTGACTGTATTTGGTTTTTTTGTAGGTAAGTCCAGCATTGGGCTATATTTTGTTGTATTTTCTTTAACTTGCTTTTTATGTCTCATTGTATTTCAAGCATTAGCCTCTTTTCATTTTATTAATGAAAAGTTCTGTTCCTATTAAAAAAAAGTAAATCGATGTAGTTGCTTAATGACAAGTCTGCATTTAGGATAGGTATCTGTTCAAGCATAAGACTGTGTATAGTTCTAGAGATATAATAGAGTGGAAGATAACTATGAAATAATTATAATTTGATATCGTACTTCAAATAGGCAACAATATTGCTTGTATCTATGATGTTGATGTATTTGAAGAGGGTACTATAGACATTGCTCTGCAGTTAGAAATTTAGAATCTTTTTCTACTGGTTGTTATTGATGGGCTGACAGAATGGTGATACATTTTGACCTCTAGTTGGGGTGAGTGTTAGTGGGTTTCATCCATTGAATAAAACCCATAACAAGGTTCATGTTGTGGGAGTTGTTGATGTAGAGGGAAGTTCAAGATTGCTGTTTGGTTTCCACAGGAGAGATCCTTAATATTTTGGTGCTTGGTTATCAATTGAACTTGGTCTAAGTTCTATTTGAAGTTTAACTGAAGATCAAGTGAATGGATCTTTGAGTTGCCATGTTTTGGCGTTAGCTGATAAAAACTCCTTGTATGGTTAGAAGGCCTTCGTAAGGACATGTTACTAATGACAACAACCTATAATCAGTGTTTTCTCTATCAGTTTGGGAACAACTTGTGGGAAATGAAGAACATAGTGGAAGGGAGGATTGTTTGCAATTTGTAAGAGCCTTGGACATGAGTAGGGAGAAAATTTAGAGAAAAATCCTATGAGAAAATTCTACAAAGAAAAGTATATGCGTGTAATAATGTCATGCTCTCTATTATTCTTCTCTTTTAATCTTTATTGGTGGAAATTGTAGAGTTGTAGAAGGCTGAGGAGAATCAACATAACTTAATTAGTGATGACCATGAGAAGGAAAAGTTCATGTCAATGTGCAGCAGATACTCTTAGCCACTAGTTATTTATTAGTCTGTCCTTACGAAATTGGTCTGTGCCCTGTTTTCTGTCTGCTCTGTATTCTATGAAGGATTTGCATCTTAGTTTAGAAGACTGAACATAAATAGCTTATTACACGTGGTGTTTATTTACTTTTCCTTGTTTTCAGGTGTCAATTCAGCCATTCATTTTGCAATCACAGTTGTATAGTAGTTTAAAAGACCGAACAGAAGTAGACAGGGAACTAGAGGTCTGTAATTCTTTCCTATCTCTTACTCTGTAATTTCTAGGTATTTTTTTAAACAGATACGATTCTCTTTATTTAATGAATTAATAAAAGAGACTAATGCTCAAAGTAAATGAGAATTATACTAAGAGTGAAAAAAAGTGATCACAAACAAAAGTACAGACAAATTGAACAAACAAAAACAACACGAGCAAAACCCTGAGCAAAACAGAAGAAAAATAAGAACAAAGCAAACTTAACAAAACTTCCACAAGAAGCCCAAGAACAGCTGAAGATTGCAGACTAAAAACTTCAAAATGGATGGGAGGAGATCACCAAGGGAGAGCAAATTGCCAAGCAGCTTGATGATGAAAAAATATGCCTCCTACGTAGTCCTTAAATCTCTGAGTGAGTGACTAGAACCAGAGTATTTGGGAAGAACTTTAGAGGGTCAAAATAATAGAAGCATCTGTCAAACCTCTTGTGATCCACTAACCACAACTCAAACCAACACAATTCCACATTTCTCAACAATAGACTTCAAGTGATCTGGAATTTCACGGTACTGAGCTTGTGAAGAAAATAAAGAGGCCTGTTTCTCAGTAATTAGATCCTTCTCTGTCTGAAACAAGGTATTGAGATCAGATTCTAAAGGATCCTTAATCGACTGGTCATCCCTCTCCACTGTCTTTGGCATATGTTCGGTTTCCTCGCTGCTTACACTAAAAGGAGACTCGAAATATTACTCTTCTTTCTTGATGAAGCGAATGGAGTTTGGGTAGGAGAACCTCTAGAAAGTTTTACATTTGAATTAGGCAAGGAGAAAACTGATTATTTAAAATGTGGACGAACCTATCTCTTAGGAACTGACTTGTTTGATTGAGAAGGGGCTTGCAAAAGGGCACAATTTGCCTCCAAAAAATCAGGGTTCTTTTCCAAAATTATTGTCTAAGTTTATGTATTCTCCATGCATTAACCTGTGACGATGGAAAGTGGAAGAGTAGTTTTTGGTGGATGTGAGGCGATGCTTGAGCAACACCTAAGAAACCAAAAATATATTCAAGAGAGAAAGAATAAGCCTTAGGGCCTTTGGGGGCGGAACCCCTCCCAAATAAACTACAAAAGAATTGCCTTCTAACATCTAATAATCATTGTAGGCCTATAATTACAAAAGATGATTTGATAACATATCTTAGAAAATCATTTTATTTCTTTCACTAGCAAGAAACCAAAATAGGGCTCCAGCCTAACAACTCCAAACAATTTTTTCCTTTTTGATCTCATGTACTTCGATTGTTGGGCAATTTCTATGACCTTGGATCAGCCAATGGTCCACTGGACTAGGGCCAGGTTCTTCTCTTATGTTGTAGAAGTGTATTTTCTAGTGTAAAAACAACCATGAATTTTAGCTACTTGGTCTATTGAGAGCTTCCTGTCTTGACATGCCACTCCTTGTGCCACAGAGCATTGATCTTCACCTACCAGCTTTACTTCGGCTGGGATAAAGACACCATAATTTCTTTTCAACCATTATGGCAACTTTCACACAATTGATAAAGGTAGAATTATTTTCAGAATACCCATATAAAATCTTTGAAAAGTTCCCGTGTAGTCTTAAAGACTTCTAATCTCCACAAATCTGAAGAAATGTTTCTGAATTTAGGCCACCCTCCATAAGAAGAGAGCAAATTATCTTTGCCATGTTCTTTTGCCTCCCATAGTGCCATTTATAGTGAGAATGAGGTGAAAGTAACCCATCCCTATTTATCGCAAGCAAGCACATGAGCTATCTCCTTTGAAGGGCATTTAAGAAGGGCCTTATCCAGTTGGAATGGATTTATGATGAAAAACTCCTGTGTTTGAATTTGTATTGTTTGTGTTTCAAGTTTTCAACAATCTTTTATCAGTCATCATGGAAATTGTCTATATCAACATTTCCTTCAAATTTAATTTTCACCTCCTCTCGATCCTTTTAGTTTGAGCCTCAGTGAAGAAGTATTTAAAGGTCCTCCATTCCTGAAATTGGCTTAAGAGCTTCATCATACTTAATATCTCCTAAGCAGGTGCCTCCAGCCTTCGGTTTGCCCTCTGTATGAATGCTATGAGTCACTGCTTGATCTCTTCCTACTTTGCCCCATTGCCTCTGTTTTCTCCATCTTTGATATTGCTTGGGTATTCAACGCCTCACTCAGCTCCTCGGTGCTTCAGCTATTGGAGGGTCCGCCTCTTCCTAAGAAGCCTCGGCTGATTTGGTTAAATCTATTAAAAGCTCTTTTAGCGGAATTGTGGTTTAAACGTAATCAGCGGATCTTTCAAGACAAAAAAGATCAAACTCAGAAATTTTCAATTCAGTGCAATGTAATGCAGCAGCTTGATGCTCTCTAAACAAGAATTTTGCAAATTACTCCACTCAAGACCTTTGTTTCAATTGGCCAGTTTTTCTATCTCAGCTAGTTTCCTAGGACTACTTCTGATGTGATGTTCCCTGTCTGGACTTCCCTGGAGCTTATTTCTATGCTTTCTTTTTTATTTTCTTATTAGTATCTTAGTTGTACTAAAAAGGCTCATCTATTTCTGGCCTTTTTTCTTTCTTTTCTAGTTTTCAATGATTTTTTAGATTTGTTGTATTGGTTGGGTCCGCTCTCATTGTAATAGGCTGGACTTTGTTTCATTGTTGTAATAGGCTAGATTTAGCTGGGATATGATGTTTTGGTGCTAAGGGTGTCAACTTAGTTGAGATGTCCGGGTGTACCTTATGATCCCTATTCTTCTTTTGCTTGTTTAGACTTCTTTAACTAGCTCTTTGTATAATTTCTTGTACATTGAGTTCTTATTATTAATAAAGAAGTTTGTGCCTGTTTCAAAAAAAAATATCTCTATGACCCTGTTTTCTTTCTGGGAGCTTTGAGCTGAACATTTTCTATGTAAGAAGTTTAGAATGAGAGTCCTGAAAGCTGCCCATCCATTTGGCTGTGCAATTGCAATAAGTCTTTCTAAAACATTCCTGCGACTGCGGGACTAGCTAATATCAGGTCTTCCAGGGTGTCTGCAGTGCAAACCAAACTAGCTCAATTTCTGCTGGTGTAAATGCAAAGATTCTCTTGTCTGATTATGTTTCTGCTTAGGATTCTTATAGAAAAATGTGCTGTGCAGGGTTACCTTCTCAATATCATTCTTAATTGTACTTTTTTTTACCTCAATTTTATAATTTTTCAAAAACATTTTGTATTTGGTTTATGGTGATCTTTGTTCATATATTTTGTTTTATGCAGTGTCTAAAACGAGAAAAAGTAGTGCGAGTATTCAAACTGAATACTGGACAAGATGATCATGCAATAATGTTTTTGGATGACTATCTGAAGCAGGTTAGTTTTATTTAGTATGCAACTGTATAAAGTTTCATTTTATAACTTGATGCCTGTTACTTTTTCATTGTAATATGTGTGTGGATATTTGAGGGGTTAATTGGTCCTTGGCTTTCTCTTGGACTTGGTCCAAATGGTTACGGCCTTCTTGATTTGCTCGAACATTAATTATCGTTTGCTTAGGTGTGTCCAAAGTTTTCTGCTGGGAACATTTGTTGAAAAAGAAATGTAGAATTTATGAAGGAAAGAGTTATGTTAAGGAATTGATGGGTTTGGCATGTGTTGAACATTTTTTTTTTCAATCATCTTTTTTTTAATAAATTTTTATGATAGCCAATTGGTGTGCCTTTTCTAAGTGCCTTCATATGAGGATGTATGAGTACCTTCCTCTTTGGGTTTTGTACTTTTTGCAATTTCTTATCCATTATAATTTTGAGGGATTTGTTTTAGTATATTCCGTTTCAAATATTACCTTGTGGATTTCTTTGTTACTCAAAATGATGCATTTAATTCTGTCATGATTTTCAAGTTCTCTGTCTTTGTCTCCTTTTCCCTTTCTATATTTAATTACTTTTATACAGATTGACCGTTTGATATCAAGATTTGAAGAAGGGATGAAACGTGGCAAGGAGATTTTTCTATGGTTTAAGACGCATGTTATTGATTGCAAATTGGAACCTAGTATTGGACATCAGGAGCTTGTGAGTAAATGTATACTCCCTGTAGACTCTAAATTCTATGGGCTGTTTCAATAGTTTGTTTCAAAATGGAAATCAGATTTATGCCAATATGAAAGGATGTGATGCTAGATGTTGCATTTTACATTCATATATTCAAAATAGTAGATGGAGATAAAAATGCGAAAGTTATATACTTAACTAAGCTGTACAGGTAGCTTCCCACAATCGTATAAGGAGTTATCGGGACTGTTTAGGTCTCTGCAGCAATATGGGGCTTGGTGGAAAATTCAACATTATTTGTTGGGTATGACAACATAAGTAGGAAAGCAAACTGGTAGTAAGGTGTTGGATTACTTCAACAAGGAAACGCCAAATAACCGCGAGGATGCAAAAAATAAGCCCAATTGATGGTAATATGCACCACGATCATAATTATAAGTGTGATTAATATGCAATGAGTGCACCAAGTAAAAGTAAAAAACTGGTTTGATCCTGGAAACCAAGGAAAACCTAGAATGTCTGGTGTTCATTGAGAACTCAGATTCTGCAACTTACTTCTTTGAGTTGGATTTGAAGTCTTTCTTCAATTTTTGCAAGTCTTGTCTAACTTGGCGCTACATGAAACTATGTTAACAAATTTTGTTAAGTACTAGCAGGATTTCTTGGGAACAAATATCTGGTGCTCAAGATATATGGAACATCTCATCTGCAGTGAGAAAATGCAATATAGTTTACTTTTCAAAGGATGTTCTGTTGCAATCACAACACTCTCCCTCAGCTCAGCTATGTCCCCAGACCTTTTTAGCTAAACATCCTCCGTGACAGCTTATGTATAAAATTCTTGAAACAAGGAAGCAAATGATTTTGCAGAAATTTATCCGACTGAAAGGTAGAAGAGTGGCTTGGCCTAATGAATTTCTGTTTAAATGCTTGCCACTCAAACATAGGAGATCAGAGATTCCGGTGTTAAGGATATCATGGTGGCTTCTATACAGATCAACCCTCATTACTTCATATCATGAACCACAAGTTGAGGATAGTGCTCTCCCAAAATCTTCGAGCAAAGCTTTATAGAAAGTAAATAGTTTGTCATGGACCATATGTTCAAACAGAAAGCTAAAGCTGTGGCTTTGTGCTCTTTATGCTATAAAGCTTCTCCTTGGAGCCCGAGTCGTAAATGTTTTTGTAATTATTATCCATTTTTTATTAGCTAATAGGAGAACTTACTGGGAATCTCCTTGGCTTTAGGTTCTTGACTTATTCTTCTTCTTCTTCTTCCAAGAAACAAAAGGTTTATGGCTTTAGGTTCTTGACTTATTCTTCTTCTTCCAATAAACCCCTTTTACGAGAAACACAAATTGATAATAACTAATAAGAAACACAATAATTTCAATTTGACTACATTGAATTTCTGTTCTTCTAAAGAGAGCATATCAATATCATTCTGCTGAGCAGGATACTTGACCTGTAAATTCGAATTCCTAATAAAAAATTTCAACTAGGGCTCAAAATATTCCCTTGTATAGAAAAAAAGAAACTTAACTGGTTATTTTCTTGCTGCAGTGCACTCTCTTATCTCTTGGGGGAAAGATTAAAGATGAAGATATTTCCCTCCTGATGAACGCTGGACTCTTAGTAAGTAATTTTGAGATTCTCATTAGAACTTCCTTTAATATGGAAAAGAGCAGGTATATGGTTAGAGTTGAGATAAAAAGGATTTAGTTTTTCTATCTCGATGAAGGATGTGTATTAGAGACGACCATTAGAGATGCCCAGAAATGGAGAGAGCTTGTTGCATCATGTAGGGTCCCCTTGCACGATAAATTTTGGGTTTGATATGTTGCTGATTAGCTCTTGTTCACTTGCATTCGATAGGCCCCTGCACCAAATGCTCATTTCTTATTCTATCAATCTCAGCTGATCAGTGCACTAAATATTTTAGGTTAAATGTAAACATAATTATAAGATCTTCAAAAGTTCACGGGGTCACACTTGAGATGATCTGCCTTTGAGTCCATAGTTCTTCAATCAGGAACCACACGTTTCTTTGTTTTTTCATTTTTAGGTTACCTTTAAGAACAAGGCTTCCTTTCCATATGTGGCCTTTTATGGCTGTTTGAACATAGATCGCTGGCCCATCTTTATTTGGTCAAATAGAACATTTAATGAAAACTCAAAATTTGCTTGTTTCCAAGTATTTTCAAGTATGTTGTAACATTTTCACTTCTACTTTTTTTCTTCCAGAATCGCCAGCTTATTGATCCAAACGTGTATTGGTTTGCAATTCCAAGTATCGGTTCTGTACTGAAAGGCATTTCTCAGGTATCTGAAATAATTTGCTATCGAACTTCCTTCACAATTTGTTTATATTTTGGCAATATGTTACGTAGGGTGGCGCCCAATCTAAAATTGGAGACATTTATATATTTATTAATATTGATTCACACAGATAAAAACTTGAGTGTAAGGTATCATGGTCATGGAAATTGGTGAAGGAAATATCTATTAATTGGAAAAGGATTGAAACTTATTTAACAAGCTCTTTCTATCTTAGGGGAAAAAATGTCTCTTAATTGCTCATTAGTATGATACTACTCTGTACTTGTATCTACTTGAATTTGATTCCCACTGGGGATGCATCATGGTCAGGCCACAAACCTTTTGATGTGAATGTATTATTTCTATATAACTATTAAAGGGCGTACACATGTAGTTTATACACTCTAATGGTAAAAATAATACAAATCACTTATTGCACGTTGTACACTAAAAAATTTATACAATTCATTTATTATCTTTAGGAAAAAGTTCACCAGTGGATGAAAAATTTATGTATATGTTTCCATTCAACCAGGAGTAGAAGCTTTACGTGGTTTTACGGTCGAATGACTATATAGGAGGGCGTTATCTTGAAGATTCTTTCATGCTCTTGAATAAACATTGTGGTATGAGTAGATGCATGTCTAGAGACTAGAGGGAATAAACAGAGAATTTCTTGTGAAATTAGTCTTTCATCTAACTTATGGTTTGGATGTATGATTAAGTTCTAAAATTTAATGAAAATTGTGACTTATACGACCTTACTCGAATACAATAAGATTATGTGCAACTTTGTCCTTGAATTTTTATTGAGAATTCTGACTTGACTTTCACTAAATATGATGTACTGATATATTTGTGCTCTTTTCATTTTTTTCTTAATTCAGGGTAGAAAGGAACTCATTTCTTTGCTAAAACGTACCAAATACAAAGAAATGATGATGACATCTTTGCAGAAAAAGCGTCTTCGCTTTTCTTCACTTGACATGAGATTTCATATACGAGATTTAATTGGGTCTGGTTACCTCCAAACCGTGCAATCACCGACAGGCTTACTTGTTCAGTTATCGAAAGATTAAAATCAGGGAGGACCAAATCATATGCTGCTGTTTGATTTCCTCCCCACTTGTTTATTAACTAAGGTAATTTGCTATTGCTTTAAATTTTCTTGTATTTGGAGCGCTACTTTCCTTTCATTAAATCAATGAAAATTGTTATGTCCTTTGAAAGAAACAAAATCTATCACTTGAATAGTCTTTAATATAATATACTAGAATTCAGGGAAAAGTTCAATTTTTACCCCTTGTATATAAGCTAGTCCATTATATAATTGGTGCAATTTTATAAACTTTTTTTGTCTCTTTGGTTGGATGAGACTAATTTTGGCCAATATTAATTATTCCAATAATAACTGTGTTGGATGATCTAACTAGTGGTTTTTTGTTGGGTTGTTTTTAAATCTAGTAAAAAACAAAAATATTTATAAAATATAACCGTTTTTCCGATTACAATAATTTCTTTTTTCTTTTGTTTCGATGTTTTTATTTATTTATTACTACTACTACTTTCTTACTAGGATTAATTTTTTTTATTTCGTTTCATTTTGTGGCTAGTTTCAAGTAATTTCATGTTAGATTTTGGACATTTTCGTGACATGTTTTAGTGTGTTAGTTGAATTTCATATGATTTATTGGTTTATCCCATCGACAAATTTCTAAAATAGTTGAGTTATGAGTCTATGACTTTCAAGAGGTACTGATTCCAACATTTAAATCCATAATTTAAAGTTTAAGATTAAGATTGACCACAGTCGAATCATACTTTTCATTGAATTTAAAGTTTCACTTTCTATTGGATGTTTCAAGTATTTATATCTTTTAACTTAGCAGGCTCAAATGGAACTATGAAAGCTAAGCATCAGCAACATGACAAAGACAACGATTTTGGTGAGAAGCAAGAGTGAGACTGATTTTCCATGTGTGCACGAGTATATTTTGATTATTGACGCTGGTAGAGGTCCTTAGGCACTCTTTCTTAAAAATTACCATTGGACACTTTGTGGATCAATCATCCGACGAACTCTTGGTTTCACAGACCAAAGAAACAATCAAATAGAATGAAACAAATTGCTTTTGCTGTATTTTATATACACTGAGATACTCGTGTAAATGCTATTGGTTTGGTGTCTTTTGTACAACAAATTTTTCATATAAACCCACCAAATTAGATGTGGGAAAAAAAAAAAGAGAAGAAAAAAGAACATTATACTTCAATGGTAAAAAACTATTCAGCTCTGTTTTTCTCCTTTCCTTTTTCAGCATCTGTTGTTCACCTATGCTTACCATGGACGAAGACTCCGCCTCCTTCTTTGTTGCTCGAATTTGGTCAAGGAATTTAGATGCAGAACGCACCATCCTAAATAGAACCTATATATACTAAAAAATTCGAACTGATGATATTTAGCTAATGAATCAGAGCTCCTGCTGTTTCATCTGATAATACTCGGGAGAATCGACACCTTACATCGACTCTTTTCTGATATCAACATCATCCATTTTAGGAGATGTCATTGAGTTCGAAAAGCTTCCTCCAGTGTGCTGGTGACTATGACTAGGTGTATCAGATGCGTCACCTTCCTCCAACTCGCCATCTGTTCGAAGTGGTAAATTCAAATCAGTCATGTAGAATTACATAGGTTGTGTTAACAATGAGTGAAAAAGGAAAACATTGGTGCATTACCAAAGAGTGATTTTATTGACGGTCTTTTTGGTTTGCTGCATTTCTTCTTCAATTCAGCTACACGTTAAGAGAGAGAATCAATTAATCACCCTTTTCAGAACATGCCAAACTAGAACTTGGAGCAAATATGTGGGATTTTACAATGCTTGAGGTATAAATAGTGGAGGGAGAGGGAAGTTGAGAGATTTCTTGAAAACATTGTCAACTTGAAGTGTAATGATGATTAAGATCTGTCTCGCATGCATGCATACATACAAAAGGAAAATTACTATGAAGTTTGTTTCAATTAGGCCCATGAATTTATGATTTGATCAATCACCTACCTAAACAAAGAAGATTGTTTCTATCACACACATGAATATTTGGTTAATCACCCTGTGGGTAGTTTGTTAAGTGTTGTAACTAACCCCTTCTGTTAGTATTGATGTCAATATGTCCGTAAAAAGGTGATCAATTTTTTTGCAGCAAATATATCTATATCGATACAAATTACTAATAAAATGGGCTAGTTGCAACAATTAACAAACTGTAGAAGATGACTGATCAGATTAAAAATTCATGTTATGGTAACCAATCCTGTTTAAGAGATGGTTGATCTAATTAAAAGATCATGAGTTTAATTGCAACAGAGATGGATTTTGCAATTTTTACTTTAGCAGTCCCAAAACATAAAATGATAAATTGGCAAGATATGCTCTTTTTTTTTTGGCATGATCTGCTTGTTTAGCCAGAAAGTAAATAATTCAAACTGGAGTACATACCCATCCCAGGCAATTGATAATCGTTGACAATTTCGAAGTTTTTATAAGTGTATCCAACAAAGTTGATGTCCTTCGATGAGAGCATCTGATACAAAACAAATCAAAAAGGAAATTAGACAACGACAATAAGAACACGGTAGGTAAATTTAAAAAATCATATCCACATATCTTACTATGAATGCAATATATGGTTTGGTTCTTTAGCAGGAACTTTAGGAAATCGAAGATTTGTTTGTTATTCTTGGGGGTATATAGAGGGTTTTATTTAGAAGCCAACACCTCATTGTGCCTCTTTTTATATTGTACCTTTCTGTTCACTTTCTGCAAAATAATCTATTTGCATCCATCAAAACTATTTTTGTTGTTATTTGGGAGATCAGTAGCTTCTTCAACCACTGTGCGGCCCCGCCCTAAACTTAACTACTCTCTATAAATTTTCTTAGCAAGAGAACCATAAATCATTTGATGGATATGTCATCAAGTTCGATGACATAACATTGTAGATATATATCTGTTAAGGCAATAGATTCTCTTCTCCCAAGGTTGCTTATTTATTTCTTTCTTTTTGAAAAAAAACAAGACATTTTACTTCTCCAAAGGTTGTTTAACAAGGATGAACGATGATTATCTAAATCTCAGTGAAATTACGGGCAAATAAGAATGCATATAAGAAAGCTACATAAATAACCAATACTTAAAGAGTGTTACCTTTCTCCATGGACCAGTTTTAGATGAAGTACTGCTTTGCGAGTCAGACTAGATATAGAAAAAAGGAAGAAAAAGTAAATGAGAAAATGTCCAAGCAACGTGCTCTGACAATTAACCAAGATGGTGGAACATCGTGCTACCTCTTCAAACTTTTCAAAATTTTGAGTGTCTAGCTCATCTTTAACCTCAGGAACAAATGCAGCTTCCATTTGGTATAGCCTATCCCATTCAGTGCCTTCAAACCACGAATGAACCTAGATGATAAATTGGCAGGCAGGAACCTTTAGGTTATTGTAAAATTTTCAAATTTTACCAACTGAAATTAAGAAATGGACACACCATACAACACCTTTATTTCATCCGCACCATTTGTACCGAGCCTCTGGTTAACATTGCATAGTAGTTTACTAATGAGATCTTTTGCCAAGAGGGATAGCTTTGCCTCGTCAGGGAACTTCAAATGAGTTCTCCAATTCACTATCTGGAAAGGGTAACAATGAGAAAGAAGAAAAATAATAAAAGTAATTACATAAAAAAAAAATCTTGAATTGTCATGCCTCCCATTATACAGCCCAGAGATAGGAACGGCCAGATATTTTTTTGAAAAACAAAACAAACCTCTTCGTTAAGATAATGAATTGACAATACAAAGAAATCGATGACCAGATAGTTAAGAGCCCTATAGTTCTTCCTGTCATACTAACCGTCAAGTCTAGCAAACATGATATATAAACATGAGAACATTTTTTATCAGAAACATGTCACTACAATATTTTCATAGCATGGAGATGAAAAAGAAGGCTAGATATACAAAATGGTTCAAAATCTTTTACAGAATTCTCAATTTCGTCCTTAATCCCTAAAAACTCATTTTCTCCAATGCATTAGAAATTCTTCATTAGCTCCTACGTTTAAAGAAAAAGGTTAAAATTTGTTAACAAAAAGTTGATGTAAGGTTGGATTGTTGTTTTATAAGCATGCGTCCTATCCATGAACAAGTCAACTGAAGCTATTTGACATTTGAAAGATAATCCACTCATTAGCAAAATTTAATCCTCCCTTGAACAGAATCAATTTCTTCCAAATGGTATGTTCAAATGGCAGGCCCACATGTCTAAAAATGAAAGATAAAACAATAACTTGATCAAATCCGGGAATTTATTTTTTAATGGGATCACCTAATTGAGAAATTTAAATAAATAAGCGTAAAATTCTGTGTTTAAAAAATTAAAGACAGCATTAAGAATTACATGAAGTATTAGGGACCATTGGCATGTTTTACTGGAAAACAAAAAGAATCAGAGTACTGCATCACCAGCAATTTCATTGTCCAAGTAAAATCACAGTTTCATGGACTTTGCAAATGAAATAGAGTCGATCTCAGATGAGTTACATAGGAGGACTTCACCAACAAACTAATAGCAATATATAAGTTTCATAGACGTCGCAAAGAAAAGGATAAATACGCATTCATCAGGACAAAATTAACGATAACTTTTGTGTCAAAATCAGTTTCAAATGCAAAAATGGAAGTTGAATGAAACAGTGTCTGTGAACTTGACCAAATTGTTTAACTGCTGAAACACCATTCTTATGACTACAGTACAGAACCGAGCATCTAAAAAATCATATTTTTTTCACATTAAACAACCACAAGATATGATGGAGAAAATCTACAAAGATATAAATTCCAGATAACAATTCAAAATTGGAGAGGAAAGTTACCTTCCGACAAGTCGACATTGGATCATCAGAGTAAAAAGGTGGATAACCAACAAGCATTTCATACATAATAGCTCCAAGTGACCACCTAATATTTGGACAAAGAAAAAAAGTCATAAAATTGTAAAAGACTACCTATAAAATTATCTCCAGAATCTCGCCATGGTAGTAGAAAAAAACATCATGTCGATACAATGTTGCAAATCTAATTGCAATCAAATGGACGTCACATGAAAGAACCTCATCTTTTTGCAGTTGAGATATTAAAAGATCATTGGCATAAAAATTGTTGCATTCACCCTATATAGACATATAATAGTTTATAATTACCAGTCACATTCCATGCCATAACCCTTCTTCAACAAAACCTCTGGAGCAATATAATCTGGGGTTCCAACTGTTGAATAAGCCTGGAATTCCAAATATACCATAATATAAGAGAAGAAATGCTGTGCATCTAAAAAATGAACTAGGTTTTTTCTTTTTAAAAAGGAACTAAACCTACCAAATGGTTCCTAATCTCTTAGGTATTCTTTTAAAACTTTCAATTTTAACCTTAACATATATTAAAATCCCAATTAGATGCTGTTAGAAAAAGAAATTTGTTAAAACATGTTAACAAAAAGTTGGCACGTCATTAAATTATTGTTTTATTAACATGTTTTGGACACATAAGCCTACCCTTAGACATGCCACTTGAAAGAAACAAATTTCGTTGATGGGCCTATTGAAATTTGTCTCTGGGGGATTTTCTTTTCATGCGTCAGTTTCATGTGTTAAAGTGACATGTCCAACTGTCCAAATGTATTAATATATCAATAACTTAATGATATATCAAGTTTTTGTTAACAAATTTCAACAATTCTTTAATGGAATGACCTGATTGAGAAAGGAGTAAACAAAAACACCCTAGGGGTAGGGAAATGAGAGGCCCCCTCCCAAAGCGAAATACTAGCTAGTGAAGCGCAACTTTCCAATCTTGAAGGATTAGAGCTACGCTATGGTTATAAGAGAATTCCTTGTGGCTAAGGCACGATTACAGATATTTAATCTAAGAAATTAAACTTCACTAAGAAAGAAATTTACCAGAACACCATTTAATAGCAAAGCATTAGAATAAGCAAACAGCCAACCACGAAACAAATCCCTTCATAACTATAAGTTTATTTAACATATGCCATCAAAAAGAAAAAGAATCAAACTTTGGTAGAAGAAAACGTACAAGCATTCTTCGATTCTTCTGCCAATGTTGTAGTTGCTCTTGTTGAGTACGAGGAGTTGCATTGCGTTCATCATTTTGCCCAGCTCCATTACGGGTACTCCCTATATCAAAATCTTGTTCCCGGAGTATACTGCAATCTAATGGTTTGCATAATCCGAAGTCTGAGAGTCTCAAGTGCCCAAATTTATCAAGCAGCAAGTTGTCAGGCTTAATATCTCTGTGATACAGAAACAACGGAATTAGCTTAAAATTTAAATTTGAACGGAATAATTCATGATAAGTATCCAATTGAGTTAGTGCACTTAGCATGAAAATCAACAGACCTATGAATGTAATTGTGCTTATGAATAGATTCAATGGCCAAAACTATCTCTCCAACATAAAACCTCGCTTCATCTTCAGTCAAAGTATCCTTTCTCATCAATAAAGTCATCATATCTCCACCAGGTAGGTACTCCATAATAAGATAAAGAAACTCATCATCTTGAAACGAACAATAGAGTTTCACAATACAATTGCTGTCTACTTCAGCAAGCAGATTTCTTTCAGCTCTCACATGTTCCACCTGAAAGATCTCCAAAAGTGCTCATAAGCATGCAGAATAATAAGTTCTGGAATACTACACGGGGCAGGCCACCACAAATTACCTGGCCCCTTCGAAGCATCTCTGATTTTTTAAGCTTTTTCATAGCATACACCTGACCTGTAGTCTTCTCTCTACAAACACGAACCTACAACAACAGGAAAATAATATACTTAAGAAGTTACACTCAAAATAGTGAGTACACAAACAAATGTGGTTTAAGAATAGTTTTGATTCCTAACTTTAATCTTTTTTCCTTTCATTTACGTTTTTTTACTTTCAACTGATTTGATCCTACAATATTTAGTTGCCATCTAAGAAGCACGAGCACCGACATGCAACTACGCCAATTTACAAAAAAAACGTAGGTCATGACATGGTTGGAACATATTATTTATTTATTACAAAATAAATATATGTGTGCATATATTTAACAAAAAGTAAGAAAGAACAAAAATGGAAAAATAACGAAAAGATAATAATCTAGTAGTTCATTCCACATAACATGAACAGGATAGGCTCAAGTTGTTCAATAAAATTTTACTTTTATGACACATTTGATTTTCTAGTTATTCAAACAATTAATTTTGTTTCATTTGGAATTAAAGATCTATTTGCATATGTAGTTTAATCTAACTGATTAAACATTAAACTTGAGCTTGAGGATTATGAGTGTGTTCCTAAAAGTGTGGTCATGGAGATCCCTCAACAGATATGATTTCAACAATTTGGTGGTAGAGGAGGGATTGAGAGGTGTAGAAAAGGAAATTCATAAATAAAAATGTAAGGCATACCTCCCCAAAAGCACCTTTGCCAATAATTGTTAGTAAATCGAAATCATCAACTCCCATTTTGTGCCTTTGGAGGCGCATGTATTCAGTTTCCTTCTTCTCTAAGAACTTCAGTAGATTATTTTGATCTTCTTCAGATACATCAGCATCAGCCAACTTCTTTTCCAATACATTTCGTCTGTCCATAGAAAAAAATTAACAAAATCTTATATCCCTTCGAAACCTACTCAAACAAGAACCTATAACTTGGTAGTTTCACAAGTTTGTTAAAAATCATGAGTGTAAAGTACAATAATAACTCTTGTGATTAATTAAGTCTAAATTATATACTGTATGTTAATAATGATAAAGAACAATGGATGATTAATAATTTGAGATAATTGATGGATAATTAAAGAGTAGGCAAGCTTTCTAGGATAGCAGAAAAATTTCTCTACTAAAGTCTAGAGATGGACAGTACGCATATCTGAATGACTCAATTATGTATATGAACAAAAAATAACAAAGAACAAGACTAATAAAGTTGAGTCAAATGCTATTCATTTCTTAAAATAAAAACTAGTGAGCAAATGTTAAAGTAAATACTTTTTGAGTTGTTTTGTGTAGTTAACTCTTATGGTGGTCTATACCTTCGAAAAATTAAAACTCATCTTACATAAAAAAATTACTAGCTTGCAAACATAGCCATCTAACTACAAGTTTATGATAGAGTTTTTAGAAACTGATATGCAGAACAAACTGCAAATACCCTATTTCAAAAGTGAGAAATATTTTGTAATCAAGCATCAGATTGTAAAATTATGCTTAAAAGCTCAAATCTGCTTTTAAGACTATAGAGACCTCGACAACTGTTTAAGATCAGATTTATAACATGATGTTAATTCCACGGTATAATAAAGGTTTTAATGATAAATACAACATTTGCATACAGTAGTAGTTTCTTAGAAACAGTATTAAAAAAATATATATATAGCTGTTATAGACGTTGAGCACAATCTCAAAAGTCATTAACATTGATAAGTTTTGATAGTTCAAGAAGAAAGAATAAAACTTAGCACTGTAAGTCAAAGGATTCAACAATTGGTTCCTATGTTTTCAAGAACCATGACCAGTGAATGGAGGAATAAGCTGAGAACGCTTCTCAAATAAAAAAGGTGTGAAATAGATGATGCTTTGGTTTGTGCTTTATGTAAAAATGGGAAGCAAAGCAGAAGCATTTTTCTTCTTCCTGCCAATATAGTATAAAATGTTGGTATAAATCTTCCTAAGACATTCACCTACACTGGAATTTCAACTTCAGAGTAGCTATATCCATTAAATGCTTGCTGAAGATCAATTTAAAAGGGAGGCTAAGATATTCTAAGCCAACGCAATTAGCTACTAGTTAGCACATATGGTTCAAAAGGAAAAACCAGAATTTCCGGGAATGAACTCGAAATGAGCTAACACTTCCAAGAAAGAAATGAAGTTGCATCACATGGCTTTCGTTTTTTAGCTCTCAGTTTTGGTTCCCAAATACCTTGGTGGCTACAGCCTGTAGCTCTTTGTTTCTAGTCCTCATGCGCTCCCTCCTCTTCTGCAGACGCTGCTATGTTCTCCTTTAAAAGATCCAAATTTTCACCGGTTCGTGTGTCAACACTTTGTATCGTACTCAAAGACACTCTTAGAGGTTTGGGTCCATGTGCATTTGAGCATCGAGGATATTGATAATTTGTCTTGAAGTTGCTCAATTGTGCAGTTCATTTGGGGTTTCTTTTGTGCATAATATAGATTGTAGGTCTATGATGGAGAAGGTAGTGTTGTCCGCTTCTTCTAGGGAAAAAGGGAGAGTTCTTTGGCAGACTTCTTTTCTTTTATAGTAGTAAGGTATATTTAGCTTGAAAGAAACTAAGATTTTTCACAGGGGTGGAGCATTATTCTATGCGAAAACATTAGTTCTCAACATCTCTTTATGGATGATTGCCACTAAAACTTGGTGCAATAATTAGTTAGATGTTATTCTTTTGGATTGGAAGCCCTATTTGTTGGGGTGAGCTATTTTTTTTGTATGTGCTTGTATCGTAGTCTCTCATGTACATTTTCTAATTGCATTTCCCATTATAATGAATTAAGACCAACATCAGTGACTCGTTTGTACCTTCATGACTTGCCATAAACAAATTAGACATTCCCATAATCATGAAGATGCATTAGTTACAGAATGCATACAAGTTTCACATAAATAAACACTTTGCTCGAACATTACTACTTCACAAATGTTGTAATTTCCAAAATACAAAACAGGAATCAACCATATATAAATATATATTTATATACCTCTCTTTTCTCTCCTGCAGATTCTTCATTTGCTCCTTGTAATGATTCTCAATATACTGCTTTGCCGCAGCAACCTTCTGCTTAGTGATATTAGAAAGCGCTTCCTCATCCATTTGATCAGTAGCAGTAGAATCCTCATTCTCTCCCATACTATTATCCTTCTTCTTTGTAGAACCCCTCAACCTATCTCTACGCTGATTAAACCAACTCCTCGCCGAATCCATTTCTCAAACAGAAATCTCAAGAACCATATAGCATCCCAAGAACAAAAAAAAGTAAAAAAAAACCAATCAAATCATTCTATATCAAAATGTAACCACCCCAAAAATTCGAAACAACCATAAAATCGTTGAAAAACCAACAAACGATCCAACATCGGAAAAGGGGTTGTAAAGAACAGAACAGAACAGAACAGAACAGAACAGAACAGAACAGAACAGAACAGAAAGGGAAAAAAAAAAGAATGGGAATGTTAATCAATGTCAAAGAAAAGGAATTGAATGAGAGATTTCAAGAAAAACAGAAAGAGGGCTGAGAATTCGGATGACCGTGAAACAAAAATAGAGAGTGAATTGAAGAAATGAAGGGGAACATATGATCCAGAGAAGGATTCCAGCATTTTCGTTGTGCCCTTCAATTACAGCTGATCATGAAGAAATTGCAATGACTTCCTCCGAAATGATCTCTCTTTAGGGAATTGAATTACCAATTATTTCCATTTCTTTCTCTTCTTACTCGCTTCTCAACTCTTCCATTGAATTTGAGTTTTATTATTGACGACGATCATATATATATTTATTACAAAGGTGGTGCCAATTTAATTGGTGAATTATTATTATTACAAAACAGATATCAATCATAATTATTACATCAAAATTATCAAACATTTCATAAAATATTTACATTTTTTATATACTTATTTCTAAATATAAAAAATAATATTTATAAAATATAACAAAATACACATAGAGATATTAATCTATAACTAATAGTTTGATTAATAATCTGTAATTTTTTTATTACTAATCCCTCTTTTATTTATAAATACATGATATCTATTGAACTAACACACTTCAGTACTATCTTAAATCATCAAATTGATCGAAGACAAACTTAAGTATATATCATTTACCAATATTTAATACTCATATTTAAAATATTAGTTGAAACTTCCCATCAGGCATCCCTATTATGTACTAGATTATTGAGTGATGAATTTTAAATTACTAGGTTGATAAACTAAGAAGACAAACGTGTAAAAGAAAAATATCACATGCATTTTATTTTCAAATGTTTACAACTTTCAATCTCTTTCTAACATTTTTTTATCACACCTCCCAACATAAGAATACTATATGTTATTGAATGTAAATGAGTACTCCAATATTTGGCTTGAGGATCCTCTTTTCTACTCAACGTAAGCATGACTCTATCATTAAAGTTTCAACTTTAGTCTATAACCGATTGATAAGGACAATGGATCCTCACCCTTATGGCATACATTCTCAACAATCTACTCTTCGAATAAAGTACTTCAAGTTTCCTTTCAAATTGTCATTCATCCATTTAATACCTACTTTTGAGGCTCCAACTACATTCAAATGGTCATTCATCCATTTAATGTCTACTTTCGTGGCTCAACTACATCTTTGTTCTATTCTCGAAGATTCTACTGGTACGATAAAGCTAAGGGTACGACTTTGATATCGTTTGTTAGGATAACGAACCTTCCAAATAATTACACAAAGGTTCAATATCATTCACTTTGAGCATACACTTTCATGACTTTGCTTTTGATATCATAAAAAATGTCTCATACTAATGGAGATAATTATTCTCACTTAGATACTCACATGATCATATCCTTATTTAATCGATATGAGACTTTGGTTGCATTCTCAACACCTTTCTTAGTTTTTTCTAAAAGAAAGTAGTTTTTGTTAAGGATAATTGTAACAAATAGCAATTTTAGAAAGAAAAGAAATCAAGTGTGTGACAACACATTTACCTTACAAAAAAAAAATAGTTTACCACGACAGAAAATATGCCATTTTTAAAATTCTTGACAGTTTTTACAGTTCATTATGTCGCCTATAAATGTACGACTATCTACGACAGATTGAAAAATTGTCAAAATAAATATTTCCACGATAAAAAATAAATGTTACATATCCAACATTATTGACAAATAATGAATGTCATTATTTTATATTTTATGACAAGAACTAACCGTCATCAGTTCACACATATTATAGTAATTATGTCTTTTTTTTTTTGCATATTGACAACTATTATAAAATGTCTCGAATTTCTATAATTTGGCATTTTTTTTCAATCAAGAATATGACAATAACAACTCCCCGAATGTCAAGAATATGCATAACATAACTATAATTAAATGTCAGAATATCTTTACCTTGACAGCTTTTTAAAAAAATTCAATGTCGTATGCTCCTCTATTATCACTTTTTTTACAAGAATATATTTACCTTGCAACCTTGCCATTACACATATCAGTTCAATTACAAAGTATACTTCTAATACAACACACTCATATGAAAACAAACAATCAACACTTTGATATATACTCGTTACCATACACCTCATAATATTTGTATAAAAAGATTTTACAAGAATCTACATGTAGTAGAGTACGATAGATACATCCCAATCCAACTTTTATAAACCCTAAGGAGGGAATAGTCAAGTTGAACATAAGGAGAGTGCTACCATGACTTCGTTTTGAGAAATTGCAAATATCTCATTGCTTATAAAATGTCTCATTTTTCTCCTCATACTTAATACTTATAATTAAATTGCTTATAAAATAAAAAGAAATTACACTCTATAATGATTGGGAACTTAATGAACAAAAATGGATGTTTAAAAATCTAAATTAAAATATTTTTTTTTTGTCCTCATATATTAAAATCTAGATTTTAAAAAAAAATATAAATATATTACTATCTTAGTTTTTTAGAAATTGACGTATATGTCATATCCTATTCTTTTATCTTTGTCTATGCTTCATAGATCTCAATGATAGTTTATTATTATTATAAAATTTTCTTTGTGTTATTTAATAACACTTTTACTATAAATTTGGAAAACACGTTCACGAGGATTAGGTTTATGATTTATTGAGAAAACGATATATTAAAATTGGATAATTGAAAGTACATAGACTAAAATTAAATGAAGTTGAAAGGAGGAAGACCAACGACACCATATTTTAAGTAAAAAAAAGTACTAAACACTCTTAAAATCAATACATCAAAAGTATAAAAATTGCAAAATACAAAGAATTCAGTAACTAAAAAGTCGAAACCTTTAATTTTACTTTAGTAGTGGTAGAATAGGAACTTTTTTTTAAGATAATGTAAATTTTGAAACATACGTAAAAAATAGAGTTGATGCAAAACTATTGACAAAATAGATGTTTTTAGACGAAGTCATGGATTCATCTTTTCTACTCTAATTTAATTATTTTAATCAAAATTATATATTTATATATATATAGAAAGAATAAAAAATTAATTTAATAAAGAAAGATATTTTTAGAAATTGAATATTTAACATATATATAAGAAAAAGAAGAATACGTGAGATTCATTCATATTGTATATAAATAACGATAAAAAAAGAAGGAAGTGTGAGGTCCATCAGAATATATATATAAAAATAAATAAAAAATGGAAAGTGGAGTCTAGGTTATGGAAGTCGTATACCTTGTTTACGATTTATGTCTAAAAACATTTATTTTTTTTTCATAGTTTTGTATCCACTCTATTTTTAATATATGTTTCAAAATTTACATTATTTTTTAAAATAATTTGAAGAATATAAATAATTTAAAAATTGAAAGTAAGCAAAAGAGGACTTAGAGTGTGGGGAAAAATGTGAATGATAGTTGATAATGACATAACAACACTCAAAATTAAATGTAGCAAACCCCCGTTTGAAGTGTATAGACGTTCTCAAAACGTAAACATCAATTTATATTCACTTCAAACAAAAAGGTTAAGTTTGGCCTATTAGCTTACAACAAATCATTTCATAATAATGATTTTAAAAGTACTAAAAAGAATATATATATATATATATATATATAAATTTAACAAACTATTTACCTCAACAAAATCACTTATAAAATCAACAAAATCACTACAAAAAAATATAAAATGTTTGTATGTAATTATTCAACTCAACGTCTGAAACATCCTTTTATTATGTTTCGAAGTATGTTCACATTTTTTATAAAAATAAAATTTAATTAAACTTGCTAGAAAACTACAAAATCCACAGCATGCATATATTAAGAAAAGTCATGATCAAATACCCAATTATTAATTAGGATATATAAACAACATTTCAATATGCATCCTGAAGGAAAAGAGGATCTTGGGGATCAAAAAGGTTCGCAATAGTACACCAACAAACTACGATAACCAAAAAAAACCTTGTCGAAATGGTTGGCAAAGGTTCTCTAGTCTCACCCACAGACAATTTAACTGGTACATATCAAAATGTTAAATTAGGTCTAGTAAAATAGGTTGTAAATAGTGAAATAAATTAAAGTTGAAAAATCGAAAGGAATGAAAAACATTAACTAGAAAGTGACTTTGAAATGGTTAAAAATTATTTCAAAACTTGTTGTTTAGTTCACTAAAAAATTATATACATGCTATAGTAGATTCAACCAAAATTTTAAAAGTGAGTATAGATTAAAATGAATAGTTCTATCATCCCACGCAAAACATATATATATATATATAGATATTTTGAGTTATTCATTTAAAATAATTTTTCTTTGAAAGTAACAAATAACCATAGTTTAACTCTTAGAGTCCGTTTGATAATATTTTTGTTTTCTGTTTCGATCTATTTCTCATTTCTAAGAAACAAATGTGTTTGATAATCATCATTCTCGTTTCTTGTTTCCAAAATTTTAGAAACGTTTCTAAAAATTGAGTAAAAATAAAGAAATAGTTTCTCTATGGTATGTTTCCATTTTATTTGATTCTATTCTTTTTGTCTTAAAATCTTTTGTTGACTCTTTGGTAGAGAGACTTGCATATATCACTTTCACAATTAGATATATATCATTTTAGGGTTTAAAAGTTTTAAGAATATGTCTATTTAGTCTCTTTATTTATATACATTTTTTTATCAATAGTTTTTTTATAAATTTGTTTTCAGAAAACAAATTTAAAGAGAATAGATAATTTAAAATTTCATTCTTTTACTTTAAAACTAATATATACATTTTCAAAACTTAAAAACGAAACATTTTTTTTCTTACCAACTTTAAAACTAAAAAGAGATATTTCGAAAGGTAGAGAATCAAATCTTCGACTTATGAAATGATAATTGATATATTACATATTTAACGTCAACTAAAATTACTTTGATTTATTGATCGATTAGAGTAGAAAAATATAATTTACATTTGACTAAAGAACCGGTCAAATAATTATTTTTGCTAGGTAAAAAGACTTTAAAATATAGTTAGATAGATAGAGATTAAACACATTTGACTTATACAACAGATGAAAACAAAGCGATTTTAAAATATAGTTTTTATTTTATTACTTTTTAGTCACTAGGTCGAGTCAAGTCAACACAATGAATGTCTGGGACCTATAACCATTAATCGTACACTCTTCTCTCTCTATATATTTTCCTTATCTTCTTGTACAATTTTTTTCAATTTATTGACTGATTGGAAAGTCGAATTCTTTGTTTTCTTCCATGAAATTTCATCCTAACCCATAACTTGATATTTATATAAAGTGGAGATACAACTACTATGCTACAACCATACTTTGTTTAAATTAAGACATTATTAGATATTTAATATATAGAAAGTATTTACGTCATATTTTAAAAAAATGTGATATTTCAACTTGGATGAAAATTTTAGTTATAGAGTGTAGTGTAGTATACAGTTCAAAATTAATATTAAAATACAAATGGATGATGTGTCATCAGTCTACTAGCCCTTTAATAAATATGCACCTAATTCTATCCAACTCCACCATTGAAGGATTTCCATTTCCATTTCCATCTCCATCTTCAAAGCCGGAGCTTCTGACTCGTTCGTTCTTTCGTTCTTGGTTCTTCTTAACTTTTCGAGGTTTTACCGTTGAATTCAACAACCTCTTTTGAAGGTTTATTCAATTTCACCAGTTTTCAGATCTTTGGTTTAATTCTTCAAGCTGGTGTGAGGTTTTGTTATAATTGCAGTTGAATCTTAGTGAGGTTTGTCTTTTTTGAAGGTTTAGACTCGGTATTGAACTTATAGGTCTTTTTGTTGTGTAATTGTTGTATTCTGTTTGTTAGATTTTGGAAATGGGTGTTTGTTGAGAGCAATTGGAATTGGGGAAGTGTTGAAAATATCTCTTGTTTTGCAGGTATTTTGGTCGATTGTTCTCGTTTGTGAACGCTATGCTTCGTAATCGAGCTGTGGACTGTTTGGTTGCTGGTTTTGTGGTGATGTTATTGAGTTGTAAAAGCTTCACGTTTGCTGCTGAGAGTGATTTGTCTTGTTTGAGAAGCATAAAGAAATCGTTTCAGGATCCTAATAAGTACTTAACATCATGGGATTTTAGCAGCAGATCGGAGGGGGCTATCTGCAGATTTATTGGGATTATATGTTGGCATCCTGATGAGAACAGTGTCTTAAGTATTAATTTGTCTAATATGGGGCTTAAGGGCCAATTCCCTACTGGGATTAAGAATTGCACTAGCTTAACTGGCTTGGACCTCTCCTTCAATCAGATTTCGGGTGAGATTCCTACCAATGTTGGATCCATTGTTCCGTTTGCCACTACCTTAGATTTGTCGTCGAATAAGTTTACTGGTCGTATCCCCAAAAGCATTGCTAATATTAGTTATCTGAATGTTCTGAAGCTGGATCACAACCAGTTGTCCGGACAGATCCCTCCGGAGCTTAGCTTGCTGGGACGGTTGAGAGAGTTCAGTGTAGCTAGCAATCTTTTGATTGGAGCAGTTCCTAAGTTTGGCGGTAAGCTGGGAAATAAAGCTGATATGTATGCAAATAATACTGGGCTGTGCGGTGGTCCTTTGAAACCTTGCTCCTCCACTTCCGATAAGCTTCGGTAGTTGCACTTAAGTTTGGGAACTTAATCGACAAAAATCAATGTTTAGAAATATAAATTAAAATATCATTTTTGGTTTATGTATTTTGAAACTTTAATTTTAGTTTATGAACTCTCCATTGTCTGATTATAATATTAAATTTAGTTTCAATCGATCGAGTACAAATACTTTCGTGTGAGGTAAAAAATCTGATAATTTCGTATATTTCTCACATGCATATTTGACGATTTGGTGTATTTATTTTTAGGTTGATGTATTTGACACACGATTCAAAGTATTTATTTTTACGGTAACGTTTTTCTAAAGATAAAAGATAAGCAACTAATTAAGTGAACATTTTTATGAAAATATAAAAGATGAACAATTGAAACGAACATAGGCTAAAATTAAACCAACCTCCAAGTATCAAGAAAAAAAATGATATTAAAAATTGTCTATTTATTAAATAAATTCATTTTTCACTCATTACAATATGAAGATAAATATGAAAATATTGAAATGACTGTCCAATTTTATAAAGTTAAGTTAAAACTATAATTTTTTTCATGTGTGATTTTTACGTGCATAACATGCGTTGTTTACTAGTTATATTAAAAGTAGGGTTGTTTTTAAATACATGATAGACGTCAATTTAGATAGTTTATCTATAATAAAAACTAAGATTTTTATTATATTTATAAATATATATTTTTTAACCGTTGATAACACTTTCAAGAAACCTACATATTTGATAATCATTCTCACTTTTTTGTTCCAAGATTTAAGAAACGTTTCTAAAAATGGAGCAAAAATAGAGAAACTTACTAATACGAACTAAGCTCAACTAGCCCTTGTATATGTACTCGATATTCTGATTTCAAATCCCCAATCTTATGGTGCATTACAACACCTTTACAAAAAAGAAAATAGATCTTATTTTATTTCAATTATCTTAATCGTGCTTCCTCTTTTCTTTTCAGTTTTATATAGTTTCTTTCTTTTATATATCTGTGAGTGTCCGACTAGCTTATCTGCAGCTCAACTAATCTCACGAGACAACCTTGACCCTAGAATATTTGGGTGTCAAGAAAACTCGTAGGTAAGTGACCACCATGAATTGAACTCATTACATTTTAGTTTCACAAAATTAATAAATATGTTTCTTTTGGAAGTGAACCAATTAGTTCATTGGTATTGATATGACTTTTGTCCATAGAGATCTGAGACTATCTTTTTACCTACCAACGCTAATAGTATAATGACTAATTTATCGTTTGTATAACGACTAATTTATTCGTGTTTTATAACAAATTAAAAACTATACGTTGAATTAAATTTTACGTCAAAAAATTATATTCATTTTTCCAAAATAAATAAAGAAAAACAAGAATTATATTAATAATAATGGTGTGAACACTACTAGTATGAACCCTAACATCACCTTTGGAAACATTATTAACTTTTTTGTTTTCTCTTTGAAAATGAGATATTTACTAATATATATTGCTTTGTTTTTTCTTCTTCTTTCTTCTTTGTTTTTTATTTTAATTTCATTTTTCTAATATTATGCCTAAACATTTGATGACATTTGGCAATTGAATCAAGAGTCATGTTGGAGGTTTTTCTATAGATTTTTTTTTTCTAATGATGATAGTTGAAAAATATTAAAAAATTAATATAAATGGTAAAATTGGTTTAGATATTTACAAAATAGTAAAAGTTTAAATTTTATTAATAATAGATATTGACAGATATAAATAGACTTATATTGCACTAATAAATATTGATAGAAGTATATTTATAATGTGTGTATTATTGATAGAATATAAAATTTTGTTATATTTTATAATTATTTTTGTTCAATGCTCCATCAAAAAGTGATCAAGTTGGTAATACCATATTTTATCGAAATACGAAAAATCGCCCTTTAGTACCAATTAATTTGAGTTTAATTATTTTAATATTTGGAACAACTCTAAATATCGTAATCCGACTCAAATTATATACTTGGAGATATAAATACAAAAGGTATCAACATGTAATTTGCATATATGATAAAAATTAAATATAGTTCTCGAAGTTTTTGTAGGAATATGTTAGTGATAGACCATATCACTGGTAAAAGTCTATCACTAATAAATTATACTTTATTTACAACTTGATTATTACTTTTTTAAATGTATTACCAATGTAATTATCCTCAAAATTTTACTAAGCTAAAAACTCATATCTAATGGTTATATAATTTTTTTTTATAACGTTAATAACACGTAAACAAACATAACCAAAGTTTGAAAACCACGTGTTGAAGGGACAATGGTTAGATTGTATTTCAAAACATTATTTAGAAAGAAAATAAAAACAAACTTAATACTAATCCTTTCCGTTTAATCGTGATTTGATTAATCGTATATTTTCAAGATAAAGAAAAAATAAAAAGAAAAATTAGTTGGTAGTTGGAATTTGAAAATGTACAACTAAGTTCTATTGAGACAACGAACCCTAACGAACTTCCGAGTTCCAACCCTATTATTTTCGAAACCTTTACAAAAAAATAGTAAGGAATAGTAGTAAAAAATAACAAATTGATAGTTGGAATTAAAAAAATTACAACTAAGTTCTATTTCAAAAAAGAAAACTACAACAAAAAAAAGATAATTATGTACTAAAAGAAAGCAAAATAGAAATATTTTATTTTCACATTTTAGAAAAAAAGAAAAAACAGTTTTTGTTTTTATTTTATTATTTTAGAGTGGGAAAGTCGAGTCAAGTCAACACAAATGAACGCGTGGGTCCCATTACCATTAATCATACACTCTTCTCTCTCTTTTTTCCTCTTCTTCTTCCTTTGTTTTTTATACAATTTTTCTTTTCAATTTATTGACCCATTGGAAAGTCGATTTCTTTGTTTTCTTCCATGAAATTTCATCATTCTTCTTCAACTTACTCTTTTATCTTGTTCACATTCAATTGTCTCTCTTTTGTATAATCTTCTGCCCAAGTCCACCATTGAAGGATTTCCATTTCCATTTCCATTTCCATCTCCATCTTCAAAGCTAGAGCTTCTGGTTCGTTCCTTCTTAACTTTTCGAGGTTTTCTCGTTGAATTCAACAACCCCTTTTGAAGGTTTATTATATTCCACCAGGTTTTGACGATCTTTGGTTTAATTCTTCAAGCTGGTGTGAGGTTTTGTTATAATCGCAGTTGAATTTTTAGTGGGGGTTTCTCTTTTTTGAAGGTTTAGACTCGGTATTGAATTAATAGGTTTTTTGTTGTGTAATTGTTGTATTCTGTTTGTTAGATTTTGGAAATGGGTGTTTGTTGTTGAAAGCAATTGGAATTGGGAAGGTGTTGAAAATATCTATTGTTTTGCTGGAGTTTTGGTTGATTGTTCTTGTTTGTGAACGCTATGCTTTGTAATCGAGTTGTGGACTGTTTGGTTGCTGGTTTTGTGGTGGTGTTGTTGAGTTGTAATGGCTTCACGTTTGCTACTGAGAGTGATTTGTTTTGTTTGAGAAGCATAAAGAATTCGTTTCAGGATCCTAATGAGTACTTAACATCATGGGATTTTAGCAACAGATCGGAGGGGGTTATCTGCAGATTTACTGGGATTATGTGTTGGCATCCTGATGAGAATAGGGTTTTAAGTATTACTTTGTCTAATATGGGGCTTAAGGGCCAATTCCCTACTGGGATTAAGAATTGCACTAGCTTAACTGGCTTGGACCTCTCCTTCAATCAGATGTCGGGTGAGATTCCTATGGATATCGGATCCATTGTTAAGTATGCTGCTACCCTAGATTTGTCGTCGAATGATTTTACTGGTCCTATCCCCAAAAGCATTGCTGATATTAGTTATCTGAATATTCTCAAGCTGGATCACAACCAGTTGTCCGGTCAGATCCCTCCGGAGCTTAGCTTGCTTGGACGATTGACAGAGTTTAGTGTAGCTAGTAATCTTTTGATTGGACCAGTTCCTAAGTTTGGTAGTAATCTGACAAATAAAGCTGATATGTATGCAAATAATCCTGGGCTGTGCGATGGTCCTTTGAAATCTTGCTCGTCGGCTTCGAATAATCCTCATACTTCAGTAATTGCTGGGGCAGCTATTGGGGGGGTTACGGTTGCTGCAGTTGGTGTAGGTATTGGTATGTTTTTCTATTTCCGTAGTGCCTCGATGAAGAAGAGGAAGAGGGATGATGACCCTGAAGGAAATAAGTGGGCAAGAAACATAAAGGGAGCAAAAGGAATCAAGGCAAGCTTTTATTCTTTTTATTTTTGTCAAATTCCTGGACTTGTGCCTGATTTTTGTTTTACCTTTCCTTTTCTTTTCGATACTTGTTCTGTTTCTCAAAGGTTCTACTACATTTATGCAGATTTCTGTTGTCGAGAAATCGGTACCGAAAATGAGTTTAAGTGACCTCATGAAAGCTACAAACAACTTCAGCAAAAACAGCATTATTGGATCAGGGAGAACTGGATGTATATACAGAGCAGTTTTTGAGGATGGAACTTCATTGATGGTTAAGAGGTTGCAAGAATCTCAGCGCACCGAGAAAGAGTTCTTATCCGAGATGGCTACCTTAGGCAGCGTAAAACATGCAAACTTAGTTCCGCTTTTAGGCTTCTGCATGGCTAAAAAAGAAAGGATTTTAGTCTATAAGGATATGCCGAATGGAACTCTCCATGATCAGCTACATCCTGAGGATGGCGATGTAAAACCAATGGAATGGTCTTTAAGACTGAAAATTGGGATAAGGGCAGCCAAGGGATTAGCTTGGCTTCATCATAACTGCAATCCGCGGATCATCCACCGAAACATAAGCTCAAAATGTATCTTGCTGGATGAAACGTTTGAACCAAAAATATCTGATTTTGGTCTTGCAAGGCTCATGAATCCAATTGATACTCATTTAAGTACTTTTGTGAATGGGGAGTTTGGAGATATAGGCTATGTGGCTCCTGAGTATTCCCGAACCCTGGTCGCAACTCCAAAAGGAGATGTTTACAGTTTTGGAGTTGTCCTTCTTGAGCTGGTGACAGGGGAGAAACCAACACATGTTTCAAAAGCACCTGAAGATTTCAAAGGGAATTTGGTCGAATGGATTACAAAATTGTCTGAAGAATCCAAGGTGCAGGAAGCGCTTGATGCTACCTTTGTTGGCAAGAATGTCGACGGTGAGCTTTTACAGTTTCTCAAAGTTGCACGAAGCTGTGTTGTGCCTACTGCAAAGGAAAGACCTACCATGTTTGAAGTATATCAGCTTCTAAGAGCCATAGGAGAAGGGTACAACTTCACTAGTGAAGATGAGATAATGATGCCTACAAACTCCGAATGCGAGACTGGCCTCGAGGAACTAATAGTCGCTCATTGAGTATAGGAAATTCGACATGAAAGGTACTACAATTAGGAAGAGACAATGACGATGATGATGCTACCAAAATTTGTTTACTGTTTGTTAGTATTATTACTGTACAATTATGTTATCATTCCCGACGTTTATATTCGTTAGTATTCATTGTTCTCTAATTTTTTGTCATAGAACATGTCATTGCAAACAAAAGTATGGAGGAGGATGGATAAAACTTGGCTGTCAAAGGAACTTTTCATAGCCGTTCAAGACATCTACTAATCCATGAGAGGTTTGTTATGTTTTTCTTTTATGGGTAAGATTAGTAAATCTTAGTTGGAAAATTTGCCTTTTCATATATAATACATTTTCTTTATATTTACAACTGATTTTTACTCTCTTCTTTCTTTCTTTCTTTTTTTCTTTTTTTGGATAGACTCTATTGTATGATATGAATGAATAAAGTTTCAGCTCATAATATTGATCTTGTACAGAATTGGGAATCATTTTCGCAATTTTTTTTGCACAGTTGATTATTAGTTCTTGTAAGAACATTTCAAGAATGAATTATGCAAGGAAGTCATATGTTAAAATTTTCTTTTATCTTGTAAAAGTAATATTTAATAACATTCTCGATGCCAAAATTGGATTTGGGATTTGTGTTTGGATTAATTTTCAAATGTTTAATTTTGAAAATTTTGAAGTGTTCGATACCCAATGGAAAGTACCTTTGAAACAAAATGGCTGTTTTAAAAACAATTTTTTCTCTAGTCCACAGAGACTATATATATTGAGAATACTTGGACAAAATCAAATTTGTCTTTGCAAGATATGTGTACTTTTTTTTTTTGCAATATTTGTATATGAGAATTGCTTTATAATTATATCTAATTTCATCCATGTCCACGTTTTCTTTTACAAAAGGTGTAATTTTTACTTGTTACTGTAATGAGTTTCCTATCTTGTATTAGACTAAATTTGTGTTTACTCACTAGAGTGAGTTTAACTCTAATTGACATGATCCATCATTCTAACGGTGGGAGGTTTGATTTTCATCTCTACAGTGGTGTGTACTAAAAGAAACGAACAGTAATTTGGGTGTAGTCGTAATGGAAATGAATCGGAAAGGGAATCGTTTGGAATCGTACCTGTGGACGTGTAGTTTCATTTTGAATGGAATGGAATTGAAGCATGTATGATTATTAATTTATTAGAATATTCTTTCAAATTTCTAATCAATTCAACGTAAAATTATACTACAAAAATTAATGTGATTATTTTCATTTTTATTTAGTTTTTTTATGATTTAAAGTTTTTTTTCTCACTATATTCGATATATAGTTTCACTTTTTATATCCATAAGAATCTCAATATTTTTTAAATTTATTTATGTATCCAAAAAAAATTATTTGCACGTTTTTAATACCTAAGTTTAAAGAACATAGACATTAAAAAAAAAAGGTTATCATAGAAAATGGTAGATGTTAATTTGAATGATGTCTCTAACTTTGAAAACTATGGATGGAAGATGATGGATGTAGTCATTACATTATTTCAAAAGTTGTAGTACCTTTAATCTTACCGTTCTAAAAAAAAATGTTCTTCATGTTTATCTCTTCTACTTCTCCGAAAGCGGTAATCGTTTAGGAGAAGGATTGATTTATGAAAGGATTGGTGTTATGATAATTCTAGTGTTATTATAGTATGTGTTTGAAGAAAGAATATGATAGGTAATTTTATGATAGTATGTGTTTGGGGGAAAGGATCATGTAAAGAAAATATATAATGTAGATTCAATACAAAAATTTATTTTATTAAATTATCTTACTTTTCTCAAACGTTGTTATTAACTTAGGTTATTGTGCGTCATTGATTAAACTCATGATCTCTTAGTTAGATATTGAAACTATGTCTCTCCTCTTGTACTGCTAAGCCGACATGATGGTTTTTGTACCTCTTGTAATTTCCACGGGTACAAATGTGAAGTCATAATTTTATTGAAAACAAAATTAATTTGAAGTATAAGTTTAGATTTCGAAAAAAAAAATTAACTAATATTTCCTAACTTATTTTTTCTAACAAGTCATATTCGTAAGTTATTTTTGCGAATTACATTTGTCCTATTTTATTATGCCTATCTAATTATTATTTTTGCAAAGTTCTTATTCTTATGTTACTTTTCATACTATTAATTTTTTTTCTAAGTTATTTTTGCGGAGTTCTTTAACAGAAGAAAAATTATTGACAGTTAATGACATCAAAGAAAATCATGAAAATTATACTAATATATTCATAAGAAAACTATTGCAATATATTCATTGAAAAATAATTAAGACAAAATTAAGATATAAATCTCAATTCAACGTATAAATCTCAACCTCAAATTCAGTTCTTGAAGCAATCTCATCCTTTCACTTATCTTCTCCCTTTTCACCTATTGATCAAAGTGTTTGTTTCACACACCTAACATAACTAAACAAGAAATTTCTCACTTCAAAACTAGAAATTTACCCTCTCAGCAAGGCTATGGCTATTTGTGGCTAATTGCCCTCTTCTAGCTCTCACATGAATATAACTTTCCTTAGGATCGGAGTCAACACTATTATTAGATTTCTCTTTAGTAGTTTGTATTCCAGTTGATTTTCCACGTGAATTCCCACCTAAATTTTTGCTCCATTTCTGCATTTTTCTCTTCTTCTGTACTGGAACAATCCTTACTTGAGTTAAATGGGAAAGTTGAATCAAGGCCTCGTTTTCTGACTTTACCATTTGGCGATCCTACAGATAGTGGTAAATTTTCTTGTGATGTTTGAGTAGTGTTTGTAGTTCCTCCATGTTTGTAATTTGAAGAACACCCACCAAGAATCTGCCCAGCAACACCAAACATTTCTGAAAAATTCCCACTACCGAAATTCTGAGGCTGGGAGAGGAAAACGAAAGGGTTTATTTACAATAACAATAACAAACTCAGGCGGAATGCTATATAATTACAAGAATGTCCTATCATTGTCTAGTGATCTATCTCTATATATGGGATAAAGAGTGATAGTGATCTATCACTTATTCAAAACTATCACAATTGTATATCAAGTTTTTAAAGTTCTTACTTTCCATTATATGCTTGCAAATAGATGAAGTTGAAGATGATTTGGAAACAACAAATTTAGAAACACCCAAAACACAATTGTTGGCAAACGTTTGATTCCTTTTCAAACTATATATTTATCCTATCTATTACACCGTTGTTGGCTGAGGTTTGAATCTTTTTCAAACTATATATTTATCACTATCTATTCGGGATAGATAATGATAGTCCTTTATTTCTATCTATCTAAGACATATAGAGAGATAATTAAAATGATGGTCCTCTATCACTTTCTTATCTTAAATTACAATACAAGTTGTTAAAAATTCTTACTTTCCATTATATTCTTGAGACAGAAGAAATTGAAGTTTAAGAAGATAAAAAAGGATAAAAAAAAAAGAAACATAGATAAACTTTACATTGCCTATTTGAGATAGAAAGTGATAGAACTCTATCATTGCTTATTTAAGATAGCTATAGACAAAGTAGATAGTGATAGAACTCTATAGACAAAGTAGATAGTGATAAAATTCAATTACAATTAGAACATCTTAATGACTTTTAAACTTAACTACTCTAATGACCTTTACAATTACAATTAGAACATTTTGATGAACTTTTAAATCCACCTATAGATGAAATTCTTTGTTTTCTAGGTCATCTAGTTTGATGTTTGACAATAGGGGGTAATGTTTTCATGCAATCATCTTCAACTCTACAATCCAAATGAACTCCAACAGATTGAACAGAATCATTGTATGTTGCTGATAATGTGTCTCAATAATAAAACTTAACAATGTATGAATAGGTATTTAAATTAAGCATTCGTAGAACAACAAGAGAACATGTGCATGCACATGAAATTTCCTCAAAGTTTCATACTTAACGACTGCATGATCTCAGGTCTAGATTCACTATGAATTGTTCATTTTCATCCATTACCTTGTATTAAGTGCCTTGTATTAAGTGTTGCTAATGGGATTAACCTAATAGATACGATAAGTAAGAGAAAAGTAATAAGTATAAATAAATATATTTGAGATAGATTGTTTTATGTGTCGATTCGATATAAACATAGGTAGAGTTCTATCTCTGTCTATCTCGAATAGACATAGATATATAGCTTATCCATGTCTATCTGAGATACACAACTAATACTTCTCAAGTACAATTGGAGTCCACTATAGTTAAGGGCGAAGTAGTGATTTTTGCTTTAAGACTTTTTTGCAATTATCTCAATCTTCTTCTTTTAGGTCTCAAAATTGTAAAAAGAATACGGTAAAAAAAGAGATAGGCAGTTGAATAACACACCTTAGAAAGAGAAAGTGTAATTTTATGAAAATCTAGTAAGAGAAACATTGGATTTTTCCTCCAATGAGTGTAGCCGACGTGGGTTGACTCTGGTGGTCTGTTTTCGGTCCTGAACAACGTGGGTGTTTCAGATTTGGCGTAGGTTTGGTTTCAATGAAAAAGGTGAAGAAGAAGGGTAACTTTGTAATTCTTTTATTATACAATGTGGACTTCAAACAATTTTTTTTATTGTATGGACGACTTCTCCCACACCAATCGTCAGGGTGAAGTTCTTCCAATCCACCCCGTCACACAAGGGTTTCAATGAAAAAGGTGAAGAAGAAGGGTAACTTTGTAATTTTTTTATTATACAATGTGGACTTCAAACAATTTTTTTTATTGTATGGACGGTAAATAGTTTAATATTTAAAAAATTATAAAAAATAGAACATTTGCCAAAATATTTATTCGTAATTATACGTCTGGAGGATTTATCCGTAGGACCATCCGTAATTAACAGAAGTAGGATCATCCGTAATTAACAGAAGTAGTCCAAAGGATTTATCCGTAGGACCATCCATATGGAAGGAAGGCGTCACAGGTCCTCAGTCCTATCCATATTAACCCGTCTGTCCTTCGGTCTTAAGACTCCTTCAAATTTCAGGCATATAACATTGCGTCTTTTTTTTTTTTGCCTTAAATTAATGTATAGGGCTTCCGAGAACATCGATAGTCGGACTCGTGAATTCCACTACCCCGCTTCATGGGCATCGACTTTTTCATTGATTTTATTCCCTTGTTCATTGATAGTTGAACAATAAAAATCAAGTAGATTTATTATATGAAGGGTAAATAGTTTATTTATTTTTTATTTTTGAAAAAACTACTTAATATTTTGTTAAATATTTATAAATTAACATAAAATGAACGTGGTCAGTTCAAAACCGCCCATTAAATTGAAAAAATCCAAAAGTGACGTCATTAACCAAGTAAATGGAGGGCAAGATCGTCAATTTAAATTTGAATTGGTCAAATTCGGTTAACAAGCAGATGCAAAATTTAATACACAAAACTCAATAATTTAAAGCTATTTAAATCATTCAGCTGCTTCAATTCATTTCTTATCATTTTAAAGCTCTCGTTTTCTTTTTAAATTTTCCTTTTATTATAATATAAAGATCTTTGCTGACCCAAAAACTAATATATATATAGAAAAAATAGTAATTAATTAGTGAGCTACTACTCAATTCTTAGTTAATATAAGAGACATGTGAGCTTACATCAAGCCCATGAAGAAACTACTAAAACTCAACTTCTATAACAAAGTTAGATTGTATCTCCCCCCTTACTCATTCTACCCATTAGTGATACCAAATCTACTTCAGCTGGTTAGCCAAACAGGAGCATAATCATAAGAAAAGCAATTAATATGGATTCATTACACTAAGTGGAGATTAATTCAAACCTACCATTTTTACCACCACGAATGCATGAATTACAAATATGCATTAAAAAGAAAAGAAAAATCCTATTAATAGTTAACTAAAGAATATAAAGAGATTAGAAATAATTTATGAATGTTCATGTAAATGTGGTGATAGAAACAGTTGATTTTTTTTGTTTTATAAAGGTGATTCAATGTTGAAGATCAAAGGCAAAGTTCAAGCTTTGAGCTCTGTTTTCACCCTCAATTCTTGGAATTTAATCCCAAAACCCAGATTCAATTTCAAGTTCCAAAGATTGTTTTACATGGATGCCAATTCCAGTTCCAATCCCAATTCCAATTCTTCTCCTTCGAGGACTATTTCTGTTTTCTCCACCATTCCTCTGCCTCCTAGTTCCGACGCCGTCAATGGCTCCGGCAGTTCCACTTCGTCTCGGAAACCCATCAACCTCTGGCCTGGGATGCACCATTCACCGGTCACTGCTGCTCTTTGGGATGCTAGGTCCAGTATCTTTGAGAGGTTGCTTGATCCTCCTAAAGATGCGCCACCGCAGAGCGAATTGCTTACCAAAACTCCTTCTCAGAGTCGGACTATTGTGATTTATAATTTCTCTTCTGATTTTATTCTGAGAGAGCAGTATCGTGATCCGTGGAATGAGGTCAGAATCGGAAAGTTGCTTGAAGATCTTGATGCCTTGGCTGGTACCATCTCCGTTAGAGTATGGCGCTTTCTTTTTTCTTTTGTTTTTCCATGCTGAAATTGATAATGGATATGTGATGATTCTTTGGACTTAATCGCTTATTGCATGCAATTGCTTAAGCCTAGTTCTTCTTTTAACTGTTCGCCCTAATTCTGTTGTTTCCCCCCCTTTTGCAATCTTCATTTCCAGGAGCATTTGTAAAGAATTTGAAAGTGTCTTTTGGCCTGATTGAAAATTTTCGACTCTGTGAAATGGTTTCATCTGTTATGATTTTCACATTTCATAAAGTTAAGAAGGAATTCAAATTTATTACTGTTTAGATGGGGCAGTGATATTTGAATCATGATGAGGTAGGGATATCTCAATCAGTAAATTAGAAAAAGTTAGAGATACTTTAGCTGCTAATCATATGTGACAATCATTTTCAGCAACTTGGTGGTTTAAATTTCTTTAAATTGAAGTTAGGTGGAACTTTTTAAGCTGTTTTTACCGAGATATACGAGTGAGCAAGAAAAATGAATTGGCCTTTGGTATTTGGTAAAGGGTTTCTGCACTATGAATCTATCAAATTACTTTCCCTCTTAAGAAATTGTTTGTTCTGGTTTCCTCTTTGTCAGCACTGTTCCGATGATGATAGCACGACAAGACCACTTTTGCTAGTGACTGCCTCTGTTGACAGAATTGTTCTAAAGAAGCCAATTAGTGTTGATGCTGATTTGAAAATAGTTGGTTCAGTCATATGGGTTGGGCGATCCTCTATTGAGGTTCAGTTAGACATGATCCAAGGCACAAAAGGTATGGATTATGAAACATGGTGAATCAATAACCATTCTTTCTGTTTGAAAATTATAGTCCTAAAACCTCTCTCGTTTAAGAAATGATCTTCAAATTTCCACCTGGTTCATTGGGGCGACTCTGCTTTAATGTGTTCTCTAAGAATAACTTACTGTGAACTTTGAGAGTCTGATAAACAGTGAAACAAAAGAAAAGTGGGCAATCTTTAGTTATTGTGATATTGACATTGCAGTACAGACCTTAGTTGTCTTTCCAGCTTGCTAACTGTCATATTTAGTTGGAATGCTACTGATTTATAAAAGAGTGAGAAAACTCCAAACAGTCAGAATTTTGATTAAAATTGAAGCCTTTTTGCTTCATGGTAATGTAGAGTTCACTATCATTGTGTTTGCATTCTCTTCAAAGAGTCTTTTCGACTTCATCTTCCAGTCATTAGGAATTGACTTTGACGCAAACTTTGAAACATGAATCTTGGGCTACCGTCTATGATATACAAAACTTTTTCATTAGTTATAACGTCATTTTCTATCTCAATCATTTGATTTTTCTGAAAGGTGTCCACACTACTGACTATCACAGTTGCTTAACTCATTATCGTCTATTAAGGTCTGTTTACCATCTACAAACAGTTCTGAATTTCCACTTCTAAGTGAAACTCAAAGAACAAGAGATGATGTTACCATCTACTTTCAAAATGGAGGGCTCTTTACTGTCCTCCAAGAAGCAACAATAGAATCTTATATCACATTGATAGTTTTCAAGAATCTCCTCTTACTTCCGAAATAAAATGTGTGCCGAACCTCAAATAGTAATAATAAGGACATGATTTTATTTTTTGGACTCCAGTTTAGAGAGATGTTTTGTGAGACATCTTCTTGCTTTGTTTCTGGTGGGAATGCCAACTACCTATTAGCTACTAAATTGATGGGAAATGACGTAATTTCATCATTAATCTTACCTCTTTAGTGCTTCTGCAGATTGCTCAAACAAGTCAGACTCAGTTGCTCTGACAGCAAACTTCATATTTGTGGCACGCGACTCTCAGACTGGGAAAGCTGCTTTAGTTAACAGGCTTTTGCCCGAAACTGAGGAAGAAAAATTACTTTTTGAGGGAGCAGAAGCCAGGAGTAACTTGAGGAAAAGGAAGAATAGAGGTGATATGTGGGCGTTGGAAAATGGGTACATAAAAAGAATTGATGCTTTACTAGCAGAGGGAAGAATCTTCTGTGACATGCCAGCCCTGGCAGACAGAGACAGCATTCTTCTCAGGGATACTCGCCTTGAAAACTCTTTGATTTGTCAACCACAACAAAGAAACATACATGGTAGGATCTTTGGAGGGTTTCTTATGCAACGAGCATTTGAGTTGGCTTTCTCAACAGCATATGTATTTGCCGGAATGGTGCCTTACTTTTTTGAAGTTGATCACGTTGATTTCTTAAAACCTGTGAGTGGGCATCTCTTTTAACTCTTGCATAGGAATAAGGTTTCTTGGTATAAGTAGCCACTTCTGTTTATCTTTTCTCTTCAGTAGAAAGGAAACAAATATGTCAATAGTAACATGTTGGTTGTTTTGATGTGCAGGTGGATGTCGGTGACTTTCTACGTTTCACGTCATGTGTTCTTTACACGGAAGTTGACAATCCAGATCAGCCATTGATCAACGTTGAAGTCGTTGCCCACGTCACTAGGCCCGAGATCAGGTCTAGCGAGGTAAAGACCCTGTACTGTATACTCTAAAATTATACAAAATATCTATGGTTTAAATGCAATTTGTCTTTGCATTCATGTTATGTTAATTTAACATTTCAAATATTTCGTCTTGGTCTCTAAACATATGTGGAAATCTGTTTTGGTCCTCGTCGTTACATTTTACATAGCATCCAATACTAATTTAAGACTACGTATATCCAAACACGACAGCAAACCGATAACATATAGCTCAAAACATGTAGACATGTGGTGCCTCAATAGATTGTTCTGAAAACGAGGTACTACAGTAGATTGTTTGAAAATATAAGCTCAAAATTTGAGCATAGCATAAAAGTTTTTCACACATAAAAAACATTTGTCCCGTGGAAATGTCCCAAATGGCAAGGTCGATTTTGATAATAACTGTTAAGTGTAAATATACGTAAAAATGAAGTCAAATGAGCGTTTCTACGTTAGTTTTGTTACTAATTGGGTGCTGATGCAGGTCTCGAACACATTCTATTTCACTTTCACTGTGCGTCCAGAGGCAAAAGCTAATGGGAAAGGATTCAGACTTCGCAGTGTTGTTCCCGCAACGGAAGAAGAAGCTCGTCGTATCATCGAGCGCATGGATGCCGAAAAAGATGCTAAGGGACTTGAGCAAGGAATCTGAATCAGGTCAGGCTCAAGCAGCCAACACAGTTTGTCTTCGTTTAAGAAAATCTTGTTGGATCCTTATATTGAAAAGCGGTTAAGTTGTAGAAAACCAACTTTGTAGAATATTTGTGAAAGAAAGTAATCCCATTCAATTGGTATGAGGGTGAGTATTGCTTATGGTCACATTTACTTCTTGAGGGAGAAGAGCAATCAATATTGATTGTTTGATGTTTAGGAATAAGCCAACCAAGACAGTAACCCTACTTCACAACTCCTATGACCAAACACACTAACAATTTGTTGAGGTTTAACCGAGCCACGGCGAGGTATGTTTCACTCCATTTATAATATTCTCGAAGGTTAAATAAACTAAAATAACAATAAGATAAATAAAAATAAATATGAATCTAGACTCTAAACTCTCGGGTTAAATCAATTTAGATCTTACTTCTGTAAATATTTTACAAACAATACGTGAAACTTTGTAATTCTATCAATTAAGCTATTAAATTTTCATAAATAAATCAATTTAGTCTTGTAGTAAAAATTTTTTTTTAGAATTGTGAATGCATTTACTCTAATTATCTATTTTATAATACCGACATTTGAATTAGTCTTTACATATTTGAGAATTAATGCATTCATGAATTACTTATCTGGTATAAATTCGTAGATTCAATTTACAAATCAAGAAACTCAAAGAAGAACTATCTTTTCCTACATTGTTAAATATGTGAGTTACTTCACTCGATATTTTTCTTAATAGTTATCTGGACAAACAACTCCTATCAAGTATAACTATGTAAGAACGTATCCTTAAACATCTTCAAATGCCTCGATGAATGACTCCAATTGTGATTGAAGTGTTGGATATTATTCCAATTTTGTGAAATAGTGAAAAATAGATTAATTCAATATATGTAAACTTAATTGATTGTTACTTGATCCAATTAATTCAATATATGTAAATTTAATTAATTCAAGTTTGAAATTTAAATTGATATATTTGAAGATTTAAGATTAAAATTGATACAATAAAAATGGTGTTTGTCCCAATTTGTTTTTGGTGGAATGAGTTATTATAACTCACTCAATGTTTGAGTTTCTCATCATAATAGTTAGAAGTTTTCAATTCTTATACCATACACTTAGCCATCCTAAAATAATTTTAAAACATTGTTTGGCTATAATGTTTACTATTTTATAATAAACAACTCTCGTTTTCATAATTTAGATTAAAATACTAAAACAATTTGAAAACACTGTTTGGCTATACTATTCACTATTTTATAATCACCATCTCTTATTTTTTATAACTTAGACTAAAATAGTTTGTACGTAACACAAACTATTATAACTATGACTTACAATCCATTAACTACAATAACTACGATTATAACAACAAACTCTAAATTTGTTTCTGTTGGGATTTATGTCATAAAACTCGTAGATTGTAAATATAATTCATTTACCGTTATTAATAAAGCGTTGTTATTGTAATACTTGTTATTGATTAAATTATTAGTTTTGTCTTAATAACCCAAATCTAATAAACTAACATCATAAACTGTTTAATGAGTTTTGAACCGTATGTAGAGACATACAAGAATCAATGTTCAAAATCAACTTAAAGAGTCTATAGTCTAGGAATAAGGCTGGGTACCTTATCCTGGTAACACTATTGATACGACTTACTTTGTATTTGATACAAACGCAATGATTCATCGCGTTAGTGTAGTTAATATGCGAGTGGGGGTATCCTATGCAATGAGTTTGCATAAGACTTAACCGCGAAATAGTAACCACTAGATGTAACTCCGTTAACTAGTTAGGTTTCTATTTAACTAGGATGACCTAGGTAACTTAGTCTTAATCTTGAGTGTGTTATGAACTCATGTTCACGAGGGATTGTCCTTTGATTTGTACAGGTGAGAGTGGCCAGATCACCGACTCAATAAGCTTATCATTTTTGGGACAAGACCGAGTGGGGTGCTTGAAACATAATTACACAAGATCATGAAATTCACTCTTTTCCTACTTTATGGTAAGTAGATGAGTGTTCCCTTAAATGGTGTCTTCAGGTCTTGAACAAAGGGCGCTACTGTCTCTATGACACGAGAGGGGTTTTTGTTTATTGGTAGGACCATAAACAAGTTGTTTATTGGAGGAGCACTGGTATTTAAGGATTAGAGGTAACCCAGAGGTAAAATGGTAAATTGACCCAGCTGATGTTATGAACACTCGAGAAGGACTAACTTACTATTATTGGTCTATATCAGTGGACACAAAAATATATCTACAGTGAGAAGAGTTCAGTTGTGAGTCTTTAGTGGAGTGTACACACAGTTAACAAATATTGATTAATGTGGTTAATGAGTTTAGCCAATTAATCTCAGATCGTTGTAGTTTCTGATATGTAGGTCCATTAGGTCCCCTTCCTAGCTCGTAAAGTGTAATGAGATTTATTTATATTGGTTGTAATTTGAAATTTTCAAATTTACTTTGGGAATTAGTTTAATGTATAGTGATACATTATAATATAAAGTTTGTGAAACTTTATTATATAAATTAATTTTGAATCAATTTTGGATATGATTCAAAATTAATTTATGAGAGATAAAATATTTGAATGAGTTCAAATACTAATTTAATATGAATTTATGAGAGAAGCTTATATTTGAATATGATTCAAATTTAATTTAAGTTAAATATAAGATATTTAACTTAGCTATTAATTAATTGGAGAATTAATTAATAATTTAGTTTGATTTAATTAAATTTATAAAATAATATCGTTGAGATATTCATTCAAATAAGATTTGAATGAAATATTAATTAAATATAATTTAATTAATTATATTAATATAAATGTATAAGATATTAAGAATATTATGATTCTCTTATATTCCTTTTCCTATTCTAAGAAGGAAAGAGAGCTATAAACATATTGAAGAATACAGTTTTCTTTAACAAAATTTATTAAGAAAAAATTAATCTCACCCTACAGGATAGGAAGGTCTCCGAGTGGTGCCCAATTCGGTGATTTGTAGATTCAGAGATTGAAAGTAAGTTTTCTGTATCTTTTAATTTAAAAGCACACTTAGAGTTTATTTAGAATTATAATTCTAAAATTTTGCTAATGTACCATTATTTTAATATTTTTAAATTAATTTGAGTAATGGTTTTTTAAATTCTTCTGCTATCATAGGGCTTTTATCCCTTCAATTGGTATCAGAGCCATCTCAAATTTTAATTGGAAATTTTAAAATTTGCATTGGTTTATGTGAGATTTATTTTTGCATCATGAATGTGGTTTGTAAGATAGATGTTAATAGGACATTTTAATTTTATAATCGAGTATGTAAGTTTGTGTCCTTCGATGGGATTCACTTTATTTCAGTCTATTTTGCTATTTAATTTTATTATCGTTTCAACACGTGAATTAGAAGATTAAAAAAATTAGTATATTTAATTTTAGGAAAAATTGTTTTCTATTTTATTTTATTTTGTTAGGCGAGAGTTCAAGATATAAAAATGGAAATTATTTTAAATAACAAAACTTCTTTAAATGTGTACGGATATATACCGTAATAGACTACTATTTGTATTTGTCATGATACAAATAAACATAGATGATAATTTATCGTAATTCATTCTAGTATTTTGTTATATTTTATATTTTAACTCATTTTACTCTATTTTCTAAAAGAGAAGAAAATTAGTCTTTTTTAATTGACACAAATCATCTACTTTTTCATATATAACAAAACGAACTAAATTTTTATAAAATATCACAAATTATCTATAATAAATTGTAATAGATCAAGGGTTCGTTTGGATTATCTTTAAAAAAAATGTTTATTTGAGAATACATTTTCTAAAAACATTTTTTTCTTTGTAAAAGTGAGTAAAATCTAAACACTTACCTGTTTGGTTTAACCTATTTATAAACGTTGATATGCAAAAATGTACTGTTTGGTTTGTTAGATTACCGTAAAAAGTTATTAAACCTTGTGAATTAATTTTGTAACGAAATACACATTTTAAATCTTTTTTCAAAAATATTTTTTAAATTGAATCGCAAGTTTTTATTATTATTATTGGTTAAATACATAAGTATATGAAACTATTATGAATCTGAATGTGTTCACATTTTCCTATATTTGTAAAAGAAAGACATTGCCGTAAAGGACGAGTCGGAACTCTTGTGAAGCTTGTGCGGTTCGTTCTTGAAGAGACCGGCGAGAGGCCAAAATGTTGAGAACTCGATTGTTTTGGTTCAGTTTAGGATTCGCGACAACAGCTGCTTCCATTTCCCATTTCGTCTGGAGAGATCTATTGGCTTATCGATGTGCTCTTTCATCTGATGCAAGTTTTGTTTCCACCCTTCAATTTTTCGCCTACTTTCACTTTCCATGAAGGTTTTCTGATCCTTGATTTTTTCCCCTCTCTTGATACAGATGGAGCGGAGTTTTGATGCCCTGGAAGCTAGAATCTCGAATCTCGAGTCCGCTCGAAACCGGAATTCGGTTTCATCTGCTGAGGTATTTCTCTTATTGTGTTACTGATGGAGCTTGAAACGTAAATACAGAGCTGTTGGTTTTTATGTGCAATGTGTTTATATCTTTTGCTGATGCAAAATTGAGACGGAGAAAAGAGTCGGACTTTCAACCATGGTAAATTTATTTTATTTTTTGTTTAGAGGGTAAAATGTGACGTGCAAAATAAAGGGAAATCTGTAAACTGGTGTAGTTCTTGCAATACACTCCAGTGCTTAAGTTATAGACTGGAAAAGGGTAGAAGCTCTAGGATTTGAGAGTGAGACCTTACTCAAAGCTATAACGATCTAATTATTAATAGAAGACTTAGGTTATCCTCTATAGAGTTTCGAAGGTAATTCTTTATCTTCTCGAGTTGGGGCGTGGCGGATGCATTGGCCATTTTCCTAGGGCCAAGTTTGAGCACCTTCCTAAAGGCATATTTTGGTCCTGGCACGGTGTCATTGGGTTGGCTCACGCTCGCATATGCCTCGTTAGGCATTTTGTTAGGCTCCGTCAAGCACATCACCTTGGGCCAATGGTCCTAGGGTGCTACTGTTGATAAGAATCACGTTAATGTCCTTGGCTCTGTTGCTTATGTTCTTGTTTTATGTCGATGGTACTCTTTGATTCAAAATCAACCATAACACTTTGTTCTAATTGTTTTTACGTGGATCAATTATTCTTAAAGCAGAAGAAAAATAAACCCTTTATTGATTTTATTAGAGATGAAGTAGAGCATATAAATAGCCAATTATTATAACTGTTTTAATAACAGAAATATACTAGTGTAACAACAATGATGCTGACTTAAAACTAACTGAGTTGGTTAACTCTAATATTCTTCAACAATTTTCACGAACTGAACTTTACCACATTTGGTTATGCTTAACTCTGGGGATTTTAAATTTTGGGTAGGAAGTCACATATTTTTTGGGGTAAAAGTAACCACTTTCATTGAAAAAATAGGTAGGAAGTCACTATGGTCTAGACCTATTCCCTTTAAAGTCTTTTGCTACGTGCATTAGTGCTGACATAGGTGAATCCGTGGTCTGATTATTAAGTATAATCACTGTCATTGAAAAAATAGGTAGGAAGTCACTATGGTCTAAACCTATTCCCTTTAAAGTCTCTTGCTACGTGCATTAGCGCTGACATTATTAGGTGAATCCGTGGTCTGATTATTAAGTATACTCTGTGAAAGTCCATCAATTTTAGTAATGCAATTACTTTCATGAATATAAATGGGATAGCTAGGAAATATTTTGGTGACTGGATAAACTTGTATTGGTTGCAAACATGATTTGAAATATTTTGGTGACTGGATAAACTTGTATTGGTTGCAAACATGATTTGATGTCTTCCAAAATTGGGCAGAGATAGGATCAGTAAATATCTATTTGTCTCTGCCTTCTTATTATAATATATCAGCTCTCTCTTTGGTAGTTTGTTAACGTTTATCATGGGAAAAACTGTAATTTCAAAATTTCAGAAGGATTTTAGACAATTTGAATAGCCAATAAAGCATGAATGTTGAGATTGATAACACTAAATCATTGAGGCAATGTTCCTTTATCTCCGTTAAATCCTTTTTAAACTATTGAGACCTACTTTTCAATTGCTGAAGGGTGTGCTATTGTTGATTAACGTTTCATGAATGTTAGTGAACTTTTTAAGAATCAAGTCAGATTTGGCTCAAAGTGGTTCCTAGAATATAACGGAGAAAGGAGGGCAAAATGAGTCTCTGTGGAATTAAGAGGGAAACAACCGTAATTGATGTTGAACTACCGTCAAAGATCTCGCTCATTCATTGGCAGTGAAATGTCAAGATCTTTTTGCTTTGCTGGTGGTTAAGATGACGATTGTTTTCAATTAATAGCATGAGCACTCAGACGTGTTGGAATAATGTGGCTAGAAGAAAGTTAATCAATGTTGAATTTTATGAGCTTATTGAGCTATTAAAGTAAAGTTACTAAAAGAATACACACACGTTGGGTCTGGAAATTATGAGATACTGAGAAAATACGATAGTTACACCTTTTGTTTCTTTCTTGATGAAATCAAGGGTATACTTTTAAAATCAAATCGATGACTACTTGGCTTGTACCAGCTTGGCAGCTTCCTTGTGGGAATCATGTGTTTTTGTGGGATTAAAACTAAGTGGGCGTACCGAGATTTTGAGCGTGTATATGATATTACTAGGTCCCAACTAATCAATGGAAGAAGGAGAAATATGCCTGGAGTTAGAAAACAGAAATCCTTTGTTGGCTACACACTACCACCATTAGCTATACCAAGCCTTAACAAGGACTCTGTGGTTGAAATTCACATGACGAGGGATAAGTAGTGGTTTAATGCAGGATAACTGACCACTTTCAATTCAAATTCCTACTAATCAAGTTAGACATAAGACCATCTACATGAAAAAATTGATGACGTATGGATATGGTGTTTTTTATTTGCTGGGGAGAGAGTTTTGACTTTTGATTGAAAAGGATTGTGTATCTCCTAGTTGAAGAATACTATGTGTTACTTTTTGGGTCATTGAATACTCAATTTTATTTTGAGCGAGATCCTAAAATTTATGTTACTGATATTCTGTAAAGCATAGTCCACATATATATTCTCCTTCGTTATTCTTCATTCACATGCATTTTTTTGCAATATCTTTAGTCTTGCTTTTATATAATTTAGTGTTGTGTTCCGATAAGGGGTTATTGCATTCTTTGCAAAGTCTTTGGTTGAATTTTTTCGCGATCAGTTTTGTTTCTGTTCCTCTAAGTAAGTCCGAGACAGACTAGTCTTTTTCTCACAGCATTTCCTCTTTCCATATGGCAGGCCAATGACTGATTGTTGGTGGAGCTCGTTATTTAGGTATGAGTTGGCTTGAATTATAATTTAAATTCATAAACTGTTTCATGCTATGGTTGACAGTCAGATTTATTGCACAGAAGTAATGAGATTGTGATGCATCCTGAATTTTTTTTGAACTAATAAATGAAGCTTGATTGTTTCTACTTGTAAAGTGTTAATAAACTTTTGGTTACATCAATAAGAAACGAGATATTTTGTTTGTTTGTTTTTTTTAAAGAAATTTTTGATAGATTTGATGGTTCCTTTATCAAGATATTTACTCAGAGTAGGGGAGTACAAGAACTTGTGTTTCACTTGTGAAAAAAAGCAAATCAAGGGTGCCTCAACCCCTCCATGTCTTCCTTATTTTGTCTGATGAAATTAAGGACACAACACACAAAAAATACCTATAACTTTCTTGCATTTTTCTAGTGTGTGGCTAAGAAAAAAATCCTCTAGCCTCGTGTCTTTCCTGAAAGTGCTACAGTATGTTAGTTGCCTTGCATTTTAAGAAACACTAATCAGAACATTGACAATTCCAGCCTTCTAATTTGCTGAGTTCATGATTGTATGATTTCTAGTTGCAGAAATAATAGGATTACTGTATGGTTATTGGAAGGGGCATATTAGTAATTAGCTATAAGTTTGTTTGGGCTTTTAATTATAATAAATAGAGGGAGTGAGTTGGGAGCAAAGTGTGGATCATTTTGGTAAGATTTTCATGGTGGGAATTTAGGGAGATGGATAGCCCTCTCGAAAGGCTATGTTATTGTAATTTCTTCATTGTTATTACAATATATATTTCTATAATTTAAGAGGTGTTTGACGCACATAGTGTAGTTGATAATAATTATTTGTGGAGTTAAAACATTTGTCTTTGGAACGTAGAGTAGAGTTGATAAGATCATAAAGTATGTGTTAGAGGTGAAAAGTAGAGTTGATTAGATCATAAAGTATGTGTTCAACGTATGTGTTCATTGTTATTACAATATATATTTCTATAATTTAAGAGGTGTTTGACGCACATAGTGTAGTTGATAATAATTATTTGTGGAGTTAAAACATTTGTCTTTGGAACGTAGAGTAGAGTTGATTAGATCATAAAGTATGTGTTAGAGGTGAAAAGTAGAGTTGATTAGATCATAAAGTATGTGTTCAACGTATGTGTTAATAGTGCTGAGTTGAGTTGGAATGAGTTGATAATAACCAACACAACAACTAAGGGGTGTTTCAGATACATTTTTAAGTTTAATTTAAAATACAAGTCACTTTGAAAAAAAATTAAAGTGTTTGACAACCACTGTATTAAGCAGTTTTGCTCATAATGCAATTGAAAGGGACTTGAGGTGATGGCAACTTTTAGTCCGTGAACTAAACAACCTCTTGGCCAAGTAGCCATTCTGGTCAACACATGCTTGAGTGCTCTTGTTGAAATTCTATCAGATTTATCCATGTATCATTTATCATCCACGTGCTTTGCAATTTGGTTTCGGGCTATTCCCATGATGGCAACCATTTGTTCAGTTTTTGCCTAACATTTTGTATTTTTTTCCTTCTCTCTTACCTATGTTCTCAGTTTAGCACACAGAAGGGAAGCAATCTCATGAGGTGTATTGTTGGTGGGATTTTGTACCAATATTTATGCAGGAGGATGAAACCCCATGCAAAAGGTGTAACTCCCTTTATTTTATTTTCTTCTTTTTTTCCCTCAATAAAAATGGAGAATTTTGTATAAAAAAAAGTGGACTTCAATTTTTACACAATTATCCTACTTGAATCCTTATTGGTTGTTGGAATTAAATCGTTAAAGACCGAGGATTGGGAACTTTCATTGCATTTGTGTGGACGATGTCAGAGTAGAAACGTCAAATAAAGTGGTGTATTTATTTATTATAAGCATAATAAACATTGAAATCCTTTTAATGTTAGACCTAAACTGGTTCTGTAGGGTGTAATACAATGAAGTTTAGATGTTTTCAGAATGAAATATTCAGATTCCAAAGAACTTTGGATGATCATCTTCTTCCATTCTCTTTAGAAAAATTGAGAAAAACTTTAACAAATTAAACCCAACAAGACAGACACTAATTGATCATACAAAATGCAATTGTAATAAACTGCATGGTTCAAGTGGTTAATCGAATAAAATGTTTTGAGTCTAAATTTTGCATGGTTTGTACAATTTTAGGGCCTTCCAAAAGGTAAAGTATTAGAAATATAATACATCACAGATTTATACATATCCCAACAGACAAATAACATAACATTAACAAAGTATGTGTTATGTTCAAAAGAGATTAATTAAGCACTTAGATATTGCCTACTTGAATCAGCGAACTCGAAAATCCTGGCTTTGGGCTCATATGCTGGCAAGCTCACATATTTGGGACATGAAGATCTAGAAGAGATGATCCCATTCTGTGAGTGACTCTCAGCACAATCACGAGGCTGCAATAAAAGAAAACATTTGAGGAACTCCAAAGACATCCAATAAACATCATCTGTAACCCTAATCTTTCTATTTCGTTTAAGATGGATGAATTTTAAAAGGTAATGATCTAATGAAGAAAAATTCGATTCAAGGATTTATTAGACAATAGCACTTTTTGAAAGATCGAAAACCAAATGGATACATTCTAAAAGTTCAGAGACTAAACTAGTAATTTAACCTTGATACCAATACAATAACCATTAAGCATAAACATAGGAAAATGTTCAAAGTCCAGTTCAATTTGGTTTGGAGGCTTTCATGCAGTTCTTTCAGTTAAGGAATTAAATTTGGAACCTAATTCACAAATGAAAGAACAAACCTTGAAGTCCTTGTAGAAACATAAATAAAGTTCCTCCACTGCACCCTTTTTACATCCGAATGAAGGGGTGGCATGAAAAGCATTCTGAATTGCTGAAATGATTCCTCCCAGTGGATATTTCTCAGTATTTGAAGGTAAATATCCAGCATCATTCAGAACTTTCTGTGAGATAAGATGTTCATCAGTAACCAAACCGATTCCAAGGTAAACTAATATAATAAAGTAGTTTTAAAAACACTATCAAAAAAAGAAACAATGGGTAGAAGTATTTATAAGCTTTTGAAATATCAAACGGCCTAATTATTTCAATTTCCATAGATATATCATATATTTCAGCAGTCGAATAATTAAATTTTAATCTCTTTGAGTTCAATAATGGAGTGACCTTTGGAATAGTATGAGCCTGAGGTTCCTAATTCACGCGGCTATGACCCCATAGTTTATGTTCTTGCGTCCTATTAACCTAGAAAACCCCAAATACATATCTGATTGTTCTCAATTAATTAAATTATTCTCCGCACTCTAGTATGCCATTAACCAAAAAACTGATATACAAAGGAAAGCTATCAGAAACATAACATTTATCAAATAAGAGAAATAAAACCAACAATAGCAAGCCAAAGTGGAACTAAACAGCAAGCAGCCTAGTCTGATCTACTGATTTTAGAGCCAATGTAGAAGGGTAGCATCATTCCAGAACTTACTGTGACATTATATTTGAAATAGACGTTGAGAGTAGTTAAAAAGTAGTTGTATTCATCATGAGCTACTGGATAAGAACAAGTTCCATGCTTCTCTGCGCGTCATAGAAATATGATATGAGAAGACCAAAGCATGGGAAGTACATTAAATATGCTTCGATTCTAACATTGACATCAAAACAATAATATGAGCATATCAAACTATTTCTTGTGTCTTAAAAATGTAGTAAGTTACCAAAAAGACACATTGTCAGACTCACATCCAATCAAGAACGAACTCTATGCAGTCATGCAGATAATGAAAGCCAACATCAAAGTTGAGAAGCATTGGCCCAAGGTATATGATAGAAAAATAAATTTTTGTATGGGATATCATTGTGCAATGCATAGAACACATATGGCCGTGATGTGAAAGCCTCTAGAAATAAATATTTGTTTATGGGATATCATTATGCAATGCATATAACATATATGGCCATGAAGTGAACACCCTTAGAAATGAATATACTAGTCCACTATTGTGACAAACTAATATTTTAGAGAGTGCAAAAGTGAAATCTAGAGAGCTGCCTTTAGCCAATCAGAAAAATTCAATAAAGGAAGTAAAGCTTTAACCTCAATGCATTATAGAATTAAAAATTATAGTATCCGAGTGAGAGAAGCCAAGGATTATTACCCCACTATCAAATGCAGTAGCCAATTCAGTCATCACGGGAACAAGAAATGGGAGAAAAAAAGAACCATCAGTTAAAACATGGGTATCATCAGTGCAAATTTACACCAAATATGTCTTGTATAAGTGATAGTCACCTCATGAGCCCAAAATGATCCCTTCGAACCATGGCAAGTTGAAGGTGAACTACAACTAAGAGATGGCCAATATTTCTTCAGGGGATCAAGTAAGGTAAGAATCTGCAAAAGATTAAAAGATGCAGGATGTTACAAAAATGACTTATCAATTACAAGAACAAATTCAACAGAACAATGATCAATATAAAACCAACAGTAACATATGAAAATCAGGCTGAAATTGTTTTGTTTTAGCTCTTCAACTTGCACTAATGCTTTACCATAAGATACATGGGTTTCTTGGTTCAAGCTTTTGAGGATAAGCCTAGCATGGTTACACATATTTAAACATTCGAAGACATACGGCTACCTAGATCCAATTTTTGTACAGATTATATATCTTCGGATATCAACGGCCTAATTTTAATAACAACGTACCTCCTTCTCATCAAAAATTTTTCCATTGCAACATGCAGGCCATGTTCCATCATTGTAATCAGGCCATAACCCATCTATCACACAAGCAAGAGAATATAAATTTTGAGGTCTACATACATCAAACTATTTTAACTGATATCAGTACATGAGCATGCTCAACTTTATTTTATTCATCAAATATTGAATCATTTACAGAAACGTCAATTTGATTATAGAGTTTTTCAAATATCGTGTTGTAGGGCATTGCACCATTAGAAAATTGTCTTCAGCTTCTTCAAAAATCACATGTTTACTGCTTGTTTCACTCACTGTCAAATGTAATGTCATAAATTGAAAAATATTTTGAAAATGAGAATGATTGAGATGCATGAAGATATTAAAATCGTGTGTATTCTTAAAATGTATTGTTGTCGTATCTATATATCGCCATTCTGTGTCAGGTTGTTTGTGCTTCTTAGTTTGGAATTGTAAAAGCAACGCAATCGTATCTTCAACTTACGAATTGTAAAGTCACCAAAAGCACCAGATCTACCATAGAAGAGAGAAAATGAATGTAAGTTTGTGAACAATGAAAAAGAACATCCACAGTATTTAGAACTCTCAAAAATATGAAATACAAGTTACAACAGATAGACAAAACTTTAAATTCTTATTCTATCAATGGTCTCTAGTAACCTTTTTCTTAGCAACTTTTTGGTGTCATCCCTGTTATTCCTTGCCTAATGGCAAAAACATGAAACGCAGATGTTGGTGCGAAAGGATGCTCAAATTTAATAAATCCATGAAAGGTTATTGGACAGCTACTACAACTTAAATGTATTAAACAGACTTACATTCAATAACCAACAAGAGAGATATTTTTATTACATTCAATAAAGAGGAACCTGGAAGAAGCCTAATTAAATATAGAGTGAACACGATATCCTAACAAAATGAATGAGGCAAACCCTTTTGTTCATACATAAAGCCAATCATTCTCAATGAGACACTAATCATTTCCTTTTCTAGCACAAAAAGTTAAAAGGTCCAGCATCTCTCCTATAGAAGAAGACTTGCAAAATGAATCGATGACACAAAAGGTAGACATTATAAACTAGAGAAATTGTGGGTGACCAATCTAGGATATTTAAAGGATGACACACACACACTTTTCCCAAGATATGAAAATCAGGCGTATCAGCACTTTTTGCCATTTCACTTTGATTCCCTATCACCCACCAAAATCATATCCAACAATTGAGCGAAAAGAAGGCGGAAGTCACGAAGACGCATGATACACAAACTCAGTAATTTCTACCTCTTTTGTACATCAAGCAGCATAACAAAATAGATAATTTTACAGCAAATAACAACCAAACAGAATCCTAAAACAAAAGGGAAGGACGAATTAAGCATCATTCTAAAGGGGATATATCTAATATCTAAATGGTCGGAAAAATAGAAGAGACAGTCACCGATTACAACATCCGTTGGAGGAACAACAATGGCGAGTGCCCTTGCAGACAGTACCAGGCCATTGTAGGGCCAATTTGAAGTAATCGAATTCTCTCTGCTCTTGACCGTCCTTGGTGTGGAAAATTATGGCACCTGAAGCATGATTGAAGGGAGTTGATGAAATAAAGATGGTGAATTGAAGAAGAAATAAGATGGGAATGGCGGAGAGGGAGAGCATCGTGATCGGCAAATTGATCCACTCCCCAAAAAAACGACGAGGACTCCGTGGAGACCAAAAATGATAAATATATTAATAGAATACAATTAGCAAAGGCAACAATCACTTTATTTGTTTCCAACCTTTGAGGGTATAATACACTTTGTATTATCTTCTCATGTAAAACTTTCTATTATAAGTTTAGTGTTTCGTCGTTGATGTGACTTTTTTACTGATAGGAATGCATATTAAGAAAAGAAACACTTTATATTACCAATGATATAAAATTTTGCTACATCTTCAATCAAGGTCGAAAGCAAACGAGAAAATTGATAGTTATTTAGCTTAAACAAAATTTTATTTAGATAAATACGACTAAAACAAAATCAGACAAGTCTTTTTTAAAAGAAAATGAGATGTACATAATTACAAATTTGGAGCTATATGATGACATGCTTTTGTTGCACGATCCTAAAAATAGTTTAATTTTCATTATAGAATCTTATTTTATATGATTTAAAATAAGATATTTAGATCGTATAAAAACTATTTGGTACGAGATATTTTGTAAATAAGTAAATTTATAAAAACTATTTAAATTAAGAATTGATTTGTTTGTATAGATATTGATTGATGTGTGTAACAAAATATTTTCTCTAACTTTTAGTAGGGAAGTAATTTTAGAATTTTAATGTAATATATTTAATTTTGACGTATAAATCGAACAATCCATCTTTCCTTCTATATTGATGTTTCTCTATTACTTGAACTAATTCTTAAGTATCTTCAATTGAATTACCGTTGGATCCAATTCGGAATTATTCTTTATGCCCCGGATTACGTCCCTGGTCATTAGATAGGAATCCGAAAATGAAGAGAGAAACAAAGAATATTACTACTGTATAAACAAATAGTTTGAGAGTAAGCATTACACAATCTCCAAGATCATTTTTTTTTTAAGAGAATAGATTCTCTATTTTAATCTGTTTTGACACCAAGAAATGCAGTGAAGTTATTTCTAGAAATAGGAAAAAATTTAAAGAGTTGAGTCCTTGATTACTCAAAATTGGATTTCATACCCACAATTCTATATTGTGGGGGACTCTAACAGGGTCGTTCAAAGGAAAAAAGTAAGAATAATAAAATGAGAGTGATCCAGATTTATCAAAGCTATAGAAGAATTTCTATATTGGATTCAACTTAAAGCTTCAGACTGTATGTACAACTTATCTGATCTTATAACTAGTTAGAATCTTTTTTTTTTTTTCCTAGTAAATCATGAATTTGTCTCGGACAGTATTAAAAATATTATCGAAAGCTTACAGCAGCTTGCCAAACAAAAGCTAATAGAAAAAAGAATAGAGGTATTACTGGCATAACATCTACTATTGGATTCAAAAAAGCGTAGGCCTCGGGCAATTTGGCGACGAAAAAACTACTTGAATAAAGGAAAGAATTAAGACAGATACCGATGAAACTTAAGATATTGTATCATTCTTGAGTTAGTTCTAAAATAACCGACTTTAACAAATTTTTGTAAACTTCAATCTATAAAAGGCTGGTCCATTATTCATAAATTTCCTCAGCTTTACAAGATTACTTTTGTCCCTTCAAATAATCAAATACCTTACCCTTTATTCCCTCAAATCACTACACACTGTTTATGATCAACTTGTCTTAAAATAAATCGAATGAGGTCCTTTTTTCAGGATTACATCATTTTAAGTCTATCCTTCACATAAGACTAGAAAAGAGTTGTGATTATTTGAATTACCATAATTAGTCTATAAATTAGATTTTTATTTTTTTTCAATCACTTTTCTCACCACAATTGAAAAGAACTTTGATGTTCAATTTACTTTTGATTCGTTTGATCTTGTAGACAAGACCCTACAATGGAAACATGGACAGTAAGGTAAAGTTGTCGAATTCATTGAAGTAATGTATTTTAAATTGTATAAAGAGGGCTGAGACATTGATAAAAGAATTGTAATACAATATAAATTTGAAATTTGAAATTAAAACAGTAAGTTAATTGAAATAAAAGTAGCCTTAAACATATATAAAATAACACTCTCGAACAAATCACCTCAAAAATTAATAATTACACAATTCAAAAAAGGTAACATCATAGAATTAGCATAAAGATCAGTCAAATGTTTGTGTAAATAATAAGATGTTTCAATAGAACCTCCAACAGTTGTTACAAAGACTTGAAAATCAATAAAGAGAAGAATAAACAATTTTCAATTCTCATCACTGAAAAAACCATCACTTGTATATATGAGCTAAAAAGAGAACAAATTATCAAATTCCATTTTCTATACATATTTCCCCTTTGATACCATCAATAAAAATTACACATTCCTGGCTGATTAGTTATTTACATTCTAGGAAGGAATTCAGTTAGTTAAAAAGTGATACCGATAAAAGAAACACAATGGGAAGGGTGAACGAGAGAGAGAGAGAGAGAATGAGATATGGAGAGAGAATTTTCTAGCCTTCTACCTTCGTTTGAAAAACCGAAGACGAAGAAATGCTACTTCAAACTACAACTCGAAAACGGTCTAGGAAATGAAGAAGAATATAATGTTACATGTGGAAGGTATCCATCAAATGAATACCATAAAGAAACTGAGGAAAACAACCAGTCCTGCAAATCGCTCATATTTATATATCAGACCCCATTGTTTGTTATGTTACAAAAGTTCAATTCCACCAATATTTTTTTTCTTTTTTACATTTGCTTCCACATACCCTAAAACTGGTAAATTCACCCTCATCAGAAGCTACTCTGCACGAAGAAAGAAGAACTATCATAACACTCAAAAGGGTCCAGGAAAAACCAAATATGAAAAGGCAAGAGAATAAGAAAATAATTAAAGCTCAGTTAGGATACTACTGTCTCTAAGGCATGCATTATACCAAATGGAATTGTGAAGAAACTTATATAAATGGTAGTTTCAGCATGTCCCAACTGAATGGATTTAGCTCCCCTACAAGTAAAGGTTGAGAAGAGCAGATAAACGTTTGCAGAGTTATCGGCTGGACTCAGTTAACCCCAAATTTCTAGAAATATATGCCCTACTAAACTTAGCATACTTCAGGCAAACACAACAGGCATTAAGGAAGTGCAATTACTACAAATGACAAAGAAATCAACACAAAAAAAAAAACAGAAACACTTCAAAAGAAAACTCAAACAAAGAAACACTTTGCAAAGAATGACTTAAAATAACGATCTCTTTTATTAGGCACTTTGATTAATACGCATGCTTAGTAATTTCCCTTCTCCTTAACTATTGCGTTCCAAGTTTCATCTTAAGAGAATACCAATTGTTAAAGTATCAGACAAAAAACCACACGACAAAGACAAGGATGAAAGAAAATCACCCAATACCCATGCCAAGTCACCCAAGATTAAGAAAAAGAACTATATTTCTAAACTCAGAATCAAAAGAAGCCTATAAATACATAAACAAAATTTCAAAACATTATCTAATTAAACAAGTCTAGAATCCATTTTTTCTAAACCCATACATCAAAGACAAAATCAAGGTCAAGGTGGTTATTCCATAAAAATACCCAAGGTGCACACGCACATATATCCACAATATGTTAGAGGCATTTAAAATATCATAAAAAATTAATATCAATTTTTTCATCTCTGAAATAGCTTGGTCTTCTTTCATCACCCTCATCTCTCAGCTACTCTTATCCTTCTCAATTCCATAACACATCTTTTAGTTTGGGTATTGCAACTCCACCATGGCTACAGGTGCTGCCAGTAAAAGTTGAAAGAGAACTAAAGTATGTTTCCTATATAGAAGGATGGTTTTAACTTTAACACCCAGAGTTTTCCATTGACTCTAGACCCCATGGTAGTAACTTAATTCCGTGATGCATTTTTTTTTCTGAAGCTAGTCCATAAGTTTCCCTAGTCACCCTTGAAGGGGTGATCCAAAACACATTGATCGGATCCATTCTATAGTACCACAAGAAAGAGCCAATTTCCATCTAAAGGCACTGAAAATTTCTGTCCATAAAGCATGAGAAAAAATTGGCAGTGAAAAAAGAGATGGTTCACTGATTGGAAGCTGTTCTGATATAGACGACACCAATAAGGAGACCAAGAAATCCACAGGCATCTTGCTTGTAGCCAATCCATGGTATCAAGGAAAATAGGGATGGAGATTCTAACTTCTAGTCTTTTGGTCCAAAATATATGTCTTAAGTAGCTGAGTTATGCTTCAGTTAGCTAGTTAGATAATATCTTATCCAATTGTTTTAGGCTGCTCAATGATACAGAATTGTTTTTTAATCATATGGACCTTTTTCTACTTCTACAACGAGAGCTTTATCTTGTCTTGTTTGAAACAATCAGACACACTGGTTCTATCATCTTTTGGTCCCACAAGCTCAAAAATTCTACAACCAAACTTCAATCAAAACTTTCCTAAGATTCCCCCGAAACCTTCCACCCAACCTTGTAAATGCCTATGCCTACAGAAACCATAACACCTCCTTTCTACCTTCTAAACCCACTGGATAGAGAAGCAATTCCAATCTACCAACCACTACAATTTGATAACTTTTCCACAATCCACACACACAGTACTATGGTTAACAAAAGACCCTGCAAAAGCTCCACTGGAGTATACTACACCAGAGAAAAAGCTTCCTTCCGTGCAATCTAATGTAAAAAGGAACTTAGGTCTAGGAACTTGCCCAGGAACCCTTCAAAAAACTAGAGGAAGAGAAACAACTTAATTTCCACAATACAACAGATAAAAATACATGGAATCTCTTGCATTTTGAAAAGAAAAAAAAAATTATTAAATTTAAAATAAAAAACCCTTAATTTCTTTTAAGGCATTCTATGGAGCCTGGGAGACACTGGGCATGCTAGGTTCCAACCCTCTTTGATACCTAGTCCAGCACATTTCGAAGGTATACTCCTAAGTAGGCAACTATAGTTGAGATGTCTTTTTGTAGACTCTTAATGAAAAAGTTTCAGTTTATATGGTAGTTGGGTGTTAATGCTTCTGTGTGCGATCCTATAGGAGCAACAGTTTTATGATGCAACTTTTCAAGATTCGTTGACTTTTTGTAGTTGGTTCTTGGACTGCCTTTTTGAGTTGAGCTTCATTTCTTCTATGTTGAGTGCATCTATTTTTCTCAATGGAAGTTCAGTTTCGTATTAAAAAAAATCATCTCCAAATGAAAAGGAAAATAAAAAAAAACCATGAATGCAAAAAAACTTTAATCAAATGAAGAACAATTGAATATATAATATATTTGAAAAATATAAATATACCTCAAGTATTTTTGACAACATTAAGTGAAAATTCCACCAATCTTTCTACAACCATACGAGGAAATAAATGACCTAGATTATTCCACAATGTCAGCCCGCTACCTTTATCACTCCCATTTCTTCAATTTTTGAGGCCTTATGCTGCAAAAAGTAAATGCAGAAGGCTTTTAGTTGGATAACTATAAATTGAAAAGTCAAAACATGAATTAAGAAGATAAAAGTTGACCCGGATAATTGCTTCGCAGTGCAAGCATTCTAGAGCTGGAAAAAAATGGACTTCGTATTACCTTACTTTTTTTGTGCCTATGAATGTCATTAATATCATCTTCCCCATCATGCTTCCTTTTCTGAAAATTAAGAGAAGTTAGAAATTAAGAACCAGCTTATTTGGCTACATGCACAACAATTATATATTAGTTTGGAAGTAAAACACAAAAAAACTACTTAATCCTTAATTTTTAAGAGAGAAAAATGGTACAAATTAATTAACTTTTCAATTCTCCATCCTCAAGGCAAATTAAGGATTTAATAATCTAGATCCAATGGAAAAAAAAACATCAGTGGAAGGGATAATCTTGTAACCTTAACAACAAACTAGGAAATGGGATAAACTAAAAAGTCCATAATGTTAATGTCAATGACAATCTACCCCCGGACCATCCCACTGTTATCAAGTCTTGGTAGCTGGTACTTACAAGGGAGCTGGAAAAGAGTAAATGTTTACCAACCTTTTCATGATGCTTCTTAGAATGATCAGCACCAGAATCTTGATGGCCACTTTTTTCTTTCTTCTTGTCCTTGTCTTTATCCTTACTCCGGTCTTTATGTCGATGCTTGTGCTTCTTATGCTCTCTATCCTTCTCCTTATCTCTATCCTTGTGCTTCTTGTGCTTTCTGTCTTTATCTTTGGACTCACTTTTTGACTTCCCTGGAATAGTAGGAACACCCTTCTCGGCCTAACCAAAGAAAAAAAAATGGACCCATCACTTGCAGAGAAAAGAATCAGGATGAGAAATGCTGATAATCAGACCCGTTGCCTTGGTAACATCTAAGTTCCATCTGATGGAAGAAAGCTGAAGAAAGTGGCTCATTTCAACAATTCTAATAATAGATTTCTTACAGAAGGCAGATCAACAGGACCAGTTTCCCTCAGTTGGAAGGCTTCTATGAGAATATCTTGATCAAATGGCTGTATGCGGGCATTAGTCTCTCTAGGGTAAGAAGTATTCTGTATGAGTTGATTCAACTGCATCCCTTCTCCTTTTCTAATTTCTGTGTCTCCAACCACGTTATGAAGATAATGTGTGTCCGAAATTGACAATGGAAGTGACTTCTTGCAGAAAAAATCATGGTGAGGTAACAGCTTGTAGTGACTTATAAGATCCACAGCACCAGTTAGTTCCCTAGGTCCTAAAGGTACAAATAAAAATACACCGAAATTCAGGTGAAAAGATTATAAATATAGATAGAAAATGAACAGGATGGATAAAAAAACAGTATAACTTGTACTTCCGTGTTCCTTTCCATTACATTGAAATCAAAGCAATAAAAAACAATATACTAACGAAAGAAAGAAAAAGCTAAGTGATAGGAAAAAATCAATTGAAGATTTAAAATGTACAACATGGAGAGACAAAAGGAGCTATAGTAATTATATTCATAAAAATAAACAAAAATAAAGAAAGAATTGTTTTATTTTATTCCTGGGGGGTAGAAGGACTGCATAAGTAATATTAAACCATTGCAGAGAAAAACCATATTGCTTTAAAGAAAATAGAGAACCTTGAAAGATTCTCTCTTCAGAAATCCTGAAGATCTTAAAATGAAATTTTCATGGCATGGCATAGATCATATGCAATTTTAGGTGGAAACTGCTTAGAGTTTAGCTCAAAGTCAGGTACAGAACTCATTCACTTACTGCAATGAACACTCTGTCTCAATGTCTTTTCAGTACAAATCCAAAATTCAAGACACTTCAAGTTCTCAATTACAGAAAGTCCTTTCTTGTCTCACTTTGAGCTCCCAGTTATAGGAAGACCTTAGTAAGACATGGGCCACTTTTCATTGCTCAAGCCTAAAAGAGAGACTAAATAAAGAACTATCAAGTCATCATAGCTCACTTCCAACATGTAGTGTTCCTTGGACTAAATTCAGACATGAAGAAAGATTAAAAAATAACAGTATTGACGAGATTAACAACTATATCTTCTTTTGTGGTAGAAGAAGAATGGTATGATTTGAACATTGAAGGTGATTAATACTGAGCCTTTAGTTAATATAATCAAGAAGAAAGATAGGAAATATACTGAAATAATTCCAGAAACTAATGAAAGTTAGACTTTGACAGATAGGAAATGAGAAGCAAGGATGGCTTCATGAAATATAGGTGAGCCTTTCCACTCACTCAATCTTACAAGAATCTTCTATAACATATGGGCCCAAGCCACCCAACAGAGGACAGGAACTCCTCCAAGGGATAAGTAAAAAGTAAACAGGTCAAAATAACAACCCCACACAAAACTAACTCCAACTCCCCCAAGATACCGTTGCAATGTTTGGAAAGGATTAAAAAGGGAAAGGAGAAGAGCAGACCTCTTTGCCTGTCTCTAGTTGGCAAAATATTTACATCTAGAGCATGTTTACTTCCAAGGGCATGTTTTTAGGGAAAGGCTTTTAATGTTTTCAGATACATCAAAGATAACACAAGGGCATGATTTCACCCAAAAAAGGCATGTCATTTAGGATAATATAGTATCATCAGAAAACATCCAGAGATTTCTAAACGTAAAACCATCAAATGTATATACCTAGCTACGTCTCACTCTTCAAACATGCCATAGCACAGGGGAAAAGAGACTAAATTGACAAAATATATCAACAGTTACCTCGGCCAAATTTCTTATCTTCAGATTCCATGTATCACTTTTCCTTGGGACAATGTAACATTATAACTGCAATCATAAAACCCCAAAAAGTAGTGAGATTAGAATTCCGAGCTAACAAACATAAAAATGCTTTGAACTTGTTCGTTCAACAGATTAAAACTTAAAAGGAACAATCAAACAGAGAAGGCTAAAACCCATGGCTTATATAAAAGAAAAGGGAAGTGAATCAAATCTGGGTTTTCTTTCGCACGAGTCAAACAGAGAAATAACGCACAAATATGCCTAACTCCATTGGACATACTCATAAAACAAAAAATATATATAGGAGTTACGAATACACACATGATGTGTTATCACTAAATGGTTTGCTTAAAGGAGGACGTAAATATAATTAGGCCAACATAAGCGTAGCTTAGCAATACTCCTTCCTTGAGGTTGGAGGTTCAAACTCCCATACCCCACCATTTCTTTTACTAGAAGAAGTTAATTTATCAGAACTTGGAGGACTAATTGGGTCACTACAAAAAAATTCTAATATAGAAAAACATCCAGAACATTTTGTAAGTTTGTTAGCAAATCATGCACACAACAAATCCAAAACTTGAGCCATAAAATCTATCCAAAAACCATTAACTAAGAGAGATACTGGTTACAATTTTGAAAAGAATTGTATCAAGAAGACAAGACAGAAACTAGCCCAATCCCTATATTGACCCCGCTAAAACCACTGTCATCCAAAAGAAAACAAGAAATACATCTGAACTCGAAGCCAAGAATAAAACAAGCAGGAAACATAATTTCAGAAGAACCCCAACCCCAACCTCAACCTCCAAAAAAAACGTCTCCTTCTTCAAATTCAACGAGAACCAAGAACCCCAAAATTCGAAACACCCAATTCAGCTCAAGCAGAAAAAGAGCCAGGAGTGGCAGCAAAAAAACCCTAAAGACAGCAATCAATCACAGAACTGAAAACCCCGGGATTGAGGGGGGGAGGGGAAAAAAAGAGAAAGGGCAGTGCTTAAAACAAGAAACAACTCAAAAGCAATCCATTAGAGAAGCAAAGAAAAGAAAAGGAACCTGGGCGGAAAAGGGTAGAAGAAAGGGAAAGAGGCGCCGGGAAAGGAGAGGGGATTGAAAGAGCGATCGAGAAAAAGGGGTGACGAGGATCGAATCGAAGAATGAGATGGAATTGAAGGGAAAAGGGGTTGAAGAATGGTGTGTGAGGAGAGTGAGGAAGTAGCTCCGGCGGCCGGGAACGGCGGAGAGAGAGAAAGGGGAGGGAGGGAGGGGGAGAGAGAGAATTGAGATCGGGGAAGAAGAGAGGAGAAAGAAGAGAAGAGGGGGGGGGGGGGGGGGGGGGGGGAGGGCAGTGAATAATACTGCAAATAACCCTTTGCCACATCTACAAATGGACCGTACAGTGGACTTTTAATACAAATGGTCAAGGGCTAAGCCCTTCCTTTGGAACTTCCCCTCTTCTCTTTCCTTTCCTTCCCTTTCCTTTCTTGTAAATTCTCATTTTTATTTTCACCTTTTTTTAAAATAACAAAACCAAAATTATTTAAATAAACAAACATTTTTTTCTCTTTTCAAATCTTTCTATTTCAATATTTATATTTAATAAATTTAAAATAAAGTTTCACTACCTTATTTTCTCTTCTAAAAAGTAAATTTAAAATTTTACTTACGGATAAGTATTGTTATTAACATGTAAGTCAGTATTTAATGAAAAATAGAGGTTACAAACGTAAAATTTTAAAATTTATAGACTAAACTAAAATAATATTCAAATTTTAAGATCAAATTCAAGCGTTTTGATATTAAAAACTAAATTGAAACTAAAATCAAAACTTTAAAATGAAATGTGTAACATTTTGAAACCTATGAACTAAATAAAAATTAAATTCAAAATCTAAACCTTAGTACTTTAATTGAGATCGATTGTGATGTTGTTACCAATGTGAAGTTTTAGTTGTCAAAATGATCATAGCTCAAGTGACATAGAGTTTGTCTTTAAAATTAGAGGTTTGATTCTCTCTCCTTACGTATTGTCTAATATACATAAACTATAGTGTTGAAGGTTTGAATTAATACAACTTTGAAATTTAAGGATGTAAACCATTATTTTGGCAATCGCTTGACTTTTAACATTGTGTTCGCTTATTTAGTCTACGTATTTCGATGGTTATGTGCCTGTTTTTATAGTACAACAAAAGTGGGTGAGAGATCAAATCTCCAACTTTTAAGAAGAGAAATCATGTCGTTTATCATTGAGCTAAGAGCTTTCTGTTTTGTAAGCATTCAATGTTAAAAAGTATTAATTACGTTCTTAATTGAAAGGTGAGGAATTTATGGAATGGTTTTTAATTCCTAAACAAAGTTATAAGTTTTTTAAAATATTCAATTAACTGCCAGTAAAAAAAATATGAAATAATTGACATGTATTTTCTTTAAGAACGTGGGAAAAAAAAACTATTCACAAAATAGAGGTAAATCTGGCCAATTCTATATAGTTTTTTTTTTTTGTTATATTTTATAAATAGTTTCAATTATTTGTTATCTATAAAATTTCATCTAAAAGAAATTTAACTATGTGGTATAGGTAAAAAGATAAATATCAAATTTTGAATTAAAATAAAATGTTCTATATAAAGTCGGGAAACAATAACTTTCATAAGAAAAAAAAACTTGCTAACGAAAAAGAATGTGCACCTAATTAATATATTTATATATATATATATAGTAATTTTCAATTCTTTTAAGTTTTTCTTGAAGCTTTTGTTAACTCTACTTTTCACACCTTCACAATCTCTCTCTTTCAAATGTGATATCAGTTTATTCATATCTCACTCATGGATTCATAGCATTACAAGTTTCGACAAAGGAACAAGATAAATCATATACATATATAACATCTTATTTATTTACAAACATTACAATATATATATATATACAATTCTTCTTTTTTGCTATAATTGAAAACATTTTCGACGGTTTTGTCATATAAAATAAGAAGAAGAAAAAAATTAAATATGATAATGATTATCCACGTTGTGGAACTAATCAGAAAGTTAAAACTGGCATAGCTTAGCTTACATAGTATTTGTATATTAACCTCAACTAACATATATAGTACTATTTGTCGAAAAAAAAAAAACAACTTTTTTATTGAGCTCGAGCTCTATCAATATTAATTTCAACTATTATGTAACATAGTTTTATTGGACTAGTTCAAATTTATATTGATTTTATGGCCGTGAACAAGGTTCATTATTTCATCAATCTCTTTTCATGTTTTTAAATATAAAATACGGTAATTTATTATTCGGTTATTTTCAAGTATAGCAAAATGAATTAGAATATTTATAAAACATCATAGTTTATCTATAATAGATGAAGATAGATTAATATATTTTCAAGTAGTATATTTTAGTCTATCGTGATTTATCATATATATATATATATATATATATATATATATATATATATATATGGATATATAGATTGTGATATTTTATTATATTTTAAATATCTCACAGTTATAAATAATTTTTGATAAATTTCTCATTATCAAATAACACTTAACATAATTATTTAAATAAATAAAGTGATTGCCATTTGGAGGGAGAGACGAAAAGGGACAAAATGTTTATATTATTTGTAGTTAGGATTTAGATTTTCTCTCTCTTTTTTTTCTTCTTTTTTTTGTAAATTGTCTTGGAATTAACTTTGATAATTTAAATTCAACTTATAAATGCATAATATATATATATATATATATATATGGTTTTATGTCATCAAATGATTTAATGGTTGACTTCTTCTCTATTTTTTATTTTTATTTAACGAATTTTATATTGCTATTTTATTTTAATGTAGTTTTCTCAAATTTCAATTCTATTTGCCTTTTTCTTCTTTGAACTTTAAGCACCTTTTTTATGCAGTGTATTTTGTATAAATTGAAAGGTTGATGAGTAATACACTGGATTTTATCATATTTATCCCTTTAATTTAGTGACTTTTTCTTTAAAACTTTGTTTTTTAAACTTATATCGTGATTTAAATACTATTTTGGTTCTTTTACTTCTTTTCTTGATTCACTTGGATCTATACATTCTAAGGTATTAGTTGTGGTGTTTGTAATTTCGACTTTAGTCCTTTTTTTTTCTTATACTTTCAACTTTGGTTTATTTGGGTCAGCTTTTGAAAAATGACAATTTGAATCCCTTTAAATAAAATTACAAATGAAATTATTAAAATGGTCACTTTTAAAAGTATTATAACTAAAATTTAAAATATAAACATGAAAATTAACATTTTGAAAGTGTAATTATGAGGATCTAAGTGAACCAACTTTGAAAGTATATGGACTAAATTGAACATTTTAAAAGTATAAGGACTAAAATAAACTAAACTAAACTAAAAGTACATAGAACAAAATAAATGTCGGAATTTATGTCATGAAACTTATAGTTTGTAATTTAAAATCATATTATATTCAATAAAGTTGTTACTGATGAATTATTAGTGAAATTGAATACTATAATCTTTAATCCAATAAATTAAGATCCTAAGGTTATCTTGAGTTAACTTGATGTATATTACTTGAACTTTATATAGAGACATAAACATATATTAAGTTTGAGTATATGGCATGTGAATAGTTAGGTTTGACGTCTTATTTTAGAAAAACTATGAATGTGTTTTGCTTTGTAGTGAGTACAAACGATATGATTTTGAATCGTTCATGTGAAGATATGAAAGTGGGGCATCCTACGTAACGTAAAAAGTTTACATAAAACTATAACAATGAAATAATCTATTTTACGTCATAACACCGTTTATCGTATAAAACTGACTATTTTCATTATTGATGACTTGAGTAAGTTAATTTTAATCATGAATTAACTATGAACTCTTGTTCATACGGGGCTATCCTTAGATTTTTATAGGTGAGGGCAACTCATCAGGGCTGGCCTAATAAGCCTCCCAATTCAAGAGTAAGATCAGTGGATATATAAAGGACACATGATGCAAATTCACTCCTACTCGTTATAGGGTTAGTAGATAAGTTGTTCCCCTAAACACTAAATATAGGTCATGAACAAGGGGCCCCACCCTCTCATGGATTCGGTTTATAGGTCAAACCTTAAACCAACTATTCAATAGTAGATCAATTAGACTTCAAGAAAAAATGTCATATCATGGGTAAAATGGTAATTTTGACTCAACCCAAGATTACGAACATCCTATGAAGGACTAACTTACCAATCATGCTCATATCAAATAGACACAAATGTATCTATAGTGAGGAGGAGCGCAACTACAAGACTTTAGTGAAATAACTCGTTAGTTAAGGAATGTTAGTTAGCTCGATCTAAAAGGGTTTAGCCAGTTAATCTCGGTTCGTTGGAACCCATGATCTGTATATCTATTAGGTTCCTCTTCTACTCGTATAAAATTAACTTAAAACAGTATGTTGGATTAGTTCTAATAGTTCGAATTGGGTAGAGAGAGAGAAATCGACAAGTATATGTGATATGATGACCGATTATCAATTTATAATTAGAGCTTTATATTTAAATACAACTTAAATATAAAAAAATATAAATGTTGGTTCATATTCGAAATCTCGAGAATGATGAAAATGGTCAATGGTGTAAAAAGTTAAACTTTGATCTACTTTATATTAAAATGTATTTTGAATTTTAAAAAAATGAATGTGGATTAATGCTCGAGAGGTCAGAATTAGTCAAGATGGTAAAAAAAATCAAAATGTTGACTTTTGACTTTAATTAGAATGGTGAAAATACCATTTTACTCTTTGATTAAAGTTAGTAGAAAAATCCAACATTTTGTTGGATAATCCCACTAAACATTTAATGGAGTAAGTGGTTGCATATGGTATAAGAGATAGTGGATTGTGAGGTGTTAAACTTTGATGAATCAATTACACGAGAGAATGTAAATTGTTTATAAAAGGGCAAATCTAATTGTTCAAGAACTTGTCTCTTTTATTAATGTTTTACCTTGAAACTAATTTCACCAAAGTATTATTTTTTCTCTCAACTCTAAGTCCAATCTCCAAATTCAAATCCTTCACTTATTAGGTCCTACTACTCGGTTCTTAATTTAGAAAATAGCGGATCAATTTAGTGGTAATCTGGTTTGAGATGGTGAGAAAGATTACAAGTAAATTAGGAGCTACAAAGGTAAATTTTATCTTTAACTCTATTCCGGAGTTCCATGTTAATTAAGAGCAATTAAGATAAAATTTTGATCCCATTTTTGCTTTGCATATATAAAATCCATCAAATACTATTTAAACGTATTTTTAATCATAATAATAATTAAGAAACTTATAACACAATTGAAAGATCTTTAATTCATTATTACTATTATTTTTACGATATAAAAGTATAATGGTAGAAGTGTGAGTATTTGAAATTTAAATGTTTGAGAAGAATTACTAAATCTTATCGATTAAATTATGTTAGATAGATCAACAATCCATTATTACAAGATTCAATAACCATTTACCATTTTCTTGTCATTTGTTTTTTTAGTTTAACCATTAGAAATTCAAATTAAGGATATATCTTAACTAGATAGATTATGTTATTTTTACGTATAAACAAAGATAAATACAGGAAGATAATTGATTCAAAAGCCAAAACTTACAATCATTTTTTCTAACTTTTTTTACATCATCATTAACCAAAGCTACAAAACCATCTTTTAATTTTTATTTTTCCTATTATTCTCAATTTTCCATCCTTCATTTGCATCGTTCATCTTCATTTTTCTCTTTTTCATTTGTCACCGACCATCAAAATATTGCAAGGTATTGTCGTTGGTCATCGAAACGTTGCTCAAAAAGTTGTATGCACGAAAACAAGATAGCAAAGAGCATAGCAAGAACAGATAGAGAGGAGACCAAGAGAGAGTGAAAGCAAGACAATGAGAAAGAGGAAAGGAAGACAATGAGAACGAGGAAAACAAGACAACGAGAGAGAGGAGATTGAGCTAGCAAGACAACGAGATAATGACCGAAGGACATAACGAAGAGCGAGAATAAAAGGTGTCAATCTCCATGCACAAAGTTCCATTTTGATAATTTCACTCAAATATAAGATCAATAAAGGATCAAACAAACCTCAATTTCGAAAGTAACCGAATATATTTGTATTTTTAAGTTTAAAGATCAATCAAACACAAACTTGAAAACATTCCCACATAGCTCAGAGACATAAGAAAGTTTCAAAATATAATTTGCTCAATCACTATTTATATGTTTCTCATCTTGTCTTAAGAGAGTGATATCTATAATTCTTTTTTAATACTCTTAGGTATGTTATCTCAAAGGACAATCTTCAAACTTTATTGCATTTGGTTATTAATGTAACTTTTTAGGATATTAAATTTTCTGCAAATGGCCCTCTAATCCTTTTACTATTTATACTGACTCTCCACTTCCATGGAAACTTGAATACATAATTTTGATTACAAAATAATAAAGCTTCTGTTAGCAATGATACATTGTGTAATAAATAATGCATTTTCTTTCCCAATCAGAAATTACTTTTAAAAAATTCAGACCAACCAAAAGCTCTATGATCCTATTCTATTCAGCACATTGAATTAATGTTGTTTGTCTACACAAAATTCAGACTTTGTTACCTGATGAATGTTGCCATCAGTGTCATAATTAATACAGCCACAATTGAATGAAATGCGTCAGCACTGGATGCTGCACCAGAGAACTTGAATCTCTGAGACTGATCCCTGCATAAAAGAAGACATAAGAAAGAATCTCTGTTTTGATTCATATTGGTTTCGGTTTCGGTTTTTGTTTTTGTTTAGATAGATTTTTAGATACAGTACTTAGTGTCAAATCTTTCTTATTGCTTTTAAACAATGTTGTTAAAAGTACAGTTGTTTATTTTGATTCATCAAGACAAAAAAAATATATATTTTGAAGGATTTCTGGAATGCAAACTAGCAGATTCAATCTCAATCCAATGGGAACATGGTACGAACAAACAAGAAGAGAATGAGGCTAAGGACTTACTTTTGTAAGGAAGAAAGAAGGCCGCAGTATATGGTATTATCAGGCATAGGTATCTCACTTTTGTCAATCTCTGGATTTACAACACTCACATAAAGTTCTTGGCCCAAATACCACGAGTCGAGATTTTCGGAACGAAGATTCCATATGCCAGCATTGTCAAGGGACACTAGAACTGCAGTCCAAGCTCCAGGAAAAACCTTGAACCACGAAAAAACCGATAAGAGTTTGATCGTTCACTCTGTGAGTAATCCATATAGTATAGTCTGTCTCAATGACACCATAAATCATTCACTCCAGCCATGATCCATCAGTTCTCCCTTTTATTTTTGTACTAGTTTGTTCCCTCTACCATTATGTCTTTTATAAAATCCCCAAGCACATGCTTCAAAGAAATTTTATAAAATTTTGTTTCAAACTTTTTCTGTTTCTTCCCTCTATACAGCAAGATTAGATGGGCTAGTTACCTGTGTCGAGCATCGGGCAACACCATCCCACTTATTGTAAGTCCCTCGGCTATTTTCAGTCCAAACTCCAAAATCCATGCTGCATCATAAACAGGTTTCAATTAAATTTGAAGTCCTAAAAGTTAGCAAAAAGTATAAGATATTAAAATTCAATACTCACCCAACAACGAAAAATGCATAGCCATCCAAATGGTAGGTCTGAACATTTTTGTCACTGTTTTGAAAAATAATCTCCATAAAACCTTTGAAAGTACCATTAATCAGAGACGTGTCGAGTTTGGGAGGCCTATTCATCATTTGATTCGGAAAATCGAGTTTGTAGACACCTGGAATGCTAAATTGTTGAGCATGTTTAAGTGGAGTTGAAGGTGTAAAGTATGATAAGCCATTGAGGGTCCTTCTCCATTTCCCATTTATAAGCTCTGAAGGTCGGTTTAGTATCACATATACATCTGTGACAGTGATTTGACCATAATTGAAAGATCCCTGTGGGTTTGGACGAGCAGCACCGGCAGAAACATTCCATCTAACCATAAGAAGAATTGCAAAAGTGAGACAACCTAGTAAAATAAAGCAATTGCATGCATGTGATGAAATAGAATTAAGTAAGATTTTGGAGAAAGCAAAATTCTTCCATTGACGTAGCTCTCTTCAGTCTAAAGCAAACAAAATTGAGTTAAGAACTTGTACACCTACCACCGGAGAGAAATGAACATTGATTGACAACAATTCTAGTCCTAAAGACAAATGAACAAAAGACCATATCAATGATGTTTGCATATTTTGTTTTCTTTTAACAAGATTCTGTTCTTTTCTTTTCTTTTGCTTGTGGCAATGAAATGGGAAAGCTATCTTGTTACCAAAGAGAATATGTAACTAACTACAACCTTATAGATCTTGCTTGATTCATTGAGAAAAATGTGTCCAATTCATTAGGAGGATCAGGAAGAGGACCTGAAGCAGGTCCCTGGGAATTAGAATAGTGCAGGATAGCCACTCCGGTAGTTCCAGCCAGAGAAGATGAATTTAGTAATCTAGAGCTGGCAACAATGTAGTAATCACTGCTAGCATTTTGGTCCATCATGACCAAAAATGAGTATGATTGACCCACATGAATATCCATATTTTCGTAAGCCTGCTGAACTGTGTATGATCCTTCCGTCTCAACCAAAAGTAAGTTGTGACTTTGTATTCTAAAATTCAAACTCGTTGAGATTCCAACATTGTGCACTCGGAGGCGATATGTTTTCCCTGGTTAAGATTAAGATTAATTTCCAAAACTTAGTCACCAATAGTATACAAGAGAAATGGTAATTACGACAAGTGAAAGCTGAATATCCACAGTTTGTACTGCATGTAAACATTGAATAATTGAAGACGGTCTTTAGGTGCGAGAGCAAAGTGTGAAATCCTATGTTGCAGAAGAGCTAATGGAAAATATAATGGAGGAAAGCATACAAAAATATACAATTTGAAGCTTTTTTTTTTTTGGGTGGGGGGAGAGAGAGAGACTTTGAAGCCATAAGATTTAGATTTTCAAGGAATAAAACAAAACTCCGAAAGTCCTCATGTAAAATCAAATCTTATCCAACTTTTCTCCTCAGACTGTGTCATGTCAATTTCAAAATCTACCAAGAATGGGTAATGATCTTCAGTGAACTATCACAATATCAAATTAGAACACTGTAAATAATCTTATTAGATATTTTCAACTTAGAATCAGACACTAAAGAATACCCTAGCGTGGCTTCATGATCTATCCATACGATTACATTAGGATTCAATGGGATCCAACGATAGAATAAGTTGAATACCTTATGTAGATTTGTAAGCCACTTTAGGCTTCAATGCTAAGACCGTTTTTATCAGTATAACTGAGAAGAGAGATCAAAGTTTGGAGCTACATTACTGGGAAGGTGAAGATTTCCACTAAGAACTTCAGTCATACGTTGTAGGTCAGTATTAAGAGTCTTAAGACAAGGAAAACTTATCAGAAGCAGCCACCACAATCACAATTGTTAACGCAGGGAGGGGAAAGCCTCTATTTTTCTCTCTTCAGTGTCTCTCAAGCTCTTAAGAGTGACAATCATATTGAAACTTTTCTTGACTATGCAACTGCGACCTAGTTAACTGCCTAGACATGAATTGGATAAAAAGAAAATTTACCCTTCCAAGCCATCGCTCCAACTTCCAATTTTGGGAATGGAGTCCTTACTCCTTAGATGATTGATTTAATATGGTTTAAACTTGTCACTGTAGTAGAGGCACATTTAAGAAGTCTTTGAAAAACCATCTCCCATTGCATCCCCTACATTAATAGTTTCATTAAATTCAGTGGGAAATGAGCTCACTGCTAGCACTCCCTTCTAGGAAGATTCTAGATTGATAATAATCTTCAAGTCATTTCCTCTGCCTCTTTAGTCTGCAGTCTGTACTTCGAAAAAGGGTGGGTTAACTCTGTTATAATTCCTAATAACAAATTTTATAATTATTCTAATTTTCGAAGGCTACTTTGGGACTTCACGGCTCAAGATTTGGCTAATCTTTTTTCGTTGTTATGAGAGATCTGCCGTTCCTCAACATCAAATGAATTTTGCAAGTGGATTCTCAAACTGTCAAATATCCTTCTTGTTAAGCATTATTTTGCGCCATTTGGTGTCTCAGCCAGATTTTCTAGTCTCCCATATATTCACCTTGAGCCAGAAGGTCTAAATCTTGAAGAACATCAGGTTTTTGATTGGTTGGATTCGTAGAAGAGGCTAAGCACCATAAACTTCACCCAAAACTCAACTGTAGTTTTATGTCCCCAGGGCCTCAGTGGCATGTAATGTGTAAGAGCTCTAACAAAGATCCTGATCATACATTTAGGAGTTTGCTATAAACTTTAAAGGGAATGCCTGAACACAACTGAAGGAAATTTGGTCCCTACAAAAGGTTGTGGGGAAGTGATAAAAGGGGCGCAAATCCCACTTCCTATAGTAGTAGAAGTCAGATTTTTTTGCTAATTTGTGAAACAGATAGCTTGAGAAATCTTGGAGAGCCTTTAAAGACAGAAGAATGTTGAGGTGAAACAAGGAACATTTCAATGCCTCGCTCTCGGTGTTCTCATTTGGAGTATTTTGCAATCATCCTCGTCTTCTCTTAACAGTTAAAGAAAATCCATTTCAAGTTTGTTTTACAGTTCTTTTTCCTTAATGAGAGTTAGTGAAATGTCATAATAATTAATTTTTCCCTGCAAAAGAGTCATGAATTCAGTCACATACTAAAATAAAATCCATGATAAAAATAAAACTTACCAGGTTCAACGTTTATTGTATGAAAAGGAATGCCATCAGAGACAAGAGCACTATCAAAGCGAAAAGGACCCTCTCCATTGATGAGAATACCATCAGGAACACCAAGGTGAATCCCATTCTCAACATCTTTCCTTAATTCCTACAATTTTCATTATCGCCATCAAACATGAAATCAAGACAGGGAAAGCGAAATCAGGTTAAAAGTTACTGATAATCATCAGTGAAAGCAAGAAGCCACTCAGGCTTGATACTGACCTTATGACCCTTAGTATACCAATCACTAATGAAGATTGTGATATCTCCATCAGGCACCGAAAAAGGCAATGGAATAACGTCCCTGTTATTTATGGTGATTCCTCCATATCCACCAGCAGCTCTCTGAAAGTTCAAGGAAGGGAAGTAAAAGAAACTCCCTATTTGATCTTTGACCTGAAACTGATATGTCCAGTTCCACCCAGCAGGGATTGGACAATTAGTCCCAGAAACACCATCTTGCCAAGAGTTTTTTCTGTGTTGTATACCATTCCTGAATTAAAAATTAACAACAAAATCACTACTTCGAGAACTTGCTACAACTTTTGTTTCTTAACTTTCAACTTTTTATTTAAACTTTAGAAAGTTAAAATTATGTCTCTAAGTTTTGAATGGTAATTTTACGAAGTCTCCACCATTTACATTGCTAACTAGATTATGATGTCACATGCTAATCCAACATACGTTGAGTGATCGAATGATTTGGCACTCTCTCTTTCTGAAGCAAGATATCAATTCTATTTTATAGCTCATACCAAACTATTTCATCCAATTGTCTGCTTCTTTGTACAATTTGTGTACCACATCGTGCTGAATTGCCAACATTTGTCTAATATGCATAATATATCATTCTTGAATTAATGGAATATGGAATCGCAGTTCAAACTTTTAAAAACATAATTAAACAGATTTTAAGCATCTGAACTAAAACGTGACACTTACAAAGTCCAGGTACTAAATTTGGTAGCTTAACGTACATTTTTTCAATCCCTTTAGTGAATGTAGTTCATACCATGTCAAAAGTAAAGGCTCATCGAGGTCATTTTTAACGTTGACAACAACATTCCAGTTCGTAGTTACATTGAGCACAGGTCCAGGAAACTGTCCGTTAATCCCAATGACCTGTGAATATAATTACATAAAATAAGAAGTCAGTAAGGAGACAAAAACATATCGGAATTTGCAGTTCCAAGTCCACAAGACCACATTAGAAGAAAGTTGAAACTAAAACAAACTTCACTGAAAACAGAATCTGAATTTTCTCCCTCTGCCAATCAAGAAAACTCCAAAGTAATGAGTCAAATACCAACAAAACCACCCAATATTTTCATAACAATCATGAGTCCTTAAGACTTTGGTTTTGATTTCATCCAAACAAAAAACAGATATCCTTACTTATACACCTATGATTTTCCTTCTCCTTATCCAATGTTAAATAAAACAGTAGAAACGCACAACTTCCACAATTAAGGAAATTTATAACTCTTTAAGGTATGTTATAAGAACATATCTCTATTATTCTTCAGATTAAATTTCAGTTTGGTCCCTGTAATTTGAAATTAAGTCACGATCTTCTCGAGCAAGATGTGTTCCATAGATTGTACAACTATGTCCTTGAGTTAAAGTTTTAATTAAGCCACTAAAGTTTAGACTTAGTTTCACTTTTATCCGAACGTTTGATAAAACCTCACAAATGGTCCATAAACCATCTTTCATCCACCTATTTCCTTACTTTTTTCTAAACTCAGTTCTATGCTCAATTATAGTAAACCAACCCAGTTAACCAAATACACTATATCAATCCAGTACCACCATACATTAAAAATTAGAAATTTATTTTAAACGGCACATCTTCTAAAAAAAATATTTACAAATATAGCAAAATATATAATTAGACGAGGATAGACGGCTTTCATATATATATATATACCAAGAGAAATGCCTGGAAATCCCCATAGTTCCAACATGAAATTTGCAGAAGAAAGAAAAAAGAAGAGTAAGAATGAAGAGAAGAAACCTTCTGTTTGAGTCCAAGTGGAGAAGCAGAGATGTAGGAGACAGTCCAATCGAAGAAGACGTAGGGGTCACTTGCAAGAGCATATCTTTTGAGGCATAAGAAAAGAAAAACAGAGAGAGGAAGTAAAAGGTTGAAGAAACGAAGCCATGGCATGGGGATTGAGGAAGTTTGGAAAATGGGAAAAAGGGTGAAGATATGATTAGATTATCCAATGGGGGAGTCTGAGAAGGAAGAAGAAGAAGAACTGACAAGTGCAGAAGAGTGATGCATTTTCACATGGGGATTTGAGAAAGGAGGAGATGCCGACAGAGTTTGCCAATTGGGTTTATGGGTCCCAAAAGAGTTGAAAAAGTCATCTCATTTCAACGATTTGATTCATATTTTTTGGATCAGATCTTAATTCCAAAAACGTTATATTCTCATTCAACCATGCAAGTTTTCAAAATCAGTGAGTTCTATTCATTTTCTCTTCATGTGGATCCATCCTTGTTTTAACAATGCACATTTGAACTCATAATCATGAGAGAAAGAGAACATGTGAAAACAAAGCGTTTCCATAAAAAGAGTTTGAAAATATTTGATACTTAGATCAAATTTTCCATTGCTAATAGAATTAAGTTTTATAAAACAAAAAAGATTTGAACAACTCTATTGTGGGCCAAAGCTCTATTCTCTTTGTTGATGAAGAGTTTGCAATGTGAAAAGGCCAATCTTTGGTTCCTTTTTTCTAAAGAAAAGAAGGAAAAAAGTGAAGCACTTTGGACCAAATGGATGACAAATCATTGAAGCACTTATAGTTAAAGTTGTATAATTTAATCTTTTGTTGGGACAAAAAATATATATACACAAAACTTTGCTTTCTAATCTTTATCTTTTCTACATTTTAATATTTAATCTCAACTTTTGTTGTTTTAGTATTTAGTAACATTAATTTTTACGTCAACACGAATCAACTCGAATTCTGAATTCTTGTGTAGACAGTGTTGAACTCAAAAGAAAAAAGGAAAATCTTCGTTCTCGTTTTTTATGTGATAATTTCAATACGACTTAAAATAAATAATTTTTTGAAATACAAGCATGGTTTTGTTTCAAAAGTTTTTGTTTAGTATCGAGTTTTTTTGTGTCAAACTTTATTGTTTTTCTTCAAGAATATTGACGGATTAGTTTCTTGAAATGTAAATATGTTGAAGGAATTTTTTTTGGAAGTATAGAGTAAAATTAAATTAAAATAAATTAGAGTTTTTAGGAAAAGTATAATAAAAAAATTGAAAGTGCAATCACAAAAAAAGTTGTATTGAAAGAGACCCAAATTTAAAGGCAATTAAATAATTAAAACACAGTATTGAACTTCCAATTTTATTATATTTTGATGTTTAAATTTTTAATGTTTACGTTGGTATAAAAAGATGATTATCTTAATCATTATCATTACACTACCATTAATCATTTAACAAATATATAATATATTTTTTATTTTTATGATAGATTATTATTACTGTCGAACAAATTATTTTAAATAACAAAACTTTTGAAAATATTCACAAATATAGTAAAATATCACAACATGTTTGTAATAGATCAAAATATATCGTTATCTATATATATCATAATAATATATACTCAGACAGTAGTCTATATTTATCTATTGCGGTCTACCGTAGATAAACTATAATATTTTAAAAATATTTTGGTTTATTTTGCTACATTTTGGAAATAGCTATTTTTTTAATGGCTAAATCTTGTAAAATATTGAAAATATAACAACAGTGAGACGAGAAAATTTGGCAAACTTTAGAACTCCTATCAATAATACCTTTAAATTTAAGAAATGTGATACAAGTTGCTATCACTAATATCTTTTATCAACGATATTGCTATCAACCTAAAATCATATCAATGACATAATCTATTAATGATTGCACCGGAAGGATATCACTGATAGCAACTATAAGTAATATCATTAGTAAGATATTTTTATAAGTAACCTCTCTCCTTAGTAAATATATCAATTTTGAAATGATAAGGTTTAATTAGGCTATTAATTGATATTTTTTATAGCTACTATTAGTGATATTCTTATATTACTAACACTTGTAATATCTATCAACGATAGCAATAGAAGCATATCACGGATATAGCATCTACAAGTAATATTTCTGATAGACTACCATATAACAATGATATCAATGTAATGTTACTCTAAATTGATATTATGGTTGTTTGATTTTAGCATAGATTGACCAAGAAAATAGATCAGATTAACATAAATTGTCATTTTGGCAAATATTGTTCTCTCATACTAAATATTATATTTTTACTTTTTAATTTTTGGTATATGAAAAATGGATTTACTACTTTTTCACATTTGAAACTATGTGTGGGCCTAGAAACATAAGGCCCAATTAATAGTACCCGAAAACCATGGGCCATGCAAGCCTAGCCCATCATACCAAATTTGAGAACCAAACATCTATCAATGATAAATAAGTTCAATTGCAAAATCAACTTTAGAAACAGCTAAATTAGTTTTTTAATGGGATGAAAATGTCATTATTTATCACTTTTAAGAAAATGTTCTAAGTAGGTTCATAGTGGAGAATCTTCAATTACTTATTTAACTTCCTACCTTTTTAATAAATGCTTTTTTTACGAGATCGAGTCGTTTAAACATTTGCGTTTTTTAGATAATATGTTCTACACACATTTTTTAAAGTAGATATTTTTTAAGTTCGATTAATAAAATTAACGCTAATGTGACATTATTTATTTGAAAAAGTGGTAGTCACACTCTGAACATACATTTGTTATCGTATTAATTTTTCTTTTCTTTTTTTTTTTAGAGAAATTGCGTTGTCTACTGAAAATTGAGAAAATATTTAGAGAGAGAGAAATAAAGTTTTTTTAAAAAATATATCAAATAAGTTAGAAAAGTTACACAAATTTTAAAGAAAAATGTTAATATTAGAGTGACAACAAAAATAAATAAATAAATAAAATCAAAAGAAAACTATGAGAGCAAATTTTGTAGAGGAAAAAGTTGGAGACATGAAACACTTAAAAGATAAACAATAATTAGAAACATTCACAAAGGACTCTTTTTATGTATAGCAACATTCAAGATTATACATGCAATATGTTAGTTCGTTTTTATCGAAAGTTTGGATTGATTCAAGAAACTTAGTTCAGTTGATGAAAAACTTATATTCTTGTTTATGTATTGTCTGAGTTGATCATGTTGTATATCATTGTTGGACTTCAAAACATATGCAATATAGTCATATGGATATTTCAAATTGGATAATTTTTCATTTGATTTTTTTTATATGCAAAACGTATTAAGAATTAATTCAGTTGTTAATTTTTTAGTGTAAAAAAAAACTTTCATTTGATAGATAATAAGTGTCAAAGTTAAATATTCTTAACGAGTAATACATGTCAAGAATTAAACAAATTCTTGAAACGTAAAATATATCAATTGATCTCATATACTTGATGTTTATAAAGTGTCAAGTACACATTTCAGCTTGACGCTTTTAAACTGTAAAAAAAAAATTCTTACTCTAAAATGCGTTAAGCAAATTAATATTTATCTTAAAAAAAGATGCGTCAAATAATTCTATTTTTGTAGTAGTGTGATAGTATGTTGGTGTCAACCAACTTTTATGTAATTGAAAATGTTTATTTCATTCTACTAAAAATTTATCACAACTAAAGGGAACAAAAATTGATAATATATATATTTTTTATTAACAAGTTCTTAAATCAAATAATATGAGTAATTCTCGTTTGTACTAAAGAAAAGAGAGAAAATTTTAAGTTAAAACTACACTATTTTATTTTCATTGTGTGGGTTTACTATGATCGTTTAAGTTGAACCATTTTCAATCTAACTTAAATTTCTTTGAAAGTCTTCGAGAAATACTTTAGTCGTCCTTGCAACTATATTTGTCCACGTTTTAAAGAAATGGTTCAAACTTGTCCATATCATACATTTTAAAAAAAAAAATTGAAATTTTCACGATACTTCAAACAATTTTAACAAATTTACAAAATATATCTAATTATGTATCTATGCTTTTTTTTTTTTTTGTAATATATAACATAAATTTAAGATCAAACATAAACATCCTTAGTTGTCGGTAGTACCACGTACTTATGTCGATTGAGGTAAGTTTATTTTGACTTGATTAATCGTAAATCTTTTTACGAGTATATACTTTTTACTTCTCTTTTACTCATTTTATCTCTCTCCATTTGAAACTCTTTAGAGTAGTCATGGTCAAATTAGTGCACTCACCCACCTTCATTTGTACAAAAAAAAAACCTTAGTTAATTAAAACTTCAACATTTCATGTGCATAACACATATTTATAACAAGTAAATTTGAAGTGACCTATTTTTGTATGATACGTTAAGTTCAACTATTTTCAATTTAACCTGGATTCTTTTGAAAGTTTTCTATAAATACTGTATGGGTCGTTGCAACCAGTGGCGTATCCAGAAATCATATATAGGAGAACATTATTAACAAAAGATAAATAAGAGCACAGTCACTATACCAAATGCAGAATATAATAAAAATAAAGCATTATTTAACATATATTGTAATTTAACAGTTTAAAATTAATATTAAAATATAAAAATCGAGAATGGAAGAGGCAGACCTCCTGGTCCCTTAATAGATCAACCCATGCTTGCAACTATATTTTCTCCACGTTTTAAAAAGAAATGGCTCAAACTTGGCCATGTCACACTTTTTAAAATTTTAAAAAGTTTTCATAATACTTCAAATGATATTAACAAATTTATCAAATATATCTAATAACGAATATATGCATTTTTGTAAGGTAATATAACATAAATTAAAGATCGAAGCATTAACCTCCTTGTCATCAATAGTAGCACATACTTATGTCAGTTGAACTAAGTTGATTTTGGCTAAATTAGTCTTTGCTAGTATGTAAGTTTTACCTCTATATATCTTATACCCATTTCACCCTATCTCTCTCTTCGTTTCAAATGCTTTTGCATAGCGCATATTTACTACAAATAAACGATAAGTTACTCAGTTTTGTTAGATCTTAGTTTCACAAATTATTTCCGTGTTTTCTTGACAGTTTTCTAGAATACTTTAGTGGTACTTGCAATTATATTTTTAAGAAATGGTTCAAACTTATCCACGTCACACTTTTTAATATAATTTTTTCCGAAGTTTTCATAATACTTAAAATGATCTTAACAAATTTACAAAATATATCTAATTATGAATTTATGCATTTTTATATAGTATAATATACATTTAAGATCGAAACATAAACCTTCCTGGTTGTTAGCAGTAACATATACTTAATTACGTCGGTTGAGCTTATAAATTGATTTTGACCTGATTAATTTTTACTAGTAGGTATGATGTTTTACTTCTCTCTTACTCATTTATTTCATCTCTATCCATTTCAAATGCTTTGCAATAATGAAGATAAAAATGAATGCACTCTCTTTCTAAATTTAGTTTAGTTTAGTATCATACCTCTACCTTTATCTTTTACTCCACAAATGAAAATTTGTGAAGAAAGTGATAAAGTTTGTTTGATGACTAACAAAGCTAACTTATTTTGTACTCATAAGTTTTTGTTACATTGGTGGAGTACTCCTCAAAAGCTATGTTTAGAAAGAAAGTTAATGAGAATTTTAATTTGTAATAATACTTTGACACTATTTACAAGCAAAGAAAGGTGGGACTTCAATTTCTTTTTTAATAGATTGAAGAGATCACTCTATAACTTTATTTTATTTTTATTGCAAAGGAACCACTAGAAAAGATATCATTTTATGGGGACCCACAATGCTTAATTCTTAGGGTTTTTTTAGGGATTGAAAATTGACATCAAAGTTCTTTGCTTTTTCACCAATTCCTTTAAATATTCATTGATGTTTATACACATAAGGTGCTTAGTGGGGGACTAAAGTGTGTAGTACAAATCAAGGTTAACACTCTTTTCTCTCTTTTTGTCTCTTACAATCTAAACAACTTTCATCAAGGTTGTTCAAAATCAACCCATAGTATATGTAATCGGAAAAATTGATAAAAATATGATAAGTTTAATCTTCGTTCCAGATAACGATAACTTTCGAAATAATTACTGTCAACTTGCTTTTAAAAAGATTAATTGAGATGAAGTAAATTTGAATTTAGTAAATTTCAAGTTTGATATTAAAAGGTAGGTTTATTGTAAAGAAAAATAAACACCAACTAAATTAAAGTTTAAAATTTAATGATGCTCAAACTTTAAAATTTAATGATGCTTAAAATTAATGGGTAAGAAAAAGAGAATTTTTAAAAATAGTAGATTTTACAAAACATTTACAACTTATATCAAATTCTATCACGATAGAAATTTTGCTATAGCCGGTAAATATTTTAATTTATTTTGCTATTTTTAAAAATGTCCCTTAAGAATATTTGGCAAAAATAGAAACATTATTTGAAAAAAAGACGAGCTCGTACGTACACAGTAACGAACATGAACATTATATAAATATGAGAACCAAAACCATATAATAGTGGTTACTAATCCACTCGAATATCAATGGAATTATGCTTGATCTGAAGTAAAATATAGGGATGACTAATGTACTATTTAAACTTATATAAATATATAGGAAAAAAATTATCTTTTTAATCCTAAAGTTTTGATAAATATGGGTGTTTAGTCTTTTGAAAGTTTTAAAATATGTCTTTTTAGTCTCTATGTTTATAGTAATAGATTCATTCCGTCCTTGAATTTTTAAATTATACTTTTTTAGTCCTTGAATTTTTATAAATAGCTTTAAAAAGTTTTTTTTAGAAAAAATGATATTTAAAATTAGAAAAATATGATTTTTAGAAACTATTCTTCTAACTTAAAATGTCAATCAATTATTTAAAATAAAAGTATAAAATTATTTGAGAAACTTTTGAAACCTCTATTTTTTAAAATTTAAAGACTAAAAATGTACATTTTGAAAACTCAAAAAGCAAAATGTCTGTTCTTAAAACCTAAGGACTAAAAAGATACATTTTTAAAACTCAAGAATCAAACACACATATTTTTCAAAACTTGGGGACTAAAAAGGTAACGAGGGTACATTTTCAAGCATTTAATTCAAGTGTTATCTATATGTACCTAAGAATCAAGAGGTCTCAAGTCTAAATTTCAATCGGTGTTTGTACTTTTTTAAAAAAATTAAAAAGATGGAAGTAAAGGTTGTGAAATTTTTTCAATTTTACGTGCAATTTGTAAAGAAACTTAACGGGTGAAATGTAATTTTTTTTTCTTCCTCCAAAATTAAAATTAAAGAAGATTTGAAAATATAAAGAGTGTTTTCATAATAATATTTGAGTAATAATTTTTGTAGGGTGTGAAATTATTGGATAAGATAACCTAAAGAAAAGGTGAAATATTGGATAAAGAATTCTCTTGAGATGCTCACCAAATTAAGGGTATTCAAATAATTCATATAATTCTAACGGACCAATCCTATTCACTTCTTTCAATCAAATTTTGTGGGTAATTAAATAACTTGAAGAGTTTCAAATTTTTTCTTAATTTTTAGAGAAAATACTTTTTTTTATCCTTATTTTTCTTTCATACTTTCCGTTCAGTCCTTTCGTTTCAAAATCTTACATTTTTATTATAAGATTTGAATCTGATTTCAATTTAGTTCGTCCATATCTAAATAGCTTCTCTGTCTGTATTTACTAAATCATCCAATTCAATCATAACGTATTATTTGTTTTTGTTTTTTTGGAATGTATTTAGAATGGAATTTAACACCATGAATATAGAATAATTTCTTAATGGCTAATTTAAATTTAATTTTGGTCGATGAGTTGAGTCTTTAGAAACCTTCTATTATAGAGAATCGAGAGTTGAGTTGAGTTATTAATTTTTAGCAATTCAACAACTAAGTTAGTGACACCAATATTATTCTGTTGGCAAGCTGAATCCTTGGAAACACCTCTAAAAGTCACGTTAAAAAAAGAACATGTTTTTAGCATGCTTGACACTTTGAACGACCATATCATAAAGATTCTCTTTTATTTTTACCTGTCTCCCAACAACCAATAATGTCATGTCGTCTTATATTTATCGATCAACAGACACTTTTAATTCACCCACGTTTAAAATTATTCTTCAACCTTGAAAACAAAAATGTCTATTTTAAAATTTGAGATCATATATGTTACTTTTGTTAAGGGGAATTTTAAAAAATATCAAATTTTACAAAAAAATATTTACAACTTATAGCAAATTTTATCATTGATATGCTACAGTGAAAGAAGAATATCATTGATATAATTCAAAATTTTGTTATAGCTTGTAAATATTTTAATTTATTTTACTATTTTCCTATTAATATACAAAAGCTTTATAAAATAAAGTTTTTTTTACAGTAGATAAAGAAATTAAGACAAATACATTAAAGCAGATGAACCAATAGACAAATAGGACAAACGAAGGAAATCGACGAGCAGTCAAGTGTTATATTCGAGCATGACTATACAGTAGTCCAATTTAAGCTTGTTAGGTATCTCCAAGAATGTTTTCATGTCGTGGACATTAGCGATTATTATCCGCATAAGACGTATTCTATCGCGGGTAGGGGTGTACATAAGCCAGATTGGACTGGGTTGTAGAAAAAATATGGACCAACCCAAAGTGATCGGGTTGGCAAAATTTGAATCCCATCGATTCAATATTCAAGAGTCAACCCAACCCAAAAAATTCAGGTTGAGCCAAGTTGGATTGGCTTTTTTTTAGTTATACTTCTTTTAAAAAAACTCTATTAGTTATATAAGTGTAAGAATTCAATTTTATTATTTTTATAGTCTTTCAACCCAAATTTTCATATTCTTTTCAAATTCTAAGTGTACAATAATGTCCATTCAAAAGTTTAAAATCATAAAAATATTAATAATCAAGAAAAAATATGAATGTCCATTAAAATTTAAAAATACATCCAAAAATTAATAATTGAACGAAGTAGAAATGTCAATTAAAATTTTAAAATATATTCAAAAGTTGAAAGTTCAACAATTTCATTAATATTGAAAGATAAATTCAAAAGTTCAGAGTTAAATAATATCAATTAAAAATACATTAAAAAGTTGAAAGTTTCATAAGAAAAAATATTCCAACTCGACATCCAAAGTGTGCCACAAGGATGACACAATTTTGGGTGATTGTTCTTCTTGCAATGTTGGCCACACTTCTTAATGCCTGAAAAAAAAATACGAACACATAAGAATTGCAGTAACAACATATAATTCTAGAAAAAATCACTAATAATAATTAATATGTTATTTCCCAAATCCAAGGTAAATACTATTGAACTTTAATTCCTCCCGTTCAATATTTCGACTTTTCCTCCTCTATTTCGACATTTCATATTCATCGAATAGCTCAATCTTCCTCTCCTAATGTACTCTTCACCACTCTATTTTATAACTTAACTTCAATATAAATACCGAAGATTACACATGTATCAATAAATTTTCTCTTTTCCTCTCTATCTCGAACAATTACATCTTCTCCTCTTAATCTACTTTTTATATCAACTACTTCACTTATCATCTAATCAAAACACTTCGCTTAAAGAATTAAAAATTTAACATTTTGAAATTGAACGAACCAATATATATTGGCCACGTTTTAAGCATGAATTGGAAGCTCATCATAACGTACCTTTCAACTTGTCTCCCAAGGCACCAATCACTTTATCATATTCTTCCCTTTTTCTCTTTTGCTCTTTTTCATGATCTCTTAACGTCAAAGCTTTGAACGATTTCATTTCTTTCTAAAAAATATTTCATCAAATTCATTTCACCTTTTGTAATATTTCAAAAAAGGAAGAAAAGAAATACAATATTTTTTTAAAGAAAAAACTTAACACTAACATAGCATTGAAAAAGGAATTGGTACCATGGTAAGTCTCAAATTTAAAAGAATGTATTAATCGATAAAAATTGAAAGTTTAACGTAAACAATTATTAGTCCAAGATTTTAATAAGAAAACGAAAACATTGTTTAATTTGAATATTATTTTAAACATTTTACTCGTAAGTTAAGCAAATATTTTATTTAATTGGTGTGCTATCTTATAATATATCGTTACATGTCAGATATTAAATTTTCATTAAAATTGTTGGGTCAAATTTCTTCATAGTTGTACTAAAAGAAGATATTCAAACGCTATTTTAAACAAATGTTTTTTTTTTCATTTAAGTGTGGGTTTGATTTGGTTTAAAACTACAAGGAATGAAATCGATTTTTCAATTGAACAATTGATTATATTAGAACGGTGAGAACCGAATTGTATATTTGTAGTTTGGTTTGATTTGATATATATTTAAATTATAATTTTTTTTAGTGTGATTTGATCCACTATTAAACCGAACCAAACTGAATAATAAATAAACTAGCCGAAGCTCTCCTATATTTTATTGTAGGATCACATCTTCCTAAAATTTAAGGCGAAAAATATCCATAGATAACATTTTTCTATTTAAGAAAATAGTAAATTTAAAATTTATTAAAATTATATATATATATATATATATATATATATATATATATATATATATATATATATATATAATTTAGATATTTGATAAATATAGAGGTAAAATCGATATTTTAACTAAGACTTTTGTTAATAAGATTAAGGTTTAAATATATACTAACTTTCTTAGTTTCGTTTATTTTGTTCATTATTATTTTAAAATGTTTATTGGGTATACTTTCATTTTTTATCATTTTAAGTCTATTTGATAACATTTTTATTTTTTATTTTCTGTTTCTGCTTCTCAATATTTTAGAAATGGAAGTGATTTATAATCGTTTACATTTTTTGTTTTCGAATTTTAAAGAACATTTATTAAAGTTGAGCAAAAATTTAATAACTATATGAATAGTTTCTTCTAGTTTAGTTTTTATTTTATTTGATTTCATTTATTTCCTAAACTTTATAGATGACTCATTGTTAGGTAGACATGAAATAACTTTTGTCATATAATTCATTGGTTCAATTTTCAACAGATATGATTTTGTATATTTTTTTCTTTTATGAAAATTTTTATATTTACTTTTCAATAATATTTTTAACTTTTATTTTATTTTTTCCTTCCATTATTAGTTTTTCATATATATGTTTAATGTTGATTGGTTTGCTTTATTTTTTCCTTTCTTTATTAACTTTTTATATTTATATATTTAATTGGGATTGAAGCAAAAATAGAAAAAAAAATTATGATAACCTTATAATAATTGTCTGATATTACTAATTTTGTCATATTCATAGTATGCAAAAACTAGATGTTATTAACTGTTTTTTTCTAAATATTGAGTACAATTTCTCTATTTAATTTAATTTTTAATTTTCAATTTAACTTTATGTATTATTTGATTTTTGAATTTCTTATTTTATCTTAAATTTCTTTTCTATTTAGGCCTTTTTTTTTTTTCGTATTTACATGTTTAATATAATTTTGATGTTCAATATTTAAATTTGTAGATTATGTTGATATTTTTAAATTTAAATATTTAGTATGTTTATTTAAATATTTTCTAAATTTTAAATTTCAAATTTCCAATAGGTATGTTTATATGTTATTTTGATTTTAAATTTATTATTTGCAGTGCAACGCCTCATATCCAGGATTTGGAATTCGGATCTCCAACATTCCCATATTAGCATCATCCTTATTCTTAAGGCTTATTAGAGTGAAAGGTCTCTCCACAAACCAACACGAGTCCTTTCAGTATGCTTTGTATTCCTTCATTCATGTAATGTCCGACATTAGGAGAGAAACATAAATGAACTGATAGCACATCTAAATGAGATAGATCATGAGAACATGAAAGTTATACTAAAAACGACTTAAAAAAATTGAAAGTTAATATATATACCAACAAGTTGCATCTTCTTCTATGACTCGAACATAGAAACTACAAAGTTAAAATTGCTAAACTTGGAGAAATTGTATGTTATCGTATTTTTAAGAGGAAGTATACTTTCAGGTTTGTGCATTTTGATCATCATATTTGAAAAAAGTAATGTTTTTGGTCGCTAACAAATAAGCTCGCACAAAAATGGCGGTGAGACACGTTGGGTATAAAAACAAACCAATGGCGTCACAAATTCCGCTGTAATTTCAACAAACCAATCAAAGCTTGCTTTGAAGTTCGAGCTCCCAATTTGACGGCCATGGGAAATTCAAGGATTTCAGTAATCCCTCTCCTCTTTTTCTTCTTCCTATTAGCCAACTCCGCTCCAATTACACATCTCCCTGGTTTCTCCGGTTCTCTCCCTTCCAAGCACTACTCTGGGTGCGGATTTTTAATTTCATCTTACTTTCATGATTTTGATTCCGTTTCTAGAGATTTTTAGTCTCGAATTTCAATGTTATCCGTTTCGATTTTGAAGGTATGTGGAAATCAATAAGGAGCACGGCAGGAATCTCTTCTATTACTTCGTTGAATCGGAGAGAAATCCGGTTGAAGATCCGGTGGTTCTTTGGCTCAATGGCGGCCCTGGATGCTCCAGTTTCGATGGATTCGTTTATGAACACGGTACGTCTCTTCTTCTTCTTCATCCATCTTCTCTCTTGAACGATCTCGAACTTGAACTTCTGTTTGCCTTCTTGTTCGACGCATTTAAACCTGTGATTGTTTAGTCATTCATCTTTCTTTTTCTTGATTTATTTTTAACGTGTGGACAAGAAATGGGTTCTTGTTTGAAAATTTCGAAATATCCCATTAAAAGAAAATTAAAAAAAAAGGAAATACTGTGTCGATAAATCAATAGATATGTTCTTAATTTCAGTATTTTCTTTCTTGAGGGGAAGTTGAAGTCAGAGATTTGAGTTCAAACAACAACTCAGCTAAAGTCACTTTTAGTGTTTTTCTCTATACTTTCAAATTTCTAATTTTAGTTCACATATTTTAGTAAATCTTATATTTCCTTCTGCTCTTAGAACAATGTTGATTTTAATAACGAAAACATACCCTCCCTTTTTAGTTCTAGTTATTAAGTCTGGGTTATTCAGATATTTTAGTCAACTTAAGTAAATTTATTAGTTCTTTTCCGTTAATAACTATCACTCGTGGGTCACTTATTTTCAATAAAGTAAACTTTTGTTTCTAACTTTTAATTAAAAATTATCAAATTAAAAAAAAATCAAGATATATTCTTTGTCATACTCCTATTCATAATTTGACACATTATTATTTAAATAAAGTACGAAACAAACTTATTACATGCACCGAAACGATATTTACACCATACAAAGTCCTACGAATTTGTTTTATATAGGATGTAAATACTCTCAATTTTCTTTTATTTATATAAATTTTTCTTTACTCTATTCGTTTTGGAAGGGGTTAAATGTTAATGTCAACTTTAAATGTAAAAGTGAAAATCTGAAAAGTATTATAAGATAAAATTGAAAATAAATCAAATCATAATTCCCTTTACTTCTTCACGGTAATTTTCTATTTGTTACCTCTATCTTTTTCTTTTTATTTGCAAGTATTAATTATTTTAATTTTATTTGTAAGTATTAATTATTTTCTTGTTCGAACACATATTATTATGATCTAAACTAAAATAATATACATCCAAACACAAACTATTATAACTAACAATTCATTTATTGTCCCAACCAATTAGTGAAAATTGGTGTAGATAGAATTTCATCATAGATTAATTATAATGTAATCAGAAATGTATTTAAATTACTTTTAATGAAGTTTAACTAAAATTATAAATTTGGACTCGCGGTTATCATTACTGTTGGATATATAATTTGTCTTATTTATTATTTTGTTATTCTAGCAGTAACAAGTAATTATGGGTTTTACATAAATTTCAAACACAACCAAATTGAGCACTAATATCTCAATCAGATTGTGATGTTTGATTATAGAATTACAATCGATTTACGAATAAAAAGATGGTTAGACCTCTGTTAATTGTATGGGCATTTTTAAGCAACAGTTTCTCTGTTATGTTTATTTTGTGAAGGACCATTCAACTTTGAAGCAGCAAGCACCCCGGGCGGCCTTCCAACACTTCATCTTAATCCATACAGCTGGTCGAAGGTATGTGTAACAGTTTTTCTTTTAATATATATATATATACTTTTTTTTGTAAAAATAAAATAAACATTGCAATTGTTTGTTTTTCTGTTAAAGGTCTCCAACATCATATATTTGGATTCGCCTGCTGGAGTTGGGTTTTCTTATTCAAAAAATGAATCTGACTATACTACCGGTGATGTGCAAACTGCTCTTGATTCACATAAGTTTCTCCTTGAGGTAATTGGTTTTGTTTGTAGTTTTGGATCCGTTTATGGTTTAGTTTTATGACTGTTAAACCAAAATATACTGATGTGCTTTGCTTTCTTCATTCATAATGGGCAGTGGTTCAAACTGTTCCCTCAGTTCCTGCCTAACCCATTTTACATTGCTGGAGAGTCATATGCAGGAATATATGTGCCAACTCTTGCCACCCAAGTTTTTAAAGGTATTTCTTTGGTTGGTTTTACATACTTTCTTCTTCAAAATTAACTTGTGAATCTCTTATTTTACAGGATTAGAGACTGGTGTAAAGCCCATTCTGAATTTCAAGGTGCATTTCTAAACTTGTCCAATACTATCTATTTTCAGTAGCTATTTTCTTGAAAATAATTATGTATTTTATTAATCTTTTAACAAAGGTACAAACCTAAATATACGAAATGAGGAATACACTTAAGAAAAGAATTAGTAGAATAATATCATAATAATATCTCCTAAAAATACTCTAAGCAATCCAATAGCCCTAAACCATTATTTCTTATTTTTTGAACAATAAAGAATTTAACAAAAAAAATATGAACTATATTTCTTATTTTTGTTATGTATAAGCTACTTGAACTGGATTATTGTTTTCGAGAACAAGTGTGCCAAACTTTTTTTCCTACCTTATATTTAACATGTTTAAGATATAATAGGAAAATGGATTATGAACCAAATATGGTAGGAAAATGAACGATGAACCAAACATATCCTTACTGTTTTTGTTCAATTAGCATCTTTGTTCATATGTTCTGAGCTAACTTAGCCTCCATGGTTTAAAAAGCTTCATTATGGTTTTGGTTTAAATTTCTGAAGCGTTCTTGTTGTTATCGTCGTAGTTTTCTTTATATGACACTTTTTTCCTTACACTTGGGAGAGAAATGATGAGATACATTTAGTGTAAGATATATGTGGACATTAAATGAGCTACACGAACTCTAAGAAGATCAAGCGGGAAAGTTTATCCACGACTAATTTTTATGAAGCCTACTCTCTGTTTGTTTCAAGTTCAAATTCCTATACTGTTCGATCACGACGCCTACTCATCATATCTCTCCACCATGACTAAAGAAAACATTTCATGTAAGAAAACTATCAAGATTTGGTAAAAATAGTGATATTTTAGGAAATTAATCCAACTACTTAAATTCAAATGACGCGAAATTGTAGGGACTATACCAATAACTTAGCCTATATTCTCTTTTATTGCATCTGAAAGAGTCACTTTTGGCTTTTGCAGGGTTACTTAGTTGGAAATGGAGTTGCAGATGATCTCATTGATGGAAATGCTCTTGTTCCATTTGCCCACGGGATGGGCCTGATCTCTGATGAGCTGTTTCAGGTGAGTTGATTCCTTAGTTTGGAGTGTAGTTCATTCTTTGACTGGAATTACATCTTCAGACTGGATATAAGTAAGTAACAAAATATTTTTTTCTTGAGGTTGATCAACTCTCTAATACAATTTGAAACAGAGAAATATTAAGGACTCATTCGTTGTCTATTTTCAAAATATCACATAGTTTTTTTTTGTTCTTTTTTAATTATATATCACCAACACTCTCCGGGTTGGACTTATACCTCCTCCTCTCATACCATATTAAAACACCAATTCATCCAAAAGCTTAAGCTGGTGGTTGAAGGTAAATTTAATTATATATCACCAACAAAACCAAATACGAAATAGAATTTTGTTTAGTTTTATTCGTTTTCTGTAGTTTTAAGATATCTGTAAATCTTTGCCAAATTTTCTAGAAGGTTTCCAGAAACTAGAAAAAATATATAAATTAGCAAACCATGCCCAGGAGGAAAGAACTATTTGAGAAAGGGGAATTCTTGGGGCGCTTGCATATGTTGCTCCTGAGAAGAAAGAAAACCTTGTTTAGGTGTGACTTTATTCCCTTCAAAGCCAACTTCGAGAAACAAGGATTAAATAATGAGGTTTTTAACCCAAAACTAGAACCTGGGACATTGGATAGTATCTTGAAACCTTCCGAGGCCTATCATCTGAGTCGCTATTCGAGACTATAATTGATGATCCTCTGCTTATTCAAGGTTGGTCATGCACCATCCTTGCAATCATATGTGATTTGACTTTCCAAACTTGACCCATATTCAGGCCGTTGAAGAAACATGCAAAGGGAACTACTATGAACCCAGTGATAATGCCTGTAGGGACAAGCTTGACAGAGTTGATGAGGTGATGAAGGCTGTTCTTGAAACTTAATTCATTTATTAGACTAAGCGAATGGGATGGTGATATTAAACTCACCTAAGAATTTTCCATTTATCTCAGTTGATTGATGACTTAAACATATACAACATTTTGGAACCTTGCTACCATGCCCCGGAGAAGATAAGGACTGTAAATATCGAGTTGCCAAGCAGCTTCCGATTGCTCGGTGAGACCGAGAGGCCACTTGCTGTGAGGAAAAGGATGTTTGGTCGAGCCTGGCCACTCAGGGCTCCTGTGAGAGCAGGCATTGTTCCAAGTTGGTCAAAACTTCTTGATAGCCTCGAAGTTCCATGCACTGTAAGTTCAGTTCCTTGGTTTTTTTGGGATTTTGATGGTACCTTGATCATGTTTCGACTCTTTATTCCTATAGTTTATGGTTTCTGTGCTTTGATTTGTGAGAAGTGTGGAAGTTGGAACAAACGCATTGACATGAGAAGCCTTTTATTTTCTTTGTTTAGTTCTCCACTTTTTTTAGGCCTTCGTTTTAAATCTCAATAAAAAAATTAATTGAAAAGCTCAATTTTTAAAACTATTTTGTAATTTTTTAAAGAAAAAATAATTTGGCCATGATTGTAAATAAAATTTTTGAAAGTTGATTTAAGGTGAGTGGATAAATAAGCATAATTTTATAGAACAAGAAACGTTATCAAGTAGCGCTAAATTTTCCACATAAATGCAGTGATTTCAAGTCCAAATTGTCAACTTCCAAAATAAGTCATCATCAAATATCACCCAAGTTTCATCCTTTTATGAGGCATGTTGCCATTATTGTTCCTTACAGATTCTTCCAATCGTATAACATGGTCAAACTGGGAGAAAAATATTCCTCAGAATTCAACTACATACTCTTTTACTGCATATAGGCTGCCAACTACATGATGAAATGGACAAAAACCATTCTTTGGGTGGCATTTGTTTGTGCCTGTCAGAATATCTTTCACTTTTCAATTTATTTCTGGTGTTTCCATCACATTCATGGTTTGAGGCAGTGTTTGCCGGTCCAAATCACTAACCTCCAAATGCACCAATTATACTGTTTGTTAGGATGGTAAATTAATTACACTTGATGCCACCTAATATTGATGTCTTGTCTAAAGAGCGATGAAGTTGCAACGGCATGGTTGAATAATGAAGCAGTGAGGAAAGCAATCCATGCAGACACAGTAAGTTTATCAGCACGCACAATATTTAGAAGCCGCCCCTTAATTCACATTCCGTAATTTGTGGTGTTTATCCAATGGCTACAGAGTTTGTCGGGCACCTGGGAGCTGTGCACTGATAGACTTGATTTTGACCATGATGCTGGAAGCATGATCCCATTCCACAGAAACCTTACCTTGAAAGGATATCGAGCTCTTATTTACAGGTACCATTACGTACTCCATTTTATTGTTACAAACATCAGGCGTATTCATTCTGTTCTGATGTTAACATTTTCATCAATATTTCTATATGTTCATAGGTTTGTCTTTGATGGAAAGAAGTAGGTCGACATTGCCATTATACTGCAAATTATATGCAGATATTAGACGAAATATGACATATGTCAACTTACACTTAGCTTGGACATAATATCAATAACAAGAATATTTAACTTATTTAAAACGGTGATAACTTTTCTGTTAATTCTAATTAAGACTTTGACCTTAGAATTCAAAACATTGCTTATTGTACATGATGTAACTACAAATTGCACAGAATAATATAGTCAATAACAGAGCACTCTTAGTCTGAGGAGGAGAGGCAATCAAATGATACTGAAATGTTTCCAACTATCTGGCTAAAACACAACCTCAAAACTCTGAAAAATCAAAATATACAATCTTTTTTCTCTGCCCCTCGTGTGATTGTAGTGGTTTAGATCTTCTGAAACTGACTTCCATTATCATTTTGCTGGTAGTGGCGATCATGATATGTGTGTTCCATTCACTGGGAGCGAAGCGTGGGTTCGATCACTTGGATACAAGGTCAACGACCCATGGAGGCCATGGATGTCGAACGAACAAGTTGCCGGGTACTATTGTCATTCCATTACCTTGTTTTTTGGTTTTTGCATCTTCATCTTGTTGTTGACTGTTGAGTATGTTCGCGTTTTTTAAACTAGATATGCAAAACATGATAAGCATGTAAAAAGTTATGTACAATTGTGACCTTAATTTGTTAAAGTAAAATGTCAGTGGGAGAAATTAATGAGAGAACTTGTTTAGAAAGTACCTTAAATCGGTTGAAAATACAAATTTTATACAACTATGCTTAGTTAGAAAACTTAGTGTGAACAAAATTTATGCAAATTTGTGTTGTGCTGAAAATAGTGTGTTTATGATTCAAAGTAGTAAGTGACAATTCAGCCTCAAGATTAAGTCCGTATAATTTGATTAATAACCGCATATTGTCCACATGGTTAGAGACTAACTGTAAGAGTTTATCAAATGGTAGAAATTTCATTCCAATAATAAATCATAAGGATTAAATTCCAATTTTTTCCGAATCATAGAAATAAAATTTACAATTTAACTAAGATGAACTACTTTTTGAATGACAGGTACTTGCGAGGCTACGAAAACAATCTCATTTTTCTTACCGTCAAGGCAAGTGATAATGTAACTTGTTGTTAAGATAATGTCTATTTCCTTTCCAAATATTTGACAATAAATCTATGGTATTGGTGTAGGGATCTGGACATACCGTACCTGAGTACAAGCCACGTGAAGCTTTAGATTTTTACCAGCGATTTTTAGCTGGAGAAGCAATTTGAGAAAGGGTAATGTTTGCTGTAATTGTACTCTACTATGTTAGAACTTGATAAATAAATCACAAGAACACCGTTAGTTCTTGCTCTGTGCTTTAGGCTATATGCATTATCCTATGAAACTAAGCCCATTCAAATATTGCCACATTTGTTTTTGTGAAGGCCAAGGCTTGAGGCTATTTTAGGAGGGGAAGGAGTTTAGGTCAGATGACCATAGGGTTGTACGCAGGTCGGTTCGGTTTGGTTTGGTTTATGGACAAAACCGAAGTTGAACTGTAAAAATTGAAGTAGGAAATGAGCAAACTGAGTTGATTCATTTCTTTTTTCTTTTTTGCCTAGAAAATCTCTATAGGCCAAATCGGTTTGGTCGCATGTGGTTGGCTTATCTCACTTGCATGTTTGTGTGTATTTTTTTCAAACAATGATACAACACTCAATCGACAACCACCACAATTCTTTCACCAACACATATTAGACTCACTACCCAAGACCCCAATCAAAATCACTCAAATTCTTAAAATCGGTTTCATGTTCACTATTCTTTTTTTACTCATCGTTTGACATTTCGCCACCGAATCGTCGGTTAGTCAAATTTTGTGGTTTTGTTGGTTCAATGACTTAGGATTGATATAAATCTAGGGGCAACTCAAGGTAGAGGTGGGGTAAGAGTCAAAGTGGAGATTTGGATAGGATTCAAGAGTATCCTCGTCTCGTCCATTACCAATCTTTAATTATAGCTCGCATTGTAGATGACCCAACTTTTCTTCAAATAATGGTAATCATACATACAAATTCATTGCCCTTTGAATTAGAAAATCTTCTCAATCTTCTTGTGTTAATATTGAGTCTTTCCAATGTAAAAACTATTATCAAGTTCATAAATAGAAATGATGCATTAAAGAAAAAATATATATATATACCAACTTAGATGAGGTTTTAAAAATTATATATAGATTCACTAATTTAAGCATTTAAATCAATAAATATAATAAGTTTGAAAGTTTGTGTTGGTTGAATCCTCATATATTTATGGATTTACTAAACACAAATACATCTAAATTGATTTAGATTTATAGCTAAAATTTATATTTTATAGACCTATTTATGTGTTCCAGACAACTTGTCAACAACTTGGAGTTTGAGCATATAATTTTGGCTTAAAATTCTCTTTAATTCAAACTACACAAACAAAGTATCAATTTGTTCTTTTATCTTTCCAAGAAAACAATAGCAATCAAAACACCAAACTTAAAAAAGAGGTTTTTAAAAAAATATGCGATAAAATATTTACACGGTGTATAGAACAATTTTAAAAACAAAAAAAAAAACTTACGTGCTCATAAAGATACAAAGAATGTCTCCGTTAATAAGCTATTTCATTGGACTTTAATATATTTGGCACACGAGCTTGTACAAAATTGTTTAAATTTAGCTACTTTTTTCAAGATTGTTTGATAGACATCGTTTTAATTTAGTATACGAATCGTGTGCTAATATCCCATTAATTTATTTTAAGATGTTTTATATTTATTAAATTTAGTGATAGTTAGCTAAGATTTTTTTCTATATTTGTTAAATTTGGTTGTAGCCAAATCTAAACATATACCAATATTCAACAAATGTGTACCAAATATAAAAGATATTGGTACATGATTTTGAACTCAAAACAATTTAAAAAAAAAAAAAAAAATGTATCAGAAAAAGACGGACCCACAGTAAATATTTTGGTTTTATGAAAAATATCCTTTATAAAACAATATTCTTCATTCCAAATTTCACTCTTAGAATATTATACTGAAAAGTTTAGTAATAACTAAGAAAATAATTAAATTAAAACAACAAAAATAAAATCAAGACTTCGAAACATTAAGAATGAAATAATTTGAAAAATTATTTATTCAACTTTTAATTAATAACATCAATCACTTTCTTTTCTTCAATGCTTAAAATATTTAAATAAACATTTTCTAAAAAGAAAAAATATATATATTAAATGAATAATTTGTGCCCTCGACTCATGATTTTTTCACTAACTATATTTAAATCACTTTGATTTAAAAATGGCTATTTCTAAATTCCACTCCAGGGGGACAATTTACCAAAAAAGGTACCCCTAAATAGATATAATTGATCTTCCAACTATTACAGAAGTTCCAAAGTTCTTCAATTCACCTCAGATATCACAATCACTATAACACTAATTAAGACTTCAAAACATAACTTCAAGGTGTATACAAATGTCACATCTTCAATTACAAAATCATAAACAGACTCAGACAACATATCTGTAAGTTACATATCTTCCTGCAGTTTCACTTGGTCTGATGATCTTCACAACTTGGCCACGCTTTAGCCCGTAATATCGTGCAACCGGGTCAGTCACTTGTATGCGCGGTAGCTAACACCAAATATGCAAAATCATATAAGAATCCCTTTCATATTGCAACAGAAACAGAAACACAGACACTAACGAATAGACGTAGACAAGAGGAGACGGTGTGGCCTGACATATGCCTCTAGACTGCATTGTGATAAGTGAAGTAATAGTGATGATATCTAATGATTCATGCCCACTTTATTTTAACAAAGATGTCAATTTGTGACCAAGGAAAATCATCCTTGGGACTGGCTTTGTTGAGGTCATAAAAGCCAACGCACACGACTCTACCGTCGTTTTACAGGACAAGAAATATGGAATGTCCGGGGAAGTGGATAGAGATCAAACTTTTGGCTCCTGGTTTGTTTTTATGTTTCTTTGTGGACTTCGATTTTGAAGCCTCTTTAATACAAAGACATTATTTTGCATAGTTGGAAGCTTTTTTTTTGTAAAGGGAGCTCCCTACTTGTGAGTTTTTTTTGTATGCTAGTGTATTCTTTCATTTCTATGTCTAATTTGGGAATCAAACTAGTATCAGGAATTCATGAGCATAACCTATTCCCACATATATATGTGTATATATATATATATGTTATATTTTCTTAAGAAATATCCAACATAGATCTTAAGATAAGTCTCACAAATTTTGTACTTTCTTAAGAATTAATGCCAACCTGTGTTTCTTTCACGGTATATCTCTCAAGTAGTGTCTTTTTCTCTTCATTGTTAAGTAACTGGTGCTCAGGAACAAGGACGTGATCTTTGATATTAACTAGCAATTCTGCTTCCTGCATCAACAGATGGAGATAAGAAAAAGAATAAAAATTGTATATTTCAAGTGAACTAAGAAAAGAGCAAGAATATTGTAGAAACCAAGCCCTACCTTAACCCTTTAATTGTTCTTCAACCAGAGAATCCAAGAAACCCCCCATATTTTTCATTCTCATTTTGCAAAACAAGGAATAACCAAACTAAGTATAAGATGATTTCCAGTTTCCAGAGTAAGAGGGTTTCCTTTGATTCTCCTCAAATTAGTGGTGCACAAAACGAATCTAATTTACTTCTCTAACTTGTGGTGGTTTGGTTTTTCTCAAACTTAAATCATAAAAATACTCCATAAAATATTTTCACCTGGAAAACTTCCAAGTGGAATGATTTGGAAGTTGCTTCACTCATACAGGCACGGGCGAAAGGGGTCAAATTCTGTTGGACGACCAATATTGCTCTAAAAACGTTCTCCGATTTCATTCGGGTGGTATATGTTTTCAACGGCTTGATGCCAACCTTTGCCTCTTCTGGAAAAAAAACATATATCTATACAGGAAAAAACAAAATCACTACAAGAGGATGTAAACAAATAAGAGAATTACCGAGAAACTTGCAGTTCTTGTAACTTAACTTTAATAACTATGAGAAATACTAATTAAATATTCCCTTTCTGAGACAATACCTGATCACTGCTATCATTTCTCTTGGATTTATTAATAACAATGTCTTCTCTTTTCATGTTTTCACCATATTTTTGCTTAAATTGCTCCCTTGTCATGTCAATCTCAAAGTCTCCAACAAAATAGCCTCGGTCTCTTAGCATTTGAAACACAGTTTTTCGAATTCTGAAAAGCCTGGTGATTTCCTCTTCTGATAGCACCATCTTGTTGCTGGCTAACTCATTGTCAAACAATTCAGTTCTCATTCACTAAATAGGTACACAAGGAATATATAATGCACATTCTAAATGAGTACGAGTAAGTTAATGTAACATCAATCTGAATAGCTATGTTACGTGCAGGAAATCTCAAAATCAATATAAGACACAACATACAGAACACACCACAGATATAATAAAGCAATCATTTTCAGAAATTCAAAACAAGTTGGAGACACTAACATGATGAACGCAACAGCAATATATAATATGAATATGGAGACCGATTTAAAGAAAAAAATAAAATCCTGCTGGAAAAGCACAGACCTGCAACAACAGTTTTCAAACATGTGTACATAACATATAGACATCCTTCTGTTACTATTATTGTCGTTTCAAACAACTATAGGTGTTTGGCTCAACGAATGTACACCTCAACCCGCCATACAAGTCAACAGCTTAGTCATGGTGATTTTGCATTAAAAAAAAATTAAAAGAAATTTTAATACCCTTAGTTGACCTTCCTGATTTGAACTTTATCCTTCTTTTTCTATGTTCATGAGTTTTCAGGTCAAGTAGTGCACGCTTAGACTATTCTAATAGGTAAACATCCTGACCCTGTTAGATTCAGTTGTCAAGAACACTCATTAAACCTAATTATACCACAAAATTCTAAGAGGGTTCCATAAATGAGCTGATAGAAAGCCTATGACTGAAGTATGAACAAATCTTGGAGACACCCAGATTAAGTAAAATATTTAAGAGAGACTGGATCAAACTGAAGCAGCAAACGTAAATTTCATTCGTCTATGAAATCTGTTCCTTGTAAAAAACAAATAAATAAGTGAAGCTGCAAACAGGGATTGGAAAAACAAGTGCAGCCTTTCTTCCAAGTCCTTTCTACAAAAAACACACTAGCTGGGAATCAACGGAACAGAGGTCATTCGTTTCTGCAGTCTCCAACATGCCTTCGCCTACCTCTAGGCCCTTTACTAAGATACAAGAATTATTCTTTTAACCACTTAACCAACATTTTTGACACAAAAACTATTCTCTAAAGAAAACATAACTTCGCACAGTGTTGGCGGTCACTTATTTGGGATTTAATATCGACAGGTTTCCTTCACACCAAAAGTCCTCCCGTGTTGAAATTAGTTGAGCTGGATATAAGCTGGTCCAGAAACTTCCATACAATTTTATTTTTTAAAAAAAAAGGAAATTTTCATTTGAGGAGATGAAGGCCTTAAGGATTATTAAACTATAAAACTTCTAGCTATACCACTACCACCACCTAAGTAATTGGTGGAAAGTAAGTTGGTAGCTTGTAGTTAACTAAAAAGGAAGTTCAAAAGCAACGATTGGTTCATTGTTTGACGATGGGTATTGCTTCTTTCTTTCCTTAGACAAATCCAAAATGGAGTTTTCCAATATATAAATAAAGACATAGATGAAGATTGAGAGAATTACCAGTAACAACAAGAAATCAGTGAAACCCACTAAGTAGAAGACGGCGGAGGCACTGAGCTGGGCTTGAAGACGAAGAAGAAGGAGAAGAAGAAGAAGAAGAAGAAGGAGGAGGAAGAAGAAGGTGGAACGAGAAATTAGGGCTTAGTCTGATTTTATTAGACATAGTTGGCGGCGGGTAAGAGAAAACATGAAATCCATTTAAATTTTGTCTTTTAATTAAATTCCTTAAAATATGGATTTTTTTTCATTTTTATTTCTTACATTTTTTTTCAATCCCCTAATTTTCGTTTTGTGTTTTTTCTATAAATTTCATATTTTAAATTTGTTTTCCAATGTTAGTTTATTGTTATTTTTTTAGAAACATTTTCTACTCTAAAACTATTTACATATGAAAATTCTAACTTTAATATTAATGGAAAGTGTACCTACTAAAATTGTACGATTCTTTTAAAGAATGGTGTTTCCGTGAACTTTCTAGAAATAATGAATTTGTGTTGATGTTGATTATGAAGTGATGTGATTTGTTCTCTTGTATTTGATTATCTGGTTCTATTGATATGAGAAAGTGAAGCATGTGATGTTTTTTAAGTTTATTTGAGCGTCTTATGGTTCTTAGGATAATTTTTTATGATTTTGTGGACGGTTGCAAATCCAAGAAAAAAATAGATGTAGTAGACAAGATTTGCATTATTTAATATATATTGTAATCTAACACCCCAAAATTAATATTAAAATAAAAAAATCGAATGTGAGGAGGCACGTGCCCTGGTCCCTTAATAAATGTGCCCTTGATTGTGGAGTAGAAATTCAATCTCTCCATACATCAAACTCATGGACCCTACCATATGAATTTGGTCATATTTAACTTCGAATAATTGTAAGGGATAGTTTCAAATGTAGCAATTAGATTCAAAATGATGAAGGATATAACGATATTTTAATTTTTTTTTTTTTTTTTTTGCAAATACTATTATTAATAGACATTGTTGCAAATATTGGTTAATCATGTATAGACCATAAGAGTATGCCACAAATAAATTTTGCTATTTTTGCATACTTAATTGTTATTCATAAAAGTGTTACCGATCATAATTATGTAAATAAAATGTTATTGTTTACATATTGTTGATGCCAGTTTTTGGATAGAAATAAGTGCACTTGACTGTCATGTGACACCAACAATAGATTTGTTTGAAGAGGAGAAAAACATGGTTATAAAAGAGAAAACGTGCACATACTGGATGTCTAAGTTTTCTCGTGAACTGTGTGTGAGAGCTAAAGAGATTTTGAGAGTAGGACTCAACTTAGCTCTATTTAAGTTACAATGATAAAACCTATAGAAAAAGTTGACATGGATGATTTGTAAGCTTTTTTTAGTCACTTTACGATATTGAAATAACCTAAGAGCTAAGGAATGGCTTTGACTTCGTGTTTGGCTAGGGTCGAGTTGAGGTCGAGCATTCTATTAGGTCAAATGATGTTTGGGCTCGGGCATGCATAAAATTAAAGTATGTCATGTTGGTCAATTTCCAATGGTCGGCCTCAAGCACTAGCTTGAGCCTCGTTAATTTTTTTTAGCTTCATTTCAGTTTTCAATTGTCACATTAGACCTGTCATTTATTTTTGTTTTGTTATTTGTAAATGTCAATTACATCCTTTAGTCCAATCTAACACATGCAATCAACACAACCATGATACAATAAATGAATGGGTGTAATGTAACAAATATATGGATATATACATGAATCAACAAAACCCAATTCATTTTAAGTTTATGTTTACTTTTATTGATTCTATTGCATAGGGCTAACTAAGGTTGATCAAATAGTTTGGCATAATCATAACTTAATATTCAAACAAAATATAACAAAATCTATCAAATTATATCAATGCATTTCAATTAGTTTGGTATACACAAAAGGTTCTCCTCTTTGATCCCTCGTTTTCATAAGAACCAAATGCAGATGACAATATATATAATACACTCTTGATAGGAGAGTCTTGGTAAAGCTTGGCATACAAAGGCAGCTCGCAACTCATTTCGCCACTTCCCCCATGAATTTTGAATGAGAGCTTAAACGGCAAAGCTATGGCGTCTCGGTTCTCATATTTCCAGCTGCACAGACGCCTCTATACAACCACCAGCCAATGGAGTGTCAGGCAAGTTCGCAATTCCAACTTCCTTGGCTCCTTGGAGGATCTGAAGAACGACATCTCCGATTCCGACTTCATCGCACTTTCTCTTCAGAGAACGGGTTCTTCTTCTTTCCCTTGGCACCGCCTTCAGCCCTTCGACACTCACGATACCGCTTATTGCAAGGCCAAGTACGCCGCCGAGAAGTTTCAGATTATTCAGTTTTCTCTCTGCCCTTTCTCTGTTAGGGATTCCAAACTAATCGCCCATCCGTAAGTTCCCCCGGGCCGCCGCTTATCTTCATGTTTGGATGTTTGGAGTTTTGTGCTCTTGGGCAGGATTTGGGAATTGAGTGTTTCTTTATTTTGATGAATATTTCTCCGCACTTGCAATGGATTTTGTTTCTTTCACTGGAATTTAAAGTAGGGGTGAGGAGTATATTCTTTAGTGTTCATAGATGAGTATGATTTATAATGGAAAGTTCGATGCTTTCTGGCTGATATTTTATTATGGTTTTTGCTCATGGTCTGTCCGTTCATCATCATTTTAAAGTCTAAATAGGAATTCTCTTTTGTTATTTGATGATTGATACAAATTTGATTGATCAAAATATGTTTCATTCAATGTGTAGGTACAACTTTCATTTGTTCCCCAGAGATGAATTGAACATTGGGATGCCTTCTTACAGTTTTTCATGTCAAGTTTCACATCTAACATCCATGGCTCGTGAAGGTTTTGACTTTGGTGCTTGGGTATATGATGGTAAGCCTAATTGTAGACAATTTACTTCTGTTTCACTCTCACTAATAGAGGAGAAATTCTAAAACCCAGATTTCCAATCCCTAAACCACCTTCCTTCCAAGGTTTCAGCAAGAGCAGAGGTTGAATTTGAGAGGCATTCTTTAGAAAGAAAACAGTCTCTTTGACCCTTGAAATTCTGTTCCCATTATCAAGCTAAAGAGAATAACTTCGGTTCTTAAGTCTTCTAAAATGAAAATAAGATTTCTCACGATTACGTTCACTAATCCACTCTATCTTGGACTATGTCTTGTTCATCTCTTCTATTCGAATAAGAATCTCAGAATCCGCCTTCAATCTGATTAACTCTTCCCATACTACACTCAAAATCCTCACAGACTCCAAGTCATGTAAAATGTTTATCTTATTAATTATCTGCTATTTTTTAGTTAAAGAACCTTTGAAGACCCTCAGGTTCCAGCCTCTAGGCTTGAACTTTAGAGACTCCAATTTTATTGTAAACCTAAGTGCCTCCCATCTCCCAACCATATCAGCTGACCATTAGTCGAGCTAGGAGGACTTGAAAAAAGGATGCTTTATTCACACACTCCAAATATGAAACGACAAGGTCCCTATCTTATATCTGAGAACTTACCAAACAACCTGTTGTTGGTCAGATTCAACTATGGGACTCCAGTGGCTTGATATCCTCCAAGAAATTTTTTTCTGCCCTTTCAGAGCAAAAACGTATCTACCTGGCAAGAAATGGGATTAGAGTACACAAATTGGATAAAGTAATCTGACATCATGAGGGGAGGATAAAATAGACTATACTCTTCAAGATACTTTTGTAAGATTGCATCAGTCTAGAAAATTTCCAACCACAGACCAGCTAGATTCACTATCACAATTGCTGAAGTTGCCACTCAACTCTTCCTACAAATCATCTTGTTTTGAGATTCATATGGCTCATGTAGCAGTAGTACATTTGAACGCCAATCTTCTGAATTTTAGTTGGATCTGCTTGTTTCAAGTAATTTTTATCAACCTAAATATTATTTATCACTTTCTAGTTGTTTTATCTCTTGATTTTTGGGAAAAAGTAAACCTTTGTTTGATCTTTATACTGAATCTATGAAGTATCTTCTATATTGCAGTTTGACTTCTAATGGTCTTTTTCCGTTTTCTTTTTTGGTTCCAGGCATATCATATTTATCTAGAGCTCAAGAGTCTATAGCAAAAACTCAAATGGGCTCTCAAACTCTGCCACCTAATATTAACGCTGTGAAACCTTCTTCTGAACTGTCAGTTGCTGATACCATTTTTGTTCAACGGGTTAAATCACGTGTAAAGAACTGGAAAGATGCATATGATTCAAGCTCAAAAACAAGTGGTAATTTACAACTCAGTATTGCTTTCTAAAACAATTTCATCATATTCTTTTCTTTCCATTTTGCTCTCGCATTTTTTAAACTGTGTAGGTTAAAAAACACTTTTGGTTCTTGAACGTTTTTATTAAAGTAACAATTTTTCCTCTAAACTCTAGTTTGAAATGAATCTGATGATTTAATCTCTATACTTTCAAACTTGTTAAATTAAATGAGATTTATTAACTATGCATATAAATAAATTGATTGGGACCAAATATGTTTTTAAACTACAAAGAAAAGAGATTTTGATGAGATTTTCATAGTAGGGATTAAATTGTTACAAGTTTGAAAGTAAAAGGATTGAATTGTTATATAGAAAAATTCAAGGACTAAGTTATTGCAAATTTAAAAGAACATGGGTGAAATTGTTACAAAATTAAAGTTCAAACAAAATTCTTACTCGTATGGAGGTTGAAGGACTAAAGTGTTTTTTAACCTGTTTTATTTCTTTGTTTCCTGAAATAGTAAAGGTAATGTTTCCATAATATAGACGCATTGCTAAGTACGTTGAAAAAGCTCATAGTCGGTAGTGAGCAGTATGGATCAAGACCATCTATTGTTATAGATGTTTATAGCGAACGGCAAGTTCTACTTGTGTTAGAGGTAACTTGACCTTTTCAAAATATGAGTGGTTTAACATGTGTATTGCATGTTTTTAACTATGCTAAATTATTATGGACATTTTACATCTCCAGAGATATCCCCTTCCAGAGAAAAACCGTTATCTATAATTAAGAATTATATATCTCTGATCTCTCTCTCTATTGTCAATGTTATTATTTTTAGTAACTTTACATTTATGTTATACATTGTTTAAATAAAATAGCTTATCATGCATGTTATACATAATTTAAGGTAAAATTAATGATTTAATACATGGACGTTTATGGTTGTCTATTTAATGACTTGACTTAAATAGTTTCCATTGCATCCACGAACTTTAATTTATGTAATTTTTGCTATTAATACTGGTACCATATAAATATTGACTGATTTGATATAATACGATAGACGACAATTGAAAAAAGTGGATAGTTGGTCATGGTCCAAATTAAGTGACACTTGCAATTATGGCATTTTTGAAGCATTTTTTTTTTCTGTAGACCATGCTGCCATTTTTTGTCAAGCTGTTGCCCTCCCATCTTTTGTTTGCTATGTCATGCTAACTGAACCATGTTTATACAATATAACTACATGGAATTATTGTTCAAAGTTAATTACTACTCTAGTTAGAGTTTAGGGAGTAAATAGATATAAGTTTATAACTGAGTTAAAAGATCTAAATTGATGCAATATCATTATCGATTATGTTCTATGCTTTGTTTTTTTTTTTTTTTTTTTTGAAAAGGAAACAAGTCTCTTTTATTAATGATAATAATGAGACAAAAGCTCAAAGTACAAGAGAGTTATACGATGAGCAAAATAACTTAAGGATCTGTAGTCGCACCCGGGCATCTTGATTATCTTCTATTGACTTGTTTCAGTTAATTAGTTTTTGGGAATAAATCAAATTATACCCCCACATGTGCAAGATTAATCATGTAAAACAAACCTTAAAATGTTCAAAATAAACTCAAATAACATTATTTTAGAAATTGTCACATAATAGAATGGATAGAAATAGCATGTAAATGTGAAGGACAATTACAATACCCAAGTTCTTTAAGAGGTTTGGACTCTCTGAAAGTTAACCTCCAAAATTCTACGTCCTTTCAACTCTTCTTAGCCACTCTATTTATAAACACTATTTACTAACCAACTCCCTTAACTGATAGCAAATAACATGCATGCCCTCTTAATATCCTAAAATTACCCTTAATATTTCCTTGTATTCATAACAAAGATCTCAACCTATAATTCCAATCTTTCATAAATCACTAAAGAAGGCAACACCCAAAGAAACCCATTGGGGGAAGAACTGAGAGAGATGAGGAAACAACGGAAGACAACAAAGAAGGTAGTGTGAGTAAAAACTTACGACTTTGAACTTACTAAATATGACATTAATAGCAAAAAGTTGAACCAAGCAAAAACTATAATATCATTTCTGAAATGACCATCCCTTGTTAATGAAAGTTTTGTTTCTTATCAGGTAAAACCAAGTCTAAAATGACTAAATTTAAGAGTGAATATATGCATTCCAATTTATTCTTAGTGTTATCCCTTTTAGTGTGCAATGATGTCTTTAACTATGTTGCTTTTTCTGCAGAGGGACTATATCCGTATACTTATATTCTTTCCTTTATTTTATGTAGCTGTTGAAGGAATTTTCTGATGACCTGGTTCCTGTAGTAATTTCAGCAAAGGGTGGAGGAACTCAAGCAGTTCGTGCCATTTTGACAAGCTCAAAAGAAGACAAGATTCTGCTTGAGGTACTAGTATATTCACTAGATTTCCACATTCTAAGTTCCTAAACTATTTTCTTAAAAAAAAAAAAAGATCCCTAAACTATTAATTCTTTAACTACCACTTTGTAGAAGTTTATGCACTTCAGCTGATTCTTTCATCATTTTCAACTGGCCTATGCATCTGGATAATAAAAATATGCATGTCTTAATATTATCCTTTTTAAAAAAATAAAATAAATAAAGATGAAGAAATGGTACATGATGGAAATAAGCTTTGAATTTCCAGAAATTGAGAGCATGGATTAACTGAGTAATGCCAAATTTTAAATGGATTTGCTTGAATGCTCCATCCAGCTTTGTAGAACTTATAAATTATTTTGTGTTCCCTTGCAGAAGGAGCTTCAATATCTTGAAGACAAAGAAAACAAGAAATTTCGTGGTTTTCGAGAGGTGATAGATGTGATTTCTGCTTCACAGAAGCCTATTGTCTCCTACAATTCTCTTCACGGTGTTTATCTTGTATATTCTTTATTTTTGGTTAATCTCTTTGCTTTATTTTTTTTGTTCTCTAATGCTTTTGTTTTGGATGCAGATTTTACATTTATTCATTCTAAATTCCTTGCTCCCCTGCCTACTAGCATAGATGAGTACGCATCTTCCTTGCATTCGGTTTTCCCACGAGTGCATGATGTAAAGCATTTGATGAGCAAGATTGGTGGCCTCAGTAAGCCAATGAGTATAGCCGCAGCTTATTCTTACTTGAAAAAACAATACTATGCACCTAGTTACTTGGATATCCCAGTTGAAGGTTTGTCACCTCGTCCTCCCTTCCTGATGCTACGAAAAAAACTTTTTCATTGTGTGTTAGTGTGAGAGAGAGAGAGACATGACCTAAAACTCACTTAAAATGTTTAGTAAATACATGCTGATAATGCTGATATGCCGTAGATGTGGGTCCATTGCCTTTCTCGGTGCTAAGCTAAGTGATTGAAGGACTCAATCAAGCACCGAAGACATTTAATCTCTATTAGATAATAGGTTTTGAAACGTGTATAATAGGTTCTTAAGCTTTCAGTTTAGTTTGTAATAGATTTTTAAACTTTCAATCTTATGACTTCAGTCTTAACAAATTTGAAATTCTAAACAACCAATCGACCTATTAGATAATTTAAATTCTATGTCTAATGGAACCCCAAAATTTCAAAAGGTTAATTGAACAAAAATGATATCAAACTATCAAAGGTTAGAAACTAAATCCCTAATCTTGAAAGTCTAGGGAGGACTGAATTTGTGATTTAGCCTATATTTTTTATGGTTACATTCGTTTCTTCACAGTACACATTATAAGCCTTTTGTTAGGCCTTAGTTTTTGTTTCTCTTTTTTAAATGTCTTTTGTCTTACCAATCAGTGAAAAGAAAGCCTATCCTTGTTTTATCTCTTTTGTTTTACTGTAATTTAATATACACAATCTTTTCTTAATACATTCATTGTTTAGTGAATTATTTGTGTTTTTCACGTATTGAGTATCCACCTAAATCTCACTATTTTGTTTTTCATTAGGCTCCACTGATCATCACCAAGTAGAAATCTTTCATTTCTGCTAGCTAACCTTTTGGGGTTCTATTGCAGCTCCAGGAAATGATCACAAGCCTCATGGGCATAATGCTATACGGTTATGCCATTTGTTTGCACAAGTCTGCTCTGTACTTAAAATTGATCTCAGTGGTGTCCAATCCAACGACAATGAGTGTTTGGCCTCAATGCTCGACGAGTGTTCAAATGTTTCTTCATTCTCCCCTTACCACTGCAAACCCAAGGACGAGGATGTTAAGATCTGGGCACAGGGTGTTAGAAAAGTAAGTTGTAGGCATTTGGTTTTCTTGTGGGGATTAAGAGAAGGGCTGACTGCTCGGTTGCTAAAAGCTTCACTAGAAGGAACCCATGAAGTTTTCTGTGAAGAGTTTGATGTTCGATTTGTGGACAAGAAATGTGCCATTGTCGTTTTCTCGCAGCCAGACCTATCCGAGACCTTCCTTGATGCAATAAATAGTGACAACATTGTTGGATCTTTAAGAGAGATGGTATCAGAAGGGCTAAGAGCTGCAGGTTATGAAACTTACAAGAAAATCTGTAGCTTTGATTTATGGGAAGCAGATTTAGCTGAGTCCCTGGAGAGGGCCATTTTGGAAGCCGATCCCGAAACTGCTCAGTTAGACATCAATTACTCTAATGATTCTTTCATTTATTTGAATGATCTTTGAAAGACATGATTAGGTCACCAAAATTCATATAAGCTTAGGGAATACTGGAGTTAGATTCTTCCTGCTTTCTAATTGATGATATTTGGCATCCATGATAAACTTTCGAAAGTTTTGGTTCATTCCTTACAGCAGCAAGTCTTAAAAGTTTATGATGATTTAATACTTTTCTTTCCATTATTTTGTACATACTGTTGGGCCATTTTAGGGCTCTTGCTTGTTATTCTAAACAGCTTAGATCACCAAATTCATGACTCAGGTGAGAGATGATTTCAAGTTGTGTGAAGATATCATTTTGGTAATTTGCACAGGCACAAATATTTGATAATGTTGTTCATTTTAAAAGCTTCATTTACATATCTTCTAAAAAAAATGGCAACCCATTTAGTTTTTCTTATTCAAAGTTAAATATATTTCATTCACTCAAATTTTAAAAACAAAAAGTTGAAATCTTTTTTCAAAGTTCTTAAATTTGACTTTTTTATTAAACAAAATGTTTCGAATAACAATAGTTAAAATTTTAAGTGGTGTAGTCAGTTTTGTATTTACCAATTACCCTAAATTCCACACATTTTATTTTGTTCATCAGATTTCATTCTCCCATGTAGTTTCTTCTTTTTGCTCATGTTTTCATTCTGGGTCTTCACCTTGTCCGATGCATTGTTTTGTTCATTCTTCTTTTGCATGAGTCTCCCTTGTTCTATTTCCAAACTTTCAAAATAAAAAAATTTAGATGGCCTTTAATATTCTTGAAAGAATTATGAATCTACCTAAGGTTTAGAATTCAATTAAGATGTTCAGTTGAAATAGATATCAAAGGCACCAATTAGTTTTTTAAAACAATTGAAGTTTTGTGGGAGACCAACAAGACTTTATCAAACATTTGATGAGTGAGCATTTTTGAGTTGTCATTTGTTTCATACAATTTGATTTTCACCAGAAAAAATTACAATATAATTTGAAGAAAAACAATCACTATAGATCCCAGACAAAATATACACAAGGGTTTTGAAAATTGGAGCTTAAAAAAATTCAAATGGAAGAAATATTCAGAACCTATATGAGATTCAGAGTTGAAAAGTGATTAGATTATGAAAAGGAAAAAGAAATGTAAGCCAACCCAGTGCCAATAATGACCATCAAACAAGAAAGATCATCCCGGCGAGTTAGTCGGAAGAATCAATTTCATTTCGCAAACGAAGAAATTGCCACAAAACATTAGGTTGATTAATATCAGTTCTGGGACAGAGTGCGTTTGCTTCATTCACAAAAAAAAAAAAAAAAAAAAAAAACAGAAGAGAATGTGGAAACATCGAAAATGTACCAGCAATAAAAGGGCCTGAGAATCCAAAAGCAAGAATCTCAGACGAGTGATGCTGGAGAATTTTTATATTGCAAGGTTTTGAGTAAAATTTTGGCTGGATCGATGAACCGATTCCAGTCAAGAAGCTGAACTTGCTTTTTCGATTTGGATATTTCCACTGCGAAATTAAATCTCCCATAAGTTGAGACTTAATAAGATCAAGGTAGAAGAAAAAACATAATCAACGAGCATAAAAAAAAGACTTGGAAAAATTTTTGAAATGGAGGGGAGGCTGAAGAAACAACTATTGAGCGATGAGGTTACGATGGATTTGTTATATATATACATAAAGATGAATGGAAGCTGAATTAGGGCTTTGTGAGCGTCCGTACATAGAATCAATCTATTGGGGGTATTCTAGTAATTTTGTTTCATTTTCTAACGTTTTGGTAACGGTGTGAATTGTTGACGGAACTTCTTCTATTACAAATATTTGTTTAACTAAATATTCAAAATCGACTTCAAACCATCCACCGTGAAGGAGTAGAAATCGACCTTTGATGATCAATTTTAAAGTTTTTTTCAAAACTAATACTAATCTGATTCTTCTTATTTTCGATTAGTTATCGATTTTTGGGCAATTTACAAAAACCATTAGTAATTACAATCATACCTTTAAACTTTTAATTTTTATAATTTAAAACTGAGTCATCTAGTTTATTCAAAATTTTAAATTAGACCCTTAATATATTATATTAACTATATAAGTTTTAAGATTTGAATTTCGATCGTTTATGGATTCTATTTTTATAATTATTGTAAGTTTTAGGGTCTAATTTTAACATTTACCGAAGTTTAGATGATCAAATTGTTACTCTTAAAAGTTTAAGAGTATAATTGCAATTAATGGTTTTATGATTTTTCGTTTTTTTTTTTCATATTCTCAATAACAGCAAAAAGAAAAAACAGTATTATTTGGAAATCTTTGGATTTTTGTTGTTGTTATGAAATTATGAAAGTGATCCTATGTTTAACCAAATAGCAAAATTGGTCTTATGTTGAAGCAAATTTAATCCTTTTTTTTTTTCAATTTAGTCCATATGGACATGATTATATATATATATATTAGTTTGGTTCTAAAATTTAATCAACTGTTACCGATAATATTTAATTGTTTTAAACGACAAAACTTCTAAAAATATTTACAAATACAGTACTACTGTGATAAATCTAACTCACCATGAGGTTGTGCAACTTATTTGCGTCAATCATTATATAGATAATAGTCTATAATTGATAAACAGTAATTTCTTTTGTTACAAATATAAATATTTTTAATTCATTTCACTATACTTAAGAATAACCCTAAAAAAATTATTCAACCTCTAAAGTTGACAAGTGAAACCTAAGCTTTATAATAAAAAAGCTTCACATAAAAAGTAGAATTAATTATATCTATTAACTCTATTCCTTGGTAGAATAAATTCTCTTACTCGTAATATGAAATATGTTGTTACCTTTCTTGTGAGGCATGAATTTCAAATTCTCATACCTTCACATTTGTGTTTAGTAAGTCCCTAAATTTCAAATTTTGTATATACTTTGCTGTTTACTTGTCCAACATTTCTCAAATTTATAAATGTATTAGATATATAACTCATTCAAAGTTAAAAGAAATTTATCAAATATCTTTTAAAGTTTACAAACCTATTCCATACAACCACGAAAAAGGACCAATTATACATGATAAAAAAAAAACATATTAAATCATTCCAATAATCCTTGCAAAACACAAGCTAAATTTAGGTCTAAATAGTGTTATTTTTAATTTTTGAGAAACAAAATGGTAGTACAAGTATAGGGACTAAATCAAAAGAATATTTGTAAATATAACGATTAGATTCAAAATATTAACATATATAACAACATTTTATAAAAATTACAAAATTTAATAGAAATCTATTACTTATAGACCAATTACCAACTACGAAATAGACATTTTCTATATTAGCAATTTTTTTTTAAAATATAGTTTATTTCTACTCATTATAACGAAGGGGTTATCAATCTTCCCATTTATCCAAACATCACACATCCATCCTCAAAATTGAAAAGAAAGTGGTGATGAATTAGACCCAGTAACATTGAACCAAAATAAGAAAGAATGTAAAGTGAAATCATGATGATCAACAAATTTCTACAATGGAAAAGGCCCTAAAAAAATCACACGAAACAGAGCATAGAGCAATGTGCAAAAGGAAAGAAAACGAGGAGAGGGAAGGAAAGGATTAGATTCATTTCTGAAAACGGAAGAAAAGAATCCGCTATTAAACATCTCTGAATTTATTCAATCCAATCATTTAGAAACGAAAGAAAAATCATATCAGAGATTCGAAAAGTAAAGAAGTGAAAACGAACTCACATTTTTTTTCGGTTGTTCTGGCGATCGGCATTTTCACAAACACCTAATTATGTGCTGCTGCTGCTGCTGTTCATAAAAATCAATGGCGAGGATGAATCGAAATAAACAAAGAATTGATGGTGGAGAAGAGAGTTGGATTAAAGGAGTTGTAGTGATTGTTCATGATTTTGGGGAACCGGGACCTGCTAAATCGGTTTCTCTTCAGTTTTATAGTGCAACGGAACTCGATCATAGTGAGCCTTCCTTCTTCCTTCTTCCCACCTTCCACCTTCCACATTTTTTTTCTTCATTTATATGCTTCTTCTTCTAAGAGTTCAACGCATAATTAAATTTTCTAATGAATGAAAGCTATGCTATTTCAAAGACAATCTTGAAGGGTTTCTAATTTTAGCAAAATCTAATGCAAACTTCTAGTTCAAAGAAGTACACTAAATTCAAACAAATTTCAAAATAGAGAGACCAGGATGATATTTTAAGGTATGATTTTAATTCATTCGAAGTATTTTTGGTGGAACAGATAGCGGAAAAGGAAAATTAAGCAAAAAGGGGAAATTAGAAGAATGGAAAAGGAAGAAGAAGAAGAGTGATGGAGGAAGAATAATGATGAGAAGCTATAAAATAAAATTAAAGGTTGAAAAAGGGTTTGGAATTCCAGGGGCTTTCTTGATAACAAATCAACATAACCATAAATTCTTCCTTAAGGGAGCTTTCTTCCAAACTCCAAACCATTCCCAAGTAATACATTTTGATTGCAACTCATGGATTTATCCAATCAACCTCGTCAATCACTCTCATTATCTTTTCTTCTCCAACACTGTGAGTTTTTCTTTATTTTGTTGTTACTCAAAATGATTATGTGAATGCTACTTTTTATTTTTATTTATTTATGTGTGTGTGTGTGTGTGTGTATGAGGTTAGAGTTACATTCCAAGCAAAACACCAAGTGCACTCATGGAGCTAAGAAGAATGGAGTTGAGAAAGCGAAGAGGAGATGGTAGAAGAGAAAGGATGGAGGAATGGGAAAGGATTTATGAGTATGATTGTTACAATAATAATTATATTGGAAACTCTGAAGAAGAATGTAGAACTATGATTGATGGATCCTCCTCTCTTCCTTATCCTCGTCGAATAAGAACTCTTCGTCCTAATCTTGGTAATCATTCTTCTTCTTCTTCTTCTTCTTAGGAATTAAAAGTTTATCACTCAAAATGATTTAGGAATTAAAATAGAAAAGCACTTTGATCTGTATTAACTATATGAAGAAACACTATGATACGTTTAGAGCAAGAGTAGAATTACAAAGTGCATGAATCCCACAAATAAATAACATTAATTTTATACTTAACTTTTTTTTTATCACACAACACAAAAAAAATTACTCTTATTCTCAACTCAAACGCTATTTATTAATCAATTGAAAACAATAAACACACTTCCACCATGCTTGCAAAAATCACGCAAGACTATCATAAAAATGACGTCAAGTAAATAAGTGCATTTATCATCATCGATCTAACTTGATTAAAATGTGATATTTTTTCTTTGTTTTTCTTAATGTTAAAGATAGTTTAAGAGAGAAAATGGATATAGAGACATACATACCTGCTGATGAAAGAATGAGCCACAACAAAGTGAAAGAATTGGCTTCAAATTCAGTGGAAGCTGCTCTTCAATTCCTCATTCCAACGATAAAAACCCTAAACTATCAACCTTCCACTATTGATCATTTCAAGTCTTTTGTTGAATTGCATTGTTTCTTTTGGGCCCCAAAACCATCCAATTTGGCTAAAGCAGACATATGGACCAAACTTGAAGTCCAAAAATTTCTCCCACAAAACATTTTCCAACAAATTCTTTCTCAAAAGCATCCATTCTTGTATCCACTTCCTCAATTTCTTATTGGTAATTTCTTCTTCTTCTTCTTCTTCTTCTTCTTCTTCTTCTTCTTCTTCACTGCTGTTTTTCTCTCTTTCATTTCTAAATTTAACTTAGGGTTTGTTTCCTGTCATTGTAATTGTTTCTTGCAATCTACTTTTAAATAAAAATTACAAAAATGTAAAATAATTATTTTTTGAAATATTACCAAAGGCTACGAAACACAAACAGAAACACTATTGATTATAGAAATAAAACTTAATAGTCCATTGTTTTTTATTTTTTCAAATAAGTTTAATTCCTAACCTTTTCTTACCATTTACCATGGTATGCATCATTCTTCTTTCTTAACATAAGAGTTAGAACTTTTAACTAAATTTTTTTTTTTTTAAAAAAAAGATTTTAAAACTACTTTTTTCATAGTTAAAAAAATTAGCATGGTTTTCGGAAACTTTGGTAAAAGCAAATAATAAAACAATAGATTTAGAGAGGTAATAAGTTAAATTTTCAAAAGCTACAAATATAAAACCATATCATATCAAATAAGCATTATTTAGAAAACATCCAATTTATTGGACTTTCTTTTTTTTAACTTCCAATGATATGAAGGTGAAATCTTTGAAAGGCAGCATAAACTTTTATGGAAGTTTTTAAATATATCATCAATATATGAATTATTAGTATAAATAATTATCTTTCTTTTTAGACTATATACCAATATAAAAACGAACTAAAATATTTATAAAATATCACAATTTACCTAAATTATGATGGATACATATGTAATCAATTACTAGTGATATTTAGTGATATTGATAAATATTATAAAAGTTTATGTTATTAAAATAACTTCCTTTTTTCTTTTTACCGGTAGCCAATGAAGATGCCTGGATGGATGATGATGAATTCGCTAGACAAATGCTTGCAGGAACCAATCCTGTGCGAATCACATGCTTACACGTATGTAAACCACCTGTGTTTTGACTAATAATAAAAATAAGAAGAAGGAGGAGGAGGTTAAAAGACATCTAAAATGTTTCTAAATTTTAAAAAATGAAAAAAAAAAAGATTATAAACTTCCAATTTATAACAAAGTTGTGTAAGACAAAATGCAATTCCATACCAAATTGGCATGTGCATCCTTCAAAATATGTAATAATGTACAGACAAAAAATTAATGACCTGTTAAACACTTCTAAACTTTAGAATTATTTGATACACAGAATTTAAAGTTAGAAATCTATTTAACATTTTACTGTCCATAGACTTGTAAACCCTAGGACATGCTTGTAATTTAACAAATATTGAACATTTAGAAAATTGGTTTGGATCAAAGTATAAATTTGGTCAATAGATTCTAACACTTTAACAATAGAAAAATAAAGATAAACATAATTCAAAATCAATAGGACATGTTAAATGATCTTTTAAGTCTAGGAACTAACTAAAAAGTACTCCCAAACTTTCAAAAGTTGGAGTGAAAATGAACAGCCACAATACAGTTTAGTGGTTTGACCTATGTATTTATTATGATTCAAAGTTTATACTTCATTTGAAAAAGATTTTAACTCTAAGAAAAATTAGAATTTTGAAGGAAAAGAAATGTTGTGACAATATTGTTAATTGGACAGAATTTTCCACCAGAAAGCAAAACCAAAGTGGTTAGTACGATAAAAGCATCAGATATTGAACACAGCCTAGATGGTCTTACCCTTCAGCAGGTAAAACATATCATCTCCCTTTGTTTTGCTCCTCTCTGAATCTTTCATCCTCAACCAAATTAAACAAGGTTTAAATTGCTTGTACATGTGTTATTAGAAGAGTAGGGTGTCAAGTTATAATAAATAAATAGATAAAATAAAGATAAAAAGAAGACTTAAACTATCTATAATTCTTAAATCACCAATTAATTCAAAAGCTTAAGTCAGTGGACAAAGCCAAACTTCATGTTATATTAGGCTAGAAATATGAAGAATGTACCACAAGTAGAAATCAACTTTAATTGAGAAGGAAATAACATTCTAGGGACTTCAAAGTCTGTCTTAAATTACCAATTGACTCAAAAGCTTAAATTAGTGGATGATGACAAATTAGAGATAATATCATTAAACAATAATCATAATAAAATAGCAAAGGTGATATCAAAATAACAAGAATGCATGATTATCATTTTCAAAATTCAACGAAGAATATTCGAAAGTTAGCAAAGGTGACAGCAAAATAACGAGAATGCATGATTATCATTTTCAAAATTCAATTAAGAATATTAGAAAGTAAAGAGAAATTAAGGGCATATTTGAGAATGATTTTGAGAGAATTAAAATCATTTTTCATAGGATTTAAATCACTTCAAAATATATCTTTAATTGCTCACTCTTATTAAATGCAATTACCCCATCATGAAAATTGGTTTTGAAGGATTATAAACATGTTTAAGAGTAATTTTCTGTTCAATTTGGTAGTATGAGGTTTCATTTTAAAATCAATTGGTGATGAGAGGAGTAACCCATCTATCTTATATGGAGTGTAGGTCTCCTTAGTTTTTTTTAATGTGAGACTCTCAATACCTCCAACATGCCCCTCAAGGTGGTGTCTTTTTGACTTCATCTATTTTGGACCGAATACCCATTTGGGCTTAATGAACTTTGATATCATGCTAAATTTGATAGTATGAGGTTTATTGAAAGCAATAAACACGAAACCAAGGCTTACGTGGAAACCCAAGAACCGGGAGAAAAACCACGATGTTTTTAGGTTTTATTATTTTTCTGATAATTACAATAGTACAAAGAGAACTTAAATAGAATGTAAAGAGCAAAGAAGAAAAGAAAAAGAAATATTTATGGTAAGTTTTTCGTAAATATTTTTTTCATATATACAAATTCTAACAAGATTTCATCTCAAAACCAATTGGTAATGAGAGAAGTAGCCCTATCTTATATGAAGTGTAAGTCTCCTTTGTTTTTCCAATGTGGGGCTCAACATCTCCAACGTTTTAAAAACAACAAAATTAATTTTAACGATTTTAGAATCACTCTCAAACAACTCCTAAATTTCAGCTAATATCAAACGATCTACGTTAAAATCTATTAAAATCATTAATATCAAACTAGTTCCAGAATCTAAAAAATGGCATTCCAAGCATTAAAATCATCTTCAAAAGAAACAATCATGTTGTGAATATTGAAACTTTTTTAGTGTTTTGAAATGATAGGCAATAGTGGAGAGAAGAATATTCATGTTGGACCATCATGACTATCTAATGCCATTTCTGAATAGAATAAACAGTGGCGATGTATTTGCCTATGCATCTCGAACCCTACTCTTCTTAAGGTCTGATTCTACACTAAAGCCTTTAGCAATTGAACTTTCTTTACCATACTCTGAAGCTGAAGGAGAAGAGATAAGTTGGGTTTACCTGCCAGCAGCTGAAGGCTTGGAGGCTGCCCTGTGGCAGCTTGCCAAAGCACATGTCGCTGCCAACGACTCCGTCTACCATCAACTCATCAGCCATTGGTGAGACACATCACCTATTTTCATATTTTAAAGAGTTCAATATCAATATAACAAGACAGTTTCTTTTCCTTCTTTGGGTTGCAAAAGTATCTTGCTAGTTTAACTTTTTAGTGCATTGATTTTTTTTTCTCGTTCCATGTTGCATGTTTGATTTAGGTTAAACTATCATCTTAGGCCATTTGCTTGCTTGGCTTCAAACAAACTAATCCTTAATAGTTCCAACAAATAGTCCTTAAACTTTGAGGTTTGTGTATAATAAGCCAGTAAAGTTATAATTTTGTACTAATACATCTTTGAAATATAAAAATATTTAATAGTTCTTGAACAATTAATTTTATCTAGTAGAACATGATATGTTTAATTTTCTTAAAATTTAATCGATTTGCTGGATATAAATTTGAATTTTATGTATAATAGAATATTAAATTTCAAATTTGGTATAGTAAATTTATATATTTTTAGAGAGAGAAAAATTACAAAGGTTGAGGACCTATTGTAATCTAATCTATGGGTCAAAAAATTGAAGGTTTAAAGATGTATAAGAGACATCATAAATTTCAACAACCTATTGAACACAAAATTGAAAATTTAGAGACCTATTAGACACTTTCAAAGCTTAGAAATTATAAGAAGATTTGGCTAAGTATCTTAAACCATCATTGTTACAGGAGATTAATAATTCTGTTATGTGACTAGTCTAAATAGTGATTATGATGAGCTACCATTCAACCAAGTATAAAAGGTTAAATTGATAAATTATAATAATATTTGAGTTCTGTCAAATCAAAAGGAAAAAACAAAATTAGGTGAATTTTCAGGTGAATAGGGAACTTTGGGGATTTAATCTACTTAAGGCATCTGGGAAAACCTAGCCCTTCAAAATCAACATGATTTTCTCTATTTTTAACCCAAATCAAACTATGATCCAATCGATCCTAGACTGTATGACTCATTATCTTTCTTTACAACATATGACGAAGACGTGTCATCTAAGAAAATTGTAACCAATAACTACCGAGGTATTAATGAACAAGAATCGTAATTTTCCCTTTTAACTTGACAAAAATCAGTCTTTCTTTGGATATATAATTTTTAAAGCCAATAAATTGATTTGAGATATTTGTTGATATATCCAGTTATACCTACACAATTTATGTTGTGAAAGTAAAATGGCATGACATGTTAAGTTGTGTGAATGTTTAGGCTACATACCCATGCAGTTGTTGAGCCCTTCATCATTGCCACTCGCAGACAGTTGAGTGTTATGCATCCAATCTACAGATTGCTGAATCCTCATTTCAAAGACACCATACACATCAACTCACTATTTAGGAGCTTCCTGTTGCAACCTGATGGGATCTTTGAGAAGATATTGTTTTCTGGTAAGTTCTCCATGGAACTATCTTCGGAGCTCTACAAAGAGTGGCGGTTTGATGAGCATGGCCTCCCAGCAGACCTGCTGAAAAGGTAACAACGATAACATAGCTTTTCCCTTCATGAAAAAAGACCCATGTCAACATTGCTCTGGTTTCTTAGAAAGATGGCTGTAAGAGATCCAGATCCGGGAAACCCGAGCGGAGTTCGCCTCATCTTCCCTGACTATCCATATGCAGAAGACGGCCTTGAGATATGGACCGCAATCAAGACATGGGTGAAGAGTTTCTCTTCAATCTTTTATAAAGATGATGACTCTGTACATTCTGATGAAGAACTACAAGCTTGGTGGTCTGAGATCCGAAATGTTGGTCACGGCGACAAGCCCCACAAATCAGGGTGGTATGAAATGGCCACACTACCTGACTTGGTAGAGGCCTTAACAACTCTCATATGGACAGCAACTGGACTCCATGCTGCTGTGAATTCAGGGCAATATGCATACGCCAGCTACCCTCTTAATCGTCCCACACTCTGTTACAAGTTCATTCCCAGTGAAGGAACAGTTGAATATGCTGAATTCTTGAGTGATCCAGATAAATATTATCTCGAAATGATACCTGGAAAGTTTGAAACTGCACTTGCCGCTGCATTGACAGAGGTCCTTTCACATCACGCAATGGATGAACTGTACCTGGGAAGGTCATCCTACAACTGGACAGATAATGCAAAGGCTCGACATAGCTTCAGTGAGTTCAGTAAAGAACTTAAAAATATAGAGAATAGAATAGAAGAAAGAAATCGAGATCCCAACCGCAAGAACAGAAGTGGACCCGCCAAGATACCGTACAAACTTTTGTTGCCTGATACATCAAATTTTATTCCAAAAGGAGGGATCCGAGGTAAAGGGATTCCAAACAGCATATCTATATGATGCAGTCTCATGAAATTACTTTAAAATTACTTTCAATCAGAAATATGAGCAAGACCATTCATTAATCATTCACCTTTTCTAAATATGAGAACGAGAAATCTGCTACCTAATTACTCTATGTTATTGCAGACCCTAAACAAATAAATCAACCAAGGGTGAGTTTGGGATAACTATTGGGAGGGTGAAAAGTACTTTTGTCCCAATATACTTTTCAAAATTTTCAATTGGTTAGACAACTAGAAGTAACGTAGCAAATTCTAAAGTTACTTAAAAGTTCTATTCGGAAGTTTTAAGGAAAATCACACGTGGTTCCTCCAAAAATGCTCACAGAAGTGTTTTTAATACAAAGTAATTTTTTCAAAAGTCAGCTCAAACGTTCCCCAAGTCTTGCTGATAGGGGTTCATCCACTGCAGCCAATGGATATTTTCTTTTCCCTATTCCAACCATTTAATGAGTTTCGTATCAATTCAGGAACAGCTAGAAATAGTTTATCATGCATCATTCTCATTTCTAACCTCACTGAATGAGTTACAATTTTATACTGAACCAAGAAGATTATGAATTTTTCTACACATTAAGTCCTACACAGGAAATTTTCTCGGAATAAATAAACAACAGATTCTGAAAGTCAAGGTACAGAATTTTAAAAACATGGACTTCTGAGTTCCTACGATATTGATGACCTTCAACTACATGTTGGCTCTTTGGAAGAGGAAAAAGGGGTTGGTTTACATGAAGATCGAGGCCACTAAAAGCAGCATTATTGTATCATAAGTTGTAAGCATCTACTAACATCGTCCTTGTACCAAAAAAGGAGCTGGATCAACTTTCCCAGGACTTCCCAGCACCATGTTACCAATCATTTCTGCAGTTCCCATTGCCTGGATGTTAAAAAAAATATATATATCAGATTACAGAATGAACAAAAAATAGAGGGGTATCGTTGACAACTAGTAATTTATACAATAGAGCCATGAGTTTTTTTATGGTCTCTATGATGCATTAGAAGAGTAGTTTAGGAGTATCAGTAGCTTTCCATAACAGAGAGAGAGAGTCACCATTGAAAGTCCTCCACCTTCATGGCCAGATGCAAGGAACACGTTTGATAAACCAGGAACAGGCCCAATCACTGGTTTTCCATCAAGCACTGTGGACACTCATACGGGAAGATCAGATAATCCAGACCATGAAATTTCAACAGATGAAACTTATTAAGTGACATGATACTTACTGTATGGTCGTAGACCTATTCTCACTTTACTACTGTGTTTGATATCTGATAAAGAGACTTCTTTCAACGTAGGAAAGAATTCTGAAGCTCTCTCCCATATACGAGCAACTATGAATTCATTTATTTCAGTGTTGAAACCAGCAAACTCACGGCTGCTACCTGAAATTAGATGACCAATTACCGATGAGATTTCAAATTTCTTGCAATATTTTTTTCCCCTTTTTTTGTAAGAAACAATTTCATTGATTATGTGAAAGTAAAAGGCAATGTTTGAGACAAAAACAAAACAAACAAAGTGCAATTGGAAGATTACGAAATTTATTTATGTCCATAGCGCCTAAATAAATAAATAAATAAGATCACACTTTTTTCTTTTTCAAACAAAAATCTTTTCATTGATGTAATGAGAAAAATTACAGTATTTAGGACAATAACGAGAGGAAGTGCCTAGATAAAATTAAAGGCAAGATCTTAGAAATATATTAACTTTAATTCTTTTTTTTATTGGGGGAAGGGAATTTGGGATTGCCATGATCTCTTTCTCTTCAACGCCAATATCCCTTTTTCTTTTCAACATTTCACTTTGTCAATTTTGCATTCTCTGCACGAGGCACAATGAGATCCTAATTATTTGCTATCGGATTGCCAATTTGCTAACTACCTTTGGAGTTGTCAGATACATTCGTCCAGTGTTGGTTGGTCCCGAAGGATTGAGCTTCCGAACACGAACATCTCTCCTCTCCTCCCTAGAGTCACACTCATCAAGCAAGGAAAGAAGAGAGACGACTTCCGTCGTTTTCTTATTGGATAACTGCCAATACAACCAGAAGGAAAAAGACACTGAACTTTCCCCCAAACCAAAGAGTAAGAGCGTAGATGATTTTTAAGAGAGGAAAGATGAAAAAGATTAGGAAAGATAGAACAAAGGGGAGCCTCCCCAACCCATCGATCTTCCTAAAAAAAGCCATCTACTTACCATCCCCCACAAAGCAACTAACCCAAGGAGAAAAGAAAGGAATATCAAGCGAGATGTCCTTCTAGGGAGTACGATCTGTGCCTTTAATCCCTTTCGCCGCCCACTCAAAAGGAGCAAAGCAATGCTTACTCACAACAATCTTGTGCCACAAAGAATCAGGTTCAGAGGCAAAACGCCAAAGCCACTTAGCCTACAAAAGCTCATTCTTTCATATCTTCACCAGTCTCCATGGCCTTCGAGTTTTTCAATTTCAGCACAATGCCCTCAATGATTCAATAGCTTCTCAGTCCAAACCACGTTATTCTACTCTCTATTTTCCTTAAGAAAACTAATGATTTAATGGAGCCTCCAAAAGCGCACGGAGAGTCGAGTAAATTCAAGACAATAAGGAGAGAAAGAAAGCAAAAGAGAAAAAACAATCATGTTGATTCTCAATCAGATGAACATAGTTACCACTTGAAGAACAGTCAGACACATTGGAAACTGCCTTGCGGTCAAAGGAGAAAGATCTCAGGCTTGGATCTCAACCCACCCGAAGGAAAGGGTGGTGACTTAAAATTTGTGATGGGGTTGACTTGTATAGTCATGGAATGAGGTTGTTGCTAGAGTGAGAGACGGAAAAGAGAGGAGAGAGAGAGTAAAGGGAGACATTATTTTTTTATTTCTAACTTTGAAAATATTCTCACTATACTTTAATGTAAATTTTGTTTACACTTTTTCTTTGTCGGCATGCCATCTAAATTCTAAAATGTTAACTCGTTCATAGGATCCCTTAACTTCTAATCCAAGTTTCCTTAACTTTTATGCCCATCCTCAAACATACAGTCATTCCACTCCAGCCAACTCGTTTCAAGAATCCCAGATGCAAATTTTTTGTATTACTCATCGGTTTAAAGGTAATGTCAATTCCTTACATGTTTTCAAGACTAAAATTGTTATTCCTCACATTTCAAGCAAGATACCATTAAGGTAAAGAATATTTAATTCTATCTGTTTTTGTGGAAGAGCATGATTGAGCTCAATCAAACAAACATATATGTCAGTGATATATGATTAAATTTGCCTTCAACCACTAACTTAAGCTTTTGGGTGAATTGCTGGTTTAATAATACACATAGATGCATAAAGTAAAATGAAAAAAAGGAAAGAAAAAAAATCTTTCTGGCAGCAATGAAAGAATCGGGAGAAAAAAAATTGAAGTACTAAAAATTGAGATCACAAATTTCATATTTTACCAAGTATTAGATTGCCTTGAACATCCATAGTGGCAGTCATTGAAACGGATGATGTCTGCTCAAAATCTTTAGCCAAAGTTAAAGCTTGGTGATTAACATAGCCCACCTCCATCAAACCATGATTAACATGAAGGGAATTAAAATTCTCGATGACCAGCAAGTGACCCTGCCGTGAAAAATAGAGATTTAGTCCAAACCAACCTTCGGAGGAGATGGAAAGTATTTTAGGGAAAACAACCTCAACAATAAGTCACTTAGTGTTCTATGTTATTGAAATGAACTGTGAGAGCCTTAGTTATTGATATATTAGGATTATTTGTATGCTTGCTCTCTTGCAATAAATTACAACCAGGATGTTATTTGTATTTCTTCATGTTTTGCGTTAGGTGGTAACCTAACATGAACCTATGTGATGAAAACAAGAACCTACATATAATAGTGTAAATACATATCAAGCTAACATGATAATAATTCACAGCTGAAGCAACTGTGTATAGGTATGAAAAACACAAGAAAGGGGACTAATTAAAGATATAACCAAGAGATCAATTCCCAGAAGCAGGGAGGGAAATAATGCTTGTTTCTTCCAACCCCTTAATTGGAGACATTGTGTATTGTTAACATTTTCGCAATTATTGAAAATATATGAGGGTTACACTTTATTAAACAAGACTCAGCAATTATCATGCTAGTAAATTTGAGAAACTACAGTAATTAACGGCAAAAAGCCTAGTCCCCGTATTCTGTTTAACACTGAACATTTTGGGTTCCACCAATCGATTCCTCTTATCTATAGAATAAATAATAATGTCAAGAATAGACAGCAGAGAAGAATAGCATAAGCATGAAAACATCTCTAATAAAAAATAGATTATGTCTATAGACAAAACCTTTCTTGGCATTATGGGAACATCCAAAACAGTTTTTCCTTCCCTGAGTAAATCACGCAGCAAAGTCCCACTCCAACAACCAGCTGCCAAAACAATGGCCTTCTTACTGTACAATGTAGTCTTGGACGTCTGAACAGCTTCTATCTTCCCATTGCTACCAGACCTTGAGCAATTAACATTTAAAAGGCATAGTGGTCAGTTTATGTAATTTGAATATTTTATATCTGAATTAGCAAGAATTTTTGGAAAATTTGACAATTTTTTTAAACAAAAAACCAGAGTAATTTTGACTATTTGAATAAACAAATTAATGAGGATTGCTCTTTGCATGCACTGTTAAGACGATACCTCATAGGATATGCTATACATGATCATATAAAACATAATTGAGAGATGCCAATGGCGATCACCCTTTTAAGCATCAGATTGTTGTCAGGGACAGCGTGCTTCTGTTTTACTTTTTCCTTATTTTTCATGATATTCTATTTCATTATCAAGGAAAGCCAGCTCATACCAGTTTCTTCTTTCAATACCATCCGGTTTTTTCTCTAAGAAAACACAACTAAATAACAGAATAACAGCACAAAGCAAATTGGCTCAACAGTTGCCTTTCTCCAGAAAGTGCACCTTCACTTTTTGATAAAATAAACCGCTTTAATTGAGGAAAAAACGAAAGAATACACCAAAAAACCCAACTCATTAAAACACCCCATCTAGCTGGAGGGACCAACTAAATAAGATGTTACCTATAGAATAATTACAAAAAAGCTTCAAAATCGAAGCCCAAAGGGAAACATGAAATCTAGCAGCCAAAGACCAAATCTCACTATGCTCCCTCTCCCTACCCCTAAAAATTCGCTAATTCCTCTCACCCCATATGTCCCAAATAATAGCACACACTGGCCATCCAAAGAAAGCCCCCTTAATCTTTAAAGGGCGGATGGAGGAGGAACTCCTCGATCGTCTCTAATACTCCTAGAGCCAACAAAACTGATGCCCAACTCCTGTAGGAAAGAGCTCCACACAGCCCTCACATACTGATAGTCTCAGAAAAGATGATCAAGATCTTCCTCCGCCTTCCGACAAAGCATACAACAAAAAGGGCTGACAAGCAAAGTACTCTCTCTAACAAGCCTATCCATAATGTTAACACGTCCAAGTAAGACTTGCCAGATAAATAACCCAACCTTCTTGGGAACCTTCGTCCTCCAGATCACATCAAAAACCGACTCAGAGTAAGGAAAGGGATCTAACAAAAGACTAAACAAGGACTTACTCTTGAAACCTCTATTAGGATTAGGGTTCCAAACACGGACATCCCTTCTCCCCTTCCTAAAAATCAAGCAAGGAAAGAAGAGAGGTCATCTCCATCGTTTCCCTATTGGTCAAATTAGGGCAAAACCCAATGGAAAAAGATTCCAAATTCTCCAACCTAACTACACAATTCGAAACCATGCTGTTTTTGAACGAGGATAAATGATAGAGATGAGGAAACAAAGAACAAAGATAACTCCCCCCCACCAGATGATCCTCCCAGAAATACGTATCTTTGCCATCCCCCACAAAACAACAAGTGAGTCAAGAGAAAGTGGGAAGCTCAAAGGAAATATCCTTCTAGGGATTTCAGAGTGTGCTTTTAACTCCTTTCAGAGACCATTCAAAGGGAAGGGCGTCATGCTTACTCACAATAATCCTATGCCATAAAGAATCAGTTTCAAGAGAGAAACGCCAGAGCCATTTAGCCAACAATGCTCTATTGCGAATTCTAAGATTGTCAATCTCTAACCCCTCTTGATTAACAGTACACCCAGCTACCTCCCAACTCACCAAATGGGACCCATAACCTTTGTTGACCCCCTCCCATAGAAAATTTTTCATAGAAAGTGCACCTTTACTGCTTCCTACTTGACAAAGTTATGAATACATTTAAGTGTATGTTTCAAAAATTATGTCTCTCTTTTCCTTTTCTCTCAAAGTTCTACCACAGCTTTTAAGTTTAACGTTATTTTACTATTTCCTCAAAGTTATCTCACATCAAATTTAACCAGGCTAATGGCCATGGCATTCTCATTTCAGAAGTCTTGTAGCATCGGAGACTCCAATGGTTATGCTGTAGAGTTAGTCAATGAATTTCAAAATTTTATTTGTTTCTGTATATTAATTTATTAAAGAAAATACCATTTATGATATGCATTTTTTATAAGAAAGTAAGAAAAAGTTTCGTTGATAAATGAAATGTCCAAAGATTATACAACGAGCCCAAATACAAGAAAAACCGAATAGTGCAACCCCATCTATTGAAGGAAAATTACAATGATACCAAAGGGGAGTGGGGAACAAAAAAGTGATAAGAAAAAAGAAAGTGTGACCATTTATGATATCCATATTTATTATTGTAGCCAAACATCAACTATGTGGTGATCTATCAGTGCTACTGATATTTCTTGTTCTTGTTGTCAACATCTAAGTGCAATTGCCTAAGAAAAACAGACCTTAACAAGCCAGTAACGGGGTCATGAAAAAACTCTGCATATCTTCCTTTAAAATGCCTGTTAGCCTACATGGTTATCATATCTATCAGTAACAGAAGGCATGTATTAGCTTGATATCAACACTTGGAAAGCAGACATAATTGGATGGATAGGTAGAAAGAAAAAAATTAATATTTGATTACTTTCAGCCAAAACCTTTTGGATGAATGCTGCAGTACTATATGCATCCAGTTGACAGTCATTGGGGAGAAAGGCAGCCCCACAGCTGTCCCCGATCAGCAGAGCTGGTTCCATGGAAAGCAAATCAACACTAGACAGGTATTCAGCTTCCAGTCCAGCTCCAGAAAATTGATTTACCTTCCTCTTTAACATGTCAAGCTCATCAGGTGTTCTACCAATTAATAAGCTCCCTAAAGCAAAAATAATAAGAAGAAGAAGTAGAACAACTCACTCGTCAGCATACAATTCATGCAAGACTACATAATTTTCAAAGAAAAGTGGATCAAAAAGTTCAAATCTTGTCTTTAAATCAGTTTGTGGGCACAAATTAACTCCATGAATTTGTTATAATTTACTGACCCGGTTGCATGAATTTTATGAACATAGAATCCCATCATTTTCCTTCTTATAGACATAAATTAACCCAGGAGACCCTTAGGGAACACACTTAATTAACTAGTCTCTTTACCAGCCTTTTAATGAGATAAGAGTTTAATAGATGGAACTTGCAAATATAAAAATGGTCAGTGGCTAGTGCCTTCCAAAAGAATGGTAACTACCTAAAGCGTAATCCTTTGTGATGAAGAATGTTCAAATGATGTGAAAAGTTATTCACAGTTGTAAAGAAAGAACAAAAAAAAAAAAAAAAAAAAAGACGAGAACGGAACATCTATATAAGGAATCTTAGACAGCAAATGAAAAATGTAAAGTGACGTGAAAGTCAAATATACTCGCATTTGTAGAGAACGAATGAAAAAAGAAAAAAAAAGCCAAAAACAAAACATCTATACAAAGAATCGGTTTCATCATTTTACTTACCGGTCTTTTTCCAACCCAGTTCTTCCGATGGATTCAAGCCTTGATCACGCAGGGACTCAGCCAGACCCTCCCACAGCCTCTGGCTTCTCAAGGCAAGTTCCCAAATGTCACTGCCAGGGGATTTGTGCGCCATCCATAAATACCCCTGCCCTGAAACCAATTCAAACACATTCCGATTTTAAGAAAACGTCAATGACAAACAACGAACAAAGTTACCATTTCATACCGAACATTTTCACCTGCACCGGTAGCTCCAGAGCAAGGGACCTCCTTATCAACAACAGCAACGGAGAGGTCCGATCCGATAAGAAACTGCCGGGCAATAGTCAACCCGATAATTCCGGCACCAATGATGACGACATCGAACTCAGAAGCATTGCCATTACGAGAGGGTGAAGACGAAGATTTCACATCTTTCAAAGCACAAAAACTCACCGGTCTGTAACGGTTACCATTACTAAAACTCAACGTTATGGAATGATTAGGATTAATCGGCGGCCATTTTGGATTGAATCCGAAGTTGAAATGTCTGGTAGAACAGCATGAAGCTATGGCGGTCCTGCTAGAAGGACTTGAGCTTGGGCATGAAAGAATTGAAGAAGCAAAAACCATGTGGTTGACGTGAAGCAATACTGAAATTCTTAGTTCGAAAACTTACTGAATCAATTCGAGAACGTATCGTCTTCTTTGATTGATTGTATCCGCCAATGTGATTTTTGGTAATTGTTCTGGAACTAATCAAAAATAAATTAAATCTTAATCTTAATAAAGAAAACAACACCATTGTCTATCACACAGCTAATGGATATACATGCCGACTAGACTCTCAACTTTATTTTTACATTAACATTAACATTTTTTAAAACGAAAAAAAAGCTCCCATCAAATCCAATATTCTAATTTTTTTTCAGGATCTTAGTACATTTAGATTTGACGAAACACGATTATATTTGACTACCAATATCTAAGTGACTTTTTTTTCATCATCGGGTATATTTGACATACCATGTTTTGAACATTTACTAAGTTTGTTTCACTTACACAGTCGTTGTTATTCTACAAAGGTTATGAGTTACAAAACCTACACTTAAACGTTGTTAGTTCATTTTAAACACTTTTTTAGGTTGATTTGAAACTAAATTCGTTGCACTTACACACTTGGTTGACATGCGTTCGTGCTTTTTCACTTTTTTATTTTTTAATTTTGGTAGGTTGTAAGTTGTCCATGTGTTTAGTTGAGATTGCAAAGCGTTTAATTTTGTAAAAAAAAAAATGATAGTGTTTGGCAAACTAAAATAATGTATTTTTAAAAAAAAGTATAAACAAACATTAAGTGTTTAATTCCAAAAAATCGTTTAAAAGGAAATGTATTATTGAAAAACATTTTGTTCTTAATTCAATCCAATCGAATCCTTAGCATTGTTTAAAAGGAAATGTCACGTTTCGAACACTTTTTCAATTGGTTTGAAACTAAGTTTATTGTATTTACACATTTGGTTGCATGCTTTTTTCACATTTTAAAAAGCTTGTTGGGAGGTTGTGAGTTGCAAACTAACCGGTTGTTAGGTCATTTGAAAGCTTAAGTGATACACACATTTTGAACACTTTTTAGGTTTGATTGATACTACATTTGTTGCACTTACACACTTGGTTGTCACTTTATCTCTTTTTTTTCTTTTTTGTAACGGCATAAACTTGTGAACCAATGTAAATGTAACTTTGTTGATGACATACTTAGAAAAAACTGCCAATTTTATTAATTTTAACTTTTTGTCATCATCTTATAAAAAATAAACCAAATAATTAAAAGAATAATGCAACTCAAGTTTTATCTGGATAAACTAAAAGTTTAAGAAAGGGAAAATGTGTACCTAGATATTAAAGAACTATAAACTATAAACTATAAAGAACACAAAGAAAGTATAAATTAACATATAATTTTTTTTGTTATCAACAATTTCATCCTCGTCCTATGCGATCCCCTACTATTCGAAAAGTGAAAATTGATACATAAGGGGAGAAACATCGAAAATAACTTTATGTTTATACATTAGGTTTGGACTTAATTAATTATTAGTCATTTTTTACTTCAATTAAAACTCAATTTAAGTAATAAGTTTTTAATTTAAAATGGTTTATTTATTTCAAATTAGAAAAATGAGGGAATAAATCTGTCTAATTATTTTTTTAAAAATTGTGCTTTTATATTTTTAGATTATAGATTATAGATAATAATAGAAAAAAAAAAACTCGGGGAGAAGCTTTGTATATTGTCCGTCATTTGTCAGCGTCAGGCCATCAAATTACACAGCAATGGCAGTCGCAAACCTACACAGGCTCCGCCAAATCCACCGTCTCCCGGCGATCACCTACTCCAAGACCATTTTCTCAAGATGGTCGGCGTCGGCCACCACCTCTTTGGAACACTCATCGTCTTCATCCAAAAAGGTATCAGATCGTACCATCAAACTCTTCGCGTATGATCTGGAGGGCACAAAGAAAGAGATCGTCGGATTAACTGGCCAGACTCTTCTGAAGGCGCTTGCCAATCGGGGCCTGATCGACCCGGATTCCCATCGGTTGGAACAAATCGACGCCTGTTCGGCGGAATGCGAGGTCAGAATCGCCCAGGATTGGATCAACAAGCTCCCGCCGCGGTCCTACGACGAGGAGTATGTGCTCAAGAGAAATTCCAGGGCTAGGACTTTGAACAAGAACTCGAGGCTTGGCTGCCAGGTTATTCTCACTCCCGACCTTGAAGGTATGGTCGTTGTTGTGCCCGAGCCCAAACCTTGGGACATCCCTTAATTTTTATTTGGAACACTGCATCTTTGTTTTTCGGCTTATTTGGCTGTTTGTTCATTTAATAATTTGTACCTTGAGATGGTGCATTTGGTGGACGACTTGTTGTCTTTGGGAAAGATTATCCTCTAATTGCGTCGTTTCGATGCTTCTATACTCTAGTTGTTCTGTCGTCAGCTTGTTTAATGGGATATTTTTGTATTCGAATTTTCTGTACTTCTTTGTTACAGTGGATGTAAGCATTTGGAGAATGTATAAGAAATTGGCAAGCAACTGTTAGAATATGAAAAATTTTGGGTTCGTTCCTTTTACTCCTTTCTTCTTCCATGAAATGCCCAAAATTCATTACTATGAAGAGGAAAACAAAATTTTAAGAAGTTCTGAACCACTATGGTTTTATCAATGATCTAGGGGTATTCATGGACCCTGATGTTTGTAAACTTTGATTTCCTTAAATTTGTTGGTCCACTATCTAGGTATTGATCAAGTTCCTTGATGCCAAATGATTTATCATTAGATATAGGAGCTAGTATGTGTACCAGAGCCACTAAAGCTACTGCCAGAGTAATTTAGAGATTTTTCCCCATGTTCATCCCCAAGAGAAGTCTTATGAAACTTGATTATGGGATGTTGGCTTTTGGGTTCTAATTCCTCACAAAAATTTGGACTTCTTGTTGAATGAAGAAGCTGTGTAGAGGTATAAATGTAGATTTATACGACCCAAGGAGATGAGAACAAAAGTTTTTTTTTTCTTTTTCCCTCTCAATTGTTTCAAGCACAACTGTACACAAAAGTTAAGGTTTATCTACAAGCTCCAATTTTTGGATGTATGCATGATCATTAATGAATTAAGTATGGAGTTTGAGTTATAGAAGATTATGCAAACTCTATCCTAAAGATCAGCTTGTTGAATCTTACATGTATAGGTTGGAGGCTGGAGTAGTTGGTTTTTAAAGGGCCTGTCTAGACACTCGATGTGCCTTACTTTCCTAAAGCGAGGTGCCCTTGCTGAGGGCTGAGGCACATCCTGTAATGCACCCCATGCTTCTTATTAGTTTCTTTTATAAGAAATATGTTTTATAGAGGTGTATATATTTAAATTTAATGTTATATTTCATAAGGTACGTGTGTATATAGACACTGAAAGCGGTCTTCTTTTCTTAACTTAAAGTTATTAGGATGTTTTTGCATAGTGGTTTTCCTTATTTCTAATCTTTGGCTTGTGTTGTAAAAAGAAATAGGCTAAAATTCCTTTGGAGAAGGAGATAAGTGTGGGGGCTGATGGAATGGAATAGAACACTATATCTTTGCTCCAATATCATAAGGTTTTATGTGTTGAAGCCTCCTGTATGGGGGATTCCTCTAGAAGTAGACTGTCCAGTCCAGGGTTGATTGTTTAGAGAAGTCAGGATACCGTAAAGATTCTTTGGTTAGTAACTTGGTTTATCTATCATTTATCAATGTCAATGAGTTACTAAATGTTCTTGGAGAGTTGGATATTAGTGTACAAGGGTCAACGTCCCATAAATAATTATTAGTCTTTGCTCTGACTCCAAGGTTAGATTTTTGGGCGTGCAATATAGCCTTTAAGTTCATTTCATTCTCTCCTTTCCTGATTGTTTATGGCTTGCATTCGATCACTAACACCCACTTCAAGATGCTTGGATCTATGGTTTCTGAAGTTTAGATTTGAAGATATGAATAAATATAATAAAATTTCGTCTTGTTGGTTCTTCTTGGTGGTTTTTCCAATTGTGATAAAGTTCAAGCTGAAACTCCTTTAGGGTCTTTCTCTGAACTGTTACCTTTTGTGTGAAACAATCGTGGGGGATAATGATAATTTTTTTTTCTAGTTTTCTCTTGGTGTGTGGTTCTTATTTTTTCTCCCTTAGATAGTCTCTTTGTAACTCTTTTGGTTGGTGCTACCATCTTTTGTTATTGTACGTTTTGATGAGACGTAAAAGAGGGGAAAATAAGAAGCTTTCATGGTTAAAACATTTTAGAATGAGTTAGTGCTTCTCTAGATTGACTTCCTAAGCTTTACAATCACCAGCATGGGCTTGTTTTGGAGCTTGATTGACTCCATCCTTTGGTTATTGCTTGGTTTTCCTCTCATGGTACAGCCAATATTATTTGGCACAATGTGTTAGGAACCCAACCAAACAAAGAAATACTCAAGAACAAACAAGAACACTAAGATATAGAATTATATGAAAATATATTGATAATAATATCACATGGTCATAAGAAAATGACAATGTAACCCTAGCCTTTCGAGAGAGCTACTCTCTCCCAAATTCCCCAATTAGGAATTCCTTCACAAAACTCTTCATGCCCCCTAACTAACCTCTGTCGAACTATTTATAACCGAAAGAAACCCTAACAAACTTAATGTCTAATTACTAGAATGCCTTTCCTACAATTCATACTAATCATCTCTAAATAATCCTAACTAAGGGTCTTACGGTGTTATTAGAGGTTTTAGTTGGAAAGAAAATGAATGACCTTCAATAGTAAGTTGTAACCTGTAAGACAGTACACATTCTGAGATTAGTTGAGTTATACGTTAGCAATCATAGTTATCATGGAAGAAAGTTGAACAAGTTTTGAAACCTTCCTTTTGTGCGTCATGTTTCTGTAGACACTTGATATAGACACCCTTCATTCTGTTCATTTTTCTTGCCTTTTCTTTGGGTTCAACCACATATTCTCTTAAGTCTTACCCAAGCAATATCTTTCTTAGCCCTTACACAAGTGCCCTGTTTTTCTAAAGTAAGAAATTAAGATTTTTGGGTAAGCAGCATAGAATGGTTGATTATAGAGCTGCTTTTATTGGGTTTCTCTTCAAATCTGAGATGGATGAGTAACTGTGTGTGTTAATTAGTATGCAGAAAAGTTTGCTTGTGTCATGCCATATCACTTGTCAATGAGCCTTGGTAAGGGGGAGTATTAAGTGGTTCGGTTTGAGTTTATTTTCCATAAACTGATATGTCCTGTAAGGGAAAACAGAAGCAGATACCTGTAATGTTGGAACTGATTTTTGTTAACCTGGCTCAAGCACCTGACAGAACTGGACACCAAAACGACCAAGACGGACAGAACCTACCGTTTGTATGATTGACTCGGTTAAGTCCGGTCCCAGAATGACCATCTAATTTAGTTTATTGTTAACATATTGTTGGTTATCAACAACGACAAATGGAGAAGGATGGATTTAAAGACAAATTGAGAATTTGGGATTTGAACCTTGGCGAGGTTCATATGGGTGTCCTTGTTGGCTTTAAATTTTAAACTCAGAAACAATAAATGATAACCATTATCTCTCGTTAAATTGTGAACATAATAAACTTTCGTATATTCTTTGAATTTTCTTTATATTTGCTCAAAATATAACCATAAGTATTTAGTTAAATAATATATTTCTTTTCAAATAGAAAATTTATTTGAAGTAATTGGGTAGCACTAAATTGACGGCGATTTTAAATCAATTTTAAATATATGAAAATCTACCAAATATAAATTTGTTTATTTAAAAATTAATTTTATAAACTCAATTGTCCCTAAGTTTCTTATTCTTAAATTACTACTCCAGCCTAAATTCAGTTAATAACAAATAAACCTAATAAATAAAAACTTTGTATCTTTTTTTTAAAAAAAGAAAAAGATTGATATCTTATTATTATTAAAGCCATTCTTTACACATTGATTTTGGATCTCCAAAAAAATGTGAATAAAATTTTTTTGGCCATCCAAAAAAGTAGTCTATTGATTACGAAGCCTTGAAAGTCATTTGAAGGTTTCATATTTAATAATATATTCCAAAAACATATTTATTTAGCCTTGCACCTAACAACACTATTTTAATCACTAACGATATTATTTTCCACATTACACGGTTTGATTAATAAGTGTCTTGGACCAACTTATGCAAACTTCATATTAATGATTGCTTTAAATTTTCATATTAATGAATGTTTTAGATAAATGTATGTGTCTCAACTTGTTTTATGAAATAACACATATGACTCTATAATTTTTTATTAGAGCTTTTAAGTCTATCGGTTACTTGAGACCCCTAGATAGAATTGATCCGAAGTCCAATGGTCTCTTTTTTTTTCCCATAATTTCTGATTTGTCAAGCTGTTTTCTTTGGATTTATCCCTTTCGGTTCAAACTTTTTTTCTTTCTTTTTTGAAAAAAAAAATCTTATTAAGAACATACAAATGTTAGTTGGGTTCAAACTTACCGCAATAATTATACGATTTGTTGAAATAATTTTTATTTCATAACTTATTAGATAAAGACTCTAAATTTCAACTCAACTCTAATTATTTAAATTTAATTGTTAAATTTGCAACTATTTCATAGCCGTTGCTTTTTGAGTGAGTTCTTATGATTCGATTAAATTATTAACATGCCCTTAAACTTCGAATATATTTAATTACGTCCCTAATCTAAACAAAGTTATACTTTCACTTTCTCCACTACACATGTTTTGTTTATTTCAATTCATATTTATTATAATCATTTTTTGCCCAGGAAACTACTACATTAATTTATACACATTAAAAATATAGTTCATAGTTAAAAATAAAATTTACAACATAAACACAACTCAACTTTTAACTCCAATTCACATATTAATCAATATAAAATAAAAAAGATAATAAATTCAATTCAAAATGGTCGATCACCTTTAAAAATATTTTATAGAGTCAGATATATCAAATTTTCTCGTAAAATTTTTTATGGAGTCAAATAGATCAATTTTTATTTTATAAGGCAGGTAGATCAATTTTTCACGTAAAACTAGTTGAGGGGTTGTAAGTTGTTTAAAAAACTAGCAAGTAAATAAATAATAAATTAAAAGAAAGAAGAAAATTTAGGGGCATAATTCAAACATCCCTAAACATTGAGGGGCTATTTGCTATTTAGTATAATTGAACCATATATTTGAAGTCTTCTTTCATGTCCGCGTTGAACAAAAACTCCAATTTCTCCTCTTTCTTTTTTCGCCGTCGTCTTCTCTTCTTCTCCCGCTCTTTTTCTCTTCTGCATTTACCCATCTTATGATCAAGCTTTAAGGGTTTAAGGGTTTCCATCTTCTTCAGTTCTCTCGGTGAGATTTCCTCTGATTTTCCCTGAAAATCCCAGATTCTTTTTGTTTTTCTCCATTTCTTAATGTTTGAATTTGCATATGCTTTCTCTTTCTTCCTCAAACTTGTTACTCTTTCTCACTGTTGTAGCCTCTGTTTGAAGTTTCAATTGGAAGGGTTTTCGGCTTCTTCGTACCATTTTGTGTAGTGGGAATAAACCCAGTTTATTTTGTGGCTAAACTGGGCTTTTTTTGGGTGTAATTTTTATTAACTCCTTTTCGTTTAAGAACAAATTTTCTTTCTGGCGGTTTGAAATGAATTCTTGTTAATTCATCTTTCTGGGGAATACTGGTTTCTATTGAGAGATTGTCTGCACGAATCAGTGAAGGATTTTGCATTTGAAGATGCATTTTCAGGAACTTTTTTTAATTAGAGAGAAACTAATTAGAAGAACAGTTATTTTCGGGGAAATTTGGGTGTGGTATATTTTTCTTTGGGGCAGTGTTTCTTTTTGTTGATTTCGTTTAGGGGCTGCCTCTGTTCTTGTGTCTTCGTGTGTGTGAAATCTCATTTGTTATCCTTGCTGGTTTTTTAATTGTTGGTTTCTTTTGGCATATGTATCTTGTTTCTCATTGATTTGAGGGATATCATTTAGCTGAATGATTCAGTTTCAAACGTCTTTTCCATTGAACTTTTTGGCAATTGAGCTGCTACCAGTTTTTGAACATTTGGTTAGCTTTGCCGGCATGCTCCGTTTATGATAAGTCTCTCGTTTTATTTATTTTTTTCTTCATGAATTGAAATGGAGGTTTTTCCCGCTCCTATAATGATGTATGTAATCGCTTGTTTGTTTGTTTTTTTATTTTACCAATCTTGCTTCTGTCTTTACAGTGTTTATGGCCCACTCTGACTTACTGAATTTGCTATTCGCGGTGGGTGTTTGGTGTTCTGCATATATTGTTGTTGCAGTTATTGCATCATTGCGGATCATCTCCTGTCTTTGTCTGGTTTAAACTTGTGAGACAACTTGAAAGCTGCCATGGGATATGCACAGCTAGTTATTGGTCCTGCCGGAAGTGGAAAGGTGAAAGATTAAGTTCTTTGTTCAACTGTTCATATCTTTTTACTGTATTCCGCTGTATGATAATATAGCAAATCTGTCTCCTTTTCATGTTTGACCCTAGAATTTAGTATATAACGTTTTCATGGATATCTTGTTACATTTTTTTATCTATTTGACGTGTCATGTATAGCAATCAAACTACTAAGGTCTGCTGTATCCTTTCATTTGGAGTATTATCTGTTTACATGCTACTAAATGAATTCAGAAACATAGAACTTCATTATTGTATGTTTAATCAGTAGTTGTTTCTTAATGAAAATGTGGCTGTCTTTCCCAGAAAATAATGTCTTTTTCCATATTCATTAATTGATTTTGACTGCAAACCATGTTTGAGAGTACAGAAGTTGATTCTAGTCTTAATTGGAAATCTAAAATTTTAATCGATTTTAATTAACTTCAGTGACTTTTTTACCTGAATCAGTCAACTTACTGCTCTAGCTTGTACCAACACTGTGAGACAGTTGGCCGAACCATGCATGTTGTGAATCTTGATCCTGCTGCTGAAAATTTTGACTATCCTGTAGCCATGGGTAGGTGCACATTATGTTTGATGATCTTGTGTATTCAATTGATCAATTCATCCGACGTAAGTGATTTATATTTCATGCTTACAGATATTAGGGAGCTTATTTCGTTGGAGGATGTCATGGAGGAGCTTGGGCTTGGCCCTAATGGTGGCCTTTTATACTGCATGGAGTATCCTTGAGTGATTATGCTATTCCCTGAAGTTGAGGATTCAGTCATTATAAATTATAAGAACGTTTCTTTTTATTTCTGAAGTTGTGGATGAAGGTTTAAAGAGTGTGTGTTTTTTCAAAACTTGGAATGTCCTTAATTTTATAATCAGACATCTTGAAGAAAATCTAGATGATTGGTTGACAGAAGAATTGAACAATTACATGGACGATGATTATTTAGTTTTTGACTGCCCAGGTTTGCGACACTCTCTAGTCTGTGCACTTGCATGTATTGTTTAAGAAGACAGATGGCTACAATTTGCAGGATGATAAAAGATCTCTTCAAAACCTATGCCAATAAAATACCCTTGCTGCTTTAAATTTCGACTTTTAGATTCCACTCTCGTCCTAGCTAGTTTCTGTTGACTTTCCTCTTGGAGTTTTGCTTGTTTTTAAGTCCCCGTCTGTCAGGTATTCTCTTGCTCAGTAGGTTATTTTGGGTTGCACACCTTTGCTTCCTTGTTTGGCGTTCAATGTCATTGTAGGGTAACGAGACTGACATCCCAGGTTCTTTAAAAAACAACTGAAAAAACATTCCCTTGATAAGTACTAAAGAGGTTAAAGGTAAGCTAAACTTTCACATTTATTCTTTCAAGAGAGCATAATTTTTGCAACAGATTGGCACCCCAACTCTCTGTTAACTTTTGGTTCAATTTTTTTTAACAAGAAACTAAAACTTTAAATTAGGATTTTACCCGTAAAAATCTCACTTCTTACAAGCCTATGTATCTTAACAATCTCCGACATTCCTGATTCTTCCTGTAGGTGACTAACACTGTTTTCTCTCAGTTCTTCTTCCAGCCGTTCTGACACTTTTGGACAACCCCAGAATGAAATCTTTCAGTTCTCTGATGTCCTTCTCATTCATTTCTAACCTCTCCTCCGTTTATTTCTGTGCCGTAGACCGGGTCACCCCAGGATGTTATGGCTATGATACCCAATTTGTTAAGATACCTTGTCCTGAAACTCAGAAAAACTCCCACACAACAATAACAAGAAAATAAAACAGAGAAAATACTCTGTTTGATATATTGACAGGGCAATATTATCCGGTCCACAACATAACATGAGAAATCCAGCAAGGAAGAGTTTAAAGGAAAATAAGGAAAACAAACAAACAGTGCCCAGCTCCAGAAGGCTGGAATCCTCTCCCTAAAAGCCTTTAGCAGCTTTTACCTAAAAAGAGACCTAGGGTAACAATCCCAGAACATTCCTTATTTATACTAACAGTCAAGTGGGACCTGCCTTTTCTCCTCTCTCAATTTGTCTCTTCTGGAACAGTCACGAGTATATTTTCTCTCTTGCCCCTTCTTTTATAAGTATGCAAAATTGGGGGTTTAACAGAGATCAAGCTTCTTTTAGAGTAATATTCCACGAAGAAGCTAACCATGATAAACTGCTTGAATCTACATGTAAAAGCTTTCTTTGTGAGAAATGCTTTGTCACTGAAGTAGAAGTGCTTACTGCTTCACATATAAATACTCAATGTATATGCAAAATAATTGGCTACAATAAAATTTGGAATAGAAAATACAAAATTGTAAGTCTAAGAATCAGTACATTTTACATGTAAATCAGTTTTGCCTTGTAGGACAATGTTCCGTATGATTTGTATTGTTATTATTCTTGGACAGATCTTAGTTCTTACCTACTGAAGGTACTATTTGAAGAGAAACATAACTTTTTTGTTTTTGAGTTGAAATTGCATATTGAATATTTTTCTTTTCGATCATAATGTAGGTCAGATAGAGCTCTTTTCTCATGTTCCGGTTCTTAAAAACTTTGTGGAGCATTTAAAGAGAAAGAATTTCAATGTCTGTGCTGTGTATCTGCTGGATTCTCAGGTTTGTAATTTCAAGGTCTTTCTTTCTTATCACCCCCAAAAATGTTGTGGTCTATTCTTTACACGTATAGTTACAGATTGCGCTATTTATCAGTTCATGACAGACATCACAAAGTTTATTAGTGGTTGTATGGCATCTCTCTCAGCAATGGTTCAACTTGAATTACCGCATATTAACATCCTCTCCAAAATGGATCTTGTTACCAAGAAAAGGGATATTGAAGAGTATGTATCGCCATCAATATCTGCAGTGATTTTTCCATTCAGCTTTATCTTCATTGTTTATAACTCTAATGCTTTAGACGTTCTTTTTGAAAACTCTAGCTTCTTAAATCCGGAGCCTCAAGTTTTGTTGTCAGAGTTGAATCAACGTATGGCTCCACAATTTTCAAAGCTAAATAAAGCTCTAATTGAACTGGTGAGTTGCTTACACTTTTTTTTTAAATACATTACTAAAGTTTCTGGTGCATGGTTGAGAAGTTTTGCTTGCTGGCTACAACATAACATTATTGAAGGTTTATGAATAGAATCTTAATGAAGTTTATTGTTACTTTTTTCATTCTCTCTCTCTGTTCTTCTTTCTTTCATTATTGTATTTTATTTTATTTTTTCTTGTACCATGATTTCCTACAGAAGTATGGATTAAACTATCTATGGTTACACCAATTTTAATTTTTTGTCATGCAAACGTTTTTGAGTACTTGTATGATCTCTAACTCATTTTTTAGATTTGTCATGATGTGACTATACTATGGGTCTGTATCAAGTGAGATATTTCCATGAATAAACATGTTTGGTAGATACAATCTTGCAATGTTATTTTTCAGAAATCCTTAACGAAGCCATAAATCTCATGATTGTCCAACTGCCTGATCCCCTGTGCTCTGAGTTTTTGTTATTATCTGTTTCGTCAAACTGCAAGTAAAAAGGATTTTGCTGAGTCTTGCGTTGAACTACTTGAGTTTTAGTGATAAATAAAATAATTATAGAAGATGTTATTCTAAATCATAGTATTTGCAAAGATTCTAAAAAATACACTCGTTTATTTAACATCTTCAATTACGTTCTTTTGCAATAACCTTGAATGAGAAAGTTGGTTATGTGTTTATTTACATATATTGTTTTTTATTTTAGGTGGACGAATATAACATGGTGAGTTTTGTGCCACTTGACTTGAGGAAAGAAAGCAGGTACTCTTCTTTAGCGTGCACTCAGTTCTCCTGCTCATTAAGTTTGACGTTTAAGTGGTATATCTTTTCCACATATGAGTGGATTATCATAACGAAACAAGTAATGCCTGATACAAAGAGTTTTCTGATATTTGAACTGTAGATTCATGAGAAACAACAATATCTAATAGTTTCTTAGTTTAATTTTATAAGTATTTCTTGTCGTAACTAAAAAGTTTGTTTTCTTTACATGGGTAAGTGAGTCGCTTTTAAACAGTTTTAGCAAACCAAATTGAACATGGTGAAACTAATAATCTTGATTAGTCAAGTTTCCATTTTATGGCCGCTTTGTGGCTAGTTAGAAGAATTATAGTTTCAGTTCAACGAAACTATTATTGTGAATATTTGTTCTTAAAATCACATTAGATAATCATTTTAGTTGGATTTGAGCATTTAATTTTTGCACTTTGTCTTCTATTTGCTTGTTCGTACGTATAGCTCAGTTCGTGTATTTTCATAGTTGAGTTTGTGCATTTCTGACTTATTGCGGGTGATTTAATGGTTGAAGTTTGTGGAATATTTTGGTAATTTCTCAAACATATTTTGTTCTAATCACTAAGCTCACTTTGGCTAGATGAATTGGATTTCGTGTCAGATTGTTTAAGAAGGAAAATGCTGATTGATATTTTGCTTATTTGAACAGTATAAGGTACGTGCTGGCTCAAATTGATAACTGCATTCAGTACGGTGAAGATGCAGATGTGAAGATTAAGGATTTTGATCCAGACGAAGACGATGACTAAATTCCATTTCCTTCTCAATTCAACTCTTTTTGTTTTTTATGCTTATATGTGCACAAAAAGATCCAAATGTGTTTGAACCTTTTGAGTTTCAACTAAATATATACAAATGTCAATAAACTTTTGGTACATATCTCTTTCTCTCTTTTTATTTCTAGTGTTTTCTTAAAATAATTATAGATGTATCAGGGATCAAACTTTCAACTTAAAACTTAAAGACATCTCAATTATTTTAAGCTAAATTTACTTTGAGATTTGTCGAAACTTGATAATATAAAAGCTAAAATTAGACAATAATATAACAAAACTTCTTAAGATCTAAAGATGTGATGGTTAATTGAATTAAGCTTACAATTGGTTTTTTCTTTTTTTTTTTTATACAAAGGAAACTACTGTTGAAGATAACAAAAATGTCCAATAGCTTAAAGGTTACTATTTTTTTAAAAAAATCTTATTAAGTACAACTTGATTTTAATTTTTTTAAAAGGTCTTATTAAATTTTTTTTAAAAGACCTTATTAAGTTGTACTTGATCTTATTTGAGGTGATTTAAATCCGAAATCTTTTGTTCTCAGAAACATAAAAGTGTCAGTTGGACGAATTTGAATTAAGACTATTAACTAGTACACCAAGAAAAGAAAGAAACTAGTGATACATTTTTGGTGAAGTTGTTGAAGGCAAGACTTTCGGTGAACATGAGGGTTCATATAAATAAATAATGCTACTGCAAATTGAAGTGGGAGTCCACAATATATCTACATTATATGTACAACCAACGCTCACAACAGAACCAGTAACATACAGCCTAAATCCACAATGGAAAACTGTCCATGCTATGTTCTGGCCAAGCTCAAACCAAAACAGAATCCAGAACCTACAACTCTAGATTCCAGCAAAAAAGACAAAAAGAAAAAGATATGAAGAAGTAGAAATCCTACATTTACAATCCATTCCTCACTTTGAATGTTAGGGAGGAAAAAATAAAGAACCTGATGCACATAAACATCAAAGATATAATTCATAACTAAAGAATTTAAGCCTCTTGTACACAATTATTTGAGAAGAAACTGATGCAGATTATACCCTTCAATATTGATTATGACTTCAGAAAGTTCTCTTCCTACTATTTTCCTTTCCCTGTGGTTCCATCTCTTTGATTCCGAAAATGACTCAGCAACTGTTGCGCCTGCAATATACAAGAAATGTTAACTCTTCTCTCTCAACACTTTCTTTGTGACGTTTTCGGGTACTGACATAATATAATTGGTCAAGTTTCTTACTAAGTAATAGATCAATCAAGAATCTCAATATATTTCATCACTGTTGAGTTCGATAAGAGACAAAAATCTGCATTTACCCTCTTAAATAATGCAGTCTACCTTTTGATGGAGAGATTTAATGTCGGTACCTTTTGGGGTATCCCATTGTTGGTAGAAATTGTCAAAATCAACATAGTAATAAATCAATTTCAATCAACATAGTAATAAATCAATTTCAATCAACATAGTAATAAATCAATTTCGGACCTAAAGTTTAGATGTTCAAATCTCCGTTCGTAATTGGACTAAAAAATTCTTTCAAACTTCATACATTTGAAAAAAAGGCTTTGACCTACTCACTGAGCGAAGATGCATGCTTCATACAGGTAGTGAGGCCATGCATACTCATGGGATGATCTTTTTCCCTTTTTGAAGTAATGATCATTGAATAGGACCCCTCAATTTGAAATGAGATATTTTAAGAACAGAGTAGGGAAAGGGGATTTCAAAAAATGAAGTAAACAAATATCATAGGTTAGCTTTAATCTTGATATGTTTCATGGTACTAAAAGCAAAGGGCTGCGAAAACAGCTTCCTGAAATCAAAGAATTGATAAATGCTACCTTCTCTTTTGCTCTAGGTGTGCCAGACTGAGATAAGGCGACAAGGGGTGGGACGGCTCCTTCTTGGAGAACCAATATGCAAAACTTGTTACTATGAAGGCATAGTTGCAACAGAATAGATGCAGCATTTTCCTTTCCTCTCATAGTTCCAGTTTCAACAATTTCTACCAACAAGGGGATACCACCTTCCCGTGCAATTGCCAATCGTCCCTCTGAAATTGTTGATAAGTTAGCAAGAAGAGCAGCAGCCTTGTCAACCATGCCTGTGGCAGTGTCTAGAAGCTCAACAAGGTACTTAACAGCACCCGCTTGAACTATACGAGCCTTATTTTCATGAAAAATAGATAAGTTGAACAAAGCAGTAGCCGCATCTTTCTTTCCCCTCAGAGTACCCACACCTAAGAGTTCCACCAAGGCTCTAATTGCCCCAGACCGACCGATTTTAGCCTTGTATTCTTCTAATACAGAGAGACTGAATAAAGAAGCTGCGGAATTTTCTTTAGCAGCAGAGCTTCCAGTTTTCAAAACATGAATAAGTGGTTCGATAGCTCCTGCTTCTGCAATCATAGCTTTATTATTCTCGTCAATTGACAGGTTTAACAGAGCTGTCACAGCATGCTCTTGTATCAGCTTTCCTTCTGAATATAAAAGCGAAAGTAAGGGGCCTATTGCCCCACATTGACCTATTATAACACGATTCTCTACATTGTCCTTGGCGAGAAGTCTCAATTCTTCTGCAGCCTTCATTTGAACTTCATCTCTTTGGCTCTTAAGGTCTGCAATTAATTTCTTGATGTGCAAATCTCCGGATAAGTTATCAGATTCGGATTCAACTGGAATTAAACTATCCATTCTACCATTACTGTTTCCATTCTCCACCATGTTTGTTTCTGTTTTGCAAGCCTGTAGTTGTCCATCTCCTAATGATGAAGTAAACCCTGATGGTTCACTATGAGATTTAGCAGGATGCTCTGATGTGATTTCTCCAGATAATTCCTTTATATATTCATGTTTATTAGATACCTTCAACAATTCATTAAATGCTGATGGAATGTAATCAATGCTAGAGAAGGCACTGGAGGCTGATACACTCCTGCTGTAGATATAAGATTGCTGAGGGGAGGGCTGATCGAACTTTTCTGTTCCGTTCCTCCGACCTTCATTGGAATTTTCCCCAACTAAACAGGTAAAAACATCCCCATTTTGCTTGTCAGAACCCTTTTCAACTTCAGGGGATGAGCCTGCAGTTGAATTACTACCATGTACAGAATAATGAAAGCTATCACTTCGATTCAGATTCTGCTGAGACAACTGAACCAATGACGATAAACTGGAAAAGTTCAATTTGTTTTCATCGCACCAACTCAATATCATGGCTTTAACAGTATGGTTGGAAATGAGATTTGTATGTGTGAGCATCTGATGAGTGTTGGGGCAAATGTTCAATCCGCTATCGATCCACTTTTGAATGGAGGACCTGTCATAAGTTTGGCCAGATGCCACAATTACTGGGTCAAGCATCAGCTCCAATGACAATGGGCAACGAAAATAAGAAGGAACCGATACTCCATTTATCCCATGGAAGTAGTCCTTTCTAACCATCCAATCTCGTATACGGATAATTAGATCCATAATCTGGTTGATGTGATGTAGTTCCTCCTTCGCATTGTTGCGTGCAGCATTGATTCTCTCCTTTTCAACAGCTATAGTCTCTTTCAGAAGTTCTTGATTTGACGTCAAATGAAGTGCTTCGATCAGTTTTAGAAGATGTTCGGAGTTTGGGCCAATGCCACTTCGTTGACTAATCAGAGCCTCTTCTATAGAGTCAGATATTCTTTCTTGCTTCAATGATTGCAGGCCTTCAAGACATTTCTGGACAGTTCATTAGATGCCATTATCATTCTTGTCAAATAAGCAGAAAACTACAATAAAAGATGCATAAAAAACAAGAGAACTCCTTACGTTTCAAAATAAGAGAAAAATAGGTTTGAGTTAAGCGTTTTATACTCCAAACAGCGTAGTTATTTAGAAAAAAAAAACAAAAGAAAAATAACATAAAATGTGGCATAAAAGTTTCCAAATTTATACATACCTGAACAGCACTTAGACTTGAGCTGCATGATACTGATTCCGACAACTTCCAAATGATCTCACAGATCACTTGTGAAGAGCTTTGAATTTTTATAAGTAGTGGATCACATTTCAAAGCCTAAGATCCGTACAAAACAAAGCAAAAATTATTAACTCCAGAAGTAAAAGGCTCTACCCCTGCCAGAAAAGGACAATTATAATACCAAACTCAAACTACCATATATTTTACTTCCTACTTAATTTTCTATAAAAATGACATATTATTAGAAAAAACAATTGAAAAATGGGCTGGAGAATGTGGGTTAAAATACCACTTTAGTCCCTACACTTAAGAGTTTGTCCAATTTTAATTCCTTTACTTTTAATAAATCATAAATTAAACCATTCAAAGTTAATTTTTACCAAAATCGAATAAATAATAATTAGCATCATATAAGAAAATACAATATACGAAAATGTTTCCAAATTTTATAGTGAAAATGCAGCTAATATAAAGTTTTTGAAAAAAATCAATAACAAACTAGGAGTAGGGACTAAATTTAAGATTAATGGAAAGTACCAAAACTAAAATTGAACATTTGAGAGTGCGTGGACAAAAACTAAACAAGTTCAAAAGTATAGGAACCAGAATGGTATTTTAACCGAAAATGTCAATAACTCTTGAAAATTAGAGGTGATCATTGGTCGGTCGGAGTTGGTTTTTTTAACAAACTGCGACTGACCGATTATGGTCGGTTTGGTAAATGTTCAGACCAACATCGACCATCAATGAGTAAATGTTGGTCAGTTGGTTTAACACTAAGCAATAACTTTTGAAATTTCTCGATTTGGAACTTTTCCAAATTGACACCGACCAAATTGGTCGGTTGACTCAGTTTTTCGGTCTATCATGTTTATCCCTACTTGAAATTATCACAATTTTTCAGCTCTTGAAATCTAACAGCTCTGACAAAGAATGCAGTGGATGATGAAAAAAGAACTGGAATATAAGAAGGCTGGTTCTCAAGGAACTCACGCTGCAAATTTTGCTCGTCTTGGGACACCAGTTTTCGACGAATTCTCGAGCCTCATTTACAGCTGCATCCAGTGACTCACATTCACTGTAAAGTAACTCATCTGAAGAGAGTTTGAGGCTAATGACATCATCAAGGACGACTTTCAGGAGTTTTAAGACAACAACGAGATTTTTGCATTTCTTGGGAAGAGGCAAAGGCTTTGTAGTGTGGCATGAAACTAGATGAATGAATCTGGAAATACTGTTAGTCAGACATTGTACAGAGGCTGTTCCCATCTGTCCTGATTTCAGAGAAAACATGACAAAATTAGCAATAGATAAACACAATATCTTGGTTTAAAAAAACATGAACACCAGCTTCTCACAGAAACAAGATTTTGATCAATACCAAAATTAAAGAAGATAGTGAATTTTCATGATTTCATCTTCCATTCAAACCGAGATCTCAATGCCCAAGTCCACCCATGAGGTAAGTACTACGGGTTGCAAAATAGTGAGTGTGAACCACAAATATGTTTAAAAAAAGTAAAAAGAAGGAGATAACAACATGAACACATTTTTTTAGTACAACCAACTAGAACCATCCAGCAAACAGCAATCCAATCCACTTCTTAGAAACATAACACATATTCGTAAAAATAGAACAATTTAGAGATGGACATAGAACCTAATTGCTTTATAGTTTATCATAGGAAACATTTTAGCTTCAACTTATATTAAATGTTGGATTCCTTCAACTACTGATGGTAGGGCAAGGAGATTTGTGCAACCAGCAATGAGTAGTTGAAAGATGCCCAATGGAGAGAGTGTGAACCACAAAATTTTCTTCTTTTTTATTAGAAACAAAATTGTCCACAGAAAGAAAATACAACGTAAACTTATCCAAATAGAATGTAAACTTATCCATCAAAGAAAAACTATCCAGATAATTTCTATTTAAAAGATGTTATACTACGAAAAAGGAAAGCACAGTATCAAGAATTTCCTCTTCACTCTTGTGCTTACCGTCAGAATGCAAACTATTGTTGTCCCACCAAGGCTCCTGACAACCAGGAAAAAACAGAACTCGTCCAAAGAATCCTAGGTTTCTTCTTGAATCCCCAACCCAAAATACTGAACAAAAGTTTCTGAATATTGTTAGGAAGACAAGAGACTACTGGAAAATTATAACACTTGAAGATCAAGACCTAAAGGCTAAATCTGTGTGGGAAGACTGCATATGAAGAATAAATGTCTATGATCTTACAAATCCATTTTAAGTTTTTACCAAGAGAACTATCATCAGGGACGGTTTTTCTGATTTTTTTCCAGTGGTGCTAATTCATTGGAGTTAGATTGTCCCTATGGGAAATAAGTTGATTTCCAAACTCAATGGGCAAGACCATAAGGTGCAAGAGTTCAATTTGAAGACAGAAATTCCATCTAAGAAAACCTCCAATTTTGTCTACCATCTCCCAAAAGCAAATATCATACTTTCATAGGATCGCTCCAAAATAAAATCCAGCTACCATCCCCCAACTTTCGAACAGACATTGCAAAAGAAGTTCTTTAGCAATGGGACCAAGGACTTCTAGAACAAGTAAAATTTATTTACTAATAGAACAAAGCCCTTCAGCTAATAGATTACCACGAAATGGGTTTCTTTCACAGCAGAACCAAATAATTCAACTATAATTTAAGGTTAAACGGGCCAGTCTTATTTTCCATAATGTTGCCTGTTATAATGTAAAAAAACCATCACTTTTCAATAATCAATTGTGATTGGGAGATTGATGCTCACTGCCCTCAGATTAAAGATATGATTTCTCGCATATTTTCCTACGAAGTAGCAAAACTGGAATATAACGAGGACAATCTTTTCACTATCAGAGAACAGTTAGCTCAAAAAACTCCACTCACCAGATACCCAACTCCAACCATATGCATTGAGTGAAACAGAATTTCATTGTAACAAAATTGTATATTCATCCACTTGATAAACAGAGATTTCCATGTCCACTTAAACAGTCTCCGTAAAAACTAGTCCCAAAGAACAAAGGCATCAATCCAACACTCGTACATAAAATTACGCAATAAGAAACCCCCTTACTCCAAAATCCAAGTAAAACCCAGAAAGCCACACCACAACCATAAAAAGAGCGCAAAAACTCGTATTCCAACTAAAGAAAAACCACATTCCACAACAAATTTATGAAATAAGAAAACCCCATCATTCAAAACCATAACCACATTCATGAAAAGGGATTAACGAATAATTCACCAATCAACCCATCTTACCTCCGACTTCAAAGAGGCGAATCACGGCACAACCGGATCAAAGAGGAAAACCATTTCACAAAAAGCCTCCTCAGAAGCAAAACGAAATGAAATCCCATGCACCCATTTGCTAGAACAGCTCTGAGCGAGCAAACCAAGACGAGAAAGAGAGAGAAAAAGGGGAGAAAATGGAGAATTGATGCAAGTGGGGTACCTGGTTGCAGAGTTTTGGTTGTTTCCAAAAGGTGTAAAAGGGTTAAGGAAGAAAAAGGAATGGAGGCAATCGCAATAGAAGATTGAAAGAAATGGGAAAATGGGATTTTGTTTGAATCAATGATTAACTAATTTTGAGTTCTTTTTAATGGAGGATGATGGAGAAGTAATGGCTTCCATTAGACATGGATTGTCACCTGGCCCTGCACAAACGTGTATTATCTTCTCAAATTACCATTATACCCCCCCTTCTCATCACCTTTTTCTTTAATCGTTTCTTTTTTCTGTCTTTCTATTCTAATATCCATTATATTCCGATACAGTGTTTAGCTCAATTCACACGTTTACATACGTACGATGACGAAGTAATTTCGAGTTCAACCTTCATCTTTGTTTGTACTTTAAAAAAATTATCGACTTGATATTAACATGGATTGTAAATCGATATTTTTATTATATCATAAAAGAATTGTATGAAACATACAAAATAAGCAATAAAATAGTACTAACGCGAATATAGCAAAATGAACTAAAATATTTATAAACATAGCAAAATTTTAGAATTTATCAATCATAACACATTTTTTTTTATCATAAAATTTTACTATATTCCTAAATATCTTTAGCATTTTCTACTAGTAAAATGTTTATTTACTAATTTTAAATTCTTTTTAAAATCTTTGTTTAGAAATATCCATGATATCGACATTTTGTTGATATTTTCCTAAAATTAAGACTTTGATATTTAGACATCAACATTTTAAATTTTGATATTTGGTGGTGCTTATTTTTTAAAAGAAAAAACAAAAATCATTTTATTGTTTTTCATACACTTTAATTAGTTTAAATCTATTCTTTATACTTTTAACAGAGGACTAAATTTTGAGATTTGAAACAAACATGACTCAAACGAATGAAACTCAAACGACAACGACCATTTATAGTTCAACCAACTCAAACACTTTATGTGCTTAAAAATCTATCAACAATCTACCTAGTAAAGGATTAGAGATCTTTTGATTCATGTTGTGTATCAATTAAGTTAGAACATTGTGATTCAAAAACAAATATTTGAATGGAAAAAAGTGAACAAAGTAGTTAGGGTTCTTTTTCCTTTTTATTTATTTGTTGGAAGTATTGGTTAGAAAGCTAACCATTAAGCCATATGATCATAAAGTGTGTGCATTTTTTGTAATTAAAAATATATATACTTAAATGGGGAAATCCAACTTTTTCTTTATGTGCAAACAATATGTGTACTCTCCTTTTTGGTTTCATAGGATTGAAATTGGGCCATATAATTGAAATTTTCTTGCAAAACATACCTCCATTTTTACCACTAAAATGCCATTTACAAGCCAAAGGGTAGGGTGGAAATTAACCACTAGGGAAGTACTAAAAATTTTCAAAATTGTCATTGGTGTTGTTTACATTTGAAAGTTGACATGAAGGAATTGATTAGATTTGGGGCTAATTACAAATAGATATGTGTTTCAAATTAAGATGGTAGATAAAAAATTGACAGAACTCGATGATACCGTGTCTTCATTAGAGCCATTGCAACCCAACTTAGCTAAATTGTGTTGTATGAAGATTTAACTGGTATTTAGGTAAGTTAAAAACAAATAGAATTACATTCAATACCAATAATAAAGTTAGAGTTCTTGAAGATTGAATGCTCCTTAAATTAAGATAACAACTATTTTTTTTTTTAAAGATCAAGAATATTCACAAATTTCAAAATATTAAAGATTCATACAAATTAACAAAGAAATTTAAGTTTAACTCCACAAACTATGTTTGTTTTGTAAAATTTGTAGGACAGTTGTTTGCTTATCTCTATATTCGTTTAACAACACAACACAATTTCATATTTAAGAAACTAGCTAGGACAATATTTGAATTTATTGACACACATATATATATATATGCACTTGATCAAATCTTTAAAAGAGTGATAAATATTACTAATGGTAAACTTATTGAAATATGTCTATGTTCCATCTAAACTAAACTCGTGAATGAGTTGTTTAATTTAAAAGTGGTGACATAACTATTTTAAAATATCATTTTGGTCCTTATACTTTGAACACATACTTTCAAATATTTAATTTTAGTCTATGAACTTTCAATAAATCTTAAATTTAGTTCATACTATTCGTTTGTCGTAGATTTCTTTTACTACATTTCATCTTTTATTAACATTTTTACTCTTAATTTTAAAATAGACTAAAACTAAAATTCTAACATTTAAAAGTGGAATAAAAGTTTAAATATAGAAATTTGGTAACAATAATATAATATTATATCCACCCAATCAAATCTAACTCAATAAGGTATGAAGTTTTTTTTTTTTTTTTTCTTTTTCTTTTTGATGTGGAAGGAGCAATAAAAAGGCTACACATTTATATGGTTGAAAGCTAGCCTAACCCTAAATAGGAACTTCAATTTATTTTAAAGTTCCTCTTATTTGCCAATGCCATGTTACTCTTCCCTTAACTTTAATTATTATTTATGTCTCTACCAAACCTCACTTAAATTTAATTTAACTATATGGGACTGTATTTTATTTTGGAATTAATTTAAACTCGTAAATAGCTTTAACTCATAAATAACATGATAAGGAAAAACTTGTTTGAGACACATATAAAAAGAAAAGTGTTAAGGGGTACATTTCTACTAGACAATAGTTGAGCAACACAAAAGTTAAGTACAACTAAATTTTTTCTTCTTTGTTTTTATACTTCGAAGTTGGTTCAATTTTAGTCTTTTTAGTTTCTATATTTTTAATAGATCTTAAATTTTGTCTTAAAAGTTATTTTTTACTGAAACTGGTTAGGTAATAATAATAACAACGACGACAACAATAATAATTTGGTTAAAATATTGTTTTGATGTGTATAATTTTAAATGTTTAATTTTGGTTTTTGTACTTTTAATAAAGCTTAAAAGTAGTCCATACCGTTAAATTAAACTTAAAAATAAAGTGATTAGTTGGTATGAAAAACAATAAAAAGTATAAAATATGACTGAGAAAGAAACATTTTCAAATATAACCAAATGAATTAAATAGCAAAATCTTAGATTATAAACACTAATAGATATTGATAGCTTGTGAAATGAATTGAGAAGTAAAAAGAAGAAAAATAGATTTTCGAATCCAAATGTTTGATTTTATCCCATCCTAATTGCATTTTATACTTACATTTTTCTTTTGGCTAACTAACCTTAGCTCAATTGTCCAAATAATATTTTAAGTTCTATGGAACCGAGAAATAGAAGTTTTGGTGGATTTGTAAAAACTAAAAAGGATTTGTAAAAACTAAAAATTCAAAGAAAAGAAAGAGAAAGTGGAGAAATTTAATAAATTTAAAATTTTTAAAATTTTCTTAATTTCTTATATATTATATTTTGAGAAATTTTTAGCAAATGCTATCTCTATAGTCATTGATATATATAGACTATCATTGATATAAATCAAAATTTTGTTATAGTTTGTAAATATTTTATTTTGTTACGGTCGATAAATATTTTAGTTTATTTTTTTATTTTATAAAATGAAGCTTATATATCTTTTAATCAACAATTTTTCAAAAAATTAAAAAAATTAGATAAAGGTAGTAAATTTAAGATTTATGGAAATTAATATAACGATAAAATTAGAGTAAAAGAATATTTTGATCTAAAAAATTATTTTAAGAATGAATATAAAAGTAAAAATCACATAGGAAACGGAAACAACCGCTTGGAAATATATAGAGAATCCATCGTCAGATTAAACTTGGTGGAGTAAGAATTTTGATACCCAAAACCAAAAGCATTCAATCTCCTTCATTGAATTTCTAACTTCAGTCCTTTGATTTTTGAAGGAATTCGTAATCGAAGTCAACGATCAGAGTATGTGGGGTAGGGTTGAAGTTGAAATATACCCTCACAAGATTTTCCAATTTCTCTCTTTTCTTTTCCCCTCTGGAATTCGATCTATGCTGCACGTTTCCCACCAAAATTTCTCTACTTTCTATCACCCAATTGGATTTCCGTTTCTAAATTCGGTTCCCAAGAGGCTCAGACGACGGATTTGGGGATTCCACTTAGTCAGAAGACTCGGTTAGCACTTTTTTCAGTTTGAACCCTAATTTTCTTGTTGAAACTGGAAGGTATTTTTGTTTTTCTTTTTATGGATTTTCTGAGATTTGTTTCTTCTGCTGGCTTCCTTTGTTTAATCTATGATTAAAAGTTTTTTTTTTTTTTTCCTTTTGTTTCTTCTGATCGTTGACTATTTCTTTTTTGGTGGGGATTCTTGGAATTGAATGTTGGAATGATAAACTCTTTTTACCTTTACTCAAATAGGCTGTATTTTTTGTAATATTGTTGTTGTGATATCTGACCCACGACAGTGGCTTTATCTTAATGTTTGAATCTGTGTTCGAACCAAACTGTTTGGACTTATTTACCGTACAAGAGGAATACCCAGTTTAATATAGAAGAAAAAGAAACAATTTCTCACTTGTCTCTAAGTTATTGCCTGCTATATTCTAGGTATGAACGGGTCTGTTTCCACCAGTTGTACTACCTCTTCAAGTTGCAGTTTCATTGGATTGTTGGATTGGATTATTGGAACTTCAAGACCTATTCATAGTAGGAGGGGTTTGAGTTGAACCCGGAGTGTGAAATTATAATTCATTCACTGGTGCTCAACTCCATATGCTTTATTTTCAGTTCCTTGCATTGGAAGAAGATGTCGTGGGTGAGGGGTAAATCTTCTGGTTGGGCAGCTTTTAATCTTAAGCAACAGAATAATGGCCTTCAGGATGAAGTTGACCGGGATCCATTCCCACCAATGTCAACTACCCTCTCCTCGCTGCCACCACGTGAAAACTTGCGTGGAGTTAATGGTCATTCAGGGAAATCTTTCTCACTTGCTCCCATTCCTTCGGCCGATTCTCCGACTTTACCCGTAAAATTTGGTGCAAAAAAGACAACATTAGGAAATTTTGGTGCAAAAAAGACGATACTTGGTGGTACCAACATTCAAAGTGGCAAGAAGCTGGTTGAAGAAACCAATGATGTTTTATCCTTTTGGAAGCTTAAAGAGCTTCATCCCTGGGCTGATATTAGCTTGATTATGGATATAATGGAAGCTGTAAATAATGACTTCAATGAGGCATCTACTTTATTAAACACAATGGTCTCTAGCGACAATTTAGAGATCAATAATAAGATGAGTACCTTAGGACTGCATTCCTCTAATGATCTATTGTGGATGGCAGGTAAATCTCCTGGCTGGGAAGAGTTTAACCTTAAGCAACATAATAAAGGCCTTCAAGATGAAATGGACCTGGAAGCATTCCCACCAATGCTAACCAACCGTTCCTCTCTGCCACCATATGAAAACTTGCACGGAGTTTATGGACGTTCAGGGAGATCCTTTGCATCCGAACCCCTTCCTTCTGTCGATTCTCTGACTTCTCCAGAAAATTATGGTGCAAAGAACACAATAGCTGATGATTCTAGCATTCAAAGTGGCAAGAAGGTGGTTGAAGAGAACACTGATGTTTTGGCCTTTTGGAAGCTTAAGGAGATTCATTCTTGGGCTGACTTTAGCTTGATTGTGGATATAATGGATGCTGTGAATAATAACTTTGATGAGGCATCTACTTTATTAAAAACAATGGTTTCAAGTGACAATTTTGAGATCAATAATGAGATAAGCACATTAGGACTGCATTCGGCTAATGATTTATTGTGCAATGGGAATAATGATGTAAGCATAGCATCAGAAAGAATGATCAATGCTCCTATCCTTAGTTCCACAGTAAAGGCTGTGCAAGGCATACATCAAAATAATAATACGAGTAGAGAAGACTATACCAAATTGTTTGCAAATGATTATTTTGAAAGAAATTCCTTTCATAATACTGGAAATTCAAAAATAGCTCTTGGTTGCTCAAAGTCTGTTCCTATTGAGCCTGAGTGGGAAGAAGATGATATTTACCTGAGCCATCGGAAAGATGCTATAGCAATGATGAGGTAAATAAGTCTTCTATCTACTTTATAATTGACTTGTTCTTCCTACTTCAGTTTGATTTGTTTCCCTTAATAAACATTTCTGTTAAAATTTGCATTATAAAACTTGTTTATTTATTTAATGCTTCTTTTATCATTGTGATACCCCACCAGATTTGTGGGGTTCTTTGTATTTGTTAATTATTTTTACCCTGCGTGAGAAGAATGCTTTAAATAATTTATATATATGAGGATCTCTTCTATAGGTTGTACCTCTGTGTCCTTCAGAGTTACGAGGAGACAACAAACTGTGTGTACTGAGCTAATTTATCTTGAACCTCAAGCTTTGGAAAGTAGTCGAAAGTTGACACGTTAGGGAGATATTGAATCTTAGTTCACATTTCTTAGTCCATTGTTTACATTTTTATTCAAATTGATCCTGTGATCATGCTTAGAAGAAATGTTCAAAGATGTTGGACAGACTTGCTAGTATTGTGGCTTTGGTTTTATTTTTGGATGTAGTGTAAAATATATTCTTGGTAGACAGTTCAAGTAATCAACACTATGGGAGTTGATTTCTTACTCAATATAAACAAATGTTATTTGTTATTTTCTTTAACCAATAGGTCTGCATCTCAACATTCAAGGGCAGCCACTAATGCCTATCGTAGGAAGGATCATGCTTCTGCCAAGTATCATTCATCAAGAGCTGAAGAACAATGGCTTGCTGCAAAAATGTTGAATGATAAGGCAGCTAATGAAATTTTACAAACAAGGAATAGTAAAAATGGGCTCTGGAAGTTGGACTTACATGGGCTACATGCAGCCGAGGCTGTTCAAGCCTTGCATGACCACTTGCTGAAAATTGAAACTCAGAATGCCTCCAATCGGTCCTTGTCTCCAAAGAAAGCTGAAAGGAAAGGATTTCAGCGTGCTTCATCTCTTGAGTATCTTAGTTGTATGGAATCAAAGTTGGACAAAGAATCACCATCATCTAGGCATAGGCCGACATCATTGGAAGTCATAACAGGTATATTTGTATCTGTTGCCATTTAACTTTCAAATTTCAACTTTTGTGTTTTCTTGAAGTTAGGTTGTCTATTTATTTTGTGTTTTCTTACAGTTATTTTGTTAGTAGTCTCAATATTCTAATTTTCAAATGGTGCATTTTTGTAACCCTTCTTGGAAAGGGAGATACTTTTCTGGTCTACCTCAGCCCCACCCTCCAAAAACAAGGCTCTCCTATCTCAAAAAAAATTTCCTAGTAACTCTGTCATCTTTCTAGCCTTTTTATTAGAACTTAAACTGAGAGAATAGTTAGGAAGGCTCAGAAAAACAATATAAACAAAAATCAAAAGTGAAAGTACTTTGTTACCCAACTCCCTCAAAGAACCTTTTGTTAGGGAGGGAGTTCCAAAGGGAACAGGACTTGGTTTTGGCATGTAGACAGAACCCAAGATAAGTTTTCGAGTTGTTTATTTTACAACTGAATGGTCAAACCATCCAGCAACATGAGGTTTCCTATTAGAACAGTTTTGATGGGAACACTAGAACCCTGGTGTTTCTTACCTATGCGAGGACTTAGTAGTTCGTTAGTTAGGGGGTGGTGGGTAGAGTTCACATGTCACAATTTTGGGTTCCACTACACAATAATGCACAAAATAAAAATCTGTTTAGCTGAGGCTAGAAGGGTTATATACATTAGATTAGATATGACAATCGGTTGATTTGGTTGATTGGAAATTTTAAATGTAGTTTGCCTAATGTGTCTGTGTCTAACACTTAGACACACACTCTGATACTTGTTGGATATGTATCATTCATGTGTTAGTGCAACTAATGCGTTAGACACACATAGAACATTTGTTGAGTAGATAAAAAGGATACATATGACAGTAATAAGAAATTGAGTGAGAAACACATCAAACTGAATTTTTAAGCATACAAATGCATCAACCCATTTACTTTGAGTTTTCTTCTTGTATAAAAATGAAATATATCTTAACAAACACATCCTTGTCTTATTTGTGTCCTAGATTTAGAAAAAAAAATGACATTTGCCGGTTATGTTTTATTCGTTCCTGAAGGTATAGGTAAACATAGCAAGGGGGAAGCTGCTCTACCAAAGGCTGTGGCAAGTTTTCTTACTGAAAATGGGTGAGTTTTTACATAAGTTTTTGTTAGTGTCATTGAATGAAACCGTTTTTTTTTTTTTGCTCATGTTGATTTTATCCAAAAAAGAGAGAGGGTAAAGATGTTTATAGATTCTACCACTTGATAATTTGCAGGTACCGTTTCGAACAGACAAGGCCTGGAACGATTAGTGTCCGACCAAAATTTCGTAGGTAAATGGCTGAAGCATCCATCATTTTTATTTGTCAATGTATAATTGCGTTAGGAGAATATAGTGTTAAGTTATTTAGTTAGAACAACATTTTATATAATTGTTGCCATTACTTCAAATTGAACCTCAAACTTAGATTAATGTTGTATTCTTAACCTTAAATGTCAAAATGATGGAGTTTAACCCTCTAATAAGTATCGCCAAAAAGTTCTATCCTATGTATGTAAACGATGAAAGGATAAAAGTAATATATGAAATCGACAAAGTTTATAAACACAATATGATTTTTTTTAAAAATAATATTTAAGAATTTTGGTTAAGTTAAAAGAACAATATTTTAAGGTTATTTTTGAAAGATAGTTTGATTTTGATACAAACTTCAAATTTAGAAGTGTTTTCATGAGGTACTTTCATTATTTCTCGAAGCACATTAGTATTATCAAAGTTTCAAAGTCTCTATGTACAAAGAACGAAGAATCAGAACTTTGTTTCTAGATTGAAAGTATCACTAATGCACTTTTTAGGAACTTTGTGTAATTTTCCATTCTAAGCGTGACTTAGGTGCCAACATAATCAATTTTATGTTTCCTACTTAGATTCTAAGTTCTAACCATTAACACTTCTCTATTCGTAGAGTTGATTGATTTCAAACATATTTGAATATTTTTTTGGAAAGGATTCGAGTTTGTTAAATTACAAAAAGCATCAGAAAGACCTTTAAACTTTTTAAAGTTAAAAAAATGTTTTTAAACTTTTTAAAGTTAAAAAAATGTTTTTAAACTTTTTAAAGTTAAAAAAATGTTTTTTAACTTTTTAAAATGATTTAAAAATATTGTTGGATGAAAATCATTAAACTTTTTAAAAAATACCCTTGAATTATTGAAAAAGTTTCTTAAATATTCTTATGCTTAAAAAAGTTTTAAAAAATACTCTATCTAAATTTTTTGTAATTTTTTTTATTAATCAAAATAGAATCTAAATTTTAGGTTAAAATAATAATTTTTAGTTATTTGACTATTAATATATAGGATAAATAACGAACACAACAATTAATATACAGTTAATTGTCAAATAAAAAATGTATTCGGCTTTTAACATTAAGTGATAATTTGATAGATATATTATTGAATTTTTTTGGACTAATTATTGTTTTAGTATATTTTAAAGAGAAAATTTTATTTGGAAACATTGTCAAATTTTACGTTTTAACCATGATTTAAAAATTTTAATGATGATAGATATTTCAAAGTGTTAAGTTTTTTTTTTAAAAAAGTTCGGTTTCGAGAGATATTTCTTAAATTAAAAAATTAAATTATTAAATAAATATTTTATTATTTTCAAATAAGTCAACATATCTATTAAGTATATTAATGCCATTTTTATGTTTATTTTCTTTCTGTTCATTTTTAAAAAATAGCAAAAACATTGAAACTATTTATAAAATATAACAAAATTCATCAACTCTTTACCATCCATTTAAATTTATTTTTGTTTTATTTTGTAAAAAGTTTTATTTTATAAATAGTTTTATTTTTTTGTGTTATTCATAGCAATTTTCCCCTTATTTTTGTGTGATTCGTAAATCTTTTTAAGATGCAATTATATTGATTATCTTCTTCTATCGATATCAAACTCATGCAAATTTAAAAATACAACATATTGATTAAAATTTAAAACTATAATTTTAACTTAAAATTTTGATTTTTATTTTGAGTGTTAAAACATTTGATATAAAAATTGGATTAATGAAACTATCTTTAAATTTTTTCTTTTAAGTTATAAAGATATTTATGAAAATGGTTAGTAGTTTGATTATTTTTAAAACAAAGCTTTTAACAGTTTGCATCCATAAGAATATTCTTGAAAATTTAGAAACATTTTTTCCACAAAATACAAAGTTTAGGAGTTTTTTATTTATTTATTATAATTTTTATAATTTAGCCTTCACGTTGTATTTTATACCTTCATCAAATGTAATAAATGCTAGGCCCTGGAGGCTAATACGCTTCTGCTGTAGATATATATGATTGCTGAGGGGAGGGCTGATCCAACTTTTCTGTTTCGTTCCTCCAACCTTCATTGGAATTTCCACCCAATTGAACTACTAAAAACGTCCTCATTCTGTTTTTCAGAACCCTTTTCAATTTCAGATAATGGCCCTCCAGTTGAAATACTAGTGTATAAAATAATGGAAGTTATCACTTCCATTCAAATTAAAGTTCAATTTGTTTTCATCGCACCAATTCAATACCATGGCTTTAATGGTGTGGTTGGGAACGAGATTAGTATGTGTGCGCATCTGATGAGTGTTCGGCCAAATGTTTAACCCGCTATCAATCCAAATATGCCACAATTACTGGATCAAGCCATCAGTTCTAATGGCAATGGGCAGTGAAATTACGAAGGAATCGGGACTCCATCTATCCCACGGAAGTAGTCCTTTCTAACCATCCAATCTTGTATAAGGATAACTAGATCCATAATCTGGTTGATGTGATGTAGTTCCTCCTTCGCATTGTTGTGTTCAGCAACGATTTGACGTCAAATGAAATGCTTTGATCAGTTTTAGAAGGTGTCAGAGTTTGGGTCGATACCAATCCTTCATAGCTTCCATGATTGAAGGCCTTCAAGACATTTCTGGACAGTCCATTAAATGTCAATATCATTCTTATCAAATAAGCAGAAAATTATGAGAAAAGATGTATCAAAATCATGAGAACTTTTATTTCAAAATAAGAGAGAAAAAGTTCAAGCCAAGTGTTTCCTACTCCAAACAGCTTAGTTAATATTATTATTAATTTATTTTTGAAATGGAAACAAGGATTTTCATTGATAAAATGAAAAAGGACTTGTACCGAAGTACAAACAACTTAGTTATTTAGAAAAAGGAAAAAGAAATCTAATATAAAATCTGAGAAAGAACTGAAATATGGCTAGTTCTCAAAAGGTAACTCACTGTAAATTTTGCTGTCTTCAGACACCATTTTTCGATGAATTCTCGAGCTTCATATACAGCTGCATCCAGTGACTCACATTCACGATAAAGTAACTCATCTGAAGAGAGTTTGAGGTTAATGACATCATCAAGGACGACTTTCAGAAGTTTTAAGACAACAACGAGATTTCTGCATTTCTTGGGAAGAGGCAAAGGCTTTGTAGTGTGGCATGAAACTAGATGAATGAATCTGGAAATACTGTTAATCAGACATTGCACAGAGGCTGTTCCCATCTATCCTGATTTCAGGCAAACATGACTAAATTAGCAATAGATAAGCACAATCTCTTGGTTAAAAAAAAACAACAAGAACATCAGCTCCTCACAGAAACAAAATTTTGATTAACATGATAATATCAACAATAAAGAAAGTCAATTTTCACCATTTCTTTTACCATCAAAACGTGGCTCTCACTACCCAAGTCCACCCATGAGGTAAGTGTTAGGAGTCTCCAACCTGAAACTCAAAAACTCCTTGAATAATAATCCAAAAGAGCTCCACAAGCTAATATTAAAGTAAGAAGAAAGCATAAAAAGAAAATAACACAATATCAGTAAAAGAAACAATCCAGCTCCTTCGAGAAGGCTGGCAACCTCTCCCTAAAAGCTATCAGCTTTTTACCCAAAAGAAAACCTACTTCAGCAATCCCAGAACATTCCCTTTTATATTAGTGATTTAGGGGGTCCTCAGGTGTTTTCTCCCTCTCCAATGAGCTCCCTTGCTGAATCCTTCTGTGAATTTCCCTTCATGCCCTTCTTTTTTAAGTATGAGTATGAAGGTTGGAGGTCTAACAGTCAGTACTACCGGTCACAAAATAGCAAGTGTTAAACACAAATATTAAAGAGAAAAAAAAGTAAAAGTATATAACATCATTAATATATTTTTTTAGTACAACCAACCAGAATCGTTGTGTAATCTAATCCACTTCATAGAATATAACCAGTGATTCTAAAAATGAAACATGGAGATTGGAAGGAATGAAGTTGCCTTATCGCACCTTTAATTTGCAGATGATACGATGTTATTTTGTTCTGGAAAAGAGGAGTCCTTCCTCATGCTCAACCATATGGTGGCTATGACGATATGTCTAGGCTAGAAATTGATAGGAGCAAGTGCACTATTTTTGTAATTAATGCTGATCATGTCAAGTTGCAGAGTTGGGTGGAGGTGTTTGATTGTGAGGTTGGCTCCTTCCCTACTTACTACCCGGGCTTCCTTTGGGGTCAATCCGAGAACTTGTCCTTTCGGGATCCTATTTGTGAGAAAGTCCTTACGAGATTGGCGGTGTGGAAGAGAGGGTTCCTATTTGTGGCAAGTTCATATCTCAAATTTCATGTTGGCAATAATTTAATTTAATATATTTTACAATTGGGCCAAAAGGCACTCCAAATAGGGGAAATAATCAAAGCAAATCCTCTTCCAAAGATCCATCCCCCTTTCTTACATTGAAAACTCACATTGTCACACGTGCGTATCATTCTAAAATGGTAATTCTTATAGGTCATTTGAATAAGTGAAACTCGGTCAACCTAAGTAGAGTTGCTAACTCCACTCTTGCCAAAAAGTTCATGGGCCCACAATTAAAAAAACATTTATTGCATGTCGTATTAAATTCTTATATTGGGGGCCTCATGAAAACTCCAGTCTTTGCTCCAAACATTCCCATAATTTTAATAGAATACAACAATAATCCTCAATCTAATAGTTATCATGGTTCTCATCACTTCGATGATCTTCAACACTATCTTGTTTTCTTATACTTGAATTTGGATGCAATGATTGTCAAATTGCACATTTGATTACATCAACAATCAATCATGATTCAGTAAACTAAATCAGACAACCAATGAATAGTGAAGAACATAAAGATAGATTCAATGAAGACTAAGAGAACATACTTATTTGTTCCATGCAGGCTAACGTGCTATTGATGAAGATGATCCTCCTGAAATCCCAATAACACATATCAAAAAATCAAAGTGAAGGGATCTATAAAGGCCAGCAATCTACAATACTAAGAAATGGAACAGAGAAGAAAAAGAAGTGAATACCCATCAAGTCCATAAAACAATGATTCGTTTCTTCTTGCAGTTGATTAGAAATTTACAACTCATTAGCCCCTAATGAGTCTACCAATAAGTGTTATATTATCAACATTAACGCTCTTGGACAGGAAACCTTGGAAGCAAGTCTAGACATGCTTGATATTTTTCAATTTTGCAAGGCATGCCTACGATTATGGCGCAAAATGTTGACATCTAGCGATACATCCCTTTGAACCATCATATGAAGAAGTTCAACCACCTTCTCTAATTTTTTACTTTCAAAGAAACCTCGTATCAGTGTAGCATAAGTAATTTTATCGGGTGTACAACCATTTTTTTCCATCTTTTGAAATAGAATATTTGCCTTAACTACTTGTCCCCCTCTGCAAAACTCATGGATCATAATATTATAAGTCACAACATCTGGTTGAAGCTCTTCTTGGGGTAGTTTTTCAAATAGCTCCCAAGCAGTTTCAAGTTTCCCTGCTTTGCATAGGCCATCAATTAGACAATTAAAGCATTCAATGTCCAATTTAATGTTGTATGATTTTAACTTATTGAAAAGTTCCATCGCTTCAAATAAACAACCATTCTTACACAGCCCATTTAAGAAAATACCATATATATATAAATCCCCGGGAATACCATAAACTTTCATGACACCAAATAGCTTCTTTGCATCACCAACCTTGCCTCCCTGAAAAAGCCCTGTTAACAAGGCACCATATGTTTTCACATCTGGCCTCTTTCCCACTTGAAGCATTCCATTGTAAAGCTTCATTGCTTCTTCAACCTTCGAGGTTTTACAATACCCATTAATTAGCACAGTGTAGCAAATCACATCAGGTTCACATCCCTTACTTGGCATGCTAACAAATAATTCCCTCGCACTATTAAGATCACCAACCAAACAAAACCCCTCAATCAATGAATTATAAGTAAGCAAATTAGGAACGATGCCTCTTTGAATCATTACCTCTAGCAAATCCTTAGCCTCAATAACCTTTCCTTCCTTGCAAAGCACATCAATCAACACATTAAATGTGACCACGTTTGGTTGAACACCTTGATTCACCATCTCATTGAATAAACGTTTAGCCTCCTCCCACTTTCCACCACAACAAAATCCATGAATCAAAGAGGTATATGAAATGACAGTGGGGGTCATTCCTTGAACTTTCATTTCCTCGAAAAGATCTCTTGCCTCGTCTTCCCGTCTATCCTTACAAAGCGCATCTATGATGATACTGTAGGAAATAACAACAGGCTTAAAATTAATCCCATATAGACTACTGTCATTGAGCATTTCCTGATGCAACTTAAGTGCGATGCTAATATTTCCTGTTCGACAAAGCCCCTTCATTAAAGTCCCATAAGTAATCGCATTAGGCGTACAACCTAACTTTTGCATTCTTGTAAATAAGAGTGCGGCTTTACTAATCCTGTGCTCCATACACAAGCCCTTAATTAAGGTGGTATATGTGACTATATCAGGAATGTAACCTCTCCTTAAAATCCCTGCCATGACCGCAAGACCTTCGCCAACCCGATTCACATTACAAAGGCAATTCAACAATATATTCAGAGTGCAGCAATCAGGTGAAATTCCAGATAGACGCATTTGATTATAGAGGTAAAATACTTGAGAGTAATGCTTAATCTTAGCAAGTCCAGAAAGTAAATGAGTGAAAGAAGATAAGGGAGGGGTAGGATTTGAATACATCATCAGGTGAAAGAATTGGAAGGCTTGAGTTGCAGTAATGTTACCTGTCTTGCAATTGTGTAGGAACATTGAAAGCTGCTGTTGAAACGAAATGGGTGTATTGAAATTTTGGGGCGATACATTTAGGGATTTGTGATGAACTGCAGATGAAAAATGGGGATTTGATGATGGAATGGTAGGAGAGTGAGTAAATAGAGAGGAAGAGAGGTTAGGTTTAACAATGGAAGAAGCGGAAGGTACCGTCTTCGAAGTTGAAGCCATGCTCGATTGATGAGAAAAAATGTTGAGAGGAGAGCGTACAGATCGGAAGTGTTTGGGTTTGGGGCACTGCCCATTTCTTCCGTCATCTACCGTCGTTTTTTCAGCACCCAATCTTCCAATTTTTGCTGCCACCAAAAGTACTCTAAGTAAAAAAAATCATAAATCAAAATGGTCTAATTAGAATATTGGTTTTAAATTATAAAAAATATCCCTTTAATTTACCTCTAAAGCTCTTCAAATTTTCATTTTAAAAATATTTAGATTTTAGATTTTTTTGTATGAAAATGGTTAAAATTTTATTTTAAAAATACTCTTGGACCTAAAAAGAAAAGAAAAAAACTACCGCTAAAATTAGTATATGAACTGAAATCGTTAACATATGATACTTTTTAAAAAGGACCATTTTAGTAGATTCATTTTTATTACTTTTTAAAAGTTTGAGAACCAAAATTAACCAAAGTTAAAAGTTTAAGGACTAAAATGAACTAAAGTTGAAAGTACAGAGACTAAGATGAATATTTCAAAGGTATAAGTATCAAAATGAACAAAAACAACCCAAACATAGTAAATAACTTAATATTTAAAAATATTAATTGAAGGGGTTTAGCAAAGGAGGCCAGTGGCCTTTAGGAAGAAGCTTTTCGAAGCAAGCCAATGGCCTTAGGAGCATTTAGACCCTTTTAAGACTTTGGATTTTGATGCATTGGTCTGTTTATTGTACTGCTTGATGAATTATAGTGTTCATCCGTTTTGGTGTGGGAGGAATTTTGAGAGCAAAGTTTATGTTTATTACATTATTTTGTGTGCTTTTATTATTGGAAGTGATATTGATGCATTCGAGTTGTACTGATCCAAATTTCTCATATGCCATTCTTTAAATTCAATACTAAGCAAAAAAAATTTGATGCAAATACGTATAATGTATTATTTGTTTATGTATTTGGTTGTACACGGGAATACAATAAAAAAAATTGAACAAAAAAATATTTTATATTTAATTTATGAAACTAAATTTGACAATCTTATAGAATGGTAATAAATTGATTAATTAAAGAATTGGCCTTATCAATACAGAGCAGCACGATGCAAAGGACATTATATGCACGATCATGAACACAAGAAGCACAAAAATGTGCAATATTGGCAGCCCCGCAGGCTAAGGAAGCAGTTAAATGGGCATTAGCAACGACAGAGGTTCTTCAAGTAGCGGTAAAAAAGTTGGGAGTATTTTCCATGAGAACCTGCAAGGTCAAAATCTCAAACTACTACAAATTCTATGTGATACAACAAGTTTATAGAAGAAAGCATTGCATGTGGGTATGAGTTTAGTTCTTTTTATATATATATGGGGGATTGCCAGCATTGTTATGAAGGACTGTGTTGAGTTGCTTCCTATAGGTGTTTGATGTACAGAATGTTGGTCCAAGGGATATTCATGCGGTGATCGAGGAGTTCCTCCTCTACTTGCCTTTCAGAGGGTGGTCGTTTCTTGTGGTTAGCTATGCGATATTTGAGGGGAATGAACAATAGAGTGTTTGGAGGTTGGGATAGGGATGAATTATTTTTCTAATTATACTCTTGGTAACATATTACTTAGTTGGAATCCCTTCGTGTGTAGAAGATGTGTTTTGATGGACTTTTTTTACATACCTTTATATTTTTTTCATTTTTTTTCTCAACAAAAGTTGCTGATCCTATATATTAAAAGCAATTAACACGAACACGAGGCTTACATGAAAACCCAAGAATCGAAAGAAAAACCACAATATTTTAGTTTTATTATTTTTCTAATAATTACAAAGGTACAATTGAGGGAACTTGAATAGAATGCAAAGGGCAAAGAAAAAGAAAAATTTATGGTAAATTTTCCATAAATACAAATTCTAACACTACCAAAAAAATAATGATGACATTCAGTTCATTATTTTGTGGGTAATGCAAAAATACATTTTCCCCCTAGAAAACCTTTGGTTCCTTTGTTGAATCTGCATCATCTTCAAATTTCGTGCTGGAATAGTCCTCGAAATTCTTTGGTTCCTTTGTTGGACATGCTTCATCTTTAGACTTCATGTCTGAATAATCTTCCTCATTGAAACTTTCATTCGTCAAACTTGCATTCGCCTAAAATAATAATTGGAGTTAGTAATCAAGTATTTTACATAACGTAAATACCCCAATTTACAACCATCATTTGTTTTCCCTTAGTATATGCAGCACACTAATTGTAATATATGACCTACAAAAATATGTGAAGTAATATAAAATACCCTAAACCCTAAAAGTAAATGAAATTTAAATTAATTTTTATTTAATACACTAGGTAAGTTTTTAGATACATAATAAATATTATTTATAATTAATGTGAGGGTTAAAATGGTGAATAAAAATATGGAAATCTTATTTAAGAAAATGAATAGAAATTGAGTAAAGTCGGTGTTTCGTTCTTTGATTTATGATCATATTTTGGAGGGATCCTTACGGGCGTTGTTAATTTTGGGCCAACAACTCTGAGAAGGTGAGAATGGAGGTATTCCATGGATGAATGTCATCCCTCTTTTTACATCAGAAGGAGGTGTTAGGTCACGGAAGAAAGACTCAATCACTCTCCCAAACCCAAACATTTCTAACCTCTCTTCTCAAAATCTGAAATCGAATACTTTCTCTCATCAATCAAACATGGCTTCAACTTCAAACACTGTACCTTCTGCTTCTTCCATTCGTAACTCTAACCTCTCCTCTCTATTTACTCACTCCTCAGCAATTCCATCACCAAATCCCCAAATTGCTTTCTTCCTACGCCATTGCAAGACAGGTAACGTTACTGCAACTCATGCATTGCATTTCTTTCACCTAATGATGCGTTCAACTCCTACCCCTTCCTTATCTTCTTTCAATCACCTTCTTTCCGGACTTGCTAAGATTAAGCATTACTCTCAAGTTTTTTCTCTCTATAATCAAATGCGTCTATCTGGACTTTCGTCTGATCGCTGCACTCTGAATATATTGTTGAATTGCCTTTGTAATGTGAATCGGCTTCGCGAAGGTTTTGCGGCCTTTGCGGGGATTTTAAGGAGAGGTTATAGTCCTAATATAGTCACATATAACACCTTGATTAAGGGATTGTGTATGGAGCATAGGATTAGTGAAGCCACACGGTTATTTCTCAGAATGCAAAAATTAGGTTGTACGCCAGATGTGGTTACTTATGGGACTTTGATCAAGGGGCTATGCGGAACCGGGAATATTAACATTGCACTTAAGTTGCATCAAGAAATGCTCAATGACATTAGTCGATATGAGATTAATTGTAAGCCTAATGTTATTACCTATAATATCATCGTAGATGGGCTTTGTAAGGTTGGACGTGAAGACGAGGCAAAACAACTTTTTGAGGAAATGAAAACTCAGGGAATGATTCCCAGTATCATTTCGTATAACTCCTTGATTCATGGATTTTGTTGTGCTGGAAAGTGGGAGGAGTCTAAACGTTTGTTAGATGAGATGCTGGATCAAGGTCTTCAACCAGATATGGTCACATTTAATGTGTTGATTGATACTCTTTGCAAGGAAGGAAAGGTTATTGAGGCTAAGAAGTTGCTAGGAGTGATGATTGAGAGCGGTATTGTTCCTGATTTGGTTACTTATAATTCATTGATTGAGGGATTTTGTATGGTTGGTGATCTTAACAGTGCGAGGGAATTATTTGTTAGCATGCCAAGCAAGGGATGCGAACCTGATGTGATTTCTTACAATGTGCTAATTAATGGGTATTCTAAAACTTTGAAGGTGGAAGAGGCAATGAAGCTTTACAATGAAATGCTCCTAGTGGGAAAGAGGCCAAATGTGATAACATATGATTCCTTGTTAAAGGGGATTTTTTTGGCAGGTAAGGTTGATGATGCAAAGAAGCTATTCAGTGTAATGAAAGCTCATGGTATTGCTGAAAATTCATATACATATGGTATTTTCTTAGATGGGTTGTGTAAGAATGATTGTTTATTTGAAGCAATGAAACTTTTTACTGAGCTAAAATCATCCAACTTCAAGTTGGAAATTGAAAACTTGAATTGTCTAATCGATGGCCTATGCAAAGCAGGAAAACTCGAAACTGCTTGGGAGCTTTTCGAAAAACTGTCCAACGAAGGGCATGAACCAAATGTTGTGACTTATACCATTATGATCCATGGATTTTGTAGAGAGGGACAAGTAGATAAGGCAAATGTTTTGATTCAAAAGATGGAAGCAAATGGTTGTACCCCCGACATTATTACTTACAATACACTTATGCGTGGTTTCTATGAAAGTAATAAATTAGAGGAGGTGGTTCAACTTCTCCATAGGATGGCTCAGAAGGATGTGTCACCAGATGCCATCACTTGCTCCATAGTTGTAGACATGCTTTCCAAAGATGAAAAATATCAAGAATGTCTACACTTGCTTCCAAGGTTTCCCATCCAAAAGGGCGTTGATAAACACTTATTGATGACTCATTAGGAGCTATATGATTTGAAAATTTCTAATCAGCTTTCAAAAAGGAACGATACATCATTTTTCATGGACATTCCCACTATACTCCAATTTTTGTCATGGTAGATTGCTTGGCTTTATGGATTCTTTCATCGTGATTTCTAATTTGCATTGTTTGAGTTTCAGGAGGATCATATTCATCAACCAACATGGAATAGATAAGTATATTTTTTACCAAATGAACATTATTATCATGTTCAAACTCATTTTGATAACATGTCTTTAGTCATTCATTAAGCATCCTTTCACCATTTCAAAAAACATACTAATAAACCCACCATCATTCATTAGTTTGTTTGTTGATTAAGAAAATAATGTTAATTTCTTGTTATCTTTTAATTTTATGTAGCTTCCTTCTTTTTTTCTTTCCTTCCTAGATTTTATTATGTAAATTGAATTGGGATGATATGCAGTTGTGCAGATGCTTGAAGGTCCTTTTTCTTTTCTTGTGTGAAGAGTAGAAAAGAGATTCCAATACTTACATGGGTCTATATAGTAATTAATCTGCATTAGCCGCCTTATTTCTACAATTGAAACTCAGTGTAGATTTGTTGTTACGGTTGGGTAAAATTCCATTGGACTATTAAATTTCTATGTATTTGATTGAGTTTCAGCATTTGAATTAGTTGAAGATATTCAAGTTAACTTAATAGCTTTGATTCACATTGGCTGGTTCATTTTACATTTTAGTACTCATACTTTTAAAAAATGACCATTTTAGTCGATTCATTTTCATTTCTAAGTGATAAAAAGTTATTACTTTTTAAAAGTTTGAGAACCAAAATGAACCAAAGTTAAAAGTTCAAAGGACTAAAGTGAACTAAAGTTGAAAGTATAGGAACTAAAATGAATATTTCAAAAGTACAAAAACTAGAATGAACAAAAACAAGAACGTAGAACGTAGTACTTAAATATTATAGGAGTTTAGCAAGGAAGCCGGTTGCCTTTGTCAAGAAGCTTTTTGAAGTAAGTCAATGGCCATAGGAGCATTTAGACTATAGGAGCATTTAAACTCTTTTAAGACTTTGGATTTGGATGCTTTGATTTGTTTTTTTGAACTGCTTGGATGAATGATAGTGTTAATCTGTTTTGGCGTGGGAGTAATTTTGAGAGCAAAGTTTATGTTTATTACATTATTTTGTGTGCTTTCATTATTGGAAGTGATGCATTGGAATTGTACTAATCCAAGTTTCTCATCTCCAATTCTTTAAATCCCATACGAAGGAATAAAAATTGATGCAGATACATAAGATCTGTGCATAGGAATACGATCAGAATTTTTTGAACAAAAAAATATTTTAAATTTAATTTATGAAACTAAGTTTGACAATCTTATATAATAGAAATAAATTTGATTAATTGAAGAATAAATATCATTCTATATATGGATACAAAAATAATTATGAACCTATTATAATTTTAATTCTAAATATTCGCAGTTGCGTAATTTATAATAAAAACTAACTAATTAATATATTTAATAGAAATATTGTAGTTTTAATTTTGATTAATTAATATATTTAATAGAAATATTGTAGTTTTAATTTTGATTAATTAATATATTTAATAGAAATATTGTAGTTTTAATTTTAATTCAATAGAGAAATTGTGATGGATAATTAGAAAATAAAACTATTTACAACATGTAGTAAAAAAAAAAGGATTAAGAAGAGTTTAATGGTTTTTGCTATACTGAATAATATATTATTAGAAAGTAAATAAAGTTCACACACATATATATATATATATTTCGAGTTCATGGATTTGTTTCTGAACGCCGCATGGATTCAATTAAGTATGAACCTCATCTACGTTTTGCCTAAGTACATAATGAGAGTATCAAGAGAAGAATCCTCAGATGATCCCATAGAAGTTGTCTGCTTCAAGAGAAGCACTTTTGCAATATGATAACCCTATGAAACTTGTGTTTTGCCTTCGAATTTCTCACAATTAAACTAGTAAAAACGTCCTCATTTCACTTGTTGTGTAAAATAATGAAAGTTGTCACTTCGATTCAAATTCTGCTAAGACAATTGAACCAAACCAATGATAATAAACTGGAAAAGTTCAATTTGTTTTCATCGCACCAATTCAATATCATGACTTTAATAGTATGGTTAGGAATGGAATTAGTATGTGTGAGCATCTGACGAGTGTTGGGGCAAATAAATGTTTAACTCTGCTTCAATCCCCAGATGCTAAAATTACTGGATCAAGAATCAGCTCCAATGACAATTGGGCAATGGAAATAGGAAGGAACCGAGACACCATTTATCCCACGGAATGGTATACGGATAATTAGATCCACAATCTGGATGATGTGATGTAGTTCCTCCGTCGCATTGTTGGATTCAGCATCGATTCTCTCCTTTTCAACAGCTATAGTCTTTTTCAGAAGTTCTTGATTTGACGTCAAATGAAGTGCTTGAAGATGTTCAGAGTTTGGGCCAATGCTTCTTTGACTAATTAGAGCCGCTTCTGTAGATCTAGCTGTCCTTTCTTGTTTCAATGATTGAAGACCTTCAGGACATTTCTGGACAGTTCATTAAATGTCAATATCATTCTTATCAAATAGTCAGAAAATTATGACAAAAGATGGATCAAAATCAAGAAACTTATATTTCAAAATAAGAGAGAAAAAAAAGTGTGAGCTAGCTAAGTGTTTACTACTCCAAACATCTCAATTTATTTAGAAACAGGAAAAAACATCAAAAATAAAATGTGTTATAAAAGTTTTCAAATTTATACATGCCTGAACAACATTTAAACTCGAGCTGCATGATACTGACTCCAACAACTTCCAAACAATCTCGCAGGTCACTTGTGAAGAGCTTTGAATTTGTCACAGCATTCAGCTCTTGAAATCTAACAGCCACAGACAAAGAACGGCCAGCTAATTCCATGAGAACATGCAAAAGAAAAAGAGTCGCTGATACAACCACGGAAGCATATGCAGTGGATGATGAAAAAAAGAACTTGAGTATTAGAAGGCTGATTCTCAAGGTAACTCACACTGCAAATTATGCTTGTTTCAGACACCAGTTTTCGATGAATTCTCGAGCCTCATTTACAGCTGCATCCAGTGACTCACATTCACGATAAAACAACTCATCTGAAAAGAGTTTGAGGCTAATGACATCATCAAGGACGACTTTCAGAAGTTATAAGACAACAACGAGATTTCTGCATTTCTTTGGAAGAGGCAAAGACAAAGGCTTTGTATTCCCATCTGTCCTGATTTCAGGCAAACATGACTAAATTAGCAATGGATAAGCACAATATCTTGGTTAAAGAAGAAACAAGAACATCAGCTCCTCACATAAACAAGATTTTGATTAGTATGATAATATCAACAATAATGAAGACAGTGGATTTTCATGATTTCAATTACCATCAAAACATGGCTCTCACTACCCAAGTTCACCCATTAGATAAGTACCACAGGTCACAAAATAGTTCAGTGTTAAACACAAATATTAAAGAGAAGAAAACAAATAAAAGAAGTGTATAACACCATGTATTTTTTTAGTACAACCAACCAGAATCGTCAAGTAATCTAATCCACTTCTTAGAATATAACCAGGGATCCTAAAAATGAAACATGGAGATGGACATTGAACATAGAAACTACTTGCTTTATAGTTTATCATAGATTCATAGGCAGCATATCAGCTATAACTTAAATTAAATGTTGAGTTCCTTCAACTTCCAAAGGAATTGGGCAAGGAAATTCTTGCAATGAATAGTTCAAAGATAACTAGTTAAGAGAGTACCAACCATAAAAATTTTCTTCCTTTTTTTTTTTTTTTTAAGGCTAAATCTTGTTCTTTTTTATTAGAAGAAAAATTGTCTAAAGAAAAAAAATACAAACAGAAAGAAAGAGGAACAAAATTAATCCACCATAGACACAGAAGTTATAGATAAAATCATAAAACTCTCCAGATAATTTATATTTCAAAAATGCTATACTACAAAAAGGAAAGCACAGAATAAAGAATTTCCTTACACTCGTGAACTCAAATGCACCTATTATTGTCCCACTGAGGCTTCAACAACCAGAAAAAAAAAAAAAAATTGATCGGTTTCTTCTTGAAGCATTGACCCAAAACACTGGACAGAAATTTTGAATATTTTTAGGACCGACGCACCTAAAAAATTATAACACTTTCTCTTTATTAGAAACGATGACTTTCATAGAGAAAGAATAAAAAAACACACGGGCAAGAGATACAAAAGTTGGTGGTAACTCATGGAACTTATGCACCAATGCTTCAAAAGATTGCTTTTAAAGTTTTAGGACAACCATCATCTTCTTCATATTGGGAAAGAAATTGGAGCACATACTCTTTTCTTAACTCCTTTAGGAAGAACAAAATGACGTCTAAACGTGCAGAGGATTTGATATTTATCTACAATAACCTACGTCTCTTGTCTAGAAAACTCCAAAATATTCAAAAGAAGAAACCAAGTTTGGGATATTGTAGGAGATGCTTTTAATTCGCTTGAAGATGCGAGCATGCTTGAAGTAGCTAATTTATCTTTAGATGATCCAAAGTTGGAGGCTGAAATTATTAATGAGGACGGTGTTGACAAGGATCATGATGTCAATGAGATTTGAGAGGATAGTTTTTTATTAGTCTTTCATATCTTTTTTGGTATGGAAAATCACTTTCCATTTTTTATTGTTACATTAAATTAACAATTGCTAACTTAGGTATAGGTTGAATGTTGTATATATAGAATATGTTTTGTACTCCTACATACAACAATGGTTAAATATTAACTTGACAATGACACAATGAGATTTTATACTTTTTTAAAAAAAAACATTTAGTATTTTTTTTTTTTTTTTTTGAGGAAATGAAGAACATGTAGTATTTTGTAACAAATTTACATATATTATAAAAATTAATTTTAAAAAATAGTGTATCCCAACATGTCTATGTCCTATTATTTTAGAAATTGACATATTGTCATGTCCTATCATATTCGTGTCCGTGTTCATGCTTCTTAGGCCCCTAATGAATCTACCAATAAATGTTATATTATCAACGTTAAGGCTCTTGAACAGAAAACCTTGAAAGCAAGTCTAGACATTCTCCATATTTTTCATTTTTGAAAAGCACACCTACAACTATAGCGCAGAATGTTGGCTTCTGGCGACACATCCTTATGAACCATCTCATGGGGAAGTTCAACCACCTTCTCTGATTAATTACTTTCAGAAAACCCACGCAGAAGTGTATTATAAGTAATTGCGTCCGGAGTACAACCATTTGTTTCCATCCTTTCAATAAAAGCATTTGTTTTATCTACTTGTCTCTCTACAGAGGTAAAGAAATTTGTCTCATTTTAAAAATACACATTTGGCCACAGTTCGACTTGAGAAATTCTTGCTCTTCATTTCTGCCTACCAAGTAAAAAAAGATAGTAGTATAAACTAATTTTCTTGGACACAATCTTGGAGAATTCTTGTTTTAATTATTTTTTTTAATAAAAACTTTTATAAACTAAGGACCCTATCTTTAACTAACAACAAATAATGAAAACAAAAAATAAACCTTTAACCTAAGTAAAAAAAAGAATAGAACAGATACTCAAAACCAGAAACAGAGGCTCTACAAATCAATTGGTTAGAAATAGTGGGCTTGGACCTCGATGAAAGCCCATGGGTAGTTAAGATTTTTTTTACCCTAATTCTTTATTCTTTTTATTAGGCTCGTGTTGCATATAAATATTCCCTATTTGTACCTTTTTTATTATCAGAAAATGTTAAATTTGATAGTATGGAGTTCTATCTCAAAACCAATTGACAACGAGAGGAGTAATTCATCTATCTTACATGGAGTATGAGTCTCCTTAGTTTTTCCAATGTAGGACTCTCAACTTCTCCAACATGCCCCCTCAAGATGGTGTCTTTGGGTTCACCTATCTTGGACTATGGGTTCACCTATCTTGGACCGAATACCCATTTGGATTTCTTGAACTCCGATACCATGTTAAACCACCAATTCACCCAAAAGCTTAAGCTAGTGGTTGAAAGCAAATTTAATTATATATCACCAACACTCATCCTCACTTGTGGGCATAAAATATTTGAAAGGCACAATACGTGGAAATCGGTTTTAATTGGGGTGGTAACAAAAATGTCGAGGCTTAAACACTGGACCACCTGCTCCGATACTATTTGGTGGTTTAATATGGTATCAGAGCAAGTGGTCTAGGAAGGTTCTATGTTCAAGCCCCTGCATTGTCGTTTACTCCCCAATTAAAATCAATTTCCACTTGTTGGGCTTTTCAAATATTTCAAACCCAAAAGTGAGGTAAAATTGATTCCACTTGTTGGACCTTTCAAATATTTCAACCCCACAAGTGAAGGAGAGTGTTGGTGATATATAATTAAATTTGCCTTCAACCACTAGCTTAAGCTTTTGGATGAATTGGTGGTTAAATAGATACCATATTAAATTTGATAGTACGGGGTTTCATCTCAAAACCAATTGACAATAAGAGAAGTAACCTATCTATCTTATATGAAGTATGAGTCTCCTTGGTTTTTCCAATGTGGGACTTTCAACTTCTCCAATAGAAAATGATAAGAAACAAATATCATGGTTTTTCTTCCAATACTCGAGTTTTCATGTAAAGTTATGTGTTCTTTGTCTCTACTTTCAATACAACTATCTGATTAACATCAGATTGTATGATAGAGTATTTTCAGTAATCAAATACGAGCATGTTTAGTGGAAAGCTTCGTCAAAATAATACAGGAGGAATTTACCTTGATCATTCCCGCTGCAAAGATGGTCATATCCCTTTCACTAGCAGCATAAACTATTCATTTCATTCCCTGTTATAACAAAACCATGGCAGGTTATACATACATTACGAAACAAATATAGCATGGAGTACACTCTTCATTGAAAATGTGAGTTGTACACAAAAATAAGAGAGCCCCATAGTCAAGAGAGTCCAAAAAACACATTTCGATTGGATTTACATAAAAAATAATACATATGTATATATATATAAAAGAAAAAAAACTTAAGTTACAAAATGTTTAGAAAAAAGTCTCTCTTAAAAGTCACAAACAGAAAACTTTACTATACTACTAAAGTATTAATGCACTGTCATTCATTATTAGTGACGTCATCAACATTTAAAAGTACATCCCAACAAATCAAGGATATTAAGTGGCTTTCCCCAGAACTTCCCAACAAATGTGTAATGAATAAGTGTATGAAATAAACCCGCTAATCAATTTTTGCACAGGCAATAATTTGTGGATGTGACTTTATTTATGAACCTTATAGAAAATAGTTAGTCCAAAGAAGGCCTAAGTTAAGGCTAAAGTTTTCGAGTTTTATTTTTCCAAATAGCCTAAAAAGCATCCTCCAAAGCGGTGGAACAACAAATTTCCAAGAAAATCCCCAATGAATCAAACGTTCACTTCATAGAGTCTCTCCTTCATCTCTAATGTGTTAATTTTTCGTCATGGAATAACCCATCCACCAGCATCAACATTTCGAAACATACTAATAAGAACAACTATTGTTAATGGCTAGATTGTAGACCACACACCCTCATGCACACACAAAATTTTGTTAGAAATAGAAATCAAGAACTATAAAATTTGCCAATCTGGACTTTAAACACAAACAATACATTAAAAGGATTAAGTTTCACACAACCAGCAGCAAAAGAGAGTTAGTAAAAGGAGGAAAAAAGAAATTAAAGTACCTCAGAAACAATAAGATCATTAGAATCTCTTCTGGATAAGTGTGGTCATTACAATCTTCTGAAATATACAAAGTAAAGAGAAAATACCAGCAGAAGAAAGCTCTCTTCCTTTTGATACGTCCAAAACTGATGGAATTCAAACCTCAAAAGACTACAACAACTGTTAAATTTAGAGAGAAAACCAAAACAAAGTGTTAAGTCATCAGGTCAGTAGAAACTTGAACATTCCATCTAGGGAATGAAAAGATCGAGAAGGAAAAAAGCACTTTGCATGAAATGAGCATCAGATTGAACTCCAACCGCGAATCACAAGCAATAAAGCTTACCAAAGACGTGGAGGGCAGTGAAAAAGTGGAAATAGCATAGACTCATGAAGCAACGATGGAAACAATATTCAAGCTAGGAGCATTGTCAATGTAAAACCTTGGCATGTTTCTATCACTGCTCGATCCTTCAACTACGAGTCAAGTAAAGGCGGTGAAAACTGGAGCCGAGACGGTAGAGGTGAAGGCTCTGTCATCATCGCAAAGTCTTGTGAAGTGACAACATCGGAGACAGAAGCAGAGGAGGATAGGGAGTGGGATTGGAAAGTGCCTCTTGCCATAGATTTGAGAATTAGAGAAGATAAAAAATATGTGTGAAATTGGAGAGAAACTAGAGTGATGGGAAATGGAAAAAAAAATAAGTTTGGAGCACTAATGGCACTACTCAATATTCTAAAATTTGAAGCGCGCTGCAAAAATTTTAAGATTTTCTTCCAACTCTTCTCTTCTGCTTTTTTCCCTCCCATTTCCATAGTGGTTTTTAAGATAATGTTGAGAGTGCATTAATTTGCTTCCATCTTTTGAAACAAAGCCTTATCTATTTGTCCCTCTTTACAAAACCCATGGATCATAACGGAATAAGTAACAGCATTTAGTTGAACACCTTGATCCACCATCTCATTGAACAAATGTTTAGCATCCTCCAATTTTCCACTACGGCAGAATCCATGAATCAAAGAGGTATATGAAATCACATTAGGAATCACTCCAAGAGCTTTCATTTCCTTGAAAAGTTCTCTTGCCTCGTCTTCCCGTCCATGCTTACAAAGCCCATCTATGATGATACTATAGGAAATAACATCAGGCTTAAAATTAGTCCCATATTGACCAGTGTCACTGAGCATTTTTTTATGCAACTCAAGTGCAGTTTTAATATTCCCTGTTTGACAGAGTCCCTTCATTAGAGTCCCATAAGTAACTACATCAGGCAGACAACCTAACTTTTGCATTTTCATAAACAACTGTGTGGCTTCACTAATCCTATCATTCATACACAACCCTTTAACCAAGGTAGTATACGTCACTGTATTAGGAATGCAACCTCTCTGAATCATCACCTCTAGCAACTCGTTAGCCTCGATAACCTTTCCTTCCTTGCAAAGCATATCAATCAACACACTGAACGTAGTCACATCAGGTTGAACACCTATATCCACCATCTCATTGAACAAATATTTAGCATCCTTCCACTTTCCACTACGGCAAAATCCATGAATCAAAGAGGTATATGAAATCACGTCAGGAATCACTCCTAGAGCTTTCATTTCCTTGAAAAGCTCTCTTGCCTCGTCTTCCCGTCCACACTTACAAAGCCCATCTATGATGATACTATAGGAAATAGCATTAGGCTTACAATTAATCCCATATGGACTAGTGTCACTTAGCATATTTTTATGCAACTCAAGTGCAATTTTAATATTCCCACTTTGACAGAGCCCCTTCATTAAAGTCGCACACGTAACTACATTAGGCATACAACCTAACTTTTGCATTTTTAGAAATAACTGTGTGGCTTTACTAATTCTATGCTTCATACACAACCCTTTAACCAAGGTAGTACACGTCACTACATCAAGAATGCAACCTCTCTGAATCACTACCTCTAGCAACTTGTTAGCCTCGATAACCTTTCCTTTCTTGCAAAGCATATCGATCAACACACTAGATGTAGTCACATCAGGCTGAATACCTACATCCAACATCTCATTAAACAAACATTTAGCCTTCTCCCACTTTCCACTAAGGCAAAATCCATGAATCAAAGTGGTATATGAAATGACATCTGGCATTATCCCCTGAGCTTTCATTTCCTCGAAAAGTTCTCTTGCCTCATCTTCCCGCCTATCCTTACAAAGTCCATCAATAATGATACTATAAGAAATAAGAGTAGGCTTACATTTAATCCCATATCGACCGGTGTCATTGAGCATTTCTTGATGTAATTGAAGTGCAGTGTTAATATTCCCTGTTTGACAGAGCCCTTTCATTAAAGTCCCATAAGCAATCGCATCAGGCCTACAACCTAACTTTTGCATACTCATAAATAGCCGTGTAGCTTCACTAATCCTATGCTTCATACACAAGCCCTTAATCAAGGTACTATAGGTGACTATATCAAGAATGCAACCCCTCTGAATCATCACCTCTAGCAACTCGTTGGCCTCAATAACCTTTCCTTCCTTGCAAAGTATATCAATCAACATACTAGACGTAGTCACATCAGGCCGAATACCTACATCCAACATCTCATTAAACAAACATTTAGCCTTCTCCCACTTTCCACTACGACAAAATCCATGAATCAAAGAGGTATATGAAATGACATCTGGCATCATCCCCTGAGCCTTCATTTCCTTGAAAAGTTCTCTTGCCTCGTCTTCTCGCCTATCCTTACAAAGTCCATCAATAATTATACTATAAGAAATAAGAGTAGGCTTACATTTAATCCCATATTGACTGGTGTCATTGAGCATTTCTTGATGTAAATGAAGTGCAATGTTAATCTTTCCTGTTTGACAGAGCCCCTTCATTAAAGTCCCATAAGCAATCGCATCAGGCCTACAACCTAACTTTTTCATACTCATAAATAGCTGTGTAGCTTCACTAATCCTATGCTTCATACACAAGCCCTTAATCAAGGTACTATAGGTTACTATATCAAGAATGCAACCTCTATGAACCATCACCTCTAGCAACTCGTTAGCCTCGATAACCTTTCCTTCCTTGCAAAACATATCGATCAACACACCAGACGTAGTCACATCAGGCTGAATACCTACATCCAGCATCTCATTAAACAAACATTTAGCCTTCTCCCACTTTCCACTATGGCAAAATCCATGAATCAAAGAGGTATATGAAATGACATCTGGCATCATCCCCTGAGCTTTCATTTCCTTGAAAAGTTCTCTTGCCTCGTCTTCCCGCCTATCCTTACAAAGTCCATCAATAATGATACTATAAGAAATTAGAGTAGGCTTACAATTAATCCCATATCGACCGGTGTCATTGAGCATTTCTTGATGTAATTGAAGTGCAATGTTAATATTCCCTGTTTGACAGAGCCCCTTCATTAAAGTCCCATAAGTAATCGCATCAGGCCTACAACCTAACTTTTGCATACTCATAAATAGCCATGTAGCTTCACTAATCCTATGCTCCATACACAAGCCCTTAATCAAGGTACTATAGGTGACTATATCAGGAATGTAACCTCTCCTCATAATCCCCGCCATGGCCGCAAGACCTTCGTTAACCCGCTTCACATTACAAAGGCAATTAATCAAGATATTGAATGTGAAGGAATCAGGGAAAAGTCCAGCTAGGCGCATTTGATTATAGAGAGAAAAGACTTGAGAGTAATGCCTAATCTTAGTAAGCCCGGAAAGTAAATGATTGAAAGAAGAAACGGGAGGGATAGGATTTGAACGCATCATTAGTTGAAAGAAATCTAATGCTTCATTTAAGGTAATCTTACCAGATCTGCAATTCTGTAGAAAGGTGTGAAGAGGGTGTGGAAAGGAAAGCATCGTATTCAGGTTTTCCGGCGAAATTGGGTGTGATTCAAGTGGTTGGGATAGGCATTTGGGATGATTTGTAGACGGAATTGGAGGTGGTGGCAGCGTTTATTTGAAAGTGATGATTTGATTTGTGGTTTTGTGTTTATGCTTTGAGAGACTCTCCGTTTGCGTGACCTAATCTTCACTTTTAATTTTTCCTTTTCTTTTTTAAAAATACTGAGGGGTGGCTACGTTACTCACTCGCCTCTTCTTCACAAATAACTAAAAATCAAAACTAAGAAAACGAGAGATTTATATGGAAAATATGATACAGAAGCCCTTTTTTGAGAAGAGAATTCCTAATTTTCCATCATAAAACTCCAAATCAATATGATTTTAACTAAAGAATCGACTTAAACACGAATTTATTAAGGATCAAATCTCTAAGATAAGAACAAATTCTATACCAAAAATTCGAGCACTACACAAAAAGGATCAATCTTACTTGAATGTTGAAAAGACTACCAGTCTGTTTGGAATGACTTAAGAAAAAAATGTTTTCTACAAAATACGTTTTCATTTAAACATTTTGTTAGAAAACTCTTTGAAAGAAAAACAAGGGTGTTTGGCAACTTCTTTTTTAAAGGGTAATCTTAAGTACAAATTTGTTTGATTTGTAATTGAGTAAAAGATATGTACGTATAATTTGTTCATGGATATTTTGATAGAAGTTTGACAACAATCATCAAAGAAAGTGGTTTGAGGTGGTCAGGCATAGCCACTATAAAATGATAATTTGGCAAGAGGGGTCATTGGAAGTCAAATGAGGACAGTCACAAAAAAATAGTTGTTGGCAGTTGGCTTATAACAATCATAGAAAAACAATTTACAAAAGTTGACTTGTAATGTTACCATAAAACAATTGACAAAACTAAGCCAACAACCGTCACAGAAAAATGACCAACAAAAGTTGATAGATAGCGGCCACGAAAAAACGGTGAAAGAAAGTTAGCCAACGACAGTTAATAGAGATGGTTGGTGAGGATAATTGAAGGAGTTGGTCACAAGATTTATTTTTCTAAAAGTTAGTTTTAGGTGTTTATCTTAAACCACATTATTTTATACATTCATTTTTTCAAAATTTATTTTAGGTGTTGGGCAAACACATGATCTTTAAATTAACCTACTTAAATGTTATTGAAAATGATAAAATTGAAAGAATATTTAAATTAGAAATTATTAAATACAAATGATATCAACTATTTGTGTTAATAATAGATAAACTTATGGTTTAATATCTAAAAAATAATTTGTATTAATTATGACTGGCAAACTTTTTCAAATTACAAAATTAGTGAAAAATATTGTTTACAAATATTAGAAACTTAAAAAAATAAAAAATATTTATGATGAAGAGGGATCAACGGGTGCATCCAACACATTTTTGGCACTCTTGTCACACTAAAGTCTATCATTAATAATTGATTTTGAAATTTTGTTATATTTACAAGTAGTTTGATTTCTTTTATTAGGTTAGAAAACACACTTTTAACTATTCAATTTATTTTATTTCTTACTTAAAATTAGTGTGAAATAAAATTATCAAAAATAGGAAAATTAACAAAAAAAAAAAAAATTCAACTGTAAAGATTTTTGTTAAATGTATATATTGATTTTTTTATAATAAAACCCATTTAGTTAACTGATAGTAATGGCTTGAAATAATTAAAAGTGAAATAATCATTAACTTAATTTGTACTAATTACCAAATAATTTTGATTAATCATAGTTATGTATTAATTGTTTGATTAAATGGGTTGAGGTCAATCACCATTGTGTCCGGCCAAAGCCAAACCAACCCTCCCATCAATACCTAATCTTGATGATTGTTTCTTTGTCCTTATTAACAAATCACTCTCGTCTCATATATCTCGATGATTGCCTTTTCGTCTCGATTAAAATACATTAAGTTGTCTGTGGGCCTTTGTTGATGATCATATATTGTCGACTTAAATATATTTTTTGATGGGCTATTTCATCAAGAAATTAACTAGTGCCAAAATTTAAAATTGACAATTACTTTATGGACAATATTCGCCAAGTAATGTGACATTCTTGGTATGTATTGTCCGTCCATCAAGAAAGGTTTTCTTGACAGTTTTTATCCGTCAACGAAACAACAACTCGAGAACTCATACTTTTTAACATTTTTGCCTATTTTTTCAACAAAATAATAACGGATATTTTCTTGACGTACATGAATGTCAAGATAAATATTGCATAAAAAAATTATGGTTTTTTTGTCATGGACATCAATAAATCAAAATTTACACACGTCAAGAAAAGATCATAAATTTGTAGTAGTGCGTACAATTTGGATTGGATTATCAATATATTTGGGTTGGATAAGGTTGTTTTCTGAGTTAATGTAAAATAACCCAAACCTAACTCGAACCATCGTGAACTTAATATTAACTATAAAATGTATAATTTGTTTTTTTACTATTGATATGCAATTATATATACATATATTTATTTTAGTTTTATTTAAGAAAAAATTACATAAATATAATAAAATGGCTAAATATTTAGGGCGTGTATAACAATTTACGAAAAGCCCGTTAAGCCAAATTGGATTTTGATTATTGCATAACAATTTTTGAGTTCATTTTCTTCTTCTTCTTTGCCATTTATATTATTGTTTTTTATATTCATATTATTAATTTCTTCATATTACACTACAAGAAAATTGAGATCTCTGACGCACAAAAACATTGGAAGATATATAAAAAGGCGTTGGAAAAAGATTTATTGACGCATAATTTCCCGTTAAGATTGAAGTGGGGAAAAGATCTCCCGATACTACATTTTGTGAGTAAAAAAATCCTTTATTTAAAAAAAATTGCAACCTATACAAAAAATCAGAATGAAAAACGAATAGAAAATTAGAAGAAAATGAATGGAAAACAGAGAAATTAGAAGAAACCGAGAGAGTAACACATATATTTAATATTACCTTAAACCAAAAAAAAAGTAAAAACAAACACTTACTAGCGAGGAGCAGACGACAACTCATAAGCATCGACGACAACAACAAGTAACAGACGGTGGACAGCAAGAGACGACGGACCTTAAGGGAGAGAAACATCCGAGTAAAAAGGAGAAGAAATTAAAAGAAAGAAGGGTGAGAGATTTTTTTATGGTATTTGGGTTTCTAAAGGAAAACTTCTGACGTCGTGCAGAAAGGCGTTGGGGGAAGTTTAAAATTTTTAAAAGAATTTAAACTTTTTTCGATGTCATGCATAACGTCATCGGGAGAAGTTTAATTTTTTTTAAGAAAGTAAACTTTTCTCTACATCCTTACGCATGACGATGGGAGAATAAGTTTAACTTTTTAAAAAAGTTCACACTTTCCCCCGACGCTATGCATAACGATGTCGGAAAAAGTTTACGTTTTTAAAAAAATTAAACTTCTCTTGACGCCATGCACAACGACGTTGGGATAAGTTTAAAATTTTCTTTTATTAATTATCTTATACTGACGGCGTCTTACGTCACGTCGAAATTGTTAACGTTTCTTAATGGAACTTCAACGGTGTCGGGAGAAGCTTTTTCTACCGACGTGCATGTTGTAGTCGGGAAATACATATTTTCTCGTAGTGTTATTACTTTTCATTCTTCTTATTTCTACTTCTTGTTTGCAATTTATTCATTTCCTCTTTCAGGGTTTCTTCATTCTTCTTCATCTTTTATCTTTTTTCTTCTTCTTGGTACAATATCTAAACGATATTAATATAGGATCTAAACGACCATGTATCAATATCTAAATAATCAATTGTCTATCCTAGATAGACAGAGATAAACCACAATCACTAATAGATCGCTTAGCTTTGGTACAATATCGTTTAGACTGAGTACAAGATCTTTTAGACTAACTACAGTGATATAAGATCGTTTAGATTAGGTACAATGGTACAAAATCGTTTAGTGGTATAAAGATCGTTTAGACTGGATACAAAATCTTTTTTCACACGTATGTGACTCATTAATTGCGGGATATTTTTATTATTTTACATTGTGAGCTTGTAAGTTTTTTCATTTTTTAAAATTGTTCCATGTAATGTAAATTTTTTGGTGTTTTGCTTTATTTTTGAAGAAAAAAACACTTTTATTTAATCTAAACTCTTTTTTCTGTATTTTCGATCTTTAATATTTGATTATTATAGTTAATTAGAAAATATTATATTTAAATTTGATGAAATTATGTTAGCAAGTCATTTTGGTTCGTCATGTGTCCCTATATAGTAATTGTCAAATCAATGATTCCATCATATAGTTTGCATTTAATAGTTATGTCATACCATAAATATAATAAAAAATAATTTATGTATATGAATAATACCGCTATCAGTACACTCAATAGAAAAAGGAAAATTATCTGACTTTAAAATTCATATCAATTATATCTACCTCATGGTATTGACATGTTCTCTTAACTATTTTTAGTTCTAATTCGAATATAATTACTTTTTGTTTTATAAAATTTATATTTGTTTGTATATCATCATTACCAAAGTCTCTACACAGATAGTTAAATTTCAAAAAATGGTCTTCTTTTGATAAGTATTTGGTTGAATCTCGATATGTATTCATCTCGTCTTTTCCTTGTAAAAAAGAATTTAAATATGTATCAATTTAAACCTTGAATTTTCATAATTTTATCAATTTGGATACACTTAAATTAATATATTTATTAAAGTTTAAGATTTAAATCAATACATGACTTAAAATAATATGAAACTTTTTATAAAAGGTTGTTTTAATTTTGATAACAAATTCGTTCATTATTTTGGTTATTGAGCTCTAAGAAGGTGAAAGTTTTGATCAACATAAATGAATCAAAATATAAATTGAGAAAGAGGGATTGGACACAAGATCTAGATTTCTTGTTCTCAATTGCATAATAATAGTTGTGAGTTCTTGTTGGTCTAAAATGAAAGAAAGTTGAGAGTATTGAACTAATTCAAAGCCATTAAGAAATATAGGAACTAAAATCAACTATGAAGCATGAAATAATCCTAAATTCTATTTAATTTGTTTTTTCTTTAAATAAGAGAATAGGGTGAACTAAATTTGAATGAAACCGTGCTCGTGGTGGTGGTGGTGGTCGTCACCTTCTTCATCTACTTGATGAAAAACTCATTTCATATCATTTCTCCATACATTTAGAAACAAATTCTCTAACTTCATTCATCAACACAGAACTCTCACTAATTTCAGGAAACAAATAAAAAGCATGAATCATGTTAGGATATTCAATCAACTCCACTATCTTACCATTTTTCTTCAACCAATCATAATACCTTCTCTGCCAATCCTTCAACGGATCAAATCCTCCCACGAACACTAACGTAGCCGGAAATTCCTCCAACTCCGAAATCTCCTCCGCATTTTCCCCACTCACATTCGCCGCTCCATGGTCTCGATCCGCTCCTTCTGGCAAAAACGCCCTCCATAACCAATCCGTCCTCGCAATCGAAACAATATACCCCGGATCCAATTGAATCTCCGCTTCCGTCCTTTCCTCACCTCCGAAAAACGGTTGAATCGACACTAATCCCACGACTCTCGCTCTCTCAAACTGCGATCTCTGCCTACAGAATCGAACCGCAACGTGATGCGCGAGATTCGCACCGGCGCTGTCTCCGGCAAGGAAACATTTGGACAGATCGGCATTGGGAGGGAGGAGACCGATGGTGTTGCTTTCATGGTCGAGGAAACGGAGAACGTCGAATCCATCGTCGTATTGAGAAGGGAAACGGTGTTCGGGAGAGAGACGGTAATCGACGGAGAGGACAATGGCTGGGAGACGGCGAGCGAAACGGCGACAAACAGCGACGTAAGAAAAAGAGGAGTTGCTGAGTAAAGCAAAACCGCCGCCGTGGAAGAAGATGAGGATGGGGAGAGAAGCGACGTCGGAGGAAGGGGTGAAGACACGAACAGAGAGATTGCGGGAGGAATCGACAATGACGTCGAAGGAGAGGACGCCATGAATGGGTTTGACAGGATTGGGAGGGGATTTGAAATCGAATAGACGGAAGAGACGGCGGTTGACGGTGCCGTTGGGGCGAGTGGCGAGGTCGCCGCAGACGGAGGAGAGGGAGACAAGGAGGCGGGTTTTCCAGGGAAGAGAAGGGGAGGAGGGAGGAGGAGGAGGAGGGGGCGGAGGGGAAGGGAAATCCATGGAGGGATTAAGTGAAAGAGAAGAGGAAATGAATGAAAGAAATAAAGAAGGTGAAGGACTGCTCTGCCATGGCCAATGAGCTGTAAGTTTCTTTCTTCTCATTCATTTATTGCCTTTTCTGTTTGCTAACTAATTTTTCAAACTACTAAACAACTTTTTTATTTATTTGAATTTAATTAATCATAACCCATTTTTTTAAAAAGAGCAATAATAAGGTTGTAAGCTTTGACTACATCACCTATTTTTGTACATGTGGCACGTGTAAAAATATTAATAATATCTTTTAAGACCAAAAAATCAAAATCAATGTTTTTCATTTTCAAATTGGGTTGAAAAAAAAAACTTAACCGTGTTTGACAAATAGTAATTTATTTTCAAATTGGGTTGGAAAACAACTCACTTTAACTGTGTTTGACAAATAGTAATTTGAGAGACTTGCTTGAAATGTATTTGATTTACCAACCCAACAAAAGTTTCCTAAAAAATCAAATACTATTTTTTTACTACCCGTATATAGTTTGTTTGTTTTTTTCACAATTTTTTTAATTAAAATTTCATCCAAAACCACCACCAAACTAATAATTCATAATTATTCACATTTTTAATGAATTTCATTTACTTTCATTTCAATTCCTTCATTTGAATGAAATTTCTCATACACTATAAATGCGCGTTATATTTATATTTAATAATATATAGTTTTAGATAAAAAAAAAAACCATAATTTTATATTTTGGGGGAAGGGTTACCCATAGGATGATTTAGGTCCCCCATGGCCTACACCCTTAAATAGAAAGAATGGGAAAAGAAGACCCACTGACATAAGTAATGTAATTTTAGTGAAAAATACCACTCAACCTATCCGATCCCTAACATAACATAATGGTCTTTGAGTTTACCCAAATGTATCTATTATAATTTAACAACTGGCTTTTTAGAGGAAGAAAAGTCAAATTGGCAATTTCCAAAAAATTATTAGCTGCATTAAAGAGAAAAAAAAGTGATATATGTTTATATTGATGTGAAAATTGGTAACAAATAATCACTATTTGTTTTTAATAAGGAAGAAAAATGTTATGTTAATTGTGGTTGAACTAATATGAAGAAAAAATCTCTTGAATCCCTACTACTCCATAAATGGTATATAAATTAACAAATAATCAATAGTAATATTATAAGAACCATAAATCAAATCCTCTTTTGTAATCAGTGAATGCTTTTATAAAATCTTTTTAGTTTTTAAAAATTAAATCATATAAACATCATTTTAATTTTCGTAGGATAGGGTTTATATATAAAATCAAACCCAAATTTTAAAATTTTAGAAATGGATTTTAGAAACGCTATTATGTTTTTATAATTTGGTTAAGATTTAGGAAAATTTTCAAAAATGGTAAATTTACAAAATATTTATAACTTATAACAAATTCTATCGCAACCATTAATATGCTTTAGTGATAAAGACTATTAATAGAATCCAAAATTTTGGTATAGCCCGTAAATATTTTGATTTATTTTGTTTTTTTAAAAATGTTTGTAAGATTTAATATGAAACGATTACAATTTTTAAAATTGAAAGTTTTTACGTAGAACCACATTTTTTTAGAGAATTGGATAGATTTTGCTATATTAGATAAATACTTTTAAATTTTTGTTACATTAAAAAGTGTTCATTTTCTAATGTCATGATGTTATATAAAAATTGTACGGAGATATGTTCATAATGTTGTGTTATGGAGCCACAAATGTAAATAAAGCTAGAAGTTTGGACCATAAACTCTTAAATATGTTACCAAAATATCAATTATGCATAATAATATTTGAAAACTTTAAAAGTTAAATGTTACATTAAATATTAAATTTGAAAACAATTAATCTTTCTAGATCTTTAAAATTGAAAGTCTAGAGGATTATCAATGACTAAACTTTTTGTAATTTAACTTTTTATATAAATATAATTTTAAATGCATAAATATATGATATTTAGATTATGTAACGTTTGATTATAAAAGTATTATAAATATGTAAACATGATTCACCTAAATATATATATATATATATATGGAAAATGTATACAAATTAAGTAAGGAAAAAACAATAGATAAAATGAATTGGGAGATCAATATCTCCCAATATATATATTTATTCACATTATTCTGCTCCTGGCTCCTCTATATAGATAGACTCTAAAACAAGATGTTTTGGTTTGCTAAGTATAGACCCACACATTGAAGAAGGATTGACCATGAACACACAAACCATGTCTAAATGTATTTAGCTTCTACATGTTGCTACCAAGTTTCAATTTTGGATATCAACAACCACCACCAACCATTTGACTATATAATACATATGAGCGTAGGTAGGTAGGAGGTGGATGAGGCTGCAAAAGCCCAAGGCAAGCAAGCATTTAGTAGTATTTACTACAAGTGCTTCTTGAAACTCATTCATCTTTTCATCATTTATTTTTATCTACATAATCAAAAGTTAAAGTGGGGGTAGCCAATTCAATTGTTTATTTGTTTTATTGTTATTTCTAGAAAGCAGTTCAATTAATATTTGTGGTCATGCTTGAAAAGAAATACCATATACTATAATGAAAAAGTCTTTAACGTCAATAAAGATAACGTATTCTAATTGATTAAAAGGACAAAGACTTAGAAAGACATGTTATTTTCTTGGAAGCAACATTAAATGGTAGACCCCTATCCCATACATGATAATTAGGTCAAATTAGGAACTTTCACGTAATGGTTAGGTAAAAATTAGGAAGTCTAACATCTACTTCGATAATGGTTTGAAGTTGGAGGTTTAAATTTTGTAACTCTTTATTTTAAAATTATTGGTTAAATTATATATATTCGTTATACGTGGAAGTTTGTTTGATTTTAGTTCTTGTGCTCTTAGTATATCTCAAATTTAGTTTCTCAAACTTTAATTTTATACTTTTAAATTTATTACAATCTAGTCTATAAATTTTTGAATTTTTAACCGTTTAGTTTAGCCTCGTCAATTAGCCAAGATCTAGTTCAAACTCGATCCAATTGGGAGTTGATTCATGTTACAAAAGGCTTGTTTATGAACTTTTATAACGAAAAATTGAGTTTGCCCTACTTTATAGTAAAATGAATGAACTCATTGGAAGTATTTTTTTTGCTTAAAAGATGATATTTGCAAGTTTGGTGCTTGATGTGAAAGTTTTTGGTTGTTTATGAAAGATTCTTTCCATATGATGGCCAGTGATGCTGATAGCACAGAAAAATGTGTTATTAATATTATGCTTCACTTAAAATTTGGTGTTGTTATTATGTATTTATTTGACTAAGGTTTCAATCATCAAAGAGGTATAATCGAGTCGTTTGAAGAAAATGAAGCTAAAATGGATCCATTCGGAGTCCTAACAAAGTATTGAGGTAAATTACCAAACTACCACTAAATTGATGCAAAGTTCGTTTCTTTTACAATGTCCTAAAGCATCGCAAAGCCGTCACATGAATATAAATTGGTAGCTTTGGTTTTAGGTCATATACTTTTATTTAGGAGGCCATTTTGTTTCTTTTTTCTGTCATTAATTCATCTATAGCATTAGTTTTTAGGTTTTATTTCATCTTATCTTTGTGATTAAGTAGAAACAATTCGAGTCTCTATCTTTTTCCCTATTATGAAAAGGTAAAATATTTGTTCTTTCTAGTTTCGAGGATTTTGTTGGAACTCATTGTATTTTAGAGTATATTGATAGTATGGTTGATATTTCTTGTCTATGAAATTAACCTTTGATTAGTAGATTATTTTGAATTACATTATCTTGTTATCGATTGACAACCAACATTCGTTTGTGCAATTCCATGCTTTAGATTAATGTATAGTAAGTGACATATAATATTATGTTAATCTCCAACAACCAATAGGTTAGATATGATTGTGATTTTTTTTTAATCATTTAATTTTTTGTTTTTAAAATTTTAGTTTATAAATATCTCTAACACCTATAAAATTATTACTTTGTTATTACTTTCAACAATATTTTTAAAAATTGCTATTTGATGTAATTATTTCTAATAGTTGGTAACGTGTGAGAGATGGCCATAAGCCCCTTACGTGTAAAGCAAAGGAAACAAAGAAACATGTAGTAAAAATCAAATCAAAGTTTTTAGTGGTATTTTTTCTAATATAATACAACCTTATTATAATGTGTAACCTAAAATAAAATATCTTATATTTTCTCCAAGACTTGCATTCCTCCTCATCGAATATTATACTTAGATTAGAGGATAATCTAATCACTCACATTTCCTAATGCAAATTATATGATGTTGAAAGAGAAGGGTTGAGAGATGATTGCTTAAGCAAGGGGTAAACGAAGAAAAGACAAGGATGAGCTTAAATTAATGGATAGTTTTCTTGTTTTGTTCGCGAAGTTCATAGCTTGTTCTTGGTTTAGAAGAAGCTATCAATAACTTTTTGGTTTTGGATTTTTAGTTTTTAAAATTAAGCTTATAAACAATTTTTTCCCTTCTAAATTTTATGTTTTGAAGATTTAAGAAGATAGGTTTTGAAATATGAAATTTGGCTAAGAATTCGACAATAATGCATTATTCCTTTCTACTTCTCACAACATTCTCTCTTGAACATTGAGATCAATTGATGTCGATCAAGTGTGTGAAAACGCTTCCTGATGATGAACTCTAAATGATGATACTGTTCACTAAGCTTCTAAAAGGCAATAACTTACAATGAATTGGTCCAAATGTACTATTTTTTTTCAATTCATATGATCCTGCTACTCTATAGACCAATTGGATAAGTCTTCTATAACTCATTTGGCTTCGTCTTTGGCTTCTTGCCCTTCTTTTGTAAATGAAATTCGTTTCTTATAAAGGAAAAATGATCATATTACTTTAAAAACGCATAGAACCCAAAGGCACTCAAATACAAAGGCCACAAAATAACAATAAAGTCACCAAGTATTAAAGGTAGTTGGACCTTTCCCTTTAGAGACATATCTGATCAAGTCCTAAGTCACTCACTAAAATGTCCAACTTCCTCATTTTCCACTCCTATAACCAAATAACATAAGAAACTTTCTAACTAATTATTAATACATTCCTAGTAACATTTCAATAAAATAGGCAGAAGATACTCACATTAGTTACAAATGGATAAAATCTTACGTACAAACATAACAACTCTATTGGCATGATGCATATCAAATAGAAGTCCAAGTAAAGCCACATACTAAAAAAGTAGACAATGTATAAAGAGGGCCATTCTCATAACAATATACATACTCAAAACCATGAGAAATAGAAATCCCAAAGCTTAATTTAAGTTGGGCATTCTAAGCCTTTGAACATAGGAACCCAAAAGTTTAAACTAGGAGTTATCACATTAAACTCCAAAAACTTAAACGGATAGGTGAGCTAAATAATACAATAGATGTCCAACAGAGAAACACCTCAAGAGTGAAGCATGCCCTCAACTTATACAACCGTTAGAATTCTACCCTCAAATTACACAATTGTTGAAGCTATAAAAATGGTATAACTTTGGAAGTCAAGGGAGTGGGAAATTCTCAAGAGTGAAACATATATATCTATGGGACAAATTGCAAACACCACTCCTAAAGTATGTTTGTAGCTACAATTACACCCTCAAACTTTCAATGATAAAATCGAGCTCTTCAAACTTATAAGGGTTAGAATTGTAAACTCAAACTTGCATAATTGGAGTTTAAATTTTATCATTTGGGGTTCCAATTTCTACAACTATGGTACGTTTGAAGGTCCAATTTTAACACCGTAGAAATTTGAGGACCTACCGACTATTATCATACTTCAGGGTGGTTTTTGCAATTTGTTCTATATTTATATATATAAATCACACTGATCATCATCTTCAGCGTGAATGAATCAATGCAGAAAGGCATATATAGCAGTAGAAATATAGACCAAAAGGGCAGAGGAAACAAGAACAAGAAGAGCAGACACAGCATGAACAGCAGACTTACTTCCACAAGACAACATCCCAAGCCGAATTTGAATAACATCCACCATTGACAGCATCAGAAACAAGCATCCCATAACAGATCCAATAGCAGAAGCCAACATCCCCAATCTCAAAACCTTCAAGTTGATATGAGCCCTAAACGCCTCATCCACATCTTTACTATTCAAAAGATTAATCGCAAGCTTCAAACCCTGCGCTACAAGAGACGAGAACAGAAAAAAGCTAAACGAAACAACCTCAAACACCAGAAGCTTCCGAGCAACGTCAATGCCGGCATCACAAACAGAGGAATTCTCAAGACTATGCTGCCCTGGTGTGGTCAGCGAAAGTCCTACAAAAACAGCGATTGTGAAAAGGGAATTGACATTGACGAGACCGTCCAACGCTGTAACGTGGACGCTGGTGGTCGACGAAGAGGAAGAGGATGTGCGCTGGATTTCTTCTGCTCTGCTCCGGCCATTGAAATGGTCTTTTGGGTATGCTTCGGATCTGGTTAAAAGACAGAAAATGAGATGAAAATGGAAAGAAAATGAAAATGTGAAAAATGTGAAAAATGTGAAAATGGGTAAGAGAGAGATTTGAGCTTACTCGTCCATTGAAGGTGGATTATGGCGGATTGAAGATTGAAGATTAAAGATTTAGGAATGGGTATAGGATTACTTGGAGGAATTGTATTGGGGATTTTGAGAAGAAGAAGCAAAAAGAAGAAAGATGCGTTTGGGGTTTGTGCTTTTTTTGCTAGCTTTGGGTTTGTGCTTTTTTTGATAGCTTTGGGTTTGCTTTTTTGGTTTTGTTGAAATGAAGAAACTTGATGAAGTCCAAAAAGGAAGTCAAATAAAGGGTCGTTGAGGTCAAGGGGTATTTTTGTCTTGGAAAAAACAAATTCTATTACTACACCCATATCGACCTTCTTTTAATGTATAACTTCGTGTTAGGGATGAGGGTAGAGAGATTGACAATATTATATCATTGTAGAGATAGTTCTCATCACTTATTTAATTGACGTAGAATTTTGATGGCATTTACAAAGTGAAAAAGAAGATTGAGAAAAAAAAATTGTTTGCTAGGGTTAATAGAAATGGAGAGTTTGTACCTTACACTATTACATGACTCATGAGAACTCTTTCGAGGACTTGAGGTTAGAGATGTCTATCTTCTTTGTCGAGATAAGGCTCTACAAGACCCATTTGATGGAGATTTTTAAGCGAGGAATGTGAACAAAGATTTTTTTACTAAATTAATTTTAAAAAACGTAACAAAATTAAAAAATATTTACGGTCGTGTAACAAAAAAATAAAAGTCGATAAAGCTAGTAAAATACTTTTATAATTTTCAGATTTGTCCTTAACATTACGAACAATTCCGAACTTTTTCTATTTTCAAAATTATTTTATTGGATGTAAATATTTTATCGATTTGTTATATTTTTTAAAAGACCTCATGATGTAATGATACGTTAATATTACGAATAATTACTTGAAAAAATTATATAGATATCTCATCATTATTTCTTAATCTCTAAAACAACTAGCTTTGTTTAAATTGAAACTTGAAATTAAGTAAACGTATAAGTAAAATAAAAGTAGGGCACCTTGCATGATTAGCCAAAAAAAAAAAAAAAAAAACTAAATTAAGCCCATATCACTTGAATTTTTAAATTGCAAAAAAATGTAATTTCGATCGGTCCAAATTCACTCATGGTTTTAAAGTAAAATGTCATTTTCTAAAACAATTTGATTATTATGTGATTGTCAACTGATCACCTTCTACGATTTTTTCTTTCAATTTAGTTAGTCTTATGAGATAGTCATTTGATTCCCTTCGAATTGTCCTCTGATTACCTTCTACGGTTTTTATTTTCAATTTTAGTTAGGTTTCTAAAACAGATCATTTAGTCACCTTTTGATTGTCATCTAATTATCTTCTCCTATTTTTATTTTTAATTTTAGTTAACCTTGTGAGATATTCACTCGATTATCTTTTAATTGTCATATGATTAATCTTCTATTTAGTCCGTATTTCAAGAGTCATTTCATTACCTTCTAATAGTTATTATTTGCTAGCAATGTGGGTGACATATGATTACTATGTGATTGGTAATGTGTTAAAGATTTATGAGGGAAAGGGTTATCACAACCGTTCCTCAACCCATTCAATCCTACCTTAACCCTTCCTCAATCATTCCTTAACCCTTTCTTATTTATAATTAACCCATTTAAATTTAAATATTATCTAATCCATTTTTTTCTCATTTATAATTTCTACACTCATGGATTTGGTTAGTTTTAATCTTTTTATTTAAAAAACATAACTTATTTTTAAGTCATGAATTTAGTAAAATTACATGAATTTAAAATTTTTATTTTTCTTTTACTCTGGAATTAGGTAATTTATTGTGATTATACTGCATGATCCTCTTTTTTTTTGCTTCTCTATTATGAAAACTATGACGATTTGATAAATTAAATATATGAAATTTGTGTATTAGAGTTAGAATATGGTTTTTTTAAAAAAAAAAGTTAATAATTTCATCGCACGTAACGATTACGTAAAAAATGTTGAAAATGGATATCGTATTTAAAGAACTTATTGCAAATTGTTTTACAAAAACTAAGACGATTTGGTAAATTAAATATACAAAATTTGTGTATTGGAGTTAGAATATGAATTTTTAAAAATAATAATTTTTTTTCTCATATATTGTGTTCTATGTAATTGACTTCAATATATAACCCCCTTCCTAGAAACTATTTTGTTCTTCATATATCGTTTAGTTGGAATGAAATTATGGTGTCAGTCATTGGTTTAAATCAATTGTTAAATATACGCAATTTGTGTATTGCATTTAGAATATCAATTAAACAATTTGTGTATAATTTACTCAAAAACAATTATTACAATAACAACACTTTATTAATAACGATCAATGAATTATATTTATAATCTACGAGTTTTAAGACATAAATCCCAACAATAACAACCTTTCATTGCCGCATAGCCTTGCCTTAAAGATTTTCTTGAGATGATTGACCGCCTAATCCATCTTCAAAATGCCTAGCTCACTCATAGCCACCTAGTCCATCTTTAGAACACGTAGCTCACTCATGGCCACCTACTTCATGTCGTTGGACGTTATTTTGACAACCTTGCCCACCTAATTTTGGCTCAAAACACCTTGTTGACACTTGGGCCAATTAACTTTCCATTGTTCATAACACGAACACTTGACCAAATTTCTTCTAACCTTTTCTTACTTTGGGCTACAATGACACACTAACTATGTCACTAAAACCATGTCATCTCGATAATGTCACTTATCACCAAACAACTCTTAATAAAATTTCTTTTACCAAAGGCTACTACAAGAACCTTTAAAAAACTTTAGGGATGGTTTGTTGAGTATCTCATATTGGAAAGATTCAGCAAACTTTACTTCCATAACTAAAATATGTATACACTTACTATTAATATCCACTAGTAACCCATTTATTTTAAGATATGAAGCTCCATAATCGTTTATTTGCAAATTATAGAATGATCTTTACAACAATCTTTCCAAATTACCAAACATAAGAGCTTGGCCTAAACTGATTAAACTGTCAAAGGAAGTACAGAATTCTTGTTACAAATTAAAAAAACTTATTACATTGTTATATCAAACTTTGTTCCAACAATTTCTAAATTTAGTCTTCCCACTAAGCATGAATAAATAAGCCTTCTAAGTTCTGATCCTTGAAAAAAAGAACATCTAAGAAAAAAAAACTCCAACTTACCATTTAATTGCCTTTTTCAAACCCTGTAACTTGTTCATCCAAAGCTATTTAATTAGGAGAGGCTCTTGGCCATGACCATATCAAGAATTCTTAGCCTCTTTCAAATCCTTCTCTTAGTATTTGCTTGGCAATGTTATGATAAGGTTGCTGCCATTATTACCGACGACATTGCAAACCTCAATAACGAGATCATATCCACGATAAATCAACAACTAATTCCTAGTCCAACCGCAACACCAGGGCCTCTTGGCATGGAAACTCTTCCTGACCTTGATGACACGGTAAATGACAGTAACAATACTAACAATGATTTGAATGAAAATGGTGAGTCAGTTTTTGATGTTACAAAACATGGAGCTAAAGCTGATGGAAAAACCGATGATGCACAGGTGAGAAATAACCACACACAACTTCAAAGTTTTAATTTGAGTTAATTATATTATCTTTAAAATTGTCAAACTATTTAACTTGAGCCATATTGTTCTTAGCTCATAGCTCATCTCTTAGGTAGGTGTATCTAGCAAGATGCATTTTTTATTCATCTTCCTCTCATTACTAACATCAAACAAATAGTTGAAATATTTATAAAAAAAATAAAAAAGAATTTGCAACATGGCAAAATCTGATCGGACAATTTAGTAGCATTCACGAAGATAGATCACCCAAGTCTTTTTCTTAGATTTTAGTCACATTCATTTTAGAGCAATATTTCACTATATTTTTTGAGTTCACCTCATTCTTAGTCCGAATGATAAAAATTGTGGGTAGCTAACAGTGCATGAAAAGAAAATTGCAACTTTTTTAGATTTGAATGGGAAAGTAATACTAATTATAAATACTAATGGAATATTTAGATTGTTGAGATTAATAGACTATATTGAACTTTTGATTTGAATATAACTATATGAATGACAAACTCATTTTTAGATATAAAATTCATAAATCTAAATCAATAAAAAAAAAACTTGGTAATCAATATGGGTGATACATATATATTGAATTTCTATGTGTTAGGCATTCGAGACAACATGGATTGCAGCCTGCCGAAATACAGTGGGTCCGGTGAAGATTTTGATCCCAAAAGGAACATATTTGGTGGGTCCGATGACTTTGGCCGGTCCGTGTAAAAGCTTCCCGATCACCATTGAAAATCAAGGGATTGTAAAGGCTACAACCGATTTATCTGAATATTCATCTCCAGAATGGTTCTCGATTGAAGACATTACCGGTTTTATCCTCACTGGCTCCGGCGTCTTCGACGGCCAAGGCACCGCCGTTTGGGCCTATAATGATTGCAAGAGTAATAAGGATTGCCAGCTTCTTCCAATCGTAAATATATATTTTCCCCTAATTTTACTAAGTCATTCATTTTTCCTTTAATTTTTAGTTACAATCGAGCTAGTGATATTTATTAATTGATTGATTTTTTTTTCCTTTTGTAGTCGATTAAATTTTCGGGATTAAACCACACGATTGTTGATGGAATCACTTCACTAAACAGCAAGGGCTTTCACATGTCCCTATTCAACTGCTACAATTTTACTATTACCAACGTCAACATTATAGCTCCCGATGAGAGTCCCAACACGGATGGAATTCACCTTAGTACCTCAGAATTGGTCAATATTATGAATAGTATCATTGGCACTGGTGATGATTGTGTCTCCATAGGCCACAGTACTGTGAAAATCACTGTCACCAATGTCACTTGTGGCCCTGGACATGGCCTCAGGTAAATATGAATAGTATATTTTTTTTTCTAAAAAAAATTAGATTAAATAGAAACAAAGAAAAACATGTCTAAAAGTTTTCATTATTATTGTTGTCCAGCGTGGGCAGCTTAGGCAAATACTCAAGAGAGAAGGATGTTTATGATGTTCTAGTAAAGAACTGCACAATTTTCAATGCCACCAATGGTGCCAGAATCAAGACATTTGCTAGTCCCATCTCAGGGTTAGCATCAGGAATAATCTTTGAAGACATTATAATGTACAACGTCAAATATCCTATAATCATTGATCAAACCTACAGCACAGATGAGAACAAGGTAATTAACAAAACAAAAATAAAACCTAATGATGATCATGTAATACCATACTGATGAACTAATTAATCTTTTTAATAGTAATTTTAACCGAACACGGTAACTAATTATACACAGGAATCGAAGTGGAAGGTCAGCGACGTACACTTCAAGAACATTCGAGGAACATCGGCAACAAACGTGGGGGTATTGTTGGAGTGTAGCAAGTTGCTTCCATGCGAGGGGGTGGTGCTTAAGGACATTAACTTGACTTATGGAGGCACCGACTCGAAGAATACAACCATTGTTTCTTCATGTTTGAATGCAAAGATTACTACTTTTGGGGTTCAAAACCCACCACCTTGTGTTGTATAAATTTAGTTTGTTTGGTGCATGGTTACGTTAATGTCTCAAAAATGGTAAAATATTTGAGTTTTTATCTTTTAGTGGTTTTACTTTTGATTCTGAATATAGGCATATGGGAACCTTTTGATTTTGAACATATGCCTATGTTGTTTGAATTAAGTTTTTATTGGTTAATGACTAATGAATTCTTAGATGAACCGTGTAAATATTTTGTCTTTTATAATTCATTCGAAAACTTTCAAAATTTTTAGTTAATTCATTCTTATTAAAAACAAAACAATATTTCATATATAAAGAATAGTAAAAACATTGGATTATTAAAATAGTACAAACATTTGAAATATACAAACCAAGAATTCTATATTAGATCAAACCACATTGGGTTGAATGATTTTAAACAATTAGCCATGAGGAACCTTGGTTTGGTTGAAGCCAATTTTTTTATATAGGTTAAGACAACCGTCACTTTATAATTTAATTAATTTAGATATTGCAAAAAAATATATTAATGTTAAAATTAAATAAATAAAATGAATTATAATTAATTTTTAATTTTTAATAAATTATTTTAGAACAATGAGTTTTTTTTTTTTAGTCTTACTTGTCTGTATATTAAAATTTGTATAATTCTGTAATTAATATTATTTGAAAGGTAAATAAAATTAACTATTTATAATGTATAACAAAATTTATCAAATTGTCCCCAAGCAATTAATTTTTTTTTCAATTACTTTTTGTTATCTATAAGATTTTATCATTTTAAAGTTGCAATTAATTTTTTTTCTAAATTTAAATTTTGTAAGCTTTCGATTGAACGGAATTGAAAAATTGATCCTTAACGACACATTTCCTCCAACATGGAATCCTTACCTCTATTATCGACTTCAAATGAAGTTAAGGGCAAAGATGAGGTACATATACCTAGTGGAGACGGATATGAGAAACCTATGTTTGACCTAATTATGTTGTTAACCCTCGTATATATATAATGCTCTTATGTTAAATTTCTGGCTCCGATCTTATTGCCAACCCTAGCATATATATAGTGTCCTTATATGAAGTCACTGTTTGTTGAGAGAGTTGGTATCAACAGGAGACAAACGATTGCCAACCCTAGCATATATATAGTGTCCTTATATGAAGTCACTGTTTGTTGAGAGAGTTGGTATCAACAGGAGACAAACGAGAAACACCTCTTTCGAGTGTTCGAATAGTTAAGTTATAACTATTAAGAACGAGAGGAATTCAATTGTTTAATTAAAACAAAACATTAGAATAAGTTGAGTTTATGATTTATGAATTGCACAACTCTTTTGATGGACTATATATTAGCCTACACCCAAAATTTGTAACTTAAATGAAATCGTAATCACCATAGTCGAAATCTCCATTAATTAATAAGGACCCCGTGACTTATTTTTCTTCATTTCTTTTGTAGGTGATGATGGGAATTGGGATATACATTTACTAGTTGGTGGATCCACACATCTTCTACATCAAAAGTACAATTGGAGATTTTGGGAAAGGATTTCACCGCTGAAAATCACCCACAAGATCTTACACAAAATCAGGCCTACTTTTGCAGTTTCAACAACAGTTCAGTCTCACCCTCAAAAACCCAGTTCTTCAATCGATCCAATACCGTAATCATCCAAACAAAACAGTTCAACGAACTCACTGTTCGTCGGCAAGATTCTGAGTTATTTCATATTTTGATCGTTTCAATCAGCGAAAGGGAAGGGATTCAAGTGAAATCCCATTTAACCCGACTCCCGTTTTGAATCCAATTCCACTTCAAAACTCAAGTCTTTGCTCAGTTCAGTAGAACGTCATCAATCTTCTTCATTTTTATCTTTGATTTGGATGTAAAGCGCTCTCGAAGGATTAGGACGCTCTATTCAGTGAGTTCTCGTAAATTCTGTTTGTGGGGTTTCGTTTCATCATTTATTTGTTTAGACATTTGGTTTGTTTTACATTCTCTGTTTCTTCGCTGCTTAGATTCTGTAACGTTTGCAATTTTTTTAATGCCCTAATCTTGCTACTAATTGAATTTTGCCACATGTAGTTCTCTTGGGGTAGATTAAAGAGTAGGGAAGATTCTTCAAAATTAGGCTGCATTTTTCATTATTCTACATTGCCGATTTATAGTGTTATCTGGTTGGAGAGTAATTCTATACTCGAATTATTTTCCTCTTAATTTAATTGAAATTATGGCAACTCGATTGATTGATGCAATTCTGTTTGTTTTTCTTTTCCTGCTGTTTGAATGAATGAAGTTACCTGTCATCCAGTCTTCAGATACAGCAGTGTGAATTTTAACTCCATCTTTTTGTTCTCGTTTGTTCCCCTAAGATTAGGATTAGTATGATTTACCGTTTGGGTAGACTTTTTTGTGCTTAATATTGCGAGTTGATGAGATCAAATATGATCAATATCTTGCGATGGGAAGTTTTATCAAGAAGGCTTCTTTGTGATTAGGCTTAATCATGGGATAAGATAGAAGAGTCAACTTGTTTTTAAGCAGTTACTTTGAATAATGTTCATTTGCTTAGGTGATCCGTATGTGGGTATGGATAATGAATAATGAACAATGAATAATGTTCATGTCTATTTTTGTGATTATGTTAATTTTCCCAAGGGTTTCTGTTTCTTTTTCCTTTCTTTGTTTTGGATTTTCATTTCCTTTGGTAGATTATACATTATGCTTTAGGCTTATGTCTCCATATGGAAGCTGTTATTGGAAAAAATATATATTTTGCAATCTGTAAGAGGCTTCACAATTCACATGCTCTCAAATATGAAATAATTTCTTAACGGGTTTCCCCTTTCTTTGAGTGGGAACTAGCCTTTCATCAATTAATGAAAAGATTGAAAGAAGAGGGTGAAATATTCACAATGTAATTTTGTAAGTACTACAATTTGCATAGATTAATTGAGAATCATAATTAAGAAAGAAATTCAAGAGTGTACTATTCATAATATCATTTCTTATATGCTTAACTCATTTTCTCTGTTAGTAATGTTGGTGAATATATGCTGCAGTGAATTTAGACGATGGATCAGGGCCAGCACACAACTCTATTGAGGTTAACACACATGCAGCCGATGGAAATTTAGTATTGGAGCCATATGTGGGTATGGAGTTTGATTCTGAAGATGCTGCCAGAAGATTTTATGCCGAATATGCCAGACAAATGGGGTTTGTTGTACGAATCATGCAGCGACGTCGTTCAGGAATTGATGGAAGAACTCTAGCCCGGAGGCTTGGATGTAATAAACAAGGTTTCTCTCCCAATCATAGAGGAATTTACGGATTGGATAAAAAATCACGGCCTAGTGCACGAGAGGGCTGCAAGGCAACAATTTTAGTAAAAATGGAGAAATCTGGAAAATGGGTTGTTACACGATTTGTGAAGGATCACAATCATCCCTTAGTTGTTTGTTCCAATGGTTTCAACAGTTCGGTGAGATATTCTGATTCTCTATTTTATTCTCTTCTTCCCTTACTACTGTCAGGACAAGAACAATAAAAAATAAGAAACTAAAATTTTGATTTTGTTTGTCCTGTTTTTTATGAATATAACTATTAATGTGACAAGGTAACACTACAAAGTAATAAATAAATATATTTGAATAATTAAATAAAGTCCGTAAAAGAATATTGCATAGCCATTGTCAAAGCTGTTGATTTCTTCTGCACAAGTGTAAACAAGCAATTCAACACGGTGTGGGTGAGGTCAACCATTAATATCAATGGGCTCCGAGTGTTTCCTGTGAAAGATGATAGTTATATAGTACATCTTAAAACTCTCTTCCATTTGTCACTAATTACTTGTTCTGTTGTATAATCCAAGAACCACCTAGGGTTTCCTTTCCAAAAAAGATATGGAACTTTTCATGAAGGTAAGGAAAAGAGACTAATCCTGAAGTATACAAGGAGAAACAAAAAGAACTAGAACAGGGAGCTAAAGCAAATAAGCATAAGCAACAACAAAGAGACATAAAGCAATCTAACAAGAAACAAAAATATAATACTTAAGAGTGTCCTAGAAAAGAAGTCCAACAGCTATCAATGTCTTGAATTGTAAACCCTTCAAAAAATTTGGAGAGGTAGCACCAATAGACGGCCTTTAAGCGGGTGGAATCAAATCGAGCAATAAGAATTTAGGAATCATTTTGGAACATGCGTTGATTTCTTATGAAGCATAATGAGCAAGTGGGAGCTCTCAAATCTTCCCATAGATATATTTCCCTGTATTTCCTATTTGTAAAAGTAACATTCTTCATTTTGTTATGAGACACTAGAGAGTCATAGCTAGTAAAGCAGCAGAAACTAGATTGGATACTGTTGTGACTTGTGGAGAAAATCATTCAGGTGTGGAGTTTGACGCTTGGAGTTCAAACTTCTAAGTGGTTAAGAAACAGTTGTTGAACTTAGAGAAGAGATGCCTATATCTCTAGGAAAAGGGATGGAGCCATTGTTTCTGTTAAGAAGGATGGAATGTGGTCACTTAGGGAAAAAGTATTGCAAGAAGAGAGCTAGTAGAGGAAGAAGGTAATTTGTTGGTGTGTGTGGCAACATTGAACCAGATAGAAGGCCGAACAAATATTGGATGGTCTGACATAGTTAATGGACAGTTAATCGTGTTTTTTATTTGCATTTGAGGAAATTGGGCATTGATTTGTGATGAAGTTGGTCTAGATTGATAGCTGCAAGTGGAGAGATAGTGGTGAAAGAATGAGAGAAGTTGGAAGGTGTGATGCTATCTTTGGGTGGGGGAGGTATTTTCATGGAATTAATGAACTATAGGGAGGAGATCAGTTGTTAGAGGGGAAATAAGATATATTGTGTAAGATTTGCTCCCCCTTGCGAGTGGAGACTATTGTAAAGTAGTATTGCCATCATTTTAGGAGTATACTTTGCCAGTATTGGAGATTCTAGTTTTAGAATTTATTTTGGTGACTCAACTTGTCAACAATCTTAAGGTAGAGTTTAAGGCCAAATCATGGGTGTCTACGTAGCCTCATGTCTAGAAAGAATACATAAAACTCCTTTGGTATCAGCACCTTTTGGCGTATTTTGAGTCCTTCTCTGCTGCACCCTCAAGGTGGTCTTGAATGTGAGTGATGGCTGTTGTTTTGGCAGTGCAGAAATAGTGTCCATATTTATTGGGACAGATGTTTATGGTGCATACTCATCAAAATGGTGCAAAAGTTTTGTTGGAACAACAAGTGGTAGAATGCGAACACCAACAAATAGATCAGTAAATCAATATGCTTTGATTTTGACGTATTCAAAGTTTCAAACCTAACTGAGGTCAGTTTTCTGAGTGTTGTAGGAGGTTTGAAACAGCATCAATTGCAGACATTGCATGCATAAAGAACTAGAATGGACTATAATCTCTATTTGCAGAAAGAAAGAACTCCAGGTCGGTCAATGCATCGAGAGGAGTTATACTACCGAAATTGTTTCTTCCTACTGATTCTTCTATGATCCACTTACCTCTACTGTGACTGGGGTCATGGGCAAGTCTTAAAGAAGCACAGATGTTTAGCTTAGGAAGTCGATTAGAAATATATGAAGGCCATGGTATGATCATGTATACAAGTAAATATCTTGTTAGCCAGAAAGCTCGATATTTTGTTTTGACACTTGTGGGACTTCCCCTGCCCATCCCTGATAACATCTAGGACGTTGTAGTGAATTGTTTGTTTCTATTTTGGTTATGCGTGTGAATTGTGAACTAAGTCCCTAGTTTGCATGCCTTTTCTGTGCTACTAAGCGTTGGACAAGAACGTATGGCGTCGCCTGAATGTACTTCCATCGACTCTTTTTTTCATGTTTGCGAATTCAGGAAACAATTCAGATAGGCCATTTGTCATAGTTTTCTAGCTATCCCACTACAAAGAAACTTACTTTAGATATGGTTTTTGTGAGTTCAACTTGTTGAGGTCATAAAAACTGACCCATTTGTCCGATCTAATTGCAGCCTAGGTTACGACATTCACGTTTGCTCGTGATTCGTGAATATCTTTATCTTTCTTCTTTATGTGTACCATTTCGTGGCCAAAGATAAAGGACCAGAGATGAGATGGTTTCGAAGTATCAAATGTGCGAATATGCAGAGCAGAGTAGAGATTGGATAAAATTCGAAATTTCTAATATAGTGATGGGAGTTTTGTTTTGTTAATGAAGGATTGTAGCTGATTTGATAAAATATTACATAATAAATGAAAAACTGATTAAGGAGAATCACACTATGTGGACCTTTTTGTAAATGCTATTTTAGATTCGGAATCATCGTGAAGGTTCTTGCAAACTCATCGTGCTCCTTATGAATAGATCGTAGGTAGGAAACACAATAGTCGCTAACAATAAAAGATAGATGAGGAGATAAGTTTATGATATAGGGAACTAAATTCTGTCACTGAGTCGTTAACTTTTGATGGAAGAAAAATGCAAATAATAGATCTATCTTGATTCTTTTGTCCCATTTGATGCTGATCTGGTGTTTGCAAAATGCGAAATATGAACTGTGACAATATAATTATAGTTGTATCAAATTGAAACTACTTCCTTAATCTCTCATGTGGAATTTAATCGACATGGATCAATATTTTCAGGGCGACAAAGATAAGAAAATCGAGGAACTGAAAATGGAGTTGGAGCATCAGGAGCAACTATGCATTGCTTATAGGGAAAAGCTATTCAATTTTATATCAAATGTGGAGGAACAAACAGAAGAATTATCTTCAAAAATACAAGTGATCATCGGCAATGTAAGGCAAGTCGAATCTGGAATGCAAAAACACTATCAATGTCGACAATAGTAAATAAATAAATCTGAATATGTAGAGAGTTGAAAATTTGAGCCTCAATAATCTTTTCTACTACTTGATTTAGGAATGTACAGTAGCCATTGATGTATTGAACTGAAGATGAGAGAGTCTTGGACTCTTAAATGTAATACATGTCGTTGGAATATCTCCAAGTGTCGTTTTTCTTTTTCCCAATATCAAGCTTTTTCAATTTCCAAATTTTCTCAATTTCTAATCCAAAACTTTCGTTTTCAAAAGATATTGTATTTGAAAAAACTACGTTGAAGACCATATATTTATCTTTCATTGAATCTTAACATCATTCTCCTAATAGATAATGAAATAACATGAAATTTTGCTTCTTTTACCATCCACAATTTTATTACCAAGTGGATTTAGGGATTGAAGCAACAGGAAAACCTTTGTTTGTTGATTACACTCTTATATTGATATGAATATAATGAGTTTGGACATGGACGGTATTGTCTATAACGATAATAGTTATGACTATAGTCATTCAAGTAATTATGGATTTTATGGTTATGGTGATGAGTTTGACTAGATAGACTATCTGTGTCGCAAAATTTTGCGAACTATGTCTTAATTAATTTTTTATAGTATTAACTTGTTGGAATATGTATTCATTATTTTTTCTAACATACTAGGATGGACTAACTTCTTTTTAGTACATAATACAGTAGCCAACTGATATAACATGCTTGCTTACCAATGGTTTGAACTTGATTTTTGATTGTCCTTACAAGTTTGAAAATATTGTTTATAAGGGTCTTGAAGTAGAGAAAAATTTTAGTACATCTAAAGTATCATATTCACGCTCTAAAAATGGCTCCTACCGATAGATGCCACACCCCTGCTCATGAGGAGACAAAAGATATTTTCTTTAGAACCACACGATATATAATGTAGGCTATGATTATCTATACTTCATACGAAACCCAAAGAAAAAAATTCAAGTGAAAATCTTTGTGATGCAAATATTGTTGTAATAAATGGTATGTGACCATTTGTATAGAGTCGTATTGTTTCATGAATGAATATGTTTTTTTATTTTCTGTTTTTTCTAATGATATTATTCAAATAACAAATACCATAGGTTTAGGTTTGCATTTTTCATATAAAAAAAGTTAAATATGGATCATTTGGAATTTCAGGTGAAAGAAATTAAATCTGTTTAAAGGTTCCAAATGAAATCATAAACAAATTAAATCTCTTTAAAGGTTCCAAATGAAATCATAAAGAAATTAGTAGTTATGGAAGGATGCTCCAGCAGAAGGTCATAATGGAGAGCCATAGGGTTTTCCTTTTCCTTGATAGAGATTGTTCTTTGCCAAAGCTCTCCCAACAATTAAAGAAAAAGACAAAAATAAGTATGAAAGATTAGAAAAAGAAAATCTCCTCATTTTGGTAACCATTTTCTATTTTACTTTCTTTCATTTTTTATTAAAATTTATATTAATATTAAGTATCAACGTTGCATTCTTACCCAAATTTCAAAAACCAAAGTTTTTAAACCTGCAATTTGATTTAGTTTTTGAAAACTAAAAGTAATAGATGTTACACCCCTCTCGAACCACTAATCCATTTTCTTTGAAAAGAACAACAAAATTATTGGATAAACCTTCCAACTCCAACCAAAGACATATTCTACTTAACTTGCTTCACAACTTAAATAACCTTAACTTAAATAATGTAACAATTTTACCATTATTATAAAAGAAAACAAAGCTACAAGATTAGTGGTAAAAGAGTTGTTTACAAGTTTTAATGTTCAAAAACTAAAAACTAAAATTGAAATGGTTAGTCAAATTCAAAGTAATCCGTCTCCGTTGTTTGTAAGATTAATCAAAATAAGCATAAGTTTGATCAAAACAAGTATAGATAAAGAAAATATATACAAAAGAGTTCCTTCTACACTTTAGGATGTTTTCCTTCGATCCGAGCTAGTCAAACATTCATTGACAAAGACTATCAACTTGTTGAACAACCAAACAACCCATCTAATCTTACAACATTTATTTACTACGAGCAAGGAAGGGTTGTCTCGTGAAACTAAGTCACTAATTACAAGACTCATTAGCAAAAGCAAAACGTTGAGACTGAAGAACAGCAGCCTCTTTAGAAACCAATGCTTTGATGAACAATGTCTTCACTTCCCAAGCCGAATATGGAAAAACCCTTCTTCTAGTATACGAATTCAACAATGCTGCAGTTGCTTCCTTCACTACTCTACCAAAAACCTCCTCTTCCTCATCCCCGGCACCCGCCGCCGCTTCCATTAACGTCATCTCAGATCCATACCGTTCATGAGCTCTCGATCCGAAAATTTTCGCCACTGTAGCGGATTCCGGCGCCATCCGTGGCCAAGCCTCACTCCTACTGCTCCAGAACCTGGACTGAAAATGGGTCTTAATCCGTCCGATCGATTACGTTAAAAAGAAAAGAGAAAAACTAATGAAAATGTAAATGCGTCGAGGTGTTTATGAAAATGTCCAGGAGAAAACGTGAATCGGTTGTGAGACTACGAGATGATTTTGATCTAATTTTGTAGCGTGGTTGAAGAGTATTAGTGTATGTTTTTAGTGAAAGGAAACGGAGATCTTACTGCGCAGTGCATCTTCCTGTAGTTCTTGAGAAGAGAAATCCAGGGCGGCGCGCTGATGCTACTTCTGCGGTGGCGGCAGCGAAACAGAGAAGGAGAAGGAGATTGAGAAAGCGAGAAGAGTCCATAGTCTCACCGATTTGGGGGAAGAATTTCTTTGAAGAAAGTTGAAAAAATCGCTTTTGGGCGTTACATAAATGGTGAGGTTTGGAAAGATTTTGTACGGATGACCTCCCAAGAGCTTAGTGAAAGACGATTTAAGGTTAAAAAACACTATCAAAAGTGACTTTTTAGTTTGTTTAACCATGTGAAAGTACCAATTTGATTGAGCTTGAATTGAATCAAACAACAAAATATTTTTCTATAGTATATTTATTTTTAAACACTATTTTGAAAATAAATTTAAAATTTAAATACTTACGTTTGATTAGACATTTTTTTTATAATTGTTTATACGATAATTTGGTTTTTAAAGGTTTATTCAAAATAGACTATTTTATAAATGATTTTTAAAAAAATGCATTATTTTAATTTGTCGAACACTACCATTTTTTTTAAATAGTTTTTTTTTTACAAAATTAAACACTTTAAAATCCCAACCAAACACACTCTAAGTTTTGTTCATTTCTCTTGCTTTTTTTGAACACAACTTGTACTAAAAGAATTATATAATTATTTTATTTAGAAAATTGTCAAAAATAAAGCTTTTGACAAAATATTTATACTTCGTGTGTAATTAATTTTGTTCTATATAGTGTAAATAATTTGTCAATTTTTCTATTTTGAGAAGTTTCTTTATTATTTTGTAATATTTTTATAATTTATATGATAAATTTAAAGTTTGGTATTCAAGAAGTTAAAATTTAGATATTAAAGTTTATGATTAGTATTTAGGATAAGTTTGATAAAAATTTCATAAATAGTTCCATCAACATAGTACCAAGTACCATTTGAGATGACTTTAACAAACCATAAAGTCAAGAGAAATTGTATGACAAAAAAATTTAGAAAAAACTAGTTCATAACACCTCTTCTTTTGTATATTGCAAATATGATCTATTAAATTATTATTCGCTTTTAAATTTGTCACTTTTACCATTTTGAAAATAGAGTGAAATGAGTTTTATTATAATAATTTCTTTTTACTATTTTTGCGACCATTCCTTATATCAAACCATAAAAACTAATTTTAAAATTTTAAAATCATATAGGTGAGATACGACTAATTTTGTTATATTTGAAAATATTAATTTTTTGAAAAATATTTTGGTTTAGTTTACTTTTTTAAGTGTAAAAGAATAAAAAAAATAAAAAGTATAGAAAGAAAATTCATAAATAGTTCCGAAGTTTGTTGAGGAGGAAAGCATATATGGATTGAACTCCAATTCTCACGGCGGCATTTTCTTCTCTCAAGACAAGGCCGCACTCTTCACCCAAATTCCGAGTCTTACTCCATGGACTTGCTGGTACAATTTCCTTTTTCCTTTTTCATTCCACTCTATATCTTCTTCTTCTTAATCTCCTCCACTCCGCAGAACAAGTTCAGTGCCCGCAACAAGGACCCTGAGAAATCACCTTCTCTTCCTGTTTCATGGATTGAAGTCTCCGACTCTGTCTCCCGCCGCTGCCAATTTCAACCTGATGGTCATCTTTCTGTGAGCTTCTGCTTTTACCCCACATTTAAGTTCTTTTTTTTTTTTTTAATTGGGTTTCCAAGATTTTATGCTGTTTTGCGTCATGCGCAGGGGTTGTTTCATTTCCAAATTATCATTTCTTCTTCTTTTCTTTATGGTGTTCTTGCTTATTTACTGTAAATGTGGGTAATTGGTTGCCGGATATTTAGAGATTTAGAGAGACTGAGGTGTGCATAAGTCGACCCACTTTGACACTCATGGATATCTAAACAAAAGTTATATAACCTTTAAATTGATTGTTAATATAAAAAAGAAATTGATTTCTATAGGTGAAGATTATTGATGACTCAAGACCAGCTATTCAGCGTATCGTTGATTCCTTCCTCAATACATTTTTTCCCTCAGGATACCCATACAGGTAATCTCATTTGTAATATATAAGGTGGAGAGCTGTTGCATTTGTAATAAAATGAAAAAATTATGAGTAAATGTAATTAAGTAAAAGGCACAATTGCACCAGAAATAATGCTGAACTAATCTCAACCAAATACAGTAGGAAATGTAGTTAGGTAAAAGGTAAACTAATGTCCACTAAATACAATTCATAAACTAACTCCCTAAACAATTACCACTGAAGTATGAAGTAGAATATGTGCGTGTAAAACGAACAATTGTCCTTCCTAAACTACTTGATTATTGGCATCTTACCCAACAGTGTCAGCGAAGGTTATTTGAGGTATACACAATTTCGAGCCTTGCAACATGTTACTAGTGCAGCTCTGTCAGTACTGTCAACTCAGGTCTTTATCCAAATCTTTCCATCTTTGGTATAGCATTGTTATTACATATTAATTCTTTAAAATAGGGATATGACATTTCATACATTAATGAAATTGTCTTTTAAGTTGATAAAAAAGGAATCTAACAGTTCTTTTTTCTATTATGAAAGATTCAGTATGGAAGGGCACCAAACAGAGATGGGCAGTGCTCACATATGCATGATTGGGCTTAACAAATTTAAATTATTGTTGTAATCTTCATTATGCTAAAGGGTTTGGGATTCTGGAGCATGGACATTTACTTTACATGTTAATTACCCTTATAACTGTTATTCTCGAACTTGTTGACATTAAAAGTATGATTGTTGGTGTTAGTTATGATAACCACTTGCTCATACAAGTTATTGCAATAGTCATATGACATATCTATCACACAATTGTTCTCAATTTTTTGTTTCGTTTTATTAATTTTCTTTCCCACTTCAAATGGTAGAATGATGCTCATTGATATATGTTCTTAATTCTGTTCAGTCACTGCTGTTTGCTGCAGGCTTGCGGCCAACAGCGGCACAAGCTACTGTTGTAAGTTGGGTAAGTTCAATAATTGTTCATCAACTATTTTTATTGTTTTTTTTTATAAATAATTTTTACATCTATCAGATAAAACTATTAAAAACTTAATACATACAATACAAGTACACAGTTAGAAAACTTATTCTCTTTTTCTTCCTGAAAGGTTTTGAAGGATGGGATGCAACATGTTGGAAAACTTATATGCAGCAATTTAGGTGCAAGAATGGATTCAGAGCCCAAAAGGTGGAGAGTTATAGGTATTCTTCTCTGTGTCAATTTGTTATTCATTTTAAGATAGCATTTTCATGTGGACATTACTTTGTTTCTCAGAGTCCCATATTGTGTGTGTAGGCTCGCATGCGTTCTTTTTTTTGTAAGTGACTGTTGACAATCGCTTCTATAAATGATTGGACTTTATGTTGTAGCTGATGTCCTCTATGACTTGGGAGCTGGCTTGGAAGTTATTTCTCCCTTATGCCCTCATCTTTTTCTTGAGATGGCCGGGTTAGGAAACTTTGCAAAGGTTTAAGTTGCTTCTAACTCCCTTGATTTCATAAAACGAAATGAAAAGGGAAAAGAAAAAAAAGAATGGTAGGACAAATCTCAAATAATTAAGAAAAACATTTTTCTTATCCAAAAAAAATACTTCAAAAAACCAAGCTTGTCTAATGTTCTTCTCTTGAATCATGATCATATACTGATACTGTCAAGATAACGATATTATTCTTTTACATCGACAAATATTATGATGTATTTATCAGCATTCCTCCATTCTCGTTACCCAGCATAAGAACTAATATGCCTTCTTTATTTTGTGAATTTTTTCTGGGGCTAGGGTATGGCAGTAGTTGCTGCAAGAGCAACAAGATTACCGATATATTCTTCATTTGCTAAAGAAGGCAATCTTAGTGACCTTTTTGCCAAAGGAGAGGCCATCTCCACTCTCTTCAATGTCGTTGGAATTGGAGCTGGGTTACAGTTAGCGTCAACTATTTGTTCATCAATACAAGGAAAGGTACATTTCTTTGAATTTCCACCGTCAGTTTATTCTTTTTTTCCTATTTTCTCGTGCATTTTTTGGTGTTAAATTTATTAGTCAAAGATCATCAAGTGGTATACTCTGTTATCTGCATTTGTCCTTTATGTCTGATCATTGCAAAAAACATTATTCTTCAGCAGCTTCTCGGCTAGAGAATCCACTTTTGGGAATATAGGTGGTTCATTACTCTCTCGTTTTTTTAACTTCTGGATTTACATCTCATGTCCACAATTAATGAATCTAATGAAGATAAATGAAATTAGGGCATGGGAATTAGGAATAATCTCTTTCGTAGAGAAATGGAGAATTTTGTTATCTCCATGCCCTTCTTGCTTATGAGAAACATTCAGTCAAAATTTCATTGATTGAGATGATATCTCTTGGTCCAAGCAAAGTTGGAATGATTTGAACCATTTATAATTTCGTTTCCTTAAGTCCATTCTTTTTATTTCATCCCCACCGCCCTAATTGTAAGTTCCCCACCTTGATCATAATGCAATGTGCCTTAGTTATTTGTTTAGCTTTTCTATCTTGCTTTATTATTTGTAAATCTGGTTCAAGCATGAGATACATTTGATTAAACTATTTAGTTGGTTTTAATTTCTATTCCTTGCAGTTAGTAGCTGCACCTCTCCTTTCAATCGTACATGTATACTGTGTTGTAGAGCAAATGCGAGCAACTCCGATAAACACGTTGAATCCGCAGAGGACGGCAATGATCGTTGCTGATTTCGTGAAGGCAGGAAGGATACCAAGCCCTGCTGACATAAGGTACCAAGAAGATCTTGTTTTTCCTGGAAGACTCATAGAGGAAGCTGGAAACGTAAAAGTAGGAAGGGCTTTACATGAGGTTATTAAACCATCAAAACTTGTTGAAATGAAACAAATATTTCCTGGGGAGAAGTTTGTTTTGAACCAAAGTAAAAAATGGGTTGACATGGTGTTGGAGCATGATGCCTCAGGTGAAGATGCATTGAGGGGGTGGCTAGTAGCTGCATATACTACAAACATAAAAGAGCCTTCTCATGAGCCAACTGCTAGTGTGTTGCTCGAGGCTTACGAAAAGATGAATGATGTGTTCACTCCGTTTCTATCTGAACTTCAGGCTAAAGGGTGGTATACCGATCGTTTTCTTGATGGAGCGGGAAGTCGTTTTGCCTGGTAGTTCTTCATTCACTTTACTTCCTTTAGCCTTTGATTAATTTAGGTCTGTTGATATTAGAACCCTTAGACTATATAAAGTAGATTCATAACGTAGTTAGATATTTGCAAAGTTGGCAGTGATGGCACTAAGGAAATAGTTGATGTTATCCTCGCAAGAGAACTAAATTGTACCATAGTTCTGTTGTATTATTGGTCCATTAAAAGGTTGGGAAGATTTTGTTTTGTTTTGTTGTGTAGGTTTTTTTTTTTGTTGGATAAAAAGTTTTTAGGAGGTTTAGAAATATAAAAATGTATTTGTTTTGTTTGGTTTGAACAACAATTTTGATTTATAGTTTTCTCCATGGAGATCACTACAACAGTTCATATGTCTACATAATGTCTATTTTCCTGAGGTCAATCGTGGATAGACATCGAACCATCAATCTTTTTTGTGATAACTGTTGCCTTATTTGATACGTTAGGCATAATTGATTACATGTTATGTTGGCAACAGCTTTTTCTTCTTCTTCTTCGTCTTTTATCTATTTATTTAGGGTGAAAGATAATTAGATATGTTCGTAAAACTTCTCATTCCCTAAAGTTTTTTGTCCGAAATTCTTTCCGACTATCTCAAAGGTTTGATTGGCTTTGGATTAAATTTCAAGTCAATTTCTTTATAGGAAAATATCAATTTATACTCCCATGTTTTTTCTAGAGTTATATCATTTTAAACTATGAACTAGATAATTGTAACTATTTATATCTTGAACTTTCGTAAATATATAAATTTCATCCCTTCCATTTTTTTTTAAGTATCAATTGATGAGCATACTCTTTTGTGTTTCTCCATATAGTATCTTTCACCACAAAGACCAACCATTTTCACCGTTTTTCCTTTCTTTCTTGCTCTTTCCTTTCTTTCTTCTCTTCTTTTAAAGTATCTTTCACTAGAGAGATTTGATTGTTGCCATGGACACAAACTATATACACAATTGTTCAACTGCATACTACCATTTTTTTCTCCTTTCTTTCTTGTCGCCTCCCTCCAGCTTTAGCAAACACTCAAAACAAATCGTTTGTGTTTCTGAGTTAGTCCCATAATCACTCTCAAACATGAAAGACATCAATTGAACATAATCGACAGGTTGAAGGTTCGGTCACTTCGAGCTTTGCAAATCAATTAATGATCACTCCCACTCTTGTAACTAGGAGCAAGAAGATGATTATGCATGATTGTAAGAATTCTTCACCCAGTAGATTTTTCATTTTGTGAGTTATGGTTTTTCTCAAATTTTAAAATTGTTCAAGGAAATTTTTATGCTTTTTAGTTTTGTTGTTTCGTTTAATTTCAGGATGATTTTCACTTGACCCCGCATCATAATTGAGAGGTAATTTTCAATACCAACAAACACAAACCTAAAAGTCCATACACTAAATTTGTACTTTGAACCTTTGATTTTTGTAGTGTTTCATATTTTGGAGTGATGCAATCAAAAGCTATTCTTAAACCATGAATATAATGTGTAATAAGACATAAGTCTGAGTGTGCACTAATATATTTTAAATTGTTTAATCTCAAGTTTTTCAAAGTGTAGGCAAAGTAGGTAAAATAAAATCAAAGAAAAGCAAACAAGTTTTGAAAGGCTTGAGTGATTGGTGTTTACAAAGACTACTAAACTCTTTCTTCTTTTCACCAACAATTTAACCCAAACTCAATTATTTTCAAAGTTGGTATAGTTGAGTTTCCAAATCATATTTTAGCATGCTAATCAAGTCAATATGTTACAATAAATACAAGCAAACATGAACATTGTTCAATTGACATAAAAGAGTGCTTAAAAATCTATTGAATTTTGAACTTGTTTAGCTTTTTTCTTTCTTTCTTTTTTAGTTAAGAGGTAGAAAAAATGTGAAGGCCTTTATAGCACATATTAGTTATTAAATATGAAAAAGTTATTTTTAAATATAGCAAAATAAACTAAAATATTTATAAAGTATAATAAAATTTCACAATCTATTCATGATAGACAGTAATGTACCGTGACCTTTCGCAGATAGATTGTGATATTTTGTTATATCTGTAAATATTTTCAAAAGTTTCATCGTATTTTTAAAAAAGATGTTGATGTGTATTTTTTATTTAAAAAAATCAAAACATAATTTTTTAAATGCGTAACAATATAGTTTTTCACAATTTGAAAACATTACATGAAATTCCTATAAACTAAATTTCAACCTACAACAGTTATAAATAATTCCAAAACTTTATTAGGTGTGTCGACTGTATTAAGCTTCTTACGTCGTATATATGATGTTGGAAATGAGTATCTTCACCTTACGGTAAATCGATATGCATCGCTCCTAATGGATCTTTGATGCCTCTGGCTGTTAGGCCATCAAAAGATTAATTAACTCCATATCATATTTGGCATTGAAAAAGGAATAATTTGTTGTAGCATTGTAACTCGAACAATCCATAGAAATTAATCTCTCTTGCTGTCAAAGTATGAATATGATTTAAATAATACAATACTCAATCTACAACAGTTATGTATAATACCCCAAGTATGTGTATATCACAAAAACCTGATTAGTCAAGCCAAAAACTAAAGTATCAACCAAAAGAAAAAAAAAAGTTGAAACCTAATTAAAAGTCATCTGAAACAGATAGAAGAAGTATAAGCAACTACAAACTAACCATATATCTTCTAAAGAGAAAAACAAAAACAAAACAAAGGAGTGTGTTTTAGTATTAACCACTAATTACTTTAAATTAAAGCTTTTTTTGTACTTAAATTATACTTAACAAAATTAACAACATTTGTCCAACTTGTGAGATCCAACACACTCTCAAACACACTTTTCATTTAACCAAGACTCCACTCTAAGTTAGAAAAGAGAAGATAATTGATAAACTTACTATGAATAATTTTGATTAAATTATCAATTTGAATCTCTCTAATTTGAGTTTAGTGATTATACAGTTCAATCTCTTTGTTTTAATACTATAAAGACAATGAGATTTAAGCCCTCCACCTTAAACGACATTACAAACTAATTAATACGATCTTACATTAGAAATCATACTCATTTGACCTTGTAATTCAATCTAATACTAATTTTCTAAAATACTGCAAATGATAATGAAGAAGAACATTAGCATTTATTATGTGGCCCATTTCATTATTTGATGTAGCAATAGAGAAAGATATATGGATGTTTAGGTAACATTTTAAATAAAATTACACATTATATAAAATGGTCAAACTGATTTACTTTTAATAGACAACTTGTAATAAAGCATGAATTTGGTAAAAGAAAATACATTAGAAAATTAAGTGGGGTTTTTTTTTATTTTTGGGCAAAGAGAAAATGGGTCATATGTAAGAAAAATATAGATTTTAGGATTAAAGTTTTCAAAAAGAGATGTGTGTTCAAGAAAATTCCACTTCTCTTTTACCACAACCCTTTTTGTAATTTGCCTCTCTCTAATTTTCTTTATTCTTAACCCAATTTAAGAACTATTACAAATTTCATAAAAAAGTTTAATTTCTTCTTCTTTGTTTGGTCACGATTATTTTTAACTTGAAATATAAAATCGTCATAAATGTAAAACCGTCATTCTAGTTAATTTCAACATAATATTACAAATGTTATATATAGAGAGACACATGTATAATAGGAGGGAGATTAAAAACCTTCGATCTCTAAGAACGAAGAACATATCAATACTACTAAACAAAGCTAACTTTACTACAAGAAATTGTGGCTCTACCAATGCATCAAATTATTGAGATTTGGGCATGAGCAGCGTTTGGCGTTCAAAGGATTTTTTCTTCTCCTTCCTCAGTCTGTAAAATACAGATATGAAGAATGGTATTAAAGTTGAACCCCTAACACACTCCGATAAATGCCGGACGGTCCCCATTAATCTCGTTTAGTAAAGCATCAGGAGTACCTATAACTCTCTCGACGCGTACATGCACAACGTCAGGATATGCATCATCATTAATTAAATAATTCTTTTGATCAGTCCACTATTTTCCAACGTGTTAGAGTAAGCGTCGGGAGCTGGCATACGTTTTTCGACACATTAGTGTCAACGTTGAGAGTTGACATATATCTTGCAACGCATTAAGTGACGACGTCAGGAGATCTAGAATTTCTTGTAGGGTATGTTTTGACACTACAAAAAAAGGTTATATTTAAAATTTTGTACTAAACTACAAATATTAGAATAAAATATTTAAATTATATAGGGAGTAATTAAAATGAAAGCTTACAAAAATGAAAGGAAATTAAAATAAGCTTTTGAAATATACTGAAATTGATTAGTCCTTTTTTGTGGGAAAGAAAAGAAGTATTGAATATGGATGAAGTATCACATAAAAAATAAACTTTATCCAATGCATAGTTTTCAAATGATGATAATTTATATAACATTTAGTAATGTGTTTTTTCCATGTTTTAGTTTAGAAATTTGACTAAAATGGCAAAGTATGGGACAATAATATTTTTAGTTATATGAATTTATATATATATTTGTTTGTAACAATGGAAATATTAGATTGAATCATTGCCAACGTCACTTACCATTCCCCACCGACACTAATTTTATTTCCAAAATAAAAAGCTTAATTTACTTCTACTCCTTTCATTATATTTTGGGGATAAAAATTAGTTATTTTTACTTGATTTGTTTAAAAATTAGTTAAATAAAATAATTTTCATGTACAATAATTATTTAATTGTTTTCCTTTGCCGACGCCATATATATATACACATTGAGTGTTGTGTGCCTATTCTCGACATGTTATTAATAGTGTCAGACATGTTCTTACAATGCCCAATGTTTTACATGCAACGTTCAAAAATAGTGAAGTCGTTGATACCTACCTTATGACATCAAAGGAGAGTCAGGAGACCCTATCTCCCAACACTCAATAATATGTCGGGATATCCGTATTTTCCTTTTTGTCACCAAAAATCTCTCCAAAACAGAAAATAAATATATACGGAGAATTTTTCTAAATATAAAAAAGAATGGAAGAAAAATTGCTCTAATTTAGTTTTAAGCATTTGATTCATATATTTATAAAAAAAATTAACATTAATTAGTGTATTCAAACAAGTCGTATAGGTAATATTTTGAAATTTTAAAATAAAAGTTTGGATTGACTTTTACGCGTGTTTATAAACATTTCTTTTTTTTATCTCTAAACATTCCACCGTTAATATTAAATTACGTATAAAAGTTTTGGGTTTAAATTTATTGAATTATTGTTTATGTGAAATGATATATATTGTGTGCTCTTTCCCAACATGATTAAGATGATAAAGGTTTTTTTTTTTTTTCTATTACAACCTTCAAAATTATATAATCAAGGATAATAAATTGAGTTCTATTTTTAGGTAAATTTTGTATGTAATAAATAAACATATGTAGGTATGTATAGGGTTAATATCTAACACTTTTAAAATGTTAATATATATATATACACCTTCGAAGGACATAACCCAAGTGGAAAGAATTAGATTTTTCTACTACAAAATTAGATTTTATTTAAAACTATAACATGAAATCAATTCTAAGAAAAAAAAATCATTCTAGTTTGTGAATATATAAATGATTCCATTCAAAAATGAACAAATGGATGCAAATTATAGTAAATAAAGTATATGCTTTTTCTTAAAAGATAGAAAATAGTAAAAATTCGGTAATCACTTCACTATTAGAATGATTTTTAAAAAGTAATTTTGATTTAAACCTTTTTCCAATAAAACCTATCATGTTTAAAATTTATTTTGAATTAATGTCAAGTATTCCATTTTTTTTTATTTGAGTTTTCAAGAGTTTAATTTGATATGGGAAATATTAAATTTTCTAATATTTCTTTGGTAAAGTCATCTCCTAATGTGATCATAGGTTATTAGTAAGTAAAACTCGAAAACTTAATGGACATGACATGTCGATTACCATTTATCATAAAAAATAATTAAAAATCGTAGTCATTTAAAATGTGGCGAAATGATATTTTTTCTTAAATTATTAGTGACAAACTTTTGCTTAATTTACTTTAGTGACCAAAACTTGTGTAGATAAGGAAATAATGAAGCCATATTATTCATAAATTCACCACTTCCACTTCCACACTCTATTCCATTATTGTACAAAAGTTGATATTGGATTTCTACCAACCTTTTGAAAATTCTAAAGTACATCATTATATATAATTATTGCTTTATGCTTAATTGTATATTAATTATATTTGTAAACCCTTTACCTTTTAGCAATCATATAATTAAGATATATTGCATTAGCTTTATGAATTAATGTTTAACATACACTTTTTATTTTGTACACCTTTTACCTTTTAGCAAAATCATATATATGATATGTTTGCATTTGCTTTATTATAAATGTTTAATATCCCCTTTATATATTTTTTCTACTACAAAATCTGCTTTAAACCTACATTTCAATTATTATGACTTTGTTATATTTAAAAACATTATGAAGTATGTGCAATTTAATGATTCATAAACGATTTTGATGAAATAAAAATTATATCTAAAGGTGTACAATTTTAAATTAAACTAATTTTGGATTATTAAAGGCATGTTTTGAAATATAAATTTAACCATTTATGAACAATTTGAAAATTACTCACATAAATGTTATATATATATAGAAATAATAATCAAAAGAAAATATGAGGAAAATAAAGATATTTTGGTTTGTTATATAATTAATCCACTTAAATTTATTTTTTATTTTTGGTATTGGGTGCGATATACCTACGATTTAAATTAAAATTTTGTTATATTTATAAATATAACGTTTAAAGTCGTAATTTGTGCATAATAAACAGTAAAAATATTTGAAAAAAGAAAAAGAAATATTCTAACAATAATAACAAAAAAAAAAGAAAAAGAAATATTCTTTTTTTTGTTCATCCGACCAAACATATATTTTAAGAGGTCACCCAACATAGAATTACTTCAAGCTAAAATCGCATAACTTCGAAGTTTCTATAATTGAGCCACCGAAAATAAAGGTAGTACTTCTGGTTGGTATGAATAGTAACTTTCAATTCTTTTTAATCATACTTTCATGACTTGATGATCCACACTCTTATTTAAATGTAATATCGATTTATCTATGTTTCCTTCCAAACTTAAGATGTTATATCGCAAATATGAAAATTATTATTAAAACAATAAAGAAAATACATTTAATTTCTTTTATAAAAAAATCTTAAGCTGAGGAGAAATTGATTATCAAGTATATTCATCTTTATTTACTCTTTTGCAGTGTCAATGTGCATGAACCATCAAATATATATAAAATATAAAGATGAAGATTGAAACTATAGTCTATTAATTATTACTCTATTTTACAAGAGAGTAAAGTTTATGGGAAGCACGTATGTATTGTATATTTATTTTTTTATTAAAAAATATACACCCGAAATTATCGATAATAATGTATTGCATCCCAACTTTAATTACAACTAGTTTTAAATAACTCAATTTGAATACTGTTAAGTTTATTATTAAAGTTTACACATTTATCGTAAAATTCAATAAGTTTTTTTTTCTATTTATTTTTATCTTACACCTATACACCTCAAATATGCCTACTCTTAAATGTATTCTCTTAAAATTTAACTGTTGAAATACTCTTAGATGTGTTTAATTATATTATGTAATTATATGTGTGTGTTTTTAGTTTAATAAAGTTCATAACTCTCAAATATTATTTAAACTAAATAATAGTGTGATATATATATATATATATATATATATATGTTTGAACAAATGTTTGACTAAAACATATGATGTGACATACTTCTAAAATATTTACATTTTGTATGAGAAAATCTGGAGAACAAAAAAAAATTAATATATGATTCTCAAAATTATTAATCTACTAAAGAAATTTAATTAAAACGTTGCTAAAAAACCAAAGAGTTGTGTTTACATATATCACTATAATTTTTTAGTTTTTTTTTCTTTCTACCTTTTAATATAACATAGAGAGAAAAAAAATACCTCCATAGTTGTATGTTGTCGCGTAAATGCCTTTGAAGTTAACAATAATATCTGACTCTTGAGATTAGAGGTGTAAATAAAGTCGGATCGGATGGGGTTAGAGGTAAATTATGGATAAATATGAGGTCTTCGGATTGACAAAAACTAATTAACCCAGCTCAATCCATAATTTTCGGATTGGGTCACTAATTTGCTCTTTTTTTTCATAATTTAAACTATTTTTTCATTCTTTCTTTTCTGTACTAAAAGTTGAATTTTTGTAGTGAACAAGACGATATTTATGTAGATGACCTAAATAGGTTACATTAAGTTTTTTAAAAATTATAATCAAACAAACAAGAAGCAAAATACAAATGTTTATCATCAAATACATGAAGCCTAAGTTAAGTTTACGTAGAATCTAAATTTAGATTCAAATTCATTCAAAATATGAATAAAAAGCATTAAAAAACATTTTATGCAAATTTTAAGTCTATACCTTTAAAGTTCATTCAATCATAATAATAAATAAATAAATAAAAACTCGGGTTGGATTGCGAGTTACTAAATCTTGTAACTCAACTCAACTTGAAACATATATATTTTTAAATTTTGCAATTAAACTCAACCAAAAATAACCCAATTCAACCATTAGTGTTTGGGTCAGATTTTTTAAACACCCTTAATTGAGATTACATAAAATCTCTAAGTGTAATCGTTATAATTTAAATTAAGGTATATTTTTCAAATATAACAAAATTAATCAAAATATTTATAAAACAAAGAAAATATCACAATTTTTCTACGAGATGGACTGCGATAGTCTATTTGTGTCTGTCTATATCATCAAAACAGACACAAATGAAAGTTTATTTTGGTCTATCGTTGTTTATTACAAATAGATTGTAATATTTTGCTATATTTGTACATATTTTCATGAGTCCCGTCATTTAAATTAATTTTCTTAAATTAACAATATATTACCACTGCTCACAATATAATTCAACGTACATTTTCAAATATACAAAAAAAGAAATAAAACAATTTATCTTTTTTAGGGGTCTTTTCAATATACAACAAAACAGCCAAATATTTACATGAAATAGTTGCAAATTTAGCCATTAAATTCAAAATAATTAAGTATATAACAACCTTTTAAAAAAATTACAAATATAGCAAAATTTGTCAAATTTTATCAATGATAGGGTCTATCACTAATAGACCATGTTGTAAAAATTGATCTATCACTCATAGATCATACAAGTCTATTAGCGATAGTTTTACTATATTTGCAATATTTTTTAAATGTTGCTATATCCTTAATTATTATTCCTCAAATGGTCATCCATTACAATTATTCTATTTACATTGTATATAACAATTCAAAAACGAAAAAAAGCCCAACGACCTACAATGCAAAATAAAAAAAAATGTCTCGTGATTAATTGACATCCAGTGGCATAATATATTTGAAAAACGATCATACGTTTCGTATTTGGGTAACCAAATCTAAGCAACTTTTTTCAAGATTTTTTTGCTATGCGATCATTTAGATTTGACACACAATTATTTAGTTTAATCGTTTAAATTTAGGTAACCAAATCTAAACGAATTTTTTCAAGATTTTTTGGTATGGTCGTTCACATTTGGCACACGATCGTTTACACACATGATCGATCGTAGCCAAATCTAAACGATTGTTTCAAAATTTTCTTGGTACGTGTTTAAATTTGGCATACGACCGTTTATATTTAGGACACGATCTTAAAAAAACAATATAAAAAACTTACCAAAGAAATAGTTAACATTTTTATTTTATATCTAATAAATAGTTTTTTTTCCTATCCCTAATAACTTTTCATAATTTTAAACTTAATTAATATCACTTTTAACTCAATTGGTCAAATGTAAGGATCGTTTTTAATTGACAAATACACTAAAGGAAATATATATGTCGGCAAATATTTTATTCCTCACAGTTTTAACAAACATTACAACATCACATTTGACTTTCATCAGACGTCAATAACTCATGAAATTATAATATATATATACATTTTAGAAGAATTACAAAATTTATTTGTGATGATAGATTCCAAAAACTTAATTTAAAATTTAAATTCTTTTATATATTTGTAAATTCTTTTGTATATCTACCCATACTTTAAACCTAATTGTTATGTACTTGGAAGGATATGGAGTTTGTAAGTATAAATAGATAGAGGGATGGGTTTGTGACAGAGAAGAAAATGGGGAGAGCTCCATGCTGCGAGAAAGTGGGACTAAAGAGAGGGCCATGGAGCTTTGAAGAAGATCAAATTCTCATCAAATTCATTCAACTCAATGGCCATTCTAATTGGAGAGCACTTCCCAAAAAAGCTGGTATCTAATTAATTCTTTAAATTACACACACACAAACGGATATGTATATGATTATGAAAAGGGTTTTGTTGCATATAATTATATGTAATTTGTTTAATTTGAAGGTTTATTAAGGTGTGGAAAGAGTTGTAGACTTAGATGGACAAATTATCTAAGGCCAGACATTAAAAGAGGAGATTTCACCCAGGAAGAAGCACAAACTATTATCACTTTGCATCAGTTAATGGGAAACAGGTATGCTTTTAATTTCTTTCTTCAATTTAGTTATATTAACCTCATTATATTTCTATTCTTTGTGAGTTTTCTTCTTTCAAAGTTCAAGAATTTGTGGGTCTTAAACTAGCTGTGCTACTTATAGTTTTACAAATGTGGAGTGATGATCAAAACCATCAATTAATCATTATTGATTTCTTAAAAAATCTTGAACTATGTTGGATCCATATTGGGAGGAACACTTGTTAATGTTATTAAGTGTGTGTTTTGAGAATAATTTTGGAATTGTTATTCATCATCACTTTCATCAAATTTAGTTTTACACTTTTAGTGAATTTTTTCATATCATCAACGTTAATCAAAAGCATGTCTAATATTGATTTTGAAAATGAAAATTCGAGACATGCAAAAATAATTTGTTAACATTACTTAAACTTAGTGTTTAAAAAATGAAATTGTGATTATGATATAATTTAGCATGAATGTACATATATATTTGCATTGTGAGTTAGCAAACATATATTTTACATATCAAATTTTCTCATTAATATTTCTTGTATATCGTTGAGATGGGCCGCTATTGCCGCAAGATTACCAGGAAGAACAGACAATGAGATAAAGAATGTTTGGCACACCCACTTGAAGAAGAGAGTGATCCAAAACGAAATCCTAAAAGACCAAACCAAACAAAACAAGAACGACGACAATCATTTTCATGATCAACTCTCGTGTTCGTCAGAAATCAAATTGGATGGAGAGGAAGATATCGATCGATGTATTAAGAACAACAACGATGACAAAGATGCCGAGCTTGCAGAACTTGCTTTTGCTGAAGATTTTCTCAAGAGTTTACTATTGGAGGAAGAATTTTCCGAGAACGATTGGAATAATTTAGGAAAGGATTGTGTAATGATAAAAGATGTTGTTGATGAATCACCAAAAGAAGTTGAAATTCCTTTGAGTGGGGAAGAAGAAATGAGCAATTGTAGTTCTTCAGATACAGTTGATATCATGGATTTTTGGAGGAATGTTTTTATGAAAGATGGAGAGTTGCAAGAAATTAATATATGAATATATGAATATAATTTATGTGGGATTTTAATGATTTGTTAATCTATATTTATATTAAAGAAAAGAATTTGTAATTTGTATTTTTGAAGAAACAATACCTTAAAATTTGTTCAATAAAATAAAGAAGCAATATATGGGTTTTTGTTTGTTTTAATATATATTTTTAACTTCAAATTTCAATTCTTATGGCCAAAATCTCTATATCAAAACCCTATACTTTTATACAAACTATTAAAACATAATTTGACTCTATCTTTAGTATAATTAACAATTGTGTTCTCCATCTTTAGTATAATAATTGTGATGTGAAGATGGAACATCAAAGAATATTAGAGAGAGAAAACTTAAAATCAAATTGATATTATAGAGAAGTACTTTTCTACATCTATTGGTGATACTTTATCACTATCTATCTCTAATAAATAAACAAATTTTTTTGTATATTTAAGAATATTTTCAACGGTTGTGCAAACTTTCTAAGAATTATCAATGACAACATTTTCATCCAAAACATTCTCAATAAGTTAGAAATCTCATAAAAATACCATATGTGTGGTATGTGTAATAATGTAGATTTACATTATATTGCTTTTTACTAATAAGAAAATGACAAATATTTAGTAAAGTTTCAAAAGAAAAGAATAATAAAACTCCTACTATATAAGAATAAATTAAAACTAAAAATTATACAAATTGAAACATTGAAAAGGTTGTAAAAAACATAATTATGAAACAATGAGAAAACATCAACAAAATACCACAAAATGAGAATCTAAACTTTTCCAAGTAAAAAATTGATAAGATCATGTAAAAGCAAAGCATGAATCTCACTAATTAAGTGTACATTTGATAAATAAATTCAAAAAAAAGAAAAAGAAGATGAAATTAATAGTGTGTTTTTTCCTAATAGAAAAGTGTGATATTAATTATTCCCAATTCTGAGGCATGGGGGAATGATTAAAAGTATATAATTGCTTCAAACTAAACTTCAAAATGTTTATGAATAACTCAATTCAGACCCTTTATTAAACTTCTTCAGAATATAAAATTCTTCAGAAGTTGATTAGGATCTTTCATAACATCAGGTGACCAAATATACATGCATTCAGTTGATTAGGCTGTATGATTTTTGTATGGCATAAAACTTTTAATATCGGCCAAAAAGGGAAAAAAAAGGTTACGTGCCACAAAATTTTCTTCATGCATTCTTTAAGAAAGAGGATGTATTAATCCAAAGGAGCAAATACAAAAAGAGGGGATCAAGATATCCTCCCTGACAAGAAATTTACTAATAAATACACTTTCACGAGTCCATAACAATCATGAACATAGCTCTAATGGTTAAACATTACTAATTCTCTCCATCCATCATAGATTCGAATCCTATCCTCTTCATTTATAATATAAAACAATCCGAGGACAAGCATGGCCAAGCACATATATAAATAGGATATAGTTCCCTACGTTAGCCTTGGTGAACATAGGTTGACTACTTGAAGGATTTAGGGGACTCATCTTTCAACTCTGTAGATGACAAAGACGCCATCAGAGGATCCATTAACAGCATTCACAATGTCAAGTCCGGATCATCATCGTAGTCGAAATCTTGCTCGCTTGAATGTCGCATTCTCTTTGCATCCCTCGGAGCTGGTCTTCCCTTTTTCGGTTTTCCTCTGCATATGCAATGTATAAATTATCATCTAAACTATCCAAAGTTAAAATACCTTAAAAAACTCAATGTTATAAAGTAAAAGAGCTGAAGGTTACAAATAAGTTTTTTTTTTTTCTTTTTTGTATCTGTGGATATTAGTTGTTTAATGGTGTTTATAAGAGAAATTTAAAGCAAACGAAGGAAAAGACAGGCAGAATACTAACTGTCCATTGGAATATATGGCTCCACCTTTAGATCTGCCAGGACCTAAGTCGGATCTCCCATCTGCAACAAGGTTTATAAAAGACGACTAAAATTTTAATTACAACAAAACAAAAGTATCTATCCTTACTGCTACGGCTCACCATCTCGTCCAGCTGCAAGCTCTTCAGCCTGAAAGTTAAAGGAAAATATGAAAACCAAGAGAAAACTACAGTAGAAACTATGCTGAGGAAGAGAGGAGAAGGACAAGAAGATGGAAATCGAAATATGTTTTCTATAACATATGTAATTTCCACAGAAATTATTTGTCTAGTTTACATGCTTATAACACAATTCAACAATTACAGGCATGAAATTTCCCAAGGTTAAAAAGGAACACACCCAAAAACAACTATCCATTAAAAATTTGAAAGTTTACATGAAGACACAAAATGCTTCAAATCGCATACCCCATAAAATCACAAAATTCAATCACCCCAGTCTCCACAAGTATTAAAAAACCCATCTCAGTATGAAGCAATTACCATCAAGTACAATTATAATTAATTGTCCAAAGAAGCTCAACGAGAACAAATATATCTAGTCTAGCAAATGCAAAATAATTAGCCTCTCCACTCCTCAGAAAATCCCTAGAGATCCTATATAGTTTCTTTCTGTCTAATCAAATATGCCATAATCTAGCCTTTGCCTTACCCACATAAATTACATAGAACCTTAACTTTTTCTTTAAAGAAATAATCACAAAGAAGTTCCATTCCTTCAAGAGAAAATTTTAGAATGCAACTGTGGAACCAAATTCCAAGAATTTCTGCTAAACAAACATGAAAAGGCAAATGGTTCATCAGTCACATTCTCCCTCTATAGCAGCGCTACTTCTAAAAGACGGATCCAACATCAAGTCTAGAAATCTTATTAGCCCCAAATGGAATGTCCTTGTCTTAGCTCTCTAAATGAATTCGTATTCTGTAAATATAATCTATTAAAAACTAGTTTATAACTGTTTAACATGAAAATGATTTCCTGTATGACATAACTAAAAGTATTCTCGAGAGAAACTATGGCGACAAGTAGCAACTCCTTTGTCATGTAAGTAGTAAGCATTTGATTTGATTGTAGCATTTAATACAAGATACATGGTGAAGTGCAGCTGTCAAGGAGAATCTTAACTTCCTTGCTCATTACATGAGAAACTGTCAATTCACAAAGAAGGATGGTACAACAAGAATAATAGAGAAAAGCATAAATTTCCACTTTAGTCATGGGTTAATAGTCAAAGTACATACAGCAGGGGAGGTAACTGAAGACAATGAGAAGAGCCTATCTTCAAGCTGAAACTTCCTAGACCGCTTCAAACTGCATCCACAAAGTATTTTTAGAAACTTTACCTAACATTCATTCTTTTTAATAATTTTCACAATAAAAAAGGAAAGAAAAACTTTGTAAAGATACTGGGCCTTAAGTGAGCACCACAACCCGCACCTCCTCTTAGAAACAACTGTCGCTTTACAACTTGTGAGCTAAATAGAAATTAAATCAACACCTCATAGTCATAGATCGAAAGCTATAAAGCACCGTCACTCCTAAGATGACCAAGTGTCGGTGTTGGACACCAACATGCAAAATAGCGTGTCTAAATATTTTTGTTACTATTATTATGTCTTCAGACACGCTGATACCCACTATGACACGTGAAGAACGTGCAACTGCTGAATTTTTTAAAGGAAAAGGCAACGGTTTGGTCTAAACAAGTTGGTGAGAGAGAGAATCTTTAAGAAAATTACATCATAATTTCATTAGTGAAGAAGACTAGCTTTAAATACAAGCCAACCCAACAGAAAATTAAACAAGAGTTACCACACGGTAACCAGAAAACTAACAAATAAAATACTTAATACAAATGACAGAAAACAGGAGAACCAAATCAGCTAATAACTAATCCCAAACTACATCAGGTTTCTTCAGCCCATTAAGGTACAAACCATATTTCTTTAAATCTTAGGGGTTTTCAAACTCACCCACTGACTTATCCATCCTCAAAACCCACTGGCCACTTACTCATCCAGCCTCAAAAGTTTAAGCCTCTGATATCTTTCCTCTCTATTACCACAAAACCCAAAAACCAAAACCACCAACAATCAGACAATCCGGCAGCTTCATCCATAGTGACTTCTTCATTTTTTCCCCTCAATTTGTCTTTTCTTTTTCACACTATGTAAAAATATGCACACATATATTTACTTTTTAAGGGAAAAAACGACAAAAACATGTCCCCAACATATCGTGTCCTACTTTTTCTAGAAATTAATGTGTCAGCGTGTAAGTGTATGTGCTTCTTAGATAAGAAGTGTAAATTTCCCTGAATTATATTCTATTGATCCCATTAATTAATTAATTCAGTAAGCATAAGCCTTCATGTGCTAAGACAAGTAACATACAAGAAGCAAAAGAACTTTAAAGGAAATTTTGCTGATAAATAATTTTATAGACACCCCATACAGAGCAGTACTCTTAGATGCAGACAGGAATCCTTCAAAACCTTTCAATACATTCCCACATTGGCTTGGATCTTGTAGGTAATTAGTCTCCATGTCGTAAACCTGCAGATTTTACAGAATATAAGTACTATAGTAACATGGAAAATGGAACTGTGAAAGTAAAGCCAATTAAGACATTCTCGTCTATATTTCTTTAACTTCTCCTGAAAAAAGGATAAAAGTTTGTTGTAACTTCACAGATCGAAATACTAACAAACAGGCTCTGTTTCTTGTTTAAAAATTAAAAGGAAAAGGAAAATTACTTTCTACACTGGCGTGTTGGGAGGAAGCTTTGAAGACCATTAATATTTTAAGGTTTTTGGTAGAGTATAAAGGGAGAATAGACTCCCGCTGCTAAGGCTTAAAAGTAAAGCTAGGTTGTTGCTGGTTAATGTAGTGAAAACAACTCTTTAGTGTACGTGATATGCCAAAGGATATTTCAAGAGAAAACCTCTAAGTGGTGTGAGGAATGGGATATTTCAAGGAATCATGTCTCTCCACAGTGTTCTCAATCAACCTTCTTTGCCAATTATTCTCATAATGTAGTCTACTCTAGCTGTAGGGCTTGGTTGTGAATCTAAGTAATTTGACTGAATATTAGTATTCCATTCTTTCCAAATATGCCAAAGGAGAGCTTTAATAGCATTTCTCCACAAAATATTAGCTTACCTTTTACACAATCATCTAGACAAAAGTTCGAACAGACTATCATCTACGCTTTCTGGGAGGCAACAAGCCAGATCAAAAGGGTAGGGGAGGAACATTCAACCCTTATAAGCAAAATGGCCGTGAAGGAAGAGGTGGCTACTAGACTACTTTCTGAATTTTCATTGCATAGAAAGTAAATGTTGGGGGAAGGAGCCAAATTCGTGTGTTGTCTTTAGAATCCATTGAAAAGACAGAATGTATGTTAAGTTCATATTCATAAATCAGTAAGTAGAGAAAATCTAAAAAAAAAAAAAAAAAAAAACTATTGAGAAGGAAACAAAGAGAAACCTGTTTCTCAATATTCCGAAGCTCGTCCTGGAGTTTTGCCCTCCTGGAAAGAAGACCAGCAAGCATGGCGGAGGGATTAGTGGCCGTCTTTTGACCTGAATGATAATGAATTCATAGTGTAAGAGAGTGAAACCCTAGAATAGAGAAGAAGAAGGAAAACTAAAATCCAACAACGGTTACCTTCAGCTTCCATAATCTCGCGGGAAACCCTAGAATAATTGGGGATAACTTTTTTATCTATCAGTGCTCTACCAATTTACGCTCACTTTCAATTACGAATATCTCATGAGTTTCCCCAATAAAATTATTTATTTTTTTATACACGTGCCAAACAACACGAATTCTCTAAAATACCCTTACAATACCTATTTATTTAACTTTTTCTTTTTCCTTTTTTCTTTTTTCTGATAATAAATATTATTAATTAATTAACCCATCTCCTTCTTTTTTTTTTTTTTTTTTAATTTTAAGCAATACTTTATTAATTAGATTTTATCTAATAACTTGATGTAATTTTAATATTTTTCAAGCTCAAGTTTTAGAAGCTTAAATAAGTATATAAAGTATAAGTAAAAAATCAAAAGAAAACTAACGTAGAAAATGAAATTGTTATCCAACGTTAATATTTTATATTACCAATATTAGAAAATTGTGTCATAGCTATTATTGTTTTACCAATAGTAAATTAGTTCTAATTTAGAATAGGTCACAAAACTTTTTAACACAAACTTAAAATTTTAAAAACTATAACACAAAGTTCCAAGTCTTTGGTTGGGTACATTAAATAATCTTTAAAGTTTATCAACTAAATAAACACAAAATTCACTGTTTTGTTTAATTTTCATATCTCAAAAAACAGCATGATACTCAAATTATTCCATTTGGTTTAAAATATGTAGCTTGAAATTTAAAATTTTAATCAAAATGACAGATAATATACTTTACTAAATAAGTAAAAAAAAGTTTACAAAATGTTTGCAACCAATTTTTACACGAAACTTGAAGAGATAAAAATGTTTACAGAATACAAAGTGAAGCTTCAATGCAGAAATATGTTGCCTTCATACTCAGAAGGCATATATTATATATGAACTTCTGATTAAAATCTCAGTACATAATTTACAATTCCTGTTTTAAGCATTAGCTGAAAAATCATTTCATTTTCTCTTACTATTGAGCAGTCAGAGGGTTTTATGAGCCAACTAATTTGATACAGTACTTTAAATTGTGTTTTCACAAACCTAGCTTCTTTGGTCTTAGATAAGTTCCTGAACCTTGACGAAAACCCGGCATAGAAATTTGCTGCTGCTGCTTTCTTCTCTTCTCCTTTTCCCGCTCTTTGTTTTCTTTCTCTGACTCGACTTGAATCTTTCTTAACGACTCCATCTCTTGTTCCATGGCTGTTTTCTCTTCCTTTTGCCTTTTCTTATGCTCCAAGAGTGATGTATCTGATTCCTTGACAGAGAAGAACATTGGACCAAGTTCAGCCAACCACTGAGGCTCAACTGCGGTCGCACATTGCATATACTCCTTCGTCGTCAAAATCAATTCATGATACACAACATAATCAGGAGTACATCCCATGCCATAAAGAGCACTGCTCGGATGAAGATGGCATGGCATCCCATTTCTGCAGTTAACGTATTCTCCCACACCCTTCAATCTAGCTGCATTGTGAAAATAGGCAGAGCAAATAGCCTTTCTCACGAGATCTGTATCTGGCCAACAAGATGTCAGAGGTATTTTCAAAGTCTTCAAAATGTCTAACAACTGCGACCGCACCTCTCGAGCCTTTCGTAGCCCTTTAACGTGCAAGAAATGGTCATTGCACCAATCTCCCCTGTACTGGTGTTGTTTCCATTGTTGGTAAACATTATATAGCGTTAAATGGTCTGATTCTGGAATGAAAAACCTCTCCCTTGCAGCATCACTCTCCTCAACTCGGTCTTTAGGTCTAAAAAATACTGATGGTACTGAAAGCATTGAAACGATCGTTAGTACCTCATCAAGGCACCCAAGTTGCTCGCCCATCAGAAGCATTTTGGCTAGTGGGGGATCCAATGGGAACTCAACCATCTTCCACCCAAGGTCAGTCAAGCCTCCTACATTGTTAAGAGCCCCTAATACCCACAATTGGTACATGGAGTTGAGAATGTTATCCTGTGGTGGCGGATCCATGAAGTCAAAATCCAGTAGGTTTTCAACTTTAAGAGATTTAAGTAGTAAAACAACATTCCCCAGGTTAGTTCTTTGGATTTCTGGCACAGGACTTGGAAGCATTTCGTTTAAGTATGCACTCTCTGTGTACAAACGATAGCAAGTACCAGGTCCAGTTCTACCGGCACGTCCAGCACGTTGATCAGCAGCAGCACGACTTACTGGAAATACTTGTAGTGCATCCATACCCATTCTAGGGTTGTACACTTTCATTTTACCATAACCCGTGTCTATAACATAAAATATTCCATCAACTGTCAAGGAAGTCTCGGCAATATTGGTTGCAACAATGCATTTACGAGCGCCATCTTCAGCTTTCTGAAATATTTTGGCTTGCAAGTCAGCTGGCAGCTGCGAATAGATGGGTAGTATCAAAAGTTTGGGCACCCCCTTCTTTGTTGATGAAATGAGTTGTTCAATGCGCTCTGCAAGGGCAAAACAGGCTGCCTCTATCTCATCTTGGCCAGTCATGAAGATAAGAATGTCACCAGGAGGGCTAGTGATATGGATGGTCATAGCTTGCTTTACAGCTGCTTCAACGTAATCTTCACATGGAGTTTTGCTATACAAAGTATTCACAGGAAATGTTCTCCCAGGGATGTGAAAAATTGGGACACTGCAAACATTTTAGTGAAATAATTTTAAGAGGCCTATCATCCACAGATTTGCATGCATGAAAAAGAAAACTAATAAATAAGAAACTGTAATCAACAATACCTTCCAAAAAAGTTTGAAAACTTTTGAGCATTAAGAGTCGCAGATGTCACAATAAGCTTGAAATCACGACGTTGGGCAACCACCTTTTTCAAGATCCCAAAAAGGACATCGGTGCTAAGTGACCTCTCGTGAGCTTCATCCATTACAATTACACTGAAAGAAAATGATAACAATCAACAAAAAAAGAGCATTGTCCTCTCTACAATGCAAAATGAATCCTAACATCGCTTACCGGTATTTTTCAAGATCAGAATCTTTGAGAGTTTCACGTAGAAGAACTCCATCAGTCATATACTGAAACAATATGAGAACAAGTTATTCATAACTGACATTATCAGTTATAAGCCTTATATGATATGGGATGCAAATAAGAAAGGCATTCATACTTTAACAGTTGAACCTAACTCAACTGTGGTTGAGATAAGCAATCATATAAAAACTAAAGACACAAAACGAACTATGACGAGAAGATCTCAGGGAATTAAGAGTAATTTGCTCTTTCAAAATATATAGTCACCTTGATAATAGTTGATGGCCCTGTTACATCCTCAAATCGAATGGCATAGCCTACTTTATCACCCAAGTCGCACTCCATCTCTTCACTGACTCTTTTTGCTACACTCATTGCTGCCACACGCCTTGGTTGGGTGCAACCAACAATACCATTTGTAGTATAACCATCCTCAAAGAGATACTGGCAAAATACGTAGGTGTTAAAGAGGTAACCTAATAAAAAAAATTATGTAATGCTGGAAAGATAGTTAGCGATGAATAAACCTGAGTTAGTTGTGTGGTCTTTCCTGAACCAGTTTCTCCAACCACCACAACCACCTGATTTTCACGGATAACCTAGACAAGACATTAGTTAATATGATTAGAAATATTCAAAACACTGAAAAAGTTCTCCCCAATTCAACATATACAATAATCCGCAAACAATTTTGTTTATATTTCTATTAGATAACATGGGATTTCATCTTAAAACCAATTGACAATGAGAGAAGTAGCCTATCTATAAGGAGTATGAAGTCTCTTAATTTTTTCAATGTGAGATCCTCAACATGTCCCTCAAGATGGTACACCTTTTGGGTTCACCTTTCTTGATCAAGTCACAATATTCATTTATTGAACCAAATACTCGTTTGGGCTTTACAGGCTCTAATACCATTTTAATTTTGAAGAGAATAATATTATCTTCTGATTGAATATGTGCAATTTAGGTCTTCCTATATCATAGAATGACCTCTTACAAATATGGAAAGAATAACGACAATAAAGGATAAATAAACTGCCATCCCATTCTCTTACATGATTAATAAATGCATAACGACTTAACGACATAAAATCACAAACTTGTTATTAATGATTTTAATTCCTAAACTATAAATTATAAATGAGAAAGAACCAATGTAATAGTATGATTAAACATTAAAGGAGAACAAATAGAAGGAAAAGAATTGTAACCTGCAGCAGCTCATCTCTGACAGAATATATAGGAAGATATTGTCTTTGTTGTGCAAGGGTTTTTGACTTAGCAAATTCACTCACTGCTTCCCCCTTCTTCATATGTTGTGCAAACTTCGCATCTTCCTTAAAATCAACTTCACCTTCATCACCTACTGCTGCAGTATCTGCATCTATCTACCATTTAAAAAAAAAACATATTTAGAACCATTACAGAAAGAGTATCAAAAGACAACATCCTTATCTTGCAAAGTATCAAACGAACCTGCTCAGCTGTTTTCTCAACACCAAGGATATCACCAAGTTTAGAGCCCGCAAGTTCCCAAAAACGTTGTCGTGACTTGTTCATATTTTGTTTCTCATGAATTTCCCTCACCAATGAAGATCCTTTACGCGATATTATAGCCATATCTGATGTAGGGTCTTTTATTGGCATTATTGGTTCTGCTTGTTTAGTGAAAACAACTCTTCCATCAAGGAACGGAGGCTTTGTATCTGTCACAAGATTTCAACAATTTTAGCTTGAACTCAACCAAATAGAATCATAATTATCTACGTATATGTAAGAGTACTTCTTACCATGTACAAGAAGAATGACTTTCCGCTCTTCCTCATCGTCAAATTCAGTTTGCACCTCAGTACCCCTAACAGCTCCTGATCTTAAAAGTTGTCGGTCTTCCCACTGTGCATTATCTGCAGTGAGCTGAGACAGCTTTTTGCTTTGAGCAAGAGTCATCTTTGTTCCATCTCGACGGACCTGCATCGAAGACCATGCTGATTCACTTTCATACAAATTTTAATTTTGGAGAACAATAGATATACAATATACAATGTCAATCATTGGATGATTTCCCACAAAATACCTTCTAATCTAATATTTCTACTCCTACAGAGTCCAACAATCCAAGAAAGAAAAGATATGCATTAGAGAGAGAATAAAGTTGAAAGGAAAGCCTAAAAAATTCCCAGATAAATTGGTTACCATTAGAATTTTTGGGCGTTTTACAATAACAAAAGATCTTTCGAAATAGCTAGATAGATAGAATTATTGAAAAAATTAGCCCAAGAAACATTTATATTTAAGACGCATTTAAAAGTGTTAGAATTAGTAGGCTTGGCCCAAGGAAAGATTTAACCTAATTGCCTTTCCTTTTTTATCATAAGCTTTTTGTCTATTTATTTTTCCCCTTTGTATTCTTTGTTCATATGAGATAATAATAAGAAAGTCAGATCATGGTTTTTCTCCCTGTATTCATGTTTCCACGTAACTCGGTGTCTATTTTCTTTACTGCTTACTGCTTTTAATTAAACGAACGCCTAAACTATCCTTTAAATTTCCTCCATTACCCAACTCACAAGATTGTTATTCTAAAGAAAGCACTGTACATGCCGATTTGGAACCAAAAAGAGCTTCTAAATAGACAAGAGGCAGAGAACTGAACCAACCAAGCTCATCCAAGCTATATTTGAAGTGGACAAATTGAAATAATCATTGAAAACATAGCAATTCTATCGGAGTACTTGTAAGTTGTATTTAATCTACAGCCATCAATCTGAAAGGAAACAACATCTAATGAGAAAACTAGGATATAAGATGACATTTTATGATTTCCTCAATTTATCCAAGTTTTACAATTTTTACCAAACCCAACACCAAATGTTAGCTTTAGTTCAATAGTAGCTTGCAGCAGATGGAGTGAATGACACCTAAACTTATTATAAAAAAATTCAAGTGCAACCATTGATGCAAACAAGTTTCTGATGGTGTACATACAAGTTGCATTATAAAGCATGTACACACAAATCAATCTAGAAAAAACAAATTGAACCTGTTGAACATACCAATCTTTTGGCCAGCTCCGCTTCTTTCTTCTGGAAGGCAGCATCATCTCCAAAGAAAAATGATGAGCTATCAGCATCGAACATCGTATTACCTTCATCTCTATCATACCTATGCAAATGAAATTAACAGCAGCTATGGGTTTAGAGAAAAGTTTCAATTTGGTATAAGAGCAAATCCAAAAACCAAAAAAGAAATGTAAATGGTCCAAGAACAATTTAACATAGAAATTCCAAATATTTGATGCAACACAACCAAGTTAACAAATTTACTTTACAATATCCCAACCCATCTAACTAGTTTTATATTTGTCTTTTTACATTGGATAAGTGATATTAGGTCATCTTGGAAAAACACAAACACCAAGACTTCTAAGTATATGTTAAATTACCAAGCCCGGTCAGAGTTGTACTCCATCTCCAAACGCATGTTCTCACTGATCTCGTGCTTGGATCCATTTAACTCGGACTTGTCTGCCTGAGAATCTTGTTGAGAATCCTAAAAATGGTAACCAAAACACACTAATTAAATAGTGTATGTGCAACGATCATGTCAAAAAGGCACAACTCCAATTCAACTTAAGACAATATATATAATTATCCGACCATAATAATATGGAAAGTGAAGCTATATCAAAGGGTAAGTCAATAAGTTGGCTGAGAAAATTATTCATAAAAACCACAATGCAATACCTCGGCCAAAGGTGAACTTCGCGATGAAAATTTAAGATGGTGAGTTTTAGAAAGATAACTTGTGCTTGATGACCTTACTGAAGATCCAGAGGCACGCACTGGAACTGGAGAAGGAGAGATCTGATCCCAAGGGGAAGCAGAAGAACCTAATACAATTTTCGTTTTGATAAGTAGCAAGCATAGAATTAAAATGGGAATACTAATAATATCAACATCAACTATAACCCAATGGAATATACACGTTATTTTTTCACCTAGAAGCTTTAGCTTACCAGTAGAATTAGGAGTGTTCCCGCCGAACCATGGAGAAACTAACCGAGCATCTGGTGAGGCGCCAACATACATTGGAGATGGTGAAGGTTGATAGTGCCTACTAGAGTTAGAGCGACCATCTCTACGTGGTGTTTCTTCCGAGCGGCCATCTCTACGTGGTGTTTCTTCCCATTCCCATCTACCATCATCCCAATCAGATCTACCTACAATAATAGTCCAAAGAAATCATACTGTAATTAATCGATTTAGGTGTTGTACATCAAAAGTAGGTCAATAAGTTGGCTAAGAAAATTATTCACAATCTATTAATTATAAAGTTTCTTAAGTGCACTTAAATATCCACGACCTTTGCCAAGGAAAAATACATATGCTCAAGTCAAGAGCTTTATCTTATAACCAATCAATTTAGGTGCCGTACATGGAAAAAACCAATTGCAAGAAGAAATTTCCATTATAACATTATTATTTACTGCAAACCAATTAATATTTCCTAACACTGCAAGACAGTTATGAAACAATAGAAAAACGATAAGCTGGTATAAAAGAAAAGACAGGCAACAGGCACTTACATAAGAGAGTAGATGGGGGAGAAAACTTTAGTGAATGTTATTACGTTTAACTTCAAACATAAAGAGAAAAGAAAACCAACTCGTAGATGAATACCATTTCCTAAAAGAGCCGACAAAGTATTGAAAGGAAAAAAGAGAAACAACCTAAGGGTCGGGGATAAGGGACGCATCCTCCCATGAAGACAAATATATTGTTTTTTTAATTAGGGTTTAGGATACTTTTAATATAATTGATGTTTCTCATCAACAGCTAACAATAACAACAACAATAATAGCATTTCATGGACGTTCAATAAATGCTACAAAAATATTATACCTCGTCTTCTTTTTTTTTTTTTGAAACGGATACAAGTCATTTTGTTAATGATAATAAATGAAACTAAAGCTCAAAGTACAAGAGTATTATACTAAGAGCAAAAAAAAACTAGAGAAAATATAGGCCAAAACTTAAACAAAGGCAATACTTGGGCAACATAAATATGATGGTAACCTAAAAGCAAATCGAAACAGAAAAATAGTGAGCTGATCAAAGCCTCTAAATACAATACATCAATAAAAAGCTAAATACAAAGCAAAACTTAAACTCTCTCTCAAAAAATAGCCCGCTCGAATCTAAAATCTTGCACACCCAATTCTTGAAGATGAGAGGAGAAAGAGAAAGCCAAGAAGATGAACTCGAAGCAGTCTTCCAATCCACAGGATCTGTTCCCAAAAGAAATCCTCGGTAGTTACTCTCCTTTGGCAAGCCAGAAATCGAAAACCAAACACAAAATCCATTATTAAGCAAGCTACAACAAACAGTGAGGCTTTACACACTCACCCATGCAAAGAAAAATCATAGAAAGACAAAAGTTGGTCCAACAGCTACGGGAACTACATTAAGTGGCTGGAGATTCAAACTAGAATAAGTCCACAATCAAGACTATTGACTTTAGATGATCTGGTATTTCAGAAAAATGGGGATGAGAGCGAGTAGCAGAAGGAAGTTTTTCAACTTTCAGTTCTTCCTCTCATTGAAACAGGGCATTAAAATCTATTTCTAATGGCTCAAAAGGTCTTTGCCTTTCAAGATCTGCTAATTCATCAAAATGCTCCATTTCCTCAACACTAAAAGGAGAGTCAAATGAAGACTTGCCCTTCTTTCTAGAGGGAATGAGAGGGTTTTGCTCAGAGAACCCCTTAAATTTACACCTTCGAGTTGGGCAAAGAAAATTTAGAATACTTAAACTGCGTAGATGATAAGAACGTGAATATGACTTGGTAGAACAGGCTGGAACTTTTATTTGGGTGCAACTAACTTCCAATAAGTCAAGGTTAGCCTCTGAAATCAACTTAGTACTGTTGGAATGAGCTGAGGCTTGAGAATGGATGTGTTTTGCCTCTAACAAGTCAGGAATTTGATCTTCAATTATCTGGGCCTTTGTGGATCTTTCAACCGAAATCTTTTCATTTTTTTCAAATGAAATGCTTCAAAAAAGACTTGAGACAATGTGGGAAGATCTTTGAAGATTTCTTTCTTTTCGATTTTGCTCTCGACCCTGATCTTGCTGAGGAATAGAAAGAAGAAGAAGAGAAAGAACCTGAAGATGAGGAGTTGATAGGAGCTTGAACGGAGGAAACTTTGAAGGGCTCTGGTCCACCTATTGAGATGGGAACTAAATGCTCTCAATGGACAACAGCTGAATTTTCAAAGAAGTTTGAACGCCTAACATGTGACAGTTTGCCATTTGGTCTTCCTTCAAAAAGTTATCAATCAAATTAATCAGAGAGGAATTTAAATGCTTGTTTAAAGACAGTGTGACTCTTGGTTTGTTATTGGGCAAAGCAAATGTCTTGGCCACAAATTTCTCTCTCCTATGTGAAAGCAACGTCTTCTTCAATCATGTTCCCTCCAATTTTGAATTTCATTTTCAAATTTAATGTGGCAGGAGGAAGATTCCGATGGGATGAGAAAGGATCCTCGACCAAAAAAGCTTGAACGTTTCTATTGACGTCAACATAAGGATTTCTTGAGAAGTCAGGCTTTGAAAAAGACGTCGTGAGAAAATCCCATTCCAGATTAAAGACATTCAAATCTAAACCTTCATCCTCCAGGACTTGATCGATAATTTCAACAAAATAACTTCTTTGTATTCTTTTACCATATAATTTCAACAAAATAACTTCTTTGTAAATTTAGCTTGGGGTTCTTTATACTCCTAAGAAGAGTATGTAACTTTGAACACTCATAGTTTTTCAATAATTAGGCAATAAAACATTCATCTTTGTTAAAATAAAAAAGAAACCAATAAAATTTAGGAGCTAATTACAAGTACCAAGAAGATGATTTACTAAATAGTACAATGGTTTAACAATACAATAATGCATAAAAAGGAAAATGATTCATACCAGGAGTTCTTCGTGAACTTTCATATCTACTTCTCTTTCTTTCATTTTCCCTGCCAAAGTCCCTTTGGTACCGAGATCTCCCATAATAAGGCTCATCACCATCACCGTGCCCATGTCTCGCCCGCCTGTTATTGCTTCTACTATCATTGTCAAATTCTTTTCTCTCTCTGTCATGATTATCATAGTCTTGTCTAGGGCTCCTATACCTGCTCGCATGTGTGCTTTTGGATGACATAGTTGTAACCTTCAATACAGAATAAGAGCAAGAATAAATGAAAGATGAGACTAAATAAACCAGAAAATACTAACATGTTTCACTAATGATAATATTGTATTAAGAACAACCAACATACTGTAAATGGTAAAAAGTTAAATTGTCAACATCAGAATTCAACAAAAATGCACAGAAAAATATGAACAAAAGCAACCAAAATGAAAAATGAACTTACACTAGAATCCGAAGTTTCATTAGAATTTCGACTCTTAAATGAACTTCCAGTTATTCTATCTTCAGCTAAAGTATTCCCTGCAACATGAAAAGCAAAAAATTAACAACTTATTTTTCATGTGATTACATTTCAGTGGAAAGCCAAAGAAAACAAAAAGGTCATATTTATATCATGGATAAGTAGGTTGACAAGCCTGCCAATTTTTCTTGTTTTTAAAACAGGACCTTACATTCATGGACGTTATAACACATACACACACACAATCCCACGAAAGAGAGTACCCCAAAGGGACTCGTCGCATCACCCAAAGGTGAACCCACACTAAGAACTAAGAAGCAATATAAACTATTTCTCCTTTTCTTCACTTAATCTAAAAACAACTTTCATTAAACCAGAGTGAGAAAAAGGGAAAGATGGGGACATCCACCCACCTCAAGCCAAAAAAGCGATCACAAAAATGCTCATCTTGGGTAAACTAAGCAAATCTATAGAAACAAACAACAGATTGCTTTGTTCCTAAAGAAATGAAAACGTGCCACATATTCATGGGAGTAGGAAAACATTCATGAGATCGATCATTCGTGGGGGTTTTGTGGGTTTGGTTTTTAATATGTCCTTGTACTCTTTCAGTTTTATCTCAGTGAAGTTAGTTGTTTCTATATTTATAGGGGGGGGGAAACATAGTACGATTGATCACAAAATAACATTTATCTTCAATCAATTTACAACCATACTGCAATAACATATATCTAAGGTTTTTCTAAGTAGCCTCTTGAGAGGGGCAATTTCTACCCCATCCCTTGGGTTGTTTTTTTTTTTTTTTTTTCTTTGATCCATAATTTCTGGTTGAAAGACAAAAAATGAGGAAATATCAAGAATGATCAAGTAGAAAAAGAAATAACATAACATAAAAATAACTTTGCGGGAAATAAATTTTCAAGGAAAAAGTACCTTCATTTGAATCATTGGAAGCTATTTCCCGATAATTTCTATTTTTAACAGAATGACTTCGTGGAATAGCTTCTTTTCCTGAATCGGTTACTCCAGATGATTCAATTGTATCCTCTTCTTCCATTGATGAAACAAAAGAAGCAATACTTTGTTGTGGGATTTTGAATCCATTATCATTAGATCCTCCCCTTTTTGCATTTGCAAGGACATCAAGACCTTCACATCAAAAGAATTAAATAAATCAATAAAATGACTTAAACCATATTATTGTAAGCTTCAAGGTGAAGGCAGCAATGCCTACATGTTCATACACTATGGAGTTAGGAGGCAAGAGATATTGTCTAGAGAGGAAAAGTCCTTTTACCAAGCACATAAATGTTCTTAAATTTTCTGAACAATCAAACCTCAATGGGTACTTGAATTATGACCTATGGAAAGCCAAGGTAACACATTATAGGAGATAAGAGACCTCCCACCTACTAAGTACAAGTATGTAAAATGGACTCAAAAGATTCACAAAATAATGTTAGAGATAATCACATCCTTCCTAAACTAAACAATATTATTTGAAGTGTCAGGTTGAATGCAGCAATGCATATGTTTCGTTTATTTTTTTGAGTGAAAGTTGTTGTTTTCATAAAAAATGATCAATAATTACCAAGAACTTAACCATATAAAATTCTTGAAGGTTTGTTTGGTTTACAAGTTAGAAAAGTAATATAAAAATGCATCTCAATAATAATCATACCTAGATGGGATCTTCTTTCAGGAGGTCTAAACACCGGTTTATCCTTTCCCGGAACTGACAATCCCCCTTCAGTATTATTCTCTGGTTCTAACAATAGGGTTGTTCTATCTATGTCAATGGCGTCATCTCCTCCTGGAGTCTAACCATCAAACAAACAAGAAAAATGGGGAAAAGTAGAAAAATTACATCAAAATATCAAATATATCGGAAAAATTAGTTCAACTGCGGCATTATAAACGCTTCAGACACAATTCAATGACAAGCTAACCTTCATTAGGAAAAAAAAGTTCAAGCTTCAAGTCGCCTCCCAATTGATCTGAAAGAGAAATCCGCAACAAAATCAGCCAATATTGGTTAATATAAAACAGACACTTCAAAGCACCTATAAGATAAAAGTAATAATAACAATAAAGCAAATGGAAATACTGGCTAATGGAAGACAAGACTTGATTTCTTTTATTTCAAATTTTGGGTATTGGAGCCCTTAGTACTGGAACGAGATAGCACACTAAGTCCTCCAAAACCCAATTTAAGATCTAAATATTATGGGAAATCATTAAATCTAGAGTATTCAAGTTCGCAAAAGAAAAATACACCAAACTTACAAAAAAGAACAGTGAAATCCGGCGAGGCGCAGCAAAGGCAGCTGGCAGACTCTGCAGGGATGTTAGCCGAGAGAGAAAGGAAAGAGAAACTCGTCAATGGGTGGGGCGGTGAAGTGAAGATCGGCGGGCGGACGGGCGACGGTTTAGGGTGGTCGGTGGCGGTGTACGCGGGTATGATGATGTGCGGGAGAGAGAGAGAGGAGTGCCCGAAGAGAAGACTCGTGTAGTTGTTTTTTCTCTTTTAACTCTAAACTTCGGAGTTTAATAAACTTCAAAGAAAGCAATAATCTACATTTATCTATTTACTTATATTTTTATTTATTGATTCTTTTCTTTTAATAATATTTACCTTTACCATCTACATAAATTATCGATTTTTCGAATTTTATAATATTTTGAAAAGAACATTTTTATATTTTCATTGTATTTAAAATTTGAATTTTCAAAATTATAACACATAATTATATTGAATAAAACTAAAATCATTTAGAGATATAACATTTCATGCTATAGACACATACTCAACTTTTCTTTAATTTTAATTCGGGATGCTGGCAAAAATAACAAAAAAAAATATAAATATAAATATAATAAAACCCACACTACGAACCTAAGCTCCCTAAAATAGAAAATCGTATTAATAAATATAAACAGTATAGATAAATAAATTTAGATTATTGATTTATTTAAATTTTATCGAACTCCAAAGCTTAGAGTTGAAAATGAAAAAACAACTTAAGCCTTTCTCTTTGTGCACTCCTCTCCTCTCGCGCACACTATCGTACCCACGCACACCGCCGCAGCCCACGGTAAACCGTCGCCCGTCGGCCGCCTTTCGTCACTCAAGCGCGCCAACTATTGACGAGTTTCTCTTTCCGCTAACATCCGTGCCAGCTGCCTTTGCCGTGCGTCGCCGGATTTCGCTGTTAAGTTTGGTGTGTTTTTCTTTGTGAACTTAAATACTCATGATTTAATGATTACTCATAATATTTAGATATTAAATTGGGTTTTGTAGGACTTAGTGTGCTATCTCGTTCCAGTACTAAGGGCTCCAAAACCCAAAATTTGAAATAAAAGAAATCAAGTCATGTCTTCCATTAGCCAGTATTTCCATTTGCTTTATTGTTATTATTATTTTTATCTTATAGGTGCTTTGAAGTGTCTGTTTTATATCAACCAATATTGGCTGATTTTGTTGCGGATTTCTCTTTCAGATCAATTGGGAGGCGACTTGAATACTCCTTTTCTTGTGTGTTTGATGGGGTTAGACTCAAGGAGGAGATGACGACATTGACATAGATAGAACAACCCTATTGGTCAAAAGGTTCCTTGTTCTTTCTTTTCTTCTCCAGGTAACAAACTATAGCAAGGGCATCTTGCATCATCCTTGAAGTGTTATTCTTGAGCAGTTTGTTTATGCTTGATGAACCTTGTTTTTGTCCCCAAGCCTTGCGGTTTATTGATCTCACGTTGCTACTCTACTCTTTCTCGGCCTGATCTAATTTCTCCCTCTCCCAGTCTTCTCCATTTTCTTCAGCATGCCATCAATCACCGATCTCAGAAGCGCATTCATCAATCTCATGCCCGGGTTATTACTCATGGGTTGGGACAAAACACTTTCTTGATAACTAAACTTATTTCTGCATACTCAATTTGCGGTGACCTTAAGGAGTTGAATCTCATATTTGACTTGGCTTCCATTAAGACTGTTTATATTTGGAACTCCTTGATTAGTGGGTATGTTAAGAAGGGTATGTTCCATGGGGCATTTGGTCGTTTTAATGAAATGCAAAAATGCAACATAGTGCCGGATGACTTTACATTATCCATATTGGCAAAAGCATCCAATGAGCTTGGGAATGTGGTTGTTGCGAAATCGATCCATGGCAAGAGTTTACGACTTGGTTTCATTTCAGATATCATCGTTGCTAATTCTCTCATGTCAATGTACTTCAAGTATGGAGAGTGCAAAGAATCATTAAAGCTGTTTAACGAAATGCCTGAAAGAAATTCAGGTTCATGGAATGTACTATTAGCTGGTTATGCCAGCTTTAGTGACTGTTTCTATGTTAAAGAAGCATGGGAAGCTGTTAGAAATATGCAGCTAGATGGAATAAAACCTGATGCCTTCACTATTTCAAGCCTTCTACAGTTTTGTGGCCATCCCAATGGGAAATTGAGTTATGGAAAAGAGCTCCATTGTTATATTGTGAAGAACGAGTTGGATCTTGATTCTGGTTCAAAATTTCATATCGGCTGTGGTTTGATCGAGATGTACTCTAGAGAGAATAACACCATTGCATCTAGATATGTATTTGACCAAATCAAGAGTAGAAATATATATGTTTGGACAGCAATGGTAAGTGGTTATGCACAAAATGAAGATCCAGATAAGGCATTAATTCTTTTCCATGAGATGCAGATGAAAGATGGAATAGTACCAAATAAAGTATCCCTCGTTAGTCTTCTCCCTGCTTGTAGTTTACATGCTGGATTAATGAATGGAAAACAAATCCATGGTTATGCTATCAGAAAAGAATATCACAATGATGTAACTTTGTGTAATGCTTTGATTGATACGTATTCAAAATGTGGTAGCTTGGAGTATGCAAAAAAAGTTTTTGAGTCTGATTCCTTTTGTAAAGATACAATCTCTTGGACTACATTAATTTCAGCTTATGGGTTATACGGACTGGCTGAGAAATCCATAAGATTGTATAATGATATGGTTGAGCGTAGTATCAAGCCAGACCAAATAACTGTACTAGCAGTTTTATCCGCTTGTGGGCGTTCTGGTTTGGTAAATGAAGGTCTCCAACTATACAACACTGCAGTTCAAGAGCACAAAATTGAACCAACCGCTGAGATCTGTGCTGCTGTGGTTTACATGCTGGGCAATAGCGGTGAACTAGAACAAGCATTCAGTTTTATCAGCACAATGATGGTAGAACCCGGTCCAGGTGTCTGGGGAGCTCTTGTTTCTGCCTCTATTAAATACAGGAATAATGAGATGTTAGAATTGGCTTACAGATACCTTGTTGAGTTAGAGCCAGACAATCCATCTAACTTCATTTCACTGTCAAATTTATATGCTTCTGCTAGCAGATGGGATGCGGTAGCTGAGCTTAGAAACACCATGAAGGAAAGAGGTATAAGGAAGACTCCTGGCTGTAGTTGGATTAACATTAATACAAAGACTCATTGTTTTCATATTGCTGATAAAACACATCCAATTTCCAACTTGATTTATGAAGTTCTAGACCATGTTTTTATTGTCATGAAAGAAACCCATTTTTCTGATGATATAGAGTATTTGATCTAATCACTTGGGCATTTTGATTTTAATCTCAGTTTCATTCTATTTTTTATTTATATTTACAATGGTAGAGTACGAATTACACTCAAACACTTATAATTATACCCTTTCTATGAAGGCCATCGCTTTTTAGTTTCTTCTGGAAGGGCCCTCTTGTCCCTTGCCCTTAGGTTGTTATCTTTTGTTATATGAATATACATGTTTGTTATAGAAAAATATTCTAGTTTTTATCTATGAGGATACACTTGAAAAATAAGAGCTCTGAAACTTGAATGAAAACAGAGGTGACTTGATGTCTAAACTAATAAATCCATAATTAAAGTCTGAAACAATGTCTCCTCCTGGTATAATGCAAAATTGTTACGATCTAATTTTTAAATCTCCTGCAAACTTTTAATTAACTTATAGTTAGGAATATCTATAATCTCTTAAAAGCGATTTGAAGGGAGAAACTTTTGATTTTCTCTTGTGCCCCCTTATTTATATTGATGAGTTGCTCTACGTATATGATATATCCTTCTACATATTTTTCTTGCTTCTATTATTTATTGAGCAGAAAATGTGAAAGTTGTGGGAAGAAAATCTGAAGATATGCCATTGCTAGGAGAGATCTCTGTTATTTCAAATCAGCAAGGCATCGATGCTCTTGGGTTGGCCAAATTATCATTGTAATTGCTCTTCCTTCTCTTCTCTTTCTCTCCCCCTCCCCAATTTTCCAATGATGATGGTTATATTTTGTGACAGAGATGTAAGAGTACTTCCGAGCTTAGTCATATGTTATTCTTTTTTATACTAATATTGAATTACTTGTAGACATGATCAATCATTTAAATTCAAAAAAATTTTCCTCATAAAGTTCTGTAGAAGCTGTTCCTTTCCCATTTTATTTTATTCACCTGTCATGCAACATTATTGGTATAGGGGCTAGGAGATATCTAGTGCTACAAAGCACATACATGTACATGCGATACCGACGATTAGTTGATTTTATGGAAGGATTTGATGATTGAAGATGAAGAAAGAAAAATGAATTTATGGTATATTTCTTTTAATTTTAATATATATATTTTTTATTTGGTTGGCTAGTTATTATAATTTTTTTTATGAAATTAAGTTAATTATTGGTTTTATTTCGCTATTACTCTTATCAAACCAATCAATTAAATCAAAATTATCAACTAGTCTTACACTCAAAACAAACATTATGACTTATAATCCTATCTATTTGTGGTTGAACTTTCATGGACCGGGTTTAACTTTAAACACTTAAAACATATGTTGTAACGAATGATATCGAAGATATGAAATTAGGAATAAGGAAGACATAAAAGAATTGAAAGTTATTATCCATATCAACAAAACGTATATTTCTTTTCGATGGCTCAACCGTGAAACTCCAAAATTAGTGATCTTACCTTAGAGTGATTCTATGTTGAGAGGCCTCTTAGGAAATTTTCATGATACATGTGATTGAGGAGAACAGAGTATGTAGAAAAGACACATGTGTGTCAACTTGATGTTGCTCGATCACTAGGGGAATATTTGAGATCAGAGTTGCTAAAATTCCGAATTCTAGGTTTAGGACGTTACATATGTGAAATGATAATTTCAATCTTATATTTAAAAACACTTTTACTCGCTGAGTTTTTTTGTTTTTTCTTTTCTTTTAAATATATGATTGACGGAGTTCAATGGCAAGTCTACGTAAGGGTTTAAGCCCCACTTTCAAATCATCGCTCTTTTGTATTTTTAGTATAAGTTTTTGATACAGGGGAATTTCGACATTTCCTCCGTTTCTTGAAATTTTGAAATTTCCATCAAAATTTCGAAGTTTTTTTTTTTTTCCCTCTCCTTCTCTTCTTTCTTTTACAATTAAACTTGCTCGATGAATATTTTTTTTAAGGTTGATGAACCGATGGTATAATTCACCTAACAATGTATAATTTTCTCTCAAAATTGAATTAACTTAAGTTTTGTTTTTTTTTTTCTTATATGAAGCTTTGGTTTTTCATATAAACCAACATTGAGAAGAATAAGTACATATGTATAATTACTGTCAATTTTATTCAAACATTTTTCTAATGAATTTTGACATCATTTTACCTTCAAAATTGAATTGATAGAAAATGTTAGCTTCTTTTACCATCAAGTTTTCATTTACATAAGCCAAAATTGAGAAAAACAACATATATTTATTATGAACTTCATCTAAACCTTTTTTTTCATTAATTTTCACTTCATTTTACCTCAAAATTTAAATTAAATTGACGTGAGTTTTTCTTCTTTTATCATCCAAAGCTTTTTTTTTTTACTAGAAATCAAAATTGAGAAAAATAATATAATAATTTATATCTATTTTAAACTTTTGTTCAAACCTTTTTCCATTGAATTTTCACATCATTTCACCTCAAAATTGAATCGAGGTAGGTTTTGTTATATGACATCCAAAGATGAAAAAAATAGCATGCTCATTTATATTGAACATGTTGAGAAAATGAGCCTAAGGAAATAGTAATACATAACAAAACTATGATCTATTCTTACGAGATTCTCCATAATTGACCTTTTTTTTTCTCAAGATAAAATAGTTGAAAGTGAAAATTTTGAAACACATATTAACTTACTAACACACTCCCTTGCCAATTAAAATATTCATTTGGACTTTTTCAACAAATTTAATTAAAGGAATAAAACTTCCATATTTAATGAAAATTAGTTTCAAAGCATTCTTTTCTTTTTCTTCGTAAAAACAATTATATATATGATTTTTTTTTAAAAAAAAAGCATATTCCAACCTTAACCTTAATCTTCTTTTAATACCAACCCTAATCTTAATTACTAGTTTGTAAAAAGATAAAGCCATCTCATTCACAAAGACGTCCATATTTCACCATAAAATCTCTACAACAACGACTCTTTTCCCCCCTACTTTATTTTATTTTTAAATGTCAATTTATCATGACTCTATAAAAAAAAAAATTAAAATTAAAGAATCTATTTTTTTAATAATTAAAACTAAATCCAAAATTAAAAATAGAGGAGACTTGTAGTATAACCTAAAGTTATGGATGTTGACATGATCAAAGTTTTTAGATGGAATAATTTTTTTAAAAAAAAAAAAACATTAAAGAAATATAATAATTTTAGAAAAAAATCAACTATTATTGAAATAAATATATAATTATATTAGTGGACAAAAAAGACTATTACTTATTTTTATAGGATCCAAAAATTGGTCATTGGTTTATCCAATTTATGTACCTTCTCTACTTTCTATGACTTTCTTTTTCTTCCCCTTCTTCAGCTTGACAATATAACAACCCTAACTAAATTATGTAACATGTGCTATAATTAATATATACCTTATTATAATCATATCATTAAATTTATTATTATATAAAAAAAGTATTATACTTTAGGTTAAAATATTTTGTCCAATTTTTTGAGCTTGGACCATCCTATATGGAGAAACAACATGTTATCCGAGAGGAAAGTTACGTTCCACTGTGAAGCCAACGATTGTTCGATTTTAATAAATCTTAAATTTAATTTTAGTTGACATTGATTAAATAATAATAATAATAATAATAATATATGAGTATATTTTTAAAATTTATAATAGGGATGGTGTAGATAATGAAAAGTTTTAAGAAAGGAGTATTATTGATGATTAAATATAAGAAATTTCAAAGTAAAAGACTAGAAAATTGGATAGGTGAAAGTAGGAAAGGTAATAGTAGACAAACTTAGGACGGAAAATAAGATTTCAATCTTTACTTTATTATAAACATGATTCAAAAAATATAAAGTTATATGGTTGTATGTAAATGAATTAGCCTATCATTGAGGACTAAGACCTATATATTGAATTTTGAGAAATCCAAAAATAATTAGAATAATATGTTATATTAATTATTCTAAATTTAGTGGAAGAGAGGAAAGTTCCTTGAACTTCATTTTTTGTTATTATTTGTAGAGAGGAATTAAAAAATGAATAAATAAAACATTAAAAACTAAGAAACCCAAAAAGAAAACATTATCTTATTCTAAGAAGTTAAAAAGAGTGGAAGAAAGGAAAGTTCTTTGAACTTTTATTATTAGTTATTATTATTGTTATTATTATATTTGTATAGAAGAATAATATATTTGAAAAAAAGTCTTGAAGTTATAACCTTATGTTTATCTAGAATACACACATTTCATTTGTCTTTATGTACCAAGTTGGTTTAACTATATTTAGTTTTATTTCTCAATGTATTATAGTTTTATTTTCCAATGTGTCAGAGCGTAAGGATTTAAACTTTGAAATTGAGTTGGGTTCATTGGGTTCATGTTAGTAATATATTATAATTTGTTAAAATTATCTTTTTGAAGAAAATTTAAAATTAAAATTTAATTAGATAAATAATTATTTTATTTAGATAAATTTTAAAAAATAATAAATTTTATAAAATATTTACAAATTATAGATAGTGATTGATATGCTATAATGATAGAAGATTATTATTGATAGAATCTAAAATTTTGCTAAGCTGGTAAATATTTTAATTTATTTTGTTATTTTTAAAAATGTCCATTTTATTTATTTATTTTTAGATTTTAAAGGATGAAAATAATACTTAAACCCTAAACCTTCAATGATAAATCAAGGTGATGGAAAAGTTTAGATTTATAAGTGTTGGATATTCAAACTTATTTTAAAAACATGCATGTATTTATGAAAACAACTTTTAATTAAACGATTTAATTTTGTTGTTATTATCATTTTATTTACAATAATTGCAATTTACTCTTCTTTTTTTTTTTTTTGATGTCTAGTAGCTCACCCGAACCATTAACTTGTTGATCGAATTTAAAATGTCTTACTGGCGTGACAATCAACTAATTCAATAACATCCCAACCCAACCTAATTTTTAAAATTTGGGTTAGATAATGAGTGAGTTGGATTGTTCGATTATTTATTTCTTTTCTTTTCTTTTTTAAGTATATTATTTATTAACTTAAAATACTTAAATTTGTCTACAACACATTTTAATAACTAAAATTTCATAAAACTCAAATCTTAAATATCAAAATTCAACTTACCTATTATAAACTTTAAAAAAACCTCATAATAATATATATATGGATTATAATATTTCTAAAATGTAATATATATTTTAATAATATTATAAATTCGATGTTCGGATTGGGATCAACCCATACTTTTAAAAATATAATCTGAACTGATCCAATTCAAAAGAAAAAAACATAAAAAATTCAACCCAACTCAACCTTCACAGTTTGAATTGAATAGTCAGTTTATCAGATTATTTGAACCCTCCAATCCCACAATTATTTCCTATCTAGAAAGCTTTCCACTAACCTTTCTTTTATCTATATTTTGATGATAGGTTTTGAGCTCATCTCAAGCTTGATCACCTCATGTGGCTTTTTATTCTTTTCATTAATGCATGCATTTCTTTTTCGTCGTAGGACATGAATAAGAGTACTATAAATGTGTTAACGTATTTGTGAGATATTCAAATATTTAGAATGATACTTGAGTTTTAGTATATTATTATATTTATAAAAAATTATATTTACGAACTTAAGAAAATGGAAAATTAAAGAGAAAAATATTATATTGCTAATTAAACATGATCCCATAGTTATATATAATGGTCCATGGATACTCCTAAGTAATATGAGTTTTTTTTGTTGAGTTAACAATTAAATTCATTTATGTTAAATTAATTATTGTTAGACTTACATTAGGTAATATATATATACTAACAATTTATAGGTTAAAGGTTCGATTTCTTGATCAACCTCACAAATCCTTAAAAAAAAACATTTATACTACATTGGCTATATAATTATATATATTTATATATAAATAATTTAATTTAGTATAAATAATATATTTTCCATCAATATGTTTAAGTTTAAAATGGACTCATCCCACACATTATATTAAACTAAAAAATGAAGATATATGTATGTGTGTGTGAGGGTGTATGTGGTAACAATAACATTAACATATAATTTTTCACTCAATTATCATTTCAGCTGAGAATTAATAACAGCATGCAATGTTGTGGTAGCTTGTAATTTTTTCATACATGTGTACATTGATAGAGTAGTAGTGATAATTAAATAGATATAATTATGAGATATGATTTGATTTTTGTATGATAATATAGAATATTACACACACACTTTAATTTAATTTAATGTATAAAGTATTATTAAAACATTAATAACTAGTTGAGGTATTACAATAAAATGAAGAAAAGAAGGAAAGAATAGAGGGCAAAAGAATTAACAATCATCCCTAATCCCTAATGACCACCCACAATTTAAGAAGTCAAACTTAAAAGTTCTTCCAAGTACTCAACACCCAAATCCTCAAAAACAACTACACTTTTCTTCTTCTTCTTCATCATCTTCTTCTCCATCTTCTCCACTTCAGCCATCCTCTTCCTCTGTATGGAGTGGCGCCGCTTAAGCGCCAAGACCGGTGAGCTCCCGACCTCCCACCGATACTTCATTTCCCGAAGCGACTCTCGAACAACCTCGATCGGAAAGTTGAGCGTGGCTAACCCTCCTCTCATACAAAATGCGGCTTGGTCATATGCCAACGCAGCCGCCTCGGCGCTATCAAACGTCCCTAACCACACTCTCACCCCTTGTCGTGTCGAATCCCTAATCTCGGCTGCATACTTCCCCCATGGCCGCCTCCGTACCCCTCGGTAAACCCTCTCCTCCTTATGTGATTGATCTTCCTCCACAACGACCTCATCACAAACACTCCCTTCCTCCACCTCCACCTCCACCACCTCCTCCTTAACTTGCAACTCAATCGGAGACGAGCAAGAGCTTGAATCCGAAGACGACATCGTCTCTTCGGCGAAAACCATATCATCAAACAACATATCGTTCAAGTAATTGAAGTCAAATGAAGTCTCTTCCCCGGAAATAAAACTCTGATTGTGATCATTGTTCCACAAGAAATTTTCTTGGTAATTACCAAAGAAATCACTAAGAATTGACATGTTTTGGATAAATGGGGTTTTAGTTTAATGTGATTGTGGGTGGGGGGGTTTTGAGTTTATGACCAAAATTGGAAAGGTGAGAAACCCTTTTTATAAGAGAGAGAGAAGAAAAAGTAAAGGGGGTTGTTATTATTTATAATGATATGTATGAAAAGTTTATAAAATATATACAAAGTTGGTGGTGGTTTATAAAATAGTGGAAGAAGCACAATAAAAAGAAAAAAGGCACGTGGGTCAAAGAATTTTGTTAGAGAGGCTAAGAGAAGGCGGCTAATATTTGGGTCGAGGAATGTGAGATGGTGTGGTGTGGTGTGGTGTGGTATGGTGTGGTATGGTGTGGGGGATCTAAATTCTCAACTGTCAATGTCGTTTTTGCTGACCACTTACACCCTACTTGCCCTTTTCTCTTTAATTAAATAATCCAATCATCCTAAAAACTACATCCATCCAAGTTCAAGTTCAAATTACATGGAATGGATTGGGTTTAGGGTAAGGGCAAATCATAATAAAGAAAAAGATAATACATGTATGTATATTAGGGTGGAGGATCTCATCCTTAACTTTGAGGTTCACGATATATATATATATTTATATATGTTGTTTATGTTAGTCGAAGATATTTTTATATTTTGGAATTTTAATGAAAATAAATATTTTATTCGGTAAATTAATGCTAGTTTTTTAAATAGTACAAGTATATTAGAATTGTGAGTGTTTTGGTGAGAAAGTAACGTTGTTGGGGCTTAAACATAGGACAACTTCAATTAACCTACTTTGATACTATCTTAAATCATCAATTGACCAAAAAACTAAAGTTTACGGGATGAAGGATAAATTTACTATAATATCTAGCAAATACATTTGTACTTTTTTTAAAATTGAAACTTCAAATATTTTATTCTTGTGAAAAATCCAAGACGACTTAAAAAAAAAAAAAAGAGGCAGTCAAAGTTTCTTAATTGCTTAGAGGGACCTAAATTCTTCCTCTCTAATTAACAATGAAGAATGTGATATGAATATGCCAATAGGCCAAAACCCTACTGATGATAGTGATAGGGTTTCAAACAATTGATGTTTAAGTGTATATGGAAGTAGAGCTAGGAGGATAGCATTGATAGCATTTCAAACTACACATTATTCCTAAAATTAATTAATTTTTTTCTGTTGTTTAAACAAAAATGTACTAATAGATGCATTAGAATTTCTCAACTAGATTGACATATTTATATATTTATATATAGCATTCTCGTTATGTTCCAAGATCAAGAATGATGATGCATAATCAAAGGAAGAATATACAAAAAGGTACTGGAAAGGAAGTAGAGGAGCTCAAGTGTAAATATATACAAAGAAAAGAAGGTGTAGAGAAAGGTCGTGTTTCAATTTAAAGCAGTGTGTGTGTGGTAGATCCATCATAGTTTTAAAGAAAAGGTATGGATTTTTTAGTCCATGAAGCAACATTTTGCGATAAATCAGTGGAATAGAGGATTATATAATTGTTGGTTTCCAACCCAAACCATGCACATTTTTCCCTTTCTTAAATATGTTAAATTTTTGGAAGGCAATTTGAAGAAAAGTGGATATTTTCCAACCTCAAAACTTCCCTAACATCAACGAGTCCAATAAAAGCAACTTTCAAATTATATCTTTGATTATGTCAAATAATATTTGGAAGATTCTGATCCTATGTTGCATTCCTAATAACAAATTATCACATGTGTTCACACGAAATTTAAAAAAAAAAACTAATTCGTAGAGTTGAACGGACGTTGAATATAATGTGATGCACTAATTCTTTATCTATTATTTGATATTCTTCTGTTTTCTCTCGATTGAATGCAAGCTAAAATCTAAAAAAAGTTTGTATCTTCAAATGAAACTTCAATCTTCTTCGAGAGTGGTTGGCGTCTTTTGCTTCTTGAGAGAATTCTCAAAATTTTGTCCCTCGTAACTTCTCTATTTATAGAGTTCTTTGATAGGATTTATGACTTGAACTTTGTTGATTCATGGACGAGACACATGAGCTCAAGTATATGGATTTGGATCATATTTAGCATGCATTTGAAGTAAATTAAATTTATTTATTTTTAACTCAATTGAACTTTAACACAAATAAATAATATTTAATTTCACCAAAATAATTAACTTGATCCCACCGTTATGATATGAAAACACGTGACATGATCAAAATTGGCCAATTTATATCTTTCAATTTCAATTTGGGACATGTCAACTTTTAATATAATTAGTCTCTTCAATTATTTGTATTTTTTCCCATTACTTTGGTAATGACGTGACAATTTGTGAATGATACGAAATTATTCTCGTTCAACAATGTATATGTGTTTAGTTTTTGAATCAAACACGTCCTTATCTAGCTAGTATATATATATAGTACCCTAATTTTTTAAACTTTGTGTCCAATCAATCCTTAAATTTCCAAATATGTTTAATATAAATTTATAATCTTTCATCTTTTAAGTTAAACTTTGTGAGTAAGTCCCTAAATTATTTGAAATATTACGTCAGATGAATCAAGTCATTAAAAAATTTCTATATCTAAATATCGTTTCCAACTTCATCATTTAAAATAATTACCCTAAACATCTAAAATCCTCCACCAATTTAAGATTTTTTTTTTTTTTAAGATTCACAGCCCTATTAGAAATATATAAGATTTAAAGATTTAAGATTGTTATATAGACATACAATAACATATCTTAAATTCGTACATCAATTAAGTTAAAAAGAAAAAAACTTGTTATGGTCTATTCTTATATATTGACCGAAGCTTTTGTTTAGGTGTATGCTCAGCCCTGAGTTGAAGGTAACTTTAACTAAAAAGCATAAAAGTGGATGAGTAAAATAAAAATGCTAACCCTTATGTGCAAGTGGGACACAAGTTTTTAAACTCCACATGTTCTTTTAAGCAAAGGTCTTTCCTATGCCAGTTGCAAATTTTGACTCAATTATTTATACCAATTCTCTCTTTTAACTTCTTTAATTTTTCTAATTATTTAACATTTTACCTTTCTAATTTTAAGATATTTTATAAAAAAATCAGTATGCAATTAAAAATTCTAAACTTTTATAGAAAAAGCTTTGAAACCAACAGTACAGTATATGGATGTTGTAGGTGATTGAAGGTGATTGTGGACAAGGATAGATTTCATGCTGTTTAGACTCTTTAAATGAGTTTGTTGTTGTTTCTTTTTTAAGATCAACAAAGTGATTTGATTTAATCTAGATCTAAAAATTCTTTTAAAGAAAAAAAATTAACTTTTATTGTGAACATTTTTTACGAGAAATTCTAAAATCTTATTTTAACCTTCTAAGTTGATTAAAGTTTTATATAAGTTTAACACAAGTTATTAAAGATTAACTTTTCTTTTCTGAATGAGAAACTTTTAACAATTTGATGAAATATTGTGATTGTTAGAACATGAAGAATTAGATAGATGTTGATCTTCTAGTTGGTTTGAATAATTCAACAGTTGTTATCCTTTCATATAGGTTGATGATATTCAATCTTCCATCCAATAAATGTTGAGTTCATATTTTTTTTCTTTCAAAAGGTACATTTTTAATTAGATTTTAATAATTTATGTCATTAAACTGTATTATATATATATACACACACACACATATATAAAAGTTGTTTTTCACACCTTCTAAATTAACAACTGAGTGTATATATTTGAACAAATTTATGTTTTCTTACTTAATGAATTGGAAAATCTGATTTAAAAATAGAAAGTTCCAATTTAAATTTTGTGATAATAGTATAATTTCAAATTTGGTCAACAAAACATGTGCACCATAACATCTCATTCTAGAAATTCCTCAAGAGTGTGTGATTGAGGGAGCCTAAGCTACATCTAATTATTATCCAAACTAAAACTACTCATTAGCATTTTAAATAAATAGAAGTAATAAATTCTATTAATTAATTTCATCTTGAATTAAAGAATCCAAATCCAAGAATATTCAAAACCTTTAAAGAAAAATAAATAACTTTTTTACTTTAAAATTAATTAAAGAAGTAATAATCAAATATACACTACCATAACATAAACATATTAAAACTATATTATAAAGACATTACTTTATGACTTTTAAAACTAAATGTAGTAACAATTAAATCTACTAATTTTATTTTTGTTGTATAGAGTTAATCTAAAATTAAGAATTAAGAATCACAACCTATCAAAAAGGAAATTACTTCTTTACTTTTAAAATTTTGAAGAACTATTATCTACTAATCCACTTCTTTCATGTAAAAAGTCCAAAACCTATCATGGATTTTAAGTTTTCTTTTCTTTTTATGAAATATAAGATACTAATTTTAATCTCTAAACGTACGTATATAAAATTAAGTATTAGTAGATAAACAAATGTAAACAATTATTCAAACTTTGAAAGTTTAGAATAAAATTGATTTCTATGAAAAATGGGAATAAATTATTCTAACCTCAGCCTTTTATGTCTAAAATCATCATTATTTTAGTACTGTTTCTGTCTTTTTGTGAAAAGCAGAAAAAACAAAGAAAAGAAAGAACTGTTTATGTCTTCCAACATTTCTTCTTCTTCATTCAAAACTCTTAATTTTGTTTTTTCTTTTCTCTTTTTTCACACAGATTTTTCTTGAACGTTCAACCACATATATAATAATAAAATTATTAATTAATTAAAGCATTGAATCTATCAATACTTTTATACGCAATATATTTGTTTTTATAATCAAAGCGCATTATACTCACATATTTATTTGAACGTTGGTAACATGAGGCTTGAAATTTTGTTGAGGACTTCTAGTCTACCATATAGAAATTTTGATAATGTCTAACACGTGAGTTATACATTCATATTGACAATATGTCACCACATTAGGATCTCTCTCGACCGGCAATATTGACGTAACACCAACAGTTAATTTGTTTGAAAGAGAGAATACAACTTGTAAAATATAAAGTTGCACATTAAGCACTTAATGTGATGTTTGACATGTGTGTAAAAGCTAAGGAGTTCGAAAGTAGGATTCAAAGTTACTTCTATACCGTGGAACAACAAATAAAGAAAACACAAATTAATTAAATGTAAAGCAATAGCTAGTAGAAAATCGAAACAAAAATCATTAAGAGTGTGTTAACTACATCTACTGACAAAGAGAACGATTTATTATTAAAGTAGAATTCAAAAAATACAACATGTAGTTGTTGTTGTGTCCATAGCTAGGGTTAGATAAAAATTATGTAAATAACAAATACGTAAGAGACTCAAAACATGGCAAAAATGATTTAAACAAAGCATAGATACAACGCTCTCGACGCAAGTAATAATAATGTATTTAATAAAAAATGTATTTTAAATAATTTTAAACCTAATATAATGACATTTACTAATTCAATTAACAAACACTGTATTTTAAATGAATGATTCAATTTAGACATAATCCTCTTGGTATGGGGATTGTTGGACAAAAGACTATGAAATTCAATCACAAATAGATAATATAAGAGCTAGTAGTAATAATAATAATGTTTATTTTGGTAATCTATGGGTTTTATAATTCCATTAAAAAAAATTAACAACTAAAGTGAATAAGAATACAATGGATGGCAGCAATAACTTCTATAGAGAAGAGAGATGGCACACAATTTCATCATACAAAAACAAAATGCATATAAACATATGAAAACAAATTAACAATAGAAACAAAGATAATTATATTTTTAACATATGATATGATATGATGCCAAGACCATTATTAACTATTTTTTTAATTAAAAGAATTAATTAAGAGAATATTCATTACCAATTTGTTTATTTTTATTTTGTCATCAATAGTTTCCTTGTCAACTTGCATATCTTAATTATATCAAGGAATTTCAAGGAGAAAAATAAAAGGGTTCTTCATTTAAGGATTTTTAGTTTTCTATTTTAATTTTTAAACTATAGTTTTTAGATACTAAATGCTTCATTTTTAGATTATATATATATCTTACATGTAAAAGTTTTGTATGTCCAAATAAATAAAGATGTGTGTATGTGATGTGTTGGCCCTTACTTTATTATATTGTTTCTATATATGACCATTCTTGCTTGAAACAAAAAATTTACCCTCTAGATGACATAATTAAATTACATTACATTTATAACTCCTAAAACAATTAACGTTTTGTAAAATTGTTTTCTTGAAAAATACAAAATTACAAATGCGTATACAATGACGATCGGATCATATGATTCACACATGATGAAAAAGATAGGATTAATATCATCTACATAACATTTAAAATATTTGTTAATTATCTAAAACACGTTACCATATCATATAATTAGCTAGGAGAAGTAACAATAACAATAACAACAATCTTGTAAAATAATAATAATATATATAAAATCTACTTGATAAAAATTATGATAAATAATCACTTTTAGGCTTAGATGGAAGCATAATAAAGATTGTGAAAAGTTCATGTTCTCAATTAGGTTAATGTCAATATCTAAATCTTTAATTCTATTTTATAACTTAATTATATTTTACATTTATAATTAGCCCTCGTGATAAATAAATCTTGGGTTTATTGGGGATGGTTCATGTACCAAGATCTCATGTTCCTCAGTCCTAATTAATTCTATCTTTTTCTTTAATGAAAAAGAAAAAGGTTGCAATTAATAATAGTTAGAGAATAATGATTATTATCTTTAATTACTTATTTTAGTATAGTCAAGCAAATCATGTAATCAAGTCAGATTAAATTACGTAGAAGAAAAGAAAGTGATGTACTTTTATGTTTGACAAATGTGTTATTCTTAAAAAGATGGATGCATTTAATCATATGGAGGGCTTTGAGATACATATACATACACATGCATCTAAATACCCAACTTGTTTTAATTTTATTAAAATTAAAACATCAAGTTGAAGTATTAAAAAATGTATTATATGAAATAATGAATATTTAATTTCAAATTATTGTAAACTAATTAATAATTGATTTTCTCCCACTTGTAAAATCAATCTCTTGAATTAAAAAATTCAACTAATTCATAGTGGAAAATGATGTCATATCAAGAAAAATCAAATGAGTCTTCTAATAATTTGTCAATTCTCATGCATTCATTCATTCATCTTCAAGCTTTGCTTGCTTCTTCTTTCTCTTCTCTTATTATTTATCTATTTAATTAATAATTTTTTACTTTACAACTTTCTCAAGCTTTTTTTACTCTTGAAAATTTTCTTAATTTAATTTTTTAATAACTTTTCCATTTTAGGTTAATCTATCATATTTGCCATAAAAGAAAGTTCGAGGAAGATTAGGACTTTTAATTGGTAACTTAAGTTTTGTTTTTTGTTTTCATATTTATTAAAATATATAACAAAATTTCTAAAATCAAGTTTGGTAGTATGAAACAATTTTCATATTTATGTTATAAATTTATTTTATTATTGTTATTTATATGAAATTGATATTTTATTATTGTTCATATAAAAACATACAAATGTAATAAATTATACATTATAATATTTACAAAATAATAATTATACAAAAACAAAATTGAACAGAGAATAAGTTTGTTAATTAATGAGTAATAGTTTATATCCAACTAAACAACGAAAATGTATTTCAAACAACAGATTTTGAAAATTGATTCAAATTAGAATTATAATTTTTCAACTTGCAACTAAATGCATATAATCTGAAAAGATAAACACAACTCCTCTTTTCTAGAACCTTTGTTTTCAAAATTTATGCATTCATATGATCTACCAAACAAAGTTCTCTATATAACTAATGGATAATGATGAGTTTGGTCTTCTTCTTCGTCTCTATTTAGGGTTCTTTTCTTACACATTTTCTGCTGTTGTTTAGTATACCTTGACTCTTGTGAGACTGTTCTTGTTGCTTAATTAACATATACGAAGAAAGAAAAAATAATAATCTATAAACACTTTTTAAAAAGAGTACTAAGCTGATCACTTAATGGTTATCAGAAAATTAAAGTGGTTTATTTTATTTATTTAACTTTGATGTAAAAAGGAAAAGAAAATATCTATGAACACTTTTAAAAAAGAGTAAGCTAATTTAATGATTATCAGAAATTTGAAGTGTATTATTATTATTATTTATATTAGAATTTTGATTTGAGCAAATATTTTGTATGATATTGTTACTATAAATTTTGAAATAGACACTATCATAATATTTAAATAGCATCTCAAAATATTTCTAATTCCATTAGATTTTAATACGTGAGAAAAAAAACCTAATTAAAAACTAATGTCGATGAAACTAATTATTTTTTAAAAAAAGTCAAGGTTTGTCATTCCTTATCATCGTCTTTCTTCTTTTCTCTTCTAGTCTTTTTTATTTTCCTCTTTTGCAATTTTTTTTCTTTCGTCTTTTTCTCTCATTCTACATTTTTTTAAAAAATATTTTCATTTGCTCTTCCTTTTCATATTTTTTTTTGCAATTTTTCTTTTCCTTTCCATCGTCTTTTTCTTTTCTTTTGTAATTTTTAATTTTTTTTCAAATTCTTATTTGGTTCAAGATCGTGTACAAAATATAAAAAGATCGATTTTTTCAAACTGTTATTTGGTTGTTTAACATCGTGTGTCAAATATAAAAGCTCCCGAAAAAAAATCGTTAGGATATTGGATTGCCAAATGAAAACGACCGTGTACAAAAAAATAGCAAAATCTAAATAATGATGTTCCAAATCTAAACAATCGTGTACCAAAAAAATATTTTAAAAAATCGTTGAGGCTTAACTATCCAAATTTAAACGATTGTATGTCAAATCTATATGATCGTGTGTCAAATGTAAATGATTGTGTTCCAAAATTTTTTGAAAAAAAATCGTTTAGATTTGACTATTCAAATTGAAACGATCAAATGTAAGCGATCGCGTGCCAAATCTAAACCACAAAAAAGTATTGAATAAAATAATTTAGATTTGACAACCCAAATTTAAGGATTAAATTAAACGATCGTGTGTTAAATCTAAACGATCGCGTATCAATTTTTTTATAAAAGAATCGTTTAGATTTTGGTAGTAAAATATAAACGGTCGTATAAGAATGAATAGTCAAATCTAAATAATCGTTTTCCAAATAAATTATGCGTGCTAGATGTCAATTAATCAGATACATTTTTTATATTTTCTAATATTGGCCCGAGCTTTTTTCGTTTTTAAAATTGTTGTAAACCTTGCTTTATTATATTTTTGAAAAGACCCCTAGGTTTTTTTGTAATAAACACGAGAAATAAATTACACTAAACCAAATTAGGTTTGGTTTTCTAAATACCAAAACTTAAAAAATATGAGTTCATATATTGTTTATAATTAATTGATAGTCAATACATGATATATTTTCTTATTAATTTTTTCAATTTTCATAAAAGAAAAAAAAGTTATTGAAATATCCAACTTAATCTTTCCTATAAATATATAATATCATGCATTGTGAATAGATTTATAACAATGTTTTTAAGAAAAAAGTGATTTTATTTCTTTTGTGTGAAGACGATTGATTCAAGGTAAATTTCAATCTTTAACTTTAATTGTTACGTTTATTTTTCTATTACTTTTTATTTTGAAAAACTATATTTTGAAATTTTTAGATTACAAGTTAAGAATTATAATCATTTGTTTAAGTTTCAATTTAAACTACTCCTAAACTCTTGACAATTTATTGATACAAAATCTGAAACATATTAGAAATATGCTCATACATGTTTTTAGAACTTTCATAAATTAGTTTGAGTTTTCCAAATATAAGAACTATTTTAAAGTACAAACGCAAGCATCCAACTCTCTAATTATCCAATCTTTTAAACAATAATAATTATAATTTATTAACGGTTTTATTTTGTATCTCTCAAGAATGATTTTTTTATAGCACACACAAATTAATAATATCAAGTATGTATGATGATCTTGAAGTAAGATGTTCAACCCCACATCCTACGTATTGTCAAAAAAAAATGAAATGAAATTTCAATTTTCTTGAATGAATTAAAAATTTATAGTTGAAGATATATTTATTTGAAATACTTGAAAACTTTCATAAATTTGTTGGGTTTAGATTAAAAGAATAAAACAAATTTTGTTTCTAAAAGCTAAAAGTTTGATTCTCTTCAAAATTGTTACAGTAAAAAACTTATGATAACACCAACATGAGCTTAACTCAACTGACACATGTATGTTTATGTGGACAATAAGTCTCGGGTTCAAATCACGATGCACATCAATATTTATATTTGTGAGTCTAATTTAGTGATTCATATGAAGGAAGAAGGGATCAATTATTAATATATTTTTTTTAAATCTTTTAAATTTAGAGATTCAAGAAATGGTGTGAAGTTCATGGGCTAAATTATGTTTTTTAGGTTAGTTAACTATATGATAAGTATAGCTAGTTAGAAATTGAGCACTTCTAAAGATTTAGTCAATTATATTCATTATGAGCATGAAATTGCAATGGCTGAAGTTAGAGGATCTTTTGAAGACTCATACAAGATGTTGCCAGGATTTACGTATATGTTGAATTTCAACAACCCAGGTATGTTTCTAATGTATACCTTTACACAAACAATATATACCTACTATGTCACGTACTACACATTATTCGTTGTATCAATATATCCAATTCTGATGTCCAATGTTATATTATTGAATACAAGGTTGATGGCAAATGTAACTATATGATAACATAAAAAATGTATAGATATTTTTTATGGGCTTCTAATAGTATATATAAGCCTAAATAGGGGTGCCTATTTATATCTTGGATCCAACAGTGCAATATTTTTCACAAAAGTCCTAATGGGCTACAAAATTATAAAAATGTTGAGCCCAAATTTCAAAACTACACATATTTAATAATCATATTTAGGCTTATATATACTATTAGAAGCCCATAAAAAATATCTACACATTTTTCTTGTCTTATGTAGTCCTTTGACTACTTTTTATTGTCATCTATAAATATATCTATTTTAAATTAGAAAATTTTTAAAAATAACAAATTTTACAAAATATTTATAACCTATAACAAATTTTTTTAATTCTATCACTAATAGCCACCGATATTCTATAGTGTTAGAATCTAACGTTATCTTCAACGATAGAATCCAAAATTTTGTTATAATTTGTAAATATTTTAATTTATTTTGCTATTTTTAAAATGCCCATTTAAAATTAAAAAGAAAAATAATATATAGCCACGACCCGATCCAAATTTTAAGGGTTGGGTTGGAAACTTTATTTGGGTCTTTCGGATTGTCACCCTAACCAACATAAACTTTTGATTAGTCCAAAAAATACCCTCAACCCAACTCAACCAATCCAACTCACGTATACCTTGGTAACAATTTACTACCCAAACTTTACTTTGTAATAATTTAGTTCTTGTACTATAAAATTTGTAACTATTTATCCTGTTTTTAGTTTGGGTTCAACGCTTTCATAGAACCTATACTGCCTCACACTTGGAACGATTTCAAAGCCATTTCATTGCTTAAAAGACATGAACACCCCTCAGATCTGAGCAGTAAACAAAAGTTTTGGTGTAAAAGAATTAATATACCTCATAGAAATTTTATGCACAATACATGTTCGATATGTGTCACATTTCTAATAGGAACACACTAGCCAACCTAAAAGGTTAAAAGCACACCATAGTTATAGATCACCCAGAACATCAGCATGATGCTATTGAAAAATGTTAAAAGCACACCATAGTTACAGATCACCCAGAACATCAGCATGATGCTATCCGTGATCATAATTTATTTGAAAGAAGATGATGTTGTCCAAGTAATGCCTTGTACAAAATAAAATAATAATACACCCCACAGACATGGAGGAGGTTCTTAGATTTTCCCATATTTTGTCCTTTTACCTTTATAATCTATTAAACAAAGCCCTCCATTGAATTCAACACCTTACCAAAGCAGGTCAAAGCTCTCTTCCCAATCTTTTTGTATAACAGAGAGAGGGAGAGAGAGAAGAGAACAGAGTATTTGTAAATTTGGATAAGTACACACAAATATTTGGTTTGACACAACAGAGACCATCATGCTCATGCATGAATCTATATATCTTATGTTTTAGTCTAACAAAGATTTTCATAATTTCAAAACCCCAAAAACCATTCTTTATAAATTACCCATTAAAATAATAAAATCTTACGGAGTTAAAACAAAACCTCCTTCTGCATAGTTCATTCCTGACGGCTAAAAATCATCTTCCCAGAAATTTCCCTCACCATATACGACAATTTCAACCTTCAAACATGGCTGACTTGATTTCTAGTATATTCAATTTGGATATAAATACAACAGATTTACATTACCTCGTTAGCCGTTCTCCAAATTTGAAATATAAACTTCTTTTTTCTTCTGCTGTAGTAGTAGTGCTCTGTTTCACAGTGTTAATAAATTAGAACTAAAAAGGAAAAGAAAAGAAAACGAAAAAGAAGAAGAAAAATGGAAGGAAAGAGAACTGGAAATGAAGGAAAGAGATCGACAAATGAAAGTCGTTACCGAGGGATAAGGCGACGGCCATGGGGGAAATTCGCGGCGGAGATTCGAGATCCATCGAGGAATGGTGCTCGGTTGTGGTTAGGGACGTTTGATACGGCGGAAGAAGCAGCGAGGGCGTACGATCAAGCGGCGTATGCGTTCAGAGGGCATTTGGCGATATTGAATTTTCCGAATGAGTACCAAAGTGGAAACCCTAATTTTGGGGCGGGGTATGGTTCTTCTGCGGCGTCTGGTTCTTCATCAACGACGACGATATCTTTTGGGGGAAATTACTCCGGCAACAATGCGAGCCGTGGATCGGGGGAAGTGATCGAGTTTGAGTATTTGGACAATGAGCTCTTGGAGGAGCTTTTGCAATCGGAAGGAGAAGGGTATAATCGGAAGAATTGAGGAAAATATTTGTGCAACCCCAATATATTATTTTATTTTTCCTAAAATGGAAAAGGAAAATTTATTTTGGGGATTTCAATTTTATAATGTTGGATTAATTTGATTTCGTTTTTACGGTTCTTGTAAATTTGTTGTACTACTAAAAACAAATATTGTTATTTGTTTGAAATAGTTAAAGAAAAATTATGTTCTTTTCTTAGTTGACTCAATTGCATTTGTTTCTAATGAACATCAAAACTATATTTATGATTTAACTTGCTTGGTTAATACATACTCATATATCCCGACTTGAAATGACGTATTCAATTAGGACAAGTTATAAGGAGTAGACGTGAAGAGAATTGAGTTGTTAACTTAAACTCTACTAATTGTTATGAAGTTTGAACCAAACAATTTGTAGGTTCATGTTTATTAACTTTTTACGTTGTAGCTTTTACGACTAAATAATTTTATTCTTTGCTTAGCTTCAAACACGTACTCCTTTAGATAATGAGTGAAGTAGTAAAATTTAGCTCTGATCATGGAACCATTGCATAAGAAGTTGGTGTTTTTTTTAAAAAAGTTTACTTTTCACTAACCTACGTGAAATCAAAATTTAAATTTGAGATTGTAAAATGTTGAGAAAAATAAAGATGTTGAGGCTTATTTTCTAAAAAGAAAAATTAAATATATTTATTATAACACAAAGTAAAAAAAGAAAAAGAAAAAGTTACTCATGAAGAAGAATTCCAATATTTAATATATAATTAACTTTTTAGAAATACAAATCAATTTATTATATGATAATATGATATGAAAATGTTGCCTAGTATACTATTGAGTGGATGATTTAAATTTAAAATGTTGAACTAAAAAGAAGTGTTTGAAAAAGTCGGATATGGATAAAGTTGATGTTGAAATCTTAATACAATAAGATAAATGTCTCTCATTTAATTTACTAAAAAGTAGACGATAAAATTAAAATCAATCCAAACTTTCTTTTAACTATATATTTTCATATTCTTAGAATTCTTTCATATGAATGTAGGCAATTAGTGAATGTATAGATGGAAACATGAGAGTATAAAATAAAAGTGAAACGGTACTATTGTCAAACATTATATTTCATCCAAATTCGACAACGACAAAAAGCGTGAGAATAAAATACAAGAAAATAATCACTAACATAGACATAATATAAATAATAAAGCACATTTTGAATGTAGATGGGGATTTTTTTTTTTATTTATAGAATTTCTATTTAATGACTACATTTTGAAATATTTATGAAAATTCAGCTTTTGAAATAATAGTAATAATAATAATAATAATAATAAACATTCCATTTTTTAAATTTCTTTTGATACTACAACAAACCCATTTTGAAAAAGAATTGTTATAAAACCATCACTACACACAAACTCAAACCTCAACCATATAAATAAGTAATTAACCTATTTATGTAGAACCAGAATTGAATGATGATGTGGAGCATAGAACATAGAAACATAAGCAATCATTTGAGAGGAGGGGATGCATCATGCATGCCTTGTGGTGCGGTGGTGCTTAAAATTCTCTATTACTTTTTCAATAAAAAAGGACGCACAAATTGACCAACCACCACCAATTATATCTAATAAACCCCAAAACGAAAGAAAAAGAAAAGGACCCTTTCTTGAATAATTCTTCCCTCTTGACTAAACAAAAGTAGTGAAGAGACACATTTGGACATGAATCTATCTCAATACTTTTTTTGTTTTTCCTTTTACTTTTTCTTTCTTTCCAACCAGAGCTGGACATGCTTTCATCAAACTATACATACCATCAATTCTACCATGGGATCGAAAAAGATTGTGATGTTTTAAATACACAACTCATAAATCAGAGAGGTCGTAAGTTTAAGTTTTGGATAAATGTTAAATTGGTGATCTTCATTATAATTAGATTTTTATGAAATAAAAAAATCAATTTTATTTACTCGATTTTTATCTCTATTGCAATTTAAAACCTTTGTTTGCATTAGTTCACTATTTACGACGTAAGCACGTTCGAAAAATATTCATATATTCATTAGTTTTAATGTAAATGGAGTTTAGCTAATATATCAACTAATTGTTGAATACATTTGCAAAAGTAGTAGGAAGCAGACAAATTTATTTGTAATTATTTCAATACTTGCAATTATTTGATGGGAATGACAAAATGAGATTTTATGAAAAAAAAAAATCAAGAAATTAATAAAAAAAAAAGATTATTTTCTCTAGTTTGTAAAGTATATGTAGCTTTAGTTATTCGAAAGGTAACTAAAAGTATTTTTTTTGTTTAAATATTATTTTTTCATAATTAAATATTGTTTAAAATTTGTTAATTTAGGGTAATTATAAGAAAACTTATTGTAAATGAAAATCTATTTCCAAATCAATAAAACTCAAAACGTATCGGTAGTTAACCTTAAACGTCAAAAATGATAAATAACATATCCAAAACATACACTTTATTAATAACAGGTGTTCTATAAGAATATACAGTTACAACACTTTGACCAAACATAATTAACAACACTCTTAAACACCTGGTGGCTTTCTCAATTCACTGCAAGCCTTTTAACCTTCTTCTCTACTTGACCTAAAAGTCTGTTCCTAGAAGGTGAAACTTTTAAAACATAAGTCTAATTAAAAGATTTAGTGAGGTTTTATGAAAATCTTTTGCAATACATTTTCATAATCATTTCACAAAAGTAATATCAAATGATTTAAACACATCAACAAATCATTTCATTTTGCACAAATCTTTCTTTATGCTTAACAAATTATTTTGCAACAATTTCATTTCACCAAGGATCCTGAATCACTCTCTATGCTAGGTTATGTAACTTCACGTTTAGACTATTGAATCATCAACATTCGAGAGTATCCTGATCTGTCCTTGTTGCTCATGCCGCTAAGCATTATATGCTTCTTTCAACGCATAAGACAACTTCATCACCACGTAGTCCCGTACACTCATGATGGCCTTTAACTCTCTTTATGAGCACATAAAAGTTAGCTTATTCAAAGGAAGTAACTAATGATTTGCAAACTATATCATAAACATTAAGATCAAATCATGCTTTGAACATCATAACTCTTTTTCATATATACCTCTTTTAGAAATCATTTTGAATCAAAATCATTAACTCAAATCAGTAGAGATTTATATGGAAACATTTGACATAAAATATTAAGGAAAACACTCACAAAACTTTGAAAGAAAAGCACTCACCATATTTCACCAAAGATCCTCCTCTTCATTCTCTTTTTTCGGAGCCTTCTCGTGTAACAAATTGTAGCACTTAACACTTGATTTTTCCTCGTCTTGCCAAAGCAAAACAGTAGCATTTAGCTCTTCTTTTTTTTTTTTTAATAAAATCTTTTGTGCTTACTTAATGACCAAGTCCTCTTTATAGAACCCTTAAACTAACTTAGTCATGCATGAACTCTTTTCAGTTCACCAGCTCCTACTTAAAACTTTACACGTGTAAATTTAATATTTAACCTAGCCATGCTTAAATCCATAATCTCACATGTTAACCCCTATCAAATAAGATTTGACATTTTCTTCGTCGGACCTTTCTTCTCAGAACTCCATACCGCGAATAACTTCAACCACTTAACATTTCTCGTGTAAAACTTAAAAAAAAAAAAATACACATCCCATATTCGACAAAGGGTAAAATAAAAAATTACAAAAAGTTCTATAAGAACAAAATGAATAATATCTATAAAATTTCACTTATACCTCCTAAACCCTAAACCCTAAACGATCGTATTAATTTATTTACCCTAACATATTTGGAAAAGTAGGAAGAAGAGAATTTGAATTAGTATATAGAGAGATTCAATCCCACTATGCAATTTTCCATTTGAAAGATTATATATTATTCTCCTTTAAGTTGCAAATTGATGATACAATTGCGTAAAAAAAGCACAAAAGTAATTCAAACGTTCTTCAACTTTTTAACTAAAACCATACACCTTAACTAATACAATTGCCCACACTAAAAGAATAATAATTGAGCCTCTCAATTTTGGCCACAAATTGTCGTTTCCTATTGTAAGAAAGAAGAATGTCATTTTCTTTCAAAAAGTATCCAAATCACCACACCCACACCCACACACGTCCTTTCCTTTTATTGAATATCTAGAAACTCTCCCAAAAATATATACATTTTATTTTTCTAGAAATCATTGAAAATGACAAAATTGTATAAGATATTCACAAAATATAATTTTCTTTTTACTATATTTGAAAATGTCCATATTATTAAGTTTCATCCGATTATTTGTAAGAGAAAAAAAAAAGATTATTAGAGAAAAATAGCATGGGCAAGTTGAAGTAGCAAAATAGGATTTATAGATGCAAATTTAAAAAAGAAAAAGAAAGTTTTGGTCTTCCAATTGAAAATATAATCCATATATATATATATATATATAAAAGAGTCAATAGAAGAAAAAAAAAAAGTAATTTAATAAATGATTTAAAATTAATAACAAGAAGATTCTAAGGTAAGATAAAACCTTAACCAATCCACATAATTAAATATGATAGATATGTTTGGATTGTAGGTCCTTATCATGTTAGAAATTTAAAGAGTTCTTAATTATTCTAGTGCTTTATCTCCTCATTGTTTCCTCATCCTCACGTGTGGTACGTCCCTATTTGAATTATATATACTTAGACTTTATTTAATTTTATCGTGATTAATTCTCATGAAGGAACAATCAATTCCTTTATATATATATATATATATATTATATCAATTTTAGTTAATTATGTATTTTAAATGTGTAGTTTTAGTTTCTATAGGTTGAATTATATTGTACAAGGTTATGCTACTTCAACTTGATCAAGCTAGATTGTTGATGGTATACAAGGTTAATTACGGATTTTCATACTTTTGGTGAGAACAATTTATATTTTAATTTTTAATTAAAGTAATAAAAATTATATATTAAATCATGGTTAATTTTCGTAAATACAACCAAATATCGAAATATTTACGTTCGTGTAATAAAATAAAAAAAATACATACAGTCGATTATTTTTTAAAAAGTATTACAGGTTTGTCCTTGTCGCTTTTGAATTTCGCGTGACTCTCATTTGTTCCTTCTTTCTTTTTTTTCCATCTTCTTTATTCTCTTCTTCTTTGCATTTTTCTAAAATCATAATATTTGTTTTAAATCAATTATCAGTTTTGTATTTTTTTTTCAAAGTGCTATTTGGTTCCGATCGTGTACCAAAATCTTTTATATTTGGTACACGATCTTGAACAAGAATTATATCATGTAACAAATCTAATCGGTCTTGGTACATGATCGTGTAAGATCTTGGTACACAATCTTAAAACAAGATTGTTTAGATTTGGTATGTGATCGTATATCATTTCTTACACTATCACATATCTATGATCGTTAAGAGGAAGAATTACGCGTGCATAAGGCTAATTAATCGCGTGTTGACTGAGACATTTTTGATATTTTTTATTGTGGGGTTGTGAACTTTTTTTCGTTTTTGAAATTTTTTTATACCGTGTAAATATTTTGTCGGTTTGTTATGTTTTTTAAAAAATTTGTTAAACAATAATAAAAAAATGTTATTTTTTAAAAATGAAATTAGGAAGTATTATTTTAAGAATAAGTAAAATGTTTCTAGTACACTACATCTAACCCAATCTATATAATTATTCTGTACATTTCATGAAAATACTTTTTTTTGGAATAAGCAAAATGTGAAAAGAAATATATAGAAACTCTTTTATACAATATCATACAAATATTAATTATTTATTTAATTATACATAGCTTGCTATTCAACTTTCAATGATGCAATAGATGACTTGTTTAGTGTTTAATTCAATCTTTTTTCTTAATGCTAATTAATTGGTTTCATACACACTAAGTCAAATTTCACTCATTTCATTTATCATTCTAATTTCGAGCTTGTAATGTTTGACTATTTTTATTTTTTTTTTCTTTTCAAATTTGGTCTCTCGTGAAAGGGATGTTTTCAAATATAACACAATTTATTTACGAATATCGTAAAACCTCACAATATTAATTTAGTCTAAGTAAAGTGTTGAAAAAAAAAAGTAATCCATTCATCCATCATGCTCCATGCATGCACATCGTAAAAAAATCGATTCCTTATGCATAAACTTGAACATTATATTAAATAATGAATGTCAAAATCTTTGAACTAGATGATTTTCACAAATTAAATTTAGTTACAGAATAACATACATTGATCCATGTATGATCTTTTGAAGGATTGTGTTTCTCTCACTTGACCTTCAATTCCTAGGGTTTTATTTCAAGACACCACTCATCATAGTGTTTAATTTGAGCATTATTTTTTTTATCTAATAAACCTAATAAAATAATTACCATCGAAGGAGATAAAATAACATATAATGCATATGGGCCACAATAATAATAGTAAATCGAAACCACAAAATTTTATTTATTTGAGTAGTAGCCTACCAAGTAGAATGAAAGAATTGGTAGGCCATAACAACTTTGTTGAAGTTTTTCTTGGACCAGTATGGCAGCCCTAGAAGGGTGAATAAGGTTTAATTAAACTTATTTTTTAGTAAATATGTCCAAATTAAACTAGTTAGATAATTTTTAAATTATTATTTTTTTAGCTAATTTAGGTTAAATGACAAAATTGGTAAAAAAGTATGTAATAAACTATACAATCAATCTCAATCAACAATAATATGCAACTAAAATTAAATGCAAAAGTAATTAGAAAAGAATTAAACAAATTAAGAAGACATGACAAATTTTACGGTGGTTTAGTCAAACTGACTTACCTTCACTTTCCTAAGCACTTATTAGGATTTTGATTGAAAACCTTGTTTGACTCTTTCCATGTGGATTAGAGTCAAATTGCTATTGACTTCTTTTTCGAGTTCAAAAGTAAACTCAATCCTTTTCACAAGTTAGAATCTAATTGTCATAAAATGTCGAAGCTTTAAAGCTGCACAAAAGAAAAGTACTCTTTAAAAAAAGTGAGTATACAATTTTAAGCTCACAATACAACAAGAATTCTCTAAACGACAAGATGAAAATTAAAAAAACAAAATTGGGAGCTTTAAAGAATGAAAATTGAAAGGTTGTTATTCAAACAAAGATAATAGTATAATAATTCATTTTCTTTTTAAAGCCAATAGAAAAACAAAAACAAAATTCACATGTTACATCTTATTCGAAGCAACTTTCTTTACTTGATTCAATTTGATTATTTGGCCGCCACATCACTATCTCTGTATTTCTTCGATAAGCTTCTTGTAACAATATTTTTTTTGTTTGAACTTCGATTTGGATGATTCAAGAGATGTTAGAATCATTGTTCGAAGCTGTACGTAATAGAGTATTCAAAATATACAATTATCAATAAAAATTAGATTCGTTATATCATCAAAAGATTAATTAATTAATTAAATTAGTTAATTTGAGATTAAGGACCAGAAAGCCAACAATTTTGGTTCTAAGTTCTCCATCGATATTTCTCACTCTCCAATTCCTAATTCTCATACTATTTCCATTTCTTCGAACAATTCCTTGCTATATAGTCTCTCCTTTCTCCACTTTCTCTCTTCAACAGTACACTTGAGCTTTGCTAATCTATGACAACTATCTTCAACTCACTTCCGAAGGTGAACATGATAGACAAAAAAAATCAAGCTAACCAACCAAAACATATCAAACGAAAGACGATTCATATGATTGTGGTCCTTTATGATTGTGGTCGATTTGATAATTACGAAACTAACTTTGGTGGCAATTTAGTAGAAAAACCGACCATGACCGGTCGAGGCTCACCCCTAATTGCCTATAACCATCTCAGATATTAGACCATATGTAAAACCGTTTTAAAAAACAAGTTTAATAAATTGGAGGAAAAAAATACTATTTTGAAATAGGTATGTTTGGTCCATACCTCTTCAAAACATATCTGTTTAGTTCAATGATCTTTTAGGGCTGGTGGGATTGATTTTTGAGTTTTTAAAGAATATACGTTTTTATCTCTAAAGTTATTAAATAATTACATAACATAACAATACATTTAAAATAATAGAAAGATTTTTTTTTGTAGGATATTTTAAACCTAATTTTTTTTTGTTTCTATAAGAAAAAAAAAACTAATGAATTAAGTGCACACTAAACATGACTTTCTAATTGTTTTAAATATGTTTATGTGTAAAAAAATAGTGTTTAAAACACTTTTTAAATAAAATTTAGAGAGAATATTTTTAAAATTTTGAGACTACACAAGTATTCAACTCACCTGCTAAAAAGGAGTTTTTTTTTTATTTTTTTTGTAAAATTGTTGGTAGATTTTGTGATGCAAATACATATATTTCTATATAGTTTTTAATGATTTTTTTGAAAGGTAGTTTAAAATTAAACCATTAAATTAGAATTGCACTTAAAGAATAAAACTTCGATAAAAATACTATTATATGTTTGTTAAAATTAAAACTTCTATAATACAATACAAATTTAAATTATATAATATTGTAAATGGAAATTATATAAATTTTACCATGAAAAACATTTTCATAACTAAATTAATAATTGTTGGCATTTAACCAAATTTTAATAAATAAATTATTAAATTGTTACTAATTTTTAAAACATATATTAGAAAACTTTTAAATCACAAATTGGTATTCTAACCTAAATGACAAGAAGTTTTTAATGATTAATTATATTTAAAGGTTAGACGAATTTTAAAACTTGAAAATATCAAAGAGAGAGAAAAGAAAAAGAAAAAACATATAGCGAAAGTCCCTTTCCAATAAAACGTCGGCGTTTTCGGCAATCTTCGAGGGTTCGTTCCTCAAAAGGGTTTTGCAGAGGTTTACGCTGCAAATGTGCAGCAGACTGTTCGATTTCAATTCCACGATGAGAAGAAACGCTTCAATTTCCCTTCTTCCTTACTTCAATCGTCTCAATCTCCGCTCACTTTCATCCCTCATTTCCCCAAATTCGATTTCTAATCTCCCTTCAAATTCTTCCCCTGTTTCAACTCCCAATCTCAAGCCCTGCACCATAAACAATGGATTGTTCTTCAAGTTCACTCGATTTCAAGCAAACCCATCTCGAAATTTGGATACCCTTGTGGAGAAACGGCCTGAAATTTCCTCAAGACAGCGAAAACTCAAGGACAAATCCGTGCTTGAGGAGTCTTTTGAGTCTGCTGAGACTGTTGATGAAATGTTCAAGGCCTTTAAAGAAATGGAATCCGCTTTTGAAGAGAAGGATCTCGGATTGGCTTCCTTGAAAATTGCTCTGAAACTTGACCGAGAAGGTGAGGATCCTGAACAGGTTTTGTTGTATGCTGATAGAGCTTTAAAAGCTTTGGATAAAGATGATAATAGGAATCCTTCTTTACCTGTTGCTATGACTTTACAATTGATTGGTTCTGTTAATTATAGTTTGAAGAGGTTTAGTGACAGTTTGGGGTACTTGAATAGGGCTAATAGAATTCTGGGTCAGTTAGAGGAGAAGGGTTATAGTGCTGAGGATATTAGGCCAGTACTTCATGCTGTGCTACTTGAGTTGGCAAATGTTAAAACTGCAATGGGGAGAAGAGAGGAAGCGCTATCTAATCTCAGGAAGTGTTTAGAGATTAAGGAGTTGATGTTGGAAAAGGATAGTAGAGAATTAGGGACGGCGAATCGTGATTTGGCCGAAGCTTATGTTGCTATATTGAACTTTAAGGATGCTCTTCCCTTTTGTATGAAGGGATTGGAGATACATAAGAAGGAGTTGGGCAATAATTCAGTTGAAGTTGCTCATGATAGGAGGCTTCTTGGGGTGATTTATAGTGGGCTGGAAGAATATCAAAAGGCATTGGAGCAGAATGAATTGTCTCGGAAGGTTTTGAAGAACTGGGGCCTTAATTCTGATTTGCTTCGTGCAGAAACCGATGCTGCTAATATGCAAATTGCACTTGGTAGGTACGACGAGGCCATTAATACTCTTAAGGATGTTGCTCAGCATACAGATAAAGACAGTGAACTTCGGGGAGTTGTGTTTTTCTCAATGGGAAAAGTGTTGTGTAATCAGGAAAAGTTTACTGATGCAAAGAGATGTTTGGAGATTGCTAGTGGAATTTTCGACAAGAGAGAAGGAACTTCTCCTGTGGAAGCTGCTGAGGCGTATTCAGAGATATCAATGCAGTATGAGACAATGAATGAGTTTGACACTGCAATTTCTTTATTAAAAAAATCTCTAGCTTTGCTTGAGAAGCTTCCACAAGAGCAGCACTCGGAGGGTAGTGTTTCAGCTAGATTAGGGTGGTTGCTACTGTTGACTGGTAAGGTTCAAGAAGCTATTCCATACTTGGAGGGCGCAGCAGAGACTTTAAAAGAGAGTTTTGGATCCAATCATTTTGGAGTTGGATATATATACAATAATCTTGGAGCTGCGTATTTGGAACTCGAGAGACCTCAATCGGCTGCACAAATGTTTGCAGTGGCGAAAGACATTATGGACGTATCACTTGGCCCCCATCATGCAGATTCAATTGAAGCCTGTCACAATCTTTCAAAGGCATATGGTGCAATGGGAAGGTATGGTTACTTTCAAGCGTCATTTTTTTCCTCCATCGCTGGTAATGTAGTTACATTCTTTACAACGTACAATGTTTTGCTTATTATTCATTGAAATATCTATTGGGGGAGTTGGGTTTTATTAGTGATATTGAGACACAGAACCATATAGATTGAGATCAGAATGTTTTGTTTTGAATGGCAGAGTAGGAAATTGATTCATATAATATGTCTGATGTCAAAACTGTTCATTTCCTTTTGGAGATATATTTAACTTCATCATGTATGATAAATTCACTTGCCAATGTTTGTTCTTAAAACCAAATGTGGCATGTTTTATACACTTGCCCCATTCTGCTTAGGTTAACTGTACTTTTACGGTTGTGGAAGAACTAGTGGTTAATTGGATACACAAAAATGTCAAGGAGACCTTGATGGGACTCTAACCAATTATGGGATGACCCAAACTAATGGGTTCATCTTGGACTGGAATTTCCTTTGAGTCACTTGACAGGAATGATAAAGTATCATTAGTATTTTAGAATAGGAATACTACAGGGCAGAAAGCTTTTGCCGGTCTTGTTAAAAAAAGTGAGTATGGTGAATATTGATAAGTCTGTATTTTATAGCTATCCTTATATGGGAATATCTAAGTTGTGTACGGAGATGAATGCTTGTAGACCTAACTTGATACTGCAAGTTCTTCCTATGGGCTGAGTTGATTTTGAAATTTGATCACTTTGTCCTTCTTAACTATCAATCTGTCCTGAATGTATAATACTATGTTCATTTCAGTCCTGCATCTTTCTTATTGCCTTTGCTATCTAAATCATTTATTATTGAATGATGCCAATACTGCAGAACTTAAAACTATTCTATTCTACCAACATCGTAATGAAAGCCTTTGTTTCTGTATCCATGGATCACAGCAGCAATTTGGCAGTGATGACCACTCATGAACTCATTACTTTACTGATCTTTTCTGTGTGTTGGTGCAGTTATGCCCTTGCAATTGAATTCCAGGAGCAAGTGGTTGATGCTTGGGACAGCCATGGCTCGAGTGCCGAAGACGAACTTAGAGAAGCCCGACGAACGCTAGAACAATTGAAGAGGAAAGCTCGAGGTACATCCAAATTTGAGCACTCAACAAAGGCCTTGCCCCTCCCTCAATCCTCAACTTCTTCCAAAACTCTGCAGCCCGATCTCCCTACCCGTCAGCAACATCAATAACCACAACTTGGTCATCTGATAATATGCCATTTTACGACTTAAGATAATTGATATATCAGATCACACTCGTTGGTAAGTCATCCTACAAGAACTGATATTTTTAGGGAAAATATTTTCCTTTAAAAACTTGGTCATCTTGTGCATCGCCTGAATATCCTTGAAAAATATACGAGACTCCAAGTTTTGCTTGCATAGTATATCCATCCTGCTGGGAAACATATTCATTGGAAGCTATATGCTCAGGAAAGAGACGGCTGCAGTAGCCCGTAGAGTTATCGAACCTAACGGCTGTGTTTTCTGAGAACTTTGCATGATTCTCATAACTCATCTTGCAAAAAAGTTCATAGATGTTTATTTAGACTTGTCTTTCAGACTTATGTGTATGTAAATGAGTTTGTAATTTTGGTTTTAGTTGCAAAACTCTAATGTAAGAAAGAAAGTTTATGGGTTGCCTTGAGTTTGGTTTTAAAGAGAAACATCTCATTTTGTTCTTGTGTTTTTTCTAATTTTATTACTATTATCTATTCAATTGGCTTTGATTTGGCTGCAAAATGTTCAACATTAGTAATAATTATTGGGTTAAAATTTTATACTGGACCTGTTTGTTTTAAGAAGTTTTGAAAAAAATTTAGACAATGAACTCTTTAACATAATGATAGTGGTGTCCTAGATTTATTATATTAATTAATTGTTAAATAATTAATAAATTGTAATTTATTCTATAAACACAATAAACTATTTTTTGATACTTTTAAAAATTCATTTTGAGGCTAAAATAAAATAAGATTTAAACCTAATTTTTATCGAGTTTGAAAAAATTTTCTTTTAAATTTGAATTGGGCAAATGATCTCTAGAGATACAATGCTTAGAATACCTTCCATATTACTACTAAGGATGACATCTTATATTTTTTTCCTTAAGAAATCTCTGATCGCCAACTACCTATATGAATTTCCTCAACACTTGTTCGAAACACATCAATGATTCACGGTCTTACACTAGCAAACAAAGAGATTTAATTTAGAGGTTGCTGAAGAGGATTTTAGTAGGCTTACATTTTCCAAAAACCAAAAACAAAAGATGAAATGATTGTGAGACAATATCTAAAATATTTTTTTCTAATCTTACAATAAAATTAAAATTAAGAAATTTAAATTTAATAAGTAAATGCAACAAATGTGATGCAAGCTAGTAATAATAAAAGAAAGAAACCTACTCGTGAAATCTAACTAAACATCTATAGGTGATTAGCAATGGGAAGATAAAAGCAATGGAATAACGAGCTGCGACGAATTTCATCAACAACTCGATAGAGCTTAATCTATCAAGTTTATCCTAAAAATGATATATGAATACAGAGAACCAGCAGGATGTCTAATAAATGAAGCCAACCCTCCAAATTTATCACTCTTTCAAGTTCCATGACTTCATAATTTAGCAAATATATGCCTATAGCTAATGATAGGGAGGCAGTGATGAAGTATATTAGCTTTGACCATCTTTAACAAGGGTTTCTAAAGTAAAACTTGTATGTTACTCTAAGTTGTTATCACTTTTATCCTAATGTACTACAAGATAACAAATTATAACATTACTGCTATCTTAATGCAATGTCAGAAAAATAAGAAGCTATCGTGGTATCATATTATAATGTGAGATGAAAAGCTATAGTTTTACCTTTTTGACTTTGAAAGAGTGACATATAACTTTGAACTATATCTTACAACTTGAGAAATATTAATTGAGAAGGGTTCAAAATTCGACATTAGTTATATGGGGATGTTATCAAAATCATCATTTTTCGTTTTTTAAAACAAATACTTGAAGGTAGGAGGGATATGGAGACTGCACCGAAATATTTTAATTAGGTTGACACATCCTATTTGTCTAATATTAAAATAAAAAAGGAATTATGTTAAGAATTGAAAATCAAATTTGGATTTTTGATTTCAAAAACAATAATAAAAAACTAAGGAAAAGTGTTGTCTAAGCACTTCCTGTTAAGAAAATTCTTTATTCTTATTTATTGCAGATTTGCAGAGACCAACTATCCATGTATCTTTCTTCCTTGCTGACGAACGTATGTGTTATGGATGTGGTGTGAAAGCATGATTATGAAAAGAATATTGTGTGAACCCGCTCTATGAGGTCGTTGGTGAATGTCTTCGAGATTTGACCGAATAGCTAAAGTTTGTAATTCAAAGTTGGTTACAAGTTTGAAACTTATTCATACTCAGAAGAGCTGATCAAGTTTGGGTATATCGAGGGATCTCATATTTAGGGAGCTAAATAAGATTTTTTAAAGTATGTTTCAAACCAAAGGTGGAAAGAGGTCGTAAACAAGGGAGGAAAATTTCAAACTCGGATAAAATAAGCCAATTTATTGATCACACTGGCTAGAAGTATGTTTCATACGTATTGAGAGTAATTACTGCAGAAGTATGTCTCTAAAGAAATAATTAGTACTTCATTTGTAATCATCACTCTACTCTTTACTAGTAGGCTTTCCTCATTGTCTTTTCTATTGTTATAAATATTGTGTATGAGACATCAAATCTAAGAATATGTTAAACAACCAAACCCAAAGAATGCAATTCCAAGAGCCTCAAAACCAATTTGATTTAACTCCTACTATATGTAAAATTCAAGTTATTTAAGTAATATAATAAATCAATAAAGAATTAGACAAAAGTGCCTCGATCTTCAAAGCACTCTCCATAAGTAAGATAAATTCTCACTTGAATACTCCCAATATTCATGCATAATATAATCACAAGAACACACCAAGACAAAATTCCACATTTTAGAAAATTTAAATTTTATCGATCCAAATTTTTAGTCTATTACAAATGACAGAATAAAAACATTATATAGCCTCGTGGAGATTCTAACCTATTTAATGTAAATACCATAACATCAAAATAAAATATTAACCAAGCTTTCCATCTACAAACAACTATCTTCCAACTACCATGATTCAAATGCTTTTTCATGAATGACAACCTCTATCTCTTTATCTTGGATGCATTCTCATTAAAAGCAACTTCCATATTTTCTATAACAATCTTACTCAAAACATCATAATTTCAAAACTTAAATTTAACGCTAAATTGCTAAATAAAATTAATTAAGAGCCACTAAATGTGCATGAAAAATTTGTGAATCATATCTTCAGGTTCATTTGATGTTCTTTGTGATTTTTTTGGTTCCTTTCAATATATCTTGTGTTGTGACATATTTGATTCATTTGTTTAACAGTTCTTTTCGTAGCATGCTCTAAGATGAAATGTACAAAATTTTATAATTAATAATTATCAAGTTTTAATATAGTAAAAGATATAGAACTTTTCTTTTCATTTATATGATAGCATATATAATGTTTCTTACAACTTTTTCTTACATAAGGATAGTATAGTATGTCATAAGTTGTTATTTTTGTAGTACATTACAATGACATACAATGACCACACTTCTCATAGTATAACAAAATAGTTCATCTATTACATTACAAAATGTAGTAATATAATTCACCAAAGTAACGTAACAATTTTAGTTTGGAAACTCACTAAAGTTGGTCGAAGCTAATAAACTCCATTGCTGTCTTCCTGTCAGGAGGCTTAGACATAAGTTTGTTGTAGAAGTCTTTGAACTCGAGGGAGCGATAATGTGGAGGGTTGGCTTCATTTATGAAACACTTCGATGGTTCTATAGTCACATCATTTTCAGGATAAACTACATACACTAAGGTTTGTCGAGACGTTGTTGAATTTGTCACAACTCGATGTTCAGCTGCTTTCAACTTCCCATTGCTAATCACCTGCGTATGAAAACCATAAACGTCAAAGTTAGCTTAGCTAAGCAGTAGTTGGCATGACTTTCCATTTTAGAGGTGAGTCATTATTACTTATGTTGTCGGACAGTTTTCAAATATAGAGAAATGAACCAATTTATTTACAAATATAATAAAATTGTCATTGTCCTATCAATGATATAGACACCGATAGATTGATAAAAAAATGATATACACATCTATTCGTGTTTATCATCATGTGTATCGTGAATAGACAGTGACATTTTATTATATTTGAAAATATTTTAAGTAGTTATGTTTTTTCAAAATAATTACGTTGGTTTAAAATACATGTTACTCTAACATTTACAAATATTGTGTAAAGTGATTTTTCTTGTAGCCTTGAAAAATGTACATACCTCGAAAACATAGCCAAGATTAACGAGAAAGGCATCGGGAAGAGGATCAACATCAATCCATTGACCATCTTTTAGGAATTGAAGGCCATTGACATCTTGAAACAAGATGGTGATGAGTGTTGGATCAGCATGTTGGCTCAACCCCACAGTCAAGCTAGGGTTTGGGCATGGTGGGTAATGGTGTGCCAAAAATTCTGGGTTTTTACTCATTTCACCTCTAAAATACCCTTTCTCAAGCCCTAACCCTTCACTTAACACCTCTAATATCTCTGATGCAAACTTTTCTATCATCACTATATATGCTTTCACCACCTCCCTAAAAACAAATTAATAATATAATCATCATTTTAATGTTGGTTATTTATCAATACTGTTGTAGGTTTATAATAGAAATTGTGTTGTTCTACCTTATGTTTTAATCCAAACAAACTAACATTTAAAATGAAGCTAAGTACGTGCCTATCAACCTTGAGACTTGTTATCGAGGAGGTTATACTATTGGGATATAAATTCATGTGTAAAAAGATATTTTACTTGCCATGATATATTAACATAAATTCATGAGGGGTGTAATATGGCGAGAAAATTTTCTTTGTTGGCTTGGGTTTGTTATCGACGTCAACTAATATGATGCATGCCTATTTTTATAAATCTCTTTAATTTAGTTTAACAATGTTCGTTTATGGTATTTTCTTTTACGTAAAAAAAGAAATTTTTTAAAAATAACAAATTTTACAAAATATTTACAATCTATATCAAATTTTATCACTTGATAGTTATTGATATGCTATAGTAATAGAAGCTATCATCGATAAAATCCAAAATTTTGTTATAGCTTGTAAATTTTTTAATTTATTTTGTTACTTTTAAAAATGTCCATTGGTTTGGACATTTTAAAAAATAGAAAAATACATCCGAATATTTACAGAATGTAGCAAATTTTTTTAGATTATATCAATGATACACATTGATAGATTTATATTAGTGACATTGATAAACATTGATAGATTAACGTTTATTATTGATAGAGTTTAAAACTTTGCTATTTTTAAAAAATATTTTCACCTTTTTTCCATTTATAAAAATTCGTTGAAAATATTTACAAATGTTGATTTTTTTTTGTTTACTAGTGATTGACAATGATAAACACCAATACCCATCTATCAATTTTTACGTGTGATAAATGATAATAGTATATCGCAGGTTGTCTTATCAATATATGTCACTGAATTGCGGTGACATTTTATTATATATTTGTAAATATTTTGGTTCATTTTTTTTGTATTTGAAAACGATTTTTTTAAAAGTTTTTAAAACTTTTTTTTTTCAAAAGTTAACCTATTTATTTTATTTTTTTAACAAATGGGAGAGAAGTGTTTAGGTGAACCAAGTCATCTCAACTAGGTTAAAACACTCGTAACATTCACTTAATTTTCCAAATTTGGTGGTGTGGGTGCTAGTTTTTTACAGAACAATAAAACTGATAGGCCAGTGATTGATATGAAGATGTTTTATAAATAAACTGCTTATTTTTTAGAAAATGAAAGGTAAAAAATGAAGTGATTATCGTATGATGACGCCTATAAGTGAAAGATTTTGTGTCTGTGTTTACCTCAGTTTAGGGGGATTTTGAGGCCAAAACTCAAGATTTTTGTCCAAATTAGGATGACATCTTAACTTGAAAGTATCTTTCCAAAGGTGAATTTGTTCATTTTCATAATTTTGAGAGCTCGTATAAACTTTACAACTCTTATCTGGATCTTTGGAGCATTCCCTCTCTTTGTCTTCTGCTGACATGCCATGAAACTCCTTCATGATCTTCATCATCTCTTCTACTAATGTTTTTGGGACTCCATGGTTTATAACCTACACAAATTATAGTATTAGAATTAAGCAATTGAATTTGACTTTTGTGCTCTATAAGTGATGAAAATAAAATTGAGTCTTATGGTAGTATCATTTAAAAATCTATAGAACAACATTCATGAGCTCTTTCAAACCTGGACAAATCCAAACTCTTGAGTAACATCGTGAACTCTTTTGAGAAGAAGAGCTCGATCGTCAGACCAATCGATCACTGGAATCGACTTCTTCACCGAGATGCCAAACCTCTTCTCTGGAGGATACACATAAGTTTCTGGAACTGATACAACACCCCCCCAATTAGACACAAACTTTGTTCGAGACATCATGCAAATTGTCTATCCAATGATATTTAATTGAGAATATGAGAATGAAGTAGCTCCTAATTTATAGATATAATACTGAGGTTTCTCTTTTTCTTTCATGGTTTAAACAGATAGGCAAGTTCAAGTTGCTGCTGTATAAGATTTCTACTAATAGACTTAGTGATTAGGTTGGTAACCATTTTGTTTTTAGTTTGTCATTTGTTTTTTTTTAAAAACTCTTCAATTTTTTTAATGTAATAACTTTAAAAGAAAATACAAGGTTTTGGAACCTACTATATGTGTTTATTTTTCAAAATTTTGCTTGAGGTTTGAAAACATTTGGTGTGGTAAAAATGAGCAACAAAACAAATAAATTTATGTATAGGTCGTAGCTTAGTGTTTATAAATTTAATTAATTTTTAAAAATAAAAAAAATAAAAAAATTAATTGGTAACTAAATGAGGTGTTTGTGTAACTTTAATTTAGTTGGAGAAAATAGAATAATATTTGGATACATCAGAGAGTTGCTATTATATATCTTTATACTACTAGAAAAGTAGTTTCAAAGTGAAGTTTTACGGTTCTCGACGTTTAACTATGTCAAGAAAATTGAAGTTCACAATCACGTAAAAACGTCAAGAATATTGACATTTGATATGTATGAAATTTCAAGAATATCGGTCTTCTTGACATGTAGAAAACATTAAAGAACAATTTTACTTCATATTTGAAAATATCAAGATGTTTTCTATTTTATAAGAAAAAAATTTCAAGATGTAGGTGTTCTCGATGGGCATTAAATGTTAAGCGAAAAAATTATTGACATGTTTAACATGTCAAAGTGTGTTTTGGTTTTATTCTTAAGTTATAATTTGGATATTTCGATAATAAGTTGTTGTTGTATTGTTTATGTATTCTAGTCCAACAATCAAATTAATTATGTATATCGATCGATAGGACAAACATTAACAAAACTATCATCCCATGACAACTATCAAAATGAATCCACCTTTAACCAAATCTCCTCTCGCTATGCTCCCTCATTTACAAGAGTAATGTAGTCCACCGTGAACCTGTCACTTTTAACGCCTACATCAATTGAAATAACATACCAAAAACCACAACATATATAGATTGAAATGTAAGTGTTTTAAGAGAGACGATGCGTGGAGGGGGATCTGTTTTGCGAAGAAGAAGAAATTCAATTTTTTTAAAAAAATCAAAGTGTATGTACGTATAATTATAAAGTGTTTCAATTTAGTCAAAGTGTACCATTATCAAGTTATCAACATAATCAATCAACTGTATCAACATGCAATATATATATGAGTCAAATAATCAAGTTTATCGACAATATAAATGAGTGAATGCTTAACAAATATATCAATAGTTTAATTATCAGTCAAAATACATTATTATCAAATATATCAGTGTCAAGTATATCAAATATATCAATTAAATACTTCATTATTAAGTATATAAGTTAAATGTATATATATCGTGTATCAAGTGTACATTAACATAACGAGTACGTTTGTGATATTTATATACGTGTCTTTTCATACGTGAGGTGAGCTTTCATTTTTTTTCTTTTTCCAGCTTTTAATGCTAAAGTAGGAAATATTATATAATGGATAAACATAAGAAGAGTTTATTGTCTAAACACAAATGATATCATGCATTATATTATATATTTCTTGAGAGTGAAGGTTTCCATCTCACTCATTAATTCCTCTTTAACTAAAAAAAGAAATTTTTTATACACTACTCCAAAAAAAACCAACACGGTTTGAACATAGTCTCTATGGTTTGAACATACAATTAAATAAAATGGTTCTTACGACTATAATGACTATTCATGAGAATTTTATAAAATCATAGCAACTATATTCATATAGTTAACAAATTATAAGGACTAGATTTTAATTTTTAGAACAACTTGGATGAAATTTATATTCGCTCGTCGAATTTCACAAGTTTTAATGTCCAGATTAAAACGTGTTATACTTGCAGATTTTCTACAACTATTTCATGATTTGGTCATAAATTAAAATTATTTGTTTTTATTGTTTATTTCCCTTTAAGTCAAGCTGTGATTCATATTTCATAATCATACACCATAATGGAATCGCTATTCATTGAACAAAAAAGATATGGAGAGATTTGATATTTAGGGAAGGGATTATTTTGGTGTGTGAAAACAAATTATATGACTAGATGGTTTCTTTAAAAGAATAAAATTGATTGCCATTTATCACCTTCAATTAATGTGTAATGGAGGGATTTTTTCTATTCTCAAGTTAAGTGTTTTTGTGTTAATTTATTTTATTTAAATGTGTGTAGGAGAAGAGAAATTTGTTCCTAATTATGTTGCTTATTCATTAATTATATTGTATTCTTTAGGAAAAATCCCCTTTATGTACTCAACCTAAGAGATTATCATAGTTGTTCAATCAAATCACATTCATTTGATGTCACAAAGAGATGGAGAGATTCTTTCCATTTTTATATATCCTTCATTGTATATAAATGGGATACATAGATCTCAATTGAAATTTATTTACTTTCGTAGGTAATTAAGAGAACAATATAATAATAAAAGAATAAGAAGATTGATGGGTTATTATAAAGTCATTGTTTAATTTCTAAGTATGAATACAATGTGTAAAAATGTCACTCTTTTCATTTATGGAAATTTGAATATGTCAATACATGCACTTGATGAAGGGATAATAGGGTAAACATTAATTTACAAGTGTTCCAAATTTAGTAGAAGTCCAACAACCAGATACAAATTAGAGATTTACTTTTATATAAGTAAGCATCCACCTTAGAAAATGATACTCAAATGCAACCACATATTGTCAACAAGTAGTAATATGGAAACTATTTCCATTATCGTATCTTAATTAGGAGACCTAGCTGTAGTTTGCAAAATTCAATTTTAAAGAAAAAGTTTTAGAGTTGATATCGAAGAACATCAAATAAAAATAGTTGGATGATGATTTTGCAATTGAAAATGTAAACACAATCAAATAGTTGGAGGGTCAAATCCATATATCCTAGATAGCCTATAGGCGATCGAACTCCAGATTACTCCCTTACCCTTTTGTCTTCTTGAATTATTATTTTTTTGTATTGTTGCATTTTTTACATGGTTTTGTCTATGGAAGCCATGTTAGACTGAATTGCTCATAGGTTTTACTTTGAGAAAACTCACTAAGGTTAGTTGAAGCTAATATACTTCATTGCGGTCTCCCTGTCAAGAGGCTTAGAAATAAGTTTGTTGATGAAGTCTTGAACTTGATGGAACCATAAAGTGGAGGGTTGACTTCATTTATGAAACATTTTGATGGTTCTGTAATCGCATCATTTTCAGGACAAACTAAATACACCAAGCTAATTTGTTGAGACGTACGTGTTGTACTTTTCCAAGTGCCTAACAAGCTTGATCCTTTGTCATTGAAAATCAAGTTGTTTAATCCTTTGTCATTGAAAATCAAGTTGTTTCTGTCCAGCCAGATAACCCAAATGATTGTAGCCGTTATATTGAATCTGATGATGTCTTTTGTACTGTTGTATCTAAGGTTGCAGAGGGTAAGATATTGAGCTTTTATGTTTGTATCTTGCATAAACAAACCATTTGGCTTTCTTCCATAGCTCTTTTGTGCTTTTGGACAGTGAATGAAGATGTGATTCATATCTTCATTAGCTGGTTTGCATGTGATACACCAATTTGAACTGAGACAGGAAGTTGGAAATCTTTTTTGAATAATATCCATTGTGTTCAGATGTTCATGAATAACGGTCCACAGAAAAAATTTGCATTCTTTTGAGATGTAAGAACTCTATAGATTTTTGAGTAGATGCGGTTGAATGTTAACATTGGAGAAGTTTGATTCCTCAAACAAAGTTTGTTCACAGAAGCTATTGTAAACATACCATCTCTGCTTGGGATCTATTTCGGCATACTAGGGTCATTATTCAAAGTCAATCTTCCTCCTTTTGAAATTTGGTTGTATCTCCAACCATTTAGCTTCCGGTTAACTTTATTTATGGTTTCATCCCAAAAGGTTTTTGATTAAGGATTACCACCAAGAGGAGTGCCTAAATAATCCACGGAGAAGTACTGAATAGAGAGTTTCCCATAAATCTACCACTATCCTGGTTCTGTCAGTTGGGACATTTATTGGGCTAATTGTAGATTTTGTACAGTTTATGTTGAGCCTGGATGCAAGCGTTTTGTAGATTTTTGAGATAATAGTCATCATCCTCGATGAAAACCAATATGTCATCAACAAAAGAGCAAGTGATTGAAACTGCATTTGTTTTCAAAAAGGACCCCCTTCATGGAACCTCTCTTTTCCAAGTGATTGAGGAGTCTACTCAGTTAGTCCACTGCTAAAATGAAGATAAATGGTGATAATATATCACCTTGTCGGAACACTTCCGTTGGATTTGATTCTTCCATTGGGCTTGCCATTTATGATAATGAAGTATTGAACGTTAGTGATGCATGCTTTTATCCAAGACCTCCATTTTGTAGGATAATTTGATAATGATTTCCTGCGACGACTTACTTAAATTTCATAATAATTTCTTGCGACGACTTACTAAAGTTGCCACGACTTCATAATATCTCCTGGTGCGTACATGCACTTCGTCGCAAGATACAACCCCATATTTAAAGTTTCTTTCCATTGTTGCATATGCAACACTAGCATTGTCAAGAGAGAAGGGGGATCTGTTGACGTTTTGTAAAAGTGGCGTTAGGAGAACCATAATTTCTTGTAACTAGACTTCTGATGCCACTCGATAAGCATCAGACATTTCTTGTAATTCGTGATGACTTAAGACCCCGTCTCGAGTTGATCTCATCTCTCGACACATACATACACAAGGCATCAGGGGTACCCTTAATTTTCAAGCTTTCTTCTTAGTCGCTGACACATTAATATAATCGTCCGGAGATATCCTATCTCCTAGCTCTCTAGTTGTGCCCATCAGGAGATACTATCTCTCGACGCCTTGACTCCTAACGTTTAAAAATAGCGTCGAAAGATTCACAATTTCTTGTAGTGTTTGTAATGATTCAAACTGATCACATAAAGTTTGTAATCTTACCTTTTTAACAACTCCTAAATTGATTGGAGCTTGTCCCATGCTACCTTTGACGTCTCGGCCTCGTGTAGATGGTCTAAAATGTATCTTTGTCAACTGATCGGAACAAGCATCAAATTATTAATTAGATTTTATTTAATACATATAATATATATATATCCAAATCATTCCTCTTTCTCATCAATTTCCCACAGTTACCTCAACTAAATGTGTACATACATATATATATATATAACTACTCAACCCAAATTCATATAATCACACAGATTTTTTCTAAACCTCCAAATTAGATTATTTAACATCTATACCAAATTAATCTTAAATAAACCAATTTATCACTTAATCAATTCAAGAAATTTAAAAAATGACCTCAAATTGGAATGTTATATATATTTTGCACCTAACTTTGTCCTTCTGATCTTTATAACCACTGTTATAACATTGTTGAGTATCAGATTAATTGTTTTACAGTACATTTCGATGCATTTCCCAAGGTGAGATTTGTTGAAGTTTGAAAACTTTACAATTAATAGTTATCAAGTTTTAATAAGATAGTAAAAGTTAAACTCACTCCTTGAAAGTCAAGGGTGTAGAGATATAGAACTTTTCTTTTCATAATTTATATGACAGCGTATATGATGTTTCTTACAATTTTTTTCTTACATAAGAATAGTGTAGTGATGTCATAAGTTTTTATTTTTGTAGTACATTACAACAACATATAATGACCCCACTTCTCATAGTAACATAAAGTAGTTCATCTATTACATTACAAAATATAGTAATATAATTCACCAAAGAAACGTTAACAATTTTACTTTGGTAACTCAGTAAGGTTGGTTGAAGCTAATAAACTTCATTGCCATCTCCCTGTCAGGATGCTTAGACCTAAGTTTGTTGACGAAGTCTTTGAACTCGAGGGTGCGATAATGTGGAGGGTTGGCTTCATTTATGAAACATTTTGATGGTTCTATAGTCATATTATTTTCAGGATAAACTCCATATGCTAAGCTTTGTCGAGATGTTGTCGTATTTGTCACAACTCGATGTTCTGCTGCTTTCATCTTCCCATTGCTAATCACCTACGTATAAAAATCACAAACGTCAAAGTCAACTAATTAGCTAAGGAGTAGTTGACATGACATCCTTCCAGAGGTGGGAGGTTCAATCCCCCATTCCCACAATTTTTATACTAAGTGACATTAAAAAAGAACAAAGAAAAATTCAAAATTGCATTATTACTCATGTTGTTGGACAATTTTCAAATATAGGAAAATACGAGCTAACTTATTTACAAATATAACAAAATGTCGATAGTGACATTTTTCTACGTTTGAAATACTTTTAATAGTTTTGTTATTTAAATGAATTACCATATTTTAAAATGCATGTTATTTAACATTTACAAATGTCATGTAAAGTCATTTTTACTGTAGTGTTGGAAACTGTACGTACCTCAAAAACATAGCCAAGATTAACGAGAAAGGCATCAGGAAGAGGATCAACATCAATCCATTCACCGTCTTTGAGGAATTGAAGGCCATTGACATCTTGAAACAAGATGGTGATGACTGTTGGATCAGCATGTTTGTTCAACCCCAGAGTCAAGCTAGGGTTTGGGCATGGTGGGTAATGGTGTACCAAGAATTCTGGGTTATTACTCATTCCACCACTAAAATATTCTTTCTCAAGCCCCAGCCCTTCACTTAACACCTCTAATATCTCTAAAGAAAACTTTTTCATAACCACTAAATATGCTTCCATCACCTCCCTAAAATAATCATCATTTTAAGTTAAAGTAAATAGTTTAGGGTTTAGTGTAATTTAAGTAGTTTAGTTTATCCGTGTTGTAGGTTAATACAACACCGATCATGTTGTTCTACGTTATTTAAAAAGTATTAATCGTAAAAGTGAGCTATCAACGTTGAGATCAGAAGTTTGAATCCTCTACCTCTATTTTTATTCTAAAAAGATCCAACAAGCTAATAATCGATGTTGATAAGTTTATACCAATGGAACATAATTTTATGTATAAAAGGTTAGTTTACATGTGAACATGATAAATTAAACACAAATTCTTGAAGAGATATGGCGAGAAACTTGATGCCTATTTTTGTAACCGGTTTAACGAAAGTTAATAGTATCCTTTTTCCAAAAAAAGAAAAAAAAAACTATCAATTTTGTTTAAGTACACAATGGATTGGTTTGTCTAAATAAATATGCAAGAAAGAGAATGAAATTTTAAAGTTTAGGTTGGTATGCTAATTATTTGGTTTCTTTTAAAACTGATAACAAGTTCATTATTGTTAATTTTATTTTTGTCTTTTTTGTGATTTATACATATTTCTTTTCAACTTGTGTAGTATAGATTTCACCCATTATAGAGATACACTTGAATTTCAAATTACAATTTCTTTTCTTTTAAAGGAAGGAATATTTTTTGAAAACTGTCTTTAGTTCACCAGAATTGGTTGAGTTCTTGAAAATATGAGTAAACAGTGTGGATACCATAAACATAGAAAGAACTTAGATGTGAAAGTGTTCAAAATTTTAGTTTTGAAAATAAAAAACAGATTGATTACCAAACAGTAGGGTCTACTCTTAATCTTTTTGTTATTGGCCTCTTGTTTATGTTTGTGTTTGTTTCATTTTCTTACAACTCTTTTGCAATTTTTTTTCTTCATTTTTCCTCAAGAAAAATATTTAAATTTATATCCAATTTCCAAAAACAAAATTAAGTTTTTGAAAATGTATCTTTCTTAGTTTAAAATAATTAAATTGGAGAATGTCCTTAAAAGAAATGGATTTGAGTTGTATTATCATTTCCTTTTTAGTTTTTTTTTTTAAATTTATGTCAGTTTCTTTCAATTATTTTATTACTAGTTTTCAATTTTTTAAAACCAACATATGAATTTTTAGTTAATTTTGAAACAACATTTTAAATGATAAAATAGTTGAAAATATTTATAAATATACAAAAATTTCAATAGACATCTATTAATGAATGATATTTAGTATATTGTGCATTGTCTATCAATTCATGACATTAATATAGATGGACTTTTTGCTATGTTTGTATATATATATATTTTTTTGTTCTATATATTTGAAAACAATAATTTTTTTTCTTTTTAGAGATCAATAATAGTGAACCACTCATACTTCGGATCTTGTGTTGTGGGTGCAGTTGTTTAAAGCATCAACAGAGAAAGTAGATAACGACAAAATAATGAAACTTAAAGGTGATCGATACTGAGAGAGGTTTTATCAGCTAATTTTTTGAGAAAATGAAGAATGATGATTATCGAATGATGGCTATAAGTGAAAGCTTTTACGTTGTGTTTACCTGAATTTAGGGGGATTTTGAGGCCAAAACTGAACATTTTTGTTCAAATTAGGATAACATATTAACCTCAAAGAATCTTTCCAGAGATGAAGCTCTTCTTTTTCATAATTTGGAGTGCTTGAATAAATTAGACAACTTTTATTTGGATCTTTTGAACATTCCATCTCTTTGTCTTCTGATGACATGGCATGAAACTCCCTCGACACCCTCATTGTCTCTTCTACTAATGCTTTTGAGACACCATGGTTTATTACCTAAACAAACAGTAGAATCGATGTTGTTTAATTTGTTAGTGATACAGTTTAAAATGTTGTATATATATACATATAAACGTAACTCAACTCAGCTCAACTGGTTAACACATATAGACTCTTTTAATTATTAATTAAAAGGCGATTTAACATAACATTTAAGATTTTATTTCATGATATTTTGAAAACTGTTGCAAAGTTATTATATCCTTTTTCCACGTGAAAGTGTCAACTTGGTGTGGTTTGTACTAATTTTCAAAATATATAATGCGAGTTCGGTCTATCAACTTAAATTAGATTGAGTTGGTTACACACTCATTCCAGTGTATCAATGGTAGTCTAACACAGTATTAGAATTAAGAACTTGACTTCAAAATACATTTATGAGTTTCAGGGTAATATCACATAAAGAATCTATAGAACTGACATTCATTAGCATTTCGTACCTGGAAAAACCCAAACTCTTGAGAGACATCGAGAACTTTTTTGGAGAGAAGATCTCGATCTTCTGTTGCCAAATCGATCACTGGAATCTTCTTCTTCACCGAGACGCCAACCCTCTTCTCTGGAGGACACACATAAGTTTCTGGAACTGATCCAATACCCTTCCAATTAGACACAAACTTCGTTTGAGACATCATGCGATTATCTATCTAATAATATTGATTGAGAATATGAGAATGGAGTAGCTCCCTAATTTATATACAATACTGAGGTTTCTCTTTTTCTTTCATGGTTTAAACAGATAGGCAAGTTGCTAAAGTATAAGATTTCTACTAATAGGCTTTGTGATGAGGTTGGTAACTTTTTTTTTGTTTGTTTGTCATTTGTGTTTGAATAAACTCTTGAATATTTTAATCTAACTTTAAAAGAAAATATACTTATGGTATGTTTTGAAGAAGTTTTTCGAAAATAGAAAAATTAACCAACTATTTATATTTTATAGAACAAAATCATTAAAAGACAAAATTTATTACACTTAATTTTTTGACGAATGATAAATATTTTGTCATTAGTGATCTATTTTTGACATTTTTTTTTTTACTATTGTTTTGGGGACAAGACCAAGTGAAGAGCTTGGAGCATAATCACACAAGAAGAAATTCATTTCTTCTCAACTTTAGGGTAAGTAGACGAGTGTTCTCTTAAATGGTGTCTTTGAGACTTGAACAAACGACCCTATTCTCTCTCTATGACATGAGAAGAGTTTTTGTTTATTATTGATTGGGCCATAAATAAGTTGTTTATCAGAGGAGCACTGACATTTAATTAAGGACCAGAAGTAACCTAGGGTAAAACACTAATTTGACCAAACTAGTGTAATAGACACTTGTGAATAACTAACTTACTGTTATTGGTATTTATATTTGTAGATACAAAAATATATTTATAGTGAGAATAGTTCAACTGTGAATTTTTAGTGGAGTGTGTACACATAGTTAACGAATATTGATTATTTGGTTAATGAGTTTTAGCCAATTAATCTCATATCATTGTAGATCTGTAGCTCCATAGATTCCCTTCCTAACTCGTAAAAGGTAATGAAGTTAAAATGTTTAAATTTACTTTAGAAATTAATATAAGGAAATTACATCATAAGACAAAAACATTTTTTAAAAACAAATCAGCTCACGACACATCTTTTTTGCATATTGTGAATATGACAAATAATTAGTGATCAGAGGGCTATTGGAGGGTTATCGACTTTAAATTTGTTACTTTTGCAATTTAGAAAATATAATGGCATGGACTATATTATTATAATTTTTTCTATTTTTGCAAACATCCTTAATATAATGTATGAGGGTCAATATAAAGTTTATATATTTTTTAATTAAACTTTATTATATAAATTTAATTTTAGATAGAATTCAAAATTAATTATGAAAAAATAAAATATAGTTCAAATATTATTTTAATGTAAATTAGATTCATATTAAAACTATATGTTAAAATTTAATGTGTATATGATACACATTACAACTATAGGCTACGAGAGATTTATATATTAATATGATTCAACTTTGGGTCTTATATTTAATTTAGAAATTAATTAATTGGATAAATAATTAATAGTTTAATTTAAAAAGATTTTAAAAAATAGCAAATTTTTGAAATATTTTTAACAAATAATAAATTTTATAACTGATAGTCATTGATATGCTATAGTGATAGAAGACTATCATTAATAGAACCCAAAATTTTGCTATCGCTTGTAAATATTTTAATTTATTTTTCTATTTTAAAAATGTCCCTTAATTTAATTCTATTAATTAAATTTGATTGTTAAGTTAATGAAATTAAATCTGTAGATTATGTGAGAGATATTTATTTAAATATGATTTAAATGAAATCTTAATTAATTATTTGTTTATTTATTTAAATATTAATTTAATTTAAATTAAATTAAATTAATAACTCGTAAGAGTTATTTAAGGAACGTGGAATGCTTTTCCAACTTATCAACAGTATATCAATTATCTGTATCAACAGTATATCAGTCAAGTATATCAAAATTATCAACAATATAGAAGAGTGAACGATTAACAAGTATATCAACAATGTATCATTATAGTACATCATTATCAAATATATATATATATATATATATATATATATATATATATATATATATATATATATATATATATATATATATCCGTAAAATTTATTATTAGTATAAATGATTTCACATGATTAACGTTTATCAAGCATATCAAAATGTACCAGAGATGTATAAGTATAAATTAGCAATAACCAGAGTATTTGTCACATTATATAGAATATCTTTTATAGGTGAGTTGAGTGTGATTATTTCTTTTTTCCATTTTTGTAAACACCAAACGCTAGACTTTGTGAGCAAATTTTTTTGCAAGTACCTCTAACCTAAAAGCATACATCCACTTTGTTTTTCTTTAAGAAAATATCCTTTGACGTGTAAAACATATAATCATCTTGATTGATATTATCATTTTGGATTAAAAGTAACAAATATATAGTAGCAAATACTTTATAATGGACAAAATATGATGAGAGCTTATTGTCTAAGCAATAATCATGCATTCCTTGACATAGAAGGTTTCATATCTCACACATTCTTGTTCAACTATCAATAGAAAAACTTTTCTTTTCCACACAACTAGATTAAATTATAAATTTGGTTCTTATGATTTGACAAATTTTTAACACAATTTCAGAAAAAAAAACTATGGTTAATTTTCAAATTTAGTTTTTAGGTACACATAAAGTTATAATTTAGTCTGAATTTAATTATTTTTGCTATATTTGTAAAATCACAAACCTTACAGATATTTTTATAAAAAATACTAAACTAATTTGCCATCTAATACCGTTTCCAAAATTAATCTTATAGTCAAATCAATTTAAAATAAGGCTAAATGAAATAGAATAAGTGAGTACAATACCCACAAATTTTCTACAACTATTTCATAATTTGGTCATAAATTAAAATTATTTATTTTTATTGTTTATTTCCCTTTAAATCAAGCAGTAATTAATATTTCATAATCATACACCATAATCGAATCGCTTTTCATTGAACAAAAAAGCATATGGAGAGATTTAAGATTTGGTTGAAGTGATTATTTTGGTGCGAAAAAACAAATTATATGAGTAGGTAATGTCTTTCCAAGAATAAAATTGATTGTCATTTATGACCTTCAATTAATGTCTAATGTAAATATTTTTCCAATTATAAGATTAAGTGTCGGCGGATTTATTAAGGGGTCGAGGGCACGTGTCTCCTTCACCCTCTCGATTTTTATATTTTAACATCAATTTTAAAGTGACAGATTACAATATATATTAAATAATGCTCCAATCTAGCTAAATTTTAGTTCTGGTGGACCTGTAAAATCATGGGGTTATGTGTTATCTTACTTACAATAATTATTTTTATGAAATAGTTTTTATTCCAAATATCAATAATTATCTTTTCTCGATAATTTTCTATCCAAGTTTAATTCAAAATATCAACAATTTTCTTCTCTAAATGATTTCTTAAAATGAAGATAATCTTATTTTTCTTTATAAAATTCAATTATTTCGAAGATAATTTGATTTTCTAAAAAAAGTATAGTTTTTTTAAAAAGAGTAAGAAATTTATATAAGATAAAACTTTATCTTGTATCAATTATCTTCTTTCCAAGTTTTATTCAAAATATCAAGAATTTTCTTCCCCGATTGATTTACTAGAATGAAGATAATTTGATTTTTCTTTCTAAATTTAAATGATTTCCTAAACAAAAATAATTTGATTTCCTAGAAGAAATAAAATTTGATTTCTTGAAAAGAAGACAATTTTTTAAAAAGAGAAAAAAAAAAAAAACATATGTAAGATACCTTATTTTCTAGCCCTCATTTGTTATCTAACAAATATTTAGAAATAAATGCAACAAAATTGCCACTCTCAATAATATTCCATGAAAAATGTGTTATTTTTTTTTTATACAATTTTTAAATCTACATTTTTTTAGTATGTTTGTTATATACTGTTCAGTGCCCGATAAATTTTTTGGATCCACCACCAATGTGTTTTTGTCTTAACTTGTGTTCCATTTTTATTTTATTGTTTTGTTTGATTTTTTTTCTCATAACAACATTTTATTTTTGTTTGTTAAGGATCTTCATTTTCAATTGATTAATTTTCCTCCTGATTGTCATTTAAGACTAAACTCATAAATAGTTCTTAAAATGTAATGTTATAATGATTGCTAGACAATTCTACGTATTGTGCAACAATTTGAAAATTAAATTAACTATAGTATATTGGTTTACCTACTAAATTCTAGAAACCTTTAGAGAAGAGAATTGATGAATGAATTAAAAAACACAAACTAAGAGAATGTGGTAAATCGAAAACTTTCGTACTTTTCATTTGAACAATGAATTTTTTGATTTCGTGAGCTATAAAATAGTTACAATTAGCATAATTAGCTGATAGGGCATATACATTATTCATTATTTACATTTTAGAAGTTGAAAAACTTTCGATTTTTCTTAAGCTATTAAAAGTTGGAAAGGCTTTTGGTTTTATTGAGTTATTAGAAGTTGGAAGGACTTTTGGTTTTTTTAAGCTATTAGTTATTCATAAGTTACCGTAATTAATTGTAAAATTATCTCATTTTTTCTTCAATTAGAATAATTAAAATATAAGAGAAAAAAAACAACATTACCATTTACTTAATTACATAAGCTAATTCTAGAAAGGTTATAAATGAAAAAAAAATATCATCCAAACTTTTATATATTCTATAGATTTGTTTCATTTAAATGCGTGTAGGAGAAGCTAAATTTGTTCTTAATTATGATGTGTATTCATTAATTGTATTGTTTTTTTTAGGAAAAATCCCCTTTTAAGTATGAGATATCTATGATTTGATAATCATAGTTGTTCAATCAAATCATTTTCATTTGATGTGAAAACGAGATGGAGAGATTCTTTCCATTTTTATATATATCCTTCATACATAGATCAATTGAAATTTTTTTACTTTTGTAAGTAAAAAAAATATATAATAAAAGAATAAGAAGATTGAATGGGTTATTAGAAAGTCATTGTTTAATTTCTAAATATGAATACATTAATGTGTAAAAAAATCTCTTTTTATTTATGGAAATTTGAATAATATGTCAATACATGCACTTGATGAAGGGATAATAGGGTTAACGTTATTTTATAAGTGTTCCAAATTTAATAGATTGTTGTGCATAAAAGAATCCAACCACCAAATATGAATTAGAGATTTACTTTTATATAAAGTAGACATCCACCTTAGAAAAAATGGTACTTCAAATATAACTGCACATTGTCACAAGTTGTAATATGGAACTAATTAAAGTATTAATAAGTTGGGAGATATATAGTTGTGCAAAATAGATCAAATTTGGAACTATGGTATATGAAGCAAAATATTCTAAGAAGGTGAATTAAACATAATCAAATTGACGGTCGTCGTCTCACCCCAATTGTGTAGTTATTCTTTACTGAGTACTTTTAATTACTTGAGGTGGGTTTTCTCGATTGGTTCTCATAAAGAGCTAGAATGCAATCAAGTAATTTGAAAATCGAAAGGGTGGTGAACAGTGGCGAATCCAGAAATTTTATATAGGGGACACGGGGCACTATATAATAAACACACTAAAAAATATCACGACGTTTCAGTGATACTCTGATAACATTCACGACATTTGTAGCAATAAGGAAATACCGACAATTTCCACGTGATTTTTTGTAATGTAAATATGTGAATTTAAAATTATCATAGAAAAAAACAAACAAAAAAAGAAAGTTTAATACCTTTTGCCTAGAATGTTGTTGAGAAAGTGAAAGTTTGAATCATCGACTTTTGTTTATTTTTTTTTAAAAAAATTTGTTAGATGACAAATGAGAGCTAGAAAATAAGTTAGGGTTTTATCTTAAATAATTTTTTTTCCTCTTTTTAAAAAATTATTTTCCTTTTAGGAAATCAAATTATTTTTCTTTTAGGAAATCATTGAAATTTAGGAAGAAATTTGATATTTGGAAAAAAAAATATTAATATTTGAGAAAAAAAAAGTATTGATGTTTGGAATAAAAACTATTTCGTGACAATTTACGAAGAAATTTGATATTTGAAAAAAAAATTATTCATATTTAGAATAAAAACTATTTCGTAAAAATAATTGTAGTATACGGGATTTGAACTCGCAACCAAAAGATTGTGCAGGAGGGGCACAACTACTAACATAGAAGCAGAAATTAGGCAAAATGAACTAAATTTAATATACATTGTAATTTAACACTTAAAAATCAATATTAAAAAACAAAAATAAATAATGTAAAGGGGACACGTTCTGGGTGACCCTTAATCGATCCGTCCTTGGTGTTAGAAAGCATCTGAGTTAATGAAAATTCAAATGGATAAAAGATTGTAAAATGTGAGAGTAGTCTTAGAAATCGAATCTAAAACACATTCCATTCCAATCTCATCCAATTATGAGCCACCAAAGGCTTCTATAATTATTCCATATCACCTTTGTACTTTTCAAGATGAAGAAAAACCACCATCCACTTGTGGGGAGATGTTTTTATTCCAATCTTATAAGTGGATGTCAAACATTAGACAGAGATGTCTAATGTATTTGATAGTATGATATTCTATCTCAAAATGATCAATTGACAATAAGAGAAGTATTCCATTCTATATATCTTATAAGAAGTGTGAGTTTTCTTGATTTTTTCATTATGAAATCATCAACATGTCAACATTCAAGGGCAGCCACTCTAATCCTTCGACTTATCTAGAACTCTTCTGAAAAACAATAATTCCATTTCCTAGTAAGCATATATGGTATAGTTTTTCTTTTACATTACAACTAGATATATAACAAAGTAGTAATCAACTGAACAACTTATTAAAACGTGGCATGTTTATGCTAATATAAACTTCATTGTTTCCTCATTATTATTTGACACAGCAAAAAAATGCCTATTGAAGTCTTCAACCTTAAAGGAACGATAATGTGGAGGATTGGCTTCATTTATCAAACATTTTGCTGGTTCTATTATCATCTCTTTCTCAGGAAAAATAACATACCCAAAGCTTTGTCGAGATGCCTCTGCGTTTGTCACGACTCGATGTTCTACTGCCTTGAGCTTTCCATTGCTAATGACCTATATATATTATAAGGTAATCACACAAAATCTACTTGTATAGATCATAGTATTAGAATAAATATTGCTTCACCAAAAAGTATTTTAAAGTGCTTTCTATGACTTGGTTGGGACTATATTAATACTTTTTATACATAAAAACAAAAGGGTTTTTAATGACAATACAAACACTAAAATTAATTATATAAACGAACATAAGTATATTCTATCATTAAAATTTGCAATTTTTTTGTGGAGTTTACTTCATTAATTAGTTTGTTGAATAATCAAACTTGAAGTTTTGAAAATCTTAATAGTATAGAAGCTAGTGAGTTTGTAGATATTTTTTATTAAAATAATTTTTTTTATATTAGCTAGTAAAAATTAAATCAAGGGTAAAAATTGCAATCACTCTAATAATTAATATGCTATAGTGATAGAATTCAAAATTTTACTACAGTTTGTAAATATTTTAATTTATTTTGCTATTTTTAAAAATACCGCTTAGTTAAATCTAGCGATTATTCGATACAACTAAAAATTTAAAGTGAAAAATTGAGACAGGGTGACAGTGGTTTTTCTTTTATAAAATATACTAAATAAATTTTATTCTCTATTCAGTGAAACCTATCATATCAAATTATACATATAATATTAATTGAAATGGTTTGGTATGAATAATTTAATTTTTTTCACCACTACTAAAAATAATTTTAACAAAATGAAAACTAAATTGAAAGCCGAGATACCATTAAAATAAGAGACATTTTTTAAAATAGTAAAATAAAATAAGATATTTACAGCAAAATTTTAGATTCTATCACGATAGCATATCAATGATTATGAGTGATATAATTTGCTATAAATTGTAAATATTTTGTAAAATCTACTATTTTTAAAAATTCTTCGTGAATTATTAACAAACCTCTAAAAGGTAGCCAAAGTTAACCACAAATGCATCATCAATAGGATCTATAGAAATCCAATGGCCATCCTTGAAGACTTGAAGACCACTGACATCTTGAAACAAGATGGTCATGAGGTCCCGATCGCAATGTTGATTCAATCCCATAGTCAAACTAGGGTTTGGGCATATTGGATAGTGGTTTGCTGTTAACCTTCGGTACGAACTCATTTCTCCCTCGAAGTAGCCTTGCCCAAGGCCCAACCCTTCACTTATCAGATCTATTATCTCTCGAGAAAACTTTTCCATTGCAATACAATACGCTCCGACCACCTCTCTGCAATAATAATAATCATCATTTTAAGTTTTGTTGGTTGTAGTTAGATAATATGATATTAAATTTATCTTTATCCCACAACTTAAACGTACTTTTGGATCAAACAATAATTTAACGGTTATTAAAGTGTTTGGTAACGTTACTATAATACTAAAATGATCAGACACTCAATATTGATGCATATTGATTGATTGTAATCGATTATATAGGTAAATTCAAAATCTTGATCCTCATTGTATATTTTGTTTATCAACAAATAATGTTACCCTACGTAGTTGAATAGTTAGTTTTAGAAATATTATAGATATTTTATGGAAATAATTTATTAGTGTCTATAATATTCATAAACAACCAATCATAATACATTTATTATTACTAATAAACAATAACATCATACTATATTATAAACAAATAAAGAAAAGAAAAACAATATTAATTATTTCATGTTTGGAGAACAACTTTTAGGGCATAGATCAAAATGTTGTACAAAAATATATATTATTAGCTCATGAGGTAAACTAATTAGAAGAGAATTATTTCATGCTATTTTAAAATTAATTACCTTAATTTAGGAGGATTTTGAGGCCAAGAATGAATGTTTTGATGCAGATCAGGATAACAAGTTAAACTCAAGCAATCTCTCCACAAGTGTGTTTGTTCATTCTCATAATTGTTTGAGCTTGTGAAAACTTTGCAGCTTTTATTGTCTTTGGAAACTTCCCTTCTTTTACCTTGTGGTGGCATCGAATGAAACTCCTTAAAAACACTCATTGTCTCTTCTACTAATTTCTTTGATACTCCATGGTTTATCACCTATAACAAATTGACGGCCACAAAATGTCATCCATAATTATCTTGTATTAACTTCTCATCTCATCCATGATTATCTTATTGACCTTTTCCCACTTCTATAATTATCTTATTGGTATCATGTGAGGATCAAGTGAGGGTCAAGTGCATTTTTCATAATTTTCATTCGTCAAAATTTAGCATCAATATAAACATAGTTCAACTATATATCACCATATAGTACTATACTCCACAACCTCGAAATCAAAGATTTGATATCCCCACGATAAAAACTAAAAAGTTTAAAATCAAAATTTAAGATAGTTAGAAGATCACACAAACTGTCGTTGTTTGGAAAAAAAAAAGGGATTCATGAGCTCTTTCAAACCTGAAAAACTCCGAACTCGTGAGTACTGTCGAGAATTTTTTGGAAGAGAAGAGCTCGATCCTGTGTTGCAAAATCAAGCACGGGAATCGTCTTCTTAAGTGCAATGCCCGGCCTCTTCTCCTGCGGCCAAACATAACTTTCAGGTACTGATTCAACACCCTCCCAGTTGGACACAAAGTTCATTTGAGCCATGATTGAGTGACTAATATGATCAATATAATTAATGAGGTCTGAGGTAGCAGCTCCTTTATACACAATAGATGATCTGGCTAGGTTTCCTGTTTCATTTGCTCTCTCTCTCTTCCTCATTCATAATATACATAGGTCCCACGCTATCAAGAGTCCGTAACATCGACTAAGAAAAAAGTGATTCATAGAATATATAAGTGAGGATAATTATTTCTATTAATATAAGAATCTCTCATGTAGATCTGTTTATGAGATGTTTTTTAAACTATGCTTTGAATTCAAAAGACTAAACAAAACTAAATTTACTATATTGTTCTTAATTTATTCGAGCTCTCAAAAACTGAAAATCTTTATGCATAATCAACTCGAACAAACATATGACATAGAGAAGAACCTACATGAATTGATGTCTCAATAGAAACTATCGACAAAATCGATTTTTCAGTACGTACGTAGATAATAGCACTTAATTTGTTTTTCAAGATATATTGAAATAAACTTAACCCTTTGATAGGTGGAGACATTAATCTTTTTTATGCTTAATTAATTAAATTACTGAATCAAACCAATAATCATGCATCCAAAATTATATATGTATGAGCCACAAATGTAAACCTAATTAAATTGGCTCTCTCAAGCTCAATTAGTTATCTTGCTTAGAACTAAATCCTAACACGTCTCTTTGATTTTTAAGAAGCAAAAACATCAAGGTCTCCGTTGAAATTGACATGAGAAAAAGTGTTTTTCAAAAGACACCTTTTTATTTAAATTATGGAAAGACTTGTTTCTTTTCCCTACTAGTCTAGTATAAATAATAATGTGTGTGGAGATTGAAATTAGAAAATCTATTTCTTTCTTTCTTTCTTTCTTTCTTTCTTTCTTTCTTTATTTTTGTCTATAACGTATAATATGTCTTAATTAAATTAGGTGAGCTATCTCGAGGATGGGGATTTTTTGTTCCCTATCTTTTTTTAGGAGACTTTTGTTCCCATCCTTTCTTGCTTTATAGTAATTAATTATTCACTATATTTATTGTGAGAGAGAAGCTAAATCATATTTTTAGCCACCAAAAAATAGCATAGTTACCCCAAAAATATAATTAGATTAGAAATTTAAGGAATCCAATAATTTTGAAACAATTCCTAAATTAGAATAAAACGTCCTAAATTATCTCTTCAATTCTAGCAATATGATTTGATTTCTTGATATGTGAAATGCAATGGGTAAGAACCCCTATATTAAAACAGAGTGGTGCTCAAGTTCAAAGACTTCCACTTTTAGGGTAGGACAAACAAGTTTTATTTGTTTAGGTTTCTTTCATAAGTCAATTAAAATATTAGGTTGATTTGTCGATAGTTTAAAATTTGTTCAACTTTAGTTTATATAATTTTAAATGTTGAATTTTAGTACAAGTATTTTAAACAAATATGAAATTTATTCATTTCAAAGTTATTTTTTACTAAAAGCGGTTAAATAATAATAATAGACGTCCTAAATTATTTACGAAAAGTGAAATTGGGAATTGAATTATTGTAGTGATGAAAAATAATAAAAATTTGGAACATTTTAAAAAAATAGTAAATATTTAAACTAGGTATAAAATATAGCAAAATCTATCACCATCTAAGTTTTTTTGGTTGCTATATTTGGTAAATTAGAACTTAAAAACTTAACAAAACTGGGGCTTCAGTGTGGCATCTATAAAAAAAAGGTGATTCACACCATTGATCAAGGTATGAATATATTTGATCCAACCATCTTTCATAATATGTGGAGATCTTACATTTCGAAAATGTGTAAACTGTTTATGTGGTCTCGTATACATGAAAGCATCAACACGATTGAGATCCTACAAAAGAGGCTCCTCACATGACATTAAATCCAAACTGGTGTGCGTTGTGTAGAAAAAATGGAGAAGGCAGGGATCACCTCTTCTTAAAATGTTCCTTTGCTTTATCAATTTGGCAGAAATTGGAAATGCAGTTCAGACGGTACACACATCAACAAAATGCCTCCTCTTTGTGTATAGAAGTGTGTAGGGTGAAACAAAGAAGCAAAAAGGAGATCATAGCTTTCAACTCATTTACGATCACTTTGTGGAGCATCTGACTTGAAAGAAATAATAGAACCTTCAACGACAAAGAAAAACCACATTATGAACTTTGGGATGACATAAAGGCGCTTACTGGATTATGAACAAATAGATCTAAAAAATTCTCTAATAATTCGGTTGGAACCATAGCTTTAAATCTTAATGCTTTTGTCTCACTGCTACAAAACTAGCAATACTTGACACTTTGTAACTGTCTAGTATTTGTTTACTAGATTAGAAAACTAGCAATACTTGACGTTTTATTTGTTTACTTGACATTTTTCAATGCGTCAAGTAATCTAGTGTCAAGAATAAGAAAAGTTTACTTGACAGTTTTTAAGCGTCAAGTACAATTATACTTGACATGTAAAAAGCGTCAAGTATATGAAACTACTTGACGTTTTTTAAATGTCAAGTAATCTAGTGTCAAGAATAAGAAGGGTTTTTGTTTGACAATTTTTACGCGTCAAGTAAAATTATACTTGACAATTTAAAAACATAAAAAATTATGTTTATTCTTGATACGTTTTGCTTGTCAAGACTTTTTTTTTCCCTTTCAAATTGAAAATTGTATGATTTGAAATACCCATATAATTATATTACATCTGTTTTGAAGTCTAACAATGGTATACAACATGATCAATTGAACTATTTACATTTTTTGAATTAGCCCAAATTTCCAATCAAATAACTAATACAAATTGCATATATATCATTGAACATATACATATAGTTGGTCATTTACATACTTACAACATAGAAACATATCGTTCTTATTCATATTACAAAATGAGTTATGAACATCGTTCTTAATCATTAAACACGGAAGTATATGTAATAATAAGAAATAGAGACATCACCTTCCAAGCACCACAACACTCTTAGATAACTCTAAACTGATCAAAGTTTCACTAAATTGTTATCCTCAACTCCTTGAAATCTACAAACAAAATAAGAGTGCATTAAAACTAAGAACTTTAACTTCTAATTCTAAGACTAAAGAAACTATATATAGAAAGGCAATGGCATAAGCAAAATAAAACTAAAGAAACTATAAATAAAGGTAGAAATAACATAGAAGAATATACATTGGTACACAGAGAAGAAGCAATACATTTTATAAGGGAATGGGTCAACAAAGATGTAATTTCTCAAACTATGTCACAAAAAATGCAGAACTTCCATAACTGCAATCATGATATCTAAAAGAATGATACAAAACAAGTTACATAACTTCCACAAAACTCAACATGTATTTATTTGGGACATATATGCAAGTAAATTTCATATGAAGAGTACTAAATTATGCTAACTCACATTGAAATTTTTCAAAAAACGTTTCCAACCATTTCTAAACGAGTCTCTCTCTTCTGCATGAAAAAGAAATAGAAATCAAGGTTGTAGTGGTACCTACGGAACCAAGAAAGATTGAAATGGAAATACAAAATCTTCTATCTATATTGATAAAAATGAAATCCGTGAACCCAAAAAGAAAAAGAAAAAAAAAAAGAATGATTAGACCACTTACTAGCATAAATGTTCTCTCTACAACGGACGAAAATGAAAACCACCAACATTATCTAAACCAGACTGATAAAAAGTGCAAGAAACAAAAGTGAGATTGTTTAGAAAGAACTCAAACACGACATATTAGTTTTACTAATAATAAGCAGTAAGATGGGAGTTGTATAGAGGAGAAGTGAAGAGGAAGTTAAAATAGAAAGGAAAGTCAGTGTGATAGAGAAATATTAGAGGATATTTCACAGAATCCAGCGGCAAATTATTTTTGACTTACGAAGCTTATTAACTTTTAACATTTTATCAGAAGGCGCGTTGAATTCACTATTCAAAAACTACACGCCCAATTCTATTGCTTTAAATTTACATGCTTTCGTTTCGGAATAATCGGGCTGCTCTCTAGCCTTTCTACTCCACCGCTTCCTGTAATTACATATTATTATTAATGAAGTGAGCAGTAGTTGATGCATTGATATGTCCCCCATATGGAGATATTCTTGCATCAGCTATCCCTTAGTATCCTTTTTAAAAAAAAAAAGGCGCGTTGAACATTTACCATAGCATGTTTTACAAAATGTTATATTAAGATGCTATAGAAAGCGACTTTTGTATGACGATCTAGTGTTGTATTGTTGGGTTGTTTGGGCTTCTCTCTAGATCTTTTTGGTTTCACTTTGCTTCATGTACTCTCTTGTATTATATCAATGAAACAGAGATGATGAGGGTGCTAAGTGATTGTCCACTTAGTGAAAGATGTCTTAGTTCATTTACTGATCCAACCGTATCTTTTAAAAAAAACATTAAAAATTTAAAGCATGACATTTTGGACGTTTAAAGACATTTTGGACTTAGTGAAAGATGTCTTAGTTCATTTACTGATCCAACCGTATCTTTTAAAAAAAACATTAAAAATTTAAAGCATGACATTTTGGACGTTTAGAGACAAAATGAATGAATTTTTTTTCCAGAACCTTTTACGATTAAAAGCACTTTAGGAGTTTGTCCATGCAAATAAGAAGAGGAGTCGAATAAGGAAAAAGTACTGTTTGCAATTTTGATTAAATTGAAAGACTTCCTAAATCGAGTAATGTATCCAAAAGCTTAAGCTATATAATATTCGATATTCCTCCTTGAAAGGGTTTGAAATATAAAGACTTAAATAGAAAATTAAAAGGATGAAAATAAAACTGTCGGGATTTAAATTTAGAAACATCATACAACAACTTGTTTTAATACTATATGAAATTATCAATTCATCCAAAAACTTAAACCGATAGGTGAGACTAAATTTAATATAATATCTAATAAAAGACACTATGGATGGGAAGGAAAATAAATTTTCATATAATTCACAATAGTAGAGATCATATAGATTTGAAGACCAAACAAATGACCCACATGCTCGAGTAACCATTAGTACTATATATTATATTAAATTTCCCATCATTTTCTATCAGCTTAATTAAACTGAATCAATATGTACTATGAATTAAGATGATCAAAACATAGGATAAGAAAGGATGTCATAACATATTAAATTTCCTTTCATTCACCAAATTACACTTTTAGGTTCATCTATGATTTTAAGACTCATCCAATGAATCAATGAGACTTTAATGTTATGTTAGGCGGTGGAGTAATGAAACCTCAGCTACCTTGATCACCTGATTAAGTTTACAGTTATGAAGAACCTCAACTCATTCATCAACAATGGCAGCCCATGCAGGCTTATTGATAGGCTCAATTCTTTGTAAATGGCAAACCACAAAAGATTGCTGTCAGAATATGTGCAGAATGGTTATATATTTTTCCCATATTCTATCGGTAGAAGGCTTTATGTATTTGTTAGGGCTTCATGCTGTAGAAAACCTTATAATTTAAAATGCTTTCTTTACATAATTTAGCTGATCATAATATTTATGTACATTTAATTTAATATTATCTGTTATATAGATGAAAGGATAGGGGTTTTCAAACCCCAATCTTGAAACTTCAAACACTTACAATATAAAAATAAGATTAATTAATAAAAACACACTATAGACTAAATTTTTGGGTTGGTTTCAATTATACAACATCCCCAAACTCTATAAAGTTCCTTTTGAGCCTTGTAGGATTTGGATGTCTTTATTCAAAAACAATCTTTGTAGGCTTTTTCCATTCAATACATGGACGAAAACATTTTAAATCTGCTTAGGTGTGTTTATATATGTGAACATACTCTTATCAGAAGTAAGCTTTAAAGTTAGGGTTAGGGTTAGAAAAAAAAATATAAACGCATAATTGAAAATTTGGTGCCTGATTGAGTTGTGAATGGAGGAAGCCGCTACTACAAGTACACTTATAATAGGAATCAAACTTTAAACTTTAGATTATGATAAAATTTTAAGAAACTTTGAGGATATAATAGAAATAAACTTAAAGTTCAAGAGTATTATTTTATCTTTTATTGAGTTATCTTAAAATAGCTTTAGGTATTCTCATCTTAATTCAAACAAATGTCTTCATTAAAATTTAAAATTATTCAATCCAAATTATGGGTTTACAGCTGTTAAAGAGTGCAATTACATAAAAAAAGTCATAATCTAAACCCTCATAAATGAGTTTATGAGATTAGTTGACGTATAAATTAGATGGTCCAAACACCTACAAATATTTTTTAAAAAAATCATAAACGATCTTATTGTAAAATATATTAACTATTATCTTTATAAGATGAAAGGTAAGGATACATATAATTGAGAGAAGGATTACATAAACCCTACCATGATAGAGTACATAAGCATTCATGCATATATATATATATATATAAAGATTAAATATGATTAATCTCAATCAATCATAAGCTTAAGAAAGATGGGTTTTGATTTGTTTAAAGCAGCCAATTTTTGCTTTTCAGAAGGTAATTTCACATTGGTTGCTAATCCAATGACCTGAAGGAACCTAATAAGATACCAACCATAATCAATTTGCCACCACTCATGACCATGTCTCGCTGAATACTCAAAAGCATGGTGGTTATTGTGCCATCCTTCTCCAAAGGTTAATAAAGCTACCATCCTATAAAAGAAGAAAAGAACAACGAAAAGAGAACATATATTATTCAAATATGATTTTATCTAAATTAGGGTTGTGAAAAGTATTTTGAAAATGTAGGGAGTAAAATTGAATTTTGAGGGATTCAAAGGAAAGTAAAATAAAATAAATGTCATACCAATTATTCTTGGATAAATCACCAGTATTCCATGGTTGATTTCCCCATATATGACATACTGAATTGACCATAGATGTCACATGCAAGCTGTATACGAACCTCACGCACTATATACGCAAGTTTAATAAACACAAAACACTTAGTTTAGTAAAATATTTCAATGAAAATAATTAATAAAATTATAATTATTATTTTATAATCATTAAATCTAGAATAATTAACTAGATGGTAAAACTATTTATGAAGAAAAGGAACTTACATCATTTAGAAAATACATTTCAACTACCTTTTCTACTTATATTTATGGCTAATCATATTAAACAGTGATCAAGTTTTGAAAAGTAAAATAAAAAAATACATATATCTTACAAATTTTGGTTGTTGATTGGAATTGACTAAAAATATTATTATTTGCAAACAATTTGAAACCATAGATTAAAAATGGGGAGAAAAAAAGTATATATAAGTTTTACACAAAAAAGAGAAGAAAAAAATAACAAATTAATTATTATCAAAGAAGCCTAAAATTCACAAACTTCTTAAATATAAGATTGAATTTAACTAAATACACAGTATAACTTCTAGATCTTTTATAAAGACTTAGACTTAATTAGACATGAACAAGTTTCAAACGTTGAAGACTAATTAAATTTTATAGTTTAACCAAATAAATAATGTTAATCAATGATTAATTGTAAAATAAAATAATAATAAAAAAGACAAAACTACTACAAATATATTAAAATAGCACAATTTAGGTATGACGGATCAAAATATAGACTATTACATGTGTCTATCACAATAGAACTTAAATAATAGTTTATTTTGGTCTGTCACAGTTCATAAAAGATAAACAATAATATTTGAGTAAACATTTAAGTAAAATAGTCAAAAATAAAATTCAACTACCTTTGTTATGTCAATACAAAAACATACAGTCTTTCCTTCAAAAAAAATTATTAAATTTGCTAGTTTACCAAAGTTAAGTTAAAATGTCAAAAATCCAAACAAATAGAATTTATAAAAGATGAATGTAAACTAATTTTTAGAGGACTCATAAATAAATTTAATCACAACTTACAAATTGTAGGAGTAAAAGCTAAAAAAGAATGGGAATAATTATACCATTCCCCAAATGATGAAAGGTAGTCCTCCAATGGCATAGAGCAAGAGTGAAAGGGCAAGTGGATGAAGCCAATATGTTTTATGTAGAAATCTATAGAACCTTTGTTTCTCCAAATCTGTCACATTGTCTGGATATCCATGTTTCATGTAAAACATGGCAATGTTTCTCTCCACCTTTTGATAATTATTAAAATAGTTTGGACAAACTTTTCTCGTCAAGTTATACGAATCAAAAAACCAAGTCATTTGACTAAACCAGAATCCATAAATAGGACTATGTGGATCTCGTGCTGAATCAACGAATCGATGGTGACATCTATGTGTACTCACCCAATCAATTGGATCACCCTAAAATTAAGAAAGAAAAAAGTAAACGAAATTTTAACAAAACACGGTAGATATAAAAAAATATGCACTAGGGTTTTGTCACTAGTTTTACCCTTCTAAATCACATGTAGGCAATAATTACACTACACCATTCTTTAATAATGTTTTGGTGTTTTAAGTAGTGTATATACAAATTATCACAAAATATGGCATAACCATAAATAATGATGATTTTGGCATGACAAATGAATCCAAAGTAGCTAAGGCAACACTAATAAATCCTCACTTGTAGGGTTACCATATGTAAAAATCAATAATGAACCACCTACTCCCATATATATCATGTTACACATCTTATTGATTTATAAGTTTATACTAATGTGTGACAAAAAATTTAAATATTTTGTATTATCCATCATGTATAGTTTTAAACTAAATATAAAATCAAAGAATTCAAAATAGTCTTAAACTAAATATAAAATCAAAGAATTCAAAATATCAAACCTGGATTGCATGAGTTGCAATATAAGCAAGAGAATACTCAAGCCATTTTGGAAGCTTGAAGCTTCGATGTGCAAGATTTCGATGATACGAGACACTTATTCCCATACCTGTTAAATAAGATAAGCCTAAGGCGAGCAACAAACAGGTCCAACTAAAATAGAAGGGTGCCAAAATACAAAGTAGATGCAAACTGAGAAAGTAAAAGGCAACGTTTCTATCAAACTTTGTCCATTTTTTTCTCCTAAAGAGCCTTGGAGGAGATTTCATCACCATCTCCTTTGGCTTTTCTTTGGATACTTCATCCATTTCTTTCCTCTTATTCTTTCTTTCGTATAGTATAGCTAGTGGTGAGTTCATGCATGTAGGGGATAGTTGGTATTTATAGTTGTGAAGTATATACAAACATTTAAAGTTAGAAAATTAGTTTATGGTCCCAAAATCTTTAACAATCTTTAACTATTTTCAATAGAACATTTATGAACTGCCACACACCAACACAGTACCCTTACTTATTTATTGAAAGAATTAGGTGGACAGCCTCCATTATTTATTACCAAAGTTTTCCAAGTCTTTTCATCAATTACGATGTGATATCCTCGGATTTTGAAACGTTAATTTTTTTGGTTTAAATTTTATATTAATTCTCAAACTTTTATTTTGATACTCAAAGAAATAAACTAAAATATCTTTTTAATTTCTACAAGGCTACATGATTATTTGATATTTTATCGAGTATTGTTATTTTACATCATTTCTTCGAATTATACACTGATGCACATGTAATCTTATTTAATACCTCAAGTTTGACACATTTTGAGATTTGTTGTGTTTTTTTTCTTTTCCTTTTAATTATTTTTTCTTTCTTTCTTTTAAATTTTATGAGTTATTATGAAAATATTGGTTTACAATTTTGTAAAGTTTATTTTGAATAAGTGTTGTAATTATTTCATTTTTCTAGTTTATTTTACCTTATGATGAATATTAAACACCAATGTGTACATATATTCTATTTTATTATATTTATGGTATTCAATGTCGTTCATAAGATTTGATTTAAGATTATTTCAATTTGAAAAATAAATAAAGGATGGGAAGTCAGAGAGGAGATGGAGAGATTTAAGTTTTTGGAGAAAAAAACATAATTAATTTTAATTCGAGTTTAGTTAATTCAAGTGTGTTAATTATATTTCTATATTGGCCTAAAAGATTTATAGAATAAATTAGCAAGATTTCTTGATTATCGATCAATTTAATAAATATGATTAAGTAGAGCATAATTATCCAAACGTAGAAAGTCATGTCATTATTCTATTAAAGAGTTAACTGAATTCTATTGTTGTGAAGAAAGTAAGTCTTTTAAAAAATTGAGGGGACGAAAATATTAGAAGATAGAAAAGTTCATGCAACAAAATAAGATTTTAATTTTTTTATTTTATAATTTCAATATATATTTTGTAGTTTTTCCAAAATTAATAATTAAAACAAAACTAACTATTTACACTTTTTATAAAAGACATTATTTTTATGTCTAAGTCATGAAAAATACCCATAAACTTTAAAAAGTTAAAATATTGTCATTAAACTTTTGAAAATGATTAAGAAAAATATCCCTACGGTTAGTTTTAAATGAAAATCGTTAAAATTTTTGTTTAAAAAATACCTTTGAGCTTAAAAGGAGTTTAAAGTTAAAGTGTTGTAATTTGGTTACTCTTGATTTCCTAATGATTGAAGATTAAAAAAAAAGTTATGAACGTTTTCACTATGAGCCAGAAATAAACTTTTTATGTTGCTAATGAACTTATCTTAATTTATAGGAAGCTCTGGTAAACCATCAATTTAAGCAATTGTTTTGGCCTCGTTATAGTTGTGAATTCTATTTCTTTTTGTTGATGTTGGAAGTCAGTATGCAATAATGGTCCTACTTCTCTTAGGTAGAGAGAAATATGATATTTATGACGTAAGACATTTGCTATTAAACCTAAATGTATTATTGAATTCCATTTTCCATTGTTATTATTGTCGCGACGTGATTGCTACGCAGAGTGGCCGACCTCCTCATTTATATAATTTCAATAAATAAATAGTTTTAGAGTCGTCGCCAACCATATTAGGGTGTGATTAGTCACCCCAAAAAAGAAAAAAAATGGTATGCATAAATTCATGAGATTTAAGTTCAGGAGTCTGTTATGCGTAGCGAAAGGTGTTAAGCACCCTACAACACCTACAAAATAGTTACCAATTTTATCTTTTAAATTAAATTATAGGGGTTCACAAAATAAAGTTTTTTTATTTAGGTTTTGTTTAAATGTCCCACATTTATCAATTCATATCGAATAAAGTAAAACCTAGGCATGAATTGATAATTATGATTGACATAGGAGTCATTAGAAAAATGAAGTTTATTTTTGTTTTAAAAATATTTTTATTCACCTTAAGAATATTAAGATACCAAAAATCGATATTTTAATCTCTATCATATGTGTCTAATGAGAAATTTCATGTATCTAAGAATTAAAAAATTAATAGACCCATTTAAAATATGAAATGTATTTATAATTTTAAAGACAATTTATTAATTAAATTTCAAATGGAGAAATTTCATGTATTAATAAAATTTAAATTATAAAATCCATAAAAAAACAATACTTCTTCTCTGATTTAGATTTTTATATTTAAATTGGAAAATAAATAATGATAATGACGAAACATTGTGAAATTTAAGAAATACTTGAGAAATAAGTAAGGTAATACGTTGAGAGAGATAAAATAAAATACATAAAATAAAATACAGAGATAATATAGGCAATATGCAAAAATATACAAGATGATTAATTAATGCAGTAAGATACAAGATGATTACTTAATGCAAAAGGATGCAAGATGATTAATTAATGCAAAATGATGCAAGATGATTAATTTATGCAGAAGGATACAAATAATTAATTAATGCAGAATGATGTAAATAATTAACTAATGTAGAAGGATGCAAAATAATTAATTAGAATAAGCCAGGCCATGCATATGATTTCAATTAACGGGTGAATGAATGATGCAAATAATTAACTGCAGAATGCTAAATGGGTGCCAAGTAATTAAAGTAGGCAACATGCTAATGTTGGATGCAAATAAATAAGACAGTAGCCAAATGGATGTCAAATAATGATAGCACGGTGCTGATTAATTATTTAATAAACATGAAGCCAAATAGGTGTCAAATAATTAAGGATATACAAATAATTAAATCAGAATGCAGTTAGCCAAAAATTAAAACTATCAAATACAAGATGCTAATTAATTAATCAAACAATTCAAATGCATAATAATAATTATTAAAGCAGGATGTCAAATGGATACAAATAATTAACACATAATGTAAAATATGTGTCTAAGTAATTAGAAGGATGCAAATAATTAAATGTCAAATGGGTGCCAAGTAATAAAAGTAGACAACATGTTAATTAATACATATTCAAATAATTAACACAACAGACAAATAATTATAAAGAATGTAGGACGGTGATTAATTAATAAATGAGAATAATTAACATAAAAGTAATTAACAGATGTCAAATGAGTGTCAAGAACCATATGCAAATAATTAACCCAACAGCCAAATAATTAACACAGTCTTGCCAGTATGCTAATTAATTAACCAAATGAAATAATTAATAGGAGCCAAATCAAATAATTAACATACAACACCTAAATGGGTGTCAAATAATTAACTCAATCCAAACACTAATTTAATCAACACAACTTCAAATCAATAATTAACCCAGCCAAAATTGGTATCAAATAATTAACATCAGAATCAACAACCAAAAGAAAAGAAAAATTCAAATTGTAGTAATTGAAGGGAATTAAATTTGAAAAAAAAAAAAACTTACCTACCTTAAAGTTAAGCAAAATGTTTCTTTCTTGATCCTCTCAATCTCTTCCCAAGTCGCAAACCAATGAAAAATATTTCTTTTATATGTGTTCAAATCACAAACACATGAACAGATTTTTTTACGTGTACCTGTAATTTTAAAAAATCATTCCCTAAAAGAATTCTCCTTCTCTTTTTATAGGGTAAGGTCGATTGTTTTTTTAGATAGTGAAGTGAAGTGCACACATGGGAGAAAATGAGAGAGTGCGAGACCAGGAAAACAAAAATAGGGGATGGTTGAGAAAAAATATCGAGATAAAAAAACCTTTTTATTTTTAATTATGTTTTTATTTTTTGTTTTAAAAAAATTTAAAATTTAAAATTCAAATTTAAATTCAAATTCAAATTCTTTTAAAAAAAACTAAACAAATAATGTAGAACAAAATACGATATCTACGATTATTTTTGAAAAAGAAGCCTAACCTTCACTCTCTTTTTCTTTTTGTCTCTATTATGATCTTGTAATCTTGGAAGCATTACAGTTTCTTTTGAAACGTAAAATTCTTTTATTTGATTTGTATTGAAATTGTGTCTTGCTTTGATTGAATGATAGAGGAAAGTGATTATTGATAATTATAGGTATGTTCTCTCTCCCTTTCTTTCAATACAGATAGTAGCAACAAAAATTACTACATGTTCTTCTATATTGAAAGGAAAGAGAAAAAAATGGTGGTGAATTAAAATGGCTCGCAAAAATCATATCATTAAAGTGGGAGCCTGAGACATACAATATATGGTTATGATTTATGCATTCCTAAAGTATAGTCATTTTGCTACAATGAAGGCTATGTTTTTTTATTTTTTTACTTTTGAGTAAATGCTTCATGTTGTGTAAAATATTAAGTCATCATTTATAATGCACTTAGTATAGACATTCTTTATAAAGCTATGTGAACTTTTCATATGACATACCCTTTTTAACAAAGCTCCCCAAACCTTATTTGTAATATTTGCATTTTTGAATAGATGTGTTGTAGGTTTATTGTTGATATTGGGTATTCTTGGATAAAAATTTATTTTATATGGTAGAATTTTATTTGCCACTTACCATGCTAGGATCTTGTCGAGAGGAGTAAATTTGAAAATTTTGAAATACACCACTGCTTGAAACATAAATCGCGGTGTATGTTATACACATTGGAAAGAGATGTTAGTCCTATGTAATGAAATTTTGTGGATTAATTAGGAAGTGGAAGTGAATCTTTCTTGCAAAAAAAAAAGATATATTCAATGGTAAACTGGTTTTTGGGTATCTCCCATTTGGAGTTATTTTAAACTTGCAAGACAGACGAGGTAGGTGGTTATGTACTTGCTTATAACTGCAGTTTCAGTTCCGTATCTTTACCTTTTTTCTGTTTATTAATCCCTTTTTCACCATTGTGATTCAATGGTTGTGGAGAAGAAATTCTTTTTGCAATGTTTGATTTATTATTTATCTTTTCCATCTGTATCAGTGTTTAGTGCTTATGTGTATTCAAGTTAAATCAGGAAGGACTTTTGAATCAATTAGGTCGTGTTTGTTATCTATTTGATTTTTGGCTTTAGGTTTTTGTAACTTAAGCTTATACACTTTTTTTACCTCTACTTTTTATCAATGATTTTAAAATTAGGCCAATAATGTTTTTGAAACAGTCATTATTATATGTGCTATATATAATTCTTAAAGAATTTACTCGTACAGAGAGAGAAGCATTTCATGCTAGAAAACAATGGCTCTATTAGAAAGACTTCAGTGAAGCACATTATAATTGATATAATTGCTTTAGCAGGCTTTAGGTAACTATTGTGTGCTCCATTGTCACCGCTTTTTGTTTATGTTGGGAGGGGGCTGGAATGAAGGGTTGGGGGAAGGGAAGCTGAAGACTAATGCCAGGTTTTTTATGGTACTATTTCAAACTTTCTTCGCTTCACTTTTTTATGGCACCACTGTTTATTTCATTTCTTAGTCAGTAGATTCTTTGTTTCATTGTTGCCTTTTTAGAGTACATTTTTCACTAATTTTCTTTGCTTATTCTTCTTTTGTTCTGTCTTTTCTCTTTTATTTAACTCTCCTAACAATTATGGATTGTGTTGTGTATTTTACATTTTTTTTTCTTTCTTTCTCTGTTTTGTTCATATTCTTAGTATAATGTATTTGGATTGTATTTGTGTTGGGAGGGGGCTAGAATGAAGGGTTGGGAGGGGGGAGGGGGTGCTGAAAATGTTATCACGGAAGTTTGGGCACTCTAGTTATTCTTCTATAATCTCAATATTGTTATTTTTTTCCAATCTTACATCAATGGTAATGTTCCTTAATTACCTTTAAATAGCTTTAAGTAGAACCTCCTCATAGGTAATGTTCTTTAATCATACTCTAAATGAGATTTTGTTTTCTTGCTAGGTTAGAAAGAATCCATTTGGAGCATTGAAGCCAATTTGAAGCAACTGATTGATATAACATCTTTTGTATGGTTGGTAGCAAACTCTTGCTTCCAATGTATGGATTTTAAGCTTCTTGCTTCCAATGTCAATGTATATTTTTTTTCTATTGAAACTACATTTGAACTAAACAAATGGTTATTAGTCAATGGGTGTACGAATACTACAAAGTGTATCATTATGTGTATATATATATTAAAGTGTTGACTTATTGTTTTCATATGGGTGTGATGTATAATTGTTATTGTTATTGAAGTTGTTAGTGTAATGGTTCAACGACAAGAAAAACAGGAATTGAGGAATTCACAACAGAGAAAAAAATATCATAATATACAAATTCGTAACATTTTTTTTCTGTTGTCAATATCGAAACAATGACAATTAAATTTTATAAAAACTGTCACGATTGGTCTATCCATGACAGGAAAAAATGTCGTAATATATTAATTCGTGACATTTTCGTAACTGTCGTCAATATCGAATCAATGACAATTAAATTTTACAAAAAAACTGTCACGATTGTCATATTCTTGACAGTAAAAAATGTCATAATATAAGAATTCGTGATATTTTTGTAACTGTCGTAAATGTGTAAAAAGTGACAGTTATTTGTTGTCATAAAATACTAATTTAATGACATTTATTTTTTGTCATGAAAACACATATTGAAAAACTGTCATATAAGGACTTTCCACGACATGCGATACTATGACTGTAAATAACTGTCACAAATTTTTTCGCGACAAAAAATAATTGTCGTCGTAGACTATGACAGTAACCAACTATTTTGCATCCTTTACTTATTTTCTTCTTTTGAAAAGAAAATAGAGAATATTTAAAAAAGAAAACTATTAAAATAAGCATGTATCCACATACGTACATCAATAAATGACATGTATCCTTTTGTTTTTAGCTGCGATGATACTTGTTTATCCTTAGTCCTCGACACTCTTTGTTGCAGGGGTTCTTGTTTACCCTAGCCTCCAATTTTTTATTTTTGCCGCAATGGTGTTTATTTATCACTAGCCTTCTGTGTTTTTATTTTTTCATGTGAAGGAAAAATGTATATGCATGTCGTGAAAAATATATAGTAATGGCAGAGATGGACGAGAGACATGGTCAAATGTCTCAAACCACTATCTCACTATAGTAATGGTAGAGATGGACCAAGTCCATGAAATTAATTATAAGATGGGATGGTTATGAGCACACTAATGTTAGTTGTTATTCTTCTGTGGATACAGAGAGAGAGCAGCAGCAACATTAATGAGATTCCACAGCTAAATCTATGTTCATGTTGATTTTAATTTGAATTAAAATTTATATATTGATAATAAAATAACATTTTTCATTAATTCTTCAAACAATCTTTGTCTAATAATAACTTTAATTGTTCTTTTTTAAGGTTTTTGATAAATATAATTATTTATTATTAACTTTATTTGTATTTCTAGTCATTTTCGTAAATAAAAATAATAGTATATAACAAAATCATGAAAATAATCTAGAAAATGTAGGATAATTTTAAAATATGATATACATTATTCTTAAATGGAAAGCTATCAATTAGAGCCGCTATTAGTGATATTTGGTAAAAATTTTCAAATTAATCCAATCCTAATCATAATAGAGTATTTTAATTAATAAAGTTAACATTTGACTTTCATCCAAAAATTCTTCCAAATTAACTTATCCAAAAATTGAGGTTGAAACCAATTCAGTCTTGATGGAAAAACTTCGGCATTTAAAACTTCAAGATTTCTCAAAGGGACCTTTCAAAGGCATGCAACCAAAATCAATTCCAAGATTAAGAACTTTTTTTTATGCTCTCGAATTTGAGCATTTCAATACTATTTATAGATTTAAATAATAATATTTATTATTATTATTTTCTTTTCTAGGATATATATATAATACCAATATAAACATATATTTTTATTCTCGTTATCTTTTCTCAATAAAATATTTCATCAAATCAACTTTTATTTTCTAAAAATAGTTATCGTTTTCAAAAATCAAATCCAAACAACTTTATTCATTTACAAAAATAATTATATTTTAGAGAAATATAATTATTTTCTTTCTAAACATAAACAAATATCGTTAGTCCAAATAATTAATTATCTTCCATAAATAATTAACTTTTCACAAATAGAATTATCTTTACTATTTTTCATGATAATTATATATATATATAACCACATATACATATAATTATCAAATCTCTAACAAAAATTTTCACCCTTTAATTTTATTAAATAACATCCAAATTATTTAAATAAATTTAAATTTTCATAAAACCTAATAATTTTCACAACTGGGTAAAATTAAATAAAATTCTCAAATCCTCTTATTAATTAAATATTCAACCAACAAATATCTAATTAATTTTAATGTCCACAAAATCAAATAATATTCAAAATATTCGTTAAATAAATTAAACATAATTAAACAAAACTAAGATAATTATCTCTAAAAATTATCTTAATTTTTCAGGGCGTTAAAAATAAACAAGTTCAACTTAAGTGGTACATCTGATACACTCAATATACACTTGATACACCTAATATGCACTTGATATACGTGATACATATATTTGTTATATACATAAATCTTAAAAATGACAAAATATTAAAGGTTTTTAAGTTAATAGTAATTATGTAAATTTGTCCAATGACATTTGAGTAAATAAAACAATGTGACGTGTTTGATGTTGATTTTTATCGACTTTAGAGCCAAAAATTGTGAAACTTGACCTTTCTAAAGGGCATTTGGGGTTGGGGCAATTAGTAATTTATTATAGTCCTAGGTTATAATAGTTTGAGTTTCGGGTATAGATTATTTTATTTTGAGTTATAATAGTATGTTCTCTAGTTTATATTTTTAAAAGAAATATATTTTTTCACAATCATTGAACAAAATTTCAAAATCTTTTATCATAAATCTAATTAATATTCGGTATATATAGTGCGTACCTATGTATATCAAGTGTGTTTTAAAAATTATATATCAAGTGTGTATATCGATCACAAATGTACCAATTGTATTAAAGTGGATATCAGTAATGTATCAAGTGTACATTAATGAGTAATGTATTGAGTGTATCTATCAATGGTGTATCAAGTATATACTAGGACTAAAATTCAGGTGTAACAAGTGTATCACATGGGTCGAGCTTGATTTTTTTTACCATTTTTGCAAAAATAGATAAGTTTGTGCTATAGACCTAATTTTTTAAACTTATTTTGTTAGAAATGCAAAAAACCTTATAAAAATGTGAACCAACTTATTACAAATACATAACAAAATATCACTGTTTATCGATGATAGAAAGTAATAAATCTCAAGAATTTAATTTGTCATACATAATAGGTAGAATTAATACACTTGATGTAACGACCCAACTTTTCTGGGTAAGTCAAGGTCGTAAATTTTTAACAAATAAAGACTTTGATTAATATAAAACAAAACGTAAGCAAATTAAAAAAAAAAACATCTTCAAGTCAGGCCTGATTTTTAAACATTCAAGAAAACATAAAATAATACTGTTTACAACAAACGTTTGTAAATTAAATTTCAAATCAATCTTAATTAAGCGGAAGCAATTACACGTTTCCTATGGCATCACGCTTCCTTCCTGCCCCTCGCCGGTTTGCCACCTTTATTACCTTTGCCTGAAAATTAAACATAAGAAGGGTGAGTATAACAATACTCAGTAAGAGACCCTCTACTGGTCTCGTCAGGGGAAAAATAAATTGTTAAAGTTCTATTGGGACACCCTGTACAGTCGCAGTCTTGTGATCCCGTAGGATACACATTTCAGTCTAACGCCCCGAAGGACGTACATATCAGTCTGACGCCCCGAGGGACGTACATATCAGTCTAACGCCCCGAGGGACGTACATATCAGTCTAACGCCCCGAGGGACGTACATATCAGTCAAGTGTTCTGCAGAAACACATATCAGTCAAATGCTCCCGAAGGTGCAAAATAAATTGGTGATCCCGTAGGACACCTACAAGGTAAACATCCCAATACAACCTAACAATTTATCCCCTCATTCCATTCAACCATCTTTCAGTTACTTCAAATCACAAAGTCCTTTCTTTCAACATCCTAACAGTCAACTTATTTTACTACAATCATATGTCTGTCAATAAAATACTAATACATCAGTCAATCCACTGTACAGTCAATACACCCCTCAGATCACCAGCACACAGTCATACTTTAGCGTAACGACACCCAATCTAAACGACAATCACAAGATCGCATCTGCATCTCATACAAGCATAATCTACAATTTTCGTCCTGTCCACATCCACACACATATATATATATTCCATGACGATCACAATATGCATTCAACATTAAGTCTACTTCAATTCCTATGCATATATATATATATTTTCAGTCAATCCACAGTGTACATTCATAAGTATCATCTCAACATCTTTACTCAGTCAAAGATAATCATTCAGACATACAATTCACAATCATAAGTGAGTCCAGTAGAAAACCCCTTACCTTCAAATTTGTTAAGCTCCTTAACCACGTTGAAGTCTGAGAAGAACGAACCTAAACATTAAGACAATTTCTCAATAATTCCCTTCAACGCATCAGTCATTTAAATTCAACCCAATGTGAATCTTTTTGCAACTTACCCAAATCTTCGCGAAAGAAATCGAGCAGTGGCTTTGCGAAGAGATGACGTGCGACGGAGAGACCGTATACAGATGGTCGGAGAGTCGCGCGGCAGTGCAGACAACGGAGGAGAATGAATCGGCGGCGGCTGGGCTGAAAACAGAGGAGAAAGGAGAGGGGAGACAGCCGGCGGTTACAGGTTCACGCGGCGGCCTTGCTTCGCGAACAGAGATGGCGGCTGGCTGCGGCGGGAAGAAAATGGAGGAGAAAGGATCGGCGGTTGGGCTGCGGCTGCGCACGAACGGAAGGAAAATAGATGGGCGGCGGTTGCTGCGAACGGGAAGGAGAACGCACGGGAGGAAGGAGAAGAAAAGAAAAATGAGAGAGGGGTTGTGTGCGCGCGAGAGAGGGAGAGATAAATTTCTTTTTCTTTTCTTTTTATTTAAATTAAGTATAAAAATATATATATATATACAAAATTAAAAACAAAATATATATATACATACCTTTGGGGCATTACATTCTTCCCTCCTTAAGAAACTTTCGTCCTCGAAAGTTCTAATCCTGAAATAACTCTGGATAACGAGTCCTCATTTCTTCCTCTCGCTCCCATGTCGCCTCTTCAATTCGATGATTCCGCCACAAAACTTTTACTAATGGAATGCTTCTATTACGAAGCATCTTTACCTCTCTAGCCAGAATCTCCACAGGTTGTTCTACATAGCTCAAATGCTCATCAATCTCCAAGGGTTCATAGTCCACTACATGAGACGTATCGGCCACATACTTCCTCAACATCGAAACATGAAAAACATTATGAACTGCAGAGAGGGATGGTGGTAATGCCAAGCGATACGCCACAACACCAACCCTCTCTAAGATCTCAAATGGTCCAACAAAACGAGGACTTAACTTTCCTTTCTTCTCAAAACGCATAACACCCTTCATAGGTGCTACCTTCAAGAATACCTTTTCTCCCACATCGAACTTAAGGTCTTTTCGCCGTACATCCGCATAACTCTTCTGTCTACTCTGCGCTGTTTGCATACGTGCTCTAACCTTTTGAATAGCCTCATTAGTAGACCGAACTAATTCAGGTCCCATCAATCTATGTTCACCAACCTCACTCCAACAAACAGGGGTTCTACAACATTTGCCATACAAAGCCTCAAATGGTGCCATACCGATGGTAGCCTGGAAACTGTTGTTATAAGCAAACTCCATCAAATGTAGATGAGAGTCCCAACTACCTGGAAACTCTATAACACAAGCTCGTAGCATATCCTCTAAAACTTGGTTCAAACGTTCAGTTTGACCATCAGTCTGTGGATGAAAGGCTGTACTGAAATCCAATCTCGTACCCATAGCAGTCTGAAGTCCCTTCCAAAATTTGGAAGTAAACCGTGCATCCCTATCAGAAACAATCGATACAGGCACTCCATGCAGTCTCACAATCTCAGTTAAATACAACTCTGCCCACTTACTAGCAGTATAAGTGGATTTTCCTGGTACAAAATGTGCCGATTTCGTAAGCCTGTCTATGACAACCAGAATCACTGTGAAACCCTTCAGGGTCTTAGGCAGCCCTGAAATAAAATCCATCGACACATTCTCCCACTTCCACTCTGGCACACTTAAAGGTTGTAATAAACCTGCTGGTTTCTGTCTAGGTGCCTTAACTTGCTGACATACTAGACACTTACTAACAAATTCTGCCACTTCCCTTTTCATATTCCGCCACCAATAAAATCGTTTTAGATCCTGATACATTTTCGTGCTACCAGGATGCATGGAAAATGGGGAATTATGGGCTTCATCTAGTAAGTCAATCTTAACTGTACTGTTCGCTGGCACACATAAACGTCTCTCAAACATCAACCCACCATCAGAGGATATGGAGAACTCATCAGTCTGCCCTGTTTCAACAAGGCGACGTCTCTCCATCAAATAAGGATCATTACTCTGAGCATCAACAATCTTGTGCCTCAAAGTCGGTTGCACCGTTAATTGAGCTAGCTGTGAGGTGACTCTCCCCACAGACACTGCAATCTCAGCTCTCTCCAAGTCTCGATGCAATGGTACCTGTCTAGTAATGAGTGCTGTCAAAATGTGATACTTTTCTACGAAGAGCACCAACTTCCACATTCGCCTTACATAGATGGTACAAAATCTCACAATCATAGTCATTTACTAACTCAAACCACCTTTGTTATCTCATACTCAACTTCTTTTGAGTGAAGAAGTATTTTATACTCTTTTGGTTAGAAAATATCTATATCTTTTCATCATACATATAGTGCCTTCAAATCATTAATGTAAAAACCACAACTGTCAATTCCATATCATAAGTTGGACAATTTTCCTCACGAGGAGTACAAGCAACTACTTTAACTTGTTGAATAAGAATACCTTTTAAACTTTCCTAAAAGCATCACTATAAATTACGGAACATTCTGAACCATCATGTACGGTAAGCACGGGAGTTGTACAAGCTTCTGCTTAAGATCCTGAACACTATCCTCATAGGCTTTGTCCCAAACAAACGGAGTCCCTTTTCTTAGTTAACTGAGTCAAAGGAGTAGCTATACGAGAAAATTCTTATACAAACCGTTAGTAATAACCTGCTGAACCCAAAAAGACTACGAACCTCACTGACTATGAAAGGTTGAGGCCAACTGGTAACGACTTCAATCTTTTATGAGATCCACATAAATGTCATCTCTAGATACCACATGGCTTGGAAAGATACTTGGCCTCATCCAAAACTCACATTTTGAAAACTTTGCATACAATTTGTTGACTCGAAGAGCCTCTTAAAACCATGTTAAATGCTCCTCATGCGCTGTCTCTATTTTGGAATAAATTAAGATATCGTCAATAAATACAATCATGAAAGTGTCTAAGAGATCGTTAAACACTTTGTTCATCAAGTCGTAAACATTGTTTGAGCATTTGCCCACTCAAAAGACATCATAATGAACTCGTGATGTCCATATCTCGAACGAAAATCTGCCTTAGGAATGTCACTGTTCTCTAATCCTCAACAAGTCATAACCTGAATGTAATTCAATCTTAAAGAACACGGACTTATTGCAGTTGATCAAACAAATCCTCATTCATTGGTAAAAGATATTTATTCTTAACCGACACCTTATTCAACTTTCTACAATCAAAACATAAGTGCATCGACCCATCTTTCTTCTTAATAAACAAAAATTTGGTGCACCCCAAGATAACATACTTCGTCAAATGTAGTCCTTGTCAAACATTTCTTTCAATTGCACCTTCAAATCTTTCAACTCTGTTGGTGCCATTTTGTATGAAGCTTTAGATATAGGAACGAGTCTAACTCTATCTCAATAACAAGACCAATTTCTGTTTAGCACGGTAATCTTAGAAACTCTTCTAGAAAAATATCATAATACTTTTTCACCACTGATTCAAATAACAAAGAAACATCGACTTCTCTGGTGTCTACCACACTAGTCAAATACAACAGGTACCCTGGTCAAGCAACTTACTAACCTTCATAGCTGGGATAACTTTTAGCGAAACGATAGTTCCAACCTCTTTGTACTTGAAACTAGCCTCTGGAGAAGGATTAGAAACTACATTTTCGCTGAACATTTTATGTTTACATGGTTAAACTACATTCCAATTTTCAAACTCCAAACTAGTAACTTTTCATTCACGAGAAACTCAAAATTGTTTCTTAAAGTCACATCAAGACAACCATGCTCATCTTCCTTGTTTCTTTTCCAATACCTCCATTCTAAAACCATTTAATGTGTTTCGTATAAACTTGACCGTGTATTTAGTCCTCGTTAAAACCACCTACATAACTTATTTTTCTTAGATTTCCAATCACAAAACAGACAATTTCGCTAACAACGTCTTACTTTTCTACTACTCGACCACTCCTTTGAACACCTCTACATGGCAACATTTTTCCTAAATTTCACCATTAAATCATAACATTCATGTAATTCTAGTTTAACTTAGGCAAGGTCATATACATAAACCATACATATAAGCATAAAGCATACCTGACGAGAGACGAAGGGTCGCGTTAGCCATAGAACACAAAAACATAGACTTACATCGTAAGTCAGTCTACAGAACCTAAAACTTAGGCTCTGATACCAACTGTAACGACCCAACTTTTCTGGGTAAGTCAAGGTCGTAAATTTTTAACAAATAAAGACTTTGATTAATATAAAACAAAACGTAAGTCAATTTAAAAAAAAAACATCTTCAAGTCAGGCCTGATTTTTAAACATTCAAGAAAACATAAAATAATACTGTTTACAACAAACGTTTGTAAATTAAATTTCAAATCAATCTTAATTAAGCGGAAGCAATTACACGTTTCCTATGGCATCACGCTTCCTTCCTGCCCCTCGCCGGTTTGCCACCTTTATTACCTTTGCCTGAAAATTAAACATAAGAAGGGTGAGTATAACAATACTCAGTAAGAGACCCTCTACTGGTCTCGTCAGGGGAAAAATAAATTGTTAAAGTTCTATTGGGACACCCTGTACAGTCGCAGTCTTGTGATCCCGTAGGATACACATTTCAGTCTAACGCCCCGAAGGACGTACATATCAGTCTGACGCCCCGAGGGACGTACATATCAGTCTAACGCCCCGAGGGACGTACATATCAGTCTAACGCCCCGAGGGACGTACATATCAGTCAAGTGTTCTGCAGAAACACATATCAGTCAAATGCTCCCGAAGGTGCAAAATAAATTGGTGATCCCGTAGGACACCTACAAGGTAAACATCCCAATACAACCTAACAATTTATCCCCTCATTCCATTCAACCCATCTTTCAGTTACTTCAAATCACAAAGTCCTTTCTTTCAACATCCTAACAGTCAACTTATTTTACTACAATCATATGTCTGTCAATAAAATACTAATACATCAGTCAATCCACTGTACAGTCAATACACCCCTCAGATCACCAGCACACAGTCATACTTTAGCGTAACGACACCCAATCTAAACGACAATCACAAGATCGCATCTGCATCTCATACAAGCATAATCTACAATTTTCGTCCTGTCCACATCCACACACATATATATATATTCCATGACGATCACAATATGCATTCAACATTAAGTCTACTTCAATTCCTATGCATATATATATATATTTTCAGTCAATCCACAGTGTACATTCATAAGTATCATCTCAACATCTTTACTCAGTCAAAGATAATCATTCAGACATACAATTCACAATCATAAGTGAGTCCAGTAGAAAACCCCTTACCTTCAAATTTGTTAAGCTCCTTAACCACGTTGAAGTCTATGAAGAACGAACCTAAACATTAAGACAATTTCTCAATAATTCCCTTCAACGCATCAGTCATTTAAATTCAACCCAATGTGAATCTTTTTGCAACTTACCCAAATCTTCGCGAAAGAAATCGAGCAGTGGCTTTGCGAAGAGATGACGTGCGACGGAGAGACCGTATACAGATGGTCGGAGAGTCGCGCGGCAGTGCAGACAACGGAGGAGAATGAATCGGCGGCGGCTGGGCTGAAAACAGAGGAGAAAGGAGAGGGGAGACAGCCGGCGGTTACAGGTTCACGCGGCGGCCTTGCTTCGCGAACAGAGATGGCGGCTGGCTGCGGCGGGAAGAAAATGGAGGAGAAAGGATCGGCGGTTGGGCTGCGGCTGCGCACGAACGGAAGGAAAATAGATGGGGCGGCGGTTGCTGCGAACGGGAAGGAGAACGCACGGGGAGGAAGGAGAAGAAAAGAAAAATGAGAGAGGGGTTGTGTGCGCGCGAGAGAGGGAGAGATAAATTTCTTTTTCTTTTCTTTTTATTTAAATTAAGTATAAAAATATATATATATATACAAAATTAAAAACAAAATATATATATACATACCTTTGGGGCATTACACTTGAAATATAATCAGTGTCAAGCTTGTGACTATCCTTGACGCTAAAATTGTATCAAGACGTTGTTTGGTTAAAGTTGTCTCAATATTCTTAATTGTGGATTATTTATGTTTTTAGAAGCGTTAAGACTATCGCTACTTAACAATACTATAAATTTTTAACGTGTGTTGCACGTGAAACGAACCTTGTTAATATATATTGTTGCTAAAAAAATAAATAGTATGGAGTGATTAAATAAAAAAAAATAACAATATTAAAGGCATATAAATATAATTTTAAGTAATAAATGTGAGGATAAAACAATGCAAAAAAATTTAATTTAATTTTTATATTGATCAAATAATAAATCATTTTAATTTTTATGTGTAATAAGCATTTTTTTCATTAAGAAAAGTTTTGTTAAGTACATGGGTGTTCTAGGTTCTTTTATTTTAACATAAAAAAAACTTAATTAATAAATACAATTCACGTCTTAAAAAAAATTAATTAATTTTAATAAAAATATAAAATATTAATTACATAAAAAAACATTATTGAAATTAGAGAATTATCATTTAGAGAAAATGTTCAAAAATGATTGTCCATCTTAGGTAATAAGATAATATAAGATAGAAAAGATAGATTGGTACAAAAATAATCCTAAATATGCTTGTGTTTTTTAATAATTTTCTTTACAAATAAAAACCTTATATACAACAAATTCATATCCTAGAACTAACAAAAAAAAAAAAAAAAAAAAAACTAATACCATTTTCATAAGCTGACATTCAATTTAATATTTATATATATTTTTAAAAATTGAATATAAAATAAAAATATACCTTGATCAAGGATATGTAGAATTTGAAAAGTTAAAAGAAAAAATGGTAGAGAATTTAGAATGCAAGTAGATTTCGTTAATTACTTGTAGATATAATTATAATATAATAATAAATAGATAATTTTTTATATTCTAACCATTTCTTAAATAACACGAAAAATAATTCTTTTCAATTTAGAAATGTATCTTATCACTCTTATTTCTAGTAATGAATATTAATGAATGACAGTAACTTGCAGCACATTAAATTCAACAATAATCTCCTCTTTTTTGTCACTGTTTTTATTCTACTTTCACTATTCTTTCTCTCCCTTTTATTTTCCTCTTTTGTGAAGTCAACAATAAGATCTTTATTTCTTTCACTTCTTTGGTTCCATTTATGGTATGAAAAAAATAAAATCACTTTTAGTAAGAAAGGAGACTAAGCAACTTTAGAATTCAAAAGCATTTTCCTGTAGGTATTTCTCATCTTAATTAATTGAAATAAAGTATTTTTATTAAATTTGTAAATAGTTTCATCCAAACAGTTGGTATGTAGCTACTATTAAAGGTGCATTATAGGTCATAAATTTTAACGATTATCTTTTATAAGATGGATGAGAAGCTAAATACATGATTGAAAGAGGGTTACATAAAAACCCTACCATATAATAAGATCGTGAACATTCATTATCTATAGAAACAGATTCTCAAATGAGGGAAATGTTAAATATCACATGAATCTCAATCAATCATAGGCCTAAGAAAGGTGGGTTTTGATTTGTTTAAAGCAGCCATTTTTTGCTTTTCAGAAGGTAATTTAACATTGGTGGCTAATCCAATGACTTGAAGGAACTTGATAATATACCAACCATTATCAATTTGCCACCATTCATGACCATGTCGTGCTGAATACTCAAAAGCATGGTGGTTATTGTGCCATCCTTCTCCAAAGGTAAATATAGCAACAATCCTAATTAAAAATGAAACAATGAACTATTTAAACTTTGTCAAGTCAAAGATTATCTAAATACTATAATAGTTTGACAGTGGTAAAACAAACTATTTAAACTTTGTAATTGTCCTGAAGGTTTAAAAAATTTACTTCCTACTTTAAAAAGCAAAATTATTTCGAAACAAATGGTAAAGGGTTGATATAGAATATTCAAATTTTATGTAACTGGATTGATGATATAAATATGAAAATTGATGTATCAACATTAATTAATTAATATAAAACCCATTTTTCACTAGCAAATGGTAAAAGAAAAGAATAAAAAAGAAAAGAGATATAATAAGAAAAGTGTATGTCTTACCAATTGTTCTTAGATAAATCCCCAGTGTTCCATGGTTGGTTTCCCCAAATATGACATACTGAATTTATCATAGATGTGAAATGCAAGCTCAGTACGAACCTCACGCACTGTCAATAGTTTAATAAAATACACTTCATAAATAAAATATATATTTCAATGAAAAACATATATAATTAAACAAATATATGGTGGAAAGATCATCCATCTCTCTAGTATAATCTAATAATTATAATCATAATCAAACACAATACTTTAGACTGATTATCAACGATCTAGTGTTTTACTTGAAAATTAGGTTTTAATGTTTATTTGAAGAAAATGAAAACCATTATAAAAAATTAAAACAAAATCATTATCGAATGAGACTATAAAATTTATTTATTTTTAAATTCATAAATCTTCTCGATAAAAGAAATTTGAGTATGACTTGTTTAAACATACAAATAGTCCAAAAACCTACTAAATATTTTTAAAAGATGAAGAATTAGATTAGTATAAATTTTAGAATTCAGGGTTTAGGTTTACGTACTTATATATAATTTTAACTTTATATATAATATAAATCAATAATTAATTGTCAAATAAATCTTTTACCTTTATGTAAAAAGAAAAACAAAAAGTATTATACATGTATACATATTATTTTTCTTTCATTTATTTTTTAAAAAAACACTTAAATTGTCTGTTGTGTAGATTGCCTAAAAACATGTAATGAACAAATCAAATATAACAATGTAAAAAAATCAACAACTTAATTTATTAATGAAAAAGATTAAAATTTCCTTCTTTTAGAAAAGTTGAAAGAAAATTTTGAACATTCAAACAAATAGGAGTTTATAACCTTAATAATTAAAAGAGTAAATGGAAAGGGAATAATAATTATATTTTACCACTCCCCAAATGATGAAAGGGAGTCCTCCAAGTGCATAGAGCAAGAGTGAAAGAGCAAGTGGATGAAGCCAATATGTTTTATGTATAAACCTATAGAACTTTTGTTTCTCCAAATCTGTCACATTGTCTGGATATCCATGTTTCATGTAAAACATGAAGATGTTTCTCTCCACCTTTTGATAATTATTAAAATAGTTTGGACAAACTTTTCTCGTCAAGTTATACGAATCAAAAAACCACGTCATTTGGCTGAACCAAAATCCATAAATAGGACTATGTGGATCTCGTTCTGAATCAACAAATCGATGGTGACATCTGTGTGTGCTCACCCAATCAATTGGATCACCCTAAAATTGAAGAAACCAACCAAATGTTAACAAAACACCGCTATAAAAAATATGATAGGATTAGTCTCTAATTTAATCTTTTTTAATAGTACGTAGGCAATTACTATACACTACTCAATCCTTTTATGATTGGATGTCTAAGTAATGTGTATAAAAATCATTCTTTCATGTATAATGTAATGATCAACACTGTATAATGTAATGATCAACACTGTTCGTTTTTAGATTCAAAATCATTTAACTCTAACTTTTGTGGGATTGAAATGTGTGTACAAAATCCAAAAGGTGAGAATCAATATTAATTATATTAAGGAGGTAATGACATTGCAATGGTTTTGAATGCAAAAGAACCCTGTGAAACATTTATTCTAATATCATATTAAATTATTGATTAATTAAAAAAGGTGAAGTAAAATTAAATAATGTGTCATAGAGTACCAACCTCAAATTTAGTATAAAATCAAAATGTGTAATTCATGTTTTATTCGTAGTTTAGACCATTTTTAGTTAGAGCATAAGGGATTCAAAGTATCAAACCTGAATTGCATGAGCTGCAATATAAGCAAGAGAATACTCGAGCCATTTTGGAAGTTTGAAGCTTCGATGTGCAAGATTTCTATGATACGAAACACTAATTGCCATCCCGGTTAGATTGGCTAATCCCAAGGAAAGCAACAAACAACCCCAACTAAAATAGAATAATGGTGCCAAAATACTAAGTAGATGTAAAAGAAGAAAGTAAAAGGCAACGTTTTTATCAAACTTTGTCCACTTTTTTCTCTTAAAGAGCCTTGAAGGAGAGCTCATCACCATCTCCTTTGGGTCTTCTTTGGATGCTCCTTCCATTTCTTTCCTTGTTCTTTCTTTGGTATAGTTGTGACTTCAGTCTAGGGCACATTTGTATTTATACTCGTGAATTGTACAAATATTTAAAGTTAAAAAATTAGATATGGTCCCACAATCATCCACCATTTTCAGCAGAACATTTATGTACTGCCACTCACCAATACACTACCCTTTACTTATATAACCTGCTAAAGGTAGGTGGACAGCCTCCATTATTTATTACCAAAGATTTCGTTTTTTTTCATCAATTACGAAGTGATAGGGTTCAATTTTGAAATGAGAGTTCATCCCTTTATCAAATATATAATTACTATGATGTTTTTTTTTTAATAAATAGAATAATAATTGTGCATATTCAAGAACATAATTAATTCTTTTTATCATGAAGTTGTTTCAGTATTCCGTTAGCCTGTATACTTTCGATTTTTGTATAGCTTTGTAAAATGTTAAGTAGAACGAAATAACAAAAATGAGAGAAATTTTATCAATTAAATTACAAACCAAGAGTCTCCAAACTATGTGTATGATTTTCCTTGAATTTTATTTTGTGTTATGGATATTTTGAGATAAAAAAACTAAGAGGGCAAACAGTTAAATGTAAAATCGAAATAATGAAACCAAGTGAGGCCCATGGGAGAGGAGGAAGAGTTCATGGAAAGGAAAGATTTTGGGCAGCAAAATGGCGCATACAATTTGTCTACCACTCTGCCTCTGGAAGTTGAGGTTGAGGCAAATGTTTATGTTGGGCCAAATTGCATACGCTAGATGTGACTGAGGAGAGAGTATCTTCTTTGAGCCACTTGGTCTACCTCGACCTCAACTCGAAGCTGAGACGAGCTTCTTTTATGCTATGAAAACCTCCATTCTATGAGTCATGATTTTAGTCTCTATGGTCGACTTGAAATAACACCCTTGAATCCCATGTTCAAAACCATCTATGAATTGAGGGCCATAAGCATCTCCCAAGATAAGGAATTTTCCACACCTCAAGAGTAGTACTATGACCCTTTGGTTAATTATTGACTTAATTAGCATAAGAGGTTCTATGTCAGACAACAAATATTCGTGATTTCTTTGCTTCTTCATTGTTTGAAGATTTTTTCTTCTTAAGTAATGTATCTAGAGTTGTCACTTGAAAGACATAATGTGTTTTTTCTATCCACTTTTTTCCACAACGGTTGACTTAATTCATAGGTAAGAGCGAGTGTTTTACCAGCTTTCTATTTCAAACAGTTGTGTTTTATAGTCTCACTTCCTTTATGTAATCATTTTATTTTATAATTTCGTTTAAATTAATTCTTATAGATTAGGTTGTTGAACTTTGGATGTTTGTTGAGATTCGATCCTAGTTTTTCAATTATGTTGGGCTGCTAATTTCGATTCTTGTTTGCTCTCGAGCGTGTAGAATTCTACTCTACAGAAAGGTTTTCGAAAAGAAAAAGTCATAGACAAGTTTGGATACTCCTAGTCAGTGAAAAAGAAATATTAGATGATGTTTTTTGCTCAATCATTAGGAGAGAGAATTGAGATTATTGAAGATCAAGTGTGATCATGCTTGGTTGATCATTGCATATTGGTGATGTGTGATTAAGAGGGTGTATTTCCTTTGTTGCTTTTATGACAAATTGAATTTTCTTCTGATTCATTTATCAGTAAAATGTTATCACTAAGTACAACATGTGAAGAATATTATGTATAGATGTTTGTACTATGTGAAGAATATTATGTATAGATGTTTAATTTGTACTATTTGTCATAAGTCTACAATCATGAATTATATCACAAGACAATATATAATCTCTTATCATGGGTCAAAGACCCTCTAGACGTAGATGTTGTGTGATCGAACTGAGTTAACAATGTTTGTTGTTTCGATAGTTATTTTCTACTTATTTTTATCTCAGTTGTTACGTGATCAATTATTAAGTTGTGTATGTGCTAAAAGCACCATGTTAATTGAGTCTCTTCAATTTTTCACAAACATTAAGAAGATCAATACTAGTTAAGTTTATGTTTGCAATCTAGTCTAAGGAAAAAATCACATGGTAAAAGACGTGCATTGAAAAAATTCCAATCTAATACCCTATCCTAGAATATGATAAGATTTGATATACCTCAATTCTAGTTCAAACGAGGGTTAAAGTTTAAACATCCCTAGGTCAAATCCTCTATAAATATATACTCCATATGACTCTATATACCATAACTTACGTTTCTCACTTTCTTCTCAATTCTATGGTTATCCCTCTCTTACTTTGTAAACCAAAATTTCTTTTTTATTTGTTCTGCAAGTTCACTCTTTTCTAAGTTACAAGTAATTTACTATTGTTGTCAGTATCACATACATGGGTTTTTTCCTTTTGGATTTTGACATCAAACATTATGTGTTTTAACAATGTCCACACACACACGAGTCTGAAGATATTGGTTAATTTTGACAATGTTCAAATAGGGTTTAGGTTCAAAGATGGGTGAAAAGACATAAAATCGTCCATGCACTCTCTTTTTTCTTGTTAAGGAAAGAAATATTTATTACTTTGATATGGCGATGGCGACCAAACACTTTCAAGATCCCATACGTGGCCAATGCCACCGTCCACCATATTATAAATAATCCAACTATTTTATCGTTTATAATTATTTGCTTCTTTTTTTTTTCTTTCCAATTTCTAGTTTTTAAAATATGTGTATTTTTAGTATTATTAATTGATTTATTTTTATAAAATATATTAAAAAAAACAAAAATATTTGAACGAATTTGAAAATGAAAAAAGCCTATAAGTACTCCACGATTAATCGTCGACTACACATGCGCGTGAAAACTTTGGTACGTGATCATTTGGTAAAACGATCTTGATACATATGATCTTGTGTACTAAATCTAAACGATCTTGGTGCAAGATATTATACTAAATCTAAACGTTCTTGTACCAAATCTAAACGAAACGATTTGTACCACTATCTAAATGATCTTACTACAAGATCTTGTACCAAAACAAAACGATCTAGGCTCACGATCTTGTACCAAATCTGAATGATTTTGGTACATACAAAGATCGTTTTGATATTAGTTCACGATTGTTTAAATTTATAATAAAAAAAAAAAGATGAAGGACACAATACCTGATAATGAAAAAGGAATAAGGAGATGACAAAGAAAGAAGAAATTATGGAAAATGAGATAAAGACTTAGCAAACAAGAAGATGTGAAAGCATTCAACAAGAAATTCAAAACCAACAAAGGCAAATATGAAATTTATGAAAATATACTGATAGCTTCGTGGACCTTTATTTTTTTTGTTAAAGCCTTGGTATTTTTGGATTTTGTTATATACATGTAAATTAACTTTTCTTTAATTTTCAAAATATTTTTAAAATTAGAAGTTTTTTTTATTTATATTTTTTATTGTGAACAACACAATCTCAAAGTAAGAATATTTATTTTATAAAATTAAAATGTGGTTTTTTGAATGGCACTTTATCATTTTTAAATTTGTGATTTATCCATTTAAAATTATATAAAAACAAAAAAGTTGTTACCCAAATTCACATCATATACAATTACTATTATTTTTCTAAACATTATAATTTATTTGTCGAGTAATATGATCAAAGTGTCCATTCACATCTTAGTGTAATTTGTTCTATCTAACATATAGTTTTTCACGATGAAACAAAAATGTAATAAAAAACTAGCTAACATAAATTTATTGGATATTAAGATGAGTTGTTTTCAAAATCTTGCAATGCAAACGAAACTATTTTCGTGTATTTTATAGATATGTTTTTTTTGTTCATTTAAAGAATGATAGCAAACATATGGGATTCAATTAAAACTTCAGCTTTTATAAAAACAACTTACTCATTACAACTGCAATGATCTCTCACTAAGGACTAGGATTAATGAATGCACTCATAATGTTCTACGTAATTCCGTCTAATTCGAAACCATTTTATGATTTTACGATTTTATTTGACTATTTTGTAGGTTTTGAGCTATTCAAAGGTAGAACTTGGTATTGGTGTAGATTTGGAGCTTAATTAGGCGAATATAAAGTCAAGTTGCATCAACTAGAGGCCAAGAGGGAAGAAAACACAATTTAAGTCTTATTGTCCGTGAAATGCACGTAGTGGCATGCGATGTTGCCTTAGAGCTCCCTACGACACTACATGCCTTGCTCTCACGTGGACTTCCATCAGCGCTACAATGTTGTTCCTAGCACCTTGACACCAATTACGATTTACTTAAATATTTGTTCGTTGCCTATATATAGGTCATGTGATCTTCGATTTTTTATTTTTGGCAACCAAAATACGATTTCTCGTTAATTTTCTTCTCTTTTCAGTTTTGTTAGGTACTCAAGCATTCCCTCACATCATCAAGCATCTTGACAAGAGACTAAAGTACTTTTTCTAAATTGGATTTATAAGTGTTTCAATTTATTTTATGATATTTGCAAGAACTTGAACTAAGTAATCGTAACTTTGGAATTCAATTCTTTTTTTAATGGTTCTAATTATGTTGTGGACACTTGCGAATGGTAGGATGATAACTTTGATTGTTGTGTAAATGTTGGCTACCTAACAATTGCATAAACCTAACATGTATTCGACTCAAACTTTTACTCTTTGGCTACCTAACATTTACTCTTTGGGTTGGAAGCTATTTACTCGAGAAATCTACGTGTCATTGTGTTCGACTCAAACTTACCACTATAAGACTAATTCTTGGTCTGTGATTCATATTATTATTTGATTTGAATTTAGACAACAAGATCTGCTTGATCAATTAACTATTTATATTCAGTTACGCAAACCCTTTACTCTTATACTAAATTGTGTCTTATGTCTAAGATCATGCATAAAAATTTTCAATAATTAATAGTTAATTTATTTTATTCGTTTTATCATTTATTTAACATAGCATTGAATTATCAACCTTATTTAAAAGGGTAACCCACATCTTAAACCTATTGAGTTATTTTAATTAAAAGTTTATTGTTTTCCTTGGATATATTTGTGTATGAATTTGTTTATAAAAGAAAATTGGAATAGAATGCATTAGTGGTATGAAGAAAAGGATTCATGAACATATGTTGAGGATGGGAATGGAAATGGTTGCTATACGATGAGTAGAGAAGAAAGAAAAAGATAGATGTTGCATCTGCAACAACTTGACTATACCCATTGAGAAACTTCTTCAAAAAGAAACTTTAATTTAGATAATCAAAAGAGTTTGTTGGACCAAATTTAAAGAAGATAAAGTGATAAGGTTATATGAGAAAGATTTAATGTTGTTTCTATTGCCATATGGAGATGGAGAATCATTGTTAAATTTCTTTTTTTTTTTTCTTTCTTATCCGAAAATTATGAGTAGATGCATGAATATTTTTAATTTGATCAATTACCCTTTAAATAATAAGAAAACTTTTTTTTAATTACATTCATAAATTTTTAATTGATTTAAGTTTGTTGGCGATGATCAACTTATAAATTCATTGTATAAAAATTCATAGTTCAATATGTATTAAGAAGATAGGTATTTCCACTCCTTTATATATGTAATATTACTTTTAGTCTAAATTCATCCTCATAGTTAATTACTATAGCACTCCTCCCATTCATAATAATAGTCTAGTGTATTAGTGCATTATATATTCCATTATTCTCATGTCAATTAATGTTCCATCAATTTAATCTCTCATTCTCCCCCTACCCCTTTTCATATTTTTTTAAAAGAATATTAAAATTCTTTTTGGTAGATAATGTGGATGTCAATAAAAACTATCAGAACTCTCAAATTTCACAAAAATATCAATCAAAATATCAACAAATCATAAGTATATTGATTAAATTTTTAAAAAGAAAATTAATTCAATTTTTACAATGAATAAGATAAGTTAATTAATATGTTGTTTATTTTTTATTTTTTACATTTGATAAAAAAAAGATTAAAACATAATAGAAGTATATAGATTCAGTCTTGATATCAACGATGAATTTATGATGTCCACTAAAATATTCACCTTTCAACGAAATTTAATACCACTGTAATAATGGGTAGAGATGGACCCAAGGTCCATGAAATTTAAAGAAAGTATGGGCATACTGATAGTAATTATTCTTCCGTGGAGAGAGAGTAGCCACATTAATGTGAGCTAATAGCTAAATCATAGTTCATATTGGTTTTAGATATTGGTTAAATTATATGTACGGAACGAAAATATTTACTGTTCATGTAACAAAAAGAAAAACTCATCAAGTTTCACTATTGTGTTTTTTTCATAAATTTCAAATTTACTCTTTGTTGGTTTTGAATTTCTCGAAACGAGTATTAAATTTCTACGCATCTTCTTCATATTATTGTTTCTCCTTCTTTATACTCACTTTTGTTCCCGTTCACAATTTCTTCATTGTTTCCTCTTTCATCATTTCTTCCTTCTTGGTCATCATTTCTTAGCTTCTTTTTTATTTTTATTCTTTTTTCACTACATGATTGTGTACTAAAATCTAAACGATCATTCAACTATACCAAATAGACAGATATAGCAATATTACTGTATATCGCAGATAGATAAGTAATAGAATCAAACGATCATTTACCAAGATCTGAACGATCGTGTACCAATATATAAACGATCTTTTAGACTTATATTATACGATCATTTAAATTAAAAGCTTTTCGTATGCGTGTATGATTGATTAATCTCGAGTATTTTGTTATTTCACGTTGTGGACTTGTGAATTTTTTTCTTTTTCAAAATTGTTCTATACACGGTGTAAATATTTTCCGTTTCATTCTATTTTCAAATCAATTCTTGTTTGATAATAACTTTAATTGTTCTTAAGGGTTTTATATATATATATATATACATACAAACTAGTAAACAACGTAATTCATGTGAAAATCATAAACAAAAAAATTATAATTTTAACCTAACTTTATAAAATTCGAACAATCATTTTAATATTTCATATTTATATCTTTTTACAGTGAAAAATGAATAGTAAATTTAGAAATATCATGATATACTTTTTAAATTTTATTTTTATTTTAATTATAATTTGGAATGAAATTGCACTTTTTCTAATCCAAAATGTGAAATTGAATATTCAACTATGTAGGCATGCCTCATTACTATCAAAACAAAGGATTCAATAAAATAAATATCATAACCTTTTTTCTAAAAAATGTCACTAATAATAATTAGTACTTGAACAACTTAATTAATGTATAATCATATTTAATAAATAGTCAAATGTTTGTTATATACATAATTAATTTAAATTTCAATCATACATTATCACGAAGGATTTTTTTATATTTTTATTAAAAAAATAAATATACACAAACCAACCTTGAAACTACTTTTTCTTTTAATCTAATCTATATTATCCAAATTATAAAGGGGAAGATAGAAAGTTTATTAGTGGTGTAATAACATATAGCATTATATAATATCAATTATGGAATATAGAAAAGTTACATTATAGTCCTAATAACATAGAGCATTAGTTAATATCGATTATGAAATCAAAACATTTTTTTTATATGAAGGGTAACTTCTATCTTTGTTGAATGTGAAAAAGACTACAAACATTAAATTTATGTGAATGACAAAATTGCTACTAAAGCAAGACTAAAAAAAGTTATAACGAAAGGGTAAAACATTCACCAAAATCATTTTTTTTTAAATTGTAAAATTATAAAAGTGTATTTTCAAAAATATAACAAAACGCTAAAATATTTACAACAAATTCACAAAATTTGAGAGTCCGATTTTCAAGATTTTTTAGTCGTGGAAATTAAGTCTTTCGAAGTTAGATCTCCAATAAATTTTTATTAAAATCTTAGTACGTTATTTTATGTTTTCATAATTTATTGCGATGTTTCTTTACTCGTGTTTTTACTTATATAACTTTTCTATTAAGTCTCATTTTCTTTTCTCTTTAAAATTTTAACTCTTTCTAACTAAAACTTTGGATGCTTTAATATCCTTTTAATATAATTTAGAATTCTCTATGTTTTAAAATAAAAATTATATTTTAATCATTTAGAAAATTTGCCTCTAATTATCTGCGTGTTTTTCCAAACATTTACAATTTAATCTATAATTTCATAAGAATTTTTAATCGATCTTTTTAATAACTTGTACGGTTTTTCTTCAACAAAATCTTACTACAGAATCTAGAAAATTTGAGATTGGGAGAAAAAATTATTTTAATTAATAGTTTTTTTTAAAAAAATATCTTTATTAGAAAACTATTCATGAAGTTTTAGTCATTTCAATTTCTCACATAATTGAGGTGAGAAATTTTTCTTCAATATAATCTAATTGATGAGATGCTCTTCACTTATTTTGTGAAGTCATTGTTTTAAATATTAAAGTAACGAGGAATAAAAGAAGACATTAATTTTTAAAAATTAAAGAATGTTTTCAATTCGAGATTTGAAATTTTTTGCCACCGTTTTCTAAACGGGTGTTATGGAGGGGTAGCAACTTCCTTTTACAGAAATGATTCCTGAAGTCAACTTTAGTTTTTGCATACAATTTTTTTTTTTTTAATTTTAAAATGTTTACTTTATTTTGGTGTTCAATCCCACTGTAAAAAAAGATTGGTGGCAACTAACCCTTTTTTATAACGTCGACCGTTTTGCGTCGTCTCAAACACATGTGACAACAACATACACGAGACACTTTCTAATAAAATTCTTTTCTTACAAATTCAATCTCATTTGATTGAATGATTAGTTATACTGTAATTACAAGATAGTTATTAGTCCAAATCTCTTTTATAAAATAAATTTATTTATTTAAAAGATTTATGTTGCCCCACGTCGTGGAATAGCAACAATAATTATTTCAAAACAAAGAAGAAAAAGAATGCATTGTGATCATATAACTATGACGAGTACACTTGTACTTATAGAGAACATAAGTACAAGAAAGAAGAGATTTATGAGGCATGTGTTTGACAATGACCTATAGCCTTGCTTTGTTTTGATCATTTTCATGTTCTCTATAGTTCCCTAATAACCGTTTTTCCTTTTATCATGTGGACCAATTTTCTATCATAACAATACATTAGTTATCACCAAGAAAAAGGACTCAAATTTATTAAGTATTCCAACTTTAGAAAATGCATGGCTAAGTGCTTTGTTAATTTACAGATAAAGAACATAACGAAAACAATGCATACGATGACTAAAGAGTACTAAAACACAGAATCTGGCTAGTCACTTGGAATAGATGCATAGTGGTCCATATAGACGTGCAAATTACACTCGCGCCAAATATGATTCCTAACAACAGCCTAAGTAATTCTTATGATCTTATCATACACCTCAACTGATTTTTTCATAGCTAAACTGGTATATCAAAGTGAACTTCGTATCCCAATGCAAAAATTCTACTGGATTTAGGGTTTAGGATGTTCTTTTCAAAATAGCCTTTCTAAAAGCTTATTCAAAGAATAAATGGTCTTTAGACTCAACTCTACCACTACACACACAATCCCTAGGAGAGCCAAAACACCATTGACAAACATGATCATGAATATGCATACATTTTCATATAACTAGATAAGGAAAGAATCGTTGAGAATATTACTTCCAAATTAAATAAAACTTTATCATGACACGATATGGTGCCTAGGCCATTGTTTGAGTTAAATTTAGTACTCTACAATAAATTTTTAAAATTTGAAACATTAGGGTTAAAATCTAGATAAGATGTCAAGATAAAAACCTACACCCTTTTATTAGAAAAAAAGGCAAGATGTGGCATGTTTTCCAAATTTTGAAATGGAAGGTCTAAATTGACTAAATTGTAATTCAGAAAAAATTAAATAAAAACAAATATTAAGAGCTAAATTTTAGAAATTTCAAACAAAAGATACTAAACTTGGAAGAATCACCAAGTAATTAATTAGGAACTAAATTTAAAACTAAAAACTGTTTCATTTTTCTTATTTAACTAAACCTCTCTAATCTCTATCTTTTATCTTTACCATTGGATCAACTGCTACCTTCCCATCAAATAATTAAATACTAATATTAATTCTCCATCTCCCACTTTAATTCTCACTCACATTCATTAAATGCCTTTTCTTGACCTTCTCCTATATCAATGAAGTCTAACCCTATATGTTTCTCTATCTTCCATTAATAAAGCTCGTCTTTCATCCATTATGTATGAACATAACCTTCTTATTCTTAGTGCTATTGATTGTTTTAAATTTTTGTCTGACATCTACATTCAATTTTCTATAAGTTCGTAGATCAATGTAAACATACTATGACTTTTTTCATTATAACATTCAAAGATGGACGAAGTATGATTATAAAGGTATAAGTTAATTAGAAAGTAGATTTAAAAAAGAAACTATATAGTTATTGTAACGGAATTCAAGTTTAGAAGAAAGACGTGAATGAACCAAAATCACATTCCAATAAGAAGGATACTGAATACATCAAAGTATTATTAAGAAAAACTTAAAATATTTGAAAGTCATTACCCATATCAATAAATATGAGTTTTAGTTTATGGACATTTGTTATGGGTCGAAGGTAAAATTTATGTTCAAATCATATTTTAGTCCCTAAATTGTGTATGTTGTTCTATCGTGACTTTTAAACTTTTAAAAAATGTGTGTTTTGGTTCTCGCACTATTTGAAAGAGCTTCCTCTTGATCTCTAAAGGTATAATTTCGTTAACTCATTAATGAAATTAATGATGATGTTGCTTCTATATTTAGAAGTTTAGATTCTATATTCATCATAATAATTAAATTGATAAACAACCAAAAATTCTTGCTAATTTATTTTACAAATCTTTTATGTCAACTTAAAAACATAATCAACTTACTTGAATCAAACAAACCCATAAATTAATTTTGTTCTTTTTTTCTCTCTAAAACTCGATTATCTCACATATACCCTTTAAACCCCTCACCTATTATTTATTATATTTCAAACTGGAATCTTGAAGCAAGTCAGAAGAAAATTAAGTATAATAAAAATTAAAATAAAATAGAACTAACATATTCATGTTAACACCCATGACAACGTGAAATAAACAAGAAAATTAAAATAAGTATAACACATGTATAAAATAAACTCTACGAAAATGTAATTCCAAAAAGGAAGAAGAGAAAATAATTGAAAGAAGAGAAAAAAAAAAAGCACAACAATAAATCACAAAATAGCTCAATCCCAACCTAAGTTGTTTGGAAAAAAATTCACATACATTTAATTACAAAGTTGAAACAAATTACGAGTAGATAATTTCCTAATTTATAGAATAAATTATCGTAACTTTTTTTAATGAGATAACAATATATCAAAAATGAAATCGACGATCGCAGAAAATGAGAGGGAGTAGTGACGTTGCTCACTCCAAATTGACAATTCTTTTTTAAAAAATAAATTAAAAGTGAGACTGATCGATCAATGCTCACTCCTAATCCTTTCAACGTAAATGATATATATATTTTTTATAATAATGATAATTGTTTAGTTTTCTAAATTGGACCAAAACCTTTGGATTGTGCAATTTGAATCAATAATTTTGATGTAGGGCACATGAATTGCTACGTGCAAGTAAATCCCAAATTAAAAAGGAAAATGGTGCACTAACTAAAATCATACTACTGAGGTAAAGATGTGAATTTTTAGACTACTTGTTAAATGAAGCTAAGACTTGAGCCTACCCATATACACTTTCTATAAATGTTAGGCTAAAACATTAGTGTGCTCTATATCTATCCCATATTTGTTTAATTTTACTTTATGTTTATGTGCATTTTCAATAGCTCTACTAATCTTTTTTTCTCCTTCAAAACTTCTTTAGTGCTTATTAGCATTAATAAATTATTAATAAAATCATTTACAACATGTTTAACTCAACTTAGTTCGATTGTTTTAATACCTATTTATGGAAGAACATATGTAGTGTCCAGTCTAATGGTCCACCAAAAACAAACTTTTTAAAATTTATTCAGCTTCTATAGTTGTACAACACTTAAGTGTTTTTTTTGCTAGTATTTTGTATGGTTTATAGTTTTGGCTTATCTCTAGCATTTCGGTAAGCTTCAGCTCTTTTTCTGATTCTACATTGAATATAATTATTGGAGATGATGAGGGTGTTAAGAGGGTGCTCATTTAGTGAGAATGTTTGGGTGCACATACTGATCTATTCATTATCTTTTTTTTTAAAAAAAATTGTTCTAATAACCATAAGATGTGTGGAACGAATCCTCGTGCATCAGTTGTTGTAACTAATGAAGTTTTCTATAAAATTTTAAATCAAGTACACTATAATAACTATAATAATTATTTAATCAATTTCAATAAAAAATTATTTTTAAAATACTAAAATCATGTTTTTTAATTTATTTTGTTAGTTTAAAAAAATTATCCAAAGTATATATTTGAAAAAAATATTTAAAAGCATTAGTTAAGCACTTGAATTTTAGAGTTTTCATTTTTTCAAGCTAATTTTTTGAAGGAAAAAAAATATTTTGTTTTTACTTTTAGTGGCAAGAAATTCAATCTATCAGACTTAAAAATAATACAAATTATTACATGTCATGTCATGACATGATATGATAAGATAAATAAGAAAAGAAAATGGTTACCAAACACATCAACCATCTCCGGTCACTAACAATCATCTCTCCTTTACCAAAACCGTAGCTCGTTTCTCAAATTCAGTCAGTTTCAACCAAACCCATGTCCGAATTTATGGACAAACTCACTCAAATTTCTTCCATAGACGGAAAACTCAAAGGGAAATCCGAGCTGGTGGAGGCCTATAGCTTTGCAAAGACTGTCGATGAAATTCTTAAGCTGTTTAAAGATAGATAATCCGATTTTGTGGAGAAGGGTCTTGAATTGTCTTCCTTGAAGATTGGTCTGATAATTGATTGTGATGGTGAGTGCCCTAGAAAATAAATTAAATAAATAAATAATCTCTTTTATATGCTAAATTGAGCTTTGAACCCCTGTCATGGCATTGCAATTCATAGGTTCTGTTGACAATTCAGCGATTCTGAATAGTGTTATTACATATGAAGGGTTTTAGTGCTGAGGATTTATGTTGTGCTATGTTAAGAACTTTTTCTAATGTTAGAAACAAAGTGTTTAGAGATTAAGGAGTTAACCTTGGAGAAGAATAGTAGAGAATTGGGAAAACCAAATTTTAATATAAGAATGTGATACCCTTTTGTATTAACGCATTGAAAATACATGAGATTGAATTGGGACGTAATTCAGTTGAAGTTGCCAATAGTACGAGGCTTTTGAGGGGTGGTTTAATCTTTAATGTTGGATTGGAAGTTCATGAAAATGCATTGGGCAGATTGAATTGTCTCAAAAAGAGCTTTGAATTGAAGAACTACGGTCTTAACTCCAATTTACACAATTGTACTCTAAACTCGAGGAAACAAACACGGATGGAAAGAGATGATGGGAGATTGCTAGTAAATTTTTGTCAGGAAATATATAATTTTTTCCATGGTGGCGTTAGAGGGATATATGATTATATTAATACAAAACAAGCCAACGAACGAGTTTGAAAGTGTACTTTATTTATTGAAAAGGTTTGTAGCTTTGCTTGATAAGCTTCCAGAAGAGCAACAGTCAAAAGGTAGGCCTTCTCCTGGAATATCTGGAGCTTGAGAGAGAATCGGTTGTGCAGATGTTTGCAGTAACAAAGGACTTCGTAGAGGTTTCATTTGGTTCCTATCATGAAGATTCATTTGAAGCGCGCATGCTACAATATTTTTGAAACAATATAGTGCAAAAGAAAGGTATGGTTACTTTCAAGCTTTTCCCTGTCACTACTAACATGGGTGGTTATGTTGTTCTCATGTTGTTTTGTATATATTTTCTTCCATCATGGCTTAAGGTAAAGGTTAGGAGAAATTTATGGACTTTCACTGATTTAAAAGGTGTGTATGTGTAGTTTAGAATGGCAATGAAGAAAACTAATCAATGTGATTAATAATTTATATGATGACCTAAAAACAACTTTGTACTATCTCTACTCAACAGTTTTCTTCTCTCGTATATTTCATATATCAATGAAAGTGTTTCCTATAAAAAGGTGGAAAACAAAACAAAACAGCTCAGCGGCATTTGGAAATTTTGTTAGCTTAACTGCATAAAGAAAAGTCAACTTTGTTCGCTTAAACATGTGTTGATGCTCTGCCAATCCTACGTGACCATAACTATATTGAAGTAGTTTTTGTCAAAGAACTTGAGTTTTCACGGGGGTCAAACAATATTTGGACTAAGCCAACATAATGAGTTTGTGAGTGCTGGCGATGGATCTTGGAATGAAATGTCCTTTGAATCATTAGACAGAAGTGATCAATATTTTGTCACTGAGTATTTTGAACAGATTATGGGAGGGCATAGATCTTTTGTTAGTGTCTAGTTTAAAAAAAGAGGATATTTTGCACTTCTTTATATCCATATTAACCTAGAAAATATGATGAATGCTTGCACTCAAATTTTCGTCCGAAGGACTATCCATATTAACCTGTCTAGCCTTCAGACCTGTCTTATGGCACATCTGGATCTCTTATAATTGGGCCACGATCTTTGCGCCTCGAAAATATTTTTTGGAATAACTTAAAGCTTTGTTTAATAATGATTTCATTTGTTTGTTTCTGTTTTCCAAAATTGCGTTTGTTTCCTCATAGTAATATAGATCTTTTGTTGAAATAACCAAGAGAAACTTTTCGCATCTGCGTACTTAGTTATGGGCTATGAACAATAATATTAATTGAGAAATCCAATATCATTTGTTCTTCCTCTATATTTTCTTTGGTAGCTTATCATTTTCTATTGAATGGCAGCAAAAATATTGTAGAAAAGTTTTGCTTTTCTATCAAATTTTCATGATGAAAACCCCTCATTGCATCCATATGAGTTCATTTACTGAACGACAAGTTCACGATTAAGAGCCATTCTTGAATTCATGAATTTGATCCTTGTGTTATTTTCTGCTGATGTAGTTATGTCCTTTGAGCTATTTTACTCTCCAGACAAGTGGTCGAACCTGATGACACTTCTCAGTAAGTTCTATCCTTGAAAAGCTCTGATATTTGGGGTAATGTTTCTTTAAAATTTCTGTCAAAATCATTTCGTTTGAATTCAAATAATGATAAGTTTATGTGTGACTTTTAATCTGTTTCTTCAAAATTATCTGTATTCATAGTGAAAATGAGTTTGTACTTTGTAGTTTGCTATTAGCTGCATAAGTTTTATGTGAGAGAAATTTATCCTTGCATCATGTCATGTGATGTCAAACCTACTCTATGCTCGGGGGTTTGGTTTCACCAATGTAACATGTATTGGAATAAGGATTTTTTTTTTCATTCCCTTTGCCTCGAGCTTAATGAGATTTTAGAATGCATTTTGCTGTGAAAAATTTTTGCAGTTCAAAAATGACCGTGGGTTGAATGAATTCAGTATATAGCGGTCACTTACCTAGGATTAAATATCCTACAAGTTTCTTCTACACTCGAACGTCATAGAGTCAAACTTGTTATCTAATGAGATTAGTTGAGACATACATGAATTAACCTAGCACTACAAGAAAAATGACCTATGTTGACAGTTAAAATCTGTCATATTCAAAATTCTTCACAGTTTTTGCAGTCATTATATCATCTGTCAACGAAAGACTATCTATGACATTTTGAAAAAACTGTCAAAATAAGTGTTTTCATGACAGATAATAAATGTTATTATTTTATATTTTATGACCATAACTATTTGTCACTAGTTCACACATATTAGAATAATTATCTGTCATTATTTGCATATTGACGATAGTTATAAAATGTCAATAATTCATGTATTTTGATTTTTTTCCTATCAAGAATATGTCAATCATGATGATTATTAAATGTCAAAAAACACGTAGCATGACTATCAAGTATACCTTAACCTTGTCAGTTATTTTTAAAAAATCAAATGTTTATAGACTCCTCTATTACTACTTTTTTTTTTGTCCTATTTTTCTTGACATTTTTTTTTTTTTTTTGTCGCCTTGTCATTACATAGACAAATTCAATAACAAAGTACTATACAACACTTTAGTATATACACGTTATCATATAATTTGCAATCTTTGTACAATTGTTAGTAAAAGGGTACCAAGATTCATGCTTGAAGTTGGTGCTGTAATATGATATCCCCAAAATCATAAATAAAGTTTTTATGTTATTTCCCTCAAAATGGAACTTGATTGCTTTTGTTGTGCATGGAAGTTGACTTATTCTAGTGAATGTAAGTGATTTGATTTGAAGTAGAACATCATCTCCATCGTGTGTATTTGCTTATTTTTATGTTATTTCCCTCCTAATTGTGTGTGTTACATGCTTATTTTAAGTTTCGTTTGAGAGTTCTGAATGTGATTCATAGGGCTTTATGCTTGTCTTACGAAGACTAACAACTCAAGAATATACCTCTAACAAAGAAAAAAGTTTAGAACAATCTAACTATATAATTAACAGTAATATTTATTTGAAAGTATTCTTACAACTCTAGTTTGTTAAAGTTATTGGATTTGATTAGTTTATGTGTGTTGAAGTGTTATGACTATTCTGTAGCTATAGTCGTCTTATTTTTTTAATTTTATTTTATGTGTGCTTAAATGATCATTTGTTCCTAAACGTTTTTTTTTATAAGGATTTGGTTAATTTATTAGCTTTCTCTTGATTAACGTGTTCTCCCCCTATTGTGGTTTCTACTGTAGCTCAAAACTCTCAATGCAAAGTTTTGGATTTTCTTTGACACTTGTTATATGATATTGTACTTCAAAACTCTCTATTGTAGTTTAAAAGTGATTTTGACAAGAAAGTGAGTTTGGACAAAACCATTTTGTCAGGTTCTATGTTTCTTTGGGTGTCGGTATCAAAATCTTTTTGTAATTATTTTTCATGGCTTATTTTGTTTGTTTGGAGTCTCTTTCTTTGGTGGGATTCATTTAATTTTCTGGGCTTGACTTTTTGGATGCTCTTTTATTCTTTAACTTTGCTTGATTGTATTCTTCCCTCCATATAAAAGAAATACAAATTAGAAGAGGCTTTAAAATATACTAGATTGTTCATATGATCATGTTTTTGGCTTAGGTACATCTTGTTGGAAATTGCCCTTACGGTTTTTTTGGATAATTTGTGTTTTCCACATAATCTGAATGATCATTTTTCAATCCTTAAAGAAGTCCATTGGAGCAGTGAAACCATATTGGAGCAACTAATTGATTTATAACAAAATTTTGGTTTCATTGTACTTATTTTAAGCTTGTTGATACCAAAAGATGTTTAGGTTTATTCTATCGTTGTAAACCCTTTTACCAAGTGTATGATAACTATTATGTACAAATATTACAAAGTGTATCCATATTGGAGCAACAAGATGTATAAACTTTTACCAACAGTTGTATAAATATTACAAAGTGTATGATAATGTATATATATTAAAGGGTTGAATGTTTGTTTCTATATGGGTACGTTGTATAGTACTTTGTGATTGAACTGGTCTGTGCAATTGCAAGGTGACAAGAAAAAAATGTAGTAATAAAGGAGTATATGACATTTGATTTTTTAAAAATCCTGTCAAGGTCTGTATTTTTTATAGATAAAAAGAATGTCAAAAATTATGAATTTGTGACATTTTATAATTGTTATCAATATGCAAATAATGACAGATAGTTAGTTATTGTCATAAAATATAAAATAATGACAATTATTATCTATCAATAATACTGAATATGTGACGTTTATATTTTCAGTCATAAAAACATTTGTTGTGACCGTTTTTCCAAACTGTCATAGATAGTTTTTCCTTGACAAGCGATACAATGACTGAAAAATTAGTTAAAAGCTTTAAATAACAGATTTTAACCATCGTCGTAAACCATTTTTCTTGTAGTGTTTGCCAGTAACAAAAGTAAGTTGACAAATGGACAAGAATATAAAAACCAGAAGAACTACCCTAGATTGGAACCAAGTGAATAGGTACAAGTGTTTTTGGAGAGAATAGATTCAAAAACTTCCATAGCAACTACCTATTAAGTATAAAAGTACAGTTAGATTTTCGACATCGAAATGTGAGTACATTGTTATATGATGTAAAAAAGGGCCTACACACTAATGGTCACATAGGAAAAGTGTAACTGTAATAGTGTACATCTCTAGTCGTCTTTTTGTAGTAAAGTGTTATTTGATGATACTATATATATATATATATATATGTTATTTCTTGTAACAGAGAAAAAAAAGAAAGAAAATGAAAGAAGTTTAAGACTGATTGGTTTCAATATACTGCATCACTGCCTTAGTATCAACAGCTCTGGGCAGGTAATTTCTTTGAAAGTCTTTGAAGTTAAGGGAGCGATAACGTGGAGGGTTGGCTTCGTTTATCATACATTTTGCTGGTTCCATCATTGCTTCATCTTTTGGATAAACTAGATATGTTAAGCTTTGTCGAGATGTTTTCGAATTCGTCACTGCTCGGTGTTCTGCTGCTTGTAGCTTCCCATTGGTAATTATCTACATAAAACCATCAAATACTTGGTAATGCTTCCAATAGTAATGTTATTTTAGCAATGTATAGTTAGGGAAGAACACTTTTCTTGTGTTATTATTTGGTAATTCTTTGGGTCATGTTATATTATACTATTTTAAAAGTCATATCAAATGCACTTCAAATGTTTCACATATTTAATAATTAAGAGGAAATGGAAGAATGTACCTGTAAAACGAAGCCAATGTTAACCACAAAGGCGTTATCGATAGGTTGAACACCAATCCATTGACCATCCTTGAGGACTTGAAGGCCATTGACATCTTGAAACAAAATAGTGATAAGGCTTGGATCACAATGTTGGCTCAATCCCAAAGTCAAGCTAGGGTTTGGGCAAGGTGGGTAATGGTTTACCAACAACAATGGATTTTCACTCATTTCACCTCCAAAGTACCCTTTTCCAAGTCCCAACCCTTCACTCATCAACTCTAATATCTCCAAAACTAACTTTCTCATTGCCATACAATACGCTCCAACCACTTCCCTGAGTACAAGTTCAAAAATATTACATAAGTAGTCTATAAGTAGTCTGTCATAAGCTTGAAAACAAGTAGAGGCATACAATATTATTAAAATGTAAGTATTTTCAAGCTACAAACAAGCTCAGTTTAACCGTTAAAATGTATTTCTTTCTACGTTTCTTATTTTTATATGCAAAAAAAAAGTATCGACATAGTGCTAAAATTGTTGGCAAAAGCTTTGCTAACAAACTTCTGCCCACAAATAATATTAGTCAATGGGCAAATCTATACAGAGAGAACTTTTTTTCAAATCAAGTTGATAGTAATAACTTTTAATTAGTCTATTAATAATTTTCTTTTTTTAAAAGAAAAAGATAATGTTTGAAATATGTCGGTTGACTTGAATCGTGTTTGCTAAAATTAATTACAATTCAGGCCAATGAACGACATCAATTATGAACTATATAATAGACCAAAAAGTACATCTAACTAACTATATCTTTACTATAGAGCTACAATAAATCATACTACCATAATTATTATAACACTTATCCAACCACCCAATTATTTTTCTAAAATGAAGTACACAAATATCTATAAATAATAAATAATTGGAGTCATTTTCATTCTAAGAAAGTGACATATAGTAAAAGTCAATTTATAAGGGAAAAGGATAAAGATATGCATATTGGAAAGGTCCATGTAAAAATTTGTACATAAACACATTTACAAATGATCACTTACATTTTTATAAAATGAATTTTTTTTTTAATATTGATAAATAATTCAAAACTTCTTCTTTAAATTTTAGTTAGTTAATTAACTAAGGAGTAGGTTTTGTGAAAAATTTACCTGTATTTGGGGGGTTTTTGAGGCCAAAAATGAACATATTTCTCCAATGGATGACAATTGAAAATCAAAGCATCTCTCCAACAGTGAACTTGTTCCTTCGTATAATTCTCACTGCTTGTATAAACTCTACAACTTCTGTTTGGGTCTTTAGAGCATTCCTTCGCCTTCTCTGGCCCCGACATCGCGTGAAATTCCTTGAATATCCTCATTGTTTCCTCCGATACCTTTTTCGACACTCCATGGTTTATTATCTAAAAGAGTATGTTAAGAGATTTGACAATGAAAGTAAATGAGAATATGTTAAGAGATTTGACCACGAAAGTAAGTGAGAATACATAAGCAATAAAGAAATTGACAAACATATTTACTTGGTAATTTACTGATAACGTTAATAAACTAACTACGCATACGATAACTACACATATGATAATAGGAAGATTTCTTTATTAATTAGAGAGAATATCATTAAATATATAGAAGGTATTCCAATATAAGCATTAGGATAAACGAGTGGAGCTTATTGATATACCATCAGTATACTTTAATTCTAAATTAGTCAATCATATCTTTGACTAAATGAACTAATCAATATGACAGATTTTCAACACTTTGGATTTATGAATTATGATCTAAATTATGTATTCAATGACATTGACAACTTTTAAATCTTAAATAGAGTTGACATTTTGATTTATTGTCATTATTAATGTCTCTTTTTAATGCTCATGTTTAGTTAATTCATACTCTTTCGTTGCATTAAATTATATTCATGTTACATCTTTTCACCAAAAATATTTAAAATCTTCAAAATAGTTAAAAACGAAGATATGTCGAAGATAAGAGAATTTTAGAAATAGAAAATAATTATTTATAGTTCATAGAATATGTAAATAATTTTTAAAGTTTTGACAGTTTTTCTTTTATATATATATATATCATCACGAAGTAATTTAGATTATTATAAAAGTGGATGATATATAATTCAAAATTAATTGGTACAAGTTTTTCTTTGTCTTCCAAAAGCTAATTTAAAAAGAAAGAGAGTAAAAATGGTGATCACTCATGTTTCAAGCTATGTCTTTTAATTGGTTATATATTTTGCCATTATTTGTTTACTCAATTTAATATTAAAATTCGTTTCATACCTACAAGTTTTCTTTGCTTGAAAAAAAATCAAAAAGTATAAAAGAAATTAATTTCGTTTAGATAACTATTTGTTTTTTAAAGCTAAGCTTGTAAATATAAAATACTTTTTAAAGACATGTTATTATATTGAGAAGTTGACTGGAAATTCAACTTTTTAACAAAATAAAAACCACAATTAAAAAATATATAGTAGAAAATATGCATAAATTGAAAAAAAAATCAGAAAACCAAAGCTGAAATCATGATCACGATCCTGAAAATTAGTTTTTAAAGTCATGTTTTTGTTTTCTGAAGTGACTAATAATTTAAATATTTCTCTTGCCTAAAAAAAGTAAATTGATTACAGAAAAAAAATCAAATCATAAAAAATTATACAAAATAGCTTCCAAAGGATATTCATACCAAACACTTGAAACCCAAATGGGAAATAGGATATATTCTCAATCAAGAAGAAACAAAAAGGAAAGAAAAATCCAATTCTACTTTCTTTCTCTCTTTACCTTTTGAGGATCCTTGAATTTTGTCAATATTCACATATAGTATATATTATTTATCATAAACCTTTATACCAAACTAAAATTTTAAATATATTTGAAAATAATATGATGAAATAACATTTTAACTCACTTATTTTACAAGAGAGTTTAGAGGGGGAAACAAAACATTTCAATAAAAAAAAATTAAGCTTCCAAACCTGAAAAAATCCGAACTCTTTCGAAGCATCAAGGATTTTACGAACGAGAAGGGTTCGATCACGGATAGATAGATCAATTACTGGAATGGCTTTCGCCATCGGAACAACAATGTTACCGGGCCTCTTCTCCGGCGGATACACATAACTTTCGGGTACCGATTCAACAGTTTCCCAATTGGATACAAACTTAGCACCTCCCTGCAGCATGTTTAATTTGGGTAGTGGCTATCTAGTTGATGTTAAGATTTTGGTGTCAATGGATGATATGATAATGTCCAATATTGAAAGAACTCAAGCTCCTTTATATAGTAGTGAGGTTTCTTGTTTTAGTTGAATTGTTCCCTTTTTTTCTTCATGGCATTAAATATAGAAAATGCAACTTGCTAGCTGCAACAGAAGACTTATATTATTACAAACTCCAAAACTTTGCAACTTGCCTTAATATCTCATTTTCTTTATTTCACATCTGCTTATGTTGTTTAAATGGGTGCAAAACTCGAGAAATTTTTAAGTAATCATCTACTTTAGTATTAATCTCTGTAATTCAAATCCTGTTAGTTAAGTTTATTTCTACAAATTAGAGGAGTAGTTGAAGATGTGAGTGAAAAAATAATAAGTGATAAAGTAGATTTGAACAAATATTTGTATAAGATTCTAATAAATTGAAGTTGAAACAAAACTCACAGGGACCAAACAATAATTGGAGCTCATGTTTATTAAATTTTATTATATATTGAATGAAGACTTTGACTTAAACTTTGTTATCTCCATAAGAACAAAAAAAACTTTATTATTATTTATTTGGAAACAAACAATAATAAAATATGCCCAAGTCTTTGTTAAAAGTTTTCGGCGCAACTTTTTTAAATAAAAATATATCTATATATTAATATATACACTTCTAAATCATCACCAAATTGAACTAAATTGATCAAACAAAAAATAAGTTTATTATTATCTATTTGAAGAAAATTCAAATAAAAAATGTCAAAATTATTTTGAAAAGTTAAATCGATCTACTAAATTTTACTTAGTTTGAGTATTTATTAAATCAATTCATGTAGTGGATGGGATGATTTGGTGGAAAAATTAACTTCCAATTTAAATTTATGTGTAAAAAATAACATATATATTTATTTATTTGGGCCAATGGAAAAGAATATTGTTATTATTTATTGGGGAAAATAAAAACTAGTTTGTATAGTGGAGTCGGTTAATTGATTACGTGTTTGAAGTTATCGATACAAAAGGATTAATTTTATCTTCTTTTTCAAAACTTTGGATCTAATTTGACATTCTTATATCATTTATTGTTCTATTTTTATTTTTTTAATGAAATCAATGCTAATTCATTGAACATAACCACAACACTAATTGAGAGACAGAAAGATTAAGTAAAATATAATTTAAAAACTTCTTTTAATATATTAAAATAATAATTTATACATAATTCACGTGACAGAACCAATTAATCTTAGTATGCTCCGTTTTTCAGGTTTTATCATAATAAACCCTAATTATCACATTCAAAATAAAATCGTGACTTTGACTATGAAGAAACGTTGACTATATATTTAACGACGAACATTATTTAATAAAAATCTATACCATGATGCTGGTGATGCAAAAAGTTTTTTCATAGAAAAAGAGTGATCAAAGGAGCTTTCACAAGCGATTCTATACCCCACGCGTCTGTTGTTGTATTCCTCTTCAACTACCACTTCTAGCTTCAGGTTCACTACTTTTAATTTATACAAACCAAATTCGACTTTACAAAGAGCATTCATATGTATAAGAATAAACAAAAAATGAACAGACTCATAACTTAAGTTTGTAATAGCTATCAGAAAGCACAATGATGTAACTTTTAAATTTAGTCCAAAAAAATTACAAAAATGGTTTAACTTAGGCTAGATTCTAAATAATGTTATTTTGATTTAAGATTAACGGAAAAAATTGTTTTAAGTAATTATCCTTTGTTCTTAGAATTATTTTTACTAACACTCTTAGAAAGTGAGTGAAATGCTCCATATATAATGAGACTCATTTCATCCCTAGTTCAAGTGTGTCTTCAATTTAACCAATATCTTAATACAACTTTTCGAATCTAACATCAATTTTAAGCCTTATACTTCAATGTTTCATTTTGTTTGGGTAGGTTTGTTGTTCTTTTAATGGAAAATTTTGGAAGAAAAAAAAAAAAACTGTCCATTGGTCTTACCCATGAGGGAAAATTCTCTAAAAAAAGTTGTAATTAATTTGTGAAATTCTCAATCATAATTGGAAAATTGGAAAAAGGAAATGATCAGAAGCACATGTGTATGAGTGGTTTTTTTTTTAATTTCAACTCATCCATAAAAACCATATCCAAATTACTAATTAAACATGTACAGATCCCTTAATTGTCTTTTGATACAACAAATTTGTGGAGATAGAATATGAACTCTAATCTCAAATATTAATAAATGCATGGAATATGATCACAATAACTATAGGTTAATGTTGTAAACTTTTTCTTTTAATTCATCTTAATTTATCTAACTGTCTTATTCTATGGTTTACTGAACTATCATGTCAACATTAAGCAAGTGTCGTATTCAATATTCACATGAAAATAAATTTCTAGAATTCAAATGGAAATTTTGTTTGAATATACCATCATTGATATTTATTTTTGCAATAAATGGAATTTACTTCTTTTTTTTCCACTTGTTCCTTAAATGTATAATAACAGAAAGGGACTTTTTTTTTCCTCCCTCTTCAATCATTTCTTCCTTAAAAGTGTAAGTTACTCTTTCATGGGTCTTTTTCTTCCAATATTATTCATGCCTAAAGTTGTTCGATCCAATCATACACATGTTCTTTGAATCTATGAAAAAGACCAAAAGAATCCTTTGTTCCTATCTTCTTTCTTTAATATTTCAAGAAAAAAAATTACCATAAAAGATGTAGTCGGTGTTATATTTTTAAGAATTTATGAGTTTTGATTCATAAAAGAGAAAAGTTCAAAAAGTTAAAAAGAGATTTTCATTATTAAAGTAAAGAAAGGTTAGATAAAATTTCATTAATTACGTAAATATCTAGATTTTAAGTTTAGTATAAATATCTATGTTTATCCAATAACGTCAATTCAACGTACCAATCGATACTCTAGATATCATTTTCTCTTCCTTTCTCTCATTAGCTCTATTAAAGCAATTAACCAGAAAAACAATATATTTTCGTTGTGGAGCTTTGAGCTAAACCTTTCTAAACATAGGATCGTTTCAGCTACATAATGATTTTGTTGAGTTGTTAAATCCTACCAGCCAAAAAAAGGTTTGTTACATCAATGCGTTTCATATAAAGAAATCCAATACACATGGCAAAGGACTTGAATTTCTTTTAAAGATGCGAGATATTTATGTCTCAGCTTAATTGTAAATCATTCCATCAAACATGGGTTAATATCACAATTCAAAACTCTAACCTATCAGTCAAATGAGTTAACTTACAAATAAACTATTTGCGCTACCCAAATCTCTAACTTGTAGGTTACTTCCTCTCTCTTTCACACCATCAAACACTTTTTGTTCGACCAATCAAATTGTGTTAGATTTGCGCCAAAATTTTATTAAACAAAACTAAATGAAAACATTCTATATAAGCTAACTAGAACTAAATCCAATTCAAAATGATGTCAACTTGGATTTTGGCAAATTGAATATATTCTATATATAGGTATATATAAATATAGAATAGGGGGAAATTAAGAGTATAGGTATATGTTCTATATTATAAAGAGAGTTGGTGAGGGAAAGAAACTCAACCACCAATGTAAAAAGATGTATGTGTCTTTTTTGTGATTTTAGAATAAGGGATAAGGAGAAAAATATTATGTCAAAATAATAAGAATAATAAGAAGAAGAAGAAAGGGATAGAGATAGGGATAGCAAGGAGGAAATATCTATTTCTCTTTCTGTCTTTTCTTTTTCTTCTTGTCTCATCTTTATCTTCACAATACTCTCATTTGTCAACATTTGATTTCCCTTATCAAGCTACTCCATTTTTTGTTCATGCCAAATAGGTGATTTTTCAAAAAAGAAGAGAACAAATTGACATATATATTTGGGTTATGTATTAATTCCAAACAAACAACCTAGCCAACTTGTAAAAATTTTATTAGAGACCTTTTTAAATATAGCATAATAAACTAAAAAAATAGCAAAATTACAAATTTTATAATAACAAATATTGATATGGATGGATAAAGGATAAAATTTACAATATTTTAAAAACTTTCCTTAAATAAAATATAATTTTGCAATAACAGATCACAAAACCAAATTGGTTTGTCTTACCTCATCTACTCTAGATGCATGTCCTCTTACCATTAATGAGAATTATTGTAGGTTTGTTGAGTCAATAGGAAGTTATTTTTCTAAAAGGTTTACTGGTACTTTAATTTTATAGGATATTTTATCCTGCATAGAAAAAGATTAAAAACAAACAAACAAATTTGTGATGTGGTATATATCATCAAAGTTTACTTTCGATTAAATTTCATTTAAAAAAAAAAAAAAAACTTTGAGAGAAACCTTATCACTATCAGGATATCAATTGTTAAAGAAATAACATAAAAATAAAAACAATAATTAAATTGAAAGAAACTTTAAACTATCAAATTAATTGCATAGATGTTAATGTTTTACGTACACATCCTCCATGCATTTTAATTAGGATGACTATAATTGGCTTTTCTTTCTATCCCATCAATGTTTTAAAAAAGAAAATGAAAGCCAAAAGGAAATGGGTAACAAATTCTAACGTTTATTAATTAAAAAAATTCTAAAAAAATTGTACTATCAAAAAAAAATTAAACCAAACAAAGTTAGAAGTTGACGTAGTCTCAAATTAAAAATAAAGACATAGATGTTTTCATTGTAACCATTTCATTGTAACCGTTTTAATATTAATAAAAAAAATATATTTGATATGAGCTAAAAAATATAACCTAAAAGGCCAACCAGAGCCTAAAATCTAATTAGTTGACTGTACACATACCAATCTAATCTAATCTCCTAAAGTCAGAAAGTTCGGCTGAGAATCTCTGTAACAGAAAAATAGTTTATCATTTGAAGGGTTTAAAAACTTGAAGGAGAGAATTATGGGAGAGATGTATATAAAATGATGTATCCAAGAAGAAGAGAAATAAAAAAGTAGCTAAAGAGAAAGGGAGGAACATAGTTTAAAGATGGAGAAATTGAGCACACACCGAATGGGGAGCGGCCTGGACGGTTCATGAGAAAATGGCAGTGGCTAGTTTGAAGGAGACATGGCCGGTTGGATGTCTATTTCAAATTAATGTCATGGGACGCACACTTATCTATAATACTTCATCCAATCACTTTGCTTATAGTATATTTATGATCCTTTAAATATATTATTTGGTAAGTTAATTTGATATCAAATAAAATAATTCACTTTTAACCATCAACAATTTTAGTTTTTACTTGGTCAACATGGTAAATTGATGTTTTATCATATAACTAAAAAAATTCGGTGTCTTTTAAATTTTGATCGTTGCCATCTTGACACATCTGTCGTTCTTATATAAATGTTTGAGAGTCTCGTGATTGGGATATATTTTGTGATTTTCATTCAAGTATTTTTTTTCCTCTTCCTTACCGTTATGTTTCTTTATTTTTTTGGGTTTTATGATTCGTTGTGGAAGTATTTGCTTACAAATTTGTAGAGTTTATTTTAAAAAATTGTTGTTGTACTTATTTTATTTTTTATTTTACTCAATGTGGATCTTCTTATTTGCTTCAAAATATATTTCTATTTGAAAAACTAATAATAAAAGGTGGAGAGTCAAAACGTATTTCTATTTGAAAAACTAATAATAAAAGGTGGAGAGTCAAAACGAGATGTCAAACAAGATTTAAGTTTTGAAGAAAAAAAATCAAACTAGTTTTTAATTTAGGTTTAATTAAAAACCATTGATTGTATTTCAATGTTGGCATAAAAAGATATAAAAAGAATTAGCAACACTTCTAAGTTATTTATCAATTTAATTAATACGATGAACCGAACTTAATCGTCAACCTACGTAAAGTCATGTCATCATTCTATTAATAAAGAGTTAATATTATGCTAACCAAAACGAAGAAAGTAAGTTTTATTTAAGGTTCGTAATATATATTTTTGCCCATTAGGACCCATACCAAAAATCCTAATCTCTCTTTCTCTCTACCAAATAAAAAATATATATACACATATGACGAATCAGCTAATTTTAGTAAGTCATCATCCAACAATAACAAATAACACAATAACAATGAACAATCATGTCATCGCCATCCTGCCCTTTGTTCCTTCTTCTTTAAAGTAGTTTAATATTGTTTTTTATATTTTTATGACATATCATTTAAATACATCATATAACATTGGAAACAACATTTTTATTTTCCATTTTATTACATTTAGAATTTTAAAATGATTTTCTACCAAGTGTATACATATTGTCTATTTGGCCACTTTTGACAGTTTTCCTAAAATACATAGTATCAGTTTATAAAGAAAAAAAAAAACTTTTTAAAGTCAGCTCATCCCTTCTTCTGTCGACATAAATAATTCTCAATTGGTTGACAAAAGTTATTAGACGTTGGAAATGAATAATGGAGTTATTATCTCATTATTGCATGTGCATGCTTAATAAATAGTATAACTTTTAAACTATTCACATTATTATATGTATTCGTATAGACAATCAATTTGTAGGTGTATTAATTGAGTTTTTTTTTCTTAATGTACAAAATTACAATAATTTGTAGATGTATAGAATGTATTTAAGTAAATATAATTCGTTTCTAATAGAATACGTTGATGTCAAAATTTGGATAGCGAGCAATGTGCATAGTGTTCGTATGATGTTTATCATATAACAATAAATTAAATTTATAATTTGGAGAGGAGATGACTTTCAAAATAGGAAAAGAAAAAGTTGTGATGTGAAAGTAATTAGTTTGGATAGTCATTCAAACTCTATAGAAACCAAACCACGTTAAAAACTAATTCGAACGGGAGTGAAAACTTAGTGAAGTCAAATGGATCATTGTAGAATGGAGAAAAAGTCAAATGTTTAAGATGTATGAAATTCTAGTTCAAGTTTAATGAAATTTAAGTCTAAGATATTGTATATGGAGTAATATATTACATATAGACTAATATAGTAATGTATTTATAATTAAATACAAACATGAGTGTAGCTCAAATGACAGTACTTGTATTATCTACGATCAACTTTGAGGTTGATGTTTAAACATATTTTAATTAAATTATTGAAATTTCTTGACATATGTTAACTAATTTTGTCGAAGTTTATTGAAGTTTCTTGAAATTATTGTAGAAACTTTTGTTATGCACACAACATATGTTAACTAATTTTGGACATCCATTTACTTGACATTGCTCGAACTTTTCTGAAATTATCAAAGTTTCTTGACATATATTTCTTATGATAAAGTTGGTGTTATTGCATGTTGCCTAGTGATAGTTTCTGAAATTATTATATTTGACATTTTATAACAGGTTTACGTAATAAATTGGATGTTGTTATTTTATTTAATAAAATACTTTTACTAGCGCTTTCAATAACGTCGCAAAAGCATTGATTTTTTAAACTAAACAAATTGTAGGAATTTTTAGTGATGCACTTCAATACGTCATAGAAAGTGTTTGTAATAGTCACAATTTAACCTTTAGCAACAACATTATTTGCCACCAAAACATCACATTTAGTAGCGAATGTTACTAAAAGTAAGCATTTAGTGACGCACAAATATCACTAAAAGTACACCTTTGACCATTCACAGTTGTTGCATCGTTGAAACTTTTACCTACGCAAATACGACAGTCCTAACAACAAATGACATTGCAATTGCTTATACTTTTGCCGCTGTTTTTTTCGTTCTAGTAATTTTTTCTTTTTTTGCGCTACTAAAAACTCAATTTTTTGAAAAAAAAAAAATCTAACTCCATATTTAACCGAACGGATTATTTTAATTTTATATTTTTTTCTTTTGACTTTAAAGAAATTAAAGCATTGAAAGTGTAGAGGTTAAGTTAAATATATATGAATAAAGTAGGATGTATACACGTTTTAGTTCAATGTCTAAAATCTTTTTTTGTTTAAGTAAACCATGAAGTTCTATTATATAAATATGAAATCCTACCATAAAATTTGATAACACAAGAGAAATAGCTTATATATGTATGATCTCTTAAACAAATGTGAGGTCTCTCTCCATTGATCTTTTCAAGATGGTACAAGAGTACATGAAGTTTACTTTGATTTGTGGCATGTGGGAACCAATTTAGAATCGAGGATTGACGTATTTAATTTTTAGAACACCAAAATATGTATAGCTCATGTAACAAAAATAAAGCTCATGAAGTCAGTATAATATTTTTATAAATTTCATATTTGTCCTTAATATTGTGAACGATTCATCACTTCTCCTTCTTCTTCTTCCTTGCGATAATTTATTCATCTTCTCCTTCATATTTCTTCAGCTTCTCTTCCAAAATTATTTTCTTTCTATTTTTATTCATCTTCTTTTTCTTTCTTTCTTTCTTCATTTCTTCCAACTCCTCTTCCATAATATAAAGATTGTTAAATATCACTTTGATATGATCTAAACGATCACTTATCTAGTCAACACGATCGTTTAGATTTGAAGCCTTTTTTCCATCGTTTAAAAAGAACTACATGATTGTATGGATATGATCTAAACGACCACTTACTATAGTCAACACGATCGTTTAGCATGATCAACACGATCGTTAAGATTTGAAGTCCTTTTACCATGCATCATTTAAAAAGAAAACTACACGATCGTATGGATATGATCTAAACAATAACTTATGCAATATTTAACACGATCATTTAGCGTGGTCAACATAGTAGATTTGAAATATTTTTTCCATCGTTAAAAAAAACTACACAATCATGTAGCATTACCTACACGATCGCATATCATGGTTATTTAGAAGAAGAATTACATATGCGTGTGTGGCCAACTAATCGCAAGTTGACTGGGATATTGTTGGTATTTTCCATTGTGGGACTATGGTCTTTTTCCATTTTCAAAATTGCTATATACATTATAAATATTTTGTCGGTTTATTATATTTTTAAAAAAATCCCTCCAAATATTTACACTAAAAAATCAAATGTCATAACGGACTTAAAAAACATGATATTCATCAATAATATTCTTAAATCTTTACAATTTTTTTTCAAATTATTACTGTCTATCCATCAACACAATATTACTTTTTAAAAAGTTAACTGCTGTAATTATAATTTAGATTGAAATAAATTACTTTATCAAAATTAAATTAGCTATTATGCTAACTTTAATGAGTTGAATTGAAAGTTTGTAATTTAGAATTTTTAAAATTTGTAGAAGTCGTAGAACATGAGCTTAACTCAACTGATACCTATATATCTTTCTAAAAACAAATAAACAACTATTAAGCAAGAATGTATTAAATGGATAATAAAGCAAACACAACAAATTGAAATAAGCATATGTACAAGAATAATGTAAAATAAACAATAATCTGTAAGTAAAATAAAACAGAAACAAAATTACTGCAAAATGAAAGAAGAAAGTAAGAACCAATAATGAGTAAAAGAATAAACCATATATGAAACAATGAATATAAATAAATAAATTTATTATAGGATTTAGGAAAATGTAGAAATAAAATAATAAAGAAATAATTAGAAGAGAAGAAAAATAGAGAAATAAAAACAAGAAAAAAATCATATTAAATGGGATATAAAAATGAGAAAAATACTAATAATCATTGGTATGAAGTAAATAAAAAATGATAATAATAAAGAAATTAAAGATAAATATATAAAAATTGTAAAGAAAATAGCAAATTTAACCAAATATTTATAAGTTATAGCAAAATTTTAGATTCTATCAATAACAAACATTTGATAGCTACTGATATCTTTGTATCAATGTATTGATAGAAGTCTATCACTAGCTATTATTAGAATTAAAAAAATTTGATAAATATTTTAATTTACTTTTAAAAATACATCATAAAAATAAAAAATAAATTATAAAACGAAAGAAATAGTAAAAAAAAGATAAAAGATACAAATGTGGAGCAAATATATAAAATAAGAAAATATATACACATATATAAAAGAGAAACTAACATGACAATCAAGAAATAAATGTAAGAGAAAAATAAAATAAGAACTAAAAACAAAAGGAAATATAAAAAAGAAAATTATTGAAATCCAAAACAAAATGGAGCTCATAGATCTTTTGGTTTTTTTTCTAAGAAGTTGAAAGCTAAGATAAGTGAAGGTTATAGAGACTAGAGGTTTGGATGATGAAGAAGAGACGTGGAGATTGTAAAAAGCAAAAAAAAAAAACCTTTTTCAAATGGTTAAAAATTCAAAATGGTTATGGTTAGTTTTCTTAATTTGGAATAAGTGACTTAGTTAAATTTGCTAATTAACATTCTTTTTACAAAAGTTGGATAATCACATAATTAAAAATTAATGACAAAAATTAAATTAATTTTAAATAAGGTCGAATAAAATTAGATAGTTTAGGGTATAGGGTTTAGGGTTTAGGACAGGAGGTGTTGATTTTTTTTTAAAATAAAGAAATTGTTATGGATTGAATGCACACATAAATAAATAGATGAACACAATTAACCTAATATAATATAATATATTTTAATTTTTATAAATATAAAACACCAAAATATTTCGTGTAAAAAGTTAACAAAGGGCATGAAATCCGCTATTTTTTAAACATTTCAAGTTTGTCTTTTTTTTTCATCTTCTTCTGCAATTTTTCTTTTCCTTTCTATCGTTTTTTTCTTTTTTTATAATTTTTCTTTTTATATTTTTGTATTTTTTTTATATGTTATTCGGTTCGAGATGTGTACCAAATATAAAATATCTTGAAAAAAAATCATTAAGATATTGGTACACGATCGCTACTAAAAAGTCTTAAGAAGAAAATTTACTTAGATTTAAATAATCTAAACAATCGTATAATCAAATCTAAACGATCATATAATCAAATCTAAATCATTGTATATCAAAGGATCTTGAAAAAAATCGTTTTCATTACTGCAAGTGGTCAATTAATCGTATGTTGATTCGAACAATTTTTATATTTTTTATTGTAGGCATGTAAGATTTTTTTGTTTTCAAAATTGTTTTAAATATTTTTTCGATTTGGGGTATTTTTTTAAAAAAAAAAACCCTCCCTCCCTCTATCTATATATATTATTTATATATATTAGAGTAGTAATACATAAATGAATCGGAGGGAATGGATAGATTAGCTGAACTTTCATAAAATCTAAATCATAAAAACCCAATTAAATGATTTTCACACATTTCAATGTTTTCTTTTGCTTTAAGAAATGGGTCAATTTTAAACTCATACCAAAATTTTCTTCTTCACATAAAAAATGGGTATCAAAATCGTTTTAACTATACATATAACCCTATATATATATATATATTCTTATAACTTGATTCACACTGAATTTAAAGACCAACTCAAAATTTGTCAGTCAACTGCTAATAATTAAAGTTAGTAAAAGTAGGGTGTTCCAAACACAGGACCTTTTATATACTGATATGGTTATTACATGTTTTTTAACAAGATCTGATCACTGGAGGAGCGATTGGGATCCCAAAGTTCTTCATCCATGCAAGTGGTCAATTATGGGATTCCAAATGGGGTGATGGAGAAAAGGAGTTGGAAGCCATGGGAGAATTCCATGAGAAACCAAAAGAAAAGAAGATGAAATGGTACTCAAGGGATCCCTCACAAAAGGTTAAGTTTTATTGTAATGCAAATCTTCTAATTTCAAAGACAGCAAGTTGGAGAGAATCCATAACTTTTGAGTTTCGAGATGGCCCTATCAACGCTCGAGCACATCCTCCAACATGCAGCTGAAAATGCTTTAATTATTTCATTTCATCTTTCCCTCTCTTTTTTCTTAAAAACTATTTGAAAATTCGGATTAGTCCAAGAATACCTCTCCAAACCAAACCAAACCAACCCATTTACACTCCTAGTCACAAACCCACTAATATCAAAGCCACTATGTACTGAAGGGATTAGATGGGTCATTCACGTTAGAATATGATAACTCCATTTACCACAAAGGAAAGTCAATAAGATGAACCAATAGCCTTTTTAGTGTAGGTAAAAGAAAAAACACTTATATTGTTCAAATGAACTTATACTATTAAAATTGGGTTATACAAATACACAACAGATGCACTCTATCAAGTAGAAAGCTCTTTTTTCAAACAAATTACATTACTTGCTAGATAGAAAACACACCCAAAGAAACCAAAAATAGTTTTTTTTTTCACACTTTAGAAACAATAATGCTCTTCACAGAAACTTGGTTTGCTGTCAGAGTAACCCAACTTGGTTTGCTTCTTTCTTTTTTTCCTTTTTCCTTTTTCTTTTTCCTTCTTCATTTTTGCTGTATGGGGAAGGGTGAATCTCTGAGAAAAGTGTTGTACTCCATAGCAGGAGACAGACGAATAAATAGTCACAAGACAACAAGCAAATCACACTATTTTACAGAAGGAATCTACACAAACAGTTGCAAAAAGTTCAGCAGTTGAAGCTATCACATTGTACTACTGCGCTGTAGTATTTGAACAAGAGACCATAAGATATCCATTCTGTGTATGTTTCTGTTATTCTCCCCCTACAATAGTTCAAAAACAGATATCAAACAATGATTGAGAAGTATGATGAAACATCGAATTGGCTTTCACACTGCCCTACAAATTGAAAATGGTTTCATTCTATCCAATTAGAGATATCCCAACATTTGATTTCACCCAACATACCACTATAGAGTACATTTAATGATAAGACAGATTTCCGTTCAATATACCAGATACTTCATCTTTTCTTTAAATGCATATAGTGCGTAACTCATAGTTATCTACATATCATCTAATATACTCACTCATTTATGGACTTAGAATGTGTTTTTAAATGTCTAAAGCATAGCACTTTGGAGCCTAGGCACAAGGCGCACCAAAAAGGTGTGGGCTTTTTCCTGTGAGGCACACTACATGTAAAAATATTACATTAAAAAGAGAAAGCATGGCTAAAGTGGAAAGATGGAGAAAAAGATCTCAAATACAAGAATTTTTGCATTTATGTTCAGTAAACTTGATTCATTTAGTTAATAAAGGAAAACTCACTACTTTTTTTTAAAAAACGAAAAGGCCCCAAAGCTCGGAGCTTTGAGCCTTGGAGCTGTACAAAAGGCACATTGCCTAAGGCGTGCCTTATTTTGTGAGCCTTGCCTTGGAAAGGAGAGGCGCTAGACCTGCGTCTTGAGCCTAGGCGCACAGGCGCACACCCGAGAGGGCTTTTTAGAATACTCTATGGAAACCCAACAAGTGAAGATAAGAGAGGAAATAAAATTGCAGGGTTTAAACACAAAACCTCATGAACCACTTAATCTAATATTAAATCACATGTTAAATCACCAATTGACCCAAAAACTTAAATTGTAGGTGAAGGTAAATTTAATATTTATATCATCTAACACTTTCAAAGTATGTAACGTGTTGCGAAGCAAAAAATAAATCTCATGTGCTGGTAACCATGGTCGATTTCATTAGAAAGATGGAAAAATTTTAGCACTTCACAACCAACATTAAGAATTCTGATTTTGGCCAATTTATACCTCAACCACAAAACAAATCCATGTCTTCTCGCCATGAGCTTCTGTTATGCCTTTAAGTATTGTCAGTCCCAAGCTTCTAATAGCCTCTGCTATCTCCAAAAAGTGGCTGCATTCTTCACACAACATCTGCATAAAGGTGTGTCGCTTTGTCAATATGTTAAACAAAAAAAAAAAACTAAATGAATTAAATTCAAGAAAAAAATATACAACAAAATATACCTTGTTTATGCAGAGAATTTGATTACTGTTTTGCTCTAATTAATAAAAGATAAATTTTCACAAACCATACCTCTACAAGAATCTGTCCATTTTTGTTGAGATTCTCCACAATTATGGAACAAACTTTAAGTTGACCGCCCACCTCAACGGCCCAGCTCGATCCCTGATCAGTATCTGAGGTTCCCAACATGCCACTTCCCTTCTGATGCAACTATAAGATGCATAACAAGAAGAGGAAAAGGTATCAAGCATTAGAACATAAAAATGGTCATTTTTTATAATAGTTGTTATTACTCATTATTCTTTGGATAATATAATAAGCATGCAATTCTCTTTCGCCAAGCAAACTTGGCATGATGACAGAAAAGGTACAAAATGGAACAAGCTTTCTAACCATGTAGAAAAGATAAATAGCTTTCCTGTTACATTTAGGTTCCTACGCCATGAATGTAAGCCACTTACTTTCATGTTGGCGCATTTAGTTAGCTTGTCAGCATGCTTGGTAATGCCTTGCAAGAATAACATGTGCTTGATTGTGCGCTCCAGCAATGAATCAATACTACACTGTGATACAAGCAAGAAACCTTTAAGTGGATGAAGCAAAAAAGTAATGGAATATTTTATTTCCATCCAGAAGGAAAAATGGATGAATGGATTCTCAGAAGTTACTTTTGCTCCATTTGGTACAAGCTCCCGAAGTTCTTTGATTCGGTCCTGGATCAATTGTCTGTCCCTTGGCCTAGGCCTAGAACTCTCACCAGGTCTAGCCCTTCTTTTACTATTCTTTGCCGGTTCCGAAGACTTGTCCAAATGCTCACTACCAGTGCCAGAATAAGTCGATGAGAACCCTTTTGGTGACATCACCCCACAAACTCCCGATGAGCTTAAAGAGTTCTGCATGTCCTCTCCAGTAAAAGATGTTTGACTTTGACCCATAGAGTAACCTTCTGAGCAAGCAGATGTTGTAACATTTGTGGAAGGCTCAGGAATTCTTTCAGTCGTTAACAGAGACTGTCCAGACTTGCACAGAGACGTGTCACTTTTAACATCAGAACCACTGTGACAAACATCAGCGACTACAGCTTCTAGAAGACGCTCCGTCGGTGAATCAGATGTTAACTGGCTACCACTCATTCCCTCAGATAACTCAAAAGCTTTACCACCCAAAACGTACTCTGTTTGCCAGTCGAGATAAAGAGCATCTTTCAGAAAAGCAGGACCAAGTACTTCATGCAGCTCATAACCGGCAGGGAACTTCAATGATGTGTTCGATGGATACATCTCAATAGTTTCGGATGCTTCCATATCATTCTGCAAGTACATTTCTGTATGATTGGTTCGGATAAACATTCCGTTGTGATTAACTCCATCATAGGCAGAAGAGGGGTGAGGATTCATAGAAAAGTATGCATCATTTGTCATTATCTTTTCAGCTGGAAGTAAATTACCACATATATTAACCATATCCATGGTGGAATTTTGTGATTGTACATTGATTTTTTGTTTTAAACCAACTGCCTTATCTTTGCACCCACTAGGCTCCCCTCCACACATCCTGTCATCAAGCAATCTCACTTGTGATTTAAAATTTTCCACATTGATACCATCTGGCTTTGTTGTTAGAGATTCAAAGGCCTCAGATCCTGACAACTCTAACCCCACATTCTTGCTCACACTTGCAACTTCACCTTTCTGTACAGAAAGTAGATTTAAGAAAAATCCCAAGTTTAATCATATGAAGAAAAATTTATGTAACAATATCCGTGCTGTCTCTATTTTCACAAGTATCTAAGTTGTTAAAGCAACCAGGACTCACCTCTGTTGCTAAGCTTCTAGACGGAATGTCTGCCTACAGAAAAGGAAAATTTGATATGATGAGTGTGTGTAACTAGTACAAACTCTATCGACAAACCAACACAGAAATTCTTTAATTGCCTACTGTATTTTAGAATGTTGATTTTTTTATATACAGACATTCTTTAATTGCCTAATGAATGAAAAAAGGGTAAGAGACACAGAAAGACAAATTACCATGTATCCTGAGCTTTTACAAGAATGCATTGGCTTAATTTCCCCTGCTGAAGACTCCTGGAGAGTTAGAAAAACATTTCTGATGCGAGTCACAAGATTGACATCCTCAGTTACCTAAATCCAATAAAAAAATAAACACAGATAGAATAAACAAAAGTTAGATAACATTCATATATAAGAATTGAACTGAATATTTGCGGGATATCTCTGCACTGATCCGTGCAAGTTAAACCAAGTACTCTCTCCAAGTAGGTTGAGTAAGTGTTTTCAGATAAAGCTGTTCTATAAACAAGAATAGTAGTTACAAAAAGGTAATTAGGTAAAGGTAACAGGTGCTAATCCTAACCTAAATCTAGAAAGTGAGCTTACAAATTGATATTCCAGTCACATGAGATCAAAAATGAGAAATATTACAGAAAGAAAACTTTAATATAAGAAAACCAAATAAAAATTACCAAAATTTCCCTTGGGTATCCAAAAAGCACACCACTTTATAAATTAAGGTCAGCAGAATCAAGAAGATCTTGTGAAGATGAAAAGCAAAAGGAAACCCATAAGAAAACCAAAAGCATCACAAGAATACTTCATTTTGTTCTTTTTCTTTAAGATAGGAAACCATTTCATTGATGGTTGAAATCACAAAAGAAGGGGGAAGAGATACCTAAAATCCAAAGGAATTAAATAAACTTCTCCAATTAGACAAAAGAAAAAAAAGTGTATAAGAGGAGAAAAGAGAATTTGATTTACACCAAGAAAAAGCAATAAAGAGAACATTATCAAAAAAATTGTCTAGAAGTAGTCTCCCTAGATTTGTCAAGTATACTTCCTTTGTCAACTTAATGAAAGAAGTACTAAAATTGATGAAACAAAATGAGGTCTCCAGCAACGCTGCTTCAATGTACAAGTAAAAGGTTACGTGTATTTTTAACCCCATTGTTTAATGCATGGGTAAAAATTACTGAAATAATAGACATTAGCAATACGAATAATGGAAATAAAATGTAGGGCTCAGACTCTCTTTGTTGTTCCTGCCAAAGCGAGTTTACCTCATCGGTAATTAGCATGGCCTTCCATTCTAAAGGTGGGAGGTTCAAATCCTCCAACCTCCATTGTTGTACTAAAAAAACTATTTTTAATGTTCCGATTCAAAAATAGAAAAACATACATGTTTTAAACCACCTTGTTTCTAATGCATGTGTACCGAAGTTACTATAAAGTAACAGTCAAATACTAAAACAGTTGTCGGGAATGTCAGCCAAGAAGAAATTAAAATAAATTATAATATCAGAGAGGCCTATTATCATAATAGTATAACATGTAACAAGTTCAGATACAGATAGTATTCAAAACAATTATATTTACTGCAACTCGAAGCAAAAAGTTGACATTCATCAAGGACCAGAAGGACGGTGCTCTTACTTTATCTAAAGATCCAAGCTGTAAAACCCCATGCGGAACGACTGCTACTACAACAATTGTCTGCAGAGCATATAAATAACAATGAAGTAATCAGTTTGAAAAATATATTTAAAAAAGAGTTTAACAGAAAGAAAACTTGAATAAGCTGGATTTATTCTGACTTTTCATCAAAACAGCACATGCCACCCTAGTTTAATCAAAGAAGATTGTTTGATCCTTGACCAAGTTAAGCAAAATAAATCTACAAAGTTTGATCAGGTCAAAAGTAAAGCATTTTAGAATGTCGTACCCAGACATCAGACATTATGGGTGATGAAATAAACCAGATGTTACGAGTAAGAAAGCATGCTAATTTAGATTGACAAATAGATAATGAAAAAAACTAATTGTTAACTTCATTTGAAAGACCTACAAATGTTATTGCAATCATATAGTATACGTAATAATACATGCCTATCCTTAAGGAACAAAGGTTCTCACTAAAAAGAAATCCAAGGTGCCAGAGTAGCACAACAGTCACTACACCCAAACTTGTAAATTACAATCCAATGGAGAAATACACGCTTAGTCACTAAAGTGTGGCCAATCAAATGAAATAATTGTTTCCTAGTTTTCTGGGTGTATGCATTTGTGTGTGTGTGTGTGTGTGAGAGAGAGAGAGAGAGAGAGGGAGAGCAAAAGAAACGCTGCCATACCTTAATGCCAGCTGAAAATTGTGTTTGCCAACCATCACAGTACTATTAAAAAAATACCAGGAAATGAGTAATCAAACGCAACCTCAAATAGTAAAAGAAACAAACATTTATTTATATACCTTAAATGATAAGATAAACTTCACTAATTTAAAATTATTCCAGAACAGGAAAGTATAGCACCTCAATTGTTGAAGAGAAATTTGGTATTTGTTCGTCTGCAGTAATCCATTGATGCTTTCCAGTAACTGCCACTTGTCCAACAATCCTGCAAAAGAAAATGACTATTACAACAAGGTGAAGCCAATTAGAAGTTTAAAAAGATTCCCAGAGAAACTGGTATAATCAACAATCTCAAATTTTTAACAGGAGTAGGCTGATTGAAGTCCCATTGCAACAAAAAATTTCAATTAAATTAATGATAGTTATTGTCCATTATGTTTCCTCTTCAAGCAAACCTGAAGTAAGGATAAATGACAAGATTATATCCACACTAAGGTGTTTCAACCAAAATTGGCTAGAACTAGTCATAAAATAACAATATAGAATGACAAATGTAAAGACATTTACCCTTCTCCAAGAGAATATACATGATAGGACATCTTTGCAACAGCTAATCCAAGAGCGTCATGTGAATAATGCCCATCATAAAACGTCTCAAGCGTTTTTCTGAAAAACTTGCCCTCTGGAGGTTCATGTTGTTCAGAATTGTCATAGTAGCCATCCTCCCAAGTCAGCACCCTGAATTCGACATTAATTAGAAGTTAACAGATCAAACATTTATATCAATTACAAGCCCAAGACTGGTACATACCAATAGAAAAATCAAAACAGGGGAAGGGCATTGCTGGACAGCAAATAGGTATCATCTACTGACTAACAAACACGAGAAATAGCCATACAAAAATTACAATCATTGCAGCTTATATTATATAAACTTCTACTGATCGAGAAAGGAAAGGACAGGAAAAGAAGGGATCATCCAATGTAATTAAACCACAAAATGAAAAGCATACTTTTACAGAGAAATCCTAGTAAATTCATCCTTGAATTGAATGGTCGTCAAATTTCCCCTTTTTTGTAGTTCAACGTATCATGATGTGAAGATTTGAATTAACCATCCCAGAATCAGAATTAACAAAAGAAAATATTTTCTTTCTATTCATCCTAAAATCTTCTTTGCAAACCAGAAAGCGCAAAAGGATCATTCAAATGCCCAACATTCACAACAAAATAAACAATAAAGTGGAAAGAAGAACGACTTACATTCGAGCCCGATGTTTAAGTTTCCAAAAGACAGCATACTTCCATTCAGAGTTGCAACAAAAGCTTTTGAGTATTTGGTGCAAGTCAGTAGTACCCATCTCTCACTGAAGAATTTTGTCAAATGCCCCCTAAAATGAATACCCTACGCAAAATAGGGCTTGCTCCTAAAACCACCTTGAAAAAACCTCAACTCTAAACACCTTGAAAAATGAAAATACCCAATTTTCCTAGCTTCCCCTATACGAACCTCGACCAGCCTGCTTTCTCCTCAACCCTGCTCGCCGTTTTATTGGCGGTCCAACTGTTGGTAATAGCAGACGATCAGTTCCCATCCCCCTAAACTCAAACAACCCCCAAAAAACCCCCAACTCAAGTACACGAATTCTTCAACACAAATAAGATGATATGATCAAAATTTCACCACCAAAACTATAACTTCTAACACAGTGATTTCCATAAGAGTTGGTATAAGTACAACAATCCATTAAGAAGAAGAACAGCAGAAGTAGAAAAGAATTTCAAACAAACACTTCAGAAAGAGCTCTTTTTCTCTCAAACCCACCACAGATCACTCAAACAAGGACAAAATTAAACCCTAGCTTATGTCGGAAGACATGGATAAACATATGAAATCCACATTAAAAACAAAAAGAAAGCAATCAAACAACAAAAGGGTCGTAAGAAGAAGTGTTTCCAAGCTGAAAGAAGAACCCAAAAGCAAAACCCAAGAACCGAAAAGGCGAAAAAGAGAAAGGGGATGGGATTTCAACAAGCCCCTTTACAGAGAAAAACAATTTTGAAGCTTTTTGACTGCGAAAAACGACGAGAATCACAGAGAAATTCAACGCCCTGATCTACATTTCCTTGCATTGTCTCTTTCTTTTTCTTATTTTTAGCTTCAAATTTCACAGAGAGATCCCTCAACTTTGCTCCTCTTTACACAACACCGGGAAGAAAGCAGTAGTCTAGAGAGAGAGAGAGAGAAAGAGAGGAAAAAAGGGGGTTGAAAATGAGAGAAAGCTGTGAGGTTTCTGTTGAATTTTGTTCGCTTTTTCTCAATTCGTGGGGGCAAAATAACAGAACAGAAAACACACTCCCAACAAACAACGGATGGTGGAGAACTTCAAAGCCAACGCCTTTAATACAACTGGACGGCTCATTTTAGCTTTACCGGCGAACTAGCCGCCGCTCTCTCTTATTCTTCCAGCGTATGTTAGCTGATTATTCCTTTTTAGTGGAGGCCATTTTAGTAATATATGTGCCAAATGAAGGGCAAAATGGACCGGCATATTTTTTACTCTCCATTACACACTTTTCTTCCTCATGTTCCTTCAATTTTGATACTAATTTCTATGTATTTGATTTGAAACTGTGTCTTTATTTGCACGTTAATATACATATGTCATTGTTTGTTACGATTAAAATGAGAGTAGGGACATAGTAATTGATTTTGTAATGCTTAGAGATTAAAATAGATGTTTTAAAATTTGAGAATCGAAAATGAAACATACTTGAAAGATTAAGGACCAAGATAGAATGCAAACTTTTTCTTTTTTTTTATAACATTTATCAAGTGTGAGGGTGTAGGATTGACCATTCAACCGTGAAGAAAGTAGTAGTAGAAACATCTAATTATGTCAAATTCATAATTACAAGAACAATTGAAGTTTAGAAATACATGTTGAAATGTTAAACAACTCTACGTTTCACTTTTCAAATTTTAGTCTTGTGTTTAATAAGAATGAATATCAATCTTAGATTCAAAAAATATCCATAACTAACTCCTAATAATTCCTTTTTAAAACAAATATGATATTTCTTCTTACTCGACACAACATTAAAATTACACATTGCATGTCAATTAACATGAAAATGCACGTCAATTTCCACCTAGCTAAATTCACTATAACATGTAATTTAGGAAGACATATGGTTTGATTGTTATATTTGAAAAAGAAAAGTAGTAATAGAAAAATGAGGGATTTTTTAATATATAAAATTGATTGGTAGATTGAGTTTGTGGGTAAGTGTCAAAAAAATGGCAAACAACATGATGTGTAAGGAAGGAAAATGCTCCCTTGATCCTTTTCCTTTTAAAAGAAAAAAATTGCCATTATTCTCTTATTGCTTGGGCTTTTGTTGGACAAAGGGCATATGAATGTTTGTTTGGCACAAACCTTACCCTCCTTTGAGGTCCTTTTCAACCATGATTTTATTGATATAAAAGTTGTCACAATTACACCCCATTCTTCTCTCTCTCTCTCTCTCTCTTTTAAAAGGACTTCATCTTTTTGTATTTTGTTTTTTAAATCATCATTATATTACTCTTTTTCTTTTCTTTTCTTTTCTTTTCTTTGGGTTATGGTTATTGTTGGAACGATCTTGAATGTGAGAGTTTGTATTTATCATAATGTATCTTTTTTTAGACCAAAAGTGAGATATATATTACTCTCTTTTTTTGTAATGCTATATATAAACTTTAGGTTTTGATATAACTTGTACTAATTGTGTTCAATTCATTTTCTTTTTCATCATAGTTTAAAAATCAATAATAAATCAACACTTACTATAGAATATATTTTAACTTCTAATTCTATCTCGTTACATTAGTAGGGTCTTTAAGATCAAAAAGAGAATTTGAAAAATAAAAAAAAGTTGTTTTTGTTTTTGTTTTTGTTTTGAACATTGATATGAAAAATTTGAGTAAGAAACTATGAAAAAACAAGTACAATTTTCAAAACCAAAAATAGTAATAATAATAAAAGCAAATAGTTTTCAAACGGGATTTTCTAGGTTTTGAAAAATGAGTCTATAAAACATCATTTTCATCTATTTATTTGATGTTTTGTTGTCTACTTTTTTGGATTGTTTACAAAATGAAAGCCAAAATTTGAAAACAGAAATAAAAACTTTTTTTCATTTTGTTTTTTAAGAACAAACAGAAGTGAGAAATTTGAACCACAAATCTTTTGATTTTTAGCACATACAGATTCTAGTTGACCAAAGATAACTTGTTTTTTCTTTAGAAATTGACTAATAATAACAACATATTGTAGAAAATATTTGAAAGCATGATTAAGAAAATTATTAAATAACAATATAAAAATAATTGAAATAATAAATTTACTTTAAAATAAAAATACACCCAATTATGTTTGATTTAACTTTTTCAAGTGTTTAGTTTTGAAAATAAATCATTTTCAACCATTTAGTTTTGAAAATAAATCATTTCATGAGTAACTCTTTCTTAAGTTAAAATTAATTCACTAAACATTATTTTACTTCATTTACATTTAATTTTTCTAGAAGCACAACTACAAGGTAATTATTTTTAAAACTAAAATTGTTACAACAATACAATATGTTTCGCTTATTTTATTAAAAGTAAAACTTGAGCATCACGTTGAACAATATGTTGCAAACATTGTTATCGACCAACGACTTCTTCACCAAAATATTTATATATATATATAACTGTATGATTTGCATATTAATAATATATATTTTTGAAAAGTATAAAAGTTGGTCATATTTATATCGTGCTCTTATTCTTTTTTTAGGTTTAGCTACCACATAATTAAAAAACTTTGTACATTGAGCATTTTGAGCTTCAAGTTTGTCTAAGCCTCAACGCCATTTGTTGAATTCAAGGAAGAATTAGATATTGATATTATATTTAGGGGAGCATAAATATGGTGAAAGTGAGGGGATCTCGCTCTTAAAGAGTGATATGAACTAGGACGCCCCCGTGTTACCTTTGGGACCAATCACATGTTCAAGAGCCAAGAAACTACAATTAACATTGAATCCTCATATTCAAGAGAAGGTGAACTCAAGTGAGGAGATTGAAGCAACAATAGTAATAATTAATTATAATATTTATAATTGAAGTCAGTTGACGCTATAGGATGAAACCAATTGAGTTGTGTAATTTTTTTATTTTCTAAGAACATACTTTATTTTTTGGTTTTTAATTATTGGACCCACGTATGTTTATTTGGGTTTTAGTTATGTTGAATTAAGGGTATAATTTATGTCCTTTTTAGTGCAATAGGTTAGATTTAGAGTAGGAAACAAAAGTACAACATACTAGTTTTTTATTTTTAAGATTTAGGGTTTTCCATCAATAAAAATCATTGGTAGGATGACAGACTCTCGTCACCATTCTTTTGCAATTCTTGAATAGGGTTGCATGTTAAATACATTCAGATAAGTTTGATCATCTTCGCTTGTAGAGTGTTTGAACTTAGAGTGAGAAACTAGTTCTTTTTATCTATTGGTTTTTTATCCAAGGGTAATCCAAATGTAATTCATTCCATCGGGTTGTTGTCAAATTGAATTGAGAGTTTTAGAATTTGATATTAGGGGTTCACCAATTGAGTTCCTAATTTTCAAATCCTAGGAGTTTTCATATCAAGGGGAACTTACACATATCTTATTGAGTTGATCCCATACCAAGTTGTAAAGCATTTTTTTTTTTTTTTTTTGACGTGAAAGGAGTTCAAACTTAGAGGAAGCCCAAGTTGAAGTTAAAGAGGAAGCTATACGTGTGAGTCACCACCGAGGGAGTCTATCATATAAGTATTTTCATTGTAATAGTTAAACTCTTTATATAGTAAAGTTCCGTTCCACTGGACACGCAAATGTAGGTGCTTTTGTACCAAACTCGGTTATCAATCTTCATATCTTTATCTTTTCTAAATTTTTTTGTGTGACTCTTGTGATCCATACATACTGTTTGACATTGTATGATTGTTTAGATTAAATTAGACGAAGATAATCTTTGTATCTTTGCCTCATACTCGACATTGTATTATGTGTTAGATTCACCCATTTTTTTCAACAAGAATCTCAAATAATTGTTTAGATTAAATATATATAACCACATCAATTAAGTATAAAGCATTCTAATTCACCCACAATTAAAAACAAAAAAAGCAATAACTATGTTAATTGATTAATTGGTTTGTTTTATTAACATTGAAATGACTAAAATTTAGGAGTATAACATAGAAGCCATGCACAAATCATAATGAGTGTCATTTGATCATGAAAGTGCTCTAAAGTTGAATGTGTGAGAATTTGATAATAAAAAAAAATGGGAAGAAATTAAACTAAAGGGATTTTTGCTTTTTCTTTTTTAGGGTTTTTTTTTTCTTTTAATTTTTCCTAAATGTTCTAATTAAATAACATACTTATTTCAACAATGTTCCCTGTACCACACCAGCAAGACATCATTTTGGGAATCCCATCATGTGTGTTTTAAAAGTGGGTGATCTTATGGGATTATTGCCATTCATTTCCAATCATTTTATTTTTTTCATCTCTCTTTTCTCTCCCTCTCTCCCTCTCATATTTTCTTTTTAATTATAAATTTTGTTGGTTCCTATTTGAGGGGAAAGTGATTATAAGGGGAAAAAAAGAAAATCTACTTTGCTTATGAATGATTAAGAAGAAAACAAAACTATGTTGGAAAGGAATATAATCCCTTTATTAAGAAAAGAAAAAAAAGAAAGGAAAAAAGTGAACATTATAGGGTTTTTTTTTAATTCATGTATATACGTGTATGTATAGTTCATGAGTTTTGATAACTAAAGTAAAATTGTTTCAATTAAAATCTATTTTTATTGGTGAGATTTAATTGCAAAAGAGATGTTACAATCAAATTCTCAAACTATAGAGAGAGAAAGGTTTCTTACAATTATGCTTGGTGAGTTTGGTGAGTTTAATTAATAAGGTTTTCAAACATCAAGGGCCTAATTAACTTCTTCCTGTGGGTTTAGTTATTTAACTTTGCAATTAAAAAGGAACATGTTAGTACATATCATTTATTTATTTATTTATTAAAAAAATGTATATAGAAAGCACTTTTCTTGGATAACCATTTGATTTTAATTTTTTAGTCTTTGAAAAGTACGTTTATAATCCTTTTTCATCACATATTGATTTTCTTTTATTTAATTACTTTTATATGGATGTTTTGAAAAACCAAATCCATTTTTTAAAACTATAAAAAAGTGCTTAAAACATTTTTTTTAGTTTCATTATGAATTTAAATGTTTAGTTTGAAAAAAAAACATAATTATGTATAGAATTGTAAGAAAAACAAATAAAATCTTTCAAAAAGAATTAAAAAATAAAAATAGTTAAGAAAAGAGATGTAATTAACACGAAAACCATCTCATAAACTATATATTATATTATCTAAAGTTTCATTTACTAATCATTATGTTTTTTGTTTTTTAAAATTAGATGTACAAACATCGCTAACATTTTTTATTTTGTTATCGATATTTTACTTTTTCAAAAATTAAATCAATTTTAAAAATTTATTTTTTAGAATTTGACTAAAAATTCTAACTCCCAAATCTGCAGATTTTAAAGTTTATATTGAAAGTTATACAAAATAATAAATGAAAAGAAATTAACAACAGCAATCACTCTTACCCTTTTGGGAAAAAAATACTAAAAGAAATTAAAACTAATTATAAATTTAAAGTTCAAAATGAAAATAAAGATTATATATAATTTATGTATGAAACAAAGAAACGAAATGATAACAAAGATCAGTGATGAAAATCTAATACAATCAATTGCAACATAAAAAAAAAATTGTTTTTGCTTTATTACTTAAAAAAGATTCAATTTGTCCAAAGTTGATTTTAGTGAGTTTTACCTAAGTCCTTAGCAATATAATTTTGCATTAATCATTCTATTCTCTTTTCTAATGGGGATTGTTCCTTATTTTTATGTATAGAAAAAGTGAATGTATTAACTATTTCTCTTATGTTATAGCATGATCTAATAGCTAAATCATTTCTCAATTTTGACTATGGTCAATATTTTGTTTGAGATGTAAATATATATATATGGACTAAATATTTATTCTAATTACTTATAATAATGAGATGATTTAAAGGTTATATAAAAAAAATTGAAATCTATGAACTTTCATGATTGTGTCTTATATATAGAGGGTGAGCATCGATTGATAGACATCGATTTTCTAACTAAACCAACACCAAACACACTATGATTGGTCGGTTGATCAATCGGTCTAAGCCCCTTGAAATTTTTTTTGAAATGGTATATTTAGTTCGGATTTATCTCCAATCAACCGTCCTCGGTTCGATCGGTGTTGAAAAAGAAGGAAGATAATATAGAAGTTAATAATTTTCAATATGTTTACTTGTTTACCGCTAGTTTGGATGGAGAATATTTTATTTATTGATTATGAATATGAAATGTTTATATTTAAATTATTAATTAGAATAATCATTTGGGAGATTTTGAGGTTTGGATATGGTTTGTTGTTGAATTTTCGAATAATATATTTATATATGAAGGAAAACAACTAAATTGGAAAAAAGAATATATATTTGAGTGGATTTTTGTAATGACTAAATAAAAATAAAATTGGAAAATATTTTTGATGAATATGAGAAACAAATGAAATAAAAGTATATGTGGAGAGAGCAAGGAAAGGCAGATTTAGGGGTCTTTGTTGATAGGGGTTTTAGAGCTTTTGTAATTTTTGTCTTTATTAATGTTTGAAAAGACTAAAAAGAAAACTTGAAAATTATTTTTTATTTATTAGGTTGGACCAAATATGTAGCTTTTCTTTCAAATTACAAATTCCCTATGATTTTATGTTGTCGTATGTGATAATATCATAGTCAATTTTCTAATTTAAAATAATAATAAAGAAATGTGCTAAAAAGAGAGAATAACAAAAAGAAAATAAAGAGACAAAAGAAGAATCATTTTCTTTAATTTGCTTCGATGCTATAAAAATAGGTTTTAACAAATTATTGTACTAAGAGATCAAATTATCAATCTTTCTATATATTTTGTAAAATTTTGAACTCAATTTGATTATATATATCAAGGAGGAACCTTTTGAACAAAACTTGTTAGATAATTCATCAAGTAAAGATTAAAAAAAAAAAAACTCTCTCTCCCTCTAAAAGGAAACCAACATCATCCCTAGTAGATTTCATAGCTTAGCTTTTTACAAACATATAATCTACAAGATGAGTCCTTAGTCTTCAAAGTCATGAGTGATAACTTTGATCTCTCTCTCTCTCTCTAAATGTCATTCAGTCAATATTGATAGGCGTCAAAATGGAAGACCCATTTCAAAAATCAAACTTGCATAATGCCATATTTGTGTGTGTGTGACATTAGTGGCCATTATACCTCAAATATATATATATATAATATAAGTATCCTCTCTCTGTTACCCATCTACCATCTATTTCATCTTCTTTAACCCTTTCTCCTATTATTATTAGTCTCATTCATTGTATTGCCATATTCAAGGTTATGTGTGATTGTTGTTGTGTGAGTTTTCAATCCGAGCATAACTTACTAGATAATGCACCAATTAGTATCATAGAGGGTATAAATGTGACCATTAATAACCATACACTGCTTTATCACATGAATCACCACCAAATTTTGGGGTTGAACTATGATTTGTGTGTGTTATATGTATATGTTCTTCAATAGGTAGGGTGGATAATACACACATTTTTTGTCATGCCAAAATTGTATAAAATATAATTGGTTAAATTACAAGTAATTTTATAATTTGAAGTTTTTATTAAAAAAAAATTGATTTTTAACTTTCAAATTTGTTTATATCAATCTTAAGAATGTATCTAATAAGTTTTTAAATTTTTTAATGTTCTTTATAAAGTACTTGAATATTTTATATAGACATATATGAATTTAAGATATCATTAAACACTAAATATAATGTAGATTTATTAATTATAAATTTAAAAGTAGTAAGTCAATTTTTGAAGGTTGAAAAATAAATTTTGTAATTCTAATTTAACCAATATAATTTAAGTTGGTTGGTGAATTATGGTAGGTTATATTAAGTTTGGATTATGGGATTTCATGCAAAAATATCAATCTTTAAATTCATGATTACCGTTGTTTGAATTAATTAATAAGGGTAAGTTTTAATGAATCCAAAACTAGAATTAACTAAAAATCATATAGCAAAAACCGTTTGGACATATATATGATAATTTTAACTCTTACTTTTCATTTTACAACAAAGGGAAATAGTAATAATAATAATAAAGAAGAAGCATCAAAGTGTAGCCATTATCATATATAATATCAATTTAAATTTGTATAGTTTTCTTTTTCCTTTTTGTTGACAAGTTTATGTCAACTCACACAAAAAATTAACACCATTGGTGGCCCCAAACAAATCTAAGTTGTTAGAGAATCCAATGATAATATATATATATATTAATGAAGAAGATTGATTAATCAACAAACCTACAACATAGCACTTATGAAATCTAAGCCATTCAATATTGTTCATGATTGTTTAGGTTGATATTGATCTTGTTTATTCTACAAAGCCAAGGCTAGCTAAGGGGCAATACAAATGTAGCACTCAACACATTTTAGGAGAACACAAAACACCATTCCAACAACTAATTACTACATAATATATATATATCTAAAATTGATTTGTGGTGAAGTTATAGTTTTCTCTTTCCAATGTAGAAAGTAATTGCATGATAGACTTGTAGCCACCTAATTTTATTTTACATTTTATTATTTTTTTAAAGAATTGAATATTGATAATGACTTATAATTTTTTTATTCTTTCAAACGTATCTACTCATTTTAGAAAGAAAAAAGAAAAGAAATTATTTAATTTTAAATAAAATATTTTTTAGAACTTATTTTACTCATTTTAGGAAAAAAAATAAATTAATAAAATCTTTTAAACTTATTTCTAATGAAAAAAAAAGAAATTAAATTATTTTAAATAAATTAAGTTTTATTTATATTTATTTTAGAAAAAAAATCATTTTATTTCTTTACAAAATCTCATAACAAGCAATTTTCTTTGGGATTTGCATCATTATTTATTTTTCTTTTTTCTCTTTTAAAGAAAAAAAGAAAGAAAATAAAAATGTAAATTTTTTTTATAATGATCTTGGTACTTTTTTTCTTTTATAATTATTCTTTTAAAAAAAATTATTTAGCATTTTTCTTCTCCCTAAAAATAATAAATTATAGAGAGAAAGAAAAAGACAAATTTTTCTTTAGAGTTATTATCATTATTTCTTTTTAATCTCAACTCTTCAACTCTTATTTTCTTTTTTCTAAAACATAGAGAAAAAAAAACGAGGAATAGAGAAAACTTATTATTATTATTACTTTTGTATTATTGTTTTCTTTCTTTTATTTATTTATTATTATTATATTTCATTTTATTTCTTTACACCCCTCTGTTTCCTTTTCTTCTTATTTCTTTTTTTCTTCCTTCCTTATTTTATCTTTTGTTACAAATTTTTTTCCCTTCTTTACTTAATTACATTACAATCATAATAATTGTTTATTATATGTGCTTAAATTTATGTAGGCATGTTTTTTCTTACGTTTTACATTAAATTTATTTTGACAATATTACAACATCAATTATTTTGCATGAGTTAATTGTTTTTTTTCTTCTCTATATTAATATTTTTTTTACAGTTTTTTCTTTCGACGGTGAATTTAGAAATATCTACAGGTTCATTATTTCTGAATTCTTAAAGTGAGAGAATCAATTATTTTGGACTGGAATCAATTATTTGGGAGTCCAAAATAAATCTCCAATGTTTTATTTTAAAAAATAAAATCTTATCTTATTTGTTTAATTTGCTGTGTTATATGTTTGATTCTATATTGTGTATTATTTCCTAGTTGACCTAATTTTGAAATTTTTCTTAAATTTTATTTTTTAACAATTTAGAATGTTTTGCCTTAAAACTATTTTTAAAACGTTTTTTTAATATTAACATATAAATTTATATTTTATAAGGTTTCCTATGATACAATTTGAGAAATTGTAATAAATTCTCATTTTCTTATGGTGAGAAATTTTTTTCAATATATAGTCTAATTAATGTAATATTATTTAGCTTTTTTGATGGGATCATTGCTTTGATATTGATTGAATGAGGGGTAAAATAAGACATTGGTTTTAAAATAAATTTTTAAAAATATTTTTAATTCAAGATTTGAAATTTAGTAACTGTCTTTCTAAATGAATGCTGTGGGATGCTAATACCTTCCTCATACACAAACGACCGTTAAACTCAACTTTATTTTCGTAAACCATTTTTTAATAAAATTATTTACTTTATTTCGATGTCCAATAATCACACCGTAAAAAAGATTGGTGGCGACTCATATTTTCTTTTAAAACTAACTCTTTTGAGGACGTCTGTCTCTCTGCGTCGTATCGAACACATAGCGACATGACTTTATAAAATTTGAAAAATATAGGACAAGAAGAATGTGGTTATTCAATTTATTTAAATGGTTTGTTGAATATATAATTTTATGATACTTAGGGGTCGTTTGGAGCAGGGGTGGGTTATAATAGTCTGTGGGGTGCAGTATTATAGTCTATGTTATTATAATCTATGTTTGGATTCATACTATTATAGTATGTGGTATTATAAGTTGTGTTTAGGGTGAAGACTACTATAATATGAGTTTTTCACTTACTCTTTTTTTGTTTACATATATATTGGCACGTGAAATACACATGGTAAATTATAATAGGTTATATAATTATTCTTTATGTTTTATTTTTCGTAAAATAATTTTCAATTTTATTTTATTAAATAGTAATCATAGTTTCAAATCTATAACCTCCATGTACAAATGTGAAATATCATATAATTAAGAAGGTTAAACTATAAATTAACTTTAAGTTTTATGGGTATACACACAAACACATATACATACACAACACACACATAAATATATTAATATATGGAATTTGATATTTAAGAACCCAAAATTCTTTTTTCCATGAAAAAGTAGCCTAAAAGCATATTCTTATTTGTTAAGAAACAACAAGAACAATTGAGTATTTTAATTTACTTATAAATTAAAATCTAAAATCCGTTGATTCAGTTGAAAGCATCTTTTGCAATGTTCACATGATCACAATTATACGTAGATATAAGGCAACTGCCCAGTAAATACCCAACTTCCATTCCTATCTTTATATTATAGAAATGAACCCAAAAGCCAACTTGGGAAGCAGATTTTGTAAGACATAAGCAAGCATAATCCCAGATTTTGTAACACAAGCAGGCATAATCGCAAGAGGGGAGTTGCATAATCAGGTGAGCAATTAGCTTGGTTGTGCAACATGACATGAAAAAAGCATTATAGCATCGTCCCTTTCCCATTTGAAGTATAACCAACAATCATGGAGTTCTAACTCACGACGTATATCAGAGGCATATCATCAAACACTTTACTAGCAGTTTGAACTTCCTGTGAGTACATTTGGAATAAAACGTGATCAGATCATTACCCACAGATAAATCCAAGTCCAACGCACATTTCAAAATATGTCCATGAACAATCTCACCCTTGTCACTGTTCTTGTTTGCACCACATGCCTTCATCACAAAAGGAAATGTATAGCGATTTGTGGGTGCCCCACTGACTCGCATTTCATGATCAAATAGGTTAAGAGCTTCAACAAACGGACCCAAATTTGCATACCCCTGTACAACCACATTCCACACAAACACATCTCTTTGAAGCAATCTATTGAACACCTTCTGTGTGCAGTTCCCATATTGGATTCACCTTCACCATGCTTGAAGTATTTGCCGATTAGTTTCGTGGCTACAAATCCATTTTGATCAAAACCCTCAACGAAGATCGGGCATGTAGTTCTTTAACGTTTATAATGGTTCTACAATCAAGGGTGGATTTATTAAGGGACCAGGGACACATGTCTCCTCACGTTATCAGTTTTTGTATTTTAATATTAATTTTGAAGTGTTAGATTACAATATATATTAAATTTAGCTTGACTTTACGTAAATTATGTTTCTATTGGAGTAGTTGTGCCCCTTAGTTCAAATCTCATATGCTACAGTTACTTTCTCAACCTAAATATCAAATTTCTTCCTAAATTTCAATGATATAATCCTAACTTATTTTCTAGCCCTAATTTGTTATCTAACCAATTTTTTTTTAAAATATAACAAAATCGATGATCGAAACTTCCATGAAAAACTTATTATTCTTTCTTTTTTCTTTTTCTCTTTTGTATGAAAATTTTAAATTCACGTATTTACATTATAAAAAAAATAATGTTAAAATTGTCGGTCTTTCTTTATTGATACAAATGTAATGAATGTTATTGGAGCATCAGTGAAACGTCGAGATTATTTTAACATTTTTTTAGTGTGTTTATTATATAGTGTCAGGTGCTCCCTATGTAAAATTTATGGATCTGCCACTGCAATGCCCCTCGTTGAAGGAAGGATATCTTAGCAATTTGAAGAAGGGTGATTGATTTTTTAACGTCAGAGCTTGCCAAGTTCGCTAGCAAAGCCCAGTCATTTTCTACTATTGTCACGACAGTGAACATTCGATTATCTAGTACCAGAAGTACTCGTGTCCATTGTGGATAATACGTGATGATTGTAATAACGATCATACCCTTAAAAACCATTTAAATATCTCACTTATTTCCTCTCCGACGCGACTATTCTCTTGTTCCCATTCTCATGCGACTGAGACCTCACTTTGTCGACTATGCAAGGAAAATGAGGGTTTCGGAGGCAAGGAAAACCGAGCATCCAGTGAAACCAACGACGAAGTTGAGCGGCTTCTAATGGATAATCGTATTTTAGTTTCTCCACGATTGGGTTGCAGATTATTAGAACAACGACGACGACAAAGCTGTAGATGATTGCTGCCCACGATCCGATGATGGAGGAGCAAGCGATGAGGGAGGTGGAGGGATTTTGAGAAAGGAAAACAAAGGGAGAGAGAAGGAGAGAAGGGGAGTAGTGCGCAAGGGCGACAATTGTTGAGGGGAGCGAGAGGAACAATGTGCTGTAGGGAGTGAAATAGTGTGTGGCACGAGTGATAATAACCTCTAATCTCCCTTATGCTTAATCCATGATCCAAATGTGGAGTGAGCTATTCTCATAGAGAGCAAACAAGTTCTTATTGTGTATGTGTAATTACAATTACATTAAATAACATAAATAACGACATAAAATAAGCACCCACTATTAGTTTATTGTTTTCTTAATTAAAAAAACTCAATATATTTATATATTTTGTCTTTTCTTAATTTTGGATCAATCACAAATTATCACGTTACTTCTCAAGTTAATAAAAAAATTACAAACAATCAAATTTATGGCAAATTAAAGATCTACAAAGTGTTTAAGTTGAAATTGAAGACAAAAATTGGTAAATCCTAATGAAGTCGTGTGTTTAATTTTGTCATAGCAGTCGGATCAAAGCAAACAAATTTGTTCCAATAATATTTGGGCAAAAGTTAAATTAAGCCTAAAAATAGGATTAATTTGATGCAAAGGTTAACCAAGTCCAAAACTTAATTAGTTTGTCGTGGGCAAACTTGGAAGAAAATTCGTCCAACAAAGACTCCATAGAACTCGTGGATACTCTATAAAAAAATCATATACTAAAGATCAAACCACATCTGTGTATTGCACATAAATTTGAGTTCAACTCTACAAAACACCTATCTATATAGAAATCTTGTGTGAATAATTATTATTTTAATAAAATTTAGCTTCTATCAACCATGAAAGTTAATTTGGAAGATTTATTAAAAGATTTAGGCATAAAATAAAATGAAAGATCAAAATAGTGTTTCAAGCTAACACAAATTATATATTTGTAAGTATTAGATTAAAAAACGGGTTAGTTAATTTATACACAAGCATATATATATATAACAAAACTCAGATATATTTATGACATGTGTAACAAAAAATAAATAAAAGTATGTGAAACAACAATTGTATTTTCAAAATTTTCAGATTTCCTTGGTTGGTTTTGAATTTCACGTTGAATATCTACTCATTTTCTACGTATTATTACTTCTCTTTATTCGTATTCCCACTTATTTTTGTTCACCATTTCTTCACTTCCTCTTTTAGAATTTCTTCCTTCTTTGTCATCAATCGTTATCTTCTTATTTTTTTTTCATTATCAATTATTGTGTTCTTTTTCTTTTTTGACTACATGATCTATCTGTCCTAGACAGACCATAGATAAATCACTATTTACAAATTTATTTGTTTCGATATATATAGATGGGAATATTTGTCGAAATGTTTAATTACCCTTATAGAATGATTTTCAATAAATACACATTAAACATAACAAATAATCCTCATCTATTAATTTAATGTAATACTAATAATAGGACCAATTAACTCAGTTTGAAAGTTAAGTCATCTTAATTATTAATTTGAAGATTTTTTCTTTATTTACAAACATAACTGTCACCATATAAAGAATTTGTCAATATATTAGTAAAATTGAAAATTTTCTATCCATATTTCAAACTTTAATTTTTAATAGCTTCACTCTTATTATTAATATTTTATCAAAGTCTCAAATTGATGAGATATAATTGAAGCAATCTGAATTAGAAGTTTACTGGTGATAAATATTTCGTCGAAGACTTCTAAAGAAAAAATGCATCGGTTGAGAGGAAAAGTAATGTTGGAAATGTAGAAGAACAATAACTACTATTAAAACGAATAAGATAACACATAACAACTAAATAAAGTCTATACGTAAATTAATGAATTGTGTTGTGTGTTTTTTTTTCCTTCATTCTATTCCAAAGCTAATATTTAGGGTTTAGGGTTTTTTTTCCTTCGTTCTATTCCAAAGCTATTAATTCATTCATTCTATTCCAGAACAATAACTACTATTAAAGGGAATGAAGTGCACGGTAACAACCGACTCTACTAATTTTTAATCGGTGTTCCAAAGGGTTATGCTTAACTAATTAGTTTTTGTTTTCTTTACTCACAAGTTGATATTAGAAAAAGTTGTAAAAGGTATAGAATTCATCCAACCAAATGTAATTCTAATTTGGTAAATATCATAAGTAGGTGAAGTCTATAAGCAACCACTAAATAGCCTAAGTTGATAACCCACTAGGAAGCAAATACCTTTTTTTCTCTTTTTCCAAGGGAAAAAAGTATAAGAATAATGTTTTTGTTTTTCAACAAAGGACATATTTTCCTAATTTACTATGTTTTTGTGTACTTGAAAATATTCTTATATTCTCTCTAACACATCAATCAGATAGAATTTGATTTTTTTAGTACAATAATCATATAAAAATGATTCGAATCTTTCACCTTAGTTAGAATCTACTTTTATATGATGCTTATATTATTAAATATTTTGTTGTTTATTGTTTTTATTTTTTATGCTTCGTGGATTTTTAATAGAAATATCAATTTATCCTTCAAATTAATATTAAAATCATCAAATTTGAAGGAAAATTTAAAATTATGATCGTAATAGAATTGAAAAAAATAAAAGAAATAACTTGAATAATGCAAAGTTAGATAAATTGTGTAGTAAACGTAGTGGATGCGAAGATAAACTGGGAGTGTGATAGGAAAATGAACCAAGAAAGAGAAAACAGAAAAGAGAAGAAAAATATATGATACTGCTCCGTTGGATTGGATTGAGGGCAAAAGGAATGTTGGCTCTTGGCTCTCGCCATTGCCAATAAGCAGAACTCTTTTGAACAATAAACAATCCAACAGCAACTTTTGTAAGAGAGTCCCTTTCACTCTGCATTACCCATTTGGAAAATGAAGCTTTGAGTGGCCATAGGAATAAATTCCCAAAGAACCCACCATTTCTTGAATCATTTTTTTTACTGGTTTTTTCATATGCAGAGCTTGAAATTCCCACCGTTTCTTCTTCTTTCTCATCTTATTGCTTAATAAATAACCACATACCCATTTCGCTAATTTTCTTCTCTAATCGTCTTCAACCTTTGTCCGAATGCCGCTATCCGCCATTTCTTTCCAATCTTCACTCCATTGTTTCACTGGACTTCCTTTTCCTAGACCCTTTCGGCCCAATTTGGGGCTTCATCCTTCAATTCCTTCAAAACCCACTCGGGGTTTTCTCTGTTGCAAGAAGCTTCAAGTATCGGAGCCTAAGCATTATCCCAACTCTTTCAATTTCTCGAATGAGTGCGTTGCGATTCCTAAATTCAGGAGTTCGAGTTCGAAGGATATTGATGTTGCTACTCTTGGAAATCTTTGCGTGGATATCGTGCTTAATGTTCCTAGTTTACCTCCAGAAAATGATGATGAACGGCGGGCTTATATGGAGCGGTTGTCCTCCTCGCCTCCTGAAAAGGTTTGTTAATGCTGCTGCCCCATTAACGTTATCATTTCAATGAATTGCGGTTTGTGTGGATGAGGATTTTAGCTGATGTTTGGTTTGTAGTTTTGTAGTCTTGCTAACATTTAGTTTGACTCATTTTTTTAATGTTATTTTGAGTTTACATGAATTCGAGTGTCTAACTTTAACTGAATTTGATGGGCAATTTGTGTGAGGTTATTGCTTTTTTTCTTAATTGTATAAGGTATTTACGGACGTGAGAATTTTAAATTATAATTGTGAAAAGGAAAAAACTGATGTGATGGATTATAACTTCTATGGATCTCTACTTGTTGCTGAAAATTCTTGCATTCTGTTAATTCCAAGCCATCCTCTGAAACCTCTATTGAGGTGTCGTTATAGTAAGGAAAATGTTAAACAAATGTTATTGTAATTTCATGTATATTGATGATGCAGGGATATTGTTTTTAGCTTGTTCTTGTGTTCTTGTACTTCTCTGTGGTGTTTCTTGTTTAAGTTGGATAGTTCTTTGCTCTGACGTTTTGCCCTTCTTAGTTGTATCTAACAGCTTTATTATAAGCCGATACTCAGTTAGGCTAGGTTTACAAGGAGCCCCTGTTTTCCCCCCATGTTGTTTTGACAGCCTATATAAATGGATGCTGGTGTACTTTTTGGCACTTAGATAATTTCACTTGTGTTATTATTCAATACATCAATTGAAGTGCTGGATCATTATTTAAGGCTTGTAGAGACTGGAGACTGGAGAGGGAAGACTTTTTCTTAGTGCACGATGGTGATGGGCATCCTTTATTTTCTTAGAGTTCTCTAGTGAGAATTTACAACCTATAAACCATGATCAATTGGAGAGGGTCACATCCTATCTCCAGTCTCCGCGCTTGTAGAGACTGGAGAGTGTAGAATTTTTCTTAGTGCACGATGGTGATGGGAGTCCTTTATTTACTTATAGTTCTCTAGTGAGAATGTACAACCTATCAACCATGACCAATTGGAGAGGGTCACAATCTCTCCATACTAAATTCACAAAAACACACACGCTGTTTTTCAAAACAACTCATACATGTATAACCACAAAGCTGAGAAAGGAAGATAAAAACTCATAACTCCCTAACACACAATATAGAATTGAAATAAAATAACTGCTAAAATAACTACTTTTCCTTGCCCTTGTCTTTCTTGCCCCTTTTAGCATATACATTTGCAATTGGAGGTTTAACAGATGGGTTTTAAACTGATTGTGTAAACAATTCAGTGAATTAAGGTTGAATCTTTTCATACCATAGACAATGTTGCTGTGACAATGTTGAAAAGAGAGTGGTCAGATGTAATTCCTCAGGACTCTAGACCAAACCTTTTTACCTTTTGTAGTTGATAGGGATAGCTATCTATTTCGCTAGAATAGCAGTCCTATTTGCTGCCTAGGGTTTTGTAACCCTTTCTTTACCAAGCGAAAAGAGAGGACCATTGCATGCTATCATCGAAAAAGGAAACCCCACTCAAGAAGCTCTTTGACCACGACTTCATAGGTTAGAATAAAAAAAGCTGAGGAGGCTTTCCTGTAAAAGGGTAGGCCTTCTCTCTAGTGCCACTTTCTTGTAATGACTCACTTTAGCTGTAGCCTTATTGTCCTTCAACATCTCCCTTCCTGATGAGGAATTCAGTTTAGTGAATCTATGGTGAAAGTACATGTGTCAGAGAAGCTGTGGCTAGTTCTACTAGTGATGCTCTTGGTTTAAAGCCATATACTATGTCTCTACTCCTACATCTAGTTACGGCGTTAAGGCTACCTTCAAAGCTATTTCAAACTGAGTAAAGTCTCTCACGTTAAACATGGAGAAATTTTCCAAATAATAAGTCTTCAACTCACTCTTGACCTGCGTGGGTTAGCTTTTTCTTTCTTCTTTAGTTTTCTTTTTTAGTTGGGAACACGAAATGCAGGGGTTAGCTTTTTTGAAAGTTTCTTTCGATGAACCAAAATTCCAAGTTTGAAGATAAACAACAGAGTCATTTTAAAAGGGATTTGGTTGCAGGTTTCTCTGACGCAATCCTAGGATGGTTCTTGAACTGAAATAGAACCAATGGTTTTAAATTTTAGATAACTCTATTTAATGTAGAACATCCTCCTTTCTTGATGTTTCTTTAAGTTCTTTAGCTAATTCTTGAGTATCTTGAATTATCTTTCTTGTATCTTAAGATTAGTTATTCTTTAGTTAAATCCTGTGTATCTTGAGTTAGTCATAAAAATCTAACTCATCACTTCTAACCACTTTGGTAAACTTCCAGTCTATAAAAAGACTTCTCTTCTCATTAATAAAATCATCATCATCAGAAGTATTATTCATAAAAATTCCTACGCTTTGCAATTACTGCATCACTATTACAAATTACTGCATCACTATTCTCTCTACTTCTGATCATATATCTCTTCATTGTTTCATCAATATTGTTTAAAAATTTTCTTTATACAACATACAAGCTTTACCTTAAACTATTGTCTACTGCATATTTCTTTATGTTCCTTGCTATGCTTCTTCAATAGTTACAAAATGGTTTCCCATCCATTTCATGCATTTTCTATCTGGAAATATTGTACATAATCCTAATTCTACCAGGTATTGGCTCGGTACGAAGGTTGGTTTTCAAAGACTCGGTATTGACCCGTCATAAACTAATTATTGGATATAGCACATCTAACCTACAGGACACCAGAATCCATAAAAACAGAAAAAGTGGGAATAGCAGATTATACTTGCAATGATGTATGGGTTGCTCAATGAACTTTGCAAATTCTGATTTAATCAGGCAGGCATGGTCTATGAGATACGAAGGCAAAGTGTAGGGGCAATTGGAAAATTTCTTTGGGTCAAAGAAAAGTTCATGTAAAGTTGACACAGTTTAACATGATCATACTTGACCAATAGCCAATTTAATTGGAAAGAGTAATAAATGTTTCCCAAGGGCTGTGAGCTGACTTTTATAGATGAGGCTTAAAATAGCTACTAATATGTTTCACAGTCGCCAACATGAGCTTAGCTCAACTGACACTTGTATATTCCTGTGGACAAGAGTTCCCGGGTTCAAATCTCCACCCCAGCATTTATTACAATACCTTTGCAAAAAAATAAAAATATGTTTCACAGTCTCAATTTCAAGTTTTTCTTGGCCAAGCACACACGTTTTTTGCTATTTAGTGTTGTGTTCTGGTTAGATTTGGTGGGTTGGCCCCTGAGGTAATTATGGAAAATTTATTTATGAAAAGCTTACCATAAATCTTTTTTTCCTTTTTTTTTATGCTCTTGTGTATTCTATTTAAGTTCCCAAATTGTACATTTGTAAATCATCAGAAAATAATAAAACTAAAAATATCGTTGTTTTTCTCCTGGTTTTCGAGTTTCCACGTAAGCCTTGTGTTGGTGTCAATTGCTTTCAATGTAGTTCAGAGCTAAGCAATAACTAAACCCTAGAAACCAACCTAGGAGAAACCTAGATCAAACCTGAATCTGCCACCGCCGCCACCGTTGTCGCCGCCATGGAAAAATTGCTCCAAAACCTTCAGACCGTCTATCTACCCAATGGGAGTAGCCTCGTAGTCGTACATGCCACCGTCTGACTAGAAATTGCCTCACACGCTGCCTCTGTTTGACGCATGGGCCCACGTGCCAACGTCGTTTCATCTCACCGTCCAGCCTAGTCCCTTCTACACGTCGTCAGCTTTCTAATCGTTAGACCCTTCCAGTCAGCTGCAGCCTCTCCGAACAGCAACCCTCTATCATAAATTTGTCCAATCTGACAGCAAGGACCCACTCTTTACAGCAACCGTTTTTCTATGGTAACGGGAATGGCCAACCCCATAACAAATCAGACATTGAAGCAGGCAAGTCTACGGTGCATTCCAAACCAATTGAGTTGCTGATGTATTCCAAGAACCTAGTAACTTCGTTCCTTAATTTTCCTTCGAATTACATAATTGGCTCTTTGGGATCCTCTACAAGGAATTTTCTAGGTGAGAAATTAAATGGGCAAAATTACTCTTCATCTAAGAAGCACGGACACTTCATATTAGAGGTGGTATCGGTGTCGGACACTTGGAGGACACAGATTCGTCCGGACACGACAGGACACAGACACGTACTCATTGTGAGCACTGCTAGAAACAATGGCACACCATGGATCAATGTTGGAAACTCCACGGTCGTCCCCAGGAGGTAAGAAACGATCCTCCAACGAGAAACATAACTCAGGACGTGCCCACGTTAGAGAAACATAACCTTAGTGAATTCTTGGCCTCTGAGAGGATTGTTCACTAAAACTCGTGCGCCTACACTTCTCAACAAAATAGGGTGGCTGAGAACCGTCATCTTCTGGAAGTAGCCCACTTCTTTATGCTATCTACTTCTCTTCCTTCATACCTGTGGGGAGATGCGATTCATATAGTAGCTTATTTAATCAATAGAATGTCTTCTCGTATCCTCCACCTTCAGACTCCCTTAGATTGTCTTAAAGAGTCATATCCTACTACTCGTCTAATCTATGAGGTTCCCTTTCGTGTGTTTGGGTGTACTGCTTATATCCACACTTTCGGCTCTAATCAAACCAAATTTACCCCTCAGGCTCAGGCTTGTGTATTTGTTTGGTATCCCCTTCATAGTGCGGTTATTAATGTTTTCATCCATCGTCTAGGAAAATACTTTGTTACTATGGATGTTACTTTCCGTGAGGGCTAACCCTACTTTCCTGTTAGCCATCTTCAGAGGAGAGTGTAAGTGAAGAGTCTTAACAGCACCTTAGAACTTCTCGAACCTACTCCTAGTACCATGTTTGATTTCGACCTTAATCCTATAGTTCTACCCATAAACCAAGTTCCTTGGAAACGTATTACATAAGGAATCTTAGAAAGGAAGTTTAGTCCCCCCTACCAGTCTACCTCGGGTTATTAAAGTGGAGCGGCTGACTAGTAGGGGGGACTAATAATAAGGTATGGAAAACCCTATTGTACTAATAATAAGATGAGTGAGAATAACAAGTTTGATGTTGTTCTTGAAAATGTGGAAGAAAAGAACAATGGTGATGAGATTGAGGTAAGAGCAGGAACCAGTAATAATGAAGTTGAATAGGTCCATACAGGGAAAATTGATGAGTATGATCCCTCACTTGACATTTCTTTGCTCTGAGAAAAGGTACCAAGTCTTGCACTAAACATCCTATTTGCAACTATGTTTCCTATGATAATCTCTCTCCACATTTTCTAGCTTTTATAGCAAGCCTGGACTCTACCATTATACCAAAAACTATCTACACTGCTTTGGAGTGTTCTAAATGGAAGAATGTTGTCATGGAAGAGCTCTTGAAAATAATTGAACTTGAGAGATTTGTGCTCTACCCGAGGGACACAAAACTGTGGGATGCAAATGGGTGTTCTCTCTCAAATACAAAGCTAATGGAACTCTTGACAGACACAATGCAAGGTTAGTTGCAAAGGGATTTTATTCACACCTATGGTGTTGATTGTTCAGAAACTTTTCTCCTGTTGCTAAGATGAATACTGTTAGAGTCCTGCTATATGTTGTTGTGAACAAAGATTGGCCTCTATACTAGCTGGATGTTAAGAATGCATTTCTAAACTGAGACCTAGTGGAGAAAATCTACATGAGCCCCCGCCTAGATTCGAAGCTCAGTTTGGTCAGCAGGTTTGTGAACTCCAAAAATCCCTATATGGCCTGAAACAGTCACCCAGAGCATGGTTTGACAGATTCACTACCCTTGTCAAGTTCCAAGAGTACAATTAGGGACACTCTGAGCACACTTTATTTACAAAAGTGTTTGGAGATGATCAGGCAGGAATCAATCAACTCAAGCAGAGAATGGGTGATGAATTTGAAATCAAGGATTTGGGAAATCTGAAATATTTCCTTGATCTGCTAATTGAGACAGGTACGTTGGGATGTTGTTCTGCTAACACTCCTATTGAATTCAACTGTAAACTAGGAAACTCTGATGATCAAGTTTCAGTTAATAAAGAACAACATTAGCGTCTCGTGGGTAATTTGATTTACTTACCCCATACTCGTCCTGATTTTTCTTTTGTTGTGAGTGTTGTCAGCTAGTTTATGTAGGCTTCCAATGAGGAGCACATGAAATCTGTCAACAAAATTATGAGATTCTTGAAAATGACACCTAGTAAAGCGTTGATGTTTAGAAAGACAGATAGAAAGACCATTGAGGTATATACTGACTCCGAATAGGTAGGATCTGTTGACAAAAAGTCTACCTCCGGTTATTGTACCTTTGTTTGGGGCAATCTTGTAACTTGGAGGAGTAAGAAGCAAAAGTGTCATGGGCAGGAGCAGTGTTGAGGTTAAATACAAAGCTATGAGTTTGGGAATGTGAGGAAATTTGACTTCAAAAAGTCCCGTTTGATCTTCATCAGGAATGTGAGACTCCATTAAAGCTCTTTTATGATTATAAAGCTGCTATTAGTATTCCTAACAACCTAGTTCAACGTGATAAAACTAAACATTTCATCAAAGAAAGACTTGACAGTGGGAGCATATCATTCTGTACGTCCCTCCGAGTCAATAGGTTGCCGATGTTCTCACCAAGGGGCTTCTCAGATAAAATTTGACTTTGGTGTTAGCAAGTTGGGCTTCATTGATGTTTACGTCCTAACTTGAGGGGGAGTGTTAGATTTGGTGGGCTTGGCCTTTAGGGTAATTGTGAAAATTTTATTTATGGAAAGCTTACCATAAATCTTTTTTTCCTTTTTTTCTTATGCCCTTGTGTATTCTATTTAAGCTCTCTCATTGTACCTTTCTAAATCATCATAAAATAATAAAACTAAATATATTGTGGTTTTTCTCCCAATTCTCGGGTTTCCATGTAAGCTTGTGTTGGTGTTAATTGCTTTCAATAGTTCTAAAAAAATACATTATTATAGTCTTCATTACTTATATTAATCAACTTAACTTGAGTATATGGTTCTGTATGCCAGTGTTACTGGGAAGCTGGCGGCAACTGCAATATGGCAATAGCGGCAGCTAGATTGGGACTTTGTTGTGCGACAATTGGTCATGTGGGAAATGAAATCTATGGCCAATTTCTTCTTGATGTACTTCATGAGGAAGGAATTTCTACAGTTAGAATGAGTGATGCTAGTTGTGGAGTTAGGTCGAAGACCACCTGTGAGACTCTTCTCTGTTGGGTTCTGGTGGATCCCTTACAAAGACATGGTTTTTGCAGGTACAAGCCAAAAGAAGAAAAGAAAAGAAAAAAGAATTGCATTTAAGTGAATTTAAAATATGTTTTCTTTTGTGTTAAAAAAATCTACATCCTTGTTGACACGATTCTTCCTTCTGCTATTCTACATTACTTCATTTTTGTGGTATTCTTTTGGGATAATTATGGTTGTTTAGGTTACTTCTACATATTCTAATTAATCTCACATAACATTTGCACGACCAGCCCATTCCTGCCCCTTGCATAAATGGAAAAAAAAGAAAAAGAAATCAAATCATTTGTAGTGCTTGTTATTGGTTTTTGTTGAGGCTTTTCTTCTCTTTTCTTTCAGTCGAGCTGATTTCTCTAAGGAGCCTGCTTTCAGTTGGATTACTCAACTGTCAGAAGGAGTTAAAATTAATGTTAGACGGTCGAAGGTCCTGTTTTGTAACGGTTATGGCTTTGATGAGCTCTCCCCTAACCTTATTACTTCAATTGTGGATTACGCGTTGGAGGTTGGAACATCGATCTTTTTTGATCCTGGACCACGTGGAAAGAGCTTGTCTGTTGGTACTCCTGATGAAAGAAGTGCTTTAAACCATTTCTTGAGGATGAGTGATGCTCTGCTTCTAACTTCTGATGAGGTAGACTTCTTAATTTATTTAAATATAACCTTTATTCAGTTGCAATGTAAGCATGTCAAAAAAGATGCCTTCATCTAGTCTATGGTAAGCAATTTATATCATAAATATATATTTATAATTGTCGAAAATAATTGTACTAAGGATATTTGTGTAATCTTTATACTCTTGGTTAGTTTCTTTTTTTGTCAAGGTTCATGATGGCCTGAAAAATATTCCACCCTTGTATTCTTTTGATAATAAGAAAAATATACAAAAGACTTGTACCGGTTGTTTTCTCTCTAAACTAGGGTTTTCCATGTATACCCAGTATTATTCTTTCTTCTTCTTTAATTAATTTTTATATGGTATCAAAAAACCCTAGCTATCATGGATAACAACAAGTAGGAAACCATAATATCACAGCCGTGGCGGCCACTGGACTGTGCCGTTGCCGCTGCCGTTTAAGCTGCCGTCATCGAGTATCTCCGGTTCTGTTTCTGTCAACTATCAGCCGAATTCTGCCTAATCCAGTGTCTGTTTCATTTTGCAGGCTGAGTCCTTGACAGGCATACAGGATCCAATATTAGCAGGTAACGAGTTGCTAAAGAAAGGTGTGCGTACAAAGTGGGTTATTGTCAAAATGGGTTCAAGAGGTTCAATTTTGATAACTAAGACGAGCATCTCTTGTGCACCTGCATTCAAGGTATTAGAGTAATGTTCCATATGCTTCCATCCAATCCCTCAACTTTATTTTCCAGCTTATTTTCTTGATGTCTCCTTGAATTATTTGTGACTTTTGGTTGTGGACATGTTCATTAGAGTGTTGCAGTGCACCGTGTAGTTCATCTTCTTTGTTCTTGTTGTGGACAAGTTTGGCTGTTTTCAACTTGTCCATATACATACTATCCATACCTGTCGATTTGATTGTTAATATATGTTTTTGCTTTTTTTTTTTTCATTAGTAACTCCTTTTGTGTGAAAAAATGAAAAAAATACAAGTACAGACATACAAGAAACCAAGCCCACAAAAGAGATAACCCTTCTAAAAGAGGGCCTCCAACCATGCAAAATAATGCTTATAAAGCAGTTGCAAAAAGTCTTCGAAATGGAAGCCCACAAAGAAACATAATAGCAAACAAGAAACCAAGTCTCACTTTGGTGTGATGTTAATCGATTCTAAATTTCCAACTGTAGAATAGAAAAATTCAAACAATGATATTCTTTCTTTCTTTTTTGAAATGGAGACGAGCCTCTTTATTAATAATAAATGAGACTAATGCTCAAAGCCTCGAAATAGAAGAGTATTATACTAAGAGCAAAATAAAAAAATAACAAAATCATCCAAACAAACTAAACAAAGATGACTCGGGCAATACAAAAGGGAAAACGACCAACAAATGTAATACTCAGAGTTGCTTTGTTGTGGTTGTCTCGATATGCATTTTATTACTCAAAATGGTATGACGACAAGTTATGTTCTCTCCATAAATGCTTCAAATGATGTTAATTGTGCTTGCTCTAACTTTTGCTTAGAAACTTAACGAAGTCAAAATGCTTGAAATATATGGTAATGTATCTTGAATCTTCCTTTTTACCGAAGTGCTTATTGCTAAATGAAGCTCATCTTGCTTGTGAATTAGGTGAATGTTGTCGATACTGTTGGGTGTGGAGATAGCTTTGTAGCAGCAATTGCTTATGGTTATATACACAATTTGCCAACCGTTGATGCACTAACTATTGCCAATGCTGTGGGTGCTGCTACAGCCATGGGTTGTGGTGCTGGTAGGAGTGTTGCAACCCTAGAAAAAGTACTAGAACTTATGATGAAAGCAAACACCAATGAAGACAGTGACTTTTGGAATAAACTGTTAAGTGAAAACTTGGAATCTCAAGATATTACATTAATGTTAAAATCGAACGTAGATAGAAACAATAGGTCAATAAATTACATCATGTTGCAAAATGTGGTGTCTAGATTGCTACCTATGCTTGAACATGCACATTATGAAGAAAAATTGACATCATAAAATTACAATGGAAGACTTTGATTCATTCAACACATGTTAAATTTTAGTTGCGGTCACAGTGGTATGTGGTATCGGAGTATGGAAGGCAAAAGACAAGTTTGATGGGTCATCATATTGCAAAATGATCCATAGAAGATTGTTTGTTAAAACTTCTCTTGAAGCAGACAACCGTTATGGGACTATCAGGGGTATTCTTTGGCTTCAACCATGACTTTTTTGGTATACGGAGATGTAAGCCTTTTTTCTTCTCTTTCTCCTTTTATACTGTCATGTATTTAGGTGATATGTAGCAGAGGTTCATAGGTACTGAATCCCGTGGTGTTTGAGAACAAATCGATGAACTCAAACTAGATGCATGTTTCTTAAACAGTTTTGTGTTATGCTTCTGGTTAGACTGTTTTGAATGTTTCATTATTGATGATGTTCATTAGACTCATTGGAATATTGTATAAACCATGGATGTATAGATATGTTGGTTGACTTGAGTTAAGCTTTGGGTAAAAGTAACCCATCGTATTCAATTTTTTTTTTTTTTATTGCATACTGAAAAGTATTTGTATTTGATATAAAATTTCAATTTTACAACCTGACCTAAATGAAATCATGTACCCTCTTCAATATTATTTATGAAAGTATGAGATAGGATTTAATTTATGCATTAAATGCATGATATTTATGATCAAATCAACAAGGAATGTTTCGTCTAATCCTTGATAAATGTAATGCTTGAGTAGCAGTAATGTTAGTTGTCTTGCAATTGCGTAGGAACATAACAATTTGGGAAGTTGAAGCCATGTTTGATTGATGATAGAAAACGTTTGATTTCAGATTTTGAGAAGTGAGCTTAGAAATGTTTGGGTTTGGGAGACTGAGTCTTTCTACCGTGACCTAACCCCTTTTTTCAGCACAAAATCTTTCTAATAAATATCATGTAAGAGTAGGGAATGACATTCATGGAATTTCTTCCATTCTCACCTTCTCAGAGGTTGGCCCAAAATTAACAAGGCCCATGAGGCCCAATATAATGCCCATCAATCAAATCTAATGAAATATATGATAAAATAATAATTGAGATTTGGGTTCAATTTTTTTAGTTGAGAATCAACTTTCGCTCATTTGTTTCATTCATCAACAATATCAACCAAAACCTATCAAACAACTCATAAAACAAAATTTCACCCTTAAGCAGATCTAACTAAGAGATCGAAGATTGCAACAGACTTGTACTACAAAGACCAACTAGGCTACAACAGAACATATAAGATCTGTGACGACAAGCTTCCACTTTCAATAGTTGGGCTTCAACAAAACGTGAGTTCAGTGGCGAGCAACGGAGTTAAGAAAATCTTGGAGGAAAGGAGGTCGTGCAACGTGAATAAAGGAAAGGAGTTTGATTCTTTTTCCTTCCAACCCTAATTTCTTTATATATCTTTAATGTTGGTTTTAAAATTGGTATTGTATGTAGAACGGTTTTAAACATATACCTACAATGTCAGCTTAAAACCGACATTAAGCATCTACTTTTTTATTTTAAGAAAACCGACATTGTACATTTGTTTTTAGTTTTTAAACATATACCTCTTTTATTTTTTTTTTGTGTGTATGTTATTCTTACAATTTTATTTATCGTCTTTTGGTTTGTTTAACATAAGTAGGAGAAAGAGTCACCTACTTGGATTAATACTCACTTTTTAAAACGCTTTCTTTGTGCAATGGCATACCACAAGTGTGATGCATGTGTCTTGGCCAACTCAAAGAAGAGTATCTTTCATATATATTTGTATGTGTGTATTGAGGTTTAGGAAAGTATAATATGTTATTATACAAGTCAAACATAATATTAGATACTTTCACCGTCATTTGTTAGTAAGCTAAGGAGAAAGTAAGAGTAACAAATTCTCTCTAGAAAAATGTTTGAAAAAAGAAAAAGAAAATTTTAATCGTTTTTAAAAGAAAAATAGCTCCCAGTAGTCAAATAAGTTTGGGAGGAAGGTGGCAAAAGGAAAGAATGCTTGAGGATGAGTTTTGAGGTATAAAGCTTGTCAAACAATGACTAAGCTAGGTCTATTTATCTTAATCAGTTTAATGATCGGTAGTATGATAAACAACTAGAGATCACTAGCCAAGAAAAAGACAAGTGGATTATTCGTGTAAGTAAACTTTAATAAGGTTTCCTTTGACATAATAGAGTATAAGAACTATCATGAAATATGTTTTCCTCTCTAAAGAAACTTTTGTCAAAGAAGTATGTTTGGTAACTTGTAACTTCTTGTGCTCTTTTTCTTCATGAGTTGTTTTGATTGCTTGGGAGGACAAGCTAAGCAATAACATGGTCTAAGTTTGGAGTAGTGATGGATATATCACTATGATGTGTACATTTCTCTTTAATTTAAGGTTATTTCTTGAAAGAATCAATTAGTTGAATTTGAAGAAAACATGTATCTAAGTGTAATATAAGTCGGTAAGGAATTGAAAATATGTATTGTTAATCTATCTTGTGATTTACAAGTAGAAGAGTCAATTTTATTAGGAACTAGCCATTAATTTTTACTCTTTTTGCATATGAATTATAAACTTTTGCTTCAATATGGCATTGCTCCCACAAAGAAAAGTTCAATGTGTTGTTGCGTTATGTTCTCGAGAGTCGTTAAAATAAGAATTTACACTTGCTAAGAGATTTTGAGAGATCCCTGAGTCGTTAGTCCACTTCAAAACCAACTTCTAATAGTAGAGATTGAGAACATGCATCTTGAAAACACTCACTTTCTTGAAGCCTACGTAAAGCACTTTTAATTCATTCATCTTGCAAATCAAGCCCTTATAACGAACCCTATACTTTATCTTAACCAAGAAAACCACGTTTTACATTTCAAGAACAACGAAAGTTTCTATAAGATTAGAGCTTATAGGCCAACTTTTATTCACAAGTTATTAACCTTGAAAGATGTGGAATCAAGTCGAAAGAATACTAATCATGGGGAGTATGGAGAATTTGATCTCGTTTCTAATTTTTTTGTGTTGCTTTAGTTGGTTTGCATTCTCCTTGTGCTGAAGAGTTCTTTACACCAATGGATTTATTAGTTATATTCTTTCAGTTACGAGCTAACGTTTCTTAAGACACATACAGTTTAGCAGATGCCCCAACAGGGTAAGCTAATTTGTTATTTTGGATCAATTGTGTTGCGTTGTTACCTTCTCTCTCTTCATAGGTGTGTGTGATTTCCTTCTTCAAGTTTACAGTTTAATTTGTGAATTTAAATTGGCTACTTAAGTTTACATGCATGTTGAGTTTAAATGTTGAAAACGCTAAGACAATATCACAGATCTTCCAAAAGGAATATGGAACTAACTATCTGGACATATCATACCAATTATTATTTAAGTTTGTATGAGTTTTTAAAATCAAGACCGAGTAGAAGTTGATTCAATAACATAAAGTGTATTTTGTCTCGCTTTGCATCTTTGAATTTCTTGTCTTTTTTCTTTAAGACTGAAACTTGATTAGATCATTCGTTCTTAATACTATCTACGTTTTAGTTTCAAAACTCAACCTCATTTTTTCAGTTTGATTTCTAACTCAAAAGTAATATTAATAGCTGGTAGACAATAGGCCATTATTTTGTTAGCAAATTTGTATCCAAGTTTATCCACACATTTGTTGTACCAAAATTTCAATATTTGTTTCATAGGGGGGAAATGGCTAATGATTACCCTCTAGTTTCACTTCTTTTTAGAAATTAATAGCATATTGTATCACCAAATTGGACATAATAATTTAAACCCCAATTGAAAAGAAAATAACATGAAAAAGGACAAAATGGCCTCAAAATTCAACTATGAATCATTGTTTAAGGAATAAAAGTCAAAATAAATGTAAATTATGAGCCATTTCCTCAATCAACTTCGCTATCTACAACACTCTTTGCTATGCACTTTCTTCCATTTGAGAGATGAACAGAAAAATAATTGCTTAAAGCCATAGAGACAGATCACATGGTTCAAACCAAATCTTTCTGAATCAATTTTAAAGCTATTTTAATCTTACAAAACTTTATTCCTTTTTTTAATCAATATTCCCTTTTTTCTATGGGTTTCTTAAAAATAAATATTCTGAAAATTTAAGATCTTATTTTTTATTTCATATATTTTTTTAATTAAGTTTATTTTAGAATGGTTAGCATTTTTTAAAAAACTATTTTAATTGGTTTAATTAAGAATGTTTTTTTTTATTGCTATTGAAATTAAAGTCTAGGGATGTAATTTTAATTGGTTTTTGCATTTTGTTTGGTTTAGTTTATTGTGTAAAGTATAAATAGAAGGAATAAATACTAAGAATACAAAAATATTCGTCAATAATTGAAAAGAGAGGAATTATATATTACAAATAATTGGCGAAGTACATTCATAAATGACATTCTAAGGAAGCATTTATTATGGATTCTTTCATATCACATTTATAGTTCTTTTAAGGATTACACAAAACATTCCTTGTTGGTTTCATCATAAATATCATGCATTTAATGCGTAAATTAAATCCTATCTCATACTTTCATAAATAATATTGAAGAGGCAGATGATTTCATTTATTTGTTTAAGAAATCATGTAACGAATGGAATAAAGTTTAATATATCTATCTTAAAAATACATGTAATGCTTTGTTATCCTTATAATATAGAATTGTTCCAAGTTAAGAATACCTACTTTTTTAACGTTCTAAATTGATTATAACTTGAAATCTAAATGAGAAGTTTTCGAAACTAAAGACAGTTAAGTTTAGAATTTTTATATTGATTTAGAAGATGAACAACGTCAAACAAGCCCTAAACTAAACTAAAAACTAAAGGAAGGAAAGTGAGTGAGTGACCGACAGTGATTTTGGCCCTCCTCACCCATGCGGTAAGATAGCATAACCAAATTAAAAGAGGAAAGAGTCAAAACAGAGCTTTGAGCTACGTGTCGCCCAATCATAATCAAGACTATTACACGCGGCATATTTTGGTTGGATTCATTTTACAACGGCTACTCTCTTTTTCTTTCCTTTTCTCCGGCCCCTTTCTATTCAGATTTTACCTAATAACATTTTATTTCTTTTTACTTTTCAACTTTTCAAACATACTCTCGGGGTCGGAAGGAAAAAAATACCTCAATAAATCACAAAATATTCCAAACTTGAGGTACTACAAAATTTATATGTGGATGAATTGTGTCAATCATGAGTTAAGAAAGTGAAGTAGAATGACAATGTGCCAAATGATGATGGATCAAAATCTAGAAGACATTGATTTTTTTAGTTCTTCCATAAAACATTAATTTACTGTTTAGTCTTTAACTAAAAAATAAAACTCTATATTCAATTAGAAGTCTTTATCTTATTTGACATTCTAGTCATCAAAATATAGAAGTCATATCATCATTCCATTAGAGAGTTAACAAAATCTTTAACGGTAGAAACTAAAATACACTCTTTTTAAAAGTTCAAGAACCAAAATAGAATAATATACAAAAGTTTAGGGACCAATATAGGATTTAAACCTAAAAGCAATTCTTTGATATTTTAAATAGTTTTAGAAAGACTGGATTAAGTTCGAAATGCAAGTATTGTTCTTGGATCTCACACACGAAGAATCGAGTCTCCCATATGCCTTTCCAATTTAGGATACCACAGAAGTAGAAAGAGAAGAGGATGCATATAAGCAGAAGCTGCATTTACCTCTCCTGCATAAGAAGTAGAATTTGATATTTAAAATAGTTGTAGTTTGAGAGACTCTTTAGACCTATTTTAAGAATTACAGGTTGAAAATTATAATTTTGTAAACTAAATACGTATATTTTAAAAACTCATGTACCAAACACAACTCATGTACCAAACACATGTTGTTAAAAACTTTGAGAATAAATTTTTTTCCTTTTAATTTATTTTAAATTTTGACATAATAGTTAAAATAAATGTTTAGAAAGTTTGAAGACTTTTAAAAATTAAAGGACTATATGACTTTTAATAATTAAAATAAATAAATTTAGAATAGTAAATTTATAACTTAACTCATTCATTGCTTGTCTTATTTCATATGTTTTCAACAGACATTTTTAAAAACAGTAAAATAAATTGAAATATTTATAAGCCATAACAAAATTTTGAATTCTATCAATGATAGACACCGATAACTTTTATTATTGTCTATCAATGTCACTAATAGAAATATATAATTTTAAGTAAATATTTTGTCAAATTTGCTATTTTTTATTTTTAAAAAATCTTTTTTTTAATAAAATGTACTTTTTTCATCCAATTTATAATTTATACTTTAACCCAAAATCCAACCCTTGACTTCTTATGTATAATTTTGTATACATTTTCTTTCCTTTTCCTTTTCTATTTTAATTAATAATTTTTTCTATTTTTTTGCCATTTATTTCAAATATATCTCTATTATCTCAAATCAAAATTACTAGTAGAATTTTGTTAGGATTTTGAAATGAAATTAGAGTAGACATTTTGATATCGACGCAGTGATCTGTCTCTTATCTTCGATCCTCGAATACATACAATTGAGCTGAGTTCATGTTGTTTTGAAAAATTTAGAAAAAATAAAAAATTTTATATATTATTTATATTTTAAAAAACACAGTGTTCTTTTAAAACAAGTTTTAAAGTCAAAGGGGTATTTTTTAAAAATATTTTAGCATTTTTCAATTCTTTTTAACCACAAAAGTTAAGAATATCATTTAAACATCATTTACAAAGTAAAAATCTAAAACCAAAATTATAATCAAAATAATTTTAAAACTCCTCCCCTTTTATTTTAGTTTCATCTTCTTGATAAGTTGTTAGGAATGCATATATTATACGTAAAAATGACTAAACTAAACACATATTTAATAATTAAGTTAGCAACATTTATTCTATTGAAAAAGATACTTTACTAATCTTGCATCATACCTCCCTTAATAAAAGATTTGGCATGTCACCTACTTAATATATATCACATCATCCTCTCAAATTTTCTTATTATTATTTTTCAATATTTGATATTGGTCTCTAAATTTTAAGAAGTATCTAATATGTTGTTAAGTATTTAAATCAAAGAAAAAAGTTAAAAAATTTAAAGATTAAATTTACAATCTTGAAAGAGGAAATAAACAAATACACCATATTTTATGGACAAAATACTTTATTTAAAAAGTTAGAATGGCAATAATAAATAGCATGACTTACCAAAATGAAGAAAAAATAAGAGAGAGATGTAAACAATGTGTAAAGAAACATAAAAGTTAAAGCATTCAATATGTTAATAAAAAAAAATGAAATTGCAAGCAATACCTTTATTTGCCAAAAAGAAGAAAAAGACAAAGAAACAAATAAAAATAACTAAAGCAAAATAGAATAAGAAAAGTGGACAATGTTTGATATATGTCACCAAACATTTTGTTGTACTAAGTAATATATCTCATATTGACTATAAATTGAGTTTAACTCAACAATAATGAAGATGTTCATGCAAAAGTTGAATCTCACATCTGTATAGTTATTGTTAAAAGAAATTGAATTGGAAGTTTAATGTGTAGAATTTTTGTAGAGACATAGGAACATGTGGACCAAATTTGATATAAAGTAGAGGAGTAAGGTTTAGTTATTAGCTTTTTATATTTTAGAAATAGTTTTAGTAATAGAGTAAAGATATGATTTATTTATGGTATTAGAAAATATGTATGAGAAAATAGAGAAGATGAAGGAAAATTTGATTATAATCCATTAATGTGTATGTATAGTTGGAAGAAAAAAGGATGATAAAGAGTGGAAGAAGAGAAGAGGAGAAGAAGAGAAGAAGAGAAGAAGAGAAGAAGAGTTGAGTTGAGTTGTGTTGAGTTGTGTTGTATAGTAAGGATGGTGGGACCCAGATACAAATTTGTGAGAGAGACGGCAGTTTCATTTCTCTGCTTCCCTGTTTCCTCCTCTGCCCTGCCATCTGCTGCTTCTCATCATTTCAATAAACAAAAAAATAATATATAAAAGGAAACAAAAATCTATTCTTCTCTCTTCATTTCTTCCTTCTTCAATTTAATCAAATCAATATTTCTTCTACTTCTATCAGTTTTTTTTTTTTTTTTTCTCTCTCTTTAAATACCATCTTTACTGAAAAAGAAAACAGAAATTTTAAAGCAAAAGAGAAAGAGAAAGATGGATGGATGGATGATGTGTGCTTTTTATTCTTTTGGGTTTCTCAAAATTCGTTTCAGTTTTTTACTTTTTTAAATTTAATGGCAGAAGGAAGAAGAATCTAGGGTTGGGTTGCTTCCCAAATCCTCTGTTTTTTCCGATCCTCATTATTTCCCTCTTCTTCTTCTTCTTCTTTTTCGTCCATTTTTATGCTTAATTTCAGCTAGGGTCTTTCAGATTTAGCCATTTTTCTCATCTGGGTCTTCTCTCTTTTCGGGAAGGTCGTCATGGAAGAGGTTGAAGAAGCTAATAGGGAAGCTGTTGAGAGTTGTCATAAAGTGTTGAATCTCTTGACTCTGCCTTCCTCATCTCAAGATCACTTGAAGCTTAGGAGTTGTTTAATGGCGGAAACTGGAGAGGCTGTGTTTAAGTTTAGGAAAGTTCTGTGTCTTCTTGATTCTTCTGGGTTGGGTCATGCAAGGGTCAGGAAAAAGAAGAAGGTCAACAACTTTTTGTTTAATTCCTCCTCCTCCTCCTCCTCTTCTTCTTCCCCTTTTCCTCTTCCCCAATCTTTGTTCTTAGAAACTTATTCCCCTGATTGCAGAATGGACCACCTCCAGGGCAGGAATTTGCAGATGGGTCCTCTTTGTTTGGGGAACCCATCTTTGGAATTGAACACAAATGCCAAAACTTGTTCAATCCAACAAATACAATCTCAATCTGCTGCTCTTTATCATCATCATCATCATCACTTGCTTCAGAACAGGGTGGTCTTGAATAATAATCCTAATCCTCCGCAGCCTGAAGTAGTGTATCTTAGGAGCAGTAATGGTGTTAACTTGAATTTTGATAGCTCTAGCTGCACACAACACACAATGTCATCCACTAGGTCGTTTATTTCTTCATTGAGCATTGATGGGAGTGTGGCTAACTTGGATGGGAGTGCCTTCCATTTGATTGGGGCGCCCCGGTCTTCCGATCAAAATTCGTATCATAAGAGGAAATGCAATGGGAGAGGGGAAGATGGGAGTGTTAAATGTGGAAGCAATGGGAGATGTCACTGCTCAAAGAAGAGGTTGGGAAGCTGTGGTTTTGTTTATGATGTCTTTTGGGGATGCTTTTATATGTTTTTCTGATTCAATTTTGATAATGTTCTCGCAGGAAACATAGAGTGAAACGGTCGATCAAGGTGCCCGCGATTAGTAACAAGCTTGCAGATATCCCTCCCGATGATTATTCCTGGAGGAAATATGGCCAAAAGCCAATCAAGGGTTCTCCACACCCAAGGTATTGCACTACTTGGCAGCTTATTGTGTTGATGTTGCTTATTTCTTTATAGATTGATATTGGTTTTCATAATGTTATGCAAAAAGTGTTGATTGTTCATTTGGCTGGCAATACTATGAGCTGATTAATTATATGAATTCATAGGCTGCCACATCTTTTCTGTTCTTTTTATTTGGGAAAAGGATTATATATGATTGCATCTATGGAATATTTCTAATATTACTTTTGGCATTACTTTGTGAATAAAAGATTCCTTGCCTGGTAATCTAATTGGGATATTGATAACTTGCTTTATTTGTCTGCCCTTGTTCTCGGAGTAAAGTACGCCATTGAATTCTTCTTCAAGGTGGGGGGGGCTCCGTTTCCGTGATTTATAAATTAAGCAGGAATTGATGTTGTTCACTTTGTCAAGTTGCATTGTGTAATGTATGCATATACGAGAAATTGTTATTAGGGGTACATCTCATTCTGCAAAATACTTTAATCGTGGCTATTGAAACTTCAATCTGAAATTCTCCTTGATTTGATCTCGGATATACTTTGTTCATTTGTGCCTGTCTTAATTTACTTCCAAACATCTGCAGAGGATACTACAAGTGCAGCAGCATGAGAGGTTGTCCAGCAAGAAAGCACGTTGAGCGTTGTCTCGAAGAACCTTCAATGCTCATTGTTACATATGAAGGTGAACACAACCATCCTAGAATACCTTCTCAACCTGCAAATACTTGAACCCCATGAAGACAACTACCCGGAAGGGATTCAAGAACGTCGAGTGTCTTGAGTGTTGCTGTACATATTGGAATACTTTTGGAGCAGCTTTGTAGCTTTTTTGAGAGGTGGGTTTCCTTGCAAAAGCCTCTTTCAATCCATTTAGCAAGAAGTCAGAAATTTAGGAGAACCTGATGGATGGGGTTAGACTGAAGAGAGTTGTGTGGATTGGGGTGTGAATGTAAAATCTTGAAAACTTTTCATCCTTCTCTGCAATTTTAGTGCTTCAAACAGCTTTGTTATTCTAAATTAATGGAGAAGTCCCAATTTGGAAATTCAGGTTTTTGTATTATGATGGCATACATATATATGTTCGTCCCTTAGTTTTGGTCCTTCTGACTTTCTAATACGCAGATTCTTTTTTGTTAAAAGGTGGTTGAAAGTGGAAGTTCAGGATCTCTTATTCTCATTCACTCAAGAATATTCTGGGAGTGCATAATGTGTCTCAAGAATATTCTGGGAGTGCATAATGTGTCAGTTAAGTTAAGCTCATTTGACATAAATATTGTAGCAAATATGTTGATTCAAATGCTTTAGTTTTGCCGCAAATTTTGTGAGAATGTTTCAAATTATTTAGGGCTTGTTTGACGTTTCGGAGTAGATTTCAAATATTTCATGGTTTAAATTGAGTGAATTTTGAAAACTTTTTTTAACGGACAAAATTGTTAAAAATATTTAACTATTTTAGCTATTTTTGTAAACAATTTGGCTTACTTTTGTTTCAATTAATTTGACTCATTTGGTCATATTTGAACATATTTATTTTGGCCATGAATTTAAATTTTGAATGAATTATATTAAAATAAATATAAAAACATTAAAAATATATAAAACATTAAAAATATATATAATATTTTATGGTATAAATGTAATTGCTTTTTAAGTTAAAATATGTATTATGTAATATCTTATTATTATTTGTATGATACTCATTTTTCTAAATTAATTAATATTCGTTAATATATTTAAATTATTTTCAAATATAACCAAACAAAATGAATTAAAATATAGATAAATATTAGCAAAAGACACTTGGCTATATTTATTTCAATAGTTTGATTTAGTGGAAAAATAATGCATATTTATAAAACTCATTTTGAACCATTATTTAGATTGAAATTTAATTTATGAGTTCATAACCAAATGTGTGAAATATTAAATGTGTTCATTGAATTCATTGTTTTAGATGGTAATTTGTTTTAGAAGGTTTCAGAATGAAATGTCTTCAAATGATGTATTATTACCACAATATCTCTCTATATTTTCAAGTAATTTATAAATTAATTTAACCCTAATTAAATTTAAGATTTTTCTAAAAATCATAATAAAAAATAAACTATTTATATTTCGTACAAACATATACACCAAAAAAACACCTAAAAATAATAATTTTATAACAATCATGGTTTTCAACTAATAAATAGTTTTACGAAATCTTTAAAAATGATGTGAAAGTTGATTCAGTCGTGAAATTTTAGAACTGTAAGTGATATATTTATCTGATAGACGTTTTTTGTGACTCTTTTCTCTGATCAACAATAATAGTGGAGAATGAGAATTTGAATCTTCAACTTTTAGATATACGTAGATCATAGAATAACTAATATTAATTAATTATGTTGAATTTGACAATACATAATCTTCAAGATTCCAATCATGATTAAGTAGTCAAGGTTATGAATGGTTAATGCACTTTTTTCAAGTTGCAACTAGCTACGAGAATGACAACAATTGAAATCATCAACAAAAGTAACATAGGAGAATAATTCCTTTTAATAAATAACAATAACAATAACAATAATATAGGTTAGTGGAATAATTGTTGTTGAACGACTTTAGTTAAGATTTAAAGTTAAATAAGAATATAATTGAGCTTAAAAGTAGTTAGAAATATTATGTATTAATTAATCTTTTACTCTTATATGTCTTTTATATTCACTACTGTAAACTAACTATGCATATGTCAGTTGTCTATCAATAAAAAGGTGTACGAAGTTTATTTATGACTTTTGCTTAATATGACATAAATCATATGAATTTAGAAGAATGATATTTAGAATTGGGAAAAAGAAAGGTGAGTGAGTTGAGATGGGAACATTCCAACTTCCAATACCTAACAACATTCATACACTTCATCATTAGCTTCTTTTGATTAGTACTTTCCATGTTTGGTTATAAAGATTGGATGAATAGTGTTTGGTTGGTGGTGTGTTCTTTGAAACATTTCTTTTTTCTTTTTCATACAATTTCTTTTTATAAAAAAGAGAAAATGAAATAAAGGAAAGTGAAGTAATTCATGTATTTTGTATATACCAAAGTCATGTGAGAGAGTTTTGATAGGGGACCAATATGAACATATACAACACTTCATTTATTTCAAGTTATTATACATCATCATATTCTATTATTCTTTTCTTTCATTTTGTACTCTTTTAACTCTTGTTGGGGTCCAACTCCAAATGTTTTTATCATACCTTATAAAACTAAAGAATATTAATTGTAACCGTCCATTTCGAGCTTTTACAGTCTAAAAAACTGTAGTGTAGTGTACTGTCTATCAACTTTTCTAATCCCAAATGCATAGAAGTAGCTAATACAAAGTTAGTGGATCACGTAAATCTCTATATTGGTTTCCTACTTTTTATTTTTTTACTTTATTTTTATTTCTTTGACTTCATGAAAAGTAAGGTTAATAAATCAATGCTTAAAAGATTTGAAAAGTACTATCTATACCAACAATGTGAACCTTGTTGAGACAACTTTCACTCTAACAAGCTTTTAAGACAAACAAGAATGATGTTATCAAGTTGCGAGGATCGTCAGTTGTCGAATCCAAATTCTAAATCTCTTGGATCTGGGACGTTATGAAAACATTAACATTAAACGAATACATATTTTTGTTTATCAAATACATTGAATAAGAGTAAAACATCATGAAATATAATTATGTTATAGTATTTAAATCTCTTGTTTTCAAATCATTGAGTCACTATCAATCAAAATACAAACTTAACGAGTTTGTATTTGATATTTCTATATATGGGAATTTAATTTTGTAAGGAAATAGTCACATTCTTAGTGTACAATGATAGCTTTTTACCGTAATTTTTATAAAATCAGTCAAATGATTCCACATTGGTTAAATTTAATATATAAATGATAAATTTGAATACATTTAAAATGAAATAAAAGAAAAAAGAGTATTTTTTTTTTTATAAATACTATGTCGGTTGAGCTATATTTATTTTGACAGCGAAAGCGTTAAGGAGAGTTTTTCATTTTTTCTGTTTTGGTAAATTGTATAAGAATCCATCCTCTGACTTCGAGATTGGTAATAATACTATAAACACTAGATCGGTTGAACTATATTCATCTTAACAAGAGAGCAATTTATTTGTCACACTCTTGAAAGGAATGTTATATATTTAATATAATGTTATTTGTGAAATTATTGGTTGGTAAGGGCATTAAAGATTTAAAAAGTTGAATGAAATAATAGAGACACATTGCAAAGCCAAAGTGTGTTAGGCATTGCATGATTGATAAACATGAAAACAAATTCCTCAAGTGAGATGTCTATTCTTCATTAGTAACCTTTCTTAATCTTTTTTGGTTGAAACAATATATATGTTTTCCCCTTAACATATAATGATATGATCACTTTAATTTGTTACGTGTGTGTGTGTTTTTTTGCTTCTTCTTCAAATTATTATGCTTTCCTTCTTATCCATCACTATTAGGATTATTCCCTCTCTTTTTTTCTTTTCAATTCTCTTCCCTTAGATAACATGACTTCTTAATTATTTTCACAACTTATACATCTTAATCTAAAGTGAATAGTGTGACCCAATGGATAACTGTTTGAATTTCTTTTTGTTGAGAATATGACCTTCGACTCGTTAGAATGAGTCAAGTGTACTACGTGATGTTAACAAATGTGCAAGCACATTTAGTCTAATATTTAGAATTAAGACTTGATTGAATTTCATGTTTTGTTATTGTTTACTAATTATTAATTGTGTATACACTATACAAAGTTTAAAATATCAATATCGATGAAAATGTAGAGATCGTTTTATAGAAATGTCAAAGAAAATATCTATAAAAATGTTGATGTCGAATAGAATAAAAATTATATCAAAACAAAAATTTTATAAACACACACGTAAAATATTTTTTTAAAAAATATAGCAAAATCTGTTAAAGTCTATCATCAATCAACCATTAATAAACCAAAAGAGTCTATCGATGATAGAAATCTAATAGACTTTGCTATATTTGCAATTTTTTTTAAAATGTTGCTATATACTTAATTATTATTCTTAAAATTGCTAATACTCATTTTAATTATCCAAAATTATATCACACAAATAAATAAACCATCAGATATATATATATATATATTATATAAATAAATCATTTACACTCATTAAACCCGTTAACATGTTTATTATTTATATTAGTGCAATTTTTTTGTATTCATGTTTGATGGATGCTTTGATAACATATAAAGGAGATATTGATTGAATATCAAACTTTTGAATAAGAAGAATTATTGACAAAAAATGTTGACATCTTCACAAAATTTAATACCATGATTGCAAGTACTATATAGATATCATCTTCTACAATGACTTTAGTTGTATGGTTTGATAACTTTCTTTCTTGAGTGAAAATTAAATAATTTTGCAAAATAGTATCTTAAACACGAGATTTGAAATATTTTTACTTATTACTTGGTGTTTAAATTCATTCTAAAACTTAAACGTAAGTTTTAGACATGATAACAATTTTGTTTGTATTCATTTTTCCTGAATTTTATATTATACTTTTAAATTAAATACAACGATACAAATAAAAACAAGTTTCTCAAAAAACAAAAATAATATGTGAATGTGTAAAAGAAAAATTGAAAATTGTCAATAAATTAATTGACCCAAAGAAACAATAATGAGTACCAAGTCATACAATACACAAAACCAAACCACCAAAGTACCTAAACATAACCTAAAAATCAAGTAGGTGAAATTATTTGCAAAATTAAATATGAATGAATACCCACAAATATAGCATTTTCCAACTACAAAAATGCCCACAATTAATCAACCAATAAAGTGATCAATATAGAAATTTAACATTGGTAGGATATTAATTCCATCATCCCTTATTGTTAATCAAACTTAGAGTTGAAGTTAATAAAATTAGAGGTTTTTGACATCAAAATAGAAAATAATAGTAATGAAATAAAATTTCCCAAATCATATAATTATTAATAATAAATGAAATATTTAGTTAGAAAACAATGAAAAATGTTAATTTTCTATTTTTCTCTATTAATTAATTAAGAGAAGTTTTGTTTTGCATATAAACTTTAGGTCTAATCCATTTTGGTGAATAAAAGGCTTTGTAAAGTGATACCCAATTTAGAGGAAATGAAAAAAAAAATTTCTTTAAAAAGCCCATTGTTATTATTTTTTATAAAGTCTAAATTGGAAGGAATCCTCATTATCAAAGTTGGGGGCAAGTTTCCCTTTTTAGACCAAATTAGTCCACTAAAAAAGAAAATTTTAATTTGTTTTTATTTTAGTATTAGTTCCAATAATTCAATTTCTTTAGTCAAATTTATTTTAAAAAATCAAATAAGTTTTAAATTTTTATTATATTGAATGTCATTTCAATAAGAAAAAAGTTAAATGAAAAATATACTACTCATGAGGGTGTAATGTAAACTTTTAATAAATTACGGGAAAGATGGTAACAATTATCAACTTTAGAAGTTTAATTGATTAAATACAAAGTTCAATAGTGTAAGTATAATTGTATAATTGTGACAAATTTTAAGAAATAATTGATGTAATTTACACAAACTAGAAATATATAAAGTGCATTTACAAATGTGTGACTCATGGGTATGTATAGACGTAGTTTTATATAATATGCTTTAATCTTTTGGAATAAGTTTCATTATCATCTTATGTTATAAGTAAATTTGGTCTAGAAGAGGCATAATCGACTTTAAGCAAGTCCAAACACTATCATGTTAATTAAAGGATGAAACTCAAACAAGAAACTACAACCAAACTAAACATGGAAAAGATGAGAGTTTAAGCTGAAGGGTGTAATGAACTTGTTTGACATTGACTAAGGGTGAGACTGGGTCTTAAGGAACAACCATTCAAGCCATTTTGGCTAGAAGAGAATGTAGATTTGGTCAATTGCCCAAGTTGACTCGGTCGACCTCAACCTTTAACCGCAACCAAGCCTCCTTATTTGATGAATGATCATGTCAAACCCGTGCCCTATGTAGTCCATTTGGTTCAAGAATGAGCCTAATTTGACTTGAAAACTTTGACATACTCCCTAGATCAAGCTTTTTCTATAAATACACATCCTTATATGACTTTAGAAGGATTAAGTTTATTGTTTTCTCATCCCTTACAACCACCAAGAGTCTCTTGTTAGAGAGGTTGTGATAATTATACTATATCGATGTTTAGATTATTTATGTCTTTTACAAGACACGCGTTCCTAAATAAAAAATTTACCATTGTCGTCACGTAATAATCAAGGATGTGTTTTTCCATTCACATATTTTAACATCAACCCTTTTGTGTAATTTATCTTGAATTTGAATGAGAAATCAAACACATGTTGGCATTACAAACATATCTTAAATTCAACTAATGAGTTTATGGAGTAATATAGGGAGAAATGTTGTCTTTTTCGTAGGAGGAAGGAAGATCAAATTTTCGGGACCTTTTGCCACATTTAATCATACCCTTCTTAAAAAGTTTGGCTAATGTCTTTATTAAATAATCCAAAGTATGCTATTGGCCAAAGTTCTAAAGTGCCACTGCTTTTGTCTTTACTCCAACTTGCTTAACTTAAGTGTCTCTTCCGCGCAGTTTTTTCTTCTTAAAGGAGTTTTAAATTGTTGAAGCTCAATGCTTGAAATGAGATAACAACTAGATCTACGTTTGACAAGTGATGTTGAGTACTCTATTAAAAGTGGCTATAGAATTGCTTGAGAGGTATGGTGGTTCTCGTTCTTCATCAAGTGGTTCAAGTTAGTCTAGTTGGAGGAAAAAGGTGTGGGTGTCAAGATTCCATGTAAGGTGAAACATTTTGTGTGGAGAATGTTCTATAATCTTTGTCGACTTGCTTAAATTTACTTTGTCGACATTTGTATATGAGATGTTTTTCAATGTGCATATTTGCTAATAATGGATCACCAAGTAGAAGTAAATAGTGTCACAACTTTCTTCGATTACAAGTCATTAATGAAGATGTTAAATGAGCAATGAACTTTTTTTTTTTTTATTACATAACTCATTACATTCAATAATGTGACCTCCCCATTTGGTAGCATATGGGTTTTGCTTCATGTGCAGAGATTGGAATCAAACAAAGTTTTTCTATAGTTTACTTCTTGTGATTTGTCTAATTTTTTAGATTGGTTATGATAGAAATTTAAAAAAAAAGGAAAATGAAAAGTGAAACAAAATGTAATATGTATGATGATGAAAAGAAAATAATATTGATTGTTTTTGTGTATATATAAGAATAAAATGTAATACATAACCATAGGGAAGGGAGTAAGTAAAAAAGGAAGAAAAGAGAAAAAAAAAAAGAAAGAAAAAGATTTGTGGTTAATTATATAAGGAAATGCGGAAAATGCTTATATTCGTTATCCCCAAACAAAAGCGTTTTGTTCCGCTAATAACGTGCATTCATCTAATTCAAAAATATATATATATATATATATATATATGTATGTATAATTATATATATTATTATTATAAAAGAAAAGAAAAAGAAAAGAAAAAGAGAAAGAAAAAGAAAACCGTTGAATTTTGATAGAAGTGGAGCCCAGCGTTACCGAACCCTGGACGACAGCTGGACACTTCCCCTTGGCCTATTCTTACCATCCAATCACCGCCCTCCTTTTTTATTTTTATTTCTTCATTCTTATTTTTCTTTCATTTAATTTACCTTTCTCTTTTTGTTTCATCAAGCCAAACAATTTTGTCTCTCTCCTTCCATTTTTAGTCCTTCAACTTTTAATTTTCCATCTATTTCATCTCTAAATTCTCCTACCTAATCATTTAGTTGCATCATACACAAATAAAAAAAAGATAAGTTTTTATTGAGAGATAAATAGATAGAGAGATGAGAAATAGATGTATAAATATTTAGAGAATTAAAGATAAACATTTTAGAGAAAAATGTTATACAATAGATATTAAGAGAGAGAAGCTTAAATTCTTAATTTCAGGAGGAAACATAAATTTTAGAGGAAAAAGGTTAACGTAAACAATTTTTTACAGTTAAAAAAATGCATGAATTGCTATTCTTATTGTTAATTATTTTTTAAATATAATTTAATGTTTATCCGGTATGACATCGAAGTCTAGAAAAAGATCGATTTAAGAATTATGAATTTAAGAAGACAATATGGAGAACCTATAAAAAGATAAAAAAAAAACCTCAAAATTTTGATGAGACATATGAATTTGACCTATATCGATAGAAATAGCTTTGGAGAGAAAATATTTGAAAAAGAATTAGTTGGTAAAAGATATGCTGGGGAAAAAGAATTAGTTAGTAAAAGATAGGTTGATGTGGACGGATTCGACTTAAAACGTCAAACTTATGTGAATTTGTTTGTTTATTTTAGGATCTATATACGATGTATAATGATAATTACAATTACACCATCGAACTTACTTAGAATTTAGATTCCTAAACTTGTATAAACATTAAAATTAAATTCTAAAACTTTATATAAATGTTGGTTTGAGTAGAATGACGTAAGTTTGATGGTGTAATTAATTAGTAATAGTAAATAGGAGGAATTAGTTATTTAAAATAAAAGATTAAAAGTATTATTGGAATAAGTGGCGTAGTTTAGAAGGGGATTTTGTAATTTGCGTTGATATTTAAGCACAATAATAGTGTCATTATGATAATCATCTTTTTAAAATAGAAGCCAACTCTTTCCACGTCACTAAAGAGTAAAAAAATAATTAAGAAATTTAAAATATTAGGAAAAAGAATAATAAAAAAGAAATAATGGAAATAAAAGAAAAACTTTGTCACAGGAAATTAACAAAGAGAAGCAGCCGAACATGGCCGAGACGAGCAAGCTTCTTCTTCTTTCTTTCTCTCTCTACAATCGGCCTGCCATTAAAGAAGAACAACACCAATATTATAACGCTTCACCCTAAACCCTAGACACCCACTTCTCCCCTTTTTCTCTTTTCTATTCATATTCCGTATTCTTCAAGCAATCCATTCATTCACTTCTCCCTCCATCGTCAACCAGTTTGAATTTTGTTTTTTTTTTTTTTTATTTCTTTCTTTTTTATGGTTTTTCTGAGCCTTTTTGCGACGGGATCCACTGTTGGAAGGCGGCGTTGATGAAGTTTCTTCGTCGATGCCAGAGGATTCTCATCCTCTCTCTGCTTTCTCTCTCTGTTCTTGCTCCTTTGATTCTCGTTTCTCACCGTCTCAAGACCATCACTTCTATTGGTTCGTTTTCTTTTTCTTCCCTTTTTTTTGTTCACTACTGAATGTTAGAGGACGACGGTTTTTTTTTTTTTTTTTTGGTTTTTCGAGTTAATGTGTTTGTTTTCTTTGATTGATTTCGTTGGTTGTTTTGATTCAGGGCAGAGGGAGTTCATCGATGATTTATGGAGCAGGGTATGCCTATTGTTCTTTTAATTTTCTTGTATTGGTTTTTTTTTTTTTTTTTTTTTTAGTTTGGGAGGTGAATGATTTGCTGAAATGAGAGAATTCGATTGTTGTAAATGTTTAGTGATTTTGCTTTGGTGTAGCCTTACTTGTTATTCTTTCACTGGAATTTTGTTTTTTCGATTTTTGGGTGAGATGGTTTTCAATTGTATGTGATGTTTATCAGTGATTTAGTTGAGTTTGATAAATATGAACGTTGTGAGAAGATTGAAGGAAGTTCTTTTTTGTCTTTACTTTTGCAATGTTATTCTTTGCAGAAGCGGAGAGATATTGAAGCACTTAACTCAGTTGGACAGGTACCCTTATATATCAGTTAAATCATTTGCTCCCTGGGTATTCCTTGCATTTCTGAACTTTATGGTTAGTGGATTTGATCTTTACTGGCATTATCATGAAGGAAGCGGGCGAGAGCTTAAAAGAACCCAAACCCATTGTTTTTGAAGATAAAGATTTTCAATCTAAACAAGGAATCAAATCTCTTGAATTTGGTGTGTATGTGTTTGTTGTTGTGTCTTATTTTCTCTCTACAGTTTTCACTTCTCTTATTTATTTTGCTTTATTTCTGGATTTCCCATTTGAACTTCAGGAAGTAAACCCAGCAAAGAACAGAAGGACAAACGGTTCGAGGATGGTAGGGAAAAGGTACTCTTTTCTACAAATTGATTTTTATTCTCTTGAATATGGACTATTAATGAGAATTTATCTCCTTCCAAATGATATTTTCAATGCATATGTGTGATTTTGGCTATAGTAGAGCGCAATGCCTTCCTTGGTTTGTTAAATTATTAATTTTATTTTATTCTTCAATATGAAATCATTTCTTTAGAAATTTGACAATCTTGATAATGATGCCTAGCATGTGGATAGTTGTTTTGGCTATTCAACTCCTGTTTATGATCTTATTTTAGAAGTTGCAAATGAATTTTTCTTGTTCTAACTTAAATTTATTATTCTTGAATATGCAACTCTTGTAACATATATAGTTTTTATTTAAGAGCAAGGAAAATACTTCATGGAATTTTGGAACCCTGTTTTGGTTCTTCCTTTTGATGGAACAATTATATAGGATTACATATACTCTTAAACATAAAATAGCCTAACAAATGAGGATTGGTTGAAGTTCATTTGTATTGTTTCTTTATAGGGATTTTGATGAAAGATTTTGCTTTTTAGGAAATGTCTCTCTCATTAATAAGTTGGAGCCGGTCTCCCTTCGAGTTACTGATTTACGACTATACTCATAAATCTGGTTGCTTGGATGTGTCGATAGGTTGAAGTTCGATTTCTTATCTAGGCAGCATTGTTTTTAATCAAAAGTTTTGTTTTTTATGCAAAAAATGTCCATGATAAATTTTGGTTGCTTGCAATATTGTTCTTTTCCCGTTTTACACTATGTTTTAGCTTGTGCAAGTAGAAGGGTGTGTTTCTTTTTGTACTTGCAGTTGATAATGTTGAAGCCCCTATATTTGTTTAGTCTGTTATCAATGTATGGTATGCTATGACATATTGATGCAAACTATTTTTTATTTCTACCGTAAAGATTTGTTTAACCTAATGCATCTGGTTACATGCTTTTGTACTACTTAAGTTTTTAATCGTTAAGTTTCTTAAAACGTCTTTTCAGCTATCAATTGTGGCAAATGTCTCCTCCTTTTTGTAACTTCAGCCTTACTGCCCTCACGTATCTTTCAAGGTGTTTTTTTTTTTGCAATTGTCTGTAGATAGTACCTTTGTATAGCATTTCATCACATCAATGAATGGCTACTGTTTCCTTCAAAAATATTTCTTCACATCACACCTGCAGAAATAATGAGCATCAAGTTCAAATTTATCGAGAATGGATATGAGTGCAAATTATTTTGTTTAATTTGAACCGATCAGTATGTGCAATATTAAGCCACAATTCCTGGAACTGATGTCGGTTCTCACCATTGGAATTTCAGTACAAGTGGCGTCATCATTCATGACCTACTTGCTTTAATGTTTTTTTTATAACCTTTGGACCCCATCTGAACCATTAGATGCACAAATGTTTTGCAACGGTGAATTTATTCTCTAGCGTGTATGAACTAAAAAGAATAAATAGTTTGGTTCACCTGCACAAATTGGCTCTAAATTTTGATTGCAGAAGCATTCGTATAAGGAAACTGGACGACATGATAGTAATCTTCATGGTCAGTCGAGGGGAGTGAGAGATGTGGAGAAAGAGACAAAATATCCACAACATAATCGGAGTGCTGCCAAGCGTGATAAGAATGCACGGATAGCCCAGTCTAGATCTGTAGATTATAAGGTAAAGGAAATCAAAGATCAACTGATAAGAGCAAAAGCCTACCTAAGTTTTGCCCCACCAGGTAGTACTGCTCATCTGATGAAAGAGTTAAGGCAACGAGTCAAAGAGTTGGAGCATGCAATTGAGGAAGTTACTTGTGATTCAGATCTGCCAAAGAGGTAAATAGGACTTTCAATGCCACTTTTCACATTTTGCTTTTTATTAGAATAGAAATCTCAACTAGTGGAATTTCACCTGAACATCTGTCAAATTTATAGTGCTTTGCAGAAAATGAAAAATATGGAGTCTTCATTAGTAAAAGCGGGCCATGCTTTCCCAGACTGCTCGGCAATGTCTTCAAAGCTTCGAGCTATGACTGAAAATGCTGAAGAGCAAGTTCGTATGCAAAAGAAACAAACTACTTATCTTCTAAATCTTGCTGCAAGAACTACCCCAAAAGGTTTTCATTGTCTGTCGATGCGATTGACTTCTGAATACTTTGCTTTGCAACCTTCGGAGAAGCAGCTGCTTGAACAACAAAAGTTGCATGATACTAAATTGTATCATTATGCCGTCTTCTCTGACAATGTTTTGGCTTGTGCAGTTGTCGTCAACTCCACTATTTCAAGTGCTACGGTATATACTCATGATCTTTCCCATTTGTGCATTGCAATCAACTATACTATGCTTACCTTAATTAGAGTTTAAAGCTTAAAATGTGTTTTTACTTGATTTGTAAGAAGGAATTTTCAAAGTTGTATATCTTGTAGATGTTTTTGCTTGCAGTTCTATAATGGCTATTAGGGACAGCAAATTCTAAGAAAATATGTATAATTGTCTGTTTTAAATTTGCAGGAGCCGGAGAAAATTGTCTTCCATTTAGTGACCAATTCCTTGAACTTACCAGCAATGTCCATGTGGTTTTTACTAAATCCTCCCGGAAAAGCAACAATTGAGGTCCTGAGCATGGAAGACTTTAAATGGCTGTCCAATGAGTATGATCTAGGATGGAAGATGCAAAATTCAAGTGACCCAAGGTTTACTTCTGAACTAAATTATCTTCGGTTCTATCTACCAAATATATTCCCTTCATTGGATAAGGTCATACTTCTTGATCATGATGTGGTGGTGCAAAAGGATTTATCTGGTTTGTGGCACGTTGGTATGAAGGGGAAGGTAAATGGTGCTGTTGAAACTTGTCAAGATACTGAAGTTTCTTTTCTACGGATGGATATGTTTATCAACTTCTCAGATCCAGTGATTAACAAAAAGTTCAACAATAAGGCATGCACGTGGGCATTTGGTATGAACTTATTTGATCTCAGAAGGTGGAGGGAAGAAAATCTAACTGCACTCTATCATAAATATCTACGATTGGTAAGAAAATTGATGTTCTTGCTTTGTTTGCGTTCTACTTTTCCTAAATATAAAACTATTTTTAACTTTTTATAAATTAATAGTCGCTATCGGCCTTGTTTAAAATCGTTTACTTGTGTTCTTACTTGTAATGTTTTGCTAAATGAGTCTACTTTGTCTCCTATCTACTTTGTATTCTTCTTTAGCTTATCAGTCAGGTAGATATTGGTATCACATTTTAAAAGATGTTATGCAAGGGTGAAATTGATGGCTTGCTTATTCTTCCTTTTATCCCTTCTTCCTTGCCACACTATGTGTTGAAACTTACGTGTGCTTAGTCCAAACAAAATCAACGCCCCCAAGGTGACTGACTTCCATCCTATAGCATTGTCACTGTTTCCTCAAACTTATTCAATTGTGTGCTAGCTTCTTGGATGAAGAAAAACTTCTTTCTAGTATGTATTGTGGCTAATCATTTTTTCTTTGTCTCTGATTAGCAAATTCTTATTTAAATTCCATCCTTTTGGCTAATGAGATTATGGATGATTATGAGGTGACATGAACAAGGAGGGTAATGAATATTAATTTTGGGAAAACCCAGGACATGGTTGATAGGGATTTGATTTCTTATTGGGAGTGCTTCTCAGAAAAGGCTTGGATCCAAGTAGGTTTCATGGAAATGTGACTACATTTCAAACACCTCTATTGATCCAAGTAGGTTTCATGGACATGTGGCTACATTTCAAACACCTCTATTTTCTAAATATAAAACAAAGAGGTTTGTCGTAAAGTTTCTAACCGAATGACATTCTCTTTCATTTGATTATGCTGGTAGATCATGGATCTACTCACCATCTCCAGTCCAGTCAATCCTCTTATAATCGTTTATGACACTTTTTTTAATGTCTAAAGTGGTTATAGAAAGCTCAATAATCTTATTAAGGTTTGGCACCTTTTCAAATTTAACTCAAATATTAAGGTTAAATTTGCCAAATCCACGCTCATTGGCATAGCTATTAATGATTGTTCAGTCCATAATCAAATTCGATATTCAGGGTATATTGAGGCACTTGACCTCTTTTTATAGCCTGGGAATGACCTTTAGAGGAAGGCTGCCCTAGTTTATTTTACGAACTGGTGGGAGAAAACCATTTTGCCCTCTTCGATTTCAAACTCATTCTCTGTAATGCTGTCCTATCTAGCATCTTGATCCATCGTCTATTTGTTCTTAAGATAATCCTTCAAAGGGTTGTTGGAAGTTTGATTTGGCTCTTCTTTGCAAGTGATGTTTTTGTATAATTCCTTGGATTTGAAAAGTTAAATTTTGGACTTCTGTGGCTCCTTTACTTGTAGTTCTCCTTCTCATTTCTTTTCTTCATGGATGGAATGGTAATTGTTTACTCAAGGCTTAATTGAAAGCCAAAGTTTTTAAACTGGTGAATGTTATTTTGAGCAAAATTTCAGCTCCCCAACTATTGTGTATTTGATATCTTTCTCGAAGATGCGTTTGTGATATGAGAAAAAGGAGTATATTTGTTGAGTGGATCGGATGAAAGTAACCTCAGAGCCAGCACAGGCAAAGATCATCTCTTGAAGGATTGAGGAGAAATAAGTGCGGTATCTAGTGTCTATTTAGGATATTAGTCTGACGAGTGAAGTATGCATTTGGCATATAGAAGGCTCTCCCAAAGTCCCAAATTAAATCAGTTTTTTCATTTTTCTTTGAGGTGAATTCCTCCATCTTTAGTCTAGAGTGCATCTCTATGGAAGTTTTAAAGGACTTTTCAGATATAATTTAAGATCTTTCTACCTTTTTGAGCTTTTCAGCCAGGTCCCTTGCCTGGTGGTTTTTGTTTACTAAATATTTCTCATAGTAGCTTTCACGTTTGTTGGAGCAGAAGCCTTGCTTGCAGCAGTCGTCATGGATTTCTACCTAAGTTTTGCCTTTTGGGCTATGGTCTAGAAGCTAATTTTACGTTTTGTTGGGTTTTTAGGTTTAGCTGTCTTAAATCACTAGTTGACCCAAAAGGTTAAGCTAGTGGATAAGGGTAAATTTAATTATATATCACTAACACTCCTCACTTGTAGGGTTGAAATATTTGAAGGTCCGATAAGTGGAAATTAATTTTAATTGGGGAGAACACAACAATGCATGGACTTAAACATAATACCTCCTTGAACCATCTGCTTTGTACCTTCTTAAATCACCAATTGACTCAAAAACTTATGTTTGTGGGTAAGGGTAAATTTAATTATATATCACTAACAAGTAGCACTTTGGTTTCATAAGTCTGATTCTGAAATTAGGTTCATTTTTCTTCTAGGTACTGTTTGGATGGTATGACTTTTGATGATTTTCTTTTTTGGTCTGGTTGATTTTTCTTCTCACTCTAGTTGGGAATTTGTATCCTTGAACATTTTTCTCTGTTTTCACCTATCTAGTTTTTTTTTTCCTGTTAGAAGAAAGAAGAGGGAAGTATGCATTTGGTGTGTTTGCTCGGAGTTGGGAGGAGTTGAAGAGCAATAGAACTTTTGAATATTTCCCTAGTTTTACATTTCTCGATAGGGCTTTTTCAAAAGTGTTACCAGATAATCTAGGAATTGTTCTCATCAAGAAAAAAGATAATCTAGGAATTGTTCTCTAACAAAAATATATTTATTTAGATCATACTAAGTCCTTTGAAGAGAAATGCTGGGAGTTAAAGTAAAAATGGGAAATAGCTTGCTGAGATGAGTGAAGAGTTGGATTAGATTATTTGATGGTAAGATGGAGTTGGAGGAAATTTGACACACGGGAGAAGTATCCAATGGAGAAGAAAGATCAAGGAGAACTCTTGAATCGTTCTCTAATTATGTTTATATACTTATTTCGAATATTTATAAAGGATATTTGTTTGAAGAAGTTGGAGATACCAATTTTTGGGGACATATATATCCTGATGGTTGATTGCCTTAGGTGGAACATTATTTTCTGGTAAATCAGTTAATAGAAGCAGAAACACTATAGCTATGTGCTTCAAAATAGGAGAGATATTGTCTTTGGCATCACTAGAGTTGTTTATCTCTTAAAAGATTTCAACCAATCCAAAAGGTAACGTATGAAAATTCCTAGGCTCTTTAACAAAAAACCACCTTTCAAGAATATTGTTTAAACAGTTTACTGCTGCACTATCAAAGGTGATAGTGCTCATTTGGAGTGTCAATGCTTGAGCGAATCAAGGGAGGAAGCGTATGCTGAGTCCAGCATGTTCCAGCTGGACTAGCTTCTTTGAAAGATAGACAAGGATCCAAGGGTTTTAGGACAAAAATAAAATCCTACTCGCCAAGGAAGGAGCTCCATTTGATCCAAATATCTAACTTGTGAGCTATTGCATTGGGCTAGCCATCTACCCGACCCCAAAAGTCATTTTTGTCAGAATTTTCCCCCGACAATAGCTGATGAGCCACAGGGCTAATCTCTCACTTTGGTGTTGAAAAATTCTACTCCAGCTTTATATTTATGGTCCACACTGATGCCATCTATGGTTGTTTTGTATGAGTTTGTTCCTAATACTGCTCAACGATCTCAAAGAATTTAACCATCATGAGTTGGCTTATTGGTAAAAAGGGAAACATAGTTCAATAACTAAGAGATCATGGATTCAATCTATGTTGACCACCTACCTAGGAATTAATTTCCTACGAGTTTCCTTGACACGCAAATATTGTAAAGTCAGGCTGGTTGTCCCGTGAGATTAGTCAAGTGGTTTGGACACTCACAGATATATTAAAAAAAAAAAAAACTCAAAAGAATTTAAAACCTTTGTCCAGCTTCTCTTCGTTGTGTTCACAAAAAATGAAGACATTGCCAGGACGCATATAAGATGTTTAGTTTAGCTTTGTTGCTGTTCAAAATAAAACCTTCTGGGGATACCTCAACTGCTAACCATCTCGAAAAGCATACTCAGGACATCAGATTCCCTAGCAGCAAAAATTCTTATTAAGCTTTTGATTTCTTCCTTTGCTTCCCATTAAGGGCAATGAATCCTCTTGCCTACCTTGTATATCTTTTTTCTTCTGATACTATGTCAAAAAAATTATCAATCCATGCTATCATAGGCTTTCAAATCCACTCTTTTTTTCTATCTCTTCATTTCTGACTAAAACTGTATTAGAAAGATTTTTTGTTGGTTATCTGAAATTGTGTTTTGGATGACTTTCTGGATTCTTTTCATAACCCATGAGCATGGTCATCGTCTGTGTTGGTGATAGATACCCTTTGTGGATTAAGCCAAATCTAAAATAACTCTTAGTAAAACTTAAAAAGCATCCACTTATTCTATGCTTTTAAGAACTCCCCTCGAAACTAGATGGTCCTGCCAACTCTTCGCTTTCATTGAAATACAATTTATAGAACACTTTTTCTTGTGGTTTACATTAGTCCTGTAATTCATTTAAATTGCTATTTTCTTCATTAAAAAAAAAAAGAGAAAGAAATCAACTACTTTAGAGAAGCAATTCTATTGTTCGTTTTGGAATCCGTAGGTTTGGATCAGAAAACATTTTTAACACTGTCTTGCCATTTCTCACTGCTACTCTTATCATGATGGATGCAGAGTAATGAACGGCCAATTTTGAAGGGTGGAAGCTTGCCATTGGGGTGGGTTACATTCTACAACCAGACCACGGCGCTGGAGCGACGGTGGCATGTGCTCGGACTTGGCCATGACTCTACCGTGCTGCTAGACATCATACGGAAGGCAGCTGTTATACACTACGACGGTGTTCGGAAGCCATGGTTAGATATTGGATTTGGAGAGTACAAAGAGTTGTGGAGAAAATATATAGACTTCAACAACCCATATTTGGAACAATGCAACATTCACGGGTAATTAATAACCAACAAAAACAAAACAAAGCTTAGAGATTTGATTAGATGTGACATTTAGTTACTTTTTTTTTTTTTTTTTTTTTAATCTTAGGAGGCTGCATAATTCTCTCCATTCTTTCTTATACTTCTATAACAATTCTTCATGTAAATTGCAACTCATTCTTTCCCCCAAAGTATGTATTTTCTTTTTTACCATAACCTTGTAGGGAAGTTGAATTATAGTAATGATTGAAAATAAGAAATTGCACCTTTGGTTTGGTTAGCCTAATTTTGTACATAAAAAGGAAAATTGGGAGACTTTCACCTCTTCTTCTATCTCTTTTTGTTTACTTTTGTGTTGGTTGGGATTATACCACTGTACTTTGTAGTTTCACGTTTAACCACTTGATCATTGTACTTTTGTTTATAACACTACAATCATCACTAGAGGATTTAGTATAGGTCCAGGTGAGGTTCGAGTTCAACTTTATACTCTTCAATAGGTTAATTGTACTTTTGTTTATAACACTACAATCATCATTAGAGGATTTAGTATAGGTCCAGGTGAGGTTCGAGTTCAACTTTATACTCTTCAATAGGTTAATTGTACTTTTGTTTATAACACTACAGTCATCATTAGAGGATTTAGTATAGGTCCAGGTGAGGTTCGAGTTCAACTTTATACTCTTCAATAACTTGTCCAGCAGTAAAACTGTCTTCCAACACTCTAAATTCAAGTTCAAGGTCTTACTGCTTATATATTTTTCAGATTATTTTTACAGTATTACAGTGTTAACAAAATTTTTGGATTTGTATTAGTCACAATACTGGTATAAATAGGTTACATTAGAGTTCAATTTTTTAGGTTGACATTGTACTTATGTTCATCTTGGTTCATATTAGTTTCTATAGTTTCAAAATGTTTGTTTTAGTTATACTTTTAACAAGCAATCATATTGGTTTCTTCAATTTTGTTTTTATTTTATTTCCTAACTAATGAACATGTCAATCTCTTTAACAGTTTAAGGATCAAAATGAACTAAAGATTAAAATAAATATTGGGATCAAAACCAATGAATGCAAAAATATATGTCTGTAGAAAAATATAGTAATTAAACTACCATTTCATTAAAATTCCAATTGGAAATTAAGATAGATATGCACTATGGTCAAATGAATTGAGGCATAATGAACATGCAACAATCCAAAATACAAGAGTCGAGAGCACGAGCAAATAATTTGATTCCAAACTCAAATTCCTAAACTATTCTTTTCATATTATCTTATAATTTAAATAAAATATGTTTTAATTATTTGAGACTTACATTATTGAATAATAAATATTTTATCATACGCTCCACAAAATATGTCATCTTTTTCATTTTTGTTTGACCTAAATAATTTCAAGTTTATGTCATTGGACACAAAATTTTTAATTTATATCTAATCCATTTGATAATTGAAATAATTTTTAGATATATCATACATATTTTAGACACAATTGAAAGTTTAAAAATCTTTATTGATTTATTAGATTATTGTTACAACTTAAACTTTTTTTTTTTTGTAAAAGTAATGTATTAAAGGATGGGGTGAGAATTTGAATTCGGGATCTCTTGTCCACATGAACATATAAGTACTAGTTGAGCTAAGCTCGTGTTGGTAACTTAAACCAATTTTTGTAAATATAAGTTTGAGAATAAATTTAAGAAGTTATATAAAATAAAATTTAAATTGAACAACTCTAAAATATACCTACAATGTTGTAAGATGGTGTGTGTATATATATATTAACCTCTTATATAAAAATGGAAAAAGATGAATGGGTTGCATGTAAAGAGAAAAAGTAAGTCTCTTGCATGTAGGAGAGAACAATATATTGCATGATATATGAAGATGAGAGTAAGTCATATTTGCATGGTAGAGAGAGAATACCATGCATGAGTGAGGGAGATAGCATATATTAATTACATGTACTTCTCTCAACTTTTTAATAAATTTGTAATTATAAGTTTTTAAAGTATACAATCTATTTAAATTTTATATAAAATAAGAGGTTTTTGTATTTATTTACCAAACACTATAACACTATAACACATAGCATATATTGTTTTGAATTTGAAGTAAATTTCATCCCAAAGGATTTTTGTAATTTGATATTTTGAACAATCCCTTGATTCATGGGATTTGGTTTAGTTTGCATTCAATATTTAAATAAAAGATTGGATGTTAATAATTAAAATGCTAAAAAGAGTAAAAGAAAAGGAGGTTTGACATTTTACACTTAAGCCAATGGCTTCTATTATCCTTTGTTATTCCTTATTCCTATTCTGAGGCCCATTGATAGGGAAAATCCAATCCAAAAAAAGCCTAAACCAATCTTTACAAAAGTGAAATTAAGGCATAGAGCAGCCATTCATTTTGGAATCTCATCATCTCCTCTTCTTCTTCTCTCTCACCCACAAACCCAAAACTCTCTACAAACCAATACCATCCCATTCTGCACCTCTCTCAATCAATATCCCCACTTTTTCCCTTCTCTTTTTCTTCCCCCTACTCAGGCTTAAACCTCAGTCCTTTTCTCTTTCTCTTTCTCACTCTCACTCTCTACCCCAACTAGTTTTTTTTTTTAAGCTCTTCCCTTTGAATTTCCTATCTGGGTTCCAAACACTTTGTGGTGCACATGGGTCTTGCTGCACCTTTGGGACAAATTGCAGGTTGATATGGGGTTCTTGAATTGATACAGGATCCGGAGCAAGACAGTGCTGGAAGATTTGGTGGACAATCGGGCAAGATAGCAAGAGGTTAATGACGATCCTTTGTTGCTAATTTTAGTGCTATTCAATCATGAGCTACTCTGTTTTTATGACCTGTAGCTTTGGCTAAGGATTGCAGAATTGTTTGTTTGGTTTAGTCAAACTTTTGTAATGAAGCAAATGTGGGTTTTGACTTTATTTTATGAAAAAGGGGTGGGGGGGGAATAGTCAAAGTTTGATCAGAAAGTAAAGGGGTGTTGAAGGCTTCAGTTTGTGAGTGAAAAGCAGAACAAAGGAGAAAGGAATGCGTTTTGAAAGTAGAAATTCAAAATTAGACAAATGCTGAAAGTAAGGGAAAAAATAGGATTTAAACTCAGGATTAAAGAAGAGAAGATATATGGTTCGGAAATTTAAAATTGTTAAATATTGATTCAAATTATCAAAGTATCCTGAATACGACAGCAACATGGTTATTGAGTATCTAATTAATAGCTTGGTACAGTTCATTTGCACTATCATTTTTAATTATTAATTCACCATTCCATTCTCTTCAATTTAATATTTTCATCTAATAATTCAAAAGGGCTACTTATTTTTCTCTTTTTAAAATAATCTTCATGTTGAGAGGAAATCAGGAGTTCATTAATGCTCGAAATCCAATCTTATTTTGGTGCATAAAATCTTTAGCAAGTAAAAGAATGTATTTTTGGCCCAAAATTTTGTGTTAGGGAGTTTCTTCAAATCCTGAAGGGTTCATATCAAAAGAGAAAAGAGGGAAGACCTACTTTACTACCTATCAACTTATATAGAAAATAAATATGAGAACAAAGATAGAGAAACTGAAAAGTGTATATCTTGTTTAAGTGGATGTACTTAGCCTATTTGGTCCACTTATCTCCGGTTTCAAACTTGCGGGCGAGTAATAATCAGATACACTTGTGACTGTTAACTGTTGTTGTAGCACTAAACTTGTATCTTTGTCTGAGAGATTATTGTCTCAAATTATTTGGTATCAGGACAGTAGAAGGGCACCCACCAATGAGTGTATGAGAGGATGCTGATGACTATTATTTAGTTGGTTCTAGACTGGAGGTTTTATTTGGTTGGAAAGAATTTTTGAATAGACCAAAAAGCTTTGTAAACCAACGCTAGTGCTGGATATTGAAGCTTATGGGTTTCATATTTGAGTTTTAGCTGATATCCTATATTTGCATTGGCTGTTGTACTTAGCTGCAGATATGTATTGGGTCTAAATATGGAAGACCCTGGCCAACATGAATTAAAATTGGGAGGTCTGTACTTAGCTGTTGATGAGAAGTTTTTGACCCACCTGTTCCTGATCTCCACCTTGTGGACAAGTTTTGAGTCAGTGGGGCAATACCAAGACTCACCTTTTAAATTTCACATTCTCTGAATGTCAAGAAGGGGTAAAGGGTTCATTGTATAAAATTAGAAAGTTGCATTACTAATAGAGAGGCATTTACAATAGTATAGGTGGTGATTGGATGAATAAATAGGGCGTGTTGTGATATAATTAAAGACTGTTTCTTTGGAGGAATATACTTGAAACATAAGCTGGCTACAACGGAAGGAGATTTTTTCAAGGGCTGTCGAACTCATGGGTACCGTTCATTTTTTTTGAGTCATAATATTTGCAGCTCATAGTTGTCCTTTTATTCTCTAGATTTCTAAGCTCATAGCACAGTGCCTCTGTTTGTTATATCAAATTCTCTACATGTGTTACAGTATATACTTATGGCGATTCACAGTTTGACTGCAAGAACTTCTGCTTCAACCGGTCCATGGAGGCCCGGAGGCTTGCCATTCTCTGTTCGCATCTCTGCCCAGTTAACTTGGGAAGTAGCCCAGCTCCTCTCTTAAATCTTTCCTCTTCGAGCTGTGCTTCTGGATCCAAGAGCGAGCACCTAATTTATGATTCTCAAAAGGGCAGTCTGCAAGATGACTGTGTTTTCTGCAAAATTATACGAGGCGAGGCACCTGCTTTTAAGGTACTCATTTTATCCATTCAAAACAATGACTGTGGTAAAATAATTAGAGAAGTCCATTCAAAGGATTTAGTTCCTCCTAGCTACATTGGGCAATCTCCTAAGTCATTTAGGGAAGCCCAGATTTCTTTCTCATAGTTGCTAAGAAAAAAAAAAAAGAATCCTTTTAAATTCAGTTGACAATAATGAGGAATTAGTAGCTAGTTTAATTCTTCACTTTCTTACCCTAAACTATGTTAACTTGCAGCTCTATGATGATGATAGTTGCCTTTGTATATTAGACACAAAACCACTGAGTAATGGGTAAGGTATCATTCATCCAATACATTTAATTTGATTGTTACGTTGAATAGTAGCTTAAGTTTATTTTTATGATGATATATCTGCACGATCCCATTGGATATTACTTTGCTTAGTATATACCCTACTTCCTAACATACATTGTAACTTGACAGTCATGTTACAGACGCCTCATTCTCTTTCACAGCTGGAGGCCTATCACTTCTATCTTGTGTAATCTTTCATTTTAACTCATGGATATGTCATTGACATGGCTACTAGATTCATTGCATTTACTTGACCCTTTTTTTCTTTTATCAATTTAAGTTCTGTAACTTATTTTATCCACTAAGAGTCTTCATAATTAATTTCTATCTTTGGATCCTTTAAAATATTTTACCTAATCGTGTAAACTACTTTGAATTAAGCTCTGCTTGAGACCATCCAAGTCTATATTCAATTTCACAATTTTACCACGTCATGTAACCCGGATGTTTGTTAAAATAATGGAGCCTAATCTAACAACGATTAAATGTAAGTTGATGCTTCCTAATCTAACAGAGATTAATGTTGAATCGGATTGCTTTACCCATCAAATGCTCTATTTCTTTTTTGCCGTTACTTCATTGTTTATATTTCATCCAGGCACGCTCTAATTATACCAAAATCTCATTATTCTTCGTTGGAAGCTACACCTCCTTCTGTAAGTAATCATCCACTGCATTTATCTGTTTTTGAGTAGCAAAAAATACATAGATATCTATGTTTTCATGAAATCTGTGTTTCTATATGAAAAAGGCAACCCTTCAATATACATCAGAAATTACCTCTTGTTAAATTTTTTTTTATTAATTCTTTTAAAATGTTTCCTAACAGAAAGATATATGTTGGGGCAAGAGACACTTCGAATACATAGTTCAAACATGGCATGGTTGATATTGGAAAAATGGGGTTATTTGGGTAATATAGATTAATTTCCTCATAATTACGCTTATAAAAAATTCACAATCTTGATTTTAGGAGGAATACTCCTTGTGGCTATCTAGGCTATATCAATGGTTGTTTGTGGGTTGACTTGCTTGAAGTATTTCCTAAATTATCCTGTGCTTCCTCCACATTTTCCCCACCTTATAGATGTTATGTTGTAAGCTTTTCTCATAATATTTTTGTGGCCTCGCATGGATTTATTTTCCCTCATTTGTTTCTTTCAATTTTCTGATATCATATGTATTTATTTTCTCTATCTTCTATTTGCTTTAACAGGTGATAGCTGCAATGTGTTCGAAAGTTCCCATCATTAGCAATGCAATCATGAAGTCTACTGGTAGTGGTATGAACTGACCTCTATTTCCATCATTGTTTGATTCTGTGATCTGTGTTCCCTTCATTTTCTCAAATGTTCATTTTTTTTTTCATATTTTGGAAGTTCATGCATCTCTGAAATACATCTGGGAGTGTGTATTAGTAATTAGCTGGGAAGTTTTTAGGGTATTTGATTATAAATAGAGAGGAAACTCAGGAAAGGAAAAGTACAACATCATTTTGGGAGTGAATTAGGGCTTGAAACTGATCTGATGAGGGGGCAATCCAAATATCTTCCTGATTTATCTTCTAAGCTTTCCTCCTTTATATTTCAATTAGTTTGGTTGTGTTTTAGTTTCCCATCAAAACTGTACCTATTATTTTCAATCTTATCCTTAATTTATTGTTAATTATGTTTTAAGATGTGCAAGAATTTGTGTTTAGCTAAAAAAGATGTTCTTTTAGTGCACTCGTAGTTGCATGAATACAATGTGAAAGGGTGGTTTTAGTCAATCATTTGAATTTTGAACTCTTATAGGTATATATATATTGATACCACTCTTATAGGTATACGTATATATGTAAGGTATATATACGAATGAGTTATTGCATTTAGATTTTGAAACACGTGAACATACCGTACCAAAGTGCAGGGAATTTGCCTGGAGGTAATATTCCTCTTCATTTACTTGAGGATTGAAATATATATTCCTGCAAAAAAAAGAGTATATATTCCAATTCCAAGGATAATTAGAGAGATACCTACCTCCCTCCGCCAATAAAAGGATAAGAAAAAAACCTCTAAATACTTTTTGGAGTTACTTTCTTGTGCGAGCATATCTAGACACAGTCCTCTCAACCCCTTGCCTTTAGGCTGTGTTCCTCTTCTTAATTGGAATATGTTTATCTGTTTCCTATAAAAAAAAAATCATGCTATTTTGTAGATAAAAGTGCTTAATTTTTGTTTATAAAAAATACCTAAAAACACATGCAAGTCCTTTTTAGGGTAGCAAGGGACTAGATATCCTTAATATCCTGCTTGACCTCTTTAAAGATCCTATCATCTCTCTCCCCACAACCCTGAACAAATCACAAATGCTGTTGTGCCATAAAAATCTTCTCTCTCGAAACAGCAGATAGATGGGGAACTTTTTAATTATCCTGTAGTACTGTATGACGGGCAAATTGAAAGCTAAACCCATAAAAAGCTCTGAACTGCCCAAGCTACGTCACAGTTCTAGAGAATATGATACGAGTGGCGCTCCAATAAATAATGAAAAAAAACAACTTAACATAATAAGTCATTTTTCTTACTGTTATACAAGTGCCACAACGTTGTTTGGAAACCATCTGATGAAAAAACATTACAGTCCTCTAGATTTTCCAATTAAATGCAAGTTACCTCCTTACTCAACATTCTATTTTAGAATAGGACCTTTCATTTAGAATGGATATCCTTGTCTAATTCTTATTTTATTGTTGCATTATGTTGTATGGTGATCCTTTTATAGAGTTCTGAAACTGACATTATGCCATGAATATGAAGCAGGAACCCATAATTAGAATCAACGTCAATGTCTAATTTGATCACATTTTTCAATCTGTAGTGGATTATTTCTTCTTCAAGCATATGCATTTGTATTTCTTTCATTTTTTTCTCTGTAGTTCGTGTTCTTAACCAAGAAACCAAAAATGAACTAGTAATTTTCAGTTGACACGAAGACAAATTTACCTCATGCAGATTCGTTCAACTTATTAGTTAACAATGGTGTGGCTGCTGGTCAAGTTATATTCCATGTAAGTTGTAATAGATCTCTCTTACACTTTCATTCTCCTTGAGAAACAACAAAGGTTCCAACTATAATGCATCAGTAGAAAATCCTAAACTCGTGCATTATAGTTGAATTCAACGACCCTTTTAATCTTTTATTTTTTATACCGAAAGATCAGGGCTAGTTTAGAAACAAGCACATGATTTTATGGCAATCAAGAAACTTATAGGACTTTTATATATAGCTGACTACATATAAATACTGCGGTGAAGCCGACTGACTCTTAAGTTTCATAGTATATAGAGCAAATCTTTGTTAATCATTGTGTAAGCTTGAAACTTTCAGACTCACATTCACATAATTCCACGCAAGGCGAGGGATTGCTTATGGGCATCTGAGGTACGTTTTACCGTACTGATGGATCTTGTAGAATCGTTGTCTTGAACACAGATTATAAACATTAAGGTTATGCAGAGTTTGGAGAGAAGAACACTAAAATTTGATGAGGAGGCATCAAGGCTTGCAAAAAGTATACAAGAAATTTTACACTGCACTAAAGAGAATGATAGCAAGGTCCAGGAATCAAACCTCACTGAGAATTAGTAATGTAATTAGCCTGCTGTTACTATTTTAGCTTTGTATTATTTTGTACCATATTCATGTATGTGAATTACAGTTTATTATTCTTTTTGAGCACCATACATTTGGATAATTGATGAACAATAAGGAAGGAAAAAGAAAGGTTTGCTTGTAAATCTGGTTGTAAAGTTCACTTCATTTTGGGTGTGATGCAAAATTGACGAGAATTCCATTTGTTTTAAGAAGTTTATTATTTTCACTTGTTAAGTTGATGATCTAATGTATTCTCAGTTTATATAAAGTGATGCTTGATTTACCAAAACTAGTTACTATTCATATTTGATGTAGTTATGTTTTACTTCATTCAGATTTTTTTTTTTTTTTGTTCATATATGCTTCATACTTTAATATAGTGAAGATTACTTCTTGTGGGTGGAAATGTTGCCCAACTTTTATATGAACACTGTTGACAGCAAATCGAAAACTAGGATTTGTTTGATAACCTCGAATTATTTTAATAAAAACGTTTTAGTATCATAACCAGGGATAGTAATGATCACATGTGTGTATATTGTTGATGTGATTGGAATTTAAAAGAAAAAGGTTAAATATTAAAAGGATTCCAATTCATGAATTTGGATCATGTCAGGAGAGTGGACTTTGGTTTTCTCCCTCATTCTGCCAACAACACCCTATCACTTACAGTGGGTTTCACTCTTCCTCGGAGCTTTCAACTCATCTCATCTACTTGCTTTATGGAATTATTGCTTCAAACAATCATCCTCAACAATTACAACACTGGCTTCTTGCTTATGCTCCACCGCCCTTTATTTTTAATTATTTTTTTGGGTTAACAACTGACTAAAACGATGAAGGCCCTCAAACAATATATTTTAATACATTTAAAGTAAAAATTAAAACTTTAAGTCCCTAAACCATTTCAAACTTTTTGCTTTTGTTTTTACTGTTTTTTTAATTACCATTAAAAAGAAAACCATATATGTTTGCAACCAGATTTTGTTTTCTAAAAACAAATTGCTTTTTTAAAAAAGTTTTTCTTTTCAATTTCAATTTTTCATCATAATTCTAAAACACAAGCTTTAAATTAATAACTCTGAAAACACTTATTTTTGTAAAAAAAATAAATAAATGGTTTACCAAAGTTTTAAAAACCACACATTTTCTAAAAATGAAGGTTTTTCTTCCAAAGACATACTCTCTAAAATTGAGTAAAACCTAACTCATATATATATAAGATATGTTAAACAAATACCTCTCTAATTTTCCAACTTTCATTCTAGCTTGTACAAAAAGTGCTTCTCCATTTTTACCTTTTTCATAGCTTGCTTTAGGATCGTTTCACTCCTACGTTTTGGGATTGTTTAAACCTATTGTTCAACCTACCGTTTACTAGTTTACTATTTTATCTTACTGTTATATTTGTTAAAACCACTTAATTAGTTAGTTACTAAGGAATGTTCGGAGTGAGGAGTGACTTATAATAGTCTCGAGATTATAGTAATATGAGGATTATAATAGCTTTTGCTTGAGGTGCAAACTATTGTAGTTTGTGTTTGAAGTGCAGATTTGAGGGGAGTTAAGTGGGCTATTTTAGTTCAACTCCACGTTTTAGGCATGAATTGAGTAAAATGGGGATTACTATTGTTTTACTTCCCTTATTTTATGTCGAAATTCCTACTACACACTATTCCATTCTTTCGACCAGGTACATCTTGGGACAACTGAATTTTTTTTTCTCGAGGTCAATCTCGGTCAAGATGGACTCCGAGATTCTTCCCAAATTTTAAAGAACTCTTTGAAGAAAATTTTCTTAGTCTCTCTCGGGGACATCTCAAGACAATCTTAGCTCGAGATCATACTAAATAATGCTTATGTTCTTTAGTTTGGGGCAACTTTGGCTCGTGATCATTGACATAATGCTTATGTTCTTTAGCTTAGGTCTATCTTGGGGCAATTTTTACTCAAGATCATTGACATAATGTTTATATTTTAGGTTGGGGCTATCTTGGGACAACTTCGACTCAGGATTATTGACATAATTGCTTTTGTTTTTCAACTTGGTACACTTGGGGCCATAATGGCCCGAGAATAGTTATCCTAAATGTTTATGTTTTCAACTTGAGGATTGTCGTTGCAAATTTGGCTCGAGAAGAGTTAGTTGCACCCGACCGAGAGAGACCAAAAAATCTTCATGAAGTTTTTCAAAATTTGGAAAGAATCTCGTGGTCGATCTCAGTCAAGATTGATCGTGAGAAAAACAAAATTTTCAGTATGGTTCCAAGATGCACTCGACCGAGATAATGAAATAGTATGTAATAGTGGAAACAATGTGTGGCATGGAGTAAAATAACCATAATCCCCCTTTTGCATAATTCGTGCCCAAAAGTGGAACGCTCTGTCCAAATAACTAACTTGTAATACGTTTTCCTCAATAAATAAAGATCTCCTTTCACATTGGCAAATAGGATTTCATTAAAAAAAATTAGTCTTTAGTTTACCTTTTATATATAAATATATTTATAATTAAGTATATTTATTTAGACTATATGGGTAACAATCTCTAATTTAGTTTAATAACATTTTTTTTAGAGAGATGGATCTCCTAGACTTAAAGTTATCTTTTAAACTTAAAAATTAAAATAAGAAAAAATTAGCAGCTAAATTAAAATATGATTTTTTATTCCTCAAATATAATTTGATTAAAAAAATTATATTTTTTCAATGATTGAATTCAAGAATAAAATACTAGTTTATTTCAGTTTGATGTTATCATATTGTGATTAAAAAAAATGATCTATTTCAAGTTAATTAAAGTGACAAGAATGTATGAAATTTTATTTCAAAATCTAGTAAAATCTAAATGCCATGTAAATAGATAATATTAAATTTATTAAATAAAGAACATAATTAACAAGATTTAATAAAATCACAAGTCAATTTATATGAAAGAGGTTAGATTATAAAATTTTATAAAACACCCATCCCAAATAGTAATAAACTACAATTGTAAAATTAACATAATTTTGAATTATTAGTGTAGCCTCCATGTCAAACTTCCCATAACCATTTCTACAAATTCCTAGAAGCTTCTTAAATTCATTCTCTATGCCAAACACATACACATATAATAGCAATAGATTAAGTATATTGTTTGACCCAAATTCTAATAACACAAACTAAATAAATAAATAAAATATCATTTTGGTGCTTGTTTTTCTAAAGTTTGTGTACCTTCTTCATTAATCTAATTAATCTAATTTTGGTGTTTAAATTTAATCCCCAACATTAGGTTAGTGTTGATTTTTGAAACAAGTTTATGTTATCTATAGTATTCTTAGTTAATCAATTTTAGTAAAAGGGAACAATTTAAAGTGTAAGAATGAATTGAACAAACTTGAAAGAATGAAAACCAAAATAATATTCTAAAAGAAAGAAAGAAAGAAAGAAATATCTCTTCTATTAATTTATTTTGAAGAGCAGAAAAACATAAAAGTTGGAAGCATCTTTGTAAGATATGAAAGGAAGATGAGAGTGAAGTATTAGCAAAATCTCAAAATGGCACATTTGGGAAGTCCACGTAGGAGTAAACTATTGGTTAGAAAAGGATGATAGAACACGTTTAAGAAGGTGATTGGTGGAAGGTAGATAAAGGATATGAAGGAAATGCTATGGTTGGCCCTCTCTCTCTATCTACCCTTTGTGTGGTGCCACTCAAAACCCAACAAATAATATTAATCCTTTACAAACCCTCCCTTTGATCTCCACTGATCTCCAAATTCCCAATTTCTTGTTTTTTTCTCCCTTCAAAATTTGAAGACCAAATAAATCTAATGGCCGCCGTCACCTCCGCCGCCGCTGCCACTGTCCGCACTTCTCTGGTGCAGAACCGCCTTCTGCCATCAGCTTCACCCGCCCCTTTTCTTCTTGGTGAGTTCTTTCGTTTCTACTACTCTCAAATCGGCCTTTTGTTTTCCTTGTTTTGAAGATCATTGGGTTGATGTAAATCTTGGCTTTGGTTTTTACTTTCATGATGTTTTCATTTTTTCCAAAGGTATGGAAGATCTTCAACATTCTTGGTAGTCAAACATTCTTTCAACCATTTAGTTTTTAAACTTTAAAAATTTAAATGCTTACGGATTTTAGACATGGACTCAACAATAAAATGAGTTAATAACTAATAGTATTTCTTAGATGGTTTTTAAAATAACTAAAATCACTTTTTTTTCATTTTCAATTTAGTTTGAAGCATGATTTTGATTATCTAAAATCAATTTTCGATCAATTATATGTTTAGTAGTGATTTTTAGTATAGGAAATCTGACTTTACTTAATTAAAAACATATTTTAGTGTGATTGATTGGTATAACTTTTTTATGCTTGGATTCTCTTGAGAACAATTTCACTCAATCGTGAATTTTACAACTAACCAAAGTACTTTGCTGCAAACGTCATCTAAGAGTATATTTCAACATAGTTTGTATGGACATCTTTGATATAGGGTTGCCTGCCTTGGGAAAGAAAGGAGGAGTGAGGTGTTCAATGGAAGGAAAGGGAAATGGAGAAGTAGAGAACAAATCAAGCAACTTGGGAATGGGGGCATCGTTGATAGCTGCGGCGTGTGCTGCAACGATGTCAAGCCCGGCGATGGCTTTGGTGGATGAGAGACTGAGCACTGAAGGGACTGGGCTTCCATTTGGTTTGAGCAACAATCTTCTTGGTTGGATTCTGTTGGGAGTTTTTGCTCTCATTTGGGCATTCTACATTGTTTACACTTCTACTCTCGAAGAGGATGAAGAATCTGGCTTATCACTTTAAGCCAACATTTCTCCATCTTACTTACTATCATTAATTATCGCTACTTTTGTTATTGTTGTGGATATTTTGTCTTTGGCTTGAATTCTGTAGAAGCTTTTGAATTCATATCATACAAGCCTTTCGTTGGGTATCAATGTAGAAAGCCGTGAATGTGATTCATAACTATGTGTCATCGTTTCATTTCTCTGATCCTTTTTTCTGTATCGTAAATTACCATTAAGTTTTTGAAATCTAAGTTTATAAAACTCTTTTTCATTTCTAAATTTTTTTGGTGTGTTGTCCAAAAAACCGAATTAAGTTTTAAAAAGTAAAATACAAAACATAGTTAATTGATTGTTTAAGAAAAGGGAAAAATTAATTTAGGGGATTTGGGAAAAACCAAACATAAATATAATGCAAAAATTAAAATATTTGTTATATAGATTATATTTGACATCTTTTATAAATACGTATAAAATATAGAAAGTATCTTATTTTTCAATGAGAAGGTAGAAGGTAATAAGAAGTCTATAGCTTGGGTTGGAAATATCATTGAATTTGCTAATGTCTCTATTTTTGTCATTTTTTTAAACAAATATCGGTAGAATTAATCATATTTCAAATATAACCAAACGTAACAAAATATCATAATCTACCTACAGTTTTTTGGACAATTTATCAATAATTTTAGAAGTTTTTTCCTTTAAAATATTCTTTTTACAAATTTTTTTCTTTTATATAAAAGTATATTTTATTGAGACATAAAATGTGAAATTTATTTTTTTTAGAAACTTTTAAATTTGAAGTATAAATTTAGATATAAAATTTTGTTTTTTAGCGGTTTTTTAAAAAATATAACAAAAAGACATAAAAGTATTTACACTCTATAAAACTATTTTCAAAATGAAAAAACTCATAATCCTACCGTGAAAATTACCACATGCCCAATAAAAATTACAAAAAATGTCTCCATCAATATTTAGATACGGATACTTTTGCTACACTATCGTTTATTAAAAAAATAAAAGAAAAGAAAAATTGCATAAGAGTGAAAAAAAAATGATAGAAAGGAAACACAATCCTATAATATTTTTTTAAAAAAGGATTGACTTTGTCGTGACTTTTGATTTTATTACCCAATCAGTAATTTATTTTAATGTTTTGTTATATTTATAAAAAATTTCCTTTTAAACTACTACTAGAAATTACTAATAATGGTATAGGAGAGTTTTTTATATAAAAAGATAGTATAAAGAAGATATAGGAGAATTTAGGTAGATAGAAAAAAATAGTGAGTATTTCCATCATATAATACTTTGGGCTTTTGTTAAAATTTAGATTTTTTCACGTGGATTTAGAGAATATATTATTTGATTTTTAGAAAAATAAACCTTAATTTAACATCAACTAATATGTGAATGTGAATTGTGAAATTAGGAATTTAGGAAACTTTTTAATGTTTTTAATTGTGAAATTACCTAATATACCCTTATAACGACCCACCTTCCAAAGCGAGAAAATAAGAGAAAATCTTTCCATTCAATTTCAAATAAGGAAGAGTAATGTTTAATTATTATTTTCCTTCTCCCTACAGGAAACTCATATGTTCTTAATAAAAATGCTTCATCTCCACACTCAAACAATCTCTCCTCCCAATAATGGAGAATTGGGTTCCAGTGAAGGTCTTAGGTCAAGGTTCTTATGCTGTAGTTTGCTTAGCAAAGCAATCCATTAGAAAATGTTCTGATAATAATCTTCCCTATTATTTTGCTCTCAAAATTTATCCTCTTCAACATAATTCTTCCTTGTTGTGGGAAGAACAAGTACTGAAACAGTTCAAGGGCTGTCCAGAAATTGTTCAATATTTTGGTAGTGAGATAACCAGAGGGGGAAGTTTTTGTAATGATAAGGATTTTTACACTTTGAAGTTGGAGTACGCTGCGGGAGGGACTTTGGATGACTTGATCAAACAAAGAGACAAGTTACCTGAGGATGAGGTGAAAGATTATCTTCGAATGATACTTAAAGGTCTCTCATGTATTCATAGTAAGGGATTTGTTCACGTTGATCTTAAGCCTAACAACATTCTTGCATTCCCTCAAAGTGATGGTAAGATGAAGTTAAAAATTGCTGACTTTGGACAGGCAGAGAGATGCAAGTATAGGGATGATAATGGTCAACATAAAAGGTACGGGTATTGCAGTTCATTGAAGTTTAAAGGATCACCAAGATATATGTCACCTGAATCCATCATCTTCAACGAAGTCGATGACGCGCACGATATTTGGTCGTTAGGTTGCATTTTGGTTAAAATGATATCTGGAAAGTGTGTGTGGGATGGTTATACAGATTCTAAACAATTGATGATAGAAGTTTTGGATAACAAGATTATGGCAACAATACCTGGGGAGTTATCCGAACAAGGTAAGGACTTCATTAGAAAATGCTTTATTCGAAGTTATAAACAACGGTGGACGGCTGATATGTTACTCCAACATCCCTATCTCAATCAAGAAAATGAAGCTCCAATGAAAGAGGATGAAGCTACGATGAAAGATGATGAAGCTACGATGGACGGCGGCTCATATTCTTTCAATAGATTGATTTTAAAATTCCCAATAGCAAAATTATTTTTAACTTGTTTTAACCAATAGTTGAGCAATATTTTTTTTCACTCCATCAACATAAACAAACAAACAAGATGTAAATTCACGTATAAGTGATGGAAAAACCAATCATTTTTGTGTTGAGTTGAGTTAACACAATTTCTTTACTCATTGTATGAATAAGGAATAAAATCAAATAAAATATCGTCCAAAGAAGAAATCAAAGGTTGGAAAGAATTACAATATTTATAACCATAAAAAAAGAATTATTATCATATTTTCAATTGCAATATTACTTATAAATTATTACAGTGGCAATCATTTCCAAAAAGAAAAGAATGAAGTAAAATGATTGTGAAGAAATTTTGGACAACTTTGGATTGGTTTGATTACGGGGTAGGTTGAGTAAATTTTATGATATGTAATTAAAAGATGAAGTAGCATCATCATATCATAACTAATGAACTATGGGCACCTGGAACAACAGATTGAATAAAACTTTTCATAGTCTCCTTTGGCAGTATTACATATATAAAGAATGTAACTGAGTAATAGGGAAGGGGACCTAGAAGCCATTCGAGTTGTGCCTCGTCCCCATTGTGGACATTTTCATAAGATATGAATGATTTGTGACATTTAAGTAGAAAGTTTTTTGTTTTTTAAGGGGAAAGAACTTCCCAAGATTACAGATGACCCTTAATAGTGGTGTTTCATCAGAGATTTTGTTATAATGTTTGAATTGAAAACCCATAGGTATATCATAAATGGAGACATTTGACATCTTTTATAAATATGTATAGAAGTACATTAAAAAAAATCTCATTTTCCTATATGAAAATATGAAAAATAGCCTAAAAACTTTTACTTATAAACAATGACATTTTGTAAATTTTTGAAGAGAGTTGTTATAGAAAAACTCATGAAATTGGAAGAAAGTGGAGAAATTTAATTACAAGAATTTAATAAAAGTTTTGAGTATTTATAATTATTTGATTTGAATAGTAAATTGGAAATTAGAAGAATAGAGAATTTAGTTAGAAGAAAAAGAATAAAAGTGATTAACCCTAAAGATGCCACGTGCGAACAGGCTTCTCTCCCACAAACGCTGGCGGCTTCTCTTCTCCTCTCAATCACCGTTGATGAAAAAAATCGTCAAACAATTTCGTAAAGTTGGAATTTTCTCGACAGTTATCCGAAACCCATTTCGTTTAAAGAAAAAATAAATCTCATTTTAATCGATTTTCCACCATTGTTGAACACTGAGAACAAACCCAAAAAGAAAACCATAGAAAAGGCTTTTTGTAGACACCAAAATGGCCACTTCTCTTTCTTCTTCACAAACTCTTCACACGCTCTTCTGCAAAAACCTCCCCTTTTCTCTGTCTTCTTCCTTTCTCTCAATTCCCAAGCCTTTATCCCCTCTTCCTCTCTCCCCCCGCTTCCTTCCTCTCACTAACAATCGTCTTCATTGCCGCCGTGGCATTGTGGTTCGTTCCCAGTCTGAAAATGGCGTCGAAGCTCTTCGCCCATATGATTTTGATCTCTTTACTATCGGTGCAGGCAGTGGGGGTGTGCGAGCTTCCCGCTTTGCTGCTAATTTTGGTGCTTCCGTGGCGGTTTGTGAGCTTCCTTTCTCCACCATTTCGTCCGATAGTGCTGGAGGTGTTGGTGGGACGTAAGTTTTAAATTTCTGCTTAAATTTGATATTCTGTAGTTTGAGCTATCTGAATTGAGGTGTTTTCAATTTATACTGCCTTTATGAAACAATCTTTTTGGGGAGTTGGGGTTTGAAATGAGAATTTAGGAATTGGTCGTACATGGCTTGTTGCTACGTTATGCTTAATAAAACTATGCATGTATTTAGGAATTTACAAAAGACGGGCGAGAGGCTCTAGCCATTGGAGTTACAAAAGAATTCTGCAATTGGTTTAGGGGGAAGAGAGATTGTTAGAGGGGTAGAAAGATGTACATATGCAACGAGTCATAGCAAGATAGATAATATATTCGAAAAAGCTATTAAGAGGGCTTCCCTTTTCATTCAGAAGTGCTTACTAGAATTATTTGGTTAGATTCTTCTAGCTATTTATGGTTTTGTTAGAATCTCTGTTTCTCTTTGGGCCTTGGTTTCTCGAGTTATTTTCTAATTATTTGCTAGGTCTTATCTCTCTTTTCTGAACCCTTTTTCGCAAGGTTTTTCCTTGTTTTCTTTCATATACCTCTCAATGGGCGTCAAGTTTTCTCATTAGGAAAAAAAAGTTTACATTTGGGGTTGTGGAGCTTGGAGCAATTGTCTTGCTGCTCTGGCAGGAAGTTGTGCGTGATAGAGAGCAAATATGATAGGGTCAATACCCCACATCCAGTATTTGAGAGATGTTAGTCTTAGTTAGCAAACGTTAATTCTATTAGCCTTCCCATGCTTTCTTCTTATTTTTATAGAAATTGATATGTTGATTTGTCTGTATGATGCTCTTCTTTAAAATATGAATGTATTTCGATTCCCATGTGCCCTATCTTACAATTAGATTGCCAGATGTGTAATTCGTGGATGTGTACCGAAGAAGCTACTTGTATATGCATCAAAGTATGCACATGAATTTGAAGAGAGTCATGGCTTTGGATGGAAATATGACACTGAACCGAAACATGACTGGAGCACCTTGATTGCGAACAAGAATGCTGAGTTACATCGACTAACTGGTATCTACAAAAACGTTTTGAACAATGCTGGGGTCACCTTGATTGAAGGCCGTGGAAAGGTGGGGCAACACTGTGAGTTCATGATTTTAGCACTAAATGTTACTGTTCTACTCTTCAAATACTGTGTGCTCAGACGTTTTATTTCCCTTTTAACTCTTGAGATCCGATCTTGTATACTTCTGTACAATGAACTTGTTATACAATCGTTAAGTGCATCCATTTCAACAATATCTACAGATTCTGGATGAACACACGATTGATGTAGATGGTAAAATTTATTCGGCTAGACACATTCTAGTGTCAGTCGGGGGGCGCCCTTTCATACCTGACATTCCTGGTAGTGAGTATGCTATAGATTCTGATGCTGCCCTTGAATTGCCATCCAAACCTGTGAAGATTGCCATAGTTGGAGGTGGATATATTGCTCTAGAATTTGCTGGCATCTTCAATGGTTTGAAAAGTGAAGTCCACGTATTTATACGACAGAAAAAAGTGCTCAGAGGCTTTGATGAAGAGGTGAAACAATGTTGATAATTTTATTCTTGCTTGCTCGGCAATTTTCCTTCACATCGATACGCTCATGGTTGTTTTATTTGTTCTAGATTAGAGATTTTGTTGCGGAACAGATGTCACTAAGAGGAGTTGAGTTCCATACAGAGGAGGTACCACAGGCTATCCTTAAATCAGCAGATGGGTCATTATCTCTAAAGACTAGCAAAGGAACAGTTGAAGGCTTCTCACATGTTATGTTTGCAACAGGGCGCAGGCCTAATACAAAGGTACAATATTACAGTTTTTTTTGGTAACCACCTTATCACAACCATGGTATTAAATTTTTATTGAGATGTCAACATTTCTATCGATATTATTCACATTTTCATGGGCTAAACTTTGGCGTGGGGTGGATTGACATTTCCATTTTTGGTACAAAATTCATGCAACATAAATAATAAGCAACAAAACGTCACTAATGTGAATATCATATAAATAATGGATACTTTAACTTGTTTCGAAAGCATAAAATATTTATTTATTAATATAGACATTTTAACAAATCTTTTGTTTTATATATTTTTTTAGAAATATTCATCAAACTTGATATTCTATCTATGATATTTCCATAAAATTGTGTCATCGACATTTTATTGATGTCAACATTTTAAACAATGATCTGAAATGATTAAATCTGGCTAAAATTGGAATAGAAGGGGTGAGCGGTTTAAAACTATTATAAGCATACATAACGAATAAACAAACGGCATTAATTTCTTACTCAAAGGCTGCATTATTCATTTGTAAGAAGAATCTTGTCTAAAACAGAAAAGGAAATGATATTCTAACTAGGATAATACCTCACTTATATCTAATTGATTCATATATGTAGTGTATACAGTACAATTATTTTAAAAAATCTCGAAAGAAAAAAAATTAAAGATGTAGATTTAGGATACCACCTAACAAGGAAATACAAAGTAAACGCAAGAACGCTGCACAGAAAATTTATTGACAGGGGGCTTCGAGTTGTAACCTAGAGAGCAAAAATAAAAATCTGGAAAAAAACTACACAAGAAAGATTTAAGCTCTGGTTGGAAGGGGGCTGACAAGCATAGTTACTACTAAACTGGTTACAAATATTAAGCATTGATTGGTTTTGTTTATACATATTATATAAAGACAATAAAGTTGAGGGGCCTGACCTATACTAAATCTGCCGGTGCTAACAGTCCTAACAAACTTACTAATTAATTACTAATATGCTCCTTTTGAAACCCAGCCTAATATTCTACCAATAATCTTACTATTTCCATAGCCAGTAGTCTTACAATTTGATTTTTGTTAATTGCTGACAAGAGGGGTCAAAATTATGGTATTAGTCTTACAAGGGTATTCTGTAAATATTTCTTACCCTAATCTTTTGTCGGTTCTTCCTTTTTTTAAATCGGTTATGTATGCGCCAATGAGTTAAGAAAAAATAAAAATTATTCTTATCTTAAAACAACATTAATTGTGGAGATAAAACTGCTTGCTTGCTACCACAGGAACAAAATTGAAAGGTAACTTGTTGAAAGCATAAAGTAGCACTTTATAACTATAGAAAGTAGTGTGCAAATTTTTAAGTGTAAATAATCAATAATGACGGACCATGATACAAATATTTAGTGTTATAAGCCCAATGGTTTATTTTTTCCTCTCATAAACATCATTGGATGCTCTCTATAGAACAACGTATGATTTGTTCTCCTCAAACAAAAAAATCAAATGAAAATATTTTATGCTTTCGTAGTTCTTTTTCAATACTCCAAGGAACCTTTGCTGGTGTGTTATCCTGTTTTTGAAATGGGTTACAACTTACAAGTATACTATTCATTGCTTACTCATACTTGTTCACAGAACTTGGGATTAGAAGAAGTAGGTGTAAAAATGACCAAAAATGGAGCAATTGAGGTAATGCCTTTGGTTTGCTTTTAGCCTTCGCTTTTTTTTTTTTTTGTATAAATCTGTTAAGAACCTTATTTTCTGTTTTTGCAGGTTGATGAATACTCCCGTACATCAGTTCCTTCAATTTGGGCTGTTGGAGATGTTACAGATAGAATAAACCTTACTCCTGTTGCTTTGATGGAGGGAGGAGCGTTAGCAAAAACTATATTTCAGAATGAGCCTACAAAACCTAGTTATAGGTATATCAATCTTATGCTAATTTGTTAGCAATTGGTGTAGTGTGATCTGACAAACTCTCTGGAATTATTGTGTTAATCTTCTTTTGGCTCTCTTTTTGATGGTGTTATTTTCTTGAACATCCTACTCTTTACGTAGTGCTGTTCCTTGTGCTGTTTTTTCCCAGCCACCAATTGGAATAGTTGGACTTAACGAAGAGCAGGTAAGAAGAGATTATATGTTTATTATATAGGTGTCAGTATCCTAGGCTATGCTCATTTTTGTGCATCTCACCCAGATGTGAAAAACTCTTTTTTTAATCTTCTTTTACATGTAATTCGAGTGAGATGCACAAAGGTGTACCTTAAGTGTTGCCCTTTTTGTTATGTTAACATTTCAATAATTGCAATGTAGGCCATACAAGAACATGGTGATGTTGACATCTACACAGCAAACTTTCGGCCCTTGAAGGCAACACTCTCAGGGCTTCCAGACCGAGTTTTTATGAAGCTTGTAGTCTGTGCAAAGACGAATAAGGTTTTAGGACTGCACATGTGTGGTGACGATTCACCAGAAATCGTGCAGGTCTTTCTACCTTTTCATCAGTATCCTTCTTATAATATCTCTTTTACTGATATTAATTCAAAAGTTCACAACACGCGAGGTTTTAATGGGCAGGGATTTGCAGTGGCTGTGAAAGCTGGTTTGACCAAGGCAGACTTTGATGCTACCGTGGGTGTTCATCCTACAGCTGCTGAAGAATTTGTCACCATGCGAACTCCTACAAGGAAGATTAGGAGAAATCCTGAGGTTTGTTGACAATGATAAGCTTGTGCTGGTTGACCAATTTGCAATTTTTGATGTCTTCAACTAATAAATAATGAATCGTTGCCCTTTAACAATTTAGAATGCACAAATTGGCTTGGAAACTGATATCATTTGGGTTACTTCTGTTAGGAAAAGTCAGAATCTGAGGCTAAAGCTGCAGCAGGGGTATAAAACGGATGAAAGCTTAATCAATTTGTAATTCAAAAACTCAGTCAGTCCTTTCAGGTATCCGCTCTCTTGACCTACATACCATTTATACGAGTGCTTTACAAGTGTGATGTAACTTTCATTGAATTTGTTTCCATTGCTACTACAAAGATTATTACTTTTAGAGATAGAAATGTTGATGTCAAGTTTATCAATTAAGTGTTATTTGCTCCAGAAGTTGAGAAAATACCATGAAACTATGATGGTATATTTAACATCAGTGAACCTAAAAAGGTCCTTTGATAATAAGCTACACTCTCTTCGGTTATTTTATAGGTGAACTTAATACCAAGGGGGAATTCAGGATGATGTAAATGAACCATTCTCTTATCAATTGCAGCCTCTCTATGCTTATTTTTCAGTGTCAATTTATTTGGCGTCCAATCTATGCCTAATTTAGTAGATAAGAGACCAAACTATCATTTCAAAGGTGGATGGTTTATGGTTTAATCCCTAAATCTGAATTAAAAAGAAAAATAAATTTCATTAAGCATATAATTCATTTTCGATTAATGTTCCAGCTCTTGAAGCGAACATCCCAAAATTCAAAATCACATCTCCTCCTAGGTTCCATCCTACCATCTATAGATAGAAATAGAGATTTTGACACTTCAAGAACCCTCCCAAGTTTGATATTTTTCCTACCACCTAATAATGTCAGCCATGAGTGGCCCAACCCCCTTTGCCTTAAGAAGCAATGTCAAAGAGAATGTAGATTGAGATGAGAGTCTAACTACATTGGATTGCTAGATGGCAGAACCGTGCTATGGGGTCGAATGATAACATATAGAATCAAACTGTCATGCATAGGATTGTGGAGGAATTGAGTCCTCTTCTATCCCTTCCTAAACTGTTTAGCCTTCTTCAACTCAATTTGTGTTAGTTCCTTCCAACCTGAAAAGTATGGACATTTTAGTTTGGCTAGAGTGCCCTTGTCCAACACTATGAACACATCATATCGAACACTTATTAGTGTATACGGTCGAAGTAGGAACAACATTTGTTTTACATTCATTAAATACATTAAAAGTAAATAAACTTCTTTTCCTTTTTGTAGCTCAGCAACTCATTTTTTACAGGTTGACTATGAAAGGTACAGGAACGGACAGCCCTGACATCGAATTTGATTAATGGCGATGATAACAATGATGAAGAGCTTGTTGAAACTGGTCGTAGAAAACCATTAACTTTACAAGGACGCGAATTTCAAATATTGCAGCTTTGAAGAACAATGAATTCACTATGGTTGTGGTCTTTTTCTTTTTGTATTTTTCATTAACATTTTGAGCAGCACGGACTAAATCTTGAATTGTCATTGAGTGGATTGTCTTAATGGTTGGTTCTTCATGTACATTTTTCTTATTTAATGGGTGGGTATTTCCGTTTCTGTTTCTTCTGTTTTCCAAAATTTTACTGCCCTAACTCTATATTTGTTCCTTCTCTTGTGTGTGAAAACTTCTGTTGTAAATATTGATATCGATGCATACATTGAGTTCTCTGTTTTAGGTAAACATCGATGTTTTTTGAATGTTATATTACATGTATTATTTACACGTAAGAAAATTTTAACAAACGATGGAAAAGAATTAGGAAAATTTAGATATATCTCTTAAAATCTATGAGTGATAGATTATATTATTGATATAACATAAACGTTATCTAATCAAACTAGTTGATACATTGTCCAAACTAGTTGATACATTGTCCAAAATATTTAACTAAGAGTAACAATGTGATATATTTTCCTATCTAGAAATTGTAAATTGAATTAAGAACAAGCAAAGAAACTAGGTAGCTAGGAGTAAAAATGTAAACCTAATTGTGTAAGATGATGGTGAATATCATGAGGATGATCCTCAAATTTTAATCGATCAGGTTGTATCCAACGTCCATCCTTGTTTCTTATCATACCTTTATTTTCATCTTGCCTCCAATTTGGTGGGACTAAGTAATGATCTTTAAGAAAATCACAACCCTTGTTTACCAACGCCGGATCTCTCCCACTCGCTAACACGAACCTACCATCCTTTTCATGGTACCTGTTTCATTCCAACACTATGTTTTGTAACTATTTCGCTTTTTTAACCTCATATTACCATAAATAAATTTTAAATTATTTTTTATTAGCTAAAATCACAATTTAGTTTGATTTATTGCAAGTTTGGTACGTACGTGTAGGAGCGTATCCAGGTCATACCTAGCTTCCCCGTTCCTACCTGACCCCGTTAAATAACACATTTTTTCATGAATGATCTTTATTTAAAGAGTAATTTCATAAATGAGGGAATCTAGTAAATAATTACATCTTAAAATTGGAACAAGGTTTTAATTTAGTTTTTCGTTTTATGGTCTAGGTTTCATTATGATATTGGTTAGTTAGCCAAACTTCATTATTACTAAATCGATACATTTTTTTTAAAATAAATGAGTCGGCATTTACATTTATCTAATGAAGTTAATGCTCATTAAAACTTAATGGTGAATAAGAAATGAGAGAAATATATATATAGATTATGTTATTTCTTTTTCAAGAGTAAATCTATACAAGTATATACTTGTTTAAATAAATCTTTTAAAATTATAGAGGAAAAGTTGAAAATAAAATAACAATATGAAATCGTAAACAAAGAACTAAACCAAAATAAAGGTCTAAAATTAATATAAAATTGAAAATTTTAATATAAAAACACTTTCCCCTTAAAGTTATAGCAATCCCAAGCATCTTAAACAACCTACCATATAGATTTCCTTCATTTAACATATTAATGGTCAATGATTGTTGCTATCATTTTAGGTAAGTGTGTATGAGACAAACAATATTGTTATAATAACTAATAATGAATGTCAATAACTGTTGTTTGTGACAGACGAATATCCCAATACTTCAATGTCAGTGATATCATAAAATTATAATCTATTGTCCATATCAAAATCAATTTGTTTGTTTCGTGAACATAACACCACATCCACTAAAAAGATAATATTGTTTTTTCATCAATATTATAAAATAAAAATAAATCATCATTTTTAAATAACCAAAATATTTATAAAATATAACAAAATTCGATATTCAAACTATAATAAACTCTAATAAACATTTTTATCAAATAATAATAGTAATCGATATTTATAGAAATTGATATAAGCTTTATAAAAAATTCTTATATTTGGTAGATGCTCCCTAATTTTTCATTTATAATAATTTTTGTATTCTCTTTTTAGTTTGTGAAAACTATTTTTATTATTGTTTCTCATTTTTATTTAAGAAAACCGTCTAAATTTAAGATTTTTTTTTAATTAACTAAAATAAATTTAAAAAGGGTATATTAAATAAAAACATAAGGAAAAGTAAAAAGAATATATTAATTTAGAAAATATTGAAAAAGAATCGTATTTATTTTAATATTCAGTGCAACTCATATTTAATTAATGGTGGTTGAATCAAAGTATGTAAATATGTATTACATGTTGGGTTTAATTAAATATTTAATGATTATTTTAATTTATAGAAATCATGCCAACCTTTATAAATAATATTAAATTATTTTGACCTTTCAGATTCCTTTCATTTCATTGTTTACTCTGTCAAAATAAATGTTTAATATTATTCTCTAATATTTCTAATCAATTTTAAAATTAGTAAGTTTATTTTTTAATTTGTGAAATGCGAATAAGACATTACATTAAAGAAAAAAAAAATACAAATATATGAATTACATCCTATAAACATTTTCAAATTCTACCCCTTTCAACACTAATTCTTTCTTAAATTATATCAATTTGCACTTTTCAACATCACCCATTCACTGTATACGATTATATAAATTAAAATTTTATTATATTTATAAATATTTTTAATAATTTTTCGTATAAAATAATTTTGATTGGATACTCTAACATATGTATACGTGGGGCTCTAATTATAATAATTAACATCTCTAATTATTAAAATTTATAGTTAACTAGGATATTAATAATTATTTCAAATTTCTTTTTATTTTGTTTGAATGTGATGTTTACTATTTTCTATCCAGACTAAAACAATTAAAATCGCAAACAAGAACTTCTCTATCACCTAAACTAAAACAGTAAAGAGACTACTCAACATTTAAAAAACAGGTAAGAGATAAAATTGGTCAAAGGGAGAAGGAAAAGAAGAAGGGTGGTGAGAAAGGTAACGTACCCATCGAGTAAATGCAAGAGAGCTTCCAAATTATGGGCACATACTGGGTCGTTGGTTTGTTTAAGAAATGGAGAAACTTTATGATCCAATTTTAACTCTACACCCACATGTGAATAACTCCACGGTAATCCCTCCGCATATTGCATCACCGCCCTTGGTATGCTTTCGTTTAATAAAAATCCTGGCGATTTTGGTACTATGTCGTGAATATTTATCACCCTCAATACCTGTGAGTACACGTTTACATTCATTTATTTTAGATCATTTATATTTGAAAATAACCATTTAAGTAATGTCTCGTTTTTTTAATCGAAATTGGAGAAGCTACCTTAACTCCCAATTCGTGAAGGCGTTCCTTGAAGGAGAAGTTACCAACACGAGGCCCCGAAAAAGAGAACACGCAAACAGGCACAACTCGACCATTTCCCAACCGGTTCAACCCGGTTTCCGCCAAATCGAAAGCACTGAGAACCGCCAAAGCACTTCCCAAACTATGCCCTGTAATCGTAATACTCATCTCCTCCTCCGCTCCCCCAAATCTCTCCGTTAGCCGCTTCACCTCCGCCATCACCTGCTCTCTCGCCGAGAATCTACAATATCCACAACCTTCCTCCTCCTTCTCCGTATACAAATCCACGAATCCCGATTCCACCTTCACTCCCAAATTGGGGCAACCAATCTTCGCCGCCGCGATCGGTTTCAGAAAATCCATCAGATCCGTAATCCATTCCAGCCTCGTCACCGTTCCTCTCCACGCTACCACAATATCTCTCCGCCCTAGCTCCTTCGATTTCTCATCATTCGATACAGCCACGTACCCGATCCAGTTCGCGCTCTTGCTCCACACCTTTGGCCATCGCGATTTCTTGAAGAAATTAGGCATGTTGATGTTTGATGTTGCGTACAGGTACCGCGTTACTTCATAACCTACGTTTTCCATTCCTAGACGTTCGAAAAATTTTCCTCGACTGAATCTGCAACTTCCGCAGTATTTTGAGAACGGATCGTAATCGAAAGCGTCGTAGCAGGATTGTGACATTTCGCCGTATCTGATTAACTCGGAACGGAGGAGATCGTTCATTGGATCAAGTAATCCAGTCCAATCGTTGCTTCCGTGGATTTCTCGCCAGGAATCGGCGATTTTTGATTCAGGTAATGATTCTTCCATGTTGATTTGTTGTTGTTGTTCGTGTTCTTCTATGGAAGCATATGAGTGTCTGGTTCTTGAAATTACTTGACATTGTGATGATTGTTCTGCGTTTCTTGTTTTGAATAATCTGGAGGTTTGAAACCAAGAATTTGAGGTTGAGTAAGGGAGTGGAGAAGAGAATTGTTTTGGAAATGGGAAGAGAAAGTTGGAGAGAAGAATCGCCATTAATGAATAATACTAAGATTTTTTTTTTCTTTTGTGATGAAGATGATGGAAATGAAGTGGGGAAGATGATGAATGCAATCAAAGATGTTAATAATAAGAGTTGGTGGGAACTTGCATATAATTCAGATTCAAATGGCAGCCATTGATATTTCCCCCAAGAAATTCTCGTAAATCCCCGAAAATGCCACTCACTGATAGAGCTATGGATACAGTCATTGACGGTGAATGAAGTCTACATCATTTATGGAATCTATTTTTCAAAACTAATATAATATGTTTGGAGTTCACAAATCTAAAATTTTACTATATTACTAAATTATGGTTTGGGTTCGTATATTTAAAATTAACAAAAAATTTAATCATCATAATTTTTAAAAAAAAAATTTAGGATGTATTTATAATAGTCGATGAGATATGAATTATTATAGTTGAGGTATATATTATTATAATCTAAGTTATGTCTTGTTTATTTTTTATATATATAAATTGGCATGTGATTTAGTTAAACATTGTTAATTATGAATAAATTCACACATGAACTGTTGACAAGTTCAACAAGTATAAAGAAAATAAATTTGCATCAAAAAGCATAAGAAAGTGTATTTTTAAAAAGATTATTATAATTAAACTAAATGTTTATTTGGAATAAATTAGAAAAAGATTTTTCAAAAATTCATTTTTATTTAAACAATTTTGTTATAAACTTCTTAAAATAAAAACACTCTTTAAAAGTACGTATGTACACGTTTCTTTTGTTTGTTATATATGTTAAATATGTTTTTCTTAAAAAATTTCAAGATTGATCGGTGACGATGGTTGCTGGAGTTGATTGTCGAAAGTTTGCTGGTAGAGTCACCGACATGATGGTCGAAGATTGGTAGGCAATGATCACCGAAGGTGATGTTTGAAAGTTGGTTGATTAACTTCTCAACTCTTGAAACAAATATGGGAATAAACTATTATAGCTCATTACATCTTATTTTTTTTAAAACCTTATTATTTCGTAAATTCAACTTTATTTTGTTTCAATTTCTTTTTCTAAAATAAATTTTGAAGAACATTAATAGAGATAAGATAAAATTTAAGTAATTGAGAAGACGTAACAGGTTAAATTGAGAATGTAACTTTTATAAAGAACTCTTTATTACCATTTTCTTTTTAGATATATGACTTCTCATTCACTCTAGCTATAATGACAACAAAACCTTCTTCTTCTCTTCTTCATTTTTTTTATTGGACAGATTCCCTATTACAATCTTACAGCTGTTTTAACGTAAAGTTGTGCAAAAGATAAAATTTTATAAAAGTCGATTAACTATTTTAATAATAATCAAAGTCATAAACTTCGAAATTTAGAGACCACGATATTAGTTTTTATCATGTGCCACTATTTTGGGAAAGAAGTATTTAAGAATTAATGGAAATATAAAATATTTCACACTACCTCCCTTTATTGGAAGTTACGTAAACGTACATTTGTAAATAGGTGAAACTCTTTATCGTTTAGGAGTCGTTTAATTTGTTTTGGATGTTTAGTTTTGTATTGGGTGGACATTTAGACTACATACCATATTTTTGTTTTGTAGCACTATAATTTACTTAAGCATCTAAAGAATTGTAAGCATCTCCAAAGTTTTGGATGTCTTCCAAAAGATGAGTTTTTGATCATCTTTTACTTCATATCTTTGCTTTGATTTTGGTTTCTTATTTAGGGCAGTGGTTATTAATATTGTTTTTCTTCTCATCTTCATTATCGGTTGGGTAATGATTTTGATGGGAGGCTTTTCATAGATGTGACCAAAAGGTGTGAGTGCAGGTTTGATTCAGTAAATAAAGTGTTAATTGTTTGAATGTTTTAATTCCACCATAAAAGAATCTAATTGATGAGTGTTTTTTTTCTTTAATCTATCTTTCTTATGTTCATAATTTGTGTTCTTCCTTAGTTTTCTAAATATTCTTTTTATATATATTTGTTTGTGCTGAGAAATTGTGTTATGTATTTTTCTCTTTTTAAATATATATTTTAAAGAAATATGAAAAACCAAACCTATCTTTTCGTCGTGTGGGCAGAAAGACCTTTTATTTTTATTTTTATTTTTATTTATTTCTTTAATTTTTTAAACCAACAAACTTTCATTTCTTTCTAAACCCTATTTTCACGTTCAGCCGCTGCACCCCGCCCCGCCCCGCCGCACTCCGCCGTTCCTTCTCGCCCTATTCCGCCGCACGCTACCCTGCCGCATTCTCATCTTTCAAACCAAACTTCTGCTGCCCTCCTCCCTCTCATACAACAACACAAAACCTCCCTTTCTCTCCATTTCTCTTTTTCTCACAAACACAGTGTTTCACCCCCTAATCTCCGCCGTCTCTAGATCTCCCTGCCGCCACTCATCTTTCAGATCTACAAGGTTTTTCTTCTTCTTCTTCCTATTTACATTCCACGAAAAAAATCATAACCATTTTTATTTTGTTAATTTCTTCTTCAATCACTAAGAATGTATACATCACAAATTACAAAAAACAGATTCGAGAAGTGAAATGAACAAAAGAAAGATATAATATATCGTTCTTGTCCGAATCAATAAATAAATAAAAGAAGGACAAATTTTGTTTTGGAAAATGCGGATGAACAAAGCAAAAAAGAAAGAAAAATGTCGATTTTGGCTTTATTGGCTGGAAGAAATATTGAGATATTAATACAATGGACAAGCGAAATAGTGAACTAACGAGGAGTCCTCTTCAATTTTGAAGAATCTATAGATGCCTATGAGCTAGGGCATAATTTGTTTCTTAATATCTCTGATTATTTGTTTTCTTTGTGCAAACTAGTTAATGTATAATTTTCCTGTTTCATATACTTTTTTGGAGTTCAATCTTGAATATGTATATTTTTGTCTTGTTTCATTGCTGCTTCAAGGAAACTTTATTGAAGAAAATTCGACTTACAACTATTATTAAGATTATTCTTGGTGCTAGTTTGTAGATGGCTTCTTACTTCCACGCAAGATCATATTATGTATCTTTATTGACTGTAAACGCATTTAATTTTTGCGAGTGATTTCATAGGTTTCCTTTTATGAGTTGGTAGGTTTTGCTGCTTGTATTGATGGCCTTTAGTCCAATTGCTTTGATATACTTCCAATTTGGTCAGGAAAAATACAAAATTTAGTATCATCTTGTATTTCTATTGTTTGTCTAAGTGCAAAGGCCTATTATGCATATCAAGTGTGTAAATTCTGATAGAGATTATATGTCTTGGATTTTTCTTATATGAACCTTTTTTAGTTAAAAGTTCAATTGTTGAACTAGCAGATGATAAAATTATAAACATCTGATTTAAGATATATTTTGAGATGCGTACAGAAAGTTGAAGGCTACTGATGGCCATTTTGTCAACTTCTTTAATTAGTAGTAATTATAAATATATAACATTTGACATTGCAATTAGGCATCTGCTGTTAAGCTCAAGCCCCCCTCTAGACCTAAGTTCAAGCCTTACTTTTATACTTTTTTTGCAAATTATTTTTAGCGAATTATAAAGCCCCTCGCCAAAAGAATTTCAATGTCTTATGTCTTAATTTTTCATAATGCCTTTTTTTTTTTTTTTTGAAATGGAGCCTCTTAAATTATTATTAATAAAAGAACCTTAAGCTCAAAGTACAAGAGTGTTATACTAAGAGCAAAAGAAAAGATAAAATTCAGTCTACAGCTACAACAAACGCTAAAAGACAAATTCCAAATAGGAAAGACCAAGCCAAACAAAATCATATCCAAAGAAATCTAAATACAAAGCATAATGCAAAATCCTCTGATAAAGAACTAAATTGAAACTAAAAACTTGCAAGAAGATGCAACCGGCTGCTTCGAAACTCCCTAGCCAAACTAATCTAGAGGAAGCTCGAAAAAGTCTTCCACTATTCAGCATCCATTTTCATAGTGGCTTATTCATCTTTCATTTGTCATTGCTCCCAGTATCAATTGTCTCAGTGTTTATTCTCTAGATACTTTTCTGTGAGTGATATTTTTCCATTGTAATATAATTGCCTGTTGTGTATGGTTATGGTATAAGACAGGCTAATGTCTGACTAGGAAGTATGGTAGTATGGGATTTTTTTAATCTTGCTATATAGTTTTGTTTCTATTTCTAATTTGGTTGCTATATTGATTTGCTTCTAAATTTAAGAACATTAGTTAAGATGGGGATACCATATCTGCTTGACAATTTGGCAACCGTCTGTTAGGTGCAAAGGTTCTTGATGTCGGAAACCTGAACAATTAAGCTGAGAAATAAACTTTGCCTAATTTCCTCTTTTTGTCAGAAACCTGAACTTTTCTATGGATTATTTTGTCTTATTTTGTCTAGTTTGATGCAGATTATATTGCTATGGATTCTTCAACCCAGACATTCCAACCTCGTGTGATGTCAATTAAATTATGGCCTCCAAGCCAGAGCACTAGGTTCATGCTCGTAGAACGAATCATCAAGAATCTTACAACACCCTCCATTTTTTCCCGGAAGTATGGCTTATTAAGTAAAGAAGAAGCTGAGGAGGATGCCAAGCAAGTAGAAGATATGGCTTTTGTAACTGCAAACCAACACTTTGAGAAGGAGCCAGATGGTGATGGAAGCTCTGCAGTTCAAATTTATGCCAAAGAATCTAGCAGGCTCATGCTGGATATATTGAAAAGAGGTCCTAGAGTAAAGGAGGATGGAGAGGTATTAATATCTGAGAAGTCTACTACTCGAGGAACGGTTTTTGATATATCAGGAGGACGAAGAGCATTTATTGATGCAGAGGAGGCTGAGGTTCTATTAGAACCCCTTAAAGATCCTGGAAACCTATTTACTAAGATCTGCTTTAGTAATAGAAGTTTTGGCTTAGATGCTGCTCGTGTTGCTGAACCGATCTTGTTTTCCATCAAAGATCGGTTGACAGAGGTTGACCTATCAGATTTCATTGCTGGAAGGTCAGAGGGGGATGCTCTTGAAGTTATGAACATTTTCTCTGCAGCATTAGAAGGTTGTGATTTAAGGTATCTGGACCTTTCAAACAATGCCATGGGCGAGAAGGGTGTCCGAGCATTTGGATTGCTTTTGAGATCACAGAAAAATTTGGAGGAGCTTTATTTGATGAATGATGGTATTTCTGAGGAAGCTGCAAGAGCAGTTCGTGAGTTGATTCCATCTACAGACAAGCTTCGTATTCTTCAGTTCCATAATAATATGACGGGAGATGAAGGAGCAATTTCAATTTCCGAAATTGTCAAGAGTTCTCCTGCATTGGAGGATTTCCGTTGTTCCTCAACAAGGGTAGGTTCTGAGGGAGGTGTAGCTCTAGCTGAAGCTATTGGTACTTGTACACGTCTCAAGAAGCTTGATTTACGTGACAACATGTTTGGGGTGGAAGCTGGAGTTGCTTTGAGTAAATCTATATCTTCCTTTCCAGGTCTAACTGAAATCTATCTTAGTTATCTGAACTTGGAGGATGAAGGAGCTGAAGCATTGGCTAATGCTCTTAAAGATTCCGCACCTTCACTTGAAGTTCTCGAAGTAGCTGGAAACGATATAACTGCAAAAGGCGCTGTTTCAATAGCAGCATGTGTAGCAACAAAGCAATTCCTCAGTAAATTATATTTGGCTGAGAATGAACTGAAGGATGATGGTGTGATTTTGATTGGCAAGGCACTCCAGGATGGACATGGTCAATTGAGCGAAGTCGACTTCAGCACAAATTCAATACGAAGGGCTGGGGCAAGATTCGTAGCACAGATATTAGTACAGAAGCCAGGATTTAAGTTGCTAAACATCAATGCCAATTATATATCTGAAGAAGGGATTGACGAAGTGAAGGAGATATTTAAGAATTCTCCTAATATGCTTGGGTCTTTGGATGAGAATGATCCAGATGGAGAAGACTATGATGAAGATGCTGAAGAGAATGGTGATCATGATGACGAACTCGAATCAAAGCTCAAGGGCCTTGACATCAAACAAGAGGAGTAAGAATCTCACAGGTCAGATTTGATCATTCTTTGATCTTCACCACTGTTTTTGTTTATCGTTTCTTTTTTATTGCTGTATGTGGTAGGTTCATACCATTTAACCAACTGTAACAAGTTTCCCTTTTTAGCTAGGCATCAGCATCCTAGTTTAGAGATTTTTAAAAGCAAAAATAGCTGCTTGCTATTCTGTTATTTGCCGGCTCTATTTTTTTGTTGGCATATAAATTGATGCAGTTCATTGAGATGTTCCGCCATTAGAATTGTGTCTTGTTATTTTGGAAATCAATGTTCATCATTTTATAGTGCACAAATTGGATGATCTGTTGTATTACTGATGGAACTGAAGGTATCGTTTGGGAGTTGTCAATTATAAGTTTGGTCATGAACTTCCATGTGTTTTTAAAAGCTATCCAAATATTATAACATACATGGTAAGCTTATTTATTAGACAACTTTTAACACGGATTTAATTTGAAATTCTTAAAAGATTGATTAAATTGAAAACAAAAATACCAGGGAGTATAGTGATTATAAGTTTGGTAGCAAGAACAGGTTACTTATGATTAAGCATGTGACTTATTGAATGGTATAGTTTCACATTTATGGGTTGTGCTTCTTTACTTAATGATCAAGTGTATGTCTAATTTAAACATTAAAATGTCAATCTAAATTGTAGAGAGAAACAACCTAAATACTCTTTCTATGTATCTTTGTCTTCCAAGTTGATGAAAGATACCACAAGATTTCTACTTTTGGAGAAGTTTAGGTTTCTTTTCTCCTCTATGATATGAGGTAGTGTGTCCACGAGAAGGGTACCATTTTGATCTATGTTGGAGACATCTACTCACTAAATTTATGTGCTAGCAGAGTAAAATTGTCTTAAAGGATACATCATCGATCAATTCCAAAACTAAATATTGGCACTGAAACCAACCGATAAGTATGAAAACTTATTATAAGTTAAGTTGTGTGTGGTAGTCGATCAACTTATGGTTGGTTTTGTTTTGTTGAGTTTTTTTTTTCTTGAGATGTGGAGATCTGAGGAGAGGTTATAGGTTATGTGAGACAAGTGGATGTTGGCACCGGTGAAGATAGATAGACACAAATGGAGATGGAGGGAGTTGGGAGTCGAGCGAGGGTGAAAAAAGGTGGAGTCTTGATGTTAAAAGAAAGCAAGAGAGAAAACACAACATATTAAACAATTGAATCTGTTCACCGTTGGAGCTATTTGAACCAACCCTCTTATTACCTCTATAGTCGTTTGTGCACCCAAACAAAGTATGTTAGAATCAAATTACATAACTGTTTGTGGCTTCTTTGTACGAAGGATACGAGTGTAAGCTTCTTTCAACAATGATATTTTTGAGCTTGACAAAACTTGATATTTGGTTATCTCATATTTAGGTGCAAGAAACCAACTAAGAAACTTACGATGAACAATTGTTCATGTCGAGCCATGAGAATTTCTAGATCAGTACTAATTGGCATCAAGGCATTGAATTCTTCACACGTCTTTGACGTCCATAAAGTAACTCGTGAGAGACTTTTCTCTTTGGTCAAGTTGATATAGAGCCTTATAACCATCCAACATTCGACTAATTTTTTTGGAAATGGTCAAGTTGATATAGAGCCTTATAGACATCAAGCATTGGATAATTTTTTTCTTTTCCGAACTAATGAAAATTCATATATTTCAGTAGTTCTTTCATCGATTCATAGTGATTTACTAGCTCAATGATTTCATGTCAAATGAATTTCATTTGTAGAAGCATTCTTAAATGTAGTGAAACCAAATCTTTTTAGTAGCATCAACGGGTGGCTCTTCCTTAATGTGTTCATCCATCTCATGCTCCTAATAAAGTAGCAAACATTCAATCTCCATGAATAGTGATTTGATCCACTCAACTTGTGCTCGGTTACTTTTGACATCATCAATATCATCTTTGACGTGACTACTGGTTTCTTGTCGGTCATTACCTCCAAAAAAAACTAACATAAATACTAATTAAAATCTAAAGAGATGTTTTTCTTTGAATGAACACAATCAATGAGTATATAGCTCAAGCAAACACACGGATCTTTAAAGTAACTCATTCAAAGAAAATAACTAGAAAGGACTAAAAAAAACCCTCACAAAATGAACCAAAAAGGACGGTGCACGTGCTTACATTTACCAACGTGTGGATTGGGCGGGGGAGGAGGGGGCGGCGCTTGAACCTCATGCACTAGTCAAATGACATCGAAATTTTGGGGTTAGGTAGATCGACGACAGATCTCCTCTTTGGATTGAATGATATTGAAAAAAAAAAAGGTGAACAAACTTTTGGCCGGCGGTGGCATCTGATAGACGACGACGATTGAAGACGAAAAATAAACCAACGATGACGACAATGGACAAAAGTATAAACCCATCCCCTCCACAAAAATAACCCTAGATGTAACATAAAAGGGTTCTAAATTCTTGAACCATAGTCAAAACCTTAATTTTCAAGTTTGAGAGTGAATCAAAATATCACATTTGTTCATTATACATACAAGATAATACAATAATGACCATGGAAAGTGTAAAATAACATTATAAAAAAGGACAATATAATAAACATATTTACAATAATAAAATTATAACAGAAATAGTAAACCAAGTAATGTTAAATATTTATGATAGGAAAATGAAAATACTTGAAGCAATTATGAATTTTAAAGAGCTTATTGTACATGACATTAATATTGAAAATTTCAAGATTTATGGAACAAACTCATGTTTTGAGAAAAGAACTTCTGTTGTGGCTGAAAATGAAATTTCTTAACAAAGGGATTATGTTTACTGAGTTTTCCATATCATCCTTCCCTTCCTAAGGAACAAACTTTCAAACCATTCTCCACATTTAGTGATAAGATTTATAATATAATCTTCATTTAGATATTAGATATTATATTTGTAAAATTGGAAAATACAACTAAAAAGAAAAATCTTAAAATATCCATCAAAGACAATCACTAGAAGGGGATGGAAGGAAAGAAGGGAATTAAAGACAAAAGAAAGGGAAAAAAAAATCCTCTTTGGTATCTTAAAAGAAAATGTGACAAATGATATACCTTTGGACCACTTTTGAATAACAATTCATTTCATATATACACATCTGTTTTGTAACCAAGCCAGCAGATATTATCGTTTCTTTTCAAAAGTATCGTACATAAAAACATGTGAGAGATAATTGTTAAAAACATCGTCGTTTGTTTGATATATCCAACTATATATAATAAAATTTCTTATAATCGTAATGGTCAATTTTATTGTCGGATTCATTATAATGAGCCTGAATTGTAAATATGATTAGATTGATTTAGATCGTGTTTACATTTGTTACATTACTCTATCTTTATCCTTATTGTTATTGTTATTTATTGAATGGAAAAACTGATGTGATAACGTAATAAAAGCAATTTAGGCCACTGATTTCAAAGTTGGAAATGAGTTCTATATTTTTGTTGTCTATGTAATATCACATCTTTGTGTACAATTCATTAGGCTACGTGACATTTACATAAAGTATATAGCACAAATATGACATTTCATTGAAAACAAATTGTGTATATAGAACACAAGATAAATAATTGTATATGCAACATGAAAATTGGTAAAATATTAATAAAAATAAAAAGTTCAACTTGCATTTGAATTTCTAACCAAAATTTTAGAATGAAATCTTGTTTTTTTTTTTTAGTTTTTAAAATTGGACTAAAATGTAGATAACAAAAACAAATAGAAAAGCTAAGTAGTTTAATTTTCATAAAGTAAAATATATCAAAATTAATTTGGTCTTTTGTTAATCTTTTTATTTGTTGTTTTTTAAAATCAAGTCTATTTTCTCTTTATTTTTTACCACGAACCATTGGTATATTTCTTAGGTACAATAGTTAATACTAATATAAAGTTCATTTTGACCCATTAAAATATGTTAGATGAAAAAATTATTGATAAGTACATTTAATAAATATAAACTATGTGTATGATATGAAATTAACAAAAAGTCTACATTTTTATATATTTTAATGATATCAGAGGTGAATTAATATTTTCATAACATCATAAAAAATCATTTAAAAAACACTTTTTGTCCATATATTTTCATAAAAATAACGATTTTATCCGTAAACTTTAGTCATTAATCTTTTAGTCCATATACTTTCAATTTTATAACAATTTAACCTCTTAAACTTTAGTAAATAACAATTTAGTCATAATACTTTTAAATTCGTAGCAATTTACTTTAATATAATGTAATAGTTTATCGATATACTTAGGAAAGAAAAATCATATCAAAGTTTAACATTAATTTCTACCACCTTAGTAGGAATTAAGTGGTTACCAACTTTAAAGTATAAAGAATTTTGAATTGTTACTTTAACTAAAATACTGTAAAATGAAAATTATGTAAACTAAATCATTATAAATTAATGTTTTAAAATACTAAATGGATGCTTTTATAAATATTCAAGGACTAAAAAGTGATTTCTCTTAACTTTGTTTAAAATATAATAATAATAATAACAATAACAATAATATATATAAATAAATAAATAGATGGGTATAATTTTTTTTATTTTCTAATTTCTCTAAAAATATCTATTAAAAAAGTCATTTTCATGAAAGTGAAAAATTTTAACCGGTAAGTTTTCAGAAAAGAAAAAAAATGATTACATGTAATAAAATAAATTAAATATTTATAAAATATAGTAAAAACTTTAAATTAAATATATAAATTTTAAAAAGTAAAAAAAAAAATAGAAAAACAGACTTGTGGGACAATATAAACTGTGTGTAATAAAATATAAAGTTTTAGGCGGTGTTTGGGACAAAGAATGAGTTATTGTAGTCCTAAATTATTATAGTTTGTGTTTGAGACGTAGATTATTTTAGTTTAAATTATAATAGTATGTGTTTGATGCGTAGATTATTTTAGTTTGATAAGGAAAAATAGTACACAGTAACAAAGAATAAAAAAGTATAAAATAGTAAAAACGATAGCAAATAATAAATATTGTAACAAATTAGGAGTGGTGCAATAGTATTTACTCTAATTAATTGATGAGTTTTAAATTGTATTTATGATAGCAATAGGAGTTCTTAGTATATTTTTTTGTTTGTTATGAAATGAAGTATAAAATTTTGTTTATTCCAAGGTAGTACAGCTGGGTGACAAATACATTTTATGTGTTAGTCCTCACTTATTAATACATCACATCACATCTTCTTTCTCTTTTTTCTCCTTTTATCTCTTTCTCTCCTTCTTTCCCATTCATAGTATTCAACTCAATCAATCAATCATAATAACAACAACATATTAATAATTCTCCTTTGTTTTATTTTAATTATTCAACTCAAATCATTTATTTATATTTTAATTGTTCACAAAAGATTATATATATATATATATATACACACACGTGGAAAGTAATCATTTATATCAACTCCATCTTCACTTCCATAATATGACATAATAAAAGAGATAAAATATATAATAAGATAGAAGATATTGTATAATATATGGGAAGAAATACATACAATTGGCTACACACTTGCACCATACCTAATTATCTAATGATCTTTTCATTGCCCATCTCATACCTAAAAAGAAAAAAAACAAAAACTCATTAATGTATTAACCAACACACACTATATTTCTTCTTCACCTTCTTCTCCACCCATTCCATTTGCATGATCTCTCATTAAATTCATTTATCTAAACTATAATATGCATAACATATATAAAAATGTAACCAAACCCAAAAATAATTATTCTAATTTCTCTAATAAAATAAGAAAAATCCAAAACGCGCGATGATTTTTTCATATATCCCTATGATAATTTATATATTCTTTACCATTTATTAATCTCGGACCATCTTGATTCCACTAAGATTCGAGATCTAATAACTGATTAAAGCAGAATTCTTTCAATTCCAAAGTATCTTGGGGCATGGTATATACTTGAGATCATATATCAAAATTTACAGATCGTTCTATATGATCATGTGTCGTGTCGTGTGGCTAATTTATCGCATGTTGATTGAAGTCATTTTGATATTTTTGTGTTGAGGTGGAATAAGTATCAAACTTCCATCCTTATCTTTGTAGGGTAAAGAGGGTCAGAGTCCACATTGGTGTTGAAGTATTTCACCATCATCATTACAAATTACAACCGTGAGAAACGTGCCACATAATTCAGAAATAATTCACTACTCTTTTTCTTCTTTTATAAATATAAGCACATCCTGTAATTTGGCATATAACGCAAAGAAGTTAAATATCTTATCATCATCAATGGCGATTTCAACGTCTTCTTCCATTCTTTTTCCGTTTTCAACTAAGTCACAGCTTCCTCTTAACCATACCCTTTTCTCCATTAGTCCTTCTGCTTCAGATTCTCATTCTTCTTGGAAATGGAGAACTCAACTTCTTCTTCATCAACCAGCTTTGCCAATCTCTAAAAGAACCAGAAAAAATGTAGTGTCTGCTATATCCACTGACTCGGAAGTATCGACTCGGTCCGGTGAGACGGAGAATGAGACTGAGTTGGCCAAGAAGTGGAGAGAGATCCATGGAAGTGGTGATTGGGCCAACTTGCTTGACCCGATGAACCCTATTCTTCGATCTGAGTTAATAAGGTACGATATGTCTAGAATGACATCCTAAAGGTTTCATAATTATTGTTACTTTTTAAATCTTGTTTGAGTATTTGATTTTTGAAAGTACTGATGACTAAAGAAAGAAATAGAAAGTAATATTTAGAAACAATTAATTTTCAAACAACCATCTAAACAAATTGGTTAACAAATCAAAGGCTTCAGTGCTTAGATTCAAGTTTTTGCAATTTGTGTTTTTTTTTTCTTCTAATTTCTTAATGTTGTTCATCAATTCTAAGTAAAGTACATTTTAATTTTTAGTCAAATTTCAATGTAGTTTTAAAATCAAACTACTATTTCTAATTTTGAAAGAGAAAAAAAGTTGTGTTTTTAAATTTAATTTTTTAATAACAAAAAGCTAAAAGTCATAAATATCTCTCTCTTCCCTCTAAAATTGGCATTGCATTAATCAATGGGTTTTGGAACAATGAGGAAGGAGAAATGGAAACGAAGAAGGTACAATAATAATTAACAATGGTACAGACCTTGAATTATTGAGATGTTAAATTATTTTGGTATTCAATAAAAGAGTTATTTATTGTCATTTGGGTGAAAATATTTATGAATATATGGCAAAGTTTAAGAGTTTATCAATGACAAATGTTATATAAACAAGAAATTTTGTTATATTTAATAATCACACGTGCCCTCAAATGTATTGCTCCATTAAAAATGACGTGGTTTTAACTTCAATGAACAACACTTAGAAATTAACTAAGATGCAACATTTATCACAAAATTTATACACAAAAAAAATGTCCTCCAACTTTATAATTTAAGTAAAAGTACTCTCAAATTTTTAAAAAATAAAAGTAGAAGGATATTAGTAGTTTTTGTTTATATACAAATGGTATGGGTTTATTTGATTGTAATTTTTCTAGTTTAAGGATACTCTTGAATCTTATAAAGATTGAGGTACTTACCTTATGTCACTCAAAACACCAACAAATTTTAAACAAATTTTAATAAAAGGTAAAAATACTTTTGAACTTAGAACCAAAAAAATTAAAGGGTAAAGAAAATAAGAAAAAAACAATAATAGTTGAGATGTCTCTCTCACAATAATGAATGAATAAACGTTATCATTAAAAAAATTTATGGCTCAAGATATCGTACGTAAATTATTGTGGTGAAGGGTTTGTGTCATGACCCCCAACTTCGTCCCCTTCCACTTATTATTCATATGATCCTTATACTTTCTATTATTATTTCTTATATTCTCTATTAATTTCTCTTCCTAATATTCCACTTTTTATTTGGAATAATTTGATTCAATGGTTGTTCATTTTGTCGATAGACCGTAACATTTTATTATATTTTTTTTATTTGACTATATTTAATAATTGTTATAATATTTTATTTAGAAGTTAACTATTACATTGACTATATTTCAGGTATAAACAATGCTAATTTTTTTTTAAAAAAATATTAAAATTTAGATCTATCTCTTAACCAAGTTTATATCCATGATAGACTATATTATCCTAATAGAAGTATATCATAGATTTTTTTTATACGTGGTAAGTGTTCTACATTTAATTATTAGTCATAGGCAGTCATATGACTTAATTTGATTTTTATTGGAGTAATTAGTGTCTGATATGTGGATGGGGGGGTTTATGTAGGTATGGGGAAATGACCCAAGCATGCTATGATTCATTTGTATATGATCCATATTCAAAGTATTGTGGTACCTCAAGATACCCATTGGAAAGCTTCTTCCAAAGCCTAGGACTGGAAAGCGAAGGCTACCAAGTGACTCGCTTCCTTTATGCCACCGGCAACACCCAAATGCCTAATTTATTCATCAAACCTCGTTTCCCCAAGCTTTGGAGCACGCGTGCCAATTGGATAGGCTATGTGGCAGTTTCCGACGAAGAAACCTCGAAGCGTTTGGGAAGACGTGACATTCTTATTGCGTGGAGAGGGACAGTGACAAGGTTGGAGTGGGTGGCAGATATGACAAACATTTTGAATCCTATTTCTTCAAGAAAAATTCAATGTCCTGATCCGTCTGTGAAGGTGGAATTTGGGTTTCTAGATTTGTATACTGACAAGGACGAAGAGTGTGAATTTTGTAAGTACTCTGCTAGAGAACAAATATTGGCAGAGATGAAACGATTGTTGGAGAAGTATAAGGAGGAGGAAGTGAGCATCACAATCACTGGTCACAGCCTGGGTAGTGCTTTGGCTACATTAAGTGCTTATGATATTGCTGAAACGGGGTTGAACAAGACATCAGCAGGTCGCGATGTACATATTTCTGTTTTCTCCTTCGGAGGTCCTCGAGTGGGAAACATGCGGTTTAGTGAACGAATGAATGATCTGGGCGTAAAGGTATTCTTTTTCTCTCTTTTTTTTAAATTTATTATTGTTCTTTTCTTTTAAGTTATACTTAAAGAAAATAATTGAAATCAAATTAATTAAATAATAGCGATGTCACATATCCTTTAAAGTAAGAATGAAAGAAGAAACCTAAAAAAAACTTACCAAACTAACATAAAACCTGATCGACACTATATACACACTTCCATACAAGTTTAATTAGCTCAATTGACATCAACAGAGATCTAGAAATAAAAATGTAAACAATGGACCTTAAAAATAAATTTTAGAAGAGATTGAATGACATAGTTTTACAACTAAGTTAATTGAACATAAAGTTAAGGATAACTCAAACCTATACTAAATTTGTCAGTGTTGATATTGATATATGTTGAGGACTAAAAGATTCATGGCCAAATCCTCCACTTTGAGTTTATTCTAAAACCAAATTAACACTCGTCAATTTTAATTAACAATTATTAAATATGTGTTTAAAATTCAAAGTTTTAAATACAGCTACATGTATACAGAGAGGTTTGGAAACTTAATTAGTTTTTTAAAATTGTTTATTATATTTGGATGAGTTCTTTTTAATATAATATTAATTATAGTTAATGTAAGCTCACTTTATATATATAATGAGTTCTAAGACATGAATAAATTCACAATTTCTTTTTTGAAAATAATGAGTTCTAAGACGTAAATAAATTCACAATTTTTTTTTTTGAAAAAATAAACAGGTATTGAGAGTAGTGAATATTCATGATATAGTACCAAAATCACCTGGACTTTTCTTAAATGAGAAACTACCGCCATGGCTATTGAAGATGACGACATGGCTTCCATGGAGTTACGTACATGTTGGTGTTGAGCTAGAATTGGATCACTTGGAATCACCATATCTAAGACGTTCTACTGATGCCGGTTGTTCACATAATTTGGAGGCGCATTTACATCTACTTGATGGGTAACAAAAAAAAAAAAACTTATTCTCAAACTAAAACAAGACTTGTTTGATATAACTTTTTCAAACAATCATTATTCCAAACAAGTATTTTGTTATAACCTCTATATGTATCATACCATTTAAGTTTAAATTTTAATTCAAATGCAGATATCAAGGAAAGGGTATGAAATTTGAGCTAGCAATTGGGAGAGATCCAGCATTGGTGAACAAATCATGTGATTTCTTAGAAGATAAGTATATGGTTCCACCAATGTGGAGACAAGATGAGAATAAAGGCATGATTTATGTTGATGGTCGTTGGGTGTTTGCTGATAGATCAGATATTGATGGCCACCCGGAAGATACACACTATCATCTCAAAGAAATAGGGTTGTTTTCCGAGAAGGAATGAAATATTTATACGTTGATAAAATAATTCTATGTTGATATTGATGAGATGTTCTTGAAAAACTTGAAAAACTTTTAAAAACCTGCCGTTTATGCATGTACTTTTTTTTCTAAATTTTTAAGTGTTCTTCTTCAATTTAGTTCCTTTTGTATATTTCAAAAGTTTCAATTTAGTCACTCACGATACTACATTTTCGTAGTGGTACGGATATTAAATTTGACGATCATAGAAGGTGGTGGGAGAAAAATTAGGTATGAGAAAATTAAAAAGTGGAAAGTTATAGAATTTAAAAGTAAATTTAGATTAGGAAATTATAAATTTTTACTCTTAGCAAGCCTAATTAATTATTTCTATAAGTTTTTACCAAATCACCACTAATTGTGTTATTGTGTGTTCGTAATGTCTTTTTGGGAAAAGAAAAAGACTTTTTTTTCTTATTATTATTAGTAAATTTGGGGAAGAAATTTAATAAAACTAATAAAGAACAACACATGCTATAATATATGCGAGTGAAATGCTAAAATATAGTATATAATGTTTTCACCATCCAAGGTAACTTTTGTGATTGTGTTCATCGCATATGTTGAAGGGGTTTGTGATTTCGAGAAGATTACTAGAAGCTATTCAAGGAAGTCTATCCAAGTTTGTAATTCTCTCTCTTTTTCACTTCAAAAGTGTGCTTTTTTTGTATGGCTATTGTGTTTTTCCTCTTTCTTGTGTCGTACATCGCTACGAGAAATCAGATCAATCGCAATGTTAGAGATGATGTCGACGAAAGGGCGTTGATCACCTATTGTCAATGTGCACAACAACACGTCGCAGAAAGAGTTGTTCCGCGACGTTGAAGAACTTCATATCGTGGAAAGTGTAAACTTAAGTTTAATAATTCAACTTTCCGCGATGTCTCTCTGTCATATACGTCGCAAAAAGTTGAATATTGAATTTATTATTTCAACTTTTCGCGATGTGTGTTAGAACGACGTCGCAAAAACTCTAAACGTGTCGTTTCAAATTCAGCTTTTCGTGACGTATGTCAGAGAGATGTCGCAGAAAGTTGAATATTGAGTTTATTATTTCAACTTTCTACGACGTCGTCAGATAGATGTCACAGAAGGTTGAATTTGAAACGACACATTTTAACTTTTCGCGACATGTGTCTGGTGGCACAATCAAAATAAGTGAAATTCGTCACTACCTATACAAACAAGATTCAACTTTTTTTTTTTTTTTATGGCTCAATCGAACTACAAAGTTAAATGTGCTTAGCTTAAAGCAATCCTAATATTGGTTAATCTCCTAATACTTTTTTTAGGAGGCCATGAAAGTGAGGTCAAAGTATGCTGAAAAGACTCGTGTTAGTTTGTAGACAAAATTATTACTTAATAAAGCAGTATACAAGTCAACAATTGTACTTATAGAAAAACTTTTGGTTAATAACAAAATATATGACAAATGGTGCAATAAGTAAAGGTAGTAGGAACACAACACATTGTTAACCCAGTTCGATGACACAACATTTACAGACCCAAGATTTGAGATTTTATTTATTTGGGATATGAACCATAATTATATTATTATGATTAGAAGTAAAAATCAGAATGAAAAACATATTCTTCATCCGGTACTTGAGTGATTCTATCTTACTATAAGTAAATCAATCACTATTATATTTCAAATATAAATCTCCCCCTTAGTCTCATGTATCTCTTCAATCAGCGAATTAAGGTGTTATCGGTGTAGATCTTCTCTTAATCAAATTTCTCATCCACTAATTGATTAAGGTTAAGTGTTTCTTCATCATAGTGATGCTTGATCTTCTTGCTTGAGTCGAAAGGTTTTTCTTCGAAAAAAATAAAATAATAACAATAACAACTAATTCCAAGCAATTTGAATCATTTAATTATTTATTCAATTTTTTCACAAGGATAAAAATTGTCCTTCAATTTTTCGTGCACCCACGAGAATGTCAATGAACACAAAATATATAGGAACACATGATACTGCTATATTCCTGGAAACAAGCTGGGAAATAAAATCTTGAACCATCGAATCGTTCTTTAAAAGATAATATCATAGGATAAACCTTTTGATTAAAAGAATATAATTTATAGAACAAACGGACTGTGTCACAAAATAAAAAAACTAATGGAATTTACCATTTTAAAAAATATTATGGGTTTGCATCATCTTTCCTTCTCTCTGCAATTTTTTTTCTTTTTCTCTTTTGCGATATTTTTTCTTTTTATTGTCTTTTCCTCTTCTTCTGCAATTTTTAAAATATTTTTATTTGCTCTTCATTGCGTATTCTTTCTTCTGCAATTTTTGTTTTTCTTCCCATCATCTTTTTCTCTTCTTCAGTAATTTTTTTCTTTTCATTTCCAACGTCTTTTTCTTTCTTCAGTAATTTTTTTTTCAAACTATTATTTGATTTTTTAAGAGGTGGCGACCATTCATCTCTCGTTCTTCTTTTCTCTTCCTTCTTCTAGATCTGTAAATGACAGATCTATTTACAGATCTGGAATAGGGTTTTTATAAGGAAACTCTCGACGCACCATGAAAACATCGAGAGTTTTCATCCATTTTCGACGCCATTAGTAACACGTTGGGAATAGTCACACAACTCTCGACGTGCACATGCATGGCATCGGACAAGACACAATAATTAATTAAATGTTTTCTTTTTTCCAACGCTGGCCTTGCACGTGGACATCAAGAGTTATTGTGGTTATTAATGATGTGTTACTAATGGCGCGAGAATGCCCTCACAACTCGCGACATTTTACATGCAGCGTCAGCGAAGAGTAAGGCAATCGACGCTCACCTTACGACGTCGAAGGAGACTCTATCTCTCAATGCCTCGTATCCCAACGCTCTAGAAAAGTGTTGAGATATTCCTATTTTCTTGTAGTGCATGACCCTTCCTTAGACAAATAATTTATAAATTCATTTCTCTAAAATTACTCATTTAATCTGTATAATATTATTCTTTATTTTTTTCAAACTAGATTACATAATTACTAGAAGTCAAAATGCATTTAGTATAATGCTACCAACCCATGTACTCTGATCTCCATAAAAGTCGAAAGTTCAAACGTTCATCTCGATAGTTATACTAAAAAAATGGCTAAAAGTGTGATATGTTAAAAAGGGATAAAGTCGAGGTCCGTGTTGAACTTCACTATCATCTTCAATATAAAGTGTGATAAACGTGCCATGAAAAGAAGTATTAGAGGTAATAATAAATAATAAGAATTGATTTAGTACTCTCTTCCTTTTATAAATAAGCCACCATCCTTTAGTCTACGCACACACACATTATGTTATCATCAATGGCTATTCCATTATTGTCTTCTACCATTGTTTTTCCATTTTCAACTAAGTCTCAGCTTCCTCTAAACCAAACCCTTTTCTCCATTAATGCTTCTTCTTCCAATTCTCATTGTTCTTGGAAATGGAGAACTCAACTTCTTCTTCATCAACCATCTTTGCCGATATCTACAAGAAGTAGAAAAAATGTATTACCAGCCCTATCCGATGATGATTCAGAAGTATCAACTCAGTCCAGTGAGACAGAGAATGAGACTGAGTTGGCCAAAAAGTGGAGAGAGATCCATGGAAGTGGTGATTGGGCCGACTTGCTTGACCCGATGAACCCTATTCTTCGATCAGAGTTAATCAGGTATGATATGGGTGGAATGACTTTATAAAGGCCTTATCATTTTTTTAACATTTTTTTCAGTAAATATTAGAATTATTTGATTTGATTTTTGAAAATATCGGTACAAAAATATGATAACAAAAGTAAGTATTTATAAGCTTGTATTTTTAAAAAAGTTGGTTGACAAACATAATTAATCCTTAATTTTTAGATTTTGGTTTTTGAAAAAACAAATGCGTTTTTCCTCAAGTTTCTTTATATTCTTTCTTATCTATTCTAAGAAAACTACAGTTTGAAGTTTCTTGCGTTTAAAATTAAACACTTTGAGATAGCAGGCAACATAAACAAAGTTATGTTTTTAAATTGAAAATTTATTTTAAATGATAAAATTATTAAAAATATTTACTATCAATAATAAAATTTTAAATCTATATATATCACTAGCTAGCTCATAAACTGTAAAAGGTCTTGATAGATATCTATTAATGTTTATGGCTAACGATATAAATATCTATCTGGATCTATTATAAGATAATTAGAAATAAATAGAAAAAAGAGATATTTTTAAAAATAACAAAATAAATTAAAATATTTACAAGTTATAACAAAATTTTGGATTCTATGACAGACTTTTATCATTATCTATCAATACCGCTGATAGAAGCATATCAGTGACTATCAATGTCTGAAAGTTATCAAGTAAGGTTTAGGTGAGATTAAAAAGAATGGATTTGAGTGTTATGTCATTTTATTTAGTTATTTTGGAAGTATATGAGTACTAAAAAAAGGTTATTAATTAAATATCTCAAGGTTACGTTTGCCTTCCCCTTTCTTTCCCTCTTCTTCCCAAAATGGCTTTGCATTATCACATGTTTTTGAGATAAAGGAGGAAGGAGAAATGGAAAAGATGGTACAGTAATAACAATTGTAAAAAGGTTTAATTATTTAGGTTCCCAAAAATTTGGACTAACCTTATGTTTATACCAAAACCTAATAAAAATAAATGTAATCGTAATCGAATTTTATCAATAGTTTAGTTCTAATGAGTTTGAATTGTAAATATAATTGGATTGATTTTGATCGTAATTACTTAAAATTAAGAATTTTGTCATTTACCCTATAACGATAACGATACGACGTAATTTTCATGCACAGTTTTTTCATTGGTTAATTGTCTTTCCCTATCATTTTGCAACAATCCTTTTTCTTGTTTAAAACAAGATGAAGACGTAGTTTTAACAGTAGATGAATTTGTGGGCAGTGGCGGATGACTACATAAAGTAAGACTTGAACTCTGGTTGAGAAGGGGGCTGATAAGCATAGTTACCACTAAACTGACTACAAATATTAAGTATTAATTGGTTTTGTTTATACATATTATATAAAGACAATAAAGTTGAGGGGAGGCTCGAGCCCCCCTGGACCTATACTAAATCCGTCAGTGTTTGTGGGCATATAGATGGTTTCAATTATGCACTTCCTCTTTTCAAAACACTTATAAAATCAATAAGTCTCTTTTAAAAGAATAATAATAGGTGTACATCTTGAATTACACTCGTTGTTATGCATTCTATTCTAGTATTCGATCACAAGCTGTCATGTGAGTTTTCTTTTCAAAATCCTTTTAGTACATTTTTTTCAATAATTGAAAGGTGTGCATGGAAAAAGACATACGGTATGAGTTGCATCAAAGCATTGCTTCATTTGAAATAGCACGATACAAAACGGATTGCACGACCATAACTTATAAAAAAATTCTCTTAGTCTTTGTGTTTAGTGTAAAAGATATCTTTGAACTTTTAAAAGTCTGAAAAAATATAATGCATTTGAAATTCATGTCGAAAATACCATTGAATCCTATATATGTACTTTTGAAACTTAAGAGGAAACACCAACTGTTTCAACCCAAAATAACAATATTCAACAAGATTATTTTTGTTAAAGAACTAATTTAAAAAATTTTAAGAACATATTTTAAAACTTTTGGAATAATTTGACACAATTTTCTTCTTTTATGTTGAGTGCATTTGGTGATTTAAAAAGAATATTATTATTGGATAGATGAGACCATGGAGAGTTAGGGTGAAGATCTAAAATTAAGAAAGAGTTTTATATGGTAAGAATCTATAAATACAAATTTTGAAAACGATTGGATTAATTAATGAAAGTAAAGTTATATTTCATATTTCTAGTTATGAACTGTTTATCACCAAAATTCATAAAATGAATTATAATTTAAACAATTATTTTAAGTATGTAGGTATACACTAATTATTAGGTTGACCATATACTACTATTAATTAGTTTAATTTATATATGAACATGGTTTATGTTAAAAAGTTTTGTATAATTACTATTTTGTAACATTATTCACTTATAATTACATAATACACAGTTTAATTTAAAAAAATGAAAAAGTAAGTTTAAATAGCTATACTGTATTTTTAAACACTTATATCTCTAGCTATTAAATATAATCTTGCATTATATTAAAATTTAAAATTTAAATTTTGGATACAATTGAAAATACAAAAGTATTTCTTCAATTTTTTTTTTGCATTATTTAGATTAAATCTAAAAATAATTTTCCAAAACATAATTTATACTATCCACCAAACTATATTTCTTTAATTCAGCCCCTATCGTTTTGAGAGAGAAAAATTAAATTTTAGTTGGTTTAATAAATGATCAATTGCAAACATACCAATTAGGTCTAAAATATTAATAGATGTAATAACGTAAATATAACTAAATTTAGATTTATCTCTCAAACGTATATTCTACAAGTGATAGGGTAGTCCTGTATGATTGATATATCTCTTACATATATTTTTTTTAAAAGTAATGTTGTATGTACTTAATCATTATTAATCATATCTAAATAAATAGATTTTCAAAAATAATATTTATATAACTTGATAAAATCTTCCTAAACAGTGTTTAATGATGGGGATTTTGTAGGTATGGGGAAATGGCTCAAGCATGTTACGATTCATTTGTGTATGATCCATATTCAAAGTATTGTGGTACCTCAAGATACCCATTGGAAAGCTTCTTCCAAAGCCTAGGAATGGAAAACGAAGGCTACCAAGTGACTCGCTTCCTTTACGCCACCGGCAATATCCAAATGCCTAATGTATTCATCAAACCTCGTTTCCCCGAGCTTTGGAGTAAGCATGCCAATTGGATAGGGTATGTGTGTTCATGAAAGCAAAAAAAGAAAGAAAAAAACTATTCACCTTTTAAATCTTTAAACTCGACATTTAATTTACGACTACTCTTGTGTCTCTTTCTTTGTTTTTCGTGGGTTTAGGTATGTAGCCGTTTCCGACGATGAGACGTCGAAGCGTTTAGGGAGACGTGATATTGTTGTTGCATGGAGAGGGACAGTGACAAAGTTGGAGTGGGTGGAAGATTTGACAGATTATTTAACTCCTATTTCGGCGAAAAATATTAGATGCCATGATCCAAGAGTGATGGTGGAATCTGGGTTTTTGGATTTGTATACTGACAAGGAAGATGGGTGCGAATTTTGTAAATTCTCTGCTAGAGAACAAATATTGGCAGAGATGAAACGATTGTTGGAGAAGTTTGATGGGGAAGAAATGAGCATCACAATCACTGGTCATAGTCTTGGTAGCGCTTTGGCAATGATAAGTGCTTATGATATTGCAGAAATGGGGTTGAACAAGACATCAGATGGTGGCAATGCACATGTTTCCGTTTTCTCCTTTGCAGGTCCTCGAGTGGGAAACGTTCAATTTAGGGAAAGATTGAATAATCTAGGCGTAAAGGTAATTAATAATCTTTTTCTTCCTTTTAATTTTAAGTTATACTTGAGAGAATTAAATAACTTAAATCCAATTAATTAAATAGTGATTGTGAAAGTGAAATGTCCTTTTGAAGTAGGGATAAACAGAGACAGACCAAAAAAGACTTACCCAGCCCGATCAAAACCAATCAATCGATCGGGTTGCTCAATTCACACTATGTACATCTTCTCAAAATTGATTTTCTCCCATCAATGTTACAAAACAACCTTCAAAAGCCAATTACCACTATTCTTCATAAGTTGGTTTATGAGGTCTATTTGAGTTGATGTTAACCAATTGATATCGATGCGCCCCCAATTTGATTTAACATTACATGTTAGCCAAAATAGTAAAAGTATCATATGGACCTAAAGTTAAAAAAACTATGTATTAGAAGAGAATCAATTACCACTAAGCTATCTATCAATATTAAACATTAATTAGTTTTCTTTATATGTATTATATAAAAACGATAAAATTGAAGGAGCTCCATTAAAACCGTTAGTCACCTAAAAGTTAAATAAAGGACACGTATATAATGTATCACCCTTTACATGCCCTTCTTTTTAGTCTCCTATACACTTCCTTGTACCATGTCAAGCCAAAACAACTTAGGTAGTTTATGAAAGTTTTAATAACAAAGATGAAATATATAATCAAAGTTTCAAAGTTTAAAGACAACGGCAAAGATTTAGGAGCTAAAATAATTTTTTTAAAAAAAAACTTTATTCAATCCAACAAATTCTTATTATTATTTTTTTAACAAACAGGTATTAAGAGTGGTGAATATTCATGATGTAGTACCAAAATCACCTGGGTTTTTCTTCAATGAGAACCTACCATCATGGGTATTGAAGATGATCGAACGACTTCCATTTACTTATGTACATGTTGGTGTTCTGCTTCAATTGGATCACTTGGATTCACCATATCTAAGACGTTCTACCAGTCCTGGTTGTTCACATAATTTGGAGGCTTATTTACATCTACTCGATGGGTAAACGAAAAAAGTCTTATTCTCAAACTAAAACAATATCAATTTAAGACATATTTAGAAGAACTTTTTAACCGACATTATTTCAAACAAACCTTTCACTCTAATCCCTTTATGTCTTATGAGTTTAAACTTGGTTTCAATTCAAATGCAGATATCAAGGAAAGGGTATGAAATTTGAGCGTGCAGTTGGGAGAGATCCAGCGTTGGTGAACAAATCATGTGATTTCTTAGAAGATAAATATGTGGTTCCACCAATGTGGAGACAAGATCAGAATAAGGGCATGATTTATGTTGATGGTCGTTGGGTGTTTGCTGATAGATCAGATATTGATGGCCACCCTAAAGATACACACCATCATCTTAAGAAAATAGGATTGTTTTCCAATAAAGATTAAAATATGTATGTTGATAAAATAATTCAATCTTTCGATTTAAAGAAATGTTGATATATATAGTAACAAGATTAAGTTGAAAAGGAATAAAGATGTAAATCAAGAAACTTTTAATACTTAAGAAAGCTTAAGGTTTGAACGTATACACCACGTAAAAGTGTTCTGTGAATTTATTAGAAATACTTGAACGGTCTCTTACTTTTATTTGTTTGAAAATAGTTTCAATAATTTGATTTTGAATTCATTAAAATGTATGCTTGGAATGTGTTGCATGAATAAAGTGAAAATGATTAATTGAATGGGTTGTAGGTAAAGAGAAAGATGGAGTAAAAGGGATGGGGAAGCCTGAGTGATGAATGTCTGTTGACAATTTTGTTTTGTAGGGAGGGAAAAGTGGCACGTGCGAACTGACACCCTCCCTTCATATTTTTTTGCCACCTCATTTCCCAAACTACCCCTCAATGTTGCCGTTGAGCCGCGACATGACATTATCGCTTCCTTTCTCAAAGTCTTTACGGAAATTTGAAGGAAGCAATGCTTTTACTTTATGACAAGTTCTTATGTTTGTTTTTATTATGAGAATGAAATCAAATGTGAAAAATTATTGGTGAGTTTTTCTTCACATGTGTTTGTTTAATCCCTAGGTGGGTTGTTTGTGACCTTTGAATTTTGTTGATTTGCTTCTGCCCTTCTTGAGATTAAGGTTTTAACAGAGATGTGTGGAAATTGATCCTCCTTTCCTTTTGATTGTCTTGTTCGACTCGAGTGAGGTTGCCAACTTGATCAATTGGGTTGGTCGTTTTATTTGTAGCTAAGGAGATTGAGGCTTTGGCCTCATATCCAAAGTGAACTCTTCTTTAAAATGTTAATTTTAGTGTAATAATGTTTTCTTTAAATATCTTAGAGTGGACAAGTTTTTTTGTGTGTAGATTTTTAGATGACTCTTTCTTCTAGCTTGAAATAAGTGGTTACTCAAAGACGACTTTTAGTTTGTTGCATTAGTTTTCTTAGAGATGAGAATGTTCTAAATTATTTTTTCTTCCTGTAAAACCCGTGTTAGAACATAAGGAATCTCGAGGCCTGGGTGGCAAACTGAAATGAAGAACAAAAGGGTTCTAGAGTTGAATCTCGAGTAGTCAAGTGTAATCTCGAGACAATTCTGGTGGACCGAGATTTGAAGGAAAGAGAGGAAATTAGTGAGATTTTGGGCAATTTAATAGCCGAGAATTCGACAAAAATTGAAAGAAGAAAAGCAAGACTAAGAAGATCTCGGGCCATCTCAGGGACAAGTCCAGCTAAGATCATTGGTAAAAGAGGAAATTTGAGTTTTGAAGGATCTCGAAACTGTGTCAGTCGAGACTGGGATAGAAAAGGGTTAATTGATAATCTTAGAGTGATCTCAGGCCAATTTCAATCGAGATCATTAAAAAGTTAAGTGTTCAGTGAGTTGAATTCCAGGTGTATAGACATACAAAGACTTGAATTTTGTCAAGTAGGAAGTGTAGACTCAGAAATAAGAGGTGAAAGAGGAATAGAAATTGATGTTAAATGTTAATACAGTGATATAGTGAAGAACGTAGTCTTCCTATTATGTTGGTGTTCTAGTTCACTTACAATTATACAAGATAATAACACGATTTTCTTGGCTAAATAAATTGAGAGATAGATAGAAATGGAAACGTAGCAAAAACATAAAAATATATAGTTTTTAACATGCATGACATTAAAAACTCTTCTTTTAACATGTAAAGAGACACTAGTCGTTCTCATATGAAAAGACTATTCAATTATATAATTAAGTTATAGTTTAAATTTCCTATCTCAAGTGTAAACTTAGATTTAAGCATTGAACACATAAGAACAATGTAAATGAAGTAAAAACATTCAATCAAGGTAAAGAGTTTGTTTAGCCCCATATGCTCATTGATATACAAAATTTAAACTCGTGAAAGAAGAAGTCGATAACAAAACCTACAATAAAAAGGAAGGATAAAAAAATCATTTGTCACATGTCAGTTCTTGTTGTTGCTATAATCTCCATATTCACGAGTTTTGAATATTTTTCATTGTTTTCAAAAGTCTCCTTAAACTCTTGAGAATGTGTATAAATAAAAATATGAGTGTTATTTCGCTTCAAAAGGTCTCTCAAAGTAGGATGAAATAGAATATATATATAGTAAAAGTTATCACAATATTATACTATGGCCAATATTTTAATATCGTCCAACTTTGCCAAATCCTTTCAAGCTCATGTTTTCAATCGACGAAGCCTTAATGTTCTCGGTGATGATCAAATAGCGTCTTGTTGCCTTAATTTTCTTGCGTGCTTAGTATGTTTTAATGTTCAATGCGTGATTTATTTCTTTTGTTTTCTTTATTTAATTTATTTTATATATTTGAATTATTGTCAGTTGATTACTTTTTCAATTAATCTTTTTTAGAATATTTTTATATTTTTAGTCTCCATTGTCATTTTTTATTAAAGGTTATTAGATTAAGGGACCCTAAATGTAACCTAAAATTAAAAATTCACACTCTTCAATTAACTTAAATGAGCTCAAATAATTTGTCAATTTCTTCCAACTACTTCAAGATTATATGGTCTTGAATTTCTATCCCAAAACTATGCCTATAGCTAACCACTTTTTTCTCATTAAGATGGTTATTGTTTTTAATACACTTTGGCTCATTTTATTGACAGCTTGATTCTTTTCCATATATATGTATATATATTGTCTTTTGAACATAGGATTCCACTTCAAATTCTATTACCATACACAAATCAAAGATGCAATATATTCCCCTCTTTACTTTTGACTCATATTACCATATTTATAAAGCTTGCAATGAACTCAACCAACAAATCACATCAAAACTCATTCCATAAAATATTTGAATGATAAAAAAAGAACATATATATATTACCAACTTAAGTATTATTCGACTTGTTAAAACGTACCTCTTTAATTAAAAGATTATAAGTTAAAAACAAGAAAAAAAAATTCAAATCTAACTACAAAATTAAATAGATAAAAAAAGAGAAAAAACTACCATAACTCAACTACAAAATGTTTAAACTAACTAAAATGATGCAAACTAACATAAAATATTTAAACTAACTTGGACCTAAATAAGAAGGGATGGACAAGAAGAAATATTTTATTTAGGAACATAATTAAATTAACGTCTCTGACATTCTATTTTTTGGGATGAAAACTTTATTGAAATATAATCGCTAAACTTTCATAATTAAAAGTTGTGTGAAAGAGTTACCATAAACATAAACATAATAAAATCTTAATACGTGTAAAACGTAACCTAGTTGAATTAACTAAAAATGTATGTTTGAACATTTTATTAGTATATTTTTTTTATCACTAAATGTTTTCTTATTATACTCGGGTTATTTATGAACTTATAGATATTTTACTATAATTGCTAAAACTTTACTTAAAAACTACCTTTACCTTTTATTATTATTTTTTCTGCATAAAATATTATAATTAATATTTTAAAAAATAAATGGCATACATAGATACCTAATCTGTTTTGACGAACCTTCTCAATTCAAAATCACACGTACTAAATTTGAATTCATTTTTAAAAACTTATTTAGACTTTTTCCTTCAAAATAATTAATAAAAGTTAACTAAAAAAACTCATTTCAATCTTTAAAATTTTAAATTCATTCAATTTTGTAGATTGAAAATTATTTTCATCCTCACTTTTATTTTTCTTTAACCAATAAATGATATAATAGGAAATACTCACATTAATATACTACCATGAGTATGCATTAAAGTCTCATAAATCAATGACAAAAGTTTAAATTATGTATGTATAATGTAACAATTATTTTCTAACATAAAAAAACAAAATACATACATTTAAAAAAATATTGGAAGGATGGAAAACAAAGGAAACCTCATAATTTATAAACTAAAGCCAAAAAAGACAAAGTAAAAGAAGAAAAGGAGAGAAGATAGATTTTGTAAAATATATCAATTTAGAATAGAAGGAAATAAAATTTAAATAAAATATTTATTATATTAATTAATTATTGTTTAAAATGTAATAGAATGTGTAAAAAAGAAAAAAAGAAAAAAAGAAAAAAAGAAAAAAGAAAAAAAAAGAAAGTAAATAGTAACGGATAGATTTTAGGGAATAGAAAAGCATATAATAAAAAAAGAAAGAAGAATCCAATCCGTGTTGTCACATGTTTTTTTTTCTTTTTTATTTCACGAAATTCCAACTCATCGAAATCAACGGGAATGGGCAATTGCGTAATTTCAACCCAAATACGCTCCACCTATAAATTCTATTTTTCCCTGAATTCTTTTAAAATAAACGCGCGAAATCCAACCCTTTCTCCCGCGTCTTTCCTCTCTCTCTTTTATCCCTTTAACCCTTCTTTTTACTCTCTCATTCTTCTCTTCCAAATCCCCTCTCCGCCGCCATGGATCGCTTCCACCACCCTCAATCCTCCGCCCCCACCGTCTCCAACTCCGACCTCAAACGCGGCAAGAAGCGTGGTAGCTACAACTGCGGTCGGTGTGGTCTCCCCAAGAAAGGCCACGTCTGTAACCTCAATTCTTCCTCTACCACCACCACCGTCACTGCTATCACTTCTACTCCCACCACCGATTCTACCAATTCCGCTCGCGGTTCTACTATTGACCCAGCCTCTCACTCTCACCTTCGTCGGGCTCTCTCATTTGACGAGGCCGACGATCTCCGTAGCGGCTTTCACTCTGATCTTGACGATATTGAGGAGGCCGAACCGGTGTTTGATTACCCTGATATCGATCCGGACTCCTCTGGATGTTTGCCGGCTACATGTCTTTGGGAGGTTTTGAGGAGGCTTCCGCCGACTGGGATTTTAGCGGCGGCGAGGGTTTGTAAGGGGTGGAGAGAGACGACGAGGAAGATTTGGAGAGCGGCGGAGATGTTGAGATTGAGAGTTCCGCCTAGGGCTCAGGTTGGATTTGTTGGTTCGTTGCTGCAGAAGTGTTCTGGACTTGTGACACTCTCGCTTAGATTGGAAAGGTTAGGGTTTTTGATCGGACGGTTTAGATCTATTGGTTTAGTTGAAGATCTGGTTCTGATGAGTTAATCTGATAATGACTTTAATTGAAATGCGAATAATGAACTGGATCCGGATGCTGTTGAACTAAATGTGACATAAATTAGTTAGATGAAACGATTTGAGCTTTGATCTGTGATGAAATGGGGAAGTGAGGATCCAATCTTTTTATTCCGTGGTAAAAGTTGATGACTGTCTTAAGATGGGGTTGACTTTGTTGTTCTTGTTCAACAATTTCCCCCTAAATTTAGCTTGTAACTACTAGTTAGCTCGCAAAATTCTGTTTATCCTTTAAAAATAAGATACCTATGGAATTCTAGTGATTTACCATAGTTCAAGCTGGAAGGTGTGATTGTTTTAACAGTGAATTTCTTGATGTAGCAGTGACTTGGATTCAATGATGTTGGCTTGCATTGCGTTCTCGTGTCCTAATCTTGAAGTTCTGGAGATCACTAAGTCTCAATTATCGATAAATCGTATCACAGGGTAATTTTATCTGTTGATCTGTGAATATAATTGACCATATAAAATTGTTATGTTGAGAAGAATAATGACAGTCATAACAGAAAATGTGTTCCAATGACTGATGTTTGGCCATTTCATTTCATTTTTAATGCACAGTGGTGAACTTGGTCGATTTGTTGCCGATAAACGCTGTCTTAAGAGTTTTAAGATGGAAGGTTGTTCTAGTTTGGGGAGTTTTTCCCTCTGTTCATCAAGTCTTGGCACACTTTGGCTTTCTGATCTTTGCTCGCTCTCTAAGATGGTTATATCTCGTCTTTTTATCTCTTATAATAATTACCTCTGTTGGAAAAGTAAGTTTGCTCATTCATTTGCTATTTTGACAGGCTTTCAGTTGCCCTAATTTGAAGGAGATTTCATTGGAGTTTTCTCGTCAAGAGAATGATAGCACTGATCTTGTTGCAATGGTTGATGGCATGGGAAGGGGTTGCCCAAGATTACAAAACATACATATTTCATCTTTCCGTCTTTCACATGCTGTAGTACTTGCACTCACAGCTGCACAATTGAGGTTTGTGCTACTAGTACTAATTTAGTATTGCAATGAGCTTGTGCCGAGTAAACTTTCGTTCTTTCTTGAATGTTCAGGGTAGACCCTTTGTTTTCATAAATATTTATTGTACATTTTTCTTTTGTTTTTGCACTGATCAGGGGATTGCGGATGCTTTCACTTGTTCTTGGAGCTGACATCACCGATGCGTCAGTTGCTTCTATTGCTTCAAGCTATCCAAACTTGGAGTTGCTTGATCTTAGCGGGTATATATTTTTTTACTAATCTCACACAGCATTGTACTTTTGAGATTAATCTAGGAAATGCCGAATAGATTGATGCAAGGCGTCAATGTTTGTCAAGGGTCACATGCTTGAATGAATGATATAACCGATCTTGCAATGAATTGCTGGAGAACTTATTATCTCTTTCTTGTTAATGCTTACTTAAAAGTTAAATCTCTATGATTCTGATGCCATAATTAGTATAAAAAGATCATCTGAACCAACCATTTATTTGGATTCCAGGTCTAGCATCAGTGACAGTGGCATAGGAATGATCTGCAATGTTTTCCCAGATTCATTGTCTAGACTCCTCCTTGCCCTCTGTCCTAATATCACTTCAAGTAATCACTCATCTTTATACCCGACTATTGTGTAATTTCTTCTTTGTATTAACTTTTTAGTATGCTGCTCCCGGTTTACAATTACTGATGAAGTTGCATACTCCTCTTCAGGTGGCATACAATTTGCGACGGCTGAATTGCCACTTCTTGAACTCATGGATTGTGGTATGACTATTTGCGACCCTAATGCTACGGATTCTACATCTGATTCTGGTGATCAAAAGTTATCAAAACCACCACCCAATTCTAAGTTTCACCTTATTTACCAAAAGCTGATCATTAAACACAACAACCTGAAAAAGCTGAGTTTATGGGGTTGTTCTGGTTTAGATGTGAGACTCTCTAGCCATTAGCTATCAAATCTATATGCCATTATTTTCTCCATTCTTATTCTGTTCTTCACATTCAGGCACTATATCTTAACTGCCCACAACTAGATGATCTGAACCTGAACTCTTGCAAAAATTTGCATCCAGGTGATTTATTTTTTCTTACCCCTTAACTGAGTCTTCTTGAAACTGTCTATAATCCATATATCTTATGATTGAATATACGCCTTCTCCCAGAGAGATTGCTACTTCAGTGCCCTGGTTTACGAAATGTGCATGCATCAGATTGTGAGGAGTTATTGGTTGGAGCTATTCGAACTCAGGTACACAAATCGATTACTCGACATTAATCTCCTATTGAATTTGAGGATTAGTTATCTGGAAGAGTGGAAACAGGCCATGTCATGATAGATAGCTCAAATAAGGATTTGAATTCTGATGTTAATATGGATTTCTTGTCAATTTCAGCTTAATAAGGCTGCTGCACCAGAGGAGAACCTATTATCATGCAAACGCTTGGCAGATGGCTCCAAACGTATTAGAGTTCCACCTCTTGTTAATTCACTGGTAAGCCAGAACTTGTTATATGTATAGCGGCCTAAACACAAAGGTGATTCTTAAGACACATAATAATATCCATACCTTCACATTCAGCTTAAACTGTGTGCTATTGGTAATCAACAAGTTTAGTAGTATTTTCATAAGCAGTCATGTTGAAAAGCCAAAATGAGTCTAGCTCAATTAGTGTAATGCTAACCTTGAGATCAAAGGTTCAATTCTCCATCTCTTGTAGGTTCAATTCTCCATCCCTCATATTAATCTAATTTCTTTACAAAGAGAAGTCCTATATTCAAATTGATGTGACATAATTTCTTTCTCAATTGATAAATTCACATGTTTGGCTTCATGAATCCAATCAATATCCAAACCGATACACACCAATGATCAAATATACAAACCTCTAGGTTTTGAATTAAGTAGAAATTTAACAGTGATCCCGTTTTCTCTTTTGTGTTGACAGTCATCTGATAATTATACGAAACGAAGAAAGGTCGGAAGCCATCAGTGTAAGATTCTTGTTTCTTAGACAATTCAGAAGTTGTGATTGGCATTTTCTTCTGGGTGTACACGGATTATATTTGAGCACTGTGAATTAGCCAATGAAGGCAAAGTGCATCTGCCAACCCCATTTGGGGTTTTATTAGAGGCAGAGTGCCTCGCCTGTTTAAACATTTCGCTATGTAACATTGCCACTTCCCTAAAACCATATTTTTCATTTTTTTAAGGTTCACAAGTCCATTTTTTTTCAAATAAAGAATAATAATTATTTATAATCATGTTATTTGAGAGATTCCTCATGTTCTAAAAATGAGTTTAGTGCAGGACTTGGAGGATTTATTATCCTAGGTCGCCTTCACTTGGTGATTTCTCCCAATGATTATCGGCCATATTTAGGGCGTGGATTGATTTATTAAGTGTTCAAATGAGTGTCTTTAAGTGCACTACATAAAAAGTTAATCCAACTGAGTCAATATTTAGTCTTGAATAACTTCTTGAGATCGAGAGTTTTCTTTTGACCGAGTTTTTTGAAACTATGATGAACTGATGCATGTAGCAAATCCATTGTGGAAACTAACCACTAACCAATGCATCAATTAAATGGAGAACCAGTGAGTACATTTGAATATGTATCACTTTATAACCTCAACTATAATATAGTTTAAAATGACTAAGGTTGAGTATTGTTATCTGGGAATTGGGTTATTAATTCTTTTATTAACCCTAAACTCAACTATAACAAAGCAATCAAGTATAGAGAATTTTAATTAAGAGATGCTTTAGGGTGTTGATTTGGCTCATTGAATCAATTAACACAACACTTGGATCATGAATTCGTTAATCCGAGGTGGTTACCTTTTCCTCTTCATTACTAATTGCTAAATCTCTTGAAAATGTCAATTAAGGTAAAGATTGATTTCTTCTTATTCTAGAGTTTGTACAATGACTTCATTGTTGGGGGGCCAATATATTTGAGTACTTCTCTATTCCTTTTCATGGATTGCCAAAAAGGTGGGTTGGAGGTTATATGCTTTAAACTTGGACCCTATTTAAATATGCTTTTCAAGTTCAGATATTGGAATTGGGAAGAGAGAAAAAGAGAGTGAAGTTTGGGCATGCTTGAATTTTAAAGGTAAATTCATTTAAATATTTATGATATGATCTAAGGAGTTTTAGGCACACATGTACTCAAACTCATTATTTCTAAAAGCATGGATATTGATAAGTTGGATGTGTTACATTTTGAAAGTTTCTTCCAAAACTTTATATAACAAAATAACCTCTCCAAAATTTCTTCACTATCTAATACCCCTAATGTGTATAGACTATATACCCAATATGCCAAATAACTTAGCTCTTTTTATTGATACATAAGTGAAAAAGCATTCAATAATCAAACTTTGGTTTTTGTCTTGGTTATTAGAGAGATAAAAACAAAACCAAAAATGTATATTGGTACAATAATTTAAAGAATTTCAGATCTAAGGAGATCTAATTTCACTTTTCTCATCTTTTTCATTCTCAATTATTTCAGGAAAAAAAAACAACTTTAACCTAAAAATACATGAATGAATATCTTAGTAGTATTGATAAAAAGTGGCATAAGTCTAGTTGTGTTCATGAGTGATACATTTAACATTTGACTATATTTTATAAATATTTTAATTCATTTTTTTATATTTGAAAATGGATTTAGTAGTTGTTGAGATAATTAGAGAATCTATACTCAATTTATCAAATTTAGTGATAGGAGGGATTTTAAAATATTAATTACAAAATTGTCTTTTACATATAAATTTTTAGTTAGAGATGAAATGGTAAATTGATGTTTTATAGGAAAACTAAAAAATTTACTTTGTTTTTTCAAGATTTTGATAGTTGACCTATTGACATTCTATTTTACTTTCTCAACTCATGTTAGGTGTAATTTTGTTCGGATACAATTTTTTGAGTACCTCAAGTCTAAGTTATTTTGGTATTCATTATGATGTTCTTTTTTGCTTTAATCTTTTTCCTAGTTCTTTCCTTTTCTTTAATACATGAGCATTTTAACGTGAAAATATTTAATTGAGATTTCTGAGAGTTTATTTTCTACCTAAGTTGTATTTAATTATTTAATTCTTTTTAGTTTGTTTTACATTGTCACGAGTCTATTAACATTAATACGTCAATTCTATTTTATTCTACTTAAGCTTCGAGATTTCAATTTGAAAAGTATATTAAATCAAGAAGGGGATATGAAAGATTTGAGTTTTGGAGAGAAAACCAAATTTTAATTTTGATGTTTATTTGATAAATGTGTTGATTATACTTTTGTGTTGACGTCAAATATTTATATATAGAATTAATTAGCAATAGTTTTTGGTTATTTCGTTCAAATATAGAAGTTGCATCGTTATTTCGTTAAGGAGTCAGGAATCGTAATGGTAGAGACAAGTAAGATACGAAAATAGGATTCAATTTATGGGCCAAAAATAGAACAATATGCATGGAGAATTTAGATAAAAAATAGGATTTGAACCTAAAATGTATCACAGGGATTAAAAAATCACATTGTTTATTATAATTGTAACTTGAAGAAGAATAATGTGTATCAATTAAAAGAACAAGAAAATCTTTGAAACACCTTTGGAAGGATTAGTACATGCTCGAGATTATTTTCTTATTCGTCTTTCATGGATGGTTAAAATCAAACTAACGAGTATTTGGATTGTTCTCTCGATTGAAAGTCAATACAAAAAAAAAGAAAAAAAAATTCAATGTATATATGTGTATACATTTGATGAAGAAGATTGATGTCAATCCATAATAGACCACCTGGATCAGAGCATGAAAAACTTCTTGTTGATCTTCGACATCAAGCTGAGATACAAAGAAGAGCTATGTGATTTATTTATTACGATGGCACGCTTTATCGACACTCATATGAAGGTCTTCTTCTACAGTGCCTAGGAAAAGAAGAATCAACAAAGGCTTTAGAAGAATCACATTCAGGTATTTGTGGTGCTCACCCATTTGAACCAAAACTCCAACATGAATTGAAAAGAATGGGTTGCTATTGGTCCACTGTGACATACAAAACTATACTATAAATCAAAATTTAAATTTTTTTTTATATTTTAAACAATAAAATGAATTTGATCCCAAATCATTAAATAGAAAAGAGTTCGAACTTTTAAAATGATGAAATTATTGAAAAATAATGACGATCCATGATTAACTTCAATCAAAACTTATAAAGAAAAATGAAAAAAAAAAAAAAAGTCACACATACAAGGACACTTGAAAGACGGACACACGCGACACACATAATTAATCGTTCACGAACGCACATAGTCACAATCCACATGTGGATGAGAGACAAAAGGAGGGACACACATGAAATTAAAAAGTATGATTAATACACAAAGTTTGAGGGTTTTTTCTTTCTTTTGATGAGTACTTAAAATGGTGTTATTTAACAAAATTTGAAAAGCTTAGGGCATTGCATTATTAGGCATAAAAATAGAGACATATTTCACTATATAACATAAACAACAAACTCAAAACATAAATGGGTCATCCACATAAATGCCTTCTTCAACCATCCACATGATCTTGTTCCCTATACTCAACATGCCATTGCTACATATCCATATGGAACATTTCCATTTAATTATTGGCCCTCTCACTCTATTTTATATATCAACCATTGAAATTACTTTATTTATTTATATATATTATATATATATATATATATATAATATATATATATATAATATAATATCATATCATATGTAAGAGGAAATTTCAAGAATCAATCATTGAGAAATTATTATATAAATTAATAAAAAAAAGATCAACAAATAATATAACATATATAACTACAAGCAAACATGGGGAGTTTATATTATTTAAACCCAAATCCATCCATACTTAAACAAAGGTTGTTAGGCAAATCAAGCCATGTCTTGGAACTTAAACAAAATAAGTATATGGTATGACAAATATTAAACTACCACTTTTACATCTTGGTATATAGAAAAGTATTACAACTTAATGACGATGATATATATGTAACATCCAACATCCAAATAAACAACCTGCTGCATTCTTTTCTCAAATCCTTTTATTCAAATCTAAACTTTTTCAAGATTATCGATGCTTCGATAATTAGGATAAGTCAAGACTCTAAATCGAATCGAGAGAAGTTGCAAGTTTTGACGAAGATGACTTTAGCTTTTATTGCTCAGCTTCTATTCTTGCATTTCTCCATAGCCCTTGGTGCTGAAATGAATGATTTAGAATATTAAATACATTTTCCATAAATGTTTTTTTTGAAGTGATTATACTAAGAAGATTGAATTTACCCTACTTGAGAAAAGCTCACACATAACACCTACCAACCACTTTTTTTTTTCTTTTTTTTCTTTTTTTTTTTTGTGGATAGATTGCATGGGAGTAAGTCCATATCCATAGAGCTTCTGTCCACACATCTTGATGTGTGTCGACAGAAACCTATTTCTGTTCAAACAACTAACGTCGATTTTTCCTAAGTTTCTAAGACAAATTAGTCAAATAAATCCCTCAACAAAAGTCTTCATCATATCAAATGTTAACATTGTCACTAATAATACTATATATATATATATATATAGTCAAGAGCCTAGAGAGAAAGTAGATATGAAAAATTAGTCAAATTTGTTAATAGTGTGGGTCGTACACAAACTATGTACTTAGAGTCGGTGACTTTGTTACAAACTCTTTTTTCCTATGTCACACTAGAATTTAATAAAGATCCAATATATATTGATATTTTAGATAATTTAACCAAACTATAAGAATCAAATTATAATATACACAAGTTATAAAATGACCTAAAATGGTAATTTAACATACCCAAACTTATAATAACTTATGCTTTTAGATCCAAACACTCATTTTTATATCATAACATTATTCCATAAGATCTATATCATTTTCTATAGTTTGAGCTCACAAGTGAAGATAAAAAATAACCAAAAAAGAAAAGAAAAGATGTACTTCCTAACCATTTTTTTTAAAAGACTAGTGGTAGTTTAAAGGTTTTCTATTCTCACAACTACCTTATTTTTTTAAAACAAAAGAAATAACTGAAAACTATTCATGCATCTAAATTCATTGTGTTTGTAACTACCTATATATAGTATCCACAATTCAATCACAAGTTATATAATTTGAAAAATAAAAAGATATATTATCATGAGAATCTATATGTATACAATATCTTGTTCTAAGATTGAGAAGAATTTAGACAAGAAAAAGATCAAGGATAAGAAAAAACATACCAAGTCCAATGGCCTCTTTTCCTTTCATGATACGTAGACGTTTGCAAGATTCAACAAACATCCTATATTTTTGTCAAAATAGAGGAATTAAAAGATTGGTTTATGATGAATTTGTTACGTATAGACATTAAAATTAATAGCTTTCAAATGAAAATATATTAAAAACTTACTCCCACGGAACATCTCCAACAAGCATCCAATCACCATCTTTGTCTTCATAAGTTGGAACATAATCAGAGCCACTTAAAAGATCCATCAACTTACTTTCATTCATGAAATCCTTCATTTCTTGAGATCCACAGTTACCTCAAATAATATAAACAAAACCCGGATTCAAAACGTCACCAAAAAAGTGAATAAGTAGAATATAAATAAATAAATTTATTTGATGAGACTAGTTTTTCTTGTTCAAATATGTATGAGAAATTATAAGAACCTCGTCAAAGTTACATCTTGGAAAAAAATTCTAAGACAACAGTTGTTTATAACAAACTGATGAGTGAATAATTTTCTTTTTAGAATGATTCTCATAAAATTTTGCTTGATTATATGAGCTTTACCAATGGTGGTGAAGGAACCAAACATGGCAGCAAGAGCATCAGAGAGTTGTTTGTAGCTCTTGTACATCTTCAAGTCCACCTTACGCAGATATGGTGCGCCATCCATGCTTACTTTCACAAACGCCAACATGTTGTTCTTTCGGAAGGAACGAACGGGTGGCCATCCCACAACTTGTGCCCTACACATCCATAAAAACACGAGAAAATTATTCAAAGAGATTGAAATAATAACTACCATCTAACTTCGAATAATCCTTTCCATGCTGTAACGACCACATTGAATAAACGACATAATTGAATTTACTTAGCCGGGGGTTTGGCTGGATCAGCGGTGAGGACAGCTTTGTCTTTGTTGCTAGGGTTGGAATCGGCGACAAGGTCATCGTCACCGACACCAACGGTTTCTTTGGAAGAAAGATTGAGCTTGAGATCAACCTTGGAAATGGTCTCACTGCTGACAGTTTCAGCAAAACCTCGTTTCCGAGCAGCAACCTCACCCAATTCACTGCTTCCGATGTTGTTGTTTCCGGGAAGACCAAGCCGGAGCTCCGTCTCTTCAAATCCCATCTTCTTCTTCTCCATAAACTTTTTTCTTTTTCTCTCTTCTATTTGAATTATGAGTGTTGCAAAAGGATAGAGAGCTTTTTTTTTTGTGTATGGTTGGGTTTTTGTATGTGGTTATGATAATGGAAACAATATGAAAATAAACCGCCGGTGAGAGGGGGGCTGTGTGCTAAAGTTACATGGGGGTGAGGTGGGTTATTTTAATTTTTAAAAGGATTGGGGCTTTGGAGTTGGGGACTTGTGAGAATGTGACATGTGGAAGGTGAAGGTGAGGTGGATTCTTCCAAGTTTTGTGGGATAAATGACAGGTGGGTAATGTTAATATTTCATTATAAAAAAAAAGAAGTAGGGATAATAGAAAGAAAGAAATAGTAATAATAATACATATAAAGAAAAAACCATCCACCGTCTTCTCTGGCTTTCTCTTGGCTTTCACTGCCTTTTTTCAAAAAATTTCTTTCTTAATTATTTAGTAAGTGAGAATGTATATTATAAGATATAAGGTAGCTAGAATTTTGGTACTTGTACTTCTATTTACTCTTTTTTATTTTTTCAAAAATTGGGTTGTTAAATTAGGTTTTGGGATTTTACTTTGAAAATCTTTATAATTTATTTTTCTTTAACAAAATATATGTTAGCAAGATTTTTGCATTAAGATAAGGTAAAAATTAATGGATTGCTATTGTGTCAAAATTGAAAAGCATACATGACATCATTTTTCATAAAAGAAATACACATTATCTATGCATAAACTAGCATGATAAGTAATGCCCTCTAATAAATTCATGTGTAAAAGTTGATTATATCTAAATAAATTTTACAATATGTCTTTGGAAGGATATTAAATTGATAACAAAATCGAATCCTTTCTCTCTGTCATCTTCTTTATTTTAATATATGAAAGATATTGTTTTGGACAAATTTAAAATTTTGTAATATTTTCTTTTAACAAAATTCAAAGTTTAAAGTAATTTTAGTAGTGTTTGATATAATTTAACCTAAATTTCGAAAGGTGAATTGGGTAGGTTAAACATATGACAAGTACATGAAACAAGTAAGCAATATAGAGTGGTATATAGTCTATAAAAGGAGGTTTTGATATGTTGCTTTCTAAGAATTAGGATATATTGCACATACCTACTTCTTTTTTTTCTTGTTTAATTTTTTTTCTATATATTTTTTTTATTGAGTACGATGACTGGAGAGAATGAGGTATCAAACCTTCTATTTTAATTAGTGAAAGAAAATCATGTAAACTAGCTTAACCTAAACTAACGTTGGAAGAGAATTTAACTCAACAATAATTGACTTTTTTCTTTATTAAATCGAAGTTTCCAATTATATTACCTTTATTAAAATTTAAAATTTTATTATATTTTATTATGTTTTTGTTCATTTTTTATATATAAAAAAGTCTCTAGTAATATCATGAAATTTCTTAGTTTTTCTTTTTATTTTAATGGATTTTTTTTACTGAGATGGACAAACTAAATAATTTTGAGGGAAATTTATATGGTAGTGATAAAATTATTTTAAATTTGAAAATATATAGATTAAATTATTATATGTAACTAAAGTATTGACAAAGAATTTAAACATATAACAATGTAGAATTTAAACATATAACAATGTTGTTAAGAAAAAAGTAGTACACCATATTTGTTTTTTAAGAATAGTTGAACAAAAAAAAGGAGAGTAATATCACTATTGATCACCAAAAATTATTAAAATATATGATTATTAAACATCACTATTGTATATAAATGAGAACATCATATAGAACAAAGGGAGATAGATAAAATTGTTCAACTCTGATCTGTGTTAAGAGTTTAGCTAAAGTAAATATATATGTATATATATGACTTCAAAGTTATATGCAATATTAAGAGAGAAACTTTTTCAAAAGAATGCAGAGAAGAATCGTGTTAGAATAATTAAGTCTAATAACTCAGACCCTACTAATTACGTCTCTGAAGTGATATTAGTGTGAATATACACACATATAAAAGACTAAACTAATTTGAGCATCATTAATTAACATGGACACAATAACATATATTTTACACATTAGGTGAATTGTAATAGAGCCTATCAAATACTTTATTTGGGTTTTGAATGGTTGTGAACCCTTTGGGAAGAGAGTTGAGTCGAATCGTGTCAAATTAAGTCGAGAAACAATAATATACCTACAATTGAAGAATACAAACATGAAGTTAATTAGGGTTGTCTTGTTCAATAATGATATTAACATAATCTTCTAAAACTTTCCATTCGTACTTAAACTTTTAAAATTAAGGGTAACTTAAAGAAGCTACCTCTATATATACACAAATATTTAAAAAAAAAAAACAAATAAAATATATAATTGTAAACCTATAAATAAATCTTTGGGATGTGATTGAGTTTTGAATAATTTTACTAACCAAATATTTTTTCTTTCATATATATATAAAAGCTACAATGGATTGATTGATGACCCTTTTGATATAAAGGTGAAAAAGTAAAAGATCCAATGAAATAAAAATAAGGGAATTATTACAATAAATTATAAACCATAATTTTCACACAAATAATAGGTGATCATAAATTTCATTGAATACTATTTCCTTTCAACACCCACTAAAAAGTTGGGTTGGGAAAAGAAAAAAAAAACATGGAATATGGAGATGTTGGGCTGTGCCCTTTATGTGTAGCAAAGTGCTTTATCTTGCCTTCAAAAAGAAGAGAAACGAATAAAAACTAAGCCTTTAAAAATGGGTAACAACAACACTCAAAACTATTTGTTGAAAAAAACAAACAAAAGAAAAGGAAGTTCTTGCAATTATATTAGAGAGATTATGGAAGAGAGTCACCCTCAAACAAAAAAAAGAAGAGAGCCAAACTGTTTGATGTGTTAAAAAGAGAGCATGCGCACAAGAGAGCAAATTTTGAGTGGAATTTTGCTTGAGATGTTGTTCCCAATATTGCATGCCCATGTTCACATGGAGGCCACATTCACAAATTTTCTATCAGTGATAATTATAATAATAATTAGGGCAATTTAAAAAATGTCATACTTGCAAAGTATAATAGTATAATTGTAATCACACATTTTTTTTTAACAAGTTACTATAAATCGAGGGATCAGTAGTCCTCATCATGCTCCAATTCCAAAAGCGATGTGTTAATCAAAGTGAGCATATACAAAGGGAGGCTGAGAGATCAACTTAAAATTCGATTAAAATACAAAAGAGAGATGGACTAGAAGAAAGGCTTCCAATTGAGTGAAATACAAGATGCATTGTACTTAGAAGAAGAGAGTAGAAGATCTAGATACACAATATGTTGCAAGGTCTACGACACTCTCAAACTTTCTATTATAGAAATTAACTTACGATAGTTAAAAATTATAATCCAGGACAAAAATTGAACCCTCAAACTTATACAATTGTTACAATTTTAACCTTTTTATAATTTTAAGGCTAAATTTTTTACACTTTATATAAGTCGGAGGATATAATTATTGCAACTATATCACTACACTTTTGGGATGATTTTTGCAATTTATATATCTTAATAATATATTAATAATAATAATGCCCCACTTCATAAAAATCATTACTTCAATTTGCTTTTCAATATATCAACCACATGGATGATGAATATATAGGTGTGTTTAATTGGATGATGAGAAAGTGAAGGGAAATAATGAATAGGAAAATGTCTATGTGTGTGTTCTTGTTGGAATGATAATGATGATTATGAAGGGGAAATTAAAGAAGAAGAAAAAAAGAAATATGGAATTGTTGAATGATTTTATTAGTTAGGTTTTGATTGACAAATATATATATAAGAAAAAGGGTTTTGTGGCTGTTTGTTGCCCATGCTTGGTTTTTTCTTTTTCTTTTTCTTTTTTTGGTTTCCATAATGCTAAACTATATCATGTTTTGCTTTTAGAGAATAAAATATATATAGAAGATTGTGAAATCTCATGCAAGTGCTAAGAAAAGTTTATAAGTGTGATCTATATGATTATGATATTGATTAGTTGAGGATTGATGGGGAATATACATGGTGATATTTTTTATAGGGCTTGCCGAAATTTTTTTTATAACGAGAGGAAAAAATCTTTTCTATAGATCACATTAGCGTGTTCGATTATATATTTTCTTCACGATGTGTGATTAATAAGAAATTTACGCTCTTGGCACCTTTAGATGGAAATGCAATATGTCTTAACAACTTGTTAAATTACTATACTCAAATTGCCATTGTTATATACAATTTGTATTTTCCTAATCAAATTTTAATTGATAAATTAATTTATGTGTGGTTGACTAATAATATGTTAATTACATCCACGAATACCAAAATACATTTTGGTATTAGAGAGAATAATATCATATGATGTATTATCAAAATTAACATACAAATTAGTAATTGAATGAGCTTATATTTTGGGTAGATATTTTAATTTCATAAGTGTCAAATATATTTATATACAAGATGGTTTTCAAATATTTTTCAATGATGTATCTACTCGATCTTGAAAAAATTTAAGAAGCACAAGTTACATAATCCTACAAAATTGAAAAACTAAGATATCATTATAAAAAGTGGTTTTTAAAAATATCAAATAACGAATTAGAAACATATATCAAATACAAAATTGAAGGTCACAACTATATAAAATATCCTTTTTAAAACAAAAAACGTCACAAGTCTAAACTTCTTATTTAATTAACTTTTATTACTTATTTTTTATTGCTTTGATGAATGAAAGTTGTAATTTAGGAGGCTTCAAAGTGTAGAGCATCAAGTTCTAGAAATTAATAGTACGAAATCCAATGACTACCATCAAAAGAATTATATGTTGATCAATAGGAAATTGATGGTCTATAAAGTATTTTAATTATTATAGATTAATTAATTCTAGAAGGTGCATGCACTAACAATATAATAAAGAACTATATGTATATATCATGAAAGTTATAACATTCTATCATTATTGGGAGGAGAGAGCTAAGAAAAGATATATGTATAGAAAACAATTGAAAGCATTTCAACAAGCATATATAATTTAGGATTTTGTGTGCTTAATTTTGTCAAAGAATTTTGTTCATAATGTGGGCAAAGGAGACAAACCACAACTATGCAAGATGTGTGTCTACTCAACCAGTTAATAAAGGCTGTTAAAAGAGAGAAAGAGTTTAGAAACAATGCGTAAAAAGAGAATTCGTGGCAAATTCGAATTATGTGTTTAGAAACAACCATATTAGAGAGATTATATTGATTTATGTGTTTCATATAAAATACTTTTTTGATGATATAAAATCTATTAAATATACCCGAAAATATTTAATCATTTTTTATTAGGACTATTAAGTTTGTTTTGTATTATTGCTACCACAGATATATTTTTTGCTAATTGTCTAATTAGAGGATATGTAACAAGTACTACACACTTGTGTACTATTAATTTTTTATTTTGCAGGTTAGCTAGGTTCTTTTGAAAATTATAAATTTACAATTGTTGTGATGTAAAAGTTAGGTACATATTTTGACATCAAGCTCATATTATAATATTACCTTTTTCAAAATAGATTTTATTCAAACAAGTAGTTTGTTTTTTCTAAAAAAGTTCGAATTAAACACACTAATTAACCTAGCTTCTAATTAATTAGGTCAATCCAATAACCCTATCTTAGCTTCAACCAACTTCCATAAATATATTGTTAGAAATTAATTAAGTTGGAGTTGACCAATCAAAACTTCGTTAAAATAAAAGAAAAGAATCTCATAAAAAAATGCTTTGTTAATTTAATTTCTTTATTGTCTATTTCTTTATTTTTATAAAAATAAATAAATACTAACATAAGCACCCGTATTATACATAAATCTTTCTTGTGATCTCCACAAACATTATTATTAAGAATTGATTCCAATATACTAGTTATTGAGTATATATATTTAAAAAGTTTAAATATTCTAGACCATTTTTTGGGGTTAGAAGTACCCTACAAACTTACTACTCTAAAAGTTCTTTGAGTTTTATGATAATTTTAATAAGATATTAAAGTATATGTAATTTATCTATTTATTTATTTTTTATTTTTCCAAAAAAGAAACTATTAATTTAAAGAATTCAAAATTCCTTATTTTCTACGATACACTAGTATATGGATTTATATGTATCGTTTATCGTGATCTATCATAGATAGAATCTTTATCATATTTTATAAAAATTTAAAAGTTTTGTCATGTAAAATAACTTTTTTTTTTCTTTTCTTTGAAATGGTAATAAAGAGACCTACTTGAAGGTATGATTTATGAGATGGAACCGAGCTATAATAGTCAAACTAAGGGTCTCAAAGTTACATGGGAAGTATTTTAGGTTAAGTCATAGATGTGGTCCTATGGTTTATAATATTAGGATGTAGTTTATATGATTCCATAGAAGTATTTTAGGTTACAAGATAATTTATTAGTCCTCATAACTTGAATTTTGTTCAAATTTTAATCCTTATTTTTTCAATGGTCCAATTTCAAAAAAAAAAAATTGAGTTTTTCTTTCTATTTTAATCTCAATCGTTCCGAATGTTCAATTTTAGTTAATTTATTTTTAATAGATCGTAAGCTCGTCTCACAAAATTAACTTTTATTGAAACTAATCAAATAATAATTATAGTTTTCATGCAAGAAAATAATATGTTTGCAACATTTATATTAAAAATGATACAACTAAGGTCTTTGTTTTTCAAAAGAAACAATAAGCAAGCATTATGATTAAATTCAAATAAGATTATTAAACACGAAAGACTAAAATTAAACAAACTTGAAAGTATATATACCATGAGATCATAAAAACTATTTATCATATGATTAATTTTATCTAACTATATATGAACCAAAACTCTAACTTATTTCAAATTATAAGAAAGAAATGTTTAACTAAACCAAACTATGTTTGAAAAGTTACAATATAAGGAAGGGTATGAAAGTTTTAAGTTGGGTATTAAAGGTGCATGAAGAATCCATGGAGAAATGAAAATAGAATGGTGGAGTAAAACTAGTCAGTTAAATTATTAGAAAGGGTGAATTTTAGTAATACATTACAAAGCTATTTGTCATATATTGCAGAACCCCAAACAAATGAAACAAGTAGGTTAGTTAAAAACCCTAAAGAATACAAAGAATGGGTATAGTGGGTGTTTGTTTAGAATAAAATAGGGTATAGTTTAATGTAATTGTATATAAAATAGTAATGGGCAAAGAATTGTGAGTAGTTGGTGGGGGGGAAGAGGATCCCACAATGGGAAGAGAAGAAAGGGCATATCATGTGCATTATTAGAGTTTCAAAGTGGGAACCACTTAATGGGCATGTGAAGTTGTAGGGTTTTTGTCACCAATGTCTCAAACCCTATCCCATGTGCATTGGTGCAGGGTATCCCACTGGCCCCTCCCCTCCTCTTTTTTCTTTTCTTTAAATTCCCCTATCAACTTAAATTTTTCATCAATAATATTAATACCCTATTTTCAAAAATATATATCAAATCAACAAGAAATTACAAAAAGAAAAAGAAGTGATATATATAACTCATTATACCTTCCCTTTTCCCTCTCTTTTATCCATTCTACCATCCTTCCTGTTGCAATCTTTTTTCTTCACATCTCGAGTCTAACCATCTACGAGTCGTATACTATAATATATTGTTACGTTTTGGATATATATTAAAAGTAGAAAATTTTGAGTTTTCTTTTACGTTGTTTCTTTATATCATTTGTTTGTGTTTTGAATCTTAGGTTAATATTTGTACTCGTTTCTATGTGCTTTGAATCTTGAATTTATATTTGAAACATTATGTTTTCTCTCCATTCGTTTTACATTAATAGTCCATGTGCTAGTTAGATCTCGAATAGTATGCTAAACTCTTGAGCCAACACGTGAATGGAGTAATATTATTTTGATTTAACGTATATTTTGGTAAGATTGAAAGTTGAAATGACGTTTAAAATTAAATTAGGCATGGAATTGTTGATTAATTGAAATGTGATTGACATCGTTAGGTAATTATCAAGCAAATCACATCAAATATATAAGTCATGTAACGATTTAAATATAGTTAAGTGTAAGTGAGTTGTTAAATATATATCAACTAAAACCGACATTTTAAACGACACCATAGAAGAAAAAAAACATATTTTTTCAATATAAAAAAATATATATTGTGAGGTAAATTATTGATGGTAGCCAAATTGTGTTGCCTTCTTCCTAAGATAGCATATAATATATTTATAATTAAACAAAATTTGAGGAGGTTGTTCATATTGGCCCAAAGATTAAGTTAAGAACATTATGAACCTTGTTTGGCAGACAAAGGAGTTGGTCGGTTCTCATAAGCTTAGAGATATCAATTCAAATAATTATTATGATCAGTATTATGATAATAATTATAATTACAATTTTATTATTATTAGAATTATTATTTTTGTTATTATTATATCAAACCTAAGTTGAAACTTTTAATAATGAGCATTTAATGGTCAAAATTTTTTTTTATGGTGTCAACTGTCAATTATGATAATATAAGTATATATATATCTTTATGAGCCAATGATCATGTTCGCTTTTAATTGATCCCTCACTTCTTTTAAGAGTAACATTTTAATAATAATTATAGTCTTATCACACCTATGTATATGCATGCATTTCTATTATTTTCTAATTATTATTTCTTATATTTCACACATTTTTAGGCTTATTTTAAACTTTTACTTCCATTTTAAAATATAGTAAAATGTAATTACTTTTAAGTGGAGGTATTAAAATATTTCTAACAATTTTATTATTTAAAACAATTATGATTATTCATTCAATAACTAAACTATGGGACGAGTCGATTGTTTTTTTTTAAATAATTATATAAACATGAACATATATATGAAAAAAAGTAAAAATAGAATTTAGATTTTGTATCTCATTATACTTGAAATATAAAAAAGTAATTATATAAACATGAACATATATATATATGAGAAAAGATAAAAATAGAATTTAGATATTGTATCTCATTACACTTGAAATTTTAAGCAAAAGATTGGGTAGAATAAAAAAGAAACAACAAATTTTGATTTCACTGTATTTCAAATTTTAAGTAACAAAATTGGTTTTTATTGATAAGTTAATTTTTAAATTTAACAAAAATTAGACTATTATATTTATTTAATATTCTATTTTGTACATTGTAAATAAACATATTTTTGCTCTATTTTTAAACATGTTTAGAAGTTTTGCCATTTAAAATAAACTTTTGTCATTATATTTCAATTTTTAACAAAATAATTGGTAAAATAAAAAAGAAATTAACTATATTATTAATTATACATATTATCCAGTAGTACATGAACAAGTATTTTATGTAGACATTCATGTATTTAGTTTTTTGAGGTGTGGATTAAATATAATTAATGTTAGTTCATGCATGTATATGAAGTTCAATGTGGTTTGTTATAATTACAAGTACTTTTAGTACATTGATCTTTTGACATATATGTGTGTGTGTGTATATATTAGACAGATATGGTGCATTATGGAAAAAGAAAAACAGATCAGCTTTGAAAGAAAAATGATGGACCAAGTTTGTATTTTCTCAAATATCAATCATAAATTTGATGTATATATTTTCAACTTTGCTATAGAAAAGTAAATAAACTATTGTTTTAAAGAACTGATGAGAGAGTTGAGATTTTAGAGGTTGAATCCTATTTAAGGAGGTTGAACCAATTAGTGTTAAACCAACTATGTTTCGGAAGCTAGTAAAGAGCCTTACAAAAGATAATCTACTAATACTTAATACTTAAAGAGTCAAACGATTACGACGTAATAACATTTATAGTGACACACGTAGAGCCTAACTCACCCTTAAGACGATGGAGAACTACTTCTCGAAGTGGCGAAGTCTTAGGTACTCCTCTAAGATAGAAGTTGTCTTAGCTCTTCTTGATATTGTACTCTTCTTCAATTACAACAATTTAGCACAACAAATTATAGCGAGCAACTGTGCAGTCAATGTATACACAGTTTAGTCTTGATCATAAAAACACAATACCAACAAACAAGATAAACAAAAGTCACAATCCTAAATAACCACAACTTTCTCCTTTATAAATAACGGCTAAGAAGGAAACACTACTCACATTTGAAATTAACATCCTTGAACAAAGAAAATTTTCGAAAGAGAAAAGATAATAACGTAAAAATTTTCAAATAAGGAAAGACACACAACCTTTAAAACAACTTCAAAATCACTACAATATCATCAAATGCAAGCCTAAATAAACATAGAACAAATTAACAAAGCTCTAACAAAAACTTACATCTAGAGGTTTTTCCATTTTTTTTCTTTTTTCAAGAGACAATAAGTGGGCCTTCTGATACATTGAGAAAAAGATTGGTGACACCGACAATGAAGATATTAATTTTGGATAATTTGAATGTGAGATTTATTTATTTATTTATTTATTTTAATTTTCATAGGAAGGTTGCAATAAATGAATAACTTTAAACCATTATTTTTCATCTCCAACCTATACCCATTATACTTTTTATTCAAGCCAAACAAAAAAGATTGACTTGCTACCAAAAGAAGTACCAATCTAATATTAGCAATAAAGATTGATTGTAAGATATATTTGAATCAACTATAAAGACTCTTTCAAATTATTAGAAAATATAAGAATTAAATTAAACTCAAACTCAAAAACTATATAATGACAAAATTTAAAGTTTTTAAGATGATAGGAATGGAATTAAATCAAAAATCAAAATTAAAAACAAAAGGATGTGAATATCCAAAATTTGAGAGAGAAAAACGAAAAAGATGGATCGGGGGGGAGGTGTTATGTGTTATGTTAATTGGGCCGAAATGTCTAAAAGTCCAAAAACTTGAACACGCACGTGCGGGATGAGGGCCCTATAAGTCAAAGTCCATCATGTTTCATGTCACACGTGTGTCCCAAGAATTGATGGCATCTTTCAATTTCTTGCATTAATTACTACCCCTTTTGATTAATTCAATATTCTTGCTTTCCAATTTTGAATTTTTTTTTGGACCCACCCATTATGGTGAAAATAAGCTCACAACAAACTCAAAATATCTCCTCCAACCTGCATACTAAACGTAATTAACTTTCGAGTTTTACGACTAAGTTATAAAAAATAAAAATAGATCTTGTTGATGTAGATACTAATTTTTAATTCTTTTAAAGTTTACTTAACCGTATTTTTGTATATTGAATATTAATCTAATCTAGATGTGATTTCGATTCATTCATATCTCTCCCTAAATTAAAAGCGTTACAATTAATTATATATGTTTTGATATGAATTCAAATTTTATGCTAAAACCCTAAACTAATTTTGTAACAAGTTAAACCATGAGCTTTCATAAGTGTATGAATTAAACATTTGATCGTGTTTTCGTTGGACTAAACATCATGGGAGACTTGTAATTTTACTAATCAAATCCACTAAATTTACAAAACCGAATCGATTTAGATTCTCAATTAAGATTTATTTAAAAATTGTCCATTCAAATTATAATCGATAAATGAAATAGTCTACCCACGCCTAAAATTGATACATTGATAATTTTCAAATATAATCCTACTAAAGTTTCTAAACAAATTCACTGATAAAAATTATAATCCTAATTGAAAAAATTTAAATGTCACACTATATTGTTCGACTTAAATCTGAAAAATATGTAAATTGATATATTAAATTATGGAAGTTAAAAGCTTAATAAATTGATGTGCTTATAAATACAAATTCAGAATTTAAATTCTTTAATTTAATAGATAAATTAGTGTACAACCCCAGTCATATATTTCATAAAAGTAAAATTTGAATATGTGATATTTAGTAGTGGTGAAGTTAAAGTAATGAGAGCACTTGGTTGGTTGAAACATACATGAGAGATTTTATTTTCCAACTAAAGAAATAATTAGCCCAAGGTTCAATGCATGCAACACATTAAAGTAGATTTTCTTTTTCTTTTTTTTTCTTTTTGAGGCACATTAAAGTAGTTTTCCAAAGGGATTATTGGCCATTTGATTCTTCATTCTACCAAACTTTAAAGTAATAATTGATCATTTTTATTATAAATAAAATATTAAAATATAGGTATAATATAGATGTTCAAGTATCACGAAATGACATTCTCTCCGATCACTCAATGCATGTGTCTACGATTCATGCTGTCTTATAATAGACGTTTGAAATAATGACTAACTAAGGCTAATTCTGATAACAAATGTTTACTGTAAATACTATTTAAAAAACATTAGAGACTCTTCATTTGCTATAGTATTTATTATTTTCTACCATTTTTACTCCTTTATATTCTATTATTTTTTAAAATTCTCAACTACAATTAATAACTCTTTATTTCTCAAACGAAAATATTTTACACCTTAAACACATACTATTATAATCCAAACTAAAATAATACACATCACAAATACAAACTATAATTAATTTCTTGTCTCAAATGCCTCCTTAGTATCTATACAATGTCACTATCCTACTTGTCAAATTGTATATAAATAATAATATTAGGTCAATTTTGGATACAGATGCATGTTGAGAAATTAATGAGAATTTTGGTGAAATTTTGGAGGAAGATCATACATAGCACATTTAAATTTCTATAATTTCATATATCTCTTTTGTTATTTTATAATTTTATAATATTGTTTATGTTATAATATATTATATTACCTCGATTTTTGTGTCTTCACGTACTTCATTTTATTTTGCTTTGAGTTTAAATAGATTTTTAAAATTTTGTATAACTTGTTCGTAAATATTTTTACATGCATATTTTCATCAATATTCACAATCTAACCTTTTAAACTTTTGACAGGAAGAATATCAAACATCATTGGTGCTTGAGAATCAAAATGATCGATATTTCAAATTTTAATACCGTCGTATCCGACATGAAAAGTATAGAAAAAAATGACGGCTCTCGAAAATCAAAATAAAATAAAATAGTAATTAATACGATCTTATATTTTAGAGGTTTGAAGATTCGGTTATGGTTGTACGTAAGAATTTAATATTCGACAACTAAAGCTTTTGTGTGGGGAAGAATTGGAGAAGAGTGAAGAAGGGGAATTAAAAGCTAGTGGACCAAACATTGTCTTTTGAATGAGTTGGGAGAGATGGCAAATAATTGATTTGTTAAGCAATAAATAATTGTGAAGTAATGTTGGAGTGTGACATTTTCTTGCATATCTCCAACGTTTTCTCTTCTCCCTCTAATTCTTATCCTTCTCTTCAAAGAGAGCTGTCTTTGTTTGGTGTATATCCTTTGCTCGTGGACTTGTTTCCTTTCACATCAAAAAATCACAAACCTAATCTCTTTGGGGCTTGTCCCACATTTTTTTTGTCTATGATGTATATGGTATGTTATAAAAGTGCTTTTGGTTTAATCCTACAGTGCTCTAACTTTTAACTCAACGAAACAATGGTATATAGAACGAATCAAGTTTGAATATGGTCATTCTTCGTGAAGTGCTTTTGAAATATGGTTGTTGCATTACTTACAAACCATAGTTCATTCAATAGAATATAGAAGAAGTGAATGATAATTAAAGTGAAGAAGTATCGAAAGTAAATTATTAAACACATATCTTGATTAAGTGAAAGAGTTAATTTATATCTATGCATGTATATTGATTAGACAATTAGAGAGAAACATATAGATCATAATAAGTGAGGAGAGACAGGTTAACAAGGAAAAAAGGTACAAGAAGATAGATAATCTAATAACTAATAACGATAAAGTAGTGTTTAAGCATTTCTTTTTTTCTTTTGAAATTTATAGGGTTTGAGATTCGAATACTTGAAACCAATTTTGATCCAGTATGTACATACTTTTCATACATCGATGAGCAAAGATAATTAAGCGTTCATGGTTCGATTATTTTATTGAAATGAATTTGATTGGTTTATCAACATTTTCTCTATTTCATATATTAAATAGATATGATATTCGTGTATAGAAATATAATGTCCAAACCTAGCATTTAATAAAAAAAATAGGTAAGCTAGCGACATAAACAACCTTCTAATCATTTATCTGGAAGGCACAGAACTATATACGGTAAGAGATTTTGATGAAAATCAAAATCAAGTCGGTCTAATTAGTTGATATATTAACATAATACAACTCATATTCACTACACACGATTTGATGTTAGAATTTAGTTTCATGTAAATGAAAACAAAGACAAGGAAAAGACTAACTTTTGGTGGCACTAACGTCTACTAGAGCCAAACCATCACCTAGCTAGTTTGAAATTATGGGATGTTAATTGAGATGTGATACAAACCCTAAATGTATATAGTAATTGGTTGTATACATTGAAGGTTATTACTCATGGACTACACTATATCATGTAACGTAGTTAAGATAATGTTCTTGATCACGAAGCAAAGCAAAAAGTTTTTGATTCTCCATTTTAATTATGTTATTATCTCACGTTCTGGTTCGTAAACCTTAACTATTATTGTAATACACAAACGTTATTACACATTCTTTTACTGTTTTTGTTTTCCTTCTGAAATGGATCTCTTTGGACATGTTTTATGAATGATAAAATAAAAGGGGTAATATAGAAAGCTTCTAACAAATGCTAGCCTATGAACTTCGATAATGTTATATATTTTTTGTTTATAGTCTTCAAAAACGCGTTTTAAAATTAAATTTCACTCTATAAATTGGCTAATGAGACCTACCTTGTGAAAACTATAATTTGACCTCAATGTAATGTTGTCTTCGTTACAAATCAAACATCAACCGAAGATTGGTATTTTGATTATGGTTGCTCAAGACATATGACTGACAATCGCTCATATTTTTCAGAATTAAAAAAATGTTATTCAAGGCATGTAATTTTTTGTGATGGAGCAAAAGGAAGAATTTTGACAAAAGAAAATATAATAATACAAATCTTTCCAGACTTAATGATGTCAGACATGTAGAAGGACTTACTGCAAATTTAATCAGTATTAGCCAACTGTGTGACCAAGGTTATACAGTAAATTTCTGCAAAAAATGATGTATTGTGATAGATAAGAACAATATTGTTTTTATGAAAGGAATTCGTCAAATTGATAACTGTTATCATTGAAAATCCAATTTTCGTCAAATTTTCCTCTTTAAATTCGGCAAAGATGGTGTGTGCATTACTAGATTTAAGAATTATTCTCTTTTTTACAAAAAGGAGGATTTTGTATGATATTTTTGTCAAAAATAAATAATAACGTTCTTTTTCTTAATATTAATGTGATTATTTAAAATAAAGGATATTACTCAATATAGGAATATTATTTAAAGATAAAATATTTTTCTTCATAATATGAATCTTTTTATCTATATCTTTGCATAAAGAAGTTAAATAAGATATATTATTGTGATATTTAAATAGCTAAGCTATATGCTTAGTTTGACGTGCACATTGATGAAAATTTTATTTTAGAGAAGTTCTCTCTTGAAGATTTATTATTTGGGAAGGTAGTCAAATTGTCTTCTTTTTTAAGATGGATTACTGAAGTTCTGCAAATGGTATTTGTGTTATACATGTTGATAAAAAATATGAAAGAAGACTGAAATAATTGAACCGCGGTCAATGAATTAAAGGGGGAGCCTGAGTTTAATTATCTTCAACTATGTATCCCAAGTATGTTTTTCTTTAGATAATTATACATAGAACATAATTATAAAACTTACAAGCTTATTAGAAACAAAATTGAAAATTCAATTTTCCTATTAATTAACCACAAAATTTAATTTTATATCAAATTTGATTTGTTAGTTTTTAATATATATACTATATATGTTAAATATGTGAGGAAGCCCATTTGATACAATTCTTTCTATTGCTTATATTAATCTATTTGACACTAATTCTATACGTTTAAGGGAGTCCACAAAGAAACATGCATGATGTTGAAAGAGATTAAGCTTCTAATCTAACTATCAAATAATTATTATATTAAATAAGGTTAAACTACTCAAGCTTATAAGTTTATGGGTCGGAGGTGCATGCCAGCTTTTAAAATAATTACTATTGACAATAATAACTAAGATTCAAGAAAAAATTAAGAAATGATATTGTAATATGAAGTTAATTTACTTAATATAATAATATATATACCATACATTAAAATAAATATAGACTAAAATAAGAAAAGTTAGGGTAAATAACCAAACTTTTTAAAATATTTACACAGTATACTAAAATTTGAAATCATGTTTTAATAAACATGATTAGACTCCAATCATCACTTAATCATGTCAATTTGGTATTTAATGAAGTATTTAGGTTAGTTAATTTTTTACATTTTTTATTATAAGATATTTGATTTTTTATAGATACTAATAAACTTGTATTAGGTGTTATTGATAAAATCTAAAAAAATTACTAGGTTTGTTATTTACCATAGTTATTTGTTTTAAGCAAAATCTACAAATGGGAGAAGAAAATTATTTTGTGAGAAAATGAACAGTAAACGTAATATATCTTACTAATTTAATTAAAAGAAATGAACCAAAATTAAGGAAAAATAAGAGAATTGTTGATGCTCAGAAAAATTGAAATGGTTGGAAAGAGGGAGAGATAGAAGGGACATGTAATCAAGAAAAAGAAAACAATTGAAAATGATAATGGATTGTGATAAAAGAAAAGGAATCTAATTACTATTGAAAGAAAAGGAAGGAGAGATAATGGGAGAGAGGAAAAATCAATATTTTTTTTAATAAAAATGTCATGATTTAGGTTCATAGTGCAAAGGTGATGTATTGCGATCTCATAATCTAAGGTTAAAACATAGATAAAACACTAATTAAATTTTAGTTTAATTTTGTATAGTGAATTAAGAGATGTATGTGAAACATATGAGATACGTGTATCCATCTAAGTTTTTTCTTATATATATATATACGCATAAGTCGTTTATTGTCAATCATTTCAATTATAAACATCTCAAAAGTATAGAATTGTGTATAATATTGTCAATAATTTGTATATGGGGTATGGATAACCCCTCTATACAGTTTGGGAGATCTAAATTATTTCTTTTACAAACAATAATCAAATCAAAATCTAAAAAACAACAATCTCTTTTCGTTTTTTTTACATCCTCTTTTGGATTTTTTTTTTCTTTTCCCTTTTCCTTTCTTCCTCCTGTTAGCCCTTGATCAGCTGCTGCCATGGCTGTTCTCTGTTTAAAAATAAATTTTATAAACATCCCAACCCTCTTGCTTCTGATCCTTTCATGATTCTCAATCTTTTGCAAGAAGAGATGAACATTCTGCACATTTTTAATTTTGAAATTTCCAGATTAGAATTAATCTCCTTATTTTGTTTATATAATAATTAATAATCTTGAAGAAAATTAGATATATATATATATGTGTGTGTATATCAACACTTACTCCCATGGGACGTCTCCGACGAGCATCCAATCACCATCTTTGTCTTCGTAAGTTGGAACATAATCAGATCCATTGAAACCTTCTCTTTCTGAGTAACCACCTAAACAGATCCAACGGTTATTCATTAGTTAAATTACTACTAAACTCAAAAGCTTTCATTTTATTTATTGACTTATTTTCTTACCTAGATTGAATTTGAACATGTTCTCCAAGGCCTTTACGAGGTCCGTGTAACTTTTGTAGACGGTTAAATCAATCTTCCTTAGGTATGGAGCTCCGTCCATGCTTACTTTCACGTACCCTCCACTTGAACTTTCTATCTCGCTCTTCTTTACAGCCAAACAATTCTTTCGGTATGATCGAACAGGTGGCCATCCAACAACTTGTGCCCTACAAATATTAAAAAAACTTAACATTATTAGTTTGATAGATTCTTTTTTAACATTCTCAACTAGTTGATAGATTCGAATATTAGATCTCTTAGATGAAGAATATATACGCAGCTTGTTGATGATCTCTTATTAAAAAGATGAGTAGAACCATCATATAATTTTTGTAAGATAATAAATCATTATAAAGTTAACTTGTTTTTAATTTTGATCTCATGTTATCTAATATAATATTGGAGCTTTATATATATATATATATATATAGTCCAATCACTATGTGATCCAATTTTCTCACTACGTCCGTACCCTAGCTAAATCTTAAATAAACTTGAAACACAATAATCAATTAAATTCTTTTTTTCTTACTTGGATGGAGGAGGTTGGGAGGTTTGATCGATGTGATTCCCAACGTCAGAAACGCTGCTGTTATTTTCCTTATCGATCTCTGAAAAGGGTCTCTTGTTCGACTTTGATTCGGTGCGACGATTGGTGTCGTCGGAGCCGGGGAGGCCAAGGCGGAGCTCGGTGGCTTGGAAGTTGAGATCTGGGTGATCAGAAGAAGCTGCCAGTTTGGCCATTAGATTTGTAAACTAAAATTGGAAAGGGTATGAAGAATTTGAGTAAACGATAAAAATGATAATGTGGAAAGGTTTTTCTTTCTTTCTTTCGTGTTTGTGAAAGCTTGTAATGAAAGAGAGAATATATATAATGGGAAGAACCACATTTCTGGAACACGCACGGTATGGTCTGCATGAACTCCACCATCGCTTATTTGACACGTGTCCCCTCTTTCATTTATTATTTTCCTATCCATTGTATTTAATTTTTTTGTTTAATTATATGAAATTTTGTAATGAAAAAAAAATCTTATTATCATTATATTTCAATCTCTCTACTTTGTTTATAAAAATTTGTTGATGAGTACATTTTAATTCAAAATAAATTTATAAAGAGTGTGACAAACGTACATCTAGAACATATTGAAAGATAAATTTATCACTAGACTAACTAGTAAATTTTGATATTGCCTATTAATTTTGGTTTCATTTCTCTTCAATAAATTCATATTTATTGTTTATTTATTGATTTTATAAAAGGATATATATTTTATTATTTAATAGTATTTTTTTCTAACTTTTGAAAGTATTCCTATATTATCTTTCTTTCGCTTGAAAATATATTTATTAAATTAAATAAATATTAAGTAGAAGAAGTAAAATGAATACATAAATAGAGCGTTGTTAACATTTCTGTAAATTCTATTTCATTAAGTAAACTATTTCTCTAAATCTTACCCTTTTTTTATGAGTGCTGTAAATGACGTGGAGAGGAGATTTATATTTATCTTAAAATTAGTTAAATTCTACACAAATAGGCAACAATATTTATAAGTTGAAGTTCTAAAATTACGATGAATTTTAAAATTGGTCTTTTTAGAAAATAAAAATAAGAAAAATTAAGCTTAACTAAAATATTAAAAAGAAAGAAATACAAGAATGGTGACACGTGGGGAGAGGACCAAGTATATGGCGGTGGCACGTGGAATAGAGCATCCCGTGTGTGTCAAGCGACAGATATGAATGTTCCCGAAAAGAAGGACAGGGTGGAGGATGTGGTCCGACGTGGAGGGGACAAGCAATAGACAATTACAGCCATTTGTATTAAAAGAGCTTGGACCCATAAACCAATGGTTCTGATTGAGTCTTTCTGATGACCCTAATCCTGCGCCGTCGGATTGAGTTCAAAGGCATTAGAAAACAGCAGCATGTGATGAGAGCGCCCCACTTGGACTGATTGGCCAAAGTGGAACAATATGGGGCCTTCTATTGTGGGACCCCTTTTTTCTTTTTATTTTAATTTTTTAGAAAATAATTTTAACATTTATGAGATTGATTTGATTTGATTAGCATTTTGGTAGGAATCCATGTGGGCTGTCAAAAGCTTAGGGTTTTACTGTTTAATTTTGATTTTGATTGTACTTTTCTCTCAAGAAATCTAGGAAGTTGTTTCGAAACTGCCCATTTTTTTTCTCAGGTATACTTTTTCTTTTTCAACTCGGTCGTAGTTAGTCTACTGGCATCGCCTATCATATTAGTTAATGATGAGTTGTCGTGATGATACTTGATAATATGATCCAAACATAGGAAGGGATATAGAGATTTGAAAATGTATGTTTTATTTAAGAATTTTGTAATTTAAATTCCTTTTAGTTTTAGTTAATAGTAGTAACTTTTTACAAATTAAAATGTAATTTAAAAAGTGTTAAAACGAGCTTTGAGATAAAATTATAATTGTTATCTGTTCTCTCTTTCGTGGTTGGATATCTAATCTACCATCTCTACTATACTGTAATGCTAAGAAAATGCAAATAGAACACACTTGAGTAGCTAAGTTTATTTAGGTTAGTCTATGAGTTGTATTTTGTAATTCTTTCACTTCAGGTTTGTTAATTAGTAATGTAGTACGACTTTTCAATCATGCATGATTGTTGAAATGACTATTCATACATTTCACTTTAAATTATTTATTTATTTATATATATATATTATTTCTTCAAGTTTGTGATTACATACGTACATTGTTTTTTATAAGGTTTTAATCTCTCAATCAAATATTTATTTTGTTTGGTTGATTATTATTCTTGTGATACTAGGTAACAATGACTAGGCTACACTTAATTCCTGTAACTTTGACTAGAACTTCTAACTTTCTCCCCTCGTTTACTTGAAAAAAGAGAGTAAAACTAATGCTTACTTTCATTCTAGGATAAATTAACTCTTTAAGATTATTATTATATACAACAATCGAACTTATCCAAAAAGATTCAATATTTATATTAGGATGGAAAAATATGACACATCTTTCAAACTAAAACCACTATATATATATTCTCTAAAAATAAGAAATTCAAACAGCAAACTTTGGACAGAAATGGTCAACTTATAATACTCTCTCCTAAACTAAAAATGATATATACATAACTAACTAAGATTTAGTTTACTTATTGAAAACAAAACACCACCATACAAAATTTGAATGTTTATATAAACTAAGCTAATTTGATGGGTTAGCTTAGTAGATTAATTCAATAATGTATTCGCTAGTAATCGAGATCAAAGATAACGATACCCCTTACGAATAATATATGTGTTTAAGACATATATCATTAGAATCTTTAAAGATTTGATACGAAAAGGATTGTTGTTGATTTCATTCAGACACGTTTGATAGTATTTTTTGATTTTTGTTTCTTCTTTCTGTTTTTTTAAAACAATAAATAAAAATAAGTTTTTGTAATTAACAAACCTAAACCTGATGTGAAAGAATTACAAAATACAACTCATAGACTAACCTAATTATTATTATTATTATTGATCACTAAACGTTTTCTTATTTATGAACTTTAGATATTTTATTATAATTTCTAAAAATTTACCTAATTAAGAACTACTTAATTTACTTTTTATTATCCATTCTTTTTGCATAAAATATTGTTATTATTTTTTTAAAAAAATAAATTGCATTCATGGACGATAAACACTCTGTTTTTATGAGGTTGGTATTTAAATTGGGAAGTCATTAAAAATATTCATATGTACTAAATCCTACCTAATTTTTAAAAACTTATATGGACTTTTTTATTTCGAATCCTTGAAAATTGTAAGGAAAATTTGTACAAAAATATTTAGAAAAAAACGATTCATAACATTTTATTTTTATATTACAAATATGATAAAATTAGTAATATCAAAGAATTATCGATTTTTAAATTTACTATTTTTGTAATTTAGAAAATATTTATTATTATAAAAAAAATTGTTATCTTTGAAAGCATGCTTACCTTTATTTCTCTTTAACTAATGTATGATATAATTTGAAATACACACATTAATAAAGTAACGTGAGTATGCATTAAAGTCTCATGAATCACCCACAATCAAGTTTAAATTATATATGTATTATGTAAGCATTAGATATTTTGTAACATAAAAATCTAAATACATGCAATAATTTAGAATTTATAAACTAAAATCGAAAAACAGAAAGTAAAAGAAGAAATAAAGAGAGTAGATTTGACAGAAAGTATATGTAACTCAATTTACAATCCAACAAAGTAAAATTTAAACTTAATGTTATGTTTCGAAATATTTATTATATAAATTATTTTTATGTTTTACATTTTTTAAAATTTAGTAGGATGGGTAGAAAAAAATACGTAGACAGTGGATTGAAAAATATGATATATCCTGAAGATTAAAACCACTATATATAATATATATATTCTCTAAAACCAAGAAATTCAAACAAAAACTTTGAATAGAAATGGTCAACTTATAATACCCTCCCCTCAACTAAAAATGCACAACTAACTAGGATTTATTTTAATTGAAAACAAAACAAACACCATATAAATTTTGAATGTTTAAAAAGTGATTTATAAGCTAAATTATGAAGGGCTAGCTTGATCACTATAATATGAACATGATCTTACAATAGAGTAATTCAATGATTTCGTCATTAGTACTAATAGAGATGAAAGATAATAATACCTAGTAAGAATAGTATACGTGTTTAAGCCGTATATCACTAGTCTTGAAGATTTGATACTAGAAATATTGTGGTTGATTTAATAAGTTTGTTAATATTCTTGTTTCTTGTTTTCTATTTCTTTAGAATAAAAAACAGATAACTATTCTTGTTTTTTCTAAAAAAAAAAAAACAACTTATTTGTTTTATAACTATTTCTTATTTTCTTATTAACATGATAATGTATATATATATAAATAAAAGATATGTCATACATTAAAAATTGAAAAAGATATTATCAAAAGTTTGTCATCTAATACAAGTAAACCTTGATGACAATTAAATATTATAACAAAATTATATTTTATCTTTCATATGTTGCCTAAATTTGATCAACATTGCCATCTCTAACTCGAGTCATATGTCTTGAATTTTGTCGTGGTCTCAGTCGTAAACTATTAAAATTAAGCTAAATGGATGTCTTAATCAATCTACCTAGGACTTAATTTTTTAGGAGTTTGCTTAACACTCAAATGTTGTAGGGTTAGACGGATTGTTGTGAGATTAGTTGAGTTGTATGTATATTGCAAAACCTAATACTAAACGATTTAAATCTAAAAATAAATTAATACATATTGTAAATTAAAATAATATATGAATCTAAATACACAAGAATTTTACCAAATTATTTAAAAGGAATAAAAACTTAAAATTCAAAATTCAAATAACTTATAAACATTTAAATTTAAAAATTTAAAAATATATTGCAAAAGTATTAATATAAAAGGAAAGATGAAAATTTTGATTAAAAAGCAAAATTGTTGCATAACTTTTTTGTTGAACTCATGACTTGCAAAATCAGTCAAATTAAATGAACGTTGTGGTGAACAAAAATTATATTGCAAAATTTGAACAAATTCTTAAATATATTAAAATTTAAAATAATATATAAACATGTTAAGAAAAATTGAACTTTGTATTAAAAACAACAAAAGATAAAAAAGTTAATACTAAAAATTGCCTTATTATTCTTAGTAGTTGGATTCAATAAATATAAAAATCCAAAACCCTTTGCTCAAAACGTCAAACCCTCGCCCAAGAGTTTGGCGCGAACAATAAAACACAAGTCCAAGATAAGAGCCATGGTAATGGCGTTAGAGCAAACCCTAATTCTTTCATCTTCATTGTCATCAAAGAATTCTATCTTCTCCATCCCTAGAAACCAATTACCAATCTCTTCTTTCTTCCCTTTTCACTCCTATCTAAACCCTCCTAAACACCTCCGTTTCCCTGCTCCTTTCCCAAAATGCTCCGCTATGGAAAACTACACCAATTACTCTGCTGTAACCTACCCCAAACCTTCCCAAATTCCATGGAAGAAGGAGCTTAGTAACTCCGTCACTCTCATTGGGACCGTTGGTCTGCCTGTCGAGCTCAAGCACCTGCCATCTGGCAAGGATGTGGCCTGGACGCGACTTGCTGTTTGGAAGTCTTCTACTGAAACATCTTGGTACTAGTCTATTGTTTCATTTCGAAATGGGCTTTTTTATTGTTGCATTTCTATTGAAGATTGGATGATAATAAGTTGAAGAATAGTTTTTTAGTTGTGGTTAATAATATGGACATTTCTTAGGACTATGGTTATAGACTATATTTCTGTCTACGTCGAGTGCCATTTCTAAATTGTTGTCCCGATTTCGATAGGATGTGGAAACCATATGAATTCTTAAATGAGCCTTTGCTTTATGTAAGTGACGCCTTTCCGTGTTTTAACAAGTTTGGAAGGAAGTTACTTGAATGCCTCTGTTTGGGCGTTGAGAGTGAGGATGTGTGGAATTTGACACATTTTAGATTGTAAGGTTAAGTTTCAGAACCACACCATTTTTATTTTTACCAGACGAATTGTATCAATTCATTAGCCATAAGAGAAGCACCCAAAATTATCTGTCTATTCCCAACAAGACCAAGCTTCTTAGGCGCAATGGTGGTACGCAGGGCCACTTTCGGACCATTGGATAAGACACAAGTAATGCTTTTATAGGCATATTTTAGAGTGTTATTCTCGGAAATTTATTCTACTTCTTTTTCATATAAATTTGCAGATCATATCAACGCTTACATTGGTGCATAGAATCTTACATTTTCTCTGGAAAGGGTGACCCCAATAAATGTCTGACAGGAGGATTATGTTACACTTAGTATGCAGAGAGTCAAAATTTTAAGCTGCATCGGTAGTGAATTGGTAAAATTCTTTAAGTTCTTAGCATTAACCTTGCTGCACATGACGCACCATGAAGAATAAAGCTAAGTGAACATACCTTTTTTTATAAATTTGCCATTCATATTGAGACCTCCCAAAGCTAGAATCCGAAAAAAGAACTTAATCTTTTCTCCGACCCTTCTATCTTCATGCTATACGACCTTCAAAAAGGCTTGATCAATGACAGCAGCTGCCGCTACCAATTTACCAAAAATGCAACGTTAGAGTTTTTGGTGTAGTTTGTCTTAATAATCAAGCACAAATTCTTCTATTCTCTATCAAGAGTACTCCAAAATCTCAATAATGGAGAAACTACTCAATCTCCCCATTATTTTAATTTCCTTCTAATGTTGAGATTCCACCTTCCTTTGTAGTTGTTCCTAGAATCTTTGACTTGTAACCATCAGAATTTGCAAAGGGTTGAAGTTTAGAAAATAGTGAATGGGTAGGAAGTATGGATGATGGGACCAGGGAACGTTGACAGATCTAACCAAAGAATCCTCACCAACTTTAAATGTCAAGAAATAGAAGTAAAACCATGAGCATATTTTCACTTATGGGCACATAATTTGTCTTATAGCTTTCTACATATTTGTTCATTGGCAAAGCTCCTCAGTGACAGAACCTCCCTTCAAGAGAGCTAAGTGCATGAGCTCGTGCATAGGTACAATTTTTTAATAAATGGCCTTGCACTTTAGGCTCAGTGGGCTATTATGCTCCAACACACTTTTGGGAAGATACACAAGTCTTTGTTGCGACCGGGAATTTCATTCAAGCCACGTAGTCCAAAGGAAAGCAAACACAGAGTTCAGCGAAAGAATCTTCTTTTCCTTCTTAAATGGATGACCATTGAAAAGGTGTGATAGGATGTCTCGATTATGTTGAGGGAGGGTTGTATGCCAACCAAAATCAGCCAGGATGAAATTCCAAAAACTTTGGTCCGGTTTCCGTGAAAAGACAGATGAGAATGGGTCTCTCCACCATTCTTGTACATATGATAGAAGCTTGTGGAGATACCAATCCATGGGCACTGAGTTTGTAGTTTGTCTTAAGCGTTGAGGAAACTGTGGCTCAATTCCCAAATGAGAAACTTAACTTTCTTAGGATAACTACTACCCCAAATAGATTGGTAAATATGCTTGAATGTTGCATCATCTTTATAGGTCAGTGAGTTTTAAACTGCAGAACTTTAAAACTTTGGTTTCTTGAGAGATACAGCGTGGCATTTCAAACTTGTTGCGTTTGCATGTAATGACAATTAGAAGTGATTCAGATTAGGATTTTGCTCTTTCAGGATAGGTTTAACATTCTGGGATGAATTGGCACATATTGCTTCTCAGCACGTCCAGAAAGGCAACCAGATATATGTATCTGGTCGGCTGGTAGCAGATTTAGTTGAAGCTGATGATGGGAAACAGCAAACATACTACAAGGTTTTGATGTCCTTGTTCACACCGTTCCATGGTTTTCTATTCATCAAGAAGTAGATTCCAACACTTTCATATCTTTTGCAGGTAGTGGTTCAGCAACTGAATTTTATAGAAAGAAGCAACTCAACAGCACCCCATTACGACCAAGACTCTAATTCCATAATGGCAGGCATGGGATAATTCCCTAATTTAACATTATTGATTGACGCTTTACTTTGCTTCAAAATCTTATTATTTGGTGTCCTATCACATTATTCACAGGGAGAAAGCCCGGCAGTGGTGCTGTTGATAACACAGGGTCCACACAAGAACTATGGCAAGCATTCTTTGCTAATCCCGTTGACTGGTGGGACAATAGGAAGAATAAGGTACATGATTAATTCTCTTGCAATTTCTGGGATTCAACTATCTCGTTTTTGGATTCAAATGTTCTTAACATGGACCAAGTTGTCTTTCTGTTTTTATTCAAATTGATGCATGGAAAAACCTTGGGAACTTACAACGAACTGCATGATAGAATAGCATACATTTTATGTATGTTATATTTCCATTGCAGAGAGCAGGCCTCATAAATGGTTACATTTTCTTAACTATTCGAGTGATACACCCCCAAGGGGGTGAGAATACGGAAAGAAAAAGCAAAATCAAGAACTTTGAGACAAATATAAGCAAAGTAATAGAGGTCAGCTCACAGAACAATTAATCTGTTAAAAAACAGTGGATTTATCCAATAATTTATGCCTTCTTTGAACCAATAACTTTTAGAGCTTGCAAATTGTGGTCGAAGTGAAGACTCTACAAACCACTCCAAAAGCAGCTGCAGCAACTGAAAACGAGACCAAAAAAACATTAAAGAAATTTCATCTAGAACTTGCTGAGAAAAACGTTGTATGGATAATCGCGGGATTTAATATTGTAATATCAATGAGACACTACCATTTAACATATCATGAGGAGAGTAAGGTTATTTAACAGGAAAGGTACCGAGAGCAACAACAGCCACAAGACTAATCCTCAAGGAAAGTAACTGAGGCTGTAAAGATTTGTGGAAGGCCCAAAACAAGAGCAATCAAATTGAAACAGAGCAAACTAATAAAAACTTATCAAACGCTGAAAAAGGCAGAAGCCGCATCAAAGGAGTCAGTATTAGGCATAGAAAAAGAAAACCTCCAAACTCAAACAAACTCAGATGCGCTCAGCCACGAAGACAAGTTGAGATCTCTCGGAGCCCATGTACTTGAAAACTTGAATTTTGATTTTTATCTCATAAACCTTAAGACCACAGACTCTGAAAAAGGAGGAAAAATTATAATCATCTTCAATGTGTTCTCATGAATGAAGGAGAGGAGGGGCGTCATATCAGACATTATTTGGAGGCCTAATGTCTTCTTGAAAGGGGTTACGTAGAACCCTATCAATAGCTTGTTTAGATGAAATTTTATCATTTCAATCGTCAATTAGAAAATTGAAATCCAATTCCTCACTCACAAGACTCCCTTTTGCTTGACCCATTTGTTGAAAAAATCACACTTTGACAGACCGTTATTTCAACTAAGAGGCTGAAATTGTGGAGGAAAACTGGGGTGAGTCGAGTTTGAGCCTACCTAGTCTCAGGAAATCTCTTTCATTTAGCTAAAAGCCTAAAAGAGTACTTAAGCTTCAAATTTTTAAAGGTATGTAGAAGGTAAACCAAGTTAAAGCAACGCAGAGAAGTCACCAACAGCCTTTTTTGGCTATCATAGATCTAAATATTATTATTTTTTCTATGCATGAAATGGAATGGCAGGCCTCAATGATTTAAGAGAAAATCAAGGAAATAGTAGCCTCCTTTTGCAGGCCATAGACATTCCAAAAGTTACCTTTTGTTAGTATTTGTAGGTTTCCTTCACTGTATAGTTCACTTGAATCCTTGTTGAGATATAAGATGCACTCTTGAATGTTAATACTTTATTGGCATTTTGGTTCTGGTTGCAGAAGAACCCAAAATATCCTGATTTTAAACACAAGGACACTGGGGAAGCCTTGTGGGTTGAGGGCAGGTATAATCCACCTTGGGTGAAGTCTCAGCTTGCATTATTAGACATGAGAATGGGTTCTCTTGATGATCAGGAAGCCAAAATGGCCAACTTCGTAACTAGTTTTGATTTTCCATCTTACTAAACTGACTTTGGATTGCTTTAAATTGTTTCCAAGAGGGTGTAAACCAAATATATTAGTAAGATTCTTTTGTGATGTCTGGCTCGTATAGTTTGTAATTTGGTGCATTGTATATTGGTTGTTAGTAATTCAAATATTTCGTCAGTCTCTAGGATCAGTGCCTTTTATGGAAGAAAAAAAATACATGGAGTTCATCCCACAGGATTCTCTCTTTTTAATAGTTTACTAAAAAGTATTAATAAATTTTAAAAAAAATAAATAAAGTTATTTGGAACACAATCAATCTAATACATTTACATGGAGTTTTAAGAAAATCTACTTGTTTTTTTTTTTTTTTTTTTTTTTTTGTATTTTTAAAATTATGTTGAGTCATAATTTATGTTTTGTATGAGTGTGTGCGTTTACATATTATTAGAATAACCAATTTTGAAATTCAAGCAAACTTTTTTAATTTCAAATGTGTATTTGAAAATTTGAAACAATTTAATCGATTTAGTCGAAAATATCATTAAGATTTTATAATATTTTTATACATGCAGATAGATTAGATCACAAGTGTTTTTAACTTATTTTATTCATTTACTTTTTGTTTTTTCTTATTAGTTTTGTTTAACATTTTAGATGTAATTCAACTTATGTTTTAGAAGAAAAGTGAATTGTTTTGTTCAAAATGGGAGTGGGAGATTGAAGTGAAGCTGGGTGTGACGTTTTTTTATTTTTTATTTCTGAAAATGAGTTCATTTCTTAAGAACTTGTTTTGGGGTCCATTTTCTTATGAAGATAATGTGCAAGTGTGACTTAAACTTTACCTTCATACCATTATTTTCTCTGATTTTCAACATTGTTCTTTAATATTTTCATTAATCTGTGCAATAAAAAGTTGAATTGTTTTGTCAAACTTGTAACATTTTTTTGGATAATTTTTGTTGACACAATTTAAAATGACATTGGTGAAAAGAATTGAAGTTTAAAGATTGGACTCCAATAGGAACTCTTAAAAATGAAAAGAGTTAAGTGTAGAAGCATGAGAGTTTGAGAGTAGGATTCCAATTATTTAATATATATTGTTTCAACCAGATTTTACATCGCTTGAGGATAACCATACAACTTACTAAGTCAAGAGGCATGCTTTCTTTTGTGTTCGGTTAGGATTATCTTTGGTCTTGGCTGTGGTCGGGCGTCTTTCCTTAGGTAGGTTCATTTTGGTCCTAGGGTGATGCTTTAGATTAGGTCTATGCAGGACATTTTTGGCCGGACACATTAATTTAGGCTTTGAAATAAACTATTCATCGTTGTAGGAAGCTTTTTGTTGTGAACGGTTTTAATTGGTTATTATACTTTCCTTCATTTGAAATATATAGCCGTTACATAGAGATAAAATTTTGTCATTTAAAATATTTTTTATTAATAATGTGACAAACTATCCAATATTTGACTTGTACCATTTTTGTTAGGTTAAAGGTATTCGCTAAAATGTTACTTTTATAAATTAATTTTTATTTAATAATTTAATATGAATATAATCTTGATATCTAACCTGATTAAAATTGATTTTTTTTAATCTTAAGTCTATAAACTAAAATAAAATATTTAAAGGTTGGAAGATTCCAATAAAATTAAAATAAAAATAAAAAAACAAAAAATCTATAACCAAAATAAAATTTTTCACAAAATATTACATTACAAATGTCAAACAATTTCAACAAAAAAAAAAAAACCATGGTAGAAAGTCATTTCCAACATGCTTTTACTTTGCTAATTTGCAAAGGATTTTAGTACATATTAGTAAGAGTTTCTTTAATTAAAATGGACGATTGGATGTGAAAGAAACTCGAATGTGTTACAATTCTAAAAGGTTAGAGGAATATCAAACAATATTTTCGAACATGTTTTAGGAGGTTGAATTAGATTCTTTGGAGATTATTAAAATTCTTAACAATTTTTTTTTTGAATTTATTAGAGACGTCAAATGTTGGTGCAGACATTCTCTTCTTCGTCTTTTAGGTGATTGTTCCAAGGTTTTGATTTTATAAAAGGACTTACAGTCATGTTGTTCACGCACTTGCAACAACAGAGGTCTAGTTTCTTTGTAAAATCTTTTTATATAGTGTCTCGTTACCTAGTGGAGATCCAGATAGGATGTCATTTGTTTACTCAAGAATTTTTTTCACGTTTACTTTGATTTGGTCCTAATATACTTATTTTTAAAAGAAAAATGAAAATTTTGAGAAAAGTACATAAAAAATCAGAACCAAAAAAAGAGAATTCTCCAAATACCAAAACCATTAGAACCAAACAATTTGTATCAACCAATACTTTGTTTCTTCACAGTGCTTAAAACTGCTTTTCTTATTCCTTATTGTAAAACCCAACAAAAGAAATGCTCAAAGAAAAAGAAAAAGACTGTCTTTGGAATCAAAGATGAAAGCTTTTTGGGTCAAACACTTTCTCTCTCTCTCTCTCTCTCTCTCTCTCTCTCTCTCTCTTCAATGATTTATTTGCCCAATAATGATCCATGAGAATACAAAAGTCCTCATAACTTTGCCAAATTCATAATGCTTTCTTTGTTTCAAAGTTTAATTATAAATCCAGTAAACCATTTGGTGATAATTAAATCACACGAGTTCGATCAATTTAAACCTTTCAACTAATAATCCACCACTGGGAGATGATTATTTTGAACTTTTACTCAAAATTTCTCTAGAAAATCATCCGTGAATGAATAAATTCAAGGCATATTTTTCGAACATAATTTTAATGAAAGGTCAATAAATTAATTGGTTTAATTGAAACCACAGTATAAATGGATATTTGGCTTCACATAAATTAATAAATTTAGTAGAATTTGTAAACTTCAAAGATATTCAAATCTATAATTCAACCTTTTTTTCTATCAATTCTTCAAAGACACTACTCTCCATTTCAAACTTTCAGCATTTCCTTTCCTTTCCTTGTAAAGGTACATCATCCAAAAAAATACACAAAAAAGGAAGAAATTTTATTCATATTTTTACAAGGTCCCCACAATCCACTACCAAAAAAAAAAAAAAAGAAAAGAAAAGAAGGTGCTTTGGTCATTTCCCACCACTCCCTCCACCCATTGATGCATAAACAAGAAAAAAGAGGGGCATATCAAGTAAAGCTTTGACAAATTCTTGTTGCTTTAGTTGAGCTTGTCAAGGCCTCAAAGGCTTGCTTGCATCTTTTAGGGCATTGACATCCATCCCCCTGTTTTGACAAAAGCTAAAAGTAATCTTAAAAAGCAATATAACTATGCCATCTGACTTTGATTGCAATACCCATACCCATCATAAGTGAAGGAGGGGGAACACACTCTGAGTGTTGCGACGACGGGACGCAGGCCGTAGGACCATAGGACCCAACACCGATCCATCCATAAGTTTCTTTTTTTTTTTCTTTTTTTTTCCTTCTAGGATTGTGGGAATGCACATCCCTCCCTCGGCTGATGCTGCGAGGTTATTCTATGGAGGAGGATTACTCTCTGGCTTCACAACACTCGAGCTATCAGGAGGTTGTGTGTGATAAATCGCTGAAGCCAATGAGATCGGCATTATGCAGAGTGCCTTTGATTGTAGGAATTGCATAGCGGCTCCCACGTTTTCTTCCATAAGTTTAGCAACTTGTCTCTCTGTACCATCGTTCGACCACTTGTCCCATGCCGGTTGGTTCCTACCACCTTCACTTCCTTCTTCCTAGGATGCAAGAAAAAGAACAAATCATCAACACACGACCCATTTTGATTACAAATTTGTTTATTTCAGCCACCGAAAAATCAAAAGTACAACAGTATCAAACAGGCTTTTAAAGTCAAAGATTTCGTTTTTCATCTCATTACCTCAACTGATGATAGTGGAATATCCGTTACAAGTGGTGCCACAGCACCAGCTCCACCCAATCTACTCATGCTCAGAACCTGCAAAGAAGATATATATGCAACAATGGATAAATACCTAAAAAAGTAGAAAATGAGAAGTGACTGTTACATCCCAAAAATGAGGGGAAAGGGGGGGCTGAAATTGAACTATGAGCACACGCAGTAGTGCTTTTTAAATTTGTTAGTTGACTAAACTCCATAAAAATGATCCATATAACGAGTGAAATTCGCTTAAATAAGGAATGGAGAAGCAACTGGCTCTAAAGAGTAAAGACTACAGCCGATCAAACAAAGGGATTGAGTGTACACACAATCTTCATATATGATAAACAAGTTATAACTTATCAGGTAATTGACAAAACTATCATGAATATCAGTCGTCAATTGCTTTTCCGCAATCTTGAAACAGTTTTTCTTAATGGAAATTACATGGATAAACCATCAGGTAAAAAGTCGGAAGGGATTTACTTCACCTTTACTTGAAGGCGAAGGAACTTTACGTAGTCTACTATTTCATCAAGCATTGCAGCTCTATCCGTCTACACAAATTAAAATATGAATCAGTACCAAACTAAGGTTAATCATCCAAAAAAAAAAAAATCCTAGAATGCCATTATCTCTAGAAAACAGTAATGAAATTAAAATCAGGTCAATAGGCTACTCGAGCATCCATGAAAATCCACTTTTAAAGTGGGAGAGTAGACATTAACATCAAGATGTCCCCCCTACCCCCCCAAAAAAGGTGATCCAAGCATACATTCAAAATACAAACCATTTATTTTTCAAGGTCAAACACATGCATTATTAGTTTATAAATATATGTATATGTCTATATGTGTGTGTGCTTCAATATGATTTGACAAGTGCTCTCACATGGGCAAGGCATACAGAGGCTGAATGAGATGAGGTACATCTTTGGACCAACCAACAATGTAAAGGTAATTTGAGCTATTGACAATTAAATTCTTAACCATGCAGAGGAAATCACCATATGTTAAGAACGTTTAAATACCTTATCATCATATGTTTTCCCACGTTTTCTAAATTATGGAACCAAGAGTTTGAAAAACAACCAGAACACAAAAAAGATCTATGTTCTATCGTTTTTAAGGACTAAGTTACAGAAGTTATAAATTGAAATTGAGAACTAGTGCAATTGCTTGAAAGTGAATGGAACAATAACATTGATAATCCCAATGACTTAAAATATTAGACTATCACCTTATTAACACTCGGTACAAGTTCCTGCAAGGCCCTAATTCTCTCTGCAATCCTTTCTCTTCGTAACTGCAACAAAATGAAAATTACTTCCCAAAACCAAGAAAACCAAATAAACAACTCCAACTCCAAAATATGACCAAGTGCTGCAATAATTTTGATACAATTATAATCTAGTAATTGGTAACTGTTTTTGATTTCTCCAAACTGGTGTCTATATTACCCGCTCTGCAATACTATGTGGGTCAGTGGCCTGTCCTCGTCTTGCCCGTACCCTAGGGCGCATTGCTGGTGGATGCGGGGCTGCACCCATAGCAGCATGCATTTGTTGGCCTTGAAAAACCTGCAAAGTGATTAAAATAGAGTTAATGCAATTCAACCACTCCCCATCCACCAAAAAGGATATTTGAAAAGGAATACAAAAGACCTCTACCTCAGGCCCTCAAGAGCAGAAGAATGACAATAATTTCCCATTTCTCTTAAGCAAGACAACAAAAACCAGAAACATCACAGCCATAAGTCATCATAGAGCACAAAATAAACTCAAACGACAAAAATATTAAAATAACACACGTTCAGTCCATGTTATTTGGAGAAAAAGATCATATGTACACACAAGAAAAAGCATAATTCCAGTTCAGTAAGTCAAGAAAGCCACATAGCTAGGTATCTATATGAAGCAACAACAAAACGTGAAGAGAAATAAAACAACATAAAAATAATCACTCCTGCTTCCACAGTAATCTCCATACATACAAACAATGCTTAATCTCTTGATATGAAGCTCCATAAGAATCTCAAGTCAGTTAGTTGCACAAGCTTCCCTGTCCCTTCTCTCATTCTACTTTCCCCATAAACAAAAGAGAAGTGAAATTACAACACCGAAACTCCAAGAATCCACAGAAAGAAAAAAAAAAGTTTTGAGCAACAAAATAAGAATCACGATCTTACATTTTTAACAGACGAAGCTCGAACATCAACAACCTCACCACAATACCGTTTTCCACTTCCAGAAGCTTCCTCAGCCTTAAGAAACCCACTCTTCCCTTGGTCCAAACTCAACCCCAGAGGAAAAGGGGGTCCGCCATGAAACCCAGTTCCACCGACACTTCCACTCCCAATCGTAGTGATATGACCACCGCCATCCCCGGAGCTAAGCTGAAGCATCATCGGAGCCTGACCCTGAGCCGCCACCGCCGCCGCCGCAGCAGCAGCTGCTGCTGCTGCTCCGGCCAATCCGCCGTCAGTTCCAGCTAATCCTTGGTCGGAGGAACCAAAAGGGATCCCAAGAATCTGTTCGAGGAAATCATCGGCTTGAGTATCGGAATGGTTGTTAGCCATGGAAATAAGGTGCGAAACTTGAATGGATGGATTAAGAAGAGAAGCAAAAGAGGGGTTTGAAATAGCATCTACATGCAAGAGAAATGGAAAAGAGAGATCGATGATACAAATTTTGTTTCTTTTTTACGAATTTGGGTTTGTTCGATCTTGATATGTTTGTGTTTGTAAGTTTTCTGTTTGAGTTTTGGTTGAACAGAGAGCAATGTAGAAACGAAGAGACAGAGACGAAAAAGAAGGAAGCTTTATCCTCCTTAAAAATGTTGCTACTTTGTCTAAAAGGGTCTACCTTTTCCTATATTTACATTTCTAGTCCTTTCAGATTCTTAATTACGTTTCTCTTTTTTTTGGGTCAAACACCGTCGTCTTCATGGGAACTTCGTCGAGTAGAGTTGCCATGGGAACTTCGTCGAGTCGAGTTGCCTCGCCTCCTTTGTAAACCAACAAACTTGTATATTTTTCAAGCTCACAATGGTGGAAATATGAGATACTTCACCATCTCAATCCCTCCATTACACAAATGACTTGTTTGAAGGCTTAAATATTAGTGTAGATTGTTGAAAATCTAAAAGGCATTACAATGTGTGAGAAATAAAAAACAGATTGGAAATGAGATGAATAAAAATAGTGAAGGAAAAGGTAGAGTTGTAAACTCATGATCTATTAATTAGTTATTGAGATTACGTCTCATTTTTACCATTAAGTCAATACATGACCGTTAAACTTTAGATACTATTATATTACAAACACATTTCATTAAAGATGTTACATTACAAAGATATCTTTTTTACCACAAGATAAGATGAGATTGAGAGCATGGAGAAATAAAAGGTTTGTAGATAGAGATAATGGTTTAAGATGACAGGCCAAGGTCATTGGAGCACACATCCGACCAATAGCTACTCGTGTTTTTATAAAACCAATCTCAGTCGATTGGTAAAGCTTCATGAGAAAGCCTAGAGGTGAGAGAGTTAAATAGTAGCACAAAGAATCTAGTGTAGGTCTAATTATAGCTTAATGACTTATGAAAAGTTTAGAGGTAGCTCATATGACCCATAAGGGTGTCTAGTGATGGGTTAGAGAATCTATGAGTAGTCAAGTGGTAGCTTAGAGAACCCATGAGAGAGTACTTGTGGTAGCTCAAAGTACCCAAAAGAAGTTTCACAGTATCATGTAGGTTTTAACGGTGACTACTGGTACCATGAAGGTTCTCTGATCTTATTGTGTTGGGACTAGAATACACCATAAAATTTACTATATGTATGCACCATACAATATTATACCATACAAAAAACATCTAAAACGGAGCCCAAACAAATAAAAATGGGCAAAATGAAAATCGAGTATCGTTTTTGTAAACAACTCAAACTTTACGGTACCACATTCGTCACTCCGTATGTTCATTTTCATGCACCCGATTCCATCAATGTCCTCCGTGTCTCAGCTTCGAACCCTGCCCCTGCCGAAATTTTATTTCCTTTCCTCTTTAAATACCCTCGTTTGCTTTCTCTTCTTGCCTTCATTTTCACATAGATTCACCATTTTTGAATTTTTATCTTTCCAATTGCTTCACTTTGGGATGTAAGAATTGCATATTAAATTTTTGTTATTAATCTTGATCAAATTAACTCCCAACACAAATTAAAGTTATCAATCATTGCATAATTTTTTCTTTTGTATCAAAATACTTACCATAGTTGATATTAAAATTATTGTATCATGAATCTTGAAATAGGTAGTGACAATTACACTATTTTAAGTCTTGGTTAAAAGTCCAACAACTTTGAAGCAATTCATAAATTTGACCACACGAATTAATTAAGAAAAAATCGATTGATAAAGGTTAGTGGCGTCATACTTTTTTCTATTCAATGATTGGAATTAGAAATTAAATATCTAATTCTCCTACTTTTATGTTGAAGGGAAACTTAATTCTACTTTTTTTTTTTTTTTTTTTTTTGTTGATTCGTGAAGCATGTTATAATTTCCATTGCTTTTGTTCTTTGATTACTTTACTTTTTTTTTTTTTTTAATGTTACAACCCATGCTATTCTCCATAATTGTATAATTCTTGAAATTATTAATTGTTTTAATTGAGATTTTTAGTCTTTTTCTTGACCGATCGAAAGTTCCTTGTGGATACGACCCCCTTACTTTTATTGTATTGCTATTTTGAAATTTTTTTAATCTTCGAAAGAGGTATTTTGGTGAGAACTCTTATCCAACCACGTTATATTCTTAGTTGCATATCTTTTTATTATAATCTTTAGGGCAATTACATTCTATTATTTTACTTTATTTCATCTTCTTTCAAAACAACCCGTAACCTCTCTTTTGATGACAGGGAGGATTCATGTGGTAGTATATGGCAAAGTTATTGGACCTCTACGTTAGGGTAAGTTAGGTGGATGATCGAGTAGATTAGGCATCGCTTGCCACATTCATAATGGTATTGTAACTACTTGAAATATAATGGCTCAATGGTTTGATGAAGTAAAGATGGATCATTATTCGTCTACGTGTCTGCGACATAATACTAAGTTTTATACTAGCAAATTACAATCATTCATCATAAATCTACTATTTGCATATTTCTCAACTCTGATTAACTCAAGCATCGAAGTGTGTCGATAGTCTAACACCATGCTGAAGAGATAAAAGCCCTTGTGCAGCAAAAGATAACACAAAACCAGTCTTAGTTTAATTGAGATCTAAGAAATACTCATTAGCAACAATACAAAACTAATTATTTCTAAAATAATTTAAACCATATGTAAATTAAACTCTCCCACATAACTTAAACTTTTAATTTAATTTAACTAAATGGTTAATTAATTAATTAATTATCTTATATTTAATTTAAGGGGATTTTAAAAAATAGAAAAATTTGATAAACTATTTACGTATTATATAACAAAACCACTTAAAGACAAAATTTATTACATTTTATTTTTCTATGAAATGTAAATATTTGGTCAAATATTCTATTTTGGACAATTTTTTTAAATTCATATTTAAATCATATTCATATATGTATTTCTCTCATAACGGATAGTTTTAGTGTCTATCACATACGCATTAAATTTTAACCTAAATATGAATCTATTCGCATTAAATTAATATTTAAATTTATTCAAATATATTACTATCTAGTAAATTAATTTTGAATCAATTTCAAAATTAAATTCATATTATAAAGATTAATTAAAATGTAAACTTTATATTATAATTTATCATCATACATTAGATTATTTTCATAAGTGAATTTGAATCATTCAAATTTAAACCAAAATATAATAACTTTGTTACCATTTACAAGATAGGAAGAAGACCTAATGAACCTATAAAATTAAGGGACAACAATATGAGATTAATTCGTTAAACTTATTAATTACATTAATCAATATTCGTTAATTATGTGTACACTCCAATAAAAACCCACAATTGAAATTTTCTCCATGTAGATATATTTATGTATTCATAAATATAGACCAATAAAAGCAAGTTAGTCCTCGAGTACAAATGGTTGTAACACCAGTTGAATCAAATTATCGTTTAGCTTCTAAGTGGTTCGATACGTTGCTTCTCTAATGAACAATTTGTTTATTGTCCAACCAATAAATAGAAATATCTCTTGTGCCATAAAAAGAGTAAGGACTCTTATTCAAGTTTGAGAGACACCATTTAAGCAAACATTCATTTACTTACCCTAAAGTAAAAGAATGAATGAATTCCATTTTGTATGATTATGTTTCCAACTTCTTACTCAGTCTTGTCCCAAAAATCATAAACTTATTGAGTTGACAATCTAACAACTGTCACCTGTACAAATCAAAGGTAATTCATCGCGAACAAAAGTTCATAATACATTCAGGATTAAGACTAAGTTGCCTAAATTATCCTATTGAAATAAAAACTTAACTACAAACAAAATCACATATAGTGGTTACTATTGATATGACAAGTTCATGATTGTTCCTAAACAAAAAAATTCTCTCAATTTTTCTAATACCTTGAGATAGACTTAAACAAGAGGGATTTTTTTAGGATGACCAAATCTAATTTCAAACGTTGAGTCACACATTAATATTAATTAAATTCTATAGACAATACTAGTGGTGGACATAAGCCTGGTTGTATGTGTTTGAAGAAGAAAACGAGAAACAAGAGAATGAAGTGTCCTCGTAATGTTATGTGAGGTAAGAAATATTAAGATGGTGTTTGGAATACTTTTTTTTAAGTGATTAACTTAAAAATTAAGTTATTTTGAAAAACAAATTCACATGTTTCAAAACAATCCGAAATAAAATTTAAAAAACATACTTTATAAAATAAGTTGGTTTATAAGAAGATACTTGCTAAATCCCATCACTATTAGAGTTGGTAATGGGGTTGAGACAGGAAGCACTCCTCATTCTTGCCTCCGCCTTGTTCCTCATTTTAGAAAGTTAAAGTTGAGGTTGCAAATTTGTTCGAGGATCATGCCCCTAAATTAAAAAATTTACGGTTCCTTTCTTAAAATTGATTTTTTTATTTAAAATAAATTTATATTTTCAATTTACATTAACAACATAATTCATAAACACATTCCATTCATGGATTTTTTTAGTTAATTTTGAAATATCAAGCAAAATCTTTTATATTTAAAATTAATTTTTTGCAATAATGTTGGTATACATACATTTTTTTTCATGTGTTGAAACCAAACATTAATTTTAAACTTGTAAATTCTTTACTAAAATGAACTTAGCATGGATCATAGAATTAGAAAATTTAATATCCTATGATCACAATTGCACGTATCAAATGTTCCTAACTAAGGTCACTCCAAAACTAAAACTAAAAGAAAAATGGCAACTTATTCTGGATTAATTATTTTTACATTTTCGATGTGATTTGAAATTAGTTTAGTTTAATAACCCAATTCATAAACACATTTTATTCAACATTTAAGGCAAAATAGAAGAATTGGAACACCTTATAGTATAATTAGTGAAATGTCAAATTTGACACCCAAGTTTCCTCACTTGTACCTCTTTTCTATTTTAATACTATTGTAGTCTTAGAGACACCAAATCTATAAGTGGAGAACTTACCCATTACTTTTAAATTTTAGATTAAATAGATACATATTTCTTCTAAATTAATTAATAAATTTACCTAATTTTTCATATCATTAAATTCAAACATTTCGATATAATTTACTTCTAACTCTGTCCGGTAGGGAAAAAACAACTCAAACATAATAAAATTTTATATTCTATCAATCTCGATAGATACTAATAGACTTTTATCAGTTTCTATTAATGTTATAAATAGACTTTAATAATAATAAAATATTAAATTTTGTCATATCTTTGTCGAAAATGTTTTAAATTGTTGCTATCTCAATTATTATATTGTCTCTAATGGTCTATGAAGCATAGATACTTCAAAACATGCACAAAATCAGTAATCAGATATAACTGATAGCTGATGATACGTCAAGATATGTGGCAAATATGTGTGATCAGAAAAGTATCTAACTTCTTCCCTTTTTAAAAAAGATTTAAATACGGGAAGGTGATATGTCAATCAATTTTTTTTCATACATTTGGAATGTATTTTAACCCTAAAATCCATAGCTCATTTAATTTCATAAAAATATTATAATTACAAGCGACAATAAATATATATAAAAAAATAATAGAAGTATACCATAAACTCATATATCATCGTCATTCTTATGTATTCATTCAAGATCAATCATTAAGTTATTTCATAAACTCAACCTTCTTCTTCGTTTAAGAATTATATTAAGTACGAGTGTGTCATTAATTTGATATTTTATGCTTTTGCATATTATACTTAGTATCTTTGTACTAAACAAACAAACGAATATGTAATGAGAAAATAACATATTCATAAACATATCAGTTATCTTCATTTTTAAAAAATTAATGAATTGTTGTGTTCGATTGTATTCATATAGTATATTTGCTTCGGGTTAAACTATAAAAGAAAAAGTCAATCCCATACAAATGAATTAAATGATATTTATTGGTCATGCAAATCGATGTTTTATTTAGAGACATTTTTAAAAATAATAAAGTAAATTAAAATATTTACAAGTTATGGCAAAATTTTGAATTCTATCACTTTCAGTTATTAGTTTTAAAAATTCTCCTTTTATTTACTCATTAATCAAATAGATTTCTACCTCTACCATTTCTCTCGTTCTCACATTATTGACATATCTAATTAATCAAATAGAAAAATGGTTTTTCTATATATATAAAAAATAAAGAAAACAATAATCTAAACTCTAGTTACTCTAAAGTTAATTTTCATAAATATAACGAATGAACAAAATATTTACCGTTCGTATCACAAATTGAAAAAGTTCACAAAATTTATCATTTTTTTAAATTCACATTTGCATTTCTTTATCATTTCTGTTTTTCTCAAACTTTTTTTAAAAATATTTTCATTTGTACTTTTTTTTCATAATCTTTCTTATGCAATTTTTCTTTTTCTTTCCATGTCTTTTTCTGTGTATTTTTTTTTCAAATATAAATGATCGTGTACTAAAAATTTTGAAAAAAAATTGACTTATCGTAACGAAAGAAGGGACAAATCTATTAGATGCCAATTAATCAGATTTTGAATTTTTTATTGTGGATGTATGACTTTTTCCATTTTCGAAGTTGTTGTAAATATTTTATTGCTTTGTTCTATTTTTAAAAATACCCCTTACTTTATTTGATAGAATGATTTTAGATAATTAAAAATAATTCTTATTAGAAATCTTAATAAATAAAAGAGGAATGCTTTTGAAAACTCTTTTGTAAATCACTTGGAAATATTCATATTAATAAATAATAATTTTAGAGTATTTACCTGAAAATTCTTAAAATATATAGTGTAAGATAATAGCATATTTATAATTGTTAGCAACACTTTTGAGAATGTATGAATTGTGCAATCAAATTATTTAGAAAACCATTTTTAATAAAAATACTTCTTTGAAAAGTATTCAAGGTTTTGAAAACTAACTTGGAAAACACTTTATTTAATTCATCAAATGTTGAAGAATAGAAATCTTCCAACTATTTAAAATCAAATATAGAAACAAAATATAAGAAAATTTAGGTACATATGTTATATTTTTGTTGAAATATTTTTTCTAATAAAATTTTAATTTCAATAAATTGCTTTAACACTTATTTAACTCGAAATAATACAAATTGATAAATTTAGTGCTAAATTAATTTACTATTTTTAATTTAAAAAAATTTGAGCAGACGAAAATTCAAAATTGATTGAATTAGATTCACAAATAAAAAGATATCATTGACTTGTTGCTCTTTGAAATGTAAAGCATTGTATTAATGCAATCTCTCATTAATCATTCTCAAAAGAAAAATTAATCCATTTTGATGATGACAGTGAATGACAAATTCAGACTTCAATCTCCTCATTGATCTCATCTCCTCTTATGAGTATTAAATTCACAAATTAAAGCTACCGTGTTGGGAAGATCAATCAAAGCTCGTTTACCTCAATGTTCTTCTTCCTAGATTCAAAACCCATCTTCATGTAGCTGCATTATTCCTTTCGTATCCCATTTTCATGGTTTTTTTTCTAGATCTCCATTTCCTCCTTCATACCCAAAATGGATTTTTTTTCTTTCTGATTAATGGTGCGTAATTCATTCTTCCCCGCCTTCTTCTGCTTTGCATTTGGAAGATTACTGACGAGGGGTTGTTTAGAAATGAGAATTTCATCAAGGGTTTTTGTTTTTTTTATTGTCTGCGCCATTCCATGGAGGATTCTCGCAATTGAAAATTTCCAGCAAGCGTAAGTCGTTTCAATTCTTCTGGGTCTGGTTTTTTTGTTTTGAATCTTGTTTGTTGTTGATTTGAAGGTTCTTTAGTTTGGATTGTGATCTGTTGTTCTTAATACTTGAGTTGGGGAGAAGTTTTTGTTTGTTTTGTTTATTTTCATGTATTATTATTTTTTTTACTTCTTGTTACGTAATGCGCACAGTTGGTTAGTTCCATAAAAGTGTATCTTATTGTGGCCTTTGGGAACATTTCTCTGTTTAAGTTTCGTTTAGAAGGTGTAGGAGCGAAAATAGAAAAAAAAAAAAAAATAATAATGATAATAACTAGATGATTCATGATTAAAAGATGCTGTATCTCGAAGATGAATTCAAGGAAGAAAATTCTGCAATAACATTAAGTCCTATCATTTACGAAGTAAATGCATAGAAAAGGGAGACTAAAGTAGGGGCAAAAGCAACTTAGAGATACGAATAGGGACTTTTCTATTCCATTTATATGCTGTTAAGGTACCGGAAAATACCAAGGGATGCCTATGATCTACAAAATTTGTTATCAAGCAACGATTGGGTGGTGTAAGGGAACTAGAGGATTGAAACAACATTTGTTATCGTGGGGAGATGTTTTACTTTGAAGCAGATGGGAAGTCGTTAGGAAGCATTAGGATGGGAAGAGAGACCATTCTGATGATATAATGTTATTTTAAGGCTTAGCAGGTCCTTGTATGCCTACTTAACTTTGTTGTCAGGTTCAAGGATTTTCATGCTTGGGTATGAGAATTTTTTTGTTTGATTTTGAGTGTTTTAGTTGTTTAATTTCGTGCGATCTACTTGTTGGTTCATGAATCATGACCATTTTCCTAGCTTACTTTCGAGGATGTAGGTTCATGAATCGTGACCATTTTCCTAAGTTTTGAGGAGGTATTAATTTCACTGTAGAGTTTAGAGTTAGTTTGATGACATTTATCTTGCAACATTTTCTTTTAGTAAACAATGCTTCATTCTAAATTCTCATATTATGACCTTAAGTGTTAAAAATAAATTGGAAAAGTTGAATCTGCCAAATAATTGTTTAAAAACAATAATTTAATCATGTTATATCATCTTCAATGAATTAGTAATTTAGTGATGAACTGCTAATTTATTTAAGTGAGAAAATTTTAGACTTTCAGCAAGGCCCAACTCATGAGACAAATGCCCTTCTCATATTAAGCTAAGCTCTATACTTAGCTTACAATAGTTTGTTCCATACATAAATTCCTAACGTTCTTTACATGGGTCATGGATATATCCCCATAGAAAACAATAGTTCGTTGATTGGTTGTCCATACAAATCTTCGTCTTCAAACCTTTTGCATCCGTCTTTAGAGTTGTTTACTTCTTGGTAAGAAAAGGACTAAAGCTCGTTTTAATCTCTTGCAGATTTCCCATTGTAGAACCTGATCCTGGCCATACAAAACTTCGTCTATCTAGAGAAGGTTTAGAGGCTATTGAAAAAATAACAAATCCAATTGCAGCTGTTGCGGTTAGACTGAGATGCTCTTCTGTTACTTTTAGTACTTGTGGAATTTTCACATCTTAAATGAATGGATATTTTGAATTGATTCTTGAAACATAAGTTTCCCTTGTATCTTTTAAACTTTTTATTTTTTAATGGGGAAGTTTTCCAATCTTTTCTGAAGAATGAGTCATTCGTGATGCATCTTTATACATATTTTTCTGGTTTTGTATGCATGTTTTGTAGTTTAAAAACCATGGCTTCATGGACCATAACCAGTTATACTCAATTTATTGTAAGATGGTCCTTCCTGAAATAAATATTGACTGCTAAACTTGCATTTAAAAAATTGGCTTCTCTTTAGATACAGTTTAAATAATGCAGGAGCCATGATTTGGAAGAGGGAGAATGAAGAAGAATCTAACCTTAAGTTGCATTTCATGACTGCTGCAAACTATAATGCATGTTTAAGAGTCAAGATAGCTATTATGTTTTTCATTTTCTCTTTTCTTTGGTTAAATTATTCGTTTTGCCCAAACTTTTAGTTTTCTATTTAGTCCATGTAATTTACAAAAATTCTTATAGGTCCGTACACTTCTCCGGATATGACTATTTAGTTCCTATACTTTAGAAGATTTTAGTAGGCCCTTAAACTTTATACTTTGTGTCTAATTGGTTTATGGATTACCTCTGCTAGTTTAATGCTTATGCTACCAAATGTCTGAGCCTGCCCAAAATCAGTTCACCACATTATCCTTAAACAAAAATATAGTCTGCTTGCTAAGTAACTGCTAACATAGTCAATCATAGGATCCAAAAATTTCTAAGTTGAGAGACTTATTAGAAATTAATAAAAGCCTAATAAATATTGCTTCCAAATTTCGGGCTCTAATGGAAACTTTTTGAAGTGCAATTATAAATAGTCAACCTTGAAAACATAAGAACCAAAGTTGTATCTTGACCTTTTTTTTTCTCTGTTGTTGCTTTATGGTAACTTTTCTGCTTATTTCTTATCGACATAATGAACTTTATAGGTTCAATTCTGATTTTCTTATCTTTTCTTTCATATGATCAGGTCATTGGGCCATACCGATCTGGGAAATCTTTCTTGCTTAACCAACTTCTCTCTCTTTCTTGCTATGAAGGTGCGTTAACTCCTATGAATGTCTATCATTTCTCTTGTTTAAAAAATTAACGATCCTGTATACACGTATCATTTATTGTAATAAATAAAATATTTTGTGTTTCAGGGTTTGGTGTAGGACACCTGCGTGACACCAAAACAAAAGGTAAATGCAGTTGCAATGATGTGGTGGCTGTGGATGTGGTATATATTACTGGTTGGTTATTTATACGGTTTGTCAATTTTTTTTGCTCAGGGATCTGGGTGTGGGGTACTCCTTTGGAGTTGATGATTGATGGAGTCAATACTTCTGTTTTTTACCTTGATACAGAGGGATTTGAAAGTGTTGGAAAGTCAAATGTATATGATGATCGGTAATCTGAATTTGTGAGTCAGTTTTAGGTGGTAGTTTTTGTTGTTTATTCCCTTTAACAATCTTCCACTCTGACTTGTATGCAGAATCTTTGCTTTGGCAACTGTTCTGAGTTCCGTGCTTATCTACAACCTACCTGAGACTGTGAGTCATTTACAGCTTTATATTTTCATCATGTCAACTGTTGCTTTTGCTCGACACCTTGTGATTTTCATAGCTAAAAAGAATTCATAGTTTTAAGTTTTAAATTAGAATACAAGAAGTGAGCATTGGCTATGAGTTCCAAGGTTTTCTTATAGTTCAAGTTTTATGCTTATTTAAGCGGGGTATGTTTATTTTGATGACAAAATGGGCTTCCATGGCTGTAAAATTTAGAGACACAAGAGTTAGGTGGAAAATCCATTCGGAAAATACCATAGGGCCAAGATATAATCTATTAGAATAATTCAATCAGTTAGAACCACCTTCGCAGGATATATGTTGTAGCATTCATACTCATTCCAATGACTAGCTTCACAAAACTATTTGAGCCAGTCCTGCAATTATTCACTAACAACCTATACTTCCTAAGAGTTTGGTCTTGATTCTTCTCTGAAACTAAGCCTACTTATTTGGAAAATCGAGAAGGATGCTAGATAGTCTATGTTAAAGATCTCGGTTGGAAAATACTTTTGGTCCTTGAACTTTTGTAAAAGTAACAATTTAGTTCTTGAACCTGGTAAAGATTTAGACCATGTATTTTTTTATTATGTAGTAATTTAGCTCTTGAGCTTTAACAAGTAACAATTTTTTCCAGCACTTTACATTTTGTAACGATTTAAACCCATCATAAAAAATAATACTATAATTTATTGTAATTTCTTATTCGTGTAGATTGAATAATTGTTTGGAAATCGTTCTTTTTTCATATCACATTTATTTATAAACTATAGAGACAAAATCATTGTTTTATAAAAATTGGTAGTTGATTTTGATGAAAATTTTCATTTTAGGGACTAAACTGCCAAAATTTCAAAGTATGGACTCTGTTACTTATTAAAACTCAAGGATAAATTGATACGAAATTGAAAGTATAGGGTCTGAGTCATTACCAATTAAAGTCTAGGATCTAAATTGTTACTTTCACAAAGGTTCAGGAATCAAAAGTATTTTTAAACCATAAATCTTTTTTCCTTATTTGCAAGATAAAGTTGATAGTGTTTAACTCTTGAATCCTTTCTCAAATGTCTCTTTCACTGTTCTTGGATGCTATCTCTTTGACCCTTCGTGTCTGCAGTTGAATTCTTTAGACTTTATGTCTCTATCCATAATTGGGAGAGATAGGTTGAAAACCAAAACTAATTTGAAAAGTTTGATGGATTCATATATGCAAGCTTTATTTCACACAGTGCACTGTATCACATACATGAGATTTTCGTGTAAAAGTCCAAAGCCAGATCCTTGGATGTATTGCTTCTATTTTCTGCTCAAAAGTTTGATTTTTGCAGCTTTCATTTTTGTGCTCGCTTGTATGGTGCAAGTATGATGCATTTTGTGTGAGGTCTTTTGGTAGATGCATATTTTCCCTTTAGCTTTGAGAAGTTTTCTACACTTTGGTCTCCTGGTACAACTCAATGAACATCTTGATTGTAGAACATGTATTCTTTGCTTGCCAATTCAGTTTCCAATTCTCGGACGTTGAGTTTCATGGGCTTGAAAAATTTCAACTATAATTAGACAGAACATCCACTATGATGCCATTATTTTTTTCCGTTCAAAAGTTGTTCTGATTGCTGATTTGTTTAGACATTGAAGTAATATTGAACATGTTGCGTTTGAATTACCTCATTGCTCTCTTAGTAACTATACTCTAGACTGCGTTATTGTTCATAGTTTTGAGTTTTCTATTTTTTTATTATTATTTATAGCCAATCATGAACAACCAAAGTTGACTTGGCTTTCCATCAAGTTGGCATAAATTTAGGTTGTTATATACCATGTATCTGCTTGATGTTAATGATTGTGAACTTCGACTTTGATTCCTTTGATACTATTTGGCAGTTTTCAACTGAGTCAATGTTTTACGTCATACCATTTGCACTACTGATATTTTTGGCTTGTTTTCTATAGATTCGTGAAGCTGATATTTCTCGATTGTCGTTTGCTGTTGAGCTTGCTGAAGAATTTTATGGGAGGTTTGCATTTTCTAAATTTATTTAATTAAGTATTTTATTAATTAAATTACAAATTCTATTCCTGATCTTTAAATGTTGTGTACATCGATTTTATTATGATTCATACTTGATAGTTTACATGGTCACTAAAATGCTGACCTGATTTGAACTAAGAAGTGATGCTGGAGCATGATGTGGCATAGGAATAAATAGGACAGATGAATAAAGTAAGAGCAATCAGAAACAATTTTATTCGAAATGTATTCTGCCCTTTTGGCTCTCACCCTAAGAAGCACAGACATGGACACGGATATGACAAAACACAGCGATTACGACAAGTTCTAAAATTTTAGGATACTGATACGTTGGGATACACTATTTTTAAATTATTTTTTAGAATATATGTTAATTTAACATAAAATACTAGATGTACTCCACTAAAAAAGCATAAAATGTCAATTGTCAAATTAATTAGCCATTTTAGTTTGTATGAGAACAAGACAACACAACTCTTTAAACGGCAGGGGACTGGAGTTTGTAGACGTTATCCTAACATTTAAAAGGAAAAAAAGAATATAAAAGAATCTCAACTTGAAATAGGGAATGGCTAACGACTAACATGATGGATAGATTTAAAGAACAAAAATTATGAACTTAAGGATTGGACACTGGCAAACGGCAGTAACATTTGAAGTTGGCTGTTTGGGGGCTGGTGTGCAATTTTGTGAAGTGCACAAAAGGGGAGCATATTCAGTTTAAAATTTGTGATTTGTGATTTGGAATAGTTGCAAATTTAGCAATTAGATTCAAAATAATTAAATATGTAGCAATATTTTAAAAAAATTACAAATATAATAACATTTGTCAAACTTTACCAATAATAAAAATCTATCACTGATAGATCATGTTGCAAATATTGATAGAAGTCTATCACAGATAGATTTTGCTATATTTGCAATTTTTTTAAAATGTTGCCATATACTTAATTATTATTCCTAAAATTGCCACCAATTATAATTATCCTTTTTTTATTTTTTAAACGAAAGCTAATGGGCTTTAAAATTTTGGCCCATTTCTTTAATTTTCTTTTCCAGCGTGTCCGTGGGCGTGAAGTATCTCCAGCGTGTCCGAATTTAGAAAAGAAAAAAGAAAATAATAGGACACACAAAATGGTGTGTAATATGAAGTATCTGTGCTTCTTAGCTCTCACCCTATCAAATATTATGGGTTGCCCACCCTATTTTATTCTATTAACCTATTTCTATGTTTACTTCGTGCCGAAGTGTCAAATCATCAATTGTTAGTCCAACTAGCGGGCTATGCCAATATTTAAGTTTATGTTGAAGACTAAGATTTGAGGCTTAATAGAAGCAAAATCAAAAACTCAAAAACGTAATAGAAACGTTTGAGTTCAAGGGCCTAAAGTCACAATCATCAAATTTTAGGTGCTAAATTTGTAATTTAATATTTTTTCTTTTTTCTTTTTTATATTTCTTATGTTGAAATTTGACTCTTACATGTTTTATTCTGCACGCTGCTCGTGGGCATGTAGAGTGAAGGTAATAAACTTTTAGCCTTGTTATAGTTACTTCAGTTTTACCCCCATCACATCCTGTAGTGTAATTTGTTACTGTATAATCTGTAGGGACAAGATGTTGCCTTTGAGCCTGCTAAGCTGCTATGGCTTATTCAGCGTGATTTTCTACGTAGGTTCAGAAATGTCTCTCTGCTTTTCTTGATTTTTTCACGTAGTTTTCAAGTTATCTGATGACTATGCATTCTTCTTCTTTTAATACACACACACACACGTACATATACATACAAATTGATAAAGGAGGTGTCTTGTTCATCCTGCCTCAATTTTTTTACTCTAGTTTTATTTGATTCTTCTATTGCTGTTTTGTAGAAGGAAAAACTGTTCAAGAAATGGTGAATGAAGCTCTAAGACATGTGCCTAATAACGAAGGTTGGTTTTAATGTTTTTCTGCAATAGACAAGACTGATTCATGCTAAAGTATCATGGCATATATGTAGGGATTTTTTTTAATGGATGGTGCTTTTTATCATAAATGCAGGAGACAAAAACATTGATCTGGTATTCACCCTCAGACTTCTGTTTCATTTATTATGAAAAGAAAAAATAAAATATATATTCTTCTGGGAAAAAGGCATGATCTTTGTAATTGCATCAGGTAAACCAAATTCGAGATTCTTTGGCTATTATGGGAGATAATAGTACAGCCTTCAGTTTACCACAAGTATGACCCTGCCTTATTTTTTTTATCTCTGCATTCAATTTCGTTATTAACATGGGGTTATGCTTAATGGTGGTGTTAGGAAGATGGGATCCATTCATGTACATGTACTTTTATGCCAAAAAATGTTGTTTCTATAAATCTGATATGCATGGTAGTCGCAAGCTATGCTCTGGTCATGTGTTTGAATAGTCTTTGTTAGGCCTTTGGGTTCAAGGTGAGGTAATTAGTAAGTACGATGGTTAAATAAAATAGTTTAAATACACATTCTGTGGTATTGTTACTCGATTGGAGTCCCTTTGTAAGTAGGATATCATTTTGTGGCCTTGTTTCTTTTTATACCTCTGTACTGTATTCTTTCTTCTTCTTCTTCTTCTTCTTCTTCTTCTTCTTCTTCTTCTTCATTTTTTTAAAATTCACTCAATGCTTCCAGTTTGTTATTTGATACATATGCTCGAAAATTGAAGTGGTTGACACAATTGTCCGATACATTGATAATTGTCCAATATCTTGTAACTTAAGAGTACTGGCTTTCAAAACTTTTTCTTGCGAATTGATTGTGACCTTTATGCTTTTAACAGCCTCATCTCCAAAGAACCAAGCTTTGTGATATGAAAGATGGTGAGCTGGAGCCAACATATGTTGCAAAGAGAGAAGAGTTGAAAGAGCTTGTTACGAGCATTATCCGTCCAAAAATTGTGCAGGGAAAATCTTTGAATGGAAAGGAATTTGTATCTTTCTTGGAACAGGTGGTGCATGCATGATGTGCATTTTATTGACTCAATTTATATGCTCATTACCAGTCTTTTCACCAGTGGCTCCACTAGCAATTTGATGAACATTGAAATGATCTGAATTCACTTTTTCTTTACTTCTATTAGTACATTATTTATTTGTAATTTCAATTTACTTTTTGTTCCACTTTTAGATTCTTGAAGCATTGAACAAAGGGGAAATTCCATCTACCGGGTCTCTTGTTGAGGTTTTCAACAAGGGTATTCTTGAGCGATGCTTGAAAATATACAGCGACAGAATGGCAAAGGTGCCTTTACCTATTACAGAGCAATCTCTTGATAATGCCCATGAAACCCATCGAGCAGAGGCAATGCGAGCTTTTGATGAACAACATTTTGGGCGTCACCATGCAAGGAAGTCGGTCACACAACTTGATCAAGAAATAGACAAGGTTTCAACTTCCCCTCTATTAAAACTAGTTCAAAAGATAAAAGGGCACATATATTGTCGAATAATAGTCGTTAAAAGTAGATGGCACCTTGGTGTATTTTAGTCTATTTCATGTGACTTGTAGTAAACAATTCAAATAGGTTAAATTAGGACAGCCATCTTAGCAGGTACTAGTCTCCTGACCTTGGAATACTCTTTTAGAAGAGAAACTTTTCATGTTTGGCTCTTAATATGCATTTTATCGTTAGCCACAACTACAACAGCCTATACAACATATTTTTTTCCCCTTGATTCCTAAACCCTTTGTTATGTGTAAGGTCTCAAACCTTTAGAAATTCTTAACAGGTACATAGTAACGTTATATTGGCAAATCGGTACCAATCCTCAAAGCTCTGTGAGGCACTTTATATGAAGTGTGAAGACGAAATGGACCACCTTCAAGCTCTAAGGCTTCCGTCAATGGCAAAATTCAATGCTGGTTTTCTGCAATGCAATCAAAGTTTTGAGGAAGAGTGTGTTGGACCATCAAAAGAAAACTATGAGCAACGCATGTCAAAGGTAATGTAGTCATCAGTTTATTAATCTTCTTCTCCATTTTTCATCTTACACATCCACATATTCCTCATTGGATTGTTCATAACTTTATGTTTAAATTAAATCTGATTCTATGTTACCTCATTCATTCATAAATTTCAAATATATTTAAGTCTTATTATTGACCTTCCATGTTTTGGCTCAAGAGGTACTTCAAACCTTATTTTGTTTTAACAAGAACAAATTTGTCTTGTACTCAAATGTCTACAGCAATAAATTGTTTGGGCATGGCCCGTGTGTTTATAGATGTTTGCCATATACTTTCTCAAAACTTAGATGGTTGTCCCTGACCAAATTGGACATATGGTTTCAAAAGCTAAATTTTCTGAGCATGATTGAGTCATGATTTGCAGATGTTAGGAAAGTCACGATCTCTCTTTATCAAGGAATACAATCACAGGCTTTACAATTGGTTGGTGGCCTTTTCTCTTGGCATGGTGATCGTGGGAAGGTTTGTTTTAAAGTTCTTTCTAGTTGAAATTGGGGCATGGCTGCTCTTCATTTTTCTGGAGATATATACAAGGATGTTTTGGTCAGCCGAGACTCTTTACTACAGCCCCGTTTGGCATTTTGTTGTAGCCACCTGGGAAACAATAGTTTATAGCCCCATCCTTGATTTAGACAGGTAAGTAATTTTTCTTGTTATTCAATGTTGTGCCGTTTCTTTCTTCTGATTTGCACTAAATTATGAATTTCATACTACTCAACCTCATTCCTATAACTTTAGTAGTTCCACTTTATCACACCTTAAGTCTTAGATCATTTGTCAATGTAAATGGGATGATTTTACTAAACAGTTCAACCAAGTTTAAGAATAAGGATAGCTTTCCAGTTCCTCCGTCCACTATTTCTGGAAATATACCTTCAAGCGTGGTAATTTTACAACTAAACACACTCTTTTTGGCTGGTTCAAAGAGAACGGCTTTTTGTCAATAGGGAAAAGCAATCTCATTAGTTCATCTACGGATGTCATATATGGTCTTGAATCTAATATGATAGGTAATAGGTATATAATTGGGATATTACAATGATATGTTAGTAATTAGCTAGGGAGTTTGTTAGACTGCTTGGTTATAAATTCATAGGTTAGGACAACCAAGGATCTATTTTATAAGTTATACAACTGTGTCCATGAATTCTAAAAATTAAGAGGTTGGGGGATGAAGAAGATAGACAATACTTTAGATAATGAATTAGGGCTTGAAAGTATTTCAAGATTGGGAGGATCCAAGTACCTCGAATGTTTGATTTATTTTGTATTTGTTATCTTTTGTTGTTTGATATATTCAGGTTCTATGAATTAAACTTCGTTTTCTCTTGTTTTATTTGATGAGACAGATGGGCAATTCCCATTGGTGTCTTGGCTGCTGTTTTGGTTGTGTATTGGAGGTGTTGTGGGAGAAGAAAATATGGTTCTCATTGGCTTTTACCATTATACAACAATCCCAAAAATGGTTCACAAAGACCAAGATCAGATTGATGTCATTAATCTTTGTTTCTCTTCAAGCAGTTCGCAGTTTCTTTTTTTACCTTTCTGGCGAGCTCTTCACCTTTTTGATACACGAAGCACGTCGCACCTTATCAGCTTCAATTGTAGTTAGGAACAAAGTTTAGACAGGTCATTTTATCATTCTGTAGGTGATAGAATCATAACCAAAAGAATGGATAAGGAAATGTTGTTGTTGTAAGTCAATATATTTGTAACATGTCCGAAATATTGTATTCAATTTTTACTCACCGAAAGAAATTGTTTCTCTTATCACATGAAAGAAAAAGAAAAATCAATATCAAAATCTTATTTTCTCCTTTTTCTTCAATTCAAAGCTTGATTATAGCTTAGGAAATTGCAATATGTCTGAAATATTGCAATTGATCACCTAATTCTGACGATGTATGGTCAAAATTCATTAACTTGAGGTCGTATAGGTATGGGTATATCAAAAAAGGTGAGACAGAGAAACTAGTGATGGAGATGATGCAGGCCAAGTAGAAGCAGCCTATACTCGAGTCTCGTACTGTTGGATAAGAAAAAAGATGGGGGTGGCGTTTCTGTGTGGACTATCACAAATTGAATCAAGCCACAGTAGCAAATAAGTTCCTCATTTCGGTGATAGAAGAATTATTGGATGAAATACATGGGGCAGCGGTTTTCTTGAAGCTTGATCTCAAATCCGAATATCACTAAATCAGAATGAGGGAAGAGAACATATAGAAGATAGCTTTTCGGATTGGCGAGGGGCACTACAAATTCTTAGTAATGTCGTTTGGTTTGACTAATGCTTCGACCACATTTCAGTCATTAATGAATCAAGTTTTTTGCTCGTTCCTTTGTTGATTTGTGCCGGTGTTCTTTTATGACATTTTAGTATACAACCTTGACATCATAGAACATGAGAGACATTTGGGGGTAGTGTTCAACATATTGAGAGATAATGAGCTCTATGTCAACCAGAAGAAATGTGTTATAGGACACTCAACAATACAGTATTTGGGACATTGGATTTCAAGCCGATGGAGAGAAATCCAGGCAATGGTGAAAACACAAGGATGTAATGTAACTCCAGAGATTCTTAGGGTTGATGGGATACTATAGAAGGTTCGTCAGAAAATATAGGGACATTGTTGCACCTATAACCAAGTTATTGCAAAATAACGCTTTCAAATGGAGTGAAGAGGCCACCTCGACATTCGAAATACGGAAGAGAGCTATGATAGTAGTACCAATTATGGCATTCCCCACCTCAGTCCTTCCCTTTGTGATTGAAATAGACACGTCTGGGTTTGGGTTGGGGTTGTCCTAATAAAGAATTCAAGATCAGTTGCCTTCTTTAGTTAGAAATTGTCTCCACATGCCCAAACTAAGTCAATTTATGAAAGAGAACTCATGGCAGTGGTATTATATGTGCAGAAATGGTTGAGGAAAATTTTGGGGTATGATTTCGAAACACTATATCAGCCCGGTCTACAAAATAAGGCAGTCGACACCTTGTCTCGAATCAACCCGCCAGAATTCCATGTATTGACAGCCCCAGGTATCGTTGATGTGGAGCTGGTCATGAAAGAAGTTGAAAAGGATGGAGAACTGTAGAAAATTATAGAATTGTTAAAAATGGATCCAAATGGGAAGCCGAAATATGAATTGAGTAATGGACAACTAGGCTATAAGGAGAGGTTGGTCCTACCGCAAACATCATCCATCATCCCATCGTTGCTACACACCTTCCACCTTCCATGATTCTATTTTCGGAGGGCATTCCGAGTTTTTTAGAACGTATAAACGAATAAGTGGAGAACTTCACTGGTTGGGAATGAAAACAAATGTGAATAATTACGGAGAGGGATGTGAGACTTGCCAAAGAAACAAAATAGTATCGTTGTCTCCAATAGGTCTTCCACAACCTTTTTCCATACCATAGTTGATTTTAAAAGACTGGACCATGGATTTTATTTTAGGGTTGCCCAAGGCAACAGGATATGACTCCATATGTTGGTGGTAGACCGATTTAGTAAGTTGGATGAAAAAGACAACTTAGTTATAGCTCAAAATCGGATGAAAAAGCAAGCAGATTTAAGCAAAAAGAGATCTAATTTTCAAGCAAGGGATGAGATATATCTAAAACTGAGACTCTACCGAAAAAGATCTTTAGTAAGGAAGAGAAGTGAGAAACTCTCTCCAAAGTTTTTTGGGTCATATCGAAGCATAGAAGGATTGGAGAAGTTGCTTATTTATCGACTGGAATTGCCACATGAAGCTAGCATTCATGATATTTTACACATATCACAGCTACAGCTTAAGTTGGGGCACAACCAGCAGGTGCAACATCATTTCTTGGCGTTGATCAAGGAGTTTGAACCATAATTGAAGCCAGAGTCCGTATTGGGAATTGGATGGAATGGTGAAATGGAAGGGGCTGCCGGATAGTGAGGCAACATGGGAGATGGTACACCTAATAAAACTACAGTTTCCATCTTTCTACCTTGAGGACAAGATGCAATTCGAGCCCAGCGGTAATGTTAGACTCCCAATTTGCCCACATATAAAACAAGGGGTGAAAAGGGAAATGCACAATACCAAGGAGAGGATAGCACCCAAGGACTCACTGTGAAGGGAATATAAATAGGCAAAGTTTGGGGATTGGGTTTAGGTATAGATTTTGGTTAAAAGTTGTTGGCTTTGGGATAAGTTTCCAGCCTTCTCAAAGGAGCTGAGTTGTCTCGATTGAATTCCTTTTGCTTTCATTTCTTATATTTGTGTTAATTGTTGGTTTTGAACACTTTACTTTGATATCAACTTTGATATCAATGCATTACTACATAGTACTGTCTCTGTTTTGGCTTTGGCCATGGTTGAGATTTTCCTGAGTTGCAAGTTTAGAATCTCAACATATTATATTCCATTTTACTCACTGAAAGGAATTCTCTCTTATCACATGAATGAACAAGAAAGATCTTTATCACATCCTTCTTTTCCTTTTCTTTCTTCAATGCAAACCTTCAACATAGGTTAGGAAATATACAAAAAAAATAGTGCTCAAGTTTCTTTATTCTGGTTCATTCTAAGGAAGACAACATATAAAGCTCAGGTGATTTTCTTTTATGTAAAAAAATACCTACTTAAACAAAGTAAAGATCCAAGTCTTATTACAAAGTAGTGGAGGATGAAATGAAAATAATAGGTAAGAAGAGTTAGTTTTCATTTCTTATTAATCCCTTTAATCCCCACAAGCTCGATAATAATAAAAGAAAAGAAAAATTGGTACAAAAAGGACAAGTTCAATTCTTCTTGTGGTTCGGGGTTGCATGTGAAGGTTCTGCATCCCAACCTGACATTGGGGCGTGCATGGGTTGCTTCTGCACGTGATCTATATGGACAGAGGGCAAATCAGTCATTTCGGTTGCCACGTCATTGTGTGATCTCCCAACATGTTGAATGGTAGGAGGATTAGGTGGCACGGGAACTTCCAAATTCTGGTGATTTGGGGGACTGTTTGCAAATGCAGACATGTTTTGATGGAAGAATTGAGTGTTCGATTGCATAGGCATTTGGTTGCCATTGACAAATGGCATTTGGGTCTGAGACATTGCAACAAGCAGTGGATTCACTCCTGTCACTCTTTTCACTGTTTCTTCAGCCATTTTCACCTGAAATAAAACCTATTCATAAATATTCTATTGATTTCCCACAAAAACTAAAAGGCAGATACAATTATATTCTATTCTATCTACAGTAGTAAGCCATTGAAGTGAAAAGCTGATGTGAGAAACAACCACCTAGCCAAGCCACCATCGCCAATGTATTTTTTCATTTCATAAACTAATAGCCTTTTTCTCTCTAAAATATCATTCAAGTCTTGTACTACAAAGTTTGTCAGTTATTTAATATTTAGTATCTTAATTTTAGTTCTCGTGGTTAATTTATTAACATTTTATCTATGAGTGTAAACATATACGCATATTTTGTTGCATGAATATATTATTACTACTTAAACCAATTTCGAGTCTTGTGGAGAGAGGGGACTCTACTGGCCAAAACTGCTACTGCTTTCAGCATCTCAAAGTTTATTTTTAGAGTACTAAACTTGAGATTTATTTCATCGAGAAAAATAAATTAAAACAATATAAGATGAAAACACGAAATGTAAAAGAAAAAAGAAACTGAAAAAGGTTGTGGAACAACTAATAGTAGACATGATATCCTGAATTACTACACAGGCTATGGAACAAAACAAACAGCACATAACATACACGTATAGTTGAAACTGGCAGATTCAAAACAAATATAATGTTGAACATTCTAAATGCAATTGAAAGTAAAGAAGACACAATTGCAATAAATGCGGAATTTTTTTGTTCGGAAGGGATCGAAGTCTAACAAATTAATTTCTTTCGTTTTAGACAAAAAAAAAAAAACTTACCATTTGAGATTACACATGTAGCCTTGTAAAAGAAGGAAGCATAAGATTTCTCCTTACTGCCATTCCTCAACTGAAGAACAATCGAGAAAGGCTTCCCTGATGACTGAGGAAAGGCGATGAAGAAATAAGCAATCTTTCCTTGGCTGTTTCCCCAATAATTCATTAATACTTAATACATTTGAGGTTTGTCTTCAATTTTGGTATTTTCTTGGTGGTTCTTTGACTGCGAATTCATGACTTCCGCAGTGGTTGTTTAATGCTTCAACTCAAGTTTATAGTTCCTCTGATGATTCATTAGTCAGTTCTTTCTCTGGTAATTCATTAGAGTAGTCGATGTTGAAGTATTTTCAATAATGAAGTTTTACACATATATATAAATTATATTTAACTTAGTTTATAGTTTATACTTTGCTATCAGAAAACTAATTCCTAAATAGTTGACCACTATAGACTACGACCTTTTAATTAGTTATTAAAATTTTTACCCCAGCTTCATAAACCCACCAAAAATCAAACCTAAGTACGACAGACGTAGGTTGGAGATAGGTTCCGGTGGGTTGATGGTGAATTTTCCCATCAAAACATGAAAAAACCAACCAACACATGTGTGAGTGTTTTCTCAGAAGTATTTTAGTCCACTACCGCCAGCTTGTCCACTGCCCTTCAGCCTTTAGAAATTTCTTTTAAAGATTTTATTTTTATGTTTCAAGTTCCAAGTCCACTGCCATTAAAGAATTCACCATCTCCCTCTCTCTCAGCCTTCTCTCTCATTATTACCTTTGACTATGGATCCGCCTCTTTCCACGTGGGCACAACACACTTTTCATCATCCTCAAAACAGACCCTTCCAAGTTCCGTTCACGGGATCCGATACTGAAGCTATTTGTACAACCCTGCCACGGAACATTAATTTTTCGGGGACAACCCATCAACAAGCTTTAACCATCCTCCCTCTGCCTCTCGGATTAGGACCCCATGAACCATCAACAAATACACCAACCAATTTGTTCTCCTCTTCCCTTACTGTCGAGTTCTGGTCCTCTTTCCCTAGATGAGACCCTTCCACTTACCTCTCGACTTCAAAGCCAACCCACCATCTCACCCAACACACGTAGCTCGTAGGACACTAAATACTAGATAGGTGGCAATCAGAGTTTCAGCTAGTTTCCTTTGGGCTCTTTTCTATTTACATTGAACCTAATGGACTACTAGGTCTAGTCCATGGTTGTAGTTTTGCTTTAATTGCACCTTTAACTAGTTCTTGTTTTGTCGTCTTCCATTTATGAAAACAGCTTATAAGTGCATCTGAATCATCCATAGATGCTTATGTCTGAAATGCTCACTACGGACTAAAAAAGAAAAAGAACCTAGATACGCAAAAATTAGGTTCCTGCCTAAAAGATGTGGTAATGGTACTCTTGAATGGAAGAAAAGATTAGAGTTAAGTTAAAGAAAAGAAAGGAGTATATGGGAGAAAGCAGAGTGCGAGAAATAAGGGTGTGAAGGAAACGGAGTATGATCATCGAGGATCGAGAATTGCACAAGGTAGATGAAGAGGCATGCACCAAAAATTAAATCATTCTGCAAAGTTTCTGTATTCATTTGATGGTAAGTCCTCTTCTTTTATGTTATTTTTCTTACCCCAACGGAGAGGGAAAAAACCAGTAATGACTAACCTTCGCTCTTAGAGTCTCGATATCAGCTTTCAAAATTCTGTTGTCAACAGCAGCATCGTCGTACTTTTGATTTACATCTGTGAGACGCTTTAACAAAGTAGAGTGTTCAACCCTAAGTTGACCAACCTTTATAAAAGGAACCACATTCAGAAAATGTTTTGATAATATAGAAAAATACCCGAGAACATTTGAGGGTAAACATTTTGCGGTACCTGTGTCTCAAGTTCATTCAAGTGTGCTTGTTTTCTTCGTCTGGAGCGTCTTGCTGATTCTCTATTTGACAACATCCTAGGCCACCATCAATGTCAAGTGAGTAAAGCTAGGACCGGGCAACAAATTGGGTAGAAGGATTGATTTTTCCCATAGGGCCTTCTTTTTTCTCTCCTCACTAATTTGTTTATTTGCTGATTAGAATAAGACCATTCACTAGACAAGTAAGGGGACAAGATGGAAGATGCTATCTTCCTTACCCTAAGGCTAAAACCAATAAAGATTACAAAAACACTCTTCAATAGTAGCAACAATAAAAGAGGATAGTTGTTTTTAAATGCAAAGCAAAGTGAAACATGCTTAATGTATCTCTAGTCGTAAAAATTACAGAATTCCAAAATATTTGATCAAAACATCAGACTTTAACCGTTCCTTTTCACAAATGTACAAGGAAAATGCGAAGGGAACCGACATGAGACTCGAGTTACATCAACAAGTTCAAGTTGAGCACACGATGAACTTAGATAATCAAAGAAGATATAACAAGAATATCTTCTCTAAACATTATAACGGGTGAAAAACATAATAGAAGAGCATATATAAGAAGCCAATGATCGTTGCTTGAGTCATGTTCTCAATCAACGGAAATATGAACAGCTGGATAATTCAGAGGATTAACAATTTGACACAAGCTAGAGCAACAAAGTCCACAGAACAATAAACCAAAATTACCTCCTAGCGCGTCTTGCATCAGCAGGATCCATATTCTCAATATTTTCAATGTCTCCTTCAAGATCATCATCGTCAGACTCATCTCTGGATGATCCACTTGTTGTTTGAGCAGGTTGTACCCCTAACTTCTTAGGCATTGCAGGTAAGGATGGAATCCCAAGGGGACTACCAGAAACCTCACTTTCTTTGGTTGAAGTGCCACGATCAGAACCTACGGTCACCATAGAGCAAAAGTGATATTACAGTTATACCACACAATTTAAATGGTTAGATAGTTAAAGGGGCAAATTGCATCAAGGAAAGGGATTTAACTTGTAAAATATGATCCATGTATTCCATTCATCATACCAATGAATGGTTTTTGTTTCCTATCAAATAAAAGAAAAACAAAATTGAGTCAAAACAATAGCTAGATACCTAATAAGATAGAGAAAAAGGTTTTAGAATAATAAGACCGAGAGGATGGATATGAAAAACTTTGGCACACCAGGAGACCAATAGAAAAATCAACTAGCATTCCAGGAGATGAACACCATCATAAAGATAATTAAACCATCGAAAAAAGTCAAGACATACAATAGTACCAAAGTGGAGCAAAAAGAGTCCGGTTGCATGCCATTTTGCCAAGGCACAACTAGTAACTTTCCAAACCATTATTCTTAATTACGGAAACTCAACTTAATGAAACAAAATCAACACTTGGGGGTATGGGTGTTCAAAGGATTAGGCTTCTAAAGAAATGACACCGCCCCACGGCAAGAACAATAAATCATATATCAATGTTCCCCACAACAGATTACAGGAAAACAACACTAAGAAGTTCTTCATGCTTTTTTTCACAAATTTGACTTCCCGTACTCGCTCTTCTCATATACCAAAGATTGCCCAATACTTCTATCCACTACAAATGGAAAACGGCCAACGAAATCCATAGGAACAATAACTAGATAACTACTCAATGAGCTTGCAGCGATAAACAATAAATTTAATAAAAACCCGTAGACTGGCTGAGCGAAAGCTACCTTGGCCCGGAGCTTGCATGCCAAATTGGAAAGCATTCGATGTCTGCCCCCGGTGATCGGTTGGCTGGACTGGACCTTGGGGCTCCAAAGAAGCAGCCTACAATCCCGAACACAAAAATGGCTAAAAGAAGTTCTCTTGCAAAAGAAACTTACGAAGTTCCCCAATTTCAGTTGAAAACACAAATAGAGTTCAACATTTCAAATCCCAAATTCGTCAAGTACAGTACACCAATCGGTTACAAAAGAGAGGGAGAGAGAAACAATCACCCGCGAAAGAGCCACAGCAGCGCAAGCCATGTCAAGCTGAGTCTTCAAAAACACACGATATCGTTCAGAACTACTCCGAACCATTTTCGACGGATCCGAAGGCGGAATTGGATGAGAACGATCATGATCACAATCCGCCTTCTTGATCTCCACAATCTCATCATCGACTTCATCACGCTTGGACGTTGAAGATTGAGAAGCAGGAGATGCGACATCAACGGGAGAAACCGCGACGCGATCGGAAGTAGTCGAAGGGCAACTATTGACAGGCAACGCCGAAACTTCCTCGAGAAACCTCTCGAAGGCCCACTCAGAAGCGCTTCTGTTCATCGTCAAAGAAGGATCCGGCGACCGAAAAGGAGAATGAGACGGCGGCGAAGATGACGGCGCCGGCTGTGGCGGCCAGAAGGAGTTATCGGAGAGGTCTTCCGATGAGAAGAAAGTATGCATCGTCGTTGTCAGAGTCGGATTTGTCTTCCTCGTTTGGTACGCGCGTTTTCAATGTGTACTGCTGCTTTAAGGACCACCTTACTCAACCATTACAAAACATCCACGTGTTTTCATTTCTTTTCTTTGTCAAACTCTTCCATTCCATTTTTTTTTCGAAGAAGAGAGTATTCCACTTTGCCTTCCCGTCACCTATTTGCACTTTCTCTTAAACTACCCAACCTTAACTTAGCTACATTGCGTGGTTGCACTCAACTTTATGCTATCACCACCAAACACGCTACCATACTTTGGTATCTATCTTAAATTTTATAAGGTAGGATAAAAATCTTATCTTTTACTTATACACCTACGTATGCAAGTCATTTTAAACATTTTAAACAGAGGATGGTTACACTTAAATTAACAAAAGCTTTAAGGAATCATGTATGAGTTAGGATAGAATATCAAGCTTAAACATCAATATCTAATTATTTTAATTGATGCGCAGTAAAGCAAGACAACATAATGAATTACCTTTTTGAACGAACACTGTTCTTATTTTCTTATTATAGTCATGCACTGAAGTCTCGAGTCATCGTGCTTTAGAAAGATAGATTTAAACTATTTCGTGATAGGTGGTCACACTTTTACTATCACGTTATATGTAGTATCAAGTTTGTTAAAAGAAATCACCCAACTTAAGCTCTAATGTACCATCAAATCACTAGCAATAGATCACCCAAACAAAAAGTTATGGACCACTATAAGGCTTATTGTCGCTAGAACTCTCCAACTGTCAATAAATAGAAATAGAACACTAAAAAAATAAAACTTCGCAAAACAAAAACTTGTTAGTCGAAGAGCTCCCTCCCGTCAACTCAGTCGGGTTTGCTCTCGTCGACTCAGACATAGAAAAAACAAGTCGTCAAAGAAAAAAACACCAAAATAGGAAAGTGAGGAGAAGGGGTTTATTTAGCAATGTAAGAGCGAAAAGCAACTCATGACACATTCGCAACGAGTTTGACTTTCTCCTTGTGACATGTGATGCCACGACCAATTTGTAACCAATAGATCAATTCCCATAAAAATAAAATAATAAAATTAAATTAATAAAAAACATAGTATTTTTTTTCTCGCATGACCTAACTTATATATATATATTTTAACAAATTTCACCAACAAGGTCTTAAGCCCCATGTTCACGGATGATAAGTCTAGCTACTAGTTAGTCCTTTGGCGGTAAATACTAAATAATAATGTGTACTTTTTTTATTTGACACAGTTTTTACTATTTTATATTTTTAGTTTTCTTTTTTATTGTTTGTTATCATGTTAACTATTTAAACTAAAATAGTTTACATATCAAATACATACTACTATAACTCAAATACAAACTATTGCAATTCAATTATAATAATTTAGGACGATAATAACCAACTTATTGGCCAAACGTCTTCTAAATTTTGTGAGTGATCGTCTTAAATAACAAAACTGACTAAAATACTAACAAATATAATATATAAAAAAGAGTTGAATATCTATTGGTTAATGATAGATGTATTGTATGAGTGTCTAGAACATAGCTATTTTTTTAAACCTAATTTTAGAGAAAGATTTGGTTCTTCCATGGTTGATAACAATATATTAGCTCAAATATTGTTTGTTCACATTAATCTCCTAAGTTTAGTTCTAAAGAAATAATAGAAATCGTTATTGGCCATATATTTTCTATATGAAACCAACCAATGCAATTCAATTTCGATCAAATTTATTAAACTTTACCTAACCTTAGGCTATTTCATTTTTTTTTTCTCTTTTCACATTAATAGTTTTCAGCAACTAAAGAGGCATGGGACATTTCATTAATTAAATGGTCAATTTTAGCATTTAACCTTTTAAGAGAAATAATATATATCCACTCATACGAACATATATTTTTATTTTAAAATAAATTATTTCAACTTATTGTAAGTTAAATCTAAATTATTTAATTTAATTCAATTTACTATATATATATTTTGAAAGCCAATCCAATTGAATAATGAGTTATAATAAACAAATAAGTAGATTGTTCTTTTTCTTCTTATTTTAATCCCTATGTACTACTTTTAGATGCTTTCCCTCAATTCTTAATATTGACTTTTAATATCATCATAAATTTATTGTTGCTTCCAAACCTAGAAAATACCCAATTGTTAGGTCATGGATTAATCCCCATTTGTGTAGCTGATGTATTTTCTTTTCTTCTTCTTATTAATAAATAAAGTCTAACATGTATGCTTCATAAGAACATTTTTTTGTTCTTGAAAAGCAAGAAATTCTACTCAAGAAATTCTCTATGATGGTAGATAGGTAGGGAAAACCTATTTACTGTTGAGATGAAAACCAAATCTTTTAAGTTTTGAAAAAATATATGCATCACATGTATGAAATTAGATGAAGATATGAAATTTTTAGTCTACACTTTGTATGAATTTAGGATTGCAATTTAGTAAATTTATGATTTTTATTGAATCAAAACTAACAAATATATTTTTGTGTGTAATTTTGGATCAAATGACATAAACCATAAATAGGGAGAACATAGGCAACAAAGTCAAGAAGCATGATTTGGGTTTGAGGTAATAACCTCTGGATGTAAAGGAAGAGGTTGGATTGGGCCTCGATGAAGGTTGTACCTCATTCAAATACCTAATAGGGCATGTCTCATGCATGTCCAAGTCCAAATGATTATAGTAAGCCGAAGTATAGTTAAAGTGAGGTGCTAGGCTAGATCACCCATAACTACAAATGTACAACCATTGTCCCATGTGAAGTAAGCATCAAAGTTATTCTTGATGTATGTCTTCTCTAAAGTGCAAATTTATCATTATTGTTATGTGAAGGTTGAATATATAATCTCTAGATCAAAATTTGACGTCAACAAATATAAATGTTAAATTACTTGTTAAAATGGGATTATCTCAAGTGTCGATTGACGTGCATAAATTTCTTTTAGAATAAAAGATTCACTCTCTATCTTCATCGTTATTGTATTAAGAAAAGGTATTTAATTATTTATCCATGTATAAGTTAAGAATTCAACATCATTGTATAACTAAAGCTTGAATTTACAATTTTTTCCACCTTTTTTATGGATGGTTTTTTTAAATAAAATTTGTTGTACTTGATACTTAGCTTTCACAGATAACTTTATTTGTTGTTATTGTTTGATTTTTGGTGGATGTGTCCCTTCTGGTTGTTATGTAGTCATTTGCCTTATCACTCTTTTTTTAATGTGTGATAATAACATTGAGATTGTTCAATTGAAATAAAATTTAGAAAAAATGATAATAATAAAATGAACAATATCAAATATTGGTGCTAATATATTATAGTCTACAAATACTTATCAAAACATAGATTAGGAACCATACAAAAATTATAGTAGACAAATGAATTATCATGATCTATAATATCAGTATGTTAATATAATTTAAATAACTCAAAATAATAAATGAAATACTCTCTATATATATTATTTTATTTTAAAAATAAAGGCAAGAAAATGAAGAAAATTTAAATTATGGCTGGAAAAAATTAAGAAATTTAAAATTATGCCTTAAAATTAATCTTAAGTGAAGATTTGGTTGAAGGTTGGATTAGAGTCAAAGTTTATTGTTTTCAAACCTAAACTAAGATGAAAGTTCATGCATTATATATTTGTTTCATCCACTTTTATAACTTAGCGTTAAACAACACGATTTTAATATTTAATTATTTACTAGTGAAATTTACACATTTATCGATAAATTTAACAACCGACCTCTAATGAGTAAGGTGTCAAGTCAACTTCGTATACAATTCAATGTTAAGTTTGAGTCGAATCTCAAACCAAAATGTGAGTAGTTATTTGTTTAATTAACTTCATCCAAGTCTCAGATTGAAACTTTGTCAAGTAAGATTAGTTGCATTTTTTTAAAAAAATATTAATGACCCATCTACAATTGGAATCCACACTCCTATACAATGTGATTTTCTTGATACGAGATCTTTTTAATTTCAATTGAATTATGTGTCAAGCTAGATTCATTAAACTAACCTCAAGCAAGATGAATGTTCACGTAGATAAGTGTGATCATTAGATGTAGTTTGGTTAAATCTAGTTAAATCCAAGTTTGATGTAAAAACTTGGATCATCACAAGTCTACTCAATCTAATAAGATCTAACATCAAGTCCTAGCATGGAGTTTGATGTTAGCTCTATGGTCTTGTTTACTCAACCTTGGAGTTAGAGAAAAGTCTACTTTTCAATTTAATTTAAAAAATAAAAACAAATTTTTAAATACTACTTTTTCTTTTGGTTTTAAAATTTTGGCTTTAGTTTTTTAAATCGATAGTAAAATGCACAGAACAATTAAATGAATTTGATGGGTGAAAATAGTGTCTATAGACTTAATTTTCAAAACAACAAAAAAACTACTAAACAAAACCTTAGATTTTCAACTTTCTATTTGTAGGGTGCAGACCGGTAAAGTATGAGTAGGAAATAGTAATATTATAACGAATATGAAAAGTGAACAAATATGAGATAGTAGACAATGTATCGTAAAATCAATTTGAAAGAGTAATACTATTGTTAACTATAGTCGAAAATGTTAAAAAAAAAAAATCCTAATTTATTGAAAGACAACTGTTAAAATATAACAAACCTAAAATAAAGAGTAAGGAACTGTACATTTGGGTGTCTATTGAGATGTTGGATTTGTGGGATAACGTTCAGGTCGTTTGTCTGTGTCTAAGCCTTGGGAATCAGTGGGTTTGGATTTTGGGGTGTCATGGTGGTTTTTTAATTGAGGGTGTGTGGGATACTATGGGATAGCTCGGTGTTGCTATCATGTATTCTATGTGAGGGGAGTTTCAAGTCTCGTGATCATTTATTTTTTTCCATGTCCTTTTGGATGTGATATTTGGTCTCGTGTCCTTCAGGTTATGGTTTGGTGCTTTTGTTGTTCTTTCTATGTTTTTTAGCGTTTGTTGCTTTGGTATCTCAGTCTCGATGTGAGGTTCTCCTAGTTGTATAATAAATTGCCTTTTAAAAGAAATGTACATTGAAAAAAGAATATAAAAGAATATTATATTTATTGTATGAATGAAAATGACACAAGTTCTTTTATTATAAAAAAATAAATAACCAAAGTTTAAGGTTTGTTTTTAATCACGATAAGATAAACGAAGGTAATAATTTTATTATTTATATAAAAAATAGTATTTGCCTATTTATAATATTTGGTTATATTTCAAATATATATATTTTTATAGTTTTATTATTTAAGATCAATTTTCTCAATATTAATGTAATATATGAAATAAAGTTGAAGTGTAAAATGAAAACGCAATAAACAGTGAGATTCAAATACCAAAACCCAACTTATTTCGACGAAAGCTTAAGCAACTCGGCCGTTCCTCTTGGTGGAGTAAGAAAACTCTGTGAGGTAAGCTAATTTCGAGTTCTTATCGAGCCCAATCTTTTTCACATACGTTCAATCTAATCTTTACGTGATTTCGTTTGAGCCATAAAACTGCTGATAGCTATTTTTATTCGTCCATCAGTTACTAGAACAATTTCTGTTTCTACGAAGTTTTTTTCCTCTTTTTTCCACGAGAATTTGCATTTGGGAATTCCTAAAGTTCAAAGTACTTTTTGTTTTACGAAGTTAATCTCATCGGTCGAAATGGGTTTTGGTTTAGGGTTTAGGGTTTTGTGTGATTCTTGTTTTAAGACGCTTCTTGAGTTAAAGTTATGTATTCTTTTATTGGATTAGAAAAGTTTTATGCAATGTAATATATTGACATTGATTGGTGGCAGCCATGCATGATTAGGATTGATGCTTTTATGGGATCTGATACGTTTGTTAATTTTATTTTGCTTAAACTCATAAAAGAACCTACATTTGTTTTGTTGAATTATGTCTCGTGTATTCTGTATTACCCATATGTTGTTCTGAGAAATTTGTATATTTGATTGCACATTTGGATTACCCATATGATTTGGATGTACTAAATTATTCTTTCTCTGACGCTGCAAGTGATGAGCAAGAAGAAGAATCCTTTAGTATTCTTGGATGTTTCAATTGGTGGGGAACCAGTTCAAAGAATTATCATAGAAGTGAGTGAAAAGGCCCAAATAATGACCTTCTTAATTTCTTTGGGATCTCAGTTGAAAGGAAGCAATAATATTTTCTGTGCTTGATTGCTGATGACTTGTTTCGTTTTGAATAATGCAGCTCTTTGCTAATGTTGTTCCTAAAACTGCAGACAATTTCAGGGCACTCTGTACAGGTAGGTTTTAATACTAGTAAGTTTAAAATCTTTTTTCTGATTATTCAAGAGTGGTCTTAAAAAAAGTCTTAATCATTTTATATGTGATTTCAAATACATTAACAGTTATTTCTTGCTATTGGTACATGCCTGATATATAGAAAACAATCTCTGAAATTATACTTTTAGTGTTGTTTAGATTTGTCCAATAGTAGTTGACCATTGTAAAACGTCAATAACTGATTGATATATTTAATTTAGGAAAAGGTAAGATGGTATACTTTGGGCAGATATGTTTTTCCAATGACATTACCTGGCTCAGTAACTGACCAGTAAGAATCAATTGCCGTTCCTTTGTCTTCGATATAGGTGAAAAGGGGATTGGGAAGACTACAGAGAAGCCTCTTCACTACAAAGGAACATTTTTTCATCGAATTATCAAAGGGTTCATGGCTCAAGTATGTTACTTTTGTTCTTTTCTTTCACTCATCATTAAATCGTGAGCTTCCAAAAATTAATAAACAAATAAATTGTTTTGATTCTATTATAATCGATTCATAAATAAATAAATAAGAAATGATTTCTATGCACTTATTCTTAGATAAATGTTTTTTGATTTTCAAGTGATAGATAACTAAATAAAGAAAAATGCTCTTGATGCAGTTATTCTTTAGATAGTTGTAATGACTTGCTGTGAAGGTATCTATTTTGACGTGCTTGCACATGTCTTTGGTATGAGTGAAGAAGAATTTCAAATACGTCTCTCTTTTATTTTTTTGGAGGAAGCTGTTTATGGAAAATTTAAATGCAGCTTCCAGCCAAGCCTTTTTTCTTTCTCCAGAAAAGACTTCAAAGTAAATTAAACTTTGCTTTTCCTTAAATCATGCATTTGGACGTTTCTGGTATTACCATGTGGATTTATTACTTCAAAATATTAGGTATTCTAAACACATTCATCCTCTTAATATTTTTCTAGTACTAATTTCTTTTTCCTATGATCCTACAGGGTGGTGATTTTTCACGGGGAAATGGTATGGCCTTTTTTCTTGTGATGAACTGTTTGAAGTTTTTTTAAATAAAATACCGTTATTTGATGTGTTGGGTATCTAATGGACAACATTTAACTACATTGTAGGGACTGGTGGTGAAAGTGTTTATGGTGGAAAATTTTCTGGTATTTACCCAAGTACATTGAGCTCTTGTCAAAAAATATGTTCATTTTGTGATTGTAAAATTTGGAAAACTGCAGATGAGAACTTCAAGCTAAAACACGATGGACCTGGCATTCTTTCCATGGCAAACAGCGGTCCAAACACTAATGGATCTCAATTCTTTATAACGTTTAAGCCCCAACCTCACCTTGACGGGTAATGGGTATTTTCTTATATTCTCCTTAGGTTCTGAAGATTGATAATTTTCGAATTATCCTTTTGGCCCCTTCACCTTCTTGAAAATCAAGAATCAAACGGAAATGATACCACATTATTATATGTGGATAAGTATATATTTGTTTGACACTTACCTGCAATTTTGTACAGGAAACACGTTGTCTTTGGAAAAGTTGTGATGGGAATGGATGTTGTGAAGAAAATTGAGCAGATTGGAACGGCTGATGGGAAACCTGGAGAACCTGTGAAAATTGTAAACTGTGGTGAACCATCAGAGATTAAGGATGAAGCTGTGGTAAAAAAGGAAAAAGGTAGTGAACTAATGTAGGTTTTAATTGGATATACCAAAGCAAGAAATAAGGGGTTCTTCTTAATGCCTGTGCATGGTTCTTTGACCTTTTTCAGAGAAAAAGAAAAAGTTGAACAAGATTAAATCTTCAGAATCTAGTTCTGATGACCAAGGGAGAGGCAGACAGAAGAAGTCCTCAAAGGACCGAAGAAAAAAGAGGAAGAGATACTCTTCATCTGATTCATACAGCTCTGATACTGAATCTGATTCATATTCTTCGGATTCAGACTCATCACTTTCTGATTCTAGTTCCTCAAGTGATGGAAAGTACAGGAAGAGGAGATCCAAGAGAACAGCAAAGCCCCAGCATGGAAGGAAAAGAAAAGGCCGAAAAAGAGAGAAAAGAGGCCGACTGGGAAAGCGTTCGAAGCGCAAGGCTAAATGGTTTGTGTCATGTTTAGTTGGGCTTTAGCCTTATGCTTTCCTCTGTAATATTCTTTCAGTGTGTTTCAGGACATTGATAATAATTTACCTTCAGGAGCTCTGGGAGTTCAACTGACACGGGTAGTGAGAGTACAAGTGATAGCAGTAGTAGTTCTGATGGTGAAAGAGTTGATCATCGTGCCACTACTCGCCGCAAGATTAAGAATTCTAAGCATTCTGAGACTAAATCAAAAGGAATTACTGGTATGGTATCTCTTCCCACTCAATTATGATTTTTTTTTGCACAAATGAGATAGTAGGATTCATAACAGGTCCACATGTTACATCTCCAAGACTCATATTGCAGTATACACTCAAATGATTTGAATATTGCAGATGAGAAGGAATCCTTGAACCCGGTTACTGAAACCACTGTGGAAAAACAAAAAAGTCAGGACCTTAATTTACTACAGGAAGAAGGTGAACTGTCCCCAAAGCATGATGATATTCCAAACAATAATCATAAAACTGAAACTGAGAAACTAGAGAGATCTCCTAATCAACGTCCTGTTTCAGATGGCTCTAACTCCTCCAGGTTTCAACCTCATTCTCATTTCCTTTTATCTTTGTTCCTTTATTTCTGTTTTGTTTTTCTTTTTTATTTTTTTAAATTTAATTTTATTTCAGTTGTTCAAATTGTGCTGAGTTTATATACCAGCAGTTGCATGAACTTTTACTTGTGTGATCGACAGGAGCACTACACCTGAAAGGCCAAGAAACATCCCCAGGAGTAATCTTACCAGAAGTCCTGTTAAGACATTTGGAAATCCTGGGATGAAGTACAATGAGTGGAATAGGCCAAGGTCCTCCCGGAGCCCTGTTCGTAGTCCTATTAGGAAAGCTGCCGATTCTTCTGTTTCAAATCATGGTCAAACTTCATCAAGAAGCCATTCTCCAAATGGCACCCCAAAACGTGTTAGGAAGGGGCGTGGTTTTACTGAGCAGTACTCATTCGTACGTCGTTACCGTACTCCATCACCCGAACGTCCTCGTAATTATGGTGGTAGAAATAATTATGGAAGAAGTCATAATGGGTAAACATTTATACTTTTTATGGATAAATATTTATGTTAAGATACTAACTATTTTAAGCAAGAGTTTAGAATTTAATTATTTCATTTCATATGAAGGTATTCAAGCTACAGAAACAAACGTGATTGGTCACCTGATAGACGGTACCGGAGCCCACCTAGAGGCAGGAGCCCTTCAAGGTTTTCTCTCTCTTTTGTTTCTCACACACCACACACAAACACTGAAAAGTTGATGAATCCCTTGTATGGTCACCAATATCTTTTAAAGCTCAAGGCCGCAATAGTCTTTTGGGGCTTAAGCGCTAAGCACAAAAAAAAAAACATTGTTTTTTTACGAGGCACACTATATATAGAAGTACTACATTAAGAAGAGAATGTATAGTTGAAGTAGAAATATGAAAAACAAAGGCCCCTATACACAAGAATTTTTGCATTTAGGTTTTGTAAATTTGACTTTTTTAGTTAATAAAGAAGGAAAACCCTATTTATTATTATTTTTTAAAATAATGAAAAATCCCCAAGGCGCAGGGCTTTGGGCCTTGGGGGGTTTAAAAAAGGCGCACACCTTATTTTGTGAGCCTTGCAGGCGTGTGCTAGGCTCAAGGCCCTGTTGGCCATTTGCAAGGCTTAAGGCCTAGGTTTGGCACTGCACAAAGTAAGGCACCCCTCAGGCCCATGCCTTTTATGGAGCCCCAAGGCTAAAAAAAGCGTTTAGGAGCGTCTCTAGGTGCATAATTTCTCTAAGAGGCATAGTTTTGCAGTTTGGGCATCAGGTGTGCACTTTTTGTGAAGCCCCAAGACTCAAAGTCCAGGTCTTGTAGCTTTTCTATTATTTTTTAAAAATAGTAACAATTAGGGATGTTTTGTTCTTAATTAACTAAAAAAAATCAAATTTACTAAGCATAAATGCAATTTCTTTTTGTGTTGAGATCTTTTTTCTCTTCATATTTTTACTTCAACTATCCTTTCTAGTCAGTCCGCCTCACAGAAAAAATACTAACTCACGTTTTTTTTCCTTTCTTTTTTTGCCTTGAGTTTAAGCCTATGAATTATCATTACATTCTCTTTTCCAACCTGTGATCCTGTGGAAACCCAAAGCTACAATCCTTGGCAGCTTCCCGATAAGAACATCCACCACATTTTTCTTGTCTTCGCGACTCAGCCTCTAGGCCACCTAGATGAGAGTTTGAGAGCTGTCTCTACACTTGACTTCTTATATCCATTTCATCCGTTCGTCATTAAATCCCTTGAATTACATCCCAAATATTTTTTTTTGGGTCATTTAGCATATATATCCAGAATTAGTTGTTTAGCATATTTATCCAAAACTAGTCGTTTGGCATATTTATCCAAAACTAAGAAGCACATATATGGATACGACATGATACAAATGCGGTGACACTACGTTTTTTTTTTTAAAAAAAATTTACGATACTGACATGTTGAAACTTTCATTTCTAGAATATACATAATTTTTAAACAATAATTTAGGACACCATTTCCTGCAAGTTCTTGATCAATCACATTTAGTCATTTTTCCATTCCTTTTTGCACCATTTTTCCGATTCTCGCCTAGGTTGTTGTGGCTCTGATACCAATTTGTTAGGATACTTTCTAACAAGAACGAGATCTGAAACTCTAAAACCCTAAAACCAAGTATAGGACACTTGGAACCTCCTCTTGAGTACTCTCATCCAAGCCCTAGATCACTCCACCGAATGCCCCTCCTCTCACTTACCCTCCCTCTATTTATAAGTGATTGTAACCACCCTAGTAACCACACTTACACATAACTACTAGTAACCACACTTACACATAACTACTAGTAACCACACTTACACATAACTACTAGTAACCACCCTTAGACAATAACTACTTGTAACTTCCTATCTTATCCAATTACCCTTATACCCCTTAACTGACATCATACTAAGTATCTAGTACCGAACAGGACCCTTCCACCTGAAACTCGGTATAACCTCAACAATGGCAAAACAGAAACAGAGACCGTACTCTGACAAGACTATATTCAATATAGAGTCACGAAACAGCAAAGGAAAATAACAATGAACAAGACTAAGAAATTGTAGTAAAGACAAACGGCCAGCTCCTTTGAGAAGACTGGAAACTTCTCCTAAAAGCTCGAAGCAGCCTTTACCCAACATTCCCGGAAGCCTTTGCTTGTGTTATTCCCTTCTTGTCCTTTCTTTTACATGTGTGTAAAATTGGGGGTCTAACAGAATGCAACTCAAAGTCAGCAAGTTTATTCATTTGTATACTTCAAAAATTAGTTTGATGTATTTTGCTTTCAAATTTTATTATTTTTGTCATACATTTGTCTTTGACTTAGTTATGTAACAAGTGTTTGATGCATGTATACCAAATGTCGGTCCTATTTTGACATTGTACAACTGACGTTTAGCACATCTATTGCTTTAATAAGTGTTCAATACATGTTAAGCAAATGTTGAGAGTGTCTGCTTCTTAGATCCAAAATATTATTGTTGTTATTATTTATCAATACTGTATGAATCAGAACTATAATGATTAAAGAAAATTTTTGTTGCATTTCTTTGCCATCCAGATACCGAAGGAGGAGTCGGAGTGTTTCACGCAGTCCAGGAAGTTATCGTGGTCGTTACAGAGACCGTAGCAAGAGTCGGAGTCCAGTACGGAGTTCTAGTCCTTTGGAAAAGCGAACTCAAATAAGCGATAGACTAAAATCGCGTCTTGGACCGAAAAGCAAATTTTCCCCAGAGAAAGAAACTTCGCAGTCGAGGAATTATAACCGTAATCGTAGCTTGTCCCGTTCGATATCTCCAGATAAACATCGCACTGCTGCTGCTTCTCCCAGTCGGTCTAGATCGAGCTCCTTGTCTGGACAAAAGGGGTTAGTTTCCTATGGAAATGGTAGCCCTGAATCTTGATAAGCTTTGTATAACTATCTGCACGTTATAGGAATGGTAAAATCCTTCTCCTTCGTTTGATAGAATGAATGTAATTTCTTTAAGTGATTTGTTTGTTTATATTTGGGATTTGGTTTCTGTTTTCCTTTAGTCCAACACTTGTAAGGTTAGCAACATCTCATTTTGACCTTAATTTTGATTTGTTCATATAGAGCTGGCTGTACTTTCATCTTGTTGGTTCATAGATTAATAATGATTATGTTGAGGGAGAGAAGGTTTGGCAGGAAATTAGTTATTTTTATTTTTATTTCACTTTAATTATTTGTTGAATCATTGCTAGATATATTATAGTCCAATTGAACGACTCCTAGCTTTCGATTCATACCTTAAACTAATAGTTATATCAATTTAAAGCTATTTCATTGTATCAATTTAAATTTCAAACTTTATTTAAATTCATTTCTTTGTATCAATTTAAATTTCAAACTTTAAATGTGAGCGAACTTTTCCAAATACAAATTTCATAAGTTAAAGTTGATATACTAAGTTAAATTTGATATACTAATGAAAGTTCAAAGTTTAAATGGAAGCAATCGCAAAAATCACAAAAAGGTTGATATAATTGTTAGTTGATATATAGCGATGTTCTTTTAGAACAAAAGGTCCCAGGTCTAGAAGTATGGCATATGTTGTAGGTCGTGAAGTATGACATATGTTGTAGATCCGCTGAGGAGGAAGTAGTTGATTGGCTTGCTACTTCTAAGACATACTTTCTATTCCTACATGAATTAATCTGTCACCATAGCAAAGTAGCTAAATCCTAGTAGTTGATGAATGAGGCCGAGCCAACCTACTTTATTTAAGAATCTCTCTTTCACTAAAGCTATAATAGTAATTCCTTTAAGGAAAAGAAGCAAACTTGTAAGCCACGGAATTCACAAGACTAAGACTTATAACTAGATTTCTCTCTCGCAACTAATATGCGACAACGGATCAACGACATCAACTACCAACTAATAATAATGGATACACGATGTAGCTAGATTCTAGAACTGCAGATGTACTTAGGAGTGCTGCTTTGTCAGACCAGTAAGCTGGTTGGCTGTAAGGACTCTTTTGCTTGAAAAGTATTTCATTCCTGGTAAGAAAAAGAACCTAAACCCTGAAATGAGGTTATGCCAGTTAATACCAATATTCTTTATAAACAGACAAGCAATACTGACTTGTGAGGTGGGTTTATGCACACTCTGAGGATTAGGTATCTTAGATTCTTTTCGGGTGTGTTATCAGTAGCAATGTTTAGAGTGACAAGATTCACAATGTTTTTTTAAAGTAGTGTTCTGGATAGGGTTTGGGAGTTTACAACCCTTAAAGGTCTTCAGCCAAGCTTGACATTAGGATGTGCGACTTAGCTCTATGTACTTCTATTTCGATGGTCATCCCAAGTGGCCTCATTCAAAGCTGCAGTAATGATTTTCCCAGTCACATTATCTTTCGTCGTCGAATTGGGGCTAAACCTCCAATCTCTTAAAGGTTGGTCAATAATCAATTCCCTTTACTGGAACCTCTTTCAGAGCCGTCTTTGAAGATCTTAGAAATCCTAATATACTAGTGACTTTCTCACATGGAATGAACTTACGTCTAGACAAGTAATCTTTCTTTGTTGCGTCGTCTCAACGAGTTTCACTGAAATATCCATATTTAAAGAGAATTTGTTCATTATTGTAGCAATGAGCCTAGTGGGTATAGTAGTGTCAATGGACATCAAAAGCCCATTCAATATCATTTTGAGTTATGGACACATAAGGCCAAAACATGTGTGCGGGGCTTGCGACCCATCAACCGTAATGCTTAAGTTAACAATACTCTTGTAGTTACATAGGTAGGTATTTCAAGAAATTGCGAACTACTCTCTTTAGTACTCCTCTTTTATGTTCTACGATAATGTTAATGCTACGTATTTTGATTTGTCAAAAATTTATATCTTGAAATTGACTATCATTTAATTATATGTTTAACTCAGAAATTTGATTTGTCTCATCAAATATTAACTTGAAAAAAGAAATTGTCATCACCCAATTTTCTAAAACAGTTTGTGCAAAAACTATCAAAGAATTGAATTCAAACAAATTCAACCATTTAAAATTTAACAAAGTTTATTTAAACCAAATAGAACGTTTTAAAAATAGACCAACTAAAACCATACAACAAAAATATACAAACTTCAATGCACAACACATTCAATTTTAATATGTATACATTGATAGTTGAATATTATTCCAAATAATGTTAGTGAAAGTTTGTTAAATGATCCTAAACACAAAAAAAATTAAGTTAATTTTGATGAATATAACAAAAGGGTCCGTATAATAAAATAAAAAATCTCATTATATTTTCGTAAATTTCAAGTTTTCCCTTGAACATTGCGGATAAATTTTCACTCATTTTTCTTCTTCTTTGTGATTTATTCATATTCTCTTTGTCGCCACATACCCAAGACAACGTGGAGCGACCAACGCCCTTAAAATGATTAATTTTAAGAACAAAAAAAGAGTTACCACCAATCTTTTTTACAATTTGATTGGAAACTGAAATGATGTAAATAATTTTAAATAAAAAATGGTTTGCGAAAGAAACTAGAGTTAGAGTTCGAGAGTTATTTGTATACGGAGAATATGTTAGTCTCATAAACCCGTTTAAAAAACGTTGACCAAATTTAATATCTTGAATTGAAATCATTACTTAAATAAAATTTATTTAAAAGAAAACAACTTTTTTAATGTCCTATTCTTATTCCATTTCTCATCTCATCAAACATTTGAAGCAATGACCCCATAAAATAAGTAGAATACATTTCATTAATTAAATTATATTAAAGAAAAATTTCTCACCTTAAAGAGAATGATAAAATATTACAATTTCTCAAAATCTATCGTAGGTTAATCTTTGAATAATTTTTTTTTTAGAAAAACGTTAATTAAATTCATTTTTTCATGAAATCAAATATTGGACTCCAAAAAATATTGATCTCTCATCTCAAGAATCTATAAATAACGAATTTTCATTATTCCATCTTAGGATTTTTGTTTAGGTAAATCTATGTGAGTTATTAAGAAAAAGTTGATTCGAAAACTTTTTAAAATATAGATTTAACTTTAAACTTCGAAAAAGGTAAAGAGAAAATTTTTCTAAATGGTTTAAAATGAAAATTTAAGAAAGATTTCAAAATTAGTTGTGTTTTAAGCTAAAATATTTGTAAAACTTCAATAAATTTTAAATATATGTCAAATAAGAATTAATGTACAATATAACAAGCGAAATCAAATATGTCACAACAATTTGAATGAAGCAAATCACTCAAATTAAAGTTTTTTTTCTTTAAAAAAGTGTTGGGATCGATCTCGGACTCCTAAAGAATCGGTCTCCTCATCTTAAAAATTGAAATAACATAATCATAATATTTTTTTTTAAAGAATAAAGTGTAAAGATAAAAATAATGTAAAGAAATAGATCAAATTAATTAACTATAATGTAAATAATATCATAGTAGATAGTTAAAATAAATACAAGGTAAAATGTCAAATAAAGAATGATACACATTTAAGCACGTATAAAATATAAATAAGATACAAAATTAAGAAAATAGGAATTAGATGTGATAATAAAAAATATTGGAATTTTAATTTAAAAAACAAAAGAAAAAAATGAACGAAATACATAATCATAGAGTTTATAGTAGTAGTAATAATAATTATTATTATTATGATAGTAATAGAATAAATGAAGAAAAAAAATAAAAAGAGAACATAATAACAATAGAAAGAAATAATAAGAAGAAAAGAAGGAAGAAAGAAAAGAAGGAAAAGAGGGGTATGCGGCAGCCTTAACAATAATAATAATAAAAGTGAAAGAAAAAGACAAATAATAACATTGATAATAATGACAATGATAATACTAACCCATCGCTAATAAAATATTCTTTATCCCTCCTCTTTTCTCTTCATGTTTCATTTAGAAAAATAAACACCAAGGGTTAAAGATTAAAAAGATAACGATAGCAACAGTAAATAAAAATAGGAGTACTTGCAAAAATGACAAAATAAGTTATAATAATTAAGTCCATAGTACACACGTTTTATTATTTGCGAAAATGACAAAAACGAAACTCAGTCTACATATCAAGAGGTAAAATGTCACAAATGCCGTTGTTACTAATATACGTTTGATACATTTTATACACGTTTGATACACCTAATACACCTCTTGATACACTTGATACATCCAATACATTTGATTGATAACACTTAATGCACATGATACTCTTTGATACACTCGATATCGAAACATTACTATGTTTGATACACTGTAGATACATTTAGTATTCTTCACTTATATAATCAATTGATTAAATGCACTTGATATGCTTGAAGTTCTACTTATACATTTGATATACTATTGATATACACTTGTAAACTTGATTCATATACTTGATAATGATTCACTTTACTGATATGCTTTAACAATATATTGTTGATATACTTGATAATAATATACTGAGTTACATCATTCATATACTTAATAATACTCTAATGAATGACATAAAATTTGAAAAAAAAAAATCTATGTAGTAAAGTATATTAACCAATTAATACATATAATATAAGTATATCACAACATTGATATACAAAACTAAGATAAAGTAAAACAAAAAAATTAATGTAAAAAAATAAAATAAAATCATTTGAAATCAAATTCAAATTATTAGGATCTTAAAAAGTGGGAGCATAAATAAATAATGCGTAGGACATTAAAAAGAAGAAGAGAAATGCGTTATTGAATGGTAGTTTAGGAATAATATCAAATTTAAGATGGAGAAATAAAAGTTTTATCATAAAAGTGTTATATCATATTCTCACAATGTTATCGTATGCAATTTTCTATAAAAAAATATATCATTTTTTTATTTCTCTTTTTTTCTCTCTAATCTTTTTTAAGAGAGACGATAAATATTAAAATGTTTCTTTTTATAAATAATGATGAAAAAAAAAGTAGTAAAAGAAAATGATAACTTCTTTCAAACACATTTTTTCTCTCTCTACTTTTAAAATAAAGAAGAAAGGAATTGAGATACAAAATCCAAACCTCCAACTAAGCTTTATCATGGGATCAGGTTGCTTAGAAAATAAAGAGAAAAAAAAGTAATGAAATGAATAAATGAAAATCCACATTTTGGTAGAGAATCAACTTTTTTGTAAAGATTTTTCTTAAATAATTTTTTTTGACCAAAGATCAAGTGTACAACAAATTAAGAAAATTCAATAGAAATATAATATGTGATTTTGTGGAAAATAAATTAATATTTTTTTAAAATAATAGATATGCTCATTAGGGTTTTATTTTCCCCTTTTTATAAAAGATTTTTTTTACAAAAAAATGATATTATAAGATTTTATATTATTACACAATATTTACCTTTTAAAATAAAAATAAAATCTTTGCCATTATTTATTACTACTATTATATTTTTAAGAATAAAAAAAATTAGATCGGATAAAAATAGATAGTTACACTCTTCATATTATTACTTCTTCCTAGTATTCTCACTTGTTCTTGTTAGTTTCCTCTTCTAAAATTTCTTCCATTTTTTTTTTCTTTTTCATTTCTTCAAATTCCCATTTGGTAAATGATCTTCGTCATCTCTCATATATTTTCCTCGCAGATCTAAACAATCAGTGTACTATATCTAAATGATCTTATGGTTCAAGATCTTATACCAAATATAATAGATCTTGGTACATGATCTTAAATAAAAATCATTTAGATCTTGGCATACGATCATTTAGATCTGGTATAATAAACTATGTACTGTAAGACCCGTACCTAGAATGTAAGTTAAGAAATAAAATTTGCTCAAGTGTTCAATTTTGACCATTTGGACAAAGGTGTTTTGGTCCGTCTACGCGATTAAGAGGATAGTTCGCAAGAAAGTTTTGAGAAAAGAAGGATTTGCGATAAGACCTGTGAAGTCTAGGTGTTTACATGAGAAAAGTCTTCACGAGAAAGTTGGATAGTCCGCGAGAAGAGTTATGTTAAGCGGTTAAAACTAATCACGAAATGAAATTAGACGAGAAGAAAGGTTCGGTGAGAAAATATCAAATCTAATTTGACAAGGGTTATCATATAAGATGATTTAAGCATCACTAAGATAAATGACAATTTTAGACGTGTGAGGTTTTAGGTAAGAGCTGACAATTGAAAAAAGAACTAAGGATGACTAACTTGGGTTAATGAATAGTATAAATGGAGGATTTGGTCATTAAGTAAGCACTAAGATTTTGTTAAAGAGCTAAAGTGATGTGGTTTTGCTCTTGCGAAAAAGAAAGAAAAACAAGGTGTTAAGTAACCACGAGAAGGCTCTGCCAAAAGAGAAGGAAGAGGAGGATCTTTTGTAAAGTTTGGTGAGTGATCTTTTCTTAAAAGTATTTGCGGGTGCTTTCTTTCAAAATGTTCTTTTTAAAGTATTTATATGATTTCAAACAAAGCTTGATTTGATGACTATGATATTTATTAAGAAATAGTGTTCAAACCATTACTTGCTTCATTTGAATAAGATAACTGTTATGTGCATATAAGGTTAAAGACAACCATGTAGAAAAGGTCTTCATGGTGGAGTGATGCCAACCAATGTAGAAAAGGATGGCATGGTGGAGTGAAACCGGCCAATGTAAAAAAGGACTGCATTGTGCTAGATAGCTTGAACAATAAGGACGAATTTGTATGTTCTCGGATGTTGTTGATACAGTAGGCTAAACGCAGAGTAATGAGACCAAGCGTATTCATGATCCTTGGCAAAAGAAATTATTGTGATTAATGAGTGTTTATGCGAATTGTATATTGATGTGATTTTCGAGCTGATCTGATTCTATTGTAAAAATGATTATATGTGTTTCGATGTTTTACTAAATGATGTGTTTATTAATAAACTGATTTGTGTTGAAATTTATGATTTGACAAAAATGATTTATCAAAAGGTATTGTGAAAAGATTTTCATAAAATCTCACTAAGTCTTTTAGATTTACGTCTTAAAATTTTATCTTTCAAGATTTGACGTTAAGCCCGAGTAAGAGAAGAAGAAGGAAAGGGCCTACCAGGCGAGAAGCTATCAGGCGTTTTAAGTTTTAGTTTAAGTTGTATTGTATACTAGGTATGAAACGTCTATTGTTAATAAAGTTTAAGTTTTGGTTATATTGACTGCATTAGGTTTTATTGCCTAAAGCATTTTATTTAAAATATTTCACGTTTAAACAAGGTAAAGGATTTAAGATGAGTGTCTTTGGTGTTTAATCGCATCAGAGATGCTCAAGTTGCACAACGTCTCACAAGAAAAGCAAGAAGGTTTGTTGGGCAGGGAGTGACACGTACGATCGTGTATCATCATCTATACGATCATTTACTAAGACTTTTTCAAAACCGTCGTTTATCATGAACTAACAATCGTGTATCATGAACTACGCGTTCGTATATCATTTCCTACACAATCGCGTATCATAAAAGAAGAATTATGCGCTCACAAGTGGTCGATTAATCACATGTTGACTTGAGCATTTTTTATATTTTTTATTGTGGGACTACGAACTTTTTCTGATTTTCAAAATTGTTCTATACAGTGTAAATATTTTACCGAATTGTTATATTTTTAAAAATATCCAAAAAATAAATATTTTAACTATTAAATGCTTTGAAAAGCTGATAGACTAAGTACACACAATGGTTTAAAATCTAAATAGTAATTTATTCATATTTTCGTTTGAGATCAACAAAGATAGAATGGGAGGGAATTGAAACTACCAAATTTTAAATAATGAATAACAACAAAACGTGTTGTTCGAGGCTCTCCAGCATGATCGTACATGCTAAAAGAGAGAAAAAAAAGGGTAAGAGAATTAAGATAAAAAAGATAGTGAATGATTAGATTAGTGATATAGTGATGGTGTAGGAAGAAAGCGAAGGAGGAAGATGCAGAGAAATTGCCATGACATGACGTGACCATGTGAACTCAAAAGGACACTTTAAATTAAATTGTGATCGGAAGTTACGTTGTAATTTAAAATGTCTTTGTTTTTATGCCAAAAAACACGACTTTTTAAGTTTACTTTTCGTGCTGCCAACAACTGCAAACAATCAACCAAAACGTGCTCCCGCTTTCTCTTTCCACAGCTTCTCACCCAATATCAATTCTCTTTAACCACCACTTGTATCCGTTGAAATATAATTTTTTTTTTTCATTTTTCTAAGTTAGAATTTGAATTTAAAGTTCTCTTTCCAATAGATATATGTTGTTATAAACCCCTCTTTTTCGGAAGGTTCCTTTTTACGTCTTTAAATAAAAAGTAGTATGTGCTGAGCTCGTCTTTGATGATGGTATGTGGTACAAATACATGCACTTATTAGTATGTTAATATTTGTAAGTCACATCTTATGCTGGTTAAATAATTTCTTCCTAGAAAAGTTAGTGACAAAAAGGTGATTAATTTTCTAAAGTTTATGCACTAAAAGTCATACCAAATTGGAACAAATTTGAAAATTTGGAGAACAAAATTAAAAGGTTAACGATAAAAAAATGAGATTTCAATTGGATGTGGTATATCATAATATTAAATCCTTCATCCATTTAAAAGAAGGAAAAAAAAAAGTTCAAGAATAGAATTGAACTAACGATATATATAAATGTGTTGTGTGTGTATATCCATTGTCAATTGCGTAACACAATTATTGTCAGCCCCACTACTTTGAGCCATTCAAACTAAGAACTCAAAACTATTGCTAGCAACCTTAATATGAAAGGACCAGATTCATTCATCAAATTTAATGTGAAAAATAGAAAAGAAATGAAAAACAAACAAACATCTTTCGGCTTAAAGAACCCAACAAAAGAAAATTGAAGAATTTGACTAAACCTTCGTCCTGATCGGCTGATCCCCAAGTTTGTAATATAATAATATCAACAAGAAAGCTACATTCAAATCCAATTGTTCTTACCGTACATGTGTAGGAAGTTTCCAAGAATACAATTTTCACTCTGCCAATACAAACTTTGCTTCCTTTCCCAAGTTTATTTGAAACTCTGAATCAAAGAAATCAAACAATAGATTGTGATACAAGTCAATATCATCATCTTGAGCTTATCTCTCAAGTTTTGTTGTGCTTAAGATTTGAGTATAATAATCATTTATGTATGTTTCTTTGATTTTTATTTGAGCTACATTTATTAGATTTGACTACAGAAGTTATTGCTACAGAAGTCTTCCTTTATCAACTTGTAAGATATTGCTATATATAAGGTTTCATAAATCCACAAGATTAGACTTTTGGCATTTCACAAGGAAGAAAGAAGCAATAAGCATGGGGAAATACGAATCTACTTATCATGAGAGTTTGCTTCTCAACATCAGCATAGCTCGAAGGAGATGGAGATTTGCCTTTGCAGCAATATATTCAATCCGGGCCATGCTTTCTCTTGCAGTGACCAAAGGAAATGTCCATTACAATTTAATTAACTTTGAGAATGTGGAGGAAGATGATTCATCTGTTGAACAAATAATCTGCACCAAAGATGATCAGAAGAAGCTGATTGAAATGGTGAAGAACAAAAATAAAGAAGTTTATCATGAGCTTGGTGATGTTGCAACAATTGCAGCTTCTCTCGGAACAAATCCGGAGAATGGAATCAAGGACAATAGTGATGTCGTGAATGAACGGCGCCGAGTATTTGGTTCTAACACTTACCACAAGCGGCCACCGAAGAGTTTCTTTTACTTTGTTGTGGAAGCTTTCAAGGACACCACCATCCTCATTTTACTTGTATGTGCGGCTCTGGCGCTCGGGTTTGGAATAAAAGAACATGGACTACAAGAAGGATGGTATGAAGGAGGGAGCATATATGTAGCTGTTGCGTTGGTAGTTATTGTGTCAGCGATTAGTAACTTCAGACAGGAGGTTCAATTCGAGAAGTTGTCGAAAATAGGTAACAACATCAAAGTGGAGGTAAGTTTTTTATCTTTTCTTTTCTTTAAATTTTGTAGTCCAAGTCTTCAACAAATGTTGGTGTCTTAGTCATTAGCCTATGTGTATGTTGACAAAATGAAGGTAGTCTTTAAGTTGAGAGGGTATGGTGTATTTAATCTTTTACTGAATTTTTTTAACATTACACAGGTTGGAATATAAAACTTAGTTTACTACTCTAATGCTACGTTAAATTACAATTAGACCCAAAACCTATAAGTTGATAGGATACAGTGAAGTGAATCTTTTTCTCTTCCTGTCTCAACAGGTACTAAGAGATGGAAGGCGAATACAAGTTTCCATATTCGATATTGTAGTTGGAGATGTGGTGGTTCTAAAGCTCGGTGACCAAATTCCAGCTGATGGATTGTTTTTGAGTGGCCATTCTTTGCAAGTGGATGAGTCAAGCATGACAGGAGAGAGTGATCACGTCGAACTCAATATAACAGAGAACCCCTTCTTGTTGTCTGGAACAAAAGTAGTAGATGGCTATGGTCAAATGCTGGTGACATCAGTGGGAATGGACACAGCATGGGGTGAGATGATGAGCTCCATATCTCGGGATTCCGAGGAGCAAACACCATTGCAAGTTCGTCTTAACAAATTAACCACTTCTATAGGAAAGGTAGAGCTGAATCAACCCTAAAACCAAAAGCTTGAATTGATAGTTAACAGTAGATTATTTAGATGTTTGTTTTCTAAAACTATTGGTTCTAAAAAGCAAATAGTTTCCATTTATTCATAATTAAAAGAGTTGAATTCTTAATCAAATTTCAAAAACAAAAACATGTTTTAAAAAATATATTTTTAACTTTCAAAACTTGTCTTAGTTTTTAAAAACACGGAGAAAAAATAGATAACAAAATAAAAACATTTAGAAGTAAAAGGAGTATTTATAAGTTCTTACCTTTCAAAAGTCAAAAACAAAAAATCAAGTGGTTACTAAAGCGCACCTTAATTTTTTTTGTTTATACTCTACATTACTCTCACTAGATGGGCTTGAAAAGCACAAAACTATGAGTAAATGGACATGGCAAGAGTTTGAGCATAGGACTTTACTGTGGCAAATCACCACTAAAACCTAAAAGTTAATCTTAACGCTAATAGATTACAGTAACTTTAATTATTTATTTACAGGTAGGACTCTCAGTTGCTTTGCTGGTCCTTGTTGTCATGTTAGCACGCTATTTCACTGGAAACACAGAAGATGATTTTGGAAACAGGGAGTACAATGGTCGAAAAACAGATATAGATGATGTGCTCAATGCAGTTATCCGTATAGTTGCTGCTGCAGTTACCATTGTAGTGGTTGCAATCCCTGAAGGTTTGCCATTGGCTGTGACACTAACACTTGCTTACTCTATGAAGAGAATGATGGCAGATCAGGCAATGGTGAGGAAACTGTCAGCTTGCGAAACAATGGGATCAGCAACCGTAATTTGCACTGACAAAACAGGTACTTTGACACTAAACCAAATGAAAGTAACCAAATTTTGGATTGGCCAAGAATTCATTGAGGAAGAAAACTCTTCCAATACCATAGCAGAGGCTGTTCATGAGTTGATAAATCAAGGAGTAGGCTTGAATACAACTGGTAGTGTCTATCGACCTTCACCAGAATCCAAAACTGAAATCTCCGGCAGTCCAACTGAGAAAGCGATTCTATCTTGGGCGGTCACAGAATTCGGTATGGACATGGAGAAGTTGAAGAAATCATATGCCATTCTTCATGTGGAAACCTTCAACTCAGAGAAAAAAAGAAGTGGGGTTTTGGTGAGAAAATTGACTGATAACACAATCCATCAGCACTGGAAAGGAGCTGCTGAGATGATACTCTCAATGTGTTCAAGTTACTTTGAAAGAAATGGGACAACATATCCCTTGGATATTGAGACCCGAAGAAAACTTGAGAACATAATCCAAGGAATGGCAGCAAGTAGCCTAAGATGCATTGCCTTTGCTTATAGACAAATCTCAAAAGACGAGGAAAAAAATGGCATACCAAATGCCTCAAACACGAAAGAAGATGACTATACATTAATGGGAATCGTTGGCATTAAAGATCCATGTAGGCCAGAGGCGAAGAACGCCGTGGACACATGTAAATCAGCTGGAGTTTCTATTAAGATGATCACAGGAGACAACATTTTCACAGCAAAAGCTATAGCCACAGAATGTGGAATACTAGATTTTGATCACAACACTGCAAGCAAAGGAGAAGTAATAGAAGGTTCCGAATTCCGAAACTACTCGAATGAAGAGAGACTACGACGAGTTGATCAAATCAAGGTAATGGCAAGATCCACTCCGTTTGACAAGCTTTTGATGGTTCAATGCTTGAAACAGAAAGGCCATGTCGTAGCAGTAACTGGAGACGGTACAAATGATGCACCGGCTCTAAAAGAAGCTGACATAGGACTTTCCATGGGAATTGAAGGCACAGAGGTTGCAAAAGAGAGTTCAGACATTGTTATCTTGGATGATAACTTTAACACAGTAGCCACAGTCTTGAGGTGGGGAAGATGTGTATATAACAACATCCAAAAATTTATCCAATTTCAATTGACGGTCAATGTTGCAGCTCTCACAATTAATTTTATAGCAGCAGTATCAGCTGGAGAAGTTCCCTTAACAGCAGTCCAATTATTGTGGGTAAATCTCATAATGGATACATTGGGTGCTCTTGCACTTGCTACTGAGAGACCCAATGACGAATTAATGCAAAAGCCTCCCGTTGGAAGAACTGAACCCCTAATAACAAATATCATGTGGAGAAACCTATTAGCTCAAGCTTTATACCAAATAGCAATACTCTTAATTTTCCAGTTCCAAGGAAGCAACATCTTCGACATAAGTGAAGCAGTAAACGATACACTAATCTTCAACACTTTTGTCCTCTGCCAAATCTTTAATGAGTTCAACTCAAGAAAACTAGAGAAACAAAACGTTTTCGAAGGCATCCTAAAGAATCATTTATTCTTAGGGATCGTGGGAGTAACGGTTGTCCTACAAGTTGTTATGGTAGAATTCCTTAAGAAATTTGCAAATACTGTGAATCTAAATGGTTGGCAGTGGGGACTTTGCATTGCCATTGCAGCATTTTCTTGGCCCATTGGTTGGATTGTCAAATTTTTGCCCGTTTCTGATAAGCCTTTCCTCAGCTACTTCAAATGGTTCTAAGGGGTCATCACTCATCATTTTACTAAACCATATTCACCTTACTACAAAGTACAAAAACTTAAGAAAGTTAGATCAAACTCTTCCTTTGGCCAAATCCTTAGCCCCTTTATCACTACAATGCTATTCTACAGCTTATTTTATCACCTCCCTGTGGACAAAGTACCCAACAACACAGAGAGTTCAAAACAGATTCTTAGCCATTGGGGAGAGGCTAAGAAGCACCAACACTCTTAAGATGACCAAGTATCGGTGTCGGACACATTTCCTACACCGACACGTCTATTCTATCTTCTTAAAAGAATTTTGACACGGCTCCGACACAGCTGAAGAAACAAAAAAAACTCATAGAAACAGCCCATTAGTTCAGTCCAATGGCAATAATTATTAGAGTTTTTTTTCTCCTAAAACCAAAAGCTTCATGCACTCCACTTTATGGAAAGCCTAAATTACCAGGAGAAAGTGTCTCAAAACTAGAGGGAGCTTAGGTGTTCGATTGAGATTGAGTGATTGTTTGAAAGTTACTGAATTTATGTAATCATCACATATAAGTACTACGTTGTAATTGCTTATAATTTTTATTAGTGAAGTTATCTTTCTTAGCATACTCTTTCAGATATATGTGATTTACACCAAATTGGGTTAACAAACTCGTGTGTTTTGTTTACTGCTTGTCTTATATCTTGTGTTTGTGCATGAAATGCTACAATATCATAGGTGGCATAGTTATAATGGTGTAGACTATGCTTCCTCATTTTTCACAAGTTTTCTTGATTTCGAAAAGAATCAATTTAAAAACAAATTTTATAGGTTTCATTCCCTAACATTCTAGTTTTTTGAGTTTTTATTTTTAAAATAAAGCTTATAAACACTACTTCCACTTCCAAATTTCTTCATATTTACTTTTATTTTTTAACCCAAAGTAACTTTCAAATTCAACATTTGTACTTAAGAAAAGATGCAAAATCATGATAAGAAATTGGGAGAATACTCTCATTTTACAGGCCTTATTGACAAAATAATGGAATCAACCATCACAATTAAACACATGTGAGATCTAATAAGATTTATCAGCTATCGTCTTCAACTTCAACTTAGGACACATGTTGATTTTAAATTTGTCTCAAATATGATAAGTTGAGATTTTGTCATTAATTTCCACGATATGACATGCATGCATGACAACCTGTAAATTGGTCGAAACGTTCTTATTCCACACTCACCCTCATAGTATCATTTTGTCTGAATTTTCTCCCAAAGGCTCATCTTTTCAATCACCACACACAAATTTTGTAAGATCATGACTTGTTTCTTTCGAATTAAGGTGCAAAAAAATTTATAAAATACTTGTCAATTGCATTCATTTCTACTTAGTCTAATCACAAGTTAATTAGTTGGGGCAATTTTTTTCTTTCTCAAAATACATATTTTTCCACTTTTAGTTTAAAAGGATGAATTGATAGAGTGAATGTTGGCCGCACTTAAGTTTAAGTATTACTCTTTTAATAGCTCATGGTGTACATTACATGATAGCATACCTTTGACAAATAGTGATGAAGATATCTTTCCACTTTGAGGATGTAATAGTAATACTTTTCAAAGCTCCATTAGACCGTTTGCTAAGAAAAGAAAAATGAAAGACTACTATTATAGGAACAAAAGGTTTAAGTAAAATAAATATATAATTTATTTATTTATTGAAAAAAATCTATTTTCAAATATAACAAAATATAATAAATACTAACCAATTATAGTAAATAACATCATATATTGTCCAATGAATCATAGTAAACTACATTCAATCAATTAAACTAAAAGCATATAAAAATTTTCTTTGATTGATTTTAAGTAGTTTTACCCATACACGTCGTCCTTTAACCTTTCCTTTAGATTCAAGAAAATTGAAGAAATGGGTTTAAATCTAATGATTTGAATTTCAAAAAGTGATGTTAATTGTTTGTTTTGTTTGTTTGGGAGGAGAAGTATTTGGAATAAATATATTTAATATAGGCTTTTATCTATGAATGTGTTAAAAAGTAAAAATTTAAAAACTAAGTTGTGTAGTTTACTTTTAAATCATATAAAATCACGTGAAATCCAACTATTTTGATCGATAAACACAAAATTCGAAATAATTTTTTATGTTAATATTACTATCTTTACAACAAACAATGAAATTTATTTGGAAAATGTTATGAATTAAAATTTTTAAAAATCTTGAGATTCCAAACCGAGCATTTTAAGTTTTATAGCGTTTAGGACAAAGAAGTAGAGTTGTAAAGTTTTAAAAGGTGTAAATTCCTAAACCTTACAAATGTAAAAAGTTAATAAACACAAACAAATATTTTCTAAAACCGAACATTTTAAGTTTTATAGTGTAGACGAGTTCACAAGTCCACTTCTTGCACACCCAATGAACTCTAAAAGAGACTTATGAATGTTTTAAAATGTGTTTGGTCCGAGAAGTGTGAACTTCATTAATGTTTAATTGAACCAATATGTCGTTGAGTCTCACTATTAAAAAAAAAAAAAAGCTTTAGATTTAAATACTATTTTGGTTCATGTACTTTTTTCTTATTCACTCTAGATGAAAAAATTATCCGAAATAGAGCATATGAAGTTTCACTATAAAAAACTAGCTCGTTTTTTAAAATGTAGTTCAAATACTTTTTTCTCAAGATTTAATTAACTTTTTTTTTTTTCTAACTAATCAATTTGGGTTTTTTCTATATGTCTCACCACTTAGCTTTGCTAAAATTATTTGCGGGAATCTTATCTCTTTAAATTTTTTCTCAATTCGATTATCTTAACTAAATATTACAACAAATTATAACGTAGTTTTTCAAATATTTAGCAAATTTTTGTTTTCAAAAAATTGATAAATAGGTTTTGATAACGAGTAGAAATAAAAATTATTACTATTATCGTCTTTTATGTAAAATAATGAAACTTTATTGCGAATAAAACATGGATAAAAGTACGAAAGAAAACATAAGAAAAAGTTGCATAACACAAAAAATAACTTCATCTCTGTTTTATTGCACGATTTTAGACAAATGAAATAATATGCGAGGAAACACATCAAGCCAATGCGATGAGTTTTCCAACTATCATAATTATTTTCCCAAATTTATTCAACATTTCTAAATTTTAAGAAAATCAAATTTTGAAAAAAAATGACAAGATTTGAAATATGTAAATTAAGGTGTTAATCATGTCAAAGCTAAAAAAAAAGCTCAAACATATCTAATTTCAAAGTTTAATATGTTCGAGAATCTTGGTGTTATTTTGCTTGGGATTAACGAGATTCACATATTTTTTTCAAATTAAAGATTTTATGTGATAAAGAGTTGTAACAATGGTGGCGAGAATTTGCAATAATTACTTTTTTTTATTAAACAAAAGGACAACTCTCGAAGATTAACGTCAAGATATCGTGGTGATTTGAATGTCGTTTGCATAAGAATATGACAAAATTAGAATTTTTCAAAGTTCGCAAGTGGGGTTTGGAATTTAAAAAGCTTTTAGGATAAACGTTTACAAAATTTGTAAAACTTGATATAAGATTTGAGAGGTAGAAATTTTTTTAAAAATGAGTTTAGATTTGCTGTATGATTTGGTATAATTGTATAAAAGTTTTCAAAAATCACTTTTTAAAAGTTAAATAACAAAAATGAACTAAAATTGAAAACAGAACTATTTAAATAAATATTTTTAAAATACGAATATAAAAAGAAACCAAATTAGAAATAAACATACATGAACCAAAATTTAAAATATAAAAACTAAAATAGTATTAAAACGTTAATTTTATATCTTATTAATTTCTTGGGGTGTGAACCACATGAATACATAAGTAAATAAACATCATAATTTCATAGTTCTTTCTATTCGAGTTCTTACCACAAACAACTTCTAAACAAGAGTAAAGTGGAGAAAGGTATGAACCCAAAAACGATGGCAACAAATAAAATTTAATAAAAGATAAAGTAGCGTTTTTGTAATGGTGAGATGCATTATAAATTGTTTGGGTGTGTTTGACGAATATAGTTTGGAAAGTAGGAGTATGAAACTAGCGTTTGTTCGAGGTTTAGAAGGGTACGTTTCTCAACTACGGGAGCCAAACAAAGGCAATGACAAATGGTTTAGAGGAAGAAGAAATGTTGAAATGTAACTAAGAATGGGATGTGAACAATTGAGAAAGACAAAAAATGTACATGTAGGATAGGAATAGTCAAATCAAAAGGAGGTGGGAGGGGGTGAGGGGGTGAGGGGTGGGGGTGTGTGTGTGTTTATAGGGGTCTTAATATAGAGGTTTAGGGCAGCTTTTGAGTGGGAAAAGACCATAGCTACCTATCTATCTACCCATAGGACCTATACCCCCTTAATTACCACTACATAGCTCTGTTGTTCAGATGACATGAAATTATGAATTTATATCTTCACAACATACCTGCCATCTAATGCAATTAAAGCTCAATTCTCTCTTCTTCTTTCTTCCTTTTTTTTTTTTCCTTTCCATTTTGTAATTTATATATTTCTTCTCTCCATCTAACATGATAATAATAATAAAATTAAATCATGTGGAAGTCCCCCTCTGAGTAGTCCCAATCTATTTACTGTTTCATCTACATGCTTATGCAGTTATATGCTCATGGTTTTTGTTTTGGTATCTTTTATGCTTATTTTTGGGTTTCTTTTTCCCAATGCTCCCTTCATCTACATACACACTTCTACGAGTGTTATACAAAGTATCATACCCAGTCAACTCATACATTATACCTACATTCCTATCGATCCTTATATTCTTGTAATATTATACAAGTTTATGATTCATCTAAACACAGTACAATACAACTCTATTACACATATATTCCATCAATGACATACACATTAATAGGATTTAAACACAACAATACAATTTCAATAACAATCATTCCTCAATATAGAAAAGGTGTGAACTAAATTATCAATAATATAAGTCTAGTAATAATAGATATTAGTGAAATACAATACAATAAAATTCGACCAACAATATAAATAAATCAGTAACATATAGTTAGATTATTTCCCACGTTTACATAAATTGTTATATATTATAATATTAGATTTAAGATTTATTAAAAGCTTCATCATTAAAATGGAATGTTTAAAATGATAATTATTGTTTATATATATGTGTGTGTTTTGAAAGAAGACAGAAAAAAAAGGAAAATAGGGGATTGGATTAGAGAGTGATGTAATTGGACATGGAAAGGTGCTATTCAAAGAAAACAAGAGAAGAAAGGCCAGCTGCATGAAATTGACAACTGAGGTTTTTATTATAAAGCATGCGTTGAAATTCTAAAATCTTTTATTTATTTATTTATTATTTATTATTATTGTTGTTGTTACTATTATTAAAAGAAAAAAAAAAGCTACTAATTGAAAATAGACAAACAGTGGAATATTGAATTGTCTATAAACCTGAGAAAAAACAGTACCACACACACATACAAAAACCCTATTTTTTGTTTATTCATTGCACTTCCCAATTCTTATTCAACCCTCTCTCAAATCCAACACCTACCCTTTTCACTATTTCATATTTGTTTATGTTTCCATCTTCAATTTCACCATTTTTGGGTAAAACATTCATCAAATATTCCTACCTAGTACGTCTTCTAACTAATTCAATTGTAATCTATGGTTGGTTTGTATAAATCTCTTTCACATGTCAAGTTGATTATTATAGCATATAGGTTAAAATATTGAGTTGGTTTGTTGTAGTATATTAGTAAGGGTAATGGATGTTTTAGTGCATAGATACTATATTATAATTTGAGCCCAAATATGAAGGGGATCAGTAACATACTACTCATATAACTTTTTTATTATATTCATGTATTTGACATCAACCTAAGAGATCAATTTACATCCTCTATTGTGTTACTAAAAAATGATAATCATATAAAAAGAAGCCAACAAGGGATAGACGATGTGAATAATAAGCTCTTTGTCTCATTAATAGTGTATTTTTTTAAAAAAAAAATTGAATTGATGTTTTCGAAAAACTAGAACATTGACACTTTAAACATGGACAATAATTTCATATTTTGTTTTGGTTAGATGGTAGCTTAGTCTTTTAATTTTAAGATTTTTTTTTTGTCCATTTGGTTCAAAAACTATACAAATTGTCCGATAAATCTTTAAACTTTAATTTAGTTTTGGTTTAGGATTTTAGCTAGCGCATATACCTAAATATTTTATGCCTTGTTGGATCATAAGATTCTTTTCATTATCAATTTAAACACTACCTCTACCCATTAGTATTTTAAAAAACCAAGTTAGACTTAGAAAGAAAAAAAGAGTATATTTAGTCTTTAGAAATTGATTTGAAATTCAAGTAATTGTATAATAAGGGCGGAAAGCAAAATTTAAAAATTGAGAGGAAATAAATATAAACAAATTTTGAGAGTGTTAGAGCGTCAAATGTATAAATTGACATTCTCTTTTCAAATTAGGGTTGAACATACAATTATAAGTGCGTGAATCAACCACGTTCGGCCCTCAACTTACTTACGGTTCTAAGTTTCCGTCTTTATGTTTGAAGTTTTCAATTATTATAACCTACTAAAACTATTTAAAAATGCATATTATCTAACTAATTTGTAATAATTCTATCTCAAAGTTTAATTAATAGTTTGAACCTCCAAATTGACCCAAAGTTTAAGAGAACACAAAGGAAATAAGTTGTATATCCAAAAGAGATCGTGAAACTACGAAAATATAATTAAAAAATACTTAAAATAATTGAAAACGACTACTTATATGAACAAAAATGTACATTTTTTTTATAGCTTAGTCCCAAGAATTTGAAAGAGTGTTTAGATATGGGTAATTCGAAATCCAAACTGTCTTAATTTGGAGGATTAAACATCTAATTGGTTCTAATATTTTTCACTATTTGATGTTGTGCAGTTGTATTTTAAAAGTGACACGCATTCTAACATCATTCAAATTAATTTTCAAATAATCTCACTTATTGGTTCATCAAAATTGATATTTTCCCCTAAATTGATTTTCTTTTTTGGAAGTTGTGTTCCCCCACACAAAAGCAAAGAAATCTCTTTAATTCACTGTATTGGTTAGGGTTACATGTTTTCATCTCTCTCAACAATAAATTCATTCACTTTTCCCCCCCACAACTTCTGTCTATAAATAAACCCAAAGCATGACCCCTCACTTTTCCATTTTCAACAAACCCCATTTCCCTTTTTCTTCTTCCTCTTTTCTCTTTTCTCTTTTCTCTTTTCTTCTGCTCCGTTCATCCCATCCATCGCTGGCCCTCCTTCCAAATCCCGCTTTTCCCTTAAAAAGATCACCGGCTTTCAATCTCCCTCTCTCCCTTCTTCTTCTCCTTCTCACCCTCCTCCTCCTCCCCCTTCTCCTCCATCGAGAGTCGCGAAATTGAATCCCACTCACGGAAGCTCCTGCTTCTTCTTTCATTTTCTTCTTTTCCTTTTCGAATTGCAAAAGCATTCGTTGACTCTCCCTTTTTATTGCTTTTGATTCTTCTTCCTAAGCCCCATCGATTTATGTGCTGTGTGTATGTGATTGACTGATTGTGTTCGCGAAGGAAAAGGTGAAGCTGCCAGCATGATCTACCTCTGGTCTGCTAGCTTGAAAAGACAAAAGCGTAAAGATAAAGAGATTGATTCATACCAATTTCTTTTTTCTTCATCCATTGGTAACCCTAGTTAGGTCATGCTCTGACAGCCTCACTCCTTCCTACTCCCGAACTCTCTAAAAATCCCAATCTTCCTTCCATTTCTACCACCACCATCGCTCAATCGGTAACCTATTCGTTTCGATTTACTTTTGTGCTTTATTCTTGAATCGGTTATAGGTTGGTTATTTCTAGGCGTGCGATCGGAACTTGTATCATCATCTCTGCTTTTTTTCTTCTTTCACTTTTGCTTTTATTTGCTGCCAAAGCATGCTTTGCCCGCCGGTGCGTGGTGGTGGGGAACCACTGCTCTGTGATTTCTGTTGGTTGTTGGGCTTAATGTTTTTAAAATGTGCCTTTACTTGTACGGCTTCATACTATGGTTGGCTATTGGATCTTAAATCATGTCTGGAATTTTTCTCGTTATGTTTCAGTTTTTGTTTTAGCTTTTTTGATGGGTCCAGCTGTTTCTATGGGTTTAACTTCTAACATACTTTTATTTGCATTCCATGCAAGTTTTTTGGTGATTTCATGACTCTGATCATCTCCTTTTGTTCTTTTGTTGGAAATAACAAATTTCTTTCTTTCTTAAAGTTGTAAAATTGGGATTCTTTTGCTTTTGGATTATATTGAGTTTCTAAATCTATATATTTTCTATTTTAAATTTATTTTAGTTTATATCATGGTGGTCAGTCGAAGCTTATTTGTATTGTATGAGTTTTTCGGTTTCTGGATCTATTGGACGAGGGCTTTGAATCACACTAAGTATTATGCAACATTTGAAACATATCTTCTTTCTATTCAATGTTTAATAGAAATTAATTTTGCACAGCATTAACCCCTATGGAGAAGTACCTGTCCTTTCTCACAAGCATGTATGCAAAGACTGTTCTATTTGCATCTATTGTTTAAACGTATTTATTAAGTTTCATCGTTTTGATTATTGTGAATACGTGCGGGATTAGTTGTGAATGATTTATGGTCTCTTTGGTTCGGCTAGAAATAAATGTTTTTTTTTTAAAGAAAACTCATTTTTATTGTTCATGGCTTTTGATGGAAATAACTGTTCATCTTCTTTTAAAGCCAAATTTTAGAGTTCATGGTTTAACTGATTTTGAGTGTGTGGATGGATGTTTTGAAATGATTTTGAACGTGACAAAAATGACTTCAGAAATCACTTTTCAAACATGTACTTGAGAGAAATAATTCAGGTAATTGGAATTTTCATACATGCTCTTTTTTTAATGCTTTGGGATAGATAGTGGCAACCATCTCTTTCTTTATTTTTTAAAAAATAACCATAGAATTGAATCTACAGCCAAATTTCAAATTGACTTTTTTGTTCTTTTTGTAGTTTCGAAAACTTTCGCTTTGTTTGTTTTAAATTAATATTTGTAGAAAATAGATAGGAAATAAAGAAATTTAAAGATAGTTGAAAGGCTTAAATGAAAATGGATAACAAAATAGTAGTATGGAAGTTGATATGTTAAGTTTTTGTCTATTGATGTCGGTGGAGTGTAATTTTCTTTTTTCAAATTCGAATGATGCATGGAAATAAAGAAGATTTCAATTTTATTTTGTGATAAAGCATAACTAGTGGGATTATGGAGAAAATCATGTCAGATTGTCGAGCTTTGGATTGTTTTTTTAATTTTGTCTTGTTGCAAGCATAGGGAGAAGTGTGCACGTGATTGTAAAAAAAGAATTACGTGGTGGGTAAATATGATGAACATAGGTGGGCGATGGTAACACATGATTAAATAATGTAGACACAGAGAGGATAGACACCTAGAGAACAAAGCAAATAAAATCTTCAATCTTTAAAAACAATCAAACTGGGAAAGAATAAAGAATCAAAGAGAGCTTTCTCTTTTTATTCTTTAGGCCTTTTGATTTTCTTACCAGTAATTATTTTGTTTTATTTTCTTACTCTATTCAACTTTTCTTTATAGGTTAGGTTTTCTTATAGGCCACAAGATTCTGCTTCTATTGGTATCAACAATTTAATATAAAGATTGATATAAGGATCAAAATTTTCACATTTTAGATGAAAGGTCATTTTAATTACCAATATTAGTTTATTTTCTTTTTATCTTCAGTGAAATTATAATGGAATATTATCTGCTTGTCTGTCTAGGTATGATTGATTGTCTATTTTTCATCACTGTCAATTGCACGAACCGCTTTTGAAGAGTAGCTAAATAGTGTTAGTTGTATTGGTGCTTTAGAAATTGATCTTAATGCTAAAATTAGATTTGAAAAAAAAAACTTATGGAATTATTATGGGTTTGAGAATTGTAGAAATTTAGAGGTTTAATTTGTACGATTGTAACTGCTCTATACCCTATATAAGGTATAAATGTTTTAACAATGTTATTTAGTAATTGAGTGGCTGGAATTTAATTTACTTCGTGATGGTAATCTTTTGTCTACCGATTGATAGAAGATTTTGATTTTAACTTAATAATCTAGATTAGAAGCTAATTTGTATAATGATCCAACCATATTATGGATTGTCAGGGGACTCCATTACGAGCTGAAGTATTATATTAACCAACGCATTGTAATTTTACTCAGGCAGTAAAGTGACTCGAGAATTTTTTCATATTGACATCGTCTCACCTTTCATTTCGTTGTATTTATAGTGACTTCATGTGCCCTATTTGGTGAATACACTGAGAGGGATTCCGTCATTCAATGTTTATAATTTTGGTTAGTCATTTTTTGGAAGATTTCTTTTTTCTCTTTTGTAATCAAATGTATTGTTATTTATATTTCTTGAAATCATAATAATAACTAGTGCGTTAACACATGTCAAAAACTCAAGATGGTACTTTTAGTTGGTTGGATAGGCCCCAAGTTGGTTGAGTTAAATTTACCTTTGAATTATCTAAATTATTGAAGCCCTTCGAGGATAGTCTCTTACTGCAAGTTTAGGAAGTGAACACCAATAAGTAAATGATTCATTATCCAAAAGAGTAACGATGACAGATACCGAACCCTAAGTAGTAGGAAAGTGGATGTGGAAAAAGAAAAAGGAAAGAAAAGAAGTTCCATTTCCAAGACAAAATGATGGGAAAAACATCAATTATTATTATTATTGTTAAGAACCATTGTTATCAACTAAGAAAGAGTTGGAATTAAACTATAGTGTACCCGTCTACAATGACAATCTCAACACTTTTAATTTCTTTTCTTTATTCTTCCCAATATTGTAAATCTGATTAAAAGTAATCTAATTAATCAAACCCATTTATCATTTTTCTCTTTTTTCTGTTTTATTTTCCTCCTCTTTTTAAGTGATTATAATCATTTTGTTCACCCAATTATTTTTCACTAGTGTAATTATTGAACTTACTATGTAATTTATCCTCTACAAAATGCAACGTGATTTCCTTGATTATATTATCTTCATCATTAAAAAAGGGTTACTGTTCTAATTAGAGTGGTTGATGGGATATTTGATGGTTGGTCATAGTTAGTATTTTGAATAAATGAATTATGGTTGGATCAGTAAATATTCAAATCGACCTCGTGGCGATGGAGGAGGATCCTGATAATTGGAGAGTTAGGGTTTGAGCTCAATTTTTATGCACAAACAGAAAAAGATATAGTTAGACTACTTATATGATATCTGAAATGATGTTTGGGAGAAAAAAATGAGTCTTCCCTTCGGGAGTTTTTGTACCGATTTTATTGATGAAAACTATCAAAACTAATTAATAACATATTTAAGATAAGTTAACTAGCAGAACTATAATTTTGTTACGTTTAATTTGATACTCTATCGATTATTAGTTTTGGTTGGTTTAATCTTATAAAAAAAGTGTCGTTTTTTTTCAAATCAACACGGAGTCCCTCTTTCCCTTGACCAACTACCTTTGGTTCAATTGATTCAGTTTTTCAACCTGCCAAAACTCATTTCCAGTGGTTGCCTTATCAATGAAAAAACCTAAATTGAATTGAAAAATTGATAATAAAGAAATGTGTCTTCTTTTTTTACCATTGTTATTGAATGAAATAAATAAATTAGTTGACCTAAAATTAAATAATTTCAAATCCACGTGAGTCTTCTAATAAAGTCGATAAATAGGGAATAGAGTTCATTTATATATGAAATTTGTTCTTTTTTTATTTTTTATTTTTTATTTACAAGAAAATAAATTAAAAGACTTTTATAAAGTAAACATTAATCTTGTGAGTGTCATAAAAAGAGATTCCATGACAGTATTTTGTGTCAACTCTATAATTATTATGTCAAAAGTTCCCTCCACTATATTTCCTATTTGAGTTTAATTTTCTATAATGACGTAATTATTAGGTACATAAATTGCGTAGGACTAGCAACTTTTAATTTTTCTAATATTATTACACACATTTGTTTTAACTTATGACATGCTGTATTACTCTTAAGGTTATTATAAAGAACAAAAATATGTTCCTAATTACAATTCAAATCTCACACTAACAATCATATACAAAACGTAAGAAATGTCATTGCTAAATTATTAGAGATTTGTCGAAGTATGTCACACGTTGCATGTGCTCACTCATTATTATAGAACATTAAGTTTAAGTAACGCTACGATCTAACCCGTCTTTTATGGCATCGGCAAATTTTTTTAATGATGTTTTTGTTTGATCACAATTGTAGAAGTTGTTTCCATTTCCATCTATAAGCGCTTGTAATGCATCCGTCAATTGTTTATAATCGAGTTACGAATCCTTCATCCTTTAATTGTTTAATTTTTGTTTAATTTAATCTCTATATTTTTAATAAATCTTAAATTTAATTTTTTAAAATTAATAATAATAACAAATATTTTAAAAATATTCCTGGAAAAATGTATAAACTAAAGTTAGATATTTAAAAGTAGAATGGATTAAAATTGAATAAAGTTGAAAGAAATTTATTAGAAAGGTTATGGTAAATTTTTCATAACAAATAATTATCTTATTCACGACTATATTAATGATATAATATGAAAATTTGATAATATTAAAGTAATTTAGTTAGACATAGAAAATAAGGAGAAAATAAAAAAAGAAGGTTTGAAATTTTAATTTATAGGATAAGAATAATTGAAAGTTATAGAGAAGAGAGACAAATAGATGTATATAGAGAGAAAAGAAAGGAAGGCATAGTTAAATAATATATTCGATACTTTATTTTGAATTATGTTATGTGCAATTAAGATAAGAAGTGGGGAAAACACACATTGGAATATGAGAAAGATTCTGACAACAATGAGGAATTTAATATTTTCATGTTTTTAATTTACTTCATTCCAACACTTTAGCCAATCAAATTTCTACTCAACATAAACGTCAAAAATATTATATTTTATGGAGAGAAAAAAAAAAAAAGAAGAAGACATGAATTAGACTTTAGGGTTACAAACTTAGAACTACGAGTTTAGACCTCTTATCTAATAAGTTTTTGGTAAATTTTAATGAGAAATTGCTATCAACAAAAATGAAAACTATTTTACTATTTAGAAGATATACACAAACCTCATAAAATTTAGAAGCTTAATTTGTAATTAATTTAACCTTAAACTTTTTAAAAAAAATTTAATGAAATTGATCCAATTTTTCCATTAAGTTTATTTTCCCCCCTCAAGTTTAGCTTAAACTTATTGCACTTTTTATACCTCTTACCAACATTTGTTACATTCACTCGCTATAATTTCATAAGAAAATTAACCTTCTTGACTAAACTATTATTGTCCCAACAGAATAATCTCTAAGTTTAACTTTCAATTTGATAATTTTGTTTTTGTTTTTAAAAAATAGGGTTGCAAAATTGATTCTAGCTAAGTTTAATATCCTTCTTTACACATATAAGTGTCATATATGTCCTAATTTAATTAACTTCAATTTGAGTTCTAATAAACTAAAAGTTTTATGCATGAACACACCATAACTTAATTAATAATTAAACATGCTAAGTTAAGCCAACGAAAGAGAGGCTAATGTTATGGAAGAACAAGTTGCAAAAATTATCTCAACATAGATTGATAGTTGTAATTACACCCTTAAAATTTATACAAGTGTTAAGATTCGTATATACTCGACTCACGTTAACTTAACTTATAGTTGCAATTTTGGAAGAAGAAAAAAATGTTAGAGATGCTTTATTTTGAAAGGGGAAATAGATGAAGAGGGTTTAGGGATAGAAGAATATATAATATATTATGTGTGTGTTCCATATATGTAGTTGAGATTTGGTATGTATATGGATGAGATTATGATAAGGACTCCATATGAATATGTCTCTCCTATTTCTCCAACACACATGAAAATAACAAAACAACACATAAATACAATATGTCAATATCTAAATTTTCCCTTCCTACACCCAATGACTTTGGATTTTGTCTCTATTTCCACACTCCTCCAATTTTTTTATGTGATTCACACATTTTTTTTAGTTTAACAATTTAGACGTGAGAGGGTATGAGATTGAATTATTGACTTTGAGAGACGATTATCGGTGATAATTTATCCACTTAGTTGTGTTTCTATTGATTATATTTTTTTTTTCTTGTCGGATTTTATTAGGTTTAATTTTAATCTTATTTGTTAACCGTTCAACAGGTATTGATGTTTAATTGAAATCTCTACTTTGGAATCTTCATTTTGTTAGGTTAACGTTATGTAGGGTGAGTTTCAAAACTCTAAGGGTTAATTAGGTTTTAGGTTGAGTGAGCTATATATGTACAATAACTATGGCAATTTTTATAGAAAGGATGTAGAGAAAGCCTCATTAGTATGATATAAACGATATCAAATCTTCAATTTCTATAGAAAAAAGTTTATACCAATTAATAATTGTCGTGTAGCTAAACTTCCACACGCTTTAATTTAGTTTATGAAAATAATTATTAAAAGTTTATTTTTTCTTTAAATCCTTAAAAGAATTCAAAAGTGAACAAAACAAGAACATTGGTATAACTAATTTCATAAAGCTTAATTTCACAAAATCATTACCAACAGCAGCAAGATGTGTCTTTCAATTTTCTAAAACTTCTTTTAAAAAATTCTAATCAAGTTTTAATTAAAAATAAGGAATATATATATAAGTTCAAAAACAAATTGTTTTAGTCTTAAAAATTAGGCCTAGAATTTCAAAATAAACATAATTAAAGTAAATTAAACATAAAAGAAAGGTATTAGTAAATAAGCATGATTTTGAAAGACAAAACCAAAAAGAAAGAAAAAACAATAGTTAATAGATAAAATGAGGAACATTTGATGGGCCCTTATTTCATTTTTATGATCTTTTTAACTTTCATTATACTCCACCTTTTTATCTTTTTCATAACCTATGATAACAAATAGATCAATACACCACGTAAGGATCATATATATTATTAATAAACAATAATACATCTATATTTGTTAATGAATACTTTATTAACTCAAGTCTCATACATATATCTATATATGATTAATTGAGGTGGTTGACTAAACTATATATAAATATATATATAACAACTAAATTGAAACTAAATCCTAATTAAATGAATCCGATTGAAATGAGGGTGGAAATTAAGTACAGGTTTTAAAGTGGATACAGAGGAGGAAGATGAATAATATAAAGTTAATGAATGGCACAAAACATGTGGATTGTTTAAAGAAAAAGAAAAGCAAACTAATGAAAGACACCTATAAGGGAAAAAAAAAATGGAAGAATGGTACAAAGAGAGAAGGGAAAGGCACATGGGGTTTTGTTAGGTTTAGATTCTAAACCCTTTCTCTTTTATTTTTTTCCTCTCTTTCAAAGTTGGAGTGTTAAGAAGCCATGCAATTGGTCCCCCTTACCACCTTTTTTTTTTGGGGTTTCATGGAGGTTTTCGTGTGATGTTAACTTCTAGAGACAGAAACAGACCCACATATCAAAAAGTAAATAGTGGGTATTGCTTCAGAATATAATGCTAAAAAAGAGATTAAACTATAATATTTAAACTTATCTCGGCATAAACTTTAATATGGTATTAAAGTACCACATATCACACTTTATTAATTACCTATCTTACATCAACATTTTAAAAAATTATTATAAATATCTTCCTATACTGTGTTTGGGTTGTTAATTAATTTTTTTTTGTTGCGTTAAGTTAGATACTAATATATAACTTATATATGTTAAAAATAGTTTTGAGAATTATATTATTTTGACTACATTTAAATGAGCTTAAAGGGATACTCCTAGCTAGTCATGAACAAATATAGATTCCGTAATGAGATTATTCAAAAGATGTTGATAGGTTACTTATTAGTTATTTATGCTAATTATTTTGAAGTCTCTTTTGAAACATATTTAAGAATTCTAAATAACTTTAACCCTATGATACCAAGTTTTTAAGCTTATCGATAAATTAAGTACATTTATTAAATTTTATTGAGTGAAGTGGTAAGGTGTGCGAGATATATTCGAATTATTAAAGATATATACTATAGTTAAATAAATTGAAAATTCTAAATTTGATAGTGATTTGTTTTGTATTAATCATTATAAAAAATATATATTTCTTTTTATGTATGAGAAAATTAAAAGGGCTTTAAAATAGTAGCATTAAGAAAAAAGTTGTTTGTCCTAGTGACTTTGAAGAAACAAAATTATTATAAGGTATGAGAATTTTCAAAAAACTTGTCTAACTTGATTTTATGTCTAAATCACAAACACATGAAAGAAAGAAGAAGACCAATTAATTGTATGATACCTCAACTTAAAGTTTTTCTTAACATAAATTCAAATCTCACCTAGGTAACTGTTTAAACTCAAAATTAGAAAATGTGATAAACCTTTTTCTTTATATAGTTTTGGTCGAGTGTAGTAGTGATTTTTGGATTGCGATGTAAAATGTTAAAGAAGAAATAGACCCACATGACAAAAAGTGAATGTTAGTTTTTTCTTTTTCTTTTTTGGTTAAAAAGAATTGAAAAATAACATGTTTTGGCGTGGGATGAAATAATATTCATTATTTGTCTTACCCTTTGGACCACTTTATTTATTAGTATTATTAGTATTGGTGTTTGGGTCATATAAACTCAATAACATAACAAGTAACAACTCATCAGCTTTTTGGTATACTCTTTCTTTAACACAACAACAATAATAATAATAACAAAATGACCAAATTACTTGATACCCAAAATTCCATACCCTCACCCTCTATTTATACCCCTTCTATTATTCCCTTTCTCTTTTAATATAAACCCTTTTTCTTTTCCTTTTCTTTCTCCGCCGTGCGTGCTCCGCCGTGCACCACTAGCTGTTGAAGCTGCCAGCATGATCTGAATCTGAACCCTCCGCCGCCCCGATCTCACGTCGGTCCATCGGAATCGGATCATATTGGTAGCTTCATCTGCTCATGGTATCACGATTCTCTCTCTCTCTCTTCTTAACCCTAATTTTTCATTTTTAACCCTTTATGGAATTATAGAAATGGTAATTCTCTCTCTTTTTTTTCCTTCTTCTTTTCAAATTTGTATGAGGAAATTGGGTTTTTTGTTCTTTCTATTTTATGAGATGTTGAATTAATTAAGGAAACTATAAGGAATTGTATTTTATATATAATTTGGTGTGTTTTTCTTTGATTTTGTCTTCTATTTTCTTTGATAAAAATAAATAAAATCTTGGTTTTGGAATTGAATTTGTATCCTTCTTTTTGCAATTTTCTATCAGAATTGGTTTTTTTTTTTTTTTTTTATGAAAGTATAGTCAATTTATAACCAATATTGTAAAAAATACCTGTTTTTGGTATTTGTATCTTTCTTTGATTCTTAATCTACTATATAAAAAAAAAAATAGTGAAATGGTAGCCAAATATAGAAAACTTAAGAAGAAGAATATTTGTTTCTCAGAATTTTGTCTTCACATCATTGAAACTCTTTACCAAATGTTTTAAAAAGAGAAGTAGGTTTACATTATTGGTAACTATTAAATAATTTCTTCTTCTTTTTTCTATATTTGAAAATACTCTTTTCTCGATTAGATTATAGAATTTAGAATTAACATTCGATAATATCTCAAAAATGATTTGAATTTTTTTATTAAATCATACCAATTAAATTTTAACATTACTCAAAAAAACCAAATTTGCAATTTACCTATTTTTTTATTTAAAAAGGGTGTAATTTTGATATATATACTTTCCTAAGCACTTATTTTAACAGAAAAAGTCATTATCAAATGGAACCCATAAATAAATTGTATTCAATATTTTATTTCATGGATCAGTTTGATAAAAGCAATATATATGTATATATAAAATAAAAATAATATTTAAGATAAATAAATTATTATTATTTTTCTTCACCTCTTAATTGTTTTTGTGTTCTTTTTAGGCCTAATTAGCAATGGCTAACTATCCCTAAGCTGAATATTAAAGTACAGAAAAATGAATATAACCATAAATTAGTACCAAAATCATATTTATTCATACGATCAATGACATTTTTAGAAATAGAATATGCGAATCTTTTTAATTTTGTTTTATGTGTTTCCTCTTTTTGTGGTGAATTAAGGCATTTACTTGGGAAACTCAAATATTATATCGACACAAAGATTGAAGATTGAAGAGAAGATATGTTTGTGTTAGGGTTTCCAATTACATTTTGAAGAAGAATCGAATCTATAATTAATTTGAAGTAAACTACAATAATACGAATTTATCTACTGAATTATATGTTTAGACTAACTATTTGAACTTTGAGCTTATAGATCTTTTTTTTAAGTATATGTTCAGAAGATAGAAATTGAATAAAATAAAACTTTCTCGAAATGAATTCATTTATATTCTGTAATGTTATGAAAATTTAAAATCTTGAAATAATTGGATGAAATATATATAATTTTTCTTGAGAAGGATTATTTTTACACTCATTTTCGTTTTCCAATTAGTAATGTGGTTGGATGGGTTTTCATGATGAGTAATAATTAAAGATGGGTGATAGAGATGTTTAACTAATGTATTCATTTTTAAAATATTGTGTCATGATTGATATTATTCTTTTGCTTAGGTACAAAATAAATGTGTGACATGATATTTAATTTCTAATAAATGAAACAGTGATATGATATTCAACTATTAATTTTCAGGTCGTTATTGTCAAAAAAAAAAAAAAAAAAAAAAACTTCAATAGATGTCCCTTTTCAAGACAAATTTTAAATTTTTAGACTTAAATCTCATTTGGGTCATTAATTAATTTGTTTGATGTCCCTTTTCAACTATACAAGGAAGAAAAAAAAAAGATTAATATGCATGTCATCCATAAATATATATATATATATATTTTTATCTATCTTCTACTAATAGTTAATTAAAAAGATAAAGTTAAATTTTGAAAACTAAAAAATTAGCTTTTAAAATGTTGTTTTTATTTTTGAAATTTGACTAAAAGCTCAAGTAATTAAAAATCATTGTAAAGCATAAATAGAAAATATGTTTAATTTTTGAAAACAATAACCAAAAAAGGAAATGATTATTAAAGGGGACTTAGGTGTCAATATTTGAAAATAAAAACAATGAAACCCTATAGGCATAGTTTGGATAGGTGCTAGTTAGGTATATGAGATAGAAATGGATGACATAGAATAATGACATTTTAAATCTACATGAACAATAATAAAATGTTCAAATTTTAACTTGAGTTTTTTTTTTTTTTTTTTAAAAAAAGAATAGAAGTAGACAACAAATTAACACATAAATTTATAGGTAAAAGTAGAATTAATTTTTTAAAAAATTGTTACAAAGGAAGGAATGAATTAAAAGAATTGAGATTAAAATTTGGATAGAAGAAAATGAATAAAAACAAAAAGGGTTTTGTGGTATTCGTAGTGGTTGGTTTTGTGAGTTTTGAGAAGAAGCATTGAGATCTTGACCATTATCTATGCTAACAAAAGAATAAGATAAAAACAAGATAATCAAAAGTGTTAAAAATTAAAAAAAAGAGAAAAAGGAAAAGTTACTAACTCCATGGCCTTCCCCATTATTAAATTTTAATTTTATAATTAGAAAGTTTTGGTTATCTAACAATTGCCTTATGTTCCCATGTGTTTAACTAGTAAAGTAGTTGTAATTAATCTAAGATTTATATTTACAATGAAAAATGCATAAATTAAAATACAACAAATTTCGTATTAAATCTCTTTTAAGGTTAATATTTTTAGTATTACTAGTTTGAACTACTAAGTGTCCGTATTTAATAAAATTTAAAATGAAAAGTAGGGGAAAAAACTATTCAATCTAAAACTCAATCTCATAAAAAAAAAAAAAATTAAAAATAACTCACGTTAAATATTGAAAAAGATAGAAGCTGTGTTCTTGTCTCAATTTTTTTATATAAAAAATTAGTAAAAGTAAGTTAACAAAATTACAAGTAAAACAATTAGTTAACAAAACTAAAACTAAAAAGAAAAGAAAAAGAAAATGGAGAAGATAATACATGGAAACAAGTTAGTTTTTAAATCCTAAGTTTTCTTTATTATTTCACTTTTATTGATATATACTTTTTTTTATGTTAATTGCAATAAATATTTGAATTTTCTCCTATATTTAGGTTTGTTTTCTTTTATCTTTTTATTCACTATATTTTGTTTTATGTATTACTTCGTTTATACTAATATATACTTTTGTGTTGAATTGCAATAGGTTAATACTATGAAATTTAAAGGAATACTTGAAGAACACATGTATGTGGTACAAAATTGAAACAATGTCAATTGAGAAAGAAGGAAGCGGAGCACGTGATGTTCTTGAAGTTGGAGCCTTGGAAGAAAGCTTGTATCTTCAAAGAAGCTTCAATCTTCGAGAATGGTCGACTTCAGGAGTTAGGGAGTAAGCTTGTATCTTCAAAGAAGCTTCAATCTTCGAGAATGGTCGACTTCAGGAGTTAGGGAGTCTTCCAGCTCTTGAGAGAATTTTCTCTCGACCTTCTAGAGTCAAAATTTTTCAACCCCTACAAATGAGGAGAATTCCTCTATTTATAGATTTCACTGGTAGTCTTTATGGATTTGAACTTGATTGGTCCATGGACCATACTTATAGACTCAACCATATGGATTTAGGTTTTATTTAGTCTTTCAGCTCAATTAAGCTTATTTTTAGGCTTAATTAAACTTAGTCCAAAGTAAATAATATTTAATTAAACCAAAATGATTAACTTAATCCAACGATTAAGATGAAAACATGTGGCAATATTATAATGGTCAATTTATGTTTTTCAATTCTTTAATTTGGGCACATGTCAATTTTAATTAGTCCCAAATTTAACTATTTGTACTTTTCATCATTGATTTAATAAATGATGTGACAATTTGTGATTGGTCTCAAAATTTCTTATTCAATAATAGGTTTGTGGTCAATTCAAAATTTGAAATGAACGAGTTTGAAAATCTTTTATCCTCATAAAAATTTAAGATAATGGTTACGAATATTTAAATTTTTTATAAATATTGTTTATTTCTCCTTTCAAATTCCATCAACCATATATCCAATTAAAAAAGTAACATATCTACTGTCCCATTTGCATTTTCTATAAATAGTGATATGCATTTGGTTAACAAATCAATTTTTCATTTCTACGCTAAGTTGATTCATTTGTAGTATATATGTCAATCATTCAATTTTTTACGAGGAGAATCAAACCATGTGTTACATGAACTTTAGATTTATCATAGTTTGTTTAATTTTTATTTAAATTATTGTTACCAATACATCATGACAAGTTTGTAGATTCGATTTGTATTATGTCAATCATTGATTTTTTAAAATAAAAAACTATGTAAACAAATGTTAGATTTACCATAGTTTATTTAATTTTATTTAATCTATTATATTATGTTACTAATACATTGCGACAAATTTGCAAGTTTGATGATTAACATTATTCAAATAAAAAGATTTAGAATCTTTTCCAAATACTTGGAATTTGAAAGGAAGTTAAAAGATATAAAACCAAAATGAAGAATTTTTAGAGGTGTTGAAAGTAATTGTAATTAAAAACAACAATATACATTTCATATTCATAATTTATTGTTTATAATTTAATAAATTAAGTTACATGAAATGTTATCACAATATAATACTTTTTCCTCTCTCTTTTACCCTATTAATAATCAACATATAAATACAAAATTCAAATTTTAGTTTAAAAAAAAACTTATAGATTTTTGTCCATTTTGATACTTATTGTTGATTTCACGTCATAAGTTAGACTTTATGTCATTTATTAATTTAATTTTATAGAGTTTTTTCTCGCCCATTTACTTTATTAATAATCAATACATATATACAAAATTCAAACTTTAGTTAAAAAAAATTATAGAGTTTTATCAATTTTGATGCTCACTGTTGATTTAGCATTGTAAGCTAGACTTAAATTTGAGTTTGTGTAATTTATTAATTTTATTTTATTAGTTTTTATGGTTTTCAATGGCTCAATTTTACAATGACCGTTAACAAGGACTCAAAAGCAAACAATATTATATGTTGAAATTTATCTTCCTACCTAGACAATAATTATAGGTTGCATTTGCACTTTATAGAGTGATTTCAATAAAAACAACAAAACATTTGTTAATTTCAAAAAGTTGAAAATTCACTTAAAGAAAACAAAACAAAACAAAAAAAATGTACGTAATGACTAAGTGAGTTTATCTCTTCTCAACCATTCACTCCCTCTTTTGAGATTGAAAGTTTATCCTCCATCCCAATATTAAAAATGTATTAGTTTAATAAACTAATAGTTTCTTTAGTTATCGTATTATGTTTTTTTAAAATTGTTGAACGTTCCTCTGTTCAATATTATTTAAAAGAAGGAAATGTCTCGGCACGTGCAACTGTGTATTTTAATATTATAAAATGGATGATAGAAATTAAAGATTTGAGAATTAATCTGATGAAATTGATAGCTAAAATTAAATTAAAATAAAATAAAGAAATAATAAAATGTTTTGTTTTAAAATATGATTATTGGCGAAAGCTTCCTATCTATATTACACCTTTCAAAGTTCAAATACTGTTTTAAACATTTACTATAGTAAGTAATAATTTAACTACTAGCTTAGTGTAATTAGATATCCAAAATTAATAGCCATTTTAAGTTTGGAAATTCCATTAACATTTAAACAACTAGACTTACATCAACCAACCATTTTCAAAAGTTCAAAATAAAAAATTAGAAAGAATAAGAAATTGAACTATAATTCACTAACCGTTAAATTTTCATCGATATGTTGATATGTTAATACTTCTATTGTTATTTCAACGTTTTCGTGGGTTTGATGATATGATGAGTGAATTGATATTTTCATTATATTATATACAAATCTTCAAAACACAAAAAATAAATATTATAATGTCATTAATATAAAAATTAAAAATGTTTTCTTATTATTAATATAAATAATACAAATCTTCATCAAAACAGTTCCAGCTTCGTCCTCTGTCGAAAAAAAGTTTGTTTTCCTCATTCTTCTTTCGTTCGCTTGAGTTCCTAATGCTTTGTAACGACCTAGATGATGTTTTCCACAAGCACGACAAGTAGGTAACTCCCTCGTGATCCCCACTGCCTTAGTGACCTCTTGCAGGTGACGATGGAAAGTGTCATCTAAACTCGAAACTCTAAAAGTAATGTCAGCATGTTGTTGCTCAGTCTTCCTCTTCTAACCTGAGGTTGACCCCTTCTCTAAAGTCTTGGACAGATCAACCCTCTCATGCATACGCATATCCACTGTCAGGCGCAATGCGTCAACTTGGGTAGCTAGTCTAAAAGCTCGAACGAAACTCCAGAGTTCCAACTGAAAGCCTTTGAAAAATTTATCGACTCTGTCTTTACTAACTCAGGAGCAAAACAGGATAGCATGTCAAATTTCTGATCATATTGCTCCGCAGTCATTTGACCTTGCTTCAATTTTAGAAACTTTAACGCTTGGCATCTTTCAGGGTAGCAGAGAAGAATTTAGCATAAAAGTTCTCCTTGAATTGTTCTCAGGTAATCTGACTTACATCCCCATCTAACATCCTCTCTATGGACTTCCACCAAGTTGTGCCTCTCCCAATAAGGTATGGTTTGAGGATGAACCAAGCGGAAGCTGGTGGACATGTAACGTTTCAAGTTTAGAAAGGGGACATGAATGAACTGACATCAAATCTGAATGAGAGGGATCTTGAGGACATGAAATTAGGACATGAAAGTGAGGTTAAGAAATACTTAAAAAAATTAAATGTTACTACCTATACCAACAAGATGCATCTTCCTTTTTGATGGCTTAATCATAGAAACTCCAAAGTTAAGTGTGCTTAGCTTGGACCAATTCTATGTTGGATGACCTCCTAGAAGTTGTCATATAATGCATGTGGGTGAGAACAAAGCATGCTGAAAGAACTTGTGTTGCCTTTGCTATTTTTCTTATTTTTGCCGCCTTTTGTCATTTTTAAAGTTGCTATCTACAATTTTGCTAAAACCATGTGAAATTAACATCTTTGAGAGAAATTTAAGCCCTTAATAGTTTCATTTTCTAAAATGTTCGATTATCATTTCGAAAAACATAATTTTCGCGGGATTAAATTATAAGTTCGAAATTTTAATCTTCAAATTTGTATTTATTTGGTTCAACTTTCATAACTATCGAATAGGATCAAGAAGTTTAAAATTTTTGTCCAAAAGATCGTTTAAATTTTAAAACTTAAATAGACATAAAATTTGAAGTTTATGAATATTCAATCTCTTCTTCCCTAGTTTATTTTACAACCTGCGGAAAATGGCTGGAGTGTCAGTATGTTTGAAACTGAAGCTTTAGCAGAGAGGTTGAAAGCGATTGCGAGTAGTCTAGAATCAATCCTTTGTTTTAGGTTGATTCAAACGCTTTGGAGGCTATTAAGCTTTACATCAGGAGGAATTGTCTTTTCTTGAGATTGGAGTTCATTTTTTATTTTTGTTCTTACAAACATTGTCAATTGTTTGCACGTTTGCCACATTCCTCGAGAGGAAAACAAAGATGTTCATCTTACTCCAGAACATCCAAAAACCGTTCATTGATCTTAGAAGATGTTTTTCTAGGTAATGTTTTCCGTTCTTCATGAAGAGTTGAAGGAGTAGTAGGTTGTGTAGTTGCTTGATGTATTCCTACCTTTAAAAAGTTGTTTTTGTTTTATCATCGACGTTTACCATAGTTTTTGTCTTTTCTAAAAAGTTTATGAATTTTTAGCCAAATTCAATAAACAAAAATAATTTTTTTAAAAGAAGAAAAAACACTTTACAAAAATAGACAACAAAAGAAATAAATCTAATAGATGAAAGTATAAAACATAGCCGTGATAAAAAAAAAATACTACCCAGAAGTATAAAACATAAAGAAGGAAAAGTGTTTTGTCTTTGTATATATCATGACAATTGACATAAAAAAAAACAAAGTTCAATTGCACCGTGCAAAGAGAACTTAACCAAAATGAATACAATGAGGCCATTACATCCTCCCCAACACAGACACCGTCCTCAGCTCTCTCCCATACCCCATCTCCTATATACACTCATACCCTCAATCAATTTATTTACACCCAACAAAACAAAGAACTATGGGGAAAATCTTACATTCTCGCTTAAAATCGAGAACATCCTAAGTTTCGCCCGAAAAATACAACAAACCGTGTCCAATCACAATCCTACAGCCTGCTGCCAATTAGACCTGCTTCATACTCTTCACCAATTTGTTAAGTATAATGCAGTAGCATTCATGTTATGTTCTTCACGTCTCAGATGTTAGTCTCATGCTGTTGAGAAGCCCAGTCTTGCTCGGAAGTCATCGTGTTTCACTACCAGGCCAGCCCTGCGGTCATTTTACTTCTGACATTTGATTTGACCGTGAAATTGGTTCTCGTTCCCTTCCTCAGTAAGGACAATGACGAGACCCGTCAACAGTTTCCCATAATGAGTTAATCAAACATCAACTTGAAAGTTTGAGATATTTGCACTAATTCTGATCGTCACTTCACCTCAGATTCATTGAAGCTGCTTTCAAGTTATCCCCTGCCAGTGTCCATGAAACAAGATGGCCATTGGAATCACCACTCAGTAACTGTTTTAAGTCACTTGTTAGGTGAAGCGCAGTCACTGGATGCTTGTGAAATTTCAGTACTTTGTGAAGAACCAATCGGTACTCCGATACCTTATTGTCGAGATTCAGACCAACCACGCTACTACCAGTAGATTTGATCTGAGAAGCAGGGTTGGAGCAATGAACCATTTGCCACACCTTGACAGCACCACTCTGATGACCTGTTGCATACCAATTTGTATCCATCCAATCAGAAAATGTACCGCTCGTTATTGAAAGAATGGAATCTGAGGGCAACTGGGATGTGTTAACCATTGCAAGGCAATCCCCATTGATGCTCCATACTGCAAGAAGAATTCCAGCTGCTGTCACAATCTCCCCAGTCAAGTCATTAACATAAATTGCTGAAACTGCAGTAGGGAACTTAGGAAGCTGCCTGACAAAAACCAGGGAGCTCAGATCCCATATAATGACTGTACAATCATCCGATCCACTCGCAATCAGCATGTAAGGCTGACTGACATAAAGGCATGTGATTTTCGCTGTGTGAGCAGAAAGTGCCTTCTCCAACTGCAATCTCCTAACAAGCCGGGGTGCTTGTTTGGTAATTCTCCAAACCCAAACCAACCCATCGTCAGCACCAGTTACCAGAGTGCAACCATCATGGCTAACACCAGCACACTGGATTTGGTTGCCCTCATGAAGATTTTCATGAGTAGATAGGAGTCTGTCCTGATCATAGCTCAAAAATCTCAAACTTCGGTCTGGGAATCCCCATGCAACATACTTAGTATATGATCTTGGTTTAAGCAACGTATTAGCTCCTGCCACAAGAATTTTCTCATTTAAAGTGATAATCTGTGTTACTGATGACAAGCTCTTACGAATCTCATGCGGGACAAGAAGATTTGAATGCTTGAGTGGATGAGGAAACTTTTTGTCAACCCGCCTTTTGACATGGGGCTTAAGGAACAATTGTTTGGGTGTCTGGCCAAAGTGATTAATCTGTGCTAGAATGGAGGCTTTCATTGCAGGATCAGTCACTGAATCTATATCCACGCTCCCCTCGTATGTGTAATGATAGAACACGTTCGTAGCTTCCTCTGCTGCCTGTCAAATACAAAATATCCAACAGTTAGAAGTTTTCCTACAACAGAAGAAAACCAACACCACTTGGCACTTGCAACAGGTGAAACTAAATTGAAAATCTTTTTCAGCAAAACTAAACGACATAGATTGAAGAGCAGAGGCTGTCAACTTCAAAACCCACCTTCCCTCTCTGTTTATTTCCAAAGATGAGGTCTATCCAATGATGCAAATTTTCCGAAACAAAGTCAGACTCCAATGCTTCTCTATGTTTCCTGATGAACTCCCTAGCACTGCCATTGGCCCATGGAGGTAAGAAAACGTCACCAACCTGCCAAAGAAAACCACGTCCAATGATAAACAATCTGGTGAAGGGATAATTTGTAAGATTGTTAAATGCTTTCTTAGTACAGCAGTTGTTTTTCAGTTCATTATTGCTCCCCTTCTATCTCTGCAAGTATTTGGATTAAAATTTTTGGTCCAACTCCCTTCCCATTATCCCACATGGCGCACAGCCTAACCCCAATCCGCTAACAGACCATAATATGTAAGCAAATTTAAAGAGTGTGCTACTGAATTAATCATAAAAGACATTAGAATAAAGAATAATAAATAAAAATTGTAGAAACCTTTTCTCCAGATTGTTTCTCTCCCAAGTCAAGGTTGAACTTATTTTCGAGGAATTCCGGCATGTAAAAGAATTCTGGAATGAGCTCCTTCACGTCTGATGTGTTTCCCTTTCCAGCTGCACTTAACCAAGTATCTCTAATGCTATTGAAAAGACGATCAGCATGATCAAACTGCCCACCTTGAAGCTTCTGATTCTCTGCACTAAATGGTGGGAGCCGCAGCAAATAAAAGAGAACAATTCCAGCACTAGAATAATGAGAACCATAGTGAAATTTTGGAACCTCTGGATCATCCCAACTCTCATATCTGAAGAAGTTAAAAAACAAGTTCAACATAAAAACCTAATGCAAATCACATTATATAGTACCTACATGGAACGGATCACACTGAATAAAAGCTCTCCTCAAAAGTAGAATAAAAAAACAAACAAGAGGGCTGACCTTTTCTTAAACTCCTCTTCCCCCTCAGGTGTCTGACAACCCATTGGTTTAGCAAGCATGCGAAATGTTTTTGGATCAGTCAAGTCTAGGTTTTCACTTTCATAATCAGCAAGAACCCAAGGGAACACCGGATACTGTGTAAGATCACTGTATCCTCGCCCTGCCAATGTATTGAGATGCATGAGGTATTGAAAATTGCTTATTTCACCATTTTGCCACCTCTTTGAAAATGATTTGGCCATTATCTTAAAAAGACGACTGCCCTCATTGCTCTCTTGTTTGGTTGATCCAGAGATAGTAGTGTCCAGCCTGAGAGAATAATATGTTTGTGTCAGAAAAGTTCTGATTAAGATAGTAACTTCGCATTACAAGTAATAACTAGACAAGGCACAAATTATAGCAGTGAAGGATTTAGAGAAGATATGCATGAAGACTGTATTCCATACATGCTGTTTCTTGGAAGATTCATGGCAACAAGATTTTTGAAGACTTCTTCTCTCTCCTTTTTATGGAACACCAGGAGGTCATTGCATCCATCCATGCTGAATATTTCAACAGCAACTGGTCGAAGCTGATAATCTCGCTTCAAAATCTCATGAACACTGTCAAGCTTCCACATACGCCAAGGATGAGGTAGGTTACCACTGCTGCCTACTTTCTCCTTTCCCCAAGCACCACCACTATAGGCCCATGCTCTTCCTCCAGACCATGACTTAGCTGCAACCCCCCAAGATGAAGTTGACTTGGACTGAAAGTCCATACTGCCCATACAATCCTTCTTTACACCCAAAGCCTGATCAATAACTGAAAGTTCATCTTCACATTCTTTTTCACAAATGCATCTAGAGTCATTGATGTAAAAATTCTCGATCACATACAGACAAAGTTCACCAATTAGAAAGATACCATCATGTTTGTCAAGGCCAATGACTCGCTCACAGTTATAGCGAAATCGTATTTTTTCAAAAGGCTCCAAATATGGTCTGATGAGGTATTCACCGTCATCATGTAGTTCTTTATCATATTTATCATCGCTAACTTTTACCTCATCAATTTTAGCAGAAGATGATTGTCTAGGAGATCCCAGGTCAGATCTTCCCTGTATGCTCTCTGCCAATGGAATAGAAACAGCACTAGACTTGGCACCATACTCGAGTGCAGAGTGAAGACTTGCATCATTTGCACTGCTAGCTCTATCATCATTCCATCCATTTTTCACAGATGCTTCATCCCTGACATCATCTGATTCATGAAACATAGGTTCCTCAAACAGGTCACTATCTGAATCGTTCTGTTTGGCATTATCGTTTAAAAGATGAAAGTAGGATTCTGAATCTCCATCAGAAGTATCAAGGCCATTTCCTCCTTTTATCAGCTCTGCTTCTTTTAGTTCAAACTTTCCATCAAGAGCATTTTGAATGGTATCTAGCTTCAATTTAGTACGCTCTAGTTTCTTGCGCATTCTGTATGGACCCTCTATAGGACAGAGCTGCCATTCAGGATCTTCTGACACAGAAGATATAGATATTGGAAATATACTGCGCTCATGAACAAGTTGCTGGAGATGACTTTTCCATTCACTCTCAGCATGGAGAACCCATCCATACTTATCCTGACGAAGTACTCTTAACTCAGTAGACATAGAGTCCCGAAGTAAATCCAGAGCATACCTCTGCTCATTAACTTGCTCCCAGTGTCTCATATCCAATTTAGAAATATCTCGAGATCTTCTCCCCATCTCCTTCTTACGTCGACCCTCCATTGCCTTTATCCTCACTCCAGGAAATTTTGCAGATCCAGTAATATACTGCACCCACATTAAGGCAGCACACTGTTCCAATACTTTTTTTACTATCTGTTCAGAAGGCTGAAGCCAGTCAAAGAAATCAGACAAGCTTTCAGTCAGCAATTTGTCAAAACCTCCATGTAAGACATCCATAGACTGTCCTTGGTTTGGTTTGGAGACAAGCAAATCCTCTAAGGCAGCCCTTCGATGCACCAGAAGGTACCTGACAACATCAACTGCCATATTCTGAACATATTGCCTGGAGTCACGAAGCAGAGTAATTAAATTGACACAAAGACAGCAATTAAGATCGGTATCAACATTGCTTGGACAGAAGATAATTCTTCTATGAGCAACTAATAACTGTAAGACTGTGCAAATATCAATTCCAGAATCAACATGATATGTTGAAGTAAATGATCTTTTCTTGGGTTCCATTAGCAAGCCCAAGCATGAAAGAAGACCATCTTCTCCAATTGATATCAAGAACGATGGGAGGAAGCAATACAATATCATTCGACTGGTATTCTTCAAAATTGAATGTACATAAGCATCAAGTTGCTTGCTTCCTCTACCAATTGATAAAAGTCCTTTTCCAGAAGGAGATACTTCTATACGGCCATCCTTGTTTGACAGTTGCAACATAGAAAGCAAGAATTCAAGAGTTTTTAGCACACTAGCAGGTTGAGGAAAGGCACCCATGTATACACGATCAACAATCATCCAGCAAAATGCATCTAAATTTGCAGACCAGCGAGCTTTGTCCAGTTTTTTTTCATCTTCTTCATCATCCCGCAGGAGGCGCCTTTCAAGGAAATTCATCAATCTGGTAAGGCACAAACCCTGAAAGACTAACATCGATTCTGTATCAACATATAAAGGAACATTTTCCAAGATGCTCTCTATGACTGGTGCTGCCTTAATCTGCTCAGTCAAAATATCTGAAAGAACTTCAGCCATAAAATCCAAGACAGCAGTAGCACCGGCAGAACAAGGACCACCTCCATAACCAGAATCATCCATTTCAAGAAGTTGTTTAGGGCTAACTGAAAAGAAAGTATTTGCAGCTGGATGTCCTTGAGAAGTTGACTTCAGATCTGTTGTTGGATCAAACTCTGCAGCTGATGCAAAGGATTCCACAGATGGTGGAGCAGCTGAAGAAGATTTTATTTCACTGTTACTTGAATTCCCAAGCCAAGATGTTAAAGCAACAACTGGAGATGATGAGGGTGTGAGGGGGACCCGATAATTAGATTTCTCTGACAGGATGGGAGAATCAATTAGATTTAGAGAAGCAGAGCTATGAGAATCTATTGGTTGCAAGGGTTCCGGAGCGTCTTTTCTTGTTCTGATGCTAAACTCATTTGTACTGGATGTGACAGACTCCTGGTCAATATTTTCACCTTCTAAGCTCTCAGCAACCTGAAAATCGTGCTCTGATTTTCTTGACATTTGAGGGGATGGAATAGTATTATTCTCGTCTTTATGACTAGACTCATTTTGAGGTGCAGCAGTGTCATCAGAGCTAGTGCTTGCCTGTCCCTGAGGGAAACTTCCAACACTAATGGATGTTTTCACAGACAAATCCTGTTCCTGTGGCATGCTAGTAAAGGTGTTCTGTGAACTATTAGCATCATCACCATCATTTGAATTCTTTTCCTCAGTCTTTACTGATAGCTCCTTAGCCATCCTCACAGCATAAGCAGCCCTGTAGGGTGGTGAGAAAGGAAACTCTAGTCAGTAAACACATCATTCAATGAGACTGTCCAAATTATTTTAACCAAAAGTTATGCAAAGTAAATACAATTGAGAAAAGCATCCAAAGACAGACCTGACACAAGAAAAGTAAAGGCCGACACAGCTTTCAAGAAAATCTGTCCGTCTGCAAACTGCAGAAAAGGGATGACACATTTTTGCCAGATCAACCATAAACCGAAGGACAGAGGTTGCAGCAGCAGGGGCCGACGCCTCCCCACCCATTAGACGAGCAGCATAGGTCTTATGCATCAGAGCTTCACCTTGAAGCTCTCCCGCATTGTCTGCATTCCCTTCTGCAAGTTCAGCCACAAGACCAGCACTAGCCTGAGAAAGGTTACCACTTTGGTGCGCAAGCATTGTCTGAACACTTAGCCTATCAAATGTGGATTTTGCCATTGCAATTACAGGTTCCAGAAGTTCCACAAATTTCAGTTCCACAAAACTTCCATCACTTGGCATAAGGGCATGAAAGTCTAGCATCCGCACTTCAGGTAGTCTAGGATAAACTGGCTTTCCAAATATCAGGCAGAAAAGGATATAATATATATCAGGGGAATCATAGAAACTGGGAAGGACACGCACCAAACCTTGATAACCTCCACTTGTACGGAACTTAAGTGCAAATGTTGGTGAAGAAGTAAGACATACCCCAAGAAGTGTCATGATCCATCTCATGCTTGAAGGATGAACAGCTTCATCAAGAAAATATGTTATCAACTTAGATGAAACGATTTTATGCCATTGCTCTAGCAAATCTTCTGATTTTATGGTCACTTGCAAATCAATAAGCATTTCCAACAACATATTTCTCACAATCACATGCTTCCCCATGGATTCTCGTAAAATTGGACGCCTCGGTGTCAGTTGAGGCGGATCAAATGTCATGATCACAAACTTGACTACAAGTTCCAATTCAGAAACCAAAAAACCATCTTCTAAAATGACTCCAAGCAAGACAACTAATTTCTCCAACACAGGAACCTCAACGTCCCCTCGCTGCAAAGTCACTAATAAATGTTGAACAAGGTTGATTCTTCGAAGAACTGTAAGGTTGTGGTTCCTATACCAGTGCATTGAGACGAGATGCTCGAGGAAACCCAGGAGAGCAATTTGAATTGCAACGGGGGCTGTTACCCACAATGTCCAGTCAAGCAAGACATGCTCAACCATATCTGGATTTGACAATACAACACAATTTGAAGTTTCACCTGATATTTCAGGATTTTCCAGCTCTGAAATATGGCTAAATGAATCCTTTTGAGCAGAAAAATCATCGAAGTCACCATGTGATCCGATTGAGGAAATTTCATCACGTAATTTGGATAAACTAAGCTCATCATAACTCGTCTCCTGAAAAGCATTAATAGGTGAGAAATTTGTTTGAACACTTTCCAACTTTTTTGGCTCGGCAAATGAAGCTTCACATGCTGCAATCTGGAAAAAGATTTCTAGTGACTGCATGTCAAATAGTGACATCCGCCGGTGTAGAAAAAGAGCCAGTAAATGATATCCCCTATAGGTCTGCATGTCTCTCACATTCTGTGGATTTTGATGAAGTGCACATGCAAGTAACGTTAGGGCCATGTGCAGCATCTCCCTCGTCTCAGAAGCTTCAACAAGGGCAAGGATAACAGTCATCCCACCAACTGGGCGTATGGTGTCACCAATTACACATTGCTTACAGACATAAACATCTCCATGAAGGCGACCAAAACGAGGAATACCTGAAGAAAACATGCCAAAGAAAAAAAAAGTTAACATAATCTTGCAATTATGTTATTATCTTCATCAATACAACAGTTAATTATTCTCAGTACAAGCCACAGCTAAATATAAGCTTAAAGGAAAACCTATGTTCATCAACTTGATTACTTACCCACAAAATCTTGCAATGATGTTATTTCTTCATCAATACAAAAGCCAATTGATTTCACAATAAGCCATACAAAAAAATTGAACTTCAATGCAAAATTTAGTTTATCTAAATTTGTGTCTTACCCCCAATAGGAGAAGCAGCGGCTGACATGGGATCTACTAGATTGAGCATTGATAAAACTCCAGATCCTCGCATGGCTTCAGCGGATGTTCCATCAAATGCAAATATTAGTTTCTTGCCTGAGAGTTGCAAGGAGAGATTTCCTAGTCTCTCCATGTCCCAAACTATCCCACTACCATCTCCCCTTGTATCCCCCAATTTGCTTGCACCCTCATGCTTCTGCATGTTATGGGTCAAAGCTAAGTCAGCATCTAATGAATCTAAAATAGCCATGCTACCACCACCACAAGCCTGGTTTGGCACAAAATGCAAAAGATCTGTGTCTTGAAAAATCCCTCTATATCCTCTACCAAGTATGTACATGAAACATATGCAGCCTGGAGTAAGCACCTCTTCGAAAAGATAGCAGGAACGGAGCTTCCAATGCATGTCACTAACCTTAGCACATGCAACAGGGGTACCAATGTTGACCTGTAAAGATTTTCCGATAGGAGAAGGTGCGTAGCCTAGTTTCCCAGTGTGTTTCAACTTTCCATTAAGATACACATAAGCAATACTAGCTTGGAACAGTCCAGCTAGAGCATTTGGTTTGCTGTGAACAACTGCAAGGTGATGCCATCTGCCTTCCTCAAGATCAATGCCAGAAAATGATAAGGAGGAAGAGTTGCTAGTGGCAAGGGTTAGAATACCATCCTCTTGCAGATAAAGCTCAGCATAAAATGTATTGTCATTGCTTGCAGCACCAACAGAAAATATACGGAGAATTTGTTGCTCCTGAGACTGAGCATTTTTTGCAGACCACCTCTTTGAAGGACCTACTTTTGAGGGTTCATATTCCTTTCCTGGAGATTTAAGGAAATTGTGGAATTGGAACCAGCAAACAAAAGAGTAACCAGCAGCCGGAGGCCATGATCTTTCTCCGAGAGACACTTGAATAGAAGCATGCCCAATCTTACTCATATCCATCTCTATAAATGGTGCCAAAGAAAGACTTTCCGATGCCATATCTTCCATATGAACCAACCTTTCCATCATATCAATAAGAATATGGCCTGACTTCAGCAATCTCATTTGGAGAGCAAATCTAATAAGCATTTGAAGTTCTGATGCAGATAACCTATCAAGAGGAATATAGAGATTACTCTAACCATATAAAAAAGGTGCAAAAACTAAACCGAACTAGCCGTATAATATGAAAAAGTAACGAGTGATAAATTTCAACCTATATGCCCCAAGAACTTCCACTATCTTCAGTGTATATGCAAGTAGTGGAGATGATCCCAATAGGAAAGGACGAATGGTCTCCAATAGAAGTTCCACACAGCCTTAAGATTCCAAAAGCATGTCAAATTTAAAGAACATAAACTAGGTCTGATTAATTTTAGAGGGTAGTAGTATGATTAATACGTACCTACTGAGGTGAGATTCTCTTGATTAAAGGGGCCAGCACAAGCAAGCTTTTCAATGATGTCAAGAACTTCTAACTGTACCTTGGGAGTAAAGAGCAATAGCAAACGAATGAGAACCCTAATAGCTCCAGCATTGTATACACGTTCTTTATTAGGATGAAAGGAACCCGATGGAGTTATCAGATGAAAACTGGATGAATTGTTCTCCACAGAATCTGGTGAAGGGGCGTCTTCAAATTTCAAGTATGGTGGTAGAACCATCTCAAGAGAGAGTTCCAACAGTAACTGTATGACTCTCCTTTCAAACTCCACACATATCAGGCCAGACTCAGACAGAAGATCATTAAATGTTTGAGACAAAATAACTGTGTGCAGTTTCGTCCTGTTCAAGGCATTATCACAAACTCCAGCTGTCACAACACGCATTAGGTACTTAAATACCTTGACCCGATCCTCAATTGAACACTGATATGAGTCCCCTCCACTTTGGAAACTATGAAGTGTAGTAAGCAAAAGAGAAAATCCAGTCACTTCACCAAAGACCCTCTGTGCAGAATTATTAACTCCCAGAATACGCCACAAGGTCCCCATTGTTTCACATTTTGCCTCATTGTGAAGTCCATACTGAGACCCTGAAATGCTGGTGACCATTCCACTTTTCAAAATTTCAACAATGGCACTTAATTCTTCGGGATGGGCCTGGTGGGAAGGGGGAAAATCAAATTGTGCAGTATAAACACATCTTTAGGCAAAACTAATTGTAAAAAATTTAAACATGATAAAGGCACGGAATGAGATTTATGTCCAAATGGCCGCTCATTGCAACTAGTTAAGAAGATAGTACCTGGGCAGTATCTTCTATGATCAAACATGACAACAACCGGAGAACCCCTTGACGATGTACATTAGACACCAAAAATGGAAGGACGATGGCCACACCATTAGATGATCGAAATGATGTTTGGCTGGCTTCAGCTTTCTTCAGTAAAGAGGCGATACAATCCCATGCAACGGTAGTAGTACTCTGAACTTCAAAAATAGGAAACTTTCCAGAGCCCCCAGACTCCAACAACTTGGGTGAAGAAAGAATTGTATCCTTATTGTCCAAATGCTTCTTGAAGCTGCTGGTGCTGGATTTTCTTTCTAGCTGGTGAAAGTTCCCACCAGCCTGGTCAGGACTCTGAAGAAACTTATGCTGCTTCAAATCATCCAACAAAACCTCCAGCACACCAACTTCTCGCAGGACTTTCTTATAATGATGGTCAAATGACAACAGTTTTACAAAAAAGGAAAGTATGGTGTGCTTTAATTCTGACATTATTGGCTGCTGCAACAAACAACATAGTGAAAGCAACTCCTGCTCGGGTACACAATTCACAACAGTGACAGCATATTCAAGAATTTTCAAAATAATTTCTTGTAAGGATGATGGAAAGCCAGCCATATTCAGTATGAGAAGAGGAACTGTTCGTAACTGCTGGCACAACTTGTAATTTTCCAAATGACTTGAAAATATTTTGAACATTCTATTTAAAACCTCTGCTTGTAATTCTCTGTTATCTGCTTTCAGGAAAATATCTTGCAACATTTGGACAGCTTCTAGATCTTTGACTTTATTATTGCCTTCCTCCCAGATATCATCAGTAAGCCGATCAGAGGAGGATGTTCTGCTTCTGCTATGGTCAATGCTCTTGGAATGAGTAGATTTAGATCTTTTTCCAGTAGATGAGCAATCAGATTCCTGTGGACCAGTTTGGGCTAGATTTACCAGAACATCAAGCAACCTTGACAATGTAGGGGAAAGTTGCAGGGAAGGGACATCTTGATCTATATAATCTTGCTTTTCTTCATCATTTATTTGGGAGACATCTGTAGCTTGAATGTAATCTTGCGGCAGACTTGATTTTACAGACTGAGAAGCTTGACTCCTTGCCAATTTCGAAAGAATCAATGCAAACTGGACAAGAAAGTGATAACCATGAGCATTGTGTATATCCTCCCTGAGACTTATACCGTTGGCCTCTGCAAGTCAAAATTGCAACAAAAGCAGCACTTGAAAGTGTTAAACATGCTCTAGCCAGAGTAATAAATATTACCAGAGATTTAGAAATGTTGATTCATTAAGAGAGCAACTGTCCTGGCATTGATACCACTGATGCATCAAATCTCTCATTATGGTTATTAAATTGCTCAAGTTAATAGCTAAAAGACAAATTACTTACCAGGCCTATAAGACAGCCTCACGCACTCAAGTAGCAAGTCCACTATCCCCATGGTATAAGCAGAGTCACCACAGTTAGGGTTGTAATCCTTAACTGCCATTAAAAGAATTTTTATCTGCACATCGAATCAACATAAGTCACATGCATCTGATAAACTAGAAAATCTAAGTCAATGGATGAAACGTAAATAAAAAAGGAAATAAAAGCTCAAAGAAACAATTGTTGAACAGAAAACTTTGGGCTGGCCAAACTCAAGCTGAATGTCTAAAGTTAGTTTTGGGCATCCAGTTTTTCTCATCCCGCATCCAACCTTGTAGCATGAAAAACTCAGTTTGAAACCATATCCACCAAAACATTCAAGAATAGTTTTTGAAGTGCTAATACTGATTTGTGGGTTTTCAAACTCCTTTTATCCCCAATTCCCCAGAACAAAGCTTCTATCACATAGATCCATAAGAACTTCGGCTTTTTTTCTTTTTTTTTTTTTTTTTTTTTTTTGAGACCATATCTACTTTAAAGTACGAGAATTTTGTTATTTACTTAAGCGTAAAAAACCCAAGAAGTACCAGAAACTTGTTATACACAAACCCACAAATCAGCACTAAAAGAATATTGGAAACTAAGTGAGAAATATTCTCAGCACCTATCCAACAAACCACAAAACAAATAGGCCAAAGAATCCAGGAGAGACAATCGCCTTTCAAAGTCCTCTGATCTCCATCATTTCCACATAGGAAGGGCCTCATTCTTTTGACATACATTCCCATAGGGCAGTACAATCAATAAATTGAGGAGCTAGCCTCTCTTGTGTCTCCTCTTCGATTGATTGTTCCAACTCCTAACTAAAGGCCTCTTTAATCGTTGGAATCCTTCTTTTTTTGTAAGATTTTATGATTGATGTATCATCCAATACCCTTCCCTTCCATCATGTACTTTAATTTCTTCCATGGAAATTAAAAATATCGAAGAAAATACACTTCCTTGCTCCACAGCCCTAGGAAAGGATGGTATTATTTTTTTGGATAAGAAACATGTATACTCGTAGAACAAAAGAGAACAACCTAAGGGCAAGGGACAAGAGGGCCCTCCCCAACAAAAACTAAAGAACGAGGGCCTTGTAGAAAATCATAGAAAGGCTGTAATTACAAAAGTGTTTGGTGTAATTTGTACTCCACCAAGAAGGGTGTGTTGCAACACAGTCCCAAAAGAATCAAAAGAATTATACATGTCTTAAAAAATTCTACAATTTCTCTCTTTCCAAATGCACTACAAAAGGGACTGGATAGCACATCTCCACAAGATGTTTCCTTTCAGACTATAACCTCTAATGTTTAGCCCTTCCAGCATCCAACTATCAACCTTACTAGGAAGACAAAGCTCCACATCAATGACAAAAATTCTTAACAAAGTATTCCAAGCTTTCTTAGTAAAGAGACAATGCAAAAATAAGTGGTATAGGGTCTCATCTTCTTTGAAACAAAGGCAAGCACATCGAGGGGCTGAGCATAGTGTGCTGGAATTTTCTTTTTTTGGAGTTTCTCATGAGTGTTAAGACTTCTATAGGCAAGCAACCATAAGAAGAATTTCACCTTTTTGGGGATTTTATTCTTCCATATGTGGCGAATCAAGGGAGCAGCAATGGAGGGGGGATCTCTTGGTTAAATTAGGAAAGGATTGTGCTATGAACGCCCAATAGAGAGCCTCCTCTTTAATTCTTACCTCAAATTAATGATTTTAAAAAAATTCAAGGATCAGAGAAAGAGACACATCCCTGCCCATAAAAAAGAGCAGGAGAGTTTGCATTTTGAACAGGCACTCATCATCAATTTGGAGCGAGACTCCACTAGGTCACTTGAAACCTTCTTGTTGTCTATACTTGCAGCTCTAAAGAGGTAAACCTAGAGAAAACGTCATTCTTTTTTTCACCAAGATATTCCATCATGTGCTTCTTGCAAAACTTGATTTTAAAGAATTAGAAAACAACCAAAATCTATTTTTTTCTAGGAGAAACAAAGGGTTAAAACTCCGAACACCTAAAGGCGGATTACAAAAACCAACCAAGATTTAATAGCCTGTAAATGCTATCCATCACCTCTTGCCTTAATTCATGTTGCTCTCTTGGAAATCTCCGAGGCAATTTTCCCAAGATGTATCTTTCTTCTTTCTAATACAATTCAGGGCCAAGCCACCCCGAGACAAAGCTTCAGAAACCTCATTGATTCAACTAAGTGTTTACATTATCACAACCAAGGAAGCTTATCAATTTCATTTCCACTTTTTTCGAAGTTAGACTCCCTTGCCCATTATTATGGTCAGATACAAAGCTCAAGAAAATGTTTGGGATTCTACCTTTTAGGAACATGTGCAAAAGAAAATGAGTATTCTTTCTGGATACAAAGTAAGATGTGCATATTTCAATAACTACAAGACTAATATTAAAGAACTAAAATGTTTGTATATCATGCAGAATACATACCAAGTGATGTTTGCGTATATATTTGGCAGTGCTTCCACTATCATTGACCAGCAGAAGATTAAGAATCTGAAAAGTTTAGCAGAAAGAAGAAAAGGCACATCTGAATATAATATCTAAACGATAAGAAAGACGCGTGTGAGAAACTAGGCTCCCAAAAATAGAAATATCCATGGTGAATTTCCCGTTATGATTAACATAAACAGCATAAAAGGCAGCAATATTCAATTAGTTTTACCTGCATAGCATGTCTATGAAGTTGAATATTGTGCAATGGAACAAGACCTTCCTTATACTGAGAGAAAACTGTCAAGGACCCATTTGCAACCATCTGAAAAAGCATCTGAAGGGAATCATCCTCAATCAAACTCTGGGCAGCTGAAGGATGGCTGGCTAGAGCCTTCATGATATGAACAACACTACCCTCGACCTAAATGAGAAACATGAAAATGAGTAAGGTTAGCAAAATCACAAAACAAAATCAAGCAAGAATGAAGAAATATAAAACTTTACAAAGGAACATAAAGGCCATGGTTATTGACTCGACCAGTCTCCAACTATCTCGTAGTTTTATTGTGATGGTTACCATTAGTGTACACTTAAAGATGGCTTAAAATGAATGTATAGTTTATTGAATCTACTTCTCTTTTAGCTATTACTTGAAGCAAGTTGTCCCTTCCTTTTCATAATTATAGTCTATTTACCCCAGGATTTTGTAATTATTACTCAATAGAAGACTTTTTTGGATAAGAAACGGATATATTCAAGAGAACGAAAGAGAAAAGCCTAACACCAAGGGACGGAGGGCCCTTCCCAAGAAAACAAACTAATAAATAAGGGTCTTCCAGTTGTTGAAAATCATAGATTAACAAAAGTGTTTGGTGTAGTTGGTAAACTCGAAGCTGTTTGTTGAACCAAAGTCCAAAAGGAATCAAAAAAGAATTATATCTGTCCTCAAAAGTTCTACTATTTCTCTCACTCCAAATGCCACCACAAAAGAGATCAAGAGCACATCTCCACAGAATATTTCCTTCCGAACGAAAAGCTTTCCTATTGAGCCCTTCAAAGCATCCAACCATCAACCTTGCTAGGGAGACAAAAGTCCAAATTGAAAGTTCTGAACAGCAGAGATCAACCTTTCATAACAAAGTCACAGTGCAAAAATAAGTGGTCCAAGAACTCGTCACTATTAGAACAAAGGCAACACATAGAGGGACTGAGAGCAGAATGCTGAAAAAAAATTTGGAGTTTATCACGTATGCTAAGGCTTCTATAAACTAGGGACCATAAAAAGAACTTAACCTTCTTTGGGATTTTAATCTTCCAGATGATGCAAACCATGGGGGAGGCAATAGTGGGAGATCTTTTGGTTAAATTAAGAAAGGTCGATTTTGTAGTAAAATTTCCAGAAGCATTGAGCTTCCAACTGACACTATCACAATCCCCAGTTGGAGCCCAAAAGTGAAGAATTTCCAACACAGCAGCTACATTGTCACATTCACTATCCGACACATTTTTTCTAAGGCCCAAATTCCAAGAATGACTAGGTACACCAGCAATTAGCAACAGAAGCATCCTTAATTCAGAGATAAGGAGAAAACACCTGGGAATTTCTGTGAGAGAGGTTGAACCTCGCACCAACTATCTTTCCAAAAAAAATGTTAGCTAAGGAATAGATACAAAAGGTCTTCAAACCCAAAGACCAAAGGGACAAATGAAATCTAATCAAAGCCCAAACCTCAATATGGTCCCTCTCTCTACCACAAAATACCCTATCATTTCTCTCCCCCAAACATTCCAAATGCACACCCCAACAAGCCACAAAAAACACCCTTTTTCTCTAAAGGGCGGATGGAAGAGGAACTCCTCAACCATAGCACGAACACTCCTTTGGCCAACAAAGTTAAAACCGAAATCCTGCAGAAAAGAGCTACACACAGGACACACATACTGGCAATCTCAAAAGAGATGATCAAGGTCTTCCTCCGCCTTCCAACACAGGACACACATTAACAGCAATGTCCTCTTAACAAGCCAATCAACGGTGTTAACTCGACCAAGTAAGACTTGCCAAATAAAAAACCTAACATTCTTAGGAACCTTACTCCACCATATCACATCTATCAAAAACAAATTCCCTAGAGGGAGAGGGATCCAAACATGGATTTACACATAAAAGAAGTTTCACATCTTGTCAAAATAAAAAATAAAAAGGAAATGACAGCCCATGTTCTTGACCAGGTTCTATACTCGGGTGCAAGTTATCCACTTAAAAAATCTACTCTGGAAGTACTAACTCATTTTCAAGGGTTTTCTTCAATTTTAAAGAGCTCAACTCACTGAATAACATCAAGGCTCTAAACTTTAGAGGATTGTTCCATTTCAAAACAAAAAACGTGCCATCATTTCCTCTCACATGGGAGGTCATACTTTCTTCACCAATCACCTTCCTTTTGTGTTTTCTTCTTGTCCAATAAATAGTCTCTGATCCGAAATGAGAATATGAATATCAAAATTTGGAAAATGTTAAACACAGCTATGAAAAAAATTTAACTTCCAACATCTTTCAAATTAAAAATCTAATAATCATCAAATACCAAATATATATCATTATGGAAACACTGTTGGATGTTCTAAGCTGAAATAAAAAAGAAAAGAAGAAAAAGGGGCAGAGATAGAGAGAAAGAAACATCCTTAGATCAGGTTCATCTGCCCATGCATAAAGCACATGGCCAAATTTAAAATAAAAGTACAAAAAATAAACTAAGGAATATGTCTGCTGATGTATATGAGCCTGTGTCTCAGACTCTCAATGATAAAAAATAGAAGTTACCTCGAGCCGGCGTCCTTGTCCACCATGACCATTGAGATCTTCACCTAAGACTGATTTTTCTTCATAACTAGCTGTCTTTTCCCTCTGACTGGCTTCATCAGGATCCAGGAGGGCATTGAGAATATGGATGAGACAGCAGAATATACCCGAATCAAGAAGGGATTGCTTATCAATAGGCTGCAGAAGATTGTCTAAAAAGTAAGGAAGGGCTTTCCACTGCTTGGTGTTATAGCATAAAAGAAACAGCCATCAAATTTAACACCTCTTCATTTCATGAAAGTAATAGTTTCATGATAAGTAAATATGATTGAATCATCGTCTACAAAACATCTTTGAATATGTTTAGTACTTCAAATTTATTACATAAATCTTCTTCTTGTCAATGAAGGTTGATAGTTTATCAACAAAATGAGAAAGAAACACATATTCAGAGTAATATATAAGGAAACTAGAATGAACGATAAGAAAGAAAAAGATCGCATCAATTTTTATGTAAAATAAATTAATAAAATAAAATAAAAATACTGAACTTCAAACAGAATCTCCCAAAGTGTAAGGAATATACCCCAGATATAAGGACTTCAACTGCAGTTAACAGATTTGCACCTGGACAAATAACATCCTGCAGAAAAAATTAAGATTTAAGTGAATAACAAGCTTCATAGGTAATTTGGACAAGACAGCAAATCATTGTATAGCAAACCTCGGCAACTTCTGTAAAATACTTTAGTACTTTTATTACATCCAAAGACCTTCTTTTACTGCTGATTTTTAGCTTCTCAATATCTGTAACAAAAGCTCTTCCCACAACAAAAGAGAATATATGTGTTTCAACTATCCTGTAATGCATCAAAATTCTCAAAGTCAGTCAATAACCTCAAAAGAAAGAAGATTATTTGTCATTAAAGAAATGTCTCAGTCAGAGACCAACACTCATTACACGTACAATAACATGCCTCAAAGCTATGTTTCTTTTAGAAAATTATTAAACCATGCAAGGAAAAAATTAGATTACCATTTATCTTAGAACTTGGGTTTCCAAATTTAAGGTAAATGTTAGTAATCAAAGAAACTGATCCCATGCTCAAATCCCTCAATAGATTGTTCACTCAATTCAATATCAAATGTCTACAAGTCAGCATTATATAGTAGAAGTGAAATCTCCTAATAATCAATCCAAAATCTAAGACAAAACAACAATCTCAGGGAATCTCCATAAATGAATTGATAAAATTTTGAGCAAATACTTTAATCTTATGGAATTAAGACAAGAATTTGATTACATCATATGGCGTCTAAACAGTAAAAGAAGCTAAAAATAAAAATCCCTCTGTAGTATCTATTTCACCAAGTTCTCACAGTTTAGGTAGATGAACCATTTGTAATTACATTCTTATATCCAAGGCATACATGAACCTGAGGAGGCAATCTGACATAACTTTTGATAGTGACTCCAGCCACACATTTGGAGTACACAATCATTCGTGGTGGTTGAGTTTTATGCATAAATTTCAAGCATGCTGGTACTTAGACGAAAAAATATAAAATAAACTATCTTTTCTTCAAGAGATGCCAGGGCAATTTCAATATCACTATCACCAAATATAGCAGGTTACAAATAAGAGCAACAGGTCCATCATGACATTCAAAAAAATTATCATATAGTCTCTCATTGATGTGTATTTAAATTGGATACTAAGAAAAAAAACAGAAAAAGATTTATCGATCAAAATGTAAACGCAAAAAAGAAATATCAACGGAGGTTTTCATGAGAGCAGGGCAAGAGTGGAGGCCATACAAAGTAACTAATTGAGCTACATTAGCATGTTGCTTCACTAATCTACAAAAAGTATCCACGGTCATATTCAAGGCCGCCTCTTTTTCCTGCATGATTGATGAAGAATAGATATATCAGTGGTCTATCAAAACCAGTAAATTATCTTATGAGCGAGTGCATATGAGTGAGGATATGAGTGACAGAGAGAAGGAAAACCAATGGCATAAAAAGCCAATTTAATTAATACAGATGTCAGTCACCTTTTCAGAGCTGGATGACCGAAATTCTTCCCAATATCGCTTGAAGTCCAATTCCAGTTCATGTCTGTTTCTGCTAGAAAATAAAAGGTACCATTAACAGTTAGATTGTTTTGGCAAATTCAATTAGCATGAAGAATTGAAAAAGTATTAATAGAAGCCATAGACCATATTTCTAACTGATTTTTTATTAGTTAACTGAAGTGCGAGGGAAAAGCACTGATGAACTCCCCCCAAAATATATTCAGTCCCATATTTAAATGCAACATTGACCTCAAAATATATGGGGTGGGGGAATAAGCATAAAATCACAAAATCTACCATGAAAACGGTTGCAACAAACCAAAAATGGCGCCTATTCTCAAACTATCTCCACCAAGAAATACAAACAAGTACTAGGAAAACTTTACGAGTAGAACTCGAATGTAGTAAAAGCATCCTCCAATTCCTACACATTACATCAATTCTCCTGCTTTTCACCAAAAGGCAAAGAAACTCAACTTCTTAGCCATCCAGTTAGGCACCTCAAACAATAAAATGGACCATCTACGAGAAGTGACCTTGTTTGGAGGTAAAGAATGACAGGACAGGTTTTTTGGCATAACACTGTATATCTAAGCCTCTTTGTTATACTAAATAAAATAGAAAGGGAATCACAAACTTCATCTGAATATCAACCGAAGTCAACTGATAGGCAATGCTCCAAGAAGCTTTTTCAAAACAAGAAGTAAACTGGTGATACCCCTACGGCTCTACCCCAGTAATAATTGGAGAACAAAAATCACAATTCTGCCACAGGAGAGTTAAGACAACCAGGAAACATCAAATGATCACACATCTCAGACCTTTTAGGACATCTCTAACTGGTACAAATCAAAGTTAGAAATAATACTAGTCCTAACATATCATAGTTTTTGCTTCACTCCTAAGAAGACATGTTCTATTGACCAACATTTCTATTGTCAAACTCAGCATTAACAGTCCATGATGATTGATATCAGTTTTAATAAACATAACCGTCTACTCCAAATACTAAAACTGCCAATCTCACTGTAACCAAAGAACAAATCTCAGTGATTCTTTTGCATGACTTTTTTTAAAATTTGCATACACCAGTGTCAAATGATGCACAAATCTGTTTCGACCATTCTGATATACACTAACTTTTTATATAACTTCTTCCCATCCCATTTAGCCTAACGATTGAAGTTTAGCATTATATAAGTGAAAGCTCCAAAGTTTTTGATTGGTTCGACTGCTTTTATAAAAGCAAGCAGAAACCGGTAAACTTTGAGTTTATCACCTAACACGTTTTCATATTTTCTCTTCTTTCCTTCTCTTTTCAAAAAAGAAAAATAGGAGGAAGCAGAACTTTTTTGTTTCTCAACCACAAAAACAACAACCAAAAAGAAGGTAATAATGGGAGTCAGCCAGAAAGAAAAGAAGTCTTCTAAAGTATTTTTCATTTTAATTTTTGGTAATATACAAAAGAGTGGTTTTTGACACATGAATGGAGATGCACTTTCTTAATTTTCAGCTAACATGAACTCCATAAGAAATGTGATACCTCACATGAAAACCACACAAACATTTCAGCAGCAACAATGGTATAGATATTGGGGCATCACAGGAATACCATTAACAACCACAAACATTATTTAAAAACTTCCATAGAGAATAGAATTCATAGACTGCAACTTTAACAATGCCCAAACTGCCAAAAAAATTGAAATGGTATGGCACAAAGGTACATTCTTGATTCTACACTAGTCAAACAAGTGTGAAGCAACCACACCAAGAATCAAGTGAAAATTTCAATCGCCGTCGACACAAGCAACACAGAAGAAGGCCACGAACAGGAAAACCAACATTAAATCAAAGATACTAAGCACTGTCCTGTCTACAATACAGATGAATTTTAAACTCAATTCACCATTCCCATCCAAAACCCACGAAATAAATATAAAAAGTAACCCACGTAATAAAAAAAGATATGGAGCAAATTGAAAGCTTAAACAGCAAATGGGCAGATTAAATTTAGAAAGAAATAAAGAATGGAGGTGGACCTTGCAGGAGATGAAGCAGAGTCAGGGCGACGAGCTGAGTACGGCACATGATTATCTCGGGCAGAGGAAGCGAGTATGGAAGAAGAGGAAGAGGAAGAGGCAGAGGCAGAGGGAGCAGAACCAGCAGAATGAGACGGAGTTAACCCGACCTTCTCTTTGATGTCCTTAAGCAATGTAACCCATTTCATCGTTTTGCTTTAGGATCCTTAAAACATGTGAGTCCTCCGTTTTCATCCGCCGCCGGGTGCTTCCTCGCTCACCAGATCGGAACCCTTCTAGGCCAACCTAGAAGGATATCCTGAAATGACCCCACCAGCTCCAAATTCCTCAAAATGCCTCACAAAATCAACAAGTTTAACAAAAATCAAAATCAACCCACCTCCTCAAAATGTCTCAATCGATCAAAATTCACACGACAAGATCTATAACAAAACAAAAAAGCTATCTTGATTCCGATTTCCACTGCTTCTAAGAAATAAGAAGAAGGAAAAGAAAAAAAAAAAAAAAAGAATAACAATCCAATAATAATCTATCTTGTTTCCCAGAAATGAAATGATATCCCTTAAACAATCAAGGGTAGTAACAGAACACGCGGACTTCCGTTAGAGAAAGAAAAGAAAAGAAAAGAAAAAAATGAAAGAGCCACAGCCACAGCCAAAATCCACAGCCACCACTTGCAAAATCTCTCTCCTTTTTTTCTTTTCTTCTGTGATTTTTTGTTTTTGGACGGCCACTCCGCGCCTTGTTTCTCGCTCTTCTCTATATCCTTTTTTGTTTCCTTTTTTTTCTTTTTTCACCTTCTTCCTCCTCTCTTTCTTTTTCTAAACACCATTTTTCTTTTTTTTTAATTTTCTCGATTTCAATCTCTTTACATTCCAACACTGAAACTCGATCGACTGCGTCAACGTGGATTCCACGTCTAGGATTAAGCCACGTGGCAGTCCAAGATTTACGCTGGAGACGTGGGGGCCTCTTTTCCCCAACTGGGCCCCGCTTCCTTCTTTCTCTTATAGGGGCATTTCTGTGATTTCCTATCGGAAAACCTTCCTTTGATCTTTTTTATAAAACTATTTTTCCCTTTCTTTCTTTATTTTGAGAATTCTTAAATTGATTGATTTATTTTGTTTGAGGTCTTTTTTCCCAAAATAAATACCCCCTTAGGGTACCTTCAAATCTACGATACTCATATGTCCATATGTTCAAATCATTTCACCTCATACACTTTTTCTTTTTCTTTTTATTTCTCTCTCTCTCTCTCTCAATATCTTTTTTCTCTAAATATACAAAATGATAACTACATTTTATCATTATTCATCCTTTGGTAAAAATATGTTCAACAATAATTAATGTAATTATCCACCCTTATAAATCATGTTTCTGTCCTTTTCCACCCTTATAAATCATGTTTCTGTCATTTTTAACATTTCATTACCTCATTTATCAAATAATAAGATTTGTTAACTGTTATATAGTAAATTGTTGTTTTCCATAAAAAAAAACATCAAAATGTCATTTGTGTTCGAGTTTTTTATTATTACTATTTTGATGCGTTGACATTCTATCTCACTTTCTTAGCTTGTATGTTATATGCAATTTCATTCAATACATAAAATTTTGTGACTCGAGTTTTAAATATTTTATGATTTATTGAGGTGGTTTTTTTCTCTTTCTCTTTAATTTTTTTATGATTTGTTGTGGGAATATTTATCTACCGTTTTGTATATTTTATTTTATACATATGTTTTACTCATTTTTCTAGTTTGTTTTATCTTGTCGTGGATTTTATCATAAATACATATCGCTTCTACTTTATTTTTTATTCTACTCCGATGTTCTCTTGATTTGTTTCAATTTTTTAAAAATTTTAATCAATAAAGGTTGGGGGAGTCACGAAGAGATTTGAGTTTTAGAGAAAAAAAAACTAACAAAATTAGTTTTTGGGTTTGTTTGATTAAAATGGATTGATTATGTTTATGTGTAATAAATTAACAATATGTATTGGTTATTTATCAATTTAATTAACATGATAAATCTATAGTCTAATCATCAAAATATAAAAAACTCCTTTGGAGTCAACAAAATCTAAACGCAGTCGAGATCAATAATGTAAGTTTTAACGTATATTTTAAAAAGCCTATAACCAAAATAAAACAAATACAAAATTTAAGAATTAAAATAAAATTTAGTACGAATATATACTCCTTTAAAAAAATGTTATGGATGAATCTCTTCTTTAAAAAAATAGTTTACTATTGATAATCATTGCCTTGATAAATTTAAATATGTGAATATGTGTTAGATACTCTTCAATAAAACAAACTTAATTTATTAATTGAATTTTTTTATGGGTTAATTTTTATTAACAACTCGTATAATCTCTAACAAATGATATTGTTGAAAGTTTAGATCATTAAATCCAAAATTAAATGAGTTAAAATATGTTATTTTAGTTCATAATAGCAATTTTCATGAAATTGTGTTTTGAAAATTTATAACGGAATACGTATATATTCTCTAACATTCATCTTTATACTTTCTAGATATTGTGTTGTGTATTGTTCTTATATCATACAATGATCTTTTATGTAACCTTTTAAATTGCTTCTAAATGACAAAAGGGATGTGTATTGAAATTGTAGCTTTCTTTATTTCATATATTTTCTCCTTCCTTTTTCATGCTTCATCCACATATCTCATGCACTATACAATTAAAAAATTAATTACATGAATTTCATATATAAAGTTGAGAGTTTTTATATTGATTAAGACAGCATTAACTAACATAGTAAATTAATTGAACTAATCACAGTTACTCTGTTTTGGCAATATAATAAAGTGATTGATTGTATTTATTGTCTGCAGAAGTGTAATAGTTTCATGATAAGTAATATTCACATCAAAAGTTAGATATATTTTCATCCATATTATATATAAAAAAAAATAATAGCCAGTATTTCAATTATGTTTCTAATATACTTTATCAACATTGATTTAACTACAAATTAAAAAAAAAATCCGGACAATTATAAATAGTAACAGAAATTATTTTAAGGCTAATTTCTATTGAAGTTTTGAGTTTTGGTTCACTTTCGTCACACTGTTTTAGAATATTCAATTGTCGGTTATATTTCAATTTGATCGATAAATTTTAAGATTCGTATTTTTAGCTTTACTAAATACTCGTTTAGTGTATTTGGTGCTAACCTAAGTTAATAATTATACGAATTGTAATGAGTTAATTAGTTTTATTGTTTTTAAAAGTAAACTTAAAATTATACCTCATAATTATTTCAAAATAATTAAAAAATATTGGTGTCAATTATTGAAAGCGGGCATTTAACAAAAACAACTTGGACTAAAAATGTGACGTAGTTAAATTTAGAAACAAATTTAAATAAAATTAAAATATTTTGAAACTTAGAAACTAGTTAAAATAAAAAAGTGTGAACGTAGAACGTCTACGTATATACTATGAGAGTGTTTTTCCTCATGTTATTTTTAAAATATTACCATTAACATATTCAGATATATTAATATTTAGAAGCACATATTAATCACTAATCTTATGGCCAACTTATTATTATGTCATGTAAAGTTATTTGTAACTTAGAGGTCAATTTATATTTATATGTAACCAATTTGAATTATAATAAAACAAATTTGTTTATATTTGACCATTTAGATAGGAAAATTTAGCTTATTTTTTAGAATATAACAATATACACGAAATGAAAATTGAAACCAACTATATAAAATTACTAATATCATTACCACTTGAAGTATTTTTGGATTATTTTGAAACTATTTATTTTGACTCGAGAAAAGTATATACTTAGAGTTGATAATTATTTGGCATATGGGCTGTGTTTAAATATGTTTTTATTACTTTTTCTTCAAGAAAAATCAAATTTTCTTTAATGATATTTTTAAAAAATTTTGAAGGGTAGTTATACTCGGTAAAACATTATGATTGATAGTGTAATTAAAAAAAAAAAGTTAAATGAAAAATATTGAAATTTTTATTATAGTCTTTTTACGTTATTCAACGTTATAGATTTAAGTCACGTTTATAATTAATTTTAAAATACTTAAAATGAAGGTTTATCATTTTTAAAATTCATTTACAAATCGTACAATTTTAATAATTCAACAATATCAATTTTAATAGCATAATGGTTGTGTTTAGAGGGGTGAATTAATTAAACATTTAATTTATTGACTAGTGATTTGAATGTGCGTTATCAAACACTCTTTTGATTTATTTGAAAAATTTATTTTGTAAATGTTTAAGAACTATCCATAAAATTTAGATAAATTGCATCAGATTAAAAAAAAAACAGTTCATAACATTTTTTCTCTATATTATGAATATGGCTAATTAATGATATCATACGGTTATTGAATGGATTATCATTTTTAAATTTGCTACTTTTACAAATTTTAAAAGTATTGCGAACCCTAAACATTTTTGCTATTTTTTGTAAAAACCTCTAAAATTTAATATCAATATAGTTTTTTCTTATTGTTGGTTAGGATTTTGGATACCAAATAATAGACACCGTAATTAAAAATTATTATAAATAACAAAATTGATGGTAGACAAATTTTAAAACTTTGTTATATTTTATAAATATTTTTAGTTCATTTTACTATATTTAAAAATAATTAATAAAAGTTATAAATTAATTATATTTACTTATAAAAAATATAAATCTAAAATTCACATACGATATTTTAGGTTGGAGAGTAGAACAATTATTTATTTATATTATTTTTTATTTTTTTGTAAAATAATAGTGTGTTTGGATTGAATTTTTAATTATTTAATTTATAAATATATTATTTTAAAAACTATAATATTTAAAAGCCATAAAAGAATAGATTGTTGGGTGTATTTTAAACTATTTTTAGAAAAAAAGTTTAAAAAAATTAATTTTGAAAACATATTTTATTTTTAATTCAATTCAAATCCTATATAATAAATCAATAAATTACTTTAAATGGTAAAATTACTGAGAAGTATTTACAAAGACAAAAATAAAAAATAAAAAATCATAGTTTAAGACATCTTATCACGAATGAATTTTTATTATATTTATTGATATTTTGATTTATTTGGTTATATTAAAAAAATTAACCATAATAATGGTAAATTTTATCTTTCATTTATTATTGTGGATAGATATGCACAAACTTTATAGTAGAATAATGATGAGTATGAGTTAATATACTATGAAGTATAAAGCAAGTAAAACCCCTTTCTACTTTTTACTTATATTTCACATCAACAAAAATCATTTCTTATTTTGATTTTGTTTTATAAAAAACTTGAAATTGAGATATGCTTGATAAAAAAATGAATTAAGAGATATTTTTTCCTTTCAAGAAGAAGAATAAATAATTTATTTAATTTTAAATTTGTCGACACAAAACAACTTAATAATTTTTACATTATATAATAGATCAACCAAAAGATTGCATGTTTAAATCCTTATTTTGCACATTGTTAAAATAAAATAACCCTGTGTGGCAATCCTCAGAAAAGCAGTAATAAAAAAGATATTTTACTTTTTTTCCTTCTTTTTTCCTCAAAGAATATTACAATTTATTAGTGTTCTTTATCTCTATATACTAATATGAAAATGAAAACTCTAAACACAATATCTTCTAACGTAGATAATTTATAGTTACGATCACTTTTAACTAACGTAAAAATTAATTATGGGTGTGAGATATTATTTAGTACTTGCAAGTTTCAATCTTAGGACAACCAATTTGGTAAATGGTATATATTCAAAACACAACAGTCCAATTACATAAAGTTTTGTTTCTGTGGTTTTTTTCTCTTCTAATTTAATAATAATAATAATTATTATCTGGATAAGATATTAATTAAATGAAATATAAGATAATGGATTAAGACAATTTACAAATTACAAGGTGGCATACGTGGTGGTAGATTAGGTGAAATTTGACTATGACGTGGGACCTTAACTTAAGGTATGTGTAAGCAAAATATCTATCTATCTATATATATATATATATTATTTTCCCATTTATCATAAGTAAATTTAAATAAATCACTATCATAATTATAAAAGAAGTTTTGTAGAAATAGCAAAAATAAATAAATAAATAAATAATATAGTGTATATTACTAATTTTTAAATTGTAAAAGTAGAATGTTGTATTGAAAATAAAGAAATGAATAATATAATATTTTGTTTTATTTTTCATAAGGTCATGTGATTGAATAATATGTCATTCATTTAAGATTCTATAAAAGGAATAAATAAAAACAAAAGTAAAAGGTCAACATTTATGCAAAAGTTTACCCAACTTTTTGGTTGATTAAACAAATTAATTGAGATGGAGAAACAATGAAAGTAGACTAGAAATGGATGGATTGAATTGACAACCAACAATGGTAAAATAGTATTTAATAAATAAAAAATAAAGTATTTCTTTGAAAGTAATAATAATAATGTATTAGGTAAATTTGCAACACAAATTGAGTTTATTTAGGAGTCTTAAGACCACCACTTGAAGAAAATAAAATAAAAGTAAAAGAAAAAGGGAACGGGTCGTTTAAGCAACGCTCCAAATAATGAATAGTCAAAATTGCCCCCCCAACTCTGCTTTAAATCTCGCCCTCTCCGCTTTCAACACTATTTTTCAATATGCAATTGCAATGCTCCTTTTTTCTTCCTCTTTTTTATTAAACTCCATACGTCTCTAAAATTTTAATTTGTGTCTAATATATTTTTAATAATTTTATGTAACACCGAAATTGTGAGATTTTGTTATGTCTCCCGTTGTAAACTGTTATACTCACAAACTAGCATATAAGTTTTGTCAACATGACTTGTTCTCATCCATATGTATTATAACAAAATTTTCAAATTTGCACCATGTTCTTATTTTAGTAATATACAATCAAAATAAAAGCATTAAAGAATGATTGAGTACACATTTGTTGGTAGTAAAAAACTTTGAAACTTGATTTTTTAACTAAACATATCAAAGATGTTGATTTTTCAAACATGACAATGTAGATGTTCTTTAGTAGTTGGTTATGTTGATCTTTGATGATTATTAATTGCTATTTAATGTATATTCCCAATATTACCGTGGTTATAAATTATAAATTAAAATCTAGATATGATTTATTTTAGTCACCAATACACACCAGTTCAACATTATAATATTATTGATGAGTGATGCTCAAAAAATCTATAAAAAATAATGGAAAACATTACGTTTAGAATATTTTACAATGAAAAAACTAAAAAGACTCTATGTCTTTATTAAGATAGATAAGTTACTTAATTCTCTTTTGATTGTCATTCGATTTTAAAATATAACTCAACGATATCAAATTTTGGATTTGCTACTTAATTTATATATATATATATATATATATATATATATATTTGTAGGAGTTATTCTTAAATTTTGTTATTTAATTTGTTTTAAAATATTTTTATGTTTTAAAAAATATCAATATTGTCTTGGAATGTTACAATTTTAAAAATTATTTATATATTTTTTTAAATGACACATAATTATGGTATGAAACGATGACCTATATAAAGAATGAGATCATCAATTCATCATACCGTTTTGGATCATTGTCATGTTCTTTCACATCTCGATTTATGTATGTATAAAATTTTACATAAATGTTGCACCAACCATAGTTCTAAAACAAAGTAATTAATAGTACTACTTTTAAAAGTATATGAAGCAAACCGTTTTAAGGATATATATATTTTTTAATAATATAGTTTATTTGTTGTTTTTAGATTTTAGATGTTGATAAATGTATGTAGCTTACAAATAAAAGCATATATTTTTTAAAATTAAAATAAAGTAGGACTAAACTAAAGAATAGTTTAAGAAAACACAAAAGAGAAACAAATCCTTCAAGATAAAGATTGGATGCTAAGGAGTGGAGAAAAAAAAATGTAATATTGGTACTTAGAAAATGCAAGACAAATATAATTGATGTATTTTTTTAAAGAATAATATTTCAAATAAAACTTTCATCTACTGTTTTATAATTTCATAGATATAAGAAATAAAAGAATAATCACCAAACCCACCTTTATTTCTCTTTTTCAATCAAAATAGATTAACTCATTATTAAATATATTATAAATTCTCTATTATTTCTTTTTAAAAAATATGAATAAGATCTAAAAGTTAAAATTTTGTTTGATAACTCCGTTTTTTAGCATTTGAAAATTGAACCCTGTGATTTACATTTTTACAAGTATAACGGTTGGATTATTTGTCAAATTCAAAAATCAAAAATAAAATTTGTAAAGTTGTAAAGTTATTTTTTCTTCCAACAAAATGATTACCAAACGAAACACTACGAAGTGTTGAGTGATTTACATTTGTTTTTACCTTTTGATTTCATTTGAGGAAAGTAAATTATATATATTTTTAATAGAAAATTAAATGAGAGTTGAATTTTTCTAAGGATAAACATCATATATAATCACAAGCACACACAATTAGAAGAAGTCCAACTCAATCCTATAAATAATAATAATAACAATAATAATATCTTCACTCATTCCACCCACCACCAATTTAGTAATTATTGACTCCTAACTATAAAAGTCTACCATTTATTTATAATTAAAAATTATTAATTCACATGGCTACATTTGAATAAATTTTTTCTATACTTTTAGGTTCCAACGTTTGGGTTGAATGAAGGGATTCCTAAACTCATAAGAAAAAAAAGGAAATAGTTAGCTCATAATAATTTAAGAGGGGAATTATATTTTTGTCTCCACGTTTTTAGTATACTTTTTTTAATTTTTTTTAAAAAATATAGTTTTAAAATGTTATATTTTTAGTCTTTCAAGATCCATATCTTTAAATTTGATACTAACTTTCAAGATCTATATTTTTAATTGTAACTTTAACTTTCGTTAAATTCTTATCACTTAAGTTTTTAGTGTTGACTAAAAAAATAAATTATAATATAGCCCATATTTTAAACCTTCGAGATACAAAATCATTGATCACAAAAATGCAATATAATTACCAAGCATCGTAATATATCTTTTCAAGTTAGAAATTGAGTTGAGCTCGTTTTTTAAGACTTCTTTAAATTTAGCTTCAAAACTCTTCTAAACACCAGGCAATGACCAAGTTCTTTTAGAAGGAAAAATCTACTAAGGACGTACATAAAAATTGTATTAAATATGTATTCATATTTCTCACATATATAATATGTGATTTGACTATCTATTCTTATATTGAGACAAATGATAGATTCAACGTATCTATTCTCGTGTCGTTTTCTAGTGAGAGAGAACTCATATGATATTTTCAACTCAAAACTAAACAATCTATTTAAAGTGTCGATTATTCCTTCATCCAAAACTAAGAGGATAAAAATAAATAAAAGATCAAATCTTAGAATCAACTGAACATCATCACGTTTGAGTTCCTACAAACTACTGTAAAATACCCTCTTGAATAACTTCAACAATTTAACTAAAAAGTTATTAATTTATCTTCGTATTTTTTCTTTAATCTTCTCTCTTATGTGGTCAATTTATGTTTCTTTTCTATTGCATTTGATTGATTATTGTACTCTCATAATCTTGACATTGGTTTCTCCATTGTATTGTTTTCTGTCCTTATTGTTATTAATATGACCTTTTATGATTTTCTTTTTTAGATTGAGTGAATTATATTTAGTATCTTTATATTAAATATTCCTATATCCTAGATTCTTTTAAAGAAAACAATGTTTTCTTATATATCATATATGTATCTATATTTGTGTCGGTGCTTTGTAGAGAAAAATAGTATTTATAAGACGGTTATTAAAAACTAAATAATTACGATAAACATGTCTCTGTATTTAATTACTCTATTTGGCTAATTTGTGTGTTTTTATTATTGCAACAAAAAGCTATTGAAATATCGTTTTTGTTAGTTATGAACACCATTATAAAATATATTTACGCTAAAATTACTTTTGGTTTATAAATATGTAAATAACAATTAAGTTAATGTTTGTCGTTGATTACTTGCATTCTATAATCGTTACAAACTATAGGGTTCACCTTCAAATATGTAATCAAAATGTGTAATCTAACTAAGATATAAAGAGTTATCAATTAATTTATGTTTGTAAATTACTTATATAACTCAGTATCTTTTATCATTAACGTTATAAATAAATGCGATAAAAAGTATTCAAATTACATTTGTGATTCAAACCTATTGCGATTGTATCATCAACAAAACTCCATTACGATTATACCAAATTTCATTACACGTTGTTAAACGCATATTAATTTAATTGTTACAAACTATACGAAGGACGAAAAGTAGGTCATATGTTTTTCTTTTTATAATTCATATCAAAACAAAATTTGAAACATGGGTTAGCCATGCAAATTTAGATATAGTTTAATGAACAAAGCATCAAATCTACTACTCACGTACGTTTTATCTAATGTCTTAAGAAAAAAGAAAATGTAAAGGTTGATAATGTAAGTGCAGTGATTTAGTTAAGGAGGCAGAGAGAGAGAGATTAATGGGGGGAATTAAAGAAGATTAATGGAAAAATAGGTTAATAAACATTATATAATTTTACACCTTCCTTTTATGCCCTCGATTAATTTAGAGTTGTCATTATTGAAACTTCAATCTACAAAATCTTTTTGAATTGAAGTCTAACTTTTGAATTGCTATCACTAGCATTGGCCCCTCATTTCAGTACCTTTAAATATCTAGAAAACACCCTTTAATATGTTTTGGAAAGTGAAGATCTTTATTCCTTCTCCAAATAATTTTCTAAAAATACCAACTTCTCATGTGCTTATTTAACTTTAATAATTGTTAGTTGGTGTACGAAACAGTTAGGAATTGTTTGGTTTGAGGGGTTTTTTTCTCCCCCAAAATCTTACTTTTTCTAGCCAGAACTTGGTGTATGTGTGTGTTTTTTGTATTTTAAAAAATATAATAAAACGTCAAAACATTTTAGAACAATTTCGAAAATTGAAAAAGGTCAAGCATACGTATTATATTTGGTTGCAAAAAGTAGTCGAATCTAGTTTTTTTTTTCAAAATTCTTCAGTACACGATTGTTTAGATTTGATTATTTCTTTTCCTAACGATCATGTACCAATATTCAAAAGATTTTTTTTCAACATCTTTTATATTTATCAAATTTGGTTGTACCAAAACTAAACGTGTGCCAATATACGAATGATTTTTGTCCAATATAATGTATTAAAATCTTTATATTGGGTACATGGTCTTGAACAACCAAATAAAAGGAAAAATTGTAGAAGAAGAGAAAAAGACATGAAAATAAAAAGAAAAATGGCAAAAGAAAGAAATAAGATAAAAAATAATGAAAAACCTCGAATATTTAAAAACAATAGATGACTGATTTTGTTACACATGTAGTAAATATTTGGTCGTTTTGTTATGTTTATAAAAATTTCCTCTTTTGTTCTTCTTCTAATTTTCTTATGTTTTTAGTCGTAATTTTATTTTCAATATAGTTAATTTACACGAATCATTCCCAAAATGTTATTTCAAACAATCTTTTATGACAATGATTCACTTTAATCGAAAAGAAAATCCATTATTTATATATATATTTATATTGTTTACTCTATAGAAAAGAAAAGGATTGTTGGTAAATAAAAGTTGGAACTTAATTAACTATAATTAGATTAATTACATATTTCCTTTCCCTCAAACCTATTACTTGGTGACGTAGGATAGAGAGATCTTTCAAGAAATATAAACAAAATATTTATATTTGAAAATAAAAAAACTGACCCATACTATATTTGGAATAAGATAGTTTAGATTTGGCTATTTTTAGATGTATCACATGATTATTTAAATTTAGATAGAAAATGAATGATTTTTTTTTTTGAAGATTTTTGAGTATAGAAAGAAGCAAATCTCAACAATTTTTCAAGATTTTGTATCGTTTATATTTTGGAAAACAATTTTAAATTTGACTATTTTTTGACGGTTTTACATTTGGCAACCCATTCCAACTATTTTTTTCTTCACCATATTTTATATTTGCTCCATAATCTTAAACAACCAAGGAAAGAAAGAATACAGAAAGAGATGAAGAAAAAAATTGGAGAAAAAGAGAAAAGAAATAAAGGAGAAGAATAGAAAATGAGCGTAAAAAGAAAAAAAAACCATTGATGAGGAAAAGAATAAAGAAGAAAGACGATGAGAAAGAATGATAAATGAATTTTTTTAAAAGAATAATCAATTTCATTAGTTTTTTCGTTTTATTACTACGGCGGATTGGGTAGATATATGAAATTTTCCAATTGAGTGTATTGTTTATTTATGTATTTGGGAGGGGAGGAAAAGGGAAAGGGAAAGGGACTTTCTTTCTAAAAAAAAGTGAGAGAAAAACGGGGGATTGATTGAAGAAGAGAGAAAGAGAGAAAGAGAGAAAGAAGAAGGGGGTCCCACAGTTAAGAAGCGCGTTAAAGTGGGTCCCAACAAGATGTGTAATTTTATCCAAATTCTAATTTCTATCGAGTTTTGACTTTTCAAATTCCCTTTCCCTCTCATTTTCACACTTTTCTTCCTTTTCTTTTTTCTTATAATTTCTATGCATTTCTTTTATTTTCTCTCTCAATTAATCATCCTAAGTTCCTAAATACACCGTTTCCGTTTCAACACCACCGGCTTCCCATTTTCCTACACAATTGCTCCAACTCAAGCATTACGTTTCTTTCACCTTATGCTGCATTCAAATCCTACCCCTTCCCATATCTTCTTTCAATGATCAGTTACTTGGCGGACTAATTATCTAACATTAACCATTACTCTCTACTGTTCTCTCTCTTTCATAAAATGCACCTTCCTGGACTTTCGCCTCATTGCTGCACCCTCAATATTTTGATTAATTGCCTTTGCAATGTGAATTGAGTTACCCAAGGTCTTGCAGTCACATATAATGCCTTGGTTACGTTGTGAGGAAATGAAATCTCCGAAAATGATTCCTTATGTCCTTTTCGTTTACCTCTTTGATTCATGGATTTTGTTCAATAAGATGGTGGATCAAGGTGTAGTCAACCAAATTAAATGTGTTGATTGAAAATGTTATCAAGGCTAAGGAGTTGCTTCAGGTCATGATTCAAAGAGGTATTGTTCTTGATTTATGTTAACTTATAATTCACTGATTGAGTGGTTTTTTGTAAGGGTGGTGACCTGAGTAGTACTGCCAAGGAGTTGTTTGTTAGTATGTCAAGTAAAGGATATGAATTTGTATATAAATATGATGTAATTAGTTATTACACCGTGTTAATCTATGGGTATTGTAAAACCCTGAAGGTGGAAGAAGCAATGGAGGTTTATAATAAAATGCTTCGTGCTAGTTGGACAAAGGCCAAATATGAAAACATATGGTGCCTTGTTAAAATGGTTTTCTTGCTGACAAGATTGGCGATGCAAAGAAACTGTTTGGTGTCATTAAAACTCATGATATTCCCAAAATTCATATGTATGTGTTACTTTCTTTCATGGGCTGTGTAAGAAAGATTGTTTATTTGAAGTGATAGAACTTTTCAATGAGCTAAACTCATACAACATGAAATTCGACACTGAAAGTTTTAATGGTCTAATTGTCACACCCGACTCCAAAAATTACTATGCAATCAAGTGGTGATGTGACCACCTAGACATTTATGCGAGTTAACACGTAAAATGCCTAGTAAGCGAAATTAAATGCAATCAATAGACTTAAACGCGAGATGTGAACTTAATGAAATAAGAAAATTTATTTGATAACTCAAATCATTGAGTATATTTTAGAACTTAATACAAGGTTTCTTTAAAAAAACTATGTACAATTCAAAATAACACTTATCCGATTTTATAATGACAATGACCACTACTGAAAGGGTGAATTTCACGGATGGCTCAACAAGTGTTCAAGGCTGCAAGTTCAACACTAGATGGTCATTCGTTACTTGAGAGAGATTAAAACAAAATATTTGAAAGGTTAGACAAAAACGTCTGGTGAGTGGGGTCTTTTATCAATATTTTTGTTAAATTAAAGTTGCCTTCTCGTGCTATAATCATTTCATCAACTCATGTGGTAAATAATACATGACTTAATCAGTAAAGTATTGAGTTTAAATTAAATCATCTTAATTTTATCAACAACGACTTTCACAAATCATGATTTTTCATAATTTCATATAGAAATCATCTTTTTTTTCTTCTTTCAATTCTTTCATTGTAATTCATATCACATGGTATGCATCTTGCATATACAATAAGCATCTCACAAAACTAATATGTATGTTTAATTATTACATCTTTGTACTTTTTTCTTCAGCTCAAGCATTTACTACACTCTTTTGTCAAATTGCGGCTATGTGGAATAAACTCAAAGCATTTAGCAAGTTTAATCAATTCTATTAGGCATAATGCATCTTCCAATGTCAGGTCATACAATAAGCAAAGTGTATTCCATACCATATCACACAAGTATAATGGAAGACGGTTGAAGGGCTTGCGACCAGTTGAGAAAGCCACCAGGTGTTTAAGGGTTGTTATGTTTGGTCAAAGTGTTATAATTGTATAATATTATTAAACGCCTATTATTAATAAAGTGTATGTTTTGATTAAGTTATTTATCATTTGGCGTTTAAGGTTGACTTCTGTTGCATTTTTTGTTTTTGTTAATAGTTTAAAGGATGTGAGAATAAAATTAGCTATAAAACCAATTAACAAATTTTAAGCTAATTCGCATCATATTCGCACTACTTTATGCGTTTTGGTTGTCTTGCGGATCAGGGTGTGACAATAGAGCTTGTTACATTTGCACTCTTAAATTTGAATTTGATCAATCTAGCTAGTCCCTAAAGTTAATAAAGTGCTGCCATTAGACTCGATATTGAATTAGGGAGGACAAACACATCAATCTACAAAAGTAGAAAATATACACATGAAGAAAGAGGGTTTTAGAAGAGAGTGGAAATTATGTGAGAAAGAGAGATGAAAGATAGACAAATGAAAGAGAGGAACTTTTACTAAAGGGAAAAGAGAATAGATGGATAGCTACAATGTTGGTTCTAAATGGACATCGTACTCTCGTTAAATATGTTAATAATGTTGGTTTAAAATGATATTAAGATTGTTCTTTAAGAAACCGACATTGTGCATCCATTTTTTGATTTGAACTTACATCAAAATCAAAATTTATTGTATAATGAGAAGAAACCAAAAGAGAAAATTAGGTCAATCACAAAAGAAGAGAAAAGCTAATATAAGCAAAGTTTTTAGTACAAATATAAACACAGTTCAACGGACAAAAGATAATTACCTATATTATAAAAAATATTATTTGCAGCTTCTATCTATATCCAAAAAGAAAAAAAAAAGAAAAAGTCTAAAATGTTGATTTCCATTACAATAATCCATTCCATCAACTAATGTATTGTAACAAAAAGAATACAAACAAAACGAACTGGATGCAAACACCCATTTGTCCTCTTTCCTCTCTGTATTTTGACCTTAAAACACACATTCACTTAAAAAAGGGTTTACGAAGAGGATTAGAAAGATGACTCAAAATCTCCCTGAAAGGTATCCTTTTCCTTCACCGGGTCGGGTTAGGTTCTTTGTACGGATTAGAAGTTATGAGATTTAGAGTGTTGATTTGATGGTTTGGTATTTCAGTGGAATCACTATGAAGCTTTCCCTACAAACGCCTTCTGCTGAACGAAAAGAAGAATCCGAAGTCACTCTAATCAACTACCTCTATTATGTGAAAGAAACAGCGCCACCCGCTCTCCCCAGCACAAAGGGCCACACGAGGAGCATACGACCCAGGATCCGTCTTCGATTGGATTTACTATATCCAGAGTCAGCATCGGAGGGTGAGGAAGGGAGTCATGCACCTCGCCCTGCTCTTCACTCATCCCTTTCACTTCCTTGCTAAAACCCTACCTCACCGCAAATACTCCCTATTTGTCTTCAGGGCTAAGAATCTCTCATCTCAAAAATGCCTTCCAAGACCCTCCTCCCTTCCCCTTCTTTCAAACCTAACCTCTCCCCTCTATCTACTCACTCTTCCACTATTCCATCTTCGATTCCCCAAACTTCCTCTACTCATCATCCTAATCCTATATTACCTGCTGCTTTCAATCGCGAAGAGATTTCGTTTCATCACCCTCTTTCATTGTTCCTCCGCAATTGCAAGACAGGTAACATTACTGCAATTCAAGCATTTCATTTCTTTGACCTAATGATGCGTTCACATCCTATCCCCCCCATTTCTTCTTTCAATCGCTTACTTGGTGGCCTTGCTAAGATTAACCATTACTCCCAACTATTTTCTCTCTATAATGAAATGCGCCTTGCTGGACTTTCCCCTGATCTCTTCACGCTAAGTATATTGGCGAATTGCCTTTGTAATGTCAATCGGGTTAGCGAAGCTCTTGCGGCCATGGCGGGGATTTTAAGGAGAGGTTATATTCCCAATGTAGTCACATATACGACCTTGATTAAGGGATTGTGTATGGAGCATAGGATTAGTGAAGCCACCCGGTTATTTCTGAGAATGCAAAAATTAGGTTGTACGCCGAATGCGGTTACTTATGGGACTTTGATAAAGGGGCTATGCCAAACCGGGAATGTTAACATTGCACTTAAGTTGCATAAAGAAATGCTCAATGACGCTAGTCAATATGGGGTTAATTGTAAACCTGGTGTTATTACCTATAGTATCATCATAGATGGGCTTTGTAAGGTTGGACGTGAAGACGAGGCAAAAGAACTTTTTGAGGAAATGAAAGCTCAGGGAATGATTCCCGATGTCATTTCATATAGCACCTTGATTCATGGATTTTGTTGTGCTGGAAAGTGGGATCAGTCTAAACATTTGTTCGATGAGATGGTGGATCAAGGTGTTCAACCAGATATGGTCACATTTAGTGTGTTGATTGATACGCTTTGCAAGGAAGGAAAGGTCACTGAGGCTAAGAAGTTGCTTGAGGTCATGATTCAGAGAGGTATCGTTCCTAATTTGATTACTTATAATTCACTGATTGATGGGTTTTGTATGGTTGGTGATTTGAATAGTGCCAGAGAACTGTTCCTTAGTATGCCAAGCAAAGGATTAGAACCTGATGAGATTAGCTACACTACACTTATTAACGGGTATTGTAAAACTTGGAAGGTGAAAGAAGCAATGAACCTTTACAATGAAATGCTTCAAGTGGGAAAGAGACCAAATGTGACAACATATGGTACCTTGTTAAAAGGACTTTTTCAGAAAGGCAAGGTTGGTGATGCAAAGAAGCTATTTGGTGTCATGAAAACTTATGGTGTTTCGGCAAATTCTCAAATATATGGTATTTTCTTAGATGGGCTGTGTAAGAATGATTGTTTATTTGAAGCAATGGAACTTTTTAATGAGCTCAAATCATACAACTTCAAATTGAACATCGAAAACTACAGTTGTCTAATTGATGGCCTATGTAAAGCAGGAAAACTTGAGACTGCGTGGGAGCTTTTTGAAAAACTATCCCAAGAAGGGCTTCAACCAGATGTTGTCACTTATAACATTATGATCCATGGGTTTTGTAAAGTGGGACAAGTAGATAATGCAAATATTTTGTTTGAAAAGATGGAAGAAAATGGTTGTACTCCTGACATAATTGCTTATAATACCCTTCTTTGTGGTTTCTGCGAAGGTAATAAATTAGAGGAGGTGATTAAACTTCTCCATAAGATGGTTCAAAAGGACGTGTCACCAAATGCTGCCAGTTGCACCATAGTCGTTGACATGCTCTGTAAAGATGAAAAATATAAAAAATTTGTAGACTTGCTTCCAAAATTTCCAGTCCAAAGGCATTGAGATTGAGATTGAATATTTTCTTGAAAGGCCACCCAATTTGCAAACTTTGGCCTTTAGTTTAGTTCTAATATTAAGATTTTGAGGTTCCACGTTTGATGCAGCTTTAATTCTTGCACATCCTCTTTAAGGGACCATGGTTGATCGAACATTTGTGAATCTTTTTGCTCATAAACTAGTTAGTGCTTTCTCCAAAGTAGTGGAATAGAAGCTATAAAATGTGATGATGCATTGAAAATGATTTCAGAAACTCCAAATAAATGATATTGCAATTAGTACTTAATATGAGAGCTTCTTCAATTAAATAAAAATGTTTCACTTGATAACCAAACCACACCTAACAATTAGAGGTAAGGTTTAGATAATTCTTATGACTTATAGGGGTGTTCGACCTCTTGCTTTGGTATTAGGTGGGCTTGACATCATGTTTGGCCCATATTGTTAAACCATTGGCATAACAAATGTGACAAAGGAAGGATTTTTTTTCTTTTAACTTTTAGATTTTTAAAAAAAAAAAATTAATGAGACCTTTGAAACTTAGGTAAAAAATACGATAGATGCAAAACTAAATTTTATTTTTAAAATAATGTAAAATTTGAAACTATGTCAAAAATGGATGAATGCAAAATTATTGACAAAAATAAGTGAAGTCGTGTACATGTCCATAATTTTCATGCGGTGGATTCTACATCTTCTATTTTATACTTTATTTTTATTTCCATGCGGTGGATTGTACATGTTTCTTCAACTATTCGATCCTATAGGTCCGATAATGGTGCCATTAATTTGTCAAACAAGTTTCAATACTCTTCCACTGTAGTTTCTTGCATGATTCTAAAAAATTGACAGCATATAAAGCCTTCTCTCACCGATCGAAATCACACCAGCAATCTTTCTTTTAAATTCGACCAACCTGTGAAATTTTCCGGCTCTTCCTATGCTCTAAACTAGTTCAACGTTGGTCCAAGAATTTGGTTTGTGAATATGGAAATATCTATCAGCATGAAACAACCAGGAATTCGGGTCTTCGCCATTGAATACCGACATTTCTACCTTCTTGAATTTATTCCGGCCATTGTTCTTCTCGCCATCCTCTTTATCGTTCAATTTCGGTTCTTCGCTTAACTCGAACATCTTCGCTTTCATTTTACTCGTTGATCCTTCCGATTTTGGTGTCGATGGAGATTGCTCTTTCATCATACTTTCAATATATTTCAGAATCAGTTGTTGTATATTCTTTTCATTCTAAAATCGATCTTCTCCATATGTTCCGTCACCTTGGTTTCGAGTTCCAATAGCTGTTGCCGATCTTCATGCTCGAGATTTCTTGTTCTATGATTTTAAACCTCTCTTTCACTTGTTTCACCATCTTACATAGTTTGCCTAGAATGAACAAGCTCTAATACCAATATGATGGGACCCGAACTTGGATTCATTGGTAATGCTTTATTGATAGTATTAAGTAACAATCTCTTACAAACAATAGAATGAAACTGTCAAATTGAGAAGATCTCAATTCGGATACCACTACTCCTCTATTACCTTATCTCTCAAAGGTGCACACAAGCCTATCCCTCCTAACATATCATTTATTTATACTAACAATATACTAACAATATTAACTGCCTCTTTAACTAACAGACTAACTAACTCTCTTCTTTAGCACGTGCTTCAATTATTCCCTTCTTCCTTCTACTAGTGCATGATAGGGAGTCTATAAAAAAGGCGATGCTAATTAATATTATTCCATGGAAGTCCAAAAAAAAATTTTATGGCATGGTACATACTTCCACTGAATTCTGTTCTTAAGCTTCTTTCCTGTGAGAACAATTCCCTTGAGGGCATTTGTTAAATCATATATTCGTCTTTTTTGTACCTATTAAAGCAAAAATAAATGTCAGCTTCTTGAACTTCACAATGGAGGTCTGTAATGTTCTAGAAACACAGAAACCTCCAACGTGTCAGCTGCTTTATTTAGATCAAGAATACCATCTTCTGCTTGTTTAATCAGATTAATGAACTTCTTTGTCAAGAAACCTAGACGAAAACCACTAAAATTAGGAACATACAATAGTAGGAAATATATGACAGCTACAACAAAGTCTTCAGGAGTAACAAGCTACTAAGAGAACTATCGTAACGGCATGGACCAGCTGGAGTGAGATTGTTTGTAGAAGATGAACCTGAAACTTAAACATTTTCTCATGAATGAAATAGCTTTGTGAATGAAAGAGTGGAAGAAGTCAAAATTTTTGTCTAAATGACAAATAATGCAATTTCTTTAGCAAAGGAGCTTCACCTTACTCATTCACTCAGAAACAAAAATTGAAGAAGGTATTTTACATAGAGTTTTTAACATGAAACCAAGGGGACCAGCATGTATGATGTACAACTTACCAACATTTGAAATGGGAGTCTGTGGCCCTGATCTACTGTATTTTGTAAGCCTTGATTTGCCTCCCTTTCCTCCTTTGACAGATACAGGTGTTTGATGGGGACGGTTAACTACCTCACGAATCTAGGACCAATTGCTCTATCAGTTGACTCGGCTTCATAATCTGCTACCTCACTCTTCCGCTTCAATTGCTGATAGACAGGATCCAAGATTACCAAAACAAACATAGTAACATAAGCACCTAATACTGTATTGATACGTAAAGTAAGAAAACGATTATTACTATAGAGGTCTAATAAGAAACAAAATATAGTGCCATACAAACTGGGTAAAGAAATAATTTCACTTATTACTTTAGAGACCAAAGAAAAGAAAAGAAAAGAAAAGAAAAGAAAAGAAGAAAAAGGGAAAAAAAAATACAGCACCTACCACCACGCAGACTATAAGTCTAGAAAATTTTATCCTGTAATACATTTACGATCTCAGTTGCTTTATTAATATCTAATGGAGGCTTCTCAGATACAAATTGTTGTCTGTTTAGCCTAGAGTAATTCCCACCTAGCAAATCATCTAAAAAGATGAAAAACATCTGTTACATCCATGGAACCCAAAGCATGTGGGATTATCGAGCAGCTGCACAACTTTGTTAATAATCTTGAGCTTTATAACTGCTTCCAAGCTTTAAGAACCAATCGTCCATGTTCTTCGTAAGTTACATCAAATCCTCCCAACCAAAGCAAAAGAAAGCCTTTCAAACAAATAACATTCAAAGATTTGGTAAAAGCATTCATAAACTGGCGTAACTCAAGGGAACAAACCATTTACTAAAGGTTTTAGTTTTAGTAGTCCAAAAGGAAGCTCTCAAAACAAATGAAATCCAAAAGACCCAGAAAGACCTATTTTAACCTTAAGAATCCCCCCTCCCAAACCTCCAAAGAGTTGCTAAGAAAGCGTGGGCAGAAAAGATCTTCTAGACTTGTCTCTGAATGGATGATCAATAAACAATAAAATCTTTAACAATGTATGGGAGGATCATTTGTCGCTGAGCTCAAGAGTTATTAATTTGATTAACGCTGAGACTACCCCTTTTTTTAAATGTAAAAACTAATAAATGAGAAGGATCAGGGTTGAGAAATGCAAATACTCCACCAACGGGAATTTTCACTCGACCAACCTTCCCACATAAGAATTTTTTATAAATGCCCTAAAGTACCACAACATCAAAACTACCCAATGTACAACAACCACAAATACTTAAAGATTCCCATGATTGCTATTAAGCCTGTTAGTGCTACTACTTATCTAGTTTTCTATTAAGGTTAAATTAGGTAAAATGACATGTTCAATTGTTCATAAAAATTGAATTGCCATCATCGCATAGGAAAACAAGGGTATATTTGCGAATAAGATCTTTAAAGAGTGCATATTCTACAAGCAAATATCGAAGTTAAAACATCCTTCTCAAGGGCTATAGGGTGGTTTGGAAAACTATCTTGATAAAAGTTTTCTCATTTAGTTTTCAAAACTATCATATTGACAACTGTGATCGAGGGACTAGCAAAAGTGATGCAACAAATCATTACTAATAAATTCATGATTTTGAACAAATATCTTTTTAATGGAATGGATCATTTGGAACACTAAAAAGAAGACCAAAAAAATCCTTCTAAAGCAGTTATCTAGAATTAATATGTTTAAAAAAAAAAATTTAGAAACAATAAAAAAAGATTACATTTAGAACAATTTCCAAACAACCTCTAAACATTCTTCAGATTCAAAATTTTTAAGAGCGAACATCCCCAGACATAAAGGGAAAGAAGGGGAAGAAACAAGAGAAGCGTAAATAGAGGAGAAATGATAAAACATAAACATCATATTTGAAGATATAAACAAATTATTAGGCAGTGCTCGACAGTTCAGTTCTCATAGAAAAATCCTCTGTTATGTTCTCATTAACTCAATAATTCTGTTGCTGTTGAGTGAATATAGAAGGTGATTCATCTTTTTCCACATTTTAGACAGTAGCAAAAACCTCAAATGAAAAAAACATAATTTAGTACAAACAAATAAATAAAAATAAAATATCACTCATACTTTTTTTTTATTAGAGTGTAATAGTTTGAGACATTCAACTATTCAAATGATTCACATCCCAGGCATTCCACAAATGTCTAGAATTTAACAGGATACTCTTGAAACTATACAGTACACCATAATGAGTACTAGAGCCTGTGTTATTCAAACCATGCACAAAAGCAATTCAATCAAGTTCTCAGAAGAATCTTACATAACATATGATAATAGCCTAACGATACAAAAATTATTGACCATGGATGATCAGGAGATGCTGCCCTTTGAAGAATTGAATGAGCACCTACAACCAATGAAATGGGATGTCTTTCTTGCTGGCTCTTTTTACTACTGAACCACAATAATTTAAGTGATGTCCATATCCAAGATAGACAATATCAACTCAAAATAAGACTGCACGACTTGATCAAGTCAGCTAACACCATTATGATATTATCCTTTGAGGTAGTTATCTTCATCATTTATTAGTATCCAGAATCGGTAAAGTACTATAATCATAATTGAGAACTTACTGTTGAAGAAGAACATTCTTCACCACTGATTGAACATATTATTCCTAGAAAAGTACTCACAACTCACAAAATCAATCTCACCGAGTGTCATCTATTTGCATCAAGGTTCTAACATTGTGGCTATCAACTCGTCTTGCCTATCTATAGGAAAAATTGGGGGTATCTTCCAGCTTGGCAACCACTAATATTGGTTAACAATGGTAATTCTTCGAGTGCATAAAGACTAAAATGAACAACTGTACATTGCAGCTGATCAACATACCCAATGACCAAAAGAACCAAATGAGTTATCGAAACACAAGTAATGAACGAAATATGCATGTAAAATAAAAACAAGAAAAACAAACTCACTGGAGATTTGAGTACGATAGCATCAGGTTCTTGATCGGCGAGTCGAGAGTCGGGAGCGAAGCGGTGATAGTCCCCAGGAGATGCAAATGGTGGTTTCATAGAAGATAAAGGGAGTTGGCGTTTAAGAGAGTGCGTGATCTGATGAGGAAGGTGTCCAGAGGAGTTAGGAGGTCGAGAACTCGACATAGAGGAAAGCAGAAGAGAAGAGGAAGCGAAGATGGAGTGATTGGGAATATGGGTTATGAAGATCAGAGAAAGAGAGGGAAAACTGGAGGGAGTTTTGGGGTTTTAGCCTAAATATGAAGGTGAAAAACCGGAGGAGTGGTTCAAGAGATAGTGTCCAAAAGGAGCGTTTTTAATTCAGTATTGAGAATTAGTTATACTGCAATCAGTAATCCCCATCTGACTGAAGAAAAAAAATCAAAAGAAAAACGACCCGACCCGATCCATTTTTACTGAATTCGATCAGGTCAATCCATAACGGTGAAAAATGCATACATTTAGAATCGATTTTGAAGGAAAACCGACTCGATCCAACCCAATTAGACCCCTAGTTTTAGGTACAATCCGGGAAAATTGATGGAAATACAACAGCAATAGAATTTTTTGTATAAAGGTATAGTATAAAATTTGGTATAATTATATATTCTTTCCTTATTTACCTGTGTTATCAATAATTATTTTCCCATTTATCTCTCATCTAAACCAATCTTCTCAAAAAAATTAAGGGGTATTGTAAAACTTGGAAGGTGGAAGAAGCAATGGACCTTTACAATGAAATGCTGAAAACATATACTACCTTATTAACAGGATACTTTTTCGGACAGACAAGGTTGGTGATGCAAGAAAGCTATTTGGTGTCATGAAAGCTTATGGTATTTCTGCAGATTCTCATATATATGGTATTTTATTAGATGGACTATGTAAGAATGGTTGTTTATTTGAAGGGATGAAACTTTTTAATGCGCTAAAATCATACAACTTCAAATTCGACATTGAAAGCTATAATTGTCTCATGGATGTAAAGCAGGAAAAGTTGAAACTGCTTGGGAGCTTTTTGAAAAATTATCCCAAGAAGGGCTTCAACCAGATGTTGTGACTTATAAAATTAAAATCCATGAGTTTTGTAAAGTGGGACAAGTAGATACGGTAAATATTTTGTTTGAAAATACTGAAGAAAATGGTTGTACTTCTAACATAATTACTTATAATACCCCTATGCGTGGTTTCTGCAAGAGTAATAAATCAAAGGACGTGATTAAACGACTCCATAAGATGGTTCAAAGGGATGTGTCACCCGATGCTAGCATTTGCACCATAGTCACTGACATGTTTTGCAAAGATGAAAAATATCGAGAATGTCTAAACTTGCTTCCAAGATTTTTAGTCCAAGAGCGTCGAGGTTGATATTGAATATTCTTTTGAAAGCTCACCCAATTTCCATACGTAGACCTTTAATTTAGTTATAATATTAAGACTTTGAAGTTCCACGTTTGATGCAACTCTTTTTTCTTGCACCGTCTCTCAGCGACCATTGGTTAATTGAACATTTATAAATGATGGATATACAAATATCATACTACTTTTTTTATGCATAAAGAAATATTATTAGTTAGTCAGGTGTGTATAATAAATATTTTATTTTTTTATAAAAAAATGAAAACGATTTTGTATACCTATCATACGTCTTAAAATCTTTAAAAGGAGGTAATGTTCATTATTGGTATGATGCCTTCCCTCTTTAGGTTAATAAGAACAAAGGTTACAACTATTTGGACAAGAAAAAGAAGAACACAACTATTCCTATTCTGCCCCTCCTCTAATTAGGTTCATTGCCTTTTAAATCAAGACACTTCAATTACGCCTCATCAATAATTTGTCCAAAAAAGAAGTACTTAGGTAAGTCAATCATTTGTTGTAGTGGGTTTCAGAACAATCAAATTGTTAACATTCGTGGGAAATAAATAGATAGTATTGTAGGAAAAGATGTTTGTTTCTCCAATTCCATACCAAAAAAAAAAAAAAAAAAAAATAATGATTCCATTTTAGCATAAATAGTTGTTATGATTTGAGATGTAATTGCTATTTAAAGTTAATTGTTGATTTCATTTGCTCCTTTTTTTTTTTTCTTTTGTACCAATTTAAAGTTAGATTGATTTGTCGGTAAATGTTGATATTTATATTTTCTTACAATCCATTGGTTTTTGAACGTTTAAAGAGGGTGGATCGATAAATGGGTACAACAACAAACACAAGAGTTCAAACTCTTTTCTTCCAATTTATTGTATTGTGAATTTTATACAGAGATACATTTTTAAGCTATTTTTTAAAATTTTGTGGACTAATAATCTATTTTAAAATTTGAAAACTAAATTCACATGTTAAGTATTTCTTTCAATTAAAAGTGAAAGATATTATATTAAATTTGTTTTTGAACTGACGGTATCAGTTCATGTGATCTGTTATTGCGTTCCACCTTGTACCATTTAACATATAAAATCTTTTTTAATTTACATGTATGGCTTCAGCCTTCAATAGGTCACATAAAGGGATTCTCAAATAAATTATCACTCCACAATTCAAATCCACATTTCCTCGTTCATTAAACATAGCTTCCAAGACCAAGACCAAGACCGTAGCTTCCACTTCTTCTATTCTTGCAATTTCTTCCAAATGCAATCTAGCCTCTCTTCTTCTCTATTCATTCACTCTCCAACCATTCAATCATCAAATCTCCAAATTTCCTCTGCTAATCATTCTAAATTTCTACGTGCATCAGCCGAAAACTTCAATACACCGTTTTCGTTTCAACACCACCGACTTCCCATTTTCCTACACAATTGCAAGACAGGTAACATTACTCCAACTCAAGCATTACGTTTCTTTCACCTTATGCTGCATTCAAATCCTACCCTTCCCATATCTTCTTTCAATGATCAGTTACTTGGCGGACTTACTAAGATTAAGCATTACTTTCTAGTGCTCTCTCTCTTCCATAAAATGCACCTTGCTGGACTTTCGCCTGATTGCTGCACACTCAATATTTTGATTAATTGCCTTTGTAATGTGAACTGAGTTAGCCAAGGTCTTGCAGCCATGGTCGGGATATGAGGAGAGGTTACGTTCCTGATACAGTCACATATAATACCTTGGTTACGTATTAGGTTGTAGTCCTGATGTGTTTACGTATAGGACTTTAATCAAGGGGCTTTGTCGACCGGGAATGTTAACATTGTACTCAAATTGCATCAAGAAATTCTCAATGACACTTGTGGATATGGGATTAATTGTAAGCTTGATGTTATTTCCTATAGTATCATCATAGATGAGCTTTGTAAGATTGGGCGTGAAGACGAGGCAAAAGAAATTTTTTAGAAAATGAATCTCCGAAAATGATTCCTTGTGTCATTTCATTTACCTCTTTGATTCATGGATTTTGCTTGGCTGGAAAGTGGGAGGAGGCGAAACGTTTGATCAATGAAATGGTGGATCAAGGTGTTCAACCAAATGTGATCATATTTAATGCATTGATTGATATGCATTTCAAAGAAGGAAATGTTATCAAGGCTAAGGAGTTGCTTGAGGTCATGATTTAAAGAGGTATGGCTCCAGATTTGTTTACTTATAATTCACAGATGGAGTGGTTTCTTAAGGTTGGTGACTCGTTCGTTACTATGTCAAGTAAAGGATATGAATCTGTATGAATTTGATGTGATTAGTTACACTGTGTTAATCTATGGGTTTTGTAAAACCCTGAAGGTGGAAGAAGCAATGAAGCTTTATAATAAAATGCTTCTAGTTGGACCAAGGCTAGATATGAAAACATATATGGTGCCTTTGTTAAAAGGGCTTTTTTTTGGTGGCAAGGTTGGTGATGAAAAGAAACTTCAATTTGGTGTCATTAAAACTTATGATATCCGATTGATTGTGTGTTGGGAATGCTCTTCTATTTTCCGATGCCATTAAATAATGTCGGAAGTTATCTTTCATTTCCCAACACCCTATATGCAGATGTTGGGAGAAATGCATCTCACGACGCACAAGTGCGTCAGTAGTTGTCTCATCTATCAACGTAAATTGATTAATCGGTAGTAACAAAAAGTTCAAACTCTCGAGGTCCACAAAAGTTGCATTTAACAAAACTATTTTTTTGGGAGATACCTTTTCAAGCCTATTTTTTAAAAACTTATAGACCAAAATAATTTGTTTGAAAATTACATATTCGTCAAAACTAAGACTAAGACTAGCAAAGTAATTTTCTCAATAGATAATGTTAAGTATCGTTTTAAATTTATCATTTTCACCAATGGAATGTAAATAGCGATTGGATTGATGGGATTTGGTATGATACTTATGAGATTACATGTGGTCTATTGTTGTATTCATGCTCGTGGAATGTTACATCCTCCCTTGTTTAATATTGATTTTAGTGAGAAAATGTGTGAAGTATTGTATTAAATTTATTTTCAACAAATAAGGTTAAGCTTTAGATAAGTCATTAAAAAAGAATAAAGGGCAAAATGTGTGTGTGTGTCTCATCCATGGAGAAAATTCGAAATGTGATTACGGAGCTCTAAAGTTCGTCCATTAACGGACACGTAAACAGGACAGCAGTCTTCACGCATGACGCTGCACATCCCTTCATATAATCTCCAATTTTCCATTTATTCACTTCTCTCTTCAACAACAACAAGCACAATGGCTTTCAAAATCAAGATCAACCTCAACCTCCATCTTCTTCTCCTCTTTCTTATCACCGCTGTCTGTCTCGCTCTCGCTTCCAAAGATCCTGAACTGAAGCAGTGTAAGCATCAGTGCAAAGTCCAGCGGCAGTTTGACGAACAGCAGAAACGCGATTGCGAAAGAAGTTGCGATGAGTATTATAAGATGAAGAAGGAAAAAGGAAGGAATTATGAAAGCGAAGAAGAAGAAGAAGAGGAGGAGGAGGTGGAGAATCCGTATGTGTTTGATGATGAACATTTCGTAGGTCAGATTGAAACAGGGGAAGGGAAAATTAAGGTTCTTCAGAAATTCACTCAACGATCCCATCTTCTTCGAGGAATCGAGAATTTTAGAGTTTCGATTGTGGAGGCTAATCCTTCCACTTTCGTTGTTCCTACTCATTTCGATGCTGAAATCATTTTGTTTGTTGCTCAAGGTAATGCCGTTTTCCTTCTCTCTTTTTAACTTCCTCAAAAGTGTCTTTGATGGAATTACTATTGATTTCTATGGAACAATTTTTAAAACAAATAAAAATAAATTAATTAGCAAATAAATATTTTATTTTTTTTCAAGCAAGTAAACATTTGTTTGCTATTTATATTAGTGATTTATTGATATCTTGATGTTTATTTTTTTGGATTTTTTCGGATATGATGAAAATATTTCATGGAAACATGATCGATGTGTTGGTAGAAATTTAATTTTATGGTTGTAGAAATGATTTACTTTTTATATGTCGATAAAACTTACCCTTTTTTTCTTATATTGATAAAAATGCATCCACATATCTAATTCAATAGAATGCTGCCACCTGGCATTTTGAAAAAAATTCAATTAATATTTGTTTTCTAATTACTTTTGCTCCAATATATATATGTATATATATAATTGACCACGTGGTTCAAAATCTTCAAAACATAAAATCTTCACATTACCTTATAAATTAGATATATACTAATATCTAACGTGAAACACTAAAATAGATGATTATTTGAATGTAACATTTAGAAATATTTTATCTACAGTAACATCCGTCTTTCTGTTGGTATCACCAAAGACATATATCCGTAGTATTTAGTATTGAAATCTAGAATATTTTAATCCTTCATAAGATATTTGTGAAAATGACATTTGGAACTTTGTGTTTGGTTATGGTTGGTTGCAGGACGAGGTACAATAACAGTGATTAAGGAAAAGAGAGGAAGCTTTGAATTGAAATGTGGAGATGTGTTCAGAATTCCATCTGGAGCTCCCTTTTATTTCATAAACAAGGACGAACATCGGAAGCTCAAGATTGTCAAGCTTCTCCAATCCACTTCTGTTCCTGGACACTTTCAGGCAAATCCCTCAAACTTCTCCCTGTTTTTCTTTCTAAAGTTGTGATATTACATGTTGCAAAGTCATTTCCAAACTACTTTTTGGGACAAGTCTGGAGTTGGGATGCTTGTGTTTTGGTGTAGAATTATAGGATGAAATCAGTCGATAAATGTGTGATAAAGAAAGAGGGCAAGATGGAGCTATCAGATAAAAGTGAAAAAGTAGAGAATGAGACAAAGATACATTTACTCATTAAACGTTAGAAGTTGGGCGAAACGTCCCTTGGAGTATAAGTGGGTTAGAATGTTTGATGAAAATTGATACTTGAATGAGTGTGATAGTGGCATGGAACTGTTCATGCTCTGCCTCTAGGTCTTAATTTCTATACTACTAACTGTTGTTGTTCTAATTATCATCCAACGTTAGTAACAAATTTAGAGTATAAGAATACTTTCGAAACCGAAATAACATAAGGTCTAGAGTAATAGATTTACTTCACTATGCTTTTCCAAATCGGTCCTTTTATTTTGTTGAATTCATCTGAGAATGAATGTTTCAAACAGACTTTCCAGCCAGCTGGTGGTGAAAACCCAGAATCATTCTACACAGCATTCAGCTGGGACTTGCTTGAAGCAGCCTTCAAGGTTATAAAAAAGTCCTTCCCGAACTGCTTAAACAGTGTGTTTGGTTATGTATATGCTTATTTTTCTTTGTCTTCCTACAAACTTTCTCGCCTGTCAAACAGATTCCAAGAGATAAGTTGGAGAGATTTTTCAAACAACAAAAACCAGGGACCATAATCAAGGCTTCTAGAGAACAGATCCGATCGCTTAGCCGACATGAAGAAATCATCCCCAAGATCTGGCCCTTCTCAGAAGGTGAAACTGAGCGTCCTTTCAATCTGCTCAAGCAACATCCATGCCAGTCAAATAAGTTTGGTCGTCTCTTCGAAGCCTATCCTGATGAATTTAGCCAGCTTCGGGACCTTGGTGTCGCAATCGCCTTTGCCAACATTACCGAAGTATAATTTACTTCTACTTCATGGGTGACCATATGTATGAAACTCATTTGTCAGTTGCTTATTAAATTTTGCTGTGTGTTTCATCTTTGAAGGGTTCAATGGTGGCTCCTCACTATAACTCCAAATCCATGAAGATAGCTGTGGTGCTGGATGGCCAAGGGGGTTTCCAAATGGCATGTCCACATCTTTCATCATCTTCTAGGAGAAGTGGTCGGTGGTCGGAGCGGGAGGAAGAACGGAAAGGGGAGAGGACTTACCAGAAGATTAGAGGGAGGCTGAGCCGTGGGGTGGTGTTCGTGGTTCCGGCAGGTCATCCTTTTTCAGTCTTTGCCTCACCTAATCACAGCCTCCAGATTGTTTGCTTTGAAGTCAATGCCTATGGCAACACCAAGTATTTTCTAGCAGGTATAGAATCAGTCTGATCAACATCTTTTAACAACATCAAGAACATCTCTTAGATGTTCGCAATGTAATAGAGTTCTCGGATCATTAAGTTTGACTTCTGTCCCTACTCAACTGCGGTGCAGTCGAGTTTTCTTTCCCACTTTGCACTCAAGGGCGATCCTTTCAGTTCGAGAAAATTCTTGCACACCTCCGTTTGATTATATTGTAATAGAGTTCTGGTTTTGGTGGTTTTGGGTTGTTTAGTCTTATGTAGTGTAGATAGCCTAGGAAGAAAAAGACCAAGGAAGAGGAAAGCCTATCCAAGAAGAAAGTTAAGGATTACTATACAGAGGAAAGCCTACCATAAACAAGTCCAAGTAGAGTTTTACTGGTTTTATATCATTGGAAGTTTTTGGATCATCACTATTGCTCGATTGGTGGGTCTTGTAGTCAAGTCCTTTTCCTCTCCTTATACTCAAGAGCTATCCCCTTTCTGCTCGAGAAAATCTTTGCTCACCTTTTCGTTTGTAGACACGCGTGTAATAGAGCTTCCCGATCAGTAAGATCGGCTTTTATCCCTTGCTTGACAAGTGAGTCTTGCACTCAAAGTTCTCTATCCTCTTTGATCTTAAAGGGCAATCTTCTTCTGGGTGGGGAAAATCTTTGCACACCTCCGCTACCTTTCGAAGGAGTGCGACAACTAAATTTGAATCCAAATTAATTTAGAGACTAGTAAAAGTGTGGGTGTCTGAGCTCATATCAAGCTCAACTCAATATCTTATATGCTTTCTTTGACGCTAAGTAGTCAAACTCTTTCAAAGTCTTTGCTAAGCTGGTTCTCACCAATTTCGTTCATTTCTAAAATCTTGATTTATCTTCTAACAACAGGAAAAGAGAACATAGTGAACAAGATGGAGAGTATTGCAAGAGAGTTGGGATTCAACACACCAGGAAGAGAAGTTGAAAGAATGTTCAAGCAGCAAGAGGAGGAGTTTTTCTTCCCTGGACCAAACCAACAAGAACATGAATGGGCTGATGCCTGAACTGTGAAGTTGTACTTAAAGAGAACCCACCAAAGACCTAGGGACATAGAAATGTAAAAAAAAAAGTAATGTAAAAACACTTAATCTAGTTATAGCCTTAGGCTGCAGCTACTCCTCTTGTACAGGCCTTTTGCACAAATAAAGTGAGCTTCTTTCTGCTATTGTTCATGGTTTTTGAGAAGTTGTCATTTGAATATTAATAAGCAAAAAATGGAGGAGACGACAGAAACAAAAGAAAAAAACACATCCAGAGTTTCAATATGTTTAGTTCATTTCTATTACGAGATTGATTGAAACACAGAGAGAGTTATATATTAGATGCTATTTGGGTTCATTGTTTTGAAGTTCATTGTTTGAGGAAATCAAATTCATTTTAGTTTTTAACTCAACTTGAAAAGTTCGGGGCTTATTGTAATATCAATTTTATTTTATCTTCGTACTTCTTAATTCAATTTTCTTTTCGTCGTTATTACATTTCAAATTCTCATTTTTTGTTTAACTTTCGATTCCTCGTTTCTTTTAACACTTAAGGTTTTTGGTAGTTTTGATTATATCCAATCTTTCAAATTCCTTAATTTGATTGATTAGTTTTTTTTTTACCGTTATAAATAAGTTTCAACCATTATTGGACCGTTTCGACCGTTATGACGATTAGAATCGTTCTCATTTCAATGTGTTATGTTTTGTTCCACTATATATAGTATATACTTTCTTTTCATTTCAATATATCGTAACGAAAAACAAATTTCTTTAATTTCATTTTTTACCTATTTTTACCTTGTGTTATCTCCTTTCCTTTTTGTTTTGTTGTAATGTTGTTTTTCGAGGAACTAAGTATCTAGCAAGTGTTGATATATCGATTGGTTCTAATGCAATACCTATCGACAAACTAGAGGTTGTTTTATCTATGGTACTTCACATTTTTTTGTACATTCGAACAGAACTGCAAAACGTCTCAAAGAAAGCGAAATATGTGATTTGGCCATTTTGTTAACATACTTCTGTTTTGTAGGTTTTTCTACTACAACGTTTAGTTCCACCAAAGTGCAACAACTTTTCTTATATAATATTCACAGTGTGTTTGTTTCAATTTTATTTGGAGCAAATATAATTGCCATATAGCCATTTATAGTCATTGTTTTCTTTCTTTTTCTTATACAATATCCAAATCCTACAACTACAACGATGGTAGTGGTTACAAACGGTAACTGTCTATCAATGTCATTGAATACTCAAGTTTTATCAATATGATATATAATTTATTTAATTTCTATAATGAGAAGCCTCAAACCACAAAATGGTTTATCAATACATTAAACTGTCTAAGTGAACGGTTATAATGCTAGTCATTGTAATTCCATGATAAAGAGCGAAGAATATTGACATGCTTATCTTCTCAACACACATGTATTATATATGAGTGTATATCAAAATTTATTTATTTGTCTTGACATGAGCAACGTAAATGTTGTTATTTCTATGGATGATAAATGATTTATTAATTTCATTTACTAATGAGTTTTTTAAAATTAGATTTATAAATACTACTTTATATAAATATATAGTCTTTTCTTTTTCAAATGTATGGAAGATGTGTGCATACATATAAATGAAAGAAAAATAGAAGTTAATATTGTAATAAATGTATAAAACACAAATTAGATAAGACAATATTTTCTTTAGTAAATATACAAATAATAAAAAAAATAAGTTAACTAAAGGGCTATGAAATTAGTAGATATAATAATAATGATTTATGAAGGGTGGTTTTCAAACTAGACACTAGAAACATAGGTTGAGCATATGCATTATACCATAAAAGTGAGCAATATGGTATTATAATTTCGTGGAAAAGGAAGTTTAAAGCAATTAACGAAAAGCTTCAATGTTGTCGAGAGAAACTAACATACAATTATGAATTTCAAAGTTATCTGATTTCTTTCGTATATTCAGTTCAATCTCTTTAAAAGAACAAAAAAGAGTTAAATGTCATCTAACAAAGGACTTTGTTGTTTGAAACAATCATAGACCATCAAATGGCTAGGTTGTTTCAACTCATAAAAGATAAGTCTTTGTCACTTCCGTAGATTTAATGTAGGCTAATATAAACTTAGTTTGACATAGCCATCCTCTCTAAAGGTCAAAGATTTGTCCCCCTACTTTATTGATTTATTAAGAAAAATGACCACTTGCATAAATGACATCGAAAACAAAAGTAATAAAATATATAGAACAAGTACAAAAACAATCGAATATATGTCCCAAAAATTGGTAAAAGATTAAAAAATTCATGCGCAACCACCATTTTAGGCACTTCTACCCCAATTTCTCAAATTAAAAGTTATCGCCAATAATAGCTATCACTGATGCTATCAGTTTTATTTGTCACTATTACAAGTGTTTCTTTCCTGTTTTCTTAAATTGAAAATTATGATTGATAGCTGCTATAATTGATATCAACTATCAGTGATAGCTTCTATCGATGATAGTTACTAAATGACAAACTTGACATTTAAAAACATTTTATCAATCAACATTCACTATTTTTGCAAATGTTTTATTATTGTCTTAGATTATTATATATTTAAGAAAAATACGTAATATTAATATCTCAGTTAGATTTGGTCGGTTCCTTCAAACGTCGATCAATTTTTAATTGACTTTGTACAAACCAATATTTTGTGAAAAGCACCCTCCGACCTTTGGTTCAATCAGTTTCGATTGTTCAATTTTTCGACTAACTCTTAGTCATTCCTAAAAACAAATTGATTTAGCAAAAGAAAAAACATAGTGACTTGAGTAACCAAATTAAGCTCGTATTAGAGTGATGCGTGTGTATAAAAGGTATAGACTTGACATTTTTAAAAATAGTAAAATAAATTAAAATATTTATGAACTATAATAAAATTTTAGATTCTATCAAAGGATAGAAATCGACGAACTAATTGGAGCGTATGTATGTTTATTATTATTGATAATATCTAAAATGGTGGTATATTGCATCAAATCTACTATTTCGCCAAAATCATATATTTGGAGTAAAAATGGAATGACCTCAAATTTGGAGGGAGAAAAGGAGAGAGAGAGAGAGAGTAATTTCTTGTAAAACAAAAATTCCCCCAAAATGACACAAGGGTTGTTTGTCTTCTTCTTCTTCGAGGCTTCACCAGAAAGGTTGAATCGGCAGCACGTCAAAGGCCCAATTTTTTCTTCTGTAATTATGGTTTCGGCCCACCCTCAATTTTCTTCCATGGTGACCGCTTCTCTTTGAACCTTCCGTCACTCTTGAGCTCCACAACATAATGGTGTTTGGTTAAATGCTTCTTCTTCTTCTTTCTCTACAAAGGTTGATTCTCTGTGGACTTACCAAAAGGTGCTTTTGCAATTGCTCCTTTATTTTATTTTCTTTGCCTTCTCTCTTCTGGGTTTTCATCTGTTTGGTTTTTGGAGACCGTTTGCTGTATTGTCTACTTGATTGATGGTTAGTGAAAAAATGAACCCTACAAACTTTAAGAGTTTAAACAAATTAAACAGGGATTTGACATTGAAGGAAAGTGGGTAGAAAGCGTATTTTGACAATACCATAATTTTTAATAAAATAAGAATTAAAAGTACGTAATTTGTATTAGCAACATAGCATTCTCATTTGCAAATTGTAATAAAACGGTCTCTTCTTCTACTGTACTGTCACTGTCAAGGGTCGATCACTGAATAACTTAGCTCTTGCATGCGCAGTTGGGAAGATTTGTTGCCAGTTTCTGTGAACATATCCGTTACAAAGTATAAAGACTTTTTGGTGCATTTGAACTTTGGATCATGCGTTTTCTCCGTGGTTGTAACTGTAAGATGCTACATTTGATCATGAAGTCAAGTTTCAGGCCTGCTGTGTATTCACCTTCTGCTTTGTATTGCTTAGTTCATGGTGCTAATCACAGCATCTTTGGGGTCTGTAAATGCACGCTTAATTCCAACTGTCAGTCTTTCAGAGCATTTGTTTCCTCAACATCAAGCTCAAATGTAGAACCCATTGTGCTGGGACTCAAAAATAAATGCATCATTGACATCAAGTTATTATCTACACTGTCTGAAAGGATTTTGGTTCAGGCTCGGGATCCTGCAAAACTAAGTATGGATATACAAACTGCCATTGAAGAGCAAAGATTGAATGATACGTGGAAGTTGTACCAACAGCATATGCAGATGGAAGGATTTCCTAGAAAATCTGTTGTTAATAAACTGCTAACATGTTTTGCGGAAACTCTGGAAATTCAGTGGCTTGAGAAGGCCTATGATTTGGTGGAACAGGCATTTGCAGAAGGGAAGCAGAACTTGCTAGAGAAGGACCCTCTAATCTATTTGTCTTATAGTCTTGCAAAATTGGGACTACCAATTCCCGCATCAACGATTCTAAGAAATTTGATAAAAATGGAACACTTACTCCCTGTAGCTGCTTGGTCTGCAATTTTGGCTCACATGTCACAAACTGGTCCTGGGGCTTTTCTTGCTGCTGAATTGATTCTTGAAATAGGCTACTTGTTTCAAGATGGCAGGGTGGATCCACGTAAAAAATGTAATGCCCCTTTGATTGCTATGAAGCCTAATTCTACTGCTTTTAACATTGCTTTGTCGGGTTGTGTCTTGTTTGGGACAACTAGAAAGGCAGAAGAACTCCTTGATATGATGCCTCGAATTGGTGTCAAAGTAGATACCAACTTATTGATGGTAATGGTTCATATATACGAAAGAAATGGGCGGAGAGAAGAATTAAAGAAGTTACAGAGACACATAGATGAAGCCCATAACCTAAGTGATGTTCAATTTCGGCAGTTTTATAGTTGCTTACTAACATGTCACCTGAAATTTGGAGATCTTGAATCTGCATCTAATATGGTCTTGGGCATGCTGAGGAAAGCAAAAATAGCAAAAAATTCAGTGGCTACAGCTACCTTGGCATGTAATACTGCAGAAAATCACATAAAACCATCATCTGGAAAAGATTCTGAGAAAAACTTTATTTGCCAAAATGATGGATTGAAAGATAAGATATCAAATGGTAAGTCCATTTTCTTTGACGATTTTGTTCTGGATAAAAATTTTCTGAAACTTGATATTGAAGCCAAGGAAATTCTTCGAACCTTGCTTACGAAACTGCAATTGCAAGTTGAATTGGTTACAACTGAACGTGGTATTCTCCAGCCAACTGAAGCTATTCTTGTAAAACTAGTTAGGGCTTTTCTGGAAGCTGGCAAGACCAAAGATTTAGCTCAGTTTCTTATCAAGGCAGAAAGGGAAGAGTCACCAGTATCTAACGATGATTCAGTGCTGGTTCATGTCATTAATGCATGCATTTCACTTGGGTGGTTAGATCAAGCGCACGACCTTCTTGATGAGATGCACCTGGCTGGTGTTAGGACTGGTTCTTCAGTATATGGTTCTCTGTTAAAAGCGTATTGTAAAGCCAATCGAACTAGAGAGGTTGCATCTCTCTTGCGAGATGCTCGGAAGGCAGGAATACAGCTTGATTCAAGCTGTTATGATGCATTGATCAATTCTAGAGTGCTCCAGAATGACAACAAGGGGGCACTCAAATTTTTTCAAGAGATGAAAGAAGCTAAGATACCGAGATCTGGACATCAAGAATTTAGAAGATTGGTTGAGAAGAGTGCAGAGAATGATGAAGCTGGATTGATGGCAAAACTCTTACAAGAGATAAAAGATGGGCAAAGAGTGGATTATGGACTTCATGATTGGAACAACGTTATACATTTCTTCTGTAAGAAGAGACTGATGCAAGATGCTGAGAAGGCCCTGAAGAAAATGAGAAGCCTTGGACATTGTCCGAATGCTCAGACCTTCCACTCTATGGTAACTGGATATGCTGCCATCGGTGGGAAATATGTGGAAGTAACAGAACTGTGGGGGGAAATGAAAAGTATTGCATCAGCTTCATTCTTGAAGTTTGATCAAGAACTTCTTGATTCTGTGCTGTATACATTTGTGAGGGGTGGGTTTTTTGCTCGAGCAAATGAAGTTGTGGAGGTGATGGAGAAAGATAAAATGTTCATTGACAAGTACAAATATAGGACCTTGTTCTTGAAGTACCATAGAACACTTTACAAGGGCAAGGCTCCCAAGTTCCAAACAGAAGCCCAACTAAGGAAGAGAGAAACAACCTTGGCTTTTAAGAAGTGGGTTGGTTTGGATTGATTTTCTTAAAATATCCAGGTCTTCTTTCAAATGCCCTCACATCATCTGGACCCTCGAGCTTTTGAGTCCAATAAGGATGTAGTCAACAATCTCTTTTTGATGACATTCAACTCTACAACATTATTGGATTGATATTCTCAGCTATCTTGATTTACCCATCAGCTATCATGATTTTCCCATCTCCAAGAAGCTCAATCCATTAATGAAAAAGTTCTGAAGACATCAGATATGGAGGTGGTAGGGCAAGATTGAACTTGGCAGGAATTCTGATTTTGTTGCTTCTGGAGACCAAGCAGGCACTGCAAGGAACTTTCTCAATGAATGGTACTTTCGGAAGAAAAAAGATTGTTTAAAAAGCAATCGCTTTCTTGTATTGATGAAGGTTTGTGTTTCTAGTTCTTCCCATTTTGTCCATCATTGATTAATCTCTGTGACCAACCTGAACCTGCTAATTGTGGTGAATGAGCTTAGAGTGTCTAAGGAAAAAATTGATCAGTTCTATTATGAAGTCAAAATTTTAATTCAAGTTCAATTTGAGGTTGGTAGAACTAACTAGGCTTCTGATGTAACACTAGCACTCAAGAATACTGAAAATTTCTTTATCTTTTATTATTTCTGTAAAGTAAAACTAACTTAACAACCTAATAACCAACTAACGGTTGGTTGAAAATCAAGAACTTAAGCAAAGATTAAACTAACTAATTTATAGCTAACAGTTAGTTATAACTTACTACATCAACTCCACCTAATCAACATAAACAAACTTGACCTTGAGTTTGATTAGGAAAGTTGAAACTGATCTGGGTGTGGTAGGGATAGATGTTAGCAACGTTGAAGGTGGAACTAATCTTCATGGTTGGAGGGAGATCTATCTGGTTGGCATTCTGTCCCAACTTGGCTAAAATAGGAAAAGGGCCAAGTTAGTTTTGAATCTCGTCTAGAAGGCAGGCGTTGCTTCTTTAGATGGATCATTTTTTTTGAAAAGGAGACAAGCTTCTTTATTATTAATAAACTCAATGTACAAGAGAGCTATACAATGAGAATAATTGAGAAGCCAAAAAATGGGGGAGAGAGAGAGAAATAGGATCAGTAGGTGCACCCGGACATCTCAACTAGGTCGACACCCCCATAGTACCCTCATCATATCCAAAATACAAAAAAAAAGACCAAAGTATAAGAACAATACTAAGGTCATGAAAAGACCAAAGTAACAACCAAAATAACAACAAAAGCTACCTACGGTAGACAAAAGCAAGACTGAAAAGTAAAAACATAACGGCAAAAATACATATAAAACCCATCCAAACTACAAAAGCACTAATTTTGACCTGGCAATCGGGGGAAAATACATTGAATCTCATCAGATGAAGGCGGTCTAATTGAGGCAGATGTCTTGAATGGAGTAATCTTTGAATTCTCCATTTTGAAGAACACCAAGCTGCTGTGTTTCTTTTAGAAATCTCTACGATGTCAACCCAATCCCTTTTTTTATCATGGAAGATGCATTGGTTACATTCAAAGCAAATCTCAGCTAGAAGCGCTTTTATCAAATTAACCCAAATTAGAAAAGGTTTTTTTTTTATAAATAAGGCCCCTTCAGTAATTGGCGCACATTGGCGCTAAACGAACCATCAAAGACCCAAACTGATTTGAGCATAGAAAATATGCTAAACCAACAATTAGATGAGAAGGGACAAAAAAATGAATAAGTGAATTAATAGCTCACTGTTTTCCAAGCAAAGGGGGCACACTGTAGGCAGCAAACACGTATTGGGAAGCTTCCTTTGCATAGTCTCGGAACAGTTTAGAGAACCCACTGCCATAATCCAAACCAAGAAATTTATTCTCCTTGGACTCCAAAGTGTTTTAAAGTAATCCTTTTCCAAAGGTGAAGAGGGAGAAAGGTGCTTTGAAAGGGACTTAACTGAAAAATGGCCTGAGGATTCTAATGACCAAACTCTCCTATCATCCAAATCCGTTAGATCTTTATGAGATATGAGTGTTAAAAGATATTGGAAATCTTGAATTTCTTCATCTTTTAGCAATCTTATTTCCCAGTGGGCAGCAACTGAATCATTGGGCTGCTGAGCTAATCTGAAAATATTTGGAAACTGAAATTTAAGAGGGAGATCACCTATCCATGAATCTGTCCAGAAAGCTACTCTCCTTCCGTTCCCTGTTTTGAAAGTTGCCAACTCAACCACCTTTTCCCATTCATGATTTGTTTAGAGTTTGCCAATCAAATTTTTTACAGCCATGTATACTTTTAATTACTTGACGCCACAATGCAGAGTCTTCTTTCAAAAACCTCCAACCCCATTTAGCAAGGAGGGCCTTGTTTTTATTTTTTAAACCGCCCAAACCAAGCGCCCCCCCCCCCCCCCCCCCCCCCCCCCCAAAAAAAAAAAAAAGATTTTTAAAATAATTTCGGAAGTGGTTGGCCTACTGTGTACATACGCTTTAAGTTTGTAGGAAGCATTGGAAGCTTCTAAGTGTTAGCAAACTTCTTCATGAATTCTTTTGATTCGGTTGGCCATGAGAGTTGCTTCAGCACTAAGATCAACGGGAACAAGCAAGTGTGCAAGGTCAAGAGTAAGGTGGGGTACTTGAGTGTAGACAATTTCAAAAGGGGATTTGCCTGTGGATCAGTTGGTCATGTTATTGAAGGTAAATTCTGCTTGAGCGAGGTTGAGATCCCATTGGTGGGGTTTGTTACCACATAGGCAGCAAAGGAGGTTGCCAAGTGTTCGGTTGGTCTCTTCTGTTTGGCCGTCCGTTTGGGGATGGCTAGTAGAGTTAAATAGTAGGGTTGTGCTGAATTGTTTCCATAGGGAGTGCCAAAAATAACTCATAAATTTGACATCCCGATCCGAGACAATACTCTTAGGTATGCCATGTAATTGAACAATTTCCCTAGAGAAAAGATTAGCAGCATTCAAAGCATCATTGGTCTTTTTACAAGCTAAAAAGGGCGCCATTTTGCTAAATCGGTCAACAACTATCGAAATAGAATCATAACCACATTGGGTTCTAGGTAAGCCAAGAACAAGTCCAGAGAAAGGTCATCCTATCCCAGATATTAGTGGAGATAGGGAGTGGACAATAAAGGCCTTGGTTTGAACTAGATCCTTTAGAGTTTTGGCATATGAAACATCTTTTAACAAAATTAGCAATATCTTTCTTTAGCTGTGGCCAAAGGAATTTTTGAGTGAGTAGGGTGAAAGTTTTGTCTCTTCAAAAGTGGCCAGACAAACCACTACCATGAGCTTCCTTCAGGAGGGATTATTGAAGGGAAGTGTGTGGATGCATAAGGAGTTATTTTTGAAAAGGTAACCATAAAAAATATGAAAATCATTAGCCGGGAGATGGTTGGTACATTTAGACCAAATATCTTTGAATTCAATATCAGTTGGATATAAATCTTTAATATGAGAAGAAGCAATTATTTCACCTTTAAGTAGTGTTAGAAGAGTACCTTTTCGGCTTAGAGCATCTGCCACTTTATTACAATACCTGGGGTGTGTTTGATGACGAAATCAAAACGTTGTAGGAATTGAAGCCATTGAGCATGCATACGACTAATGAACTTTTGAGATTGGAGAAACATTAGAGAAAAGTGATTAGTAAGTATAAATTCTTCGCTAAGGAGATAGTGTTCCCATTGTTTTAAAGCACGAACTAGGGAATACAATCCTTGTTCGTAACTGTACAATTTCTGCCTAGATGGACTTAGTTTTTCACTGAAGTATTCAATAGGATGTTTATCTTGGCTGAAGACAGCCCCAATACCAATTCCTGAGACATCTACAGTGGCTTTGAAGGGTTGTTGGAAATCTAGAAATCCTAAAATAGGGGTAGAACTTAAAACTGTTTTTTGATTGGTTAAAACTTGTGGTTTGAGCATCTCCCCAAGAAAAGGTTGTTTAGATTTTAGACAAGATGTTAGAGGGGCAGCAATGGTGCTAAAATCATTAATAAATTGTCTATAAAAGGAAGCTAAACCTAAGAAACTTTGGATTTCCTTTAGAGATTTAGGTTGTGGCCAGTCAACTATGGCTTTTATTTTGTGATGATCTAAACTAATGCCTTTAGAGCTTATAATGAAACCTAGGAAGTATAATTGGTGTTGGAAAAAGGAGCATTTTCTTTATGTTGATATACAACGTGTTTTCCTGTAAAGTGGTAAATATAGTAATCAAATGTTCAACATGAGATTCATGGTTTTGACTATAGACAAGAATATCGTTGTAGTAAACAACAAATTTATTAAGAAAAGGTAATAATATTTTATTCATGAGGCGCATGAAGGTACTAGGGGCGTTGGATAAACCAAATGGCATGACTAACCATTCGAAAAGCCCTATTCGTTTCGAAGGTTGTTTTCCATTCGTCCTCGGACCGGATTCAAATTTGGTGATAGCCACCTCTAAGATCTATTTTGGAAAATATTGAGGCTCTCCCTAATTGGTCTAGAAGGTCCGATAGTCTAGGAATTGGGAAGTGGTATTTAATGGTAATTTTATTAATGGGTCGACTGTCCACACAAAGTTTCCAAGAACCATCTTTTTCGGGTGCAAGTAAAGCTAAAATTGCCCAGGATTCGGACCAGGATCTCTGATATTCCCCTGCAACCTGCAACATCATTCTTACTGTCTTAAAGGCTTATTAGTATGAAAGTCATCCCCACAAACCAACACGAAGTCCTTTCAGCATGTTTTGTCCTCACTTACATGCATCCTAGGAAAATCCCTAAAAGGTCACCCAACATAGAATTGCTCGAAGCTAAGTACGCTTAACTTTGGAGTTCCTATGATTGAGCCACCGAAAAGGAAGGTGCACCTTGTTGTATTAACTTTTTAATTCTTTTAAGTCTTTCTTAACATCCTCAGGATCTCTCTCATTCAGATGTGATACCGGTTCATTCATATCTCCCTCCTAATCTTGGGGATTACATGCCCACCAACTTCCGCTTGGTTCGTCCCCGAACCACATCTTACTAGGCTCGCTTTGATACCATCTGTAACGCCCCAAGACCAGGATTCTGACCATGATTTGGAATTCGGATCCCCCGACTCTCCTTTAGGGTGATTCCTTCAGGTTCACCGAGAGCCCAGATATGTCCCTATGGGATCACTGGATAGCGTGCATTCGGGATTACACCAGTTATGTGGTACTTTCTTATAGGACTCTAACGAGAAGTTAGCAGATACCTAGTGGGTCCCTTGCTGAGTATAAATTTATACTCATTATTTTCTATGTTTAATTTTTCAGGCAAAGGTAGAGGTAAAATCAAGCTGGCGAATGACAAGAAGTGACTTAGTTCGCCATAGGGAACAATTTAAGTTTTCTTCCGCATTTTTTTTGTTTCAGTACATAAGTTTCAGCATTTTATTTTCGCAACTCATCCATTTTATTTTCGTAACTCATGAGTACTTTTAAATATTTTCTTTTATTTTGAATAGGGCCCGAACTAGTATTTTATCTAATATTTTATTTATTATTTTCTTTTCATACGTTACTTATATTTTATGAACAAATAATTGAAGTGTTTTTTTTAAAACTTAGTATTTTCTTTTATTTTAAACAGAAAAGTTTTATTTGTTTTACTGGTAATAACTTTAGCTCAGTATAAAGAGTAGGGTCGTTACATTTGTCTAAAAGGTTTTGGATTTCATTGTGGAGAGCTTTGCGTTCATTGGGGCTCATTCCATAGTGGGGTAGGTTTGGTAAAGTACTACCTGGGATAAGGTCAATTTGATGTTGGATGTTTCGAAGTGGAGGTAAGGCAGTAGGTTCATCTAAAAGGGAACTTGAGGGTGTAGATCTTGATTGAGATGTGAGGGGGAAAATTTTTCTTTGGTAACAAAGGTTACAGTGTAACTTTTGCGGAGTAATGGAAGAACCGAGGGGAAGAAGAACTTTTTTGCCCATCCAAGCAAATTCATAAGTATTGTTGTGGCCATTATGCATAACATTGTTGTCATATTGCCAAGGGCGGCTGAGAAGTAAGTGATAAACATCCATTTCTAGCATATCACAAACAAGCTGAACCTGATAGAGGTTACCAATGGAGAGAGAGTGCAAATTTGTTTAACAGTAGTCTCTCCTTTCTTTGTTATCCAATTGACTTTATAAGGGTTGGGGTGTGGGTCGGCTATGAGTTTGAGGGCATTTACCAATTTCTTGGAAACAATATTTTCTGTGCTGCCACATGACAAACTTTCCCATTGATTGTGCACCGAGTGTGGAAAAGGGAATGTTTTTGAGAATGATTTTCAGTTTTTGGAGTGATAAGGACACGTTGAAGCACACAAGAAAGCTGGTCACCACCATCTGGTTCCAAAAATTCAGGTTCATCTTGATAAGTGTTGTCTTCAGATTCGTCCTCAATGTTGGTTTCTTGAAGAGCAGTGGTTTTGCTTTAAGGGCATTCGTTGGAAAGGTGTCCTTGCTGTCCACAATGGTAGCATTTGCCAATTGTAGTCCTTTGATACCGGTTAGTAGTTCTCTTGATTGGGGCTGTATCATGGGTTTTAAGAATGATAGATTTTTTGGTACCATGGACTGTCTTTGATTGATGAAGGTTAGGGGTAGTTTGATGGGCATGCAAGGGGGTATCTCTAAGATTCTTTCGAAAAGGTTGTGTTTGGCGATTCCAAGGCTGTCTTCTTTGATAGGTTTTGACATTTTTTTGTGGCAGCAGCTTCTTCTATTGTAGTTGCTTAGGAGATTCCATCAAAAAGGTAGGCTACAGGGTGTAACTTGACCACTTCTTTAATCTCATCTCGTAAGGCCTAGCACAAATCTTGAAACTAGTTGTTGTTCGGATTTTGGTAGGTTGTTTTGGGCCCCTAAATGATGGAATTCTTCTGTATAATCGAAGATGGAACGATCCCCTTGTTTACAAAGTTGGTATTGATTATAGAACCGTTGTTGATAATTGATCGGAAGGAACCGTTTCTTCATTAATTTCAGAAGTTTTGGCTAAAATCGTATGGGAGTCTTGTCATAGTATTGACGATTGATCTCTAATTGGTCCCACCAAACTGAAACACTTCTCTGAAATTTGAAGGCCACTAACTTGACCTTCTTATCATCTGAAATATTGGCATATTAAAAAAAAAAATCTATCTTTGAAGCCCAATCCAGGAATTCTTCATTATCCATCCAGTCATCAAAGTTGGGTAAGTTAATCTTCATTTTATATTCAGTGATTTCATGACGAGGATTGTGTCTTCTTGGATTAAACCCCTACGACCTTGGGTAGGATGGTAATAGTTGTCACCCTCACTTGAAGAGTCGGACTCCAGGCATTGAAACCCCTCCCGGGTGGTGATCTTGAGGTTGGAATCTTGCTTGATATAAGTTTCTTGGATTGTGTTATTTTTCATTTGGAATTCTTGATAAGGATCTTCTACATTCATGTGTTTTCCTAAGTTTATATTCAGTGATTTCAATGCCTGGAGTCCGACTCTTCATTTTATATTCAGTGATTTCATGACGAGGATTGTGTCTTCTTGGATTAAACCCCTACGACCTTGGGTAGGATGGTAATAGTTGTCACCCTCACTTGAAGAGTCGGACTCCAGGCATTGAAACCCCTCCCGGGTGGTGATCTTGAGGTTGGAATCTTGCTTGATATAAGTTTCTTGGATTGTGTTATTTTTCATTTGGAATTCTTGATAAGGATCTTCTACATTCATGTGTTTTCCTAAGTTTCTTGCGAGGGTTCTGCCTTCATTTAGAGGAAAATTGATGTTAGTAGCCATGTCATCGCCTGAATCTGCCTGTCTTGGATTTGTTTTCTTTTAATGGGAGCTATTTTGGCAGGTTCTTTGTGGGTTTTAGAAGTTATGGTTAGGTTCTGTAAAATCTCTCCTACCATTGAATGGATTTCTCCTAATTCTCCTTGAATTTGACCTACAGATTTTCTACACTGGTCAGTCTAATTTCCATAGCTTTTGATGAAGAGGAAGCTACTGCATCCATGAAAAAAATTGATCTGAGAAAGAATATGCGCCGGATTGTCGCTCTGATACCAATGTAAAACTAGCACTAAATAATGTTGAAAATTTCTTTTATCTTTTATTATTTCTGTAAAGAAGGTCTTAGAGACCTATTTATACATGAGGGAAGTTGGTTATAACAAACCAACAGAAAGTTAAATCAACTTAACAACCTAATAACTAACTAAAGGTTGGTTGGAAATCAAGAGCTTAAGCAAAGATTTAACTAACTAATTGATAACTAACTATTAGTTATAACTTCCTACATCAGCTTCCATGTTTTGATTTTGTTTTCTAAACAAGAGATTGCTTACGTTTTATGGTGGAGTTAAATACATGTACTTCTCTTTCCCTTTTACGTTTTGTGATTGTGATTCTAATTAGAGTTAATTTCATCAGAAGTTGCTTTTTATCATATTACTGTCCATGAGTTTCTGCATGTGGTGATCATATATCGGTGTGGCTTTTGTTACCAAGTTTCTTCTTGATGTAAAAGTGGTAAACTGTACCTTGGTGGCAAAATGCAGTATTTGAACTTTGGAGGAACACTTTTGTGCTCCACGATAAGAAGATAGCAAGATAGTCGATCAAGAAGTGGATACTCCTCCATTCAGCTTTGTTAATGTAGTCTATCCAATCTATGAGCGTTGTTCAATTTATTCCACTTCCTGAATGGTCCTGGGGTTTCTCCACGGTGATTAACAAGGTACTGGTTAGTAGTTTCTCGGTCATTTACTGCAAACTGTAAAGTGTGCCAGCTACTTAGCCTGAGACTAGGATCGGCATTTGAGACTGTCTTGCAGTGATCGGACTAATTATCTGCTTTTAGATTCTTATGTTGCACAAGATTGTTTTAGAATCGTCAAATTGCCATGTGGCCTTGTGGGATTAATTTGTTAAAAGTGTGATGTGATCAAATAAATTGTAATAGTTAGGATTATTGTCTACATGAATATGATTATTCCAAAAACAGTGGAAACGTTTTTTTTTTTATAAAATAACATTTGTAATAGTTCAGATTATTGTCCACATTGATATGAGTATTCCCAAAATTGTGATGCCATATTTTTAGCAAGCTTGATTTTTTGTATGACCTTATATTCTGCCGTTTTTCTCTTGTTGAAAGTTGGACTATAAAAAAAAAATTGAGTGATGGAAGACAATTAAAGCCACCACGTTTTTCTTGGTATTAGTTGGACAATCTCTGATGGTCATGATACATCTTTTGAAATTTTACTTAGTTTGATGTCCTGAATAATAGAGATTTTTTCTTGAACCTTTTAGGTTCTCTTAGGGTTCTCTCTAGAAGACTATGTTATCTAGGATCGTGGTTTGATGCTCTTTGGTGCGAAACTTTTGTCCTTTGATCATTGATCCTTTTAGGGCTTTCAGCCTCTATACTTCATTTTCCTCATGGGAAGCTTCATTGTGATTCTTCCATGATGGTTGGGAGACTTTATCTTCCTTTTATAATTTTGTCCATCAATTGTAAGACTTGTTATCATTTGGAAAAGCTTCTCATTTGTAAGAAACCTCTAAATTGTAAGACTTCTAGTTACTATCATTTGGAAAAGCTTCTCACCTCCCCCACATGGTCACCTAGTGCGAATCCTAGACCTATACAAATCTTGCGGTATTCTTCTTAACCCGTACAACTCTTCCCTTGAAACTGTTTCAAAGAGTTAAACTGTGGAAAACACTTTATTAGTGGCCTTGTCCAACTTTAGGTCTCTATTTTTACTTGGATGTAGGAGTGAATCCAACTTAGGTCTCTTTGTTTGATGATGTGGTTCTAGGAGTGAATCTTGCCTGGACACTCACCTTAATAGAGCCAATCTTGCTCAACCTTTCACATATAGAGTCAATTGACTTGAGCTAAGTCACTCTATTACACATACAAGTTTCAACTCTTTTGTCATTACATTCCCTAATTCATTTTGTAGCCCTGATTGGAGGATTGGGGTTTCTTTAGAGAATTGTTTTATGGAGTTCCTTACCTTTGATGATTGGTTCCATCAAACACAATTTGGAACCAGGTAGGAACAATTCTCAAGTTTTCACGAATGGCCCAATTTTTCTTAGCTTTAAGTTAACATTAGGTGGACCTTCCCTGTAGAAACTGCCAAGTGACCACCTTTCAAGAAAGTGTTTGAGCAGTTATAACGACAACTGAGAAACTGGAGGACACGTTCAAAAGAGAATAACGGATAACGGAGCAAGGGAAATTAGACATGACTACCAAAGATTAATGTTATCCCACCACTAGATCCATGCAGTAGTAACAAATGGCCATGAGTTAGCTTTTTGAAAACAAAGTCATGGTCCCTGTGAGCTTGATCAGATGACCTAACCCATGGTTCTCGACTACGAGTCATTGTCATTGAAAAATAAAAAAAAAGGCATAACGTCTCAAAAGTGATCTTTTTAGATATTGGTTGTGTAGAGGCCTAACGATATATATTGAAATTCTTTTTTACAATGTGAATATCTACTCCTTTTATTTCCACTTTGGTTTTGCTTTTTAAGATGATGCTTACATGCCAAGTAGTAAATGTAAAGATTCTACTTCAGTGGTGCCAATTTTTCTGGATAGACAGACACTATTCTCCTTTTATTCAGGTAGTGTCTAGGATGAGCTATCGAGGTGAGAATGGTGGTATTGTGATACCTTGCGCTGTCTAATGCTAATGTCCAGTTGAAAATGGTTTTGAGTTTAAGTTGGTTGAATGGGCTCTCAAAGCTTCCCTGAAATGAACAGATTATGACCTGGGAGATTTCCATTGCCGAGTAACTTAGGTGAAGAGACTTTTCCCACAGTTTGATGTGATGTAAAATAAGGGCCCAAGTTAAGGTATCAAGCTTGCACTTGAATATGATCAACCTTAAAAAGCACTAGTTTCTATGAAATGAAAATTGAAAACCATTCATATACAACTAAAATTGACGTACTAATAAAATATATTAACTTGAAGACTTATTGGCAGTAGGGAAGTAGAAGTAGAATTCTTTAGTCTCAGTCAGATTCATTCCTTTCTCGAAAATCTAAAAAACACTTTCAGAGGTGAAGAAAAAAGAGAAAAACAACAAAAGGGAGTGTGACATACAGCTTTGGAATCTTAAGGTTGCCTTGTCCTGGACACCAAACTCCATCCCAAGAAATGAGAAGAAAAGAAAAGAAAAGAAAAAGAAAAAGAAAAAGATAAAACATTTGTAAATGAAATGACGAGTGGATCGGACTGAATCACTGAACCAAATCAAGGACTTACCTCGTTAGGCTCTCTTTTACTCCATGCTTAAGCTGGCAAACAAAGACATACAAACAAATCTCTTTGATTTTTTTGCAGTGTTTGCGGTGAGAGTGAGGTCATTTACCCACACAACCAATTACCTTTTCTTTTTCTTTTATTATTTCTCTTTTTAGTACTTATTACCAAAATATTAACTTTTCTTTTAATAATGTTTTTTTAAAAATATTGTCAAAATTGGTGATAAAAATAGGACAGTAAAGTTGTAGTTATATATATATATAAATTCTTAAATCTCAACCTCCCAATAATAACATTCCTTAATTATTAAATTAACATATTTGATTATTTCTTCTTAAGAATCTTGGTTATGAACTTTTTTTTAAAAAATTCTTTAAATTTTTTCTTATTAAACTATAGATATAAAATAAACAATGTTGAATAGATACACGTACTAACCAAATCACTGTTGTGCATTCATGTGAATAGTTTTTTTCTTTGTAGAAAACTTGTTATAGTTTTTCTGATTAATTAATGGGAATTAATTTAATCATTTAACTAGCATAAATTAAAGTGAATTAATTTAAATGGTATTTAAAAAAAATAACGAAATAAATTAAAATATTTACAAGTTATAGCGAAATTTTGGATTCTATAAGTGATCGTATTCTATCAATATAGCATATCAATGATAGAATTTGCTATAAATTGTAAATATTTTGTAAAATCCACCATTGACCTAATGCTGAATGAATACATATGTTGACTTCACTATCATCAACTCATGAATTAACCTTTTGAAAAATCAACATCTAATTACCTATTCCTACAAAATAATGTTTAATTAAAAGATATTGTTAAATATATTTTTTTTTATTAAATTAACAAAATTCAAAATTAGGATATTTAATTGGAGAATTGTCAAAAGTAGAAAATTTGACAAAATATTTATAACATATAACAAAATTTTTAAAATTTCTCCATAATAGATACTGATATCCTTCTATCAGTGGCATTAATAGAAATATATATCAGTTTTTTATCTTATCATTGATAAAATTCAAAATTTTGCAGAGCTTGTAAATATTTTAATTTATTTTGCTATTTTTTAAAATGCTCATATTTAATATATATATATATATATAGATAGATAAAGGGAAAAAAAAGAATATAGAAGTTTGTTAATAACGAAATAATTAAAATTAAACCAAAAGGTTGAATTTAATAAGAAAAATTGAAAATGTGAGATTGAAATATGTAAAATTTAAAAATAAAAAGAATAAAAAAAGGGGTATTTTTAAAAGTAGTAGATTTTACAAAATATTTACAACTTATAACAACTTCTATTACTAATAGTCATTGATATGATATAGTGATATAAGACTAACGGTGATAGAATCCAAAATTTTGATATAACTTATAAATATTTTAATTTATTCTTTTATTTTAAAAAAATGTCACATGAAGAAATGTGTTGATAAGAAAATAATCCAATTCACAAATAAAATTTTAGGATTGAAATATTTGCCGTGATTTTATATATATAAAGAAAAAAAAAAAGAATAAAAAGTGTGAATGGGACCTCTCATGGAAGTCGTGGACACATTCCACGTCTTTGGTGAACAACTCAGCGAAGTCGTGGACACCTATTTTTGTGAATATTTTCCCTCATCTTATTTTTTACAATATTTTTTAAAATAACATTATTAAAATAAGTTTACAGAATATTGTTGGTTTTAAACTACTTAGGAAGACTCGCACTCTTTCTTTCAGAAACAAAAAATTCTTAAGAGGTCGAGTTCTGAACACCCGCCCTAATTATTTGAACAAAATAAATAAATAAAGTCGAACGTTGAATGCTCGACCTACCTCTTACATTTTCAAAGTTTGACCACAAATGCAAATAGTATGCATGCTATGTCGGACGTCGTGGTGCCATTTCAGTAGGGGGTAGGGTGAGGCTCAACTCGCCGTTTTCCCTTCAAAACCCCTTAAATCCCTTCCATTTATCACCTCTCGAGATCCCTTTGAAAATCCTTCTCCTCATATTGCTCTCGATACCTCCCCGAAAATCACTTCCCTTCCTTCTCTTCTATAATTCGAAAATTAGCTTCTACCACTATTTCAAGCTTTCATTCCTTCGTTGAAAACCCTTCCACTCTCGTCTTGAAATATTTGTGGGTATATTTTCGACAAACTAAATCCTTTTGTAAATATATATATATAACAATATATATTCTCACATATCGTTTTTCTTCTTGCGGTTCTGTTTCCTTTTAGATTAATAACAAAAGGAAAAAAAATCACTTTGAAGTATAGAATTACGTTGTTATTCAATTTGTAAGTTTTTTTCTTCAACTTACTAAATCAAATCATATTAGGATTTGGTTCTAGAAGTTCTATTTTGTTGTTTATCAAATTACTATAATTTTTAGTATATGACATTAATACGTTCTTTATATTTATTTAGTAGATTTGTGTTAATATTATGATATCATTCATGAGCTATTATTTTTTATAGTTGAGTGTTTTGATATGTGTATTATGTTATAGTTTGATATGTGTATTTATTTAAAAGTTTTGTGCTAGTATTTGATAGATGTACAAAAAGTTAATAATTAAAAAAAAATAAGTATTATTTTCTTTTAGAAAAAAAAAGTTAATAGGTTCGTGTTAGATTTACATGGTCTCGAAGAGAGTGATATTTTCCATAATTAATTAGAAAAAAATGGTTTAATATAACTATTACTTTAATTACTTTCAAATTTTAGTTACTTCAATCTAAGAAGTATTTATTTTTTATTCTCAATTTAATTTATATTTTTTTTTGTAAAAAATTAGTCTAGTGTCTTTTAATATTTAATTATGTATATTTGTTTGTCATTTTCTAGACAAACATGTAACATTTATATTGTTTATAAATGAGCATATGATTGGAGTTGATTATAACCAACTTTGATGTGAAGTTAGTATAAATGTGGTTCGAACAATTCACTGAAATAGTGGGGTTATCACTTGGTTTACATATAAATTCAAACTAGATAGAGATAATATATAGACGTCTTAATTTAAAATTATCAGAATAAGGTTTATGTCATAACTATTCTAAATGAACAAGCAGTGAACACTATGTTTACTATTGCACTGTCGTTTCCGAACATAGTGCATTTGTATGTGACTGTTAGTAGAGTATATTTAGGTATAAACTTAAATGCATAACCATGAGCATTTGAAAAATATGTTAATGTTGATCCATAATCCATTGTACCGCACCAATATGTAAGAATGAAGAAATGGTGGCTAACATAATGAATATAGAGATTTTAGAACACAGACTCATGATGAATTTGAAAAGATGGACTTTGATGGTTGCGAGCATGAATTTGTACTTGGAATTTTTCCATTGTAAATGTTCAAAATATATAGTGTACTTTTCATTGTTACACAGAAAAAAAGAAAAAAACATTCTACAATTTTAGTATAAAATTGTAAATTATTTATAATTGGTTAAAATGGACTTTTGCTTACTTTTTTTTCTTATGCCCTTAATGTTTAATTAATAAAAAAAATTATTTTTATACCGATAAAGACATTAAAATTCATGACCAATCGATCCCTATAATTTAGAGACTAATCCATCATCTTTATACATTCATAGACACATGCACGGTAGTGGAGAAAATAACGAATATTTGTACTATAAAGCGCCTACAAGCTTCCCAACAAAGGACCAACAACAATAAGAGAATCAAGAGAAACTAGGAGCAATAAATAATTCAGGACGAAGACAATCAATTAGAAATCAAGCGATGTCCAAGTTGTGGAACATATTAATTTTTTTTTAAAAAAATTCATTGAATGAAAATTGTTGAATTATTGTATTAGACATTCTACTTTATATTTAATGATTTTTCAATCACATACAATTACTAAAAAATTACCGCTTTCAACTAATACAAAACGAATGAATTACAACCCTAAATATCTATAGGAAATGACATTAATTAATTAATATAAACCAAATGAATTACTAACATAAAATTATACACTCGAATGATGAAACTTTGATTAATGGTTGATTATTACAAATCTATCACGTCAGATAACTAACGTAGAAGTAAATTAAAAAATTAACGTAAAAATAAATTAATTTTTTTAAAAAAGAAGTTAAATTTTTTTTCTTAAATTTAAGATTACAAAATAACACATTTTTCTTAATAAGTTTGAATAATAATAAAATTAAATCAATTTATTCATTAAAAAAAAATTGAATGAGGATAGGTTTTTTCATTAGAGGGAAAAAGTAAAATAATATTAAATAAAAAAATTGAATGTTACTACAATTGAAATAGAAAAGAAAACTCAAATTCAAACATTTAATTGAAATGAAAAAAAGAATAAGTTTGGTAAATAATGTGTAAACCTAAAATATTTCAATAATAGGTCTCTTCAAAAACTGCTATATTTATATAATTTTTCGTAAGGTATTTTTCCCTTTGTTTTCCCAATTGGCTTCTCTGCTCATGTTCATTTGTTTTGACTCATAATTGATCGTCCCCACAATCCCCCCTTTCATCTTCTGACATCCCTTGTTTCACAAGTTAAACCCACCACTGATACTGAATAGCTACTTCTTGATATGGTTAAATTTAATTACTACTCACCATCACCACCACCCATCATCTTAGCAACCTTTCCTAGTTATGTCTCCATTAATCTTTTTCCAGCTTTCTTATCTTCCCCTCTTCTCTTAAACCTTTGCCTGTTTTTGTCAACACACACTAACCTGCTTTTGCTTTCCATCTCATTCAAATTAAAAGACTTTTTACAATAACAGAGATATTGTTTGTGAAAATAAATATTAATTCTTACTTGTATATATTATCATCGTTTACTTGTATATTTACTACCTTTTCTACTTTTAATTGATGATGGACTACACATTCGCATCAGATTCTCTTTTCAACAGCTTTATAATCGGTAACACTCTCCAACTTTCTTATTTCCATAGAGAAATCCGGTGTCAAATCTAGAAGGGAAAAAAAAAAGGAGGGAGAGGGGGGTTGATTTTGAATTTGTTGTTCTTGGTGGGAAGGAAAAGAGATGATAGCATTGATGATGATTGCCATTGGTGTAAATTTTGAAGCGTGCGTGAACAGTGTCAGAATTGTAGCAGTACCCCATTTCTATATATATATATATATATATATATATGGCAGTTGTGTTCTGTGCTTCTTCTGCTATGTTAAATGAGCCTTTTGCTGAGCCAAACTTACAGTAGTGAAGTGAATTCATAGGGTTATTATTAACTCTTCCTCCCAAAAAAATGTGCCTGCTGCATTCAATTTCAGCATAACCAAAGGCTAACCAATCTCCATTGTTGCCAAATTTAATAAATTTGTTTTGGAGTTGTAAGAATCCATTTCAGTTGGTGGGAGGGATAGAGTTTTAGTACACTGACTACTTTTCTGCTGCTTCCTCAGAATCATCAGACACATTACTCTTAACCATAAAAGACTATTGCTATTTATTGGATATCTCTCTCTCTTTCCATACCCTATATATTTCAATATCCTCAAATGAAAAATCCTACCTCTTTTCATACGTGGGTCCTGTATATACCTATTATTATTATTATTATTATTATTACCCTATAAACTCATAACCTATTAGGCTAATACTAGGTATCAAATGGAATGACTGCTAAACTTTAGATTTAATTTCTATTATGCTTTGGATGGTCTACATATCTATCTATTTACCTTTTACTCTTTACATAAAGTTTGAACTTCAGTCTTTAAACTTTTGGTTTTGATTCCATTGTAAACGGAAGACTTACCTATTAAGTTTTTCACAACTGAGAGAGGATTATAGCAAATAATAACAGAAGTTTTCTTTTTCTTTCTTTTGTTTAGAAAATTATTTATAAAAAAATCATTGTTAAAAGAAGTAAATGGTTCAACTCTTAGTGTTGTGTGAAAACATTTCCATAATATTTACTAGCTTAAACTTTTAATATGTGTTTGAAAACCCTAATGAAATTGGAATGTATAGTTTGGATTAGAATGTTTTTAAATTTCTAAAATTGTAGATTTATTAAATCAAACAAAAAAAAATTTAAAAAAAAAGATATTTACCAATTTCCTTTTTAAAAAAAATAAGCAAATTGAAAAAGTACCCCTTAAAATTTGAATTTAAAAACTGAGTTCCTAATTTAGGAAAAAATCAAAATTGTAAATATTTTAACTAGAAAACTGAGCTTATTTTTCATAAATGAAAACTGAAATGACTCATTTTATATCAAAATTAATGCTTTATTTCTTTGTTCTTTAAAGCTAATTTTTCTAATAATAGTAATCTCTTATGCTAATTCGTACTAAATTAATGAAGGGTCACCTCATCATTCTAAACAATAAATAAATAAATAAAATTGTTCAAATTTGTAAATTTACCGAAAACAAATATTGACGATTTGAAAAAATCATAAATATGATTTTACATAAAAATAAAAATAAAGATCTAAAATGGTTAAGGTATCTTCCACACTGCATGACGTAATAGCTGTGGTGACAGAGTAAGCAAACCTCGTGCGTCCAATCCTTCCCCACGTCATATATATATAATCTAACAAAGAGGTTTAGGGAAAAAAAAAAAGGAAAAAAGAAATGGACAAAACAGTACGTTTGTGTAATATCAGAAAAATGGTCATCAATGTTGATATTAAATATAAAGAGGTTTTTGGTTTTGGGTAAGTTTTGGTTTATTTGAAGAATATGTTTATTTTCCGTTTGTAATTTATTATTGTGTTGTATGGGTAGTAAGTACTACTCCAAGTACATCCCTTTTATTATTGTATCATAATTAACTATATCTTTTAAAAAATAAAGACTTTTATATTTCATGACATAATGTAGAATAATATGATAAATAAAATATCTATACATATATCCAATATATATATATTTTTATAAATATTCGTAAATGATAATATCACAATTGTTAGTCTAATATGAATAATAATGTTAATAACTATATTAATAACTTAGTTTATAAAATTGAAATATTGAATATCAACATCTTCAAAATTTTAATCTTAGATTTAATTATTTTCTTCTATTTTAAACCATCCTTATTTATTTTTATTTTTTTGAAAATTTCATAAAGAAACTCAATTTGAAAATGCAATGCTTTTGTACTTTTAAAGCTTAATAAACACACATACATATAGTTAAGCTTTTCTTATGAAGAATGTTTAACTTAATTTAAACAATCAAAGTTTCAACTTGCAGCCACTAAAATTATTGGTTACATTTACTCTTATAAGGAAAATTGACCCTTTTTAAGGCCAAAATTTTAAATTTGGATTTTCCATTTTCATCCTTCCTACAATGTATTACGTCTCTAAATTTATAAGGAAAAAATTAATTTTATCTCTTGACTTTCTAAAACCAACTATATTTATTGGTCATTCTTCTTACACATTTAAAAAAAATGTCTATCTTAATTTTAAGATTTAAATAATTATATTAGAAAAATTGCGACCAAAACATTTAGGAAAAACGGCTAATTACACCAATTTTTTTTTGTATATTACGAATATGACAAAATTAGTATATTAGACCGTAATCATAAGTTATTAGAGGGCTATTAGACAGTAATAAGACTACCGGAGAATCTTCACATTTAAATTTGCTACATGTGCAAATTTAGAAAATGTTGACATACATTTTATTATCATAATTTTTTTTGCATTTTTTTTGCAAAAGCCTCGTTAGGTTAAGAAATTGGCAAAATTGTAAGTGTAGCAATAATTATATGTCACTAATAATTAGCAAACATAACGCAATGTTCTAATTCTAAAGTTTGTCCATGGTAGATAATATATTACTAATAAAGAATTTCATTCGATAGATTTTTTTATATTTAAAATAATTAAATTTTGTATTTTGCATTTACTTATTACCGTTAAAATGCTAACTATTCCAATTACCTTTATATTATTTTATCAATACAGTGAAAGAAATAAAATTGCCTTTGCCAAAGGAATAATATTAATCCATGAATGTTTGTTATTCAATACTTGCATGGTTTAATGGATGTTTTGAATCATGATCATACTTGCCCATCCTACATCGAAAGGAAAGTATATAAAGAATCTATGTTCACGTGGAGAGTAAAAAGAGTTTGAAATTTAAATTACCAAAATTTGTTTAAAGATAGAGAAAAATATACGTAAAAGTCGATATTAGTCTCATGCTTGTCACGTACATTTTTATGGTTAAATTTAAAATGAGAAAGTACAAAAACCCGAAGAATTATATTGAAGGTGAGAAACGACCTACTTTTTCTAGAACTATAATGATATATATATATATATATTTATTTATTTATTTATAAAATAGATGATTTAGGTTATCCTTTTAAGAGTTTCATAAGTCGTAGATCCACATTATAGAAAATGTTATTTTCTTTTGGTGGGGTCATGCATTAGGCACACGCCTTGTTCGTTAATTTGGTCCCGAGACAATATTATCCTTGAGTCAGAACATGGCTACATTTTGTGTTGGCTCATCCTTGGCATAATCTCTAGTATAGGTAAGTTTTGGGTTTTGTAGGTACTACTTTTGACCCTACTAGAACAAAATCATCCCTAACACCCTTGACTTAAACAACCCTAGTGAAGGGTAAAGAAGAAGAAAAAGTTGATTTTACACATCATGGGTATAGAGTAATTAAAATTGGGATTCCAACCACAATAAGAAAAGTAAGGTAACATAAAAAGAGAGAAGATGGGTCAAACAACAAGAATAGTGATTGGATGGATAGATAGTATTTGAATTTTTGGGAATTGAAATTTCTTCTAATCTTCTTAGTTCTTCTTATGTGTTTCTTTTCCTTTTTGGCTTCATGTTCTTCTTCTTCTCCTTCTTCTTTAATTCATAATTATAATAATCTGTTTGAATCTCAGAACTTTTTATGCAGAGCCCATACCCTTTTCTTTCTTTGCTTCATAAAATGGCAACCAACAAACCCTAAACCCCACTTGGATTTTTCTGCCTCTTCCTTTCTCTCTCCCTCTTGCCTTTCCCAAAGTTGATGCCTTTATTTTTATTCTAAATCTGTCCTAAAAAGGCCTTATGCCTCATTGGTTGATTTTATATTTCATAATAATTTCTTAGGAAAATCATATATTGCTATCAATAAAAGTTGACACACACTTGACTAAATACTACTGTATTGTACAGTAACATAATATTTTATGCACTGTGTATACCTTTTTTTTTTAACTTCCAAAAGTTTTACCTAATTATAATCTAGGTGAAATTACCGAATTATTGTTTGTTGCATAAGCATGTTGATATTTCATTTTCACTTTTGTTAATCTCATTTTACATGTTGATTGATCTTTATTGTCTCTTTTTGTTAACATCTTTTGGTTGTCATTCCGTATACTAATTTTATGAGAAATTGTGAGAGGAAGAGAAGAAAGAATGAGAATTACATTAATGAATCACACAGAAAACTATCGAAACAGTGTTTTGTTTTAATATGGATTCCTTTTAATATTTTGGGTTTTTTTCCAAAAAAATCTAGAGATTAAAGTTGTAAATTTAAAAGTTTAAAGGCTAAATAAAACAAAATGAAAAGATACTTATTTGAAGTTAAAACCAACATTTTGTGAACTAAAACGAAATCTAAGCCCTAAGAGAGAATAATTAACTTAGCAGGGAATAAGAGTAATATAATGCAAATATGAGAAAAGAAATTAAATTATCACAACTAAGGGTAGATTAAAAAGCAATTAATTACAAACCAAAACAATTATATAATCATTAAAATAGCCAAAACAAAAAAGGTGAAAATTGTTGTATGGGAAACAAGATGGGATCTTGTGAAAGAAAAAGAAAAAGAAAATAAAAGAGAGAGACAAGATCTACTCAAAACACACTACAAAAGCTGAGAAAGAGTGTGAGTTTTGTTTTAAAAAAATCAAAAACATAACAAAGCTGAAATCCCCTCTTGGCTTTTTGAGTCATCTCTTATAATGTAGTATTTGATAATTACTTTATTTTAATTTAACTATCAGTTCTTTTTCTGCTATATTATGCTACTTAACCCTCCCTAAACCCCTATAAGAAGAATATTATTTTTTCAATACAAGGACAAACTGAGACTATCTCAAAATTAAACAACTCTATATAATAAAAATGATATAGCTCATCTTCTCGTTTTAGTTTGATGCTTAATTAGTATGTTGTAGATTCTTTTATGATATATTGTAAAAATGTGGAAGTAATTTGAGATAATTGGATAAAATTGAATACCATGATTGTAGTGAAATGAATTATAGAAGTGAAAAGAGATTATTGGTATAAAAGAGTAGAAATAACATATATAATATATCTTATCACTATAAAATTACTTAGAACACTGGACCCCACAATTTAATTTTTAGAAAAAATGTTTGAATGAATTATTATTTTGAAAGAATCTGTCAGCAAATTAATATAATTATTTCGATTTTGTCTGAGAGAATATAGTAAATATATATATACATATATATATATAGTATGGGTAGACAAAATATATGTGTAATATGTTGATAAGATGCCACTTGGCAGTCCAACATAGCTTTTTTGAAGCTTCTTTTTTCTAAGGAGAGACCAAATTACTTTAAGTAACTTAAATTAATTAAAGTGATGTTTGGTTGTTTTAGGAATATAATTAATTTAATTAAGTCCAATTTGGAACAAACTATGAAATTAAATAAGCAATAATTATGAGTTGATTGATTTCGGTGAATTAAATTTTAGTAAGTTAACAAAGATTAGAGGAAGGTGCATTGTAAGTAATGTAATCATCATAATTAATATTATCCAAACAATTAAGCCTTTTGTTTATATGAACAAAATCAATAATTATCCATGGTTATTCTTTTAATGAAGATTGTCTTTTTGCTTTTCTTTTCTTTTCTTTTTTCTGGTTTTTTTAACAAATTTATAAATAAGTTTAAAGGTCTTCTTGTTTTTCTAATTCTTGTAATCTAATATTTATTTTATTTCGTGAAATTTTTTATTTATTAATTTTTTTCAAAAATTAAAAAACAAACTATTTATCCTTCCTACCAAAAAGATTACTCAAACAAATAAAATTGATTAGAATTGAACTTTTGACATATTGTAAATTGAGCTGCTGTATTTATGGATATAATAATAAATAATTAAAAAAATAAATATAGTGTGTAATTTAGAAAAAAAAGGGAATTTGCAAAATGAAAATAACGCCCACGGAGAAAAGCGAAGGGAAGAAAGAAAAGCCGTTTGATGTGGATTTGGTTAATTAAAAAAAGAAAAAAGAAAAAGAGTATGAGTCATCAGAACTTTACTCAACTGCTTCCACCAATGGAAACGCACCACGTATTTTATATTCCTTTGAAAATAGAGAAAGGTAAAACATATTCATTTTATATTGGGATTTAGTTATTTGTTAATATTATTATGTTGATGGACGGTGTTTGGGTGTTGGGGATTTAATTGAGGCCTGAGGGTCAACCATTTATGACATAACCTATACACATCTCCACCATTACAACTTTTCCATTTCTTTCTTCTTCTTTTAACAAAAATTACTCTACTAATTCTCTTTCAATATATGCTTTTAATTTCTTCTTTTACACTTACACCCATTTACTTTGGAATTCACTGCTGCTGCTTTTCATTCTCTAATCTATTTTTTCTTCTCTAATAATAATATTCCTCCCAACACCAATCTTATTTCATTGGACAAGACTGTCCAAGATTAGTTTGTATTTCTTTACATTGGTGTGAGAGTCGCCCCACGGGGACTATAGACATGTCGATATAAACTCAACAAATATGTTTTTGGACGATCCTTAGCAATGACTCTTGTGGAGAGTGTTAAGTTAGCCCATTCGTTAGGTTACAAATGAGTTCTAAGCGTGCATCCACCACACTAAGTAGTTTTAATTAGCACAATGTTTATATTGTACCCATATCTCCTCATTGGGTATGGATATACAAGCTTTTGTTCTTATATAGATCAGTGATGAAATGTTGCTCAGACTTTAAACCTTATCGAAGAATACTAGCTAAATGAACGTTGCACCTAACCGATTTTCTAAATCAAATCTTCAACATTTAAAAATGTTTTTATGTCAAATGTCATTAAACTAAGATCATTTTGTTCATTCCTCTATATACTCATCTCATTTTATTTTAGTGAAGGTGACTTGAATGAATGCACACATCATTGCACTTTAAAAGCACCTATGTGAATCCCTATTATAAAATTTAAGTCCAAAGTAGCATAAACTACGAGAGGTGGTTTAAATACGTTGTACTCTTCTTTTTTTTCACCTCAAATAATTAAAATTTAAACCCCAAAACTTTAAAAATTTTAAAAAAATGGGTCCAACAGAATCCCAATAAATTTGGTAGAATAAAGGCACATGTAGATCTCTCTCATGGTGAACTTTAATTTCAAACATGTCACGAGTTGGAATATAAGAAACATAAAAGAATTATTATAAAGTTTTACCTTTTCACACCCTTAAGATTAGAGTATAAACATTATTTCAATCCAATACTTACTTTATTATTTGTAAGACTTCTGTTGTTTATGAGAGTTTCAAACTAGCTGAGAGAATAGATTTGAAATCTTTGTAAGGTTTGTGTGTTAAGTGTGGTTTCTATTTTTGTTACCGATATTTGAAATTCAATCACTACTTGCATGTTTCTTGTATGAAGAATAGATATTCACGTTGTTGTTTTCATATTTATTACAATACTTAAATCACTTTGAAAATGAGATTTGTGATTAATGGAATATTTAAAATTAATGATAATGAAGAAAAAGAATATGTTTTCTCCAAAAAAAAAAATGAATAGACTTTCAAAGGACAAAATAGGGTTCAAACCAATTACTTGAACAAAAGATAAAGCAAAAATAAACTATTATCTCTTTTCTCATTGATTTCTTTATAAAGAGCAAGAAGAAAAGAAAATATACGAACAAATAAAAATATAATTAACCATTTATAGAAGAAAATAAAAAGACAGAAAAAAGAAAGAAAAAGAAAAAGAATATATCAGAACCTCAACATAAAAATGCTTTTATATCATTAAGAAATTTCTTTACACTTTGCATTTAGCCATTAGTTTCTGTCACTTCTCCACTTCTTTTCAACTTTTCTACAGTTTAATCAAACCAACAAAGAAACAAAAGAAAAATATTTTTTTTAAAAAAAAAGTAGCTATTTTGTTCAATATATCAGTTTTATTTCCCCAAAATCAGACAAGAATCATCACTAGAACTAAAATACATTTAAAAAATCCTCAAATCTTCCCTCCACATTACCACCACCAAATTACAAATTGGATTTCCTACCCTACACATTTAGACCCAAAAAAAATTTGCTTATTTTGTCCAACATATCAGTTTGAATCTTACTGATGAAAAAATTTGCAGTCTGTACCTACCACCTGCACAGTGAAGAGTGAAAAAAACAAAGAACAAATTATAAAATGGTAAAAAATTGTTGTCATACTTAGAGAATGAGAGAAAGCTCATAATGGACCTTCTTCTTGATCTTGCAGATTTTCAGAGAGCTGCCATTGCTGTGTAAAAGAAGCAAGTTATTCTTTTTCTTTTACCATTCCTGCAGCACACAGAGAGAGAAAGAGCCTGCAAAATTTGGGGGACCAATTTGCAAATAAGAATAAAGCCAACCAACACATCCAAACCTAAACTTGTTTTTGAAACAAGACAACTTTTGTAGCAGTTGGTTCAGAATAAATGCTTGGTTCTTGTTCTGTTTTCCAAGGTTGGTAGTCAACTATATCAGATTTTGAATTGGGTAGTTTGAAATTTAAAGTTACTACACCATTTACTCAAGAATAGATGTCATGTTTGATCTCTAAAATCAACATCATAAATAAGTACATTATGCACAAACCCAAATTGTCTAGATTTGCACAAAAGTGACAAAACTGACGTGCTTTTCAAATACGGGAGGTAATGGGATTACCTTTCTTTACTTTGAGAGGATGAGTTTTAGTTGGATTTATGAGGAAGTCGAGTACAACGGTTGAAATCTGAAGGAGACCTGGTAATGGCAATGGAAGTATGATTATATTTGGGAGAAAGTAAGTATGAAAGAAATAGATATACTAAGGATCTGGATGATTACCTTCTAGTGTAAGACATTTGATCATAAGTGGTTGGCTTAGTAAAGCATGATGCGGCAAGAATATCCCTCAGAAGAAGTTCATTTCAGGGTGTCTATACATACATGGCAACAGCTCTTCCACTTCGATTCTGGAACTTGAATAGCTCATACTTTTCTTGATGCGGCTGTGGTTTATTGCTTCAACTTCGGCTAAGAATATGCAGTACACTGGTCTATGATCAGAAAATCTTGATTCTCCACGTACATAGGACATTTGGTGAAGGCCTCTTCCGTACCATAGAATACGATCGCACCTTCACAAATAATCAAGGTTAGAATCAGCATTTTCAGATAGGGTATACGTCATATGGTTTTGTGAATATGTAAACACGATATATACTATCGTTTTACCAAGCAGGAGTTCTTCTCTTCTCTTTTGGATGCCTTACATCTCCTGCATATCGATCTGAATTATTTGAATATTTGTACGTGGGAGGAAAGTATATCTTTCCTTCGTTCCATCCTTCGAAGACATTGCCCCGTCTCTGCTCAAGTCGTAACTGAACGAACAAAATATTACAATCTTAGATCAAGTGATCGTCATTGTATAAATGACAACATGAATTTTGATGGATTATGTTTTGCTTTTAAAAGGAGATTTGAAGCATGCCTGATCGTTTTCTAACAATGCCTTCCAATTTTGCATCTCGACAAGAGCCTTTGCAGATCGATATGACAATGCAATTCGATAATTCAAGTCCCCAAGCCAAATAATTCGACTGGGAAAGGACACCAATGACAAACATTTAGAGAAAAGGCTAATGATGTTGTACTAGCAACCGAAGTTAATACATTTTATGAAATGTTTGTTCAATGATCAGATCAGAATTCTTACTCATGCTCTAAAATTGTCTGAGGAGAGTTCTCGTCCCCCATGCCGTGAACTCTAGGAAACCTTGTTTTTCTGAGAATCTCCATGACATCGGAATTCCTCCGAAGTTCATCGCCCTCCTTTTGACCAGAGGTCAGATGAGTGCAGATGAAGCAGAAACTTGTTTGGTGCAAAGACATACTAATTGAAATTGATCCCTGCAAAACAATAAAGAAACCAGATTACAATTTATTTCCTTCATTTTACATTATGGCTCCTCAAGTTTGATATATAAAACCAAAAGAATTTATTACCTTATTACCAAGATAACCCATTAATCCTCTACCTACACAAGATACTTTCATGTTTCGGATATCATCTCGGAGATCATTCCTCGCCCATACAGTTAAGAATATGCCGACCATTTGTTTGCTTGCAACTAAACAGTACCTCGAGTGTCCTGAATGTCTATGATCTCTATCCTCCATGGGAAGAAAACCATTATAAGAAAAAGGTGAATAGTGTGAGGCAACGGGTGAATCCCCATTCTCATCGTCTGAGGACCCCCATCTGTAACTAGGATCATGGTCACCCGGCTGATGCCCAAACATAACCCGATCACAGACACTGAACCGTCGATCAAGTCGTGGTTGTGGCACTGACATGTCATTCTCCATTCTCATGCTGCGGCTCAGTGATTGAAATGATCTCCGATGAAAAAACGACGAAGCCTTCTGCCTCGTTGATCCTTCGAAATCTGCTTCTAATTCCACAACGGGATCGGGGATAGGAGAAGGTGTGTGACAACTCCCACTAGTGCCAGGAAGACTGTTCAAAGTCTTCCTAATCAAAGCCAACCATTTCTTGGCTGGACCATTGTCTTCTGTACCCAAAACATTACCAGCATTCAAAGGAACAATTTCTTGAAACCTACAAAAGTAAACAACATTACGCTTCTCCTTTACTATTTCCAAACTTTTGTAATCAGACATAACCAGAAAGAGATTGCATATAAGATATCAGTAAATACCCGAGAACATAGATATCAGCCGGTGGGGAAGCATGAAGCCAGTCTTCAAGATTCAAACAGTTAGGTGGAGATTTACCAGCCACATTCCAAGTAGAAACAAAAATCCTGCCCACATGGAACAGATAAGCAAAGAAAGAACAAACCCAACAAACAACAATAACAACAACCAAGACAAACCTGTAGTTTTGCACATCAGTAACTAGTGTAGCATCAAGGTCGATCTTGCCTCTCCGAGTTCGATCTTGATGTCGTTTGTTGGATCTGTCTGTGGACGTAATTTGGGAGATGATGAAAAGGATTAGTGAAAAATAATTTGGGAACAGAAAACGAGGAATGATTAAAGCATATTAGTTTGTCCATTGTTTTGGAGTTTTTAAGGCTGCTGTGGTCCAAAAGAGAGCAATGGAGAGATGTCTGAAACTGAACCAACCTGTTTTGCTTTTCTTGACAGTGCACGTCTCCCTCTTTGAACAGTTGTTTCTCCATTCTTCATCACCACCACCTGAAAAAGAAACACCAACAACAAAAGAATGTTAAAGCTAAGCTTTTACTTCCTAGTTAATCATCATCATCAAACGCACGCATCCAAATCCATCCATAACGAAAAAAATATATAACTCAATTTTTGGTCTTTTTGTTTTTCTCTGTCCAAAAGAAAAAAACAAACAGCAAGAGGAAGAAAACAAATTATAAATCTCTTGTTGGGCGACACCTAAACAGAACACTCCATTAATGACCAAAAATAATTGGTATACGAGACAAAACAGTGACAAGAAGCAGACTAATACAAGTTTATCATTCGGGCTTTAGAAGAAGAATCTAATTCAGGTTAAGAACAAGTTACAGAAGATGAGAAAATCCCAGAAAACCAATTGACGTATCCGAATCATTAAGAAATTTGAACAAACACAAGGAACACTCACCTCTATAAGCGATATCATCCGATACAAAATCCTCGGCCTTGTTCTTCAAGTTGAACCACTTCTTAACCAGTGTTTTAGGCCATGAGAGCTTTAGTAAGAACAGGAGAGCATATAAGAAAATTTCAGACCAACAATAGAATGCACATTACACAAAAAAAGAACACACAAGAAGCAAACAACAAAGCATTTCTCTAACCTTGCTTTTCTTTGAATTCTCATCTCTCATCGTTCCACAAAATTCATATAGACCCCAGATTCAGAGCAACAACTAGAAAATTACCAATTGCTTTTAAACTATCGGCCCCTAAATTTGTCCTTTCCAAAGTGGAAAAGAATGAGGAATCTCAATGAGGAAAAAAGAAGTACTAATCTCTATTTCCAAATCCAAGAGAAGAATAAAAAAAAAAAAAATGCTGGAGGTGAAGAAGTTCCCCTATTCAATAATGCTCAAACCGATTTCAGAAGGGAAAAAAAAAAAAAAAACACAAACCCCTTGGTGTACAACAATCAAGTCCAAATAAATGAAAACATATAATCAAATGGGCAATCCTCTGTTCTATCAAGGGAGCAAGAGAGAGAGAAGAAAAGGGGTGAACAAGGAAAATCTCTGTTTCTTGGCATTCTGATTTTCCCACCTCCCAAACAGGAAGTCATAACCCAAAACCACCCACAAAGGGGAATCAACCAAATGGGGGTTCAAATTTTCCGAATACTCCCAGAAGTAATAAGGGAAAAACAGAGTAAAAAAGAAAGGAGATAAGAAAATAGAAAGGCAAAATCCAAATGGGGGAAGGGTGAAAGGGTAGAATGAGATTGAAAGAGAAGCAAAAAGAAGGAATGTAGATAAATAGAGTAGAAATGAAGAAGAAGAAGTATGTATCTAACAAAATCCCATTGTGGGTACAGAGTAAAATGAGGAATTTGAAGGCAATAAAGGGAGAAGGGAAGGGAAGTGTTTTTTTTTCCTTTTGGTGCTCAAAATTCAAGGGAGACTCAATTTGGGGACTTGGGGAAGTGCTGTGGATCTATAGGGTACCCGGTCGAGCCAGCATTGCCCGAACCCATCTGACGGCTTGTCTCATGAAGCCATTTTCTTTGCTCCTCTCTCTCTATCTGAAAAGCTGCCCGCGGTCAGTATCTGGGGTTAGTGTAGAAACATGCTCATTCTCTGCCCCAAAGAAAAAACAGAGTATTTTGTAATTCCACCATTCCTCATTACCAACCAACGGAGTTATGGAAAAAACATCAACTTCAAATAACAATATCAAACCAAAAATAAATAAAGCAATTGCTCCCTCCCTCTTCTCTTCCTTTCCTTTCCTTTCCTTTTGCAAAACTCTTTGTCAATTAATATTACATCATAAACTCTTTTTCCCTTTCACCACTCAATTTTCAACATTACGGATCCAACTTTCTTTTCTTTTCTTTTTTTTTCGTCTTCAAGCTATACCATAGCTAAATCATGAACAACATAGTTATTCTTACAATTAAACAAATCGAGTTCAAGAACACATAAATTTTATTCTCATTTTTCAACCAAACTATTTGTGAATCAATTTTTATCCAAAAAGAGGATATGTCCGCTTCAAAAACTCTTAAGAAACCTTTAAACATGACAATTGCCTCAAGAAACTCAACCGACTCAATCATAGTAAATTGGAAATTAAACTTTAGACCTTTAGAAAAATAGTGCATTATGTAATGAGTTGTGGTTAGATTGACTTATCATGTATATAATTTTTGCTAAATTAATGAAATATCATTGAACTTCAACGTTAATTTAAAAACTATTTTATTACATCATCGTTGAGTTTTCATAAAAAAAAATAGAAAAAAGATCCAAACGATCCTTGGAATAAAAATTCAAATTCCAAACATAGATCAAGGCTTAGAAGTGCATAACATAACCTAAAATAGTGTAGTGATTAAGATATTTGTTGGTAAGTGACTTCCAAAACCATTTTATATCTCAATTTTCATCCAAAGTTTTAAATATTTTGTACTCCAAACATATTTATGGCTACCTTGTTTTTTAAAGAAAAAAAAAAGGAGTGACAAAGTTGAAATATATTTCGTATGATATAACTAAAAATCATAAATATATTTTTCATTTACAAATTATTCCCTCTTGCGTTTTTTTCCCTGTAGGTTGAAATTGAAATGAGTGCAATTCCTTTACCATTTCTTCTAAAAAATTGATGAATTTACCTTTGCTTTCTTATACATTTTAAGCTTCAAATGAAGAATGTTTTTTTTTCTTTTTTTTGGTAACCATAAATAATAGATATTTTTGGAGTTTTGTGAGGGAAAGAAAAAAAAAAGTAATATTTTTTGATTGGGGGAAGGGGCTTTAGAAGGAAAAAAGAAACATCAAAGATACATAGTTCCTTAAAATAAAAACATTGTGTTTTCTACTTTTTGAATGAAACACAATACTATGTCTTGTAACATGGAATTCACTTTGGAGCCATTTTGACTCAAATCTAAGACTTATGTCCAATTGGACCATTGCAATGAGTCCTAATTCAAGGATCATTGTTCTCTCTAAACAATATATTAAAAAAGAAAAGAAAAACACCCCATATGGGTAAAAGTGAACTTTCTTGTTTATTTAAATTAAAATGTTAACATAGATGTAGGATCTTGTTTAGGGCACTAATTAGGGTTCCCTACCTTAATCTCATCACCATCCTTTTCACTCTCCCCCACAAATGCTTGCCTTCTAGGATTTTTCTTTTCTTATTAAAATATACTTTCAAGTATTCAAGTGGCCCTATAACAAAACTATATATATATATCCAATTTTTAAGGATATAATATATATATATATATATATATATATATATATATATATATATATATATATATATATATATATATATAATAAGGTCCTTTTTAGAGGCTTGCTTGATCTTAATTGACTATTCCAAAAATACACATGCTACATGTGGGAGACTGTGTCTTGGTCCCTAAGCTCAATCTTAGCTTTCATTATTTCAAGGCTCTTTTGTGATCAATTAGAATGCTCAATTGTTTATCTTTATACTTTTCTTTTAGAATTAGTATTAATCAAATGGGTTTTCTTTCTTCTTCTTGGACATATTAAAAAAATGGGGTTGACAGCAAGAAATTAAATTGGCACTTCAAACCTAAAAATCTATTTAATTTTGTTATCCACTAAGTGGGGGAACCACCCAACAAACTGATTTATAAATATATATACTTTTATGAAGGTTCCACTATATTTTTATACCAAAATCTCCAAAAGTGTAGGTTGTCAAACACTTAGGTGGCACCTCATTACCTTGAGAGAGACTGATATATAGGATAATATGTTCACTTTTGCCTTTTATTTTGTTTGATTTTGGCTAATTCTGTAGTTTTTCTTTAACTAATTAAAACATTGTATAAGATTTGAAGTGGGCCGAATTATCATTAAAGACTTAATCCCTTTCTTATCTTTCTTTTTTAAAAAAATATTGCATCGTACAAAGTTGTCTTCCAAATTATAAGAAGAGATGTCGAAATGAATAGATGGGTCTTGGATGAACCAATTACGACTCGATCGTGGTGTTAATCTCTATGTTCGTTTGCTCTCCAAGATTAACACAATCTTCAGGTTCATGCATACATTCACCAAAATATGGACTAGAATCAAGAGAAGTGTTCGTAACAGTAGTACATATGAATAGAAAAACATGGTTACATTACATACACACACTCATCCATCCGGCTGGATAAACAATGTGCATGTGGTGACAAAGTTATGCTATCACTATCGACACATTCTTATCATATAATTAACGTATATGGGTATTTACACCCTTTAAGCATTGTTAAATTTTCTTGGACAAAGGTTCACCCAATATCTTAACTTTTGTCTTAGGCCTAAGCCTTAGGCATTTCTAACTAAAATGAGATTGGATGTATTTAAGGTTAATTAATTAAATATATTGTTAATTAATTCATTAGTTTAGAATTGTTTCTAAGACTCATGATCCATGTTTGGATTTACAAAAACATATTTGTTATATTAGTTAAAGTTTAATACCCAACAACTGCATGCGCCACACTAAAGATAATGTTTCATATATCTTCATATACTTAACAAACTTAATATATATATTGAGTAATTCGACCCACCATTTATTCAAATTAACCTAAAATGATTCACTCTGAGATTTATTTTCCCTTTGTGACACCCTAAATAATTTATTAGGAATATGCTAACTTTTCGAACAAATATCTTGACTGATTTAGATGTTAGATTCGTTTACAAGGAGAAATAATATAAAATATGTACATGAATTTTCATCTTTTTTATTTTAGTATAACCCGAACACTCCATAGATAAAGAATCAAGCATTATTCAATTCCTAGAAAATAAGCTCATGTTAATTATTGTTGAGCTAAGTTCACTTTAACAATAGTTTAGTAACAAAATGTAGGACAGAGTATCGATTGATCAGAGTTAGTTTTTCAATCAAACCGACTATAGTTAGTTTAGTAAATATTCAAACCGACCTTAACTACAGAGGAGTACAAATCAGCTATTGGTTAGTCTATATGTTGGTTTAGGTCGGTTTAAGTCTTTGAAACTTCTTTAAAATGTTGTCAGTTTTGTATTTTTTTTCAAACCAATACATAACTAAACTCGTTCTTATCTTTCCATCCAACCATCTTCAGTTTAGTTGGTTTGGTCAATTGGCTTAATTTTTTGGATACTCACGCCTAGTAAAATGTTTACGTAGCCTACTATATTTGTAGATAATAGAATTTGTATCCAATAACCATAATAAACCACTAGTTGTGATACCCAATTCAAAACGTTCCAAATGTGTTTATATATATCAAGTAATTTTTAGGAATTAGTTTAGGTTTCTGTCATCAACTACCATCAAATTAGTGATATTAGACATAATAATGGTATGGTATATGTTAAAAATAATATAGTCGTTTTCATGAATTGATCAAGTCTTGGTTGATAGTTGAGTTGTCCATTTCTCTCTCTTTTTCATCACAACAAGAACACAAACACAAATGGGTGAATTGGGAAGGACCCATTTTATAAGGCAAATGTCCAAATCAATATATCATATGGCTTACGCAATATTCACAGATCGAGAGTACCTCTTCTTTTTCTTTTCTTTTTATTTTTTTATTTTTATATATATAATATATATTATATTATATTATATTATTGTACAAAAAGCCATATATATATAATAAAAAAAGAAAGTACAACACACTAACACACAAAGTAATATGAATCTTTCATTTTCTTGTGATGAGAGGTTTTTATGATTCATCATTTTGCATTAAAATAGGATCTCCCAAAAGTTTCAACCATACCCTTTTTATTCCATTATATATCATTCACTTCTTAGTTTTTCTTTCCATTATTGTTTCTTTCTTTCTAAGCTTTTTTCTTCTCAATTTTTTTTTTTTTTTTTTTTGTTGTCTAGAGAGAAAAAAAAACTGTTCATTTTTTAAAAAATGTTCTCCTCTTCCTTCACCAAATCTATATTTAGTTACCATTAATTGATAGAGCTGGACGAGAAGAAAATTTCCATGTTGTTTAATTATTCTCTTCCTTCTCTTTAATTATGATATGAAATTTTAACTAAAAGATAATCATCTTTTGTTTAAACATATGAAATATGTAATAATAATCTGTTGGTTAGAGGTGAGGATTGATATTCTTTTATTCACTACTTTTCTAATCCAACCATGCAGCTCTTCGTTATTTTGCTTACCAAATTTCTATTTCTTTTAATCAAAATCCAACTTCCCATCTAATTTTCACATCATTCCCTAACTTTGTTTTCCAATCTCTTTCAATTTCTAATATTTTGGCCAACTTGAAACATAATCTAGAATGACTAAAACATTTCATTCTATAAATGTTTCATTTGATGTTTAGCATTTTATTGGTAAAATATAACTAAAACCAAGACAATGTTATTCGGAAAAAGAACCATAATTTGATTGTTAAAATCAATCTACTTCACATAAGAAAGGGATTTAATTCAAATAATATAATTATAAGTCTATATACATACATATATATAATCAATAGTATAGAATAATGTTTGTAGTGGAACTTATCATTATTGTCAATATTGTTCTTTTAAAATGAAAAAAAAAAAAACACCATCTATCTTGACAAAATATGATTGAAAGTATTTGAACAGTGCAACAATTGTATATATGGATGAAAAATGAAACTTTGATCTTAAAAAAGATGTTGAGTTAATTTATTTTAATTTGACGAAAAATTTAAAGAAATATTTTCAAGCATGACGTGATAATATATATATTGTTTAATTTCAAATTAGTGGTAAATGTAATCTCGTTTTATTTATTAGAAAAAAGAACAACAAAGGGGTGATTTAGAGTTACTAATTTAAAGCAGAAAAGGGGAATATATTTTAGGACAGAGATTAAGGGAATTAATGTGTTGAAAATACGATGCTTTGATTGATACTTTGTAACAAAGAAAGTATAAATGAATAAATATATATATATACATATATCTTCTTCATCTTCATTATCTCTTCTCTCCCAATTCCTATTCTTTTGGGACTTTGAATTTTGTATTCTTTCTGTTCCCTTTTGCTTTTTGATCAGCTTTAACACATAGAAATTATCAAATTAATTGGAGCATTTTTTTAAAAAATGTATATATGTTATTATTATTCATTATAATTTTGTTTTTTTGATGTTTGTGAATGGGCTTTATGCTCAAGTCCCTTTCATCACCATTATATTTAGAATATGGATATTTTTTTAGGGTATTTCCAAAGCACCCCCTTTGGTTTTGGTTGATGTTGCTTTTGATGGAGACCTTCTTCTACCCCTCTTTTTATCTTCTTGTGACATTCCTCTTTCAAATTTAATGTTTGTTATAATAATAATAATACTTATTTATGTTTTTTCATTGTGATAAATAAATACACTAAATATTATATACCATTTTATCTATGCTTTTAATTTCAATTGGATTATTATAAGAGTTAATTAAAAATTTTGATTGATTCCACAATTGATATCGATTCAATTTATTTGGTAGGATACTAAGAATTTAAACTAATATGTTTAATTTGATATTAAAGTTAATTTATTGACTCTTTTTAGTTGATATATTCAATATATATTAGGTTGGACGGGTGTTAAGTTTCAATTTATCTTTCATCTCGCCTAGCCTCATTATATTATGTTTATTCTATGATGTTACGAGACTAGAAAATTTGAGTTATATATATATAATTAAAACTTCTAAAATTATAAGAATAAAAAATTGAAGGGAAATGAAACCATATCTCATGTGTCACTTTACTGTATTAACTCCCTACAACTTTTTTTTTTTTTTATAATACTCCTTTTCCCTTTAATATATATATATATATGAATTGTGTAATCATATATTATTGTTGGATATTATTGCTCCAAAATTTAAAATAAATAATATACAGCTATTCTAAGGCTATGTTTTAAAAAAGAGAATTCATTGTACTCTTTTAGCTTGAATTTAGAAATAACCTCAACATTTGTGATGTAAAAATAAATAAAATAGTTTTACAGCCATCTTAGATATATTTTTCTATTGTTGTCTTTTTCTTTTAGGTAATTTGTGATTTTCCCCCCCCTTTTGAGATGGGATTTGTGACATACTGGATTTTTTGACCACTTATATTGGATTGTGCTTATAGATATATATATATATATATGTGTGTGTGTGTTTTTTTCTTTCTATTTTTGCATTATTGCTATAAATTAAATCATTTGAAATAAATTTTGTATTTCCTTAAAGTATATATAATTTTCTTCATTTATTACTATTACAAATAAAGGTGTGCAAAAGTTTGTAGAATTGGATGTTATGGTCCATGTTCAAAACAAATCGCCACGTCAGATTTTGTAGAAAATTTTCAAATTCCGATAATAACAATTCCCCTTATTATTATTATTATTATATAGTCAATTATTGGACCTCATATCATATCCGGCCCAATGGACCGTACAATCCCCGTAACCCTTTTATGTGCTTCTTCTATTTCTCCACCATCAATGCACCAATTCACGTATTTACCCCTGAGGTGACTTAATCCTTTTCTTTTTCCTTTCTTTAAAAATTATCCATTCCGCTAATATCCCTAAATTGTTTTACTTTCAAAAAAAAATAAATAGTAAAAAATAATGTAAATAGTAAAAATTATAAAGAAATAGTATTGATTATAGTTATAAATCATATTGAAATTGAAATTATATTTTATGTTTTAGTATTTTGATGTAATTTTGTTGATAGGTAATTAAGTTGTATACTATGTATTGGGTTAGCGACAATATATATCTCACGTCAAAAATATGTTAATAAAATAAAATTTAGTTAAATTTTAATAAAACTTTAGCTTTTAAGTTATGCTAATCCAAGATTTTGAAAACGTTTCCTTTGTTCCTAAAATAACTATTTTAGTTTCTAAATTTTAAAAAACAATCCCATCAAACTTTTTTATATATTGTTTTTTTATTAATATATATACATTTTTTGCAAACTACTCATCTCAAGCTATTTTCACATGTTAATTATTATCCTTTAAACAACCAAATCTAAACCACTATTATCAAATTTGATTTTGAAAAGTTTAACGTTTTTCTTAAAAATAATTGCAAATTGAAAAACAATCTATGCTAATTAACTTTCATGATAATTGTCGTAACATGTAAACAAAAAGAAAGTTAATGTATTTACAGTCAAAAAATTATTAATTCTTTACATTACGTCATTTGAAAAGCATGGATAAATAAGCTTTGGTTGAAAATGTTGTTTATAATTGATGACTGCAAAACGTCAACAAATTGTTCTAGTTAGCATGACATATTTATTTTCTTTTAGCTATAGTTGACATTAATTTGGTTAATAAATTATTATATACAAAATTGACACAAGTTTTTCTTTATCCATTTAACTAATTATCAATAAATGTTTACGTGCACAAGCATTTGTAACTCTATCAAATTGTTGATTATTTACGAATCACCAAACTAAATTGAGTTTCTATTAAGTAGGAACGATCAAATTAAGAATTAAAATAGTTTTACTTGTCAAATTTAAACAACTAAAACAAAATAATTTATTAGTGATAAAGATAAAGTGAGCATGTTAAATCATAATAAAATTTTAAAAACTCATTAAAATAGTTGAATTTAGTTGGAATTAGAAGGAAATTTGTCGTATGACATGTTTTGAATTTTCAATTAACAAATCATAATTAAAAGCTTTTGTTTTTAGCTTTTTTTCTTATTATTCTTTTATAATTACCACACAAATACAAAACTTAGAAGGAGGGTTAACACGAGAACATAAATAAAAATTAAAAAAAAATAAATGGTTTGTTGTTGTATTTCAATAATTTTATCGTTTTAAATAAATTTTCTAAAGAAAATTGCAAGTATTAATAGGTAGAGAGTGAAAAAAAAAGGGATTAGAATGGAAAAGGGAAAAAAAACAAGAATTGATTTATTTTGGTATTTTTGTTGAGAGAAAAGAAAATGATTTTGTTTTGATGGTATTGATGTGAGGGGTTTCACCAAGGAGAGAAAAAATGAAAAGGAAATATATTTAGTATAAAGTATAAATGGATAGAAATATAAAAAGGAAAAAGAAATAAGAAGAAATAAATAGGTAATGATATATATAGAGGGAAAGTCCATTGACCATAGCAAAAATTCTGTCCCTATCTCGATACCAATTCAATGTCATAAAACCTGCATCACCACCCATGTCCCCTATCAAATCATAACAGGTATTGTCCATCATCTTTCATTTAATGCCCCCCTCTTGAATAATATTCATCCTTTCTTTCTTTCTTTCTTTCTTTTTCTCAATTTAACAATTCAAACCATCAACACTATTTCTTACTAGAGATCAAATTCATATTTTTCTTTTACCATTTTATAAACTAAGTTATATTTTATATCTTACCTATGAAGTAGTTGATGGGAGAGACAAAAGAAGAAAGGACAAAGATTTAGGTATTCATATTAGGGGTATTGTATATACACACATATACATAATCGGGTTTGCTTAACAAAATGAGAGATTTACTGTATTTAAACAAATGTAACTATCCTTAAGGTAGAAATGACATGTTGTTGTGAAAATATGTCATTTACTATTTTAAATAATTACTATCAAAATAATATGCACATGTGTATAACTCAAAAACTTTTTGAAGTTTGAAGTGTTGAGTTTATATATTTTTATCTGTTGTTGTTGTTGAAGGGTGTATATAAATTTTGAAATAAAAAATAAGTTGCATTTAATTTAGTTTGTCTTTATTTAGAACCAAATGATTTGGGTACATTTTGAAAATTGATATATAAATGTACATAAATACAAGGTTTGATTGTTACATGCATCTCTGTCAGTGTCAATTTTCAATCACTTTCACATATATAGCCAAATTTCATGTGCCTTTAATATCTTATAACAAATCCACATTTAATTTGTTCAAACCTAAATTGATTGCCATTTGGGATACAGTTCTCTCTTTTCTTTTTCAAACGTTTTTTTAATTTACACTTGCATAAATTGTTATCAATTATCTTTAAACCTCTGCTAAACTTCTAAAAGAAAACACAAATATTGTAATAATTATGGTTGATTCATTTTATGCTCACATTATAGTTATTTTACCAAAGTGCAAAAGAATTTAAAATGTGCTTTTGATATAATTGTTCTTATTTTTCACTTCTATGAAATTTCACAAGGCAAACAAATATCAAGTTTCTAGTTTTTGTTTTCAATTTTGTTTCTCAAATCATAAATAAAAGTTTCTTTTTTCTTTTTTGTTAGAAGAATGCACAATACATATCTTGAATTTTTTTAAAGAAAAAACATTAAAATTTGAATAGTCGTTAAATTTAAAAATAAAGTGTCATATTTTTAATTAAAAACAAATTTATATATATGTATATATTTAACTATACACTAAAGATTATAAAATATAAAACATTACTAATCAAGCAATTTAAAAAACTAATACGACCTTTAGGGGAAAAAATAATAATAAAACCTTATCTTATAATTATATATTTAAGTGTGTTACATCATTCTTACTTCTTAGAAACAATACTTAGTGTATTTCGAAAGGGAAAAAAAGATCTCATATTTGTCACAATAATTAGCAGGATTAATGTGATTAATCAAGAAATGGAAAAGCTAAATTTGTTGTGGGCCAAATGGGCTATATTAAAGCCTAGTTGGAACAGGCCCAACATTAAAAGTAGCAAAACCATTTCACAATATTCTATGCTACTCTACAAATTTGCAACTTCAAAATTCAAATATATTTTAATTGATGTTTATTTTCTTTTTGAAAAAGTTCAGAAGAATAGTATGCTTTTTAACTCGAAAAAGTCTAAGGTTTGATCTCAATTTTTTTACTAGTAATAGTACGATTTAAACATAATTAATAAGATAATATTATATTCTCTGTTAGAAAGTTAGATGTTTAAATCTTTTCTTTTACTATTCAAATTGGCTTAGTCATGACGTGTTCATTATCTATAGTATATATAAAAGCCTGAATGTGGATACATTTTTTCTTTTTCATTATACCCTTAAGTTTAATTTTGTGTTTCAATTTACTTTTTAGTTTTATGGTAAATTCATTACCAAAGGTCTCTAGCTGGCAAAATTAATAGGGATTTTCGTATTGGAGCATTGTTGATTAAGGTAAGTATATACACAATAGTCATTAGAGTAATATCAAAAACAACTTATTTAAAAGTTTGTACTCAAAAAATAGTGAGCAAAGGACTTTTATTATTGATGATGTCAATTAATTGCTACTCATGGTGATTGCATTTCAACTACTTATAGCAGTTTGATTTAAAAATTGCACGTGAAGCTGAATGGATGATTCTAGGATTTATTTTTCTTGTATTTCATAAATTATGGGTTGTTTTTAAGAAAAATAGATAATTAATAACTTATAATTATTAGTATAAAAAAAATTATTAACAATACGTAAAAAAAACACATACACATACTTACAACAAACCTTTTTTCTATTTAAAAATGTATTGTTCTAATAATTTACTTTATTTTTGTATTTTGTACCATGTATGAAAAATATAAAGATAATTTACTTTATTTTTGTATTTTGTGAAAAATATACTTTATAAGAACATGATCAAAAGAAAATATCCTTAAAAATGTTTGATTTATGGTGTATATTACCCTACCTAATATATCTATTAAACAAATAATTTATCAACACAATTTCTATGATGTTTTTTTAACTCTAAACAACTCTACAAAAATTAAAAATAAGTTATAATTATATATAAAAATAAATATTATAATTTTTTTTAAAAAGCATAGTTTAAAATTTTGATAAAGCTTTGACATTTAACGTGTTATTACTAGTTCTTTAAAGAAAAAAAATTAAAAAGAATTTATCTCTACCCTAAACAGAACAAATATGTCTAAAAGATGCAATTCATTTGAAATGGGTAATTGCAAAATTGAGACACATTCAATAAAAGGGTTTGACTTTACACCTATCGAACAGCCATAGTCGAAAGCTTCAAGTTGAAAATGGGACCATTGTTGATATTACAATAAAGATGAAATCATGAAATTATACCATAGAATTGAAAACTTATATGCAAGATATGCATCGGTGAATTCGTTCACTCAAATCGGTGAGTTCTTCATACATTCGAGATTCATTTGAGCTCTTTTCTCTTGCAATAAAAAAATTATCTTTTATATTGTGTTTATCTCTTGTTGGCTGTTTCTCTCAAATCTCTTTATTTTCTTTTCTCTAATAAAACCGAAAAGAAGAAGATTTAAATAATTTCAAAAAAGCCACTCAGACATAATTAAATCCTAAAATTTAAATTCAAAATTTTATTAAAAGCTATATATATTAGGTGTTATTTAATAAATTGTTTAAAATATAACAAATTTGAAAATAGTCAATAGCAAATTTAGTTAACATTCCCTAAATTTTGTTAGCAAAATACACATTTTTTAATAAAAGAGACACAATAAATTAATTTTTTTTAAAAATAAAAATTAATCAAAATAAGTGTACAATTTGAAATATAAATTAAAATAACTATGAATTAGATTTCACAATATTTAAATTCAAAATACTATAAAATCTAATGAGAGAGGAATAGTTAGAAAAACTTTTAACAATATTTTTTAAGAGAAATATTTATTAAACATGAGTTTTATGAATTAAATAAATAAATGTTAATTAATTTGATTTCAATATAAAAAATTCAAAATTTTGTTATGAATTGTAGGCATATATTTAAGTTAATATTTTTGAGGTTGTCAATCTAATGAGGTTGTCAATCTCGAAAATATCTTAAATTAGTTAATATTTTTCAAAAGTTTGTAAATATACTATATGATATAATATTTGGTCTCATTGTTTGTATCATGTAAATACAAGTAAAACACGCATTATCCTACATAAAGAGATATAACACACGTATTATACTTCTTGATTGCACATGCATAACAATGATGATTGAAAATAAAACGTCACATACAAAATAAAACGTCTAATTAAAATAAATATGAATATTAGTGTAATTAAAAAACACGATGCGAAAAATAATTATCCGATACAAGAGACACAATTAATTATTTTTTTAATAAAAATCAATCAAAATAAGTGTATAATCATAATTAGCACGATTGTAGTGATGATAAAACTTTGTTTTTAAATTATTATTAACCATACATATTATGTATTATTTGATTTTTTTTTATAAATAATTTGAAATATAAATAATACGAAATGTTTAATTTATGTTTGCCATTAAGGATATGATGTAATATTTGAAAACAAAATATTATGAAATATAATGATTTGGAAATGGTTGAAATTCTGGTAACCATTTTTTTTATTAACCATAGGTACTTTATTATCATATGAAAATAATGAAGCAAAGATTGTTATTGTTTTAGGGATTATATTTCATAATATTTGAATTCAAAATATTATGAAATCTAATGAACGAGGAACGGTTGAAATTCTTTTAGCAATTTTGTAGGCAAAATCTTTATTAAACCTGAATTAAATAAATAAATGTTAATTAATTTGATTTAAATACTAAAAATCCAAAAATTTGTTATGAATTATAGACATATATTTAGGGATATAGGAAAAATCTTGTTAATCCAAATTAGTCAATATTTTTCAAAACTAATTGTAGTTTGCAAAGATGGTGTGTTATTTGACAAATACATTCTATATGAAAAGATCTATTATCATAGTAAAAAAATCGAAAAAATTATGTAACCACCAATTTTGCCAAAATTCTTAATATTTTTCAAACTTGATATTTTTAAGTTTTTTATATTAAATTTTGTCATTCTCACAGTTATCTCTATATTTTATAGCAAAAAGTGTGACTATGACTAACTTTTATAAAGTGTAAATAGTTTTTGAAAAAAACCCTTTAGAAAAAGAATTAGGATATAAAAAGTGCACATTGGATTTATGTATTAATTAAATTCTAACAATTTTCATTTCCATTTTCCATTAGGAAACTGATATAATTCCCCATTTCCCATTGGGAAACTAATTTAATTCATCTTTTCCAAAACCTATAAATTCAAAAATCACCCTCCTCATTATTCACAAAATTAATTTCAAGCTGAATTACAATTAATAAAATGTCATCTCCAAATATTTTACCGTCCCTCATGCCGTTGTCACCGTCGCCTATACCGTCGTTGCACTCACTGATCCTACTTCCTGGCTTCATTATGGATTTGCTAACGGTCCCCATGCTTCTTCTCATTGTGCTATTTTCATTCATTCTCATTTTATGTAGAAAACGATCCGCCAAATCTGACGGGGAAGAGTTGCCGGAGAATCTGGACATTGAAGCACCAATCTTTCATTACAACGGAGTTGAAGGCGACGAACAAGAATGTGCGATTTGCCTTTGTGAAATTGAGGAAGGAGAGAAGTGTAGAAAGATGAAGACGTGTGGTCATGTGTTTCATAAAGACTGCATTGACCGATGGTTTAAGGTGGATGGCCATTGTCCAATTTGTCGTACCTCCGTTTGTGTGGTAGTCGTTGATCACGGTGGAAATGCCATGGCTTCTTCTTCATCTTTACCGACCCCTTTCATCAACCAAATTTAATCTCGATGCTAATCAACTTTGTGAACACAATGAAGCAAGCAAAGTAGTAAATACTATATATATAGAGTTCTTTTATGTTCTATTTCCTAATGTTTTGCAGCTACATTGAGTTAAATTGAATGAAACGATGTTAATTAGACAATCTTAAAGCAAATTATTTATTAGATAGAACTTCATTTATGATAGTATCTACAAAATTGAAAAATTTTATTTGATGGTAAGTATAAATCACAAAACTATTGAAAATATTATATGATTCAACAAAAATTCAACATTTTCATAAGCTTTATTTGAGTAAAGTTTCATCTATACATTAACATTTCCACTTACCACTAAAGAAGAGAATACCTATTTAATTTTATGGTAAGAAAACTAATTTTATGTTAAACCGACGGATATGTCACAAATAAATAGATAGATATGGACATGTTATATAGTTTAAAAAGTTTAAAAATCATAAAATATTTTATTTATTAATTATTATAAATAGTTTAAAAAGCATAACATATTTAATATTAATTTAGTTTTTTTACTCTTAAAACTTTTAGAAAAAGTACATGGACATGTTATAGATATTTCATCTACATTTTCCTAAAACTGAAATCTACAAGCATTTACAAACTTGATAATTAATAGGTTAAATTGTTGAAGAAAATGCTCATAAACTTTGTAAATTGAGTAAAAAATTTATGAAAGTTTTCAATAGTTTAGTATATGGTCTTTTTTTTAATATATATATATATAGTTTATTATTTGAAGAAAAAATAAGAAGGAAAGCGTGAGCCCAATGAACTCAGAAAAGGGCTTCACTTTCCTTTCCCAAATTCTCACAATCCCTTCGCCAGCTTCGCTCTTCCAATTTCCACTTGGTAATACTCGCTTCCTTCTATCTTTCTCCATGATTCTTGTAATTTATACGATTTTCAAATTGCACCAACCCTTTCCTCTTTCCCAGTTTATGCTTTTCAGCTTTACAAAAGAACTCTATTTTGCTAAGTTTTGCCCTGGTTTCATGAAGCAACTCGCTCTCTTCTGTGTACTGCAGTTGACTTCAATTCAATTATTTTCCTGATTCTGGGTCTTTTCAATTGAGTATTGTGATTGTGGGGCTGGGTTTTTCTTTTTCTTTATTTGGATACTGGCTGATTGATTTGAATGAACTATAATTTTCTTCAGATTCTCAACTTGCTTTGCCATGAAAAGGGCAATGCCATGGAGTGATGATGAAGAGGACAATTCCTCATCTTTATCACAGTCGGATTCAGACGGCGATGAAGATAATGGCGAGACAAAAGCAAGCTTTCGAGTTAAAGCTGGCCGTTCCTCTAAAGAAAAAGACACTGAAGGTTATTATTTGCTTTACTTTGGGAATATTTATAGTACTCGCTCTTGAATATGAAATTGTAATCTAAAGCTTCATGGAATCCGTTTAATTGTTTGTCTCTCTGGTTTGCATTTTCTGTAAATAAAGTAATCCGTATTGTGTCAGAAAGTAATGAAAAAAGTAAGCTATACACTGGTGCAAGGGGGCTCTAATGCTAGCCATTTTGCCCTACATGCTACATTTTGTTTGAAGTGCATGACCGTAGCTTTTCTTCTGAATATATTGCTTTCCATAATTCAATTGTTGGGCGTCATATATATATATGAGATAAAGGTAATTATTTTGAGCCTTAAAGTGATGAGTATTTCAAGTTTTCCTGAGTTCGTTGAAGTTGAATTGTTAGGACTAGGCTCACTTAAACGAAGATGTGAATGCATAACATATTTTGGTTCATTAGATAATCTTGGTTTGATATTTCTCTTTGTTTGGCTTGGTACGTTTTGCTTCAGTTTGTCTTTAGTTTCTTGTGGGACTCTCTCTCTAAGATTTTTGTGCTATTTAGTTTATGGTTTTCTTCATTAGTTGTGTTTGTCTCCAATATTTGTCTTATTTTTGGAGTTCTTGTACTTTGGAGTAGTAGTCACTTTTCATTATATTTCTTGTATTTTGGAATAGTACTCTCTTTTCATTATATCAATGAATTTTTTGTTTCCGCTTTAAAAAATAGAATAATCTTGGTCTGTGAATACTTATAAGAAGAGTTGGGACCCTTTGACTTTCCTGTAAGGCACTAAGGCTGATTAATTTCTCTAAGTACTATGGGCATGAAGGGGTGGAGAGGATCCTAGTGAAACTTGGTCTCTTGTTCGTTATCATGTTTTTCTCTAGGCTTCTATCTTTTAGCCTGTTTTGTAAATGTAACTATTCTATAGGTGTTATTTTGAATAGTTGGTGTCCCTTTTCATAGAGGAGGCTCTCCCTTTTGTGGGTTGGGTTTTTTGTATGTTTTTTTTTTTTTTTTTCACAATGAAAGTGTTTTTTCTCAAAAAAATGAAAAAAAGAAAAAGGAAGAAAAATAACACGAAGGGGCTAGAACTAGAAGATTTGAACGTGAGCAATGAACAACTCATTGAATATGTAGTTCGAACATAAAAAACTGAGAAAATATGCTGCGTAATATCTGCTACATCTCTCTATTCTAAGTACCAAAAAAGAAAGCCATTGGGTTTCTCATGGTTGTGTATACTGCTACTTGTTTTCAGTCAAACCTGGAGGAAAGCGGAAAAGTGTTGCCGTGGACTTTGATACATTGCAACGCCACGGCTACAGAGGTGGTCCATCAGTCTTGAAAGTACCACCTCCAAAGGAGAATGAGAAGCAAGATTGGTCATGGTCTAATGGCAGGGAAACTCGGGAAAACAGAGAAAACGAAGAGTCGTATGAAGAGAGACAGAGAACAAGGGCTGCATTGGAAAATGGAGAACAGCTGCTAACTGCACAAACTCGGAAGGAGAAGGAGAAGGAAAAGGAGAAAGAGAGGGAGAAGGAGAAGGAGAAGAAGAATGTTTCCTTCTCCCAAAAGGAAAAGAGGAAAAGAGAGCTTGGTCAAGCGAGCAGGGGGAAAAACTATGTTGAAGAAGAAAAGAGAATGTTGAGGGAGAGCGGCATCTACTCAGGTTTTGATACCTGACCATCCATTGCAACTAACTTGTTATTTACCCAGAAAAAAGCAGCTGAGAGGAACCGAAGTCGATGCACTGCAAGATGTCTACAAATGTTATTCGTTGAGGTTTTGTCCCCATATGTAGAGGCAACTATCATCTGCATGGATTTAAGGTGCATATGAAAATTGTGTATAGCTGATTTTGTACCATTTTTAGTTTCAGTTGTATCAAGAATGATGTTTTTTATGGTCATGGATAAAAAAGCTTCAGTAACCCAACAGTTGTATATGACGGTGAAAGAAGCTGTTTATCACCAAGAACTTGGGTTTTAAACTCTTTTGGAGCTACACTCAGGAAGTTAGTGGTTGAAGATGATTGTTTGATGATCTCAAAAAAAGAAAAAGGGGGTTAGCTCTAAGGCTGTTTTTTCTCTATAATTTTGTTGATTTTGGAGTGATAACTTATTTGAACTTAAAAATGCCTTTCTAAGTAAAGGTCAAGATTACAGTACATATACCATCGATAAAATATGAAAATTTTGCTGTATTTTAAATAATTTTTATTACTGTATATAAAAAAAATTAAATTCAAAACTCTTGAAAGAATAGACTAAAAAAATATTTATTAAATAGCCTTGGGATTAAAATTGATTTTCTTTTTCCTATATTTTTCAGACTACGCGTTCATCTTTTAACGATTAAATGCATCAATCATTGCAATTTGGTTTAGTATCACAAATTATATTCAAGCTCACTGTTTTTCTTTATTTTCAACTCAAATTTAACTCGTGCACTAAACTAAAATGCCTAATCAAATACTGAGTTACTTTTTTTTGTTGTTAAAGTAAATTAAAGTCTATATTAGAGTTTAATTGCAAAGATTTCTTAAGCTTCGTAGTATTGTCGAAAGTCAATTTATCACATATCCATGGATTTCTCACATCTTACTTCAATTGACAGAATACTTTATTAGGAATTAAGCATTGGGAGTTACTATTCGAGAGCAATGACAAAAGGTCCAAACCCACTAAAAAAAGACAAGAAGTTCCTGAATTTCCTAACCCAAGTGGCCACCTACTCCCCTTCCGAATTTCAATCCTCTTCATAGAAGGTGTTAAGAAAAAGATGGTTCTTTTATAACTTACTAATCATAGGTTGAAACCTATCCATCAGATAAGATAATAGTTTCACATTCAAATGAACCTGTGTGTGTTCATTGAAATGACTCCCTTTTTTACCCATGCATCCATGCAATGTTTCCCCCAAAACCTTAGCACCATACAATGAAACATAAGCCGGATAATGATATACGTACAAAAAAATGATCTCATGAATCAGGACAATGCAGGTTCGATAAATTAAGAACAACAAAAGGAGGAGGGGGGAAAGGAGATAAGTAATCTACTCCAGAAAATGCAATCCTTACATTCATCAGCCAAGTGTTACCGTCAAAATTCGATCAAAGATAAGTTGCCACATAAGAATCCAAGAGTCATCCTCAGATTAGACTTGCCTTGAAAATATTACTCCTTGAAATGCACCAAAATCGTTATGTTAGAGAATGGTTTTTCTTATCTCTTTGAAAGGGTCCTGTAAATTCCTCTGATTGTATTTGGAGTGGTTCGACAGCAACCTCCAAATATCGATGCCCCGGTCTCACACCATTTGTTTACATAAGATACAAAATCATCATCAGAGACCCCAGTATTTTGCTGCAGCACGTAGTAAAAAAAGTTACATTTCAGGGCTATTCTTCAAATACCACAGTTAAGAGATAAGTTAACATTTCATTCCTCTTATTTCTAGTTTTAAACTTAGTACAGAATGACTGTCGGAAATGATAACAAACCTGTCCCTTCAGAAATGAAATTAAGATCAATTTTTAACGAGAGAAGAATTCATGGAACTTATTTATGTATGTTAGAACTCTTTCAAACAGCGAAATATTATTACAATTGAACTTCAATATATAAAATAAATTTTCGTTATAATTGTAAATTAAGGAAGAGAACACACTCCTTTAGTCAACATATGGGAAGTGGGATTGAACCTCAGACCTCAACTAAGTTGATAGTTCAAATGCATGTTTGTTGATTATTGCAAATCTAGATCATTTACTAGCATTGTACACAAATTACCATCAACGATTAGCCTTAGGTCTATTAGGAACGATCTCTACACAAACAGGGTGGACGGTTGTTTGGAGTATAGAAGAATTTTATATTTCACTCATATAAACAAACCAAATCATTCAATGTATATGCCAATGTGCAATCTGGTACCAACCAAATATTAAATATCGTACAAGTTTTTAGACACTAATGAAATAGAACCAAGTGGTTGTCTAATGGAATCGATTGAGGTGCAAGCGAGCTGTTTGAGCAACTACTAGCTCAATCACAGGGGTGGGAAAAAAAATGGGAGAACAAAAATTCCACCTTGCCTGATTCATTTTTCAGCTCTGGCCTGGCTACGTGTTCTTTATAAAATGTAATTCCATTTAAATTTTCCAACAGGCTTGTTATGTAACCACAAACACTGTTTCACCTTCTTCGGAAGGTCAATTTTTTTTTAAAAAAAAATTAGATGGAGGATAAGTAGTTTTTGTGATCGACATGCGTTAGCATCTCGGCACGGTAAAGGGCAAAAAATTAATGAAACCAATCTCTTATCTGTTCTTCAAAAAAAGTTTTGGAAAGTGCATCGGAGAAATATAATAATTTCAACTAAAGAAATATCTGAAAAGACTAGAGATAACGATACTTATGAAATGAACTTACCACCCATTCCTTTAGATCAGCATCATAACTTTCACCACTATTTGGATATATCACTATAGGCTTTGTAGTGACCTGAAAGAGTAATAAATTAGTTCGCCACTGCTGCTTGCCCGGTAAGGAACTAAGGATGTATCCATTCAAAATAATATAAAAAAAACGAACTCACACCATGCCATCAATAGATACAAGATAACTATAAAAATAAAAAGAAATTAACACATTTCAACTTATCTCACGAGTGAAGAACAAGTGAAACTCAAGAAAGGAAGAGGAAAGGACATCAATGCAACAAACAAATAATCAGAAAAAAATGGTAAATTTTTCTCTTTTCTTCCAATTTTTAATTTTATACAGAAATTAATGAAAAGCCAATAAAAGTTTGCATATATCCCTTGGCATTAACCTTGAAAAGGCTCTAACATTCAACTATCTGGAACAAATGTGATAGACAAATGAAATACATTAAACTCAAATGTTGTACTTTCGACAGAAGTGCATTGTCTAATTGAGATTGTTCAATTAAAAAATAAAATGGGATATTTTACCTTCTTTATGGAAGATATTAGACCATGAATAAATCTGGGTGGTGTACAGTTAATTCCAACTGCAACGGTATTTCTGCATGATTCAGCAATCGAAACACATTCTGAATAAGAATCACCACTAACCACATGGATGCCATCCTTTGAGTTGAAAGCAAACCATGCAGGAAGGCTTATATTTTCTTCCTCCAAGAGTTCTGCATATGCCTGTACACATAGCAGCATGCATGATCAACCAATCAATGTCCAAATTACACAGCATGCAATGACAAAGTACCAGTAAAGTGATCATGATCTCAGAAAAAAAAAAAAATCTTTAAAAAATTGCATGTTGCACTTAAAAATTTCAATGAAAGGAGATGGTCCCAGATATGAAAAATATATAAAGTTCACGATGCACCCCCATTAAAAGATGACATGGTTGTTAGTTTTGATGCATTAGGATCAAATACCTTAGCTTCAAGCTTATTGGGAATGGTTTCAAATGCAATCAGGTCAGCCCCTGACTCTGCAAGCACTTTTACTCTTTTCCTATGGAATTCTTTCAGAGCCTCAAGTGTCATACTATCACCATAAATACCACTACAAAGGGTAGAAACAAAAAGAACATCCAATCACTTATGAGTTGAAATTAGACAGAAGTTTTTACGTTGGTTATAGTTGGCATAAAAAATTGATAGATAGAAGGTTGCATTTACTGTTGAAACATCCAAATAAAACTTCATATATCGAGGTAAAATCCCTCTAGAATTAGTATTTAGATTAAATAAAACTAATAATAATAATAATAATAAATCGACTCACCTGTACTCAGACCCATCAGCCAAATATGCTCCATAGCTCCCCACAGAAGCTGCTATAAGTATCTGACGTTTTTTGAAAATTCTACCATCTGGACTCTCATCAGGAGTACTTGTATTACACCTGTCATAATAATTAACCCGTGCTGTACAGGCGATCTCCACACTCTTTCTTAACAAGGATTCACTTTCATCTGTTGTATATCCTTTGGACTCAAATCCCTGGATGGTGGCCTGGGGAGATAAAATGACAATTGGTTTGACATTTTTATGATAGAAACATCATTAGAAAAATCAGATGGGAGAATTACTTGATAAGATGCCGTGATGATAATATCCGCCCCTGCTTCAAGGTAATCCATGTGTACCTGTACCACACAATGCGATAATGATGCGTAAAATTCAATTGAAATTCAAACTATAATTTATACGTGCTATTGTTATTATTGACCACCATTTTACTTGACTGCATTGTTTTTTATCATTTCATACTTTATAATTAGTTTCAGTCCATAAGAGCTTTATATCCCACTTCTAAAGGTTCTTGTTGACAAATAAAATAACATCATAGAAAATTATCAATACTTTAAAAGAAAGCAAAGTGACACCCCCCCCCCCCCCCCCCCCCCCCAAAAAAAAAAAAAAAAAAGCCAAAACGAGAAAGGTTCTTATTGACAAATGACATCATAAAAAATGCTAAATATATTTATATGAAGTATGAAAATGAAGAAAAAGCTGAAAAGGCACCATATAGAAGGAGTTGTGTCATCTGTCTTGTTACTTTGTTCCTACTTTTGCCCCCATACAACAATGAAGGCAGTAAAATCTACGTTTGAACATGCTGTTAACCATGTTAAAAAGCCTTTTTGTAACTCTTTCCACTAAAATTCATCAAGTCAAAGCGACCATGAAATGCTTTTAAGAGCAACAGAACGAAACAACAAAGTGATTTACTAAAAACTAAAAGAACTTTTCAGCACTCTCAAACAAACCTAAAAGTGAGCCAAACCCAATGGGTGAATACAAATTTGTAAATTCAACAAACAAAACACTGAAAACAGAATTAAATTGGTTACAAACTAAAGCTATTTTCATGAAAGGGGTGAAATATGAGCAGAAAAAAGCTCCACCCACCTAAAAAACTAGAGATCAATCATTATAATTAAGTGAAAGCGAAATCCTAAAGATTAGTGTTATAATTGACTTTTCAAAACAACATAGATGGTGAGAAGAATTAGAGAATAAAAATTAAAAATTGAGAAAGCAATTCTGATTATACTAAGATCAACATTATATATATTTTTTCCTTGAACGAAAACAGAATTACAAAAGCAATTAAGAAACCAAAAAACTGAAGATATACTCTGTGAATAAGGTGAGGGGAAGTGAGGAGACATTTAGCGCTCCAAAGAGGATCGTTAAGGTCGGCGCCGTGTCGTTCGAGCTCGGTGGCCAAACCACCATCAACAATGGCGGTTCCACCGGCATTTCTGAGAAATTGAGTCATGAATGCCGATGACAGTGCATGGGAAGTAGAATGGGCCATTGCAGAAAAAGATCAATGAGTGGAAGGAAAGAATGGAGGATGGAAGGAATGGGGGAAATATTGAGTATGAAATTGATAGTAAGGCGTCAGAGATTCGTTAGGCTAATCAAAGATTCGAGAAGGTCAGAAGGAACACTTCCAACTCATCTAATCATAAATGGATTTTTAATTTTTATCCAAATATTTATGACACAATCGAAACATCCAGAATCAATTTTATTAAATTTAAATAACTAACAAAATTAACAAAATAAAAAGCCAAAAAAATTCAACTTCTATCCATTTATTTAGAAATTTTATAAGCATGTCTATTACAGAACTCATCAAAAAAATAATTATGCTGGAAATAAACAAATTATATCATTTAAAATAAGTTTGAAAAATAGTATTTCTTATGATGGAAAAGCAATATGAATATGTTGAAATTATTTACCATTAGCAAAGAAAAAAGTCAATGTGTGCTAATTTAAAGGTTGAAATATTTTAGAAAAAATTGTGTAGTTGATTTCAATTTGGAAGGATTTTGATTTGAAATACACAGGTTGGCTTCCAAATTTATGATTGTTATTAAGTATTGATGAGGAATCCAAATTGTTTGATTTAAGGCATGAAATGGACGACCTTAGCCCTAGTGGTGGATACATTTTTCCAAGTCAAATCCTTTAAATAAACAACCCTTGGAAGTTAGCATCAAAATGCAGCACACAACACAACAAATGAAATATTGTACAAGGGAAATGATATTAATATGAAGAATGGGAAGTTCCTTCTCCATCAACATTTCATAGAGAAAAGTCGTTTTTTTGTACTTTGTTGTAGTGCGTGCTTTGTTTTGGAACCGGTCTAATGACTTTTTCGTGAGGTATCCTAGTGATTGAGTTTCACGATGGTTTCCATGTTTCTTTTTGAACTTTGATTTTTATTTATTTATTTACTATCTTTGTAACATTTAAAATAGAAACCCTTTAACTTCCGATTTTGTGTCCCTTTTTTCATTCATTATCAATGAAAGCATGCAACTGTTTCTAAGAGGGAATGAAAACAAACAAACTACTCCCGTAACACATCTTACTTAAATAGGGTATGTTCTATAGGTTATACAACTTGTTTTCGAGTTCTAAATGTAGTCACATAAAAAATATTCCTAAATGTCAAATTTGGACATAGAAATCACTCCGTGTAAGTCTTTATTTAAAAATATATTAATGGACTTCAACTACGGTTTAAAAGAATCAATAAAAATAACACTTCTTCTGAAGTCAATTCATTGTTTGGAGAAAGTACTTTTTAGACTCTTTTTAATGTACTGACATGTGTATTTTCCAGAGTCTAAAACCAAAAAACATTAAAGAACATTGGCTAGGATTGTTTTCACTAATTTTTCTTATCCCTTTTACCTAACTAGATATGCACTGAACAGTCCAAATATGTACCTATGTCCACCAGAAAGCAAAGAGTTAACAAAGGAGGAAAAGGAAAATGAGTATGAGAATGCCAAATCAGTTTGAGCCCAAAAATATATATATATATATGTGTGTGTGTGCCAATCAGCTGTTCCTTGTAACTAAACATTCATAAGAATGCAAAACTATGCAATAAAACATAATTACACCAACGAATGGTTTGACATATGATTATTCTAAATTTCTATTTGGCATCAAAAGTTCATACTATGAAACCCAAAGCCATGACCTTGAGAAATGTATTGTATGAACCAATGAGTATTATGATGGATCATCCCAATGACTTCTCTGAACCATCTTCAACTGCAAGTAAATGGTGTAGCAAAGATGTCGAAATTTATGGACCACGAGCCGGGCGGAAACAGAAACAGCTAATCTGATCTTCAGTAATCATGCCACCCCCTTTACTTGTATCAATGGCTTCCAACAGTTTTACGACCTCATCCATGTCGGGTCGCTTTTCTGGATTTGCGTCCCAACATCTTTTCATGATATTTGCAAACGAACTTGGGCAGCACCTAGGGATATCTGGTCGTAAATTCTGTTGCAAGTAATTATTAAGCATGAATTCAACTTCAGAACACACTCCAAATACCCTATCTTGAATACAACACTGTTCATCATCTTAACAAATTTTGTCAACATGGATTTCAAACAAGGCTAGTTTAATGTTTTTTATAAACATTGGGAAAAGATGAACGTAACCAAGGAATTTTCTCCCATTTCACATTTGAGCTAAAGTTCCTCCTATAATTTGATCTCTTTGAGCAAACCACTAAGAAATTTTCTATTTAATAAAATCTTTGAATACATGAAGCAAAAGAAAAGGTCCATAGATGGGAAACTAGTAAGCAAAAACTAATGTTTCTGTCTATTTCGATGATCATCAAATGTCCAATCCAAGTCTTAAAAGGACAGTCTTCTCTAAATAGGTCATGAGACTAGTTGCCAATTATGACGAAAAACTATTGATTAGCCCATCAATTTTAGTCAATGGCCAATTCAGACTGGCCGAGCTACACCTCCTCCTCACTCCAAAAGATCAACCAAATAATACTCAAAATGAGGATATATTAAGAATTTATTTTGGAAGTTGAATTACACCATTTTGTATAATTAGTATAAACAATAAGAAGTCACAAGCTTTGAAGAAAACTAAGGTAACCATTTGATTTTGGGTTTTTATTTTTTGAAAATTAAGCCTACAAACACTTCTTTCACCTTTAAATTTCATGATTTGTTAACTACTTTTTATCGATGTTTTCAAACACAAACCCAAAATTTGAAAACTAAACAAAGTAGTTTTTAGAATTTTTTTTTAATTTTGGAATTTGACAAATAATTCAACTCTTTTACTTAAGAAAGATGCAAACTTCGATAAGAAATTAATAAAAAAATAGACTTCATTTTAAAAAACCAAATGGTTATCAAATGAGATCTAAAATAATTGCGAAGTTTATAAAAGAAACATACCTGCCGCACAACTGCAGTAGACACTTCAGCAAAACTGAGATCTGGGTAAGGCATATCGCAGCAATATGTTTCCCACAAACATATACCAAGACTGTAAACATCACATTTCCGATTATAAGGCTTACCATCAAGGACCTGTTGAAAAAAATGTTAGTTAGATTCCTTTATTCACACAACAAGAGGAAACAATTGCAACCCAAATGAGAATTGGATCTGTTAACGACGACCATTCATCAAGACATCAATCATAATCTCTTAATAGTACATTCTAGAACTTGATTTTAGAGAAAAAGGAAACCTCGGGGGCCATGTAACCAAGGGTGCCAGTCTCTCCAGTCATATCCTTTGGGTTCTGTGCTTCGACTCGAGCAACGCCAAAGTCAACAATTTTCAGAGTCTTCTGAGCATCTAGCAGAACATTCTCTGTTTTAATATCACGGTGTACAATCTTTTTGGAGTGTAGATAACTCAAACTGCAAAATCGAAATAAGCAATTGCCTCAAAACGTGAAATCCAAAACATTGGCATATTGGAGTGATTTGTCGAAGATAACTTTAACTTACCCTCTAGAAAGATCCAATGCAAGTTGAATCACAACCTTAAATGCAAGTTTCCTTTTCCTATTTTTGATTAAAAAGCTTTTTAGGGTTCCACCTGGAAGATACTCAACAACAACGCAGCAAGCCCTTGAAGGAAAAGTTTGGTTACTGTCGAATGATGAGCTTTTGGGAGGGATTTTAAGGTTTGACGTCCCCATTGATGCTCCATAAAACTAACAGAAATTTCATATAATTATTTGATCTTCACATATCAAACACAGTGAAGAAACAAAGTTTATAACACAGAAACCCCAGAACAGACAACAAAGATTAGTTGAGACTTGAGAGTGAGACATTTCAGCAGGAGCAACTTGAATGGATTCTTATTCTAAAAGTTAGGCAAGAGAACCAATCATGTAAAACGAAATTTATATCTTGAGAATCTGAACATTTAGGATAGTGCAAGCATCAAATGTAAAGAATCAAAGCCTTCCCTGTTAGCATAATCTCTAAGCATGCCTATGATGTTGGATGAAAATGTAAAGAACATCATTAGACTAACAATGAATGGTTTGATTTGTTTGACATAGTGTGATACCGTATTCTACGTGTAAAAGATACTTGAAGTTGTACCTTTGCAACATTGGGATGGTCAAGCTTATGCCATACAGCAACTTCCTGGCGAAAAGATGTTCGAAGAGCAGCAATTTCAGCGACTGAGGAAACACCATCCTCCCCCCAATCAAGCACTTTCACTGCAGTATGCAGAATATCAGTCATAAATCGATAAAACAAACCAAAACTTGACGAAATTGTCCAATAATAATAAGCTAACAAGCAGGACACGTTTATGTGTGGAGCTGAAAGTACTTCCAAAATGTTATCAATTCTATAACTTTTAGAGCAGTATTCTTGTAGGACAGACAACCTAAATGGGAACCACATTCAACGTTGTTTTGCACTCAAGTTAGACATAAGTAGACCCCATCAGATTAAACATAATTAGCTATGTCAGGTTCGAAAAGTTATATATCAGGATATCATAATACTTTCGCAGATGATTTGGCTATTTAGTACATGCAAACAAGAAGGATAAAGGAAAAAAATCCATATCTAATCAAGAACACGTGGTTTCCTCTGAAAACTGCTCCATATCTAATCAAGAACAAATGGTCAATTATCACGACGATTGTCGACATGGTGAAAAAATACTCTAAAAATAGGTCGAAATTACCTGCAACATCGTTGCCGTCATAGTTTCCTCTGTAAATAGTACCGTAAGTTCCATGAGCTTTAACATATCTGATATCAAGTTTAGACAAGTCAATCTCCCATTCTTCCTTTTTAGCAGGCACTTCCCTGTCCCTTGACCAAGCCCTGCTCAAGTGCTTCTCCAGCTGAATATCCCAACTCTTGAAATCAATCTTATCAGCACGAAACACCATATCCCTATTGCTTTTGCTTCCTGTCCCCAACTTTGAACCCAAATCATTCTCTTGGGTATTTCTAGATTTACCAGAAACAATATCAGCTACTTGATTAGCCACCAGAGCCTTGCCGGCCTCGCCCCCATTCGCTAAATCCATGTTTTAATAAAGCTTTATTGATAGATAGATAGATGGATTGAAAGTAGAGAGTATAAAAGATAACAAAGCAAATTTTGAAAACACTGGGGAACTTTTACAGAGGCATGGAAGACAATAAAAACCAAACCAAGCAATTGGTCAAAAAACCTTGATGAAGATGACAAGAAGAAGAAAATCAGTAAGTTACCAGTTCAACGAAACCACCATGAAATCAACTAAAACAAAAACAAAAAAAAACAAACAAACAACCAATAATCTCTCAGCCCTTCTTTTGTTTCTTTTATATAAAAAAAGGTTAACCAAGGAACTCAAACGTTTAATAAAATATTATGGTACTGAAAAATAAAAAAACTGGACTTGCAAATACTGTTCCAGCCAGCAGCCACCCCCACAAATCTAGGAGCTAAGAACTGTAAAATTTGAGTATCTTCGACCAAATTCTGCGAATTTGGCGATAAAGAAGGCTAGAGAAAATCAACCCATATGCAGAATCGTAAGAAAAAACAATAAAAAAGAAAGAAAGAATAACAGAAATGAAGGAGGCAAATACCCCTTCACAGATATGGAAGAGGGGTTGAAATGAAGAAGCCAAAGAAGGGAAATAGAGAAGAAAAGAGAAATGGGTATTGTTGAATTGGTGAAAGAAAGCGAAAGGGAGAGGCAGCTTTTGTGGACAACAATTCACAGAGCAAAAAAATGGAGAGTAAAGAATCGGAAAAAGGGAAAAATAAAAATAAAAATAAAAATAAAAATAAAAATAAAAATAAAAGTAGATTGAGGAAGAACAATAACAAAATCGACAAAATGGAAAAAGGGGGGAAAAAAAGAGGAGATTTTATATTTCCCTTAAAATTTAGAAAAAAGGATTAAGCAAAAGAAAAGAAGTTTTGTTTCCAAAAGAAAAAGAAAAGAAAAGAAAAGAAGGCAAAATTGGGGCTTATGAAACGCATACGCCACGCCTTGCCTTCAACGGATTTAACGGTATTTTATTTAATTCTTGTTTTCTTTGTTTTATTTATTCCTTTTATTCCTCTTGGATGTTCCGTACAACATTTGGTTTCTTTTATGAAATTCCTTAAATCACCCTCTCCCTCTCCCTCTCCCTCTCCCTTTTACTTTTCTTACCAATTACATCTCATCTTTTCAACTCTAAATTAATTCTAATATTTCAATATAAGTATACATAATTTGATGGGATGCCTTACTGCATTTCAAACCCGCTTAATCATTTCCCTCAAATTTTTAATAACAAATAATATTTGATAGTCAATCATATTCTTTTATCACTAACGTTCATAGCTAGTAATAAAAGTTTATCAAATTGCTATCATTGATAAAATCTCATAACTTGTAAATATTTTATTTTTTTTCTATTTTTAAATATGCCCCTTATTTTTACGAGAAAATATTGTTTTTGTCGCTTTTTACTTTTGGATGGTTTAATTTTAATTCCTACATTAGTATATCTTAAATTTAATTCTTCAAAATTGGTTAAATAATAATAACATTATAAATTAACAACAAATTTGCAATATACTAAATTTAAAATTGATCCAAAAGCGTGTGTAAAGTAACTTTTGAAAGTTCAAAAGCTAACCCTAAAGAATTCATTGAGTATAAAGACCAAAATGATATCTAAACCCACCACCTTATTCTTATTATTTCAATTAATAACATGAGGTAAAAGAAATTTGTTCAAACTTGAAACTCTAGTCTATGATGTAGTCAAACAAGTCATACTCATATTCAGTAACAACTGATTTTATTTAGACTGGATAAATTGTTAGGTAAAAGTCTTATCAGGTGTTATGTGGACTAGGAGAATCGAACCTCCAATTTTGAGATTGATAGTACATCCACCACATCATTTGAGTTATGTTATTCATTTTGGTGATATATATTATCTACTAAGTTCTTTTAACTTTCATATTTAATGTCAATTAGAGGTATCAAAAGTTTTACTAAGTTATCAAACGAAGTCGAGCACATGAATGAAGAATTAAAAACTTACTAAGTAGGATTTATATGTGAATAATTTTGTGGTGTGGGGAAGGAGCAAAAGGGAGGTTTTGAATGTTATATATTTGGGGAATCTAGAAAGTCATGGTCTAAGAATTTTGAAGAGATATTAGCATATATAGTAAAACCTACATAAGCATTATTTGTGAGGATGTCCAATTCTTTCAACAACATTTAACAAATAGAAAAGTCATTATTAATAAATAATAATGGTTAGACTTTTTTTTTTTTTTGGGAAAGTGACACATTTATATATATATATATATATATATATATATATATATATATATATATATATATATATATATATATATATATATATATATATATATATATATATATATAAAATAAAACTATGTATGTAATTTGTAAGCATACCCCTAGCTTTTTGTTAATAAAATAGAATAAAATGTAATGTAATGGGGGCATGACTCAACAATCATTTTTATATATGAGGCCTAATCATCAACCCTTCTATAATTAAATAACATTTTGTCAACTCAAACTTTTAATTTATTAAAAAAAAATGTAGCAATTAACTTATAGTTTTCTTACATTGAGAAAATGTAATTTGAAAAATGTTTAAATTGGAGAGCAAAGGAAGGTTGGAGGTGGAAAAATGAAAATGAAAAGAAAAGGGGAAATGAATGAAGGGTGTAAATGGAATTTGATAATAAAATAAGATGCTGAGCATATTCCCTTTTAGAACAAAATACCAAAATTCTACATTTCATTATTTTTCAAACCATATTTTTTCCCTTCTTTAACTTCTAATTCATTTTCTCTTCCTTCTCCTCAATTCCCATTCCAAATATTATTTTAAATAATCAAACTTTCAAATACACTCGTTTATCACAGTTTAAAATTTATATAGATTCGATTATGCATAATAAATTAAGATATAAGACTATTAACTGTGTTTATCATAATACAGATTGACAAAGATAATTATTTATCTTGATCTATCTAGTGTGATTCATGGTAAATAAACTCTGATATTTTTTCATATTTAAAAGTATTGATTTGAAAAAGAAAATATCTTTTTGAAATTTGTAACAATATAATAGAAATAGAAAGGAAAACTCTAAATTACATGCAATTTAACGTGGATATATGATACTATTTTTAATTTATACTCTTGATGTTAGGTTTCATTAAATAAGATTAAGTTGAAATGAGTGATTGATAAATTTCATATTATATCAATATGCTAATAGTAGCAACAATTAGCACAGTTTAACTAGTCTCGTCTTTTTGTTATTGGCCTCAAAATGAGAGGTTTAATACCCGTTAGATTTAGGTTTAAAGTTAACAATTAAAAATCATCATGTAGAAAAACTCCATCGTATTAATGAAAAATCATTATTATTCATCATTTCATTTTTAGATATTACGTTGATATCTTCATTTAAAGAAATCTTATACAATATAGTTTTATGGGACACTTGCAAAAATAACAAAAAAAAAAAAAAATTATGATAATAGAATTCATATTATTACATTTTCTAAATTGCAAAAGTAGTAAATTAAAAAGTCAATAACCATATGATAACCTTCCGATAGACTTTTGATAACCGTTTGATATCAATAATATGCAAAAAAGAGGGTTATCAGCTATTCTTTTTTCTAAATGTTTTTGTCATATGATACAATTTCTCTAGATTTAAAATATTAAAAAAGAAGACATTTATCTCAATAAAAGGATTAAATAGTCATGAATTCAATCCATTCCAGTCACTTACCTAAATAAACATCCTATCCTTAACGCTTAACTATTTTAGGGTTCAACGGGTTGTCTAAAATTTATTAACGTTTGAATTTGGAGGGACAAAATAGCAATATTTAGAGGTATAAATTGAATTTTGTTTTGAAAAGAAAGAAAGAAAGAAAGAAAAAGGTTAAAAGCAAACACACCCACTACCACTAGTAGCAAATAGCAATTCAAAAAGTCATCCATAAAATTGTTGAAAGCATTTGTAAAGTAATGGATGAAAATGAAATTTATTAATTTCCACAATATATATCCTTTTAAAATATAAAAGTCATCTCCTAACCTTTCAAATACATACCCCTTTCATCATATTCTAATCCACTATATTATTTTTATGCACTATTCATAAATATTAGTTTATTCCTAAAGTTGCATCAATCCAATCCATTTCAATTCTTATATAAATTCAATACCTACAATTATATCCATCTTGGTTGCTTCAAATCTCAAGTTTTTCTAAAATTAGATTGAGTTTTTAAACAATAAATCATCACTAATTATTAATCCAAATTATACTTATATATATATATATATATATAGGAAAATTGTTGTCACTGTTGATATATACTTTTATTTCTTCTTCATAATTATTTTGTTATAGACATTATTCATTTAAGTTCTAAAGTATGGTTTTTTTGCTATAAAATAAAATTCATTTGAAGATATGTAAATTGTTGAATGAATTTTTTTTTAAAAAAAAACAATTAAAACCACCTCAACCCTATTTATGATTTGGACAAAATTACATTTGAAAATTTGAGATTGCTGTTCTTTTCTTTTCCCCTTAATTATTACTTTTATCAACTTTGTTGAACCAAATGTTGAATATATATATATATTATGTACAGAAATTTCGTATGCTTTTGGTCAGCATAACAAAGCAATAAATGTTTTGTAGTGAATTGGTGTATAAAAACGATGTCTTTTTGTCAAACTTTTAATATATAATTTATACGATCTAAACTAAATTGACTTTCTATATAAAAGTTAAATTTACCACGAGAATGTTTATGCAATAAGAGAAATTAAGAACATGTTTGATATAGAATCTAAATACAAAAATTTGTTTGATAAGGAAGGATTCAATCAAAGATAAATATTCCCTCTTTTAGAAAATAGACTCTGATTTAAACAATTGTTTAAAATATATTTGATATGATATATTTATTAATCATAAAACTACCAATAATATTTAGCTAAACTTAAACTATTATTAATTTGTTTTCTCACTAGAATATATGTGAAGAAAATATTAAAATAAATACTATTTTGTAATAATATGTCATTTATAACGTATTTTTTACTTTCTTTAAATAAAATTTTCTTATATATATATTGTAAATTTAAACGTTTTTATCTTTCTTTGCTAATCCCACATTTCAGAATTTAAAATTCAAATTTTGAATAAATTGAAAATATAAAAAAATAGTTTTATTTAGATTACAAAATTAGAAAATCATATATTTGCTATACTAAATGAATTTGAAAACATAAAGCAGAATCAATATTCTCTGCCCATAAGGCCTGCATGTTATTCATACTTATTTCAAAAAATTTAAAAACAAAAAAACGTTTAGATATTTAATTATTTGACAACAAATTACGAGTGGGAATGCAATCTAGTAAATAAGAAATCAATTATCATCTAAAATATTGATAATTGGATTCCAATCACAAGGATAGAACTCAACAAATTAAGATGATGTGAGAAAATAAAAGTGGGGAAAGTGTTGGAGATTAGGTTTTGTGGTCAATGGAAATGAGTGATCCTTTGAAAAGTTGTAGCTTAAGTTTGAATTATTGCTTGTGATTTGAATTCAAATCTCTATTATTATTATTCAATGTTGCCTTCTCTCGTCTATAGGATTTTTTCCTCAATTGAAATTCAATAATTCTAGTGTATACATAATACAAATAATATGGTCATATATGAACTCTTCTTTTTTTAAGAAAAAAATTGTGATGGAGTGGTTTTGGGACTGCAGCAACAAAAAAGTTATGTTGGAAGTAAAATGAATAGATTCGATAAATCATGAATCATTTGGTCATTCTTTTAAATTTAATAATCGTGAGAGTTGAGTTTGAACCCAAGAAAAATTAGGAGACAGACATGGAAAAGTACATACCACAAAAAGAAAAAGTTAGAGCTTGGGGTTCCAGGTTGACCATCTAACCTACTTTTACCAATCACAAAATAGCTAAGAAATTCTTGGTTTGATGCCTTCTAGCCTCAAGCACTGCAAACTACCGTTCACATCATTGTTACACAACCACGAGCTGATGTTAGAAAAATGACATTATAAATAGCCTCATTCCAAGGCTCCATATGGAAAGTGTAAACATTTTTTCAATGAGAGTTTTGACCGACTTTAATGTAATTATAAAAAATAATATACTATATCTATTAACTTAGACATCAAAGTGTTTTAAGTTTGAGACCATATCGATGCAAGGAACTTCCACACAAGTCAAATAAAAAAGCGAGACTAGATCTAGAGAAGCAGCTCAAACAAGCCCACAAAAGATTTGCAACAATAACTAACGAGTGCAATTTTCCATACCAACAAATAACAATAATATTTGTTTAATTTGGAACTGGTTATAAACTAACACAAGTCAAAGTCTTCAGAGTAACAACGAAGTAAATATAAGTAATAAAAAGGCACTTGTTTGTGAGAAAAGAAAGGTAGAGTGATTCTAATTTAAAAGCACAACTAAAAAGCAGTGTTAAGCAGTATCTCAAACACGTACTAGCTAAGAAGTAAAATAGCGTTCGAAATATGTATGGTGGCCACTAAGGCTAAAATGAGAGACATAGACTTTATATCTAACTAAGAGGTCATGTGTTTAATTTATGATTGTCATCTACCTAGAAACTGACTTTCTAGACACCCAAATGTTGTAGGGTCAAACGAGTTGTCCCACAAAATTAGTCAAAGTGCGCATATGCTGGTCTGGACACTCACGAATATAAAAAAAAGTTCAAGAAATGTATATTTCACATTGCTAAACTCAATAAACACAATCTTAAAAGCTTAAACATCTATTAAATGTTTTTCAAACTATAGAACTAAATAACTAAATAGACATGTCACATGATGGCCTTAAAAGAAGGGTAAGACTCAAACGATATTAGAATCACGATGATGTGCAATAATATGACAAGTTAAGGAAATAGTCAGAGAAGAGTGAGAATTGATGTGTTGAAGAGAAGCTGAGTGTGATAATTTACTTTATTAAATTGATAGGTGACTTTTTATTTATTCACAATGATAATATTCAAGATTTCTTTCAACTGAAAAGAGCTGAGGTGACGGAGGAACCCTTTCAATCGTCGTCACAGTAAGAAGCTAGAATGTGCCGTACCTTAAAAACATTGCCATTGCCACTTGCCAGGAAAGACGATGCTCCATTATTTCAGTTTTTCTGCACCAACCACAATTTCATTTCAACGTCTAATCAAAACTCAGTCTAACTCAAGTAATAATATTACAGACCAATTCTAAAGTAGTAACAACATTTCAAAAATGAGCATAAATATTTTTAAGCCACATTTAAAAAATGGGTCAAAATACTGACAGAATGCTATCCTTGTAGGAAATGGTCAAGGCTAACGCCTTCAAACCAACATAGTGCATCTACAACAATGGATTGATGAACAATAAAGAAAAATAGATTCATGTGATTTCCAAATCCACAATCAACGGTCCCTTGAGCAAGTCAGCCAAATCAATTCCCAACATTGGTGGCAACAGCACAATGGGCCTATTTCGCAACCTCAACCCCAATTTTGAGAAAAGGATTAGAACCATTGACCACCCCCACCCGGGAAAACATTAGTGTAGGCTACAAAGCATAAAAGATAGACGATTTTGATAGTAGGGGGATTGACAACTAGTCTTACCCTCTATAGTATATTTTAATGTATAATCAACGTGTCGCTCTTTCCATCTGCTTTAAAGGACTGAAATCTTGAATCCTTAACAAGGATAGCCAATTTTCGGTCAATTCCTAGAACTGAGAAGGTATGCACTGACCGGACTCCTGTAGATAATTTATCAATCAAAGTTGATTTGGAGGGCTAAAATTTCTAAGTGAGCCCTTTCTACGGGTCTTTGTACAAGAGAAGTTAAATACAGGGGGTGTTATTAAAAGAAGAAGGCCAAATTGTTCTATATCTTCAAATTGGTGTGTGGTGTGCAGATGAGTGGAGAAAAACACCATATTTTCTTGTTTTGCTCTTGGGAAAGACTTCTAAAGTGTTTTGGGCTTAGTTGGTGTTTTCTCAAAAGAAATGACGAGGGTATTTTTCAACTTAATTTGGGATCTACTTTCAAGAATAAAAGCCATATTTTGAAATCTAATGTTTATTATTGGCAACCTTATGGAATTTGTGGAGAGGAACCAGAGAGAAAATGAATGGTCTCGACAAGGTATGGAATTTATCAAGATCTCTACATCTAGTGTTCTCTTTCTAAATTTTTTTTATGAAAACAAACTTTCATTGAGAAAACATGAAATAATAGAAGGGCATAAAAAACAAGCCCATCAGGACACCCCAACTAAACGGAGGGCTTCCAAATAAGTAAAATGTTGCCAACACATCTCTTTTCTAATAACAATCTTTTATATATATCAGCTAATTGAGAGTATTTTTTGTAAATCTTTGGCATTTTGCGATACCTCATCTCCCCTTTTGTATGTATGATTTTGTCTTAACTATCATTTTTTTTCTCATCCAAAAATGAAAGTAATCACAGTTTCAAGCTTTTGAAAGATCAAGAGGAAATTCAAGCCCTTGAGAAAAATGGCAACTGGGAGTAATACTAACTTATTGGAAATAAATTTGAGGAAAGTGAGCGGACTTTAATCATTCAAAACAAAGTTGATGTGAACAGTGTGGGACAAAGCTAAGGTAGTTGCAAAATAGTTTACTCAACAATCAACCTTGAGAAATCCATTGCCACAGAATTTTCCCTCTAAAGCCCAACTTCATACAATTCAAGCTCTCTTTAGGAGTAAATGAAGTCTAGGCTCCCCATCTGCACTGAGAATGTCTAACTATATGGAGACTAGTTTAAATTATAATGTTATGGCAACTTTAGTTGGGAAGTAACAGCATTTTCTTTTAAACTTTGCAATCAAAGAATGGAACATTGTGCTTTTCAAGTTTTTCAATGGTTCAAAAGTTTGGACTTGGAGATTTGCATTTCCATGTTCTTCTATTCTATCCCATCAGCTTTTTGCTATACTCCTCTTTCTACTTCATTGTTAATAACAACTGGATGAGTATACCAGTAGGTAGAAGCTAGAGTTGTATATAATTGATCTCTTTTAGAATGAGTATTTTTAAATCCAAATCTATTTGGAGTTCAATTCATGTTAGCCACTCGTTGTCCTTCCATATTTCTTTAACGGAAGTTCTTAGAATAAAAAGTTTCGAAGATAGGAACCAAAAGAAAAGGCCGACAGTATAACATGCATACAAGAAATACAAAATTGTGCTGCAATAACCTTCGGAAGGATGGTTTGCATAAGGATGGTAATTATTGAAAGGAGAGACAAAGAGCACACACTAATTTACGTGGAAACCTGAGTACCGGAAAAAAAACCACGATTGTTTGTTATTATTATTTTCTAATGAATAATACAATAGGTACAGGAGAGAATAAATAGAGTATACAAGGGAATAAAAAAGGAAAATATTTAGAAAATAAGGAAAATATTCGCAATCTTTCCATAAATATTCTAGAATTCTAACAAGGAAAGTATTTAGAAAATAAGGAAAGGATTCCAACAGTAATCATAATCAGTTACGATCTGCTTATTGCTTATTATGTTTCATAATTTCATTAAGCATCATGGGTTGGCCTAGTTGTAAAAAGGGCCTCAATAACAAACTAAGAGGTTATGGTAAAATCCATAGTGGCCACCTACCTAAGAATTAATTTCCTATGAGTTTTCTTAACACCCAAATATTGTAGGATAAGGAGGGTTGTTTCGTGAGATTAGGCGAGGTGTGCATAAATTGGCCCAGACACTCATGGATAAAAAAAAAGTTTCATAATTTCATTACAATGAACATGTATGTATCTAAATTTCCCACGAAAGATAATAAATATAATCCATGAAATAGTTATAACGGTAAATGGCTTACCTTAACACTAAACAAACTACTCCCATCAGTAACCTGCTGACCTGGTGCGACATGTAGGCCATAGATTTGTCCTGCTATGGGCGCTTTCACAACGTGCTGAGGCAATTTCAAGAGTGGAACTATTACAACTTATGCTTTTGGATAAAAGTAAATAAAAAAACATTAAAATAATTAATAAACTAAAAAAACAGGCAGTTCAACAAACCTCCATCTTCATTGCTTCAAGGACCAACACGGGTTGCCCTTCTCCAACTTCATCACCATTTTTCATTAGAACCTTTACGACTAAACCAGCCATGGGAGCAACAACAGTTCCCTGAGGATGGTTGGATGTTGCCTCAAAACCAGGCTTATGCTGTGATTCATCTTCATCTACTACATCAATCCCCAACTTCTGTTTAAAGTGATGGTGACGTGACCCATGCCATATATGAACATGCTTTATCTGATCCTGAGTTTAAAAAATTTCCGTTAATACAAAAGGAGATGGGGTGGAGAAAAAATAATTGACGTAGGAAAAGATTTATCATTTACTTTTGAGTAAATAGCCAAGCGAACTTCCATGATAACACCATCAACTTCAACTCTGAAATTATGTTTTCCGAGGTGGGATACTTTAACTTCAACCGCAGAAGAACCACTTTCTCCACTCTGTACACATGTTGAAAACAAACAGCCTCATGAATTAAATAAATATAATTTTTATTTTGTTTTACAAGAGAGCTGCTATCATTGAGAATAGTTAACGTGAGAAAACAGATCCTATATAAATACAAGTTGAAACCAAATAGGAGAGCCACCAAAAAGAAAAACCACACGAACAAGTTCCAAATGTGAGTCAAGTAGTCAACCTTTCGCAATCAATCCATAATTATAGGTGCATAAAATTACATTTTACCCCTATATTCATATATCACTCCTTAAAATCCATAACTATCGGCCCTTGAATGAACTACTGTCATCCATAATTTATTCATGAACAAAGCCCTCCAAAGGCTAACAAGATGGTGGAAGCTCCATTATTCAAGACATAAATTGGTTTTCACTTTCCACAGAATAGAAAAGAGAAAATTTCATCTCTTGATATAATATTTCCCAACCCATTGTGCATGTCAATGAGAAAATAGGGATTTTAAATGGATTATCCTAATCACTCTGCCTTGTGTTAATCAAAGGACACAAAGCCACCAAAAAAAGTTCCTAACTTACTCAAAGATTGAAACCTAAGTTAAGATATTTTGTGATGTCACGTATAATCATCTTATAGATATATTTGTATCTTCTGGTAATGGTCTTAAAAGACGTTGAAATGTGCAATGTCACCAAAGACTTGTCCAAAACCTCTTAAGTCTGGTGAAGGAACTCTGGCAATTGTTAACGAGTTGCCTTACCAGGGACCAAAACTGTTTGGCTGTTCTCACTTAAAAATTAAATAAATAAATAAAGTATTTTGTTTCACAACAATACAATAATTAGAAGGAAAAAGCACAAAAAACTTAATTACATGACTAATTGAGCATGCCTCTTAGAGTACAAATACCTCAACTAGAAAGCCCCCATCTTGCTGGTAGGTGATTGTAAGTGGAAACGGCTTTGAGCCACTGCTATCATATTGATTCTCCCACGCAAATTCTACTGTGCACCTAGCACAATGATGGACTCTAAATGGAGGAGGAGAGTACCATATTGAATGCAAATCATTCCCTGAAAAGATGTATAATTTTCAATTTAAGAACAGCTTTCTAAAGCAATTAAGATCAGAAAAATAGATAAGAACTTGCAATACCAGAAAAGTTTTCAGCCAGCTTAGAATGCTCCAAGCTGACAATACAAGCAGCAGCGAGAGAGGCATTGAATCCAGCAGCTTCATATGCTTCTTTCGCCATCAAAAGATTAGAAGGATCAACAAAGAGGTCATCTTTATAGTGCTCAATAAAATGAGTTTCCACGTCCCCACGTTCAAATGCGTGATGATTTGCAAGTTTTAATAGAAAGTTTATGTTGGTTGGGACACCTGCAACCTTATGAAAAAGCGATGGACCTCAATGATTATGGATGAATTTGGATTTTTGAAGAGTTGCAGAATAACTACAAAATACTAACTGAAGAGTGGAAGACAATTTTAGCCTGCTGTCAATTAAAAGTAAAAGCCAAAGTCAAAAAAGCTTTAGGCATAAACCTACAAGAGTTGCAGATATATTGAATCATTAGATGGTCACCAAGATAACTACATTCAATCAAATGATAATGTCAAGTAAATTTGGCCATGAAGGGAACCTGATCAATAGCTGCTATAAGATAACTGTAGCAGCCATTGAGGCACCCAAGTCTACCACCTTCACTGCTTCGAGTTCCAAATTGTTCTTATTTCCTTTAACAGGCCAATTGCTTGGAATATTATCTGATTATCTCATTGAAATACTGGCAGTGACATTGAGAAGTTTTCAACTAAAAAATGTATTTCATCTCAAATCAAGTTGAATAGTAATCTTGGAGCATTAGTCTCTTTACATTATATCAATGAACAGTTTTGTATCTTGTCAATATATAGCAAAATACAAAATTCCACAAAGCAAACTAATTATGATTAGATTTACCTCAAACTTTGTTAGACAGTGCTTTAGTTTGTCTAGGGCAGCAGAACGATTTTCTCCCCAAACAACAAGCTTTGCAATCATAGGATCATAATGCACACTAACAGCATCTCCTTGTTCAACCCCAGTTTCAACTCGAACTGTTAAAAGAGATGTTGATTTCAAAGATTAAGACAAAGAAAGGAAAGAAGAAAAAGGAAAATATGGAACGCAAAAAGTGAAAACGAAAATTCCAAGTAAAAGGTAGCAAGCAATCAAACATTACTAAGAAATATACTAGGATGTTTCAATAAAAACACTTTCTAATTGCAGAAACTGAAGATTGAGTTTGCGACACTAGAGAAGTAAAACATTCTACCAGACTGTGAAACAGGAACAGGGCAGTAATGGTGAAGACTTCCAGTAGCTGGAAGAAACCCTTTGGGCACATTTTCTGCATATATGCGGGCTTCAAAAGCATGACCTAAAAACAAAACAAATCTGACTTCATCAAGATCCACAATATTGAGCACATACGCTATATCAGTAAACTATATGAAACAAATTTACAAATTTACGAAAAGTTCTCTATTTTTCAATAATATATATATGTACACACATATATATGATTGGAAGATTAACAAAATAAAAATAAATCCATATATTCAATAAAGTGAAGTACTATTTGCAAATGTATGTGTTTCATGAAATTTATCAAAGACTTCCAAAACTAGAGAATAAACAATTACATGGTACCACAATTGGTCATTTTGTCAGGATTAATACTTTAATGTGTTAGATGATATAATATTAAATTAGCATTCATTCATATCAACTTAACTTGTGGGTCAATCGATGATTTAACATGGTATCAAAACATGTGGTCCAAGAGGTCCTACATTCAAATTCGTACAATATTATTTTCTTCCTGATTAATATTATTTTCACTTGTGTTTTCTACATATTTCAAGCCCAAATGTGAAGGGAAATGTTAGATGATATAATATTAAATTTGTCTTCACCCATCCGTTTAAATTTTTGGGTCAATTGATAATCAAATGGCTGGGGCTATTACATCCCTCCATTTCCACATCTGTTAACGAGCAGCATATACAAATATTTTATCTTTAATATAATTGTTTTAGGCTTCAAGTCTAAAGGTATCATTTGAACCAACGCTTTACAGGATGGCAATTCTTCATTGGTTGAGGACTCGTACTTCTAAGCTCTCAGTTGAGAGTATATACCTTTAACAAGTAGAGTCATGCCAATGTCGACAAGATGCTAATGAAATCATATGCGAATTAAGAAAATATGAATCCTCATGGATTGTTGGACAAATATGCTTGGGTATTACACAACAATGACAAATGTTCTACATTTAGTGTGATTTGTCTTTTAGAAATTTTAAGTAATTACTTTTTTTTTAATCTTCAAGTGTACTCTTATGGGATAACTGCTCAACCTTACTACATTTGACTCCTAAGAAAACTTGCCGGAGTATTAAATCCTCAATAGGAGAACACAAGAGTTTGATCTCATTCCTCCTGATTATTGACCTCACAATACTAAGTCAACCCATGATGCTTTATGAAATCATGCTCCAACATAGTCCTTAGAAAATAGATTTGTATCCCAAAAAAAGAAACTTAGAAAGCAATTGAAAACCTCTCATAACAAAATTTGTAGGTTAAATTACAAATTTAGTTCCTTAACCTACAATTTGTATTTAATAGGTCCTTGAACTTTCAATATAGTGTCTAATAGATTTCTGAATTTTAAAAATGTCTAATGAGTCTCTGGACTTTCAATTTTGTGTCCAATAAGTTATCTAAAAACTAAAAAATTATAAATGTCAACTGGTCAAATGCAAAGCTAAATGTTAGCCTCTCCGTATTTACGTAGCTATAGTAATACTAATTGCAGAATCTAGTGAAGACTCGTGCATCAGCATTTCAAGATAAAGGAGACTACCTAATAAGGGCACTTGTGCCTGGGTTATGGGAAGTGATTCTCCATTTGCAACACGGATTTGCCACTCAACAAGATCTTGACCCACTATCATCTCAGTAACAGGATGTTCAACCTGCATGCAAAAGCTAATTGACATCAAATAATGTCCATTATAATTTGCGAAAGGAATTTGAGAAGCTTAATCAAGGAACCTGAAGGCGAGTATTCATCTCCATGAAATAAAATTGACCGGAGATGGTATCAACTATGAACTCCACTGTCCCAGCACTGTAATAACCAACTGCCTTTATGCACCAAATTGAAAATTCATATCAGGAAAGTACACTTCGAATCCCTAAAAAGGGGAAAATAATAAAAAACTCACCTACTGTAATGGCAAGACTTTTACACAATTAAAATGAAAAAGAGAACAAAAGAGGTGTTCTAAACCAGGGAATTAAGAATATTTATCACCCTCTGCCTTGATAAGTACTAAAGAAGCACCCAAATTAGTTATTATACTTAGTAGTCAATAGATATCAGAGCATCTCTCATGTGCCAATCAATGGATGCTCATGCTTCAAATAGACATGAAAAAAGCTCAGTCCAACTATCTTAAGAATTGTTTTCTCGGTTACTAACGATTACATTACATGTGAAGGAACTAGATCTCACCTTAGCTGCGGAAACAGCAGCTTCACCCAAATGGGATCGGAAGTCATCCAAAACATTTGGCTGCACCAATGCATAGTTTAGTTACAATTGAAATAAAAATACAAAGAAAATATATTACCAAGAAAAACACTCATTACAGCTGGAGCTTCTTCAATTATCTTCTGGTGTCTTCTTTGCACACTGCAATCCCTCTCATTTAGATGCAGAATGTTCCCATGTGTGTCCCCAAAAATCTACAGCTTCAAAATTAGAGGACTAAAGATCAATGCATAAACAAAAAGGAGAAAGTTCGAATTTTTGTTTTTTCTTTGAAAAGGAAACAGGTCTCTTTATTCATATAGATGTAAAATGAAAGAGACTAAATGAGAGGGTTCTTATGTGAGGAAACTCCTTGTTCCATGATCTTATTGATTTTGAAGCATGGTTGTGCAACTTTGCCTATAGGAAACTTATTGGTCTTGATAGCCTATTGTTTTGGTAAATGATTGGTCGACGTATTGGTCTTGATGGCCTATTGTTTTCAGTAAATGATTGGTGGAAATTATCCCTCGATTTACCACTTCAAAAGCATACTTAAAAAAATGAATAATAAATTTTGTTGTCTTTTTAAAATGTCTTTTGGGTCTACAGAGATGGAGATGCCTTGTCAAATTAAGAAAGGTTTCCTTTCCTACTTACCAAACTAGCTTACCATTCTCATTTATTATGTATCTGCAATTTAAAGTCCAAGGGAAGTTGCTAAGTGGGTCAGCTGATATACTTTGGGAAGTTTGTGACTATTGAGGAAAAGTGTCCTACTTTCTGATAAGAGGACCAGTTTGTTAAGTGGAAGACCAGGTGCAAAAGAAAAGACCAAATAGAAAATAGGCCAACCCAACAACACCAGGTGCAAATGAAACCAGAAAAAGAAAAAGAAATGATTATAAAGCTAACTCCAAGGCAGAGAGAGAGACACCAACACAAGAAGAGACCAACTCACACGGTCACACCCCAAAGCTCCTTCTTCCAAGAGCTCCCAATCCTAAACATCCTTTCACTTCTTGATTTGACAAAATGTATAGAGACTAATGCTAGGAAAAATAAGGAACAAAAAATAAAAGCAGCCCACAAGCTTGATCATCTTCCCCAGGGTTACTAAAAGTGCTGCTGACTCCATCTACCGTATGCGTACAACCCATACTAAATTTGACCAACTGCTCCTCTATTTCTTTTATTGATGAAAACCACTTTAGTTGGGGAAAAAATGAAAGAATACACGGGAAACAACCAACAACCTCCCTCTGTCACAACAACCACTTCCATTGAGAAAAACTGCTCTAATTCTTAACAGCTCATCCTTTTCTCCATAGAACATGGAAGGGCCAGTTTCCCACAGGCAACAGGCAACAACCTCTCTCTGTCACAAAAAGTTAGATTTGGAGGAACTCCATGAGCATACTACAACATTATCAACTTAGAGGACCAATGAGATCCCAAACTAATTCAAAAAACTCTCCTCGATCTTTGCTGAAAAAAGATACTAAAAATACTATAACTCAAATCCTCCCATGCTTCTCGTCAAGAATATGCAACTGAGGGTGGGATATGAGGCTACAAGAGAATTCATCATGAAATCCAGGGTGTCAAACTCTCCTGTGGACTATGTGCTTTCTTCTTCTTCATCATCTATTTTTTAAAGAAACATATATGAATGGGATGAAAAAATAGCAAACATGCTAAAGGAACTACAAAAGAACTTCCAATGAACTACAAGAGAAGTAAGGCTATATAACTTAGAAAAATGAAGAAGATTTAAAATTATACAACTAAGATAAAGCAATATAAATAAGATGTTCTGAAAAGATGTCAAAAGCGGTAGCTTTGTCTTTAAAGGATGCAACAACATTCAAACCATATTAGCCAAAAAAAGCTTCGTTGATGAGAATTTGTAGCATTAAATGACAACATATGGAAATTTTGGTTTGAAAGGAATTCAAGAATCTTCAACAATCATGAGTCCAGCAGGGAGGTGTTTTGGGCCCTAGTCAGTCCTCTTTCTTCTACTTGGTCTATTAATTCTAAATTGTATGGTAATTATAGCTTATCCCAAACTGACACCAGTTAGGCATCTTTTTCGTAACCTTTTGGTGTGTGATGGTATCTCATCTCCCCCACCTTTGGTGTGAGGAAGGATATCTTTGGGTAATGAAAAGTTTGTTTCTAATTAAAAAAACATGTACTCATATATTAGTGCGGGGACATTACAAAGACTCTCCTACATTAGCAGATAAATGTCGAGAAACTATTATTTAAAACGATCAAAGCAAAGAACAATACCTGGACTTCTATGTGCCTTGGCTGGGTGATATATTTTTCCAGCAGTATTGTGCTTATGCCAAAAGAAGCTGCAGCCTCACGTTGAGCTCCCAAGAAAGCATCAATAAACTCATTTGGGCTATGTACAATCCTCATACCCTAAAATATATTTCATCATTTCATGTAAGAAATCTCACATAATATCATGATTAGAAAAAAAAAATGCTGTACTCTCAGCCTGGAAATAAAAATGGAAGGATCGTATTGTTTGGATGATTGATTCTTGTAGCTTGGTTCGCAGTTTGAACTTGCATACATATTTTCCCACATATAACTGTTTCTAATTATCACTTTGTGGTCGTAAAGGTTGATTGTTGATATTTTTGGTCTCTGAGGCATGTGGAACACTCTCAGTCATCAGCCTCATATTACTTGATTTTCACCAACTCTCAATCAAACACTCAAACATGAATGGACAGCAAATCTTCCACAATTTCTGATTTTTTTAGACATAAAAAAGTTTACAATGTCTAAGCTCAAAGAAATAACCCACCTTCCCCCCACCTCCATGAGTTGGTTTTATCAATATTGGATACCCAATTTTGTCTGCTTCTAACTTCATAGTATCAATATCTTGTGCAGTACCATGGTACCCAGGCACAAGCGGGACACCAGCTGCACCCATTATTCGCTTTGACGCACTGAAGAAGAGTAGTAAAATAACATGTTGATTGGCAAGTAGAACAATTATGTCTCAAGAATAGAGAAGGAAAATTGGTTCTAAGCAAGCAGTGACCCTTCACATGGCGAGAAATGGATGCATATTTAACACATTATAGACTTATTTAGGGAAAAAGAATAAAAAATTAAATTAAAAAAATATACATAAATAAATAAGGGAGAAAGAAAGGAAGGAAAGGAGAAAGAAGAACATGAAGTTAACTTGACAGGAAACGTTATGTTCTGCAGACAGTTATCTAAAGAACTTCCTACTACCACGTGAGCATATGGAAAAAATCAAGAAAAGGAGATTAAATTTCTCAAACCTTTTGTCGCCCATGTGCCGAATTGCAGATATTGGTGGGCCTATAAATGTAAGGCCTTCATCTCCACAGAGTTGTGCAAAATCAGCACTTTCAGATAAAAACCCATAGCCAGGGTGGATAGCCTATGTACCAAAATAATATGCCCACTCTTAAACCCATGCTTTATGTAATCAGAATAAGGACATAGCCATCTCAGAAAATCTGAGTTAAGTAATTGGTGACATTCATAAACAATGAAGACAATGTAAAGATGATGTTGCCACAGAAAAAATGGCGTTAATTAGTAATAACATAATTTATTTGGTATGAATCAATTGAGAAGGCAATCACAAATATAGTATATTAGTTATTCATGTTAGTAACTATTATGTTGTATTTTATAACATTGACCATCCTCGCAAAAGGGTATATGGAGAAAAAACACGCTGGTCTATCACAAGTATCCCTATGCCAAGCTAGGTAGAAGCCAAATGTCTGAAAGAAGTGATTACACATATGTGCTGTTGTGTTTTGTTAGGCAGTACTTATCAGCTTTAAAATGCAGAAAATGTTAGTGGTTAGTGTTTATCATTTCTATGGGATTTGTTTCAGTATGTCTGTTAGTGAATCCTGCATTTCACAAGTTCCTTTGTTTCCCAGTATGGACGTGTACAAAGTCAGCTATACCATTTCCTCTCTTTTTTTAATTCCTGCAAGCCTGTATTTTGCAATTGGAAACACTGAGTGCTTTCAATAATATGCCAGCGATAGGCAACATTAAACACAGACGATTACATGCCTATAGCTTTCGTTGTATAGGCTTGGATAAAAAATATGCACGAAGACTTAAGTGCTTAAGTCACAAATTTCAAATCTTCCACATTTTATAGTCTTGGCACTCCATATGCCGCCACACACAGATGATTTCATACCTATGTTAGGGTAATCAGGATTTCTATAGCAGCATATTCGTACGCACACAATTTGCCAAATATTATCAATAAATTGGTGAACAAATTAAACTACCCAACTATACAGTCCCTCACTCAATCAATCAAAAACTACGTACCTAAAAAGTGTAAAACGCACAATTACAAATAAAAATCAAACAAGAACAGGGCATAGGCTCCACACTTTTAGTCACTAGGTCCTTGCCTTTGGCTGGAGGATGTCCCCACACACAAAGTTTCCCCCTATGCCAACACAGAATATTATTTAAAACGATCAAAGCTTCATCTGAGAACCTTTTTCCAAGAAGTGAAAATCTCCATTTACCAAGAATATTGTTTCCTCTTTGTTATTCTCGAGACTCTAATGACCATATCAGTTGCTTTCAATAAAATACATTCTCCTAATTCCGTTTGAGTAGTACTGAACATAAAAATAGCATACTAAATTCAAGTATAAATCAACAGTAACTCTATACAGCAAAAACAGAAAGAAAAAAAAAACTAGAGGAAAAAAAACATTGAGATTAAGTTAAAAATTCAAGCATTTCCAATATATTCCAACTTCCCATCTACCATATACACACCTGCGCACCAGTTCTGGAGGCAGCATCAACAATGGAGGGGGCATTCAAGTAACTCAACCTCGCGGGCGAAGGGCCAATATGCACAGCCTCATCAGCGGACTTGACATGGAGTGAATCCCGATCAGCGTCACTGAAAACCGCGACAGTTTGAATACCCAAGCTCCTGGCAGTCCTGATGATCCTGCATGCTATCTCACCTCGATTTGCAATGAGAATCTTGTTGATGCGCGGAGGAGGCTGGGTAGTGTTGGAATTGGAGTGTGAGAATAGTCTGAATCGGAGAAGGTAAGGTGTGGTCGGAAGCTTCCGACGGAAGATGATGGAGGCCATTGAGGGCCAGGACGTTGAACAGATGGATCGGAAAAGAATTGAATTGAGAAAAACAGAAATGGGAAATTTAGTTTACGTATGGAAGTTGAAGATTATGTAAAACAAATTTAGTTCGTTCTTATCTTACACTACAAAGAATAAAGATACCGCTTTTCCCGTTTTAAAAATTTTGTTAAAAGCACTCACAATACTCCTAGAGATTGAACTCTCGTCCCCTTTACTATTAAAAGATGTTCAGGTGTTAGGTTGATGGGTTTCTTTTTTTCTTGGCATTGTATTGTATTTGAACAGATCACAAGGTTAACTAAGCATGGTACGCTTATATTGTTAAAGAAAAAGAAGCATAACAGAGTTAAATCTAAAAGCTTGAAATAGAGAAGTATTTTGAAAGGAAAGATAATGTGTCACGTGTTTGGTAAAACAATGGAAGAGCATATCTGAGAATGGACATACACCATCTTATGACGTGGCAGATAATAAATTGGTTGACTTTTCTACGGGTGGCGTGGATGTGGATGAAGCTGACGTGGCAGCTAATGAGCTGTCAGATTATTATTCTTATCTGATGAGGATTTACAAAGGGAAACCTATGCCAACCCACCAACAGCTTTATTTTCTTTTGGGCCGGCCCATTTTGTCACTCTTGTTTACCAAACCCTAACCAAAATTAGAGTAATCTCCATACAGCCAGAAGTTAGCTAGATATACGTTTTTACAAACACAACAGTGATTAAAAACCAAAAGGTCGTATGTGAGAAAATAGGCTATACACACATTTTAGGTCATGCATTAGTATAATTGGAATAATGAGATTTCATGAGTCTACCACATTTTTTATTGTTACAATAGTAGATAGTCTAAAATTTTAAATGATTTTAATATTTGGAAGTTCTGTAGACCAATCTTTTCAAACAAGATTTTATTGATGATTTCAACTCTTCCCATAATCTCAAAAGATGATTTCTACGATTTTCAAATGTATAACATCCAGGAGAAAAATAAGAAGAGAGGCAATAATAGTTAAAATAATGAGTAGGAGAAATAAAATTGGAGATACATATAGAAATAAATTTATGAGAGATTGAAAAAATGATCACAGCCTTCTTTTAACTTAAGTTTCAACTAAAAACGCTTTTTTTGTAGTATAATTGATGATGGAATGATCAAACCTTCCAACTATTGTATTCACCCCCATGTGCCATTGATTTTTTTCTCCTCTGTCATCAATGAAACATTCCACAACTACTTCCTTTTTCAAACATTTATGAATTTAGCTATATTTTTAGTTATACAAAGTCTCGTAGCACTTCTATTTATCCAATGTAGCAAATACACATGTCAAAATGAGCATACCTCAATCAATACAGTTCTTGTACTATGAACCCGTACTTTGGGAACAATGATTGAGAGGTAGGAGGCTGTAGATATTAAGTTTAAAGCTTTGGTGCTTTGAAGAAAACAAGCATTCTAGCTAGATGATGCGGGGAATGTGTAGTTAGGCGTTTTGGCTAGGCTCTACACGAGGAAAAACTGAGTTTTGAGCTAGGTGAGGAAAAGAGGTTAGGGAGTTTGAAGAGATCCATTAATCTGAATTAGTTAACATGTTACGTGTAAGGTTAAAAGTTAAGCATGAATAGAGAAAATATTAAACCTACACGTGTAAGTCATAAAGAAAAGGAGCTACTAAGCTTATGTGAGTTTAATGATGACTAATTTCGTCTAGAATTAGTATAAAGATACTTTGTAAGCTTAAGAAAAAAGTCACAAATAAGCTCTAACCAAAACTTTGTCAAAAGAAAGACCAAGCAAGAAGAGGTAAGATGGAAGGTCTGGCAATAAGAATGGAGTAGAAGGGAAGGAAGTCTTTTAAGGTTCGTGAGTGATTCTTGTAAAAGAAGAAGCAAAGTTTTCTAACTATTCCTTTCAAAGTTTTGTTATATTGTTACATAAACCATATTACTTGTAATTTTACTTATGATTTATATGAAAAGTATGTTTGTTTGAAAATAATTTTATGAGTTAAAAGTATTTCTTATAATGCTTGTATGTGAGTAAGTTATTAGCCTTATTCATATTAAGAGCTAACTATTATGTTCACACAAAAGTAGTTGTCTTGCATTAAGTGGGTCCATTTGGTAGAAGGATGGACAAACACGTTGAGTGGTATGTATTCAAGTCTATTGTCGAGCAACTGGACTTGAACGAGGGTTCACATAGACACGGGTGGTGAAATGAGAATCATCACAATAGTCTATGTGTGTTTAGCACGTGATAAGGCGTTGAGACATTTCTGAAAGTGAAAGTTTTTATTATATTTTTGTATTCTCCAAAATCTCTTCCTAAAATATCACTTACTAAGCATTATGCTTATGTTTTAAGTTTTCCTCTTCCAGGCAAGCGAGTCAAGAAAGCTGCTAAGAGGAGGTGAGTTGCTGATCTGCTAGGCATTGAAGTTATGGAGCTTGAGTTTTAGTTTTCTTTAAAAGGGTTACTTGTATTTGTTTCAAGACGATGGAGGAAATTATTAATAAAGTTGTTAAGTTATTATGAAGTTTAAAGTGTTACTATTATTTAATGTCAAGCCATGTTCTTGAGAAGTTAAGTTCCAAGTTTAAGGTTAAGGTCGAGACGTGTTATGGCACTTCATTTAAGAATGTTGGGATTGTTGAAGACACGATTACACCTATAACGCGAGAGGAAGAAGACTCTTTGGATGGAGATGTGACATGTACAACCAAGCTCAATATCATATGTTCAATTTTTGACTCCATACATTAATCCAATACCTTTACAAAAATAAATAATATACAAAGTTTTAAACATTCAGCTTAAAAAGTACATGTTAATTACAATATTAACACTTTTTTTTTTGTAATGACTACCCATTTGGATGACAAGTTCATAATGATAACTACATATATAATAGTGATAATGTTTATATAATAGTGATAACTACATACATAATAGGAAGACAACGTGGGGATGCATTAAGGGCATGTTTTTGGTTGTGGCCTTGGAACCTTGTCTTAAACTTCAAGTCAAAAACTAGAAAGTGAGATATTTCTAACCTTATTTATTTCCAAACTATTACTTACACTCCCCCAACTTCTCACATGTTTCCTCTTTAATCAACCAACTAGAAAGTGAATTAAGTTGGTTGGAATTTAATTAAGTATCATGTTATATCTAGATTAATTAACATCAATCAACTTTAGGCTTTAACATTTACTAACAAGACCTCTACAACTAAATAAGAATGTTTGAAACACAAAGGATCACATTACACTTTAAATTAAAAGAAACCACCCGCGACTAAATTGTCTTGATAACACAAGAATTTAACTATTTACAAATTTATTTAAATTTGTCTAAATGGTTTCGATATTTTGATATTTTTTTATAATGTTTCTTATTATTATTACCGTACTCTTAATCATAACTATGAGCACACAAACATTTCTTAGTTTTCTCTTCTTCTTTTTTAATTCAAGCCTTTTTTTTATAAGAAAAAATGGGCTCAAGCCTAATTGGAAAATTGCTATTTTCTAACAATCTTTTTACTATTTGTATTAAAAACTCATATACATGTTAGGTATTATAAAATCCAATTCCTTAAATAATAATTCTGTATATTAAATATTAAATATTTATCTAAAACTCACATGAAGACGTATGAAACAAATAAGTTATTATTAGGCAACTTGAACGAACATTAGGTTCAAATCTTCAGTCTCTTTTGTACTAAAAAAAATTACTCATTTTTCAAATTTTCATTTTTTTTTTTATTGAGACATATATTAAAATTTGGAGGTATGAAGAATTATTATTATTTAAAAAGGGTGAAAAATGGAACCACACGAAACCCAAAGAAAATAATGAGATATATTTGTACAACGAAATTGACAACTCCTATTCATTTCTTTTCACTTACTTTCTTTGTTTTTTTTTGTTGTATCCAATAAAGCAAAAGCCGCCAGCACATGTGATATCATATTGCCATATCAAATTCATATCATATAATATAAATTATAAACCATAGTTTAATTTCGTAACACAATTCTCTCTCTATCATCCACCAAACAAAATTAAAATCCCCCAATCATTTTCAAAAGTTAAATAAAATTCTCACTCTCTCTTATCTCTTCACCGCCCATTATTCTCTACTTCAACCTCTTGTCTATTTCAATGCAACACTCCAAATCCCTTTTCCTAATTATTTTCTTTTTATTTCTATTCCTGTTTTTCCCATAATAAAACAAAAAGGGATCTCTCTCTTTTTTAAAAAAAATTATTATTATTTCTTATTTTTAGGTTGTTTGGTAGGCAATCATCGAAGCAAGGAAATAAAATTTTGAAGTTAGATGATGCTATTTGATATCAATGCTTTAGTCCTAATGTTTATATACTATTCTTACTTATACTTGGGGATATAACACACGTTTGATCAAATATGTGATCATATAGCATATATTTTAACGTATTTATAACCTAATTTTTAGAAATAATGATAAAGAATTAAAAGTAAATTAATATGTAGTAACGTTTAAAAAAACATTGTAAATATAATAAAATATATCGATTTTAAAAGTTAAATCTAAAATTTTAGAATGTTTAGGGTGGGATACTAGATATTAAAATGGAAGTAGAAGAATTTGGAGGTGAATGAGAAAAAGAATGAAAATGGGAAGAAACATTTGATGAAGCACATGCATCAATTATAGTAGGTTGTTAATTCATGCTACCCTTCCAACCCAACAAAAATCATGATTGACACAACCCACCTTTTTCTTTATTTAAATATTTATGTGTGTGGGTTAATTAATTAAGTTCTATTTTCTACCTAATTAAGCCAAAACCCTAAACCCACCATTATCTAATTAGGATTGAAATATTAAAAGAAAATTTGAATAAAATAAAAAGTTAAATTTTGGTATTTTAGAGTTTGCTCTATTTTAGTCCATATAATTTTATATTAACTAACAATCCAATAAATTAAGAAATAAAATATAAGATTTATTTAAGATACATGAACTAGTTCATAGTAATAGTTGAAGTTTCAAAAGCTAAGGACCCAAATGAATAAGTGATATTTTAAGAAATAATGAATTCTTTTTTTTTTTTTTTTCTTTTGGAAAGGAGGTGAGTTTTATGGCATTGGAAGTAGCAGTTATATATACGTGGACAATGACGTGGAATACTTAAATGCTTTTGGTGACCACGTCACTTTATCATGCTTTGCTGTAATTTTGAAATTCTTTTTGGTCATGCAGCCTCATTTATGATGAGTTTTTCTGGGAAGAAAAGAAAATTCAAGCTTATAAATCCAACTTTCCTTTCTGATTTTATTTTGGAAATGTATAATAAAACTAAATAAAATGTTTAGCCAAATTTTATATTCTATTAATATTATTAATTGATAAAAGTTTATTTGTGTTAATTATTGTTATGACATAAAATTTTATTTTAGAGGTTTGTTTTAACAATAATTTCTCTTTTATTTTTATATTTATTTTACAAATTTTACCAATACTGAATTAAAAATTTGAAAAACATATATATAAATGGGTACGACATGCTTTTAAGTGTTAACTATTTAGTTTTTATAATTGTTATGGTTTTTGTTCACTACTTTTTTTCATTATATATATATATATATATATATATATTTCTATCTTACATCATCTCAATTTTTAACCAAAATTATAATAATAAAACAAAAACAAGTTTATTATAAGATTGGATAAGTTTTTTCTTTACATTTTTAAATATAGAAAATTGAATCAAAATAACTTAACTAATAGACATTGATACTAATACACACTAGTAGAAATTGATAAAAATCTACTTAGGATAAAACTTAAAATTCTAATATTTTTCTAATTTATTCAAATTCCATAATTCTTCTTTTCTTTTTCTATTTTAAAAGTTTACGTTTGTTTCTTTCTTAAATTTTATACTATTATTTTATAATTCTTTTATAAAAAAGTCAAACGTTTAATTAAATTTTTAAAAATGAAAACAACTGTTTGAAAACTATTTTTAGTTTTCTAATTTGGCTTTTAAAACCATGAATGATCATTAAATAACAAAACAATGTACTTAGAAGTGAATTTGGTGTTTATAAATATAATTTTAAAAAATTTAAAAATAAAAATAGGTAGAAATAATGTCTAATTTTTAAAAAACTAAATAGTTATCGAACGATAAAGTATAAATATTAGCACTATTTTTAATTTTCAAAATTTAGCATAATTTTTTGTGACATTATTAGGACGTAAACGATAAAATAAGAAAATGATACGTGAAACTAATGTTGATAAGATTAATTTTAAAAAATAAATTAATTATGATACAATAATCTAGATCTTTATAAGCTAATAAAGCTCTCGGGTTACTTTCAAATGATGAAACTATATATCACTTCAAATGATGAAACTATATATCACGAAGAAATTGATGAGAAATTAAACACAATTTTTTAAAGGATAAAAAATAGTTATGAGAGTTAATTTTATTGTTCTATTTCCTTCTACGTGGATTGTATTTTGTTTTGCTTCAGCGGGCTTCGACTTTAGTTGGAAAATATATTCGTATTTTTAGAAAGAATAATTTACTTAAATGCATTACCATATTTTTGCATGGTAAAAGTTCCTTAACCACAACTTACTACATCATTATCTTCCTCAGAAAAATTATTGAAAATGACAAAACTATCGAAAATATTTATAAATATGCAAACGTTTACTTTTTATATGTGATAGATATAGACATTTATTACTTCAGTGATAAACACCTCATAAATGACTTAGACGTTAATTCTTAAGCTTTGCTATATCTAAAAATAATTTTTTTAATATCTCTAAGAGTTTCTCTTTTTTAAATTTATAGAAAGAATAGAAAAAAAAAAGAATCCAACCAAATATATATTTGAGTATTGCTGTTCTTAAATGAGTTAATTTGATCATATATATTGGGAAGAGAAAAAACATGATTCCATTTGTATTTATTTTCAATAAAAGTGCCATCTTTGTTGGATGTGAAGGAATGGTCCAACAAAGAAGGCTTTTGAGTAGAGGGTTTGGTGCCCTCTCATTAAAGGGCAGAGGGAACCTTAAAGTAATTCTTTCACCTTCATCTTTCTTCTTAACAGGTAAGTTTTTGAACCAAGCCTTTAAATGATGAGTCAAGACACTTTTCTTTGGGACCAAGTCTCGTTTGTTTGGCTTCTTAGTAGAGAAACAATCCTTTCTTTTTAAGGTACATGATTCGATGATTCGATATGTCCATCTCACACTTATAGAGTTGTCAATGAATACATCGTGAAGTTCATGTATTTTAAAAATTCGACATTTTATTTCTACACTTAATTGATGGAGTTTTTTAAAAAAAATATATATAACAAATCAGTAAAATATTTACACTGTATAGAAACAATTTCGAAAATAGAAAAAGTTCAAAGACTCACACTAGTAAATACAAAAAATACCTGATCAGCATACATGTGTAGTGAATAATATTCTTCTAAACGATCATGTCCTACAATCTAAATAAATGATCTACAATCGCTTAGGTAATAAACGATTGTGTAGTTTTTTTTAATGATGACGAAAAATACTTCAAATTTAAACGATTGTGTTGGTAATGACAAACGATTGTGTTAATCATGGAAAAAGATCGTGTAATCCAATGTAAATGATTGTTAAAAACTTCAAATCTAACGATCATATTGAAAATGCTAGACAATCGTGTTAACCATGCTAAACGATCATATTAATTAGTAAGCTAAGCGATCATAGATCATGTCAACGTGATCATGTAGTATGTTTTAAACAATGTGAAGAGCATTTCAAATTTAAAAGATCGTGTTGACCACGGTAAACAACATGTTGATAATTTAAAATGATATTTAAACGATATTGATATTTTCGAATATGAGAAAAATAAAGAATGAATTTTGAAACAATCGTGAAATAGCCTCATGGAATCATGCCGAAAATGATGCAGAAGAAATAGGAGATTTAAACAGAATAATAAATCATTTAAAAACAGTATAAAGAAAATTTGAAAGATAATATAAAAAAATCTGAAAGAGAAGAAATCGGATAGAGTGAAGAAGAGGGAAGAGAAGTGACGAATCATCCGCAATATTCAAGAGAAAATCTAAAAATTATGAAAATATTTTACGGATTTCATCCATTTTTATTTTTTATTGTTACACCAAATATTTTATAGTTTTGTTATGTTTATGTAAATGAATAGGTTGATAAATATTGACTAAATTCATACTAATTTAAATTGATAATGTGTACTAGTCTTTCTTATACTTTAATTGGTCATTAAAGATAAGTCTCCGTTACATTCATTGTTTGAAAAAGAATCAGTCATCTTTCACAAAAATGTAAATAAATTAATTAATCCATGAATGATCTAACATTTAGTGATTATGATATTTTGAGCTTTGACAAGCTTTGGGACCATGGCGCATGCTTATTTTGAAACCACTTTTTTTCAACCACACTTTCATTTTATTGCTTAAACAACCATTATTATTACTATATTTTGAATTTTATTTAATTTCGGCATTTGTATTTTTCATTCTCCAATTTTAATTTTTAATAAATATATGGTAATAGATAAATATTTTTAAAAAATGTTTCTCAATAAATGTGTACTTAGGAGAGTATCAACTATATGCAAAATTTAATTCAACCAAAGGATTTATGCTAACCTACATTCTACGATTTTGTTATAATATATGAAATGAACATTATGTTTTAAAATATACTTTGTACAATTGCACCCATTATTTTATTACGAAAATGAGATTGTATATCACGCCCTTTTTTCTTTAAAGTATTTTAAATGTTGCTACCATCATTATTTTAATCCATCCAATCACTCAAATGTCTCACCCCTCTAATCTATATGGATTTACATATAGAGATTATATTTTAATTTTATTATATGGTAGTATATAATATCACCTTATAATTTTCTAACTAATCCTATACAATTTATCAATATAGTTCCATTCATATTTATACTATTTAACAATATCAAAAAATCGCATGTAGAAGGAATTAATAGTATCTTATTTTTTAAACGGATCAATTGTAGACCAATTGTTTGCATGTCTTGTAACTCCTTGACATTTAATTTTCTTAAACTCATGCATCCTCTTAAATACTTAATTGGAAAACATAAGATTATTTGCAACTATATAGATATTCGTATTAAAACTACCTATACAAAACATTATTTGAAGTAAGTATGAAGTTTCGCTATCAAATCTTAAACTAATAATTGTATTGGTTTCAATTACAAACTTTCACGAATATCATTTGAAGTCTTTTTCCTTTTAATTTATTTCGATCAAATGTCATGTGAAGTTTATAAGGTGGTATATATTAACTCAATTCCTAAATTTTGATAGACCCTATTTGTTACCGTTACTTATGAAAATCATCAAAAATAATTTTAAAAATTAGATTTGAACGTTGTATATTAAGACAACAAAGAAAAGAAAAAGAAAAAAAAGAAAGGTATATGAAATTTGATATATTGAGTTTGTTAATAATTGAAAAGAAAAAGAGAGAGAAGAGAAGGGATGTTTGATGAGAATGTAGACGTGGGAAGTGGGAAATGGAGGAAAATGATTAGTGGTGGTGACGAAATAGGACCGCCCACGCCCCCCCCACGCCCACCGTCCCTGACTCTCAGTCTTGTCAGCTTTCCAAACAATTTGTTCAAACGATCGTTTCGCATCTGCCACCTATTTCTTTCTTTATTTTAATACTCTCTACTTTTCTTTTTTTCTATATCTTACCGTTGCAAATATTTAATACTCCCATTTTCCATTTTCTTTCAATTTCACTTTATTAACTTACTTTTTAAATTTTCGTTTCCAATCATTTCCTTCACATCTTTTAAATTTTATAATAATTCAATCTCTGTTTACATAACAATATAATATATGTAGTCTAACCGTAGAAATTAGAATTAAATAAAATTCTCTCTAATTTTTGTAAATCTAAAAAATCTTTAAATATATGAAACTTATCGGTATTTCTCTAATATTACAATCGAGATAGATTCTTATATTATGAATTTGAAGTTTTACTATTTGATCAAAATCATTTTCACAAGAAAAGTCGGATAGTTTTTTTAACTCGTTATTGAATTTTCTTTTAATTCCTTAAATGTGATAATTTGGTTCCTTACAATCTAACTTGTCATGTTCGAAGACCCATTTTCTGGTTGTATGAATTAAAAATTAACCTCTAGGAATGAATGCAATGAGTCTAGTGACATGTTATCTCTTTAGGTATGACTTTGTTTTCTTTTTTCTTTTTTCCCCTTCAAATCTCCTATCACATAAAACATTATACAGTCTAAAAGATGATGATACGATGATATATTCTATAGTATCAAGTCATGATATTGTTAACAATGCGATCTACATTTTATATCATAAGTATGATAAACATAGTTATTTTATATTGGTACTCCTTCAGGAATGCCATACATTTTTCTTAAAATAAAATGATCATTACAAAAAGTAATTTAATGATTAATCAATATTTTACGAGAATATATCATCTACTTGAACAAGGGGTAAGATCGTAAAATATTTATGTTTGATTATGATCTACAAAAAAAAAAATTGAAATCTACCCATAAGTCTACTTATAAGATTAGAGGTTTACATAGAACTCAACCATATAGTCAATAAAAGCCATTAATTAATTCGAATAATTATTAATTTTAGACCCAAGCTATTTTCATTAATGAGGTGTTGAAGAAATTGAAACAAGAGAACAGTAGAGAGAATTAGAGAGAAAAACACTTTTATTTTATTAAGAAAGAACAATTATATACATTTTGTTAGAGTACACTTTTTTACCCCTTTGGACTTTCTCAACTTATAAATGAACACAGCTCTTATGTACAAGATGTGTGCATGGAGCATTCTTTGAGACTTGTTTGTAATGTTTAGATTTAAGTTTTATTTAAGTTGTTTGACCTAAGTGCTTTTTTTTAAAACTAGAAAATATGAAATAAAAATATTACTGAAAAATGAGTATGACATTATTAATTATATGATTACATTTAGTCATAAAAGGGAAAGACAAATTATGATTTTCTTATGCACAAAGCATATTAATTAATGTCCTGAATTAAATTATTTAAGAGACCCTATATAAAGGCATCTCATAAATAATATTAAAATTTACAAATAATTCCACCAACCATCATTGTAACATTGAGAACTAAGCCTTAGAAGTTAAAATCAATATTTTTATTTCAACATTATTGACATATTAGCAAGCCAACTAGATTAATAAATGTGAATTATGAAGTAGCAGCTAAAAATAAATAAAATAAACCCATTAAATTTAGTTTATTTTAAATTTAAACATTTTTACACTTTGTGTAAAACTTTATCTCATTCTTAAAAGACTATTACATATCACAAATATAAATATAAAGATTTTAACAATTATTACACATTTACTACTAGTTGATTTGGTCTCGGCCGTTAGATTCCATTAACATTTTAATTGATGTGACTTTAAATTGAGGTGATTATGCTCTAGATTTATTATATTACATTAATTGATAAATAGCTAATAAATCCTAATAATTTTATTTTATAAATATTGTATGCTGATGCACAAACATAATCAACACATTTATAAAATAAATCAAAAAATTAATTTTGTTCTTACTTATGTGATACAACATCAATTGTCATTTGGTCATTAATTAATAATTAAAATCTTAGATTTTTAAGAGTGTTTTTCTTATTTAAGAGCGTAGTCATTCACATATAGAAACCATCTTATTATTTCGTTATAAAATTAACGGAGTTTTAAAGATAAAGGACCAAAACATGTTGTTTTTATGCTATTTTTAAAACTTCAAGAACTAAAACAGACGTTTTTACTAGCTAAGAGACTAATATAAAACTAGATAAAAAGTTTATAGACCAAATATGTTTAAACCAAAATTATTTTCCATTACACATCAAGAATTTGAAATGATTAGGATTGTAATTATGAAAAAAATCACACCTCAAATGGTAAAAGTTGTATTAAGTTAAATTCTAAACTAATAATTGTATCACTTTAAACTCTAAACTTTTTTAAGTTGTTGATTTTTATCTTCAATTACTTTTTGTTTGGAACTTGATGTAAATCATAAGTTTCACATAGCCTTCAAAATATTTAATATTGTTATTAGACCAACTCCATAAAATACAAAATGTAAAAGGGGAAATTGATATTTGTGCAAAAGTTATTGAGTCATCAAATCACATGTGAAAGTAAAAAAGAACTTTCTTTAAAAAACTAATTAGTAAAAAAGATTAGAAGTGATGAAGCATGTGAATTTGAGCCAACACAAAATCCTCCTAGAGAGCATGCATTTTTGGGAACCCATAGTATGCCAAGTCAAACTTTTACACACACACACACAAGGAAAGAACATTTTTTACGCCCTAACCCAAAAAAGGCCAATTTAATCCGATCAACTCCTTTTCTATTTTCTTTTTTAAATTCCACCTTTCACTTCAATTTTGACTATTCTTCTTCCAAAAACTTAAAATAAGATACCTTATTTGTTTAATTTTACTTTCATAGACCATAACAAAATATTATATTCTATTTACAATGTGTCTATTTGTATTATAAATGATAAAGATACGTTACTATTAATGTCTATCTATATCATGATAAATTCGGATAGATAAACACGTATTGTAATCTATCGGTAATATTTTACTTAATTGTAATTTTTTTTCAAATTCAATCCAGGTATTATTTTTTAAAAAAATTTACTATAAAAATTTAAAATATATGCACTGATATTTTTCTGAAGTAAAACTTATTTTCTAAAATATTATAAAAAAACAAAAATGATTAAAAAAATATAAATATTTTAATTAATTTTGTTATATTTGAAAAGAATTATTTATGTAAATTTAATAAATAGTAAATAAATTGATTGAATCTAAATAAAATAGAAATCATGTATATATAAAAAAGCAAAATAGGAGTGGAAAAGAGAGAGAAATTTAGAGGGCGTTATTTTAGCGAGTGCTTGAATATTCCATAGAAGAAAATTACAGAAAAGAATACTATATTAATTAATTTATATAAATAAATTTGTCACATTATTAATTAATCAAAGCTTAATATATTGTATTATAAGAAAGGAAAAAACTTACATTGATCCGTTTACTTTTTTCTTGGTCGGGTTTTTCCTTTGCTTTAAGCCCAGTATTCGTCTCTTTGCCACTTCTTTCTACCAAAAGCTGCCATAGTACAACCAACAAGCCAATAATAACAACACTCTCAAAATTCAAGAAAAGCTTACCTCAATTTGAGGGCAATACAGGGAAGCAAGAACAAGGAAGAAAGAAAGAAAGAAAGCAAATAAAAAACAGGGTTTACAGAGAAACAGAGAGAGATCTGTGAGTATTAGCCATGGGGTGAAAGATATGCTATAGCAGCTGAAGCTGATTTTTAGTCACAGCTGCTGATCCCAGACCCATATGCCAAATTTTGTTTGTATTCTTCTTTGATTTCCCATCTGGTAATTTTTCGCTTCTACAACTCGCTCTTTTGTTTTCCTCCCCCTTTTCTTGTCTACTGGGTTTCTTTTTGTTCTTCTTCAAATGGGGTTTTCTTTTTTTAATTTAGCATTTGGATTGATGAAAACTCTGTAACCCATCTCTCTTTTTCGATCTTGATGCTCTTGATCTGGGTTTTGGATACTCTGATGTTGGATGATACTGTTTGAGATTCTTTTTTTCTTCTGTTATTCATTGAGAAAAAAGAACTTGAAAATATGTTGTACTTATCATCATCTTCTTCTTCTTCTTCTTCTTCAATCTTCTCATTTATCTTGGTTTTCTTTGCTAGTTTTTATCAGCTATTTTGTTCAAATTCTATCCTCAAACTTCCATTTGCTTCCTCCCGTGTAGATTCTGGACCTTGGTTTTGTTGATCAGGTACTTCTTTCACTCTGTTTCTCTTTTTCTCATTTTTCAATTCATTAAAAATTTTGTATCTAAGTTTTATTGTGCTGGGTTGGTAAGGTTGATTAGGTAGAAGAGGCCAAACGTCAAGTCAAAGAATTTGGCACTTGGAGTTATTTGAAACTTGAAAGTGTTCGTTCTGTTTGGCTGAAGTCATGACGACTACTTCGCGTACAAATTCTCGGCGAATGTATTCATGGTGGTGGGATAGTCACATTAGCCCAAAAAATTCTAAGTGGCTTCAAGAAAATCTTACAGGTATTGATTTTTCCCCCTTCAAGAACATCTTGGAGCTATCGATTTTTTCAGTAGGCTTTGGATTGTGTAATTCTGATAGTTCTGCTTTGTTGACTAACCGATACTTGGTTTTCCTGCTTGAAAACAGATATGGATGTCAAAGTAAAACAGATGATCAAGCTTCTTGAAGAGGATGCAGATTCCTTTGCAAGGAGGGCTGAGATGTACTACAAGAAGCGACCGGAACTTATGAAATTGGTTGAAGAATTCTACCGGGCGTACCGTGCACTTGCAGAAAGATATGACAATGCAACTGGGGTGCTTCGCCAAGCTCATCGTACCATGGCTGAAGCATTTCCTAACCAAGTACCGTTTGATGATTCGCCTGCAGGTTCGGGTAATGAGTGTGATCCACGGACGCCTGAGATGCCACCACCAATACGTGCTCTTTTTGATCCAGATGAATTGCAAAAGGATGGCTTGGGGCTTTCACCCCAATCTGGTGCTGGCAGAAGAAATGGAGCATTTACTGAAGAATCGAACTTAGTTACAGGTCGGAGGGGTTTGAAGCAGTTTAATGATATTTTTGGTTCTGGGGAAGGAAGAGCAAAGAAAGGCCTCAATTTTCATGATATGGAGGAGAATGAGCGAAATGGGGGGAACAATCACAAGGTTTCAACTACTGAGGCAGAGATTTTAGCCTTAAAGGAGGCTCTGGCTAAATTAGAAGCTGAGAAGGAAGCTGGTCTACTTCAATATCAGCAGAGTCTCGATAAGTTGTCTAATCTCCAGTCAGAAGTCTCTCGTGCACAAGAGGATTCTGAAAGACTCAATGATCGAGCCTCTAAAGCTGAAATTGAAGCTCAGAATTTGAGGGAAGCTCTCAGCAAAATAGAGAGTGAACAGGAAGCTAGTCTGATGAAGTATCAACAGTGCCTGGACAAAATATCCGGTTTGGAGAGTACTATCTTTGACATTCAAAAAGGTGCGGAAGAGCTCACTGAGAGAGCAGGTAAAGCAGAAAAGGAAGCTGAAAGTCTGAAGCAAGGACTTGCTGAAGTAGGAGCTGAAAAGGAAGCAGTACTTGTTCAATATAGAGAGAGTTCAGAAATGATATTGAAACTACAGGAGAAACTTCTTCATGCAGAGGAAAGTTCCAGAAGATACAATGAACTAGCTGACAAAGCTGAAAGTGAGTTGATAATCCTTAAGCAAACAATCGAAAAATTAACTGAAGAAAAGGAAGCTGCTGCTGTCCAGTACATTCAGTGTTTGGAGAAGATTTCAAGTCTTGAATATAGACTTTCTTGTGCTGAAGAAGAGGCTGAAAGGCTGCATCGCGAAATAGATGATGGGGTTTTAAAGTTAAGAAGTGCTGAAGAGAAGTGTCTTTCATTGGAGACATCGAATGTGGCTCTGCAGTCGGAGTTGGAGTCTTTGGTACTGAAAATGGGGTCACAAAATCAAGAACTCACCGAGAATCAAAAAGAACTGGGAAGACTTTGGAATTGCATTCAGGATGAGCATTTGCGGTTTGTTGAGGCTGAGACTGCTTTCCAAACTTTGCAAGATTTGCATTCTCAGACCGAAGAAGAATTGCGATCTCTTGCTGCGGAGCTTCAGAACAGGTCACAAATTTTAAAGAACCTGGAAATTCAAAATCAGACTTTGATTGCTGAAGTTCAAGAGGTTAAGAATGAAAACGGGAAACTGGATGAGCTTAATATGTCTTCAGCAATGTCAATAAAAAACTTGCAAGATGAGCTGTCAAGCTTAAGGGAGAAGATAAGTAAACTTGAAGCGGAGGTTGAACATCGAACAAATGAAAGAAATGCTCTTCAGCAAGAGATCTACTGTCTGAAAGAGGAGATTAATGACTTGAATAAGAAAAATGCGGCTATAATGGAGCAGGTGGAATCTACTGGCTATAGTCTAGACTGCTTTGGCACATCTGTTAAGGAACTGCAAGATGAATATTCAAAGATAAAGGAGACCTGTGAGACAGAGAAAAATGAGAAAGTAGCTCTCTTGGAGAAGTTGATAATTCTTGAGAAACTTGTTGAGAAAAATGCCTTCTTAGAAAATTCCATTTCTGATATGAGTGTTGACTTGGAAGAGACCAAGGAGAGGGTAAAGATGTTAGAGGAATCTTGTCAATCTCTGTTGGGAGAGAAATCAACTCTTTCCTCTGAGAAGGTTGCCCTGAGTTCTCAGCTACTGATTACAACTAAAAATCTGGAGGAACTCTCAGAAAAAAATTTACTTCTTGAGAACTCATTTTCTGATGCAATTGCTGAACTTGAAGCATTGAAGTTGAAATCAAAGGATCTAGAAGATTCCTGCCAATTGCTGGGTCAACAGAAGTCTGATCTCGTTACAGAGAGAGAAAGCTTACTCTGTCAGTTGGATACCACCAATAACACTCTTGAAGATCTGGATAAAAGATACCGTGAGTCAGTAGAGAAACATTCAGTGGTTGCCAACGAAAGAGAATCTGCATTTTGTGAAATATTAAAGTTGAAGGCTCATTTGGATGCTGAAAAACAAGCTCATACTAGTTCTATTGAAATCAGTAAGAAACAACTAGCTGGTGTGGAGTCGCAGATGCACCTATTACACGAAGAATGTGATCAATGGAAGAAGGAATATGAGAATGAAACAGACAAGGCTTTACATTCCCAGTTTGTGATTTTCATCTTACAGCATTGTATGCAAGATATGAAGGATAATAATCTCTCTTTACTTCAAGAGTCTCAAAAACTTTTCGAGGCATCTGAGAGGTCGAAAGAAGCAATCTCTGAATTAGAGCTAAAAGATATTGAAAGGCTTGGGGAGGTTAAATCCTTCATTGAGAAGAATAAACTTCTGAGGACAGGGCTTCAACAGGTACTGAGAACTCTTGACATCCATGCGTACCCTGAGTTTGATCAAGAGATTGAGCAAGATCAAACACTTCTGAACCATATTTTTGTCAAAATTCAGGAGAAACAGAATTCTTTAAGTGAAATTTATGATGAATACTATCAGTTATTGATTGAGAAATCTATTACTGAAAAGTTCCTTCTGCAACTGAAAAATGAAGCTGCAAACATTTTGATTGAAAGAGATACACTTGATCAGGAGCACAAATTCCAATCTGAAGAGATCTTGATTCTTCAGAGTAGAATTCTGCAGTTGAATGAAGAGTTGGGGTTAAAAGTAATTGAAGCCAACCAAAAAGAACAAGCTCTCAAGACGGAAATGGAAAATGTCTGCAGGAATTTGCATAATGTGGAGGAATCTTACCAGGTTTTACAGGTAGAGAATTCCAAGGCTCTTGATGAGAAAACATATTTGGCAAACGAAGTCTTAGGCTTAGAAAAACAGAGATGTCAATTGGAAGAAGAGAACAGTGAAATGTTCGATGAAACAATATTTCAAAGTCAACTTTTTTTCATTTGTAAAGATATTATCTCTGAAATGCTTGAAGAAATGAGAAAGCTTGCTGAGTTTAGGGATAAACTCCAGTTTATAAATAATGACCTCGAAGAAAGAGTGAAAGAAATGGAGAGAAAATTGGGACATGAACAAACGATTAACTTAGAACTTGCAATGTTCTTGGAGAGGTCACGCAGTGAAGCTGAAAATTATTTGACAGAGAAGAATACACTTGATCAGGAGCATAGGAACCAGTCTGAACGGTATTTGACCCTTCTGGCTGAGATGCAGAAACTTTTAGAGCTGAATGAGGAATTGAGGTTGAAAATAGTGGAGGGAAACCATAAAGAAGAAGCACTAACGACTGAAATGGAGCATGTATGCAAGAAACTGCAGAATTTGGAAGAGGATTACCAGTTTCTACAAGATGAGAGTTGCAAGGCAAACGAAGAGAAATTATCTTTTTCGAAGGAAATCCTAGAATTGAGAAAAGAGAAGGAAGAATTAGAAGAAGTAAACATTAGTATGTTTACTGAAAGACTATTTCAAAGTGAACTCTCCTTTGTTTACAAGGACGCTGTCGTAGAAAATCTTGCAGAACTGAGAAAGCTTACTGAATCTTTGGATGAACTTCACTGCAGAAATAATGACCTTGAGCTGAGATTGGAAGAAACGTTGGCCAAGTTGGGAGCTGTGCAAACAAACAATTTAGAACTCATGAATTCCTTGGAAAAGTCACAGTGTGAGGCTGAAAATTATTTGATGGAAAGGAACACTCTTGACCAGGAGCTTAGCAATCAGTCTGAATTGAATTCAGCACTACAGAGTAAGATGGAGAAACTTCTGGAGTTGAATGAAGACATGGGCCTGAAATTAATAGAAAGCAATCAGAAGGAAGAATTACTAATGACTGAAAAGGAGAATGTATGCAAGAAGCTGCAAGATTTGGAAGGGGCTTATCAGATATTACATGCCGAGAACTACAAGGCTCTTGAGAAGGAGAAGTCCTTGACAAATGAAATCTTAGGCTTGAGGAAAGATAAACATGAATTAGAAGACGAAAACATTAATATGTTTGGTGAAACAATATTTCAAAGCCAACTTTCCTTTGTTTACAAGGATATAGTGTCTGAAAATCTTCAAGAACTGAGAAATTTCGTTGTATGTATGAATAATCTCCAGTCCACAAATAAAGACCTTGAAGAGAGAGTAAAATTAATGGAAGGAAAGTTGAGAGATGAACAAACAAAGAGCTTTGAGCTCATTGAGTCCTTGGAGAGGTCAGAATGTGAGATTCTGAAATTAGAAACAATGATAAGCTTGAAGGAAAATGAAAAGTTGGAGCTCCACCAAATGAAGATCAATGAAGTTAAATCATGGGAAAAACAGGCTGCCACATTTTTTGGTGAACTACAGATCGCTGCAATTTGTCAATCAATATTTGAAGGCAAGATTCATGAGCTAGCAGAAGCATGTGAGAACCTTCAAGACAGAAATACTTCAAAAGATGTAGAAATTGAACTGCTGAAGGAAAAAGTTAGTAGTTCAGAAGGAGAAAATGGAAGAATGAAAACTCAGTTGGCTGCATATGTTCCAGCTATTCAAACCTTGAGGGATTCTATAAGTTCTCTTGAAAAGCATGCTATTTCCCCAACAAGAACGCAAAAAGTTGACGAACAAGAAGTGAAGGTAATAACAATAACCCCTTTTTCTGAATATCAATTTTTATTTTCGCTTATATTTGTTGTGTTCATATCCATGTGGTTCAGAACTTTTTTGAGCTTTAAGAAATACTTAGGTTTTCTTACACTTTTAGTTAGGCAAACCCATTACTGTTTAAAGCCTTTTATTGCTAGCAGAAGAAACTTATAAATCCAAGCTTTTTTAGCCTTCCAACAGGCTAAATCAATAAAGAAATAGGAACCCTTTTGATAGCCAATTTACTTGGTTTTTGGTTTTACGATACACAGATTTTAAAATTTTGTTTTTTATCTTTCAAATTTTGCCAAGAGTTCAAACATGTTTTCAAGAAGGTAAAAAACAATAAGATTCATTTGTTGGTTAGCAAAGTCAAAATTTAAAAAAAGAAATCATCAGAAAGGAATTTTAGTCAAACAGGCTAACAATTTTTGTTTCACAGTTTATTTTATCATATTATTATCACCTTTTCAGTTACAAAATTCAATTGAATATTTGAATTAATATTCTGCATGATATGGATATTGAATTTTCTGAGCCAAGATGAGTTGATTCTTCTATAATAATTTAGCTACCCTCATCAATGTTTTCTCCATGACAACAAAATTATGTCTCTTTATAAAACCATCTTTATGCACTCTCTTTTGAATTTGAGTCATGCTTACTTTTCATTTTTTATACCTTGTAAGAATACTATTATCTTGAAGATATTTCTGAAAATTACCCTAATAAGAATCAGTTTCTTTGAATGCTGACGTGATTAGATCTGGGTTCCCTTTCCAATCCATTGGGATGCTGAGATGGCAGTACCCAAGTGTTAAAAATTTGTAGCATTGAGGCTGGAGTTTATGAGTTTTGGTTGCATAATCTCATGGCCTTTAACCTTCCTTTATGCAGGAATCTAGTTCTTTAAATCCCCAGCATCCTGAAAGCTTCCAGCAGCCAGATGATGATGAAGTTCAGAATGATGGTTCAGTTGAGCTGCAAGATTTGAATAGGAGGATTCAAGCTATTGAAGTAGCATTTGAAGTATTTGAGAGCCAGACTACGTTAGAGAAGTTTAATACCAATGCCAAGCTAGAGAGAGCGATGAAGGAGGTTGAAGACCTAAAATCTGGCCGAGAACGTAGTCGTGTGACCAAGGACAAATCAACACATCATGGATATAATAGGTCACATTCGAAGTCTGAAATTTCTGAAGCAGGAAATGAAGTTTTGACAAAAGATATCCTACTCGATCGGGTTTCTGACCATTCATCATATGGAAACAGTCGAAGAGAAACTGCTGTGGCTGGTGATCGGATGCTTCATCTATGGGAATCAACTGATCAAGATGGCAGCTACAATCGGGCGGTTGGCAAAGCTCCTATGATAGCAAGCTCATCTTCCGAGTACCACCGGGTTGGATCAACCAGGAGACGAAGTAGCAAGCACCCTTCAAACGAATCATTGGTTGAGAAGGAACTGGGTGTGGATAAACTAGAGATCTCCAGGAGACATTCTGAACTCCCTCAAGAAGGAAACAAGAGAAGGATTTTAGAAAGACTAGATTCTGATGCTCAGAAATTGGCAAATCTTCAAATAACTGTACAAGATTTGAAGAAGAAAATGGATGTTACAGAGAAGAGCAAGGTAGAAAAAGGTATTGAATATGATACAGTGAAGGAACAAGTAGAAGAAGCCGAAGAAGCCATCACCAAATTGTATGAGATGAACGTTAAACTCACAAAGAATGTTCAAGATAGTTTTATGGCTGCTGATGTAGGCTCATCAACATTGGAGCCAGAGGACAATGACATTGTCCAAAGTAGGCGAATTTCAGAACAAGCACGGAGAGGATCGGAGAAGATTGGGCGGTTGCAGTTGGAGTTGAAGAAGCTACAGTTTCTAATAATGAAACTAGATGGTGAAAGGGAGACCAAAGGCAAAAGCAAAGTATCCGATAGGAGTCCGAGAGTTCTTTTAAGGGATTATCTTTACGGTGGGACGAGAACAAAGCAGAAGCAGAAGAAGAAGAAGGCACCTTTTTGTGGTTGTGTGAGACCTCCAACAAAGGGTGACTGAGGCATTGATTTTAATATGAGAGATAATGATTTTAGTTGAATGAAAAGGATGTTAATTGGTTCATCATTTATCAAATTTTCTTGTAGAGAGGTTCTTATCGAACTGTATGTTCTTAGCTCTGTTTGTATAGAGGTTTTATGTTACATTAGTTTTGAGATTATGCAGTACATGAAAGGCAGCATCTAATTAGAGAAAGCTGCTCTTTTTAGAGGCTCTTCATTGTCCATATAATATTGGTTCTAACTCTTCAATAAGTGAGTATTTAGTTGGAGCCATATTAGGAAAAATAACGGGTCTTGATTGGTATAGATTCTTCATGGAAAATATTTGTTTTTCATTTTTGATAATTGATGCGTACTTCCTCTTAAGATTAGGCATTTAAATTTTCAAGCTAAACTAAAATTTAAAATATCACGAAGTACCGATAACTTGTAACTAAAACAATATTTTAAAATCTTGGTTTAGAACTTGAATTTTGCAAATTAGTTTTACTTATTGGGATAATATTAGTGTTGTGCCAAACGGGGCAAAACACTGCAACAAGGTTGGGCCAAAAGCGATCTCACGTTTCTGCTAAGAATTCGATTCCTTCGATATCAATCCATAAGAGAGTATACAATTTCATCGTGTAACCATTTTAACACAAATGATGCGACTATCTGTACCACCTGTCTTTTATCGTTGGATTGTGATGTTCCATATGTATAGTATATGTCAAATATATGCATAAACATTTACAACTTCGTCGTATAATTGCTCTTTACTAGATTGTTATTATTATTTGATAATGGCAATACTAAATCAGATAACACACAATTCCTATCTTTCAAGTGTAAACCAAACCTAATGAAATTGATTATCTCCATATGGGTATCAAAATGGTAATCTTGAGTTACCATATTTTCGTGCATCTTTGGAAATTGCTAATTTGTTCACGAAGGCTTACACAGCATATATTTTCCATTATTATTTGGGTAACCCTCAGATTGAAGATCTCTTTGATCATTGAATGAAAGGCAGGCTTGTCTTTTTTTTCTTCAGCCATAAATAAACATTTTTGTACTCTCTTGAAAGATTCCAGAAGAAAAAAGGCTTAGCATTATTTTCAGATACACCTTTACAATTAGTAATTCGAATGAGAAAATAGGGAATACAATACAAGCATTTCCTCACTTCCATATCATTTCTCTCTTTCTCTTCTTCTTTTTTTCGATATTAATTCCATATTTATATATTTATATTTATATAAATACTATTTTGGCCTACAAGTGATAGTATCCAGAGGGGGGGAAAAATTACCCCGGAGGTTAACTTCAGCTTGAGACTTCACAGAGACATTGTTTGTTCCTGCTCTGCTTGCTTTCCTTGATTCAATGTCTTAGACATTGTTCCATGGCTCAGCTTTCTCATCAGTTACAAGGTTTGGTTTGCAAGAGTGAAGCATATAATTGCAGGCCGCAACAGCTTCGGCGACTGTAAGATAGATCCATTCATGTCCAAGGGTCTCGATGAACTTGCCCTTGTCCAACTTCTTCATTACTTCAGCCCCAGGGTTGGCCAAAACTATCTGCATAGATAGGAAAAGAGAAGGAACTTTCAGTTGCTAACAAATTGAAGAGCAAATATATTGAGACTAATTTACAAAGCTTGATGAGATGAATGCTTTGGATCAATCTTCATCACTATTGAAATGATTTCCATCTTCTCCTCTTTCTCTGATGTTTCCTAACTCCTGAACAAATAATTCTAAACACCAACACAGATCTCCTAACTCAAACATATTAACACTAAACTTAAGAATTCAACTCATCGTCCCAAACGCCTCCTTCCAAAGTTGAAAAAAGAGTTATGCATCAGGAAAATGGAAGTTATGACGGTGGCTTACTGTACCTTCAATCCCCTTCTTTCTAAAATCTTCTTCAACTCTTCAAACATGCTTATTCCACTTGTATCAATGTTGCCAACAGCTGAAAAAGATAAATTTTCAGACTACTATATCAAAAAGAAAACAAGTTTGTCCATTTCAACAGTTGAAGATTCAATACTTACCACTCATGTCCAATACGACATATTGTAACGTACTTTCACTGGAAGCTTTTATCCTATCTTCCTCTTCATCAACCCACCTCATAATCCTAAAACACAAAAGTTACTACATTCAGAGAAAACTTCCAAAAAGTCCATCCAAAAACTGAATCGCTCAGGATTCCTATGTACTTGAAAGAAACGTGCCAATGTGATGGATTAGATACCTCTCTCTCAAGTAGCTTGAATTAGCAAAGTAAATGGGAGCGTCAATCTCAAGTATCAGAATGCCGGGAACATTGCCGGCATTTGGGTATTGCTCAATGTTTCTGTAAAGCGTGGAATTGGGAAGGTTCCCAAGCACAAGTGTCCTCGGCCTAGCAACGAACAAAAGTAACCTAAGCAGAGATATCACCACCTGCAATAAGTTGGCCACAAATTTATGAACAATATCTACAAAAGTTAAAAAACATACTAAACCAACCCACTCAACAAATGGGGCTAAAAGTTGAGCTAGACATTTTCGAAAACACATTACGGGCAGACCCAAAAAACCACAAAAAAGAAGGAGTCAGAACATACCGCAATGACCAATCCAATTTCAACACTGGCAAAGACAACACCAGCATAAGCGCCAATACAGACAAGGAAATCGAATTTATCAACTTTCCATAAGTGAATAGCAGCTTCATAATCGATGAGGCCAAGCATGGCGGAAATGATGATGGAAGAAAGCACCACAAGAGGAGTGTAGTGGAACAGAGGAGTCAAGAACAACAATGTCAACATCACTGCAATCGCCATAACGACGTTTGATACTGCGGTTTTGCATCCTGCATTGTAATTCACAGCCGATCGGGAAAATGGGCCTGCAAGTATGGTGATTTGGAAGTCAAAATCAATTGGGTTTTCTGATAAAGGGGATTCTTTTGTTGGTTGTTCAAACCTGTGGTGAGATAACAGGAGAAGCAAGAGCCGACAATGTTCATAGTGCCAATGGCTACCATTTCCTTGTTGCCATCAATGTTATAATGTTTGAACATTGCAAAGCTTCTTCCAACTGCTATTCCTTCCTGCTCATTCATCCCAAAAATATTTCTTCTTCATTTTTTCCAAAACAAAACAACTAAAATCATTCAAAAATGTTTTACACCTAAATTTGTAATGGCAAAAACAACTAAATTTGTAATACTATTTTTTATAGGAACAAACTATTTACAAAACATAATAAAAATTAATGGCTTTATATATATATTCTTTTAAATTTGATTAAAAAATTGAATATTTTCTAAAACTAAAAAAAATAAATACTTTCTACTTTCTACTTTCTTCTCCTCTGTGTATATATACAAGTCCAGGTTTGATACTAAAATAATTCGTTCTTGAATTTACTTTTCAAATGTGTTTTTATTATTAATTTTGAGGGTTTTTTTTAATAAGAATAATACTATATACACATATATGTAATATAAAGAGGAATAAGTTAAGTTGAGGTTGGGGGTGATGAAAGACTGTTTTTCACAAGGCTAAAGCATAAATGAAATAATAAGAAAAAAGTAAAGAGCATGAGCTGAATATATATAATAAATAAGAAAAAGAAAGAAGAGGGTGAGAAAAGAGATGAAATACCGCAAGAGCAATGACGCCAGTGATGATGCCAGTTTTAATGGCAGTGGAAAGGTATGGTGACACAAACACCATTTTTGTTATTGACACTGGATTTACCCCTTTCTTCAATTCTCCAATCTGTTCCATTACCCCCAATTATTTAACATCAAATCAAATTTGACTTTTCAAAATTCTTTTCACTTATTTATTTTGAAAGAAAAGAAACCTTTGGAAAAGGGTCCAGAAAAGGTGCAATAATCAATCACAAACAATTTAGACCAAACCAATCAAACACATTCTATTATTGGTGGGGGCTTTTCACTTTCCACTTTTTAACTTCTCTTTTTCTTCTTCTTCATTTTTATCTTTTTCTTTTCATTATATGTGTATATTTAAAAATGAATTATAAGGAAATATTGTGGGTGTAATTAAAGTAATCCAAAATTGGTAGTCGGCTAAGCCTAACTTTTTAATTTTTCGGTTCAATCCTATCTTTTGTATGGCGGTTTTGGAAGCTATAGTGTAACTCGTACTCTATTATTATCTCTTCCTCTGAATCATAATCTATAGTTAACATATCAATTTAAACTTACCACTTCCACCCCATGTTTTTCAGCATGAGTCAGAAACACTAGAAGGCTTCCTAAAATCACCGATGTCAAAGGTGCCATTGCTGATATCCAAAAGAATTTTGGCTTCTTCTTGCTCTGTTAAACAAATATAACACACCCTATAAGTTTACAACATCATCAATTTCGATAAACATATAATTTTTTAAAAGAATAAAACATTCAAATTAACAAATAAACGTGTAAAAGACAACAAATATATATATATATATAGCTTGAAAAAGTGTAGGTGAATTTTACAAGAAAAGTGAGATGGGAAATTTAATTTTTTTTTTCTTTTTTGTTTAGGGTTGAAATTGGGGTGTTGTGAAATGTAATTTATTAGATTATGGAAGTTGATTTTGATTATTCCTTTTTAAAATACTAAAGTAAAAGCAAACTTAGAATGAAAATAATTATAATAATGAGCTGATTTTCCTAACTGCTTCTACCAACCTATATTCTTAAATTCTTTTCTTAACCTTTCTTATGTTCTAAGATATATATAAATGTATGATGTATAATAATAATAAGCAAGTGTGTTTCAGAAGATGGCAATGGTAATGAAGATTGATTAAGTAAACCAAAAAGAGAGTCCACAAATTAATTAAAAAGATGTTGCCTAAATATATGGTAATTTTTTTGGTAGGTGCCATGCATAATTATAATTCGTTTTAGTCCCAGTGGGTAAGATGTGACACCTCATCCAATTAATTTAATTTCTTAAATCTTCATAAAATTCCAATTTTCAAAAGAAAGGTGAAGCATCAATCTAAATCTAATTACCAGCTCAATCAATTATTAGAGTTTCCTTTCTTAATTATTTCATGGCGTTTTTACTTTAACTTTCCTTAATGAATTTTGAAAATTTGTTATAATTCGTTAATATTTTCAATATTATTTATAAACAAGTAAAAATAACTTTTGAAAATACTTTTAAATATATTTAAAACATTTTTTTATTACAAGAGACCAAACAAAAATTACTTTTTTAAAAACATTTTTTTCTTGAATCCGTCGGAGCAAATCCTAAGTTAATAAACACTACTGTTGTTTTTGTTTTGAAGTATAAAAATAACCCAAATTAAACGAAAAATCAAAAAGTATTTTTGAAATTTTATTTATCTTTAAAATTGGAATAAGAATTCATGCATTTATATGTAAAAGATAAAAAACCATAGAAAAAAGAGAGAAAAAAACACAATATTGAAAAATAATTTTGTTTACATGATGAATGGTAGAGCCTACCTAATCTCATACTTTCCATTTTCTAACACGAAATTTTTTTTAAAAAACCAAAGTTTTTTTCTTTTTGCATTAAAGGTTTGGAAATATATATATCACATATACTAAATATAATATAATACAATGTTAAATTATATAAAAAGAGAAATAGAGGGAATAAATTTATATAATACTCACAAAATATCTTGTGATGAGGAGGAAGAAGAGAAAACAGCATCCCAACACCCCACTTTCCCATCTCCACTGCATTATACAAATCCAAATTAAATTATTATTAAGTAATTCCAAATTTTATACCTAATATATATTCCCTTCTTTTAATTACATTTTTCCTTTCATATATAAATCTTATTTTTAATTAATTTAATCTCACAATTAACGTGAAAAATGTTGTTACCTTTTTTCAACATACATGATTTGAAAGGACTTCTAGAAATGGGTTAAATTAGCCTAGGAAAGGTAATATATATATACACACACACACACTTTTCACTTTGTCATTATCTACCTTTTTTTAATTAAAAAATAATGATTATACTAATTTACTTAGCAAGAAATTTATAGTATATGGTATTAAGAAAAACCAAAGATGAAATTGAAAATGTTACATAAAAGGACAAACCAATTTTAATTATGAATAATTAGGAGGAGAATATGGACAAGTCACGTGCAGTGTAGGGCTAAGGTTGAAACAAAAAAAGTAAGAGAGCTTTCTCATTATATAATCATAAAATTAAAAAAAAAACATATATATGTATTTTTCTGAAGTATCTAAAAAAGACATAGAAAGAACAAATCTAAACTTTTGAAAAGACTTAAGATTAAACCTCATGAACTTGGCTAAAGACGGAGCGAAGGACGGAGACGAGATCGGTCGAGTGGGTGAAATGGGTAAGCCCTAAGATGCCTTTGAGTTGTTGTAGGCACACGACCGTGGCAGCACCCGCCATGAACCCAACAATAGTTGCATGTGACAAAAAATCAACAATAAACCCTAACCTGTATTTATACATATCCATGCAAATATATAGTTTAAGTCTCTATTTAATTAAATATCCATAACATGGAATTATTATTATTATTATTTTCTTTTGCTTCTATATACCTTTTTTTTCTTGGTTTTATTACGAGGCAAAGACAGAAAATAATCTGTTCCAAAGATTCCTTCTCGTTCTTTAATTTATAATATATAAATCATGATAAACTCATCTTATTATTATTCCTCCATGATATATATTATATTAAAAAATTCTTAATTTTTTCTCCAATTAAACCCTCCCATTTTTAAAATTTTCAGTTTGATCCTTTTAAATTTCTTATTAGAATTAGGGTTTACCGTTTACCGTTTAATTACCACCAACCTTACATCACATGCAAAGAAAATATGATCGATATTAGATAAGAAAGAATAACACTTTACCTATTTAAAGCTTTGGAGGATTCTTCTTACTAATCATCATTAAAAATAGTTAACATCTTTGAATTTTTTTTTTTTTTTTTTTTTTAGTTTTCCCTTTTTGGAAATTAATAGTAATTTTCTACTTAATTATAGAAATTAAATTGAAAAAAAAAAAAAGGGAGGGACATAAGGTAATTACGTACCTTAAAAGGCCTAAAGAGGCTTGGAAGACTCCGGCAAAGAAAGTGGCAGTGAAAGCAAGGTGGAGATAAAGAGTGGGATTTTGAGCAGGGTTAACCTCTGCTCCTAACATTGAGCTGATTAAAAGCGATGCCACTGCAACCGTCCCAACAGCTAAGTCTCTTGAACTTCCCATCATTGCATAAATTAACGGTGGAATAAAACTCGAATCTGTGTATAATTTACTTTATTAACACTTAATTATATATGATTAGTTATATCTCTATGAAAGTTTAACGTGTGATACCTAAAATAATTATTATCGTTTATTTGTATTGCTTAATCTTTTATTTTACTTTTTAAGTATATTATAATTTGGGGTATAAATTTGGACTATTTTGACCTTAAAAAAAAAAGGTAGAAGTACGTATATATTGATTAATTACTATTTAGTGATATTTCTATTGACTCATTAGTTTAGTTATAAAGCTTGATGTTGCATTGTACAAATTTCTAACCTAAACCTAACTTAACAAGTTAATCTAAGTATATATTCTTCATAAAAAAAATTATTAAATTTTAAATTTGGTCATTTTAAAAAGGTAAAAAGTAAAAAATATTTACGTAACATTCAATTTTTTTTAAAAGCAATAATTAGATGTACTTTTAATTGTTTGTTAAAAATATTTCTTTTCTAAATAAAAACTTATAGTTAGCATTGAAAATACACAAACATCGATGCTCCGCTGAGTGCATTCGATCATTCTTTTTTTATCTTAAAATGAAATGATTATTAGAGAATAATTAAATAAGTAGTTTTCAAAGGATAAAGATTTCCACTTCTAGAGAAAACGAAAACAGTGTTTCTTAAATGGAAAAAAAAAAAAATAACAAAACAAAACACATGTAGTAACTAAACGTATTCAGTTAAAAGAAGCTAAGGAAAAAAAAAAAAAGAAGAAGAAGAAGAAAGGTAGAAACTTACAGAGTCCAAGTATGGGAGGCAAGTTGGCGAGTTTAGCATAGCTAATACCCTGAGGAATGGCTAGACTAGCAATGGTGAAACCAGAAATAAGATCGGATTTGAACAGCCCTAAATTATACCTGGGCCCCCATTCGACGACAGGAAAAAAGTACTGGAAGCCCAATATCATCTTCTTGGCGGGCGGCTTGTTCTTGAACTGGCGGAGTGGGTCGTCGGGAAAGAAGGTCTCCTTCATAGCGTTTTTGAGTGACTTGAGGAATGGCTGGGGCGGGGGAATGGCTGCCCTGTGTAAACAGTCGCCTCCTTCCCCTGCCGTGGGCGCTGAGGATGGGTAGACGTAATCAGCGTTACCCATTGGGAAGTGAAAAGGAAAAGGAAAAAGAAAAAGAAAGGAAAATGTAAAAAGAAGTAAGAATAGTTTGAATAATTAAGGGAATTAAGAGGGAGTGTTTGAGAACAGAGGAATGTAGGAGAAATGGGTAGAGAGGAGAGGGATTTATATAAAGAAGACGGAAGAGGATGAAGTTATAATTTAAAAGATTAAAAGAAGAAAAGAAAAGAAAAAGAAAGATGAGTGGGAGGTGGGTCCTACTGGCATTGTTGGCAGGTACACGTTCCCTATGATCTTTCACTCTCTATTTCCTTTTTATTTTCTTTTCTCATGCGTATCCTATTTTTATTTTTTTAACTTTACCCACTTCTCTCAAATATATATCTTTATATATGAAAATGATTAAATGAATTAAGAAAATGATGATGAGATATAGTAAATTTGACCAAATATTTACGACATATAATTCGATTATATTAATAATAGACATTGATACTCACTAGAGTCTATCAACTATCACTAATAGAATTTAGAATTTTGCTGTAACTTGTAAATATTTTAACTTATTTTACTATTTTTAAAAATTGCCTGATTGTGATAAGGTTACGTGTAATGAATTTTTGTCTTTATTTTTTAATAAAATATAAATAGTTTGTATTTTTCTATTACCCTTGAAAAGACTATAAATATATATATATATATTCAAAATTAAAAATAAAACATTCTCTTTTCCATTCATCATTGTCTCCAAATAATTTAAACAGTGTATCTATAATGTTTTAGTGTGACAGAAGTCTATGCAATAATTTTAGATTTCTTTAATTTGATTTACTTAATGACAATAATTTTAAGGCTTTAACTTAATCATTGGGTAAGTTTCAACGAATGTGAATTTTTAAATATAATTTAAACAAGGAGGTAAGTTGATACGATTATTAATTTATAATACAATTTAAGAATAAATTGATGTTTTTCTTAAAGTTTATATAATTTGTTTACCCTTTGTTGTTGATTGGAACTTATTTTCTTTCGAAATATCAATTAGGGTTGAGTTGTATATGTTTGTTTAGGAAACGAATGAAATATTTTTTTTATTATTTTCAATATATATATTATAAATTTTAAAGAGAGATCGAGAGAAAATCGAGTGTTTTCATTATCATCAAATTAAATTATAAACTTAAAAAATGGATGAAACCAATACATATTTTTATCACGAAGAAGTTAATAAAAAATAGAAAGTCAAATAAGGACATATTATATCCAAACCTCTAACACCCAAACAAAATAGATAAAAGAACTCAAAACTTAATAATAAACCATCAATATTTGACTCGAACAGAAATTTTCTTTTAAGTACAACAACGTATAATATATTTGAACTTCTAACTTTAAAACAAAATTGTATGTGAATGACCGATTATCTATATTCACACAATAATGATCATATCTATAAAAATGTGACCAAATAAATCCTCATAGCTAAAAAGATTAAAGAAAAAATAGTTTGATGATAATTTCTTAAATTAAGCTTTATAACCATTACTTTATTTAAAAAGTTTCAATATGTTATGTTATTATCTTTGTAACAATCCATTCAAATTCATGCCAACTTTTGACATCTAGAAAGTTTTTAAATATTATCTTTTGTGTTTTTTAAAAGTTTTCTTATGAAAGAAAAATTGCACCACCATTTTGAAAGTTCGTTGTTAAAATTTAATTATTAAATCAACAAAAGCATATAAATAATTCTTTTTAATACTTTCTTGGTGTACAAATCAAATTTTTAAAAGAAAAAATTGTATCAAATAACACAAACAATTAGAAAAAAAACATTTTATAACACCAATTTTTTTATACTGTATATATAAAAGAAAAAGGCACATTTATAAATGTAGCATTGTTTTAATATAAAATTGGAAAGTAATTTTGAGGATGTTTAAGGAAATCTTCCAATTATGAAGTTGGTCAAGAAAAGAGATTAATTTGGACCATACTACATCCCAAAATTTGACTTGTAGTTTCTACTCTTTAATATTCACAAACAAAGTTATTAAATTTAATTGAGTGTGTTTATATATTTAGAGGTACACTTTTTAATTTAATCAACTAAATTAAATCGTCCTAGTATTAAAGATAAAAGACCTACCATCTACAAACTATAAATGAATAAATTCAACCCAAATCAAATAACTAAAGACACGTTTGATGACGTTTTTATTTCTTATTTCATGCTTTTGTTATCATTCATTCCCTACCAATACCAATATAATTTCGTATATAAAATTAAATCATATTTTAAAATTAATTTATAAAAAGAATTCGATGAAGGATTCAAATAATTTTACACAAAATAGCACCCGCAAATTCTAAAGAAAAAGTTATTTCATTTGATTTATAAACCAGTTATAATGCAACTTAAAAATTAGTGAGAGAAATTACATGTGTTTTAAGATATTAAATAATTCTTTTACAGTTTTATTTTTTAATTTTGAGTTCATTTTTTTTTCATTTAATAATAACTAAAAAAGACGAACCAAGTTTTAATTTTTCTATCTAAAATTGAATGCTAGTCGAATTGTACATAGTAATTAATTATTAATGTTGCCGTCAAATAATTAATTATTAATATATAAAAGTTGTGGTAGAAAGAGAGTGGATCTTTGGAAGGCCAAAATGACCACAAATAAAAGGCTGACGTGGGACTCCATTTAATGATTCAGCAACATTCCTCTGCCACGTGTATTTGTATACAACCCATTGCAATTGGGTTTCCAAGCAGAGAAGGATAGGTCTCGTAGTCAGTCCATTATTAATTATTACATAAATCAGTTTTTTCTATTAAGTATTTAATTGCCAATTGTTAAGAGTAAAATGGAGAGCTTATAATATTAACATGTGATTATTAATTTGGGTCAAAGGTAAAAAGCTTTGAAAGTTTGAAACTATGAATTATGCCACGTGGATTGCACCATTTGATTTCTTTAATCTTCTTTGTGTTCTAAAGAACAAAAATAACGGCTACCTTATTATTTGATTCCTTTTTCTTTTCAAAGTTGCAATACAATCTCATTTTGGTAATTAACACTAAATTACCAAATCATCACACCTTAAAAGTTCCCTCATTCTTATAATATTTTTGGGTTCTGTGTAAAAATAGAAAGATTTGGTGGAGAGATCATTTCCTCTACGATTATATGTATAATATATATTCTAACTCAACTTTTCTATTTATCAATAATTATATCTTGTATGCTATCAACTAAGTATCCATTCTATTCTTTGCTTAATAATATGTATTGTAGTTCAAGTAGACAGTGGAGTAGCAAAACGTATGCGTGTAAGATTGTAGAAATATTCATATTCTAATTATACTATTGAAGTTTGTACATTTATCGATTAGTTTACTCTAAATATAGACTTTCTAACTCCATTTAGTATCCCAAACACTCTCTATACGAGTCAACACCTCATGTCCAATTAATATAACAATAGCATTCTATTACATTTCAATCAAATTTATCACTACAATCACTATTGTTTATGTCATTGGACAAAGTTACAACTAAAAGTTATTGTAGATATATACTCATTACAAAACAAACAAATTAGAAGTTGTGTGTGATTGGTGAATATATGTGAATGATCAACAATTGTTTATGTCAAAGCCATTTGGTTTGTATATATGTGAATTATCAACAATTTTGTCTAACATGTTTATCTAAACTGGGGGAGGTGGTAACAGTAGTATCATTAGGTTGTGTTACTTTTGATTAATTGATTAATCATTTATAATTTAGTTAACTTTTATGCATAAGTCAAAAGAGCAACTACTTTAGGAAAAAAAAAACTCTTGTTGAAGCGACAACTTACACGATTAAGTAAACATTCAAACTTATGTGTTTCTTCCTACCTAACCAATTGATAAAGTAAAGAATTATATAGATGGGAAGAAAAGGAAAGAAAAATTACTTATTTTATTTTATTTTATATTCAAGCTACTGTATTGAGAATTAAGTTAAATTGTCATTTGAAATTTTAAAATTGATGTAACATATTGCAACGTCAGAATTTACCGATTTGTAACTTTTTTTACATTTCATTATATATTTGTTTCTATTTGCATATAAATGTACATTGATTTTATTATTAAATTTAGAGAGAAGAAGAGAGCTCTTTTCATGAGATGACATTTCATAATGTTGATTAGTATGAAAAGAATTGTGTTACTTTCAAGGATAAAAGTTATTGTAGGTTTTGTAATAATGCTCATAAACTTCTCCACTTTTGTGATAGTAATCCTTTCATGATAGGAAGGTTACAACTTCTTTTCTTAAAAGACAAAATAGTGCTTCTACTAGTTCTGTCTTTCTCTTGAAGCTTTTCATTATATATAAATGCTAAAAGCTTTTCTAAGTCTATCCTAAGATATTTTTCAATCTTTCATGTGTACGAGAAATTAATTAAATATAACTAAGAGATGGTAGTCGGTTGCATCTTTTAATATAACAATTACATAGAACAAAAGATCGATATAATTTTCATTTATAGAAATTAAACGATAAAATAAAAAAGAAATTTGATAAAGGTGAAAGTGACAACTAATTAAAGACCGAAATGGGTTTAGGAAAAGGGGTTGACTTGGTCTAAGGCATAAGCTAGTAGCCTTAGCTGAGGCTGATCGACATTTGCTAAATACCTAGTGGGACATGTTTTTTACGCATACTTTGATCCAAAGTAACACTTTAAATTCAAGATATAGTCCAAAAGATGTTTGATCGAGGTCCAGGTTGAGGTCGATCTTAGACCGTAAGAATTTGAGCATGTCCTTTAGGTCGGTTGGGTGACTTGAGGTGACTTGAGTCCAACTCTTTCTAACTTCCACACTCTTTTACTCTTTTGACTTAGATATTGAAGTGTGTGTAGCAAGCACCACACTAGTGTACAAATTTTCTATTTTGTAGGTCATGTTTTCTCCTCTTCAAACAAATTCATCATTGGTCATGCATGTCATGTAAATGTTAGTTGCATTTACTTCTATCCAAAATTTGATCACATCAATGACATAAATGAGCAATCAAAATCTTTTACCTTAAAAGAAGAGAGGGCATACCAATTTAGCTCACTTTGACGGTTGATTTCTAACCATATTTATGTAACCACGAGTATTCAATCTGTAGAGTTAGATTAAACAGTGGAGTTATGAACAACATCACTCCTTATAACCTAAGAAAAGGTTATTTGGTAAGAATATTAATTTTATATGTTATTAACTTCTTATAATGAAGGATCCATGATTAAGTTCACAACTCTCTCAAAATTTCATAATTTTTTAGTTGTTTCCAATCCCTCCTAAAAATAGTACTATCATATATATACATCCAGTCATGAAGGATACTAATTGGATAAAATAAATTTGTATATATCGACCAATATTGATCATGATTCAATAATTAAGACTTGTGGTAAAAAAGGTTGGATGATCTTTCTTGACTTTCCTTCCCATTAGATTAGATAGCAATATTTCAGCCCAATCATATGCTTTGGAAGGAAAGATAATACAATGTAAACAATAAGAATAACAACAATCAATTAATAATTAATAAAAAAGAAGACAAAAAAGAAAAGAAAAAGAAGAAATGAAGGATATGATATGATTTGTCTCTCCATATAAAAGAAATTGCATATGTCATAAACAATCTAGAAATCTTAGAGATTATTGTTTACATAATGTTTCTACCAAACCAATTTGAAGTACTAATAATCAAATATGTATAGAAGGAATAGAACTTAGGAACATGGTTAAAAGCCTCCTTTTATTTTCTTTTTACACTCTCACCATTAGAATAAAAAAATAAAAAATGAAAAGAGAAAAAGGGGTAAGAAAGTCATGAAGGGAGTGCTTAGTGGGTGGTTCAAAATTGGGTAAACCAAAACTAAAACCAATGGTGCGTTGTGACGATACAATGCCACACGTTTTCCCTTACCTCACTTGCCTCTGCCTGTGACCGTCTCTAAACCTCTATTGCTTCTGTATAGGGATTGGATTTGATTTAAACGGTGGCTTTGCCGACCTTTCCAAACATCTGATGGCCGCCACCCACTCTTCTTTTTTCCTTTTATTTTCTTTCTTTCATTCTTTCATTCTTTCTTTTCATTTAAATATACAATCTATTTCCCCACCACCATATTCCTTATGTTTAGTATTTATGAATCAATTTGTGGAGGCCTATCTATGAATTATTCTTTGTTTTTTATAACTTAAATTCACCATGTTTCTTTTCTTTCTTTCTTTTTTTAGTTTTTCTACAGATTTAGGACATAATGTATTAATATTATTTGTGTATTAGTTTGGTTGAGTTTGTTTCACAACTTTTAATTTAATCATTTATATTAATTTTTTTATAAAAAAAATCATTACTAAATTCTAAGTTTTTTTGTTTCCTTTTTTGGAAAACCTTAGTGAATTTATAAAACTTGAAACTTTTGGGAGACACACAGAATTAGGATATATTTTTCTTTCTTTAACATTATACATACCATTTCATTAAGACACATATATTATGCATCCGTATGTATATTTATTATTCACTGATTTTGACGTTTACTAATATTTATAATAAATAGAAAAATTATCCTAAATAACAAAACTATTAAACATATATACATAATATAGCAAAATTCTAGATTATATATATATCAATAGTGAACATTGATGGAAGTCTATCGATCTAGTTGCGTCCACATACATATACTAAATTAAAAAATAATTATTAATGTTTTATTTTTCGATAGAACAGGTGAGGATAAAAAATCGAGTCTGTGAATTTTAAGATCATATCAATCAAATTATATGATTGAAAGAAGCTATTTTATTTTTTAGATAGAAAAGAAAAAAAGAAAAAACAAATATCAAACCTATGTCTATAAGTTTTTGATGAAATTAGTAGGTCTTTCCCATAGTACACCCGTGATTTGAAGAATTTTTTTCTCATAAAATAAGAAATTCTTCCTATTTGATCCAATGTTCCAAGTTATAACCATAGAAACTCTTCATATAAAAAAAAAAACAATCAACTATCAATTCAAATAGAAAATGAATTATTTTTTTTCACTAAATTCCTATTTATATAACAACAAAACAAGACGAAGAAAGAAAAGACTGATTTTTATTAATTATTTATGTACATATGTTTATTCCAATTTTGAATCATCATCTTGTTACAACTTGCAAGTGAAGTGTGGAGTGTGTACTCTTTAATTGTATCTATTCAGTTGTGTATTATTAAATTCTTCTTTACTAATCAATTTAATTTTTTTTTTGTCAAATGATGATTTAAGATGGTTTCAAAACCGTATGATCAAAGATATCAAACATGTTCAAACTTTTTTTTCTTACTCATTTAATATTAACCTCTACTCTCTCTTTTTCATCTGGATGAAGAGGAATTAAGGAAGAAAAAGAAAAATGAAATGGTAGATATTTAAAGTTGTGATGAAGATGAAACAAGATCCCGTGAAGGCTAATTAATGTAGTATAGGTTTTGTCTTTTAAGGAATAACAAAGATAAGTACTCTAATTATATAAAATTGCAAATGGATGATAGAGGACAAAATTATGTGTGTGTCTATATATATAATTACTTTTTTTTATGATATGACCCTATCAAGAGACACTTTGCCCATTTGTGCACTCTCAAATTTATCTTCATTTCCATGGTTTCATTTGTTATATTTCAACTCTCACTCACACCTATTTAGAATTTATAGATTGGGAGAGCACATCTATCAAGAAAATAGGTTTTGTTTTTCTTTTTATACACACATATATATATACCCACACCGCCACTCTTAGTTATAGTTTTCAATTATATATCATTAGCCTTTGAAAAGTTCTAATATTTTTTACGTTAGAGGTTTGAAGTTTGTTTACAAAATCTTTATAGGCTTTTCGTATTAAGTGAGAATTGTGTAAAGTAATATACCTTTAAATTTTTTACACTCAAGAGATGATTTTTTGTAATTTTTTCTTAAATTAATTAAAATGCTAAGAGTTAAATTCTCTTATACAAACAAATCTGAAAACATACATGAACAGAAAAAAACACACACACTCACACATTACATCTAATTCATATATGTTTACATCTCCTTCCTTTCAACTTCACACTCTCATTTTTTCTTCACTTTATGATTTTTTTCCAAATTCATATTTGCTTACGATACCTAAGCAAACACAATTTTTTTTTCCATCCTATGAATCAATCAAAAAAAATTGAAACGTTGTTTTGGAAAGAAAAAAAAAACTTCAAAACGTTAAAATAATGAATCTTTTGAAAATGAAGTAGTAAAATTGAAAATTAAATCACCCTTACAGTTTGGGGTATTTTTTGAGAATTGAAGTCTCTCCATGTTAAGTTGGTTTGAAAGTTGGAATTGAAGTCCAAATTAAAATTATCTTTATTTTTATAATCTAGAGTTTTAAAATATGTTAAAAATTAAACCAAATTTAAAATCATTTATTAAATACAGAGAACTAGAAGCAAAGCAAATAAAAACAATTTTGGAATATCAAAACCCTCGTTGCCCATGCATAAATACAAGACGTACTCAAATAAAAATTATTAAAAGAAGTCAAGACTATTCAGTAATCACGATCTGAATAACAATTATATGATGATATAAATCAATGCATTATATTATATCAATAATCCACTAATTTTATTTCATTCAAAACAAACAAAATCAGTACATGAATAGTACAACCTAACACTCTGCTAAGTCCACTATTCATGTGGGAAAGAAATATATTAATTAAAATGAAAAAAATAATATAAGAGAGAGGAGAAAGAAATTCTGGTGTCTGTACTTGCAAGAATGTCACGGGCAAAATGGCAATATCATTGTTTTTAAAACTGCCCCTCAAAAGGACAGTGAAACAAATATGCCTTATTTTGGAGTTTTATACCTTAAATGACGATAATACCCTTTTTTGTGGTAATGGAAAAGGCATCTTATCAAGGGAGATAATGGTCATTTAGAATGATGTCAATCGAAGTGTGCAAAAGCAGAGGATAAAGACAAAACGACAGCGTGCCATGGGGTTGGATTTTGCCTTCTTTCCAAGATCAACTTACTTTTATTTACTTTTTCATCCTTTTTTTCAGTTTAGTCCTTGTATTTAAGTTAAATTCTGATTTCGGAAATGTTGTTTTGGTGGAAAAAGGATCTGTTAGGTTTAGCTCTTCATTACCAATTGAATTAAGGAAATAAATTTATTTTTTTTAATAAATGCATATCAATTAAACATAAATTAGTTTCAAATATGAATATTAATATCATAACAATATATATATATATTTTTTTAATTTTAGTTCATCAATATATTTTAATTTGTCCACTATATTATATGTGTAAAATTAAAATTTTAATTTTATATTGAGATCGAGATGGACATTGATACTTTAACATTTTGACCTAATTTAGAATTATTAATTTTTTGTTATTAAAACTTTATGTGTATAGTATTTTTTGGAGAGCTTTCTCATTTTGAAGTGACTTGTATGTTGTAACAATTTAAGACACGTTGGTAGAGAATTTAAAAACAGAAATTTGAAAACATAATTGTATTTTACGTTTTCACCCATGTGTTCGGTAGTAGATTTAAAAATTATAAAACTAGTTTTTATGCCTATCCACTAAAGTTTAGTTGACAATGAACTCTTATTAATTTATTTATGAATATAATTCATATTTAAATTTAAATTAAATTTGCAATTTAATCTTTAAGGACTTGAGAAAATAAAAGTAGGTTGTTTCAAAATTTACATTGTTTGACCACAAAATAAAAATAAAAAACATTTTTCAAAAACAGAACTCGGATTATCTGACAAGCACATATCTAATCTAAAAACACGAAACAAAATTTGAAATCTCTCTACTAAAACATAATTTTTATTCTACCCATAAAATATTATCACGACACATTTATGAGTGTAGAAGAAAATATGAAGAAAAAAAAAAGAATACTTTTAGGAGAAATTGTATAAACATATTTTCATGAATGGTTATTTAAATTGCATTCAAAACATTAAAAGAAAAATACAATTATACAAATTTTATGGGAGTAAAATATCGAAACTATTTTAAAAAATAAAGCAAAATCCATTATACACGTAAAAGTCTATTTAAATTTTGTTTGTTATATTCTATAAATAGTTTTTTTTTTAAATTTTATAACCATTATTTTTAGTTAATAAATTAAACTAAACTGTCGTTTATTCCATTTATGGTTACTAAAAATTTTAAAAAAACTTATTTTCTGTTTTAAGTTTTGAATTAAAAAAAGAATTCCTTTAGCCGATTTCACTTTTCTTTTCATAATCTATTCTACAAGGAACCTAAATCAATGCATGCCTTTTGCCTCATTTACCTACCCAATATCTATATCAACCCATAGTTGAGATTGTATGTCATCTATCGTTAACATGACATGTAAAATTCACAGAAAAAGTTGAGATCACCTATGATGTGTAGAAGATTACATTTTGAAAAATGAAGAAACCTCACCATTTTTCTAAAATTTATGGTTTATTTCTCTCATAGTCTGGTCATTGTTCTTGTGTTTTCATCAAATATGAATGAGTTACAAATTAACACGTAATTCTTTTTTAAATGAATTGAGAAATATAGATGAATACAAGAAAGGAAAAAACCACTTATATTAATGAAAATCAACTATTTTCATCTCCTTATATACAATCATTTTTCTCTAATACTTTTGTTAATCAAAGGTATTAAAAGAAGTCTAACAAATGTGTAAAAAATATAACTTAAGTATACTTTAAAACATGACTAACAGATTCATTTAGAAAAGTTTAATTTGAGATGTTGAATGATACTGTTCGATTTTTTTTTATTTTAAAAAATATTTATAGAAATATGTTAAATAATCAAAAGAAAAATTAATAATTAGAGATGAGTGTATTTATAAGACAAAACAAATCACAATAATTATAGAAATTAATTTAAAATTATGTTCTTTCAGAAAAGATGCTTTAGGATTAGAGATTTGGATGCCTCATTAGCTATAAATAAAGAATTGGTAATTGAGTTCAATTTTCAACGATTAGTAAGAAATAATAATGTTTTAAATTATGGTGGGGTTTGGACTGTTTGATACAATTTTCAAAGGAAAATGGTATCATTGGGTAATTAAATATTTGGTCTCAAAGCTTAATTGAAAACAAAGTTTGAAAGGTCATTTTTCAATTTCAAAAAGCTGTTACAAATGAGTTGGACTTGATTCATTCCAATTTTTTGACCTTTCGATTATCTAATTCCCATTTGTTTAATTAATAATTAACTTCTTATGCAAAGCCCTCTACCAAACTCCAATTATTAACACACACATATTAATTAATATTACACCCTATAACACACTTCAATTATTCTATTCAAATTTTAAGTCAATTCAACTTGGTCTCGATTGGTTGCATAAAAGGGTAAGAGAAGATTAAAGGAATAGGTCGCCAAAGGACACATTGTTAGGTATGGTTTTGTCCTCGATCCAACTAAGACCGAACCACTAAGATTAACCTCATAGCTAGCCGAAAGGCCGATCAATATGATTTAGTTCTTAAGGTCAGAATGTGAACCGAGCTTGCCTAAGAAAAATTGTTGGTTCTGTCATCCTTAATTCGAGTAAGATCCACATGCATTCTACCGGTGTAGAACCCTAACAAGATAAGGAAATAGAAATAATTGATAAATTTGATTTGTCTAATAATATCTAATCAAAACTTACAATCTCTATTAATATAATGTTATCACAAGTGAAAAATATTGTAAACTCTATCTCAATCCCTATTAATATAATTTTATGACTTCATATGAGGTAGCCTAATAACCTACTTCTTCTTATATTATATTCCATGATTCTATTTATACATTCAAAACTTTTTGTCTTTGTTTTACGGATTCTTTTTTTCTCGTATATTACAAATTTAGAGTTAATATCACATTAAGGTTGGGTATGTATTTTCTTGACCAAAATAAATCAAATAATTGTAGTTTTAGTTCGAATTTAAAAATTGAACTAAAATCTCTCTACATACATATAATAGAAAAATTAACACCAAAACAAATGGAATCGAATCGAATCGAATATTTGTAGTTTAGATTGATTGGAAGTCAACTCACAGAGTTGGTGTTTTATGTTTTGTAGTCTTTCTTTGTCAGAATAAAAGAATATGATTTTCAATGTTTAGTTGCTTTTGTTTTCCTTAAAAGGTGGACACAATGGTCTCTTTTGAATTCTAAGACTTCCATTTTCCTCTTTTCAAATTTCTTGTCATGAATCTATATACCAACTCTAATATATAATTTCAATTTCTTCTCAAGTAAACCTATATCTTCAATCAAATAGTTTTATATACATTCTATCCTATGTGTGTTTGTGTGTGTGATTTGTTTAAACTTTCCTACACTCCAACAGAGTAAACTTTTCAAGATGACCCAATTCATCACTAATATCAAATCATAATATTAACTTAAATATGATTAATATTGTTTCATTAACTAAATTTGAAATGATCGAGGTGATAAGTCATTTAAAATTAAAGTATTTTTATAAACTTCATAGACTCGAATCATATTGTGAAGGATGTATCAACTGATTTAGTTGTTGAAATATCTTTGTACAACTTCATATCTCATTTTCCTTGTATCAACACTTTGCAAAAGAAATTTTCTTTTGGAAAAGTCAACTAATATGTATGTGTGTCATGTTTGTTGAAGTGACTCTCACAACGACCGAATGACAAGATGTGTATTATAGTGTGAAGAGAATCAAATAGATTCGTTAGGATTATTGTTATTAGCGAAGGAATGATAAAGCATACCTACTAAAGTTTAGAGACTCACTCTAGAAAGAGTATATATATACATTACTTTTATCTTTTTACCAACTACTTGGGTAGAAAAACTCTTTATATATAATTCTAAGAACTTTGTTAAAGGAGAAAATTTTGATTTCAGTTTTTATAATATTTATCTTTACTTATTACAAAATTTTATATTTGTTGGGAGGTTGAAATTTCTCAAAAAGCCTTAAAAAGAGGGTTTGGAATGGCTCTAATGAGTCAATTATCACGTTTTTGAAAATTGGGTTCTTACACACACATATATCTTATGAGTATAGTCTTATTAACTTTACTTAATACTATGATATCTTTTTCTTAATTTTAATAATATATTGGTTGAATCTTTAAATTTCTGGTCTTTTTGTGTCCATTGATCAATCCTAATAATTGAACAAAACTAAACAATCTCTCCCACTAAAATCATGACCAACTAATACCTTAACTCCACTTTTTTTAAGTACAAAATGGAATAAAGAATTTGAACAACGAATCTCTTTGTTCTTAGCATATATAGATGTTAGTTGAGTTAAAGTTTTTATTGCATAGCTCCTAAGTTAAATTGATATCTCTACCTATATTTCAACAAACATAACACATATACTTTAGTTGAAATATTTGGGTGTACTTGATTTCTAATTTCACAAGGGTGTTAAGGATGTTTCAAAGATATTATTATTCTTATTTTTTTTTATTTACACAATGATTTTCAATTTTGACTAATGTGACTGGACATTTGAATTTAATCTACAATTTAAAGGGAAAAAAATAAAATCATCTCGAATTTTGAAAACATCCCTTTAACATAGATTATGAAAAGCAGCTTGTAAATGTTCAGAAGCTAATTAAATGAACTTTCATAAAATAAAATAAAAACTATAACAAAAACAAACTGGTATGGTTTTGATATCATTTGTGTAGATTGGAAAATGATGTGACATACATTTTTTGAAATAATAATATGGATTCAACGTGGGAAAAATATATAATGTTAGAAGGGTCCTGTGTTGACCTTTGGTTAGGGATTTCTTGTTTATTATCTTTGCATTATTGAGGTTGACTTCTTGGGTTGACATTCCAAACAAAAAGTGGGAGACAATATGAATGAGGTTTCCATTAAAGGGAATTATATATGTTTGTGAAGATCATATAACAAAAGTAATTAGGGTTTTGGTCTTTCCCTTTGATGAAAGGTTATTTTAGCTCAGATTGGTTTGTTTGTTGTGTGGTTTAATTTGGTTAATGACATTGCAAACCATATCCTCAAAAAGGTGAGAAAATTAAATGAATAATGCATCGTAAAGTTGTTGGTTTACTTTGAGGTATATGGTAAGGATATTCTAGAGGTTAGAGAAAGTCCCACTAGTAGGATATCTTGAGATATATATCTCTAATGACTTACATTCAGTAATAAGGAATCATGAATTTTTCTCTCTTTGTCCTATGCATTGGCAATATATTACATATTGCATTAAAAGATGGAAGATTTTGTTATGTTTTGTGGAGCCAAAATTGGTGGTGAAATGACAACGTCATATTACAGGAGTGCAATGAACACAGTATATATCAGAATTATTGATGAAAACATACAGTACTATTTTTATGATATGCTATCTATGACACTTTAAAACTACCACTATACTTCAACATTATAAAATACTATTCTCGATGCCAGATGTCATAAAGACATCATGTCGTGATTTCTATCAATTTTACCATTTCTTCTTTAGTTAAGTATTTGTTTATACAATGTGATTTTAATTTTCTTTCTTCTTCCTTGGATTTTAAGTTAGTAGGTTTAGGGTGTTTGGAAAGTCCAGTTAACCTTTGTTCAACCTTTTGAATGTTGATTCAATTAGAAAATATTTAGTTAGACGTGGATTACTTGATAATCACCCATTTTTATGCCTTTCACTCAAATTGTTCAATTATAATTTGTCATGTGTCAAATTTTATTTTTTAATTTTAAAATTTTAAAAATGTTTTAGTATATTTTTTATGTGAGTGATAAGAAGGAATGCACAAACATAGGTGATACCTGAGACGATGTAGCCAAATATTATATCATTTCGATTATAATAGAACAAGTATAGTTAGGAAAAAGATTGAACATTGTCCCAAGTTTAATTTGGAGTAGCAGACTCACTCGAGTGTACTTTTCTTTAATTCTAATTTATATTATTTGTTTACTGTTGTGATTTACTAAGTTGACTACACCTTGTTTGTAGTAGCTAGGGTATATTTTGCCATTATTCTACTGCATATATAGTGATATCAAGTTGTATTGTCGTTTTCTTTCCATACATTTGAGCCCATAACTCATAAAATGTCTACATAGTATTAGTGTGTGCAGGATAGATTGACACATATCAATTAGTTGTTTAACCATTTCATTTCTAGTTAGCTGAATTCTTAAAAATTAGAGACTATAAACACATTCTCACTTCTTTTTTGTGTCATCTACTTTTTATCGATATATAAGAAAACAAAAACAACAAAAACTTAAAGTTTTGAAAGAGAAAAAACATATTTTTAGAAGCTCTTTTACTTTAGCTTCTTTTACTTACTTTGGATGTAAAAAATTGAGGGAAAAAAATAGACTTGATTTTAAAAGTTCCAAATAGTTCTATGGAACAGGGAAATACATTAATTATAGAGAATGTTGAAAAATGGATAGAGATTTGAGGGTGATGAGGTATCACACATATTAAGCAAAGTTATATATATTACTATTGGAGAAAACGTCATGCATGTGGACCTCTAGAAATTGCAAATCTCAAAAGAAAGAGTTCTTGTGGTGTCAATGGCACACCTGATATCCAACTTGGAGATTTTATGTGGAGGTTATGGAATAATTAATTCATTCAATCACTAATGATAAGACGCTTCTTTGGTATTTTCGTAATGATTTGATATTATTGTTTATTTTAGACATAAAATCATTTATAGATTTTCTTTTTTAATAATTCTTCCCTCGGATTGAATTCAAATCTTCGAACAATGAGTAAACTAATTAATTACTTGAGTGATATATGATTAATACATACAAATTAGAAATAGGCATCTTGAATATAGATATGGAGGCAATGATATTGAAGAAGAGAATAGTTAAGAAAATTGAATTATTATGAAAAAGAAGGGTTATGAAGTGACAGAAAAAGTGAGAAACCACACCACCAAATATTCCACCATACTCTTCTAAACACTTAACCATATTTTCCCACAAACTTCTGTCATTCACATGTTCTATGCAATCTAAGACCCTTTGCCTTTTCCTCATAATGGATGGAGCTATCAACCCCATATGGCCATATTTTTCTCACTCATTTCATGGCTCATCCAAATTCATGGCTGTGGATGATTTTATCATTGTAGACAGCAAAACATAACATGCCTAAAAACCATATTATATATATATATATATATAATCCCCTCATATATACTATACCAAACTACATAAATGAATTTAGACTTCAACTTTTTCAATTCATTGCACTTCTAGTTCTTCCATGGATATATCAATATCGTGTATGAGTCAAAGTTGATAGACATAATCAACCGAACCTTTGAGAGTGACTTCTTATATATGTACTCTCAACAAATAATATAACTAATGACATGCTTGCAATGACTTTTTAAAATAAATTTTGAAAAAAAAAAGAACAATTGTGTACTTGAAAGTAAATATCCTTCCAAACTAGTTCTTAGAATAGATTCTTTTTATGTTGATGTGTCATGAATAACGTAAATCAATTTCTATCCATGATAAGGTTGTTTTATGAGAAAAATTGTATTTTTTTTATATATACGTGATTCTTTGTCAGAAAAGATCAAATTTTCTATTGATATACGTTGTGTAGGCAAAAAGTAATTTCTATCTACGTTTGTTTTACATATATTGGTAGAAATGTACTCAATGCAATATTAAAATGAAAACGCCATAAGAAATTCAGTTAACATGTTTCTTAAGATTTGGTGACATATGTTTGTGTCAAACAAAGACATTAAATTAGTATCCTAAGCTAGCTAGGTTATCCCAACATGGTATTGGTAATGAGCATCCTATTATAAAAAGAACATTTTGGAGGTGTCATTCATATCATGAGAATGCTAGAGAAAAGCAGAAGAATGATTAGAATTAGAAATAAAAATAAAAATTGGTTCACTAAGAAGCAGCATTTAACGAAATGAGATTCTATGGAGATTCTTCCCAACATCTTTTAAGATCCTATTGCTGCATTCAAACCCATATGTAACAGAGAGTAACTCCAAATGACGTTGACCCACATAACACAGACCTCATTGATGAAAAAGAGATAAAGGAATGGGCCAAAGAATGATGTACATACAATGAGGTAATTAAAGTTAGGAGAAAGCAAAATAGTACTATAGGACCACAAAAGCCTCCTTATAACTAAGAGCAATGCATAAAAGATATGGTCAACTGTTCCATTATATATTCTTCCAAAACAATGCACCAATTTTGAATTCAAACCAAATATAGGCTCACTGAGGTCCTAACAAAAAATCCATCTTAAAAGAACATATACATTTCTAAAACATTCTTAACTTCTTAAATAAGCACCCAATTAAAACACTAGCTAGTACCAACTTCGTTTAGATTGTCTTCACACCGATCATGGCTTTAAAAAGATCAAATGTGTGTAAAATGGGAGAGAAGAAAGGGGGTAGAGGTATGTTTTAATTTGTTTGATCAAGTGGTCCAAAAAGGTGAAGCTAATAGTGAACCATATACTACTTGTGGTGGGAAAATGTATGAAGTCATCCCCTCTTGCAATGGCCAATAATGAAAGTCTAATTCATATAAAATATATATATCATATTTTATGATGGGAAGTTAATGGTGGGGCTTACCCTTATACACACTACGACTCTTAGAAATTACAACTGCCCATATGTCATCAAGGGCTCAATAATTTTAGCCAAACTATATGAATTGAGGGCTTTGTTTCTAGGGCATAATATTTGTCCACCACTACAGAACATTGTTCATTTAATTTAATCATTTTTACTCCCAAGCTTAAATTTGAAATGTCGTTCGGTAGATAGGATACCAATTATCATTTTAAAAAATTATTGTACTAAAAAATATACATCTATATATACAAGGATGTATGATTTTCGTTTTGATTCATAACTTACAATTTTGAAATTGTTCACTAGGTCAATGTGTGTGTTTGGAGTATGAATTATATTTTAATTAGTTTAAATACAAAATAGTAAACATGGAATCAAAGAGGACTTGAAATAGTAACATTGTTAATTGTATATCATAATAGTCGTTAAAATTAAGACATCAATTAATAATAATTTGAGCCCTAAACATGGTATACGTCCTAATAGATATCATTCGAGTTAAAGTTGAGTTTCAAACAATCCATTAAATTTTAAAAAGTTAGATAGGGTAGAATTCATTTTAGGCCCAAAATTTGAGTGGATTGTATAATTATCTCAAAATAGATATTTTCAAATTTCTATAATAGCTATGATGGAATATGTTAGTAAGAGTGCTTATATGGTTTGTTTTTTGTGATCTCTTATCTTTTTTATCCTTGGTATCAAAGATGTCATTAGTTCTTATACATGTCCTTTTACTAATATGTTGTAGATAATTACATACGGATTTGAACATACAACTCTTTAATTAAATTGAACCTTTATCTCCAACTAGATATGTGTTACAAAATTAACTATGGATATTATAATTGAATTGACAGAAGAAGAAGAAGAAGAAGAAGAAGAAAGGAGGTGAAATTTTAGGGTACAAAGTTGGAAGGGGTTGGTGTTGTTGTTTGGCTTAGAAATGAAGCTAATTTAGAGAATTAATACTTTTGAGATTTTTTGTTAATTAAATAGTTGTGGTTTAGAATAATAGCCAAACTTAATTCCTAAGAGGTGCTTCTGAGGTAACATAAATTTAGTATATATCAATAATATTCTCTCATTTTAAATCTTTAATCATTGAATGCTAATTAACTCTTCACTTTCGAATCTTCTTTTTCTGTGTATACCAAAAAAGAAAGAAAAGAAAAAGAGGGGAAAGATTCAATATAATCTCTTCATTCATATGCACAAAACCCTAATGAATATTAGTTGTTAATAAATATTGGATAGCCCACAAAATATATATTAGATTTTTAAATATAGTATAGTGAATCAAAATATACTAAAATTTTAAATTCTATCAATAATAAATACTTAAAGACTTTTATCAATTGGTTGAAGTGTATCCTACTTATAGAAGATAGACACTATGATAGAAGATGGAAGCGTGTTTACCATTGATTGAATATTTACTATATTTTGTAAATGTTTTTAGCAACTTTGTTATTTACGATAATTTCCATTTTATAATCACTAGAACGAGATATTGAAATTCTAACATATTTAATAAAATAAAATTAAACATTTTTTTCGTCTAAGCTTAACTCAATTGATATCTAAGTGGTATCTGTTTCAAATTTTATGTTTTCTACTCTATGAAAAAGAAAGTTCAGTTAAATTTTATGGAGAAAAATATTACATTTATATAATTTAAGTTTTAAGTGAAAATTTAAAGTAAACTTAAACATAATAACGTATCTTCGAAACTAAATGAAATTGTTATACTTCGAAGATAAAATAAAAGAAAACTCCATGTAGAATCAAGGGGTCATACGGATGACCTTTAGAGGTCCAAATGAAAAATGACCAACTTTTAAGAGTGAATGAAAAGTGACATCTTATTTGTGTCAACACCTAATGGGTTTATGAATTCGTCTGTGAAAACCATTTGCAAGCTTGCAACTGAAGAAATACTACTCATTACACTATGCATGATGCACAATATGCTCAATACTTGATCTATGCTCTATGTTCCATACTCTATGTTCTATGTTATATAGTGCATACTAGATACTTAATCTCATCGATCATCTATCCTCAATACTCAATACTTTGTGCTAGGTACTAGCTATTTAATGCTTAATACTTAATGTTCTATGTTTTACTTATATTATATATATTTAAAGAAACACAAGAAAAAAAAAAAAGGATTGCAAAAACAAATGGAAAAACGGAAAAAGAAATAAAAAAAAACACAAAAGAATCGTAAAAAATGAAGAAGAGAAGATGAAGAAATGGAAAAAAGTTGCAGAAGGAAGAAAAGAAAACATTTAAGATTAGAGTGATAATTTTGGGTAGGGATTGATATATCTAAAATATTGTTTTTAATTGATTTTAAAAAACAAATGTATCGATTTTTGATTTGGGTTCCTTACATTCTACCCATATAATTGGAATCAGAAAATGAAGCATCATTCAACGAATTTTTTTGGAATCTAGAAAATACATAAATGTATGATTATTTTTTCTAATACTTTCTTTACTTTTTCTAAATTCATGGCTGCTTTAAGAGATTGACACACAACTTTTTTTCTTTTGCTTTTTGCTTTTATGAAGAATCTTAGGCAAAGTTTTATTTTGGAAATAGACGAAGCAATAAAAAGAGGGGGGGAATGGAATTGGTTAGATAGAGATTTTGATTCCACGTTCCTATTACATTTAATATCTTTTCTATTCTCTAACTTTTCTTATTTAAATTAATTTATTCTGCTTATAAATCATTTTTACTTTTTTATTATTAAGAAATTGATAGAATATAGATTTAATCTTTAGAAACAAAAGATCAAAGGTAAATTGGTCACCATCAAGACTTAAGAAATTTGAAGATTTAGATAGATGAGAAATCACCACATACTTACCAACCATAAACAAAAATGGTAGTTTATGAAAATGTTTTCTAAATTAACAAAGTTCATCTTACATTCAAAATTTTATATTTTTGTTTTCATAACCAAACTTACATGTTTTTTCCCGTTTTGTTAAAATAATTATTCTATATATATACACACACATGGGTAAATCTATAAATATACATAAGAGAAAAAAGAAAAGAAAAAAGAAAAATGGAAGTTGTTTAGTTTTGGATCCGTCTACTTCGAGCCCAAAGTCAAAAAAGGGTTCTTCAAGTTCTTCCATCCTCTTAATGGGCCATGGCCCAATAACAATTTCACCTTTTTTTTTTCTTTCAAAATTTAGGAATGTTATAAATTTCTAAGCTTTGAAAAATATCTTTTATTCCTTCTTTTTAGTTTTTCTTCATAAGTATTCAAAAAAAAAACACAAATTTATTAAACATAACCTTGAAAAGAAAGAAATTTATAATTCAATCAATAACAAATTCATAGTCCATATATATATATTAAAAAATATATCTAACTATTAATAAACAAAAAAACGAACCATTCAATTTAAGGAAAATGATAAATTTCCAATTATGTTTATGTCAGCGGATTGTGTTTAGAATACTTTTGAAAGAAATACTAAAAGAAGATTATGGTTCAACAAATTCTATAAGAAAAAATCACTTTTTTTAAAGAAAATTTTGAGGGTGAAATTTATTTTAAAAGAAATTTGGTGAATTAAAAAGCAAACCAAATTGATAAAATTTTATAAGGGATGAAATATAACCAACGTGTAATCATAAACAAAACCAATGTATTTGCGTTCACTTGATTTTGAGCTTTTTTTTTCCATTCCAATTATTTATTGTATGTTGCTTTTTTAATGGGTCCTTTTTACTAATTTCAAATTAAAATTAGGCATATTCATTTTTGTTTAAATTGATTGAAATGGACCTTTTTTTCCTCTTGCTTTCGCTTTGCTTTTTAAGCAACAAACATATATCAACCAAAATGATTTCTTTAATAAAACGAATCTATTCAAATCAATTTTTTTTTTTAATTTTCTCCTAATACAAACAAATATGTCCAAACCAACGGATGCATTTCATATTTTCTTCTTTTTTCTATTCTACTCCTACTCGTTTCAATTTAAACTTGAAGCTATAATTCTATCAATCTAACCACATGCTCTATAAGTTAATCAATTTATTGCATTTATTAGTGATTCTAGCTACTTTACTTAAATTCCATTTAAATTAGAAATTTTTTCAAAAATAAAAAAATTAACAAATTATTTACCTTCCATAGGAGAAAAAAGAACTAAAACCATTAAGAGGCAAAATAAATTACACTTTATTAATATTTTTTTAAATATTATATTCTTTTACAATTTACCTTTAAAAAATAGTCCCAAAATTTTAATTAGAATTAGAAAATGGTGGTAAATAATTTGTCATTTTTTTAAAAAAAAAAGAATTCCTTGAACTTATTATTCTTAAACATTTTTAATTATAGTATAATTTATTTTAAATAAGTAAGAAAAAAGAATAGATGAAATGAAGAAATGAAAAGATGAAAAAATTTGCTCTAAATTTGTTGAAAGACGAACTTGGTTCTAATTTTTAAGGGCAAAATGTAGTTTCAATTCTTAACTTTGGATTTATTGTCCATTTGACGTTGGAAGTTTGAAAGCAAATATTTTTATCTACTATATTCAGAAAATTAAATGGTTCCTAGTTTTAGCTTTACTGTTATTTTTCTACGTGGCATTTAGGTGAGATTTACTGAATTTATTTTTATTAGTTTGTGCTTACGTGGCATTATTCTCTCTCTCACACAATTTCTTCTCCTCTTAATGGCTACTCTACTTGTCGTGCTACAAAGATTGGAAGAAAAAAAAATGATAATGAACCAACAGCTCCCTAAACCAATTAATGCACTTAAACATGTCTTAATTATGTATCCAATAAAGTTATATGTACACTAGAATTTAAATTCAATTATTACTTTTCAGTTTTAATTCATTATTCTTTTTCTAAAACGTGTTTTATTATTTAAATGTAATTTGGTTAGTTTGGTGTGTTACTCTAAACTCTACACCAACCTTACAAAATTTTAAGATTTAAATTAATACATTTGAATCATATATTTCTTTTAGAGTGGAGAATTTGAACCATTACCATTGTTTTTCAATTGAGATAAAAGATCAGACGTGAGGGGACTAATGAATTTGAAAGAAACCATTTTGCACTTTTACATATTGGAGTGGCTGCATTAAATTAACATAATGTACAAAGTGGTTTCTCAAGAATTTATGAGCTAATTAAGTCCAATTGTCTCCTTTTGCCTCTCATTTTCAATTATTTGTGTGTAATTCCAAAAAGTTGTTAATCCATCCAAGTTGCTCATGCTCTCTTTTGAACCAATTTATTAACCTGTTATTTTAGCCTTTCAAATATGTTAGCAAAAAAATTGCTAATAAACTTAATAAGTATAAGGGTGTTGATCACTAATAAACTTAAGTAATTTATGCATTTGAGATCTTTTTATTATTTACGATGTCGTTTCTATGGTTTACTTTATTTGTTGATTTGGTAGCATAATGCTTCTTCCATCTAATGCTTTTAATGACAACATCGTTTAATCTCTCTTCATCACTTAATTGTGGACTCCACCTAAATCACACAAGAAAAAAAAACTACATTAATATATTTTTTATTATTTAAAATAAATATTTGATTAATAGCAAATAAGACTCTTTTGTTTTAAAAAAAATAGTTCTCAAAATTAAACTACTATTTAAAAATTATTATTATAGTTTTTGTATGTGAAATAAATTGAATTGGGTTTACTAAAAAAAATCATACTTATAAAAGTTTGTTTATAATTCAGGTATGAAATAAGATTATTTTAATTAGAGTAGTTAGCTAAATTTCTTATTGTTTTGAACAAACAAATATAGTATAAAAGAAATCTTTTGTTTACTCAATTAAGAAAATAGAAAATGATACATTTTGGTTCAAATAATAAAAATAAATGAACACATTATAACTTTCTTTTTCTTTTCATTTTTGTTACGGAAAAATACGAATCTCCTAGTAAAATTTGAAGAAAATAAATTTCAATAGCATAAAAATTTGAATATATTTGATACATAATTTAAATTTTTAAAATATTATTATACATAATTTAAATTTTTAAGAGTATATTATATCTAACCTACAAAATTTATAATTTAAATATACATTTTTTTTTGTGGTTGGTCACTTTAATTAGGAGACTTAAAAGACTTATTTAATTGATTTAAGATTTTCTTTTTTTAAGTATGGGGAGAATTAGGGGAACATTATTGAGATATGAGGAGAGGTTCATTTAGAAAATTTTAGGGATATTTATTAATATTAATTTAATTTTCTCCTTTTTTTAATTATTTCCTTTTTCTATTCTTTTTATAATGTTTGAATTAGAGCTTAGAGCGCACAAAAGTTTTTTCAAATAATAAATAACCAATAATCTTTTTCCTTTAAACAAGAGGGTTCATTTTAATAAATTATATAAACAATTTGCTTTTACTTTTTTTTTTTTTTTGTCCTCCTAAATGATTAGTTCATTAAATAATAATTAATATATGTTATTATGTCACTTTTATATTAAATTTTATTCGCATCATACTTTAATTTTATTAATTCATATATATTTTTCTAAATTTGTCTAAAAAACAGATCTCATGTCGGTTGTAAATTAAATTGAAATAAGAAATATATAGTTTTTGACACTATATTTTTAAACTTCATTTGACCTCAAGTATTTAATAATTAAATTCAATGAAAGTTGAATCAAACTTTTATGTTAAAAAAAAATAAAATTAAGCGTTGTGCTTCCCATAAGTTTTTTTTATTAAATTTCTTAAAATCTTATAATTTTCAAAATCTCTTCATCAATAAATATTTAGACGTAAATTGAGATTAACTCAAAAACTAACTTCATTTAAGGTTATAGTTATTCACATTATCTTAAAATCATCTTGTGTCAATTAGTTTTAAACACTCAGTTGTTGTGATGCTATTGAGAATAATCTTAATAACGATAAGCGAAAGAAATGAGACGATCTTGAAAGTATAATACGACATAGGATGTAATAGACAAAAGTAAGAGTAGGAGAATAAAAAAGAGTTGTTCATGAAAAGGGTAATGCTTGGCTTGGACTCTACTCCTCTTGGAAGAGAAGATGGGAATGAAGGAAAATGAGTTGACATCTTTTGTAAAGGGGTCCTTTTTCTTGGACCCTTTCAAGATTAGGTCAATTATGTTTTCGTAGCTTATGCCCATATAAAAGACATTATCAAATTATACTAATCCCAATTTATTTCATGTAACGTAACTCTCACCAAAGTCTCTTTTCTAAATTCAAATTTAAAATTTTAATTGGTAAATCTTTTGTTTGAATTTTAAAGCGCTCGTCCATTTTTCTTGACTAGTGTATTAACATGTTTACCAAAAATTATTTAATAATTGTTGAATTAATTATTAATTTTATACTAAGTTTTATGTTACAATTCAATAATAATATAGTAATTTTCAGTTACATATTTAGTTAATTTCGTAATAACAGAATTGTTGTAATTATGGTCATTACATATCTATGGAGTTTTGTAATAAATTGAAAATTAAATTAAAATAACTTGATAGCGAGTAAGAAATAAACAATTTAAAGAATTTCAAAATTCATAATATAATTTTTATAATTATGGTCGATTACATATTTATGGAGTTTTTTACAATAAATTAAATTAATTAAAATATAATAATAAAAAAAAACAATTTAAGAAATTTCATAATAATAATAAGTTTTGTAATAATTACATTACATTTAGTGGAAACCAATATTAAACATTTATCTTTAGAAAAATGTTTTGTTTGGATGAGAGTATACTTTTACAAAAATTCTCGGGAGGTCATCCGACATAGGATTGCTCCAAGCTAAGTACATTTATCTTTAGAGTTTCTACAATTAAGCCACTAAAAAGGGAAGGTGTACATTTTTGTTATAGGTAGTAATTTTCAATTCTTTTTAAGCCTTTCTTAATATTGCTTTCATGTCTTCATAATCCCTTTCATTCATAAGTGACAACACTTCATTCATGCACCTCCTAAACTTGGAGCGTTATAATAAAATAATCACATTTCATAAAAGAGATTCATTAGTATTTGCTTCTTTTCAATAATTATTAAATCATCGACATAATATATTACTTTTCAAACATCACTTAAAAATCGATCTATACTTTATAATTGTTATGAACAAAAATGTAAACTAAAGTAAAAATAGACTAATCAAATTTGTTCTGCTTAATTATTTCGAATTGAACATAAACAAAGTTGAGGTCGAAATACCAAATCCGAGCCCTTAATGAGTCTTAGGGAAAATGATCAGCCATAGATTAAGGATCCATAGATCCCATCTCAATCTTCACAGGACGTATATTTGATGCTTGCTAATTTGGTCTAAGTTGTACTACCCAAAAAGCTCAATATTGAATAGAAAAAGAGGAAATAAGTACATGAAACGAAAGAGGAAGAAGAAATTGTAAGACCGGATAATTAGTTGTTGTGCCATGAATAGACCGTTGCTTTGAAAGCAAGAACGACACGACCTCAGTACTAAATCGCAAGAAGTCGATTGCTCTAAAGTTCACACGAGACCCAAATGCAGACGTGTACTCATCGAAGAACTACTTCAATTCAATAAAAACCATAGGTCATAAATAGAAACAGAAAGTAATAGAAAGCAATTGAAAGAAGAAGTAAGATTTTGTTCTATATTCAAAGTTGCCAAGAAAATATTCCTTTTGAAGAAGAAGAAGCAAAAACAATTTTGGAAAATTTTAATGGTTGAAATTAATTTAGATCTCAAAATTAATTCTAACAATGGGTAACCCAAACTACTCGACTGATTGGTGCACTTGTAAGTAACAAGATTATATTTTCCCCACAAACACACTTTGAAAGTTTTTTTTTTTTTTTTTAAGTATCTATATATATATATATACCTACTTGCTAAACATAAAACTTCGAAGCGGGACAATACCAGGATTCCTCTTTCTTTTGTTATGGACCTTAAGCTCAAGTAATTCCCAAAAGAAATGTCCTGGATCATCTGGTCAAGCACTGGTTGCAACCTAAATATACTCTCATTAATTAGGCATCAGAGACAGTATAAAGTATTCAACTAAACTAATGTCTCATGCCATTCTTTTTTTAGGTCAGGTCTTCTTTAACTAAACAGATTTGCCATTACGTATACGATAGATTAGATGATGGCTTCTCTATTCAAATTTGTGCATCATTCAATTAATATTGATAGGAGGTATTGAGTAGACTAACAAACTTTCTATAAAAATTTAAATAGTTAAAATACTATTTTGATCTCTATACTTTGAAATTTATTCAATTCTTTTAATCTTTATACTTTTAATTTCTTAGTTTTAGTATGTAGTCTCTACGATAGTTTGCTAGTAATTTCTCAAATGAAAATTTATTATATATTAGCATTTTTATGTATGCATATTAATCCCATTGTATAACTCAATTGTTATCATGTCACATCATATCTAAAACAATGTTAGTTGTTTGTAACAACAACAAAAAATTATAATCAAAATCGGCCGGTTAATAAATATAAGCTTTCATACATGTGAATCAATTTTAAAACGGGTTCAAATAACAATTCTAATAATTTATTTTGTAAAATCACAGTCACCCATGTGAGTTTTTTTTGCTTTCATGTTCGAAGAAAACCTACATTTAATCCCACGTGATCAAAATTGAATACATGGAAGATTTAAGGAATTCATAATTTTAGGTCCAAAATAATGTCCTTTAGGATCATTTATGAGTTTCATTTATATTTATGTCAATTATAAGTTTTATCTAAAGATTTAATTTAATAAATTTTAAAAACATGTGAATTAACATGATTAGCGAGCTAACGTTTATGAGTATAAATATAAATTGATATTTTCACTAAAGATGAACACATATGTATTTCTATTTGTAACAAGAAATTAAATAGACTCTGCAACAAGAAGTGTAAAAAGATTGGTTGTGAATTTCCATCACGAAATCGACAAGAGAATTAGCTAAACCATAATGACATGAACAGTATATAATTAAAGTGATATCTCCAAATCTCTACAACAACTCTTAACTTCTTTAATGAAGAATATAAGGCTAGTAGTCTCATTATTCAAAAGCTTAATCACCTATAAGTTTTAAGATTTTACTCGACCATTCAAGGAGTTGAATTAAGTATAAAAAAAATCATGAAAGATTGTCAAAGCTTCTAAAATCTTTCTATTCATATAAGATCTAGTAGTGGATGCATTGTACTACTGCAAACTATACATAACTCTAAATACTATCCACCTTAATTCTTTTACTTGTGGATGAGGGCTTCAAGTTTAAAAAGAACAAATCGACGAAAATAAGTACATTTCAAAAATTCAAACCTAGGTGAAAAGTACCACATGTATTTCCTAAACATAGTTAAAAGAGAAGTTAATATTTGGAAAGTAATGTGTGTGTTTTTAGTGAATTGGTTACATTACATGTGTAATTTTTGTTCTACTAAAGCAAAGATTATGCAAGGTGGTGGTTTTGAAGTGATGGTAGAAGAGAGGAGAAGAGAAGAGGGTGAGATATGGTAGAGAGAAGTGTAGAGAATGGAATCCAAGCCGTGCGTGCACTTTGATTTCACTCGCCCCCACCACCTCCCTTTCCAGAATCCCTATAAAATCCATTTCTTAACTAAAACATATGCAAACAAAATAGCAATTTTTTTTATTTTTAATTAACATTGCTTTTTCATTACAATTATTACTTCTTTATTATTATCATTATTATTCACAAACCAAAAAAAAGTTATATCCTTCTTCAATTAAACAAAGTTACCATTCTATTTAAAATCAAATTAGCTAAATACAATTATTTTTTTTTTCAATTAATACTATTATTAGTTTTAGATTTTAATTGATACAACAAATAATTCTTTTTCCTTTTTTATTTTCAAATTTTTAATTTAGTTCATATAGTATAAGTATAATATCAATTGACAAAGTATGAAAAAAATGGCACTCTTTTTAAGATTAATCTAAATTCTCTTCCACTTGTTATCACTAGAAAGAGAGAGAAAGCAAATTCCAATTCATCCTAAGGTTTAAAAGCTTTGAATTTGTTTATATGGTTCCCATTTGATTTTCTATGTTTAAGCCATTTTGAAATATTCAATGGTGCTTGGCTCATAGTCACAACATGATTTTTACTTTGAGTTGGTAAAATTTATAACTCAATATTGTAGTCCATCAATTTTAAATTTTGGTAGAGTTGAGTTGGTTATTTAAACTAACTTACCCTAACTCAACAACTCTATGTTTTTCTAAATGTTTTGAATGACTCAACCTATTGGCTACTTACTACTGTTAGTGACTATCACCTACCACACTTTGTGACCAACTAAACGATCACATTCGCATGATCAATTATGCTTTTCAACTCTAGACTTTGTCGAGAATTTCTAATAATTAACTTTAGCGAAGACCACCTTTGATGATAAACTTCGATGGCAACCACCTTTAACAACCAATACAAATGCTCACCTAAGGAGATAAACTTTGTTGGTCAACTCCAACGATAATCACTCAAGTGATCAACTCAAACCACCAACTCTGTTATTCATCTCCAACAACCAACTCGAATGATTGAAAAAACAAAAACAAAGAAACCAACTAAAAGAAGATATTTTTAAATACAAAATTGAGATTATTAGTTTATATTGTCGATAACCATCTTTTATAGTAATTTGATCGATAGAAAGTTTGAGAATGATTGGTCATCTTTAAAACCTAATTGTTGCATACAAAATGTCTTAATAATTTCACCACAATACATGAGAAATATTTTTTGATCCAACTTGGTAAAGGTGACTTGCTTTGATTGTTTTAATGAAGAATATTTTAAATTACATAAAAATTAACAAATCACAAACCAAAATTAAAATGAAAAGTATATGAAATAGAAACAAAATTGTAAAATTAAAATGAAGGTACAAAATCAAAACTCATAAAACCAAAGTCAAAAGACATTTGTGTATATTAGTAAGTCTTAATGAGTAGTTATGTGGGTTTAAACTCTTCTACTCTACATAGTTGTGGTTGTACTTAAAAAGAACTAAGTGGACTAAATTGAAATTTTGGGTTAATTTGTAATTTTGCAAAATCACCCCTCGCCCTCCCTCCTCTCTCTCCAAATCTCTTTCTCTCTCTCTCTCTCTCCAAATTTGAAACTTTGAATTTCTCTGTCTCTTTTGCTTTTTTCCAAAATTTCTCTCTCTCTCTCTCTCTCTCTCTCTCTCTCTCTCTCTCTCTCATTACAATAATGGATTTTACAATAAAGAATGGTTGAAGAGTTTCCATCCACCATTCTCTCTCCTTTTCTCTCTGCATTTTTCTTACTCCAACCAACCCAACCCCTTACTTCATTCTCCTCTTCTACACTTCTTCTTCTTCTTCTTCTTCTTCTTCTTCTTCTTCTTCTTCTTCCATCGCTGGAGAATCGCTTCTTCATCCTCCAGGTTACAACTCTCTCTGTTCTTCATTTCTTTGTTTCTTTCTGATTACGGAACTTCTCCGCCAAAGTTTTGATGTTTGATGTTGCTGTTTTTGCCCTAGACACTTATCACTCTTCTTTTTTCTACTTGCATTTCTTCTCTTGTTTCCTTTTTTTTTTTTTTGTTAAGATACTCTTTCGTTCGAACCCACTTCCTCCTACTGTTTTTCTTCTTGCATTTGTGTAATTTCTGCTTCTAAACGCTTCTTATGCCTTTCGAAACAGTTAACGTTAAGTGAATGGTGAGGATCAGTGAGAGGACGACAAGAATGTTACTTCATAGTCACTTTGAGTTGAATGCTTTAGTGAAAGTGTAAACGCTACGTTACCATCACGTGATTTGATGCTGTTTTGGTTTTGTGTTTGAATTCAAAATCATGTGCCTACTCTTTGAATTTTTGGATTCAATGGCAACGGATTTGCTTCATAACCTAACCTTGTTTCCATTTGACGATCGAGTTCTGTTTAATTATTTTTAACTTTAGGCATTTTAATTATATAGAATATGATGAATTTGTCTGCCTAAAACTTTGAATCATGTCATTTGGTTTGTGGTTGGCAAATTGTAGTTGTCTTGTCTTATTGTCTTATGCCACCAAAAGTTTTATGCGTTTCAGATGGAAATTAACGAATGCTTTTGTAGTTTAGAGAAAAAAGGGATGGTGATACTGTGCATTACTAATTTTATTTATTTGATGAATTTTGGTTAGTGGCCTTGGCCTGGGTTTTCCCCTCTTTCGTTTATCAAAGGACAGCGGTGTTGACGGTATTTAAATGGAGCAGTATGAAATTCTAGAGCAAATTGGCAAGGGTTCATTCGGGTCTGCTCTTCTTGTTAGGCATAAGCTTGAAAAGAGGAGGTATCATATTTCCCTGCTTATGGATAATGGGTTTTGTTTAATTATAATTTACAATGACAGAAATGCTTCAGTAACTGCCAAAATTTTACCTTTGCATTTTACAGGTATGTTCTCAAGAAGATTCGTCTTGCTCGCCAAACTGATAGAACAAGGAGGTCAGCTCATCAGGAGGTTAGTGGTAACTCTGCTGAACGAAATATATATATAAATATTTGTCTTATTAACATTTAAAGTTTTATGCAGTATGGAAATTATTTTTAATTTTGCGAACCTAGGTTTGCAAATGATGATTTAAAGCCCGTGTCTGCTAGTTGATTGATGTTTACATGATTAGTCGTGTGAAAAAAGTTATCAAATATCACATGATTACTGACTTATTTCTATTATTTTTCTTCAGATGGAGCTTATATCTAAAGCACGCAACCCTTTTATTGTAGAGTATAAAGATTCATGGGTAGAAAAGGTCAGTATATCTTGAATTACTCTATATTTTTTTTTTTTCTTTAAAAAAAAAACTATTGTATGATGTTGCTTTGGGGGGGATTCATTTTGATGTCTATTTTCTTATGGGCCTTCTGGATGTGGTGTGGATTTGACCCCCGTTATCTTTAGAACGTATTTTAAAATTTTTAATGTCCCCGTGGTATCTATGTATGGGATTTTGATAGAGAACATAAGCGTTTGAAAGATAAAAGGTAACCAAACTACAAGATGAACTCAAGTGTTAGATTTACATGGACCTTCCAAATATTTGTACACTCTCAAGCCTACATTTTTCAAAATTATTGCTTTTCTTTCTTCTTTCCCACTCCCTGTATTTATAACAAACAACCATAAAAACTTCTCCAACTAATTGCTAATATACCCTTAATACTCTTATTATATCCTAATAGCATTTCTAACAAACTTCAGTTACTCTGTTCGTCATTGGTATTTTACTTGTAGCATTTCTCAGAATTGAAGAATGTCAATTTTATTAACTTTGTTTCTCTTTTTCAGTTTTATTATTTGTTTGAATGTATGATTAAGTATTTTCTTTTGACCCATTAGTTTTGGTTAAGGAGATTATTATCTGCAATGTGCCTGATTTGTTGAAATATTCTCTTCCAGGGCTGTTTTGTGTGCATTGTGATAGGATATTGTGAAGGAGGAGACATGTAAGTTCTGCTGAAATTTATTCCATAATAGCTTATTTTTGTGGTAAGAAGCATCAACTGCATTATAATCATAAGTAATGTAGATGACCTGTCCTCCTATGCTGATCAGAAGGAATGCAGAAAACCTTTCTGTAGGCAGCTATTTGGCTAGGGGAATAATTAACAAAAATTTTATCTAAACTCTGGAACACCTACAATGTATCTTATATAGAATTTAGTCAACAACTCCATGACATCTCATTCAATTTCATTTTCAGTTTTATTCTTCTGTGGTATCTCTATAACTTCCCTGTATTCCTTATTTTCGACAGGGCTGAGGCCATAAAAAGAGCCAACGGTGTTTTTTTTCCTGAAGAGGTGGGTTTCTTGTTTGATGGCTATACTCTTCAGCTTTGCCGATAATACTATTGTTTTAACTGTCAACCGATCAACCTGGTTTGTTTAACAAATAACACTGTAATTTGCAGAAACTTTGTAGGTGGCTTGTTCAACTTCTTATGGCACTTGATTACCTTCATTGTAATCATATTCTTCACCGTGATGTTAAGGTTGGTACCTCACTACATATGCCCTTGTTAGATGACATTACACGATCCTTTGAACTACTATATTTTTTTTGTTTATTTATTTAATAATTAATTTAAATTAACTTTTTTCATTGCTGGTACAGTGTTCAAATATATTCTTGACAAAAGATCAAGACATACGCCTAGGTAACCCATATGCCTTGGTCTTCTTTCTCTCTAAATAGTTAGTCTTGAACGTTCACACAATATTTTATTTCTAGTTTCATTTGGAATAAATGAATATATGTCTGCATTGGCTGTGCAGGTGACTTTGGCCTTGCTAAAATGTTGACCTCGGATGACCTTGCTTCATCTGTGAGTACCATAGCCAAGAGTCTGAATACAATTATGATGTATTTTCTCGGCAATCATGTGTATCTTTTTCATGTTGGTGTTAGCGAGTGAGAAGGATTGTTAGTTGGAGTTGTAAATTTGTAATATTTCTGATGCACTGCAGGTTGTGGGTACTCCAAGTTACATGTGCCCTGAGCTTCTTGCTGACATACCTTATGGTTCAAAGTCAGATATATGGTCTCTTGGTAAACCACCTCTTATTGATCCTTGTATTCCTATCTTATATCAGTTGTGATTTCTTGAATATCTATATGGGCTTCAACTTTCTATTCAGGATGTTGCATCTATGAAATGGCTGCCCACAAGCCAGCATTTAAAGCCTTTGTAAGTTGCTTGTAGTTGCTTTGCCTATCAATAGTCAAATTAGATCACACAACAATGCAGTCCTGTTTTTTGGGAAGACTCATTTGATTTTTTTCCCAAGCAGGATATGCAGTCCTTGATCAATAAAATTAACAAGTCCATTGTGGCTCCGCTTCCAACCATGTATTCGGGTGCATTGTGAGTTCCAATTTAGTCTGTACATTTACTAGATGAAATCTTTACTTTCTTTTGCATTCCAAACATTGACGTTATTACCCTCCTTCCTGCATTTCCATTAACCGTTATTTTTAAATCATCAACTTTCCGATTATCTGATCATCATCATTTATCTAACATGCTTGTTGAATAATGACCTCAAGTTTTCTGAAATATTTCTTTGATCAATCGTCCAGCCGAGGCCTTGTCAAAAGCATGCTGCGAAAAAATCCAGAGCTCCGACCAAGTGTATGTCTTTTCTTCATGTCTATATATTGTGATATTACGCATGGAGTTTACTAGAGCATTGTCAAATTTTATCTTTTTGGTGGGTTTTTCTTGACGTTACTCGTTTGGTTTTACTTTGTAGGCCGCTGAATTACTCAATCATCCACATCTCCAGCCCTACATTCTTAAGGTTCACCTTAAGTTGAATAGCCCCAGGCGAAATACTTTTCCTCTTCAACGGTCTGATACAAACTATATCAAGAAAACAAGATTTGAAGAGCCAGGATCTGATAGCTTAAGAGCTTTCAGAGAGAAGAGACTGTCTTTTAGCAATGACAGGGCAGTAAATCCAAGCGTCTCTGTGACTGAAGCAGAGTCACAATGTTCCTCTCGAAGATCACTGCAGTTGCCTAGTTATTTGAATAAAAAGTTTGAGGAATTATCTATCGCGGGAAAAGAAAGTAATGTTGACCTGTCAAGAACCTCAAAGCTTCAAACAATTTCGAAAACCCCAAGGTTGACTAATGCCAAGGTTTCTGCTACACCCAAAAAGCAGACGATCTCATCAAAGTTTTCACCTGCAAACTTCAATCCTGTAAGTTCATAATTAACTTTGTGTATATTGTTCCTTTTCCCCTGAATCCCATCTGTTTGGGCATTTCTTTTCCTATTTCTCCATGTCTGGGTTATGCCTTCCTATTTTTATTTTTTTTCTGAAACAAGAAACAAGAAAATAACAACCCCTAAAGCCTCTGAAATACCAAGAACTACTACACATTGCAGGATTATTATTACAAACTAGTAGGTCACAGTTAGATCTTAATTTATGATGATCGAGACATGATTTCGTTCATTTGTAGTTGACAAACCTCAGTTGAGGAATGGAATTTGGGAAGATTTAAAGGACACTTAACGACTGATGTTCCTGATTGTGAAACTTTGACCAAATTCCTTGTATCTTCAACTGGAAAAAGGCTTTTGAACGCTTCTTCAAAAGAGTATCTTCAACTAAATGTGCTTTAGCTTTCCTACTATCAATACTAAATCATATATTTCATCGTATTCAATATAATGAACAATTGGAGATTAGATAGGATTTTTAGTAGTAGAAGAGCTTAAGAAACCTTAATCAGAGGCAGTTGATTGCCAAGCCCACCGTTAGGTGTTATGTTCATTAGGTGAGGTTTCTAGATGAGTGGAGGATAATGTGTTTGTGAACCTGTGTTTAGCTCACATGTAACAAAGATTTATTAGATGCTTTGCCATAACTGGCTAAGATACAACTAGATGAATTTAATTTTAGGGATGTTTTCTCTTTGTAATGTCTTGTTCTTTTATAATGATTGTAAATTTATGCTTTTAATCCCGAGGTCACAAGTTAAACACCAAGTCCTGGAATTACTCATTTTGGATCTGTTGGTTTTGCAGATTCCAGCATCACATTCTCCAGCTAGTAGAGGATCTTCGCATACAAATCGCCGGGCATCTCTTCCATTGTCAACAAAAACTGCAGGATTTGGCACTCCTTACAGGTCAAATACTGGGTTGCTTCACGGCATGAACTCTCCCGATATCTCCGTTAATGCCCCTAGAATCGATAAGATAGCAGAATTCCCCTTGGTTTCTTCCGAGGATCCTCTACTTCACATCCGTGGAACATCATCAACATCTGCACAATGCAGTAACAACTCACAAGATGATTCCACCAACTGCTCAATTACGAAAGACAAATGTACTGTCCAGGTTGTAGACAAAACCACGATCAAGAAATCCGATGTTCTGAGCTCCAGCTTTAGAGTTCCTGGGAGTGAAAGTGATTACTTTGATCGCAATCCAGCAATTGCCTCTTCAAGCCGTTTATCCTTTGAGTCACGGCAGCGACGGTTCGACACCTCGTCGTACCAGCAACGAGCGGAGGCACTGGAAGGGCTTCTGGAGTTCAGTGCTAAATTACTGCAGCAAGAGAGGTTTGAAGAGCTTGGAGTGTTGTTGAAGCCATTTGGACCGGAGAAAGTTTCTCCCAGAGAAACTGCCATATGGTTGGCTAAGAGCTTCAAGGAGGCAACAGTGTAAGGCTTCCCAAAAGGAATCCGATTAAATACTAACTAAAAATACATCATTACCACTTTTGTACATTGCCTCAACTTTAACCCAACTTAATGTAGGAGCCGAGCCAGCTAGGTTTCCTTTTTTTTTATATCATTTTTGCAAATTTGAAGAAAGAGTTCATCACCTGTTAAATTTTAGGTTCAAGTAAATTGACCAAAATGGGCTTGTGTGTAAAGCCGTTAGAAAGGGTTTTACCTTTTTGTTGCATACCCCAAAAAGGCGATACCAATGGATGGAAAGGAGGGGAGAAATGGCGGTGAGGGCAAGAAAGTGTAAGGGAAGAGAAGGAGGAGATTTCAGAGACTAAATGGGATTTGAAATCAGAGTGAGGAGACATCAAGAATTAGAGAGAAATGGTGAAATGAGGGAATTTGTGTTTGTTTTTGTTGTTTCAGGTGATGAGAAATGAGATTGAAGAAGAAGATGGAGGCAGTTAAGAGGTGATAAGGAAGGGCCCGTTTTCCCTTGGGGAGCCCCGCGTGTTGTTCGTTAGATAGGATATTATGAAATTTGAAGTTCCCTTTTTAGAACTCAAATACATTGGTAGGATGCATACTATTCTTCTCTCTCCCATCACTACAAAAACATTCAAATTATATCTTATTATTTACGGACGGTTTTGGAGGAGGGAAAGGAAAAGAAAAGAACTACGTTAGTCTTTCTCTTCTTTTTCTTCTTGTTGGCCCATGGATTAAGGTGAGGTAAAGGACTCACTTAATCCCCTTCTTTTCTTTTCTTTCATTTTTCAATATAATCCTTCTCTTTCCTCTTTTTAATCAATCACCTTACAAACATCTTTTTCTTAAATAAAACAAGTTTTTGAAAACTAATAGAATTTTTTTCCCCTTTTCCCTTTAGTTAGAATTTGACCCAAAATGATAATATTTTATGTGCCAACTATAATAAACAAAAATTATAACAATGTAACATCAAATTAAACGATACCTAAATCTAACCGATCCAACAAAACCATCTCAAAAATTATAATCATAAACACAACATAATTGAGAGTTTGAGTCGGTACAAATTAAAAGGAGATATTAATTGAACAACTTATAAAATTGAAAGTTTAAAATTTAAAACCGAAAAATTTAAGAGTAGAAATTAGGATTATTTTTGTTTAGAGGAGGGTGTTTGCCATTTTCTTACTTGAATATGGCTTGATTGTATGATGGGGAAAATTTGGGAGTGTTGTGCCAAATTTGTTCTATTACCATCAATATCATCCATTGAATTACATATGGGAATCTTCACTGTTTCATTGGCATTTTCACTTCTGCTTTTCACCAATGGTAAATATTCTCTCTTTTACCTTTCTTTTCTTTTTCACTTTCTATTTTGCCTTCATCTACTCTTTATCTTCACATTATCTCAACTAGTTTAGAACAAATTAGTGTGTTTTTCTTTGATATTAAATTGCAAATTAGGTGTATTTTGTGGGTTGGTGTTGGGTTTGGATTAAGTTTATTTATCTTTGAAACCTAACAAAATTGGTCGACTGGAAGATAAAAAAGATGTTTAGAAGCATTGAGTTGTGTTTGGAGTAAGGAAAATAAAGGACAAAAAGAAAACAATGAACCCTATAGTAAAAAAATTTAAAATTTAAAATAACAATATTATAATTAATTGTAAGATTTTAAAATTGAAAACACGTCCAAACTCAAAAAATATATGATTGTTCATTTCACCCACATGAGATTGGGGTCGATAGGGGTGTACATAAGCAAAGTTGGAGAGTATAAACAAACTCAAAATAATCGGATAACCCAACAAAAAATTAGATTGAGTTAGATTAGGTTGATAGGTTGACCTCTCTTTTTTTAATTATATCGATTTTCAAATTTTTACTGACATATCTACATGCTCATTTAAGAACACATTGTTTACATTTAAAACCTCATCGTTTAAAAATAACTACATAAAATGATCGATTAGCTAGTCAACACGATCCTTAGGATTTGAAGCCGATAGGACTAAATGAGTAAATGACACATGTTAAGGTTTTTATAATATATATATTATATGCATAACCAAGTCAAACCCAACCATTATTTGCACAACTCTCAGACTATTTTTTTCTCTTCAAATATGCAGGCTCTTAACCTAAGAAGAAACTTCTACATTTCATGGATTTGTTAGATAAAAAATAAATAAAACCGGGGCATCTATTACTTCAACGATTAAATAAAATAATCATGCTTGGCAATCAAATAAAATTGATTTTTCTAAAAATAACAAAGGGCTTTAAATTGATTTTTGAAATATCACTAGTGGTTCTTCTTTGGTGATCATAAGGGAAGCCACATTCCCCCGACAAAAATTTGATTGCTTAAAAATTAATTTTGCAAAATCAATTCTAACTAAATCTTTTTTTTCTAAAACCACTACTCACTCTTTGGACTCAGCCAGAAGAGTGATTGAATTCAATTTCCTTGGTCCATTCTTGGTTGGAGCTTTGTTGATTCTTCTTGTGTTTGGAATGGATTCAGGTTAAATACAGACATTTCCATCAAACACCATTTTCAAAGCTCTAAAACAAATGCCATGTTTATTCCATTTGAGGGTTTAAATATTCTAACCTCTGGTTCCATTTTCATGGCTGCTGCAGATTTTATTTCCTCTGGGTAAAACCTCTATACTGGTCTATGGCTGTTTGGCCTCAATCATTTTCTGAGTATATATCATATGAATCAGGGAATCTCCTCATTTACTCTTTGATCATTTCATTTGGGCTGCTGTGGAAATCTATTTGGATGTCATCAGCCTCCTCTCTCTGTCGGCTCTTTTTAGGGTAGCAGAGTCATGAACAGGAATGCTTTTTTCCTTCTCCGTCACTTTGCTTCAGGACACCACACTGGACATTAGTCAATCACAAACCTTGATCAACAAGATTTTCCTACTCCCTTTTTGTCCCTGTGTGAATCTGAGAAATATATGACACTATAATTTGTATGTACTTCAGGGATTTAGAGATGTACGTACATGGTTTATATTTCACACCCTAATGCTGGAGGATTCTGCGTCTACAAATCAATGCTCTATTTTCAGGGCTGCTACTGCTTTCTCCTCTTTTCTTAAAGCCAGTTCTGATTATTTTGATGCTTATGTTTTGCTCCGATTTTGAACTCTCATCTCATCTAAAGAAAAAGTGTTAGATCAAAAGAGTATAACTGAAAAACTATGGATTTGCTTATATCTTTTAGAAGCAAATTTCAGGATTTATCCATATTGGATTAAATTCTAAACTATATGCAGTTAAATATAGAACTTTGGATAGCTATGCAGTAATTTAATAAATCAACTAAAGTTAACCGGTGGAGGGTGGTTTGGGCAGTAAAATTAGAATAATAATAATAAAAGTAACTTTTGAGGAGAAAACCTACAGCTCTCAACTGAAGAACCAAATCATCTATTGGATTGCAAACCACTTCCCCCGTAATATTGCTTGGTTGTTTCACGTGAGAACTCCGCAAATGTCATCCCTTCCTTCAATCTAGACACTAATGGTGGAACTATTTTCTGGATTTCTCGAGTGATTAAGGTTCCCTCCTCTTCAACAAGATCTTTTCTGTCCTCAGGTAACATTGAGCTTTCAGTGAGATGGCCAGACATGGAAAACGTTTTGTTCCAAGCTGGCTGCAAGAATACAACAAACATTTCTCTGCACAAATCCTCTTGCTTAGAAGGTCTGCTCACAGAGTGAAGAGTGGATCGAAGCTTCCCTCGCGATATTATATCAGCCGATTCGCCCACCTGGATGATAAAGCTTTCTGGTGGGGAGTTAACCATGAAAACGTCATTCTTACACGGATCAAAAATTTGCAAATACAAGTGCCCACTGGGAGAAGTACGTTCGCTGCAGCACCATAGATCTTGCAGTCCAGATTCAAGTGTATTTGATGGCGAAAGAAACATGGGCGTTGTTAGAACAGTGAAGATACCATAGTCATAATGCCATTGCTGCCATAGATTTGTACTTGATTGACATAGTCCCTTCCTATCTGATGGATCGTGTCTACTTTGTATGCTTTGCTCTCTATTTCTTCGAGAACTAGCTTGGTTTCTTGCAGTTCCCTTGCTGTTTGCTGGTTTTCTTAAAAGCTGAGCATCCAGAGCTGAATGGTAGTGTATGAGACGGCCTTTTGCAGTGCATGACTCCAACAAGCTCTCTTCTAACTCTCGACCACCGATTTCCCGATCACATATACGTGCAATGCGAAGCCCCAGTTCCATCATGCAGCTTCCCAACTCTTTAAATGAATTACCGAGATGTTCAAACTCATTGTCCTTGAGTTTGTTCTCGATTGAATGACAAAAAGAATCAAGTTCTGAACCAGATGATTGCTTATCCTCTATTTGACTTTGGTTATTCTGCATGAATTCTTTACTTTCTGTATATTTGAGTTGCATTGCAAAAGAAGATACGCTTCTTTCTGGATTCCTTAAGGGAACATCACTCCCTAAGTTATGATCCTGAGAAGTTGAATACAAAGTAATCAAGTTAATAGGCAGACTGTTCCATCCCATTTGAACTTGAATTTAATTGCTTCCAGTTCCATGGATGATATGGTAAAATGTTCACAGTGAACAAGCAGCTCAGCTGAGATCTCATGAAAACAGAACAAAGAAACAAACTCCTCCATGATTCGATTCTAAATCTCTGAGATAAATTTTTAATTTTAAAAAACCTAACCAGCAATACATATTAGCAACATCATATAAGTTAAACATAAATCAAATAAATATCAGACGATCAACTAGAACTCAACCTAAATTAAAGCTCCAGTAGTTACGAGCAATGCAGCGAGTACAGTCTCTCAAGACATTTCTTAATGATCCGTTACTAGTCTGCATTCTTTTCTAACAGAAATAAAGCAATAGTGATCATAAAAAAAAAAAAATCGCCATGCTTGAACAAAGAGATAATCACAAGATTCTAGAGGGAAAGGGAGCGGGAAGAATGAGGATAAAAACGGAATAATTAAAAACCTTAAGAATCTGTTTGCGATGATCGGGATTGAGCAAGGCGAGCTTGCGAGCGAGAGGAAGTAATGCTCGCCGGAGAACAGAAGAATTGGGGACGCCGGTGATTGCAAGAAGACCAGGTCCATTGGGACCTAGGGCTTCAAGTATGGATTTGGTTATGGATTCAATCCGTTGGTTCTCTTGCAGTGAAGATGAAGAATGGTAAGCAGCAGACAAGAGCAAGAGGTCGGAATATGGAAGCTCATAGATTTCGAGTACTTTCGGATTTCCCCCCATTTTTGATCTCTGTGTCTTGCACTTTTCAATCCGCCATTTGGGGCTTCAATTTACACTTTAGAGGAAGAAAACATTTATTTTGAACCTAACCATAATTTTTAAGGGGTTTTTCTTCTTTTCATCTTTTTTAAAAAAAATTAACTAACTAATTACCCTTCATCTAACCTAATCACTAAAACAATTTAGAAATGGATTACAACTCAATTGAAAATAAATACACTTAGAAAGCTAAATGACATAATTGGAAGAACCTCAAAACTCGTGTATACTTAAACTGTAGTCAAGACATGCTTTTTATAAGCGATTTCATGAATACAATTTGTTGATCTACACGGACTTGCAAGCAAACTACAACAAGGATACAATGACTAACTCCAGTAGAACCCTGTTACAACCTTATACTATTCATATCTAGCATAATCTTGGATACTTCCTCTCGACACAACATAATAACAAAGAGGAAGAAAGACATTAGAGAACTTTCAATTTTGGAATGGACACTACAAATGAATAAACAAGTTGTTACTTATAGGCTAGCAACTATACTCTCCAAAATACAAAATAAAATCTAATAAATATAAAAGTTAAAACATTTTTCAAATTTAACTCATTTTAGTTGTTATTTGACTAAAATAAAACATAACTCATTCAAATTGAAGAAACAACAAATATAACTATCATATACATGAAACAAAATATTAATTTGATGGCCTCTAGTGTGACTTTAAACTTTTTTTTATGTGAGATTTGAACGTGAAATGTAAAATTTAGAAAATCCCTATTTTCTCATAAATGTGTGATCCCATTAGTGATTTCACTTCAGAAGACCTTGAGCCACCGGCTCTTTTTAGAGCAAACTAAAGAATCAGGTATTGAGCTTTAGACAAATAAACAGGGTACCACTTGCTCTTTTCGCTTACAACATTATTTGTGAAACTTGTATCCACTTTAATCTTGATGTATAAAGAAAACATATCATTATCAAAGATAGATACAAGACAATTCTATGAATACGTGTTTTAAGTTATTAAAGGTATATTTGAAATTGAGTTCGGATGAAATGACCAAAATCTCTTTTGTCATCGGTCAAAAGCACATTCCTCTCAATATATTGATGTTTAACAAATATTGAAAATTATATATATATTTAAATAGATTTTTTAATAAATGCTCTTAGAATCGACAATGTGATTAAGTTAGAATCACCTTTAAAAAAAATTGTCCTCAATTTTTTCATTTATTAATTCATCGTTAAATAAATAATTTATATAAAAAAAAAACATATTGAATAACTTGGATAATTCTAAAATCACTCTTAAACCAAACCAGAAAACTAATTTTAGGTAAATGTATGAGATCTAGAATTACAACTTTGAAGCAAATTGTAGATTAAAGTGATGGGTCCAAGCAACAATTACTTGTCCCTATTTTAATGTCCAAGAAGTGCTTTTTCAGAGAGGATATTTTTCTTGACCATTGCCAATAATTTTAATTTGCAAGTTGGTCCAAGTGAAAGAAATGGCCAATTCCCATTGGATATATTTAATTAGCATGTCTAAGAATCTCCAATTGTTGTTTCATCTGCTCTTTTTTTCCCTCTTAAATCCTAAACCAAACCATTACTCCATTTGTATAACACTTAAAAACTAACCTGCAGTGACTTTGGCCAAATCAAAATTAAACCAAATTCACTAATCTAATGTAATTTTATAAATAGATTGAGTTGGGCAAAATAGGTGACTATATCAACTAGTATTTTACTAATCACTAAGTTGATCACACTACTTAAATGCTCAAACATGCAACCTTATTCCTTGGCCTAGGTCGAGATCAAACAGCTCAATGTAGGTCTTGACTCTCGAGCTCCTTTCATCTCTTGCCTAATTTAGGTATTGAGTGCCATCTTTTAACTCAAATTTTACCATTTTATTGACTGTATCCAATAGTTTTAAAAGTTGGTCAATATTATGAAATAAAAAATATTTATCAATAAAGTATCTTTTATTTTATTGTGGATAGTATGATCGGCTTTTTTTGTTCAGTTTTATTTTTCTTTATTTACTAACTTTCAATTATGAGATTTTTTTTCACACACATATATATATATAAAAGCAGTTTAGGTGCTTTTTTTAAATTTATATGCAACAACTTGTCCTTTTCCCTCATTTTAGATTTAAATTTTGCAAATATTATCTCAAAGAAAGGTCTAGAAAGAACTAAGAACATGTGCTCAGAGACAAAAAAATAAAAATAATATAAAAATATAAAAACAATTTAAATATTATTAATGTAATTAAAATATTCACAACTTGCACAGAAGTGTTGATAATCTAAATTGAGGTAGTACAAATATTACATGGCGGATCCAGAAACGTCCACGTGTGAAGGACTCCACGTAATCCAACTTCTTTTTTGTTCGCCCATTTTGACGAGGACTACCCTTGATTATTCAACTTTCTTTCTTTTTTCTTTAAATCCTTCTCTATTTCATTATTAATAATTAAATCCAAAAAAACGAAATTTTAAAATAACTTTTACCTTACAAAGTGACAAATTTAGCTTATTAAATAAATAAATAAATAAAAAGCTCCTCCCGTAGAAATCCCAAGCACAAAGTTATTTTTATTTTTTTGCTAAAAGAAAACTAGTTGAACTGTTGTCTAATATTATATTTATTATATAGTATAAAGTTACATTTTAACTTTCCCTAACTTTTTAGGGGAAAATAGTGCAAAAAAACATATTGATTCATTCAAACTAATTTTTATTCATTTTTAAATATAATTTTTATATAATGAAGTTTGTGGTTTTAGAGGTGTTCAAATGTGATTACACACGAATTTAACTATTTGGTCAAACAAATAATTAAGGATATGAACATTTATTTGTTTTTTATGATTTATTGTGGAGGTTGGTTTTAAGATAAAAAACAAAAGAAAAAGTATTCTTAAAAATCTTGTTTTTGTTTTTTAAAATTAGTAAAGAGATCAAATGTTTTGTAAGAATTTGAGAGAAAATAAATATAATTTTTAAAATCTAAAAAATAAAAAATCAACTATCAACTAATCTATGTATAGTATACATATAAGCTTGGATGAAGATAAACATTTTATGCTAATTGAAAAAAAAAGATATTTTATAAATTGATTAGGTTAATTGTGACGTAAGAATAACTAATAGCTTAATAAAATCAAAAGTCTTAAAAAGTCTTATCAACTTTTAGTAGTTCAAGAAAATTAGGAGATGTGACTAATGAACACTTTTATAGTTAAAGGAAGTAGAAAGTTTCTCTTATGAATTAAAATAATTAATAATATATTTAATTATGAATTCTTACTGAAAATACTATGAATTCTTACTCAAAATACAATAAATAAGGCTTTAGAAATTCTCAAAAGTTGTAACTAATCAACACTTTCCTAGTTAAAGGAAGTCAAAAAGTTTATATTCTAAATGAATGAGCCTTTATGAATTCTTAAATACGGATGCTTATAAAAGCTTTTTTTCTACGTCAATTTGCACACAATTTCGGTAGACTTTTAAATAATAAGGAATTTCTCAGATTTATTGCATGTTTGATTGGGTTGTTCATTTTCTTTCTATTTTTTTTTGTGTTGGTTTTTTATGCTTTCCTAGATGCGTTTATTTTAAAAATCTTTTACATTTCATCGATATTCAATTTGTACATAAAATATGCACTTTAGAACATTTCCATTAGTCGTGGATTGTTCAATTGATCTACATACCTAGGAGCTAGGTTGATCAAATCGACAAGTTGTTGGCTTTGATTCAAGAAATCCATAAAGATCGATAAAAATGAAAACATATTCAAATACTAATATAAACAACAATAGAAATTAAAAAAATATATCCTTAATTGATAGTATGTGATTTATGAAGTTAATATTTTTTATAAAAAAATGTCTCATCAATTGACATATCTGAATATGTACATATGTACATATACAAGAAGAAAAAAAAAACTTTGAGTTAGTTTGCCATACTCTCTTAATTTGTACATTTTATTCATTCATCAACTCTCTTCCCCAAAAGTTTATGTAAGTTAGTATGATAAACTAATGTAGTATAGTTAATTTACTTTTCTAACCGTTGCAAAATAGAATTATCTAGCAATCATATAACATTTAATTAAGAACTGTTTATGAGTTTAATCTTAAACAACAATTAGGAGGAAAATTAATCAATTTAAAACAAAGATGAAGAAAAAAACTTGTAGCGAAGAAAAAGTCAAGTTATACAAAAAAATGAAAATAAAACACAAATATGTACGTGTTAAAAAACGAGTATTTCAAAATAGTAATATCTTGTTACATTGTTTGTCTTAAACCAAATGAAATTAAATTAAAAAATTCATATTTGACTTATATGAGTTGAATGTACATAGCTTTTGAACTCCTAAAAAATTTGTGGTACAATTCACAAATTTATTATACAAAAAATTAAAATTTAATGTTTACTATCAACACGTGAAATTAACAATTAGATTTAATAAAACAATTCATTTGAAAAAAAAAATGAAGAGCAAGTTAAAACACAAAATCTAAAATTTTACTATTTATTAAAACACAAAATAAACCCATCATACATTTTATTTTAAAAGAGTTAGAAACTAAATAGACTTGATACAAACAAAACCAAACTTTATATAATTGACCTAAATACAAAAGTAGAAAGCTTATGAGGCAATTAAAATGTAACATACAAAAGGATAGGGAGTAATTTGTAATTTGACCTAAATATATAGTTTTTTGTTTTTTGAAGAAATAAAAAAATGAGGAAAATGATAAAATATTCCTATTCTCTCAAAGGTAGTTTTCACAAAAAGAAAAAAAAAAAAAAAAAAAAAGAGGACACCACTGTATCTGACCAATAGAATTTTATCAATTTAGATTGGGACACCCTCCCCTATCTTCGGCCAATTTGAGGTCACTATTTCATAAGACTACGAGCCAACCCCCACTCACATTTCTTCTATTTCCAGAACTTTCCTCCAAAGTCAACTCTTTTCTTTGACCTCATTCTTTTTTTTTCTTTTTTTTTTTTTCCATTTCTAAATCTAAAGAAATGTAAGTGTTTGATGATAGTTTCTTTTTTATTTTTCTTTTAAAGTCAACATGAAAATCACTATCTCTTTTCTTTAATGTTGATAGTGATAGCATATACATTTCACCTCAATTTAGCTTATAATATCAAAACGTGAGATATCAATATTGTTATAAAAGTAATCCAATCCTTGAATTTTTCTTTTCAATTTATTTCCTATATTATCAATAGTTTTTATGTGAAACTAAAATTTAAGAAAATTGCTGAATAAAATCTACAATTTATTTATCTCAATGTTTCTTTTATCTTTTTGGACATTATCCAAAGGAAGGGTCTAGAAAGAACTAAGAACATGTGGCAAAGCAATAAAATAATGAAAAATATTATTTAAATATTAATAAAATTTGAGTGCGTTAATAATATTAAAATAGTATTTAGGATTAAAATATTTGCAACTTGCACAACTGTTGCCTTGCTATTCGAAATTAAGAAATTGGACTTAGGGGCTAAAGAGATAACTAAATTACACGTGGCCTTATTTGAATGCTCCACGTCTTGGCTTCTACTGTTTCTTTAGCATTTCTAGAGTTACTTTAAATCCATGCCACGTAAGCCTCTTCAATTTTTACAACTTTCGTTACTTTTTTCCTCCTCCCTTTGTAATTGTATTGATATGTGTGATCCTTTTAGTTAAATACAAAAAATTAATTTACTTTTAAAATCTTATAAAATATTGAATCCTTTTAATTCAAGTGGTATAATATGTATCAAAAAGGGGAAAAAATAGTTGAGATCAAATTTTGTTTTGTTTTATTATTATATATTTAATAAAAAAACAAAATAAAAAAGTTGCAACCAATGAAAATTTATGGTTATAATATTAATTTATAAAGAAGTATATTATATATAAAGGGACCCTCTTGCCGTATCACAAGGGCATTTGTGTTCACCAATTCATAAGACTGCGAGCCGCAACCCCACTCCCCACCTTCTCCTTTCTCATATCATCCCTCCATTCTTTCTTGAACCTTCCAGAACCTTCATTCCTCTCTCCCTTTCTCACTCTTTCTCTTCTTTCTCTCTCCTCCAACTTGCCCAAGAAACTTCCCTCCATTTTATTATGCTTCAAGGTCTAGAACTTTCCAACTATCTCCTTCCCATTTGGTATTTAAGCAATTGGATTTCATTTTTATTGCTTTCCCAATGGAATATCAGTATCTCCCATCCAACCTTCTCTTTTCTTCTTCTTTTTTTTTTCTCTCTCTTCTTGTTTGTAGATTGAAGTGAATGAAATTTTTTAGGGGGGAATTTGATTTCTACTCGATTGTTGCAGAGATGAATCCTCTGTTTCCAATCAAGGAAGAGTTTCCGGGATCCAGTTCGTCGGATGTCGACGGCGAACGATCGGCTGTTTTGACTCCTCCGGTCCCGATGGAGGGTCTTCACGACGCTGGTCCACCGCCGTTTTTGACTAAAACCTTTGAAATCGTTGATGATTTTAATACTGATCATGTAATTTCTTGGAGCTTTAGTGGGACTAGTTTCATCGTTTGGGATCCCCATTGTTTCTCCACTCAATTGCTTCCGAGATTCTTTAAACATAATAACTTTTCTAGCTTCGTTCGTCAACTTAATACTTACGTAAGTGAATTTCTTAATCCTCCTCCTCTCTTTTGAATTTCCTGTTTTCTATTTTTTTTTTTTCCATTTTCTGGAGTTGCTTGAATTTTGGACCCAAGAGGAAATTTCCTTGCTGCAATACATACCCTTTTTGTCATTCTTTTGGATTTTATGGGTAAGAATGTAATTTCATGATTAGGTGCCAAGTTACTTTTTATATTGCAATGTTCTGGAATCTTCTCTTGGAAAAGGCAAAGATCTGTTCTGTGCCTTTTACCTTCTGAATTGAGAAATCTCAATTGGTTTGATCTTCATCTGATTCTGTGTAATGGGGTTTCCTTTTTGATGGATCAATTTGGAAATTTGTTCATAATAAAGGAAATCAAGAGATGGGGTTTTGTTATTGAAGCTTAATCTTGTAAATTTTTGCAGGGATTTAGAAAGATAGACCCAGATAGATGGGAGTTTGCAAATGAGGGGTTTATCAGGGGCCAAAAGCATCTTCTTAAAAACATAAAGAGAAGAAGAACAACAAGTTATCATCATCATCAAACTCTTCAATCACAAGGAGCTAGTGGAGCTTGTGTAGAAGTTGGTCAATTTGGAGTTGATGCTGAAATGGATCGTTTGAAACGTGATAAACAAGTGCTGATGATGGAGTTAGTGAAGCTAAGGCAAGAGCAACAGAACACAAGAGCTTATCTTCAAGCAATGGAGCAAAGGCTTAGAGGAACTGAAATTAAGCAAAAACAAATGATGAATTTCTTAGCAAGAGCTATGAAAAACCCATCTTTTATTCAGCAGTTAATTCAACAGAAGGAAAAAAGAAAAGAGCTTGAAGAAGCCATAACTAAGAAAAGGAGAAGACCCATTGAACAAGCTGGCCAACATAAGTGTGGTGGTGGTAGTGGAAGAAGATTCTTAGGTGAAGGCTCAAACACTATTAAGATCGAACCATTAGAAAATGATGAATATGGGTTTGGAATAACAGAGCTAGAAGCACTTGCTTTGGAGATGCAAGGGCTTGGCAAAACAAGATATGAAGATGGGGAGGAAGAAGAAGAAGAAGATGAAGAAGATAACGACAATCTACTTCCATCAGAAGATGAAGATAAAGTACTTGATGAAGGGTTTTGGGAAGAATTGTTCAGTGAAAGGTTGGAAGAAGCTAGAAATGAAGATGAACATGTGAATGTTTTGGCTGATAGGTTGGGCTATTTGGGCTCAAGCCCACCATAGAAACTCACAATGAGCTTCATGGTTTGAGTCAAAATGAGTCCCTTTAATGAGTCCCTTTTTGAACACGAAGTTCAAAAAACCAGCTATCCCACTTGGGCCTTTTGGGGGGGTTTTGATCTAAACTAAACCAAAACCCCATTTATAACCTTTTCTCTTGGTTTACATATGGCAGGACAAAGAAGATGAAAAAAAGATCAGTGATATCAACAGGGACACATGATTAAACAAAACATCCTTTCCTCTTCTCTGTTTTTGGCTTAATCTTTCTTTCTAACCCTAAAATAAAATGTTGATGAATTTCCCTTTTACCCCTACAGCGACCACTTCCTCATATTCTCTTCTACTGTGGCTTTGTTAGGTTTGCAGGAATATCTAATCTGGTTGGGACTCAGTTCTGTGTTATTCCTGTTAGTGAGGGCCTCAAGGTTTTGGTTGGTTTCTGTTTTTTCTAATGTACATCTCTTTAAATTTACCCTTTTCCAAGTTCATGTTTTTGTATTTATACTTCCATTTCGATATAAACAAATGTAGATCACTCACACCAAAGCTCTCAATCAAATTGGAAAAGATCTGTTGCTGAATCCCTTGAAGAATCGAATTACAAGCTGTGTTTCGTGGTTAGCAAAACTCCTCTCTTTTTTTGAACTTGCTGGGAACTATGAACCAGTCATTTAATATTTTATATGTTCAATCAGCACTTGGTTCATCATAATCGCCTACAAGCTTATTCCAACCAACATCTGCATATGTTTACCAAAAGGAATCTATCAAGACAAATGCTTTGACTTGTGGTATTTGTGGTGTGATCACAGATCGAGTTTGTTTTTGTTGGATCTGTAATCAAATCTTGGAATATCGATCTGTGACGATACTTAATCTGTCAATAGTGACATGATGATATGACGATGATTAACAGATAAATAATGTCATCGAACTTTGCCCGACATGGTAAAGAAAAATTCGGAAGAATTATGGTTTGACAAAATGGAACAAACGAGATTTTATTGTAAGAGTGATCAAGTTTGTCCATCATCTGTTTTCTTTTTATTTTCTATATGTCATTCATACATCGCTTACTGGGCTTTATATTATCTAAATATAAAAATAAAATGTTTGTTGGTATATGGATTAAAAATAGTGAATTTGACCAAATATTTATAATTAATAATAAATATTATAGTAATAAAAAATTTATCAGTTTTCATAGGGATGGAATTTGAAATTTTATGAATATTTTTATCAATGTCCATCCATTCTACTTTGTTTTCAAAAGTATTTCTAATGTAGTATGGAACATATATTCTTTTGAAAAAGAGTTGGAATTTGTTTGTTTAATTAGCTTTATTCCAATCATTTTTAATATATTTTTTAATTAGCTTCATTCCAATCATTTTTAATATACTTAGGGAGGAAGTCCAAACACATTGGATGGGTACACTGTACATGTATTATGAAACTCTATTGAATGTTATTAGATTTGTAATATTAGTTTGATTGATAAATATCTTAAAATTCAAATGGATATCGTTATAATTAGATTTTATTTAATTATAGACATACTGCTTTCTAGATGAAGGTAACTCTTTACCTTTTATCGAATTGAGTTATATGTGTCTGTTTTGATTTCAGTGTTTCGTGTTTATCTTTGATATTTTGAAAATGTTGTATGGTAAAAAATTAAAAAGTAATCTAAACATTTTTTTAATTAGGATAAATCACGATTAAAAGTAATTATTAGTTTTGAGTTTTGTTTCTTTTCTTTCATCTATAGGAATTTCCAAATTTGAAAGCCAACTCACCACCACCATTCTTCCTCTTCCCTCTGCCTCGTTAAAATTTCCTCAAGGTAGACAACAATTATTCCATCCAAAATTCAACATTTAATACATCAAAAAATCGTCAACTACATTCTCTTTGAAATGATTTCTTTTTCGTTTCGATGGGGCTCAGTCACCGCCACAATGTTAAACAAAAAAGAAAAAAGTAATAGATTATTGTATAAAAGATTTGAATAAAACTGGAAAACAATGTTATAAACTTTAGTAGCATAATATGGGACATGACTGAAAGTATAATGATTGAGTTTTGTTTTATTGGTTGAATTTAGGAATAATGATGATTTATGTGTATGAATATATACATATGATATGTTCACTCTGTTTAGGCAACAGAATGTTAAAAAGACTTTTTGGCTGTCTCACATATTGCCAAAACAATGAAACAGTGCCATATGTTTTGAGACAGGGTGTGTGCCATTTCTCTTACCTCAATTTTCTGTGTTATCTTTATATCATACAATAGTATAATGGGGCCATGTTTCTTAAAGAGTTTACATTTCACAACCCTATCTAACAATATTTGGTCCATATAACTGTTGACGTTTTCATCATTTTTCATGTATGTTCCAGAGTGTATGAAAATAATATTTGAAATGAATTAGATTGCTTAATTTTATCTTGAGTTTTTACTTTTAGTGTAGGTTTTGTGTGTTTTAATCCATTAGCAAGTAGTTAGAAACAACAACAAAATAAGATCTCAGGAAACTTGAAATTTTTGGGATGAGACATATTAATAAACGTTGTTTACAGTGGAGCGTGATCCATGGTTCAAAAGTTATTTGTACTTCTGCTTCGATGATACAACATTCAAAGTCGTGCTAACTAAGTTGTTATTAATATTAAAAATTTAAAAAAGAAAAAAGCAAAATCAAAATAGTTTATGTTTTAAAGTATGTTGATTAAATTTTTAATCAATTATATACTATTTTGTATAGAAAAATTATTTTAAATAACAAAATTGTTGAACATATTTATAAATATAACAAAAATCACTATAACCTTCTCTCATATAAAAATGTTTGTTACATTTGTAAATATCTTGCTATATTTAAAAACAATTTTTTTTTGTTATATTTTTACTAGAAAATATTTTTTTTAAATGTTGTTATATATTTAATTATTTTAAATCTAACTCTTAAACATTCCAAATAAAAAAACAAAAACAGTAGTGTTAAAGAGGTCCCCTGTTGTAGTCATGATCGTTGTCTGGGCCTTTCTGGGCTTTTACATGGGCTTGTAAACCACTAGCCTTTTTGAAGTCAAAACCTTTTTTCTTTTTCCCTACCCTGATTCTCACATATCAATAAAAATAAATAAATAAAGAAAAACACTTGAATGATTAGTAAAAAAATTTTAAAAACGGAAACAGAAATGATAAAACACTTTTTTTCCGTTCTAAAAAAATTTAGTTGGCTTTTAAAAACACAAGTATAGATGATGTTGAAAATAAAGAAATTTATAGCAATATAAACAATATTATTGATCAAATGGGTGTGTTTAATTTATATATATATATATATATATATATATATATATATATATATATATATATATATATATATATAATATTTGTAGGAAGGTTGAAATATAGAGGAAGAAGAGAGAATTGATGTGTAGAATATTATAGGTTTAAGAGAGAAAAGAGAGCAATAAATAAAGAATGGAGCACATAGGAGACATTGACCAAAAACATCCCATGAAGAAGCAGACCCCATGGTTCCCCCAAATCTCAACTCCCTATATTCTATTCTTATTATCTTATTATCTTATTATCTTATTCATTCCCTCTCTCTTTACCTTTTATTCAATTATATCATTTTGGTCCTTCTTTTCCTATTTTCTCCCAAACTATTTTCAATTTCCCAATTCTTTTTACTCAATTTCAAAAACCCTCACTCACCTCTTCTTATTCTTCTATCTAAAATACCACCTTTCAATCACACTACCTACGTACATATGTTCAATTGCAAATGAGTGTTTGTGCGAGGATTGATTATGATTGGCAGAAAATATATAAGTCAAATTATAAAGTATGCACAAGCTAGTAAATTAATGAGTGGAATCAATTAAATTTAGTATTTTATAGGGCAAAGCTAATGGGTCTGTGAGGGAACATGAAAGTTATTGTAAATACCAAATCCATGAGAGAATTGGAACAACTTTCAGCTTTAAATAACAAAATAAACAAAAATAGATTTTCTAAACAAAACATTTAAAACGATATTATTTATTTTAAAAGGAATGATTATAAAACAAAGACTTTATGTTGCTACAAAAACAATTTTTTTTTTATAAAAAAAATAGAATAATTACCAAATAAACACATAGCTAATAGGTTTACCAACAGCTAATAAATCATAATCAACCTAAAATAAGTTTAAAATAATAGTTAAAAAGAGAATAGTTTATAAATATGATTAAAATAATGATATATATAAATCAACTAGTAGTACACAATTATAATCAATGCATGTCTAGGTTAATCAATGATTGCTGTGATTACAGTGAAAACATATTTAGATTTCCTGTTTATCATTTGCATAACCAAATGATTATCACATTGATTTAAGTTTAGAAAACATGAAATAATTTACAATTAATTAGTTTTAACGAATGGTAAACTTCCTGTAAGAATAATATATATCTTTAAATAAATATACGCCTTACTACTAATTAATTTACAAAACTAATTGAGCACAAAATGGACATGGGAATGTTTTATTAGGTCCAAAAGTTAATTTTATGTGTTAAAGTTCCAGAGACCTATCAAACGTTTAGCAATGTGTTAACATATAACTCAATTCAACATATTTCTGAAGTTTATAAACTATTGGACATAAAAAACTCATTATTGTTAATAAAACTTGACTTTAATATCCACGTGTCTCCAAACTTATTGTTAATGTTTTTTCCAGAAATTTTACATTACATAGCAATTAGTGCTTTAACTATAAATTTTGGAAACATATGTTACTGTATTTTTTTAACCTATTCAAACAATTAAAATTAAGTTCAAAATTTACTAAAAATATTAAAATTAAAATTTAGAGACTATATATACTAAAATTAAACAAACTTTAAATTCTTTTTAGGAATTATATTGTTGGAATATGAAAAATTATGGAGCAATGATAAAATATTTAATTTATGGCAATTCAGCCATGTAAGTTATTGAGATGGATTGATTGATAATATAAGATAAGGGCTTATTTATAAGGGTAGTGAACACAAATTACATAAATTTAGAGGACTGAACATAAAGAGATATAAATTAAGGGGGGGAAAAGAATGGAAAAATGGAAAATAGAGTTAAATATATGGGTTTAAAAGAAAGAAAAGAAAAGAAGAAAAAACTTAGATGGCAGAATCTTGTAATAGGAGAACCCGTGAATAAGGAGTGACCCACACACCCACCTATTTATAAATATGATAAAATAATTTTGTTTTAATTTTTTTTTAAAAAAAATTAAAAGGTAAAAAAAGAAAAAAAATTAGGAGTGAAAAATAGGGTATTAGGAAGTTGATGAGTCAAAATATGTATGTTGGTCATGTGCATTCCAATTTCTCTTTCTTTTTTCTCTCCAAAAAGGTAACTGTTACAAGAGAGTGGCAGAGAATCTAGGGTTCGTTTTTTGTAATTTCTTTCTCTTTCTCTTTATTTTATTTCTTAATTACCATTATCTAATTAACCATATAATTTGGAACATCATACACATTTTAACTTCAAAGCCTTTGTTTAGTATTACTAATTATTAATCTCCTTTCAAATTTCAATTAGACATCAAACTAATCCTGTTTATGTGTTCAGTTAAGTTGTGAACTAACCTCTCTTTCTTTACTCTCTTCATCACTTTCTTGCATGCTCAAGTACTGTATACTTCCCTTCCCTCTTTTAGTTATCTTTTGTAATCTGTCATCAATTTGAATCTTGTATAGATAATGAGTTATACTACATTATATATATAAAAAATAATACTTCTTAATTCTTCCAAATTGCAAAATATAAAATTAATTAACACATTGATTTTGAAAGTCACAATAATCTTAATTTTTATATCTCTAACATTAAAATTTTAACGAAAACGTTATAGCTAGGTTTGAATTTTGAATGTGTCTTAAAAACAACAGATAAATATACAAAATTTTCTTTAAGTAGGAAAAATGAAATCAATCTATGTGTCAGTACTCATCTACTAAACAACCTTTGACAATGGGACAAAAGTAATTTCCCATCCCAACAAAGGATAATGTTTTGTACTATAACCAAACACATATAGATAACAAAAGTGTTTTTTTTTTTAATGGAGAATATTTTTTTTGAAAGGCTCTTTCTTTCTCTCTCTCTCTCTCTCTCTCTCTCTCTCTCTTCTTTTTTTTTTTCCCCTTTTTTCCCCCTAAGGTAAGTTACGTGCGTAGATTGGGATCTCTTTTTTTAAATTTCTTTCATATATACACATTAAAAGGTGAATAAATGAAGCATAAATCTCATCTTATAAAAAACAAAAGACAAAGAAATAAAGAAAGGTTGGGGAATATCCCCTTAAAAGTCCTACAAATGAAATATCAAAGAAATTAACTCACACATAGGATTCTTGAGGATATTTAAGGGCAACCATAAGATATAGAAAAATAATATGATGGGTCCCTTTTGGCAAACTCAAAACAGAATCCTTTGAAATCTTTATTTCTTCACATAATCTCTTCTAAATTTGCATGTTCTTTGCCATGTTTTAGGCCATGCATGCAATTAGGAAAAAAAAACCCTTTGAATTTGGCTTAACGTCAAAAGACAACCCTACCCTTTGATAAAGGTGGAATTTGAACCCAACTTTTGGCTCAATAGTATGATAAATGGGGGAGGGGGTAAAATGGAGAATTTGTGTGGTTAAATAGTCCCATTTGCCTTTAGGTTTAGGTTTGGAATAAAGAAAGTTGAGAAAAGGAAAGAAGAAGAGGCCTGCAATCCTCCCTCCTTGGTGGGGTTTGCTCCATTGCTTTCACTGCTACATTCCCTTTTAAATTTTTCTTCCTAATATATATAATGTTAAAATATCATTTTGGTCTCCGACATTAAAGTTTGTTTAATTTAGTCGTTGTAATTTTAATGGATCAATTTAATAAATCTTAAATTTATGGTCAATTGTTAATCTATTATTGTTGCTTTTTTTTTAATTTATCTTTGTGTTATCTATTAGTAATATTTGTAATTTTTTAAATTAAAATCTAGACCATAGTAATTTTGAAAAATAAATTTAAGATGGGTTGAAAATATTATTACTATCATGATGACAAAAATTATATTTTAATCATATACGTAACTTCAATTCAATATTTAATTAAAGAGATTGGGAAAAAGAAATTAGAAAACCCAATATTACCCTAAAAAAGAGAGAGATAATAATTGTGCATATAGGAGAAAGTAGGATTTGCATATTTCACCTCAAAATCATTGCAATTGGGAGTTGGACTTTTGGGAGAGAAAACCTAATGAAAATAAAATGATTTCATATGAAAAGTAAAAAGCTCAAAGAGAGATGTGTTAAAAGGGATTAGGGTTATAGAGTAAAAGAAAATGATAAAATTGTAAAGATAATATAATTATTGATATCATTAAAGAAACAGTGGCAAAGGGGAAAAGAAAAAAGGTATAATAATCTTTGAAGAGTGAAGTGAAGTGGGAGAGTCAATCAATGAATCAATCATGTTAGGTTTGTGGGGTTTTTATTGCAAAAAAAGGGGTTAAGAGAGAGTGTGAGTGTTATTATAGGTCTCTCCTTTGTCTTTCACCCTTTTCATAAAATAAATGAAATCAAACAAAATTAAGTTAAAAACTGCTATTTGTATTTGAACTCTAATAGTATTCCAACTTCTTTTGTTCTTCATCCTAAATTTTTTCATTCCTACGCTACTATCTAGAGATTTAAATAAACTTGTTCATAAGAACTCATCTTAAATTTTTTCATTCCTACACTACTATCTAGAGATTTAAATACACTTGTTGAAATGAAACTTTCATACTATTTAGTAGTATTAGGAAACTTTCTCTCACCTATTAGTTAAATTTTTTTTTAATACTATATAGTATGAGAATATTTGTCAAAAAAACGTATAATATTATTATTGTACGAAAATTTTAATGTTTTAGATTCTACTTAGTGTACTAAATCACATCTGTTATGTAACCATGCTATGATCTCTTGTATTTCTTTAAATTGAGGATGACTATTTTAGTCTCTTTTGATGTCTTATTACATTTGATTAACTTTGAACTTTTCTCTTGTCGTTCTAGATTTTAGATATATAATTAATGAGTGTGTTATCTATATATCATATTGGATTCGGATTCACTTATAATTAAATTCTCCCTCCAGTGGTATATGATTCAAAAAAGGGGGAAATTTAGTCTCTTGACCTTCTTCCCTTTCTCTCTCCTTTTAATATTATCATTCTATTATTCAAATCAATAATATATACCCTTTTGAGTTTGGGTATTTTATTACAAGAACAAGACAAAAAGTAGCCAAAGTCATAAGGTGAAAAAAGAAAGAGAATTAATTATCAAAAGGAAATGGTTTTTAGTAGCTGGATTAATGTAAAATAAAATAGAAAAGTAATCATCCTCATCAAGTGGCTTTGAGAAACACACAAAAAAGAAAAAAAAAAGAAAAAAAAAGTTTTTTTTGAGAAACTTGGGTTAGGTCTTTTTGGGTTGAAGCTTTGCTATGCATATTCTTCACTTTCTCTACTCTCTCTCTCTCTCTCTCCTTTGAAGAATTTCTTTTTTCTTTTTTCTTTTTAACTTTTTTAGTATTTTTCTAGCCTTTTTCCCATTTGGGTCTCCTTTTTAATTCTCTCATTCTCTCTTCTCTTTCACTTCAATTTTCATCATCATCACTCTCTTTCTTCTTCCCATTATATTTTTCTCTCCATTGAAGAAACCATATTATAAGCCATTGATATTTCTCTTGAAAGAGCTCTCCAATTCTTGGAGGGTTATTGAAGAACAACAAGAGAGAGAAAGAGATAGTGACTAATTTTGAAGTTTTTTTTGTTTTGTTTTTTTAAATGTTATTCTCTTTGTTTCTCCTTTGAAACCAAAATTCTCATATGAGATGATGATGGTGATGATGATGAAGGCTTTCAATCCTTGTTGTGGCTAATTCAATTGGATATTCCAAAGCCAAAGAGATTATCATTTAGGATTCTTTCCTCTTTTTTTTTTCTTTTCTTTTCGTTTTTTTTTTTTTTGGAACTTAGGCTTTTCTTGTATTAATATCTCTCTCTATTTCTCTATTTGTGAGAAAAGGGTTTGAATTTTAATACCTACAATACATAAAACTCTCTCAAACCCTAAACAAACAAACAAAAAAAAAGAGATCAGATTGATTTATCAGTTTTTGGTATTTTTGTTGTTTTTATCTTTGTTGGAGTTTTCTTCAAAGGCATTTCATTTCACCCCTCAAACAAAAAAAAAAAAAAAAAAAAAAGAAGGAATTTTGGTAATATGTTTGCTGCAACAATGTCCAATTCAACTTCTTTGTCTGAAGAAGCTGCTAGTGTCTCTTCTACCACAAGAATCCACCCTGATTTCACTTCCTTAAACCCTCTCCTCCCATCTTTTTCTGATATTCATCACCCTCCACAAAAACCCAAGAAGAAACGAAGCCTTCCCGGTAACCCAGGTACGACAAATTTCTCAATAATCAACGTTTCTGTATTTTATTTCCTGTTTCTTGTTTTTTATTCTATAATAACAAAACAAGAAAAGCTCAAATTTAAAACCACAAGAAACAGTTACCAAAAGCAGATGATTATGTTATGTGCGTGTATGTTTTTTTTTTCTTTTCAAGATTAAGGATTTTGAGAATTGTTTGCAGACCCGGATGCAGATGTGATAGCGCTTTCGCCGAAAACACTACTAGCAACCAATAGGTTTGTGTGTGAGATTTGCAACAAGGGTTTTCAAAGGGATCAAAATTTACAATTACATAGGAGAGGACACAATTTGCCATGGAAATTGAAGCAAAGAAACAACAAAGAAGTGAAGAAAAAAGCCTATGTTTGTCCAGAACCAAGTTGTGTTCATCATCATCCTTCAAGAGCCTTAGGAGATCTCACAGGAATTAAAAAACATTACTGCAGAAAACATGGTGAAAAGAAATGGAAATGTGATAAATGTTCCAAAGTTTATGCTGTTCAATCTGATTGGAAAGCTCACTCCAAAACTTGTGGCACTAGAGAATATAGATGTGATTGTGGAACCCTTTTCTCCAGGTATATAGTTCCAACCTCCCATCTCGATAGAAATAATACATTTAAATTATTGTTGAGTTATGTTTGATACTCTACCCAAAAGGATTGGTCTTTTGTTTTGAATGGGAACTCTTTCATGTCTTTAATTTTGGCAAAATTTTCAAAAATTAATTTCATTATATCTTTTACTAAAATGGGTAACCCTACATTTCTTTGAGTTCCCATCCATTTTTGGGGGGTAAAATGAAGTTTTTAAATATATATTTAGTTTGTATACGGTGTAGATTTATGGGAAATTTATGAAAACTTGGATTTTAAAAAATGTTTTTCTTTTGTAGGGTTTCAACTTTGAATTAAGGGTTTGTGTGTGATTCATGAATTCATTCATTTTTATTTTTTTTCAATTTCGAGATCCATAGTACAAACTTTCATGAGTAAAATTGGTGAGTTTTGGACAGAAATTTGACTGAATTGATGGTGAAGAATTGGGATGAATGATGTTTAAGGATAATATTGATCCGTGACTACTTTGTATTATTAATTATTTTGAGAGAGAGAGAGACAGATATTGTGTTCATAATAATTATTTTACTTGCACACAGCTCTGAAATTCTGAACCCTTTCATCATTATGAAAACTGCAAGAAAATCTGATATTTCATCAGTTCCTGATTCCCTTTTTATTTATTTATTTTATATATATATACATTTTGTTATTTGTCTCCTATTGATCTTATCTCCCTATTTTCTTTTCCTATTTTGATTCATAGAAGTAGAAAATAGAAACATTAAAAAGAAAAAAAGATTTAGACAATAATTTTAGAGAGACTTGTTTTTGTGTGAATGAAAATGAATACATTTTACTCACTGTTCTTTGTTTGCATGCATGTACTACAGTACTACACTAAAGGAAAATCAATCAATAAATAAAATAAAAGTCTTCCAAAGCATACTGATTTGTGGGTTTCTTTTTCTTTTTTTTTTTGGGCAGTCGTCTCTTTTTATTTTGACCAAAAGAGAGCTTTTTTTTTTTTTTTTTTCCATTTAGAAACCATGTGTTCTGCTTTTTGGGTCAATGTGAGATTTTTATGAACATCGTATGAATCTTCTTGAGCTCTCTTCACCAAAGTCCCACCATTTATATTTATGAAAAAGAAAAAAACAACGATCTAATTTTGTTGAAATTATAACCATTTTCTTTTCATGCAATAACACAATTACTTTTCAACAAACACTCTTTTTTTGGGTGGAAAATTGAATTGTCACATGAGAGATTTGATTATATATGTGTCTTTTTTCTTTTGCTTTTTTTTTTCTTTCCTATCATATTCTTTCTTTTCAATTTCAACTGTTTTTGGTGAAATCTCTCTAATCATTTGCATGGGTAATATATTCTATATGTGTAGGAAGGATAGCTTCATAACCCATAGAGCTTTTTGTGATGCACTGGCGGAAGAAAGTGCAAGGCTTTCAGCTAACCAATTGGCCATGGCGGCTGCCGTGGCAGCTGCCGCCGTCTCGGGTGCCACTGACGTCAACATAAACTCGTCCTCAGCCACTGCCGCGGTGCAATCTCTTTTTCCCTATGGTAATCATCATCATCAATACTCGAGTCCATCATTGTCATCATTGCCAATGGCATCGCAAACCCACGTGTCTTTAAACCCTTGGGAGCATCATCAAAACCCTAATAACCCTAATCACAACCTCCAAATCATTAAGCCAGAGGATTCAAATTCTCATCCTCCACATAATTCTCATAATTTTCACCAAATTCCAAATTTTGCCCTCTCCAATTCCGCCTCATCCAACAACAACAACAACAACCCTTTTGGTCTAATTCAAGAGCATCAACACCACCATCAACAACAACAAAAGGTACCCTCATCCTCCACCTCTTCCATGATAACTTCGCCATTTAGAAACCTCCACGTGTCAGTTCACCAAGGATCAAATGCTGCCACGTCAGCACACCTATCAGCCACTGCCCTACTCCAAAAGGCAGCAACAGTTGGCGTTAGCGCTTCAAAATCCGGTCACCATCAGGCCGAGTCAGCGGGCCATATAACTCACTTCAACATGCCCAACATACCCGAGTTCGGCCCTCCCAATCACATCGACTCACTGAGTCAACTTGGTCCCGACTACGCAACCTGGCAGAAGACTGACCGGCTGACCAGAGACTTTCTGGGTCTGACCGGTGATGGGAACGGCGGTGCTGGTGGTGGATCCGCGGGTGATGGAGTGGTGCAGGTTAGCATGAGCGTGAAGGATATGTTAAGTTACGCAGGTGGATTGGAGATGTTTAAGCGTCACAACAACAACAACAATAACACTAATAACAATAATAATAGCAATAATTTTGGATATGGTGAGCCACCTGCCAATGAAGCTTGGGGAGACTGTTGAATGAAACGCTGTCGTTTCACTAGAGAAATATATATATAATATATATATATATATATATTTTAAAACAATTATTAGTCACTTTCCAATGTTTTTATTTCCAAATTCTCTCTCTCACTCCTTTTTTTTCTTTTTTGTTTTTGAAGTTATTAAATATTAATGAATTTTTTTGGTGTTTTACTTTGATCGTGTTATGTTTTTGCCATTATTTCCCACGTTTTGTATATATATATATATATGTTTTTTGTATGACTTATTTTTTAATCTCTATAGAAACTTTGTATCACAAGTCTTTGACTCCCTAAATCTTTTGTACAATACATTTAAAAACAATGGCCTTTTGTAGTATATTTGATAAGGTCTATTGTCTATGGTATAACATTGCATTTTGAGAACTCAATAACTTGAAATTAGTATTGAATACAATATAATCAAATCTTCATATTTATAAGCACTAAAATCAATAATACACTTTCTCAAAAAATAATAAAATATATCGATTTATATTTATATTTTAATATTGATTTTGAAGTGTTAGATTACAATATATGTTAAATAATATTTTATTACTATTAAATTTTAGCTTTGATATAGTGGTTGTACCCCTTTTTAAAACTCCAAAGTAGTATTGGGTTCAAGTCTTATCTACTACAATTATGTTTTTTTGTTATATAATGCCCCCACATATGATTTCTAGATCCATTTAATTTTTTTAGAAAAAGATACGAAAAATATCCGTTTAAACTTTGAACTACTGATTGTATCAAAACTTTGAATTTTTATAAATGTATCAATTTTACATTAGTTTATCAACTATTTTTTTGTCTAGAAAACAATTCGTGTGAAAATAACAATTGAATTCCTAAACTTTCACGAACGAAATTAATTTAGATGGTTTGATAAATTTTTCTATTAAAGTTGTCCATGCACTTGTTAAAAATAATCACTTATGTAAAACCAAATATTTGAAAAAGTTTACATATATTTGAGAAAAATTAAATTTATAGATGATTTTCTAAGGTAAATAATAAATAAAGAGTCTAAATCGATTGATTTACGAAGATTTAGAAATTTAAACTAAATTAAAATAATAACGTTTTTTGAGTTTTATTCTATTTTATAAATGCTTCTTCCATCTTTCGAAATTTCGAAATAAAACTAAAGGAAAATTATATCAAATAAAAAAAACATTTAGAAAAAAATAATTTATGACGCTTTTTTTTTTTGCATGTTGTAAATATGACAAACGACTATCAATTTTTAAATTTTATACTTCTGCAATTTAAAAAATGCAGTGACATGGATCATATTATTATAATTTATTTATTTTATGTTATTTTTACAAAACACTCCTAAAACTAAGTCAACAATATTTCATAATAAAATAAGTAGCAAGAGCTCTTATGAAAAATTGGTGTAAAAAAAATTTAAATTCTATCGATGATAGATATTGTTAGATATGCTAATAGGCTTCTATCAACTCGATGGAAAATGTAAGTTTGCAGGTATTAAAATAAAATTAGAGAAATGATTGAAAACGTTTAATTTGGAATTAGGTTTGAAAGGATTGAGTATGATTTAGAATTGACAAAGAATGGTAGGTGGGGAGAGGTTATGATGTTAATTCAGCTTAGACAGCATTATTAAAAAAGAATTAAGGTAATTTAATTTATATTTGAAGGGGAAAAATGGAAAGGAAAGGGAAAGGAAATTATTAAAAATAGAACCCAAGATTGTTTCTTTTTTCTTCCCGTGATAATGGAATGATGGACCTACAGTATGAATGAATCACGGAAAATAATAGTAGCATGCAATCACATTACCACTATGCCCTTCTTATTCTCCTTCTTTTTACACTCATGCCCCTTCTAAAGCTACTTCCTCTCTTTTTCTTAAAGGATTCACCTGTTCCTTTTGTAATTTTCTTGAGGATTCCTTGATCTCATGGAACTTCAAACTCGACTATCCTTAGATCTTGGCTGAACCATAATATTGAGCATTAACAACTATTACAACCGAGATAATGCAACTTTATTAGTTGCTTAAACATTTTCACATTTTCACTTAAAATTTTTCAACCAACTATATTTAATGAAAGAAACAAAGCATGTAATTATATAAGTTTAACAAAAAAAAAGTGTCTCTAACTCTTAATTGTTGATGCTATTTGTAATACAATTTAGTCCCTTCAATTTATTCACTCCTTCACATGTCCTTAATCTTACCAATGATATATTTCCTTTTAATGTGTGACATGTTTTCTTCAGACGAGATAGAAAGAGGTAATGAAGTTAGACTTTAAAAAACATACTTGATGAAAAAATCAAAAAATCACCACAATAAGGACTAAATGAAAATTAAATATATACAAAAAAATCACCGTCATGTAATTAACTTTCACATTTACATTTATTAACTATTTAGTTCTTTTTCTTAGCTATTAAAAGTTAATTCTAAACAATTTTTGTACTCCTAAAATGCTTTTTTTAATCTACTTCTTACTCATGTTTTTTAAAACAAAACCAAAATTTTAAAATTTTAAAACGTAAATCTTGATTGACAACCCTCTCCTTTTTTGTTTCGAGTTCAGTGATGTGCATCAATATTACGTATAAAAGCTACATTTTTTTTCTAATTTCCAAATTTTGACTTCATTTTTTAAAACATGGATAAAAAATAGATATCAAAGCAAGAGAGCTAGAGATGGAAGAAGTGTATAGGCTTAATTTTCGAAAACCAAAACAGCCATAGTTTTTCAAAACTTATTTTTCATTTTAAAATTTAGCTAAGAAGGCAACTTTAATATATGTCAATCATTGTAAAAAAATAGAAAGGAAAGTCTTAATATTTTCAAAAACCAAAAAACAAAGGATGAAGAGTAAGAACTATTTTGCTTTTTATTTTTGGTCTTTTAAAAACTAGGTTGATTCACTCTTGATTTCCTGTCAAGTTTTGCATCAGTCTCAAGTACAAAAGATCCAAATCTTTAACAAAGTTCATAAGAAAAAAAAAGTAATAATAAACTTAAATTTCAATAAGAAAAAAAAAGTAATAATAAACTTAAATTTCAACAACAAAGTTGGATCTTAAAATTGAGCCGCAGAATAAACTAAGAAGTTAATTTTAAGAAACAACAAACTATTTTAAGAGAGCGTTCTTGAAACGAAAGGGGGATCTTGTCCAAATTCACATAGAGCTAGTTTTTATCGAGTTGTCTCAATATTTGCAAGCCTCAAATAATCAAACCCTAAACCGAGCCAAAATGAAATGTGAGATATGAGAATAGAAGAATATCATGTGGAGAGAGGGAAGGTGTCGGTGGTGGGAGCCATTTGGGTGTACTCTTTGAGAGCGACGAATGTGGTTTTATGGCCCCATTGCTCTTTAGGGGACCCCAAACCCAGCATTTGTGCGATAGCGATGCCACTCTTTCCCACCTTCCAAATCCATTTTTTTTCTATCTTTTACTTGTAAAAAAAAATGTAAAACCATTTTTATTGTTATAAAAATTGCTACTGGAACCCTTCCCTTTGTCTATAGCTAGGGGTTTCAAGAAATCATTGATGTTTGTTGAGTTGTCAAAAGAGAGTTTCAATTGTACCTATGGGGGCCTAAAGGGATTCCGTGTTCAAAGTTCTGAGTAAATTTGACTAGCAAATGAAGTTTTTACATTTTACATCATAGTCTAGCATGTCCTTTTGTACTAAGAAAATAACAAAAGTCCAATGTGGTAAGTGAATGCGATAAATGAGTTTCATGGTGTTCCATTTAATACTATGAAATATCACTTTTCAACGCATAAGTTGAGAAATGTAGGAGTTAAAATCTTAAGAAAAAAATATTGAGTATTGAGCATTTGACTCAATACTAGTATGGTGCTTACTGCTTATCAACAGTCAAGTTTAGTTAGGAGGATAGTCAAGTTAAGTTAGGAGGAAGCGAGAGGTTGGTGGTGATGAAGTTGAAAACGACAAATTGAATGATTCATACCCAAATATTTTCGTTATTTAGGCAATGCAAATTTTATACTTGGGTAAAGGATTTTGACAAATAGACTTGGAAAAATGACACAAAAATGTATTGATTTAGGTGGAGTTTTAAGAGGGATTGGGCTAGAATTAATTCTATTTTGGAGTGTCTCGGAAAAAAACATGGATCTCAAGGAGTAATATATGTCTTATAAAGAGTTTAAAGTCTCCATTTTTTTAATGTGAAATTTTCGACAATACCTCTCAATACATTATGTCTTTAGGGTTACCATTATGACTGTATCTATTTGGACTTCATGGCCTCTAATACTATATTAGAAAAACAAGTCCTCTAATACTATATTAGAAAAACATGAGGTTTCATCACACAACTAATTGGTAAAGAAATGACCTATGTATCTTTTAGAGTGTGGGGTCTTTTTTCATTGTGGGGACCTTGACAAAGTGCAACCAAACAATAAAAATTTTAAAAGGCATAAAAGTAAATTAGAGTTAAAAGAATGCGAGCTAAAAAAGTAACTAAAATCTTAATGTCAATGAAGAAGACCATGTTCGAAAAATCCAAATTTAGCCACCAAAGTTGGAAGTGGGAAAAACCAAATCAAACCAACCAATTCGTGCAACACTCAAATTATTTGTCCTATCAGAGATTCAACCTTATTTTACCATTACAATCATAGGCAAGAATTGGCAAAAGCAAATGGCAATAAGTTGGAAAAGAGAGGGAGACTCGAAGACCGTGGAAAATGGATGGGGAAGATAAACATTCTTTTTTCCACACCATGGGTGAAATTCGAGTTGAAAAGATCAAATCCCAAGAATTTCTTTTTCTTCACAACTTTTCTAGAGGTACTAAGAATTACTGGAAATATTATAATAGAGTAGCCTTTTCTAAAGTCAGAAGGAGGAGCAGTAAAAATTGGTTACAAGTGCGAGTCTTTTTTTCTTTCTTTCTTTTTTTTTTTTTTTTTTGTTCTCTTAAAAAATAAAGGCAAACTAAGTTTGGTATTATGTGAATTTGTGCCTCAGTGAGTGATGGTTTGTGGTGGTGGTCCGGGACTTAGGTACTGATGCAAACTAAAACCTAAAGGAAGAAAAAGAAAAGAAAAAGAAAAGAAAAGAAGAAAAAAATAAAAAAAATTAAAGACAGTAAAGAAAAAATGTCAACGGGGATGAAAATGATACCAACAAAGAGCTCCGGAAGTTTGAATTGCAATTCTGTGGTGAGTCTTTTCTTTTGTTGTTGTTGCTAAGAGAAGCCTTTATAAATTTCTGTGCATATTCCCCACATCACAACCTTTAGTAGGCAGCTTAACCTGCAATAACATCCCAATTATTGACTCTTAAACCTTGTCCTTCTCTGCTTTCTTATATAGTCTAGTCTACTGTTATCAGATCATCATATCAATCATTGGTGCAGCAAAATATATATTCTTCAGCATGCTTCAAAAGAAATCATATACTTTACTTTAAAACAAAAAAAAAGGGGGGGGTCTTCTTTTTTCTTTTCTTTTTTCAACTATGGATACATTCTCATATTCTATGGCCAGAGAAATTTCAATTCCAACAAAATACTTTGAGAAAATAGCAGTGTAATTGTAAGGCTAGAAAAATTGACTCAGGGAAAGATAACATAGAAATTAACAAGAGGTCAAATCAATTTAGTGAATATATTATTTAATATACTCAAAGGCATGGTGATAATGCAAAGTGGTGCATCTACCTTTATATGATTCCTGCAGCCACTGTGTAAAAATGGAGTCAGCTTACTTTGAATATAAAAGAATTTATAAAAATGGTAAAGCTAATCAACTTAACCAAGGAAAAGGTTAGGATATTCACAGAGAAAAGACAGAGAGAGAGAGAGAGGAGGGAGAGACAAAAACACAGAGGGAGAGAGAGAGAGAAAGAAAGAATCTGGGGATTAATGAAAGGAGGGTTGGGCATTATGGCATATCCTAGCTTTTAGAAAGTATGTGCATGAGTTGCAGGATTAAGGTACAATATGCCATTTGCCTGGTAAAAAAGACTGCATCTTTTTTTATCTCCCATCTATGCTGCACAAACAGACAAAATCAAAAAGCTTCTATTCCCTCACCCCACCCCCTCTTCTTCTACTAAATTTACCTGCCCATGTCATCATCCATCAGGGAATCTCATCTCAACCACCTTTTCTTTTCCCTCTTTCCTTCCTTCCAATCTTGTTTATTTACAGACCCTTCTTTTCCAATGGCTTTTCTCTACTGCAGATCTCTATGTTACCCCCCAATCTTTTTTCTAAAACCCATCTTGGAAATTCCCACTCTACAAGAAACGAATATTCATTACAAATTACATTCCCCATCTAACTCCCTCCACAATCTTCTTATTCGTTCTAATTAGGCCTATCAGAATGGTTGGTTTTCCTATCCTTGTCGCCATCTTAGCAAAGTTCAGTTCACATACAGCCAGAAGAATAATGACGACGTCATAGGGGTAAAAAGGGTCAAAGTAGGAGAATAATCGAAAATAGGGGCATTGGTTGTGGATCCTAACGTACTTTTCGGTCTCATATGTAGATAAACAGAAGCTCCTAGGCAAACTAATCACCAACTAAAGTATCAGGCAGGACCATTAGCTTCTCACTTGCTGCTTACGTCATTATTTCTAAATTCCAAAATATTTAGTTCATTAACCTTGTTAACTAAAGGATTTTCTTTTAATAAGATAACTAAATGAATTTTATTTCCTTGGTTGGAAGAAATGGGGTAAATGTAAAAGTCCAGTCGCCCTTGGTTGGCAAACTAGATGATAAATGGAGGTATGGAAGTATAAATGGCATTGATTTTAAGCAACTTTTTATTTTCTTCCCTATACAAATTTACAGAATAAAATAGAACTGAAAGAAATTACAAAGTAATGCCTAGAGTAGGTAAAGATTAATATTCTACATAGTTGTGGATAACTTATATGTTAAAGTACCAATTGAGGAAAAGCTTTAGAAAATGGATAGCATCGATATGCTCCAGAATCTGCAGGACCAATTTCTTTAAAGGACTTCCTCAAGTTCCCGGATTTGGCCCATTTAAGTTTACTCCCACATATTTATCCAGCACACTCTTAAACACCTGCCGCAGAAATTAAAGTAAAGTTTAATAACAATAACACAGCAACATCAAAAAGTAAAGTTCCAAAGCGTTTGCAACAGCATATTCGTTGGTCATGCTTATTTATTAGGGAAGGCATAAAAGAAAGTAGAAATGAATAAGGTGGGCTAGTTGCCTAGTCTATGGCTTGAATAACAATGTTTTATAAAAAAACAAAGGCAGATTGAAAATAAATATACTTTGCCTTCAAAACACCGCACTGAAATGGCCTAATAAATTACAAAAATTAGACACCAGTAAGAGTATAATTAGAAAACTATGGGCAGAGAGCATGCACATTCTCTGAGATTCAAAATAAACAAAGAAGCCAAATTCACGGAAGAGAACAAATATTTGAGATATTTAAAGTTGTGAGGAGAAAGAACTCTGGTTTAGGAAATTGATCAAAATGAAGGTCTTTTTGTTTTAGAAAAGGAAACCGGCCTTTTTATTGATAATAATAAAGCTCAAAGGCAAGCAAAAAACAAATAAATAAATAAACTGCTTCTCGTTTGAAACTGAACAGTATAACAATCAAAACACAGATTTGAAGTTCCTCGAAGGCAAGTAGACAATAAAATATTCATTAGGATCTTTTCAATATAAACTTATATAACAGTATCCAAATCAAATTAATTGCCAAAGTAAAAGGCGGTTTGGGATGAGTAATATGCTTCTCATTTTTCAAGGTTGCCTGATAGCTACAAAGAAGTGGATATTTCACATGAACAAAAAAGCTGAGCACACAATTGCAGAGTGCCGTTTCCAATTGGTGGCCAACCAAATATATGGAGGATGAGAACCATGTGAGAAGAGCTTTTGTTGTTAATCCACAAAGATTTCCTCGAGATCAATTACTATTACCAGATACTTGTGTGCTCAGTATTATGTTCTGAGAAAAGAGAAAAAGAGGACAGAAGGCATATCCTCCCTATTATTTAAGACAAATTGCACAGAGCTATATCTATGGATATGATAAACAGGGAAGGTATCATGATTGAAGTAAAATAGAGGATAAATAAATAAATAACTAAAAAAAATAAAAATATTGCTGTCAAATATAGTTACAATGACCTGACGGGCAAAAGACTCTTTCCTGTTTAGAATTGCATCCATCACAGCAAATTGATCATCAAATGAACTATAGAAAACTTCGTAGAATCTTTTCCTGAGATGAAAGAGATAAAAGCCAAAAGTCAGATATCTCCCTGAGCCTCCATAACAAGGGGAACAATGAAACTTCTTTTTTGTAACAATATAATTAACTGATCTTCCTCGGTGTTTTGTTGATCCATCTGATCAAATTTTCGAGTAAGAACCTCTGCTCCAACTGGTGAAAGCAAGTGCAGTATAAGAGCCTCTAGAGTTCTTGGGAAGTTATTCTGGATTGAAAAGATAGTAGTATAAGATGACAAGCTAAGGAAGAAACAAAGAATGGGGAAAGCAAAGAAAGAGGAACAATTCCACACACCTATAACAGACTAAAACTAAAATGGTTTGACATCCAAAGAATATATTCATGCATCTATTACAATATTGAGAAGCCTTAGTTTATTAATTAGACTAGACAATAATTAGAATAAAGTAATTTCCTCCATGCCTTCCACGAAAAACAATTTCAATCCTGTAAATGTAACAGAGAAGTGAAAAGAACTCACTGCCATGGTGAGAAGGACCTTCTGAAGAATGCATGGTTCCAAATTCCAAATAGTGATAGCTACTTGATCGTTCTCCAAGCTATTTAAACTAGTGAACTTCATACTCTCCTCCCCGTCTGCAGAACCATTTGTAGAACTAGATTGTAGGACACCAATTTGATCGGAAACACTTACGTGGTCATGAACTAAAGTAATAAGCCCATGCAGAGCTCGGGCACTGCGAAGTTCAAGTTCATGAGAAAAAGTTTCTTCCCCTAGCTCTTTCTCCTTCAAATCCTCACCTCCAAATGCTTGACTCAAACATTGAACACCTTGATCTAGTATTTAATAATAAAGGTCAATATACCAAATTGTCTCAACCACCAAATTTAAAATGTAATTTCTAAACTCTTTTCTCGCACTTTCAAGAGAGTTCATAATACTATTGAAACATCTGGAGTGGGGAAGAGAACCTTACCCATCCCTTTGATATTTGATATGTCAGGCTCATGGCTCTTCGTTTCATCCATCTCAGCAAGAGAGCAAGGCACACGCAGAACTTCGTTCTGTCCTTAATTTTAAGTGTGTCAAAACCAACTCTACCATTATAGCTTTTATCCAAAAAAGAAAAAGAAAAAAAAATCATAATGAAAAGTTCATGGAGATAGAGTATTCAAACTCAGTCTATAAATTTTCATCATATGGTTAGTGAACATAGCTTAAAGTTTTCAAAAACATAGGCCAGAATAGCTTCAGCTTAAGCACAATACTCTACAAGAAACCCTTTCTAGAAGCAACGGTCTCTCTCTGATTACAGTTATGTTAAATTCTTCAGAGGTTCTAGAAAATATGTCCATATATTCTACCCAATCTGGATACTCTTTACATCACACACAAAGGTCAATCTTCTGAAGCCCACAAATATATGAATGGGCTGCACACATGACTGAAGTGATGCAGTCTTCAAAATGTTAATTAATGCAATAGTACATCATACACACTCTATTAGAAGTATCTTCCACAATTACCTTCTTTTATAGAAAACAAACGTTCTGTTGATACGATGAAATTAAAAAGGGGAGAAAGGATTGAAAAATATATTCCAATGAGTTACAAGAGATGAAACTATAGTTACAAGATTGAGAATTTAATTTATACCAAATTAGAGATAGGTATATCATTGAAGATAGAAGAAACTGAGTATCATGTTCTTTATATGTAAAGATGCAAGAATTCTTTTCAAGCCATATAGAACACAAAATTGCTCAAATGGTGGTTTAAAGGACGGTTTCCAACTAAAAGATGTCCACCATAACTTCATTCAAGAACATCTTGAGTTGTACTAGTGTACATGGTTGGGGAATGCATTGTACTTCCCTTATAGTACTAATTGCTGAATCGGTAAGGGGCTTTATTATATGGGTTTTCCAGCAGATTGCAATTTAACTTTATCCATAAGATATCCAAAATTTTCAATGAAGTCCCTACCTAAAAATTTGAGATCGAAAACAGTATTTTATACAAGTTGTGTAACTATCCATTCTATCCTAAAAAAAGCAACCAGACTTTACCAATCAAAAAAATTTAATGGACTAGATGGGGTAGATATTTATGAATTTTCTGCTTTTGAGGATAAGTTTTCTGTTGAGAATTAAGGAAGTTTTTGGTAACTTTTTCAAAAGTCAACAGCAAGGAGGGCTGTTCAAAGTCCCTTCTGTAAATCTTCCTCTATCTCCTAAAATTCAGCCACATCTCTCCTCCATCATTGAGATTTGTGGTTTGCAATTTTTTGAAGCTACACATCATTCAGTTTAGGTTACCTCTTGAAAAAAAAATTCAGTGATATAAAAGGAATTTTTTACCAAACTTGCATTAAATAATTGTGGAATTTCGGGATTTTGGTTGGTCTTTTGTGGAGCTCTTTGGAGGCCCTTTGTCAAAGTGGTTTAAATTGGTTCAGAGCTTACATGGGAAAGATTTTTTATTGATATGCATATGTAAAAATTGGTTTGAGCTTTGGATAATAATTTGCAGGGCTTGGTTACCGGTAGATTCTATTGATCCTTTAAACCTGGTATTGGCAGCAGGTTTTCTGATTGGAAGGTTCCTAGGATTGACTTAATGGTTTTGTACTCAAATTTACCTAGTTGTTGCAGATTTATATTCCTTCTCATCTGTTCGGCCCTTGATCTAAAGCAGATTTTTTATCATGGTCCGTCTCCGTTATCAATTTCTTTATTTTCTTCCCCATGTAATTTGAGTGTTAATCAACTCTTTTCATTTTATCAATGAAAAGTTTTGTTTCCTTTTATAGAAAAATGGAAGATATATTATCAAGAAGAAAAAGTCAAGTTCTAGAAAAATAATCTTTTTAAATGTCATACCACCATTTCATGATACAATATTAATGATGTTAGTCATTATGGATTTGATTTATAAAAGAAAATCTATATCTAGAGGCTGCGGTAATTTTTTTTTCTTTTAATTGGAAGTAAGTTTTGAGAATGAATGAAAGTATACAACGTAGAGACAATTGAAATGGCATACTTAACCTTGAAAAAGTTAGGAGAGCCTTTACCAAGAAATAAGGTCATAAATATTACTACATACCATTTCTCTGTCCATCAATCTTTGAATTACCAGAGTCGTTCAACAAGCAGAATTAGATATGAAACAAAAATACATCGGGTTAGTTTACCAAATGAAGTTGTAAATTTAGGAAGCTAAAAACTAAAGTACCTTCTCAATATTCTACGCAAGTAATATGAATCCATGTGGTCTGGCATGCTGGACATCATGTGTGATTGCCACCAAAAGTTAACAGCAATGGTTAAATCATCACTATCAACCTGATGAAACCTGTCGGAGAACATTGAAATATCTAACCCATATATGTTAAAGAAAGTACAATAAACCAAATTTAGAGCATGGCCTATTATGCAGTCTAGTGAGGGCAAAAAAACTAAACAAGTTCTGCAGATAATCAAGTGGCATAAACATTTAAGTTAAATCACAAGTTTAGTCCACCTCATATTTGTTTGGTATGAACTTTTAGCCTAATAGGTTCTTAAACTTTTGAGTTTGTATCTAACAGACCTTTTTTTTTTTAAACGAAAACAACCTCGTTTAATGATAAACAATGAGACAACAGCTGATAGTACAAAAGGAATATACAATAAACAAACAAAATAAAACCGAACAAGGATCGAAGGTGCACCTAGGCATCTCAACTAGGTTGACACCCCCTTAGCATCCAACAAAATAAAGGACCAAACAATCAATAAAGTCCAATTGATGGCTAAACACAGCCATTACAGCTCAATAAGGAACATAGAAACAAATTCTAACAAGACTAGGAATAAAAGACAGTCAAACGAAGGAGCTGCAAATGGAGAAAGCTTCAAAGATCGTGGCCCAAACTGGATCATCAATCAATCGAGGAAACATGAAGGCCTGCCAATTTTATATCTAACGGACTAAAATCCTATATGCAAAGAAATCTGGTTCAGCTAGGTTCTTCCATGCAATAATGTATCAGTATCCTCTTCAGGACATCTTTTCCAGAATGATGTGTGGGGTTTTTCCTTTTAATCAACTTCTGTTTTCCAAAGAGGTAGTACTAGGAAACCCAAAACAACAGAAACTAACTGGTGAATAAAAAAATGAAAATTAAGAAGATACAATTCATTACAAAAAAAAAAAACAGAGAGAGAGAGAGAGAATAAAAAGTATCCGGATGACAAGAATGAGGGATAAAAGTGATCAAATCCTAGATAACACAACTCATGATGGAAACCAAACAGAGGAGACAGCTGCCAGTATTAGCGCCGCCACAAAAAACACGTATGACTGGGTGTAGACCTATTGACACTCCTATTGAATTCAATGTGAAACTAGGAGATTCTGTCATTTTGTTGACAAAGTTCCCATTGATAAAAAGAGGTATCAACGTATTAGTGGGAAAGCTGATTCACTTATCTTACACTAGACCAGATATTTCCTATGTTGTCAATATTGTTAGTCAGTTTATGCAAGCACCCTACGAAGAACAGATGGAAGCTATGAATCGAAATCTAAGATATTTGAAAAGCTCTCCGAGTAAAGGTTTGATGTTCAGGAAAATTGACAGGAAATGCATTGAGACTTATACCGACTCTGATTGGGCAGGATCAATTATTGACAAAAAATCTACTGCTGGGTATTTTATTTTTGTGTGAGGTAACCTAGATACTCAAAGAAGTAAGAAACAAAGTGTTGTTGCTAGAATCATTCCTGAAGTTGAATACAGAGCTGTGTGTATGGTAATCTGTGAAGAAATCTGGTTAAAGAAATTTTGTTTGATTTTCACTAAGAATATGTTTTACCTACGAAGCTCTATTGTGATAATAAAGTGGCTATAAGCATAGCCAATGATCCTGTACAACATGATAGAACGAAACGTGAAGATTGATACTTTATATAAGAGAAATTGAACAATGGCAGTACCTGTATTTTGTATATTCCATCTCAAAAAGTTGTTGATGTTCTCACCAAAGGGTTACTCAGGGCAAGTTTTGACTCATGTGTAAGCAAGTTAGGTCTGGTTGACATCTACACCCCAACTTGAGTGGGAGTGTTGGAAATAAAGGGCTTTGTTGATAGTTTATAGTCCCAAGTGTATTTTTAGTATTTTACTTTACCCTAAGTTTAATTCATTTTCTGTATTCGGGCTTGCTAGAGTCTACAAAGTTGCCTTCTTTTGTAACTTTCAATGTGTGTGAAAATAATAAAAGACTCTCCATCGTGAATTTTTCTCCATGTTCTAGGTTTTCCACGTAAACCTTGTATTCTTTTTTCTACCTTTTAGTAGAGCATTTAGATTTTCTTGCTCTTTTCAAGGCTAACCACTGTGTAGGCACATGCATAGATCATGTTCTGAGTCTTAGAAAGAAGACTTGATAAATAAAATTTAGCGTGCCTATTAATTAACGTCAAGTGCATTATGCCCCTTTTGCAAGTCTTGTTTTGCTTTAGACTTGAATTGAAAACATTCAGGAGATGGGTGGTCGCCGAATGTGGAGAGTATTTCGGCCTTAAGTAAATAAAGGTTTTCTTTGCATATAGGACTTTGACCCAAAAGTAAACCATTTATAGCTTTTCTTAGAGATGAAATAAAGTTTGATTCAAAGGTGTAAAGCAAATGAAAAGGGCATATAACCTTGCATAAGATTAATCCTTTAGTTAAGAAATCAAATTTGATTGAAGAATACAAAAAGAGCTTATGGGTTACACCTAAGAACTCCCAATGAGATTTCTGTGCTCCCAGTAAACACTTATCAGCAGAACATATCAATGTGTGGAAAATGAAAAGCTGATCACCCTGCCTATGACCTCCCACCCCCATGCTTTCCATTGACCAACACCGTGAACTAACATATTCTCATTTAGAACCAAAATCTTTTTGTCATAAAACTCTACCAAGGAAATTCCAATCAACATTGTCATAGGCTTTCTAAGAATCGATCTTAAAACTGACTCCTCTCAACTTATGAGCCTCAGTGTATCAAATTGCCCCATTGAAAATAAGGAATTCATCAAAGATTTCCTTCATGCAATTAAGAGATCCCTAGATTTTATATTGAAGTCAATGGAAACAGAAATATTCATTGTAATAATGAAAAAAGACTCGTTCTCAGTATACAAATATTTAAAAATAAAACAACAAACCCTTCTACAACAAAACATAAGATCTGTGCAGAGAACTAAAACAATCAAAATCAAACAAGAGAGAACGAAACTAAGCATCCTGACAAGTAATAAACCAAGGAAGAGATCTTCCAAATGTACAACCAAACTGAAGAAATTTTCCAAAATGTCCAACCAAACTTAGGGTCGACAATTCTTGAAAGGCTTGATCTTCCCAAGCAAAACTCCACAATCTAATCTAAAACCGCAAGAGATCAAAACACTAGAGGATAAGCTTCTAGGGACGTTATCAATAAACAAGTGATACTGGATCTTATTACTTACCACCCTTCTGGAATAAAAAGTGCATCACCAGCTTGAAGAACAACTGTCTGAGAGAATTCCTTTGAATATTTTGCTCTTGGATAAAGTGAATAGTCGGGCTTTTCTAAAGAAACAGAGCTGCCAAAATATACAAAGTCTGAGGCTGGCCATTCAAAAATCCCAATTATAAAAAAACAAATATATGGAATAGAAATTAAAGCTGTTGTTGACACTGATCTATCAAACTACTACTACTAGAACCAAAAGTTTAAATTGGTAAGTTAGAAGTAACTCCCTTTTTAATCTATTCAACCCAAGGACAAAAACCTTCCTAATACCTTCCTATGCTAAACTGTTATTACCCTTTTTGGATAAAAACCTATATTAAACTGTTTAGAGAAACTAAACATGAAAAAGACAACAAAGCAGTACTGTACCTATGATTAGAGGCCTCTCCATAAATATGCATCGGGTACAGTGAGGGAGTTGCAGATGGGGGCCACAGAATTACTGAAAACATAAAGCTATCACAAGCATTCTTTTGATTTTTTTGGAAATAGAAACATTTGATTGACAAATGAAATAGATGATCACAAGAAATCTCTCCAATGGGAGAAAAAAAGGACAGAGAGTAAGAATTTAAAGGAGAAACAGTATTACACCAATTAAAAGCATGATCACGGAATCAAAAAAGTGATTTCCCTCAGTAATTTTTTGCAATTAATAGATTGAGGGTGGTTGTTGGTAAATTAGTTTTCTCCTTCTCTTTTAACTATAACAAGAGCTCTACTGTGATATAACTTTTATATCTATAGTAGCTTTCTACCAATTAAGCACTAGAGACTAGCTGATCCAGAAGTAAGCTTCTTTTTTTTTAAATCCCAACTGGCATTTAGGATATTTTGCTATTTTATAAACTTTCCTTCTTTTAGCATGATCTAGTTGTAATAAGATTTGAGGCACTTCTCTTTACGAATAAAAGAACTTTCATTGGAAAAATATGAAATAACAAAAAGAGATACAATTAAATAACATAAATAAAACCATAAATCCTAGCCTATAAAAAGGTGAATCAGTGATGAAGGATAACTAGAAAAACCTTCACCGTGATACGATACCCCAAGAGAAATATAGAACTTATTGATGTACATGTTCCATTGTTATTATAACCTTACCATCTGTCATTGAATGTGAAGTGTTCTTGTTTGCTCAAAATTTTTACATGCCCCATAAACGTGTTTTCCATAACCAGTAGCATTTAATGTGATTGCATCAACAAATAGGTTTGTCCTTGATGGTATACCACTTTGGATCACAGGGCTAATATTCTTGTTGTTGCCTCAACATTTAGGTTCACTTGATGATGATACTAGCATACTACTAATCAAAAAGCTTAGATTCCTAATGCAATTTTATTCAACAATTATGAGGTTAACCATGATAGAGTGAAAATTAAGTTATGTTACTAAAATTTATTATGTGAGGATTACATTGAGGGTTTTTCTAAATATTGTTTTTCATTTTTTTTTTTTTTTTTTATATATAGAAACAACTTTCATTGAGAAAAAATGAAAGAATACAAGGGATACAAAAAAAAGCCCAACAAAAAAACCTCACTAAAGGAAGGGGATCCATGATGTAATTAGTTCTAATTAATTTTCTTAATTGTTAAGGTTTAGTTTCCTAATTGTCCTAGTTGAAGGTTTAGTTTCCTAATTTTCTTAGTTTAATTTCCACTTCAGTTTCTTAATTGTCCTAATTAAAGGTTTAGTTTCCTTTTAGGTTTGTAAAACTATGGAATTAGGCTATAAAAAGGCCTCTTCTCCATCATTTTCAATTCATTCAATAAAAGAAGTAACTTTTTACAAGAAACAAATTTACCAAGATTTAAGCTACACCAATCCAACTAAGATTAATGTTTCCTAGCGAAAAAATATTGTTCATCACTTCTTCTAGGTCTTGACTATGAGAAGGATTGGATTGAAATGGCTGAACAGAAAAGTAAGGTCATTTCATAGTTGGAAGAGACAATAGGTAACGTGAACCTCTGCCTGTTTCCTCTTAACTCATTTAGGTGGGAGATAAATTGATTAAGTTCCTCGATCTTCCCTTTTCTTTTCTTTTTTTGTGAGCGGAAAAGGGGAAAAACGGCTTTCGTTGGGACTAATGAAAGTAAAAACAAAACAAAGTAATTAAAACAATTTAGAAACAATAATAAGACCGAAAAAGTGTGGAGACCTAACAAACAAGAAGAAAACAAGAAACTAATGCATGAGCACTGGCAGATTGAAGAGATATAAGTTCTATAATCTTTATCGTTGACAATAATGTTGACAAGGCAAGAAAATGAAGCAATATTAAGTGTCACGTTCTTTCATTTGGGAAAAACAGAGAAAAGCATCATAAGTGTAGGGTGCAATGAGAAACATGAACAATTGGAAACAGGATAAGGGAAGATAATCAACGACTAACCTTGTTTTCTGCCAGAAACTATGCAGAGAACGTTGTGGTGTGGGTCATAGTGAGTACTTGACCTGGATAGAGCACTGTTCATCCAAAGGTTTATAGAGGCTAACTTCTTTTTCTCCAGAAATGCAGGCTTCACACCAATCAAACGGTATTAGAAATTTGAGCTATATAAAGATAGAATTTGACAACATGTAGCTTAAGGAAGAGAGATGTGCAAACTGTTTGAATATCTTTTCTCAGTGATTCCAATTGTGCCCTTTCTTCATTTATAACATCCAAAATTGGCACCTGAAATCGACCTAGCAGATATTAAAGCTCGTAAAACAATTAGCAGAATAAAGCATTACAACTATGATATACTGTTGTACGAAAGCTCTTCAACCTGTGCTAAGTATAATTTTTGAGGATCATCTTCAAAAGGCAAACACTCTTTCTCCAAATCAGGACCGGTCATCCTGTTAGAATTTAACTCGGAAGAAACGACATTTCCTTGACTCTTTTCTAGCAGACGCTGCTTACAAATTTGAATAAAGGTAGAAAATGGAATCGGAACCTATGAAAGATCAATGCATTCATCAGAATCGAAGCAAAAGACTCTTACGTTTCAGTTTCAAACAAAAATAAGAATCTTGGTTAGGATTATACTCTATCATGGCTTCTAAGGTCGCCATAAAACACAGGAGCCGTTCTAGTGAGCATAGCTTCCACAATGCATGACCCTGCGCATTCCTACAGTTCAATTTAAAAAATAAAATTTAATCACCAGCTCAAAATAACGAGCAGCCTAACGAGTGACCAAGGAGCAAGGTCAAGCTGACTGAGAAGAGAAAGGAAGTTGAAATACAACCTGGAGATTGTCAAGACCGCCATCGTATGGATTCCACTCCGATAAAGCTCTCCAGTCCTTGACGCATCCTACAAGAATCTAGGGAGCCATAGAACATAAGAAACGGAAGGTAATGGGATGGAATTACCAAGGAAACAACATGAAAGGGAGGAAGTATGAAGAAGATTACAGCGGGAACGTTGCGAGATTCGATGAGAGAGTCGAAATCAGAGGGCGAAGGGGGAAGTTGGAAACGTTGGATATGGAGAGTTTGATCCATGGATGGGGAGATGAATGTAAGAGGGAGTCCTACCGGGAGCGAAGAAAGGAAACGGGGGAATTGAATTTGGATACCCAAACCCAACAAACTTTTGACTGAAATGGAAGCATCACTTTTATTTATTTATTTAAGACTATCTCACCAAATACTTCTTTTGTCCAATAAATAAAACGATGGATTGAAACTAGCAACACATATATTGCATGAACAATCAATTATGCTTTCAATAAAATAAATTAGCCATGCTACCACTAGTACAAAATTGAGCTGAAACTGACATTATAAAGGTGCAATCTCAGTTGAGAACGAACATCATGTTATAAAAAAATATTCAATGTAATGTTAGTTTTCAACCAACTTTGAACGTCTTTGCTAACACCTTCTTCAATGCCAGTTTGTCTTTGATTTCACCCCACCTTTGAAGTGATCAATAACGGACAAATGTAAAGTAAGGAACTAAGTTGACATCTCCATAGCTCACTAGCTCACTAGCTCACTGATCATGTCCAACTACAAATTACACAACAGTTTACATTAAAGTGACTTTTCCTCATCAGCTTAAAAGATACATAGCAAAGAGATCCAATTTTCTAACCCTCTTAAAATTAAAGAAAAACGTGAAGACATCTCTTGATAACGATTAGAAGATGAAGGCCTCTCAATTCAATGATATCTCTTGTAGGGAATAATCTTGGAAATATTTAACACCATGACGAGGCATTTAAGCAGGCATACCCAAGATGATTGTTGCAGCTTGAAGACTTGTCATGGAAGACTCGTTGATTTCTTTCGACCCGTGCATAACTCTACTATCAATGCCTTGACCAGTTGAAGTGTGACGTTGGTAGGATTAGTAACAAAATTTACCTGAAACAAACTAGAACAATATTTTTTAATTAAGTAAAAACAGACCAACTAAACACATTAATAGAAAGGTAAGCAGTGAAGTAAAATAACAAGTAATAACAATCAAAAAAGAAAAAAAAAATTGCATTTTTGAACATGCATGTACTGTGTTTTACCACTAACAATTTAACATGATAAAACAATACCCTAACCAAAATTCTTAAAGGACGATTACATTTCTGTTGTTATGAATGCCAACATTGTTTTAGTGTTTTTACTACAAGCAATAATCCACCCGATGGCTGATGAAAGAGGACATACGACAACTTGATTGATGCTTTTCAGTTTCAAGCTCAGCTTGTAACATTTTACAAACATATTTCCAATTCACATAAATTTACAGAGAGTTTGTCATACCAATTGAGTAACAAGTGTTAATATGACTAGAATCAATGGAAGAATATAGGCAATCAAATAGCATGGTAAAACGGTAAAGCTGCTTCATTCATTCATCATAGAAATTTGGCTATCATGTACAAACTAATCCAAGGAGGAGCCACATTTACCTTGTATTCTTTATTCTACCAAATACGTACAGTACTTGCAGATTTATTAATATGTTGGAGAATTGTATCTTGTTTGATGTTTTTGGTTTGTAGGTTAATCTTACTAATAAAAATCATTGTGTAGAGACCCAACTTTAATTTAGATCATAAGTCTTGCATATGAATTAAGTTTAATGTTGATGAAACTCATTAATTCAGTTGCTAGCTAACTTCTATTGTTGTTATACCTGCAGGATTCAAACACAATTATACCTGACTGTATTGGAAATATGTTTAAGAGTGGAGAAGGATTCTAATTAACTAATTGCTTCTCTTTAATTTGTTCGTTTAATTTGAACCTGTGAGTATCCAATTTTTGGTGTAATATATCTATTAGAATAGTCATTTTACAAGTTATCTTTTTATGTAAGCTTCATAGATGTAGTTTCAAAGTAAGTTAATGAGGTATAAAGACAATAATGTAGAATATAAAGGCAAAATTTATGAATATAAACATAGAAGAAATTCATGAGTCTACCCGTAAGTGTTGTTCTATTATCAATGTCAACACTCTTGGTCTGAACATCTTGGAAGCACTCTAAAAATTCATGATATCTTTTATCTTTGCACCCTTGGCAACGACTGTGGTGCAAATGCTAGCATCGGGCAACACATCCCTTTGAACCATCTCATGGAGAAGTAGTTCAACCACCTCCTCCATTTATTACTCTGGCCGAAACTACACATAAGGGTATTATAAGTAATTATGTCACGAGCATAACCATTTTCTTGGCTTACATGCTTGTCCCGTTCTACAAAATAAGATTCAAATATTTAAAAATAAAAACTTAATTCATAGATCTCTCTATAAATCTTTCCATTTTTTGTTGTTGTTATATTTCGTAAATAGTTTCATTGGTTTGCTATTCAAAATAACTTCTATGTTTATATAAATTTTGGTTGTTTGGTTATTAGGTTTTGTAAATTTTTCTACGATATAGTGGATACCAATGTAACCCTTGTGTCAACCAAACCAATAGAAGCATGGAAGTATCAATTTCTATAATTGCCAAGAGCTATAAGTGATAGGGGTGTTTAAATAACCCGTGTAAATGAGTTTAGAAAATTTTTTAGACCAACCCAAAAGTTTAAGCTGGTCGCTGAAGACAAATTTAATTAGAGTTGTCAATAAGAATAGCAAATAATGAGTTTTACCTTGGGAAAATAGCAAAAATAATTTTAAATTGTTAGAATAGCAAAACATAAAAATTAGAAAAATAAATAAATGAAACAATTCTTCAAATGCCTCTATCAAATATGAAAAGTACAATTATTCACCTAAACACCAAATACACTATAATTGAAATAACATATGTCAGATAAAAATTTCTCCAAAAACATAAATATTAGAAAAGTTGTCGCTAATGAAAAGTTCCACCTCATGTTTGCAAAATTTGAAATTTATTTCAAAGATAAAGATGAAGTTCATTTGAAATGGGTAATTACAAAATTGAGACACATTCAATCCAAAAGTTTGACTTTACACATGTGGAACAGTCATAGTCAAAAGCTTCAAGTTGAAAAGTGGAGTATTGTTAATATTATAATAAAAATGGAATTATGAAATTATACCATAGAATTCAAAACTTATATACATCCAAGTAAGATACGCATGGGTGAGTTCGTCAACTCAAATCGACGAGTTCGTTATACATTCGAGATTCATTTGAGCTCTTATCTCTTGTTTGCAAGAAAATATTTCTCTCTTATTGTGTTTGTATCTTGTCGGTTGTCTCTTTCTCAATCTCCTTCTTTTTTCTCTAATAAAACCTAAAAGAAGAAGATTCAAATAATTGAAAAATTGTAACTGAGGCATAATTAAATTCTAAAATTTAAATTCAAATTATTATTAAAACTATTATATTTTATTGTGATATCATTAGCTCATTAACCCAGGGCATGTAAAATGTTTGTAACTTTGAGTTAAGTTGTGAATTCAATGTATTTGGTGTCATTTTTTAAAAGAAAAATAATTTGCTTTACAATTACTTGAAGCCATAATAGATAATTTCGAAAATGAGAGTTTTATGGAATTTGTATTTCAATTACTTGAAGCCATAATAGATAATTTTGCTTATTTAACAATAGCAACACCAAGCAAGAACTGAAAAATATTACTATTCAAAGCCAAAAATAAGATTTTAAAATTCAATTTAAATTTGAAACAAATAAGTATGTTTCCATTTCTCTTAAAGATGAAAGTAATAAAATAAATACATAACATATGTTTTTTAAAAAAATCTTACATTACGACATTGTTTAACCAAAAATTTCATACATTAAGACAACAATGCCATGAATGACATCTAAGTTTTAAATAAAAATCATAACACAAAACTCTTGAATTTACAGCTCTGCTCATTGCGGTTGTAGTTTATCCATTAAGATATCCATCATTTTTTTTTGAAGTCCACTTTAAAATCGTAATCATCATCTTCCATAGCATCTGTAGACACTGATGATATACTATTGTTTGCCTTCTTTCTCCTTTTCTTCTCTGCTTTCCTCATTTTTGTATTTAAAATACCTTCTACTGAATACAGCTTTTCGTTTTGCCTGCTAGTTGCATCTTGTCCCTTTACTTTGCTCGTGTCGTCGTTGTCTTTCTCATCTTGCTCCATCGATTCGTCCTCGCTATTATCCATTGCATTTTCCAGGATTTTGCCATCTTGTATAGACGGCTCAACATTCTCATTCTAAATAACGAAAAATCATTCAGTTATGAGAAAACATGCAAATCCATTAAAAATGGTTTAGATGTGAGTGAGGGTAAAAGAAAAAGAAGCATACATTTGGCTCTTGCATGTTCTCATCAAAATTCAGTGGACAGCTAGGGGGAACTTCAACTGGATTGAAATCATTAACGGACTTGAGGCTTCCAATGAATGAAGATTCACCACCATAAACTTCGTCAATGTTGAAATCTTTCCCAAGCTCGGTGACAATCCTTGCCTCTGAAGGCTCTACCTGACTTCTAATGGGTGGCATTGTGTAGTATGGAATTTTACCTTCGTTCCAATCATGTAGAACAATTCTAGCAGCAGCTCCAATATCCACAATTCCCCCTTTCTTAAGTTTTCCCCGAATAACAGCTACCTTTTGCAGAAAATCGTCGACCGTATCAAAGCTTGAAAGCTTATAGAGAGTTACTAAGGTTTTGGAAGGACAGAGCTTCAAGATCTCCTTAACTATGATATCCAAAAGTAGTAAATAAGCTTTTGAATACAGAACTCAAGGATTACAAAAAGAAGGAAAACACTGAAAAATCAATTTACCAGGAGCAACAGGATCTTCCAATTTTTCAATTCTTTTGCAATTTCGCAAAGCTATAGATGGCTCGTTTTCTTTAGATCTTAGCATCACAACACCAGGGCAATCCAACAACTTGACATTCTTGTCTAAATGGACCTCTTGCATCGATCTCGTTAATCCTGGTGTAGCACCAACATTGACAACGTGGGATCGCTTCAAACTGTTAATAAGACTGCTTTTGCCAACATTAGGCAGGCCAATAACACCCACGGTTATTGATTTTTTAATCTGTCAGATTCAAAATATACAACAGACCACATCAATTAACCAAAAACAATTTGGATAAGAAGTCAATTAACCAAAATTGGAAAGGAAATTCCAGATATTGATCAGAAGCAACTTTTAAAGAGGAAAAAAAATGCAGGCTAGAGAACTATTAGATGGGGCAGACGGATATCAGAACCTTTCAAGTTTCAAATGCACAAATAGAAAACACCAAATAAAACAAAACAGAATGATCAACTTCTTAAGGTTGAAAGTATAGAAGTTTTCTATAGAACTCCCACTAATCATTGAAGTACCTCATAACTTCTTGAGTAATTCTTCAACAGTTTAATTAGAGTTTCAGCTCCAAGGCAGTCGCTACTCTGCAATAAATTGCTTGTTTTCGTTTTAGACGCCTTTGAAGATTTCCAACCTAAGTTGGACCTTTGTTCTTGCGTGCTACACTTGAAGGCAACAGCAGGCAATTCTTCTCTCAGATAATTAAGCCACTTCTCAACGGCCTCTCGAGGGACAAGATCTGTTGTGAAAAAACATAAATACATGAACAAATTTGAAATTTCTACATGAAGATCACAGCTTGTTGTAACTCACATAGCACATGATACGACTAATCCATCCACAATTTTAAGAGGAATCTAATTAGAAGTACCTGGTCACTAAGTTGATATGATTAAGATACTAGTGCCTATTTAACTTTCTTAACTTATGTTTTACATCCTTTAAATGGATTTCAACACAGCATAATACCCAGTCAAGTCACACATAAAGCAAATATGGATTGTGGGTGGGTGTGTAGGAGCAAATAATGAAACTTCAAAGAAAGAAAACATTGAAAGCATTTTTAATAAAGGGTATAAGATACGTGTGTTGTATAGCTTCTGTTTTCCAAGCTCATGACCTTCTTCATTAGTTAGTAGAATATGGATACAGAGGAGAAATGTTTTACCAATTTTATTCAGAAGTAGAACAAGATGTTTATTAGGACCCGCTTTCATCACCATCTTCTCCATATCCATACAACGGGTGCCAAGGGGATCCCGTGCATCCAGAACTTCTAAAATAACATCTGATGCCTCAATGACTTTGGCCAATTCCTTGAAGAAAACCCTGTCAGAGTTATCTGCACATTCATAGTTAAAGACTCAATGCAAAGAAATGAACATGAATATCAAATTTTGCTTGCTCCATTGTTTATCCAAAACTCTTCATAGAAAACAACCCACGTACCATGATTCCGGGCAGGCCCTGCAGAGCTATTTCCACCCTTGATCTCTCCTGAACTTTGATCTACAGAATCCATATTATCAGCATCTAGCAACCCCAACTTCCTCTTTTGAGCCTGGACAAGATTAAACAGTCAGATACCAGAAAACTGCTATACAGCAACATAATATATGTACCAAAATACATACACAATTCACAGGCTAATAAATATATTTTACATACATTAAAAATCTAAAATTGTTCGTGATAAAAAGTATTAAATTATAATACCCTCTCCTTCCGAGCTGCTTTCTTCTGTTCCATCTCATCAAGAGCACGGGCCCGACGAGCTTCAAGAGCCTTGAGCTCCTGTTCCTTGAAGGGCCAATCATTGGGAATACCCGGGTCCTTCTCAACTTTGCTCTTCCCCTTGAAGCTTAGCTTCTTGGCTTCTTTTGCCTTCTTCTTGTGATGCTCCTTCACCTTTCTAATGATCTTGTACTTCTTCTTTAAACTAACCCTCTTGCTTTTACTCTCTACAAGAAACAAAACATTTTAGAGAAGAAAACTAAGTGTGCCCCAGATGCAGCAGAAAACAAAAGTATTGTGTTTACTTCCAAAATTATAAATAGAACCCACTTACTTTTGCTCCTCTTCACCATCTTTAAGTTTCAAAAGACCAGGGGTTTGTGCAGATTTTCTTTTATTTGACCTTCACTGTCAATACAAGTGAACGACTCAAAAAAATAGTCTTCCAAAAAATAAAATAAATGAGGCAGTACCACAAGCAAAAGACAGAAAAATTCAAGCAAACTCAACACCACTCAAACAAATTCACACTCTAAGATAGCTTTCAATTTTGCTTGTCTTTCTGCTGATTGTGCTTTTAACTGATTATAATTATCTCGATATTTTCAAACACAATATTTCAAATTTGTAATAGCTAAACAAAATAAATGTGTGTTTTCTTTTATCCTTTGTTCACCTTAAATTTCTGATTATGATAAGAGTAATATGTTTTTCTTCATATTTATATATGAATTCAATCTTTCTTTTTACTAATCTGTGATGCATACGTTCTTATCTTCATGTTTAATTTAGACTGGTTGAGGAGGAAATTATAAAAGATATATATATTCTTGATTTCTATGGGTGGAGAAAATCAAGTAATAAGCCAACATAAACCAACTAACAAGAAAAACCCAAAAATCAAAACCTGAGGAAGTTAAAAATGAGTGGCGGCGCGATCTCACCAACGGCACCGGCCAGGGGCTGAACTACTTCGTTTTTTGAAAGAAAAAAAACAGAGATAAGGAACCAATGTATCTCCGTTTGCTGGGAGAGGCAGGGAACAGAAGCGACTTCTTCGGAAGACTGAGGTCGCGGCAGCTCAGAGTGCAGTGTCCGGAGAAACCCGGTAAGACGGCGGCGGGGCGGGGTTGAGTGGCTGGGAGGGATGGGACGGCTGTAAGTAAAATAGGGTTTAAGAGAAATAAAGAAAAGTTTATGGAAACGGAAAAAAGAAAAAGAATAAATGACCGATGAAAATATATGGAAAGGAAAATGGAAAATAGAAAATAGGTTGGAAAAAAAAAGTTATTACTAATCGTGAAAAATAAATTATTATAGTTTGTATTTGAAAAATAGGACTATTACATACTCCAAATTATAATTAAAATAAATATTTGTTGTCTTAAATTATATCTAATTTTTTGTATTATTATATTTAGTTGTACATATATTTAGGTATGTAATTTAAATTATATTTTTTTTATAAATTTATACAAACTAGTTTATTATAGTATACGTCTATTATAAAATTTTATAATTATGTTAAATATGTAAATTGTATAATAAATTTAATGTTTTCTGTACAAATCATATTTAGATTTTATTCGTTTTGAAAATAAAGTTTAATAGTTTTTTTTTTCTGTGGTCGGACTCATTTGAAGAAAAAAAGTCATGTTTTTTTTAATCTGATAATGTGCTGAACTCAAATTAAAATAAACTAATATTTTAACCATTTTAATTTTCAATTAAAAATTATAATTTTTCTAATGACTTATATTTGAGGAATAAAAAAGTCATAAAGTTTTGAGTTTTTATTTTTATTTGGTCACTAAATTTGTGTGAGTAATTTTTAAGTTAAAAAAATAGTAATGTGTGTATATATCAATACAAAAAATGATGTGTGTACTGAATATGTGAAAAGATAATTATAATGGTTAAAATATAATTATTAAGAAAAAGTATTTATAGTTTGAAAAAAGATTGAAAAATTATTACTAACTAGACTAAACCTATTCTTTTTATTTTCCCTTCCAAAGACTGAAAAGAACTGTTTGGTGCGCATATTCAAAATCAAATGATTGAGAATTAAATTAAGATGGAATGGAGTTATGTCAGAGAAATATAGATGCCCGTTGGTTATGAATTTACAAGCTTAGCTAATATGTTTAGTTTTTTTAATGGTATATTATAACTTTATCATTTATAAAAAATTTAATTGATTTCATTTTTTTCCTTTTTTATATATAAAAATAAAGAAATTATATATTTATTCACTCAAAACAATAAAAAATTTCACTAACTACTTTCACTAAAAAAAAATCTTATTTAATATATAAAAATATAAACAAATTTTTACCAGTAATATTTGTTAGTCAAATCAATTCAAATTATTTAAATATTTAATTTATTTGATTTGTCATCCAAAAATTATGAAAAACAGCAAATCCCTCAAATTCCAAAAATATTAAGATTTATAGCAAAACCATTGGCTACTATTTTTTTTCGATTATACCTAAAATTCATTTTTTTACTGATAGCGTATTGGTACAAAGAACCAGACAGAATATTTGTAAGTTCACGGATACAATATATTTACGATTAAGATTCAGTTTTAGAAAATCTTAATTAAATATAATATTTTTGGACTAGATAAGATTGCACCACCACCATCTCCTATTTATATGAGATTTTTTAATTCTTAGAATTTAAATAAATTAATTAACATTTTACTTCTATCATTCATACAACATGCGTTTTAAAACGATTTTAATTCAAATGTTAGGTAATACCCCTGAAATAATTCCCAATTAATCATATTTCATAATATTTATCATATAGTATAATACATATTTTTTCTAAATTGTCCCTTTGAATTCAAATTTAGTTCATACTCTAAGATAGCAAAGATAAATTCAACATGTATATTTCAAACTATTTATAAAAAAAAATTAAAATTATTAATTTGATATATAAATGTTTGCATACACTGTATTTGATTTTTACACATTGTATTTGAAATGGTCAGAAACGTGAACATTAAATAATTTATATTTCTCTGAACATCATTTGTATTTCTCCAATTTCTTTTTCAAACGGGTGATAGGAAGTCTAGAGTATATAATCCAGTTTATACTATGAAAATAATCATCAAGAATTCAAGTGGAGATGTGCTACAAGTTAACTTTTAAACGTACACAATGAGTTTCTTTCCCTTACGTCCTGTCTTACTATGCCTTAGCTAATTTTCATACCCGTTGACCTTAAACTATCAAGAAACTCCATTTACCATTAGGCCTCTATTGCCTAGAGTAAAAGGGGAGACATCATTTGGCCTGAAATGTGACAAAAGAATAAGAATTAGAACTTCTTGTGTGCTTCCATGTAAGTTATGCGTTTTTGTTGGGAGGTGGGGTGGATGTGGATAGCCATTATTAATCAGAATTCAGAAGTCATTGCAATATCATTTATTTGGAGTTTCTTAAATCATCTTCAATGCATCATCACATTTTATAGCTTCTATTCCACTACTTTGGAGAAAGCAGTAACTGGCTTATGAGCAGAAAGATTTACAAATGTTCAATCAACCATGGTCTATCCCTTAGAGAAGGGGGTGTGCAAGAATAAAAAGTTGCATCAAATGTGGAACCTCAAAATCTTAACATTAGAACTGAAGGCCAAAATTTGCAAATTGGGTGGGCAATCAAAAAAAATATTCAATATCAATCTCAATGCTCTTGGACCGGAAATCTTAGAAGCAAGTCTACACATTCTTGATATTTTTCATCGTTGCAGAGCATGTCAACGACTATGGTGCAACTGGCAGCGTTCAGTGACGCATCCTTTTGAACATCTTATGGAGAAGGTTAACCACCTCCTCTAATTTATTACTTTCACAGAAACCACGAAGAAGGGTATTATAAGTAATTATGTCAGGAGTACAACCATTTTCTTCCATCTTTTCCATCTTTTCAAACAAAATATTTGCCTTATCCACTTGTTCCACTCTACAAAACCCATGGATCATAATGTTACATGTCACAACATTTGGTTGAAGCCCTTCCTGGGATAGTTGTTTGAAAAACTCCCAAGCAATTTCAACTTTGCCTGCTTTACATAGGCCATCAATTAAACGACTATAGCTTTCAAAGTCCAATTTGAAGTTGTATGATTTTAACTCATTAAAAAGTTCCATCGCTTCAAATAAAACACCATTCTTACACAAACCATCTAAGAAAATAACATATATACAAGAATCTACAGAAATACCAGAAGCTTTCATGACACCAAATAGCTTATTTGCATCACCAACCTTGCCGGTTTGCAAAAGTCCTGTTAACAAGGTACTATATGTTTTCACATTTGGTCTCTTTCCCACTTGAGGCATTTCATTGTAAAGGTTCATTGCTTCTTCCACCTTCCAAATTTTACAATACCCGTTAATTAGTATAGTGTAGCTGATCTCATTATGTTCGCATCCTTTGCTTGGCATACTAAGAAACAGTTTTCTGGCACTACTCAAATCACCAATCTTACAAAACCCATCAATCAGTGAATTATAAGTAACCAAATCAAGAATGATACCTCTTTGAATCGTGACCTCAAGCAACTTCTTAGCCTCAATAACCTTTCCTTCCTTGCAAAGAATATCAATCAGCACATTAAATTGGACAAGATTTGGTTGAACACCTTGATCCACCATCTCATTGAACAAACGTTTAGACTCCTCCAACTTTCCAGCACAACAAAATCCATGAACCAAGGAGCTATATGAAATGACATTGGGAATCATTCCTTGAGCTTTCATTTCCTCAAAAATTTCCTTTGCCTCATCTTCATGTCCAACCTTACAAAGCCCATCTATGATGATATTATATGAAATAAATCAGGCTTACAATTAATTCCATATTGACTAGTGTCATTGACCATTTATTAATGCAACTTGGGCGTACAACCTTAACTTTTGCATTCTCAGAAATAACCATGTGGCTACACTAATCCTATGCACCCTACACAATCCCTTAATCAAGGTGTTATATGTGACTATATCAGGAATATAGCCTCTCCTTAAAATCCCCGTCATGGCCGCAAGACCTTCGCTAACCCGATTCAAATTACAAAGGCAATTCGCCAATATATTCAGTGTGAAGAGATCAGGGGAAAGTCCAGCAAGGTGCATTTTATTATAGAGAGAAAATAGTTGAGAGTAATGGTTAATCTTTGCAAGCCCACCAAGTAAGCGATTGAAAGAAGAAATGGAGGGGATAGGATATGAACGCATCATTAGGTCAAAGAAATGAAATGCTTGAATCACATCAATGTTACCTGTCTTGCAATTGCGTAGGAACGATGAAAGACGGTGTTGAAACGAAATCCCTCTGTCATTGAAAGCAAGTAATATAGGATTAGGATGGTTTGTAGAGGAAGTTTGGGGAACTGAAGATGGAATTGGCGAAGAGTGAAAACACACACATAGCACAAAACATTAAAAGAAAAAAAAGAAGAATAGCCAATGAAGAGGAGTTACCTCATTGATAAAAATAATGCTACAAAGAAAATATGAAAAAAATAAATAATTTGACTATAATACTACAACAAAATTCGAGTAAAAAAAAAAGGAAGAGAAAGTTGAAAGAGACAAAAAAAGAAAGGGAGGAATGTTATCTAATAATAATGGTTTAATTTCGCTATTTTAGAGAGAAAAAAAAGAGATATTATTAGTGATTATTTGTAATGTGAGATTATTTTTTTAGTGTATAGAGATTTTGTTTTTCAAATCTATACTGTGCAAAATAAGGAGGAAAAGCCCAACAAAAGATATTTGAATTTATTTGTACAACAACTCGGCATCTTGGAATAAAACAAGTGAAACTAACTCTTAACCCAAAATTTTATATTTTCCTTCCTAATCTTTCATTTATAAATAGGTCTCCACCGTAACCAACATAGAGACTAATCTTTGGTGACTGAAAGAGCTGAAATAAAGAATTGACACTTCACTTTATATTTTCAAGGAGGAGCCACTTTATCCTTATAAGATTCTACCAAATTTGTATAGTTACAGATTTTTTAATATGTTGGAGAATTGTGTTTTGTTTGATGTTATTGGTTTGTAGGTTAATCTTACTAATAGAATCATTGTGTACAGACCCAATTTTAATTTAGATAATAAGTCTTGTATATGAATTAAGTTTAATGTTGATGAAACTCATTAATTCAGTTGCTAGTTAACTTCTATTGTTGTTATACCTGCAGGATTCAAACACAACTACAACTTACTGTATTGGACATATGTTTAAACATGGAGAAGAATTCTAATTAACTAATTGCTTCTCTTTAATTTGTTGGTTTAATTTGAACTTGTGAGTATCCAAAATTTGGTGTGATATATCTATTAGAACAGTCATTTTTACAGGTTTTGGTTATGCAAGTTTCATAGATCTAAATCAAAGCAAGTTAATGAGGTATAAAGACAAAATTAATGAATATAAACATAGAAGAAATTCATGAGTCTACCAGTGAGTGTTATTCTATTATAAACGTCGACGCTCTTGGACTAGAAATCTTGGAAGCAAGTCTAGACATTCTTGATATTTTTCATCTTTGCGGAGCATGTCAATGACTATGTTGCAACTGATAGCATCTGGTGACATATCCCTTTGAATCATCTTATGGAGAAGTTTAACCACCTCGTCTGATTTATTACTCTGGCAAAAACCACACAAAAGGGTATTATAAGTTATTATGTCAGGAGTACAACCATTTTCTTCCATCTTTTCAAACAAAATATTTGCCTTATCTACTTGTCCCACTTTACAAAACCCATGGATCATAATGTTATAAGTGACAACATCTGATTGAAGCCCTTCTTGGTATAGTTTTTCAAAAAGCTCCCAAGCAGTTTCAAGTTTTCCTGCCTTACATAGGCCATCAATTAGACAATTATAGCTTTCAATGTCCAATTTGATGTTGTATGATTTTAGCTGATTAAAATGTTCCATCGCTTCATATAAACAGCCATTCTTACACAGCCCATCTAAGAAAATACGGTATATACATGAATCTGCCGAAATACCATAAGTTTTCAAGACACGAAATAGCTTCTTTGCATCACCAACCTTGCCTGTTTGAAAAAGTCCTGTTAACAAGGTACCATATGTTGTCGCATTTGGTCTCTTTCCCACTTGAAGCATTTCATTGTAAAGGTTCATTGCTTCTTCTACCTTCGAAGTTTTACAATACCCGTTAATTAGTATATTGTAGCTGATCTCATCATGTTTACATCCTTTGCTTGGCATACTAAGAAAAAGTTCTCTGGCACTATCCAAATGACCAACCTTACAAAACGCATGAATCACTGAATTATAAGTAACCAAATCAGGAACGATACCCCTTTGAATCATGACCTCAAGCAACTTCTTAGCCTCACTAACCTTTCCTTCCTTGGAAAGCGTATGAATCAACACATTAAATGTGACCTTATCTGGTTGAACACCTTCATCCCACATCTCATCGAACAAACGTTTAGACTCCTCCCACTTTCCAGCACAACATAATCCATGAATCAAGGAGCTATATGAAATGACATTGGGAATCATTCCTTGAGCTTTCATTTTCTCAAAAAGTTCCTTTGCCTCGTCATCACGTCCAACCTTACAAAGCCCATCTATGATGATACTATAGGTAATAACATCAGGCTTACAATTAATTCCATAATGACTAGCGTAGTTGAGCATTTCTTGATACAACTTCAGTGCCATGTTAATATTCCCGGTTCGACATAGCCCCTTGATCAAAGTCCCATAAGTAACCACATTGGGCGTACAACCTAACTTTTGCATTCTCAGAAAGAACCGTGTGGCTTCACTAATCCTATGCTCCATACACAATCCCTTAATCAAGGTGTTATATGTGACTACATTAGGAATATAACCTCTCCTTAAAATCCCCGCCATGGCGGCAAGAGCTTCACTAACCCGATTGACATTACAAAGGCAATTCGCCAATATACTGAGTGTGAAGAGATCAGGGGAAAGTCCAGCAAGGCGCATTTTATTATAGAGAGAAAATAGTTGGGAGTAATGGTTAATCTTAGCAAGGCCACCAAGTAAGCAATTGAAAGAAGAAATGGGGGGGATAGGATATGAACGCAACATTAGGTCAAAGAAATGAAATGCTTGAGTTGCAGTAATGTTACCTGTCTTGCAATTGCGGAGGAACAATGAAAGAGGGTGATGAAACGAAATCCCTTTGCGATTGAAAGCAGCAGGTAATACAGTATTAGGATGATTAGTAGAGGAAGTTTGGGGAATTGAAGATGGAATAGTGGAAGAGAGAGTACATAGAGGGGAGAGGTTGGGTTTGAAAGAAGCGGAAGGGAGGAGGGTCTTGGAATGCATTTTTGAGACGAGACCTTCTTACTCCTTGGGGTTTTCCCACAATCTCCTTATTTATATTTCCAACTTGTGAATTATATAAGAGGTTGTTTCTTTTTTCTTTTTTTAAATTTGGAATTAATTTTACATTTTCATTATAATTTTTTATATATATTTTTTATATTGTGCATTAATTGCAACATTTAATTTGTAATGAATAATTCGAATTTCTTATTCTTTTGTAAAAATTATGGTAACTAATACATAATATATCCCATAAAATTAGATAGATCAATTGTGTGTTTTTTTTTTTAATTTACTTTTATTTTTCATTTATTTCTTATATTTTTTATCTTCTCTGTTTTTTTGTTTAATATTCTTCTCTCTTTGTCACTGTATTCGACTATTTTTCTATTTCAACAGAGACATATGAGTATGTTATTTTTATATTTTATTGAGCTTTTTGTATACATTATTTACTAACGTATTTTTTCAATATCATTGTATATTTTTTTCAATGCACACCTACTTTACCTTTAACGATGAACATGCACGTTGATTTCACCTTCAACTCTTAGCATGAATACAAAGTAGCAAGTTTATAGTTCGAGTTTTGACACAAAACTACTATTGTTAGTTCACACTATGACTTCACCACATCAAACTCTACCTCACTCCACTACATGTTATAAACAAAATAATGTAATTGATATATACTTGTATTTTCAAGAAATAAACCACAATATATTTCTTAGTGCACAGACATATGGAAATCTTATATATCAAATAATATGAGATGTATATTTTCTTTCCAGCATATTAAAAAATAAATGCTTATTATCCAACATTAAATATAAACCAAATCTCTTACAATTAAAAAATAAATATCACAACCCACCCTAAAACACTCCATGCGATCTAAGGGAGGCGTGATGCCTAGATACTCACCACGTATCTCTTTGCGATCCAAGGAAGGCGTGTTTGTCTATGGCGAATACCCTCAATTTATCATATCTTTACGTCTTGTATTTAGTTTAACTACTTTCTTTCCATTTTAAGTCATAAAGCTTGAGTGTGACGTTTCAACATTTTTACATGTAAGCCTACCAGAGCTAAAAATGTTTAAAATATACTATAGAGGAGACATAGTAGTTGAATCCCCGCTCAAGCATTATCGCACTCTTTGCAAGCAAACATTTTCTCTTGCAACTGACAGTTTTCAATGCATATTAACGTCGATTTCAATATATTTCTTTCTTTCTTGCGTTTTATAAACGACTTTCTCAAGAACACGAAGGAAGGTTACATCATACGTCGACTTTGTCAATGACTCTCAAATTTTAATCGGCTGACTTATTCATCGAGTTAGAACAAGTGCGGCACGATCGTCCGTCCCAATGTTGAAAGGCTACGATTGTGACATCGAACGCCTAGTAAGCGAAAAACTGCAATAACCACCATTGACACAACTTGAATTTTGGCCTCGTCACCTATTCAACTTAACTTTGATAAACATAATGCAACGGAAAATAACGAACAACTTCTCTTTAATAACTTAAGAAGTTGCAAACTTATTACAGTACATGCTCTCTTTAGAACAAGATTAAAACATAAATTTAAAAATACTCTAACAACTCATTTTAACCGATTGGCCTAGCAACAGGAAGCTTTGACACTCATTGATGCACAATATGTACTTGAAAAGTGGAAAAACATTTGAAAGTGTTAAGTTGAAAGGCTTAGTGAGTGATAGTTTTATAAAACATGCTTTTGAAATAATTAATCTTTAAATTTGAACTCTTAACATAAATAATTTAACAAATAAAACACATAACACACAATTTCTAAAATCTTTCACTTGGTAAACTATTTTTCTCTTTAAACAACTATTTCTATCTTTAAATATTTATTTTGCTTTCTAAAACAAATCTTTGCTTATCATCTCCGTTAATTATATACCCTGAAAACTTTGTCACGATAGTAACTAGCTCGGCTTACTGAGATTGATAACATAATTGGTTAGATAGCAAAACTCCATTTATACTATTTTGCCTGAACTCAGTCAAGACAGCAGAGTTCTGTTCACACTATCCTGCCTGAGTTCGGTAGTTTTTCTTGCTTAAAATATTTCTCATCAAACTCATGATTTTGCAAATATCTTTCTAAATCAGTAAACAATTCTATTTCAGAAACTTTAAGCATATTCATAAATCATTAGTAAAGCTCAAATCATACTTGAACATGGCTAAAATCATTCTCAAGCTTAAACAACATAAACACTTTGAAAAGTTAGCATAAACATGTTTGCTTGTAAATCTCATTAGTAAATTCATTAACAAATACGTGCTTGTTAAAACATTTCTAAACTCATGCTTTGGAAACACTTTATAAATCACGACACTTAAACATTGGCACATCAAATCATGCTTTAAACACTTGATAGTAAATCAGGGTTAGAGATTAACTTTAAACTTGTTTTGTCCCTCACAACTGGTAGCTTAGACCATCGGCTTGTAAACTTGTCCAAGATCACCCAACTGAAGCTTGGCGTCAAACTACACTCTTGCATTGGCTTTAACTCTTGCATGCAACTCAACTTCTCTCTACTTTGCCCTTGAAGTGAAAATGGTGAGAAATGAGAGTAACAAATGCTCCTTACATCCGAAAAAAGCTAACCTCGTGCGATTGAGAATTTCAAAAATTTGTCTGTCGCACGTTCATTAAGTGATCTTGGTCGTGATCGGCTCGAGATCCTCTAAGATATGCACTTTTCTCTACTGGACATGCCTAAGAACCCTAATATTTCCTTTTATGTTTCTAGTTCCACCGAACACGACCCCTAGATTGCCTAAGATCCTAACTTCTTAAGCTTTTTATCCTTCATCTCGATCGAACAAGCACTGAGATGGCTTGAGACCCATCTTTCAAACCCTTATGTTTTTCATCTTGGTCTGCCATAATCCCTAGATTTGCTCTCTATTTTCCATCTCGCCCAAGATTTCTCAAAGTTGGCACGAGATTCACACTTCTGTCTCAAATCTCGATCGAGGTCTTACAAGACTGCTCTGGAATTTTCTTTCTAAGGCACTTACTTTGACTACCATGACACTTAAACAATGTCAATTGACGAACAACCATCTTTTCCTCACTTTTCTTCCATCACCCCCATCACAACTTCAACCTCAACTTCTTCATCCTTTCTTTGTTTTCCTTCTTCCCATCTACCATGACATACTTAAAATGACACTACTTGAGTTTTAATTTTCCATCTTAACTTCACTTAAAATCTAACTGTCCAATCTCTTTAAAAGACTCAAGCTTCTTTAGGGTTCGGGGTTTATAATAAATATGCATTATCTCACATTAAATCCATTTCAATTTAAATGAATAATAACACAATCGAAGTCAAATTTGAAATCATGTTAAATGCGCATCTATGGTCAAAACATATATCCAAAATGCATTCCACTTATACTTGGTCATTTTCACTCCCTTACCATACAACGCGAAATACTTGACCTAGCTTCCTTCACACGAGCTTTTTTATTAGCCTTAACTCATCGATCACATGCTTTCCGACTAATTTAATTAGCATTAGAGGCACAATTTTGAGGGCATTTATGAGTTAAGACAAATCTTAAGGCATCAACTACTAGTATTGTGTTAAAATTTGATTCTCACTCTGCATAATTATCGTCGTTAAGTTTCTCATAAGCTAAAAGTTGAACAATTGAATCATTCATGCTAAAATGACAAACATATTCTATTAGTGAACAACTATAAACTTTAGGAATAATCCAATTTTAGCGATTATTAATAACGTACTCATCATCATTATTGCAACGATCTTTCAAAAGTTTAGAATAACCTCAACAGAAGTATTCGATTACTCCTCATTTGAAGCAAGACAATATTGACTAGATGAATAACTCTTTCCTATAACATTTAGTAATCACTACTTTAGTCGATAATGTACTATTAATTCTTGTAAGTGTAATTCACCATTTTTGGATTCAAGAGAAAAGAATCAATAGTGATGTTCCAAATTCTATAATTCAACATCACTCGAGAGCAAGCAGACTCACTGTAGGAATCTCACGAGTTCGACTAAAGCTATTTTTTGTTTAACCTAAATAATCCAAATCAACAACCAACTACAGCCTCATATATCTGGGAAGGGGCGTATCTCGAAACGTGTCTCACCGAAAGAGCTGGATAGACTCCACAATTCTTTCAGCTTCCTTGGTTTTGTTCCGAGGTGAAATCAAATCCTCCTGTTTCTCTATCATTCACCCAATTTAGAGTTGTCTAGTCATTTTTAATTCCATGTTGTTTATCACCAATTTCATGGAATGTTCACTTAACCTGCGAATCTGTAATTGCTTACAAATCCTATTTCGGGTTTGATGGCCTGAATAAGTTATTGGGGTTTTCGTTTGTACTGCTTATATCCTATTTCTTTTGTTTGAATATTGGAAATTACTGAAATTTTCCGGGATTGTCTGATAAAACATTAGATAAACCTTGAGTTTAAGGTAAATTATTGCAAAACATGTACTCAGATTCAAGAAAAGGGATTTCTAATTTTATATACTTGTTGAACTTAATAGTTGTACAGGACGTGCTTCTCAAAACCCATAGCAGATTTTACCCAGATTTGATTGTTGCATTATGCATTTTTTAGTGTGGAAGAGTTGGTTGAAATGTGCTTGTATTTTGTTGGCTAAATTCTCCGAGTGAAGTTGGGAAAATCCTTATGAAACAAAGGCTTCATTTATCAAAACTTTGATACTTTTCTGAGATTAAAAATTAAGTTTTGCATTTTTGGAAATTTGTCTCTTGCAGATATAAAAATGGCTATTACCTAGAGACACAACCAATAGAACGTGCTTCTAATCCATTTATTTTCATTATAAAATTTATTCTTTAACCGCAGCCAGCAAAAACAGTTTCATTGATCCCTCTGCTTCTTTATCAATATCGTGTATGAAGCTCTTTCATTCTTTCTCTAATGTTTCAAAACTAGAGGAAGGTATTGGTTTAGTTTTAATTTTCTCATTTTTTTTCTCTTATCCTAGTTTAATTTTGTTGGATTGGAGTCCCTTATTGTATGCCCCTGTACATCATTTCATTTCTCTCAATAAAAGTTCGGTTTCGAAGGAGAGGAAAAACTATCTTGGGTTCATATGGATTTCTTGATGTTTCAGCTAGGTGGCTTTCTAAGTAAAGACTAATTCAATAAGAAAGGGAAGTCATGTCTGGCTTGATTGAAGGACTCCCTGATGCAATTTCTCTTAGATGCCTTGCTTATATCCCATATTATCTCCACCCCAAATTGGAACTCGTTTCTCGCTCGTGGAAAGCTGCTATTCGTAGCGTTGAACTGTTTAGAGCTCGACAGGAAGTTGGTTTTTCGGAGGATTTTCTATGTGTATGCTCTTACCATCCAAATAATACATGGCAACTTTATGACCCTCTTCCGAACCGTTGGATGACCCTCCCTGAACTTCCCTCAAAAAGAATGCATCTTGGGAATTTTTGCGCTGTCTCCACTTCTCAAAAGCTATTTGTTCTTGGTGGTCGCAGCGATGCTGTTGATCCAGTGACCGGTGACCGTGACGACAACTTTTCAACCAATGAGGTCTGGTCCTTTGACCCCATAACTCGAACGTGGTCTATGCGAGCACCAATGCTCGTGCCACGTGCCATGTTTGCCTGCTGTGTTGTGGATGGAAAAATTATAGTTGCCGGTGGCTTCACCAGCAAATCAAAATCAACTTCTAAAGCAGAAATGTATGACTCTGAGAAGGATGTTTGGACTCCATTACCTGATCTACTTCAAACCCATGATTCAACCTGCATTGGATTGGTGGTTAGAGGAAAAATGCACATTGTGTACAATAAAGTGTCCACAGTGCAAGTTCTTGACAGTTCGGAAATGAAATGGAGAGTCGAGGATTACGGTTGGGTTCTTGGTCTGAAGGCTGTTGTTGGAGATTCACTCTATGTCATGAACCCACTAGAAGGAGTTGTCTTCAAGCAGTATGGACGAACCTGGAAAGTTATTGCTTTGGCAACTCAGTTTGCCCAACGGATCGGGATGGCGGTGGTTGGTTTTAGAGGCGACTTGTACGCAATTGGAGGTGGAATTCACCCAAACCGTACGGGTGGAGACCTTACAAAACTATCTGATGTGCATGTTCTTAACCTGAGGGATGAGGAACCAACTTGGCGTTGTGCTGCTCAAATGAGTCGATGCCAAGGAACTGTTCTTGGGTGCACAGAGTTGAGAATATAGGATTTGCTTGTTGCCTTCTTTCCTGTCCCTCCCACAATCAAAGAAAATAATTCAAATTTTTACATTGTAAATTTATAATTAGGTTAATTTACATTTTGTGGTGCATCTAAAGTATCTAGTTGGTCGATAAATTTAAATTTGGTATCTAATTCATCTTGAACTTTGAGATGTGTGTTTGAGATGATATTGAACTTTAAAAGCTTTTTTCACTTCTTGAAAATTGAAGTTTGTCTTTGAAAATGTGTCTAATATGGTAATGTTTTTTTAGTGTTTGAGCTTGTAAAAAAGTTGGTCATCAATCGTTGATAACAAATTATCAAATTATCGTTGGAAATGGTGGTTAGTGGTAAACTTCGGATCTCTTGTCCACAAAAACATACAGATGTCAGTGTCTGACATATATAGTGTCTGACATATATATTTACACCATGATTTTTTACTTAAATCTAAAAATAGTATCTTATTTTGTTAGTTTTTTTTTTTAAATATTTTCATTCAATAATTAAATTAACTTAACTTTTTAATAAATCGTTGTTAAAATTTAAATATTATTAATTAATTTTTAAACAAATAGAAAAAAATTCCTTCTAGGGACATGATCTCCAACTCTGACTCTCCAAAATAGGAAATGGAGCAAGGATTTGGAGTGTCACCCGCTCCACCCCAACCCCGTTGCCAACTCTTTGATTAACTCAACGATTACCGTTGCCAACCTTTAATCACCATTTGTTAGTTATCAAAATCAATAATTGGCCAACTTTTTAATAAAAAGAAATTTTAAAAACAAATGTAAAAATAAAAGAATAAAAAATATACTTATTCTAATTAATTGGTTAAATATTTTTAAATATAAAATATAATTAAGTAATTTTAAAATTACTTTTGTAACATTCAAAATCATTTTTAAAAGTTTGTAACCAAACAAAAGTTAATTTTACAAAATTGAGTGTACGTAGTTTTTTTCTTCTAAAATCAGTACTCCAATCTCAAACACACCCTACACTTGTCATTGGTACGGCATTTATAACTTTTAAATGTGCTAACTTTTCAATAAATGATCTAAAAATTATAATTAGTTAACTTTTTTTGTAGTTTTTATTACTCTTAAAATTTATTTTAGATTTCTATCACAATTATTTTTAACTTAGTTAACAAATAAGGTAGAAGTTAGTATTTAGTAGAAAAACAGCGTTAAAAGTGTAAGTTAGATTAAAACAAAACTCAAATCTTGAAAGTACAATTATAACACTTTTATAATTTAGAGACTAATGCTATACTTAGAATCATTCTTAAGAGACTTTAACTCCTAATATATTTCAAATGAATTTGATTGTTTGTTACTACATGGAAGATAAATATTTTAAAATCTTAAGGGGTTGTTTGCCCCCTAGATTAGAGAGAAGTGAACCCACTCCATGTTTAGCCGATTAGAATTTTCCTAATCCTATCGATAATATTTGTTTTCATCCCCTTTCTCCTCTTCCTCACACCCCCTCTCTCACAAAGCTCATAATAGTTACCGAGTAAAACTAGAAGGCCAAGCTAAAGCAGGAATTCCAATAGTAGCTACTACAAAAAGGAAACGACGTTGATAAAAGTTGCACCCAAGATACAGACTATTATAATCTCCAAACTATTATAGTCCTCAAGCTATTATAAGTCATTCCTCACTCCAAAGCTATCTAAATGATTTCAAATCATGTTTCTACTCAAAAATAACTTTTATGGCTAAAATGTTTGCATGATTTCATATAATTAAAAAATAAATTACTTAAGTCATTTTCTAGTTTTCAATTAACACGTCATACATACAAATTTTACGTGGGCAAATTTTTAACTATCTTTCTTCTTTTTTAATTACCAACATTTTAAAATAATTTATTTCAAATAATTCTCCTTTCAAACAAAGTAGTTAATTTAAAACCATTTCTTCAACTTCCTTTGAATCTGAACAAAGGAAAATAATTTGAAATCAAAATGAAAATTTAATAATTAAGAATGTAATATTTTGAATCTTACAAAAATCGGAAGAAAAAAAAAAAGTTGAGTTGCAATGAGTAGATTGGTAAATGTGGATTTCGGCGTCATATTTAACGATCTTTCTTTTGGTAGTCTTTTGTTCTTTTGTTTTATTGTATATTTTTACAGGTAAGATTACAATTTTAATTTCTTAAATTGTAATTTGTATAATTTAATTACTTCCATCCTCAACTTTGATATTTGATTATGTTGTTACACATCAAAATTCAAACTTTTATTCAATATATCAATTTATTTCAAAAAAAACAATAGCCAAAGGTTATCTTCTAAATCAAAAGTTTGTTTGAATAGCAAATTTTATTTATTTTATGTTAAACATGACATGATCTTGTTCCTTATATAGAAATGTTGTTTTGTAAATAAAAATGATACTAGGCCACTTTACACCAAGTGAAGTAATCCATCAATGCTAAATTTTAAAAGTCGGCCCTATATAATTACTTTTGTTGCTTTACGTGAGTTTCGTGATCGTAACAAGTTATATGCTCATCTCAAAATTTGTAATATAATTGAGGAATGTAGGGTGTTCAATGTAATTATATTGAAAATCACATGAAACTCATTATCTTTATCATTGTTGTTATCCTCAAGTCATAAAGCAATGACAATGGTAACAATAAAATATGACAAATTCGTAATTTAATTTTTAGATAGTCAAACAATATTTGGTCTATTAGGATTCATCCATGTCCATAAAATCTCATTTCAATCACACTAATTTTCATCCATTTCTGGCAAAAGTTGTTCGAATATTTGTTTAAAATTTTATGACAAAACCGTATACGAAACGTACATACCCTAAAAGAAGGATGTATTTATATGGTATTTGCAAAGTTAATCGAAAAAGGTGGAATTGCTTTATACGGTTCACGCATGTTGATCATCGTCTTTCCTTGAATGAAAATTTCACGAAATAACTCGATAATAAAAAAAAAATTCATGACCGATTCATTCTTAAATACTTTATTGCTATGTGAAATACCACATTTATCCTTGATTTTAAAAAGTGATTCCTATCTTAGTTGTTCCCCTTCTTTTTATTATTTTTGTTGTGATCGTATCTCTTCTTCTTTTATTGTCTCTTTTATTCGTTATTCATTCCAACTTTTCGCCACCATTTTGATGACCTTTTATATGCATGTTCCATTATCCTAGTGTCATGAAAGTATGTTGCATTTATCCTCTAATACATGTTCATTTATTCGTCCCACTAAGCAGGAGTCTAGAGTTTGTTGAGTTCGTCAAGGTGTATCGTCTAACTTTTCTTGAATGATCACCCAACTGTTATTAAACGATCATCAATAATTTATTAAGTGATCCTCCACATTTTACGACTAAGCAATCTCCTACATTTTACTACAAAATCTCTCACATTTTACCACGTGATATCCCATAGTTTATCGAGTGAGCTCCTACGATGTTCGATTTATGAAACAATTAATCATTTACAAACCTTTGTACGATTTTGTGGAGAAGGGGATATTTCGAAAACAATTATGTTTGAGGTCATATGAAAGGTCAAATGTCATAAATGATATAACATATAGTGAATTAGTGAGTATCTTGCACCAACGATTGAATATCAATCCACCATGTTTGATATACAAGAAAACATGCAAACAGACACCAATGACACTTTGTACATGTTCATCAAAGCTACACGATATGTAATGGAAAACTTAGGAGATTATGTAATCAACTGTGGGGAGGTTGTTCAATGAATTTTGGAAGATACCTCAGTAAAGTAGTAAAGTGTGGAAGACCATGTAGTAAAATGTGAGAGGTGACTTAATAGATATAGACAATCGTTTAATAAAAGTTGGGTGATTTTTCAGTAAAAGTTAGGCGATGCATTTTGACAAACTAAACTCAACGAAAAAAAAAATCAACATGCACTAAAGAATAGGAGCAAAACAGATACATTTCAGGCACAAGAACAATGAAAAATGTGTAGAAACAAGTGATGAAACGGTGGTGTAAAGTTAGGACAAAGGTCCAAGAAGAGAGACAACAAGAGAATAAGAGATACAATTGCACAAGAGAAACAGAACAACGGTATATGAAAAACGATATTCATTTACAATTGAGGGTAGTTATGACATTTTACCTAACAAAAAGTTGAATGACAATAAAGTTTTTAGAAATGTGTACTTTATTATTATTATTATTAGATACTCAAATTATATTTATTCTATTAAAATTCATTCATGCAACATTCATAAAATCTCATTTGAAATACACAAATTTTCATTACAATCTTGCCAAATCAGCCTAAATATATGTATAAAATTCATGACAAAATTGCCTACGAAACAAACATGCCCTAAAAGAAGGATGTATTTATATGGTAATTTCAATTTGTGAAATTGACATAAAAAGGGTGGAATTGCTTTAATATTTCCTTAACCTCACTGTTCAACTTGATCATCGTCTTTCTCTGGATCAGTGTGAACTTCAGAGAATTCTTTCTTCTTCCTCAACATTCTCAACCACTTCCCTTCCATGGTTTTGTTTTTCGGGTGAATTCCTAATCACTCTGTTTCTCTTTTTCTCCTTCATTTCATTTTCAAATCATATTTGCCTATATTACATCCCTCCCACCAAAACCATTATTCTTTATACTTCATTCATTTTTAATCTTACGGATTACTCATTTTCTGCTTTAAATTTGGAATGCCCGTGACTTTCCCCCATCAACTCGTTTGTTTTTGTTTATGACCTGAATGGATTGTGGGGTTTTCATTATATCATTTATTTACGTGTTTATGTTTGTATATTGAAATTTTGAATGTCCTGGGCTTTGCCTCAATTCTTTGATAAAGCATTAGATATACTCAATATTTTAAAAATCTATCTTTTAGACTCCAGACTTGCGCTGACGTTGAACTATAAGAGGCTTATGCATGTTCTAATATTCTGGAAATGGATTATATTATGTTATTCCATTTTCTTATTTGCCCATCAAGTGCATGAAAATATTGACACTGTTTTTCTTATTTTGCTTGTCAATTTTGTTAAACACATTGAAGGCTTAGAAACTATTTTCTGTTTTTTAGTGCTAAAAGGGGATCAGAGATTTGTGGAGAGGATCTAAAAGACATTCTGTTTACCTTTTTTCCCCCCCTAATGTATTGGTTGGTTTCTCATAATAGGCCCTTTCAAAACACCTGGAAAGTCCTTGCATGCAATACTCTATTCATCGAAATAATTTATATTTTTGAGGATTTTTTGTTACTATTTTACAGGTTCTAGCTTCTTCTACTTGGGCCCTTGTTTTTGTACGCTGGTTTTTTTGTATTTTCATGTATTCTTTCGTTTTTATTTCAATGAAAGTTGTTATGAAAAGAAAGAAATAACTTATTAAATGGGCAAAGATTTCATCTAAAGAAACACAATCTTTTCTCACATGCAAATTAAGGGGCCTTGTTTGTTTTCGAGTGCTTATATACAATTTTTTTTCCACTTAAAACTACTTTTATAACCACTTAGAAAATCAATCCATACTATCCCGCCCTAAGTTTTCCCATTTGAAAGCTTTATAAATAAAGAGATGACCAATTGTTACAGGGCTTCCCATAGTTCACTTAGTTTCATTCTATACACTGAACAAAATAATTATCTGTCATTGGTCAACATTCAGCAATGAAGATTCTGCTTACTCTTTATGATATCTTATATAATCTCGATTCCTCCATAATTTATATGTCCTTTTTGAGACTAGAAGAGGGTGCTGATTTACCTTTATTCATACCATATTTTTGTATTTTTGTTGATGTTTGGGCTTGGTAGCTAGCTAGCTACTGTGTGTAGATTGGAGACTGATCAGTACGTACAGAAGATAGTCTGGAACTGAATATCATGTCTAGCCTGATTGAAGGTCTTCCTCATGACGTTGCCCTCAGATGCCTTGCTTTTGTTCCATTTTACCTCCACGCCACGTTGGAGCAAGTTTGCCATTCGTGGAGAGATGCCATTTGTAGTGGCGAAATTTATAAAGTTCGATCTGAGTGTGGTACGGCGGAGGATTTGCTATTCGTATGCTGTCATGATGAAGAAAATAAATGGCAGTTTTATGATCCTATTGAAAACTTTTGGGTCACCCTCCCTGAACTTCCAGGGGGAAGAAAGCATTATTTTGGTGTTGTCTCCACTCATCAAAAGCTGTTTATTCTTGGTGGTCTCTTGATAAATGCTATTGATCCATCAATCGATGAAGATTTTTCATGCAATGAGGTATGGTCCTTCAACCCTATGACTCGAAAATGGTCAATACAAGCACCAATGCACGAGGCACGTTCATTGTTTGCTTGTGGTATTTTGGATGGAATGATCATTGTTGTAGGTGGCATGAATAAAAAATTTGAATCAACTCCCAAGGCAGAAATGTATGACCCTGTGAAGGATGTTTGGATTCAATTGCCTGACCTGCCTCGAATCTGTGATTCGGGCATTTGTATGGGAGTAGTAGTTGGGAGAAAAATGCACTTCATATACAAAGGATTGCCCATAGTTCAAACATTTGACACTGTGGAGTGGAGGTGGACAATTGAGGATTACAATTGGTTTTCCCACATCTGGTTGATGACTGCTGATAGAGATAGAATCTACATCATGAGCCAAGGATATATCTTCCTGCAAATTGGACAAGACAGCAAAGTTGTTATTTCAGCAGATCAGTTTAATCTGAATGATGGGATGGGGATGATTTGTTTCAGAGGAGAACTGTATGTGATTGGAGGAACACTTTACACCGACCGCGATTATGAATATCTGTCAGACGTGCACGTTCTTACACTGAGCAGTGATTTCAGAACATGCTGGATTACTATTGCTCCAATGAGTCGAGGATATGGAAGTGTTCTTGGTTGTGCAGCCTTGAGGGTTTAAGATTTGTATGCCTTTGTCTGTGTTTCCTAGTGATTTTATGACTCAGTGGGATTTTGTATGTTGTTGTCACTAGAATTATTATGTATGGTTGCATAGATGGAAAATAACTTGAGGGGGGATGGGAGGCTTGTTTAGAAGGATTTCACTTTGAAAAGTATGGCACTAATAGAATTTTATTGGTACTACTTAATTTGAAGCAAATTCAGAATTACAAATTTGGTATATATTGTTGTTATGCTTTGGAGGGGGTTTTCTTTTCTAAAAGCTTTGTGACTGTTTTTCAAAATTATGAACAACAGTACTATAGGCAGTTTGATTGAAGGGTTAACTTGAAATGAACCGTTTCTTTTTTTAAATAATTAAAAATTAATTTTAATAATAATATTATTATTAATTTCTTTTCCTGATTTACTTGAAAGAAAAAAAAGTTTTCAAAAAGTCATTTTTATTTAACTTTTTTAAATAAAATTATTTTAAATATTGGCATTATTATACAAATTAGGGAGATATTAACTCTTAAGTGCCATTTTTCTAAAGTTGACTGTAAGTGGTAGGCAAAGATAAAAACTTGGAAAGTTACCTAAATTTATTTTTGAAATACATTTTCTAGTATTTAATTTAAAAACAAATCATTTTTAAAAGCAATCATCAATTGAAATGTATTTTAATAGTTTTTTCTAAATAATTTTTTTAAAATGGTTATTTTTCAATTTAATAAAAGGGCTCTAAATATTTAAACTTTGTTTCATAGGAAAATAAAAAGTCTCCAATAAACTCATAACTAAGTACAAAAGCATTTTAAACTAAAAAAAAAAAAAAAAAAAGAGTTCAATTACAAATTTTATGGAGCATACATTTATTTTCTTGAATCCATCCCCCATTTTTATGATCTTATAAGAAATTACCAAGATAAAAATAGTGAGAAGAAGCCATGTTAAGGATAAGCACCCATTACTAGCTTGGATTAGTTTTGAAATTACCATTATTTCTTTGTTTTTCTAAAGAAGAAATATTTCAAGGTTACTTTTCGAAGAAATATCTATCTATTTCTTGATTACAAAATTAATCCAGGTATTTTTTTTAAAAAACTTTGTCTCTATCTAATCTATTAACTTTTCTGCCTTTTAAATTTAATTCTTCAACTTTGTTACTTACTTTACACACAACTAAAAAAACAAAAACTATTTTTGTACTACACTCAGATCAGTTAAATTTTATATATATGTATTTTAGGACTATTTTTTAGTTCAACATAAAGTGAGAGACCAAACTTGTAATCTGAAAATTAATAGTATACAACTCATGATACAATTTCTATAGTGGATTTCAGAATAAAACTAAATAAAAGGTTAAATTTGTAATCTTTTAGGGACGTTTGAGACAAGAACTACCTAACATTGTAACATGACTAAATTTTGTAACAATAAATATTATTTAAAAGTTTTCAATTAGTTACCTTAAATACAATGGTAAAACCTCTTTTTTATTTTATTTTATTATTTGCAACATTGTTTACTATTTATTTACCAAACAAAATAGTTTATGCACCAAATATATACAACTAAAATAATCCACATGACTAGAGTAACTCACTCCTTACCTCAAACATTCCCTTAAAATTTAGTTTAAATTTAAAGATTGGACACTTAATATTTTTTTAATAAATTATTTCATTCAAAATATTTGTTTAATTTAAAATGCTCTTATTTTATAGTTGTAATCATACCGATACCATAAATAGTACTTGAAATTATTGTCAATATATAATTATTTTGCATAAAACTTAATCAAAATAAACTTTCTTTCCAACACTATAAACTTATTTTAAAAATAACTTATTTTCTAAATTAAATACAAACACACTCCTTTCTAGTTTTGAAGCTACTATGTATCGATGTATTCTAAACAAAACATTAACCACAACCCCATGATGTGTAATGCAAGGGTGTTTTAGTAAATTCGTTGTTTGAAATACAAACAATTCCCCCCAATTTTCTAAGAAAAACCCTAATTTACAATTCTCCAAAACGCCCTAATTTTACTTTCAGTTCACCGGAAGAATGGAAGAAACGCCGGTAGATGAAGGAGATACCAATAAAGATGTTGAAGTTGCTCCGGCTTTAATTGCACTTCACCCATCCGAGAATTCTGTTGCCGTCGCCGTTGGCTCCGACCTGCGTGTATTCGATCTTGTGTGAGTTTCTTTTCCGGCTCCATTAGTTTTATCTTCTAAAAAAACTTGGATTCCTGGTACAATACGATTATATTCACTCTCTTTACACTACTTTAATTTAAAATTAAAATCGAACTGTACTTGCCATTGTAGCCCTGTTGAATTACTTTCTCGTTAACTGCAGAGGTAATTGTGCGGTTTCTTTGGTTGATGAATCTGGGCCACCGTATCATAAAGACTCCATTAGAACGATTTGTTATGGTTCGAAAGGGCAGCTTTTTATATCTGCTGGTGATGATAAGACTGTTAAGATTTGGTCTACTGAGTCTTGGCGCTGTATTTATAATGTGTAAGTTTTTTTTCCTCTTCGGTGCTGCCTCTTTTTTCTGGGTGATTTATTGCGGGGATGTTCATTGACTGTGGCTTATATATTGGGCAAATTTCATTCTTTTTTGTTATTATAATACGTATGGTAGCTTCTGGATTATCTGGATTGTAACAGCAGCTGCATGCTTTCTCGATTTGTTTTTCCTTGTGTAATACTGGAATTTTCGTAATACTCCTGACAGGGTTTCTGAAAAACGGGTGAGTGCCGCTGCAATTAGCCCTAATGGTCTGCACGTTTGTTTTGCCGACAAGTTTGGGGTTATCTGGGTTGTGGATCTTGATGGAGGAGTTGATGGGAATCAACCTCTCGTCAATAAGAAGGCAGTGTCATTGCTATCACATTATTGCAGTATAATAACTAGCTTGGTAAGCAGTTCTCTGTTACCCCAACCCGGTTTCTGTATCTAGTCATGTTTGTTTTCTTGGCATCTCCGGCGAAATGAGGGAACTATTTTGTCTTGATTATTTCAACTTTCGCGATGGTGCATCTGTCACTTTTCTTCGCTCCTGCAACCCATTTCGCTGACTTGTCTTTATGTTTTCTTTCAATGCTTAATACTCTGACTTCTAGAATATTAATTGTCATATTCTTATGTAAAGGCCTTCATACTTATATACACGGAGAAATGAACTTTTAACCTGAAATGTTGGTTTTCATCATTTCCCTCTATATTTTTCGTTTTTGGAGAGACTCAATTTTCCTTTTCCGAGAGTTGAATTGTTAAGGGTGTAATAAAGTTGGGCAGCTCGTGGTTGGTCATCCCACTAAATGTTTTGAGCTTTATCCAATGAATTGCATTGTACAAAAAAAGTTGTGGACTTGGATTACAAAAATTCATTGCTTAGAGAGTGGGCAAGTAAATGTGATAGAGCACCACAGTAGTGCTCGTATATATTGATAGGAAGTAAACAATTACAGAAGCAAAAAGAACTGATGAAACCAATTCTTGAACAACAAGAAAAATAACCAGAAATAAACAGACCAAGAACTTGCCCAATCAAGGACGAACTCAATCCCCACCCTTTCTGCTTTCCTTTCTTTCAAGGAATTCCACAGAATTCTTACTCACAAAAAGCTCACCTCTCTCCCTCCCCGTACTTCCTATTTCAATCCTTTTTTCCAAACTAACTGTGGGCCCACCAGTGTGGTCCCTTTTCCTTTGGTTTCTTTCCTCACTCGCATGTGTCTTCACATTTTTCTCTCTTCTACTATATTTGATATAATCGGAGGTTTAACAAAATGACTATTTAAAGAGAATCTTGATAGTTCACTTTTGGAAGAAAATTTAGAGGATTGTGATTGATGTGATCAATTTCACTTATTTGTAAGAAGCAAGAAAGGGCAGTTTATGTGAATAATATTTTCCTTCGCACGAGACTTTCTGGATTGTCTTAAAGCAAATTTATATGGGGTTATGCATGTAGTGCAAAATATTCGTACACCAAATACCAATATGGGGCAATTGGAGGACATGAGTATCCAAACACCATCATATATTTCATGTCGAGGAGGTTTTATCTAAAAGATCCAAAGGAAAAATAAATGAGATATCTTTATATGGCTTACAAGGGGATTGGTTCTTCTAGAGGAGTAATGCGTCCTTGTAGGTTCTTTGCTAGTGGGGTGGGGCATTTGCTGCAAAGTAGCTTCAGAGGACCATCACTCTTTCTTGATTTATGGTCAGGTTGCACATATAAAGCTTCATGGCCAGCCAACAATGTGGTGGGGTTATTTTGAAATTACATTGAATTTTTACATTTTAACGTTGAAGGAGTGATTTGTGGAGAACTAGGGCTTTGATTCTCTTTGATACATATGATTGCGCATAACTGGAGGATATTATGTTACATAGTTGTTTATGGGTGCAAGGTATCAGAAGGTTCACATATGCATATAGTTCTTGTTTGTACTTGCATTTTAAAATTCCTTTTTGTGAAATTTCCTTTTCCTATTCAAAAGCCAAAAAACTAAAGTGTGATGAGGTTTTTGCATACGATGCTATCATGCCATGAGATATTTATAATGGTGGGAAATGTTTCTGCTGTTTTGCTGTTTGTACGGTTTTCATGCAATTACACTCATAAATAATGTCTTTATTTTTGCAGAAATTCTCACTGGATGGTCGGTTCTTAGTCAGTGCGGACCGTGATTTTAAAATTCGGGTAATCGTACTCTATCATGAATTATGACAGTAACTCATTGAAGTTCGGGTTTTTGAAAACGGTGTTGCTTTCTTTGAAGGTTACAATGTTTCCCACAAAACCGGTGAATGAAGCTCATGAGATTCAAAGTTTCTGTCTAGGCCACACTGAGTGAGTTTCTATGATCTAAATCTAATATTATTACAAAATAAAGGTGGATGGTCAGTAGTGGTGTCATTTTTAAGTGACATTTCCTTTGATTTTGATTCATATGTTTATTCCATTTGCCTTTTCAAGTTTCGTATCCTGCATAGCCTTCGTTTCCAACCTGCAGTGCTCACATGGGTTTCTTATCTCTGGAAGTGGTGATTCAACTGTAAGACAGTCTCATATGAACTCCTAATGTGCTCTTGGTGCAATATGTGAAATATAATCATATTTTGTGGCTTTCTCAGGTACGCTTGTGGGATATTCTCTCTGGATCACTCCTTGACACTTGCGAGATTGGAGATAAGGTGTTTCCGTTGTCATGAGCTTATTCTGAACCTTAACTCTCACTTCGATAGTTTTTTTAAATCGAGTTTGATGAATTTGACATTTAATAATACTAGGTTTCTCTGGGAGTTATTACCTTGATTGACAAGATACTTGTTAACTTAGGGCCTATTTGGATTGACTCGAGGAAAAAAATGTTTTTTAAAAAAACTCATTTTTAGTTAAATTCTTTTGATAAAAATTATTTAAAACACACTTCAAAAGCTATTTTAATTGATTGCCAAACACTCAATTATTTTCTTAGATGACTTATTTTTTAAAATTAAGCACTTGAAAATGTATTCCAAACACACTCTTAGACAAGAGATTATTGTATTCTATATTAAGATTGATGTGAAATATTAACTTTGGATTGTTTGGGGTTTCTCTCTTCCGTGACTCTCTAGAAAAAAGTGTGCATCCTTCTCTTTTGTGCCTTTGTTGTATGGTTTTTGACTTCCTTCTTCACAACTTGATTTCTCTCACCAAATTACTGAAGGTAGAATTATTAGATTCTAAAGAAAGAGAGGGATGCCATTCAGCTGTCACAAGTCTCTGCACGATAGCCGATGGTGCCCTTGTTGCAGTGGCGGTTCAAAGGCAATCTTCCTCCTCTATGCTCTTTTTTCTTCTTTGGTGGAGTCTACCATTGAATTTCTGTCCTAATTATTATTTTTCTTTGTAGCTTGCATGGAATAATTCTACTGAACTGTGACCTGTCAAATCATACTCTATCCGTAGTCAAGGTAACTCATGGGAAGCGGGGCAATCTTTATGCTTATTGTGATTGGGGTTCTCCAGATTAGTATTTTACAAACTTGTGGACGATCTACACTGATTTTTTGCCTTTTCCCCTCCCTAAAGACTTTTTTTTTTTTTTGGGGGGGGGAAGTAGTTGGAGTTGGGGGAGTGGAAGTGGAACTTTATCCTTGTTTGGTCCGAGGAGTTCATGGGCCTGATGATTACAAAACATTAGTTTTATCTTCTATTAACTTCTTAGACTCTTAGACTCCAAGACTTCACAACTCTTTGGGTTTCACGAATTCTACGCCTTATCTCAAGACAGGCACATAGCATAATTTATTTAGTCCATGTATCCAGATGAAATTGATTTGTGACAATTTTGATATTTCAGGTGGTTTCTATAAGTGAGGAGACATTCATTCCGACTAGCCTATCGACCAGTTGCTCGACTGGGTACCTATGGATGGTAACTGGTGTATCCAGTTTGCACAATTTGGGGCACTCCTCTCTAGCCCATGTTAAGGTCATGAGTGGTTTCAACAAGGACAATTCCACTGCAAATGACGTATCCGTGGTAGAAGATGATGCAATACCAGGGGGAACAAAGCTACTTGAAAAATTGCAGGGAGGCATAACATTCGACGAAAAAGTGTTCTTGGCAGCTGCTGAAGCTGTCAAAACTGCAATGAGTAATTTGTTGACTAAGAAACAATACTCCATCGAGAAGCGTGACTTCAGAAAGAGAACAAGAAATGATAGGAAGCTTAAACAATGATATGAGTATTCAACAGTGTTCCAACACATCAACAACAGCCATCCTGTTTCATGTAAAATTTGCTCTTTATTCAACTTTTTTTTTGGCTTAACAGAAGCCTTTTAGTTCTTAGATTATATTGTGATAATGTTTTTTAATTTATTCTCCAAAAGTAACTTGACGTGCTTTAGCCGCAGTTTTCTTTGTCAAAGCCATATCAGTAATACCCAATAGGAAATTAAGTTTGATTTTGAAGGAGATTATGTTCAACTACCAAAATAGTCCTCAATGGATGAAAACTAATTTTTTTTCCTTCTTTTTTGTTAAATTATAAGTTTAGAGGACTTGAATCTCAGCTGGCAAAAGGATACCAATTTGAAGGGGGCAGGTAAGCAATAATTAACACAATTTTTTGTAATGATTTAGAGCAATTAATTATGGAGTTTAGCTGGATTTGAAATTCCATCTACATCAAATGTCAATAATTGAGGAAATATTAAAACATAAGAGTGGGTGAAATTGAATGAGAAAAGGACAAGCAAGCAATCTTCCTTTTGTTTATTTATCCTTTCTCAAACAATTTAATAACACATATATCTACTTCTTCACGTAACACCAAACTACTCTCCCCATCTACGTGGTCTTCTTATATTTAGCTAGTAATGGTAGGCGATTGGATTATCCGTGTAATTTTTGTACTAAAAAGAGTTCACCATTGTATTATGACCGATAAAAATTATGAAGAACACTGATAAGATGAATCTAAATCATGTAAACGTTACCAAAAGTCAAGATGGTAGAATGGGATAAATTTCAACCCACTTTCATTTAGCAAGTTTTTAAGATACCACTTTAAAACTTAATAAACTAAGTTTAAAACTAAAATTGAAAAATTTGAATATACTATTAAAATTTATCCACATGCATAAATGATATTTAAGTAAAAAGAAAATGATAAAATATATATAGTACAAGAATAAAATAATTGCATATATAGATATATAAAATATGAATAGATTATTTATTTATTAATTTTAAAATTTCACTTAATCATTATACTAAATTTAATTAATAAACACATACACAATAGAATCCGAGTAAATCGACCTTAATAAAGAAAAATATTAAAATTTAGGGTTAAAATTAAGATTAAAATGTTATAATAATTAAAATTAAAAAAGAAGTGTTGGGTAAAATTGTAATGAAGAATGAATAGATAATATTTATAAAAGAAAAGAAAAGGAATGGGAATTATGTAAACCTATAAGTGCGTGCCTTTTATTCATTTCTACGTTTCAGTGTGTTTGCACGAGCTGTGTCAGAAGCTCACAACTTCTTATGTTTACTTCAAAGATTCCAACATTATTGTTCACTTCTTTTTTTTCTTTTCTTTTTATTATCTTTATTTCTTTATATATATATATATATATATATATATATATATACCTATTTGTTATAATCTTTTTAAAAACATTTTTGTAAGTTGGGATAAAAACCAAGAAATATAGGCCATGTATCGCCAAAATGACTGCTTGTCTGCTAGAGATAATGTGTGTGAAGATGTTGTTCATGGAACAGGAAATATGGTGGATATATCTATTAAAGAATATTATTCATAAAAACACCTTTAAAATTTGTTATTTGTTGAGTAGAATTTTGTTATTTGTTGAGTAGAATTTTGTAATAATCCAAGTTTGTTTGTAGTATTGGAACAATGAGATAAAACAAATATAGGAATGTAATATATAATTTTAGAACCTAATTAAAAAGTAAAAAAGTCAAAAGGGTAATAGTGTAATATTTAAAAAATATAGAGATGTGTTTGGAAAATTAGAAAAATAGAGGGGGCAACTTTTGTAGAATTTGAACAAATATATTAAGAAATGTCCCCACCAAAAGAAGGGGTAATCTAAAAAGTGAGAGAGTGAGGACAAAAGTTCACGTGATATAAGTATTAGAATAAACTCTCACACTACTATTTCTACTACACGACAACCAATTACTATTAAGAATCCAACTTCAATCCTATTGAACCCCTCATCCATGTGTTTATGTGTCAAATGAGATATACTTCAAAACAAACTATCCAACGCATTAACTTAGTAATCACGGTTTTACAAATTCTAAAATAGACACTAAGCTTTCAAAGTTAATGAACACTATGTTATTAACCTCAACAAGAAAGATAAGATTGGTTAGTGAGTTTTGTTTTGTTTTGCTTTGTTTTGCTTTCTGGGTCATTGTGATATTATATAAATAGATTAATAACCAAGTCAGAAAGTAATTGATTTAGAAAAAAAAAAGAAGTTAGACAGAGAGAGAGAGAGAATGGTATGAAAGAAAAGAGATAAGGTTTGTTTTTATATTTGAATTAGTCTTAATAATTCCACTAATTATATCAAATTAATTACCCAACTTTTGGAGTGAAAAAAGGAGCCATTTTTGGAGTTGTCTTTTTTTGTGGGACTGTCTCTCTTCTTTTATTTATTTCACTCTAAATCCACTTTTTTTTTCTCTCCCATTTTCAACTCTTCTTTTTCTTCTTCTTCTTCTTCTTCTTCTTCTTCTTGTAAAATATAATTCTCTGAAGAAAAAAAAAGAAAAAAAAAAACTCTGTCTATTTTCTCAATTTCCATGTCCATCATTCCAATGCTTCCACACACCGTTGGATTTGTTTTGATCAACGGTGGCAATTAGTTCTTTCTTGTTCTTTTTCTTCTACCTCTTTACCAAAAACAGCCATGGAAGCCACTGAAGTTTAATTCAACATCTGTTTATCTTTTTAAAGATTTTCTTCTGAAAAAAAAATACAAAATTGATTGCCCACTTCCCATATCCAAAACCCAGAAAGCTTGGATTTTTTCAGGTATTTTTGTACTGAATTTTTTCTGGGTTTGGTTTTGTTTAATTTGTTATGAGATCTGATTTTTTTGTTATTTTTTTTCAGGTGGGAGGTTTTTGAAAAATAGGGTGGGAAAAAAGGGAAGATGTTGAGGAATAGATCTAGAGCTGTAAGTGGAAAACAAGCATTAATGGCAGAAAATCAAGTTTCAAGATTTTCTTCTTATTCATATACAAAACCACTTGAAAATTCCTTGTTTGGATCACCAAAATACAAAGCCTTTTCACCAACAAAAAGAGGAATTGATGATCATAATTCTGTTATTAGCCCAACTTCTGTTCTTGATTCCAACAATAAACCATTTTTCTCTTTACAAAATCCCTTCATCAAATTACCAAATCCCAAAATTATTGCAAAAACTACCAGAGTTTCCCCAGAAATAATTTCAGGCCCGAAAAAGCCCATTGGGCTTGCTTTAATTGAGGACAAAAACGATGATTCCAAGCCCACTAAGAGTGTTATTTTTGGTGCTAAACTTCGTGTACAAATCCCTCCACCAGGTTCCGCCGTGGACGGTGGCGGTAATCATAATAATAATGGGTCGTTGATGACAGTGAAGGAGATGGAGGTTTGTGAAGAGTATACTTGTGTTAAAAGACATGGGCCTAATGCTAAAATCACTCATATTTTTGATAATTTTGTGGTTAAAACCATGGTTGATGATTATTATCATTATGGTTCTTCACGTAATTTTTCTACGGCGGATTGGAGAAAGAAGAAGAAGAAGATGAACAACAACAACAATAACAGCTTTCTTAGGTTTTGTTATACTTGGAAGAATGATCTTCAACTCACCAATGATATCTATATTTACAGGTAAACATACAACTTATCTATTTCGTTATTTGTTTTCGTTCTTGTTAGATCTTAAAACACCCTTTTTAAAGCAATAAAGTTTAGAGAATTAAGTTGTATTTTTTAAAGCAAGAAAGATTTGAAAAGTATTGTAATTAAAAATGGTGAGAAAATTAGTATAATTTTGAATTGACAATATTTTTTAGTTGCAAGTATAATTATGTTGAGTAGTACTATAATTTGTTTTATTATTTTACTTCTTTGTACATGGAAATAAATTTCAAATAACATTTATTCAAAGTTTCTTTTTTTCTTTTACATTTATTATGAATTTTTTTGGTAAAATTAAAAAAAAAAATTAGATGAGAAAGTAAAAAAGTTAGCTTATACATACGAAAAAAAAAAAATAACAAGATATATGTATGATATAAGTTGAATCTTTGTTTGAACATAAAGTTGGATTTGTTTTTACCAATTATGGTTACTAAAAACAGCAAACTTTTGTAGTACTAAGAAGAAAAAATACACATGGTTGTGAATTATATAATATATTAATCAGCCATTGTTGTGAATTTGCAGAGGTGAGAAAGCTTTTTGTAGCCATGAATGTCGCAACCAAGAGATGCTTTTGGATGAAGAAGATGAAGATGAAGATTGATCTTGATTATAATCATTTTCTTCTTCCATTACATAATTTTCACAAAATTCATGAATTTTTTTCTCTTTCTTTTGGGTTTTGTTTTTTTTCTTTTTCCTCTCATGCAGATAGAGATAAAGAGGGAAAGGTGTTTGTAGAGAGAGAGATAAACTATGATTAAAAAAATATGTTCAATATTTTGACTAATATGATTGCTTGCTTTGGCTTTTACTAAACAAATATTTGAGTTATTATTATTATTATTATTTAAATATTATTTGATAATGTGTAATTGAAAGCAAACCCTAACTTTTTTATTTTTTATTTTTGTCTACTTTCACTTTAATGATTATATGCATACACATACATATATATATATATATATATACACACACCTTTTTGGACCATTTGTATTTTATTACATTGGGGGAATAAGATTCCTATTTTTCATATCTTGATGACTTATCCTTTCCTTTTCTCTTTTTATTTTTTTCTCTTTCTGTTTAATTGGTTTAAGTTTAATTTTAATTAATTACCAATTAATTACACCTTAACAAAGATTACTCTTGGAGTTTAATGACTAATTGGGTGGGGTCTAGTTTCAATTGAATTAGTTTAGTTGATAAATTTTCTTACCTTCTCCAGGTTGCATGAGGACTTCACCTCGAAGAGATGATATTACTTATAAAGTTTTTTAAACTTATATTTGGGTTATTCAATTTTATTATCAATTACATCCGAATTTGAGTTGTATTTAAAGACAATTGCCTAGATGATAAAAATATTTTTAAAAAACTACATATTGCATCATTTTTGCAATAATTTTTTTGTATATTGTAAATATGACGAGTAGTTAGTGCTATAAAAAACAATTTAGAAAGTTATTAACATTTAAATCATTTATTTTTTAAAATTATATTTCAAATACACACCATAAATTGAAGCTAAAATAATCCAAATAATTATACAGACTAAATGGATAAAATTTGAAACTTCATATTTTAAACCCAATATGATTACTCTAATGAAGTCTTGTAAATGTATTAATTTTGATAAGCAAATCATTTTAAAATCTTCCTTGGGATTAGTACAAGATTTTACAATTGAAAACAACTTTGGAGATTAAGAACATATAACTTCATTTTTTTTCAAGGTTTAATTAATCTTTGTAATTTGAGAAAAGAAAAGAGGGCAAAAGAGGTAACTTAGAGAAAAATAAAAACAAATTTAAAGTAAGACAAATTGAGAGGATAGTAATGGTTCTTTTCATTCTTTTTTTCCCTTAGTTTCATCCCTAATTTCAACCCATCTTTTTCATTTGTCAAAATCTATACAATTCATTTAATTCCAAAGGAAAAAACAAAGAAAGAAAAGAAAAAACTATTTAAATTTCCTTTCTCACAAGTTTTTCAACATATTGCATCATTATAATTATATTTTGTTAGAGAGCTAATATGATACAATATAATTCTATTCCTCATTTTCTGTTTTCAAATACCATACTTTGGATTTTGGATAAGTATATTACACAAACACATGATTTACTTTAAAAAATATTTTAATTATTAGTAAAAATTTTAAAAGAATTTTAAAAATTAAACAATTAATGTTGTAATAACTCGATGAACTAAAAGTTATAATTTTATATCTAACAATTCTTTAAACATTAAATTTTGTATCCAATAGAACGTTTAATGTATTAAATTTTGTAAAAATTAATTGGTGATTGATTTATTATTAGATATAAAATTGAATTTTACTTATATTAAATTTTAAGTTTCATATATACATAATTTTTTTGACAAAAAAATTGTCCAAAACAGACATATTAAATATAAAATTGAAAATAATTATTTTCATTTAAACACTCATAGTTATTTTGTAAAAACATTTACTATTTGACATGAAATTACTCAAAAGGATCGAATGAAATACTATGAGCTAATATAAATTAAAATAATGGTTGTCAAAGTTGATCATACGAAGTGGTTTTTAAATTGGCCGTCACTAAAAGTGGTGGTCGAAGGTTCGACGAATGGAGTTCACCAAAGATGGTGGACAAAGTTTCTCAATAATGGTGGCCAAGGTTTCACATACAATTTAGGGAGAGACCAATAATTAAAGTATTCAAAATTAATTATTCAAAAAGTTTGATTTAAGTGTTCCTTTCCTATCCACCAACTTATTTTATAAACTCATTTTTATGAATGGACTTGATTAATATATAAACTGACTTATCTTTCAAATTAAAACACTTGAAAATGTATTTTAAAACACACACTTAAAACTAATTAATTCAAAGTCAATTATATTAATTATATCATTTGTAATAATTTTCTCTCAATCAAAATTAAGTTTTCAATGAATCTTCAAATATGAAAATGTTATTAAAAATAAGTTTAGTTAAACGATAATCATCATAAATGTAACGAAAATTAGGGTATATCAATAAAATATGATAATAGTAGGAGGGGACGTTCTGCCCCTACATAATGATAAAATTTGTGGAAGGGTTGGTATTTCTTAATAAAAATTTTGGACTTCATGAATATGACAAAAGGGAGAGGTTAAGTACTTTTTCTTCTTCATCATCATCTTTAATGATGTGTCAAAGAATGATATTGAGTTTCTTTCCTCAAAGGCATTGCCTTTAGAACTAATGCTTACATATATTGATAAGGAATATATATCTATTGTGTTAAAAGGAAACATATATATTTTCTTTTTTTTGTTGAAAAAAGGAAAAGTCATGGTTAACTTCATGTTTAATTTTCTTAGAATTATTATTCAAAAATTTGAAATACATCATTTATTGATAAATTATTTTATTTTATAAGTCCCTTATAGTTCTTAAATGTTTATTTTTTGACAATCGACCAAAGAAGGTAGTATGAACAATTTAGGTTATATTATGCAAAATACTTCTAAACTTGGTATACTATATATAAATATTTTGAACTACTAAAAAGTAGAAATGTTTTTTTTGAGTATACGAATAACAATCGATAATAATCATTAAAAAATATCATCAAACTTTTAAATTGTGCACTAATATTCTAAAAGTTTAGGTACAAAAACATTCTAACTTAGTATATAATGATCAATTTGTTTAAAGTTTAGACTTTGCAAGAACGTAATATACAACAATTTTCTCACACAACAACTTCATGTTACAACTTAAAAGCATAAAATCTCACTAAATTCCACGAGGAAAAGAAAAAAAAAACCAATTTTAGTTTCTCTTTCTTTTTAATGGATATTTTTTAATGAGATAAACAAACGTCAAACAAATAAATAATAGTTATTATAAATACCATGAATATATAAATACCTATTATTTCACCATGTCATGTGTCTTATGATTGTAGATTCATAGGATGCATTTGGAGAGGAAAAGAGTCATGGGAGAAAATAATTATGATAATTCAAGGATTACGATAATCCATAACCCTAGTGTTATAATAATATGTGTTTGGAAGAAGGAATATGAAGAATGATAGTGTTATGATAGTATGTATTTGAAGGAGAGATTACTATTGTAATATTATTGTAATATGTATTTTCTGGGTTTTGATTGTAGTGTTATTATAACATGTGTTTAAGGGAAGAGTTATTAATGTAGTATTTTGATAATAATAAGCATTTGGAGGGGAGGATTACATTAAAAGATTTGTGATTTTTTATATATATAAAATAAACAATATTAATATATGTATTTATGGTAAATCATATAATTTTTTTAAAAATAAACAGTATTAATATATGTAATTAAAACTATATTATGAAATGAATGCAATCATATCAGTGCCATTAGTAGCAACTAACGATAGAATGTTATGAACGCATTTAGTAGAGATGCAAATTCGTGTTTCGTCCCTTAGAAATTCTAGATCAACACTTTGTTGGAAAAAAAAGCTTAGGAAAGTGTTAAAAATGAAATTGGTTAACCTAATCACAAACTTTGAATTTTGGTTGATGGATCTTGAAAATTTATTCAAACCATAATTTTCCTAAGTAAATTTTTCGAAGCCTCCTTGCAAAAAAAATCGTAATAAAGATACAACGCGGTTAGGGTGGGTCATTTATGGTTCTCTTTAATACCTTATGATAGGAGAAGTTTGTAAAACTGATTGTGTATGTAAGAACTTGTGAACGTATTTTCCTATACATTATACTATTGAACTAATTACACCTTTTTATAATCTATATCGCAGTAATGTGCGTGTAATATGATTTTTTTCTTATAAAGTTTTTTTTTTATTGTACCAACCTAATGTGCGTCTTAGACCTACATTGACGTTTTACAGTTTTACTGACTTACTTTTTTTTTTTTAATTTATTATTCTACTTGAAATTTGCAACGAAATCGAAAGATTGTTAGAATTTTCCAAATATGATGTTTACAAAAATTTGAAGTGTTGAGTTTAGAGACAAGATGTGGTATGAAAACATTGTTATTTTCTAAAGTGTACATATATTTTTAAAATTTTCTACACAAGTAAAGCTGCTTATGAAATTTAAATACGAAAATAATGAAATTGGCGATTTGTATCTAATAACAATTTACCTCGATGCAAAAAAAATTGGCGATTACGGTGGAGAAGAGAGAGAATATGCGGGATTAAGATACCTAATCCCCACTTACGGTAAACCGAGACCCAAACAAGGATTGAACTTTTGACCCAATCCTAATCCCCCATATTCCTCACCTCGAAACACACCCTTAGTGTACGTCATGTGTCAAACAAACATGGTATCTTAGTGGTTTATCTAATGACACATTCTACTTGTTAAGTTGCCTTGTGACATTTGGTGGGTTTGTAACTATGAACCATGTGGAAAGTGGAGAAATTTTAAGATTTTCTTATTTCTTTTATTTATTTATATATCATATTATTTTAATATAGTATTTTTTTCGATTTTTTATTCCAGTTGTTCCATGTTTTCACACCAATAATGATGTTATTGATAAACTAAAAAAAAAAATCAATTTTAGAGAAGTGTTAGACAATAGATTGAAGTATAGAAGAGACAAAATGAAAGAAGGAGATTATCGTACCTATGGTAAAAAAAACTTACATTAATAATTTTTTTTGAAGTTACAATATTTTTTAAAATTTTGAAAGCTAAACTATTTTGAATTTTGAAAGTTGAAAGGTAGTATTTTTTAAACAAATTAAAGTTAAGTCAGTTTCCATCTAAGATTAATAATAAAAGTATTAAAACAAACTATTTTTTTTAAAGTGGAGTATTTTTAAAACTTTTGGCAATTCTATAATATTTTTGACATTTTCATAGTTATTATGGTTGATTATGTTTGCAGAATGCTTAAGGAAATGTGATCAAAAGTAATCCAATTATGTTGATAATTGTGATTTCTTATTAGTGATGTATTAATAGAATTTGGTTAGGACTACGTCAAATTTGATTATACATGAATGGGTAGATATGTATAAACCTAAAATAACAATGGAGAAAGTAAAATAATAAAAAAGAAAAGAGAAAAGAGAAAATAATGATTGAAATGTGGGATTCGAAATCATTTTGGAAATGAGCAAAAAAGGGAAAAGAGGAATGAAGGGGTCTCCCACTAGCAATTGTCGATTCCTTTTCTCTTTCTTCCCTTTTTATTCCAAAACCAAACTTATAAAATCCAAATTTCTCAACCTCCACTTTTAAATTTTCCTCATCATATTCATCCTTCAATTATCTTCATCCAAATTCCAAACTTTACATTTTATCTTCATTTTTTGTTTGCCTAAGAATTGTCATTTTCATGATTAAGATATAGTTTGTACTGCATAACTAAACTCATTTTATGTAATAAGTGTTCTTCATCTAGCTCGTTCATACAATTAGGTTTGTACATAGATTATATTTGACGAATTATCTTTTGAGTCAATTCAATTCTTAAAATTTAGGTTGGAGTTGGATTAAGTTATGATGCTCGGTTATTTATTTATATTTAATTACAAAATTTTATTAACTCACAGCGCTTAATTTCTTTTATGATTTTAGAACACAATCTAGTAATTAAATTTCATAAAACTCAAATGTTAAATTTCAAAATTCAATATATCTAAACTTTAAACCAACGTCATAAACGATATATATAAATTATAATATATATATATAAATATTTTAATAGTATTAGAAATTTAGGTTGGGTTAACCCAACCCAAAATTTCAAAAGTGTAAAAAAAACTCAATTTAACTAGAAAAAAGATAAAAAAATTCAATCCAACTCGACTTAACTCGAAATTAGAACTAACCCAATCCAACATTTACAACTTCAGCATGAGTAGTATGGGTTGTTCGATTGTAGAGTTAGTTATACACCACTACACAAGAATAAAAGTTAGAACACACAACTAGCCGCTAGACTTGACAAAAGTAGAAGAAAAAACATATTCTAGTAGTGTGTAATGTAACTCATATACAATAGTCGTACTCGAGGAGGGCTAGCTAAAGCTTCATTAACTAACGACTCGATTAGGTACTTATGATGGATTGACCATTCTTTATCGATATAACTTCGAAGATTAACATCTTGACAAGTATAGGAAAAGAATGACACACGTTTCTTAGATATTATGATTTTCTTGTGAAGTTAGACATTGTAGTAATGATAAATTAATTATCTATTAATGATTCTATAAATAAAGAAGCTCAAGGTCATGCATATATGTATATGTAGATGCTTTCCTCACCTAAAGTTAGCTTCCTCCACTTTTTGTTTGATTCTAATTTTGACCTAATGTAATATAAGTAGGAAGAATGAATACTATTCAAGTCTTCAAGTTAATAAGAGTTTAGCTCAATTGATATTAGTGTACGAGAATCAAAATGTTCATTGCTTAGATCTTACCTCCTACATAATTTGTACAAAAAATACCTTCAAAACAAACGAAACTTACCACAGTTTGTGACTTTAAGTTGTTATGTAAAATAAAAATAGAATCTTAATTAAACATGAATGCATTTTATTAAGTTAGAATAGTTATGGAGTCTTTAATTATGCTTCAATTTTTCATATGATGAGTTGTAATATATTAGGGGGAAAATATCCATTAGATTGAAAAAGATAGTAAAAACTTAAATACAACCTCAAGTTGTCAATTAGGTTTGTTGTTAGGCTGATGCTTATCCCAATTTACAATCATATTGAATGTTTGGACAACTCTTGTTTTACCAAGTATCCAATTTTAATCATAAAGTTTAAATTTGTCAACCTAAATATAAAATATGTTAAATATAAATATAACTCAACTCGTTTAGCTTTCCATTAAATAGTGGAAGATTTGAATTATCTCTCCCCTCGTGTTTTACAATTAAAAAAATGAAGTGTTATTTGATTACTTAAATTTTAGACAAACAAAATATGTAAGGTCATATTTATTTTCTCCTAAATGTAATTAATCAATTAGAACCTCAAAATTAATGGGCTCCCCATTTGATTGTGTTTTGTTATTGTTTCTCTATGTTTTGTAAATATAATGAAATGCCATCCTACAACCGAATTAAACAAACACAATAAAGAATGCATTAATAATAAAGCCAAACGATCTTAAATGGAAACAATAAAAGTGCATTAATAATAGTAGGGTAAACAACCTCATTCAAAATCAAATTAACTTTACAAAAAAAACTAAGTAAACATAGTCAAAAGTATAAGTTCTATTACAATTCATACATCAAGAGTTATTATAATTACACTAATTTTGATTATGAGTTAATAAATTAAGTAAATTTTACATATTATTCAAATTCACGATCTTTTCAAATTTAAAATTTGAAGCGTAGAATTTAAAGGTTAAATTCACTGGATATAGAATGAAGAAACATTAATATGATGTGAACAAAAATGTCAAATTTTCAATTTTCATATTAATAAAATGTTGAGATTGGTAGCTATTTCTCGAAAATGTTTTAGAAACATACCTAAATTAATAAATTCTCCTTACAATATTATATTCACGTTAAGTAATATTTTCAATTTTGTACACTGTTCTTGATCATTATATATATGTGAAAATATCAATAAAAAAATGTCGATAAAAATTTAATACTAACGAATTGTTATTTATTTATGTTATAATAACAGTAAACCAAACTTGCAAATCGTAACATTATTTATTCATTACACATCACTGGGTTTACATTTTTTTCAAAAGAAAAACAGAGTGAACATATGATAAGATTAGTTAAATAAAAGGGGAAAAACAAAAGAGGAAAATAGAAATGAAAGAAAATCTGACTAAAGCATTTTGGCAATGTCAAATGAAACAGGAATGAACCCCAGTTGAATTTTCATATAAAGCTCTCACAATAAGGCTAAGTTTGATGGACTTTACTATTGAGGCCATAACTATATTTAAACCAAACCTAAACCAACCACAAATTTTATTACATGGGTGTGAGAAAATTCATTTTAAAATACAATAATTCAAAGGGGGAAGGAATTTGACAACACTCATAAAAGTTGGAATTCAAGAGTATATTTTACCTTACCAAAAGGTTCAATGGAATCAACCGACTCCAAGCAGATGAACTTTATCAGTTTAAAGTCTAAACAAACAGTGCAAAGGGAATCTAGCATGGTAAAGCAAACAGAGTAGAATGCAATGACATGTTATAATTTCTCTTGCCATTTACTTCTCTTCAAATGGGTGAGATTTTGGGACAAGCATATAATCAAATATAGAAATTGTGAAAGAAAAATTAGACTGATGCATAGTTAGATATAGACTATCCTTAGAACAAGATGGAGATGAACAAAGATCATCATTAAAGTTGAAGGAGTCGAAATGAAACCTCGATAATTCTTGTAAGCTACATTTCATTTAATTTTGAGTAGTAGTATCTAAGTTTACAAGCCTAAATCAGAGCTCTAAAGTTGTATGATGAACAAGAAGAATAAGTGAGAAGATAAGAGTACAGAATTTACATTCTCTCTTTCTCTCTATCTTCTTTTTCTAACAAGTTTAAGGTATAGCTGGATGCCTTGCTGCTTTACTCTTCTTCAGCGCTTGAGTCAACCTCCATATCTAAGCAACCATACGCAGGCTTTAAGAAGCTTGAGATTGAATAAAGCTGAGAATATTAATCACTTCTCAGCTACAAATCCCACTTCTCAAAAACTAAAAAAGAGAATCAAAATTCTAAATCCTACCCATATCAACCATGATTCTTCATTATATTTTTACAGACATACACTAAAACCCCCCACATCAGAACACACAAGTGAGCTTGATACTCACTAAAAACATCACTCATTCAGAGTTAACATCGAGGTTAAGGATTCGTCTAAGTGTTCTTGTAGCACAATCAGCACCATGACATGGCTCTCTTGAAGAAGGATGAGTATGGCCCCTAGTTGGGGATGGTGGTGCAGATTTCACAATTGGGTGAATTTTTTCAACTGAATTTGTGGGTAATTCGAGTGATACTGTTCTATTTCCTCGGATTGAAAATTTGGGGATTGGCAATGAACTTGCAGGGGGTGAATTTGAGTAAGTTGGTCCAGCCCAAAGTTCAGGAAAAGATAGTCTCTTATAACAGCAATGTGCATCAAAATCAATGCTCTCGTTAACACAATTTTTTTCATTAATCGGAATCGGAGCACAAGAGGGTGGTGTTTTGGGGGAAGAAAAACAATAAACAGGAATTGAAGAAATCTCCAATGGGGTAGGGCGAAATCTAAATCGATTATGATCTTTAATCGTCAAATTCCCAAATCGACCCGATTCTAGAGGTTTGATCCGATGACAAAACTCATCTCTGTACTGTTCTATAATCACCAATGTTTCCATAGCAGAACCAAACTCCAAAAGCATTCAACTGTAATCTCAACGATGAGCTCGACAAATCCTTAATCTATCTAAAGAAACAACAAAAACAAGAAGAAAGAAATTACAACACAGAAATGGTTCATAACTGAATAGTAGAAAAGGAAAATGGAAGTGATAAAACATGAACTGACCTGAAAGTGGTAATGGGGTTTGTGGGTTTCATGGATAAAATGGTGTTTCTAGGAGCAATTGAAGTGGGAAGTTGAATAAATCGGGGGGGGGGGTTTGCTCTTCATCTTCTTCATAGTCGTCGGAATTTAAAGAAGCAGTAACCGGGCACGGCTTTTTATGAAGTTTACGGCATTTGTCCTTCTTTTGACTGAATTTATTCATTATAGGTGGCAGGATTTGAAGGGTATATTTGTCTTTTCCTATTTTTTGATTTGCAGTTTGGAGATTTTGAAATTTGAATGGGAAGTTTGTTTGTAATAGTAAATTTCTTGGTTAAGTTATTTCATTTGTAATGTTATTTGATTTGCATCAATGGTGGGAAAATATTGTAATTATGTAGCTTAACTCTTACATAACTTTATGCCTTAAATCATATTTAAAATATTGTTTTTAAATTGATTATTATTATTTCAATTTTATACTTATCGTTTCATTCTTTTAAGTTATAAGCGTGTGACATTCAAATGATTCATAACATTTTCTATGGTGTCTAATTAACGTGTGATCAATTTTTCTTTCAATTGTGATAAGAATGAAGTTTGAATGTTTAAAAATATTTTTGTTCATAATTTATTTAATTAGATCACACTCACATATCTAAAATAAAATTTGTTTTGTTTTAAATTCCTATTTATCTCATTTGGTTTTCATGAAATGAATTTTGCCTTCGAACATGTGCAATTAAATAACATTCTTAGTCCATATTTCTGTTTGGTACAGTGAAAATGAAAAGAAAAGTAAAGGGGGAAGATAAGCTGAAAGGAAGAGAGGAAACAAAAATAAATTAGTCATTGGTGATTGCTTGTGGTGATCCGTGATCATCGCTGACTAATGAGCAATGAAGAGAACGGAAAGAAGCACTAACGATTAATGATTATAGCTAGTCAATAGTTTGTCGTTGTTGATCAAAATCACTAGTTTTCATGGTTGCTTATTGTTTTACGACAATCTATCGTTAAAAGTCACACAATCATCCACAATAATTGTTTACAATCACACAATCAACTATTAACAACTCGAGTAGTTATAACAGATGATCACACAATCACATGATCACCGACGATCAAACAATCTAGAATTTAAAATTACATCCGCTTTTTCGCTTTGTTCAGGTTTTGGAGTATTTCTTTCTTTCCGTATAACCATGGTAATTTTCCGTTGATTCATAGTGCAAAATCAATGTAATTCAGATAATAATTGAAAGTAGTGGCATGACATAGGAGTTTCATCCCCATTTTTCTTGGAGGAAGTTGGGTCATCGAGCGAAGATATCGGATCCTCATTCATTCTCCAAGGCACGAATTGGCTGATTTCTCGATCGAAAGAAGTCCAATCGAGAAGCAAAGGAGCCAAGGAAAAAGAGTTGAAAGTTAGGCCAACGGTCTTATAGCTCATTCGCGGAACCATGGATGAAAGCCAAAGCCTCTAATGGACACTCATATGGAGCTTGGTTTTTCATGGATCTTTGAGCCCATAGTTAGGTGCAAAGAATATTGCTTTAAATAGTGAGATTGATTTTGATCATATAAAATTTGTCGATTGTCCTTTTCTTATTCCAGTTGCTAACCTTGTTGAATTATACGAGTCTTATTTCAAAAGAGGATGAATGAAATATGAGAGAGATATTTTTTTTTTTTGTCATTCGTATAAATACACCAAATTTTTGTTTACCATGAATGTACAGGTGAGAATAGTATTTAGATAATTTAGTAAAAGTTGGTGTAACTTCTCAAATCATATATCTTTGTTAGATTTTTCTGTTCTTTAAATGTAAAAGACTATAGTTGTAAATCTGGCTATTACCTTACTATAAATGAGTGTTTGTCTCCACCATAAAGATCATCAAATGTACAAAGTGCAATAAAATCTTAAATATACATTTAATTTATTTGATGAGAGAAATTAAAAAGGACTAAAACTATTTCTTTTTAATTATTTAACCCAACAAAATTATACACTACAAAAAAACTAAGACAATTAAACCCTAGCTAGCTCGAGTTGCACACATATAAAATTTTTATTTATCGATGTACATTGACTATAAAAAATAATTCTTAGCTCTTAATTTCTAGGTCAAGAAACATAAAAAAATGAAAATAATAAAATAAAAGACCAATATCCAATAAAGATATTGTTAACCAACATATTTAATTAGCTCAAAGTGATATAAAATTAATTGATATGATCAAGAAATAAGATTATGATTAAGATAGATTATATAAAACTTATTATATGTATGATTCCAAGGTTTCAATGCCCTATGCCACACTCCAAAAAAAGAGAAGATATCACTAGTTATAACTCATATAGCAGAATTTTGGTGGGGTTAGTATCTAAAAAAATGTGGAAAATTTTGTGAAATCTTAGAGATGAAGCAAAACTTTATTAGGAATATAATTGATTATATCTTTGTTAATCTAACCTTGCTAATTAACTAAGCAAGATTAAAAATATATAAATTAATAATTTCTCCAAAACAAACTAATTTTCTTCTTATGGAATAGTAATAGCATCCTTCTTTGTATTACTTTCTATACTTATTAGTTATATAACACTTTTGCTAATAAAAATCTTTCAAACATTTTTAATATCTTAATTGAACTAATTTTTATGTTGATATTTGTTTTTAATCAAGGCGTTGTTCTAATTCTTTATATAGCTTGTTTCATAACATATCGTTGATTTTGATTTTGCAAAACCAAGGCGTTAATTTCTCATAGCAGACAACAAACAAACAGAAACTTTTTGAATAATGTGACAAATAATATTATCATAAGAAGAGCTATATCACTTATTAGTTCACAACCTAAATACCTTTGTTAAGATGTAAAATATTGAAAAATAAATTAAGAGTTCAAATGACTTTTTTTTCATCTTCGCTTTCGCGTTTCTTAGTAAAGTGACATCTCACAGAAAAGAAAGTAAAAAGAATCTGTAATTACCAATATGGATTCATTTAAAGAATGAACTGTTCTTTAAACTCTCTTCTATAGATTATATAACGTTCGTATTTATAATTATTAATAACTGAGTAATTAACAATCATGTTAAACTAATCTTTCAAAATTAATAGAATTGAAATGAATTGAAGATTTTGTATTTAAAAGAATCACACGAACACATGTACATTATTTCATGGCTTAACCTCTTCATCAGTTCCAAGTGTCAGTTAAGCATATTGCATGGCCATTTATTAGTTTTCATATCCACATGTATATTCCTCCATCCATTCTCTAAAAGCTTCTCATTCTCCTCTCAACACTTGTAAATCCCTTTCTTCTCTCACAATCTCATGTGTGTATATATATATTATACACAAACACATTAAATTAATTATTACTTCCAACAACAAAAGAAAAGAAAAAAAAAGAAATGAGTCAAGGACAGCCTCAAAGGCCTGCCGGAGATAATTACAAGGATCCAGTCAAATATGGCGACGTTTTTGACGTCTCCGGCGAGTTGGCCTCCAAGCCCATTGCCCCTCGTGATGCTGCCAGCTTGCAGGCCGCTGAGAATATAATTCTCGGCCAGACTCCTCGTGGCGGCCCTGCTGCGGTTATGCAGTCCGCTGCCAATCTCAACGAACGTGCTGGGCTTGTTGGTCACTCCGACGTGACCGATGTTGCTCTAAACGAAGGTGTGAACGTGACTGAAACTGTGGTCGACGGTCAACGATTCGTGGTTGAGTCGGTGGGCGGACAGGTAAATTTTAGGTTTTGATTTTAATTTTAAATATTTGATTAACGTGATTTTAATTATGTGTATTAACATATTGATACGATTATTTTCTGAAGAAATTTAATTGGATATGGTTTGCAGTGTTATGGGCAAAATATTAAAAAAAAAAAAAAAGGAAAATGGAAGTTTATGATGAGATTAATTGTCAAAGAGAGAAAATTGGCCAAAATGTTTTAAATTTTGAGCTAGTGATGAAAAGAAATCAAGTTCATCGATTGATAGTGATACCTTTTTCCCCTTAAGATTGTGGGACGTTTTGTCCAACCAAACGTTCCAATGAGATCTCCAGGAGCAACACTCGACAATGATTCAATCAGCATTGGAGAAGCTTTAGAAGCCAGCGCAGTCAGTGCGGGAGACAAGCCGATTAATCAAAGCGACGCGGCCGCAATCCAAGCGGCCGAGGTTCGTGCGACCGGGGAAAACAATATAATCCCAGGTGGCATTGGGGCGGAGGCACAATCGGCTGCCACCCTCAACACTCGAGTCATGCTGAACGAGAATAAGACAACACTTGGCGACATTCTAACCGTAAGAGAACTTGTTACCAATTCAAACCTGCTTGTTTTTAGGCGATTAATGCCTTAACGTAGTATTGAAGTATGTTTGATAAATTTGATAGGATGCGACACGAAAGTTGCCAGGAGATAAGACGGTGACAAAGGAAGACGCAGAGAGGGTGATAAGTGCGGAGATAAGGAACGACCTAAAAATGGCTACTACCCCGGGAGGGGTGGCAGCGTCAGTGGCAGCCGCGGCAAGGCTTAACCAACAACAGGGGTAGCATAGTGTATTTTGATCATATAGTAGCAAGTTCTTCTTCTCTGCTTTATTTTATGGATGTCAAGAAGTTTTCAAGTAGTTGTTAGGAGTACTGTGTTGTTATCTTTTTTGTTTAGGAGGTGTGTGTTTAATTTCTAGTGTGTAGGGTTATATTTTATAATTAGACTTTTAGTAGTGGTTTTGAGAGGATATATATATATATATATATATATCTTTTTGTTGGAACCAAGTTATTGTACATCTAAGATTATTCCAAATAAGCTTAAAAAAGATGCATGGGATTAATTAACTGACAACTATAAATTGAGTGTACTTAGAATGCATTCTCAAATTTTTAATTTAAAAATGAGTTGTTTTTTTTTAAAAAAAAAAGTTATTTGGCAACTGCTAAAAGTTAAAAATATTTTTTTAAAGTTAATCTTAACCATGTAAGCAAATTTTAATTTGTATGAGAATATAAGTATTCTAAAAAAAAGAGTGAAATCCACCAAACCCTCAATTTAGCTCATTTAATTTTTTCTTTCTCCGGAAACAAAAATAGATAATTTTTTTTTAAAAATATGTACATGAGTGTTTATAAGGAGTTTATTTACTTTTTTTTTTTAATTAAGGCGTTTAAATGAGAATGTACTTTTGATTCTCCTTAGTCATTTCAAATTGGCCAGAAATAATTTTCCATGAAGAAAATGATATACATTAATAAAAAAGGAATCATTTCAAATTGGCCAGAAATAATTTTCCATGAAGAAAATGATATACATTAATAAAAAAGGACTTGAAATAAAATTTTGGCATACGTATAATGTGTGATTGGACTGTAGGCTTATTGCTGGGCTAATTTAGTGGAGATCCATATTTGATGATTTTGATGATGACCATTCGTCCTCATATTCATATTAATCATATTAGTGGAGAATTTTTTACACTTCACTATACATATAAATATTTTCGTGTTTTCAACTTGACTATATTACATATCCAAACATATTTTCTTTAAAAAAATTGTGATATACAAGAGATCAAAAGTGGAGTGAATGTTATTGGGAGTGAGATTTAAGAGTGGGGAGCTAATTTTAACAAAGTACACAAAATATATAATAATTAAAGTATAATATAATTGACATAACCTTTTTGTAGATTCCCATTTCAAAAGACACAAAAATTGTAGAGTCAAATTATGAGTGCGTTTGCAAAGTGTGCTTTGTTGTTTCTTGTTTCCATGGAGAGAAAAACAAATAACTTACAGCTAACATCTAAGATCTTGATTTCATATAATATTCTCACTATCTTTTTCTGTGCTTTTATAAATTCTATTAAAAAAAACTGTTCTTTCTGGCTCCTTGGAAACTTCTTAGTTTTGTTGTGTTTGTATATATACATATATATTATTCTCTTAGGGGCTTTAGCTTAGCTAATATGAATCTTAATCATTTAGGTTTTGGCAAATGCATTATCAGATTTGGTCATACATGTTCTTTTTTAAATTAATTAAATTATTATTATTATATGTTTGTATATTTGCCCATAAAACTTATAGACAACATAATATAAATGTTTTAGTCATGTCTTTTATCTCCAATTAGGTTATTCACGAATAACGCTAGCTCACATAATGATAATAATAATAAGTTCAATAATGATACAATAATGTAAACGCAAGGAAAACAAAATGTGTGGAAAAGTAGTGTTTGTAAATAAATCTATTATAAATACAATATTTTGCATTCTATTTTGTTGTCAACATTATAGAAGTGATTAACTGATTAAAATTCAAGTTAATTTTTCAATAAAATTATGAGAAAAAGTCAAAATTACACAAACAAAAAAAAAAAAAGTTTTTCTTAGGAAGTTTGATTAAGAATTTAATAACAGATAAACTACTAGTATAGTTTAACTAACATGAAAATCATTCAAATCATGGTGTAGAAATAAGGATAATTAAATAAACATATCAATTTAAAGCAATTCTAACGATGCAATTCTAAATTAGGTGATCTTCCTTATCTAATTTTTTTTAATTATAATTCACAATTTATTTTATGGATGTCAACATACTGATTTTGTTCTCCTTTTTCTGTCTTTTTTTTTTCTTTGGACATATTAGATTATGTTCTTTAGTAATTAGATAATTAAAATAAATAAACATTATATATATATATATATATATATATATATATATATATTGAAGCATAATTTTGTAAGGTGTTGCTTATCAATAAAAACAATGGAAGACAGTCCCTATAATTAGGAGAGAAAAGACTTCCCTTTTCTTGTTTTATTTATTAATATTTTTTTTCTTTAAAATTAGAGTTTCAAATAATATATATACCCTTCAATTATTTGACAAAATTTTATAATATATATTTGACAAAACTCTGAGGTGGCATATCAAATGGATGTTTCACTTAGGCACTCTCAATTATGGAATGGGATATGATCTATTTATAACTTTGTTTTTGCTAAAAAGAAAAATAACAACTGTATAGTTTTTCAATTTAATAAAATTAGCATAAGAGTATTTGAACCCATATGTGGATGAGTTCAAATTGAATCTTACTCTACCTAAGTTCAACATTTTTGGTCCAAATTTCTAGAGATAGATGGATTCAAATTACACAATCTTTTGGTAATCTTTTGGTAATTGGTTAAGTCATGTACACATCTTCATTAAATAAAAAGATTTCCATCATTCAATTTTAAGAATCAATATATTAAAATAAATTTTTTTTTTCCTTCCATATAAAGTGCAGGTATATATTAAAGGTTTTAATATTTGTAATTTTGTATGGTCTATCGTGTTTATATATATATATATATATATATATATACTCTTTTCAAAATCAATACTAAAATATTTATAAAAAAAACATGATAGTACAATGATGCATAAGAAAATTGATTAAAATGGGAAAAAATAGAAATAGAAAATATGGATAAATTAAAAGAGATCCAAAGAAGATACAATATAATATTTATTAAAAACATATTTATATATAGCAAAAAAAATAGAAAATATAACAAAAATTTGGAGCAATATAACATTGGTATGACATAAATATGAGGTTGATAAGACTATTAATGATAAAGTTCATTAAGAAAAATGTAAGAAGAGAATTATATCGAAAGATAGAGGGTAATAGTGGAAGAAATAAGTAGGGAAGTATGGAGGGTGCTAAAAGTGATATTTATGGTAAATATTGACTTTGATGAAATATTGTATAGAAAAGAATGGTATATGATATAATAACTTGAAAATAAAAGTGGAGTGAAAGTACAATAATGGGAGAGATGTAGTAAGGTGACATTTGATTAATTTCAAAACACCAAAACTTTTTTGTTGTTCCCTTTCCCTCTCATTTCTCACATCAATTCTGTTTATACAGTATTTTTTAGTACAATCCCTTTTTCAAGTCTCATCATTTCTACCTCATACATCACACAACTCAACAAAAAAACAAAATATATAGGTAACTAGATATCAATGATTGTTGACATCGAATTCACGATCTTATGATATAAAATAACTTATATCTATTTAATAATCATTTCATTTTTTTGTTTTTAGTTCTTGGAAATGAAAGAAGCTGTGAAATATGTGGCTAATTAATCTTAAATTTAAATTATATGCATGCCTTTGTAGTATAAATTTTATGAAGTAATAATTATTTCAAGTGTTGGTTAGACTGTGGTAGAAAATAAAATCTACTTTCAAACTTCAAAATTAGGATGGTGTGAAAAAGATAACTTTGGTAGTCAAAATTAGTTGTTGGGTAAAAAGAGAGAGCAATAACATTGAATTGAGCAATGGTGTTTTTGTTCTTTATTTAAACACATGTGATGTATTAGAACGAAAAAAATATATATATACTCTCTTCTAGTTCATAGCAATAAAAATTTAGTGATTTTAAATTTTACTAGTTCCTCATTTTCATTTTAAATTTTTTATAACAATTTAATCTAAATATTTGCTCAAATATATAATTTAATATGATACATAAATAAAACAAGATCGATCCAAAATACACGAGAGTATAGTTAGAAAACGACGGCAAAAACTTTTGTATGTAGAGGTACTTTCATATAAATATTTAAGTTCACAGTTTTAAGAAAACTTTCATAAATATTTTTAAACTATTATTAAAATAAAATTTATTAAAAATTTAAAATAAAAATGGAGACTAATTAGTACGTGGTGATACAATTCCATCTTAAATGGCTATGACACCATTTCATGAGTTAATTAAAGAAAATTTTGAAACATCTAATAACTTACTACTTTTGAAAGTAGTAAGGATACCTTTTAAACAAATGATAAGTAATTTTATAATTTAATCAAAACAAGCAAAAGGGTATAAAATGGGATTGTGGAGAAAGGCAAGAAATTAATTAGAAAGAAAAAGAATAGGTCCAACCACCAAGTCTTTGCATGTGCGGCGCCTTGCTTCCATTCTAAACTTTTCACTTCACCCCACGAGCATACTGCCGCGTGTATTACTATTAAATTCGCAGATACACGATTTGAAACCAAAGCTGGTGGTGGATATGCATATGAGTGCGCGTGGAGAGTTACACTTATAGAGACGAACTTTTGTTGAAGAAGGTATTATTAAATGATGGGGTTTGACGCTCACACCCCTGTTTCCTCAACACTCTCTACCCTAAACTACTAACTTACACTTCACTTCACATCATCTCAATCCTAATTTCAGTTACTGACCTGATTCATCCTATCTTATTTTGTTCAACACCTAACTAGACATCCAATAAAAGACCTCACAAACATCTCAAATGTATGTTAATTCACTTGTTTCGACTCTGGCTTACTAGACTATGATGCACTTTGTTGATGAAGAGTTTGCAAATTGGAGACTTATGAGCTAACATAAGTTTGATAAGTCATTTTAATATGAGGAGTTAACAAAGAAAAAAAAAAAGTCTTTAACAAGGATTGTATAACGGTTATATATGGAACTTTTTTTTTCCTTCGCCAGTTGGTTATTGTTTTCGTATACCTAAGTCATTGTGCAAGTTAGGTGAGTTCTCCTTCCCAAATTTGAGGTTTTTTTCTTTAAACCAAATTAAGGAGAAAAAATTAAAGTTGTATTTAGTAGGTAATTTAAATTATGTTTTATATTTTTGAGATTCATGGGTTTGTCCAATAATCGAAATTATATTTTTGTTTTCAACTGTCGTAATCTCTCTAACATTTTAGTTCTTTTCAATGTATTTTTATAAGCATTTTATAATGGAATGGTTTTTTTTTTCTAAATGTAATTAAGTTTTTACCTCTAAAGAACATTGTGTAATTAGCTCAAATTTTTATGTGTCTGGAAAGTCAAAATACAAAACTTTATGTTTTAGTTTCTTTATAAAATATAGATATATCCAACTCACCATATAAAATTTAAAACTTAATTAATTTGTTAATGACTTGTAACAGTGTGTTAAATGAGTTAAACTTGATTTAATATTACATCTTTTTATTGTGGATTAGTCTAATTTAAATTAGGCATCACTTATCATTATTTCAAAATGAATTATATGGTACATTCAGTTACCTACTTTGATTGGGGTTTTTTTTTTTTTTTTCTTGAACAAAATTAAAAAATAAGAAAAACATTAAAAACTCATATATATATTTTAATGCAATTTTAAAAGTGAATCAAGTGGTTTAATTTTAACATACTATTATATGTGTTATATATATACTTGAGAATCTCACATGAAAAACACTTGAAAAAAAGATTTAATATTGATGATCTAATGGCATACTTCTTAAATTGACATCACCAAGCTGTTTTCTAAACTGTAAATCAAAAGTGTTGCATAAAAAACTACCTCTAAACTATAAATTTTGTTGTAATCATACTTTCCAATTCTCAATTACACCGATCACCTTCTTTATTTTTTTTTTTCAAAAAAATAATGTTGAAAGTATTCATAAATTATAAATTTTGTTCCATATAAGTTTCAACAAAGTACATAATTATAATAAAACCTTTATTGTTCTAGTCGATTTAGGTTAAACATCTATTAAACATTATTTTAAGTTTAAAAAAAAAAAAACTAAATAGATCACAAATCATATTTAAATGTTTAATGACTTAATTTGAAATTTAACCAACTAAAAATACGTACTTTAAAAAAAGCAACATTTGAAGTTGATGATATTACTACCATAGGGATAAGTAGAGAAAATATAGTATTGCATAGAGATAAGTGGTCGATTGTTCGTTATCTCTTATTTGAGAAGAATATAGATAGATAATGTAATTGGAATCAGCAATTAAGCATAAAAAAATGTGTTGATCTAGTAATTACCTCCATTATTAAACTTGAGTCTTTGATGTGTTGGATATATATTGTTAATTAAACTCCCGAAGGTCACTTCTTTAAATGAGATTGGAATTTTCATGGAAGATATTTCTTTTTTGTTGAGAATAATGTTACTAATGTTGTTGATTTTTGTTATATCTCTGGAAAGATGAACAAAGTTATTCATTCTACTGTAGACTTTAGCCTTCCTTTTAACGAAGTGTTCTTTAATCTGAGAAGATGTATCCGAGATGTGTTCAGTTCCTCTTGATTTGATTGGGAGCTTGAGAGAGTTTAATTTGGTTATGGTGTTGCTCTTGATTGCCTGTCTTTTGCCTAAAAAAACAAAACAAATAATGTAAGTGAAACCAAACATATAAATCTCTTATCACTTACCTTATCATTTTCACTCTCTCTCTCTCTCTCTCTTCCAATAATATAAAGAGAGGAAGTCCTCTCATTGGCCATTTTTGAAATTCACACACACACAAAAGAAAAAACAATGCCAACCAAACTTGGAAGAAACTATTTGAACCTTTGTTTTACAAAGATCAAAAATCCTCTCTCCACCGCTCAATCCTCTCCCCCCATCACCCACACCGCAGATCGCCGCCGTCAAACCACCCGTTCCTTCTCCTCCACTGCTGCCGCCTTCATCACAAACTACAACTCTCTCTACGAGATCACCACCACCACCACCACAAACTCCGACTCCAATTCCCCCTCCACACCCCTTTTCGGGCTCACCAATGACATTGGTGTCGCCGATCCGGACGCCTATGTTGCAGTCGATTTCATTACCGCCTTCACCTCCCATCGTTTCTTCTTCTCCTCTCCTGGCAGCTCCAACTCCATCATAGAATCCACCACTACCACTACTACCGAATCCACAACCACCATGTCACTGTCGTCCGAGTACTCCGCCAGGTACGAAGGCAACGACGACGATTTGATGATCTTCAACAATAGCCATGTGATCCCCACGTACTCACCAGACCCATACATGGACTTCCGACGGTCAATGCAAGAGATGATGGAAGCGCGTGAGAAAATGACGACGGCGGTGGCAACGACAACAACGATGAAAAAGTCAAGTTGGGAATTCTTGCATGAACTTCTTTTATGCTATCTAGCACTCAACCCTAAAACCACTCATAAACATATCCTCAAGGCTTTCGCGGACATTGCGACAGTAATAAAACCGCCATTGGCGATGAAGGAAACGGAGGAAGAGGAGAATGTGGATCGGGAAAAAGGTGAGTCAATGGTGGACGACAGAGGGGCGGGCGGCGGTGGCTGTGAGTGTGAGATGTCCGGCCAACAAAACGATAGAGATTGATGCATACATATAATAATGATTAATTATTAAATGTGGGGTTGCAGGAAAATATTGATTAGATTAATTATAAGTTTTTGATATGATTTTGAGTTTTATGAATATCAATATATAATATGATTATAATATAATGTGGTGTAGGGGGGAGTGAAGAAGAAGAAGAAGAAGAAGAAGAAGAGGTGGGTCCCACATGACTTTGGTTTTCGTCTTTCTCACCTTAATTAATTATTACATCAAAACCCTTTTTCTCTTTACTTTTTGTTTCCATAACATTTTTTGCTCACATCTTCTTTTACATTTTGTATATCTTTTTGTTGCCACAGGATCAAACAGTGTTATTATTATCTAATTTCAAGCATGAGCTTATCACAATTTTAATCTAACATGGCCTTTTACATGTTACATTAATTCCATTTTTCATTCATTTACATTCATAAACTATAAAGGTCTACCATCTTCTTTCTATAAAATCTTTGATAACTTTTCAAATAGGTTAAAGACTACTTGTAATTTATCGTAGTCTTTAAATAATTAGTTCACAAACGTCATAGATGAGAAGCTTAGACAATTGAAAAACTAATAGGGACATGTAAAAGTTTAAATATTAATTGTGTTCATTTATCTTAAATTAAATCCTGATTTTAAAAAGTGAATAAAATAAAAATGAAATGGTGAAGAGAGTACATTAAGTTATCCACTTTAAGTTTAATATATAATATAACATGAGACAAAATTTAATGGAATAATTATGTACTAGTCAAAGTTGTGGAGTGTATTGATAATTTAACATAAAGGCTAAAGACAGATTTCTTATTCAATTGTTATGGATCCTTCTGATTGAGGCTTTGTTGGTTTTTTCTGTAGTTTTTTTTAACACCTTTTATCTAGATGGTATAATTTGACATGACCTAGTAATTAAATGGTGGAAAAAAAAAAGAATAGATCAGACAAAAAAAAAAAGTGAAAAGACGACAAATCGACGATGTATTAAATATATAGAGGAATATTGAGATGCATCTCAAAATACACTTTATCTACATACATCATATAATTCTCGTTATATACCAAAGTTTAAAACATCAATGTCAATGAATATGTCGATGTCTTAATTTTACGAAAAATTCAATGGAAATATCGATAAGAAATGTTTTTGAAAATATTTTAAAATTAAAAATTTTTAAAATAAATTTAAAGTGATAAATAATATTTTGCCACGTGTTTAATTATAGTCGAGGTTTATTTTTCATGTTTTGTGGATTTTTCTACTGTGTAATATGCAAATATTGATTCAATGTCATATGTTAATTAAGCTTTGTACATGTAATCTCAAAGTAATAATTCAAAGAATGTGATTGAATTATTATTTAAATAATAAAAATAAATAATAATGGATGAATTTACAACGAGAAGAAGTTTCCAAAATTGTTAGTGAAAATTTTCCTACGAATTGTATGTCACGTCAACACACTTTTAAAAATAAAATGAGATTCATTGACATAAATACAAAGTCAATAAATATTATTTATGAATATAAATTTATAGTGTGAATAAAAAAAATATGATAGTTCTTTCGTGGTACTAGAAATATTCTTAAGATAATACTCACATATAGAGAAGGCATTTGTAATTTTGATCCAAATTTGGTCTGTATGGTGTGGTTAAAAGTAGAATTTTGTTCTTATGCTTTGATAAAACCATCCTAAATAGTTTTTCTTATAGAGACTAAATCAAACCATAATTGACTAAATCTTAATTATAAATCATAATAACTAAACTCTAAAATTCTCCAAACTAGCTAGATATTATGGTTTAATAAACATATATATATATATATATATATATATATATATATATATATATATGCATTGAAAATTTTGATAATAAAGACAGTATATAAAGATGAAAAATACAAATTGGCAGTTAGGAAGCAAACGTAAAGATAAAAATGTAAGAGCCCAAAACATTTCTGTGAAATTTGATGTGAAGCAACACATGAAAAGCACTCACAGTACTGTCATATAGATCAACATAAAGCAAATCATAAGAAGAGATAATGCCTTCGTCTCTTCTTCTTTTTTCTCTCACTTTTCTCCTCCTTTCTCATAACCAAACAAAACCCAATTTCCATAATATTTTTTTTTATAAATAAAAAATAAACCACATGGGGTACACACAAAAAACCATATCTCCTTCTGCAAAACACATGCTGATCTTATAAGAAAGAAACCCTAATTTGAATGGGCCACATGGAACCATATTCCAAAACAGCCCTTCTCTCACTCCCATGAAAAAAGACAGTTAAAAACAATAATGATAAGTTACTGTCATTAAAGGACAATTTAGAGAAAACAAATAATAATAATAACAACAACAATATTGTAATATTTCTTTGAGATAGGTTGTCCAATGTTGTGGAGACAGATGATGGTTGTACTTAATAACATTACATTTGGAGGCCAAATGGGAATCTTTGGATTGTAAATTTTTTTAATTTATCAATGCTGCCAAATTGGGGGAATCTTTATTATTTTGTCTTCTTTTATTTATTTATTTATTTATTTGAGTTTTATTTGTTCTAAGTTTGAATGGGAGGGAAAACTTCAAAACTAGAAGTGGGTGGGTGGGTGGGTGGATTCATATGCACTCATGAGATTCAGTGAATTTTCCTTTAACCAAGTGGAATACTTTAAAGCTTTATGTTGAGTACTTCTTACTTAAATTCTATTTTCCACTCTTTTTCTTTTTCATGTGGTGGATTTCTTGATCATAGTGTAATTTGAGTAACCTCAATTTACAATTTTGGTGGAAACTTAATTGAGGGCTACTAATTTTCAGAAACTGTGTTTGTATTTGTGTTAGTTATTATAGTTAATGGTTGAATTATTATAGTTGGTGTTTGAAACTATTTTAGTTTAGGTATAAAATAGTTAATAGAATAACAAAAGAAAAAGGAAAAAAAAATAGAAATAGTAAATACTATACCAAAAAGAAATTTCAAATGGTTGAAAACACCAACTATTACATTTGGAAGCTCAAATACCGAGTAAGCACTTCACTGACTTGAAGTTGGAATCCTATGGTTTTAAAAGTTAGACTATGATTAACGGTTGTTATTACTACTATTATCATGAGTTTATTGGATTGTTATTCTTCCCGTTCAATTATATGTATCTAATAGGTTCTAAAACGTTGAATTTTGTTGAATAAAACCTCAACTTTTTTTTTATGTCTAATAAGTCTTCACAGATTCAACATTTTTACTAAAATTAATTGATCTATTTAATAAAAAATAGAATTGTATGTGTAATAAAATCCACAATTTTTTACTTGGACCTAGTAGATCAACAAATATGAAAAAATTGAAACAATACTTCATAAAAATCTCAAGCTCGAGGGGCAAAAGGAGGGCACAAATCAAGGTTAATTTCATCCAAAAACCAACCAAGGAACACAAGAGTCTCAAGCCTTTCCAAAATCAGTAAGACTTAAACCCAACTGCATTTGAGAGCTAGAAAGCGAGCAATCCGATTTTCCCACACAAGGACAAAATGAGAAACATTTCCTAACCTCCTCACCATCACAGTAATCTCATCAACTACATTTTTTACCTTGAGACTAAATTTGTACTATTGAAAAATTTAGAGACTAAATAGATAAAAATTTGAAAATTAAGGCAATAAATCTGTAATTTTACCAAAAGTTATCTTATCAACCTAGCAGGCACACACTAATTACACAGTAACTCCTTTCGCTCATAATATTGTTCAACAGCACCTATAGAAAAGAAAATGTAGGAAATTGCACAATCTTCAAATTTACCAACATTCCAATGATCTAAAATTCATCTACCTATTTAACCCAAATTTCTCATCAATGTGAGAAATTTGGCTTAGCACAAAGAAGAAGAGAACCAATAACTGTGATCTATTAGGATTAGTTGGAATAAAAGAACAATAAGAATAGAATACACAATGCCTTGAGAAAGTTATTGTACAGAGCTCATAGTTCAAATACTTACATTAAAACCCTTTTGGTAAGAAGTGCCTGGAGTTGCAGCCACTCCTTTATTTATATATTAACTATGAAATGATTATGTTTAAAACCAGAAAATCATGTTTATAATTTTTAAAATAAGCTATTCCAGGGTCACCTTGTAAAATTAAACTGATTCCAAGTCTTATCTGCCACAACAAAACATAAAGATGAATACACAAAAGAAGAAAGGATGTACAAAGGCAATAGCATTTCCATAATAGAGCAATTAAACTTTTAATTTACAGTAAACAAGGAGGTTTCAAAATGAACAGCCCTTTTGGGCAATTTTGCTAACGTAAGAAGAAAACTTACAGCGCTCTCCAGAACTGTATGCCAGAAACAAAAACGGGATGTACAAACCGTTTTACCCCCAAGGTTAAATGACATGAACATAAGATCAACCTGTCCCTAAACACTTACTCAAAATGCACCATAAAGAAATCTAGAAAATATTTCTTTTGGGGGGAATCAGGCGGCCGTGGATATCATCATCCATCCCAAAAATGGCACTGGTTAGTAAGGCCAGCAAAAAGAGTTCTGCAACACGCATTCCTGTAGTGGTAGCCAATGAAGATGCAAAGGTTCGAGACCAAAAGGATATTAGTAGCTTGGTTTGACAGAATCATACCTGAAGGTTACTGCAACAAAACTACATTCAGTTGCGCAATGGCGCAAAGAAAAACCAAAGCAGAAGCTAAGTTTTAGTAGAAGAGTGATCTATTATACAGTGTGGCATGTGTTAATCTGTGAAGCAGACTCCTGTTGATTTGGTAAACAGTTCATCTCAATTCTCCTGCTTCAGAGGTGAAGATTTGATGATGCTCCAATCATCATTCTTATCATCCTCCCAGGTACTTGCTGAAATCCCAGTGATCCGTAGGACATCTGCCTACGACAAGACATCCTCCGTTGGATGGCAATTAGATGAAATTTTAGCAGATACAGCATGTGCATTATCCCTATCACCTTCAGAGGGAGAACTAGTTTTATCCTCCATATGTAAAGTGGCGTCGCAACCATTTGCAATTTCCAAGTCAAAGATAACTGTCTGTCCCTCATGTACCGGATTAGTCTTTGGGAGGTTACTAGAGCAGATTGTCTTGGGCTGATTTACATGCTCGTCCTCAGTAGACTTGTGTCCCTCATGTACCGGATTAGTCTTTGGGAGGTTACTAGAGCAGATTGTCTTGGGCTGATTTACATGCTCGTCCTCAGTAGACTTGTGTCCCTCATGTACCGGATTAGTCTTTGGGAGGTTACTAGAGCAGATTGTCTTGGGCTGATTTACATGCTCGTCTTCAGTAGACTTGTGTCCCTCATGTACCGGATTAGTCTTTGGGAGGTTACTAGAGCAGATTGTCTTGGGCTGATTTACATGCTCGTCCTCAGTAGACTTGTGTCCCTCATGTACCGGATTAGTCTTTGGGAGGTTACTAGAGCAGATTGTCTTGGGCTGATTTACATGCTCGTCCTCAGTAGACTTGTGTCCCTCATGTACCGGATTAGTCTCTGGGAGGTCACTAAAGCTGATTGTCTTCGGCTGATTTACATGCTCGTCCTGAGTAGACTTGAGTTTGTCACTTCGAATACCAATTTCTGCTGCAATTTCCTGGTAATCAACACTTGGAGTACCTTTGGGAAATTCCAGACTAGACTTTTGATTGATTGCTTTGCTTCCATCCAATTGTCCATTTAGTTCAGACTTCCGATCTTCAGGGTCTGAAATGGTAGAACCAAGAGACGTTGTCTGGTGTTGGCCAGCCTCTTTATCTTCCTTACATGAAAGGCATGTAGAGTTCAATGAATTCTCAAACTTTTGGTTCCTTTTCCCCAAATTATTACCAGCAAAATCTTCATTATTGGCTTTGACATCATTAGTAGGATTATCAATATCACCATTCGAAATCTTATCATTTGGTTTGACACTGGATTCAATAACTGCAGGATCACCAGAAATCCCCATTCCATCTTGTGCAGTGCCCTCACTGCATGAATTTAAACAAGAACAAGGAGAACCTCTCTCTTCAGGGGAGTTTGCAACGACCTCCAACGTTTGATGTTCTGAAAGTTCAGGAGACTTGGATATGGATCCTACAAGAAAAAAAAAATTAATCTGTAGCCATATGAATTCGATGAGTGCACAATGAGCACAATCTCTAATAATTAGATACCTTCTCCAAGAGTTGTACACTCCATTGGAAGATGATCCTTCAATAGCAATTTCTGTAGCATTTCAACACCGGGAAAGACCAACAGACTCATTTTCCTCATCCTTTGTTTGGTAGTCTCATCAAGGGGTTTGAAACCGAAGACAGAAATCCATGTATCTCTTACCTCAGATATTGCAGGAATGACCAACTTTTCCACATTTAGAGAGGACAAAACCTGACAGATAAAGGGGTAACAGAAGAAAAACAGGCACGTATCAGTAAATCAAATAGCACAATGATATGAATTTTAAATGAACTTCGTATAAGTCAGCTAGGACCCAAAAAAGTCAGATATCTGTTAACGCACACATTTGATATTGACTTTCGCACAATAATATATTAGTACCTTTGAAGTAAAATTACTGGATGTCATCAAGCCTCTCCTTCAGGAGAGGAAACTACTAACACAAGGAACTATTTACATTCAACTAGAACAGAATCACAGATTAAATGAGACAGTCTAGAACTAATATAAGTTACTGTCAACAAGGGGCACAGTCACTTGAGAATTCCTTTATGCCGTAGTATATGTTAAAGCACTATTATTTTGAATCTTTGATCAAGATGACTACTACAGCCAGTAACTGAGAAGACAATATACAAGATCCTTCACTGATATTACCCAAGTCCAAAAATGTATTTAATACGTAAAATGTTCAAAGCTTCAAAGCTCAAGTTCCAACCAAACACATTTTAGAATTCTATTTGATAGCTAAAAGTTTTGAAAACCTTCAGTGTTCACCAAGTTCCAACCTAACACGTTTTCATATTCAGTTAGCTCGCAACAAATTTTGACTCATAGCCGAAAAGCTAAGTCTAAACCTATTACCGCTATGCATCTCTGTCTATGCTGCACCCTAGTAGGAAAACAAGAAACAACCAAATGAAATCTAGAAGATTAATTAATACTAGTAATTTATTGTAGCACAAAGAATACACAATGACATGACGATTCGATAAGATATAGAATGCACAATAACCTACTGATTCAATTGCACTGAGAAAGCGACGGCACATTCCCTGACGCCTATACATATAACGAGTTCCAATGAATGGCATCTCCGCTAATTCATTTCCATGGATCCTATTTCATCAACCAGGAAAGAATTTCAATGTTAGTGTTAGAAATTTATGGGAGAAATAAAAATGAACAAATAAAAACAGCATTCCCTTCCACGACTAGAAAACATGTATAGTGAGTTCATACTCTTCCATAAAACTTTTTAAAAGTCAAGTCTCAGCCCTTTTGATAGGTTCCCAAGTACTTCCTCAACCACCAAATAGTTGACAAAACTAGCAAACAGCCTGAAACTGAGGGCTAATTTAAAGCCATGCAGCTAACTTAGGAACATCAAGCGGTAAAAGATACAGAAAAGCCCTTTGCCCCTCCCTTTAGGATTCAATATAGGTATACTGAACAAACTAGTCTAGTGTACAGATCAACTAGAGTAATTGTGGGGATGACATAAGACTTCTTAATGCCCTCTTGCCCCGCTTGCAAAATGGGTTTGAAAATTAAAAAATAAATAAAGAAAAATAGGGGAGTTGTAATGTTATGGGTAGCAAAAAAAATAAAACTATTTACAAAATATAGCAAAAAACTTAATTGTGCTATAGAGTGTTTGGTAGATTTTGCTATATTTTGTTAGTTTCAATATTTTACAATCTTTGAAAATGCCCCTAAAAATATATATATAAAAAAAACATGATGATGTTGGATTTATTAAATAATAAAATAAGGTTGAGGTTCACAATATTTTAGAGGACGGTGAGAGCTATGTATCTCATCCAAAGCACTGTACAAAGCCTGGCCTTTTGTAGAAAAGAACCAACAACCAAAACCAAAAAAAAAAAAAAGGTGAGTGATTATGCATTGTTCCTTTATAAACATTTGAAGGATTGCAAATAACAAGTGGTACACAACATAATTAACATGAATACACATGAAGTATAATTATGAACTTTCCATAGGGTAGGGCCAACGATTTTGCATTCACTTGATCAGGAAAGAATACTGTCCTACCCTAGAATAAATCCAAAGGAGCTTCCATTTCTTAGTTGTGCTCATAAGTGCTTGTTCAAATAGTCGGTGGTCTCCTTGACCTTAGTAATCACGCTTCAAGTAAAGTTTGCATCTTAAACAAAATGCACCAACTGTATTTCAGACAATTCAGGGTGGTTTACTTCAATGACATCTTTTTTCAAAAGGATACGAGTCTCGCTATTATTAATATAAATAAAGAGACAAAGCTCAAAGTACATGAGTGTTATACAAAGAGCAATAGGAGGGAGGAAGGATCAGCAGGCGCACCCAAGCATCTCATCTAGGTTGACATCCCCTTAGCGCCCTCATCACATCCAAAAAGCGACAATATAAGATCAAACAAAAAGCCACAAATACAAAGGTGTTCTGGCTTTTATCCTTACTACATCTTCTTTCTTCTTGATTAAACGAATAGTATTTGCAATGAATTCAAATGAGATTTAAACACAAGATAAACCCAAACATACCTTAAGGATGCAGCACATATAACCTCATCATCCTTTTCAAGAATTGCAGTGTAAAAGCCACTAAAATTTAGACGAGTAAAATTTGACCTGGAAAAGGAATTTATCACTTCTAAGTACACATGCCTTGCTTCCATTGCTTTAGTAATTAGTACAGCAAGCACAGAAATCGAAAGAATTGAAGGTATTCAGAGGCTAAAATACATGTAAAAAAAACTACTGGTTATTGTACTTAAAATTGGGTTTAACCATGAAAATTTTACAAGTAATTTTTAATGCTTTTGAAGCCAGTCATTTTATCTCAGTTCACCATATTTACATCCATATATGTCATTATGAAAGAAGAAAAAACGACTTCTCTGATAAAAGATAGATGTTTTAAGCAGACAAAATTAAGGTCCTACCAACATAAGACATTCCAGTCCTAAATATTATGCTATTCGCTATCTGCAAGAACTCCTCTCCTATTACAAAACCCTCATCCTTAAGGTGAACCTTTAGGCCATTTAAGACTTCAGAGCCAAGATCTCTAGCAACAAAAGTGATGCTTTTGGAATACAGTTTCAATTTTCAACCCCTTAAACAAAAACTATCATCCTGGAAAGTGATGTCAGTTGCTTTATTGCTTTGTCTTGCTTTATTTCTTTGTGGGATATCAAATCTAAAGCACTTCGTATTTATCCCTTCACTTTACTTCTAACCAACTCACAAGCTCTTATATAAGCTTCCCTACTTATTTATCTTCACATAAATGCATTACTCAGTTTCTTATCATAAAAGTACATATATTCCCATCATTTTAAGCATCTCAATGTGTGCATCAGAAGAACTAACTACTAGTAACAGATGTTTAATAGAATAAGTTTGGAAAAGCTTAAATGTAAAATTAAGTTACTGCTCAACTAGAATTCTACATTCAATAGTCAAGGGACCAGCAACTCCTCAGTGAATAAACTTTTTAATGAATAAACTTGTGAAGAACGAAAAAATTCCATGGACATTCATCATTCTAATAAGTTGACGTTTTTCCACATAAATTAAAATAGAAACCAAGTAATTGATGAAAGTGTGTCCACTTATGTATCCTACAACCTCAAGGATTAGTTGCTGGGTGGAAAACTATGTCCGGTATGAAGAAACTAAACAACTAGCGCATATTTTGTATACAGAAAAAAAAATGTAAACAAGTAATAAGTTACTTAGAGTTGAAAGGTACTTACCCACAGTTATAGAGAATGTTATGAATCAAATTAATGCCACTTCTGTGGTCAATGACAGGCAAAAAGCACTCATCCATAACAAACAAGGCAACTGCAAGCTCAGAATTACATTTAATCTTCTGAGCTACTTCATTGCAGAGACTAACATCTGAGTCAACATCACTTCTACGTATAAGAGTCCATGAAAATCCTTCTTTCATATCCTGCCTAACCCCAAGAAGCCTCTGTAGCCTTTCATGTAACTGGAACGACATTAAATAGTTCAACTGAGTAAGTGAAAGCACCATAAAACCAAATAAAAATAATGAGTAAAAAAAAGGTTTTTTTTTACATATTTGTAAGGAAGGAATTCAAATAATTTGCATTCCAAAGAAAGAAGCCATGATACATGACCAAGAAACTTGGCCTTGTTCCTATTCAAAGAAAATACAACCATACCAAGGTATAATTTAACTTAAAGCTGTAGATAGATAACTGATGAACTGCTACAAGTGGCACAGCCACTTTACCAAAATTAAGAATACGAGAGGTTTTTCAGTATTTGTAGTGCCAGGGACAAACATCCAATTCCAACTCCGAACTGTGAACTCAAAAAAAGTTTAATATTTCCAACTCTGATTATCATAACATAACAAATAACTGAAATATTACCATTTGACATTTCTTCCCGCAAAACAATGGGTTATTCACGTCATCACCAGAAGCATTATTCATCTGGACACATATGGGATGATCTGCAAATAATAATTGCTCATTCACAATTCTGTTTACAATAATATAACAACATAAGCATTCCAAAAGAATAAAACGAAGGATCCACGGGAAAAATATATCTACGATTCATTACATTTTTCCTCACAGAGATCGCATTTACATAACACATCTGCAGCTGCCTCATGATGATCATCCATAGGATGTAACCCTATCGTGACTTGTCCACATACTTTGCATGAACAATACAAACAGTGCCAGGGACCAGAAGGAAACTTCTGAAAGTTATACAAAAAAACAAAACAGTTAATGGCTCAAGATTTTAAAGCAAACTATTATAAACTTTGGTACATCAAAAAAAAAAAAAAAAACACCAATTAATTATGGCAACAAAAAGCATGTCCCATTTGTTAAAAAGTAAAATCAAGTCCCAAAGAGTTTTAGGGGCTTTCTTACAAAATTATCACATGTAATTGATACAATATGCAAGACTGAAAACTAATCCAGACATCCAAAAGTATTACCTCTTCACCTAATTCTTTATGTAAAAAGGAGTAAACAGAAGTACCTCAACATATCAACGGCTTACACATGATTTTATCGTTTAGTTATAGGACCGAAAGAAAAAAAAAACTAACTTAAACAGAGTTAGAGTATCCCAGAGGAAGAGCATGGACCCAAAAGGATTGCTTGATTGCATTTGAATGTAACTCACACACACCAATAATTGATGAGCCCTTACCTTAATATCCAGGCAACTTTGATGAAACGTAGATGGGCAACTATCACAACAAATCAAGTCTCCACCATCTCCACAAATTCCACAAGTATCATCATTAGGATCTTCGACGTCAACATCTACAAAATTGTACCCTTTACATTGTGGTTCATTTTGTTTATTCCATGATTCCAACAGGCATTGGAGGAGGGAAGAACCAGTATGTACATATATATTTTCAAGTGGCTGACCAACTCTGCTTCCTGCATGCATTTCAAATTTTGAGATTGTAATAACTTCATCACAGCAGCTGCAATGAATTCCATCTCTTGTAAGCCTACCCTCAAGCTTCACCCGCGTCTTTCTTTGGTTCATGTACTGTACCTTCTCATCAAGTGACAAAATCCCCAAATCTATCATCCAAGCAAGTAGTGTCCGCTTCCCATTATATAGCAAATATCCATCATTGGAAGAATCTGCAGTTTCCTCTGTATTTCGAACTAATAAAGCACATCGCTGTCTATTTTGTGTCCGAAATGAACTAGGAAACCCCTTTTCTAGGCTATTATTACAATCAGAATTATGAACGTCCTGATGCAACATAGCTTTTTTCCTCTTTCTCTTAGTGGACTTGGAAACTGGACTTCTTGAATAACTTGCTTTCTCATTACACTTCATATTTTCAATGATCCCTCTCATTTTAAATTTTTTATTTCTCCTTTGTTTCTTCAATTCTCCATCCTTCTCCCCCCCTGCTCTTCTAACCCTTGTTAGTGTCATGATTTCTTCATCTGGTATTGGAGTAAATATAAAACCAGTCTTATAAACTGTGGAATCGCCATCACCTTCTTCATAGTGCCTTTTAAGTACATTATAAGCCAGGGTGATTGACCAGTGAGTTCGTCCCTCTGGACTTACATAAACTGCATCCTTGTACTCCCGATTAAATCTGGGTCTATACTGAACTGTCCAACCAGCAGTTTTTAATATTTCAGTAATCCTCTCTCTCAATAAATTCTTTGCTATTGATCTCTTGCATTCATCAACTTCGATCTTGGGCTTTTTTACTTTCTTCACTTTCTTAGTCTTCTCACCACAAGAAATTACCTTTGAACTCGCTGTCAGTGTTGCTTCTGGTTCCAAAATTTCCTGAGATAAATCATTTCCAGCCTGCAAAGTTTTCTTCATGTGTATTTCTTTCCTAATATGCCTCTTATCTGAGGATAACCGATCAGTTGGCACATTACTTCTCACCTTGTTTCTCAACTTCATACTTAATTTTCTCGCTAACCTAACCTTTCTTCCTTCAGTGTGCTCATTCTTCAACGCTCCATTGCTTTTTTGCAACTTTGGTGGTCTTCCTCTTCCACGCTTGGGTTTTAAGGTATTTAATTCACTATTCAATTCATCAAACAATGAATTGTCATTTTCCTTATCAATCTTGCGTGGCCTTCCACGCTTCCTTTTTAACTTCTTATTCCTCAACTCACAAACAAATTGATGGTTCTTTTCACTCTCCAACTTGGGTGGTCTTCCACGCTTACGTTTCAACTTCTTCATAGGGCTAACAACTATTTTAGGACTAACAACTACTTCCTCAACTTCCTTTTCAGTCTTTCGTGGTCTCCCACGCTTTCTTTTTACCTTCTGATCTCCAGAGAACAATTGTTGTTCACTTCCTTGTTCTTCACTTCGCCTCTCTAACTTCATTAATTTCTTGCCATACCTAGTGCTCCTACAGTTCTGCACCTCCATATTATTGTTATTCTCTTCACTAGCAGCTACACTATCGCACTCTACCTTTTCTACAAAACTCGACCGCAAAATTCGATCACTACCCTGTAGTTTATTAGCCATAAATTTTCTTTTCACTTTGTCCACTGCGTTTTTACTTCCACCTTCAATGTGGCCATCATCCACCTTTCTCCTTTTGCTACTCCTATTTTCCACTTCAGCATTTTGCCCACTACCCTTAAAGACATCCACCACAACTTCCTCAACTCTCGCCTCACATCCCTTCTGGATTTCTAACTCCGGCAACTCTCTCCCAAAATCACAACTAACTGAAACCGAATTCAGATTTTCCTCACCACCTACATGAAGATTCCCCAACCCTTGAGTGCCCTCCCCATCCAAAACTCGATCAACATCAAAATTTTCCTCTTTCCCCTTACTCAACAATTTCTCAGCACCCGCTTCCTCTTCCATAACCCCAAAAACACACAAAATACCAAAATGCTCAAACAGAACCCCCTGAACCTAACCAAAACTCCCACCACACAACACCCATAACACAAAAAACAACTTCGACTCCTCCAACCGAAGCCAAAACTCCAAAACGCAAAATGATCCAAAGCCAGATCAAAAAACCACTTAGAAACAAGAAGAAAAAAAACACAGAGAAAAATTACAGAGAAAGAAAAGGAAAAAAAGAAAAGAACAGATCAAACCCCGAGTGTGGCAACACCGAAGAACAAGGTTCCAATGCAGCAAATTCCAAGAAATTAGAAAATCGTGGAAGTTGAAGAAGGGTATAGAGGTCAACAGGTGTGTGATTGGGTAACAAAACTCTTCATATTTTGGAAGGAAAAGAAATTGATATTTGTAAATTTGGGTTTAAAATGAGAAAGAAAGAAGACGGGTTTTAGTGTGTAGGAAGAAAGAAAGGGGCAGAGTCGTTGAGTGCCTTTTTTATTAAAATCAGTTCATACAAGGGTAGGTTGGTACGTAATTATTTGAGGCAAGGAGGGCTAAAATAGTGATTTTTCTATTTACGATTTCTAATTTTCCCTCCACAAAGTATTTCCAAATTAAAAAATTATGTACGTATAACCCCCCAACAATTTGGGGGACATCAATTCAATTAGGGCTTCTTCTTTTCTTTCTTTTTCTCTTTTAATTATTGCCTCACATTTCCAAATTCGACACATTTACTATTTTACTTTTACCCTTCCTTTTTTGTTTTTTTACTTTCACAAATAAAAATACTTTTCTTTCTTCTTTTTTCTCTCTTCATTTTTTATAAAATTAATTTTAAGTTCATTTTAACCTCTTCTTTTGTCATTCAAATCAAACGTAAACCCCATCTAAAATAATTAACAACAAATTTATAACTAGAACCAAATTTAATCAGTAGCTCTATTTTAACAACCTTTTAGTAGTTCTTTTTTTTTTTCTTTTTAGGAGAATGTACATGATCAATGCTTTGACATATTTTCTATAAAGGGAGCTTTTTTTATTAAGGAAAAAAAAAAGAATTTAAAGGCCAAATGAACTTTAAAGCCTTTTGAGAATTATATTTTTTCAATGGGTAATGGATAAGTGGGAATGTTGGGATTATTCTACTCTTAAACCCATGTGGATGTCTACTCCATCGTTTTTATTGTGTTTCCTCTCTCATAATTTTCACTTTTTTAAAAAAATAATGTTTTAAACCAGTTTTGATGAACTCCTACTCTTCCATAACTATATGAGATTTTAATTTTGTTTGAAATTTTATTGAGTATCTTTTAAAATCTATAGATAAGAAAATGTGATTTTTGTTTTGGAAATTCCACTAATAATATAACTTTTTTATTTAAAAGAGAAACAAAAATGATATTGCAACAATCATAACTTCAAAACATTGAAAACAAAAACGAGTTCTTATTCAACTAGGTTAAAATAAATAATTGTATATTATCGTATTTTAAAAATGGTGAAAAATGGGTAGAAGTGTTTAAAAAATATAACAAAATGATAGATTCTAAAAATAATAAAAACTTACTTAAGTTTTTAATAATCACTTATTTACGTGTAATATAAATTTTTACTGTATTTTGTAAACATTTTAAAATGTCTATTAAAAAATTATATGATTAAATTTTATAATTCAAAAGTTGATCGGATATCAAATAGCGTAGTTTTGATAAATTTAACAAAACGGCAAAATATTTACGACTCGGCTAACAAAATGAAAAAGCCCATGAAAAATCATTTTTAAAAAAATCAGGTTTGTTCTATAAGATGTAAATATTTGATTAAATTTTATAATTCAAAAGTTGATGGATATCAAATAATGTAGTTTTATTTGTAAATTTAGAAGCTGAAAAAATCAACTTTTTCATTTATGACGTTAACACAAACAAAGAAAGTCACGAGTAAAAGTGTTCCAATTTGGTCTCTATCAAATTATTTGTTGCCTTACTCATATGACTCATATCACAAATTAGACAATAACTGCTAATTAGACTTTGTTTATGATTATTTTGGCCAAATTTAAACAATATAGGAAGTGAAATAAGTAAATTACTTTTTTGAGAATGTCCTTGAGTTGTAGTAAAAATATGCTTCATACTAAATCACTTTGACATTTTGATTCTTACATTTTTTAAAAGTATGACTCTTGAAATGCTTGAAATGCTTCTCCATAAAGCATTAAATTTAAGAAAGTATTTAATTTCCATACAAAAACTTCCTAAAAAAATAATGGTTATTTTGACCTTTATCAAAACGTTCTATGTATAGCATTTCTAAACTATGAAACTTTAAGGAATGGTTTTCCAGCCATAAAAAAGTTTTTGACTTTGCCAAAAAATAATTCCAAAATACGTCAATATTGCTTTTTATAAGAAAATAGCTCAATAGTGTTTTTGTTATATATAGTTTTAATTTTGTATGACTTTCATTTGTTTCTTGTAAACATGGAAGTTTTAAAATTTTTAAGGCAAATATCACTTTAACAACTAAATTATGAGATTATATCCGTTTAAAGAAACTTTACAAAATATTTATATTTACGACCAGTTATAATAGATTTTGTTTTTAGTGGTTTTATCTGCATTTTTTATTTTTTTTAAAAACATCTAATTTAGACTTAAAACTAATAATTGTATTAGTTTAAATTATAAACTTTTGGGATTGTCTCAATTTAATCTATAAGTTTTTCAATATAATAAATCGACAAAATATGTAGAACAATTTTGAAAACGAAAAATACAAAAAAAAGATCTGTCATTAATTGGTCACATAATATATTTGGAGAATATGGTTTAGATTTGAGTGCCCAAATAAAATATTTTTTCGGTAGACGATTGTTTATATTTGAACGATTATTTTAAAAGATTTTTTGGACACGATCATTTAAATTATTTGTATAATTTAGATTCTTTGTCCACTGCTCGATTTGGCTACACTATTTATATGGATCGTTTATTAAATCTAAATGAATTTTTAATTTTTTTTTTAATACACAATCAAATAACACCTCAACAAAATAGAAGAGCTCAAGCAATATGATTAAGCTTAATGAGAAAAGGTGCTCTATTCTTTAAATTTTCATGTGGACTTTGTGGGTTGAATCATGGGCCCAATTAATTGAATATTGGGTTTGATTGACGTCGGGCCTAAATTAAGTCCTTTTTTACGCTTAATTAAACTTGAGTCCAATTATTAATACCAAATTGGACTAAACTATTTTATTCAACGTACTAAAATAAATAACAATTTTAGAAACTATAATTAATGATACATTAATATTTTAAAGAAAGTCGTAAATATAACAAAATCTTTTGCTATATTTACGATCTTTTAAAAATATTTTTTATATAAAAAATGGTATGAATTTTGAAGACATCGTTAGAGGTAGTCGATAAACGAAAGAAATTTATGAGGACGATATTATTTACTTGCTTAATTTTAACAAATCAAATAATTATCTTAATTAATTAGATTATTAATCCGCTTGAAAAGTAGTAGGACAAGTGCTCGATCAGTCCTTAAGTTTAGAATGCTCCCCTCCTATTGATTCATTCTTGAATCCTACGTAATTTTGTTAGATTGCATCCCTAATTGGTAGCCAAAAAATAAAGTCTAAGATATCAATTAGATTATTGCCTTATATACATATTGTATATAACCATTTGTGATGACCACACATATCAAAGAGTGACATTACACTAAATTGAAAAGGTCAATTTTTTCAATAGCAATACTAGCACTTTCAACATTTTTTTGAAGATCCATATACTTATATATTTAATTTATAGTTTAAAAATAAGACATAAGATAAAATTGTATTTTTCTTACGTATAATAACTTTTAAGGAAAAATATCAATTTAGACTCTTTAACGCTTGGTTTGTATCGATTAATCCACCATTTTTCTGGTGTGAATTGTAAAATTATGTATATTTCCATATGGTTAATAGAAAGGGGAAGAGAAGAAGAAGCAGAAAAGAAGTTGAAAGAATTTACAAAATGCATCAAAGCATACGTAGTATGATAAGTCGATCGGTGTTCTCTATACGAAGGATCGCCATCTTTTGGCAACGGAGAAAAGCTCGACTTCATGATGGTAATGGTGAATTAGGAGGAGAGGCAGACTGCACGAGAATGGACCAAAGCATTTGAACATCTTCACAAGGGCAAGACTTCACATCTTTATACAAAATGTAGATTCCTTTTCCTACGTAAATAAATAACAAAAAGATTACCAAAACTTCAATTCATGGTGAGTTTGCATTGAGATTAGATAAAATTTGAACATTCTTTCTCTAATTTGTTTGTCAATCAAATACGTAATTAGGGTATTTTTGAAGATTAAACTTCTATTATTTCAAAAGTTTCAAATTTAGTATTCTCCCATGTTTTAATTTATGTTAAATTGATTCTATTACCACTGTGGCTAGAAATCATTTATAAATGTGGCTAGTTAATCACAAGTAGTTTACCTAACATTTGGAAAAATAGATTTTTTTTTGCGTAATTTAAGCAATGTCACTGTAAAAATCAAAATCTTCACCAACAATACACAATTTTAAGTGTTATTTACTAAAAAAACAAAAAATCGCACCTATAAACATTCATTTTAGCTCTTAGTTTCTTTCTCCTTTATCAACTTAAACTTTACGATCTTAAAAATCATAGCAAGTTTTGAAGAAAAACAAGTAGCTTTTAATTTTTTTTTTTTTTTTTATAAGTTGGCTCGAGAACAACTTATTTTTATATTTAAAGAAAAAAAATAGAAATTATGGTAAAAATTGGAGAATAAATAGATTTAATTTTTCTAAAAAAAAGCAAACTATGGAATGGCTAAATTGCCAATTATTTGAATTGATAAAGAGACGAGAATAAAAATAAAAAGCAAAACACATTACACATATGAACACAAGACTTTGGGAGGAATAACTTCCCATAACTAACAATGTAGGATTTTGTTTGGATTGAATTTCTACGCTTAAAAAGTATTGAAATGAAAAAGAAAAGATTTTATTTTTAAGCTCTCGAAATAAATCCAACTAAAACAAATTATTCATACCAAGTTGTGTCTTTGAAAGAAAATAAAAGTTCAACTCAACCAACAAATACGAACAACGACCTCCGAAGCATTACATTATTGAAAAAGAAATCATCACAAAATAGTTAGGTTTGAATCAATCAATGTCGATGACAAAAAAATATAGAACAAAAACTGATGCAGATGATGAATTAGGGGTCAAAGTAGACGATTACGGTTTGATTTGTGAGGGGAGTGAAGACGATCCCAAAGCTTCTTGAAAGGTGAAATGAGGAAGGATTTGAACCATCCCATTTGAGGAAGAGAACAAGAGATTTGGGGCTGTGGGATATGAATCTCTGAAAGCTAGCAATTAGGTTTGGTTCATGGTTGGTGAAGAAGATGAGAAAATTAAAGGAAAAGAAAAACAAAGAGAAAGAGGTTTTAGAAAGAAAAAAAAAAGAGCTTCAAAACTACTAATGTATGGTGAGAGTTTGCTTAGGGGCTTAGGATTTAGCTTTAATGTAATCCATATATATATATATATTATAAGGACACATGATTTTCATTATTCACATTTTTTAATCTCCATGTCCAATAATATGGTGGCATTTTAAATCAATGTAACAAAAGTAGTATCAAGAAATTGGGACATTTTAACTTTTATTATTGAGTATATATATGCATGTATATATCAAGAGGTTTGACCTATAAAAGAGGAAAGAGAAAAAAATTTCAAAAAAATAGAAAAGATATTTTTTTTTTAGTTTTAAGTTTGGAAGATTAGATATACATGGTCTTTAAGTTTTCAAAATGTATCGATTTAATAGTTTGTAACAATTGGTTCTAAATATCTAAAATATCAATCATTACTGTTATTTTAAATATTTATATGAATTTATATTCATGACGAGAAAAGTTGTATGAAAAAAAAAAGAAGTCTATGAAAGTTTTGTTTGGAGGTATATACTAATTAGGGATAATCAAGAAATTAGAAGAAAGAGTACAATTGCTTTTTTTTTTTTTTATTTCTTCTTCCCTTCTTTTAGTTTATCTTAAATTAAAGATTTTATATGATAAATAACATTTGGAATGTCTTCTTTCATTTCTTCCCTATTTTGTAAAATTAACAAATTTACCCTTATTAAAATATATAAATACATCTAACTTGACAAGTTTAAAACAAAAATTTGTTGGATAAATGTACACTATTTTATTTTCCTTTTTAGTTCCACGAGTGAAGAGTTGGAACTGGAATAATCTAATTTATCTGGTCGAGATCATATGTCAAAATGAGCATATTTTAATTGATCTACAAATGTGTTAACAATGGAGAGAAATGTGGTTTGAATCTTCTACCTATTTCTATTATATACTAAAAAAAGAAAAGGTAATCACAACATGCATCACGTTTAAGAAAAATACTCAAGTGTATTGCACCATTATTAAAAATTTTCAAATATATATAAAATCTATTAAAGGTAATATATCGTTGATAAAACCTATATCAACAAAATTGTTTATGGTTGTTTAAAGGATTGATCGTGATACACACCTATTTTATGCTATACTATTTTTAGTCTTCAAAAGAATCTTACAAATATTTTAACATAAATATTAGAAAACTCGTATCTTTAGTCCTTTGAATGGGGGAACTAAATTCAAAATGACTTTTTGTGCAAGAGATATTATTGATATATAATGATTATGAGGAAATTATGTATGATGCCCTAATTCAATTATTAAATGGGACGTTTTATATGTATTATGTGGAGTCTTCAATGACCAATTGTTGAGCATTTAAATATTAGAAAATTTATCTTTCTTTATAACTCCTTGTTTTTCCGCTTTCAAATTGTATATTTTTAGTCTCTAAATTAATAAAAATTTATATTTTTCATCCTTCAACTTTCAGAAGGTCTATTTTAAAATTTTATGAAATCATAATTTAAAACAATAAAAATTAGGTTGAAAAAGCACTTTATCTCGATACGCTTTCATAAAAGTAATAATTTAATCTCTGAACTTTGTGTTGCAATGATTTGGTCAATGTAGTTTCAATTTTGTAGCAATTTAGTCTTTGAACTTTAGTGTGTCACAATATTCTTGAATTTGTGACCTACTTAGCCCCTAACTTAAAAAAATCATATGTCAAATTTAATAAATATTATTTTATGATAATTTAGACTTTGTATTTTATAAAAATATTAATATCAAATTAACTTATTAGTTTATTAATTTAGAACTCTAAATAAATATTAACCCTAATTTTACAAACCTAAAATCGAGAACTAAAAAGATACATTTTGAAAACTTAGAAACAAATGCACATATCAACAACAGAAGGATATGATTTAAATCGAGTATCAAGTCATTTTTCCTAAAACATATAATAAACAAGGTAAAATTGTCGGTTACATTATTATAATTAAAATGATATGATCATATGATCAATTATATTAAAATTAGCATCAATTTAAATCTAAACTATGTAATAGCATACAAGGAATTGGTTGTAGGAGAATGAACCACGTGAGACAATTAAATTTTGTGAAGAGAAGTTTGGGGATGATAGTACCAATAATTTATTTCATTTATTAAATGGGTGTAAGGATGTGTGTATTATTATTATTGCATTAGATTTAGATACAACCAAAATGGTATCTATTGATTAATATAATTGCACTACACAATTTAATATATTTGTGGTAATTAAGATCCATCCCCTACTTTTATATTTTCGTAGCAATAACGGGTGCTATGTTTCTATTTTCATTTTTCTTTTTCTACTTTAACATTTCTCACAATTAATTCTTTTTTCTATATTTAATAGTAATAATATGAGTTAATAATTGAAGAATAGTAATTTTGGTTGTAAATTTGGATCATGTTTTTATGTCATAAAACAATCTAAAATCTATTTTTCAAAACCAATATTTTATTTTGTAATTCAAATAGTGCGAATTATTTAAGGAATATTTTTATGTTTATACGTTAAGATTTTGGGTTTAAAATTTTTCTAAGATAAAAAACGTATACTATTATATGTTGAAATGTTATACAGTGGGATTCAATTTTTATATTAAAGATCAATTTGTATCTTTTACAAATAAATATCTATTATAAATTTCAAAATAGAGAGATATATGAACATTAATAATGAAGATCTCTGTAACTTAAATTTGATTGTTAAATTAATCTAATTATTAATTTAGTTAATTTTTTAAAAAATCTTTTCATGTTGATAAGAATATCTGTCCATAAAATTTTATATGGATATCAACATTTTAATATAATAAATTAGGTTTCTTGTTATCCTAATCTCTTCTAGAACACCAATAAACTTTACCCTATTTCTTATAATGTTTTAAATTATTTAACATGCAAACTAATATTAAGAATAAAAGGTTTAAAGAAAAAAACATGAAATTATATCCATTAATTGATATCTAAAAATTCAAAGTTAACTTTGACTTTGTTTTTTAAGTTTTTAGAGAATTAATGGATAATTTTAGCTCTTTTCTTTAGTAATTAACAAGAGAGATTAAAAGGAACATTATTAAAAAGATAAAACAAGAAATGGCTATATTTTTATAATTCTCATTCCCTCTATTAAGAATAGAAGAAAATAAAATAAAATTAGAAGCATCATTTTACAAAAATGGCACTAAATTTACACAACACTTTATTCAATATAAAATTAGAAAGTTTCCATAATTAAAATTATCATGTTTGCTTGGAGAAATATATTACCACAAGAGTTTTAAAAAAAAGCTTTACTGATCGTGTTTGATTCTTGATTCATTTTCGGTTTTGTGTTTTCAAAAAAAAAAAAATACAAGAAAAACAAATAAAACATGTTCAGTGTAATTGATTTTTAAAAAGTACCATTTTAAAGTTTTACTTTGGAACCTAATACATATAGAAAAAAAGAAGAATTTGTTTTTGTTTTCTAAAACTATTTTTGAATCACGAATCAAACCGAGCTCAAGATTTTCTATCGTCGAATCAACCGAAGAAAGTATTTTTACTTACAAAAAATACCTAAATTTTTACTAATGTTTTGAATAGATAGTAACATTTTACCAAAATGGCTCTATTTGAAGCTTGTACTCTTAACAATGATTTTTCTTTCTAACAATTTCATGCATTATTCTTGCAAGAAAACGAGCAAATAATTTTGGTCTTGTGTCTTCATCAAAGATTGTATGTGTGTGTATATATATATATATATATATCTAACCTAATTTTGTAGAAAAACAAATGGGTATAGATAGCACAACACACCATATATAGTACAGTATAATAAAATATCCAAAAAAACTTTGGATTTTCTTTCTAATAGTCTCTTACAAGCTTCATTTGTTTAATCAATTTATCAATATACTAAAGAAATCAATTTATTTATCTAAGTCATCAAGCCATCTATTGTCTATATATACATATCTCTACTATAATGTACTTCAATCCAAAATATAATATTCATCAACTTTCTTTTAATCATGTTTTATGAATGGAGGGATTGACAAACATCAAACGTTAGAGATTAATCGATATCTTCAATCTATATTAAAAAGATTGATGACAAAAATGTTATTGATATGAACATAAATTTAAAGTATTCATCACGAAAGGTGGTCAATAGAGTTTAATGAATAAGATACATTGTTGTTTAATTTGAGTTGTTGATATAATATTTTTCTTAAAATAAATTCATCAATATGTTCTTGAAATTTTCAACATTTATGTTGACATCTATATTTGATCATATTTGATAACATAATAAATAAATTTAAGTCGTTAAGGTCGTTATAGTTCATTCAAATCTAATAATTTATATTTATGGATCGATTTAACACGGTAACAAAAAAGAAAAAAAAAAAAGAACAAAGTAAAACATTTCATTTTGAAATATATGATGAAGAATGTTTCTTTTACTTAGGTTTATTCTTGTGTTTCAAGCTACAAAAGATGTGAAATTTCAACTAAAAGTTTAATAATAATATTCATATAGCTTCATGCAGAAGAGTTTTTTTTTTTTTTTTTCTCTGCTGATGCAATAGTTCAATTAAATGGAATATATATGGATATATTTATTGGTGTAAAGTCTAACCTTTTAAAGCCAATGGAAAAAAATATATAAATTTGGTGAATTGGTCCATCATATGAAGATTGGATTTGTGACTTTTTACTCCCTCAATATAAACTAATTCATATTCAAATTTTGCCTATAATATAATGAACACAGTAAAAAATTGAATAATGAGATGTTGATATGTCAATCATGGAAATTTTTGTGACCTATATGCTAACATTTTTTTATAGGAATAGTTGGTGAGACGTGAGATTATTAATCCTTTCACTTTTTAATAGAAATAGTGTATTTATTGAGTTTTGGTCATATAAACTTATATATTTTTTAACGTTTCCAAAAATTCAATTAAACTTATTCATTTTGAACAACTATTTGGTTGTTTTTGTAAAAAATAGGGGTTATTGTTGGTCGGGGTCGATTGAAATCGATTTTTCTTTTGGACAAACCTGACCCTAGGCCGACCACATTCAATTTGAACATAAATGTTCAAATCAACTGACTGACCTCGTTCAAACCAACCTCGACATCAACGAGGTCGGTCGGTTGATTTTTGTCCGATTAGGTCGATTTAACACTTATAAATATATTTTTTAATGTTTCCAAAAAATTGTGGTTGTTTTGTAAAAAATAGGGTTATAGTCGGCGATCGATTGAAGTCGATTTTTCTTTTGGACAAACCTGACTCTGAACCAACCATAGTCGATTTAGTAAATGTTCAAACCAATCTCAACATCAACAAGGTCGGTCAATTGGTTTTTGTCTAGTTAGGTCGATTTAACACTTAGAAATATTTTCTAGAAATTCTGAATTTGAAAATTTTCGAAACTAACATCTTTCTTGTTTTCCAAACCAATTCACTTCAGTTTGCTCACCCATAATCTAGAACACTTTATTGTTTTAAACAATTTAGTTTCTAAACTTTTAATTTTGTAACAATTTAGTTCTTAATTAGTGAAATTTTAACGAGATTTCTTGCATAAATAGAGCAATTAAAGACTCAATAATCTTTATAAAAAACAATGTCTAAATCTAAAATAATAAAAATTGAGCTCAAATTTTGATGAATTTTGTATTTGTTTGAGACTAAATTATTACAATAAATTTGAATATACTAGGACTATATTGTTAAATTGATACCAAATTAAGAGTACACTAATTCGTACCAAAGTTGAGTAACTAAATGATAAATTACTTTTATGAAATTTTAGAAACCCTAGAATAAACTGATGAACCACAGCTTCAGATTCTGACTTCATATCAATATACCAGCAGCTAAAAGAAGATTATAGCCACAATGGAAAGGGTTTGTTTAGTTAGAGAGAAATCAAAAATCCAAAAGCTAAATATTTATATAATGAAAAGATAACATTTCCATTCAGAAGAAATGAAGGAAATACAAGGGAAATTTTGAAACAAAAGCCTCCCATGAGGGGAGCCCAATTACGCCCTAAAAGTGAGTTCCTATCAAACAAAACAAGGCATAAAAGGATAATTACAAAAAGCCTCACAAACGGATACCCAAAGAGAGTATGACCGATCCCCACCAGGAACGAGAGCCCAAGTCCATCAGGAATTGTAAAAGAAGGTCGTTTCTCATCCCAATTAGACATGCTTCATTTTATTCTTTACGGGTATCGTTTTATGTCGACTTGTCAAACATAAAATTAATCACATTCTGCAACCTTTTCTCTATTAGCCCTATCAAGTAGATTATAGTGTTGGCTGCACAATTTCAGTGTAAGCAAATGTCTCTGTAAGTTCCATCCTTGTTATGATGGTGTAAACCTGTTCGGTTCTTAAGCACCTTGAAAAACCATACCCTAAAAGCTAGCTATTAACCAATGTGGGAGAAAGGCATCCCATAACTACCTTGGTTCCTAACAATACCCATCCCTAGAAAACTGATATCCTTGCGGCTACTTCATCGGTTCCACTCCAAAATGTCAACAAATACCATTATTAGGTACTTAAGCACCTTGGGGAACCACAGCCCAAAGCCAGTTATTGGGGTGGGAGAGTCGGGACACTTAAGTACCATGTGGGTCATCTTATTCTAACCAATATGGGTAAAGGCATCCGATAACTACCTTGGTTTCTAACAAGATCTCCAACTACCAAATGAAGAACGGAGGACAAAATGACCTCTAGAGTTGACATGACAGAACCATTTTTTACTGTTGCCAGTAGCAGATTTGTCTCTCACAAAAGTGATAGAGAGTTAAGAGCAAATATTTTCACCAGAAGTGCAAAGAGAGGAGAATTAAACTCTAGAAAGCACAAAGCAGTTGTTTGAATTAAAATAAAAAAGAGAACGAAGCTCTAGAAAACTACAAATGATTCTATGATTATACAGAAAAAAAAAAGATCAACTTTATTAAGCTTCCACTTGAAAGCATGAAGCTCTATTGTTATGTGCACTCTCTAACTTCAAATGTCCAGAGAGGTTAGTAACATGCACTTTCCAAGATAAAGAAGTTGACAGTTGAAAAGGTGAAAAATCAATGGTTTAAGCGTCAACAAATAGATCGAAAAATACATAGTTTATATGTTCTTCAGAGAACCATGCATAGTTCAAGAGGAACTCACGCATAGCACAAAACAAGTGAAACTAATCTAACCCAGCTACCATGCATGTCAATTTCATTAACAATAACTTTTAATCATACTTACTTTATAAGGATCATAAACAATATCAAGTACAAAACTATACCCCATTGAATTTAAGACATGTTGCAGTCCAGATATCATTCACTTTACAAGTAGAGTAAAAAAAATAACGAGAGTAAAAAATGTTTACTTGATCATATACATATTAAGATGTCTACTTTATCAGAAAATTTAAGAAATGCACAAAAATTCATTGTTGCAATTCAATTTAACTTGACCTAGATGAAATATGAAATTATTGTTTACATAGTTGCATATAATTTCTACTCAATCAAATCATTTCACTCATTGAATGTGTTCAGGTACAATTATATTGAATTGTTTTGAGCAGACAACAGAATCATTCGACCTTGCCCATAGAAACCACCATGCTTCTACTATCAATGGTTGACAAAAAAAAAATCAAAAGTAGTACCTCAACGAAAGAGCCAAGTTGTACTCTGAACTTGTTTCACTGTAAAAACCTGCCAAAGCATACAATATGAAACAACTGGTTAAGTAAATTTTTCCATAAATGGAGGAGGAATTTGAGTTTCAGCTATCATTAACTTACTGTACATTAAGTGATCATTGTAACAAATAATTTATTTAATGATTCACAAGACTGTGGATGAGGATTCAAATGCAAATAGTAGGAGAAAAATGAGCTCACAAAAAATATACCTGGATAGACATCACCCTTAAAAGAAACCAAGTTACTTAAGTGCAGAAACTGTGATGGGTTGAACAACCTTCCTCAGTATTAAAACTATTTTTTCAAAGAACAAACACAAGTTTTACGTGGAAATCCTAGTTGAAGGAGAAAAACCACGGTGCAAATCTCTCTTATTATTTTATTATGTTAATAAATTATACAAGGGGGGAAATAAATAGACTACAAGGAAAAAAAAGAATATTAGGTTAAATCTTTGGGCCAAGGCCACTAAATCTAACAAAAAAATCTATAGGAAGCCACATCACCAAAAATCATTACACGAGCAAGCACCATTCTTGAAATGGTGGAATCTACGAACATCACGAACAACTATTTCTTGATTGGTGATACTTGATATATGCTTCATGACATCATGGCAATCTCTACAAATACGTAAATTTTTAAAAATACGAATTTTTTTCTCTGAGCTAGTACTTATAAGTGCAAAACCAAGGGCCAGTCTTTCACTGTGAAATCGAAGGTTTTCCTTTTTTTCTGTTTCTCCAACATTATGAAGCACGTATTCAGTTTTAGGCACATATTGTATAGATGCCAACTCTCTATCAAGCTCATCTAGCTTTAGATGTATTTCCTGAATTTGCGGATGTGAATAATCATGAGACACAAATGTGTGAACTTGTCCATTTGCTTCAACCCAACTACACCCTGGTTCCTTTTTAACTCCTTTACTAGACATCAAACTCCGAACTCTTTTGACATCATCCCACCTTCCTTCTGTCGCAAAAATATTTGAGAGTAATATATAACTTGACTCCTCCTCCGGTTGAAGCTCAAAGAGTTTGTTTGCAGCTTTCTCCCCCAGTACTAAATTGTTGTGCATTTTGCTTGCTCCAAGGACAGTCTCCCAAATAAGTGCATTTTGTGATAGTTGCATTTTCTGAATGAAATCTTCAAGCTCATCAAATTTTCCCACTCGGCCTAGAATATCAACCATACAAGCGCAATGATCTACGGTAGGAGAAATACCAAAGTCTCTGTACATAGAGTTAAAATGTTCTTTTCCCTCTTCAACTAATCCTTGGTGACTGCATGCAGAAAGAATGCCTGTAAAGGTGACCCCATCCGGCGATATGCCTTCATCTAACATCATCCTAAAGGCCGTGAGAGCTTTATTGCCTTGCCCATTTTGTGCATATCCACATATAATGGTGTTCCATGCGATTGTATCTCGCCTAATCAAAGCTTCAAATAACGCTTCAGCTTCTTCCATACAACCACATTTCGCATACATGTCAACAAGGGCACTACCAACAAACATATCACTTACGTGTCCACTCTTGAAAACCATAGAATGAAGTTGCTGTCCACCTTCTAGAGAAGCCAAAGAAGAGCAACCACTCAAACAGCCAGCGAGTGTGAACTCGTTTGGCTTTACACCTTCTTGTTGCATTTGTCTGAAATAATTAAGAGCCTTTTCCCCCTGGTTTGTCTGTGCATAATTAGTAATGATAACCGTCCAAGTAAAAAGATCCCTAACACTCAACCTATTGAAAGCTACATCAGCATCTTCCAAGTACATACATTTGGCATACATGTCAATCAGAGCTGTACAAACAAAATTATTATCGTCCAGCTGGTTTTTAATTATATGTGCATGTACTTGCCTCCCATAGTGCACATCAAAAAGACAAGAACATGATCCTAAAATACTAATAAAAGTATACATGTTCGGAATAAAACCTTCCTCTAACATGTGATAAAAGATAGTAAGCGGACGATCATACATTCCGCAATCATGAAGACCCGATAAATATGCATTCCATGAAATCAAATCTCGGTCAACCATTGACTCATACAACTTCGTACCGTCATGCACACATCCATTTTTCATGTACATCGTGACCAATGCATTGCTGACTGCTACATCAGTTTCAAATCCATATTTCCAAACACAAGCATGGATGCTTTGGCCATATTGCAAGTTTCCCGTATTTGTAGCAGCACTTAGAAGGCTGCAAATAGTATACTGATTTGGTAGTGTATCACCCAACCGCATTAAGTGAAATAACTTAATTGATTCCTCACTTTGTCCTTGCTGATCAAGGCATGTAATCAGGGCACTCCAAACCACTATATCAGGCTTTTTAATCGTCTTAAATACTCCTATTGCATCAATTGCAAGCCCGCATTTTGAGTACATATCTACCAATCCACAACCTATGAATTCATTGCCTTCGTACCCACATTTGATAATCAAGGAATGGATTACCTGCCCTTGTTTTAAATTTTTGGAATTTGCACAACCCTTGAGAACAGTAGTTAAAGTGAACTCGTTACACTTCACATCTAATTCCATCATACTACAAAATAATTTCAAGACTCCAGTTACATCACCCCTTTGAGCATAACCATTGAGTAGAACATTCCATGTCACATCATTTTGCTCAGGCATACCAATAAACATTTTAGATGCAAGTTCAATCTCTCCGCACTTAGCATAAAGGTCAACAAGTGCAGATCCAACAAACAAATCTAGTAACAATCCTAGCTTAAAAGCTTGGGCATGCATCTGCTTTCCAAGATCTAAAGCCATGCATAAAGAACATGCTTTTAATCCAGTAGCTAGAGTGAACTCGTTGGGCATGATTCCTTCATTTTGCATCTCCTGAAATAAATAAATACTATCATTAGCAAACCCTTCTGCTACAAGGCCTTGAATTAATGCCGTCCAAGAAACAACATCACGATCAGGCATTTTAGCAAGCACTAATCGAGCGTATGCAGAGTACCTGCACTTTGCATATACATTCACCAACGAAACCCACAAATGGGAATCTGGATTAATTACATCCTTCACAATAAGCCCATGAATGGCTTTAGCAACACCCAAAGATCGTTTTGATGCACATTCACGCAACATACTCGAATAATATTTCAACTTCTTCTTGCTACTCCAGCATACTTGATTTCCCTTAGCATCTTCAGTCTTTTGGTGTTCAAAGTTAAATCTATATGGGAAATTATGAACCACATTTTTAAATTCACAACCAAATTGGCCTTTTGACATTGAAATTCCAATAGAGTCGGAAGGACACCTGGGATCTAGTTGTACCTTGAAACTACTCCGTCGAATGGGAAAGAACAAAAATCTAGTGGTATTTTGAAACTTGTTGGAGAATTGAGGCGAACTGTGTAACCAACTTGATATCAACAGATTTTGAAACTGAAGAGGTGAACCATGAATTCTCATAGCGATGAAGTTTCGGTCCATCAATTCAAACAAAAAGAATTCCTCCTACAACAAAACCAAATTCTGCAAACATCATTCAAAGAGGAAAAATATCAATACTTTGAAGCTCAAGTACAGAAAAAACAATGACATGTGAGCAACTAATGGTGTTTTAGGGTTCTATTACAAAGAACAACTTTACCTGTACCAACGCAATCATACAAAATCCTTGTTAGAAACGATGCATGATCGTGTCTATCAAGTAACGTGGGCGACAGGATAGATCAAAGCTATTTGAAGTGGGTAAAAAGAAAAAACACCATTCTTAAAAGACCTAAATCAGATATACTCTCCAACAAATGCTTCTCGACAACAGATTGCTTAAGCCCAAAAATTCAGAATTGAAATGTAGTGATGTTTCTAATTTATAAAAGCTTTCTTGATAGATACCTCATACACTTCAAGGAACACATATCAATGCTAAAATAGATAAAAAGCCAAACAAACGTGTTTACCACATCAATAACCTTTCCTGAACCCACAAACCATTCATTTAACTTGTAAAACTGAAAAAGCAAATAAAGGTAAAAAAAAAAAAAAAAAAAAAAACACTCTATTGTAAGGTAAGAGAAAGTTCATTACTGGAAACAGCAAACATTCACATAGTTGCAATACTTTTCATGGTAATAGGAAGCTTTCGACTAATTCTAAACAGTCTCGAGAGAAGAGGTAGAAGATCACCTCCTTCGTTATGACTCCAGAAACCCAATAATGAGAAGTGACATAAAAAACAGGATTGTTCCAAAACAGAGAAACCAGACCACCACAGGAATTCAAAAACTCTTTGGGAGACTTTAACTCTGAAATGAAGAAAAGGGTAAGCTGTAAATGGTGAAAAAAAGTGAATAAAATTGTAAATTTAACCAATAAATGAAAGGAGGGGCAGAGGCCGAAACTAGAAATTGGGAGAATCAATGAAGCAGAAATTAATGAAATAAAAGAGTTGAAAACTTTAAGCTTACCAGTGCGAGGAGAAGTATAATAGAAAAGAATGAGCAGTGAAATAAGATGATGAATGACGGATAAGTAGTATTATCATCTATTATGCGTATGAACCGCAAAGGCTCGAAGCTTAGATGGAGGAAGAGAGGGAAATGAATACAATGTTTTGAAGAGAGAAAAGAAATATCAGGATGAATATGAATTTCTACAAATTATATTATATTTTTTAAATGCTTTTAATTAGCTAAATTAATTAAGTTTAAGTCCAAAAAACAAACACGATATTTAAACCTATCAAAGAAAGAGAGAGAACCGAACCGAACTAATTTTCCAAGCAGACCAAACCGGCGGGTTAAATTTAAATCCTCACCAGGCGGGACAAAACTGGGTGTGTGTAAGCGAGAGAAATCAACGGAGCAGTCGAAGGATAAGGCAAGGGAAGTGGAGGATGGGGCGGTAATATGTCTTCTTCCGCCGCATTGTAATATTAGAGAGAAAGAAGGGACTTGTAGGAGCGAGGGTTAGCCACCGAAATATAACTGGAGGAAGGGTTGGAGAAACGTTCGTTGCAGGGAGCTACGATCCACGACGACGGCAGTTTGGGCATGGGAACAACAATGTTCGGCGGTTGATGGCGGGAGGAGGAAAAGGAGGTTGTAGCTATAAAAATTAGGTTTATTTATTTATTTATTATTATAGCTATAAAAATTCAAACAAAACCCAAATCCTGGCAACATATCTATGTATATTCCCCAACTAATTAAATGGGCTTGTTTAGCCCATTAACCACTACGATTTGGACTCAACAGCCTAATTCTAACTAATAATTGGGCCTTTAAATTAGCCACTACTGGCCCATTATATTTATAGAAAAAAAAATAGATACTTTTTCTTTTTCAGATAAATCATAAATGATCATTTATTCATCGACGAAAACACACCGTAATGTGAAATCTAGAAGCCATTAATTGTAATAATGGAAGAAATTCTGGTGAACGGCAAGGATTCTAATTTAAGTATTTTTATATATTATATATGTATAGTTAAGCCATAATCAGTCAAAGGAATGAAGAATTTTCAAGTATGAATCATAGTAAAATACAATATATTCAAATTGAAATTGAAATTTGAAAGTTAAACAAGATATTTGAAAATTCAATAAATAACTAAATAGATTTCATAAAAGTAGATGAGTTAGGGTGTTTGTGTAAAGAAGGAAAAACATTCACACTACTTTATAATTACAAAATAATATAAAGTTTAAGAATATCTTTTATCTGAAATGGAGTGAAAATGAAAATTTTGGACGGTAAAAAAAATATATATTCACAATAATTTATTTAATTTTACGGTGAAATTATGTGAAAATTTTAAATTAAGTTTAAATAAATGTACTTTTTTTATACTAACAATCAATTTTTTCATCTCACACTTTAATTGCAATACCATGTAAAAGAAGCAGGACAATGATAAAACTTATAAATGACATTATCATGTAAAAGAATAAAATTGGAAGAAGAAAAAAAGCTTGAACAAAGCCTATAAAATTCTTAGATGCTTAAGTGAGTTGGCAAAACTATATGGTAAAGAATTATTAGGTACCACAACAATATTCATCCACTACTTTTAAAAGTGAGAGGACATATCATAATGGCATTACTTTTTATCATAACTAAAATACCTGTATGATACATAATACACAATTCAATATTAATTCTAGAAGCTAATTAAGAATATGTGCCCTCCTTTGACTTGACTTGTTTAGTATGAAAGTGTTCTAAAGGGTTATTTGTTGTCCAACATATCAAACTCTTTGTATTGTTACAACAGAACGCCATATTTAAAATGAGTATTAATAACGTATTTTTCATCGTATCGTCGGTTTATATATATGTTTGTTTGCTATATGTTGTTTTATCTTAAAAACCAACCATAATTCTCATATATTAGATAAGTTTGTTCAACTTGTATCACATGATTTAGAATATTGCATTATTGTTGAGATTTGTAGGTACTTCTCAAGTCTTGCAATTCTAAAGATGAGTATAAAACAACTTGTCGTATTAAACACTATATATTCTCATTCAAACGTGTTAAGTTATTTGAGCTAGGATGAACATTGTTGATTATTCCACATATCATGGTTGAGACGCATCACATTATCATCTAAATACTCAAAGCTTTTACCTACAACAATGACACAAATTAATTTTTTAATTTAAATAATGGTAAAAATATACTCACTTTTGTGAGATTGTAGACCTTTTAATTTCAACTTTTCAAAAGTGATATTTTTTTTTACTTTAAAAATAGACACGCCATAACCACAGGTAAGTGATCCTTTTTAACATACTTTTGGATTAGGTAATATATATATATATAAGTGGGAGTGGGAATTAAATTAAAATTTCAAATTTATCCTTTGATTCAAGTGGGAATAAATCTCAAATCAAACCCTTTTCCATTATCCAATCAACTTTCATCCACTTGTTATAAACACAGAAGATAAATTCTTCTATTTTGATCATATTACCAAAAAGCAAAAACACTAAACAAGAGAAAAAGAAGAAAATTCTCTCAATAAAACAAAACATGAGGGGATAGGGAAAAAAAAACAGGAAAAGAGGAAAAGCACAAGATCATCATCAAAATCATATATCTTCCAAAGAGTAATGAAATTAATTTAGTTTGACCCAAAAACATTAGTAAAAGGAATCAAAATGAAACAAAGAAAATATGACAAAAGAAAAAACATAACATAACATTTAATTAACTTGACTTCACACATTAGAGATATGCATGGAATTGACCCAAACCCAAGTTGTTGATTGCCAGAAAAGGTAATGGAAAATGCAAAAAAGAAACATAAAAATAGATGTATGAGATATTATTATTATTATTTAAGCAGAGAGAGGCCATCCCTTGAAGATGAATTGAATGTCACATGTTATGTTTGAAATGAGAGAGAGGAGTTGGAGCTTTCATTCACATGGCAAACCCACATGTGGTATGAGCTGTTTGTGTGTATGAAAACAAATATTATGGGGTTGGGGGAACTGTGTATAGGCTGGGGCAAACCCCATTGCAACTTTCAAACCCTTCAATTAATTTGTAGTTTTTGTTGGTTGGGTCGATAATAATTTTCATATGTTCGTTATGATTTCCGTTCAAAATTTGTTCAATTACAATCTTTCATTCATATCTTTAAATTTGATTTGTTTTGGTAGTTGATTGATATATGTAACTGGTATTTGTTGTCGTTGTATTCATTTTGTAAAAAAAGAATTATATTTAATTGTAGTATAGTAAGATTATGTCTTCATATATACCTACATATGTTCATGCTCTCTTTTCTTTCTTTTGTCACAATAGCACTATTTAGGATTATTGTGGACCCAAAATTAAAGTAAAAATAATTTCAGTGTATTATTTGTTGTTGTTTATTATATTTTAAAGAGAATGTGATTGTTGTACTCCTAATGAAACTTATACCTCGTGTATATATGTTCTTACTAGCTAAGTAAAGTTAGTCAATTGTGCAATGTCACATTTTTGTTTGTTGTTCGAAATGTGATAGGAGGTAGATTTTGATGAGAGAAGTACATACGGTAGCTTTTTTCCTTGGGGACGACTTTTTCTTTAAGTTGTGTGGAGTGCAATATGATCGTTTCTAAGTTAAATCTTAAATTCTTAGTTCTTCCATTTTTGATTTTTGTCTGTGTTTTGACTTTAGATTATTAAATGTAATTCTCTTTATTGTAATTTAATATCTTTATAAAATAATAACAATATATACAAACAAAATATCACTTGATACTATACTAAATAATTGTGAATGGAAGAAGTACGAACACAATTGAAATTAAAATTTTAGTAATTCGTGAGACGGGATTACACAAGTTTTTTCATTCTAAATAGCTTAATTAAATATGTATTTATAATTTTCTTTATTTATTAATTGAGAAGGGCTTTTATTTTATTTAATTTGAGAAAGAGAGGGTTCCTTGAATTTAAAGAATAAAGGAGGGATGTTCATGAATATGTGAATGATGGAAGACTTTCTTGAATTTCAAGAGTGTTTGTAACTTTACGAGAGATGTTTAATTAAATATACAACAACAGTCTCCAAAATTGATTGGGTTTGATGAGGAAAATCCCAAAAATAAATAAATGATTATTCAAATTTCAAAATGGATTTCTATTTTCTAGTTTTCCAGTTTTTATTTATTTTATTTTATTTTCTAAATAATAAAACTTAAAAGACCAACTCTTTTTCCATATATTTATTTATATATATAATTTATTTAGGGTCATTTTCTATAAATATCTGCCAACCCAATTAATAACTAAAAGATAAAAGAAATCAAAATTAGATAGATCACCAAATTAATCGTTTAATTAGAATAAAAATTTATGGTTGAAAATAGTTCTTAAAAAAAATTATGGCCAAAAAAGGGATAATAGTATTTTAGAGTCTAATCTTTTTTCTAAAAAAAAATCTAAAGTGGTTTTCATTCCTCACAATAGATACATATTAACGTGAAAATAGATAATATATTAAAACTTAATTGCCACAACACACGAAATTATAAACTAGTATCATATTTTATGTACCGAATTAATATTTAAAAGATAAAATTAGATGTGTTGTTGATAAATAGTAGGAATAATTATTAGGTTTGAATAGAAGGTTTAGGGGTAAAAGCTATTTTTCTTTAATTATGTGTACTAATTGAACCACGTTAAATTAATTGAATTGGTTGAACAAGGGAAAAGGATTTGAAAGATATGGCCCAATGGAGAGTGTTAGATGGAGAGAAAAGAGGTCACTATGTCTTCAAAATTTAATGTTGATGTTTAAGGCTTATGTTCAATTTCTAGAGTGAGAATACTTCGTTTTATTTAATTTCTTTCTCTCACTCGTATGGATAGATATAATCAATTGATGCTAAGAGTTGGTCATCTATTGTCGAGAACATGTTTGAATCGTGTTTTAGATAGTTTTCTCAAGCAAGATGTGTACTAATTGATAATTTGTGCCGTGCACGTGAAATATATACTTTTAGATTTGTAAATATATAGAAAAAATTTAAAAACATTTTTAATTTATGGAATGACATTTTACATTATTTAAGTGAATAGTTGTGTCTATTTATTACGTTTTACATTATATTGTTTACGTTTTACGTTTTACGATTTTAGTTGTCAAAACTAAAAAGAAAATTTAAGAAAATGGACAAAAAGTCGTAATCTTTTTCTATGTTTTGATTGTAATTATTATGCTTTTTTTTTCTTTTACCTTAACTGGGAAACAATAGAAATCATTACATCTAATGACAGATTATTAAAACTTCAAAGGGTGGGAAAATGATAAGCTCTTCTTTTTCTCTTTTAGAATTATGCCAAAAACAAAAACAAAAACTTACTTAAAAGTTTTTCAATTTGTAATATTTTTATTTATCGAAAAAAATTGAATCCTTGACTAAGAAGGATAAAATAAATTTGATAAATATATTAAACAATGTGTGTTGATAGAATTAAAAAAGTGTGAATTAATTGAATTTATAAATTCGAAAATTGAAAACAAAAAAATTTAGATGGTTGATTGATTGGTTTGGTATTGATTGATTTTGTCCATTTGAGTCAACTTTATTCACTTCAATAGCATTTTATTTTGGTTCAATTAACTTTGATAGCTCTGTTTAACTATTTCCTAACTTTTCTCTTCAAAAAATAAATAAATTCCAAGATATTTTATGAGTTTAAATTCTATATAGTTGATGTTATTTTTGAGAGCTATAAATGATTAAAGAAAATACATATGAAAAAACTTTTAAATTCCATATGTTGATGTCAGTCAAAGAATGTTCATAATCATTCCATTAGTTATTCTCTTAACATATATCTATATATATATATAAGTTTATGTTCTGCTAATATATCTTAAGTTTATTTAACTAATATCCATTTACATTTAGATTATAGATTTTGTAATTTGTGTGAAATATATTTTTAAACTTTTAAAAGTTTTTAAAATACCATAATAAGAATATTTTTATTGTTAGTTTTGGATGAAATAGTTAAGGTTTGGTTTGTAAAAAAGGAAAAAAGGGAATGAAATTGAAGTGGGAAGTTGAGGCATGGAGGATGGTATTGAAGCTAAGTTGGGGAGTATTCAAATTTTTGGAAATGGCAGCCAAGTAGGTCGTGAGCAAAAGATTGAAGCTGGAAAGCCTTAGTTGGGTTTCCCAAAATTGGAGATAGAGCAGTAGTATCAAGAGGTATTGAAAATGGGAATAGCATCAAGGAGCAGAGTAGGTATATTCATTCATAAAAGTGGGGGTACATCGGGAGTGCATTGAGAGAATGACTTTGGAGCTTTAGAAGAGAAAAAACAAAAGGGGTAAAATTCGGGAAAAATCCCAATTCCTTTTTGCTCCCATTTCCCTTTCACTTCATATAAATAAATCCCTCTCTCTCTCTCTCTCAATCTTTCCCAAGAAACCCATATCCTAATCTTCAACCAATTCCCCCCTTTCTCAACTTCATCAAACCCACAACTACATTCTTAACAATTCAATTCTAATTTTGTTATCTCTCTTGTTACTATGAAGGATTTTCCTTCTTGTTTCGGCGAAAATGGTGTTCAAATTGCAGATTCCTCCTCCTCCTCCTCCTCATCTTCTTCTTCTTCCAGTATCACCAAAGCCGCTCAAAACTTAGTCACCTGCGTCTACCAGTGCAGATTACACAGCCAATTAAGCTTCATCGTCTTAACATGGACCAAGCATTTGATGGGACAAGCCCTCTCTCTTCAGATCCAAAATTCCACAAATCAATCCCTCTGTAAACTCGATATCAAGCCATGGCTGTTCTCCAAGAAGAAAGGTTCTAAGATTTTCGACGTCCATTCCACCAAAATGGAGATACATTGGGACTTAACAAACGCAAAATTCGGCTGTGGACCAGAACCAGAGGAAGGATTCTTCGTGGCTGTAGTATTCAATCGAGAACTCATATTCTTCATCGGCGATTCACCATCCGAAGCTTCAAAGAAAACGGCGGCTGTTTCCACCGCAGCGGCGGTGTTTGTGGCGAGGAGAGAACATGTATTCGGGAAGAAATTGTACTCAGCGAAGGCGCAATTCAGCGAGAGAGGGGAAACACATAATGTATCGATTGAATGTGATACAAGTGGGGGTTTGAAGGAACCGAGTCTGGTGATACGAATTGATAGCAAAACGGCGATGCAGATCAAGAGGTTGAAATGGAAATTTAGAGGAAATGATAGGATTGTGGTGGATGGAATTCCAGTAGAGGTGATGTGGGATGTGCATAATTGGTTGTTTGGGAATTCTGGTGCTCTCAGTAGTGCTGTGTTCATGTTTCAAACACACAAGAGTAGTGGAAGCCATACCCAATCATCATCATCATCATCATCATCTCTCTTAAATTCTTCTTCCTCATCTTCTTCATCTTCTTCTTCATATTGTCAACAACAGATTAAGGATTCAAAGTTGCAAGGTTTAGATTTCTCCTTGATTTTATATGCTTGGAGGAATGAATGAATACAGAAAATAGTTTTATCAATCACTGATAAACAAAGTGATTTTTTTAAAAAAATTATTATCTTTTTTAGGGTTATAAATTGTTTGTACACCTTAATTAAATGGTGTGTGTTTGTGTTATAGTTCTCATTAAATTTTCATTGATTCCATACATATATGATATCAAAATTTGCATACTCTTTATTCTAATTTGGGTTTAAATTGCATAACAAAAGTGCATCTTAACCCACATTTTCACACCTTTTACTTTTTAATTTTAAATTTTAGGTTTGCCTTATTCCCTACACATCTCTATGAAAATCAGAATAATTTTGAAAAATAGCACGATGGCAGTGTATAGATTTGAATTTCGAACTTTTTAGTTAAGTTATATTTTATACCGGTTGAATTATGTTGAGTGATGCTTCCTAATTTAATAGCACCGACAACAACTTTGAGAGTAAGTTCTTTTTTTTTCTCATCTCAAGCTCACTCAAAGTTTGAATCGTTAAAAGATTTTATTATATGTTGTAAATATTTTGTTTATGAGTGTCTATCAGTATTTATTATTTATGTTTATGAGTGTCTATCAATATTTTGTTTATGGTTGAATTATGTTTATGAGTGTCTATCCGTATTTATTATTTATAGAATTTAAATATTTTATTATATGTTGTAAATATTTTGTCAAATTTACTACTTTTTATAATTTCTCGAAAAAAAAAATTCTAAACTTTTTAAACTTTTGACAAATTTAGAAATTCTTTCAGATAAAGATACAATCAATATCAAGAAGAGCTTAGAAAAATCACATTTAAAGGTTTTTTTTTCTCATAAACATTAAAGAGCCTGAAAGGTGAGCGAGAAATATTTTTTAGAGCAAAAACGTTTGTATTGGATTTGCTTTCAAAACGAAAGAAACAATAATCTAGTTTATCTACGTTAGTCCATTAGACCATTTTCAATATTGATCAATGTAGTCTCTCAAAAATAGAAAAGAATAATACTTTGATTATGTATTTGGAAAAGATTTCAACAATTTTGTAATTTAAAATAATTTCCAAAACAATTTGTACTTGGTTGTGAAATAAAATTTTCAACATAATTGTCTCTAATCTTTTTGTACAAATTCCTTCAACATGAAGCTTTGACTTCACATTGATGTTGCTTAAAATCAACATGTAGTATCCTAAAAATTTAAAAACACAGAGTATTCGCTTTAAGAAACTATAAATTTTTAATTTGCCTAAGTGAGAACTCGTTTTTTTTGTTAAAATAAATAAATGAGTATGTAGTGGTAAATTAAAAAAAAAGAATAAATCATAAAGCTTAAATGAGTATTTTTTTTTCTTTATATACCATGTTGTTTATTGTTACATTTCCAACATTTAAATTATTATAATATTGAACTTTTTGATCAAATTTTTAAAATGCCCATTTTAAAAACGGTACCATATAAAAAGTTAAAGATTTATTTGGCAAAAAAAAAATGTTAAAATTTTATTAAACTTATTTAATATTTAAAATTTTATTATAAATGAAAATAAGAAAATTTGCTTGCTTCAATAATTTAAATTGGATATATTTTGTTGGTTTGAATGACAACAATTTCACAAACTAACGAGAATAAGAAAAATTGTTTTAGATAACGAAATTGAAAATACTTACGAATAGAAGAAAATTTTACTTTAAAAGATAGATTGCAATAAATCTATATTGAAATTTAGCAGGTAGAAAATAATTTTTTTTATTATATATGTAAATAAGAAGCTAATTTTATTGTATTCTAAAACGTCTATAATAATGATAATTCAAACCTAATTATCATAATATAATAGTTTTATGAACCATACCTATTTCATTACCTCCTACAGTGTAAACTCAATCCAACCAAATTTTCTTAATCTAATCCATATGTCAATTGGGCTTTAATTTTGATGCAAAGGCTCACTCCATTCTAATGAACGACGGAGTCCGCCACCCTATGCGGTAGTTAAACGGCCAACAACCACTTCATAAAAGAGAAATTTTAGTGGGCTACCTAAAATAACAAAAACAAAGCTCTTTTCATCAATCACCCCTAATCATTTTTTCCCAACTAACCTTCTTCTAAAACTCACACCAATTTTAATTTAATAATAAATATAAAAATTATATATGATCCTAATCGAAATTATCTATTATTTAAGCATGTTTTGAAAAACAAATTTTAACTCAAATTTGGTAAAAGAAAATATTTAAAAACTTGGTTGTATTTTTAGATGGTGACTAAAACTTCTTTAAGAAATTGAAAAAAATAAATTTAATTTGAAAATGTTAGAAAATAAAATAAAGTTTTGGTTTTAAAAACTTATTTGATTTTTTAAGGCAATGACATAAAATAAAAGATAGATCAACAAATTCATAAAATAGAATAGGTGTTTTTAGTATTTGAAAAATAAACTTTCAATAAAAATAAACAAGAGAAAATCTAGCAGGTTTAAAATATAGAGAAAATTCATTCATATAGTAAAGTAAAGATAGGTTGTTTTCTCTAAAAAGAAGACTGACTATAGTCTATATGCATGAGGAAATGTTATCCTATAGTATGTCCTATCCTATTTTAGAACCAAAAATATGAGCCAAGTTTGTAATACCACGCTCTTATTAAACTTCTAAAAACTTCCAAGTTTGTAAATAACATAGAATCATTTATTAGGTGAATATTATACTTAGAAAAGTTATTTGTAAGCATTCCTAATTTCTTCAAATAACAAGTACTGCCCAATTTCTGTCTGATTCTGGGCTAAGAATGAATTAAAATTACAACTTTATTATAGCTTTGTTGTTTTTCCTCTACAAATACAATTAATACTAAGCATATGAAACTCTTTACCTGTGTGTCTTTAGTCTTCGTATATACAACTGCCAGTGAAATTGATCAGCGATGCCCAGTTGTTGTCCAGTACACGACGAAAACATTATTCAGCATCAAATTCACATGAAAACGAACCTTCTCTATTGGTTTTAGTTTTGTTTCTTTAACTTGCCTCGGAAGTTAGATATGCAAAGATGATGAAAAATATGGATGTCATGGATCTTGAACCCAAACTCTAACTGATCTATCCCCATCAAGTCCTGCAGATGCAATTTTGTTCTCCGTTGGATGGCAAGACACAGAAATGACAACATCCGTGTGACCTTCGAGTTTCTGAATCATAGTTTTCTGCTGTAGATCCCATATATACACACATTTGTCCTCCGATCCGCTAACAATGTATTTTCCATTGGTGACAGAAAATGTGGACACAACACAATGGACTCGATTTACATGTCCTGTATATATCTTCAAAAACTTTCCAGCTGAGTAGTTCCATAGCTTCTGCACCCACAAAAACAAAAATATGAAATAACAGAAAATGTGAATTTCTAATAAGAAAAGGCATAGACAATTGTATTCAAAATACGAACATGAAGTTGCATTTAATAAGTCTAAGAATACAAACAAAAGTATGTGATGACATCCTCACCCAACAAAATTTAATAGTTTTTCCGCTCCTACTAAGTTGCAAAGAAGGGCTAAATTGATCTAGGCAACAGAACATTCACAACTCTGAATTAATATTTACTTCCATGAAAGTCACAAGCCCCTAAAATTTTTCTAAAAAAATATAAAATAAAATAGAAATTAGCCATCATAACCAAATAGTCTGAGTTTTCCCATCTTATACTTCGGAAAAAGCCTATCCTTTAGGCCTTGGCATTCTGGATTGGAGCCCATTTTTTGTAAAATTGGTTTAGTTTCTGGGTGGCTTCTTTGGTTGAATTTTGTATATTCTTCCATTTATCTCCACGGAAGCTGGTTTTCACATAAAAAAACCATATAGTCTTAACTATGTACTGCATATAGTTCATGGGCTCTTGTAGAACAAATTAAGAAGACGACTAGAACTAACATAACTGCAAATCTTCAAATTGACTAAAGACAGGATAAACTTTAGCTAGATGTTATAGTGTTGATAGATTTGATATTCCAAAAATTGTCTATCAAATACTATAGAGTATGAAAACGCCAGTAAGTGGTCATAATCTCATATCTTGCAGATATAATAAGTTTACAATGATTTCAGAATCTAATTAATCCAGGATTTTCGAACATCCTACTCCTATAAAACCTTACTATCCTAATTCCTAGGCTTCTAATTTGGCTTATCATCAAGAATACAAAGGGATTACTACTCTTCCCAAAACCCCAAATTTATCTGTACTACATCAAAACCTCTGATCTTAAAATGCCACAGTAACTGGTTTGATCAACCACACCACTACATAATTTTTTAATCAATCCCAACCTAATTTCGCTAGGGAAGGTAAAATCTTTAAGAAATCAATCCTCATCTAATTTCCTAAGAAGTTGACAATGTGCACGGTTGCTAGAGACTTAACCAACCCAAAGATGGTTCCCCCTTCGACATTCAAATAAGAACTCATTCAATAACCTTTTATTTTCTTTCCCAACTGTAGATCATCAGATCATGGCAAAGAGATGCAAATGCGTTAGGAAATAAACTATCCCGATATCTCATAGGTGGAGTCTGCACTGTTTGGGGTTAACTGGAATTTCAGGATACAATGGGGTTAAAACAGAAGGAAGGTTTATCAAATTTCATTCTATAAGATACCATTTGAGCATTACCAGCAATCTCACTGAGTTGGATTCAAAAATCAATCAGCCGACAGAATCGTATCATCAAGAAAACAATTTAAACACACACACACACACACACACACACAAAAAAAAAAAAAAAACTAAAACCACAACAAGCACAAGACCTGAGTTTGAGAACTTACAAGGGTATCATTGAGTGTAGCAACAAGTATGAACTTGCCATTAGGAGAGAACTTAGCAAAAGAAACAGCTGGGACTTTATCATCAATAAGAGTCTTCAGGCAAGTCCCACTAGAAGCATCCCAAATCTTACAAGAACCATCATGACTCCCAGAAACAATAAGCGAACCATCACGATTAAAATGAACAGAAGTAACAGGCATAGAATGAGCCCTTATAACATGAAGACACTTCCCAGTCTTCACCTCCCAAATGCGAATAGTCTCATCGAAGGAGCCCGAGACAATAAGATTGGATTGAGGATTGAAATTGACGCAGAATACAAAATCGGAATGGCCTCGTAGGGTTTTGACGCACTCGCCGGTGGGAGAACGGGCGTCCCAGATACGGAGAGTGCGATCGTCGGAGGCGGAGCAAATGTAATGAGAATCGGAAGACCAGGCGAGATCGGAGATGCCTTCAGAATGGCCGACGAGGCGGTGGCGGAGAGTGAGGGAAGAGGAAGACCAGATGATAAGGGTTTTGTCGAGAGAGGCAGAAGCTAAGAGAGTTCCATCGTTGGAGAATTTGACACAGGAGACGGCGCGAGTGTGTGCCGTCAAGGTTTTCAGGTGCCGGTAGGGTTTGTACGGTTGCGTGCCGCCGCTTGCCATGGAACTTACTCGTCCCGACTTGCCTTCTAAAACAATAGGTACAAAGCGATTCTCAAAAACCTCCAAGATTATATGTTATAAGCATTATTTTTGGTGTCTTCCAACTATTTGGATTGATTAGCAAAATAATTTTTATTTCTATATATAAGTAATTTTTTATGTTTAGGGTGGAGTCATTTCCCAATTAATTTTATTTATTTACTTTTTCAAATTTTAAATTTATTAATCTTGTTAAATTCATTTGGTATGTTTAAAATTTTTTGTCACATATTATTTATTTTCTATCAAAATTTAATGAAAATATTTTTTATGTTTTTATTAATTAACTAACAAAACTGACAAATCGAAAACTCAATTGATCAATTTGGTTAGAAATGACCACCAAGATCGATTTGCCTATTTCCATACCAACTTGTAGTTAACCAGAAAACACTCCGACTAACAGTTGGATCACCTTAATATGTAGTAATTGTAAAAATAACAATAAAGAGTATAAAAGAATTGTAAATATAGTTAAATCCTTTGACAATCTTGTATACTTATGTGGCTATAAGCCAAATAAATTGATAGAACTCTCATAAACTATTTTACAAATCTAAAAAAAATATATTATTACATATAACTACTTTCAATCTAATTACTATAACTAATTTTTTTTACAAAAGTTTTAAAGATTCAAACCAAATTTAAAAATTTATATTTAATACTTTTTTAAAAAACTGAGTCATTTCCGTTCGAGATAAGAAATATAATTCTTATATGCAAGATATAAACAAAAACAAGTTTTTAAAACTATACTTTTTAGTTTCCAACATTTAGCTTCATTTTCTAAGACATGGTAGAAGTCCCAAATCTACAACAAATTATTAACCCCAAGTAATACAATTATTTTTCTAAACAAATCTAGATTTTAATTGCACTCAATAAAAATAAATTAAAGATTTACGTAAATCAAACATAGATATAATCAATATAATCAATGTCTTTCGTAATATTGTTTAAAAATAAACACAACTCAATTAAGAATTTAAATAATTATTTTTGTTCACAAAAGATCTATCCACGTCGATATCTCATGAATATATCTATAAGACTAAAATTTTGAATTGGTATCAACAATCTTGCGATTCCATAATCAAATAATCAAAGAAGAAAAAGGCAGACCAAACCACCTTAGCAAGAATTGCACTTTTCTTAAACAAAATGATACAAGAAAAGAACGTCATAACTACATTCCTCAGACGATGCTATAATTTGAACAGCTGATGCATACAAATACAAAATATTATCAATTAGTACAGTAACTTCTAACTCCTATTGATTTAGATCAAGGATAAATGGCACTACAAAAGCAATGGTACAACAAAATTTACATTCATGGCAGATTAGCATCATCATTAGGAACTAGAGAGCTCTCTACGAAACGACGATGACAATGATATGTGATGATCTACAACAACATAATAACGAGTGAAAGGGGATAGAATACCTAAATCTCCACTCTTCTCTCCTCTTATTCTTGTATTTTCCTCTGCTAGAGAAAGGGTTGGAAGGAAGGAAGCTAGTTGGGATATTATAGCTGTTGGTTGTGTCTCAGTATATATATAAATGGGGAATGTCAAGCAACCAGGCTACTAATTCAAAAATTTTCAGTCTTTGGTAAAGATCCAAACACCGAATCACTCATGCCGCCCACCCGCAGATTGTAACTTCAAACCATCCTCCCTACAGAAAAAACTATCATTAGTTATAGAATATAAATAAAATCAAAAGTTTGATGGTTGTATTTGATCTCTAAACTTTGAGAATTTGTGATGATGCCCTATGATCTTTATGATATTATGTACTCCCAACGGTTGATATCGTTAACTAAACAATGCGACGACATATAACATGTTTATTTGTAACATCGAACAAACTGGCATGTATACAACAAATGGCAGAATGGAATTTATGGTGGGAGAAAATGAGATGGCTTTAAGCATCACTTCGTATAACAAAAAGTAAGTTTATAGACTATGTCAACTTATTTTGTTTCAGTGGCCACATTCTTTTGCTATCAATCTATCAAAATTGTGGCAACACCAAATCACTGAATCCAAGTTAAATGGGTGTTTGGAGAGCAATGTTGGGTGGGGAGGAGTGGAGACCGAGACTCCACTCCTTTTTTGGGCCTAGGAGTTCTTAAACCCCCCGCAGTGAACCCAAACCCAAACTAGAATTACAGATGCTTTATGGACAAATCCCATTTTACTATAACTATATTTGTGTCTATGCATTTGGGAGAATGGAGAAGAGAGTATCTTTACCGATTTCATTTGGTTGCTGCAACTACCAGCGTGTGCTTAAAACTTTTCCTCCTATAGAGCAAGATAATCCACCTCATCTGAGCTCTCCTCAAATATTACATAGCCGGCATCTCGACCATCCTCATTTCCACTACCTTGATCGCTATTATAGCTGCTTTCTGAAGAACTTATAAACATCGAATCAGATGTGTCGCTACTCAGCTGTGTTGGCAGACTAGTGTCACTGTTGACTTCGCTTTCCAGCATTTGTTCAATTTCAAAGTAACTGCAAAGAGATCCCAAAGAAAAACAGAAAAGAAATAACACACTTAGAAGTGCTTTAAGGATTTCAGTCGTAAAACTTTGAAGGATAGATCATAGTGGCCGGAATAAGAATGGAAAAGTAGAAGGGACTGTTGATTCATAATAATATGGAAGAGGAAAATTACAAGGAGTTTTTATGCCTTTATTCGACTCCTTATTCTACATACACTGTTCACATAATCTACCTAATCCCGGTCCCACCAACTCACACTTGACGATAACAAAAACAAACTAACCAATTAGCGTGACTACTAGACCCTCAAATCATAACATTATTCCACCTCTAAAGGCTAAAACACATCTTGTTGTTGCTCTAGTACAACACTAAAAGCAAAGAAGCCATAGTTTGACGATACCAATGTCCCATTATCCATACCGTAGAACGCACCCCAAAGTCAACATCTAGTGACAAAAAAATCCAAAGCGTATATCAGTATACCTTCGTACACATTCCTTCAAAATACTTTTACTGGTGTAGGGTCCCTCTCCATACCTCTAAAACCTCTAAAACCTCTGTTACTTATACACCTCCACAACTCTAGATACTCATCCCTTAGCCCACCAAAAAAATGTATCAGTAAAACCTAGCTGCTAGATTCATTAAAATTTCTTCTCTCTGAAATTCAGAAGCATGTCAAAAGAATTCTGAAATTTAGTTTTGGTTAAGCTTAATCTTATTGGTGCTCTTGTTTGATATTTTGTTAGGTTTCTCTTGTTAGTTTCACTTTCTGGTTTCTTTCTCCTCCAATGGGAGATTGCAACCTGAACAAAAAATATAAAGAAAACAAGAGTTTGTAAATAATAAAAACTCAGCTCTCTACCAAAACATTAACAAAATTTGCCTTGACCCAATTCCACTTCCTCTATATAAATCTGCGTAGTTGTAACAAACTCAGCCAATAATCATGACTATTATACCTTCAATGACAATCCTAACCAGTGATTACCTTCCTTCCGATGGAAAATCAGCCAGTAAGCATACATCAGGCCTTTCCTTCACTACTTGCTCAATTGGAATGATACTGTCCATTAAAATAGTAAATAAGAACTAGTTGATAGAATCTTAGTGTATTGTAGAAAGAAACCTAGGTCAATATTTTCTTAAATAACAGGATGAAGATAAATAAATAGTTAAAACTATAACCAAAAAATGGGATGAAAGTTGACGTTGAGTGGAATATCCAAACAAATATTGAGCCTTATAGTAAGATTTTTTCAATGAAATATCACCTTGAATTGTAGCATCTCTCATACCAATCATCCTCAGATGCCAACCCTTCCCTATTGGATATATCCTGTTTAATGAATATGGTATCATTCAATTAAATGTTCAAAATGAACCTTTAACCAGATATTCAGAAGAAAATGATTGTCAATTTCCATCAAACTCACTAGATGTCGAAGAAACTTGAAATCTCCAGCAAGTAATGATGTCATAAAACGAGCAACTTCCATCTGCATGTGAAAAAATTATTAGCCTACAAGCAATCTTTGGAAATAAGGTATCAAAACAATACACGATCCTGACCTCTTTGAGATGCATACAGTCTCTTAAAATCAAGACCTCCAATAAATTACCACCTATATTGTTGCCAAGGTTTCTGAGGAAAACATAGACGGCCTTCTTAATTATCCATTGCATAAAAAAAATGTTATAGATAGGCCAATAACAACAGTTACCTAAGAAAACTTCCAGTAATTGAGTAAGATGTTGAAAAATCAACATATTTCAACCTTCGAAGTCCCTGGATAAGTTTTCAAAGCAATAATTTCACTAAGATTAAAAAATTCCGTGGAATTACACAAGATAAGAGTATCCGAGACAACCACTACCAGCAATGACCAAAAAGATCATGAAAGAAACAATTCACACAAGCAAATCAGCTACACATAATGTTGTTTTTTAGATGACAATGACACAAGGAACCTCTAGTTAAGAATTCCAATTGACTATTGGGCTCCGAGAGTGGTGCCGTTTCTCCAATTAGTTTCCACTGTCCAAGGCTCCAAGTTTGTAAGGAACAGGGGTCTCCTGGTCCAGATTTAATTAAGGAGATTTGGAAAGCTAAAGTTCCTAAGATGGTGAAAGTTTTCCTTAAGAGATGTTGCTCAAATCAGCTAAGAACCTGAAATAGAGTTCAAAGAAGGTTTCCCCATTGTGCTCTCTACCCTAACTGGAGTGACCTTAGTCTAAACGTAAAAACCTTATTCTTTGTTCCTTCCATTTCTCTAGAAAGAAATAATTTAAGTGATATGGTGAACGTGATTACAAAAGAAGGGGATAACTAAAAGATATAAACACAATATTTCTAACATTTTTAAAGATCTAGGCATAAAAATATTGATTTTTTAAATGAATATGCACTTTTGTGCCAATTTGAAAATAATTATTTTTTCTCGCCATTCAAGGTTCTTTTCTCTTTCAGAACCCCCACAACAGAACATATTCCAAGTATGATAAGAGAAGGAGAAGACGGGATGTGTCTTGTTGAAGAATCCGCCAACAATAGAAAATAAGTCCAGTTACGATAATAGCTAAGTGAGTGGATGCAAGCAAGCAAAAATACCACAAGTTATTGTCAGGACTTGGAACTTCAAGTAAATTGCAACTATCCTATGAGATGGAACACAAAATAATTCTAGTAAATATATAAAGCTATATGTATATATAGTACGACCTTACTTGAACAGGATCTGTTCTATAGGTTGTATATTAGTGTCCTTGAGTTCTAAAAATAAAGCTATATATATAGTAGGTAAATCAAAAGCAAAAGAGCTTATCTAGATTACCTATTATATTCAACTAACTAAAGTATGTAAAAAAAATATGTTGATATGTTATACATGGCAGCTTCATAGCAATGTCCCAAAATTCAGAATAACTATATGTAGTAGTAGTTAAATACTGTTGCAACATAAGAATTTAAAATCAGTAGTGGAAATATTTTATGTATGCATGCATCAGAAAATTCCTTGTAATTGCAGAGAATACCTTAACAAGTATGCGGACTTTATAATCATGGAGTTTAAATCCCCGAAGGGCTAAAGACACTAAACGAGGACACTTTTGAACTAGATCAACACATGTTGGTGATTTCAAGCTGTCATCTCTGCCTGTCATTTTCAAAATAGGAATGAATAAGCAGATGACTACTAAGACTTAAAAGAGAATATCAAATGAGATAGGTAATAAACCTGTTTTTGAGGATTCAAAGAACAAACGTTCGATCAGTGGACAGTTTTCAATCACAGACATCAATGTCTGTCTCAACTCCACATGACTGTTCAATGAAGGACGTGGATCATTAACTACAATAAATAAATAGAAGGAGCAACCCAAAGGAGCAGGCAAAAAACGAAGCAGACAATGAGTTTAATTTCAAGAGAGAGCATCGCCTTCTAAATTTGTTGGCAATTATCATGCCCTTAACTGATTGTTAAATCTTAAAGAAAGGACAATACTATCATCCAGTCAAAAGCACCATACACTAAGATAAAGTTATGAACCTATCCAGAAAACATGATTGGTATATTTGTTTATTAAAAAGAAAAACAGAATAAGTTCATTGGAGTGGGAAAAAAATAATAATGAATGAAGTTGAAAAATGACAAGAACAAGTATAATTAATTGGTGATATCAATAGAAAAGGTGAGACACATCAGGACAAGAGTTGAAGAAATCTTAGTCCTCGATTTTTCCAAAAGGTTGAATCTGAATTACAGTTCACCATTAACAACATTTTAAAACAAAAACATTATCTTCCAGCTTAAACTATTAGAAAACCACAAAATTGGTCAACTAAAGAAACTTACAGGCCCACAATTTCCAGATCAAGGAGAGACGGGCAAGTAGATAATGCAGCACGAAGTGATGGACTATCCATTCTTTCAATGTTGTAGAGATGCAGCGTTTTTAAGAGCATCCTATAAAATTTAACAGTTCAGAAACAGAACTCCTTTTTCACAATTAGCACATTCTAGACTTCAAAAGTAAGCCCATACCCAGGAGTACTGGCCCCACCCAAAGGGTTTAAGCATGATCTTGTGAGTACTGATGACTCCTTCCCTTGTCTGGATCTTTTGTCATTCCATGAGAAGCTACTGACATTGTATACCAACGGTTGGCAAGAACCTGGGGATGAAGTTGGGCCAGGAACTATACCAAGCTTAAGAGATCTGAAATTAATGTGGGGGACATATAAGACAAGTCAATAAAAGCTTAGAAAATTAAAAATAATACAATTCCAGTGTTTCCTAGCAGAGGGTAAAAGGAATTACAGTTGGAATTGATGATCAATGAACCTAATTCACATGCCTTTGCAGGCACCTAGAATAGACTTGGTTCATAAATAAAGAAAACTAACGTTATAAAACTAATTATATGGATAAGAAGATTCAGACTTTTTTTTCATTTAACAAGTGAAAATAACAGAATTTGGATAGTTATAGTATATATGTAACTATAGGAGCTTATTAGTCTTCTGTCCTTTATTGTAATTTACTAGTCTCTATTTAGAGTTTCCATGTATGCCTACATATATTGCATTCTATTGTATAGAATGAGAAGTAAGGAGTTGTTTCATATTTTGCTCTAACTACAGCATGGATAATGCTAGACCACAGAGGGGAATAATTTAGCATCTCCCGCAGACACTAACATTACAACAGATGTGGTGTGAGACACAAGATTAAGAAGGATAAAACTCCTTACATCAGCTTAAAGAGTTAGCTGAACCATCAATACTTGGGTAGTGAATACTAATAGTCAAAATGTCTAATGCAAAATGAATAACTATGTTGGCCGAAAGACAAGATTCAAAAGACCAAATCACCAACGAGATTAATCAACTATTCATCCTTCTGTTTCAGATCCTCAATGAACATATTACCTCATTAGAATTCATGTTATCAACATTTGATAATGAACTTTCAACAGAAAATATCTTACTGAAGGGAGTTTCCAGCTCGGTGAATCATTGTAGAAACGACTGCATTATTAACTCTTGGAGAAACTGTTGTTAAGTCAATGTTGGAATAGCAGGAAGGATCCATTGCACACTTGTGAAACATCGAACAAGTAGCTGTTGCAAAGCAAAGGCTCTGTGCATCAAGCATGGAAAAAACCTGAAAATCCACAGTTCGTCATCATCCACTCCAGCAAAACCCATCATTTTTTAATCAACTGTTATGGATGTTGGAACACAGCATGGAACCAACCATAAATAACAGGATGATGAGCTGAAGAGGTGGAAGCTGGTAACAATGATTCCCGAGCTCGAAATAAACGAATTATAAGCTATACACTATCTGTCTTGAAGACTCTCAACCAAACCGCCTGATTACGTCCATACAAAAATATGAACTAAAATATGCAGGTTTTCTCAATCCTATTGCCAATGAACAGATACAACTAGGGCTAGGAAAATTCTATTCTCAACCATCACCAAACTAACATCTCACTCTCAAAAACATAGCTGACTACAATCTTACTTCAAATTCGCTCAAATTTCAACTGAAGGCACTACAATTTCATTACATTCAGCATCCAACACAACTAAACCAAACAAAGGAAAACACCAAATCCAATACTCAATAACAGGAACACTCATTTCCAAAACTCAACAAATCCCAAACAATTCCGAAGCTAAAATAAAAATTCAAAAAGTTATAAAAAAAAACATTTAAAAAACTTCATAACATACTTTGATGGTGAGGTCAGGAGGAAGAGCCCAAACGACAGAGTTATGCTTAGTAGCTCGTTTCCTAGCAGAACGTTTACCAGCTTCGAGCAAGTAGGTGCCCATTTGAAGAGCGCGATCGATGAGACGAGTCTGATCCAAGTCAGAAGGCAAGGAGTCAAGAAGTCTCTCGAATGAAAAGTCGATACAGATGGAAGAAGAGTCTGAAAGGCCAAGAAAAGCTTCGAGAAGAAGGTCCATCTGAGTAAAAGTTGGTATTCTAGGGTTTTGTGATGGACATGGCCGCTTCGCCATGGATGAAGGAACCGAGGTTTGGACTTGAAAGAGAGCATCCATAGCATCAGCGGGTGGACACGAGAGAGAGCTGAGAGAGAGAAGAAGAAGGAGGAGGAGGAGGGAACACGGACGAGCATTTGAGTGCCACGTGTCAGTATGAGGTTGGAAATTAGGCTTGAGAAAGTAGGTGGCATGTAAGAAATGCGATACTTGGGGGTAAGAATATCAAAACACCAACTTCTGAGCCTTTTTTTTCATAATTTCAAGAAAACAAGAAAAATAATTCTTAAAAATTTGGAACGTGACGTCACTTTTATATAATATATATATATATATATATATATATTTGTTGTTTAGAAAGTACAAAGTAGTTATATTTCTGAGGTAATTAGATTTGGCGCCCACATTATGCCACGTGCTCTCTACTTGATGCTCAGTTTTTAATCTTTTTTAATTACTTCAAATGTCCTTCGCACCCTCTTAATCATATCTTACATTACTTTCCCATTTTCTTAAATACAAATATTCAGTTCTTACTCAAATTTTAGAAACAAACGCAATATTTTGGAAAGCTATTTTTCTAGGTTTTTAGATTTTTCTTTTTGTTTTTTAAATCATTAATAAATTTTAGGAAAATTGCATAAAAAAACGTTTAGAAAAAAACAACTTATGATACCATTTTTTTTTTTCATATTGCAAATATGGCAAAATTAGTGATATTAAACAGTAATCATAGAGCTATCGGAGAGATATCATATGATAATTATAAAGCTATCCGAGGGTCGTCACATTATTATCATAAATTTGTTTTGCTTTGCTACGTTTACAAAATACCATAGAATATACATAACCAATAAAATAAGTTGAAGGTGGAAGTAGTGTGTATATGTTTAATTTTTCTATAACAAAAAATAATAAATAGTTAATAAATTGAGTCTTATTATTTAGATTTTTAGTTTGGTTTTAATTTAATTTTGAAGAGAGTATTTGGAGGACTTAGTTGGTTTGTTATAGTTATTCGTTATTGTAATAGTTTGTCTTTAAAAGTGTAAATTGTTTTTGTTAATAATAAACATGTAGCATAAAAGAAAAGAGAGGATAAGAGAAAAATAGTGAATACTACAACAAATGGTAAATACCCTAGCAAATAGAATTTTGAAAATTAGTATTTATTATTACTATAATACTATTTTGTTGTTGGTTATCAATAGTTGTACATATCATTATTTATAGTTGGTATTCCAAACTTGAAGTAGTTATAACATCTCACTCGACGACGTTTAGTCTAAATATAGCAAAACATGATTGATTACTTACTATTGATTGATAATAGATCAAGATTGATTATTATTTTTATCACGTAGACATGGATGGTTATTTATTTTGGTCTATCATAATTAATTTATCAAAAATATATTGTGGTATATTTTATAAATATATATTTTTTAAAGTTTTATCAATTTAAAATAAAATTTATTGCTATTGTTTTAAAAATAAATATTAACAATATGAGTTGAATCGATAAAAAAAGATAAATAAAGAGGTCATCAATATAAATGAATACACGATATCAAATTACCCTTTTTGTGACTCATCTTTATGTGTTGAAGTTGCTCCATCCACTTATGGGCTGATTATATCAATCACACTCCAATTTGATTGTTATATTATTAGCAAGGGAACAAAATTAAAAGAGGAAAAAAAAGTTCATCTTCTAGTTTATATATTTTTCAAACAAAAAGTCTCCCTCTTAACCCCACTTTATAAAGTGCAAGGTTATCTGATGCAATATCCAAGATTTAAAGGTAGGTCCAAGTCGAAAAAAACTAGGAAGCGACGTTAGAGAATGAAGTAAGACTATTGAATTTTGTGTAGTCAATCTACATGAATGAATTATACTAATCACAAAATAAATAAGTTGGGTTCAATTATAATGCTCCACAACCTGTAACTTTTATGATGTTTTTAGTGTTAGAGTGAAAAAACATTATAATAAATAGTCATATTTGATAGTTCCAAACTTCCAAATATGATAATTAAGTAATTAAACTTTGAAAAACGAGAGATCTAATCATTTTCAGTATGCTTTAGTTAAATTAAAAATTCAATGTAGTAATTTAAAGCATTTACTTGTGGTTGGCTTGACATCAAATTGATGTAAGTACTCATGCATCTTAACAGGTCAATATAAAATTCACAAAAGGCTGCAACACATGCAAGTTTTACGTGCCAACACAAATTAAACGAGTATTAACATCAAGCTTTCAAGGTTAAAAATAATAGTTTCAAATCAAATATTATTTTTCAATTTTAAAGGTGCCTACAAAATAATATCAGAATTTTTTTTTATTATTTCAAATAAAGAAATGGTAAAAGAATATAATTAATAAAAAAAAATTGTTTATGTAACCAAACAAAATATGATATATATATATATATAGATATATATATATGACAAGTAACAACAATTTTCAACCTTTAAGAATATAGAAGTTACAACTAAAGGGAGTATAATATATATATAAAAAAATTACGAAGCTAAAATAAGAAAAAAAACGATTCATCCACGTTCATGAAGTCGTTAGTTATTTATTGGTCACACATCAAATAATTAAATTAAAAGTAAATAATTACTATTATATGTAATTGATACAAAACCTTTTAAGATATTAACAATTGATTCTTCCATTAAATGATTATGGAAGAGGAAGTACGTGAGTTTATAGTAATTCTCATATTATATAAAATGTTATTGTCGAACTAAATTAAACACTGCGAATTAGAATTTGTACAAAAGTCAAATTTGGATATAAAATTAACATTTTATATAAAACACACTGCATACAAACATTTTTATATAATATGAGAATTACTATAATAACCTTCAAATCCTATCATCGGTGATAATTAAAATAAAAAATTAAAAATTTGAAAAAAAATCTAACAACTTTTATATTATATATGGAAAGTCATTGAAAATTTGAAAAACTTTAATTGAATACAAATTTTTTTTTAAATAGACAAAGAGTAAATAATCACTCATTATTCATTAAATTGGCAACTTATTAATTATTTCAAATATATTAGAAAAAATTAAACAAAGATATAGAATTGAGATTCTGAGTATAGGATATTTGTGTGGTTAAGTAGATGATTTTTTAACTCATGTTATTTGTATTATTTGAATGACTCAATTTGAGTACGACATTTACTTATTAGTTATTAATTATAATTAAATTTTGTTGATGATTAAAAGATAATTTTTGGAGGAAAATTATAGATTAGTTGCTCTACTTTTCAACTTTAATTTTTAATTATTTGTTCAGATTATGCATCTCTTAGTTAGTTTTGACGGTGGTGATATTATTTTAGACATTAAGTTTAGAATTTATAAAATATTAAATTAGTTTTATTTTTCAAAATATAACAAAATAAGGTTGTAGGGATAGTTGTGTCATTTTGACAAAGAGAAAACACTTTTGGGCATCTTTTAAAATCATCATTTTGTTTTGGACATTTGTCGAATTGTGGTAGAAGAAAATTGGTCCAACTTAATTTGGACTCAAATGCCAATCAAACCTAAATTGAATTCCTCATATAAAAACTTTAACAATAAAGAAGTTTTCTTAAATTTTTCATAAATGCTTCCAATAATCAAAACATGGAACAGAAATAGTTAGATAGATTTTTTTTGAGTTAAAACAAGAAAAAAAGAAATAAAAAGGAAAGTAGAGAGAGGGTGAAAATAATTGAGAAAAGAAAGAAAGGAAAAGGAATGTGGAAAATCACAATCAGGGATTCAGCATCATATGCCCATATGCTTTTCAACGTTAAAAAACAAATCCCTCTCGGCTTGGCGCTTACGTGTATATTCCCCTCATAATTATTCCAATTCCCACTCTCTTTTCTTTTACATATATATAATATATATATTTCCCCCTCATATTCTAAATATGTCTTCAATTTAACTTTCAACTCTATATTTCTTTTCCCATATTTTAAACTCAATTATATTTGCTTCCTTTTCCTTTGTTTGTAAGATTGAAAATTCTAATCAATCCACCAAATTGAAGGTGATAGATTGAAGATAAGAAGATGTTTGGTTTGTGTAATTATATTGGTTTGAAAAAAAAATTCAAACTGACAACATTTATAAAAAAATGTCAAAGACTTAACCTACCTAAAATAACTATCAGTCTAAACAAATCATAGTCGATCGAAAAATCAATTCCAATTGATTGATGCTCGCCACTAATTAATAATTGTTATACTAGACAAGAAGAAAAAGTTTTTCTTTGTAGTTATTTCATTTATGCCCTTTTAATTTGGATTTTTTTAAAAAAAGTAAAGATAAATTATTTACATTTGAACAAGATAAGGCAAAAAAATTATTTTTATAATTCTAATTTTAAAATTTTTTATTATTAGGTTATGAGAGTTTTAATTTTATGTATAATAAATATTTAAGAAACTTAAAATTTCTTAAAACTAATAAGTTTAAACTTTTAGAAGATTCTTGAAATTAAGAAAAAAATATCTTTCTAATTTTCATACAATGATTTTTCATTTTTTCTTTTAAGGGTAAGAGTTGAAATCTCAGAAAATGTTTTTAAAAACTACTTTTTGTTAGTTTTAAAATTTCAGTTTTTAAGAGTGGAATGAGGTTTGTAAGCCTAATTTAAAATAATAATAAATAATCCTCAAATAATATCAGGGCATAAAGTTATTTAAAAAGAAAAAGAAAGAAAGAAAAAATAGAATTGAGTATTTATTCTCTTTTTTGTATAATTTGTATGAACAGTAACTCAAAGTTTTCATTCCATATTCCCTTATGACTCATTTTGAATTTTTTTCCTAAAAAATAAAAGTTTTAAAAAAAATCTTAGGTTGTTTAGAGAAATTCAACCTTTTGATTTAACAATTTTCAATCACGTCCTTATATATTGTTAGTGAATATCAAGATTGTTGATCATGTGATATGACAAGGTCTCATCTGTTTAGTTTGACCAAGAACAAAAAAGGGGTTTTTTCTTTTTTAAAAAAATACCATTTTCATTTAAATGCTTTTTACAAAAGTTAGTATGAGGGAGTGCTATTACATACTTTAAGCTTATCATTTTAATTATGCAGTTAAAAACAAATAATTACTTTCTTTTTGTTTTTGTTCTTTTTTCGGCATATGATGTATAAAAAAATGTGGTAGACTTTCTTAGGTTGGATATTAATGATCATAATTTCAGTTCTTTTTGTTGTATAAAAAAATACACCACATTTTAATTTATCGAAAAAGTTTTAATTCTATTAATTTCTCTTGAAAGCGATGTTAAGTCACGAATTACAAAATATCATGAATATAATTAAAGAATTAAATAGTTTTTGCTATGTATGGAAAGGTAATTGGGGTAGGTTAGAGGTTAAATTTCATTTAGACAAAAATTGAAAATTAATAGGATGTCTCTCAAATTTTGTCAATCTCAAGAGTTCCAACATATCTCAAAAAATTCCATACCATTTCAAAATTATGATTGTGGTCATCGTCGCATTGTTTTAAGTTCGTATTTCTATCTAAAATTATAAAATTATAAAAAATTGTGCCTCTTAGTTTGCAAAATCTGATCTATTGGAACAGGTTAGGCTCTCTTTCGATATTTATTAGAGAAGTGACCATATCAATAACCTTGATTCACACGATGAACTATTTTAAGTTTGTTTTTTTTTAATAAAAAAACTAGTTATTTTATTTTTATTTTTATTTTCTTTGCGCAATGCACAATTCCCACCGTTTTAAAAAATATATATATAAAGTCGGTGTCAAATTAATTATTAAATTTGATAATTGGACAATCAAAATCTTCAACGTTTTGTACAAATATGTTAATTACTCTTAACTGATCGCTGACACAACAAATTAATTATAAGATAATAATTTTTTAAGAATTTTCATTTGGTCAGTAGGTTGATTCTCATATTAGAAAAAAATTATAATCAGATCAAAAATAAAATTTAGAATAATATGGTCTTGACATTTCCAAGTTCAAAAGTTTTCTTTTTCCCTTCTGAGTAATTAAATTATATTTTAAAAAGATCAGTAGATTGGAACAAGAAAGAAAGAAAAAACCTTTCAATTGAGAATCCACTACAGTGATATTGGCTTTTATTTATTCCTAATTACACTTGTCACCCTACTCATAAGCTTGAGATTGCACTCACTCACCTATCTTAGCAAAGCAACAAGAATATTAGGTAAATACTTCAATCTCAATCCTTACACAAAAAGGAGGGAGTATATTTGTATCAGTTATATAAGCTCAACCAAGAAGTTAAGTAAAGATCTCTCACTCCACATATTGTCGAAGTTGGAAGGAAAAGAAAAATCTCGATCAGTACTTGGACATTGACTTACTGACTACCAACCTAGATTCAAATTACTTATCATACAGACACAACAAATGGCAGCGACGAGAGGATCTTCTTACCAGGTCTTCAGGGACGGGCATGATTCAAAGCACTTCGTCCATACACCCTGATTGATTCCCCCCAAAATCTCCTCAGATAGCATGGACTGCATCATTACTACCGTTTGCAAAGCTGTAGACAAAACATCGCTAGAAAGTGTTTGACGTCAACAGACTTCAATCTCAAACAGTAATCCGGAATCAACTCAATGATTACCAAACTATGCTGAAGAACATTATGGATTACATATATGAAGACAGTAAAGAAGAGAAGCGAGGATACTCTAACTTCCTAGCTATCTTCTGGGGCAGGCATGATTCGTAGCCTCTCATCAGAACCCAGCTTGCCTCCTCCAGAAACTCTCTCTTCTGCTAGCAGAGATTGCAGGTCGCTACCGTTCGCCAAGCTGTTAAATTCTACTGCCTTGGATGGCATCGTTGGATAGCGCCGTTGACAGAACGTCATCAATCTCTTGATTGATTGCAAGTATTTCCTTGTTGTTTCATCATTCATGATATGAGCCACACTGTTGGTGTAAATCTTCTCACGAGCTGAACGTTCGTGAATACCAACCATAGTGACACCAATAGGCCATGGGGCATTTCCTATGGCCATCTTAATGTATTGATCCATGGCAGCTAGATAGTCTCGCTTCATGCAGCATTCAACAACTACCAACAATGCTTGCCGAATATCATCGGGAAGAACCTAAAAGAAAATTATAATAATACGTTAATGAAAATTATCTGCTAAAAAAGAAAATCTTGGAAGATAATCAATTGATTTCAGCAAACTTGCATTATGGTTCTCTTGTTTCTCAGCATTCACAAATGTCAAGTTATGCATTTATATCTAAGTACATTGCAAGGCTGCAAGCCACAGAGAGAGCAGTAAACATAAAAGATAATTGAATCTTAAGAACACCACAATGCAATAATTCATTCCATACAAACATGATGCATGCCAGAATTTTTATCCCGAAGAACCTAGCCTCAGATAAATAATTTTACAAATAACTTCTACTTAAGTAAATGTTTGTCGCATACAGAACATTTGTCAACTGATGTAGCGGTTTGCAATGAACAAGTAAAAAATAAAACCAAGAGGAATGAACAAGTATATAATAGTAGATTTAAAGAAGGAAGTTCGAGAATGACACTTGCATGTGGTAAAATACAAAAAACAGCACTTTATTCAATTATATGAAAACAAAAAATGTAATGTACATTCCACAGCCATCCCAGGAGAGGGGAAGGGGAGCTTGAGAAGTCAAATAGTGCAATTGAAATTAACAAGGACGGTCCACTAACACCAATGGGGTTAGATAGTTGTAAACTTGTAATATATGATTCATAGGGTGGCAGTAAGAAGGGGGCAGTTGCTTTCACACAGGTGGCCAGAGCCAAGGGTCTAACTAAAGAGGCTATCGGGCCATAAGTTAAGCATTCAGCCGGCAGCCCTGGTAATAACAAAACAGCCAGCAACCAACTACGTAAAGTAAATGGGTAGCCATAGTCCAAGATTGTAATCATAAGAAATCTGACTTGACAAATGAAGTAATGGTTTATTATCGGTATCTATTTTCTTACCACACTTCCAAAGGTAATTGCCAAATGGTTACTTCTTTTTTTTTACAATATGTGGGGTGGGGGGATGGGATTGAACTTCAGAGGTCGAGGTTGATAGCCACTTGAGTTATGTTCTATTGGCGATTGTTGTATCGTTTACCTATTATTGATTAAAAAGATTTGAACTCCAATAGGAGCAAAATGTCGATTTGAATTGGTCCTACAAGCTTCATTTTCAAATGCTTTCCCAAGGAGATCCTCTATCTACAATTGGTAAACTGATTCTATCCAAGACACATTTAAAACCTCTCTACTTGAAGCTAGGACCCTGAATTGAGGGTTTTTTTTTTTTTTTTTGGATCTGAAAATAAAGAATGGGTCTCTTTCCTATACTTGCTCTCCAACTTTTACTTGTGCTTTTCCAATATGTGAATTCGGCTGTCTGAAAAATACATTTTTTTTCTACTTCCAACTTCCTATTCAAGGATATGGTAGACAAATAATTCCAAAGATAAGATGATATGCCACTCAAAATATATGCAAAGGAAGCTGAGGTTTACTTGTAGGAGCTCTCTCATGAGAGCACCAAGACTAACAAAACAAAAACAAAAAAAGAACAAAAAAGACTTCCAAATTGATGCCACTACTCAAGACCCAAGTAGTGGAAGATGCGAATCCAAAAGCCATCTCTTCTTCATGTGCCAGTTGGCTGAGGAACTGCCGAATTACATGCAAATGAACTTCTAGTCCCAAGTGGTTCTCCCCTTTAACATTAACAGCCTACTCCCTTGGATGATTGATAGTCATCGTTTCAAAATGAGAGAGTTATATGGAATTTGGATACAGAATTTGCTAGAACTCACTTTTGACTACTATGGCTAGAGATGAATAATAACATTCAACAAAAGCAAGTCCTTAAGCAATCTTTTGGCTTCTCTTATTCTTGTGGCTTTAGATTGGTGTAAATTCTAAGCTACTTTTAACTCTTCCATTTAGTACTCTCTTAGCCACTTGGAAGGGCTATTTCTAAACATCTCTAACTTGCATAGAAAAAGACAATCTGGTTATTCTCGAACCTACCATGAAGTCTAAGTATGTCAAGATGAAGAATCATCAAGAGAATTGAACGTTCAACAAATCGACTACGTAACTAAAGGGACAAAAATTGTACCTTCTTCCTGCAAAACTTGAAGAGAGGATGTAAATAACGAGCACATTGCTTAAATGTTGCTACCATAGACTTCCCTTTGGCCGTCCGCTTCTCTGCTTCAGGCATTTCATCCAATTCCTGCTTCCACTCGTTTAACAACCTCTTAAAAAACACCAATATCTTATCTTCCTCACATAACTCATCAAAATTAGCTTTCATTCTCTTTAAATCTTTGTCAGTTTCAACCCCACTCGACCCTCCATCGGCACTTTCTTCATCAGCCCCACCTCCATCTCCCTCTTCCCCAGCACCATCCTCCTTCTTCTGCCTCTTCCTCTCGCTCAAAATCCCCGTCTTCTGCCGCTTCCTCAACTCTGCAATATCCCGAAGAAAGTCATTCGTTTGCCCCTCCGTCAAATCACTATCCACCTCGAAAAGCCCCGCTTTCAGCACGAACTTCAAACGGTCAAGCCGAGCATCATCATCTTCCCCGAAAAGCGTAATGGGTTGTTTCAGAAACCGGAGTCTTCGAATCACTTCCTGTCTGGGAAGGACGAGGTTGTCGATATTCTGCTCGTCGGTTAGGGACTTTGAAGTGGTGGTGGTAGAGTTGGTTGCGACGGAGGAGGAAGTGGTAGAGGCTGAAGCTAATGGATTGGATTTAGAAGATGTGGAGACGGCCTCCGCGGCGGTAGCGGATGTGGTGGATTGGCGGAGAGCTTTAGCTTCCAATTCGCGCTTCTCTTTCTCGCGTAGCTGTTGGATTTGCCTCTGTTCGATTTCGGATCGCTTGAAAACGCGCTTGCCGCCGGTTTCGGTGGCTAGGGCTTGACGTTTCTTTAGAAGCTCTTGCTTGAGAAGATCCATTGATTCCGTTGGGATTCTCGGTCGCCGGAATCCTGTTAGGGCTTAGTGCCGGTGCTCTGAATTGGATGAGAAAGGGGAAGGAAAAATAAGCTTAATTGTGATTTGTTGGTCGAAGCATGAGCTTAAAATATGAGTTTGAATTACATTTTAGTCCCTGCTTTTCAACTAAATTACATTCTTACTCCAAGCCAAACCATAAGCAAATTACAAATTTATACTACATTTTAAAGGCCTTGAACTTCCAAGTGTCAATTTTGCACATCAATTTCCTCTTCTAATGATTTAGCTACTCTTATCAAAATTGCAACGATTAGTATGTCAACAAGTTTCTTAAACATGTAGAATGATAACTTGATTGATAAACAAATATCGTAAGTTATATCCATTCAAAACGATGAGTTTTCTTTTAATCTACATTTCGAGTATAGAGATAGCTAAAAAACTATTTTACCACTTAACTAACTTCTAAAATTTGTATTATTTTAATTTTTTGAATTATGTTTATTATTTATCTATTTATAATATTTGAAATTTAGATAGTTTTCAGCTAATTAATTTCTGGCCATTTTAACCTCATCCTAATTCCTTCCATACAAATAACCCCTAAGTGATTATATAAATGTTTATAACTTCAACAAAAAAAAATTACAACTTTAATTGGTTACACATTCATAAAGTAAGTTGTTATTTTCAATTAAACATTCATAAAGTAAGTTGTTATTTTCATAAAGTTAATTTAGCAAATTTGTTATTTGAACCTTTATAAATTTGAAAGGGAGGGACCATATGGGAATTTCAGATCCAAAATTGGACCATATGTTGTTATGGGCTTTTGGACAATATGTTGTTGTGGGCTTTTGGACCATTTAACAAACAAATTACACTCTTTTTCGTTCTTGTCAAAAGAAAAAAACAGAGCATTCAAACACAGAGCGATAGCAAAAGCTATGACGACGTTGCGAAGATTTTGCTGCAATGATCTACTTCGTTTCACTTCCGTCAATCTCGATCACCTCACAGAAACCGTATTTTTCTCTATTTCAATTCCACTTCTCCTGATTTCAAAGTGGATTTTTTCGGTCTTTCAATTCCCTCTGAATTCGGTGTTGATGCAATCTTCTTCCCCCCCGTTTTTTTTTTTTTTTTTTTTTGCAGTTCAATATGTCCTTCTACATGACCTACTTGGCAAGATGGCCTGATTACTTCCATGTCGCGGAGGCCCCTGGGAACCGCATAATGGGTTACAGTGAGTGTCATTGCTCTCTAATTCCTTTATCGCATTGTCTCTTTGTTTGTTTGAATGGTTTGGAACTTTGCTTTTGAGCTGTGGGTGTGGAAATTGATTCTTGAACAATTAGACATGCATAGGCATATTTTCAGTTACTTATAATTTGTATGGGATTATTGATTCTGTTCAACTTTAGAGCCAAAGAATTATGAAATGATTTGAATTTCCGAAGCTAGTTAATTTTAGTTGAGTTACTCTTGTTCATTCTCGTCCCTGAACTGCCAACCCATGCTCTTTAAAATCTTTTGGTTTTTGTATGATTTGTCATTGCAGTCATGGGAAAGGTCGAGGGGCAAGGCGAGTCATGGCATGGTCATGTAACTGCTGTAAGTGTTTCTCCAGAATATCGCAGGCAACAATTAGCCAAGAAGCTTATGAACTTGCTTGAGGATATTAGCGACAAAGTGTAAGATGAACTTAATTTATTTCTGGTTCAACAGTGTAATTTTAGTTTTTCTCTTCTTCTTGAGCCTTATATTTAATGTAGATTTTTTTTTCCCGCTTCCTGGCAGTGATAAAGCCTATTTTGTTGATCTCTTTGTGAGGGCATCGAACACCACTGCAATCAAGATGTATGAGAAGGTAGGTTTCCTCTTCTAGGACTGCCATTCATCTAGTCTTCTAATTTTTTTAGTTGAAGTGTATTTCAATCTTTGATGGTTTTGTTTTTTAAGAAACGTGCCAGCGGAGCTCCATGCTACTCATACTATGATACTTTAGTTTCTTAATAATAATTCAGTTCCATCAAAGTTTTATATTGTTGATGACTTGAAATAATGAAATGTTCAGGGATGCAAAACCTCCTGGTGGTATAAGTCAAAGAGAGAACATAAATACAAAAAAGAGAGTTCACAACTCAACTAGGGATCTTTCGTCTGGTAGAAATCATGTTTTCCTTTGGGCTTCGCTTTCAAAGACCTCTTGCAACTGTTCTATAGGTTTTATCTTGTATAGTTGGAGTTTCTTTAGAGGGATTCCTCTCTCTTTTGTGAACATGGTTTTCAGTAGCCCTTTACATTATTTCATTTTTATCTCAATGAAAGTCGTTTACTTAATAATCAATTAGGTTGAGAAGAAGGGTAAGCTTCCAAACATAATATCCCTCTCCTTCCCCTAGGCCCAATTGTCATGTTCAATCACTCTACTAGAGTTCGCCCAAATGGTTTTAGTCTTCTTTTCCAGGACTGAGGGGAAAAACACAAAGCATCAAAGGAATAAAGTTGTGAAGCAACCTAGGAGATACCATATTTTGGCTGAAAATAGTTAAAAGCAAAGATCAATGGATCAAGAGTCTCAACTCTCATCTGCTTTCATATGCTGGATACACCAATTTGGGAGAAGGAAGTTTAAGTTTTTTGTTTGAACTTTGTTCTAAGGACTGATGGCTGTTAGTGCTAACAAAAGACTCCACGTCAAGACTTTGGTCTTCTTTAGATGGTTATGCTTCCATATGACATAATCAGACGTAATTCTTAAGAAAAACCAGCCTTGATCTCAACTGAATAGAGTAAAAATCTTGGTAGGTGAAAACAAGCTGAGGAATCACTTCCAAACTTTGATGTATTGCTGGTTAGTAACCTAACAGTTTTCCAACTTGTACCTCCCTTTCCAATGGGAACCTATTAGGAACCAAAGTAGTATGGGCTACTTTTTTCCCACATTGGTTAGAGTGGGATGACCAATGTGGTACTTAAGTGGCTTGGCTCTCCCACCTCAATAGCTGGCTTTTGGTGTGTGATTCTCCAAGGTGCCCAAGTATCTAACTGAACCTTTACAACCATTTAACAAGGATGTTCACATTTATTTTCTTAAATTTCCAATGCCTAGCCCCATACTCTTTTGGTCATGTGGCAACATTCCACTTGATCGTGAGAATCTCTATTCAAGTTAGGAGATGGGACCTTAAAAGTATTTGTAAGCATTTTTCCAAAACTAGGATACCCTAGTGATTTGAATAGCAGAACATTCCACATTTTCAAGAATGGAAACTATATCCAAGTTTGGAAAATTCTCTTGTAGCAAGAAGAGAGAAAGCATTAATTTCACTTCACAGGTAATGTTGGATAGAAGAAGAGTTACTCTTTGGTTACCTGGGGTCAGCAAGATAACTCTAAATTTGTGTGTGGGGTGGGGTGGGGTGCAACTGGCGAGTACTTTATCTTTACATACACACACACATATATACAATTACTGTTTTATTTGTCCTTGCTCTATCACCTAATATGTATTCATTCAAAGCTAAACTGCTATTCTGTATCAACTTTCTGAAAGTTGTATCAGATTTATTCCAATTTTACAACGACCTCGTTGTGGATTTTTTTTTTAATGTTATGTAGTCTCTAAGATGTTAATTTCTCGTAGTGTAATAAGTATCTAAAAAAAGGAAATTCCTGCTCATTTTCATATACCCTCCTGGGATTAAGTGTAGATTTCTCAGCTCTTCTGCCCCTAATTTTTTACTTTTCTGCAAAATGAATCATATGGTATTCCGTTTGTAGTATTTCTGCATATGAATTCATTACCATCTGGTCTAGTTGTTATTTGTTCAGTGGAGATGGAAAAGGAGGGACGGAAAGATGTCGAAGTTTGCAATAGCGATAATACTTCATAGATCCCACCCACCCCCACCCCAAGTGATGTTATATGTGTGATTAAAATATATATCGTATTATATGCCAAATGGAAATTTACAATCTAAAATTAAAACTCTGGAAATGCTGGTTTGAAGAGAAGTATTCAGTAGAAAAGTAAAGAAAAATGCAAAAACATTCCCGAGTCCTATAGTGTTATCTACAGCAACCTCACATAGGTTTCCTTTTCCCAGTTAGAGCATGAGTTTTTGGTCATATTTCATTTTATAAGATATTATTTACGTTACATAACCCTTTTATTTTGATGCTCAGTTGTGTTTTTATAAGTTCCCCTGTTGACATAACTTTTCTATCTTCATATTGAGGAAGGTGATACTTACCTTGACCATTCTTTTTGCTTGTTTTTTTCCCTCGACCAGCTTGACTATATTATCTATCGGCGTGTGCTTCGTTATTATTCAGGGGAGGAAGATGGATTAGGTAAGTCTACACTACCCCAAGAGAACTAAACAAATTTGTTTGTTAATTAATTTCTTACTTTACTTCATTATGGTTTACATTCAGATATGAGGAAAGCATTATCGCGGGATGTCGATAAGAAGTCCATCATCCCGCTAAAAAGGCCAGTGACTCCTGATGAACTAGAATACGATTAACTCAAGAGAAATGAAGTATGATCATTGATGGAGAAGACATATCATGTACGCATGAGTTGACAAGAGCTAGCAAGGTTAGCAATCGTCATCTTGAAAAAACTATTGTACTTGTATTCTAAAAACGTTTATATAACTTGTATAATTCAAATGAAAAATCAAGCTGAACCTTTTTCTTCAACTATTTGATACAATAGTTTGTACTTAAACTTGAAACTGTTAGTTTCATCCAATTCTTTTTCAATGATCACTTAATGTTTTTTGGGTACTCTTTTTTCTGGTTCTCTTGTTTTGTGTTTTAAGGTGAAGAATTCTTCAAAAGATAGATGAACCTCAATATCCTTAGAAGCTGCTGCTCTTGATGTGCACAAGGATTTGCAATTGTTGTAGTTTAGTTGAAAGTTGTGAACCTAAATTCAGTCATATTCAATTGGAGAAGTAATAAGTCACATTATTTAATAAAATTTAATGAACTTTTTTTTTAAAAAGGCCAATCAACATAGTTTAGGACTTGGGACTTTGTTTGTTTGGTAGTGTTCTATTTATTGAGTTGAATGAATATGTGTTTGGTAGGTTGGCTGAATTATGTTTTTATTTATTTATTGGAAATAATATTTTTATGTTTTAGTGCCTTCATATTTTAAATTTTAAAATTTTAAAATGTAGAATTATCTAAGGAAATGTAAAAACTTTTAAAAAGTATAGTGTTTTGTGTTATAAGTTCAATTATTTGTTAAATTAATATGTTGTATATTATGTGACATTGCAGCATGATAACTATACAATATTTTAACTTAGAAAAGCAAGTCTTGTAAATTAATTAATAATAGTTAGTTTGATGACAATTAACATGAATTTCTATTTTAGGGTGGAACGTTTGACTTTTTTTTTTAATAATGTTAATTAAAAAGTTAATGAAAAAAATAATTTACTTAAAAAACTATTGACAAAAATAGAATAGTTAAGTTTTGTACACACTACACAACACACGACTTGGCTCATTTGTCTATTTCATGTGGCAATCAACGTTGCCATGTTGTTCAACATGCGGTCATCATAGATCAAGTACACGATTTTATCCATCTTAAAACCTTACACACAGCCCATTTTGCCTAAAAATCCCCCATCTCCCCTTGTCTGCAACTTTCGCCATCCTCTTCGTGGTCTTACCATTCATCATTAATTGACTAGAAGTTTAAAGGTATGTTTATTTCCCCTTCTTTACATATATATATGTTTTGTTGGGTAAGAAAACAAGAAAGAGTGAGGGGTGGGTTATGAAATAAGTTAATAGATATCTTAGATTATGTAACATTCAATGATGTGTTAAATTATGAAAGAGAGTTGTTTGATAAAGTAGTATGAAAAATTATAGACCTTTAGTAAGATTTAATAATTAGAAGAGAATAGAAAATAAATAAATATATCATGAGGACCTAAGTAATAAGAATTGTTTGTGTATATATAAATAAAAGAGTATATAAATACTAAATAAAAGAATTAACTTTTGCTATTTTGTTTCAACTAAAAAAGACACTTTTCCGCCAAAAGGAAAAAAATGGTATCTCTCCGCTTCCCATTCTCGTTTCCTCAGCCACCAAAGCCCCCCCGTCGTACCTTTCTCCGTCCCTCTTACGCTGCCGCTGTCGCTGCCGGCGGCGCTGCTGCGGCAGTCGGATTTGTCGCTGCAGCTAGGAACTCGACCAACCCACAAACCCCATTTCTTGAATGCGCATTGAATTTGCTCTTCTCAAGTCATTCATCTCCCTTGTGGGCTTCTCTCTCTCTGGCGGAAAATTCGGCCGCCTCTTCAGTTGTTGATTCCAAGACTGGATTTTCATTTCCCTCTGTCATTGGAGATTCTCAGCAGCTTCTTGGAATTGGGTTGCGAAGAAAAGCCATTTTGGGACTGAAGAACATCAACGTTTATGCATTTGGTATGTTATCGCACATTTCTACTTTTGAGGAGCTTTTGTGATTTGATTTTGGATGTTGAATTTGTGCTGATTTAGCAGATGGGCATTTGTGATCTTCACTGAATTAAGAAGTTTTTATTGTTACTTTCGAAAATAGCATTTATTCGTGACTGTCTAGGGCTTTGGGAGACTGTTTTTGGAAAGAATTTCCTTCTCTTATCCGTTTTTAACAGTGACACTGGATGGCCCAGATATACTTTTGTGTTCTTTTCCAGCTGAAATCATGATTTGAATTTGAAAGGTTTGTATTGTGTAACTTCTTCAGTATTTCTCAAAACAAATCAAACAAAGTGAAGGGAACAAAAGAAAAAAAATCTTTCAAAGTAGATAGGAAAGCAACATAAGATAGATAACTGGTACAAGACAGTGACTCAAATATGCTTTCACTGATTTTTTGTTTTGGAAAAAAATGCAAGATTATTTTGAAAACCATTTCTAAAAGCAAACCACAGGATTCACCTATATGGAACATAGGCTGCATAGCTCAACCACCGAGGTCGGGTTCGAATTTTCCATCCTGTATATTACTATTGAACTAAAAACGAAGAAGGAGAAGAAGAAGCTAACCACAAGAATCGCCATTATTAGATAATAGACCATAAATTTCATGCTCAGTTTTTGGTTTGTGCTTATTGAAACTGAAGCTTATAAACACTACTTCCACCTATTGATTTTTTTGTTCATTATCTACCTTTTAGGAGTGTTTTTAAAAAATCAAGCTAAGTTTGAAAACTTTAAAAGTACTTTTTGTTTCTGAAATTTAGTTGAGGATTCTAGTGTTCAATTCAAAAAGATGAAAACCATAGAAAGAAGCTGTAAAAAAACAAATATAATTTTTCAAAAACTATAAATAGAAAGCCAAATGATATTCAACCAGGCCTTTATTATTTCTCCTATTTAATTTTGAAAAAGGGAAGTGACTGTAATAGAATTTACTAAATGGATAACTGAAGCTACTGTAGTATTTATATCTCTTGAAAAAGTGGGTGTACCTTAGTTCATATAAGCTGAAGTTCATGGCTAATGTGGTCGTTCCATTTCAATCAGATCATCCTTTTTATGATTAAGATAGTAAGCTTGGGCTTGACTGTCTCCAACCCTGTGGGGAGTCATTTTGGCTTCAATAGAAGTCAGAAATGATCTGAGTTTACAACCTTATTTGAACACGATCTTTTCTATAGGTTGTACAACTGTCTTTGAGTTCTAAAGAAATGAACCGAGCTTAGACTTCAAATTTGTGCCAACCTTTCCTTTAACATCCTATTGTTCTAGCTTTGCATTAAGTTTCTTTGTTGAACTGTAATCTATAGAGTTCACAGATTTTACAACATTTGGGAGAACGATGGAATGAACTTCCAATTGAGCAGAAGATGGTGGAAAGGTGAGTGGTTGAGATTTGCCAAGATTCACGATCTACAATATTTGTTATGAGAGAAACTTTTCTGATGCGAACCAATCTGTATGAAATTTCTTAAATCCATTATGTCACTGTGCATATGCTTTTCCGTTTTTGGGTTATTGACATTTTTTCGTCCTAAGCTATCTGTTATTCAAATGAGTGACTGCGTGTAGGTGTTTATGCTGACAATGATGACATAAAGGAATCACTGAGTGAGAAGTATGGGAAACTCACTGTAACTGAACTACAAGAAAAGGACTTTGACAAAGATGTCATGGAATGTGACATATGCATGACTGTTAGACTTCAAATTGTCTATGGAAAACTGAGCATCCGATCGGTTCGAAGTGCATTTGAAGAGTCTGTTGGAAACCGACTCCAGAAGTTTGGGGGTTCAGACAACAAAGAATTGCTTGACAAGTAAGTCATTCTATGAGTTGTGTGGTTTTTGTTTTATCTCGGCCATCACCATGTCATTATAACGCTGTCTCTATCATCCCCTACTCTTGTATCCTTATAGCTTTGTTTCTTTGCAGATTCACTTCCCAATTCAAAGACGAGTACAAAATACCTCGAGGATCGGTGATCGATCTCTCAAAAGAACGAGGGCATGTCCTCCGTACAATCAGTGAGATTTCGATCCTTATTAGTTAGTGCAGCAATGTAGGATTGCATCTTATGAAGAACCATTACTCATGCATTTGCTTGGTGTGTTGGATTTTTGTTTTTGAAAAACATCTCACATCTGAATGCATCTGCCAACCAACTAACAAACATTTTACTTTTTAATCTGAATACGGAATGTAATTAAATTCATATGCAGTTGATGGAAAGGAAGTGGGAAGCATCCAGAGCCAACTGTTGTGTAGAGCCATTTTAGATCTCTATATTGGTGAAGATCCATTTGATAAACAAGCCAAAGAAGACGTCAGACAAGCGTTAACTTCTATTCTTCAGAAGTAATAGCCAAAAAACAAAGGGAGAGAAAAATGAGGAGATTGGTGCTTCCTTCTTGTTTTGATATTGCTGATGTTTAAAATGGAGATTTTTTTTGGTCAATTTGCATTGTGCCCTCTTTTAACCTTAATTTCATTCTCTTCTTTTTCTTTTTAGAGAATCGAAATTCTAACTTAGTAATTAATATTGTACAAGTTTTATTGTTTTTTGACACTTTGATTTGAAGTTTGTTTCTATCTTACGTGGGGCATTCTAATTACTTGTAGTTGTACCTTACACGTGCAAATATGTTTTTATTTAATACTCAAGCCACATTATTCAAACTTTGGCTAAAAAACCATTAAAATTAGATCTCAATTTTGACTTTGTATTTCATAAAAATATTGAAATCTAATTAGTTTGTCAATTTACTTGTTCACGAGATTTAATTAAATTTTAACACTAATTTCTATAATAGAAATTAAATCGTTACAAATAATAGAAATTAAATCGTTACAAATTTAGGATACGGCTAAAACTTTAAGAAAATTACAAAAATTACATTAGATAACAAAATCATTTACAAAAGAACTAGCCATTATCGACTTTTAAATTAGTGAAGTAGGTCTTACTATCATATACTTTTTTGTTATTTTTGTCGGCACTTCAAATTGTTATATAGGTAAATTTCATGGACTAAATTATTGGAAGATTGAACGAAACGGACTAAATTGAATTAAATTGCTACTTTCATTAAAGGAGGATAAAGACAATGATAAAAAAAAACATGATTATCCAACTTTTCTTCTTTTTCCCTTTTTTCAAATTTGTTTTAGTGAAGTTTCAAAATATATAATTAAGTTGTCAAACCTTCCAAAATTCATTTTAGTCTCTGTCTTTAGATTACTTTTAGCCCATTAATATCACAGCTTTGAATGTGTATTGGTAGGTTGATATGAGTGAATAATGAAGCAACATAGGGTAAAGAAAAACAACTGATAAATGAAGATTAGATAAGTTCAAGAGCCAAAAAATGAAACAAATTTGGTAATTTAGTGAAGAAAGTAATAATGTTTTAAAGATTTAGAAACCAAAATAGAAAGAGAAAAAAAAAAACTTAATCTTTATTGGAATAAAGTTAGAATTAAAACCTATAGTACTAGAAAATGAGATTGATTGCTATTACTTTTCTCATCTAAAAAAGCCATAAAGTGCACATAATTAAAACAAAACAGATGGTTGTTAAATCACCTTCCACATTTATTGACATTTATTAGTTGTTATTTTGCCATCAAATAATTAGATCACCCATCTGATTATCATTTTATAAAAATGATTTAAAAAATCACTTTTCCAGCAGAAAAATGATTTTTTTTTTCAACTCTACAATCTGCTTTTCTTCCAGTTCCATGTGCTTTCCCCAATAATTCCAACTTTTCTCAGTGCATCAAACTGTATATTATTTATAATTTTCACCACTGAAAATGACGTAAAATTAAGAATCAAAGTGCAAAAGTTTGACACTCCTTTTCAACAATCTTACCTATCTCCAAGATTCTTCTTGTTTCTTCCCTTTTTTTCCTCCTCTCCTTCCAGATATATTTTATATCTTCTTTCCCTGTTCCATACCATAAAATTCAAAATGAAATAATTAAATTACCTAATCAAATAATGAATACACTTTCTTTTTTTTTCCAAGTATAATATCATATTCACATGTCTGTCTAGGAATAAACAATATATAACCAAAAAATTTCCCCTACTAATATGCAATGACTTACAATATACATTATAGCCTAACCCAACCAGATTTTACTGCCACTAGAGTTAAAAACTTGGAAGTTCTTGTGATTTTTCGACAAAAAAGAATCCATGCCCCATTCATCGCTATGCTCCTCGACATGCTTCTGGTGAATGATCATGTATTGAAATGTTATTTTTGGTGGTTGTAAACTTCTTGGGCCTTCGATCCCCCAGAAGGTGTCGCTTTGTTTAATCCATTCTTGATTGTTCTTTCATCACAAGGAGGCCATGGAACATCTAATGGGGAGGAGAAGCTGGAACTAATTGAGCTCGATGTTAGTGTTTTCTATAACTGCTGGAACAAAAAGGAGGTCTAGTATTTAAGTTCTGATAGTTGACTGGGGCATGTGTTTAAGATCGAAGGCACGTTTCTACCGCACACTGGAGACGATTTCTGGCCAGCTCCGGTTGATGAGCTTTCATCCTGTTTCTGTTGCGTGGGAGTAACTGAGGGATTGGTCTTACTGGTGGTGTTCCTTAATTTTCCACTGCTAGATGGAGAGTGACCGCTAGTTGGAATGTGTTGCATTGGTGTATAAGCTGGCTTGAAATCTCCTCCCCCAAATGATATCTGGGTTTGACCTTGAGGAGTACTACTTCCTTTTTGCTGAATGGAACTCTTGTGGACTGGTGTACTAGAGGATGAAAGATGGAGAGATGTCATAGGGACGACAGAGGCTGTCATTCTTCCCGAGTTCTTCTGCGCAGGAGACTGAATAGAATTGTCACATTGTATCAAAGGCTGTGAGAAACCAGGAGGAGGATTACAAGGAAACTTGGTTGTAGCTGATGAAGGCAAGGTATTATTAGTTGGTACTTTAGTACGTGGAGCCATCCGAGGCCCCATGGCTGCTTGTTGCTGTTGCAATATGTGCTGCTGCTGTGGAAGCTGGAGCAGTGGTTGCTGCTGTTGGTTACCTGAAGAACTACCGGCGGGACGGTTTGTTGTAGCAGCAGATTTGTTGGAGGGTGAGGGCCAGTTTACAGGGACAGAAGATGTCATGAAGTTAAGAGTCCTTGAAGGATTACCAAAAACTAGGGTCTGCCCTGAAGTTGCAGTGGAAGGCTTCGTAGAAGAATTTCCAGTGTTCCTATCACTGGCACCAGATAGAACAACTCCGTTTCTCCCTTCTGACGTTTGATGATTCTTCTGCTTTGTAGCTTGGGGCACAGGCGCTACCTGAAACCCTGTCCGCTGTATATCAGGAAGATTCTGATAGACGGTTGTGTTTTGCGATATTGGAGTGAAGTTGAGGTTAGATGGGGTGCCATTTCCATTATATGAAGCAAAGGACATTGTGAGTCCCTGAGAGGGAACTAAGGCAACTGTGTTCTTCAAATTTTGGGTATGAGACTGTTTCTTCTCACCATAATTTCCACTATTGCCATTATTCAATGTTGTAGATGGCATCAATGTGAAACCCAATGCCTGAACAGGCAAAATGTAGTTTTGTCCATAAGCATTTTTCTGAACTGGAGCTGCCCTCTTGTCGGAAAGGGATGTAGTGTCCTCTCCACTGGTTTCATTCTCATGCTTGCGAGAATGATTAGACAGTGGCAAATGCTGTTCTGTCGACTGCTTTAATTGCATACCATTTGACGGCAGCACATTGTTCCCTGGTACATGCACACTCCATTGCTGCGGCTGAGTTTGTGGTTGTTTATGGGAGCCACTAGGTTGGTGATGAGATTGAGTTTGTGCTGGCTGAATTTGGGATGGATGGAACAACTGAGATGGATAGAAAGATCCATTGAAAAGAGGCAAGGGTTGTGCATTGTTTGTTCTATATGTTGCGCTCGTTCCTGCTGGAGTAGAAAAGGTGAATGGATAACCATTGTTCTGAAGTTTTGCCAAGTATGGAGCTTCTACTGAAACCACATTGGGATGACTGTAGCTCATGTTAGTAGATACTGCAGGAAATGCTGGAAAGCTCACAAGTGTTCCAGCTTCTGGATTACTAAACAGAGATGTTGATTGGTTATTGGAAGATTTGGCGGACCCAGATTGATTTGCAGTAGCTTGTGCAATCGGAGCTTGATGCTGACCGATGGGGAATATGAATCCAGAACTAGGCTGCAGGAGAAAGAAAAGGGAGAAAAAATAAGTCATTTCTTGTTATATACTGACCCATCAATGCAGAAAATTTGTCAAGAAGATCGTACCATTGAGTTACCCAAAGGCACTCCCTGTTTCTGATGAAATACAAGCTGCTTGCTTTTAGCAATATCAGCAAAGTTGGCAGCCTCAGAACTTTTATCATTTACCACATTACCAGGCAAGTCGCCTTCACCTTGCTCTCTCTGTTGCACAGAATTAAGGTTCATATCCAAATGATTTCCACTCAGTTGGTTACTCAAAAGCATGCCTTCTTTAGAGGAGATGTTTTTGAGTTTGGCCTCTACAAGAGATGCCGAAGCATCACCTGCTGGGTGGAAATAGTTCGTCTTCGTAAATTGCTGGTGTAAGTAAATGTTTCGAGCAATGTCGTAATGGGTCAAGCATCTCTTCGGTCGAGGGTGTGAGAGAATAAAATTTAGATTCTGCAAGATATTGAACATACCATGGAAAATTCAGTGATGAATCCATAGATGGACTTCATGTTCAGAAAAATCCTGAAAAGTACCTGTAGTTTGGTGGATGATTTGTCAATACTATCCACAGGTAGCACTGTCCGGAAGGGTGGCAGGTACCTGTATTATAAGGAGAGTAAACGAACACGTTTCACTTTGGTCTGAATAGGAAAATTCATACAACAAAATACATTTGACTCAGTCATTGGCTAAAGGTTCTAAAGAAATGGTTTCTAACCCGACAGAAGGAATTTCGGTAGTTGGCCAGCCACCCAGGATAATGGGCAAGCGCACTGAAGTGGATGGTTCTGGGGAAAAAACAATTATCATAATTCATAACAGTTTAAAAAGACAGTTTGGCATATAATCGTAATATAATCAACATAATGAACAGAGGTTTCAAGGTGAAATGATGGGTACCATTTTTTTCAACTGTGCTGGCGGCTCCTTTAGGTTGCTGTTTCTGACTCTGTTCTTTCATTGTGATGTTATTGCTATCTAATTGTGGTTTCTCCAAATCCAGTTTAAAGAATTCAAACTTTGTCCCACTTGTCACCATCTTATCTTCATTGATCACCTTTTCTTTTTCCTTAAATCCTTCTACTTCATTTTCAACCTTATTCGAAGTCTCTTTCCCCTACACCAGATTAATGAAAAAAATATATACATCTATTAATCAAAAGCTCGAAAACAGAAAACCAGGTATAGGGCTAAAAATGCAAAAATCTTGTTACCATTTCTATTCCCAGACTCAAAGGCTTAGTATCCAATACCATATCAGCCAACCCATCCCTTTCTGGAGATGTTGGAGGAGCCTGTTCAAACAAAATCATTTTTTAGAATCTTCACACTGAGAAAAATAGAGGAAATCAAAATTGAAAAGCAAAACTGAAGACCCTGACCATTAAGTCAAATTTGAATTTCTCTTCTTTCTGGGTCACAGCCTCCGGAATCCTAAGAACGCACACAACATTATATTCAAATTAATTGTTTCAGGAACTACTGAAGGAAATGAAGATCTTATGTCGCTTACGAATTATTTGGTGGGGAATCTTCGGGATCAACATCCCCTTTTAAGCATGAAGTTATATCTTCTTGTGCCAGACCGGTCTTCTTGCTCCCCTTATTTTCATCTCCACCAGTGAAAATTTCCTTTGCTGGTTTACTTTCCTCGGACGCTCCTTCCAACTTTGAAGGGTAAATTGCAATCTCTGCAGGTTTTTCAGATTCTCCTTTCCCTGCAAAATCCAATGTCGAACTGTCCACTTTTTGCTTCTCCCCAGCTAAAATGAAAAACAGAGTGAAAATAAACATTGTCAGTACAGGATAATCGGAATAGAGAAGGGTATTGAATTTCCAATTGGGAATATTTGCTTTAGCTCAAGGATTTAGAATACCCACCAACATTAAGTGACAAATCAGAGATAACATCATTCTTTTGAAGCGAAACTGATTTATTGAAGGCAGTTTGTGCAGAGTTTGCCATTGTAGATGTAACTGAAGACTTGGAACCGTCACGAAGAACACTGGAATTCTCTGTTTCTTGCTTCGATGATTGCTTCGTAATAACTTCTTGCTTTTTGGAACAGTGTGGTTGTTTCTTTAGTCCGAAAAGAACCTCAGCGATCTCAATCTCAATATCCCCTTCCTTAGCAGACGCAGAAGAAACATTTGACGTCTTCATTGATCGAGTCTTCGGTCCAGTTGGTTTCTGAAAATTCATGGGAAAAAGGAAAATCAAGTCACACCAATATTTCAACAAAATATATGTATTGAACAATGATTACAAGGGAGGGAACTAACCATCTTCTTCTTAGCCGAAATAATCGATGTTGAAGGCGAAACAACCTCGGCAGACGACCTTGCCGGTGAATCAGTCTGGTTCCGATGGCTGTGGTCGTCTGCAATATCTTCTCCGGCTCCACCAACACCACTATTTCCTGAAACCGTGCAATCATGTGATCTTTTGACAGAAGCTGTACAAAAAGAATTAAAAACAAACTTTACCATCATGAACGGAGCATGATTCCATAAACCACAAACATAAGAAACCAATCGTTCTACTTCCTTTTTTCTTTTTCCTTCGCTTTACACTATACCTGAGCGAGCCTTTCTCGGAACCGGAACACCAATCATCGCGTCATCAGCAACCTTCCATTGTTGCTTCACAACTCTCGGTGGAAGAGAGGTTCTCTTCTGATTCTGATGCTGATTCGAAACCGAAGACGCCGTAGTAGTAGAAGAAAGAATCCGAGAAACTCCTCCACCACCGTCTTCAACCTCATCAATATCTCCATCAGCAACAATATCTTCAGCACTAGTATCTCCTCCTTCTTCTTCCTCCATCTCTTCTTCTCTATTTCCTCCTTCCCTCCTCCGCTTGCTACGACTCACAAACTCTCGATCTCGATCCCTCTTCCCTCCTCTATCCCTTAACCGCACAGTCTCCTGCAACTCCACCTGACCTTCCTCTGCAACAAACAACAACCGTCAATAAAGAATCCAACACAACAAAAGTCAAAAGAACCAACGAAATCGAAGTTCTAACCAGGTAAATCTCTGAAAGCCGTAGCTCTACTACGTCGCCTTGACGATCCATTTGCAGCCACTATACTGGACGAACTCCTCGCTTCTCTGTTCTTCTCCATGATCATGCGTCTCAATCATGAAATCAAACTCTCCCACCGGAAATGAATCGAGATTCCTCTTCACGTCTTGCAGAGTCTTACAATCTAATCAAACCGAACCTCGCCGGAAACCACCATAAACTCCGGCGAACTCCCGATGACGAAATGCCCAGCAAAATCCTCTCTCTAGCTTCCTTCCTTGTGTTTATTTTTGTGTGCTTTTATGTGCTTTTAATCTAATCACTTTCTTCTATTCTTTTTTTATTTTTTTATTTTTAAAATTTTGTTTGGGAGAATTTGACACTTTCACGCAAAACCTGCTTTGGAAGGGGGAGAAAATAGACGGCTGAGATTGCAGCAAGAGGGCTGCCTGACTGAGTAAAATCATTGGAATGGAAAATAAATCGGACGGTTGTGATTGGCCGGCGCCAGCAAGGCAGAAAAGAAAGAGGGTCGTTTTTCGATGGAATATTGCCACTTTGCACACATAAGCCACGTGTAACTTTTTTTATTTTAATCTATTTTTTTACTTATCCGAATCGATAAATATATCTTTTTTTAATATTTTTCCACTTAACTTGCCACGCGCCTCAATAAAGCGTGACGGATAATCTCTCCTCAATTCCCGATTCTCCAATTCGGTCAGAAGACGCTTCTACCGTTGCTGACGTGGATGTAAAATGACGACACCATTTTTTTTCTTTATTGTTATTATATTCATACGCTACAAATTTAACTTTTCATCATTCTATTTATTTGATTTAGCTGTGCACTAAATGTGTTTTTTTAACAAACGTGACCAGTCTAATAAATATATTAAATTAATCTTACCACTAGTAACCATTGATAATTTTGTGTTTAATTTTTGTCATGTTGATATTAATATTATTAACAATGGAACTCATTATAATTAGATTAATCGTTTAATCATAATTAAAGAATACTGATACTTTTATTTTTTATTATATTTGAAATATTTAAGTCTTCTTAATATTTGAGAGGTTTATGAAAATAAGTATTAAAGTTCAGAAAGTTTCAAAACTTAAATACAAATTTAATTCAAAAAACGATACATATAAAAAATGAATGAATGAGTATTCCATTCTTATATTTAATTATTAATTAATAAAGACAAACGTATGCTCTCCTTTATACTTTATATTTAATGGTGTCACTAATAATTAAAAGTTTTTTTTTAGGAAAGATAATTAAACAATTATTAGTGGCTAATCACATTGGAATACATATGAATTTGGAGATTATTTTTTGGTGCCACATGGAACACCTATCTATATTTAAATTATTATTATATTTGTATATATATACACTTTATTAATATATAGTTTCATTTTTTATATTCCAGTAGTTTAAAAGTTATGACAGTGAATTTGTTTGATAAACAAATATTTAAATTTTCTTTTAATAATGTTTTCTTTTCGAAGTTTTAAAGTTTCATCTTGAAACTTTATGTTGTAAACTATGTTGATCTTAATAATAAAAAGAAAAACACTCAAATTTCTAGTTGATTTTTTAATAGATAAAGCTTTCTATGAGATTGAACAGGCTACATAAATTTGAAAATTAATAATTTAATTTCATTGTGGATTTCAATTTTGGTTTAATTCTATTTATATTTTGAAGGTATTAAATTGAAAATGTTTTTTATTTAAGGAATATTATTATAACTTTTGTATACTATTATAACTTTTATTTTTTTTCGTAAATTAACCTATTATCATTTTAAAAGTTGATAATTAAATTTTTATTGCATAAATAGTTGTTAAATTAAGAAAGTATATTTTTGTACTGGTGAAAGGACAAATTAGTGCATATTCCTCCTTTGTAAAACATATTCTTTCATATTTGAGTATACAAAGCTTCAAAAATCTCATATATTGTCCATAGAATGAGACAAATCTATATAAACACATTTTATTTGTTGCTTATTTAATAGGACGTTAAAAAACAACATACCCAACAAAGTACAAATCTAGTCCAATCCAATCTAGGTTTGAGTTAGGTTTTATTAAAAAATTTATGTTATTTTTTAGTTTATAAGAATCATCTATAGCCGCTCAAATATATATAACCTATTTTCTTTAATGCTCTTACCCGATGTAACCCTCATCCTCTCTCAATCTCCTTATTGAAAATTGCTTGCAAGGTCTCCCTCTCATTGTCAAAATCTTTCTCACTTTATATTAGAATTGATGGTTGTGGATTACAATTGATGGGTTGTACTAATCCATTCCTATAATTAATAAACATCTCTCTCAACTGAATAGAGATATCATTCATTCAACAAGACTTTTATTTATAGTTTACACGATGAAATTTCGAGTTGGTTTTAAAAAATACGTTAACGACATGATTATTGCATTTTTAATGATAATTGATACTCGAGTGATAAAAAAAAATCATACCATTATTTAGGTAAATTATAATATTTGAGGCAAGAAAAATCAAATCAAAATCCAAATGGTTATTAAACCTTAAATTAAAAGTGTACGTATTAAATGTAAATCAATTTGGTCTCTATAATCTTGCCTATAATAGAAATTAGAAAAAAAAATGACAAAATGAAGTTAACAAAATATCTATGATGACAAAATGGGATTTTTGTCCTTGAGGTTTTTTGGCATAAAGGTAAATATTTTACTTTTTTTAAAATTATTATTCTTTTTTTAGAAAAGCACATTTTTAATAAGTCTATAAAATTCATGAAGTAAAAGGACATCTTCAACTTTTAAATATTTTCTAATTTTATTTTTTACGCATCCAAAATTTAACTTAATTTATGTATTAATTTTAGATAAACTTGGTAACTTCCTTAGCGTGTTTAGTAAATGTATGAGTTTGTGGTAAAAATAAAAAAATAAAAGAAATTAAAAAATTGAGTAACATGTTAAACTCCAAAAAGAGAATATAAATACGTAATAAATATAAAAATGGAATGGTGTAAAATTTGTAAATTCGAGATTGACTAAAAATTAACTATGTTGACAAGTATTGGTAGTTCATAGAATATATACATAAAACAAACCAATCACTAAAAATATTCCAACCCTTTAGTCTACTACAAATAATTAATTATCTTTTGAAATAAAATAAATATAATCAGATTTCCATGAAAATGATATTTATTATTATTATATATTTTACATTGGTGACGTGAAATTCAACAGTGGAAGAAAAGAAATATCTGCAACAGGTGTTAGCCGGTAGCAGTACGATCAAAGTCCAAAACTTTTTCACAAAGCCACTCAGAGACAATCAAGCGGGCCCAGATGACCGGTCCACCGGGTCAATTCCCCATTCTCAAAATCTACACAGGGGACCACCGGTTAACTACTAAACCAACGGAGGATATCACTTAAATCAACAAAAAGGAGTTTATAAACCGTAAGATTAGAATCCGACGTGGCATGCTTATAAAAACGAAGGAAAATAAAAAAGGTCTCTGAACTGGCAGCCACAACCACCTGCCTCCTCAGTGAATCAAATTAAAAATTGTGGGTCCCGGTTGGTCGCCTACCCAGCCGTCTACTCTCTATCCTCACGCGCCCTTCGTATTAAAAAAGCTGACGGGGATGGGAGCCCTGGAACTCGATAACCATAGCCTGTGGGTGTGAACATTTTACGGCCATGGACTTTCGTTGACTTTTTATAAGTCAATCTTTATTCACGGTTGGGATTAAATATGACGTGTCTTTGAATTGGAATTTATTGCCACCTGGAAGTAGCGACGTGAACTGTGGCGTCAATCACGACGTGTCGCTTTGACAGCATGGAAGCTGGTTGAGTGATGGCGTGTGTGCAGAAAGAAATATTTTCTTTTTATTATTTACTTTTGCTATTGACACCCACCACTTTTCTTTTTATTATTATTATTATTGATATTTCAACATTCATTTAATTCAACCGCTCCTTTTCTTTTGTCTTATTACAATTCTTAAAATTTGGCCAATCAGGAACTCCCACGTCACCATTCCAAAGCATCATTTCTTTTTGTGTAATTCCTTAACATTTTAATTGTGGAATTTTATATTCTCCATTCAAAGAACTTCACTCATATACTCATGTCCCTATATTTCTCATTTTGATTTTATTTGCTTTTCCAAGAATCCATTACATTTCCACATTTATATTTTCATTCTTTTATATTCCTTCGTGGAATTTCTTGGTTTTGTTTGTTCTTATCCGTATACATGCACTTTTAAACAAATATCAACCTATATATCTAATTTTTCATAATTATATTGATTCAAATCATAAATAAATAATTGTATCAATTTAACTCATAAAATTTGAGTTTATATGATGAATTACTACATTTTGTTATGTTTAATAGATATTGTGTGAGGTCTCTAATTTAATCATTTAAACTTATAAATTATTACAAACAAACCATATTGGATTAGGATTCATTTTATATATTTTAGAGACGGAAAGAAAGAAAAAACACAACAGCAGGTTTTCTTTTTATTTACCAACTTTACCCATTATACAAATATTTCTATATAAAAAAAAAAAGTGAAACTCGTGATAGTAGAAACAATTAAGAGGAAGCATTCATAGTTAATAATCAAATTTAGTTTTTAAAATTTGAATTTAATGTTGGATAGTATAATAAATAAATCACTTAGAAGACAAATAGTTGTAGTCATTAATAAATAACAGTCAAATAAAAAACAATTCAATGTAGTCAAAACCAATTTTAATTCTCACAATATAAAGTATGTTTAAGCCTAGACTAATTATTAAAACATTTATTATTGATCCAAACTATTACAACTTCACATTTTCATTTGTTCTCCAATATAGTTTTTAAAAGTGAGGTAAATTTTTTTATTTAGTATCTAAAAAATACAAAAAAATTGACCAAAGTTTTTTAGTGTAAATATTTATTTTTCTCATATTTGAACAAACTCCAAAAAAAAAAAACATTTGATAAATTTGCAGTTTTTTTAAAAAATCATCTAATTAATTTTTAAATGTTTAAAATTCAATCATCTATTAAGCATATTGAAAAATGTATTGTTTTTTCTTTTAGAGATGGGAGGTATTTTTTTCTTGAAAAAATTGTATATTAATATGATGTCTATGATAAGTTTTATATTAATCTAATGAATATAGATAAACAATAACTATTGCAGCTATTTAAATAGTAATTAGATGAATATTTAAATTGTATAGTATTTATATATTATAAGCTATACTATATTAAATACAATACTCGTAACTTACGTTATCGTATCATCTTCTTCACTTATTTAATTCTCACTATATATATACACACACACATACACATAATAAGAATAAAAAAGTGATTGAATTTAATAAAAATCAACTATTTTCATTCTTTATTTTTATTTAAATCAATAAATAAAGTGATGGTAAAAGATAATAAATAATTGGGTAGAGATTTTCGAATGGGTCAAAAATGATTACCTAAAAATAAAAATAATTCTCTCTCTCTCTCTCTCTCTCTCTCTTTCTTTTAATAATTAAGGAACTTGTTTGTTAGCCTCAAAATATGCCTCGGAGAAAACAAAGTCATGGTTACACAAAAAATAATAAAAAACTATTTTTTAGAATATTAAAGTCTCATGGTTCAAAAGAAGAAAAAAAGAAAGAGGAATATTAAAGTCTGAATAAGTTAATAAAATAAAAGGAATGAATAAAAACTAAAAAGAAAGATTAGCTTTGACAATTTGTTTAGTATTTAAAATAATATTATCTTTTTCCTTTGTCTTTTGGGCAATAAAAAAGGATGACCAAAGAGACATTATTTTATTGATAATATTAAAAAATGGTTATTTTATTCAATAATTAATATTATAAGTACAAACATTATCTTTTCTCTTACCATGTTTCCTCTCACTAAAAAAATAATACAATATATTTTTTTCAATTAAAAAATGAAAAGAAAACAACATCCCATTAGGGTTTTATTATTATTGGTAATTTTTAATATGAATTAAACAAGACAGTAGGCAAAAGAATCCATCCTCTCTCCCACTTGCCCAATTTTCAAACATACTTTTATTATTCTAATATTTTTACATACATTTATTTTCTCTTCAACAATTATATGACTAAATTTAATTATCAACCTTTACAATTGTAGTTTGTCCACAAAAATAAATGTTGCTTTGGAATAGATATTTTAATTTCATTGTTTTTTAAATAAATAAACGATGTTTCAAGATGAGGATAACTTAATTGGCAATAAATATGTGTTAATGAATAAATCTTCCACACAAATTGTACTAATATAATAGATAAAGAAACGACATGCATGCTAATTAAATCAAGTCCACAACATCCCCCATCAATCAAGACCAAAAGCCAATACAATTGTTAAACCAAGTTTGCATAGTCCTCGCCAACCCACCATATTAGCAACGCCATTCAGGCACATCATTTTCTAGGTCAAAATCTACCAATCCTATATATTTTTGTAGAGCGTTGGCAACACTAACATCATTTCAATTCAAACGATGAATACTTCTAAAAAGTTAGATTAAATGACGATTAGCCACGATTCACCAACAAACACAACCAAAAGCTCGTCTAGATGAAAACCACTCACGCTTGACTAGAGTGACAACCTTACTTTAATGACGTTGTATACATTTGATAATATATTTTGGTATTCAAATGAATCTTTATAATCTTATATCAACATGTGTTTATTTGTATTCATATACTTTGTCAATATTTGTAAATCACTTTTAATAAAGCTATATATATATGTGATATTTTTAAAATAGATTTCACTCGCTATGTAGTTGAAGAATTGAACCTTATATATAGAAGTTAACGATACAAAATCTTTCAATTGAACTAAATTCGTATTGAGTTGAAATTTAATAAAATGAAATAAAACAATTCGAACACTTGGACAATAAAATAACATAAATATCAATTAATTGTATACGTAGATAATGAAAAGGGATTTGAACAAATATTATAATATAATTATCCTTAATTAAATTTAGTAAAGGAGTTTAGGCGCATCTTGATCAGATTTTTAGTATTTAAATAATAGATTTCAACTCAACTAAACGTGATTATTTACAAATGCCATTACTTTTTATCTTCTTCCTTTCTTTTTCCTTTTGCTTTTTAAATAATGTAATCATTTCAATTATTTTATTTTGACCTAAGTTTGGTTTGGTATATTATTTTAATACATATATAGGACTGGAAGGGAGTTTAAATATTTTTATATATTAGTGGATGGAGACAAATTCACCATTATCATATAATATTATTCATAAGAGCAAAAAAATATTAAAATAATTGAAACTATATTAATAGCTTATTTTATTCTTATGTTATATTGTATTATATAAATTGGACCTTAGGTTTGTATTTTTGGCAAGTTGTCTTGTTTGTTACCACACATATCCATGGAGTATTATCATAATAAAAGTTCCAGTTTTATTTTATTTAAATTAAACTTTTATCCCTATTCATTTTAGATTTATAGTTAACTTCCATGTTTTAATTTGATATCTAGGTTTAAAAATTTTAAGTTTTTAACTCTAAAATTTCTTTAAATAATCACTTTAATTTTGATGGTTGACGTTTATTTATCAATTTAATATAGATATAACCTTAAAGTTTAGAATTATCACAATTATTTTGACGATCACGAACAAACAATCTAACTTTTCAATTTCAATCTGTAAGTAGCTCATAAGCATCAATAGAAAGAATTCTATTTTAGTTTTGGTGTGAAAAAATAATATAAGAAAGTATAGATGTGAAAATATAGGATGAAATTGAAACAAAAATATAAATTGGGATTTCAAAAAATTAAAACTAAACTAAAGCAACTACCATATTAAAAGTATAATATTTTAAAACATAAAAATTAAATAAAAACTATACTCAAAATAATAACTTTTTTTATAAATAAAACAAATGCGTGTTATATAATAATAAAGAAATATTTACAAAATATAGGGAAAAAATTAAAATAAGACCGCAAACAGTTTAATTGATTTTATTATTTTTGTAAATGTCTATAAATTATTTCTCGTTTTATTTAATTTTAACATTTTTTTCCTTACAACACGTGTAAATATTTTAAAGAAAAATTATTGTAAATAGTGAAATTGATAAAAATATTTATCAAATATAAAAAAAAATTTATTATAGAAGTCTAATGGTAAAATATAAAATTTTGATATATTTTATAAATATTTTAGTTTCATTTTATTGTATATAATATTGTTCACGATGATGGATTAAAATAAAATTTTAAAAAAATTAAGAAAAACACAAATACTTTATTATTCATATGATAATTAAGTAAACAAATAAATCTTAACATGTCAATCTTTTTCAATATTTTATAAATTCCAAGAACAATAAATTTTTTAATTTAAAAAATAGAATTAGCCAAAGTTGTGTAAAAGAATAAATTATTGAGTACTATTCAATTTATTAATAATATTTTGGTATGCAATGACTTGGGATATGGGCTCTATTACATATTCAAATGGGGCAACATATTTTATTGCTATTATTTTACACTATATTCTCACTATATTAATATTCAAATAAAAAAGATTATATAATATGGTGCAACAAAAAAAAAAAAATAGTGGTGGGGCAAGTAGCCATAAACAATTCCACTTAAAAAAGTTAAATAATATACATACATACATATATGATATATATATATATATATGATTATTCAAATTGTGATCTTTAGCCTCCCTTTATTATATCATTGTTATATGAAAGACCATATTATTATTTAATAGTACTCTATTAAAATATTGATTATTCAATAATTAAAAAAAGAATTCAGTTACCATTAGATATATATCTTGTAATCTTCATTTTATATTGCAATAATGGCCCATGATTGCTTTCTATGTATTTCTATATATATATAATTGTTCTAAACTAATCACATTGTTTTTTTTTTCTAATGTAGTTTTTGGCTTAGAATATTTACTTATAAGTAATTTAAAAGTATGTTTTAATTATAGATTTTTGAAGTTAAAAGTTAAAATTTGAATCTAAAATTTTATTCTTACATTCTAATTAGCCAATTAAACAATCATTTTTAATAGGTTAAACGTCATTTTTTTATTATTATAGATTGATTTTTTTTTGTTAATTTGTTTAAACAACATTTATTTAGTCAAACTTTTAGTTTAGTCAATGTAATTTTAAATTTATGACAATTTAATTTTTATACTTTAAAATTTGTACTATATGGTGAGAATTAGGTGTCAAACTTTATTATATGTAATTGATTTTTGTATTTTATAAATAAATTTGATTTTCAATTAGTACTTAAAATTTTTACAATATTTTACACAGTAGGGACTAAATAAATCCATTGTCAACTAAGTTCTAAGCCAGTAAATGGATATCTAAAACTATTGTAATAACCACATTTTTGTTATAGTAAATATTGTTCTATACCTTCAAATTAGTTTATAGTAAACAATGTTTTAAAACCTTTTATTTGGTGCGATTTTTACTATTTTATATTTATTACATTTTATGTATAAACTATTATAATACTCAACTATCATACATTAGATATGAAATAATCAACTCACAGACTTTTAATTGAAGATTAATTTGTTTTTTAAAAGTATAAATAAGAGGGAGATAATTTGAACAAAGACCTCTTAATTTTGATTTTTAGGTTGCTTTTGTTAATGGATAGAAAATTTATAGCGTAAGTTGTTGTTGTGTTAGACTATACATATTGAATAAATATTTAAATAAAGTTATGCAAAACAATCTAAAACATATTCTAATTAAACCAAACTTAATCTAGGATGCGATGCAATATTTTAGTTTCAAATAACCATTTGATGCTTTTTCTTATCAATTTCTTTCTAAAAAGATTTCACAACTTTATTTATCGAGAAAAAAAAGTTCATAGAACATTATTACGAAACATTATCATTCAATACATGAATAATTCGATCGTCACTAATATACAACATTATAGTTTTTATTGAAAATGATGATGATCGAATTTCACTAATGTATTTTTTAAATACGGTAAAAGCTTTTAAAATTTATATAGAATTAATTTAATTTAGGTCTAATTTAGTAGGTGAATAATTAAATTTGTTAGTTTACCGTTTTAATGGATACAAGTTTGAATATATATATATATATATTATAATTGGACCCCATAAATATATTGTATGAGTGAGAGAGATCCAATTAATTTAATTTAATCTAATAAAAGGGCTTTTAACTTTTAAGGATTTAATTAATTCAAAATAGCTTTAATTAGAATTGAAGCAACTCACCACTTTTTTGTCATCACTATATAAAACTATATATCATCATTTGATTAATGGAAGCTTCCTAGAAACTCCATTCCACAATTTCAAATTTTATATATATTCTTTCAATTGTATTTTCACTATCAATATTTTATCTTCTAATATATATATATATAAACGTACTATTGATAGCACAATTATGTTAATTTTTTAAAAAATAAATAGGTTTGATTTTGTTATTGAAATTTATTTATGATACACACAATGAATTTTAAAATTTTATTATATTTTTAATTATTTTAGTTTTTCCACGCAATTAATAATAAAAAGGGTCAAAATAGGAAGAAAAAAAACATAAAAATACAAAGGATTAGATGAATTTAGAATTTTTATTTATGTATCTTTCTTTCTCTAGAATGATGGCTTTTCTAAGCATCAATTCCCTTTTTTCCATGTTGGGAAAAATATCAAAGAGAAAAACACCACTTTTGTTTATTATTATTATTATCATGATGATATTGATTTTAAATAATATAATTCTTTTGGATCTATATATATATATATATATAAATAAATAAAATTTTAACCATTGATTGGTAATGGAATCATAATTTAACCTTGTTTGGAATAATGAATAGCATAAAAGAAGTGGAGGAAATATTAGCCAATGAAACCCAAACATTTTGAGAAAAAAGAAAAGGTTATGTGTTTCCCCCATTTGCATTATTTATATTCCCTCTAAAGTAGGAAAAATCCATGCAATATCTTCTTAATCATTCTATTTTCAACTTTACCTTTATATTTTTTTATATCTGTATATATGGAATTATTGTTAAAAAGTTGTCAATTTTATATTTTAAAAAAAGAAAAAAAAAGAAAAGAAAAATCTTAGATTTTGGAAAATAAACAAGAAGGTGAGGGTATTGATTAATGTATCTAAATTTAGTGCCTTATAAATATAAGAACATCTCATCTTGGCAAAGTCCTATTTGTTACTTACCATTTTACCATTGAAATTACCAATTTTGACCAATTTTGATAAAAGAAAAAATAACTTTAAAATACTAAATTATACAAAATGCATGTATGGACTAAAATGATGTCATAACCGAGTAATTGCAATTTATTTTAATAAAGCTTATCCTCTAACCTACTTGAATTAATTAACCAAAGCAAGTTCAGATTAGTTGTTAATTAAAATTAAAGGAAAGGTAACATTTTAATTACAAGGAGGGAAAATTGTTACACCATTTTTCTCTGAGTTAATTATCAAGAAAATGAAGAAATAATTAAGAATAACAAACAATCAATTATAAAGTATTGTCTACAATTTTTTTAAAAAAAATTAAAGAGCATGATTTGGGAGTTTATTATTTATTATATATTTTTTTAAGGATAAAAATAAATGAGAGAAAAGTCTCTCCTCTATTGTTATAGGAGGGTGATTGATTTAACTCAAATCTAGCTATAATTAGTTTCGAGCAAGAAAATTTTTAAATTTGACCTTACCATCAAAAAATCAATTTGTTGACCAAAAATATTAATAAATTCAAAATAATAATAATAACAATATGTTTTTAGTGATGATTTTAGAACAAGAAGGAAAATGAGTCAATGGTAACTAACCAAATTAAATCAAGGTTAGTTCTTATAAATTTTGGTTGATTTAATTTTAAACCTCCAACAATTAACAAACATAATCAAATTCTTGAAGTCTTGAAAAGAAAGCCATGTCATTTTTTATCGTTGAGTTAAGCTTACTTTGACAAATTGATTTTTTCATCATTGTCACTCAATAAATAAATAAATAAGAGAATATTTTGACACTATAAATATACTATATATATATATTATTAACTTTGAGGTTAGTTTGAGATATATTCAAGTTGATTGCAATTGTATGTTTTTGTGAATTTATAAATGATACCAATAAAAAGATATATAAAAAAGAACATTTATTATATCTTAATTGTCGAGAATGTATCGGTTGTCTAAAACTAATAATTACGCCTTGTTTGGTAACAATTTTTTGGTTTTTTTAAAAAAATTAAATATATTTTATATTTATGTCTTACAATAATTTGTATACTTTTTAAATAAAATTGTAAAATTATTAGCCAAATTCAAAACCAAACTTTTTAGAAAACTATTTTTCTTTTTTTTAAAAAAAAATCAAATGTTAGTTTGCTTTTTTGAACGAGATCACAAGTAGAGAAAGTTGGATGTGAGAATATTGTTTAAAAGCTTAATAAAAAAAGTTACTAAATGGAACCTATATATGGTTTAAATTCTAATTTTGTTAGTAATCTTATCACAATGTAATTAATACGATCTTAAGATACACTAAAGATTCGATCTCACATCTCCACCACGGCACTACTTAAAATATTTGTACTTTCATTTTTAAAACGTTAATTTAATACTATATCTTTTGTACTTCTAAAATTTTTATTCTAATTAACGTAACCATTTTGATTCGCATATTTTTCACTAAAAAAACGTATAAGATATTTTGAAAAGCACGAATTAATTAATATGTACAGGAGATAAATGCTAATGTTAAAGGTTAAGAATGGATTTTGATTAGTATCTATCTACTTATTTACAAACTACGTGACAAATTTTGTTACAAATTTGAAAGTTAAATGTAGATTTTATATTTTTGAACAAAAGAAAGAAAATCAAAGTGCTAAAGGAGGCCCACTTTTGATAGGCCCAACATCCTATGGAAGGTAAGCCCATCATGGTCCATTCAATCACCATCAAGGCTACCTAACAAATAGGGCAACTAAAGAAACTCTTTATTTTACACTTTTCAAAATTTTCATCATTTTATATTATTTCTTTGGCTAAACATATCATTTTCTTCTTTATTTTTTCTCTATCTCAATGACCTTACCACTCCATTCCCAAAGTCTTAATTTCATTATCAATACAAAAAAAACAAAAACAAAAACTTTAGGGTTGCATTATATGATTCATGACATTACATACACTTTATTACTAAGCTAAAACCATACATCTTTACTTCCATAAATAAAACCATCTCAATTCAGATTATGCTATTTTGTTCTTCTTTTTTTGTCTTTTTAAAATTACTTTCACCCTCAAATAGCCACTCATTGCCTACTTCTACTTATATGTGAACATTTGTTTGTACTAATAAAATGAACTAATGTCTAAAAGAAAAATGTACTTCACCTTCATATAATAACAACGCTATGTTTATGATTTGGGTCATAGGCATGTGAATTCGTACATTTTATCTGTTCGGAGCAATCCCTCTTGAGATAAGCCTAAAAATAAAAAGTGGAGTTAGATTGGAATTAAAGCTATAAACAAAAAAAAAATAAAAAAAAATTGTGGAGTTTGTCTATTAAATTTATGATTTACATACATATAAAAAAATTGTTTTGAAGTACTTAACCTATTATCACCACCATTATTATGGGTTAAACGTTTGACTAACAAATGGATGAAGTAAATACATTAAGTAACAATTTGACATAATATTGAAATAGATACCATAAGAGAGTTGGGGTTGGTCAATCAAGTAAAATAATGGTGGGTGGCCCAACATTTTTATCCTCTACCCTAAATTAGCATTTGATTTTTTTTTTATTTTTATATATATATAAAGTATGTTATAATATAAATAATTGTATGCTTCTAAAATTATGAAAAGGTCGATTGTGAAATTAAATTGATTAATATCTTTTAAAAAGGAAGTGATTAAATTGAGAAGGTTAGATTTATGTCTATTGTTTGGTTTTTAGAGTCAATTAACTTAGTGGGCCTCTGTATGGGCTTATTTGGTTTGAGAATATTTATGAGCCCAAATAAATCATACCATAGAATTTCAAAATAATTTATTGTCCTTTATACCTACCCCAAGAATAATCTCTCTTTGCATTATTTCCCTCTTTTTTTCCCCCATTATTTACCTATAAAGCTTATCTTTTCAATTAATATTAATATTCTCTCTCTTCATTTTTTATTTTTGGGTTTTATTTACCTAATTAGATGAATGAATGACCTCTTTTAAGAACTAATATTGTAAGGTCGTACTAGATACAGTTGAGCTACGTTGACTTTGACACATAGCCTAATCTATTGGATTTATTGAATTATACTTCTTTAATCAATAGGCTACGTGGGCAAACAATCAAATCTATCAAATATCAAACTCTAAAAGATTTCTATATTTAAAAAAGAAAAAAAAGTAAACTCTAAATTGACTTTAGGATAGAAATTATAAAAAGTGTTAAAACTACAATTTTAATCCTAATGGTGAAAAAAAAGTTAGAATTTATTCTTTATAATTTGATAAACTCTCGTTAATAGTTTACATGAGACCAAATTCAATCCTAAGTAACAGGAAAACTTTATAGACTAAAATTTATAACTTTTTTTAAACTATAGGGACCGTATTTAATTAATGAAAAAGACGTACCCATTTACCCATAAGAAAAGAAGAGAGTAGAGGAGTGTAATAATATGATAAAAATGTTATAAAGAGACCAATTGGGTAGGTTAGGTTTTGTGTGTTTAGGGCTATGATTCAAGCTAGATGCCCCCTGTCTATATTGGGCAAATAAAAGAGTCAATATTGTTCAATGCTCAATGTGCATTATAATATTGTAATAAGAAAAAAGAAGACACACCCACATTCAATTGGCTGCATTATATAGCTCAAGGAAAGTGTTACATTTAAGACCAAAGAAACTTTAATGGGGTTTTCTTTTGAGCAAAGCCAAAACCCCCCAACCAAATTCAACCCTTATTTGCTCTTTTGCAACAACAAAGAAAGGGATGGCAAAGTTTTTTATATTGAATTTGAAAAAGTGAAGATTTAAATTATCAATTTATCGAAAAAGTTACGAATCTATCTTAACTTACTACGTTCGTTTCAATTTCGTTAGTAACTTTGAGTCAATATTTAGGTGGTGAAATTTTAAAACGTTGGAGATGAAGTTGGAAAAAGGATAAGTATTAAAAATGAAAGGGAGATTTATTTAACCGAGTAAAATTGACTATTGATGTGCACCAACCAAGAAAGGGAAACAAGTTTCTAAATACAATTACTCACACTATCAAAATTAATTATGAAAGGAAAGGTTACCATTTATGTTAGATGGAAAGAAATGGGGAAGTAAATAAAAGGGATTTGAATGTTCTAACAAAAACTCTTATATGGATTCTCTTTTAAAGCAAGAAAGTTGCATATCTAACAACTTTTTATGGAAATTTGATAAGTGTTTCTTGATTTTGGTGGTTAAACTCCGTTATCATCTAGATTTTTCTATATTCCGAACTTTATCTATTTGGTACTGTTCATTCCAATCACGTACGTATTAAGAATAATTTAAAAATATTAAAAAGAAGAAGAAGAAATGATATCCGCAGTCGAAGATTCATTAACTGTTTTACAAGCAAGAAAAAACGACCCTATTAAATGTTACGTAGATTTCTTTTATATATAAAGAAACGGCCTACAAGACACAAAATTCAATAACCTATCAAACATAAACTAATTAGTTTTTCTATACAATATAGTATATAAAGAGTTATTTTTTTCTCATACATGCCATAATCATAATTCAATATTTGTTAATAGAACAATAAAAATGCAGCTTATAAAAAATTCAAAATTTCAATCTGAAAATAAATATTTTGAATGTAATTGAAATGAAAATGATAATCTATTTTTTCTTTTTGGCAATTATTTACTCCATCTCCTCCAATTGATTATAATGTTCATCCATCTTTATTGTGATGCTGTTTTGGTCCTTTTAATTGTTGAAATCTTCAATTTAAGTTCATTCATCTTTTTAATTAAATACAAATGGGTCATTCACATTAATGCCCATTACATATATACATACACACACATATATTTAATTTATTTTCTTAATATAAAGTTAATTTTAATACTATAATGTCAATTATGTTTGTTTCCAACTCTTTTTCTAATTCCATTTTCCCCCAACCATATGCCTTCTTTACTACTTCTTGCTTTTCTTAAGCATTTATTTGGAATTAATTTCCTTTCCCAATTTATTATTCATTTAACTACGCCTTCTCGTTCCGTTTACATTCCATAATAACAAAATAAGATTCAAACTTACTCATAATGTTTTGAAAGAAGTAGAGATATTTTAACCATAACGTTAAAATGTCGTTTTTTGTTAGCACGAGAAAATAAAGCGACACGTGGAATAACACACTTTTATATTTTAGATCATATATCTATGAAACATTTTATACAGTTTTGCCATATCTTTTCTTTTGCCATCTGTTTATTAATGAATGAACAATGTTATGTTATATCATTGAAGTTAATGATGTGTGACGTTAAACCATTCTAAAGGAACTATAATAATTTGTTGAAGTATACTACTTTAGTATATCTATTTGAGAGTGTTCATATAGTAGAATAGGAAATGTACTTCTAATCTTATTACTCTACACCACATCAACAACACTCTAAACTAAAATTAACATAAAATTGCAATTAAAGTTTTTTTTTAAAAAATAATATTAATAACAAAAACAAATTAATTAATAAAAATTAATAATAAAAAACAAAAATATTATTTAAAGATTAAAACATATAAAATTATAAGCTATTCGTCACTCCTGAAATGGGGTGTTTGGTTGTTTCTTTGTTGTTTCTATTCCATTTAAATTATTCTATTAAAAAAATAAATAAACTTAAAAAAAATGATTTCATTAAAGAAAGATTATATAAAACTTATAGGTTAGATTAATCAAATTCTGAAACTTATCATAAAAAAAGAATGGAAGGAAAGAAATAAAAGAAAATGGTAATAAAAAAGAAAAAGAAATGATTAAAATATAAGTAAGAAGCGCGAGCCGAGCCGGGTAAAAAGCCGAGATTCTCGCACTGTTAAGTAAAACAAAACACACGCCCAACACCACGTTTTAAGCCACTCCCTACTGCCTCCCCTCCCCTCCCCTCCTTTTTTTTATTTTCTTCTTTTATTTCTTTTTTACTTTTATAATTAATTTAAATATCATTTTGATTCATTTTTATAAATCTTAAATCTAATTTACTGTTCTTTTTTTTAATAAAAAAAAAGTATTTTCTAATATGTATAACGTATAAAATTATTACTGCTATTCAATTTAATTCCACCGTAAAAATTAAGTTTAGAAGATTTATTAAAAATGATATTTTAATATTATTTTTATTTAAAATAAAATAAAAAAGAAGAGTTAAAAATGTATATATAAATAGGCATTAAAAGGAAGGAAGAATATCCCGTCCTCCTCTCCTTCTTAAAACTTTCAACTCTCTCTCTCTAAGAACCAATTAGGGCTTTTTTTCCCCTCTCTGTTACTAACACACCTTCTTCCTTCCTCCATTAATGGCTTCCACCTACAAATCCTAAACCTCAATCCACCATTTCTTTTCAATTCCACCATTCCATCTCACTAATTCCTCTCCATTTCTTCTCCTCTTCCCCTTCACTATCATGGAGTTAAGCAAAGTTACCTTAGAGATCTTCACCAAGCTCGAACAGCAATGGCTCTCTCATCAATGCGACTCCGTCAAGAAGATTCGCATTCTCAGCATCGACGGCGGTGGAACCACTCCTACTGTTGCTGCTGCTTCACTTATTCACCTCGAAGACCAGATCCGCTTCAGGACTGGCGATCCTCACGCTCGCATTGCTGATTTCTTTGACCTCATTGCTGGTACTGGGATTGGAGCCATTCTTGCTTCCATGATTGTCGCGGATGATGGTTCTGGTCGTCCTCTGTTCTCTGCTAGGGATGCTGTCAGTGCGATTTCGTCTAGGATTTCGGAGATGTTTAGAGTGAAATTCGGTAGTGGAATTTGTCGACGGAGGAGGTTTTCTGGTAGGTCAATGGATGGAGTGTTGAAGGAGCTTTTTAAGGATTTGTCGCTCAAAGATACTTGTAAACCTCTTTTAGTTCCTTGTTTTGATCTCAACAGTTCCGCTCCTTTTGTTTTCTCTCGTGCTGATGCTTCTGAATCGCCGAGTTTCAACTTCGAGCTTTGGAAAGTTTGTCGTGCTACGGCGGCGACGCCGAGTTCTTTTAAGCCATTTCATCTTACTTCTGTTGATGGAAAGACCTCTTGTACCGCCATTGATGGCGGTTTGGTTATGAACAATCCGACTGCCGCTGCCGTCACTCACGTGCTTCATAATAAACGCGATTTTCCGTCTGTCAATGGCGTTGAGGATTTGCTTGTTCTGTCGTTAGGTAATGGATCGGCGAGTGGTGGCAACGGTAAGGTCCGGCGCAACGGTGAGTGCTCGACGTCCGTCGTCGTCGGCATTGTGCTGGACGGTGTCTCCGATACCGTCGATCAAATGCTCGGAAATGCTTTTTGCTGGAATCGGACGGACTATGTGAGAATTCAGGTATATGATTTGAAATTCTCGTGGTCTTTTCTTTTTCTACTTTCTCCGACACGCAAAGATTTTGTTTGTTTGGTTGCTGAGAAAATCCAAGAAAATAGACCCCAAAGTAAGGAACGGTGTTTACTTTTTTGACCTCACAACTTTTTTTTTTTTTCTTTTCAATTACCAAACCATTCTTTATATTTATATCTCAATCCTTTTAACATCTTCAATTTTCCATCAACAATTTTGTCAAATCTCTTAATCCTATAAAATTCACATTCAACAAGTTGTATTTAATCTCTAGATTTAAGTAAAAGAAAACTATCATACAATCATGGGAAATTGGTGAATTCATTTAATTTCTCCTTGTGCTTGTTCTTTGTATAACGGCGTTAAAAATAACGTGCAGGCAAACGGGTTAGTGGAGGAAGAAGGGGAAGTGTTAAAGGAGAGAGGGGTGGAAACGTTGCCGTTTGGCGGGAAACGGTTACTAACGGAGAGTAACGGACAGAGAATTGAGAGCTTCGTGCAACGGTTGGTGGCTTCAGGGAGGAGCAGCCTGCCGCCGAGTCCGTGCAAAAATCTGGCCGCCGTCAGCCCTCTTTCCGGCCGTTGAGTTCTAAATGTTATGAATATATATTTTTTCTTTTTTGGAGGGGGGAAGGGAAAAAAAATGTTATTATTATTTATTCGATCTTCTTTCTTTTAATTAAAAAGTTAACATGTAATGTAACCCATCTCAGGTTCACATTTTAACCCTTTTGTTCGGTTTGAGTTAGTTAAGGGAGTTAGGCGCTAATTGGAATTAAGTGTGTTTCTATTGTTAATTACTTTTCGTAATTATTAAAACCCAAATTTTAATCTTTACTCTTAAACTTTGCAAATTCAGTAACTTCTTCTATACATGGTTATACACTCTCAAAACCAAATATAGCTTAATTCCCTACATGATTTTACTTCATTTCAAAGTAAACCACCGTTCCTTATTTCCAAAATCCATAATTCCTATTTTACTTTCAAATTTGAGTTCTAAATAATAAAAAAAAAAGTATCTACTAATTAATATTTAAAAAAAGGAAAAAAGAAAGGTTAAGGGAAAATAGAAGAGAAGAATAAAAAGAGAAAATGTCGGTGGGGTATTGAAGAGTTTTGAGTCGACAATTTGATTTGCGGGAGAAGTGGGATATGATACGAATTCCCACTTCCTCTTTCTCTCTCTCCCTTCTATTTTCCCTTTTCCTTTTCTATTCAATATTTTAATTAGCAATTTCTTGTGGATGTAAACAAATCAACTATTACATTTACACACACCATCAATAATTAAACAACTCTATTCTTATAAATCTCTCAATTAAAAAGGTTCATTTTTCAAATTTAAGAACTAAATACACCTATACCTCAAAATTTGAATCTTAAAAAACAAATTTTTAAATTTATGTTTATTTTAGTTCTTACATGATTATTTGACCATTTATTATATCTTTGTACTCGTCTCTACTGCATGTGGTTTGTATAAATGTAAGAACTAAAATTATTATGTTAAAAGAAAAAAGATGTTTCATATACCTATATAATGATAGGGTAATGTTCACTTTTACAAGTAAGTTTACTCTAAATTTCTTCTTTCTTAACCAATTTTATACTTTGTTTGTATCATAACTTAATATTTTTTTAAAGATCATGAATTGAAATAAATTAAAAACCAAAATTAACACATTGTTAGAAAATTAGAGAAACAAAATAGATATTGAAATGACAAACCATATAAAAATGAAAAAGAAAATAGGAATATCACTAATAGCCAATAATATATATTGACAATTATGATATAAATATATAAATGTATATATTTTGATAAAGACAATTATGAGATTTCACAACTTTATTTAATATGTGCAATACATTTATTTTATTAATTGAAATACTTATAATTGTTTTAAGGCATGGATGGATTATTTATTTATTTATTTATTGTTAATATCTATAATTATTTAGAGATTTGATTTGCATAAATAATCAAAATATTGGTAAAATCTTAACTTACATTCAACCAAAAAAAATTATTGTTTCTAATTATGATCATATCACATGATTGTATCTAAAGTATATATCATTTTTTTTTTTAATTTGGAAGGTTCCATTGTATATTGTCATTAAACATTGAAATTATTATAGCATTATGATAAATTTTTATTTCCTAAGCATTTTTTTATTAACTCCAACTTTTAATAAATAAATACATGTTAACTACTATCGAGTTAATATCACTCTCGATAAATATTGAAATACAATTCATTAAATAAAATTTTGATAAATTGAAGTAATTTATAATAAAGCATTGGTCGTTAGAATTATATCAACAAAGAAAAGACTTAGATCATCGAAACAATCTTAATGATTTTCGAGGAATTAAAAATACGACAAAAACTTAAGGCAAGGAAATCCATATCTCCATAATTAAATGTCTCATAACATATTAATAAATATCATATGATACATTTTCTTAATAAAATAAATGATATGATAGGTTTTTTAAATAAGATTGTGTGTTCCATTTTTTCCAAAAAAATGATGGAAAAGAAGAAAAAAGTTATATATAGAGAGAGCAAGATTTGATTTTGAATGATAGCCATCTTGTCCAATTTAATATCATCTTTTCATATATCTCTTAAACAATATAATTGTGTCATTATTATTGATATTAATTTTAGATCTGTTCCAACAATTATACAACTTTCATTATACCATTTAATCATCTATATTTCACATCGTTGGATCTAGAAAAAGATGTTCAAATATTGCAAATGTATTTATTAGTGTAGGTTCGGGATGAATCAACCATCAAGATATATAAATGAAAAGAATTACTCAAAAGTACTTTTATTAAATCCATTCTCCATTGTTAGATTTTTTTTTAATTTTTCAAATGACAATTACGCTGGATGCTACCCCAACTTCCAATTATTTAACTCCATAACCAACTATAGAAAAACATTTACTCCATATATTAAATGCATTTCATCTTTGTATAATTTTACAAATTTGTCAGTTATATTTTGTTTACGTATAAATTTTATTGGTCCCTACCCAAATAAATGTTATTAAATTTGGCATAAGATTTACAAGTCTATAAGATTGATGAATATGTTGTATTAATTTAGTCAACAATATTTAAATATGAAATGCATGAAATTAAATTATAGAATGAAGAGATGGCACACATAGATGAAAAATAATTCAACCATTTTGCATATAATAATAATGTGACCTTAAATCAATTAAATATTCTTATTATTATTTGGCCAACTTGATTCTCATATAATTTAATTTTCCCTCCTACTTTTAAATTGAAAAAGAAGAAGAAGATATTTGGAAGCATTGGAACAACTTGGTTGAAATTCAAAATAATGAATTTGAATGTCATATATATATATATATGTTTTAGAGTGAAGAGAAGATTTAAAAACACTAAGAAAAAAAAATGTATCATTCATGTGTCTCTATCACTGACCTTTGATTAATTATCCAACCTGGTTGATATGGACAACCTCTTCCAAAATCCTTTGTAACTAAGAATCCTATGAGCATATATGTTTTCTACTTGTGTATATATATTATAAACAATATGAATATATAGCCTCTTCATTTTTGTTGCCGAGGGTTGAACTTCGAACGACATTTTTATTTTTTATTCACGAGGGTTGAACTCCTAAATCGTTCCTAACTTGCATACACATGCATATAAATGGCAAATTAAATATTGCATCAAATCAACAAATCGTTATTTCAAAGTGTCGGTTTGCCTTTGATTTTGCATAGTAATGGAGTTGAATTGAATTCAACCACTTATGCTTCTAGTTTAATGTTATTATCAAAATCATGACTAATATTTTTATTTTGATTTTGTATAACAATTTTAGGGTAGAAATTAAACCTTCAATTCTATTGATATCATCTGAGTTTGAAAAAATGATGTATTTTTTTTTTTTAGATTTCAATATAGAACATTTTGATCATTCTAGTAAGATGTGCAATAAATTTATTTGATGATTCTTCTTTAAAATAAAAATATTAATTAGTGTTCACATGCATACATTTTACCTAGAACATGGCATTGAAAAGGAATAATGTTGCATATTGTTTCTTTTTTTAGGCATTACAATTGAGATGTTTTTGGCTTATTTTCCAATTTGCATTTTGTCATGTTTCTTATATTTATATTAAAACTTTGATTAGTACTTTATAATATACCATCTATTTCTATGATGCTACTTTTACAATCCTTGTGCAGTTAAATCTATAGTTTTCTTCCTCCTATTTGTCACCTTAAAGTTCATCGACTAGTATATGATATACAACATTTACTTTATTCGTTAATAACTTGTTGAAATTCAAATTATTTATCACTATCAAAATAAAATAGACTAGTACATTATTAAATTAAAACAATATTATTGTACTAACAACCACTACTTTCACATTCAAGAAGAAAGAAAAGTATCATTTTAAATCATTTTTTATAGTATGTAATTGTTAAATATACAGTAGATGCCTGATATATCTTACAAGAAATTAAACACCTCGAATCTATTTGTACTATTAATTTACAATTCATTAGTGAGTGAATTAATATATAGATATATATACAAAATATGAAGTTGAAAATTGGATGAAATTATAGAGATTATTAGGAGATGTGTAGTTGCTTTTAATTTACTTAAAATATTAAAGTGGGATAAAGATGATTATAATAGATTAAACTGACTTTTAAAATATTTCTAAAGTGGGCAAAATTAAAGCATTTCCCATAGAATTAAAAAAAGGTAGATTCTATAGTTAGAGAAAGCTCCAAGAAGCTTTATTAAATTAATTAAGCTTAATGTAGGCTTTATCCTTGCTTGTTTTAAATCAAAATAATTAATTCCCTACAATGAATGGTAAGTGGTCAATAAAGCAAACCTCAATAATATAAATTAGACCAAAGCAAGAAAATAAAAAAAGTTAAACATTTTTTAATTTTTTTTCTTTTAACATATGGCCCCTACATATGGTAGTTGACATTATTTAATAGTGGATATTAAATTGTTTGCTTTTTAGTTTGGTGAGAAAAATATCTCTTTATTTGCTCTCTAAGTTTTTGATCTAATTCTATTTTTCAAAACCTTACATATTTAATCAATTCCTAAGTTCTGAGTTTAACTTCGATTTACATCTTAGGTTTCGAAATAGGTTTATATATTTACATTTTTAACCTTGGTTTTCTTGTTGTTTCGGTCTTTAGTGTTATTGTAGGTTAATAAATTTAGAATAATTAGAATGAATTATAATTTACTATTTTTCATCATTTTTGAAATTAAATTTAAAATTTTACCGCATAGTTATTTTTTTTTGCTATATCTTCCATAATGCTTTATTTTTTTTGGAAAGATAGGAATTGAAATGATATAATTAATATTAAAATAAATATTCATATTTTGGAAGTTCAATTTTTATCTAATTTTAACAATTTTAAAAGTTTAGTAAAGGTGTTCAATTATTGTTATTACTTTAGGACGATTTTTACAATTTATCCTAATAATTAGAAACGTGAATTTGTTGTTATATTATATTGGAGAGGATAGATGTATAGTGTTTGAAACTTTGATGGTAGGTGTAGATATTAAAGTTGTATTAAACTCTAAAAAAAGAATTTCTTAAATAAAAATCAAAATTCAATATTCTCATGAAGACATTAGAAGCAAGAATAATTAGGTAAAAAAAAGAAAGAAAGAAAGAAGAGAAATATTTATGACCCAAAAAGTGTTGTTCTTTTTCTCTAAAACAAGCATTAATAACATCATTTTATTTCTATTTATTGATGCCTTACTTGAAGAAAAAAAAAAAACGAGAGATTAAATGGATGTATCAAATTAATAAGATATAACTTTTCAAGAGTATGATGGAATTTTATGTGTTCGTTTAAAGACAATACCTTTGAGTATGCTCAAATGCAAGAACCTATTTTTTGAATTCTCCATTTCTTTTTATATTATCTTTTAGTTTCTCCATTTTCAATTCTTGTTTTCTATTTTTTTTGTGTTGAATTTTTTTTTTAATAATCAAACAAGAATTTTTAAACGAAAAGAAAAGCATAGTGTTTAAAATTTATAATTGAACTAACTATACTTCTTAAAGGATATTTTTTGAATAAAAAGAGGAGTAAGGTTGTTTGTTTTCTCCAAGATGTTGGAAAAGTTTAATCTTTGATATGAGTTTTTGTTGTTTCAAAGTTGCAATATTAATCACTATTCATTTATACATAATCATATAATATATTTTATGAAGTTTAGCTAGGGCCTTTGTGTGTTTGAATGATTTGCCTATTATTAGTTTATACTATATATCCTTTATTGTATCCACTACAATATCTCCCCAAAACAAATATTAGGATAAAGTTGTAATCATTTTAATTGAAAGCATATTTTAACACCTTTATATCCTACAACCTTGAAAAAAAGTTTATTATGAATTTAAATTAAGTGATTGAGTTTTTTAGAGTATTAATTAAGATGTCTCTTAACTAAATATTAAACCTTTAGTTTATAAATAATTGCAATGTAATGTGATGAGTTTCACAAGACTGCTTCGACAAAAGAGGAAGAAGGGGCAAAACTTTATGTATTCAAATCTCTAAACTAATTAGTTAACAACAAATTAGAGTAAAGGAGGAAGAGAAAAGTAAAAGAAAATAATTAAAATAAATATTTTAAATTAGGAATTTAAATGGCTACACTATTATTTAAAATAATAAAGTAAAAAAAAGAATAATGTAATTGAGTTAAAAGGTGAATATAACTGAGTTTCAAATTTACAAGTAGAAATTGGTGCAAGAATGATAAAAATAGAATAATACTTTTGGGAAATGAATTGCAATAGAAGTGATTTTTAATTTAGAAGTTGGAGAAAAAGGTACGACTATGAGCATATACACACGTGTGTGTCTGTTCCATAGTGACACACACGTGCTTTCTCTCTCTCTCTCTCAGGTGTGTGTGTGTGTCTATATATATATATATATATATTTGTGAAAAGTAATATTAGAAAATAAAGATTATGTAAAGATCCTGTCTAGTTTTTGTATTTTTGTAGTTGTTGTTGTTCTTCATTTTCTCAAATCCCACTAAGAAGTAATAACCAATAACTATACTCACTCACATGTCTTGCTCACTCACCATTATATTATATATACAAATTCTATTTTCTTTCATTATATATCACTTGCCCCTTCACACCCTCTAGCCTTCCTCATTTACTTCTCTTTTCTAACATTAATTCTCACTATTAATTCCCATTCCCAACACCAACCTATACCTCTATTCACATTCCTATATACTTCCTTCAAAAATGTTTCTCTCTTCATCAATTTATACTAATCTAAGTTTTAGAAAATAAAGGGTTAACTAAGTCACATTCATACCTTTTTAATTTTCATTTCACCTCTTTTTAACTATTAATTATATACTAAATTGTTACGTTTTAAAATTTAGAAATATAGTTAAAATTACTTTAAAAGATTAAAAAGTTCAACATTTCAATTTTGTAATTTTTTGGACAATTGTTTTAAATGTTAAAATACTTTTAAATATAACAAAATATCACAATCTAATTTTTTGAGTTGAAGGAGTGATTTAATGATATCAATGCCTATTATTAATATCTATTTGGAGAAAAGATAGAGGTGAGGTGGTCACGTGCAGAGAGTGGGAAAGTTGATTGATGTATGTGATATGTGTGTACATTAATGGGAAAAAAGGTTGAGAATATTGCATTGGCAGCCATTTACGTTTAGTAATGGATGTGAACAAAGGACACTGTCAGTAGTGAAAAAGAAAAAGTTTTAATCACATCCCTCTTCGTTTTTTCCTCTATGCTCTTTTTACTCTTTTACCATTTCCACATCCATAATCACCCTTTTCTTTTCTATAAAACCCATGTGATATAAACTTGTTCTAATTTTTAAAAAAAGATATCAGAAGTGTGATTATCTTATATTCTAAAAGTTGAAACAAGTTACGAACTCTAACTACAAGAAATTTACATCTTATGTTTGAAGTTATTTCATAGTTAAAAACATTTTGGTGTTGATGTGATAACTTTAATTAAAATTTTTTTTGTACTGTTTAGTTTGAGAGTGAAAAAAATGTATGAATCATTGAAAACAAAGTCATGAAAGCGTGTATGTCTGAAGTGAACAGTATCATATGATTGTGGAGATATTTAAAGGTTTGTTGTTCCTAATAGAGATAACTTACTTTTTTTCTTCTTAAAATTTTAAGTGTGAGTATCTACAATGCTCTTCCTCTAACACTTATCGGTGCCTAAATATAATTTTAGTAATATTAGGTTATATGCACCAAACCAAGTTCAACTCGATTATTTCTTAATTGATATCTATCATATTTTTCTTTGATTGGTCGACTTAAAAATCATATACCTATACTAGAAAGCATTCATTGTTATCCCATAAAACTAAAAAGTATCTATGTGCAATATATGGAATTATTTTAGTAAAACTTTGACCAATTTGTAATATAATTAACTATTATTGTTATGACCAAAAATATTAATTCTCACTAAAAATTAAACCAACAAAAAGCTGTGCGTTTGAAATAAAAAATCAAAAGCATTTTAAAGTACTTAGGCTCATAGCTTTTCTCTCAAATACTTGATTCTAAAGTTATCAAAAGAATAATTTTTTTTTTTTTAAAAAAAAGTAGAATCAACTATAAAAATGATTTAATATCATGCATTTCTCATTAAAGTAATTATATTCAAAGTTCTTTTTCTTCCTAAAACTACTCCCAACATCATTATTTATATAAGTAGGAAGTAGTTCATTCTCTCACTATAGCTTAAATAATAATGAAGTTAGATTACATACCATTTGGAAAATAAAATAAATGTAAAATTATTTAATATAGTTCCACACATTGCTTTAATATCAATTAAATTAAATATTTAGATTTGGGAGCAATACAAAACTATATTCTTAAACCTTAAATTTATATAAAAAGTATAGTGTATAATTCAAACTTCAAATTGTATCAATTTAAACATCAAACTAATAATTATTTTAAATTAATTTGAGTTATTAATTTAATTGAAATTAGGAAGGTGGTAAGATGATTCTAAACCTGTATTTGATATATTTTTTTCTTGTTGTAGTAATGACATTTATTAATTTAATTATGCTTGCTTACGGATTGTACAATTGAGCCGACCACATTAAATTTGAGAAGCAAAAAACATTAATAAAAAAATCTCCACGTACAGTCATTAATTAATTAAACTTGCGTACTGAAAAAGAAAATTTATATTCTATTTAATAATTAAAAACGCAAGTTTTAAATTTTTATTTAAAGAAACTATGAGTAGAATTCGATAATTTTGAGAGTTTTGTATAGTGAATCAAATTTAATTCGTAATGTGGTTAGAAAAGCATTAGTGCATAAGTGAAATGGAGAATTAGAATGAATTAGTTATGATGAAAATGGAGAAGTGAAAAAACGCGTGGAAAATGTACGAAGTTTAAAACGACGTCGGTTAAGAGGTAGAAAGACGTGGCATCCATGCGAAAAGATATAACCCACGTGTGCATGTATTTATTAGTGGGATCCGACGGCTGAGATTGGTTTTTGACTTTTATCTCAAAGAAAAGAGACAACTGGCATTGGGTCAAACGCGTTTCCAAGTAATCTAGAAATTCTAAAACTCACAAAATGCATTTTTATTATTTAAATTTCATTTCCCTATAAATCTAATTAATTAACCATTCATTAAAACTGATTCCCAACAAAATCATGCTTCTACTTTTTAATTAAAATGAAAACTTTTATGTTTAACAAAACATGGCAATCTATTTTATTTAGTGCTGCAAGTCAACTTATTAATAATTATTAAACAAATAAATCAATGAAATTGATTGATCTAAACTTATTTGATTTACCCAACCTTTTCATTTATTTGATTTAGTGGTGAAGTTGATCGTTACCTAAAATGCTATCATTTCATAAAAAAAAAAGTTATCCATGGTGTTGCAAGCTTAAGAGTAGAAAGAGCAACTAGAAAGTTGAAATAGTAAGGATAAAATAAACTGAAATAGGAGTGGTTAAGTAAGACTAAAATAATTTAGTTGTAAATAAAGTAAATTAAATTGAAGAAAGTATATATAGATATAGATATAGATATATGGTAAGGGGAGAAGTGTAGTACAGTACTGAAAAATGGTGGGTAAGAGGCAGTGGGCAGGTACACAGTAAGAACTCAGTCTATCACGTGGCCACTTCATTTATTTTTCTTTTCTTCCCTAATGCCAAATTCCTATGAGGTGGATTTCTTTTTCTTTTTTATATATTATTCAACATTTCTCCATCCCTTTTCTTTTTTTAATTAACTAACATCTGATCTCGTGAAACTTTTGTTTCTTTCTTCTTCATTTCTCAATTACATTTTTCTAATTCATCCATCTCAAAAGTATATATAGATTTTGGTTGACTAATAAAGTTGCCACCAACACCAAAACGTGCAACGAAACCCAACACCCACCTTCTTATTTCAACATATGGTTTCTTCATGTAGTTCCAAATTTTTGTTTCTCTCAACTACCCTTTATTTATTTCTTCTTTTCTTTTCTTTTATTATCTTTCCAATTGTTATTGTATGAGTTGAAATTGGATCTACTCTATCACATGAGTTAGCGGTAGATGAATGAGTGATTTGAGTCAAATCATCATTTATATGAGGTTTAATCAAACCATCTCTCTTCCAATTATATATCTTTATGCTATATTCTTAATTCGATACTACTTGAATCGCGTGAAAGAAATCGTCGTTTTTAATCTCGAAAGATATTTGTCGAAGTGTTAGAATGATCTTTGTGCGATAATCAAGAAAACATGTGCTTGTCTAACCTAGTATTACACACACGCTCTACGTGATTGTGAAGATTTCTAAACATGTTTATATGTTCAAGGTTTGAGTATTACTAAGTTTATATGATTACTTTCTATCATTTAAGACGGTAAGATATGATTTTTTTCGCTTTTATAGAACAGAATGAAAAACGTCTCATGAGTACTACTTTTTGTTTTTCGACTATCATTATTATGCATGCTATTCTTACTTTAATTTTAATTTAAAGCATATGACGTTTGGAAATATAATTGAGGTTTTCCTCTAATATAATCATCATAGTCCTTATAACTATGTAAATAAGAGTACATATATAGGTTATTGCTTGAAGCTAATATATTATTTAGGTTTTATATATAAAAGGAAAATAGTGAAAATAAAATAAGAGTATTGAAAAGTGAACCTTGGATTCTTTAATTTTTACACTTTGGGTAGATAATGAAATAAGACAATTTTGTTTTGGTGTTTATTGAGAGATGGGGTTAGGAGTGTTGGTGAATGCAACACAAGCAAACAACCAATAAAACAAAGTACAAAAACAAAAGGATATCCAATATAAAGACAACACAATACCCATCAACCCAATTATTGAACTTCTAAACTTTAATTATTTAGTTGCTCCAAAGGAAACTATTCTCAAATATATCAATTTCATTCAATATTTGCACAAATGATTTATGGGTTTAATTCTTATTTGTTTTCAAAAAAATTAGTTATAGTTTCATTTGGTTTCTTAATCCACAGATAATTTAGTCCATGCTTTCATATATTCCTTTCATAAAAGTTGATGGACCAAATGTGTTTTTCAATAAATATTTTTTTCTAATTTAATATTGGTAGTTAATTATATAGTTCAATTTCCTAATTTTACTTTCTTAATAGACTTTTTTCTAGAAGCATTGTAACTTAATCTTTTTATCCTTTTCATTATTGTATATATTCTTTTACAAAGTAAATAATTTTAATTAAGGTTATAGAATCAACGTTGGATATGATCTTCCACTTTTTTCACCATCTTATTTGGAAAATTAAAATGTTTTTTTAAAAGAAGAATTACAATATAATCATAAAATTTTTATTTTTAAGAAAAAGATAAAATTTTAATAGATATTTTTAGCTCAATGCTAAAAGAAGAAATTGTAAATTATTTATTTTTAGCTCAAAATTTTCAATATGTAATATTTATTTTCCATCCCTCTAGATTGCTTTTGTTTCATAATTACCGCACTGCCCCTAAATACCAACTAAAAGCCCACTGAGTTTCAAAGCATTGGCCCAATTACTTCAGGCCCATATGTCCAACTTTTCATTTCTCAACCACTAATTTTATGTATATATTCAATATTTTGTACTTTTATTGTTTTTTTTATAATTAAAAATCACAATTAGTCCCATATTTTTCACAAAGGTAATAATTTTGTTCCTAAACTTAAAAAAATGACATGTTGGTCTCCATGTGTTGAAAATGATTATGATTTAGTGAGTAGAGAGACTAAAATGTTACTTCCAAATTTTAAGGAAAAAATATAAAATTAAATATGATATATATATGTATATATATAGTTGAAATAGTTTTTTATTAGTTACAAAATTATTCAAAACATAAAATCTATTTAATATTCGTTTTAAGAGTTAGGACGATCCTAAATGTATATTTGAAAGAATATTATTTTTTCTTAACTAAAAATGGAAACTATTGTTTGAAGAACGAGAAAATTATCAATTGAGTTTATAATTAAAAAACTCCAAATGATTTACATAAAAGAAAACAACATTGTGATTTGTGATTTTTACACCAATTATGTCATCAAGGATGAAAATATTTAGTTATTCAAATAGTTAATTAATTAAATTTAATCTTAAATCAATTTTATTATACAACCAACCTGAGCACACTGTTAGAACTCATAAACGCTTGACATTCTATTCTCAAACCCAAATTTTCCTACACATTATTCACTATTAAAAATGGAAATTGATATTGTTCTCACGACGACACAGAATTCGTTGGACTTTTCAAATGCTAGAAGAGTTTAAACTGTTTTGAAAGAAGAACAAAAAAGCCTTTTAAATCATATTTTGAACTGAATATTCATATGGAATTAAAATTTATTCCTTTTAAGCTTGCTTGGGTATGTCTTATGAGTTCAACATCTTTTTACCAAACCAAACCAAATTGCTTTAGTATAGTATAGTATGGACCAATTGGGTTCGGTTCGGTATAGATCCATTTTAGTTTGATTTCGTACACTTCACCCATGTTGCTCAAACTCACCAAAATAAATCATAATTACTGCAATCTGAATAGTGAATGAATGATACATCCCTTAATCATACGTTCATATATCTCCTTATTCTAATTCGTAATGAAATAAAAAGTGGCGAACTGCCCCATTCAATTTATAAAAAAAAAATATATATATATATTTTCAAACAGTATTCTTCTACTTCTCCAATGAACTCTCACCGATGCATACATGTAGACAAAGTCACAAGAAAATAGAATTTTTTTAAAAAAAAACCATCGGAAATAATGGCCAACTTTATCAACAATGCAAATTTTCTAAATGAATCATATATGAAGCAATTGAAGGAAGTTGTGATTGATTTTACATACAGTGGTTTGTGGTAAAAAAATCATCTGGCTGTCGTGGAAGCACAAGATTTCTCATCTTTATTTGACCAGTTCTCCTTAATCCTACAGGCTCGAATCGAGCGTTCAATCTGACGTGTTTCAGTGCATTCTTTTTCCAACTGATAACAGTATCGACTGAATGTCTGTATATTCACCTGAAGTCGGAAGTCGATACTAAACAAAAACTTCATCTCCAGTTTGTTTATCTCCGCTGTGCTTACTCCCCCAACTTTCGCATAATAGGCATTGTTGAAGAACCTGCAGAATCGAGTAAATCAAGTTAACAAAGGATCACAAGATAGAATATTCGAGAGGTGCAAATTCTGTATGATTGGCACTTACGAGTCGTCAATGAACTTTGCAGCCAGCATTATGCTCGTTATCAGCAGTCGATGAACGTTGAGAGAAGTTAACTGAATCTCTGTGCACTTGAGGAATCGATCAACATAAATATTAGCAATGACAAAGCATGATGGACTGCAGCCAAAATACTTGAAGATCCGGTCTATGTAACATCGAATACTCAAGGTAGGAGCTCGTAGACCATGAAACATTGTGCGAGCATCTTTAACTTGTGTGGCCTCCATTAGTAATTCATTTTTTTTTACAGATCTTTCTAGAAGTGAAGAAAGAAGCGTGAGAACCCGAGGATTTTTCCGGATTCCTTTGCGCAACGACTTAAGGCCCAGGTTAATGTAGATATCCGAGCAAACATCTTCGACTTCGAGTTCTGAAGCTGCCATCTCCAATCTGCATACTGCATAGTAAAATTTTTGTTAAATTCAGTGATCGAAGTAAGCCAAAGACAGCAATGCAAATCCAGATGCGAGTTCATTGATATACAATTGAATGATTATAAACAGAAGAAACGCTATTCAAAGACAAGGACAGGGCAGATTGACGTTCAAATTTTTGGTTTTTTAAACACAAGTGGAAGAGAAAGACTGCTTAAGGTTATCAGTTAAACGCCTCAAGTAAACCATGATTTCAAGGCCTGGCTGAATTTTTTTTGCAAAGTCTTCACACAAGTTCCAGTAAACTTTTCAACTGAGAATGACTCAAAACTAACTAAACTATGTAGTATATTCGGCGTAAGCTCAAGATAAAATGAGAAAAGGTTTCCTGCAATCACAGGAAAACTCAGCACATTCAAGAATCTAAGTGGATGACCCTTCTGTATATAAACTATTCATCAAAAGTAAACAATTTTCCTTTCAATCCCTATTTCATGAACTCACTCCTAGCATTATGCTCATGCCCTACCCTTACTAATTTCACATGAGACTCCACCAACTCTAAACCCAACTTCTTTGACGATTCCTTCATTTATCGATAAGATGAGGCTGAGAAGCATTGCCAAAGAAATTACAAAAGAAAAAAAAAAACTTTTGCAATGGATAGATAGTAAGAGATTGTATGACTGTAGTAGCGAAAATAAAATGTGAATGTACAACATGAGAGAGTTAAGTTAAGTGTTGAAAAAAGGAGGAAAATCTGTATCATACAAGGCGACTCCGTTCGAACTATATGGACCAAAGGAAAGCTCCATATTCAGCTTCAAGACACAGCAAGCATATTAAGTAACTAAGTTCCCAACTCAAAGGTTACGTCCACCCTAAATCGACATTGAGAAACACCAAGGATGTTGTTAATTCATTAAGGTCATGTTTGAATTTTTTTTTGTTTTTAGTTGTATGTTATTTAAAATTTATGCTCATTTCCTTTCCAATATTTTAATTATGGTCTTCACCTTCGTCAAAGAAACACTTGAAGTTCCAAGTCAATTTCGAAAAACAAAAACAACCTTTTCCAAAACTACTATCTTTCAGCTTTCAAAACTTTGCTTAAACAGTAGCAAACAGATAACTAAACACAAAAGCTTAGGAGACTGAAGTGCGTATAAGCTTAATTTTCAAGAACCCAAAACTAAAAATAAAATAGTTATCAAAAGGAGACTAAGTTTTTCAACTTAGAGGTTACAAGTTCTTGTTTTCTTTCATGTTCTTAAGTTTAGCCAACAGGAATTTCAGGTTCCTTCAAGTTTTAGTCTGAGATATAATTTCACTTTCAATTCAACTTAGAATGACCAGGAATCCCAAGTTCTTATCCAAAAACAGCCTAGAACAAGCCAAATCTAACTTCCATCATCAAGTATAATAACAAAAAAGAAAAACAGGGGAAACAAATCATTTCCAGTGTTCTCTGTAGTACTAGAAGAGATTTGAATATTACACAACTCAAGTTCATAAAGTTAACAAGAACCAACATACAACTCAAGAAGCCAAAAGAAACAAACCCCAAATCCTAGTACCAACAGAGTAACCTAATCCCTAAAAAGTTGAAAACAAATTCAAATTTGCATCCAAGTCCCAGATCCCAAAAACAGAAACTTCAATGAGTCCAACAATTTCCAATAAAACCCAAATCAAATCTGAAAAACATAAGAAAAAAAGAAGAAGAAGAAGAAGAAGAAAGAAGAAACTTACAGAAGAGGGAATAATAATGGAAGAGAGTAAATGGGATGGTTGTTTGAGCTACATTAGAGGCAAAAAAGGGGAAGGAGAAGAGAATCTGAATGAGATGGAAGAAGAAGGATTAAGAAATTGTAATGAAGCTTGTTATGTGCTCTACCTTCCATGTTCCTTCCCCCTTTTGCTTTTTTAGCTCAAACTTTTGGATTTAGAGAAATATTGGGTTTTCAAGTATTCTTCTTTTCCTTCTCTCTCTATACATCTTCACATGGACACTTGGGAAATTCTAAGAACAACAACTTTTTCTAACTACAAACTTTAGAGATTGAAAGGAAGATGAAATAAATAATGCAAAGGGTCAAATTATGTCCAAAAAAAAAAGAAAAGAAAAGCAAAGGGCAATTAATTTAATCTTGTTGCCTTATCTCTTTAGTGTAGAGGTGGTGGGAGGCGGAATTTAGCGGCCCCAAGTACTTGTTCTTCTAATACTCACGGTGTGATATTAAATATCAAAGCTCACATATTCATCCACTACAAAATATAAAAATGAGTCCTATTTCATTACTTTAAAAATTGTTTACCTAAATTATTCAATTATACTTACACATGGATTTTGAAGTTAAAATGGAGAAAAGAATAAATTTCATTGCCAAAAAAGAAAGACATCATTTCCTATCAAATAAATTGATTTGTTACCAAATGGAGGTTTAAGATTCCACTGAATTAAATGTAATTTTTTTTGTTAATCATAATAAATATTCCACTTCTTCAAAATAATTAATGTCATTGGATAAATAAATAAAGGTCAGCTCATTAATTAATAATTAATTATAGCTTTATTAATGAATTTTAGTTGATTCACATCACGTCCAACTCTCTTTGTAATTTCTACATTTACTTTCACATTCAAGGAAAAACAATAAGTTATATTATACATTTTTCTTTTTAACATTCTTAACACAATTTATTCATAGCTTTTAATAAACATGACAATAAAATAAACACCATTAGAAGCTTACTACCTATCATTCATGATTTATCCATAATTAGATATACCATTATAAAACTCCATTTACTTTAAATTACAAATTATAATATTTGGATGGTAAGTTTATAATTGAAAATTTGTCAAAAATAGTAAAATTGATATAATCCAAAACTTTGCTATAGTTGGTAAATATTTTAATATATTTTGGTATTTTAAAAAATGCACTATGATAATATTAAATTTTCATCAATTTAGGGCACTATTAGTGAGTATGAATTGTGATGATTACTAATACTAACCATAGTTTATAAAAGTTTCCGCAACTTAGGGCACTATTAGTGCATCACTTTTTTCAATAACATTGATTGATAAACAAACTTTAATTTTGCAAAAGTTTTTTCTTTTCCTTTTTGGAAAAACAAATAATTACTCACTTTTTTAAAAAACAATTATCATAATATATTTAAAATTGGATTGAGACTGACATTCAGCCAAGAATAAAGAAAACAAAAATCCACCCCATATAAATAATTATAAATGTTTCTCTAATTCATATATATATATATATATCAATTATTGTACCACATCACTAATAATTATCCAATGAGCCCTTTTATATAAAAAATTATCTTCAACAACCTCCTTTAATCAATCGAGTAATATAAGAGACAAATTAAATAAATAAAACTAACATAAACTCAACTTTAGTTCAATTAAATATGACATATACTTTGGTTTAAATCCTCTCTCTCATATGCTGTCCAACTCCATATGCATAAAATGTCTTTTTCAATTTTTAAACACTAATTATATCTTATATGAAATTTTATATAAGAAAAAACACTATATAATAAATACACTAAAAAATGTTAAAAAAATATTTGGATGTTTCACTTGTATTTCGATATCATTCCCTGCATTTGCATTTGCATTTGTAGCAATAAAGAAATAAGTGACTTTTATGGAGTAAATATGTAAATTTAAAAATTGTATTAAAAAAACAAAAATAAAAAATAAAAAATAAAAAGTAATATTATTAGATAAAAATTGAGAGAGGAAGTTTGCGAGTTTGGTTGCATTTTTTTAAAAATACATTTGTTAGATAACAAACGAGGGTTAGAAAATAAGTTAAAGTTTCACGTCAGATACATTTTTTTTATTAAAAAAATCAAATTACCTTCCTTAAATTTGATATTTGAAGAAATAAAATTATTAAAATTTATGAATAAATCTTATATTTAAAAAAAGAAAATCATTAATGTTGGGAATAAAATCTAATATTGGAGTAATTTATAATTTTTTTTATATATTTGGGAAAAGAAATATATTTTTTTGGTAATAAAATTATTGATACTTGAATTAAAAAATATTTCGTAAAAATAGTTGTAATTTGCAAGAATCAATATTGACCTAGCGATTTTGGGTGGAAGCACAACCACTACATAAAATCACAATTAAGTTAAAATAAAACATTATTTAATATATATTTATTATACTTTGACACTTTGAAATTAATATTTAAATAAAATAATCGATAAATGTGAGATGCTCGTGGCTGCCCTTAATAAACTCACCTCTGATTTTATACAATGTATTTGAACATCACTCGACTTCTAATAGTTTCTATTCTATTCATAAATTTTAAAATTGGCTTCCAATCAATCTTTAAAATTTAAAATTACTTTTATTTTAGTCAATTCATTGTGTATAACGTATTAATATACGCATAAAATCATATAGTCAAAGTCTAATCAACATATACTGTTTAACAAATAAACTTTACCTCTACATACAAATCAAACAAAAATTTTGTAAATCCAACCCGTGATTTTGTGATGAACCAATTGAAATCTAAGTTTAAAATTTGATTAATATAGCTTTATATTTTACGATTTGTTCGATTTTATTATATACATTTTTAAATTTTAATTGATGTATTTTCAATATATTTTTAAATTATTTTTTTTGAAATTGATTGAATAATAATAATTTTTTATAAAAGAACAAAATACGTGAATATATTTTGAAATTTATAGAGAAAAATGTCAAATTAAAAGTGTATGTGACTAAATATAAGATATATTAAAAAAAAAAAAAGAAAGTGAAGGCGCCACGGTGGCAAAAGAAACCACTGTCGGCACAGCTGGCAAGTGTCGGCACCGACACCACAAAAACTAAGTGCCACCTCATTCATTTTGAAATTTTAACTACATTTTTTTTATCTAGTCGGATTTTGTTTTAAAAAATAATTTCATGTCATTTTAGATTCGAAAATGCTTTAATAACTCACCTAGATTTTGAATTGGAATTTATCCTCCCCATCCATATATTAACTGTTCTTTAAGATTAGTTCATCATAGATACAAGTTTTCAACATGGAAGCAAATAACCTTTTCTAAAAAAAATATAATTCCAAAATGATTATATACCTTTTAAGAAACTTCTCCCAATTCACCAAATTGAACATTTTTCATTCACTTTTCATGGCTAATGAAAGTGCTTTCTGTACTGCTTATATGGTGTAACCCACCCCTCCCAAAAAACATCTACAAGAACTTTAAGTTGACAAAACAAGTCTAACTAAAGAGCAACTAAGTACAGAGTTATAACACCATCAGGAGTGAACCCATATTCTCTACTTCAATTTTGTTTGTTGAACTTCTTTCTCTTACTTGGAGGGGGAACACCTCCAGGGTCCAGAGATGTAGTCTTCTCCAGTTCTGGTTGAGAAGTAGCTTGAATTGAATCCGAAACTCTCAAACCCTTCGGGATCACAATCACATCCTTTAACTTCTCCAACATTTCAAAAGCATCATGATTCCCATTCTTGTACTGCACAACTTTCAGAGCTAAATAATTAAGTACTGTTATGTTGAGCTCACATAAAAAATAAAATAAATAAAGAGAGAAAAAACACGAACACGCAACGAACACACACCTAGCTGCTTATACCAATATAGATATTATTCTAACTCTATATGCCTTGTCATTTTCTTGCGTAATTGGAACGAATAAAATTGCGACCCAAATACTCTCTTGCTAATAGTTTTCAAAAGTGGCCCTTGATAATATGCAACATTTATAACCACTAAACAACAATTGCTTAAAGATAACAAAGTCCACAACTTAAAAAAGTCTGACACATGACACCATTTAGAAATGGACATAACACAACATAGACCATTAAAAATGGCAACAAATCATTTTCAGAAACTAATAAATGTACATTAACAACATAAAATGCTCGATCACATCATATTCTTAAGAATATTTTGGCATACTAAGACCCTATTTCAACAAGATTATTTTGTTAAATCACTATTTAGTTTTCTCACATCACATTTCCCATCTCCAGTTATGTCTTTGGACTTGATACATATAACCCAAGAAAACTGTTGTGTTATTCTTGTAGCAATCATTGTAACCTTAACATTTACTACTAACAAACATTTAAATCTTGTCATTCCTAAGGTTTAATGGGCTACCTTAAATAACGGCAATTCTTAAGCATTGATATTCTTCAAACTTTAGTAAGAATTGTCCCAAAATACAACATTCTTTGTTGCAACAGAGCAATCTAGCTTCTTCCTCACTTTTACATTAGAAGAGGGATCTAGCTTCTTCTTCTTTTTATCTGTGTCCAAACTTGCATGTACCTCGACTATGTTTATCATACAACTGCAGACCCTACTATATGGTTGCTTAAGAAACTCACTAAATCCTAGGTCAATGGACATCCTTTTCCACCAGGACTGTAAGGTCTGATGACTTTCTACCCATCAGATAAGAGAATTACAAACCTGGAAGTGGCTCTTTAGCAACACTGGAAACTGGACAGTTCTTTGAGTAATATCGTTCATGATACACTGGAATTTACTTCAACATTTTTTTTTTTTTGAGTAACATCGTTCTAAGGGAAACCCGGAGTTGGTTTGGAAGGCTAAAATCTCTGGAAAAGTGAAGATTTTCATATTAACTCTTCTGCTGGGTGAGTTTAACATGGCTAACAAAATGCAAAGCAGGAACCCCCTGCCTTGCTTATTCACCTCTCTAGGTGTACCTTGTACCATGGTAATGAGGAATGCCATTTCTCTCCATGTTTGTGGGAAAGACTACTGAGGAAATCCAATATGCGTTGGGTCTTCAATATCAATGTGCAAGAAAAAGTAGAGCAATTTATTGGTTACAACATCGGAAGGCATTTTTGGAAAGTTCGGAAAAATCGAAACCATAGAATTCCTTTTATAGCAAGGAGGGTTGTTGCTTTATTGGAAAGAGATTAGGATTTTGAGTTCTACGATTAATGATCCCTTCTTTTGTAGGCAGGTCATGAAATACTATCTTTCTAATTCTTATGACCAAGCTCAGGCGCTCTTTTACGAATTTAGAGCTCTTTAGGAGATTTCTTATGTACATTTTTATTCTATAAACACAAAGCTTCTTTGTTTCCTTTCCCAAGCAAAAATGTAAAGAAGAGAAACGTCCATGCAGATCTAATAGCTATGGCACCACAAGTGAAATTTGATATACGTACTGCTTCGTATCGGTCAAGAGCGTTCTCCAATTTCTGAGTAAGAACTCGATTTTCTTCAGCTAGTTCTTCAATCTGCACATAAGCAAATAGTTGTTAAAATAAAACAGTTCTTTAATGAACTCAAGTTGGCCCTCATGAAAGCTTGAAGAAAAGAATGAGAAGATGGAAATGACTTGTAAAACCTTCTTCTGGGATGCTATATACATGCTCTTGTAATTCATTTCAGGTGTAGGTATCGTTTCCAACGGGAAGGATCTTTTAATAACCTGTTGATTTTCACTAATTAATGAGCATAATCATTCCACTTAAAAACACAACAGAAAAACAAATGCTCTATACCTCGGTCTTTATTGAGTCTAAAGTATGGCCATGTGCTTCAAATAGGTTCACAATATAGTCAAGTTTCCCTTCAAGTTTCCTTTCCTTCACCATTAACTCTGGGCTATCTTTCTCTTGTTTGAGAGGTGGCAAACTTTTCTCGTGGTTAGTCGGCAACTCATCTTCTTCATCACTTTCACTAAGAGTAATCTCTTCAATGACATTCTGTATTTTGAGGTTACGAGGTGTAGAATTTTGGATACGTTCAGAGCGACGGATAGAGAACCTATTCACTTTCCTTTTAGAAGTACTTTGGCTGGTCAATGGTGATTTTATCTTGTTCAAGGATATATTGGTACTTTCTGGTCTCTCAGAGGCAGTCATTGTGCTTTCTTGTGCTGCTTCTGTGATCTGCAAAAACAAATCATCTTTTCAGGCTTTGATTTTATAGTGTACAACACCAGCAGATAAATTCGAAACTTATAATTCATTCTACCACTTCTACGGTTTCAAATTTTACTCGAAAGAAGGAAAGGTCACACAGACAAAAAAAAAAAAAAAAAACTTGAAGTGAGCTAGAAAACATTAAGACTGGATGAACACATTGAACCTTTTTAACTCAACACAATTTGATATCACAAATTGATGCAGAAATAAAACGCCAATAAATTATCAATAAACAAAAATACATTAATTAAAGGCATTGTAGCAGCCTAGGACCACAAGTGAAGAACAGAATATACATGAAGATGTCCCAATTAAACAGAAGTACGTAATAAGAGCACCAATCACAAGCGCACAACCAACTCAGGGACTGGAATAGGAAAAGTATGTGAACGAACTCCATTTTTTAGTGATAAAAAAAGAGAGAAAATTTCCATAAAAGTAATTTGTCTCAAAAAGAAGAACTGAGCACAACTTCCTCTAGCATTGCCCACAAATTTGAGCATTGAGCAACAGAGACGCCAAAACTCAAAAGCAGGCTATTGATGCAACATGCTTCAACAGGCGGTCTAAATCCTTATAAGCAGGCTATTGATGCAACATGCTTCAACAGGCGGTCTAAATCCTTATAAGCAGGCTATTGATGCAACATCCTTCAACAAAGGTTTTAGTTGTTTAGGCGTTTTGAATTACATCACTCAAGAATCAAGGAACGTTCATCAGAAATGTGATGCTTTCATAAAAAATGCTCCACTCAAACTTGTTCCAATCTACACACAAAACGCAAAATCCCCACAAAAACAATCCAGTTTGGAGATACCATTCTAAGGGTTTCAAGCTCTTGAATTTAACTTAGGTCTCATTTTATAACCATTTGGCTTTTGGTTTTTGAAGGCTAAGCCAACTCCCTCCCAATTTGTCACAATGACTGGATTCTTTCAAATTTTCAAAAAAAGAAAAAATAATAATGAAACTACTTTTTTTACTGTTCAAAATTTAATTTTTTTTTTGAAACATTAGTAAAAAAATATATAATAATGCAAGAAATTGAGCGGTCACTTAATTTTCAAAACTTAAATCCCAAAAAACCAAATGGTTACCATACAAGGTTTTAATAACTTAAATCCCTTATTCAACCTCAACGAGTCTGAAGTAGGCAAAACCTCCTCATGATAAGTGAGATAGATAGCTAATGTGCATGATGCAAAAGAAATTAGGAACCATGAAGCAAATAAGTGAACTATAAAAAAAAAAAAGTTTGGAATGCGACAAAGTCCTCCCATTGACTGGCTAGATAAGAAGAAGACAACATGTTTATAAACAAGGGGCAGTTACAACTTAAAATTTTACAAGGAAAAGATCATTAGGAGATGATTACTTTCATGTTATAATCCATCTTGAAATATTCACCACTGCAAGAATAATCAACCTAAAAAGCAAAAAATAATTACAAAATACATATCTGAAGACGTAAAACTAGTTTTCTATTAACAACTTCAAATTTAAACAGCTAATTCTAAAAAAACAAACAGATTAAGAGTTAGAAACAAAAATGAATGCAAGAAACAGCACAAGAATGTGAGTTAAAATCACGTTACCAATGCAGCATTTGCCTCGGATTTTGCAGCCTGAGATTGTTTCTTCCTCATTTTATGGACGTAAAGAGAAACCCTTTTGAAAAAAAGAAAAAAAAAAGATCAAAACATTAAAAATTCCCACCAGTGTTTACGTTTCAATCGAATGGGAACAACCCCAATTGAGAAATTGGGAAAAAGGAGTAGGAGGGCTAATTTATTACGGAGGATTTACAAAACCCATTTCGATTATGATCCCATTTATTTATTACAGAAGAGAATAAAAAAGAGCGTCATTAAGAACCCCTTTGCTGAAAATGGAATCTTCAAATTTCAGAAGGTCTGAGCATTTGGAGCTCACAATTATGGTGCCTCCAACTCCATCAATATTATTCCCTTCAAATTTTTGGGTGGGTTTTTGTTTGAAGAAATAAATAGAAAAGAGTTTTGTGATTAATTAAGAAAATTACTGATTATGAATTATCAATGGGATAAATTTTGGAAACGGTGAGAAACGTTTTTTCATGTGAAAACTCTTTCCCAACTTACTTCACTGTTCTTAGGTAATCTTTTCAAATCTCCGTTAATTATTATATCTTTCCAAAATTTCTCCCTATTTAGTTATCTTTGCTAAATTATAATGTAATTTTTCAAATATTTAACGTAAATTTCTGTTTTCATAGCCAAAATTTCAAATGGGTTTTCAATAATGAAAATAAGTTTTTTCAAATCGATTAACAATTTTAAAATTTGAATTTACTTTCCCCAAATATGGGTGTGTAACATGGTGAGATATACGAGAAGGCCCCAAAGAAGATAAATTATATATATAAAAAAAAAACAATTTAATATCGCTCGAAATGGAAGGAAGAAGAAAATATTTGAGCGAGGTTTTTAAAAACGATTTCAAAAGGTAAAACTCTTGGATTTAAAGTTTTACTTTTCTATGTTTAATGAATTGCTCGATAATATAATGATTCTCTCCTAATCTCAATGTTGAATACATAGAAATACGAAATTACCTTTCAAATGGACACAAATTTAACATTATAATCATATTATAACAACTAAGATTTGGTAGTTAAGGAAAGATATATGTTGAAGCTTTATAAAAATATTCATCCAAAATTCCAACCGTTTTTAAAATCTTTCTAAATTTTATACCAAATCGTAACCAATTGTTTTAAAATTGTATTTAGATTTTTTTAAAAAAATTGGTTAAAATTTAAAAAATTTCAAGTTTTCTTCAAATTTTGTATCATTTTTTAACACAATTTCTTAAATCTTTAGCCTAATTAATGTGTTTCATAATTATATAAACTTTCAAATAAATTTTCAACAACGTTTTTATATAAAATTTGGGAAACTTACTGTAGAAAATTTAACGAGAATAAAATTGTACTACAAAAATCCAAAATTATCATTTTTTTTAGGTTATTTCATACAATTTTGCCCTAAACTGAGTTGCATATCATTTTTATTTTCAAATGTGTGTCATCTACGTAGTTTACCAATTATTTTTTAATATTTGATTTGATAAAAAAGATTGGTTAAAATTTAGTGGGAGACGTGGGAAGATTTGTAAAATGGTAGAATCAAGGTCATTGGGGCAACGAATTTTTTAATTAACCCTATTCTTCCCTGGCCCCTCTCAATCGATTAATCATTGTGGTTTTGAAATTTAGAGAAAAAAAAGGGTAATTTTTGTCCATAAGATTTTTTCATTTTTTCATTGCATTATTTTTTTATACATTTTATAAATACTTTAGTTGAATTAAATAAAATATAATTGAGAGATAGTAAAAAATTTTTTAAAAATTTTAAAAAATTTAATGGGCCCATTTCTACCTTTAAAATTTATAAATATTTTACTATTTTTAAAAATGACTTTTAAAGTCCTCTTTTACCTCATTTCTTTAGAAATTCAAACTAATTTTCCTATTGATCCTTCGTCTCTTAATCCCCTATTATCCATAATTAATATGTATTAGTTTAGTTGGGATTGGGTGGCCAAAGTTATACAAAAAATTATTGCCACAGTTCCAACAGCACTTACAACTTTTTATGTCAAATAATTAAAAAATAGCAACACTGAATTGATTTTTTTTACCCAAAAATATAGTGTATAAAAGCAAATAAACAAAAAAAAAAAACTTATTAATTAAAAAAAATAAAAGAATAAGGTATATCTGTGTAGACAACTATAAATTAATAAAACAATACAGAACCTACCTCTATACAAAGAAACTCTGCTCACTAAAACCATTTTCAAAAATATGAAATTAGAATTACACTAAAACTTCGCACCACCTTCTTCTTAGAGAAGAATGAAAAAAATCACAACTTTGGAGTTATTTGGTATAGTCTGTTGTACCAAATGGAGTGTAATATCATATGAAACATATCATACTTTTGAGGCTTTGCATGCCATAGAAAATGAGGCTGCAACTTCTTCACCCTCATTTGCATCTCCCTATACCTTTTCTCTGGTATTGAAAGGAGGATTTTCTTCAGATTTGGAATGTCTTTCTCTGCTACGAAAACCGCAAAAGATTCCCAGTTAAGAACCTCGAACAGCGGAGGCACAAAGTTATCTGAAATGATCACAGGAACACATTCGTACAATATGGATTCGACGACTCGGGGGCTGTTGACTTCGTAACCTTTGGCACAGATGCAGTATTTGCTGTTCTTCATGTGCCACAGGTAGTTCTTGGAACCTTTGACCTTTGGCATAGGGCCAGAAATTTTCATGTCGGGGTCTTTCCGTTCCCAATATTCCAGGAGAGTTGACCGCAAGTAGCCGTGCATGCTTCCTGCAAAGAAGGCGAGGATCGGCCTCTTTGATGAAGGATTGCCACCAACATCTCTTAGTGGATTCCGGGCAACGCGGACAAATGTTTCGGGGAGGGATACATCCTTTCCAAAAACGAAACCTTCTTTGACATCAGAGTTGCACAAAGCTCTTATGCACTTCGCCATATATTTCCTGGTTTCTGCAGGCGCCTGAGGTCATCGCATATATACGTTAGCAAGTCGAATTAACAGTATTCTAATTCATGGTGATCGAGAGGCTCAAAACACACATTACAAAAAAATGCACAGCAGTCTTCTCTTGTCCTAGCACATGCAAAATCTAAAAACTGCAATATATGAAATGCAAATTTGTGTCTAGGAAAGGATATGAGCGTAAGTGACCAAAATGAAGAGGGGAAGTACCCAGTCGTGACACGCAACGAGAAAATGATCGGCTCCTCCAGTTCTGTTCCAGTGAGGATATTTTGCAGCAATGAAGTCCAAGTAGTTCTTGAGGTGTTGTATTAGGTTCTTATGGCTGTGCGAGTCACGCACATATAAGACCTCTTCCAATTGCCGAGAGCTGAACGGCAAGTAAAATAGATGAGCTTTTCTTGGGTTTTTTGTAACGAATTTTTTGTTTGATTCTAGTATCTTCATGAACCAACCCTCAGAAGCATAGATACTCTGGAGCGGACCCTGGTGAAATATTGGTCTCGCTCCTTCTCTATATATATACACTTTGAGAGTACTCTCCATTAGTTCATAGCTCCTGCAAAATAGGATGCTACATAAATAAACAACATCTAGCTATTTGCAAAATTGAGTCCATGCTGGAATTATAGGGAACCTTTTGAAACGAGAAATATTTTGAAACAGAGGAGCGTAAAGATTTGGGTCATTATCAATCACAGGTGCATTCTCTATCTGTAATTTTGCTTGCAGCAGTTCTTGATCAGCAGTTGAAGACCAACTTGGTACCTGTAAATAATTAAAGTGGTACACCAGAGAATTGTTTAAACCGATTTCGATTTTGAGAGAGACATGCCATTAAGACAGAAAATGTTTCAGCACTTACAAGTGGACTGTTCGACCGACTTTCAAACAACAAATTGTTCATATCAGCTATTGTATATACTCCTGAGAAAGGTACTTTTGGCACTTTCTTCTCCTTAGAGACTGACTTGTTTTTCGATGTACTGCTATCACTATTTGATTGCTTAGTTTTCTCACTCTTATCAGGTTTATCAGAAGGGTCGGGAGCATTTGGTCCAACAAACACATCGTGGCTTGATGTATTTGAAGCATTATTACTTGTATTCCCCACTATCAATAAAGATGAACTAATAGGTGGAACTGCAGGCGAGGCTGCATAATTATTGCCCCTTGATATATTCATAGCAATATTACTTGTATCCCTCACTATCCATGAAGATGAACTTGTTGGTGGAACTGCAGGAGAGGTTGCAAAGTGACCTGATTGATTATTATACCCTAATGTTGAAACATAGCTTTCTGTCCCATCTGTTCCCATTGAATCATTTCTTAAAGACTTGTCTTTCCCATTGAAGCTTTGATAATTTCCTTGCAAAACTCCATCTATAGATTCATCATCAACTGTAGCATCATCAACAGGCTCCATTAAATCTCCGGATGAGGAAGTATTATTACCATCATCATCTATGTCCAATTCTAACGACTCTTTCAGGGTATGATCTTGTTCTGGTATAAATTCATTCTCTCTTTGTTCTTCAAGTGGGGAATCAGCAACAATCTCAGTCTTCAATTTTGGTTCACCAACAGGGGATTGGGAGCTGCCTTCTTCGATAACCGAAACCTTACCAGCAGAAAGTAAAGAAGACAGAGAAAACCCATATGGAAGCTCAAAACATTGAAAAGCCAAAATCATAGCAAACATCAACCCCATCAGCCACAGCACTTTTTTTGTACCGATTCGTGATATCAAAAAGAGTTCTTGACCCATTTTGAAAAACCGTGTGATTGATCCTTTGAAGACTTCCAATGACCATAATCAAACCTTGCAGATATTTTCAAACCCCAGACCAGGATGGAAAACACACTGTCATGAATATTAAAAAGGAAAATTATAATATGATTCATTTCTCTGTTAATATACCAAGAATAAAGACAGCAACCACAAGCAATCATGGAAGAAAAAAAGAAAAAGAAAAAGAAAAACAAACAAAGCTAAAAAAATTGAAATTATAACACCATCATGCACTAAAAGTAAAAATACTGGCTGGCTCATTCAAGGTTTTCACATTGAATTCATTGCCATTAAAGTAAAACGGATCTACAAGATTTGTAAGATTTGTCTCACCAACATCAGAAGAATTTCTAACTTGAATGAAACCAACTAAAAGAAAAAGATTCCTCCGTTATTATGATGAAAGATGAAACACCTTGCTATAGATATCAAAAGGAAAAAGTATAACATGATTCATCCCTTTGCTAATATACCAAGAACAAAAACAGCAAGATATACATTAATGGGGGAATAAATCAAATAGATAAATAAATTTCGGAATTCTAATTCCATCATGCTATAAAAGCATCATTAATGTTTCAATTAAGCACAATAAGAGCTGATAATGGTAGAGTTACTAGATTTATAACATCCATTTTTCTAAATTGTAAGTTGAAAAAAATCATTCACGAAGCAATTCCATCAATATTTTAAAATGCTGTTGTGCTGCGTTTAATTTCTTCCATTTTTGAATTTGGGCAAAGCATGAAGTTAATGAAAATCAACTCATATGAAGGTAATCATCCATCTACAAGCAAGCAGAAACCCAAGATTTCAAATCTATAACAACAACAAAATCAAATTGAAAAAAAGAAAAAAAGAAAAGAATAGAATCAAGACAAATTGAACCGATGATCTGGTGCATGCAAGAAAGCAAAACGCAAACAAAAAACCCACGAGAGCCACATCCATTAACACAAAATACAGTAAAAAAAAATTATTAATCGAATTCCTAAAACCCAGAGACGATCTCAAATAACACATCAGAAAACACTTGATTCCTCTACAAACCAATCAAAATTTCCAAAGTAAATAAATTAAAAGAGAAAAGAAGATTCAAACCTTCCGAAAAAGAATTGAACTCACGAAATGGTTTTCGAGGGGTGGCTTGAAGAGTTGCGATTCAGAGTAGACTCCTAAATTTATTTTCTGGGATCGATTCACGTGGTTTCTCAGGATCGAAACAAATAACGAAAATGGATTCGATAACCGAGGAGCTACGTGGCTTCTACAGGACTGAGAAAATGGTTGGAGAATGTGAAGAAATTGAATGTGAAGTGTTGTTTTGCTACTTTGCTTGCTGCTTATGCTACTGATTTTGGTGCCTTTGTGTTTCGTGTTAAAAAATTAAATTTAATGGTTTTGGAAGAAAGAAGGCCGGAAAGGAGAGGGCGTGGATTAGATGTTGCCGGTGATGAGGGACCGCCGCCGCCACCGATTCGGTCAAAAGAAACGGCGGTATCGGTCGCCGTCACTTGGGCCTAAACCAACGGTTTCATTTGTCTCGCTTTCTTACAAGCTGCCGAGGAAATCGCTTTCTAAATCTTTGTTTACGTTTTTTATTTATTTCTTATTATTTTGTAAATTCTTCAGTACATTTGGTAATGTTTTTGGAAATAGCTTAAATCATACTTTTCTTCTTAGTAGAATTAAATTATAAATTTGGTCATTCTGATATGGGAGTTTTAATATTTGGCATCTTTTTTTTCTATCCTCCAATAATTTCTATAGGATTAATTTTGGAATTGGTATTTTCAAACTGTGGAGAATGGTCTATTAATTTTGTCATAATTATAATCAATTAATTAGATATATTTAGAATTAGTTTAAAATTTTATGTAAATTAATGCCCAATGGTCAATACTCTTCTCATTTACGGTATTTAATATGGATCTTTAATTTAAATCTTAGATTCTAATCAATTATTCTGACTACAATCCTAGGTCAACTTTTATGATTTAGAGTATTTATATTAGCCATTTATTATATTCAATTCCAATAAATATATATGTAAAAGTGAAATTCTAGGGGTGAGAGAGGGAGAGGGAGAGGGAGAGGAAAGGACTCTCTCCATGTTTGAGGACAAAGACTAAGGAGAAAAGGAATAAATTTATTTCCCTTTAATCCTTCTCTTTCTTTCTCTCAATTCTCCTCTTTCTTCCATAAATATCACATCAAACTTTTCTCCCTTTTCAAAATAAATATATTTTTCTTAATAAAATATAATTATCTTTTCATTTTTCTACAATAATTATGTATATATATATATATACACACTTATACCTATAATTATCAAATTTCTAACCAAATTCAACTCTATAATTTAATTAAATAAACATTTAAAAGTGTTTAATTCAAATTCTAACTGTTTGTTCAAATTCAACCCCGCTACAAATTCAAGTCAGGTGAACCGATTAATTAATTTTAATTTCACGAAACCACAAATATTCAATTTAATGATTGTCGGTCCGTTTGAACCGCATGATTCATTTTTTGTTTTAGTTTTTTTTTTTTTTTTGTATTATTTTGATGTACGATATAATTGACATTGTTGCTTAATTGCATTCCAATTTTTATAAAAAAATCATATTTCATTTTGTTTCAGTGCTTTTATGTTCATCCTCATTTGTTTATGATTGTTAACGTATTGGATTTAATGTAAAAAAAAGAGCATATTTTTTAATGTATTGAATTTACATATCAAATGAACTACAAATGAAAAAAATAATATAATTTCTTTGTGAATTGGATTTACGGTACAAATTTCAAAAACATATTTTACACAAAGCATAAAAAAATTAATACAATTTGTTTTGTGTATTGGATTTAATGTAAAAAAATAAGAAAAAAAACTACTAACGAAACAAAAATTTCACTTTTAAGAGTGTCTTAGATGTATGTTACAAGTAAAAAAAATATTTATACAAGATAACAAAAAACAAATAATATAAATTTTTGGTGTATTTGGATTACAGTTCAACTTAACTAAAAAAAATGAATTTGAATACAATTTTTTATTGTAAAGACTCTATAGTACGAACAACAAACAAAAATTTACACAAATACAAAAAATAGTAGCACATTTTTCGTTCACAAAAAAAACAAGAATTTCATCTCAATAAAAAAAAAAAAGATTTTTTATCATAATCATTCTTCCAAACCAATAATATAAATAATCCCCCTATTTATTCCTTTTCCAAACAAAGCTTATAAATAATCCTTTTCATAATCCTCATTTTCCTTTCCTTCCTCCAAACACCCCCTTATAGATAAAATAAAAAAAGAATCTTAAATGAATGGTAGAGAATTCAATATATTTAGTCATATTTTATAAATAATTTTAATTTTTTACTATATTTAAAAATATAAAAAAAAGTGTAGAAATTTTATCTAAAAACCCCTTACCAGCTTTTATATAACTTATAATTTTAAAAATACTAATTTCCATCTTCTAAAATTTATTTAACATAATTGTTTATTAAAAGAATTTTTTTATAACGATACAAGTTTATTCTTGTCTATTAATATTATCGATAGTATTAAAGTCTATTAGTATTCATGTATATTAATATTATCGATAGTATTAAAGTTTCATTAATAATAAATCTGAACTTTTTTCACTATTTTATAAATATTTTAGTTTATTTTAATTGATGATATGTACTCCATTATTCCATTTCTTTATGATTACATGAATAATTGGCCCAAAAGTAGGACATGAGCCCAATAAGGGTTTTAGAATTGAATGGGCTTTAGGCCCAACATTGGGCTCTAGTTGGTCATCCAAACTCATTGTTAAGTCTCGGTTCTTTTAGATTACTTGTAAAATTTCAAGTTCACACGACTCGCATCAAAAAAGGGTATGCCCATGAGAGGCTACAACCAAAGGTTGATGCATATCAAAATATTGACGCATCTCGTAAAACTAAAAACAAGTTTTTTAGTAGTTACTTTTACGTTAGTTTCTAAAATTGATTTGAATTTTGAAAACATTTGTGACAACAAAATCGATAAATCATTAATGAAAGCAATCTTCGCTCATTGTAAGAATTTTTATTTTTCCCAAAGCAAAAAATAGTGTTAACAAACTCTTAAAGATATTGTTGGTGCTCGTAGATGTTTTGTTGATGTTTCTATGTGCGAACAAAAAAAGTGGAGCTAAGTTCATAGAAGGAGCTTCGTAAGTTTCATTTTCAAAAATATAAATTAAAAACCAAATAGTTTAAAAATCTATTCAATCAAGAATGTAGTTGCACCATCCATTTGGTCATCTTAACAAAAACTCCTATTTGAGGATAAAAATTTGAATCTAAACCATAATTAAACTTTCATCACATCGTATATATACAATTCTTTTCAAATCCACAAAGTATAATATGATACTATTAGTGTACTATTTTAGGTTATTGTAACATATGTAATTAACTATCTTTCTCTTGTGAGTTAGAATAATGAGTTCACTAACTTCAAAATTGAAGATTTGATTTTGATCCATTCTTATGAATGCAGTACTAAAAAACGACTATTACATCACACAATTCAACTGTTTTCGGCATATACTTCCAACAAAAGTAGAAAATTTTGATATTTAAGGAAAGACATCGACAAAGCTATCCTTTGATAATAAGTGCATAATTTTGTCACCGTTGAAGGGTTTTCCAATGAAAATAATCTTAGTTGTATTTTTTTCTTTCTAAAACCTTGTCGTCGTAGAGGTTCAAATTCTTCATCCTATGTGTTGTTGATATAAGAACTAAAACTTACTTGTATTATGATTAATATCTTAAAAAATGTTAGAGACAACAAACGTTCATGTATACACTTTATTTCACCAAAAATGTCACATTATATGATTAAAAAGTCGACTTTGAATAGAGAGGCCAAAAGTTAAAGATTTGTTTGTCAAAAAATATTTCCAGAGAAGGAAACATAAGTGGATGAAGTTTTGAGGTTGCAGCATCTTCTTAGGGAGACAACATCATACCAAAAACCCTAAATTTCTTTAGAATTGTGATATATATATATATATATGTATTAATTTCTAAATGGTATAAAATGTTCTTTTAATTATTTGCAAATTGCAATATGTGAGAACACACCTCGCCTTTTGTTGGACAAAACATTATATATAGGGATGACCAAAGGGGAAGGATTTTTTAAATGTCTTAACAATGTTGGGAAATTGGGAGGCTTAGTGAGTCTAGCTAGAGTTTGTTCTCTCTTTTTCAAGAATATATATATATGTTTAGGTGTAACTCCATCTCATTGTTTAGCTATTTTTGGCATCAACTTGCAATAACGTCAACAAAAGAAAAAAAATTGTCGGTCTCCCGAAGTTATTGTTATTGTATATATATATATAATATGTTAGAGTGGTAGAAAGTATCATTGATTATTCTAAAAACTTCTCCAAGTGTGTTAATAAATAGTTTAAGAGTAAATATTAGACATCTAACAAAATTTCTAAAAGATTGAAAATAAGTATCTCAACAGAAATGTTCTAGAAACATCCTCACATTTCTTCAAAGAAATAATATTACATTCTTTTGGATTAAGGATAAAGTCTCGTAGAAATATCTAGGTCACTTTAGAGTTTTAAGAACAAAAACTACGTAAGGATTTTGATCAGATGTTGTGAGTCCCACAATGTTGAAAAAACTAAGGAGTCTCACGCTCTTTATAAGATAGATGAGCTACTACTTCTCTTATTGTCAATTGATTTCGAATTAAAATCCAAACAAAGAAAGGAATGAATGAAAGCAAAGTTGGAGATTTAGAAAAACTTAGAATGAAGGAACGTGTAAATAATGGATGAGTATGTGAGAAAAGAGAAAATAGAAAAGGTATAGAAGGAAGTCATGTTGTTTGGTATAATAAAATAGAAGAAATGAAAAGAGTAAACATATATAATACAAAACGTGGGGATGCCCTTTTTTGTTTGTGGAACCCATAACATGACACCTTCCAATGCTTCTTTTGACTTCAATATATATTTTAAACCAAATAATGAAATTTTCTTTTAATAATGCACTTAAGACCACTAATTCCTAAACAAGAAGTCAAATCCCCCATTCTTATTAAAAGGGGTTCCTAATTTATGTGAGAACTCTTTAACTTTCTTTTTATCAAACGTATGAAGTTAATTTGTAGCACATTGGTTTACCATATTAATTAATAACTCTATTTTATTCAAATAAAACTCATGCTTCAAGTAGAAAAAAGAGGTAGAAATTTGAAAGAAAAGAAAACCATATATATCACACCATTGAGTTATATACTTTGAGTAAGATTTGATCATCTACATAAATTTTTGTATATCACTCCTCTAATCACACACACACACATATATATATGTATATAATAGGATAATTAAATAGTGGAATGGAATAAATAAATAAGTAATAACTCTTTTTTAATTAAAAATTTATCACTTTATGATATGAGAAAAGTTGAATTCTAAATGCACCCACTTGCTTGTGTCCTAATTGCCACCATACAACAAGCAATGCTTGGCTATATTTTCTTCTTCAATACCTTTTTTTATTTTTTTCCATGTAGGAGAGAATAAACCTTTAATTGAACTATACAAAAATAGCTCTAAATTAATTGGATATTGGATATGTTTTTCAATCATTTCTCTGACTTTATAAAATTTATATCTTTTGAAATTGTTTTAAAAGTAAGATTTTAAAATTTTACCTTTAAAATGATGAATAAAAATTGAAACTCAAATATGACAAAATTTATAAACATTTTGATGTAAATTAACAAAGTTTGATGTGGTGTAAAATTTGTTGTAAGTGATGTTGTAAATGATGCCAACAACTTTAAAATGAAACGAAAGATAACAACGAATCAACAATTTTAATCTTTAATATCTACGTAGTTGACTGATATAATATTAGATTATACAAACATAGATACATCAATAAAGGTAGAGAATTTTTATGTAAGTGAGATTTATGTTTGGTCATCCCAAGCATCAAATAACAAATTCAAATCATTTCAACCAAAACTTACCATAAAGTTTTTGAGGTATATTTTGTATGATTTAAACCAAATTTTGATAATTTTTGTTTTTGAAATTAAAAAAGAAAAAATATTTCACAAACCCAACTTCACAATTTCACCTATAAATTCCTGCCCTCAGCCACTTCTTTCTTCATCTTTTAACTCTCTTCTCTGTCCTCCACAAGCCAAGTATCTTCAATTCCAACCAAAACCCATCTCATTTTTTTTGTGTTCTAATTTCATACAAACTTCAAGGTTTCAATCTTTTTGGCCATTTCTTCGTACCCCAAATCTCACTCTTTTCATCTACTCTGTTTTTTTCTTCTTTCTTTTTAGAATTTCGAATCTCCAATTTGTTTACACCCAAAATAATGTCGTCGAGTATCTATCAAGGGTTGCAATCATGTCTTGTGGAACCACGTGTTTTAAGGCTCAAATTGTCTCCCTCCAAATCCTATTCTTCCCCGTCGCCGGCTGAAGAACAAGATTCCGATCACTCTGTTACTCATTCTGACCCACAAATTCAAACCCATCTCAAAATGGAACAGAATCAACAGAATCACACTGCCCGCGGGAATGGTGTTGGTGGGTGGAGCTTTCTCCAAGCTCCGTCGGGTGTGGATGGCCACCCTCCCGAAAATCGATATGCTCCGACGATGGCCCTCAGTCCGAAGAGCCTCGAAATGTGTACTGAGAGTTTGGGCAGCGAGACCGGCAGCGATGGTGGCAGTGAAACCGGCAGCGACGAGAAAATGTCTCTGTTTTCGCCCGACGAAACGGAGACTTCTCCGTCGTTGGCCTCCGGCAGAAAGTCGGTTAGGCTTTCGAGGCTAGCAAAGAAACTCGCCAAACCCAGGTAAAATTATAAATGTACTTAATAGATTAAGATTTAGTCCTGCCACGCCACTAAATTAAATTAAGTGAAAGTAAGTCTAATATTAATAGAATAGAAAATGACATTAATTTTAAAAGTTTAATCATTCATTCATATTCTTAATCTCCAGCTATCCTCCACCGTTGACGACCATGAGCGGGTCAATGGGTGTGAAGGTGAAGCCTTATAGGGAAGGCGGACGGCTAGTGCTGAAAGCGGTGTCGATTCCATCGACAAAGGCATGTTTTGAGGTGGAGCGCGGCGGGGGAAGGCTGAGGCTGAGACTGTTGGAGCATTGTTTTTTGTTGAAGAGTTTACGAGAAGGAGAGGAAGAAGTAGAAGAGCGGGAGGAGGAGGAGGTGGAGAGCGGCGGGCGACTGCGGAAGGGGAGGAGGTGCAAAGAAGGTGGAGGAGGAAGAAAAGAGTTGGTGAGTTGGGAGCCATTTTTGGTGTCAACTTGAAGAACTTGAGGATCTATTATTTTTCATTTTAAAATCTTCTTATTTTCTGACTATGATGGCTAAATATCATTATATATTTTGTACGTTTGATTTCGCAATATATATATACATATATATATATATATGCTAATTGCTAATGGCAGTTATTATGGTTACTCTCTCTCTCCTCAAAATGTTGTATTCTCAATTTACTATTTCAACCATCTTTATCTCAAAATAGTAATGAAATTGTGACAATTAAATCTTCATTGCCTTCCAACTTGGTTGAGTACAAGCTTAACTTCCAACATGTTCGGCAAGTTTAAATGTTTAATTAACTCCAACAATTCACGAACAATAACTAAGAAATGAAAAGATAACATTTGAATACTATGTATACGTTTGAGTTCAAATTAACATTTTGTTATTAATCTTTTTAGTACGTACGTTAATTGAGTTGGGTGAGTTTTGAAAACTATTTGCTTACACTTTAATTCATAATAAATATATAATTAAACTAAATTAAAAAAATAGCAAACATTGTGACAGTTGAATTGGAATGAAACAATTAATTAATGTCTTTCTCCTTCCATTTATTTGCATTGATATGTATATATACACATAGACAAAAAGAAAAATCCAATATAGTCATGAAAGAATAAAGCATAGACAGAAAATACTATGTTATATGTAATTGAATAACCTAACAAAACAAACACAAATACGACGTCTTTGAAAGAAGTAATTTTAACTCAATTTATGTGTTAGTTGTTAGAGATACAAAAATGTATAATACTATATATGTATATAGTCTCAACAAAGTAGAAACTGCTGAACGTGATGAACAAAGAATCGTGTTGAAGAAGTGTGGCATGTGGGTATGTCTTGAACTTTCCTAAACTAAATTTTTACAAAAAGACCCATAATGTTGGATCCCTTGATTGGAATGTTGAAAGGAAAAAAGGGGTTAGTGGTCCAATTGGGAAGGTATATTGAGTTGGGGAAAAGCAGATAAAGGAGTGTGCAAGTGCCAAGTTGTGAGGAAGAAGGACATTATAAGAGAGGACAGAGAGTGAGTACAAGGCCTCTGTTAAGTTTCATATGGGTGTAGGACCATTATATTATATATTAGAAGAGAGACCAAAATAAGGAGTGAGTGATATCTCTGATCTCCCTCATCATCAACCATGTGCCTTCCCTCTTCTCTTTCTCATCTCTAACTAGGGTTTCTAACAACACATGATATCACAGATACACCTAGGGCCCCCAATTCTCTATATGCAATCAAAATCAATTTGAACCTATTTTTGCATCGAGAATGGATCATTTTGTTTGATAATCAAGTTGAAAAGACTTATTCCAGGAGTAGTGTGAGAAATAACCGTTAAAAGAACTTGAAATTGAAAAGAGAGTTTGTTATTTATCATTCGGGAGGTTCATATATAAAAAAATATATACTACTATTCTAAACCGTAAACTCTCACTCTTGCTCTTTTAAGCAATGACAATGAAAAAAAGAAGTTGACGAGTCTCTCTTGACACACATGATCAATTTGCAAGGAAAGACATAGAGATCATACATCCAAATACATATTTTGATATGAAGATTGTAATGACGGAAAAAGATATGGAAGAGTTGAGTGAAATGGAGAAAATATAGTAAGATTGCATGTCAATGTAGCTATATCCATACTAAAATGGATCATATTTAATTAAACCCTCAATTCAAAAGTAATATTCTTACTAGATCAATTTGATCACATCTCAAATAACTAAATAAGTTTAGTTTTTTTTATTCATTAAATAAAATAACTTTAAACCCTAAATTTGATTTTTAAACTTAAATAAACCTCCGTAGAGAATGACTAATCATTCCAACTCAAAGTAGAGAGAGGTTTTGCTCATCATATTCAAAATAGGAGACACACAGAAAGGATTAGGGTTTAAGTTTTGTTAATTTTGACACCTTGGGAAACAAATAAATGTGGTTGGTAAATAATTAGGGTTTAGGGTTTAGGATTATTGTCCAATCATGGAGTTATATTAGGGCAACCCATAGAATGAAGAGTACAACTTTTTTGGGGAGTGGTTGCTTGGATAGGGAAAGAAGTCGTCAACTAAAGCATAAATTGCATCATTGTGTCCCTAAAATCATGTGCTTCAACAATTACTTCTTCCTCTTCCATATTTTCATGTCTCTATATTATATATATTGTTATATAGAGAGAGAGAGAGAAAGAAGAGGACTACCCTTTTTCTCTCACAAAATCATGTCCCCATTAAACAAAAAGATCTTGAAATGTCATTTTCAGGTTTGTATGTATAAATTACTTACACAAAGTTGTTGTTTGGAAAAGCACTATTGAGAGAATTAGGCGAAATTATGTGTGTATTTGAAAGTTTGAATAATGAGAAAAAAATATCTATAGGACTAGAGTGATTGTGTCCATTGCTACAAATTCGTTTTATAAGTTTTTGGTTTTTAAAAATTTAAATTATAAAAAGAAAAAAGAAAAAACTTTTGGCTTTGATTGACAATTTTGACTAATGTTTCAAAAAGATTGAGAGATTCAAATTTGAAAAGAGAATAAAAAGTACTTCTCAAAAAACTTTTTTCTTGAAAAAAAACTGTGTAGGAAAAATGAACCATAATAAAAAAAAAATTGGAAAAAACATATAAAAGTTTTAAAAACAGAAAATTAAAGATGAATTTAATGTTTATCAAACAATACCTTTACTTTTTAAAATTAAACTTATAACTATGATATAGTTTTTCATTTTTCTTTCATTTTAGAAACATATGTTATATTTTCAAAAACCATTATAAAATTTGAAAACTAATAAAATAGTAACTCTAAAATTTTGATTAAAAATTTAAATTTAGATTGATAAATAAAATATTGTATTTTGAAAGAAGAAGAAAAGCCTAAAAGTTTGTAAGAAAATAAAGGAATATTTTTAAAATAGCAAAATGAATTTACTTATTGACAAATATAATAATACTTTTCTTTTCTAAACTATGCTACTAATTTGTTTTATAAGTTTAGGGAGTAGAATTTTGTATATTTATGATAAATCGTGTTTGAGTCAAATAGACACTGATAAAATGTCTATTTAGATCTATCACAGTTTATCACTGATAAAAGGTAAAATTTTGTTATATTTGTAAATATTTAAACAGTTTTGAATCAAACGCAACCCAAGGCACGATAACAATGTAAGAATGTAAGAGTGAAGTTTTCTCTCTTTTGTGGATGAGAAAATGAAGCGACAAATTAATTTAGAAGCAGATTAATTGTGTGGTTCAAATAGTAAAGAAGAGGTAATGCCAATTTTTACCCTTTTCAATTTGGAATGTTTTATATTCTCTTTACTGCACCTTAAGCTAAGCTTACATTCAACTAATTGTTACAAACCAATTTCAACAAATTTGATCTTTGATGTCATTTGAAAACTGATATCACAATGATACAATGTTGGATGTTTGACCAACATGAAAAACGAGGTTATTAAAGATATTCAACGTCGATTACCTTTTATAAATATATATTGGTTTTTGTTCGACATTATAATTGAATTTATTGTCGATTTTTGTTTGACATTAAACACTTTTAGCAACACATTCTTCAATGTTGGTTACTAGACTAACACTAAATGAGTTGGTTTGATATTAATGTATCAATAGGAAGAAGTTCATTAATTTCACTATCTTTCCTTTCAATATTCTTTTTACCATAACTTTAATTCTCTTTTTGACATTCATTTTGAAAAATTCAAAATTTCTTAGAATCATTAACAATCTCAACACTATAGATGGTTCAAAAGAATTTAAAATCAATAAACATGTTTACATATCAACTTAATTATAGTTATATAGTACTTAATTAGTGTTGGGTTACCACTTTCTCTTTACTAATCTTGACATATTTGGACTCTATCAAACTTCTCACAAACATTATTATTTAACATATTGAATATATGAAGAATGAAAGTGGAGAAAAACAAAATGATAAATTTACACTTTAATTAAAAGAAGTATATAATTTAATCATTTTTTAAAATCATGATCTACCATATATATCATTATTTGTGGATCAATTTTGGTTAAAGACAAAAGCAACTAATATTCAAACCACTCTTTATGGAAAGTTTAGATTCTTAGTACAAAATAATATATTCCCCATGGACTTGGCTCATAAGTTTTTTAGCTTTTGAAGATGAGCCTTTAAGTTTATGTGGCAATAATTTGAGACACCTCTTAATAGTTTTTGACCATTGGCATTGGCAACACTTGGACAAATGTTTCCAATTGGTAGTATGAGTATCATTTTCATATATTCTTTGGGATTGTAGTCCATCAATGCCTTATTCATCTCATTATTGGTTTATGATTCTATATATAGAGATGTCTTTTTTGTTTATTATCCATTTTTTTTCTCTTATACATATATATAGTTTAAAAAATAATTATTTTGATTCCTATACTTAATTTAATTTTGGTTGCTACACTTTAAGTTTAATCCCATCTAAAAAAAATAGGGTTTAATTTGATTAACAACTATATATATATATAACACATGCTCGATTTCCATTTTCTTTTAATTTGGTTTAAAGTGAGTTAGAAGTATTTTTAAAATGTAATAATAAAAAAAAAAGGTTATGAGTTCTTTAATTAATTATTTTTCTTTAGAAAAATTACCCAAAAGTTAACTTCAATTATGGCTTAAAATTACCCAAAATACTACACAAGTCTTCACTAGGTTGAAATCTAGGCGAAAGTAAATTTAATGGCATATCAAGTATGAATAAAACATTGTAGATGGTTAACACAAGATTTTCTAGACCACATGTTCAAATATATCATCTTCAAAAGCACTACTGATCCATAAAACTTAAGCTGATTTGTGAAGGTTAAATTTTATGTTATATCATTTAACATATTTGAATGATAACATTAGACACAAATGTCTATTAGACAAACATCATCATTACGTGAAACCCAAAAGAATCAAATAGTTCAAAAACTAAGACACCAAAAAACGAGTTTAAACAAACCTAAACAATAATTTACTTGCATTCCTTAATTTTAAGCTGAAAGTTCGATCTCCCATCTTTATAATCGTTATATAAAAAAAATATGAAAAAAGCAAAATTTTGTTGGGTTGTACATATACATTATTTCCACGTTAAACTAAAAAGAATATATAGAGAGAGAGATACGTAGACATATAGATAGGGAGAGTGAGTAAAGTTTTAAATTTTATTGTTAAGTTTATGTGATTTTGAATGCTCAAGTTGTCCTTGTCCTCTTCTTCCTTGGATATGCCAATATTTACAAAAACGAGATTATATATATATATATAGTTGTTGAAAAGGGCACCACAAATATAAAGCCAATTTGTGTTATAGGATTAGGAAGCCATCTCTATTCACAAACACGCAAGAGAGAGATAGAGTTCATATAATGTTTGAAGTTTTTATGTGGTGTCTTTTGTGTTACAAATTTTGTCCTACATGCTCAACCCTAATGTTCTCCACATCTTATGTGTATAGTACGTAACGATCCATGTCATCGACCTAATCTTCCACTCTTTCATTCTCCTTCTTGATTCCTTTTGTTTTTCATCTGTTTTATTTCATTACGTAAGTGAAAACCAAACGAATTCGTTGTTTATTCATTAACAATTCCAAAAACCTATTTTTAAAAACTCAATAACTAAAAATGTACATTTTAAAAACTCGGACTAAAAAGGTACATTTTTAAAATTTTAAAACTCATAAACCAAATGCAAACCTATTCTTATTCTATATTATAGTTAGAAAGAGTGGATGACGACGACAACGACAATATTGATATAGTAAAATTGTTGTTGTCGTTAATGATAATAATATTGTTAAATAGTCTCAAGAGATTAAAAACACAATCCATTAATAGAACATCAATCTTAAACTAAAATTTTATAACTTTTTCTTTCTGTGAGAACTAACGTTGAATTATGTTTTGTAAAATGAAAATTATTTTAAATAAAGAAATTGCAAAAGAAATATTTACAAAACATAACACAATCTCATCTCAAAAATTGTATTAAATAACAAAATTATTTTGAAAATAACAGCTTATGACATCATTTTCTTTTACAAATTACAAAGTTGACAAAATTAATGATATCAAACGACTATTAGACGATAATCATATAACTATTAGATGGCCATCACATTTAGATTTACTATTTTTATAAATTTAGAAAATTTTATGGAATAGACTGTATTATCCTAATTGTTTTGATGTAAAAATGTATTCAAATTGGATTATGTTGAATTTTATAAAATTTTATTAGAAAAAATGGTACCCATTAGACATTTCATTTTTCAAAAAGAATATATTGCCTTTTTTTTAGAGTATAAATAATACTTATGATGATGAAAGATTTAGAGAATCCAAGAAAAGGGCCCCATTCAATTATTTAATATTAAAATTTATTCCTTTTTATCTTTTTTTAAATGTTTATTATTTTCCTTTGTTTCTTTTTCAGAATCTAATTTCTTGTCTTCTTCCAATTTGCAATATCATTGCTATGTTTTCTTTCTAAAACAAAAGAACAAAGCATATCTTCATGTAAGGATGCACTACAAAGGGCATTGTTATGTAATGAAGGTCCAAAATTTAGTAATGCTTAACTTAACAGTTTTGCTTATTTTTAAGATGATAATAGTCTGTATCTTTATCCATCGAGTTATATTTCGATTGACTCAATGGATAAGAACACATATGGTAACTTTGATGCAATTAGAATCTTTTATTCTCAATCATCTCATCTTTATAAGATTCTTATCAATAATTTGTTACAAATCAAAATATGAATCTAACATATGCTTTGCTAAAAAAAGTGCACTCTATTATCCATATAGAATCAATATACTTTCACAGGTGGGAAAATGTGTCTATAGGGCTCTATTAATTTAAGATGGGTTGCAAAATAACATGAACCCGACAATAATATACCCAAGTTATTTGAATGGGCTTAGAATTTACAAGTCTCACCATAGTATTAGAACATAATACTGATTTTTTGTAATGGAAATCATTGCTAAAGAGTGATTAGAAATTATAGATGAAGTTAACACCATTGGAGAGTGAGGTGAGGCCTTATATATGTAGTTCTAAAGACTGAAAATACCCCTCATTAGATTGTCATTTATTAATTACTTTTAGATAAGGAAAACAGTGAACTTTCTTGTTATAAATTTGGGTTATTAGGCTTTTGGTGAATCAGAAATTTTTTTATGGCCTCAAATACTTTACATTCTTACCTTCTTACCTTCTTACCTTCTTCATCAACAAATTCTTGCTCTATGTATAAATATATTATTTGTTTGTTTTGCATGTTCACTCTTCTTAAAATTATAATTTTACCGTTGATGTGACGTGAGAGAGTAAAATACAATTTACCTTTGATCAAATTTTATGTTCAAACAACTATGGTTACCATGTATGTAGTGGATCTCATCATATATTGTTGTATTTAGATAAAGGTATCTCACTAGTAAAAAGTGCTAATATTTTGAATGGGTAATAGACTTGACAGTATAGATTGGTTGAAAAGAAATTGTCACCAAATAAGATATAAATCATAGCCGTCCAAGTTCCCTATCTGTCAGACAAAATTACCAACAATTGGGATATGCTCATCTGACGGCTCACATTTGGACAACAATGAGTTGTCTGACATGGATACTCATCTTATTTATATATATCTATATATATATGAGAAGAGGACGTTTAGAGCAATAACTTTATAAAGACAACAATAATCACGTAAATATTATTTCAAAACCTCTTGTTATTACTTTTCACTAAAGTAAATATTATTGCAAAACCTATTGTTAATTACTTTTTATTCAATTATAGTAACTTGGTTTTTATTCAAACACTTAGATCTAGTAATTTTAAAAAGCATGTTGACCAGATGTATAATACATGGAGATTCTTCTAGTACTAGAAAATTTTCAAAACAAGTGTTGCTCTTCTTTAAAATATAATAAAAAAAACAAGTATTAGTCTTATATAATGAAAATAGTTCAATTCGAATAAAGTATAAAATACTATACGAAGAAGTCAAAGATTTTAATCATTCACCTTACATATTGTTGAACTAGAAAAAAAAAATGTATATAGTCACATCAAGTTCGCGCACTAAAAATTCATGTCTTACACTAAGGATCATTTTCGGTGTTATAAAGTTTGAGATTTAATTAACATGGGGAGTACAATAATTAGGATTTTAGAGTGAGTATTGTTCAAGCAAAAGTTAAATTTAGACTTTATTTTTTCTCTTTTTATGCATAATATACTATTGGTTAAAGTTTTCAAAAAAAATTCTACATTATTTGTGGCTTTTTTTTCATTTTTCAATTTCACTTAAATTTGAATTTGGTAGAAGATTGAATATGGATGTAACAAATTACAACTCTTGATCAATTTAAAATTTACATTTTTCTAAAAATATTTTATTCTATCTACCTAAATTTTAGCTTAGGTTTGGAATTGAATGATAAAGTAGTGTAGCGGAAATTAGATTAAGAAATTTGATTACGCACATTTTTTTTAACACAATTCGTGTGGAAGAAGAATTGAACTTCTAACTCGAGGTTGGTAATATAGTTTTCAAAGTATTAGATATATAGAAGAATACACACACAAAAAAAAAGGAATGAAATTATTCAAAAAAATGAAGACTTCAACAAATATAATGTTGATATTAGTGTAGTAGAACTATCGTTAAATATTGGATTGTGAAGTATGTGAACCGAACATTTAGTGAATCAAACGATCATCATTGTCTAAATTTTTTTTTTTTTCAAATACTCAAATTAAAGCATACCGATTTATACTTTTGTATTACAAGATAGACGATAGGTTGGGAACTAAGTATATGTAGCTATAGATTCTAATTGATTCTTGTTAGTTGTGATGTAAATTTCTTCCAATAGCAAATTAAAATGTTGGAGGAATTAGGGGTGGTTTGACAAATATTAATTGACAAAACCCTAAGTAGGCACTTGCATTATTTATTTGTATGTTATTTAAAAGCCTTGTCGATGTCAAATATGTTGGCTATGCCATCTAAACCCTTAGGAAAAGAATTTAGATGAGAATCCATCTAAAAAGCATCACAAAAATGGCTTTTATATTTACTCATATATATATATATATACACACATATACATATATTACCATATCTTCTTGAAAGCTACGCTACAAACAAAGAAAAATTATAAAAGAAATCTCTCCATGCGGAGAGAGGATGGTGTCCATGGTGATGGTGAAATTTGATTGAAAAGTAAGGTTTAAAATTTCGATGTTGATACAAATATTGATAATAAGACAATGTCAGGATTATAAAAATGTAATAAGTTGTCAATGTCACTCGATATTTTTTAAAGATTATTTAAATTAGTAAACGAATGTTTTAATTACCTTTCTTTTACTTGTTATACTTGATCTTTTACCAAATGGTCGTAAAAAATATTAGATTTTATATATATTGTTTAATTAAGTTAAGATGGTCATATGGGTCAAGTGATAATTGACATATTTTATCTATTTTTCATAGATGTTTCTCCTACCTCTATATATTGTATTGAGAAAACTAAGTCCAAGAAATACTTATAATTGATATTGTATTCACATTTTGTACGACTCATTTATTTTTTTAACGATACAATGAAAATGTTTTATGATGAACGTGTGAAAATGTGGTTGAACATGTTAATATATGGATAGAAATGGTAAGTTGAAAGTAAGGTGAGTGGCTAATTTGAATATTTATTATAAAGAGTAAATTTAAACTTTGTAAAAAAGAAAAAGGAAAAGAAATTAAAACTATATATGGATTAAAAAGAGATGATTTGAGAAAGATATATATAGATAGAGAGAGAGAGAGAGAGAGAGAGGAGGAAAGTGTTAGGGTACAATACAATGTTTGTTGAGTGTGGAGGCCAAAATGGATTCCCACAATCCAACAAAATATTTGAAATTCCTTCTTTTTCTTGGCATTGGTAATACGCAAGTGGGATTTAATTGCACACAACAATCCAAAACCATCAATCATTGTGCCATTTTCTTCTCTTCTCCATTTCGGCTTTAATATGGTGTCTATACATTTCATGCATTCTACATATGTGTGAAATTCCTCTTTTGGTTTTCTCTTCCTCTTATCTTATTCTAACCTCTTGATTTTGTTTTTGTTTTCCAACTTGTACAAAGAGCCTCGGTTCTTACTTCTTATCATTACGACTTTCTATGTAGCTCGATAAGAATCTACATTTATCGTGTTACTTTAAAATCGATTAATAACAAATTTTTCTTCTTAATTTATGCCAACTTACCAATATAATCGATACATTTATCAAATAAATCTAAATGTAATTTTGTTTCAAAGACTCTTACATCTTCTTCTTGAGTTTTTTACTCTTTACTAATTTTTTTTTTCAAATTGACATCTTTAAGAGAATAAGCAAAACTTTAAGTAAAATGTCAATGCTTCAAGAATGGTGATAGTCAAAATCTTGAAGGTAAAGTGACATTTTAAATTCTCTAATAAAAATTCAATTTACTATCTCGTCTCTAATTAAAAATTAGAAAACTTTAGATTTAAAAGTGGTAAATTTTATTTAGCGGCTTAGTTATCCACATATAGAAATGGTATTATCATTTCGTTAGAGAGTAAACAAAATTTTAATGAGAATACCAAAATATGCTTTTTTTAGAAATTCAAATATTAGAACATACGTTTCAAAAACGTTGGACTAAAATCAAACAAATTTTAATTTTGAGACCAAAATAAGATTTATAAGTTTGTTTAAAATGGTAACTTAAATGGCAAAATTTTGATTAAAAATAATTATTTTCCATGATTTATTCAAAATTTTGTAAATAGTTGTTATAGTGGACACTAATTTAGGTTGATTTTGTCTTATCAAATAATGGGGAACTAAATTTATATGTTGTTTTATATATATTTAATTAGTATGTTTTTAGAACTTCTTTTGGTCTTTGTATTGCTTTTAGGAGGTGGATGTGGATGAAAATATTGAAATCTCAATTTTATAAAAATGTTTATTAGACTATCGATAAAATGAATGTTGATTGACATGGTTGAAAAATTATATAAATAAAAAATAAGTTTTTCAATAATTTAAATAGATTAAATTTTTTTAATTATATCTCCCTTAGCTGATGATATTTGTACACATATGTTCATGGACACGTGAAAATGTTGATACATAGGCAGAAAATTAATACCTACTTCATATCAACTGTCAAACATAAGCATTACCTTTAATAGCCATATCATTTGTTAGAATTTTGTGGTTGCATTTTAAAAGTAGCAGCAAAAAAACTTGAAAAATTACAATTTGAAATAAACGTTTTCTGCTTTTCATAATTTGCTTTAATTTTAGAAAACACTCCTAGAATGTAGACAACAAAACCTAGAAAACAATAAATAGAATGAGTTTGTACAGGCTTAATTTTCAAAAACCAAAAACAAAAAATAAAATTAGTTACCAAATGATGCATGGATTGTCTTCAAAATCTAGTAGTATAAGGTGAGTGTTACAAGTTTGATATAAGAAAACTCCTAACATACTTAAAATTCAATACAAGAAAACGATAAAATTCTAAGAGAAAGAAAGTGGGAATCCTTACTGGGGAGAAGTCTAGTAGTTGATAATTGATTATTGTCCTGTTCTTCATTTTCTTATGAGAAAAATTAAGTGAAGATCGAAAAATTAAGTGAAGATCGAAAAATTCAGTGATGAAGAAAAGAAGAAAAAGGACAAACTACTGATGGCAGCAAGCAACGGAGATACTCAACATGAAAGAACATGTAGATCCACACATATTAGAGAAGAGGTAAGTACTTGATAAAACATCACAATTGAACACTATAGAACCTTTTTTCCTGAATGGTAAACTTTAAATTCATGAAAACGAAGGAAATAATTAAAGACATAAGAGGCAAATACATATTATATATATCGGGGTACAACAATCAAAATCAAGACTAGTTTTTAGTAACTAACAAGATATGGTTTCCAAGAAAGGAATAGACATCCCCACTCATATTAGTAATTACTTAAACAAGATACCATCATTAAGCCAACAGATGGAACCTAAACGTGCAGTAAAAGGATTGTTAGGAATGACTGCCTAGGAGTTTGAAAAGTGTTTCTAAACATTTGAGTCATTCAAAACCGACTCTCTCCACTCTAAAGTATGATAATAAAACAAAATAAATCATAATAGAGGAATACAAAGCCAAACAAATGAGAGAGCAGTATCTATCTTTGCATTATTGTAATTGCTTTAAATAGCATCAGTTACATGGAGAACTGGTAGCCCCAACAAGCTCGTTCCGGAGTCCTCTTTGAATTCCTTCGGGTTCATAAATACAAGTTAGATAAATAATTTTAAACAAAGAACAAAAGTAGGATGAATGGTTTGGGGTTACGAAAATTTAGAACCCAGCTTGATAGAAATACCAAAACATTCTTTCTATAAATAACCAAATATACTTCTAGATTACACAAGAGGATCGATTAGCAAAGACAGAAATGTATAACTTAACAAAGAAATTAAGGCAGTGTTATCGCGGTACTTAACGGCGACCACATAAGTTGATTTCTTTCAGTTAATTTGAGGTATTTTTCCTGGCAGCGTATGCGCGGCACGCAGCTAATCCAATAACACCCACAGCAGCTCCAACTGTGATTTGCAAACAGAAGAGATTGAGCATAATGGAATATGTTTCTATTCTTCTCTACTGTAAGGAGTTGGAAAAAGAAATGGATGAACCACAAACATACCTGAGACGAATATGAGAGAGCGGTTAAAGAGTTTGTAATACCGCTTACGGTTCCTCCCTCTCTCTGTTTCTGGAATGTTTGCATGAGGATGTTCTGCAGCGGTCAAAATTTTATTGAATATATTGCTTAAGTCACCTGATTTTGAGCTCACAGGTATAGGTGCTTCTATTCCCAATCCCTGACAAACCTAAAATAGTTGACTGAAGTTAAACAAATATTCTAGTGAATCATGTACAAAATAACGTTTGTAACCGTCAATAATGTAAGACCTATCATGAAAGTTTGAACTACGTGTATAGAGGCAAGAATGGTAAGCATACCCTCACTGAGTCTTGTACTGCAAGTGGAGATGGGTCAAGATCATCCTTGGCAGCAGTAACAATGCAAGGAACTCCAAAGCCACTAACTTCTCCCTTTCTCGCAACCTCAACAAGTAGTTCTCTTGATCTATTCCATGAATCTTCATCTGAACTGTGGAGAGTGAATCAACATCGACATGAAGCTTTATATTAGAGGAGGAAACATAATTGACAGTTCACACACAACGATCCACATTGATAGTGAATAATATATCCTCAACCAATTACATTTTAGCATTTAATGATTCAGATTAATGTTTCTCATTTTAACTTTTTTTTTTAATTAATGTTTCTCATTATTAAGATGACTACAGAAATGAGACATTCGATACTCTCCATCAACAAAGAAGTTATCTGAACATCCTTAAATAACATACTTCTTTTTTTTTTTAGAAAACCTTAAATAACATACATTTATGCCGAATACTAGCAAACAGAAATTCTTATTGAATATCAAGTATAACATTTAAGCAACAATAATATAAAGTTCACTTCTTGTTCAAATACAAGTGGCATATTTAAGCAACACAAACGGCCAATTTTCAACTCTTAAAGTTGCAGTTACCCCAAAGGAAATAATAGGGAACTTCATATTGGTCTGTCATGTTACCAAAAAAATCTAGTAAAAACTGTTATGTCACCTGTCATAGACAAAGACAGCAACATCACATCCTGCCAAACACTCTTCGTTTGAAAGAAATTTATGGACGCCATCTTCAGGAATCTCTCTCAATATAAGTGTCTTCTGACCTCCCTAATGATGCAAACAGTGCAATAAACATGATCAAAAGGTCAAATAAGAATCAGATTTTCAAACTTAGAAATCTTTACGGTGAAAGATTAATGTTAAATATGTAAATTTCAATATTATGACTGCACTGAACTCGATGTTTCAGTGTGTATGGGACTTAAAATATATGTAGATTTGAACTTCGTTTTCCTTTTGAGGGAGGATGAGAATAAGAGGACACAATCATACGAAAACACATTGTAGTCACCTGAACTCTTTCAAGCATATTCATGACGTAACCATCTTCAGTTGTTGAGCTATAGTTTTTAGAATAAGGCCTGAAATGAGAGTAAGAAAAAAAAAAGTAAAAAAAAAAAAATAAAAAGCAATTTGAAGATGGTGATAATGAAGATATTATAAAAGGTTTTGCAATAGAGCTGGTAAGGCGAAGGTACTAGCAAAATGAAAAATCATCAATAAGAAGTGATCGGAAAAGGCATGAGACCTTCGGATTAAGGTATTCAAAATAGCCGACTTTCCAGCCTTTTTAGGACCAAAGACAAAGCATTGAAACACGTTTCTTTCTGTTTTTTGCTTTTTGCGATCTACCAATCTTCTCCTAGTAACACGGAGTGCTTTAGCTGGATCGCCACCATATCCAATGTATATTAAATTAGCCAAACTCCGTGGAGGATCCAATATCGTCATCAGTGCCCACTGCAATCATTTAATAGAGTTCTGTTGTCAAGATAGATCAATATTTTTTATGAAAGACAAAATATCATTTCACTGAACAAATGAAGTTATAAGGGAGACATAACTTCATGAAATTATCAATAGTTTACTTATTAATGAGAAACAGTAATTTATTGGTGGAGTGAGATTACAAGAGACCAGGAAAGAAATCCAAAAATCTCCAACCTAAAGAAGTAACAACAAAGGTTGTGCATACAAAATTGTCAAGTCATTTTTAATTTATCTTTTGGAGAAAAAACAGTCAATTGGCAAAAATAGAAATATTACACGATAGTTACAAAGGAATTGGATAGAGAACTCTAAAAAGAGGCCACAAAAGAACAGTATCCTTCAAACTTTTGAAATGGACTTTCCATTTAACTTTTTTTTATGAGAAAAAATTAAAGAACACCAGGGCATACAAAAAAACCAGCCCACAAAAACGCTCCAACCAAAAGAAGGGGGATCAACTAAGAAGAATGTCACGAATGAAATAATTACAAAAGGACTTCGATTTCGAAGTCCATAGGGACAAATAAAATCTAATCAAAGACCACTGTGATCCCTTTTCCTACCACGAAACACCCATTCATTCCTCTCCTATGTCCCACAAAATAGCACTCCCCCGATGATCCATAAAAAGCCTCCCCCCCAAGGGCGGATGGAGGAGAAATCCCTCACTCGTCACACAAACACCCCATGACCAGCATGGCTAACACCAAACTCCACAAAGACGAGTACACTAGCAATCCCAGAAAAGTTGATCAAGGTCTTCCTCCGCCCTCCAACAAAGCAAGCAACAAAAAGGCCCAACAAGAGTAAACCTCCTCCTCACAAGCTTATCCACATTGTTAACCCGACCCAATAGAATTTACCAAATGAATAATCTAACTTTCTTAGGAACCTTGGTCCTCCAAACCACTTAAAAACAGACTCCCTAGAGGAGGAGAGATCCAACAACAAAATGGCCCAAGAGGCATTGGCTGTAGAGTCGGCAGCTTACAAAGCTTTGACCAAGAAGGAGAAATAGTTCGGCTTCGGTACTTCTCAAAGCAAAGGGGATCTAAACACCAAAAAGTTTAAGCAGCTTCCACCAAAGCTTTGGCACGGAAGGTCAAATGAGTACAAGCTGATCAGCAATTGATTGTGTTATTTTGTTATTTCATAGGTACAGAAGAATCCAAGTAAAATTTAATAGAAAATGCTAATGATATATGAAAGGAAAATTACAATATGCCAAAACTTTTGTAGGCTTAAATTCCCCAAAAACCATTCATTAAAATTGGCATGCTTTTTAAACCCCCCAAACCTATTGTATTTATAATCACGGTTCTAACAATTTATTTAGCCACCGAGTAAAGAGTAATATGCCCTGATACCTGGTATTCAAACAATACTTGTAACATAGAATTTTCTTCATTTAAGAATGGAAAACCAGGGCTAAGACAAGTGAAGAAAACGAAAGTGGGACTCTTGGAACATTAGTTAAAATCATATGGTGGCCGCCAACCTAGAATATTAAAATCCAACAAATTTTTTTCTGAACCAAATGTCATGTTGTCAAGTAATTGCCTCATAAGATTACTTGAGGTAGTCATATGCTAACACAATGCTCGTGGACATATATTCATATATATAACAAAGAGAAAACCAAGTTAGACGTACAAGAGTATTTCCAACTGAACTATCCAATTAGTCTAGTTGCCATAAATGCAAACAATAATTCTATACCATCAAGTCTCAACTCTCAATGGAATCTTCATAATCACTTGCCATATCCCAAAGGAAGAGAAACTGTACACTAGTTTACGACAAGTGGCTGGTCATCTATTTCATTTCCAAGAACTTTCTCGGAATACTACTAGTCTTCTTGACGACTGAACGAGTAAAAATAAAGACTTCAAAGGAATAGAGTGGGAAAATTGCTTTAGCATGAGTGAGGCTCTCAATTTCTTTACTAAGCCTGCCGGAAACCTTTACCAACATAGGCCAATAGAACTCCTGGCTTTCAAGGCTACCTAAAAAGAAGACAAACATTCAAGAGACGACTCCCCAAACTCTACTCCCAGACTATATCTTCAAGAAAAACAAATCACTATCATGGTGAACAACGCCAACAACCAAGGTCAAAGTTTCTAAACTACTTGTGAAGAAGTTAACCACTCAGTTTTATCCCCCTTTAGTTGCCCACTCTTTTGTTGTTTTGGGAAGTTCACACTTCCAAGAATGTCCACTTTTTTGTGTTAAATTTTACATAACAGAATTAACGCTTTCGCTTTGAACCATAGTACAAGATATACGCTCTTTTTTAGAGGTGTGGGGAAGCACTGAAGATTCGTCTTTCATGGAGTATTCTATTTACTTTTTCAATGCAAAACCACTTTTCTAAGACCTTCGATGTTTATTTGGATCACCCTAGAGTTTGCAGTTCTATGCTTAAGGAGTTCCTTCTTCAATCTCCATTCATAAGAAGAGGTCGGTTTTATGGCATGTTGGATTCTGTTAAATCATCGATTGACCTAAAAGCTTAAGCTAATAGACTAAGGTAAATTTAATATTATATCATTTAACACCTCCTTTCACTTGTGGGATTGAAATATGTAGAAGACTCAACAACTAGAATTCAATCTTAATTAAGGAGGAAATAACATTGCAAGAGACCAAAGGTTTAAACAAAGGACCTTCTGAACCACCAACTATGACACCATGCTAAATCACTTGTTGGGTTTCTTATATAAAGTGAGAGAGAGTGTTAGACGATATAATATTAAATTTACCTTCACTGAACAATTTAAGATTTTGGATCAATCGGTGACTTAACATGATATTAGAGCATGCCATTCAAGAGACCTTGTGTTCAAATCCCTGCAATATTATTTACTCCCCCATTAATATTGATGTTCACTTATTAGGCCTTCTACATATTTCAAGCCCACAAATGAGGAGTGTTAAATAATATATTATTAAGTTTGTCTTCTCTTATCGGTTTAAGCTTTTGGGTCAATTGGTGATTTAATAGTTTTGTTACGATTTTATTGGGGCCTTAGGCTGAGAGGAATAAGAAGATTTTCAGAGGATGGAAGAGTTCTTGGGATAAGGATTGATATGTTGCTACCATTCACGCTTCTTTTGTGGGGTATTAGTGTCCACCTGGGAGATTTTATTTTCTTTTAGTCTAGTTCCTCTTATTGGGATGCTTTTTGTGTATGTCAATCTCTCCTCTTTCTTGGGATTTTTTATCCAAAAGAAAGAAGAAAAACTAATTATAATAATTTATCAGTAGATGAGGAATGATAAGGTGTCCCTAACAATATATCAGTAATTTAGAGGAATAGAATCACTTCCAACCTGAAAGGCTTCATGAGACCTTCCCTCAAGTAGCCTGGCATCTAGCAGAGCGCAAAGAGGAAGGGAGAAAGGATTTTTCCTTGCCTCACTTCCATCTAATGAACAATCCTCCTTCTAGGTTTCCTATTAATGGTAATAGAAAAACCCAAAATGGATCGTTGTTAGGTATGTAAAATTTGGGTTCAAAAAACAGGTGCGTGAACAATCAGATATTGTAGCTATCCTTCAAATTTATAGAGAAAATTGATGCAAACTGCAAAGAAAGAAATCCAACATCAATAATTTGTCACACTTAGTAACATACCTAAAGGTTTCCCAGGTTGCAACACTCTTACCATCAATTACATCCAAAACAACAGTACTCATATTCACAAAACATATAGGAATGGTTAATGTAGCAAAAATAGCTGTCATTAACATACCTGGGATAGAAACCCATTGAGAGTTAAATTTCCAAGAGCAGTTCTCTCAGCAGAATCCTTGTAAGGAGGCTCATCCCAAGGACTGATTCAAACAAGCAGTGAGAAAAAATTAGTAAAAACAGTTAAATATTACTAATATTGGCACATATTAGTTAAATAAATTTTTTCAAGGAACTATACCCATATCCATAAGCATCAAAGTAAAATTGATAATTGCTAAATGACTAGACAATTGAAATAAAATGTTTATTGAGAACATTTTGGTGGTACACGTTCTTAAAAATATGAAAGTTTTAAATTCTAAGGTGGAACAAATATTTTGTTAAAAATAAAAAACAGCAGTTACTTTCTATGTCCATAATGAATCTTCACAAAATTGAGGTCGAATGGAGGGCATGTCAATAAGTTAATACGAGTAATGTTAAAATGAGCGACATGTAACATGAGAAAAGGTTTCTAGAGTAACAAAGTTCACCTTTCTGGAGCAGTACTGAATAGTTCCTCGAGCTCTGTTGGACGCAGAGCTCCATCCTAGCAATCCCAACCAAATGCATTTTGAGGTTCAAAAGAAGGTAAACACCATTAAACAGCCTCAACTACTAAATACCACTGCAGCAGGAAAAAAACAAAGCGAAAGGAAATCTCAGGGTAGGCGAATACACACATTATCTGTATCGAGCAATTGGAAGACACCACGCAAGAAGTCCAAGGCTTCATTTGACAGCTCCATGCTCTAACAATAACATCCAGTAAGTATCTTATACACAAACATCTGTTCAGTAAATTGTAACATGGGATAAAAATTCATTGTTCACGGTAGTTAAATACTGGAAAATTCAAAGGATATTATTGAATTGTTGATTAATTGCAACACTATGGACAGATCCTGTGTTTTCTCAGATATAACCAACTCATAAGTTGTGATTCATTATTTTTTTGTACGAACTACTAATAAAAAACATAAATTTTTTATGACAAACTCTCACTCAATTATTAAGAAGAGGGAGCAGAACTCAATAACCAGAGAGATAAAAGTGCCCCATTCCAAGGAAAAGATCCAAGAGGCACCACAATCTTTGTCCATGAAGATTGCTACAAAAATCAGAGCATCAGGCACTTCGACCAGAAGCTTTATTAAGAAAAGGTAGAAAAGCAGCTGCGTAAGGAGAGAAATCTCTCAAAAAGAAAAACTGAATGGTTCACCTCTAAAGGATAAGGACAGATCCAAAAAGAGGCCTACAAAACTAAAGCACCCAGAAATAACTATCCCAAATTTCTGTAAATTAAAAAGAAGAATGAATGAAAATCTATAAAATCTAAAAACAAGAACACCCAAAGAGACGAGTTACACGCGATACCCACACGACAGTGCCAATAAAACTTACAAACAAAGTCCCTTGGTTGGCATCTAGCCAACTATATTTGGCCTTTCATCTAAAAGAGAATAAAGCAAATTATGTTTTTTGAATGGGTGATGGGGTAAAGAAAATAGAAGTTACCTGATCAGGAGCTTGTTTAGATGGAACTGGAAGATAATCTCCACTCAAATTCAAATCATCATCATAGCCAAATTTCCTTAACACTGCCCAAGTAGTCTCAAGGCGGCCTTTTTCTATGAATAGAGCATGAAGGAATAGGAAACCAGGAAGGGTAAGACCACGATCATTAACTCCACTTGGTAAGTTCTCTTGCACAATTCTTTTAACACCTACTATTTCTGCTGGTTGCAATGGAGCATTGAAGCACTTAACCTGTTTAATAGTTGAAAGCTGTTAGCTTCAAATAAAAACAAAGAAAGACACATAAAATGACTGGATGGCAAATGGGAAGGAAAAGAAGTTCCCACGGGGGAGGGTCACCTGAAATTCATTCAGCTCTTCATCACTAAGGGCACCATCCATGTCACGATCACAAAGAGTAAATACCCTTCTCAAAGCATTTTTGCATCTGGGTTTCAAACTCTGTCTTTCTAAATCAAACAATGGTGCTGTTGGATGAAGCACTGCCCTTTGAGCATAATAAAAAACTTCTGGCACCTGTAAACAAGTAATTTAAAGTTTCAAGATTCAAAATCACTAGGAACAAACCTGGAATGCGAGATAGAATTTTAATTGGCACTTGACAGAGATTAAAGCTCTATGAGATATTTTAAATTATACTACAATAAATAAGGATAACACTAGAAAGCATATGGAAATGATAAGGAGCATCGTTGATGAGTTTCTTCGCCCTTCCTTCATGTCAACATGTCTTAAAATTTTCGTGTATGAATGGTTTTTCACAAAATTGGGCATCTTACATCCAGTATATCAAATGATGTTGCAGCAACAATTGAAAAAAAAATGGAAGAAGGCATTCCATGGATTTCACTACAAAAAGCAATAACATTAAGGTGCACCTTACTACTAAAAGTAAGTTAATGGCAGTTAAATCTAGGAACTACAAGAAAAGAAAAGAAATGATCTTGCAACTTTACTAAAGGTTTTTTTTCTATTTCAAGAGTTACAAAAACATCCAAGGGATAATACGAACCCCTCGGCCTCAAAACTAACTGAAGCTTAATTCTATATTAAGAACTAAGTAAATCAAGTAAGCAAGAAAGCTCAAAGGAGAATAAATCAACAAGCTACAAAAATGAATGGCTTCTCAAATACCTGAAGTAGCGTAGCCGCAGAGCATTCTATACAAGTTTCAATCTCCCTGAACTGTTTCATAATGGGTGCAACGATATCCTCCATGCTCATTGGATGGTGTTCATCACGCAAATCTAGCTTGCAACCAACCAGAATAACAGGTGCCTTCACCTCCAACTGGCGCAACTCATTGAGCCAGTATGAGGTCAAACGGTTAAGCGTCATCGGTTGATCACATGCATAAGTTAATAACACTGCATCCGCTCGCTTCAGTTCTTCATAGAGCTTGGATTTGTTATCCATGCTATTTATAGATAGATCAAACGACATTAATCACAAATTGAAATAGAAACAAGAAATGGAATTACTGCATACTGGAGAAAAAATTAGAATAAACCCACTAACGTGTACTAAAATTTAGAGGAAAGAAAACATGTTGTCACTAAAGACTATCACAAAACTGAAACTCATAAACGGATCTATATCGAATACGACATTTGAAGCAATTCTAAGATACATACAATAGTAACATTTTTTTCTCATTTGACCGTGAAAAGGAACTTTTGAGGCAAGAAAAAATGGCAGTTGTATTAAGCACTAGCACTTCCTACAACGAAAAAAATAAAGGAATCTCTATCAACTATGACACTCGAATCACTCAGAAATCACAAATACTCATTGAACCCTTGAATGAAAATATATTAGACGAAAGAAAAAAATGAAAGTTATATTAAAGACTGGCACTACCTAGGATGGAAATCACAAACGAATACATATCAAATGTAACATTCAAACCAATCAGAAACCGCAAACACATAAACATTCTTTCATTGCACAGGATGAGATTTTTAAGGAAACGAAAAAAAAACAGCTACATTAAACACTAGCACTCTCTAAAACTCAAAAACACAAACGAATCCATCAAATATGACATTTGAGTCACTCAGATATCGCAAACACAAAAACATTATCTCATTGAAGCACTGAATGAAAATTGTGAGGGAAAAGGAAATGGAAGTTACATTAAGCACCAGCACTTCCTAAAAGTGAAAAAACACAAACAAAACCATATCAAGTGTGACATTCGAATCACTCAGAGATCACTACAAGCACTTTTAAACTGAACCGTCGAATGCAGTTATTAGACAGGAAAAATGAAAGTTACATAAAACAACAACACTACATAAACCTGAAAAACATAAACGAATCCATATCCAAAATGACATCCAAATCACTCGGAGATCACAGAAACAGAAACACGATCAGTAGCATACCTGGAAGAGGAGTCAATAATGGTGAGCGGGACGCCATCAGCGTAGAAATCGGCGGGAAGATGAGTGGGAGGAAGTACAGAGGGAACGTTGTCGGGGAATGATTCGGTAGCGGCGGCAGCAATCAAACTGGATTTTCCGGTGCCTCGATCGCCGGCGACCACGATTCGAACGCTGGGACGGACGCCGGTCTTAGCTGCCATTGGAACAGCGAGAAACAGAGAGAGGGAGAGAGAGGGAAAGAGAAATTAGTTCGTTGGATGCATACGATTGAAGGCCACTACGTGGGAAATATTGGACCGAGGGAGTTCAACTTGAACCCAACAATGAAAAATACCTTTTGTGCACACAAATTTCATAAGAGTAAAATATTTCTCTATCACTATTCTATTTCTAAATATTTAAATTTACATTCTTACTCTCTCTGTTAAAATGTTTCCTTTCTCTCTCCAACCAACTCCTTGAGTGCATCAAAATTTTACAAATTTTCATTTATGATAACTTATTCAAACATTTATTTCAATAAAACTTCTAACACGTCCACTTAAATTAAGTTTATAATAATCCAACTCTGTTGAATTAGGTTTATAATAATCCAACTCTTTCGTGGAAAGAATTATCATAACAATTGTTTTAGATTTATCGGAACACATTTTTCTTTACCTTTTTAGCTTTTCATAGTTTTATTATTTTATTGAATTAGGTTTGTCGTTTGTTTCTAATTAATTTAAAATATTAAAATAATATTTATTTTACTTGCAAAATTAATTTTAATTAAATTTTAGTAAGGATGAGTTTAGGCATTTAGTCTTCGTATTTAACTTTTTTAATTTTATTATTTAATGTTTTTTATTTATTTTTATTTTTATCTGTTTTTGAGATTTAAAGTATTCTATCTAAACTATTTATGATATTTTTAAGTTAAATAAATTTTTAAAAGAATGAATTTTATTAAATTTATAAAAATTCATAACAAAATCAAATCAGACTTAATATTAAATTAAATAGTTTTTGAATTTTTAAATAGCCTGAAACATGTATAACAAATTTTTTTTGAAGTATTTAAAATTTAAATGTAAAATATATTCTCTTAAGCTACATTTAATTTAAGATTTATTTGAATTAAAATTTGAATCTATTTTTTTACCAAATAATGCCTATACTTTACAAAATATACTATTTTTTTCTGTTTTTATATATTTCATTGATTCATTTTAATTGGTCCATGGAATAACAATCCTTTAATTTATAAAGAGAAAAAAAAATAATGTTTAGGTAAAAAGAAAAGTGAGATTGTTTTATCTTTAAAAGGAAAAACAGTAATCTATTCAACAGTAACGATTACTTAAAAAAATATATTAAAAATCTTACGTCGTATTTAAATAAATGAAGGCAAATTGTTTTGCGAAAACTACGACAATTTGGTAAATTAAATATAAAAAATTTGTGTATTGAAGTTAGAATATGATTTTAAACAAATTTATTTGCAACTAACAATTATGTCAAGAAGTTAAAAATTGATGTCGTATTTAAGAAAATAATTGAAAAATGTTTTACGAAATTAGGACATTTCAATAAATTAATTATATGAAATCTATATATTTGATTTATAATACAAATTTCTTTAAATAATCAATAAATTATTCGCACGTAACGATTGCATAATTTTTTTAAAAAAATAGACGTCACATTTAAAAAAATTACTGAAAAATATTTTACGAAAATAAAATAGTTTGGTAAATTAAATATACAAAATTTGTGTTAGATTTATAATACGAACTCAAATATATATATATATATATACAAAAATATATTTTATAACACTAACTATATAAATATTCCTCTAAACACATCTTATCATAACTATTCATTTATAATATTCTTTTCAAACACCGTTTATTATAACACTAATCTTCTATGATCCTCGTAACATTAATCCTCCATGATCCTCGTAACACTAATCCAACTCTTTTTACAAACACAAACAGTAATTTAGTAGTAATTATCTCATCCTTTTGTTTATTTGTTTAGTGGAACGTTTAATAAAAGGGAATTATTGTGTTTGGAGCATAGAGTTATTTTGAATGGAAAGAATTATTTATTTATTTATTTACGTGATTGTTATTATTTTAAAATCAACTCGCGGTTTATAATCAAACCCTACCCAGCCCGAGAGCCTCACTCACATTTCAAAACTTCACTCAGACACGATGTTCCGCTCCTTCCGGCCATCTCTAGCCACAGCTGCGGCGCGCCGATTTTCCGGGGAAGCCTCTATGGCGGCGTCGGAGAACACGGCACTAGAAGGCGCTGCAGGCACCCGCGTCGTATCCGGCAAAGGCGGTGGTCGAGACACGCTTGGGCGAAGGCTCATGAGCCTCATTTTCCCCAAACGCAGCGCCGTGACTGCCATACGTAAATGGCAAGAAGAGGGCCGCACTGTTCGCAAGTACGAGCTCAATCGCAACGTTCGGGAGCTTCGCAAGCTCAAGCGCTACAAGCACGCACTTGAGGTATTCAATTCTTTATTATTATTTTTTTCCTTGTTGCGTGAAAACTCATGTAATGTCATTAATGCTCGAGATCATGTATTGTACCATTTTGTGATCTGAATGAACTCATCGTCTACTTGTGCTGTGAGTCTGCACCCTTCACTCGATCAACACTTGAAGAGTTAGTGTCAATTCAGCTGATGTTCTTGTGGTTCATTATTTCTATAATCTGTTTAATTTAGTCTCAATCAAGTGGACAGTGGACTAGCTTTGAAAAGGGTATTGTGGTTATACTATGATGGATTTTAGATTGTTACGATGCCCAGAAGCTGATCATTTATAAATATGGCAAATTTAATGACACGTTATTTAACACTTGGAGAGTTAGAAATTAGCTCTACATATTGTACATATTCATTAGGTAACATGTGTTACATACCATAATTAAATTGACAGTTAGAGGAATAACCCACAAAGACTGTGAGATCCCTTCATAACTTTTTTCAATGTGATGATGCCTCTTTTGTGATCACCATACATTAATTGAATCTCAACTTTTTTTTTTTTGACCGAATAGACGTTTTGTCTCAAAACTAATTGAAAATAAAAGGAGCTAACATTGTGAGGTTTTAATTTTTCCTGAGGGATCTTCAACAATATGAAACCAAATGATATTGCAGTGACTTGCTAGAGTCACTACTCTAGTACTAGATTAAATCAAGACTATCCAAAAGGTTAGATAGGTTAGGGTGAACCCAGATATGCTGAAATACAATTTCATTGAATATTTTGCTTTATTTCCTGTAAAAATAAGTAGACGAATAAAATGCTTTGGTACGGCCTTGAACCTTGTAGCTTGTATGATCTGAAGATGGCCTTGAGCCTCGAGTAATCTTTCTTGAGATTTTCCACCGTGCAGGTGTGTGAATGGATGACATTACAGAAAGATATGAGGCTGGTACCTGGTGACTATGCAGTTCATCTGGATTTGATTTGCAAAATCCGAGGCCTGAATAGAGCAGAAAAATTTTTCGAGGATCTCCCTGATAAAATAAGAGAACAATCAGTCTGCACATCTCTTCTTCATGCATACGTTCAAAATAATCTATCTGAAAAGGCTGAGGCTTTAATGGAGAAAATGTCTGAATGTGGTTTCTTAAAAAGTCCTCTTTCTTTCAACCACATGCTTTCTCTTCACATCTCAAACAAGCAACTAGAAAAGGTTCCTGCTCTGATTGAAGGATTAAAGAAGAACACCAAACCAGACGTGGTAACGTATAATCTTTTATTGAATGTTTGCACTTTGCAAAACGACACTGAAGCTGCAGAAAACATTTTCCTTGAGATGAAGAAGACAAAAATCCAACCGGATTGGGTATCATTTAGCACATTAGCTAACTTGTATTGCAAAAATCAACTTACCGAAAAAGCAGCCGCTACTTTGAAAGAGATGGAGAAAATGGCATTTAAAAGTAACAGACTCTCACTTTCATCTCTTCTTAGCTTGTATACCAATTTAGGGGATAAGAATGAAGTTTACAGGATATGGAAAAAGTTGAAGTCATCCTTTCGCAAGATGAGTGATCGTGAGTATATGTGCATGATATCCTCTCTTGTGAAACTTAATGAGCTTGAAGAAGCTGAGAAGCTCTATACTGAGTGGGAGTCAGTATCTGGGACACGTGATACTCGGGTTTCAAATGTAATGCTTGGAGCGTATATCAAGAAAAACCAAATAGAACAAGCCGAGAGTTTCTACAATCGGATGTTGCAAAAAGGAACAGTTCCATCTTACACAACTTGGGAGCTCCTCACATGGGGATATTTAAAAGAGAACCAGATGGAGAAAGTCCTGCATTTCTTCAGGAAGGCAGTTAACAGAGTGAAGAAATGGAATGCAGATGAGAGGTTGGTTAAAGGAGTTTGTAAGAAACTCGAGGAGCAAGGTAACATCAACGGGGTGGAGCAGTTGTTGCTTATTCTTAGGAATGCTGGTCATGTGGATACTGAGATATACAATTCTCTATTGCGGACCTATGCAAAAGCTGGTAAAATGCCACTCATAGTTGCTGAAAGAATGGAAAGGGACAACGTCCAGTTGAACGACGAGACTCGAGAGCTTCTAAGGTTGACCAGCAAGATGTGTGTGAGTGAAGTTTCAAGCACTTTATATGATAAAACAGATCAAATGGACTCAATTCAATCCGCTTGACTTTGAAGTATACTCCTTAGGTTACTCCAGCTTTCTGAAGTATCAAATATCCAAAAGTTGGATCGGATAGTTTTTGCTGATTCGTTTAGGTTGCCTGCTTTCTTTTCATAGTTCTTAAACAGATATGTTGGTTTGACGTTTGCCAATAATTCAACCCGGACCGACACTTTCCAGGTGGCAGAATCCTGAGACCCATTTTCCCTGCTGCAAGTAGCTGTTCTATATGCTGTTTTACCTGTGCTTGCAAATGAATCATTCACACACAGCTAAATTCAGAAGCTGCGTGTGGATGAAGCTGCCGTGAGAAGAAGTTTTGATGCTTACTAGTCAGTACAACATGTTAAATCTTTTCAAGTTACCTTAATGCTATATTTGGATCTCAATTACTTGCTCGGATTGAATGTAGACTATAACAAAATTTTGTTATTTATTAGCAATTTCAATGAAGTTTGCTGGAAAAATGTTGGGTTTCATGTATTCGAGAGTTTGATAACTCTTTTTGGATCACCTTTTTATGTTATTTTATTAAAGAGCTGTTGAGATCATGAATCAATGGTTAGGATACTGAACGTAGTAAAAGCTGAAGGCATTAGGGAGAAGCAGAGTTTCTATTCTATGATTTTTACAACCACAAGCTTGCCAGGTGATTTTGGAGGCTCTAAAAGTGATTATGTGGAAATTTTAATGGTTTTTTTAGTTTTTGTTAAACCAACTATTAATTAAGGGGGATAAATTTTCTTTTGAAATTAGGTTGATTTGAAATACTTAGTAGCTTTTGGGGTTGATTTCGAATCATTTGGTGGCTCTTTTAACTATGCTTTAAAAAATCTTAGTTTAGTTTTGAATTTTGCCAAACACTTCTTCGAGAAGTGTTTATTTGTTTTTAAAAAGAGAATATTAAATTTGAATGTTAAAAAACTAGCTTTGCTAAATAAGTCAGTAAACTGAGTGAAAATGGGCATAATTCAACTAATACGAGTTTGAGTGATCATATTTCAACTTGTATAGAAGAGTGTACAAATGATTAAAGTGTGTGGAGTTTAAATCTTCTTGTTTGAGTAGGTAAATTTGAGTTGAGTTCGGTCTATTGAACGGTTTTCATATATGTTTTTCCTCAAATTAGTCTTTTTGTGTGTGCGTGCAACTTTGTTTTCTTTTAAAGGTAAGAATATCAATGCAACTATTGAAAGTCTGGTGTATTTTTGCAACAAGGTATCATCGATTCTTGTTCATGTTTTTTTAACTTGTTCATAAAGAGACTTTGTTGTGAAATTAATTATAAGAGCATAACGAAAGTTAAAAACTTATTCCGGATATCATATTGCATTATATTTTTTTTTCCGATATCAAACTTTCTTCCCATTAACAAATTTATGGAGCCCTAATGCGTTATTGATTTCAATTGCAATATTTTTTTAAAAACCAATGAACATCCGATTGGGGTTATAGATGCCTTTCTATTGCAAACTTATTATAAAGTTCTATTGTAATTATGAAAAAAAATTCATAAGCCCCTGAAAAAACAATAACACCTGTAATATTAACGAATTTAAAACATCTGAGAAGTTTTTGTGAAGTAGAGCGCTCAACAATTTTGCAAAAATTAATTTTTATTGATTTTTAGGAAGAGCCATTAACGACTTCATGATCTAGTGATTCAAGTCATTGTTATCGTAATAACTATATTCTAATTTCCTAATTGACAAAGATCCAATTACAATATGGATGATTGATTTAATACATTGCTAAGTACAAAAGTAACATTGATGGGCTAATTAATATACAATAGAATAAGCTAACGATTTAATTCTCATATAAAAGAATATGGCGTGAGGGGCAATTTTGGGAACTACAAAAAGAAGAGGGTATAGTTGAAATATCACAAATCAAAGAGGTTGAAAACGAGAAATTTCTGAGTATAAATATAGGGCACGTTCCGCTTCTTTGAAAACCCTAGAGTTTGAGAAAGGCGGAAACCCTATTTCAGCAAACGGAGCTTTTGCCGGCCTTTGCTCACTGAATTCAACAGCCATGGCCACTGCTAGGACCGTCAAGGACGTCTCTCCTCACGAGTTTGTTAAGGCCTATGCCGCTCATCTCAAGCGATCCGGAAAGGTATCCTTTTCCTTCTCTCAATTCGCCTCTATTTCTTTTGTTGGATGAGACTACTTGGTTTTCGATTCAAGGGAGAGTATTCTAGGATGTTGGTTTCGAAAACGGAGTGAGTGAATGCTAAATTTTAAGTTGCAGTTTTTTCGGCTCTGTTTGGGAGTGTGTTCTATTCTGCATTGTTTATCGTCTTTATTTCTTTGCCTTGGCTTGTGTTGTAGCTAGGCTTTTTTACTCAAACAAGAAGTTTCAAGTTTTAGGGTGTAGATTTTTCGATCGATATGCTACTGATTATTGTTTTTCTTATACCATAATGGCTTATAAAATGATCTGCTTGTGCTTTGAGTATGCCTCGTCTGTTGATTAAGTTTGTGGGTTAGGTGCAATTTATCAGTTTATCTTGCTCGTCGCACTTCGTCTGAGAAATCGTGATTTTTTAGTGACTTTATACTTGCCATTGAATGTTTCTGGGTTCTTGTACGTTTTGTGGATGTGTTATCAGTCTTTAGAAAATTTCAACATTCCCAAAGCCCTTATCCATTGGTCGGGATTTGGCTTTTTCCCACTACTGTAATATTTCATTCTATCAATGAACATTTCTTTAAAAGAAAAGGAACCCTTCAGAAGGCTTTTGCGAATCTACCTGGTTTGGATTGTCTGATTTTTAGTACTATTCTTGGATTTTGATTGGTTAGAACTTCCTACATTATATTTATCTTGTTTACTAATAATTTATAAGTTTAAACATTGATCTGTAACATATGTGATTTTAACTTATTTTTCCCTATAAATAATTGACGAGCAGGTTGAACTTCCACCATGGGCGGATATTGTCAAAACTGCAAGATTCAAGGAACTTGCTCCATATGATGCAGATTGGTACTACGTGAGAGCTGGTTAGTTTACCTTTTTTCTTCTTTGATTTCCATGTATTCATATAAAATAAATAAAACAAACATAATTTTATTGCTGTCATTTCGGATGTTCCGATTGTTTTATTCTTACAATCGCCATTTCAAACTTATTCAGCATCCATGGCAAGGAAGATCTACTTGAGAGGAGGTCTTGGTGTTGGAGCATTCAAGCGGATTTATGGTGGAAGCAAGAGGAACGGAAGTCGCCCTCCACACTTCTGTGAAAGCAGTGGAGCCATTGCCCGCCACATTCTACAACAATTGCAGGAGATGAACATTGTTGATGTGGACCCAAAGGGGTGAGTACAAAGCTTCTTAAGTTTTATCTTATTTTCTCAAATTATGCCTGATTTTTCATTCGAATTTTGCTTGTGTTCAATTCTGGTTTTCAATTCATTTATTCCAACAACAATGTCAAGTCAGTTGATTTGTTCTTCTGTCTGGATGTTTTGCAGTGGAAGGAGAATTACTTCAAGTGGCCGACGAGATCTGGATCAAGTTGCTGGCCGTATTGTTGTTGCCCCTTGATTGATCAATTACCTCTATTGTTAAATTAGAGACTTATGTTTTGCTGATGAGAAACAATTTCTTATGCGTCATTAAAATTTTGGATTTAGCTGTTGAAAGATTTTCCAGATGAATATGCTTACTCTTGTTTTTTCACGGGTTTTGAATGGTCTAAAGTTCATTTACTCTCCCTTTTGTTTTATATTTTCTTTTTCTGGATTTTCTTGGAAGAAACCTGTTTTCACTTTTTTATCTACAGCAACTTTGATGCTTGGCCTACATAATTTTTGCATTTAGAGCTATCTTTATTCTTATTCAATGAGGTTCAATTTAAATGGTTAAATTATAATAATATCTTGGATTCGTATTTATTTGTGTTAAAAGCTTTCAAGGGTTTTGAAACGAGCTTCAAATTTTGCAAGTTGGCTAATCTTATATATGGCTTGTCTATCTATCAATTATAATGATTTTGTTTGAATTAGATGATAATGTGAATACAAGTGTTTATCAATGATTGATATTTAGTTCTATAATCTATATAGGTATAAGCATCTAAATCTTTCTTAGTGTAGCTTATGCCATGATTATATCAACTCGAGGATGGGAGATCAAATCAAGGATCAGACCTTCTAACTCTAGGCATGGAATTACATTATTTACTAATGTTCAAAGTTCATTTTAGCAACTCTATAGTATTTGTTTTGAGTATTAAAATTTGATAGGTTAGTGAAACTTAGTAAGAAAGGAAAAAACAATTGGAGCGTCAAAGTGAGCTTTTGAAAGATGTGTGGGGGAAATATACATCATCTTTTCTAATTGTCAAACTTAATTCCTTAACTCAAATCTATTCCTTACCTTCAAATTAAATGAGTTTTCATGAGATTTTCGTCTATGAAATTTGAAAAATAAACTCACATATTATGCTCAAAATTCAAATTTACACAAACGTTATGAAATAATTCGAAGATTCATGGATTTATTCCTACTCCGTCTTACTTTTTTGGGGGGGTCAAATCCTTGTTGATAAACTTAAAGCATAGACTTTTTATACATTTAATCTCTTATATTGTTTATTAGGGGAGAAAAAACCTACCAAATAAGGAATACAATTAAAACCTTTCAAATAAGAGAGGTAAGAGTTTACGTGAAAAATTCGGAAGAGAAGTAATCCATTTGTGATTTTTTTAATACCAAGGAAGGAATAGACAAATTTTGTGATCACAGCACGAACATTCATGTTGCTTGAGCTATTGCTGTGCTCACTTTGATATTATAATAAAATACTATAATATGAAAAGTTCCCCGAGGTACACAATTATATTTCTAAATCTAACTAAAAAAGCCACTCTCAATATTTCATACTATTCACAATCTTCTTTTTACTATCAAATAATATAATACAATAAGATAAATTATTTACCTTTAAAGTTAATACACCAAAGATTTGAAGTGTTTAATCAAAACTATGTAAAAGAACATAGTTTTTGGTTGATTTTGTATTACTTTGCACCATATGCTTCCTAGTGTCACAATCGTAGCCTTTTAACCTTGGGACAGATGATTGTGCGACACTTGTTTGAACTTGATGAACAAGTCAGCCGACCAAAATCTGAAAATCGCTGGCAAACTCGCGGTATGAATCAACCTCCTGTCACGTTCTTGAAAAAATGTTTTAGAAAATGTGAGGAAAGAAATTCATTGAAATCAACGTTACAATATACATTGAAGACTGTCAGTTGCAAGGGAAAAAGATTTGCTTGCAAATAGTGCAACAGTGTTTGAGCGGTGATTTAACTAGTATGTCTCCCTTATAGTATATTTTGAACATTTTCAGCTTGGTAGGCTTGCATATGAAAATGTCGAAACGTCACTCCCAAACTTTATGACTTGAACTGAAAAGCAACTAATTAAACTAAATACAAGACATAAAGATAATATTAATTGGGGGTATTCAGGCGTACATCCATAGACAAACACTCCGTAGACGAGTATGATCGTGACACCTAGCACCTTTTAGATTTTGGTTATTTTGTTCTTCTAATGTCTTGCTGCTATCAACCTTTAAAAAAAAGAGAGAGAAAAATGCTCACTCCAAAGTAGCAGAGAAGTTGGAGGTCCTACTACACTCATGACCTTTAGAAACCGAAGAATCACAAAAACCAACAAAATTAGCAACCTTGTTATACACGTAGAGACAAAAGAAGAAGCAAGTTAGACTCAACTACTTCACCCAAAGAACCCTAATTTCTACAAATGCATTTTTTGCTTCAGTCAAATCTTTTGAGCAGTTGTTAATCACCACCTCTCTCTTATAAGATTGAACCACAAAAGAAAAGGTGAATTGTAATATAGAACGAAAGAGAAACGTTAGCCCATCAATGATAGTTGAGCTTCAAGAAGCTTTATAATCCACTCATGATTATCAATTTTCCAATAACCGACTGCTTTCAAAGATTTAGAAGAGTTATGCACCATCCAACCCTCACTAACCAACCTTTCGTTAACATAGATAACGAGAACTTACGAACAAAGTTAATAATTCTATATTGTGTTGCCTTTAAACCATTCTCATCTACCACACAACAAAGTTAAACAAAGATGTTTTCCCTTTATCCATATAAACTCCAAAATTTGTTTTTGCTTTTAGAGAATGAACAATGTCATTTTTGTTAAAAGAGTTGAACTGCTCCATTTTATTTGGTTTGGTTTTATCATTGAACTAAAACCCCAACTAACATAATATATCTCAACCCCAACTTCTTTTAGTTTTTGTCCTTACTTTAACTATACTACCTTCGTTCTTTTATGAAGTCAAACCAATTACAGAATCACTCTTTCATTTAAATTGACTTCAAAAGAAATAAATGTTTAAAGTAAATTTTTTCAAACACTCATATTTCTTTTCTTCAAAACAACGTATTCTTTAAATCTTTCGTCAAGTTTTCAAAACGTAAAACATGTTAAAAGAAAAGAGATAAAATCTTTCCACTTTCACAAACTACCAACAAAAACTAAAACATTTGATCTTGTCCATTACTTTTATAAAGATAAATGAATATAAACTTTACCCTCTAAAACGTGTAAATTAAGACATTCCTCCTCCTCTTCCTGATATAAACAATTATAACTGTTTATTATCCTAAAATTATAGGAAAAATGAGTCAAATTTATTTTTGTATTGTTAAAATTTTAATGAAATAAAGTTAAAATAACACTCTAGTATTTTATTTAGGTTAATCATTCAAATTCATGCTTAATCCTCTTATTCTAATCTAGGTAACCTATAACTACTACAAGTTGCCACGTGTTCTTTGATACCAAAAACACATAGTAGCTGACCAAAAAATGTATGTGTGTATATATATATTGGGTTCAACTTCAACCAATATTTTATTATAATATTTAACATATACCCTCAAGACTATACTATATTGGTGGACATTCAAACTATTGATCTATAAAAATTATACTAACATTGATTTTATATTTGGAATCTCATATTTTCGGGAGGGTGGTCCTCTTCCAAATTTAACCTTAATTAATGTAATTATTTTTTCTAAATAAATGAATTCATTAATCACTTATTGACTTATGATAATAACAATACCAATTGATTAATTTATGAATTGTTTTAATCACTTAAGTCAATTAATTTGTGTTTAATTTTTTATTTTATGAATATTGAAAAATCCATTTTATCATTCTAATATTAATCATACTCCATTAATTTCTCTTTTTTAAAAAAAGTATTTTATATTAGTTGAACCTACCTTTTTTTTCCTTATGGATGGAAGATCAATGAATTAAATCCTCGTTTAAAAAAAGGAATAATAATGATTGTGTGGAGTAGCAAGATGGCTTTACATGCATGTAGAAAAAAGTGCAACCAACCAACCGAAGTGAAAGGGCAAATGAAAGTTGGTTAGCCCAACCCAACCCAACTTTTCTACTTACTTCTTTCACCTAATTCCATTTTTGCCCCTTTCTTTTTTATCATTAACTCACTTTTCTTCCTCCACTCCTCACATACATCCTCCCCCACAAAACTCAATTAACATATTAATTTTTATCCATCTATTTCATATGTATTAAAAAAACTCGACATCGATATATACATCATTTCGACGATAATTTATGTATATTATTTTTTTGTAAGACAATTCATCTACATTTTTTTACTTGGTTACTATGATGTTTAAATGAATCGATTTTAATGTTTTTAACTAGTTAACGAGGCAACATAACCACAACTAAATATAATCATCATATATTACTTCATCAAATGTCGTTCATTTTCCATCTACTCCATTGTGTTATATTAAAAATATATATATGATTAATCATTTAATTTAAAAATGAAAAAAAATTAATCACTAATAAAACTAATAAGAATATTATATTTTCGATTTAAAGTTCTTCTTTTTCATTTTCATATATATATATTTTTTTGTTTGGTATGATGATTACATGATTAAATACTCTATTTTATTCAAAATTTGATTTGAAAATATGAGCAAGTAAATGGGCCTTTCTACAATATCAATCTATACAATTTGGTAAGATTTCATCTAACTTATGATTGTAGATCCTTAAATTAGTCGACCTCACAAGTCTACATGTTAAATCGTATCCTATACTTTTTAGTTAATATAGTCAACAATACATATTATATGTCTAATCGGGTTAACGACAATGACACGTCAATTACAAAACTAATTAAAAATTAAATTAAACCGAAATTAAATTTTAAAAGTTGGGTTCAAATTGACAAATCTATAAATTTATCAAATTTATAATTTAGCTGTCATTTTGTTCGTGTTAGTTTACTAGTTTTGCTTCTAAATCCTCGTTTAAAACACCAAAATTGATAAGTGGGTGTAAATATAAAATATTATGGTTGATTATCGATAAATAAGAAGATGGTTGTTGAATTAAACTAAAAATTAATACACTTCGAAATTTAGGAATACGTTTGTAATTTACCACCGACTTAATGAAACGTTTGACATAAACCAAGATAAGTTCTTTGCTCATATTTATAAACAAAACAACGAAATGTACAAAAAAAAATACTAACTGTATGTGAAAGCACGGTTGAATAAGAAATTTTGAGAGTTTTGAGAGTTAAAATTATGAAAAGGTAAAAGTAGATATAGTTTGAAACCAAAAAGTGTTTAGATATTATTTATTTAAATTAATTTAAAAATTTTATAATCCCGGGTTCCCTCTCCACGTAACTATATATTTAGTTAAGTTACAGGTAAGACATTGGAGCTCAACTCTCTCTTTCTCATCAATTCTCTTAATCTATAGTCACAAACAGAAACCCGAAACCGAAATCTCTCTCTCTCTCTCTCTCTCCGTTTCATTTCCATGGCTGCCGACCAACTTCCTGTAGAAGAAGCAATGCCATGGCTTCCTTCTCAAGTTCTTGACGAAGCTTGCGATATCAAGGTTTCTCCTCTACTTCCACTTCTCTTTTTTTCTCCCCTTTTCTCTTTCTTTTCTCAATAAACCAAAATCTTCCAACAAAATTAGTTTTACATTCCTTGTTCCTTTTTCTCTTTTTGATTATTATTATCAATCAATCAGGTGTATAAGAGGCAACACCTCCACCACCACATTCATCAACCTTCATTCCTCCATCGCCAACGCCCTCACCATCGTCCTCCGTTATCGCCCTCCGATTTCGCTCTTTCGCTGGTACTGTATTGCTGCGGCATTTTGAGTTCTTTCGTTTTCTCAAGCCCTATATTTCTTTTTAATTACCTTACTGATTTTTTTCGTTTCGGTGAAATTGAATTAGAATGAGAAATCGAAGTACAGTAATGATTGTTCTCGGCCGCACCAGAGGCAAAAACCAGCGGCTGCGGCGCCGAATTGGACGGCTGGAGGACATGGAATGCAAGCGATTTTTCTCGATTCCGGCCGCCAATTAGGCGGTACCGGCGTTTTTCTTCCTCGAGGAACCGGCGGCTCCACTAATTACCAACCAAACCAAAAGCCAGGTACGACCCGATTCCGATTCCGATTCATTTTTTATAAATAATCAATAAAAATTTCCATTGAGAAATTAATTTTTTTTTTAAAAAAGGAAGAACTCTGTATTCGTGCGTACCTGTTTCTGCTTATTCAATTCATAGAACATGAAGAAGAAGAAGAAGAAGAAACAGCGACAGAAAATAATTCCCCTCTTGATTTATAATTATTAATTTAATAAAAAAAACAAAAACATTATTCTCTCAAATTATATATATATAATTTAAAGTACTAACAGTATAATTATTCTCATATAATTGATGTTAAGGATTTAATATTTTCGTTCGTGGGTCCTAAACTCGAGAGTTCAATTTTAATTATGCATATGCTTAAAACTTAAAAATAGGTTTTGCAATTTATATATTTAATTCCCTATTCTTCTGTTACTACATGATTAAGGAGAATATTGTCATACTATATATGTATATTTTAAAAGTAAAATAAATAGGAGTTGGGATTGACAATAAATTACCATAAATATATATAAAATTGAATTTTGAATTAAATATATGTCAACTAACTCCTACCATATAAACTCGTATTATTTCTATATTTGATAGATTTAGGATATGTTTAGAAACGCCCATTTTATTTTGGTTGAGAGTGTGTACATATTTTATATTGACATTGATATTAGGCAATGGTTATCGGAAAAATGAAGAATAATTCTATATTTAAGCAATTTTTCTTTGATTGGAATATATTACTTCATTCTAAATTTGTGTGAGTACACATTTTTTAAAATATATATATAAAAAAAACTAACAATTTTTTTTTAAGTAATTGCAATAAAATGTTCAAATTATTGATCGCTTGGTAAAAAAATTGGAATTAATTGACTTAAGTTATGATATTTACACGACATTAGTCAAATAAAACTTGAAGAACGATGTAAATTATGATGCACTTATAAAATTTTATTGTTTAAATTGCTACCATTATTAGTAAAAGTTTATGAATATTAAATATATTTACCTTCACGATAACAATCGAAAATTTTAAGACTGTGCAGAGGAATTGGATGATAAGATACCATTGCCTTTATTAAAAAAAAAATTGGTTTTCTTTTTTATTTTAGCTGTTGTGTGTAAAGGAAAAGAAAACATGAAAATTAGGTGCAACTAGAAGTGAGTACGATGGATCTAAAAATCAAGCCAACTGATCCAATTGAAGCTAGTCGGTTAAAAATGAGATGAATTAGTGGTTGATTTGGAACAATTGAAATAAAAGTTTTTCTTTAAAATATTTGAAAGATAGAGTTAAATTGACCAACCAACTTTCAGTCTTTGACAGTCAAAGTCAATTTGAACATTTATTGAATCGATCATAAACTGTTGAGTAACGATTTAGTCGGAAAAACCGACTTTAGTCGATAACTCTACACTTCTAGATGTGACATCTGTTAGTAATAAATAATTTTAAAGAACTTCATTGTTGGGATTCCTTTTTTAAGACTTAAAATAGTGAAATTACTTGCAGCTTGCTCCATGGTGCTCGTTCCTGCTCGAGTTGTCAAAGCTCTTAATCTTGATGTTCAAGCATTAGGATTGCAAATTTCTCCACGCAAAGGTATGGTAATATATATTTTCAAAAATTAATATAGAAGTTCAATAATTAAATTATCTCATCTCATAAATTCTATAAAAAGTAAATAAGAAAATTTTTTAAAAAAAAAGAAGAAGAAGAAGGAAAAAGTAGACAAGGGAGGAAAAAAATATGGATTTCTCTATCTTAATATCACATTTTAAACAATGTTTATTTAATTTTAGTTGTTGTTTTAAAAACCCTCAATTTTAGTCTTTAATTTTTTTTTTTTATATTGGAATTGACTAAATAATAACAAAACAATACTTTTTAGGTAAAAAATTTAATATACAAATACATTTTCAAAATTTATAATGGATTTTTCTTTTAAAAGAATCCACATTAAACTGATATTGAAGTATAGCAACCAAAAAAAAAATATATATATTTTAGAGATTGATAAGGTTACAATTTTTTTATAAAAATAATTTATACATACAATGGAAAACATATAATATCTATATACATACATGCACTTGATTTTCTTCCTCATAATAATGCAAAACATATTAGAAAAAAAAAAAAAATTAATTGTTATATAATGCAGAGGCAAAAAACAACCAAAAGGGTAGAGAATGCAACAACTCAATAGTGAAAAACAAGAAGGCCAAAGATGTGACATCCACGCATTGCTCCTTCATGTCCCAAAATCAAACCAATTCATCCCAAGATATCATATTCCTTCCTAAAGAATGGACCTATTAACTAGTTCTCCAAATTATTCATATTTTACAATGTATGAAAAAAAATCATAATTCAACCAAAGCTAGGGGCTAGCTAGCTCTTTCTATCACCTTTTATTATAATGTACATTTTAATAATACGTATCAAATTGTAACATTCGTCTTTACCATTAAATCAAATATCATTTCCATCCCGTCACCGCTAGAAATTTAATCATTACTTTAAAAGAAATAATTAATAAACCTCACTTGAAAAATGTTCAAATAAATATTGCCGTATAAACGAATCAAAGATTTTCTAGCCTTTAAAAATTATTTATCGAGAAAATTATTTTTATTCATAAGTTGTACGTGGTTGATAATTGTCCAATTATTATAAATTCCCTCATTTTTAGTATTTACTAGAGGCTTGTTTGGAAAATAGGTTTAAGTTTGATAAAAAAAAAACAGATTTAATTATTAAGAACATAGTTGATCGAAACCTTTTTCTTTTTTTAGATTTTCTAATGTAATTCTTATTTTTAAAATTTTACATATACTTTTTAGGCTTTCAAATTGGCTTGGTAATTGAAAGAATTTGTAGAATGAAAAGATAAAATTGTGTAACATTGTTTTTTTTGGTGGCTTTATTGATATTTTTGTTTTTGTGTACATATTTGAGATCTTTTTAAAAATATAAGAAACTGATAAAATGTTTAGGGAGTAATTTAAAAAACGGAAAAAAAATAATACGTCTGCAATAAAAAATATAAAAAAGTCTATTTATTTAGATTGAGCTATTATTTTCTTTATACAAATATAAACTATAAATTTTTTTTTTCTATTTAGATTGTGCTATTCTTTTTTTAAACGATAAAAATCATTTATATAGGTTTATATTTGATAATTTAGTAAATATAACCATTTTTAAAGATTCTTTGTACTATTTTGGTAGATTTGGCAATGATTTGTTTGAGAATCTTTTATATTTATAACAACTTTGCAAAAAAACAACTTTGCAAAAAAACAGATATTAAAAAAAAAAAAAAACACAAAGAAAAGAAAGGCCAAACTCAAATATTTAATTTTTTTTTGACTATTTTTCATTTTGTATTAGCACTGTAAATATTTTGAATATCTTCGAAAAATAAAATAAATATTTTGTGATTTTTTTATTATATTTGAAAAAACATCTTAAGTTTAATATTTAAAATTTAAAATATTACAAAATTATTTTGATTTGATTTTTGTTTTAAACTCATCTCTACCATTAATATGTTATCTATTTAGTATTAGTTTAAATAACTGTAAAGTGAAATTATAAATTAAAATTTATTTAGATTATTAATTAAGTTGGTTTTAGTCTAAATTAAAAGTAAGTAAGAAATACAATTTATTTCATTAATATTTCGATTAATATTGGACTAAATAGATAACATATTTTCTTTCACTAATGTTTAGTATCGATATTAAAGCATTGGATTTACGGATATATATAAACAAATATCAACACCGTGACAATATTGTCCTTAATGCGCGTTCCCTCTTCCCGCCTCTTTCTCATTTCAAATTAACAAACAAAACAAAACAAAACGCATACCTCTCTCTCTCTTTTCGGAATGGAGGGAGAAGGTAGCTCAGAAATGGAGTACACGGAGATCGAATCCTCCACCGATTGCTTCGACAGTTCCATACTCTTTAATATCATCAACGATGTCTCCGCCTTCGTCTTGTACATGCATCAACAAGTCCCTTCGTAAGTTACTCTTTTCCATTTCCATCGTATTTTCCGTTTCTTAACTTACAAACATCCTTTCATTTTTGATTCCTAATACAAAATGTATTTCTGATTGTGAAACAATCGAATTGTTTATGTTAAAATTCTTTCGATTGTGTTGGAGTTTCTGCCTGATATATGCACGTGGTTCGATTTGATTACCTCAATCACTCTGTTTTAAATTGTGGCCTGTAAATTTGAGGAAGGCAATTTGAGAATCGTATGAGTTGTGAGGTTTTTTTAGTTCTAAATTTATTGTGGCTTTCGATCTGTAAGGTTTGGTTGATTTAGATGATCATTTTTCGTGTAATGAATTTTTCTTGTTGTATCTGGTGTTAATGGAATTGAATGTAAAAGTACTTCAGCGATTTCTTTCTAGGATTTGGAAATTGCTATGATTGTGGTTTAAGGATGTGTTTAGGATGGAATCGTATGTAGACAAAGGCCAATATGTCGTTCGGGTCGAGATTTAAGTCTCCACGATTTCATCTGTTGTACTAAAGAAATGATAAAATTGTCGAAATGAATAACGTTGAGAGACCGTTTATGTTTGCCTAATATTGCTTAATTCTTTCTTCATTTTATCCATTTTGATGTGTCTTCTATGATTTTAGCATCAAGATTGTTTGACATCACGTGTAATGCACCATTAGTTTGATTGTTCGTTTCCTAGTATTACAAGAAGCCCTTGAATGCCTTTGTAAACGGTAGATATTGTGGAGAAAAGGGTCACCCATTAAATAAACGAACATAGCTAGCTTACTAGCTTTTCTTAGTTTGAGGCTAAAACTCAGTATGCGAGAATACCTTTTTAGTCTTGAAATGAAATCCGTGTAATCTTCCGTTTAAGTATTCATGTTTGTAGAGCTAAAAATTTCTCTTTTCAATTTCAGTAGGCATTGATTGTCTAATTTAGTCTTCACCACTTATATCCAGGGAGCCCAAATATCGTAAATTTTATACAACCCCAATTCTGGGTCCCCTTTCATAATGCTATAAACTACAGAAATATATGATTAATTAAGATTTAACATTGTATGAGATATCTATTTGGTAATGGTATGTTTTCCATAAGTACTGATATTTGGTGCCTAATGTGCAGAACCCTACAAGATATGAGCATTGAATTTGACACTTTGCATGAAGAATACAAAGAGCTGGTATGTTAAGAGCTGAGAATGAGTTGTTTACTTTACACTTTTTTGCTTCCATATGAGGATGATAAGAATGGTTAGTTTTAGGGAAGTGAACTGGAACAAAATGAACTAAAAGCATCGTCACGAAGAAAGCATACTGGCAGAATGAGGGAGGTCAGACAGGGAATTAAGAGAATGGAGAAGTTAATGAATTCAGTATCTGGTTTTCAAGTTGCCATCAAATCGTTGATTAGTGAGGCACCTAACATCGAAGAAGTCTTATTAATTCTTGGAGCAACCCCACTACGACCTCAATATGTTTATGAGATGTGCTTTTCACATAAAAGATTTGCGCTGAGAGGTGCAGATAACTTCGCCAAACACAAAGCAGCAGAAGTTCTTTCAAGAAAGGTGGTTGTAAATTGTATTATCTTTCCTCAACGTTATCATTATTTGATACAAATTTCGTTGTTAACAACAGGCTATTCGAACATTGATCTCAAAGGATGCTGGGTCTGTCTCATATCCAGGTATACAGTTGTGCATATTAAAGCAAATTGATCAAGTTGGGAGAAGAATTTTCGTCCTTCAAATTTCCCTCATTAAGAAATGATAACATATTGTTTTAGGCCCTACTAAGTTGTTTCTATTGGTGAAGGCCCCTTCTTCTTTCAATCTGCCCTTGCACTTCATTCCAAAACGTGAATTCCGATATAGCAGAAAGGTAAACGTTAGACGTGTTTGCTTTTATCATGTAAGGATATTAATATGAGATTATCTGGGAGACTTTGTGGTCTACCTCTCTTTTATTAAAGAATGCTTTAATCTTGTTTTGGGTAAAACTTTAAATAAATTATCAATGGTAAAGAGTATCTTCTTAATTTCAATTAGCTGATGGAAGAATACCTATCAGCTATTTGACAAAAAGAACATAGGATATCCATGTGTGACAAAAATCTGTTATTTCTCAACCGTCAACAGTATCTTGAATCTCCCAATCATAGTAGATTTTGTTTCATGATAATTTGACTGGTTTAATATACTTTACTGCATCACTTCTTGTTATCAATGTTGTTTGGCATTAGATCTTTCAATTTGATCCATGCATAATCCGAGGTCAAAATAGAATGTTGATAATTTTGATTGTCCAAGCTATGTTAATCAATTTGATATTGTCTAAAAAGGTCTTTGATGCAGATAGTGCCTTTCAAACTACGATTTAAGTGCAAAGCCCAAATCCAGCAAATGAAACATCCTGATCATGATCGTGAATCTCAAGTTGGGAACTCTGATGACTTAACCAACTCTTCAGTAGAAGATCCAATCTGGTATGGAACGTTTAATCTTCAGTTGCTATGATGGAGATAATGGAGATAAGTGAAATGGGAATATGTTTTGCTAATAAATTACCATTCATTCTTGAAATAAAGATGATTGGTTAAGTAAGTTACAATTTAGAGCTTCATGGCTGTTGATTGTAGCATTAAGAAACTTAGTTGATCACTGCCAGGTTTCAATGTCGACATGCAATCAAGGGGCTAGCATTCAATAGACCTGATGAAGATTGAAAACGCTCACAGTCAAAGATTCAACGCAAGTAAACACTAACCCATAAACTTGGAAACGAATTGCTTCTAATTGTATTTTGTAGACAAAAAAGCCCTAGAACCTGGAGAATATAGCTCTTGATATGGAGGTTATCTGGAATAGGATTTAGATAAATCCTTTTAGCTAATTTCAATTTTGGGGATTTAAGTAAATTTGAAAGCTTAAAGTCAGCTTCAATTTCTTCTCTTAGATAATTCAATGTTAGAATAAGCTTATTTTAGCGAGATTTAATATGTACTCCTTCCCCTTAAGATCCTTGTTGTAAAAACTAATATTGAAATATATGTATGAAAAGTTAAGTTTTGTTTAATATACAATTTATAGAAAAATATTTTCACTAATATCACTTCCAAAGCAAATACTCTGAGATTACAACAAAAATAATGTTGAAAAATAACACAATTTAGACATAAACATTGTTTACCTTATTACCTCTAGCAATTTTACCATCAAATTTTACTCCATTCACCATCTTATGTAGTTCTAACTTAAGAAACACCTGTAAAATTTTGAGTAAAACTTAATAACAAAATTAAATTCACAAAATTAGTTTTATAATAAACCACTTCAAATTCAAAATTTATCAAAAATAATAATAATAATAATCAAACAGTAGCATTATTTTTTTAAAAAATATTTTACGTAAAATTCATGAAATGAATGAACGGACTATTTAATGACATGTTAGACAATAAACAAGAGTGGTATGTATTTACTAGATTATTCTTTTTTTTTTTTTTGCACATAGGTATGCTAAACACATTTTTTTGAAGTGACAAATATCTAATTTGTAAGAGTGTTTTGTGACGAAGGGTAAAGAGCAACAACCACTAAAAAATTTATACTCTCACCTCACTGATGACAAGAGGAAGAAATACAAGAAAAAAAGATCTGATCTCTCTCCATAACAACGAACAACCCTGAGAGTTGTGTTGCGATACCGTGTACAATTTTGTTCTCAAATGATGCAAATTGCAGTATCTAATTTGTTGAAATTATTCTAAGATAAATTTGATTTTTTTTTTCTTTAGATTTAAACGCAAAGAAATTAATTCACAAAAATAATAATAATAATAAATAAAGAAATTGTATTTTGAAAAAAGAAAAAAAAAAGAAAAGAAAAAGAATAAAAATGGGGTGAAAGAGAGGGAGGCTTTGCTCGGGCAAGGACTCTGTTCGCGTGAAGAACGAGCACCTCCAACCAGACCTCCGAAATCTCTTTGCCGCCGCCTCGGTTCTGGTTCTCCGCCGTTATCTCGTCACCGGCGGAGCAAGCGCCATGAAGTTTCAATTAGAGGATGTCACAGTCTACTTCCCTTACGATCACATTTACCCTGAGCAGTACGCTTACATGCTCGAGCTGAAGCGAGCTCTCGACGCCAAGGGCCATTGTCTTCTCGAAATGCCCACCGGCACCGGAAAAACCATCGCCCTTCTTTCCCTTATCACCAGCTACGCCCTCTCCAAACCCCAAAACCCTGTCAAGCTCATCTACTGCACTCGCACTGTCCACGAAATGGAGAAGACCCTCGCTGAGCTCAGATTGCTTCATGATTACCAGGTTCAGCAGCTTGGACCTCGCGCTCAGATCTTGGCTGTGGGGCTTTCGTCCAGGAAGAATCTGTGTGTCAATCCGAATGTTTTGGCGTCGGAAAGTCGGGATTCTGTTGACGCTGGTTGTCGCAAGTTGACGGCGAGTTGGGTTAGGGCTATGGCGGCTGAGAATCCCGATGTTCCCACTTGTGAGTTCTTCGAGCAATATGAAAAGGCGGGTTCCAGTGCTGTGTTGCCGCCGGGGGTTTATACGTTGCAGGTACTGGTTGAATCGAAACTTGAAATTTCGCGAAATTGAGAATTCCCATTCACCAACGGTGATTTGAATTGTGTAGCGGTTACTAATGAACTAGAATGTAGCTTATTTCTGAATGATTTGGAATGGTATTTCAAATCTTTCAGAAATTTAAAATTTAAAATTCCCTGAGATGTTACCTCATGAAATTTAAAATTTCAGTTGTTTCTTCGGGGTGTAGTTCTTGAAACAGTGTTGAGATTATAATTCAGTAGCATTTAGTTTGTTGAGGATTGGCAGATAAAGTTTGACTTTCATTTACGATTTTACTTATAGTATTATTGTCTAAAGACAAGTTGATTCAGAAATAATTTATATATATACTAGGCTGTATTGACTAAATTCTTCAAATATTGATTTCTATAGATGGAATCATCATTACCTTGAATGGATCATTCTTGTAATTTCCTCACTAAATTTATAGGATCTGAGAGCTTTTGGGACAAAGAAGGGTTGGTGTCCTTACTTCTTGGCACGGCATATGGTACAGTTTGCAAATGTGGTAGTATATAGTTATCAATACTTGCTTGATCCCAAAGTGGCTAGCATTATATCCAAGGAAATGCAGCGAGAATCTGTAGTAGTGTTTGATGAGGCGCACAATATTGATAACGTGTGTATTGAAGCTCTTAGTGTTAGTGTGAGGAGGCAGACTATTGAAGGTGCCAGAAGAAATCTCAATAAAATGCGCCAGGAGATTGAGAGGTATAATCAGATCCTAACTTGCTTTCTTGTATTTTCATACCATATTTTGAGAGGTCTTGGTTCATTTTTTTTTTTTAATGTTCTTCAGAGTTAACGTGAAAATGTCTCTTATTGTAAGATTTATCTAGGTTTCTTAAATTTCAATAAGATGCTCTAGGAGATTCTGTGCACTGTCTAGGTATTTAGTTTTGTTTCTTTTGAATTGAAATTTAATCAGTGTCTTCCTTGATATGGTAGGAAGGTTCAAGGAAACTGATGCAGGTAGACTGCGAGCAGAATATAACAGGCTGGTGGAGGGTTTGGCACAAAGAGGAAACCTACCTAGTATGTTGTACATTATTGCAGTTGTATCAAGATTGCGTGCTTTTTTTCCTTGTATAATATAAAATCCTAAATTTCTTTAATTTTTTGGTGCAGTTTCGGACACGTGGCTCTCAAACCCTGCTCTTCCAGATGATATTTTGAAGGAGGCTGTGCCTGGAAATATACGCCGAGCCGAACACTTTATACATGTATTGCGGAGATTGGTTCAGTATCTTGAAGGACGATTGGATACTGAAAATGTTGAGAAGGAAGGGCTTGTAACTTTTGTTGGCTCTATTGGTTCACAGGCTGGAATTGACCAAAAAACTTTGAAGTTTTGTTACGATCGTCTCCACTCCCTCATGCTGACACTTGAAATTACTGACACAGATGAATTTTTGCACGTACAGACTATATGTGATTTTGCAACACTCGTTGGAACATATGCACGAGGTTTCTCAATTATAATTGAGCCTGTTGATGAGAGAATGCCGCATATTCCTGACCCTGTACTGCAGGTTAGTTCATGTCTACTTTATTTCTCTCTCACACATGTTCACATCCTTCTTGAAAGCAGTACAGAATTTGAATGCTAAAAGTTGTGCTCTTAGGCTTAGATGAGCACCCTTGATGGTAGAGAGGTGTTTGAGTTGGACCCCTTCACAGATAGGTACATGGTTTTTGTATTTAGCTACTGTTCTGATGTTAAAACGTAGAAGCTTCTTAGATTAGGAGAGTCCTCACAAAATCTTTCCAACTCCTTTTTTCTGGGAGAGAGATTCTCTCTTCATCTCATATTTCTACATTGAAATTTGAGGCTTTCCAGAAGATGTACCAATCAGAACAAGAATATCCTAGAAAATTTCAAAACAAGCCACAATTTGGGTGATTTGGGAGGTAAGGAAGACAAGAATCTTTCTAAACAAGGAAAGATCCTCGGAGGAATTGCTTGATTCTCCTCATTTTTTGCTCTCTATCGTCGGAGAAGTTTTTTGCTATTCTTTATGGATGGCCTCCTCTTCTGTACCTTTCATTTAATCAATGGAATTGTTTCCTATAAAAAAAAGAAATTCCTAAAGAAGTAAACACCTACCTCTGTTCTCTAGTTGCATAGCCTCTAGCTCATGCATGATGCTGTTTAGTATTTACTGAAATTTAAACTTTATATTGTGTTTTCAATACTTGTGTCCATTTTTTAAACAAAATTATTTATTAAATATTCCCTATTTTCTCCTCAGCTTAGCTGTCATGATGCCTCACTTGCAATTAAGCCTGTGTTTGAACGATTCCAATCAGTTGTGATTACGTCTGGTACTCTGAGCCCAATTGATCTATACCCTCGTTTACTCAATTTTAATCCTGTGGTTAGCAGAAGTTTTACAATGTCCTTGACCAGAGACTGTATATGCCCAATGGTTCTCACTCGTGGCAGGTGTGTGGTTCTGTTGAAATACGTTATCCTTCAATTCTGTATATTATTATTTAAGTCCTATTCAAAATTTTATTTTCCTTATAAAAAACAAGTAATATCTAGGATCTTCTGCACTAAACAAAGTTTTTTTTTTTTTTTGTTCTAGCGACCAGCTTCCAGTGAGTACTAAATTTGATATGAGAAGCGATCTTGGTGTAGTAAGGAATTATGGCAGGCTCTTGCTTGAGATGGTCTCAGCAGTCCCAGATGGGATAGTATGTTTCTTTGTCAGTTACTCATATATGGATGGCATTATTAATAGTTGGAATGAAACTGGCATCCTAAAGGTGACACTACTCATGTTTGCTTGTTAACAGCTTAGTAGTCGTAGCATGATTCATCCTGATCATACTAAATGGTTAGACTCGTTTCCTCAGGAAATAATGCAGCACAAACTTGTATTCATTGAGACCCAAGATGTCGTTGAGACTACGCTGGCTCTTGACAATTACCGCAAAGCTTGTGATTGCGGGAGAGGTGCTGTTTTTTTTTCCGTAGCCAGGTAATCCAGTCCTCTGTCAATGGTTCTCCCTTTTTCCCCTTCTTTGTAGTCAAGCACAATATGTAGTTTGGAAGGTTGTATTATCCTTTTCATACAAGTACAACAGATATATATGAATACAACTTGCACATCGCTGGTTAGGTGGCTGATAATTAACAATGACTCTCAAGTCTGTGACTAGACTTGGACTAATAGTTGAGAGAAGTTGAATTTTCATTTTGGTTGCATCAAATTTTCTGAACTATGGCTTAATTTTTTTCATTCCCAAATAAATGGCAACAAATGTCCTAATTTATAATGGTGGAATGGGAACGTAAAATACATACTATGAGGGTTTTGATTTCCTTGAGTTATTCTTGATTTTAGGTTACTCTTTTGCTCAATTTTTGATGTTTAAATGCCATAGTGATTTGAAACCATAAATTTTAATGAATTTCTCTTCTGTAAATTCCAGTTTATGATTCAAAATTTAGTATAATGTTTCTATATCTATTGCATTGAAATTTGCATTTTGTGTGCAATGCATATAATGTTTAACTAGTGTTTAAAATAATAGCCATCTTGTCAATTGGAAGAAAGCCCAATTCCCTGTTGATATGGGCATTCTCAATATTGCAAATCCACTCAGAAACAGGTCTCTTCTTGCCACATGGTTGTGACAATTCATTCTCACATTTACCACAACACTGCAAAGATACTATTCTTTATCGATTCTGACACAAGACGAATAATGGAAGTTCCACTAGGTCTTCGATAAACTGGTGCAACTGGGCCTGCAGTCCCTTTTCTGCTTAAATCAATTGGAACACCTCCACTGATACTTGAGACAAGAGGAGCCTCCTTCCTAGGCATTCTCCCTATGATATGTCTCATTCACTACTGTCTTCTTCGTCATATCCCTCTTTTTGGAGTTAGGGAAACACCACATCTTCTCCTGATTCACCATACTTGGAGATTTGGAATGGTATAAATCCAAGCTGTTGTATTACCTGCAAGGATAGTTTTGTGAAGGGTTCCTCTGATGCCCCTTAGCAAGAAAGTTTTGGGAGACCTTAGAATCTTTTGATTAGCAAGTGGCTTTCCCGAAGAGCATCAAAGGTTTTCTGGGAGTCCTCCTCTGTTAGGACTTAATAGCGAGGGTTAGTATGGTAATTAGTACTGTCATAAAGTAGTGAAGCAATTGGCATAAAGTAGGTAGATGAGGTACATAAGGTAGAGGAGTTAATTATAATTTAATTAAAGATTTGTGATGCTTTAGCTTTTAAGTGTTCTTAAGAGGTGAGTGTTCAAGTTCCTCAAATTACTCTGTGGTCGTCCTTCATTTATTTATTTTTTATGAGACCGTGTTTCATAGAGAAATATGAAACATTCTACGAAGACATGAAAAAAAGTTTGCAAAAGGAGTTCAAACCTAACTATAGAAACAAACTCCAATCGAAAAGAATCAAGCTGAACTCATAATTACAAAAGTGCTGGGGTGACAAGATGAAGTGTTAAATCTAGCAACCTCCCAGACCTCCTCACGTGATCTCTAAACCCAATTTTTTCTATTCCTCTCAAACTGAATTCTCCTTGACACGACAAAAGCATAGCATGTCACAAAACTCTACCATTGATCTTGAGAGGGAGGATTCAGGAGCACCTTCTCACATACGGTACAACAATCCCTACACCGCACCGGGCATAATGCAAAATGACTTGAACAATGATTCTAAAGGGACTGAGAATACTCACACCCCACGGCACACTGTCAATATCCTCCTAATGTCTCCTGCATAGAATGCACTAATGCTGAAACAATGAAAAGGAAGAATGCCTTTTGAGTCCAAGGTATTGACACTTCGATGCAAAACCTGTTAACTACATAATTTGACCTTGAAAATTTTAATTTTTAAAAGAGAGGAGAAAGCCAAGGCCACACGGGAGAGTAGGTTACATAAATGTGAAAAAAGCCTTGCACGAGAAGCTCCAAAAAGGAGGATCGGGAGTCCAAACCTTAAAGCCCCTTCCCCATGGGCCACGATACACATGAAGGCTACAAAGGACAGAGAGAAGGGTTGTCATTTCCATTGTCTCTCTACCAGAAAGAGGGCGACAAAGGCCCTAGGAAAGTGAAAAGGAGGAATCCTGGGGAGGCAAGATAGAAGTCACCCATTGTATCTTCTTATCTGAAAGGTGGTATTGACGTGGAAACAAAGGACAGGGGAGAAACCCCACGCAATTCCACTAAAAAAAAATCTTTAAGCCTTTCGCTACAAAACATTTCATAAGCTGGGAGAAACAAAGGGAATCCAGATTCCAGAAGAGATAGCTAAACAGAGGTTCTGTGTAGATAATGATTTTGTAGTTTCTTCACTATCAATATACTTTCTTTAAAGCATTTTTCTTGGACAACCTTTAAAAAACGAAACGAATACGTTCCAGCTTCAATTTATTAGCTATTTATTGGAATTTTGGTTGTGTGTGTAAAAAATAGATTCTTCAATGATATAGATATAGAAAAAGCCATAGATATATTTTTTTGAACATGTAATTTTTGTTGGTCTTTTTAAGTGCAAATATCATTCCCACTTATTAGCTATGATTTATCAAATCTCTGTACCTAATGAAAGAATTTTTATGATCTTTCTTTTATGGGAGGCTATCCTCTCCTTTTGGTGATTTCATACCATCTATGAAATTATTAGATTCATTCAAAAGAAAAAAAGATTACTTTTAGATAACTTCATAGTGATACAGATGAGTGATCCGAAAGTAATTTGGAATTTAATCTATGTTAATGCAGGGGAAAAGTTGCTGAAGGTATAGATTTTGATCGACATTACGGACGATTGGTGATAATGTTCGGTGTTCCTTTTCAATACACATTAAGCAAGTGAGTTTTACATTGTGACTTTCTAATGATAACTTGTGGGACTAAATGACAGATTAATAAATGCAATAAAGTATTTTTTCATTTTTTAAACTGTCTTGTACTTATCACATATATGGTTGTTAATTTAAGAACAGGATCCTGTGGGGTTGTGAATTCTTATTCTTTCAATTGAAAATTGAGTGTGTTCCTTTGCTTTTGGGTGGGTTGGCTGCCACCTAGGGTGAGGAGGAGGATGGTTTGGTGGTTTTTGTTTGGACTTGGTTGTTCTGACCGCGTAGATAATGATTTTATTTTCAGAATTTTGCTTGCTCGGCTGGAGTATTTACGTGAGACATTTCAAATAAAGGAAGGGGATTTTTTAACTTTTGATGCTTTGGTATGGGAAACTTACTCTTCTATCTGTAGTGTTTTTGGTGTATGTTGGAAATAATTGGTTCTAACAATTTGAGCAGAGACAAGCTGCACAATGTGTTGGTCGAGTTATCCGATCAAAGGCTGATTACGGAATGATGATATTTGCTGACAAAAGGTTTTTTTTTTTTTTTATTATTAATGTTACTGCATAGTTTCAATTAATTCCTCGATTGCAGAACATATACCGACATGTGACTCGCCATTTTTCAAAGAAGTTAATGGTCACCCCTCTTTTCATATATAACAGTCTTGTCTTCATGAATTTGTGATCATGGAGATCAAATGGCTACCATAGTGGGTGCCTTTTGAAGGTGCGTACCATGTTTAGATGGACAAATGTACTTGACATACACTTACATGCACTTGAGCTTGCTACGGAAGCGAGTGCATGTAGCCAGTGAATGTCACACTAGGTGGAAGGTGTAAAATCAGTTTACGAAGCTCTGAGGACATTGTGTTTCAATGATTGTGCATTACGCAAGTTGATGCAATTACTAGAGAATAAAAGTTGAGAAGATTTTGAAATGATGATTTTTAAGTTGAAATTTGTAGTACTACCAGATGTGCCCTTATTATCGTCAATATCCTTTGAGCAATGTTGTCAGGATGTTTTGTTGACATTTGACAATTACCATTTAGCATGAAATTATATTTTCAATCGATGATTTTACTTGAGATGTTTGAAAAGATGGTTTAATGGGAAACTACCATGTATTTTTTATACGTTAAAAGAATACCAAGCTATTTGCAATTTATTAGTACAAAATATATTGAAAATGTGACTTTTTAGTTTCAACTTTCAAGCATAGTCTTTGTAGTCTTCTTGATTTGTTTTTTTCACCTCTATGCAGGTATAGTCGTCATGATAAACGCTCAAAATTGCCTGGATGGATATTGTCACATTTACGTGATGCACACTTGAATTTGAGCACAGACATGGCTCTGCACATAGCTCGGGAGGTTTGTATTTGTTAACATCCTTGTAGTCCAAGATATTGACATATTTTCTTTCATACGCATCTACAAAGTATTGACATTCAGATCGACTCCTTCCAGTTCTAGTTAGTTACTACAGCTATAAAAGGGATGTTGAATATTTGAAGTTCTTATCTTCCCTTTGAATTTGCAGTTGAAGCAAAGTTTGGTTTATTATCTTAATTGCATCTTCTATAAGATCTCTTCCGATGTTTAACTTCCAACTTATTAAAAATGTCTAAACATTTTTCTTTATCGGTTATTGACAAAATAATTGAATCGAGACTAAACTCGTGGGTGCAGTTCCTAAGGAAGATGGCACAACCCTATGATAAGGCAGGGAGCAGTGGTAGAAAGACCTTATTGTCCCAAGAAGACTTAGAAAAGATGTCTGAAGCCAACATGAATGAGATGTTGTATTAAGAATCTCAACACTGCAAATGGACTCTTTCTTAGTCCAGAGTGCTGTTTTACATTCTTCTTGAATTCTACTTACCACATTCATCGGCTCTCGACAATTTGGTTCGATAGTTTGAAAAGGAAATTCCCTTATGAGGTCCCGCCCGAAGAGGAAAGAACTCAAATTTGAATGCTGCCTGCTTGTGGAATCGAAAAGGGTTGTTTGATAACCTCTCTAAATGAAAAACCCTAAAAAGAAATTTTGACAAGTAACTTTATGGTATATGTATATAAATGACCTCTTGTTCCCTTTTTTGACTTCCAGTGTTACACTTTTTTTGGGGTTAAACAGTCTTTTATCTTTCAAGTTTATGGTTAGTGCATTAGTTTACTAATAAAAACTCTAACTGATTTTGGATGAGTTGTTTCATATTGTGGTGGTCTTGGTTGGGTGCTTGAAGATCGTTTAGGACGTATTCGTCTCATGAAATTGGTCTTGGTCATCCGGTGTTTGGTTGTGAAGCTTTTTGAAGTAATAACAATTTGCTCTACAATATGTATATATTTCACCGATCCATATATAAAATATTATAGTTGAATATAATTGTTTGGAAGAGTTCAGGAGGTTAAGACAAAGAAGGTGGTGAGTTTGGAAATTGTCTTTTTGAGTTTGGTGGTATAGTTTTCAGTTTTAAGAATTGAAAATATAACAAAATTTGTAAAATCTATTTCTTATAGGCAGTATTGAAAAAAAAAGTAAAATTTAGATCACACAAAATTATTGCTTGCTCATAGAAAATATAAAATTTAGATCACAAACAATCATTGCTGATAGAAAATATAAAATCCAATATCAGATGGATTTTTTTTTATTCTTTCATGATATAGTAATTTTTAATATAATACAGGTGAGATAAAAGTATAATACTATTTGTGTTATCCACGTGGGAATTATTTATGGGAATTAAACTGTTGTTGACAAAAGTAAAGTTGAAGTTTTGAACATGAAGTTCCTTCCATTAGTGCCGAACAACTTAATCCAAATCCGAAATTTTCAAGATCATACTCCAACAAATGGTCTTCCATTTGCAGTCTTCCAATTACGATCGGCCTTCTTGGAAATTCTCCGCCATCGATGAATCCTAAGCACCAAGAACATCCATTCCATTGATCTTCTTAATCCAACTTGCATCGCATTTCTTCCCTTAATTTCCACACAACTTTCCCTTTCTTCATTATCAGATCCACCATTGACACCCTCACATGTCACTTTTAATATACACATTGAAACCATGATAGATAATCTAGAAAATGAATATTATTTTCTCTCCATTTTCTTGATATCTTCTCGTCAAGACAACATTATTTGTTGGATGCACTCAAAAAAGATAATGGTGGAATGTTTTAGTTGAAAAGTGGACCAAAAGGAAACCATTGGTCCACTTACTCCTACAAATTAGTCAAATTATCCGCATATAACTATTATACTTGTTTTTTCCTATTTTACTCTTTCTTTGTAACCATTTTTAAAATTAATTTGAGGATAGTTTTGTCCTTTTTTCAAATCACATCAAATATTTGCTAATTAATTTCTAATTATTTGTGAATTAAAAAGGTAGAATATGAAATGTATTTATCTATTTATTTCTAAAAAGAAAACCACTCTAGTTATCACTCTACCTTTAATTATAATTGCATTGGTTTCCAGATTTTTTAAACTTCACTAGTTTTGCAATATCATTCTTATTTGATACTATAAAATGAGTCTTCATCACTCCATTTTCTAAAACTTGTCTTCTCTGGGTTTCTTTTGCACACAACTCAATTTCTCTTAAAATTCATTTTTTGATTTAAAAAATGGTAGGTAAGGACATCTTTTTTGTTCCTTCATGTACATAGTTTCTTCTAGCAAATTTTATTTTGTATTATTGATAGCGACAAAGGCAAAAAATTATTAAGGATTTTCATTGCACTCTAAGAGCTTTTAATAATTATGCACCTCTTTCCACTCATGCTAGAAAATGTTTGTGGAATGAATTTGGCTAGAAAGATCATTCTTGGGTCTTTAAGACTATCTATATGAATGTTTTTATGATATTTTCATTATTGACTTGATTTTTTTTTTTTACTAAAAAAAGACAAGTATGCTATGCATACTTAATTATTTGGTAACTGCAATTATGTTTTTATGTTTTTCATTTTTTTAAAGTGATATACTCTTCTTCCTGCTACGATAATAAATATTGTGAAGTAGTACTTAATAGTTCTTTATTTTATTATTTTTAAATATCAAAGTGACCTACTTTTAATAAAAAATATTTATTATAATTTAAGAAATTTTACACTAATTACAATCCACTTTTCTTAAATATTTTGTTTTACATAACTTATTAAACTTGACTATTTTAGTTTTCAACTACCAAAATCTTACCATTCTCACATTTTCCCTTTTTCCTTTTAGGTAAATTTTTTTTTTATTTATACAATATTCATATTATGCTATTTATACAAATCCCACTCTTTTTATGTACTAAAACAAAAATGACAAATTATACTAAAACAAAATAACAAATTTCACGTGCAATGCACGTGTTACTAACTAGTAGAAAGAAATGTGCGCAAGTTTTTCACAATTTTTTAGTTCATAGTTATCAATTACTCGATTTTTTTTTATATAAGTTAAATGTTTTAAATGAGTTCGAAAATCTTCTTGCCATTAGTTTTGGATGGAAGCTTATCCTTGAAATTTGAACTTATTGGGTACTTTGGGGATTCGAAGTACAAAAACAATTCAAAGATTATATGAATACAACATAATTAAACTTGAATCTTTTAGCCAACAACTTCAATTTATGCGTTATGTAGCCTCCTTGGAGTGAAAATGACTAAGGCTTCCTTTAAGAACGACCTTTCTCACTTCTTTCAACTCAAACTCAAGCTTCCTCTCTACAAATTTAACTAGCAGCCCCAACTTAGAAAATGTCCAATTTTTAAATTTTTCGAACTAATTTCAGCCAAATCGCACGTGTAAAATTTAAAAAATTTCCTTATGAAGTGATCTATGTATAATGAGCCTTGCACAAAACCTTCTTGACACCTCCTACTTGTCGAAATTTAACTTAGGCATGCAGAGGACACGTGGAAACCACTAAACCGACTTACCATTTCGTCCAACTTTACTCAAAACACCTGACTAAAACGCCTCAAGCCTTTAGAAAGCCTTGCTAACCTCTTTAACCTTGACCGCAAGCCCCATCTTGCTTACTCAAGTCTCAACACCTACTTCTCCACGCCTCACTAACCTCTAAAGACAAAGTCTTCAGTCACTTAGCCGCCTAGCTTAAACGCCTAAATGACCATCTTCACCGCCCAATAACCTCTTAAGACAAGCTTTCTCGGCCACACACACAAACTCATGCATGGCTACCAACCTATGTCCAAACGACTAGATAACCTCTTTGGATGTTATTTTCTGTTCTTTTGGTTGCCCACCAAGTCCAAAACACCTAGAGTGTGGATTTAGCCAAATTTCTCACTTTTCAACTTAGCCTCCTTAACTTTTTAAATATTCCTACTTATGATTCCTTCTTTTCACCTACCATGACATACTTACAATGACACTTCTTAAGCTTACTTTCCATCTTAACTTCCTTTAAATTGACCTCCCAAACTTTTGAAAAACTCAATTTTCTTAGGGTTTGGAATTTACAATCATAATAATGGGCAATGCTATCATTTATTCCTTACTATTTTGTAAATTTGAAGCTCAATGTCCTTTTTATGAAGAAAAAAAATGGTAATTGAGTCTATATTTAGACTGTATAAGTTAAAACTTTATAAATGAATTAATTGAAACCTTTAAAATGACCAAGTGAACTATTTAATTTACTTTTAAATCTACAAAATTCAAGCATTTTGGCTAAGAAAGTTTCTAAGTAAAAATAGGGTTTGAGATCATTTTGGATTTTGAAAAATGTACTAAATAACAAAATTCATTCGAAACATATTAGGAATTGAAATCTTCAAAACCGAAATTTTAAAGAAGACGTTAGAGAATGTCAAACTTTTATTCTGATAGATTTAAAAGTTACAAGCAGTCTCTACAATTAATAAAATTCTGAAAAGTAATCCACATATTAGGGACTGAATTGTAATCATAGATGATGGAGATTAAGTTTGTAGTAATCAACCAAATTTGAAGTTTGACCCAAAATTTCTTCTAAAATTATTTAAAAGAAAGTGTTGTTTGCAGAAGTGAAGTCGAATTTTGAACATGAAGTTCCCTCCTTTAATGCCGAAGAGCTAAATCCAAATCTGAAATTTTCAAGATCGAACTGCAACAAATGATCTTCCATTTGCAAACCTCCGATCACGATCGGCGTTCTTGGAAACTCTCCGCCATTGATGAATCCCAAGCACCAAGCATCCACTCCCTTCTTCTTAATCCTCACCATCGTATTCCTCCCCCCTAATTTCCACACCACTTTCTCTTTCTCCATAACCAAATCCACCACCGGAGCCTTCGCCTGTCCTTCCGCCGTCACTCCCACGCTCTTTGCCTCATAGCACACTCCGAACGGCTCTACCGCATTTATCAACTTGAAGTTGAGTACAACCGCTTCCTTCATAAACACCGTCGCGAATGCTCTATAAATCGAACTCCGTAGCAACGCGTAATTGGTGGAGGTGCTGATCTTAGCCCCACCGCGACCGTGAATCGGCTCAAACGACAATAAAGATGTGTTGAACGGCACCACCTTGCCGTTGATTCTAATGGCGGAGAGTCCAACGTAATACTCGTAAGACGGTAACCAATAGGTGTAAATCGAGGCGCTAACCGGATTGAAGAGCAATGGTGTGTAAGTTAGGGATTTAGAAAGATCAACATTGGGGGAAAATCTGTACGGGCCTTTAGATCCGAAGAAAGCAACACCAGGCCCTGACCTCGCTCCTGATAAACAAATGGCAAAATACTTAGGGCTACTGAATTTTGCACTAATCACCGATGGAATCGATAAGTTGGAACGGCCGAGCGCGGCTAGGCCAATGACATTCTTAGCAACTTCTCGGAGGAAATTGGTCTTGACGCATGCGAAAGGAAATTCAGGAATGCGACGGAGTGGAGCGGATGTGGAGCCGCCTGTGGTGGAGAGAGCAAGAACATCAGTGATGACATTCTCGGAATCGGTGAGCTTAGGGTGATCGTAATCAACAAAATGATCTCTGAGGGATGGGTTTTCTGGATAGGCGTAAGAGAAGATGGTGTCGTTAGCACAGATAGGAGAGGGAGCTTGGACGCAGGAGCCGCAAATAGCCTGGTTGAAGGAATTGGAGAGAGGGGTATTGCAAAGGACGAATTTGTAAGAGGAAGAGTTGTAATTTTGGTAGCAGTGGATCCAGGAGAAGGCGCCGCCGAGGTCGAGGTAGAGGGAGGCTGGGCGGAGGGGAGTTTTGAGGTGGAGGGAGATGGAGTAGAGGAGAGAGGTATGGTGTTTGTAGAGAGGAGCAATGAGAGCTGTTTGAAGAGAATACAAAGGAAATGAAATGAGGAAGAAGAAGAAGAAAAAGAGGGGAGGAGTTGACATGTTTGTTTTTTGCGTTCTTAGTTTGAAATGGAACTCATTTTATACAGCAATAAACCATTTTTAAAAACACTCCAATTTTCTTTTTCTTTCTTTTTCTTTCTTTTTCTTTCTTTTTTTAAAAGAGAGAGAAAGAAAGAAAAACGTGGTCAATTTATAAATTGAAAATAACAAAATAACAAAAAAAAAATTAAGAAAAAAACTCTCTTCTTGAAAATATTGGAATATCAACTTTGTTATATGTGCAGTTTTTTTAAAATATTACTATACACTTAATTATTATTTTAAAAATTATTACCCATTATAATTACCATAAAATGTATAGTTTACTTATGATTCGTAGTGTTCGAATTTTGTTCTATAAGAACGTATCAATGAAGAACCTCTTGAAATTTAGATCACACAATATTATTGTTTATAGAAAATATAAAATCCAATATCACGTGTATCTCTTTTTGTGTTATTCTTTCATGATATAATATTTTTTTTTTAATGTTAGGAGGTTGTATCTAATCATAATGCTAAATAATTACTCTACTTTGAAAAATTATTAATAATTTTTAATAAAATACATGTGAGATAAAACTAATACTATTTTGTGATATTCCATGTGGGATAGATCGAATATTTATGGAAGTGTTGTTCACACAAGTAAGAAGTTGAAGTTTGAACATGAAGTTCATTCCACTAGTGCTGTAGGACTGAATCCAATCTGAAATTTTAGAGATCAAACTCTATTTGATGATCTTCCATACACAGTGACTAAAAGTTATCGATTTCTATTATTGATAGAATCTAAAATTTTGTTATAACCTAATTTGAAAAAATAAAAGTAAGTTGTAAATAAACATAGTTCTAGCCCAAAAATAAATGGTAAGTAAACATAGTTGTAGTTGTAGTTGGCATCCTATCTCACTTTTAGAAAAAATAACATAAAAATAATTAATTGTGAAAGATAATAATTTTTTCTTTTAATAAAAAGAATTTTGTGGAAGTTCTTCACAACTTTTATATCACAATTATTTTTAAGTAAACATTCTTAAATTTTAAAAAATGAAACCAATTTACTGTTTAATATTTTGACAAATTATACAAAACAAAACATCCATATATTTTATTCCATGTTAAAAAATAAATTAAATTAAACGTTTAAAACGAGTTTAAAAATCCTCTTAATGTTAGTTTTAAATGAAAGCATACCTTGAATTTTTTTTTTTTTTAGTAATTTGAAAAAGAAATTTAGTACTAAATAGTTTTTTAAGATGAACTTAACTCAATGATAATTGATATGTAGTTCTCCTTGAGATGAGAGGTTCAATATCTCATTTTCACGGTTGTTGAGTTACACACAAGAAAAAAAGAAAAAAGAAAAAAAAATCACAGTCCTTTATTACTAAAGAGTACGATATCCTCCAAATTCCAAATAAAGTAAAACAGTACATGATAATAACTACTTGATGAGTAACACTTACTCAAAGTTCTAATGCAAATGAGAAGATTTAACAATGGTTGAACATGAAATTTTAAACCAAAACAGCACCTTCCATTATAGTAATAGCTTTCCCACGCAACTGAACTCTTTGTTCTTGTTCATCCAGATGGATGTGCAATATTCCACTTCTAGGTGATGCCTATTAAAAAAGAAACAATAAAAAGGGCAGGTTGTTTTTTCTTTTTTTTCTTTTGAGAAGTTAGATAACTAAAATCTTTATATACCTTAATTACACTTAATACTTACTTTTGATAACATATATTCACTTTACAGGATTTGTACATTCTCTTGAACTTACAAAAAGTTTCAACAATATCTGTATCTATCTTAACTCTATTTTTATTCAATAATTTCTTTCATATTTTTCCTCCAAAAACTTTGAAAACTAGATTTTCATAGCATATAAAGATTGTTTGGAAGAGAGAGAGTACCATATAAGCAACAAAATCAGATTTGCCCAACTTTTTGGCCCAGTAGACTGCCAAAGCACAATGTGCACTCCCACATACAGGATCCTGAATGATATGCAACAAATATATATACATATCAGAAGTTTGTAAAGAGCATAGAGGCTGAAGTAGTTGGAAAGAACATCCTTTGAGATTTCCAATACCTCCATTTCCTCCCTAGTTTTGATACCCAAACTCAAACAAGTTAGGCTAAAAAAATATTTTTCATCCGTGATAATAATTTAGTTTCGTACTTTGATTTGTAACGATTCAGTCCTTATACCTTCAATTTTGTAACAATTTAGTTCTTATACGGTAGGATAATAATTTAGTATGTACTTTCAAATTTATAACAATTTCATACCAAATTCTATCAAATTTAAGTGTTGATTTTTATTATTTAAAAATTTGGACTTTGTGGCCAATAAACATACAAGGTCTCTAATTAGTTTATTGAAATACCTATATAAGAGATTTGGACTCCATTAACTTAACAATAATTTTGATTTGAGACGATAAAAATAACTTTTTCGCTCGTCAAAATCACATTTCTTTCAAATAGTGGTGTTTTCAATGAACTAAAATTGATTGTAGAAAAATATAAAATCATTTCAAATTGATTTTGGAAGAATTAGGTGATGGGTGATTTTTTTTTGGAGAATTCCCATCAATCACTCCCAAAATAGATATTTTAGCATTCGTGATTTTTTTAAAAAGGAAATTTAATATTAGAACAAAAAAAAAGAAAAAAGATAACAAACCTTGCTTGTCATTAAATTGTTAATAAAATAAAAGTTATGTTTTTGAAGTTTATTTCAATATCTGTATACAAACCTATACAACCAAAAATTTAACAATAAAATAAATAGAAATATGTTTTTACCATAATTATTTAGTTGAATAATTACTTCTTAAATTGAAAATACAATTACTAATTGGGTAACTCTATATTAACTTTTGGATCTAAACATAATATTAAAAATACATATTAAATATAACTTTTAAAAGTTTGGTATCAAATATAAATTTATCTCTTAAAAATCAATTTTGCAAAATCGATTATATCTAAATCTATTTTTTCAAAATCTAATACTTCAACTATCACTTTCAAACAAACTCTACATCATTACAAATTTTAAAGTTAACCAATTACATTCTAACATACTAAAATTTAGAGACTATTTTAATTTTTACTTTACACCAATAATGATTTTTTTCCTTCAACAACTTACAAATAATGAAGAGATGCTTAGTCCGGTTAATTCCATGTATTACCTTCACCTCATGCATAAACAATCTAAAATTTTCAATATTATAATATTTAGAGAAAGATTGAGCATTTAATACCTCATAGATCCCAAATTTGGGGCAGAAGTATCGAGTATAAAAGTCAAATTCCGACTCAGCAGAGGAAGCTCCAGTTATGATTAACCCAGTTCCAGGAAACTTTTGTATCTCATCATAGTTAGGTTGAAAATCTACTACTTCTTTATCTGAAGGAAGAACAACCTGCAAAGTGTACAATTGGTTACTTGAATAACTTGAGATACCCACATTCCCAAGTGTTACATGCACACACTAGTTCCTGCCTTCGTTCCTCTGCGAACCACATCAGAGAGAAAACCGCTTTCATATCATATGTAAAGCCTAGACTCAAGATTCAAATTAGAATTTGAAATCTGAATTCACCGCCACGTCTCCGGGTGTTTCATAATGACTTTCTCTAGACATAGAAAGTATCCATTAGGCCTTGTTCTTTTGGATTTGAGCCATTTTTATTTCCTTTTAAGTGACGTTTGGTTTGGCTAGCTCCTCCATTTTCGAAGGATCTCCCGTATGTTGGGCCCCTTTTTTCACACTCTTTCCATAGAAGGCAGGTTAGCAGATTCGTACACACAATTTTAGAGAAAAAAAAAAGAAAGAAAAGAACTTCACTTGAAAACATATAAAATCTCAATGTCCAGAAGCATCAACCAATTTTCTCATCTTATAAGAATGAAAAGTATTGTTGTCAACGAAACATCAAAGACAAATGAAGGGCTAACTTACCATGAGATTATTGAATTTCACATTGCACAACTTAATGTCTACTATAGAGGCAACATTCAAGGCTTTGGAGATTGAAGAAACATCAGCAGCAGAGTCGAGATCAACAGTTTGTATAGCTGGGAGATCCAATTCAATGAAGTAACTGTCATGTGTTTCACCATTATTATGAACATTTGAAACCTCAAGAAGCTTGACATCTGGAACCTTTTTAGCAGTTAGAATTCCTGAAAGAGTGGAAAACTCAATAATCTTTGAATTTACTAAACCCGTTGAGAAAAGTATGTGTGCAGCTGCCAATGTTGCATGACCACAAAGCTCTACCTGTAAAAAAGTTGTCTTAATCAGAAACAATAAGATTTACAATACAAATAATTGTATTACCTTCATTACAAGTAGGGATTATTCATGGGGGGGACGACATCCCTGTCTCTACTCCATTTAAGTTAAGTCTAGTCTTTATAGTTCATGAAGTTAGAATTTAGTTCTTAACATTTGAGAACAATTTATGATTAATTTCTATGGTGGTTAGATAAAATTCTCGTAGAAACTATTTATGAAAATTTTATCCAACTATATGGACTAAGTTCTCTGTCCTTCTTCAAATAATAGAAACGGAACTTGAAATTTAGCCTCATTTTTTTTTGTTCCCACAATTTCATTTAATTTTGTAGGGATTCCTACGAAGATCCTTTAGTTTCTTTAAAAAAATAGTAATAAAATATAATGATTTTTATAATAGAAAATGACCATTTTAATGGTTAATTTCCAGTGAAAAAGGTTTAGAAATTTTTTGAACAAATAATATTTAGAAAACAAAAATATATTACATCGTAATCTTGGTTCAAACATATAAAAAAGGGAAATTATTTTAATGAAGAAAACCCTCTCTAAGATTTACAAATATAGTAAATAGGCAGTGGTATTTTGTTATTACAATATCATCAAAATTGATTTTGTAGTTCCATCGGTCAAAGAGAACATTTAGACAGAGACAAAAAAAACAATGAAAAAAATGGAAAATGTAGCAACTGGAATTTGCTCGGTGACAAAGAAAAAACTAAAGCTACTAATTGGGCTCAATTTGATAACTATTACCTTTGGGTTTGGTTTTTGAAAAATCAAGCCTACAAACAGAGTTATCTATACATAAATTCAAGTCAAATTTCGAGAACTAAAAAGATTTTTTTAAAGAAATTTGATTTGTTTTTCGTAATTTGACTTAGAATTCGAATCAGACACATTTTTTTAAAAGATAAATAAAAAATCAAACGATTATCCATAGCCAAAACTGGTTGATCTCAGAACTTTAATCAAACACACTCAGAGCATTAACTTAAAACGGTAAAAGAAAAGAAAAACCTCCGCAACAGGAGTGAACCATCTGAGGCTAAACTTGGGGGGTTTGATGGAGTCATCAGTTTGTTGTTCGTTGTTTAACGGAATCAAATAACAGGTTTGGGAGATATTGAACTCAGCCGCCAAATCTTTGAGCCATTTCTCATCCCTTTCTTCCTCTAATAGACAAACAGCCGCTGGATTTCCCTTGAACGTGGACTCGGTGAACGCATCCACCTGTTTGATTCACTCAGAAAAATAAAAATAAATCTGAATCTAAAGTTTCGTAGCCATTGAATCCGAATGCAAGATAGGCGAAAGAGATTAGGTTGAAGTAAAATACCACGAAATACTTCACAGGTTTCGTAGCCATTGTTGAGAAACAGAGAGAAGAACCGTGAGAATGGTCGTTTCTGCCAAGAAGAAGAAGAAGAAGAAAAAGAAGAAGAAGAAGAAGAAGAAAAGCCGCCTCCCTCCATTGCGTCTGTGCTTACGAAATTTCAACAAACGGACTTCTTTTGTATACTAATTTTAATTTTTAAAAATTTGGCTAAATTAGTCCTTACAAAATTGTAATTGAAATTCCACAGCATAGAAACATAAAGAAATAGGACTTTTAACTTTTGTGAGTTAATCAATTCAAATCAAAGATATGTATTTTATTTTTAAATAATATCAAAATATATAATTCTACTTTTATTTGTATACAACTTTTGTTAAAAATGTTGGGATTGCCTAACATTAATCAGAAAAATAATCAAATTTGTATCTCTTATTTTTCTATTTTTATCTACTTATTCATGAAGACGTGCACCATAATTAATAATTATGCTCACCACTTCTATAGATTGATTACTCACAAAAAAAAAAAAAAAATTAGGATTTGAATTAATACATTATCTTTCTTTCTCTTTAAAATTTCACTTTTTTTACGTAAGATAATACATTTTGTACTGATACTTTGCATGATACAAATAATGAGATGAAATATCACACAAGCATAAACAAATATAGTGTATTTGCAAACTAACATGGTGTTGAAAAATCTTAACTAATTTATGATATTTTCGAGATTGACAAGATTATTCTTGTTTCTAACTAAAGTAGGGGCATTTAAGACATTGTTCTAGCAATTTTCATTCCATATTTTTCTATTTTTCTATTTTACTAATTTAAATAACAATTTGTCATTTATCCATAAACATTCTATTTTGCTATTCTTTTTGTCCGCTGTTTTTTTTTCTTTCACAAAGCTATTGGATTAATGTGTGGAAAGGGAGACTCAAATTTCTAATGTTAAAGTTGGTAATATAAGCACTATATCAATTAAATTAAGCTCGTAAATAATTTTATTCAATACTTTAATTTGTACCTTAGTCTTACTTTGTTTTTTTTGCAAAGCCTTTATATTATCGAAATTAATAAGTTCACGAAGATTTGCATTTTTCTTTTGTTAAAACTATTGGGTAACTTAGCTAAAATAGAATAATGTAACACTTATTTAAATTTATACTTAAAGTTTGACGAAATTAAAAGCTTAGAGTACAAATTGATGTAATAATTAAGTAAGTCTAGAGGTAAATTTTGGTTTTCGGTTTTCTTCCCTTTTTAGCACGATAGTAATGAACTTTTTTATAAATGGTAAAATTGTTGAATATATTTATAAATATAATAAAATTTTAGAATCAATTATTGTATAGGAATGACGTAGGTAAACATCAATAAAAGTGTATGAGTACTTATTAGGGTTTATCGTTGATAGATTTTGAAATTTTGCTATATTTAAAAAGAAACCTAAATAATTCCAACTTGTGTCGTCGTAATAATAGTTCGAGAGAAAAATATTTGGATACTTCCTGAGTTGTATCTACTTTCACATTTGACCATTTTTGCTTTTTAAATAATTCTTTGTATTAAATATATAATTGAGAAAAATGGAATTAGATAATGCAGGTAGCGATATCATATATATCATTATTGAATAGCTAACAGTTCTTATTAAAAGTTTTTATTTTAACCATATAGTTTGAACATCAAATTTTAAACCAAAACAAAACCTTCCACCGTAGTAATAGCTTTCCCTCGCAACATAACCCTTTGTTTTTCGTCGTCAAGATGAATGTGTAATATTCCACTCCTTGGTGATGCCTAAAAATATGCTTTTAAAAGTTAAAAAAAAAACTACAAAATCTAAACAACTTCATTCAAATTATATGGATTGAGTTAAAGTTACACGGTTGCAAATTAAATACAGCAAATAAGCTCAAAATATATTCTCACATACCAAAATATTTTTAAAAAGTTGAAAACATATAATAGAAGTTAATCACTAGTAGAACATATTGATCTATGAGTAATAGATGATGGATCACAGGTGTTTACCAACGATAGCTTTGATAGAACTTTATTATATTTACAATCTTTTAAATTGTGGTAAACATTTAATTATTATTGTAAAATTGTGATTAATTCATCATAATTACCCTAAGTTATTATAAGCTTATTTGAGTTAATTTAAGTTCTTGAATTTATTTTGGGTCAAACAAAAATACCCAACTCCATCTTGTTAATTTTGTTTTAAAAAAAAAATCATAATGGAATGCATCATTTTTAGAAATAATAATGAAGTGTATAGCATAATTCTCCAAAAATTGTAAATATAGCAAAATCTATGAGAAGTAGACCAATATTGAGTTATAATTTTATCAACGATAGACTCTTATGATTTATTTGGATTATGGTCTATAAGTAATAAACTTTGACCGACTTTCTATATTTATAATTTTTCTAAAATATAATATTGTTATATACTTAGTTATTAATTCTAAAATTGTTGTGCATTATAGTTACCCTAAACAAATAGGTAGTGGGTAGGGCATAAAGACTTTAAATCCGACTCAATTATTTGGATGGTAAATTTCTTCGATCCAAAATAGTTTTTTATATAAAAAAATAAAAATATATGAACTCAAGTCAATCAGTTCGAGTTACTCTATTTATTTATTAATTTTTATTTTTGATTTAATTATTTTATTGGAGGTTTGAATTGACAAGTCTATTAACCAACCTAACCCATAATAATTTTTATTTATTTAAACCTAACCCATAATAATTTTTATTTATTTAAACCTAACCCATAATAATTTTTATTTATTTAAACCTAACCCAAGTCAAATGAGTTGATAACCCCAGTCTAGACTGCAGGAATTAGGTTGGAGTTGATGGGTTTTTTGTGATTATTGAATTTTGTTTGAACACCCCCTGCATGTGATATAAGCAATGGATTGATCAACATGTTGGTTACGTAACTCTTAAGTGGGAGGAAGAGAGAAAGTACCATAAAAGCAACAAAATCAGATTTGCCCAACTTATTGGCCCAGTAGACTGCCAACGCACAATGTGCACTTCCACAAACAGGATCCTGTATATAATATGCAACAACAACCAAATATTTAACCATTAATAGAACATTGATCGTTCAAGCTAATGACATATATTGGCTTCATCTCAAAGCATGCTGCATATATACAATCTATATACAGCACTAGAAGATTGAGATTGTACTGTACCTCGTCGATCCCTACTTTGGGAGCGAAGTGTCGAGTATAGAAGTCAAATTTCGACTCAGCAGGGGCTAATCCACTTATGATTAACCCAGATCCAGGACACTTTCGTATCTCGTCATAATTAGGTTGAAAATCTACAACATCTTTTTCTGATGGAAGAACAACCTGCAAAAACGCTGGTTTAGAGGAGTGACACACCTTAATATATATATTCTTGTATTCTAAGACTGACTCTCTCGGTTGATGTTGTTGATGTTATTGTCTAGGCTTTCTTCGTTTCTCCTTTTTTATTTATATATCTATGAGTATCTAAGCCACCTTAAGCACTCTAGCTAATCTTAGAGAAGAACTTGCACTTAACTCATGACCTCTTAGTTGTTCCTCCATCTCTCTCGTTTGTTTTTTTCTTTTTCTCACTAGACCGACGATCATGGATGGGCTACGCTTTCTTTGTTTCTCAATCTTAATTATAAGAATGAAAAGTAGGGTTGTGAACAAAACATCAAAGATAAACTAAGGGCTTACTTACCAAGAGTCTATTGGGTTTCATGTTACACGTCTTAATGTCAACTATAGAAGCACCATTCAAAGCTTTGGAGATTAAAGAAACATCAACAGCAGAATTGAGTTCAACAGTAGGAATAGCTGGGAAATCCATTTCAATGAAGTAACTGTCTTGTGATTCACCACTATTAAGAAGAGCATTACTTGAAACCTCAAGAAGCTTGACATCTGGAACCTTTTTAGCAGTTAGAATTCCTGAAAGTGTGGAAAACTCAATAATATTTGAATTTACCAAACCAGTTGAAAAAAGTATGTGTGCAGCTGCCAACGTTGCATGACCACAAAGCTGCTTTACCTGTAAAAAATGTTTATCTTAATAAAAAACAACAAGATTTACATCAACCAAAACATTATGTTACAATTCATTTAGTTGCGAATACAAGTAACTAGGGATTTTCACGAAACGAGGACTTTCCCGTCCTTGTTCCAGCTCCATGCTTTATTTTTCGTTTTCATATAAGAAAACTTTCACTTTGAAAATAGTCTTATATGAGACTAGCGTCATTATTTCTTCAACATGCATGACTTTGAGACTACTTCAGGTTCGATTTAAAGCTCTAACCAAACATTTAATTCTCCAATAATTCAATCATTTTATTGGGATTTTAAATCTTTAATTCTAGTTGTTTTTACATAGAATATATTAGTTAAGGTTTAACCATTTCAAATTAGTTTAGTTTTGAAAACTAGGGGTGGAATTAAAACCACACAAACTGAAACGTTTTTTTAGGAACATATTTTAAAAATTGAATCAAAACCAAATAAAGTTGGATTCGGTTTAAAAGAATTTCAAAACCAAATATTTCTTTGTCCAAAAATCTGGCATTCATTCACACCACACAGAGAACGAATAATGGTGAATCACAAGACAGTCACAAAGATTTTGGAATTTAGTGACTTTCTGTTCCCACAACACATTAACTCCAATACAAACATTTAATCACCTATAAAGTAAATTCATGTTCCAAAGAAAAGAAAAAAATACAAAAAAAAGCAAAAGGGAAAGGAAGGAAGATTGAAGATCAAAGTAAGGAACAAATTATTATAAAAAAAAAACGCAAGACCGATTTTCCATTTGATTTCTCACATATAATTTTTTTTTTTTTTTTTTTTTTTTGGTTTAGTCCAATTTGGTCACTAATTCGAACGTTTTCTACACTATTGAAAACATTTTGGTCATATATAATAAAGAAATTTAAGAGTAGAAGGAACGTTGATACGAAGTTCTACTAGTAGTTCTGTCTCCATTTTATTTCATTCTATTTTCATTATCTTTTAAATTTTGGCTAATCGGTGGAGAGACATTTTATATTCACTTTTGAATTAAGGTCTCAGTTCAATTCTCAACTTTTATCTACTTTTTTTTTTACATTTCTCAACTTTGTTTTATTTTCTTTTCCGAGAAAAGAGATAATTATTATCAAACATAACATAGTTTCGTTTCTATTTCTAAAAAAAAAGAAACAAGGAATGAGAAATATAAAAGGAGAAACACGAAATAAAAAAGAGAGAGAAAAAAAAAAGAGAAATAGAAAACAAGAAACATGAATATATAGTTGTCAAACATAGTCTCGTTTTTCATTTCTGTTTCTAAAAAAACAAGGAACAAGAAACCAAAATAGTTATCGAACATTATCCTGCTTTTGTTCTAAAAAAAGAATAAACAAGGACAACAGAAAATAGAGAACAAGAAAAAAGAATAGTTATCAGATATAGTCTCGATTCTTCTAAAAAAAGAAGAAACAAGAAAACAACAAATGAGAAAAACATGAAACAGAAAATAGAAATAGTTATCCAAGATAATCTCATATCTTTTTATAAAAAATGAAAAACGTGAAACAAAAAATGGAAAACAAAAAACATTATCAAACATACTATAAAGTAAACACTTTTAGAACAAATAAAGAAGCTTGTGAACTCTTTTGCTTATACAAACGATAAGAAGGAAACCCTAAGAAATTAGGCTTTAAGTTTAAAAGAAAAAGTAAACTGAAGAACAAAGGGTGTACCAAAAAGGTCTAAAATTTTGGTTTTATTTTTGGAATTTAGCAACAAAAAAAAACTCAAATTAGGGTATTTAAAAAAACTTCATTCCAAAGATCCAATCAACCCATTTGATTTGAGCTGTGTTAAAAAAATGAAAATATTATCAATTGATTTATTGTATGTGACGACATTTTGAAAAATAACAAAACAGTAAAACTATTTACAAATTAAAGCAAAATTGATCGATATATTGTAAATGGTTTTATTTTTTTATTCATAACAATTCCTCTTGTTTCATTTATTTACCAAAAACAACTTCAACTCATTACTAATTGTATGGTTAAATTTTTAATAAGTGATCTGACTAACTCAAAATGTTGTTCATTACAAGTCATCTGGGTTTAAGAAATATAAAAAAGAACGATGGAATGATTGTTGAACCAACTCGATCCGAACCAACCCACAAAATGTAAATTTTGAAAAATGACAATTAAACGGGAAAGGATATTTAGTTCAAAACTTTAATCAAACACAAACGTAGCATTCAAAACAATAATCGAACTTATCAGTAAAAGAAAAAAACCTCATCAACAGGATTGAACCATCTGAGTCTAAATTTGGGTGGATTAATTGAATCATCAATTTCTTCTTTTTCTTCTTCGTTTACAGGAATCAAATAACAGGTCTGGCAAATATTCAACTCAGCGGCTAAATCAGCCAACCATTTATCATCCCTTTCTTCCTCTAATAAACAAACAGCTGCAGGATTTCCCTTGAACGCTGAGTCAGTGAATGCATCCACCTATTTGGTTTGGATTCATTTACAAAAAAATCAAAATATACACTTCTCAAAATGTCTAAATCAAAATCCGAATGCGAAATAGGTGAAAGAGATTAGGTTAAAGTAAAATACCACGAAATACTTTACTGATTTCTTAGCCATGGTTGATCAGAAATAGAGACAAGAACTGTGAAACCAGTCAATCGTTTCTGCCAACAAGAAGAAGAAAAAAAAGAACAAGAGCAGACTCCTCCAATGCGTCTTTGCTTGTGAAATTTAAATAAACAACTTTCTACTATATATACATTTTCTTTACATATATATATATAATAGCTGTTTCTTTATTTCATTTAAATAGTTTTTTATTCCACTTGTATTAAAGAATTGTTTATTATTCGTTGAATAAAAAATGTGGAATAAATTAAAAGTCATACATTTAATACACTTTTCTATTAGTAAAATGGAAGAGAAGATCAGATTGGTGATTAACACTAATTAGGTGTAGTTTAAGGTAGCTTTGTATCAAAGAGTTATTATTTTAATTCATTGGGGGAGATGGCGAGAAATAGGTGGGCAACTATTTTGATAAATAACAAGAAGATAAAAATGGTTGAAATATAGCTATATAATGGGTTTGACATTGTGTAATTTTATAAATTAGACAACTATTTTCTTGTTTGATTTTTTTGAATAAAAAGTTGACCATTCAAAAAAAGAATTTTGTTGAAGAATATATAATGAAAGCTATGTAAAATTAAATGAAAAAAGAAAAAGAAAAACGTGAAAGGGAAAGAGTCTTTATTGAAAAAAGTTAAGAGCAAAATAGTTAAAAATTCTCTCGCAGCCCTTTTTAATGTGTATATATAGTATAGCTAAATATACGTATAGATATGTATTGATAATGTGAGTGAGAGATTTATTCATTATTCTCATGCAAGACGTGAAGATGAGACCGAGAATAATAAACATTGCTTTATGGCTTTTGGATGGTTACAAAATTTATGATTTCCTTTATGGAACAAAACTTCCATCACAGCTTTTGGATGGTTACAAAATTTATGATTTTTATTAAAAGATAATTTACATCAACCTAACAAAATCCAACCATATTTATGGTCCGTGTAATAAAAAAAATAAAAGTTCAGGAAGTCGGTAAATCTTTTCATAATTTTCATTTTACCTTTGAATGTTTTAGACGATTCGTCACTTCTCTTTATTCATCTTCTTTTTCAGATTTTCTTTATTCTATTTTTAAACGATTTATTCTTGTGTTTAAATCTCCTATTTTATTTTTACCATTTTCAACAAGATTTTATGAAGCTTCCTCATATTTAAGAATATCGTGATCGTTTAAATATCATTTTGACATGATTTAAAAAATCATTTACCAATGTCAATATGATCATTATCAACACAGCCACCGTATAAATTTTGAAGTCATTTTCTCATAGTTTAAAATGAACTACGCAATCATGTTGGCATAATCTTAACGATCGCTTATCATAATCAACATGATCGTCTAGAAGAAGATTATTCCTACGCATGTGTGATCAATTAATCACTTGTTAATAGAGACATTTTTGGTATTTTTCATTGTGAGTCTGTAAGTCTGTGAGATTTTTCTATTTTCAAAATTGTTCTATATAGTGTGAATATTTTACTAGATTTTTATATATTTAAAAAAAAATTATTAAATGTATTTTTTCAGTTCTAAGTCTATTTATGTGCTTCTTAGCTAGGTTACATTTACATTATGGCTCATCATGGCCATAGATTATTAGAGTTACAATCCTTGAAATGCCTCATAAAAAGATATATGGTCTTGATTTGAGGCTATATTGAGCTGATTTGGAAATGTAATATTTTGAGTTTTAAACCTCGAGAGTTTTTACGCTGTGATCTGGTGTGTTTTTATGGTAAAGTACGTGAATATTTGGATCATTCAAGTAAAGATTGATCTACCTTGCTTGCAAGTTACCTTGAGAATCAAGCGTCGATGATAGTTTCAAGTTTCATCTATGATCTATGGTAGTTGGTTCATTAGATATCCTTTAAGTTAATATATAATCTAGGGATTAATTTAGGGCTATTCAAGTTGAGTTCTATTATTACAAGCACTGGCAATTTAGTATAGGTCCAGGGGATCGAGCCCCTCCTCAATTTTATTGTTTTTATATAATAGGTATAAACAAAACCAATTAATGTTTAATATTTATAGATAGTTTAGTGGTAACTATGCTTGTTCCCTTCCAACCAAAATTTTTTTTTTTCTAAGTTACATCTTGAAGTCCCCTATCAATAAATTTTCTGGATCCTCCACTGATTACAAGACTATTATTAAAAGGCAATTCAAGTTGAGTTATTTTGAGTCTTATCGTTAACATAGTTCTTAGATCCAATGCAAATCTTTTAGCATTTTGGTATCAAAGTTGTTTTGATTCCATACTACCATATCACAGAAGATAACAACATGCATCCCAATTTCAAATGCAAATCCAAGTGATAGATAAAGTAATGTGCTGGATGATGAGAATAACCAATTTGATCAAATCAAATAACACTTACGTAAGGTTCTTATGCAAAAGAGATCAGAGAGAGCGACAGGATTGAACACAATGGTTGAAAATGAAATTTCAAACCAACACAACACCTTCCATCGTAGTAATGGCTTTCCCTCGCAGTAGAACCTTTTGTTTCTGGTCATCCAGATGGACGTCCAATACTCCACTTCTAGGTGATGCTTAACCAAAAAAAAAAAAACCAAACCATCCAATTCAATTTATATACATTCAGTCAAGAAACAAAATCTAATAAACTCAATTCTAGTCATAACAGCTATTCCAAACCTTATGTACTGAGTTAGGATGAGTTCGGCAGATCTAGAAATTTTTTATAATTAAAAAAATAATATGAAAAACACAAATATAAAGAATGAACGTTGAACTTGGGTTTGGAAGACAAATTTACCATTGGGCTAGCTAATAGGTCAAATATATTATATAAATAGCATAAGGTTGAGGGAACCGGAGCCCAAGACTCATAGACCTACACTAAGTCCATCGATGAGTTCAAATAAGGTAAAACTTATCCATTCATATGTTCAATTAATTTGGGTCTAAAACGAACATTCCACACTTTACTAGAAATGTTATATATATGCTTAGTGTAGAATTACACACACATCCATATACATTTTAAGTCTATTTCAGTCAATAAAGTTTCCTTCATATTTTTCCTTCCCCAATGCTGTCAAACTACCTTTTTAAGTCCTCAAGGGTACCTTTTCATAGTAAGACTGTTCATCAGTTGTAGTTTTGATCTAAGGTATGAATAAATAAGGAAGAGATAAGGTTAACCATGAGCATCTTTGAAAATAAGTTGATAGGTAAGAGAGAGTACCATATGAGCAACAAAATCAGATTTGCCCAACTTTTTGGCTCAGTAGATCGCCAAGGCACAATGTGCACTACCACATACAAAATCCTGAATATGCAAAGACACCAAACATTCGAGATGTTTGTAAAGAACATACAAAATCAACTACTTGGAAGAATAATTATTTAAATTAGTTTGTAAAGTCCTAATTTTACTCCAAACCATACCTCCAATTTTAATTTAACCTTATTAAACAAATATAAAATATGAAATTTCATTAGAGACCAAGTTTGAGTTTTTTTTAAAGGTATTGTATTAACATGGGGAATTAGAATAATCAAATCTCTAATCTTCAAAGTTGATGGTACACATCACTATGCCAATTAAATTACGTCGGTAAATTAACTATTACAGATGCCTTTTTTTTTTCCAAAACCTTTATGTTATTGAAATTAACAGGTTAATGAAATTTTGTACTTTTCTTTTGTTAAAACTATAGGATGAATTAACTTAAAAGTTGACGAAATTAAAAGGTTAGAGTACCAAATTGATGTAATAAGTAAGTTTAGAGGTAAATTTTGGTTTTCTTTCCCTTTTTAGCGTGATAGTAATTAATGAACTTTTTCTTCTTGAAAGGATAAAATTGTTGAATATATTTACAAATATAACAAAAATTTAAAATCAATCTTTGTCTACGAGTAACATTTATAGACAACAATAAAAGTGTATCGATATATCAATAAGTGTTTTTCATTTATAGATTTTAAAATTTTGTTACATTTGAAAACAACCCTAATAATTTCAGCTTGTTTCAAATCTGTAGACAACTCGATGAATAGAATTCTTAAAATCTAAGTTGGTTTTTACCCTTTTAAATTAGGAAATTTTTTAAAAATAGTATATTTTACAAAATATTTATAAACTATAACAAATTCTATCATTCATAGTCATTGATAAGCTACAGTGATAGATGACTGTTACCGATAGTCATTTTTAAAAACGTCTCTTTAAATTATGGTTGTCGTCGTCTTATTATTTAAAAATGTCTCTTTTAATTATGGTTTTCGTCGTCTTATTAATGACTTTTTTTTTTATAGAAAAAGCACGCAAAACTCGTAAAAATTAAAGACCTAAAATTCTCCAAAATCGTAATAATAATTCGAAAGAAAAATACTTAGATGCTTCACGGGCAGCATATATCTATCACACATGACCAATTTTGTTTCGTTTTGTATTTTTAAAATGATTCTTTGCGCTAAAAAAAATGGAGGAGAATGGAATTAGATAGAGCTAGTGATATCATTGCCCAATTCAAAATATCATAAAATATAACAGTATCCAAACATAAAATACTAATCCAAACGCTAAACAAAAAGGATCAAAATAACATATGATCATATCATTACTGAGTAATCAACTCTTATGATAGTAATTAACATATGATCAAAAGACTAATGGTTTGAACATAGTTTCACATTCATTTGAAACAGTGCATGTACAGTTAGCTCAATGATAAGAAAAAAAACATTTTTATCAACGTTTTTTTTTATGGGCGAAAATATCTTTTCTGTCCACGAGTTTAATTGGTGTTGACAGTTTTGCCGACGTAATGTCAACAACGTGGGCAAATAAAAAAAAAAAAAGATGAAGTTTCAACCACCACATGCAAAAATAATGTCGGCAAAAGCTTTGCCCACCTTTTTCTTTTTAAGATCTGTCCACGTTTCTTTGCGTCAGCAGAGACCAAAATTCTTATAATGCCAGACTTTAAGATTCAAGTTAAATTTTAGGACTTAAAGTTGTGTGTTAATATTTTTAAAGGTAATTATATTGTGTAGCAATTTTAGAAATAATAATTAAGTATATAAAAAATTAAAAAAGAAGAAGAATGTTACATGCATCAATTACTATTACGTATACTTTACACTTTTTAGAGAGGAACTTTGAAGTTATGTAATGATTGATAAAAATTATATTATGTGTGATGATGGAATACTTCTTATATTTTATGATTCAACCTTCAACTTTTAAGTTATATTTTATTAATACTTTTAAGTTATATTTTATTAATACTATTATTAATCAGATATGAATTATAAAAGAGTTATAGTGTTTTTATATCAATATATTGCTGACTATTTAAAAATCTTAATTAAAATTTCATAATGTCATACATAAATTAATGGTCTATATATATATAACAAAGAAGTTCAATTTACACCAACCATTTTAAATTTTACGAAAATTTTATATATTAAATTTAATACAAAAATTGATTTAATAAAACGTGTCTGTATATATATATCATCAAAGATAAGTTGATTGTATAATTTCGATATGAATTACACAATAAAATAAATTTAGAAACCAAATCTTCCGGATATTAATAACTAGAAAATATTTTACTATCCATAAAGTTTCCCTTTATTTTTCGTAATAATTTCAAAAATGAGTTTAAGTGAAAGTTTTGGACGGTTTTTTTTTTTAAAAAAAAATGGCAAACTATTTACATTTTATTTAAAAAGCCACTAAAAAAACAAAAATTCCAAGACGACGATGAAGAAATTCCAAAAGCATTCAACAGGATTATAACAAGAATCTTAGCAGTCATCGAAATTATGGTGGAATTCAGTGTGACATTGTTGAAGATTTTTCAAGCGATCAAGGAGCAAAACCTTTGGAATGTGCCTATTTGGATGCCGTTATCGACGAGTTTAGATGGGGAGAAGAAAAGATCCGTGTTGGGATGGGAAGAGAAGCAAAAGAATTGGATTGAAATGCAGAAGGAGGAAGATGAAGGTCGACACCGAGGAAATTTATTCGACTCTCTATTTTTTACAGAAAATCGAAGATACGATAAGATGAATAAGTAAGTCTATTCCAATCTTATACCGATAATTAATGTAGCAAAAGAAGGACAGGTTACGTTGTTCCTTCTAATGTTCTAAATCACTTCTAACTTTTAAGTAATGATTATTTAAGAAGTGAAATTGAAAAGTTGAAAAGAAACAATTATTTAAATAAGAAATGTCAAAAGAGACACAACTTCCAATACAGAATCATACGTACCATTCTATTTCTCTTTATTAATTTCCAGTTTTTATATATATTCTTTGTGTTGTATTATTTAATTAAAGTGACATTAGATAATCATTTCATTTTTCTTAAAAAAAATTAAGTTGATTGATATTTCTTTGGTTTGTTAGTTTTTCTAATTTTGAAAACTGAAAAAAAAAATCAAAATTTGATTCATGCCTATATATCTTCACATTTCATAAAACAAAAAATCTTACTAAAATATAAAATTGAACATGATTTATAAATTTATATAATCAATTGAAAAATTAAAATAAGATATTTAGATGTAATGTAATGGTTACTTTTGAAGTGGGAGGAAAGGACAAGCTTATGAGTGTGGTTGGAAAATGAGAAAAAAACAAAGAAACCCCCAAAAGGACAACTCTTTTTCAAGGCACTTTTAGTTTTAGTTTTAGGGGACTTAGTATACTATAATACCTTAATTATTGTGCTTTTATGATATATCAAATATACATAAACATAGTAGAAATTTTAAGAATAAAATCGTTAATAATATTCCACCTATTTTTAAAATGTTGATGAACTAAAAAAAGACTAGTAATAACTTTAGAAAATATTTTCAGATGTAATAAAATCATAAGTTTACCAAAAGAATTGTTTTTATTATTAAAAGGTTATACAATTTCATGTGCAATATCTACCATTGTCAGGAAAATCAATTATATAACTTTAAATAAAAATTACAAAATATTCAAAAGAAAAATTCATTTTTCAACTTTGTCAAACATCTCTACCCTAACATATATAATAATATTTTTGTTTAATTTTAATTGAACATTCAAAGAATAATTCAATTTTTCTTTCCCCAAAAAACCCAAATTATGGAACTGAAAAAATAAAAATTGACTCAAATCCAAAAATTAAATATACATATATGTAGTAACAAGAAAACAAAAAGTAAAAGATAAGAGAATTACTCGTGCCATAAAACATAACTACACTCCAATGTCCACTAAAATCCGAGCAATGGCGGTGCACCCGTCACCGGCGTAGCTCTGCAACGAGAGTCGTCGTAAGAGCTACAAAGACCGAACAACACCACCCACCGGAGTTAAGAGCAGCAGCTGTAGAGAATGGCAAGGACTGAGAGGGCGAAAGAGGCATCTCCGGCGCCGGCGCAGCGTCCATAAAATCGGGGTTCGGAGGGCTGGGACTGGAGGGTATGGTAGGCAAGGAGGAGGGGGGAAGGGTAGCGTCTCCCGGAGTGGGAAAGAGTGGAGAAATGTCTGAAGCCGGCGCTGGTGACGGAGAAAATTCGGGCGCGGCGGAGATGGAAGAAATGAGGTGGGTAGGGAAGTCATTGGGATACGAAGCGAAAGAGAAAGGGAAAACGGAAGCTGTGTAGGCCATGAAAATGGGAATGTAGAGAGAGAAAATGGAAGCCATTTACAATGATGAGAGAGAGATTTTATGTTTCTAAAAGAAAGTAGAGAAATTGAGAGGAAGAAGAAAGAATATGAAGGAAGAAGAAAGGGGTTATGATTATTAAAGGTGAAAAGAGAGGGTGAGAGAGTGTTGGTAAAGGGTGTAGAGAGAATGAAACGTGGCAGCATATTAGTGGGCTGTCATGTGATAATACAGCTTGGCAAGTGACGCTAACAGACAAGGCTTGATATTGTGTGTGTGTTGGGTTTCTTCTCTTCCCCATTCCCAATCACATGGAAATGTTTTGCTAAGGTTTTTTTTTTCCTTCCCTATTTTTTAAATATTGTATTGTTATTGTTGTTATTATTTGAACTTTTTGCATTTGGTGTTTTGTGTGTTGTGTTGGTTGTGTGTGAATGCCACTATGAGATTTTTATAATTATTGAATGCAATTTCACTTGTATTCAGAAGAAAAATAGAAAGAATTTTTAGAAACGATGACTATTTTTGTTTTTTATTTAGTCGAACGATACGTTTGAGAGTTAAAATAGGTATTTACAGCTTGTCTTTGATGGGTATTACACTAGAAACAAGAGTTGACATGTGTCAAACAGTCCATTCTTGTTTTATTTTCCTTATCTAGTTGTTCTTTATTATAGACTTTATATAGAAGTTTAAAGAAGTCATATAAGAGATGTTTGAGACGTGGAATGAGTTATTATAATCTGTAGGTTATAATAGTTTGAGACGTGGAATGAGTTATTATAATCTGTAGGTTATAATAGTTTGTGAGTTACTATAGTCTGTGTTTAATACAAATTATTATAGTTTGCGTTATTATAATCTATGTTTAGGGAAGTGAGAAATAATGAAATTGAGAATTTAGGAATAGTGACATGTAAAAAAGATGGAATGTGAGAAATAGTAGAATAGGGGAGTGTGGAATAGAAGAACTAAGGAAGAATAAAAAAGTAAAATAATCATATTCCTAGAATTATGATAATTATTGAAACAAACCTAAAGTGAGCTAAAATAGTTCACTCCACTCCTTCATAATCAGATTATCAAACGATCCATTAGTTATTATTAATGGATAGGTGGGTTTTACGAGTGACTATGAGTAATTAATTAGACTAAATTTATAATTAAACCCAATGAGATCTCAACTAAAAATTTTATTGAAAAAGATATGAGAAAACACATTTATATAAATCATGGCCTTGAGTTATTATTCTTAAATCATGAAAATTAGCCTCAAATTAATGTAGATAAATACTATTTGAAAGATGTGTTAAAAATACATGTAACAAAATTTCAACTATAGAAATTAAAGTGGTGTTTAATTTTTCTTAATACAAAAACTATAGAAATATATGAATTTAAGCTTTTACTTTGAATTTTCCAACCTGTCTAACTGATGAAAAGAGATAATGAAAAGTTAAGAATATAAAAAAATTTATTTTGATCTTATTTGTATAAAAGCAAATTTGTGAAACTTTTTTTTAATTATTATTATTTAATTATAATATACTTTGTGTTAGGTCAGCTCTCTGTCTTCAGCACTAAAATGGTTACTTTTTTTTTTTTTCTCAATAAATACTATTTTAATTTCATATATTTTAAACTTCACTTTGATTATTCATGTATTCTTTTTAAGATTTTAATCATTATATACTTTCAAAATTAGGATTCAATTTAATCCCTAAAGTTTAAAATTTTAGTTTAATTTGGTCCTTATATAAAGACTAATTTAACCATTTTAAAGTACACATAAAGAATATATAAAACCTAGAATTAGTGAAGACTAACTTTTTTTTTTCCATTAATGTTGATGTGCTTTGTGTGAATACCACTATGAGAATTTTAATATTGAAAAATTTTGGACATTAGTCACACAATAATGTGGAGATGGATATAAATAATGAGAATTTGGTGCATAATAATATAAGTTATTGTCTAATAACTTTAAATTTTTTATTTTACTTTATAGTTTAGAATAATTGTTTCATTTCCAAATTAAAATATATCAATCTTTAGAAATAGTTTTTTCTTCCATGAACAAACTTTTAGTTTTTAAGATATGTTTTTAGATGTAACATACTTGATAAACATGTTCACTCATCCATCGTTAAATTTGTGAATCATCAATTACATACATGAGGAATGAAGTCTACAACGTGAGTACCTAATGTTCATTCTCTAATCTCATTAATATTTGAAACTAGTATTTATTTGATATTATATTTGAAGTTTCAAAGGAGAGATATTTTAGTTTTTAAAATTTAAAAATTGATTATGAATCATCGTCTTGAATTAATTTGATTATTAGTTAACATGATGGTCAAGTTTTGGATGAAGAAAATTAAAAGAATGATCTCTCTACCACAATGGAGGAAAAACTTATTTCGGTATGATGTATTTTGTCACTAAAACTACACAAACAATCAAGTTTTAATTGCTTTTTTAGAGAGTTAGATAGAGACTAGTAGAGAATTCAATACATGAATTTCATTTGTGTCACTAACATTACGAGTCTTCTTGATTATATAGTAATATGTTTACCAACCGAACACTTGATTGGCTAATTAATCTAGGCCTCCATATTTAACCAAATAAACTGATTTTTACCTTTTTCTTTTCACCCATAACATATGGTAGAAATACAAATAGATTGACCATTGAAGATGCAAAATGGTAGCAAATTCAAATGATTGAGGTATATATTTGTTGCATTTGTCATTTATCTTGGGGCTTATTAATGGTAATGGGCTCAAAGAAACCTGGAGATGGGCTTAGCTCAAAACGATGGATTCAATCTTTTTGTTTTCTTCAAGTTTTAAAGCTATTTTTAAACTTTTACATGAAAAATAACACGTTAGTAGTTTTATATTGCAAATTTGATAAATATAACTTTCATCGATAGTAAGTAATAGTAATGCTTTTAAATTTGTTATTTTTATTCTAATTTTTTTTTTATTTGTGTAAACTTCCTATATTTTAACTCATTTGAGGATATAAGAATATTTTTTGAAATTTTAGTAGTTAAAAGTATTTTTCATAATTCATTCACTTATCAATGTTTTTTAAAAACGAGATTTTAAATATAAAAATATTGAAATTATTTAGAAAATAAAGAAAAACTATCAAATTCTCTATATTTCATTTAATTTTTTTCTTTTTTATTTCTTTTTTTCGTAAATAGTTTTTTATTATTATTATCTATTGAAATTTCTCAAAAATATATATAGTTAGGCAACTTTCAGAATAATGATTAAATGTATAGTAACATATTAATAAAATTTTGCAAAATATAGTAAAATCAATTGATATACCAATATTTGCAACATGGTTTAAGTCAATCGGTGATCGACTTCTACCATTGATAAAATATTGTTATATATTTTTTAACCATGTAAATCTAATTGTTATATTTATAACTATTTGAAAACGATGAAAAATGCATCCAACTCATTTGCCACTCCTATTTCCACCCCGTTAAAAAATGAATTATTAAAAAAAATATGTGTGATGGAAAGATATATGCACCAAATAATTGTCTTTTTTTTTTCCTTTCACCTAAAGATATTTGTTAACTATAAGATAATTTGAAGAGATAAAGACACCTAAAATCATATCATTTTTTTCAATAATCTTTCTTTTGTGCATAGTCGCTCTTCAATAATTGTTTTGGGTCTTTCTCGATTAACTCATCTCATTGAAATAATATTTACATTTTTGACCTAAAGTGAATTATTAAATTATTTGACATAAAGTGAATTATTGTTAATTAAGTCACTCTCATTAAAAAATTATTTGGCATAAAGCCCAATGTTTCATTAAAGTATTTACTTTCTTTCTTTTTCCTTCAAAGAATTAACCAACCATTTACAACTACTACACATCAACTTTTTCTCAACAAATTCAATACACCAAAGACAAATGTGACATTCAAGATGTGGATGATTAAAACAAAAGGGTTTGGATACGACTAGAGTTCCAAACATTTTAAGTTTGATCACAAAAACTTTTATTTTTTGAGTTTTTAAATTTAGAAACCTATTGGATATGAAATTTAATTTTATGTTTAATATATCAGTTAATTTTTCTAATAAAAATTACATGTAAAGAATCTATTATATAGGTCTTTTTTTCTTTTTGGATGTATGGTATAAGAAATGGGCTCATGTAATATTTGATTCACACCCTCTAAAACTTAATGTTGTATAACCTTTTGTTAGAGTGGTTATCTATAGGGCAAATCATAGTGTGGATTCATTGGCAATTTAGCAACTACTCATTTTTCATTAGTTTTCTCACTCTTGTTGTAGCTCTCGTTTCTTAAAAGAAAAGTGTGTTGTCATTTGATCATCAACAAGAAATAACGAAAAAGAGAAAAAGATTAGGTTTTGAAAAGTGATTGAGAATGAAAACTCAAAAAGCGATGTTTTATTGGAAAAGACATATTAGACTCACATTGAGAGATGAAAATTTATTGATGTCAATACGCAAAACATCAAACTCTAAAGTAAAGACAAAATTAATGCAATCTTAGAAGATCATAAATTATAGGGGTATTTGTAGTTGATGACCATTTTAAAAATAATAATTAAGGATATAACAATATTTTAAAAAAAATTGCAAATAAAGCAAAACTATCATTATAGACATGTACGACTTATAAACTCGTGTGTTATAGATCAATATTTACAACATGATCTATCGGTCATAGAATATAATTTGACAAATTTTGTTATGTTTGTAAATTTTTTAAAATGTTGCTATTTAATTCGTTATTTTGAATTTAAGTGCTAAATTTGCAACTATTTCTAAATTATAATTCAAAAAAACCCAAACACTTCCAACTCCCATCCACCAAACTCCCATCCACCGTATTTGTCCTCCTCCCTTACAAAAACCCAAACCCCTTACCTCACATCTCTAACATCTCAAGAATATCATAATGGAGACCACCGTGATCATCGTTGGAGCAGGTCCCTCTGGCCTATCCACCGCCGCATGTTTATCTAAAGCTTCAATTCCATACAAGCTCCTCGAACGAGAGGATTGCTCTGCTTCACTTTGGCGGAAATACGCTTACGATCGCTTATGTCTCCATCTTCCGAAGAAATCATCGGAGCTGGCGTTCATGGAGATTCCGGATCCATTCCCTAATTACTTGACGAAGAAGATGTTTGTAGAGTATATAGATTCTTACATCTCGAAATTCGGAATAGAACCTATGTTTTGGAGAAATGTGGAGGGGGCGGAGTTGGATAGGGAGTTGAAGAAGTGGAAGGTGAGAGTGAGAGTGAGGAATAATAATAAGAATAAGAGTATTAATGGTGAGGAGGGAGAGATGGAGGAGTATGTTGGAAGGTATTTGGTGGTGGCAACGGGAGAGACGGCAGAAGCGTACATGCCGGAGGTGGAGGGGATGGAGAAATTCGGGGGAGGAGTGATGCATTCAAAGATGTACAAATCGGGGAAGGGATACGAAGGGAAGAAGGTGTTGGTGGTTGGATCGGGCAATTCGGGAATGGAAATTGCGTATGATCTTGTTAATCATTCCGCTGCCACTTCCCTTCTTGTTCGTAGTCCGGTAACTCTTTTTTTTATTTCCTTTTTCCTTCTACCAACAATTACAATTCTTTCTTAATTTTTTATTGCTTTTATTTGTTTTCTTTCTCAATTTTAACTTTTCTTTTCTTTTTTCACTTTCATAACTACAACAAACAATCATAAATATTTATATCACCTCTCACGTGTTAAAAAAGAAATTTATCATTTTTAAAAAAAAATTCAGGTTTGTTCTTCATTCTTTATATTGAACAATCGTGTGTCAAATCTAAACCACATTTTTCAAAAAAAAATTATAAATCTAAACAACACTTTTTTTTAGCCCTAGATATCAATTAATCACTAAATATTCTTTGTATTTTCTACCATGGACATGTGGTTATGAAACATTTGTGATAACTTTCATTGGTGAGCTTGTGAGTTTTTCTCATTTTTGAAATTGTTATATAGTGTATAAGTATTTTATCGTTTGGTTATATTTGATAAGATACCTTATTTTCTAAATTAGGAAGTTTATTTAACCATTCACTTTAATTAATTAGGAGAGGGATTTATAATAATTCATTCAAATATGCCAAAATTTGAATTTTTTATTATTATGTTAATTTGAAAAAAAAAAAAAAAAAGTTCTTGATCTACGTAGTTTGTGTAAAAAATGTATATAAACTTTCAAAATTTTCAACCATGCCCCTCTCAACATTTAAAAGGCTTCAAAAATGTTATTACCTTTGTTTAAAATAAATTACCTTGAACTTAAGAAAATAAAAAATACTCTAATGATCCACCAAAATAAAAACAAAATAAATTATTTTAATCACACAAATTTCTTCTTTCTAATCTTAATTACAATAATATTCTTTTGAAGTTTTTGTATCACTCGTACTTTGTCCTCTCCAAATTAAAGAAAAAATATCACTAAAAAACTATTTTCTTTTTCATTTTACCAAAATTCTTTCTAAATTAATTAATGCTTTTATTTGTTTTCATTTTTTCCTAAATTAGGAAATCTAGCCGTTCCCGTTTAGGATTGGGATTTGAAAAAAAATATTTGAGTCCATTAAATTAAAAGCTTTTTTTCAAAATGGTAAATAAAATACGAATCGTCATAGTCAATTTGACTGATCGTAAAAAGGTAATCTCAATAACCAATTAACATATCATGGGTTCAATCCATAGTGACCATCTACTTGAAAATTTATTGCCTACGAGTTTAATCTATGGTGACCATCTATCTAAGAATTAATTATCGAGTCAGGCAAGTCTCACTTGATATTAGTTGAAGTGGAGACCAGCGTACTCAGGGATATAAAAAAAATAGTAAATAAAATATGTGAGATTGAACAATTCACATTTTCTTTAATTTTTATAACTACAAAACATTTTTTTTTAAGAAAGTAAATAAGTCAACTATCCATGTGATACAAAATTGAAAAGTTTGTGGATCCATATATTATTGATTTCCAAAGTTGAATGTCTTTCTACCATGTTCGTAACAGATACATATATTGACAAGAAGATTGATAAATTTGCAAGTGTTTTTGGGGAAATATCTTCCATTAGGGTTTTTGGATTCATTGATGGTATTTCTTAGCAAAATGGTTTTTGGAGATTTAACCAAATATGGAATGAAAAGACCAAACAAAGGTCCTATCTACATGAAGAGACATCATGGAAAGTTCCCTATCATTGACGCAGGAACCTGCAACAAAATCAAATCCGGCGAAATTCAGGTATTAAAAACTAAGTGTATTGTCTTTCCATAACTTATAGTGATTGATAATTTGGAAACGTTAAGATCATTCTCTTTTCATAACTTACAATGATCGATAACTTTAACTTTCAACTTAGGTAATATCTTCGGAAATAGCGAAGGTAGAAAGCAAGAAGAATGTGATATTTAAAGATGGGAAAATGGTTTCATTCGACGATATTATATTTTGCACTGGCTTTACTAGCTCTGCAAACTCATGGCTTAAGGTAAAACATATATCAAACCCTTCTCTTTTTATTAATTCCACATTCAAAGTCCTTGAGGTAATTTTTATTGTTATTATTATTACTATTTGTTATTCAATATCAAAAGGATGAATGAAAAAGACATTTTTAAAATTTTGATAAGATTGTGACTTAAAAGAAAACTATTTTATGAGAGAAAAATAATGCACCTTTTAACCATTTTGTTTTATGTTTTCTTTTTTAATATTTATGTATGTGCCACTATTTTTCCTCAAAAACATTTGAACTTTATGTCAAATTCAAAATATAGATTAAGGGCTTGAAAACTACTTTTTTTTTTCTTTCTAATTTTGATTCTATCTTTAAATTTTCTTTTTAGAAAATATAGAATCAAATAGAAAAGGTAATGGTAGAGTATGTGGCGAATCTATAAATTTTATATAAGATGATGCTACATAATAAAGACAGGAAAAAAAATGTTTAGAAAACATTTCCCTCGTGATTATTCACTTATTTCTAGTTTGAACAAGTAGCAACATAAACAAAATGCAACATCCTTTGAAATGTTATATTTTAACCAAATTAGGATATTGTTTAAACCAACCTAGATGAAATCGTTTGACTTTGTCCCAAATTTATTGAATGAAAAAAATATGATTTCGAGGTTGACAATGATCTTTTTGTAGATATGCTCTACAAACTTGATCTTGAATATTATAATTATAATATGAAATTCTAGTCCTTAGACTAGAATCTAGTTCTCATAAATTGATTTTTGTATAAAATCTATCAAAATCAGGTATATGTCTCTTTTTTAAGATGATTACTCTATAGTTTCTATTGTTATTTTTCTTTTAAAATATCTCTCCATATTGATATGTTTACTCTACAAAATTAATATTAAAAATATAAGTATTATGATTTATCACATAGATTATAAAGTATTAAAACTAAAAAGATTAAAAAGAATTTGAACTTACCAGTGAATTGATATGATATGTATTTTCTAACGATGAACGAAAAAAAAATATATCTTGTAGCTTTTAACTATGAAATAAAATAAAATAAATATATACATAAATATTGTAAGTGTGAATTTAAAAATTGCATCAAAAAAAAAGAAAAATAATAATATTTTTTCATGGAATGTTGTTGAGGGAGTGAAATGTTAGATCACCAACTTTTTTGCATTTTTTCTAAATATTTGTTGGATAACAAATGACGGGTAGAAAACAAGTTCAAGTTTTATCTTAATTAGGTTTTTTATCCTTTTTTCTTTAAATTATCTTCCTTTTATGATATTATTGAAATTTGAGGATAAAATTGACATTTGAAGTGTTTGGAGAAATAAAATTATTGAAATTTGAAAAAAAATTAATATTCGAAGAAAAACACTATTGAAATATAGGAAGAAATTTTATATTTGGAAAAAGAAAATGATTGATATTTGTAATAAAAACTCATTTGTGAAACTATTTACAAAATAAAAAAAATTTGAACTCGTGATTTAAGATTTATAGAATTGTGATAGAAGCACAACTACAACGACCATACTTTAGTTAAAATAAAGAATTGTATGATATATATTATAATCTAACACTTTAAAATTAATATAAAAATATAAAAATCGATAATATGAAAGGAGACAAGTACTCTTACTGGCCGAACATAAATCCATCCGTGATTAGAATAGTGTTTAATAACAAAATGAAAAGCTAATTAAGGTAATTATACACTTTTTTGTTGTTGTTAATATGACCATATGATTCAAATGGTATAACATATATTGAGTGGAAAATAGTTGCAATCTATTTAGATCCTCCCAAGGGTATTTTAGGATTATCCAAAAGTAAAATCACATGTAGTATAATTCTTATGATTTTTTGTTTTTTAACATTTTTTAAAACCAAACCCTCAAATTTGCTGTCTATACCAATTTCCCTAAAATGTTATTGATTTAGGATGATGGATCTCTCTTAAATGATGATGGACTATCCAAAGTGAATCAACCCAATCACTGGAAAGGAAGCAATGGGCTTTATTGTGTGGGCCTATCCAAAAGAGGGCTCTTTGGGTCCAAGTTCGAGGCCCAAGAAGTTGCCAAAGACATAGCAGCTCAACTCCAATGTATTTAGTGCTTTATTTTCTTAAAAGCTTATTTATTAAGTATTCAAAGTAACAAAACTACTTATGAAATTATATCCCTTTATTATAAATAGATGCCCATGCATAATACCGTTGTGTACAATTCTTTAAACAAGGACGCTTCCTTCATCTATGTGGAATCATACATCCTTAGTACACAATTAATGCCATGTCCTACTTGTTAAATTACCTATAGTAACTTTGGAGTTTGGTGTGTTTAAGAATTCAAGAAATTAGTGAGAGAAAAAATGTTGGTTCATAACTCTCTACTTTCTTTCAATTTCTTCCTTTATCTTATTTTCATATTTAATTTCTAATTTTCTTTATTTTTCTTGAATTTCCTCATTATACTTTTATAATATATACCCGTGGTGATCATTCTGTTCCTCAATATCACAACTGTATTTTTTCCTATATGAGTGATTGGTTCTCTTTTGGTCCATTCAAAGAAAGTTAAGATTTAATCTCGTTTAAAAAATTATCATCACAATATATGAACTATTTATGAAAGTTTTATTAAATACTAAATTATAATTATAAACAACTAGATTCTAACGTAACCAAAATTATAATTCTAACTATAATGTATGAACCAATAATTTAATAACATAGCTTTCTACTATAATTTTTAACTACTTTTTAAATCGAATTACAAAGATATTTGAACCTTTTGATTTCAAAGAAAATTTTAAGTATAATGCCATTTGCATCGGATTACATTATATATTATATAATAGTGTCTTGAAAACTTGTAACAAAACTAATCAAGGTACATTTTTGTTTGGTATGAATCCAATTCATTTCTGCATAAGAATCGCTTTCTAAAGAGATGAGTACGATAAAAGTAACTCCACCTTTCAAAAAGTTGTACGGCTTAAATATGTCTAGAATCAACCGTGACTAAATCGAACCTTAGAGATTGGAAGATGAAAAGAATAATGTATTTTACACTAATGTTTTTACATTAATGGTACAAGCCCTTCAATGGTTTATTATTCTGCAAAACTTTGGCTCCCCTTTTCCAATGGCAGAAAAAATTGTAACCCACAAACAAGGGAGAGAGAATACAGCAAAATTACCTGTTGTAAGTAACCGAACCGACCGCAGTCGAGCCTCATCGACTCTAGTGGCCTGCAACTTCTAAGCAAACATCCATATCATATCATATCTGCAGGTAAGAATTTAGATCAAATAGCAAGATTTTGTGTGACTATGCCCAAAGAAGTCCCTCGAAGCCTATTTCGGCATTGGAGACGGGACTATCACCATAATTCTGAACTACCATTCCTTTCTCATCTTCTGATATATCTACATATGGCTCCAAAAGATCCGAGGACCTTTCGGATGGAATACCGTAATCTCTGAGTATGCAGGACGAAGCTGCGATGGCGGCCTCTCTCTCAAGAACGGCAATGTAGTTCTCTTCGAATTCGAAAACCAAGTACTTGTCCTTACAGGCTGAATAAATGTCAAAGACCATCAGTGAAGAAACGTAAAGTGAAGCCAACAAAAACAGGTATGAGGTTTGAGATTTTGGAGACTTACTGTCGACAAGGTGTGTTAAGTGATGGATGTTTCTGATTCGAGTTCCATTCAGTTTTAAAACCTGCAGTGGTGTCACGTACATCATTTATGTTTGAGAGAATTCACACAAACTGTTGAATCACGATTTCTTTAATTCTTAAGTTTGTTTCTATGTTCCTCTTAATTTCCCTTGGTTAAGGAAACACTTGAATTTTTAGTCGAATTCTAATAGAAAATAATAATAATAATAATAACAACAAGTTTTTGAAAACTAATTTTTCTTAAAGAATTGGCTTATGTTTTCAAAACGTGGAAATAGATAACAAAATATAGAAATTAATGGATAAAAATAGTGTTCATTAGTCCAAAATGGTTAACAAGTGAGACTAGAATTTGTGTAATTGAGATTTTTGGCTAAGAATTTAATTTTGGATTATTTTTAGAAAAGGAAGACTAGAAAAACAAAATTAAATTCTCAAAAGAAATTATCAAGTTGTCTCTTTTAACTCGGAGGTTTGTATCTATTCCCATCCTTGAACATTCAAAGGTGTCCAATAAATCCCCAAATTTTTAATACGTCTCTAAACTATTAATTTTGTCCCTTTGATCTATTAGATAATTTGTAATATAAGCTTTAAAGATTTAGGTTAAGTACCTGCTGATTCCCCATATCTTCATATCCAATATTCACTTCGTTAGCCAGGACCTGAGTGTGAGAAGGCGTCAAATAAGATTATATGATCAGAAGTGATTTTTTTTTTTTTTTTTTTTTTTTGTCCTCTCATTAAAATGAAAGCAAGGAATGTACTCCAAGATCCCTAAACTAGATATCCCCATTATCTGAAGATTCTAAACAATTTTGATGTTTGTGGTTAAAATCAATCAAAGTTGAAACTTACCTGCGACAGGATCACTATTTGTTCCCCTTTAAAACTTGCCAAGGAATAGCGTGCCTTCGCCAGTAGTTTCAACTAATCAAAAGAGAAAATGAAAGATAAAACTTCAAACTATCAAACAAGTAATTGTAATTTCTGACTTAAGAAGTATCATCCAAGTAACCTACCCCAATAGAATCTTCACATTCTTCGCTGCAGAGAAATAAAACCAATAAAAATACTTCAAATGCATGAAAATTGTAAATATTCTATGAGAAAATGAAATTTAAGGGAAACTTCTACTACAGCATACTCTATTAGGGGTTCAGAGAGTGGAGTAAACACCAAGCCAGCAATTATCAGATAAGAGGGTTGTCCACCATCAATGTGAAATGGAACCTTCAGTGAAGTGCATGAGAAACACAATCAGCACAAGAAATTTATACAAAACCAAATCAAATGAGCTCCATTGTCATCATCCGGAAGCACAAATTGTAATGATAGACATCAGAAGGGATTTATACCAAGTGCACGCGTGGATTGAGAATGACTTTGGCTTTGATAAGCTCTCCTGATCTTATAATACCAAGCTCTGCAACATCACCAGCGAATCTGTAAAAGTTGTAATTAGGTAATGACTCAAATTAAGTTATAGCCACAGCAAAGTCGTTTCTTCTGTAGAACAGCATAAATTATAATGATAAACATCAAAAGGGATTTAAGGTTGTTTACTTTTGACTGATAAGGTATCGAAATGCTATACGCTCGTTAGTCCTGAAAGGTACTGTTCCTTCACATCCAACTTTAATATCATCAAAGCTAACAATGACATCTCCCTGAAAAAAATAATAAGCCAATCAATTACCTGAACTTCAAAACGTTAGCCTTTAGTTAATTTGACTCTATTACTAGCACTTGAAAGGTTAATTCGTAAGTTGAGATGAGTAAACTCACATGCCAAAAAGATTGACCAGACTAAGGTTAACTCTTACGCAAAATTCCCCTCAATAGGGTGTAAAAGTGCGTAATAACTGATGTAAGAGTGAAGTTGTGGTTTTAAAGTTTATGAAAATCAACTTGTCATAATAAAGTCACACTGCAAGGTTTCTCCACATTGGACAGACCACATCCTTCATGACAAGGGCAATCGGTTGGATTTCACATGCACGGATGCAGTTCTCCAAGAATTTAAACAAGTCAAAGAACACACCAAAACAATAAACTCCAAATAATGTTATGTGTACCTCTTTTAGGACCTTATTAGCATCAGATGTGGGTTCTACTCGCCGCACCAATACACCCTAAATTCACATAGATGTCAGGTCAGGGAAGCATTAGAAATTATCACTTTAAAAATAAAATGATGTCAAGCTCTAGCATTGAAAACAAGGGACAACTTAAGCAAACCTAAGTTGTATATTGGCTAATTGTAAGAAGCCACACTAATATTGCAAATATTCAAAAGAAAGTTTTTCTCTAATGCCAACAATAAATAATAATACTAATAAAATCCATTAGCCTATAAAAGAAATGCATTTTAAGAAAAGACAGACCTCATTTGACTTCACCCTCAAACAAGCACGTAATGCTGGATTTTCCAACTTCTGCAATAAAACTCCAAGAGAAGGAAAACCTGAAATTTCATGAATATTTAGGTACATGCTGCAACATTCAATGCAACAACATTTAAGTGATTGCCTAACCTGATCTACCATAAAAAAGTGATAGAGAACGAAAAAGAACGTAATAATATGTAGAAAGTTATAAAGTCTCACCAGTATATTTCCTGTTCCTTTCATAGTCATTCAGAAAATGAGATACAACTGTCGTTGGAATAACATATCCAATGTTCTCAACTTCTTCAGATCTGTAAACCTAAAAGAAATTTCTTGTAAAGGAACAATTGATAGAAAATATTCTTACATAACAATACCAGGAGTTTGCTTAAGATTGGATTGAGATATCAATCTAAAATTAGGACAGGTTATAAAGGCAACATAATTGAAAATTAGCCATGTCTCATTCAATCTAAAATATGGATTTTAACATTTACGACAAAAATGTCTTTTCATAGGGCTAACAAGTAAAAAAAAATTACTTAGAAAATCTACCTGAAATGCCACTCCAATGCATTCCCCTTGGTCATTAAATGCAGGACCACCACTATTACCTAAAATCTAGCAAGAAGACGCAGTAAATATTACATAGATAATATATCAATATCTCAAGAATGCAAGGATACAAATACATAATAAATGACCACAAAGTAATTGGCGGGATAAATTTTTTGGTGAAAATAATAATATACTGACCAGGATTTATAGCAGCATCGATTTGAATGCCCAACAGATCTGATGACCCATGGGCATAGGATGTAACCTGAGGAAATTAGTTTCTTAGATCAATAGAATATTTTCTATAACAGCCAGACATTTAATCGTGAAAGTAATCTATCATTGATGCGGCAAATAAGCAGTTAAAAGGTAGTCAGAATCGAACAAGTGGTACCTCAATACGTGACACAACTCCCCTTGTCACTGATATGGTGTCTCCTCCGAGGGGATACCCCACAACAGTCACAGCATCCTGCTCAGAAATACAGTAAGAATTGAGTGTAAGTTATATAGCTATAGCATTATGTACATAAAGCAAAATAACGTAGATGATTTCTAACTAAACAATCTTCATATTTGAATGGTTAAGAGTCATAGTTAACAAAATAGATCATTTGAAAGAGGAAGAAAATTAAGGAACGATGAAAAAGATGACATCAACTGGAATCAATCGCTTTATCAAATAGCCAAATACAAACCTGAAGGCAAGGCAAATTCCCAAACTTCAGTGGTTCAGCTCCTTTCCAAAACTCCTCATTTTCAACTGAAAGTAAAGCTATATCACAATCAACTCCTCTGGCTAAAACCTGTATACAATATCACTGAGAAGATGGTAAGCGCAAGGATCTTGCAAATATCAATAAATACACAGCTTGAAATTAAACATCTCACTTGAGAAATTGGTACGCCCGAGTATTCACACATGCATCAAATTTTGAAAATATTTTTCATTGACTTGAGAATATGTAGTTTATTAGACAAAAGACAGTAGTAATACTATAGCTAATGTGCAAAGAAGCTACAGAAGGAATTTATTTACGAGAAATAAAACTTTTCACTGATATAGTCAAAACAATTTTTTTTTATAGTAGTCAAAATGATTTCAAAAGAACCATGTTGAATTTTTCAGGACATGAAAACCACTAGAGCACAACTAACAACGTTGGGTTGCATATGTTTGACCATTGAACTTGCTTAGAAATTAGTGGAAAGTATTTTTCTTTTATATTCTATAGACTTTTCCTTTCACATAAACAAGAAACTCGGAATATTTTGAACAGTAAACCTGTTTAAAATTTTTATTTTTCTTTAAGAATGTTAGTATTGGTACGTGTTTCCATGCCTAAGTTCTCAAAATCTGTTCAAATTAATCAAAATTTTCAGATGCTCCAGCTTGAATGGTCAAAACTCAAAAAATGAAAACAAGCTTCTCCACCAATAATACCTTAGCTACATACTTGGTATCATCTCCCCTTTTCTTTACTTTGACCTGCAACCAGACACAGGGACCAGCATCAACAAAACGTGAAAAATGGTAAATAAAAATGATCTTGGGAAGATCAGGTTAGAAAGAAGCTAGTTTCTTTTTTTTGTTATTTTTTCTTGGGGGAGTGGGGGTGTTAAAATAACATTTTGTTCCTTTTTCCTTCTGAATAAGAAACAATAATAACTTCGTTATGTGCTTAGTTGAAAAAAATAAATTGAAAGAGTCATACAAAAAATCAACCCCACAAAAGGAAGCCAAAAGAAGGGTTCCAACTATGCCTGATGGAACCTATAGATGACACAATTTATTGGAAATCTTGAGCCAACAACATGTATAGGAAATAGATATTATCACATGAACGGAGGCTCAAATTCCTCAGTGCATTACCTGTGTATCATGCTCAACACAATGTGCATTTGTCAAGAGTTTACCATCGCCAATCATGAAGGCACTGCATAAAAGATAAAAGGAACAAGAACAAAGCGACCACAAAGCATAATAAGTGGTTTGAACAGTTACAATATAAAAATAGACCCCAAAACTCAAAGTGTGAAACTGAAATTCAACATATTCCATGTCTGGAAAAAAGATAACATCTTTATTACTCACCTCCCAGTACTTGTAAACTGCCTTTGTTTCTGCCATGGTAGAGAATAATCTGGAGCAGTATGGGTACAATAAACCTAAACAATAGATCCCAGATGTGAGAAGAAAATCTCATGAACTAAATTAACATGTGGATATATGCTCGGTGAGTCTGCAAAAGTGAGATAAGTTATAATTTAAGACAGTTTTTGAACAGGCTCCAACAAGTGAATAAAAAAACAAAGCCTTGAAAAGTGAAGTGATAAAACAAGTCGTGAATTGAAGAAAATATGCAAACCAGCTTAGACAGTCTGCAACTGCCAAATAGCAAAGGACATTTCACCTTTTCACATCTTCTTTTCCTTTCTAACGACAATAAACAATATATACACGTGCGAATAGACATTTTTCATTTTTTTACCAGATATAAAGACTTTTTTTATTGACATCAATAAAAGAAAGAAAAAGACAATCATCCCTGGTGAATACCAATTCGTTGAAGTACAAGAAATCCCAAAGAAAAGGTATTGGTGCCTGGAAACTAGTAAATAACTTATATCACTGGATACAGAATGTTATTCACTGTTTGCCGTACAAAAGGATAATCCAAGAATTAGCCTTATAATGAGGAAGTTAAGTTATTTTGGTTATTATTTTCACCATACAAAACAATAATTCAGAATTATACATAGGATGATGAAGTTAAGTTATTTTGGTCATTGACATGTTAGATCAAGTAAGTAAAAAAAATGAATCCTGAAGATAAATAACTGGTCCTAATTCCAACTCTGACTTATTTATTAGAAAAGTTAATCAAATTTTACAACATTTATTGAGAAACCTGAAGGTAATAGTAAAATGGATGTGATACCAAGTAACTGTTATTGCTTAAGGCATTCAATCTTAAAATTTTACTTTAAACTACCTTCACAACAGCATTCAGGAAAGCTGCACCTTGGAGATTCCCCGATTCAACCTAACATTTCCAAGCAGTCATCCACGGGATCAAAAGAGACAGGAAAAAAAATAACTCCCAAAAAAATGGGCATAGTAAACATGAAAACCTATGGCACACAAAAAGTATTGCAGAAAATTTGGTATTTGAGCATTCCCATTTTGCTACTCTACAGCTATTATACATGAAAACTTTTCGCTACTCTACAGCTAATATACAGATCACTTAAGCTTTGATTTGAAATAATCCTAACACCACCTGAAGAAATGCTGAAATAACAATGGAAAATGACAATTTTCACCGTCTCTAATGAAAATAGCAATTGTATCTAATTTGAATAAGTTGATGAAGAATGACTGATTTGTTCCTATTAGCATCATAATGCAACTTAAATACCAAATGCCATGGCCCCTAATCATACCTGATCCTCGATTGCATTAACCAACTCTTTTTTATCTTTCCTCTGCATGCCAAATGATTTATAAGCTTCTGTCTGCACTCGGCCGGAATTTCGTTGGGCACTGTTATCTCTCCGATGCAGCAGTGGTATGCCAGATTCCTTCTTCATTTGGTGACCCAAATTGACCAAAATATGTTAGAAAAATCATGCAATAAAAATAGTCAATGAGATTTTCTCTCCAGTCAGTAAATGTTAAACAATTATCATTCCTTTTAAATTTGTGGCATTGAATCTTCATATTACATAAATTAAACAAATGAATCTGTTCGCTTCTTTCTCCTCAAAATTGAAAATCATTTTATTCAAGAAACCGTAACACTATGTTAGGTAGTCTAATTATTTTAATATTATATTGTTTCGTTTCCTTATTGAAACTAGTAAGTTCTTTGTAGGTGATTCTCTAGCCTCCCGCCTCGTCCTGGTATTGCGTTGTTGGATATTTTGAAGACTAGAAATTGAGACAACACGCTGCAAGAACGTGTCGCTCCAAAAGCTCAACGGAGATTTCGATCTCTTGACACACAATGCTTATTTTTCGGGTAGATGAACTCGCAGTTCTAAGCAAGAAGCAAGAAAGAGGGAGAGCAACACAAAGAAAATTCTGAAGACTCCATAATAAAACAACGCGCTGCAAGAACATATCACTCCACAAGATCAACCAAGGCTCGAGTCTCTTGACACGAAAAGGCTAATTTCGGTACGTTTCACTCCAAATTCTCAGCTATAATACCGTCAACATGTAAAAAAGAAAAGAAAGGGACGACACTTAAGTGGATATAGCAAGAAGCATTAGGACTACAAAATACCTCGCCGTCAAAGTTGCCAGAAGAAGAAGCGGCCAAAGAGGAACGTCTTTTAGAGCCGGAAGCGTTTCTCCGGTCACCACCGATAGCTGTAGGAGTGAGCGAAGCAATTGATCGCTGCGACTTGGGCAGGCGGCTCCGGGAGGGAAGTGAGGAGCATAATTTAACGGTGGAGTCGAAGGGAGAGAAACAGCTGCTGGCCATTGCTGCAGCCATTGCTCGGAGCTGAGGGAAATGAGGAAATGAGGAAATGAGAGTGAGATATGTGAGACTTTTACATACAAATGCCGTCGGAGACGGTGGGTCAGTGCCGGAGAATTTCCTTATCCTTTAAACGAAAATGTAGGATTAGGTAAAGCCCGGCGAAATTTTGGCGCCTCCATGTCTAGTTTTGACCCAACAGTGGGCTTGTTGGGAATAATACTGCGGCCCATTTAATTTGGGCCGAACTTTGGGCCTTTGTGTGATTAGCCTCCCAAGAAAAGAATCACAAATTTTGATGAGAAGTGTATGGTTTGGTTATAAGATCTTAAACCACGCTTTATTTACCAAACGTGAAGTTACTGTTAATTCCAACGACGACGTCCATTTGCATTTCAAAGTCATAATTCAGTTTTATTGTTGCGCTCAAAAGAGAACTTGAGAAAATATCATTGTTAGAGGTTTGGATCTTGTCTACATTGGACTTTGTCATAGGTGTGTTTTGTGGCATTTGTCTTTAGTGAGCAACTTCTTCTTAGTTTTTCTTAATTTTCTTCTAAGTGAACCCAAGACTTCTTTAGACCAACATATTTTGGTGCCTAGATTAGTACGATAAATTGTCAATTCATCTAAGCTCACAAAAAAAATTGATCAAGGTGATTAAGTAAAGTTATTTATAAGTATGTATTATAATAAAATATTACAACATGTGTGAAGATATAGCTGATGAGAATGTTGTAGCTACTTGATGTCGTGTAGTATCGATTTGATCTCAACTTGATTTATTTTTGTTTGAATAGTATATATCCATCGATTCAACACGTCAACCCAAACCCTACGACAACGGTGTTTCTCTCTCTTCGCCTGTGTGCTCTCTTGTGCCCTATATCGTGTGGGCTTGGGATTAGTGTTTTAACTTTAAAGAGTATATTGATTTGATCGGTTCGTTTGATGGTGAGAGCGAGGTTAGTCAGAAAGATAACATAACATAACTCCTTTGTTGTTTATATGTGTTTATTTGTTAACAATGTATGAAAATCATTACATTTTTAACTATTATGTGATGTATGGAAATAGTCTCATTTGAAATAAAAGCAATACTACGAAAAAAATCACTCACTTTACAATTTGTCAATATTAATTGTTTGTATGTGTTTAACATACTTTTAAAATGGCTACAAGGGACATGCTTTTGTGGAACAAGTGTTTTCCATACGACGATACAAAATTAAAAAACTAAACTAATTGTGTTACTTTAGATGGATAATCAACCGAGACATAAAATCTCACGAACTAATCCTATCTCACTGGGTGATCAAATTATTGTTACATATCATATTTTGGCATTGCATTGCAACATTCCTACGTGGTTAGTCCGACTATTTAGTTTAAAGTTTGTATTTGTTGTTTGAAGCAAGTGGTGCAATAAACTAACATGACCCTATGTGTACCTTACTATGTGTTTGGTTATTATCCTTATTTACTCGTTGTTGTCTTTAAGTTAAAAATAACGATAAAATAAGAAAGCTTCACCGATAAATCATATCCACACGTCTCAATCGCCCTGCCATCAACTCCTCGGGGAGCTTGGCACAGAGAAGCACAACAAGAAATGGAGTCTCTTATTTTGATTCCACCAACTAAACACGTTTCCATCACAAACTCTTCTGTTTTTTCCTTCCCATTCATTTCCAGAAAGCGCGCCATCAAATTCCCACAATTTTGTCCACAGATTATCCATTGCAACGCCCGTTTGCATGCTCAAACAACTTCCAGGTCTTATATTCGGAATGGCCCACCGTATGGGGAGGAAGATGATGATCCCGAACTGGAGGTTGAAAGCCTCAGGGTCCCTGATGAGTGGTCGGTTCCTTCAAAGGCATTGGAGGTATTGCTTCTTCCTTCTGATTTTCGTTCGGTTTTTCTGTACCTGCTTGATTAGGCTGCTTGTCGAGCTTCATTTAATGATTTTAACGTAATAATTGGTTTTATTTTTATTATTATTATTTTTTTTTTTGTTGACGATGGTGCATTCTTGATGTTTTTGAATGATGAATGTGATGCGATGACATTGTTATCTTCATGAAAACTAATTACAAATTAGACAATGTTTTTGTGAACACAAATTTGGACGGTCTCTAGAGTACGGTAGGCATGACTTTTGATGTATTCTTCGAAAAGAAAATGGTGTAGCACTAGATGTTAAATGGATTGAGCTGGGAAATATTTTCAAGTTAGTATCAATAATATTAGGCTTTGAAGTCAAATCTGTGAAGGATGCCACCATTTTACAGCTGTTTTGATGATCCAAGACAATTTTAACCTTTCTTTTCGAGCAATTTACGTGAAGGAGATTGGAAATCCTTGAAATCAGTCTTGGAATGTCCTATTAGATATGCTGGTGTCTTCGATATAACGATTTAGAATCAAATCTACTTGTCTAATTAGCTTGTGGAAGCTCTTCTAGATGTGTATAGGAAATTTATAGCAACAATAAGTTTGAGCGATCCAATTTTACTGTCTAGTGTAGCTATTTTCACTAATCCAGCATAATGGCTGTCCAGTTAATGGTTAAATTTTTCTTTTTAATATATATGTTTTCTGAAAATTTAGTTTCAGTTAAGTGTGCGCATCAATCTTTCCTCTATGACCAATCAGTTGAGGTATTTTTTTTCAGGAATCAGAGTGGCTTAGGGTTACTTTGCACAAATGGTTAGATGAAGAGTACTGTCCAGAGGAAACTAATGTAGATATAAGCAAGGTTGCTGCAAAGTCATACTACAATTCTTTGTTAAAGAAGACGACCGACCTAGGCGAAATTTTGTTGAATATGGCAAGAGAATTGGAATCTATTTCCTATAAGGAAAGTTTTCATGGAGCATTCTCTTCTGCCAATGCAGCAGTGAACTTAATTGCACAAAGAATAGAACTGTCTTAACTGTATCAACCACTTCAATTTTGAAAGTAACTAACTAATTTGTCTCTTTTACTTTATTTTCTTACTAGTAACTCATTTATGGTCAGACCTATATTTCTGGACAAACAATTCATGTATTGCTTTATTTCTTCAATGTCAACGCAACTTTCTTTGACTAAGTATGGATGTTCCACGCACCAGATCTTGCACCACTCCTCTTGGAAGGTTTGCTATAAGTAAAAGTAGAGCTTCTTCTATTGCATTTATGTTGATCTGGATTAAATAAAAATTTGATCGAAATGTAATTGGGCATGGTTGATTTTTGAACTGTGTGTGTGTTTTTTTTTTCCATTTTATAGTTGTTTGATCTCAAATTATGTCTGATAAAGGCAGCACTTCAAGGAGTGTTTTCAGGTTTGTGGGTCAAAGACAAAGCTATAACTATACAGGGAAGTGTTATGAAATATAAGCTAGGGTGTCTATTTGGTTCTTAAATGATACTTGTATAGGTTTTCCAAGTCTTTTGGAAACGTGTACTACACGTTCTCAAATTGGCAGGAGGAGGAAGACTTGGCCCTTTATTCTCTAGAGTTGTGAGGTTGCAGAGCTCCGTCTGGAATTACTTCTTTTAGATGTTTGGTTTCTTGCTGGCCCAACACAGGGACACCAGTGCATGACAGGGAGTTTCTCCTCCATCCGCTCATGAGGGAGCGTTGCGTTCTTTGGGGGATTATAATGACAGAGTGTCTAGAGGTTTGGTGAGGGGTCCTAGTAATGCTTGGTCCCTTGTCATATCCCATGCTTCCTTCTAGACTTTGATTTCGAGGTCCTTTTGTAACTATTTTATAGGAACTATCTTGTATGGTTGGAGCCCTTTGTTCTTTTTTTCGTATGTACTTCATTTTTTTTTCTTTTTCTCAATTAAAGTAGTTAATACTTTTGTAAATACAGCAGAAGACCTCTCATCCCTCTGGCCTTTTTTTCTCTAATGGAAGTATGCTCCTTATTTACTATATAGCTTCGGTTTTGAAATAATTTAAATAAAGACGGAAAATAAAGAACAAGAGCTGGAGCAAGCAAGTCAATTCTACATGCTACTCAAGCAAGTTTGAAGCAACGAGCTTAACAATCAATTTTGCATTCTACCTGTGCAAGTCTGGAGCGATTGCTGGACGAAAAATGGAGAATGATACAAGCTTAATGACTCAATGTGCAGGTATCAACGTTTTTACTGAGGGGTGGCTGGGGCAGTAGGTCGAGTTATGAAGTCCAAAACTAATATATTAAAGTAGTATTAAGTGATTTACCACCAACTTTCTAAATGGTGGATTAAACATCCTGTTAAATGTACAATCAAGAATCAAAATTTAAGCTTGGTTCAGACATCTTTCAAAGTCCTTACTGACATTTTTTTTTTACTAAGAGACTGTTTAGAATGTGAATATTTTGATTATGTTTTCTGATGTATGTTTGTTCTTCTATTTCTACTGGTGAGTTTGAGATATTGTCATCCCAAGTCCAACCCTTCTATATTTTGGTGGAATCTCTTTGGGTTAACGTTCTTACATCAAATTTTAGTATTTTTGGATTCATCGTTCATTTGATTATGATACCATATTATATAATTCATCTTAAAAGCAATGTACAATCCAAAAAGTCGTATGTCCATGGTGGTATTTTTTGAAGTATAACAAAAATTGAAAATTGATAAAAAAAAAAAACATATTTAACTATTTTGTTACGACTAACGACACGAATACCTATAGAAATGTAATAAAGATCTAACAATTGAAAATCAATATTAATGGTGAGTAAACGACAATATAGGTAGCTGAATCAATGACATTCTAAAGCTACATGCTTTGGTACCATCTTAAATCACCAACGGTCTAAAACATTTAAGCCAACGAGTGAAAGCAAATTTAATATAGTATCTAACTCACTATGGACAACAAATATTGTTCAAGAGTATTTGTACAAAATTTATCTATTCGTCAGATAAAATTTAAAAAACAAATAACAATATTTTGAAAACTATTTTTACACTTTCCAAATGTGACTTTGTTTTCTAAATCATTTATGGAAATTAGATAACAAACATATAAAACTAAAGTGAACATATCAGGTAAAAACTTATTTTTTAAATAATGAAAAACATATAGTTCATTTTTTTAAAAGAAAAACAATACGCTTTTGGTGTTTGAATTTTGGATAATCCATAAATTTCAAAACAACACACTTTTCATTCTTAAAATCTTGATTATAATTTCATTTTAGTCCTTAGATTTAAAATATGTTATAATAAAATTTATTTTAATTTACTTCTATTTAAAAATACATCCAGTTTTAAATATAGTACAACATATAATAAAATTTTGGATTCTATAAATTATAAACTTTGATAGACTCTTATTATTGTCTTGATAATTGATAGAAGCATATCGATGTCTATCAATATTTATCATCGATAAAATTTGAAATTTTACTATATGTTTTAAATATTTTATCAAATTTCTCATTTTTTTACGACTCTCCATATATTCATAAGCCCATTTAATAGCAAATTTGTTTTTCTAAAATAAAAAATTATTGTCATCAAAAGTTGGGTAAGAATTCATCGACTCTACCTAAAACGTATATAAATCATGTGAGAAGATGAAATTTGCTTATTTTTCTTGAAAAAAAAAAAAAAAAAAAATCAAAATGAATGAATAAAAATATTAACAAAATAGAGTAATTTTACGTTTAAGTTTTTCTTTTGGTAAATTGTGTTTCCCTCCATAAAAAAAGATTTAAACACATATTAAACAAAATTGACAACCGTTCCAAAAACTTCCCTCCATTTCATTTTCCCAAACTTCATGCTCTTACCAAAAAGCATTTCAAAATGTGTTAATGTTCTCCGCAACCTCATTTGATTCTCATAAAGAAATCTTCACCAACGATCCCTATGACACCCATTGCCAATATCAAAACTCGTCTCCTTCATCTCCATTCTCCATCTTCATCTTCCGTTTCTGGTAATCATCACTAATCTTCGATACGCTTAATTTTTCTAGCGTAATCGATCGAAAAACGAATTATAAACTCACTGAATCGAATCGTTTTCCACCTGCATCATTTTTTAACGTGAAAGTTTCTTTCTGTTTTCATTGATTTTCGTTCCCTAGGTTCGAAATGTTTGCACGTTATTGGCTTAGTACTTAGTGGCGTTTTGTTTTCTTTGTGATGGTCTCAAAATTAGGTAATGATGATTCCGGTGGGAGTTTTGATGACTTTGAACTACTGCAAAATACATTGTCTTTTGAAGACAGTGTTGGATTTGATAACCGCGTCGTTCGTCTGGAGAGTCCTTTCGTTGATACTGAAATGGTGTACGGACTTGATGATTGTTCGGAGAACTTATGCATTCCTACTTTCGAGTATGAGGATGATGTTGTTCTTGATAGCGAGGATGAGGGAATTAATGGGAGTCGAGTGATTAGAGTTTCTAGCTCCCTGTCTAGAAATGAAGCGGAACAAGAAGTTAAAAGTGATGCACAAGAAGAGAATATGGTATTGGACTTCCACTCTTCTGATCACAAGCCATGCGATGCAGGTCCATACTCACTGCTTTAATTTCAAACATGACATTGTTAGACATTTTTTAAAGAATCAAGTCATATTTTGATATGTAATTACCAGTTCATACTTTTGAAACTTTGTTTTGGTCCGTTCATATACTTAAAAACATTCTTTTTGGTTAATGTACTCTCAAAATGTGTATTTTTATCTAATACGTTCGAAAAGTTGCCGTTTTAAAAGTACAGGGACAAAATACTAAAAGTAAACTTTTGAGTTAACCCTTTTTTAAACTCTGTTCATTTTCTTTAATATTGATTTTGGTTGACTTGTCTATAAATTTGTATGAAGGGGAGCAAGTTTCTTCAAATTGTTTTAATGGGCTTGACATGGAGAAGGATTCATCTCAACTTTCGACAAGGTTAAGCTATTGCAGTTCTCAAGAACCCGGAGAGTCAACCCAAGTCAAAGCTATTGGCTTTGTTGATCATTTTGTAAAACTAAGTACTACAAATGTAAATCCTTCTCAAGGAATTGGCCAGAGAAAGGCTGCTAGAGTGCAATCACCTATTCTTTCAAGAATTAAGGGACCTCAAAGTTTGGCAAAGAGAATAGGTAGGAAGTCGATTGATGAAACAGGGAACTTTGAGTGGGTGGACATTAACAATCAAGAAGCAGAATGTAACTCATTTGGCAAGTGCAAAAAGGCATCTTCTGATTTAAGTAATTGCAGAGGACAGTCGTATACAACCAAGCCTCATAATATGGCGAAACTGAGCAATATAAGAGATTGTTTACTTAAAAGGTATGAAGACAAGGAGGAAGCAAGTGCAGGCATTAAATTCCAGACTGATTCAACTGCTTCAACTTTTCCACATCCAAGATTAGATATCTATTCATTAGAGACTGATGGGATGAGCAGCATTGAAATAGAGAATAGGTCCAACGAGAAAACAAATGCAAAATTAGTAGAGGGACAACTTGAATTTATGGATGACGAGAGAGATGCACCTGACGAATTAGATATTGGCTTTAGTACTCAAATTGCTGCTGAGGCAATGGAAGCACTGTGTTATATCCCAGACAACGATACTCTTGCCAATGCTTGCAGTTCAGAGAATGCCCTAGATAGTGTTTCATGTTCTATGATAGAACATAAACCACACTTGAATAGTTCTTATCCTCAGACTATAGGTGGCGCTGATGGGAAATCGAAGCGAACACTGAAATCTAAGAGGAAGCTTAACGCAAAGTATTTGAATACATCCAAGGTACAATGTGAGTGTCAGGAATTACAAGCCGTTTTGATAACTAAGAGTAAAGCAAAAAGAAGTTGGTTGGCGTTGCAGGGACAGTCAAATTATAGAAAGTCTCCTGATGAGAGCAATTATACAGCCACACCTTCCAATTTACTTAGCGAAACAGGTAGTTGCCAACTGAGTCAGCGAGGTCTCACTGTTGGAGATCAAGTTTCCACCCGTTTGATGGTTGGTTTATGTAGCCATCCCAGAGGAAGAAGAACACCTCGCAACATCCAAAGCCATCCAAATAGATCAAAAAATCAGAACAACACTTCTTTAGCAGTTGATGGAAGTTGCAACAATTCCATCTTAATGAAAAATGGGAAAGTAGGCAGAAATTCTAACAGTAAGTCAACTGTCGTAATCAGGAGAATGTTCTATATGGGATTTGTACAAGTTAAATAAGCAATTTGCAACATGTTCTAGATTAACGCCCAGTGCAAAAATATTTTTGAAATGCTTGCGTGACTTTAATCGTAGTTCTCAACTTTTCTGTTTATACTATAATAACGTAGTCCAGGTTCAGTAACATACTGTGCTTTACTGTAGGGAAGAACACATCAAGGTCCAGATCAAAATTCAAAGTTTATCACAATACAAGTCGTAGAATAATGCTACCACAGTCTTCTTCAAAAGAGCTTGCAAGATTAGGTGTCTCAGAGTCGATGCCTGATCTAAAATGGAAAGATTTGAGGAGAAGAAGAACAATGGCTTTGGTAAGAGTATGCTTTAGCCAGCATTTGGACGAAGTTACCCTCAAGCAACAAAAAAGGGTAAATTTATACTTCGCGTTTCTACGAAGCCAACTTATTTCGTAACGTGTATTTACCATCTAGTTTCTTCGTAGGTTGTCTTACAACTGGGAATATCAATTGCATCGAGTTCTGTAGATGCCACACATTTTGTAGCAGATAAGTTCGTTCGTACGAGGAACATGTTGGAGGCTATTGCTCTTGGTAAACCAGTGGTTACTCATTCATGGCTTGAAAGTTGTGGACAAGCAAGCTGTTTTATCGATGAAAAGAAATATATTCTAAGAGATACTAAGAAGGAGAAGGAAATTGGTTTTAGCTTGCCTGTTTCCTTATCTCGTGCTACCCAATGTCCACTTCTACAGGTGGAATGCTGTTCTTTAGTTTCATCTATGCTAGGGTTTTTTCCAAGCTTATATTTCATTAATGCTATAGAAATCTTACATTTTCTTCTTCCATCCTACTTAGCAGGGTTTCAAAGTCCTCGTCACCCAAAACATAAGACCTGGTAAAGAAATCATTGCTAGTTTGGTAAAGATGTCTCAGGGTGAGGTACTGAATATACATTCTCGTGCCTAATCGTGAATGTTCAACTATTTGGTTTCTAGTCTTTAAAAAATTGTACTTATTTTCTAATCTTTGCCATAGTTTTCATTTTTTCTAACACATTTGTATTCAAAAACTAGTTTTTAGAAATTATTTTTTATTTCAAAAGTTGGGTGGGTTTTTAATCACTCCTAAATATATTTAGAAATATAACATATAAGAGTGGAATCTATAGATGGAAATAGTATTTATAAGTTTAATTTTTAAATTGACCATAATTGTTTGTAGTAAATTTCACCTCCATCTATGATTATCCCTTTTGGTATTGAAAAATTGTTGATAAATTTAAACGCCTTGCAGCCTATTGAGATGAGTCAGATTTTCACTGGGAAGAATGAAAAGTTCCCGAACAATCTACTTATTCTTTCATGCGAAGAAGATTATGCAGATTGTGTTCATTTCCTCAAAAAAGGTACGGATTTATTTAACCCCTTTTTAGTAAGTAAACACCTGGTTTTTTAAAGAATAATGCTAGAGTTCCTTTCTGCAGGAGCAAAAGTTTACAGTTCCGAGCTTCTACTGAATGGGATAGTTATCCAGAAACTTGAAAACAAACGGTTAGTATTTTCTATCCAAACCATACGTGCTAAGAACACACAAACGAAAGTACTAGTTATTGTAATCTTTTATAGATGTTGACTCTAGCAAAACATCATTCAAGGTTACTAATTAGCATAAAAATGATTCAGTAGTTGGAGCCCAGTTCTAGAGCTGGATTTAATAATGAGTATAATATTAAACTACTTTGAGAGTTCAACTGGATCTTTACTGAATAATAGTGGTTATGCTACCTCTCACTTAATTCCGAGATGCATCAACAAATTCCCAGGAAAGAACTCCCCTGGATTCGCCCTAGGCTTCTTTATAAGTTGGATTTGGTGCGAGAAACTATGTTTTAGGAATAGGCTTAGGTTCCATGAAACAAGGTGGGTTGTATCTATGTGCTTTTCACTGACATCCGCCAAGTTGAAAATCAATTCAACAAAAGGGTTACATTAGTTTGCTTTTTCCGGGATTAAATAAGTTGACCCATCCATACTCCAAAGTTAGGTTGGAGTAAATAAGTCGGGAAATGGAGATTGGAGGCAGGGTATTGCTAACCTAGAAGAATTTGGAACTCAAGGGCACAGTTGTAAGAGAATTTGAGAGTATCATACTTCTGTATAGTTCACATTTTAAATTTGCTGTCATAAATATTTGTGTACCCTACCTCAATCTTAATGGATTGCATCTGACTTGGGTCAACGTAGTAAATAATAAATAGAGGTAGTATGATTTTTTTTTTATACCATTGTAATATAGAAATTTTTTCCACAGTTGTACAACCTCCAATGATTAGATCTTGTTCAAGGTTGTAAAGTAGTTTTAACCTCTTTAAATGTGATTCCAAAACTATAATGTAACCAAACCATTAAGTGTGAGCTTTGTTTTCAAAAGTGATCTCAAATCTAGCGTTGATTTGTGAAAGAAATATGGATTGTATCTCACAATCAATAAAAAATTGGCAGAGTGGCAAATATTTCTTTTAAGAGTGTGCGAGGTACCTCCATCTTTAAATATAAGGTCTCTAACATGCCCTAAAAATTGGATTGACATTTTTTATAAGGTTTCAATTTTTTAACCAAACCAAATTCTCATTTGAATTATATGAACTTCGATATCTAAAAACATGGAGTTGAATCTTACAATTAATTGACAAATAAAAAGAGTAATCATCAAGAAATTATTAGCTACTAAGCTTTGTTGTTTGATTTACACTTGTCATGAACAGGCATGAGCTCTTCACAGACAGCACGAAAAGGTTTTGATAGCGGTTAACAACACTAGAAAAGAAGTAGAATTGCTCTTTCTTCCCCCATTGAAATGGTGGTAAAGATGACTGATGGATACGTATTTTCACTCAAAGAGGTAATCCTCCATCTCTTTGAGTGCATTTTTTGGAAGATCCAAACACTGTACATAAATTTCTTTCTATTATGATGGAATCCATAATTTTGTGTGCTTCGTTTTTCTTCTCTATTCTGTTGACCAACACCATGACAAAGAAAAACTGTTTCTGAAACAATTTTCAGGCGACCTTTATAGAAGTAAATACTATTTTGGGCTTGAAATTATTATTTACCATTTGAAAATGAACTTTCAAATTTCATTATAATTTAGTTCACCTCTAAAATATAAATAATTTTTTCTTTCATTTTTAAATAATAGAGATTCTGACTTCTTTTCTTTCAAAAGTTTTATTTAAAAGGCAACATACAAATTTCTAAAGCTTAGATTGATAACCATTTTCTTTTTCTAGATTTAAAAATTGAGTTGTACTACAATTACCTATGTTTTTATTTGATTTTCTTTCTACGTTTTAAAAACAATTTCAGATTTTTCTTTCAAAATTTGAAATCTCAAAATACTTTTGAAAACTTTGACTATGTTTTTCATGTTTTTTTTATCCTTATAAATTTCAGCCAAGAGTTTAAATATGTTTCTAAGTATAGGTGAAGGCACAATCAATTGTTAGGAAATATTATTACAAAAAATAATAACAAATAAAACTAAAAATGAAATGATTATGAACCAAGCTTAAAACATGTCAATTTTACATTGTATTGTCTTTTAAGTACGGGTTTAATTTATTAAAATGAATAGTAAAGGTAATAAATCTTCATAATATTAAGAAGCAGTGGTAAATATTGACAATTAAATTTAGATATAACAAAATTTAGATTTACTATATTAATAAATTGTGCTATTTTTGTTTTTGTTTATCTAATTATTATGAAAGATTCATTCCTTTTTTTTTTTCAAAGAATATAAATATTACATAATAATGGAGTATTTTTTTTACCTTCACTTAAGAACAGTTTAAGAATCAATAAAAAGTATGAAAATCAATCTGTGGTTTGCGTGGAAATACTCTTTCTCCATCAGCTCAAGAGTTCAATTTGAGATAAACGGTACAAGTAATATATGACTCAGTAATAAGATGATGTGAAGCTAACACCTTTCCACCAAAGACCAAAAGACTTGTGTTCAAATCCACCTACCCATTTATACTATAAAAACTAATTAAAGTAAAAAGTAAAATTTATGAATGCCAAACAACTAATGTCTAATGACACAATCTTTGTTGAGGTTGAATCCCTTGATACAAATAATAATAACCAGTGGTGTGTATTTCCAATTTAACTATCAACAAAACAAGCAATTTGGAACCATTGTCGAATAGCTTAGTGGTTAATAAAGGTCAATTAAGACTGGACAAAATGAAGGTCTTCAAGAGAAATGAGCATAATCTATGTTCATTAACTTAAAATTTAATATTTGACAAGTTCTTTTCAGTATGCAGTTTGGCTCGTGACATTAGTCAAAGTAAACGAAAGTCGGGTTGGTCACTCTCTCCAAAAAAAAAGTCAACCTACTGTTTCCATAATCAGCAACAATTTTTAAAAGAAAATCAGACATTAAAGGGGAGCAAATAAACATCAAATACATTCCATTCCCAAAATCTAGAAATTATGAAAAGAAAACTAAAATCGAAACCGTTGTGTTTTAACGGATTCAGAATCACCCATTTGACCATATAATCACACTACGTATTCTACCTCCAAACAAGTAGCAAGGAATCAACCACAAAAATTATTTCCTTTGCTCATTTAGAAAAACTTTTCTACATTTAATATCAAAGGCTCCAAATTTTGCTTCAGATTTTTAAAAAATGTTGGTCACAATCTGCATTAGAAGAGCTTTGGTTATCATACATAAACAGCACAAGTAGGAGCTCTAATGGTTAGACTCAGAGGAAGGTTGAGCCATGGAGGTGAAACTATCATACCCTCCACTTCCTGGTGCGGCTGGGTTTGCTTGGTATGTCGACGGTGCAGCCAATGGTGCACCATTGGTTGAAGAAGGTTGAGGTGCACTCCCTGGAAGTGGTGCTGGAGGAGGTGGCCTGGAAGGAATATTCACTTGGCCAGGGATGGGAGCTCCAGGCGGGGCCATCATGGGTGGCATTGTGGGAGTTGGTAGGTACCCTACAATGACAAAGGAGAGGAATTCAGTCATCTAGAGACATATGCTAAATACTTCCATTTAGTAATGAATGGAAGCACAAGCCGAAATCAGCAAAAACAACGTCACTAACTGACACGAGTCGGTTTGAAGTATTCTAGTTGAGCTTCAAGAGATAGTAGTAGCTACATCTGGTTAAACTGATTTCTTTTATTCAAATGATTATTACTTTTTTCCAGCAAGGAAAAGAGAAACTTCATCAGAATGTGAGCAGGAAAATCTGCATCGCTCTAATCATCTTCCATCTTACGTTCTAACAAAGTTTGGTCTTTTGTTTGTTGAAAAAAGGACTATACATCGTTCTAGCAACAATAGAAATAATTTTAACTAGACAGATATGTGCCAGATTCTACTTTGGCAGTAATTATTATATCTAATATCTCCACTATTCAAGCTTGTATGTTATTACTTTGACTATTTTAAGTTTTCAAGTTTTTAAGGCATTTTTTTTACTGAGTCATAAAACATGACAATGTGGTTATAGTAGTTCAAAATGCAAATTGTGAAATAACATCAACAGAGTCAAAGGGAGATGCATTAAAAAAAATTGTTACATCTCCAACAATATCAAATCTGTGAATATTACCTGGAGCACCAGGAATTGGTCTTGGCAAAACTGGAGGCCTAATTCCAGGCATTAACCCTGGGGCAGCTCCTGGCATTACAGGAGTAGGTAGTACAGGAAGACGAGGTCTTTGGCCAAGTAAATGTTGATTAAAAGCTGCACCAACCTGCTGGAATGCTGCGGCTTGACCAAGATGCTCTTTGATCCTCTGGTCAATTAAACTTTGGGTTTGTTGCTCCTCGAACTGCTGATAATATGATCGCACGTTTGCCTGGAGTGCATCCATGAACAAAAAACTAAGAATTTGTTGTTCGATTTCTAAATTATAACCAATAAACCACAATCAAGTTCTTTTTAATCTGAAAGTGGCTTGTTTTTTAAAAAACATAAAACAACAATATTAAGTTTAATTTCTAAACCAGCCCGATGAGCTCAACCTCCACGGAATAGGGAATTATACGCTAAACTGAGACGTGGGAAATATTAAGATACCTTATGTTTGTAGCCTGCATTATGCTGCTTCCTCACAGATGGCTGAGACATCAAAGAAAAACTAAATATAAGCAACTCTAAACATTCACCGATTCAATATAAATGACAAAAATCTGAAGCCTGCCCCCAAGGCAATACTCTACCCACCAACCTTTTAAAAAAGGGGGGTGGGGGAGCCAAAAAAATGCTAAGGAGCTAAATATTATTGCGTGTAGAACACAAGAATCAAGTATAACTGAAACAATGTTAGTTTCAAGGAAACCAGAGGTTTGACACATCCTGCTTGAAATCAAGAACTACACATAGTAGCCATGGTTTAGTTATTGGGTTTTATTTTCGATTCGAATTTTCAATGGCTACTATGGTTTCCTAACTTTTCACTTCTGGATATCAAGTGTGGAGTCCGGTTTTGCACACACCTCAACTAACATGAAGCCACAACCACCTTACCCTACATTTGGTTGAAGGAAAGTTGTAGAATTTTAAATCTTATGTATGCAGTCAATAGTTTGAACCAATAGCCTCTACACTCACTTTCTTCCTTGACCTCAACCACAATTCACTAGGCCAACCAACGGTAGTTTTGTGGGCTCAAGTTATTCAGTCTAAGATATATCAAACGCTCAAAAGTTAGCTTCTTGGAGTGCTCTCTCCAAACCTTTTCACCATTACTTGTTTCTTTAGATTTAATTCTTAATGGAAAGTCTTCTCATCATTAACATTGTAACTTTTCAATTACTAACATAAGTTCTAGCTTCTCTTAAAACACATTTATGTAAACATCATAATATATATATGAGAAAAAAAAAACAACAAACAGTCGTATTGATTCATCATTCGATCCAATCCCAACAGCAACCACGGTCATATGAATCATCCTACAATTTCTTCGAATAACTGATGTGGAACCAAAACCAAGAATTATCAACCCAAAAACATCACTCATCAAGAAACTACAGCATCAACGAACAAAAAAACGAAAATAAACAAAAAAAAAAATGGCGAGCAAGGTAGGCAATGGTCAAACGAAATGGAAATGACATTATCATCTGAAAATAAGAAGAGGATAACTTACAGAATCATGGGTCAGATACGTATCGCAATAGTCACAATAATACCTGCATATACACAACAAGATCACATCACTAACTATGGAGAGAGAAACGGAGAGATGATTAAATTTGATTGAAGGATAAAGTAATAAGGGCTGGAAGAAAAAGAATATGGAAGAACGAACCGAGGCATAGCGGTGTAAGAGCTCAAAGAAGAAGCAACAATGGCAGACCCAACAAAAACCCTATCAGCGACTCTGCGAGAAAGGGAAGAAGAGAGAGAAGCTTAGTCTTTTTGCAGGAGAAGGTATTGGGTTTTATTTTCGATTCGAATTTTCAATACAATCGGTTCGGTTCGGTCGTATAGATTACTCATTTTAAGATTTGAGCTTGTTTGGTTCGGTTTAGGTTGATCCGGTTTTTAATTATTGGTGTACTACAAAATTCGGTTAAAAATCATTTTATGTATGGAAACTTTGGTTTAGTCACTATAGACTATAGTTTTTATTTCAAATTTGTAACAATGTGTTAATAATGGAACTTTTTTTAAAGAAGTTAAAAATAAAATGTTGATTATTTAAACTAGAAGAGGTGAACTGAGAAAATAAGAACATGTCCACTATATAAATAACAATGTGGGTGAAGCTGCAGCTTTCCATTTTCTCTAACAAAGAGGGTAATGGTTAACAAATCTTCTTCTCCCCAAGAATCCTCCATTTCAGGTTCTCTCTCTATTCCTTCATTTATTATTGTTGTTATTATTATTATTAATCTTCCAATTCCATCTTTCTTCTTCTGTTTGCCTCAATTTCGATCAATTCTATTCAGGAGTTTTGCCGCGCAATGAGAGACGGAATTGGGCAGCTTCTCCCTCTGATGTTCTTAATCATTTTGGAACCAGCGGCCTCTCCGTCGCCATCGCCACCGCCGTTACTCACCCTTTAGGTACTTTCTATCTCTCTCTCTCTCTCTATATATATATATATATATATTTATATTTTCCTTTATAATCTTGAAAAATGCCTTTCCTGTCCTTGTTTTGTTGGCTTAGAAATTTAAAATTCAGGTGTCGTTGATGGGTATTTTGTGGTTCATTTGGATTTTAAATGTATGTCATCCTTGTAAGTTATTAGGTTTTAGTGGACTTAGAATTGAATCTGATGCAACCGTTTTGATTTCTTAGAGTTACGCTCATGGTGAGAATTTTGTGATCTGTGGAACTTTATAACGAATTTTTTCCTGGTAATTGTTGTTTGATGTAGAAAAAAATAGGTTAACTCAACTGGGATCAGTATGTGTTGAGGATCAAAATGTTCGTGGTTCAAATCTCCTACCTGTTTGCATCGAAAAAATATTTGTTATTTGATATAGTAATGCTTAGTACATGCTATGATTGATATATGAATGATGAATGGAAAGCTGGAAGCAGTTAATAAGAGAATTTCTGAACTAGAACAAATTGGTTGTTTCTTGGCAAGCTGTTGTCGATGTAACCCTTTCTTATTCCGAACCATGTAGAAATGACATGAACGATTCTTAATTTTCAGAAGTGAGAGAGAGAGAGAGAGAGAAGAAATTGATCCTATAGCCAACAAACAGTGATCTTAATTTGTCTCCAGCTTGAATGCAGATGTACTTAAAGTTAGGTTGCAAATGCAACTTGTGGGGCAGAGGGGGCCTTTGATTGGAATGGTATTCACGTTTTTCTTATAAGGGTTTCGTTTTTTTTTTCCTTGAAGTTTCTTGTTCTTTTGTATATTAATTGTGGAACATGCATAGGGACAAGTATTTGTGCAACTGTTGAATAATGAAGGGCCAAAGTCTTTGTATTTGGGGTTATCACCAGCTCTGACAAGATCAGTTCTCTATGGAGGTCTCCGTCTAGGTTTATATGAACCATCAAAGCATGCTTCTGATCTGCTTTTTGGGTCTACTAATATATTTGTTAAGATTGGAGCTGGAGCAATTGCTGGTGCAGTTGCAACTGCTCTAACCAATCCAGTTGAAGTTCTCAAGGTGATATTTAGACTTCCTCTCGTTACTTAACTTTCCAATTATAGTTTGGTCTTAAAATTATTTGTTATTGCCAGGTGCGATTACAGATGAATCCAAACTCAACCAAAGGACCAATGAAAGAAATGTCCAGAATTGTTTCTGAGGAGGGACTAAAAGCTCTTTGGAAGGGTGTTGGTCCTGCTATGGCCAGAGCAGGTGCTTTGACAGCATCTCAGCTGGCGACATATGATGAATCAAAGCAGGTCCATTTCTAAGAATGTTCTTTTCATTTTAAACTTGCATGAAGTAATTTCCACAGTTTCTGATTTTTGAATCTGTATATATATGTTATAGCTCTGCAAGCTTATTTATCCTTATGTTTTTTTTTATCCTTAAAGTTTTTCCTAATTTGTATTTTGCAGCTTTTAGTTAAGTGGACGCCCTTACAAGAAGGATTTTCTTTGCATCTCATGTATGAAACTCTGACCTATCTGTACAAATGTTTTGTTATCTATATTGCTTCCCCTTTCATTTTAGCCTTAAAACTCATTTATTTTATGATGCCATGCTTCCTATTTGAATATTCAGGCTTTATGTAATATATTATCACATTAACAGAAAAAATTATTAAATGGTTAGCTGGCCAAGAGCCGGCCCTTAAACAAGAATTTGGAGTTTTTAGGAAAAGTAATGATGCTACACTCTAATCAGCTCGAAACAACAACAGAAGGAAATTATACGTTTCTGTTGGTAGAAGCCCTGAGGGAGACCATAAAATGGATATGATCCCAAACCCCTTGATTCTTTTACTTATTAAAATTTAAAATTAAAATAGACATTCCATTTCCCCAGAAGATGTCTAAAACTGAATTCTTGTGGTCGGAAACTTGGTATATCTGTACAAAGTGGCAAGGAAGTTCCCTCTTGAAGCTTAGGGGGGCGTTAGGGCTCCCAAAGCGCAACTTCAAGTGGGTGGAGTGGCTATGGCTCCCATTATAGTAGTTAGTGTTTCCAACTATTAATACCCACAACTAACTATGATGTTTACCATTTCCTACCCATCATCTCTCTTTTTGTTACCGTATTTACTATTTCATACTCAAACTAAAATAGTATGCACCCAAAACACAAACTTTTATAACTCGGACTAAATAGTTTGCAATCCAAATGTAAATTATTATAATCTACGGGCTATTATAACTCACATACTATAATAACCAACTTAGCATCCCAAAACACTCATTATTGTCCTTTTATCCAACAATAACGGGTTGAAGGAGGATTTTCTAGCAACAAAAATAAAATAAAAATCATTTCAGAAACTATTAAGTAGATTTTTCAATATTTACATACTAGCTTGTTTGGTTTTCAATTGTAACCGAAAGCTTTGTTTTGGTTTTTAGGTTCTGGTTTCAACCCAATTCTATCAATTGGCAAATGTTCTATTTTTCTTTTCATTTCTACACACAGATATTCATCATTTGAACTTTTTTTTTTTATTATTTTTGTTAGGAACCGTACTTTCGTTTGGAGAAATGAAAGATTGTACAAGGGCATAAAAAAATGAAAAAACAACCCAGCAAAAAAGGGAGACCTAGAGAAATTAGAAAATGGAACTCCAATACAACAAATTAAGATCATAGATACAAAAAAGATAGACCATTTGAACATTATTTACATAATATTTTTAAATTCAACTGTTTAAATCTCTCATTAGTTTACATCAATGATTAACCATTTGTTGCACCCTTGTGAAGCTCAAGTACAGTAGCTGGAGTGGTGAGTACTCTCATGACAACGCCTATTGACATGATTAAAACACGTCTTATGTTACAACGTGAGTCTAAAAGAGTTGGAAATTACAAGAACGGACTACATTGTGCATATCAGGTATATGACCTACGCACATTTCCTCTTCCCCTTTATCTTGCATCTAAAAATATTATCTATATGCAAAATAGCATCTTACATATTGGATTTTCACAGTGTGCTTGGTTATCCTTCTCCTTTTAAGTCCATGCTTTTTTCCGCATTAATTATTGTTAGCTTCGATGTGGGAGGTGGAAAAGTTTCAGTGTCAAGCAAGCAAAAATTCCCCATTTTATTAATTCATTTAATCGTAAATGTAACTATCTTGCACATGAAGGTTGTCTATTTCCTTAAAATTAATTATCTTAACCAGGTATTTCTGTAAGAAGTTCGCCTTTAGATGACAGAAATTGTGAAATTGTATCCTTGTACAATCCACTTATCTTATCAAACTTTCGTTTTATTGAATGTGACCGAAGTCTTGGTTGGACAAGGGAGAAGATTCATGATATATAAATGAAAACAATTATCTCTAATAGTATGGAGCTTTTTAGGTGAAACCAAAAGTAAGGCCACGAGGGTTTATGTCTAACGTGGGTGATATCATAACTAATACCATCTTGGAGATATGTGGAGGGTCATTTTCCCCTACATATTTCACCTAAGTTCATGGCATATTTAGAGTGTTACAACAATGATGGATAATGATTTATATTATCTTAACTTTTCTACCATCTAAACACCCTATCTCTTTACTTCAAAACTCTGTTTCATTCAACTGGTTATTTTCATTTATCTTTAGTGTCTTGCACACTTGTAGGCGTTAATCAACTATGGTTGAAGTTTCGACCTTGATTACACTATATAGCTTGATCTTGCATAAAAAAAAAATTGTAATTTGTACGCAGTTGGAAAGTAAATTTACTTTATCGTATATAAATCTTTTTAAAATTTTAATTAGTTGCTCAACAATGGTGGCAACAAGATACCCATGCCAGAAAAGACATCCCATTTCCTCCATCTCCTTTTCAACTTTGATTGGTATTTGTTTGGTGTCGTTGATTACTTGAATCTATATCTAACAATGGGGGTGAGCAACTGATCTTTATAGGCTAATTTTTTTAATGGGGAACCTTCATTACCGGGAGTGTTTGATCCTCCTTGCTCTGCTTTCATTATTCTCAGTTATCACGTTCTTGCTAATTACTAAGATGGTCCATAATTTATTGTCCATGTCTCACAACATCAGTAGGCCTCAGAAAGCATGCTCCTTCTATCTATTTTGAGGGTCCTTTTTAAAGTGGTTGGGGATTCACTCGTGATATTCACTGTGACTCTCAGTTGTCTTAGGGAGCTGAGTTTTCTCTTCCATTTTCATATTATTTTTACAACTCATCCTCATTTCGCTTAGCAATAATGTGTAGATTGTCTCATCATGGATTTATGGAATTAATTTCAGATTGTGCTAACTGAAGGGCCTTTGGCACTTTACAAGGGGTGAGTATGTTCTTTTCCAATCCCTCATTTTCATTAGCTCAAAAAAGTGTGTAAATGTATATATGCTTTTCTTTTTAGAAACAGTAGATACATATAATAAAGTTCTTTAAATACTTTTTTATAGCCTACATGACTGTTTCCAACTATGCAAAGAAACATGCATTTTTATGAGCTTTAAAAGTGTTTTGTGTAAGAACAGGTTTGCTGACTCAGAATATTTGCAGGGGCCTAGCCATTTTTGCAAGATTGGGTCCACAAACCACAATCACATTCATAGTCTGTGAGAAGTTACGCCAGCTTGCAGGATTAAATGCAATCTAGACGTAAATCCAACTATATAGTTCCAACTTCAAGTGACAAACATTTAATCTCTTTTTCACCCCCTCCAACCAAAAAAAAAAAAAAGAAAGAAGAAGAAGAAGAAGAAGAAAGGTGATAAAAGACATCTCCTATTTATTGAATTGCTGATCTACCCCTCGTATTATTTCTATTTGGTCAATTGTTTACCCCCTTGAGGAATCCGTTTCCACCCCATTTCTTTCTCAACCGAGGCCCTTAGGTACCCGGTCACCCATCGGTCATTGGGGAGGCTCCTATGAGCTTCAAGAGACAATAAGAATTTTAAAATACCTAGTTTTTCATCTAGTGGTTAAACTCGAAGTCTAGGCCACCTCGATGTGCACTTATTATACAGAATTGTTCTTCCGATTGAATTCCAGATTGATTATATTCTTAAGATTATTATATCCCTTGGAAAGGGTCAGAATTGGACATGGTTGAAATGATATGTGTATATTAAATTTCCTCTATTATAATTTTTTGGTGTGAACTGAAAACTGTCTTAGTTGACCAGCCTCTGGCTGTATTTGAACAAACAACCCCAAAATTTTAAGATTTAATTGCTTTTTAGGCTTATTGAACTGGCAATCCTTTCTTCATTTACAATTTAGGTACAAAGACAACCAACCAAGTTGTGTGTAATTGACTTCAAAGGAAGTTGGCTTTGGTTTGGAGTTGGACTACAGCTATCATGATAGGTACTTGTGTTATCCATTTCAACTTTTTCCTCTAATATTTCTCCCAAATTTCATGGAGAATTTTAATCCCCTTCTCTAGTCCTATCCTGTTTGGTAACTATTTAGGAATTATTTGGGACTGAAAATTTGAAAGGTGTTAGAATGCATGAGGAATTGAGGCCGATTGTGAGGCGTGAATATAATGAAAAAGGTTGAGTTGAAAATTGTGGAGACGGAACGAGTATGGTATTACATTTAATTAATTACTCACTTATACTTGTATCGAAAGTTTGTTTACCGTGTTTACTTTTTGATAACTATCTCTTCATTTGTATCGGAAGTTAATAATTTACTTTTTTAAATAAAAACTATTAAATAAAAAACAATGAAGCCATAAGTTAATTATTGAACCATAGTTTTTAAAATTAAAGTAATAAAAAGAAGTATATGAATAGAGTTTTGAGTGTGTCAAAATTGAAAAAGACAACAATTGTGTAATTAAAAACTCATGAAAAGCAAAATTGTTGTAAAATAGGGTCATCTGATTGGCTGATTTATTTAATTGGAAAAAAGAAGGAAAGTGAATACAGATTTCAAGTTTAAACTTACCTCTTCTATAGTCTGATTTTGCGAAATAAAGTGTTGCAATTAATGTCTCCATAAAGTTAAATTTTGAAATTTGAAATATTCAACTATTAACACCCTCGGGCCTCTCTTATTCATCTCACCAAAAGGGCTAAGTTCAATCATGAAAATTGTTGAACTTAATAACTTCAACATCAAAATTTTCAAACTTAGGGGCAAAGTGTCTAAATCCAACTTGCTAAAAGTATTTAATATAATTGGAAGTACAGGTACTTGAATAGTTGAATTGCATTTTAATTTTTGAACGATTTCAAGTATGTCACGTAAAATTGACTCAAATAGTACATATTTGAACGTCTACATTTTTTTGTCAAATACGTCTTTTATACAAATTTAAGATGATAATGTTATAATAACAAATGATGAGGTGAAATGGATTCTATCTTATGTTTTCAAATTCAGTAAGAGGTAAAGGTAACTTGAAATTTGACTATGAAAGCTATTTTTGAATTATGTGATTCAAATGTGCAACTTCTAGAAACAACAAAATTATGAATTATAGATTAACCAATTCTATATTTAGTTAATCTGATTTTTGAATTTGTTATCAATCACATATAAAAACATGAACTATACTTTAAATTGTTGTTTTTAGGTTCTTTATCAAACAAGTTCTTTCTTTTGTTGATAATTCAATTTTGTTTTATATTTTTAGATTATGCGTTTGATTAATAATTTGAATTTTTTTTAAATTGTTTCGAATTTAATCATTCAAACAAAATAAATTCGGAAAATACTATTTTCATGTTTTATTGTACCCCTTGTTGAAATTTCAAAACTTAAAATGCATAATCACCTTAAATAAAGAAAAAAAACATTTAGAAACACAATATATCATGTCGTAAGCTTAATTCTTTTGTTTAAAATTAAAATATGTATTTTGTAATATATTATAAATTAGGTTAAACTAAAGTTGAAAGTTAATTAGTTTACATGGTTTTAAGAGCTCGAATTTATTTCTATAGTTTGATGCAACTTCATAGTTCATACATTGTCCTTCTAGTTTCTTAAATTTTTCTTAAAATAGTATCTACTATAGATACTATTTACGAAGCATTAACTATAAAATGTACAACCTAAATTCCAACTTGCTTCGTACCATATACACCAAAATTTCAATTTATTTTGTAAATGATGTAATATTATAAATCAATAATTATACAAAATTTGTTTAACATAAAAACATGTCATAAATAAATTAATAATATCGTACCGTTGATAAGCTTTATAGTAGGTATTATCAGTCTACAAAGTTTAAAATTAAAAGCTAATTTATAAATTTGCTACCAAACACATATATGAAAAACACAATATACAACTTTGATTTCGCTCAATCCATTCTTTTCAAATTCTCTACCAAACATATCCATTTTTCTATATAGTCACAAGTCATTATACAATTATATAAATCAATTGATGGTTTTCAAATTTTTGTTTAAATAAGAACAAATCTCCATATTGTATGTTAAGAGAAACAAACTTATTACACAGAGTTGAGTCAGTGACCATATGGGTATGACCCAAACAAAATAAATGAAAAAGAGTTAAAACTAAAGTTGACTTGAGAATGAACTAAATTAAGTTAATTAATTATTGAAAACTTTACAACTAAAGTTAACTAATTAACTTAAGTTTGGATTTTGGAATTCTAAAATGGGAGAATTAATTTTAGGTTAAATACATTACCTAATTAAGTGAAAGACTAAAACATTCAAAAGGGTATAATAATAGGTCACATTATGTAATTTTAATTATATAGTTATGAACTTGTGGGTAATTTTGGACAGATAAGTATAAAACTAGGAGAGAGTTACTTAATCATAAAACCAAACCCAACACAAGTAAGAAGTAGGTTCATGAGAGTGGTTCCTAACAAGTAATTGAAGAGAACAAAATTGTGCCAAAATCCAATTGACTCGGTCGCCTCGTCCTCGGCCAATTGGTCTATTAGCTTGCTGCTATTTGGCATGTCTTTGCCTCGGAGCTAAGTTCGAGTTCAACGAATTTCTCAAAGGAGCTAGATTGATTAAAATCGACCTTCTATCAAATTGTTCAAGTTGTAAAAGAAAGGATGACAACTTAACTTATTTTGAGCTTGTATCATGTTAACTATATGGCAAGCGCCGCAATGGGATTAATTCATATGAGTTCAATTAGATGAGGTTTGCGATCAATATACACTTAAACATTCATGTTAAACTTTGGTTGAGTCGACTCATATATTTATTACAAAACTTCTAAAAAATTTAAGTTGTTTGTGATGATTAATGTGGACTTCTATATTTAATTGTCTGACTTTTCAAGTTTAAAGATTAAAAAATGGCTCATCTCTTTTTAATATAAACATATGCTTTGGACTTTAATTTTAATAAATAAGTTCTTCATGTTTAAACAATCAATATAATACCACTAGTTTTCATATTAATATATCTTACACATTAATGTTTAAAAAATAGATAAAGACTCCGTTGAAAAATATTTTTTTGAACATAGGGGTACATGAGTTAGATTGAGTTACGTTGTTTCTTGAACCAACATGAAAATTTGAGTTGGTATATTGATAAATTTGAACAACGTCCCCAAAAGCCAAACAATTATATTAGTTTAAAACATTTAAATTTATCGTTAAATTTTAAACAAACACAAACATTCATAATAGAATAACATTTTTTTAAAAAAATCACAAATTCATCTCCTCCTTGTAGAAATATATATACATATAACTCAATTGGATGATCCTTAAAAATCAACAAAAATTCAATCCAACTCAATTTTAAAAATAAAACTAACCAACTTAACTTATACAATTTAGATAGAATAGTCTAGATTGTTCGAGTTATGAAGTGATTGTATATTCCAAAATTAAATCAAGTTAAACTTATGGAAACAAATTTGTAAAAGCATGATAAAATCATCCCAAACTATTTAGCCTCAATGTATGACTACTTTTTTTTTGTTTGTTTTTTTTTTTAAATAACAAAGTGGTAAAATAGTATATTTAATTTTCGAGAACCCTAAACAAAAAAGTCAAAAAAGTATAATTATTAAACTCAACTTATTTATGAAAAAGAAAGTAAAAATGTTATAAATTATTTATGAACTAAAATAAATGTGATAAAAAGTTTACATGTTATTGTCTTAAACAAACACGTTTATTGTTAAGTTAAGTTCATCGCATAAATTTAAACTATTTAAAAATATAATATTTAAATCTTCTCTATTGAAATTAAAATGAGCAAGAATCTTTACCTGCTCCTTTTATCTTTATATTTTTTATCCTATCTCAAGTAAAATATAATATTCAATGACTTAATGCATTTGATGTTGATGATACATGATTATTCGAGATAGGATGCATCTATTCAAAGTGAAGATGAGTTACGTTACAATGTATAAGTGAAAATAAATGTGTAAAACAAAATAAATACAAATTTGTACTATGGTCAAGCAATTCAATTAATGTGATATAAATTTTAAAAAAATATTAAAAAATAAAAAAAATTAATTGAATGAAAGTAATAAATAATTTAAGTTTAAAATCAATAAAATAAAAATCATTATTGTGAATATAATAAAATAAAAATTATTACATTATCTTAACTTCTAATTTATTAGAGGTTAAGATGCATTAAGTGGTTGAAAATGCATTTTTAAGTGACAATATCATTTGTTTTAACTTCTAAAAAGTCAATAACCCAAATAAATCATTAATTTGAAAAAGACATCGCAACAGTAACCTAATAACTATATTACGAGAAATTTGCAAAAATATCAAAGAAAATTATGACAATAAAATCCACGTCATTGTACTTTTTTAATATGACAAAAGACACAAGTAAATTCTAATAAAAAATAGAAAAATTGCATATGATAACATTTTAAGAATATAATATAACAATTATAGTACATTGCTTTAAAATTTTGTACAAATGGAAAAAAATTTACTTTTCCATGGTAAATTTGATATTATTCATAAACTACTCTTTAATAACTTATTTCTCTTTTTCTTTTTAATTTTCTACTTATTATTTATTTATGTTTCCACTTTTTAAGACCTTAATTATTTGTTTATTCTTATACTATAAAAATTATTTATTCGTTCTGTCTTAGTCTTAATTTTAAAATATCAATAGTACAATAATTGTAATATGAAATATAATATAATGGTTGTTGATCGGAATAATTTAACTTCATTTGTGATTTTTTTTACTTTCTTCGATGTGTATTTTGAGTTGAATCTAATTCCAAATGATTTTGTTTTATTTTTTTACATTATTATTTTGGTTTTATTTTGTCTCAGTTTCGTATATCAGTGTTGTGATATACTTTTATTATATGTATTAGTTGGTTAATATACTTACTGATTATTTTTCTCTTCAAATTTTATGCAGTTCATTAGAGTATTATTAAGTATATGAATGATGTAACTCATTGTATCATTATCAAGTATATCAACAATATATTGTTAAAAAAATATCAGTAAAGTGAATCATTATCAAGTATATGAATAGAGTTTACTAAGTGTATGTCAATAGTATATCAAATGTATAAATAAGACTTCAAGCATATCAAGTGCATTTAATCAATCAATTGTATAAGTGAAAAATACAAAATGTATTTGTAGTGTATCAAACATATATTAGTAATGTTTTGGTATCAAATGTATTAAAAAGTATCAGGTTCATCAAGTGTACCAATCAAATTTATCGGGTGTGTCAATTGGTGTATTAGGTGTATAAAAAATATATTAGTAACGAGAACATTTGTGACATTCTACCTCTTAATGTGTGAGCTGGACTTTGTTTTTGTCATTTTTGCAAATAATAAAATGTGTGTAATATGAACTGAATTATTATAACTTATTTTACTATTTTTGCAAGTGCCTCTCCAAAAGTGTAAGTTTTGTTATTTATAAATATAATTTAGATAAATATAATTTTATTTAAAAAAATGGAAATAGTAGAATGAAAGGAGATGGAAAGCGGAAGTAACATTTTGGAAATAATAATACGATAGACTAAGTCGAAAGCAGAGAGATTAAATTAAAGAAATGAATAAATATAAAAAGAAAAGGGATTAAATTTGATTGTGGAAGTAGGCGATTTGGCACACGAGAAACAGCTTGGTCTCTCCGTGTTTGGGGCGCACCCCTGGAACCTTGTTGGCGCGACAGTCTGGCCTCTTTAACCTAACACCCTTCCTTCCCTCACTTTATTACGTCCGTGCCACCCTTCTTCCTTATTTACCTTTTTACCCCTACTCCACTTAATCCCTCCAAATTATAACTCTTTACCCTAATTGTTTTAAAACCAAATTAAAATTGGTTAAAATACCATTTTGATTAATAAATTAATGGAGTATTTTCAAATACAAACAAAACAAAAAAAACTATTTACCAACTATATCAAAAGCTATCAAAATTAAAATATATAGAGAAAATAGTATTTTAACTATAATAATAATTTTGGTTTCATTGGAAGGAGAGAAAGTCATTATTTGAAGACAAATATTGTATTGTTTTTTCTTTCTTTATTTTTGTTAAATTTGAACCTTTTTAGTGTGGTTGGAATTTAGAAAAGAAAAGAGGTCTTTTCATATCCTTTGTTTTTCCAAAAGGTTAATTTAAAAGACAGATTTGTGTTTCCTTTCCCGAATTGAAAAGATGGAAATTACAATAAAGACAATTAGGAAAAGGAGAAATTTAAATTTAATGATATATCAAACACATGCTAGATCTTTTCACAAAAAAGAAAAGCATGCAAAATTCTTTTTTTTTTTAGAAAAAACTTTGTAAGCTTTTATTTTTAGGTTTTTCAAATTAAATAAAAGTTTAAATTTGGTTTTTAGTTAGTTAAAGGTACTTTTAAGTTTTAATAATGGTCCAAATCTAACTTTTAATAAATATTAAATTTATCATAGCTGTTAGTTTTTTTTTTCTTGTTATTTATTCACATTTCTATTTTAAACTTTAAAAATATTATTTTCAATAATATTTTCTTGCATTAAACTTTTGATTATTATTTAACTAATTTTGATAGAAATTAATTTTGAGAGAATGGATTTAACCGAAGTACTAGAAAAGTAAAATAGAGTGGGAAAAAAGAAAGAAAAAGAAGGGTTATTTATTATTAAAAATAGAACAAAATAAAAAAGGTTGTATTTTGGGAGAATTGAGTATTGGCATTGTCTTTTATATAAAGGAAATAGAAAAGAAGAAAAAGATTTAATAAAAAAAGGGCAAAAAAGTAATTGAGGAAGACATAAATAAGTACACCAACTTTGGGTACAACAAAAGAACAAAAAAGAGGGGAAGAAGTAAAAACAGCTGTAATGGCATATTAGTAAATAAGGGACAAAGTGAAGGGCTAAATCAAATTGAATTTAATAATTATAATAAAAAATTTATTGGAAGAGATCCAATTTTTTGCCATTCAGTTTATATTTTTTATATTTTTTCCCAACGAAGACTCTCCCAAGAAAAATCCAATCTCAGAGAGAGAAGTTGACGGCGAAATCTAGAGAGAGAAAGCTTCAAACCGGCATTAATGGCGGAAGGGAGTAGAGGAGGAGAGAGAAAGGAGAGTAGTAATCAGGAGGAAGAAGACAGCGTCAAACTCTTTGTTGGTCAAGTTCCAAAGCATATGACCGAACCTCAACTTCTCACAATGTTCCAAGAGTTTGCACTTGTGGATGAAGTCAACATCATCAGAGACAAAACCACTCGCGCCTCCAGAGGTTTTTTTTTTTTTTTTTTTTTTTTTTTTTTTTTTTAATTTTACATTTACACTCGCCTTCTCTCTGTTTATCTTTCGTTATGTTCGTTTGTGATGATTTCTGGTTTGATTCAATTTGAGTAGAGTCTAATCATCGATTGACATTGTGAACTCATGTTTTGAACCCTAATCTTTGTTGTTGTTTGTTTTGGTTACTGCATTTTTCAGGTTGCTGTTTCGTGATTTGTCCTTCGAGGCAAGAGGCGGATAAGGCGGTCAATGCTTGCCATAACAAGAAAACTTTGCCTGGGGTTAGTGGAATCTGGATTTTTAAGTTGCGAATTGTTAATCATTTTTATTTCTCTCTGTCTCTCTCTTCTCAATGTTTTGTTTTGTTTTTTATGTCTTTTCTTTTTTTCTTGTCGATAATGCTAATCAATGCAATTGATCGATGCGATAGACTTGGCCTTGTGCGTAATTGCTGTTATCAATAACCTTGAAATTCTAAAACTCTTGGCTTTTCTGTAAAAGCTGCTTTCTAGTTTCAGACTACACCACATTGTGATACATCTTATATTTTGGACTTGAAAATGAACTAATTGAGCGCTCTACAACTCTAAGATTTCACTTCCCTTTATTTAAGGAAAAATAATTATTGATTCTTTTCATTTTTTTTCTTTTACTATAATAGTTTTATTTAATTATGCTTTACGGAATCAAGCTCTTTAACTCTGAAAGATGTTATCCTTGTGATTTAGCATTGAATGCAAAGATATGACTTTGTGATGAACAAAAGGAAAGGGAGACCTTTTAGAGAAATTATTTTTACTAAATTAAGCTAGATTTGCGCATCAATGAAGTGGGATCAACTTCTGATCCGAGCATTGATTTTCTGATGTGATCGTTCTGCTTGTAACTGGCATGGTCTGCCATTGAGTGATAAAAGGCGTTTTGAAGAGACAAACAATGATGTATTCATTATGCGAGGAAGAGTATGGGTTTCCATCGAATCTATCGTTAATATCATCGATAACCATTTTAATGGTTAAAATTTGCCGAAATGATTAAAATTTTGGTGAGTTGGTTAGGAAATAATTGTAGAGTTGACTTTAGGCATTTCATGTGAAGTATATTTCTGATTCACTTTGGAGCTTCTTAATGTTTGTAAATTTATGGAATTATGGGCAATATTTAGGAAATAGTGGTAGAGTGGACTCAAATTATTTTATTTAATTTGTATGCTATTCTTGGAATTTATTTGATGAATCGTAGGTATTTTGAAGTATTAAGTCCATGCTTGCTGAGACATTCTTTTCTATTTTTCTCTTGCCCTTGCCATTGCACCGAACTGAATTTGATCTAATAATCTGTCCTAACGCTGCAATTGAATTTCGAAGGACCAAATCAGTACTCAAATATAGTTTATAGTCAATGAACCATACCTCTGATAAAATAAATGTCTTTCAATTTTTCCGTGAAATCTGTAATTAAACATTGTTCTTGTCAATGTGTGTAGTAATACCCTTCATTCTCTCTTCAATCCAGGCTTCTAGTCCGTTGCAAGTTAAATATGCAGATGGCGAGCTGGAAAGACTAGGTGTAATATCATTCCCTGCTTGAATATCTCATCTAAAAGATGGTTCCTAACATCCATCAACCTACATTGCCACTTTCTTAACGATCTTGTATTTATCTTCCTGAAAGATTAATATTTAGTTTGTATGGATAGTAATGGTTGGTTATTTCTGAAAAGAGCAGAACACAAACTCTTTATTGGAATGCTTCCGAAAAATGTATCCGAAGATGAAGTTTCTGGTCTTTTCTCTCAGTATGGAACTATAAAAGACTTGCAAATATTAAGAGGTTCACAGCAGACAAGTAAAGGTAGTTTTTGGTTTGTTTCAGCTTGATTTAGTTGAAGTTGTGAAAGATATCACACATTCAGTTGAATCTTCACCATTAGCTCCATGTGTTGCTCATGTTCAGGTTGTGCATTCTTGAAGTATGAGACGAAGGATCAAGCTGTGGCAGCACTTGAGGCAATTAACGGAAAGTGTAAAATGGAGGTAATGGAATTTTCATGATATTTCCGGAAAAAGATAGGAGGTTAATACTAAAATCATTGAAATCATAGAAAGCCTATATATTGCTGAAAATCCATATTCACGTCGTTGATATTTTGTACCTTTGTGGGCACTTCTAATATTTCCCGACATTTTAATGACATTTCAGAACAAAGATATTGTTTGCTCTTGTTATGTTGAACACTTTTCGTGGGGTTTATTATTATTATTATTATTATTATTATTTGACGGCTAAAATTCTTTTAGCTACTATAACTGGTTGGAATTTTTTTGGAAAGGATTTTTTTTATCATTATTCAAGTCAAATTCAATGTACTCAATAGTTGAGTATTCTTGCATAAGGCAACGTTATTTTAGGGCTGACATATTATGAAAATCCTAGCTTCCTGTAAGTAGGATAGTCTGTCTTAATACTCATATCTTTTACCCCGTTGAAAGTATGGAAGACTATGAATTTATACTTACAGACATAGGTTTACGGAGGCATCATGTATTTGATTATTTTTCCCCCTACCCAGGGATCCAGTGTCCCTTTGGTTGTTAAATGGGCCGACACAGAGAAGGAAAGGCAAGCTCGGAAAGCTCAGAAAGCTCAATCACAGGCCACTAATGTGCTTAATGCAGACTCCCAACATCCTTCACTGTTTGGAGCCATGCCACTGGGTTATGTTCCACCATATAACGGCTATGGTTATCAGGTCAGTGCAGGGGATTGTTCTTAGGCTTCTTCAATTTGTATGTATGTATGTGTCATGTCCAAGGATCTTTTTTCCTCTCTTTTTATTTATTGCATAGGGATCTGTGTTGTCCTTGTTATTATACTTTTGGTTAACATGCACTTCAAAAGAACGGTTTTTGTTTGAATGGTATGAATGTTATCAATCATGTACCTGATCCATGATCTTAAATGATTTTCATTTTCATGTTTACAATTGAGCATTTTTATTTTGAATCACGAAGGTAGCCAATGATAGTCTTTACTTTCTCTTTGTAGGCTCCTGGAAGTTATGGGCTTATGCAATATCACCTACCTCCAATGCAGAATCAATCTGGTTTTCCCAACATGATACCTCAATTAAACCAAGGTAATGCAATGCGTGGGATCCCACCTGACCTTGGCCCAGGTATGGCCACTAGGAATTATGCCATGCCTCCTGCAAGCTACTCTGCCTATCCTGGAGTTCCAGCTCTTCAGCATCCCATGGCGTACCCTGGAGGAATGATGAGTCCAGGGGTTGTGAGCAGTTCACCTGGTCCAGGGCCATTTACTGGTGGCAAGAACTCTCCGACGTCTAGTATGGGTAAAGGGTCTGGAGGTCAGATTGAAGGTAGATAGTTATTCCCCTTTTATCCAACTTTGATTTGCTGATTGGTTTTGAGCTTCAGGGAATTATAGTTCACGATCTTTTTTCTCTAGGTCCACCTGGTGCGAATCTTTTTATTTATCACATACCCCAAGAATTTGGAGATCGGGAGCTTGCTAACTCTTTTAGAGCATTTGGCCGAGTTTTGAGTGCTAAAGTATTTGTTGACAAAACATCTGGAGTTAGCAAATGTTTTGGTGAGCACAGTTATAATACCTTTAATGAGGGGTTGAAAATTTTTCTTGCTATTTTACACCTGCAACTTTTTGCAAAATCAAATGTTGAAGATGAAAGTGTTTTCTGTATTTTGGTATGTGTAGATGTCTAACCGTTGTTTCCTCTACAGGGTTTGTTAGTTATGATTCCGCCGAGGCTGCTCAATCTGCCATAAGTACGATGAATGGATGCCAATTAGGTGGAAAGAAATTAAAAGTCCAGCTGAAGAGAGACAACAAACAGAGTAAACCATATTGATTCGGTTAACGTTATCGAAGGCAGCAAATTTGCTACCACTTGCTGACACTGGGGGGGCCTAAATGCATGACAATCATTCCATTATCAGATATCTTGGGGTGGATTAGGGACTTTCTATGTTTAAAAATTCATTACTCCATCCTGCCTGTGATTGCATCAGATCAAATCAAAGATACTTGTAATTCATGGTTCGGCCATGCTGATGCAATTTGTAATTTATGTATTTTGGAAGATTAACATTCTTTAATTGATTCTTCCGGGACATCTGTTGATTGTAAAATACCATGTAATTATAAATGATTTCTTGATTCTTTTAGGTTTATTGATTTAGTATTGCCTAATTTGATGCTTTTTTTTTCTTCTGGTTTTCTTTCTGTTTCTTTGAAACAAAAAGTCATCTCGTGCACTTTGTTGGTTGTTGTACTGTGGGAAGTGTATCTTGCTCTTGATTATCTATATTGTTTTTCCTCCAGAATGAAGAGACCTGCTGTTGAAGATGATCAACATAGTTTCAAACAATCTGACATCCTTTTAAACGCATTGATTTAAACAGCAAAAAGTTATTTGATTTTCGTCCTTATATTTTGTTAGAAGATGGCTTTGTTGGTTTATTATTCATGTGGCTTTGCTGTTTTTCATACACAGACTTGCATCTTTATTTTGACAATCACAGACACAAGATTCAATACTTAATTCTTTTATTTCATTTTCTTTTTGCAGTTTTCAAATGAAGAATGCTTGGATATTTGTTACCATGCAAACTCATTAGCTGCTGCATTATACAGGTATTACGGTTAATTGATTTTTGAGTTTGATTCTTTCGATACATATTTTGTTTGTTCTGAAATCACACTTGATGACTATTGTCGTTTCTAAGTTTTTAGGACTTAATAACTACACTTGGTCTGTAATGGTCTTCGATTAGGATAAGTATTTTTCCTTTTTCAGATTGTTCGTACCATTAAAACCAACCAACCAATTACTTTTTTTCACTGTGATGTTCGTAATGGACCTTGTCTTTTAAATTCTTGATAAGGTTTGTGTTGTAGCTCTCCTTGTTCATTAATTCTTAACTATCTGTGTTACTATATATTATAAAAATTTAGAAATTTCTTTAGGCAATTCAGATTTAATAAGAAACCATCCCATTGATAAATGAATTATCCAAAGGGTACAATTGATAATCCTCACAATGAGATACTGTTGGAATACAATACAACCTAACAAGAATATTCAAGAACAAACGGAACACTAAAGGATAGAAACATATGAAAATTTGATGTAACATTGTAAAAAAAGTAATATGATAATGTAGGCTTTCGAGGGGGCTAGATTCTCCGAAATTTTCCGAAGGAAATCCCACAAAATTCTTCATATCAACTTACTAAAATTTCCCCCCTTCTAATAACCATTCTTATAATCTACTGATGATCCTACTATATCTTTAACTAGGGCTGTCACAGAGACATGAACCCTACGCAATTCAATGTAATAACTTCGCTATATCGTGATTTTGTCTGTTTTTGTTCCATTTTGCTTTTGTTGTTTTAGTGATCTTGAGAGGTTCTCATTTGTGCTCTTAGATTCTTTCATCTTAAATATAATTTCCACAAGTTTTCTAAATATTTCATTATGGTCTTTGAATGAATTTTGCTACCCTCTTATAGAAATTTACTAGGCATACTCAAATCACATGCACCACACTTTCATATCATATTTGGAAATGAATAATAGCATGTGAAAGTTAATGAATGAAAATGTAAGCAAGTGTGAAATCTAATCTATGTGAGAAGATTCAAACCTCGTCTTGCATTTTAATATATATAACATGTGCTTATTTTATGTTAACAACTGGATGGCTTAAACACGTAGCAATACTGAGATGCATGTGGAGTTTTAAAAATACCATTGCATCCATCACATGTGAAATTAGGTTAAATCAAAAGCCATCTTGCTTTCTTCTTAGGCCTTCCAAGAATTATGAATCTTAGGTTGGTAACCACCTGATTTTTGGTTTTGTTTTTCATTCAGAGGCCTTAAGGTTCAACCAAACCCAAATATTTCCCAATTCAGATATGAATGATAGAAGATTCATATGTCCATGTTAATGCATTCCTTTCATTTTCTTTTAAAAGTAAATTTATTGAGTCAATGAACTTTTCAAAAGTCTTTGTTGATCAACTTTGATGTCTTCTCATAATTCTGTTCATACTAAATCATGCGGGATTGGTCCCTTGTAGCTGTCCCAGAGAATGAGTGAATACCAAATACTATTCTTAAGCTGACTTTTCTTTACTTATTTCTTGTGTGTGTGTGTGTGTGTGTTAAGTGTTCAATAAATATCCCATCTTAGGAAATATTCAAATTTGTATCAATTTTTTTAATTAATTCATTTTCTTTCAGCAAACATAAGAACTAACAAAGGTAGAAGATCAAATCAAGCCATCCATGGATGGTGATCTTCCAAGTCAAACTTTCGTCGTTCTACGTATATTCCTATTTGAGAAGGCAAGTAAACCGGTACACTACTGAGTTGCACTTGTGACTAACGAGAAAGAAACCTTGGATTGCACCTCTTTGAGAACGATCTCCAATGGAATATACAAACATTTCAAGCTCGTTTTCATAACAAGCCTGTTCTTGTAAGAAGGGTTTCATAGAATTTCTGAGTATGTCTCAAGTCCAACAAAGCTATCCATAGATATAATTAAATTTTATGATTTCTATTTATGTTATGTCATCTGTTCATTGTAATTAAAAGAAATATAATTTTGCATGAAATTGATCATTTCAATGAGATCAAGTTTTGCACAAATTTAAGTTTTAAGTTTGAGTAGTCTACAAGAGAGAACTTGCATAACTTTGTTCAAACTTGCAAATTTAAACAAAAAAATTAGATTTGATGTCATTTTCTCTCAAATCTTATCAACTCAGTGGTATATGTTTTATAATACAACCAAAACATATATGAAAACAACATATTTAGTTAATTTTGATGTGCAATTCGATCAAATTAAAAGTTTACATCCATTTTTTTTTCCAGTGGTCCAACAAAATGCAATATAAAACGTTTATGAAATGTCAATTATAATATTTGTAATGTGTAAATAAAATCTGCATTTTTTTATATTTTGGTTTCTAAACTTTTAAGATCGTTTGTTATAGTCGATTGGTTTAATTACGTTAACTTTATGAAATTAGAACTTTTGGTTGTTTTGTTTGTGTCAATGTTGATTTTTTTTCAACAATGTTTAATTGCATACAATCAATGTGTGATAAATAACCTATTTTGCTAACGTAGTCTAAGTCTTTTATGTCAGTTGAACAAACTCAATGACATTTTAATCGAATAAACAAAAGCAAGAGAGAATTTACGTATTTTTGATATGTATACATTTTATTATTAGTGATTTACTTCATTTTACTGCCTTAATAAAAAAATTAACAAGAAAAAAAAAAAAAGAAGGGATGGGAAAGAAGTGGAAAAAAAACCCTAAATAACCACAAAAATATCCCCAACTTTAGAGAACAAGCAATCAAAGTTACTGAAGCAGAATGTCAACAACTAACAAGCCAAAATACTAAACGATCAAAGATAGAATCCTACCCATCATTCTTTTAAAAAGTTATTAGAATCTCGAAAGTAAGAATCATAGTAGACATTCTTTTTTTGTTGTAATAAACATATGTCTTTTAAAGTTTAAAAATCAAAACTTAAACCTATTTTTAACTTCAATATTTTGGATAATTCTCTGTCATGAAGAAGAATATTCGTTTGCTAAAAATAATACGAGCATAACTCAATTAACATAATTTACAGTATTAATTTCGATATCCAAAAGTCTTATATTCTAAACTTTATATCATAAGAAAATAATAATAAATAAATAAATAAAGGGTTAAATTTAATTTCCATTTTAAACGTGGGAAAATCATGCAATCTCTCTATCTCCATTATTATCTTTCTATCAGTACTCTCTGCCTCATCCTTACATTTCCTTCATACTTTGGCCCTCAAAAGTTATTATATCCATATTATTATTTTGCAATTATATCCAAATTTTATATATATACACCATTGTTATAATAAAATTATTTTTTAAAAAAGGGATCTTAAGTCAAATTTTAGATAAAATAAATGGATGCTTCAAGAACAATTTCTTTCATTTTTTTAAAAAAAATTGACTACAACGATGAAAATTTTATCATGTGTTTTTTTCTCCTTTGGACAAACCAAATAAAACGCAATTGACATTCATTAAATATAGAACATTTTTTAAAAAGATTTATAATGGAATAATATTTTTGTTTTTTCCTTTTGATTATTGGTTTGAATGATAGATTTAAATTTCGACTAATAGAGCTATATTCATTTAGTGTTAATATATATATATATATATATGTTATACACGTGATGTGAGTAATTCATTATATTAGTCTTTGATTGTGATGTTTTCTAGAAAGAAAGATTGATTAAGATGTGTCATAAATTCACAATCTTAATTGTTTCAATAAATTATTTTCTTGTGAAACAAATAAATTGTTGAATCTATGGGAAACTCTAACTATATCCAATTAATTATTAATTATATTTAAAAACCCAATGCAACTCTCCTTTCTTCAAATTGACATCTATATTTAAAGTTCAATTATGAAACAAGATGAGTATCATGTCTTTCCATTTCTTTTCTTTGTTATCCAATTACAAATTACTCCTATTTTAAATTAATTAATCTATTAGATGAATTTAAGTTTTGTTTTCTAAAGCTTATGAAAAAAAATATAAATCTCAAAGTTTTGATTATTAGTAAATAAAGTGAGAATCAAATACATTTTTAAATAATTGTGCTTCACACGGTTGGGTGGTTCTTTTTAATTATTTTTTAATATATATATATATATATATATATATATATATATATATATATATATATATAATTAACTTATTATGTAAAACTTAAAAAAAGAAAAAGGAAAAAGGAAAGAAAAGAAAAGAAAATTGGTGAGGGAGAGATGCCTTACAAACTCTTTTTGAATAAGACAAGAAAACAAGATTAGTAGATGAAAAGTTATTCCACTAATTTATTATTAAAATATGGGTGAACCCATTATCTTTTTTTCAAAAAAAAAAAACCAAATCATTTTATGATGCATTCATTTTTAATATTCATAAATTCTTTTAATTGGTTTACTATTGTTTTTAAATATATTAAGTAGAACATACATTTAAATGTCAAATTTATAGATTATCTTTTAGTAATAAGAATTTATATTAGAAAGCTTCTTTTCAATCATTTATATATATATATATATATATGTTTATGTATATGCCTAAGTTGTTGGCTTCTACATTATTATTATTAATAATATAATTTAATTGTACAAGTGATTAATTTAGAGAAATGATTCAATGAAAATTTTATTAATAGATTGAACAAGTCAAATTCCTTGTGACATCGAAGTATATATAGTTTATGTAATTATCTTTTTCTTTTATATGATTTAATATTAATCGTGTGGATTAAGACATAAATAATGAAACTTATTATTATTATTATTATTATATTGATTGAAATATTTATCCATACGCTATAATTATGAACTTTTCCTAAGTCAATTTTCTTTTGAAAACCTTCACAAGTAAGGAAAATTTATCTAAAACTTCAAAAGTCGTTTGTGCTCATAAATAAAAGCCAAAACTAACAAGAAGTAGAAAAATAAGATATGTTTGACATACACAATGCTATATATTTAAATTTTCTAAAAATGAACTAAAGCGCACTTGATAAGTGCATGAACAAGAAAATGCATGTCCGCAATATATATATCGCTTTAGATATTAAACAATGTATGGAGCGTTTATATATATCTTTTTAGTATATTCTTAAACACACTAAAACATAAACAAAGGTATATGTGATATGTATATTCACATTCTAGCAAATTACCAAAATATTAAACGTATACTCCATATCTATTTAGAAAGATTGATGATGATTTTCAAAACTCATCTTGTTTTTAAATTTTGTTGAAATATAGTAAATAGTAATGAACTATTACTAATTTTAGACATTTTTGGCTAACATCCAATATTGTTATCGAGAAAACAAAGAAAAAAAAGCAGAAATAAAGAAACGTATTATGCGCTAAATTCTGGTTCTAGAATTTTGAAAATTTTAAAAATAGTTTTGATATTTTAAAAATGGTGTTGCTATTGAATAAAATGTAAATTCAAAATGTCCCCACCATATCCAAAAAAAAGGATCATACTTTACCTAAATTTGAACAATTGATATCTTATCCTATAAAAATATCAAAATTAATAATCAATAATCAAATAGGGTTTTAGACTTAATTTGATCCTTCTAGAAGGAAGATTAGGTTAGTGATTGAATTTGATGGGGGAAAGTGGTTTTCACACGCTTTGGTGGTAAGAGGAAAAGAAGATGATTGGTGAGATTGAATGAGTAGGATGTCATCCACTGTTCTGTTTCTGCCACCTGTAACTTTCTGAATCTAATGGTGAAACTGACTGCGACCGCATGATATGCCGTGTGCATGCGATACACGTATTTCGAGATTACGAAATGACAAAAATGGGCCCTCTTTTCTGCCTCCTTGCCGTCCTTTTGTGGTTGCAAAATAGTCAAAAACCATCGATTTACTCATTTTATTTATTTCGTTGTTTGTTTTTTTCTTCTTTTTATTAATATACAAGTTTACAAAATAGATTTCTTCTTTTGCATTTGCAAATTGGTTTTATAATAATTTTCTTTTTCTTTTTTGTCATTTCAATCTTATTTGGTCTGAGAGATTCACACCGTCACACTTTCTAGTAACAAATTTGATGTCTATGTCATAATTCTGCGTAATGGATGAAGTTACTAAGAAGTTGATTGTTTAAAATAAATAATAAAGAATATTAGTATCGAGATAAAAATAGACAAATTAAAAGTATACGATCAGAATTAATACCTACTAAAAAATTATGAGCTCAAATCTCTCTACTATTATAGTTCACATGTTGTCAAAATGTATCATTTAAAATAAAATGAATAAAACTTGAAAATTTCGAGTGGAAAGAAGAACTTTTATGAAAGGTCTAGATATTTTGTGGCGGTAGTTTTTGTACTTCTAAATTTTATTTATTTTGGTAAATTTATTTCTTCAAAATTAATATGAGTTGAAATTTATTAATAACAAATTGAAATAAATTAATATCCATTAACTAAAATAAATAATTAGTAATACATAAACCAAATAAATATAAAAGATATTATAAAAACACCAATTGAAGCATTGCATCAAATTTGAAATCATACTCAACATGTTGATGTTAAGGTGTTGTAAATAATTTTATGGTGTGTACTTCATTTCTAAAAGCTTTTTTCCTAAATTATCACTCACTATATTTTAAGTTTTGGTTGCTAAGAAAACGTGAGCCACCCCGAGCGTTAAGACATGACGATTTTTTACAATTTGTGAAACTTTCTTAACTCTTAACAATTTTTTTTTACCATTTCCGAAATAAAGATTTTATGAACGGTTACAAAACCTAAAAAGAAAATAGTAATTAAGAGCAAAAAGAAAAAGAAAAAGGAGAAGGAAAAAGTAAGAATTAAATATTAAAAGAAGTAATAATTAAAAGTAAAGGGAAGAGCGGTTACGGACAGCTCATTTTCCAATTAAACGTTAGTTTTTCTTTTTAATATGTCTTTATTTGAGACATCTTTTCTTTGTACGTTTTCTTCTCTTTTTTTTTCATAATAATTACCTACATCTTTTATGACGTAGATATCTATCAAGCTTCAACGGTAACGATTCAAAATATGTTTGTTAGTATGAAAATCAAGTTTTAAAGAAGTATCATTTCCTCGATTTTTCAATGTAAAATTCTTAATCGCTTCAAAGTTGCTATAATATTTTAAACAATTAAGTGTTGGACTAACAAAAGTATTTATAAAGCATCGTGTATATAATACTTGAAATAAATCTTTTATAAGAGAAAAAGAAAAAAACACTTTAAATGGATGATGATAGATATCTACACACACCTTGATTAGATTTTTGTTTTATCATTTTAATTTTTCCAAAAAAAAATCCTATTATCAAAATTTAAAACAAAAGGATAAGGTTTTATTTCTATTAATTTAAAAATATTATTTTATAAAAAGAAAAAGGAATATAGTTAGTAAAATTGACCCAATTTTAAAGGGTATAGATATTGACACTTTTGATCCAATAAATTGAGCTGAAAAAGAAGAAAAGTGAGAGTTGATGATGTCACTAACAAAACCTCAATTTAAAATGTCTACTTCAATCTTTTCTTTTCTTTTTCTCTTTAAAAATACTTTTTAAAAGAAAAAGAAAAAATCTCATGGGATGAAAGAAAACATAAACATCTCTAAATTCCCTTTTCGAGAGAATAAAGATATAAATGGAATAATAAAACATTCAATATGTTTTTATCAAATATACCTATAAATTTCAAAGTTTGAAATCATATTTGGAATCAATACCCCCATCTTAATGTATGAAAAGAGAAAATTAAAAACAATACTATTACTCACACACACACATATATATTATAAACTTTTCAAAAGAAGTTAAAATGTAATAACTTTCTAAAATAAAAGTTATACAACTTTTAAATAAGTAAAAATAACTTCAATATTAATACAAATAGTTTTCATATGATTCCCATTATAATATTTATAAAAAAATTTCTAAAAAAAATAGGAAAATAAATAATACAACTAATTTTGAAAGGTTTGTAACTTTGTATTATCACCCTCAAATGGTAATTAATGAATTCCAAAAGATAAAAGTAGTTAAATTGTTGATACCCTATTATTATATTTTTCTAAATATCTCATGGCACCTTTTTATAACTAAGAGATGAGTAAAAAGTTTTTAACCTTGATTAATTAACTTTTTGAGAAGATGGGTAAAAGTTTTTTTTTTTTTTTTCTTTTGCTTGACTCCCTCCTTTTTTAGAAGAATGGAAAGACTTTATTGTATGTAATAATTAGTTGGGTGAAATGTAAATGGAGTAAAAAGAAGAAAAAAATAAAAGCCCCTTTTAGTTTTTCCTTTCATAGCTTAAGTCGTTAGAGAATTTGTTCTTTTAATTTTTTTTATATGTATTGAATTAAAATAAAGCGAAAAGACTTCACATCCTAAGACTAAGACGTTATAAGAAAAAAAGTTATATATGTAACTAGAGGTAAATATGATAAATTGAAAAACTGAGCGAATCCAAAGGTGATCAATTGAAGATAGGAAACGTTGATTTGGAAAAAATATAAACCGATGACATTTTTTTAACATTTTTAATCAATGTAAATCCTTCGATCGACAGACCAATGGTCGATTTTTATTTTTTTATGGTTGGAATCGATTTTAAACATTTACTAACTTGAAACTGACTTTGACCAATTGATGTTCATCCTAAAATGCAAACAAATAAATTAAGAGATGAACATAGACAAAAAAAAAATGCATAAAAAACCCCTTAACTCAAGAAAAAATGTCCATAAGAGAATAAACGGCTTGAATCTCATAAAGTCTCGAGAATTTATTCATATTTATAGAAAGATACAAAAGATTAATTTATTTTTTTTCACTCTAAAGTGAATTTATTGTAATTGTATATTAAAAAAAGAGTCTTCAACTTGGCTATTTGTTTAAAAATACCTTTATACTTTTAAAACGTACAATATTATTCTTACACATTTTAAAACATTTCAAATATACGGGTAAAGTATCAATTCCTTATAATTCTTAGACAGATATTGAGACATGAAATGGGCAGGACTAGTGGTAACCTATAACAAAATTTTGGACTACATCATTGTTTTAGATCATTTATATTCATTTTTTTATGAAATTCTAAAGGATTTTTATTAAAGGGTAATTTTGAAAAAACCATGAACATCGGGGGTGCGTAGGTAACATTGTTACTTTTAAAAGATATAGGTATTGTTGAGACCAATGTACGTCAAAAATCAAGAAGTTTTAGGTCCAAATCACCTACTCCATTTGTATTGTCTTTAAACAAATGACAAAAATTAAGAGTATTTTGTTTCGTAGACATGGAATCATAACTTTTTTTTTCTTTAAATAAGAAGATAACAATTCTAATTGGTAAACATAAAAAGACTTTAATGTATTAACCAAGTTAATTTTGTTCAAATTGGCTAATCATATCAATTCTTCTAAAAATGAAAATTTTAAATTAAATCCTACTTTTTTATATTTTTAAACTTTTACAACCAACTTGATCCTAAACTCTAAACAAGTTCATATGAAAAACGTCATTTCAACTTTTTTTTTTTTTTTTGGAAAAGTAAAATTTAGGGAGAGTCAAAAGTATTGAAAAAAAAAAGTTTTTTTCTTTTTTTTTTTGGAAGTTGAAATTGGAAAAAAGAATTGAAAAATGTGACTTTTCTCTTTCCTTTTATTGTAATTTAATTGTTCATATTTTTTAAAAAAAAAAATAACTTTCAACCAACATTTCCAAATTCACCCTTCTCTTCTCTGCTTGCGTGTAAAATTTCCCTTTAATAAATCACCCTTTTCATATAATCTTTCACTTTAACATCTTTTTATTTCCTAAAAAACATAAACAAATATTTAATTATCCTAAATCATTTTTAATTATGTCTTTTTATTTATTCTTTTTAAAACTCTACCATTTTTCAATGGTGTCATGTCATATATATTCTTAAATTTATGTACCACTTGCTAAGCTTTTATATTTTTTTAAAAAATACAATTGAGATCCCTATTTCAAATCTTGGGAGAGTTAAAAGGAATTTCAATAGAATCAATAATAATATATATATGAAAAAAACGAGACAAAACTACAAATTCCACTTTAAACTTCTAGAATCCGATTTACTTTTTATTTACATTTTGAAAAATAAACTTAGTAAATATGACTTCATAAAAATAAAATAAAAATTATATTAGATATTTTTAGATTCAATAACTAAATTAACTCCATCAAGAGAAACCACTCTTAAACAAATCAATCAAGAACTTGAATGATACCGATATGATGTCTAAACCTCTAGTACTTCTAGATATTTATAATTCAATCCCCACCACATCATTTCAAAGGTACTTCTTCTCATCTAAATTACATTTAAAAGCAAGTATATATATATTATATATATATATATATCCTCAAATCTAACAAGAGCTAGAAATTCTTTTTAAAAAATAGAAAAACTTAAATGAGGAAGATGGGGAGGTGTGTTTTGTCGTATATGTGGAAGAAAAATGAATTGAAGGGTTTGGCATATGTGTAAGAAATGGGTTGGACCTCTTCCTTCACACCTTCCTTCTAGAGATATATAAACTAATAAATGAATCAAATTTTGTTCATGACATTAATTCTTTCTAGAAGCCTAAAGTTTAAACTCTCAATAGCACACCACTTTCATTATTTCATTTTCCTTCTAGAACTTCTCCATTGCATGTTGTAATCAATTTGATTCACAACTTGCCTTTTCTTTTTTCTACTCCTTCCTCCAAACAATATTTATTTATTTATTTATTTTCTCCCCATTTTTTACACCAACTTTAGAAAATGACCCACAAAAGTATTTCTAATTTCAAGGGCAGCCCATGTTTTCTTTCTTAAAAAAAAAAAAAAAAAAGAAAAGAAAAAAGAAAACTTTTTTAGTTTTTGCTTTATATAACCTCTCCCCATGCCACACCCTCCATTTGTTAATATTCTACTAAATAAATCAACACATCACCTTTTTCTTGTTTTCTTATTCTTTTTTTCATTTTGATCATTATGCTCTCATCTCCTCTCTTCTTCAACTTCTATCCTCACCATTTTGTTCATAACCAAGGCAACCACATTGAGGATATTTCCTCTTATTTTCTCTTTGAGGCCACTGGGGACTCCGAGGTCGACCTTCAGAGCTCGTCTCCCGTCTCCACGGAGTTCAACGACGCGGAATCATGCACCGATGACACTGATCGTATTATGTTATGTAATAATGAAGATGATGAAGATGAAGAAGAGATGGGTGTTGAGAATGATGATGATGATGGGGATGAAGAAGAAGAAGAAGAAGAAGTAGTTGAAAGCAAGGCCATTGGGTTTTCAATAAAGTCAAATGCTTCTATTGATTCAACTAAGGATGAGTTCAAAATGTTGAATGAAGTTGATAAAAACAGGTTGTTTTGGGAGACTTGTTTGGCTTCATAGGGTTTTTTTTTTTTTTTTTTTTTTTTTTTTTTTTTTTTTTCCAATCTCATTTCTGAAAAACTGGGAGGGTTGTGGTGAAGGAAAAATGAAGGAAACTTGTGGGATTTCTTTCTTTTTTTAAAAAAAAAATATATACTTTTGTTGGTGTTGCTGTTTGATGTTTAAAATGTACATGAAAGCAAGAGATGGATTTTTATTGATCCATTTAAGACATTTCTTTTTCTTTTCGTTTGACTTTGTGTTATTGCCTTCTTTTTCTGGGTTCATTTATGATGTTTTAAGATTTCTGAAGATGGGGTGGTAATTCTCAAGTTGGACCTACACAAAAACTATTCATTTTAAATGGGCTAAATTGTAAATCTTGTCTCTGGTTTCAAGAAGTTTAGATTTCAGTTCTTATATTAAAATTTAATATTACCAATTTACATGATGACATATGTGTAAAAGACTAAGATGACTACTTTATCTTTTAGACTTGCTATTTTATTAAGTATGTAAAAGACTAAGATGTATCTAATTTTATACTGCTAAAAAAGAGTATATAAATGAAAAATACAAAACTGTCACATGGTAATTTTTCACCGGACAACTCCTTGGACGGCATGAATTAAAGATAGGTGCAATCTAGAGAACCATTCTCTCTTTGATTTATTAAGTTTTCTTTGTGAGAAAGAAAAACACATAGTTTAGTTCTAAAAAAAAGTGAGGAGAGGAAGGCACACAATTTTTTAGAAGATCATTATTATTTACGGTTCAAAGAAGGTTATTGTTTTATACCCAACAGGTTATTATAGTAAAAACTTACAACTTTATAAACTGTATGAATAAATTCTGAACTTTTCTTCAAATTATAGGACTAAATTTATGATTGGTCACTTCAAATATATGAGTTGAAAGCAAAGTCTGCAACTTCCTCGCTCCGTCCTATGATGGCGATTATTTTGGTAGGTGGCTGTTGAAGTTTGAAGTCATGATTTCAAAGATGACATCCAACACATTGTAATTGAAATTCAACAAAGTTATCTAAGAGATGATGAGAGTTTGGGAACATCATGAAACTTCAAATACATCCACAATAGCAATAACACAGTTCTACTAACAAGAGAATTTTCAAGGTTAAGTTTGTTTCGGTTACAAAAGAAACGGATCAAGCGCGTTCAGCTCGAAGCTAAACTTTAGGAATCACAAAATCACACAAACAAGCAATCCTCTCTATCTTTTTTTTTTTTCGGGTCAAAGCCTCTCGCTAAATGTCGTGCTATGATACAAAAAAAAAAGCAAGCATCACTTTGAACTACTACAAAGAAAGCATATCACGAAGTACTGTCGTTGCCGGTGAAAGCTGTTAGACTGATTCCTTAGAAGCAACAACCATGGACGTCGACGAAACGGGTTCTCTCATTTTGTCATCAATCTGAATATCGATGAAGTTTTTACATGCCATGGGGTCTTCTTTGTGAATGCTTTGTCCCTCGTCTTCGTGCAAACTCGTCCTTGAATCTTCTCCATCACTACTAGTACTACTAAGGCATGAGTTTTCGTTTTTACTATCAGTGAACGTTATACTGGACTCGACATTAAATCCTGAGCAGCTTCTTGGACTCAATTCCATGTCTAAATCACCTTCTTGTCTAGTTGAAGACCTGCAAGACTCACTTTTTGTTTCATTCAATTGCCTCAAGAAGCAGTCCTCTATCTCACTTAATGACCCCTCCTCTTCATCTCCATCTTCACTGCTGTGATTGTAATCATCGACATCATTCTCAACATCGGAGTTTGGTCCTCTCGATTCATCAGCAGTATCCATGTCTTCCTGACTGTCGAAATCTTCATGCATTTGTCGATCGGAAGAATGAGATGACATGGGCGAATATCCTCCTGAAGAAGCCTCTTCCCGCTCACGTAAAGTTTTCATTATCAGTGTTTTGAGAAGGTTCATCACTTGAACAGCATGCATTAGGGCCGTCAATGGATCAGACATCTATCAAAGAAAATAGCAGAGTCAATCAACTTTAACGAGTCGAAAAACAACACTGAACACAACATCATGCAAATGACTAAAATACTGATTGAAAACTTTTAATGCAAGTCGAATAGCCTAATAAAACATTTTTTTACTCATCTATCTCGGTTTAGACCTGAGTCATGTTCGGAGCAAAAACCATAGCAATATTCCTTGCGTTCATTTTGTTGGAATCCTCTTCCTCAACAACATCAGCCATAAGATCCACAGCCCAACCCAGCAAGGCAGCCTCAGTTGGTTTTAACTGCTTAACAAGCTCGACCGACTCCTCTTCGGTGTTACATTGCAGAACTTCCTCAGGAGAGAGTCCATCAAGCACTCCAGACGGAAGCTCTCGAAACCAAGCTTTAATTAGGCCAGCTAAGCAGTGGACATCAATGTTTTCAGGTATAATTCCCCTGTTCAATTTGTCCCTTACTTTCTCCTCTTGGCTATTCTCCGGGTTAATCCGAAAAATCCCTTCCGCCTGCAGCAAAAATCATCACAAAAAAACACATAAACATACAAACAAACAGGTAGATACAAAACAATCCACCATTAACCACGATTTCGGTACCTTGAGACCTCCTTGACGGTACAATCGATCCTGCATTAGTAAAAGTATTGTCGGTACACTATTTCCTCTTGAATCAGTAGAGCATTGCATTGATTCAGCTGAGACCCCAAACACATTGGCACTGCAAAGTTAAGGTGTTCATAATTTAGTTGTACATGAAGAACAGAGAAAACTAAATGATGTCGGGACCCCACTCGTTACATAATGTTCGTGGCCCACACAACTAATAATCAAAAGGCTCCTCCCACCAAATGACCAGCTCCAAGAAACAGTATTGTCATAGCCCGTGACACAATTCAATGTTCATTCTAAATGACAGGGAGGTGAGTTCCTTAATTGAGTGGAAGAACATTTTTATGAAAAAAGTCCTTTGATAGTACTGTTTAAATCAAATTGTGGACTTAAAGAGAGAAAATGTGAACTATTTCACGCTATAACCCAGTCTTTAAAACTAATTTTGTGCGAGAAATGTCTTAGTTCTTGTTGTATTGGAAGAAGAAGGCCAAGTTTTGGTCCTTCCCTCAACCCATTCGTCTAAAAAATTCTGGTAAAAAGAAAAGAGGATTAGTAACTCCAAAACTAAAATGCCATGAAAAAGGCTCAAATTAAAGCCAAACCCAAACCAAAGATTTGAAGTGTAGAAGCAAAGATTAAGTCTTATCAAGAGCTCCTTCCAAAAGGCAAAAATGGCTATTTACAAACACTAAAAACTAGGAATCCAAGCAAAAAGCTTAACGGTTGAGCTCAAAAGATGGCATCCCAGCCAAACATATAAACACAAAAAGCTTAGATTCAAGACTCATGATGATATCCGTCCAAGTTCCAACGGAAAAAATGGCCACTTGCAAAATCTGAAATTAGAAACCCAAGCAAAATGGCCAAAGGTTGAGCTAAAAAGTGGCACCCCAACCAAACATTTAAGCTCAAAAGGCTGAGATTCAAGTTTCACATTGAGCTCCTTCCAGGTTCCAAGGGAAAAAATAGTCACTTGGAACCTTTCCAAGCAGGAATCTGAAATTTTGGCTAAAAAAAAAACAAACCCAAGAAAGAAATGAACTCAAAAACCCCAAAAAGAAAGGAAAAATCTTCACCTGGCACTGGGAACAGAACTGGGAATCTCAACTTCAAACTCAACAGGAAGTCCCAAAAAGCCATTGAAACGGTCAAAAGTGACATGGGCAATATGTCGAACATTTGTCGGCCATCCAATTTCCATGTGATGAACAGTAGAAATGAGATCCTCCCGACGATCAACACGGCAATATACCATGGATTTCCTCAAAGCCGTCAACAGAACATCGACTACAGAGATTTGATTTTGGTCATCAGTAACTGAGCCTTTGGCTCCTCCTCCACTTTTGACCATTTTGTTGGCTCCACCTCCGCCACCGCAGCCGCCGCCTCTTGTAACCATAACAATGCCTGTCATTGTATTGATTCTGAAATTGGGTCAACTTCGTTTTGGTGGGGTTTTGAAGGAAGAATTGAAAATCTGAGAGATGGGTATGATGAATGAGGAGGAAGTGGGTTAATATGGGTTTTGTTTGTTTATGTTTGCATTGAAGGAAAGAAGTGAACTTGGCGTTGTTCTTCGAAGTTAAAACAAATTTCAAAAAAAAGGTTTCAAACGGCCACTTCAGTTTTCAAAAAAATTTCGCTTTTTTATGTGCTCTTCTATCTGCACACACCACCGTTGCTCATTGCACCCCACTTTTTCTTTTTTTAATTTAATTTAACTATGTATTAAAATCAATTTTAAAAGTTAAAGAATTCATTAAACATAACTTAAGGTTTAGAAATTCATTGAACACAACTTTTTTTTTTTTTTTTTTTATAAATAAAAGATGTTTGTTCATTGAAGATCCAAATAATTCCTATTGTCTAAAAGGTTTTAATTATAATGTATTTAAGATTTTTCAATTTATTTTCTCACTAACTAAAGTAATTATAGACCTTTCTCCCTACGGCTTATAGATTAAACATTAAAACATATTACTAATGGGAATTTAGGGTTAATCAATATGCCCTAAGCTTCACAATCTACCTATTACTTCATTCTAACTCATTGACCTTAATGTGGATAAAATTTATGAGTCTACTTTTAGTTATTCAATTTCATTTATTATATAGCAAATCTAGACTTTCAAGCAATTAATTTACATAAAACTAGGAGCCAAACATTCTTTATTTATATATATATATAAATGATCATCTTAATTCAGTTTAATGATATGATTTAGGAAATATTACTAAGTTTACACATTTTTCAGACTTGGTGGGTTTCCAATGTATTATTTGAAGTTTTAAAAATATATATTGAAAATAAACGTTGAAATCAGATAAATCCAAACTTTCAAAGTTTGGACTAAATTAACTTCTAAGTTGTATGAGTCAATTATTCCTACTTTTGTTTTTACTTTGAATTTGAGTTTGCCTGAATATGTGGGTATTTTTAAGTTTTTTCAAAGATTATATTACAAAAATTACTCTTATATATATATATATACACATACACATAGTTTAAATAATTTGAATTTATTGTTGAATGAACAAGGGTGAATATGGTTTTACGATTATTTTTCCATTATTTATTATTAGGGTAATTAAAATGAATAATGATTTTAAAAATAATAATTAAATATATAATCCTTTTTAAAAATTACAAAACCGATTTTGCTATATTTTCAATTTCTAAAAATGTTGACATGTGCTCATATTTTGAATATAAATACTATATTTGTACTCATTCTTTTTTTAAAATTACTATTACGATTATTATTGAGAGAAAATAAAGGGGTATGGCCATTGGGCCCTTAAAATACAAATATTGGATTATTGATTGCTAAGGGCCGAATGGGGACAAATTCGCCATTTCCGATGTTAGGATTTTGCTTTCTATGCCATTATTTTTATCTATTTTTCTATTTTTCACAACTATACCCTTTCTAAATATACATGTCTTATATGAAAATTATTTTAAACGGGTAAAATTATATTTAAAAATATTTTACAGATATATATTGTTTGTGTTGCTTCATCAACAATCAATGTCCTTTTTTCCCTAGAGTGATTTTGGTATATCTGTCTATTGTCAAACATACCATTGTGTTCTTTCAACCTAAAAAATTAAAAGAAAAAGAGATATATATATATCATTGTGTGATTTAGCTTTAGACTCAGAAAGAAGATGAAGGCTTTATTTTATTAATTACCATAACAAAGAAATAGAAGGAAACGAAAAATGAAGATTTAGAAGAAATAGGAAAATGTGAAGGGAATTCGGAAAGTGGAAGAATTAAGGGAGGAGATTGAATGTGGTGGTGGAACCCCAGAAGTTGGTATGGTGAGCCGTAAAGCATGGGATTAGAAAAGGGGCCTACGAAATCAGTGGAGAATGCAACACTCAGATTTCCCTCCAAAAACCAATGGTTTGAATTTCAAATTAAAATCACAAAGAGAGAGAGAGAGAGAGTTTCTATTTTATTTTGTGTGTTTTTTGTTTAATGATTTTATAATATAAATTTGGTTGATTGTGTGTTGGTCATTGGATGCTCTCTTTTAATTTGTGTCTCATTCAAAACTCCAACCTCTTATTTACATTTTAATTAATGCCTATTCACATGGAATCGATTTATTGTTTTTGTTATTATTGATATTTCTGGATTTTTCTACTCTATATTTGGCTTCTTCTTTCTGGATTTTTCTACTATTTATTTCATGATGCTGACCGTTTCAAACTATTTAAAAAAAAAAAAAAAACAGAATCATTTTGAATCATATAGAAAAAAGTTGGGTATTTTTTTAAACAAAAAAATACAATTCATGTATTTTATTTTAGGTTTATTTTTAAATATAGTAAAATCAATAAAAAAAACATAAAACACAAATAAATTGTTTTTAAAAAGTTTGTCATTCAAAATAATTTTCAAATATGGTTGGGTTAATTAACATAAATGGCTCTCTCCTCAAATCATGGAATTTAAATTAAATATGTATTCTTTCCATTTCATTGAAAAACAGTGTAATTAAAGAATAAAGAAAAATCAAAGCATTGGTCTAGATTTCTTTAGACAAATGGCATCTGTTTTGTTTAAAAGTTTTTATCTCAAAATTTATGAATGGATATATTTTGTGAGGAAGGGTAATTTTGAGAAGAAAATTAGCTTATTAGATAATTTCCTAAATTTTGAAAATTTAAAATTAACACTTTCTCTAGTGGGATTTACCAGAATATCCCAAGCAACTTATTAAAATTTGAAATTATACCAAACCAACAACCAATACTATATCATTTCTAATTGTAAATAAATAAAACTATATGAAGAATAAATCATCTTTATTATTATTCAACATTACTACCTCTTACATTTTCATTAATGTTGTTTTCTAATTTTATTAGCTTCAAACAAAGTTTCAACTATGTAGTGAATGAGCTCAAACACATTTAAGAAGAGCTACAAAATCTAAAAACTGTTCAACTCTATGGTTACATGGTGAAATTTCATAGTCAAAGTTCAAAGTTTCTAATCACGATAAGAACATATTTCATTGAGTTTTTAGGCTTCGAAATGTTATATTTTTTACTTGTAGTTGAACTTTGATTCTTTATAGTCCCAAATTTTAGACGTTATATTTTCACATTTAAGTTTAATTTTTTTTTGTCTTAAAATTAGATTTTGAAATTGAAAGGTAAAATTAATACAATTGAAATCTATAGACGACCAAAAAATATATTATTCTACACAATACTATTAGAATATTAGAAAATTTAGAAGAAAAAATGAAAAGTTAACTTTAAAGGTCTACGTCCCTAAGACTCAAAGATAGCACCAAAGTACTTGTTGATAGAGCAAAGTATAGGGTTCCACATTTATTTATAAGGCATAGCCTTTTTTCTTTCTCCTTAAAGAGAAGTCAATTATTAGAGATTCTCCTACTACTTTATAACAAACACCACACCTGTATGAAGGGGAAATTATGTAATATATATCATAATATATACATGTTTGGATTATCCAAAAAGAATCCAAACCATTGCTTTGAGCACCATTTCTTTACCAAAATCGTGTTTACTTCACCAATAATTGAAACCATATAATATGACTTAATATATGTTAGTTTAGATATGGATGATATTTCGTGGCCTCCAACTTATTCAATTTTTATTTCATTTCTACCGGTTGTTTGGAACACAAACTATCTTAAGATTATTTTGAAACTTTCGTTTTCTACTCTATTTACTATTTTACATTAATTATTTATTTATTTATTTACTATAGAGTTTACTATTTTCTTCTCAAACTAACATAATTTATACCTTAAATACATACTATTATAACTCAAATATTAAAATAATCTAACACTTCAAACACAAACTATCGTAATCCAACTATAATAACAACTCAATGCTCGTTCAAACCTAAAGGTTTCTTGAAAATTCATATTTAAATTAGATTTTAAAAGGTGACATAACAAATGAGTTATATTATGTTTTTAAAATTAAACTTGCTACGGTCAATTCAAAACAAAGTTTAACATTACAATTTCGAGAATCAAGATGCAGCTAATGTAAACGAAAAACCTAAAAACGTTGTCATATTTATCCTATGAAACAAATAGCATCATAATTTCAGTGTTGGAATAGCTAGCAATCACTTTTTTAAATAAAGAAACATTTCACTGATTGATAATGAAATAAGGAGAAACTCCAGCACCTAGAGGCAAACAGGCTCTTCGATTAGATATTAAAAAGAAGCTAAAATGAGAAAATGATGCTTTAATTTACATCCAAAAAGAATTATTACTAAAGAACTAATCATTTTCTAGAGGTTCAAAATCAATAATAAGACTAGACAACAGAAGTAATTCATTTACCACTCTATAAATTTCTGAAGAACGAGTATGAGAAGTGTCAGCAACTAAGAACTCGTGAAACTTACCTTCAATCTCTATTAAGCTATGCCCAGGAACCTTCTTCACCCCTCTTTCTCTCATCATCCTTCTCACCATTCTCACATCTTTCCATTTCTTTCCATCAGCACAAATATTTGCCAAAAGACTATAAATCCCACTGTCTTCTGGATCTAATTCAAGAAGTTTCTCACCTGCTAACTTTGCCATTTCCACATTCCCATGCTTCCTACAAGCATCCAGCAACGCCCCCCAACCCCCTTCACTTGCTTCCATCGGCATCCTCGATATCAGTTCGTAAGCTTCCTTCAACAGCCCAACTCGACTAAGCAAATCCACCATACATGCGTAGTGTTCCCTCTTTGGCTCTACCCCAAAGCAGTTCTCCATGCTTTCGAAATGTGCCTGACCTTCGGAAACAAAACCGCCATAACTGCAAGCTGATAGGACACCAATGAAGGTGATGTGATCTGGTTTAAGTCCAGAGCCAATCATTTGGTCGAACAGAGTGAGAGCTTTCTTGGCGTGGCCATATGATGCATATGCAGAAATCATGGAGTTCCAAGACACCAGATTTTTCTCAGGCATGGAATGGAAGAGCTTTGCAGCTGCATCGATGCTTCCACATTTGGCATACATGTCCATAACTGCGTTTTTAAGAATCAAACTGACTTGAATTCCTATTTTATTGACATGGTTGCAATGAATCTCTTGACCCATTTCCAAGCATCCCAATTGCCCACTAGCAGAAAGTACACAGACCAAAGTATCCTCAGTTGGAACCAACCCAACAACATCCACCATGTTGTGAAATAGCTCCAAAGCTTCCATTGGCTGACTGTTTTGGGAATAACCAGCTATCATTGCATTCCAAGAGACAATATTTCTCTCAGGCATTTCATCAAATAACTTCCTTGCAGATCCCAAGTCTCCATTTTTAGCATACCCATTAAGCAAGCTAGTCCAAGAAAAAACATCCCTTCTTTCCATATTGTTAAAAATCTCTCTTGCAGTAGTTAAACAACCACATTTCACATACATATCCAACATTGCATTGAGCAAATTAAGACTACAGGTTATGTCCTTTCTTCTTATATGTTCATGAAGAGTCTTCCCCATTTCAGAATCTCCCTTCTGCGAGCAAGCAGAAAGCAAAGCGATCATAGTAACCTCATTCGGCTTGACATCACTCGACAACATCGAATTGAATAATGCTATAGCCTCATCCAACCAATTGTTCCTTGCGTACCCATTGATCATCGTCGTCCATGTAACAACATCCTTAACAGAACTTTCATCAAACATTTGGCGTGCAAAACCAAGACACCCAGTTTCAACATAGTTTTGGATCAATCCATTTTGTACAAATAAGTCAGAATCAAACCCCCGTTTCCAAATAACAGAATGCACGGCCATTCCCACAATTTTCTCCGCAAATTGACCGCAAGCCTTGAGAGCAAAAACAAAGCTTCCAGAATCAAATTCAGCGCGATTCCGAATCATTTGCCGGAAAAATGAGAACCCCATTGAAGGGTGATTAGCTTTGCAATAACCCTTGATCATCGTATTCCAGAAAAAGCAATTGGGGAGCTCAGTTTGATCGAAGATGAGATGTGCATAGTGAATGTCACCGGAATCGGAGAGCGCACAAAAGGCTAGGAGGCGGCTGGCAGGGAAGATTTGGTTCATGAGGCCAGTACAAGTAATATGGGCTTGAATTTGCTTTAATTGGAACATGGAAGAGCATGATTGAAGGATTAGAAGAGTTGGGTTGGAAATGAAGACGTTGGAAAGTGAATTCCATTTGGGTTTTCCGGGTGAGCTTGATGTTGAAAGTGGTCGGAATGAATGGAGGATGTTGAGGGCGAGATTGAGCGGGAAGAATGAAAAGTGAGACGGGTTTTGAAAGGAAGAGAAGAAGGGTTTCATTCATAGAAGAGATTCCTGCTTTTCATCAGAGAATGAGATTTTACAATCTCACAATCTTGGACTCGTATTGACCCTTTCCGTTCCTTTCATTTCGTTAAATAGCAAGTTTGGTGTAGGATGAACATCAGTAAGTGGAGTTCAGTTTTGGTCATCTGTTCAATTTTTCGGATTGATGCTCTCTTTGTATCATTTTTTATGAAATTTTACTTAGTGAAATTTAAAAAGATTTAAATGTCATTATACTCTAATAAACTTGTGAACTCAGTTCTCCATTCTAGTTTATCACTTATTTAAAACAAATTTGTTATGGATATCATTCTTGTTCCTTGTATTGATTTCCTTGAGCAAAAATGACTTTTTTTTTTTTTTTTTTTGTAGAAATTAACTTTAAAAAACAAAATCTAAATTTTATAAAAAAATATGGTGATTAAAATTGAATAATTAAAAATATAATTGCTAAAATTAAACAGATTTAAATAAAATAAAAAATACATTTTAATTTTTATAACTTGTTAAAAAGTTTAGGAGACTACTTTAGTTTTCACATTTTACAATTATTTATTTAATATTTTTAAAAAATGTTTCTAAAATATAAATTGAAATTTGAAGGCTTAAAATATTACAAAATAGATTTTTAAAAAATATATGTTTAAAAGAATAGTGAGATAAAAACTAAAATGTTAGAAGCTTTCTACACAAGTAAGCTACTTTAATAAGCTCAATTACACGAATAGGTTACTAAATCTACCACTTTTTTCATATTTTTAGTAGCTTAAGCTTTCTATAGTATGTGTTCAAAAAATAAAAGTCATGAATTCAAACAAAATAGATAATACACAATCTATCTATGATAAGATTGTAAACACCACAAAGACAAAATTGGAGCCTTGCTCTTCTATTCTCAATTAAAAAGAAAAAAACACTGAAAGGTCTACCTTACAAACATTTCATTGGAAAACTTATTCCCATCATCTTCCAGCAATTCTTAGTAAAGGTGATATAATACCTTGTATCTCCAACAATGACTGTTGGATCCGAATCTCTTCCTCTACGGATCGCTTTAAGTTTCTAACATGATCTTTTAAGGCACCATAGGCTCTAACATCTTCACTTCGTAGCTCGACAACCTTTCTTGTCAATCCCATCAACAAATTTGAATATCTTGGCAGTGTGGAGTATTTTTGTAAAAAACCTAACAGCGAACCAAGTTCTTCCCTATCCAAATTTGTAACGCATTTCAACAGCTTCTTTCTTGCAACTAATTCCTCCATTACAGCCACCACATTCTCAGGGTTCCTACTAGCTAATACGGATACTAGAGCATCCTTGTGCCTGAACTTCTTCAAGAGATTATCGTGCTCAGTCAACTTCACCTTCTTGGGTTTCATAACTAGGTAATCTCCTTCACTTGGCTTCTCCCCTTGACCTCGATGGAAGTATCGGAAGTGAGAAGGCCTCAAAACTCGCCTTTGAGGTTCGCCAACTGTTCCAAGGCTCCAAGGGTTCGATAAATTTGTCGTCTCACTTTCCTTAGTCTTCCTCTTGCCAGCATATAAGATCCCATTTGAAGTCCCTACAACTCTAGTACTACAATCAGGAGAGAACCCAACGGACATAAGAGGTGTTGGGAATCTCATTGAATGGGTAACTTTCATTTTTGAATAATCAAAAACTTTCATATACCCATCCAATGCTACACTCAAGATTCTAAATTGATCCGACTCTTCTCCACTATCCTGGCCCAGCTTTTTTCCAACACATAGTGAAGTAACAGTCTTGTTATGACTCTCCATAGAGCAAACCATCTTCCCACCTCCAATCACATCCCAAATTTTCACAGAATTACCTCCAGCAGTTGCAACTAGTCCACCTGATGGTAAGAAAATCACATCCTCTACTGGTTTCCCATGATTCACTTCCAAAACCGACTTTGAATTCGTTCTTGCATCCCAGAGCTTCACAGTATGATCATAAGACCCAGTGATAAACATGTCCATGCTAGCTGGGGAGCAGGCTCCACATCTCACATAGTCCTTATGGCCCAAAAAATCTGAAATTGGAGTCTGACTTGCCACATCCCAGTACTTAACGACTGCATCATCCCCACCAGATACCAAGTGGAGCTTATCAAGAACGGGGTACTGGACAAATTGAACTGGACGTGAGTGTGAACGAAGCTTTCGAAGTGGGGTTCGAGTTTTAACATCAAAAACTTGGACAAGCCCTGAAAGGTCTGAAGCAGCGATGAGGAGACCATCACAACGAAAGGAAGCACAAGATACAACATCTCGAAAAGATGAAATGGTAGAGGTAGGGGCCATGGTTTGTGCGCTAAAGAGAGTGAGAGAGGCAGAGTGAGTAGCACAGAAAATAGAAGGATTGGTGGGAGAAAATGCGATGGAAGATACAGATGAAAGAAGGTTGGGGATCTCATGGCGTTTAAAGGAGGACCAATATTTTGATTCTGGAGTTTGTTTGGGTGTCCTAGGCTTAGATTTAAGCTTTGGTTTTACTGGGAAGGTCCTTGTTAAACTGGAAGAATTAGGCTCTGCCATGCTTGACTGAAAAATTTAGACCTTTCTTCTCACTTAATCTACAGCACAACATGAAAATGAAAATGTAAAGTAAGCAAACCTAAAAATGAGAAAAATACACACTTTAAAAGAAAGCATACAAAGCTCTCCGACATCAAAATAACCCAAAGGCAACATCCATGTAAAACACATTTCATTGGCAATTCAGCAACTCCATCCAACATCAAATCAAAATAACCCAAAAGTTCAAATACCCACTACCCCATTCGCCAAACAGAGAAAAATATAAGATTTAACACAGTTAAAATGAAGGAAATCAACTAGAAAGCAGAATAAAAGTGGCATCTGAGTAAATTCGGTTAAACCCTTATTATCTTTCGCCAATCAAAATCGATAATTAGAGAGTTACGAATAAACAATCCTGATATCAAAAGCAGAATGGGTTGGGAATGAATCACAGAAAACGAACTCAAATCAAAACCCATCAGAATCACAAAATTAACAATGTGTTGAGAAGAATAGAGAAACAAACCTTAGAAACTGAGTCTTGGACGGAACCTTGATGGGGGCAAAATCGAGTGAAGGTGAAAGAAAGAGAACAAATGGAGCGAGGTGGAGTGGAGCGGCTGTGACCCGATGGTGGAGGCGATGAAGAAAGAAAAATGGGGTTTAGGGTTTAGCTATTTCAGTGCATTTTTTTTTTTTTTTTGGGGGGGGGGGGGGGGGGGGTTAAAGTACAAATTTTGCTATTTCAAGTCTAAAATTGGAAAATTGAATTCATTAATAATTAAACCATAGTGTTATATTTACAATATTTGAGTTCACTATTCTTTTAATAAAAATACTATAAAACAAAATTGAATTTTTTATAACCAAGAAAAGTTTCAAATTGAGTACTGCTTGAGAAATTATTTGCAAAATCAACAAATTAAAACATTTCGAAAATTAGTCCTAATAATAATTTATATTTTTTTAATTTGTATTTATATAAATTATGGTCAAGCTAAAAGATTATTTCACTTAAAAAGAAATTATAGTTGAATTGACATTGATAACAACACAGATCCTCAATTTAAGAAATAGTTTTTTCTTTTGATTAACAATATATATATATATATTAAACCTAATTGACACAAAATTAAAATAATGTTTTACAAAATTTAGAAAGCAAAGTTGCATTTAAAATAATTTTTTCCATACTCAAAATGCCAAAGTCAACTAAACATGATATCTTAATTTTAGTGAATTTTGATAGAAATATGGATAAATCATTCCTTTTGATGGATACTTCTAAAAAAATTTATGAAAGGAGAGGGAAAATATTTTTTAAAAAATTAGTAAATAAACATTTTATGATTTTTAAACTATAAAACCAGTTAAGATACATATTACTTATATTACATTCATACTTATGACATTTTGTTGTTTATTTATCATGTTTCATGAATTTTTAAATATTGTTCTTATTTCATTGATCAATTAGAAAGTAGTATGAGTTTGAAATAAAAATTAAGAACAATGGTTTTTTAAAATAAATTAGATAAATAGGTTTTTTTAGTAAAAAATTTAAAAATAGTAGATTTTACAAAATATTTACGACCTATAAGTATGGTATAAGTGATAGAATTCAAAACTTTGCTATGTTTTGTAAATATTTCTTTTTTATTGTTAGTATAATTTTTCTTATTTTTTTCAACTTGTTTTTTTCTTTATATAATTTGAGTATTACTTTATTTATCAAATTCAATTATTTTCTTCTAATGTATCATGTAATATTTATTTGTTTGTTTTAATTTTGATACATTTGAATAATTGTAGTAACAGTTAACTAAAACTTCAGTATATCATGGATAAAAACAATTTAGATGTCCATAATTATAGAAATGTGTAGTTTATATTTGAATTAATTATAATTGATGGTCCATTTTAGCCATTAAATCAGGAAAGAAAATTAACCAAACTAATTAAATAAGCTCAAAATTATAAATATGAAATTTCAAAATCTTATCAAATTGACTTAACTTTATGTATGATTAAAAAGCATAATCTACACCCTAATTATAATTGATTATTCATTGTAGCTAGCCATTGAACCATTTTTATTTTTATTTTAATGATAAAAACGATTTTAAATACACTTATAATAATATTTTGAATGGTTGTCAAATACTCTAATTTTGTTATTCATTTTTAAATTAAACATTTGAAAATTATTCTAAACCTACCCTATTTCTAAAATTAGTTTTTTCAAATTGAAAAAGTTTGATTGAAGAATAAAAATAATAGAAAGCATTAAAAGTAAAAAATAATAAGTAAGATGTGAGTGGAAATGAGGGGGAAAAAATAATATTCTAGATCCAAGTTCTAAAGTAAAGAGAAAAAGGGACAATGAATGGTTAGTTTCCTCACAAAGATTCCAAAATGATTCAATGGTTTCTCTTCTTAGAGAGGGTAGAATATCTAAACTCGCAAAGGATGAATAACTAATCTGATATTTGAAGAACTCCCGGTGTCCACGTCAGTTTGCCACCTGTAGCTGAGTCATCACCTAAGTCATTAAGTTGACTCATCTTGTGACGACCATTCTGTTCCTCAATAACACCCAAATAGAAACAAAGAGAAACAAATATTATCAAAGTTATCCTAAAAGTTTTAAAGCATTCTTCCGGTGTTAATCATCAATGTCACCCACACTTTGGTTTGCAAATTTCATCATTATCACTAGTTTTAGAATGAAGTGCTTCAAAACAAACCACATTTGTATGTGGCAGTTAAGAAGCATGCAAACGAGAGGGAAGGAGAACAATTTCAAGACAACAAGGCATGTCTATCCTCGGAGGACAATGAAACAGCATCAGTTCACTTCCACGGGAAATTGGGATGTGGTCGAGTCAAGCGGCATTATCCGCTTGATGAACAGAATATGCTCCTGCAGCCAGCCAAACATTCCGATCCTAACAGCAGGGAAGAGAGGGAAGATAGAGAAGGAAACAAAGTAGAGCACAACATAGTGTTTGTAAAGACACCAAGTAGGAGTGCAAGGAAAAACAGAAAGAACTGCATAAACTAACCAAATCCGCTTGCAAGGTTGAGTCAAAACCGATCAGTTCTGCTGTTTCAGTTTGAAAATATGGAAAAGAAAAACGAAAGCTTTTGGCCGAGATCGAGTTTGTCAAATAACAAAGTAAAGTAAACCGAACCAACCGGTAGTAGAAATATAATCAAATCCAGCCAGTATACCAAAGCATGAGGTTGGTGTAGTTGGTTAAAAGGTCCCCAAGTTTGTCAAATGGGATTGAGGCCCTGCCCACATTATTCTTGTGCCTGCAAATAGCCAAGCAATGAACCGCTAAACTGAACCAACCACATGATCGGTTGGTTGGTTCAGGTTCTACACAATTCGGCTTAGTTTCGTATAATTCTTAATAAATTGGTAGTTCAGTTTGGTTTGAAGCCAAACCAAACCAATTACACCCGTAACACCAAGTATGAGAGAGAGATACATCGGGTTCTCGATACAACTTACTAGGAGAGGCGTGTGATCCGTTCCATGTCCCTATTCTAGTGGCTAGTGCTAGAAAAGAATTCCTAAGGTCAATTTGAGTTTGATCTGTTTTTTGCTTTCTAGAGCCGTTTTTTCACTTTTCAAGATTGATTGTAAAGACTAACCTTTTCACAAAGCACAAAGGTAAAAAAATAGCAGCTCATGAAGATGTAAGTGGCACAAACCTGATGCAGATATCTTAAAAGGGAATGGTGTATTCCTATAGCCTAATTAACAAACAAGCAAAGCAGGCAAAAAAACTAGGTTAAAACACAATATGGTTTCATTTATATGTCCAAATAAATAAATTCAGTCTTCTGTGGTTCACAATAATGAAATAAATTCCAAAACAAGGCAAAGAAACCACAACCATTTTCGCTCTTAATACCTCGTGTATCAAAATTTGGAGATGATCACACTTTTAGAACTCTTGTGATGCAGATCCGATGTCACCTTTTCCTGATCCGGCCTTCTTAGGCAAAAGAGTTTGATGGATATTAGGCAACACACCACCATTTGCAATTGTCACATCACCCAAAAGCTTGCTTAACTCTTCATCATTGCGGACCGCAAGCTGTATGTGTCTTGGAACAATGCGATTCTTCTTGTTGTCTCTGGCGGCATTGCCTGCAAGCTCAAGCACCTACAAATGGAGTTTTTTACTATATATTGCTACCTCAAATGCAAAACAAAATCATCATTATCGTTAAGAAACTATCGGGATGAATTCAAATGAAACTCCATTCATCTAAAGCATTAGAATGCCTTGAATGTGTAATCTAACATCAATTACTTCTCACTGACTAGTTAGTAAACCAGAGTTCAAGAGCGACGCACTTCAAAAGGGGCCCAAAGACAATGTCGACAAAACCTAATGTGTACTTGTATTTATGCTATTTACGTTTTTAGTCCTATAGTTTAGAGGGGTGCCCTATATAAACAATCTAACACTAATTGCGACTCTGATACTCTCAAATAAAATCTGATCTCTCCCTCTGCTCAGGAACATAACCAACACACTGTGTTGATTTCTCCACAGTTTTCACTTTTTTGCTTTTTTTTATTTGTTGATTTCGTAACATAAAGAAACAACCAAGTTATCTTGAGGCTTTACGACCTAATTCAGTAAGCAAAACTATTTTAAGGTGCATTGAATTTAAACTAATAACCAATTAGAAGCCCACAATTCAAAGCTCAAGATAACTATTCTGAAAGCAGTGATAGTAACTCCAATTTCATGCAATCCCAATCCCTGATTTCAAAATCATTACAAACCTTCATCCACTTCTGTACTGATCATCAACAGAAGATGAAATTTCTCTTCTACAAATCAATTCCAGAGCCTAAGAAGAAGGAACTACACTAAATAAAATATGACAACTCCGATTCAAGTGATCGGAAAACAACACTATAAGACAAACAAATGAGAAACGGGTAAAAGATCAGATTTGAAGATCAAGCACTAACCTCGGCGGCCAGATATTCGAGGACGGCGGAGAGATAGACGGGAGCACCCGCACCAACACGCTCCGCGTACTTACCGGCCTTGAGAAACCGAGCAATACGACCAACAGGGAACTGTAGACCAGCCTTCTGAGACCGCGACACAGACTTTGTGGCTTTGGGTTTCCCTCTACCACCCTTTGTCGAAGCCGATGAACTCATTGTACGATCTTTTCCGGCGGATAATCAAAACCCTAGAGAATGCGAAACTTGACAGAGAAAAATAAATATGGAGGGCCTAAAGAAGAAATCCTATATTATATACAGAGAGAGAAACGAAAACAAACGAATAAGCATCTGATTTAGCGTATTTTCGAAAATATGTATGAACTCAATAGGGCCAATTAAGTAAAATACCATTTAAGATTTTGAATTTCAACGAGGACAAATCTCGTAGTTCTTGTTTGATTGATGAGAAAAGGTAACATCCAACAAAATATAATTCAAATAATTTCTTTCAATTCCAATTAATGTTGAACTTCATCGCCATTTACACTGAATAACATAAAATTTGAACGACGATGATGACAGATACAAATCTAAGCACAGTTCGATTCGCAAAATTTACAAACGAAAAGAAGAATGAACTCATTCATTGAAGTTAATGACAAAATCTAACATAACCTCACTACCTATTTGATTTTATATTCATCAACGGCAACTTCTACTATAACCTAGAATTCCTGAGACGCCGATCCAATTTCAGCTTTGTCTTTCGCATTCCCGGCCTTCTTCGGCAAAAGAGACTGATGGATCTTCGGCATCACTCCTCCGCTTGCAATCGTAACCGATCCCAAAAGCTTGCTCAATTCCTCATCATTTCTCACCGCAAGCTGGATGTGTCTTGGAATGATTCTGTTCTTCTTGTTGTCCCTCGCAGCATTCCCCGCCAACTCCAAAACCTAAAACAAAAACAAAAGACCTAAATCAGAACACTGTAAACTGAGAGAATTGCACTCAAAGTGAAGTTAACAATTAGAAACCTCAGCAGCAAGGTATTCAAGGACGGCGGAGAGGTAGACCGGGGAGCCTGAGCCAACACGCTGAGCATAACGACCTTTCTTGAGGTACCTAGCGATACGACCGACGGGGAACTGGAGACCAGCCTTGTGAGACCTGGAGACAGACTTGGTGGAAGCTTTCTTGCCTCTGCCACCCTTCGTGGAAACTTCAGTAGAACTCATCTCAGCTTTCCGGTTGAGATTAGGAAGTGATTCGTTGATCGTTATAGAGAAGATAACAATTATGGTTTGGACGAGATGAGAAGGAAGAGAGGGCTGTTGATTTAGTTTTATAATGAAGAAGGAAGCGGTGTGATTGGTGGGAACAAGATTTCACGCAGATCGCCAACGTGGCAGTAAGAGAACTTTGATGGATTTATAAATAAAATAATTTTAAAATTTTGGCGCGACGAAGGGGCGAATGATTTGAAATTTGCGCTTTTTTTTTGGCGGAAATGCTTTCGTCCAAATAGTTTAGACCTTTTGTAAATTAATAATAACACACATTTTACATTTTCTTTTTCCTTTCAAATTCCTTTTATTTTAAAATATTACCATATGGACTCATTTTGTTCAATTTGGTCACAACTTTCAATTTTAATTTACATTTTATAACTCAATTTTTAATTACAATCAATTTCAACTCCTCTTCAATTCTTTTCATTTTTTTGTTTTATATTTTTAACTTCCTTCCAAATTTCAAATATTTTGAAAATATTCTATTAAAAATTTGCCATATTCACGTGTTAAATCTATAATTTGTTTAAGATATGGTTTTTTTATGATTAAAAAAGTCAATAATTGACATAATACAAAGGTTCACCGTTAGATCTACAAAAATATATTAGTGATAATAGTTTAAATAAAAATTAAATAAACTATGATAAATCTCAAATTCATCTAACGCAGGGTTTTTTTTATTAGAAAAATTCAACCATCGACATCGTACATAATTACATATTCAAACAAAAGAAAAGCTAATAAATAGGAACAAATTCAAATGGTTGAATATAGGTCTTTGTATATAGTTGCAGAAATAAAATATTACAAAGTTTTTTTCAGATCTCGTCATTAAATATAAATTCATAAATATATATTAAATTATTGAAATAAATAGATAAAACTTTCATATTCTAACATTTTTTATCTCTTAAATAATGGCACGAAGGTAATAATTAACCGATTTCTTTTACTATATTAAGGATAAGTGTATATGTGTAATAAAAAAACCAATATCTATTTTTTATGCTTCGAGAGAGGAAATGTATACTTTTATTACTTACTAGAATAAGAAAACGATAACAAAAAATTTTTTAAAAACGATCGTACATCAAACAAAAAAACAATGAAGACAAAATTTACATAAAAACTTCTACGACATATAATAATACAAAAATATTTCTTTTTTCTTTGATTGGTGTTTGAGATCAAATGCATTTTTCAAAGCATAAACACATTCAGTTACATACATTATAACTCATCATTTACTATAACTTGGCGATAAACAAATGTGTAATTTAGGTGATGTAATATCGTATTGATCAATTAAAAGTTTTAGCATAAACTCTAGAAAAATATTTTGGTGATGTTAGACGATGAGTATAGTTGTAAAACTTTACAAATAGTAGAGCTCTAAAGTGTAACCAATCTGATGTGCACGAAGAAGAATGGAGTGAAAGAATAAAAGTTAAAAAAATAAAGAGAGTATAATATTTGGTGAAAATTGATAAAGCAAACTTCTTTTTATTATAGTAGTTGATAAATAAATAAATAAGTTATAAAACTTAATTATAATTGAACGAAAAACTATTTAAGTTGTAGAAAAAAATTAGTACTAAAAATTTGTTACAATCTCGAGCTAAACAAATGTGCAATTTGGGTGACGTAATATCTATTTGAAACAGTAATTTAAGTTTAAATGTCATCCACAAGTATTGTTTTTTTTTTTCCTTTTGTTGATCTTAGGTTATTGTGTTTTAATTTGATTATATTGAAATTGTCCTATCATGCATCTTAAAACATGGTAACAAATTAAACTTACAAACTAACTGTTTACACGAGATTTTCAAAGAAATGTAATTCGTAAAATTTAACTTTGTGTATTGATTTATATAGTTGATACAATCTCTATTATTTACTATTTTGATGTTTTCTGTCTGATACAAGTTAGAACGTAGAATTTTTTATCTTCGATCTTAAAGAATTTGTAGTTGCAAGTCAATTTGAGCTTCGATCCTCTATAATTCAAATAAAGTTTGATTTTCCTAGTCTCCAATCTTTCAGAAGATGTTGATCTCAAAATTGATAAGAACTTACTCGTCTTGAGAGCATTTTAGAAGTTTGAGTCTTCAATTCTTAAGAGCTTCATTTATTCCTTCAACCAAATATCTTCAAATGAATGACAAATATCTCTATTTATGAGCTTGAGTCTATTTGTTTGTTAGGCTTAGGCTTAGGCTTGAACTCATTTACTTATTGGGCTTGGATTAGGCCTACTTGCTTGGCGACTTGGAGTTGGGCCCATTTACTTGGTGGGTCTGGGTCTCCTTGTTTGGTCCAAATTTTTCATCAAGAACTTGAATTTGATTGGATATATGAAAACTTGACTACCAAATCCAACCAAATTATAATCATTGCAATTTTGCTCTAATGACATGACATAATTTAATTGGCCGAAGTTTTAGTATAAATTGTAGAATTGTTGTTTTTAATTGAATGTCATAGTTCAGTGACGTTAGACGGTGAGTATAGTTGCAAAACTTCACCAAACTATGCAACTAGAGCTCTTGTCAAACTGATATGTAATAAAGTTGATGTGCATGGAAAATAATGAAGTGAAGGAATAAAAGTTAAAAAGTAAAGAGAGTACAATATTAAAGAACTATTTGATGAAAAATGATGAAGCAAACTTATTTTTTTTATAGTAGGTGATAAAAAAAAGTCACTCTTCATGTTCTAAAATTTTTGAGATTGTGTTATAAATTATAATTGAACGAAAAACTATTTAAATCGTAAAAAAAAAAGAAATACAACTAAACATTTGTTACAACTTGAAACTAAATAAATACGCGATAATTTAGGTGACGTAACTTCTTATTGAAAACAATCACTTAAGTTAAAAAGTATCAACGGGTATTGTTATTTGTAAATTTTGTCAAATCTTAATAAGTTATTATTTTTTAATTTGATTACGTTGAAATTATCATATCATTCATTTTAAAATATGGTAACAAATTAAACTTAAAAACTAACAATAACTCAACCAGTTGTCATATGTTCTTAGACTTATTTTATTAAATTATAAATCTCATTATTATTATTATGTTTAGTTCGTCTTACACTTTATGTTCGGAGGAGAATTTACGAGAAATTAGAGTTGGAAGGTTAGCATAAGAGGGAGGTTAGGGTTATCTTAATCTCTTTTATCCCATTTCAATCTCCCATAACCCTCTTTCTTTCTTTATTTTTTAATTTTAACAACTTTATTATTTTTGTATTAGTGATATTTGTAAAGATTGAAAAATATATATACAGTTTTTTTTTCTTCTTAGAAAATATTAAAATTTTATTTTTTTTAAAATATTAGTAGATGGTGGATGGTAAATTTTAAAAAAGAATAAATAAACTTATGAAAATTAATTTTATAACATTGTTTATAAGAAAATAGAAAGTAAAAGATCTAGACCATTTCATACAAACAATCATATGGTTATTATTTTTGTTTCTTTTATAAAAATTTAGCTTAGGAACGTTTTTTATTAACTAGTTACCTACTTTACAAATACTTTTAAAAATTAAATTGAAAATTAAATAAAAATATAGACTTCAATAATTTGTTATTACTTTTTACTGTTGGTTTATTGAATCAAAATATGAGAAACTACAAAAAAAAAAAAAAAAAAAAAAACATTTTCTAGAATTAGAATAAATTTTAATTTTATTTAACATTTAAAGTTTGGAGAAAAAATAAGCATTAAATTTAATAAATATTAAAAATTTGTAAAAAAACAATTTTAATACAAATTGAAAAACATAAGTTACCAATGAAGACTGTTTTTTTTTTAAATATAAGGAAACTTAGAGTTTGTTTGGTAACGTTTTCATTTCTTATTTCACGTTTTCTATTTCTTTTTTTTTAGAGCAAGAAGCATGAATGAGTTTGATAACTGTGTTGTGCTTCTTGTTTCTTGAAGAAAAAAAAACAGAAACATAAAATGTGTTTGATAACTATTTTTTATTTCCTTGATTTATTCGAGATATATATATTTTTTAAATTCATGTTATTTTACTCACATCTAATTTAATTAGGAAGATCTTCTAGTAATCTCATGAAGATCAAGATGAAGATTGAGATGTGTAGGACATAGTTGGTGAGAAGGAAGATAGAAACTCACGATGAAGAGGAGGACTGAAATCCACAACGAAAAGAAAGTCAAAGATCCATGGCGAAAACACATATATCCGCACGAAAAGGACAAGGAAAACCCAAATATGGCGAGGAGGAAAATGATGAGGCGAGGAGGAAGATGGCGAAGACAATGAAAGAAAGAGAAAGACGATGGTTATTTAGGAAAACGATAGAGATAAGAGGAAAAAAAAAGAAAACCACGTGGAGAGTGGTTATTTTGAGAAAATGAAAATAAAAGGAAGAAAAATGAAATCTCGAAAATATTGAAAAGGAAAATGAAATAAAAAAATAATAGTTGAGAAAAGAAAAAAGGAATCCAATAAAAAAAATTGAGAAAAATAAAAAAGAAAAGAAAACTAATAAAAATAATTGAAAAACGAAACATGATAAACTATTTTTTTATGTTTCCAATAATTCTTTATAAAATGAGAAACGTTTCTATTTTTTTTAGAACGATAAATATGAAACGTTATCAAACACACTATTTTTTAAAAGATAAAAACAGAAACAAGAAACAATGAACGATAATGTTACCAAATAGGAAAAAAGAAAGACCCAATTTTTTTTAAGATGAATTTTTATGGCTGAAATTACTCCCTAATATGATTTATTAAAATAAACATAATAAATTTGTTTATTGAATATGCTTAAAAAAAACCATATCACTACTATGGTAACCATTCCCCTAAACGTATACTGTCATAATTCTTCCTCAATCAGATATTATCATAACACTATCTATCATAATCATTCCCCAAACACATACTATCATAACGCTACCAATGGTAAAACTTTCTTACATGTATTATCATAACTCTTATTCCCCGTAACATTAGTTTTATCATAATTCTAGATAATCTTTATCTCCCATAACTCTACCTCTCTCTCAAAAGCCTCATTTGTACTTGTGACGTTTGTGTCGTAATGATCAACAAAAGCCTAGCTTGAATGGCATAGTACTTATAATACTATTAAACTCGTAGTCAGATGTTCGACTCCTCCACCCTATGTTTTAGTACAACACATTTGCAAACTAAAATAACTTATATTATAATGTCTATTTAAATTTTTTTACTAACCTTGTTTTCTTCTCTTTATTCTATTTTCATTTGTATTTACATCTTTATTATATAAATTGGAACGGTGACATTTGTATCCCAATATCTACAGTATATCACCGTCACAATATTTTGATCTATCTCAATTTCCGTCCAACAATGTAATGAATTTATGCTCTTGAACGTTTATAAAAGGTCAAGATATCACTGCACCTCATAAGTATTTTGGCGTATAAGTCATCGTTTACCTTTAGAAGATGTTTAATTTGTGAAGTTATTCAATACGTATGTGTTCGATTGAAATACCATGGTTGATATTTCAATTTTATAAACATTTATACACAAGTTTTTCAATAAATTAAAAACTAGAAAAATAATGTTTAAATTAGCAACTAGTCTGTTGTTCTCCTATATATTTTTTCTAAAATAAGAAAAAATCCAAACTAAATTGTACATCTTATTGTTGGTATGATATTATATTACCATATATACTAATTTAAATTTCTTCCACATGGAAATCAACATTAAGATGAATGTAACAATATTTCAATTTAAGGTATTTTACAAACTAAATCTTAGAATAGTTTCCATATGGAAATCTTACTTATTTAGAGTATTGCTAACCTTAATCACGTAATCCAAAGGGAAACAAAAAACAGTAATTCTATAAATGGAAAAAACAAAATTAGCATTACTAAAATAAAAACATTACTTATCAAAAAACAACAATATTATTTACCATAATTACAGTTTTGGACATTAAAGTTTGAAAAAAAAACCTATAAATTTTCTTCCTCTTGCTTATATGTAAATATAAATATAAATCTCATAATTTTGCAATACCATCAGGGAGGGAAAAATGAAGTCAAACTCTATTTCAGCCATGCTTCTACTTCTACTCCTCATTTTGTGTGGTAACAAGAATTTAAATTATTTTTTGATTTTCAAAACTAGATGACTTAGTAGAGTTCATAAATTTAGATGTATGAATTAATTTGTTTATTATTATAGTTTTCAGTAATTAGAATGAATTGTTTGGTTATGTGGTAGGAGGAGAAACAATGATAAAGAGTGTGGAAGGGCAGTATTGTCAAAGGCTGCTGCCAATATCAACATCACAGACATGCTATGATTCATTATGCATTATTAGTTGCCAAATTGAATTTGGAGCTGCAGCCAATGGAGCTTGTATTGGGCCTCGTACATGTAATTGCAATTACCTTTGTTGATAATTGCAATTACCATTGTTGATGATTGGCAATTACCTTGGTTTTTTACTCATACTTCAAATTAGAAGTAAAAGTTATGTTATAGAAATATCATATTAATAAAGAAGGTAATTGTGTGTTTTGTGTTACATCTTAAATATCGAACTAATTTCAATTTGATTGGTTGTGAAACTAAATTGAACAAACTTTAAAAGTAATATTATGTATGAAATTTCACATTTCCAAAAAATGGTAAAATCATCCCTACAAAAATGACAATGACTATTTACAAATTACAATATAAACAAAATGAATTGAGAAGGCAAATATTAGATTTTGGATGAAATCGGTTTGGCACCACTGTCAAGAAGAAGCCGAGCCACCTCCTCCTGCCCAGCCTCCACGGCGCACCGGAGGGGCGTGTACCCAGCGTTGTCCACGGCGTCAGCCTCCGCTCCGACCTCCAGCAGTGCCTTCACGCATTCAACTCTGCCTTTGAACGCCGCCCTATGCAGAGCCGTCCACCCGTTTTGGTCTTTTCCATTCACCTTTGCTCCAGCCGCCACGCAACTTCTCAGACCTCGAACGTCGCCGGCTCTTGCCGTTCTGTGCAATGCATCGTCTAATCTCAAAGAATCGAACAGATCTGTGTGTCCGTTCTCCGACGCCAGTGCGAATGCCGTTCTTCCGTCCGAGTTCACCGCGTATTTCACATTCGAGCAGTTTAGAAGATACTCCACGGCTTCCAGATGTCCTCCTGCCGCTGCGAAATGTAGCGGAGTCCATTTTGTTCTATCCACTGCCTCGACATCTCCGCCGACCGAAGCGAGGAAGCTTATTACCTCGACGTGACCGTGAGCTGCCGCGGTGTGGATTGGAGTACGGCCGTCAGAATCGACGGAATTAACTGGTATATCAGGAAAATTTTCTCGTAGTAGCTCTATTAAATCGACGTGGTTCATCGCTGCCGCTATGTGTAGTACCAAATCAACAGAGAAATCGATTTTGCAGTGCGAATCAATCAATCGCTTGACAATATCGATCTTCCCAGTCCGAACAGCGCTCGACAGCATTGACTGTTTGAGACAATCCTTCACATTGACGTCTACTCCAGCGTCGATTAAAACCGAAACTAACCCTAATTTCCCTGACGAAACTGCCGGTTCCATCAACGCTGTCAATTGAGACTTAGAACAACCAGAAATGGCTTTGTTAAGAAGAGATCTCAAATCAGGAATTCGCTTATGGTTCGAAATTAGGAATTCAACGACATCGAAACCGACGAAGGAGATGAGTAACGAAGCGTCCTTGAAAACATGGCGGCCAGGTTTGGAAAACAAGCGTCGTAGGTCGTCGGTGTGAGCTTTTCCAATTGGAAGCATGGCGGATCGAACGGAGATTTTGTCCGGCGGAGTACTGAGAGGAAGCTTATCCGATGATTTGCAGGAAATTGTGTAGGAAGAAGAAGAAAGCGGTGGAATTATGGAGAAGTCTTGTGAAAAAGAGAAAACAGAAGGATTGGATGTTGATAAACAAACTGCAACAGACATGGTGTGCATGAGATTGGTGAGACAGAAAGTTGCTGTACAATTTTCTCCTTTCATGAATGAAAATTCCACTTCATCCACATCAGGCTTCACCAATCTGTCCATTGTTAGGAAAATCTCATAAAGTTCAGAACCCAGAAGCCAAATTCTTTGTTTGAATCACAGATTAAGAAGAAGAAGGAAATCAATGGAGAAAGGCAAAGGTATGAACACAGAAACAAATCTTTGTTTGAATTTCTTGTTGCTTTTTTAATTTAGGTTTTCCACTTGATCTTTTACTGTTCAACTCTGAGATTAGTGAAGATTGGTTCTTGTGGGATAATCCATGGTTGGGGTTAATTAATAATTAGAAGTATCAATTTGATTAAAATATGGCAACTTTGTTTGGTGGTTTAGGTCTAAGTTGACAGTGACACGGATTTTTTTAAAAAAAATCCTTTCATTAGAGTAAATATATCCAATAAAATTCAAATTCAAATTCAATTTTGAACTCCATACCTCTTAGGATATATAGATTTTGATGAAATAGCTGAGTTTGAGATGCTATTTTTTCTGTTAAAATACTAGTCACTCTTACTCTCTCCATCACTCTGGATGAGGCAAACACCCTTTCAATTGGAGTCAGTTGTGAAAGGAAAAAAGAGAAAAGAGATGTGAAAAGATAGAGTCGGTATAGGTGGGAGTGGCTCCACTTTACGCTATTCATCAACACAAACAAATACAGCTCATCGTTAACATCCCTATCTCACTTTGTTTATCTAAGGTGAAGGGGAATAGGGAAAAGATGAATTGGTCTTGAGAGGATGAGAGAATAAAATATATTACTATTTTATAATTTGAAGTTGGTTTTTGAAAAACCACTTACTGTTCATGGTTTTGGTTACCATACATGAGATTATACACATACCTTTTTTCTCAAATTGCCCTATAACCTGATCTATCCATGTCGGTACGGTCGTTTTTGGTCTTCCTTTTCCAACCCCATATTTAGTTAATTTTTATACCAACAAATTTCATGTTAGAAAGAAAGGCTTAGTAGATATATCTTCAAACCCAAATCAATATAAAGACTAAAATTATATTTGAATAATGTTGTACCAAAAGACAAAGGAATGGAGTGTTGATTGGAAAATGAGATAAGGAAAGATTCTTTGAAAATAAAAGTTAAAAAGGTTGCTTGGAAAATACTTTTTGTGTATGTTTTAAACAATTATAGAGTGTACATCAAGTTGACCTATTAATACTAATTTGCACTGATTAATTAATTATAGTGTCGTAATATAACTGCTGTTACAAATTAAAAGACGAAGTGCTTTAAATAACTTTAAATTACTACCATCTTTTCTTCCCCCTTTTTTTTTATAAAATTGATTTTCTTCTGCTTCCTACACGTATTCTGTACTCCTTTTTCTAAATATTTAAAGCTATGCGTCCATACTGTGCTCGGTTATATTAAACACTGTACCAATCTCAAATTTCTTTTTAAAATCTTAAATAAAACAATAATTGTTGAAATTATGTTAAATGAAGGAGTCATCTTTCAAGTGATGTCTAAATATCTAAGTATGTTTGTTTAATTTTATAATTTAGAAATCAAACATACTCATGGTAATTCAAAATTATTTTTTTAAGTATTTGAAAATCACTTTAAAAAGTTCGGAACCAAATCAATGGTTAAAAAATCAAATTAATTGTATATAAATCTATTCTTCTAAAATCACTTTTACTCTAATGAGATTCAAAATTTGGTAGGATTTGATAAGTAATGAAATTCAAAAGTTCGGTGTCACAATCAAATCAATGCATTTCTATACAAAATCACTGTCAATTTAGAATCGTTTATTATATGATAGATGGAATGGTTTCAAAAGAGATGGTACTAACTTTGGATAATGCTTCTTTTGTCGAATAGCTTTATAGAATCTCTTTTGGGTTTCTTTTTCATAACATTCATAAATCTATTTTTGGAATTGGAATGATCTTTCATGAATTATTTGTTGATTGGGTTTTATACATATTTATTCATACTATGTATATCATCCGATCTGAGTAAAGGGCTTTGATGCCAAAAAAAAAAAAAAAAACAATATACACTAATTATTTCTATACTTATATTTAACATAAATCTATACAAACCTTTTAACTGTCATCCTCTATTATATATATCCATTGAACTATGCTTTATTTAAAATAAGAAATATATTAAGTAACGACTTACGATAAAGTCGTTACGTGAGATATACATAATTAATTATTTATTTATTTAACTTTACTTGTGTTTTACAAATTAAAAAGGTAAGACAAAAAAAGAAAGAGTGAAGAAAATGCTATAAAACAGTATAAAAAAAATAAAATGAAAAAGAAGAAGAAGAAGAAGTATAGAACACATGGGAGGATGTGAAAAAAGAGTGAATAGCACACCAAATATTGAAAAATTGGGGATTATAAAAAGCTTTTTGTTATGGTATTTTTACTAAAAAAGTGTTGTGCTTTAATTAGTCAAAAGTTTTATGATATTAAAGACTTAAAAGTAAGTCATCAAAACAAATTTGATTCCTATAATACCTTTTTTTAAATTTTCAATATTTGACCACTTTTTTTTTTAGAAAAAATAAGGAATGAAAATTTCCCAACTATTTACATTAATTTAAATAAAATACTTCTTTTCTTTCTAATTTAAATTTGATTTTGACGTTAATTGTTTGTATAGTTCAACTATAGTTACCATGTATTTTTTCACTTAGATTCAAAGAAACTTCATAAGAAATTAATTATATATATATATATATATTTAAATTTTCTTGTTTGTGACCAAAATATTATTTTTTTAAGGTAAGGTAAGCTTTTATAATTTTAGCTAAACTTTAAAAAATGTAAAAGAAAAAAAAGAAACATTTAGGAAATTGTTAAAATAGTAAAATGGAAAAAATATAAAAATTGGGTGTAATAATTTTTTTTTGTCTTTTATAGTTTTTTTTAAAGGTAAATAGTTTGTTTTTCATTATTATTGTTTTTTTTAAAACTCTAAAAAATATCTATTAAATGATAACTAAGAGTCTGTTTAGTAACGTTCGTGTTTTCTGTTTTCTGTTTTCTGTTTTCTGTTTGTGTTTTTATTTTTTAAGAAATTGAGGTGTTTGGTAACGTTTTCTGTTTCCCGTTCTAAAAAAAAGTAGAAACGTTTCTCATTTTATAAGGAATTATTATGAAAAAAAGGTAGTTTATCCCGTTCTAGTCTTTCAATTATTTTTATTGGTTTATTTTTCTTTTTTCTCAACTATTTTCTATTGGTTTTCTTTTCATTTTCCTCTAATATTTTTATTGATTTCCTTTTCATTTTTCTCAATTCTTTTTCTATTTCATTTTTCTTTTTCATTTTTCTCTCGTGATTTCTTTTTTCTTCCTCTTTCTCTCATCGTCTTCCTTTTTTCCAGATCTGAGTTTTCCTCTTATTTTTCGCGTGAATTGTGTTTTTCTATGGGATTTTCGTTGGATCGGTGGGTTTTTGCCAGAACTGTGTTTTAGCCATGGATTTTTGTCTTTCTCTTTGCTGTGGGTTTTCGGTCCTCCTCTTCGTTGTGAGTTTTCGTCTTCCTCTCACTAGCTTTGAACTTCAGATCTCAATCTTCATCTCGTTCTCCATAAGATTACAAGAAAACTTTCCTATGTATGTTTGATAGTTTTATTTTTTTATATTTAATGGAGGACATATAGTTTTGTTTGATTTTAATTGAATTAAATGTGAATAAAATAAAAAATAAATCTCGAAGAAAATTAGAAAACAACAAAGAATTATCAAACACATTTTATGCTTTTGTTTCTTTTTTAAAAAAACAAAAAACATAAATAGTTATCAAACATATTTCTGTTTTTTGTTCTAAAAAAAAAAGGAACAGGAAACATGTAACAAAGAAAAGGAAACAAAAAACAAGAAACGAAAATCTTACCAAACGGATCTTAAATGACTTTTCGTTTGTAAATAAATATAAGTAAACAGAGAAAATAATATATTTTTAAAATTCCTTTTTCTGGAAAATAAAAAAAGCTAAAAGGTTCATTTCTTTAAAGAGAAAATAAATTGGATTCAAATCAAATATCACTCATTCTCAAAATTTGGTAACAATATGATATTGTCAAAATCAATATTAAAAACAATGAAAGTCTATAACCACATAAAACCGTATAATCTCAAAACATAATTATATAAAAACTTGTTTTCTAACTAGTATGTCATTGTATAAAATTTGCTCGTTCGTGATCCTAAAATTTTCATATCTATTAAAAGTTGTTCAGAGCAAGATCAAAAGTTTAATAAGAACAAAGAAAAAAAAAAAGGCTTAGAGAAAAGTGCTTCAAAAGCCATATGATAGCACTTAGGATTTGAAGACTAGTTGAGTTGGTAAATATATACCAACCAAGAAATAAACGAGAAAAATATCAATATGATACCATGTAACCTCAAGTGCCAAAATCATACTTGACACCCTTATAGTGACACGGTAACCTTTATAAATGCAGTATATTGAACATCACACTCGTAAAAAAATCTCTTATCCATGTTAGATCGAACAAGATTGAGACGTTATAGTAAGCGAGACGAAGGTCAAAACTACCCGACACCGGTCTTTCCCATAATAGTAATAGACTAACTTTTTCTTAAACTTATAATAAACGATGAAAAATATCAAATGAACACTAACCATTTGTTTAATGGGCTAAAAAGCTTTGAGAATGGCCCAAAACCCACGTACTGTCCGCCGGCCCTAACAAAGAAACTACCTCTTCTCTTCCATTTTTCTAAAATTAAAAACACTAATTAACAAATGCATATACAAAGTTTAAAATGTGTGTATTGATAGCAAAATATCACAATATATGTTTGTATTTGTAGTAGACGATTAGAATGTATAGTAATTTGGTGTAGGTAGAGAGTGATATGATGGTATGTTTAATAAATTAATTTTTTTTGGTTGATTTTATTATATTTAAATAAAAAAATTGGTGTTTGGTTGGTGAGAAAATAGGGTGGGAAAGTGGTGATGATAAACCAAACACGTGATTCATTTGTTTATCTATAAGAAGGAATATTCTTACAATATGAATAACCCAATCATCCCTTCTTATGCCTTTTTCATATTCATTGTACAATTTGTTTGTTGGGTCATTCGCATTCCTCTAATGCCCCTTTTCTTTTTTCTTTTTGAAAATTAACCTAATTTTGCAAATATACCCCTCCCATTTCTCATACATTGCATCAACATCCATATAACTTTTCATATATTCAATGGTTAATCTTTTTTAATAATAAAACCCTAACTTGGATGGTGGAGGTTCAAAGAACATGGATTTATTTTTTCTTTTTATAAAAAGAAACAACTTCTTTTCTCAAACATTGATTCTAGAGTTTCATTATTTATTTATTGTTTTATAATGTGATTGTAGTTCAAAACACTACAAGTTCAATTCATCAAATGTGGAACCTCTTCTATCTTAAATGACATTATTTTATAAAAAAAATAAATTAGGTTTATTGTAATGATTCTCTATCCTCAACAAAGTTGTGAGCAATCAAAAGATTATATAACTCTATCACTCAAAATGCCTTAAATAAACTTATGCTACAAAGGTTTCAAGAAGAATTGAATGCTTACTTCCTAAGTTAAGCTTTTGGGTACAATGGTACAAACGAATTGCAATTTTTCAAGTTTCAAGATTTGTCAAGAGACATTATAATAAATGTGAAAATCCATATTCATCAACGTCTTAATTATTAATGCATTATACACCAATTTATTTCATTTATTTAAATTTATACATGTTTGGGTATAGAGTTGGAGAGTTGTTCGGTTGAACCTAATTAGGCAATAAATGTTGTACTCTTATTTCATAGGAACCTTTCATTTAGGCATAAACACATTGTTGTACTTGGGTGATTGAGTTTAAATAAAATTTCCATAGAATTAAATTTCCCTCATGTTTTTAGAATGCATGTTATCAAAAATTCAATATTATTTGATCAACTAGATTATAAATGGGTGATTGATGTTAAATTTAACAATAAAAGATGAATGTTCGTAAAAAGTTACAAACTCTTAGAAATCAAAATAGGAAGAAAAAAAGAAAAACTTCAAAAACCCTTTAAAGGGTGTGAAGTAAGAATATTCTCTTTTAAAAAGTAAGATCAATAACACAGCTCTTTTAAAAAGTAAGACCAACAACACAAGGTACCATCTGTGAATCTTCAACATATATATCTTAAATAGTCATACTAAAAGTTAAAAACCGTGAGGTTTGTGGGACAAATACCCCTTAATTTTTTTTCACGAGGTTTTTAAAGTCATCAATAGCTTATAGACAACCTATACTAATAAACATTAAGTATTGAATGAGACAATACGATTAAATAAACCACTTCGAAATATCTTTCATATTACATCTTAAGAATCACCCAACGACAAATGTCAAATCAAAATGGAAAATTCTCAAAAAATAATGATAGTTTTTTTTAAAAAAAAACATTTACCCCTACAAACAAACATATATATATATATATATAAAGATTTAATGAGTAAAAAAATAGTAAAGAATAATAAAAGAAAATGAATGAAGCCATGTGAAGTCATTATTATCATAGGAGTATAGTACATAATGCAACTAATTTTAAAAAAAAAGAAAACAACAATAATAAATAAAATAAAGAGGGGTATTTTGGGAATTTAGAAATATATTCAAATTTTACAAAGTTTTCTTTTTTCCTTTTCTTTTTAATGACTTTAGTAGATACACGTAATGTAAAGGAATTGTTTAAAGATTATTGTTTTTTGTCCATTAGCTTTACAACACCACATTATGTTATTACCCAATAGAAAAAAGAAGAAAAAAAAAAGCTCTATTAATTGTTCCAAAAAATAGAAATTAAAATTTAAAAAAATAAAAACCCACTTGTCCTATTCAAACCACAAAATGACAAACTCCATAATAATTTTTTTCAAATTTGTTTTTTTATTTTTATTTTTAAGTCGGCTGCCTTTGTCTTTTAAACCCTATTAGGAGACACCTATCATTTCCATTTAATATTCTCTTCTCTTTTTGGCTAATTTCTACCCTCGTGAAAATCATAATGTATACAATGGGAAGAGATACAGAAACCGAAGTGTTAAGATAGAAAAATTTGTATCGAAAATTAGGTTTGTTTTGATAATAATCGAACTTCATACAAACTTGAGTATTATAAACAACTTTTTTTTGTTTATTAGTTGATTGTTCTTTTACTTTACTAGCTTAGGTATCATAAAAAACGTGTGATAGGATTACTCGAGAAGAGATTGACGTGAGGTTCTGTATTGCAAGTTTAGCTTAGAATTCGAGACTAGATTGAGAGAAGCGAATTAAAGATGGAAAGTTTGGATTGAAAATTTGATTTAAGAAAATGAAATTGTAAAGGTAAACTGATGATGATTAAAATGGAGGCCCAATGCAAATGGACCAAAATGTAATTGTATTTGTGACAACATTTACACTAATTTGAAGTAGCTCAAATATTAAACTTAAATTTGACTAATCCTACTAAATATAGAATTAAATTAGTATAGTTAGAGTAATTGGGGATTTTTTTTATTCAAATTGCTTTTTAACTTTCTAGAATAAAATTAATAATTCCTCCAATTAAAAGTAAGAATCTTTTTTTCTTTTCTTCTTTTCTTTGAGATTCTTCGTTTAAAATATGAATGTAAAACAAAAAAAAGGTTCCCTTTTGGTGTGGAGAACTCCAACGATATTCTTCTCTCTTTTTTATTTTACTATCCACGCGTCATTTAACATACATACATATATTAGGGAAAGAGAGTAAATATAAGTGCAAACCGTACAAAATGCAGGTTCGAGAGCATTCAACCTCCTTTCTTCTAACAAAATAAGAAAAAACAAAAGAATAGCTTTTAGAGGAATTGTTATGGATATAAAAAAACAAAATATAGCAAAAAAATTAAAATTGATTCAAGAAAGTTTGAAAATTTTTACTATATTTTGTAAATAGTATGCTATAAATAAAATTTTGGATGATTTTTTTGTTTAAAATGTTTGGCACATGTCAACCTTTCATTGGATGCAGTAGAGAATGAGTTCAATATGTAGGTTTTCATGTAATTATATTTTTTTAATACTGCAGCTACGAAGATAGTTAGAAGGATTAGCAAGGTCTTCAAACTCTTGACGGAAAGGTCATATCAATTTTCGTTGAACTAAAAAGACTTTAACCGCTAATAGTAGTTATGTTATAGTGTCATTTTAGTCATTGTATTTTTAATTATTAATTATCCAAAATGAGCTTTAAGTACTTTTAATAAATCAACCATTTTAATCCATCAAAGTTAACTATAAGCAAAATTGGTTAAATAATTATGATAATTTTCAGCAAATACATGAATGTATTTCCAAAATTCATAAAATAAATGACAATAAAAACTCTTTATTTTTTAGTCGGTTAAAAGAACAAGTAATGACGAGTAAATATGTATTAAAATAATATTTTAATCTAATAATCACATATTATTGCGTTTTTAACTTCTACTATTTTCTTAATTATTCTTTCCATTTATATCCAAATTGTTGGTGAAGAAAAATAAGTTTATCTAAGTGATTTGTGATTATATAAAAATTTATAGTTTAAATTGGAATAATTATTAATTTTTTAATATATATTCCTAAATATTGGATTTGTATCAATTTACCTCAACTAGAACAATGCATTACATGTAACATTCACAAATCTATATTTACCTATTAATTTTTTTTATTTTAGTTTATTTAATTCAAAATGTTCGGTTAAAATTAACCAAATCGTCTCACTTCCATGTTGTAATTTTTTTTTTTAAATGGAAGATTGATTATGTATATATATATATATATACATTGGATATGATGATGAAGATGAGAATTGGGATATCACACGTCTACATGAATTGGAAAATTGAAAGGTTTTGAATGTATTATTGGAAGAAAAGATTGGGAAGACTAATAATGACATGTACCAAACCAATAGAGTTAAAAAGAGAATGGACCCCATAATAATGGGTTATGGGATCAATCACAAAATGCCAAAAACTAACAATGCAATAATCAAACTTTCAACCAACCTATCTATAATTTTTTTAAAAAAATTTGTAATCCTTCAATTTTAAGTTTTCGATGGGCTGGTGTTTTTGATTAAATTGGATAAGTATTTTTGAAATATAGGATAATTGAATTAAGAAGAAAGAGAGATGAGGATGATGAAGAAAGGATATATGTTTGCAATGTGGGATTAAAAAGGGAAATTTGGAAGAACAAATTTGTACACATATTTGAATATATAGAATATAAAAATGGAAGTGGAAAGAAAAAGGTGGGATTGACCAAAATGGTAGAAGAAGAAGCCAAGGAGGGTTCCTAGTTGTTGACCTAATTCACTAAATGCCAAATCCTCTTTTGTGGGCTGCATGTTTCTTTTTCTTTTCTCTTAATTAACTCCTTAAACCCACCTTAATTAATTAATTAACTACAATTTTAAGGGTGAAAGTGTATTCTTTTTTAAACCTTAGGCTTACCCAAATGTTGTACACCACGTTGCCTTTATTTTTAAAATTCAGTTCATAATACTCACATCCACTCCTAACCTATTTCTTTTCTTATTTACTTCTATCCATCGTTAAAAAACAAAAACAAACTAAATTTGTAATTTTTGTTTTTAGAATTTGTTTGGTAATTTAATTTTTCTATAAAAAATATAAATTATTTATAGAAATGGACAAAAAGTAAACTTGATTTTATTTATTTATTTTGGGAAAAAAAAACCCATTAAATTGAATAAAAATTAGAGAAATTTTTATTGACTTAAGGAGAGTTTTTGATAAATTTTGCTATAATTTGTAAATACTTTGAAATTTTGAAAATGACTTTTTAAATTGAAAGTTGGAACTTAATTAATTAAATTGTTGCTGGAAGATGGAAGTTTTGTTAGAAATAAATGATGTAATAAGGAAAGATTTGTTCAAAGTTTGAAATTTCAATGTTTGTGTTTTTTAGGATAAATTTTGATTTGTGTTTAGGTGCTATTTTGTCACACATGCATTTCACGACCCTTCCAATTTATTTAATATCTAATTAATGTTTATTAGTACAATATTTATTTTATAGTTGGGTGACAAATTAAATAGTAACTACGTTTAGACTAACCAACAAGCATATTGTATGATCTTAATTATGAGCCATAACTTTTTATGTAAAAGTATGACTTGCTGACTAGAAACCAACTCATTTGTTACACTAAATTATACCAACCTTACATCAACTTATAAGTCATAAATACATGCTACTCATCCTCAAATTATTACGTCTCTTTCACCCTCATATTCCATATTTCATATTTAACCTTTGTTCATATTAACTCACATCTCCTTCCAAATCTTAGTCTCGATTTCAACTAATTTCATTTTAGCTTACATTAGCAATTATTTAGAATAATAACAAAATAAAGTTTTATGAATTTGCTTCATTCGACTTAAATTTTTTTTCTTAATTAATAATTAAGTTGAATGTTTGATCATTCATTTATTCGTATAATCGTTGCGTTGAATTAAAAATCACTGTCATTTTTATTAAGAGATAGAGATTTCATTCAAAGGATAAGGAAGTGATTTGTTATAAATAGAAACAAAACTTGAAATTTAAACGTAACCTTAAAGAAGGATAGAATATAACATGAAAATATTTGGTTAAATATAGTTTATAGAATGATTTGAGTAAATTGTGATGGTTTGGCATTGGGTAGATTAAAGGGTAGTAATTAAAAGGTAAGAAACAAAGCAATATTATAATAAATAAAAAAAAGTATTGTTTTTAAATTTAGAGAAAAAACAAAAAATAGAGTCAAAGTCAAAGAAAATAAAAATGATAGAAAATTGAAAGAAAAGAGAAAGGGAAAGGAAAAGGAAAGGGAAAAGAAAAAGAAAAAGAAAAAGAAGGAAGAAGAAGTTGAAACCAACACGACAAAGAGTTTGGTATAAATAATAGTGTATTATAATAGGGTGTGTGCGCGGCACATGCTCAACCACACTCGCTACACGACGAATTATGCATCCAATTGTTCAACCACTAACCTCTTTCCATACTCCTTTCTCTTTTTCCCCACTCTCTCTTTTTTTTTTTTTTCACTTAGTTTCTTGTCTTTCAAGTAATTGAATCCATCTCTTTTTTCTTTCTTTGTAAATAGTTATAAGTTAAATTATGTTTCATCTTCTTTCTTTTAATCCATTTTAAAAGTTATCTTCAAATTGGTTAAATAATAAGTAGCATACAATTTTGGAATATAGTTTCCTGAACTTATTACGAAAATTTTAGCAAGTCGTACTCTTACAAAATGATTAAGAGACCAATGCTCGATCTATAGTAGTTTACCCTACTCATAAATTAATTTCTGACTAGTTTTTTTTTTACGCATAAATTGACTTGAATACTTACAAGGTTTGAAAGTATCAACAATAAGGTTAAGTGAATGTAACACTCTCTTGAAGATTTTTTAATCAGTCACACTTTTTTTCGTAACTCAATTCATCCAATTTTAACACATTATGTTTCTACTGTTTCAAACATATATAGAAACTCATTCCATATTCTTTTTAAATGTAGAAACTTAATGGATAAAAGCCATTGGCAATGGAAGATTTTACACAACTATTTCTCAATTTAATTTGGTAATTTCAAAATATCAATAGATTGACAAAAGTAATTAAGAAACTGGTTTTCTTATTAAGACTTAAAGTTCAAGCGTGATTTTTTAGTTATAGACTAGAGAAAGAAAAATTTATTTGTTTGATGTCTCTAAATCTACAAAATAAATCTTTAAATTGGAATACCACTTGTCGGAGACCTTTATATTTTATGAGATGAAATTGGTTTGTGGGAACCAATTGAAATGATAAAAAAATTTAAAGATTTTTTAGAAAAACTATTATGCATAAAAGCAAAATCATCCGTTAAAAAAAAACTATTTTCTTCTGCGTATTCAACTCTCTTTCTTATGGGATAGGAGAGAATCACGATATTCTATTAATTTAAAAATATTAAATTAATAGAAATTTCAAATTAACTAATTAATTAACCATTAATCAATTAGCTAATAATTAATTAAATCAATCTCTCTAAATCTTATAGTTTTATATTAATTAAATTAAATTAAATAAAACTACATTATTAATTTTAATTTTTCATTTAATTAATAGCTGAAATAAATATCTTATACTTAACTTAAATTAAATTTAAATCATATTCAAATATAAGTTTCTCTCGTAACCAATAATTTTAATACGAACATAATTCACATTAAATTAATATTTGAACTCATTCAAATATTTTATCTCTCATAAATTAATTTTGAATTATATCCAAAACTAAATTTATATAATAAAGTTTGATAAATTTTATATTAGAATGTATCACTATACATTATACTAATTATCAAAGTAAATTTGAACATTTCAAATTACAACCAATATAGATAAATCTCATTACCCTTTACGAGCTAGGAAGGGGACCTAATTGATCTACATATCAGAAGCTACAGTAATTTGAGATTATTTAGTCAAACTCATTAACCACATTAATCAATATTCGTTAACTGTGTGTACACTCCATTAAAGGCTCACAGTTGAACTATTTTCACTATATATATATTTGTGTCCATGGATATAGACTAATAACAATAAGTTAGTCATTCACGAGTGTTTATAACTTCAGTTGGGTTAAATTACCGTTTTGCCCTTGGGTTACCTATAATCCTTAAATACCAGTGCTTCTCTAATAAACAACTTGTTTATAGTTCTACCAATAAACATAAACCTTTCTCATGCCATAAAGAGGGTAGAGCCCCTTGTTAAAGTTTTGGAGACACCATTTAAGTGAACACTCATCTACTTACCTTAAAGTAGGGAAGAAATGGATTTCATATTGTGTAGTTATGTTCCCAGATTTCCACTCGGTCTTGTCTCCAAAATGATAAGCTTATTGAGTCAGAAATTTGACCACTCTCACCTGTACAAATCAAAGGACGATCTATCGCGAATAGGAGTTCATAAAACACCAAGGATTAATAATAAATTACCTAGGTTATCCTAATGAAATATAAACCTAACTAGTTAACGGAGTTACCATCTAGTGGTTACTATTTCGCGATTCGATCTTATACAAACTCATTTCATAAGATACCCTCACTTGTATGTCAACTACGCGAACACATTGGATCATTGCGTTTGTATCAAATACAAAGTGAGTCGTATCCATAATGTTACAAGGATAAGGCACCTAAACTTATCCTTATGCTATAGACCGTTTAAGTTGATATCGGACATTGATTCTTATATGTCTCTACTTACTGTTCAAGACTCATTAAACAACTTAAGATGTTAGTTTATTGGATTTAAGTTATTAAGATAAGAGTAATAATATAATCAATAACATTTATTGAAATTATAAAAATAATACTTTATTAATAACAGTCAATAGACTATTATTTACAAGAGTTTTATGACATAAATTCCAACAAAAACTCATAATTTTTAATTTCTTTCTGAGGCTAAATTTCATTCCTCTCTATTGAAAAAAAGAAAAAAACCTAACATGTTAAAAGAAATTGTTATTTCATTGGTTAGATGTACAATTATTTGTGATTAAATGAGAAGGGTATAATTGTCATTTTCTTAAGCTATTGATGGATTAATTTGATTGTAGTTTGGTAAAAAGTTGAAATGGAATGAGTTGAATAGGTTGTATACCTAATTATGGAAAGTGCCTTCTTTTTTAATTTAAGATGCATTTGATCACATGGGATAATGTTGTGTTTGAGATAAGGTTGTTTTTTTTCTTCTAAAAAGAAAGTAAAAAAGTTAAACCTATCCACCCATCAATATTTCTATTCATTTCTTCAAATTTTGATTTTAAATAGACATGTTTTTAGTACAAAATGTCATATCTACACCCAAATATTGTACTTTCACACATTCTTACACACGTCTTATTCATTTAAATACTAAATTTGTCTATATAAATATGACATAATGATATTTATCAAGATGCAAGAGTTTCAAATCTCTCTCCTTATAATTGTTGTACTAAAAACGAACAATACAACAAACTTTTCTCATCGTATAATTTTAACCAACCTAAGTAAATAAAACGTCAAAAGTGTATCGATATTTTTTCTGCCACTAGATTTTTACAGTATGGTCATTATATGGATAGTAATATTTTTATATAAAGTAGAATTGGTGCATAAGTGAAGTAGGGAAAATTGCATATAATTCCAAAGAAAGAGAGATTGAAGTAGAGAAGAGTGGAAGGAAGGAACGTACCCCCCACCCCCATAGCCATAGTATTTCCCTTCCCATCTCGTTTATGTTTTGTCAAAGTCTTCCTTCGTCATCTTCCCGCCCCAAAACAAAATGCCCCTAATCCCATCCTTCACATCATCTCTCTTCCCTTCCTACTTTTTATTGTGTTTGGATTTTGTAAAAGTATATTTTTTATTTTAGAAAATAAAAAGGTGGGAAATTGTAGTTTCACATTTTCTAATATTCCACAACTTTTAACCAAGATACTTACAATATTTTTTCATTTAATAATTGTTTTTTTTTAATTTGTCCATACTTTTGCAACTTTAATTTTTAATTTTTAATATCTATTAATTAAGATATTTAAAATCCAATTATAGTGATAAAATTGATTATCCATTCTCTTAAATTAAATATTCATCTTGAACTTTTTCAAAACGTTTATTCCAATACCTTTTAACTTTTAAAAAGCTTGTTCCGTAGTCTTAAATTTGTATAAACTATTTTGGCCATCACTAACTTGGTTGTATGACTTTTGAATGTGCATTAATGTGATAGATATAGAGATGTAGTATGAGACTAAGTTAATGGGAGCATTTAAGATGTGTAAAATTAATTATGTTTTTAGTTTTGTTCTTTTCTAAAATGAAGAAGAAAAGTAAATATTTAAACAAAAAAAATATTAGTATGTGATGCAATAGAAGTAAAATAGATAATGGTGTGGAAAGATTAATTTGTAAATATAAAGTTAGAATATTAATTTAGTTGTATTATATAGGAGAAATTGGAATAGAAGGAAATGAGTGAAAATATTTGAGAAGGAAGGAAGGAAGAGAGATGAGGGGGATGGGGGTGGGAGCCAAAGAGGAGAAGAGTTTGGATAAAATGGTAAAGAAAAGAAAAGAACAAGAAACAACTTGTTTTGTTTTTTGCATCCTTTCTACAAAGAATAAAAAACGGATGATTAAAAAAAGGGGACCCACTAGGTAGTGCCACGTGTCCTACACCCATAACATTTTTCCCCTTACGAAAAAGCTTTTTTTATAATTCCCAAAGGAAACCCCCCTAAACGGGGCTCTATAATAATACGACAAAATCCGAAGCCCCACGTTACAACTTTTCAAACAAATATTTTCTTTTTTAAAATTTCTTCTTTTTTAAAAATGTTAAAAATGAAAAGAAAAAGGTAAAAGGAAAGGAAAGGAAAGCAAAGCAAAGCTCTCCTCTCCTATCAGATTCTGACAAAAAACATGCCGTCACGCGCTTTCTCCAGAAGACGACAAAACACGTGTCACTCTCGCTGGCCTTTTCGTTATTTAAACAAAACGGTGTAGGGCAGTTTCGGAATTTACAAACAAAAGAGTCTCCAAACGGAACCCCTTGTCGCCACGTGCTTTGGCGTTCCCCGCACGCACCAAAACTCTCTCTCCTCCACCATTTTCTTTTTTCTTCTCTCTCTCTCTCTCTTTTTATTCATTCATTAAACATATCAATTATCCAAAACAAAAAATGCTTCTCTTTCTTTTCTTAAATTCAAATCTCTTCTTTTTCATATGCCTCTTCTTTTCTCTACTTCACCCACCTACTACAACATTACACTATACCACATTACAATATCAACTCCCTCATACCATATATATACACTTCTTCTTCCTCTTTCTATATTCTCTACACCATTCTCTACACAACTTAAAGTAAGTTTTTGTTTGTTTGAGACCAACCATTTGGTTATTGTAATTATATATACCTCTTATTATAGTTGGGTTTACGGGTACATTGCTTTCATTTTAGTTATGATAGTAAATAATTTAGTGTTGCAAGACATGGTAATTGTAGCTTAAGGGATATGTTCATTATTTTTAGATGAGTATTCAATCTCCTATTTCGATTTTATGGACTATGCTCCAATATTAAATAATGTGAAGTTCAAACAATTTATTTTACTTTCTAAAGAGTGTGTGAAGTTCTTTGAAGTAATACCAAAACTACATGATATATAAAATTAAACATATTGAATATTAATGACACAAACAATAACTCTACTTTTACCGAAACTCGTTTTTCATTTGCAAAGATTGGAGTTCTCGTTGAATATGTTATTTTTGTTGTTAACGTTGATAATAATACTCATTTTATTAACAAACATGTTCATGGTATGATAACTAGTTATAGCCTCCTCTGAAGGTTACTCTTTTGTATGGAAAAATGTTTTTTGAGATTATGTGTATTCCTTTAGCCATGGAAGGATGTTTGGCATAGTTTGATTGTTTTGGGTTGCTCGCTTAAAACAAAATAATAGAAAATAAAAAATAAGTCTTCCTTGTTAGAGTCAAAGAAACATAAGAAGAAGTCACGTTAGGTAACAACAAAGTTATAGGAATCCATCATTTTGAGAGGAAGAGAAAAAACAAAAAAACAAAAAGGACGAATCCTCTTATATCAATTCAGCTAACAATTCAATCAAAATCAACATGTGGACTATACCAAAATTTTACTTAATGCCCCAAATAACAAAAATAAATAAATAAATAAACACTAACTACAAAAATTTAATTTAACTTTTCAAAATATTAACTTAATTATCCAAAAAAATTCAACTCAATTTTATTAGGTTGACCTTTTGCTTTCTTTTAAATACTATTTTTTTTTTTTTGAGAAGATGGTGTGATAGAATTAAAATATATAAAGTAGACAACTCTCTAATATAAAATAAAATAGCACAAAAAAGTTTACTACTTTAAATTTCATTTAATAATTGTATATCAAATTAATTTAGTTTTATTTGGTTAATTATTAAAAAATTATTGCAAATGGTAAAACTAAAATATAGTCTAAAATACAATTCATTTTTAATTTATATTCATATTGATATATTAAAAAAGCGATGCAATGTATGAAACATAAAACAATATATTTTTAGTGAAAATGCTTTTTTTAATACAACAAATGTGGTCATAAAAGTTTAAACTTCAAATTTCAATCCATTTAATTTATACACTAATACTATTTAGTTAAGTGATTATTGTAAATTAAAAACCATAAATTTAACATTATTCAATTTTATGTTCAAACATGAACTCGATTCACGTTGTGTTAATTTAAACATAATTCAATAATGTAGATACGAATATATAGTAACAAAAAGATAAAATCTATAAATTTAGCCTACTTTTTTTTAAAAAAAAAACCCAAAGAAAACCTTTATTTATTTATTTTTATAAAGGAGAAGAAGATAGGATAAAATTTAAAAAAGGTAGATTTAAATTGTGAAATAATGAAAAACAAAAAAAATGTTGGCATCCATAATCTATGGGATGACTCCCAAAAAAATAAAAGAAATAAAAAAGGAATTAATGTAAAAGAACCAAAAAAGTCCCAAAATGGCTCTGACATTTGCCATTAGCCCATTCTTCCGTTCGAACCTTTCCATTTTCATAACATTGACTGAGCTCCATAACCCATTTTTCTTCTTTCTTTCTTTCTTTCTTCTTCCTCCTCAAGAACGAAACCCACATTTTAATTTTGAGTAAAAGGAGAAGAAAGATGAAATCAAGAAGAAATTTGTGATTTTTTTTTTCTTTTTTTTTTTTGTAACAGAGGAACCCCATTCGAAAGTTTTGTTCAATTTTTTTTTTTTATATACACACATATTGGAATTGAAATGGTAGGTCCCTTATGAACAGTTTAATTCGGCCGCCCGATTTGTCGTCTCTCTCGTCTCCGTCCACCACCGTCGTTTCCTTTCTCTCCCCTTTGCGATTTTGACCATCAAACACTCTCTCTCTATTTCTCTCTCTCTCTCTCTCTCTCTCTCTCTCTCTCTCTCTCTCTCTCTTTGTACTTTGTCTTTCTTTTATTTCTCTATTATCCTTCCCTTGATCTCCCTGCCTTTCTGAGCGCTCTCTGTTCCTCTTATTTCTGAAAGGAGCCGTCTCTTCAATGTCCAGTGAAGAACCCAAAACGAGGAATCAATCAGAGAGAGAGAGAAAAAAGGGAGAAAAGGGTATTGTTTAACTTCAATAGAAGTACTGTCAAAAGGGTTTTGTTTAACTTCAACCATCGCTTTAGATTGATTGAGGAACTTGGAGAAGAAGGGGGGAGTTAAGGATTGGGGTTAAGGGGAGAAACCCATTTTGTTGTTTGTTTGTATTGTTATGAAAATCAGAAGTTTGCTGATGCTTCTTTGAGTGAAGATCACTGCCTCTGTTCTTAACCCTTGTTTGATTTTTGGGTCTTGGGTGTGAAGAAAGGAGGGGGGAGATGGCTGGGAGTAATGAAGTCAACCTTAATGAATCTAAGGTACTTAACTTCTGCTTCTTTTGTTTCTTAATCTGTATTCATTTTTATGCCTATTTGCTAGATTTTGAATTGGGGTTTAATGGTTTCATTTATGGGGTCTCTTCTATTTTTTTCTTTTTAAACTTTTGCTTTGCTTTTAATGGTTATGATTTTGGGTTTTCAAGCTTTCTTGCTTGTTTGCTGAATTTTGGGTAAGTTTTTGTGTTGAAAATTTGAGCACTTAGTTTGACTTGTGAGGAGTTTCTTTTTTCCTATTTCTTTGGAGGCTCTCTAATTTATTACTAGACTGGGTTTGAATTATATGTGATTTGTTCTTGGTTAACAATGTAACTGGTGAGAGTATATTTCTGGTATGTTTTGATTCTTTCTTCCCATTTCTTCCAACTTCTACTTATGAGTTGTGAGTTTTCTTCTGTTGGAAAGTGAATGGTGGAGGATTTTTAGTTGCATTTGCTGAAACAAGTGCTTGGAGATATTATCTTTGTTCTTCAGAATAATCATGTTCACAATTGATATTTACTTGGTTTTATTTGATTCTATCTCTTTGTTTTCTTGCTTCTTCACTCTCTCTTCATTGTTTGAATCTCTTGTTGACGCAGAGGGTTGTTCCACTGAATACATGGGTGCTTATCTCCAATTTCAAGCTAGCTTACACCATCCTCCGCCGTGCGGATGGAACATTCAACCGTGAGTTAGCCGAGTATCTCGAGCGTAAAGTTCCGGCGAATGTGTTTCCGGTTGATGGGGTTTTCTCATTTGATCACGTCGATCGAGCTTCTGGTCTTCTCAATCGAGTTTATCAGCTGGCCCCGGAAAATGAAGCTAAATGGGGCATCATTGATCTTGAGAAGCCTTTAAGCACTACAAAAGTTGTTCCTGTCATTCTGTTTTTTCATGGTGGCAGTTTTGCTCATTCATCAGCCAACAGTGCTATCTATGACACCTTTTGCCGCCGGATTGTAAGCGTTTGCAAGGCAGTTGTAGTCTCGGTTAACTACCGGCGATCGCCTGAACACCGATATCCATGTGCCTACGAAGATGGCTGGGCTGCTCTCAAATGGGTTAAATCAAAAACATGGTTGCAAAGTGGGAAGGATTCCAAGGTTCATGTGTATTTGGCTGGAGACAGTTCTGGTGGCAACATTGCTCATCATGTTGCTGTGAGGGCAGCTGAAGAAGACATCGAGGTACTAGGCAACATCCTTCTTCACCCGATGTTTGGAGGCGAAAAGAGAACCGAATCGGAGAAGAAACTCGACGGCAAATACTTTGTAACCATTCAAGACCGAGATTGGTACTGGAGAGCTTATCTCCCTGAAGGAGAAGACAGAGATCATCCAGCTTGTAACATTTTTGGCCCCAAAGCCAAAAGCCTAGTAGGACTTGACTTCCCTAAAAGTTTAGTCGTTGTCGCCGGTTTGGATCTAATGCAAGATTGGCAACTCGCATATGTGCAAGGCCTAAAAGACTCCGGTCATAATGTGAAACTCCTCTTCCTCGAGCAGGCGACAATTGGGTTTTACTTCTTGCCAAACAATGAACATTTCTACTGTCTAATGGAAGAGATAAACAACTTCCTCAACCCTTAACTGTTAATACAACCAGTTAACTTTACAACCCAAGAAAGAGGAAAAAGAAAAGTAAAAAAAAAAACAAAAAAACAAAAGCTGCCACACCTAACAGAAGCTTTGACATATATATGACTTGGGTTTCTTTTCTTCCTTTTGTTGTAATGCTTTGTAGTTATATATATATGATATAATATGATATATATATATATATATATATATATATATTTACTTACAATATTTTACCACTTATGGTACTTAATTAACATCTTGGGGTTCTGCTTCTTTGCTGCTGCTGCTGCTTATTGATAGTCAGGAGCTAAGTGGCCAAATTCATAGAGCTGAGATGAGAAGAATGAAGAGTCTGAAAGAGCAGAAAGTTCAGATGCCATAAATCCCAAAAAGTTTGCCTGCCTGACTCTTCCAGCCATGAAACAAAGTGAGTGTGTGAAGTGTAGGGGTAAATTTTTGTTGGTTTATCAATCTTTTGAGGAAGAAAAATATGGGCATTCTGATTGATTAGCACTAATTTTTCACAAACTAAGGTTTGGAGTATGGTCCATCTTGTTTGTGAATTGTATGTTATACATGTGGATTTAGATCTAAAATATAAAGGTTTTTGTTTGTGTACTCCTTTTTTTAGCTCTCCCTTCCCTATCTTCTTCTTCTTCTTCTTTCTTTTTTGCTTCCTTGTTTTATTTTATTTTATTTCATGGGTGTTTTTGTGTGTGGGGTAAGGATTGACTAGCATGTTCACTTATGGGGGAAAATGGGTTTGAAGACTTTAGTTGTATTGGAGCTTTCTGTATGTCTTCTCATTTTTGTTTTATTTGCTCTACTGTTCATTTCCCCCTTTCTCTGTGGCTATTTACTTAGTTGGGGTGAGATTTTATTTTCCCTAAATGTTGAAGAGTTTGGTAGTGTATTTCAAGATAGAAAGGCAACTTAAAGTTGCACAATAGTTCAAATTGAAAACGGGTAACTATTTTGATAGGTTTCATACAAAACGTAGGCACTGTAACGACTCCCTCTTCTAAGATACTAAATGTCGCAAGAAATTTTATTATTCAAATGTTGCATAGCCTGAAGTTCGATAAAATTACTTGAGATAGATGTAAAAACCATCTCTAAGCCAAAACACTTACCATAGTTGAAGACGAAAGAATAAGAGTTCGTTTGAATAACAATAACTATCTTAAATTTTTGTTATGTTATGATCTCGATATGATTAAGTTTTTCATGAACAAAAAATCCACTTGCATACCTTCTTTTCAAATTCATCAAAGTCATACCTAACATAACTCGTACCAATAGAGAAGATAGTTACAAAACTAGGATTAAATCCTCTCCTTCCTCTCCATTCTCTTGTTAACCCAAATCCACTAGAGATAGTGGAAAAACCAACTCAAACACCTATAACAATGAAAAACAAAGAGACAAAGTTTTAGTTGAAATGACTTTCTACACTTTTGAAAGCTTTTAAAATGTCATTTCAAACAAACTCACACGTTCAACCACCATAGATCTATACATAACTTGAATAAAAACTAAAGAATACAGGTATGAATCATAACTCTAATGGGGATAGAGAAAGTAGTTAGAAAACAACTTTTTAAAAATAATCGTCCCCTTTTGTTGTTCTTCTTCTCATGATTGTGTTAGAAGAGGCAATTGGGATTTGAAGGAGAGGATTAGTTTGGTTGAAAGAAGGAAAAGAAAAGTAGTGTGTTTGGTTGTCAAAGGGACATGAGTCGCCCACGTTTCGTCCAAAAATAGCATAAAAGTTTTAGTAGGGAGAAATGATTGGACAACATATCCAAATCATGGATTTCACTATCCTTAGAAACATTGATTTGATTATTTCTTGTCATTTCCTTATAACACTATTCTTAGAAAGGAGGGGGAGGAGGAAGGAGGGGTGTTTGGCATTTAGGATAACATCAAACTCGAGAAACACCCTTTTCATTGGCCACACCACACAAACACCCCCTTCTCATAAAACACCAACTTTGTTGGCTGGTGTTCTTTTGGATGTATTCTCATTACGGACAACAAATAGTGTTTTTTTCTTTATTTCTTTCCTCCCTTTTTTATGTGCTCATTTTGTCATTTATTAGGACACTCATCACATCTAAATCCCATCAATTCAAACTCAAATCAACTTCTACCCTTTCCTTTCCTTTCCTTTCCTTTCCTTTCCATTATTAACTCATTTCAATTGGGATCCCTTACTTCATAGCTTTTCTTACAATAGTCCAAACCAACCTAACCTTATACTTATTTTCTTTTTTATTACTTATGATACAATTATATATACATATGTTTCTTTTAATTTTACTTAGTTCCTTAATCTTTTACTTTTTTAGGATTAAAATTTTCATAATATATAATATAAAGTTGGAAATCTTAATTCAATATATGAAAATAATGAAATGAAATCTTTATATATCAACATTTTACTTATTTTTAGAAAAAATTTAAATAAATGGATTCAATTCAACTCAAGTGGTCATTTCAAGTTAAAGTCAAACTTTGATATTTTACTGTTTTGTTTGTCTTGACTAATTCTGATCTTTCGAGTATGAATCCATATTCTTTTTTTTTCTTCAAAATTCAAATCACGTTTGAATTTATCATCGTTCAAAGTTAAAAGTCAGCAAGTCAGCCCTTTGACTTTTTATAACTTTGACCAATTTTATCATTTTCAAACTTTCGAATATGAATTTGCATTCATATTTTTAATATTTAAATGTAAATCTCTATCTCTAAATTGATAACCAATCGTTATATCATATATACTTGTCAGTTTCTCTCTCTTTACCTAATTTGAATTATTCGAATTAATCCAACATATTGTTCCAAGTTCATTCCATATGAACTAGTAGAGGAACCTAGTGGACTTATAAATCATATGGTCCAACAATCAAAGATTAACTAACTAAACTCTTTTAGACCGAGCTAATGAAAATTAGTTAACTAACAAGTCATTTCACTAAGTCCCATAGTTGCACTTCTCTCAATATAACAAGTTAATCCTTCACAGGTTGTCCATAACCTTAGTTTGGCTCGGTCAAAATACCGTTTTACCCTCGAGATTACATCTTGCTCCTTAGGCCCTACTAATTGACTATTGAATAATTGGTTTAAGGTCAAAACTATAAACCAAATCCCCTTCGAGCCAATGAAAGGGTAGGGCCTCTTCTTCAAGACCTGAATTCATTCCTTAAGGGAACAACTTATCTACTAACCTTAAGGAAACAACCATGAGAGAATTTCGTCTTGCACCCTATGTCCTCAGTTATCCACCTGGTCTTGCCCTTGAAAAGTAAGGCTTATTGGTGTTGAACGAGCCCCATCTATGCAGATCTAAGGATAATTCTGTTTGAACATGAGTTCATAGTTAGCTCAAGATTAAGATTAAGTTACTTAGGTCATCAATAATCGAAATAGTTAGTTTTATACAGTAAACGATATTATAACGTAAAAGTGACTATTTCATGGTTTTAGTTTTATGTAAACTCTTTACATAGGATGCCCCAACTTTTATGTCTCCACATGAACTGTTCACGATCAGATTATTTGTAATAACTACAAAGCGAACTGCATTCATAGTGTCTCCAGGATAATACATCCAACCTTATTCATATACTATAAACTGTTTAGATTATATACTTGAACTTGATCCACATTTATGTCTCTACAAAAAGTTCAAGTTCACTAAAGATAGCTTTGAGACCTTAGTTTATTAGATTCAAGATTATAATATTCAATTTAACTAATAATTCCTCAATTACAATCGTTATTGAATAGAGTATGATTTTAAACTACAAACTACAAGTTTTATGACACAAATTTCAACATGCAACACACCTAACCGAGACTTTAAGTGCATTTTACTCTTTTGTTTTTCTATTTTATTGGGATTGAAGGAGAATGAAAGATCAACGTAAATTTTGAATTTCGTGTCTAGTAAATTTGTAAAATTTTAGACTCGTTAAATAATTGTAAGTTGAATATAGAGATATAAATGAAAGTGGAAAAGGTGAGAAAAATCCAAAGTAGGAAAAGAAAGGGTTAGGGAAATCCTAAGAAGCAAAATGGGATTGGTTATTGAAGTTGGCATTGGAAAAGATGGGAACAGCTAAGCTTCTGGACAAAGACATAGAATCTTGTCCTAAACATACAACAATATATTTTGACTTTCTTTTCTTTTAGGTTTTCTCTTTCTAATTATATGTATTTTTATATAGAGAATATATGCTAATAATGTGTTATTTCAAATCTGTCAATCACAATGGGAAATCATTTTAAACTTTTATTATAAATTCAATTTTCTACACCAAAACTTTCCAACTTTTGTCATTTTATTCCTTTGCCTTTTGTTTTCTTTGTCCTTTTCCAATGTATATATATATTCAATTTCCTATTAGTTTTGTTTTAGACAAAAAAAGACATCATTATTCCATTTAAACAAACACTTATTTCAATTTGCTTCTTTTCCTCATTTCTTTCCCTAATTATTGCTTTCTAGGTTTTTTTTCCCCCCTTTTCTAATTGTTGGCTTTATTGGATTCTTCACACAACTTCAAACTCCTTCATCCTAAGTGATATAAATAATTTTTTCAATTTTAAAATTATTATTAGTTTTAATTTTAGTATTTGAAGATGAATCTTTGAAGTTAATAAAATTTAGACTTAAGAAAAGGTTGGTTTTTCGTGTGCGACAAGCCAAACGATGAACCATGTTATGATTGATTAGTGTTAGTCTCTTTCATTGTCTTTTTTTTTCCTTTTGAGTAATTAGATAAAAAAAAAACTAATCTTTATGGTCTTACTCTTTCAAAAGAATTTACTAATAAGATTTGCTAATCATTTAATATTTTCAATTCTTCATGGGAGAAAAATAGTAAAAATGTCATAATGTATAAATTGGCATGCAAAGTTTTAATTTGTTGGATTTTTTGAAAGGTGGGAGTAATGATATAACCTTAATTATGGCTAATGAATAATCTTGGAGGAGAAAAAGGGGATTTTGGATTTATTTTCCCTATTGGGTGAAGAGGACATTGGTCACGATACTTTCCCGGGTGTGTGAAGTTTATGTACTTATGAGATCGATGATGATATAATGGATGAATCGACTTCTTCATTAACAAAACTTAGTTGAAAAATAAGAAAAGACAACAAACAACATTTAAATAACCAACCTTTTATCACATTAATGAAGTGAAAGATATTTATTTTTCTTTTATATTTCATCATTACTTTTATTTTTTTTTAATAATTTTTTATAAGTTTTAATCTAACACGTATATTTTATCATTATATCCATTAAATGTTTCATAAAATTGAGACCTCAAGATTTTGGTTGACATCTACATTTTAAACCTAGGTTAGAATATGTGTTGATCAATTATAAAACTAATTGTGATGTCAAATTTCAAGAAATTCAACTTTAAGTTAACCTTTAACCTAGGTATAATTTAAACAATTTGAGAGTCTTTTGATCTCGTCGAGGTTTATTCTCGTTAGAATATGTTGTAGTAAATAAAAAGAAATAGATTTAGACCCAATATGACACATATATGAGAAAATTTTGCGTGTCTAACCATTGAAATTGCACTTAGGTCAATTGTTCCTCTCTCATACCCCAAGTTACGAGTTTGTTCGACTAAACTCCTAAACTACATAAACTCAAACTTACAAAACTCCCAATTTATACTCATATATAAACCAAAAAACCAATAAACATTAATTTAGGTAACCCAAGCTCCTATCTTCTTATTCTCCTTTCATTTATACAACACAAGGTTCGAACTTAAGACTACCAAATTACAAACTCATTACAAAACACAACTAAAAATCACAAATATGGACTAAAGCAAGCATAATTCAATTAACATATAATATGAGAGACAACATCCACGAGATCTGTAGTTTGAACCTTTCCTATCGTATTGTACTTAAGAATGAAAAAGAGGGTTGAGTTAAATTCAATTGACATCTTCATATATCCAAGGATAAGAAATCTCGAGGTCAAATCCTTCCATCCTAAGTTGTATTACAATAAATTTTTCTTTTTTTTATGAAAAGACAAAGGGTTGAGGTGGCCTCCCACCCTCTAAAAGCAAATGAACAATTTGTTGAAAGTAGGATTGACTTTGAGAGAAATAGGTTCATGAACTTGAAACCCTTTTGAAGGGCATGCATGATTGGTAAAAGAGGGAAAAATAAATGAATGGACAAAAATGGGGTTTTTGACATTTAAAAGAAAGGGAATTTCTTTGGCTCTATGTTTTTCTTTTTCCCCCTTTTCTTTTTCCAAGATGGAGACTATTGAAATGTTTCTTTCCCACCAAACAAACACTCCCACTTTTCAATTCATTTCCATCTCCCCTCATTTTTTGTTTCTAAATTCCATTGTCCATACATTATTATGGCCAAATCATTTTTGTACTATTCAGAAACATATACATGTATATATATATAGTTGATGTTCTCATTTTACCAAATAATAATTTTGTTTTGAAGAATAGGAAGTTGAAACTGTTTGATAGTGTTCTACAAAGATGAAGTTTTTTTTTTTTTCAAATTACTTTTTGAGAAATGCCCTACTTTTTCTTTTATTTAAATTATTGAGGTTGCTCTTGCCTTCAAAAACTATGAAATTATGAATAGTGATATTAAATAATTGTTCACTTCTACAAGTTGCACAAAAATTGCTCCTAAAAACAGTGAAAGTTTATCAAATAGGTGAACTTGATATACAAAAACTTGAGTTTCTATGATTTATGTTAAGTTTATAACATGAGTGTGTTATTATAAAAATATTATATAACAAACCTATATATGTATAAATATTTATGTTCTAAATCAATCAAAGGACTAAAAGTGTAATTTTTCCTTTAAAACAAATTATTTATTCTCAAAAAATGAAATTACTAAAAGAAAAAATTCATTACGAACTTTTGTCAAAGGTTCTATTTTCTACAAATTCTCGTACTTTGATAATAAGGGTTTCTACAATTTTCTATGATATAATATATTAAAAAAAAACAAAAAGACAACTTGTCATAAAATTAAGAAGCACTTTAGAAATGCATCGCACCAATGATATAAAACAATATTTCATTAGTGATGTGTCTAACGATAAAAAAGTCCATAGAAGTAAAAGTCATCTCAATAAAGTAGCTTGTTTTTCTTTTATGTTCAAGACATATAGTGAGTTAGATAAAACTCAAAGATACAACATATTCAAACTTAGGAACGAAATAGAAACTATTCGAATGTAGCTAAAGAAATCGTTCGATTGTACGCATTTCTCTTGATCTCTTTTCTAACAAACCATGCATTTACATATTTGCAGCTAAAGTATTTACTACAAAACTTAGACATGTGAAAATGTCGGCTAAGCTATTTAAAAAACGAACAAAATGAAGCCACATGTACATACAAAATGGCACCCAACTACTGGAAGAAACAGGTAGTTAGCTAGACAGCAACCAATGGATAGGCTCTTTTAACGACAATAAATTACAAGTAAGCAATCCATAATCATCAATAACTTTGAATAAACTTGATCAGATAATGGTTTCTTGCTCATTCTATTCCCAAAAGTAGATATTAGGAGAGTGATGAGAGTTGAGTAAAAGATGAAATTTAGAGGAGCCAAGCAACTTTAGCTTTTGGATTCAGCAGTGAGTTAACAAGATATGGTATTAGAGTAGGAAATCTTCTATTCGATCCTTTACAATGTCGTTTCTTCACCGAATTGACCTTGACAAGAGCCTTGCACTAATTTCGAAGTTCAAAAGTGACCTATCAATGACCCCTATCTAACTGGACTCTTGCTTAAAGGCTCAAGATAGAGTCCAAAAGAAAATTCCTCGTGGTTTTGTTCTCCTTTTTTTTCTCTTTTTTCTTTAATAGAGACAACTTCCGTTGAAAAAAAAAAAACAGACTTACAAAAAACATCCAAGAGACTCCAGCTATGCATATATCAACAAGTCTCCTTGAAACTGTAATGGCAGGTCATTAGAACAAAAAATATCACCTGTTTCATAGAAATTAGCTAGTAGAACCCATACTTTAGTCTCATTAGATTAAAAGGAGTAATGGGTTGCTTAAAGATAGAAATAGAGAATTCTATACAGCATACTGCCTCCTCTAGAACTGATGCTCCCTCTTAAGTTTTAAGTGTACTTAATTTGAATTGGGCCCTTCGTCAACCCCTTCTTGGAGTTGGTGTGTGTTTTAGTCCTTGTGTTAGATGATTAATTAATCTATTTCATACAAATCTTGATATTTTATATGTCGAAAGCACGGCAAGTCAATTTATGCATGTACCTAAAACAACTCATTTTGAAACTGTCTACAACACTTTGAGCTATGTAAAAGGAACTTCAGGAAAGTATATTATATTTGAAAAGCACAATCACTTCCATGTAGAAGTTTACATAGAAGCATATTAGGCAGGAAGGCTATGGATGGATCTACATCTGATTATTGATTATTGTTCCTTGGCTGGAGGAAACCTGGTTATTTGGAGAATATTGTTTGTATTCTTTTTCAAACTTTCATACATCATAACAATTTTCAAATTTTCAATTTAATGTTATTAGATCTAAACTGACACAAGTTGACGACACTCACAGAAATTTGGAGGAAGGAACTCACTTAGTATTATGGTATAGAAGGTTAGATTACCATTAGCTAGGGGTATTTATGAGTTGATTAGGTTTTGTGATATTTTAGAGCTTAGATCCAACCAAATTGTTCAAGTTGCCTGACATTTGTTAGATCTACTAGTTCTATATACTCTTAACCAAGGGAGTCAAGAAAATAGACTATCCAAAAACTTGTAAACTAAACCCACTCATACAATTTGGGTTTAGGGTTTAAAATTATTTTTGGGTTAGAAATACGAAGAGATGTTTGGACACCTGTAAATGAATTAGAATGCATTGTAATGTAATCCAAAATTCATCCTTAGATTGAGTGTTTTGAACCGAATTTTAATATTAAACTCATTTTGTTCCGACAGTTTTCAATTAAACTTCATTTTCATCGTTTTCACTTTTTACAATTTTATTTTTGTTCTGTCCTCAATTCAACATGCAACACCCCCTACAATCAACCACGTTTAAAATACTAACTAAAAAGACATAAGGAAAAATGTTAAAACATAAGGGATTAAGATGAACTTTTTAAACAAAAGGAACTAAAGTGTAAAAGATCCCAAGGAAGAGAGGACTAAAACATTAATTTAAATAGAAAGAATCTAGAAATCCGACCACCCATTCTATGATTATCCTAGAATGAGGTTCAACAACAAAGCCATTACTTCTTTTCCTCCATTTTATAGAACTCCTACATTAAGCACGCATAGCATAGCCTTGAATTATAGGGGGATTTTGTTGATAACAATAGTTCATATTAAATTTGAAGCTAAACACAACCATCAGGCATCAACTAGAAGTCTTGTACCGGAACAACGACCACTGGTAGAAATTGATCCCCAAAGGGTAAAATCAGAAGTAACACAAACTAGAAATAAGCCCAGAACTACAAAACCCAAAACACCAACTAGGAAATGTCATAAAAATAAAAGACTGAAACTACAAATCTCGCCAATAATCGCCATTTAGAATTAGATCCAGAATTCTAAGACAAGAATCCTAATCTAAAACAAAAAAACTGCAACCAAAAACCAAAACTAGATCCAGAACCATAAAACTGTAATCACTGCTGAGAAAGTTGATTTAAAGATACAAACTAGAACTACAAGTCAGTACCATAAGAACCAAGTAGAACTACTGGTCAGACATAATCTCTGGGGTTCCCTTTTTTTCTCCCAATCCTGTGAAATGCCTTGTGAAGACTGGGTCCAAACGAATTTTGAAAGGACACTTGGTTAGGCAACAATCCTCTAGTCCTCTTTGTACTAGATCTCCATGTCTCCATCATTCAAGTACCTCTTCTTCCTTTCCTTTTGGTTTCGGCCACCCTTTCTTTGCTTGGGAGTTCCATCTTTACTCCCAGGGGTAGGGATTCTTGTAATCTGACCCCTGACCTTTCTAGAGAGTTCTTTTGTAATTCTTACTTCTGTATTTTGAGCGGTCCCTCACCAAATTACATAGAAGGCTGTTTAGCATTTTCTTAACAAGGAATGAAGTTCTATAATAAAGGAGATCCTAGCCATTTCAAGACAAGGGTTCAGTTTTATGGCAGGTTGGTTTATTTGCAGTTTTTTGGGCCCTTTGGCTTGGAAGTTGAAAGAAATTATAAAGTTTATATAGAAGAGTTCGGGAGGAGGTTTGGTCGTCAACTAAGTCTAGCTTCTATTTAAGTGTTGGCCTCTAAGGAATTTCCTAATTACCTGTTAGGTCTTATTCTAGTGGATTAGAGGCATATTTTACTAAGTTGGTTGGCTCCTTTGGTTGGGTTATTTCTGTATTTCCATTGGCCTTTTGTTTTGCACTCTTTTGGTTTCTCATTACATATATATTCAACACTATATGCTATAGCTATTACCCCTATAATCACAAACTAGAATTAGATCCAAAACCATGCAATCACCTTCACCAACAAGAAGCAGAGTAAGATCATAAATTAGAAGCACAAGTTGCAACCAAAATCACCTAGTAGAGTTAGATCCAAAAGCAAAATCTAGAACGAACCATACATGTAAAATCGAAACTACAGGACACAATCAAAATCAAGAAATAAAAATGCAATGTGCTAGATGAACTTTTAATGAAATCATGTATTCAATGAAAGTTCTTTCATACTCAATATGTTGATGACGAAATTCATCAAACATAACTTGTTGGTTAGAGATTTAGCAAGCTCAGCCTGATAATTGGGGAATTCAACAATCTCTTCCTACTTTGTGAAGCAAAATTTAGAAGCATGCATGTATGGAAAATCAACTACTTCACCACTATTTAACACAGAAATGAGCAATTTGTTAGTTGACTTATGATAGCTCATTTATTTATTTATTAAAAGAAAACAGAAAAATAATGGCTTGTTCATTTTTAAAACAATTAAAAAAGTAACAAAAGAAAAAGAAAAAGAAAGAAGATAACTCATGCATTTGTGATAAAGGGCCAAATTAGAAAAAGAAAGTGAGTTGTTTTATTGAGTGTTGCTAACTAGGATAGGAAAACAAACCAATAATTTTGTATTATTATAGAAGGTTTTGAATATCTCATGTTTGCTTGAAAACTCATATTTCCTCCAAAACAAGTCACTTCAATGTTAATAGGTGAGTTTTTGCTCAAAGGTCACTTTCTCTAATATCCATAAGCCTTACAATCAAAAGAGGAAGGTAGTTTCAAGGTCTTAAACACTTGAAAAGTGAGATGGACAATATTTCCCCAAACAAAAACTACAGGTGGAAGCACTAAATCAATCTGATAGCTCTTGTAGTCCAAAAAGGAAAGAGAAGAAATGTTTCCTTCTGAAAACAATAAAAGAGGACAAAAAGAAGTTTGATACTTTACACAAGCCTCCATGGTATTGGGAACAATATAAATCACTCATAATCAAACTAGAAACTTCCTTTGCAATATCTTTCAATCTTTACAACCATGCTTTGCAATTAATATCATGATTTAGGTACAATCTTCCTTTGCATGCATTTCTTCAAGAAAACAAAGGCAGTAAGTGGGCATTTAGATGCCAATATGAAAGGAGAGATAAGGGAATAAAATAATGTGTTTGGCATATGAACTAATTTTTTTATTATTTGAACTTGAATAAGGTATTCTCTTAAGAAAGACGACTTCGATTATATGACCTTTAACTGATCACTAAAATTCTAAACAGTCAATTACCCAACTTTCCTAAGCACAATAACCCACTTTACTAAGCATAATAACCTGTAGATTCATCTAGCCAAATTGAAGAGAGAGAGGACATAGATGATACAAAGATAAATAACTTGTCTAAAAGGGAGAGAAGCTATAGACTCTCAATATGAATGTGACATCTTGCACGGGTCCTTTACAGTATCTAGTCTATTTATTTTACATCCTCACCATTTGTAACTCTTGAAAGCAACAGTTGTTGATAATGAATATCAATTAGTATATGATCTAAATTCAAGTTGAGTAACAATTTAATAAATTCAATGTGGTCCAAAAAAAAAAAACTTGCATATGAAACTAGGTGAAAAGGATGTAGGCCCAAAAGGAACTTACAAACTCATGAAATATTTCTTTATACATGGTATCAGATCCTCACTCCAATGATTCGTGAAACTAAACAAGAAATCTAGAATAAGAAAACACACCCAGAAAAAGATGGAAAGAAAATTTGCCATAAATGAACATGTTGATTGCTCAAATGGAGCTCCAAAAAGAAACCCAGAAGCAAAAAGGAATAAATTTTTTTAGAATGGAAGTTAAGAGATTCTGATGAAATGAACAGTCACATGTAAAAGCAAGAATGCCCAAAGAAACAAACGAATCCTTAGCCAAATTCACGTATCCTAAAAGAATAATATCTAACAAATAAGAAGAAATGGTCACCTGTTCAAACCAGCTCTGTCGGTTTGGTGGAGGGAATCATAATGAAAAATGGTGACCGAATGAGAAAATGACTCAGTTTAGTCCCACCGACCACACACAAGGTTGTTCATAAGTATTGGTTATAAATAAATATCTTAAATTTAGTTGCTCCAAATTAATTTGTATTGTAATCGATTAAATGATAAATAGTAATTTTAATACAAAAATCATGATAGGTATATATTTTTTAAATTTACCGTGAAAATACTCCTAAAAAGTAATAAAATTGAACAAATTTGAAAATAATATTTTAGTAATAATAATATAATTTAGTTTAAATTTTTGATTTAATCCATGTACTCTTTAACAATATTTTAGATTTTGGTCATCAAAGTTAGTTTATTGTTTATCGTTTAATTTTATTTTCTTTATCTATATCATTTCTCTGTAAACTTTCGAAATACAAATTGTATATTTTTAAAGAAATTTATTATTCACCATTTAATTAATTTCAAAATATTAAATTTGGACTAAAATCCAAAAGAGTTTGAGACCTATTTAACCTACTCCTAATAAAAAAATTATTTTAAATAATTAAAATCAAATTGAATTGAATTTTCTAAATGTTTACTTATATAAAAAAATGATTTTCACTACAAATGTAGAATTGATTTGTTAAATCATTTTAGGTTTATAGTTTTAGTTAAGTTTTAATTAATATTTAATTTTAGATTACTATAGTTTTTAAAATAGGGAAATTTTTAAAAAGAGTTGTTGATATGTTACCGTGATCGAAGACTATTAGTGATAGAATCTAAAATTTTGCTATATTTTGATTTATTTTACTATTTTTAAAAATATTTTTTAAAAATAATTGTTAAGATTTATAAGATTAATTTCATAAAAGAAAGTTAGATATATGTTTTGTGGGGTTGTAAGTGTCTCTATTTGAGCATTAATTTTGTGACAATATATAATTGTCTACATGACTATTCGTTTTGTGGTTGAGATATTCCTACGTCATATCATAGCTTATAAAATGTGGACTTCATTTCTTAGTTATAATTAATTAATCTATATTTAGCAATGAAATTGCATTTGTTTATTTGAATATTATATCACAATTAATATAAATTTTACCAAAATAAATACAAATATCATATGTATTCATCAATCTTATTCTCAACTTGTCATTTTTAATATATCTAATACCTATAGACACTTAAAAGATCCATTTAGATAGACGGCAAAAAGAAAGTATTTCTAAAAACAATCATTTTTATCATACCAAAGTGAAAAATTATGTTTTTGATATGATAAACATGATTTGTTTTAGAGGTTTGGGAGTTCATTGAGGTTGACTTGTGGACAAATCTCTTCCACTCCTTTAATGTCTAATTTTCTTATTAAAACAAATTGTGATGCTTATTACTTTTTAGGTTTAATTTGACCTCATCATTTCACTCTCAAAATGGCACAACAACATTGTATATCACTCAAATTGTAAGTGTATAGATTTTGGGTTTCTCTTGTTTACAAGCAATACAGTATTTGAATTTTAGTTTTGCTATCAACATATTTCTTTCATTCATTTAGTTGATCTTTGTCTAAACAATAGAGTGAAAAATTATCCAATAAGATCGTTATAACGGGGTTGTTTCTTAAACATTATAAGATAATTTTGATTTGAAAATCGGTATGTCTTGAATAAGTAATCACTATTTAATATGATTTCAAATATTCTATCATAAAAAAATGACACAAAAACTATGGGTTCGATGTTGTGCAACCTCTTCAAATGGTTAGCTTGTCTTATTAGGGCATTAAGTTTTTGTCGACCTATCAATATTTCCACCATCATTTACTCATGTTGATAGGTTATACTTTTACAACAACATAAAATGTTAATAGAATTTTCCATTATATTGTAAAAAAGTTGATGAAACATTAAGAAAAAATGAAATAAATTATCATAATAATAATAAGGTTGTTTTCAAATATAGCAAAATGAAACAAAATATTTATAAATATAACAAAATATCGATAACACTGGTAGCCTATTATCATTTATCACTAATAAAGGATAAGAAACATATAGATGTTTACCCGCGTCTATCACTAATATATCATGAAATTTTACTATATTTGTAAATACATTTAGCAGTTTCATCATTTACAACAAATTTTCTAATAATGAGTATTCTTATCAGTGGCCATAAGGGAGATTGTTCAATCCAAAAGCCACCAAATAAAAAAAAAAAGGCAAATCTCGAGAAGTTGAATTAGGTTTAGGAAAAATAAGAATTTGGACTTTGATGAGCTAGCCTTATCCCAAATGCATGCCCTTGGCTAGGAAACCGTGGAAATTAAATAAGGACCAAACTGGTTGCTTTTTGTTTAGCTAGTTGGAACGTGTAACATGCACGTTCATATTCTAAAGAATTAGGAAAGGTCAACTTAGTTCGACTCTCTAACTTAGATTTGAGAAGATACAAGAATTATAGGTTAATTATCGTATAAATACATGTGTCACTATTATTCAAAGACAAAAAGCAAGCTCATACTAATATGGAAGTGTGCTTGACTTTGTAACTTTTACATGATGTAACTCCCGGGAGATAGGGGTCTCAACCCTCACTTTGTAGTTGTTGTAATAAAAGAAGTACGTTCTTTGTAACTCTCGAACACCTAAATTTATTAGACTTTTATAGCGTGTACGGTTAGAAGTTTTTTTTTTTTATGGAAGCAATTGAAGATCAAATAAGATATATCCACAGTAGATATTGAAATAAAAATTGACATTTCCATGTCCATCAAACATTCACATGTTAGACCTTTGATTGATTGACACTCAGAATAAAATGGTATAAACCTTTGGAAAAAGAAATAGAAAATCTGAGAGAAAAGGCAAATGGATAAAAACGTAACCGATACCAAAATAGAAAGTTAAAACTCACAAAAGCGCTTTCTTTTAAGTGCTGGGAGACAAAATCCCGACTTACCAAGCGCTTCTTCAAACACGAGAAACGGAGAGTTATTAATCGTCCACACCGCACCTAACTATTTCCTTCATAACCCACAACCAAACTCCACTCGTTATCCAATTCCCATAGGAATTTCAACTGATGAACTGATATTTTCTTCACAATATCTCCATCTTCACCACCACACAGGTTAGACTTTCTTCCCTCTCTTTCTCCTTGCGAGTTATATGCATGACTTTTGATTAATTGAATTGAACTTGTATTGATAAATTCATTTCCTAGAGTGAAGAATGTCAATCTAGGGGATGGATTATGGATGTAAATTACCCATATGCATATAATTGAAGATAGCCATTGGGATTTGGGGATATGGGTTATTCTTATGGGACCTGATTAGGCTTTGATTTCGTTTTTTTTTTTTCTTTTTTTTTTTGATTGTTGTTGTTTCTTTTTTAATGAATTTTCCGGATATTTCTTAATTGAGCATCTGTGTTTTTTTTTCTGGGTTTTGGAACGTTTGGTTTGTAGGAAACCAGTTATGGAATGAAGTTGGAGTTCAGATGAAGGTGAATCTAAAGTCTTACGAGTGTAGTGATCGACATATTACAGGGTGTTATTGAACTAAAATGTATGGTATTCCAAGCTGGGCCATCATTGGTGACATGGGTTATGCTTTGAGTAGGCTAGAAATTGGTTCTGACTGTGATGGTGACATGAGTACCAGTGCATCGGGTGAAGCTCAAGTGTCGAATAAACCTTTGAATAATTTAGATGATGAAATTGCACAGCTCACTAGAATGAAATCAGGACCAAGTGCACATTTAAGTCAAGTACTGCCTGGGAAGCCGGAGGTATATATTTCCCCTGTAAAAATGTTGGCAGGTCGGGAGTGTAACTACTCAGGAAAGGGGAGGTTCTCAGCTGGAGATTGCTGTCACGTTTTAAGCAGATATTTGCCTGTTAATGGTCCATGGCTTGTGGATCAAATGACTAGCCGAGCCTATGTCTCGCAGTTTTCATCAGACGGTTCCCTATTTGTTGCAGGATTTCAGGTACCTCCATGCAACGCTTGTATAAAAAAGTAATTATGTGAAATTTCTTTGTGGCTTCTGATGAAATATGGTCATGGTGAAGAAATTTTGCTTTGCAGCTCTTTCTTTCTTTCTCTCCCTTTCTCTCTTTAATTTTTCTTACAGGTATTACTATCGATAATTATTATTCCCTTCCTGTTTTCAATTCTTAAAATGTGTTAAATCATTAATGTGCCTAATCCTTGATTCCTTGTACTGCCTTTATTTTCTCTGTTGAAAATTTGGCTCTTGGGAGATTATTACTTTGTACTATAACTATTAACTACTTACGAGGACATTTGTTGGCAGGGGAGTCACATTAGAATATATAATGTGGATAGTGGGTGGAAAGTTCAAAAGAACATTCTTGCAAAAAGTTTGCGGTGGACGATCACAGATACGTCACTTTCTCCTGACCAGCGTTACCTTGTAAGTGCTTACTTGATAAGTTATACGTGTTTTAAGCTTTTAGGTTTCTGTTTCTGTGACACTGTGTCATCATAAAATAGCTTGTTGGTTATTTATCTCACCTTTTGTGGGGATACTCAGTAATGTGTTACATGTCTTAGTTGATTATTGTGCTTGGATTATTAAATAGCCTTGAAGAAAATCTTCCTGTTGGGTTGCTAAGGTTTTTGTTTATTTGGTTAATTTTGATAAATTATAAATGAACCTGACCGTTAACAACATTCAAGATGACAGTATTTTGGTTGTTCATGATTAGGTTGAAAACCTTGTTTCTTTGCAATACACTGAAACCCCACTAAAGGATCCTGTGCACACAGAGACAACTTCCAAATTATAGTAGCATAAATCATGATGGAGCAGGGTTTTTCTTTTTTTGCAGTTCAAATTATTTGCTAATATTATTTAATGGGAATTATATTCTTTTTCAGTGTATTTTTCAGAAAACGCTTGAAATTCAATTAATTTTGGTATCCTTGTACTGGATTAGACATAGTTATGTTGTTATTCAGCTCTACATTTTAATAATACAGCTCCACCTTTGAGATAAAATGGGAACGATTCCTTTGTAATGGTTGGTGCACGTACTTTTTTTTTTCAGGATGCATTTATTATTCTATTGTAATAGAGTTCAGTTATATGAGTGGATGATATCTGAATGTGGAGTGAATATAGCGTTGTCTTCGAGTTATCTAATTTATTGGCCTTGTTGTTTTAGGTCTATGCCAGCATGTCACCGATCATCCACATTGTTAATGTGACATCTGCTGAAACGGAGTCTCTTGCAAATGTTACGGTATGTATTTTGCTGAAATTTGGAATTCAGTTGACGATACTATTTATTGAAATGTAGTTTTACTTGATGTTAAACTCATATTATGAAATGACATAGATTTTTGTCCGTCTTTTTGTTTTATTGATTGTGATTCTCCATGCTTCAACTGTTTACCTAATGCACATGGGAAAGTTTGAGAGTATCCTAACTACAAAAAGAAGACAACAACAAAAGTCTACTTTAGTTGTTGCCTGTTGGTATCTCTCAACTATCTGATTACTTATTGATATTCTTAAGACTATTGGAATATTTTGAACGTACAATCATATCGGCATTGTAATTATATGGGTGTTAAGTCTATGGTGCTTGTACCAAGCCTAATAAGTCAACTAATCTTGCAACATGTTAATTTCTTGTACAAGTATAAATTGTTAGATGTCATAAAATGGAACAAAGAGAGCATGTTGCCTCATGGCACCCTCATTTAGCAATGCTATAGAACTAGAAATTCAAGTCTCATGGTTTTGGCCTGAACTCAGCCATCCTCCTACCTTTTTGGCTCTTGAAATTTCCTCCTTGAGAAGGTTACAAATAGTATGTTTTAATCTATTTGACTAAGATTATTGGAAATCTGGATTTTTTGTGTCATATTGATTTCCGCTTTTCTCTATATTAAATTGTTTTCTTCACTTTTGTATTATGAATAATGCAGGAGATTCATGAGGGATTGGATTTCTGTGCACATGGTGATGGAAGAGATTCTTTTGGAATATTCTCTGTGAAATTTTCAACAGATGGACGAGAACTTGTTGCTGGAAGTAGCGACGATTCAATATATGTCTATGATCTTGAAACTAATAAGCTTTCGCTTCGAATTTTGGCTCACCGAGTAATGTTTCTTCATCATTATCTTGTCTTTACTCAATATGCTTCATATGTCTGTAGAATCTTTTCCAATATTTTGCTTTATTGTTTGAGGTGCATGCATAGAAAAAAAGAGAAAAGAACAAGAACTATAGACATTTTAATGATTCAAACTGTTGTAATTCTTATATTCATAAGAATCTATGATATCGAATTGTTAGAAAAAAAAGAAGAAGAAAGAGTAGATTGGTTTGTTCTTACTTGCTCTTTGAATTATCTAATTTTTGGCTGTATTGTTTAAGGAACATGTACTGAGAATTTTCTAAAGTCAACCTGATAGGCTACTTGACCTTAAAATTATGCAGAAAAGTTATCTTGCAAATAATTGCGAGAATTTAGTTGTACTTAATTTCTATATTCCAACTACTGATTAATTACAAGACTCTTTCTTACAAGATGACATCAACAAAAAATCAGCAGCCTGAATTCCTTTTTTCCATTTACTAACAGACAGTTAAAGAAGACAAATTCCTGGTCTCTCACCTAGTGAAGAAATGACTGTTCAAATCTATTTCTCAGTCATTACATTTTGATTCACAATATTGTAGTGGATTTTATGATTTTATCAACAAGTGATGGCTAACCATAGCTTGTAATGCCTGGTTGTGAGATGATTTGATGATTGGTGATATGGCTGACAGTTTTCATCCTATCTATCAACATTGCGTGTCTAATTTGAATATCTATTACTGTATTTATGTAATTTTCCAAATTACTTGGGTCTTTGTGGTACATGGTTAGAAACATGTTTATGATGGAAGCTTCTTGTGTATTCCCAAAGTGTTTTTTTGGAATAGTTTCTAAAAGATGTTCTTTATTTTAAATATTGATGCAGAAAAGTATATTTTTATTCCTCATTTTCCTTTCTGCTTCATTTTTATCTGTTTTAATTTTAAAGCACCGTAACTATTTCCCCCCAACAACTACTGACCTTATGTAACCTGCAAGATGTGCTAACATAGCATTTTATAGGCTAGAACCTTTCTGAAACAGACAAAGAATTGGTTACTGTAACTTCAAGAGGATTCCAACTGGTTAATATATTAACTCTCCTTCTCTTGCACCTAGCCTCTTATTCATCTTGTATTTTATTTCGGAAAATATCATCTTGTACTTCACTTTATCATCTTGTTAAATTAAACATAACTGTGGAGAAAATCTTTGCATATGATGCACCAGCTGAGGTTTCTGTTGATTATTTGATAATAAATTTTCTTGTCATTCTAAGTTTTTTCTTGTTGGGTGAACAGTCTGATGTGAATACTGTATGTTTTGCTGATGAAACTGGCCATCTGGTTTATTCCGGAAGTGATGATACTTTCTGTAAGGTACAAATCCCCTGCAACTTTAAGGATACTTCGCTCTTTTTTGTCAAAGATTGACCACTTTAGTTTAGAAGGAATTTCAGAGTCTTTTGTTCCATTATTTAATAGTTTTCCAACCTTTTTTTTGAATGAATCCTGGAGAAATGATTTTTGGCCTTGCAACATCAGTTTTTCTGTAACTTAGGAATTAGTTGAACCCAATGGTTTTAATCACCTAAGGCAACTAACTATTTGCTAATTCTAAAAGTGTGTGAGCTTGAGGATTTCATGTTTGGAAAATGTGCTCTTTTCCAAGGATTAAAAGGTTAGATATATCGCTGTAGGTGTGGGACAGACGCTGCTTTATATCTAAAGGGAAGGCTGCAGGGATTCTAGAAGGACACGTAGAAGGTATCACATTCATCGATAGTCGTGGGGATGGTCGATATTTAATTTCCAATGGTAAAGACCAGACCATCAAACTTTGGGATATCAGAAAGATGTCCAACAATGCTACTCAGTATGTACTGTTTCGATACTCTCTAAATATACACTCTATTTGTACGTTTTCTAATCACTCATTCTGGGTCTTTACTTCTCGTTTGATGGTAGGAAACTGAGCTTAGTTTCATGATGTCAGAAAAGAAAAAAAAACATCAACTACCAACGAGCTTTCGTGAATATTAATTATAGTATAGTATCTTTCCTAAAAGGGAAACTCTTTTCATTGATGAACAACCCTCCTTTTTGTTCCAGCTACAATAGGCCTAGAAATTATGATTGGGACTACAGGTGGATGGATTATCCACCCCATGCAAAAAATTTGATGCATCCACGTGATCGATCCCTCGCTACATACAAGGGTCACTCAGTCCTGCGAACACTTATTCGTTGTTATTTCTCCCCGGAATATAGGTGAGCTTTTGTGACTGCAACTGCATATTTATAGCTTTAAGAGATCTTTGACTAATAGTTTGGGAACTCATAGGAGGGAGTTCCTTTGTCTGCCTTGCGTAGTATGACTGAGAGACATTAACTATTTGCTCTGCTGAATCAAAATATTTCCTGTGAAGTTTTGCGTTATGCAGCAGTTTGTGCTATGCTATTTAAGCTTTGTTTCAAGGGAAGTAGCTGACCTCCATTAATTTTATTTGTTATCGGCTTCATCTTCCTACTTTGCTTGATTTTAAAATAGACCTTATTTATTGTGAATTCGAATTACTATTTATCTTGTTAGATACGTTTAAGATTGTTAATTGTCGAGACTGTCTATATATTGATTCTCGTCTATTTTTCATCATTGCAGCACCGGTCAGAAGTACATCTACACTGGGTCTCACAATTCTTGTGTTTATATCTATGATTTGGTAAGTCACTTGACATTTGTTTTTGTGCATCTTATTTTCACTCTAGAACTCAAGGACATGGTTATACAACCTGAAGAACAGATCCTATTCAAGTAAGGTCGTATGCATCTTATTTTCACTTGAGGTTTCAAGTTGAAGTTGGAGCCTGGGAGTCATTTATAGTTCTGACCGTCCTTAAGAAGATAAAATAAGAATATTAGTCCAATTGCACACTTGGAAAAATTAATTTTTGGTACCACTAATGTGAAAATGTAAAAGAACATGTTGGGAGTGCCATGGGAGGTAATTCTTAAGAGTATAAACATGGTAGGAGTGAGTTTGTGGCGGGGAGGAAGATAGGCGATGGTTTAATAGTTTCTGTGAGAATGCTCAAAGGAGAGGCAATGGGTAAACATGAAGTTTCATTTGAAAACCAATTGATAGGAGGAGTAACTTGGGTATCTAATAATGATTGTAAAACCTCTCCATTTGTTCCATGTGATCCTCAACATGCCTTCCCTTTGTGTTCAACATTTTAGATTGGGTTCTATTGTTTTTTACTGAATCCTACTGATACTATATTAGAGAAACATCTGATTTCATTTGACAACGAATGGACATGATAGCTTTCTTTTTCCTTTCAAATACAATTCTGATGCTACAATAGATAAATGTGACGTTCCATCTAAAGATCAATTGGCAACGGAAAGAGTAAACCTTGTACCTTATACAGAATGTGAGGTCTTGGTTTTTTCAACGTAGGATCCTTACCATGTTCCTCAATATGGTATCTCTTTGGGTTCACCATTCTTGAATTGGATTCCAAATATTTTTTAGATTGATTCCTCATTTGAGGATTGTGAGATCTCTTCGTCGTTCTAATTTGATATCCTCGATAGAAAATTATGATAAAACCAAACATTTGATGGAATATAAAAGTAAACCATGTAATTTAAGGTACATGGACCTTCCCTCTCTAAACATCACTCAAGCTCTGATTCAATGGAACAATTGCCTGCCTTCAACCTTCTAGCCCACCTATCTTTAACAAAACTCTCATAACAAACTCTATGGCTAATGAGTAACTACTGATATTCCCTTAATACCCCAATAATAACCATAATAGCCTTCCTATTAGTTTCCTAGTTATCCCAGATATTGGAAATTGTTGTACTCCGTTTTCTTTTATATTTCAATTCTGCTTCCTTTGGTTTCCACTTAACAATATTTTCATTTTCGGTTCAAAACTTTCTTGGCTTGTGGACTGAGTCTATTGCCTTCGTTGAAATCTCTGGCTGATTTTCTAGGGTACGGGCCATAGCTGAATCACTAGTTTAGCTAAAAGTTCATGCAACTCCTTGTTTGTTAGATCACTTGGTGGTAATTATGCTGAACACTAGTGAGGGAATTACTTAAGTCACTCGTGGTTATTGTGGTGAACACAGGTGAGGAAAGTGTTGAGCAAATATTGGAAATATAAAATTCACCATCAATTTAAATATTAGCTAAGCTGTTGAGCTCAGTATTCGTTTACCCGGGGTATTGGAGGAAGGATCGTGTGCTCAAATTCTTGAAATGTTATTTCTCTTGAACTAGTATCAATAGTTTTCTCCATTTAAGTATTGCATAAATTTCCAAGCTCACACGTGAGAACGACAGTTGACAATATGTATTAAAAACTAAAGAGTAAAGAGTATACATACACTAACCTATCCATTTAGAACTTAATTTAGTGGTTGACTATTTACCTGAGATACTGATGATTGACAATATTATCAAACCATCAGTCATCAGATGGAAAATTAGGTAGGGGCTAACATTTCTTAACCCCTCAATAACTGAAAATGGGGATATCTGGTCATAGAAAAATGCAACCATAGGCAGAGTTGGGTATTTTTCTGGTCCTCGAAAAATTGTATACCATGTATCTTATTATTCTTATTTTTGCACCATCTTTCTTGTTTGTGTATCCTTGCAGTTGACTGGAGTTCTAGTTGCAACACTCAAGCATCACAAATCACCTGTAAGAGACTGTAGCTGGCACCCACAATATCCAATGCTTGTAAGCTCTTCATGGGATGGGGATGTAGTTAAATGGGAATTTCCAGGCAGTGGTGAAGCACCGACTCCTCCGAACAAGAAGAGGGTCCGTAGACGACATTTCTATTGAAGACTGCTGTAGAAAATTGTAAGCCAGGCTCTTTCCTGCCCTTCATAGCTTGGCAAAATACAGTCTTGCAATGTGATGCATGCATCCTATCTTACTGTCAAAAATAAGATGCAATTAGTATTTAGTATGCTTTTTAATCTCTCACGGATGCAATATTTTGTCATTCATGCTTGAAACGAATCTTTGATATAATGTTTCTGTCTGTAATCTATGTGAATAATATGATATATATAGTGTATAAATAGTGTTCAACAAAATGATGAAAAGTGCATAGCATCAGTGTTTTATTAATTCTAGCCCTTTTTTTTACCTCTTAGAGTAGGGAGAACTTTTTATTGCTCTTGATTCTACAAGTGCCTCCCTCTGAATTAAGATTTTGTGTGAGATTCTGTTACATTTTAGGTTATATCGAAATTTTGGTATCCGGGTAGAGTTAGAGTTTAGTTCCTCTGGTTTATAATTAGAATTTAGTACTTATGATTTGATAAAACCTTCCTAAAGAGTTCTCGTAGTATAGACATTATGTATGGTAATTTTTTCAGATTGTAGAGACTATTCATGAAGTTTTATCCAATCATAAAGATTAAATTCCAGTTTTTCTTTTCCAAACTATAGGTTCGTTATTTATAATTAAACTTACATTTTACTGACTTCTTAAATTTGTATAGATGAGTAAGTAAGGGGAATGATTTGTTTAAAAGAAAGATTTATAGAATCATAGCTGGATTACTACTTTTAAGAGATTTGTTGATTTTCCATTCATCCTTAGGGACAACTTTAGTAATACCCAACTTACCTCAAATTAACAATTGTTTTAAAATAGTATATTAACTTTTTCCTACTCAGGATTGAATGTTTACTGCTAGATAGTGCCTAGAGGTCTGGGTTCATTTGAGGTTAGCCAAGTTTTCGACAGGAAACAAACTCGTGCTACAACCACTATTACTTTTTATATGTCAGTCGAGTAGGGTCCCAAGCTTCAAATGTCAATCTAGCTAGGCCTCCTATCACGTAACATGTACGCTGGACACTCGTTTTTAACTTTACATCAAAGGCACTCAAAGTTGAAAGAAAAAACATAGTCTTTTCATGCTAAAAGACACATTATTGAGTTTGGTGACACTATTTATTCTTGAATCAGAGAAATAATTGAATGTAGTTGGTCCAAGTCCTACTTGAAATATGAAATCTAATAATATGATTGAACATACCAAACTTACTAACCAATTATTTGCATTTTTGCTTTCAATTTCCTGTGAAAGCAAAGCAATACTCATTACTATTACACCTTTTTGGGGCTCAAAATCCTCATGAATGCATTATTTATATATCCATCTTCTTGTTTCTAAGCTGAGAAATATTTATCCCAAAGATAGGGAAGTTGTCAAAGAAAAATGTCACAAACTTGGATTCGATATGGTTTGATGGTGCAATAATTTTCAGCACAATAATTTTCGTCGTTATTCTTTTGACTATTTTATTTTTTGGTTTTATGTTTTTTTTAGAAAATAAGTCCATTCAATTATACTTTTGAAAGTAAACACAAAAGTGATTTCGAAAATTGTTCTTAAAGCATTTATTGTGATTTTGACAAGCCTTTTATAGAAAGCAAAAACACAAGAAATAAAGTTGTTATGGGAGATTTCGTTGTATTGAATTGAAATTGTATTAACCCAGCACAAATATCGAGTTAGATGGAAAGAAAATCGACACAATTTTTATTGAAAAAGTTAGCACAATGTATTCAAAGAAATTATGTTTAGGGTTGCTCAAAATAAGAGCAAAGCATACAACTTAATAAATATATATACCAAGTAGTAATTAAGAAAATAAATGTGTTTCATCTAACACCCTACAACCTCAAGTGTAAGAAACAACTTTGATATTGTTGGGCATTACACATAATTAAATACGAGTGTTAGAAGAATCTATAACTTTCATGTACTAATTTAGGCATCAGAGTGTAGTGGGTTTAACAACACACTAATATAATGGAAGTACTTTGAAAGTCGACTCCAAAAGTGGATCCAAGGATAAACCCACGATGAATATGCAACAATAACAAACACGAATGAGATGCTAGAGCCAAGCAATTGTAATTTCAAAAAATAGAAAGTGATTTTGAGAAGCAACTTGAATTGGAGTGAAACAAGGGTTAAGTAGTTCAAAATGAAAATGAGGATTTGTTGAAGTCCAACTTTTGCTTTTTAAACCCCAATTTCCAACATAACCTTATTGCAAAATGACCATTTTTTGTTTCATGGAGATGATAATGATGAGTTGAGAAGAGAACTTTTGTAGGAAAGCATTTTGAAGAAAGAGAGGAAACATAAAACCATGAGGGCCCCTACTTAGTGAATAATTAAGCTATTTATTTAATAATTTAAATATGGCCCACTAATCCTACTTGTGGAAGAAACTTTGGTAAATTATTAACAACCCTTTCAATAATAATTCAACATACATATATGCATAAAAGATAAAGTAGTTTTTCACTTTGTAAGTGATTATAAAATCTTCCCTTAATAATTATGCCTCTTAGTTGAACTTCAAGCCTTTTCCTCCCTTAACCTTCTTTTTAGATGATCATAATTCTACCAAGGTGGGAAAAAGATAATGTCTCTAACCCTATCTTAGGAGGCAAATGATGTTTTTTCACTCAAATATATTCACATTAATCTTTGTTCTTATTGATTAAGACATAGTTTCACATAATTTTTCGAGTAAAAAAAGACATATGATTGTTCTCATTGACAAGAAGAAAGGTTTTCTTCTGCTAAGACTATTTTTGGTTAATTAAATTACAATTTAGTTCCTAAGTTTTTGTGATTGTGTTACCAGATCCATAAACTTCAAAAGAAATATATGACGATATGTCTATATACTTTCAATTTTGTGTAATAATTTTTTTTAGTTTTCTATTTTTTATTATGAAATTGAAAATCTAAGGATGTATTATACAACATAAAATTTTAGAATCTTTTAAGTCTATTAAACAAAAACCTTAAAATTAAGGGTAATTATAATGGATAATAATTTTACCGATAACAATAAAGTGTATGATAACATTTTTAAAAAAAATTGCAAATTTAACCAATTTTATATATCAAACTCTAACCAATTTTGTTATACATGTCGTTTTTAAAAAATATTGTTTTTTAAATTTAATTGTTATATTTCCAACCATTTCTAAATATAAAAGAATAAAATATGTAATAATTATTTACTTGAGCACTTTAATTTCATTTCAAAGATGGTTTGATTTCCTCATCCAAACAAGTGTTTGACACTCATTTATTAGCCAAACTTGATAAAAAATTTGTACAGAGAGAGGTAAATGAAAGTTGGTCTCCCATGAAGGGCTAAGAATTAAGAGCTCCCAAAGTTTGTCTCTCTCAAATTGCTAAGAATTAAATTAAGGGTTCAATTTAGGAAAAAATAACTAAAGTTTTTGGATATATCATATTGATGGGAACAAGAGGTTTAGTTTATTAATTCTTTTTTCTTTTCAATTATATTTTGGGTTGTAAAGTTATAGGGAAAAAACAAAAGACATTGAATGAAGTTTATTAATTAAAGGTGTGACAATGCAAACAAATATTGCTTAGTTTTTTTGTTGGATGATGACTTATATCTTACACTTTGTGATCTCTTTATAATTCACATGTGGTTTGATTATCTCTACCTAATCTCTTCTTGTTTAAGTTCTTACATGACTTCATCCTCACAATTAATGGAATTATATTTCTTTTTTCGACTTTCGACCCATTTAATATTATTCTATTATAACACATTTTTTTAATGAAAACAATCAATTTAACGAAGTTATGAGATATTAAATCTTAACCTCTTTATAATGAAAACAAGATTTAAATGTGATTAAACTTGTCAAGAAATATAGATAAATCAAAGCATTAAATATCCTTTCATTCAAATCTTCCCTTCTTTGTTCAAGAGGGAAAAAGAAGAAGTTAAATTAAGAATTTGCTTTTAGATGAAACTATTTTTAAATATAATAGAATGAAATAAATGTCGAAATAGATCACTTAGTTTATCATCGATATTTTATTATATTTATAAATATTTTTAAAAAAATTTATCATTTAAAAAATTATTTTTGATATTCATATATTTCAACTAAAATTGAATCTTTATACTTTCTAGTCTTTTTTTGGAGCACACAAACAAGAGGAGATGGATAGAAATTTAAGAAATTCAATTAAAATTTTTTGCTATATTTTAAAAACGTTGTTATACTTAAATTAGTATGTTTGAAATTGCTATCCATTATAATTATTAAAAAATAAGAATAATGGAAACAGAAATGTAAAAGAAAAAAGAATGAAAAGAAATAAATGGACTCTATACATATAAATTTATAATTGAAGAAACATAGAAAGCTTTCTCCAAAGCAATTACATAAATAAAGAGTATTCTTATTTTCTCTCTTTTTTTTTTTATCCCTCCAAATACTAAACACAAACAAATAAACGAATATTTAAAAAGTAAATAATAATACAACATTCCCATTTCCCCCACCCCCGATTTTGTATATATTATTTTTCAAATTTAATTAATTATCCAAAACTATATTTTCTTAACAAAAAAAATCATTTTTTTCTTTTGTTTCACTTTTAATTACTTTCTTCCACTTATGCCCTTTTGTAGAGAGACAGAGAAGAGTGTGTGAATTTCCAGATTTCACCCTCTCCATTCGCCGCACTGCTCCATCGGCCTTGTCTTCTGGTTCCCGGCCTTCTCCGGACACGGCGTCTGTATCGGTGGCACCATACAGTTGTACTGCAAGCACAATGAACTACTCAGAGGAATCTCCGCCGTCGGGTTGATCGCGATTCCGGTTAGAAAATTGTGTTGCAAATACAGAGTTTGAATATTCGCAGCCAACAATCGATCCACAAGGCTGTTTGGAACTTCGCCCGTGAAGCGGTTGTTGTTCAGGTATAGATTCTGTACGGTGGAGAACATTGGGGATACTGGACCGGAGAGACGGTTGTAGCTGAGATCGACGGTTGGGATCGCCACTTGATCAACCGGTAGGATTGGACCGGTGAAGAAGTTCCGTTGCAACTGGAGGTTGACGATCGGGAAACTGAAGATCCGAGTTGGAATGGTTCCGGTGAACTGGTTTAGGCTGAGGTCGAGGTAGTTTAACTGGTCAAGCCGGCTGAGGAGGCGGAAGACAGGACCGTTGAGGCGGTTCCATGAGAGAGAGAGGTATTGGAGAGAAGGAGGAAGAGAGTCCGGGGAAAGAGGTCCGGTGAGATTGTTGTGCTTCAGATCAAGACGATTAAGGCTACGGAACGGAAACATAGGGACTGAACCTGTGAGACGATTATGACAGAGGATGACATTAGACAACTCCGTAATCGTTCCGATTGAGCGAGGAATTTCTCCGCTGAGTTGATTGTAACTGAGGTCCAATGTCCTCAAGCTCTGAAGCTCACCGAGATTCGCCGGAAGAGCACCATTGATGAAGTTCCGGCTGATAGCGAGAAAACGAAGATTCTTCAGTTGGAAGAGGGACTGCGGCAAAGCTCCAAACACTCGACCAGGCACAATGGTGAACTCCGTGAGTGAAGAGAGCTTACCAATGGCAGAATCAATCCGGCCAACCAAACCAGGTGAACCAGCACGCGGATCCCCTAGGTTTAGGGCAACAACCTTGTCAGAATCACAAAAAACACCGGCGAAATTACAAGGATCAGCCGTGAAATCCCAAGAGGCGAAGAAATTAGAGCCAGGCAAATCCTCTAAACCCTTCCGTATCGATTGAAGAGCCAAAAAATCAATCGGATCCAAAATCGCCTCAGAAGACCAACAGCATTGCACCAAACACAACAAAATCACAACAAAACTCCTCATTCTCATCCTCAAATCCCTCTGTTACTTCTCTTCCGCCACTAGAGCAGCAGCAGCAAGCTCTGAGAGATAGGAACAAAACAGCACAAACACAATACAATTATATATAGTGCAATCAACTGAATACTTTAAGAACTCTTTCCCGTGAGAAACAAAACAAAAGAGGTTGAAAAAGAAGGAAGATATCTCGTGAGAAACCTCTAAATTAATGGCGGAAACCTGCAAAAAAGAAAGATCAAAAACGAAAAACTCCAAAACCCGCGAGATCGATTAGCTTCAAAGAGACGCAAACAGAGAAAAGATCACAGAATCTTCAAACCAAAAAAAATAAATAAAAGAAAGAAAGAAAAAGGATTAAAATCTCTAATCACTGTACTGTATTTGCTTTAGGAAGAACTTCAAAAGCTTCGTAGAGAAGATTCAATGGCTATAATCCAGAGCCTCTCTCAGTTTCTACAAACCAAGAAACGCTTTCTCTTCTCTTTTTTTTTCTTTAATGGCGGAATATTTATTTATTTGTTTGTTTGTTAATTATATAAACATATTTTTGTTTTTGTTTAGGTTCGGAGTCAAACGGTTGTCCGAGCCAACTTGAGGGAGTCCGAGGCATGAGGTTTGGAGGAGAGGTTATTGGCTTTTGAGACAGTGGTCACGTGGTGGAGAGGGTGGTTTGGTTGGGGAAGAAGAGACAGAGAGGTCATAAAGCGTGACGGCCGTGAACTTTTAGTTGACGTGGACTTGACGACGTTAAGTTATAATAGTCACGCGAAAATGCACTTTGGGATGTGACATTGACAGTTGTAAGCCTAAGAGGATCTGCCACGTCGGATGTTCAAATAATCTGTACGATGTAAACGGTCGTAGAGGAGTTTTTCTTGTCTTTTCCTTTGGATTTAGGGTTTAGGAGTTTTTTTTTTTTATTAGGGTTTAGAGCTTTCTCTCTCTCTCTCTCTCTTTTTAATATTGCAAATTTAAAAAGCCTTTTTTGTCCATATGAACTTTCTCACGAGTAATAATTTCGTAGATAATCTTTTGTTTTTTAAATATTTTAGTAGATAATTTAAGGTTGGAGGATTCTAACTATACATCTTATACTTTAATTTAATAAACCTTTTAATTTTCCGTATACACGAGTTTATATATATATATAATTTATTAAACAACAATTTATTATCTATATTTTATCATTTTGTAGATAGTTTAGTCTGTCATGAAAAAAATTTATCAAAATTGGGTGTCAATTTCTATGATGTAAAAACTTAATATTTGTAGTTTAGAAAAACAATTTGATCTTTACTAATCTAAATAAAAATTAACATCCAAATATTGATATAAAAATTAGGTTGTTACTTATTAAACTTTAAGAACAAAATTATTATTTTTGTAAAAAAAAAATCCAAGATCATAAATGTTGTTTAATAATATATAATAATATATGTACAATTCAAAACTTTTAGAAAAGCAATGGATAGACTTCTTCACAAATTTAATTCTTGGGGCATCTTGTTGAGGATAGTTCGTTCTTCGAAATTATTAAAAATGTTTTAATGGTTGCTTTAGCTTTAGATTGGTGGAACTTTTTTTTCTCTCCTTCTAGTTGTCAATGACCCCTCAATTACTTAGACCTTGTGTCAGACAAATATACAATGATATTAAATTGTTATCGGTGTATCAATATTTTCATCCTACGTTTACATCTCGTTTTCACCGTTCGATATTGATATAAAAGATGAATTGATTTTTTCAGTATATTTTAAATTTTGTCCACACAAAAAAATAGGTAATTAGATATTCAACTAAGTAAAATATTTATTTATTACGAGTATGGTGTGAATTTCTTGTTTTTATATATACATTTTTAGAAATATTTAGTGACAAACGATATTTCTGTAAAATTGAGACCTTGACATTTCAACCGTTATTCATATTTTAAACCCTGTCCACAATTAATTAGAGGCTCTACATCTATTTGACCTCATGCACCATCCAACACACTCTTCTCTTAAAGGATCGTTTAGCCCGCATGCCTTCTTAAGTTGATGTAAACAACTCAATTTCAATAATAGAATCTCTCGTCATTTTGTTGAGTAACTCAATCTATCTATATTTTTCTATTTCTACATGTATTGAATAAACATCATCTTTCTCTCTCAATCTATCTTTCATAACTATCAAGATATTCCATCGTACAACTATAATTCAAATGCAAAATTAGTAACTTCAACATATAGTCGTTAGACTTATTAACTCTAACTTGATAGTTTAATTAGGGTTTCATGTTTATCACAACTATTAATAACATAGAGATTCCTTGATTCCAACAATTTGGTATTAATACTAAATGCTTAAACTTTACCAACTTTCTTCCCAATTTAACATTATTTGAACTTCTTGTCAATAACGTTGTTATCTTGGTACAACAAATTTTCAACCAACATTGAAATATTATTTATTAGAAACTAAAAAGAATACTTTTTTAAAAGTCAATATTCCAACATTGAAATATTTATTAATATATTTATAGAAAATATACATACTTTTGTAGTAATTAATATTTTATAAATTATAGAGATGAATTAAGTTAGATTCATATAAGCTTATTTGAGAAGACTTCTTTTGGTTTATACTTTAACCTATTGAACCAATTTAGTCTTTGATAAGTATGAAGCTTTTAAATACTATATATATTTTTATTTTCATATTTGATTCTTATAATTCAGAGAAAGAATTTAGTTGTAATTTAGTCTTTAGAGTTTATAAAATCCTCAAGCACAATTAGTAATTATAATATTGAATCTTAATTAGTTATAAAAATCTTTTTTAAAAAATAATTCATTGGCCACCTAAATATAAGTTTATGAATGTTTATTAGTATCTACCGAAAATTAGCTATATTTAGAAAATATTTTGGTTCAATATCCTATATTTGAAAACATCCCATATTCGTGATTATATTTGATTATAATTGATTTTCTTTTTGTTCTATATAATTAAGTGATAACCTATTCTGATTAATCTCACCAGAAACTTGAGAATTTTAATATGACAAATGAGTAGCAACTACTAAATACCAAAATAGTAGCAAAAATAATAATCTCACATGAAACCCACTAAAATTGTATAGAAATTTATAGAATTTTAATATCATAAATAATTGAGCACCATAAAATTTGAATTATGCAATCATCACATTAAATACTAACAACAAAAGTAGCCACAACAACTATAACTTTTGCTCTACCTCAAAAAGTAAATTATATCTATCCCATACATCAAATTGATAGGTCCTAATGAGATTACTAGTTAAGATATGAAAAGTAGAACCCTTTCTTAACCCTAAAATCCTAAAGAACATATTAATTGGAAAAAAAAACAAAAACTATAAGAAAAGAAAAAGGAAACCACTCATATAAAAATATCATGAAAATTCATTCCTTTTCCAACGATAGAAGTAATTTTTATACAACTTTGGGAATTCTTTTACAAATAGGTTACAGTGTAATCTTCCAAGCCAAACACTTTACAAGTATGGACATATTTTCATATTATTTCATCAAAAACAGTTATAAAAACCACCAGTAAGGAATGAAACTTTCACATATTTCAGAGATTTTATTCACAAGATCTATACAAGAGAGAGAGAGATTCACATACATTGGTAGATGTGGCTGGGTATGATATTTATTTAGCACCCTTTGACCACAATAAGATCTACAAATTTTATCATTGTATCACCCTGCCAAAAGAAATCAAGTAGTGATAAATATGAAGTTAATCTCAATAGATAAGACAAAGGTTTCAGGGTTGAACCTTCTTCAGAAGAGGTGAACATGTCACCAAATATTTTGTCATTCTCATCGCTACATATGTTTTCGTACTCGAAACCGTCAACATGATCGGTTGAAATGTCATTTATATCCTGGCAACCATCATTACTCTCCAGTACCTTGCAGGGTTCCTCCTGGCAAATGTGTTGAAAAGTAACTGCAATTTATAAGTTAGCACTGTTGGCAACGAGTGTATGATTCAATTTCACATGGCTTGAAATGGAAACGTTAGTTGCACCTTCGTTGAAAGGCGGTGTTTTGGATGAAACTTGTTCAATGGAAGGGAAACCGAAATTGCTGTTTGAGAAGTGTAAACCACAAGGGGAACCATCAATTCTCGAACCTTCAACTTGAGTACATAGAATATTTGAGGATTTTGGAGTCGTGAAAGACTCGCTAGCTCTTTTTTCCCAGTACATCTCATTTAAATGTTGACAAAGAGGAGTACAAGACTTCTCGCAGCTTGCTTGATCAAAATCAATAGAACTTTCCATCCTTCTTGACGAACCTTCATGATGTTAAAAGTAAAGTATAGGAAACTAAGCAACTTTTTTTAGAGTAACCAAAATATGTACATAAAAGTAATTTCAGACATCATCAATCCCAGTTAGGAATTTACAAGTGGATTTGAACAGTTCTCTTCAATAAACTAATAGTAACGAAACCAACCAACAAATGGTAGCAATGTCGATTTGAAATAGTCCAAAGCCATTGATAAGTTGAAGGAGATTGTTATTAAAATTACCTCCATCTGAGCTCTCTGTGGAGCTAAGTGATGCAGGTTTGGAGTGACATATAACAACGATTTCTTCAGTAACTTTGACCTCAGACTGATAGATCTCAGAAGAAGTAGGACTGATGCATCTTCCCAAGAGAAGCCCTCTGAATTCACACGACATATAACCAAACAGTCAATGATATATTTATAAAAAGAAACCTTCCATAAGCAGAAGTTCACTACAAAGAAGGGATAACAGTACCAACATTTTAGACCCCTTATTAAAATAATATTTAAAAATCACTCATGCATTCAATTCTTACCCGTCTCTAAACTTTTTCAAATGCTAGATTAATAAAATGGACGACTAGAATTAATATGCATGGACAATCTTAAAAAGAAACCTTAAAGGAGAGTCTAAATTGATTTACATATGAAAGTTTAGGGTTCAAATTGATAAGAATATATCATGTACTTGTTTATCCAAGCAAAACGTAGCAAATGGTGCAAATTGATATATTTAAGAAAGTCCAACATTTAAATCGATACAATTATTAGTTCAGGGTTTAAATTGATACAACCCTCAAGTTTGAGTATAAATAGATATTTTTTCCTTAAATAATTAATAAAAAATCAATCGCGAAGACTAAAATGACTTTTAGTTCCATACTGAAGAACTAAGAATGTTTAATTCTTATATATAAATCAAAATGGAAATAGCAAACAAATCCAAAAACCAAAAAAGAATTTAAACTTATTTTGTTTCATCAAACTTGGGCAGAACATCAAAAAGTAAAAACTTGAAATGTATAGTTTTTTTTTAATAAAATCATTTTTGAAAAGTAAAAATCTTAAAACAGTTTCAATGATCTCAAGATTCAATGTTGCGAAACCTATATTCTACAAATATTTATGGTACATCAATGATTCCCTCCCAAACACCGAAACTTCCCTACAAAATTTATCTATAAAATATTGGAACCAAGAACTTGTACTCGCCTGTCATTGCAACCAGACTTGAGGCTGAGGCAATGGTCAAAACAAGGTAACAGTTCCTTCTCCCGAACCTCAATTTCTTGAACAGGGACTTTTTCGATTTCAAACTCTCCACCGGCTATACTATTGATTCTTGGAGAACTCATAACATAAATCTACAACAGAACAAATCAAATTACTAATGTCTCAAGGTATTTTTGTAATACTACCATACATGAAGTTACCTTGGAGTTTTGCCAAATTGGTAGCCTTCCAGAGCTCAATTGTACTTCTGCATTTGATAGAAACCAGTGAGATTGCTCATGAGTTATACCAGATTGACCTCTAACTCTAAGAATCTCATCTGCACTAGAACCATCATTCATTTCCTGGAAATCCAATTCATGAGTTTTCTCAGTGTCTGTTCGTTCATTCTGAATAGCGTTGGTTTTGGCTATATCTTGCCCATCAGAGGTGGAGTCATGGATGCACTCCCCCCTTTCTGAATAATCTGATCTTCTACATGCATCCCACCACTGAATAGGCTCAACTTTTAACTTTAGATCATCTTCCTGCATATGTAAAACGGAACTTGATTCGGTTCTAGAACTGTGGAGACTTGGTTCGGCACCAAAAGAAGGCAGAAGTTCATGCTGAACTACATGACCTGAAGGAGTATAAACCAATAGATGCTCCAGGGAATTGGGCTTTGAGTTTACATGCTGAATATTATGAGAGAGTGTGTTATGAAAAATGGCAGCAACAGCACCAGAAGGCACAAAACCTTTTCCTGCACCAGCTGAATTGTTTACAGTATTGAGCCATCCAAAGCTACTGTATTTAATTCTGCTGACGACAGAAAGAGTAACAGGTGGTGGGGGTGGAAAAGATTGCTGATTTATTATGAGTGAAGACGTGGACCACCAGGGTAAAGTTAGAACTGGAAGCACACATGGTTCTTCACCCTGAGAATTAAGAATTCTCAATCCAGCTTCACCACCAAAAGGGGACAAGAGAAAAACATGACAAGTCCCCTTAGATGAAACAATTGCCACCCATTGACTGTAGTTACTAAAGCAAATATCCTGGATCATCTGTGATAAGTAGAAAGGAAAATAGAAGAGGTCAGAAACTTTGAAAACACAGGAAGATGAAGACCAAGTATACTACCATCAGAAAACCACATTTGTACTAACAGCTGATGTTATTCCACGATGCAGTTTGTAGAGATGGACATGAGAAGAGTTGCAGTCAAAGCTTAGACCACTTGATCCACTGCGTGAGTTTGGTATGATTCGAAAGATATTGATGTTATTCCCATAAATTGATGCAGTCACTAGAAGTGTCCCACTAGGATCAAAACATAATGCAGACAATGGGCTGGTGTGAGCTCTAAACTGAGTTATAATAGCTCGGGTAACAAAATCTTTAACAGCAACCTGCAATAACCATCAAGATGCTTTCAAACGCTTTCAAATGCTTTGATGAACATCAAGATGCTTTCAAATGCTTTTCCTTCTTGGATTTCTATTTTATGGAACAGATTAAATTAAGGGTTTAATTTGTTGCCAGAAGATGACCTCCAAATCAACCTTGAAAAGAAATGCCAAAAGAACTAATGGGTAACTCAAACTTACACAAGCAAACCACTGTTCAAGTATAAGCAACATAAATAATTGAAAAAAAATACTGTTTTTTAGAATGATGCAAAACACGATGTTCACATTCCTGAAAATGAAAGGAAATCTATGATTCATGAATTATTTCTAGTAACGATATTCCATTGGACTCACAAAAATAAAAACTAACCATCCCTGGATAATCTGCTTCCATTCCTGCAAGCCTTCCAGCTTTCCATCCTGAATTTGATTCAATCAAGAAATTGTACTTGTTAAGGTTTAGATCTTGATAGTAATTGGACCATGTTTTATATCCCATACCACCCAAATTGAAAATTCCAGCAGCCAGTTGCTTACCAGACTTCACTGGATAATGAGCCTTTGTCCTATCACTGCCAGGCAATGATGGGGGATTAACACTTTGGGAGGGGAATGGGCTTTGAGAACTTAATGGAACAGTGGTTGATGGTACTGGGCCAACAGAAGGATATGCTAACCACCTCGGACCCACAGCCATGGGACCATAACCAACATTAGTTCCAGTGGTTCCTTGTCCTGATATCTCAGGAACTGGAGAGGTCAAAACACTAAATACAACCTCAAGGGTTATTGCATCAAAGCAATATATCTGCCACCAAACATCAAGCTAGTTAGAAAGTTTCTCACATAAACAACATGCTGGAATATTATGTTCATAATCTAAGAAGTTATATAAGATAGATCCTACAACTGACTGATATAATAATTCATATCATACTTCCAAACTAGAAAACTAATTCAGATTACCATTTCACAAGGGGGAGAAAATGTTCCGGGGAGTGCATCATTTGAACAATACTTGAATAGAAATGCAGATCATCATAACTTTTTGTAAGTGCATTTTCCCTATGTTTAACATACTCATCAAGAAGATGTTACCATCAAATCAATTCTATATCCATAGTTGTCAGTCATTTTGGTCCTTACTTGTGTAGCCAGGCCCACAGCTACTATCTGAGAGCTGCATCTAACCATACAAACAGCAGATCTGAATCTCAAAACATGCACATAAGAGTGAGACTTAAGGGAGTAAAACTGAACAGCATTGTGAGAGTTGGCACAACTTCCTGGGAGGACGCCCATAGGACTATGGTTTTGTCCCATAGCTACATCCTTGCTTTCTTCTCCTGCAACAATCAGCAATAAAGGGTGTGATCTTCTGAGTAGTTCATGCCTATCAGACTTTGCTGGAGGAGTACCAGGCTTTGCTGGAGAAGGGAGAATCTGTAGGAATGAAACAGGGCCACCACGCTTTGAAACAAGTTCTTTGAAGTTAGAAGCATCCTCCACATCAAGTAATTGAAATCCATTCAGATAACCAAGTAAGAGAATGTGCCTAATGATATATGGTTCAACTTCCAGAATGTCAAAACCAGCCCAAGTTACCTGCTCGAAGTCAGAACAAAATACATAAATAGTTTACAAGGCAAGAGTAACTACTAGAAAAAACTTAGAATAAGAATTTTGAGGTAACAGACACACATATTAAATAAATCATCATCGTCCTCATCATTATTCTATATTAAAATAATAATAATAATAATAATAATTTTAAAATTAAAATTATAAATAATAAATAAAATAAAAACCCCACAGTACATCTACATCAAAAGGGAGAAGCAAGGCCCAAGGGAGATGAGATATCTTCCTTAGAAAAGGAACAAAGAAAATGCCCCAAATACAAATTTGTAAAAAGAAATACTATGTGATTACAAAAGAGCTCATGAAGAACATTCCAACTAGAAGCTGTGTACCCTAAATATTCCTGGATTGACAAAAAAGTCCCCTGCTGCAATGTACAAAGTTACAGAAATATAATTCTCTTTTTTAGACAGATTATTTATGGTTTAAAATTGCTGCTGGCAAAGTTAGCGCTGGACAGTTGCAATTGGGCACAAAACTTCTTTTTAACTCTCTACTCATAGACCCTGGTTTTCTACAGCTTGTTCTCTTCTAAAACTACATTTCAGGCCAAGATGGAAATAGGGTAAACTTTTTGTTTGATCCGTGGACTATGAAATATCTGTGGCTTCAAAGTCTCCTCGACTTTACAGATTAGCAAGTTTTGAAATTTTCTGTCCAGCAAAGTCAAAATCCTGAATCACTTTCTTTAATTGAAAGTTGGAATGTTTCTCTTTGTCTAATGCACCAGACGAGGTGGAGTGGTGGTTAGTATAAGATAAGGAGGTGGAAGAACCACCATCTGTGCTCTCTTTGTACAAGATCATAGTAAGATGGCACACCTATTTTTCAATACTTTCGTTATTTGGTTAGAAAGATAACGATTTTAACAGCTTTGGTGTTTACAGGATCTTCCCTGGCAGAGCCGCAGAGGATGATATTGTTTCTTGCCCTTGAGGTCTTCATCACAAAAAGAAGGCTATTGGCGTATTGGAATTATGGCTCTTGAAATGCTTTTTCAAGCGTTTTTATACATTTTTCAAAATTATTTCTAATTTTATAAGTGGACAAAATGAAAATTTCGAAACGTCTTTTATGTGGGTAATACCATTATCACTCCTCCAAAAAATCAGCTCAAGCTCATGTGAAAATAGCTGTCCCACCTACCTATTCAAATAAGGTCATCTTCTGAAGCTCACCCTGTGAGGAATTTTCTAAGCTTCAAAGTAAAATTTTGGCAGTTTTTATTGCTCCTCTTTCCTTTTGAAGAAATCTAAAAATACCCCCCTTCTTCTATTTCCACAAATAGTATCCGCTTTTAGAAGATTTCAGTTTCATTAACGAAATGGCTGTTTCTAACCAAAGGAAAAAAAGAGAGTAGCTACAAATGTAATTTCTCACACATAAAAAGGAAAAAGGGGAACCCAATACTCTATTTTTAGTGAGAGCCTGATGAGCAGATAAAAAGTATAATTTCCCATTTTTCTCAGACCTCCACCAGCCACCCCCTAACATTTTCCGGCTTATCCGCCCTTTGTTTGCTACTACACTCCCCTCCAAAATCCTGGTCAAATGGAAATCAACAAGTGTCGAGGTTTTATTCAACATTTGTAACAATCAGATAGTTTCCCATTTATCTAGATGCTATTCATGGGAAACTATACGCACACATATATATCGATAGAAACCATGAAATCATGTTCCAATATATTACCAAGGAATCACTGACAATAGCAAGCAAGCATTCATTCATCGATAAACTAAAAGAAAAAGCTATAGAAAGTTACAAGAGAAGACGAACACCTGATCCTTCTCATCCTCAGAAGAAGCTGCGGAGATTGAAGCAGCAACCGAAGCACCGGCAGAGCGGACGGTGGAAGCAACGGTGCTGGCATTAGTAGACACCGTCTTCAAACACGACGATATAATTTTCAGAGAATTAGGCAAAAGCCCGAGGTTCCTGCCCTTCCCTTTCTTCATTACCACTTCACCAACGAAATACTATCTCTTCTACTGACTCAGTCGACCAATGGTCCAAATCAGCATCAGAATCATCAGTCTCACCATCAATCTCCTCTGCTAAAAAATCCGTATCCAGTACCACCGGCGAAGAACATCTCCGATCGCCGCCGACGATCAGATATCTCATTCGAAAACGACAGAATTATTGAACAAAACGGAAAGAAATTCAGCAGAGAAATAGAGAAGTGGGTTTGGATTTTAATCGGAAAATTGACTTAAAGAAACAGTGTTTATGATTGAAGATTTGAACAACGTTGACGGCAAATTATAGGTCCAAAATGAGATCGTTTTCGTTCCGCTCTGTCGCTTTCATGATTCTGAATTTTTCCCTCGGAATTTCTGCGTGTCGATCTCTTCCGCTCCTCATTTTTGTTTGGGGTTAAAAAGTAAAATTTTCCGTTTTGTTAGGGACTTATAATTCAAACTTCCATAATTCGAAAATTATAAAGTTTTTTTAAGCTTAATTTTAAAACTCTAACTCACATCACTAATAGCTATCAATTGATATTATTTATAACTTTCTATTTGTTACTGTTGTTGTAAGTGCTTCTTCTCAACTTTTTTAAACTGAAATCATAGCTATTAATTGTTATCACTAATACATTGTAAAATCAAATATGAGTAGTAAAGTTATTCCTCTCAAAACTATATATAAGTGATGATACGATGATATATAAAAATAATTAAGTTTAGGAAATGTAGCTAAGAATTTGAAAGCAATGTTTACCATAAAAAAAAAGTCCATGTTAAATTCTATGTTGAATTACGAGTTGATACAATTGTTCACCTATCTATTAATTTTGAATCACAAACCTCGAAATTGCTAACACGTACTACAAGCTCGTTTTGACCAATCAATCATAAGAATGTACATGAGTTAGGTTGGATCAGAGTCAACAAATCCTTTTTTTATCAAACCAAAATTTTAAATAAAGTTATAGTAGTTGTTTAAAAGACTTAAAACGTTGTCTCTAACCCAACTCAACTCAGTCTATAAAATTCAAGTTTGATGTGGTTGGATTGTCAGGTTATTATTTTAAATACTTAAATTAATGTGCAATACCTAACTAATTATTAAAATTTGATAAACTCAAACTATATATATATTCAACTCAAAACCAAACCCAACAAAAAAAATACAAACCCAAGAGTGCAGTTTGAATCGAATAATTTTAATTGTATTATCGTATTATTTGAATGCTCCTAATCAACCATATTCAAACAAAAAAGTTGTTATATACGACGATTCCTCTTTTACAATACTTCATCATAGAAACACAAAATCTTCGAAATAGAAGATTCCATTGATCAAGGCTCTTAAAATAAGTGTTGTATTATTATAATATACCTCTTACCATAATTTAAAATATTGACAATGAATACCGAAGAAATGTTAATACCAACAAAAATATCAAGGTCTTTAATTTTGACAAGGTGGAAACACAAATATCAATAAAAAGTAAATGACATGATTTTGCAAAAATTATAATAACAAAGAAGTTAAACAATCATTTTATCATTTTTTTAAAGCAAGTTAACATGTTTAATATGTTTTATGAAATTTTCTATAATTCAATAAAAACGTTAATTCACTTGTGTCAGCGTTGAATCTATATCAACCTAACTATTTGTTGCATTGAAGAGAAAGTTCTAGATGATGAAATGATGAAATTGAAAGATGAATACAAACAATCCAAGATTGAAATGTTCAAAGTAACAAAATAAAACTTACAAGTTATAAGCAAAATTGTAATTAGACTAAAGAGTTAGGAAAAGTAACATCAAATCATGGTGACAAGAAGTTATTTGAGAAAGAGACATGACTTTATATGACAATTGGAGAAGCAAAATATTTATCGACATAATATAGCAATAGTTTTTATACTTGTAAAATATAGCTGTATAGATATTTCAGAATATAGGATATACATATATATCCGTAACATTAAAATTTCGATATCAGTATCAATATCGATATTTTGATCTCGAAATTGTGCATCTAAGACCTAGACATGGATATAAAAACTATGTATTAACGATAAAGAAATAATAACGTAAAACTTCGTTTAATGCCCCTGGCACATACATAGGCTCAGTAATTTTACCACGACAATGAAGTGAAGGATTCATTGCTTCTCATAACACCAAAAAGAAACGAAAAAAGTCATTATATTCAAAATTTGCGATTGCTATTGTTGGTTCGAGAAATCAGAATAAGAGGATCGAACCATTTATTCTGACTGTCCAATAATCAAAGAAACAGCAAAGAGGAAGTTGCCTAAAACTAATTCCAAATTGGTATCCTCATTCGTCCATTTTACATCAGAACAAACAAAACCTCCAGCCTCAAACACTTAATTTAACATTTCATAACTCAAATCATCTACGCCACTTACATCCTGACCATAAATTTGTTGGTTGAGGCAATCTATGTGAGGCTTCCTATCGTCAATCTACTAACATCAACTGATGATCATCTTCTTGAAAAATTCAGCTTGATCAGGAAAATGCTCCAACAATTCATCCTTTGTAACCCATACAAAATCTTCACATTTCCCAATATCAAATTTATCGGCTGCAACCACTTGAGACTTAAAAAAGAATCTCTGGCAAACAGGAGAGATTTCATTTAAGCAAACACATAAATGACCTCATTGTACTAAATACTCAGCATTCAAGTATAAACTTTGGATTCATTCATGTAATTTGGGTTCTATTCCATTTTAGTTCCTACACTTTCAAGTGTTTAAAAATAACTCTAAATGATTAAATTTAAGATTTATTGAAAATACGTTAACGAAAGCATAACAAAACCAAAAGTAAAGAGGCCAAAATGATATTTCAACCAATTCCAATTGCCGATGCTTGAAGTTATTATATGATATAAATTTTTTAGTAGAAGACATATACCTTCAAAGTTGGAACTGGTGCAGTTTCTGTAGGTGGTACAACCATATGACCCATTGGAGCATTACCAACAAAATATGTTTGAGAAAGATCTCCAAGGACGGACTTTAAGGCAGACTCTGCACACTGTAGAACTTAAAAGTTAGAAGGGTAAAATTGATGAAAAATAGAACTGAAGAGTACCAGTAGCCAACTCTTACTTTACGTAATGTCTCCTCGGTCTCGTAAGCTTTTTCTGGAAAGTGCCAGATGGGTTTCTCATCAGGTGCCCCAATGGAGGGACCATAGAGAAGAAGATAAAGTCTTCTGTCAAGTGCTCTTTTCAGTGACCTAGAAGGAGAGAACAATTCCAGTAACCAGAATGTATATCTCAATTTCGAGCTTAAAATGTAGCAAACTAATGACCTGGATCAGATGGCCTGAACTCTAAATAAAACGCGAGAAAAGGGAGTCTCTGTATTTAAGAGACACCATCTAGAAACTTCAGTTGTAGAGTAGAAAAGATATCAATAGCCTGATATACAAACAAAGCAATACAATTTTAACATTTATTAGATATCCAACGATATCTGGAAATTTTATCATGAATCAAATGAAAGGGATTTCCCCAGGCTAAAACAAGTTTCATCAGTCATCATGAAACTAAGTAGAACTATGGTTTTAAAGATGTAAGAGCGCTTCACTAAAATAAATGAGTTGAAAGCACCTAACAGAGCAGCATGCACATGAGCTTGATATGCACTGTGCAATATTGGGATATAAAAGTGTTATTTTGTTTTTTTTCTTTTATATAAGAAACGAGAAAATATGTTCAAACAAACACAAAAGAACTGCAAGGTGCCACAAAAATTTCAGGGAAGAAAAGTCACAACAGTGAAGATTATTTAGCATGAACAAGAACAAAAACTCATAGATTCTGTTTCTTTTCACTCAATAGTGACGTTGCATGGATAAAGAAACCTTCAATCAATCAATTCTAAGTTATATTAAAGAGAGAAGGAGAGAGAAGGAAAAAAAAAGAAGAAGAAAGAAAGAAAGAAAGAAGAAGAAAGAAAGAAGAAGAAAGAAAGAAAGAAAGAAGAGATTGCATACTTCCTGTCGTTTGTTTTGTCAGCTTCAGTAATCCGTGGAGCTGGAACATAATCAATTTGGTAGTCACCTTTTCCCCTGTTATCAGCAGCTTGAGTCATACAATTGCCAAAAGAAAGAAAAATCATGTATTCTCATTTATCCAGTGTTTGGACAATAAGCTCCAACAATTAGCTAACTGAAAATTGATAGTAACATGAGATAAGATTGCCTTCAAAATATAAATATTTTGAAGGCCTATGGGCATATGACATTGTGCTATAGTGGTAGTAATATATACGAAATTCAAGTACCGCAGCCATCCATTTGAAATAAACATGAATTTAGATAATTAAGGAAAAACGCGTTACAGAGTTGGTCATCCTCCACCCAGATAATCCATCCAAATAATTCAAAGAAAATGTAAATTGATCACCCAAAAGCTACATTATACTAAGCTCACTACTAAAGAAAGCCCTAAGATTTATCAACATAAAGCTTCATCTTAGAAGGCTCCAATCCAAGGAAGTCATAAAATTTAACTTTACCAATAACTGGAAACTTTCGTTAATTTCTTTCGGTGCCAAAAGTTGTTAGTTCCAACTTTCAAGAGAACGAAAAAGTTATTACCTCAATGTAACAAATCAAATTAGAAATTTGCAATCTATTGTAATTAGAGACTAAAACCAACTCTCCTCAATTGGGATGCCAATGTCGTCCGTTTGATAATTAAATTACATTGGTACTTAAAGTTAACTAACATAGGTGTTCTTTACTTACACAAAATTTTCTTGCTCAAAGTTTGGAATCAACTGGTGCCCTCCTAGTAGAGTAGCCCACAAAAAAAATTTCTTGCACTTTTAATAATAAAATAAGCTAAAATATGATAACTAATATCACATTGTTGTGAATAATGATGTTTGACAAAATGAAAAAATAGACTAAAAGAGCACTCTCTAGAACTTGATGCTTTAAAATGTCACAAGAATTGAAGGAGTTCAGAGAGAAAGTCAAGTTAAAACAATGCATAAACCAAAACTCTATACTTGACGTAGCCAAACAAAATGATAGAAAATATACCTGCCATCAGCTTTATTTAAAAATTCGTCAGGATATTTGCGTCGATATTGCTGTTGCCACCTAAACCTGAAGACAATCGAGCAAAGCTGAACGATCAAAATAAGAAATAAATAAGAAATACTCCCTATCCCGATGAAAACCAAGTCAAGATACAGCAACTCTTTCAGTAAAAAAAAAAAAACACAAGCAAAAACAACGTACTGGAAGTCCGTAAATGCATAGATCACGGGGTCAATCTTCGGAATCACGACTGGCAGCCTCTCGAACAGTACAGCCGCTACAATTTTCTCAGAATTCGTCGAAAATCCTCGCCTCTTCACGAGCTGACCGGCAAAATTTAACGATCTCTGCATTCTGAATTTGAGAGAATCACACGTAACCGATTAGAGAAAAAAGAAACAGCAATTCATTAACCATAAAATAAATTTTGAAGGAAATGACACTGGAACTTGCATTGAAGTTCTAAGAAGAGGTATAACCGATACTGAAGACGCATTCATAAGCTACCATTGAAGAAGGCGCAAAGAGTTCACCTGAGAATGACAGTGTGACCGTCGACGGCGAGGGTTGCGCTTTGGTAACCTTCTCTTGTTGTTCTGAGTGTTCTTAAGTGGGCCGCCGAGGTTGGGTATTCTATGGGCTTTGAGCTGATCATAACCATTTGGGCTCCTATTGTACATTATCATATCACTTTATTTGTTACCGTTAGCAATTGAAAAATTATCCGATTCCGTTACCGTTTGATTGTATGAGGTAGTGGTAACAATAAATTTGAAATTTTGTATTAACTGACTGACATGTTTATTGAGCCCTCGTAAATCAAAACCAACAAATCAATTTCTTTCGCATTCTAACTGCTTTAATTATTTTCATTTGGATCATTAGACACACACGTGTCGAATTTAAATTTGATTATAATTGAGATTCATGACAAAAATAAAATAAAATTGTATAAGAAATAAAAAAGGAAAAAACGTCGACAGCAGGGTTCGAACCTGCGCGGGCGAAGCCCAACAGATTTCAAGTCTGTCTCCTTAACCACTCGGACATATCGACCTCGATGGACTAAACGCCTAAATCAACAATAATTAATTAATATTTCTTAGAAGAAAAAAACAAACAAAACAATATCTTGAAAAACTTTTAATAAGATTGAGTAGCTCATTCATTTCATTTTTTTTGTTTTAAAAAATGAATATATTTAGTAACTAATTTATCTTTCTTGTTTTAAAATAAGAAATTTGTTTTCTATATTAAGAAGAAAAATGAAAATAAAAATTGAAGGTTTTTGTTTTTATATCAGTTGCCACACATGTATAGAGGTGAGATGTGTTTACTAAGCAGGGAGTAGTTAAACTACAAAAATTGTTATCTAGACTTATAAGTTTATCGGCCGATCATTTTCACAGATTAATAATATGATGTAATATAATATACATAAAAATAATATGGTTAGTTTATTGTTGATTTTCCTTTAAAAAATGATTAAACAAGTAAATTAGTCTTTATTGCATGAATGTTATTGTTGTTGCTATTTCTATTTAACCAATTTCAATACACAATTAACTTTTGAATGATTAAATTTAAGAAATAAATAAATATACTAAAATTAAACATTAACATATTTCAATGTATTATAATATGTGCACATCCAGTCTCAGAGTGACAAAAGACTAAAATTGGATTTTTAAAATTAACCACATTGGAATTTAATGTAGTTTATAAAAAGAAATAATTTTAAACTATCTATACACATATAAAATCAATTATATAAAGATATAAAGTGGAGGGATTTCAACTCCTAAACTTAGGTTAATTTCTTGTTGTTAGAAGATAAATACAAATTTTGTTATATTTATATATATTTTAGATTGTATTTTAGGCAGATAAAAGTACTCCATGAAGTCTATTTAGTTTTTTAAAAAGTTATATTTGATAAAAATTTTAAAAAATATCAATTCGTACAACAAACTATAGAAATTGTATTAATTTAGAAAATTAACTAATAATCATATTCGTAAAGTTTTATTAACTTAAACCTCAAACTAATAATTATATCATTTTACCTTTCAAAAAAACGTTCGAGGAAGGATTAATGTTATAATAATATGTGTTTGAGCGAAGGATTATATATGAATGATTATAATAAAATATGCTTGAGAGAAGAGTTACGCATGTTGTGTTATGAAATTTATTATTTTATACATTTTTTTAAAAAAAATTAATATTCTAAATCTAATACACAAATTTCATATATTTAATTTACCAAATTGTCATATTTAGTATCTCTCTTCTGCATGTGCATGAAGTTTTGAAAAATCCAAATATCTTAGAGATAGATAGAGAGGTAGGAATTTATCGAACGAACCGCACTTTCGTAAAACAATTTTTAGAAAATTTTTTAAATGTGATGTCCATCTTAACATTTTTTTATATAGTTGTTACGTTTAAATAAATTATTAATTTTTTTAAAAAAATTGTATTCTAAATCTAATACACTAATTACGTATATATAATTTTTCAAAATTTTATATTTTCCCAAAACAATTTTCAGTAAATTTTTAAAGATAACAGAATAAATTATTAATTTTTCTTTTAAATTAACGTTCCGACAAACAAAAATGATAAACAAATTTCCAATAAATTAATGAAAGATATAAAAATATGGAAGAAGAAAGAAAAAATGTACATTTTAGAGCATAATTTGGTAAAAAATTGAGATTCAAAATTTAATTTAAATAAATCTTAAATCAAATTTCAACCTTAAATTAAAGTTTTAAAAGAAAATTATATACATTTAAAGTATAAATATTTTTAAAAATATTTGTTTCACATTTGTTTAGGTTATTTAAAGATTCCAAACTTATTTAATTTAATATTAAACTATCATATTTGATTTTGATTTGGTTTTTTATAAATTTAATCAAATTCATTTTTTAGAAATTTATTTAACTTAAATTTATCGAAAACAGTTTAGATCTAATAAATTAGTTTTAAAATAAAATATTTGAAAAAGGTGAAAAACGAAGAAAAACAAATAAAAGACTTGTAATAATAATATTTTTAGAAAAAGTTAAATATCAGGACTTAATACAGAAATTAATCCCAATAAATATTTCATTAAAATTAATTTATAAATAAAATAAATTTAAAAAATATATATTTTTTAAGATTATTAAATTAATTAAAAACAAATGACATTTGATCAATTAAATAATAAAAATTAAAAAATATGGAGAGTTGAAGAGCAATTTTTAAAAATGTTATTATACACCTAATCATTATTCTTAAAGTTGATATGCCTATTATAATTACTCTTATAAAAATTTAAGGGTGGTTTGGCTCAAGGATTATCACTTAAGTCGAGTCTTTCGTCTCTCCTTTTCCAACAAGAAAAAGTTCGTTCCTTTCCAGTCTATAGGTAAGATATCATATTCCTTCCATAAATCAGTTTCAGGTTCGAAGAACTATCCAAATTAACTCAGTCAGACTACGATTAAGGACGGAGGACGAAAAACAGGTCTTGACTTCTAGCTTATCCTGAAACTGCCACAGACCATTTGCCTCTACGGAAGAGGAGTTCGCCTGTTGGTTTCCTTTCGAAAGGGAGTTCAATCTTTGTACGTACGAGCTGCTTCGTCAATATTCCTTGAACCTTTAAGTCGAGCAACTTTCGCTTTCCTGCTGCCAGCGCCACTTCCTATACTTCCAACGGAGTCTCCGTATTTTCATATGTATAAACTACATTTATTTCAAGTGATAACCCTTGGACCAAACGATCCTTAAACTTTTAGAAGAGTAATTATAATAGGCATATCAATTTTAAGAATAATGATTAAGTGCATAATAACATTTTTAAAAATTGTAAATATAACAAAAAAAAATCAAATATATCGTCGACAAAATTTTATAGTCTATCGTTAATAAACCAATATTTACAACATGTGATAGATTTTAATAAGTTTTGTTATATTTGCAATTTTTTAAAAATGTTTTATATAGATATGCTAATATTCTGAATACAATTATTATATTTGTAACTATCTTTTTTTATAAGCGTGTCAATTTACCTCAAACTTACCTGATTGTATTAATTTACCTCAAACTTATGTGATTGTATCAATTTAAACTCTAAATTATGTTTTATTTAAATGTACTTGTTAAAAAACTATGATTTAAATCGATATATTTACGTTTAATTTGATACATTTACAAAAGTTTATAATTTAAATAAATTAGGAATATATGATTATTCGCTTAACACAGCACCTTCTTCCGGAAAGATTAATAAATTTTTCTTTAAAGCACAATTTACTATTAAGATTTGTTATTAGAGATCACGCCATAGACGAGGCGAAATGGCCGCCGCCGCCGACAGGCCTCCCAAAACGCCGACAAAGGTACGCCGGAAACTCTATTCTCTTCCTCCAATTTATTCTTTATATCCTACATGGTTTCCTCTTTATCGGATTCATTCAATAATTTCAATTATCTCTCATTTGCGTTCTGGGGAACTGTAACCCTTAAATTCTGAAGATTGGAAAATACGGCCTAAGTAAATTGATGCTGTTTGGAGCTGGTTACGCCTTTGTTTTCCTCGTTTAGCGAGTACTGCGAAGTTTCACGGTGCATAGGGAAAATTTATTGAATGTGGCTATAATCAAGGGTGCGTAATTATCGGTTACATTGAAGCAGTCTCCTGCAATAATTTCTTGGAAATAGGAAAGTTGAATGGGGAGATAATTAGTTGAGTTTTGCTTAATTATGGAAAAAGGAGGTTTAATTGAACTTGATATTGGTTTGTAGGTCCATCTGTTGTGTGAGAATTAATGCTCATTTAAACATAATCTTAAAGAAATTCATCAAAGTTCAAGTTCGTTAAAATATTTGTTGGCAGTGGCTGTGGGGAAGTTATTATGAAATTCAACGTCAGCTATTCTGGGACACTCATTTTTATTATAGTTTCTTGAAGTTTTAAAGTGAAACTCAGAGGTTCGATGCTTCTTTGTGGGCATTGGTCACTAGGAATTTTTGTAATTATGTCATTGATCTTGTTAGTTTGGGCTCGAGAACATTTTGTAGTTAGTGGAGGACACATACTTCTTTACGGCTTATTCTTTATATTGTTCTTGTATTCTTTATTTGTTTTACTCAAACAGAAGTGAAAGTTAGAGATGGAAGTGAATTTCTGAGTCTCATGTGTTTACCGATTGGATTTCTTTAAGTGTAACTCTTACAACTTTTCATTTAATACTTGAAAGGATCTTCTTTTATTGTCGCGTTGATTGTTCCAACTATAAAAAAGAAGTCCATCTAAGTTATTAGAAGCCTCTTTTGGTGTAATCTAAGGTGTTATTGGTTTCTGTTTACAGTCAACACGACTCCCAGTGGGTTTATTTGCTGCCCAGTGTGAGGAATGCTTCAAATGGAGGTTAATAAGTACCCAAGAGGAGTATGAAGGTATTAGAAGCAAAATTATAGAAGAACCTTTCACTTGCCAAAGGAAAACCGATACTTCTTGTGAAGATCCTCCCGATATTGACTATGATACAACTCGAACATGGGGAATTGACAAACCCAACATCCCAAAGACCCCAGAAGGTTTCACAAGACGTTTAGTGCTGAGAAAGAACTTCACTAAATTCGATGCTTACTATGTTACACCCACAGGGAAGACAGTGAGATCTTCAACAGAGGTGTTAGCTTTTGTAGAAGCAAATCCTCAATACAAAGATATAGCTCTTTCAAACTTCAGTTTTGCTGTCCCAAAAATTATGGAAGAAACTGTTCCTGAAAGCATCTTGAAAGAGGGTTTAAATAGCAGCAGTGCCAAAAGAATTAAGAAAACAAAGAATGAATCTGCCCATACTGAATGAAAATCACTAGGGATTTGCTCGTAGCATTCTATTGTTGATCTTAACCCTTGTGAATGATTTGATATTGTGCCGAAAGATGTAGAATGATGATTCTCCACTATTGTTTGTACCATTTTCTTGTTCACTTATGAGGAGAGTTGGGGTATATGGTATCATATTGCCATGTTTGATGACTGTCTGAAGATTGTTGGACTGAGTGAATTTGGTGACAGCAATGAGCAGTGACAAATATCTAGGAAAAATAATCCATTTTATCCCATAAACATAGTAAATGGTAGGTAAGAATGGAGGATGATTAGGTGCGACATCTCATGAAAATTCCTCGTTAGTTTACTTGGTTGCTCTTTTTCTAACTCTGTGTATTGAACATTTATTATTTTAGATTATTTTTAAATATAGCAAAATGATCCAAATTTATCTATAATAGATCAAGTATGTCTATTTGTATTTATCACAAATAAATTTTGATATTTTGTTATAGATCGTAAATATTTTCAAAAGTAGTCATTTAAAATAATTTTTTTATTAATTTTGTTTATCGTTTTTTTTTAATTTAAAATTACTTTTAGTCCCTCAACTTTTATATAGATATCAATTTAATTCCTATATTCGGGTTGTAACCTTTTTTTATAGTAACAATTGGTAAATTTTAAGTTAGAAATTGCATACTTTGATGAAGTTGAAAATTCAGTGTAAGAATCGCCATTTTCTCACCAAGTTTGAGTTAAAATGGATGATTTCCAAAATATTTGTAGTTAATTAAAAATAATCTTTAAGTTTCCTTTATGTAATTAAAAAGCACTTATTAGAAAAGATTAAAAGAAAAGACAATTAAGAATGCTCTTAGAGGAGGTTCTAAGAGTGCTCCCCACTCCAAGTCTTTTCCAAACCCACATTTATCTAATCCATATTTACTTTGGTATTATGTTCTAAGTTCTTAAAAACATTTTTTTTCACTTAAAAAGTTACAGTAAACAAGCCCCTTATTCGAATAAGTTTGGGATTAGCTCTCTTTGTTAACTTGAAAATTATACTCCTCATTTAAGCTCTTCACACCCAATAAGGTTTGTGTTGGACACCCAAAGGCACCTAACGCCACCCCACTGTACGTGTTCTACAACCATGAAGCTCGCCGCCATCATTGGGTCTCTGACCATAGCTGCATAGTTCATTCATGCATGCCACTAATACAACGAAGACACATTTTACTACTTTAAAAGTCTTAATTACTCCTGCCATTTGCTCGCACTTGCTGACATTATATATTGATATAAGAGCACAAAGGGATGATGCTAACGACTGATGATAAACACTTCAAAGTTGTTTAGTATAATGTTGATTTTTTTAGTTCTGAGAAATACCATCGCTCTTAATTCTGTTTACTTGTAGCGGTGATTGAACATCAACAAAAGAAGTGGATACAATAATAATCAATAATAAGTAATAGTGCAATTAAGAAACTGCCTCTTTAATTTAAGTAAAGTCAACATCTAAACTATATAAACAACTAAAAGAAAAAAAAAATGTGAAACAAACCTCTCAACCCTACATTTACTTGCAGAATTAGTAAGAAAGCCTGGTCCCTCTGTTTTTTAAGCTAAAACTTCATTACACTAACCCGATCATCCATTGTCTTGGTATTCAACAGATAATATGGAAACATACCATGTGCTCAAGAACGCGCTGATCACCATGAGGTTGGCTTTCACTATAATTGGTGTTAGTCGTATACGTACTCATATCTAGGCTCCGTGTTCAATAACCGCGATCTAGGTATCTGGTAAATTTTTGTTTAAACTTTGCTGTCTAGTCTACTTTTGTGTATTCAAGCAGCATGTGTGGGGACCTGTAGATTTTCACAAGTGTCCAGTATAAGACCTCTTCGACTCCAAGCTCACCCTCAGCTCTAGCAGCATATATGTCTTCACAAATGGCAATCAACCTACAACATTATTGGGAAACATAGCTAATTTCATATTAGAAGGGGTAGTTTACCAAAAGCATATTGAGAATGTAGATAAATCAAACAAGATACCAGGTATCATCATAGAAAATAATAAAAGCACCAGTCTCTTCCTTGGTTTGTTTGCTTTTTTTTTTTTTCCAGATTGCTCAAACTCTCTTCGTGGTTTTCTCTGAATAGACATTACGTCTTGGTGTCCCCTATCCAAACTTAGTGCATTCTACTTTTTTCCAAGGTCGTTTTTTCATTAGTATTATTCAGATTCCTTTAGTTTTCTCTGCATAAATTTTACGCTTTGTTGCAGAAGGATTTGTTGTCTTATTTTTATTTCATTGTATCTTGAGTATCAGTCTCTTCTTGTCATTTCAATGAAAAGTTTTGTTTCTATACATGTAATAAAAGCACTCAAACTTTCTTTGAAAGCCTGATTGTAATATTTTTAAACTAATGATTTTGTCATTCAAACGAAAAAAAAAATGCAGAGATAGATTGCAAAAGTGAATTTTGTTACATTACCTGTCACAAGAAGGAAGATTCTCGTAGGGAATTCTCATTCTCAAGTCAGAGCATTGAAGTCTTATAAAACGGCCCACTGCTAGAACAAAGGTAATATAAAGTCCCCAGATGCTGAACTTGCTGAGAGTGTCACCCAGAATGCCCTCTGAAAGAAATGTTAAGGTTAGTAATATGATTTTGAAACATTCTTCTATTAATGATCTTTGTCATATTCTTTAAATCGGACTCACGAGGTGGTATTTCCTCAGAGATTACAAAAGCTACTGGTCCGGTGAAACGTCCACATTCGCTGACGTTTATTGGCTGGATGTCATGGAAGGACCACCATTCATAGTTGTTACGGTTTAAGATGAGATCAGCACTGACGAAACTTTCCTGTAAATGAGAATAAGATCAGTTATTTGAATAAAATCTCAAACAAACATAGAAATGATATTGGCTGATTTGTCTCAGTAGATGAAGAACATGACCCCAGATCTAGAAATCCTCAATCAGTGAACTGCACCGTGAGTTTCCATTACAGTTATTTGGGACGTGAGTTTCCAAACATTCAAATAAATTCGGGAAATAATTTTGTATGGATCCTGTCTTTCCTCCCCATGTCTTCTAAGCATATAATCTAGCCCCCAAGTTAAAGTACACAATTTGTAGCCCCAAAATTTTGTAAGCATCAAGTTTTGTGAAAATATCCATGTGAAAGCACAAGGACCAAAAATGGACAAAAAAGAAACCGATAAAACTTACAGACCACCGGCCATGTTTAGTATCCTAAAAACGTAATCTATCAATAGTAATTTGAAAAGTGTGCCACATTTGATTCATTTATTGTTGCTTGTTTACCTGTGTTTTGTAAACGTAATTAAATGTGGGGCCTAGTGCCAAATCAATAATCAATAAACACAACAATTGAATATTACAAGATAAACTTAACTCATTAACTTCACACCTCATTGTGAGCTAAAATTTATAAAAACCCAACAAGTGAAAAATCAAATAACCATTAAAGAGAAAGTGACATTATGGGACTTTAAAAAACGGGAATACCTTGTGATACCATGTTAAATCACTAATGATCTAAAAGCTCAAGCTAATAAGTTACAATAAAGTAAATTATATCAATACTTCAACAAACCTCATCAACAAAAATATCAGCTAGTTGATGTATCTAGTAGCTACCAGTTGCTTGCTATGTTTTATCTTTAATGGCCATCTTTTATTTAACTATATGTTATAATTCTACTTAGCTTTTTCTAAGCATTACCGGTTGTTTAGGTGTTAGGTCAGCTTCTGTCCATAGTATAAAGCATAGGTTGTGCAGAATATTAATAAAAAAATCCCAGTTTTCTTGTATGCGCCTTCGGCGAAGGGAGCTATGACCAGCAAGGGAATGGATGTGATGAGAATCATGGTGTTCCACTCGTTCCACAAGGACCAATTACAAAATCTAAGGCATCAAAGATTCAACGATCATTCATTCTTTATGTACAAGAATGGATAGGGTCAATTCGTCCTTAATTTCATGTGTCACTTACTAATACAAGAGACGAAGGACCATTTGGAGTATTGAATGACAATGTTTTCTCGGTTAAAGTGGACTATGGGTAGACATTAAGCTTCCATGAACCCTTATGATTTAGTTAATATCACATTTTTATTGTATTTTCATTTGTTTTAATTTGACAAGTTAGGGTAACTACCATTGAGAGGTTAGTATTAAAGATGGTGGTTGGAAGATAGTTGTCGGAAGATAGAAAACCTAGTGAATGTTTTATTTTGACTTTTTGGTATTTTCATTAAATAGGACAATATTTCTGCAAGGCGATATAATGCCTTTCTCCTTCTATTTGTAAGAACAAGACTTTTGATGAAAGGAATTTAAAATCTCGCTTTGAGACTTTTCCTATTTTTGCAATTCTTGTGATAGAATGCATGCGAGTTATTCAATCTAACATTGATCAAGTTTGATTATGAAGTGACTCAATTTAGAACAAGATTTCTAAATCTTGCTTCAAGATCTTCAATCTAAGAGGTAATCTAATCCTAACTTTTTCTTGGTTGATCTAAATTAGTATAAAGAGGTGTTAGTTTCTTATTGCAAAGGTTCTTGCTACGTTAATAACTTGAATCTTTAGACTGAGGATTAGGGTTGCCGTATCATCGCAGTCGATGAAGAGATTCCATTCTTGCACACCTCAATTGCGAGCTTGATGGTCGTCGAAGAGAATATGGTGGAACTCAACGACCAAATGAATGAATTGCAGACCATCGTGGAACGGATTGCTCGACGATTGGAAGTAGTTTTGAATGCCCTTCCCCAGCGGCAAGAAGTCAACACTAAAAACCAACAGAGAGAAGAAATTCAGCGCATTGCCGGCTGAATTCAGCACCAACCGTGCTGAAAAGACCACGACGACACCTCAGAATCCTCCAACAATACTCAAAGTCTCCCCAAATGCTACCGGCTGCAAAAACCCATAATGGATATTCAAGATTTAGAAGACTCAACTGAAGAAGAAGATGACGTTTAGCTAACAAAAAGAGAGGTCAGAAACCATCATCCAAGATTCAGAAAGGGGCCGAAACAGAGAAGGAAATTATTGTGATGATCGAAACAAAGAAGAAGATTACAACGAAGGCCAAATTGTACCTGCCCGACACAGAGAATTCCAATTTTGAGAAAAGTTTCACCAAGACTTCCAGATGAAGGTTAATTTACCAATTTCCAGTGGCAAATTGGATATAAAGGCATTCCTTGATTGGTAAAAGACGTGGAGAGTTTCTTTGAATACATGGAAACAGCCAACGACAAGAAGGTGAAGTTGGTCGCATAAACTCAAACTGGTTGCATCAGCTTGGTGGGATCAATTTCAAGTCAACCAACGATTAATAGGAAAAACACTAATAAGAAGTTGGCCAAGAATGTTGAAAATGATGAAGGAACACTTTCTACCCGCAGATTTCGAGCAAATACTCTACCAACAATACCAACGGTGCTACCATGGTAATAGGAAAGTGGCGGAATATGCCAAAGAATTCCATCATTTAAGCGCTACGACCCGAACGAACGAGAGTGAGAACTACCAAATCACCCGATTCGTTGACAGTTTCAAGGAAGACATACAAGAATTCGACTTGCAACCCATATTCATATTGCCGCCCGCCATTTCAATGGCTTATAAAGCCAAACTAAAGCTGTAAAAAGAGCAAAGAAACAGTGAAACCAAAAAGAATTCGTGGGATAAGTCATTCACTCCGTACCAACAAAAGAACTTCAAAAATAACAAGCAAGGTCAAGGCTCCAACACGTCAAAGATTAAAGATGATCAACCTCCCAAAGCCAATCAAAGTCCAAGAATCCAAGAATCTCTCAACAAGAAAGGAGGATCAAATAACTACCAAAGACTGGATCTTGGGTTTTGCTACTGGTATAATCAAACGGGACACTTGTCTAATCAATGACCACGTGGAAGATGGTAACATATGTTGAGGGAGAAGAAAGCCAAGAAGACGAGACAACGCTAAATTCCAAAGAAGATTTGAATGAATTCTACCAACATCGAAGACCGAAACTCACCAACAATGACACTCATTATTCCGAACACGTTGCACAATCAATGGCAAAGTTTGCAATGTCATAATTGATAGCGAGAGTAGCGAAAACATTGTCTCCTCAAAGCTCGTGCAAGCACTTAACCTCAAGCTTGATTCACATCCGCATCCTTAACAAGTTAGTTCAATCAAGAAAAGCGACGAAGCATAGATAAGTTCAACTTGGACAATTACTCTCTCTATCAGTAATTTTTATAAAGATCAAATTATTTGTGATGGTTCTTGATATTAATGTATGTCATATTTTACTAGGACAATCTCGACAATAAGACCTACAAGCAATACACCAAGGAAGAGAGAATACTTACGAAGTTACTTGGATGGGGCAAAAAGTGAAGCTTCTACCTTCTATGAACCTAAGAGATAAAGAGGGATCCAAGAACAAGAAGGAAATAAAGAAACAACTATTTCGCATCCAAGAAAGTGGAAGGATAGTTGAAAAGGAAGACAAAGAAGTGTGGGCTTTGATAGTAAAAAATCAAGTATCAACTCCGTTCTTACAAGAAGAAAAACAAGGACATCAAAAGGTTGCAAGAAGAATTTCACCAAGTGTTAGAAGCTCCCACTAATTTGCCACCATTGAGAGATATCAATATCGATCTCATTCTTCACTCAACGCTTCCAAATTGACCTCACTACAGAATGAGTCCAAAAGAATACAAAATCCTTCAAGAACAAGTGAATGAACTTCTAGAGAAAGAACACATTAGACCAAGCTTAAGTCTTTATGCCGTGTCTGTTCTTTTAACTCCCAAGAAAGACGGATCGTGGAGGATGTGCGTAGACAGTCGAGCCATCAACAAAATTATAATCAAATATTGCTTCCCCATTCCAAGGATGTCTGATCTATTTGATCATACGACAGGGATATTGCAGAGTCTTATTCCACTAAATGGTCCAAAGGTCCAGGTGCCATAAGACAGGTCCGAAGACGCCATAAGACAGGTCCAAAGGACTATCCATTAGGGTTTGGAGGAGCGAAAATTTTCTCCAAGATCGACTTAAAAAGTGGGTACCACCAAATACAAATCCGAACGAGAGATGAATGGAAAATAACATTTAAGACTAATGAGGGCCTCTTTGAATGGGGTAATGTCATTCGGACTTTCCAACGCACCTAGAACATTCATGAGTCAACCTAGGTTCTACGTTCTTACCTTAATAAATTCCTAGTAGTCTATTTTGATGACATTTTAGTTTACAGCACTACTTATGACGAAAGTCTATCCCACTTGCACAAACTTTTTAAAGCACTTCAAGAAAATCAACTTAGTATTAATTTCAATAAGTGTTTTTTCTTAGTTAAAGAAATATATTTTTAGGTTTTATCATTAACGAATTTGGAATATCCGTAGACCCCAACGAAATTAAGGCAATAAAAGATTGGCCACAACCTAAGACAGTAAAAGATTGACAAAGTTTTCTTGGGCTTGCTTCTTTCAACGGAAAATTCATAAGAAATTTTAACATTATAGCATCCCTGCTAATGGAATGTTTAAAGAAAGGAAAATTTTCATGGTCTAACCCTCAAACTCAAAGTTTTATGTTTTTGAAAGATAGATTGTTTAACACACCTGTTCTTGCGTTACCGAATTTCACTCAACCGTTTGAAGCGGCGGTCGATGCTTGCGGATATGGGATAGGAGCGGTCTGGTCTCAACACACTCACCCAATTGAGTATTTTGGTGATAAAGCAAGACAAAAACGGAGCACGTATGAACAAGAACTCTATTCGTTGGTAAGAGCTTTCAAGGTTTGGGAACACTATCTTTAAGGCCAAGAATTTATTTTATATTTCGACCACTTGTCCCTCAAATATTTGCAAACCCAAAGAACTATTAGTAGAATGCACGTTAGATGCTTTCTTTTATCCAACGTTTCCATTTCATAATAAAACACAAAGCCAACCTACTTACCATTCTAAAATGTCAAGTAGTAGCTTTTGACTCCTTACCTAATCTTTATAAAGATGACCACGATTTTGGTAAAACTTGGTCTTTATGTGTTGATCATGTCAATTGTAATGATTTCCAATTTGACTAACGATTTTCTTTTCAAACACATCACTAATCCTCTTGTGCTTTGACCATTAGTATCATATATTTTATTAATAAAGAGACTTGTTTCCTTTTAAGAAAGAATAATAAAAATATCAGCTAGTAGGTGGTAAGGAGTACCTCTTGTTCCAGAGGTCTAACTTCACCAGAGCCTGTGACACGGAAATATCTTTGGTAAACATTTTTTATCCGAAAGCCATTCATTGAGCCATTCAAAACTTTCTGAACATCAGATTGATTAGGAAGATCTCGAGATTCAATAACACGGTCATATTTTACAACTTCTTTCCCTTTTGGTCTGTCCCTGGTGAGTATCCAAGTGAAAGAAATGATTATATCTTGTTTCCGGTCAAGGGAATGAACGAATCTGGATTGAACCACATCAGGGACAAGCCACAGGACACTTGCATCAGCTTGACAACAAATTAACTGAATATCATCCTGATTATATGGACTCAGATAACCTCCAGGATCAAGAACCATATTTGTATTCAACTTGTCCCATGAGATCTTTTCACAAAGAGTAGTCTGGTAGAGAGTCAATCTTCCTGAAGTTGTCTTGATATCCACCTGGCAACTGGCATCTTTGATTGGGTTTGCAACATTTGTTGGGTTGCCACTACTGTACATCTGTAACAAAGAGGAGTTTCAATTGTCAGCAACATTCACTATTAATTTGTCAAGTGGAGTTTTTTGGTTAAAACATACATGTGCTGGTGGACTCTGTTTTGAAGGGGGCCCAAACAGGCTTTTGAAAAAAGCCCCTCAAGGGCTTCAACGAAATGAGGCACCCCCTCCCCGATAAAAGAAAAAGGTTTACGGAATACCCTTCAACAGCTCTCTTCTCTCTAAACAGTCTCTTACAAAGCTCTAGTCTCTTGAGTTCCTTAATAATTTTTATCACCTTATCCTTCATAATACCATATTTTCACATTGGTGTGCAAGAAGATTATAAAGAACCATAGAATTAACGGACGGAATGCAAATTATGACAAAACCAAAGTGGAACATTACCTTTTATGTCATTATGTGGAGAGTATAAATTTTTCTATTGCAAATAATAAATGATAATCAATTAGACATTAGAAAACTTCTAATGGTATATAAAACATGTCCTCTCTTGATTAAAAGAGATACACGGAGGCTCATAAAATGATAAGGAAGAATTTTTTTTGGTAAATATAGAAAAAAAGAACATAGAGAAGCGGCATTTCACTGGGTCCTAAAACATATATTTATTATCTTTTTTCTTTTTGGATAATTGGGATATCCGTCAACTTCATGGGACCAAAACATTACTAAATCTCAGTAGAAAGAAATTTGGGCATACAACAATTAATGCTCTCAAGTTCCTTACCAGCATTGGAGCCCAGATCACACAGATTAATATGAAGAACAGGCATATTCCATTGCAACATTTGGTCATTACAGTTTGCTTATCTCCTTGTTTGTGCTGAGATCTATTTAAGACTGCATCACATTTGACAAGATACAAGCTTGCATTTATGTCCTCCAGCTGAGAAAAGAAATTCATATATTATTTTAACTCAGCATTCAATCCCTAGGGTCGGTATATAAATATAGAAGAAAACATAAATCTGTCTAGAGCTTTCATCCAAACGGTTAAATTTCAATGAGGATATGAGGTATCAAGAAAATCAATGATTTATTTCTGAAAAAAGAAATGTAAAACCTAGTCACACATGCGTCACTGCAACCTTCATATAACTTAAACTTATTATTATGCTCGCTTAAAACTTGGAAAATAAATTCATTTTGTACCTCTAAACTTTGTGGGTTGAATCAATTAGAACCCTAAACTAATAATTGTATTAATTAAAATTCTAAACTTTTAGAAGTGATATCAGTTTAGACCAACCGTTACAATTTTGTTTTAAAATAGATATACGTAATTGTCACACATGTATGGCATTTGTCGGAAATAAATGGCTTTGTTGATAGTTTATAGCCCCAAGAGTATTTTAGTATTTTGCTTTTCCTAAGTTTATTTCCTTTTTTGTATCAGGACTTGCTAGAGCCAATAAAAAGACTCTATTGTGATTATTTCTTCTTGTTCTAGGGTTTTCCACGTAAACCTTGTGCTCTCTTTTCTAACGTTTAACAGTATCTATAGTGTAGAGACTAATGCAATATTAGAATGAAATGATGAACTCAGGTTGACAGTAGAAACATGAACAGTTTTTTGTCTTCCCTCCGTCCTTTGTTTTTCTCTACTCATTTAGAAAGGACTATGATGGGAGGTTTTAGGGAGAAGAATATTGTTGTTTAGGCGACTTTAACTTGATTTTTTTAAAGGGATATGGAACTTTTCATTGAAGAAATGAAAAAAAGACTAATGCTTTGAAAACAGGAACACAATAATTTTAAATGAAATCAAGTGAAATAGTTATGAATCACTAATAGATGGATTAAATTGACTCACTTATGTGTTTAGACTTTAATCGATACAATTGTTAATTTATGGTTTTGATGAACACAACCTGAAAAGTTTTCGGCACAAATAGATTTTTCTCTAAAACTTACTACAGCAACAATATTTCTATGATCTTTAAGTCTAAGATTTCCACAGGGCATTTCCATAAAATGATATATTCAAAACAATGAAATAATCACCTTTAGCCAATCGTACATGGTCAGAGAAGTTGTTGTGCAGGACCAGTCCAGCACACACCGTAATTCATACAAGAAGGGAAGAGCCCGGTAAAGCCTGTACCCCAAATAGTTTATTCTTGAAACATCACTTGTCAAAAATTGCCGATATAAGGTGCTTTTGTGTGGGAGACCATATCGGATTTGTATTGCTTGCAGTGCTAAAGAAACCGCCTTTGCAAGAAATATAGCTCGAAGTGCCAACTCTCCAGCATGCTGATTGGAAGGCTCCATTTGCCATGCATACTCCGTTACCGCATAAGTAAAGAGAACGAGATTGAAAAGGTAAAAGATCACTTTACCAATGGCAAATGAGCAGAGGTATATACATCGATCGAGCACAATCAAGAAGAATATTATCTGAGGCACAGAGTATATTTAGTTAAGAGTAGCAGATGACATATCAAAGCTACGTGACAGTCATGAAACTTTAAATTTGATTCTACGTTGCATCTCTTCTAATTACTTCTCAGAATAGTGTTCCACAAAATTCAAGAATTTCATGCAAAAGCGGTGCACATCATGCAATAACTTCCCTAGCACAATGTGTTAAAATGCATGCTCAGCAGGACATCTATCATGGCACCAAGCTAGGAACATTCCACCAATAACATGCTTAGAAAAGATACACAACAAAATAAGGGAAGCTTATACATTCAATTATGCAACTCATGGGAACAAAATTTTGAATCCAACTATCTTCAAAATACCAAAAAAAAAAAAAAAAACTTTGGTACAGCCAGCTGCACTCGTCCTTTGTGCATCCCAAACAGAACCCACCAATAAAAATCTACCATGTGATAAATTTTATTTTATTATACAAAATAATATTAGTTCTTTTAAATTTATTTTTACAATATAAGGAAAAGAAGAAACAATGATATTAGGTGCAGCCTAGGCTAGACCTAATCAAATACCCTTAACTAATTTCATTATTGCTTGCATAGCAATATTAAACATGCAGTTCCGCATTTTGTGTGCACAAACAACTACATCCCTACAAAGTACAAATGTTTTTTTTAAAAACTTTATGAAAATATAGCCACTGAAATATTTTCATTAGTCCCTTTGGTTAACTTCTCCACTAGGGGCTAATGAAAAAGCAAAAATAATACTATGTGGACACAAATTTTGTCTCTCTTGGATTTTTTTAAAAAGAACAAATTCAGATCAAAAGGAGAACACCTACTATAATTGTCAATCCATAAATCCAAAGTGGAGAATACAAAACTAAAGAGACTTTAATCACAAATAACTATATTTAATAGTTACACTTACCATCAAGACGAACACAAACTCTTTGGGGAATTGGTCCTCTAGTTGATACACATCGAGAAACTCACTATTATTTTTAATGATTGATTGGTAGAAAATGGCAACAAGGAAGAACACTATCATATCTGCCCCGAATACATAGGCATATAGATCAATTTCCCTTTTGCCTCCCCCAATCACGGAGAGTATTCGATATGGGAATCCTGTGCTTTCAACAAATTCATTGCGTTGTGCAAGCAGGATCTCGTTTGCTACATCTGCTGCAGGAGTAAGAGAGTCGCACCATTCTGCACAAGTGTTAGTTGAAGGAGAAGCATATACTACCTCTAGAACAACTAAGGCTATCTTTGTATTTTCTTTGCTTCTTTCAATGCTCTGGACATGGACTCGACTAGAAAAAGAACAAAGTCGAGGGTTCTGTTCCTTACACCTCTCAACATGGATAATTTGAAGCATATGATTTATTCCAGATTCAATCCTCTCTGGCTGAATCCCATCTTCTGGCCAGATTTGGACATCCAAAGAAACCTGGATAAAGTAAGGTGGAGATTCTGCTCCTTGAGTCAGTGATTTCCAGTACTTGCACAAACTTCTGAGTACAAACAGCATCATTTTTCTCCCTATATATAGGAGTTCATATGCTCTGTCAGTCAAACCATAATGTCCAAGACTCTGTTTACTGGGGAGAGCATTTTTATTGAAGGCACTAGAATACGCCCACTCGCCATCTTTTGCAGTTATTGAACTTTGCAACAGAGTAAATAAATAAACCAGGAACAGAGGCAATGAACTGACAACAAAGGATGAAGTAATTCTATGAGTAGGAAAGCCCAGTTCCTGTAGTAGATCCGAATTAATAGTCAACCCACAATGCTGGATGATTATCTGGTAAAGATATTGTAGCAATATGTACAATTCTGTGTAAATTAGCATGACAACCCAAAACATATAACCAGGACCAGTATTTACACATAGGGCATAAACAAAGAGAGCTGCAAGGTAAAACATGGAAAGTAAACTGAAGTTCCACAAAAAGACAAGGATGAAGCAACAATAACAAACAACATCATTATTGGTCCGCATTTGAGCCCATATGTGTCGAAAAATCCTTCCCAACTGCATACTTGCAGGGTCAGAACTCTTATCAGACTGCAGTGAGGAAGAACGCTCCAAATGTGAACGCTCCAAATGTGCATACCTAGTTTCCTGGCTTTCTATCTGATCATACACCCTGTCCTCAGTCTTGCTCTGTTCATTATCGTCATCATCTGGGATAACATTCAAGAAGCTTGCAAGATTGCTGACAGCTTGATTTCCAATAGACTGTACCTGCGAAACACCGTCACCAATGAACTGTACAGCAGACATTAACGGGTTTCCTTTTGCTGAACCTTTATGTTTTTTTTTTCTATCCAAATCCAAAGATAAATCCGAAATCTGATAATCAATTTCACAAATTTCTGCAACTGGTAATTCCATTGAGTGCATTCTTGACTCTGTTGTTAATCCTGCTCTCAGATTTGCAAGAGAATCCTGCAATTCAGGATGGAGAGAAGAATTTTCTCTAATTATCTGCTCTACCTTCCCAGGTGTTCCTTCTATATCGGTGGTCATTGCATCATCATGTATCCCAGAGGTGCTTCGCTTTCTAAAGGATTCATTCCCTGGACTTGGAGAAACATTATTGCCATCAACAAATGAGTTCATATTGTGAAGCTGGATTTGCAAATTGAGCATCTCTGATTTCATCTTCTCCACTTGCAAGTTGCGCTGCCGTTTTCTTTCCTCAGAATCACGGATATGTTGTAACTGTTCAGTTTTCCAAGCAGCTTTTTTTTCCTGTTCACGAACAATGGCACCAATTTGCTCAGCTTCAAGATACCGACATACGTATTCAAACTCTTGAGAGGAGAACATGTATGACTGGATGGAGACCAGCATGAAGATAATAATTTCAACGAGAGCAGATCTTGCAGTAATTCGAAATCCATAATCATACTTGTAAAATCCAATCATCTCAAATATGTAATGCATGGTTTCACACTTGCCAGCACTAACTTCTCCTACAAATGGAGACTGGTAGGCTAGAGAGAGAATAATAAGAGCAAAGTTGTATGCACGCAAGAACTTGAATACTTTGTTCTTTTTCTTCAGGATTTCAAGTCTTAATCTAAAGAAAACCAGTGCAAAGGCAAGATACCCAAGATGCAGTACATCATATTCAAGAGTTCCAGTAATCAAAATCAAAGCCAGGACAAGATCCAACAAATGACAATAGCAATAGAGCCTCAGGTAGTCAAGGATGGTCCACATGCTTTTTGTTTCAAAAGATAAATCCCTCCAAACAAATGTATTTTTGCGTTGGGACATCATTTTACGATAAGTAGATGACAGTGAGAAACCGGATAAATGATCAGCACGGAGTTTGAGAGATGAAAGCATGAACACCACAAAATAACTGAAAAGCATCCTTGAATCATCGACAGTTAGTCCTGCATATCAGGTAAGACAGATGTTACACACAAAAATAGGGAGAAATTGTCTTTGGAAAAGCTCCAAGATGAATAATAACAAGCATAATTGCATTAAAATTTTGAGAATGCCAATGACCAAATGCAAGTGGTAGGCTGGCTACAAGAAGAGCAAAAGTAACCATCACAAATTAAGCATGTCCGTTCTACACCAAAAATATTCTATTAAAAACCTTATAAATTTTAAAATAGAAAAGAATTTTGAGGATAAATTTGCACCAAAGGGTTTTTTTATATAAAGAGCATACCATATTTTAATCCATTTTTTCAAACAAAGGTTGAAGTAATAATTGAGAGAGAGAGAGAGAGAGGATTTGCAGTTGCAATCCTCAAGTCAATAACTCAAAATTTCAAGTCTTTCAAGCATGTATCTGGAACCAATGTTCAAATATTTGTTCTATCTAATTGTCTAACGTGCTAATAATCTTCTACTGGGGGATATTTACATGATTGTAAGTTTTCACTAATTCATTTACTTCTTGGCAAAAGATAAAGGAGAAAAGGCCTAATAAAAGCAGGCAAATTGGAAGATGTCTTGTTGATTAATCTTAAGACTGAATACAAAGTATCAACAGCTACAAGATTCATACCCAGCCAACAGTTCAAACAAAATTGGAAGTACTGATTAGAGATTCGCCAGCAGTCATGACAATGGACACCAGCCTTGCTCGGCATAGGCCAATTTGAATTCCACATGTTCTTCCAGAAGGCAATATATTCAAGGATAAGAATAGAAGCAAACAAGAAAACAAATATAGGCCATAGTTTACGTATAATGCCACGATCCAAAAGAATACAGGCAGCCAACAACCCAACATAGAACAGCGAGACAGAATTCAATAAAGCAAAACTGGCAAGAAGCAAGGAGATCATGGTTATCTCGAGACCAAAGAGATTGAACAAGTTCTCCATCCAAAATTTCATATATATCTTAAAAATTATTTTCTGCAATTCAAACCGTTCCTTTCTCAAGGATATAATACGAATCTTGTCCCACTTGTGACTTTCTTTGATGCTTCCCCATATAAATCCAAATGAATATTTGCTATTGCTGCTACATTCAGAGTTGTCTCTTTTACTGGATGCAGAATGAGGCACTTGAGACTGACCAGAGACAAAGGATGACCTTCTAATATGATCCAGACCTTCCTGCTGCTCAAACAATCTTCCAGAGTCTGATGATGATTTACTTTTCTCATTAGAAATGGATATGTCGTAATCATCTTCTTCTGTGACAAATAATGGACAAGGGTCATCCCACTTCCCTTTATTTAAAGCAGAACCTGGCATCCTCTCCAACCAGCGAAAGACATTATATTGGAGAGTGCATGCAGCAATTATTAGTACTTTTCCCCGTAGGCCTAATTCCAGACCCCAAAATCCAGGCTGAAATTCTCTGAAACCCAGAAAATAAGACAAATAAGAATGCTTTTGTCCAGGAAACATTCCAGCTTGTCTACCCCACATCTGGAAAAGATACTCCACTGTCATGACAACTCCTGTATATGCCAGAAACAACTTTGATGGAATATGCGAAATCTTGGGTAAAGTGGCACATATGACAAGGCCAAGTAGATATAATAAACCAAATGCACTGATTGGTGATATGGACGCGTAGAAAAGAGCAGCAAACAGAATCTTGTCACTGTGCCAAATAAGGAAGCGTTTTATAAACCCAAGTCTCTCAAATTCTAATAGCTCAGGTTCATCGGAGCTGCTATACCTGCTCTGCCTTCTCTCATAGCTATAAAGTTGCATCACAATCAATACGGCCAAAGATTGCCAACAATTTTGCAAAGATGAAGCCTCTGAATTGAATCCCAAGTAAAAATCAAGATCAATTGATCTAGATAACCACATCCTAAAGCTGGAGAAACTGCTTAAACAATATATGAAGACAAAAACTATAATTGCATAAGCTTTTAATGGGAACCATAGTCGCCTCTTTGTTCTTTCAACCAGTTGTCTTCCAATCATCCAAACAAGAAGCAGGAATAAGTAACCAAAGGATATGTAATTTGGTTTGACAAAGAACACCGTGAGAAGAATAGTCAGAAATGCAATATAGGTTCCACATGATCTGTACATGGATAGGAACTTCTCTCCAATGGAACTGAGGAATGAAGCAATTTTTCTCTCTGCAGAAAAAGAAAATAAATGAGGATACAAATGATGTAGTATCAAATGGATACAGAGCTGAAGAACCTCAAGTGTTGATTCGAATCATGAAAACATAAAAACCAAATTATTCTGTAGTTCCTCTAATCAAGACAGTTGCTAATGCATATCAAAATTGAAACAATGGTTGTGTCAAAGTTGTTAAAAGAAAACCTAACAGAAAATAGTATAATCCACTAATCAGACACTACTTAACAAAATTAGTTCCTCTAATCAAGAAAGTTGCTAATGCATATCAAAATTGAAACAATGGTTGTGTCAAAGTTGTTAAAAGAAAACCTAACAGAAAATAGTATAATCCACAAAATAGTCGTGGCAAGAGAAAGATCAAGGTTTGTTGGGGTTGCTAAAGTGTTATGTTTAAAGTGGACTTTTGTAATAAATTCTGGGTGGAAGGAAGCAACTATTTGTGGCTCTATCATTATAAACAGGCAGTTACTAGAGTTTAAGCAACAGTATTCCCTTGCATTTGTCAAAAAAGTTTTCCTACACCAAGCTTTTCACAGCTCTTCTGCTTAAAGTTTTTGGATCTTAAACTTGCATATCTATAATCACCAAAAGAATAAATTAGATCCAAAGGGTTTAAGAAATGTTCTCCTAGGCTGTTCACATACATAACAGCTGGAGCTTTTTTTTTCTTTTTCAATTTTTGAAAAGAATGCAAAATTAAAATAATGAAAAGAAACTAATGCTCAAAATACAAAAATAAAAAAATAAAAAAAGCAGAAAATAAAAATACAGCTGGAGTGTTTATGACCCAACTTCAAGGAAGTTCCTGGTCACCAATCTTAAACCTTATTTTACCAATTAACCTTGGGGTATATTGACTAGTGGATAAGCTGTCAGGGCATGATAATCAAGCATCACTTTGATTCAACCAAAAAAAAAAAAATTCAAACCAACAATAAAGTTTGCAATCCAACTAACTGATTTAATAAAATCTTAACAGTAAGTTTCCTTTGCTTTTTACTGTATCACAGATCAAATAATGGACTCACTGTAATCAACGATGAGTTTTGATAGACATACCATGCGAAGGGTTATCATGGCAATAATTACTTGTTGTGGCCGTATAAACTGATAACAGAACTGATTTATTAAGGCCAGCTCGTAAAATGCTAAATCCAACTGGGGGGCTAGGTGTGTGCTCCACAATGGCAGAGAATGAAAATAGCATTTCAAAACCATGGTTATGAATTGTGCAAAAGCAAGCAAGCAGAGCTATTTCCAGGAACTCCCACATGCTATCACGTCCAAGGAGACCTGCATTGAACCACTGAAAAAAGTCACTGCGACCTGTTTCATTATCAGACTTATAATTTATTCCTTCAACATTATTTTGAAAACAGTTTGAGGCGACAAGCAAACTGAACCTCCATTTTTAATATCATAATGTAACATCTGTGGGTGAAAGCACACGTACCTAGTTGCAACAGAATTTCCCTACACAAAGAACCTTCCCGGTCTAATACACTCGATATCAAGCTGATCTGAAGAAGATATAATAATGCAAAATGAACCACATTTAGAAGAATCAAAGACTGGCGCATCTTTCTGCTAACATCGTGGCTCAAAAGGTATAGGAGGAAGAATACCACTGAAGAACGTTGAAATAAAGAATCAATAAGAAAATTGAGGTATTACATAAAATCATAATTTGTAGCTCTCGTGTCATAAGAAACAACCAAAAATAACGCAAAATTTCACTATGATTATTAACTGGCATAGAAAAACGTACCATACACAGCGTGAATGAAACCAGGCTTCATTGCAACCAGGAATATCAAAGTTAGCACGATAGCTCGAGAGCTTTTGCGCAAACCCCATGCGATAGTAGCCACAATTAATACCTTCGTCTCTCCTGCCTCTGAAAATTAAATCGTGTAAAGGACCCAACTTTACCGCTATCAAGTAATTGACAAAAATACAAATAAAATTCAGAGGAAGATGATCAATATCTCTAAGATAATGAAAGAATACAAGACAAATGAAAGATGTAGCCAAGGATCAGACTCCTCCAAAAAGTTTAAAAATTTATATAAATTCAATACCAAAATAAATTGTATTTATAAACAACACCTAGTAAATAGAAGCTTCTTTAACTACGTTGATATGTTGATTATTGCTTCTACAACATTTTTTTATCTCCATTTTTTCTCAACAATAGCATCGGAGCTTTAGATCAAAGGGGCTATGATTTTATTTGAGAATTAAAAAAACCAGTTTAGTATTTGAAAATATGTATTCTAATTTCCTGGGTCATTTTCTCTATTTGAGAGCTACGAACTGATAATGTATACTTAAAACAAAATAAAAAACAGTAATCACTATAGACTGGTTATAGAAGCTATTGATTCTTAATACTCTACCAAATTTTTACAGTTACTTTCATAAAACCCAAGAAACTTCAACGTCAAAACTATTTGAGCTCTATTTGAGCTTTACCAATAAAAGAAGGTAAGCTTTGTTGGAATCAGAAGGTACAAAAATCAATGGCTTGTATATAATCCATGGCTGTGACACAACGTTGGCAGGCATAAAAAGAGGGAAAAATGTTGTAGGTAATTGTGCAGTTCAAAGTTTCTTTATTGAATGAACCGACTTTTTGTTAACATAGGGGAAGACATTTGAAGGTATGAAATGCAATAACTAATTCCCTAACAAGCTAACAAGGCGGCCAATTGATCATAAAACTTAACTAACCAATCAGCCTAAAAATTCTATGAAACATACAAACCAACCAGCTTTAAATTAAAAGCTCCACAGAAAAGAATTAAGGAAAACCAGCAAAATCAACTGATTACAAATCCCAACAGCAGCCAAAAGGCTACATAAGCTACATAAAAAGCACAGCAATCACTGAAATAAGATAAGCTAACGTAATAAGTATGAGAAGTGACAATCAATCAATCACAAATTACCTCCAGGACTGGAGTTGTCATTTGAAGAATGCTCGTCCTCACCAGACAAGCAAAGAAAAACTGAATTGTTTACAAGATTGACTAAGGCAACCAAAATTCCAAGGCCAAATTGTGCTAGGAGAAAGAATCCTGGTATTGGATAATGCCACAAACCTACCATCTCCCAAACATCCATATCCTGCAAACATTACATAACCAAGAAAGACTTCCATTGATGCATGTGTCCTAATGAAGATATTAATAGGTAGTCAATTCAAGAATTAATACCTTTCCAATCTTCCGATTCAAAAATGTGAATGCTACATTGAAAATATATGTGCTAATGGCCCAGAAGAGAATGAAGACAAGCAGCAGCCCATTCAATCGATGCAATTGAAATAATGAAGGAAAGGCATAAATGATGTATCCAACGTATGCAAGTAACCCAAATGCGCATAAACTTGCAAAATGAAAACTCCAGAAGGACAAAGCAACCAAGGAGACCTGTCACAAGGAGCTCTACAAGCTTAAATAAATCTCAATATGGATGAGCTTGAAACAAGAAATAACTTGAACAGTTAAAGTGGCATTAACAGAACAACAGAGAAATGAAATGAACAATGTAAAATGCAATGAAATGTTTGATATCTTGTCATTAAAAAACAATAAACAATAAAAAGCTATGTGCAACAAAATATTCTTGGAACATTATGATGAAGGAGGAATCTGGTCACTTGGGTAATATTATAGGCTCATTCCTCTTTTGTCTTCACTTATAATGAACTCTATAATATTAGTCTTCCCCTTTATATCAAACACATTATCATTCTAATAAAAGATTCACAAGCTTGATTGGTGGATAATTAGTCCTTGAGGTTACATCAATTTGGTATAAAAGCAACCAACTGAGCCAACATTGGTTGCTTGCTGCTGGTGGGAAACCAAGAAACTCTTGGCGACCCTGACCGCGAAAGGGAAAAATGAGTGTCATGCTCTTTATCATACAACTCACATATATTTTACAAGACACTTTAAAATTCAAGATAGAAAGCATTTGGTTAAGGCTTTACGAACAGCAACATCAGTGGAATGGAAAAGTACCCTTCAATTCCTACCAAATTTCACTCCTTAATTGAGGTGTGGGCTACAGATAAAAGAAATAATACCTCGGTCGTCACAAATTAAGATTTAACTGAGGTTTTGGGGTCTGGTTTAAGTCGTTTCGCAAAAATCTTCTCCGATCACTTTCCTTTATTATTAGAGGCAGGTGCAATATTATGGGTCATCCCCATTCAGATTTTGCAATAGTTGGTTGTTGATAAAAGAGTGCAACAAGGTCATTGAGGAAGTTTTGAAAAGCATCCCCCATGCATTGGGTGGGCTGGTTTCATTCTTCATGAGCAGCTTCGTAAAGTGAAACTTGCCGTAAAAAATTGGCATGCTACTCTTGATTGATATAGAGCAGAAAGATGAAAGGCTTTTGAGAGAGTTAGAAATCAGTGATGGGCTTGCGGAAAGCGTTGGTCTGAAAGCTAGAAGAGATTGGTCATTAGAATCCTCAAGCCATTTTTCAGTTAAGTCCCTTTCAAAGCACCTTTCTCCCTCTTCACGTTTGGAAAAAGATTACTTTAAAGCACTGTGGAAAACCAGCAGTCCAAGGAGAATAAATGTCTTGGTTTGGATTATGGCAGTGGCAGTGTGCACCCTCCGCTTGGAAAACAGTGATCTCTTAATACACTTCTTCATTTTCTGTCTCTTCTCACCTAATTGTTGGTTTAGCATATTTTCTATGCTCAAATCACTTTGGGTCTTTGATGGTTCGTTTAGCGCCAATGTGCTCCAATTATTGAGGGGGCCTTATTTATAAAAAAAAACCTTATCTAATTTGGGTTAATTTGATAAAAGCGCTTCTAGCTGAGATTTGGTTTGAACGTAATCAACGCAACATCTTCCATGATAAAAAAAAGGGATTGGGTTGACATCGTAGAGATTTCTAAAAGAAACGCAGCGGTTTGGTGTTCTTCAAATGCAGAATTCAAAGATTTGTCTATACAGGGCATCTGCCTCAATTGGACCGCCTTCATCTGATGAGTTTCAATGTAGTTTACCCCGATTTTCAGTTCAGAATTAGTGCTTCTGTAGTTTGGATGGACTTTAATATGTATTTCTGCCGTTATGATTTTACTTTTCAGCCTTGATTTTGTCTACCGTAGGTAGCTTCTATTGCTATTTAGCTTGTTACTTTGGTCTTTTCATGACCTTAGTATTGTTCTTGTTCTTTGTATTTTGGATATGATGTGGGTGATATGGGGGTGTCAACCTAGTTGAGTTGTCTGGGTGCACCTTCCGATCCTCTCTCTATCCCCCATTTCTTGGCTTCCCTATTATTCTCATTGTATAGCTCTCTTGTACTTTGAGTTTATTAATAATAAAGAAGCTTGTCTCTTTTTCAAAAAAAAGAATAGAAAAATGATAAAAGTAAAATAGAAAAAGTTGTAGCAAATAGTAAATAAGATAGCAAATCAGTATTTTGAAATAGTGCTAACTCTAGTTAATTAAAGACTACAAAATAGTATTTATAGTAGCAAAGAGGTTATTATAATAGTCTTAGATAGTCCTTGTCCCAATCATGCTCTTGTATCTCAAGCATTATTTTTTCTTTATCGTTTTAATTTTTTAAAAAAATATTTCCTTTTTCCAAAGAGAGTTAAAAGAAAAAGGAAAAAAAGATTGGTTGGGAAGTTGAATTATGTGATGATGACATGATCTGACACTGCTTATACAATAAGTATTGTCAGTTAATATATAACTTCACCACCAGTTGATCATTAGGATACAATAGAACAAATTATATGCTACTTGAAAAGCTTCACCTAGATGTGGGGATCTTATATATAGATCATGGTTGTACAAAAGTTAAGAATTTTTTAGATGTTGATTGGGCTAAATTTGGAGAAGATAGAAGATCAACTTCTGGATAGTGTTTTGTAGGAAGAAACTTAGTATCATGGAAGAAGAAGTAGAATGTGGTTTCACATTGGAGTATGAAGTTAGAATATAGAATTATAGCACAATTGGTGTTTGAAATAGTGTGAATAATTGTGCCAACTAAATTATGGGTGATAATCAAGTTGCCCTTCACATTGTGTCCAACCCATATTTCATGACCATGCAAGGTTCACAAAATGAAGCAAGGTTCCATCGAAGCTGTTTTCAGTAATGGGAGTTGTTTCTTGTTTTAAAAAATATATAACAAACTCATGCTATTAAACCCCAACCCCTGAACTCAGACAAGCTCACAAGAAACCAATTGAAAACTAGAAACATCATAACAAAATGGCTAGCACAAACTATGAAACCAAATCATTATTCCTTTCATAGATAACATTTGTATCCATATTCAACGTCATATCTATTAGATTAACACACCATGACTCTGCAAGAACCACAAACAAGGTAATACACCCATAAGAAGAAACAAACAAAAGTATACACTGGTCCACAGAAAATATTTTGATTAGAAATATATACCGGGAAACCATACGTGAAAAAGTTAATAGTAAATGTTCGGAAAACTTCTCTCCTTAACAAAACATTAGTATGCTTCACACCGGACCTGCAACATCAACAGCAGGTATATGTGAGCAAAAAACTACAATCACAATGCAAATACACCCTGTAAAGATCAGCTTTGGTCTTTCAATATTTTCTCAAGATATTCACTAAAACATAATCTTGAGACCATACTAAGCAGATATGAATCAGGGGAAAGGGAAAAAATGTATTTATAAGAAAGTAAAAAGTAATATCATGTAAACCAGATGATAACAACTTAAGTTTGAGACCTCAATTCACGAATGAAGAATGAATGCTTGGAGGGAAGAAGTTGCTCCACTAAGTTGCTTTCTCTCATTGACATTATGAAATCCATTTCCTCAAGGTCGCACTTAACGCAAGAAAGCTGCATAAATACAACTTTTCGGTCAAACAGAAGATCAGCAACAGCAATATACGGTCATAAAGCAAACAAATTGTTAATTCAACAAAGTTTCTAGAGGGAATCATAGCGAGTCTGAAACATAAATGTTCTTTTTTTTCTGAAGAAGAGAAAACAATGCATTGACCAATGAAATAAAAGAGAAAAACACCAACACCTATCGGTGCACCTGAACTGTAAATGTTGAAACAGATACTTTCTGCTTCACATCTTGCCATCAATATTTACAAGTTAAATTAGGGGAAGAATTAGACAAACAAGTTACATACCATGATATAGAAAAGAATGAGAGAAACGTTGGAACAGATCTCAGGCCATTCAGAGTTTGATGATATTTTAAATAGACCAATGAATTCAGCTACCCATTTCAACATACTAGGGTACTCAACTGGAAGCTGATACACATAAACAAGAAAAATACTGAAACCTGCGTATAGTTGAAGAGGCCTCCACCACCTTCAAATAACATGCGAAGTCAGAACATAAAAAAGAATGCAACTGATAAAAACAACTTCAAACTACAACAGAGTGTTCATGCACCAAAGTTTATGGCCAAGAAACTATCTAGAATCTCAGGGGAACAACCTGAAAAGACCTAAAAAGTTGCTTGTTAAAGACCAATCCACCAGACCTACACAGCTGCCAATGAAAAATGGAAGAGAAACCCATGACGGACGGCTAATTCCCACAATAATCTGAATTGCAGGAAGTAGCAAACAAGAAGCAACCCTTAGATGAGAACCTGCCATTTTCAACAGAAAAAAAAAAAAAAAAAAAAAAGAATCTTGCATTTCATTTTCTGAAGAAATCTCAAGAGTCAAGACAAAATTTAATTGCAAATGAAGACTTAACAAATGTGTATAGAGTGCAAAGTGCTTAATGTGCAGAACAGGTTGATTTATAATTAGTCCTACATGCACGATATATTATCCTAGAAAATAAACAACTGCTTTGTACCCTTTGATCCTCCTTCCCCCAAGAAAAAGTTAAAAACAACAACAAAAGGCTTAAGTTTTCTGAACTAAAGTTGATTTAATCAAATAAATTAGTTCAAAAGATTCATGATTGCATTGGACCCTTGTGCTAAAGTGCTTTTAATATTGCGAGAATGAAGAGATCTAGAGGCTAAAATCAAGGCGGTCGATGACTTCATAGATAGATAGAGAGAGAGAGAGAGAGAGAGATATTAAATTCATTACTTGAAGCATGTAAGTGCATAAACAATTATGCTCTCTCCCCTTCTGAAATGGTTTAACCCCGATATACTCCACAACTTCCAACTACCATGGTTCACTTCCAGAAATTTCCTATTCAAAATTGGTCAATCTATGCTTTTTTCCCCCATACATTCTGTACTTTGGCAAAAGTGCATCAAATTCTATCATGTATGCATGCATATTGAATTGGAGTGATAATCTTACAAAACGGAAAAAGGCTAATAATCGAATTAAATGGTACTATCTACAAACCTAGATGATTGACAAAAGAAAAGAAATGAACCCAGCATGAATCTCCTCTTGGAACAAGACCAATTCTGTACCAGAAAATATCAGCAGTGGCAACAAAAATTGCTAACAGTTGTACGACCAAGAAATAAATAACAGAAGGCGACTTCCATGACTGAATCCTGCAAATGATCCACAAGAATAAATTTTCACCAAGTAGAAGCAGAAGTGAACGAAAAGAAAAAAGGAAAAAGGAAAATGCTTTCTTTCAGCACTTACGTCATGAATCCAATTAGCTTAGCCCACCATGCATTGGCTATGCTCCACTTATATCCCTCAAGAGACCATATAACAAGAAAAGTAACTTGAGCAAGAATAACAAGCGAAGAGAATATGATAATTGGCCATAATACCAAAAACCGCCGACCAAAAATAAACCCTACAAGAAAGAAGCCCATGTAAAGTACAAATAAATTTACAAGAGTTTTTTTTTTCCTTTTTTGTAAGAAACCATGTTTCATTTAGACAAACGAAAAAATCTAAAAGAATGTTACTAAGTTAATCATTCAAAAAAGTCTCACTAACAGCTACAGATAAAGACAAATTAAACCTCAATCCCTCACATGCTCCAAAAACCAATCAACCCCGCTAAAATCCCATCATTCCTCTCAAGCCATAATCCCAACAAAATAACAAAACAACAAGCCTGCCACAAGACTCTTGCTTCATTCCAAAATGTAGGGATCATCACCGTATCAAGGAGAAGTATTCTTTGGGTTGTGCGGACATGTGATGACATTTTAGCAATCTATTGAGGATTGTGATTGGAAAGCAACTTTGATGAAACAGTGTCTAGACTAGGACCCTTGAGACTTCGATTTACCATGACTTTTTGATGATGAAATGGGTTTGTCCTTTTAACTTTTCATCGCAGCAGCTTGGTGTTCTTCAAATGCAGAATCCAAAGATACTTCATTCAAGACATCTGCCTCAATTGGACCGCCTTCATCGGATGAGTTACAATGTAGTTTCCCCCAATTTCCAGTTCAGAATTAGTGCTTTAGTAGTTTGGACGAGTTTTATATGTATTTCTGCCGTTATGTTTTACTTTTCAGCCTTGCTTTTGTCTACCGTAGGTAGCTTTTGTAGTTATTTTGGTTGTTAATTTGGTCTTTTCATGACCTTAGTATTGTTCTTGTACTTTGGTCTTTTCTTTGTATTTTGGATATGATGAAGGTGCCATGGGGGTGTCAACCCAGTTGAGATGTTCGGGTGCACCCACTGATCCTATCTCTCTATCTCTCCCTCATTTATTGGTTTCCCTATAATTCTCATTGTATAGCTCTCTTGTACATTGAGATTATTAATAATAAAGAAGCTTGTCTCCTTTTCAAAAAATTAAGAAAATGAGGAGTTGCAAGTGTAGTTAAAAAGGGCAATGGAACACCCAAAAAACTTGAAGCAAAAATATTTCCCTTAAAACTATTACTTTTATGTGGTGGGTCGAGGTTTAGATATAAATGCCCAAAAACTTCACTACTTCTTTCACCTGTTAGTGGTTGATCGACATTAACTATCTTTGACAAGCAAACTGAAAGACTAACGACCACCTGAAAGTCTTTGACCTTGGATATTAGGATACTTCCTACCATTATCTTTCTACTTCCAATTGCCCCTTATGTCATCAGCATGGGGAAGACCCTTTACATCTATTCTTCTTGTGTTCGTACGCAGTTCGGTGTTGGGAGAAGCTGTTTTCTATCTTTAACCTATCTTGGGTGTTTGGTGCTGACTTTCGAGGAAATATGCATCATCTTTTAGTTGGGGTGCGTTTCAAAAAAACCCCTCTATCACTTTGGTTACATGCGATAAAGTCGCCTTTGGCAGAATTATGGTTTGAGAGGAACCAAAGGGTATTTCATGATAAATCTTTTGCTTGGTTGGATCAATTTGAAGTCGCCCGTAAGAATGCCCCCTCGCGGTGTTCCTTCTCTAAGCCTTTTGAGGGCTACAACATTCAAGAAATCTACTCAAATTGGAGAGTTTATATTTTCCCAGCTTAACCTACTTGTTTTGAATTAACTTCTTTATGTGCTTTTTGATATAGATCTTCTGTATGTTTCAATGTTGAAACCTTTGCAAGGCTAGTGAATTATAGTCTTTTGTTCTTTCTGTAATGGCTGAATATATAAGCCTCAAGTGAGATTTTTTATTTTTGTTTGAAGGATATGATCAGGACGCCAAGGGGGTGTCAACCTAGTTGAAATGTCCAGGTGCACCTATTGATCATGTTTATGCTTTTTGTATAACACTCATGTACTTAGAGCATTAGTCTCTTTTGATTCCATGGTAGCCACCTACCTAGGAATTAATGTCCTATGAGTTACCTTGACATCCAAATGTTATAGGGTCAGGCGGGTTGTCTCGTGATATTAGTTGAGATACGCGTAGGCTGACTTGGATACTCACGAATATTTTAAAAAAAGTCTCTTTTTATTTACATCTATATGAATAAAGAGACGTGTTTCTTTTTCAGAAGAAAAATATATATTGAGGTACTTGAAAGTTGAAACCACTTTAAAATGTCCTTGGATGAAGACTGAAGTACTTATTTTGTTTTTTTCCCCTCAAAGTCCTCAAATATTTTTGCAAATATTTCACCTCCTTGATTTTTGCATACTGGGCATTCTATCTATAAACCCATAAGCTCTCTTACAGTTGTGTCGTTTTCATACCATTCATCAATTAAATTTGTTAGAATGAGCTAGGCACAAACCAAACAATAAGTAAAGATGACAACAAATTTTATTGACTGTACATTGACAATGCATTACCTATTTTATGTGCATTAAATTGAATGAAAAGAAACACCAATAAATCTGTAAGAGAGACCAGACTCCAATTTATTAGAGCCGCTGCAAGAAAATGAGAAAATAAAAAGAGTTAATTAAAAGTTCTGGAGGTCAAATAGACAACCATTCATCAGTATCTTTATGTGATATTAATTGAGAAGGCAGCTAAATAATAAAATAACTCTAAGCTAAACATGTCAAGAACTCTAAGTTCAAACACAAACATTTTACATGTATTTTTCTTTTCCTTTTGGGCAATGTGGAAGAGGACTTTATGACCTCCTCCCTTATAAAAGAGTTAAAACCCCGGTCCTCATTGTTGCCCTCTTTTTTTAAAATATAATATTTGTTTCCTAAGAAAAAACTTTATGGCATATCAGTCTTTTTCTGTTTAACCTGGGAGTGTATCAGATTGCACTTCCCAGCGAATAAAGTTAAGGAACCTTGGACATTTAAGCAATTACAAATTTCATATAAATTATTAGGCTGTTCATGAAGTTAGAAATATCAGAAGTCAAACTTTGACCAAATGTTTTCTTTGATCAGAATTGGGTTGTCCAATCCAGAATGCCAGACATGGTTATATGGAGTAAAAGGCCTACTAGTATGACTGTTATGTTGATTCTTCTTTTTTCTTTTTCTTTTTTTTCTCTCCTTGCAACCAAGGTCTCAAGATCTGAATCACTCTTTGCATAAGTTATCTTCACCCACTAAAGGCTGCCAGCTTGTGGAGACAAAACAAGAGTTCTAACTTATTGAATTTTTAACCGTCAGCTTTCACCTCACCTCCAAACATGTCAAGCCATTTGTTAAATCATGGTTCAACCCAAAAGCTTAAAAGCCAATGGGTTGTGTTAAATTTAACTATATCGACACTTCAACATTACACTTGTATTTTGTAGTTCCTTGCTCCTTATTCTGGTTTTGTTTGTTTGTTTTTCTTTCTTTTTTTTCTTCTTCTTTTGTCTTTTTTACTGCAGTGTGATTGACTTATTCTTGTATCTTTGTACGATGGTTTTATTTTGGTTTCTTTAGAGGATATGATGAAGACGCTAAGGGAATGCTTACCTAGTTTATGTCCGGCTACGCCTTCAAATTCTTAGTTTCTTCTTGTTTTTTGTGTCCTACTCTCTTGTACTTTGAGCATTAGTATTGATATTATTAATAAATTATCGCTTCTCTTTTCTTATTAAAAAAAAACACTATACTTGGGGATATGTACAAGAATCCAGCAAGTGAAAATCAAAACTAAAGAGGAACAAATGACATTGCGGGTTTCGAAAACTATTATCTCTCGCTCAACACCAAGCACTTACAAGCTACACCACACCCTTTGGTTTACCAGTATATCGATGAAAATCCTATAAAATCCCTCGAGAGATATCAAAATGAGTAAAAAGTACAAACTATCACATACTTGGCAACAAATAATCACAAACATTAGCTCCTTCAATCGAAATATTAAACCAGCAAGCCCTCAACCAAATTTTCAAAGCAAAGTGTACAGATATCTCACAAGAAAAGAAACTCACAACAAGTTACAACATGAAAACAGACCAACTCTTACCAGTAAGAAGCAGAAGCGGCAACAAAAAGCCACCAAGAAAACTCCCCATGAGAGACGAATTGCAGAGAACGATCACTTCGATTCCATCAATAGCACTGCTCCGGCAATGGGTTTTCGATTTAAATCAAAATCGTGAAAACCCATTTCCAGGAAGCGCTAGATATGTATGTATGTATATATATAAATAAATAAGCTCCCTACAATTCAGAAAGTCAAAAAGTGAGCTGATTTTAGACTTGCAATAGAAGAAATCAGAATTTGATTAATTGGGGAGCTCCAAAATTGACGCTGGGACAGTATGGTTATATAATCTAGGAAGACAATAGCATCAACCAGCCTTTAGAATCGAAGCTCCGGAAAATGTATGTAGATAAATGGTTAACTGAATTTTGATTAGTTGAAAGATGAACTGCCGGGACTATATTTAGACGAAAGCCCAAAAAATAATTTTAGGTTTAAGAACACTTTTGTGTTTCCCCAAACTTCTAAAAATAATTTAGTCTCTAACTATTTAATTTGTAAATTCAAATCTTAACATTTTTGTTAATAATTTAGGCTGTTTGTCAAAGGGCAATAAAATTTGTTCTAATATGAATGAAATTTTCGAGGCTTAATTCATAAATGTAATTACTATTATCCTTGCTTAGCGTGAAGATAACAGTTGAAGTAACGATAATGTGACAATTTCATAATTCTCAATATTTACACTAAAGCTAGTGTGTCCCATCCAATATTCAAGTATAATCAGATTGAGCATCATTCATTTATGCATTAGACTACATAATTTGATTGCAATTTTGGAGACGATCTCACAATTTATTACAATTACATACATATAAACATCGAGTATAGTGAACTAAAACCCCTTTTTACATTTGCAATGATGGATTATGTTTTATCTATGATAAACCTAACATTGATTTTTATAACTTTGAAATGTGTAGCAATTTAAATTTTTTTAGTACAACGATCTAGTTCTCGTTCTTTTGAATATCAGACTTTGATAATAAACTAGGCAAAGAAAGGGACATTAAAGAAAGAAAAAAAAAACTAGTCATTTGGATTTTTAATTTTGAAAACTTATCCAATTTTAAAAATTTGTTTGCGGAGACTTATAAGATGAAATGACACAAATGTCCTTACTAGGATTGAATCATTAAACCTTATACTCTTTCCACATTTACTTATATCCACAATTCTCTTCGTCATGTTCATTTAACACTAAATTTGACGTCATTATAAATTTTAAAGTTTTTATAAGATATTATGTATTAAAGTTCAAATGTCCGACAACCAAATTATTAAAAACTTAGAAATCAAAGTATTTTAGGATTAGAATCAATTATTATACGTTCATTTCGAGACACCTCTTGAAAGATAATGACCGACTTTATCTAAATAATTTTTTTTCCTTAAAAGAAAGGTTTAAATATATGTACATAGAATTTGCTGGCTGTTGCCCAAGTGATTGGCCAAGGGAATGGCACCACGTGATTTTTCTCCTACGGCACATGAATGGAAGTTTGCTTTTTATTTTTTGACATTAAATTAACATCTTACCCTTAGTTTATAATTCTTGACCAAACTTTTTTTTTTTCCCTTCTGAATGTAGATACCAAAAAAACTAATAAATAGCCTTATAAAAAAAACCCATGTGTTCAAATTTCTCACTTCCACGTCATTAAACTTTTTATTTCTTAATTCTAAAAGAATAATTTAAACAATAATTTAAATTTGAAGACGAGACAGTGATTGAACCAATCGAGTTGCTTGCACTAATTGGTTTGTCTCGATTTTCAAGGTGAAGACTAACTCACTAATCTCCTTTGGACTAATGTCAAGAAATAAAGAACAAAGAACAAGCTACTTATTGGTTTGCTCGCACTAATTGGTTTTCCTCAGCTTTGGTGGGCCTTTATATGGGTTTTCTATAGGGCCTAATCCCACTCTTGTGAGTTCATCCAACTCTTGGAAGTTATGTTCATGAGAGGACAAAAGACATTTGAATATTTTTTTTGGAAACAAGGAAGGAAACCTTAGGTTTAGCCGCATTACGAGTGTGATAGTTCCACATGAGAACTTCATATTCGTCCTTAAAAAACTTTGTGATGAAAAATGATTTATGTGTAATTTACATGGATTCAAAGTTCAAATACTTACTAGTATAATGTAATATTTTAAAAATTGGTTGGAAAAATATTTATATTATTTTCAATTTTCTAACATTTCAATCAATCTTTCATAGAACGTGTCAAAATATTCTTTATAGTATAAAAGATGAAAGCTATGATAAAAAATTGTGCAGTAATTCATATGATAGTAGAATTTTCAATTTCTACTTAATTGAGTTTTTCATAATAGTTATCATGTTGATAACTTTTTTTAATTTAAATTGCACTCCTCCCAAACTTGTTAAAAAATTATATAAATATTTTGCACAATTTCTCATTCTTGATGACTGGTTAAACGAGTTACAAAACACTAGAATTCAACTATATGGTTGTAATATATGTATTTTTACAAAGCTAGTAAGTTTATGAAGATTTTGACTACAATTTTTCAAGGTTAAATGGAATGAAAAATAAAAATGATGAAATTGAAGGTAGATTTGTTTTTCTTAAAATGTAATATTTTGGAAAGTAAGTCCATTTAATTATGTATGTTGTTGGGTTGCTAAGCTAAAAATGATCCATTCAAGAATTATGAATCGATAAGGTTGTAGATCGACTAAAACAACCGTATAATAAAAGTAAATAGTATGAATTATAATTAAATTACGTTTACAAAACATCTTAAGTGAGGTTACGGTCGTAAAAAGAAATCCTTACCATTGGCTCGTAAAAAGAAATCCCATTAGTAGTAAAATTGCCCTATGTATAAGCATATATAGTTTTACATGTATATAAAAACAATAATGAATGATAGAGTTAAGTTCGGTGGTGTGGTGCCACTAGTCGTGCAGCCAGGTTCCCCTTCTGGCTTGCAATTTCTTATCCAAAACCAAAGCAATGAACACTCTAATTCCCACTTCTCCTTGCAATTTCTGCTATATTCCAAGCTTCTTTCCCCACAGAACTGCCTTTTCCCTTGAGCTTTCCGCCATTAAATTCAGCCACAGATTGCGCGCCAATTCGAACGACCTACAAACCCAGGCAGTTGAGGAACCGAAAGAAGAAGAAAATGGGATTGCAGCTGAACCCCAGCAGCAAACCAAGGCGTCCTCTGCTCCTGCACTCGATAAAGACCTCAAGAAGGTTCGCTTTCTATGCTGCATTCGCTGTATCTAATGATCTTTCATTGTTTTTGCGGTTCTTTGATTGCTAATATCTAATGGGTATTTGTTATTTTACATTTCTTCTGTGGTATTTTAGTGGGTTTGATCGCAACTTCCGAAATTTACTTGAATCGTGGAGTTTCCCTCAGAACTGTCTGATGGTTTTTTGTCAGCTCCGTCTGGTAGATTATTGGGATTTTTGTAGGCTGATGGGAGTTGTTGTTACTATAGAGGATCCCCTTTAAAAAATGATGAGACCGTATAATATTTATTAGATAGATGATTTACCCATTTAGTTTCCATTAATATTAGAGCTCATGAAGCCTCAAGGGGTACGTAGTAGGTAAAAAATAAAAGGATTTGACCTCAAGAATGGTGAATCCAAAGAGGTACATATTGAAATTTACAATCTTTCTAAGATATACGAATTATGCTCCTGTTGTCAAATGATTGTGAGATGGAATCTCATGTTATCTAATAATTACGATTTTTTAATAATTCTCTCAAATGAATGGATTCGATAGCACGTAGAGTACCAATGGCTTCAGCGGGTGGTTTATAGGAACTAAATATTGTAAGTTCAAGCACTAGTTGAATTACAGTTTTTATTTCGAGTGTGAATCTCCTTCGCATAAGCTCTCCTAGTTTTATGGAGTTCAGTGGAGACTGGTTAGCACATGTTTGAATTATTATTATTGTCGGGTGAAAGGAGCACTAACATTTCCGGCCAGACATTTGTGTTCATTGGGTGGGTACTTCTCGTTCACGGAACGTTAGTTTTGAAAGATTGCTTAAAGATGATGAGATTTCTGATTTTCAGCAGCTCCTTGGATGGTTAGTGGGTTAGAAAGTGATTGATAACTCGGTCTCTTGATGTCAGTCTCTTGATTATCAGGCAAGTTTTCTGTGAACTCTTTATGAAAACCCTTGGCAACATCTTCACCTATGTGTTAAGAGGCAATGTTGGTGGAATCTCTTCTCACTCTTCAACAACTAGTGGGGTTTTTCTAAATTCATATTAGGAAAATATCTTTCAATAATTGATTGGTTGATCAGCTGTGGTTTCAAATCCAAAGTTTCGTGGCCTGATGCAGTAAAGCTTTATTTTCCGAATTATTGTTTGAAGCACAATCAGAGTGGTATTCATAACATTTATCTCCCTTGGGATGATTGATTCAGTTCAACTCGTCTAAAGACCTCTTCTCGATGTTCTCTTTCTAATAGCTTCACAGGATACTTTATTTAGATCTGGGATATTTGCATTATTTGGAATGCCTTTTTGTTTCCCTTGAAAGATGATTTGATTTAATATTCGACTATTGCTTTATTATTCTCATTTCCCCTTTGGAATTCTTGTATTTTTAAGCATTAATCTCTTTTTATTTTTATCAATGCAATGTCTTTGTTTCCTTGAAAGAAAAAGTTATATTTGTTAAACTTATGTTCCTAAGTAAAAACAAGAGAGAACATATTTTAGTTTGAAGAGAAAGTTTAAGCATAGTTGATATCTAAGCACTTCATGATTTTGATGTTCATAATAGGTTGTTCAAAAGACTGCTGCAACATTTGCACCAAGGGCCTCTACTGCCTCAAAAAATCCTGCTGTACCTGGAACTACTTTATATACTGTCTTTGAGGTTCAAGGCTATGCCTCAATGTTGTTAGGCGGTGTTCTATCTTTCAATCTTTTATTCCCCTCAAACGAACCAGATATATGGAGATTAATGGGAATGTGGTCAATTTGGATGTTCAGTAAGTTTTTCCCCTTTTTCTTTATTTCTATTCGTTTTTTCCTTTTTAGTTGCTAGATTTAAGTATTCGTCCACCATTAGCAGAGCTCTTTTTCTTACCTCTAATAAATTTTTGTAGCTAGAAACATTTTGATGTCGTTGTTGTTTTTTTGTGTTAAATGTTCTCCTGGTTTGAACATACAAACTAGTTTATTGTTGAGAAGATAAAAGGTTCATATTATTAATGAGAATTGAAGGGTTATAGGAATTAAATTGATTTGTGGCTTTTGGTTTTTATATTAAATTGTGTTCATCGAGTTCTTTGGGAGTTTTTAGAGGTCATGAGAGTTAAAATGTTTATGGTTTCTTAACTATTGAAGTTCCATTGTTACATTTTGTAAGCCTATATAAAGGCATGTTGAGTTGAATAAAAAATTACTTTCTCCGCACTTGTGTCATCCACACCCTCTCTTCTAGCAGTTTATTTGGTAGGAAAGGAACAAGAAAATGATTTTTTTCTTTTCAATCTGTTCTGATGCAATGCAACAAGATAGATGTTATGTGTGCATATGTTTTTTAAATTTTGTTCAGCCAAATATAGCTATTTCTTTTTTCTTATATGGACATGACATTCTGATTACTTGGTGATAGTAGAAGTTTAGAAGTCTGTTTAAAACTGAAGACTTGACTTCAAACAGTTTAACCTTTGGAGCTTGGAACTTTTTAGGGAATCTCCTTCGTATCTCTTTGAATAATCCATTTATCAATGAAATTGTGTCATATTCCCCCAAAATAAATAAATAAATAAAACTGTTAAACAATTCCTTTTATTAGTAAATAAATTAAATGAAACTCTAGAAGACTTTGTCTTGTTCCCATCATCTGTAGTATGATTGATCACATTATATCCTATCATAAGTGAAAAGAAAAGTTATATCCTACAAGCACCACTGTTTACTTTTTTTCTATCAAGTACATGAATTAGAATTAATTACATTTCATTTATTTTTTCCATCGTATCCCTTTTGTAATTACCATCTTGGTCTCTTATTTTTGGATATTGGAGTCTGTTCTTGTCGTTAATGTTTGAAGTCTTTAATTTTTTTTTACTTGTTTTTACCATGATAACTTCCTTATGCTCACTGTAAAAGAAAATTTCAAATTAACTTTGACTGATGACATGAAAAATTCAAATGGCAGCAATACCTTCGCTCCGAGCACGAGACTGCTCAAAAAATGAGAAAGAAGCTCTCAACTACCTGTTTCTCCTAGTCCCATTACTCAACGTTATAATTCCATTTTTCTTGAAGTCTTTTGCAGTCGTCTGGTCAGCAGATACCGTTGCCTTCTTCGGAATGTATGCTTGGAAGGTATGATTGTTTCTTTCGTGTATAATGAATCTTATGAGAAATGTAGGCCTCAGATGGTCACGTTCCAATTTCTCATTTCCTGTTTTCTAGTGAAGAAAGAGAGAAAAAGATAACCACATTTCTTGTTTAATTAGAAACTTTGAATGTTTTTAGGTGAATAGTAGTTTTAAAAAAATCTTATGTTATATATTTTTTTAAGCAAGAACAATATTCAAGAAACTTCATTTTGTTGACGTTTCTTAAAATAAGAAATGAGAAATAAAAAATAGTCACCAAACACCTATGTTACTCAAAAACTGAAAAAACAAGAAACTATAAATGAAAATGTCACCAAACAACTTATATATTCGATTTACTATCTTCTCTAAAAGTGCTTTCATCTGCAGTTGGGATGGTTTCAGAGAACAGACGTGGACCTCGAATAATCAAATCAAGATTTTCGGATTGCAATCGAAACTGTAAAAAGAATTCTAATGTATAGAAGGTACAGTAATTATTTGAGATCTTATGGAAGGTAGTAATATACTGTTGATATCCTCAAATTTCAAATTTACGCCTGCATTTTTGGATTTTGTTATATAGCTCAATCAAACTCTAGGATTGGTCTTGGAGGAGTATAATTACTATCTATATTCTCTTATTTGTCCCTGAGGAGACTTTAGCTATAGATTATGATGATTCTAAAGTTTATATTAGATGATATGAATGTGGGATGGTTTATTTTTTGAACTTATTTGTTAGTTACCAAAAGGTTTGTATTTTGAATAAAAACTTATTTGTTAGCTACCAAAAAGTTTGTATTTTGATTGTACTAAATATTTTTATATATACATATATACATTCAAAAGGAACCCAAATTGAGAATTCGTAAATGGTTAAAAGAATACAAGTTGCTTGATATATTTAACTTAAAAAGGATGTTTTGCCTTCCAACTTCAAGTGAGTGGAGCGGATTATTATAACTCACCTTCATGTACATTTATGTTTGAGATGTTTTCTGCTCTAGTTATAATAGTTGGTGTTTTCAATAGTTAATAACCTACAATTAACTATAGTAGTATTATTTCATATCCTTTTTTTTTTTTTGCTATTTTCTACTTCTCTTCTCTTATCCCGTTTATATTTACTGTTTTGTTTATATTTATTTATTATTTTTTAGATCACAGTCATTTTGTATTTTCAAAATGTTTGTTTTTGTTTTTTTAGTCGCTGTATTTCTAAAGGGAAAGAAAGTGAGGTATGAAAACAAATATTGGAAGAAATCTAAAAATACAAAGAGAATTAATAAGACAGTGGCAAAATATCCATGCATATACTTTAATGTGTGGTAAATGCTAATCTCCATGCATGCAAATATTTCATAGAGCTCAGCTAGTGACGACTAGGACTATGCATAATGCTCCAAACAATGTCGAAAAGACGGTATTGGAGCATCTAATTTAGAAATTTGATAATTTTGATACAAATTACGATATTGTTTCCATGCCATATTAGATGTTTAAGAAAAACGATAATACCCTATCTTAAACGATTACTTGGTTTATGGATATTTTGACAAATTTTGAGTTGGAAATGATATTAATATGTAAAACTATATCATAAAATTAACTTTTTTTCGAACTGTTGCAACATAGCCCATTCTTAAGAGAAAAACTGAAGTTTGCTCAAAATTTTGAACATTCTCAAAATTTGGTCTAAATGTTGGAAAACAACTTTTTTTCCGATCAAAAATGGAGTTTTTTAAAATTGTGTCTAAATGGTCAAAGCTTGCTAAAGGTATGTTTTGGGTTAAATTTTGAAAGGTTTAAATTTGCAGAAAAAGTTAATTTGAAAAAAAAATGAGAAAATGTATTTTTTTATAATTAATTTAAAAAATAATTCATTTTAAAGAAATCAATCAAAATCAACTTGGACACTCAATTATATTCTACTTACATATTTTTATGAAAATTTATAATTTAAATTCATACATTTATTAAATTGAAAGTTGAAATTGATAAAGTATATGAAATTAAAGGTTTGAATTAATATAATTATTAGTTTAAGATTTAAACTAATAAGTAATTGTGTTGGTTTAAATACAAATTATGGAAGTATCGACGAGGGTATATAGTGTGAACGAGTGATGAAACACCAAAAATGGTGAAAGTGCAGCAAGCGACTACATATCAATGGCGGTATTTTCCTTAGCTTTATCTTTTTGCTCAATTTTTCTCTTTGCAATCGCTGAAGCATCCCGTTGCTCGATCATCGGTAATCACTTTTCTTCCTCCTCCTTCAATCTTGTCGCACTTATTGTTTCGTTGGTGTCATGGGTCTCTGTGTACTCTGAAGAAGTTGAATTCTGTCATATGGAATGCTTTTGACATTATATTGTCTTATATTTGAATCCTTTGGTTTCCATTTCGGTAGCTTTTGAAACCCTTTTGACCATTAGGGACTTTGTTTCGAATTAACTAAGCGGCAAGCAACCAGGTCGATATCTTCCTTTAGGTTTTTTTACAGAATTTTTTCGAGGATTTTGATGAATTTGGCTGGCATTTTGAAGAAGCAGATTGAACAAGAGGAAATTTCGTCATTTGAAGAAGGTTGCATGTTTATACTCGTCGTAAATTTTCCAAAACCAGTTTTAAGAAAGGTTACCCTGACCGTACCACCGAGAGGCATCACTATGAGCACAAACGAAGTTGGTTCTTTCTTTTATTTTTTAGAATTTGATTCCATAAAAGAACTAGAACAGCCTAAAATCAGGGGTAGAGGGCACCCTTTTCAAAATTTACACAATGATAACCGTTCAATCATTGATAATCATCAAGAGGCTGTAATTACAATGAATGTTGGGTGTAAAGATATGCACCAAGATGTATTTTGTGCAAGATTACTAAAAAGAAAAAAATGTAAAGACTTAAAGGATCTCATATTTGTTTTTTTCGGTATGTGCCACGAAAGAGCTATTGGCTTTCTCCATTAGATTCCACACATTTAGGCCTTCCAAAAGCCAATTTTCCATTATCCCGGCAAGGCAAGTAGAAACTCCCAGCTTTCCAAACAAGGAATTCTACGAAACTGAAGATATTGTCTTGAATAATAATATCCATAAAATTGGGTTTCTTATTTTCAGCGATACCTACATTGGGTTAAGTATATTTTGTGCTTGTGTTTTAAGACTAGAGAAATGGTGATTTTTGGTTTCAAGGTATTTCAGTATTGAACATATTATATCATGATAGCATTTAGGACAAAGCTACAAGTTCACAATCGAACTAATTGATGTTATGCTTTGTTTGAGTCTCCAAATTGTTGTCTATACGCTTATATAACCTTTAAGCATTTGGATTTGAACCTAAGTGTTTTTAATTGTACTTGTAAAGTAAGAAAAGTGATGGGGTGGCCTGAAGGCTGATCTTTATGCATCTGTCTGACTTATCTATGGTAGTTATCATCTTTTGTTCTTTTAAATAGATGTAAATTTTTTTCCTTGATCCATGGGGTTGCCCCTAGTAAGAAATGTTTTCATCTGTACTTGTAAAGTAATAAAAGTGATGGGGCGGCCTGAAGGCTGATCTTTATGCATCTGACTGACTTCTGTATGGTAGTTATCATCTTTTGTTCTTTTAAATGGATGTAAATTTTTTCCTTTGTCCACAGGGGTGCCCCTAGTAAGAAATATCAGTGAGCTTCCACAAGATAACTATGGAAGGGGAGGCTTGTCTCACATTACTGTTGCAGGTTCACTATTGCATGGGCTGAAGGAGGTAAAGGTTCTAGGACCGAGTCAAGCTTCATAATGAAGCAGAAGATATTTTTTATTTGCTTGGGCTAGCCATTACCGCCCTACTGGCTTTTGCAGGTGGAGGTGTGGCTCCAAACATTTTCTCCTGGATCGCACACACCTATTCACAGGCACTCCTGTGAAGAAGTTTTTGTGGTTCTGAAGGGGACTGGCACCCTCTATTTCGCTCCTAGTTCTCATGAAAAGTGCCCTGGAACACCAAAAGAATTTCCTATCTATTCAAACAGTACATTTCTCATACCCGTTAATGATGCTCATCAGGTATGTTGATCTACTTAAATCTCCTCCTTGCTTCCCCAACCATCCATAAATATTGTGGCTTATTTGATGTTCATCATTTCTGCTTCTAGGGTAGTAAACCCAATAATTTTGTGCGAGTTGAATTAGGAAAATAACTCAAGTATAACATGCCTATGTACCAGATGCATGAATGAGCAGTTGCTATCTTGAGAATTTTTGTTGCCATTCAAAAAGTATTGGAAAGCTCATGGAAGGCTTCTTTTCGAAAGTAGGTGAGGGTGGGGGGTTCTTACTTTGTTAGGTGAAGTATTGTGCAATATCCACTGTTTAAGGTTGGGTTGGGTAGCTAACTTGACTTGTAAAAGTCTCCTTCAAATGTGGTTTTGGAGGTTTCGTGGAGAATTTTCTTCTTCAAGGCATAAGAATGTTTTGAGTGGGTTTAGCCTTTACTTCAGTATTTGAGGGACTGCAAAAAGGCCTTTAATGCTTCTCCTTGTAGGATTAAACAAGAAAGAAAGGGTGTTGTTTATCCTATGAGTGTAGTGCATGCCAAAGAAGAGTGGCATCATAATGGTTGAGAAAGAAAACAATGAATTGACTGTTTAAAATCAACTTATTTGTTAGTCACGTACTTTCTTTTCCTCAGACATTCATTTTCTTTTTTAGCCCATGCTACGACTTTGTCTTTGCTTTAGCAATCTTCAAAACTAATTGCACTACAGCAACAATTACACCTTAGAAAGTTAAAATAAAGGATAAGGGAAAACTTAGAGAACATGCACCAAAGTGAGAGTGGGGGTAAAAACTAGAAAACACAGCAATACGAATCCGAAGATAACATCGACCAAATGTATACAACACTTTACTTCATCTTACTGTCTTTGGGGAGTTGATGCCTTACCTCCCCTTCCCTTTGTATATCTTTCTTTATGGGATAACAAATTTCTGTTTCCTTCAATGGAAAGGAAAAGATACGAAAAGGAATGGGATTAGGATTATACGTTCCTCTTCTTTTAGTATAACAAAGAATTATGAAATCTGGTGCTCAGGTGGAACCTTTCTCGTTTCCTTTCTTTAAAAAAGATGGAACATTTCTCTAGTGACTTTCTCCTCTGATCTGTGAATGTGGACTGATGTGGATGGTATCATCAGTTTAAACCTCTGATCGTGCTTGCATTACTTGGTTTTACTAAGTTGCCCCCACTTATACGTTATTTGGAATTTTTACCGAAATATATTTTTCAGTTTAGCAAATAGACAACATTGCTTGTATCAATTCTCAACTTGAACCAAGCCTTTGATTTAACTTGAATGTTCATCCATTAACACAGGTTGGGAATACAAATGAACATGAGGATCTACAAATGCTTGTCATCATTTCTAGGCCACCAGCCAAAGTGTGTGTATTTTTCTTCCATTTTACATTATAAGTTTCATCTGTCGTTTCTGTTTCTAAGCGAGATTGAAGATGAGTCTAACTTGAGCATCCTGTGGTTTAAGGTTCATTAATGCTGTTGCGCACACATACACACATATACATCTAAGTTAATCTTACTTAAAAAATATGCTACTTAAAAGTACAATCTCTTGAGGCAGTAATTTCAAGCTGTTGGTGGGGCTTAAGACTCTTGAACAACTACAAACACTATTGGTTTAGACCAAGGAATAAAGACTAAATGTCAAAGAAAATTAGTCTTCTATTTTTTCACTCAAAAGTTTCTTTTCTGGTTTTTGCTTTCAGGTTTATTTATGATGATTGGTTCATGCCCCACACTGCTGCAAGATTGAAGTTCCCTTACTATTGGGACGAACAATGTTTCGAAGCGCCGCCGGTGAAGGACGAACTTTGATCACTTTGATGTTGTTCAATGTTGTTTTGTCCTTGCGCATGAAGTGTGGAGTAGACTCTCAAGAAAGTAGTGGAAATATGTGGAACTTCAGTGTGAAGATTCAAATCTTCATTGTTCTACTTCTACCTCTACCTCTACTTCATATTTCTGGTTTTGTTATGAAGTATCATATTCCCCAATCCTTCCTCATACCATAGGACTGACAAAAAGTGGAGTGATTGTCATTTGCTCTTGCAAGATTATTTCTCCAATGGGCAGAAAAAATGGCAGTATAATATCTCACACAACATTTGAGACATTTGGTTGTGGATGAAAGATCTTCGTTCAGGCCCTGTTAGGTTTCCTTTTGTGTGACATATATGTCATTTCAAAAGTGATCTATTAATCTGCGAATCTATCAATTCCATTGATCACTTTATTGTGAAAGTGTTTTGATAAGATATTTATTTGAAAGAAAAACAAAAGTTGTGCTATGTTCAAGTTGTTGGAATAGCTAATAGATCAACGGGTGCTTGGAAGTGTTAGAAATTTAATTAACTAACAAATCAGTAAATAAATATATGAAAATTATTTTACGAAATATCATAGTCTATCTTGTGATTGACGAAGATAGACTATTATATTGTATCTTTTGGGTCGTATATTTGGAAATATATTATAAATATATATAATTATTAATTGGGTTTACGAAGTTAGATTTCTTACCTACATACACAAACTTAATTTTTTTACCAATCCATAAAAAAGTGATGTATTAAACTGTTGATTTATTAATAAATAATTAGTTATCATTATGCTTAGGAAGTTGTAAAAAAAAAACAAATATTTCCATTTAAAATTGACAAAATACTGACCTTTCATAGAAAAATCATTTTTTTAATTTTTTTTATGAATTTATATTTTAAGAAAATTATTTTAAATCACATGACTTTTGAAATTATTCGGTATATAAATAGACAATATTTTATGAGATTATTTCTTAATAATTATAATTAGATTACTATTGTTTAATTATAATTTACTAAATTTAATTCCAAAATGTTATATTTATTTTCTTAAACTTTTTAGTATAATATTTGTTTATTTGTAAATATTTTGAATTTTATGACACATAAAGCCAAGAAAAATAAAATAATAGTAATAAAAAAAATAACATTAAAAAGAATTTTTAATGAAAAATTGGAGCTAGAAATATAAATCTCCAACCCGTAAGAGAACTCAAATCTAAAAAAAATTACAATTTTTCTATATTTGATTCTTAATTTATTTAAATGGTTGGATTTTGATTCCTAATTTTTTAAAAACGCTTTTTTAGTCTTCAATTTCTTTTAAAAAAAGTTACTTTGGTTTATGTCATTAGGATTATGTTAACTCTAATTTTTATATTTGAATTAATGATTATGTTATAGATTCATCAAATAAACCCAAATAACACTTCATTAAATCACAAAATACCCCTAATTAAAAATTAGAATCCTAGATATTTAAAAGTGATTATTGACAACCTAGCATTTTTCACGTATAGAAATCATCTCATTATTCCGTTAAAAGAGTTAAAATCTTAATGGTAAAAACTCAAATATGCTAGAAAAAAAGAAATTCAATTACCAAAATACGATATAAACTGAATCAGAACTTTGTGTCCCCATCTTCTCACGCGCTTTCCACTGTGAAGGCGTGACTTGATTATGCATCATAAACAACGCTGAGTATGATTGTTTTTGTAGTCGTGGGAGTGTTGGCTTCATCTTCAAATTAATCTCCACCCTTGATCTGATTTAAGCTATAGTTTCAGCCTCTTTATAACGTTTTGCCCTCCCTTCTTCATTCAAAACATTGCTTTTAGAAAATGTATATGTATCAATAAAATGTTAATTGAAAATATCAATAACGCCTTCACCTCAATGATATTATTCTTAAAAGTTTAATTTGAAAAATTTGGAGCAGTAAGATATGAATCAACACAATTGCAATCTAGCTTCATAGTAGTGGTTTTGTAGGGTTTATAATTATTATACTTGAAGGGGCGTTATATAGGTATTTGGATTTTTTTTCCGTTTAAAGTTGAGTTTTAGGACGAATAAGATATGAAAAATAAAAAAAAATGCCCTTATATGAAAAGTTTATTTCTTATTTTTTTTCCCAAAAAGACGTGAAAAAAACTTATTTTTTTGACATTTTCTCTAATTTTCAGTCACTGTTCAACAAACTCTCTTGGTGAAATATTTAAACCTTAAATGTATAATCCAAAATCAATTTTATAACTGTTTGAAAGATTTAGGGTTGTTTAATACATATTTAGCACCAAAAAAAAGGAAAAAATTACAACTTGAATGTCTTCTTTTTCCCTTTGAAGATGTTTGCGAAATAATGTTTGTGTGAGATGAAAAAAACAAAAAAACTTGCTAAATTATGTATTAAACAATACTTAATTTAAAAAAAAACATAAACACTTTCCAAAATAACAAAAGAGTTTGTTCGATAGTGACTAAAAATTCTAAAAAATCGCAAGAGAGCTCGGGTGAAAAGAAGTTAGAGAAATTAGAGAAAGATGAGAGAAAAGCAGAGAAAAAGTGTTTTCTAAATGATGTTTTTGGAGAAAAAGAATAAGAAATTTTTTAAAAAATATAAAAAACCAAAAAAATATTTACAATTTTGAAAACGGAAAAAAGGTCACAAACACACAATAAAAAAATATAAAAAATGCACTCGCTTAATTCTTATTTTAAACGATCATGATCATATGCGATTGTGTAGAAAATGATACAAAATTGCATATCAAATCTAAACGATCTTGGTTTAAGATCGTGTACCAAGATATTTTATATATTTTGTACACGATCTTGAACCAAATAACACTTTGGAAAAAAAAAATATACATGCAATTGATGATTGATCGACAACCAAAATCATGATTTAAAAAAGATATAAAAAATATTGCAAAAGAAGAAGAGAAGTAATTAGAAGATGGAAAGGAAGAAGGAAGAAGGAAGAAATGGGAGCCCCCTCAAATTCAAAAAAGACAAACCTCAAATATTTTCATGAATATTAACCAAATTTGGAAGGAAGGTGAACGTGTACGAGTTGTTGTTTGTAGGGTTTTATAATTAACTAATCATGCAATTTCTATTATTGCACATTTTTATTAGTATTTTACATCCAAAATTAAAAGACAAAAACTTTAGCTGCTTCTTCAGTATATATTTAAAATGTCCAAATTACATTATAGAAACCTAAAGATATTAATTCCGATATGTGAATGCTCGTTTTTCTAATTAAATTCCAGACATGTGAATGAATAGATTTTACCCTTTTCAATATAAAATATTTTCATGTATAAATTGTGTATTATAGTACTACTTTGATTCAGGCATTATTTTAATTTGCTCATTAAATTCTTAGAGGGAACAAACAGAGAATAATTAAAATTTTCTCTTCATATATATTATCATCTTTCTGAACTATATAATTATATAGTTTTTCTTGAACAATCGTTATGTATGAGAATAACGATGAAAGTAAATAGGTAAAATATATATATACAAGACATGGGGGTTTTAACATAATATAAACTTTGAAGAAATATGTATGTGTATATATATATATGTGTGTGTATATATATATATAATTGAAAAGTGGTGAATAATTAATGGGGAAAAGTTAGCTAAAGAAGTAGTGACCCTCAAACAAACAAATCATAGGAAAGAAGAGAACTATTTGAATTGTTCATATCATTCTCTCTATTGATAGATTATTATTGACAACAACAAAACAAATTCATAATCACCATATGTATATCTTCCCTTCTTCTTTCTCTCTATCTTTAATCTCTCTCTCTCTCTCTCTCTCTCTGAGGAAAACTTTTGGTTCTTAAAAAAAAAAAAAGATTTTCCAAATATCAAACTCCCCCCCCAAAAAAAATTAAAAAATTAAAAAAAAAAAAAGAATTAAACCACTTTGCCAACTTTTCCCCCAAATCCAACTTTGATCATTTATATCAGTACACGTTCTTTGCTCCTTCTAGTTTAGGTTAACCCAAATTTCGTAGCAAAAAACTCATATTAGAAAAAAAAAGAAAAAAAAAACCTTTTTTTTTTCCCTTCTTCCCTCTTCTCTCTCTCTCTCTCACTCTCACTCTCACTCTCTCTCTTTTATATACTCTTTACTCTTCCAATGAATGAGTGGATGGACGGTAGAGATCATAAGGGGCCCAAAGGTGGTCAACAGTGCAAGGCTTCCTAGAATCTAGTCTTAGCCAAGGCTTCCCTTTGCCACTCCAATGGAGGAGGCTAATGGGACCAGGGTGGAGGCTCCTACATTTTCCTTCCAGGTTGTCTCCGCCCAGACCATGTTGGTTCCAACGGTGATCCACTGCGCGTATGTCACCTGCAAGGACGAGGAGGAACGGCGGTAAAGAGCCAAGGTGGTATATTCGTCGTTGCTTCTGCACTGCCATCCAATCTTCCATCTTTTGTGTGAACTCACCCCTACGCCATTTCTCGACGTCGACAACCATTACACCTGTGTTGAAGTAGCATGGTTTTCGCCTGTCGAACGTCTTTGCTAGCTCCATGTCCGACCAAAATTGTTCTGTGAAGTATTTTGTGAAGTTTGCATGACAATACTCCGGTGCTGCTAATACCTATGTATATGAAAAAAGAAAGAAAGAAAAAACTAAGAAAAAGATTGAAACTCTTCCATTCTTTTTTTTCAACTAAAACGATGATATCAATATCTTTAAACCAAATTCTAATATTTGAAAAAGTTTGAAAGAGACAGAGCAGAGTGCATGTAGACATAACATTTATATCATATCAACCTTAAAATAAGATATTGAATTCCACCCACATGCATGTTTGTATGAAAAATATCGAAATAAATTAGGTTTAAGGCAAATTATTTCTTTCTAATGTAAAAAAGGTGATGGAATTTTTAATAACAACAACAAAATAATAATAATAATTTGGGCAAATATCATTGTAATAGAAAAGGCCAAATTTATTTTTTTGTTTCCACAAGTTGAAAACATCGTCAAGAAATTCCTTAAGGGTATTTTTTCGACAACGACGCAATTAGAGATATTTGAAAACAAATTCGTCTTTCTTTTTTCCACTCCTCCAAAAAAATATTTTCCAACTCCAATTTGAAAAAAAAAAAACGTAAATTAAAATAATCAATCCAAAATTTTTTTAAAAAAAGTTTCACAAATTTCACAAAGTGGAATTTATGAAAAAGAAGACCAATTTTAATGAATATGTATATATATATATACCTTATCACCCAAATTGACACCCCAAAGCTCAGCAACATCATCAACAACAACCAAATCAGAATCCAAATAAATAACTCTCTTAACCTCCGACGGTAAAATCTCCGCCAAATAAATCCTCGCATAATTCAACGGTTGATCCAAAGCTTGCCGGATGGATTTCGATATTTTCCCTCTAACCCTACCGGCGTCGAAACGATAAATCCTAAATTTCAGATAAGGAAATGTCGATTTGATACACGAGAACACCTCCCCTTCAAATCTCGCCCACAAGAAATGGAACTCAACGTTCTCCGGACAAGTCGAGTGCTGAAGGATCGACAAGACCGCCGCCATTGTTCCTCTCAGGTAATTCGAATCCAATGTCATTGCTACATGTATCTTTTCATCTTTATTACACGAATCCCCGTTTCGAAACGCTGGTGCTTCCCGGAAGATTGGGACGTCCGAGGTAGGTTTTCGGATGATTCCTAACCGGATTCCGGCGGGGGTGGAGGGAGTGGCGGCGACGGGGGTTGGGAGGAGAAGAGACAAGAAAAGACCGAGGAAAGAGATGGAGAAATAATAATGGATTTTGTTGTTTTTGTTGTTGTTATTGTTGTTGATTGAGAAACTGGCCATTTCCTGTCTTTGTTTGCTTTGTTGAAAAGGGTGAAAGGAAAAAGGAAGGGATTTAGGGGAAATTTCTTTGGATTGGAGGAGAGAGAGAGAGAGAGAAATGGCAGCCATTGTTAGGCTGGGTTTGAGGAAGGATTTAGGAGGAGGAAGAAGAAGAAAGAAGTTAGAAATGAAGGATTAATAATTGGGGAGGAAGAAAGGGTTGGTAGGATTTTGAGGAAGGGAAATTTCTTAGGACAAAACTAATTACTCTATTTTTGATTGTTTTGGATTGTTTTGGTTTGAGGATATAATTTAGAATAGAGGGTATCTAGGGCAATTTTTAGATTTTTTTGTTTTCTCAAAATATAGTCAACCATTATTCTTCCATCTTTTTCTACCATTTTTTTCTAATTTTATGACAATGGTATTAAGGATATATTGTTTGACTCATGGGTTTTTTTTTATAGTAAATTTTGGTTTTAGATGATTTTCAATTGTTTGTGGTGTGGGATCTTAAAGTAAGCTAAGGAAAAGTACACTGTCTATGTAGGGTTTAATTTTATTAGGACAAATATCAATTAATTTATTCTCCAAAATTTTGAGAGTTCGAGAGTGAGAGTGATGAAAGTGATGTGTTGAAGTGAGTGATAATTGAGATGATGTTTCATCTAACAGGTGGGAGACTTAATTCTTCCATCCAAAAATTGTTGTATGCTAAGAAAACTTCTAGGGTTGTCTTAGTTAGAATTTGAACTTTAGAGAGTTTCTATTTACCTCTCTTTCACATTTTCGTTATCTATCATTACTATTAATTTTTAAACATGATTTTAACTTTTTCTTAAATGCATGATTGATGAGAGTTTAAGTTAATTCATTTATGAAAGTTTATCGACTTATTTAATTGAAATAGTTGTTAGTTTCATTTGAAGGTTTTTCAAATGGAACGTGTAGAAGAAGAAAGTTTAATTTTCTTTGTTTGATTTACATTGATATTTGCCTTCCCTTCTTCTTCCCTAATTTGTCCACCTTTTTTTTTGTTAGCTTCTTTCTCATTGGATTTTTGTAATGGAATAAAGGTAGGATAGAGATTTGAACCTTCGATTACAACAAAAAAATCATACATGTGAAACTTACTATTGAGTTAACTATATGTTTGAAATCTAGCATTAGGTAACTCTAGGGCTTTGTGTATTAATGATATGTACATTTTGATCAATATATTAAAGTTGATGGGTTGAGAAAACGTTGGTTTTATAACATATATGTGCATCTATGATGTTTGTAAAAATTAAATGAGTAATAAAAAAGGTGTGTTTCATGAATTGATTTTACATGATCTAATAAGGCTTGACGAGTGTGTCTTTAGGAAAATGAGTGATGAGAAGGAATTAATTAATGGGGAACAAGAAGGTTGGTAGGATTTTGAGGGAAGGGAAAATTCTTAGGAGAAATAACTAATACCTATATTTTAAATAATTTATCTACCTTTCTTGGATTTTTTGCTTGGATCAAAGTAGTCAAAGGCTCCAATATCTTTTTCTACCTTTTTTCCCTTCCTGGTTCTAATTTTTGACAATGATATAAGCAAGAGAATAGGTGTGTTCTAATATTTTAAAAGTAATTTTGGTTTTAGATGATGTTGATTGTAATTTGTAGTGGGATCTCAACAAAGTAGAGAAAAAAACACACTATCATAGCATTGTATGATTCTCATTGTAGAAAGTGTTTACTCTTTTTTTCTCCCCTTTTCAGGAAGTATCATTAAAAGAAAAGAACAAGGCACAAATCACTCATGTTAAAGAACAAAAAAAGAGAGAATACAAGTTCATTCTTCCTACATCTTAGAAGCTAAAGAATGTGCCAACAGATGATTAATTATTTCAGCAACGAACATGAACGAAAGAGATGTCGGCCAACTCTGGAAACTTTGCCTCCTCATGTATGAAATATGATACTTCAATAAGATTCTCGGATTTGCCAACTAGAAGGTTTAGAACTTCCAAACAGTCAAACTCCACAACATGCAAGAAGTGGAAGATTAAAAAAAGATAAACAAGAAAAACTTCCACACCTGGCCTGTTGGGTTCAAGGGATTTTGGCCTTGTTGCACCTTTTAATAAATTTGAAGCCATCAAGATGATGAACCTGTCTCAAATCAGCCAACCAAGTTTGCCAGAAAAACTTCTTGGTAAGTATTACACCCATTTTAGATTTCGTCTAATTTGAGTAAAATCAAACTCAAACCCAATTGATTTCTTTACTTTGAAAATTGTTCTTGTACTTATTGTTCATGTTTTGATTTTTTCAAATTTTAGTTCTACATGATAGATAATGGATTATTAGAGTAAAGACGTAGACAAGTCTCGAAAAAAATTATGAATAAAAGTCAACAGAATATATTCATTTATTAATTCAACCGCTTAAAAAATAAAGAAGAATCTATATTCATCGTATAATTTTCATCTAGTTAATTTTTTTTTAACAACTATCATTTTTGCTTTTATACTTAAAAAAAACATTCATTTAACACTTTGGATAATTTTAAAATAAAAACACACTTGTGTTTGATAATACTTTTACGAACAAACATCTATTGTTATTTGTTATACACTAAAATGTTTATAATTAGATTATTTGTTACACACTAAGGTGTTTATTAATTTCTAATTATTATAAAATTACTTTACCCTTCATGGTCAAATGGAAGGAAAAGTCATGGAAAGTGGTGATTAGAGGTTGATGATGACAATTGTTCGAGATGATAATCAAAGGGTGTACCAACAATCATGTGAAAAAGGTGGTCGAAGGTGGGTTGATAGGAAAGTGGTGAAAAGAGGTTGACCAATGAAAGTCATCGAAGATAGTTCAAAGCTTGACCGATGACGACGATGATGACTGAAGTTTCTCAATTAACTAACATTACTATTTAAAAATAATTTATTTTAATTTAATCACTTATAAATACTAAATACATTCCAAACCCATCCAAATGATCTCTTAAAATAGTTCAAATTTAAACATCATAGTCTATAGTAATGGTTGGCGATAGAAAAATGGATCAACGCCTTAATTTAGTTCATTAGTTACTAAATTCAATTATTTTGTAAACTTCAAATTTTATTTATCATTAGGATTTAATTTTAATATAGATTGACAAATAATGACATGAAATTCTATAAAGAAGAATTTAGATGACAGAATTTGACAGCTACTCTCTCATATCACAAAAGAATGATCGAACAAATAAGTATAGTTAAGATCATTATCTTTAATAGATGATGAAATAATTTCAATTTATTTCGTCTTTTTTTTTGTTGGATGTAGTAGTAAAATTCCAAAATTGTCATAGTTAATACTTTTATATAATGGACATTTTTTAAAATAAAAAATAAATTAAAATATTTACAAACTATACTAAAATTTTGTATTCTATAAATGATAGAAATTGATAATCTTTTATCACTGTCTATCAATGCCATTGATACAAGAATATCAATGTTTATCAATGCCTATATGTTATAAATATTTTATCAAATTTGCTATTTTGACAATTTTTCTTTATATAATCTCGAAAAAATTGCAAAAATCACTCCTACATACTATAGGTATAATTGCAATTATACTCTTAAACTTTTAATTTTAAAAATTGAGCTTTTGAACTTACGTAAGTGTTAACATTGAGTTAAATTAAACGTTCAATTAAAGGGTTTAACTTTCTAATAATGTAGGTCTAATTTCTAATGTTATTGTGAACTTAAGGATCTATTTTTAATATTTTTAGAAGTTTAGGGATATAACTTTTACATTTGAAAATTTGATGGTGTAGATGTAACTACCATCATACTTTAGGTCATTTTTGTAATCTGGGTGTGTACGTATCCAACCCACCCAAAGATTGGTGTGTTTATGTTTTTAGATTTCATTGAGAGTTCAACCACATACAATCTCTCACGTTCCGAAGTTGTTTTGATTTATGTAATTGAAAGAATACAAATTCAATAAAGCAGAAGGTAAAATTTGATTTTAAAAACTAGAGTATAACTTTTCTTAGTTTATTATAACTTTAAATACAGTTTCTTGTTTTGTGAAAATATCCTTCTAAATAATAATTTCCATGCGAATTATTTATAAAGATTTTATCAAATCATAGAAAGTAAATTTTAATTTTTTTTTGAAGATGACTAAATTCTAATTATAAATGTTTAACCTACCATCAAACTTCCAATTTAACTTATATAAATTATATTACTTTACAAAACAATATTTATTGAATTTTTGAAATCTAAAACATGAAAATAAATTAATAACAATATATTATTTTACAAAATAATATTTATTGAATTTTTTTTAACTAAAACATGAAAATAAATTAATAACAATTTATTGTCAGCTTACACGTGTTTAAATTAGAATTTAATTTTTGAATTATACTATCAAACACATATTCAAAAACATGAAATACAATTATGTATTTATTTAATCCCTTGTTATCAAATTTATACATGTATTCATATTCACTTTATCAAACATATCCTTAAATTTCAAATTAGAATCATAATTAAAATTAGGGGTGTTTTTGGTATTTGTTTTGAAGCCGAAACCACAAAATACAAAAAAAAAAAAAAAATTCTGAAACAACCTCTCATTTGTGTCAAACCCAGTTGAAACCAAACTACTTGTACATAAATAAAATCGAATCAAAATTTAATCACTTACGCATAAAATATTAGAATTGGAATCAATGTGCATAAATATTGTTATGCCTTTAGTTATTGGACTTCAAAGAGCTTCACCCCAACAATAGGAGAAAAACTTAAAGACCAAGTATGCATCCAAATTGTCACGAAACACCACCATAGCGTACCTAAATCAGATCAAAAGTTCGAAATAATATTTGTATTCAACTGTAAAATACAAAATGAAAGTATACTTTTAAGGATGTTGTATATTCATATACCCTTTGGAACCAATAATTTTGTATTTTTCTCTAAATATAAAAAAAAAATTACCAATTAATACCAAAAATTGATTTTTTTTTTTTAAAAAAAAGTTTTTGGATTAGTTGTTGCAATCTACCTCTATCTATCTATCAATATATATATATAGATATGGAAGCCCTAAAAAATAGAAATTTTCACAACAAATAACTGAAGTTGAGTAATGAGATTGAGATTTAGAACTTTATCGATAATGGCGTGGCCTTCCCTTCTTCCTGACACAGACTTCTCACCATCTTGACGAAGAACAACATCAACACTCTTCTTCAATTCCTAACTAAACCTCTTCAAATCTCTATCCCTTCCTTTCCTTTCTTCCATAATCTCAATTAATTTCTCAATTTCGTCGTTGTTTTTCCAAAATCCCTCCAATGAATTTCTTCAGATCGGTGTTTTCCGACGATCCCGATCCTTCCACCGCGTCCAAAACTGAACCTCAATCGCCTCATAAATCCTCTTTCGAAGAAGGAGAACAATCATCGGATTCCAGTCCTCTTTCCAATCCAACCCCTGTCGACGATGCCGGAGCTTGGAGTTTCGGTGGGTTGATCAAGACTTTGAGTGCTAGATCGGAGTCAGTTATCGAGACTTACCGACGCGATCTCCAGGAATTTGGTTCGGGTTTGAAGAAGGAAATTGAAGTCGCCCATGGATCGCTGGAGACGGTAGGGCATGCTTTTGATGAATTCGGTAGCTCCGTTTTGAAAGGTACGGCTCAAATTATCGCTCAAGGTAAGAATGCGATCCAAGCTATAGATCAAGAATCTGATTCTGATAGTAGTACTAACCAGAATTTGAGTAATCAAAGAAGCTCAAATTCCAAGCCTTATAGTAGGTTTGATGCTCAGGTTCGTTCGCTTCAAGGCGATACGGCCACTTACTGTGATGAACCTGAAGATTTGGGTGATTATGAGAAGTGGAGATCACAATTTGTTCTGAATGATAAGAGTGAAGAAATTGAAAACTTGATTGAAGAAAATGGAGCTATTGATAATATACACAAGAAGGTTGTTCCTAATGTTGTTGATAATGAAACTTTCTGGTTTAGGTATTTTTATAAAGTGCATAAGCTTAAGCAAGCTGAGGATGTTAGGGCTAATCTTGTGAAGAGAGCTATTGCTAGAGAAGAAGAGGAGGATTTGAGTTGGGATGTCGATGATGACGATGACAATGAAGGATATAATGAGATGAATGCTGGGTCGAAAGGGGATACAGTGAAGAATGATGTAAGTAATGAAGATCAGGGTAAGGCTACAAAAGGTGAAGAAGTGAATGTCGAGCATTCTACTGCTAATGTTGAAGTGAAGGATGATTTACCAGCGAAGGAGGAAGTCGGTGGGAAAGAATCTATTGAAGTTGTGAAGGAATTGAATGGAGGAAGCTCTGTTGGTGACGATGGAAAGAGGGAGAAGAGTTCTTCTGTTGAGGAATTAGAAGGAGAAAAGAAAGGGTCTGATCAGAAAGTCCATTTGGAAGGTGGTTCTGGGTCGAATAACAAGGATCGAGGATTGAAACCGATGGCTGTCGAGGCCAAGTCTGATCATGGTGAATCTTCTAAAGACAGTGATGTTTCAATTGTTTCAACACAGCCTTCTATGCCTGAGGACGAAGATCTCGGGTGGGATGAGATTGAGGATTTGAGCATCATTGAGGAAAAGAAAGGAGTAGTAACTCAAGGTGGGATAACAAATAGAGAGGAAATACAAAAGCGATTGAGTACTGCTGAAGATGATGAAGATCTGGACTGGGGTACCGATACAGAATAACAAAACTTCGATAGATCAAAAATCCGTGGAAGGTTATATTATTTGATTTCCTATGTTCTATCTTTCATTTTTTTGGAAGTGTTATTATTCCTTATCGGTTAAATGCAATGTGCTGTGATTGTATATCTTCAACTTTCATTCAAGGAATCATGTTCAAATTTGTACTTGATTTCTTTTTCTCATAAAATTAGGCAAATTCCTTACCTTCAACTTTTGAGTTCTTTTCTCCACATTGATTTTAATTATATATATATGATAGTACTTTCCTGTCTTGAAACTCTATAAATATGTGAAACGTTTATGTTTTTTCCACTTCATTATACACATCCTCACGTTATTCAGCCTTGAGGCAAACACTTAAGAATCACTTCGCTCAAGAGGTAAGCTAACATTTCAGGATCCCGATCTTTCTCGGGTACTATCTTTTCTAATTGCCTTATTTAAAACCCTTTTGTTTGAGGTTCTTCATATGATCATCACTCTCATGTGTATAAGATGGATGAAGGCAGTTATAGCTTGAAAGAAACAAAACTAAAAGAATGTGATATTTGAAGAAGCTTGGAGTTCCAGGTTTGCCTTAATGGTTTTGGTTGATATACAAATTAGATTTCAAATTGGTTTCTTATGATGTCAATCAATCATTTTACTGATGCAAATTTTGCTTCCTCTATACACTATTTTGTTTAGTGGGAAACAGGAAGCAGAAAAACCCATGTAAACCCAGTAGAAAAGAGTTCAAGTTTAAGTCTAGGAAGAAAAGGAAAGATTTAAATACAATTAGTAAATACAAAATTCCAACCTAAATCCTCTAGTTCACTCTTCAAACTTGAACCTCAACTTCATCTAGAAAGAGAGAAAAAACCCCTAAGAACATGGGATCCAAATAAATAAGTGGTTTTGTGGTGTTGGGAGAAGGGGTGGAATGGGAAAAAAACTCACTCAGATCATTTTGTAAAAGGACAAGAACACTACTTAGTCGAGTCGTGTTGCTTCGACTTCAGAACTGCCACAACTTGATTTCAAACTCAAAACATTTAGGCCTAGCTTGTGAGATGAGTTTGGTAGTCAAATCTCAAACACTTATGCCTGGCTCGTGAGATGAGTCTGGTAGACGAGTTTCGACAGCAGGAGGTAATGCAAGGAACCGTCCTTTTCGAGCACGGGGAGGAAGATGTTTTGCTGGTTTTCTTGTATTAACAGCCCATGGTAAGAACACTCCAGTGCCATCACGTTGAGATCGTCCAGGGCTCATTACCATAGGGCGCACAGGAGCTAACATGACCACTGGTGCACGAAGGATCCCCCATTTTGGCATTACCTCCATTGCTTCATAGCCATAGGTGGCTCCATTAGGCAAGGCACATGTACCTGCAACCGTTGGTTGCCATAGAGTCATAGCATTGGACATCTGAGGGGTTGGTGATTGGCATTGATCATACTCTGGCCGAACTCGGAAGAACGTGATGGTGACCCTTTTATTAGGAGATGCACACATGACATGGCGTGCAACATCTGCACTGTTGCCCCTCATGACCAAAAGTGACCTGCAATATTACATTGCTTGTCATTATATCATCAATACAAGAACTGAAACAAGGCTACAACACTGGAAACACGTCTGTTTTCAATCACCAACTCAAGTACAAGAAACTGTAACCTTGCAAAGAAATGAGGGCACTAAGAATAATGAATCGAGAAAAAGATAACAAAGTTCAAAAGTGCATACCCTTCCTTCAAGGACAATGTGAGTGGTCCTTTATAGTTGCCTTCATTATCACTAACAATAGAACGCCCAAAAGCCATAGTTGATTCAGAAAGAACGAGAGTGGAAATGGGTTGTTCTAAATGTGGAGGTTTCTGGAATGGCTGTGAATACTCACCCTACAAACACAAGAAAATAATTTCCTTCCGTTTAATTACTTAGGTCTCATTGTAGCCACATAAAACGTCGTTTAGAAATAGAATTACCTCTTCAAAGAAATTGAAAAGACATCCATTTGGTCTTTTGTACTCTGGAATCAGTTGCCACTGAATGAGATGATCTATGACCGTCATAAGAATATGCGGAATTGGCTCTATGTTGCCTGTAAGTATGGCGAATGTAGTTACTTTAGTATTTCCTTTGTTCTAAGAACGTTCACAACAGACGTTATTAATGTTTTAACATATTGAATTCAGGTTTGACAATGTTGTAGTTTAGTTCACTTCTTACGAAAGTTAGCCTACACAAATTTCAACCTCAGAAATCAGGGAGTTTTGTTTATGTCATACTTGTTTGGCTGTTATTGCCCGATTCTTCTCCTATCTGTCTAAAAATGGGCACGCCAAGCTGGATCATCTCTCGCCGGCTGCCTTTAACCTGCTTGTTGAATAAAATAAATGTGCCTCCTGCACGTTGAAAAGATTTAATTTAGATTCTAAACCAATATAAACATCTTACAATTTTGGTTATGCTGATAAACAAACACGAAATGATAAAATAAGTCGAAGAAACTGTGGAGAAAGGCCTTCAAACTAAGCCATTCCGTACATTTCCTCTGGTATAATAGAACCAAGGATAAAAAGGATTTGACATTCATAAAAAAGACGGTGCCATAAGAAAAACAAAATACTTACATATTAAATTTTATTCTGTTTTTCTAGACATAAATTTCTTCATTCCTATAATTTTTTCATGAAATTTTGTTGAGGCCAATATTTCATTAGTCTTCGTCAAATCAAGACTTCATCATTCTATTATTATTATTGTTATTGTTATTATAATTATTGAATATTGTCGACATCTTCATTTTAGACACTTTGAACAAAACAAACACATGGTAGGACAAAATGGGTACAGAGTACAGGAAGGGGATTGTCCATATCAGAATGGAATTCAAGAAGGAGATTGATTGTCCATATCAGAATGGATTTCAAGACGTGTGATTGAAATGGTAAATTATTGAAAATAGTATACACCTCCAATAGAATTTACTAAAAGATGGACCACTTTAAATAGTAATTAACAAAAATTTATTTTCACATCATTTATATTTAAGAAACAGGGCATACACAAGTGTTAAAAAAAGCCCAAAAAAATCAATAATAAGAAGAGAATCAAATAATGATAAAATGAAAGAGACTAACCAGAAAGCTCCCCGTTATTTGCAGCAGAGCGAAGGTCATCAACAAAGTCATTCAACCTGCCCAATTCAGATTGGGTGAAAATATCTTCATAACACTTCAATCCTTTCACTACATTCACCTGCCACCAAATGTCACCAAATGAATGAAACAATCAGTCCCAAACCAAACTTCGAGAAAATTTCAAATACTACAGTCCCCCATTCTACATTCAACATATCTCATTTAATGATATATGTATATTAATTTGATATCTCATGCACCGTTTTCCTTGAAGTACGTATGAAAATTTGAAGGCTTTTAACTCTAAAGAAACAGAAACACAGTAAAGTCAATTACTGTTGAACTATGATTTTTACCAAAAGGGGGATTGAATTCAAGGGGGTCATTAAATAAATTTCAATATGGAAAAGAAAGAACTCGCCATGTGGCCTTTTACTGGCTCCTTGGCGGAAAAACCTTTTGTCAACTTCATCTGTCCTGGACGTGCTTCACACTCTTCATGGTTAGAACAAATTTCAACACTTGCAGAATTGGCCTGCACTTCTTCTCCTCCTTGAGATCCTGCCCCATTTTTTTTTTTTTAAAAAAAAAGAATTCCCAAAAGAAAACAGAAACATTTACATCTCAGCCTCAATAACAATAAATTACTTAACAAATAACTAAACAAATGCATTTAATGAGTTGTTCAATTTAAAATAATAGTCAGAATTGCAGCCAGATGGTGTTTTTAATTCTCATGCGCCTCTTTTTTAGTCAACTCTTTGTCCGTGACAATTTTTATGCTCTAGCGGTCATCACATAGTCATAGATTTAGCCTATTCACCATCCCCAAATATTTCAAACAAATAAAATTTATACTATTTATAATTTAACCTATGAACTCCTGTTCTTGAAAGAAAGGGTATATATCGGGTACAATCCGTAAATAAATAAAGTGAATATATGTATATATATGTGTGTGTGCAAAACCTACGCTCAACAATAAAATTACTATTAAATTTGTCGTCAAAGGAATTTAAGGGGTAAAAAACAAATGAAATTTGTCAAAAAAGTGTCCTTTAACCTACCCCAAAGGAAATAATAATAATAATAATATTTGGGGAAAGGGTTATTTTTTTTCTTTCTAGTTTTGGGTAGAATGGATGGCTGAGATTGAAAGATGGGTGTTGATTTTGATTAAACAAAGCTTCCATCTCGAGGCATTGCGTATCTGACAGTATTCGTCATTCCGGAACTAACTGTAGAATCTTGTAACAGCTTAACTTTTTCTTCCTTCGCCTCGAAATTCTCAAACCCCCACTTAAACCTCGGGAAGATATTCAACTTGCAGTCAATTTACGATTGGAGTTGGGGAACCTTTGATTTGTTGATTTGGAAAGAATTTTGGCGTAAAGATAAAGCGACTGGGATGAAAAACGTTATGATTTTGAAATTTTGAGCAATTTTTTAAGATGAATTGGAAGGTAATTGTAAAACAAATGAAATCCGTGGCTGAACAAATTTGACGAAACAGGGTTTATGTAAAGACTAAAATCACGGATCTGACTCTTGAATCGTTTGAATGTGGAAAAGAATTCTTTGCTTTTGTTTGTTTGATTTTTCTCCCACTTTCGAGAAATTTTCTCGATTCAGAATTTTTATTTCACTGTTCATCAGACAAAGACAGAGGAATTTTGAGAAATTTTCAGAAGATCGGATCAAAAGTTTTTGGATCGTAAACTGTTGAGATAGTGTTCAAGTTCCGAGATCAACAGAGAAATCGACAGAAATGAAAACAAAAATGTGCTACAGATTTTGATTGATTGAGAGAACGAAACTAAAAGTATACTTACCTGAATCAGTTATCTCGCTTCCAATGGAATCTTCTTCTTCAATGGGAGCCAAAACCTCATTTCTTCCGCCATCAATTTCGTTAATCTCAATCGAAATCTCTTCGATCTTCAATTTTCCATCATTTGTTTCCTCTTCAACAATTTCCTTCTCATCCTCTTCAACAAATTCCTTCTCATCCTCTTCAACAAATTCCTTCTCATCCTCTTCAACAAATTCCTTCTCATCCTCTTCACTCATCTTCTTCACCTCCATTTCAACATCGCCATAGCCATCGCCATCGCCCTCAGCCAACGCCACCTCCACAGCCTCCACCTCACCTCCGCCTTTCACCTCCTCCTCCTGATTCTTGTTCATCTTCTTCTTCTTCGCCGCCGTCACTTTCCGAAGCTCCACCGCAACGTCAGCGATCGGATGATACTTCTGCATTTGCAACACCGGGATCCAATTCAACCTCCGTCTATGAATCGCACCAAACACTGCTTCATACTCCGATCCTCCACTTTCACTCACCTGCGCCATATGTCCACACAACGCATCTATTATCGCGTTCGCCGCCGCAAACTCCCCTCTGAACCACCCTAACACCGCGTCCTTCGCTAATGTGTCCGTCACCGTCATCGCCGCCGCCGCCGGCATCACCACCGGCCGCGCTCGCTCAGTCGCCCCCGCCGCCATCGGCATCCACTAAAATCACCAAACCAAAAACAAAAAAATTCCCCAAAGAAAAAATCTCTCCCTTCCTCTTCTTCCTGATTCAAAATTCACCCAAATTTCGGAACCGAATCGCTATTCCTCCTTAATTCTACACACCCTCAATTATATACACACACACACAAAATGTGTATATATATATATATATATAAATTCAAATATATGAAAATTTTATATAAATAATGTCAAAATGTAAAAAGAGAAAGCGTTTAGTTCTTCTTCGTAATTAGCAGAGAAATGAGGAAAGAGGCGTTGAAGGGCTATTTATATATGGGAGCTCTATGACGTGGCATATTTTAAGGGATTGTGACGTGGCATGCATTTTCTTTCTTTCTTTCTTTCTTTCTTTTAAAAATAAAGTTAATTACTTTTTAAATAAACTAGAAATTAAATAAAGTGATTTAATTTTTTTTTGGTATTTGTTGTACTTTTGTTTTTATAATAAATATGTGCTGCTGAAAATGTAAGGAAATGTAATCATGTTGTTTCATTTCCAATCATGGTGATGTATCTTAGTAATACCAAAATTTAGATTTTCTTATTTAAGACAATTACACATTTCTTTCTCCTTCCTTTTTTTTTCTTTAATCATATAATTATGTTGGTTTTGCATTTAGTTTAATTATTGTGCTTCAAATCTTCAATAACTTACTTCTTACTTAGACTAAAAGTAGAAATTTTGTTGTTTAAAATTTTAATTTGATTGTGAGTAAAGAGTGAAGATTTGATATGACATACATAAAAAAACAAGTAATTGGATAATAAAATATTTTGCATGTGATTCAAAAAGTGCAACAGAATCATTTTGTATACAATAATATTTTAAATCAATTATTTATTTAGCTTACTTACTTCATTGTATCATGTAATGTTTTATTTTAATTAAAATTAAAATATGGTACAAATTGACACAATCATCAATGGGGAAAGGAGTAAAAGTTGTCTATCCAAGGATAGTGAAAATTGTATTAGTTAAATTAATGTTGAGTTGTTGCAACTCTATAAAGTTTAGAATATATTTTTTATAGTTTGATAAAACCTAAAAAATAAGGAAGGAAGACTTGAATGACATATCAATTAATCTTCAATACATATGATATATATAGTCCATGTATATTTTATATTGAATATAAATTAAAATTGTTGATAATAGTTAAAACGATCATAGTTTCTAGAAATGAAAGACTTCAATACCAAAAACTACCTACCAAGGCGGAGGCACATGTTCTATCAACTATATGGATAAGCCTTTGGTTCAAGTCTCGCCTCTCCTCAATGAAATAGCTTAACTATTTGACCCGAAAATTACCTAATTAGTTAAGCAAATACCCAGGGGCCGGGAGTATATTTCTCGAAGATTCAATATTCGTGAAAAACTGGGCAAAATGTTTTACAGGAATATTTTCGTAATGTGGTTAACATTTTCACATATACATGACCCCAAAAAAAAATGTTAGATTTATACTTTACATGCATAATTGATTAACGTTCTAATTAATACAAATTTGGTTAGCAACGAATATTTCTATACTACATTCATAATCGTGTGTACAAAATATAAAATGAAAGTTTTTTTTTTTTTTTTGCATAATTATATATATTTTTTAGAGCAAAGTACGAAAACAAACTCTAGAAAAGAGGGTGTGGTAGTTGTCATTATAACTTTAAACTTTCAAGGTAAAAATTGAACCCTAAAAACTTACATAATTTGGCCACCCTAACTTATATACTTAACGGTATAGGTTTGAACTTTCAATTGTAAAATCTAAACCATTGAACTTTATACGACTGTTAAAATTAAATTATCAAACGTACATAATTGTAGAAATTGTAACAATTATTGCATAAGTTTGAATTTCCATTTTTTTATCATTTGGTGCTTCAATTAACAACTATTATATGAAATGTCCAATTTTAACAATTGTACAACCTTGAGGATTCCATTTTTATTATGAAAAGCTTGTATAATTGTAACCGCCCCACTACTTTTTCTCTTAAATAAAAAAAACTATCATGAGTTAGCTTAATGATCAAAAAGAGATATAGTCTCAAATTCTCGGCAAATGACTTAAGAGGTTAATGATTCAATCCATGGTGGTCACGAATCCCTAAGAATTAATTTCTTATAAATTATTTTTACACCCAAATATTATAGAGTTAAACATGTTTTCATATAACATTAGTCATGAATAGTTCTAAGCTTAATGTATGTATTTCTAAGTTAAAAACTATCACTATATATTATAAGTGATTTTTAATTACAATTTGCCCACAATCTTTTCTTTATCATTTGCAAATCTTTTTTTTATTCTTTTAAGAGAGACATTGCATATAGCAATGTTGTCTATATGCTTGACATTATTATATTATGTTTAGATACTTAGATGTGTTTATGAGGAAAATTGTAAACGATGGTGACATGGCATCCACCTTTAATTAATTTAATCAAATTGAACACAAATTATGTACTTTTTTTTCTTCAAATTTTACTTTTAATGATCAATGAGTACAAAATAAAATTATAAATTGGACAATTAAATAAATGAGTTGGTAGAGTTCAAATTCGATTTGAGAGCTTAATTTTTATATAGTTTAGTTTAGTGTACCACTTGAAACACATGAACTAAGAGATTATTCACTTTTGGGCATGAAATAGCAAAACACATATATTAATTATCTATATGTTTGACTTCGAATATATTCGAATCGTATATGTCTAGGTGGAAGTCGATAGAAAATATCGATTCTATAAATTAAGAGAAAACTCAACGTAATGTGAATATGTCATTTGTTCATGAAACAAAGTTTTGGTATGATTCACGGTTTCCTTCTCGTAAATATTGAAAGCAAAATAACGTTATATGCGGAATTGTTTATCGCGTGAGAGCTAGCTTCTAAACTATCTAATATCTTGGTTGAAAGAACAATAAATCTAGTTAAGTGAACAAAGTTGTAATTTGCAACATGGACATAATCACCTCTTAATATTCACAAGTTTTGATTTGTTAGTGATAATTAATTAGAAAAAATATAACTCATAAATTAATCAAAACTTGCTTCGTTAGGTATGGGTACTACATAGAACAAATAAAATTATTACATAAAAATAATTAATATATAATAACTCTCAATCATGTCCATAAAAAGAAAGAAAAGCAATTATATTTGTGATATATTTTCTCTTTCTCTTTCATCTTTTAATTTTTTACTTCAATTTTAAGTTTTATATAAAGATCACTAGAGCATGTGCCTTAGTTTCAAACCATATGTACTTTGCCACCTTTAAACATTATAGTTTCTATATGTATATATATTCTCTTATATTCCTTTTAATCATTATTTTTCAAATTTATATTCTCAAGTTTTTTTTAAAAAAAAATATTACATCACTCGAGAAGATGCCTTAAATGTCCTTAAATTGAGTTTAGATCGTGATTGTTAAATCGTTAAATTATAACATATAATAATTAACTACATGGTTTAAGATTGAATTTAATTCAATTATGTGATCATTAACTTTTTGTTTTACTTATTACATTATTTGTGTCTTGTTATGTATTTTTTAAAAAAATTAATTTAGACTTATACATATATTAAAAAAAATTACCTAAATTTCGATTATTGTGTATTTTATCTCAAAAGTTTAAAATTTGTTTTTATTCAGAAAAATAATCTCTCAAATTTATCATAATCTCCCCTTCTTTTAATTATTAAGGGAAAGATTTTTTAAAATAAATATAGAAAAATATGGCAAGATATTTAGAAGTAATATTCCTTATATACTCTTTTTATTCTTATGACATTTATATCAACGTTTCTTTTTTTAAAAAAATAAAAATAAAAACCATAGGTTCTATAATTATTACATTGAAATAATATATTGAAGAGAAAAAATCTTTTGCACACAAAGGCAAAGTGAATTCCTTTTTTCTTTTTGTTTTATTTTCTAAAAAGTTATATTTTCTAATATTTTTCACACAAATTTTTAAAATCCAAATATGATCAAGATTAAAAATTACTTTTTCCCTCTCTGTAAAAAACTAGAAATGCTACTATTATAGTGATATAATTATTACTAATAAGTTTTTAATTTTAGTTTAAGTAATTTAAAATATTCAATTTTAGTTCATTTATTTCAATATATCTCAAAAGTGCATATTATATATATAATTCAAAATCATAAAAAATATAGCATTAAACGTAAATATTTATCGAGAATAATAATTTTATTTTTTAATAGTTTTGTTTAATAGAGTATAAATATTTTCTTATTTTGTTTTTACTTTAAAACTATCATTATTATCATTTAACTTTTTTATTATTAAAAATCTACTTCAACAGTAAATATAAAATTTGATTAGAAATGTGTAAACTAAAATTAAATATTTAAAAGGATATAAACTAAAATCGAATTAATTCCAAAATACATGAATGAAAGTGTAATTTAAATTTGGGCATTTTCATATATATAGAGATTTTATTGTCGCAAATTTTGGTTCCAATATAGTAAAATGAACTAAAATATTTATAAATTATAGCAAAGTTTTATATACATATCAGTATGAAATATTACTTATATCAATATCTATCTAATAGAATTTAACCGTGTACGAAACTAAAATTTATTATATTTTATAAATATTTTCAATAATTTTATTACCGATGCAATTTTATCCATCATAAGAAATATGAGTATTTTTTCAACAAAAATCTAAGTACCTTTCATTAATTAAATTAAGAATGGTGTATATTTTGGTATTGAAAAAGATTCAAAACTCAATTTAACATGAATTAAACAAAACAAAAGATATTTCCTAATACAAACAAATTAATGAAAAGAAAAAGCAGAAGACAGGTGAAGAGAAATTGGAATCATGGTGACGTCAGAAATAAAAATGAATAAAAAAACCCCGAGATAAAAAAATAAAGAAATTTACTTTTATGGTTTTTTTTTCAAAATAAAATAAAATTAAAAAGGGAGAGAAATAAAAAGAGAAGATGAAGTAATGAGAAAATGACGTGTGTATTAGGGGACCACGGAATAGGATAGTTTCGCACCGTCAACGGTGCCTGCGTCCCTTCGGTTAGTGGAAATAGTGACTTTAGGACCATCCCATTCAATTTAGTCGCCCCTCCCTATGCCTCTTTTCCTCTTCTCTTTTTATTTCATTTTACATCCACATTTTTTATACCGTACTGTACTACACATTTATATATATATATATATATAAATTATCCTAAATGAATCAAAATAATTATAAAATTATTTGATTTCAAAATTAATCAAAATTTAACCAAATGTAGCAAAATTTATAAGATAAAATCTAAAATTTTATTCATTTATAAATCTTTTCACGAGTTTTATCATTTACAATAGTTTTATTTCTTTTCTATTTTATCTTAGTTGATCGACAAGCTCATTTTTTTTTGTCATGCTTGAATATAATTTAAATATTTGATTTAAGTATGTATATATTTTTCTATCAAATGATCTATTAAATTCTAAAGTCATGTTTTGGTGATAATTTTTTTTATAAAACTAACACTCTTTAACAATTATTATTTAATTTTGTTAGCATTTGAATAGTTTATTTGTTTAGTTTTCCACCATTCAAATATACTTTTCACATATTATCTTGATTTAAAAAAATAAAATGATTAAAAAAATATAACTATTTGATAATTATTTTATTTTAATTTGTTCAATCAAATGAGCTCAACTATTTTCAAACTACTTATTTCAACAACGTAACCATTAATCATTGTCGTTTTCTCAACCAACCATCATGACTATAATCAATTTAGTAAATACTCAAACTGTATTCATCGTCGAGGACTCAAAGTTTTATTGGTCGATCAGGTTTCTTCCTTAAAAATACTTTTTAAAAAATTATATTAAGATTTTTCTCAACTGACACCGATTATTTTTCAAGTTATCACACACTCACTCCTAATTTTTCCTCGTAGTCGAGCTTAATTATTTCTTTAAAATTGAACTCGAATTAAAGCACTTCTTTGAAAAGATAAAAAAGAGGAGAAAGCATGAGAAGTCCACCTAAATATAAAAAGCATAAAACTAAGAAGACAAAAAAAAGAAAAAACCAATTAAATTATATTTGTAAGACAATAACTAACAACGGTTGAAATAGTTTCTCTTAAAAAATAAGATTTTTTTTCACTTGACATCTCATACTTATAAATTATAAATAAATCAACAACTTGACATTTTAAATTTATTTTTCAATATAAAAACAATTGAATGAATAAGCATGCGAAGTTTAAATATCTTAAATGAAAACTATATTTTATCTCGATCCTATTTTTACAATAACTAAGTTAATTGATCTACTTCTAAACCGTTCCGAATCAAGTTGTATTAAGTCAATCTGAAAAAAAGAAATTAGTAAAATAGTACTATGTACATCAAAAACTTATATAGTACATTTAAATTTAGGGAGTTTTTTCAAATATAATAACATGAACCATTTTTAAATATATTAAAATTTTAGTTTTTATATGTAATAAATGATTAAGTATAATTTTGTGTAAATATTTTGAAGGTTTTAGTATTTAAAACAATTTTTTAAATACTTATTTATTATAATTATTGATTTGGACTTGTTGCTTAAAAAACGGGAGGCATGTCGTTTGATTCTCCAATTGCATATTAAAACTAAAAGTGAAGTAAATAAATAATAAATAAAATCAACAACGATCTGACTTTTATTTTTTTAAATAATAAATTATATACAAACTATAAGAAATTTTTTTTTTTTAAATATTGATTTTGATTTAAAGACAGCAATGCAACATTGTGTGAGGTCATCAATTTTAGTTCATTTTTTAATAAATTAAACCACATATTAATATAATTATATGATCTTAAAATAATTAAAAAGGTATTACATTTTTTTTAAAAAAAAAGTAAAAGGGCAAAGCTTTGAAATTATCTCAAATTATTTTATTAACTAAACATATGCATTTAAGTTATTTAATTTTTAAAAATTGAAATTTTAGTTGAATATAGAAATAAAGAAATAAATTGTGGTAAAATTGAGTAATATTTTTTAGGTAATAAAACAAATAGAAAAATGGTTTCTAATCACTCAATTTGAAGAAAATGAAATTCTTTTAGAATATAACATTATAAATTGAATGTAATTAACATGAACATGTTCAACTGAATACAACTTCTATTGTGTTGATTATGTACTCAAATTAGACGTGGGATTATTTGTTTGGATTGTCTAATACTTGTGCTCACTCTGATTTGTTTCATATTAAGAACGATTTTCTCTTATTGCAATTTGTTGATTGTTGTGAATTTTATCTTTTAATTTAAAATTTTATAACAATTTAATTTGAATAGTGAGAATTTTCATCGTAAATTAGAGTCATTTTTATTGTAGGTAATAAGTTGATGTTTGTATTTTATAAACGTATTTAATTAGTCCTCATTTAATATCCATTCATATGGGAAAGAAATTCCCTAAACCTTAAGACTATTAAAAAGTCATACTTTTATTTTTAAAAAAATTTAAACTAATTTTTGAAATAATATAGTTGTTTAAAGAACTAAAAAAACAAAGTCATGATCAAATTTATTATGAAAATAACATAAAAAAATAAATGAAAAAATATGACAAAATGGAATATTGACAAAAATAGCTAAGTCTACAATTTTGATCCAAATGGTGTCACGTTCCACTATTTATTGTGAGCTACTACATCTAAGATTTCTAAATGTTGTTATTCAATAAGTTTTAAAGAAGTCATTGTTTCGTTTTTTATATTTTAAAAAATGTAATTTAATTGATAATTTATCTTATTATTGTGTTTTGGTGCCCGTTTTTAATGTTTTATAAACATAAACAAAAAAATAACCAAATTACTCCATGAGCCAAATTGTGTAAGTTGTATGGTTCAGAAAAAATGAAATTTTAGTTTTGAAAATGAAACAAAAAAACGTTAAAGTTGAAAACAAAATGAAATTTTAATTTTAAAAAATGAGTTTTGACGAACTATTTTACAATTAAAAATTAATTTTTCATTTAGAAAAAATGAAAATTTGATTTTTAGTATAAATATTTAGTTAAATGTTCTATTTTTTTTTAATTTAAAAAAAAAAGTAAAGAAAGACATTAAGTTTTAAAAAATTATAAAATGGAAAAAAATAAATTAGAAAAGATATTAAGTTAAAAGAAAAGTGGAATGAAACTAATTTTAGGAAGAATTAAACTCAAGACATAAATGGTATAGTCTCCGTAGTGATAGAAAATTATAAGACCAATAATTCCTTTAAAGCATAAAAACTTAATTCTAAATAACCTCACCAAAAATTATTAATTTTCGTTAAGAATAAATAAGATATTTTAAATTTAGTAAAATAAATTAAAATATAATAAATAATAAAATTTATTATATTTTATAAAATATATTTAACAGTTTCATCCTTTATAATAATTTCAATAAAATAGATATTTTAAATTTTTTTAATGAAGGTAAAAAAATTTACATCTCGTATCTTTCAGACATTAGTATATATTATATGTTAGTTGAAGTATGTTAATTTTACACGATATTATATAATAAGTCAAATAACATGTGGCACGTTTGAAACTTATTGAATTAAAATTTAAACCATATATAAAGCCAAAAACAATTATTGGTGTAGACATAAAGCGACCTTGGCAAAATTATGTTAATAAATACAACTCGAAGCCTTTTCCTAGATCATTTGGCTAACCCTAGACGCTATTGCCATACTTCCTCTTGCTACCAAATGCTTTTAAAAAAAGTTATTGTTCATCTAATTCAAATTAATATTACACGATTTAATCTCTTACTTTTTTCAATAATTTTTTTTTATTTTAATTTTTACACTATTTAAAAGATATATGGATAAAGTACTATTCCTACTTCCACGTGTCGTACTAATCAATAAAGAACTTAACTCAATTAGTATTCGAGTGTACTAATAACCACAAAGTCCGTGTGTTTGAATCTCTCTACCTCTACCTCAATTGTAGTACTGAAAAAATTCTCTATTTGTCAAATGTTTTATTAACAATATTTCAACGTAAAATCAAGTTTAAAGTAGACTTCCATAAAATTAAAAATTAAAGGTCAAACTGTGTATTAAATATATTTATAGTCAAAGTTAGTTTTCACATTTTCACATTATGATTATGTTGACAACATTCATACAAACACCACTAATCAACTTACTTGAACTTTCAACCAAAAATTTCAAACTAATCATATACATATTTTGTGTGTAGCTAGTCAAGTTAATTAGCTCAATAATTTTGAAAGCCTATAAAATCAAAAGTAACATTATATTATACCATTTTGAGTTTTATAATAAATTCTATTTTTAAGTTTCCAAGTTTCTTTGATTCACATTTGACATTAAATTTGGTAGGACAATTTATATATAATGGCCTACCTAGTCCTCTAGGGAATTTTGAATGTGATGGTTGATTATTTAATAAACCCTAAAGATATTTAAGACCAATGTTTGAAAATTGAGGGCACCTACTTTAGTCTAAATTTTGATATTTTATCTTACCATATAAAATCTCTATTAGTGTTGTGTGTGCATTGTGCTAAAAGTTGTTAAAATATTAATAACAAATAAAAGCACTTTTGACAAACAGAAAAAAACACATATTTATTGTAGAAGTGATTTAATATCAAATAAGTAACCTATAGTTTGGAGATTTTTGTTATTAGCCTAAAATAGAAAAGATATGAGAAAAGTTTTCCTTATGCTAAAAGTTCTTTTTTTTTATTGATCTTTCAATGATGAACTTTCATGTGAAGTTACATATGTGCCCATATATATATTAATAACTTATTGATTAAATGGTCTCTTCTCCACTAGTTGTATATATATATAGTTGGTCCAATCTCAATCTCAATCTAGATTTTCTCTTTTCCCTTTTTGTAAATTTCATCAACCCATTGAAAGTTTAATTATTACTTCTCATATTTTCTTTGACAATATCATACCTTTAACACACACTCACTTTCTTTTTTTAATATGTATATCTTATAGATTGGTGACCGATTAATATCTTATAGATTGGTGACCGATTAATATCTTATAGATTGGTGACCGATTAATTTGAAGCTTCAACTTCAAAACGATATATGTTTTAACAAGTTGGATTATATATATTGATTAAGTTAAATGTTATAATAAGATCTATAAGTCTATATCTTAGATGAATTTTTTTCACTAGAAGAAAATGAGCCTCGTCTCATCTAACCTAAATGAGACAGCTTTTACAAAAGAAAAGAAAAGAAAAGAAAAGAAAGGAAAAAAATTTATGATTATATATTTTTTAATGATCTTGTGACCCAATGTGAAAAAGAAAGAAGGTTTTTTTCAAAGAAAATTAAATGGGATTGATGTTTCTAATTTCATTCACGGATAAGTTCGATTTAGGTCAAAGATGATGATTTCTTTACTACATATCAAAATGAAAGAGAATGAAATTATTTTAAAATTAAAATATTGTGCTTTGAATAATGATTTTAAAATGACTAAAATTACTTATTGTTTTTATTTTGAATCAATTTCTTATAAGCTTGGTTTTGGTCCACAAAATTCACCTAATAATTCAAAGCTCTACTTAGACACAAATATATGAAACTCCTAGTAATAAAATCGAAAGAAAACAAGTATAATTTTTAATATGCCAATTAAAAAAAAAAAAAACTTAAAGTGTTATTACAATAAACTTTTACATTATTATATTATAAAAGGAAAGAGTTAATGGTTTATTTATATGAATAATTTCTCCATCTTGTGATCCAAACATGACGAAAGAAAAAGAAAAATATGGTTGATGTTCCCATCTCAATCACGAGATTATTATTTGTTCACATCCCAATGTCTAAGATGATGAGTGTTGCCTCATGAATCAAGGGCAAAGATAACGACTTTATTTTTTTATAATTATAATCTTACTTAATTTGATCAATCAAATCCAATATTTTACCCCATTCAAAAACTATATTTACATGCTAAAACATAGTGATTAAAAATCTAACACTTAATTAAAAGTCTACACATGTTATAAGGATGATATAATACTACATTTACTTTCATGGTATCATGTCAAAATGTAAAGAGTGAGGTTAGAACTTTAACTTTAGAAAGAGTTAAAGAGATAGTTTTATTAATTATTAGACTAACATCTAGAATTAGTATTATTTCAATTTTTTGTGGTATAAATAGCATAAAGTTGACGAGGGATCGAGGTTCAAGGCTCGAGCTCTTGAACCTATATTAAATTTACTAATAATGTCACCGAAATTAAATTTCATCTAGGTAAGTCAAACTCTAACACACACCTAATTGTTGGTCTCCATCCCAAATCAATCTTCTTAAGTAATAAAATGAGATAATATACCTCTATTATCTGTGGAAATATTCAAATTAAAAATTAAAATGTAGTTTTAGAGTTATGTTGTTTTTCCATAATTTCAATTTTAAAGATGGCAAATTTTTTTAAAAAAAATTAATTAGAATAAAATGTGTACTAGTAAAAACGTAGATTGTTTTCAATTTAGGTTCAAGTTTTAATCATTTCTAAATATGTATTTTTTTTCATCCGTTCAATTTCAAAAGTATCGTATATGTTAAAAAGATAAAAGTATCGATTATTTTCAATTTTTGAAGAAAAAAACGAGAATAAAACTATATTGCATGATTTAAAAATATATATATAGCTAGTTTTCATGCAAAAGGTGAAAGTAATGAGTAAAGGTATATAATTAACGTGACATTAGGTATCTATACAATAAATAAGGAAAAAGAAGGAAGTTCACAACTAGAAAGCAACAAAAGGCTAAAAAAACTCAAAGTGAAATGACACATTCCAACATTTAGGTATAGATATTATATTTATATATACTTGTTCTAGATTTTAAAAATTTTGTGAAAATAAAATTAATAATCAAGTATTACTCTAACGAAAATATATATTTATAAATGGTTAGAGAAGAATCTATAATTGTGTTTTAGTCTTTAGTTCATTTTTTTTTTTATGAATATGCGTGTTTGGTCTCTAAATTTCTAAATTTTAAAATTTCATCGTGGGATGAGACATTTGATCTATTGAATTTTTAAAATGTAATTTTTTTAATTTCTAAATTTTTAATAGATTTAAAAAGTCTTAAATAACTTTATACTTTCATTTAAAATAAATATATATCATTTTAAATTAGGAAAATAATTTATAAGAATCTTATTATCTTTAAAAATATTTTTTTCTAATTTTAAATTTATAATTACTTTTTAAAAAATCAAACAAAATTTTTTTTTTTATCATCTTATAAACTTATTTTCTAAAAACTTACATTTTCAAAACTCTCCTTCACCAAATGGCCTATTTTTATATCAATTTCAAGCAACTATATATTTATTTATTTATATATATAGTTTTGGCTAATTTATCCACTAATTTTAACAATTAGAAAATCAAAATTAAATATCAACAAACTCATTAATTCCATAACATCAATTTTTCTAAACGGATTTTAGTTTAATTAGTGACAACAAAACTTTGATAAAACTCACCGATTTTCTTATTGAGCTCCATCAATTATAGTTCATTTAACCTATTTGAAAATACCTTTTTACAATGGCATGCGGAAATTTATATATTTTATTTTAAGGTTTAATGTTATAATTGGTCTAAAGTGAATACTGATTTAACTTGAGAGAAAAAAGAGTTCCCTTATACATTATCATCCAAATCCAAATTCCCTTATATAACTTTAACACATACCAAGAGAAATTAATTTGAACATAATTTCTAATATAATTGGTTAGAGTATAAATAACATTCCCTGAAAACTCAAACCATATTATAAGAGAAAAAAAAAACCATTAAATACAATTTTCTATTATTTTCATGTTGAAATTTTGCTATATTTGGAAAATATTTTTGATATTTTTTTTTTAATATTTTTCTAAATTTTAATAATCTACTATTGAATGAAAAGGTGACCGTAAAGATTAAAAAAAAAAATTATAAGAGAAGTTTTTATGAACTAAAATATAATAATTTATACAAAAAAAAGGAAGTCTTTGCTAATATTATTATTTTGGCTTGAAAACAAAACCACGTGACACTAAAAAATAATGGAAAAAAGGTAGAAAGAAACAAGAAAAAAATCAAAAGAAAAAGAAAACCAAAACAAACATTATATTGAATAATTTATAGCATATAGTTTGTAGTACTACACAACTACAATTTCATATACAACAATAAAATTAATTTGTGAATAACATGTGACTATTTTATGTGATAATTTTATGTAATGTCTTTTCTTATGGGACTTTTATTTTTTTAAATATATGCATTTAATTTATATGTGTGTTGTGTTAGGTCTATTATCGTTTTACCGAATTGATCGATTTTAGATTTAAATATATGTTGAAATTAAAAATCATGAACTGACTAGTTTTTCTATAATGATTATATGAAAGAAAAAAAAAATCTCAGGAAAGAAATTTAAACTACGTACCTTTGATCACTTTAATACATACTATGTCTGTGTGGACCAGGGTTAACGTTAACCATATATATGAATTGTATATGTTTGTTTTGACTAGTGATATAAATATTAATTATATATATATATCAGACACACATCTGGAAAACAAATTTCATAAACATATCGAAACTTTCAAATTTATATATTCGGCGTTTATTGTACTTAAAACATCTAGATCGGTATAAAATACATCTAAATATCTCTAATGGTATGTTGTATATAAAATGTGTTGCGAAGAGGGAATCTTTAGTGCCTACTATGCTTTTATATCTTTTTGCATTATTTTACAATTGTTCGGGTCAAAGTGGTTACATGTCAAATTGTGTATTATTTCATGTATAGTGTGATTTATACATAGATATGAAACATCACAATTTAATGGTAGAGTTGTGTTTTGAATAGACGTTTATGTTCTTTTTCTGATACAACTATATATTTTGATCACTTGAATTGGTTACTAGACGAAGTGATATATCCTTTAATATGTGGTGTGTGATCTAGAGACCGTATATATAAAACATCACGTTGAAACAGTGGAGATGCATTTGAGTCGACGACAATTACATTCTTTTTCTTATTTACATTAATCTAATTGAAGTGGGTATATCCCGTCTTATATGAGTAGGATTTAGACTATATATATTACCAAGCATCATATCACCCACGTAAAACAAATGTTGCATTAATCATTATATATATTTTAATTTTTTCAATATAATTGAAATAAAGTTAGACGAAAGTGAAAGGAATTGAAACTTACAAATGGAAATTGAGAGTATAAATTGATATTAGATAGTTAATTATTGGAAACGGAATAAAATTCTGTTTATTTAAAGTATAATTAATAAATAAAATTAAAAGTTAAAGTTAAATTAATCAAAATACAAAGATAAAACGAAAGTTTTGTTTTTCTTCCAAAAAGATCCCCAAGAAAGCATTTGTTAATAATTTTGGTGAAATGATTCGAAGGGGTAAAAAAGAATAACTTTATCCATTCAACATTACGTGTCAACCCATCTTTTGGGCTTCGAATTAAATTCCTTTTGAATCATATTCTATTCTCTTCTATTTCTTTTTTTTTTTCAATTTAATAAATAACCCATTTTTTCTCATCAAACTAATTTTAAAATTTTGTTAACATTGATAAACTTTTATTACTATTAATAATTTTTGTTATATTTTTATTCATTATGTTGCGTTTAAAAATGTCTCTTTATTCTATATTTATTTCAAACCTCTATCATGATTTAATGAATTTCTATAAATATTAAGTTCAAATCAATAGTAATGGAGGTATTCATATAAAAATTATTAAAAGTACAAAAAAATAAATATTTTGAAAATAGTTAAAAAATCAAAAGGTATTTTTTTTTTATATATAAAAAGAAAGTACAAATCATATCCCCAAAAGCTTGGCTTATGGTTTATATTAAATATTGATGTGTGACATATCTATCTAGATGGAAACTTTTACTCTTTAGGAAAAAGAATATGTTTTTATTACATTATCAAATATAGGGTAGTTATTTTTGTTCATAGGTTGCTTTCCAATTAACACATTACCCAAAAGAAAGAAATTAAAAAAAAAAAAAGAACTATATAACTAAAATAGTTTTCTATGAATAAAGTTAAATGAAGATGGAGATGCATAGTTCTATTTTGATAAGGTTGGAAAATGGAGATAGTGATCTATTCTTAATTAGAAAAAGGAATTCAATAATTTTTTAAAGATATTCATCAATACTTAAACGATACTGAAATTTGATTATATTTGTAAAAATTTAAAAATAAGTTTCTTTTTATAAAATAATAATTTTGGAAACATCTATTTTATTTTATGACTTTTTTATAATCAAATGTTTTATTGTTGGGTAAGATGATTTAAATTTTAAATTTTGTTCGTTTCATAATGATTTCATTTATTGACCATGTTTCTAGAATTAATGTACAAAATTCGACAATGTTGTTTTAATATAAATTAAATTTATGGCCTATCATGCTAATTTTCTTATTGCAAATATGGTATAGAAATAAAAATGAATGGATCAAAATTATTAAAATCAAAGAAAGTATTTAAAATCTAAAATTGTTTCAAGACCTAAGTCGATCATCATAGTAATTTTTATCTTCGTCACACATTAAAAATCGACTATCTTTATGTCCTTCCATTCTAGAAGTAAGAGGTTCAATCTCTTCCCGTCGTTGTACTAAAAAACGGACATTTTAAATAAAAAGATTTTTTTGTTGCTAGTGTTATGAACCTTCAAATAAAGGACCATTTCTTCTTCTCTCTTTATTGTTTTCATATTCTATTCTTTCATTTAAACATATATATATATAGATATATAGAATTAATCCCTTTAAAAACTAAAAGCATCTATTTTCTATTTTATTTTACCTTTTTCAAAAGATCAAAGAAACTTTTAAAAACTATATATTAATGAATACCAAACATAAAAGAATTCCAAGTGGAATTGTATTATTCACGAATGAAGGGTTTCAAAGATTGCTTTATATTATTTTTCAATCATTATTATTCATTTTCATGACTTACCCATATATAAATTTTTATAAACTATACATATATATTTGAGAAGTACTTTTTCTTTTTGTTAGCATAAAGGAATCCCCTTTGAGTTTAAAGATAGGACAGTCACTTTCCTTATTATTCTTTTGCTTCAAACCTAATTTTTTTTGTTACTAAAAAGATGATCAAACAAATCCATCTCTCTCCTCTCTCTCTCTCTCAAGAAAAGAAATTAAAATTAATAACAATATGACTTCAAAGTGGAAAGCATTATTAACCTAATGGACAAATAATATTAGGATCCAATAATCATATTATTTTATGAAAAAACTAGTTGAAGACCTTACATAAAGTTTTAAAATATACATTTTTAATATCGAACATTTTAAAGATATAGATACATATGAGTTTTCAAATATCTCATTTAGTAGTCAATTTTCAATATTATGTAAATTCAATCTCTTTTCTAAGTAATTAGAAAAAATAATTTAGAAAGGATCTCCTCTCAAATTTTGTTTTTTTATTTAAAATGTTATTTTAAATCTATTTTTACCAACTTTGAACTAAAAAGTTGCATTCTTGAAACTCGGATTAAAATGTTAAATTTTGAATAAACTCAAAGCTAAATGCACTTATTTTTAAAACTTTGATGACATAAAAATGTATATTTTGAAAAGTAAAGCAACCAAAGATACCTATCCTCAAATTTCGGATATGAAAAGAGTAATTTTTCTCAAAGGTGATGTATTTAATTAAATAGTATTAACACACCAAAGATGTTATAAAAAAAGCACACACAAAAGATGTTAAAGTGATAAATTAGAAAGATTATATGCATATCTTTAAAATTATTATCAATAATATAATATAATTGGTATATATTTTAGAACTTTAGAAAGCTTTTTAGGTTAGAAAGAATAAAGATATAGTTATAGAACAACATGAGATGTCAATAACAATAATTTAGATGAAAGATAATTGATATATGTTAGGCACAAGTAGATATAAATATAAACAATAATGTGTGCACAAGTTATAATATGACATACCCAACAAGAGAGAGACAATGGAATATATATATACACACTAACATATATTGGAGGGGCCATGGAAAATTAAATTGTTAAAGAAATTGGATTTATATATATTATTCTCTCTTCTAAAATTAATTAAAATACTTGTAAAGTTATTAAAATGGAAGTCTTTAATAAAGTCATATAAAGATATACCCAAATGAATCAAAATATAACAAAATTTTATGTCTTTAATTGATAGTTTGATTATGGTAGATATAAAACTTTATTATAATTTTAAAATATTTTTAACGTTTTTGTCATTTACGATAAATTTTAAAAAAATTAATTTTAATATACTTGAATGCTTCTTACTTATTATTTATGTTATTCCAAAAGATGATAAAATTGAATATAAAATGTGTTAAATGAGTTATGCAATAATCAACTTGTGAATTAATTATATTCCTTCACAGATTAAATTTTACCTCAGTTAAACTATGATGTGTTTTTTCTTCTTTCTTTTAATTGTCTGATTGATTGAACATTTTGCTTTTTAATTGAGAGTTTAAAATTTACGTGAGTTCGTTAAACTATGTTGAAGTGAACTCTATAGCACATAACTATTTTCAAATCGAGTAGAAAAATATTTGAGTGGATTTTTTTTTTTGTAATGAGTGACAAAAAGGCAAACAAGTTGAAATTTGTGGCTAAAACCATTGACACTTAGAGGCCAAGATGACCCCTCAAAATTGAAGCTGTTGAAAGAAAGAAAAAAAAAAGAAATTCAAATGGAACTCTTCAAACACAAAAAGCCATGATTCTTATTGCCCCTTTTTCCCTTTCATTTCATTTCAATTTCAATTGAATTGAACAACAATAAATAAATAAGTGAAGAGGTTGGTCATGGGAGGTCCATGTTAAAAGGCCAATGCACAACACAGAAACACCTATATATAAAATAAAAAGGTAATGTTGATTTGGATGGTGATGGCATGGGCATGCTCTCATGACATAAACTCACACACCCACTAAAACTAACCAATATTATTTCCCATTAGTTTCTTTTATAATATTATACCAAAGTCAAATTCCCATTATTTCAACCCCCCAAAAAAAAAAAGAAAGAAAGAAAAAGCTTTGCTTTTTGCTCCTCTCCATATTTAATTTTGTTTCTTTTTGTAGTTTTGGTGCTATGGTCCCTACTTCTTCTTATATGTCATTATTCATTGCATATTTCTACTATTCTTCCAATAGGGTTTTCTCTTATACTTTTAAGGCCAACTTCAAAACACACTATTAGGGTTTTAAACTATTGTGTTTGCATTCAAAAACTAGGTTATTTCATCTTAGATTTCATGTATTTTTGTATTGTCGAATCACAACTTTGCCATTGTCATGTAGGAAACGATTCTTACTTCTTTTTTAAAATATATTTTTGAATTATTGTTGTAAGTGATTCAAATGAGATGTACTCAAACATGCACGTAGACGGGTGCATTAGTAATAGTTGTTATCGATATTCCAATTCATTCAAGTTTTTTTCTTTTTTTTCTTTTTTTTTTTTGGAAGGGGGAAGAGAGATGGTTTGATATATTCTTAATCCTTGCTATTTAAGATCCCCATCTTATCTTATCATTATTTATTGGTCTAAATTGTGTTTAACTTTGCTATCACATTCTAGAAATTTGTGCATTTCATGTTGAGATAAAAGGGGCATGACTTAGTGGCAGTTATATGTCTCCTTTAGTGGAAATATTTTAAAGTGCTAACAAAATTAAAATATAATAATTTACAATTTATAAAAAATAATAATAAGTTGTTTTCAATATCTATCAGAGATAGATACTATTAAAAAAAACATTTTCTTTCCACTACTCTAAATTATCTGTCGACGAATGATATATTCAAAAACTAGAGAATTCAGTATCGATATCAAAATTTAATGGATATCTTCGAAATCTATATTAAAAAATATATCATCTAACTATTAATCGCCAGTGTAAGTATGAATATAACTTATTTATATATTTAGAGAATGAAAGCATAATATAACTGTTAATTTAACTCAATCATTTTTATAAATGATTTGATTTACATTATCTATTAAATTAAAAGCAAAGGCAAAGGGGAAGGCAATGATATCCTTAAACATACATATGAAGATCAAAGAAACAAGGTGAAAGTGACAAATCACCATCACAATGCCCATTCTTATTAGATAGACAAAATATAGATAGCAATTACAAAAGAAAAACAATGTGAACTTCAAGAAACAATTTATTTGAAAGAAGAAAAAACTACTCTCAAAACATGAATCATTTGAGTATACAAGTGGGAAGTTTTTTGTCACATTGATGAAAAAAATTGAACCTTGGCCCAAAACAAAACCATACTTCTTTGTATCTATTCCCTCAAAAACCTAACTAGGAATCTTGGCAAAAACAATACACCAAGAATGGATCTTTTTTAAAAAAGAAAATTTCAAAATTTTAAAAAGTACATATTGTTCTTTCTCTCTCTTTCTCTCAAAGTGCTTTTTACAAACTTTATGTGAGCTAGTGAGTATTGGAGGGTAGGAAAAGCATCTAAGAAAGAAAGGTTGAAAGAGATAAATTATTTTGAGCCATCCAAAGTGAGTGGAAGCGTTATATACCACTTTATGCTACAAACTATTGAAACAAGTCATGTGAATTCATCCACACCGTTGAACATGAAATGAAAAAATAATAATAACAAAACAAAACAAAAAAAAAGTACAAAGATTTGTATTCCTTTGCATGATGGTGTAGAAGTTGCTTGAAAGGGAAGTTTAACCATATTTGGTTTCAATTTCAATCGGTATTTGATTTCTCTTCTTTTTCTTATATCCTTTCTTAAAACATCTCTCTCGAATACTCTATGTTTCTTCCCTGTAGCTAATATGTATTGTTTTCTTTTAGTTTTTAAATCATATTATAGAAGAAATAAGAGGGTGAAGATTCAAACATACGACTTACAGAAAGAAGCAGGACAACAAAATTAATGTGCTTATATAAAGATGTTAGAACGTTCTATACAGGGTTCAAGAAAGTTCTTTTTAATGATTTTGGAATGTTAATCTAATGGAAAAGTAAAGTCATGTCATAAAGCACTTTTTTTCCCCTCTACTAGTTGCATATTTTGAAATATCTCATCTCATTCAAAAGACTAGCTTTGTACTTAAAAGCTACTATTGTAATATCAGTGAGGACACTTTTTGTCTTATAATAATAATTTGTGCAAATTTAACACTCCTCCATTTCCATTATTTCTACGTTACCCTACTTTTAAAGTAACAAAGAAGGACTTAAAATTGATAGTCAAAGTAAGCTCGACTAAGTGATAGTCGATATTTTACAATAATGAAGTCAAATGTTCAGTCTCCTATCCTGCCGATATTGAATTAGATAAATAAATTTAAAAAAAAAAACCTAAGAATTGTTAACTATTTAATTTCATTTTTCCATTTTTAAAAGATAGGTACATATATAATAAATTATAAATAAACCCTAAAAAAACAAACAGAAAAATATTATATCTCTTGTTAAGGTTTATTAAACACAAAACCGAATAATGAAAGCAAAATTGCAATAAAACCAATTGTAAGACACCCAAAGTAATTCGTTTTAACTAACATTAAAATATAAACAAAATCACGATAAAACCCGACTCTGAACAACCTAAAGTTGTTCCATAATTTGAAGGTGAGTCCTACACCCTATTGTTCAACCCCTTTGTCCCTCAATAAACCTGTTCTAGAAAGGGAATGAAAAGTGGAAGAGATAAAAAAGGAACAAATCCTTATTGATCTGCCTGTGTCTATCTCACATCTAATTTGATGGGCCTTAGATGCCACCAACCAACCAATGAAGCCTAAAGAAATGTACCTAACATTATGCAATAATAAACACTTTTGACATTATCTCTAATGATTTCATGTTGCATCATACTCTGTGTAAAATCATGTAAACAATAATAAACAATTGATAGAAAAATAATATATAATTCCACTTCATCGAAGATTCAACTTCAATATTTAAAATGTTTTTATATTTTTTTTAAAAAAACATGAAGTGGATGGCCATCATTATGTGCTAGGTGACAAATATTGACTAAAAGAGGAACTAAGAAAATGGAAAATGAAAACCAGGAAAAGACATCCCTTCTGTCTTCTTTGTACACCTCTACAATGATTCAATAATTCAACAACATTTTTATAAATGAAAATCCTGAGTATTGTGATAGAGACTATAGGTTTGATTACAGATATACAACACATCAATGGAAAACAAAGTTTATTTGTTCATGCTGATGAAATGAATCAGCATGCATTTTTTAACTTTGAAAAGTGTACAATTCTAACTATGAAAGCCACAATAACATAAGAAAACCAAATAAAAAAGATAACTTCCACTCTAATTTATATTTTCTAAGCTCTGGCTAAATATTCTATTTTGCCCCTAAAGTTTCTATCTATCTATTTTAATATCTAAAATAGTCTTTTAGGCACTTTTTCAAGATCAAAGCTGAAATTTAAAGTAGAGAGATTAAAATAGAAGAATTAGAAGTTTAGGGACCAAAATGAAATAGGTGGTAGGAAAGCCGAATGAGTTCTTTTTTTTTGTTACTCCTAATGGATCCATATGGGAATAGTATACTAATATACATATAGACGGCCGGTTCCATTTACAATTTTACGAAGGAAGTTAGTACAGAGCAATTATGTTTAATTACCTTCTGAAGGAAGCTTTCAACTTCTTTTCGGTTGCAAATATAATTGGCTAGTGAGATTCTTGCACCATGTGACAAATGCCTTCGTGAAGATAACGATATGATAGCTTTTCAGATTTTTTAGTTCAGCTCCAAACATACAGAATTGTTCATGAAGGTTAATGAAAATGAGTCCTCAAAGCTGCACTCAATGGCGGAAGGTCTTAACTACCAGCTCAATTCGTCGACGACAGAGTGGACAGTTTGTTAAATGTGAACAACATGCTACACAACAGCACATATGGCCGCACCTGCAATCACAGCCAGTAGCCAGTTTTTTTTTAATTAAATTTTATTTAGGACAGATAAGGTAGAACAAAGGCGTATAAGTTCCTTCAAGTCTGATATGCTGTACAGGTTCAGTAGATATACACCATTAGGAAAAGAAAACTAAATGCATTCTATAATAAGAAAATAGAGGTATCGAGTAGATTCCATTATACATTAAAGGATAATTGAGTACTTAAAAAATTATCATTTATAGAACGAATTACAACGAACAAAAGAAGGGAAGAAAGGACTCATGATCATGTTTCCACAAAATATCAAAGAAAGAAGAGCCAGGAGCGGAAACATAAGCCAAGAGGACGGCCGATTAAAAAATTAAGAGAACTTTTCAGAAAAGTAAGCATAGTTTAAAAAAATGGGCTTGCAACATGGTAAAGGTAAAACTAGAAGTTGATGGTTTGGTGACATTCATGGGAAAGAGACACAAGTGTGCTTAGTCATGCTTTCATACAACAGTGGCCCCAATAAAGAAAACGAGGTGTATAATTCTAGTGCAATTAAGAGTGGACTTCCACTCTCGCACTAAAAACATCAAAACCCGGCGTATTACACATTGGGATATATTCTGATTCCATTTCCAAATTCCAATTACCACCTCCCACCAAAAGGAGACCAATTTTTTCTAAGATATCTTCAAAATTCACTCGCTTCTCAAAATATTGAGGCAGTGTTTCCGATAGTTGTTGGAACTAGTAAAGAGTATTTAGATAATTTCACTCCATCTACATCTCTAAGCATGTAATGTGTGTGTTTTAGGGGAATGGAGAGAAAAAGTTCTTACGGGACAAAAACAGCATTGTAGTCTCTCTCGAGACATATTACACAAAGATCTGGCATTGACCGGTCTCTCTTTGTACCATCTGTTCCATTGCTGGCCTTTTCAATTTCCCCTGAAGCAATATAATTTTAGTCTCATCCATGTGTATATTTACTTCTAGAGGCTGCCTATCAAAAACTTGGGATTCTACCTTCATTTTCTTGGCTTGATCTTTTGGCAGCTGCAGCGAGGACCCTGTACAGTCATAATATTTCTCAGCTAGCTCATAGAAAAATGAAAATAATAATAATTATTAATAAAAACATGGGGAAGAAAGAGACAGGAGAGATAATCCATAAGGTTGAATGGTATAAGCATAAAGTTGGTCCTTGGTCCTCTCTTAAAATGATAAAAATTATACAAACTACAAGTGCTTTCTGGATATTACTATACATCACCTCTGTTTCCATTCTACATTCAAATATCACAGATAAAAAGATCAAATGAAACAAATCTTAGTAAGTAAATAAACTAAGCACACCTTTTCTGCAATTCCCAGCGACGCCTTCTCTCCATGAGATAAAGAATGACATGCTTTGTAACCAGATACAAACCAAATATACTCAAGCCCATGGAAGCATACTTGTACCACCTGGTAAGTAGCCGTGTCATAACAAAGCATAGAGAAAGAAATGCCCAGCATATACATACATTATGGGAAAACAAAGAGATTAAAATATCTATAAAGATAAGAGGACATGACCAACCTGGCCCACTTCCCAAGATTGCTTATGAGTTGATCAATGGTTTTTGGGGAGACATAAAATGGTCCCTTGTGTGGACGTTGAATTCTGATTGTACCAATGTCATCTTTGGCTGCCTGATTACAAATTCAAGATCAAACACAAGAATCATAAGCAATTCAGAAGATAACCACGGTACTCATGCATTTAAAATAATCTAAGCAGACTCCAGAGAAACCCCTCTCTACCCCACTAAACTAAGTTTATCACTGCACTTGGGAAACCCCGTATTCTTAATCAACATTCATCAAAGTCACGTTCAACATTCTTCCTATTGAGAGAAGAGGAACCAAAGATTTTGGAGAATTAATTTTTCTTATTATTCAAAAGTCCAATCTGATGGTAAATATAAAATACAAGGAAAGAGCATTGAACTATCTAAGGTAACTATTTTTTAACTAAGTAAACCATTTCATTGATGTATGAAATTACAAAAGAGTGGAGGAGAGAAGCCTCAAACCAAAGGAAACAAAAGAAATCTCCAGTTGGTCAAAAGAGAATCGAAACTACAAGAATGGAATAATTTAGACAATTTACACCAAGAGATAGCAATGAAGATAACATGCTCTCTACAAAAAGGTAGAAGTGTTGAACTTGTCATTGAAGATATAGGCTATAGCTATTTCATTCAATCCAAACAGACCACAAAAAGGCTCAGTTGAGTTGCATCCAAAGGAGGCTCTTTCTACCTTTAAATGGATGACCCTTGATCATAAGAGATAGGAAGCTAGTGATATTCAGTGGAAAAACCACAGACCAATTTAGTGTAGAGAATGTGGTTCCAAAATGTGTTAAGAGAATGGGCAAGAGATGAATAGGTTCCTTTTGTGTCTCATTTCCTTCGTAAGTGTGCACCAGCTGGGGGAGATTGCCAAAGATGGTAATCGATGGTACAGCTAGTCATGTGTAACTTGTAAGAACACCCTTGTGTGGTAGCTCCCACAAAAAAAAATTAGTCTTTTTTGGGTATTGGGCTTTGGAAGGAACAACAAAAACATTGTTGATGTTAGTGATATATAATTAAATCTGTCTTCACCCACAAGCTTAAGCTTTTGCGTTGAGTTAGTGATTTAAGATGGTAATACAGTAGGTGGTCCAAGAAGGTCCTATGTCCAAGCACCTGCATTGTTGTTTCCTCCCCAATTATAATTGTTTTCCACTTGTTGGGCTTCAAGCCCACAAGTGTGAGGAATGTTAGTGATATATAATTAAATTTGCATTCATCTACAAACTTAAGCTCTTAGGTTGAGTTGTTAATGATGTTGATAATGTTGTGCTTGAGGGAAATCAAAGATTTTGTAGAGTAGATCCAGTTTGATAATTAATACCATTTGTCATCAGTTTGTTGAGGCTTTGTTAGAATAAGAACCTACTCACAAATTTGAGATTCCCACAAACCGTAAGGCCCCAACACCTCTACGTCACCTGCTAAAGATTAAAAATCGTTGCCTCCTTGGCAAGGGAGTGAGCAAATAAATTGAGGTAAGTCGTGTTTAAAGAATAGGAGCTCACCCAGGAATCAAGCGTCCGAATGTCCATTACCAAGAGTCACCACAACATGTTGATCTACCAGTGGTTGAAGGATAAAAATGGCCTTGCATGGGCCTTTGGAAATGGATAGAGAACAGGAGTCAGTTTTCGTATCACATATGGAGGAGCCAAATTTGGCAGCAATGACCCTTCTGCACAAAGCATGTATTTCCATAATGTATCTCCAGATCCATTTGGAGAGGAGATCCTTATTCCTCAGCTTTGGAGTAGTAAACCTCAGCCCACCAAAAAAGAGAAGAGAGATAACTTTATCCCAACTGACAAGGTGCATATTCCAAATCCTCCAAAGATGGAATGAGTTCGCAATGACAACCACAATCAAGACGCTAGCCCCTCGCATAAATTGCTTTGAATGGGTAAATCAATGAGCCATCCTCTTCCCTCTTCCAAAGAAAAGTTTGCTTTTCAATCAAAAGACTGATGCACAAAGTGTTGGAGATTATAAGCTAATAAGCCTCACCACTGGTTTATATGAAATCCTTGCTAAAGTTCTTTGCAAGCAGCTGAAGAGGGTCCTCCGATCAATAATTTTTTAAAACCAATTGGCCTTTTGCGAAGGGTAGACAAATTCTTGATGTTTCTTTTATCACCAATGAGCTTACTGACAAATGGAAGAGGAAGAAAAATAGAGGCATCATTGTCAGGTTTGACACCAAAAAAGCCTTTAATAATGCTGGTTGGTCTTTTCTTGATAAAGTTCTTGGGGCAAAAGACTTCGGGATCCATTGGAGGAAGTGGACATAGAGTGTATCTAGGCAACGAACAATTCAGTTATTATCAATAGTAGACTTCATTCGTTCAAGCAACTAGAGGTATAGGATAAGGTGATCCATTTGGTGCACTTGTGTCTAGAGCCAATCTAGAGAGGAAAATTAAAGGCTTCAAGGTGGGGCAAGACACCTTTTCTATTAGCCACCAACAATTCGTAGATGATATCGTTCTCTACTCCATTTTCAATGAGGAATCTATAAAAAACCTATTCAACACCATCAAGATCTTTGAGACATGCTCTGGACTTTCCATCAACAACCACGAATCAGAAATTCTGGGTATTGACCTTGAACAAAGTGCAGTACAGAAGGGAGCTGATTCAATAGATGCAAGGTTGGATTGTGGCCAAACTCCCCTAGGACTTGCTCTAAATGACAAGACAAGGGAATTTTCCTTTTGGCTTCTTATGTTTTTTCTTTTTCTTTTTTTTTTTTGGATAAAATAAACAATTTCATTAAAAGGAAAAGAAAAAACTGCATGGTCGACAATATGCAAGCCTTGAGAAAATCACGTTACAAAAAAGGATCCCAGCTAAGGTTAATAAGACCCAAAGAATAATTACAAAACGCTTTTGATAATGAAACCCAAAGTGAAACATGATAGTGAACGAGAGACCAAAGATCCTTAGGGTCCCTCTCTACACCTCTAAGAATCTTGTTATTCCATTCTCCCCATAAAGCCCACAAGATCACACAAACGGTAGCACTCCAAAGAAATTTGCCTTTCTCCCTAATGAGCGGATTGGGGAGGTATTCTTCAATCAAGTTACCAACTACTCTGGGGCGAGCAGTTTCCCTACCAGTCATCTGAGCAAAGTAATCACTAAATAGTCACATCTCCAAAGGAAATGGTCCTAATCCTCCGCTGCTTTACAGCATAGAGTACAGAAAAAAAGGCCAACTAACGAGGGTATGATCCTAGCGAGTTTGTCAAACCTATTGTTGCGACTGTGAATCACCTGCCAAGAAAAGAATCTCACCTTTCTAGAAATCTTAATCCTCCAGAGAGTTGAAAAGACTGACTCACTATAATGGGAAAGATCCACCAAGGTTTGAAAGAAATATTTGCAGGAAATAGCCATACACAGGGTTGGGACTCCAAATTCTAACATCCTTTTGGCTTCCTATGTTTGAAAATATTGAAAGAAGACTCGAGACTTGGTCCAGCTCATATATCTCAAAGGGAGTAGGCTAACTCTTATAAAAGCCACTTTGCATAATCTCCAAACTTATTGTTTAACCCTCCTCAAAATATCAAGCAAAGTGGCACAAATCATTGAAAAATTTTACAGGCTTCTACCAAAGGGAAGGAAGATGGATTGCATACATCTTTGTCTACTGGTGACCAAGTTATAAATCCTATCAGTCTGGGGGTTGGAGAAGAAGATGATGCACTCCTGGGCTACTAGCCAAGTGGGTTTGGAGGTTTCGGATAGAAAATTCTGCATTGTGGATACGATAAATAGTGGAACTATGGTTCTTCCAAACTGAAGACCAAAGTTGATAAACACTTCCTGCCCACTGGCAAAGAACCTCGGAATGCTATTTCTTTTTTCCAAAACAGGATGGATGAACGTGCTATCTGCAAATTGGGCAATGGGAAGGCAGCATAGCTTTCTGGCCCAAGGCCCCCAACTCTTATAGAGTAGGTGTGAACCAAACAACATCAGAATTACAATGCAGGCTTGCACTGATTTGCCTTTCTTTCCCTCACTCGCCAAAACTAAAACCATAAGGTCTCATTATACTAGTTTGAACAGAATGCAATATCATCCATTTACAATTCCCTCTAGTTACTTTGCAGCGTGTGTGGGCATGTGAATGTGTGTTCTCTCTCTATTAGACTCCATTACTAAAGTTGATGTCAAATAACATTCAGTTAGTTCTCCACATGGTAGACTAGACTTTTCATGGAGAAACTAGGAGCACAGGTGAAGGTGGTAAGTCTTGGACTGATAAATATGATACGTAATTGAAGCATCAAGATAATATGAATCAACATTGTACTCCCAAATATAAAATTGTCAGCTTCAGCTAGTTCTTGATTATAGCTTTTACACATATGAAAATGATAATGGCATACCTCACCAACAACAGTCAAGGAAGTACCGGTAGGTAGAACACGCTCAATTCGCTTAACTCCAAGCATCTTGAAAGAGAAATTACAAAATCAGTTCAATAAGACCACTGCAAGCACATTATACTAAATGCAACATTTTTTAACAAGACAAACCTTAAGACCTTGGAGATAATCTAAAGTGCCACGCATAAGGGATCTGCCAGATTCTTCAAATACCTCACTCACTACTGGTAATATAAAATTTGTGGCATTTCGAGCTCCCAGCACAAACGCACGACCAGTCCCATCATCCTGATAAAAAGAAGATGGCAACTTTATGGATCACACTGATCATCATACACGAAGGTTCAACTCAATCTATCAACTCTGTACACAGGTTGACCTATACGAAAATGGACTAAAAGAATTAGTATATCTCTAACCAGATACCAAGGAACTTCTTTGCTCATGGAGAGCATCAGTGCAGAATCCTGAATCCATGATCCTGCATCGTTGTGCTTTAGAAAATGTTGTTCTGCCTAAATAAAAACAAGCACACTTAAGTTAAATATCATGTTGAATGTACTCTAGCAAGGAAAATAACATCCATTACCGTTTCCTCCACAATTACACCCCTTAAACCACTAAATTCACAATTTATTGGTGTATCAGAGCTAACTCTTCCAGAAATTGCAACGACCAAAGGTAACAAATGTTCTGCCTCAAGCAATTGAGCTGAAATGGAAAGAGGTGTTTCTAAAATAAATAACACAAGTAGATAATGACAAATACCTTTAACAGCAAGACAATAGATGAGTATATAATATTAATATTAAATGTGCTCGGAACCTGCATCTGCGCTGAAACCTAGATTTTATTGATCTCAAGTGCTTACAATCAATGATCTCAAGTGAACAACTTCTGTAATATGCACATTTAGCCTGAGAATACAAAAGACTACCAAATTAACTGTCTGTGGTTGACTTCCCTTTTTTCCTTTAAATGATTGGTGTATCAAGGGGGAGGCCTTCTATTGTGCTAATTGTCATACCTCACGCCACTAATCCTTAACAGGCTTCACCATCCAAGGCCAACTCTGAGATGCAACAAGAGTCTTGACTTGTTATGTTCTCAACTTGAGGATTGACCAAGGCCTTTGAGGTTATCGCTAAACATCTCAAACCCTCACCATTCAGACACAACTCACCGTTGCTGATGATATACCCAACAGAAACACGAAGGGGAATGTAAAAAACAATAGAATAAAATTGTTATGGGGTTGTTTAGATTAAATAAAAGGCATCCAGCTAGACAAACTAGAGTCTAAGGCACAGTTACAAATTTAGTTTGAAACAGAAACTCAAAGGAGGCATTTGGGTGCCTGTAATGTAATGGGTTTGTGATGTAATGGTAATAAAAAAACCCAAGTTGTGATGGAGTGTTTTGGCCCAATTTATAATACCAAACTTATTTTGTAACCACGTTTTTCAATCCAATCCTCTTTTCCATGTTTTCATGCTTCACGGTCCCACATTTGTTATGCTCTTGATTTTTCAAGCATTCCAATTCCCAACACCTCTCTGATTTCCAGTAATCCTAATTACATTTTATCTCCTCAAATAGCCCCAAAAAGAAACATGATATCGTCGAGGAACCAAACCTCACCGAGATCCCTCCCAACTGTCAAAACACTTTGTTAGCATGTCAGCTCAAAACCCACAAATTTTTACACATCCCACCAAGCCACAAGAACTGATCTCTATCATGAAAAGGTAGATGGAGGAAGAACTCCTAGATCATAGCATGACAATCCCTATGTCAAGCCAACAAAAAGCCAAATATCAAGAAAAAAAGATTCCTAATGGATATTCTAAACTCATGTCTCCATGACAAACAAACAGTATTTCAGTCATTATGGGAGAGATAGCATTGCAACTAATCGAGCTCTTGTCTCCTCTTCCTATCCAACTCAGGATAGATGGATGTGATCCAAATCTTCCCCTGCCTTTCGACAGAGAATACAAGAAGACAGGCCCAACCAATGGAAACATCTTTCTTGCAAGCCAATCCAAAGTGTAAGGACGACCATTTAAGACTTGTCAGGTAAGGAACTTAACTTCCCTCAAAATCTCGATCCTCTAGAGAGTAGAAAAACCAACTCATTAATGGGAGTATGGTTCAACGAAAGACAAAAATGATTTACAAAAGAAGCCCTCCGAAGGGTTCAGGCTCCACAAGCAAATCCCTTCACCAAACCTAAACACAAATTCACCAATCAAAGTTTTCAAAAGTAAGAATATTGAAAAAGGGTCTCTAGTTCATGTTAGTTAGAGATTCAAAAAAATTATTAGAGAAAGAAAACCCTCCAAAACATGAATCCAGATCCTCAATGGCTTCTATACCAAAACATGCCAATATGAAAAACACAATGACCCAAGTCTCCCCAAGAACAAGATGCAAGGAGTTTTCGTTACTATTATCCACCAACCGAACAAAGAATTTACCCTTTCATGCAAAGTTACTTTCCAAAGCCACAACCCAAGAGAAAAATGACTTCCATAAAGGCTAAACAACCAAAACAGATGAAAATAGCACTATGAAGCAGTAGTTGGTCTAGTTTAGTTATTGTCTACACAACAAACAGAACGACCTTCTAGCCTTTATCAAATGCTCGTGATGAGTACCTTGAATCGTTAAATCATTAAGTCCTAATATTTTTAATGACTGAAAAAGGTCCCTGCCACTCTTAGGAAACATGATTCCAACATGAATATCGTCAACAAAACATGAACAAAAATGAAGAAACGACGGAAAAATCTAAAAGATAGTCGTACAGGGACTAAAATGAGAGACTAGGGCATCATTTTGAAATAACAACCGCATGGCGGACCCTGAACTTAATAGTATCTTACACCATAGAATTGATCTCTCTCAAACTAAAATTTTGGGAAATAGAAATCAAACCAAATCATAATTGAATCGATCCTATAATAGAGAATCACATACCCAATTCCTTCAACTGATTGACCCGCGTGACAGATTTCAGTAACTCCGCATCCCTATAACACCATAAAATAACAGCAACAAAAAAATGTGATGACTATATGCCAAAATTAAGAAGCCCGTGAGACTCGGATGAGTGTCTCTAACTTACAAATGAGTAATCTTTCCAATATGCAAACGCATAGAGCCCAAATTAAAGTTGAAAAAAGTAAAAAGCATACCGGCCACTACTCCTTCCAAGAAGATAAAGAGCAGCTGCACTCAAACAGCAGCTAATACCTCCCCACGGAAGCATTCTCAACAAGCAATAGCAGGTTCCAATTTCAGATTCCGAAGCCTGTACTCTACATAATACGTAAAAAACAATAGACTGAAATGGCAATTGGGTAGTTGGGAGTTGGAATTCTTGGTTGGGTTGTAGAATGAATGAAATCTGGTGAGGAAAATTGGAAGAAATGGGAAGGATTGAGATGAAAAAGGGGGAGAAGGAAGTGATGGAGTGAAGAGAACGGAGTAAAATATTATTCGATTGAGCTTGTTGCTGTTTGGTGCGGCAACTGGGGTGTCAATCGGGGTTTTTTTTACCTTACGGACTCCATTGATATTGCTGCAGCAAAACGTGTGGACGGTGACGATTAATGAGACCATCCGATCAAAGTAGACTTGGGTGTAATTTTTAAGCGGTAGTTCGGAGCCAACGCCAATTGATATCATCCAAACTATTTGAAGATCCTTTGGTTAGCAACAAAAATAAATAAATAATTCGAGATGGTAATATTTTTAGGAAAGTAAGTGCGGAAGTTGATAAGGATGTAAGAAATATTAGCATTTAGGTGAAATACCACTGTTGATAATAGTTGGAGATGGTAATATTTGTAGGAAAGTAATCGTCAACAACTCCAACTTCAACCCAAAAATTGTTTGCCAGATGGATCCAAAAATTTTATATAGAGCTATCGGACACTATATATTAAACATACTAAGTTTAAAAAAATATTTCGAAGTTCACTATGTTCCAATAACACTTTTTGTAAAATAAACATGTGAAATTTGAAAAATGCATGAAAAAAATAAAGAATAATACTTTTTATGGGTTTCAACTATTTATTGTTTATGTTATATTTCACATGAATGACATCTACTCGTTGTTCTTTTGTGTTTGTAGAATTTTTATGACATGGTAGAAATGGTGTTTCACCCCTCGTGTAATTTTGAACTAATTGAAATATATAAATGTCAATGTGTCAACAAAAATTCGATATTGTAGATTGTAACTATATTTATTTGGACACTATGAAACGGTGTAAAATGGAAAGTTTTGAGACTCAAGTTTGGATTTATGCATCAAATTGGCAGTTCTTTAAGTTTTTTTTTTTTTGTTCCTTTCGTTATTATAATTAAATAACAATTGTTTTTTAGTACTCAATCTGGGTAAATGATTTCAACCACAAATCTTGTAGTTATCATAACAATCCACTATCAATTAAATTAAGTTCATGTTAACATGTTGGTTTTCCTTGTGTTTATGTGATGTTCGACAAATTATACCATGCAATAGAGGAGGGGACGAAAAGTAAATACAATGATTTTTCAATTGACAGTATATTGATCTCCACGAACTTCCCATATGACGGTTTTCTAATTGCATTTAGATAGTCACTCAAATTCACTACAAACTTGCTAGAGTTGGCTTTTTATTACATTTAAAAGCATTATTTAAATTAACAAAAGATAATGCAAACAACGCTCATCCAATTCGTAAATGTAAAAAAAAGATAAAAAAGTTACAAATACTTTTCGTTATAATCTTAAACTTTTAATCTTTAAAAAACGAATCCATAAAGATAAAGATTGAAATATAAAACTTATATAATCATTATATTTTATAATTGGTGTAAGTTCCATTTTAAAATTTTAGATAATTTATACCATTTTTAATTATTTAAATTAAAGGCTATAATTGTTCTCATAATTATATAAAGGATAGTTACAAATTTAGTAATTAAATTTAAAATAATTAAGTATATAACAACATTTTTAAAAAATTATAAATATAACGAGACTTGTCAAATTCTATCGATGATAAAGTCTGTTTCTCGAAATGGTATAAAAGAAATGGATTGCGCTTATTTGGATCCATTTGGGCCTCAAAATTGGAATGGGCCGTCCAGACATAGAAAGTTAAGGCCCAAAAACTCTAAAACCCTCAGTCAGCTCGCAGAACAATCTCTTCCTAAAACCCCGAAAGAATTCCGCCAAACCCAACCAAGAAGCTTTGCTCTCATTTCTTCCACTGTCCACTTTCTTCTAGGGCTGCTTCCGGCGACGGCGAGCGATTTGAGTTCCGATGGCCTCGGTTGCACTCCGAAACTCCATTTCTAAGCGTCTCCTTGCTCACTCAGCTCCATTATCGTGGTGTTGCAGAGGATCCGTTTCTTCTCCTTCTTCCATCTCTGAATTGCTTTCCAGAAACGATGGAGCATCTAGTTCCACTCCTTCGTGGAGATCCATGGCTACTTTCACTCGCACGTAAGTAATTTCTATTTTTTCCTCCTTATTAATGCGAGCGACAGATCGCGGTATTAGTGGGGAGGATTTGTATTTAGTTGATGATTTTGTTCTTACTTGTTATATATATATATATATTGTTGATCATTACTATTTTTTGTTCATTTATCTCGCTTTACTTTCCTGCTGGACAGAAAGCCTCACGTGAACGTTGGGACAATTGGGCATGTTGACCATGGAAAGACTACACTGACTGCAGCTATTACGAAGGTTGGACGACAGATGCTTTTTGTTGATTGACCTAAGTGTTTACACACGTTTAATTGGCATTTCCAATGAAAACTACGACTTGTAGAAGGATCTATGTTTTGCTACTTGCAAATTACATGGTAAGGTTGTGTTATCTAATACTGGAGATGTCAAATTCCTTTAGGTATTGGCCGAGGAAGGGAAAGCTAAGGCTATAGCATTTGATGAAATTGATAAAGCCCCAGAAGAGAGAAAGAGAGGAATTACTATTGCAACGGTTGGATTTCAAATTTTCTTTTTGTTGGCCGCTTACTTCTCCATTTCCTCTATGGTTTATGTATTCCTCCCCCCTAACCATCACCTGACTTGGGTTAATGATACCTTTTAATTTTGCAGGCTCACGTAGAATATGAGACTGCTAAGAGACATTATGCTCATGTAGATTGCCCAGGACATGCAGATTATGTTAAAGTAAGCTTTGGATCGATACTTTTATATATTAGTGGAGTACAGTAATTTATCAAGTCAGGTCCATTGCATGCTAAATGCCATTTATTGGCGGACGGTGTACATATTGTTACATTTCTTTTATTGAGAAGAAAAGGTTTTCTAACTTCTATCACGGCGTTATAGATATACAATGTCAGTTTTTACATCCAACAGCAAGCCAATTACATCAATTGGGTTTTTTTTTTTTCTTTTTTACTTCTTCTTTTTCTGATTGTCTGAGAGTGAAGGATGATGGTAATTGGTGCAGAACATGATTACTGGAGCTGCTCAAATGGATGGCGGTATTCTTGTTGTTTCTGGTCCTGATGGGGCCATGCCTCAGACGAAAGAGCATATTCTACTTGCACGGCAGGTGTACATTTGTTCATTTGGAGCATATGAATTTTTTGCAGAGTTTAGCGTCATTTATGTGTGCTAAGATGTAATATTGATGCACTATAAATTTCTTTAATTGCATCAATCAGGTTGGTGTTCCATCACTCGTGTGCTTTTTGAATAAAGTTGACGCTGTTGATGATCTTGAACTGTTGGACCTTGTGGAAATGGAACTCCGTGGTATGATGATTGTGCAGTTGTATTTTGGTCTAGCTACTGTTTATAGGATGATAAATAATTGGGAATGTTTTCAATCTTGGTTTATATTTTTGGCAGAACTTCTCAGCTTCTACAAGTTCCCTGGCGATGACATTCCCATCATTAGAGGTTCTGCTTTGTCTGCATTACAGGGTACAAATGAAGAAATTGGTAAACAGGCTATTCTAAAGTTAATGGATGCTGTTGATGAATACATTCCTGACCCTGTTCGGCAGCTTGACAAACCTTTCCTGATGCCAATTGAAGATGTTTTCTCTATTCAGGTGTGGAAATTTTGCACTGGATTTTGTTGATGATAGATTTGTAGGAAATGGTTCGTTCTCTTGCCTCAATTTATTTTGGATGGTCAACTTTCTGTGAAATTTATTTTCTCTTAGTAAGAGGAATTGCCATCCTCTTATACTTCTTTCCTGTAACTATTTTCCTATGAACATGATCTTATAGACTTCAAGAAAATAAATTTAGAGTTTGCTCGTTAGACTTAGGCTGTATATCATCAAGTTTGATTTACAGCCAGTGAGTACTTAACATTTCTTTTGGGTGAAGACTGTAACATGTGTACCTACAGTTGTAATTATTATTATTGTTATTATTTAATTATTTTTTACTATGTCGTCCTTCATTTTATCTGAAAGATTGTCTAGTTTGCTTTACCAAGTCACAATGTGGAATACTTATACATTGAGTATGTGTCACTTTACTTCTGAATTTCAATATGATGCTGATGCTTTGCTGGTAAAGTACTTATGGGGAGCTATTATTTAAGTGTACTTTATACTTTCTCTTTGTTTTGAAGGGTCGTGGAACTGTTGCTACTGGCCGTGTTGAGCAGGGAACTATTAAAGTTGGTGAAGAAGTTGAAGTTCTAGGGTTATCTCAGGTAAAATGATGTTACGGTGTTCAATTTCTAACTACGTTGTGTGTGCGGGCATGTGCACTTGCACCTTGTGGCTCATTTGAGCCACTATTTAACATACACAACTAGCTCTGAATGATTACATTCATGGGGCTGGGTATTGTGTGTTGTCATTATGCTCCTTGTTTCTGAAAATTAAAGATTGTTTCAATAATATTTCTTCGTGATGTATTTTGCAGGGACCTCCTTTGAAAACTACTGTAACTGGTGTTGAGATGTTCAAGAAAATTTTGGATCAAGGACAAGTAATTGACCACTGTTTTCTTTTCTGACGAAAATAAAAGATTGTTGTTTTTTTGTACATTCCATATTTTTTCTTTTTAAGTAGGACAATAAAAGAAGTAAACTGCAAAGTCAAAGACAATATAAGCCAGAAAATTAGAAGCCACCTAAATGTGAATAACTTTTATGGGTTTTTATTCTAAATTAGCTAGGACCTATTTGTGTGCGTGTGTTTTTAATGTCTGAAATGAAATTTGATTTTAGAAATGGAACTAAAATATGAAAGAGCCTCCTTTTGGACTGGCCAGATGAGTTAATCTCTTAACAATATTTGTCTAATGTTAAGTTTGTGTGGTTTTATTAGGCTGGTGATAATGTGGGTCTCCTTCTCCGTGGTCTAAAAAGAGAAGAGATTCAACGTGGACAGGTATGTAGATTGGCTTCGCTCATGCTGAAATGAAAATTTTCGTCAAATATGGATTCCTTCACTTGAAAAATATCAATATCGAGAACATTATGACAATGAAGTTGAAGGTTTTTCCATTCTGCCAGTAACACACTCTCATGCTCATGCTTTTATCATTAGGCATCCAAACATTCTTATTTTGTAGATATTTGTATAATATCAGCTGGTTTGGTAAGTCAAAATGAGAAAATAATGCTGTGTACTACAAACTTATTTGAATAGAAACAGTGGTTTGACAAATAAAAACATTAGGAAAGCCTCTACTCCAAGCTAACTAGATTAAAAAAGTAATCTACGTCTCTATGCACAACATTGAAAATCATTCTATTCTCCTTTCCTTTAACTTCTGTACTTCCGCAGAAAAACATTTCGAAGGTGACTATCCTGTACCTGAGTATGGATGTTTGCAACTTTTCTTTCTTTCTTTATATGTAGGTCATTGCAAAGCCTGGAAGTCTAAAAACTTACAAGAAATTTGAGGCAGAAATATATGTTCTTACAAAAGAGGAAGGTGGTCGACATACTGCTTTTATGTCCAACTATAAGCCTCAATTTTACATGAGAACTGCAGATATCACTGGGAGGGTTGAATTACCTGAAAATGTTAAGATGGTCATGCCTGGTGACAATGTGACTGCAGGTTTTGAGTTGATTTTACCCGTTCCCCTTGAAAAAGGTGCGTCACAATTTAACTCTCTGGGAATATAAAGACTAAGCTAATAATTTCTTCTCTCTGTTTCTCTTTTACATCAATATATGATATTATCTCACTAGAGATTGAAAACAACAAAATATTACTATTTGAAAAATAACTTGAAGATAGTGTTGCCACTGAAAAGGAATATCACGAAGGGTTGGAAACAAGAAAATAGTACCATTAGAAAGAAAAAAAAAGACTATTTACACATGGATTTAAAGAACATGTAATAGAAGAAAGTCTTGAAGAATGAAAATAATCAGAAAGACTCTAATCCAACCATTTAACCTTGCAATTTATTTGGAGAATAAAATTTTCTATTCTCAGACTTCCCATAGATTTTGATGTTGATAGCGTTTTCTATTGAACTAAACAGAGTCTTCTTCTTCTTCTTCTTTTAGAAAAAATATTTAAAACTTTACTTAGTTCTTTTCATTTTATCAAATGTTGCGGGGGGTTAAGAAAGGTGTGCTAATTAGCCTGCCTAGGTTTCAAATTATTTACAGGCTTGATTTTTTACATGTAACCAACCATATCTGAATCTGAATCTGATGCTATTGGGTCACATCCATGGGTCACGGTGTTATGTTGTTTTGTTATCCAACAATACCCTCTAAAATCCCATGTTGTATTATTTACAGGACAAAGATTTGCCCTGAGGGAGGGTGGTAGAACAGTTGGTGCTGGAGTAGTTTCCAAAGTTATTAGCTGAGGGAGGTACTACATATCATTGTCCTTGAAAGCTCTTTCAATACCCATTGCAAAGGTGTGGCCAAACAATTTTTTGAAAGATCCTTGACAAAATGATGCTATTCGACATTATTTTACAGAGTCGGTGTTGATGAGTTTAACTTGTTTTAGGCACTTTGAGAGATTGTTAGAAATGTTTTGTAATCTGCAAAAATTATAAGGAAGTTCCATTTGTTGTTGTTGTTTAGAGCCCAAGCCGTTCAAGATGATCTTGGTCCTCATCTCTTTCTGCTTTCAAGTTGATCACCAATAATTTTAGAGTACATAAATGGGGATGGCATAATCAGTGCACGTTCAAGTTAACATCTTTTTCTTTGTTAGAAGATGTATTCAAACGGTTACATGTTTCACTTTTTTTTTTTAAATATAGTTCTTTGGGAATTCTATCATTCTTTTGTGAACACTTGTTTGTTAGTACATTAACTGGTCGAACTATATTTAGGTTAAGGCCCTCTGATTCATGAGGAGATTTTCTAGTTTCTAGATTTAGGCAAAGAACGTCGTCCCTTGTCTTCTTCGTTCACTCTTACAACGCTTTGTTTGGCTACTATGGAGGGTTTTCGCTACAGGTAGCAGGATTTCTAGCAACAATGGTTTTGGTTGGTGGGATTTTGATCCTATGCAATGAGGAAGGAGAATAGGGAAAGTGAGAGCGGGAAGTCTTGTGTCATTAAATCTTTTTTTGGACAATAAGTGGAGCGGTGAGTTATTTTCATTTTGGTGTGAACTATTTGGGAATTGTCCTAAAAGTAATATTATTACTATTAAAAAAAGACTCTATTTGTTAAGCACGAAATTAGTATTTTTATATGTAATATATTTAAAATAAGCTAACACATAATCTTAATTAATATCGAGAAGAAGTTATGCTTAATATTGTTTCAAGAAAATGCCGTACTTCAAATATTTAGAAATAAAAGCATATAGTTAGTTTCCAAAAGACTTTCGAACAACTCTTTGAGAATTTTGTTAATATACAATTTCTTGGATAGGGGTGGCAGATTCAAAGTTAAAAATTATTGTTGAAGTTAAACCATGTTTATCAGTTAGAAACATTAGTCACTAACCGATTATTACACTTAGGTTTATTTTAGTGATGCTTGATTTAATTGCAGAACATTGTTGAACATTGTTGATACATAGTTAACACAAAATTTTCAGAAAATCTTGTTTCTTTTAAAATAAATTTGTTTTGCGGAGTTGAAACTTGTGTTTATGTTGATTGGATGTCAACATATTCCCTAGAGTTTGAGTGGAAGAAGGTTTATATTTTCAAAAGAACTTCAATTTTTTGAGGTGATTGGAGTTAGGTAGTTTGACTCCTAAAAGAATACTTGTGGATTTTAAGTCTTATTTAGTATTTGAACTAAATTAAACTCATTTTTTTAACTCAATTGAACTCCAACTTAAATAAATAATAATTAATTATATCAAAATAACTAACTTGATTATAAAAACATGTGACTTGATTTAAGTCTTTGATTTCAATTTGTGGATGTGTGCATGGATCTTGCACATATGGATGCACACCCGCTCGCGCGACATACAGAATAGACTTCTTCTCGTTAACAATTGCTTTTTAACTTTTTAGTTAATGAAGTTTTCTTTTCAGTGATTTTGCACGGAACTAAAATACCAACCCTCTCTGTCTCTACCTCTTCGATTGTTTTATTACAACATCAAACTGTGCTTGACTTGTGTGTATTGTTTTGATGTTAAATTCACTTTAAAATTTCACCGGCAAGTCCACCACCAACTCGATGGAGATAAATGACAAAATTTCAAGCTATAACAAAAGATATATCAATCCCTCCCTAAATAAACAACACGTTTGTTATTTTAGTATCCTACTTATTCAGCTTATTTCTTAATCTCTATTATTTTTTCCCTTCAATTATATTTATTTCCTCTTTTATATATTTATTTCCATTGAAGGATTCACCCTCTTCTCATTAAACAAAGAAAGCATATATATAAACATACAAAATCAAATCATATCGATTGTTCTTCGACCTCAAAATAATCGCATATACAACTTTCCATAAATATATCTATATCTATATCTATATATATATGTGCTGTTTTTGCTCGATTTACATATATGTTTTCATTTTCATTGAGCAAAAGGGGGTATTTGGAGCTATTAATCACTTCCAATGGCGAACAATCAACAAAGCTCTTTTCCAGTAAGCACTTTTTCAATTCTTCTTCTTTTAGATTCTTTATATATATATATATATGTTCCAACTTCGTGGTTGTTATCTTTACATTTTTGTTCCCTTCAAAACAAAAGATGTTATATATATATATACAGATAGATATGTATATATATGTTATTTTTTAATTTAAAGATTATTCAAGGGGATAACATACTCAAATTTTAATAATGCTTACAAAAATAGTTTTTAAGTATTGGGAATGTGTGTTAATTTATGTTTACCTTTATGATCATATGAACCTTGATGGCTAAGTGGTCAAACACTTTGAATAATATCTTCTAACTAAGTGGCCTTACTTAACTAATTGTTTTCAAACCTACATTACTTGAGACGTAACCTTATGTTTACCTTATCATATGAGTGAGCAAAAGTTCAAATTTGGGGAGAATTTCTTTGAGTTTTTTCTTAAAAGAAAAATAAATCAGGGAGGGATTTGTTATATATAAAAAAAAAAACTAAAGAAAATTAAATTAGAGTAATGAAAGTATCCAATTAAATCTTACGTGTGTAACTTCATAAATCACAAATGGAAATTTCCAATTTCCACTTTTTTTTCCTATTAAAAAATATAATGTGTAGTATATATTAGAGTGAGTTTGAAAATATTGTTATATGGAAAATTAATCTCCATATATAAATCAGCAATTATTAGAAGAAGAGAAACCCTAATTACCAAATCTTCATTCTTCTTATTATGTTCTTGATTTTTTTTTTTTTTCATCAACATATGAATGTTCTTCTTTTTTGGGTATATAGATTTATGTTGTTGAAGTCAATAATCTTCATTGCTGCGATGCATGTCCCAAGAAAATAAGGAAGAAGCTTTTCAAAATTAAAGGTATTTTATTTTTCCTCAATTAGATATATGGATTGAAGTTAAAATATTCAATCATTTTATTTTCAGAAAAACTGTCATGAAAAATAGTTTTTCAATAATTTATAATATATGTACATATATTTCATGGATTGAATATTGTAAGAACTTGGTTTTGGGTGTTGTAATGGCTTCCAATGAAGGAGTTACTTCGGTAGAGATGAATATAGAAACAGGATTGGTAAAAATCAGTGGAGAAAAAAACTTCGATCCATTTATCTTTCTTAAAACAATTACAAAAGCCGGCAAAAAAGCTCAATTTCCGGCCATGCAGAACACAGCTGCACCGTCACCGATAGCCCAAAACCCACAATTTCCGACCAAGGAGAATATGACGTCGGCACCCGCACCGGCGCCGGCGGCCACCAGTAGTGACAATGCTTCGGGTCATCCTATTCATCACAGCCATTCTATTAATTCAAACAATCACTGTTGCAAAAGTGATGGAAATTCCGACGCCGGCAATTTTTCCGACCACCGTAGCTGGCCGGACAAGGTTCACATAAACGAGGCGGCATCCGTAAATCCGCCAGTGGCTCTGCCACTCCACAACCGAATGCTTATGCGACCGCCGATGCCCTCATTGCGACCCCCACCGCCACCGCAATATGGAGATCATATGGGTTTTCGTGGAAGTCATGGTTTTTGGCCTGGAATGTCGGAGCCATGGTCGTCACCGTCACACCCACCGCCGCCGCATAGCTATTATCGGTGGCCGGAACCCGTACCTTACTATTTGCAAGAGCAACAGCCACCGGTGGGGAATACGCCGAACCACTACGTATTCAACGACGAGAATACTGAAGGATGTATTATTGTTTAAGCAAAATATATTCTTATTTATTATTAGGGTTTTTCGAAAAATGTTTTGATTGTGTTGAAATTAAATTATTAGTTTATGACTCATAAGAGTCTATTAGAGAAATTATTTAATTATTTGTTACATTTGAACTTTATTTCAATTATTTATTAGATATTACTTTGGTTTGTTTTGAGAGGTTATGTGATGTTAAACATGTTTTGTAGTTCAATTGCTAAGACCAATATTGACATAGTTGAGAGTAATTCTTATAAAAGGATTAAGATCATTTTTAAAATCACTAATAAAAAATTGTTTTAATTGTTTAAAGCCATTTCTAATAATATAAAATTTGATTTAAAAGTAAAAAAATAAGTATTAAATTAATTTTAAACGATGTTTCGTACCGATTTTAAACATGACAAAAGTGATTTTGACAAATCTCAATATCGGTGTATATGTTTTATTCTATCAAAAGTAAGATATTAAAAAATAATAATAACAATAATAAATTAGATAATGGTCAAAAATAGTGAATTTAATCAAATAATTACGAGTTATATTCTATAAAAGTTTTGCTAATTTTAAAAATGTCTCAAATAAATTTCTTAATTTAAAATCAATTTTATAATTGGGTGAAATAAATTTCTCACCATAAATCCTCCGTCTCTACCTCAAGTATGGTAAGCACGAAAAAAAAGCACTTTCTATTGAGGAATTTTCAACCTCAAAGAATTCTCACACTACAAAATTTCCATACAAAGTCTCTCTTCATCTCTCTGTCTTTGCTGATTTTAATAAATCTCTTTTGTGTGGGAAAGTTTATTTTGAAGCTTTTAATCAGTTCCAATGGCGGATGATGAAACATCATCTTCCTCAGTAAGCAGTTTTCAGTTATCTGTTCTCTTAATTCTTCGCCCACCTTCTCTTTTATATATATTCTTCTTCAATTTGCAGATTTGTACCATAAAAATGAATATCAACTGCTGTCAAAAGTGCCCTTTAAAGCTAGAGAGGAAGCTCCTCAAATCAAATGGTAGGTTTCGTAAAGGGAAAATATTATTTTTGTCCTAGATTTTGAGTTTACTTCTTTTACACTTGGAATTTTGAATTCAACTTTTATTTGGTTGCTAGATTTCCGAATGCTACTGTTTGACCCGAGTTATGAATTTTGTTTTAATTTGATACTTATGTATGCTTCTACCCACCCTTCCAGTTTTAACCATGTACTTTCTTATTTAACTTAGGAGTAGAAATGTAATATTTTAAAGCATGAGATTACAAAGGTAACATTTTAAAATCAAATGGAAACTAAATTTAATGTGTTTTAAAACTATAGATCAAATGAAAACTAAACTAAAAAACGATTCTTTTTTTTTGTCAAGTTGCAAATTTGATGCTTATAGTTTAGAGAAAGTTAAAATTTAGTCTCTATGATTTGATAAAATCTTAACAATAGTCCCTATGGTTTAATAAAATCCTCTCAATTGATTCTCACACTTGGGACCAAATAAAACTTTTATCAAAATCATAGCGACTAAAATTTAATTATAAACCATTAGTACTAAATTTCAATTTTTTAGTTGGACAAGTCTACAATTTATCCTTTCTTTTGTTTCCTTTTTTAATAAGAATCGTTTCAATTTTCATCTCTTTCACCCTAATATAAAACTTGCATTTGTATTGAATTTATTCCCCCTTGCTGTGTGAATTTACTGTGGCAGGAGTGGAATCCGTTGCCATAAACCAACACAAAGGGCTGGTAACAGTGATAGGTGACATTGACCCTATTGTGCTCTTACAAAAAATACAAGCAATGGGCAAAGAAGCCAAGCTCTGGTTCTTTCAAAAGGAATCTGACCGCGACGACTGTTCGAAGAGTGCTTTGAAGATAGAACATGACAGCATTGAATCTGATAGTAACAATGAAGATGACAACAAACTGTTTGATTGGCATTCACAACACAAGTGTGTAACAGAAACAATACAAATGAAGGAAGCTACGTCTTCTGATGTTCATTCGTGTTCGTATTCACAGAGCCTGCCGCCTCCTTTGTTTTCTAATGTCCATGCATATCCGCATTCTCGGAGCTTGCTGCCTGCTATGTCTTCTAATGTTCATGTGTATTCGTATTCTCGGAGTTTGCCTCAATTTGGATACCAAACTGGGTGGCCATATCAGCAATCAGTTCCTGGCCATACATTCACACCTCACAGTTCCTACTTACAACCACATCCGCCGCCACCTGCTTATCATTATTTTCAGCATCGATCTCCCCCTCGAGATAATCCTATGGTGCATTATACTGACTACAGAGACAATTATAGGTTCTAGTTAAGTTCAAATGACATTATACTAAAGTTTTCCTCTTTGTTGCAAAACAAATGTCAGTCTAATGAAAGACAATCTTTTGATGGAAGAAACTTATGAAAATACATATATTTGGCTACAAGGAGTTGCCTTATGAATGATCCTTATTTGGCCACATTTGCTGTTTTATGTGTCTTATTATTCTACTTCGCTTGATATTCTCTATTAGTTACAATATGTGCATGATTTCAATCATTGGCACTTTTAGCCTCAAAAAGTGCACAACTGTGAGCTTGTATTTCGTAAGTAACAGATCCTGTCATTGGCACCAGCTCACCATCGGATGAGAAAAACCCGGGAAAAGGGAGAGCTGTGTCAACCACCCTAAACCAGGATGTACCTTCTAATGGTTCAGGTAAAGCAACACTTTCAGATTGGTCAGATGCATTGAACACCATGAATATGTTGCTTCGAGTCTTGGGATTCTCGGTGATTGATTCATTTTCCTCTTTATCAGCCCTCAGCATCACAGCCAGGAATTTGCAAGAAGCATCTTCCCATTGTGGTGGTGATTGGTTATTGTCAAACCAGTCTATGTTCTCTCCCTTCAGAAAGTTTCTGTTCTGGAAAAGGTCAAAACGCCTTGATCTAAATGAACTCAAAAATGCGATGAATTGTGTGGTTTGAGTACCGAAATCCGTTTTTAGTAAATCCCAATTGAATGACCTCTTATCATTGAATGCCACAGATCCCCCTGAAGATTGGCCACACTCGTCTCCCATGTTAAGAACAGGGACACCAAGTGAAACAAACAACACAAATATAAAATTACGAATTTGTTTGAGTCGTTTCTCTAGAACTTTAAGATTACTTGTCGGTCCTTCTTCCCCACAGTTCCAACTCAACTCTGAAGCTAAATTGCTGTTGCTAAAGCTCACAAGGTCGACAAGAGGAAGGCCAACGTTTCTAGCAATGAAATTGAAAGAGAATGCAGGGCCTCGGCCATCTGAGAATACATCTCCACTCCCACAAAGCCGGGTTGCAAGGCTACTAATAAGACCTTCTCCCCTGAAAAAGTCTCTTATATCACTACAGAACTTTGAATTCACCTCTGCCCATCTCTTCCAATGAGGGAAACGAGTTTCCTTTGATTCCAACTCCTGTGGATCCCAGAAGTCTGCAACTAGTTTAGTTTTTGATAAAAGGGGATCAAAAGCAATCGCTTCTACAAAAGGAGGGCGAGACAACAATTCGCCATGATGTCCTCGCAGCAAAAATGAAGCATTTACGAAACAAAAACCATCTACATGAAACTCAGTCACCCAATATCGAAGACTATCCAAAAGTAATTGCTGCACTATGGGATAATTGCAGTTCAGAGCACTTTTTTCTTCTAAATTTGCGACCCTATTGGTAAAATAGTAAGATGAGTCATCAATGCCTTGCAGGGCTCCATTCCCGGAAGTGTGAGTATAAACAACTTCCAAGATGACCTCTACTCCATTGGCATGCAGTTCTTTAACCATTTCCTTCATGGAGTTTATAGCAGAAATTGAAGCCCCAGAAGGACCATAATTGTTTGTCGGTGAAAAGAAGTGAAAGGGAAAATATGGTCCTTCTTTCTCATCAAATTGAAAGATTGGCTCTAGGAGAACTGCATTCACGCCCAAGTTTTTAAAATGCAACAACTTCTTGGTCAAACCAGAAAATGTACCGGCAATATCTGCTGGAAGCTGACTTGATTTGTCCATGGTAAAACGCTCCACATTTAACCGATAAACAAAAAGTTTTTCCATTGGCAAGTTAGGATGGACTTCACCATCCCAATCAAAAGTGGGAACTTTGGATATTTGCCCAAGAAATTTTGAAGGCAATCCAAGTCCCTGACCACTGGATTTAGGAATAGATGGTGCAAGGATCTTAGCATACGGATCCACGACAATCCGACTTACTTCAAGTCCATCTTGGTTTTCATGAGACTTCGACCCCTTGCATTGATAACCATAGCTTACAAATTTTGAGGCACCTTCAAATGAGGCATGCCAAATATTACCTGATCGGTTAATATATGGATCTAAATCTAGCTCTAATAGAGGTTTTTCTGATGTGCTATCATTGTACAGACATAAAACTAAACTTTCTGCACTGCTTGAGAAAATGGAAAAGTTTACAGAACCGTCACCAGAAATGGAAAGACCCAGCGGACTCGGATAACCTCGACCAAACCCAACAGGTACAGAAAAGCTAGTCTTCTTGTGACTTCTAATTTCGGAGCTGCCTGAATCAACACCCATTGGATATTTCAACACAAAAGAAAGGTAGAAAGGAGTGTGCTTAGCATCAAACTCCAATTCAACAGAAAATTTTCCTTCAGAAGTTTTTACAAAAGGGGTTTCAGTGGCTCCAGTTGTCTCATCTGGGGGTGAACTCTCAAAGTTGGGGGTTACAAGAGCTGAATCGGATCTATAAACCCCCCAACTAAGCAGTAGTGCTTCATCAATGCTCACTAGTTGCATGGAAGGAACTTCAATATTGACTGTAAAAGTAGACCCTTTCTTTCCAACAAAAACATTCACCAAATCCCCAAACTCTGTTCTAAATAGATAGGTTGCAACCCTTCTTTGTTCCTTACTTTTACCACCAATGCCCAATCTCTGCCCACTTTTCCCAACCGAAATTCCTGATTTAGCATATGTTTTACTAAGATTGCGATGTGAAGATTTCACAGCACCTACTTTATTTTCTCCATGAGCTAGCATTCTAGCCTCATCCATTTTTCCAAACTGATACTTTGTCTTCTGTCCATATGTAAGGTGATCACTTGCAGCAAGTTTTGGTGATTCAGTAACTCCACAATTATATACACAAAAGGGCTGTATGACAAGTGAAGACAGGAAAGTTGCCATCTATAACTGCACAACCATCTAAACCTGAAATTGTTCTGTGCCAAGCAAGAATAAACCATCAATTTTGTTTCCCGAAAACACCACAGCTCCTAGACTAAATACAACACTGTCCATCAAATAAACATAGAGAATCTGAGGATACATGTAAAATATTCAATACATTTTAATCTAACCAATCCTTTTTAGTAAGCTCATACCCTATCTCATTTTCTCCTCAACCAATGCTATCAGTTCATGATATTAAACTTCCATCTAACACGTTGACATTTGCATTGACATTTTCACATTTTCCATTGTATCGTGAAAAAACTTCATGAAATATAAAAGACAAGCAACAAAATGTTAAAATGTGAATATAACATAAATAACAAACATTTTAACTTGTTTAAAGAATATAAACTGTTTATTTACTAATTCCAATAGTTTATTTAAATTTCTTTTTTTTTTCAGAAATATCCCCAACATCGACATTTATCGATAATTTCATTAACATTTTCGCAAAACTAAGATCTCAACATCTCCACCAACATTGATACTTTTAAGCATTAATCAACATATACGTCGAATTTAGCCTAACCAACCCATTTTTGTGCGAATCAAAAGCTCATGACATAAGGAAAAAGTAAGCAAAAATCAAAATTGAGAAAAATCCAGATGGAAAAAGCTTCAAAACATTGAGAAATAAAAGCAGAATTGGAGAAATTGAACTTACAAGTCTTCGATTCTGCTGGGTGTGGTGAAGAACATAAAAGAAAAGAAATTGGAGACGAATGAGAGAAGAATATGGGCTTGTTGTTTATGGTAATGATAATAACAATCGAAATCAAAGGCTCCACAAATGAAAGGTAAGGCAATGGAGAGGGACAGGAGCGAAGGAGAGTGAGTTTCTGTAACTCAGCTTCGTCTTCTGGTGAGGAAGAGGAACCCACCAGCATTCCATCTTTTTAAGGTATTATTATTATTATTATCAGTATTCGTCGTTTTCTAATTTTTTAACTAAAAGAGTTCTTTTTCTTTTCAGATATTTTTTCCCCTAAGTTCAACCATTTTGAGCTCTAATCCAAACTTAGGTGAAAATTTACAATTTGAGAAAAACTTTGATGGATTGTACCAAATAGATGAATACATAATTAAATGACGTGTGAAATTAAAGACGTAAATGAAAACAGTAGTGTTATTCTTTGCAAAACTTACCTAATGAGTAATAATATCTTTTAATACTACGAAAGTATATTTTTCTTCTTCACCCTATGAATTTGTATCATTCTCTTACAAGGCTGTGGTTTTGTAGCATTTAGATATATGAGTTTTCAAACTCCACATTTTAACGTGAATGTTTGGATATATGAATTTTCATATTTAAAACTTCTTTTCCGTTATAGTGGGTTTGACTAGAAATTCATTGTTATTAATTTCTCACTAACGTGGCTAAAAATATATTATCCGTATATTTTAAATGGATGATTAAATAAAAACGTTGTTAATTATAATTTTCTTCTAAATTATAATCAAACTTATTACACATCATATCCTTTTAATTGTCCTTTTTGCTTTCTCCCTCACTCTTACAAACAACATATCACCACTCATCTTTCTTCAATTTTGGTGGTATGAAAATCATATTTAGAGTTGAAATATAACTCTACATTGATTTTGATAATGTGACCTTGTTCACTAGTGTCGATACGACATTCATTTCGGAGGTTCAATCTCTCACTCAATGGTTGATATACTAAAAAGGGATAAAAAAAACAATCTTAATAATATGAAAATTGCGTTTAAAAATGTAAAACTGCACTTTAAATTGACTTTGAGTGATAAAAAATGTCTTTAAATATATATTTCAAAGTGATTTTGAACCCAAAAAAAAGTAACTGAGAACAATGATTATAACCATCTCAATAAACATATCATAGCCTCCACTCTAAAAGGATAACATAATTTTGCGAGGCTCAAATCTCACAAGCAAAGAGGAAAAGCATATTGAACCTTTAAGAAGAACCATCACACAAATTGAACCACAAAGCGACACAAAGGCAAATTTAGATTTTGAGTAGACAATACATGATTTAAAACTTTCTATATGATTAGTGCAATTTCATGATTTCTAATGTTTGACCAAAGTCAGGCTACAACACACATCCAAAGAGCTCTAAAACGATATTTTTTCAGTTAAATATCAAGAATATGTATGTATATCTTAGCAACCTGCCTAAGCATTATCTGTCTCAGAGTTGTCTTCAGAAGGAAGTTTACTGCTTCTGTGAGAGTTTCTCTTTGTAGGAACCAAAGGATTGTTTTCTTCATCATCAATCAATGATTGTTGTTCTATTGAGCTGCTTTTGAAAACTGGGTGTACATAAGCATCCTTTAAATAGATTTTCAAGTCAAAATTTGGTTCTGTGGCCTTCTCCAATGTGTCCTTCACCATTGCATCCTGCCAATAGTAATCAACTTTATATGGATTTCACTCTATTGTGATAACCAATATGTATATCTAATATTCCCCTAAAAGAAACTATCTACTACTTCTTGTGGAGGATCGAATCTCAAACTTTGAGGTTGACTGCACTATAGTGACATCTTTTTTTTCTTTGATGATTTGTTAAGAAAAAATACTTGAATGTATCTTAGACAACACTTATGTTTTCATACTCTACCAAATTGTTCGATCATAATTTGTCATATGACAAGTTTTGTTTATTTATTTATTTTTTAAATATTTTAATAATTTTTATGTGAGTGATGAGAAGGGAGCACAACAATATGTGCACCATCTTGGTGCACCTTTTGTTAAGACAGTGTGTACATTGCATAAGGTTTTGGGTGTCTAATTCCCTAACATGCTGCCAGTAATACATTTTCTTGGCTTCATTTTGGGATTTTTAGAACACATGACATACTAATAAATCACAAAAATTCCAAACTCAAAATAAAGATAGTGTATATAATTTTTAAAAAATAAATATATATTATAAAAGGGAATAATCAATTGTGTTTCCCTTTCTCTCCACTTTGAGAGGAAAACATAAAAGAAAGAAACTGAAAATAGAGAACAAGAAATGACACCAAAATCTCTGACTATGCAATAATAATATGGCCATTGTGGTTTCATATTGAGTCATTGACCATGATGATACGTATACTGATTAAATAGGAAGGTTGACTGTTGCAAAAAATAAAATAAAACGTGTGAAATTAAATTGTTTTCAGAAAAACTTTGTATTAGAGTTTGTTCTGTGACTAATTAGTGGGAAAAAGAAGATTCGTTATGGTATATGAAAGATAAAGCCATAGTGTGGTTTCTCTAGGAAGTGGTTTGGTTTTATAACCCCTTTAAACGCAAGCATATTTTTCTGGGTAAAAGGCACTCGCAACATAATATATTCTGTGAGACCACTGACAGATATAGACGCATATCAAGAAAATTAGTAAGAGCTTAGTGGTAATTAAATGGGGGAGAATTGATAAAAAAAATAGAGGGAGTTTGAATATTTGGAGGGACAGGATCATTTGGTGGATTCGTCCATTGTGAAACTTAGGAGGGAGATAAGCCTCTCTATCTATATATTAGGTGAAATGCAAAATTGGTGCCGACCTAAATGCCATTGTGTCCTTCCTAATATTCCCAATATACCCCTATTAGTACTCTTCCAGATTTATTGCTACTATTTGGAGTTTCCTTATTGCATACCAATGGAAAAGCAAGATGGTCTCTCACAAAGATTGAGAACAGAATTAAAAGTGTTGTTAGTATTAACTAACCTGTAGAGGAAACCTGACAAAGGCAGATTCAAAACGCCCCTTGCAGAATTTGTGAACCCATATTGTCAAAATAGGCAATGCAACAAGAAACAGTGATGACTTCTCAGCCTCTCTCATGCTGAACAATCCCATCAGAAGAAGCTGGGCTAAAATTAAACCTATAATTACTCGACGATGAACATGCGGCCAAAAGGCTGCACCGCTCTCATACTTCTGATTGTATACATTAATAATCTGAAGAATATAAGCATCATAAGCACCATCAAACAGTAAAAATCCTTGAGCTATTATAGAGAAAACTTTGTAGTTTGTTCAAACTGTATTCAAAGTCCAAAAGTTATCAGAAGAGCAGGCACAACCTTTTAAGTATGTTTGTTCGATAATTCGTTTGTCAAACACAAGTATACTTAATTTCTTGTCATGAGTCATGACAAACGTAATATGGTTGAATAATTTGAACGCACGACCCTTCATGCATCTATAAAGCTCTTTAAAGTGAGTTCTCCAGAACTTCGAAGCCAAAAAGGAGTTAAAAACTATATGCTAAATCCCGAAAACCGTCATGAAGCAATGTTAATTGACAAGATGTAAAGTCTAATATTGCTGCTCTAGTTGACAATAAAAAACAAGAATATGATAGGCACCAATTCAGCAGACTCACCTGATGACGATAAACCAGGTAGGAGAAAGCAAAGAAGACAACGATGAAAGGGAGCAGTATAGGTGTGACAACAGAATACACAAACCCCAGCAAGATATAAAGCTGTATTCTAGGTTCAGATACGGGAAAGTCCAAGCAACCAGGATCCATTGCCTGATCCCTATCTTGGTCTGTCTTGACTAAAAATGTATTCTTCAGGTGGAATACGATCAGTGGAACCAACCTAAGAATCTCTGCAGCAATTCCAGCCCAGCCATCAACCATTATATAAGTAATGAAAAATGTAGCTTTCATTGGAATGGAGTCACCGACAGTTTTTGTGAACCTGAAAAAAGAGAATGAAACAATACATCATATTGGAGTATCCCCATGGTATAAGAAGTATTAAAAAAATATGTTCGCTCATCATCATTCCAAGTTGGGACCATGTCTCATACTTGACTACAAGAGTATAAGAAAAGGCCCAGATCTTCAAAGTGCAACAACTGAACGAGATTACTAATGTATTTATATCCCCTTCTTTCTTCTGTCCGGATATTAATTTTGATGTCTAGAAAGAATGTTCAATTTGAAAATAAACAAATAAGAATATAAAGTCCAAGACATGTATACTCAGCAATCTGGATAGCCATGTTTCCCTGCACATTCAATTCCTACATTTTAATTCTAAAAACCTTTGATAGATATCATAACTTTGAGTAGGCTCAATTTAAATGGCCTTACTGAATGACATTATACTTGATTTTAAATTTTGTCTTATTGACCAATTATCAAAATAACGTGTTTCCCTGGCTATAACACAGAATATTTTGTGGATTATTAACATACTTTCCCTAGGAATAAAAAAGAACATACTCTGTTGAGGGCTCGTGAAGGAATTTCTGAAGCTGCTGAAATGCTGTTCCTGTGATAACGCTTCCAAAAAATACATTGACCAGAATGAACATATGATACTTCTCAGCTGATCTCCTATCTAACGCTGAGAGGGATGTAAAACCTTCAATTTGCGACATGGTCATGAGAATTCTTGGGAGAAGAATTAGGAAAATCTTTAAAGCAATTCCTGGAAGAAATCCTTGGATGACAGACTTTATAACCTTCCTGCAACAAATGTTTCCAGTGTTTGAAACTGTAACTGTTAGGCCATAACTGCCACCACAATAGGATATCTACCTGTTGCACGAAGTTTAAGAGAAGGTAATAAATTGTCATATTGTTTTATATGCATGTTAAAGCCTATAGTTCATTGTAAACAATGGGGAACTTCCTGGCCTGGGTTATTATAAATTGCAGTTGCATTTTTTTTTACTCTGAGAAGCTTGAGTACTGAATAGTATTGAGAATTAGGCATATTAAACGGAAGAAACAAAAAAACTTAATATTGCTAGGAGGTAATAAAGGTAGAAAGAACTTACTTTTCAATAATGGGCTTCAAGAATGGAAAGACCTTCTCAATGCTCTCTATGTTCGCCAAGGATTGAACAAAAGCTATGGGTACCATAAAGCAAAAGGTGAGAAAAAATAAAGCAACTGCCATGATCAATTTTCGTATTGCAAGTTTTACATATGGAATAGCAAGATTATCCCAATAGATGTCACGTGGTTCAGGAGCCCATTCTGTCAACCAAATTGTAGGGTTACTGGACTGCTGTGTTTGAGCACATACAGCTGCTGCCCATCGTGTCTTAAATGACACAAATGCTGCTGGAATTATAGAATTGGGATCGCTTAAAACCTTCTCTCTTTCTACATCTTCCTGTACCGAAATAACACCTTAGACAATAACAAATTGTGTTATAAAAAGAAATTCGTATTCAAAGATGCAAAAAAATATGGCATCAATATTTTCTTCAAATTGGTACCACGTGTGGACGTTACTCAATCAAAGACAGGTTATTGATTACACGAGACTTGAAACATAAGTGCTTATGCAGGAAAAACGACGATTTAAGGAACATAAAGTTAACTACATCAGCTTTTCCTTTTTGCTTATGGGAATGGAAACGGGATGCTAAATAGACTGTGAAGTTTTTTCAAGATAAGTAGGTGTTCGGACTACTATCAGTTTGCATTCACGTTCCCTTTCTCTTATTACATGTGTGCGTTGTGTACAGTCTTTTCCTTGATTAACAAGTGTTGGTCATTGCCAAAATATGTTCCTTCTTATAAGAAAGGGCAAGTACTAGAAAATGGACCTACAAACCAAACACTAGCATTTTTGGCTACAGTCTGATGAAGAAAAGGTAACAACAAAAACATGGCAACAAAGGAAGTTTTGATGTGTTCAAAAGAAAGTTATACCAACCAGATATCAGATGAGGAATTGAAAGAAAGCTCGTTAAAATGTGATAAAAAAATACATGATTTGTTTACTCACTTCTGTACTTATCTTTTCCATCGCAGCTGTATAATAGTCAATTGCATCCACCGTGCTTCCCCAAAGTCCCCAGAAACCTGTCTATGAATACAATTCAATTCTTACAGGTTATTGAAAGTCTCGATGAGAAAATTCAGAAAGGCAAAGGACTTAAGTTTCTCGTGTGAAGAAAAATACCTTTGTAGTGGGCCTTTGTGACGGATTTCTCTCATACTTGTTCTCATAGTATACGAGCCAATTCTGTAGACCCTTTTTATTTTCAACCAGCTTCGCAAGATGGTTTGCATTATAAACAAGCTACAGTAAAGAAGACAAAAATAAATAAACAAAGTTGCTTTGACACTTGAAACCTCGGATGAGAGACAATCATATTTCTGAGATCCAGAAACGACCGTCCATCCAATATGACTAATATAGTTATTTTCTAAATTGGTATTGCAACATCATAGACTTATTTCCTTTGCAACGTAAAAAATTGATTGGAAATTTGCATTCTATTTATCTCGGTAAAAGTTTTCAAACCTGATGTGTCAGATAGCGATCGGGGTGATTTACACAAAAGAAATGCTCAATGTGCTCACTGATTGACTCGTCAGGATCTAGAGGAACATTCCTCAGAAGGACCTGTAAAGGAGCTTGAAACTAAGTTATCAACAATAAAAGTAATCAAATTACAGTTTAAAAACAAACATAATAATTTGATATTTGAAACTGATAATTTTAAAGGCTAGAAACAGTCATAATTCCCTTTGCCTTTCTTGTATAAAAGAAGGCAAAGGGAATTTCATGGAGGTCTAAACTCACTGAACTCTCTTTGCCTTTCTTGCATGAAATATAGAAAAGCTTAGAATCTGAACTCACTGAAAATTGATCTGGACGTCGTTTTTGAGCTGCTAAAAACCGTAGCCTCATGGAAGCTATAAGCTTGTACTCCTTGTATAGAACGTAATACGTCCAAAATGAGAAGACATAAAACATGACTATGTGCGCCCAAAATCTGGAAGAGAACGTTGTGTAAGAGTGAAAGAAACCTAAAATGATACTTACACCAAGGACTTCATTCAACGATTTATAAATACACTTCAAAAAACGTGCAACTACAAAATATTAATTTAGCATTACAAAGATACTATAAGCTAGAGTTTAAAACTGGAAATAACATTCAAGGAGCTTACAAGGACATGGAAAATAAAATTTCTCAAATAATGGATAAGGTTCTAGGTTGTTTCATAGAAAAAAAAAAGATAGTTTTGTCTTCAGGACAAATAAATTTTTTGACTTGTCTTAAAGTTGCTGTAAAGAATTCAAGAAAAATGATTATGGGGATTAATAACAATACTTGGGACTATTCACAGTAATTCTTACAATTTAGCTCATTTGGCACTTCAGAAAATGATGATTATTCTCTTGCAGAAACGGAAAAAGGGAAGTGGAAACAGATATGTCACAAACAAGAAGAGGAAAACCTTTTTGATGCTGGAGGAATGTTGGATAATGAGAGCTTGTCAATGTCACTGTATGCCAAGCCTTTTACATGTTCCAGAGTTTCTCCAGTCCAATTGACAGGCACCAGAACAGCAAAAGCAAGAAAAGTTATGGGAACAAATATCTTCAAGCTGCATATATGTTTTGTTAAATTCATTATCCTTCCACAATGTAAAATGTGATATATAAAATGAAGTTACAAACTAGATCGCATATAAGTTCCTCAAATGATCTATAAATGAATATCAGAATATACTTAAACTTTATAGTCTACTTAATGCACAGACCGAAATTCTACTGACCCAAGAAGGTAAATTCGAACAAACACAGCAGAATCAAGCCCTGCATGTTCGATGAGCTCAGGTTGTGGCATTTTCAATGCTGCAGGCATCCAATTGAGAAACCTAATATACATATTGAAGTCCAAGTTGACAACATTGTGCACATGTCCCGAACGTCTTGGACTGCCCCTTATTCCCTTAAGATACCATTTGGGAAAGTACACTCGATCATTGATTGGTTGAAGCCGTAAAAGTGCAAATGCTACGAGAAATGCCAGTGCGGAGAGAAGGTTGATTGTTGCAGAAACACCAATGTCTTGAAGATTGGCCATTATTTATCCCCTTGATCGTTGATCTCCTGAAAAAACACGATAAGGTTTAGTATGATAGTTCTGATGCTGGTTTATAAAATTATTCAGAGTAGAGAAACAAAGTGTCTTGCAATGTACAGTTCAAAGACATCCTGTCCCATCAGTTGTTTCTAATTTAGCAAACCAGATTAAAAATTGCCCTATACCCTAAACCAAGTTCCAGTGATTTTTTACTTTTACACTCATCTCCATGCCTTTTAATCTCAGATAATAAAGAATACGCAGGAAAAAAAGTATCATAAACATCATCTCAAGGTTGTTATCACAAGAATGATGGTGAGAAGTATTGGTCAGTTTAATTGACACAAGCCCAAATGGGAAAAGAAAATTAGTTCCAAGTTCTAATGGTCTTTCAACTAGAAAAAGAAAAAAATAACATAACAACAATATTCCCTTCTACATTTCAGTACTAAGAACCTAACCAAACAACAGTATCCTCTTCTCATCCAAATTTCATGAAATTAAACAGCAATATTCCAATCCCTCCAAGCATTTTCTCGGGGAACGGAAATGTTTGGTTAAAATGAATGCAAAATAAATTTCGAATTTACATAGCCCTGCACATTCAATTCCTACATTTTAATTCTAAAAACCTTAACCATACAACAGTATCGGTCTTCTCATCCAACTTCCATGCAATTAAACAGCAGTATTTCAATCCTTCCAAATATTTTATCGGGAAACAAACAGAAATATATGACTAAAACGAAACTGAGGAGAAAAAATAAGGATTTACATAGCCTGCACATTCACGACTACATTTCAATACTAGAACCTTAACGAAACAACAGTATCAGTCTTCTCGTCCAATCTCCATGCAATGAACAGCAATACCCCAATCCTTCCAAATATTTTCTCGGTAAACAAACAGAAATATTTGGCTAAACCAAATGCGAAAATTAGAAAAAGAAATTTAGGATTTACACATCCCCCCACACATTCACGTCCACATTTCAACACTGAGAACCAAACCAAACAACACTATCCGTCTTCTCGTCCAACTTTCATAAAATTAAACATCAATATTCCAATCCTTCCAAACATTTTCTCAAGAAACAAACGAAAAAAAAATGGCTAAAACGAATACAAAAACATGAAAAAATTTGCCGAAAGCAAACCTTTCAGCGTTGTAGAATTGAATATTGATTGATATTCTGAAGGAGCTCGATCAATTCGGGGGAGCTACGAAGAATCAAAACGATGAAATTGAGGAATTGCTTTTTGGGACAGAAATCAGCTCGAAATCCGAAGAGCGGTTATAATGGCTTCGAATCAACAGCTCGGAATCGGATCAGAGTGCGTCCGCATGAAATCGTTAAGCGCGCGCTATTTATATTATAACCGTTATGGACGTGACTAATTGTTTTGATTCGAATCGCATATATTACCATTTTGCCCTTATTCAACTTTATTGTTATTGTTATTATTTTTGTTTTTCCTTTCCTACATGAACTTTATTATTTTTTTCTATTTTAGTGATTCTATTTCTAGAATTGATTGCTTGATAATCAATTTGATAATCAATTTCCTAATCAAATTAATGATAACCGATTATAAATTATGTTTTACTAAAAAAAGTAAATTGTAAATGATGATTTGTTTTAGAAAAAATATATACTCTCCTGTTTTTTAAAAGTAAAAAATAAAGTTAATGCTATATGAATATGAATCGTTAATGTTGTGTGACTTCTCTTTTTTATTTTATTTTTCTATCTTTTCTTCGTCAAACAAGTTTATTTGATATTTTTAAATTATATTTTGAAGTTTAAAAGTATTTTTTTATACCAAATACAAATGACATTTTTTATAATTTAGCCTAATATTTGATTCAAATTAAAGTTGTAAAGCATATTTCGGTTAATAAAATCAGGGTTACAGGTGAGAACTTCTAGTTTAAAATGTCATCGAATTATAATTCAAAATAAAAAATTACTTAAATGACTTTTAAATTTATCATTTAAAACTTAGTGACCGGTATAGTATATTTTTTAAAACTTATGGAATACGACAAATTTTTTATGTTTTAAAATGTCTAGATGTAACACTCATTGTAGGTATAGTTTTAGATATAAGGACAAAATCATCATAAAAAGCCAGGTAGATAATAAAATGAGATGCTTGCAAAAATAGTAAAAAAGTTGATAATAGAGTTTATGTCATTACATTTTCTAAATTGCAAAAATAGCAAATTTAAAAGTCGATAACTCTTGGATAGTTGTCTGATATCACTGATTAATTGTTATATTTGCAAAAAAAAAAAAGTGCTACATGCGGTTTTTGTCTAAATGTTTTCTATCATCTAATGCAATTTTTCTAATAAAATAAATTGTGGAATGAAGACAATTGAAACTCCATTTGATGCTTGTGGCCGTAGAAAAACCAATAAAAAGGCTAAAAATGAGATGAAACTCATTCCAAGTGCCTCGTCCTTCTTTATTAAGGGTGTTTGTGGGTTAGGTCAAAGCACTACCCGACCCAGTTGTTTGGGTTATTAATTTATTCAACCCAAAAACACAGTTAATAAATAATGAACTCTACCTCACCCAACCATGAAAAATCTCGGGTTGGCGAGTTAGTTGGGGATATAAGAGTAGTTTGTTAAATTTTGTATTTTAAAATAAGTAAAATATTAATGTAAGGTTTTTCTTTTTTTACAAAATGAAATATATGATTGAACAACAACCAAGATAGATACCTCCAACCTAAGATCACAACGCAATCAAAGCACAATGAGATAAAACAACAGAACTACTTGACAATCGAATATACCTACTCACAACTCAAGGAAAAATGTCATAAGTAGAAAAGTCACATTGGTTCCTAAAGTAAAAATTCTTAACTACACTTAGAACTACATATAAAATATCTAGCTACTCACCGTGGGGAGGACTCAAAGACGCACCATTAATACGCGTACGGTGCTCACACTAAACATGTTAAAGAACATTGCACCAAATCCATACAATTTTGATTTATTTGAACACAAACCAACCTAAACAGATTTATAATCCAACTCATGTACGAATGGATTGAGTTGATTAAGTTTTTTTAAACAACCTAATATCCTATCATACTGGTTGGTTTAGTAAGTCTTACTCGTAGATAGACTCTAAAATAAAACCCTAAAAGAGATTTAGTTCACAGAATTATAAATAGGATTGAACAAATTATGCCTATTTGAATTAAGCATCTAAATGAATGTAATCCTTGTTACACCAATATTCATTACATTATTTTTACCTAACAAAAGAAAAAACAAATCTACCATATATGAATGACCAAATTTCCATAACACTTTTAAAATCTCCAGATTAAAAAGAAAAGGGCCAACTAGAATAATAACAATTTCAAAGTTGCCATTTTGAAAAATAGCAAATCCACTTTTTTTTTTTTTTTTTTTTTCATTTTGCAATACAATAAATAAGAATTTGTAAAAACCCTATATACACCTATATTCATTTTATAGATCCGTTGCAACGATCTTCATTTTTGTTTTTCGTTTTTCATCTTCTATTTTGAAAATCTTCCTTCATCTCCATTTTCCATTTTTATTTTTTGATCTCATATTCTTCGAGTGGGCAAACCCTAATCTTTCCACCTTGAAGCGGGCAAACCCCAATCTCTACCTTCTTCCATTTGAAGTTTGGGTTTCTTCTTCAACTCCATCATGCATTTTCAATAAGAATAATATACACATTTGAAGCATGCAAACACTGTCTTCATTTTCCATATTCCATCTTTGATTTTGAAGTCTACAACTTGCAATCTCAAACGCTTGGGTTGGAAGAACAAAAAAGTTATCTTCCTCGTCTCTTAGGAAAATTTTAGCTGATTTTTAAATATATATATATATTTTATATTAATTATTTAATAAAATGTAGATGAAATTTGGGAGATTTTATTCAAAAACATAATACCTTAGTCCATTTTATTGGAAAATTAAATTAAAATTTTAAAAATAAATTAATATCTAATTTTAATTTCTAAATTATTAAGGGATGAAAGATTAACTTATTTTGAAATAAAAAAAAGGTTGAGATTTAATTTTTAAATAAAAGAAGTTAAGATGTTAATACAAAAACTAATTTTAATTTTCAAATTCAAAATTGATCTAATATGAAAACTAATTTTAATTTAAAGTTATTAAAAGTTTATGAAAATATTCATCATATTTTGAAATAAAAAAGGTTGAGATTTATCTAACAAAAATTAATAATATAATTATGAAATAAAAAAAAAAGAAATTGTTAAAATCGAATGATGAAAAAAAATGAATAAAGTTGTTGATATTGAGATACTAGTAAGAGGTTTAAATTAATTACATACTTATAATTGCATGTTAAAAATTAATTATACTTAATTTTTTTTGATAAACTTAATATATCACAAATTAATTAAACATAAAATATTTTTTTTTCATAAGAACACAATATATTAAAATAATTACACTTTTAAACCATTATTGATATAAATTATAATTTAATCAATGTTATTAAGTCAAATAAACATGATTTAAAAGTTTTTAATTATATTTTAATTTTAATTCATTTACATAATTGTATATATATAATATATATACAATGATATATTTTTATAATAAGTTAATTATAATTTAATAAAAAACATACGGAAATAAACAAATAAACAACTTCTCACCTAAACAAAAAGACCCTAAGAAAATTTTAATTCAAAATAATAATTAAATATTTTTGTGATTCGACCAATTAATGTATTTTGATATAAAATTAATGGTTGAAATTCTCCTAAATTCAAAATAATAATTGGGTTATTTTGAAATCAATAGTTGAAATTATCCGATTTGAAAATTAATAATATAATTTGGTTATTTTGAATTTTATTTTAAAATAAAATTAGTGTTGAGATTATTCCAACTTCAAAATAATAATTTGGTTATCTCAATATTCAAGTCATTAATGTTATTTTGATAAAATAACAAGTTGATATTTTTTAATTTTAAAATTCAATTATGGTTATTTTGATTCAAAATCTTTCTTATTTTTACAATTTTAAAAATAATATTTTTTTTATTTAGAAATTTAAATTTAATTTAATTATTTTGAAATTAGTAAAATTGAATAAAGTTATTAAAATTTTGAATCAATTAGTTGAGTCCCGAGATATTAAAAGAAAATTATGATATGGATTGTTTTTTCTAGGTAAAAAATAATTAAAGATCGATACATGCCTAATAAATTAATTTGAAACCAAATAATTAAAGTTGAAGAAAGATGAAATATCATATACGTGTAAAAACAAAAGCTATTTGGTGAAATTCAAAAGAAGAAATAGTTTTGCCACCTTCTAAAATGACTACTAAAAATGTAGCTATATATCTTATTATTGGAAGAAGGGGTATGTTTCCCATCCAAATTCTCAATTGAAAATCCATGTGGGCCATAAATCATTAGGCATATTCCGGCCCACCCAAATCCCGGAAGAATGGGCCGAGCCGGAAGCGAATGATTGATTTGGTGGGTCACGTGTTATTTACATTTACACAGTATCCAAAAGCAAGATATTAATTCACACAAAAAAGCGCAGATTAGAATAATCAATGAAATTATTCCTTATTATACACAAAGCGTATTGTAGCATCTCGCCCACCTAACCAACTCATATCTCTCTGTGTGAAAGCGCTCCTTCCACGAACAAAAAAAAAAAAAACTCTACAGTCTGTTTTTTTCTTCGCCTCCTCTTTCTCCTCTTTCTCTCTCTTGCCGTGGAATTTTAGGGTTTTTTGGGGGGTCTTCTCACTCTTCTACTTCATCTTCCCATCACAACAACCTTCTTTTTTTCTGACGGGTTTTGCTTTCCAATGTCTGTTAATTACTTGAAGTTCTTCTGTCGGTGCAACAACTTCCAATTCTTCGGCCTATTTCTGCTGATTGGTGGTTTTGTGCTTTCAATTGAGTTGAAATAGTGGGGTTTCTTTCTTCAATCGAAGCCCTTTGTGCTTGTGGCCATGGCACCGAGTCGAAGAAAAGGTGCCGGTAAAGCCGCTATGGCTGCCGCCTCGCGCCGGCAGTGGAAAGTTGGGGATCTTGTACTGGCTAAAGTGAAAGGATTCCCTGCTTGGCCTGCTACGGTATGGTTTTAGTTTATTAAACTTTGTGTGTGTAGTTTTTTTTTGGATGGGGTAGTGTTTTCTTTTGTGCTTTAGCAAGGGTTTTGTATTGCATGTTTTTAGGGGTATTTGGGGTTTGGGGTGTTTAGTGGTATGGGAAGGTGTTGGAGATAGTTTAGCAAGACTGTGGTGGTTCTGATCGAGTAAAGGTTTTAACTTTATTGTTATTTAATGGGTTTTCAGTGCACAATTTGGGAGCTTTTGGAATTTTAGTTCACAGGTTTTGGGAAATACGATGGTTTTGTGGACTATATTTATTTGGATGGTTTATTGGGAAGTATGCTCACGATTATGGAACTGAATGGAATCTACAAAGTTTGGAAATTTCAGTTTTCTTCTTTGTTCTTCTTGTTGACTTTAATCTTTTTGCTGTTGGAAAGTAGTGGATGTACTGATAGTTGTGGCGACTTAAAATACACCATCAAGACAACAAACTTCTGGAAAATATTGGAACTGGAACAATCACATGCCACCCAATTTCATTATTTTTTGTCAATATTTCTAGATCAGATGTTCTCTAATCTTTCTTTCCATTTTTGGAAGACTAGATTAAGTTAGGAAAGACTGTAATTTTCTATTTTCACGTGCAAGCTGATTTTGATGACAGGTGAGCGAGCCAGAGAAATGGGGTTATTCAACCGATTGGAAGAAAGTCCTTGTCTATTTCTTTGGAACCCAGCAGATGTGAGTACTCGATTCATTTTCAATGCTTCTAACTTGAGTTATTTGGAACGTTAGTTTTATATTAGAAAAATTCCTTCCAACTTTGCTATCATTTGAAATTAACTTTTTTGGGGGAGTTTGTTGAATTTTTGTGTTTGCTTGTTGGCCTCACTATTTATGGTTTTCCGTTCTATTGCTATTCTTATTGGTACAAGTTATTATTAGCGATCATTTTTTATATGTTCACCATCAAATAATTTATGTTGACCCTTCACTTTCCTTTGATGTGGAACCCATCACATATTAATCGATTAGTAGGTTAAGACCAATGAACCTATGTGTCAAAAATTGAATGAATCAAACAAGCATAGGTTATAAAGGATAAGAGGAGGACATATTAGGCTCAAAGGGGAATATGAGTTTGTAGTTGATGGAGATGAGAAGATTTGGAGGTAGAAGTTTGGAGTGAAGTAAGTTCTTGAAGAAGGAGATTGTCATTTGTAGGAAGTTATTTTATGGGGTGTTTATTTTCTGGGGGTATGTTGAACTATATCTTGTTTCTTGTTACAGATGATGGACATGTTCTGTTGGGAATAGAGAGATGGAGTGAGTGATGATATTCTTTTTCTTCTTTGTGCATTCACAGGCTGTTCATCGACAGTTTAGAGTGGCTTGTTTAGTTAGGTAGCCTGCATTAGGGTGATGTGGGTACCAGATCTCGATACCTTTCACTTTGAAAGAGATTAAAGATGTGCTTAGTCTTAAGTTAAGACTGGTTCATTGGCATTCTCGACATTCATCAAGGATAATGGAATGTTATTTAGCTAAATTTGCTTTGGGTGTTTGCCCCCTACCCCTCCCATTAGTTCCTTGTTCAAAAAAATTTACTGAGTTGTTTGTAGTAGTGACACGTCTCTTTCTTTTTGTTGTCTATTGCTCTGAGTTAATTATACTCAAGGGAGGACAATTATAGAGGTGTTCCTGTCATTGAATCACAGGCTCAATAAGTTTCCAACTATTTATTATGCATATGCTCGACAAATTTTATTTGTTATTTGTGTTTTTGAGTGTTCAACACAAGTCATTAAAAATGCATACTATGATACTATCAAGTACCATCTCGTTCCTTTTAGTGGAGGTCCCTTGGAAGTGATCGTGTAGGTTGGATTGCAATTAGTTTTAAATAAGAGAGGGCCTCTAGAACTTTGGAGTTGTTCTTAAGTACTAGGTGTTTAGACCAACCTTTCATTAGATGCTTGGTGTAATTATTGAGCTAGCTCATAACTAATAGTCAGAAGTGTATATTTCCAAAAACCTAAGGTTCAACTTTTTTTTTGAAAGATTTTTTTTCGTGGATTCTGGATCAACTTTTATTTTTATCATGTAACTTCTATGAAAAATTGTCATTTTGCGGATACCCTCTTGCATTAAGGAAGCTTGCCCTTTCGCTTGTTTGGATTTTGCTGATCTTTGTTTGATAGGGAAATAACGGAGGTTATGACCTTCCTTTCTTTACTAGGGAGGTTGAGTTTAGATAGGGGAAATGACTTTTTTGCATTTGGAGTCTTGGCCTTTTTGATGTTTTTTCTTGTAGATCACATTTCATTCTTTGCATCTGATCCCCCTCCTCTTTCAGAATCAATTTTTTCATTTCTTTGGAAGGTGAAAATTCCAAAAAAGGCGAAGTTCTTTGTTTCGTAGGTTGTGCATGGGAGAATCTATACATTGGACAAACACTCAAGGAAGTTTCCGTCATTGGTTGGGGATTTTCACTGTTTACTTTGTCAATTGGTGAAGGAAGAGTTTGATACTTTATTTTGGAGTTGTGACTACGCTAGTTTGGTTTGATATTTGTTCTTTGAGATGCTTGGTTTTCAGTTAGCCCACCATAGATCTGTTGGTGATATGATGGAGGATTTCTTTCTCTAGCCCCTCTTTGAGGGGCATGGAGTTTCCTTTAGATGGCCAGTGCGCACGTGTTGTTTCGGTGTATTTAGGAAGAAAGAAATAATATTATTTTTAGAGGGATTGAGGGACCTTCTTGATGTACGATCCCTTGTAAACTTAGGGGGTGTTTGTTGGACTGTAGTGGAATAGAAATGTAATGTTATGTAATCGAAAACCCATGGTTGGATCGAGCGTTTTTGGGCTCGAATTATAATACTAAACTCATTCTGTTCCCACAATTTTTAATTCAACCCTCTTCTCCACTATTTTCTTGCTTCACGATACCATTTTTGTTCTGCCCTCAATTGTCATACATTTCGACACCCCCTCTGCTTTTCAGTAATTCTGATTTCATTCCAACTTCCCCAACAACCCTGCAATGTTTCTCCTAGGTGTCAATGACAAGTTCTTTAGGTAATTATTCACCATACTCTAGGTCTTATTTTGTTAGATTAGAGATCCTCTTTTTAGGGTGCTCCCTTTTGTGGAGTTCATTATTTTTTTTTCGTGCTTGTGTTTTCTTTCATTCTTCTCAATTCAAGTTGGGTTTTATAAAAAAAAAAAACATTCTCTAATTAAAAACAGCTTGTACAATCCTACTATGTTGTACCTGCAGTCTAGAACATGCAAATAACACATTTTTTTCGCATCTTTGTCATGTTTTTATGTGCAAGAACAACACCATAACAATCTAGAAAAATGAAAATGTCACAAGGTGTATTGTATGATTTCTATTTTCTAGGCCACTTGACCTATTTTTGTGTGCTTACTTTACTTTTATGAATTATATGTTAAAATGCCAAGAATGTGAGACAGCCGTATTCCAGAACAATAACCTTAAATCTTCTCATCGAAGTTTCTAGATTTGTCGAGAAGTTCTTTCTTGTTTAGGAAGCTAAACGATCTATACGACATGATTATGCCATAGTTTTTTTGAAGTTGGTAGTTGACAGGTATGTCTAAACTCTATTATTCCTAAAATTAAGTTAAATTTTTGCACCTATATATAGGCATGTTTAAGAAAACATTTCCATCTTTCAAGAAACTTTAAGGAAGAGAAAACTATAAACACAATGTCACCTTTTGGTGTACCCAAGAGTGAGAAAGAGAGTTCATTGTAATAGAGTTAAGAAAGTTAGTTAGAAGGGGAGTTTTGAGATGTTAGTTAGAAGGGTAGTTTTGAGATGTTTTATCTATACAGGACTTCTGCCTCAATTGGACCGCCTTCATCTGATGAGTTTCAATGTAGTTTCCCCCGATTTCCATTTCAGAATTAGTGCTTCTGTAGTTTGGATGGGCTTTAATATGTATTTCTGCCGTTATGTTTTTACTTTTCAGCCTTGATTTTGTCTACCGTAGATAGCTTCTACTGTTATTTAGGTTGTTACTTTGGTCTTTTCATGACCTTAGTATTGGTTTTGTTCTTTGTATTTTGGATATGATGAGGGTGATATGGGGTGTCAACCTAGTTGAGTTGTCTGGGTGCACCTTCTGATCCTCTTTCTCTCCCCCATTTCTTAACTTCCCTATTATTTTCATTGTATAGCTCTCTTGTACTTTGAGTTTATTAATAATAAAGAAGCTTGTCTCCTTTGAGATGTTAGTTAGAAGGGTAGTTTGGTACTACTCATATTTCTTTAGAAATACAACATTTCTCTCCTCATTTGGGAGAATAATTATTTGACAAAAAATTAGACTTTGAGCAACTCCAAGATTCGAACTGATGGCTTGAAGAAGAGCTAGTCAACTGATTGAGGAGGACAATTGTGTGGAAGAAAACCCCACCCTCCCTCCAAGAATATCAACCCAACACTTGTTGTCTGTTGAATCCTCATTGGAGGGAATTTATGTGACACTTACTGGTCTTCAAGAAGGCATTGATTTGGTCACTAGAAGGATGGAAGTGGCAGCGGCAGCGCAGCAAAACCAAGAGAATGGTCGACCATATGAGCAAGAATGGGCTGGAAGAGGAAGGAGAAGTGGGGGTGCAGTGAGACATGGAAGAATTCAACAAGAAGTACTTCAAGAAAGGCTTCCAAGAATTCAAAAACAAGTCCAAGAAAATTCAAGAAGGCATTAAACATTCAAGAAATGCTCTAAAAATCCCAAGATTCAGATTCTCAAGCAATGATGATCAAGAAGACAACTCAATCTTACAAGGAAGCTAAAGACAAATCTAGAAGAGAAGTTGTGTTTCAAAAGGGAGATCTTGTGATGATTCATCTAAGGAAGAATAGATTTCCTGTGGAGCCTACAATAAGTTGAAGAATAGAAAATTTGGCCCATTCAAAGTCTTGGAGAAGTATGGTGACAACGCATACCAAGTTGAATTGCCAAGTGATTTACACATCAACCTTGTCTTCAATGTTGTTGATTTGAAGACCTATTTTGCTATGATGAGTTCCAATTATAAAATTAGAAGGCCTCAAGATGAGTTTATTTTTAGGGGGTGGAATATGGTGTAACCAAGAGTGAGAAAGAAAGTTAATTGTAACGGAAAAGAAATGCTAGTTAAGAAAGTTAGTTAGAATGGTAGTTTGGACCTTGTACTCATATTTCTATATAAATACGACATCTCTCCTCTTGGTTTGCTCATATTTCATATTTGAGTGAATAATCATTTGATAAAAGAAATTAGACTTTTGGTTTACACTACCTTTAGAGATGACTGGTGTCTAGAAACTTGCTTGCATAAAACTCAAACCACATAAGAAGATATCTGGACTATTGGTGTAAATCATGAGGAACATGTTCAAATTATGGTGACCACCTGCATAGGATTTAAAATCCTAGGAGTTTTCTTGGGAATTAAATGCAATATGGTTAGATGATGCTTTATAAAATACTGTTGGGCTTGTAATAAATCTGAACAAGGGCTACATAAGGTTTATTGTGACTTTTTTTCCCTTTTAGTTTCTATTTTTCTTTGAACTTTAAAGTAGAAAGATTTTGACTGAAAGGGGGTTCTTGTATTTATAGTTATATTTAGGGTTACAGATATGCAGGGAGAATTCTCCACTCTTTCATAGTTTCATGTTTAGGAGAAAGATGAATAAATAGGTCGAAGTTAGGATATGGGTGGGTGAGGGCTAGTGGGGATTGGGTGCTAGTCATCTTTAGGATGTCTGTGATACCTTTTGTTGATGTGTGAGGAAAGTCTGAGAGAACCTTCTATTACTTTTATTTCTTTTCGAATTGGTAATGATTAGGGTGTGTTAACCAATTCATTCAGAGAAATTTAAGGTCCAATTCTGAATTTTTACGGACAACTTTACTCCAAAAGCCTAGGTTTGAGACATCTCCCTTTGAATTTTGATTGGAATGGTGTCTCCACAAGGGAGAATTCAACACTCATAGTACCTTTTCCAGAGTTGGAGATAATGGAAGCCATCAAGATGCTTGGCAAGAATAAAGCCCCTGATCTGGATGGATTTACAGCAGAGTTTCTTTTAAAATTTTGGGATATATGAAGCCAAACATCCTAATTCTTTTCGAAGATTTCTACAAGGATGGAAAGTTAAATGCTTGCGTCCAAGAGAACTTCATTTGTTTAATTTAGAAAACGGAGCTAGCAGTCGCAGTGAAAGATTTTAGACCTATTAGTTTAACTACCTTGTGTTACAAGGTCATTGCCAAGGTTTTAGCTGATAGACTTAAGAAGGTAAATCTATTATTGCCGAGACTTAGAGTGCTTTCATAGGAGGAAGAGAAATATTGGATCTCATTCTTATTGCTAACAAGGTGTTGGAGGAGTATAGGGCTAAAAGAAGAAAGGGTGGATTCTTAAACTTAATCTTGAGAAAGCATTTGATCGTGTTGATTGGGACTTCTTAGAGAAAATTATGTAGAACAAACAGTTCAAGTACACTTGGATTAAATGGATAGAATCCAAGGTACTCCATCTTCAACAATGGAAGACCAAGAGGGAGAATTTTGGCTCCTGGGGGATACGGCAAGGTGATCCTCTTTCACCTTTTCTTTTCCTTTTGGTGAGTGAAGTATTGGGGGCACTTGTAGACAAACTTCATTAGAATCAACAGTACGAAGGATTCATTGTTGGAAAAGATAAAGTCCACGCTTCTATTCTTCATTATGCAGATGACACATTCTTGTTTTGCAGGTATGACAGCTTAATGTTATATAAGTTAAAACAAGTGATAGAGTTTTATGAATGGTGCTTAGGACAGAAGGTGAATTGGAAAAAATTGATATTATGTGGTATTAATATAGAGGAAGATGAATTGGTGGCCATGGCTGCAACTTGTACCTGGGATTTCTGTTGGGGGTTACTCAAAACAAGTATCTTTTTGGCAACCGGTGATTGATAAGATGCATGTTAAACTTGATAAATAGAAAAGGTTCAATCTTTCAAGAGGAGGAAGAGTCACACTCTGTAAGTCGTTCCTTTCTAGCCTTCCAACATACTTCATGTCTTCTTTTCTAAGGCCGAAGGGGTCATATCTTCGCTAGAAAGAATTTTGAAGATTTTTTTTGGGAAGGACATAAAGGCAGCAAAGTTAATCACATAGTTAAGTGGAAAACAGTCAGGAACTCTGTTAAGGATGGCGGCCTCGGTCTAGGTGGCTTCAAAGTTAAAAACTTGGTCCTTCTTGTCAAGTGGGGATGGTGGTATTTTGAGGAAGAAGATTCATTGTGGCATATGGTGGTGCGAAGCATTCATGGAAAGGATATGTTCAGCTGGGAAAGATGGAAAGAGCTTAAGGAGTCCTTGGGTTGAAAGTGGAAGCTTTGGCCAAATTCAAATTGGGAAATGGAAGCCGAATCACATTTAAGTTAGATACGTGGGATGGAGATTTTTATTTTAACATTCAATTCCCCAGACTTTTCAGAATTGCATTACTTCCAAAAGGTTTGATAGCGGAGCACTAGGACTTTAAGTTGAACTCTTGGTCTATTAAGTGTCAACAACTATTAAAGGAAGCAAAGACTACAGAATATCGGGAGTTGATTGGTATAAATTCAGTAAGGAGGGTTGACCATCATGGGTTGGCCTAGTGGTATAAAGGGAGACATAGTCTCAATATCTGACTAAGAGGTCATAGGTTCAATCCATGGTGGCCACCTACCTAGGAATTAATTTCCTACAAGTTTCCTTGACACCCAGGTGCTCGTAAGCTGGCCCGGACACTCGTAGATTTAAAAAGAGGTTTCAGTAAGGAGGGTTTCAACACACTTGACAAAAGAATTTTGTCTATGAGAGTAACAAAATGTTCTTAGTTAAATCTCTCACAACTTATCTTTCCCCATCTCCACCTGTAGATAATGTCTTGCACACAGCTTTATGGAAGACTAAAAGCCCAAGAAGGGTGAATATTCTTTTTTGGGTTTTGATGTTTGGTCAATTGAATGTATCTACAGTTTTAGATAATGTGTTGTACATGACTTTATGGAAGTCTAAAAGCCCAATAAGGGTGAATATTCATTCTGGTTTGGGTTTTGATGTTTGGTCAATTGAATTTGTCTACAGTTTTGCAGCAAAAATTGCCAACTAGTTGCCTTTCCCCTTTAATCTGTCCATTTTGTCTTCAGCATGGAGAAGATCCGTCTCATCTCCTTTTCCTTTGCTCATATTCAGCCAAATTTTGGGAAAAATTGTTCTCCATTTTAACATGTCATGGGTGTTTAATAAGGAGTGTAGAGAATCGGTTAGACAAGTACCAGGAGGGCCTTATTTTAATAAGACCGTCCAGATATTATGGTGGAATGCGGTCAAAGCATTATTGGCGGAGTTATGGTTTGAAAGAAACCAAAGGACTTTCAAAACAGATCTCTTTGGTTGGATGGATGGTTTTGAAGTTGGTCATAGAAACGCTTCATCATGGTGCATTCTATCTAAGGAGTTTGATATGTACAACATTTATGAGCTAAACTTGAATGTGAGTGCCTTCATTTCAGCAAACTAACCAGGGTTTAGGGATAATTGGTCTTCTATTTCAGTTAATTCTGTTACCAGACAGATTGGATATTTTGTGTATTTGGGTTTGTTTCCTTGTATTTTCATACATTCTTATTCATGTTGTAGAGGCCACTTATTTTGCCTCAATTTTTAAGTACTTACTAGTTTGTATGGATATGATGAGGATGCTAAGGAGTGTCAACCTAGTTGAGATGTTCGGGTGCGTCTATGGATCCCTAGGTTCTTTTGCTCATTCCTCATTGTATAATTATCTTGTAATTTGAGCTTTTGTCTCATTATTATCTTCAAGAAAAGAGACTCGTTTCCCTCCCCAAAAAAATAGAACACAAATCTCTCTTTTAGAGACAACCCCTTTTTTGGTATTCTTTGTCTGAAGGTGGAGGAAGACTTGGATCATCTTCTTTGGAGTTGTCCGTTTTTGAGATCCATGTAGAATTCTTTCTTTCAAGGGTTTGATCTTGAGTTAGCTCGGCAAAGAGAGGTTCGGGAGAGGATCGAGGAGTACCTTCTCTGTCCATCTCTCAAATAGAGGTTGATTTTATGTTTTGTTGGGGTGTGTGTTATAGCGTGGGATGTTTTGGGGAGAGGAACAACTTGGTTTTTAGAGGTGTGGAGAGGGACCTTGGTGATGTTTCATATTTCTCTTTGGGCTTTGATTTCAAAGACTTTTGTGTAAATGTCCTCTAAGTTGTATCTTACCTAGTTGGAAACTCTTTCTTTAGAGGAGTTTTGTGGGCTTGATTTTTCTTGCCCTCGTATTCTTTCATTAATTGAAAATGTATCATATTCTATAAGGACTTATGGGTCAAGAACCGATTACCCCACATATTCCCAAAACCTCTTTAAGTTGGCCTTAGCTTAGCCTTCATGGACTTATAGTAGCGATGTTATTCTCTTTTTTGGAATTGTAGTATCAATTTTTTTGGGTTCTCATCTTTTTTTCCCATTTCCTTGGTTGCTCTTACAAGTTGAATCTGATAAAACATGATTTGGACAGAAAATTTATGTTATTCTCATCACTATTTCTTGCAGAGCTTTTTGTAATCCTGCTGATGTTGAGGCATTTACTGAAGAAAAGAAGCAATCTCTTTTGGTTAAACGTCAAGGAAAGGGAGCTGATTTTGTTCGTGCTGTACAGGAGATCATTGATTGTCACGAGAAGTTAAAAGAATGTGATAATAATGATGATATTATCTCATCTGATGATTTAGCTCGAGTAAATGGGGGCAGTGTTGTAGACTCGTCTGCCAATGTGGGATCAAAAGATGAAACAGAAGCTCCTGTAGCAAATAATAACAATCTGCAGTCAAATAATTCACTTTCTTCTAGAGACACGAGTGAACCAGCTCTTCCTTTAAAATTTGTTTTGGCTAGTGCACAAGGTAATTCTTTGCTTGATAGCGAGGCTCGACGGGATCAATCTACTGATGCCGATGCTTCTGAGCAACCCTTTCCTGCTTGTACCTCCTCAAGGAAAAGGTCTGGAGGATCAAGATTAAAAAGCTCTGTCACAAAGAGAAATGTATCTGTTCAAAGGTCTAGAAGCTCATCTAGGGTGGAGTCACGCAGGTTACAACACTTGGCAATCCCATTTAGTAGTGGAGACATAGTGGCCAATAACATTCCTGAAGAGTTATTGAGACGGAATAAGCGAAACAGAAAATCACCTGATGGATCTGACTGTGACGATGCAACTTCGGAAGCTTTAATTTCAAATGTTAGCATTGAAGACAATGCTTCTGAGATTGTTACAGCTGACTCTGATACATATAGCCTTAACGAATGCAGCACTATTGATTCTGGGTGTAAATTTGAACACTCTGAGACTGCTGTGGAGTGTTTGGAGAGAGATGTGGAGTTTGGCAAAGGACTTGATCTTCACATCAAGGCTGTTGTCATCAAGAAGAAAAGGAAGCCAATGAGAAAACGAGTGATCAATGATGCATCTGAGGATAATGGAGTTGCTCAAGACAAGGAGGAGATTTTAGAAGCTGTCGTGGATAACTCTAATCAATGTTTACAAAATGGTTGTGAAAATAAGACAGAAAAATGTTCCAAAGAAAATGGTGATGAACATCTTCCATTAGTGAAACGAGCAAGAGTTCGGATGAGCGAAGTATCATCTACAGAAGACTGTAAAAGACATTCAGATTCAGAAGAACAGAATAAAAAAGCAGTACCTATCAATCTTTCTGGAAAAGTCGGCAGTGATTCAAACTCTGCTGATGTTAGTAATGATAGAGTCTTGGATACAGCAAACGGTGTTCCCAATCACATATCACCTTCTAAGGCTTGCACTCAATTCTCTGCAAATTGGTCTCAGCTTTGTAATTATAAGAAAGACCAATCGTTTTGTTGCTCAGTTGATGGCGAATCTGTTTTACCACCATCAAAACGACTCCACCGTGCTTTGGAGGCCATGTCAGCTAATGTGGCTGAAGAAGATCAGGCTGCTGCTGAAACTGCTGTATCAACACGAACTTCTACAAATGGATGCCCCATAACTTCTACATGTAGTTCGTCACATTTCCAAATAGAAATCAAAGATGGCAATTGCTTAGGTCTACAGGATAGAACTTTTCATGGTGATCCCTCTGAATTGAAAGATGAGCTATTCTCTACCAGTGTGAATCAAACGATCACTGAGGAAAATGGAAAAACACCTCTTAAAGTAGACTTTGATCATCAAGCAGATCAAAATTCACAGAATCAACAGCATGATTTCAAGGATGATGTTATATTGGAACGTGGAGGAAAGCATATTGTTGTTGCAGATCATATTGATTCACAATTAGGTTGTCATTCAGATAGAACGGTAGTTCATATGGATAGTGTGAAAAAGGAGTCTCCTGGAGAATTGGCTGATATTAGATCTAATTGTGGTGAAATGGATCAGTTACTTCCTTTGGAAGACGAAAGCAACATCAATATTACTGGTCCACATATTGTTGTATCTGCAAATCCTGATGAAGATCTGGAATGTTCAGAGAACAGCAGGATGGGCTGTGAACTTATTGCTGGTTCCCATGATATTGGTAAGCTTTCCCATCAGAATGGATCTGATGAAGTGACGTGTTGTGCAGATGGCATCATGATTGCTACGTCCCCAAAGCCTGCACTTGCTGAAAATTGTGAAGAGAACATGTAAGCTTAATTATATGTTTTATATTTCCTTGTTTTGCAGGAATTTTACTATAATTAATCTTGAAATTCACAATCTATGCCTCTTTGCTATACCTATGAATTGCTTTGATTTTTCATGCTTCTTCCCCCTTACTGTCTCTGGTTTAAAGATTAAAAGACATTTTAAATTTCTCCCGTACCCATTCCTGTCGAAGTTTTCTTCGTCATATAACAATTTTTTGTGTGTATGTTGAGCATGTATAAGATGTAGAGGATGCAAATTTCTTAGATATATACTAGCCAATATATCTGAAAGAAAGACGATGTTGATTATATGGTTCTTTCTTTGATCTTCCCAAGAACTTCTTTTACTTTACGGAGGGTATATAGGGGGAAAATTTGGTATTTGGATATTATTTGCATGAATGATTTGGCCAATCATGAATGATTGGTTATGAAACCATGTAAATGAGAATTTTACTTAATAAATCCTCACGAGATACTAAAAAAATTCATTAATTTCTATTATGAAATGTTCATGACAGGTTTGTCTTCATTCATTTGTTGTGTTTATCCAAAAAAATCCAAAGATTTAGTTTTATATTTCTTCACATAAAGTCCTTTCCGGTAGTAGATTGAAAAACTTTTCATTCGTTTTTAAATTTGGGGCGTATGTTTAATTTGCAGCACTTTTGTTCATTGCAACCTCTTCTGGACCATTTTTAATGACTTTCTAGTTGGTCTTATGTCAGACATATACTGCTGATTCTGATGTAAATCTGAGATTCATCATTTTTAGATATGGAGGAAAGTCAAATATTAAAACAAGAGTTTTTTAGTGACTGTTTGGTCAAACAACTTAGTTTTCAATATATATACATAAATTAAATTGGATGATTCCTCTGCCCGGTCTTTTCTGAATACTTGTTTTATTCTTCTGTCCCAGGCTTGATGTGAAAGAGGTGAATGGTAGATCCCCCTTTTCTTGTGAGCATGTTATTCAGAAAGATGTGTCAGAAGTACGGTCCAGTCTGTCTGTTGCAGGCACAGACAATTCTCTTACAATGGATTCAGTTGATCCTGTTTCTATTTCAGATAGGCGTAGTCTTCTACAAAATAATAGTTATAGTCCTAATTATCATAAGAGAAGTTTGGGTACCCTTTCGGAGGAAGTTAAACTGGAATCTCCGGTGTCTCTAAAATTAAAACCCAAGGATGTTGAAGCGCGTGCTGCTCTTTCATCCTTTGAAGCCATGCTTGGGAACTTGACTAGGACAAAAGATAGCATTGGTCGAGCAACACGTGTAGCTATTGAATGTGCAAAGTTTGGTTTTGGCCCTAAGGTAATATAGTTTCTTTTCTGAATATTGTTGCTTTACTAGTTGTTTCCTTTTCATTATTGATTGTAATTGGCAAGGGATAGGGTTTATCTGACTACCAAGAGAGTTGCTGCTGTGAAAAATTCTTTGATTTCTTTCCATTCATATTTCTGATAAGATAGCTTTACCTACGCACATCCATAGAATATTTGCCTTAGGTTTTAGGGGAGGGAGATAGTGAGATCGAGAAGGTTATCCCTAAAATCATTTGGTGAAAACCGAGGGTATAATGTAGTTGAAGAGATGTTTTCATTGCAAAACATTTTAAGTATTATGGCTTTCATTAAGATTAAGCATAATCCACCAAAGGATATTAGTTTCTTATTTTTTGTATAGTTCTCTTGTGACATTTAGACTTTTTGATTGACCTGTAAGCATGTTTTCAACCATCATACGTCTAGCGGTAAAAAGGAGTCTCAGTAAATAGCAACAGGACATGGGTTCAATCCATGGTAGTCACCTACTTAGGATTTAATTTTCTAAAGTTTCCTTGACACTAAAATGTTTTATGGTGTGAGATCACTTGAGGTGCGTGTAAGCTGACCTAGACACTCACAGTTATAAAAAAAGTGAGTATCTTTTCTCCATTAGCATATGATGAGATGAAAGTTTTTACATAGAAAATACTCGAATCATGTGACCATCTTTGATGTCTCATTAGATCCAAAAGATTCTGTATATAAGCAAGCTCCCCATCCTTTGACAGTCTGCAAAGTTATTAATAATCTGCTTAGTAATATGCCAAGAGAGAGTTGTTGCGTGCTAATGAGATGTCACTTATTCATTGGAACTGAAATAAATTGTAAACAGCAAGTATAACTAAGCTTCAGGGAAGAATTATTTGGCCATGAGTCATTCCAAAATAATATTCTTTTCACGCAACAAGATGGAATGAAGTCGAGTCTTTTGAGTCTTTCTAATTAGAAATGAACTTGGATCTTGAGCGTCATATTGCGTAAGTTTTATGTAGTGCATCCATTAATTTTTTAGTTTTGTTTATCTGGGTTTTTTTTGTCCTTTTCTTTTCTTTTGCTATCTTTAATTCATGTGTGCAGCTTAGTTCTTTTATATATACTCTTATTGTCGACTTAATAACTGCCATTTCTGTTTATGTTTTCTTAACTTCTCTTTGTTGACCTTAAAAAAATGTGTTCGTGTATGTTTATGTTCAAGTTTCCTCTAATTATTATATTGCATAACTCGTCACGTTGTCACTTGAGCATTAGTCTCTTTTCATTTTTATTGATGAAAAATGTGTTCCTGTATGTCTTAAACATATCTGTGTCCTAGATTAAATGTTAAGCGTATTGTTTGAGAATTTCACATGTCCAACACCAATGCTGTGTGCAAAATAGTGTCTGCTTTTTTAATTTGATTGTGCAAATGGCATGTATTATCTTAAACTGTCGGTGACATTTTCATTATTTCAATTCATAAAAAAATGCTGAGACAAATTAGGAAACTGCATTAAGCACTTCAACAAGTTAGCATATGATTATAACATTACACATTCTTAGAACGGATTCAGTTATAGAATCTTCTATGGTTCTTTTGCAGGTTCTCTAGCCTCATTTAATGATTGATTTGAACATTAATAGTGCATACTGCCAAAGTTATCTCTACCCACTAAGCTATGTTGGGGGAATAAACAAATCCTTCCTGTTATGGATAATAGCTAAATTTAGTCCATGAAAAGATCTGTTTTTTTTTTTATGAAAAAGTCTTTGAAGTGATATCAGAAAACGGAGAAAGACGAATGTATATTATATGATGTGATAACCTGTTACAATAACCATCTTATGTTAACTATCATGGATTGTCCTAGTGGTAAAAAGGGAGATATAGTTTGAATAACTAACAAACTAACTAAAAGGTCAGGGTTCAATTCATGGTGGCCACCTACCTAGGAATTAATTTCCTATGAGTTTCTTTGACACCCTAAGGTTTTAGGGTCAGGCGGGTTGTCCCGTGAGTTTAGTCAAGGTGTGTGTAAACTGGTCCGGACACTCAGGGATATAAAATAAACCATCTTATGTTCCTGTGCCACTAGACTGCTTAAAAATTAAGAATAAGGCTTAAATTTTCTTTCTTGCACAATAAATTTCTAAAAATGCTGTCAAACTATGTTGGAAATTTCAGATGCTGCAAGCCTGCACCATAGGGCACTATTCAATAATATCTTCTTCTTTTCCTTTTTCTTTCAACTTTTAGTTATTATTTGTGACTCTTTTTCCATTCATTTGAATCAAAATTTTCTTTAGGTGGTCGAAGTCCTCACTCGAACTCTGGACACGGAATCAAGCTTGCATAAAAAGTTGGATCTGTTCTTTCTTATTGATTCAATCACCCAGAGCTCTCAAAACCTAAAAGGTAAGTCATTTGACCTTAATTATTGCAGTATTAATGTTATGATCTAATGAAGATTTTTTCTTTGTAAACTTCATATGAAGATGTTTGTTAATGCTCTAGGCAATGTTGCTGACATTTACCCACCAGCCATCCAGTTGGTGCTCTCACGACTCCTGGCTGCTGTTGCTCCTCCAGGAAGCAATGCACAGGAAAATCGTAAACAGTGCATTAAGGTCTCAATAATCCTAAGTACTTGAAATGATACATCGTTCAATCTCTTCTTTCAATATCCATGTTTTGGCTTTCTCACCCTTCATTGTCTTTTACAGGTTTTAAGGCTTTGGTCACAGAGAGGGGTACTTCCAGAACCTGTAGTTCGTCATCATATGCGAGAACTGGAGTCACTCAGTGGCTCATCATCCGTTGGTGCCTACTCTCGGCGTTCATCCAGAACGGAAAGGTCATTAGACGATCCTCTCAGGGAAATGGAGGGCATGCTTGTTGATGAATATGGAAGGTTTGAATATATTGTCAATTTTTCCTAAAATTAGTATTTTTTTAAAAGGAATCTATAACTGCTGGAATGTGTGCATTTATAACTTTTACCCTGGCAGCAATTCGAGTTTTCAAATCCCTGGTTTCTCCATGCCTCGAATGCTCAAGGACGAAGATGAGGGAAGTGATTCTGATGGAGGGAGTTTTGAGGCTGTTACTCCTGAGCACACATCTCAAGCTTGTGAAGAATTTGAGTCTGTTCCCATTATGGAGAAACGTAGGCATATTCTGGAAGATGTGGATGGCGAGCTTGAAATGGAAGATGTTGCCCCCCCTTGTGAAGTTGAAATTAGTTCATCTAATCCCGTAGTTGTTAATGCTGTTGAGGCTGTGGATAATAAGTTTGAGCAACATTTTCCTCCGCCTATGGCTCCTCCACTACCTCAGGATGTGCCACCATCGTGCCCACCACTTCCATCATCCCCTCCTCCCCAGCCGCCACCTTTGCCCCCATCATTCTCCAGGAATGATTCATGTGTCAGTGATTTTGAGTTGGACCGCTCCTATATGGAGACAAACGTTAGCACCTATTCTTTTGCTTAATTTGTCCTTTCTTTTAATTCTACTTAAAATTTTCTAATTCTTTCTCCTATGTGTTGTTATATAATGCAGAGTGTTCAAGATAATCTGATGCAACCGGTGGCTCAATCATCAAATGGATCTGGGACTACTCAAAGAACAGCTGACACAGTACATTACCCTGCTTCATCGAATGCATCTGGGATTACTCAAAGATCAAGTGATGCAGGGCAGTACCCTGCTTCAGAACGTCGAGATCTTCAGATGCAGATGCTGGAATCTACTTCTCGTTCTTACAGCAACATGCCTGGTAGAGTATTGAACAATGGGCAGCGAGATGATTCTACTGCATTGCACAATAAAGGATATCCCTTAAGACCACCCCATCCTCCTCCACCCCAAGATCATTTTACCTATGTTCATGGAGATCATCGTATGAAGCCTCGGTGGGAGGACCCACCTGCTTCTTATTCAAGTAGATTCCGTTATGCAGATGACCCAGATGGTGAATGCTTCTACAATGACCATGAAAGAATGAGACATTACTCCTATGAACCACATGATAACTGGAGGGTTCCACGACCTTTCTACGGTAAAGTTTATAGCATATTTGACACTAATATGAGAGAGATTTTAATTTTGTAGTTTTGGGTAATCCATGTTTCTCTTCTAATTTTGTTTATAATATTTTAATGTGGGTACCTTGTTTCTCTTTTGATATAGGTTCTCGGTATCATGATAGAGGTAGAACATCCTATGGCCCTGTTTCTTGTGGTGGAACTCCATGTGAACCGACATCACATAGCCAGAGGTGGAGATTTCCCTCTCGAGATATAAATAGTAGAAACTCCATGCCATATAGACAACCTTATGAAGGCCCCGTACGTGTTTCAAATCGAGGTAACCGTCTAAATTTATAGCAATTCTTTTCATCTACATATTAATAAAAGAATAAGTATGATGTCACTTTGGTGTATAAAAATCATTAAGATGAATGCAACTCTTCTGTAAGTGTAAATTACTTGGCTTAGACAGTGTTGTTTTATTCTTCGTAATTCAGGTCCTAGCTTTTGGCGACCAAGATGAAGTAACACGATCTAATTACTAGAAATGGTAACTAATTGTTATAAAGTTCGCTGTTACTATTATTTACTTTTGAAGTTTTGTGCTAAATGTGAAACCATCGGGGGGTTGCAGGTAGAAATGATTTTTTAGCTTACTCCTTGAGACGTTGGCACGGTTCTACAAAGGTGCAAACGGTATCAGAATCCACATGTGCCAATAGTGTACATAGGTAATATATCAACCTCTCCTCTCATGCAGATGCTGGGCGGGTAGGCCGGATCCACTGTAGAGATGGTTTGAGAACTGTAATTATGTAGGCTGTTTATGCAGTTTTTCCATTTTTCTTTTTATTTAGAACTCTTCGAGTATCCAATTTTTTTAGCATAATTTATCACTTGGAAAGCCCTTCACTGGGTGGTTTATCAAATATACAAGGGCAGAGTTGTTAAAAAGGATTCTTACCTCTTTACCTCCTCAGTAACCTTATGTCCCCAACCCCATGCCTTAGTTATGGAAGGAAAAACTGAGATTGTATCTTTTGCCTCTTGCTTCCTCTGAAGCAAAAGTAATGGCGAACTCATCCATTAACAATGCTTCTTTACAGCACCCTGTCTTCTCCTCTTTCTCCTTCTCCTTCTCCATTTGAAATTTTCAATTACTCAACATAATGTAAGGTACTTATGTTAGCAGCTACTTCTTGTTCGACATTAGAAATACACGGCGGTGTTCTCCGTCATAACTTTTGTATATTCATTTATATATAGATCTTCCTCTTCATGCCTGCAAGTATTCTGGTGGATATCTTGTTGTGCAAGAATTTTCTGGAATGAGGTTAATGGTGGCATACTCAGCATTTTGATCTATAATAGATATGCTAGCACCACATATTGACAAGATTATTTTTTTAGAATTTCGTTCAAACAATTGGTTAGGATTGTTTTGTTTGCAGTGTTTTTTGTATAATAATTAGGATTCGGTTCTTTGTTTATGGTTTGTGTATATTAGTGGCTGGCTTGTCTGTTTGAATGGGTTTTGAAACGAATCTTTTGGAGTCCTAGTTCATTGTTTGCTGTCTGTTGCTATTATTAATTATTAAATGTGATCTATATTTTGTCTAACAAAAGCTGTCTAATGGCAACAATGTGTGTTGGGTATCTAAATGGTCCGTGGTTCAAACCCCCCTTACTCTCCCTTTGTACTAAAAAAATTAATTGTGATCTCTTCCTTACCAATTAGTAGTATGTATTCCAAACTTTCTTGAACATCCTATCTTGTGCAACCTTGTGTGATTTCATTTTCGTGCTGGTTCTGGCGATTTTATTGTATTACTTCATTAAACACTTTGAGGGGTGCATTAGACAGTACAATAGTGTGCATATCTTTACTATTGCTTAAGTGACAAAAACAAGATTTTTTTTTTTCTAAAATGAAGAAAGTTGTATCAAATGTATGGGAAATAATATCCATGGGTTTGATTTTAAAAATGAAATGAATTCCAATGGAGTTAAAAACTATTCTAGAGTTCAAGGCTAAAGCAATGACTATAACGTTAGGAACATCCTTCTTTTCCCCTTGCTCATCTTTTGTTGAAGAGAGTAAAGTTTTCTATTTTGAAAGATATAGAAAAAACATACTTTAATAAAAGTAGGATGATGTTAGTTTTTTTAGCTACCATAGCGGGAAATTAATGACATATCTTTAATAAAGTGTTATGATGTAATAATGAATTGTAAAAATACAACCAATTTTTTCACGAATGCCTTAACTATTTTTTACTTTTTAAATTACATTTACTTGATTCTATTTATAGCTAAAACTTACTTTCTAAAAACTTGTTAGTATGTTAAAGTCAGGTTAACCACCCTACATTTATTGAATTTAGAAGAGAGAAAAAAGCTAAAACTTCTTTGAAATAACATTGCATTGGTCCAATGTCTTAGATTTTTAATTGATATTCTATTTTGTCAATATGAACTTGAATACAAAATCTTGTACAATTGATCTCTAAATGTTAATTTCTTCCCCTACATATATGGTGAAAAAAGGCACAAATTTTCTCTTCCGACAAAGAAGGTTAAACTAAAAGCCATAGTCCTATCATTTAAAGAAAGTAAGAATTTGAGCCTTATTATTAGATAAAACTTTCCAAATAGCATTTACACATGGATAAGAAAAGAGGTTAATAACATCTTTATTAATAATTTCTATACTATGAACCACTAAGTATTATGATAGACGAAAACCAAACCAAACTATACCGTGGATTGATGATAGACGAAAATAGACATATAAATTCTATTGTTGTTAATTATTGATAGATTGTTGATATATTTTATACATATTTTGGTTAGTATTGTTTTTCAATTTTTTACACAAGTCATATCGATATCAATGAATAGACAATGTGATCGATAACATGTAACGTCTACAGCCATCGAAGCAAACAGGAATCCAGCTGGGAATTTATAGGGTTCCATTAAAGGATCGATTCCAAATCCTTATTCACGATCAAATTTGAAGTAATCCCCAATCTTCTTCTTCTTCTTCTTCTTCAAAATCTAAAAAGATGGGGTCGTCTCAATCAGTGACCGAGAAATCCATCCATGAATTCACTGTCAAGGTTTTAATTTCCCCCTTTTCCCCTAAAACCCCACTTTTTTTTTTTTTTCTTCTCCCATTTTCTTTGTCACGATCTCTGTTTTGTCTCTTTCCATATTGGGACCTCCACTCTTTTTATTTGCTTAATGAGATTGTGCTTATGGGGTGCAGGATTTTAGAGGCAAAGACGTAAACCTCAATGTCTATAAGGGGAAAGTTCTTCTTGTGGTTAATGTTGCGTCTAAATGGTTTGTTGGTTGCTTTCTTTTGTTGATTGTTTCTTTGTGGGTCTTTGATGTTTGGCTTTATTACTTATATTTTTACTTATTTTGTATTATTATTATTATTTTTTTTTTTGGCGTTTGAACAGTGGGCTTACAGATTCGAATTACAAGCAGTTGACTGACCTTTACAATCGATACAAGGATCAAGGTTTTATTTCTTCCTTTTTTTTGTCAATCTTTTCATAGCTTTTCCTGCTGCTTGATGAATTGAATTTAATCCCCATGTGATACGGAATTATGAATATTTTTGTAACGGCGTACGCATATAGATAAACCTTCTTATGCATATTGGTTGAAGAAAATATCTAAGGGGTTTTGTGAACCACACTTAACAACTAAAAAGGAAACAATGAAAGGGAAATACAGGAAAGACAGGCATTATTCCTTTGATTGTGGTACGTGTCTGAGCCCTGTCTTGAGAAAAGACAGGCCTTATTTCTTTGTCACTCTTCTAGCAAGAAACAATTTCACGTGCAGTTAAGCTTTCTCACGAATGGTGTGGTCAATTGAAAGAAATGCAAAAGAATAACTTTTCTGAACGGGAGAGAAGGAAACGAAATTTCTCATTTTTGGAGACAAGAACTTCCTACAAAATCCACTCTCTTTTTCTCTTTAGTTTTTCAAAAAGGTGTTCTGTGTGGGGGTGCCTTTTGTTTGTCCATTCTGCTCGGTATCGCTGTTGTGAATTCTAAACTAAAAGACCTTGAACCACCATGGGTTACCAAATGGTTGATAAGAATAATTTACCGGCCTAGGATCTCATGTTGGACACCTACTTAGGATTTAATATTTTATGAGATGTTTTGTAGTGTTGGCAATTGTCTGACACTGTTGGAAGAAAGTGGGTTTTGACTTGTCACTGAATTGTAAAAGTAAAAATAAAAATCTCAAATTGTATGATATATGGATATATCCCTGGGTTACCCCTCTTTTTTGGAACCTAGATTATGGTGTTAAATTTTACCTTATCTTCTTTTGGTTTTTATTTGCTGTCAGATTTTGAAATACTGGCATTTCCATGCAATCAGTTTCTGAAGCAAGAGCCTGGAACGAGCGAGGATGCTCAAGAATTTGCTTGTACAAGGTACAAGGCAGAATATCCAATCTTTCAAAAGGTAATGATGCTTTTCTAAATGTTACATAGGGAAGCCTTGTTTTTGGTTTTCACTGAATTTTAAGAATCATATTTCTGACTATGTGCCCATTAACTCGGTTATATTCAAAATTTCAACGATGAGTTTCTGTTCTTTGGTATGAACATTTTGGATGCATGATAATAAAGTATCACCTTTTGCCAAATACTTCCTACAATCCCACATAAGGTTTGATGTCATTGTTATTTGAGCAGCTTCGTGGAGTTCCTATGATTTAAACTATCACAATAGATAGAATTTATATAGAGTATGAACGATCAGATTTACTTACGTTTCAACGGCATATGAGTTTGGTATTTGGGTATTTCCCACCTTGAAAACTAAAACAACGTAACAATATTTCCAAAAGCTTCTTAAAAATCAAGAATTTTGTAAGTTCTCTTTTGAGAGTCCACAATCATATACCCGTTTTTTTGTATCATTTAGGTAAGAGTGAATGGTCCAGACGCTGTGCCTGTCTATAAGTTCCTCAAAGCAACTAGCAATGGGTTCATAGGCTCCCGGATAAAGTGGAATTTCACCAAGTTCTTGATAGACAAGGAAGGGGTTGTCATCAACCGCTATGGTCCGACCACCAATCCATTGGCAATTGAGGTATGTTGTCCAAGCAGCTCCATAAAACCTATTTCCTTGAAAATGAAACTGATTAGTTGCTGATTGTAGTTGTGGTTTTTCTCTCTCTTAACTACTGAACTCAGGTTGACATCAAAAAAGCGTTGGGAATTGCTTCAGTTACGGCTGATCTTTGACCTCATACTCTAATGTAAGTTCACGAATTAAATTAATTGAATACATCAATAGACACAATGAACATAACTAAATGGTAAAGATCCTTTCAAAAAAGGGGAAAAAAATGGTTATGTTCTTTGGCTGTGATTATTGTATAAACAGTATTAATCCAAGGTGTGTGTGTGTATGTGTGTGTGTGTGTGTGTTCTTTTTCTCTTGAATTTGGAGGGAATGTAAGTAGTAGCTGTTCTTTGGTTTGTGTAATATTATTGGAGACTGTTATTTGGTATGTATATTTATTTGATTGGTATTAGCCTTTTGGAGATGCATTATTATGGACGGCCAAGTCATTAGAAAAAAGGTTCTCTCCACTCTACATGTTATGTAATATTGTCACTTTTAAGATGAGAAAAAGAGGTTTGAATAAACGAGTGAATAGTACAAAGCACATGAAAAATAATTGGATTTATCATGTTCGAAAAAAAAAAAGTAACAATACAAGCCCGGGTATCTTGAAGAACGAAGCACAGTTTCTCATTGCTGATTAAATCAGCTCTTCGAATCTATGAAGCCAAAGTGAGTAAAGCTAAGTGGTAGATGAATCTATGAAGCCAAAGTGAGTAAAGCTAAGTGGTAGATGACATGAATTACCTCTTATGAAGTTAGAGGTTTAATTTCCATTTTCATATTTGTTCTACTTAAACAGATCATATATCTAAATTGAGGGTTAGACATCAATATCAATGATGAATCGATTTCTTTGCTATCTTGTATTATTAAGTTGAACTACAAGTTTAGTTTCTTTCTATATTTGGTCTTCCAACTTTCAAAAGTATTCAATAGACTCTTGAACTTCCAATTATGCATTCAATTTAAAGTAGCCAATGGATTTCTAACTTTTTAGTTTTGTGTATAATTATTCAATTTTTTTATAAGGACCTATTTGACCTATTTTCAATTATACATAAAATTCAATTGTGTATTAGTAGATTAATAATCAAGTTATTTCGCTATTTTTTTTAATTTAATATATTAGAAACTAGCTATAAAATTGAAAATTTAAAGACTGTTAACAAATTTAAAGATTGTCTTATACTTAGTTTATGGATGAGAGTGGTATTTCTATCACAAAATAAGATGTAAAATAGCCATACAACCTACTCATTTCGACTCATAACACTTCATAAACTCGTTTCAATCCACAACACTATCTCTAAGAACTTCATGATTAGATTCTAATATACCTAATATGAAAATCAATCTCACTTTCATACACATTCAATACCATATTAAAAAATAACAACCTTCATGAGATATTGGATTCTTCTAACATCATTTAGGTGCTATTATATTATTGATTTGTATGTGCATGCATGCATTCACTACTAGACTAATTTATGTTATTGAAATTTTTACTGGTTTTTTGTTATATATATATATATGTATATGTACTATATAATGAGTATAAAGTTGAGGGGGTTAAACCTCTCCGAAGCCCGTGCTATTATTGAGAATGTAAAGTTGAAAAGTTTATAAAAAAAAAAAATTGAATACAATAATTAACTATAAATTAAAGATAGCGCTAAAGTTGAATACATTAACCATAATGCTAGAAAAAAAAATGAAACGTTTCCCAACACATCTACAATATTTTTCAAGAGAAATTAAACTTTGTATTGTAACCTGCAAGAAAAATAGAGTAAGGCTATAGCTTCTACAAGCTCGAGTTGCATGAGACCAAATATATATAATCATCATACTTTCAAAAATTCATTCTCAAAGTTTACTTCTCCTCTAAGAAAAATTTATATTAATATGTATATTTAAAAGTTCGACCAAATATATTACACGAAAATTACATTTAAAATCTATAAGTTGAATTGTCAATTTAAAAAGGTTTGCTCGAATCATATGAATATTCGACTTGATTAACAATTGCGTTACACTTATAAAATATCATAAAATCAAATCTAACTAGACCCACAAATCCATGTCATAAGTGCCCGACATGTCGGTCCTAGGGGATGAATGGCTAGGCTAGAAAGGTACATTATTAGATGTATTTATAGAAGAATTAATGAAGAACCATCCATTAGAGATGGCAATGGTTAATGAAATGTCACTCTCATATAAGCTTTGTCAAGGAGACAACTTTGTCTACCTTGTTATCCATTGAACAACCAACATTCTCTCAACCACCATACATTAAGAGTTAAAGAACTTTTTAAAATCTCTCCCAACACCACTAGATTACAATGTTGTTTTTATCATTGTTGTTATTTAATTTTGTGGTATTGTAAGAATTAATATATCTATTAATTTTATTTGACATGATCATATCTTTAGCATATACATATTTAGTAGTAAATAAGTTTGTGTAGAGAGAGTGTAATAATTATATAACTTACGAAAATGTATCGGAAGTGATTTTGAAAGGATGGATGCTATTTTAGTTAAGTTCAAATTATCACTTCTCTACGGTTCTTTCATCATTCAAAAATCAAATTAAATAGTAAATTGCAATATAAAATTAAAACATAGAGCAAAAAAAATATTAAATTAGATTTTAATGATTAAAGGTTATGTTTAGAAATTATCTTTTTTTTTAAAAAAAAAATGGTTTTAATTACATTTAAAAATGAGCATAACAATGCTTTTAATTATATTGTAACTTATAGATCATTTCAAAATTTAAGATAATATAGTCGATAATAAATTATAAATTAGAATTAATAATTTCCTCTTTATATTTTTTAGTGTACTTTGATACTATATCCTGTTTGATAATATTCTTATCTTACTTTTAAAATTTGAACCATTTAGTTATCATTTACAATATTTACAAATTAAAACTTACTTATATCAAATTTGAACTTGTATTAATTATGAATTATCAATTCGAGATTAGGGATTTGATTCTATGTAAAAATGGGAAAGAAACTTTTCGAGTCTCATTTTTATGTTAATAATAAGAATCGATCATCAAATATATTTTAACATTTTATTCGATATATATATTAAATTTCAAAAAGGAAACTTTTTTTTTTTTACCATTTTGGTATATTTATAAATAAGTTGATAGTTTTGCTATATGTAAAAAATAAGCCGAAAATACAAACTAAATAGATGACGCTCCATATTTGTAAGTAATTTATATAAGTGAGATTCATTGTCTTCAATACTAATTAGTTGTATGTCTCACTAATTGATTGATCTAGCGGAAGAAATAAATTAAATTTTTGCATTATGATTATTCTATATTTTCATTTTCGTAAAATAAGTTTAGGTTTAGAGATTATTTAAATGACAATTAGATGATGTTACATGAGCACAGTTTACTTCAAAGCTATCAAAGTGAAATTATTGTTTACTTCAAAGCTATCAAAGTGAAATTATTGTGAATCAAATGTTGCACAATAAGTTTGATAGTACTTACAACTATTCTTGAAGAGGATAAGGAACATATTGAACATATACTTTTGCATAAGTTTGATACTCTAGAGAAACTTTAGGTCTAAAGGGAAAGTGTATCTCAAATAAATTGCAAAGATTGATGTTGCCTATGTTTTTATTTTGATATATAAAGCTACTTTAGTATTTTGAAAAGGAAGACAACTCTAAACCATATGACATTTAAAAGCTACTTGAACGAAAGACGCTACAAGAGATTTTGACACCAAACGACAAGGGCGAAAGATACGTTACGATAGATATTGAGCCAACAACATATAATGTCGTTTTCATTGGTTGAATATATTTGTTTAAATTTACATTATTTACAAATGGATTTTTTTTCTTCTTTGTTAATTGATCAAATTATATATATATATACTTTTTTTTTTATGTGGTTTAACATTCACTTGATCACATCAAAATATCGAAATCTTGTGACTCTTACGTTATCAAAAAGTCGATATTTCAATAAGGATTTAATTGGATGATGTTGTGACGGATGTCAATTTTCGATTTGTGACATGAAAATAATTATAAATATTAAAAAATGAAAAAAATAAAAGCTACAAGAGCAGTATATATTTGAACCCTAAAATCCCATCACAAACACATCACTCAAAAACTGAAGAATTGAGGGTCTCATTATTTGATAATTTCATCAGTACTAATGGCAGCAGCAAGGAAAGAGCAAAAACAGTCAAAGAGCTGTTCATGGGGCCAAGTTTCAAGGCACTTGAAACAACACAAAGGAAGGCTTTATATCATATGGAAATGTGCAATTATTCTTCTTTCTTGGAGTGATTAGCCAATATGATATATATATATATCCAAATCTCTCTCAACAAAAAGAGTTCTTCTAGTTCTTGTTGTCAAATCAGCTGGTGGAGAGTGGAAATTTAAGCTTAAATCTGTGAAGTAGTAGGAGTTTAGTAGTAAACTACTTATATTTTTTTTTTCATTTTCTTTGCTTTGCTTTCTTTCTTTCCTTTTCTTTTGTACATATATAGAATTATTTTCAATTAATTGTATGAGTTGAGTTTTCTTTCATTTTTTTTGTTGAATGCCCTTCAGTACTTAAATTAACATTTCGGTCTTTTGTTAGGCAAAAAAGTATAGAAAAATGTGAAGAAAAAAAAAGTGTAGGAGATAAGTTATCACAATGAAAAAGTTTGGTTAAGAAAAGCATTCTATTGATGAGAAAACTACATGTGTTGCCAAAAGATAACTACTTTAGTTGATGATCTTTATTAGTGTTGACATTTAATTTCTCAAGGAATAGCACATCCATAACTTGCCTAAGATATGTTGATTTGGTGACCAAATGTGATAGAATAAAGAAAGTATAACGACAAACCAATACGTGGTCATATTGTAATGCCTAGGTATGATGGCAAGCTTTTTGAAGGTGATCTTAATAGGACCTCGTGTTTAGACACCTACTCACCATTTAGGTTTAGTGATTTATAACTCTATTGGTTAAGTGATGACTTATGTTGTACCTTTGTATTCTTGTTCAATTAGGATGGAATTCACTATCAATATTCGTTTTTTTTACAACTTCTTCATGTTACAAACTCGCTATGACCAAAGTGACTATGTCTCACTTGATTTAATTTAATACACACAGTGAATTCTACTTCTATTTGATGACTTTTGGGACTTTAGTTTGACTTATTAACTTTCTTTTTTATTTGGTTGGACTACAATTCATTGATAATTAACTTATATGATGATTTTATGCTCGATTGAGAGTTAAATTGTCAATCTAAACATAGTTCAATGGATAAAGAAACCAAATTACTTTCCTAAAGGTAGAAGTTCAATGGTTTGATCACATTCACTACAACATTTGAACTCAAAACTTCAAACAAAAAATAGAAAGAAAAAGAAAAGAAAAGAAGAGAAAAAGATGGAGTGTTAGATTGGTTTTGGGCACGATATTGATATCATGCTTCAATTCTACCAATAATGCAATAGGTAGCAACTCACATTGTGTGAAATCAAATACTTTATAGGAATCATCTAAATTAATACTTAAGTTCTTTACAACCATTTATAAATAAGTTATAAAACTTATAATTAATAATTAAGTTTTATAAATTCACATTATAGCTAACCGTCGTTAAATGTTGACATGAGATATCATCCTCAAAATTTTAAATTTACTCTCGAGTAGTATTATTGTCATCCTCAAAATTTTAAATTTACTCTCGAGATATCAAAGTATTCCATCTCAGTCCCAACTCAATAAGGCAGCTGAAATTGAACAAAATGTCAGGACAGAACAATCCAAAGTGGCTATAGAACCATTACATTTATGATCACAAAAGAACATCTAATTTTCAATTCATTGTATAATTTATATTGTATACTGAACCAAAACCAATATGAGAAAATAAATCTGGACCCCTTCAGAAAAGTTCCCAATCCATCTATATGTACAAGAGATTGAAGTTTGATTTGGCCTTCCTAACTACACAAATCTACGTAAAACTGAAGCAGAAAGCATAGAGCCAACCTAACAAATTTTCAATTCTGGGCCCTCCTCAAAACTCCTTCAAGCTTTCTTTTGCATCCACGAAATATGCAACTTCGGAGAACTCAGCGTCTTTGTCAAATACATCCCACCCATCATCTGAAAATGATGATTTTAAATGGTTTCTTTCTGATCCTTCTTCAAGATTGTTCGACGCCAAGCTAGAGCTACTGACAGAGGATGCTTGGCTTCCTTCCGTTCTGAGATTTAATGATGTGCCCTTCTCAGCATCCGGATGGGCTGCTGTGTCCACTGGGATTGAGGAAAAACGAGGCCAATCGCTAGCTGCAGTGGTTTTTAGAGATGAACCTGATGAAGCTAGGATGAAGCTTGTTTGACTAGAGGAAAGAGATTTGCTTAGTGGTACTTCCAAGTCAAACTTCTCTTTCAGATGCCTCACGTCTTGACAAATAACAGAAATTTCTCCCCTGCAAGTACACAATGTAGTGTTCTCATTCTTTTCATACTGAGATAGAAGTTCCAACATCTTAAAGCAGTTAACGATAGTTTGACAGAGAATTTATTGCAAAGGAACAACTAACAGCACATATTCATATTCGTTATGCAAATGCTTATCATTAGCATGCAGGTTTTTGTTTTTCATGTGTACAACAATGTACCAGGACACAAAGTCTACAACACCATTTAGTTGTCCAAGATTATAGAAGATAGAAACTTACTGTAACACGTCAACTAAATGTCCACGTTCAATTAGGAACTCCTGCAACTGCATTGAAAAATATTATTAATGTCAGTAGTCAAATAATCAACTTCCCCTCTGAAGGATGCATTACACACAGGGCGGTGCAAAGAAGCTGTCTCGTGATTCATCTTAGGTATTCGTATTCTAAATATATACAACTATGGTTAGTTACCTTGGAATTCTCATTTGCTTCATGTTGTAGCATCCTTGATTCCTGGAGTACCTTCTCCATGAGGGCCTCCTGCTCAGCAAGAGCGTTTCGTGCATGTTTTTCCTTAGCCAACTTTTCTTCCTCTAATGCATTCAGCGTAGCTTCTAATGAAGCCATTCTAGATTTAAGAGTGGTTTGCATCTGGATGACAAGTTATACCAGTTATTCTTCAGCTAGTAATCTTTTGTAGAAAATGACTCTCGTGGCTATGAATAACCCGATAGAAATAGAGACAAAAAGACTAAGAGGTTATGGGTATGACTCTAAGGTGTTCATAAAGGGTAAAAAAGAGTTCGATTCTGGAAAAACCAAAAAATATGTTTAAAAGATGTGGCTTTAACATTTTCTTACAAACATTATCTAGTGGAACTTTAGAACTAAAAACTGAACAAGTTATTTTAAACTTGAAATATGAAAAATGAAAATTGAAAAACATAATAATTTTGAAAGACGCCTACAAAAATCAAATAGTTTTAACATGTTTTAATCAAAGAAAGATGCGTAAAAAGACTTCTACTACATGCAAACAATTCCAGTTGATTAAAATTTTAAAAAACCAAAATTAATTTGTTATCATGTATATATAAGCCCACACAGACCAAATATTTCCCAAGACATGGGTCCTTAATCTTATAAACAAACAATAGCCTATGGCCAAAAAGGTTTCAGATAAAATGGTAACCAATAACGTATCATTGAAGTAGAGAAACACCTCATCAAGAATTGATAGAGAACTGTCTCTTTCATCTGACAAGCTGAGGAGACGAGATTGGAGTTCTCTTGTTTCTGTTGCTAAAATCGCCTTCTCTCCATAAACTTCTCCAGCATGCTATAGAAGAAGAAATTTCACGGGTTAATTAAAAATACAAGCATAATCCATACAGTGCCTAAAGGATCTAAAAATAATAATGTTTTCACCATATCATTTGCTTCCTTAGTACGTGCTACTGTCTGTTTCATTTCCTCTACTTTGGCCAGAATTTCTGACTCTGTATTGACATTGTCTTCTTTGACTTTTTCAACATACTTCTCCATATCTTCCAATTCCTTCATCTTATTGGTAACTGATTGCATTGCTGAGAATAATGTTATCTGCAGAAAAATTAATTGCTTAGAACACAACAAACAAGCTCACATCACTAATCCTAGGCATCATATAAGCCCTTGGAGTGTGGTCTTCTACCAAGCCTAACCTTAATCAGAGCTTCTTACATTTCAATATCATTTCATACAAGAATCCAAATCTTACATGGATAATCAAATTAATAACAAAGTGATACTTCATATTTGCAAAGATACTCAGTAGCATGGATATTGTAATGATATGACAGAGTGCATGTAATTTCTAAAAATCTAGGACACAGACATGGCAATTCAAATTCATAACTTCTTTCTTGTTGGCATCTAACTTCTACAGTTCTCCCATGGTTAGTCAGTAAAGTTCACACAAGACAGACTTAAAGCAATTACAGAGTTACCGACAAACAATACCTTCACATCTCATTGCTATTTGGTGAATCGATAATATAATGTTGCCAAGATTAGTACAAACTTTGCAATATGAAACAGCTAACGATAATGGAATATGTGTTTGAGCACCCAATTTTCAAGTAGCAAATTCTCCCCGACAGATGGCTAAAAAGATCCAAATGAAAATGACACACCAAAGTATAGTGGTTTTATTTAAACCTAATAAATGAACAGAACCAAGAAAACAAAAACTAAAGGAATATAGTGAAGGCTCTATTGTGCAAATGATCCACAACATTGAGCATTACCATATTTAGAATTTTCAATATCAAGTTAGTAAGTACCTTGTTGCTTTTAGCATCCTCAATGATCTCGTCAAGATGATCAATACTACACGGTTGGCCTGATTCAGTGAGTATGGAAGGCCCCATCAACCTTTCTTCAATGGTAGTCATCTCACCGGTGGAACTCTCTTGCTTGGGCTTGGGATTTGAAGTGCTATTTGCATTTGATTTCTTGTAGACAGATTCTGAGTGATCATGGATTATACATTGAAAAGGAGAATGATTTTCAAAAGATGGATTGGCAGTCTGACCATCAGAATTCTCATCCACAGGGATGGGTCGATCATCATGGTGTAATTCCTGCACAAGAAAGGAGTTCAAATCACAAATGTTAAGAGAATGATTGACTCCATCAAACAATGTCTTATTCTGTTTGATATCCTCAGTAACCTGGTTCCAGATTTTGGTAAATTGAGGACTTTGTTTGTGATCATTATGTTCACTATCTTCATGAATCAAACCATTTGATTTTTCAGGTGCTACACGATTCAATTCTACTTCACTGCGGTCTTCTTCTACGTCGGCTGGTACAGAGAGGCTTGTAGTCTCAGTATTCTCATGTCGTTCACAATCATCATCAGCGACATAATTATTTACAGAGGTAGATTGATTGAATGTTCCATCTAGATGTGCCACACCACTCTCGTAGGAAGTACCATTACATGATTCATCACCAACTGTACCTGTTTCCGAAGAACCCAAACAAAATAATAAATAATATAAGACACGGACAGGGTGTTCGGCATGTCTTCTACAGCGCTTTTCTAAAAAATTGGTAGCGTTGGACTGAAATTTTTAAGAGTGCTAAGAAGTGTTTTAAACCATTAAAAAACACCTTTTAGAATTTTCAATAATCAATAGTGGTTTCAGAAATTCTAAAAACTATTTAGAAGAAGCATTTTACTAACTTTCATTCAAATGTGTTCATACAATAAGTGAACCCTTAAAAACAAAACACACACTAGAAGTCAGAAACAAAACAAGGTTATCAACCTCGCCAAGAAATTGAAAAATGCTACAAGAAGACAATTCAATTCAGATGGGGTACCTTCTTCTAATTTAGATGCAAACTCCACACGAGGATCCTGCAGGGGTAATTTAATTTCCGGACGACACCGAGGGATAACCTCTGTGAGAATATCATTAACAGCTAGATGAACATCCTTGGGATTTTCAAGGGCTACAGCCCTTAGTATCCGATGGTCAACCTGAGAATGAACATATTTTCACCAGGGGACTTAAAACAATTTCGCCTATAACATAGGCAACAACTAAAAACTAGCAAAGGCAAAAGGATCAAAATTATATCAACGCAATACCTCCGGAAAGAGTTCCTTCAGAGACTTGTAAACACTATCAAAATCCATTCCCCCAATAGATTAATCTGCAGGAAACAAACAAACAAACACAGCCTTGTCAACCAACAAAACCACCCAAAAAGTTTCCAACAACAAAACCCCAAACAAGAGTTAAATTTCACACATTTATTCAATTAAGGCGATAACTAACGCATTCTCCAAGCAATAGAGTACACAAAACAACGCCACAGAGCAAGAAAAGGTGTAAATTGAAGCTAATAATGCAACCCCAGATGAAGAAATTTCAAAAGACAGATAAGAAAAGAGGTATGAAAAAGGAATAACAAGACAAAATCTCATGTGGGTTTTAAAATTAATCAGCAATCAAACGAAAAATAGAAGAGAAAAGTGATGAAGACTAACCAGTGATAGAGAATCGGAAAAGTTGGAAAATGGGAATTGATGATCAATTGGGTTTAACGAAGCGGGGCTACTTAGCAGGCAAGGAATTGGGCATTATCGTCAATCTGCTTCATCACCATATCATTGATTTTCTTTTTTAGTACAAAAAATTTCGAGTTGATAAAAGAAATTTAGTTTAAAAAAAGTAATGATAATTTATTTGACCAATTAATAGAATTTAGGAGGAAAAGTCATCTTGATCCCTAGATTTTGGAGCAATAGTTGGGAGAATCACAACATATACTATCTTTATCTCAATACACATTAAAAGTTTTATTTTTACACTTCACTCTTAAAATTGTTTGAAAGTAATCATTTTTACCATTTGGATGTAAGTACAGTTGGAACAACTCATCTGGTTGATACATTATCCCTTCATCAAATAGGTCAAAAGTTCTAATTTTATTCCACATATTGTGGAAGTCACCAAAAAAAATGGAAAGATAAAAAAATATAGGCCTAGTTTTGGATTTTAATAGCAATATTGATAAGATAGAATATAGACTTGAAGAGAAAGTTTTGGTTAAAATTGGGAATGAAGCCACAAATGGTAAAAAAGAATCGAAAATGAACTCAAATTTTGTGAGATAATTTATTTGTAATTGAGAGAAGTCATCGAGATGGAGAGTGTATATTCGGCTTTGCTCCCACCTCATTACCAACTCTAACAACAATATAACATGAGAAAAATGAAAAATAATTACTAAATAATTGACATAATCTTCACTCTTAAAGGTGGAACGTTCAATCTCCGATAAATTTTGAGATCATAAGACTAAATCAAATTTACTCAATACCAAAACTTGAAGTTATTAGTACAATTTTTTAAAAGAAAAGTTCATATATCATTATTAAGAAAATGGTAAGGAAGCTACATTTTCAAATTTCAGTCTAACAATCTCTCAATAACCCTTTGTGTTGCGAAAGCTAGGGGTCGGCAACCCAATAACCACTGATCGCTCTCTCGTCGTGGGCAATGTTCTCCACTCCCAATTCACTCATCTCATATCTCCGCGGCATCAAATCTCATTGCCCCTGTTTCCTATCCCAGGAAATCATTGTTCAGTTCAGACCCATTTCGAGTTTGAAGGTTGTTTGGCGCAAAGATTACAGATTGGACGAAGCCATCGAGAATGACAAGCGGTACAAGCTATGCGCGCGCGTTGTAAAAGAAGTTCTCAACGAACCAGGGCAGGTAATTCCACTTCGATATCTTGAAAAACGACGAGAGAGATTGCGCCTCAATGTGTCAGTCAAGGCGTTTTTGGGTTTTAATCCAGGTTTGTTCGATACTTACTATGATAGAATCAAACCTAAATCTGAACCCGTTTTGTTCTTACGCGCGAGCGATCGACTTCGGGGGTTTCTTGAAGAAGAGAAGAGGATTATGATGGAAAATGAAGAGTTGATCGTTTCGAAATTGTGTAAGTTATTGATGATGTCGAAGGATAAAATGCTTAGTGTTGATAAATTAGTGCATGTTAAGAGGGATTTCGGGTTTCCGAATGATTTTTTGGTCAATTTAGTGCCGAAATACCCTGAATATTTTCAGATTGTTGGGTGTCCAGGAGAGGGAAAATCGTTTCTTCAATTGGTTTCTCGAAACCCTGATTTTGCTAAATCAGTGATTGAGAGAAGAGCTGAGGATGAATCCATCTCGACTGGCATTCGTATGCGGCCTAATTTCGACTACAAGCTTCCTCCTGGATTCATTTTGAGAAAGGAAATGAGAGAGTGGGTTAGAGATTGGTTAGAATTAGATTACATATCGCCATACGAGGATGTGTCCCATTTGGCACAATCTTCACCGGAGATGGAGAAGAGAACAGTAGGAGTTTTTCACGAGTTGCTATCACTTTCATTGTTCAAGAGGATTCCAGTGCCAATATTGGGGAAATTTGGTGGCGAGTACAGGTTTTCAAATGCATTTTCCAGTGTGTTCACAAGGCATTCTGGCATTTTCTATTTGTCTTTGAAAGGTGGGATTGAAACTGCGATGCTTCGAGAGGCATATGAAGGTGGCCAGTTGATTGATTGTGACCCATTGCTTGAAATAAAAAATAAGTTCGTGGAGTTGTTGGAACAAGGATGGAGGGAAAGAGCTGAGCAGCGAAGGCAACAGGCAAATGAACTCAGGAAGGACATGGAATTCATGTGTGCAAGGGCTGTTCACTTGAAGGGCTGAGTTTTGCAATGACAATGACTGCGCTGCCAGGTAAATAGATTTTGGGAAAATCTTTATTTTTAATCATATTTATCTCTAAAGTTTTAATTTGATGGAGTCGAATCATTAACTTGAATAAGTTGTGAAATTAATGTTTTTTTAGATCAAATGCTGTATTATACTGATAAAAGGAGGAACCTCGTAGTTCTGCTCAAGCTTAACAAATTCGGATCGATAACCTTGCCTTGTAAAATATAGCCAAAATGTTTATCCTAATTATGACAATGTCCGATTGGACAGATTAAGGTTGTAGATTCAACCTTTATGATCTTGACCATTTTCATAGCTATGTGGAAGTTCAACTCAACCAAAGTCCTGCATACCCCAACTCAACTAAAGTCAAGGAAACTTTGAATTGTTATTATTTTTGAATTAGAATAATTTGAGGTCAAACAGAAGAGCTCTACTAGTTTGGATGAAAGCATAGCAATAAAAATAGGATGTTCCTTGGAAATCTATGTTTTTCTTTTCCTAAAAAGAGAGGACCTGTTGTTTCTCTGACCAAAATGTCCCCCAAAATAAAGCTCTGGTGAAAATTACAAAGTTATGGCAGGAACCATCTAAGTATGCCTTTCAGAGCCGAGGAGAACTTTGGTGTTCGGAAAATTAGCATATAGGTATTTAGTGGCAAATCAACAGCTGATATAGTTGCTCTTCATTGTCTGCCAAACTAAACCCTTAATTATATTTTATATGGAGACACTTATAAAAATTGATGATTTTTTATTTTATTTTATAAGAATTGATTCCCCCCCCCCCCCCCCCCCCACCCAAAAAAAAAAGAGCAATTTAAGGCTGTAATTATTGTTCACCACAAAGAGGCCGTATGCAGTACTAGAGCCCAAAAAGAAAATCAAAAGAACTAAACTTATTCACAAACACCCCTCTATTCCTTTCATTCTAGAGCTGCCACAAAAGTGCGTTAGTAGCACAACTATTACAGCCTCCTCGATTTTTCCTTTTCCATTAAAGCTCCCACCATTCAATCCACCATTGAGATTTAAATCTATACAACTATTAGTTTGGGGTTTTTAAATTGACACAACCCCTAAAGATCAAGGTTTAAACTGATACAATTATTAGTTTAAGGTCTAAATTGATATAATCCCACAGTTTAAGGGTATAAATGGATTTTGCCTTTTTTTTTGTGGTTTCCTCTATTTTAACTAGTAGTTTCTTACGAACCCACGATGAGTTACCTTCTTAATTGTCATAGTAGTACTTAAGGTGTGGTTCATGTCATGGTCTTTGAATGGCACCTAACTTCTAATAATTATTCTCTTGGGTCGAAATTGTTCTAACTTGATATGTAGTTCAACTATCATGGGTTGACTTAGTGGTCATTAAAGGTCATAAGTTTAATAAAGGATTTTAGTGCACCACCCTAAGTTTAGATGGGGGATATGAATGAATCGAAATCACTTTTGAATGAAAGGGATCCAGAGGATATGAAAGTAGGATTAAGAAGATTTGGAAGAATTCAAATAAAAAAAATAAAGGCTTCGAAGAATTGATAGTTCCTACCTATAGAAACAAGGTGTCAAGCCCTCCTTTTTTTGTGACTCAACATAGGAATTCCAAAGTTAAACAAACATGCTTAGCTTGGAGCAATCCTATGTTGGGTGACCTTAAAATTTACCTAGAATACATGTGAATGAGAACAAAACATCTTAAAAAGACATCGGTTGGTTTTTGGGGTCTAGTAGTGTTCACTGCTAGAAGTAGTTCGAGACAAGCAAGGATGGTGTTACCACGTCGCTAGGGGTTCAAAGGAATATCAGGGCTGTCAAGTGTCGAATCCAGACTTCGAATCTTGGGCTTAGGACTTTACATAGAGGGAATGAGTTTAATCCATGGTAACCACCTATCTAGGATTTAGTATCCTATGAGATTCCCTTGGCATTCATGGTGGCCAGAACCAGTTCACACAATTACTAGGTAAAAATCTAAGAACCAGATGAATAACAAGTACAAAGGAAACAATAACCTTCAGCTATTTGAGAGAGCATAATTCTCTCCTTTGGTATTGCTACTCACTCCAAAAACAATCTCACCTTCCTTCTTCAGCAAAACCCTTCTTAGACCTCTCAATTCTCATCCTCACCAATACTATGCTCCTCAACTTGATGCTCCACTAACGATTCCCTGTGAATGTATTTTCTTACCCCTTCTTGGATATTGGTGCCTAATTGTTGCCCGTTGGTCTCACGTGTTCTAGAAGTGGAATGTTCAACAAATTAGCCTTCAAGCATTTTGGCAGCAGATGACCTAGCATACCCAGGTTGAAAATTGAAATTCGGTATCCTTATTTCACTTGTCAAACCCCTGTTAGTCACCTTGTACCCAACATTAGACATGTATTATCATTCAAACTACCTTTAGAAATGGCTTCTCTGTTTTACGCAAAATTGCTTCAATGGTTCCGAAATTCATGAAGCTGAAATGCCTATGGAAATCAGGTTTAATCTTGCAGCACCCTTAACCATCCATCATGGAAGGTGGTGTAGACCATTGTATCTATATTTGGGCCTATATGCATAGTTTTGTGAATGATAGATTCAGAATGGTTTCATTATGCCTATTATTTATGATATAATTGACAATATGTGAAGTACTCGATCAATCAGGTAGGGTTTTGTCTACTAAATAATATTGTATTCATCTTTGGAATGACCTTTTCGCACCCTTTGTATGTTGTATGTCCTTCTTAATGAGGTGAACACTTCAGGTGAACTTTGCATCATTGTATTCAGAATAATCTAGTGTTGTTCCTGTTACAAGTGTTGCATGGGGGAAAAGAGTTGAAGTTTTCACTGGATGGAAAAAAATTCATCTTGAGTTCTAAGAAGAAAATTTCTTAAATTAGATCTCCAACCACGTAAGATGGACCTATTTTGAAGCATTAAAATAAGTTTCTCTGAGAGTTCATTTTTCTTATTTCATATATTGCAGGAACAAACTCAACAAGAATGTGATGAAGTTTATTCACTCATGAGGTCTAATTCAACTCTTGTGTGCCACCTAACAAACTGGTCTCAAAATGAATGAGGCCATAACAAAATACCAACCAAACAGAACCTAAAACCTCATTCTTCCATAACTTACTTCTCCCCCATAGAAAAACAAAGATAATAAAAGCTGCAAACAAATACTGACCCAAAGATCTTATGAATTATGGTATCTATAAATACCATAGCTTTCATTCAGCAACAGCCAGAAAGCCTTCCTGGATTCCTTTATTCTTGCTTTGACAAGGAATAGCTAGATAGCCTGTTCGAATGGGGAGATTCAAGATCCTTATACTTTCAGTAGTATTGTTCTTGACTCTGATTACTGATTCAGAGAGTCAATGGCAGCCACCGGGCGTTGCTCCTCGACCACTCTGCGCCTCCCAGATTACGCTTGCAAACTATGCTTGTGCAACGTTGCCTTACGCCAAACTCCCGCCACCTCCGCCCCCATCATCATCACTCTCTAATAACCAAGATAGCCAAGGCTCTCCTGTCCATGGACACCATCACGGACACCATCACAGACACCACCATAAGATCCCTCTAACGCCAATAGAGGAGAATTGTTGCAAGTGGGTGCAGCAGGTGGATAGTGAATGTGTATGCGAGCTGTTGTCCCGATTGCCTGCTTTCTTAAAGAGGCCTATACATAACTTTTCCGTTACCATCGGTGGCTCATGTAATGCTACATACTGGTGCGGAGGAATGAAAATCTAAAGCAGCATTCCTCTTGTCATTCTTGAGTTCAAAGTGTGATTCAGGCACATCTATCTTTCTTAGTGTTGGATTTTCCTGTCTGTGCTGAATGGATGTTATATGATTATTAACTACTTGGGTTAAGAACTCTTCATCTTTCCTATTCTCTTATGTTTTTTTCTTTTATGGATTATGGTATTAAAGTACTTCGAAATATGAATTAAAACAGTTTCATAATGGTCTTTAGAAGTTCTTGGACAATCATACAAAATATTGAACTCATGTTGGGGAGATCTTACAAAATCAAAGGAAGAAAATTCAATGATGTTTGTACTTTCAAATTTCTTATATGAGCATTTGACCTTTTATTAGGTTTGTGTATTATTCTCACCATGATCATTCTCACAAAACAACTGGAGAGACGAAATGATTTTTATCAATGCTTATTTAGAATATTGTCTTTATATCTGCTTGTGTTGACTTTAGGTCATAATGCTCCACTAGTGCCATGGTGATCTTATAAGGACTTTATGCAGATACATATGCTTTGTATCATTCTTTTGACTTTACTCTTTGAATACTTTGGCGATCCTTGTTGTCATTTCACCTTATTTATTTATCAACTTTAGGACTTTGCATTGGATGGTGGAAGTGTGATAGGATCCTCCATAAAATTAATATTATCCTTCAATTCTTACTGAAAAATATTTATAATCACAATTGTAATCATTTTCCATCTATATTCCTTTCGGTATTTAATATCTTTGGATAGGTAAAATATATTGAAGTATTCGTAAATGAAAGGATTCAACATCGCTATTAAATATTAATGAATATCTCCAACAACTTTTATAAATACTTGTAAAACAATCTTTTTGGTCTCTTTGAAGTAAAAGCAACTTATTTATTAATCTAAATAAATTTTTTAAATCTGGTGACTTATATAAATATTTGTCAATATTGATATTTTATTTGTTTATATATTTGTAAAATTGAAAATTTGATATTGATACAACATTTTAATCATTGGATCTAACCATGATTTTTGTAAGGAGTTGATTTTTTTTTTTCTTGAAAAAGAAATCTTATTTTTCAATGGTTGCTTCATCTGTGATGATAAGACATGTCACTTGTCATATCGATGCTCTTCTTCTAACAACAATTTTCCTTTCATCTCCCTCAAACCTAACATTCAACTTTAATTTTCATCCAAAACATTAGAAAATGTATCGAAGTGATAAGTGCAATCTACCATACACAAAGAGAATTTTTTAATTCGGCTTTTAAGGCTTTACCTCCATTTGACAATCCAAAGTTTTCCTTTTAACTTTTCACCATGTATAACTCAATGCCATAATTTCTTTCACTCTTTTAATTTTGCTTTTAATATATATTTTGTTCATATATATGTCTGTATTAAATTCATAACCAAATAATAAAATAAAGAAAATAAAAAGCACAATCGAAATAATTGATTGAGCATATAACCAAATCAAATCTATAATGTATATCCCAAAAGAATTTTCCAATGATTGTTGGATGTTGACAAGCTCCCATTTAAAAAATATAGATACATACAATTATATTATCATTATTTTGTGCATGATATGAGTGGAATTGGTATAATGATATTTGTCAAATAAGCCTCTCTTATGATTTGAAACCATTCAATCTATAACATCTACAACTTTTCTGATTCATTCCATCTTCTTAAAGTCGATTTGATGATATACGTTGATGTTCAATTTTGACTCGGTATAATGATATTTGTTAAATGATTTTGATGTCCAAGTCAGTAAGAGATCAACTATAAAGTAGAAAAGAAATCATAATTTTTTAGTTACCTTTTTTTGTGTGCTCTTACCACGAGTTTCTCTGCCCAACCACTTTTCTCTCTCCCAATTCTTTTAGGAGTGGAAGTACACTATTCCTTCTTTACTAAGAAATTGTGTAGGATGACTTCTTTCGAGTCGATGTCAACTTAGATTGAGGCCAACCAACCCTTCTATGGAATTTCTCTCGGCTCGACCTTGACTCGAGTTACGAGGTTTTTTCTTAGGCTCGATTTCGACTTGGGGTGAGGGTGAGTACAGTGGTATGAGCTCTCCTAATGTCACTTTTCCTTCTCGAACCTTGTTTTGTCGTTGGTGTTCCTTTCTTTTGATCATAAACTTATTATCTTGTACAAAAATCACTATAAGAAAAATGGTTTACGATGACTATTATTTTCTGTCGTAAATAAAATTTGTGACAATTATTTACAGTCATAGTGTTGTCTGCTGTGGAAAGTTTTTTTATGACAGTTTAAAAAAAGTCACAATAAGTGTTTTCATGACAGAAAATAAATGTCATTATTTAATATTTTATGACGACAAATAACTGTTATCATTTGCATATTGACGACAATTACGAAAATGTCAAAAATTCGTATATTATGATGCTTTTTTTCCTGTCAATCATAACAGTTTTTATAAAAGCAAATGTCGTTGTTTCGATATTAACGACAATTACAAAATGTCACGAATTTCTCAGTTACAAAATATCATAAATTCATCTTGTTCTTTAGTCCAAATTAATCCATAACGATCAATATGTTGGAAATGTTCAATGTCAATTGATAGACTACAAAATTTTGTCATATTTATAAATATTTTTACCAATTTTATCAATATTTAAGACATTAATTTTCCTTTTAATTGCTTATTTAGAATTAGTTGTATTATAATTTTGTTGGGTACTTCTTTTGGTAGATTCTTTGGTGTAAAATAAATTTGCTTAGGTAATTTCAATCGGTTCATTTTAGAGAGAGTTACAAATATAGGAACCAACCCCTAGATATTTTTTTTATACAATGCAAAACAAAATTAGATTTAAATACAAATATTTTTTTTTTCTATTAATGATAAATACTCTTAAAGCTATTGATGATAAATTAAACCATGTTATTAATAGAAGTCTATTTTGATGAAGTTTTTTTAGTAAAAACAAAAAATCTATTAATGATATAGTCTATCACCAATAGATCGATTTTATTTTGCTGGTAATTCTCCTTAAACTTTACTGTATACACAAGATTGATTATTTTTTAAATGTGATTTTAATTCATTGATTCTACTCAATATAGGGTTGTGAATTGTTTTTTCAACCTATAATACAATACGGACATAAACAAAATTAAGACATTTTTAAAAATAACAAAATAAATTAAATATTTACAAGCTATAACAAAACTTTAGATTCTATCAACGATAGAAATTGATAGACTTTTGTCACTATTTATCAGTGTCACTAATAGAAGTATATTAGTGTCTATCAATTTCTATTATTGATAAAAACTAAAAGAAATTGTTATATATTGTAAATATTTTGTCAAATTTTCTATTTTTGATAATTCTTCGACAAAATTTATTGTTAATAGTTTTTCTGTGAATTATTTTAAATATATAATTACTTTACATAATTCTTTTCACGTATTGTTGTTATTACTATTATTATTTAAACCATTTTGAAAAAATAAAAAAATTAAATAATGTCTAATTTTAATCCAATGCAACAGTAAAACGCAAATAAAATAAAATATATAGGACTAACATCTATATACATCAAACAAAATTTCATTTACACTTCTACGTAGGTTTTAGAGTTGTATCAAATTTAGACCCTAAATTAAACGTCGTCAATTAAACTAAATTAAAAAAAAATCATGTTTAACCATATTTCATAATTAAGTTTTAAAAAATCCCTCTTAATTAGAGTACATTTAATCGTTTAGTTTAATGCGTAAACGTTTTGAAGTGTGAAATTAAAAAATAGGGGACTATAGTTGATGTGGCAGAAATGTTAGAAGTAAATGTTATTTGATAGTATAAGATGGGAAAGTTAATGTTAGATATTATAATTTAAAGATTTTTGAAGAGATAAAAATAAAGTTAGGGAATAATAGGTTGAGAAGAGAGTGTAAAATATGATGGGACAGTTTGAAAGATATGTTGATTGATTGATTGAAAGAAATGAATGCATTAGAAATAAATCTCTATCTATAGTGCAAAGCATGAATGATAGAGTGATGAAGTAAATGCTTTAACCCACTTCTTCATTTTATTTCTACCATAATTACATTTAGACTCTTTTCATAATAAATATTATAATTATTGTAAATGAAACTCAACTCTTAAGTTTTATTATTATTGAAAAATAATCTCAATTCACTTATTTTCTCACAATAATGACAAAAGAGGAAATTATTTATTTATTTTCAATGATTTTTTTGTTTATTTATTTATTTTTAAATAATGCTTCAATCTTTTCCCACATAAAAGCAATTGATTAAGAGCACCAAATAATCCCATCTTTTCTTTTCTTTTTTTAACAAATACAAATCAAATAACGCCACGTTCCTCACTCTACACCCACATATTTATTTTTAAAAAAATTCTTCATTTATTAATTAATTATTAAAATAAAATATTTTTTTTGGTGTTCGGTGAGTAATAATTGTATTAATTTAAAATTTAAAATTATATATTTTTCGTATATTAAAATGACAGTGTGAAACTTGTAATTTGAAAAAAATTAAATTTTAGATTAACTTTTTTAAAAAATTGTGTAAAGATATAAAATGATTCATTTAGTAATCAATTTCATTTAAACTTGTGTAGATTTAGTAAATGCATAGATTACTTTTACAAAATATTTTGTAGGAGTATTCTTATTTGATTCGTTAAGGGAAGTTTAACGTTTTAATTAATACAATTATGAGTTTTGTAGAAAACGAGAATGTAACTTGATACATTTAATAAAGTTCAAGATGGTTAAATTGGTACAACTTTGAAAACTTAGAAATGTAGAATGACATTTTTTTTTCATTTTATTATTAGAGAAATTTCTTCTCTATTTATAAATAAGTAAGGATTAGGAACAAGATTTTGAAATAATTAAAATCATGTTTTTCATTTTGAATTCGTGTCTAAATATGTTTTTAACCCTTTAAAATCAATTTTGGTCACATAAAAAATTGCATTGAATATTAATTTGATTTTTGAAGGTTACAAAAGTTATTTAACTTTTTTTTTTTTAAATCACTCCTAATTAAACATGTAATAAGAATTAAGAAGGTTGGGGTCCAAGAATGCTTCTATATATTTACATAGCCATCATTTCAACTAAGTGAGCAATTAATATAGGTTTGTAGGACTCAAATTTTAGACTTTAAATCACATAAACCAAAGTTCATATTACTTGTCTTTTAGTGTTATTAACATTTCTAGTGATGTGACCAAAGCAAATTAATTTCTTTTTAAATAAGAAATATTCACTTTACCCCAATTCAATTTAAAAACCCAATATTACTTTTTAAATAACTATTTAAAAATTTGATCCGCAAGTTGATCATATTTTTATTACAATCGAAAATATAAAAGTATTCAATTATAGTTACAAATACTCGTATGAGAATTAACCTATACATGGCTTAACTTTCAACACCAATTTTTATAACTATTAACTCTTATATATTTATAGATATTAACGAAACGCAAATAAGTAAGGGTTGAGATCCTCATTTTTAATCCCAAAATTAAAATAAGAAACTTTCTTGTTATACTCTATATATCCAAAATGAAGATTCTAGACTCCATTCGAATTCAAACCATTAGAAAAGAAGGAATTGTTCCTAATTTGTTACAGTATAAATAAAATGAAATTAAACTTTTTTTAAAAAACATTGAGTAGGCCATTTTTTAAAAAAATAATTGAGAATAACCAAAGATGAAATTTATTAATAGAATATAGTAAAATTTCAAACTTTTATCTTATAAATTTATATAAACATGTATTTTATAAATAATTTGGTTCAATAAACTGTATTGTAAACTATCCATGGATTTTTTTTAAAAATAATGTAAAATTTGAAACATATTTCAAAAATAGGGTAGTTGCAAAACTATTTTCAAAAATAGGTGTTTTGAGGTGAAGTCGTGGACGGGGTACACGACTTCTATGCAGTGGCCCCCACATACTCTATTTTTTCCTTATTTTTATATTTATACTACACTGGGCCCCACATTTTTTAATTTTCTCATTATTTATATACGTGGGTCCCACACACTTCACTTTTTCTCATTATTTATATATACATACTCACATATAATATAATATATATATTATACATTTAAATTCTAAAAATATCTTTCTTTATTAAATTAATTTATTTTTTTTATTTTTTTCTTTATATATATTTAAATATCACAATCTTCACTCTTCAATTTTTCTTATTAAATTTATTTTTCTAATTTAATTTAATTCTTTCTTAATCAAAATTATACATATATTTTTTTTTCCAATTTTCAATTTTTTTAAAAAAATCTCATATATTAACAAAACATGTTATTAAAAATATATTAAATAAATTAAAAGAGTAATAATAATAATTGAGATAAGTTAAAATTACTAAAAAAATAATAATAATAATAACACTTGAAGCCACACACATTGATAATTGAATAAAAAGAAATTCATGTTTATGGTAAAAGGAAAAAAACAAGAATTGGTTCGATTACAAATTAAATTTAAAAACTTAATGGATAATTTTGAATTGCAAATTTATTGTTATTATTATTTTTAGAGTACGTTTCAACTTCTTTCAATTACTATTATTATTTTTATTTGTTTAATGTATTTTCTAATAACATATTTGGTTAATATATGTGTTTTTTTAAACAGAAAATTAGAAAAAGATATATATAATTTTGGTTAAGAAATAATTAAATTAAATTAGAAAAGATGAATTAATAAGAAAATTTGAAGATTGAGATATTAAATAAATAAATAAATATATATATATATAAATTATTATTATTATTATTACTCTTTTAATTTGTTTAATATATTTTTAATAACATGTTTTGTTAATATATGAGATTTTTTTAAAAAAAATTGAAAATTGGAAAAAAAATATATGTATAATTTTGATTAAGAAAGAATTAAATTAAATTAGAAAAATGAATTTAATAAGAAAAATTGAAGATTGAAGATTGTGATATTTAAATATATATAAAGAAAAAATAAAAAAATAAATTAATTTAATAAAGAAAGATATTTTTAGAATTTGAATGTATAATATATATATTATATTATATGTGAGTATGTATATATAAATAATGAGAAAAAATGAAGTGTGTGGGACCCACGTATATAAATAATGAGAAAATTAAAAAATGTGGGGCCCAGTGTAGTATAAATATAAAAATAAGGAAAAAATAGAGTATGTGGGGGCCACTGCATGCATGGAAGTCGTGTACCCCGTCCACGACTTCACCTCAAAACACCTATTTTTGAAAATAGTTTTGCAACTACCCTATTTTTGAAATATGTTTCAAATTTTACATTATTTTTAAAAAAAATCCACTATCCATCTTTTTTATAGAAAAAATAAAAATAATACATTTTGATTTTGACTATAAGTTTTTATTTGCTCCATAAATTTTAAAAGATAATTATAATAGTTAAAAGAATTATAATTAATTAGATCTATCTTTAAATTTAAAGAATTGATAACTAGACATTCATAAAATTGATAACTAGACATTCATACCAAAGATGATTAATTTGTAAAAAAAAATTAAGGTTAAACTAAAAAGTTTGAAACCCAAAAACCAAGTTCAAATATATCAAAAGAAAAAGAAAAGGTTGAATTAAACTCAAAACTTAAAAATAAATTGTTTAATTTAGAGAATTTGGAAGACGAATCATGAAATCGTAACGCATACAAACAATAAAAAAAATATAATTAGACTAACCGGATTGAAACCACAAATGAATATTGTATTATGTACTGAAAACGTTCAATTCAAGTATATGTTTTAAATTAGATTAGAACATAAACACATCCAACACCAAACTAACCTAGAAGCTTAAAGAAATGTATGGAAGCAAATGTATATGTATATATAATAAGTATTAAAAAAAGAAATAAAATCTGAAATTGGTTATGAGAATCTGAGCACTTAAACCGTCAACTGAAAACAGCGCCGCCCACTAGATTGGCGATAAAGTCAGGTGTGCTCCGAGCCATGCGCGGTGGGTCATGTCTCATGTGGTGTTTGACTCAACCCTTCTCCCGCCCGCACCGCCGCACGCCACGCACCATATACCAATCTTCATATATATTCTACTTCTTATCTAAGAATCCCTTGCCTTTTCTTCCCCTTCTTATTATTATTAACATTTTCGATCTTTCTTTACTCCTGTTTCTTTAACACCAATTTGGATTTCTTTTTCTTTCTCACATGTTTTGTGTGTTCTTTTTTTAAAAAAAAAAATTAGAATGCAAAAACGCTTACGTGATTAATTAACACATCTATTCAATCAAACCGAAAAATTTTGGTATCATTTCTTTGCTTCAAATCTATTCACATTGCATTGGTTGACAAATATTTAATTTCGTTACAATAATCCAAATTTGAATTGAATCAACACTCGTTAAAAACGAAATTTTAGATTACGTTGGTTCGAGTTTGCATTTGGTTTAGTTTTGTCGGTTTTAATGAGCACTTCTACTTAATAATATGTTTTTTGAACTTCACATATCTTTTGACTAATAATTAAGTAGGGCTGGAGGAGAAGAAAAAATTATCTTAGTTTTTTTTATGATAATAATTACAAAGACGAGGGATTGAACTTCCAAGTTCAATAGAGAGAGTATACATGCCAAAATTTTATTTTCAAATGTTCAATTTTAGTTATTGTATATATACCATAAATTTAATCGAACAAAGTTAAAAAAATTAATTTAATAATAATAAATTTCATGTAAGAAAAAAACTCCAAAATTTATAGTACAAAAAGTCAATAGTAAATTAGTGGTTACCAAAATTTTAAAAAGTAGTAGATTAGCTGAAAATAAGCTTAAACTATTAGAACTAAAATTGAACCAGTTTTAAAGTTCAATATATATACTCGAAAATGCTCTTTAAACAAAGTTTTTATTTCTTTAATTTGGAATCCCCCGTAGGTGCATGTATATGTATATGACTTGTTGATTAAATAATGACTTTTACAATTAAGAAACTTAATCATATGATCAAATGCACATAAAATAAAAGTGAGTAGGGATAAAATAAATAAACAAACAAATAATATGGTGACAAAATTGTAGAGACTATACAAATTTGACCTATTTTTTAATAGATACGATTAAAACAAAAAATTTGGATTGATATAGATTTTGAAAAAAAGTCATAAAGGTTTGCAATTTCACTAGATTAGGTTGTAGTTTTACTTTTGGAGCTAAGTTTGTGATGGACAATGTGAAACGATGTGTTATGAATAGATTCATACATACCAAGAAAAATCTAGAAGTTAATTCTACATGCAAAAAAAATTCTAAAAGTTAATTCTACATTAATCGAATTAATGATTGAGAGGAAATTGGAACTTGTTCATAAATATGGGAATTTATCCAAATTGATTTTGAAAGAGATGTTTGTCCATTTATTAATATTGTACCATTTTTATTGTTTATTACAAAGTTAATTATAGTAAAATAGAATTGCAAAAAAGATGATAAATTTATTATAAAAAATCTATAACGAAAAAGTTTTTATTTATTTTTATTTTTTATAAAGGCCATCTAATTTAAAAACTAAATCATCTTAGCATAAAAAAATAACGGCTAAAAATAACTTTATCTTAGCATAAGTCGATCTTTCATCTTTTAGAAAGCATATCTCATTTATTATTATTATTAGTGATATGACTCTATTTTTTTTTCCAAAGTTGAGTACGATATCTATAATAGAATAGAATGCATTCACAACTTTTGTCCCAAAATTAGATGCAATAATTGATAAAGCCTATCTATATAGTGATCTCACTAGACTCCTATGTGAGAACAATATCACTTTTCAAAAATTATATATATATATATATATCACTTCAATTGCTTCCTTAATTTTGTACAATAGAAACAAAATTATATATGGAGGATTATATTAGGTAGAGAGACACATAGATGTCAAAATCAATAGTTATGATAGTACCACGGACACTTTTTTTTCTTTCTTGTGATTAAAGACCATTAGAGATGAAAGGATTTGTACTATAAAATGAATGAGTCATTTGTACCAACTTTAACTTGATTGTTGTAGCTTGAATTAATTGTTTTCCATGTAAAATACATATAAACATTTATTATCATTATTATTTAAATAAAATTGATGATATCATGATAAGATTTTATGGTTAGATTAATCAATCTTTCACCTACATTATTATCGTTACTGTTTAAGCCTAAAGGTGACTAAAAACGATAATGATAAAAGTAACACTGAATGTAGCAGATTTATAATTTTCATACTACTATATTAAAATAAATATAATGGCGCAATAATTTATGTGGTTATAATGTTAATAGCGGTAAAGGTATTGTATCACACGTAAATAATAATCAAATGTGACTGGATTGATGACTCTCCCTTTCACACATTACAAAATCTCTGTAGTGATAACCGACGTAGACAAATATAGCTCATATTTTAAACTATCGTTAATGGATTATGTTTATGATATGAATTAAACATAGCCCATTTTTGTTAATTTCGGAATGACGTGACCTACTTTATTAGGGAGTTTAATACCCTTCTTTGATTTTCATCTATAAATTGAATTTTTTGTATTTACTAGTCAATCAACCTACTTTTCTATTTTGTTTGAGTATGAATGTTATTTTTAATTCGAATGACCATATACGTTTTAGAACCTTAGTAAACATTATTAGTGTAAAAATATTTATGGCAAGGTAAATGAGACAATTAAACTTGATGATTGTTTTTGTTTATTCATTGTCAATGATTAATTCTTCGTTATGGGTAGGAAGTAAATAAATTGAGTAGGTCTTAAAGACATGTCTAATCACTTAGTAAAAAAAAAAAGAGTAGATTAGGGATTAATAATATGTCAATCATACAATATTTTTATATAATCAAGACAAGATTCTTCAGAATATCATATAAATATGGATTAGATATGAAGGAGAGACTTTTTCTCCTTTTCTTTCTTAATATAATCAATAGTTTCTACGTTATTGCAACAATTATTATAGATGAAAAAAAATGAAAGATAGTAATTAAAAATATGCAATATATAGGGAAAAAAAAAAGGTTAATGGATCTTTAAGACATTTTCAAAAATTAATTTGAATATAAGAAATAGATTACTCATTCTATTAAGAAATTGAAACAAATATTTATTGTTGACATTATTAATTATAATAATGTTTAGTATCTTGATATATACAATAATTGGAATCAATTTCTATATAATATATATCATTGTGACATTAAATAATTTTGAGAGAGAAATAATTATGAAACTAACACTAGCAAGAACAAAATTTCATTATATATATATGTATGTATGTAAGAAAAAGAAATAAATAAATACACACATTATATGTAGAATAAACCATTTCCCATAATCACACCCTTAATCTAATTATTTGATTTTACTAAATGATCCAATTGAAAGATCCCCAAAAAGACCTCAATTTTACATCACTAAACAGATTGGAAATGGGACTTTTATCAAATTTTCTATTATTTGTAGTCTTAATTTTGTAATGTATATATTTATATATTCCCTCTTGTAATTTTTTTCCACTCAAAACTATGCTTGTTTGAATTTTTTACCCTCTAATATTTGATCATATGTCTCAAATATATATAGGCAATGCTTTGTTCTTGTTCAAGGAGTTGCAGCTGCCATGGCTGCACTTTTTTTCCGGGGCACGCCGATGAGGGATGCTAAGTTCGTTGGGAACTTTGTGGCGATGACGTTTTGGTGAAGAAACTGATCGATTATCGTCGTGCTCGGTATGGTGACGTGCTTGTTCCATGCTTCATCTGCTTCTTTCCCTTGCTTTGTAAAGGCCTCTGTAGCATCCAATCTATGTATGTTCCATCCTTTGACGTTTCTCAGCCGTTGGATTTTTCCCAATTGCCTTAATGCTAGCTTACATGTATGCTCCTTCACTTTTGCTATGGATTCCTCCAAAAGTTTTTCTTGAGCTTCCTCATCCAACAATGACCTGTATCGAAAATATGAGTCGAACTCGGGAACTCCAATCGCTCTTTTGATTCCTCGAGAATAATCTCTAGCGGGATCGAAGAATTTTTCAGCCTCGTCAACCATTCCATTTGCTACCATCTTGTCTACTCGTTCAGATACAAACGATTGCAATACTTGCATTGACACATCTACCCAAAGAAAGCAACATTCATATCTCAATCGAAAATTTGAGTCGATTAAGGCTTCGATATAAGAATTCGAGCCACCGGCGATGATCGGTAATCGGTCGTGGCTAGAAATAGCATCCAAGGAAAGCATGGCCATATCTGAGAAGTTGGAAGCGGAGAAATCCAAGAAGGGATTGATAATTCCAAGCAAGTGATGAGGCACTCCACATTGTTCTTGCTTTGTGATCTTATTGGTTACTATGTCAAGGCCATGGTAGACTTGCATCTTGTCGGAGTTTATGACTTCCGATGGGAATCGAGTGGCGATGTCAATCGACAATCGAGATTTTCCCGTTCCGGTGGGACCGATCACGATCACAACCTTCTCTTTTTGCAATTTTCTTAGGGTGGAGAAAGGGTTGGTGGTTAGTCTTCCTGGTGGAAGATTTATCAATGGTTGTTGAGTGGTGATCTTGCTCATGAACATGGAGGACACATTCATGCTTAAGTCTAATAATTTGATCATGAAAAACAAATAAATTAAACCAAAATTAGCCAATAATATATATAAGAAAACAAAGAATAATATATAAAGAGAGAGAGAGAGAGTTAAAGAAAACCCACCTTTTGAGAGAACTTTGAAAATTAAATGAATGAACTTTGAATTTGTTGAGTCTTTTTGGTGATGAAATGTGAAAGAAGAAGAAAAAAAAGTAAAGTCCAATAATTCTCTCTTTTTTCTTCAAAGTTATGAAAATGAATAGAATTGCAAATGTCTCAAGGATATCAACGAGTGGTTATGGCTTTTTATAGGCTTCATTTCTTAAATCTGAGTCAAGCTCTCTCTCTCTCTCTACATGATATTCTTTTGCTTACTTTCAAACTTTCATATCTTGTACAAGATTTTCTATTTTAATATTTATTTTATTTAATATGATATCAAACCTAAACGTTTCGTATTTGAATCTATATATCGTCATTACATCCTCGATTTGTCTTATATGTAAGTTTGTAAGTTTGCATGTGATTAAGATTATGGTAACCAACTTAAACCAAAATTAAACAAATAATAATATAAAAAAACAAGTAGAATGTTAAAAGTTGTAATAAATCTTAAATTTAAACTATAGGGTTGATTTTTATTATAAAATTTGAAAAATATATCCACATTTTGTATTTTTTTCAGTTTTAGTTTTTTTACAATTAGGTAAATAAAATTATTTTTTAAAAATGAAATTTAAGGTTGATTGAAAATAGAGTAATTGAAATCATAATGGTTAATTATTTTTTAAAGGTTGAAAATAAAGGTTCTTTGGGTGTGATTGATTTGATATTGCTATAATGCTATGCGGTAGAGTACTAGCAAATTGCTCAAGAATATATGACTTTTAACTTGAGAATATTGAGTTTTTAAATGACAAAAAGATATAATAATTTAATAACTTTCTTAATTTTAAAAATGTCCATAATATACTCATTATTTTATTAGAAATAATTTTTTTTTAAAAAAATCTCTAATTAATTTTTTTAAAATTCATTGACTAATACTAACTAAAAAGAAAAAAATAAAATCTATTGTAATTGAAATTTTTATTTTAAGTTGAATAACTATTTTGTTTTTAAAAAAAAAAAAAATTAAAACGGTATATATTATTTCATTTCAAACAATATATTTCCTTAACTATTTTTTATGAATGTTTTCAAAAATTGAGTTGAATTTGAATTTTATTTTATTTTATTTTTTAGAATTTAACTATAAATTCAATTATAAACGATTGAGGGATAAATATGTTTAATTTTAAAAATCTAAACGGTTATCAAATAAAGATTTTAAAGTTTTCTCCTCTGTCATCTACTATGTTGATAGGTACATTAAGCTGCAACAGCTATAACACACTGAAAGTACAAAAAGTAATTATATAAATTTGATTTCGATATGCTTAGGATCAAACGATCATAAGCAAAAGTCACTTCATTCTTTTAAGAAAAGTGTGAGTGTGTGTAACAATATGATATGAAACGTACATCAAAATCAAAATCGGATAATTTTAACCACATAATCGTGATAATGGAGAAAATATTTAGTCCTTTCAACGTACAAACACTTTGTGGTTGAATATTTTTAGATGAAGTATAAGGTTATTAACTTATTATTTGTTTGTGACAATCTTTTCATATTAGTTTTCAATGTGTGTTTGTAAGAGATTCTTAAGTTCATAAATGGCCAATTATGATTGTAGTAAGTGGGATAGAGACCCTCAAATATAATGGAACTTTTTTCTTCTTCTTTTTCTATTCTCTTTTAAGAGGAAAACACCATTTGATTCTCTTTTCCAAGTTGTTATTTTGACAGAAACCATGATATGTCTACTCTTAGATATGGTTCTATATATTTATACATATAAATTCAAAAGGAAAGTGATCTAAAGTTTTATTGAAAAGGAGCATATGGTTTTTAAATTATTTCTCTAATAATAAAATCACCAATTCTTTGACCTAAAAGTTCGTTTCTTGACGCGGCAACCCGCATCGAACTAGTGCATACACGTGTATTCATTTGGTTGGTCACATGATAATGTAAAGATATCGATTCTCTAATATTCAATAGCATGAACTTTAATCATACCAACTAAGTTGTGTTCATGTTGATATCAATTTTTTTCTTTTATGTTTAACTTTCTATAAAAAAACCGACTAAATTGAGTTTGGATTTGATTTAGTTTATTTTAAAGAGTTAATTCATAACTAAGGATTAGGAGATAACTACCGCTCTTCTCTTGTTAAATGATTAACAAAATGAGAATTTCTCACTACAATTTAGATTAATTAAAAGTACGCAACCACGCGGTTTTTTTTAATAATGCAATTAACTTCTTTAACTAATTAATTCTTGGAGTAAACATAAATATAATTATGATTAATTAATGAATTTGAATCAATTAGCTAATTGGTTTGCAATAGGTCAAAATTTCACTTCCCTTCAAATAAACTTGAAATTATCTCTTTAGTTCATAATTTTGGAATGATGGTTTTTTTTTGTTACTATATTTTCAAAATGTATATTTAATTTAAATTATAATTTTTTTCTTAAAATATATAATTTAAATTTTCTAAAAATATGTATATTTAATTTAAATTATATGTTTTTCTAAAAAATCGTATATTTAATTTAAATTATAGACTTTTCTTTAAAAAATGTATATTTAATTTAAATTATAATTTTTGAAAAGATACGTTTTTAGTTCCAAAATTTTAAAATAGGATGAAAAGGTTCTTCCAATGATTTATTATTATTATTTTCAATAATTATATTACATTTTAAAATAGAAAAATCATTTTAAAAATAGCAATTTTCTAATTAAAACCTTAGGAGATGTTTGGAATATGAAGTGAGTTATTATTAATTGTTACAAGTTGAGTTAAAATAGTTTGTGTTTGAGGTGTAGATTATTTTAGTTTAAGTTATAATAACATTTTGCGTAGACTATTTTAGTCTGATAAGAAAATAGTAATTAACATTGCAGTAAAGAATAAAAAATGAAATATGAAATAGTAAAAAAAGTGACAAATAGTAATACTAGAATAAATTGAGAGTTTCGAAATAGTATTTATAGTAACTAATTAGAAATTTTTAAATAGTATTTACCGTAACCAGAAGTAGTTATTATTATCTAACTAATAATAATAATTTATAATTTATAAATTAAAAACACACATTCTTCAAAAGTTAGAAAAAGAAATATGATTTTTTTTTAAAAAAAAAGAAGAAATAATTGTGAGTACAAAACCCTAAAAAATGAACAAAAGAAAAGCTATAGAACAGAAGGTTGTATTGCTATAGATAAGCAATTAATTAAAGTTGGGGGAAGATTGAGATCACAAGATCTTAAATATATATCCTCTTTAGAATTTAGTGGTTTTCCAATATAAAATATATCTATCACAATTATTCATATACCTACTTTCCTTTGGATTATCATTCCCAACTTTTCAATCAAATCTTAGCTTAGCTACCCTCTTATGAGCATTTAAATCACTTAGAAAGCTACACACAAAAAAAAAAAGAAGAAAAATCATATGCCAAATGATTGCAAAAACCAATTATGGAGCCCTTTTAATTAAAGAAATAGGAGATAAATTATATTCAATGATTAATTAATTCATTAATTAAGAAAAGGAAGATGAGGTAATCTTTCCCAATTTTGAATAAACTAAAAATATTTTTTTAAAAAAAAAACCTTAATTGCATATATTGTCTTTCCAAAACAATCATTATCGAAAGAAAGTGTTAGTTATGATAAAGCATAGGCTTATAATGATCATATCACAAAAATGAATGGGAACAAATTGACCAAAATATGCCTACAAAGAGCCTTTGGCATACCCACAAAGTTGAAAGAGGAGTGGGTATATGAGAGAGTAATTATGACTATATCATATATATGGATTGGGTTTTTAGCCCTTCTTTTTAATAGGGATCAAAGTGATTATTCTTTCTTCAAATCATTTTTCATATAGCTAGCTATAAATGGATCATAATTAATCCTACCATTTTAAGTTTGTTTGATCTTAGATTTTGTATTTTTTAATGTCCTTAATTTTAATCTTAATATTATTTAACATCTCAAATTTCACATATGATATCGTCTTCAATTGTTTTTATAAACAATAATATTTCAATAATTTAATTTAAGAAGATCTAAAATTAAAATAGAGATGTCCCTTTAGGTTTCTCTTTTTTTTCTTTTGTTAAAGAGATACACCTAGATTGCAAGAGATTAGAATTGTAGCTAAATGTGAGCTTCAATTATTCAATTGGCATTATTTCTCAAAATAGCTATAAACTAATATAGATTACATCTAGGATGGGCTTTCACATCTTAAAAAAAAAAAAAAAGTTAAAGTATGTTATATATTGATGAAATGCTCAAAAAAAAGTTTGATATTCAATTAGCCCGTTTTACAATACTCTTATTTATAAATTTGGTTGCAAAATCATTTATTGTTTAAGTTGAATGTATATATATAAAAAAAGAATCGTAATAATTTCTCTTGAATTTAGCTCAATAGTAATTGACATGTATTTAAATCTTTGTATTCTATTTTATCACAATCTCTCAACAATATATTCAATCTTAATTGATTAAATGTAGATGTTATTTTGGTACGTTTTGAAATAGTTTACGTTGTTTGATCATGATTCTTTGTGTATTTCTATATTTTTTAATGCAATCATACGAGTAAAGGATAAATATTAGTTTTACCTAATTTGCATGTTCACACACATATTATATACATACATATATAAATAATGGGTTGATATAAGGTTGAAGAAAAACCCTCCTTAATTCACATGACCACTTTTTTATTTTGTTCCAAGTTGTTTATAAAAACAAAATAGAAAGAAAAAAAACAAGAGAGAAATACAAAATGTAATTATAGATGTAATCATGTATATGGAAATAAAAACAAACTTTTTACAAATGTAGATTATGTTCATTTTCCTTGGGGAGAAGTATCATAGACTTTGAAAACGCTTTTTGAAAAATTTAAATGAAACGTATTAAAGGAGAAATGTGAATTGTTGAATTTTGGAATATTACAAATTGGTATGTGTCGTATTGTAAAATGAAAGATACACATGTCTTTGTTAGAGTAATTTAAGCTTGACTTGGCTAAATTGATTTATATCATGAAATTAGAAAACTGAGACGAATGGTCTAGAATTAGATAAATGATTTGTTTAACGATTACAAGGTGATGCTTAATTACGTGATAGAACTCAACTGTCGTAATTTGTAAAGAGTTTACTCCTAACGACGAGTTTAAACGCTCTTAAACTTGAGATTTTTTTTAATGCACTAACCTAGGTTCCGAGACTTCTCCTCTTGATAAACATCACTCTTTTTATTTATTGTTTGAAACATACTGTCTTGCTTAGGTAAAAGAGAGCAAGAAAAAAAATTGTATTTATAACATTTATTTAAATTTCATAAACTAAAAGTGCTTAACTATTTTAAAATTTCAAGAACTAAATAGATATCAACTCTAAATTCCGTAAACGGAAAATGTATTTTTCACTTAATTTTCTTTTCTATTTGGCTTTTCTCTCATCCTTTCTCCATTTCTTCTTCCTTTCAGCTTCTTTCTTCTTTGACTCTTTACTTTAAAGTTCATTTTTTTCCTTATCCTTTTATTCTTTCTTTTCCACTCTTTTCTTTTATCCCTTTCTTCCTACCTTCTCTCCTTCCTCACATTTTTTTCGTTCACTTTGTCAATGGTCGCAAAAAAAAGATAATATCCACATACCATTGTATATTACTTTTACTTCAAATTTACTAGTTCGAACGAACCGTTGAAAATATTTATAAAATATAACAAAATTTTAGACCTATTTACTCTATCAATGATAGAAGTCTATCGACGTCTATCACTACAATGATAGATATGAAATTTTGTTAATATTTTGATTGATTTTGCTATATTTGAAAACATTCTAATTCCTAATATAAAATTTATATTAAAAAAACTTTAATTTTTTAAAATATGCATGCAACATTCCAATTTTATAAAAAACTAATGGAAATATCATCAAAATTAGACTAATTAAGTTCACTAACAAATAAATATAATTAGGAAACATTAGTGTAATTATAATATAAATAATAGATATATTATTCTTTTAAAATCGTAAAATTTTATTTACTAAATTTACATCGTTTTTATAATTTTTCTATAAATATCTATCGAAATCAAACTTTGTGGAATATTTCTATCAAAACTTAGATAAAATTAGGGTTTCAATATATATTTTTATCAAGGTTGATATTTTAAACACAAAACAATCATGGTAAGAAAAACATATATTCATGGTAGGAATTAATAAATTAAAGTTAATGTGAGAAAGCTCTCTTTATTTATATGGCAAACTTTATTTTAATGTGAAATCCCTATCTTAGGGAAAAGTAATATGAAGACTGTACTATTAAAGAAACTTTGAATATGCCTTTCAAAGAAAATCTACTCTTTCATAAATACTTTCAACATATTACTTTAACATTATTTCATCATTAATAGTCAACAAACAAACAAACAAAAGAAAAGAAAAACAAAAATGAACATTTTCAAAATATATCGTATTTATCTTTAATAAAATCTAAAATTTCCATATATTTTATAAATATTTGATTCATTTTTGTTATTTACGTTAATTTTTGTCTAAGGTATATTTATTTCCTACTTGCTATGGTATAATCATGTCGAATTTTCTATTGATTAAAAAAAATTGAAGATTCGATCCTCATTCCATAGTTATTGTATTAAACTTAATTATGTATGATTTTTACAAATGAGTATTCAAACCAACTTACAAACTCATAAGATATTAAATTTTAGGTAGCTAAGTGGCCACACCATAGATCGAACCCTATTAAATCTTTTATGTCTATAGGTCGTACTAAATTTATGTAGCTAAATGAATTGAGTACACATGTCTAAGGTAATTTCATTTTTCTAAACAATTTACGTAATGAAATGGGTTTTCTTTTCATGCAGAAATTTTTAAACGATGTTTTAAGATTAAAGCCAAATTTTAATTTAGAAATTACCTCACCATCAAACATACCACTTTGTTTAACTCAAAGATGGTGAGTAATATAATATTAAATTTGGAATGAACCTATTGATCATTTAGCAAAGGTACAAACTTAAATATAATAAATGAGGAACCGTCGTAATAATATCATAATAATATGTTATTTTTATGGAATGAACCTCTATTTCATTTATCATTTAGCAAAGGTACAGGCCTAAATATGTTAAACTTGGAATTAATAAATTTAGATTTAATGCAATGAAATGGTTAAACCAAATGCATACCCCTAATTAAATCTAAATTTAATGAGAGAAATATACATTTAAGTTTTAGGAATAAAAAAAACATTGAAAATGAATAATTCTTCTCTTAATTAAAATATTAGGAATATAATATGACATTGAATGGAATAATTCATTTAATTAAAATAATCTAACAAATTTTCAAGATATGTTAAATTATGTTACATTTAAAGGGAGAGCTCATTGTTAACATATGAAACTAATCAATGGAATAGAATATTTCATATTTATAATATTGTTTTTTTCTTTTTTATAAATTCGAACCATTTCTTTATCTCGATCTGTTATTGTTGATTATGGGTTAGTCAAACTAAATTGAAAAAGTAAAATTTAAATATAGAACAAATTAATTTGAGAATTGAATCGATTGTTTTATATTATATATATTTTTAAAAATATATAGAACTATGTATAGTTTTAGTTTTCTGATAGGTTTTTTAAAACTTAAGGGAAGTAAAATAGATTTGATTGAGTTGATTTTTGATGTGCAACACTAATTAAATATTTAGTATATTAAATCATGTAATGAATGAGAAGTTGGGGCTGGACATGGTTACGATGGGGCTAAGTCGTTGAATGTTGGAACAAAAAATTGGTATAATCATTTGGGCTTTGGACATTTCATGGATAGATATATAATACATGTGGGCTATGAACAAGAAGAGATATCATCTCAAATTGCATAACACTAGTTGCTACCACCATAAAACAAAAAAGAAAAAAGAAAAAACTATCATCTTGATTAATGTAATTTAGTGTTTGGTTTAATTTGAATCTATTTTTTGTATTGTTTAATTTTAGTTTCTATAATTTCAATAAATTTTATAATTAAGAAAATTTTCAAAAATAACAAATTTTAGGGAAAAAAAATTCTCCTTTGATTAATCTATTAATAGATTTTGTAAATAGTTTATTAAATAACGCTAAAATAGTAAAACAAAAATGGTTGAAGGTGGGCCGGGTCGGGTCGGGTCTCGAGGGTAGTTTTGACTTTTGACATATGAGGAATCGGTCTCGGTGGCGGTGTGCGGCGGAGAAAGACGTCGTCTTCTCGATCTCATCTGAAACAGAATATTCTTCCGAATCTAATCCTTCCCTCTGTTTCTCTTCCCAATTTCTAAGGCTCTGTTTCTTCCTTCTTTTTTCAATCCTTGGATTCGATTTTGCCCTAATTTTCCCATCTCCATCTCCCTCAACTTCATCTTTCGCCGATTCTCCCCTTTCCGTCTTCTCATCCAACCTCCAAAAATCACCTTCCCTACAAGATTTTCAATCCCATCCACAACAGGGGAAAACCACCGCTTGGGCTTCAATCGGATTCTTAGTTTTCCTCTCTAATCATGGCTTCCATTGATGTTCTTGAACGAGAAGGGAATCGTTTCCCCTTTTCCCCTCTTAACGATCCACTCAATGGTACTTCTTCATCTCTTTTGTTAATCGTATCTGCTGATTACATTTAATAATAATACCCATTTGAGTGATTTTGGTGTTTCTGTTATAAAATTTTGAAATTTTCTCTGGGATCTATATTTTGTTTTATTTCCACAGGTGATACGGATTCTCGGGGTATGTCAATCGAGAAGAAGATAGAATTCTTGGAGAGCTTGACTGGGAAGGTGGGGTGATTGTAAATGTTCGAAATTTTCTTTTTGGATCGTCACTCCATCTGGACTGCTCTGTGAACTGCTTGCTTAAGTTTCTTGTATTGATTGTAGTTCTATCAGTACGATGCTTTTGCAATGTGCTTTTGATAAAATGGAAGTTTAACATGGTTACCTGATGATGAATAGTTACAAAATATTTGGATTTTAATCTAGGTTTTTTGTTTTGTTCAATATCTCATATCATTGGCTTCATTTTGAAGGAAAACTAGTAACCGTCTGGTCATTTTTTCAGTTCTCATTTTTTCAATATTATTTGGAGTAGTTTTCATGTGGTAAGGTTATCTAACATTTACTATTTATTCTCGAATGGAAATTGGAATTACATTGTGAATAAAGGTGCATCTCAATGCCTAAATGGGTTACCTGAGTGAAACCAATGCCAACTCTCTTAATATATGAAGTGCCTAAGTGTTCATATTCCTATCATTTCTCCCAAAATTTTACTAAAAGGCTTCAGTTTAAGCAAACTAATTTTCCCCCAAGTTAAATCGATACTGCACTTTCCTATTTACCTTTTGACAATCTTTGTCCACAGAACTTCTCTTTTTTGTTAACTTTTAATTTTTCCCCCTACTCTTCTCAGGTTACCAATAGGAAGTCTCGCAGATGGTTAAACGATCGTCTTTTGATGGAACTTGTTCCTCGTTTGAATGCTGAGGAAATTAGAGGGCTGTTTGCTCCACCACCTTGGGGTGTGATACATCTAAAAACTGTCCTTTTCGTAATTTTTCAATCTTTGATGAGTGTTATTTCTGAGTAATATAGATGCTAGATGTTTTAGACGGTAGAGCCTTCTTGCTTTCATCATCTTGTGTTATGTTATGCTACATGGTTTGAGGTAAGACATCGAGCCCCATAACAATGTCTACGTGAAAAAGAATACGAGGGAAGAGAGTGGAGATTGCTTCTGTAATTAGTTAGTTTGGTGGTGGGGTGCAAAGGTCTGTAAGGGGAAACCCGGAAAAGAGTAAGGAAAGAGGAGTAATTAGGGTAAAGAGTGAAGAAGAAGAAGGGGGATTTGGTTTTTATTTATTTGAGAATAATGGTGTTTACTTTTTAGGATGATTGGATATGGGAAAGTGATCTAGACTATGATATCCAAACCTAGGAGTTTGCTTTGAATTTCTAGTTGATCGGTTATCAAACGTAGCATTAGTTAGAATTAGTAGCTTGTTTGATTTGTTTAGGATCACATATTCCAAGTCATATTGTTTTAAATTAATTCATTTTTGGTGTTATTATGGCCATGATCATTCTGTTTACGCAAGCTTTTCTTCGTCGCATCTAGTGGCTTGACTGTTAATTCTTAGAGGGAATGGCTATATCTGCTAATCTCTCCCATGTTAATGTTTACTGATCCTTTTACCCGAGCCTAGAAATTCCTCACACTGGTGAAAGGATTCATCATGGTTTGAGGTTAATTTGCAGGTGATGATGTACGGCCCACAACGTTCTCCATGACTAATGCAGAAGACTGGGACAAGTTCAGGAGTATTGACATGGATAAAGAGGTCTTTCTACTTTTTACTTTAATGTTACCATTTTCATTTTTAGAATTTCAAAACAGCAGACTGTTGCATAAATAATAGAATGGCAAAGCAGATCGTCTAATTTAAGAACTTAATCCAAATATGTTATTTTCTTGTTAGGCTAAGATCATTGGAGTCTTCGAGAACTCATCTGCTAAGAGAAAGGGTCATATTGATGCAGATAAAATGGCTTTCTTGAATGCTTGGCGTAGAATTGAATGTCGAACAAGGGAGGCTCTTCGCCGTAGTTTTCGTGTGGAGCTTGTTGAAGGTTATGAGGTATGAACGTGTACAATAATTCAGATTTGTTTCATTCATTTCATTTCTTAAACGTGGGTTAATTGCAAGTCTCAAATGTTTCTTTTCGCATTTACTGGATGATTAACATGGTAAGTTAAGCTTTTTCTCCATCACAAATCTGAATGTTAGTTGAAGAGTGGGAACTGCAATGCATCAATCAACTCAACTTATAACTTGCTAATAAGTTTCTTTTTATTCATCTTTTCAGGAGTGCATAAGATCTTTTATTTCAGACACTTGTAAAGAAGATGTCTTAATCATGCGAGTTCAAGATCCATTCCACAGATTATTGCTACATGGAGTTTGTGAGGTATTTCCTCCTGGTTGAATTTAAGGAAATAAACTGGCTCAATAATAAACTTCCAAATTTACACAAGCTGCTATTATATGGGTCAATACATTAAAGAACATACAAATTAAAATTTGGTAAGTCAAAATATCACTTTACTTTCGTGTTTTTTGGGTCTCATTCTATTTTAGTTCTTTTTACTTTTTTAGATATCTAGATTTACCACTGCAGTCGCTATAAATCCTAGTATTAGGCCTTACAGTTGGATTAAAGGTTTTTTTGTCAAACTTGGTAAGATAATAGTAACAATAATAATAATAGTTGTTAAGAGAATGTGACTATGGAAGGGAAACTAATAGATAATAGATGGGTTTGAGAATCGTTGCTGATAACTTAACACAGTGAACTAATTTCAAGATTTGTTCAAAGTATGAGTATTAAATTTGGACATTTAAAGACCTCAGACTGAAAGAAGAAAAAGTCCCAAACTATAAGGATCAAAACCAGTTGAATATATGAAATTCTTATCTTTCACAAGAATAGAGATGAATTGAAAAGCTTAAATATTGAAGACTAGATTACATTTAACTCGAATAACCTGTGTACTATTTGGCTGACTTCTTTTTACATCATTCGAATTGTTTTCTGGGTAGTTCTACAACTTGGACTCTGTGACCGTTCTCGAGTCGAAGAACAGTGGCTCTATGAAAATGACTCGGATAACAAGGAAGAAGAAGGCCATGGTTGAGGTCCCAAATATAACTCTGACCCATTTCCTTAAAATGTCCAAAGAAGGAACATGGTAGTTTCAATTGATTAGATGAAGAAACTTGATAGGACCTTATTATTGCATTGATGTTTGTGACAATAATATTAAAGATTCAATGTTAGGGTACATTATTTAGACTTTAGGTTCGACTGTACAGTTGTTGTTGCCATATATCCTGCTGCTGGACCAATGTGTACTGTAAATTATTCTCTCTTTCTCTTGTGGCACCAATTCATATCATTTGAACAAGGAAATGCCTTGCTTCCTTTATTCACAACACATTTCTTCCTTTTCTAAGTTTCATTGGATTATTGTGATGTTGATTGTCTGGTTGATCGATTATAGTTATGTGAAATTGTGGGCAAATGATTATCAATTTTTTGTGACGAAAAATTGTAACTAATTTAGAAGAGACGAGATGAAGCCCACTTTTGAGTGATTATTTTGAATGCTAACAAAATGTATATGGCCAAAATAAATCGTATGGAAGGAATGTAATATAATCAAACCTGCCATTTTATTTATTACTGTTTTGATAAACATGGCCTTCAGATTTTTTAATAGAATAAATATAATTACCAAGTTATTTTGAATTTGTCACTTCTGCTAATTTTAGGTCTATATTTTTTATAAATTGAAATTTAAACATTTTGCTTCATACTTTTTTTTCTAAATTAAAAAACATGCATGGTCTATAATAATTGCTGCTTTTTCTAAACAATTAAATGTACATATATAAAAGAGCTTGGATCTAGGTATATATAAAAGTTTGATGATGAGAAATTTTTGCCATTTTATTGTATTATTTTCTATTATTGTATTGGTAACAATTTTGTCTTTTTCACTTTCCTATTTTAATAGTAATAGAAAATAAATGAGATGAATTCATTAGGTTAGTTGTAACGTATGGATCACTCATTGCTCAAGAAAATCAAAAGTTAATCCAACTTTTAAAATAAAAATAATCAATAATTTGTTTTTCTTTTTCTATTTGAAATTATGTTAATTGAAAAAGAAATTAGACGATTTATAAATACTTTATTAGATAACTAATAAAGCTATTTGTAAATTGGTATCTTTAGGAAAATTTTATCCAACTTTTAAATGCAAAGAATTAATAACTAAATATATTAATTAAGATAATTAACAAACAATTAGAAATTCTTAAATAACATCCATTAGTTGAGTTTTGGATGACTATAAAAATTTATTTTTGTACGTCCCAAGTTCGCAAACAAATTGGATAGTAATAGAAAATATCTTTGTTTGATGGCATGTTTCTAATCCTATAGTTTCAAGGTAAGCTTTTTTCTAATTATATTTTTAGAAAATCTTTTCTATAAAAATTGCACTTTAGAACGTGTTTGTTAGTCTAATCAATCTATCCACCAAAGGTTAGACTGATCAAATCGAGAAGTTTTCTAAATTTTGTATAATATGTAAATCCATAGGTATAAGTAAAAGTGAATTATATAGTCATCAGTGTAGCATTCCATTTTTAAGAACTAGTTTTAAGAACTAGTTATTGATTCAATTTTAAACCATCATGAAAAATAAATTGATCCAAAGAAAATATTGTTACATAAGAAAGAATGTAGGTAATGAAATGAAAACAAAACACATATATTAGGTGCATAACACCGTCGGGTTAAAGACTAGTAATAATTAAAATATTGAAAAGATACTTAATGCATTTAAACTTTGATTGTTTTCTAATAAAAACAAAAATCAATGCCAATATTTGTAGTATATATTTATGGGGTTGTTGTTGACTGAACTATGGAGGGAGGAAGCTGCTCTGTTTCTTCTTCTTCTTCCTCCTCCTCCTCCTGGCAGCAGCCACCATTCTCACACGTCTTCTCTTTTTCTCAACAATGGCTAACAAACCAGTCAAGTATTTCGTGGTATTTTACTTTACTTCATCTCTATCTATCTTACACTCCTATTCTGATTTGATAATTATTCTGATTAATTCAAATGAAATATAGGTCGATGCTTTCACTGACTCCGCGTTCAAGGGAAATCAAGCGGCTGTTTGTCTTTTGGAGAAAGAAAGGGATGAGAAATGGCTCCAAGATTTGGCGGTTGAGTTCAATATCTCCGAAACCTGTTATTTAATTCGCATAAACGATGAAGAAGGGACTGATGATTCGCTCAAGCCCCCCTTGTTTAGCCTTAGATGGTTCACTACTGTTGCTGAGGTTTTTCCTTACAACGAATGCTCTGATTCTGTTTGATTAAATTTCTGAAACGACGTATTTTGGCCTATTATTTTATCAACCACCTTTTAGTTTCTTCTTTATTACACATCCTTGCTTGTCTGTGCGACTGAATGAAGGTGAAAAGTTGCAGTATTACCACTCAACTTGTTGGGTTTTTAGTAAAATATTAGAAGCGCAGATGCGTCACATTGAAAAAATTCAAAAGCTCAAAACACTATACAAGGCGCTTATTCTTTTGGTTTCAAAAAGGTGTCCCAGTTGTGCTAAGTCTAGTTAACATACCTTTTGTATACTTTAGTTTGAGAGTGGGAAAATGTTGTAAGTAGTATACGAGTAATTTGGGTCTAGAGAATTTTTTTTTGTGTGGTTATAACACAAGTTTCATAAATGTTTCAAAAGTACCCTGGGGAAGTAGAATTTAGAATTTTTAAGAATTCCGAATGGAAAACAAGACTTAATGATTGTATTGTGGTCCAATTATTCATTCTATGTCATTGCTACACCATTTCATATCACTTTTGCATACAAAACTATAAAGTACTTCTACTGTAAGGTAATTTTGAGACATTAGTGAAAGTCCGTGAGTAATATTGTAACTTTTTTGAAATTATAGGAATATTTTTTAAACAAATGAAATAGTTTGGTTGATGTAAATCTTGTTGTTTCTGATTAAGACAACTTTTTTTACAGGTAGAGCTTTGTGGTCATGCAACATTGGCAGCTGCACACGTACTTTTCTCAACTGGTTTAGTAAATTCAAGCATTATTGAGTTTTCCACACGTTCAGGAATTCTAACTGCTAAAAAGGTTCCTGATGTCAAGCAACTTGGGTTTTCAAATGTTCATAACAATGGTAAATCAGAAGATAGCTTCTTTATTGAATTGGATTTTCCAGCTATCCCGACGCTTGAACTCAATTCTACTGCTGATGTTTCTTTAATCTCCAAAGTCTTGAATGTTGCTTCTATAGTTGACATAAAGATGTGTAACATCGATTTCAGTGATCTATTGGTAAGTAAGCCCCTCATTTATCATTGATGTTTTGTTACTAACTCTACTTTTCATTCTATAAGATGAGAAAATTGGTGGATACTTTAGATCACGAGTTTCTTTTCGTGCCTGAGTGAGCAGAGTTCAGCCAATCACTCATGTCTCCACTTGTTTTACTCTTAAAAAAGGGAATATTTTCGTATTGAGAATTATTCACATCTGTCATCTACATATTCTAAAAATATGGAACTCTTTTAAAAGCTCTTTGGAGAAGCCTAGACTTTGCTCCTTTGGACAAATCTCTCAGCCTAAACTTGTGTGGAAATCAACTATCTGCCTTCTATTGTTTCCCTGTTCTTCTGACTATTCTTTTCCCCCAGGTATCATTTCGAAATGTATTCCACTAACACAAACTTTGATGCACGTCGAGGATTCCTGTTTCTATCAAGAAATGGTGATTTCTTTGATAGAAATGAAAGAATGCAAAAGGCTGACAAAAGGCCGTCCTACAAAAAATTAAGCCAAATGTGACCTAATAAGTAAGGAAAAAAAGGCTCAAATCCATAAGAACAAGGCCTAACAAATACTTTCAAAGTCTCGAAACACGCCTCCAAAGAGAGCCATTTAATCTAGCTAGGAATTCAATCTCCTTCAAAGACCTCTTGACGCCAAAAGATTTTATTGTCACTCTTAATCATGATACTCGATGACCATAATGCAGCAAAAAGAAAACTAGCATTTCAAATAACACTACCCTCGTCCTTGAATGGATATCCTCTTCCATCAATATCATAAGCAACATTACCTAATCCCTATCATAGCGCACTCAAGAAGTCTCGTTTCCCTTTCAAAAAACAAAAGTTGCCTGGAAGTGATATAAATATAAATACTTTAGAGAGGGCTGGTATTCTCTCCCTTATCCTGTTACTATCTATCACGCCAAAAGCATAAGCATTGTATACTATTTCCCTAACAACATTCCCTGCTTACATCATTCCGATTTGTCTAACTATTTGGTCGAGGTTGAATTTCTTTCTTTGCTCCATCTTGTGTAATGACTTGGTCGAGGATGAATTTCTTTCTTTTCTCCATCTTGCTTAACGACGATTAATTTGGGGCCTAAAAGATCCCAAATTCTGCTAATCAACTAAGCTATGTAAACGAGATTAAGGGGCTCACATTTTGGTTAAGTAGTGTGTTAGCATCTCGAGTTAATCTGTTAACTAATGCAACATTTTGCAGGTTGTTCTTTCTTCAGAAAAAGACGTAGTAGATTTTCAACCTAACATTGATGAGATAAGAAAGTTACCCGGAAATGGAGGGGTAATCATAACTGGAGCATCCCCTACTGAGTCGAAATTTGATTTTTATAGTCGTTACTTCTGTCCCAATTTTGGGATCAACGAGGTATTGAATACTCAATCTTCCTCTAAAATGTTATAATGTTGATAATATAGTTTAGTCCTTTCTTCCATGTTTATGAGCAATTGTGTTAAAATCCACTTTTAGTCTTTAGATCCTGAATTTCAATCAAAGTAACAGTTCAGTCATTTTACTTTGACATGTAATGATCCTTTCAAGTTTGTAACGATTTTGTTTCTAAACTTGTATAATTTAGTCCATTTACTTTAAAATCTGCAACAAATTAGCTCACGTTATGAAAATTATTGTTAAGATTTATAAAATTTTCTTAAATAGGAAGATCAACAAACTAACTAGAACCCCAATATATCTATAAGCATCAAAGCCTAAATACTTAAATGGCTTAAATAATAAAAACCGACATTTATTTTTTATCAAATGTGTTCTAGTAGGAATTAAATTTTTATAAATATAAAGTAGAAAGACTAAATTGTTACAAAATTGAAGTTGCAAGGATTAAAGCATTATGAATAAAAAATAGGGACTAAATTGTTTCCCTCGTGAAAGTTTAGAGACCAAAACTGTTTCTTAAGATAGTTGTTATGTGAATTGAGCATCAAATCAACTATGGAGGCATTGGAAATCTCAATGATGTTCTTCCAAGTAGTTTCAGTTTGTATGTTCTTTACAAACATCTTAAATGTTTGGTGTCTTTGCATATTCAGGATCCTGTATGTGGTAGTGCACATTGTGCCTTGGCGGTCTACTGGGCCAAAAAGTTGGGCAAATCTGATTTTGTTGCTTATATGGTACTCTCTCTTACCTATCAACTTATTTTCCAAGATGCTCATGGATAACCTTATCTCTTCCTTATTTATTCATACATTAAATCAAAACTATAACTGATGAACAGTCTTTTATATACTATGAACAAGTACCCTTGAGGACTTAAAAAGGTAGTTTGAAAGCATTGAAGAGGGAAAAATATGAAGGAAACTTTATTGACTGAAATAGACTTAAAATGGATATGGATGTGTATGTAATTCTACACTAAGCATATAACTTTTCTTTAATGAAATAGTAAACTGTGGAATGTTCTTTTCAAACCCAAACTAATTTAGAAACATATGAATCGATCATGCTCACCTTATTTTAACTCACTGAAAGATAATGTAGGTTCAGTGGACTTGAGCTCCCCTGTTTCCTCAAATTTATGCTATTTATATTATATACGTAAAAAAATCTTATATAGTGTAAATAATATTAGCTAGTCCAATGGTAAATTTGTCTTCTGTTTGAACTCATCCTAGCTCACATAAGCTTCAGAATAGCTCTTATGACTAGGGACGGTTAGATTTTGCTTCTTAAAGAAGTGAACAAAGTTTTGGTTCAATTTAAACTAATAGCTGACCAAACTCAAATGAACTTAACTTAGCTTTAACTCAATTCAATATACATAATTTGAATTGGGTGGTTTGGATTTTTTTTGGCTAGGCATCACCTAGAAGTGGAGTATTGGACGTCCATCTGGATGACCAGAAACAAAGGGTTCTATTGCGAGGGAAAGCTATTACTACGATGGAAGGTGTTGTGTTGGTTTGAAATTTCATTTTCAACCATTGTGTTCAATCCTCTCTCTCTCTTGCTTAAGAACCTTAAATAAGTGCTATTGATTGATCAAATGGTTATTCTCATCCAGCACATTACTTTATTTAGCCCTTGGATTTGCATTTGAAATTTGGATGTTGTTCTCTTTTGTATATTGTAATATGGGATCAAAGCTGCTTTGATACCAAAAGCCAAGAAACTTGTATTGGATCTAAGAACTGTGTTTAACAATAAGACCCAAAATAATTCAACTTGAAGAGCCCTAAAATCTCTCGATTACACATTGCTTAAATGATCTAATGAACCAAGGATCAAATAAAACTTAAAGCTATCATTGACACTTGATCTTTAAGGTAACTCCGCAAGTAAGATAGATCAACTCTTATTTGAATGATTCAAATATTCATGTATAAGTATAAAAACTCAATATTACATTTTCACGTCATCTGCAAAGCAAGACCATATATCTTTTCTTTCCAAGGTTGTAACTCTGCCATAATTTAAATGTAACCTAAGAAATTAAGGCCATGATCTAACAATCTAAGGCCATGATGAGCCATAATTTAAATGTAACCTAAGAAGCACATAAATAGACTTAAAACTGAAAACAAATATGTTTAATAAAAACCATAAATCTGAAATTCCATGATTTTAATGAGCAACCCATAAATTTTGTAACCATCTCAAAGCTTTGAAGTTTAGTGTGAAATTTTTGTTGGAAAATTGGCAAAAATAACACACATTTTTCTTAAACTCGTAAAATTGTTTTATTAAACATTTTTAATTAATTCATTGTTTTGGGTTTTCTGGGTGCATCTTGGGAGAGGTTCTACAAATTTTCAAAATTTTTCCAATCTTACTTTAATATTTATATCTTATCAAAAATTTTGCTACTTTTTTCAATTTCCCTAATTAACATTTTTCCTATTGAAAAGTTAAGAAATATGGCAAAAGAAATAGAAAATTGTAGTCACTCTCAGTTGACGGGAATCTAATACAGAAAAGCTCATCTTTCAATTCACCATCAGCAAAGTCAGCATCACTAATGGAAGAACTACAAAAGCAAAATAGCGAAACAATATAGTAAAGCACTAGAAAGAACTCGGAAGCTTTTAAATACTTTTTTTGAAACGATAAAAAAAAAAAGATTTGAAAGATTGGAAGTAGGAAATATTATTTAAGATTTGGGAAGGTTGAATAAGTTTTTTTTTTAAGATAAAAAAAAATATATATTTTAAAAGATGTACCTCACCCGAGATGGATAAAAAACAGTTTTTTGAATTTAAAAAAAGATATACTACTTTTAAAAATGATAACGAAGAGTGCTCCTTGACCAAATTTCTATTTATGTTCCATACATCAAACTTATTATTCTTAAATTCATGGATTAAACTCAAATGTAATTAATGGTTTTGTGTATCTAAGTTTTGCATGAGAATGAATGGAAACTCGCTCTCACACGTTATTTATATCTATCTATACTACATTAGAAAGTGAGGAGGTAAGAGAGAATTTCTAAGTTTCTTTTTTGCTCCTAACTTTTTCAATAAAGACTCTTTACCTTTGATCACCTCTTTATTTTTTACCTTTCACCTTTTCTCTTTTATTTTCTTTTTCATTTAGATTTACATTTTTTTTATTATATATTTTTAACCATTCTTATTTATTTATTTTTCAAATATTAGCCTCTTTCAAAAATCTTTTCATTCAAAAAATCAAACAAGAAAAATAGTTGTCTAATCTATCACCAAATTCCACATTGTTAAACCCATTAATTATAGCTATATTTCATCCATTTTTGTTTTTCTTATTTATCAAAATAGATGCCCTCAATTTTAATAATAATGCATAATGAGATATGGGTAACATAAACTACATTTAATCGTTACTCTTACTATTAACCGTCCATCTCTTGTCTTCCATTTTACACGTGAATTAATGTATACTTTTTAATTTATTCCAAATATTTAATTCAATAACTTTTTACTAGAGTGGAATAAAAAACAATTCTTTTTTAGTAAAAGTGGAACAAAAAAACTATTTATAAAAGTGGAATAAAAAAGCAGCCATTTTATTATATATCTATATATATATAGTAGAAAGCTTTTTATTTAAATTTCACAAGCAAACAAGGAGTTGGCTCTTCTTCTTCTTCTCCTTCTCCTTCTCGTTGGCAGAAACAACGACTCTCGTAGTTTTTGTTTCTGTTTTGCAAAAATGGCTAAGAAACCAGTGAAGTATTTTGTGGTATTTTACTTTAACCTAATCTCTTTTGTCTATTATCTTACATTCCGATTTTGATTTAGACATGTTGAGAAGTATATATACTGATTAATTTTGATTTTTGTAAATGAATCCAAATAGGTGGATGCATTCACTGACTCGGCATTCAAGGGAAATCCAGCGGCTGTTTGTATATTAGAGGAAGAAAGGGATGATAAATGGTTGAAAGATTTAGCAGCTGAGTTCAATATTTGTCTAACCTGTTATTTGATTCTCATAAACGAAGAAGAAGAAACTAATGATTTGATTAATCCACCCAGGTTTAGCCTTAGATGGTTCACTCCGGTTACTGAGGTTTTTCTCTTTTACTGATCGGTTTGATTATTGTTTTGAATTAATTGAATGCTCTATCTATGTTTGTTAAAAGTTTTGAACCAAATATCCTACTCGAACTTATCACCATTTTTATAAATTTGCATTTGGTTGGATTGCTTTCGGTCGAGTTGGTTCAACATCCATCCAATAATTTTTTTTAGATTTCCTTAAACACAAATTGACCAATAATGAACAAATAAAATCTTTTTTTTTTTTGTATTAAGATTAAATATAATTGTTTGATAATCCTTTCTTGTTTTTTAGGTTATTTTTTAAATATTTTTCGCTTATTTAGTTTAAATATAATTTAATTATGTAAAAAGTAAAAATTATACATAATTTATTAAAATATGAAAAAAAAGTACTTTTAAAAATAGCAAAATAGATTAAAATATATACAAACCGTAGTAAAAATTTGAATTATATCAATAATAGACTTCTATCAGTGTAGCATATCAGTGACCATTAGTGATAGAATTTGCTATAGGTTATAAATATTTTGTAAAATTTGCTATTTTTGAAAAAAAATTTGAAAAAAAATAATTAAAAAAATACAAATAAATCCATAGTAAAGATAATAACTATAATATAATAATTTTTTGTTAATGATATGATGTTAAAATATAAGAATCAAAATTCAAAATTAACATATAATTATGAAAATTTAAGGAAAGAAAAAAAGAAAACCAAATTAAGAATTAAAATTAATAAAGAAAGGAAAAAATAAATTAAGAAATATTAAACCTATAAATATGAAAATTTAATAAAGTAAAAAAAAAAAAAAAAAGATTGAAGTTGGGTATTGAACCAAAAGTGAATATATAGAGTTTCTGTCCATTAATTAGCCAAATTTAAATACATATTCTAATGAAAATAGAATAAAGTAAAATGTGTCACTGAGGCAATGCCTCAAAATCCTTCCTGATGCATGGAATTGCTTCTCTGTACGTTTCTTGGTCAAATATTTTTATCCCAAAATATCAAAAACTTCAAACCCTATTTGGATAGTCCTTTCTTCTTGAACATCCCTACTCGTATTTGCAACTAAATGAATTGTAATATCATATATTGGTTGATGTAAATCTTGTTGTTTCTGATAATTAAGATATAGCTATTTCTTACAGATAGAGCTTTGTGGTCATGCAACGTTGGCAGCTGCACACATACTTTTCTCAACTGGTCTGGTAAATTCAAACATTATTGAGTTCTTCACACTTTCAGGAATCCTAACTGCTAAAAGGGTTCCGGATGTGAAGCTTCTTGAGGTTTCAAATGTTCCTAATAATGGTGGATCACAAGACAGTTACTTCATTGAATTGGATTTACCAGCCATTTCTACTGTTGAACTCAATTCTGCTTTTGATGTTTCTTCGATCTCCAAAGCTTTGAATGTCGCTTCTATAGTTGACATTAAGATGTGTAACATGGATCCCAATAGACTCTTGGTAAGTAAACCCTTAGTTTATCTTTAATGTTTTGTTCACAACCCTACTTTTTATTCTGATAAGATTGAGAAACAAAGAAAATGGAGCCCACATTCATGGGTTGATCTAGTGAGAAAACAAAAGGAGAGACACATGGAGTAACGATGGGCCATGAGTTCAATGTGAGTTCTTCCTTGAGGTTACCCAAGAGTGATTAAAGTAGCTTGATACTCACGGATATATATATAAAAAAAAATAGAAACAAAGAAAGTGTAAACAATAACGTCAACTGAGAGAGGGGAGAGAGCAGTCTTAGAATAAAAGAAAATATATATATTAAGGTGTGACAATCCTCTAAACCCACGTTATTGCAGATTGTTCTTCCATCGGAAAAAGATGTAGTAGATTTTCAACCTAATTATGATGAGATACGAAAGTGTCCTGGAGCTGGGTTAATCATAACTGGAGTAGCCCCTGCTGAGTCGAAATTTGACTTTTATACTCGACACTTCGCCCCCAAAGTAGGGATCGATGAGGTACAGTACAATCTCAGTCTTCTATTAATTAAGTGCATGCTGTTATATAGATTGTATACATATGCATGTGCTTTGGGGTGAAGCCAAATACATGGCATTAGCTTGAACGATCAATAATCTTCTATTAATGGTTAAATATTTGTTTGTTGTTGCATATTAAATACAGGATCCTGTATGTGGGAGTGCACATTGTGCGTTGGCAGTCTACTGGGCCAAAAAGTTGGGCAAATCTGATTTTGTTGCTTTTATGGTACTTTCTCTCTTCCCCCACCTTAAGTTACTAACCAACATGTTCAATCCATTGCTGTTAAATATAACAAAGTTCTGGCTATAGTACCAATGCCTTCTAACATACTTATATGATCTATTAGTGATTAACTTTTATTATTGATAAAGTACTCTAACAGATTTTGATATATGTTTTAATTTTTAAAAATTTATTTTGGTATATATATGATAATATTTTGAGTTTATTTGCTATATTTGCAGCAGTGTTGGTAACTTTAACTCAATCGATATAATTTGAATTAAGTTGTTTGGATTTTGTAGCTTTTTTTTTTAATTTTTAAAAGCATTTTTTTAGGCATCACCAAGGAGTGGAATATTACGCATTCATCTTGATGAGAAAAAACAAAGGGTTCTGTTGGGAGGGAAAGCTATTACTACCGTGGAAGGTTTTGTTTTGGTTTAACATTTGATGCTCAAACTATATTGTTAAAATAAGAACATTGAATAAGTGTTATTCAATAATTGTTCATATGATCAAATGGTTATTTTGATCCTTTTTGTTTAGCGTTTGGATTAGTATTTTATATTTGGACAATGTTATATTTTATGATATTTTGAATTGAGAAATCATATTACTAATTCCATCATCTAATTTCATTCTCCTCGATTAATTGATCATGTTTGACAGGTAGATATATAGTCCATGAAGCATTTAAGTATTTTTTTTTCTTTCAAATTATTACGATGGTTTTGGACGATGTTAGTTCTTTCCTAAGTGTTGACCTTAAATAATAAACAAACTTGTGAGATTATAATTGTGGTTAGTCAACTTATAAATATATATTAATGTTGAATTTAATTCTTGATATTAACTATATGTTGAAATTTCCTTTTAAAATCTATGGTTGAATATTGTTTTTTAATAAAAAAAATACTTATTGACTATGCCATGCTTGAAATAACTTACTATAAAAGAAAATTTGTCGATGTTCTTGGTGGTCGGAGTTAGTCAACAGTCAACTATGGTGGCAGAAAGTGGTGGTTGGGAGGTGGTAGGTAGAGATCACTAAGATTGTAGTTGGTAAAGGTCGTTAAAAGTAGTGTATAGAGGATTCTTGGCTTTCTCATAAATCAAGGAGACATTAACTATTAAACACTCAAAATCCATTATTTTAAAAGTTGGTTTCAATCCTTTATCTTAAATCAACTTATTTCGTAAACTCACATAAAAATCCATTTTAGGTGATTTCAAAGTAACTTACTTTTTAAAATTAATCACTTCAAAATGTATCTTGATTAATCTTGTCGACGCCTGTTAGCATAACACTATTTTTTACGATATTTGTTTAAAAAGGTACTCTTAGGCACCAAAATATATATGTGTGTGTTCTTAAAAGATCGTTCCAAAGAAGCTTTACTTACGCAATCCTATAGCTTGTCCTACGAATATACACAAGACACTAACTGTTGTTCTTATATACAGCCTACATCTAAGCTTTCCTTCTATTCTAAGAATGGCTGTGTTACAAAATTTCTTGTGTTCTCTTTTCTGTACAATTTGGCCATCAATGGATATACCGTTCAGTTGGTGAACCAGGGATGAAAGGTACAAAACCTCTTCCACCAAAAACAGGTCGCATATACCGATCATCGAACATCCGCCAATAGTAATGGACAGAATGAGTTGGAGTTGTCAACAGCATCCGCAAGCTGGTAGGTCGGGGAATGTTTGTCCCTCCAATATCGGATTCGGAATCATAAACACTAGGCATAAGAGGATCATTCAGGGACTTAAGTGGAGAATCTGCCAGCATTATGCCATCTATTTGTTTATCATGCAGTGAAAGCATGTGCCTCACAATAGGTTGTGTTAATAGTCCAAACACCTGCCAAAGATTTAACATCAAGAAGTAAGTGCTAGACATGATGAGATTCATCAAGCACTTCAAAACGCAAACTACAACGTTATATAATGACCAAGAAAGGGTAATATTAGAAATGTCATCAGGATATTAGTAGTGACTTAATTGTTAAACTGATACGTTCTAACTATATTATAATACCAAAGTGAAATCACGACCAACTTTTCAAGAATGGCTATCAAAGATTATGCCACTTGGCTCCCTCCTCTGAAACTCCTAACCCTGTTTATAACCATCCACTCTGACCCTTTTCCCATGCAAATACCATCAAGGAAATGGCCATGTTTTCAGTCTCAATATTCAAAGGAATGTGTCATGTTAGGGGCAACAAAACGCCTACCTCTGTAATGGTATCTGGAGGGTTTGTTTTTTGTTTTACTCCAAATGTCTTATTTTTTGCTACACTCAAAAGGTCTCATACCAATAAAGATATGGTCCATTACTTATATTCTCATGATTCTCCTGTTTCTTGGCCATTGTTGGAATTTAGGCACGATCGAACAGTATCATAGTTAAGAGATTATGTGAAGTCATCCAAATAATGATGGTTAATATCTTAAGTCTATACATCGTTTCACTTACCACATTAGTGATGAGAACAATTGTGATTGTGCTAGTAATCATGATCGCATTCCCTTGCAGTTGTGTGTGCCCTGACCTTGTAAACTGCAAATATTACAAAACACACATCTTTAGTCACATTTTTTAGTATTCAAAAGGATTCTAGTGCATGAACGATTGATTGCACATCAGAGACGAATATATATTAGTATTCAAATAGGTTACAAACATACAGATTCAATATTAGAGAAAAAAAATTATGAACACAAAGCCAAATACAGAACTTCCGGAAGAGTACCTGATTATAAGCAAGGGCCACAGATACAGCACCTCTCATGAGCCCAGCCCACCAAATTGTAACCTGCAAGGAATTTCCACAAGTAACTAACAAATATGCGAAACAGTTTTAAAAAAATAAAATGGAATGAAATAAAGTTTGGACCCTAAACTTTCAAGATTGTCTTATAATTTCCTGTATTTTGAAAATTTTACAGTAAGATCATGAATATTCATTGCTGTATTCATCTTGTCCCTACAATAAATTTGTAATAGGTTTCTAGACTTTCAATTTTAGAATATGAAGATTGTATTATTTAGGATTAAGTGGCAAGCTCCTCTTAGGTAAGTTTACGGGAATTGGTGGCAAAGGTCCATTAAAACAATACAAGTTAAAAACCTATTAGAAACTTTTCAAATTATAAATAAGACAAAAGGACTTGTTAGAAACTTTTTCAAATACATGATCTTATTAGGCATAACCTTAAAATTCATAGACCAAACTTGTAATTTAACCAAATTATAACTACCTGCTGCTTAAACCCAACTTTGTCAGTTTGAGACTTTCTAGTCAAGTTCGATATAAAAGAGAGTGGAAATACAAAAGCTGCTCTCGCAACAAGGACTAAACCAAGCAGTATTAGACTCACTCCAGCCGATGTCCAAGGCCTGTCAAAAAACAACAAATTATGTAATGCAAAAGGGCAGACAGAGACCATTGCATAAAGTACATGAATATGTGTCCACAACACTCAAAAGTTGATGGTCGATAATTTCAACCTTCAATAATAGGGTTAAACTATCCCTAAACCTATAAGCTTGAGTTAATAGACCAAAGTAATTTTAAACTTATAATCATATCATCACTTCTTACTTATGAGCTCGGAAATTAGCATGATGCCCAACAAGTGGCCATCAATGTTAATCAAGGGAGAAAGGACAATATAGGAGTTTAAGCACAAGATTTCCTAATCTAATATGTTGAACCATATTGAATCACAATGAACCCATGAACTTAAACCAACACACTAACGTACATTCAATTTTATATTTAAGGCTCACATCTCTTCCTAGGAAAGAATCCACAGACTGGAATGGTGAAAGTAAAATAATAGCAAAAACCAACTTAAGAATGTCACCTTTGGCCAACAACTTTCCACTTCTCAATATCCAAGGCATCCATACCAACATATAAGAAGATGAAAATCTCGGAAACAAATGACAATGTTGCAAAAGTATGCCTACAAGAACCAATAAACAACAGAAGGGAAGAAAAACCGTATTAGCACTCTGAAATTCTAAGAAGAAAGAGGTACCCAATGAGACCAAGAAAAATAATTACATACTTGGTTGTAACTCGTGAACTTTCAGTCACATTATGCCAAGTGTAATGAGACATGACAATCCCACAAAAGAACATAGTAAGAATACCACTTAGATAGCACAACTGCAATAAATAAGCAATTGCATCATCAAATGTTAGCAAAAATCAAAAGTGATCTGAATTTAAAATTGATACGCATTTTTATTTAACATGTACATATTTTTTGAAGTCTTACTTCAGCAATCATATACGAAAGGTAAGGCATCAAAATCATCAAAGCAACCTCCCGATCAGTTGAGTGCCTGAAATTATGAAAAAGTTCAAATTATAGCACTCTGACTTCAATTTGATATTATAAGATGACATATACAAAAAACCTCTGATCCTACACTCCAAAATAAGCAAGCTTATCAGAAAACCCACTAGTTCAAAGTTTTACAAGTAAATCTAAATCTTTTTTATCAATGACATGGATCACGTTTCATTCACTACATTATAATTCCTTGACCATAAGAAATGAACTTAATGAACAGAGGGAGGAAAAGAACAATACACATTCTATATATAACAATTGTGAGAAAAAAAAAATGTTCTTGCCTGCCAAAGTACAGTTTCTTTATGATGTATGCACTGGACAGCCCAACCTGTGAATTAAAGTAGAGTCTCAACTTCCGAAGAACTAAAAAATGAATGGTAATACAACAACTTTAAATGAGTAATCCCAGAAACCTGGCTTTTACACCTTCACTCTCAAGATTAAAAGAAAATAACACTCATACACATTGAAAAATGTAAAACTAGACACGCACCTTATAGAAACAGATAAACAAATTTAAACAAATTTGAATGATAAAATAGTTTATTCAGCCCCTCGAGGCTTTTTCCAGATTTAACTGATGGAAAAGCCTAAGCACCCCTGCCACCCCCCAAATAGTTTTTTTTAAAAAAATAAGTATCAAAAACATTATTCCAAAATTCACACAATACACGCCCCCTTACCTTCCCATGACATAAGATATTTGTAACTCTTGGACCTTCACTGTCTTCAAGTTTCTATTAGAGTTCTAAACTCCTCTTGTTCACGCATGACCCATTATTTTAAATGCATTTATTAATATATCACCAATTAAACTTTGGCTCGAAGTTTACTCTTTTTTATAAATTTATAATTTGTTACTGCCTCAAATAATCTCACAAGGCAACCATTTGACTCGACCATCTTGGTTGTCAAGAGAACTCATGATTTTAAATATCAGATAAGTGATCACCATGGTTTAAAATGAACCTATTCCCTATAAGTCCCTTTTCTTTTTCATAGGTCCCAGTGACAACTAAGTCAACTCATGGTGCTTTACTTCAGACTACTGCCAATAAGACAGGAGAAAATGTGTTGAAAAAAACTCACAATCACTCCCAGCAAGGTGCTTGTAAAAAATAGATAGAAAAAGTTTCCAAGAAGCTGGATGGCGTTGGAAGAGGTGACGTCAGAGAGGTTGAATCTCTGGAATGCTTTGAAAAGTACGACAGAAGTAGCATCATTAACCACACCTTCACCGAAGACTAGACTATACAGTAAAGGAGTCTCATCCTGATTAAGCACCTACAGAATTAGAAGAAAAATAAGCAAACTGTTGTACATCGTTGGGTGACATGTAATCCACTGCAATCAAAACGCACCTGCAAGGTACAAACACTATCTGTGGCTGATAAGATTGCTCCAAGGGCTGCAAAAAGAGACAAAATAATGAAGGAAGGGGGAAATACATTTGAATGGTAGACAAGATCGATTGACAAATAGAACAAAATACTACATAAACCTTAGGTATTTAATTAAGGTTATACTATAAATTTCATTCCTAAACTTTTAGGAGGTGTTTAGCCCACCAACTTTATAAGTCAGTGTTAAATAACTTAACTTCGATAATGCTCATTATTGAAGCTTGCACATTTATCAAAAAACTTCGTCTTTCCTTTTTTTGCACATTCATCGAGGAACTTCCCTTTACAACTATGCACCCCAAACACAAACTTCCTAACTCCAACATATTAACACCAGTCTCCAAACTTTATAACTCAACTCAACGCCATAAACACCCTCTTAGGGGTTGTATTTCAGTTCTTGTACTTTAAAAAGTTTATATTCAACCATGAAAAATAAAAGTTAGATTAAATTTTCGAGTTTTTTCAAAAATAAAAATTTTTTACAAACTATTTACATTCCATAGAACAAAACCACTAAAAGACAAAAAAAATTTACACTTGATTTTTTTATGAAGTGTAAATATTTTGTCAAATGTTCTATTTTTGACAATTTCTCTTAAATTTAAAAAGGTAAAAATAAAAAATAAAGATAGAATTAAAATTTAATAATAATAATAATTTAAAAGAGGAAAAAAACAGGAAGGAGAATCTAGTTCTAATCTATCTCCACAAGCAAAAGAATAATGAGATTATAATGCTCAGGCTTTCTAGAAAGAAGATCAGAGATGTACCAAAATAATCACCCACGTCTAGGAAGCCAATATCAAACTTCTTGAATAAATGGAGCGAACCTGTTTCAAGGGTTTTTAATGTTAATTTCGATAACAGATTTCAATCTAAGGCATAAACACATTCTAAACCAATGCAATCATGATGGCCATTTGATAAGGTCAAAGGTAAACATTTCTCTTCCATAAATACAGTCATTTTCCTACAAGCATGTAAGCTCCTGAAGATATGTTGAGCCAATTGTATGTTAGATAACAAGCATTGTTTGTTTCAAACTTTCATCAACAGATCAATATTTATTTTTACTTTCATGTTGAAAAGAAATGAAAAAAATACAAGACCATCCAGAAAAACAAACCCACAAAAGGTCCCACTAAAGAAAGGGGTTTCAAAAGGTACCCCCTCGGAGGTGGGGGACTAAAGAGAACATTCAAGAAATTGTAGGATGTCCCAATAACTTTAGATATACACTATCACTAGATGGTGAAAGTTTAGAGAAAAGAAAAAGATGCGAGAAACTACCAAGTGAAATGATGAAAAATGAGATCACAGTACCAACAGCCCCAAACAACATGATCATTAGAAAGTTTCGAAAGAACTGCTTCTTTTTCACCTGAAACCTGAAACAGGAGAGAAATCTCAACTTAGGAAACTATTCGTATCTTGAGAAAGAATAATTAGTCAACATTCTTTTCTCAAATGAAAAAACTTTCAAGGCATTATTGCAGAAGAAAATTTGTTCATAAGTGAAATCATAAAACACGATAAGGAGTCAGGACAGCTCTATAATTTAATATAGAACTAATAGTTTACCATATAAACATGTCACATTATTTAAGTTAGAGCCATACGTGCCGAATAATGCAATTTTAAGATTGATGTTACAGAAACTTAGTAGTCCCCAGACAACAATTGTAATTTAAGAATTTTTCAAGAGTGTACTTAACATGTAACTGCCAGATTAAATATTATACAGATAAAGTAACAGCATAGCAAAAAAAACACTTCATATCTGATTGATCCATACCCGGCATTAAAAATTATAGGTGGAAGAACATAAATGAAGAAAAGTTCTTCACTAAACACTAGTATATGTGAGTTTCTGCCTTTGGTGGTTACTAAGATGAGAGTTCCAGTGAAAAGACCCTGTAAACAACAAACAAATATCACAAATTTAATTACCTATGCCTGAAGATATATGAATCCATACTATATGGGTAACTTAACAAATTTAAATTATCATTTTCAGGTAAAATGCGTGTGCTTATAAATACGTTGAGGGAAACGTCCCAATAAAATGCAACTCACAATGAAAATGGCAGTGACTGATTCATTTATCCAACGACTTTTTTCAAGAAGATGCCCAATTACAATACAAGCACAGAGAAGCAATATAAACAATGCAATACGATGCTCTTCAGGGTCTTCCTTCAAAGCCAACTTCATCACGGTGTTTCCGAAATACGAATCCATGAAATAATTATGAATATTAGGCAAGTCCTCCGCGCACACTGCAAGAAACTAAAATCATTATACTAAACACTCACCTAATCAATCCAAAATAGGTTCAATCAATTGTTTTCCTTCCCATGAATTTTCTGAAGTCAACAAAAATGTTTTAGAAGGTCCAAAAATAAAAACAGATAAATTAAATTAAATTAAATTTGGAATCCATTACCAATGAAAAATAACATTAACATTAACACCTTTTTATCTCCTAATTTAACATAAACATTAACAAAAATTTCCACTACATGCTCAGAAAAAACAATCAGGAAAAAGCCGGCCTAGGATAGATTTCAAGAACTTCCCACTTATTTTTCTGCGTAAATGAACATTATTACTTAACCCTTAAGATTCTACTACTTTCTTTACCTTCAATTCACTTCTCCAACTACAATTAGATGAAACAAAAACTTCAATTCAAAGCAACCCCAGGAAGCGATCAATTAGATGAATCAAAACAAATGACATTCAAAGATTGTAAAATGAGAAGACGGGAGTAGAATCTGTTTACCTTAATTACACTACCGCGTAAAGAATGGAGAGAAGAGGAGACAGAATAATAAATATGTGAGGGAATTGAAAGTCGAAAGTTAAGAAGAGAATGGAGACTTGAAGGCGAAGGAAAAGAGGAAGAAACTTTGGTGGTGTTGTTGAGATGGTGGCCGTAGGATCAGAATATGGACTTCGAGTGCGCCAAGTCCGCCATTGTTGCGGTGACTGTGACAATGGATTTTTTAAATTTTTTGTATAGTTCATTATGGATGGCCCACACTTGTTACGTGGCTTTAACATTCGAATTTCGTTCATACTTTACCTTCAAAACTTACTATTTTCGTCTAATTAACTATTTAGTTATTAATCTTTAGAAAAATATAAATATAGCCAAGTTTTGTTGTATTTTATGGGTGGTTTATTATTCATACATATATTCTTAATTTTGTTAGTCATTTTGTAATTATCCAAATAAGTTTGATTAGTAAGTGATTTATTCATCTAGACACTGGAGAAAATTCATTAAATTGTACTAATAACTTTCACAAATAAAAAAGTATTTGAATTAAATAGTTAATGACTATGAATGTTATGTTTTCTTAAATGATAGAAATTAAATCGTTACCGTGAAAGTTCATGAACCTAACTACCTAAGTATTGTTAGCCTTTAATTTCATCATTATATCTGATTTTATTATTATATTTATGTCATACAAAGATAGATTAAATTTCTTATTTGGTAACCACAAGTTTTCAAACTCCATCATTTTCTACTCAATCCAGCTTTTTACTCATTTGGTTTGTTGATGGACCTTAGATTTTTGCATCTTCTATCAATGGTTTGAAAAATCCAAACATATTTTGAACACTAAAGTGGAGTAGCTTTCAAAATTGTATTTTCTTTTTAAAATCTTTCTGAAAGTTCAACCTAATATGAAGTAAATTAGGATAAGAAATGAAAGGAAAGTAAGTTTAAGTTTTTAAAAACAAAGAAACAAAATGGTACCAACCAATTCTTTCAGTTTAGACTTTGTTGGCTAAACATTTTGCTTTGAAAATAAATTCATAGACATTGTTTCAAACCACACATATAGATTTCTTTTTTCTTATGGTTTTAAAAACCTCTTGAAAAACATGATTAGGCTCAGACCTAAATAAATTAATTGATTGGGGAAAAAAAGAAAAACAAGGATGGAAGAGAGCTTCAGATTAGCATTTTGGCACATTCTTCAACGCAACAACAACCCATGTAGAAATCTCCTCTACACAGAAGCGCAAATCATATTGTTGCTGCTCATGCCGGAAATGTTCGTCATCATCAGCCACAATCAACACCCAAATTCTTCACAAAATTTCCTTTTAAAAACAAGAACACAACACTAATTTCCCCGTTCAAAATCATCGAAAAACAAGAAGAGAGAAAAAATAGATCGAACCGATGAAGCTCAGAAATAAACAGGGAGGTTCTTGATTTTGAATCTGTTGAGATCAATTTAAATCAAACGTCGAGGAAGTAAGAATGTTCAGAAAAAAAATCCGAGACGGATCGAGATTTTGTAATACATGTCAGATAATCTTCACGGCCGATTCCATTTCGTCAGCTTCCAAACAGACAGAAGATTCCCAATCGCCTCCTCTTGGGTGAAACTGCGCAGATGACGAACCCTAACTCGTTAGGGTTTGTTTTATACATACACACACGCAATGGAAGAAAAAAATATTAAAACATATAAATATTATTGTGTATGGTCAAGTTTTCATATAGTTGATTTAAGAATGTCTTTGGTTGATTTAGTTGGATTGGATTGAAACGTTTTTTTAAATATTTTTACTTTTTGGTTATTAATCATAATTGTTTGTTGATTGAATTTAGAAGAGCTAAATTAGTTATCATTCATTTTAAAAGATTACATCATACATTTGTTTACCTAACATTAACACCAATCCATTAGAATTAAGCATATAATTATAAAAAAAAAACATTAAGGGTAAAATATAAAACCATTAATTAAATGAATTAAATAAAAACAATTTTCAAAATGTTAAATTTTGAAACAAACTTGTAACATTTTCCATTTTCAAGTAAGGAGACTTTTATTAGTGTTAAATTTATTTACCTAACATTAATTAACCCCAATTGATTAAAATACTCCATGTTTTCTCTCCTCCATTACATATATAATCTGAAATTTTTGTTATTTTTGTAAATTGCATCTTCATCATTAAAATAATTTTCTATTAAAAAACGTCTTGAATAATTTTATTTTATTCATGTCATTATTATTTTTCATAGTTTTGAGTTCCCATCTATAATAACAACAAAAATAATATTTTTCCCCTAATAAATCAAAATAACAAATAACACCCAAAATAATCCTAAATTGCAACTAAAATTTCAAAATAACAAAATTTAAAATTTACCTTCATTTGTTGGTGTTACCGTGAACGATAAGATAAAATTTGTTATATTTGTAATTTTTGTAAAATGTTTGTATACCTTAATATTGGGATGGTAAAAAAATTAAAACATTTTATAAATATGAGATTCTATTTTGGGCCGAAATTCAGCGAAAGGGTCACAGGCTGAATTAAAGTGGGCCGAAAAGTTGAGCCCAAGAAAGGACATATAAATTGATGGGCCCAGGTCCACTTCAGCCAGTAAGAAGTTCCATATTTTAGGGATAGATTTCCTCATCCTTATTAAAAACAAGTTCTTCCTAATATAAAATCTCTCTTTTTTTTTTAAGCCAGTCACCAATAAGGTATTTCTAATTGGGTGTTTGTCAAAATAATATAAATACATCATAAGAAAACTTATTCGAAAAAAAATAAATTAGAATACATCATATCAATAGAGATACTTATTCTCACTTATATACTAATGATGATTTCTTTATCTAAACAAATATGAACCTTTGGTCACATTTTCGATAAAAGCAAGAAAAAGATTTGAGCTTTTGACCCAAACTCTTTTCTTACATGATTTGCAAACTCGAAGAATTGACCATTGACCATGCCCACTAGTGTTCATATATATCTACCCACAGCCCAAAGAAAAAAGACATAATAGTTAATAGTTAATAGTAAACTTGATTGTGAAAAATATGATTTTATTGTGTGAACCCAATGATGGTAAATTTCAGAAGCAAATTAAAGTACATATTAATTTAATAATAATAATAATAAAAGCAAAGAATTACACAATAATTAAATGTGGTCAAAGTCTAAGTAGGTAGGTTAATTAGAAAGCCACCCCTCTTTTCTTCTTTTCTTTTTCTTCCTAACTTATAAATCATGTGCCAAATAAAGGTAGAAAATAAGCCAATAATAAGAAAGAACAAAAAGAAAAAGAAAAAAAAAATCTTTATCATTTTCTTAGTTTAATAATCTTATTTTCAACCTTATACCAAAAAAGTTTTGGGTGTGTTATTGGGTGGGTTTGATTCCATGAATTTCATGCATTATGCCACATTTTATTTAATTTGTATTATTTCAAAAAGGCTTAGTCATCCATTAACTTATATTTTTAAAATTTATTAATTATTATTGCTTAAGTCAACTTTAATTTATGTTCTTTAACCTAATTGTCATTTTCTAATTAACCTGCATTTAAAAAATATATTCAAACCTATAACTCCATAGGAATTTCTTAACAAGAGATTTGTGTTTCGTCAGTGCTATCGGTATCATTTCATATTGGAATAATATATTTTTGTTTAATATAATTAGCAAATACCCTAATAGGTTTGATTTGTGTTGAATTATTTTATTTAGCCATATGACCTAATTTATTGTGAATATAGCAAACATCAAAACTCAAGTTCTACACTTGAATTCTCAAAACTTGCATTTAATAAACCGCTATGAGAGGTTTATCTAAGACATGTAATTGCTCGACGTTAGCTACCGACTTGTATAAATCTCCTTATCTAGTTTCCTCCCTCAATTATCTATATCAATTCAATTACTACCATTCTTTTCTCAATGCTAAATAATATAACATCTTCCTAATATATACTTTAATTAGCTTAATGTGATGATGTCAATTTACACCATGAATTATAGTCGATAGGAGTTGTATCAATTTAAATCATGGATTACTAATTAAATCATTCTTAACTATTTAAAGGATAAACGGTGGTTAAGTTAAAATAGAATGTTATAACGAAAGGGTAAAAGAGTCCTTTGACAAAAAATGACAAAAATAAAAAACAAAAGTTTGAAAGAACAAAAAAAAGAAAGAAAAAGGAAAAGGAAAGATTGGACGGTGGCGTAGTGCGTCGGAGGACGTCAGATATGGTCAAAAAAGGAGAAACGTTTATCAATCTGCCCTTTCCTCACCCCTCCGATCCATTTCTTGGGCCCTCACTCTTTCCAAAAACAATTTCTCTTCAACATTATAATTTCCTCCTCCTATGCTTCTAAATTCTATTTTCTTTTTATATTCTACTATTCAACCAAAAATCTATGATTAATTTCATAAATAGTTTATATATAGTTTGATGAAATTTTTAACTTATTGGTCATATGTTATAGACATGACAAAGTTTCCAATGGTTAGCCATAAAGTAGGAAGATAGTAAAAGTCAATTTTATAATTAAAGTTTATTAAGGAAAGAAAAATATAAAATAGCTAGCTACCAAATTGTACCTAAAATTAATTATTAAAGTTTGATGACTTTAACACATAATTATAAAGTTATGATTTTATATGCCTTTAAAGTCTAAATCTATTATAAGAATTTATTATTATCCGTTTTTTTTAAGTGTAAACTATTTTATTTTGGTAAATATTGTACCAAAAATTTAAAATAACAATGAATGTATAATTGTAATAGCAATGATGTTTATATTTTCAAATATTAGAGTTTATAACAAATCAATCAACTATTGGAGTTTATATTTTCAAATATATGTCTAATGTGAACTTTGAAAATTGTCTAATCAATTTTAAAAATTTGAATATTGTGTGTAATATGTCCTCTAACTTTCAATTTGATGCATAATTATGAACTTTGATTTTGTATTTATTAGATTCATACTTTATATTTATTAAATCTATATTTTATATGTTTTTTTTTCTATGTGAAGGAGAATAAATAAATATTTAACGTTTAGAATTCCAAATATTTATCTATTCTTAAAAATTAGGCATTTATCATATACAAATTTAAAAACTATACGTGGGATATATATGGAGTTATGTTGTTTGATTCTCTCAATTTTTGTTGTATTAAAACTCAAATTTATCTTTTATTATTATTGTTTGAAAAGAAAAAAAGAAACCTAGTTAAAAATCACATTTTAACACGAATTTGAAATAGCTACCATCTACGATTCACATACAAATTAATAAACAATTTTGCACATGCATATGTCAAACGAGTTAAGTTCTTATTGGCAAAATAATAATATGGGTTTTACTTTCATCTGTTTACAAGTGTTAATTTTTGTATAACCATTAAAACAGAGTTCAAGGACCTTTAAATTTATCTCTTCCAATCTTAAGTTCAAACTCATTTTTTTTCAATCGGGTGATGTTGCGAGGAAACTTAAACCTATCTTGCGAAAAGATTTGGAAGTCATCTTACGAATTCACACTTTGAGGCTTATCTCCTTTTTCTATGAGATTCATTTCTAATTTGAGTAAGGAAGTAAAATTTGGTTAAAGTATTAAGAAGTTAGTGTTTGAATAAATATGCGAAAAGAATTAAGCGATAAAATCATTTATGGTTAAATATACGTTTTTGCGTTTAAGTGGGTAATTCGCAAAAGAAGTTGTGTAATGAGAAAAGAAAAAGTTTTTGTGTAAATTAAGAAGTGAAAGTTTTGACAAAGTGTTAAGTAGACATTTTTTGTGGTTTTCTCGAGAAGAACCAAGTGTTTCGGGGAAAAGAAGTATGCGAGGAAGTCTTGGAGTTTAAGTTCGCAATAAGAGTTCTATGGTTGGTTAGTTTTCGTGGATGGTTTTTTATAGTAAAAATATAACCACGCGATAAGGTTATTCATGAGAAATGTTGTGTGGTTGAAGTTATAAGCAGTTTGGGTTAGGCGAGAAGTAAAGACTGGTGAAGAAAATATCAAATCTGATTTGACACGTGTAAGATTAATGATTTAAGCATGGCTAGGTTGAACAATAAATTTATACGTGTAAAGCTTTAAGCAGGAGCTGACAAGCTTAGAAGAGTTTATGCATAACTAAGTTAATTTAAGGACTCTTAAGAGGATTTGGGTAATTAAGGGAGGATAGTGGGAGTTTTGTTGAAATGTTGAAGTGATTTTGGTTTAGTTACGCGAGAAGAAGAATAAAGACTTCTTTAGTAAAGTTTTGTGAGTGTTTTTCTCTCAAATGAATTTATGTTCAAAACTTTATTATGATTTATCTTTACTGATTTGAGAGAATAAATCAAATGAGAATGTTTCAAATAGATTTCTATGAAAAGCTATGTGTTCAAGCATGATTTATGATGTTAAAACTTGATTTGATGATTATGATTTAATACTATAAAATGATTTTCAAACCATTAGTTGTTTTTTTTAGATAATGCTCAATTTTATGTGCACATAAAGAGTCAATGCCACCATGGGGTGTACGGACTACAAGTGATAAGAAGTTGGCTTATGCATTGAAAGGAGCGTACCAAGCTTAGTGACATGAGCAACAAAGACGAATCTATATGTTCTTGGATGTTGTTGATAAAGTAGTCTAAATGCGAAATAGTGAGATCAAGCGTAGAGAACGATTCATAATACTTGGCAAAAGGAAATGATTTGTTAAGCATAAAGAACTGTTTATGCGAAATTAAATAATTTGTTGGTATGTTTAAATTATTTGATATTATTTATGATTATGAAAGGTTTTCATAAAACTTCACTGAGTCATTTGATTGACGTTTTAAAAATTAATCTTCCAGAATCAGACATTTAGCCCAAGTGGAGAAGGAAGTGGAAGGTTTTGCGGCAATATGAGAAAGTTACTAAACGTTTAAGAGTTTACTTAATGTAACTTTTGGTTAAGAGTTGTTTCTTTACATTGTTGTATTAAACACGTGTTATTAATAAAAGTGTAAGTTTTGACTGAACTGATCGTGTTAAGTTTTTCACATTAAAATTTTTTTTGAATGTGTTTGGCATTCAGTGTAACTTCTCTGGCGTTATGTTTTCTCTTAGTATTTAAAAGGCTTTGAGGTTGAATTAGTCGATAAGAGAATTTCAAGATTATAACTAAATCACATCTTATTCCCTTTACTTCACTGTTTTGGGAGTATTGTAAAATTTTGAACCAACCAACTTGAACTATGACACCACCAATTCGTAATTTTAGTAAAAGTTTAGAGACCAAATGTGATTTTTTTTTTCCTTTAAAAAGAAATATACATATTATTTAAATTATTTACTTTTGGGAATATATTGAGAGAGTATTTTATAATATTTTGTTTGTAATAAAAAATTTTAAAAAAATTGAAAAAGAAGAATGAAGTAATATTAATGAGTTGGTCCCAAGAGAGTTTCCATTATAGCGAATGATGTAACACTCTCATTAACTAAAAATTGATGCATTTAATTTTAGTGTCTTGTCCTTTGATTTTCCATGACCTAAATACAATTTATTGAACTGCCCCCTCCCCCCTCCCCTTCTTAAACAAATATCCATTCTTTCTTTTTATTTCAATCTTAATTCTTTCTTTTTTCTCTTTTTATTTATTAGTTGTTCGTGCCAAAATTAGTTGGAAATTAGATTTTACTTTCACATCTCACATTTATGAATTGTTTTAATAATAACATCTCATCATCATAATTTCTTCTTCTTATTACATTTAATCGGTTTGAAAACATCAATAATTGGTTCTTATAGAAGAAAAGAAACTATAGTGAAAACAATAGTACATAATTATAAAAAGAGAAAAAAAATAAGAGATCAAGTGTATAAAAAATGCATTGTGTAAGAGTGAATAGTTTTAGCATAGAAATGATATTTGGTTTTTTTTATATATATATAATGCCAAAGTTTGGATCTCATATCATGTGTGTTAGTAGCTGAGTTGTTGTACCAATTTTGTTTCTTTAATACAAACTAACATTGATCTACGAGACAGATATGGTCCAATGTGTTTCAACTCTTATCTATTTCTCTTTTATTTCCAAATTAACATTTCTTTTACCTCCTCTTCTTGATTATATAGTTTGAGGATTTCATTTTTATAATAAATTTTAATATTATTATTAAAAGGCTAAAATTGACACCAAATTTAAATAATAAAATGAGGATTTACAAAAGTTTTGTGAAGTGAGCTTTCATAAATAATTTACTCTAATTCTAACAATACAATCGAGTATATTACGAATATTCAATAAATATTGATTTGTAATGTTTTAGTCTTGTACTTGTGGTAAAAAAAAATTAGAGTTAAGATTTAATGAATTTATTTATATGTCAGTTGAACTATACTCGTTTTGGTAAGTCTAATGTTTGTATTTTTTAATTAAAGAAAAAGGTTCGTGGGAAAAAAAGAGTTGTGGAATGGAGAGGAAAAGTGGGAGTGAAAGATTTTGATTGGAGAGAAGAAGGGAGTTGTGAGCACCCCCTTCCTCTCTTATGGCCACCTCCCACCTCCCCCTACACATATAGACCCTATCATTTTAGGGGACACATCCTCGACTTTATATTAATACTATTAATCATAACAATATGCTTTTCAATATCTTCTTTTCTATTTCTAAACTTTTCTCCCACCTCCCTCTCTTATTCAATATTTTAATATATGTACGTAAAAATAACAAATTTAAAAATCGAATATGTATAACTCCACTATATATAACATTTTCGATTCAATTTATTTGGTGTTGATGTGGTAATGTTGAGATTTTGTAATGATAGATTAAATGATGAAAATATGTAATAATTTAGTTAATACATCATTGAATTTGATGTATGCATAAGTGTCATCAAAAGTCTACCTCTGTCTTGTTTGACATGTTTTCTTTAAGAACACACACAATAAATCTTTTAAATATGGTAAAGAGAAATAATAATGCATTATATTGATTTTAGCAAATTATTTATGAATGTTCTTGACTTGATTTAATTAACTATGCCATTGAGATGACTAAATTGAAACTTCAATGCTGGGGCTCTACTTTGAAAACAAACACAACCTACACAAATAATTTTAATTTGAAGATTCATACTTATTTCTCAACTTCATTCTTATTTTCAACTTTTAACCATTTTTCTTTTTTTTCTATAAAAGAAATTATAGCGCTCAGGTTTAGGAATAAAACGAGATCTGTCAATGAATTATGAAGATATGAAAAAACATGACTGAGAAAAACTTAAAAAAATTAAAAATCCCTTTTTATTTTATGGTAGTTCGTCTACAAAAATTATACAATTAAGTATGCTTAGCTTTAAGTAATTAAATATTGAGTAATCATACGTATATATATATATATATAAATAAGAGATGTGTTTTTTTAAAAATATAACAAACCGACAAAATACTTACACTGTATATAACGATTTTGAAAATAAGAAAAGCACACAGGTCCACAATGAAAAATACAAAAAATGTTTCTGTCAACCTGCAATTAATTGACCACTCGCCTGCATAATATATTTAGTACATTATCGTTTAGATTTGAGTCCAATGATTTTTTTTTCAAGATCTTTTGTATTTGGTATATAATCTTCAACCAAATAACACCCTAAAAAAATAAAAAATTTACGATTGATATTTGAAAACAAATATCATGATTTCAAAAAAGTATAAAAGAAAGATTTTAGTGTTTTATTATATTTATGAAAATTAACTTATAAGAAAACTAACATAATATTAATACTATTAACTAAGCGCTAATAACGTAACCGTGACACACCACGATAGAAATTGATAGAAGGAAGTTGACATATTTAATGGTTAAAATGTTTTAATATATGAATGAAAGAACTAAAATCTAAAAAAATGTAAAAGGTAAATTTTGTAATTTAACCAAAATAATTTACAAACCAACTTTTGATGTGTGATCTATGAGTACAATGGTATAAAAAAACCTAAAAATTTCTAATAATGGAACATGTACTATAATTGAAAACAATAATGAACTAACTTAAAAATACATCATTTAAAACCCTTCATGATCTCATTGTATAATCTTATCCATTCATCAAGAAAACTTCTTTTTTTTTATAAAAAAGCAAAAATCTAGATATAAAGGCATGGAGTTGACATAAAGAAAAGAGAGAAAATGATAATGATAGTAATAATAGAAAATAATAATAACTATAATAATGATGTATGGTATATACACTACTACTTTGATCGAGAAAAAATAATAATCATAATATATGATCTCTAAATTAACCAAAATATTAATAATGTAGTATTCATTCGAAAACAATCTAATCATTATTCATCACACAATCGAGAAAGTGATTTCCAAAGTTTGTGAATATCACTATTGATATATAAAATGGAATAACGAAAACACTTCAAAATTAATCGACTATACACGCATGAAAAACAATCGTGTACGGTATATCTATATACCTAATCTAAATGATTTCGTATACAATACCTGTCATAAATATTTTGAATATATATATCTTGTATATGTTATTTTTAAAGGGGAAATGGGGAAAAGAGAATTTATTTTAGAAAAGGGTAAATGTCAAATCAAAAGATATGTAGGTATATTAATGGATAATTGATTAGTACGAAGTTTATGTATTTATTAATTAGTATATATATATATATATATTTGGTAGTTTAAAAGTCTTCTTCAACCTAATAAAGTTTTGATGGTCCACTTTTTATAAAACCACTCTCATCTCTTATCTTCCAAAGGTGTTTCATTTCATACCCCACTCTCAATCCAAGGAAAAAAACTAGGGTTTCCATGTCATTTTCCGTCTCTTTCTATCAAATAGGATTTTCGAATGAATGAAATTTCTTTCGTTCATTTGAATTTAGCTGCTATTATTTTAAATTAATTTGCGCATTTATCTATTTCCTTTAATAATAATGAAATGGTAACTATAGACTTTTGTTGATCATTCAGTAGGAATGATGGTTAATTATGTTTTGACATATTTAATTTGTGGTTGTATAAGAAAAATAATAGTTTTTCGATGGAAATGAAGAAATATATTTTTTTTAAAAGTGGTTGAAAATTGAAAAGGGAAATTAAGGAGTAGATTATTTGATAGAAAAAAAAAAAGTAGAGATATTGAAACAAAGAGATTGATGGGTAAGGTGTGCTAAGTTAAGAAATTGTTTTTAATATAGTTAGTCTCATTCAATATTAAGCTATGAAAATACATTACTTTTCAAAGTTAGTATTAAAAGATACTGCCCATTACAATTTTTTTTCTTTTTCATTTTTACAAAAGAAAAATCTTTCAAAAAAAGTTCACTTTAAAACTATTTTTTTTTATAGATTAGATTATAAAAAAAATTAATCACAGTTATACCATTCTTGATTTTTTATTTTTTATTTTTTGCAAAATGAAAAGCATAAAGGTAGCCCTTTTCCAACTTTTTTTTTTTTTTAATTGAAATTTTACGGTGAGCGAGAAAATTTAGTTTATAGATATGTAAACTTATCACTCGTTTTTTTTTACTTTGTCGACGTGACAAAAAAAAACAAGTTCAATCCAAGTGATATATTTGATACACGTATATACATAACAGTTGAAAATATGATCACATATTAAGGTTTTTAATTTAATTAAAATTAAGAAAAACAAGGTAATATTTTTGTAAATAAGTTGATAGGCAACTTTATGATAAGAAAACGTGACACTTTTTTTTTTATGGTTATTAATGTATTAAGTGTATCAAACTAGATATAATTAAATTATTGCATATAAAAGTTCAATAACTAAATTGATACAAAATTGAATATATATATATATATATATATATATATATATATATATATATATATATTATATATATATATATAATATATATATATATATATATATATATGTATATATTAAATAAAAGGTGATGGATGTGAAGTATTTTTAAAGCACCATACTAACCATACTAACTTTTTGTTAAGATTTGAAGTTATATGTTCATATCAAATTTGTTCAAAACAAATATATATATATACCTTTATGAATTTCAAAAGGGAACAACATCCAACAATTCTATGCAAAAAATAAATAAATAAATAAAACTTTCATTTATAGTATAATTACAAAAATATTACACAAAAGTTATTCAACAAATGTGGGCTACACAAAATTGATTTAGTCCAACCCACACCAAAATATTTCTTTACAATTAATAACATAAACCTTTCAAATTTATAATATTTTCAAAAAAAATAGAAACTATTTATAAAATATCACTACAGAGTTTTATTTTTTTAGTTATTTATAACTATTTTTCTTTTAACTTTTTATATTTTAAGTTTAATACTTAGCAAATTTGACAATTATTTACGACGTCTATCAATAGAAGTCTATTAATTTCTATCCTTGATGGAATTCAAAATTTCATTGTAGTTTGTAAAAATTTTAATTTATTTTACTTATTATTAATAGCAATTGCAAGTTCTAACTACAATAGACTAGAAAAACTATCTTTAATATATATATAAGTTTTGTTTTGGGTAAGGTAGAAAAGGAGGGAAGTAGTATTTAAGAAAAGGTAGTGAAAGATATATTGTAGCATATGATTTGTTAATGAGACATTAGAAAGGGGAAACCCCACATTAAACTAATGTGATAAAAAGAAAAAATGAATGATATCAGCAAATAAGGAGATAGCTAGGGGTAAGAAAAAAGTGATTAAATAGGTTAATTGAATTAAATGATAAGACACTTCCACTAATACACATAAAGTCTACTCATTATTTCACATCATACATTATTGAAATTGACCCCCCAAAATGCCTTTTCTTTCCCCCTCCCCCTAACCCCTCACCATTATTCTCCATCACCTTCTCTCTCTTTTGGCCCTACCCATCTCTTCATCATTATTCATCCATTTCATTACTAACGACCTCGTTCTATCAAACATGGTACTATTTTAAATGACAAAACCGTTCAAACTATTTACAAATATCTACGATAGATAACAATAGACTAATAATACAAATTATTAGTAGAAAATTATGTCAATTACTGTTGAATTAAACTCACGTTATTTTGTTAAGCTTTTGTTGGTGAGTTGTCGACAAAATATTATCGTTTGTATTCAATGAATATTATAATTACATATACGTTGCAATTTTCATTATTTGTTTTTGGGCATTGGTTGTTTTGCAAAAACATTGAAGTTATACTATTTTCACGTGCCCACTCAACGATGTTTATGTTGGATCGTAATGAAACATAAATGTAATGTAATGTATAATAAGAAACCGACGTTTAGATTTAACGTTATGATCAATTCGAATGTAATACAAATCTCATTTTGTTTCTACATTTTTCAATCCAACCTTCTTAATTTTCCACCATTTTCGTTATGGTCTCAATCCTCACCCATTCCAACATCTCTCCAATTTAAAATTCAAACTTATTATACTTGTAGAAATTTAAACCATAAAAAGTGAATTCTTCAAACTTTAACATGAAAGTCGCTTAAGTTTAACGGTTTAATTTTAACCATTATAAGAGTTTTATGAATTCTATAATTTAAAATTTTAAAAACACAACTGAATTAAGAGTAGAATCAAGAACTTGTAGGTTGTTCATACATTATATAAATAATAAAATGATAATAACTAAAAACAAACATTGGGGATTGACATAAATAATATAAATTAGTGATATACTTAAAATAATAATTGAAAGGTTAGGGCATTGGACATGCCACTTCACGTGCAAGCAGCTCTCAAACTTGCAAATCAAACCCCCTCAAGGCTCAGCTCAAACCCAACCTTTTCGTACACTATTTTTAAACACAAATTTTAATTTCACCTTCAAAATTCTTTAATTAACTAAATAATATTTTTCTGACAGTTTAACAAAATAAATAATTATTTACAAAGTCATCACCAAGGATTATTATATGCTTTTTTTTCTTTCTTTTAACTAAAGATTGACATTAATTATGATGAGATATATGTATAATCTACTAAAAGAGTCGTAAGTTGTTGGAAATATTCCCACTAAATAATGTTGAAAATTTGGAAAAAAAAAATTGATGGATTGAGGGGACGATAGAGACAAAAAAAAAAAGAAAAAGAAAAAAGAAAAAATGAAGGTATTTGTGGTTTATATATTAATTAGTTAACTTAAGTATGAAAAAAAATGGTAATGAATATTTATAAGTAATCTTCTGCACTCGAGTGTAAGAGAGATTCCCGGAGAAACCATGCGTGGGGGGGGTGGCTCTTTAATTAATTTCCTACCTTAACTCTTAATCACCCTTTCTTTTTTAACTAATTAAATTATTCACCCTTACGTGCATTACAACTCATAATTAATTCTTTATTTAACAAATAACTTTATATATCTTTTAAATTTAAACCTAATTACAACTCATAATTAATTCACTATAAATCATGTTTTTATGGATTTAGAGCTACATCAAATTATAATGAAAATTTTCATAATAATATTGAGCCTTTTATAGTAAATAAAACGAGATTGTTTGAATATAATAAAACGATACTCACTTTTTTCTTTGTTATTAATATTACCCCTTAGTTTTGCCTAAAATAAACACTGACTTGGTTTCTTTTTTTTTCTAAAAAAGTTAAATTGAAAACTAAAATGGTTATGTGGTTATAAAAAATAGAAGTAATTGATTGTTATAAGTTTGTGTGAATATATGTATATAAAAATTTGGTTGTCAATGTCATAAAGTAAATAAAAATAAGGAAAAAAATAATTAAATAATTAAATTTGACAGTTGAGTAGTTGAAATAAATTGTGTTCGTACTAAATTAAATGTAGAAAAAAAGATCAATGGCCTTGACAACGATGTCATTAAATAAACTATTACAATCATATATATACAAACTCAAATATAATTTTCTCTATTTCTCACAAACAATAAATAATGATAACATTATTTTTCTTCAAATTTTACAATTTTTTACCTCATTATTATATCCATCCACATCCTGAATAAGTGTCTGAATAAGTGTCACAACAATTTAATTAAATGTATACTCTAGAGTGATTTTAAGGTAGCGAAAGTAAGTTTTTCTAAAATGTGATATATTTGATGTTAGAAAAATTGAAAACTATTTTTAAATAATACGTTATTTTTGTCAACTGATTGATTATAAACTATCGTGGGTTAGCTATTTGTGAAATTATTTATTTTGTTCTAAATATTGTTAATCAAACAAAGAATTATAAATATATATCAACGGTAATAATTACTAATTGGGTAACTCTAAATTAACACCTACAACCAAATACGATAATAAAAATAAAATTCAAAGATATGACGATCGCTTCTTAGAGTTTGATACCAAACATAAATTTAATGCCTAATTTTTTTTTTTCTAAATAAGATATTTTTACATTAAAATAGAATTGAAGCACTTGTTAAAAATGAGTAGGAATAGAAAAAGAGAGAGTAATTAACATGTTTAAAAGATGTTATTAATATTGTAATTTATAGTTAGTTGAATTTAGAAATGAAAAATAATGTGAAAGAAAACACAAATAATGAATTTAAAACCATGAAAATGAAATGTGAAAAAAAAGGAAGAAATAATAATAATAAAAAAGAAAAAAAGAAAAAAAGTTGAATAGATAGCGACAAGGCTTGGGGGTAGCCATCGATAAGGACGCCCACCAAGGGAAAATCGAACGGGGAAGAAGTTCCGTAGTAAGGAGATTGAATCTGGAGCGTTCATCACAATCCTTCAGCTTTTGGACATAAAAGGGACAGGTCCATGCACTCCATGCTGAACCATCGCAGCTCCATAATACAATGTCCTTTTCTCAACACGGACCAAATTAGCCCCCAATCCCCACCCACGTGGCAAGGGCTTTTCCGTCATTCACTCTCCAACCTCGCCTGCCCCCTTTGCAGTAACTATTCACAATCTTTTTTTAGCTTTTTAACTGTTAACTGAGAAAATAATTTAAAAAGTAAAAAAATAAAATTTAAACCCTAGAAAGAAAAATAAAATGAAATTTAAACTTTTTTCTTTTGTCCATTTGTAAAAAATCCTCGAATTTTGCGAAATTACCCTTACGTCCGTACAACGCGGGAAAAGAGGGGTAGAGTGAGAAAGAGGAGGGTTTGATTGAGATGTAACGTCTCCCCCTTTTTCCTAAATATTATTCATATTAATAATCCTTTTCTTTTTTTACGTCTCATTTATTCGGATAATAATTCCTTTTTTTTTTTTTTTTCTTTTCCTTTTTCATTCCTCTTCAATATCCGGTCTTATAAAGAGATGACAAAATTATACAATACCCTGCCTTCGCCTCCTCCAAACCAAATTAATCATAATCAAAATGTAGAAAATGATCAATTATCTCTTTGATCATTTCATAATTCTACTTTTATAAATTATTACCCATTTGTTATGTACCAATTAGTTTTTAAAATAAAATTCGGATGAATAATGTTTGAAAAAGGTGATGCACCAAATGAGGAGAATGATGTATTTTGTGATACTAAATACAATCTAAAAGTTGAGAATAAGGTAATTAAAAGTTGAATTTACATTTATACATATTTTAATTATTGGTAAAAAGTAAGGTAATTGTATAGTAATAACCAACTGGGTTGTACCAAAGATAGACATGTCCCAAATTATTAATCTTGCATATTAAATGTTATTGAATTAAAAAAAAAAGGGATAATAAATGAAAAAGGGGAAAAACTGAAAAGATGAATGTGAATGAAAAACATATGTGTATTTGGAAAAAGAAGAGTTACATATGTTATAATGAGGAAATATTGTGATAATAATAAAAAAAATTGAATGAAGTGATGATGAATGAAGATGAATGGTTGAAGGAAACAGTCAATCCAGATGATTGGACGGTCCTGATGTCATCATACCACAGTTCACATCAAATCATGTAAAATTTGTTATATGTATATTTAAAAAAAGGAAATTAAATTAAGAAGGATATATATATTAATAAATAATAATAATTGGTTGGTGTTAATTTAGAGTGTGGTCCCCAGTAAATGTTTGCCCTATTTCTCAGATCCAGCCGTGCAATCGGAATCATTAGATTCCTTCCCCCCGCACACTCGTCTCCTCCTTTTGGTACGTCAACGTAACACTTTTATCAATACCCATTTTCTCTTTAATTCATTATTATCAAAACCTCGTCTCCTCAATATCTCCCGATAACCCCCCTCAGCCACCCCTTTCCATTGGATAACATTTCTCACAAATCCCACCCTTTGATTCTCCTGCCTTTCTCTCCTTCCTTCATCTCTCTCCCTCTCTCTCATATTCATATTCATATGCTCAATTGTGTGTGTCTCTACTATTTAACCATGGTTAAACTCTTTACCTCACTACCTTCACTATTTTACTATTTTTTTATTTTATTTATATTTAAAAAATAATAAGAATTAAAAATAAAATATAAATAAAAAAGAGAAAATAAAAGACCTTATCCTCTCTCTCTCTTCTCCTCTGTTTTCTCTGCTTCTCTCTCTAATTCTCTTTTCAAGCTCTCCTCAATGGCGTCTCAGATCTAAGCCTTTTTCTTATTGTTTATTATTCGAATACCTTGGTGTGTTTTTGAGGAACCTTCGACTGCTTTCCAAAGCTGCGGCATTTTTTTAGCCACCTCAAGGGAAGGGAACAAACCGAAATTAGGGCAACAATTTTGTGACTTTGTGATATGCTGAGAATGGCGAGTACGTTTCCAGAGGATGTGTTGGAGCATGTGTTTTCTTTTATACAGTGTCATCAAGACAGGAACTCCATTTCTATGGTCTGTAAGTCTTGGTATGAGATTGAGAGATGGTGTAGGAAGAGGGTTTTTGTTGGGAACTGCTATGCCGTCAGTCCTCAAATTGTTATCAGGCGGTTTCCGGATGTGAGATCTGTCGAGTTGAAAGGGAAGCCCCACTTTGCGGATTTTAGTTTGGTGCCTGATGGTTGGGGTGGCTATGTTTATCCATGGATCCTCGCTATGGCTTCTGCCTATCCTTTGTTGGAAGAGATCAGGTTGAAGAGAATGGTGGTTACGGATGAGAGTTTGGAGCTCATTTCCAAGTCTTTTAAGAATTTTAAGGTTCTTGTCTTGATGACTTGTGAAGGCTTCAGTACTGATGGGCTTGCCGCCATTGCTGCTAATTGCAGGTTTGTGGATTTCGGGTTTCTTTCTTTGTTTTTATTTCCGTATGAGGGTTTTTTTCCTTCCTTAACCAACTTCTTCAAGGATGTCGAAGTGAACATTGTGAATGAGAAACAGCTTCAAGCTTTGAGTCAGTTGAATCCTTTCTTCTTTGTTTTTGTCTTTCTGCTTTGCTCTCGTTTTGCATTCTCTCATGTTTTGGCTCAATTTCACTTGTCATTGAGGAACGCGTTTTTTTCTTTTTTCTTTTTTTTCTTTCTTTTTTGATGTCATTTGCGGTGAGATGAACTACTATCATTGGAATGAGCTGAGCTCAAGTTAAGCTCACTGGGAATGATGGATGGGGTTTTTCTATTCGTGGTAGGCCTGGGATGGCTTGAACGAGTAGATTTAGTCGTTTTTACCTGTTTGTTCTTTCCATTTTTATGGGGGTTGAGTTGAGGTGGGGTTTTGGAGGAAAATTTGTTGCTTTCTTCCTGTTTTGGAACCGTTAATCTGGTTCACTTCTCCGTTCTTTTTATCACTTCATGACCCTATATGATTTTGATATCCATTAATGGTTATCAATTTTATAATCTGAACTAGTTTTCTTTTGGCATCCTTGAACTTAAATTCTACTTTGGACTTTCGATTTTTCTATTCTTGAAGATTTGAGTCTAATAATTTGTTAGTCTAGTTGGATTCTTCGTGCTGAAGTCTCGAATTTGGCTGCATTGTCTGTTTATAATCGTTTTAATGAAACTTTGAGCTTAACTTATGTAGATTTTGAAAATCAGAATCACATCTATTATTGTGGCTTAGACGTTCGTTGATTTGTAAGAGACTGCTATCGGTGAAGTGATATATTTTGACACTGGTCAATGTTTAGACTGGGAAGTTATTTATTTTAGTGCCTGTTGTTGCATAGTGGTTGAGAAAGTTGGCACTTTGGATAATTTTTTTGGTTTATTTTCCTTGTTCTTTTCATCAGTGAAGGAGTGAGTACTGCTTTTATGTAAATGTGGTTTTCTTTAAGCTCTTAAAGTATCATTGTTTTTACACGGCTAGCTGTTGACTGATCCAGGCATTTGAAAGTATTGGACTTGCGAGAGAGTGATGTGGAAGATCTGAATGGGCATTGGCTCAGCCATTTTCCTGATACATATACGTCATTGGTATCTCTCAATATTGCTTGTTTGGTCTCTGAGGTGAGTGTTTCTGCACTGGAGCGTCTAGTGGACAGGTGTCCAAACTTACGGACACTGCGTCTCAATCGTCCAGTTCCCCTTGATAGGCATGCCAACCTACTTCGTCGTGCACCTCAGCTGGTTGAGTTTGGTGCTGGATGCTATACTGCTGATTTGAGATCTGAAGTTTTTTCGAGCTTAACTGGGGCATTTACGAGCTGCACCGAATTGAAGAGTCTGTCAGGATTTTGGGATGTTGTCCCTGCATACCTTCCTTCCGTTTATCCAACATGCTCTCAGCTAACGTCCTTAAACTTAAGCTATGCTACAATTCAATGTGACGATCTTACAAAGCTTGTCAGTCAATGTCATAATTTGCAGAAGCTTTGGGTATTTCTTTATTCTTTATTCTTTTTTTCCTCTTGTTAATGATGCATTTCCCTTCGGGCTGGTGTCCATTTCTATCTTCAATCTATATCATGGTCTTAGTTCAAGATGTATCGTAACTGCAGGTGCTGGATTTCATTGAGGATTCTGGCCTTGAAGCTGTTGCAGTTACCTGCAAAGATCTTCGAGAATTAAGAGTGTTTCCATCCGAACCATATGGGCTGGAACCAAATGTGTCTTTGACAGAACAGGGCCTTGTCTCTGTATCTGAAGGTTGCCCAAAGCTCCAATCTGTTCTGTACTTTTGTCGTCAAATGACGAATGCTGCCTTAGTGACCATTGCCAGGAATCGTCCAAACATGACCAGATTTCGTCTATGTATTCTGGAGCCATGGACTCCTGATTACGTTACGGGTCAGGCACTTGATGTAGGTTTTGGTGCCATTGTTGAGTATTGCAAAGATCTCCAGCGCTTTTCCCTTTCTGGCCTTCTTACAGATAGATGTTTCGAATATATTGGAACTTATGGTAAGAAGCTAGAGATGTTATCTGTGGCATTTGCAGGCGAGAGTGATTTAGGTCTTCATCATGTGTTGTCTGGATGTGATAGTCTTCGCAAGCTGGAGATCAGGGACTGTCCTTTTGGTGATAAAGCTCTTTTAGCCAATGCTGCAAAGCTCGAGACAATGCGATCCCTTTGGATGTCCTCTTGCTCAGTGAGTTTTGGAGCATGCAAATTGTTAGCTCAGAAGTTTCCCCAACTCAATGTCGAAGTTATAGATGAGAGGGATCCTCCAAATACCAGGCCCGAAAGTTGTCCTGTGGAGAGGCTTTATATATACCGAAGTGTCGCTGGGCGTCGGTTAGATATGCCTGGTTTTGTGTGGACAATGGATGGAGATGCTCCTCTAAGGCTTACTTGATTCAACTCTCCACCAAACCGAGGATCGAAACCTAGTAAGTGAAGGCTCACATAATGGGAATGGAGCTGGTAGTAGGTACATGCTCTTCATGCTATTTACTGCTCCTAATTGTAGTTCTCTATGTCAATAACATAATTTGCAGCTCTAATTTAAATGGAGTGAGGTACATTTTTACAGAGGCAGAGGGAAACTCCATTGCCATTCATTTTATACTTTGGCTGTGAGCTGTGGGGGGATGGATAAACAAGCATTTAGTGATCAATAAAAAAGATAGCAAAGTTTCTTCTTCCTTTTTTTTTTTTTCATCATTGTATTGTAGTACCCAAACAGATTTATGGTGAATTTGCAAATCACCCTGTATACTATGGGCAGAATATTTTGCTTGCATGTTAATTATTATTAGACATTCATTTCAGATTTCATCTGAACTTAGTTCTTGTCCTCTAAATCCATTCCTGGTTTCTCATTGGCTTTCTTATTCATTATTATTCAGTAATCCTCATCCTCTTCTGATAGATTGGATTTACAAGGAGAGATTTAGCTTTAGAGAATTGAAACTCTGGCAACCGACTGACTGACTTCAGATTTTTCTATTGGTTATATCCTTCCATTTAGAGATTTCATTTGGTGAGATGAGATGATGTATGATAGAATAAAGCACACAGAATGATTTCTGTTGAGTCTTTGGAATCTGTTTCAAAATTATGAAGAGAGGGGAGAAGGAAGAAAAGGAAGAAAAGGAAGAAAAGGAATCCTTGTTTACTGTGGAGAAAGAGGAGAAAAAAATGCCTTTCTCGACTGTCGAGCTAGGCAGTAGATTGAATTTTTTTTTTTATGGGTTCCAATCTATTTGAAAACTACTTTAGGTCTTACACTTTCTGCATTAGTCTATGACTTTCACTAAGGTACATTTAACTTCAGCTCATTTTAATCCATCTACTTTAAAAGTGTTAATTTATAACTTTCTTCTGTTTGGTTCTTAAAACTTTAAAAAAGTGATCATTTTGATTCTTTTAAAGTGAAAACAAAGATCAAAAGGATCACTTTTTTCACAAGTACAAATACCTAATGAGCATTTTAAGAGTACACAATAACTAAAACGAACCAAAGTTGAACAAAAATATAAAGACCAAAGTAGTATTTAAACGGTATTTAGCACTAACAGACAGAAGCTAAAAGCACCTGAAGGAGACGAGCATTCAAAATAGTTAGAAGACCTTTTATTATTATTATTATTTTGTTAAAAGGCTTATTAATTGGTCACAACCTGACTTGCAGAGCAGAAGAGAGAGAAAAGAGAAAGAAGAGAGAGAGAAAGTGTTTTTGATGAGAGGCAGAGTGAAAGTAACTCAACAGAGGGCAGATTTTTGAAAAAAGAAAAGCGAAAGGAAAAAGAAAAAGGAAAAGAGAGGTCAAAGAGACGAATCTGTTTCTGTGAAAAAAGTGGGTTTGTCAATTTGCAAACAGATTTATTGGTTGATGATGTCCACACGTTCTTCCTTCCTTCCTTCCTCTTCTTCATTTCTTCTAATATATACATATATTCATTCATTCATTTATACTCTTTCTTTCATCCTTTCTATAATCTGCACTAATATTATTTATTAGATTATGTTGTTTATGATTTTTTTAACTTTTGGTTTTGGTTTGAAGAAACAAAAATAAATTCAAATTTGACCTCAAAATTTGTTATTTTGTATAGATTTTGTTATTTACCCTCTAATTTAACAAAATAATAAAAAAAAAAAGAAAAGAATTTCTCTGACTCTTTCATTTCATTGAAATAAAGCTTTGCTCAAAAACAAAGTTGACCATTGCACAAATTTCTATAGGTTCAAAATAGAACTTTGTTTAATTTTAGTTTATATATTCAATAAATCTTAAATTGAGTTACTTAAAATTTGATTAAATAACACTAAAATAAATGAATTTGTTTTCACAATTTATAATAAAAAAAAATCTAAGTATTGAAGATTATAATTTAACTAATTCTAAAGTATAGGACCAAAATGATATTTCAACTATAATTTTATTATACTTCATAATTTTGTAGAAAAAAGTTTATATCTTTAGTTTATTATAACGTCTGTCATCAATAAAATCTAATATGTTGTTATATTTATAAATATTTCACTTTTAGTTAATGAGTACGTTTTATTATCTTATATTGTTGAACTTAGAGAAAGAAAAAAAGAAGAAGAAAAGAACATATTCTCATATTTAATTTGACTAATATGCTCATTACTATTACTATAGTAGGTGAGAATCTTACATCGAGAACATCCATAATCAACAAGTTTATGAGTATTTTTTAAACTGAGTTCATATTTGTATTATATGCAATTTTGACCATATGAATTAGATAAGTACACTAATATATAAATTCTTCACTAAGAAAGAGGCATTGTTATTTAATTTGAACCTATTCTCTCTCTGTTTGTAGAAATAAGTAACACACTCCTAATAAATTAAGTAAATTTTTGTGTTGATTGTTAACCTTGTTTATACTTTGAGGTTTCAAGTTTCTTTAAAGAAAATTTGGGGTGAAAAAATTCTCATATGGAGTTTTATTTATTGTAGGTTTTACCTCCTAAAAATATTCCAATTTGTTTCTCTTTTAAATGGTCAACTTGTTTTTCAAGTCCAACTAAGTCCCCAAATTTTAAATTACCAACACCTAACCAAAATAAAATTTAAATAAAAACAAAATTTTAAAATTTAAAATTCCCAACACCTAATTAAAAATTTTGAAATAATTTCCAATACCTAATTAAGAATCCTACCAACCATTTTCTTATAAAGTGGGAGGAAAATAAATAGAAAAAGAATAATCAAACGACTCTTTTGTTCGCCTCCGCTTTCCCACACTAAAAAATCTAATATTTTAGACCGTCTTCAAATATAATAAAATGAACTAAAATATTTCCACGATCGATTGGACAACACATATATCAAAACAAATAATAAAGAATCAAACTAATTGTTTGTCTTCTTTCTTCCATTATATACGTATTGCATCATTTAATATAAACTCTATTGGGTAGATATCAATTTCATGATTTTGTTTAAAATATTTTGTTGTTTAGGCAATTTAACGAATATGTGAGATGAAGTATTTGACCTCGAATCTTTTAATCGAAGGTTAATACTCAAACATCATTTAAATATTTATTTACGTACATGTTACGTACATAGTTGTTAGCCTAATTTTAGTATAAATTAGTAGTAACAAAAATTTAAAACTTATATATCACAATATAACAATTAAATTTTACATTTTTGAATATGTGTGCGAGGGATATTTCGAATATAGACTTGAAACCATATAAATCTATCAAACACAATTATACAAATGTAGGGATATATACAAAAAAAAAAAAAGAGACCTATCATACACATTTGAAAGTTTAAATTGTGTCCTTTCTACCATGAATTTCTAGCTCGATAGTTAGTATCTTATCTACGAAACTATATTTTGAAATAACATAATTTTTTCGTACAACTTGAATGGGAGTTTCTATGAAACAAAATGTTTTTCTTTTTTGTGACGTTTGCCTTTCTCTAGATAAATAAAAAGGTAAGAAATAGGCCATTGGTAGGCTGAAGACATTGAAAAGAACCAAAGATTAACACAGCAAAGACTTGAGAGTATGAGACTTTTATAAAGTCTACCATTGTCATATGGGGCCCTCCTTTGAGGTGATGTATTAACATCGACACAATTAATGTTTGTTTCTTTATTAATTAGAAGAAATTGATTCAAGAGGCTCAATTTGAGACTTTGTTGGGAAGAAAGTTCTTTCTTTTCTGTAAATTTCATGGGGAAGCTTTGTTGCTCTGATGATGATGGTGGTGGTGGATTGGATCTTATGGGACTTTTGGTGGCCATTGTTATAGCTCTCACTCTCATGGTCATCTGCCAGCCTCAACCGCGCCGAGCTTATATCATTCATCGTTGTCCTTGAATTCGACTGCGGTCGTGCCAAAGCTTCTGATTTTGCTTCTTGTATGCTATCAATCTTTCTTTGTAGATGAATACCTTCTTTTGGGAAAATCATCTTTTGTAATTTGTTGGTTGATCTCAATTTTCATCAGAAGCCAATTCTTAGAGGTTGAATTGTTTCATTCAATCAATTCCAATTCTAATGAAGTTGAAGACTTTCTTGTCCTCTTGATTTTTGTGATATAGTAATGTTGTTGCCTAATCGTTTCGATGGTGAGTCCATTCCAATGCATCACAAACATTTCGATTTGTTTTATGTGTACGTGCATATGTATCTATACACGAAAGAGAGAGTACTTATAACACAAAGTCAACCTTCAATCTCTCAATTGAACCTGAAAAGAAGATATACCATTATAAACGAGTCGAGATTGTATAAGAAACGTCACGATAATGTTTTTTCTAATTATCTAAACTACACTATTGATGCAACTCACTGCATTGCAACAAGACTCCATGTGTTTGAATACCTAATTGTTAGAGAAAGGGATCTTTTTCCATTGAACAATCAATAAAAAGCTTAAAACTTACATCCAAACACTTGCAAATGGACGGCAATATGATTATATTAAGCAAATGGATGATTTAGATTAGACTAAAAATTGTAATACACTGGAATAATTTGATTGTATAATGAAGCAAACTAAAAGGTACACGAGAATATAATATACATTTCCTAAAGGGACAAAAAGTTCTACAAAATTCAGTGAAAACAACAAAAGGCCTTAGTGGTTCGTTGAGGCTCCAATAGTTTCCAAAAGATGCTCAATTCTGTACTTCATAACTGGCTGACCTTTTTGTGTCCTTTTGAACATTTTTTCTCTTGTGGAGTTTCGTCTAGCCTTAGCCCTTTCTCGTTCTTCCTTTTTTGCAGCGATAATGGCTTCTTTCTCCATTCTTGCTTTCTCTTTCTCTTCATGTTTTCTCTCATACAGTGCCTGAAGACTAGGTACACCTTTATTCCTTTCTTTCCCACATCTATCGTTCGTCTGATTCTCGAATTTGGTTTCATTTTCACCCTTTACAAACCAGAAAGAAAGTGAGTCAGGTTATAGGTCAAGCAGCACATTTGCACAGCAGATTCTTTACATAACAGAAATGGAATGAAATACTCATTAGGTTCGATGTCCCTCCAAATCATAATCAACGGATACTAGCAAAGGGTATTCATAGGTTGGTCTGGATTAGATTGAATTATCTTTTAGATCAAACCCAATTGTTTGGATCGTAAGCTTTTTCAACAAAACAACCATCAACCACAATAAAAAAAACAAAACAGTCCAAACCAACCCTGAAATTTTTGCGAAGACTTTCTTAGGATTATTTAGGTCACTTGCACAAAATTTGATTTAACAAAAAGAGAGTAAAATGTTAATCTCCAAAACCTCTATTTATACATTCTCAAACATCGGATTAAGATAAGTAACTCACACTATACTAAAAGTACTCGATGTATCTTATGGCGACAAATCTCATAATCACCAATAAGGCAAGTGGAAACCAATAGGAATCAAATAAATGATGCAGCAGTACCTAATAAATTGTTATTAATTAATAAATAATAGATTAAAAACTAGAATTTTATCTTTGACTTTTTTTTTTTTCCTTTTCCGATTCTCTTCTGACCAGCCTTCTTTTTTCCCCGTCTTATTTTTCTCTCCCCATAAGGTGAGACAGCCTTTCTATGTTCCGTGGGCTACATGGATTTCTCTATTTTTTATTCTTAGAGAAAGCCCAATAAGCCAGCCTTCAACATGGTACTCACCATGCCTATTGGTGATGGCACACCATGGCATCATAACTTCGAGGACCTTGCCATTAGGTGGTAAGTGTTAGTTGGGAAAAAAAAATCATTCAATGAGACCACTATGTAGCCACGATTTAATAACAACGGGATGTACATTAAAAAATATGAGTGGTCTCTAATAACTATAAGCCACATTGTAGTGGCCTTCTCGAATAGTTTTTCTAGACAGTGAGCACCCAAATGACTGCCTGCCACATATGCCAGCAACCTCCTTAAATAACTTCTCTAGTAAGTGAGCTCCTTGGCTCACCTCAACAACATTGTTAACTCAACACATTCTATGTTATGAAACAAAAAAATAAAAGTAAAATGTTTTAACAAGTGGTTGGAGAATAAATATGTTTTAAAACTAATAATAAATTCAGATTGATTTGCTAAACTAATTTTCAAGTAAACTCATAAACCAATCTACCCTACCTAATTCAAATTAACCTAACTCAAACAATAATATAATCCTACTAAAAAATGTATAAGTAAGATTCATGAGATTTTCTGAACACCTCACGAGACAGACGCTTCAACAAAAAGAAACAATCCTGACCGAGACCTAAAAAACTTCACCAAACAAAAGAAACAAAGTTCTTCTCTCTCTCTCTAAATAACAAGAATGAAATACAGATGCTCATAGGGTTAAATGCCTATCCAATCACAATAAACTAAGAGTGACCAAAAATAACTTCAATAACCAAAAAAGAAAAAAAAAACAAAGCTCTTCTCTCTCCTCTATCTATATATGAAAACTTGCAACAGATCATCTAATGCAATATTTTGCAATGCCATTATCTTATTCGACAAAAGGAAAGGCATCGCAAGAGTCCACAACTCACCAAGTTAACAAGCATAATTTAAGCTTTAAGTGATATTAGATAGCCATCAATATGGTCATACCTCGACAAGGGTAACAGTAGAGCTAGAAGGCCTCTCATTCGGTTGATTCTGATGCTTTACTAACTTCTTATACTTGTTGACATGTTTAGCATTCTTATAGAACTCTCTTTGCTTTTCTGAACAAAAGATACATACACGAGAGTCAATCACTACCTTAAACATAGACCAACAAAATTAATAAATCTACTACATCACCAGAAAAAAATCCACATATTTCCAGTCTCCACTATCCAATCTCCAAGATTTTGCAATGTAATCCCCCAATTCTAAACACAAAATCGAACACTGAGGAATACAAAATTTTCATTCACAACCAAAGTATTGGAATTAAAACAACATTTTGATCCCCATAACAACTAAAGAAACCCAAAATCTAAAATCTAGATTCTATATAACTATAAACAAGTACGCAGTGAACCTGTAAACTAAAAAATCTCGTTGCTTACACCACTCATATCCATCCCGACATTTTTTAATGAAAAATTTAAACTATTTCCTCAATGTTCTATTATATCACCAGAAGAAATCCATACACTTCCAGTCTCCAATACCCAATTTCCAAGATTTTGCAATGTAATCCCCCAACTCTAACATGAAATCGAACCCCACAAGTACAATTTTTTAATTCTCCACCAAAATAAGAAATAAAAACAACATTCTCATCCCCATAAATCCTAAACAAAAAACCCAAAACCCAGATACTACAGAACTAAGAACAAGTGAGGAGTAAACGAAAAGGCTAGTAATCGATAATTAAGACCAAAAAAAAAAAGAAGAAGAAGAAGTAAAAAGTAAGGAAAGGTTAAGAAGAACCATACTTATCAAAGCTGGATTATAGTAATCGGTAGTTGATTTAGCATTCGCGAATGCCTCAAGCGAAAGGCCCTTCCCTCCCAACCGTTTAATATTATTGTGTTTATTGTTGTTCATGAATTTCGATTTGGAGCGATTGTTATGTTCGTGTTTTCCATTGGAATGCTTCATCGTTTGGACAGAGAGATTGAATGAAAGTGAGAAGAATTAGGTCAGAAAACGAAGAAGTAGAATTGGTTTCAAATTATTATTTACACATTAAAAAGATTGATATGAAATAAAAAATAGAGAGTTGAAAAAGAATGTCAGAAGTGGGATTTGAACCCACGCCCTCTCTCGAAGACCAGAACTTGAGTCTGGCGCCTTAGACCACTCGGCCATCCTGACCTTTTGTGAACATTGCTTTCTTATAAACATATTTGTATTATATATTAAAAAATAGCATAATTTCTTTTTAAAAAATTTAAAAGAATAATTCAAATATTCAATAACAAAGACAATTTTAAAAAATAAAAAAAGTTATAAAACGTTAATAAATAAGACATCGAACATGTCATTTCAGCATGCCCTTCAAGGCATGTTTGAAGTGAACGCAGACACATGCATAAACCACAACCACTAGAATGAATGAGTGAAAAGAATAGGTTAGGTGGGAATAACATTAATGATATTTACTTACAACTAACCATTTACTATGTCACACAAAAAAGAAGAAAAGACTTATAAAACTATACTATGGAAAATTAGTTGAACATATTGATGGCAGTTTCCATTAAATGTGTTTTTACCTTTAGTGGGAAACCCTAAAGTCTAAATAAATGCATTATTAATAAAATGACAAACCATAGTTAATGAAAATGAGGAAAGTAGTTGGTTGTGTATGTTTTGGTTTTAACCACCCAAAGTTGTGTTAAATAATCCTAAACATCAACTTTTGATATGGCTAAACAAACCACAGAGTTGTTATAAGTTTGAAAGTAAACCGACTAAAATTTAGGTGCTAATTATAAACGATTACTTTCAAAAGTTTAGAGAGCAAAACGATCTTTTCGTATTCATCGTCTAAAGTCATGTTATAGTTCCATTGAGTTGTATATAACATGTGTTGATCTTGTGCTTACTTTCCTTTTAAAGTCTCTTGTAATATTGTTTTGTTTGTGTCTTTTTTTAAGCTATGAAATCTCGTATCTTTATTACGAATGATATAATCAATACCTTATAGTTCTATCATAAACTTTTGAAATAATAATGTATAATAAATGTGTTATTAAGAATATATATTCATAATATAAAGTATGATCTTTATTATAAGTAACATCCAGTTTACTTAGTACTTTTTATTTATGGGTCTCTATGACTATATTAATTCCTAAAAGATGAATTCCATACCTCTGATTATGGGCAAAAATGATTGTATCGTTGTCATGTGGAGATGTTTTCTCCTTTTTCTCTTCATAAAGTAGATCCAAAGATATTTGTTTCTTTCTTAGTAGTTCCTCTATGACAACTTGATAAACTACTGTATATATTTATGAAGTAATATTTTGTAACTCTTTTCTCTTCTTGAAAAACATGTATGAGTTAAATTTTCGTTTTTTTTTGACAAAATAGGAAAGAATCAAATTTGAGATTAATAACACAAACTTGATGCGTGGTTGAACCATATAATTGATGTTAAAAATAAAGATGATGATAAGTATTTGTACATTAAAAGCATAGTTTATAATATATGATACATATGAATAGCAATTGCTTGTGAGGTTACCCATATGCACAAGGTTTTGGGTACCCACAATAATGAGACACTTAACTTTCTTTTCTTCTTTCTTTATTTTTGTTGATGTGGCAATATATTGTTAAATAAAAACAAATGTAATAAATGATGAGGATTTAAAAGATAATTAATAAATGCAAATTAAATTAAAATAGTTCCAAACTAGAAAATGTGTTTGGGTTTGGAGAAAAATATTAAATATTGTGTAGTTTAGTTGGGATGACAGATAAAACTTATTACACTATACAATGTTCATACTATTAATTCATGATTAAATATGAGACCAACAGAACTGCATTATTATTTCTAACTAAGGCAGTAGCATTTTTAGGCTAATAATTAATTACATAGTAGTATTTTCAAATCATTGTAAATATAGTAGTATCTACCACATTGATATAATTTATTTATTTGTGATAAACTTTAGATTTATAGTTTATAATAATAACTTCTATAGCTAATAAACACCTATTATTGATAACTTTTGTTGTTGATAAACTGGTATTGGTGCTCCAGCCTATCACTACAAATCTTGACAAATGGTATCTCAAACTTTTTGATTGTGTAATGGCTAACCAAAACACTGAGTTTGGGATTTTGAGTAGGAAGTATTATGTGTTGAGCTATATAAAAAATCGAAAGGAAAAAGGAAAAGAAAAGAAAAGAGAAAAACCCCACTGGTTGGCATTTATTTCAGTTTCTGAGGAATTAAATATGAGGAGTAAATACTTTGCCCCAACTCTCTGCTTTTCTAACCAACACACATTACCACACTTTGAATTCCTTTTTGTTCACTCCAAATGTTGAAAACCTACTGCTTCTTCTTGCTAAAACAATGCAGCACAAAGAACCACCACCACCACCACCACCCCTAACATCCATGGCCATAGATGATAATGATGTTGTTGTTGGTGTGAGAAGCAATGTTAAAGTTATTCAAAGTGTTAGAACAAAATTAAGATGGCCTTTTGATGGGGTTGTTAGATTTTTGGGTCTTGCTTTTACTTTAATTGCTGCTATTGTTGTTGCTGTTGATAATGAATCTAAGATTATCTCTGTTACTCTTACCAAAGCTTTGCCTCCTATCCATTTTTATGCCTCTGCTAAGTGGCAATACATGTCTGCTTTCAAGTAAGCTTTCCTTTTCCCTTGTTCCTTCTGACTTTTTGACGAAATGCCTCAATGGAGTTCTTTTTTTTCTTTTTGGTGTTTCTACCAATTTGTTTACTTGATACCCTCCATGTATGCCTAAAACACAATAGTTTTTATGGTTTAAGGCTTCGTTTGAACCTTCAATCTTAAAAGGAGTTTTTTGCACACATTAATTGCTGCTGATCTATGCTTATGTTAGACATAATATGGTTGAGCCTTTTGTTATGTTATCTTGACTTCTTTTATGGTTTGGAGTTGCTTTCCTTTTCGTAGTTGTTTGGTTTGTAGTTCTACATCATGACATTCTTTTAAGAGTGATGATACTTACCTAGTTACTTGATTTGTTAGACTTTCTAAGTACTTAAAGTGGTTTTTATTTGTTATATAGTTTCTTTAACATTTTGAAATTCTTTTCTTTTCACTTTGGTTTGGCGTTTATGGTTGAGACTTTAATTATTTCCTTCTAAATATCCAAAACACAATACTTTTACATTTTGAAACTCCTTTTCACTTTATTTTTTAGTACAACATATGAGTATATAGATTTAAACCTCCTACTTCCCAGGAAGAATTACATATTCATTACTGATGATGATAAGTATATACACAATCTGAGTTGAGTTTTATGATTTTCTTATAAATATCCTCTACAAATGCCTATAACAGAATTGCTGTCTTTTTACGATTATTTGGTTTGTAGTTTAGCATTATAACATTCTACTAAGAATAATACTTACCGACTTGCTTCGTTAGTAGAAAATTCATATCGAGACCACCTATTACAATATATTATACAATACAGGTTTGTTTGGAATGACTTATAAGTGTGTAAGAGTAAGAAGTGCTTTAAAATACTTAGAATCTATGTGTTGTATGGTTTCTATAATGTTTTAAAATTGTTTTCTTCACTTTTGTTTGATTGATAGTCGAGCCTTTATTATTTTCTTCGAACTACCTCTACAAATGCCTACAAAATATTTTGTCTTGTTAAAATCTCATTTAGATTTAGCTGTCTTTTCACTTTTCGATCTTTTTGTTGTCGAGCCTCATATTTTCTTTCGGTTAGGTACTTTGTCGTGTCGAATTGCATCGCATGTGGATATGCTGCAGTATCATTGGTGTACTCAATGACGACCAAGGGTTACAAAGACGATCCAACGAGATCCATGTTGCTGATATCCCTTGATCTGATTATGGTGGGTCTATTGTTCTCAGCCGATGGGGCAGCTGCGGCCATTGGAGTCATTGGTCGGGATGGAAACTCACATATGCATTGGATAAAAGTCTGTGGTTTCTTTGAAGGTTATTGTCATCACTTCACAGCTGCACTTGTAATCTCCATTGCTGGTTCTGTCATGTTTCTTTGTTTGGTTGTGCTTTCTGTTCTTAAACTTTACAAGAATTGAAATTAGGAGATTGAATGCTTTTGTTTTGTTGGTAGGGAGTTATTGGATTTGGATTCAAACTAGAGTGCAAAGAATTGTATGGTTTAAAAGTAAATATACTCCTTTTGGCTGGTTGGTGCATTTCATTAATTGCTGTTATAACAATATACCTAGCATTTCCACCTACACCTATGCAATGTTTATGCTGATCTATTAGAACTTGTCATGCCCTGAAAGATACTCAATTAACATACGAGCGTGTTAGTAATTACAAGGTACGTATTTCGATCATCCTCCAACCATTAACTATACTTAAAAAAAGAAAACAGAAATGATCAAAATAAGTACAACTCAAATGATATGAAACTTGTACTTTCCTTCATTATCATCATAATCACCATTCATACTACTTTTATTCCCTTTCATATTTGTTAGGTCTGATTTTGACTAAATTTTCTCCAAACTCGATCCCTCAATAAAAGTGAACAAATAAATAAAACATTATGTGAGGGGTGGCGAGTAAAATTTTTGGTCACCAGTACATGTGGGTGCAAACCTCATGGTAAATATAGAACACACTGAATATGTTGGTTTGTTAGTGAATTGGCTATTGCATATATTTTTAGGTTAAAATGGTATTAAAAAGAAAATGAAATTTAGCGATGGGTGTATTTATACTTCAATAAATGAATTGTTTGACTAAGAATAAAAAATAAAGACTTCCAAATAGTTTTGTTTTGATTCCCCCTTCAAACCTACTCATCATAATTGCATCCAACCATACATGAAAGATTGCGAAGTTTCAAGAATTTATTTCCCCATGAGAATACAACACACACTAGCCTACAAACCATACCATAAACAAACGTTAATTATCATTCCAAAAGATCAATAGTTTAATTTTCCATCAATACAATAGTTGAAGTTAATAAATGAATGAAACTTAACGTGTTTGAGAGGGCTCAAAACTCCCCACTCTAGTACCTAACCAAAATGATGACGACTTACTATTGTTCGTGTACCCCTCATACAGTACTAGACATGTATGGCACGGCCCACGACTTATTATTGGTAGCACGTTGTCCTACTTTACTAAATGTAAAATCTTATTACACTTGAAATTCAAGTATTCAAACAAGGATTTGAGATTCATGTAAAATTCATTTCTGTATAATGTATCTAATATGATATATAAACATTCAAGATGAATGCTAAATTTTACAATGAAAAAAGAAAATGACATTTCCTATAGAAGTTCGCACTACTTTACTAAATGTGTCTGAAATCATAGGTATAAAACAAATCACAGTCAGCCTCTGAACAAAACAGGGCGACTTCCTAAATGGATGAAATGGCTCTAATAATCAAACGTTCAGCAAATTCTAATTCCAATTGTTGAGATTAAGAGAGCCCCACATTTCTTGGGTACCTTTAGTTTTCATTGACGTCCTCCGGAAGAAGTCCTCCAAGTATTGAATGAATTGCACTGACTGCATTTGTGTCCCAAAATGTGAAAACGAACTTTGCTAATATGGCTGCAATCGTTGCAGTGGACTGATACCTGTTTAACACAGTAGTTGGTTAAGTTAGAAGAATTCTGACATGCAGTGTGTTGGAAGACAGCAAATTAGCTTGTGGTAATTGAAACGTGTATAGAAGCAACTACCTCGTGGCTGTACTCCTCAGGCATCGGTGTGCACTCGATCTAGATAAGATAGAAACAATATTCAAATTTAAGACAACATAAGAGATCTATGGTAAAGAAAATGTAATCAAGAAAAAGAAACTTGAACCATTTTTTACTCGTGGTTTTCATATTTCCTATCTAAACATTTGCATATTTGGCCAATTTCCGAAAACAAAAATAAGTTTTTGAAAACCTTTTTTTCCTCCAATTTTTGGCTTTGATTTTGAACACTCATAAAATGAAAACTAGAAAACATATAAACTAATAAGTAATAAATGAAAATCATGTTTTTAGACTTAATTTTAAAAAACTATATAGGTGTCAAACAGAGATTTAAAAATTTCAACATCAGACTATGACACAAGAAACATGTCAGATTTCGTACATATCAATTCCACTTGGTAACCCATAAGGTTAAGTACCCAATGAAATCGATTTTACCATAAAATATCAACCGGTCAACAGGTAATGGGCAAATAGGAATTTTAATTCAAGTAGATAAAGACATATGTAGAGTATTAGTTTGCAACAGAACATATATAACTCTCATGGACTGATCTTTCTTCTTTCATCTTTATTATACAAGTTAATGCATCCTTATTCCTCTCCACTAACTTTAAACATAACTAAAGCCTTGAATATACACGCATTTCTTAACACTGTCTCTTCATGGAATCACTCCACGAAGAATTCTATTAAGATAATAAGTCTACAACCACCAATTTTCTAAGAATCAGCCCAATCCATGCAATCATACATCATGACAAAGAAAGAAACAGAAGATCAGTCAGGAGGTTAAAGAGTGAGTGCATTATGCAATGTTACAATGATAATAGATCCTAATTTCTTAGGTAACTAAAATTTAGGTGAAGCCACCTGTTCTAGCATGTTCACTAATTAAGGAAACCTCTACAAGAATTAAAACACCAGTTCGTCTAATTGCCTTCTTAATATCGTTTTTTATCATGCCTAAACTAAGATGTTACACACCTCCATTTTCAGCAATGCCCAGCTCGCAGACATGTCCACAACTGTTTTCAAGCAGATTGGACAACGGTATCTGAGAGACAGATAGTACTACATTAAAATAAGAGAACTGGAAATGTCGATGTAATTCAAAACAGAAAACTAGTTTGGTAAAATACAATGGATATAATAGAAAATAGAGTTGTATTAAGTAGATTCAAAGTTCATAGAAATATGTTTAATAGTAGATTCAGAAATTGGATTTTGAAGCAAGTGTTGGATTACTGATTCATTGATTCCATCTCACTGAAGCACTCCCAATGTATAGTGTGACCACAAGGCATAACAGTTGTGTCTTTTATTGAGTCAAAAAGAAACTGCAAGCATCAGTAAAATTGTTAGAAGAGAACAATTTAGATTATACCTCCCAGAGTAAATATGTATTCTAGAAGTACAAACCTCCCAACAGATAGGGCAATAACTTTTCATTGAGTTCTCAACACATTTGTGGTTATCACGCAAAGGAGTAGAATAGCAAGATCCTGTAATCATAAAAACAAAATGTTAATCTCTCTATCCATTAAAAACAGGGGAAAATAGACCCTAACGGCATGTTTGTTTCACATGCTTTGCTATGAGTTTTCAGGCATTTAATATCCTTATTTGTTTTACAGAATTCATTTTCTAAAACTCATGTTCCTATACCCATTTGACATGAGTCTTTTAATACCCTACAATAAAACCTAATAAACTAATGAATCAATACCAATTTGATTTTTTGTGAGACGTATATCAATTTGAATTAATTGTTAAATATTAACATATAATTCCTATTCAATAAATTTCAACTACACATATGCAATTGATATTTTATATCATCTTAGATTCTTAACTATTTAATATCAAATTTTATTATTAATTATTAATATTCTAATTGATTTTATACTCATTAATTTTAGACCATTTAATAATCAATATTACATTCAATTAGTGTTCGATGTAAAAATTTCATTTATTTATATTTTAACTGATTAAATAATTAATTAATACAACAGTATATTTAATAATACAAAATTTAGTTCATGCCTACATGGATGGTTTTTTTACATCTAATCAAGTAATTATTTCATTTTAGTTTACTGCAAATACAAAATTTGTAAAACAAACATAGATATTTAACTCCTAGACATTAAACATCACATAAGTACATTAATTATCTCATATATCTAAAATCCTGGACATTTACTACTAATACTCATGAAACAATACATGCGATCTAAACGAGGGTTGTAAAAAGCAATGGTTTAGTTGTACAGATATCACAAGTAAAAATCTAATGGAAATTGCATAGGGTGCATGGGCAATATGATTTCAATTCATCTGAATGGTTTATTTATTCAATCGTTATTTCAATCTCAATTAACCAAAAATATTCTTCTGCTACATTTACTTCAAACAGCAAGTAATAACCCAATACTAATTTCTAATGAACCATCAAGAGAGTTAAGTAACATACCACATCTTTCACAGTGAAAGAAATTCTCACGACCACCAACCCTGAAAAATCATATAACAACAAACACTTATTTTGAGAAACTTAACACAGAAAGCTGAGTTTACATTAGAATTAGAACAGGAAAAGTGCACACTACTAACCTACAGATACCACACGCATCACAATGAAACTGTTTCTTCTCGGTCTGCATTTATAGCAAAAACTATTAGCATCTAAGGTAACAAAAACCATTCAGCTCAACATTTAAGATATGAAAATTAGTTCTTAAAGAAAGCAAAATAGATCCAAGAAAAGAAAGAAGTAATGGGATTGACTTCTCATACATTGTCATCATAGAATTTGCAGATGTCGCAAAAGTATTCTCCCATATTAACATTACACTTGCGACAAACCTTAGCAACCTAAAACACACCAAATTCAAACGCTCAAGAGTATATAACGCAATGAATTGAAATAAATCCCCCATAAAAATTTAAAAAAAAGCCCTCAAACCTCTTGTTCTGTGTTGCAAATCAAGCAAACCACCTAAAGGATCAAACTTCAACAAAATTAATCAAACCCCATCACAATATATTATTTACAAAATGTAATACTATTAAAAAAAATCAGTAGAGCAGCGTACAAACAGACTTGTCTAATATCCTGGCGAACAAGTTCATGGCGGTCCTTGGGATTGCTCAGCGAGGTCTAAAATCAACAAAAGTTTCAGAAAATCACAATTACTGAAAGCTCCATTTTAACAACATATGGAAAAACATAACCCTCATACAATATAAATCTCTGAGAAACAAACGCACGCAAGGAAAAAGACATAGAGAGAGGGGAGGAAAAGACCATGGCCTCGTTGTGGCAGTGGCGACAGGTGAAGATTCGGTCGCAGCATGGAGCACGGATTTTGCATCGTCTCCTGTAATGCTCGCATCTAATTGAAATCGAAAAGAAGTTACAGGTGAAGGTAGAAATGAAGAAGAAGAGGAAGAAAAAGGAAAAAGGAAAAAGGAAAGAGATTGATACCCATATTGCAATTTCCCGAAATCTTGTTTGAGGCCGGATTGGGGCAGAGGGAAGTGTTCTTCTTCCATTGGAGATCGTCTCCCTGTTCGAGTTATTCGGTAATACAGAACACAACTGCAAATTCTTGTATTAACAGAATATTTATTTTACAATTCATTTTTAAGGACTAAATAAAAGCCTATTTTCGAATATAGAAAATAAATTCCTTTTAACTCATTTCAAGTTTTCTTTCTTCTTTTTCTATTATTTGTATCATCCACAAAAATTGCTAAATAAAAATTAAGAAAAATATTAAATTTTTAATAATAATAAAAAAGAAGATAATTTATAGTACCACCCAAATTAATTTAAATCTTGAATTTATGATTTTATTTATTTATAAATGGTAGGGACAGAATCATAAATTCTATTATATTTTTCACAATTTTATACTTTACCATAAATTTTTAATTTATAAATATTAAATTTATTCCATTCTTCATTGGTCAAATTATAAATATTAAAAAATACCTTATAATTTATTTTGGACAAAAACAATCACCATTTTATCTAAAAAATATTCTTAAGCTCTTTTCAAGTACACACTATATGATGAAAAAACAGTGGTGGGTGGATTGTCAAGTACACATCAATATTCATTTTTCTTTTTTAAGAAAATGAAGAAAGTTCTAATCAATTTAATATGAAATAATTTTGTCACATTATAAGATGACTTTTTCTATAATTTTTTTTTTTTTTGTTTTCATAATTGAATAAAATAGAAAATCACAAGAAGCAGCCATTGCAAAGTTGTAAGGTTTTGCCATTAAAAAGGATTTGACTTTGAAAAATGAATATAACTTTTTCACTCTTTTTGAATAGCCAATAACACCAATTAATTTAAATTTTATTCTTTCTTGTTTTGTAAAAGAAGAAAAATATAGATAATAATTGAAAAGTAAAAAAAAAATTAAAAATTAAAATATTGTTGTGGGTATCATTCTTTTTCAACCATTCTTATTTAAAAAATTTCAAAATTTCAAATGTGTAATTACTTTTAAGTTTCACATCTTTTCACGCTTTATTCCTATTCCTTTTTAATTACTTTTGTATAGTTAAAAAAAATCAAAATTTATTGATTTGAAAAAATATCAATTTATACTCTAAGTTTGAGGTCGTATAAAATTAAAATTTCAAAATTAATAAGCAGTTTAAACTTTTCATAATTATATCAATTTACAATATTCTTCCGATTAAATTAGACTAATATCATACTCCTTGAAATTTTAGTTAATTAAATGTTTAGATTTTTATAAGCGAATAGTTTACAAATTTAATTGCCATTATCTTTAAAAAGCATGGATGGACTAATTTTCAAACACGTGTATACTTCTTTAAATATTAAATAAAATTTTCCTAAGAGTATAAATTTATTGATTTTCGAAAGATTAAAAGCTTAATTAATTTATTTTCCAAACATAATATATTACAACAAAGTAAATCAATACACTTAAGAGAGTTAAGGTTTAAATCGATACATACATTTTATTGATTTTCTTTTTCCCTTTGAATCACGCTAAATACACACCACAGAAAAAGAAACAAATAAGAGTCGGAAGTTTACACAATATTCACAAGAACAATCCCAAGAAAATGCAGATACACAACATAGATCCAACCTCAAGGGACGCTACTGGGCTTGGCCGATTCGCTGCCGATTTATGATGGTTGCCGTTGCTGCTGCTGACTAGTATTGGTCCACTCCGCCGCTTTCTTATATCTTTGATGTGAAGCTTATTCGACTTCCTAATTTGGTAGGAGGAGTACTCAACACTGCCATCCACAATCCGATGCGCAGCCGTGTTCAAGATGGTCCGGTGAGGAATTCCGGTAAGAGAATGGGAAGTGAGTAGGGATTCGGAGAAGAAGAAAAGAGCCAAGAAAGCTATGGAAAGTAGAGGTCTAATGGCAGCCATTTGGAAAATTGAGTTAGTTTCTGTCTTTTCTTAACTATTATTTTAATTTTAAGCTCTTCATTCATCCACCAACCATTTTCTTCTTATCTTATCTTTTGTTATTATGTTTTGCTATACTTCAATCGTTACTTAGCTTAGACTCAAACGAAAAAGATATGAATTGAGATTAATTCACGTGTTGTAAAGATAGTCAAATATTCAAATATATCTTCGAGTGGGTCAATCAAAGCAAGTTAATCATGCAGTTTTGCAGAAAGGGGGATAGATCAGACCCAGTTGAACTTGGTTAGGGCATCTTTCAACTTTGAGAGAGACATCATCTTTTGACATTATTATATATTGTACGTCATTGCACATATCTATAAGGAAGGACGTGTCTTATAATAGATCCACCCAGAACCATCTCAAAGGGTAATTAGTGAAGAATATTCAACTCGCTCTTATTAGTATTCAAGCTGAAACGTAATCGACTTGACACAATCACTAGAAATTAAACTCCCACGCTAACACTCTCCCATCCTTTCCATGTGATTACTCAAAGATTTTTGGGCAATGGTCATCATGGCTGACTTGTGTTTTGTCTCCTCTTTCTATTAATCTTTTTGGATTTTGATCAAACAGTGGTGGAATTAAACAAATGTTTGAGAGTTAACATATATGTTTCCTAAAGTAAATTTATATACAACAATTTGAATAAACATGATTGGTTTAAACATATATGTTCTCAATTAAAAAGGTTTCACATACTGTTAAACTCTAAAAAGAAATTGTAAGCATAAAATTTGAATATTTCTTGCTGACCTATATATAAAAACATAAACCCTAAATTCATAGGGTACATCACCTTTAGAAGAAGTAACTAAAAACAATACAAAGACATAGCAATAAATAAAATCCAATATATTTTCATTAGAAAAACTAAGAAAAAAAACAATAATCTGCACTAACCAACCATAAACAATAATAGAGAGACCTAACAAAGGACGTTCGACCATCAGCTTGACGATCTATCAACTAAATGAGATCTTGGTGAAATTTTTTTTAGAGTCAGAAGCTCTATTGTGAACCATAACAGAAGAAGTGAGTAGAGTAATAGATAACAAGATCAAAAGAGAAACTAAAGTTTAGAGGGAAGCCATTTGAATTTGAGCAATATAGTTAATTAGTGAAAAGAAATTGAAGAATGGTGGTAGATAAATTATATTAAATTTTCCTCCACTCGTTTGGATCGGTTGATGATTTAAGATGATATAAGAGCAAATGGTTCAGAAAGTTACTGTATAACTATCGATAATAGACTTCTATGGTCCAATATTTGCAATATAGTATAAACTTTTGTCAATCAATCATTGATTTGTCATATATGTTGATATTTTGAGTCTAATTGTTATATTTGCAACCATCTCTGAGATGAACTTGAGTCGAGCTTTGTTTGACCATGGAATCCGTTGTCGAGCAAGTCCTGAAAAGAAATATTCTATTTTCAATTTCCACTCAAATAAGGCGTGTACATGAAATTAATTGGGTTTTGTGGGCCTAATCATAATTAAGTGAAAACGTATATATCTTTTATATCCTTATTGAAAATGTCAAAGTTTAATTCATGTTTTAAAATTGTATTTAATTATATAACATGTATGCAAATGTTTTCTTTTTATAAAACTATAATGTAATAAACAAAGCAAAAACAATACTCATAAATTTAATTATTTTGTGTTATAATTTATATAATTAAACACCCTAAATTTTAATTATACTCTGAATCCATATAAAATAATTTTATCACTAGAAAAACTTATTAAATTTATTTGAAGAGAAAGTTGTGCATAAGATAAAACATAAATTTATTAAAGAAATATTTACTAATTGCACCATTTATATATATAATATACTGCCAACAATATATATAGTTTTATTTCTTAATACATGGAAAAAAATTACAATCCATGAAATGCTATTCTTTTCATAACCAATAAATTCAAAGTGTAATATTATTATTTCCTTAATATATTCACTTCACCTTCAAATAAAGAAACCATAAACAATACTAAAACATACCAAAGGCCCAACCCCAAATAACATTGTTCCACTACGATTGGCCAGCGATTTTTTATTTAGACAATGAGCTTTCTTTGCAGATTGTTTATGCCCATCTTGATTGGTATCTTCGTCTTTAACAGAGTATTGATATCCATTTCCAACTTCATGACGATTCGTTGTCTGAATGACATTTCGACGAAGTATTCCATTATTAGAGTTGGAAATCTCATCGTGATCGACAGCAGAAGTCGAGATAGGTTTGGAGAGCAAGAGAAGTGCAACTACAATTGCTACGTAGACAAATAATTTGATTATTGCACCCATTGATTTGATTTGAGTTTCGTATTATTTTCTTTCTTTCTTTGTGATCAAAAGAATTTGAGTGCATATGGCCATATATGGCTTAGGTATTTTATAGGTAAATAGTGATAGGATTAACAGAAATAATAATTACGTCTCATTGGTTGTTTAAATGACAATATTTAAGAAAAAGATTTCTCATTCATGAATTCAGATTTTTATAAACGATTTTTCATTTTACCAAATTTTACTCTTTAATATATTTTCACACCATATTTAAGCACTCCTTTTGTTTTAATACCATTATTTGATTAATCCATAAGTTTTTTTTTTTTTTTTCTAAACTTTGAACTTTGAATTATAGTATATTGATTTAGTTAATTTAGGAGTTTAGTTTCTTAATAAAGGTTTTAAGTTTAGGTTTGCTTTGACCATTGGACGACATCGCAGAAGAGGTCCTCAAAAGAAATATTCCACTTGAAAGGGTGTGTGCGTGAAATTAATTCATTTGAGTTTTCTGGGCCCAATCATAATTATGTAAATCATTTAACCTTGTTTTCCTTTTGAATTTTGAATGCTTTTTCCTACTCAATAGAATTATTTTTGACTTGCTATGAAGCATAGCAGACGAGGTAGGTAGAGTTTGAGAGAGCTGCAAGATGAAGAGAGCGATAAACAGTATTGAAACGAGGGTTTTGAGAGAAAAACCCAATTGAATATATACGAGGGATGTAGTTGATTAGTGAAGAGAAAGTGAAGAATGGTGAATGAGAAATGTGGAATGGGTTTAGCCTTATTTATAGTTGGAAAAAGAATGTAAGTTAAGTAAGTATAAGAGATGATGAACTTATTAGGAGTTGAGCTTTTTGTTGGAGACCATTGGACTCCGTCGTCAAGCAGATGTCCCCAGAAGAGAAATATTCAAATTTCAAGTACCATTATTCATCCACTTCGACAGGGTGTCCTCCTGTAATTAATTCGCTTTTGTGGGGGCCTAGTTACAATTAAATGAAATTGTTTGTACTTTATACAATATTTCAAAGTTGTAAATTAAAATAATGCAAATGGATTGTTATAGTTGCCGCTATCTCTGTATTAAATTTGTCTTCATCCAATTAACTTAATTTTTTTGAATCAATTAGTAACTTAAGAAATCCAGATTGGAAAGTGTGTAATGAAATAGGGTTAAGCATTATATTTATACAGAGAAACAAATGTGTTAAATAAGTAAGGTAAGGTTGAGTTGAGCTCTGTTCGATCATGGACTCCGTCGTCGAGCATGTTTTTAAAAGAAGTACTCGATTTTCAATTTCAACATTGAATTAATTGGGTTTTGTGGGCCTAATTAGTGAAAACGTATATATCTTTTATATCTTTATTGAAAATGTCAAAGTTTAATTTACAATTTAAATTTGTATTTAATTATATAACATGCAAATGTTTAATTTTGTAAGACTACAATAATCTTAACATCTATTCATCAAAATTAGTATAACTCAGTCGATTAATTCGAAAATGAGAGATTCAGTTATCTTTTAACTTCACTTATTATAGAAAAGGAAAAAAAAATTATTTAACATATAAAGTATATGAACATCAATGGGAGAAGTTTTTATTCGTTTGTTTTAGAGAAATTTTTGGGAAAATGTGAATGCATTCTATTTAGTATATATAGCGGTAATTTTTAATTGCAGTGCTTTCATTTCATATTTAAAATGAGTTAGATTAGATTGGAATGAATTAGTATATATTAATACACTCCAATATTTTTTTTCATTAATAAAAAAACAAATCCATAATCTTGTAATAAAAACAAAACAATAATAATAAAGGCAACGTTTCACTCAAACAAATAGAGCAACCACAATAAAAAGACCTAGGACAGAGCCAGCCCCCAATGACAAGGTTTGGCTCCGATTTGCAGTTGATGGACTCGGAGCTTGGGCTTGATCTCTCACTACGGTTCGTCGAGTTCGCCTTCTACCATCAGCCTGATGACGATCCATGGCTTGAAGGAGGTTTCGGTGAAAATAATTAATTTCAGTGAGAGAATCAAAAGCTATGGTGTGAAGTACCGCAGACGAAGTGGACGGAGTTTGAGAGAGTAAGATGAAGAGAGCGATAAACACGATTGAAACTAGGGTTTTGAGGGAAGAAGCCATTTGAAATTGAGGGGTGTGGTTGATTAGTGAAGAGAAAGTGAATGAGAAATGTGGAATGGGTTTAGCATTATTTATAGTTGGAAAAAGAATGGAAGTTAAGTAAGCAAGAGATGAACTTGGAGGTGAGGTTTTTGTTTGACGATTGGACTCAGTCGTCAAGCAGAGGTCCGAAGAAGAGAAATATTCAAATTTCAAGTAGCATTATCCATCCACTTCCATAGGGGTGTGCTCATGTAATTAATTGGCATTTGTGGGGCCTAATCGCAATTAAATGAAAATGTTTATACTTTATATCTTTTTGATTTTTTCAAAGTTTAATTTACCAATTTAAAATAGTATTTATTTCTTTTAAAAAACAATTAAAATGCAAATTAATTAAGTGAAATATAACTAATATTTTAAAAAATTATAAAAATACAGTAAAATTTGTCAGAAATTGTAAAATATAAATTTAATTTAGAATGTAAGGACAAAAGAGAAAACAAAAAAAATCTCTCCACATTAATTAAAATATATAGCTTAATTTATTTTAGTACGCAGAAACATAAATTTACAAATTAATGAAATATTATCTTTTACATAACCCAAGTTCTAAGTATAATATATATTAGTATCCCTTTAATCACTTGGCTTTCAAATAAATAGACCATAAACAATACTAAAACAAAGTAAAGATCCAACCCCAAATAGCATCGTTCCACCTCGATTGGCTAGCGATTTTTTATTTGGACAATGAGCTTTCTTTGGTGGTTCTTTATGCTCATCTTTTTTGGTATCTTCGTCTTTAAGAGAGTTTTGATATCCATTCGCAATTTGATGACCATCTGTCACTTGGAGGGACTTTCGTAGAAGCATTATGTTATTAGAATTAGAAATCTCCTCGTGATCAACGACAAAAGTCGATACAGGTTTGGAGAGCAACAGAAGGGTAGCTACAAGTGCTATGGAAACTAAATATTTGATTATTGCCCCCATCTGATTTTTTTTCTTTGAGAGATTTTCTTATTTCGTTTTTTTTCTTAAAAGGAATTTGAGTGTATAAGATCACGAGGTTTAGGTATTTTATAGGAAAATAATGTTAGGAATGACGTAAATAATTAATTACTTTCTCATTGGTTGGTATTTATTTTGTAATAAATGACAATATATTTTAAGAAAATATTTCACACATTCATGAATAATCGAGGTTAGATAGATTTTCTTTTCACTAAATTACTGGTCTTTAATATTTTCACCTCATATGCATTAATTATATTGTTTTAATATGATTAATTTTCAAGTTTAGTTATTTCTAAAAGTGTTTTAACATATATATCATTTGCATAGTGATTACACATTTGATTTTAAAAATCTTATATCTTTAATTTTTATTTCCAGGATTTATTATTTTATTAAGTAAGCCCATTATTATGAAGGCACAACTTTTATAAGTCTAGGCAAGTGATGATGAGCTACTTCAGTTTGGTTGTATTAAATAGGTGGATGGTATTATAAGTTTCTTAGTATAAAATTAGAATCAAATTTAAAAATCTGTTTTATTCTTTTAGTTTAAACATAATTTAATTTTATTATAAAAAGTAAATGTTTTGAATTATCAAATAGTATTTATCATGAAATTTATTGTTTATTAGTGATGAGATTGAAAAATGTGTAAATGGGTTTAGCATTGTTTATAGTTTGAAAAATGTTGAAAAGTAAGATGAGATTTGAGTTTGAGACAATGGACGCTGTGGCTTTGGTAGGTTTTGAATGGAATTTTCGTCTTTTCAATTCATAGGGAGTCCGCGTGAAATTAGTTGGGTTTTGGGGGGCCTGATTATAAATTCATAATTATTAGTTTGGAATAAGAAAAACGTGTTTATATTATATTTATATATGCACAAAGGTAGGAGTACTTAAATCAAATGTAATTAGTTAACTATTCTTTAAATTAATTAAGAGTACACGACCGAGTAGTTAGTGAAAATTTGAGGTTAAAAGTCTAAAATTACTAATTAAATTTAGGGATCAAATTGAAATACAAAACTCGAATTTGAAATGTGAAATTATAACATATTGAAATTTAGATGTTAATTTTGAGATAGAACTAGAGAAATTGTTAAAGGAATAAAAAGATAAATAACGGAGAGAATACAAAAAACTTTTGTTAATTCAATTTGGTCGGTGAACCCACTACTTTGTTAATCCAGTTCGGTCGGTGAACTCGCTAGATTTTATTAAGATTCGAACAAGTATAACACTTTAACAATCTAGAAGACACTTTCTCTAGATCTAGTACTTTTTTTAGTTATAATCGGGCTCCCCTTAATTGTATTTGAATCTAATGAAGATGACCACCTTGAATTGTATTTGAATCCAATGGAGATGACCAGTGTAACGCCCTAGGCCTAAGATTTGGAATTTTAGATCTCTGACATTCCCCCTGCATCCTCTGCGACCTAGCAACACCACCGTCCTTATTGTCTTAAAGACTTATTAGAGTGAAAGTTCTCCTCACAAACGAACACGAGTACTTCTTTCAGCATGCTTTGAAGTTCGTATGATTGAGTCACCGAAAAGCACTACAAGAAATCAGGATTTTTTCAACGCACAAAAAATTATCAAGAAACCGAACATTGGTAGAAGGTGGTTTCTACCGAAGCACCAATGTAATGTCGATGGAGGTTCTTTTCCCGACGCATGTGAACCCCGTCGAAACTACTCAGAATAAATAATTATACCGTTAAATATCCTCTGACATGACGTCAGAAATGTCGACAAAAAAGATATGTTTTTCCCATGCCATAAATGATGCGTCAGAAATATTAGGGTTTTTCCGATGTGGACATCGAATCAGAGGCAAATCATTAACTGTACCAGTTTGCCTTCCTCCAACACGACGTTTGAAATGTTGGGAAAATGGTACCTAATACTGACACATCATTAATGGCATCAGGATTAGGGTGACTATCTCGACGTTTTCGAGCAGCGTCAGGAATTCTCCTTTTGTTCTACAGAATCGAAAGAGAAAAGTGAAAGAAAAACGAGAGAGAGAGGGAGACCGAAAAGAAGAAGAGGAGATCTCACCTCACTGTTGGTGCTTGCCGTCATTTAGTCGTCGTCTCCCGTGGTTTGTCGTTCCATATCCGTAAATAAGGTTATTTTATATTTGTTTGATGTAATTTATTTTTTATTTAGATGAGAAATTATGATTTAAATTAGAATTATGTTTTGAATTAGAAATTAGGTTTTTGAATTAGTTTTTTTTTTGGTAGGAATACGATTTTGAATTAAATTGTGTTTTAGGAGGGGATTAGAATAGTTGAATTGAAAAGTAAAAGGAGCTTGAGATTGAATTAGAATTTGGAAGGAGGGGGTGTTGAATTAAAAATTAATAAAGAGGGGTGAATAAAATATTAATGGGAAGGGGAGGTGAATTCAAAGTTAAAAGAAGAGTTGTTGAATTGAAATTTTTATGTGAGGAAGGGTTTATATATACGTATATTTAGATAAACATATACAGCACAGTGACACACACATCAATCTTTCATCATCAAATAAGAAGGAACGAAATGAATTAATAAAATCCCAAATAAATCTCAGTTATTCTTTACAGAAACGAACAAAATCAATCAGATTTTACAAGACCAACCCGAAGAAGAAGAGGAGAAATCCGAGGCCAAAAGAATCGACTCGGCTCCGATTCGCTGCTGAACTACGGGTCCCAGTTCCAGTGCCAGCCCCTATAGGTCGAAACCGCCCCAGTCCACCTTTTTTGATACGAACATTCATCTTCCCTTCCGAATCTGCAATTTCATGAGTCGCCGTCTGAAGGATGTTACGGCGGAGCATTGCGGTAACAGAATTGGAAGCGCCGCGGCAATTGGCGGCAGAAGTGGATAGGGATTCGGAGAAGAAAAGAAGGGCGAGAAGAGATATGGAAATTAGGGATTTGATGGCAGCCATTTTTAGAGGTTTTTGCGGGATAGAGAAGAGAAAAGAAGGAAGTGGAGATAATTGATTGAAAATTGAAATTTATATATGAATAGAGAAAACGAGGAAGGTGAGCGTGAGTTTCGGCCGCCATTGACGACCTTTGAATTTCTCCTCTGTTTTATTGCGCGTTCAAAACTTTTGTCCATCTCAGCTTAATCTTTCCATTTCCAATCATTATATTTCTGCCACGTAGGAAACAATCATAGGCTATTGGTCCCACTAAACGAGTATATTACATTTGTGCCAACGTGGCTTGCACCCAAGGTTTTTCCTTATCTTATATAGACAATGCCTAAACTATTTTCAACTTTCTTTCCCTATCAAAATATTTATTTTTATTTAAACTCCTTTTATGAAACTCTTTAAAATTAAATACCCTACTTTTAAATTAAATATTTAAAAATATATTTCAAATACAATCTTAATTGCGTGGATTAATCATTCCTCTTTGTTATTTACTTCTCGTCCAATTATTTAATTATAACTTGATGTATTTTCATTTTTTTTATTTGAGTGTCTGAGCCAGCTTACGTGTACCTTGACTAATCTCATATATTTGGATGTCAAAGAAGCTCGTAGAAATTTATTTCTTTAAGTATATAACTTTTTATCACCCATGACCGCTAATGTTAATTACTGAGATTATCTCCCAATTTATTACTAGGTCCTTCCATGATAATGTCTGTATTTTCATTTTTGGGATGCATCTGAGTACCATATAGATAATATATATTAATTACTAGTAAACAATGTTTTGAGTTAACATCTTACATGAATTATTGAACTCTTACGTTAACTAAAAACATTTTATTGAGATAAAAGGATGGTTAATGGTAGATTTTTTTTCTTCAGCTTTGTCAATGTTAACACATTTGAACGTAAGAAAGAATCGATTATTTCGTTCTGTCTTAGAAAAATCAATGAATGATAAATAAAAAAGTTTAATTAATTAACAAAACACCATATACATAAAAATGGGGGAGTAGCACAGGGCAGAAGTTAACCTCTGCCTCTTGGGATTGCAAGGTGTGAGGAAAGAGGAGCTGAAAATGTTTTGAGCCATCCCCATGTCAGTCCTAATGTTTATATTGTTCTGTAGTCCTTGTTTTATTTCGAAATAAAACAAGGTTCCTAGTGGATTTTATAGATTTTAGAACCGTCTCTTGGTGAGAAATGAGTGCAAATATGTGAACATGAGCTGGTCTTGACATATATCTTACATAGATTTAAATTTTCATTGCCCAACGTCATTTAGTAGTGTTAAAAAGTTGAGCAGTCACGTTGTTTTCTTCTACTGCTACATTTTTACTTTGTATGTTTTACATGTTTCAATGTTTGATGATGAGATTGATTTTGCTATCAGGATAAGCTAAGGTTCCCCTAGAAGCCATGTCCTTGTATATAGAATAGAGCATTTTTCAAACAGGTGTAATTGTTTGTTTTCTTTGATTGAGATACCCCTTGACTTTTACTGGGGTACTTTGTCTAAACTTTTCCATTGTCAATTAGAAGAATTTATGGAGAAAAAGTGTAATTTTTTGGGTTTATAGAAGTTATCAAGGAGGCTGTTGATTGCTTTCTTCACTACTATTAATATTTTTCATTTTTAGATCAAGGGAGATGTTGTAAGAGCTCAAATACAGGAAATGTGAAGTCAAATTGAGCAGTTGCAAGCTGAACTTCTGTTCTATAAGGTTTGATGCAATCTTTTTCTTTCTTAAATTTGCTTGCTCAAAACAATACATTTGTTTCTAACCTTTTTCCCTATCTGGATTGTGAATTGAAAGAGTTATGTTTCAAAAATTTAAGAGCTAGAAGGCGAGGAAGAGTTCAAAACACAGTCAATATGTGGATCTTGTGGAGTCTGATGATGATAGCCCCCAGTCTAGTAACATCTTATTTCCATGTTCAAATGAGTATTCATTGGAATATGATCCCAATGTTGTAAAGAGCATTCGTTGGAATATATTTTCTAATTTTGGTGGTACCAAAAACAAACCTAGTCCAAAATGAATCAGAAAGGAAAGAAAAATAGAAAAATGTTTACAAAATAATAAATTAATAGTCTATATCACCATTTTAGTAATTTTTTGTTCCAATTTTAGTAATTACAATCCAATAATGAAGCTAAAACAAATTTCAAGACTAAAGATAAAATACAATTCAATTTTTTTCATCAAACAAACAAATAAACCCGAGCTCAAACTTTCTAGTAGAGTAAATACCTCATTATTATTCACTTCACATCAACAAGCCAAAAACAATACACATACACAATAAAGACTGGATGTCAAACCACGTCATTCGGCTTCGATTTGCCATTGAGGGACTTGGACCTTCAGCTTCCTTCTTGGATCGTCGAGCTCGTTTTTTGACGATTTTTTGTTCAAAAGAGTATCGATATCCATTCTTGTTCTCTACAACTTGTTGATACTCGGTCATTTGAAACATCCCAATAGGCGAATTAGGAGCCATGTTGTGATTGACAGCAGAAGTGGATGGAAATCGAGAGAGCAAAAGAAGAGCCAAAAGAGCTACAGAAATTAAAGATTTGATAAATGGAGGCATTTCTTTTGGATTTCAAATGTTGTTTACAAGTGAATATGGAAGATAGAAACATACATAATGTATGAGATTATTATTTATAGTATAAGAATGAATGGTGTTAGGAAAGATTAATGGATTTCAATTTGGCCACATTTGACCATAGACGTCGGCCGCTGAGTAGGGTTTGAAACATTCTTATATTATTAATAAAATATCCCTATAATAGGTAAGTGTGAAATTATTGAATGATGGCTTTATTTTATTATAGAAAATAGTATCCTAATTTTAATTTTATATTTTATACTTTACAAGTTTCATCCATATTTAAATCATGAGTTTTCGTAAATATATTATATATATTTATATTTTATTTGTTGGTTAAATATTATGTAAAACTTATAATTAAGTTGAATTAAAGATTTTTTTTTTCATTCAGTGAATGAATTATTAGAATAAATAGTTAGAGAATATTTAAAGAATTGATTCATTTAAATTAAGTTAGGAAGTGGGAGAAGAAGGGAAAAGGAAAGAAATGAAATAATGAGGAAGAAGAGAATTAGGGGAAAAAACAATTGTTAGTGGCAGATTTGTATCAACCCATTAACATAACATTAACTAAGACTTAATTTAAACATTAAAAGTATTAACTAACCTATAATTAACCTATCTTTTCGTTCGACAGGTTGAAAGTTCGGTTTTTATAATTTCATCATGATATATAATTAATCTAACTTGAGAGGTTGGAAATTCGGTTATTTCTATTTTCATTATGATATATAATTAATCTATTTTTTATTCGAGAGGTTGAGGTTTGGTTTCTTTAAAAATTAAGAGAAAAAATTAGAATATTAATTATTACTTTTAACTTTGAATTTGGTCTAAATAATGCATTTGAAAATTGACAATTAAGAACGTGCAATTCATTTCTGTTCCATTTTGTAAGGTTAAAATTTTGACTTCAAATCACAAAAATTACTAAAATGTGATGACAAATCTATATATTATTATTATTTTAAAAATAATGTAAATAATTTATGTTGAAGTTTTAAAAATACTAAAATAATCAAGAGGTTCATTTGTTTGGTAAATAAAGAAAAATGTGTATTTAAAAGTATAATCATTAAGACTCCGTCTCATAACCATCTAGATATAAGTTTTTGTTTTTGAAAATTAAGTTTATTTACCTTTCATTCGCATATTCGTTTTTTAGTTTTTAAATCTTGATTTGGTTTTCTAAATTAATGGTAAGATGTATACAATAGAGGAAGAAAGTTGGAAGGTTAAAAATAATATCAACGAACTTAAATTTAAAAATTAAAATAGTTACAAAACTAGCTCTAAAATAGACAAAAATTTAAAATACATGAAAATAAAGCAAACCTAAACGAAGTATTTAAATCATTTTAGACTTTTCGTCGTAACAATTTAGTTTTAAATTTTTAAAAATTAAGTCTCAAAACATTCATTCTAACCCCTAAAATCTCTTGGTTTGCATGACAAACTTTTTATAAATATTTTTAAGAACTAAACAAAATAGTTCTTAAAAACTTATTTTCACAATTGGACTAAAATTCAACTATAGTAAATAGAAAATAATGCAAATTATTGTATGAAATTGAAAGACAGCAAATTAATAGTAAATTTACAACAATTTTCTTGTTTTCTTTCATTCATTTTTATTTTTTTCTTAAAAAATTTTTAGTTTTTTTTACTGAAAAGTATATTCTTTATTATAACCGTTAAACTTATATATAGTAAGCATTGTACGTACATACTAATATTGATATTTGTATTAATATGTCTTCTTTAACAATCAAACCATAAATCACAAAATAATCACAAAACTCAAACTTAAGCATAGTTTCAAGTCTACGAGGTGTTTAGATTACATTTTGAAAAAAAATTGCGAGTTTAGAAGCTACTAAAAATAGTTTTTCTAAGTATATTTTAAACTATCCATTTTCACAAAAATAAATTTTTTGAAAAACATTTTTTCTTCTTTGTTCAATTGATATATATTTATTTATTAGTTTCTTTTCGTATTGATTTATGTAAATGCTCATATTTTACTTTTTTTTTTTTCTTTTTCAACACTCATCTTACAAAGAAAAATATTTATTAAGGAAGTCCAATTAACATATAAACTTTTACTTTTTTTTTTTTAAGTCACATGATTAATAGTCTCACCACATACATATTAAAAAAAAGTTACTTCTCTTACTCTTGAGATAATGTTTGATGATATTCCTATTTCTTTCTCTCTTTCTTTTTCACATTCCCTAAAACTAAAATGTGCTAAAAATGTTGCATTCAAATTTTGAATGGAAAAGCATATTTATTTTTTTAGTTTTACAAAAGTAGAAATAAAGTATTATACTTTTTCTCCTTTTCAAGATTAACTCATCCACATTTCATTTAGTTTGTGGCACATAATCTCTAGAATATTCATTACTAGATATGGTTGACCAAAAAAAAAAAAAATCCCTCTATTTAGCTCCTTTTAGTATTAGTTTATTTTAACTATATACATATGTATAAATCTTTCTTAAATTGAATTATGTATATTACATTTAAAATTCTTACATAAAATTGAATACATGTTAATAACCACGTAAATTAGAGTATGAACTCAATTATTATTCTCTGAGGTACTTTATACGACAAATGGAATTGGAAGAGATTGAAGGGTAAACATTTAAGGTTCTTATGCCCATTGGAAATTCAACTCCCTTTTTAAAAAAACATGTGATTTTCAAAGAAAGAAAACCTTTTATATGTAAAAATAAATAAACCATCCAATCTAGAATATTTTAGCCAATATTACAATTATAATAATAATAATATTTATTATTGTTATGTTATTATTAAATTTTGAAAAGCTTCACTTTAATTATCCTACAATTATATAATAATTATGAAAGTTTTAGTTTGATGGTCATTATTCCTTTGAAGATATTCATTGTTTCTTTCCGTTATAAATTTAATACCAACACAATCAACCCAATTCAATGAACATAATTCAATTAATAAATGCGCTAGAAACTATGAGAACTATTAATTCAATGAACATAATTCAATTATATATAAATGCGCTAGAAACTATGAGAACTATTATTTGAATTTCTAAAATATATACATGTTAAAATCATAAAATTCAAATTGATTTCATCTCTAAACCAAATAACTAATTAGAAAATTGGACCAAATTTTTATCTTCTAACCCAAACAAAATATCAAGAATAAAAATTAATTTTTCTCATAAACTTATAAACTTGCAAATGAGTAAATCGAATTTTTAAGCAACTTTCAATTTAAATATTGAAAATTAGACAAATATCGCGATCTTTTATCTTAAACTTGAAAATTTTGCAAACTTCTACCTCTTAATAGGTTTTTGTTTGAAGAACAAAAATGAGTCAAATTTTGTGATTTTTGATCAAGCTATTCATGTATTACTTAGTTTTGTGTACTGTTTTCTAGTGAATTAATTTGTGAGTTCTTAGAATATTGTGAGAATTAGTAAAAAAAATTGACATATAGTCTAACATTCAATCAAAAATTATGAGCAAAAATGTACATTTGCAGGATAAAGATGGATCCACTCTCCATTTATGAAGAGATTTATAGTCATTACTCACACGTAACTAAAGAAGAATGTATACTTTCTCAAATTAGTTATCAAATTATGTTTCGAACTAAATTGTAAGAAGGAACCATTGTGGGTCGTCAACTTGAAGTTGGTGGAGTGTATTGTTATAGTTCATTTCATGTTTGAAACTTTTAATTATAATGATCAATGTTTCTAACAACTAATATAACTTACAATACTTATTTGTATTATTACTATTTCAGATCTATTTGTTTTTGTTATCGTGCATACTATTTTCTACTTAGGCTACTTGTACAACAAGTACATGTTATTATAGTTTAAGGTATAATAGTATGCAACTCAAACATGAATTATTATAACATACAAACTATTATAACTCAGACTATAACGATCACCGATTATAACAATAACTTAGCACCCCCAAACGTCTCCAAAAGATTATATTTATGCTAAAAAGTGTACGACTCAACCGACATTAGTATGTATAATCAGTTTTGAGGCTAGAGGTTCAATCTCCTACCCCGTAAAAAAAACGTTAGGATAGTCCAAGTGACACACTGGATGTGCTGCAACCAAAAGATAGTGTGCCTACGATACTAAAAAGATCATTATACTCATAAATTATCTCTTTTAGTGATGGAAAATTATTTGACGTATTTCTTCCTCTAATACATTTCATTGGACCAATTAATGATTTAATTGTCTAAAACTTCACTGCATGCTTTCAGGATCGATTTTGTCCAAAATTACGTTCTAACGTACCATTTTGGTTAAGTTTTCCTTCTCTAAAATCAGCCAAGCATACCTCTACTAACTCATTGAAGAAATATTTCCATTCTCAGGAAAACAAATGCAAACTTTCAAAAAGCTTTTCAACAACATTCTGTAGTACTTAATTCTCAGAAATAGTAAGTAGTAAAGAGAAAAAAAACACAACAGCACTAGATCCGTCAATAATCAATAAACCCACATTTTACTACTAAAAAAACTTCCAAGAACTGATTTGAGCAATATTCTTTATGATTTAAAAAGAGACATACCTGTATTATAAGGGTGTCGTGGAGATGCTCAATCGATCATCACGAACTATATTTACAGGTATTAGCATCAAAATGCTGAAGCCTTCCTTTAGCTGAGTGAGCCTGCACAAAATCTATGCTAATGATACCGACTGCTGAAAGGAGGACTATCACAGACATAACAAGGGAAATCAAAAAGGAATAAATATCATGGAATTTGATGCCTATCTTCATATGAAAAAAGTGGAAGAATCTGCAGCCCCACATGCCGGAAAAGTTGGGCATTTTTTTTCCTTCAACTTTTGAAATAGCATGGGGAGTATTGCTATGGAGAATTATCTAAGAATGACATTTTCTTTGATGTGAAAGTTGGATTTACTGATCATTATGTCTCACATTAATCTGTTCTTAATCAATATTCTCTAAAAGAAAAAATACCAAGGCCGCCCAACAAGTAGACCAACTGGCTCTTTGACCAAGAATATTATATCTAATTAATGGAGCATACTAATTTAACGAATACGATAAATGCATGTAGAGTTTTTAGGCTCTCACTTGGACACTTTGACTGAGTCAAAATGTCTAAAAGTATTGAAAGTATAGTCACGAGTATGCCGTACCTGGGGTCGATTATGTTCGATACTCAAAGAGTCTGATAAGGATTAGCCACAAAAAAACAAGAGGCTATCCCTTGGCATATATAACAAATTTAGAAACAAAAGTTTAAGTCGAGTTTTGGTTTAATTTCTTATTAAGGATTGGAGAAAAGATAGAGATTGAGTGCAACTTTGTCGAATGCTCAGAGACCAATTGAGAAAAATATAAACACAATAAAATAGGAGCTGACTTCATTATCAATAACAAAGGTATTACATACTACACAGCTAAACAATTGCTACATAATTCTTGAGACATAAGACATAACATAACTATTCATTATAAACTTGAGCCAATTATTATTGTTTTCCTTCTCCAACAGAATAGTCAATAATTTGATTAGATTTAGTATTTATTCAAAGCATGGCTTTGCACCAGCATTTTGGTCAGATCACCGCTTAGGTGGTGTGACATGATTTCATTTGTGGATCCGACCAGCTTTCCGCCGATGAATACGGCTGGTACTGGTGCATTGCATCCTAGCCTCATGAGAGCTTTCTCTATTTCCCTGTAATCAGGGTCTTGGTCAATCTCATATACGAGAGGATTGACTCCAAGTTCCCCAAATAGAATGTTAACTGCATATGATAGGCAGCATGAGCTTTTGCTGAAGATGACCACACTCCTCTCGGCAACCAACCTTTTAACCTTATCCATGCCTTCTTAATATGATAGAGTTTTCCTTGCAGATAAAATGAAGCCGAGCAACACACAAGTACACTTGATATCTAAGGTTTCTTTCAAGTTTGTTTAAAACCTTATAACCTCTTTGGACCAAATTTGACCAAATTTGGTCCAAATACGGTTATATAGGTTTTAAATATTAAGAAGAAAAAGTGCGCAAGAGAAAACTAATATCAAAGCTTGTTGTATTATGAGTTTGAGTTTGCATGCAAGACTATTTATAGAGACAACATAAGGAAGATTGCTTTCTTTATAAAAAAAAAAAAGAACGTTCAAAAGAGTTTGTGCTTTCCCTAGATGCCCCAAACTAATAAAAGCAACTTTTTAATATTACTGTTTCTAACAGGCTGGACAAGTTGAAAGGTCTTTTAATTCAGTGCGCACGACTATTATATGATGCTGATATACGAATAATTAACCATTTGATACATGTAAATTATAATTTAATCTCACTTATATTAGTAATGTAATCAAGTGGTGATATTGATCATACCAAGCTTTATCTGACGTGTAAAAACAATGACCGTGTCTTCTACTTTGCAAAGTTTGTGGAAATGAGAATATGGCTATCAAGAAACAATATAATAAAAGCAAAAAACTTATGCAATATCAGTCAATAAATACCAGATTCTTCCAATCACCTTCTTTGAATCCTTATGCAGAAAGGCTCCAGTGGCTGTAGTTCTCCGTATTCTGTCCACCAACTTGTACGATTCCTTCTTGCATGTGGAGCTTGTTAAGCTTCATCAATTTAACAGAGTTATGTTCCACAGCCTGGTGAGCACACAAATATATAAATTGAAATGGTCGAACTATCCCCCTTGAAAAGTTATAGCTTCATAATGCCTTCTCCAATGTAATATCTAGTTTATATGGAAAATCCCATGACTGTCAAATGGGGTATCATGTCCCTGGGTGCATGTTTACACGCTCTGTTGATACTCCAGATGGGGTAGTGTGTGTGTGTGTGTATAACATTGAGCAATAAATAAAGTATAATAACTTCTTTATCTGAGTTGAACAAGGGGAGGCGGGGAGTCGATCCTCTATCCTTTTGGTCAAAAAACATGTCTTAATCAAGTTGAGCTATTATCAAATCGATACTTCAATACATTTATTAAATTTGTGACTCCAAAATTGATTTTGGCTCAAAATATATAAAATGTTCATGGCAGGCATAAAAGTTAAACGTCACCAGGTTGTCCTTCAACTAAGTAAAGGACCTAAGTAACTACATCCAAAATGTTATGCAGTGATTGGAGAAATTAACCCCTGCCATATTTTAGCCAGCAAAAGATGCTTAAACTAGATGATAAGGGATCCAAGCTCACTTGGTATAAACTAAGGGTGTTTCACCCACCCATGTCATAAGTTGGTGTTAATAACTCACTATTGAAGTTTTCACATTTATTGAAAAAATTTATCTTTCCCCCTTTTTTTATTTTGCATATTCATCCGAAATTCCATCTTCACAACTCTACACCCCAAACACAGACCTTCCTAACTCCAACCTAACATCCAACCCACCCCCCCCCCCCCCCCCCCCCCCAAAAAAAAAAAAAAATTGCTATGTGCATGTCTATATCAACATGCCTTGCCTTGAAGTTAAGTAACATGATGTGTACAAGCAGATTATCAGTCTGGCAGCAGATGAAGACCTAATGAAAATCACAACAGTCAACAAGTACATATTTTTGCCAATGACAACTCCAAACAAAAGAAAATTCAGTTTGCAAGAAGAAATTTAGTGCATAATTCCTCAGTGGTGCATCTTCCTATTTTAATCAATGGTAGACTTGCAAAAAAGAGTTACCAGTTATGTGCACAAAAACCTTTCATGCTGCTCTCCTATCTTATTATTCACTTTTTAGAACAAAATTAGTCAATGTTTTATTCTACTTCAGTAGACAGACAAATCCTACGCAGACAGTATAGTAGGCATGTTGGAGTCCACATTTAATCTTTTTTGTTTTTATTTTTAACTTTATCCCTTCGTATAGCATGAAGATGGAAGTAATACTAAACTCTAGGAAAAGTTATCCTAACATTTAGATATCTCAGGGTAAGTATGGCTTCATTTTATACAGTTCAGTTGTAAACTCGAGAACTATCGGAGCCTTCTTACAACATTTTGTACGAGCCTTTTCGACATAATAAAGGCAGGTGGGTTGAAAAAAAAAAAAGACAAAACGAAAAAAGAAAAAACCATGCAGTTTTTCTTTTTGTAGCATTACAACCAGATGGCCTTCGCATCTATCAGCATTTGTTTCAGATCCCCATTAACATGGAGAGAAATAACATCTTTTGCTGAGCCTATAAACTTTCCTCCTATGAACACAGCTGGAACTGATGGGTTGCACCCTAGACCTCTAAGAGCCCAATCAATCTCTCGCCCATTTGCATCATGGTCAAGCTCGTGAACTGCAGGGCTTGCACCAAGCTCATAAAAGAGGGTCTGGATGCTATGGCATATATAGCATGAGCTCTTGGAAAAAATCACTACTGCTTTCTGAGATGCCAAATTTCTCAATCTATCCATTATAATCCAATCTTCCTACTTCCTTCCAAAAGATTTTTATAACCAAATATCCAAAGATACGTGAAATGGCTGTACTTATACTAACAAAAGCTGGAGGAAAAGAAAAAAAACAAAGGCTTGTGGAGGAGCAAGGAACAAGAAGTTGAAAGAATGGGAGTAAGGTCGTATGTTTGCTTAGGCTTTGACATGATGACTTTGCATAAACGAACGTATTTATAAAGGCAAGTGAAGGGGTGGTGGATTGAATTGTTTAATCTAAATAATTTGGAAGACATGAATAAATGGATAGAAAAGTGCAAGTTCCTTCAGATAGTTGTTTGGATAAGGGAAATGGCCCTTATCGATGATTTGCTTGATAGTGACCCACTTTTTCACAAAGTAAGTTGCATAGGGCATCACTTAATGTGTAATGGTTAATCTAAAGACGTGTCCTTCCATCTATGAAAAACCACATTATAGTTGGAATAAATAAAATACATCACACAAGAAACATAACCAGAAAGCACTTTTATTTGGCCAACTGGGTGATACCATCAGCCATCAAGAATATCAATAATTTCATAACTAGCAGTAATGAAATCTTGAGCACAAGTTATGGAAATAGAATTCCATTTATTATAAGCTAAGTGAAAAAATCAATAAATTTTTTATATAATCATCATTGATGGAAAGTCTCACACTTGGAAAAAAGGGTGAGATTTTGGTCTCTTAATTTCAGAACAATGTCAACCCCAATTCAATTCATACTTGAAATTTTTAGGAAAGGAATAAATCTACGATGACGTGGCATTAATTTACATTGAGGCATGGCTGCAACTTGAACAATACAGTAAATTCTACGTCTGCAGCTGATGTGGAAATTAACAAGAGTTTAGCTACTTCATATCCATCACAGTGTTCATTGGTCCTATAAACATGTGGATCAGAACACCTTAGTAGGACATCAACTATCTCCACCCCTTCCAGGACGGAAAGGAAAATGAAAAAATATAAAACTGAAATGAAGAAACTCGAACAGATTCTTACATATCTCCATCAAACTAACTTTAGAGGCATTAAGATGTTTATTTCTAGTAAAATATGAAGATAAAATGCACGATGCTCACTGGTATATTAAAAGCAAGAGACCATTTCCATTGATTCTCCCTCATTAAGATTCTGCTGCAACCTTTTCCTTGTCATGAGTTGAGGATAAGGCCAGCAATTCAATTAACCCCTACACCCACCTCTTAGACCCTCTTGATTTCACCTACAGAATCTTAGATATCAATGCAACTTCATCTTTGTTCTACATGATCTGAAATGCATGAAAATTCCAAGATGAGAATATTCTACTTGTTTGCTGCGATCATTTAAAGTAGGGAATTCATAGATGTCACTGTGCTCAAAGTTCACTAGTTAAGTATTAAACAAGATGATCTCCAGACCTCTTACTTAGTGGACTCAATTTTTATAGTTAGCATTCAAACAAATCTCCATCATACATTCTAATTAAGTATAACATGTTTCCAAATAATAATAATACCAAAAAAAAGAGTACAATAAGTATCTCTACATAAAGGATGGACTTTCAATTTTACAAACATCAATTCAGAGTGAAAGGCTCGCCATCAGAATAGAATAGTCTTCTCAGTGAAAAGATGTACAAATTATAGAGAAAGACCTTGAAAGCATAGTTCTACTAATTAACTGTTTCGGTCTTCGTCATTAAACCATCGCTATATCCAAAAAAAAAAAAAAAAAAAAAAAAACTTAAGCAAATCTAATCATTTATACATTCTCAAGCACTCCTAACTTCTAATGTTTATTTAATTTACTACATTTTCAACAATACACAACTCCTCTAATATGAATATGATATTAGCTTGATTCACGAGACAGCCAATTAAAAACACTGTAATGGGGAGTAAAAGACATCCCATGAATTTGAGCAAAAGCTTAATTGTCAACTCCGAACCTGAATTTTCAGTTTATTTATGAATTTGATGATTTCATATATTCTCAACTCAGCGAAAATCTTCTAAGTCAGTGAACGAGATACAATGCTAGCAGTTGATTGTGTTGAATCCAATCACCGAGATACAACAAAGCCTATCTCATACAAAAATCTGGATGCATCGCGCACAGGTTGCGCATATCCTCATCCTGATACAAGGAATAATATAAAGATAGATAAGTCAGCTTCCAACTGTTACAAGAATGGTGGGGGAAGGAATGTCAACGAATGAAGGAGATGGGATAGAGATGCAAAACGTGAATCTGAAGATTAAAGAAAGAGCAGTGTGTAAGAAGTCACTGTAAAAATCAACAAATGAATCGAAAACTTGAGGAGTTGGGTTTGTTGAATCCGTCAAGAAAACAGATGAAAATTTAAGGGGATTTCGGTAAGGGATTGATATGAAGAAGAAGATTGGTTCATACTGAATCATGATATCACTGGTTGTGTTGAGAGATTCCATTTGAATTATTGTGAATGTATAATTGAGTGATTGAGATTCGAGAGAGGGAATGAAACGAATAATTTCCATTAACAAAGATGCGGGGGCGGTGTCTTTTCATGCTCCAAATTTTTCAATCTCTTTCACCACCTAAATCTTTTGAGTTTGGTGATAAAAAGACGAGAGAAACTTCGAATTATGATGCAAGCGGGAAAAATAAAAACTACAAAACAAAAATCATCAACATCAACTTCAACTTCAACTTTTTAAGAAATTATGATAAATTGAAACAAACATCCAAAACTTTTCTAAAATCAAAAATTTAGAATATATCTGCATGAGCATCACACTAATTAATAAATAAATAAATAACCATATTTACTATATTTAAAAATAATCTACGCTCAACTGATATAGAATCACTTTCAAATAATAAGCTATTTTCAAATATAGCAAAATGATCAAAATATATGTGTGATAGAAACATATATATCATTCTATATGACATTTAGATAGATATTACTATCTACGAGATCTTGTTATATTTATAAATATTTTTAAATAATTATTTATGATTTATTAGAAAACGATACGTTAAATAACAAAATTTCAATTTTAAATAATAAATTTTTTAAAAATATTTTTAAATATAGCAAAAGGAAAAAGTATAATTTTTTTAGATAGGTTAGTTTTCTTGCACATGAAGAGAGCTAAAATTATTAACTATATAGTATAATAAATTATAGTGCGAATGAAACTTTGTTATTTTACTAATATTGATAGTAAATTATTGACTTTATTGTATACATATTTTAAAAGTTATAGAGTGAATTACTCGATTCAATAAGACGTGGGTCATTAATTAAGAGATCAAAAGTTTAATTTATTGCTCATATATAATTCAAAGAGAATGAGAAAGTCTTATTAAGTTATGTTGGTAGGGGTTGGTTGGCTCGTAGATATCTTGACATGAACATTATAAAGTAATTTTAGTATATATTTTTGGGTTTTGAACTTTTTAATGACATCTAAATAGGAGTAATTTAGTTTTTTTTTTTTTACAATAAATTAGAAGGGAGACTATTTAAGTTTTGCTATTGATAGATAAAATTTAGCTTTTTCTTCTTCATGGTTAGCCAAGAGAGGTTTTTCCATTCATGAGTTAGAATTGCATGCAAGTAACTTAGATTGGTTTAGTTAGTAAATTTGATAGATTTTAGTAACAAGTTTTGACCATGTTGTATTTTGATCAAACATGCTTACAATACTATTATTTATATCTTAATTGGGACTAGTGAAGTGTTTTTTCTATATTAAAATGTGGATATATTGCACAAGTACGACAAAAAGTGAAACTCTTTTTTAATTCCAAAGTTTGGAAAGAATATGTGCTTTTCGTTTATTTGGGAGTTGGGGTTTTTTAAAAGTTATACTAAAAAGGTACATTTTAAAAACTCGAGGAGGGAAATGAGTCTATTCTTATAAACCTAAAAACTAAAAGATATTGTTTATAAAACTTATTGATCAAAACACGCATGTTCATCCCAACCAAAAAAGTAAAGAGATAATTTTTTATAAGAATTTTAAAGATATATCCTCATTTTCTACATAACTATCCCAATCAAACACATTTAACCTTCCAATGTATGGAGGTGAAATTATTTGCTTCCCTAATTATGTGAGTTTAGGTCCTTAACCTTCCAATGTAGGAAGATGAAATTTTTATAGGGTAGAGAGGTAAGAATTAAGGGAGAAGAAGATAGTAGGATGGTAGTGAACTAAAAGTTGATATTTATTTTGGTTGGTGTGGAAGATCGACTTTAACCTCTGACAAACTATAAGTACTTTAACGACGAACAAACTACATAACATATAGAAGCTTTTAGAATTCTCTTGTAGGTTTGTGTAAATGTTATCTTACATATTTTACTAACCTAAATGATTTGATCTTATGATCATTTTATTTGTCCTGTGAGAGAGCAAGAATGTGCTTTCTCAAACGTGGTTACAAGCTAATCCAAAAATTTATTATAACGAAATTTTTTTATTGTTAACATGTAACAAAGTGTTAAAACTATGAAAAACAATTTCAGTCTAGATGTGATAGATAAAAAAAAAAAGTAAATTATGCGGTACGCATGCATTGGTGCCTTTCCACCGACTTAAAAAAATTATAGCACTAAAATTTGGGATAATAGCGTTTCTCTATTTTGCAATAATGTATTAGAACACAATGGATCCATGTTTTTAGAACTTGTAAAAGAGATGTGAATCCAAAAGAACTCACATGATATATGGTTGCAACGATGAAGTCGAGCTCTTTCTTGTTTGAATGCAATCTTTCTTTTGTAAAGGCAATTTGTGATTTTGATCATTGAGACACAAATATTAGTATATTTGAAGTCATCACGAATTGTGATATCTTACCGTATTTATAAATATTTTTTAAAGTTTTAAGGTTTAAAAAAGTGTTATTTTTAAAGTGACAAAATTAATAAAAATATTTATAAAATATCACAATCTATTTATGTTTATTATCGTGAAGATAGATAATAGTAATTTATTTTGATCTATTACTATCCATTTTAGAAAATTTATCCTTAAAAGAAGTTCGATAATTTAAAAGAATCTTTTTCTTTAATAATTTTTCTTTCAATGTTATGTTTGTACCTAAAAAAAACTAAACAATAGTTAAATTTAAAGAAAGTTTTTTTTTTCTTCCAAAGACCCGTTCTCTACAAAACGAAGATGAACTTTGGGTTCAACCAGAGAAAATCGTGAATTAAGCGGACCGAACCGAACCACCCACTTCCGGTTCGGTGGACCGAATCTATAAAGAATAAGCGTCTGGTCCAACCCAAAATAAACCGACCAAACATTCAATAACTAGTGGCACTTCCGTAGTATCCTTGAACTTCAGGCCGACTCTTTAACAATTTTGGTTAGTGTCACTTTAAGGTTAAGAGACTGCAGTCCTTGTTCGTCTTCTCCTAATGCCCTAGCTTCTCTCAGTTCCATTTCCTCTTCAACCTCTCATCACATTTCATTTCCAATTTTCCGTTCGATTTGGCCCTAAATTCTGCTATACTGCTCTTTGCTTTTTTTATTTCGACGGAAAATTGTTGATATTTAGAAGAAGAACGCTTGGTGAGGGTCATTTCTTAAGTAATTCTTGAAGAAGATAGTTGCTGAGGTAGAGCTTGGCTTCTAAATCTATTATTTGATTTTTGATTGCCCGTCTTCGTTTTTATGGCCTCTCTATCTCAAATTATAGTGAAATCTGAGTTCCGTTTTCACGTTTTTGTATTATTCTTTTGGTTTTTTTTGTTAACAATGGTATTGAAATTTTCCGAACTGAGTTTCGACTCTAATATTTGAAGTGGGTTTTGAATTATGATTTTTGTTTTAAAGCATGTGAAAAGAAGGATGAGAAGGCATTCTTCAGATCATGATGCTACTGGTTCTAGAATTTGATATGTAGTTTGTTTTGATTAATTGGACTGTTACTTGGAGGATATACTGAACTTGAGTGAATTTTATATGGATATACATGAGTATGTGGACTAACTTGCCCTTATCTTAACAATCTCAGGACAAGCCATCCTACACCACTTAGCAAATTAAAGTTATAAAATTTTAGCATAAGTAGGTGGCCATTTGAGATTTCATTAGCCTTATCTTATTGAAAGTCTGAAGACGGTGATGTTGGAATCCATAAATCTTAGTTCCAAATCTTTTGGCTTCAGTTATATTTTCTGAATGGAAGTATCGTACGCCTTTGCTGATGAACTATCCTCTCAGTTTTATGGAAAGGGGAGGGCGGCAATGGTTATTCATTTTTTTAAAAGTGGGTTTTAGTTTATTGATTCTGTGGGGAGATCGAATTTGAGATTGGTAATTAACGCCTAAAGTCAACCTTTAAGGGTGGCCATCTTCACAAATTGGTAGTAGCATTTACTTTTGTAGTTTATGGTCTAAGGCACCAAGCTTTGGTTGTGGATAGTTTATAAACTTGGGATGCAGTAAGTTTTTTTTTCCTAAACAAACCTGAAACTGAACTTTTCCTAAAATAAGTCTAATGCTCAAAATACAAAGAAACAAATGAGCAAAAATGCATGAATAATGGAACCTTGAGATCAACAGATACACCCGGATATCTCAATTAGGTTGACACATCCATAGCACCCTCATCACACCCCAATACAAATGAAATCCTCTAAAATTCATATAAGGTTGAAATAACACTTCCTTGAACCACTAAAAACCTAATTCTGAACATGGATTCATTCCTTTTGTTGTGGTGTTCTGATCCGAGTTGGAAAGATGTTCATCGATTTCTTGAAGCACTATAGGTTGTGAACAACTTGCATTTTAGGAGGCCTCTATATGATGTGAATTGGAGATATGTGAGCTCTCTTACCTTTTGTTTTTCAGTCAAAGAAAGCATTTAAGATCAGAGTTGATGTCTCTCTTATGGATTGCATTAGCCATCTTGTTTTTTCTTCTACTTTTTTTCTAAAGGAACATTTGATCACAAATAAAGAGATGGGGTTGGTTTCTAGCCTATAACCTATAAGGTGAGCTATATGTGCCTAAGCATTTGAGCAAGCATGATGGCTCATTAGAAGGTTACATTTTGAAGATTGTGAAGTTCTTTTTGTGATGAAGTAGGGAGAAGAGGAAGAGACAAACATATTGAGGGAGAGTATCTGCTCAACCTACACCCCTAGGTTAATGTAGTTACTAGATCGATGTAAATAAAGACTAAAGAATATAATTAATTAAATACTTGTCATTAAATCAAGTAAATAGCTATTACTTGATTCATAATTTAGTTCAACATCCCCCTGCTAGCGAATATGCCTTTGTAGGACAATGAGCTTAGTACCCAAAGGAGATATTTCTCTTCAACTTCCTTCCTTTTCCCATTTGGTTCCTTGTGTTGTGAGGGAAGGTCCAAACATATTTTTGGGAGGATCATTGGGTAGGGGATAAATCCCCTCTCTTATGCTTTTCTTTGGTTATATCATTTGACATCTTTTAAAAACTCTCTTGTGTCAGTTTCTTTCTCCTTTGGTTTTCATTGGTTGTTGTCCAATAGAGAAACAACGAAGGTAGCCTCTCTTCTCTTTTTGATTGAGGGTTTTAACTTTAGGCTTGGGAGACAGGATGTTTGTGTTAAGAATCCTAATCGCTTAGAAGGTTTCTCTTGTAAGTCTTTCTTAAGGATCTTATTGGATTCCTCTCCTGATGTCAAGACTATCCTTGATGTTTTGTGGAGGATTAAGAGTTTGAAGGAACTCAAGTTTTTCTCTCTTGACAAGTTTTGCTCGATCTTGTGAATACTATGGATAGGTTTTTGAGAAAGATGGCTTCATTAGTGGGTTCTTTTTGTTGTATCCTTTGTGGGGAAGTTGGAGGAAAACTTGGATTACCTTCTTGCTTCTTTCAGGAGTTTGATTTTGCTTACTTGTCAAAGGGATGTTTGGTTGATGATCGAGGACAGAATTCTTAAACCTTCTAGTAGAAATGAAACGTCTGTAGGAACTAGTAAATAGCTGTAAATGTGAGCTCACGACAATTTCAAACTAAGACGGTTTCTAACTGCCACTTCTCTAATTTTCTTTATGAGATATGATAAGAAAAATATTTATTCGTAACATCGAAGGAGCTGCTCATCAATTGTTAATTCTTGATCGACCTTGCTTTCTCCTTTTTTTTTTTGTTTATTTTTTATTCTTAATTACAAAAGCTTTTAATAATTCCCCCACCCACCCACACATAGACATAAGGCCTCAATTTTCATGTTTACAAGTAGCTTATAACACTTAAGTTGTAGTGAGAATTCTCTTAGTTCTTACTGGAGTTATATTTTTTAGACTAATCAGCAATTTTATAACTTGAGAAGTTAAATTGAAGCTTTTGATGGATGTTACAAACTCTGTTTCTTGCATTTATATCAGAACTATGGAGGACACTCAGCAAACAGAGGACACTCAGCAAACAGAGGACACATCATCTGGAACTGTCCCAGATAAAGCATCTCAAGAGAATCATGAAAGTCGTGATGAAATGCTTTCAAGGCATAGGTAAATTGAAATTTTGTCATCTTGACTTGCATCTGTTGCTTTTCATTAATGATATTTTCTCCGTTTTTTTTTTATGTATGGCCTGTTGTTTCATTGTTTGCTGCCAGTGGTGTTTAATATAATTGGTGATATTGTTGACTTTTGCATTTTGCACCATATTTTCTGCTGCGACTTCAAGTGCATTGTTAACCGTTTGTGTCTATGGTGCTCGTAAAATTTTCATTTATTGTTATTCATGTTATTATATAGCTACTGCATCTTTGTGCAGGAAAGAGATATCTCAGTTGCAGAACAAAGAAATTGAACTTAAAAAGGCAGCAGCTAGAGGTAGCAAAGCTGAACAAAAAGTGAAGAAAAAACAGGTGGAGGAAGAGATATCTCAACTTTCTGTGAAGCTAAAAAAGAAACAGGCCGAAGAACTTGCGTCCTTAGGCTTTAGTAACAGTAATGGAAATGAAAAAAACATCGACAATCTAGTGAAGGCCATAGCTGGGGTATCTATGGCAGCTCAGTCCGATCATTCAAAGCCGAGCAAAAGCACAAGGCGTAAAGAGAAAAGGGCTCAACAAGAAGCCGAAAGAGATCGAAGAATTGAAGAGGAGCAAAGCAACATTGTGAGTGATAGAATGATCGAAAATGAACATTTGGAAAAGAAGCTCGAACCTCTTGGCTTGACTGTCAACGAAATCAAGCCAGATGGACATTGCCTCTACAGGGCAGTTGAAAACCAGCTAGCCTACCTTTCAGGAGGTTCGTCTCCATATAATTACCAACAACTTCGGGAGATGGTAGCAGCTTACATGAGAGACCATTCAACTGATTACATGCCATTTTTCCTCTCGGACAATGGCGTAGAAGGCAACTCCAACAGTTCGTTGGCTGAAAGGTTTGAAAACTACTGCAAGGAAGTTGAGTCAACTGCAGCATGGGGAGGGCAGCTGGAACTTGGTGCTTTAACACATTGCCTTAGAAAACATATCATGATATTTTCGGGATCGTTCCCTGATGTGGAAATGGGGAAAGAATACAAATCTGAAGGGGTAATAAACTCAAGTATTAGGTTGTCTTACCATAAGCATGCCTTTGGACTTGGGGAGCACTACAATTCTGTGGTTCCTGTATGATGATGAAGTTGGGTGGTATAATCATGAAGGGCCACTTTTACTTTGGCATTTATTCTGTTATGCAATATCTTTTTTGAGCCTCGAGTTTGTACCTAAAGGACAAGGGAGAAGGGTGTGCCAAAAAAAAATATAATGTTCTTCTTTTTGTTTCCTTCCTTAGATATTTAGCTTTCTTTCACATTTATTCTTCAATTTACCGAATCCAATTCTTCTGTGTTATCTTATAACACTTTCGTTTGCTGTTTTATCTATTGTTTTTTATCTTCTGTTGCACAAGCTTTTACAGGATTGAAGGTAAATATCCTCACTCCTTTTGAGTATCTCAATTATCCAACAAAACCACTTATACCACTTATCTTATAATATTTGAATGCTAAGAAAACTTGCATGAGTATCTATTATGGCTATTATGGATTAAATTCATTCCTTCTATGTCTAGATATTCTACTCCAACAAAACGATCTTGTCTTGTGTAATATTATGCTTTTCTAGACATGGAAAAATTATGTTTCAAGTATGATGGTAGTTGTAATTATACTTTCAAACTCTCATAATGACTATCTCACTCTTCTAAAAGTGCTAATGTTAAAATTAAACTTTTAAATTTACAATCATTATAGAAATTGAACATTCCAACCTAAAATGTAATAGTAAAATCTAATATTCAACAGTAATTGACTTTCCTTGGATATTAAGGTTAGTAATTGACACTACTTTTCTCGGGAATATTGGGTTATGCAAAAGCAAGCATTGCAGACCCACTTATCATGGCAGAACATTTGTTATCTTCTTAAAATTTCAGTGCCCAAGTGTCATGAAATGAATAGTTGAGCTTGGAAATATGAAAGATATGGGAACTAAGGAATCTAATAATCATTAATTGTATAGAGAGCCTCTTGATGCTGTGGATTTTGCTAAAGAAAAATGTATCTCATCTAAGAAACTGACAAGAAGAAGATATGTTCAACTGTTCACATCAAGCTGTTGAGATAAGAAAACACCAAGTAGAGTACCACTTGTCCAAAACACACTTATAGAGAGAGAGGAGAAAATTCCAATGCCTTAATTGGGAATTTTTGTTATTCCTCATCCCATAATTGATCTTCATAATTCTTTCTATAAGATTTGCAAAAACTATTTTCATTTGCCCTTTCAATGAAACAAGAGACAAACTGAAAGTTCAATCTCATGTTACTTCCACTTGGAATTTTTATCAGACAAACAAATAACTATTGCTACTTCTGAACCCTCAAATCAAAATTTGAAATTCTCTTACAATCTATTTTAGTTAATTACAAATATAGTATGCACCAAAATTAATGATAGAAACACTTATTTGATACATTTTAAATTTAAAACATAAAACACTCGCTACACATATTCTAAAGTTTCGATTTCAGTGATCCACTTAACACAATGTACCTGTATTTCTTATTCTTTCTCTTTTCTCCCTTTTGTTATCTCTACTTTTCAGTTTTCACAAAATATTAGAAATACAATTGAGATTGAAAATTACTATGAAATTGTAATAAATTTTTTATATGATAAAGAGTTTCATAACACTGTTATCTTCTATATCTCCTCTTTATCTAGTTGTCTAACTCCTTTTTGGATTCTATTTATGTAGGCATGATTGGGTAATGAAAAAACAAGTTTTTTTAAAAGAAAAATAAAATAAAATAAAGTTTATTATTAAATTAAATAAATATGGATACCAAAGATTTTCAAACCTAAATGTTTGATTGCCACATCACCCAAAAGTATAATGATCTAACATCTAAGTTCATCACAATTCACAAGTTAGTTTAATCTAAACTAACAAAAGTAAATCAATATTATTTTAATGTGAATTAGTATAATTATTTTTTATTTTCCATTGCCCCTAAAATTGTATTAAATATTTACATTAACACATGTTATATATTAAATTTTACCAAAATAGTTATCAGACATGTTTGTAATTTAGTTCTTACAAGAAATGAAAATGTGATGAAGCAGATCTTTAAGAACTAAACTTACCTACCTTAAAGCAGTAATAGTAAAGGCATCATAGCTAATTGGACACTTCACATATAGCCTCAAATATGAAAATTGATTTATTAAATCAAACATGTAGCCAAAAGAAAATGTAGAAAGAAAACATTGTCAAAAGTGAGCATAGTTAAAAAGCAATTAACATGTTTACTTTAAATGAGGTTAAATGAGGTTGAAGGTTTAATCTCTCTTTCTTGTACTTTCAAGGGAAAAAAAACGTTGAACCTAACAATTTTGTTAAATTCTTTCAAATTTGAACACAAATCATATTCGCAGCACATGTGTTTTTACCTGCTTGGGAATAGAATATTAGAAGCATTTACCCCTTTCAAAATACACAAACACACACACACACACACACACACAAGCATTTTTACCTACAAGAAATGCAAAGAGCCAAGAAGATAATTTGGTGGGACCTTCAATTTGTCATCTCCTTCCATGTACGGCTGATGGGAAGATCTTCATGCTGTTGTTGCTGGAAGATTAACTTTATCAAAGCATCTTTATTTCCCAAGATCTTCCTTTTCCAGCCTTTCCCTGAATTGTTTTGTCACAAATGGCTGCAAAATCTTGCTCATGAAAAAAGGAAAATCCATGACTTTCTTTTTAAATTGGATAAGCCTCAAGCTCTCATCTCCAACTAAGCAGATGCTCCAAAATAAGTTAGGCCATGACAGGTTCAGCAATGTGAAAATGACAAGGAAATAGAGAATAAAAAGTACACAAGATGTCATGGTTGGTACCACTATTGTGGTTCTGGCTCTCAAATATTATGAAATATGGACAATGAATACCAAAATAAGAAGCCTTAGCCTTTTACAAATTGGAATTTACTAAATGGCTAAAAAAGGAGAAGAAATGGCTCTAAAATTTAACCAATCTCTTATTCATTCTTTCAGAGTGGTACTTCTAGCTTTGATTTGTGCATTAACTATCTCACATTTTCCATGAGACTCACCTTGTCATTATCAAATATCAAATATCATGAAGGGTATTTTGGAAATCTGCGTACACATTTCCTGAAAGTTATATTCCTTTCTGCTGTTATTCAATCACAATAGGAAAAGAAACCGATTCTGATATTCCAACTTGCATAAAAATGAACAGCTAACCCCATGACATGAAATCCCACATCAGTATAAATAGACAACAATGGGAGCTTTAAACTCATTAACAGAACAAAAGAAAAAAACCAAGATTTCCTTCTAAACAGAAAAACCACATTTCCAAGAGCCATGGATATGAATGCAGTGAAAGGGTTGGTAGCTGAGAAGCCAGTAGTGATCTTCAGCAGGAGCCAATGCTCAATGAGCTATACAGTAAAGACACTTATATCAAGCTTTGGAGCTAATCCTACTGTGTATGAGCTTGATGAGATACCCAATGGGCATCAAATTGAGACACTGTTGCTTCAACTAGGATGCCAGCCATGTGTACCTGCTATTTTCATTGGGCAGAAGTTAATTGGTGGTGCAAGAGAGCTCATGAGCCTGCAGGTCAGGAATGAGCTTATGCCATTGCTCATGAGTGCCAGAGCTATATGGGTTTGAAAGAAAAGCTGAATTTCAGCACACAACTCTTGAGAAGTTTGCTGATAATACATGTCTTTTCTTTTCTACTTCTTTCTTATTTTCCCCTTTTTTTTCTTTTTTGTTGGATGGTTTTGGGGGACTGTTCACTCTATTTTGACTTCCAAAGTTGAGAATTGAGAGAACTTTTTACCCTCTCTTGTTCTTCATGTCACACATGCTGACATGCTAAGTAAAGAGGGAATTCCTTATGCACTTACAAGACAGATAATGAATCAAAACAGCTCATGTTGTCCTTCTCCAAATATGTAATTTTCTGCACCTTAAAGACATAACATGTAATAAAGCATACGAGGGAAGTGAATGAAAAATGATCATGGAAATAAGTTCAGTCTCATATTGTCTACACTAGTGACTTTGGGGTCCCATAAAGAGTAAATAATGATTTAAAATTTTTCCTAGAAAGAAGATGACTTTTTGCTTCATCACTAACTATTCAACTCAAAACGGAAATTCTAAGGAAATGTATATATCTTAATATTTTACCGTGATTCATTTTCCACAAGGAGTCGAGGACTTTCTTGTTTTGAAACCGAGAAAGATAATTAAAGGTTAAGCATCCAAATAAATGCGATATCAAGAGATTATCTTGCATTCATTTTCTATTTTCTTTTCAAAATGTTAAAATCAATAATTGACCCAAAAGCTTAAATTGATGAGTTATGTTAAATTTATTTATATCTAACACCTTTTAACACAAAAAAATGTCATTTTAAGAATGTTTATGATGCCCCACCACATCCTCTTGCTTACTTTCTCTCTCCCTCTAGGACTTTCTCTAACTGAAACTTCAAAGTGAAAATACTTGAAGTCATTTATCTGTGTAGTTTTCTCCACAAAAATGACAGAGAATTGAAATTGTAAGAACCTAATCTACAACCACCCAGAACAACTTGACAAGTACATCAGTAATAAGAACACCCTTCTTCCATTCAAGAGCTAGTAAAAGAGCCCATAACAGTCAACCTTACCTTTTACCTGATCTTTATAACTTTGTATTCTAAAGTCGTAAATAGTAACTAAGGCCATAAATTTTCATCTTGATTTGCACATCTTCAACATTTAATCAACTCATCTAGGTGGTTCAAGTCATAAATTCGCCTTCAGTGGCGATAATATTGATGAAGACAGACCTCTTTGTTCCTCCTTTTTCGCTTTCAGAAGTTTCATCTTCAACATTAAAGAATGGCTAATAAATGAGTTCACACTATGATTCCAACAAAGTAAAGAAAGAAGAATGTTGGATTGGATCAACATATTTTCTACAAGATAGAGCAGGACCCAGGTTGATGTTAAATGTCTCGTGAACTTGTATGTGTAAGTGTAACATAGGGAACACGGACATTAATCAATTGGTGCCCATTCACCAGCAGTTGCTGTTAGTTTCCAATGATTCCAAACCGACAGTCAGCCTGTTGGTGAACCAGAGGTCACTGTTACTGTTGGTCGAGTTCAGTTAGAATTTTTCCAAATCCTCCAAAATCCACGAGAAAAGAAAATTCCCGCCTGCACATATTAAAAACTGGCTAGTAGACTATTTCCGATCAAAATGGAACTATCAATTGAACATGAGACAGAAAACAGGTACCAACCACTTCCACTGCTCCTTAATAGAAGATGGGTCAACCCACGTGATCAAAATTCCTAACAGAATAACCAACTACATCCCAAAAAACCCACACTATGTGCCTCAAACTCCAAAGAGATTTGAGAACTTCAAGTGCTCTGGGACTTTCTCCTATGCCAATCAGGAAGGCAGACCCTCTGATCTCTCCCAGCAAAGATTTATTGAGAGTATGTGCAAGAAAAATAAAAATATTGGAAATGGCCAATTTTTCCTAAGAAGTTTCTTAGAGCGGATAGTTGCAGGTACACTGACTTAAGGGTTTGAAAGCTATAATTTCTTATTGATATTACAATAATAGTTTCGATGACAAGAAAATGTACGGTTATTCATTAAAAGCAGACCCTTTTCAAGGAGAAGATATACTATCAGCGAACTTTTTGATATCACAATGAGAATCCAGTATTATGTTCTCTTACAATCAAGTTTCTGTTCAGAAAATCCTTAGTCACCTCCCTAATAAAACAACCAATGTAAAGGACGTGGCCACCTTATACAGACGAAATGTAGATGGAAGGAAGTAACAATATGGGATGTTATTTCAAAGTTAACAACGAGTTCAACTCTTGCATGAAAAAAGCTTGTAAGGTTTTCCTTTACCTTTATATAGGCTACTAGTTACTCAAGGACATTTATAGTTACTCTTTGGCATGGCACATTCAATGGAATATCCATGCACATCTTCGATCATTTCAAAAGAATGACAGAACTTTCCATGAACGCTTTGATTCTATAGTTCAAAGTATCGCAATCATTGACAATAAACAAGCACTATAGAGCAAAGAAACTTAGCTTGGTTTTTATCCTTCCTTTAAGAGATGTTTGAAATAGATTGAATGTACAAAATGGACATAGAAACTGCTTTAAGGAACTAAGAAATTGGAACAAGTCAAGTGGAAGATTCTTTTAGTTGCAACAACCTTACTCCCAATAAATTCACTCAACTTCCTACGTAGAATTTATCTCCTTAGCAAGCTTGTAGAATCTTGTCAGCGAGGGGTAAGTGAAGAAAAATGTTACTTTTCCCACCAACCACTTCCGACAAAATCTGCAAACAAATGGTAGAAGATGTCAAGGGGAGAAACATTCATACAAATTTCTTGCCTGGATAGTCTATAATCTCTAAACGTTGATATGGCCCTTTCATCTTGTACCGTTCAAGCAGTAGAAAATTAATATTTATACCATTGTTATCCAACTAAAATCTTAAAATCACCTAAACAACTCCTCTTTGTCCAAGGTAACATGTAACCGTTGTGTCTAACATTTTCAATATAATTATTACCTCAAGGGGCTATCATATGTTTTTTCGCTAAACCACTCAAAGGGAACAAAGTAAATAGAGAAAGGAGAGGAGTAGGGTTTCCAACTTTAGCAAGAAAGCGTGTAGTACTCTAAAAGCACTAACCGACACTAATGAGAACATCTTTCTTTCCAATCATTCAAGATTGCTTTGGATGACACTCATCGACATTGAATTAGTGGGAAGTATTTTCACAAGAAAACAAAGCTTAAAGAGGAAAAAAAAAAAGTCAGGATGAAAGGGACGAATGGATGAACAGTTAGGTGGAAGAAACTAGAAACCAAAAGAAATTATTTGTGTGCTAGCCATTATAGATTCTTATAGATTTAGAGAAGTGAATTTGATGGGAGGTCTGAATTTACAAAGAAGAATTAAAAAAAACCACCATACATTCAAGTGCACTCCAAATGAAGTTCGAAGTCTCAAGTTCTTCCCTGCTATATGACTAACTACTTCCCTCCCTTACATCACAGTCTTCATCACTCTCTTCAGATGTGTCCTTTCGTTACAATGTGTTACTAACAGAATTTACAAAGGAAAAGATCCACATGTCCGTAGCTGCTACACGCTTCTTTCAACCTAGTTTGGATGGCCCAAAAAACTTCCTTCAAAAAAAATTATAATAACCTGAAGGCTCAATAGTATTAACAATTTCTTACTTTTTAGTGAATGTCACCGTTTGATCTAATTTTATTGAGAATCTAATAAAGAAATTATACAAGATGTTTTTGAAGATCACTATAGAAACAATTTCTCTCCTAGCTATGGTTACTTGAAATACTGCTTTGTTTCTCAATAATTGTATTCCGTCGCCAATTATTAACTGCTTCCCGAACAGTGGATTGTGCCCGGCGCATCTCCTCAGCAGAAAACTTGTGTTCAATAATTCCCAGAGGTCCAGGCTGCAAAACCCTTATGACAGTTTCCATCTCTTGCTCCAGTTGTCTATATGAAGAAGGGAAAACATTATGAGTTGTTCTAAAACAACAATAAAATGCTTGTGTTTTTAAAACTATTCTTAGAAACAATTAGGTAAGTGGTAAAATTGAGGTTAATGTGCACTTTTCTACTGAAAGAGTTGGAAATTACTTCACACTCGCATCAATATTCAAACAATTCTACCAACATAAGCCAAATTCAATTGGCATAAGAAATGCACTCTAGACCATGAGATCAAAGGTTTGAATCTCCCACCCCCAATTGTATACTAAGAAACATTCAGAACAATTCTAAAAAGACCCCATTAGCATCTTAAAAGTTAAAATATATGCAGGTTAAGAAACTAATAATTTCCAATAGGCTACTTCTTTAAAGCAGTTACAATTCCCCACCCTCTCACAATTTTCTCTCACTTCAGAGCTTGGAAGACAAGGTTCTCCCACAAGATAGACACCCCTCGCAGCTTATTCGATTAACCAGGAACATATCAAGTAAACGTTGAGTAAATCCAGTAATCAAAATGTTCTAATCCCTCAGCTCAATTGAGGGAATAAACAAAAACACATCCAATATTTGATAAAAAGTAAATTAGAGACACACGCACACACACATTTTAATGCAGCGATGAATCAACGAATTTTCAATCAAGAATTTAGCTCATATCGGTCAAAAGAACTTACAACAAAGCCATCAACACTAGGGGGGGGGGGGGGGGGGGGGGTAAAAAAGCTACCAAAATCAAAATTACAAAACACATAGACATAAAACTGTTGTAAACACTGAGATTTGTTTACTCTCCAATGGAATTCCAGCAAGTAACGATAGTAGGAAGCTGTAGAAACTAGATTGGAGAGAATTACCTGAACAGGCCGGAGAAGGGAATGGAACTTCCGAGTCGAGAAAATGAAATTGCCATATCTCAGATTCTTTGCAATGTGCCACCGCCACGGCCCGTTGAGACACAATAAATCATATATATACAATTGAAGGAACGACGTCGTTTGAGTTTACGCAATTAAAAAAAAGAAGACGACTCCACTGGGGATCGAACCCAGAATCTCTGGTTCCGTAGACCAGCGCCTTATCCATTGGGCCATGGAGTCGTACAACAGTGCCATCTCATTTTAACTTTTTATTCTTACCTTGTTAGTAAATTACAAATTTACCTTCTTTCCTTTTTTTATTTTCTTCTAAATTTTAGATTTTTTGTATGGGTTAAATATGTAATTTCACGCCTTATGAAGATAATTTATCGTTGTATTTTAATTTCCGTAAGAATTTAATCCTTCCATTGAAAAATGTAATCCTCAATCGGTAAGGAATGCTTCATAATAATTATTATTATTAAAAAAAAAGGTTGAAACTTAATTTTTTAAAGATTTTTTGTTTGTATGATTATATTCTTATTCTTGTGGATTTAAACCGCAAGGATTAAATTAAATTGTTATTCATTAAAAGTAGTAATAAGAATTTATTTGGCAGACAATTGGAAAAATAAGAGATTCAATTAAATTAAAGTTGGGTTTTATGTTATTATATGTTGGGTGACACATTAAAATTTTGGATTCTAAATTTAAAAAATGTTTTATAGTGTTTGATTTTATAAATTTATAGATTATAAAATTAATTTAAGATTTAGTTGAAAATAAACTATTATCAATTTATTTATTAATATGATTTATATTTTTAAAATTGGTTAAATGGTAAATTTAGACTATTAGAATAAAGTAAGAATTTATTCTCTAGAGTTTGATGAAACCTTATATATAATTCTTGTTATTTAAAAAACCTTTGTAAACAATCGCTACAAATAGGATTATTTTCAATAAAATGAAAGAGACTAAATTCTATCATATGGACCAATTTTTATTTGACCTAAAATGTTTATATAAGTATTATTTTGTAACATTGTACAATTGAATAAATATTATATAGAAAATGTCTTTATATGTAGTTAATAGGGTGCTTACAAAAATATCAAAAAAAAAAAAAAAAGATAATAGAACGCATGTCCCCTTCCTCTCATTTTCTTCGTCATCTTTCTCCTCGTCTCTCATTGTCTTCCTCTACATGACGTCGTCTTCTTCGACGGATCTGAATTTTCCTCTTCCTCTTCACGTATATTTGGGTTTTTCTTGTGGGTCTTTGTCTTCCTCTTCACCGTGAATTTCAGTCATTCTCTTAATCGTGGCTTTTCGTATTCCTCCTTGCTACTCTATCCTTCAAATCTCAATCTTCATCTTGATCTCCATAAGATAGATTATTAGAAGACCTTCCTATTTAGATTTGATAAAGTGAGTGGTGTAATGTTTAATTGAATTAGATGTGAAGAAAACAACATTAATAAAATTTTAAAAACAATCTCAAAGAAAATAAGGAAATAAGAAACAGTGTTTCTGTTTCGGTTTTTTTTCTTTTCAATAAACAAGAAGCAGAAATAGTTATCAAATATATTTTGTTTATTCTTCTAAAGAAAGAAACATAGAACAAAAACAAGAAACGTTACCAAACATGCCCTATAGAGATTCATCAAACTCAATTGATTTTAGAATTTCATTGCAGAAAGAAGGAAAAAGAAAAGAGTAAACACATATTTCAGTTTTCTTTATAGAGTAATTTTGGAAATAAAGAAAATTCATTAACATTATTTGTATAACAAAATTCGAAAATAATTTTGAAGAAAATTCATTAACATTATTTGTATAACAAAATTCGAAAATAATTTTGAAGCAGAATCCTTACTTTATTATATTTTAGAATTTAACTTTCTAAAGAGATGTATTATTAGAAAAGAAAAAAGAACAATAACTTCGACTCTGCTGGGGATCGAACCCAGAATCTCTGGTTCCGTAGACCAGCGCCTTATCCATTGGGCCACAGAGTCAATCTGTTGGAAGAATCACCATAACTTTTATACTTAATATATTAACGAAAGCAAACAATATATAAAAAACGACTTCACTGGGGATCGAACCCAGAATCTCTGGTTCCGTAGACCAGCGCCTTATCCATTGGGCCATGAAGTCTACTTTTGATCCCTAAGTTTGTAATTTATAAATTTTAAAATTATAAACCAAAATATTTGTAATATTATTAAGAGTATAAATGTTGGAATCATATTTAACTAAGAGACTCATTTATGAGAGTTTTATTTGTCCCATCAAAATATTATATATGTGTATATAGTTAATAAGTTATATTGGGGAACATTCAAACACAATCACTTTCAAATGAAACATAAGCATCACATGGGTTGTCAATTGCTTTCTACCTTTTGTCCTATCTAAGGAACAAATCAAAAATCTTTGACAAATACTTTACACCTTCCATACATTAAACTTTGGGCTTATTTCCATGATTTCAAATATTTGTCTTTCCCTCTATGTTATAGTATTAGTAATTATTGAACTTTTGAGTGTGTTTTGTGGAATAGACAATGATAAAGTATCTTTTCTTTATTAAGGAATAATTTGAGGTAGTTTGTAATTAATTCCTTTATTTTGTTTATTTTTTATATGAAGTTTATCATGTTAATATTGGAAAGTTTTGTCATCAAATAAAGTCAATCTAAGCTTAATTCGAAAAGTTTAGTTGGAATACGATTGTTAATAGTGCAAAGGCATCGTGATGCACAAGGACTCGGCACCACACTGCTTCATTAACCATATGCTCTAGACTATACATTTCCAATTACATAGTTGCTTGAGTTGAGACATTTGATTTATATGCACAAAACTTAAAGCATAATACATGAGTTGGGTTCAGAATCGTCGTGAGACAATTCAGTCAATACTTGATGTGGACAATAATACATTGAAAGGACTTTTCGCATAATGAGAAGGATAGGAAGGATATGCTTCTAATGCACGATAGGAATGCAATAACTCCTAGTCCGACCTAAGTCCTTTACTACCAATGGCCAAATATTAGGTATGTTCTTATTAAGATAGCTTTAGAATGCAAGTTGAGAGAACGTAGGAAGTTTTTTTTTTTCCTTGTTGTAATGTTCATTGCATTAAAAAATCTACTAAAAGACACCGTTGTAACCTAAGATAACAAATTTGTATCTACGAGACTTTGAGATTACAAATACAGAAAACAATTCTAAGATGCATTGCTTTTTTTTTTTTTAATAATGGGAAACAATGAACTTCTGTCAAATTATTGCCAAATGCATATTAATTTAGATAGTAACATATATGTTCATATATAAACTTCTGTAACAAGATGTTATACATTAATAAGATAGATCCACACAACTTGGTGAAAGAATACATGTAATTAAAAGAATATGGTTTCAACTCTATCTTGTTGGTGAAAGTATAACTTACCCACCAAACAAGAAAGAGAAGATGAAGAGTCAAAGTGATTGGGATGAACATAGCAACAGCCAGAATCAACACTCAGTAACTATCATCAACCTCGTATTAGACAGGATCACACTAAAAGTTACACTATACACTCTCACTTTCACTTATCCAAATTCATTAGATTCAGAGTCATGAAACCGAATGCCGCCTTCGCTTTTGAAACGGGAACCGGTTTTCGGCACTGCCCTTTGTCCCCATAGGTTTGATGCTGTTTATCCTGAAAAGAACATTGAGCTTACTCAACTTCTTAGTGAATGATTTGAATAGTTTGTTTGCAGGATGGGACTTTACAAGTTCCTGCTTCATAGAAACATGGTCTTTTTCCAGGTCAGTTAGCCTCATTCTCATTCGAGCAACTTCCAGTTTCAGCTCACGGTTCTCTCTTCTAACTGATGCATAATTGTCCCTTGGGGAGATGGCTCCACTTCCAGCGCCACTGCTCGATCGTAGAGGAAATTGGCTACCATTGGTCGACCCGAAAAAGAACTGATTGTGGTTTCCATTCATTGCATTCCTCAACCTGATTTGCTCGAAGTATAGCACTTGTACTGCCATCTGCACAGGTAGCCTTTCATTTTGTGCAGCATGGCTACATGCTTCTTGAGATAGCTTCTGACAGTCTATGGTTTTGCAAAGGCGATATCGCTCTGAATCCTTGATGTTCGGATGAACCTGCGGAGGACAATAAGAATAAGTTAAAGAATAATTAAACTGTGAAGTTGCAAAAAATTTTACCAAGAGGAGATGAGGGAAAGAGATGCTTACTTTGAGGAAGATATCTACAGCTCTGTACAAACCATCACTTACCGCCCGAGCATGATCAGGCAGTAGTTCAGCTAATGCTATGAACTTTGAGGGCATCAAATTTGTGTCGAGTGCAACTTCCGCTAAATAATTATCCAATAGCTTAGAAACCTTCAGAATCGCACTTTGTTTAGGTGAACCAGGACTGTCGAAATCACACATCATTTCACTTTCATCTCTCAAGTGATTATCTTCATCATCCTCCTCGTCCAAGTTTAAAAATATGGAGAAGATCCTCACTACTGATTCGGTATCATACATAGTGCTATGGTTGATGCCATGTGTGATTGAAGGAATCAAAACATCCTCAAGAATAGCCTGGTCCAATTGCAAGCCCATCCGTCTCTCTAAGTCTGATCGGCAAGAAGTTGAAGCCGAAGCAGTGATTGCTGTTTTCAACAAACTTGAAAGAAATGCCATTGGAACTGGGCTCTTTCGGGACTGCGTCGGTAACAAGCTAACAATAGTCTCCACAATCACCCTCTGTTTCTTTTGCATTTCCAAATTTAAGGAACTTCCCTTCACCAAATGGTGGTCTCTGATAACAAGGCCTTGAAGAGAATTATGAGCATAGTTGATTAAAATCTTGCTGATCATATCCTGTTTTAAACCCTTTGACTTCACTGCCGATAGGACCCTTTGGAAGAAATCGAGATTGAGGATAGTTAGCGACTTCCCCCACCAATCCAATGGTGTTTCTGGTTCCACGTTAACAGCATTTTTGGAGGGATAGTTATGATCCAACTTAAGTAAGCCAGAAGTCAGCTGTTCTTTGCATGCATTGCTAGCAATCGCATTGATAAGTCTGTTTACCAGATTGATCTCTTCTGAGAAAGGCAATAAACTTTCACAGCGGTGAAGAACAGATATAGAATTCGATATGTTTGGAAATACCAACTCCTTAAGATATGCTTCAGTTCTAGTCTCCAAGTTTCTGTCTGCAAACTCTTCAGTCATCTCCAAGTAATGAGAAGCACAACGCAGCATAGCGACATTTGATAATGTAATCTCAACATTTATTCCATAACAGAACTTTGCGGTTAACTCAAATGCCTCAGACCCACCAGGAATGGTAGAGAGGTTAACCCTGGAAGTTTTTGAATCTTTTGCTTCCAACAATAATTTTCGAATTTTTCCGCTCCGTGAAACTAAGGGAAACTGCAAAATATTGGCAAAGGTAAGAGCGGAGCTTCAGGTTTGATCAGTCATCTTCTTCAACTTGTACAATATTAGTTTCGGTTTTTGAAACAAAGGAGAAAAAGTTATTCACGTTAACAGATGGTTCATGAGTTATGTAATTATCGTGCCAAATATTTCTTGAAATTTCTGTTATCTAAGTAACAAAGCAGAACCAGAAGTATCTGACCTACTATCCTGTATTGATGTTAGATTGCACTTAAAAAAATCAGATCGAATTAGTATTAATATTAAAGTAAAGCTAGATGAATAGATATCACAGACTATGATTTCAAAAGATAGTCGATTGAAACCCAATTTTCCAATACCTTATGAAGTGCAAAGCTAGAACCTCCTACTTCAATCGCGAGATCACTGGAGACATCAGAGATTGGCCTGCAATTTGTCAACTGGTTAGCATGATAACAAAAAGAGAAGGATACCGAGATGTCTCATCCAAACGAATAAGCAAATCGAGCATACATGCTTGTTTCTTGTTAGTGTTGGCAGGAACCTTGTAAGATTATCATCAGCCAAACAAAATTAAAAAGAAAACTTCCCTTTTGCATGAAAGAACTGAAAGGATTTTATCTGCACCTCAAAACAATGGACAAGAACACTAGATTCGATATTATCAAACAAGAGAAGTGGCCCATTCTGATAGTGATGGATCTATTATTAAAGAACGAAGGAGACTGATAAAGTTACAAACAGCGAAAAGTTAAATTCTCAAGTTGGAGGTAGAAGGAACAGTTCGGTTCATCAAAGCAGGCTAAGACCAACTTAACGTATTGAACACACCAACAGCATTCATAAACAATTGGCCATAGGTGCCTTATGGTCAAAGAAGTAGATGCAATTCATCTTATAGAATGTAATGCCATAAAATATGGCATCCACTGTCAACTGTAGTACAATTTGTCTGCCCTTTTGTGAAAAACAAAAGATAGCAAAGCTAAAAAAATAATTGATTAGGAGGGAAAAAAACTGCATTTCACCAAATTGATAATAAAGACAGCAATTATCCCCAAGCCTCGTGAACTTGTCCCGTGGGCTCAAGATGTTCAAGGTCAACCTCAAAGGTGGGTTGCTGTTATTTTCAAATTCTACTGCACACTTGTTTTCTTCCACATTTTTTGAGGTTCTGTGAACCTGAGCTTAACTTGATAAAGAAAAAATTACAGTTTAGAGAATAAGATGTTTTATACCATCCCTAAAAAAGTTTGATCTTCGGAGAGGGGTTAAAAGAAGAAGAAAGAAAAAAAAACATGTGCATCTCACAGAGGGGTTAAAATGTATCTTATTTTTTAGAAATAGCATTACAATGATAGCTAGTGTATCTTCCAAACAAAAATGAAAACAGAGGAATTAATCTGGCCGCTTATTCAAGTTGGATGTTCAATTTGATTTAATAAAAATGTTTTACAAAATTTAAGGTTAAAAAAGAAAAACATAAACAAGAAGAAGAAGAAGAAGAAGAGAGAAAGAAAAGGAACCAAGCTTTTTCCCTTCCTTTTTTCTCTTTTGCTCACCAGAGCAAATAGTGAATCCACCCTGTCACACATATTAAGAAATTTAAGAGCTTATAGTAAAACTTGTATGGATGAAACTCGACGTCCAACGTGACCGAACATAAATCAACTGTCATAGGTACACGTTAACGGCTACAAGGTCTATTTAGTTCGAGCTTATAGTAAAACTTGTATGGATGAAACTCGACGTCCAACGTGACCGAAAATATATCAACTGTCATAGGTACACGTTAACGGCTACAAGGTCTATTTAGTTCGAATTTACCGACTCCATCGTACCCAAAAAAAAAAAAAAAAGAAGAAGAAGAATCGCAGATTACCCTACTTTTTTTTTTCAAGCAACTGCATGGCATCAGCTTCACTCTGTTTGTCTCATCGTAATGGGAGATGACAATTCAAGCCTCTTATTAGCATAAAAACACATTAAAAACTTGATTTACAAATCCAAATACTCCTAAAAAGCGCCACCATTTCAAACCCATAACAGAACACCCATGATCCTAGATTCTCAAAACAATTCATCAAACACATAACAGACTATACAAGAAAACCCAACTCAGAAAAACACAAAATCAAGAATTACACGAATTGAGAAGAAAAGGGGATGGAGTGAAGGAAAAGTTACATGAATTCATGCAAGATTGAAGGGGGGGTCAAGAATTAGTTCAAGAGATTACCACTCCGTCGCATGTCTAATACTGGAACTCGGACGAAACGATCTCTTCCCAGAAATACTCGGCTTCAACTCCGCAACAGTAACGACCCCCATTCTAAAAAACACAAAAAACTCACCACACCACAAAGACCCAACTAAGAAACTGGACTCAAAAATGGAAACCCATTTCAAATTACACGAAGAAAGTCGAAATTGTGTGGGGCAGAGATTGTTGGAGTACATTGAAAGCCCTGCATATTATTCTTCTTCTATGATATGAATTGAGAAGAAAAGAGGATGGAGTGAAGGGAAAGTTACATGAATTCATGCAAGATTGAAGGGGGGAGGAGGTGATGAGTTTGAGAAATCATTAGTTTAATGAGAAATTATAATGGGGTTAATGGTAAAGTCAATGATGGGGAAAGGGAAAAGGGATAGAAGAAACAGAGGAGTGATGGAATTGAACTTTTCGGTGAAAGGAAAGATGAAGAAATGAGGATGAACATTCCGAATTACAACTTTTTTTTGTTCTTCATTTGCTTACATGGAAACATGATTTGGTTTTTGTTTGTTAAGGGAAAAAATGGTAGGAATTGTAAAGGAATCCATTGCAATGCTTTTGGGAGTGGTAATCATGGCGATTGAAAGCCACCCACATGAAAAAGTTTGAACTTTTCTTTTTATATACATGTTAAATAAATTCGACTATATTTTAAATTTCCAAAAAGAAAAAGAAAAGCTAAATAACAATAATAATTTCATCCAAAGTATTTTAAAAAATTTATTGATTTTTTTTAATAAATAACAAAATAAATTAAAAGAATCAACAATAAACTAACCATAAAAATCAATTTTAAAATTTATTGAAATATTTGAACTAGAATTCAACCATTTGAATATACAAATCCTAAAATTTTAAAAACTCAAAAGAAAAATAGAAAATAATAATTCAATTGCACTTCACTTTACCTTTATAGAAAAATAATTAAACAAAAGAAAAAAAAAACAGTAGGCGTGCAATTTTTTCTTAAAGTTCCTTTCTATTTTAGGAAACGGAGTTTGTTTTTCAAAATTACCCGTTGAAGAGTTTGAAAGTTGGTTGCAATTTTTTTTATAAATTTTCAAAAAATACTTTTCAGTTTTTCTCGCGCCGAATGGTATTTTTGACGGTTTCTCTACATTTTTTTTCATACAGAATGGGAGAATTGAACTTCGTTTCTTAAAATGATAGTACAAACGCAACTTTATACTAGATAGTTATGCTCATTTTTCGTTTGTCTGAAAAGCACTAAACTAAAAGTATGCATGTTTACTTGAAATATATTGGTAATTGGCACATCAATTATCATTTCAAAGACCAATAGTTCGATCCAAATGTTTAAAATATAGACGATGACAAAAAATGTCAAGGTCTATATCTTACCAAACTATCGATAAAATGTTGATAGAAATTTATGAAGAAAAAAATATATAAAAACAAAACATTCGTTCATATAAATTGTTTAAACTAAATAAACCTATTATACTTGTTAGACAAGTTGAAAACTATATTCGTCTTAGTAACATCGTAATTCTTATAATTTATGTTTTGTGTATTTTTTACTTTATAATGAAGATATTGATCCACCCGTTATAACAATGAAAACATACAACTATGAAAATGTTAATACATTGTCTCAACAAAAAATAATAATATCATGGTTCCATCCTCATTTCATACTTTGTTGAATTTAAATGAAAAAAAATACTAAAAGCAATATATTTATATTTTTTAACTCAACCTATAAAGAGTTAAAAGACTGAAACAAAATTGTTCTACTACTAAGTTATATTAATTTAATTAAGATTGGTGATACGTTACATTTACTAATAATGTTTAACAAAGTAGATTAAATATATAAGTACTTGAACACAACCATTATAATTTGATCCAAAAAGAAGAGCTAATTAACTCTCTTTTTTAAAAAAAAGAATAGAAAAAAACAAGAATCTAATAAAGAAAAATGATAAAAGTTAGGGTTAGTGTGTAAGTGCAAATTATGTGTAAAGCTTAACTAAAGTAGGAACGAAAAAGAGATTAAATTTAAATTTTATAACAATGTTATAATGAGATTAGTCGCGTGGTGTGGGACAAACACATTCATAATTTCAATTAAAATAAATAGTAATTATTATTCTTTTGAGATTTAAAAGCCTAAAACTCGTTATCATATATACATATAACATAATATAATATAAAGCCTACTCGTGTCTCTCAATCCTCAATTATATAACTAATACATGTTAGTAATAATAAAAAAAAATTGTGGTCTTTTACCTTTGATTTTCTTTAAAATGAAATAAAATTAATTAATTAATTAAAAAAATATATAAATAAAATAAAATAACTTTGATGACATATATTCCTATAAAAGTAAACCTCAAATTATTAACAAGCTTAATTCAATAATTCAATATTCAATAGTTTGATTTCTCATCTAATACATTGTTAAAAAAAATTTAAAGTAAATCTCAAAAGCTAATTTTTAAGGATTAAAGTTAATGATATGATTGAAAATATGTATACTAAGGTAGAATAAGCATTATGGTACGAGGACTAAAAGAAAATTATACCGTTATATCGTTGTAATTATGTAAAAGTTGGAGGGTTTGTTTTTTATTTCAATTTTCTAAATTACAAATAGAATAATTAATTATGTGATTTTCGTGTATGCATAATAATTGGATGATTTTGTTGCTGGTGTGAATCATTCTTCTTATTAGTTTGCTTAATTATAATTAAGAAAAGGTAAACAAATAATGTCATGTCATTATAAATACGACAATTTAGATTTTTGGTAACCACCAAATTGAAATAATTAAAATATCTCTCCATCCTAAAGTGTTAAACTGTCCCTTTTTTAAAATTATGGAATAATTTAGATTTTTGAATAATTTCTCAAGATTCATCAACCAGAAGTGTAATCTCTTTCATAAAAACAATATGTTTTTAAAAGTGTTTCATAATCATGAAAGAATCAAATGATTTTATTTATAAGTTTAAATGAGTGAGTGATTGGCTAAATTATAGTGAATTAGAGATTAGGAATTTAAATTATTACATTTAAAATAATAAGTCAAATTTAATTTTTTAAATATTACTTATATTATCTATTTCAGATGTTTCAAATATTGTTATTATAATTTTGAAATTTGATTAGGATAAAAATGTTAATCGAAAGAAAAGAAAATTATGGTAAAGAAGTTCAAAAGAAACAAAATTGATTTTTTTCTTTTATTTTTAAAAAAATGAAATAGCTATTAAAGTGAACCCAAAATACATCAAACAAAGCAAAAGGCAAAGATTAATTGAGCTTTTTAAAAAAAATAATAACTCAAACAATTATTATAATTAAAAGGAACGGTTAAAAATTTAGTTATTAGATTCAAAATAATTAAGTATATAACAACTTTTTAAAAAATTTGTAAATATAACTAAATTTGTCCAATTCTATCAATATTATAAATATTGGTCTATTACCGGTAGATCATACAAGTCTATCAACGATAATTTTACTATATTTGCAATTTTTAACAAAAAAAATATTGTTATATCTTTAATTTTTATTCCTCAAATAGCTATCTATTATCATTAATCTAATTAAAATGTTTAAAGTTTAGAGATAAATGAAAGGTTAATTTTTATAATTATTTTGAAATATTTATGATCCATCTAATAAAATGAAAAAAAAAACGCATTAAGCCTGCCATTTTTTAGAAAAAAATATTTCAGATTATTTTTTCTTTATTGTATTTTTTCTCTACTTCTGTCATTTATTTTTTTTCAAGATGTTGATTGTTTTCAAATCTAAAAGATCTTGTACACCAAGATACATAAAAAAGAAAATTAGACTTAGCTACCAAAATTTAAACTATAATAAAGTAGTGAAATGTAAATGGTTATTATTGATTCGTTAATGTATATTTTGATTGAAATGATTTGGAGAGAGATGGAGTCTCGTACTTACTGTTAAATTGGTTGATATAATTAAGTGTAGCTTTCTCTATTTAGGGTGGGTGTTAATTGAAGTTTGTTGTTTAGAAAATAAAAAAAAGGGTAAAATTAGGCAAAATAAAATAAAGATAAATGAAGTGAAAAGAATAGTAAATAAATGGGTGACAACTGTTGGGCAATAATGGGTTGAGATTGGGAGGATCAGGTGGCAATGATGAAATTATATAGCATCATGAAGGCTGCCCTTTGGGGTTTGATCATTGCTGGCTTAGGCCTATCAAATAAACTACCCCTCACCTCAACTCAACTCAAGTGCTTAAGATCATTTCATTCCCTCTCTCTCTCTGCCTCTCCCATTTTGGCACTTATGGGTTGTTTTCTTCTTTAAATCTCTTTTTTTAATTCAAGAGCGTTCCGATAGAAACGTCCACGAAACCGAGCTGATAAAGAAGTTGGAAATGAATTTTATGTCCTCAATTTTCATTTCATATGGATATTTTGAAACAATTGTTTAAGGATTTAAATTTTATGGCACAACGACAAGTGAGTTTTGTTATATAAAAATGACCACCATGAACAAACTAAACAAAAATTGTTTCTATTTTGAAAAAGGGTTTATAAAAAATGTTTAAATAAAAAATATTTTTTGGAAGAAGTTTATAAGAATTACACCAATATTTTTAAAAAACCCCTTTCTCATTCTTGTTTTTTTAGTATTATTATTGTTATATTTTTTTTAGTTATCTCTATTATTTTCTTTGTTTAAAATTAATATTTCCTTCCTCTTATAAGATATTTTGTTTACTTCTTCTATTTTTCTAGGTGAAAATCGACCAATAATCTATTGTATTTTCTATTAAAAGCTAAGTATATTGGTAAGACGGTGGAAAATGTAATATATGTTGCAATATACTGTCGTTTATGAATCTAGTTTAATAACATTTTCGTTTTTTTATATCAATTTAATAAAAAAAAATATATAATTTGATAAAAATAATTATAATTTTTCAGATAATTGAGTTTAAGATTAAAATACTAATTTATTTTAATTTGAAGTTAGTAAATTATAGTTAAAAAAATATCCATTTTAATTAATCAAAAGAGTAACAAAATTTAATGAAATTTTATTTCAAAACCTAATAAAATCAAAATATCAAATTAATAAACAGTAAATTATCATTTCTCACACCTTCTTATTGATCAACGTTTTCGTATTTCATATATTAACGTTTCGATTCTTTTCCAATTTTCAAAAACCAAATAACAACAATAACAATTTTAAATTAACTACAAATTTTTTTCAATTTGACTTTACTTTCAAACTTTATAATAGTTTTATAGCATGTAACAAATTAGTCTATATAGTTAAACATTGTAATACTTTATCTCAAATCAACATAAAATATTACGTGTCAATTGTTTTTAGTAAAGACAACTCATAAGTGTTTGTATGTTAGTAATCAATTGTCATTGAAAAAACCTGGCAAAATCACTTTTCACGATAGAAACTAATTAAAGGTTAGTAAAGTTAACCAATTAAAGTTTGGAGATATTTATTTATCCTACGTGAATGTATTAACTTTGGATATACATCTTTAACATAGTGTGATTAAAAACAAACAAATCAATATTGTGGTACACATTACAATGGCCAGAAAAGACTCGAACTTCTTCAACAAAAAGTTGTCGCAAAACTGGACTTCAAGAACGTTGGATGAAGGGTTAGAGTGCTTGACTAAACTAATTGACATTTTTTATATTATTTGGGTTAGACACTCATTATTTTGATCAAAATTATGGAATTAAAATGAGAGGATCCCAAAGGGTACTCACAAATTTCCAATAGTAATCATTAAAATGCCATTCTTCCTTTTGAGAACTATACCTCTAAAGCTACAAACTCTACTTTTACTTTAAAGTATTATATCACTTCATTTCATCTTATCATTTGAAACTTCCTCATACTTGGCTGTATTTTTATTTAATTTAAGTCCCATCTCATTATGTTTTCATCCTACTTTTACTTTTGTTTTTTTAATTTTAAATCAGAAACACCCTTATATTATACTTAATTTATTATATTGTAAAAAATATCATGATCTTAAATATACTGATTAAATTTTAAAGCAATATAACAAAATTATTGTTTATTAAAATTTACCCAAACTAAATCATTGCAAAACTAAAATAAAAAACAAAAGTTTTTTTTTTTTTTTTTTGGTAATAGTTTCAATTTATATATATATTTATGATTTTTAAATCCATGCTTTCTTTTCTTCTCAATTTTATGAAACATTGTTTTTATTTGAAAGAAACACTTTAATTCCTTCTCTATATTTATTGAAACTTTAACTTAGTTTTTTAAATTATGATTAGTTCAAATTTGTGGATGGTTAGCACTTCACCCTATTTGAAAGTTGTTTTATACTTAATAATACAAATTATTTGTGTTAAGTTAATAATATGCTTTCTTTTAATTAATTACATCATGATTTTGTAACTTTCATTCAACTGTTTCTGTAAAGCTCAATTAAGACACATTTATGTGATTCTTTGATTAAAAATCTTATTGATTATAGGAAGCAAATGTATTGTATGCATAATCGAATTAACGTCATTTACGTGACAATAATTAATATCTCAAACTCAATGTGTTATATGTTGTTTTATTATATATGTTATTGGAAGAAATTGTGCAACACTAGTTGACATATTACAAAGAATTACTCTAGATGCAAACAATTACAAAATGTATATAGAATGAAAAAAAATTACAAAAAAGTATTAAGTTAAACCATACGAGATGATTAAAAGTTCAAAGATACATAGTTATGATATCAAATGTGTTGGATCAATAAACACGAAAGTGTGTGATGATAGAGTAATTAATCAAGACGTTCTTCTCGACCCTACTCTTATAAGATAAAAAAAGGTAGGTTATCGCTCGTTTTCCTAGATGTTTTAGGTCTTTTCCTTGATGTTATGACGTCTAAAGCATATCTAATGAATGCAATACAATACAACACGAATTATTCAAAATGGAGTAGTAATACAATTTGCACAAATGTGCTATCATCCTCTTTATAGCTATTGTCTTATCAACAATATGCAATGACACTAATTTTGAACTTACAATTCAATCGGAATGTTTTAATTAACAACTATTAAATTGAGTCTACAAATATTAAATTCATTTGGATGTTTGGATTCAATTAGAATATTTTCTACTTTTTTCTTTTAAAATCGTAGCAATATCTAGTAATACTATCCTTCCAATCAAAATATTAATCTATAAATTTAGTCGTTTGATTCTTACTAGCTCTAAAATTTGAATTAACTAAAAACCTTAAACGATAACATTCAATCTTAAATCGTAAAATCTCTTTCTAAGGAAATTAACTTGTAAAGTTAGCAATGGAGGCAAAGATTCCAAATGCAACACTAACTACACTTATATTAGTGTTATGTTGCAAAGAAGAAAGAACAAAGTAGTCATTGCGGGACAAAAAGAGAAGGTAAAAATTTTCCAACTATTCTTCTCTTTAGTATATAGATTATTTTTTTCGTTTATGATTGAAGAGACCGTATATAATAATAGATAGAGTCTAATTTGCATGTAGACATTATTTGAGTATGAATAATTAACTAATCGGACAACATATATTAATTGATGGAGTTATTTGTCACATTATACATCAAACTCGAGTCCAAAAATTTGGTAACAAACACACCACGTGTGATGAACAAGATGTAGTAATAAGGGGACATGATTTAAAGGTAGAAGAAAACAAAAGCAAAACATAAACCAAAGCTTTGAAGATATATATTTGTTCTCTATTTGTTGAAGGTTAGGGTTCTGTCTTTTTGTCTGTCCATAAATTAACTTCAAAGAAATTAGGAAAACCAAACTCATAAATCTCACCCACTAATTCCCTTTTTCTTTTTGTAAAATTGTGGACCAAATCAAACAAATTAAAGCTAGAGTTAAGGATTTTAATTCCAATAACTTTCACACGAATATATGGGTCTTGTTAGTTTCCGATGATTTGACATTTAGGTGTGTTGTATTTTAAATCGATGGTTGAACTAATTTACTATAGTATCATCTTAAATTACTAACTTATGCTAAGGTTACTTATGTGATTATGTGATGGTTTGTATTGAGTTAAGAAAAAATGTTTTTTTTTTTATAAAAAACTTATTTTTTTTTAATAATTTAAAATACACCTAAAAATGTAATTTCGTCCGACATCTTACCAGCGTTGCTTGAGATCTTATTTTCTATTTAGCAGGGGCTTTCAAAAAAACCGAGTAACCCAACCCAACTCACCTGGTTTGGGTTGGTTTCGAGATTAAAATGGATTGGTTTTGCTTTTCTTTTAGTGAACCCAAGTAGAACGGTTCGTTTCTCGGGTCGAAGGGAAATTGTTTGGTTGAACCGAACGGACCTAAAATACTGCATTTGTCCTTTGTAGCCTTAGGGCTCCCTCTGTCATTTATCTTCCTACTCATTCAATCCCAACCGGAAGAGTTTTCCTTCTTACATCTCACGCCTCACAACCTCTCCTTCCTTTTCCTTTGCCTGCGGTTACCTCCTCACGCTCGTCACAAGTATCTTTCAGTCTTTCGCATCTTGCCGTCGATCGCCGGCGAGAATCTTTTCCGTTCATCCTCTCTCAGATTCACATAGTTGGGTTTCACCACCGTCAGATTCACATAGGTGGGTTTCTTTGTTGTTTTGTAATTTTTTGTTGTAATGTGTGGGTTTTTTATTTTTTGTTGCAATGTGTGAGGTTTTTTTTTTTCTTTCTTTCTTTCTAATTTCCTCGAAGTAATGCTTTGCTGGGACAGACAAACAAAAGCTACCATAGAAATACATTCTGGAAGACCATTCGACTGCCTGTCCACATTGTTATGTTTCTTTTTTCTTTCATTTTCAATAATTTACCAGTTTTAGAGTTTGAATTTTTTTCAATGAAAGGAAATGAATGAAGGAAAAAGAGAACAAAAAAAGTTGATTTTACTTTTACCACCATTTTCTTGTGCTTTTTAGTTTCTGCGGATATATATTTGTTGGTGTTCCTTTTCTTAAGTTAGAACAAAAATGTTGGGCAACTTTACATGGACAATCAAGTTGTTTTTTTTTAATTTATGTCTTTTATAGCTAAAGGAAAAAAATTGATGAATTACATATCAGTAGTAGTATGAAGTCCTAATATAAGCTTGATAAATTTTTTCCTTTAATATTTACTTTGTTGATAAACTTGTGAGGTTACAAGTTGCAATATGTTTTCTAATACCATATTATGAATAATCTGGATAGCTGGTTGTGTTTAGAAACTGTATCTTCTTCCATGGTTTACTGGTCTATGGTTGCCTTCTTTTCATTTTTTGGTAAATTTGAACACTTATGAGGTTGCGGTGACTTTTATCTGGGTAATGTTTGTAATTTCAAGGATTGGTACTTTTCATTTATGTTGTTTATGTACTATAGTTTGTGTTTTGATAAGACTTTTGTTGTTTTGAAGGAATTATCTTAATATCTTATTTATCTTTATGGAACACACTTATTGAAGTAGGAGCAGTTGTCTTGATTTTCTTACTAGAGTTGAACTATCTAGTTTTTTTATTACTTTTATGATAATATAACTTAACTTACTAGATTATATGTGTTACTTCATTAGAATATAGCAATTCTGACGCTTCTTGGCCTCTTTCTTTAACAGGGTCAGATATGGCAGCAACATCAGCAACTATTTTGTCAATTGGAGCAACTGAATCACTTAATAGCAAACTCAACTCGTTTTCCCTTTCAAAGTCTGCTAGCTTAAGAATCAGTTCACATGAGACGCTTCAGAGCTTCTGTGGCCTCAAGTCAGATTCATCCCTTCGTTGTGACTTGGAGTCGTCTTTCTTAGGGAAACAGAGCAGAGCTGCCCTATGGCGTCATCTTGCTCCATCAGCACAAAGAGTGAACTCAAATGCATGCAAAAATCTTCAACCTCAAGCCTCTTATAAAGTTGCTGTTCTTGGAGCTGCTGGAGGAATAGGTCAGCCTCTAGCCCTTCTCATCAAGATGTCGCCGTTAGTTGCCACCTTGAACCTTTATGATATTGCAAATGTCAAGGGTGTTGCTGCTGATATCAGCCATTGTAACACTCCCTCAAAAGTTCAGGATTTCACTGGACCTTCTGAATTAGCCAATGCTTTAAAAGATGTAGATGTTGTTGTCATACCTGCTGGGGTTCCAAGAAAGCCCGGTATGACTCGTGATGACCTCTTCAACATAAATGCTGGCATAGTGAAAAGTTTGGTTGAGGCAGTTGCTGATAATTGTCCTGATGCTTTCATTCATATCATTAGCAACCCCGTGAACTCAACTGTTCCAATAGCAGCAGAAGTTCTAAAGCAGAAGGGCGTGTACGATCCAAAGAAGCTTTTTGGTGTTACTACTTTGGATGTTGTTCGGGCAAACACTTTCGTTGCCGAAAAGAAGAACCTTAAACTGATTGACGTTGATGTCCCAGTTGTTGGGGGACATGCTGGAATAACAATTCTTCCTTTGCTATCAAAGACACGCCCTTCAGTAAGTTTTACAGATGAACAAATTCATGAACTGACTGTTAGAATTCAAAATGCGGGAACTGAAGTTGTGGAAGCGAAGGCTGGGGCAGGATCTGCTACCCTTTCAATGGCATATGCTGCAGCACGATTTGTCGAATCATCTCTTCGTGCTCTGGATGGAGACAGTGATGTTTATGAGTGCACTTTTGTGGAGTCTGATCTAACTGAGCTTCCCTTCTTTGCCTCGAGGGTTAAGCTTGGGAGGAAAGGAATTGAAGCCTTTGTAACTTCTGATCTTCATGGTTTATCTGAGTACGAGCAAAAGGCACTTGAAGCTTTAAAGCCAGAATTGAAGGCAAGCATTGAGAAGGGCATTGCTTTTACACAGAAGCAAGCTGTAGCGGCTTAAAATCTCGCTTTTCCAAAACATGCTTGGAGAGTAGTATTGAATCCCAATAATCGATTTGCGGCTTTTCATCTTGTTTAGTAGTTTGTATGTTTTCATTTTACCTCGTAATTATCAAAATAATGTAATCGTTTCATTAGGAGTTCCTAGTAATTGAAAATTTTGTAATAACACGGTTAGTTATATTGTGCACCTCATCATAAGGCACACTGGGATTACATTTTTGGGGTTAATACCTGAAAAGTATACATAATTTGTTTGTTGGCGATGTTCTTTAAGAGTAAAGAATGTTCGATGTTCATTTTGACTTCTTCCGTACTACAACAAATCTTAACAATCAACTTTTCTCTTCGTTTATGATTTAGGTTCCATGATTAGCATTTACAAAAGCTTGTGAGTTCTCTTTTTGCACTTACTAGTTAGCTCTCTTTTTGTACTCAACCATTATACTTAAAAAAAATGTAAAAAAAAATAAAGTAGACTTGATTTAAAAAACTGAATGGATCATTTAGGATAAAGATGTGGTAGATTATTATATAACCAACAACACTGTTTCAAAACACTTCTAATTTATTATTGTATTTATCATTTGATATATTGTTTTTTCACTATTTGTTATCGTGTTTATTATTTTTCTCCTCGAACTAAATTAATCTATTCCACAAACACATAATAATATAATCCAAACTAAAATAATCTATACTACAAATACAACTATTATAGGTAACTCTAAATACTTTGTAAACACAACCTAACTTAAAACAAATGTTAGTAAACAGAAACTAAAATAAAACAAAAGGTTGTCAAGCAGATACTCTTCCTTTTATTGTTATTATTTCTTTTATCAAAAGTCTTTAAAATCACATCGACGTGCTAATTTTGGTATGGTATGAAATATTGATATAAACTTTGGCCATTCAATAAAATTTGTCACTTTCCAAACTAATAATAATATGAATATGAATAGAACAAAATAATATTTTTTGTTGGATTAGACTTCCACCTTCATTGGAGTCAGCTGCAAACTCAAATTTGCATTATTTATTAATTTGACCGAATATCAATAATTTTTTAGCCATTTTCTTTGTTTTGGACAATATGTTTTCAATTATTTGGCACATTATTTCTGTTAGTAAGAAATATAATCTTCCTCAAATATCATAAAATCAATCATTTTATTTAAAGGATAAATAAATAAATATAATGTGCTACACAAAAACAAAAAAAAAAATCTTCAAAGAAGAAAAAGAAAACAAATTAAGTTTCTTCTATCGTTTTTTAAACTCATTAAAAAGTTTTGGTTCATTTGTAATATTTTAATAGAGCTAATTGCAAATACAACTTTAGATGTAAAGTATTTACAAATGTAACGTATACTTAATCTTTTTTAGTTCAGTAATGGTATGGAGCGGAACGAACTTCCTACGTTAGAATAAAAGGGTCACACACATTACCATCGTAGTAAAATTACATTTGACATTATACATTTAACTTGGGTAAGTATAATGAGTTAACAATTTTAGGAATAATAATTATGTATATGTTAATATTTTTTATAAATTGTAAATGTAGCAAAATCTATTTGTGATAAATTTATATTGTTAATAGACTCTTATGCGTTATAAGCGATATACCAATATTTGTAACATGATCTATTAGTGATAGACATTCGTTTTTTAAAATAATTGTAGCAATTATTTTAAAATGTTGTTACATATCTACAAATGTTTGGATGATCAGAAAAATAGTAAAATAAAAGGTTTACTATTGATAAATGATAAATTTAAATTTAAAATATTTTCTCTTAGATTTTATGATTATTTTCTTTTTGTGTAAAGCTTCTCCACTTTATTTGAGTATTAATATCATAAATTATATTTCAAGAATAAGTAAAAGTAAAAAAAAAAAGGAGAGATATATATATATGTTTAGAATCTAATTTGAGTGAGATGTTATTTTAATTATGGCTAGATGTTTTCTTTTATTACGAGGCCTCGAATTATACTTATTAATTTGATCGATTTTGAGATAAACTCTCACGTTGTATTTTCTCATAAAATATGACCACAATTTTCACTGGGGAGAATTGATTTAACTAAGGAGAATTGATTGAAATTAGTTAAAGTCTTTGTCACACTGAACACTATTTAAAAATACTTAATTAGTAAACAATATTTTAAAATCTCTCATCTCTATGACTTTATCTATTTTACATGATGATAATTATTGCTATAATGTTTCGAGTGTAATTCTTAAACTAAAAACAGTTTATCTTTTGTTATTGCCAAACATCACACATAACAGGGGTTACGGTATCCGAAGTACCAAACAGGGCGTATAGTTTAAATTTTCAGCCTTATTCATTGCCAAACACCACATAATTTCATACCATTTCATCACTCTATCTTTATCCTCTCTCTCTCTCTCTCTCTCTCGCCTGTTTTAGCTTTGGAGCCATGAGTATTTTCAATCCGACCACTGCAGCTCCGACGATTCCGAGCACTTTTCTTCTTCCGCCGCGACACAGTGGCTTATTCAGAAGATGCGCTCTGCAACTCAAACGCTTTGCACCTCCCTTTAGAGCTTCAACTCTTATTTGCATGGCGGTTTGTACAATTTTCGATTGATACATTGCTCTTAGATTTACCGAATGTTTTGCTTTCGAGATTGGCTTTGACTGAACTTGAGTTTCGTTATGCTTCGAGTTCACTGAGTTTTCCTTCAAGTTATTAGAAATGAATCCGTGGTAAAACTAGTCTGGAGGAGATTTGTGGCAAATGATGATGATGATTGCTTTATTTTAGGAACCTTATTTGATCGTGAAGCTGGAATCTGCTGAGAAGACGTGGAAAGAATTATCGGTAATTTGTGCTTTGCTGTTGAATGACATTCTTATTTCTTCCCTGATTCGAGTCCATCAATTGTTTATATCCCGTGTTTATGCTTGGAATGGAACTGTTATTTTGCATTGAATTTGAGAGCCCGTGCTTGTATTAACTACTGATGTATGCATCAAGTCGTTGGAAATGTAAGGGCATAAAGTGCAGAACATTGTTAACTATTGGATCAATTTTTCGGTTGTTGAAGTACAGTGGCTATCGAGCTGGAATAGGAGAAGTAGCTAAGATATGTCTTGGAAAAGTCGAGCTCACAGAATTTTTGTGCTTCATCATATTATGATTTGTGCATTTTTGTTTCTTGAAGATGCCAGGAAATGTAATTTGCAGTTAATGTAACTGTGGAACTAGTGAACTCTCTATGTTGTTTCAGCAGTGACTAGAATCCTACGGTGAAAGTTTAAGTTTCAAAATTAATAGACTAGGTGCTTCACGATTCCATTTAGCTACTTCTAGAGCTATAGCAAATGAAGAAAAGAACGAAGAACTTCCTCACTACAGACCTTGTCTATGCACTTGATATTGAAATTAGAAGACAAATACTGAATGCATTTTGGATTTGGCTATAGTGATCACTTTATAATTCCTTGCTTTCCTATTGCAGTTGGGATTTGGATAGGACATTCTTTAGCTTTCACAATTAATTTTTAACCATTGTTTTCCTCCTGAAAGAGGACAAGGAACTGTGGTGTATCTGGAATCTCTATAGTAGTCGTATAACTAATGAAGTGATTATGCTTAAAATCTAGATAATGTTTACTGTATTTGAGTTTCTTCCCCTTGCATTCTCTAGATCCACTTTTGAAATTTGCATTTACATCTTTGATGTATTTCCAATTATGCTTTTCATTTGGTTATAGCTTTAATATTTTCCTACACCAGAATCATTATCCATATAATTATTTAGGTCAAGCTGGCAGATCCAGATATTGTCTCAAACCCCACAGAGTATCAAAAACTAGCCCAATCGATGTCAGAACTTGATGAGGTATGGCAAGGCTATCTGTCTCCAATACTATTATGTGTAACGTTTTGAATGACCTCTTTTATATATTCTTCCTTAAATAAGTGTCTTTCACACTAACTTACTCTTGGTTGGTTGGCGTGGGTTGCCTGGACAGGTGGTATCTACTTTCAGAAAATTCAAGGAATGTGAAAAGCAGTTAGAGGAGGCCAAAGGTTGGCTTATAAGTATTTGTTCTTAAAAAAATTTCCCAACATAAAATTTGTTAAATTGATCTCAGTTTCTTCTTCTTTGTTGTGATTATCATGCCAGCCTTATCAAAAGAGAGCGGGAACGATGAGGATATGGTAGAGATGATTGCTTTAGAAATCAGTTCTTTATCCAGTGAGCTCAAAGATATCGAAGAGAAGCTTAAGGTGCTTTTGGTTCATGAACATGATTTTTGCCGTGTGCGTTTATTTTGGATCAGAACGAACTTTTATTAATGTTAACATGTATTTAAATCTCTTTCTTGTCATTCTGTTTACATGTTTTGGGTGGGGTGGAGGTCCTTGATTTTCAATCCTCACAGTTCATGGTTTAAAATTTTTATTTTCTGCTTTTTAATGAGTTTGTTAAGAGACATACAAGTCTAAATGCGTTAATTGTTTGATTTTTTTAGCTATATTCAGTAATGCTTATTATGTTATCTTCTTGTTAAAGTGAATCAATTAATTACTGGAACGAATTTGTAATGACATTATAGCTTGGTTCTTTATTGGTGTTTGGATCTTTACAAGCAAAGATTGTGCTTGTCTTGTCACTCTCACAATGCTAATTTTCTTTTGTTGGGGACTTTATTTATTTCCTGGTATTCATCATTTGAAAAAAAGGAAGTTATTTCCTGGTATCTCACAAGTACATCTTATATTTTTCTGAATTGAATCTGAAGTGCTGTGATCTTCTCTATCAGGTGATGTTGCTTCCATCTGATCCTCTTGATGCAAGAAATATTATGCTTGAAGGTCAACTTCCTCATTTTCCTCTGAAATTTTATGCCATCTGAATAACAACAAACTTTAACGTACATTTGTTGAAGGTTGCATAGCTTATTGGACATTTAGAATCCTGTAAATGTAAATGGGTTATGTTTATGCCTCTTGTTTATTCTGATTAAAAGCTTTCCTTCTGCCATGCAGTCCGGGCAGGTACAGGTGGTGATGAAGCTGGAATCTGGGCTGGTGATCTTGTAGGTACATTTTCTTTTATCCTTAAAGAACTGTGGACACATTTTTTATAATATTATTGTTGTTGTTAGTATCCTTTTTAAAAAAAATTATTGTTAGTGTACCATATTGTTGGTGAACAATGGAAATATTGGTTTTAAAAGAAAATCTCTTGATATTGCTATGCTTAATTAACGCATTAAAGGTGACCTATGCTCCAATCTTTTCTTACCAACAGTTTAGGCCTTTTAAGTGTATAGAAAACTGAATAGTGAATAGGATAGATAGGCTTTGTAAAACTTACAAGTTGCATAGTCTGAACTCTGATGTTTCTTCCGTTCTTGTCCTGCTTTGATTTTACCTCTTCTTTTCTCAAATGCATTTTTCTCTATTGTCGTTTCTTCTTCTCTAACTCGTTTTTTCCAATTATATAACAGGTCCGTATGTACCAGAAATACAGTGAGCGGAATTCTTGGAAGTTTTCCCCTGTTTCAAGTTCTGAGGTACGTGTCTCCAGACATCCCAGAAGTCAATATCCTAGTGCTTTCTGTATATGTTGAAGAATTTCCGCTGTTTACTTGTCAGGCTGAAAAAGGTGGATACAAAACTTATGTGCTGGAAATCAAAGGACAACGTGTCTACAGTAAATTGAAATATGAGTCTGGTGTTCACCGGGTTCAACGTGTTCCTCAAACAGAAACACAGGGTCGTGTGCATACTTCTACTGCTACAGTCGCTATCATGCCAGAGGTAAACTATTCCATAAGTTCACTATTGAATTGTGAAATAGAATTGTCTGATACTTGTCAAATAAGAATAGCATGCCTTAATCAGACTAATGTGGTAGAATATTACCTGAAATTGCTAAGTTTGTCCTGGACAGTTTTCTATGTTAATTCTTTTCTCCTTTTCATTTATAGGTCCCTGATCTGCTATTGTGCTCCATTTTTGCCATTAACAATTATAATGTGAAAAAGCCATCTCTCTGTTAAAAATACCTAGATGATGGATTAATGTGGGATTTGTGATTAAAATGTTCTGAAATATCACACTAGTGCCTTAACATGAAAATCCAGGTGCATAACTATATAGTTATCCTTATATATAGTTGATATTGATAGTGTTCATACTGTTTCTCTGTAGGAGTATTAACAATTTGGATTTGATAATTTCTCTAATTTGACTTTGTTGTCCTCTACATTCACATCTTGATCAGCTATATTTATCTTGATTTGTTGAGCTTATGTTATTATTGCATCTAGGCAGATGAAGTTGAAGTAGTGATTGACCCGAAGGACATTGAACTAACTACTGCAAGATCTGGGGGCGCAGGAGGTATAACTTTACATAATTGATTCAAATATTGCTTTCAATTAGCTCTCTGAATCTGTTCTCTTAAAACCAAGAAAAATGGTAGCATAACCTTTCTATTTATTTCTTGTTGTCATTAATTATGCAGGGCAGAATGTCAACAAGGTGGAGACAGCGATTGATCTTTTCCACAAGCCGACAGGAATCCGCATTTTTTGCACTGAAGAAAGGACTCAACTTCAGAATAAACTTCGGGCTTTTCAATTGCTGCGAGCCAAACTGTGAGCATCCATTACAATCATAACATATCTCACATCATCGTATACATTATGTGAATGTGCACCTCATTCATATAATTTATGTACTTTTCTTTTTCCGAGTACAAATTGGGGATGGGGGATTTGAACCTGAGACCTCTTAGTTCTTAGGTACAGACATACAAGTGTTAGTTGAGCTTTGTGGGCAATTTCTGTACTTTTTCGAGTAACAAATAATTGGAGAAAATTTGTGGCTGTATCTATGATTTTTCTCAAAGAACTGAAGGATCTTTATTTCCATTTCTATATATCGTGGGAGTTTTTGCAGTCATTGATATGGGTGAAATAAAGAAAGTAACCGAACAAACTGATATTGGACAGTTGGAGTTCAGCCCTGCATGGTCCTTTGACAAAGCCCTTCCCTCACTCCTAGCCACCATCGGCCATTGTTCACACCTAACACAATCTAGTGGAACCCCAACCACCCTCTGCTTTGGTTAGCATGTCACTTCCTCTTCGCCAGCCACCTCCACCCCAGCCTGTAGGTCAGTCAGTTCTTTTGTGTTATAAAAGAAAAAAAGTCAGTTCTTTTGTTCTCCCCCAACTGACAGTCAGCTTCACGGTGACATCCATCCTAATCTACACTTTCACCCTACCTTCCACCACAACCAGAGTTTCATAGTTGACAGGGTGGTAATTTTGCTGGATTCGATACTATATAAATGCATGAATTTAATCACCCCTCCCTCCTCTTTTCCTTTTCAGTTATGAGATCAAAGTGAGGGAACAGCAAGAGAAGATCAGGAACCAACGAAAATTACAGGTAATTCTGTTTTTTTTTTTCTTTCTAAGTTTAGCCTTTGGAATTTAGCAAAGAACTTTTGTATGATCTGCATTTAGACTGTCCTTGAGTTATTTTCATCAGACAAGTTTCTGAAGTTCTTGCTGTTGGTTTGTCATGATTTTGTTCCAATTTTCTTTGGAAACAAAGAGCTGTTGCTCTTGATTTTTTTCGAGTATTTCCCAGTCTAAGAGTAATTTATCACTAAGCACATGATTCCATTGGTAACATGCAAGATACATTCTGAATGGAATATCAAATACCAGAAATTTTTTAGAATCCACGATCTCCTACCTGGTGGTCTTAGGTACACCAATACATTGTTCTACAGCATAATAATGATATTTTAGGAATCTTTTTTTTCTCCTTTTTTAAGAATATAGTTCATGATATCACTTAAAGTCACAACGTATTTTTTCGTTTAATTTACAATGGGCTGCCTGTATAACTCTCAATCTTTAAGCATGTATTTGTCAGATCATGCAAGGCAATTATACAAGCAGATGATTGTTCTTATAGAAGCAATCGACAATAAAATTATTTTTAAAATTTATTTCAGTGTTTTAATTAACTTGTTATCCTAATTCCTATCTTCTGTCGCCGTGCGTATGTGTTGAAATTTGTTGTCAGAATCTGTTTGAATGATGAACTTCATGCATACAACTGCTCGTGGTTGTCACAACTTGAATCTGTTAAAAATCAAATACCTGATAATAACTTCTCTCAATGTAATTTAATTGGTACTCAAATTCTTTTCATTAGTGTATTCCTAACTCTAAAAAGCTCTGTTTCAGGTAGGAACAGGTGCTCGTGCTGAGAAAATTCGAACTTACAATTACAAGGTATGAGATTAATTTGCTTTCTTACTTTAAAAAGAGGAAAAGAAATGCAGCTCCTGTCATAAAACAAGACATTCATCCATATGATACCACAAAGATGTTGAAGATTAGAAAATTTTCAATTTTCAAAAAGATAAAGTGCATGTAGACACAGTAAGAAATGGCCTTGAATACCATTTCGCTTTAGAACTAACTAAAAGATCAGATACTTCGTTACAAGAAGATTGTATCAGGAGTGCTTTTTAAAGGTATCTTCGAATAATTAAAATCTAGGAAAACTTTTCATTCTTAGTAACTTTTTTATTCCAAGTAAAAATAATTTCTGAAGTAAATAATTGATCATTAAAGAAAAAAAAACAACACCCAAACAATGAAGAACAAACTTATGAGGATTATACAAAAGAGTTGTCATAATGTCACTAATGAAATTTTAGTCTGTTTGGATTGACTTCATTTTTTTTTTCAGTTAAGAACATCTTTTTTTAAGTAGTTAGAAAGTCTATCCAAATTTAACTTGTGAAACTACCCTTTCCCATCTTTATCTCAAGCCGGAAATGAAACAGCTAATCATAATTAATAGAATTTGACCTCAATAGGCTGATGGTTTCACTAGAAGTCATTAACTTTTGGATTTTACTTATGTTAGGACAATAGGGTTACCGACCATCGGCTGAAGACAAACTTCGAGCTCACATCCTTCCTTGAAGGTGATATAGAGGATGCAGTTCAGGTAATAATATTCTCCGTGTTTTACCACTTTCTCATTTTAATCATCATCTTAGTGGAAACAAAAAAGAATCACATTCTCCCATTTTCCGAATCAAGGCATGTGTTACCATGGAACAGAAAGAACTCCTAGAAGAACTGGCTCAATCGGCTGTGGCTTCAGCCACATGAATTTCCACCATTTCTTGCCAATAATTGGGGCCTTCTCATTACACAGGTTTTCTTTGAACCATATGAAATGCTATATGAGGTTAGGTATAAAATCATTCACCATCATTCATGTTTCTTTTTCCTTTTGTATATGGTCCTTATAATACACGCACTGAGAATTATGAGGGAGAGAAGAACATTAGTTAACCCGCCCTTGCTAGAACTAGATTATCGATGTTGATGTGACTATTATATTAATCATATGTTTTATCCATTGATGTATAGCTTTGCAAATGCAATCTCGATTCAGTTACTTTTATCTTGGTCGGCCTTGGCCCATGTTTGGAGAATTTTGTATGAATGTCCTAAAAATTTTGGGTCGAAATGGAATATACAACTTGTTGCTATGGTCAGTTCAGGTTTTGAAAATAAAGTTTGTATAATTTGTTGCTATGGTCCGCAACATGAGGCCTTCATTGTTCCATGCTTCCCCAATCTCCCTCATGCTTTCTCAATCTTGCTCACTCTCTCTCTCAATTATGCTCATGTTATGGCTCTCGGTTCTTTATTCTTTGCGTCGGAAAAACAGTGTAGGAGGTTTTTTCTTTTTCTTTTTTAATGAGTTTTATAAGTTTTTTTTAAAAAAATATAAAAGATGTGATTAACTAACTCTAAAATTGATTTCAACCTAACAAGAGTTCCATTCAACTAAATTAATGTATTTTGAGGACCAAGAGGTCCATGGTTCAGATTTTCTCATCTTTAATTTGTACTTAAAAAAACTCCTTACTCATACATTGTGTTGGATTTTCTTTAACGAGTTTAGAAAGTATAAACGATGTGATTAACTATCCTTAACATTGATGTCAACCTCTTATATTGTCGTAGCGTTGACTTTTTTCTTTTTTCTTTTAAATTTGTTTTAATGTTGAGAGAAGATATGATGCCTCCTACCACATATATGGTCGTGAGTACAAAATTTCCTATTTTTATCACAAGTTCAATCCACATTCTATTATGATATTGGAGATATGAAGGAATATTACTACCATTTATTGTTAGCTATTTAAGTAGGAAAATTTATGTTGGACTCAATTCTTCTCAATGATTTGCTAGGCTACCCAATCGTTTAAAATCTCGTTTAACTAAAAAGGAGTTCTCGACGATTCAAATGTTTTTAGGTACAATAGATATGAGCTATATGAGCTACAGAGATTTTAACCGACTTCAAGGAGAGTATATGTTTAATCACTGTTAAAATAATTTTTCAAATTATATAGGTTGAATTGCAAATATGAAAGTATCCTTAAAATTTTGAAGTTGCAATGCTACTATTAAGGTACCAGTTTTCATTCAACACTCTAACAAATTTATATTTTAAAAGCAATTTTAACACCTTTATAAAAGGTCAAGGAAATTGCAGCTTGTGAAATAATTTCAATAAATAATATAACATGATAATATGTTTTCATGTAGTAAAAATCCTAATAGATAATAATAAAAAATATCTAAACTAGGTAAGATTTATTAAAGAGTTTTGAAATCACTAGTAGAAATGTAAATAGTCATTGAGTCCTATTATGAAATTTAACAACATTTGTAAATATTTTTTTATTGTTTGTTATTTAAAAATTTATCTTTATTAAAAGTATATAGAAAAATAAAAATCGAATATTTAAAAGTAGAATTTAACTTTAAAATTGAACAAATGTGAAACGAGGGCAAAATTTTATTGGTAGGTTAAACGTTATTTTGATGATTTGATTTATTTTAAAAGAGGCTATTTTGGTCTCTATTGTTTGATAGTTTGTTTGTTTATTGTGCATTATTTTTTAAGAAAATTGCCATTCATTGCATTTTTGCTGCAAAATTTGAAAATACTCCTATTGATTTTTCACGAAAATCATCATTATTATTTAATCAATTTCTGTAAAAAAAAATACATATAACAAACTAAAACTAAACAGCCAAAAGGTATGGGAAAGATTTAGACTTCATACAAAAAAGACAGAAATAGAAAACCTTATTCTTTTCCTTCTTGGGCGGGTAATGGAAGGATGAAGATGAAGTGATGATCACTCCACTTGCCAAATGAACAGAGGAATCCAACGATCCTTTTCATCTCTCCAAGCAGTATCAAAGCAGCACATCGCTTCTTTGCCTCGTTGTGACCTTCATTTCCACACACATGGCGCTCTCTCTTTAACCCAACCTTTTTCATTTTTTCCTTCTCAATTCCCTTCTTCCTCTATGCTTCCATTTTTTTCCCTCCGCCACTTTAACTCTTCAATCTCACCCTCACTTCCATTTCCACGTTTTCCCTTTCTTTCTTCCCCTTTTTCGTTCCGTTTCTCCACACCCATTTACCCCCACAAGGTCTTCGCCATGGCTGCGCGGTCCTCCGGTGGTAGTTCTCACTCTCATGGTTACACCAATCGCCTTGCCACTGAGCATAGTCCTTATCTCTTGCAACATGCCCATAATCCGGTAATTCAGTTTCTATTTTCTTCTGTGTGTGTGTGTGTTTTTTTACTTGTTTCTTTTCCTGAATTGATGTTTGGGTGTATTTCCATTTTCTACTGTCTTAGACACTGAGGTGTTGTTGGATTGAATTGAATGTTTGTTGTTTTTTAAGCGTTATAAACTGGATGTGTTGGGAAAAAGAAAAACCTCTCGTTACTACCGAAGAAAGTAATAAAACTAGGAATACAAGAAACTACCGAAGAAAGCAATAAAACTAGTAATACAAGAATTAATGTGGAAAAACTCCAAACCAGAGAAAGAACCCTGGGCATATTATTTACAATCACATAGAATAATTCTCTTTCCCAATCCAATTACAAGACAAAGCTTTTGTGCCATACCACTCACCCCTCTTAACTCTAATCTCAAATTAGAGAATATTAGTAGGGAATTTAACTAGATTTAGCACATTTAAAGTGTTTTTAACGGGGACGATTTGAAACTACTCTCCCAACCCAATTACCAGAGCTACCACCTGAAGCTTTTGTACCATACCACCCCCACTTTTAACTCCACCTCAAATTAGAGATACTAGTAGGGAACTTAACTAGAGTTAGCACATCTAGTTTAAAGTGTATCTAACAGGGACCTTTTGAAACTAAAGCCGTAGGCCACTTTTTAATGTTGGGATCCCATCACTCTTAACTTTTTTCATGCGAGACAATTGCACTTCTAATATTTTGTCAAAAGCTCAACATGATGGATTGTTGAGAAATTTTCATTTGGAGGAATCTTGACATATGATGGGTTTTTTGCTTTGTTTTAAGGTTAATTGGTATCCATGGGGAGAGGAAGCATTTGCAGAAGCCCAAAAGAGAAACGTGCCTATCTTCTTATCTAGTAAATCTAAATCTTGCTTACAGGTGAAAGTTGTTTTAGTTGGTTGATGATGAGATTGATTCATTGTTCTTTTTTCCTGCTGGTTTTGTTTCAAAGTTGGATACAGCACCTGCCATTGGTGAGGTCTTTTTCGTTGTTTTTCTATGTGTTTTATATGGTTTCTTCTTGATGGTGCAATGTGTGAATGATCGAGACTTGTGACCTTTTTAATTAGGTGTCATGTCATGGAAGTTGAGTCGTTTGAGAACAAAGAGGTAGCCAAACTGTTAAATGACTGGTTTGTCAGTATCAAGGTTAGCTCAAATTAATATCAATTAGATGTTCCTTTCATACCTTGAATATCTAATCTAACAATTATTTCTTATTTGCAAAATATTCTTTTGTATTTAATATATTTTTATATGTTGGTGGAGCAGGTTGATCGTGAGGAGCGGCCAGATGTTGATAAGGTACAAATTTGAGGATAATTTTCAAAATGCGAAGTTCATCACCCAACTTGAGCATAACTTAACTTGTTTAGACTATTTATTTTTTTACCAAGAGGTCAAATGTTGGAATCCCCACCCGAGTGTTGTTGAAATCAAAAAAAATCTTAACGATCATAGTTTATGACGTATGTATGTGTTATCCTCGAGGTTGAACTTGGGATTTGAGATATATTTTTGCTGCTAATCTGAGTTTGGTCTTGTTATCTTTCTTTGTTGCACTATGGATGATGCTGCACTTCTAAAACCTAGTTTATCGCGTTGTACAGTGGCTCTATCAATTATCTAAGTAATCATGAAATTTTGCTTTTGCTGGTCATCGAGATCTTGTGATAATGAACTTTATTTGAGGTTAAATTTTTTTAAATTTTGTATATTTAAGAAGGTAATGCTTCTTTGGTTTTCTGAACGTAACAGATCTGTTCCATTTCAGGTGTACATGACATATGTTCAGGCTCTTTATAGTGGTGGTGGTTGGCCGCTCAGTGTCTTTCTTTCTCCTGATTTGAAACCTTTGATGGGTGGGACTTACTTTCCACCTGATGATAAATATGGAAGACCTGGATTTAAAACCGTGCTTAGGTAAAGAAGTTGTTAGACATACTATGCTCCTCTCTCCCCCCACAAACCTCCCTTCTCTCACTGTTATGGTCTCTGGTTTCTTGATCATATTTGCTCAGGAAATATTATGGATTCTACTAAAAGGTTTGCTAGTCAGATGCATTCTATTTTCAGATTTAAAACCTTTTAATCTTTTATTTTATTTATTCTCCTTCTGACCTTAGTATTTTTATGTTTTCAGGAAAGTGAAGGATGCATGGGATAATAAAAGAGATGTTCTTGTCAAGAGTGGAACTTTTGCAATCGAACAACTTTCTGAGGCCTTGGCTACTACTGCAAGTTCCAATAAATTGCCAGAAGAACTTCCACAAAATGCATTACATTTATGTGCTGAGCAAGTATAGCTCTCAATTCCTTGAAATTTGATCTTGATCAATTTTGTGTCGATGTGCATTCATTTCCGTAGTACTAGAAGAAAGGGGGATCATACGGCATGTGGTTTTTACTCTTCAACTTGAGTATGAAGTTTAAATGAGACGTTGCTTGAACAGAAAAATTCTGGATCTTCTTGTATCTTGTTCCACTGCTATTTAGCATTTGCAGAGTCCCTTAGTCTGTTGCAGGAAGCTTTAGTACAGAAATACATACTTTATTTTGAACTTATTTGATGTTTATTGTAGCTTTCTCAAAGCTATGATCCAAATTTTGGTGGGTTTGGTTCTGCTCCTAAATTTCCAAGACCAGTTGAGGCTCAACTTATGCTTTATTATGCCAAAAGATTGGAAGAATCTGGGAAGTCAGATGAAGCAGAGGAAATCCTGAATATGGTCATCTTTGGTCTCCAATGTATGGCAAGAGGTGGTATTCATGATCATGTTGGAGGCGGGTTTCACAGATATAGTGTGGATGAGTGTTGGCATGGTCAGTATTTAGTTCACGTGTTCGTTTTTCCTCTATTCCCTAGATTCTGAGCTTAGCACTGTCTTAACTTTATTAGGTAGGAAAATTTTCCATGCTTGTTGATTACTAACGTCAATTTTAATTTTAAATAGTTGCAAAGATGGATCATCATTAAAACATGAAATGTAATGAAGCCTGTGAAGGAAATGTTGAATTGCAACTGTTCATATTCTTTTGTTCTGCAACTTCTCTGCTCCTGTAAGATTTTCTGGGAGGAAGTGCAAATGAAGACTAGATTATCTTTATTTGTACTATGTTATGTTATGCTAAATGGTTGCATTTTTTTCCTATCCTGAACAGTTCCCCACTTTGAGAAGATGCTTTATGATCAAGGACAGATAACAAATGTCTATCTGGATGCTTTTTCGATAACTAAGGATGTCTTTTATTCATGGGTATCACGGGATGTTCTTGATTATCTGAGGAGAGACATGATTGGAACCCAAGGTGAAATATATTCCGCAGAGGATGCTGATAGTGCTGAATCTGAAGGTGCTACAAGAAAAAAAGAAGGGGCCTTCTATGTGTGGACAAGAAAAGAGGTTTGTTTGCATTATCTTTGTTTGTGCTTTACTGCACCTCACTCTGTTTTGTATGTTTCTCAACTTTATTGGACTTGTCCTTCCCATTACCTACAAATTCCATCTTAAGGTAGAATAGAAACGTGCCTAATTTGAATATCTACCAATTTTCTTTGCATCAAAAAATGAAGTTATGATCAGAGATAAATGAGTATTATGAGATTTTCCATATTTGTCAGTGAAATTATGCAAACTGAATCTGACGTTCAATGCATCAATAACTTGCTTGTTCTTCCAAAATTAGGATACAACTTAGAAGTTTGAGAAGTGAGGTGAAGTGTCCGATTGTTCAATATGACTAGAAAATTATTTCGTCATTAAAAGTCAACTTTTAATTCTCAGCGTTGTTGTTTGCTTCTTTTAGATCGATGACATACTTGGTGAGCATGCAGATTTCTTCAAGGAGCATTATTACATAAAGCCTTCAGGAAATTGTGATCTTTCTAGAATGAGTGATCCTCATGATGAATTTAAAGGAAAGAATGTTCTTATTGAGATGAAAAGTGTATCTGAGATGGCATCGAATCATAGCATGCCTGTTGAAAAATATCTTGAGATTTTGGGGGAATGTAGGCAAAAACTTTTTGAAGTAAGAGAGCGTCGACCAAAGCCACATCTTGATGATAAGGTACTCCAGCAAAACATTTGCTTGATTCAACTACTTAACCTATATGTGCTTTTGTATCTTTTCATTGTCATACAAAAACTTCTGATACTTGGCACTTCTCATAGGTAATTGTTTCATGGAATGGGCTGACAATCTCATCTTTTGCGAGAGCCTCAAAGATTCTTAGGAATGAAAAAGAGGGCACGAGATTCTACTTTCCAGTTGTTGGCTGTGATGTAAGATTACTTTTATCTTCTTATATAACTCCATGGGAAGTGTAAATTTCTTTAGGTAATACAAGTTCTAAGATTTTATGGAGATGGTGGAAAGTTTTGTGGGTTCCTCTGATCTTGAGACGAACCTATTAGCAGTGTTTACAATATATATGTATATTTACTAATAAAGTTTAGATTAAATCATGGTTCGAACTCTACAAGTGCTATACATTTTTCAGATATGAAGGGGTAGGGTGTTCAAGGATCATCATGTTGCTTATACGTGTTTTTTTAAATAAAAAAATTGTTGAAGTGTGAATTTGCTTGAATTTTCATTTTTTTTTAACTGAGGGTGCATATGCTTAAATTTGAATTGCCTTTGGATTTTCATTAGATCTTTAAAATTGCCTTTGGATTTTCATTAGATCAACGGAAAGAGAGAATAACTGATAGGACCCAAATATATTGAAATATAAAAGATAGTGGAAATACAAGGTAAACCAAGTGTTTGAGGAACTTGGACCCTCCGAATCTCAACTCTCAAGCCCTAACTCACTCTCCAAATATAGTCTATCTTCTCCACTCCCCTCTCTCTCTATTTATAACCAACTTCCCATAAAAAACACAAAAGTAATTGAATCATTGGAGTTCACTTGTTGGTTACTGTCTTCATATATCTTCAGCCAAAAGAGTACTTCGATGTTGCGGAGAAAGCTGCTCTTTTTATCAAGACAAAGCTTTATGATGAACAAACACACCGGTTACAACATAGTTTCAGGAACGGTCCATCCAAAGCTCCTGGATTTCTTGACGACTATGCATTTCTAATTGGAGGGTTGCTTGATCTCTATGAATATGGTGGTGGACTGAATTGGTTAGTCTGGGCAATAGAACTTCAAGCCACCCAGGCAAGAAAGCACTGTGCTTGTTACTTTGCTAAGCTAATTAGCTTTAGAATTCCAATATTAAGTTAGGATCACTTTTCGGCTCCTTTTGTAGGACGAGCTGTTTCTTGATAGAGAGGGTGGAGGGTACTACAACACTACCGGTGAAGACAAATCTGTTATTTTACGGGTGAAAGAAGATCATGACGGGGCTGAGCCGTCTGGTAACTCAGTTTCAGCTATCAATCTTGTCAGGTTATCCTCACTGGTTTCTGGAAGTAGGTCCAACTATTACAGACAGAACGCTGAGCATCTTTTGGTTAGTAGACTGCTTGCCATGGATATTTCTATTGTATTGAATGTCTGATACTGATTCGCTGCCTTTTCTTTGTGACTCAGGCAGTTTTCGAGAAAAGATTAAAGGAGATGGCTGTGGCTGTACCTTTGTTGTGTTGTGCAGCTGGTATGTTTTCAATTCCATCTAGAAAGCAAGTAGTCTTGGTCGGCCATAAGAATTCAACACAGTTTGAGACCTTCCTCGCCGCAGCTCATGCTTCATATGATCCCAATAGGACTGTAAGTAGACTATGCAAACACCTCCTAATCGCTATTCTGGAACTGGATCTGATTTATTCTCTGTGTGGCAACTTATTGCAGGTTATTCATGTCGATCCAACAGACGATACCGAACTTCAATTTTGGGAAGAAAACAATAGGAGCATTGCTGTTATGGCAAAAAACAATTTTGCTGCAGATAAAGTTGTGGCTTTGGTCTGCCAAAACTTCACTTGTAAGGCCCCTATAACTGACCCTGGATCTCTAGAGGCCATGCTTGCTGAGAAACCTTCCTGATCATGTTGTGTTGCTGCATTTAGCACTATCCCTATGTTTTATATGATACATCACATCCTCTCTGAACATGTTGGTATACATACTTAGGCTTTATCTTTTTGTTTTTGTTTTTTTTGGTGTGCGTGTGTGTGGTGGTGAAAAGCTGTGTCAGGTTGAAATAGAAATGGTCTTAGTTTTCTCATCTCTGATTTCGGTCGATCAAATTCAATAGTGAGGTTGAGTTGGGTAGAGAAGACAGACTATCGTGGTGTCTTTGGGCCAGGGTAATCTCCAGTTTTTATTCCAATGTTTAAGGGCTCTTGTTTTTTAGGAATAAAAGAAGAAAAAAAAACTGCTTAAGGGCTTGTTTGGTCTGTTTAAGTAAATATAGTTGTATTACATATTTTTCAGATACAAAATGTGTTTAATTTAGTGGCTGGTTCAAAAATGGATTATAATTTAAGCACTTGTTAAAGCAAGTGATAGGTCAATTAATGATTGTTATATTTGCAACTCTCTTTATATTTATTGATAAGGCTCCCAGACTAAAGCCCAACTACTCAATCTACACTGCTTTTACGAAATATACCAAATCCCCCTCTCCTTGCAAGCATCTTTCCATTTTCTGTTTCTCTATTTGACGCTTTGCCCCACATCCCCCTCTCCTTCTCTATGTACACTGTTTTTACGAAATATACCAAATCACAACAATAATAAGGAAAAACTATTTTTAAATATAGAAGATAAATTAAAATACTTACAAACATATCAAAAAAAATATGTGATTGTGAAAATTTTATTTCAGGTCTCGTCTTGAGCTTTTATCAAATTGGCTTTCGATATTTTAAGAGTCTTATGAGCTTCTTGTGGAACAATGTCACTAGCCTTTTCTACATCAATAATTAAAATAATGACCTCAACAAAATAGAGCGGATTGTTTGGGTGAATTCTATCTATATGTTTTTATCTCCAGATTAAAACTCAATTTTTAAAATTTTATTTTTATGTGACAAAAATCACTTAATGCATTCGGATGCACCTAAAATATTTCTTTAGAAGTAAGGCGTATTTTTATATTTACACCATCTTGAACACTAAAATTGAAAAAAGAAAAAGTTTTTCTAAATAAAAATAAAAAGAAACTTTTAACGAATGGTGTGTGAAATTGAGACCGACCTTGGTACTGGGGGCCAACTGATAACCAAAGAGGAAATTTTGTAGTGAATTTCACATTGATTTTCGCGCTTTACACGATAAAACATTTCAACCAATTTGTTTCACGCATTTCATAGCGAAGGATAATGATCCTGATCCTGATTCTGATTCAGTTCATCGCTTGCGGAAGTTGAACCTGAATTCGTAGAGTTATTGGGTGGTTTTCTTGTTTTCGGAATCAATGGTGCAGAGGAGGACGAGGAGACCTCTGATTCTGAATTCATCGAAAACCCACTTCAGCTCCGTGTTTAACTCCTTGCCGGTCGCCGGAGAACACAATCTTTCCACCGATTCTGAGCCCCCTGAGTTGCAGTTGCAGACTGGAATTCTCCGATTCGACGAAGATGGAATTCAAAACTCACCTCGGAAGTTGTTTTCCTTCGACGACTCGGCCGTGGTTGGGGTATCGACGTCCGTTCTGAAAAGACTGTCTATAGCTTCAGGCTCTTTGGTAAATCTACTAACTTAGCTCTTTGTTTGAAGCGTCTTTATATTATTTGTGATATTATATAATGGGGTCTTTTCAAATGAGCCTAATCTACTTTCTTTTTAAGTTAATTTTCATGGGTTTCAGTTGTTTTGGCTAGCTAAGGACTTATGTATTGAAGTTGTGCTAGTTTAGACTTTTATTTGAAGTCAAAACTTCTGCAGTCAGTTTTCTATCTATAGGCATATAACTTTTTTAGTGGTAATTTTCTTGCGTTGATTATGGAATTTCTTGAATACCTTGGAATCCAGTAACGGTTACTTATTTTGTTGGTTTCAAGGTTCTTGTGAAGAATCTCGAATCTAAAGCGGAGAGGGTTGCTCAGGCAGTTGTTCTTGATCCTTCATGCACCAATGAAAGTACTTCTAACGGCAAACAATCTTCTTCTGGTCATGTTATGCTTGTTTTTCCTTCTTTTAGTTTCCCTCAAAAGGATCAACTACCAGTGGATTCTGGCACTGCCTATCTATCTCCCCTTCTGGCGTTCAACCTGGATTTCCATTTATCATGCTTAGGAAGCCTAGTAAACAAAGGACAAGAAACTTTAGCATCATACTTTCAAGCTAGAGTCAATGATTTGACGTCTGGAGAAGGGACCGTTCCTTCTGTTATTGAAGTAGGATTGAAACCTCTGGCTACATTGCCACTGTATGCCTCCCACCTGCGGGTTTCTTTTGTAAAAGTGCCATCTTGTGGAATCCTTGAATCTCTAAATGAGATATCATTTATTGAAGCTGAAAATAGTCAGGAAGTAATTGATTCTGCACTACAAAAATACTTCGAAGTAGAAAGGTATCTAGCCAGAGGTGATATTTTCAGTGTTCAAATAAATCGAAATTGCAAATCCCCGTTTTGCATTAGGTGCAACAAAAGCACAAGGGAAAGAAGTGATGATATCATCTATTTTAAGGTGGACATCTTTCTTCTATTTATGCTTAAATATGCAGGGAATGTATCATCTGCAGCCTTCTTATGTGGAAGATGAATTTTTCAGGTTGTGGCAATGGAGCCATCAGACGAACCTGTTCTTCGTATAAATCGTACTCATACTGCTCTTGTGCTTGGAGGCACTGTTCATTCTGCCGTCCCTCCTGATCTATTGGTTGGTTTACCAAGAACGCTGGCACCTGTACAGGCAAACACAGTGAAGCTTTTGGCATCCATACTTACGCCGACTCTCTGTCCATCTCCTCTTTCTTCAAGATATAGAATTAGTGTTCTATTATATGGCATGGAAGGTCTATTATTGATTATCAGAATGCATAAACCTTTTTATCACCCATTTTTTTGAACTATTCGAGGGTCAAAGAAACTTAAGCACTGTTGACTAATAAGAGATGGCTTAGTTGAGCTGATTGAACTAAATACGAAATACAATTTTTTATGCTTGTTTCATGTCTCCTGCATGCCTCATCTTCTTTCACTATTTCAGGGTGCGGAAAGAGGACTGTGATCAGATATGTTGCTCAAAGATTGGGCCTTCATGTAGTTGAGTTTAGCTGCCATGATATTATGGCTTCAAGTGAAAAAAGAGCACCTGCAGCTTTAGCCCAAGCTTTTAACATGGCTCACAGGTGAAGCATTGAAGCATTGTGATTGCATATTGAGATTACTATTTTAGAAGTAGAATCTTAACTGGTTTAACAGATTGACAATTTAAGGCTGATGGTGGATATGAATATGACTATGAATTAGTTGTTGCTGTTAATAATAGCATAGAATTGAGGTAGAATTAGATAAGCTACTCGTAAGATGAGGCAAAAATCAACAATGCTCCAGTGATCCTCCCCAGTCCTTTCTTCTCCTTAAGAATCTATGGTATTATATATTACCAAGCTTAGTTTGCCAACATTGTGGTTATCTGTGATATTCCATATTTTGTAGTCCTATACTATAAAATACTTGGCATGTTCTTGATCCTCACGAGTCATGTGATCATATTTTATCAGATACTCGCCAACGGTACTTCTTCTTCGCCACTTTGATGTTTTTCGGAATTTGGGTTCCAATGATGGCTCACCTAATGAACAACTTGGCATTCCTACTGAAGTTGCTTCAGTAATAAAGGAATTCACTGAGCCAGTTTCTGATGAGGAAGATGCACATTATTCAGGAGAAGGAAACAATAATCTTGTATGCAATTTTTCTTTTGTATTCTTGTTTTGCAAACATGCAGAATCCAATGATCTAAATCATTTTCATTGACATTTTAATGTACGAGGAGGAGAAACTGCATGTTAATTTCAATCCTTATTCCCTTTCATGGAAGCTCATATCAATGCTTTTTTTATTTAATTTCAGGAGAAAAGCAAGGCTTTTAGGCATCCACTGCTTTTAGTTGCAGCTGCTGAAAGTTGTGAAGGTCTACCAACTTCTATTAGGCGTTGCTTCAGTCATGAATTAAAAATGGGTCCATTGGCTGAAGAACAGAGGGTCGAAATTCTTTCCCAGTGCCTGCGTGGCACTCCTGAACTTCTTCCCGATGTATGAAATCAACTCTTTTCTTATTTATATCAATACTTCTTAAATCCATTGCATTCTTGTCTAGACAAATGATTGGTTTCTGCCTTCATACTCTTATAAATTGGGAAGCATTCATTGTATTGGGCTAGCCATATAAAAGTACAGAGAAAATGCGTTAAAAATGAGTTTTAAATTCTATGCACACAAATCATGCAAGATTTATGGAATCTGACTAGCTCCCCTTCCCCATTCTACAACACTTGATTTTCATTCCCTCCACTGGTTTGTGTTAAACTCCGATTGACCAAAAGTTTAAGCCGATGGTTTATGGTACATTTATTTTTATTAACAATTTAACACTTCTCACTTGTGAGCATGAAATTTGTAGAAAACCCAAAAGGTGAAAATAAACATCAATTGAGGAAGAAATGACATTATAGAGTTTGAGCCAAAACCTTCTATTTTGATACTATATTAATCACTGATTGAATCAAAAGCTTAAGCTGAGAGGTTATAGGAAACTTAATCACTGATTGACTCAAAAGCTTAAGCTGAGAGGTTATATATATCAACAATTTAACCGCTTGTTTAGTAGAAATTATAGCAAATATTGGAACATAGAGCTACTATCATTGAAATAAATTTATTTTAGCTTTTATGAAAACGACTTATTATTGCACTTAGTCAATAAGATATTGAGTTGTAATGATTGAAATACGATACCCATTATATTATCCCCATAATGAAAAACCCATTATATTATTCCAATAATGAAAAATGTAAATTACATGTTAAATAAAAACTTCTATATTCAGTGGTACAAATATAAGCAAATCTAACCAATGTTTTGGGAACTTCGCTTGTTGTGGTTTGACGTTTCAATAATTATTGAACCCCATTCAATAATTAATTGGTGAAAATACTTTGGTCTTTTCATGACTTTAGTATTGTTCTTGTATTTTGGATATGATGAGAGTGTTATGGGGTGTCAACCTAGTTGAGATGTTCGGGTGCACCTACTAATCCTCTCTCTGTCTCTCTCTTATTTCTAGGCTTTTCTATTATTCGCAATGTAAAACTTTCTTGTATCTTTGAGTTTATTAATAATAAAGAGGCTTGTCTCCTTTTATAAAAATATACATAGTAGCTCGTTAGTTATTGAAAACTATCAAGGTGATACTTGCTAGCTTTTCAATAAACTATGAAACTGGCTGATTCATATAAAAAGCTGACCTGGTATTTTTTTTCTTTTTCCATTTTGAAATTTCCCCTTTTTCTAATATTATATTTGATTCACATTCCTTTCATGTCAATTACTTATTTTAATTTGTCAGGTAATGCTTCTTGCAGACTGACGTGGAGGATTTCATAAAGGATGTTGCTACACAGACATCTGGCTTTATGCCAAGGGATCTACATGCTTTGGTAGCTGATGCAGGTGCAAACTTGTTGGCCAGGGTCAATTCTCAGACTAATAAAGATGAGAATGAGACATTAGAGAGTCGACTTAGATCACAAGTACTTACTGATAGATCCAGTGAAGAAAAGCCTCTTATAATGAAAAAAGAAGATTTCAGCTCCTCAATGGATCGGTCCAAAAAAAGAAATGCATCAGCGCTGGGTGCTCCAAAGGTAAACTAAAAGAGTTTGTTACTGAGTATGACTTGTTTCTCTGCGATTGGTCTCTGAAATAATAATAAAAGTTCATGTTTTTTCCTTCTCTTGTGTAATTAATCACTGAATGCAAGAAAAGTTCTGAGCTGATTATTTTTCAGGTTCCAAATGTGAAATGGGAAGATGTTGGGGGACTTGAAGACGTGAAAAAATCAATTATGGATACAGTTCAGGTGGGACATTGGTTTCTGTGACCTAAAGACTAATTTATATCGATGGTTATCATATCTCTCTAAATAACTAAGGAACGCTTAATTAATTAGTGTGCAACTTTTGCACCATGCTGTAAATGTACATTTATATGTCCTTGCGTGAACTTACTTCAGGCCAGAATAAAGATGTTGCTGGGAACTATTAACTGAACATTATATGTGAACTATCACATTTGGCCATTGCGTTGTGGTTATAACTTATTTCATAAGCCCTACTCAAACTATTCATCGTGTCAACTATGTTGTTTACTTGTTCTGATATCTGTTGTATTTCAACAGTTACCTTTGTTGCACAAGGATCTGTTCTCTTCAGGTTTGCGCAAACGGTCTGGTGTCCTTTTATATGGCCCTCCTGGAACTGGAAAGGTATGCTATTGTCTATCAGTTGTAACAGTGATTTCATTGTTTTTCTTTATTCCTGTTAAGAACCAATTTACTCACATAGTTTCGTTTCTCTATTTCTTTAAGACTCTTCTAGCCAAAGCTGTTGCTACCGAGTGCTCTTTAAACTTCCTGAGTGTCAAGGGACCTGAACTAATCAACATGTATATTGGAGAGTCAGAGAAAAACGTTAGAGACATTTTCCAGAAGGTTGGCCATTCTTCATGTTCTACTAAATATTCGGCTGAGCCCTGGGTGGAAAAAGGGAAATTGAACTCTTTTCTGTTAAATTGCTGCTCAACTCTTGGAGCATAATATCTCTTCCAATTTTCTAATTTGTACATATATCTTGCAGGCTAGGTCTGCACGCCCTTGTGTTATCTTTTTTGATGAGTTGGATTCTCTTGCTCCTGCTCGAGGGGTGTCCGGAGATTCTGGTGGTGTTATGGACAGAGTAGTTTCCCAGGTGCTAAATTGATAGTGTATTTAGGAGGGACACTAATATAACCTGCATTTGTTAGTTGAGGGTCTTCTAACATGATAACATTTTTTTTTAGATGCTTGCAGAGATTGATGGCCTTAACGATTCTAGCCAGGTACCTTTTTCTTATTGATTTTTACCTCCATATTTTATTTTAATGAAAACTATATATTTGAAGAACTTTTACTCAAAGTTTGTATCATTATGCTTGAATAGGATCTCTTTATCATTGGAGCAAGTAATAGACCAGATCTGATTGACCCTGCACTTCTGCGTCCTGGTCGGTTTGATAAGTTGCTATATGTTGGAGTGAACTCTGAAGCATCTTACAGGGAACGGTTAGTTTACATTCATGCATATGAGTAAACTTGTTGTCTGTCCAATATTTAATTTGGTTATCTTTTCCAGAGTTGTTAAAGCTCTCACTCGGAAATTTAAGTTGCACGAGAACATTTCTCTTCTCTCTATTGCCAAAAAATGCCCTCCAAACTTCACTGGTGCAGACATGTATGCCTTGTGTGCTGATGCTTGGTTCCATGCTGCCAAGCGTAAGGTCAGTCTTGTGTACTTTATGCACGCATCTTGCTTCCTACTCAATTTTGTATTACTTTTCTAAAGAGGTGGTTCCCAAAAAGGACATAAGTTTTTGTCTGTATAAAATATGTAAAATATGTATATGGTACTTGCTTAGATAATGCAAATGTAATTGTTGAGGTTGTTTGAGTTCAACCTCACATTTGGGAGTGTAAACCTCTATCCTCTTGGTTATTACTGTATTGCTTGTCGGATTCTTCATCAAGTGTTTGGAAAATATGCTTATTATTGTGTTTTTTGCTGCATTCTTCAAGGTTATAAGTTCAGATTCAAGTTCTTCTATTGATGGCCAAGACGATACTGTTATTGTTGAACATGATGATTTTGTCGAGGTACTCCATTACGTTTCTTCCTTTATTAATAGGCTTCTCTTCTTTATCATCTGATCTTCAGGAAGGAAAAGAAATCTATCCTAATAAACTGAAGTTTGAAGATATGGGCTTTTATTTTCACTTTTTTTTCGGTGGGGGTGCGCACCGAGTTGTAAAAGAAATTTGAGGAAGCAAAAGTTATACCAATATCTAAAACACATGTTTTTTACAAATATCTATTTGTGGTACTCAAAACGTTGCTTTGAAAGTATGATTGCTCATTCTATTCCAAATGACAAGAAAATGCACCCATATGATTATTCTTTGTCAAACCCTCGGTTTAGGCTTACGGACCCCTCACCCCTTAGACGGATGCCCTTTAGGCTGTGTTCCCTTTTTTTTTTATTTAATAATTTTTGTCTTGTTTTCTATTTTTTTCTTTTTTCTTTTTTCTATTTTTTTTTTTTACTTTAAAAAAAAAAAGAAGGAAAAGGAAAGGAAAATGCACCTTGCAAAAAGACCTTCAATCTCTTATATCCACTCTTAAAGTGTTCAGAGAAAGAAGGTGGATAACTATTTCTTGAAAGGATCAAGAAGCTTGTATCTAAAAATACCAATTTTAGTAGGAAAGTTTTTAATTGATATTTGCTTAAACTTCCCTCGTGTGTTCAAAGAATGAACTGCCCCCCTATAAGAAGTGAGGGTTAGGGGCATGGTAAAGATTTATGGCTGTCTAGTCAAGTCTGCGAAGGTCCATTGTCCATTTCTTGACTTGAGTAATTAGCTGTGATTTTCTTCACTTTGTCAAGGTTGAAAATGTTTAGATGTATGGTTCATGGCTTTGAGGAGCCTAATTTGAGAATAGATTATTGAAACATAGGTTTAGGATAACCACCTAACAAGTGTAGGTTGACTTAGTGGTAAGTAAATAAGAAAACATCTCCTTGATAAATGGCTAAAGGAGGTCACGAACTCGTGACAGTCACCTATCTATGGATATCAAAGATCAAGTGAGTTATTCTATGAGATTAGTAGAAATGCGTTTAACTTCTCACGGCCAAACTTCTCATTTTTCATATGAATCTTTGGCATTTGAAATTCTATTTCTATACATAATAAATGCTTTTTATGACTCAAATTTTCATTTGAACGTTTTCTGTTTATTCTCAGGTTTTAAAAGAACTCTCTCCCTCGTTGTCAATGGCTGAGCTCAAAAAATATGAGCAGCTGCGAGATCAATTCGAAGGAGCTGCAAAATAATGTACGAGTTTAGTTATTGCTTCAAAATTAATAATAAGCCAATTATTGAAAATGAATAATTTTCTTGTATGTTCAGTTCAATATCTTTTTCATTGGTCAATCATGAGTTGGATTCTTGCTGTAATAATAAAGGGTTGGTGGTGTTTTTTTTTTTCTTCTTAATACAAATATTGTATTTTGTAAAAGAATTAGTTGGGAAATGAGGTGCTTTAATTTCTTATTCAAGTTTTGAAGGATTATCTAAAAAAGTACAAATTAAATTTTTAGCTTGAGGATTATCCCTCCTTTGCATTGAAGCCACAGGATTCACATGTAAATTTTTTAGTTGCTATTATGAGTTGTAAGTATCTTTTGAGTCAATTTGTTGAACAATCTTTGATATTTGTTCTTTTATCTTTGTCAAGAAAGAACTTTTCTTGCATTTGGTAATTTATTACCATTGTACTAAAAAAAATTGAGAACATATTCGTATATATATATTGTAACTTATTGTCATTATTTAATAAACGTCAGTAAAAATTAGTTTATAGAAAATACTAATACAAGATACAAGATAAGCTCAGGAGAAAATATATTATTGCAATTTGGTTAAAGTTGTAGTTTCTTTTCAATATAAAAAGTAGATACCTTTTGTATAATATTTCCAACTTCTCTTTTCTTGTGATGTTACATTAATATTTTTACCCTTCAAACAAATTCAAAATATTCTTTAGGGTAGTACTTGTGACGTAGAAGAACCCAGGTGGCTATTGAAATTTTAACCATGGTTTGGAGAAACATTAAATTGCATAATTATAATATATTTGGGTAAAACAAATGGAAAAGTACAAAAAAGAAAAAGGAAAAAAAAAGAGGTTTAGGTTTCATGGTCTGAAAAGAGGGTTTAGAGAATACAACATACCATATTACTTGTGATAGAATAAGTACATATAGGAATAGAAAAAGAACACTTAAATCACAAAATGCTTATACAGTTTTGTACGCGGATGACTTGGTTACTTTGTTTAGTTTTCTATAAAACATCAATTTATCATCTAGTCTTTAATTAAAAATTAAAACCTTAAGTTATTAAAAATAATTATCTTATTTGATAGACTAGTCATCTAAATAAAAAAGTCACTTCATAATTTCGATAAATAGTTAACAAAAAAAGATTAAAATATGCACTTTTAAAAAGTTAAAAAACTAAAACACGTGTTTAAAAGTTTTGAGACAAAAATTAGATTTAAACTTCATTTCTAAAAATAGCAAAATAAATTAAAATATTTACAGGTTATAGTAAAATTTTAGATTCTATTAATGACAGACTTTAAATACTATAGCATATCGATGACTATCGGTAATAGAATTTACCATATATTGTAGATATTTTGTAAAATCTACTGTTTTTAAATTTTTTCCAATAAAACATTTGAAGGCTAAAATTCATATACATGTTAAATAGTTTAACCTTGCAAAAATTCAACTCAAGTTATAGATAAATTTGGAGTATCAAAATAACTTTATTTGTCATATCAAATAAAATCACATGATACATAAATGGTAGAGGATATATGCTTCAATTTGACTTGTTTTTACTTGTTTATTCATCCATATATTTTATATTTGACAGCACTTATAAAATATATATATATTTTTTTTTTTTTTGAAGGCCTATTAAACAACTTTTCATCATAAAAATTTAAATAAAATTGATTTTTTTGAAAAATAATTTTTTATGTCAATACAAACCACTTCTTAATAAAATAATAATAACAATAATAAGTCAAATTCTTACATAGCAAATCAAAAGTTTTAATCTATTCAAAATTTTGTTTGCTTCTTTAATCCTTTTAAGGTTATTTTATTTCGGTATCCAAAATAAAAATAAAATAAAATAAATTAGTTTTCACATTTATTGCTTTTTTATTATATAAATAATTAAAACTAATTATCATCTTTAAACTTTGAATTTGTATCAACCCAATAATGTTATTTATAATCGGTGACAATTTTATGAATAATAATTAAATATATAGCAACATTTTAAAAAAATTACAAATATAGTCGAATCTATCAATAATAGACTTTTAGACTCTTATAGTCTATCAATAAAAGACTAATATTTGTAACATGGTTTATTAGTGATATACTGCTATTATTGATAAACTTGAATAGATTTTGCTATTATATATTTAATTATTTTGATTTTAATTACTATATTAGCAACTATCTCAACTAATAATTATATCAATTTAAACTATAAACCAAAAGTGATAAGTGAGGTTCTCACACTTTTTATAAAGTAGATGGACTCTAACATGATACTAGAGCTCGTACAATGCTCGAATAGGTATTTAGTCAAATAAAAAAAAATTATGATTAGATCAAGAACAACGAATCCAGAAGAGACGTAATTTTTTTAGGACAAAAAAATAATCATAACAATTTATATTTTGAACATGAATAAATATATCAATTTGTATTTATAAGAATAGAAGAAAGCATTATATGTAATTTATTTATTGTGAATTGTCACGTGGTGGAATAAGATGGGTTAGGTTTGAGTATATGCTTTTACGATCCTCGAAAGTTCCTCATTACACCAACACTCCTAATTTACCCCTTTTTTCTCTTCATAACAACATCATTGCCATTAACCCTATTAGGATATGCTCTTTGTATTTGGTCCAAACCCCAACCCCTACCAACTCTTCAACTTTTCTCTACTCAAAACTATCGACACAAACTCCGACCCCTTTCATCATCTCTTTTAACACTTTACACTCGACTCCTTCTTAACTTTATGTTATGCTATTTATTTAAATATATATATATACTAGTTTCTTGTTTTTTTTATTATTAAAAGCAAAAAAGAAAGTGTTTACTACATTTAATTAAAAAAAACATATTTACTTTTTAAATTAAACGTAATTGGCAAGCATGATCTTTTATTTTAAAGGTTGAACATTAAACGTTAGATCCTATCCCTACAAATATTGTACTAATATTGTCTTCAAGATTTTATCTTAGAGATAACAAGTAAGTAGTTTGTGTTTATAATTTGTGACAATTTAGTATTTAAACTTGAGACAAGAATTGAATAAATTTCAAATGTACATACCAACAAGAAAATGTTATTTTAACACAAAATGTAGTTTAAGCTTTTAAAATTTTCTTTAAAATGTTATCGGTTAGAATATTTTTGAAACCGATCGACATCAACAAAATCTCTTCCTATCTTTGACCTACCGCTTTTACTTTGGTCAGTTTTGATTAATCGACTTCGTTTGTTGGTCTATCATGGATAGGTCCGTTTGAACTAATATTGTATTAAGATAATGATGAGTTATTTTCAACAATGAGATAAAAGAATAATTTATTGTTATTTTAGAGTTAAGATATGCCACGTGGAAGTCGTGTGGAATAAAGAGGAGTTAAAAGGCAAATAGAAACAAAGGCAAGTGGCAACATTACTACATTACCCACACAAACAAACAATATCACATGGCAGGGGCATTCCCGACTTTTCACAATTCAAAAACTTTACCAAAATTGACAACTACTAATGTAATTAAATTGTTTAATAATAACAATTCATTTTACGTATCTATTCCCAATCACATCACTTAATCAATATATATACATACATATAAATTATTTATAGATTTTAGTTTAACTGTTGAGTTTGTTTGTAGAAAGTACAAAACGAGCTAGAGGAGGTTTAAGGAAAATTAAGATTCGAAAACATTATCGTGTACGTAGTCGAAGATGAGTTTTTACCATAGAAGTTGTGTGTAAGATTGAGTCAAACTAGTGCATCGAGTAATGTGAAAGAGTTCTCAAGTTTTTAGATGTTCTAGTGATTATGATACATTCATAATTATTACTGAAAATATTGTACAGCTAGAAATACGTTTACACATACGTATGCACACACAGTTGTATTAGATGCCTAATTTGAGCTGACAACCTAACTCATGTAACGTATTATGGTTAAGATAGTTATGCAATTGAGCGGCCATGCCGAAGAGACATATCTTTGTTGTGATCATAGTTTGGATAATTATTCAACACATATTTGGTAATATATTTATGAATCATAAAAACAAATAATCATTATGGCTATAAATTTCGTTGAAGTTAAAAAATCAAAATTTTTTCATTTTAGTACGAATATATTGATTTTAGGGAAATGACGTTTGACCCACCAACTTAAGAAGTTGGTGTTAAATAAACTCTACTTTAATAATGTTTATTATCGAGGTTTGAACATTTACTAATTTTATCTTACAATTTTGTCCATTGAACATATTAACTCCGGACTTTCATAACTCAACTTCGTGTCTCAATTATTTTTTCTAAATATTTTTTAATTGTAATTATGAGTTTAGTCTTAAATATTACTAACTCAATTAAAGTTTGTGTTATATTTTCTTACATTTATCATTTTATAAATATCATGTATAATTGTACATATTTTTTTAGTACAACAATATGCATGAGTGGAAGAATCACCGAACTTCTCAATTTTTTTAGACGTAATATATATTTTAAATTAGTAAAGTAAAAGTAACGTTTTGTTGACGTCTTGCTTCTTGTACAAGTTTTAATTTCAAAACAATGCAATAAAAATAACACATTTATCAATCTTTTTGTTTTCGTTAGGCATGTCTCAATTTTAAAATATGAAAGCATAAAAATAAACACACACAAATATCATATTTGCCAAAGTAATATTAGCTCAACAATAATTGACATGAACTTCTATTTTAGATATAAGATATTTGAATCCCTCGACCCCAATGATTGTACTAAAAAAACAAATATAAAAAAACACTGTCTTCCAAATTTTAACAAGAAGATTCAATTATATACTTTCTTTCAATTCACTCCATAAAACCTATCTTTTTTAAAAAAACACTCAATAAAGACTTAAATCCTTTTGGTTTAATCTTGTTGTCATTTTTTTTCTTTATTCTTTCTAGACAACAAAAATTAAACATCTAAATTCAATATCATATGATATAATTGTTTTAGTACAACGATTGAGGATAGGGATATTCAAACCACAAACTTAGTTACTAGTACATTAAAACGTCGACCGATCAACTAAGCTTTTGTTGATTTTATTTTTTTATGTTAGTTGAATTAGACTAATTTTTAATATAGTTTGAATGGGATTCATTTTAACTACTTAAATTATCAATAATAAACCATGGTCAAATGGTCCATCCAACACCAAATCTATTTTAAAAAATAATGATAGAATATGATCATATTTTATACAACAAAAGTAGTAATGTTCTATCAATTTCCTCATGTGATGGGTCTCTCATTTTGGCATAGTGAGATGTTATAAACAAAGAATAAGTTAACCCAAACAAAATCATTGATTAGTTGTTGTTTGAAAGTTGTACATAAAACTAACTAAAATTAGTTATGTTTCATTAACAAAAATAAAAAATTAAACAAAACTACTTTGTGCACTTTTACTTTTATTTATATCTTATGATACTATAAAAATACATTCATTTGTTTAATGACCTTTAAATAGTATTTTGTGGGTATTACTTATTTTGGTCATTTCTTTAGGTTTCTAAACATTCAAATGTAACCATCTTAGGGTTGATTTGGATTTTCTTCTTCTTATCATATAGAACTATTTCTTTTAATGCAATCCATACGAAATACAAACCTTTGATCTTTTAGTTAAAAGTGATGGTTTTGTTAAACTATTTGAAAGATTAAGTTTATTTAACTAGCTCGTTGGCGTGTATTTTTTATCCCGCTTTACATACTATCTTTTTATTATCTTTCTTTAAATTTTAATCTATCGTGTTAACTCAGATTTGAAAAATTAAAGTTCAAAGCTAAATCAACTTCATTATATCAAACAACGTTGTTAACAAGAGCTTATAAGCTTAACAGAAACTTTGTACGTGTTGAGAACAAAGAAGTTTCAGCTTCAAATATTTTCACTTCAACTTCTATCAAATAGTTTTATATTTTGTGTTAATAATAAATTTGCACAACGAATGTTTAAAACATTTGACTTAAATGAAGAATTACATGTTAATTGCAAGAGTTTAAAGTTTTAATAAAACATTAATTACGCAAATTTATTTTACCAATTTTAAAACAAACTCATAAGATATTATAAACTAAATTTGTTGACGAGACTTTATGAAATTAAAATAATTTATAGATTTTGCCATAAAATTTAAATATTTTGTCAAAATTATCACTTTTGATATTCTCTTAATTTAAATGACTAAGATGTTTAAGAATCATTGTGAGAAAATGTTTTGTGAAACTTTTAGCTACAAATATAGTATAAATAAAAATCAAATTAATTAATTAATTAATTAAACAATCAAAGTAAATATTGCTCAATTGTTTTATTACAAATGGGTGAAAATTTGAATTCAAATTTTTTTGGTTTTTCACCTATATTAATTGAAATTCGGGTTTGTATCAATTTAAATCTCCAACTTTACGAGTGGCACGATATCAATTTAAATTCAATATTAGTGATTATATCAATTTAGACCTTGAATTTATATGCATGACTCAATTGAAATCCTTCATCCTATTTTACTTGGATATACATTTATAAAATTTGAGAGTTTAAATTGACACGTGTATGAAAGTTTAACGTTTAAATTGATGCATTTATGAAAATTTGAGATTTAAATTGGTACACTTATTTGTTTTATTAGTTTTAGATTTAAATTGGTACACCTTTTAAACTTAAAAAATTAAATTAATACAATTATTAGTTTAAAGTTTGAATTGATACACCTTCAAATTTTAAAAATATTAATTTATGTTTATCATATTATTTTTTCTTGATTTTGATATTATTTTTGGTCCATTTATTTCTTTCATTTTCCGACTTCTACTATTTACATCCTTTCTAAAACATTCCACGAATCTTTTATCTTTTAAATTTCAGTTCATTTTGATTTGCACATTTTTATTCACGAATTTTAATGGTTATATTTTCAGTTTGGTTTGTGAAAATTTCAATTCCTTCAAAAGAAAACATGAAAGAAAATAACATAAATTATAACTCTTAAAAATACGAGAATTAAAACAAATACTCTTAAAATATAGAAAACCATTATACGGTAAATAAAATGTTCACAAATATTTACAAATTATAATAATTATTTTAAATTCTATTTACGATAATATTGATATTATCTAATATAATTATAATTGTATAGTTGGTAAATTTAAAATTTTACAAAAATGTAAAAGTGTGTATATATATATATATATCAATAGTTATGGATAAAGTAAAAAGAAGTGAAGCAAAATGAAGAAGAAAAATAAGGAGAAGAAGAGGAAGAGTATACACGTGTAGACCAAAGGTTGTTCATGCTATGAATCTTCTTAAGCTCGTGATGTAACAATTAATTCTAAATAAACCCAATTTTTAATTAATTTATTTATTTACAAGACAATGGAATCTAAATCGATAATTCACAGAACCAAAGTTACAAAAAAATAATAGGAAAAAAAGAAAGAAAAATCCAATAGAAATGGTTGCTTTCTTTCTCTGTCCTCTCGTATAGGAGTTGAGCTGAGATAAAAAAATTACAATTTTTTTTGACAGAGGAAGAAGAAAGAAGAAGAAGAGAGAAAGATGAATTAAAATAAAAAAAAAAAGGAAAGAAATTATACAAAAACGCGGCTGCTGTTCACACCAAAAAACCGGGGGAGAGAGAGGGTGGGGGTGTTTTTTTTTTTTTTTTTTGCTTGGCAATTCCAGCTAAAGAATCGAAATCTACAATTAATGAATTTTGAGTTAACTCAATAGAGATCGAACCTTGCTTGTGTTAGAGATCGGTGATTTTGATTTGTTTCTAAGAAGAGCAATTTCTTCTTGTTTGTTTGTTTTTTTTTTCTTTCTTTCTTTCTGTCTTCCCAGAATTTCAACTGGGTTTCTTTTAAATTGTCCGATTTCGGCGTGGCTTCGATTTTAATTCCGTGATCGGGTGAGATTGCAAGTGTTTTTAGGGGAAATTGTAATTGGGTTTTTGTGGGTTTTTGGTTCTGTGAGATGGGTTGGGTAAAGATTTGTGTTTGGATGTTGGTGAGGACAGCGGAGGTTTGGTTTTGAGGTAGCTGCAAAAGGTTGGACTTGTTCTTTGTTCTTGTTGTTGTTATTCTTCCCTTGTTTTTTGAATGGGTTTTCAATGATTTCTGTTGGGGTAGGGATGCGAGGAAGGAAATAGAGGTAAACGGTGCCAGGAGAGAGATGGAAGATACTGAGCTTGAAGAAGGAGAAGCTTGGTCCTACCAGAACAATGAAGATTTTGATTCAAACATCGACCCTGATATTGCTCTCTCCTACATCGTAAGCCTTTTGTGCATCTTGTTTCTATATTGCAACTTCTAGATTCTCGATTTGACCTTGTTTACTGAATTAGATCCAGACTATGGTGTTTTAGAATTTTGGGTTTTATTATGTCTTTTTGTAGCAGCTCAAGCTCCCAAAAAAATGGGTTTTCCCTCTCTTTTCTTTTCCCTTTTTGAATGCTTCTGTAGTCAATGTGTTTGAGCCCATAGTCGCAGTTAGACCGTAGTGAATGTGAATAAGAGGAAATGTGAGAAAGAATGAGTGTATATAGGTGAAGAAACTTGAATATTGTTTTGCTGCCCCTATTGAAAAAAGGGTCTGTTTATCAGTGGAGCAAATGATTCATGGAATCATTCACCACTTGATCCATTCAGGGAAGATGAATAATTTTGACTGTTATTTCTTCTTGAACAGTCAAGTTCTTTGCTATGGGATCTCTTTCTTGTATTGGAAGTTACGTGTCACGGAGGAATTGAACTCTAGCTCATGAATTGTGGTTACCTCTTGCTGAAAAATTCAGTGAACATTCTGTTATCTGTATGTTATGATATTCATCAGAAATGTAATCATTGAACTTCAGAGTCTTCAGTTGTTGATGCATTTTTTTCCTGTGGGTGTAAGAGTGATTTCAGTAACTCATCTCCCAGATAGAGAATCTGTGCTGATTTGACTGAGGTCTTATTATGTCTTCTAAGGTCTTGTTATATGTGTTTGAGGGGTGTTTAACTTGTTGATCAGGATGTAAAACTTCAACATGTTCTGGGACACTTTCAGAAAGATTTTGAAGGTGGGGTCTCTGCAGAAAATTTGGGTAAGTTGAAACACAGTAGAATGATGGCTCTTTTTGGTTCTTGTGGCATGATAGCTTTAGATGTCTTCTATGAAGTAAAAATTGGATGCTAATATGCTTACTATAGGGGCAAAATTTGGTGGATATGGTTCATTTTTACCTTCCTATCAACGATCTCCGGTTTGGTCCCATTCAAGAACTCCACCAAAAGGCCACAATTGCAGTACATCCAGATCTCCCAATAATTTTCACCTTGAGGTAAACTTGTTTTCTTTCTTCTTTTTGATAATTGGGCATTTTTAAGTGTCATTGATGATGGCCTTACCGAGCCTCAAATTTGTGTTTCTATTCAGGTTGGGCATAATAACTCTGTAGTTTCGTCAACTACACCTCAGTCCATAAGACCTGGACCCCCTTCTACCAGTTCTACGTCACTGCCCACAATCAAAGTTCCAAATCTGAATGATTCATCCAAACAAGAAGTATGCACTTCTTTCCAGCATGTGGATGAACTTGCTGCTGGATATGGTTGCACGAACAATAAATCCACTACTTCTTCAGACCAAATATCACTGAAGGTTCGAATTAAAATGGGTTCTGATAACCTGTCAACGAGAAAGAACGACGAAATCTATTGTGGTCTTGGCCTGGATGTTTCACCATCTTCATCATTAGATGATAGCCCCTCAGAAAGTGAAGGGATCTCTCGTGAGCTTCAGGATGGCCCATTTGAATCCCCAACCAGCATTCTTCAGGTATATCTGTCTAAATGATGATCATAGTTTCTCCTCCCTTACCTTTTTTTCTTTTCTTTACTGCTATAATGTGCCTTGGTGATCACAATGCAATTAATTTGTGGAGCAGATGATGACGTCATTTCCAGTTCATGGAGGTTTCTTGCTATCCCCTCTTCCTGATGATCTTATTCACCTGACTCAGACAGGGAAGCCTGCAAGAGAGAAAAAATCTACTCGTGTCCAACATTACAATCAGGATCGCCCAGTAGCGGGGGGGTCTTCTTTGAAAAGTGGTCAAATGTTAGCTGAGAAGAGGACGTCAAAAGATATGAATGACTTCTTTTCCGAATCAAAGAACACGAATAGGAAGGATTTTTTGAATGGCTCAGTTACGTCAAAAAAGACTTCAGAAATTGATACTGCAGCTTGTGAGGAGCTTGTTTCCAAAGCATTAAAACTTCCACTATTATCCAATTCGTATGCCATTGCAGGTGAGACGACAAAAAGTCTTAATGGGCCATCTGAAGTATTAATGGAGGCAGATAAAGTTGTGACTAGAGACAGACATTTTTTCGATCAATTGGAAGAGGGTCCAGCAGCAGAGCCTCCACTTATTATAGAGGATGAGAAGCAAAATAATGGCACGTCTGGAAAGGTTAAGGAGCCAAAAAAAGCCAGTAAGTTTGATGATATTTCAGTTCCTGCAAAAAAGTCTGGAGAAAGCAAGAGGGAGAAAACTATTGACTTGATAGACGCTGCCTCAAAAGGAAAAAATGCTTCAAACGGCGATCAAATTGATCCTCTCAAGCTGAATACTAATCATAAAATTTCTCTACATGCACATAACAACATGAAATATGCTTCAGGGAAGGATCATTTATTACCTGAGGGAAAAAAGAAGTCAAAGTTCAGTCATACTGAGTCCATCTCCAATGGAGAAGTATCAAAACGTAGTATGAAGTCTGGCTCTTCAGGTTCAAAAACAAAGAGTATTAGTAAAGCAGACAACATCTCAACTAGAACTGAAATTGAAGATCACAAGCCACAGGACTTCAAAAAAACGAAAGATAGATACCGAGATTTCTTTGGGGAATTGGAAGAAGATGATAATCTAATAGATACATCTGAGAATCCTTTTGATGATCAGCTGAATCATTCTGATGTATTTGGAAAATCAACGCCTGTTATTCCTGTGTCAAAGGAGAGATTGTCTGTTGAGAAAGTTGGTAAGTCATCGGCATCAAAAGCATTTCCAGAAGCAGTTATGAATCATGCCAGCGGGACAGTAGCTGATGCGGCACCTGCTGCAGTGGATAATGTAAATGGACAAGACAACTGGGTTTGTTGCGACAGGTGTCAACAATGGCGGCTTCTTCCATTAGGCACAAATCCTGCCAGCCTACCTGAGAAGTGGATTTGCAGCATGCTTGATTGGCTGTAAGTTTGGTTCTAGCTGCAATTCTTGTCTATCAATTATAATGTTCAAATTACTACTATTGTTTAGATCTTTATGATCTTTAACCTATTATTATTAGCGTTTAAATGCCAAAAAGAGAATTGATAATTTTCTCCTTCTCTTAGTTCTTTTTTCTTTATGAATATGTAGGCCTGGAATGAACCAATGTATTTTTAGTGAGGAGGAAACAACAAAAGCTCTAATAGCAAGGTTCCAAGCACCTGCTGCTCCTGAGGGTACTATTTACAGTAACCTGAGTGGAGTTATGCCAGGAGTGGCTAATGCTCGGCAAGCTGAGCACAATCACCATCATTACGATTTTAGTGTTCGGCCTGGTGGTGGAAAGAAGAAGCATGGAGCAAATGAAAGACCAAGTATTAAGGGGGATGCCCTTCAGCTATCAAACTCAAAGAAGCATGAAGGAGCAATGAAAAGCAGGAGTTTAGACGATGTGAACCAGTTGCCTGTTGGAGATGAAGCTAATTTTCATCATTTAAACAAGTACAGCGATGTCCCTGTTGATAAGCACAAGCATAAGTATAAAGAGAAGCAGGAATCTGTTGACATCCTATCTGATGAAGGCACGGATTTTTTTTTGTTTGTATTGCCGACTTCTTTTACTTGCTCTACTTACTTGACATTGGAATCTCACTTTTGGATAAATCATTGGCACAGGTGCTACCAAGATTTTAAAGACTAAAAATAGAAAAGAGAAAGAACAAGATTACTCTAGACCTGCAAAGAAAGTCAGAACTGATGGTCTGGATTTGATTGATGAAGACCAGATATCAGTGCACAGTGGGCCTGTTGTGAAGGTTGACCCAACCTTGAGCATTGGCTTTCCTTCTGCATCAGGTGGAACTAATAAGTCTAAAAGCATGGACCATTCTTCTAAGGACTCAAAATATAACATGAATGTCATTCCCCGTGTACCCAATGATAAAAGAGAAAATAAACAGCTGGGTGTTGTGGACGATGATTCCCTGGGAGGAGGAAGTGGTAGTACCAAAAGCAATTCAAAGAAGAGAAAAGTGAAAGCATCCCCAGATATTCAAATTAATCCTGGGTCCTTCAATGGTTCTGATCATCTCCCGCAAAAGAGTGGTCGTGTTACGAGTGACGATGACCATAGGAAGGAGAAAAAAGCCAAGCTATCTAAGCCTCCGGGTAAAGAATCCAGTGGTAGAAAAGAGAAAAAGGGTTCTCATTCTAAGAATTTGCCATTTGGACAAGATGTAGGGAGCACTCTATCTCATCGGAGTTTGGACGGCGTTGATTCTTTGAAAAGGGATCTAGGAGCGATACAACCTTCTCTTGTAGCCACTTCAAGTTCTTCTAAGATATCTGGTTCGCATAAAACCAAATCTAGTTTCCAAGAGATGAAAGGGTCGCCTGTAGAATCTGTTTCTTCATCACCTATGAGAATACCTAACCGTGATAAGATTTTACGGTCATCTAGGGATGGCAAGGATTTTCTTGATACTGGTCGTACAAGATGCTCAGATGGGGAAGAAGAGGATGGTGGTAGCGACCGCTCTGGGACTGGTAGCAAGAAGAAGTCTGTTGTGGCTCATCGGAGGCCTTCAAAGTCCCCCTTGGTTGATACTTTGAACAATGATGCTAGTTATTTGTCGGGAAAAAAGACTAAAACAAAGGAGAAGTCTTCTAATGTTCAAAATTGCGACCTTCCAAATGGTATTCTTGGAAATTCAGGAATTGATCATCAGCATCCTTGTAAACCATGGGCTGAACAAGTTCAGAATGAAGATAGATCAAATGAAATGCGATATAGGGGCAATGAGACATATCCCTTCAAAAGCGGAAAGGATTTATCTTCACAGTTGAAGGATAGGAATGGGAGCTATTGTTTGGATGTTGGCATGGACAAGGACAAGGTTCCTTATTCCCATGATGATTTGCGAGGAAGGTCTCCTCCACACTCTGATTTGAAGGTTAAGAATGGTAAACACAAGTTACAAGACAACTCTAGGATCAAATCTGGAGATGCAAGGAAGGAAAGTTCAGGAAAGCTGTCCATTGAGCGGGGTAAAAGGGAAAGTGAATTAAATTTTGTCAAGCATGAAGGCCCAGATTCTACACTAGACAGCACTTCCAAAGAAAATGTGGTTTTGTCTGTGAGGAAGAATCAGCAACATGATAGCAATGGCTCTGCTTCAAAGCGGTCCCTTTTTCAGAAAAACGATCAACTTGAAAAAGTCTCGGGAAAAGGTACACTTGTTCAGTTTCCAACCTCAGGAGAGTTACAAAATCAAATGCTGCATGGCCCCCCCTCAGCAGGAGGTGGAAAAGGAAGTGCAATTGATGTTTCGCAAGCAGATGCCTTAGAAAGCAACGATGTATCGAAGGGGAAAAAGCATGCCAAGAGTCGTCAAAAGGAAGTTCAGACCAATGGTTCAAGACATTCCACTCCCAATGCAAGGATGCCCATTGATGCTCCAAGTCCAGCTAGAAGGGATTCCTCCAACCAGGCTGCTACCAAGGCTATGAAAGAAGCTAAAGATTTGAAACATCTTGCTGATCGTTTTAAGGTCTTTAAATGCATAAATTCTGATTTGGGCTTTCTGATCTTCATATTCTAATTCTTTTTATATTATCCTCAGAATTCTGGGTCCAATCATGAATCCATTGGGCTTTATTTTCAAGCGGCACTTAAGTTTCTTTATGGAGCTTCATTGCTTGAGTCGTCCAATAACGAGACTGCCAAACAGTCTATTCCAATATACAGTAGCACTGCAAAACTATGCGAGTAAGTCAAAATAATTTCTTCTGTGCGTGCACCAATTTTCTTGAAAACCAGCAGAGTTCTCTCACTTTTACATGTCACCTATTGGATTTATAGTTTATGTTTTCCTCCAGTTTTTGAAATTATAAGTAGATATTTTCTTTTGAGTCATTCAAGATAAGCATGCTAGTGTTTTGTCTCTTGTTTGATATTTGTTATTCAATAACTTTGAATCTCAAGGCCGAGGACTGAAGGATAAGGAATCCTGGATTCCTTTTAACATTCCTGATAGAATTCTTTATTTTGTTTGTCCATGGCATTAGGCCATGCTAATTGTCTCTGCGATGTTCCAATTCTATTGGATGTCCTGAACGGATGTTCATTGGTGGCATTGGTGATATCAATTTAAGTGAGCATTATGCCTTATTTTGCTCGATTGGATCCCCTACCTTTAAGGTTGGTCCCTCTTGTAGGCTGGATGAATGGCTTAGTACGGTCTTGAACAATGATCCATGGAAGATTTGCTTGATAAAATAATTAAATCTTGCTAGGAATTTTACTTCAGAGGAGTTCTTTGTGTACAATTTGTATCATGTGGCTTCTTACAAGAATTTGTTTTGTCACTAGGTTTTGAGAGGTGAATCTCTAACCTATTTTCCTTTTTCTTCATTTCAGTTTCAATGATTTTTTGTTTCTTGTTCAATATATATATTTATATTTTTTGCTGTTTCATACAAAAATTGCAAATACATAAAAAGTTGGACACCGCTGTATAATTTCCTTTTATGGTACTCAATACTCATCCAACATTTTCTCGTGATTTTTCTCTTCCTCTTAGTAGGAAAAAAGTGGTAATGATATGTTCTTTCACTACTTGGGGGTTGAGCTTTGCTTTTCTTGATCTTCTCCCCTTTGGAAGTTTTTTATTTTAACTGAATTTTGTTTAACACTTTTCTGGAGTTTGTATCAGAATTAGTCTCTTTTCACTGTTTTAATGAAAAAATTTCTTAATGAAAACACTGCATCCATATTCAAAGGCTAAGCTTTTCAATGTTTGTAGGTTTTGTGCTCATGAGTATGAGAAAATCAAAGACATGGCTGCTGCTGCTTTGGCCTACAAATGCATGGAAGTAGCTTTCATGAGGGTGGTTTATTCTTCTCAGAACACTGCAATCAGAGACCGGAATGAGTTGCAGAAAGCCTTGAAAATGCTTCCTTCCGGTAATGAGGATGAATAGGCAATATAGACATAGTCCTGTGCTGAGGAAAGATCTGTGTGAAATAAAGAATTTTCCCTCATTTCTTTATATAATCACATTTTTGGATACTCAGAAATATAACCTTTGAAGGTTAAAATATGCTCAAGCTTTTGTTAATTTCTCTTTAGTTTCCATTCTTTCCAATAGTCGGTTGTCATATTTTTCACTTTAGTTTTGCAAATACCCATTAATTAGTACTAAATGAAAAGTGTGTGGAGTTGCTGAACTAGATTATTGTGGTTAAATGGATCAAAGGTTGGCATTTTTTTTTTCTCTTTTACACGGGCTGCTACTTACTAATAATGTGCCAAGGAAATTCTTTTTTCTTTTCTCTTGCTATTTTCGTTCGTGCAGATTTGATGTTTTTTGATGGGTGGGGTAAGAAAATGTACTCTAGGAGATGATTGAGTGTTGCACTGTGTTTCAGATTCCATGCTAATGCTTCATTATAATAATGGGCTAGGTTTCATTATTTATCCTGAGTTCTTCGACTTGGTTTAAAAGGTGTAGAAGACTAATAACGTTTTTCATATTGCTTTCTGATACATTTTTATCAGGAGAATCTCCATCATCTGCATCTGACGTTGATAACTTAAACAACCCTGGTACAGCAGAAAAAGTTGCTCTTGGTAAGGGTGTCAGTTCGAGCCATGCTAATGGGTCCAATGTCATTGCTGCTAACAACCGTCCCAATTTTCTGAGGTTGCTTAATTATGTATGTATACTTTAAACCTTATACTGGTTATTTAGATTATATTAGCGATTTGAGAGTAATATATTGTCCAATCGGCGGCTAGAAGGATTGGTATTTTAAATTGGGTTAACATTGCCATTTTGGTTCTATATTTTGAGAATAAAGTTTGTAGTGAAAATGCTAATAATAGATAATAAATTTCTTTTGAAAAAAATCAACAATAAACTAGCAGTAGTGAAATGGACTACACTTTGAAAGTATAAAGACTAAAATTGAATAAATTCTCAACTATAGAAATCAAACTGACATTTAACCTTAAGATTATCACATCTCGCTGAAGAGTTCTGAACTACAGGTCAAAATGACATTTTAACCTTAAGTTCTAACCTAATTTTTTCAAATCCTACGATCTTACTACACTATTGACCAATTGGAGAAGTCTTCTATAGCTCCTTTGGCTTGGGCTTCTTGTTCTTTTGTAATTTTCAAATATTAATGAAATTTGTTTCTTATAAAAAAACATGTGGAGAGTATTTTTTTCCCTTCAATTCTCTACATTGTCTATCACACATCTGGGAAGCATCATTCCATTACTAAAAATAGTCAATTGATTTCTTGAGTGACAAAATATACTTGTTATGTGCATTCAAGTATGAACTTAAGTTTAAGATTTAGACAATGGTAACTTACAGGCGCAGGATGTAAATTTTGCCATGGAAGCATCAAGAAAATCACGGATTGCTTTTGCAGCTGCAAATGCAAGCTCGGGAGGGCCAACCAACAAGGAGGGTATCTCTTGCATCAAAACGGCTCTTGATTTTAATTTTCAAGATGTAGAAGGCTTGCTGGCTTTAGTACGAATTGCAATGGAGGCAATTAACCGTTGAAAAAACTGAGTGATTATAGATATGAATTCTGACTTGGAACTCGTCTGGTTGGTATGTTGCTTTGAGAAGCATTGATGAGAGAAGCAGAAGTGATCGGCCTCATTGCATGAAAAACCTGTTGATAGCATGGTTACAGCCTTTTAGTGGATCTCTCTATTCATTGTCCTGGTGCTAGGTGAATATAACATTGTTAGCAGGCTTAAGGCTGCTATGCCATTCATTTAGACTTAGGACTTTAACTGAGGAAAGCACAATCCGCTACGAGACTTCTGTATATGGATGTTTTGAGACGTGTGCCTGGAGTATTTGCAAATCGAGGTCACGATCCTGTCAAAATGAATAAAAAATACTGAAGATCATTGTGGGAATTTGGAGTTACAATCCTGAAGCTTGTAGGGACTTTCATTATCCACAAAGGAGTTCTGTTTGTCTGTCCTATCGATTCAGTTACACCTCACTGTTCATTTCTTGATTTGCTTGTCATTCTCGAACTCGAGTCATGCTAATGTAAAGGATGAGACATGCAAATATCCAGTGTTCTCTGCAATCCTTCTGCAATAAGTATTTATGGACGAATGCTGTTGAAGGGGGATGAAGAAAGGTGATGATCTCCATGATATAGTAATCAACTACATTAATCTTTTTAAATTTTGCTTTTGTATTCAGATGCTGATTCTACTTTTCTGCCTAACTGCAGGTTTTGTTTCGTATTTTTTTTTTTCCTGTTATGTTATGGGATGGAATAAATAAATAAATAATATGACAAACTGTAATAATAATGTCAAGTACATGCGCATAGCTCCCGGCACCAATTTCATTTGAGTTAATTTACTCCAGGTTGGTAGTGCTGTGGACATTTTGAAATTTTCTTTCCCTTTTATAACTGCAATGATATACATCTCTCTGTTCATTTTTTTATACGACTTTCTTTTCTTTCTTTTGGCAGTTTCTGTATTCCATGCACAAGTCATTAAACTCAGTTTGTATCAGTTAGACACCCAGTTCTTTTCTAGAGAATGAGAGGAAGAGAGGAGCTTATCATCCAACACGATCAGTTCATCCAATAATCATGGTAACTTCAGTCTTTCTTACTAATCTTGTTTTATAGCTAGTGTTGTGGGTTTGTTTTTTTGTATGTCCTTGTACCTTCTACTTTTCTCACTGATAGTTTGATGTCTTAAAAAGGAAATCACGGGGATTAATTCTTACAGTTGGAAAAAACCTAAAATAAGATAGGAAGGGTCGAAGGGGTGGAATGGCTCCGTGAACTTGGGTATTATTTGTCAACTTTCTTGGAGCTTCTGTGTAGATTAGATAATAAATAGAACAAAGGCTGTATACTCACGGTATTGTAAGTACCCAAGTGACTTTGATGTCATGAAGACACGAACCACTAGGATTCAGCCTTCTTTTGTTCCAGTTTTTCAAAAAAAAGAAAACTTTACAGCACTTAGAGAGAAGTTACCTTCTCCTAACTGATGATACCTTAAGATTTTGTCTATACTTTTGCTTTTGGCTGTTGAAGCTGCAGCTTTAAATATTAAAAAGTTGCAAAGATTGCCTTACGCAGCTTTTAATCCTTGCCCCTTTGGAGCGACTTGGGTAGCATTCTTTTTTTTTTAGATACGTTGAAAAATGTCTGAGATAGTTTTCTCGTGTCGGCCTTTCTGCACTGAAAAACGAAGAGTTTTTATGGCAGTTCAATTTCTTCAAAAGGGATATTTGGTTGGAGCAGTATGCACGTTCTCTTATAGTGTAGAGTGTTCTTGAATTGCTAGGATCCCACCTAACAACGATTATCTCAAGAAGAAAAGATGAACTCAAGAACATTCAATTATGAAATATATATTAAAAGATCATAAGAACAAGTAACAAGTAACCCTAGCCTTTCGAGAGAGCAAGACTCTCCCAAGGTTCCATTGCAAGGAAATCTCCACACAAAATTCTTCGTACCTCTCCCCAACCCCTCTCCTACTATTTATAACAAAAAAACCTAACCAACTAACTATCTATTACTAATATGAACTCTCTAACAACCATTTCCATTTTTTTTCCTAATAATCCACTATTTTCCTATCTAGGGTCCTTACATAAATATGAAACTTGATATTCTCTTTTATCCAATTTTTACCATCTTAGAAATTATTTTTCCTTCTTGCCTCTTCAGTAGTAAAATCCTACAATTATATCAATTCGGGTTAATATCCTTTGGCTACTCCTTGTTTCTCATCAATATTCAATCAAATGTTGCTCTCCATCAAACAAACCAGGTTAAAACTATGAGTTTAGTCCAATGCCGTTTGTTTAGTCTTCATTCTTTTAAAAGTTAACAAGAGACTTTCTGAATTATTTGAATATTTGAGATCCTTATACGTTGAGAGAATTTCTGATAGGTTCTTAAACTTTCAATCCACGACGTAGTGGTGTTTTCTTTGGACAAACAGTTTGGTAATGCTGATTGAATCTCTTCATTGCAGGCTGCAATTTCTGATGTTGGAGGAGATGGCTGTTCAAGTCAGCAAGCTTTCACTGCCCTTTCTTTCTGTTTATGTAGTTAGTTAACCTAACTTCTAACCAAATAAACACATGAGATATTGAGGGTTGAATGTAACCCCCAAACCCTCCAAAGAAAAAAGGGGGGAAAAAGGAAAAGTTTTTGTGTATAGGTATTTGATTCATTGTTGTGTCTAACAATCATTACGATGATGGTCAATAAAATTGTTTATGCTTACCAATTGTATTCATCCAAGTAAGCAGGGTTCATTATTCTTGTCAAGAACAATGAAAAATAATGTTAAGCCAACTTGCAAGTTGGAATGAGAACCTTTTTCTCCTTTCCTTTTGGTGTTTCATTCCTTTTTTTTTCAAAAGGGTATTTTAGTCACTTTCCTTTTTAAGATGAGAAAATTTTCCGGGTAAAAATATTTGGTGAATTATATTAAGACTAAAACTAGGATCTGTAGCGGTCGGTCTCAAAGTGAATCAACTATCACTGAATTGATTATGGTTTTGTTTAGTAATGTTTCAAAATCATTTCAATAGTCGAAGAGTAAATTGTCGTTGAATCAACTGCGGTTGGAGTTGTTGGTCGGGGTTATTTTAAAAATTTGTCAATTCAGATTTTAAACTAACGGCAACCGATTCATATTCTTTTTCATCGATTGCTTTTGATTCGATTAGTTGATTTAATTTTTTTTTCTATCATACTTAGCTACCGTAAACAATTTGACTTCAAGGATAAAATCTATTCAACTTAACTCTATTTTCTCATTTGTATTTTAATTTTTTTGAAAGGATAAAAACTAATTTTAGAGTTGTAATTAAAATTTTGCTTTCAAACCATTTAAAAGACAAATCACTTTGCTAATTTCAAATATCATTTAAAAGATTAATAATTTAATTTTTTTTATTTGTGAAATTTTATTTTAGTTTCTAACCATTTTTGTTTTGACGTTTGAATTTTTTTGTCATCACTTTTCAAACTAATTTTGAAACTTTAGTTCGTAATTACTTCAAAATTAATCAAATCACTACTGCTAAACATAAAAAGTATACATTTTCAGAGTAATAACAAAGCCGAAACAAAATCAAATTTCATAAGAACAAAATGGACACGAAATTAAATTAAAAAAATAAAATTGCAACTATTTAAAATTTAGGAAGTAAATTGAACTCAAACCATAAAAAAAAATTAAAAGTTATCCTTTTGAAACTTCTTGACTCTGTTTGCAATAATCATAAAACTTGTTTGGTAAAATTAATTATTTCTTAATCAAACAACATTTTAAAGATAGATATTAGTTTTTAGATTTAACTTCCCTAACAATTTGCATACTAACATTTTAATAAGTATATTGTAGTAATATCTCTTCAAATTTTAATACATTCACTCTTTTTTGTAAGAATCAAATTAAAATAAAATGATCGAAATATAAATCATATAAAATTTTAAGTAAATCATAGATTAATTATTCATAAAAAAACAATTAAAACAATCAACTTAGTGTAGTTCGTATAACTAATTTACACCAATTTAGTATTAATTTACCAAAATATGTAACTAATATTTTTCCATTTAAAATAAAAATTTACCAAATTCTATTCTATTTTATTTTTCATTCTTTTAAAAATACAATTAACAACAATTATTTTGTAAGTTAAAATCAAATAATGTTGAAAAAAAAACATTTTCCAAAAAAAGAAAAAAAAAGACTTAAAAGAAGAAAACGCGCGAAAATATTGTGAAAGCGTGCGATGAGTTCCCACGTGTGGGAAATTGGGTTGTAATTTGCTGCTTCGTTAGTATAATACTTATATACGCAATCCTCTTTCTCTTCTCAATCTCTCTCTCTCTCTCCTCTTTCCTTAAGCTTTTCTTATTATCAAAATGCCTTTTTCACCTCGTTCCAGGCCCTAATTTATCCTTCGTTTTCATGTTTTAATGCTTATTTTTTGTTCAATTTTGGTTCAGAAATTCAATCTTTCTGCTCGACAATGGAGGTTTTGAAGGATGATTTCTCCAATTTGGAAATTGGGTCTTCCTTCGACTCCTTTCAGAAGTTTTTGGACTCCCAAAAGGATCTCTTTCGCTCCCAGGTCGATCAGCTCCAAACAATTGTCGTCACCCAATGCAAACTCACTGGCGTCAACCCGCTTTCTCAAGAGATGGTGCGTTTTTTTCTTCTTCTTCTTCTTTGTATTCAATTTACCCTTCAAATTTGTTTTTCAAATCGAAGTCTTAAATGGGCGCTAAATAGTTTCCAGTTTAGGGATAATGGTTATGAACTTCTCTACTGTTCTCTTTGTATAATCATGCTTTTTTTTCTTTCTTAAGTGCAATCGTATAGGCGGTGATGGCGGGAAGAATTTGGATTTTAATTTAGATTTTTTTGCCCCTTTGTTTATTATCATTGTGCTTTCTTTCTGGGGTATGTGAAATTTACGTCGTTTCGCGCTTTCTAGTAATGGATGGGAGGTCTTGTTGGCAAGTTGATCGACATATTAGTCTACTAGTTCAGTGTGGAAGACGGTATTTATTTGAAATATTTTTATGAGTATCATGTGCAGCTGTATTTTGTATGAAGGGTGGTTTTTTTAAGTGCTTTCCTGTTGGTGGTTGAAAGAAGAAGCTAAATTTCCTTTGGAAATGTGCCATTAAAGTTCTTTTGTGGTCTCTTTGGTTGGGAAAATTTCTTTGAAGACAACGAGTTTTCTTTTGTTAGTTCTTATTGGCGTCGGTGGAGTGTTCTATACAAATTTATATTTTTTGAAAATCATACCGTTTTCTGATTGACCTAGATTGGTGAGGGTTCCCTCGACCATTGGCCTCTAAGTTGTACTTTATTAATTTTCTGAATGTTCACTTTCTTATTAAAGAAACCTTTGCCCTGTCTCAATTTATCTTATACTTCTCCCACCATGCAATTTGGCATGGTTGCGATTTGTTGAAATTTAAAAGTTAGGTTTCATGGTCATCTTTTAGGTGCATGACAGTTCTATTTGTTTACTGACTTTAAGCCTTTGTTGTTATTGTTTTTGTTGGCTAAACACAGGCTGCTGGGGCTTTGTCAATTACAATTGGTAAATTCTGATGCTGAACTGTGTTCACTTTGAAAGATGTTTTCTTTTACTCACTCACAAAATAAGAATAATGTTTTCCATTTTTAGGAAAAAGACCCCGAGACCTGCTCAACCCCAAGGCTGTAAAGTATATGCAAACTGTTTTTTCTATTAAAGATGCACTTAGTAAGAAAGAATCCCGAGAAATCAGTGCCTTATTTGGTGTCAAAGTAACACAGGTTTGATATTCTTGTTTTTAAATTGCCAATACTTTGTTTTGATAGTTTTTTTTTATTGGGTTTATACGGTTTCCGTTTCTGTTTAATAAAAGACAGCTTTCATTAAGTACGAGAGAAAATTACAGCAAATGATTCAACCCAAAAGAGCCAAAGATTACAAGTTCCAATTATTGGGCAATAAAAAAAAAGTAACAAGCCAAGTTACAGAAAGAGAGGAAATATTAGAAAGCTCGAATGGGAGATAAAATAAACTAGAATCATTCTTCTATATTATGTCCAAAGATGTTCATTGAAAAATTTTGGTTGTTTATATCGTGTTTGTTGTTTGTTAGGTTCGTGAGTTTTTTAATAGCCAACGTTCAAGAGTGAGGAAACTTGTTCGCGTGTCACGGGAAAGATCCATTCAATCTAATTCTTGCAAACAACTTGAAGTTGGAGGGATTGCAACAAACAATGACCCCAGCATCCCAATTGATGCAGTTCCCTTGAACTCTGATGCAGTGGTTCCTTTGAACTCTGATGCACCAATGCCATTGAACTCTGAAGCTCCGGTTCCTTTGTATTTTGATACACCAGTTCCCTTAAACACTATCGAACCCAGTAATGTCGATAATGGACCATCCTGTTCAACACAGGATAGTGAACTATCTGGCATAGATGGTGTAGACAAACATTTTGTTCAAACTATATTCAGTATGATGCAGAAAGAAGAAACATTTTCTGGTCAGGTTAAATTGATGGAATGGATCTTGCAGATACAAAATTCTTCAGTACTATGTTGGTATTATTCAAATTACTCATTTGATTGGGCGCTTGTTTTTTTTGTTTTTGTTTTGTTTTTTTGTTTTGTTTTATTTTTTTGTTTTGTTTTATTTTTTTGTTTTGTTTTATTTTTGTTTTGATATCCAGTTTCCTCACCCTGCTACTATTTGAACTGTTTTAGGTTTTTAACTAAAGGTGGTGCTATTATTTTAGCAACTTGGTTAAGTCAAGCTGCTGCTGAAGAACAAACAAGTCTCCTTTATGTAATTCTTGAGGTAATTGGAGCTCATTTATACCGTTGTGTCTATTTGGAAATAATTTTGTCTAACATACAGCAGCATTTTAGCCCTTTGATGTGCAAATGAAAGTTTTTGACTGACTTGCACGTGACCTATTTAGCTCATTGTGTTTCCGGTTATGTATATACCTAACTTTTCAATTGCATATAACCTTAACGTTGCTTGCATATGCATAAGTGACATCATTGTTCAACTTCTCAACAATTTTGTTTTCCCAATTTGAAGAATTATTACCTATAAATATTTTTTTTATGGCTGTTGGTTCTCAATTCTTTCACTTAAATTCTCCTCCTCCTAGATTAGAAAGTAGTTTGTAGCTTCCAACCCAATGACCATGAAAACGTTAAGTAAATTTTGTTTTTAAACAAAGAAGCTCTGCATTACAAATAATTGGTTTTTATCATTATTTGCAGGTTTTTTGTCATTTGCCTTTACACAAGGCTCTTCCTGTACATATTTCAGCGATACTTCAAAGTGTTAATTACTTGCGATTTTACAGAACTTCAGGTACGATTTTGTTGTCTGGTGTTTCTTTTGTGCTATCTCCTCTGTTATCTGTTTGGCGGTATCGTTTTTTGAACTACAATTAGATATGATCTTACATTAAACACTGCAACTGGCACCTTTATGTGCATGTTAATTGCTCATATCTCATCATGGCAGATATATTTTTCTTAATTGCTCACGTACATCTTATATTACTTTGTGTGGCTATTTTCTTGTTTATTGAATTTATAGCCTTTTACTTTTTATTGTATGAGGTGGAGGAGTTCCTTTAGAAATATTTGTTGGTATATTGCAATTCTTTTTCTGGTTGTTGGTGAACTGATGATTTTCCTTCATATGGAAAATTTGTAACATCTATGAGCTTCAGAATTTCTGTTTGGCTATTGAACATCTGTTTGTATATATCCATTCTGCTCCTGTGAAATTTTTGAGTCTCATTTTCTGACTTGAAGATCAGACATATCAAACAGGGCAAGGATTTTATTGTCAAGATGGAGCAAATTGTTGGCAAGATCTCAAGCGTTAAAGAAACCCAATGGCGTCAAACTCTTGACCAATGTGCAAACAGATATGATTCTGAAACAGAGGCAAGTAAATATCTTTAATATATATGTTCGTAGAAATTCATAACATGTCTTATCATGTAGTCATATCCTTGCAGTATTGGAGACATCATGTCTGATGAATCATGGAGATCGAATATGGACATGCCTGTAAGTTATTTGGGCTATCTAGATTTAATTTTCTAAGAACTGTATAATATTTTGGAATTTCATCAACTTTTTCTGCTGTGCAGGAAAATTTTGTCACTTCAAACGTAAATGCAGACAACATGAGGTATGGATGTGATTAAATAGCACTGAAATCCTACAAAGTTAATACTTTTGTCTGGCTACTGATGGTGTTTCTCCTTCAGGAAACCAGAATCTCATCAAACGTTGAAACTTTTGCCGGCCTCTTCCGACGATTTGAATCGGAAGAACGTCCTAGGTCTATCTTCATCCAGTATCCTTAGAACAGACTGTGTGACTTTTAATATTAATTTCTTTTTAATGGTTTACGTTGGCCAATCTGAGTATAGTTGAAGTGTACTTTTTCTTGCTAATGTTGGAAACTTTCCATTTTGATTGATAACAGGTTCAACAATTGGTTGAAAATGAAACATTCTTCTCATGTATGCACTAAAAAGTCAAATAGAGTTATTTGAAAAAAGAACTAACTCGTAAATCTTGAATCAAACTACGGATACAAAGGGTATCATTCCCCCAACAAACTAAACCCATTTGAATTACTAGAGCCCTTACAGACCATAACTCACCGGAAAAGCTCTCCAGTTAGATTGATAACGAAAGGAGTATAATTAGATAAACATTTAGTAAGAGAACAGTATGAAACTTTAGCCAACTTTCTTCTTCCTATCCCAACTCTCCAACTATCAAGCTGGATAGTGTTACTCACAAGTTCTCTCTTTCCCATAACCTTTGACCATTCAGTTGCTGTTAATTATGGCCTTCCACCTCTATACCAAAGACCATGATACTAAAATTGTTGGCATTACTGTAATGTAGCAAAAAAGAAAAAAAAGAAAAGAAAAGGTTTAAATGAAAAAACAACAGAAAAATAAAAGGGTTGTTTGGATGTCTTTATTACAAATTATTTTGTAGGCTAATATTTTTAAATTATTATGTATATGTGTATGTGTTAATTTTTTTCTTCTAGGTTCAATTTGAAGGTCACTTTTTCCAAGGGTTATTCCCCAACTCCATAGACTGAATACAAACTTTGGGATGCTTCTTATAAAACACCCCCCCTCAAAAAAAAAAAAAAAAACCCCACTCGTAAACTAATATATTATTTTCTTTTTCTTCGCCCCAAATATGGTCACTCAACTTTCTTTTAAAGTTCAACACTATCGTCTTTGGGATACAGAAAAAGGGATATTAAATGAGTTGGCCGGTTGGGAAACTAGAAAATACTGGATATGCCAAAGCCAGGCGTCCTCTTTTTGAAATATTGAGATTCTTCCAGTTCTCCAACTTTCTTAAAATTTTTTGTTTAATTTATTTTCACTTTCTAGAAATCAACCCACTTCTGGGTCATGGATTTGCATACGCATGGAGGATATCATTTTTCCTCTCGTGAGTCATTCATTGGTTTTGGTAAACCTTTTTTAATGTAATATTGATTGTACTTCGCCCTTAGTTCACTAAATCATGTGACTTTCATTTTATCATGTTATGCTTGAATTTTCTTATTTACGCTGTTGCTATTTGATTGTTCCAGAGTAATTCTAGGTATACGGACGGATAAAATTTTCTTTGTTGCACTATGGACATTATTGAATTACTTTTGACATCAATAATTAAAGGTTCACCTGAATAGTAATGTTTTTGCATTGATAAATCCATTTTGGTAAAGGGAGAGTGTAAAGTTAATTTCCTTAGCTGGTAAATAGGATTCAGAGAACGCAGAAAAGTTCAGATGGTAGAACAGCCCGATCAGAAAATTGCTGGCAGAAATTCACAGGCTCAAAGATCTTCTCCTGCGAGTCAAGGTCGGCCAATGTCTACCGATGATATTCAGAAAGCAAAAATGCGAGCACAATTCATGCAGAACAAGTATGGGAAGACAGGTGCATCTAATGGTCGTACGGTTGTGAAGTCTGTAAATGTAAATAAACCATTACATATAGTTTCCGGTGCCTCGTCTCCAGCATCTAAAGTCTCTCTTCTTCCCAAATTTGAGGACCAAAAAAAAGCTGTGGCGCTGTTTCCAAAGTTCAATAATAAGGTTGAAACCCCACTCCATTCAAAGATTGAAATGGACTTCAAGGATTCGCTTGGGGAGAAATGTAAGAGGGTCCAGATCCAATGGCGGATGCCACCAGGTTCGTTTTCTTCAACACTATGCTTCCTTTAATACTATATATTCAATTGTAAAACAATAGCATAGACCATTGGGTTGAAAACTTTGAGATGCAACTTAGAAGCAACTATGTTGACTCGGTATATAAACACAACATATAACGTCGACACTGTATTTCCCAATAAACTAGACATATTACGTGACACTGTGAACCCAAATGTCCTACAAAATAAATGAAGTGAAGCTACCCAAACAGAAAAGTCCTGTCATTCGTAAGAGTTAGAGCCACTTTCCTCTCATTTTAAGGATAAATTAGCTACTTTCAACTATCCTAACAGAAGCAAATTAAAGGTTTAATTTTAACCGTGTTTGTGGCTTAAAAGTGTAAGGGTATCTTAGTGCCGAGATATCAACGAAACTTCAATATTATTTCACACAATACAGAGTCCTCTTTGTAAATTGGATTTAAAAACTAGTAGGTCATGTATGCTTTAAAGCCGATGCTGGGGCTATGGATAACCTACCAACTTTTGAGGTCCATATACTCGATCATATATGGAGATATTTTACCAAAGTCTAGATCCTTATGGGGAAATTACCCAGCCCCGTATTTGTTTTTGTGCAATCTTAGTTTGTGTAGAAATTTGTTTTGAAGCAATTTCAGTCTTTTCTTAGATTTTCAAAACTTCTTTTTTTCTCTTTTGGTAGTGGCACCTAACTTCTTGTTCATTTTTTGTTTTTTTTTTACTAGTTTATCAGTTTATTTAGATTTTTAGTAGTTTTTTTCATTAAAAATATCTGTATTTTTATAAATATTAGTCAGCAAAATTATCAAAAATAAATTTCATATGTGATTATATTCTTATTTTTTATTGCTATGGTGTTGTATGGAACGTTGAATTTTAAGTTCTAATGAATAAATAGAGTGCTATTCTTGTTTCAATTAATAGGATTTTGGCGAACCATAGCATGTGCTGGTGTCGTTTCTGTGTCCATCGCAATATGATGTGGAACATGATCACATATCATTGGTTGGAAAACAATTCTTGAAATGTTCTTTTTTAAGCATGTCCAAATAATTTTCTAGAGGATATTTATACTTGATCTCTGAAAGGGAGGTCTCCTCGACCGCCCTTAGGGTTATACTAGTACATCCAATTAATGAACTGCACAGTTTTCCACAAGAAAAAGGAGAAATAGGTCCTGTATTATGAACGATTTTTGTACGTTATAACTGATGTCTTAGATGCACTTACTAGTTACTACGGACATTTTTTTTACTGACAATCTGTCTTTAAGTTTTTGTTGAATCAAACAAAATTCGCATCTGATAAACCGTCCAGGTTGGTATCCGTATTCAAAACACGTATGAATGGAACTATAAGACATGTGACATCCACTTTATTCATTCCATCAGATTTAGATGACAGCTGCAAGCTAACAGTATTAAAAAGAAATACAAAACTAATTCTAATGCATGGAGATTTTCATTTTGGTTTCTTTGCTTTTTCCCCTCCCTGAAATTATTAAAGGGTCTTTTTCACTAGTCACTCTTCTCTCATTCGGCATACTTGCAATTGCAAATTTCCCTGCAAATGGGCTGACCAAATTTCCAACCTTGCACACGTCCAAGGAGATCAAAATTACTGGGTTGAAATCCTTAAGAGTAAACTGCAACGTTAACTGGAGTCATTTCGTGCTCTTTCACGTTTCTCCCTCTATATTTTTTATGCTTATGACATTTGTTTCCGAAGAATTTATTAGTGGTCCAATACAAATGTTAATGCAGCATTTTAGACATATCTTCGTTATTTGGTGTTTGAGAACATTGCCAAAGCTGCTGCTTATCTGCAGGGAATTGTATCACAAGTTTTTTCTACGATGGACATTTTTGTTGTTTATTTATTGTTGAGAGTCTACGACTTTTATTCTTTTATTTCAAAGGACAACTCAAAAGAGATGGTAGATGTGATTCGTCTAGAAGCAAATATGGAAGAAATACGGTTTTTTCTATTGATCGTAAAGTAACAAATATATATATATATATATATATATGTATGTATACTTTTCTCAAGCAACTTAGGGTCTCCTTTTATGCAGGGGAGATGTCTTTGAATTTATCTCTTAGCTGTCCAAATTGTTCAAGGACATTGAGTGCGGGGTCACTTGTCTGTAATAGTGGTAGGGGGTGTTGTTTGGTGTGTGCATGGAAGTTATGTTATAGGCCAAATATGCTATTATGATGGAGGAGTAGAATTTTAGTACACTCAGTTTTGAAGCCTTAACGGTTTCCCTAGATCTTGGCTGTGGTATCTTCGACAAACCAGCTGATTAATCTCAACCCCTTCCCTATATAAAGGAAGATAGCAATAAAAAAATCAATGACATTTTCTTAGTACAATACAATGGATTATGGTTATGATAAGCTAGTTTCCTGCCTTAATTTTGGAAATGTGGTGTGAATGTGTGATTGAGACATACCTTGTACATAAGTTTGAACTGTCTTATTTGGACCTGAGGTACTAATTGCTTGTAACAGTATCGAATGAACAGAGAAGTGAAATAATCAAGAGAATTCCCAAGTAGTGTTTTCCTTTTGCAAAAACTGGTACTCAATACAGGAAAGTGTGTCAAGTGGCCTCAAGGTGTACACAACAATGTGATGTTGCCTGCAGTTGAACTTCAATGACAGTATATTAACAATGATAAATTAGAGTTACGGTGTTGTCTACTCTTGTGAACGTGTACATGCGAAGAACGTTCTGTCAATTAACAAACCATCATATGAAATGAACGAGTGTTTTCTGTTTAGTAAAAGAAGAGTTAAAAACAGATTCGGTCGTTCTTTGAAGAGTTATTTCAGTTCACCAGTTTTTTGGAATCAGTAGTTCAATCTACATTCTTCATTCTGTATCACGTTAAACCTCAATTCATCTAATTTTTTTTAAGTTCATAACTGACCAAAGATATTTTTTTTGTCAATTCTCTGGAACTACTTTGGTTGTATATCTTTTTTGCTTATAATTTCACAGATGTCCTCGTTTTATTTCTATGTATGCAGAAATGAAACTCAATGATCTCTGGAGGGTAGGTGATGGGGAGAATAGTAAAGAAGCTGGATTCCAAAAAAATAGGAACTCTAGAGAGAAGGAAACTTTCTACCAGACCATTCTTGATATACCATCAAATCCCAAGGAGCCATGGGACCTTGAAATGGACTATGATGACTCTTTGACTCCTGAAATTCTGACTGAGCAATTGCCTGACAATGAAAGTTCAGAAGCAGAGGTTCGTAACCATGTGGTGGATGCTGCTGTTCCATCAGAGGTGATCTCATCTCAAGATCTCAAGCCAAATGCAGCTGAGCCAGATCTGGAATTACTTGCTGTACTTTTGAAAAATCCAGAATTAGTTTATGCTCTAACTTCTAGCCAAGCTGGTAGTTTGCCTACAGAGGAAACCGTACAACTGTTGGATATGATTAAAGCAGCAGGTGGGGCTAGTAATTTGGGCGGCGTTACTAGGATGGAAAAGACGGTGGAGAAAGTTGAAGTCTCTCTTCCATCTCCAACTCCTTCAAGTAATGCTGGAACGGTGGGTGATTTAGGCTCATTTTGCTGCTGTTGCAAAAGTACATGCAAGAATGTTGCTCATATTTTGTGCTTAGAAGATTATTATCCATTTCATCAAGTCAAATTTGGGGAGCAAACAGCACCTCCTTTTGTTTGTTTATTTATTTCTGCCCCAATATTAATTTCAACCTCATCTATCCCCTGCGTGTATGTGGTTCCGAGTCATATCAATGATTATTGGGTCTTCCTTCACCTTTCATTTTCAGTTATGAATTGGGTACCGCTTGATCAATCTTTTTAGAAGATTCTTATTTCTGAGTTTCTCATTCCATAGCATCTCCAGCTCTTGACAGAGATTTTGATTCTGGAACAAATTTTATTCAATTGTAAACATTGAGAATGCAAAATAACTAAGAGTTATTTGAAAATTCAGTATTTGCTGATGATGGTTTTTCCCCCTTAAATTTACAGAGTGGATGGAAACCAGCAGCGTTGAGGAATCCTTTTTCCCAGCGAGATTCCATTGCAGAAAGCAGAGTCGCACTCTCTTCCCCACCAGTTGATACTTCAAGCATTGCAGTATCACGTATTGTTACACCGAACCAACAACACACAGCTATGCCACCAGTGTCCCACCAGCTTCCTGCATCAGTTTCTCAATTTTCGCATTCACAAACTATGATCAACGGGTGCCAATCCCATCATGTAATTCATTCTCATCAACACCAACAGAGCATTGTAAACTCTCCAAATGTTCAGAACCCGGAAACAGCCCTGCCATTGAGGGGTTTCCCTATCAACAATCAACCCTTAGTTAATCATTTAACTCCAGCTGCCTCTTCAGCGAGGATTGAAGGTCGGAGTATTGTTAAACCATCATTTACATCAAACATACCAGAAAGAATACCAATCTCATTCCAATCACCTCCTTCCCCAACCCCTACTCAAATGCCACCAATTCAACAGCAAAGACAACAACCACAATTACAACCATTTCGTTCAGAGCATCCGCATCTGCATCCGCATCATCAAACTCGTGTAAATATCTCTTTACCACCAGCTGAGAAATCAGCCCCTAGTTTAGGTTCTTGGAGACCAAGACAGCAGGATATTAGTTCTCAATATAACAACTCTGGAGCATCAGCTAACCAAAATAATGACAGTAAATTTGTTGGAGGATCCATGGGAGTGGGAAGAGGAGGCCCTTCATGGGGGAGAAGTGACTTCGAATCATGGAGTCCTGAAAACAGTCCAGTAAGAAACCAAGAATACAACAGGCCTGACAAAGGCTTTTCAGAGCCCAGAATCAATTCTGGAAGAAGCTATGGGCCTATTGACAACAACCAGCAACAACAGCAGAGACAAAGGAGTCCTTATGGATATGGAGAGCAAAACAGATATGGAAACAACAACAGAAGATGGCGTGATAGAGAATATTGAAACTGATGAAATTGTTGTTCGAGTAAAAGATGATGAGACTTTCCCTACTCATAGAGAAGAAGCTGATGCTTTTGGTTTTGGGCGTTGAAAATGGGTTTAAAAAGCATTGAATAAGAGCTTCTCCTTGGCGTTCTTCTGTATTTTGCAAGTTTTTTCTTCCTATACTTTCAAAGCCCCTTGAAGAATGAAAATAACACAAATTCACAACAGCTGACTGTTACCAGAAGTATGCTCCTTTTTTCTATAAAAAAAAAAAATTAAAAGTTAAAAATAGGGGCTTTGGCTTTTGACCTGTAAAATTTAGTTCCATGAGCTTGGGTTTGTAGGGGAGGGGGGGGATTTTATTTTTCAATATCAATTATTATTAGTGTTACCTTCTTGTTTTTGAAAGTGTGTTGATGAGTTCATAGATCTTCCAATTTTCAATCTAAATTTGAATGAGGCTTCAGCAATTTAGTACTTTCCAGTTCCTAACATGAAATCTTTTTATAGATGTTGAATTTCATCCTCAAATGGATATATTTATATTGCCAAATAATTAAAAAGATATCTTAAAAAATAAAGGGGAAAAAAAAGCCTATGTTTATTTTATTTTCTACTTTTGGAAAGAAACACAACAAAGATCAGACATCAACGTAACATCTTCCCAGCATCCATCTCAGGCTCAACAAGACTAGATAGCCAAAGGCGGAAACAGAAAAGCATCGATCCAAGAACAAGGTGACAAATTCGAAAGAGCATAGTTTGATCAAGACGAAAAGCATCGATTCAAAAACAAAACAACAAAATCCAAAGACCACGATTGGCCTAATTTGAGAATTGATTGGTCAAATTTCAAAAGTGTGTCGTGAATTTATATATATATATATATATATATATATATGGATGTGATATATGTGTATATATTTTCCAATTAGATCTATTCACCATTTTAAATAAAATACATCCATACATCTTTTAAATGTAACAATCAACTTTTTTTTTTTCAATTGACATATGTTCTTTCAGTTTACATTTTTTTGGGAGAGATCTCTGAGTTTGCATGATATTTGTTGGGCATAAAATTAAAAGTGTCTAAACGTTCTAAACATAATATTGAAATTTGTAAGAACGAATCAAAATTGAAATTTGTAAAGATGATTAGAGTGTAATGCTATATATAATCTTTCTTCAATTTTAATTTATTTAATTTCAGAATTTTAATCTTAATTTCTATACTTTATTTGAAAATGATGGAAAATAACAAAATTACTGAAATATTTACGAAATATAATCGATTTTTAAATTTTATCACTAACCAACCTTCTAATTAACAATATAAATATATTGATATCAATATATACAATAATAAAAGTATAAATATAATTTGAAAAATTAATATTTTTGTCTAAATTTTATATTTCAAAATAGTCATAGCTAATAACTAAATAGAATATAGTTCAATTAATATATAGAGTTTTTCAAATAATAGGAAAAAAAAATATTTATACTGCATACAAAAATTCATTACAAATCCATTTTTATTTTTGAAATTTTTTCTAAAGTTTTCGTTAAAATTATAATAACTAAAAGTATAGATGCCAAAATAATAATAAAAATAATAATAATAATAATAATAAAAAAAAAAAAAAAAAAGGAAACAGCATGATCGGTGGAGAGACGAAGGTTCTGAACAGAGGAACAAGATTCCATTTTTCTCACAAATCTGTACAGAATCGGTGCTTCTACTCTGTTCCTTTTACTCTTTGTTTCATCTCTTCAACTTCCATTCACCAATTTGTGAAATTAAACATCATTTTTTCACAATCCTAAAGCTTCTGATCATCAAAATCCATCTCTTCCCCACCAAAAACTCCATTAAAATGGGATACAGATTCCACCGTCTCAATCCCATACTTCAATCCTTCTATTCCAGGATTTCCCCACCAACCCACAAAGAATTTCATTCAATTCCCTCATTTCAATCTCCCAGTCTTCATCCCCAATTCACATTTCTAGGAATTTATGATGATCCCAAGAGCAAAATCTGCAGAAGGTGGCATTTGGGTCACTCCCACCGCCATGACGATGATCATCGATTTGGCCAAGAGGGTGAGAATATTTTCAAGTTGGGTCTTGGAGCTGACATTGGATTGGCTGTGGGGAAGGCTGTGACGGGCTATTTATCAGGAAGCACAGCTATTATAGCTGATGCGGCTCATTCGGTTTCTGATGTGGTAATTTTGGCTTTCTTGGGTTATCTTTTTGGTTTAGCTTTTGAAGCTGTGGTTACTGCTCCAACCCTTTAATCGAGTTTATATATCTTGGAATATTCAAAATTCTTGATGTGGACTGAATCTACAGGAACATGTACTTCTATTGAGTTTTAGCTTTTAAGAATTACTTCTTGCCTCAGCCTGATGATGGATGGATGAAAAGATCCAAATTTGTGTTTTCTGTTCTTGGTCTTCTACATATATGTTTGTTTGAAAAGATCCAAATATATTTGGTAACTATTTACCTGTACATTTCAGGTTCTTAGTGGCATTGCTTTATGGTCATTTAAAGCTGGGAAAGCTCCCAAAGACAAGGAGCATCCATATGGTCACTCTTGATTTGTACCTACATGCTACTCCATTGTTCTCTTCATATATTATGAACTCTCTGCATAGTGGTTTTATAGCCTTGGTTGTAATTTCCAAACCTATGAGAAAAATATGACCGTATGTTAATATTATCGAGTCATGTACTGCCTCCATCTCCCTTTTGCTTTTGAATTTGTTTCATCTCATTTTTCATTTTTAGGACTTCTCAAACTAAGCTCTTCAAATTTTGAATTGAGGAGAGTGATCACTTCCAAGTATATTTAAAAAATCGTTATTTTTTGTCTTTAAATCTAAAATCTTCCATGCTCTTGTTATATCTCTTCATATGGAAATGGTCGATCTTTGGGTTTATAAACATGTGTATCTGTAGAGTAAACTCTTTAATAACATAGGTTTCATGAAATCCTGATAATATCTAGTTATTACAGTGAAGTTTTTGACCATCTAGTAGTAATGTTTGATTAGTTGATTTACTAAAAAGGGTAGGTGTTCTGCATGGTTTTACTCCAACTCTTCATTGCCCCTTTTCTTCAAATTTGACAACTTTTTTGTTTTTTCACTGTCAAATATAACTTTATCAAAGTGATATTTTTTGTCTGGAAGTTATAATTTAGAGCTTGCTCTCATTTTCACTTCTCTTTTATGAACTCTTCTCTGTCATACATTCTCAGGACATGGTAAATTTGAAACTCTGGGAGCCCTTGGAATCTCTTCCATGCTCTTAGCAACTGCTGGTGGCATTGCTTGGCATGCTTCAGAACTTTTACTGGTATGCTTGATTTTAAATTTGCTTCTGATTGATTTCAAAGGTTTAAGTAATAGATATGTTTTCTTAATTTTTAGAACCTAGCTATTATACTTTCAGAATCCCAATGTTTTCAAGGTTCGAGGAATCTTGCATGGTAACTCAATGAAATTTAGTTCACCTCGTACCATTTTTGGATTCTAATACCATGGCTTTACTAACTAGGCCTTCTCTGTTCTCTTGCAAGCAGGGCTTGTTGTCAGCAGCTCCTGAAATAGTCAATCAGCCTTTTGGACATGAAAGTTTGCATAACCATAGCCATAGCCATGGTGAACATCATCATGGAATTGACATGGATCATCCTATTCTAGCGTTGAATATGACTATTATATCAATATGTATCAAAGAAGGGTACTGAATATGTTCCTTTAACGCCACCCCTTGTTTTAAGAACTAGGGGAGAGTTAAAACACTTACATTACCATGTTCCTCCATTCCAGTTGAGAAAACCAGAAAATAATCAGATATGCTGCTTAGTCGAGTGCTATGTCCCATCTTTTACTTTCTAGAGTCGCATAATATTTTCAGCCATTAGTTTTTCTTGTAAAGAATTAAAGTTATGCTATCCTAAACTAAAATGGTCATCTCTTTGGCTGTATGCTGCCATGTTTCTTCTTCTTATCACATCTTCCCTCCTAATCTTTTACTTCCTCTGAACCTCTTGTTCTTCAATAGGCTTTACTGGATAACGAAACGAGCTGGGGAAAAACGAGGAAGTGGACTCATGAAAGCAAATGCATGGCATCATCGTGCTGATGCCATATCGTCTGTAGTTGCTCTCATTGGTGTTGGTAAGGAACTTGGTTCTTGTTCCTAACATTTCTTTCCTAACCTAAATGTATGTATGTTTTCAGTAACAATTGTAGTGACAAATAGATAACCAACTTCATTTATTTTTGCTCTTTCTTAAATTTCCAATATCCAAAACTTCATCTTATCATCTTCTCACCGTCATACAAGTCATAACTCAGTTATTGCATCTGGAGGTGAACATGTTTTGCGACTCCAAAGAGCGACCACATTCATTCTCATCTTTTCTCTTCATAAATTGAAGTTATTTAGTAGTTCTGACTCCATCATTCCCTAAAGACTATTTTTTTATGCTTCTTGATTTTAATTTCAGGAGGTTCCATCCTTGGGGTGAAGTTTCTAGATCCCTTAGCAGGACTCGTTGTCTCTGGCATGATTCTAAAGGCCGGACTTCAAACTGGACACCAGAGGTATATGTTAAACACCACAAAGAGTTTTCTTGTTGGGTATTCCCTAGGGAATTTCTGATATGTGATACCTAAGAATGATTGTTTGTAACAGAACATTCTAGGGAGTTTTAATTTTGAAACCTAAACTTTTCACTGTACGTTTCAAACAAAAATGACCAACATGTAAGAGAGAGCAGAAACACAAGCCTTCTTGTACTACTTTGAATACGTGTCACTCTACCCAATCCAAATATTTCTTCTTGGATTGCCCCTTTTGTTTGCGAAGCCTTTAATAATACAAGTGACTCAAGCATAAGATTTCCATATTTCTAATTTTCTTTGTAATGTGATACAATTTTAGCATCTTGGAATTAGTGGATGCTGCAATCCCTGCAGATCAAATCGATCCTTTCAAACAAACAATACTGCAAGTTGAGGGTGTCAAGGTAATTAGAAATTCTCTATAATCTGTAAACTCCAAGGATGATATGAAGGATAGGATTTTGGCGTTTGGGTGTCTAGTTCTTGTTGAAAGGGCTGGTTTGATAATTATCCCATTGCAATGCTTTTTGTTCATTTTGAAAGTAACTGCCTATAATCCTGCTGATCTTAAAAAACCATCTTTAGGGCTGCCATCGGCTAAGAGGAAGGAGAGCTGGCTCTTCTTTGTATCTCGATGTGCATATCGAGGTTTGTACTCCCATCAATTACAAACATTTTGCTACCAAATTTGGTTAATGGAGTCACTTTTAGTTCCTTTTCTTTTGCTTGTAGGTTGATCCATTTTTGAGTGTCAGTGCCGCTCATTCTATAGGTGAAAATGTTCGTCACGAGATTCATACGTCCCATCCTGAAGTATCCGAAGTTTTTATACATATAGGTATAGTGCTTGGTTCATTTCCCAATCCAAATTATACTTGATGTTTGAACTGAGTTTTAGGCCTCTTTCATCTCTGGTACTTTTGCTTCATGCCCTCATTATCAACAATCCCCTATAGATCCCTCCATATCACATTTTCCACCCAAGCTATCGAACCAGCAAGCAGCTTCAGCAGGAACTTCAAATCAAAGTACAGACTTCCCTCTCACTGAGAACATTGAAGCAACCGTTTCCGACATAGTCCAGTCAAAATTTCCAGAGGTGAAACTATTTGTTCTAACAATCCCTTCACTTGAGTGTTCAGACCAACTTGTTGATTGAGCGTGTTTGTTTTTCAGAACATGATGGTTGAACGAATTACACCCCACTTGTTGCAAGGCAAGATCCTCCTCCAAATCGAAGTTTCAATGCCTCCCGACTTACTAATTCGGTAAAACTCTTGATTCAAACTTCAAATCCTCCATTAATAACCAACCAGTTGGTCATTGGATTTATGCTGAATTCTCATAAACTTTACCATTATTCTTTTCTCATTATCACTCAGAAATGCGATGGATGTAGCAAAACGAGCAGAAATGGAAATCTTGAAAGCAGATTCTAACATTGTTCATGTTAGCATTCAACTTCGTTTGGGACAACAAATTCCACAGCTCAGCCACTAATTGACATACCAAAGGGATATATCGACACTTTTCATATTACATCATATACCAATATATTTATTCCTACTCATAATAAAATTTTGTCACTTAGATTAAGAGAACTTTACCTTTGCCAATGTTTCAACCAAATAATATTCCCTTCCAAATGGTTACAACTTTAACTTGTAATTTTGATGTTTTTGACATTTGCAATGTTTAATTCATTTCATTTGTTGTATTGTATTTATTCGGATTATCTCTTTTTTTCCCTTGTTTCCATTATACTACATAGTGTTCATTATGTGTCACTATTAATACTTTTTTCCAAAAAGAAAAACAAATCAACTAACTAATCATGTTTTGTTATCTTTTATGAATATTATTATGAACAAGTTTCTTCTATATATTTTCATATTCAACTTATTGAATATATCCTTGTAATTTACCCAAATTCTAAAAAAGCATGGTTGAAAAATTAGATTTTCTGGTCAATGATTTTTTTTTAAATAAACAAAACATCGTTCTTTAAAAGAAAAAGCGAAATGTATATTTTTAGAAGTTTTTCCAATGTATCTTTTTCATAACTTTTATGAGGAGCGTATCAATCATCAAACTCACTAAATTATTTTACAAAAATGAAGTTTCAATAAACTTGGATCCCAACATCAATATCCACATCCTTATTTTAATTCTGGCTGAAGCAATTTTGAAAACCCAAACCAATTATAAACCAACTTTTGAGCTTCAAAATTCATTTGATTTGAAAACCAAATACAAAGAAATTAATAAAAATGAAGACAATGTTTAAGAAACATGGGCAATTTACGGAGCCATTGATCAGATAATTGTAGTCTGAGTTGATAAGTCAACAAGCATAGATTCAGAAAAGATGATCATCATCTCAATAACTCCACGATAAAACAACCAATGAGAATAAAAGAAAAAAAAAAGACAAGATGAGAATTTAGGGCTCAGAAGGATCAATTGGTGATTTTCATAATCACATGAAGATGAACTTCCTTCAGAAAATAGGTAGTTTTTCCACATCATTGCCTCATAAAACTCAAAACCCTAACACAAAAAAAAAAAGCAAAAGAAGAGAAAAACGGAATGCACAAAATTCGAAGAAACAAGAAATAGAGAGAGAGAGAGAGATGGTGCTGATGATCAAGATTGCGGGGTTTAAGGTATATTTATAGTGAAGCTTTAGGGTTAGGGTTTTCGACTTGAGCGCGAAACGCTGCGTTTTAAGAATTTGGGCCTGAACCTACTAGGCCCAATTAAAATATGTAAACATTTCCTTTTTTTTGAAAGGGAAAAAATACTATATATTAAAAGACATTCATATAAAAGAGTTGTATTTGTCTAAATTTCCAAATATTAGATTTCAGACTAACAACACTCAAAAATCAAATATGGATTTGTCAACATTTGAAGAATCCCCATGGAAGTTTTGCATCTGATCAAAATGCTTCATAATTGGCACCATCTCTTGCTGACCCTGATAATGGTGGCTACTTTCATGATCTCCTTGCAAATGTCTCAACCTCCACCCTCTTTCTCCCAACAAATCTAAAGTCATCATTTGATGATTCTCTTCCCCTGATCCACTACCGCCACCTGAAAATCTCGATATCCGTCGCCACTGTCCCTTTTCCGGGACAACAAAACTAGAGCTGTTGTTGTTACTACAGTTATGATCCTGTTCTTTCATCATCATCATATGTCCATACATTCCCATATTGTTCATTCCTACCATGTCTACTGGTTGATCAGAATGTGCCATTTCCATCAATGGAGACTTCAAAACACCAACAGAGCTTGTAGTTGCTCCTATTTGTGCAGCTTTTTGCAACAGTGCCGTGGCCGATGTAACCAATGTGGCTGTTGCTGTCCCGGTATCCTGGAGTAGGAGTAGATCCATAAATTTTCTTATAGTAGTAGGAGTTGATTTGAAAATTGAAGGTAGAATTATATACACAAACTATCAAATCTAAGCTGCTTATGTAACAAGACATTTAGTTTCGTGAACATTGATCGAATAATTAGGTTGGCTGCATGAACCATAGAAGCAAAACAAGAATTAAAAAAAATACTTTAACGTCTTCCACAACATTTATCTTTGTGCATTTCATTTAATTTTTCAATCATAAATAATTTTCATACGACAAACCTTTCTTATTTTCTTTTTTGGAAAAATTTAAAAATGTTAGTTGCACCCATTTTGTGTAATGATCTAGACAACATTGTGCTATAAATACATTATCTTTTTCAAATGTTTCAATTTATTTTGGGTGTAGGATGAAAGTAAGATGCAGAAATATAAGTTGCATTCACATGAATGAGATTACTAATTTTTTTAAGTTTAAAGAATGAACTAAAGTACACAAAACAAATATTTCTAATTTCTTCAAAATTCTAAAAGATCAAAATGTTTGACTCTTGTTTCCTCTTAGGTGGCTTAATATTTATTGAAATAAAAATACTTGAGTAGGTGTAGGTCTTACTATATCTTCGTGCAGTTGCATTTAATCACAATTTTTCATATAATCACAATGTTTCATATAATATTTTTCCTTTGTAATTAAAGAGGATGCATTAATGTTGTACTCATTTTCATGCATCCTCCTCAATCACAAAAAGAAAATCACGTAGATATTTATTCTCAAAATATTTTGATAAAGTTTACTAAAGTATCATGCCACATAAGCTTACCACACATTTATCATATGCATATATGTTTGACCATAATCTATAATTACAAAATATTAATATGTTATTCTAACGTTATTAAAGTTTTAAATAAAAGTAATAACAGTGGTTGATACTTTTAGAGCTACTAACTAATAAGTTTAGAATTCAAATATAGCAAAAATATATCAATGATAGACTTTATTGTTAATTAGTTAGTGTGTGATAGACTTTATCGCTAATAATGTCCTAATAATGATAGTTTTTATCATTGATAGACACCCTTATATCATTAATAGATTTCGAAAACTATATCTACGAAGAAAAATTGTATGTCATCATATTTTACCTACGTAATTGTTATATTTGTAATTAACTATGGAATAAAGTGAAAAAGCATTCAAACATTAATAAATAAAATATAGTTAAGCTAATTATATTACTTACGTTTGTTCTTTTTCTTTCTTTTTTTAAATTAAAAAAGATATATTAAACGAGAGACTATTGTTATTAATTTCTTCTTTGCTTCGCCCTTACCTGAAGGCAGCCATTTTTACTATCATAAAGACAACTAAAGCGCGAAGAGGTGGTGGAGCTGAGCTTAAGGCTTGAGAAAGAGGAAGAATTGTTGTTGCTTCTGGGTCCGACCATAAACAACCCTCCGGGTGCACCTGTGGTGGTGGTGGGGGTCGAGTTGTTGAGTTCTTGGGGAAGGGTTTTGAAAGGGTTTTTTTGATCGTAAGGGTTGAATTCAGGCATGATTGATGTGCCAAAATGAGGAAGCTTTGGAGTGGAGATAATTGAGATTGGTTCTATGTTATTGTTATTGTTGTTGTTGTTGAGAATTCCTTGCTTTAGTTTGTTGCTCTCTTCTGTTAATGCATTGCAAAAGGCTCTGTGGGTGATGAAGCTGTCCCTTCTGCAAAGAAACATGAGAGGTTATTATTACTAACAACACTTTAAAAATCATCCTAACTATCTTTTATGACAGTTATTGTGATCAATCGTTGAATATAATTAACCCATTGAAGTTAGAGAATTGGTAGCGCTTTTAAAAATAATCGCAATTAATTTTATAATGACAATATATTTTATTGTCAACAATAAATAATTATTGCTAATTATAAATTATCATTTTCAAGTATTATTCTATGAATACAAATTGCCAATTTTTTCATAAGTTGTTGATAAGTTTGAACCATTTTATTCTTATTGTTTGTTGTTTCTTTGGTTACATTTTTTATAATCTACTTCTTGAAACGTGTGGTCAAATTTGTTAGCAAAACAAAATGTTAGGATTTGTTTATTATATATAAATGAATTGTTTTAAATAACAATATTTTCAAATATAGCAAAATATTATAATTTATCAATCCTAGATAATGATATACGATCAATAGATTACATCTAACGACTTATTTTTTCATATTAAAATTATTATCTCAATTCTATTTTTTGAACAAAGACAATAGGGAGTAGGAGACTTTACATGTATTTCAAACTTTCAAACATGAGTTAGATTTTATGGTTTTTAATATGGCCCATAAAAGTTTTGAAGCAAAAAATAATGTTAATATGTAAAATTGACTTCCAAAAAGCAAAAAATTTAAAACAAAATTGTGATCACATCAAACTAAAAATGAAAGCTAAAGTCTTGGTTAAAGATTGAACCATCAATCTAAATGAGTGTCTTGATTATTTACGAATAGTAATAGGTAATATGTTTTTGAAACGAAAAGACTTGAAGTTAACCAAATTATAAAACTAAAAAAAATTGATAAAAAATTCAAAGAGATTAATAAAGGAAGAAAAAATACAAAATTTCAATCGCATGCTATTTAAAGATGATATGATTTAGAGAAAAACCTGGAAAAGAGAGTTCCACAATCACATTTGTATTCCCTAGTGCCACAAGTCTTTTGATGAGCTTTCAAATCAGACTGAACTGCATATTTCTTGGAACATTTCTCACACTTCCATTTCTTTTCCCCATGCTTTCTACTAAAATGCTTCTTAATTCCAGTAAGATCTCCCAGAGCTCGAGCCGGGTTGTGATGAACACATGTTGGTTCAGGGCATACGTAAACCCTTTTCTTCACTTCGGCACCGGTTCTTTGCCGGAGTTTCCATGGAAGGTTGTGGCCTCTCCTATGCAATTGCAGGTTTTGATCTCTTTGAAACCCCTTGTTGCAAATCTCACACACAAACCTATTTCTAGCCATTAGGGTGGTTGGTGATAAAGCAATAACTTCAGCATTTGGATCTACAAAATAATAATATAAGAGAGATCACAATTGAAATTCAAATAAAAAATCGAGAAAAGGGAAAAAGGAAGAGCTAGCTAGGCAAAATTTAGAACTTTCTATTCTGATATCATGTTAAACACTATATTACAGTTAAGAAAACATATTTCTCATGAACTAACGTGATTTACCTGGAGTGCCGGGAAGATTACGCTTCTTCTTAACTCTTTGTTGGTGGTGATCAAGGGAATTAGATGAGCCATGGGAATTGGTTTGATCTCCATTGGGAGAGCCATAGAGGAAGTGATTAAGAAGTTGGTGTTGATTATTATTGTTGTTCTGTTCAACTTCTTCTAACTGATCTTCCATTGTACTATTGGCTGAGGACAAGTTTGCATGATGATTTTCACTTGTAATGTTTGCGATTCCCATACACAAGAAGAAGGAATAAAATGGGAAAATTATAAGTATTTTCTTTTTCCTCTTCTTTTTTTTGTTGTTTCCTCACAAAATTTAAGGAATTTTTTTTTCAACCCTCAACACAAAATAAGGAATGTGTTTGGGTTATAGGAAGACAAAAAAGAGGGAAATTCTCCTTCATTTATGATCCAAGAGAAGAAGTAAAAAAGTATGAAACATTGGGGATGCTGTTGTGTATGGTTTGGTATATATATATATATATATATATATATTAAAGTTTTAAAATTTCAATCTAACCGTTCGATGATATTAACTAGTACAAATTTTATGTCAATTGAATTATATTCGTTCTCTTTATTATATATTTTTTTTACTTTATCGTACTATGTATATGAATAGAAGTCAACAAGGTAATTTTAAGTTTTTTTTACATGAGAATAATTTGTAAGCAAAAATATCAAAGTATCCCACTTTAATATATACAAAATATTAAGTATGTAAAAAGTGCTAGAACTCATAATAAATTGCTCATAAATGTCCTAAACTACTCTTTAAATTGTTTTAAGACTAATAATTAAGTGTATATACATGTAGAAAAATTACAAATTCAACAAAATTTATTAATAATAGATGATATGATAGATTATCTACTGTGTATCAATATCAAATATATATCATTCATAGATTTTAAGAGCTAATTAATTTAATTATGCTATATTTGAAATATTTCTCTTAATACTTTAATTTGAGCATGATTATTATATTTGCAATCACTTATATTAAATTAAATGAAAATTTTATTGTTCAAAATTTAAAAACATATTTTTCAATCATTTTCTTTTTTTAATTTGAAAGTGAACCTTCACAAGAAAGTTATCAATGTGCATTATTTCTAATTTTAGAGAAAGATACCATGGGATATGTATGAAATGGCAACAAGAACAATATACATGCATCATATATAATTATAAGTTCATCCCAACTAATATGAATATTGTTTAAATTAACCACCTAGATCAATTATAAATATAGATCTACTGAAATGATCATTATACTTTTTAACAAGTTAAATTATTTAAAAATGATCAAAACGATACATGTAATTTTTTCATCCCTCTTAAAGATAAAAGATTCGATTGAGATTTGAATACAGTGAGTCGAGTTTTACAGATTGTCACACTATATACACACTAATACGAGTAGGTAGGGCACAAGTTAAAAGGTAAAGAACAACGAGGAAAGGCATTAGAAATTAAAAAACAGAAAATGAGACAAAAATTGGGAAATAAATAAGATTAAGGAATTAGTCACAAAAATGAAAATGCTTAGTTATAAACGGCCATTATCGATATATTTGATGATGACAAACACAATTGTCCAACAAATTTCTTTATCAATGAACAAAATAAAATAGTTGTGTGTTAATTAAATTAGTTAATTAGTATTAATATACTCTTAACTAATGGTTTAATAAAATTCCCCAACTTGCTAGTCGACATGAGCTAAGGAAAAACTTGGATGAAATCAATTAAAAAGACAAAAGGTGTTCCTTTGAGCCAACTAATTGTATATTTTATAATTAATATTAACTTATTTTAAGATATTTAAACTCAATGGGTTTCCTTTAATTAGGGCTAATAATATCTTAAATTCTACTATTTTTTCTACTACATTTCTAAATCCTAGTTTTATCCTTATGCTAATGACAAAATTTGTTCATTTCTTTTATAAAATATTGCGAACTAGTCAAACTCAATTAAAGTGTCGTTAGTTTTGCCTACGGTGTGTTATGGAATCGATAAGTAAAAAACACAGAAGAAAACGTAAAAGTAGAGACTTGACACAAAGTGTTGTATACATGGTTCTCTAACAATGTGTTAGTAACGTTATTTATGAAGTAGAGATATTTGAAGAGAATAATATAGATTACGAAAATGAAGATGCCTCTAAAGTTGAAGAGTTTTATATAACGTACCTCTCTAACCTCTCTAACCCTCAAAGTCATAAACGTAAACATAACAAATACGAAAATAAAGTACATGATCGTCACAAAGTAGATTCAATACATTTACAATATTTATCCAATTTTGCCTTTGTTTAACGATAATTGAATAAGGATCGTCTTTAAGATTTTTCATACCGAAAGCATTTAGTAGGTGATGAAATTAATCTACTAGAAACAAGATAGAAAAATTAACTTTCAATTATAAATTAATTAATATATTAAGAGAATATTTTGTTTCAAAACTAAAACTAGGTGTTCAAGTCTATATCCCAATAAATGTAAAACTTATTCATCAAACTTTTTTTTTGTTTTCAATAAATAGAATTTTGTAAGTTTTATTAAAAATTTAAAAGAATCAAATGCCAAAATTAGGTTACATCATGAACTAATTAAAAAATCTAAATTATAAAGAATAAAATGAAGGGATATATCAATAAAAAAGAGTTCAAGAAAACTCTCATATCAAAAGTTTGAACAAAATATTACGACATTGAAGATATTTATAAGTGTGTATGAGAGTTTAATATTTAGAAGCATTGATCAAACATATATAGTCAAAAAAAGATAATGTAACAATATTTGTGGAAAGTTTTTTCAATTATATATAACATAAGGCAAGCAAATTTGTAAATATAATATAATTAACATTAATAGAAATAAATTTGTGATAAAATTTAGCACCTAATGAATTTTGTATATTTTTATTCTAATTTGAAAATATTTGAACAACCCTAACATTACTAACCATTGGAATTACCTAACCATATATTTAAAACAAAGATTAAAAATAAATTGAGTTCAAATATGATTTTTAGTAGTTCATTCAATTTTAATTTATTCGAGAAATCATAAAATTAGTTTCTTTATTTATTTTTTAAATCGTTTTATTGTTTATTAGAATTTTAATAAAACATATTTACATATTTACATAAAACCCTAACCCTAAACTCTTCCGTCCAGTCGTGAACCGCAGCTCTCTACAGAGCCATGAGCTGTGCCCCTACTAGCGAACCGTGAGCCGAACCCCTACTGCCAAGTCGTGAGCACATCCCTCATGCTTAGCCGTAAGCTGCTTCCCTTCCTGGTTAGCCGTGAGCTGCGAGTGTTGTACAGAGGCGTGAGCCGTAGTTGAAAAGAATTCAAATTTAAAGAGATTTACTAAAGAAAGGGCAACTTAGGTAAAAGTCCCTAAACAGGGTTTAGAACTTTAGGTTAAGCTCCAATTATTGAGTGGGCTTCATTATCCCACATCTTTGTGGGCTTTTCATTAATTAAAGGTAAAAAATTGTTGGGCTTCAGAATCTTAGTCCATTGTTTGGGATTGTTTCCAATTTTCAAATTTCATCAACGTATACTGGTAATTAGTTTTTCCATTTTTAACAATTCTTCTTCGAAAAATTACATCAATAATATATACTACTTTTAGTAGAGTAGTTAAAATCTAATTAATCAATTATATATATATATATATAGGACAGATTAAATCACTTTGAAATGTTTACTAAATAAAAATTACTTTGACATGATGGGAAAAAAATGTTATTCAGTGAAGTGTACTGAATTTTAGGTTTCTCAAAAAAAAAAAAAAAAAGTCACAATTAACTTTTTTTCTTCTTTATTTTATCTTACCACAAGACCAAAACGCCCTAAATATTAGAAAATTGATTTTTTATAAATAAAAATAATGTAAGAATATTATATTCTTCTATTATATATTATACAAATTCTCTCACCTTAAAACATACTAACAATTTGTACAATAACCTAGCTAGGAAACAAATGAGTTAAAAATCAAAAGAATCTGAATCAATAACACAATTACAATTTACTTATGGAGTGTGATCTTTAAACGAATACAAAATTTAACAAAAATTTACACTCGATGTATTTGCACAACCAAAACCTAAGAATAGGTAAACTAAAATGGATATCTTGTTCATATTTCTAGTATTCCCAATAAAGAAGTGCCAAAAGATTTTGGAGACGGTTTCTATTCAAAGTAAGGATATAGTAGAGTTAGTTCCCTAAAAAACTTGCATGAAGCATGTCGATTGTCTCAACAAGCTCTCCAAGTGATATTCTTTTCCTTAACAATCGTAACTTGATATCTTAATTTTTTTTTTGTATTTTTTGTATTTATATTTGTTTTATTGTTTGAAATTTTGAATTATATATACATGAGCAAACCATTAATCAAACATATATAATCAAAGTTGTGAAGAAAATAATCAAAACAAAGATTCAAATACATCAAAAGTTAAAAAGAAGGAGAGGGGAGAGAATGAATAAAATTAAAAGAAATTGCATAAAGTGAGAAAAAGTTTCATTCCATTGAGTTTAAAATGGAAGGGATTTTTTTTTTTTTCTAAAAAGAAAGAAGAAGAAAAAAAGGATTAACTTTATCCAACTTTTTGCTAAAAAGTATGCCTTATTGCACCAATTTTCTTTTTCTTTTGTTAATTTTATATATCCTAATTAACTTGTGTGCTCAAGAAATTTTGTTGGATGCAAAGTCAAACCTTAATTCAAGAAGAAAAGCAATGATTTTGATTTTAAAAATTCTAAATAATAATAGCAAAAAACAAAAAAAAATTATCAAATGAATCTAAATAGTGATGATCAAATATCATTACAATTTCTATACTTAATTACTTTTAAATGTCTAATATTTTTAAAAATGAAACCATGTTGTACGGACAGAATGTAGTATATGTTTGATCTCCAATTCAATTACCCAATATAGCAATTGTATTGTCTCTTAGTTCATAATAGATATTTAATTAATTGATTATGGTTTAATATTATAAATAAAAAGAAATAAAAAAAAAGTTAAGAATCTTTTGTTGAAGTTCAATGTCATTTCATCTGCAGACAGTGTCTATGATTCTTTATTAAATAATTAATGGCACCAAACATAATGATCAAAAGTGGGGGCTATCTCCCATTTAGATTTTTACATTCATGTATATAGTAAATTTTTACATAGACTACGATAGAGATGATGGAGACGATCCAGGTAAACTAGTTTAAAATATTTGAAAATATTATTTTAGTTATATTCTTTTAAATTAAGTTCCACATATATATATATATATAACAATGTGTGGTATATTTGAATATTTGTTTATATTTAAGGGTGCCTTGAAATTGGAAAATTTTGTTTTCTTCTCCTTTTTTACATAAATCTAGTTTTTGTTTTTGTTTTGGCTTGGACACGTGTCTTTTCATGATAGAATGATAGAAAGATAAAGAGAAATCTAGGGTTTTCCTAACCCTACTTTATTTTTATTTTTCTCTCCCTCCTAAATATTTTAAATGACTTTATTTGTTGATAAAATTATATTGTTGCTCTTGCTACATTCTTTTTACCGACTATGATAATCAATTTCTGGTTTCGACAACTATTTTCGATGAAAACTTCAGTGAAGACCACCTCTGAATGATGATAAACTCTAGTGACAAACATACCTTTGATGGCGAATATTGACATTCATCTAATTAGGCTACCATAACTTCCATGAAGACCATCGTTAATAAATAAACTTAAGTGATGATCACCACCTCTCTAACGACCAATTCCAACCACAAAGGAGCCGGTCAGAGGGTGCACAAACAGTTTTATCATGTTTAATAGTCAGTCTATTATAAATCTTTGGGTCAGAGGGTGCACTAATAGTCTTCTACACTATTTCAGCTATGTTTTGGAAAATATGGTTGGAAATAAATAATCGGATCTTCAAAGAGAAGAACAACTCAACCATAAACCTTTGGAAGACATTTGTGCTCTATCCCGTTTTTGGGCTAGCAAATCCCCTCTATTTTCTAATTATAGTTCTAGCTTTATTGCCATCAATCTTATTGCTTTCTAATTTCTTTGTTCTTGCTTTGGGCTTGTCTCTAGCTTTTGGTTTTTGGATGGTCACTTTTTCCTCGCTTCTCCTGTATTGTTTTGTAATATATTAATGAAGCGGGGATGATGAGTGTGTTAAGGATGTGTTCACCTATTGGAGATGTCTGCGTGTACCTACTGGCCAAAAGTATATTTTCTTTTTTAAAAAAAACATAGTCAGTCTTTTATAGTAATTTGAAACTGATGGATTGTTTAAAGATGATAATGTCACTCTTATAAACCTACTTGTCACATGTATCTACAAACCCGACTACCTCTTAACATTCTCAACAGTCTAGGAAATAGTATTATTATTTGGATCTACTTGGTAGGCTTGCTAGCTCGATTATGTAATGAGCAATTTTTTTTTTTTTTTTTTTTTTTTGTATACACATCATCAAGCCATATGGACTTAATTTTTTTCAATGTCACAAATTTTCTCAAAAGGATGGAGAAATAAGGGAAAGAAATGAATATATATTTCTAAGGTTTTATTTATAATAATTTCATTTGTTTTTAAAAATGGTAATAGTTTTCTCATATAATTTCTTTGCAATTTATCACTTTTTAAAACCATTCTTAAGAATTAGTCTTTTTAAAACCCTTCCTACAAAAATTGGCTTGAGTTTTTCTTTTGAATTTTAAAAGACAAAATATAAAAATTAATCAATGATAAATAAAATTAAAAAGTTAAAAAGGTCCTTTAATTATTTAGCCTTTAGTTTGTTATGTATTTGAAAATTAAGTCTATAAACTACTCTACTTTTTTCTATTGATTTTCTATATTTTCTTATCTATATTTTATGAGTCTTTTCAAAATCAAAACTAAAACTTGAAAAAAACTGTTTTAAAAAAAATTGTTAAATCACTTCTTTTTTCCTTTTGAAATTGGATAAATAATTAAATGTTTATTACCTTTCATATGAAGACAATGAGTAAAAAATTACAAAAAAAAAAAAAAAATAACATATTTATAAATACCATAAAAAAAATTTAGAGTGTATTTGGAAATGATGTTTTGTAGTGTTTAATTTTTAAAATAATTCATTTTAAGATAAATTGAGGTGTTTGAAATTTGTTTAAAATAAATTTTACAAAAATAAAATCATAAAATAAATCATTTTAGAGAAAACACGTACAACTAAATTTTAGAATAAATATTTCTGTCGTGTTTAAATCTCTTCCAAATATCTATTTTTCTTTCCCTATTTTTCTATTCCTTTTTACTATCTATTTTCACTCTATCGTTCTTTTTGTCTTCTTATTATTTTAAAATACTTTGAATATGTTTTCAACGTGTGTTCATATACATTTAATTATAAGTTTCTCTAGTTCATCCAAAAATCTACTTCGCATTAATATTTGTGAAAGAAATCATAAGGACGTCAATGAAGAACATAATTTTTTGATTCATAAAATGAAGATGGATGAAGAACGTGATCGAATTGCACAACTTTTTGCTAAATGATTATCAAACCAAATTATTAACCGAGCAATTTAGTAGAGAAAGAACTCTATTTTGGCTGCTTGAATTTGATAGAGCTCATAGAATTTTGTAAGCTTTTTTTTCTCTTTTAAATCAGAATATACAACTTTTTAAAAAAGTCATACCAAAATTTTGCTCTTATTTTACGTTTGGTTAATAATTCATCTTCATGATTAATAATGATTATACTGTATTGTTGATAAGTGGGTTGCTTAGCTTGATATAAGTATGAACCAAAACTAGTATTCTTTTCTTAAAAATAAGATAATAATAGAAATGTAAAAAAAAATGTAAAAAAATGTAAAAATAACAACAATAATAAATTTCCCCAAGCTTTCGTAAAATATTTTCTTCAAGTTTAGGGGTTCTATTTTCAATATATTTTATGTTGCCAAATTACAAAAGAGTTTGAAATTTTTTATAAAAAAGTTACTTCCAAAGCAATTAATCTCCTTGATTCAAGGACACCTTATAATATAACATCAAATAACCCTACAAAAAATTGCTTTGGTATACTAAAAATCTGTAAAATCCTAAATAGATTTCATTATTCTTGGTGTAGGTTACTCTTATTTATTTACTTTTATCTTTATTATTATTATTATTATTATTATTATTATATTTTGCCTTTCTAATTGGAGGAAATATGATATTATTTTAGTTTGTGTGCTTTGAGTAATTTTCTATTTTAGTGCATTATTGAACATTGAAAATTACATAGCTAAAAATGAAAAAAAAAAACCCATATTGTATGATATAACTTAACCTTAGCTTTTATAACAAGTTGTCAATATTTCTTTAAAAAAAAGTAGAAACTATATCAACTATTCCAAAATTTTAGGGTTGCATATCAATTAAAACTATCAAGTTGATTTAAAGCTTAAACTTTGTAAGTTTTATTAATTTACGCCTTCTTTATATTGGGTTATGTTTAGATGAGTATTATGTGTGCATGGAATAATTTCAAATTCTCAGTTATGATTTTTTAAAAAAATTTCATGCCTCAATTCTAATAATCTACTTTTTGTTAATTTGACATAAGAAGAAATCTACCTATAGCGAGGATTGATAAAATATTAATGATTTGGAAGAGAATATGGTCTCAATATTAAAGATACTAAAATTTAATTGTTGTAATTAGGGTGTGCCAATCTAATTAAGATCCTATTTTGAGTGCACAACTTTTTCTTCTCATTATTCAACATTTTTTTTATAATTATTTATAAGTTAAGTCGAAATAATTTTCACGCAATATTTTATAACGAAGTTTAAAAAAGGTATTGTAAACCAACACAAACTAACGAAATTTCAAGAGTTAAATTAAAATAGTTTAAAATTTTAATTGATACACCTTAGTAAAAAAAATTTCTAGTACACCTTATGATCCGCTGTATCATTTTTTAAAAGTTGATACAACCCTAGCCGGACATTTGGGGGAATGAGAAATTATAAAAAGAAAATAATTATTATAATCATTATTTGGGAGAAGAAGTATGTGAGAGAAATACAGGAGGATTGAGATATTCCAACCTGGTTCCAAATTCTTCATTAGTCCAATAAATCAAGAAAATTGACTGAGATTGAACTTCTCATCTTGAAAGATGTTGTAACCATCTACTTTTAATAAGTTGTAAACTTAGAACCTAAGCTTTAGTTTGGACAAAGACAATATTAGTTTGTGACCACTTTTTATATATTCATATTTATCTCATAAGTATTTCTTTTAATAACTTCATTTTTCTAGTATGATCTAAAGATATGTTATCCAAACTTATAGTTGGTAAAAGAAAAACTCTATACTTGAATTTTCAATGGGGGAAATCTAATCCATACAAGATGGAGCTTTCTGGAATATATATTTTAAATGTTGGAAATCCTTATCCATTCATGAAACCCTATGACTATGAGATCATTTCTAGATAAGCTTAATATTGAGCAAAACACCCTTTTACACCTAAATAGATATATAATACTCACAATACAAATCATCAAAAAGAGCCGATCTTCTTTTCGGTAATGGTAATTCATTTTGTTTATTTTAATAGCTATGACATACACCAAAATCAAAGCTAAACTCTGCATCCATTTGACTCAAAAGTTTAAGTTGGCGTACAAAAATCAATTAATCTTATATCATCTAACATAAATTTTCAAAGAAAAAAAAATTAAAGATGTAATTGTTCTATAGACATCTGTAGCTATATATATATGAAAGCATATTTGAATAAGTTTAAAATAATCGATATAATTACTATATATATCAATTACGTGTTTTATATTTTCGATGTCTCAATCATAAAAACTCTAAAGTTAAATGTTTTGGATGCGGTTCATCGTAGCAACTCTAAAATTAAATGTTCTTAACTTGAGACATATTTATGATATGATGGATGACTTTATGAAAGTTTTTATGTGATTCATGTGAATGAGAATAAAAAATTAACGTTTATAAATGATCCTTATTGATGATCTATATCTCCATGAATACAATGACGTAAGAGTAGATAAGACGATAAAAAAATAACAACAGTAAAAAGACAGGATAGGCAAATTCTTACAACAATGTAATTTCTTCTCTATTCTATTTCCATATAATTTAGATAATGGGACAACACATGAAAGAATGTAGTACCAAACTTCAAACTTACTCAAAACTTTTTCTTTGTTGTTTTCTTATAAAAAGAACTTTGTAGTACATTTAAATTACCTTTTGTATAAGTCCATAAAACAAAGATTTTTTTTCAATAAGAAGAATCAAAAGCATTAAAATAATAATAGCAATAAAAGCATTATATATATGGGTTGTGTTTGGATGTTTATCTAGAAGGGGAAATCATATACATTTGCATTACAATTATGAAACAACATATAGGGGAATTAAAAATATAAAATAATGAGAGAGAATGAAAAACCAAACCCTAAATGTAGTGGGCATTGTGTAGGTGATTAATTTTTAATTTTTATAATAATCATAATAATGTAAAAGAATCAAAATTGGGTCTTTTTAGGCCTAAATTTGGTAGTGTTTGTAGTACATCAACACGTGCATTACTTTGAGTCCACAAATTAATTTTTTCTCTTAAACAATAATTAATAACAACTAATTAAAAATTAAAAGGTAAGTGAAAGAGATTATTACCTAATGGAACAAAAACGGGGGACCATGAAAATTAAAAAGAAAAAAAACTCTTTCTATAATTGAGAAGTTTCCCATAGCCTTTATATGCTTTTGAGGGCACTCACAAGCCAAACCCTACAAAGCCAAAGCATTTCCAATATTTTGGAGAGAGAGAGAGAGAGATGTGAGGGAAGCAAAACCTAACTATGCCGACACTTGTCCCAAAATTACTTCATTCAATAATCCACCATCGATCGAATGCTCATTAATTTAATACGACTGATACACAATGTGTGTACTGTAATCGTCACTTTTACGCTAACTCTATTTATATTTGAGAGAAACAATTGTTGTATATTTGAATCATTTTCTTCTAATAATATAAGTTTACAAATCCACCTGGGGGATGGATTATTCTCAACTTGAGGTTGAGGTTTAGTGGGGTTGTAGCAAATTGGTTTAGTATATGTTTGGTTTTCAAATTTTGAGATTCTTAATTATTTTCCATTTAGTAATTATTATATATATGTACTCAGTACTCTTCTCCTTTAAGATTAAATTCCAAAAGTATTCCTTAAAGAGGGAAAGTGTAAAATAAAAAGAATAATGGGTTTAATAAAACAGTTTTTAACTTTAAAAACAAAACATTATCATAGGCCTAACAAGTTTTTAGAAACATCATAATACAAATTTATAAGTGCTTTGAGCCTATTAATTAAGAGCCAAGAACTAATGAAGAGTTGAAAATGTTGATAAAGATAAAAGCAAGGAGTAATTATTGAGAATTAATGTATCTTACAAGGATCGATTTTGGATTTATTAATTTCAATATGAGTATCATCAACATACCCCTTACACTAATGTTGCTAATTCTAGAGTTTGAATTTTTTTTATTCTTCAAGTATAGCTAAGAATTCAATCATATACTTGGAAATAAACTATATTTTTTTAAAAAGTTAAAAACTAAAATAAAATGATTGTTTTTAACGGTTTCATCCAAATCAAGTCGAATCAACCCGATGTATAGGACTAGGCTAGATACATGTAACTAATGAACAAAATGATAATTATGATGTGAAAAATAGGTTTTTTTTTTTTTTTGTTATTAATAACAAAAGTTATGTGTGAAATACTTATTAATTATAACAAAATATAATAAAAATTCTATAAAGAAAACTTTAAGTACAACCAATGGTATGATAAACAAAAGGTTTAATATAAAGAAAACGAATCATCTCACTCTCAAGAATCGAAACTAAAATAAAGAAATCATAACAATAGACAACAATACTTCCTCCTGACACTTCAATACAAATCTACCTGTTACACTAATAACAATATGAGAGAACTATATATATATATACATATATTATTTACATCTACTCTTATACTTGACAAAACTTAGCACCAAATTCTTTACTAACTACTTGGTACGTAAATCTTATCCATTTTTTTTTTATAACAACGAAAAGATGTTGAGACACTCAAATATCTATAAACAATATTGGGTTAGTACACTATATATATATCACACAAATAATTAATTTAAGTTAAAAGTGAGATTAGTTAAATGATAATTCATGTGATAGTTTCCTTTTTAGAGGTTGAAGAAGGTTCAATCTCTCAACTTCACATTTTTTTTACACTAAACAAAATGATTACCTCCTTATGACTCAAGAATTAAAATTAAAGTTAAATTATAATGGAATATTCTTAATACTCATTTAAGTTGAGATTTTTTTTTGTCTTTGAAAAGTTTTTTTTCTATCTCAACTTATAAACTTGCGCTAGAAAGAAAGTTTAGAATAAAAATTAAAATTGACGAAATGATAGATGATATGTAACATAAGTGTAAATAATATTATTTACGGTTATATAAAAGATTAAAATTTTAATCAATTATAACTATTGAAAATGTGTTTAGAATAATTTTCATAGCATATTTTTTACACATAAGTTATTATGTCAATTCATGTGAATTACATTGTAAATGATGTTTATGTATTCCTTTCTAATCACATTCATTTTCGTTCGATAAAAAAAAACTCCCAAAGTATTTTTTAATAAATTATAAAGTGTATAGGTGGTGTATCTATAGAATCCTTTTTATATAACATATTGCAAAAAAAAAAAAAGTAAAGTTTAAGGGTAAAAGTGAAACCTTTTAATAATTCGAGAGACATAATTAAAACCTACCCAAAAGTTTAGAGGTGTTTTGTCTAATTTAACCTAAAACCACATACAAATCCAAAATTTCCCTATAGGGTTTAAAAATTTCTCTCTCTCTCTCTTACCCATATCTTTGTCCAAAAAAAAAAAAAAAACACTAAAAAGAGCATTTTAGATAGATCAGTCATACATAGACATATATCATCAATATATATATATATATAAGTGGGAGAAACAAGTTGAGCACTTGAAAGGAGCAACGTGTCTATGTTTTAGAGGATAAAAAAAGCCTCTTTTTTTCTCTTTTTTTTTTCCTCCCTTTCCCTTTCCTTTTTAGATGGATGAAAACACAGGCATGCCAGAGAGATCCATAGAATTTAAGTACGATTTCACCGGCGGTGGCAGTAGCGGAGTTGGTGGTAGCACAGGTGGTTCGAGTGAGGAAGCTGGCAACGGCGTTGGCGGGGTGGTAAAAGAGCAAGATCGGTTACTTCCAATAGCAAATGTGGGGAGGATAATGAAGCAAATTCTACCTCCAAATGCCAAAATCTCAAAAGAAGCTAAAGAAACTATGCAAGAATGCGTGTCGGAGTTCATCAGTTTCGTGACGGGGGAGGCGTCAGATAAGTGCCATAAGGAGAAGAGGAAGACTGTTAATGGTGATGATATTTGCTGTGCTTTGGCTACACTTGGATTTGATGATTATGCTGAGCCTTTGAGAAGGTATTTGGTTAGGTATAGAGATATGGAAGGGGAGAGAGCTCAACAAAACAAGGGATGTTGCAATAATAGTAATAATAATAATAACAACGATGGATGAGAGAAATAATTGGAGAAATTTGCCTCAAACGATTTGGAAAGAAAAAAAAATTGAACTTTTCCTCTTTTTTTTCTTTTCTTCAATTGGGTATTTCTTTTTCTTTTTTTGAAGTTTGTTAAACAGGATAGGCTCAAATGGGGAAATGGGGGAAATGGAGAAATGTGATTTGGAGAAGAGGTTTTATTATTATTATTATTTTTTTGTAATTTGATTTTCTGACTTCTAAAAAAACACTTTTAATTTGTGGGTTTTGTTTGGTTTTGTTTTTTGTTTGTATGTTTGTACTTTGTTTTGTTCTTTAGATATGAGGGTTTTTGTTGAATTAACATGTTGGGGGATGTGTAAAAAACCAAAAAGGTTTGGACACATTTAGGGTTTGATTTGGGGATGTATAATTTGGATGCTACTACTAATTAATGATCTCTCTCTCTCTTTGTTGAATTTTCATTTCCTTGGGATTTTTAAGGTATGGAGACATTCTTCTTTGAATAAAAATTGAATAGGTATGTGTGTGTGTGTGTTTTTGAGCATTTTCCCCTTTGAAGTAGATGAAGAGTAAGAAGATAATTATATAGAGTAGTAGATCATATTGCTCTTGATCCTATATCAATCTTTGAATTGATATATATATATTTCTCTTTTCCCCTCCGAATTTTGGCAATGAGTTGTATTTATGATCTAAACTTCTAGTGTGAGTGAAAGCTAAGAATGAAAAATTAAAATTTCAAGTTTAATATCATCTAAACATGGTGTGGTATGATATTGATTCTAATGTAGTTATTACACTAAAACAATTTTTATCGAATTCAATTTTTTACGAACAAGAAATATTAATTAGAGGGTGAAAAAGAAATTACTAGGTATATTTAAATATCTCAATTAGGTTGATACTCTTATCCATTACCAAATCCAGTAAATAGATGTGAGACACATTTCCACTAATAGCATACATGGATGAGTCAATTGGTACACTAAAATAAAATCCAAAGAGAAGAGGTTAATGGACAACCTTCTAATAATTTGAAGCAATAATAGACAACATCATAGTTAAAAGAAAAGAAAATTTAATTAAAATATTTTTTGTTTTTAAGAATACAGAAGTAAGACGATAGATATATTCGATTAAATTCACTCTAATACTTACTTTTGGTTATCCAATTTTGATGATATGAAAATTACCTTCAATTAGTTAAAGCCATTATTATTACCTCCATTTAGTTTTTAATTTTGAAAATTTTATTGGGTTTGCTTTCTCACTATTTATCTTTTTAAAAACTATTTTCTAATTAAATAAATATTAATTTCATACCTACCAAATCTTTCCAAACTAATTTGTTAGGGTCTAATTCAATAACTACATGGTTTTTTGTTTCTTATTTTTGAAAATCAAGTCCCTAAATTTCTCACTTTAATAACTCCTTTTCTAACCCTATAGCAAAACCATCAGAAATATATCAAATATATAAAGTCACTTCGTTAGACTAAATAAATATTTTATAATTTTATTATATTTGTAAGTAAGTTTACTATTCTTCTATATATATATATATAAACAACTTATACAATAGAATTTGTAAATATAGAAAAAATTTAGATCCAAATTCTTAGAACGAGTTCTATCAACTACATTAGTTAAAAGGAATCTATCTATTAATAATAGAGTCCTAACTATCATCCGAAGATTTTGATTTGAACGATGAACCCTAGCTAGTTGAGTAAACATGATCTATGATCTAAATGAATTGTTTAAAGAAAAAGAGCCTTTAAAAATGGGTAAAGAAATTGGATGTTAAGGTGATGATTTAATGACATAGATATATATGGTGGGAGGTGTTTTGGATTATTTTAGTTGGTTCATCATATTTATTTAATACACAGTTACCAAACCAACTATTCCCCTTGTAGTTTGATAGCAAATATAATAGATTTGGATCAGATTTGAAGATCTTTTTCCTCAAACTTTCACATTATTTCTCTTACTATATATATATATTGATTCTTAAACTTTATAAGATTCTATTTCCTAATTAAATAACTTTCATAAAGTTTTTATTATCTTTTTTCCATCATCATCCATATTCTTGTATTGCATGATTACTTAAATATCAAGTTGTTTTACTTACCATTCTCAAGAAAAAAAAATGTTTACTTACGCATATCATATAGTGGGTTTTTGTTATGTTATACAATGACGACGACGATATCATATAAATAACGATTCAAAATCCGATTTATCAACACTCACTATTCTATGTATTTTTAAAATATTCACAAGAAAAAATTAACGATCATGATATGATGATCTCATTAAACATTGAAAGCATACAAAAACGAGTTAATTGAAGGGAAGCTCGATACTTTGAAGGCTTCTATCATTTTTTAATTGTCTAGATATTGTTGAAAATAAAATGTTAAATTTTATTTGCATTGTTACTCAATTTTTCTAATATATATATATTTTTTCCTCAAAGGAATAATGAGAAAACCAGCTATTGGTTTCAGAAATGAAATTGATATCAAATTAAACTTTTTTACCAATTTTTTGGGTTACAAACTATAACCAACCTTTTTCTCTTTTCAAAACTTGATCTCCTCTTTCTTTTATCCAAATTTAAGAATGTGTAGAAGACATAGCTGAATTAAAACAAAACGAGGAAACTCATCCTAACTTAATAGTTTAAATTGTTTGGGTAATTTGAATGAACCAAAGTTTATTCGTTAATTAATACTTTATGTTTGCTAAACTAAGCTCACTTCGACACCATTTTTTATTTTTTCCCCTCTATTTCATGTTGATATACATGTGAGCATATTGTATACCAAAATTGATGTACATGAGCATATATTATAATTAAAGTTTTTGACAATAATCTAACCTGACGTTGAAATTGAATTTAAAAATTATTTAAAACTTTTTATTTTCTGACAACGTATACGGTGCAACATGAAGACTTTCCAAATGTTTATCCAACCCTAGTAATATGAAGAATCAAACTTATGATCTCAAAATCATGAATCAAAATAAAAGATAGGTATCTAATTTGATTTTAAGTTTTTTTAAAGAAAAAAACAGAAATAAATGGGTCCAATGAAAGAATACTAGTAGAGTAATGTTTAATATATTTCGACTAAAATTATTAAAACTTGCTTGGATCTTAACGATTAAACTAATAAACACCAAATTGAAAGTAAAGAAACTACAAACTAGTTAACACATTCCATGTCCTAAGTCCTTGAGATTAATTATAAAGTATTACAAATCACCATTATCCCAAATCCAACAACAATGGGAGACAATAAATAAGACATAGAAAGATTATACAAAACCTATATATATATAGATGCCTTTTACACACATGTATACCAATCTAACACAAATGGAATAAATTACTGACTAAAAAACCCCATATTGCATCATGTTCTATACATACTTTGTTGGCTTCATGGGAGCTTTTCTGGTTCAAATTTATAGGTAAAGTTTTTAATTTTTCTTCTAACTTTGGCAGGGTCTTCATCAATGGGAAGGCATTATATATTTTTTTTATACATGATGGCACTTAATCCCAATTGCATAGTTTATAGAGAAATTAATTAGGAGAAAGGCCATGTGCTTCCTTTTGAGTTCTCCATGTGACACCTAGCACCTGCCCTTTGGCTGCTTTTAGACTAATGAGTGATGAACCCACTACCCTTGGCTGACATAATAAACTATATTGTTTGTTTGTTGTCTCCATTTAAATGTTAAATAATGTTGATCCAACATTAATTGAATCTTAATTAATTGGTATACTTTAAATGTATGTTTGGCCTAATAACTTGAGTTGTCATATTGTCTGTCTATTATATTTGAGTATGAATTGATAACCCTTTCCTTTCTTTTGTTTTTTACTTTTGCTTATTTTTCTATCAACTTCTTGCAATAAATGATTTAGATATTTCTCAAGTATAAGAATTGAAGGAAAGATCAAATATACGAAAAGTTTCTTCAAATTTTACCAATCCTTACATGAATATAGGAAAGAGAAAAGATTTAAAAAACTTCTTACAATAAATTCATTTGGGCAACGATAACTTTTTTTTTTCTTTCTTTTCCGTTCAATAAATTGCTTCTTAATTTTCCTTTATGAAACAAAATGCATGTAGATATATTATTGAGTCAAGATGTGATTTGGGAACCATAATCACTTTTTCTTTCACACTATAACTTTTAATTTTGTTAACTTACAACTAGGAAGGAAAAATCATTTTGCACTAATTTCATTACAATGCTATTTGAGAAATATACACCTCAAAAACACACCACGTACAACTTATATATATATATATAGATTTACGTAGACATCACTAAACCACGGAAGATAGGTTAACACACCTAAATAAGAAAAGTTCAATCAATTAATCATCTCATTGTTTTTCAGAACTTTGTCTTACTTTTACAAGAATGAGAAAAGTCTAATATGCAAACCCTGGTAAGAGTCATTATTTCCCAAAAACAAGACCCCTACAGCTCATAAGTCATTCCCACTTTGAGCATACGTTTTCTAGGGATGTAAAAGACCTCTTCACTTTGTCTCAAATTTCTCCTCAATGCATTATAAGCATAATTAATCAAAACCCTTTTTGCTAATCCTGACCCTTTACTTGCCACAACCTCATTTTGTCCAATCAAGTGAACAATTCCATCTTTCCAAGCTCTATCCACCACCTCTATCTCCTCTCCTATTCTCCTCCTTCTCTCCTCCGCTCTATTATCGTCTTCGTTTTGCAGCTTCCACAACTCCTCCTCTATAAACATTTTCAACCTCTCCACCAACACTCTCTCGAACGACTCTTGCTCGTGGATGATATCTCTGTATCCATATCTTACCACACATCGGAACACGTTAAGGTCATCCGGCTCGACTCGACGAAATAGGAACCTCTCTTCCATTGGGACTTTACTTATTGGGAGAGACTTGAACGAAACGAAAACAAGAACCCTTTGGAGAGTGGGAATGTTGGCTAGATAATGCTTGAAGATTGGAGGAATGCCTTGGACAAGCTCTGAGTAGAATAAGGCAAGGCCAGGGACTCGATTGAGAGTCGTGAGAGAAGCAATGTTCTTGAGCTTTTGAGGAGAAATCTTATGTTCAAGTTCATAATAGTATTTTCTTCTATGAACATCATTCCATATGTACATTATTGTCATTAAAAATCCGGCAAAAGCTAAAGGAAGATAGCCACCTTGATCAAACTTGTAAAGGACTGAACTTAGGTATAAAAGTTCTAATAAGCCAATGGTGAGAACATAGGAGATTATAATAAGTATGTGAGATTTCCATATCATGATCATGATGAGCACTAGGAAACTTGATGTGAGTGCCATTACAAACACCACTGCAATGCCTGTGCCAAACAACAACAACAATTAATTGTTATATATGTATTTATTAGAATGGACTAATAACGTATATTGAATTCATTAGTAAATGACACTATAGAAAAAAGATTGAGAATTCTTCAAAACGGTTACTAATTAGTTCAAAAGTGCTTCCGAAATTATGCAGTTTTAACTCTATAACGTGCATGTTTATTAATTATTTAAAAGGCATTTTTTACTAATAAAATGAATTTTTAAATCATTAAAAGTATTTCCTAGTGATTTTACGCATTTTTTAGAGGCACTTGATTTCTTGCCATTTCATTTCCACTTAATACTTGATTTCTTGACATATTATTAGCACTCTCTTAATGTTTGATAACAATTTCAAAATCTTAAAAAATGTTAAATATTAATAGGTCATTATTTTTATTAAAAAATATCACAACACAAAATTAAAAATTAAAAATGTAGAGATCTACTAAAGTAATGAGAATTGAAAGTTAATTATGTGTGTTCGACCTATTGGAATAATAGACATGAACATGAAAGTCCAAAGACCAAACTCATGATTTTCATCCATAAAGAAACGCAAGAGTGAAGGAATCATTACCATAAGCATTCCCAATTCGCGTCGTATCTTTAAATCCTAGAGTGACTCCAAGACATGCCAACATTAGTAGATAGTTAACCTCAGGGATGTAAACTTGGCCCTCATACTTGGAAGAAGTATGAACAACTTTAACTCTAGGGAAACAGCCATAGGAGAGGGACTGTTGGATGATGGAGAAGGTGCCAGAGATCATGGCTTGGCTGGCGACAATGGAGGCGAGCACAGCCACCACAAACATCGGCCAGTAGAGAGGACCTACAAAACCAAATTACAATTCGATTATTACAAGATTCTCAAGTGTAGAGGTCGAATGTTGAGAATATGATCAATAAATGATTTAAGTTTAAAAACAATCACGGTTTATTATGACTGAAGCATTCCGGTACCTGGAATGGAGCTAAAGAATGTGTCAGAGACGAGATCGGTGTGTTTACGAAGGAAGGCGGCTTGACCGACGTAGGCAGAGACGAGGGCAGGGTAGGCCACACCACACATGCTTAGCCTTATGGACATCACAGTGAAGTGCCCCACATCCGCAAAGAGAGCTTCAGTTCCTGTTTAATTAATAATTCCATGACATAAAAAACTTTCAAAGGATTGACTTCCCAAAAACACACATGTTGAATTGCAATAGCTTCTTGTGTAGGAGTGTGATATAGAGAATAGACATGTAAAATCACAAATCTAATGGTGAAGAAACAATCACACATTCTATCTTTTCAAAGTCGTTCACTTTTATTGTCTTTTTCTTTCGTATGGTTACAACTATTCGAATCAAATAAGGTAAAGAAAACTATTTAAACTATAAACGCCACTTGCATCAAATACACTTGTTATGGACTAGTAATAATTAAATAGTGATGTGGTTAAAGTTTTTGTGTTCATATACTACCGTGTGTAGTACTGGAAATTTACCTGTAATGGCAAGAACGACACCGCCGAGAGAGATCCAAGCATCCTTTTTGTTTCTTTTGAAGTAGTCAAAAATGTATTTTGGATTAACAGCTTTGATAACAGAAGGGTCAAATTTCAAAAAATTGTAGAAGCCAATGCCACCAATTAGTGCAAACCAAATGCAAATAATTGGAGCAAAGGAATATCCAACTTTATGGGTTCCAAATCTTTGTACCATGAATAGACAAACCAAGATTGCTGCTGATATCCAAACTATTTTGTCTGTCCAAAAAAAACCAAAGAAAAAGACTTATATATTCTTCTTCAACTAAATTATTTGTGATAATTAGTATCAACTTCACTTAATTCACAGTAATTTGATCTTTCAACAATTTTACCCATTAAAATAATTACTGTATGACAATTCTTATGGAAGTAATCAAAATTGATTTGTTTCTGTATATAACAAAAGATGATGTAAAAGAAAATAAAAATACCTTGTGTCATAGTGGATGTAGCATTCTTGATTCCTCCAACAGCCGACAAAACTGCCATCAAATTTGAATTCTTTTTAGAGTTCTATTTTTCTTTCTAACACTTTTTTTTTTCCTTTTTGGTTCTTTAATTTTCACCAAAAAGAAATAGTTGTAGACTTTTAGATATTCAAGAGAGGGACGAAACAATTTATTTAGATGTGAACGTGGAAGTTTTTCTTTCAAGAATATGTGCATTTATTCCTCTTTGTCAACATCAACATTTAACTCAATTTAGTCCCACCAAATTATTTCGACTTAAAGATTAGAAGTTAAAATTATTAATTAACTTTTGTACGTTGTTGAATGGAAAGAAAAACTAAACCCTATGTATTCTTCTATTCAATATCAAAAAATTGTGCTTGATTTTTTATTACTTTTATATAAAAATTTTAGGATTTTTTTTCTAAAGTTGAGTATGAAGTTAAATCATCCTTTTGAAAAGTGAATGATAAAACAAAGAAACTTATAGATATATGTACATATACAACATATAGATACATGTAAACATAGGATAATTTTTAAAATTAAAAACTGGAAAATAAAATAATTTAAAGATCAGTTTTAAATATAACAAAAATTTGAAACTATTTAAAAAATATAAAGTAGAAAATAAAGTTTTTTCTTTTTATATATTTTAAAAATAGTTTTAATTTTTAAAAATTGCATTAGATTTAAAAAAAGAATATGACCATAATCTATAATCTAAAATTAGCTGATGGTGATAATCTGTTTTTTAAATTTGTTATTTTTTAATTTAAAAAATATACGTAAGATGGATTTAATTTTTTTATTTTTTATTTTTGCTAATTTTACCCTCCCCTTGTATTAGAAATTGAGTCAAGAACAAAGAGAGAAGAAGAAAGAGAACAAAGAAACCAAATTACCATTCAACTAACACTAAATTCAAAGGAACACAAGTTTTTTCCATTGTAGATAAACCAAAAAGGTAATGTTAGGAAAAAGAAAAAGTTACCGGAGATGGAAGGAGTGAGGACCCCATCGCCGATGACCATGGAAGTGCCGAGCATGGTGGCAAAGAGCAAGAAAATCTTAGCAGCGCGGCTGTTTTCAAGTTTAGATTTAAGGCAAGAGGCCATTTTAACGCGATTGTTGGGAAGCTCCAGTTGAAAATTCGATACCTCTTGATCTTCCACTTGCTCGCTTGGTATCAACCCGACTTTTGCGTATCGGCATAGTAATGAGTATAATGCAAACGTACCACCTTCCATTATATACAAATTACAAACTTCAGTCCTTTATGAATCTAAGTTAAAGGTCTGGTTTATGTTAATCATTTAGTGAAAGTTTTGTTTCATTTTTTTATAATCATGGTTTTCGTGTTCTTTAGTATAGATATTTTAATTCTTATTTGAAATGGAGTACAAAAAGATAGGTGCATGCAGCACGTACAGATGTACTGCACTCGAGTATTGATATAGAAAAATATTTGTAGTTACCTTCGCCGTTGTCATTGGCCTGCAAGACGAGGAAGACGTACTTAACCAAAGGGATCAAAGTGAGGGTGTAGAGAATCAAAGACAGGACCCCTAGGATGTCATCTTTATGCTTGATTCCGTCGATGAATGTGCTTGCATACACATACAACGGCGACGTTCCAATATCCCCGTACACAATTCCCACGCTCTGAAATGCCAAATGCAAAATCACTCCCCAGCTCGCCGTCGCCGCCGCCGCTCCTACCGCCTTTGCAGAACACAAAACCGAAATCAATACACATACTAAAAAAATTGTAGAGAGAAAAAAGGAAGTGCATCAACCTTGTGACCATGGACGCCTGCGGCACCGGGGACGGTGCGGGATTCAACGTCCAATGAGTCGTTTCGTCGAAGCTTTCTTTCCGGCAAGTTGGGGCTGGACTCGTAGGAGCTCTCTTGGAAATCAGGAAAGCGATCGTTGTCAGTCGTCCGATCGACTTCCATGGTTTAATCTCTGGAAAATAGAGAATTTGAGAGAGGAAAATGGAGTATTTGAGTTTGCTGACCCGTGAAAGTTTGGAAGTTGGAAGTAAGAATTTATAGGAAATTTTAGAGTGGGGATAGGAGAAGATATTTTAGATTAGCAAACCTCACTTTGGCCCTTTTTCTTTTCTTTCTTTTTTCTATTAAATTCATTTTAAATATAAATAAATAAATAAATAGTTTGATTACTTTTGGTCTTATGCAAACTAAACAAAAATGAGAAGTTAAAAAGCAAAATTTTAATAAAAAAGTAAATTTAATCATAGTCTTAACCGATGTACACTGTTTAATTTAGCTATGATAAAGAGGTATATGGTTTTAATACCTTCATCAATTATCTTCTTTGGAAAAGTCTTTTATATTAATCAATTTGACGAAATTCACCAAAACCATTATATGATATGTAGTTAAAATATTATTTAACTCAATAAAGATAATTGTTATAAAAATGTCATTCCAAATATGTAGGGTAGATTAGATCTATTCATTCCAATAATTGTTCGACTAAAAATATTAACAATGATTTTCTTTTTCATATTCATAGATTTGTTATGTATAAAGAGCAATAATGTGAAAGGCCAAAAGATATGGTGTGGTTATAGAAATGAAATTACGTCGTTAGCTGACTTCCTTGAAGTGGCATGGGTGGTTTATGAAAAACAGCTTACAACTTGCGTATACATACGAACAAAATTACATCTATTGACTTTGTAAGGTTTAGAAGTGATTCACAAAGAAAATAAATAAATTGATTGCATCAAGTTGATCTATTTTCCATAATCATAATCAACTATAGGTTTGCCTCCAAATCTATAACCAAAATATATTATCTTATTAAGAATTGTGTTTGAAATTTATGTGAAATATATAGGTTATGATTAAGTTTATAAATTTAATCGAAAAATGTAAATAATTCATAATAAATACTAATATATTTAATTTTTAAACAACTTAAAAACCCTTATCCTTTAAAAATTGTTAAGTAAAAACTTAATAGTTTAAATTATTAAATTTTAAGAGAAAAAGAGAAGAAAATAACTATATAAAAAAAGTTTTCCATTTTTATGATATTATATAACATTCTAACATTTTCTTATAACACTTATTAATGTATGATGGAACGTTTAGTTTTTTTTTCTTGTATTATTTACCATTATTGTTATTTGTATTTCGATGAATAAATGAGATTCAAGAGGAAAAAGAAAATCAATTGGTTTTCTTTAATTTTAGTCAGTGGAATTCATCATTATTAATTATTATTTCCCCTTTACTTTTTCTTTTTTTGTTGAAAAATGAAAACCTTCACTTCTAACACTTTAACAAAATAAAATAATATCCCACTTATGAATTATATATTATTATTTTGAAAGAAAAAAAATAAAATGTATTAATTATTATTGGTGCTTTCATTTTAAACTAAAAATATTCTCAGAATCTACATCTTAACTTTGCTTTAACTTTAGGCTTATTTTTCTTTTATTAATTGGCTTTGGCACGTGTGGGCAATAAAATATTCTTCCTATGTATTTGGATGCACGTGTATAGTCGTGTCATTTCATAAACTATTTTTTATTATTATAAATTGAATTTATTTGATTATGTAATTAAAGTTGTATATATGTGTAAGCAAGTTTGAAAACAATTTTAACAAAAATGAATTTATTAAAAAATATATTTTTAAAATCGATTCTAATTTTAATAAAATATTAATTTTCATTTTTTTAAAAAATATATAGAAAACACATTTCAAAATTATATAATTAAAAATCACACCAAACCCATTAAGTCACCAAAGACTCTCTCAAGAGACGACTTGAGAATTTGCCATAAAAAGTTGAACTCTCTTTTTGTCACCTTACGTCAACTAAACTATATTTATTTATATATTTATGGTAAAGTGTGGAAAAAGAAACATATTTTTATTCTAATTTATCTTTTTTAACAAATAACTTAAATTATTTTTAAGAATAGTAAAAATAATTATTTTTTAATCTTCTACTTTTTCCTAATTTGTATCACTTCATTGCAAAATTGGGTAGAAAAGCTATATGTATGTTCAAGAAAATTCCCTTTTTCAAATATGGGTTTGAGAGTTTTTATTTGGTCTTCTTGTTTCAAGATATTACATTTAGGAAAGTGATTTTAAATTTTGGGAAGTGAGCAAATTTATTATTTTGATATCCTCAATATTTGAAAAGGAGATCAAATGGCTTCTTTCCTTGACCGTCCATGAGAGGAGGAGAACGACTAAAATAATTCCACACATGCATTTGAAAAGTCACTCCATCAATCTCCCATCGTCCCATCTCTTTCCCAATTTTCTTACCCAAATAATTACAATAACCTTTGCAAATGGATATGATGCTTCTCTTCTGTTCCCACACCCAAATGAATAAGATATTTTTGTTCCTTCTTCCTCTTCCTCTTCCTCTAGTCCCCACCCTAGAATGAAAGAAAAATGAAGAGTAGCAACTATGCATGAACTTGTCTTAATTATCAACTTTAAAATCTACGGCTTGATTCTCTAAAATACACATTGTCAAATGAGAGATATTAATAATTCAGAGGGATTTGTTTTTTGCTTGTGTTTTAGACACTCGGTTTCTCAATCTCCATAATTGGTGTGTTTTGCTTTTCTAATATCTTGAAAAGTTCTCCTATATATTTTTTATTCTCTAGAACTCTAAAGTTCATTATAAAAAATAAGGAAATTTTAAATCAAATTAATAAAATCCTAATATAAAGAAGAAAAGAGAATGAGAAAGTGGGGTTAGCTTGGTGTGTTATTGGGGTTGTAGTGTGTCTAAAAAAAGATTGTAAAATACAAGAAATAATGATTCAACTTGGCATTTGCCTCTGCCAAAAACACTTCAAAATTTCAACTTCTTTTTTCAGTTAATTAATATTCAATAATAGAGCATGAATAACTAAGAAATATCTTTTCTCCTTTTTTAAAAAATTTGTGTGAATGCTTTTTCTTCTTCTTCTTCTTCCTCTTTTTCTATCTTTGCATAAACTAAACTTGACTTAGTTTACACCTATTTGTAAGCGCTTCCATCGTTTTCTTGAATTAAAATTTGTATAATGTCAAAGCTGGTCCAAACTCTTATATACATACATACATATGTTATATGTACACATTGATTAAAGATTTCACTTTATGATCCTTTTAACATATGCCCTATTTTCCTTTCAATTAGCTTATCAAATACCCCTATCGAGGAGAAGGAACATGAATCATAAATCATATTTTAATCTAATTAACATCCAATTCCTATATACTCCTAGATTGCAAACATATTATTCAAGAAAATCATATCAACAAGTTTATTATATACATGCACTTGTTAGTTTTGATGATAGACATATCCTTTATAGCTAATGCATGTGTAAATGTTGAGATATATATCTTGAGAGGAAATTAATTAAATAGAGAGAACAAAATGGGAGCAATACATTTAAGAGATATGGAGAGAAAATTGTAAATCCAAATATATAGTTTTCTCAAAACGTGGAATTAAAGACTAAACTTTCTAATTTAACCGAATTTTACTTTTATTCATTGCTACTCATTGCTGTTAAGCTTATAGCTCATATGTCATTCCCACTTTAAGCAAACGATTGTGAGGAATATCAAACACTCTCTCACTTTGTCTCAAATTGTTCTTCAAGAAATTGTAAATATAATTAATCAAAACCCTTTTCCAAATATTGGACCCTTCCTTTGCAATAATTTCACTTTCTCCTACCAAATGAACCACACCATATTCCCAAGCTTTATCAACTTCCTCAATCTCTTTCTCCAATTCCACTTCTCTAATCTTTTGTTTCTCTTCCTCAATTATTACCCCATTCTCACGATCTTCCTCCTCTTCCACTTTGGCAGTACTAACCCTAACATCATCCCTTAAAAACCCTTTCAATTTATCCACCAAACTTCTCTCGAACGACTCTTGCACGTCGTTGTGACCATCCGTGTAACCGTACCTCACGACGCATCGAAAGATACCAAGCTCTCTTGGTTCAACTCTGCGAAAGAGAAACCGCTCGTCTGATGGGACCTTGCTTATAGGCAATGACTTGATTGAGACAAATACGAGAGCTTGATGAAGGACGGGGACGTTGGACATGTAAAGCTTGAAAATGGGAGGAATGCCTTGTACAAGGTCAGAGTAGAAAATGGCAAGGCCTTGAACTCTACACGGATTGGCAATTGATACAATGTCGTTAAGTTGATGAGAAGAGATCTTGTTATGAAGCTCATAATAGTATTTTCTTCTATAGACAGTGTTCCAAGTGTACATAATGGCCATAAGTGCAAAGGCAAAAGCAAGTGGAAGGTAACCTCCTTGATCAAATTTGTAAAGGACTGAGCTCAAATAAAGAAGCTCCAATGAACCAATGACAAGAATGTAAATGATTATCAAAAGTATGTGGGTTTTCCAAATCATGATCATGATTAATACTAAGAATGAAGATGTAAGAGTCATCACAAACACAACAGCTATGCCTGCACAAAACAAAAAAGGATAAATATAATTGAACTGTAAGAGTCATCAAATCTTTCAACACTCTCAGCTCATATTGCACACCCCAACACCAAAATTAGAAAATTGCTATTGACTGACCATTATTGAACTCAAAAGCATAATTTAAACAGAGAGACTAGTTGAAAGTAAAGTGTGTTACCATAAGCATTTCCTATCTTGTTAGTGTCCTTGAAGGCAAGAGTGACAGCTAAAGAAGCAAGCATAAGTAGAAAGTTGACTTGAGGGATATATACTTGGCCTTCATACTTAGAAGAAGTATGAACAATTTTAACTCTTGGGAAACACCCAAGTGAAAGAGATTGTTGAATTATAGAGAATGTTCCTGAAATCATAGCTTGACTTGCAATAATGGCTGATAATACAGCCACTACAAACATTGGATAGTATAAAGGATCTGCATTTGTTTACCAAAACGAAGAACTTAAGTTGAAGATATACAGATCAAACCAAATTTGAAAGTAGAAGGATCTACAAAAGAAACAAAAATGAAGGTGGATAAGTTTGGGTTGGACCTGGAATGGATTTAAAGAAGGCATCTCCAACATCATCAATGTGTATACGAAGATAAGAGGCTTGTCCTGTGTAAGAAAGCAATAAAGCTGGATATGTAACAATACACATACTTATTTGAATTGATCTCACACTGAAATGCCCAACATCAGCAAATAATGCTTCTGTCCCTACATTACATCCATTATATACTTTTAAACCATAAAATTTAACACAATAATATATAAATTAAAATTGTTATTCAATTGAATTAAATGAATGTACCTGTTATGGAGAGAACAATGCCACCAAGGGAAATCCAAGCTTGGGTTTTGTTTCTTCTAAAATAGTCAATAATATATTTAGGGTTTAAAGCTGAAATGACTGAAGGATCATAGTTGACAAAATTGTAGAAGCCAATGGAAGCTATGAAGATGAACCAAATGCATATAATCGGAGCAAATGTGTAGCCAACTTTGTCTGTTCCAAATCTTTGAGCCATGAAAAGACACACTAATATCCCAGCTGATATCCCCACTATTGTATCTGTTTTTCTCATCATTTTCAAATCCAATTATGAGATATCAAAAAACTTAATTAATTACTACTAATTGAAAAATCATCTGCCTATCAATCCTAAATGTAATTGAATTATTTGTTAGTATACTTTCAAAATTATTTGTTAGAAAAAAATATCTTTTTGATCTTCAATTGAATATAATTCAAATTAAAGTGAGTCGTAGTTGATCATTTTTGTTATTGTTTACTAATATTTTGTACTCGTAATGAATAGTAGGATCCATATCCTAATTTGTAATCAAAACATGCAATTTAATTACGAAATAGAGGGTGCTTAATCCAATTGTGCACATGCAATTCAAACTCACTACCTATTTATCCATCAATAAAATTTTAATATCATTATATCGTTTTTAATACACAAAATATATCAACTAAATATATAATATTTGGAAACTTAAATAATAAAATCAAAACCTATCAAAAAAAAGTTTTTTTTTTTAAATTTGTTTTTACAATATGGAATATTATTGATCATTATATGATATAGTCGTTGAATGGATGTAATATTGACTAGAAAAAAGAAAAAGAGCCAAATAATTAAATGGGGCCATTATTATTATTGTTTACTAGCTAGGATATTAATCAAATCATATCATTACTCTTGACTTGATATTTTTGTTGTATTACATTATTATTCTTTTTCCTAAAGAAAAACTATTACTTTTTAAGAGAATATCCTTCAAAGTTTAGTTTAGACTTAAACTTCAATTACTTTGGTCTTCAAATCATAGAAAATGTTGTTCTCTCTTTTCTTTTATTCATTTAAAATTAACTTGACCTCCTCATTAATTAGTATTGTAATTATTTTGAATGTTGTTTTAACCTTTTTAACATATATTTGATGTTTTAATTAATAGATAAAGAAATTCAAACATTCATCAAACTAATATCATTAATTAATTTATGAAACAATATTTGAGCTTACAATAACTGCACATTTTCAATTTCTATAATTCTTACCATTTCTGCCTCTTATTTTTTATATATTCTAATCCTATAAATTTTTAATGAGTGCTTGAGATCTGTTAATCTTACCGGTCATACAACAATAATAATATTTAGATGACATGAAAACTCGTGGAAAGAATTTATATGTCCTATAGTATAGAAACTTGGCTATGATATTAAAAGAGTAGCTTCCGTTTTATTTTTATTTTTATTTTTTTCAAAAGAAGATTGTGGCATATCAATTTCTAAGTAGCTAAGCACTATGAATGTTGGTATGATTAAATATTTATGTGATTTAGGTAATGAAAAGAATGGAAAATACCTTGTGTTATTGAAGATAAAGCTGTTTTAATGCCTCCAACAGCTGACAAAACTGCAATAATTACAAAGTACAAGGATTTAACTGCAAAGTCAAAAACAAATTAAGAGAGCAAAATGAAACACAACTCTTCCATATTTACACTTATTGCCATTTTTTTTCTTCTTTTTAGTCAAATTTTGCTGTAAAATAATTCCAAAGGAGAAATAGACTAAGTACTCAGTGATTTTGACTCCCAACAAAAGGGGACAAGATGGCTTTTGTCACTATGAACAAAAGTCCTTGAGATTTTTAATATCTTTGCAAATTACACCATGTGTTGTGTGTGTGAATTCAATGTTATAATGTAATACCAAAGTATTTAATAAATATGTCAATTATTATTCTTTACCAACCAATTTTTTTAATCAATCTAGTCTCTACGTAATGTACATAAGTTTAAGTGACATGATAAACATCTAAGAAAAAAGTTTCTAATTTATCCTCCAAATATGTAAGAGTTCAATTGAAATTTTAAAATTTCTTTTTACGTGGTATAGTTTCTCTCCTCTAGTTAAATTTATCTATCATCTCATTAAAGTATCATGTTGTGTGTAAACTAATGATCTATCAACTACAACAAATATTTGTCACAAAGCAGAAAATATATATTTAACTATCAAGAGTACTATATATATGTGATTACCAGAAATGCATGGAGTGAGAACCCCATCACCGATGACCATAGAGGTGCCAAGCATGGTTGCAAAGAGCAAGAAAAGTTTCGCAAAACGACGGTTCTCGAGTTGCGACTTCAGCCACGACGCTCGACGCACACGGTTGTTGGGAATGTCCAATTGGTAATTAGAAACCTCCTTATCCTCAGCTTGTTGGTTAGGTATTAACCCTACTTTTGCATATCGGCAAAGTAGAGAATACATTGCAAATGTTCCTCCTATAAGTACGTTTCAAGACCCCAAAAATAGACCAAATTCAAAATAATAATAATAACAATTTGATATATATTTTTTCACATTTTTGGAGCAGAGATAAAAACCTCCAAATTTTAGATAATAAGATCGTGGAGTTATGGTTGAGCTTAACTATATTTTTAATAAACACATAGATGCAACATTTATATCACGTCTCGCAGAAAAAAAACAAATATATCGATAAGTTTCTTACTGATTAATGATCATATAAAATTAAAGAATAAATTTAACAAACTTGGAAACAAAATATATATATATATATATATATATATATAATAGAGAAGCCTATTTTTCTTTTTCAAACATTATATTTACGAGGATGGAATAGTCAATAAGACTTCTAGGCTGCATGTGTGCCACGTGGATAACTCTTTAAGGGCTAATTAGAACGACAAAGCACATTTTGTTTTTTAAAAATGTCAAAAACTAAAATAAATTTAAATTTAAGCATTTTTAAAATAACAAAATAAATTAAAATATTTTTAAAAAAATTAATTTAGTCTCTATTGTTTTTTAATATTTTTAACAAAAGATTTTTAAATAGTAGAATATTAAAAAGAGAAAATAATAAAAAGTTAATTTGTTGCCTACTTTATTTTCTTGGGAATCTGTAAATGTGAACATGGTAAAAGAAGAAAACCAACGTTTGTATTTTATGAAAGCATAAATAGAAGACAATTAGTGTATGTGCATTAATTAATTAAATTCACAAATTTGGTATCACCATCACATCTTACAGACAAAAGCATATATTTGTTAATCATCTTGCACCTACAAAATAAATATAAATTGAGACTTATAACTAATGTTCGATACTTAAAAATTCGATAATTCAATGACCTTTATCAAGTTATCTCTATTAAATATAGTTTTAAAGGATTATATACCAACTTATTTTAAGTTCGAATTTAAATTAGATGAGTTTGTGCTAAATTGAACTTATTTATAAATTCTAAATACATAAATATATGTATCACACAATTATATTACACTTTTTTATATATATATAACTCTTATTAAAATCTATAATTTTAAAAATCTAGAAGCTAAATTTTTCAAAAATATATATTGAAATTGATGCAAATTGGGTCAAGCATCAAACAAGACGAGTTTAAATTATGATGATTTTAAAAAAGAATAATAAGAAAGAAATTGTTGAATGGGAAAATAAAGAATGAAATACCGTCGCCATTGTCGTTAGCTTGCAAGACGATGAAGACGTACTTAACCAAAGGAATCAAAGTGAGTGTATAATAAATCAACGATAACACTCCCAAAACGTCGTCCTTATGTTTAATCCCCGCCGGAAAACTGCTCTGAAAAACGTACAACGGCGACGTCCCGATGTCTCCGTACACTATCCCAATGCTCTGAAACGCCAATTGCAGAGTCACCCACCACCCCACCGCAGCTCGGTTCCCCCGGTGGCCGTCGAGGTTGTTGGATTCAATGTCTAATGAGTCGGAGCGGCGTAGTTTTGGAAATGAGAGAATATTCATGTCGTCTGTTATTTCCACTTCGCCGGCCATTTTTTCTTTGTTATTGTTATTTTTAGAGAGAGAATGGAGTAAGTGATGAGATAATGTATTTTTTTTGGAAGTGAAGAAGAAGGGTTAATATGTTATTTATAGAGACTAAATAATTAGTTTAATTTTTTCATTTTAGGTTTTGTTTTACACACTTTTTAATTTATATCAAGTAAAATATTTATTGTTACTTTTATTTATGTAGTATGAAAATTGATTTTTCTTTTTCTTTTTTAATTTTGTCAATATGAGCCTCAATAAATTATTTATTACTTTGATTCATATATTTAACACATAATTAATTTTAAACTTAAAAAATGGTGTAATAATGGATGGTCGTAAAAAAGAATTCATCTAAAGCTAAGAGGTTCAAAATTGTTATTTTGCTTATGGTTAAACTAAAAGAAATTTATTATCATCCTTCAATTCTTTTTTTCTTTTAAGGAAAAAGATTGAATTGTTTTGAGTGTACATTGGACAATGAAACTCAATATTTGGTACAGAATTACAAATAGGACCAAACAAAAAACCCTTTTAAATATGTTATTATAGGGATATTTTGGACAAAGTACTTACAAATTTTATTGTCACCATTTTGAAGTTTTATCGTTCCATTTCACATTCACAACGTATATGCTAGATGCAATTCATCTACATACAAATTTTCTAATGCCACAAGTTTGAGATATTTTCTTCTTTATTGAGGTGTTTTTTTCTCTTCCTCCCGATCTCTCCTCTTTTTCTTTTTCTTTTTTATTTGTGATACATTATTGGATATTTGTATACAATTTCATAGAGTTTATTTTATAGATGTGTTGTAGTTACCTTATTTTTCTAATTTATACTTTACCTTCTCATAGAGGTTACCATCAAATATGGTAGCTAATTTTTCTAATAGATGATTTGCTTTAAAATTTCAATTTGAAAAACTATGAACATTTCGAAAGTTAAATTAATCCAAATCGACACTAATTATATTGGAGAAATATCCTAAAATGTAAATCTAAACAGCAGAAAGAAAAACTATCATAAGGCTCCTTTACATCATTTTTACAAAAAATCTATGTTTAAGGAGAAAAAAGTTAAATTAAATCGTAAAAGTTCGTGTGTATTTATACTCTAAAAAATTTTAATAAAAAAATTAAAAACTCTCGTTTTTCAATTTTGGAAATAATTTATACTTTCAAGATTTATTATTATTATGGTTTTTATTCAAAATTTTTGTATAGAGTATTTTTTCTAATTTTAAAAATTTGTATATAAGTTGATTGTATTGATTAAACAAAAAATGTGATTTTAAATCAATTATTTATTTAAAACTATGAATTTATTAAAAAATTAGAGAATTATTACCTACAACATTTATAGTTATGAATGAATTATTAGACACTTAATTAAAAGTTAAATGATAAATTAATGGTTTTAAGAATCAAATAAATAAAACCCTAAAAATTTGAAGGCTAAATTTGTAGTTTAAGTTTTAAATTTTTAGATTAAATAAATACTATAGTAACTTTTAAATATATAAAAATGAAATAAAATATTTATAATCATAATAAAATAATTTGTTTGTATATATTTGATCATTAAAAGTAATTTTTCTTTAAAATATTTTAAAAAACTACATTGTTGTTTTTAGAAAAAGAAAGAATAATAATAAAATTGAAAGCATACGTTACTTACATGCAATAATACACAAACCAAAACCATTGGATGTGTTGAGAAATTTTGACCAAAAGCGTTTTCTTTTTGTACTTTTGGAGTTTAGTTCAAAAGAATTATCAAATTTTGTTTCTCTTTGGCTCTTTTTTCAAGAATCTCGACTTTCAAACCCAACTAAAACTGAAATAAATTTGGTTTGAGTTATAAAAAGAGTTTACCACATTTATTTTTTCAATATATATATATATATATATATATGCATGTGTGAAATCATTGATGATGAGAAAACTAGTGAAACTATTTAAATAGAGCATTAAAATTATACGTATGTTGATTCATTTTGTTTCAAATTTTAAAATGTTCATCAATATAATAATAAAAAAAAGTTGTCAAAATAGTAAGTTTTGACCAAATATTTACAGAATATTTATAATATATAGCAAAAAGTTTTAAAGTCTATTAATAATTTTTAGGCTTAGAGTTTTATATGTTTGAACTTTTATAATATCATTTTCATCGCTAATCTATTTGTTGGACAATTGAAATGTTGATACTTTCAAAGTAATATTTTTACGATTTTGAACCCATAAGAAATGGTAGTGACTTAGACCAAAATTTTAAAACATTACACAATTCTAGGTAAACTACGTTAAAGGGTAATATTATATCAAAATTATCAAATTTGAAGTGCATCAACAAAAAGCAATGAACAAAATCAAAATGGTTGATTTTTGATAGAACAAAGTGCCCTATCGTCCTTTTTCCTTTCTTTCCAAAAAAAAAAAAAGAAGAAAGAAAGAAAAAGTTGAATAATTTATGTCATTGCCATTTTTAACACAAACAAACAAACTTGAATAAGTTCCTTAAGAATCAACATGTATGGATTTTTAGTAATGAACTTAAACAAAATTCAAGAAATTGTATATATGGAATGGCAAAAAATTCCATTATTTTTCTCTTTGAATTGATAATCATAGAGAAAAAGTAGGAAAAGTGCGTTTGAGTTTGGCAAAGACTTGGCCTCTTTTTTCTACTTAATTTTGTTCATTGTTACCTTATTCCTTTTGGTTAGGTGAAAATGTATGGTTTGTTTGGGAAGGGTATCATAATTCAGAATCTCAATTGTATTTTTTGATAGCATTATTCAATAAATATTCTATCCTCATCATCTTTACTAAGTTTAGGTCTCGTCTTATAGACCCAATCTTATAATTTAAGGACATGATTGTACAAACATATTTCATTTCTTCTTCTTTATCTTATCTACTTTAAAATCTAAATCTAATCCAAGAGAGCGATTTTGAATACTTTGGATCACTTTTTGAAATATGCTAAAGTTTTAAGAGCTTATTGATGGCTTTATTTCACTATGTGAAAGTGTGAAGCACATTACATATTTTTTTAGGTTAATCTTTTGTCATGTAAATTGATCAGTAAACTGTGTAGTGAATGTTTGACGGCAAAACAATGAATCAAAAATAGAAAAAGAAAATTTCATGCAGTTTCGTTCTTCAGCCATTTAGGGATTGATCTATGGTCCGATCGAGCTAAAATTTTGACAGTGTATTCTTGACATGAGGATTTTCATTCTGAAATCTCCACCTATCTACAGTCAGATTCTAGTGGATAGTTTGATACCACATACTGTAAGATATTTCCATTTTTCTTCATTATTATTGTCGTTTATTGCCAAAATTATTATTCTCGTGATATTTGCTTCTAGTTGTGATTGAAAAGAACTTTGTTGTAAAGATAGATTATTGTGGAGATTTTGACTTCGGTTTTTTACTCCTCAATGTGAGGAGGATTTTTCACTGTGTCAATACTTTAATTATAATTATTGATTAGTATTCTAACATGTTCACACAAGAATGGAATATAGTTCAAGGTATTTATCGTTAGACTTATTTGGTAGAAGAGGTAGAAATATGAATTTGAAAATAGAAGATTTTTAAGGAAAAACATAGTTGAATATCATAAGGTTCAAATATTCAAAAAATTGAATACACTAAAACATAAAAAGGCTTACAAATTTTGCATTTGGATTACCTAATCAAACACAATCGGACTCGAACTTAGGTTTGAGAGAGAATCTACATAAAAATTGAGAAAGTTATACTCGAAAGAGAAAACAGATTCAAAGAAGAAAGACCATAATGTTCAAAACCTGTGTTAATATTATTATCAAAAGAATCTTAAGATGTTAGTATTTAGACTTTCCCATGGTATAGAGAGATTATTTGAAAATGAAAGAGCTTTCATTAACTTGCATTTTATAATACATGATATAGAATTTACAAAATTTTGCACCATACAATAGCCAAAAATTGGTGCATGAACTTTGGGTAAGTGGAGATTGAACTCTTACAAAATAGAAAGTTGATATCAAGGGATTGCACAAGCAAAGCCCCCATCTTGTGAAAATGGTGAAACAATAAGGAGACGCCACGGTTGATGTTGTCCTATGATTGTTTGTGAGTTCTGACCTTATCAAATATCGGATTCTCAATAACTTCCCTTGCCGAAGGACGCCGTGATGGGTCGGGATCCACCATAGCCTGTTGTTAGAGTTAGCAATCAATCAGAAAAAGTAGGTAAGAATTTGTAAGGTCCTGAACACCAAGATAATGAAGTAAACGGTGAACGTTTCTTTGTAGTCAATACAATATCAATATAAAAATCCATGCTTTTAATCATAGGTAAGTTTCTTCAATAATCTCACGTTCTTGATGAGTTATGGGACATCAAATTGTTCTTTATGCTGGGACCTCATCCACCCTAAGGCTAGTTAAGATTTTAAATTGTTATTTTTTTGGTAAAAAGACTGGAAAGAGTGTTGAAGATCCAACATCGGAAAAATGGACAGGGCTCACTCTTTACAAAATGAGTGGTTTATTTAATACGGTACAAGGCGTGCATTTGAAACATCTGATTCAAGAATGGTTGACCTCAAAAAAGGCACCCATATTGAAGGAACATAGTGAGGATTCCACATTGAAGAAATAGAAGGGTTACTCCTCTTGTTTCCAATTGGTTTTTTTAGATGAAACCTCAATTTGAGAAACTTAGAAAATACATCTTGTGAATTTTTTGTTTGATAAATTATGTTGCTGAATTGCTAAAATCAGGCTTCTCAAACCACATTCCTACCAATAAAAGAATGTAGGGAAACAATCAGCTCAAACGATACAAATACGGAATAAGTAGATAGCTAGGAGAATATCTAAAGTTAGTTTATTCTAATAAGGATACGTCTGGTTCTATTTATCTCATACGTCTATCTAAAAGACTACTACATTTAATATCCAGACGGTTTAAACAAACAAAATAAAACATTCCTTTTGGCAAACATAGGTTAACATAATTTAGAGATATCTTTTAAATTCTAAGGGGAAAACTAAATGGAGATTCTTTTTATCTTTTGGATGGTAAGGATGCAATTTTGTCAGGTTGACTTTTGGTGGCATGAGTTTTAACCTTCCGACAATGATATCTTTTTACATGTTTCGTTTATGGAAGTGAGAAGAAATGCAAACATGGGTAAGCAAGCATACAATGACCAGATTCCACCACAAGGTTCATCATCCAAGGAGGATGAGTCCAGGCCAAGAGGCATAGTCAGTAGAAATGAAGAGAAACCAAGTACCTTGATTAAGTTTTGGAATTGCAATGAATGACCAGGAAGGAGTGGCAATTTTCCCTCCTTAAGGTTCATGAAATGCGTTTCTGGTAATGTGAATCCCCTGACAATCTCATAAATAGCAGCTCCCAAGGAGAAAATATCAACTTTATCAAGATAATCATATCTTTCATTCAGAATTTCTTGAGGCATATAGCGTGCATCACCCTCCTCAATAGGCAGACTCTTATCAAGAAGGGTAACACACCCAAAATCACCAAGTTTATAGACACCATCTTTGATATAAATATTGTCAGGTTTCACATCTAAATGAGCTATTCCTTTCTCGTGCACAAATAGCAATGCCTTTGCAATCTGCTTGTAGTTTCATTGTCAGCAGAGAAGCCATGAAATTTCAAAAGTTACCAGTTCTAGAACTTGAAAATTTGAAATGGATAAAGCTTATATATTATATACTAAGGCTACTTAAGAATTGGAATGGATAAAGATAAGACACTAGTACATAATTTATAACATTTCGGGTTTTTTTTTTTCAGAAGAGCCATTTCCTGTTAAAATTAACCTACTGAATGAAGTGCAGAAGTAAAAAATTTACTCTTCCAAGTAACGAATCAAAATTAAGCTTTCTTTCATGTGTAAACAAAAGAAATATCTTTGGAAATGAAGTTTCATGAGAAGAAAATGTAATTTTTCACAACTCAAAATGGAACTAAAACTCACCTGATACAAGGCTCTTAGCGCATCTACTTCAGAGAATGGGTGAGAATACCTGCCCATTGATAAACTACAATCACAGAGCTCCATTTGAATGTAGAGTTGTTCATTTTCAAACCATGAAGTATAGTATCCAACAATGTTTTCATGAGCCCCTACATGTTCAATAGAGAACAGCAGTTAAGAAAAAATTGAAAAATTGCTCTAGTGAGGGAAAAAACGACAACAGAAAAAAAATGTAACTAAATGGAAAACCATATCTAGATAAATTTACTAACCTAAAGCTGCCAAAGCTTGAACCTCCATCAAAGCTCTCCTCCTGCAAAGGGAAGAAGAAACTTCAATTACACATTTGCTGGTGTTTAGAGGTTAAACATATACAGACACACACACACACACTATAAGATATAACCTTTCCGTGTCTTGATTCAATGGTCTTGTGCTTTGTTTAACAGCATATAAGCAGCCATCAATTCTCTTTAACACCTTGAAGACACGGCTAAAATTTCCAGTTCCTATTAGCTGCAAATAGACTGAAGTTATTCCAAATTTTGATAACTTGAATAGAATATGAATAAAAATAAAATCCCGATCTCTATCAGCACAAGCTTAAAGACACTAAGCAGATGTGTTACTGCCTTCTGGATACCTTTATCTCATGAAAATCTGTGTGATATCTTGAAAGACCATCTCCACTAAATAACGCAGGAAAAAATCCTACACAAAATTGAAAAGCACGAAACTAATTCATTTAACAGAAATCCATTATATTGCAAAAGATAATTTCAAAAAATGTTTTATTACTTTTGATGACTTTAAGAACTAATTGAACTATACCTGCACATTTAGTTCGTTGATTGCCAAATGGATCTACACCTACATCTGAAGCATCTTTCAAGTATGGGTTCTTCATGCAAGGAGGAGGCATAACTCGACAGCGAAGAGCAACTGCAGATTGAGATACATAGTTTTCTTTCTTCGGCATGGCCGTGGTCTCTTTCTCCATATCCACATCATCTGATCCAAAAATGTCATTTCCAAGTTCCACAACTTGTTCGCAGCCAGACAAACTCGGACTCAGGGGACGTACTAAAACATTTTCTGCTTAAATGGAGAAAATGATCATATTACATCATTCAACAACTTTCATCACTAATTTTAAAAAAGGAACACTAGGGCTGTAAGATTTTGATCCCCCAAAAATATTTCAGAACAATGTCCTCATTTTGATAGATGACTTCAACACTGGTCATACTTCATTTCAAGTGATTAACCGTTTAACATTATTCATTAGGAACGTTCAGCTTCAACGTGATTATATTACAATTAAGCGTATATCATTTGCATGTGATCATTTGATCGCTTATTACGGTCCCACTCAATACAATTAATTAACCGAGGTAAAAGTTCAATATTGTCAACTTACCATGTATTTTTCTCTTAGTTTTAACAGTATTAACCTTCTCTGGAGATTTGGGGCAGGGAATGCATTCCTAACAAGAAATGTACACCCAGAAAAGTTAGAAAATTAGCTTCTTCTTCTTCTGAAAAAGAAAAAACCCTTGTGTTTTCCCTGGTTAGCTTTCATCATTAACTTCTCACCTTGTTGCTATCCACTCCATTCAACAAATTTTGATTATCCGGGGTGATATAATCAGGGGTACTGCAACAAACAACCAAATAATCATCCGGTCAGTTACACTGCAGCCTTCAATCTCAATTCTCACCAGCTACCATTAAGCATTCACGTATACCAAATCTCAATACCGACAAGCAAAACTAAGTTCTAAAATTAATAAATAATTACTACAATATTCTATCCATTTAATTTAATGTAACATGAAATGAGTTCCATTTTGTAACTAACAGCAGTCAGCAGCTCAAACCAATTGACAAATAATAAAAATAAAAAAAAAAAAAAAAAGGAGAAAGAAGAAGTAAGGATACAAAACTGACCAGAAGAAGTCTTGGCTAAGAATGAAATCTCTGTCCTCAAAGTTATGAGATGAGGAAGGAAGAGGATCAGAAAAGTTGACCGTGGACGGAGGTTCAGATTCAGGCAAGCTCGGGAAGCAGAGAGCGGAGGAAGAGGAGCGGTTGAGGTGAAGAGGAGCAAGTGAAACTTTCCCTAACTGAACCTGCAAGTGCCTCGTCACTGTCCCTTTCATCTTCTTCCTCCTCGCCCCCATCGTGGTCCTTAGGGTTTTGGATTTTCTCCTCATCGGTGGTGAAATCTAAGCTTTCCCCTCTCACGCTCTCCGCCCTCCGGTACGGATATTATATATATATATATTTATCGAATTTTTTTGGCGTTGTTAATTCAAATTGCGCGGGGGGTGTAGTGATTGTGCATAGCCGAGAGTAGAGTAAGCTTGTTGAGAATGGGAATGGACTCTATTGATTGGATGCTTATTAATTTGATCTACGGATTTGATTGGTTTTGATCTGCGTGCCTCGTAAGCTTCGCCTTTTTCCATCCCGAAAAAAGAAACTGGAAGATTATTCTGGTAAATTATTTTAATTTAAAAAATATATGCACATTTAAAAAGTAATAAATTTAAAATTATAAATAAAAGGTTTTGAGGGTAAAATATAGTGTTGTATTAAACATGAATTTAAATATATTCGTCGTTGTCATAACATATCGACTTACTAAGAAATAATCTAATTATATTTATCGAATTATTATTGTTTCGTGTTAGCTAATAGCTAATGTAATTATGTAGATTTTTTTTTCCTTAAACCTTTTAAGGTAAGTGGATATTAAGATTTGTAATAACTGATATTATGCATGCATATACAATAAAGATTATTAATTATTGACCATTGGTTTTGATACATAGAATGAGGACATCAACTAAAATTGAGCAATACTATTTTAGAGAGAGAAAAAAAAGTTAATTTTTATAAATATAGCGAAAAAAATTGGAGTTCGTAATAAAATCAAAAAAGTCCAACCATGTTTTAAAACATTTCACATTTATCCATTCTTTTTTATCTTTTTTATTCTCATTCTTCTTCAAATTTTCTTTTATTTGTTTTCTTGAAATCATGATATTCACTATATATTTTCTTGAAAATTCTGATTTTTGTTATATATATATTTTTTTAAATTATGATATTTGTTTTCTATCCATCATAAATCTTGTATTTTTTTAATGAAAAAATCGTTAGATATTGATGCCATTGTTTAGATTTGACAGTCGTGCAAAAAGAATTTTGAAAAAAATTATTTGGACGTTGAAACAAATTGTTTAGATTTAGAACCCGATTGGATAGTCAAATCCAAACGATCATATACCTAAATCTTGAATTTTGAAAAAAATCATGTTTAAATGATAGTTTAGTCATGTCCAAATACAAACAATTAGCCAATTAATGACATCTAAACAATTTCGTTCAAATATGGTGGGTTCACTAATGACTTGACATTTTTTGTATTTTTTATTATGTGGCGTGAGCTTTTTTTTAAAAAAAATGCTAAATATTTGGATGATTTGTTATATTTAAAAAAATATCAATTTTGACATAGGTTCAAAACGTTGCTCTTTATATTTTTTTCCAAATTTGACACTAAGGGTTCGAACTTCATGATTAATTTAGGGCGTCACTTCGATAAAAATTTTCATCTATAAACAGTTGTTGTCCTTTCTTACATATGAGTTCCTACTCTGATAAATGTGAGTATGGATTATGCAACCTGTTCGAAAGGAGAACAGGTTGCATCGAACAACGCCCTGAGGGCCAAAGCTTGCCACCTGGGTGGAGAAGAAGGACCTCAACGCACCTAGCTAGCTTCTTAGGCAACATAAGACTCACCCAATGAACAACTTGATGTCGATCCCCCCACCCCACGAGCATTAGTTTGTATGCACAAAGAAGGACCAACACCTGAATACCACATTTAGATGAGAGTGGTCACAAGATTAGAGAAGTGGAATTTAAAACTTTTAAAAAACTAATTAATCATTAGTTATATATTAGTGATCTTTATTTAGTTTTAATAGTTTACCAATTCATCCACTAATTCTGCCCTCCTCTTCTATCCCCACTCAACTCCCCAAATTTCTGATACTCACAACTATTATGGAACTAAATATAGACATACCAATCACCACAAATATGGATTATGGAGATGAAGTGAAAGCTTTAGATAAAAAGAAAAAAAAAACAGAAAAATTTTCAGACCCACTGCCAACGGCGCTAACAGTCCGGCGAACCGACAGTCAGTGACATCTGATAAAAAAAAGTAAAAAAAAGTGAAAAAAAGGGAGGAAGATCTAGAAGAAGAAGAAGAAGAAGAAGAAGGAAATTTTGTGGAGGGAGAAAGAAGAGAGAATGGAAGGTAAAAATGTTTGGTGTCCATTGTTATTTTCTTTAAAAAAAAATATTATTCAACAAAACTATTTTAAAATCTATTTGATCTTCAAGGGGGCTCCGACAACTCAATCCCAGCCAACTTGCCGGAAAAGAAACTCCGACGATTCGATTCATTGGACGTTGAATCAAGCACCGTATCTGGCGGCGGCACCCATGGTCACAAGGTCTAATTTACAAGTTTTTTTTTTTTTTAGTTTGTTAGTCTTTTAGTTTTCTATTATATGTATGTATGTATTGATGATTTCGGTTTGGTGTCCTGCGAGCTAAGACGGCGACGACAACGGCGAGTTGGGGAGTGATTTTGCATCTAGCCTTTCAAAGTTTAGGAATTGTTTACGGCGATATCGGAACGTCGCCGTTGTATGTGTATTCAAGCACATTCCCATTGGGAATAATCAAGCATAAGGACGACATTTTGGGTGTCTTATCTTTGATTTTCTACACCCTCACTTTGATCCCTTTGCTTAAGTATGTGTTCTTCGTGTTGCAAGCGAACGACAATGGTGAAGGTATAATATACACAAAATTATTTTATTTTATTATACTTTATGAATAATAACAGTGATGATGATGATGAAGGTGGGACATTTGCATTATATTCATTACTATGTCGTTACGCGAAAATCGGGCTAATACCAACCCAACAAGCAGAAGATCAGGAGGTATCAAATTTTCAACTTCAGCTTCCCTCCAATCGCCTTAAAATGGCCTCTTCCCTTAAATCTAAACTCGAAAACAGCCGCTCGGCTAAGATGTTCTTGCTCTTCGCCACCATGCTCGGCACTTCCATGGTTATGGGTGATGGCGTCCTCACTCCTTCCATTTCCGGTGACCAACTTTTCTTTTTTTTCCTTTGTTATATATATTTTGCATGGAAAAAAACTTGGATGTAATTTAGGGTGTTACACAATAACACACACCTAATTAAAGGTTGTCGAGGTATGGGGGGACTGACTGTGGCCCTTTTGCTTATAATGTTTAAATCTTAACCTTTTGGTGGCAGTTTTGTCGGCTGTTGGAGGAATCAAGAATGCTACCTCGAGTATGACACAAGGTATATACATAATAATTAATGTTTTTTTCTTTTGTGTAATGTTTTTATTCTCACATAAATAATATTGATTTTCTTTTTTTGGATTTGGGTTTTGGCAGATAGAATAGTTTGGATATCAGCAGTAATCTTGGTTTTGCTATTCACTGTGCAAAGATTTGGTACCCATAAAGTTGGATATTCCTTTGCTCCAATTATTTGCATTTGGTTTACACTTAATTGTGGGATTGGCGTCTACAATTTTTTTAAGTTTGACCCTTCTGTCATCAAAGCTATTAATCCAAAATACATTTTTGACTACTTCAAAAGAAACAAAAAGGATGCTTGGATCTCTCTCGGCGGTGTCGTAATGTGCGTTACAGGTAAATTTTCAGTATTATAATAGTATGAATTCATAATTATTAAACAAAGAAATGAGAAAAAATAGTACCAAATCCGTTAGATCGTGATTTTTCATGTCTATAGGACTAACATTGTGACACTCCCATACACTAATAAACGTCACTTCAACCCCATTAGTTATGGTTGAAAACAGTTGTGATTTCGTGTCCGTTCAAGCATGGATGTTTTACTCTTAGATTATGTTTCGTATTTTATGATTTAGAAGACACCAATACATGAAAAGATCAAAAGAATACATTACTTCACATGTAATTGACTCGATTTGAATAGTTGCTGTGGCAAAAAGATTCGAAATATAGAAATTATGAAAAGTTTTAGGGACAAAATGGCTAATCTATGCTAAAAAAAAGTCAATTATTTATGCCCCATTTGGTGATATTTTGTTTCTTATGTTTGAAAATTCAGCTTGTTTTCTTCCGATCCATTTTCTCAATATATGGTTTATAACAATCTTAAGTAGAAGAGTTCGTTGATTTTTAGGAAAATTTTGAAAATCAAAACATGTACAATTTTGAATGTGATGGATTTAATTTAAACAGGAACTGAAGCTTTGTTTGCGGATGTGGGTCATTTCAGTGTGACCTCTATAAGACTAAGCATGTGTTGCATTGCCTACCCTGCCCTTGTCTCTGCCTACTTCGGCCAAGCCTCGTTCCTTCGTAAGCATACCGATCAAGTCGCTAACACCTTCTATAGCTCTATTCCAGGTATATACAAAAGCTTAAGTTAAATGAGTCTTAATTATAGCTTGACCTTCTATGTTTAAGCTCGTGTATTATAAATTGACTTGTAAATATTTTGTAGGTCCTCTCTACTGGCCAATGTTCATTGTGGCTGTGCTCGCATCCATCGTCGCCAGCCAAGCCATGATCTCTGGCACCTTCTCCATCATCCAACAGTCCCTCTCCTATGGTTGCTTCCCTAGAGTTAAAGTGGTTCATACTTCTTCCAAGCACGAGGGCCAAGTTTACATCCCTGAAGTGAACTACTTTCTCATGTTCGCTTGTCTTGGAGTCACTCTAGGGTTTAGAGATACAACGGGAATTGGGAATGCTTATGGTACGTATGTAACATTCTTTTGAAGTATTATTATATGTTTTTGTTTGGTCTCTAAACTTTCATATTTGTTGTTGTTTGGTTTGAACACGCACAGGCATTGCAGTGGTGTTTGTAATGGTACTCACTTCAAGTTTCTTAGTGCTCATCATGATCTTGATATGGAAAACTCACCTACCTATCATAATCTTCTATGTTCTCATCATTGGCTTATTTGAACTTTTATATCTAAGTTCAGTCCTTTACAAGTTTAATCAAGGTGGCTATCTTCCTTTAGCTTTTGCTGGATTTCTAATGTCAATCATGTACACTTGGAATGATGTTCATAGAAGAAAATACTACTATGAACTTGAACATAAGATATCTCCACAAAAGCTCAAGGACGACATTGATTCTCTGACGAAAACTCTCAATCGTGTCCCTGGTCTTGGCTTGTTCTACTCTAAGCTTGTCCATGGCATCCCCCCTATCTTCAAGCATTATCTATCAAACATTCCCACTCTCCAAAGGGTCCTCATTTTCGTGTCGTTCAAGTCCCTCCCAATAAGCAAAGTGTTGATGGAAGAGCGGTTCTTGTTTAGACGAGTCGAACCAGATGAGCTTAACGTGTTTCGGTGCGTGGTAAGATACGGTTACAGAGATATCATCCATGAGCAAGAGGAATCGTTTGAGAAAGTGTTGGTGGAGAGATTGAAAGTGTTTATAGAGGTGGAGTCGTGGAAGAAGCAGCAAAAGGAGGAGGAGAGAAAGAAGAGAGTGGAAGAGGAAATAGAGGTGGTTGATAGAGCTTGGAAAGATGGAATTGTTCACTTGATTGGACAAGATGAGATTGTGGCAAGTAAAGGGTCAGGTCTTGCAAAGAGGGTTTTGATCAATTATGTTTATGATGCAATAAGGAGAAATTTGAGACAGAATGAAGAGGTCTTTGACATCCCTAGACAACGTATGCTCAAAGTGGGAATGACTTGTGAGCTTTAGAGACTTGATGTTTTGGAAACCCAAAATGTATCAAATCTACTTTCACTCCTTAGCTTAAACTTTTAGGTCAATCTATTATTTAAAATATGTATTGCAAAATTATTAGATCGAGAGTGAAACTTCACTCTTTTGAAGTACGAAAAGGAAAATTGTCTTCCATCTTTTGATTAATAATATCTTTGAAAAAATATCAATTAATTTATATGCCCCTAAACTTGATTGATAAATTATGTTTGCGTGTGTCTATCACATTATTTTATAGACAACCACATTTTATTATATTTGAACATGTTTTTTATTGTTTTTAATTTTCATTTAAAATATATATTTTTTTGTAAAACTAACATTTGAAGAATACAATTCTACGTTTGAGAATTGATGCATGAGACGATCTTCTTAAAGTTACATTTGTTTTTTTACTAAATGTGAATTAATATCATTCGGACATCAACGATTATAAATATTATAGATATAGGTGTTAAGTAGATGTCCATTATTCTTAGTGTTCATTGTCAAGTGTCAAAATACTATATCTCATATAGTCCATGTGTCTCATACGTCTTATACACATTCTCTCCATATGTAATCTACCACCTACTTGTTATTTTACTTATAAATAGATGTTTTGAAAATACAAGAATTGGTTGAAGTTCTAGAAGTTTTGAGACGGTGAAAACTTTTGAGATTTTTTAGAATATTATTTGAGTAAGTATTATTATTGCTACTATTACAGTTCTTCATACTTTGGTTGTGTGACAATAACTTGTGCTTCTAAAATTTCCAAAAGTAACGTTTTTTTCTCTAAATGGGTATAACATCTTCCACACACTCAACCCATCTCCAAGCTTTTTAATATGATATATATTGTAGACTATTTTATTTTAACATGTTGACACACATACCTCGTAGATGATTGGTGGAGATTTTTAGTTCGAGAGATCGTTAAAGAAGGACGTCCGTCGATCCACACATCATGATCAACGCAAAAATAAATCAACTCGTTCTTATCTATTTTTCTTTTAAAATGGTTGTGATCTCCCATAATTAACCCACCACTTTTGGTCATAAAGTTGGCAGCCAAGATCTAATCTGGCTTTACCAAGAACTGCATTAAAAGACATGTAAAACAAAAATGTTCAAATTAGTCCATTGAAGACAGAAAGGATATAACCAAAGCTTTGCTTTCTTAACTATTTATAATTTATATTAATCTACGATAATCAAGGGTCATTTTTCATTATATTTTGTAGGGTAGTTTGGGTAATTTGCCATCAATTTTAACAAATTAGGACATGAAGTAGTTAAATTGATAAACTCAATATTGCGAAACTAACTCATAAAAAAACGTGTAAAGGTAAGGTTTTAATAGGGGTATCCTAATAATGATTTGTTATTTCAGAATTGGGGCGTCTATAGTTAGTCTAAAAACCCAAGCCGACAGGCGGATTTTGTAACTTGCCTTCGCTTGGGCACAAAGCTAATTACGTCATCTACAACGACGTGTCCTTCACTCACCTTACAAGGACGGAATAATCAGGACTTAACTAAATGACAAAACTACCCCCTAACACTCTGATGAACTATAATTCAATTTCGGAGACATATTCGTAACTTCACTCAAGCTCGAACAATTAATCATCTTCGTTTTCATCTGAATCTCAATTCCTTTGATTATTCCCTCTAATGGAAACCCTCTCCGCTTTCCCTTCCCCTCCATGGCCCAATCCCAATCCCAATTCCAATCCCAGTCCCAATCCCAATCCCAACCCCAATCCTAACCCTCCTTCCGCCGTCGCCGACTCTTCCTCCTCCGAACGCTTTGATTCCGATTCCGTCTCATCGGTGGACCCGACGGGTTTGTCCCCGGCGGTTGAACCTCCTGCTTCGCAGCCTTCTCTGCTTCATCTCTCCTTCAATCAAGATCATGGCTGCTTTGCTGCCGGGACTGACCGTGGGTTTCGGATCTACAATTGCGATCCCTTTAGAGAGATTTTCCGGAGGGATTTTGACCGTGGAGGTGGTGTTGGTGTTGTTGAGATGCTTTTTCGCTGTAATATTTTGGCTCTTGTTGGTGGTGGACCCGACCCTCAGTATCCGCCCAATAAGGTTATGATTTGGGATGATCATCAGAGCCGGTGTATTGGGGAGCTTTCGTTTAGGTCTGCTGTTCGTGGTGTTCGTTTACAGAGAGACAGGATTATTGTTATTTTGGAACAGAAGGTTTTTGTTTACAATTTTGCGGATTTGAAGTTGCTGCATCAGATCGAAACTATTGCGAACCCTAAGGGTCTTTGTGCTGTTTCCCAGTTGAGTACTTCGCTCGTGCTTGTTTGCCCTGGATTACAGAAGGGGCAGGTTAGGGTTGAGCATTATGCCTCTCGACGGACTAAGTTTATTATGGCTCATGACTCGAGAATTGCTTGCTTTGCGCTTACGACCAATGGGCAGTTACTTGCTACAGCAAGTACCAAGGGAACTCTGGTTCGGATATTCAACACATTTGATGGAAATTTACTTCAAGAGGTGTGTTACTGTTCTTCAAATTGAATTCTTCTTCTGGGTTTGTGTTGAATTGTTTGAATTTTAGTTTTGAGATTGCTGGAATGCCTATTAACGTGCCAAGGAATTTACTTTGTGAGATCTGGATATTATGTACAGGTAAGGAGAGGGGCAGATAGAGCAGAGATATACAGTTTGGCTTTCTCATCGACTGCCCAATGGCTGGCAGTCTCCAGTGACAAGGGCACCGTTCATGTATTCAGCCTTAAAGTCAATTCTGGATCTCTTGGGAATGATATGTCTCATCAGAACGATTCTTCTCTTTCTGTGGCACCATCTGGTTCCTCATTTTCCTTTATCAAAGGTAATAAAACCCTTTCCTTTTGTCTAACTACTGATTTCCACTCTATTTGGTTATTAACTATTTGATTCTTAATTGCTTTATAAATTTATTGGCACCCTCTAGAAGGGAATGCTTAGACTAGAAGGCTGACTCTATTGTTGGCCTGAAACTGTCCTCCACGTTTTATCTGTATGTTCCATTTTTCTTTCAATGATTGCTAGAAGAATAAGAAAAGCAATACAACATGAAAGCCAAGAGATTGGCGATTATCCTTACTATTTTCTTGCATACTAACGGCAAGTAATGACCAATGTCCTTTTTTGCCTCTTGCTCTGGATATAATGAACACTCTTGCACCTGTAGGTGTCTTGCCAAAATATTTCAAGTCGGAGTGGTCTGTTGCTCAGTTTCGCTTGCATGAAGGCTCTCAGTATGTCGTTGCTTTTGGTCACCAGAAGAATACGGTTGTAATCCTTGGAATGGACGGAAGGTACCATGTCTACTCTTTTCTCAATATTTCTCTTTCACTTGATGACTCTTATGCAGAACAGTGATTAAGATGAAGGTTGTTTGGAAAACCTAACTACAAGTTTGATGTCTTCAAAAGAATATATAGTTAATGTGAAACGTTTCTATTTTCATAGATTGCAAATAGATAATTCTTTTCTTCTGCTTTAACTTGAATCATTTCTTAGTTGTTACATTTTCTTTTCTTTAGCATTACTCTAAATTGTGAAACCGTCCATTCAATCTTGTATTTGACATGATAATATTTACTTTCTTCCACTTTCCCAACTTGTAGAACCATTTTCTTTATCCCTTCTATTTCCATGTTCTGTTTTATTATACTACTGCCATTTTGGAATTTTAGAATCTTGATGGTTCAATTTTTAATTTTATGTATAGCTTCTACCGATGCCAATTTGATTCGGTGAATGGAGGAGAGATGACACAGCTTGAATATCACAACTTTCTAATGCCGGAGGAAGCCTTCTAGCCCAATATTCTCTTTATTTTGGTGATGTCGTATGCATTTTCTTTTCCTGCAACCTCCTAAGCCTGCTGTAAATACATCTATGTACATGAATAGATTGGCCTATGTCCGTCTTAAGGAAAAGAGAAAGAAAAAAAAAACCCTATTATTGCCACTCATGTTCATATTTAAATTTTTCTTGTCATATTTGCTATACTTCAAACAAGGAGGAAGCAGAAAAAAATTGGAAATGAAGAGAAGAAAGTATGACTCATGAGATTACTTTAGATAACTTTGTTGTAATATAATGATGATTTGAATGATAACATAATGTGCTTTTCCTGGAGTTGCCTGATAAAATGGAGACTAACGAAAGGGTAGCAAAGCATTAACAAAAATATTAACTCGGACTTGATGATAGAGAGAAGAAATGCCTTATCGTTAGGGTACACATTCCAAAAAGAAAAGCCGCGTAGGTAGAAAAGTTGAAAATAAACGATGGGGGATTTATTTATTAATAGGTAGCTAAAGTAGTCTACATCTCTTATTTAAAACTATAGTCTGTATTTTGCTTCCTCCATTCAGTGTCCTTGGGGTATTAAGGACATGTTAACAGGTTGGATGTTTGTGACTGATTAGGCTTATTTACTGTGGAATATGAGTAAGATATTTGACGGAGCTAAGAACATTTTTCTGGTGATTGGCTGGGAATATTTGCACCGGTGTTTGCTTATACCTTTCTTGATCTTTTGGACAAGGTAAAGGGTAACATGGATGTTGAGATTTTGACATTGTTTCAACATTTTGGGGCATTTCATTTGAGATATGAAGCCTTTGAGTTAATATATTGGAATGAAGAAGTTTGGGTGAGGGGGAGTTAGTAAGATGGAGGTTGAGAATGAATAACTAGAAAAGAGAAAAGAGGGTAAAAGATTGTTGTTTAGGGGGGGGGGGGTGTGGAGAGGGATGGAAGGGAGCATTGGGTTTCACCTTTCTTTTTTTTGAATGTCTGTGATGTCTGTGTGCAGACTTTAGTAGACCCAACTATTGAAGTTATGTATTCTAAAATTGTTCTAAAGTGGGGTCCTTAAAATTTTAAATTGGTGCTATTATAATTAATGTTGGGACTTATATGATAGTTTTGAAACTGTGGGAAAGACTCCAGAAGTTGGTAGTGTATTATATTATATTATTGGCTATAAAGAGGGAGTAGTTTGAATGGTGGATTGATGTGGACAAATTATAATTTCTTAAACAACATAGGTAGTTAGCTAAGAACTAAGTAGGTGACAATATTAGGCTACTTAATTTCTTGGGATTCTCCGTCTTAACAAAATTTCTCTCTTTTCTTTGGTTCGTATCTTTGAGTGTCCGTATTTTTGTGTCTATATAGTTTACGTGTACTTCAATTAATCTTTTTACAGCATTGTTTCCCTTTATTATCACTAGATCAACTTATGATTATGATATGTTACTTCACAACGTTTTGTAAAAAGAACAAAATGGAACAACTTTTGAAATTGTAGGTGTTACTAACATCTCATGAAAACGATTTGAATCAATTTTTTTTAAAAAAAATCATTAATAGTGTTTATTATTAGGTTATCAATATATTGATATATATATATTTTTAACATCGTAGAAGGCTCTTAAGAAAAAGGAAAACTAGGTGTCATCTCCATATCTTTCTATAGAAAAAAAAATGAAAGGTCAAAATTGTTTTAAAAGCATATCTTCTTACCATAAAAGTTTTTTCTTTTCTTTTTCTTTTTTTTGGAAAGATAATAAAGTTAACATTTAGATTGAGAAACAATATGAATATTTGAAACCATTGTCGCAGTAATAAAAATATTTAGTAAAAAGATTAGATGAATTAGAAACATAATTAATATTTAATTAAGTAAATATTGTTGGCACTGAAAAATGAATCATCCCTAATTTAATTAACTTCTCCCATTTTATGTTGAAATATCAAAGAACTTAGGAGAGTATGTCATTGAAAATAGAGTAGCAAATCTCAACGTGGTGGAAACTTAAAATCAATACTAATTTTAAGTTTTGGAAAATAAAAAATATACATTTCATTTTGTAATATTTCACTTTAAACTTAGTTTATAAACGGATCTTTCACCATGAGATCTACCCTTTTACCAACATTTTTAAAATCCATTTTTTTAAAAAAAGCATTTCTAAAAGTTTTTTTGTTTTAAAAAAAAAAATTAGCTAAGAGTTGTACTACTAATACAAAAATGATAAGAAAATGAAAGGAATTAGACATATTTATTTAAAAGGAAAAAGAAAACGAAACGATTACTAAGGAGATCCTTGTAAAATTTTGTTTTAATTTTGAAATTTGGATAAAAAAACTTAACAAAATATTTGGAATATTGTAAAAAAAATTATATTCTTAATTTTAAAAAATCAAATATCATTACAAAATAAAATGTTTTTAAAAAATTATTTTTGAAATTTGACCAAAAAAGAGAGAAAAATGTAATAAAAAAAGGAGCATACTTTTCAAAATTACAAAAACTAGATTATTTTTAAAACTTTTACAAAATAATTCCTTTGTTTTCTCATTTACTCCCTAAAAAATATTTTTAAAAACCAAGTTGTAGGAAAAAGAAAAAAGGATTTTGTTTTGAAAGTATATACTAATAAAATTGTGACTAAATTACAAACATCTATTCATAAAGAAAACAAAAACTAAAATCATATGTTTATAATATATCATTTAATCAGAATTTATAACTCTATAACGTACTATTAAATCTTTGTTTAAGCTTACTGTTACATTAAATTATTATTTTATTTTACAATTCTGGAAGAGTTGTTTCGGGGCATTAAGTCGGTCATCATAGTCTCAAGTAGTTTTATTGTAGATAAACGTAAGTATAATACTTAAGAACCTTTTAACTATCTATTATAGATATAAGGAGAGGTATAATAAACGAGAACTAGTTAAACATTATTTGTTGACCTTGGTTAAAACGATTCTCACACTCTTTTGTTTCTTTGGATTATCATAACAACAAATTGAAAAGACTCCATTAATATATAATCATTTCATCTTTTTTAAACTTTGATCTTTGTTTAGTGTATCAATTAACACCGTCCTTAAATTTTAGTTAAAAGTACTTATTTCATGTAAAACAACAAATCAAAGTTTCGATTATTAAACTTCTAAATTATTAAAAGTGAATAAGTTTACATTTTTTATTAATATTAAATTTGAAAATCATCGGTATTCCATTCTTATACATGTGTCGTTTAGAACTTTGTAAGATGTTAGATCAAGAAATAGAAGATTAGAATGGATGCACGAATAATGTTTAACAACAAATCTTAATTGAGAGTCTAAATTTAATACAAATTTTTTCTTAAAAATTCGTACTTATTATACACGTTTAAAAAGTTACGTTCTAAAAAAAACTAAATAAACACTAACGTTTTTTTTAACCCTAACACACAAATAGAATCAAGAGCAATCACATTCTACATTGCAAATAAGCACAAGGAAACATGGTCAGATCTTGTATTTTATTGTCAATATGAGCTTAGCTCAACTGACACCTGTATATTCCTGTGGACAAGAGGTCCCGGTTCAAATCTCTAACCCAACATTTATTACAATACATTTGTAAAAAAAAAAAATTCACATATTTAGGAAAAGATTTCAATACTTTAAGTCAAAATCAACTTTAGTATTTTCATTTTTGCCACTAAATTATTTGATGATATTTTGTTTGTAAGTTCTATAAAAGCCATTACATCTTAATCAACGGTTCCATAATTATTGGTTGAAAAAAAATAAACCGAATGATATATGATTATTTTAAAACTTCTTTTTTTAGATTTTCAAAAGAAAATGGAAAACCTGTATATTTTCCTTTTTATAAAAACAGTGAAAGTAGAAGGTAAGTTTCATTTTCAAAATTTAAAAAACTTAGCCATCAAATTGACCTAAGTTACTTACAGTACTTTTAATTATGCCATCAAATTAACGTAAGTTACTTACAATATTTTATTTGTGTATAAAATTTTAGGGTTTAGGGTTTAAGGTAAAACTAAAGCGAGTAGATCAAATTCTAGGAAGAGAAGAGGTTGGACTAAGACCCAAATTGATACGTTCGACTTTGGACTAACACCCAAATTGATATGATCAACCAAGGATATGGTATGATCTAATTTGAGCCTTGGGGAAGAATAAAGTTTGGGTGAAAAAGGCAAAGGTGGTACCCTTCTTCCCTTTTTTGTCCACTATTAGACATTTGTTTTAATAATCTTCCAATAGTTTTTCATTTTAAAAGAAATGATACTTTCGAACAATTTACCTAACGATTACTCCTAATTTCATTCGATGAGTGACGCCACCATTTTACGAATCTGAAAGCGATCTCCATTAAAGATCCGCGTTCTACGACTCCATCCATTTCCCACTTTGCCAACTGCATCACGAACCACAAATTAACCCTTCTTTCATTCATTTCTCTATAAAGAAACCCAACAAATTCATCTTCCCCATAAAAATCCCATCTCCATTTCTTCCATTAATAATGGCGAGTATCAAAGTCCATGGAAGCCCAATTTCCACTGCCACAGCCAGAGTTCTCGTTTGTCTTTACGAGAAAGATCTCGATTATGAGTTCGTTCTTGTTGATATGAAAAACAACGAGCATAAGAAACACCCTTTTCTCTCCATTAATGTGACTCTCTCTCTCTCTGTAATTGTTAAATTCTGAATGTTTTTTCCATCGATTATTGTTTCTGAATGGGTTTTTTGTGGAATTTCTGTAGCCGTTTGGTCAAGTTCCTGGGTTTCAAGACGGGGATCTCACCATTTTCGGTAATCAAAGACTGTCTTGTTTCCCTCTTTAAATGTTATTTGGCACTCAAATAATCGATTTACTTTTCATAAGTACTTGAAAACAATTCTTAGAATACAAATCTTTTTACATTTCCGATGAAAATTAAAACTTGCAATGGTACGGGAATGACCTAGAATAGAAATTTAGTTCGTACTACCATTTCTGATGATCCTCGCACTGTTTCAGTTTCAAAAAGTAAAAAATAATATTGTAATTTAACAAAGACGACCAAGAGTATTTGTTTAATTTAGTCAAATGTTTATATACTATTTTGATAATCAATACTTTAAAAATGTTCATTTGGGTTATTATATACTCGTGGGATAGTGATTGATGTCTTGTCCATTCAGCAAACTTGAATTGAGTGTAGAAAGTATAATTTTAGACAAAAGCTGAAAGCAATCAATAGAAAATTTGTATTTAAACCAATAAAAGTTCCCAATCTGAAAATATATAGATTTTTCTCATGGTGTTTGATAAAATGTTTCTTTGTGTAGAATCAAGGGCCATTACTCAATATTTGGCCAAGACATACGCCAACAAAGGAAACCAGTTGATCCCCAACGACCCAAAGAAAGCAGCGATCGTATCAACATGGATCGAGGTGGAGGGTCACCATTACGACCCACCTGGGGTGGCTTTGTCGTTCGAGCATCTAGTCAAGCCATTATTTGGCCTCGGCGAAACCGATCCTGCAGCGGTGGCAGAGAATGAAGCCAAGCTTGGGAAAGTCCTTGACATCTACGAGAATCAGCTTAGCAAAAATAAGTTCTTAGCAGGGGATGAATTCAGTTTGGCAGATTTGCACCACTTGCCCAATGTCAGCTACTTGTTGGCAACACCGTCGAAGAAGCTGTTCGAGTCACGGCCGCGTGTCAATGCGTGGGTGACTGAGATCATTGCAAGGCCTTCGTGGGCTAAGGTTGTTGCCTTGCGCAATCAGAGTTAAGAGGTTTGGTTTTAATATGAACAGGTAGTTTTGTGTTGATGTTGGTGGCTTGTTAATGGTCCTTGGAGTTCCAAAAAGGGAAAAAAAAGTGTTTTTGGTTCATGGGTGTAGTTTGTCTTTATCTCTTATTATGTATGTATGGAAAATAGAAATAATTGACTTTGTTTGCAAAGTTCCACTTTGGGTAATTTTGCTTCTCTGTCAAAAGAAGTTAAATATGATTAAAGAAAGTTACTTTTTAGTATATGCATTTCTATAAATGGTACTTTTAATTTATTTCAAGTACTTACTCTTATTGTGAAAGAATCTAAAACTCAATTGTCAAATTTTTTTTGGTACAGCAAAGATGAGGTGAAAGGTGAAAGATTAAACCCTTACCTCCAAAGATACATGCTCAATCAAACTCATTTGGATGATAATTACAACTTAACGTGGTTCATATTCGACTCTTAATCAGTATAACAATTTAAGATGGGTAGGAAATTTAATTAAACTTAATACTATTTTTCACGTTTGGGATTAAAGTTGTTACAAATTGTGAAATATAATGACTAACCTAATATTTATTGAAGTTTAGGGATCAAATTTTACAAATCTATAAGTGCGGGTACTAAATTGTTAGAAAACAAAGTTTATTGATTAGATTGTTATTCTTAGAGACCAAAAAATTATTTTTGTCTTTGAAACATTAACATTTTTAGTTCAAAGATATACATTAAGGACGAGCATAATAGACCGAATTGCAAGCATAATAAATTGAATTGCAAACCGATTGATTAAAACAGACCAAACTGATTTTTCAAGGGTTTGAATCAACATAAACCAACCAACAATGAGTTTGCACTCTTTCATGGTTGGAGTTTGCACACTTTCATGGTTGGAGTCGTTTTGAACATTTGTTAAACCAATCTAGTCGATTTAGTAGCGGTTTGATCGATAAACCGAGTCTAACTGTCTGCTTGTATCTAATATACATGACCATTGGATTGTAAAGTGACACACCTCACCTAAGCATTACAAAAAGTTGCATCAACCAAACATTGAACAACAAATTGCACAAACCAACTTATTACAACAGACAAAAAGCAAAAGACAATCACACACAACATTTAGATATATATTTAAAGCTTTCATGATATAGTGAAGGCTTATCTGCAAAGTCAAAACCATCCATATTACTTGCGCAAAGCAAGCACCTTAGCCCAAGCCGGCCTGGCCATGATATCAGCCACCCAAGCATTGACATGGGGCCGAGCTTCAAACAATTTCTTGGTTTGCGTCTCCAACAAGAACCCTAACGTTGGAATATGGTGAAGATCAGCCAAACTGAAGGCTTCCCCAGCCAAGTACTTGGATTCAGCCAACCTCTTCTCATAGATATCAACAACTTTGGCTAACTCGGCTTCCTTTTCCTCAACCACTGCACCATCTGTCTCACCCCATCCAAGCTTTGGCTTTAAATATATCTCATACACAAGTTTAGAGGCTGGTGGATTAAAATGATGACTCTCCACTTCAATCCATGTTAATAATGCAGCTGCTTCTTTGCAGTCTTGGGGAATCAATTGGGTTCCATTATTAGTATAATTTGCGGAGATGTATTGTGTGATTGCTCTAGATTCTGTACACAGACAATTTATCAGAAACCTTGTGTTGCATAATCACAAACACTTATCATGAGAAGAGAATTGGTTTGAAAATTTACCAAAAAGTGTTAAATCCCCATCTTGGAATCCAGGAATTTGACCAAAAGGCTACAATCCAACAAAATGAAATCAAGAACAACCCATGAAAATTAAAGCAAGCTAAGGCAAAATTTACATTGATGGAGAGAAAAGGGTGTTTCTTATGTTCGCCTTCGTGCAATTTGACATTGATAAACTCGAATTCGAGGTCTTTCTCGTAGAGACAAGCTAGAACCTTGCATGTGGGTGTGGAAAGGGCGAGTCCATAGACTTTGATGCTGGCCATTGAATTAATCTTGAAGAGGGATTGAATTGTAGAAAGTGATTAGAAATGGAGATGGGTTTGAACAAAGAGATGGGTTTTAAAGTGATTAATGGCGGAAATTCTTATAATGGGAAAGTGATTTTGGGGAGAATATTCTCTTGTAAGTGTCATCTAAAAAACTAGAAGGGAGAAATGTCATTGATTGTACGAATTCTTAATCACTTAATTCCTTGCAAATAACTATTCTCATTTGTCACACTACCATACCAAACCTCCTAAATTTCGGATTTTAACTTCAACTACGTCTAACCAAACAATAATACAATCATTTTAAGATAAAAGAGTAAGCCAATTAAAAGTTTGAACAAAAACTTAGACTATGATAGGATCCAAATCATGCATTTATGAATCTCATTTTCATTGGTTATCTCTTTTGAGTTTGGAATTATCAACTCATCTTTTATTAATTTAGTGGTAATTTTGTTTTTAAAAAATATGCTTACTTCTTGAAAAGATTAATAATAGTGAATTTCAAACCCAAGTTGATGGATTGTTATGGACTCTAATAGATGTCTATCAGCTTGATGATAAACAACTCATATGAACATTTATCACTATAATGATATACACTAATAGATGTCTATCTAGATTTGTCGTAGTTTAGTATTAATAATAAATAAAATTTAACATTATTTTCATGTGTTTTCATTCTAATAGAATGAATTCTCTTTTTTTACCCTTTAATTTGAATCTTGTTGTCTTTCGAAATCAAGAGATGCAGTAATAGTACATTAGTGATATCAACTTATCTTATATTCAAAATTCTCTATATTCACTCAGTTAAACTAACCGTAGTTTGTAGAAATTAAACTCCTAAATAATAAAAACATAACCCCTTCAACTTATATGATTGGTACAATTATTTCTACCATGAAGATAAGTTTGAATTACAAATTTACAGTTAGATTTTACTGTTTAGTCACCATCATAATTAATAATGGTTATTGTGATTCAACCTTGGGAGATGGGGATACCCAACATGTGTAGGCATTGTTATTATTATAACTATAACAACTCCAATGCAAAAAAATTAATTTATATGTTAAGAATACATTATTTTCCACATGCATATATATGAATTATTTAGTTTTTTTTTTTTTTAGCTTTCTCTTTTTTATATATCAACTATCTCGTAATTATCGTCAACTTTATTCACTTGACATATAAAATATGCATTGATGATAAAGAAATTTATTGCTCCAATTATTCTTCCACTTATGTTATACTAAAAGAAAATCAATACTACATTAGTCATAATTGAATGGGTCACATCACACGAAAGAGAAAAGAAATTAATCCTAATTAATTAACAAATCAATATTAATAATTTTAATTACCCCATTTAATGTATGAGAGACCGTTTAACTCATTGACACAAACATCTTCTACGGTTTATTTTTATAATTTATTTTCTAACTGGGTATGATTACAATCTCATACACTGAATGGCATAAGATTCCCAATCCATAACACTTTTTTCTCTATTATTATATGTCATAAAAGTATTATCACTGCCCTAATCTATTAATATATGTTACAAGAGATTAAAATATCTAGTCTTTCAATATATAACATATGGTCTCTACTAACTGAGTAATACCGAGCTAGACGAAATATATTATGTCTTTTTCTTTCAACTAGAGATTGAAACATCTAGCTTTATTTTGATCTTTAAAGTATTGACTCTATTTGAGGTCTCCTAACAACTGTCACATAAAGAATTAGGTTAGGTAAGATCATGGACACGTTTTAGTTGAATTGACATATCGAAAAGAAAAAAAAGTTCCAAACAACAAACTTTGAAAGGTGAAAGTGTGACATTGGTCATAGCTTGTGTGTGTGGAAAGCCATGGCGTGGCTATGTCCGTACTCGCTCAGCTCAAGGCAAAGCGCCAAAGTCCACTATTCACATCTCTCCTTTTTTTTTTTCTATATAATTCATCGTTTCCTTCCACAAACCCATCTCTAATTCTCCACGACCTTCTCTATTTTCAAATTTCATCGTTGAGTTTTTTTTCTCTGTAGTATCAATGGCTGGTGCTATCAAGGTTCATGGAATCCCCACTTCCACAGCCACTGGTAGGGTTCTTGCTGCCCTTTACGAGAAGGATCTTCATTTCGAGCTTGTGAATGTCAAATTACACGAAGGAGAACACAAGAGAGAGCCCTTTATCTCGTTGAATGTGAGTTTTCTATCGTTTCCCATTTCTTGTTTTTTTTTTTTTTTTCTGGGTTTGTCTGTTTTTGTTGATCCGAGTTTTGATTCCAGCCCTTTGGTCAAGTTCCTGCATTCCAAGATGGAGATCTGAATCTTTTTGGTAAGATTTACTTAGCTTTTTACTGTTAAATCATGAGTGTTTGTCACTTTGGGCCAAAATATTTGATGAAATGTCTCTTTGGTGTAGAATCAAGAGCGATCACACAATACATCTCTGGAAATTACGCTAGTAATGGAACCCAGTTGATTCCTCAAGATCCCAAGAAAGCGGCTGTCGTACTAACATGGATTGAAGTGGAGAGCCACCATTTTGACCCAGTGGCCATGAAATTAGTGTTCGAGCTTTGCTTAAAACCAGTTTTTGGGTGGGGTGATGCCGATCCTGCAGTGGTTGAGCAAAGTGAAACTGAATTAGGCAAAGTTCTTGACATCTATGAGAAAAGACTGACTGAGTCAAAATACTTAGGAGGTGAGTCCTTCAGTTTGGCTGATCTACACCATCTCCCTGTTTTGGGCTACTTGTTGGCCACACAATCCAAGAAACTGTTTGAATCTCGACCCCATGTCAATGCTTGGGTGGCTGATATCATAGCCAGGCCATCTTGGGCAAAAGTTGTTGAACTTCGCAAGTAAATTGAGTCTTGGACGACTTTACAGCTGAGTCCTTCATTTGATGTGTGTGTTTGAGTCATATCATCATATCATCAAATCATAAACTTTAATAAAAGGCTGTGTTCTGTGTAGTGTAGTCCTCTCCATGTATTGGAGATCACTCTGTGTTTTCTTCTTCATCATCTTTTGTTTTAGAGTATCTTGTATTGAGAGAGATTGGTTCTTCTGGATTTGATTTTATGAATATAAATTAGATCTCTGTGATCAATCTTCAGAAGAATTGTGTTAGTACATATGAATATTGATAGGAACACTTTGAATTAGTTGATACAACTTTCAAGGAAGTTCACTACAGATTGATTGATGAAAGTAGATGGTAGATGGTAGAGACCCATAAAGCCAATAGTCAATTCTCCACTGTTTGTAATTTAGGGAAGAGAACAATCTAGAAATTGGACTCAATGGATGCATGAATCTTAGTCAATGGTCCAAAGTTAAAATTGATGATGTTAGAGAAAGGACACTGAAAAATGGCATCATAAATTTTGGAAAATGTAGTTTTAATTTATTCATAAATTTAATAAATGAAATGAATCTTCAAGAAATTTAGATTATTGTAATGAAATCATAAAAGTAATTAAAACAATTAATGTTTGGATGAAATTTCCATGAAATTTCCATTCTCTTCTCTCAATTATTTGGATCCTGAATAAATATAAAACAATGAAAAAAATAAAAAGTTTGTTTTTGTTTTTTTGGTTTTTGAACCCAACAACCAAAGTCACAATAATAAACAAGTAAATCAAATAAAAATTAGATAATTATGTGATATTATTAATTATTATCTTCATTCAACTCAATTATACAAAGAATTGAATATTGAAATTGAACTAATTAAATTCAAATATATAAAATTAAATAATGTTTCATTAAAATAATTTAAAATGGTTAAACACACCTACCATGCACATTGTCAAATCCTAGTAGATAAAAAAAGAGAGATTGTTTAATTTTAATACATAGAGATTCAATCATATATGCTTACAACTTTACTTCTTCAAAGGTTGGAATTATTCTAGAAATTCAGCCTACTTGTATGCTAATTAAATAATATATTTTGTCTTTAAGCAGAGGGAGAAATATTCTTTGAGTCAAACATTTTTTATTATTGTTTTTCTATTATTATAATTTGTGTTTAGGGCGTACTATTTTAATATGAATCATATAGAAATATATTTTAAAAAATAGGGTAAAAAAGAAATTATTGACAAAAATAGAGCTAACTCATTTATTTTTAAGAATATCCCAAATTCAATTATAAGAATATCCCAAATTCAATTATTCAATCCATAAAATATATTTCCTTCTAAATTGAGATCACATTCAATTTTAATTTAATTTTTTTGTATTAACATTTAGTTTCCAATTTAAGTGGTTCAATCTAAATTTTATGAATAAATATTTTTTTAAGAAAGTCGTCTACCCAGTACACGAATTTCCTTTACGTGGGTTAAACTAGTCAAAGTATGAGTGAGTGGATTAATGAAAGTCGTGTACCCGATACATCACTTCCTTCGAAAATCCAAAATTACTCTATGTTTTACAATAGTTTTGGGTTATACTCCATTTCTAAAAAAAAAATTCATACTACCATATTTTTATCATTATTTAAAAAAAAAAAAAAACTGCATTTAAAAATACTCTATACAGTAAGTATTTAGGTTATAAGCCATTTTAGTGGGGATGGAAAATGATAAATGCCACAACAAAGAGAGAAAAAGAGAGAAAAAGAGGGTTCGCCCGTCATATCAACTATTATAATTAAAACTCTAGATATAGTTTAGTCTTATTAATTCAATTAACACGACATATATTTGTTGGTTAAAATATATTTTTTAAAAATATATATGGTGAGTAAATCAAACCTTTAATTTTGAAATTGATAGTTTAACTACTATATCAATCGAGATAAAATCACTTTCACTTCCAAAATGACTTTTTATTTTGTTGATACAAAAATTCAAATAACGATAAATATTGATTAATCTTTACAATTCATGTTCAACCTTTGGAAGTATATCATATGAATGGATATTTGAATCGGTTGCATGTACTTCGATTATAAATTTTAAACGTTGGAAACATCAAATTGTACCAAACGCCATCTTGATTTGTTTTGTACTAAACATATAGACGAACTTCTGCCCAAAGCAAAAGGGAATTAAGTAACCTCAAATAAATTGGTTTAGGAATAACTCTGTTTCCATGTTAAAAAGAAATGGGAATGCAATTGAGAAAAGGAAAATAATTCGTCTCTAGACCTGAATAGTTTCTGAATCTTTGAAGATCAACTATGGAAGCCAAGAATGGATGGACTCTGCAATAGATTTGGTTCGAGAAGTTATTCGCCGTAGAGAATGTATGTAGTTAAGATTTACTCTCGTTTGACTTTCTAAGTATTTAGAAAAGTATTTTAAGCATTTAGAAACCAAAGAATCTAACAAACGAATGATACACTCCCTATGTTACATGCCCTGCCTCAGTTGTATTAACCCTCCATGGTGATTATAACTTTTCTCTCTTGGAGTACAAAAAAATGCTTTGGGCAGTTTCTCCAAGCTTAAACTTCAACCTATGACATTAGAAAATGATTCACGCGTACTTTCCAACCTCTTGAAGCTCAACAGAACTTGACCCCAAATCCTTCTTCAGCCCTCTCTCTTTCATGATCTCTCTTACTTTCTCAACCTCACTCCATTTCCCCATTTCTGCATAAATATTAGATAACACAACATAATAACCACCATTCTCTGGTTCCATTTCAACAAGCCTCCTTGCTGCTATTTCACTCACTTCCAAGCTCCCATGAGCTCTGCTACCAGTTAGCAAAGACCCCCACATTGATCTGGTGGCTTCAAAAGGCATATCCTTTATCATCACACAAGCCTCTTCAATACACCCATTACGAGCCAAAATATCTACCATACATGAATAATGTTTGATTCCTGGAGAAAACCCGAACCTCCCGTGGATCAAAGACCAGAAGATCTGCCTGCCGCTGTTCACCAAGCCAGAATGGCTACAAGCAGAAAGCACTGCCACTAATGTCACGTCATCTGCTTCAACTCCTTCTTCATCCATTCTCTTAAACCAAGCAATGGCCTCCTCTCCACACTTGGCCGAAGCCAACCCATTAATGAATACATTCCATGTATACACATTCTTCTCTTTCATTGCTTGGAAAACAGCCAATGCCTCTTTGATTCTCCCACATTTCCCATACATATCGATCAAAGCAGTCCCTAATACCACATCCACTTCCCATCTTTTTGTCTTCACAAACTCATGTATCCAAACACCCATTTCAATAGCTCCAAAACTCGCACATGCAGCCAATGCATTGACTATCGTTACACGATTAGGGTCCACACCTGCATATTGCATCTGTTCAAACACAATCAAAGCATCATCCAACATGAAAGAAACTCTATAACCCATAATCAAAATAGTCCACGAGACAACATCTGTATGAAGCATTTCGTCGAACACCTTCTTGCATAACCCCATTTTCCCACAGGACGCATACACATCCATCAACGTATTCTGCACATAAAGATCAGAAGCATGTCCGGATTTGACAACGTGGGTATGAACAGATTGTCCACCGACAAGATCTTTGAAATCGGCTAATGACTTGAGAACAAAAGGGAAGGTGTAATTGTTGGGGGAAATGGAGTTTCTGTTCATGTGGGTGTAAAGGAAAAGAGGGGTATGGGGGATTTTGGAGTGAGAAAAAGCTCTGATTAAGGAATTGCAAATGAAGACATGGGGTTTGGGGATATGGGTAAAGAAGAGAAAAGCGGAACCGAGAAGATGAAGATGATGGCAAGTGTTAATGAAATGGTGGGCTATGAGTGGATGTGAATGGAGATTTTGAAGGATCAGTTGAGCTTGAATTTGAGGGATGTGAAGTGGGGAAAGAGAAGTGGTGAAAATAGTGAGAATTCTGGTTGATTCAGCTCTGAACTGGGTGCCAAATGCTCTCATTTGTCTAAATTGTTCATACCGCAAAATTTAGAGGCAACTTTTCAAAGCGCATTTCTTTACAACATAACATTTATATATATTCAAAAAATTAAAATGATCTTTTTTCTTACTAAATAACCTAAACAAGATTCCAAACCTACACCTAATCATTTCTTCTAGATAAAATATTTTATTCTTCTTAAACAAATGAGAGAAAACATCTAATTTAGTTTTGATTTTACACCAATGTCTTAAAATCTCATTTATTCTCATTAATAACATTTCACTATTTATATTAAAACTTACTATTTAGTTTATTAATTGTTTAATATTTTTATTTTTATTTAATTTTAAAATTGTTATTTATTAGACATCATATCATATATAAATACTAAATATAATTAAATTCTAATCAAAATTTCTCCCTAATTATTTTTCTTTTAGTTAGGCGATTTTAATCAAAAATTTCAGTGAGGAGATGAGCGAGAAATAAAAAAAAATAACCGACAAAGAGAGAGAAATGGAAGGGAGAGAGTATATTGGAAGAAATTTGGACTAAAATCAACTAAAAATTAATTAGGAAAAAATTTTGATTTGAATCTTACTATAATTATATATCATATTTTGGTAAGATATCTAATAAATATGACAATATGAAAATAAATATATTAAATATTTGAAGTATTTTTTAAAATAGCAAAATAAATTAAAATAGTTACCATTTTGAATTCTAACCTATAGAAACATGTCAATGTCTATTATTGATTGAATCTAAAAATTTCCTATATCCTACAAATATTTTACCAAATTTGCTATTTTTTACAAATTTTCTAAATAATAAATAGACTCTACGGGTAAGTTTTAATATAAATAAAATATTTATGGTAATAGATTATATATATTTTAGTCAATTTTTGTATTTTCTTTTCTTTTATTTAATATTAATATTAAATACGGATAATTTTGTTATTTTGACTTAATATTTGTATTAATTTGTAATCCATTAAAACTATTGTGAAAATTGTGATTCAGTTTTTGTGAAAATTAGGAATAGTCAATATCTAATAATACGATTTTAAATTGATACAGTTATTGAGATTTAGAGTTGTAAATGATACAATAAACTTTAATCAAATAACTAATATTTAAGTTGTGATTTAGCTATCAAAATTATTAATTATTTTCCTTTCTTTCAATCCTCTAACAGGACATATAATAATCGTTCGTAGTAAAAGAATTAGACTTGTAATTTAACCTTTAAAAACACATTAGTATATAAGGAAATAATTATTCTGGTGGTGTGTTATAATATTTTTGTCATCTATTATCTGCTTAATCCACCACACAAATACTCAAATGGAATTTTCTTCCTTAAGTTTTGTCCAAATTCAAATTCATCATCACAGCATAAACCAAATTCCTAAAAAGTAATGGATTTCTAAGGCTAGAGGAAGTTAGTATAATTCAACTCCGTGTTCTATATCGTCCCGGTTCAAACATAAAAGACTTTAAAGAGGACAGTCGTATACAACTTCTTCTCTCCTTAGGAATTTAAAGGGTAGTTTAGAAGTTGAAATGTAATCATGATTACTGACAATCCATGATTAATATAACGTTGAAATGTTTGTCAAATTGAGGATGAAATGAAAGTAGAATTGTGAAACGTCAAAACGGTAGGAAAGAGAGTTTTGTTGAAAATTGCAATAACGAAATGAGTTTAGTATTACAAAATTGAAACCAAGATACTCGATATCCAAACATCAATTTTTTGGATTACATTACTAAGTTCATCAATAGTAGATCCATAAATTTTATACAGATGATACCAGACACTTTATAATAAACACACTAAAAAATGTTTTAAAAATATATATTGACATTTTACTGATACTCCAATAACATCTACCACATTTGTAGGAATAAAGAGAGATTGACAATTTTGACATGATTTTTTATTAATGTAAATATGTGAATTTAAAAATTACATAAAAAAAGAAAGAATGAATTTTTTTTTCATGAAATATTGTCAGAGAGAGTGGAAGTTTGGATCACTCGTTTTGTTACATTTTTTTCTAAATATTTGTTAGATAACCAACTATGGCTAAGAAATAAGGTAAGGTGTTTTTTTTTTAAAAAAGAAATCTTCATTTTATGAAATATAATTATTTTCTTTTATAAAAAGTAATTGAAATTTATGAAATAAAATTATTGATCGTTTAGAATAAAATATATTGTCTTTTTACCATTTAGGGAGAAATTTGATATTGATATTTAAAATAAAAATTATTTCTTAAAAATAGTTATAATAGATTCGAATCAGAATTTTGACCTAATAATTTTGTAGTGAGATACAACCATTATATCATAACCAAAATTTAATTACGGTAAAACATTATTGAATATATATTGTAATCTAACACTTCAAAATGAATATTAAAATACAAAAACTGACAATACGAACGAACACTTATATTCTAATTATATAGAAAAATCAAGTTGGTTTAATGTAAACGTAAGAAGCATAGATTATATTTCTCACTTGGATTGAAGTAAAATTATTTTATTATATATGAACTAAGGTTAATATATGGTTTGAATCCTTATTTAATCATAGATATTGTAGATGCAAATAAAATTTTTTATTATTTTATTTTATATCGTCGAAAAAGTTTGTTATTATTAACATTAGAAGACTAAGATTTTAGATTTATTGAAAAAAAATGAATTAATTAAAATTAGAGATGTGAAGATAAAAGAAAAATAAAATGATAAAAGAGGTTTGCGCATCCGGGGAATCGAACCCCGGTCAGTACCGTGGGAGGGTACTATGATACCACTACACTAGATGCGCCAATTCGAACGTTAATTCCATAATTTATTTATATAAACTCAATAATTCATATTTGTAGAATAAATAGTTTATGATGCCTCGTTCAAAGAAAACCAATTCACGACACTTAAATCCTCATTCTCTCACGAAACCTCTAGAATAAGAGATTTACATTGTTAAGAAACTAAAGTTACCCAAAAATCATCCTCGAAATCTATAATACAGGTAAATTCCAATCTAAGTTGGAGGTTATTGCATTGTTTTGATAGGGTTCCATCGTAAAGATCTGCAGTACATGACCTCAAAATGACGAGTACTGGGTTTTGTGTCTCATTCATTCTTCTAACCCTTCTTCTATATTTCCAGCTTACAACCCCCTAAAATTAAAAGAACTAAAGCAAAAGTGTTGGAGATTCTTTTTTTCTTTTGGTATTGTTATTATTGTTCCTAACCTCCATTTCTATCTAACCTTACGATACATTTGCTTTAGATCTATTTTATTTTTCGATGTGAACATGTACATCTAATATATTCATCTGTTTCATCTTTTTTATTATTTCTTCTTAGATCTCTGGTGTTCTTTTAAAGAAGGAAGCTGAATATAGGTAGTGAAAAAAGGTGACAAAAAAGAAAACCGTTGGATAACTTAGAGCAGTGAAGAAGTTTTGCCCGTCGTGTGGTAGAAGAATGTGTGTAGAAAGATGAGAAAGAAAAAGGAAAGAGAATAGTAAGGATTTAAAATAATAATAATAATAAATAACCCGACGTCACAATCCAACTCAAATTTCAAGAGTCGTCACTTGAAGATTTTATTTGAGTTATTTGAGTTATTTAATTAATTGTTTTCAAACGAACTCTTTAACTAAAACGGTTATCATTATCTAATAATTTTCTACTCTTAAACTTCTTAATTTTCATATTCTTTCACCGTATAAATATAGTATGCGTACACGAACATAGAAGTTTTCTTTTCTCAAATTACATTCATTTTCCTTCAAACAAATGTACTATCAACGTTACATACGTGAAGGTAAGATGTATTTTTATCTAGATTTTTGCATTGATATTTTTCATCCTACAATTGAGTCTTAATTAGTTAATTTATTTTTGGTTAAATACCTTTTCTACAAAAATCAATGGCAAAGTCTAAGGGGGAGTTTCAATGCAAAATTTAAGAAGTAAGAGATGGAGTTGTAAATGTATAAGTAGTTTTGTATTTATATATATAGAAATAAATTATCAATTTAATACTAAACCTATTTTACTTTCCTTCATCCAATAATTCATTTCATGCCTAATTTGGAGTTGAAATGTCAAAAGTTCTATTATTCTTTCTATTAATTGTTAATTATTATTAATGAATATTACATTTTAAAATAATATTAAAGTATATAACACCATCTTTAAAACTTATAAATATAGCAAAATACAGATGTGATAAACTCTATTATTAATAAACTCTTATGATTCATTCGTGATAGACCAATATTTATAATATGATCTATATTAGTGATAGATTTCTACTATTGAATAATAAAAATACGCCTTAGATTTTTAAAAACATTGCATGCATGAGTGTTTTCAGAAACTAAAACGAAAAATGGTGACCTAAATTTTTAAATCTAACCCTTTATAAACTTCTAAGACAAAAACTAAATTATTACGCAATGCTATTTAATACATAGAAATTCCTATTAATTTCGCATATAGGCAAAGTAGATATTAAAAATCAACACATTACTTGTACGTTATATGCTACGTTTTCTTTTTAATAACAAGCTTTAGAACACGTGTTAATTGCTATAGGATTTATTAATTATTTGTTCATTTTTTAACGGTTTACTCTATCAACTTTAATTCTTTAACAATTTATTTTATAATACTTATGCATACTTTTACTACACAACAATTTAGTTTTTTTTTTTAATTAGGATGTTTATGCATCTCACCAAATTATTCAATCAATCATAATTAATTTTGTTTTTCCCTTTTAACCCTAAACCTAAAATTAACAAACTAAAAGAAAGAAACAAAAAATACTCAAAGATCAGTTTCAAATGGCTACATTTGTTTTGTGAATAAAATTTGTCACTATTGTGGTAGAGAACATGAGTTTAGTATGTATGGTAGTTTGTACTTTTAATTATGATATCCATTCTTTGAAACACATATAATCACATGAATAGTCTTTCCATCTTTTTTTCTTTTAGAATTAGAATATCATTCTTGTCCTTTTTCTCCTGAGTCTAATAATTTTAGTTGAACAATAAATCTTACATATAGTTTTATTTACTTAGTTTAAATAATATAGCATTGATAAATAAATAATTAGTTTCTCTTCATGTCAATATAATTATTCCAAATTAAAACTTTAGTTTAATTTTAGTCCACCCAAGTTAAATAGTTGAAAGAATGGATGAAAAGGGACACCAAGATGGTTATAAAAGAGAGGGATGTACCTATAAAGCAAATGCAAAACATATTGAGAGATGATCAGAGCTTCAAAACACAATATGAGAATGAAAAATGCATCAATTATCTTTTGGTCATGGTTTTTCTTCCTGGTTTACTTGAGTCGAGTCGTAGTATGTAATAATATCATCGATCAATGTCAACCGATGGTAGCACCAGATATTGAAGTTGTTCGATTCGCCTCGAATTTCGAGTACCTTGAAGGTGAGTTCTTCTTGCATTGTGCGCTTGGTGAAGGGATTGACTCCATTAATCCAAATTTAGCATTTGGAGGACCACCACCAATTGGTGCTCAAAAGGCCAATTTAGATCCTGTTACTGCTAACATCGCCAAGGAATTTGGATATCAAGAAATTGGACAACTAAGGTAATATTAATTGAATTAATTTGTGTACATGCATACATATGTGAGTAGGGTTTTAATTATAAAGCTAAGACTGATGTATTATATTATATTAATTTATGAGAGAGATTTTTGTTTGTTTTTAAATGTGATTTCAGATCTGTAATCGAGGCAGCTGGTGGAAGAGGAATTAAAAGGCCATTGTTGAATCTAAGTAAAGAAGTATTTTCAGATATATTTGACGAAGCAATAGGGTTTAAGTTGGAACCAAGATTTGATCCATATTCAAATTCAATCAATTTTCTACTTGCTGCCAATATGTTCCCTTACACCGGACTTGTTGGACTTGTTGGAGCAACTCCTTTGCTTCTCCTTCCCCAATCTCGCAAGGTAAAATTATAGACAAAGTTTGATCATATCACTAGCACTTAATTCATTTCTTGGATTTTGAATACTGATCACTCATTTGGAAAGCCGTATTTGGATTGATTGGATCTCGAGTTAGTTCATTAGATTAATTGTTAGGTCAACCAAAAATAGATACCATACGGTGATTAATCCTTCATGTTCATTCTATTCCTCTTTAACCTAAACATACTGAAAAAGGAGAGTTTTAAAACATTAGAAACTAAACTTACAAGAACCCTATTCCTATTAGTTAGTTCATTCTATTCCTCTATGCAGCTAGCAGCATCGTTGCTTGGTGCGGAGTCCGGACAAAATGCGGTTATACGAACGTTGCTGTACCAGAGGGCCAACGAGACAGTAGATCCGTATAATATAACAGTGGCGGAGTTCACGAACCTCACCTCGACGCTGGCAAACAAGCTGGGGAAATGCGGGCTCAGAGATGAAGGAATTATGGTACCTCTGTCACTCGGAGCAGAGAATCGAACCGAGAGCAATATTCTTGCCGCTGATGTGAACTCTCGTTCGTATTCTCGAACAGTACGAGAGCTCTTACGGATACTATATGGAAGTGGTAGTGAAAGTAAGGTTGGTGCCTTTTTTCCAAAGGGTGCTAATGGTTTGATTGCAAGAAGCTTCCTAATTGGAAGAGAAGATCCAATAATGTGAAACAAATCTTGACTATGGGATAAATAGTATATTATATGTAATAAATTAAGATGGAAATTCGACTTTCCAAACAAATATATATATAATCCTTTTCAAGTATTTGATTTAAAAATGTTAAAAGATATTTCAGAAAAAAGAAAAAAAAATTGGTATGTGACAAACTATGATGGAACAATTTTAAAGAATTGATAAATCTTGAAATCCAAAAATTAAATCAAAATAAAACTCAAATCTCAACTATAAAATTGTAACATTTTCTTAAGCATATAAACTAAATCGAAATTAAACTCAAAACTTAAGGAATAAAAATCCAACATTGTGAAACGTAAAAACTACATGAAAACTATGCCCAAAAACTATAGGGCTCGGTAGTCCTTTTCTTAAAAATTTAATTTTTTTAAAGTCATTTTTAATAGTCAATCATCTAATCAATTTTGTGTTTAAATTTAATGGTTTTGTTAGTAAAGTAACGTTATATGGTTCGTTTAAGCTCCAAATTACATGTTGACGAGGTGGAATATAATAGCTAACTCCACGTTTGAGCTCCAACCATTGAAACCACCAAGTTCTACCGTAAATGTTACTTCGTAATCCTCGTAATTATTTTAAAGTTTTCTTTACTTCATGTTGTTATCGTTTTTATATTTTTACATTTATTATATTTTTATTATTTGTTATCGTGTTTTTTACTATTTCTTGTCTAAACTAAAATAGTTTACACTTTAAATATATACAATAACCAACTCAATGACCCATACGTTCTCTTAAGAATTAAAATAATTAAATTTGATATATTATGAACCAAATACATTTTTTCTTCAAAAACTCGAACGTATTTTTTTTTTCCTTTTGTTAATTTTTAATTAATGTTGGCCAGCTTAATAAAATGGAAGAATTGTTTTGTTTTTGTATGAATGGATTATTTATAATAATGCAGCTTGAAATTAAAATTTAAACTTACCAAATGGGAAGTCAAAATAAATATTAATTTATATAATTCTTGCAGTCGAAGAAAAAGCCAATATTAAACCCTCTTAATTAATTTTATTAAACTAACAAACCTACTACCAAAAAGTAAAAAAAAAATGTGTTTTTAAAGAGAACTAATTAAATGACTTTTCTTAAAAGCACTTTTTTAACCATATTAAAATTAATTAGGTATGATAAAGGGCAATAAACATAATTGAAACTTTCTATAATTTCAAGATTAAATAAACACCAAAAAAGTAATGGCTGATATACTCATGAAAAGGCACAATTTTATTATGTTTTTTATACATATATATAATCGTTGATTCTACATTTTATTGAGTTTATTAGCATTTTATAATTAAAATCAAAGCTTCCAGCCTGTCTTTAGACTTTCGAAACAATAATATAAATGAAAAACTCCCCAAATTGATTGTTCTAAACTCCATCCAAATCCATTATAAGTCTTTGCTTTGACATTAAACAAAGTGTAAATAAAACTAATTTGAACTCATTTCATTATATGGAAATTGCCAAATTAACAAGACAATTCCAAACTGCAAACCCAAATAAGAAGTCAAGAGCATATTTTTATAGAATAAAACAAAACCAATATAACAAATCAAAAAAAATAAAAATAGAAGTAGCTACCAGCTCCTGTTTACCAATTCCAAGTAACCTGCTTGTATTTCAATATAAAAGATTAAAGTGGATTGTATAGATGACATACCAGGAAGAGCAAGAGAGAAAGTAACAATGGCCACCACGGTTTCTTTTCTTCTTCCAATTTTCTTACTAGTTGCTATCCTGACGGTCTCCTCCACCGCCAAGACACCAAGCTGGGTCCTAGATGGAGCTCATGCTCGTTGTCACGGATCCATGGCAGAGTGCATGATGGAAGATATCGAGTTTCAGATGGACTCTGAGATCAACAGACGCATATTGGCAGATTTAAACTACATAAGCTATGACGCACTCAAGGCCAACTCAGTGCCATGCTCACGCAAAGGAGCATCTTACTACAACTGTCAGCCAGGTGCCGAGGCAAACCCCTATGACCGTGGCTGTAATGCTATTTCTCGTTGTCGAAGCTAACGAGTTATGTTTACTGTTTCACCAGATATGGGCAGTAGTAGTTGTATGAAGTCATCATAGAGTATAATCATCACTATATTATCAATAAGAAATCATGCAGAAACAGCAAGTCCAAGTCTATATCATATTTTGCTCTTTTCTGTTTCATTCTAAGCATTGGTTTCAACTTCACAAAGGCAATAGCAAAAAGAGAATATTGCAACAAACTCATCAATAAAGTGAACAATCTCAACTATTTCTAGGCAGAACCTTCATCTTTCTTCACTTCATCTGCAACTGGTTTTGATGGAGGTAGTGGCGACGGAGAGCCCTCGACACCCATCTCGGCCTTTAGGTCATTGATGCTCTGCTCCAATTCATTTATGCGGCTCCCCATCTCATCGAGTATATTCAAGTTAAAGAAAGCTTATTTACTATAAGTTAACTTATTACAACAAAGCTATCCTACAATCTACTTCTCTTCCAATGTATCTGAAACCCAAAGTTGTATTAGAAAGTCAAAACATTCTAATTAGCAGTCAAGGTGAATTATATAGAGGATCTCAGATTGTAATGGATTCAAATATCTCATTAGAGGGAATTAAGGTTCATAAATATTCAATCAATCCATTTCAAAATCATTACTATTGTTTCCCTATAAGAATATTTCAATTATATGCAACTTTTACTAGATCATTGTTAGATAGAGTGATAAGAAAAATGATAATAATCAGAAAATTGCACTATCTAGCCAATATTAACAAATAAATAACTAAACGACCTATTTTGCAGAACTTAAAACTCAAAATGTATGCAAGTCTATCAGAAACAATTACTCATGATAACTACAACTTTAGGGAAACGCTAAAAGTAAATATAAGTATTTCGAAAGGATATTCTTTGTGATAATGGAGTCGGACATGGTTTGGAACCTAGATTGCTGCATAAAAAATATTTTGTTAGACATAAATTTCTCTGACAGAAACTTACAATAACTAAAACTCACCATTTGTTGAAGAAGATTTTGCACCTGGAGAGAGAGAAAAAAAAAAGGTTAGCACCAATTTAAAGATAAAACATCATAAAACAATTAAAGTGCCTTAAGGGTTGAATTTTAGACAGAACAAGAGTATTGTCATAAGGAAAATGATAGATTTCATAGAACCAACCTTCCAATAAGTTAGGTTGACAATCAAATGGGGAAGAACAAAAAGAAAGAACTGAAAGGAAAGAAAATGAACTCACAAAAATGGTCATGTCAGCTGTGCTTTGCTTTGCATCTTCAGAGTCATGCCCATCCTGCGAGATAAAAAAGTAACATGTGCATTTCACAATCTCATACAATGAAACAAACCAGCCAAATTACACGAACAATAATAATAAGCCAAACAAATAAGAATCACTGGAGGTGGAGGGTGACAATCTTGAAAAAGAATTAAGACCAAGCAGCAAACATCTTCAGTTGTGACAGTTACATTTAACAATGAGATCGGCAGTTGTAAAACTGTCGAGGGAACAGAAATCAGTAGCACTCCGAAGATAAATAGTAATTAAAACAACCTTGAAAACTGATATCTTGGCCACTGGAAATCAAATGTCCTTTATTCTCCCAAAAGAAATCAGCCACAGCCACAACTAAAAGAATATACAAGGGATACAAAAAATGCTAATAACTACAAAAAAAAATGAGATAAAGCATAATCTCAAAAATCCTTCATAACCAAGACCTAAAGAGAGGCAAACCGCAAACCTAAACAAGGTCCAAATTTCCTCCCAAAAAGTCTCCATGCCTAACTATCCTACTAGTTCTTTGATGCTAGATATTTCATAAGATCACAAAGAAAGCAACATGCTAAAGAGCCATCTCTCAATTTCAGAAGAGAGGGTGGTATAAGACCTAGTGATCTACTCCATCACAGCCTTATTCTAACTGCTACAGGTCACTTGGACACCAAAAACCTCCACAAATGTGTCCCAAAGTGCTTCCAAAAACTAAAAACTCCTAAGAAAATGATCTGCACTTTGCACCATAAGGGCCTAGAAGGACAGAAGACGATCTTTGGATATAGTCAATGGTGCTAATCCTCCCATGAGAAAAGCAAGGGATTTGATAAAAGGAAAAGAACAATCATATGAAAAAGAGAGGATGAGGATCCACAAGCAAACATTGATTATCAAAGCACCAATGTGGTTCTTAAGTTGCTTGGCTCTCCCACTCCAATAGCTGGCTTTTGGGGTGTGGTTCTCCAAGGTTATTAAGTACCTAACACACCAACCCAGTCCCCCTAACCCTTCCATAAAAAATCCATTTCTCCACCTTCTTACTGATGAAAGAATCAATTCTAAACTAGGATAGGATAGGAAGTAGAGCAGGATCTAAAACAAAAACATATTGAACGAAATTTAACCTCCCTACTTCAGAAAATAAAGGTTTCTTGTACAAAATTAACATTTTTAAATATAATAAAACCATTTCGACCTTTCCCACAACAAAGCCAAAAAAGAATGAGGATCGTGAACTCATCAAAAAATCCAAGTAGCGGTACAGCAAATAAGAAAATTTAAACACCACCAACCTAGCCTACCTAAGCCTAACAAACGTAGAAGCGTAACAAACAACTCCAGAAAAAAAACTTCTCCGAGACACCTCTATGCCAAATATTGACATCAAATATATGCAGGACTTGGTTCAAGTTAACAAGAACAGTACCATCTATCATCTACAAACAAAACACGGGTGAGTTGACCTCTATTCTTTCTCACGTGAAAATCTTCAACTAAGTCCCCATCTACCCCTCTAAACACCAACCTATAAAGCAACCTCCACCAGGAAAAAGAACGCTGGCACCTAAACCACTAGCGGCAAATGTTTTACTTATACCCATTCCATTAATCCAAGTACAGAAGTGTATCAACCAGAGACAATTGACCAAATCAAAGATCTCAATTTAAACCCAAAACCCTCCTTACACAAACCCGTACCATAAAGAACACCCAATCAACTCGTAAAAGTTTTAAAAATCAATCTTAAAAATAACCTCTTCTATCTTATAAAAATGCTAAATCTCCAGTAACTTCCTTAGTAATGAGGGATTCATTTAAGCCACTGAGCAAAAAAACAACACCATATCACATGGCATTCAACATCAACCAAATAAATAATTTTTTAAAAAAAATCAGAAAATTTGAAATCTCCACATGTAACCACACGACCAAGAAGATGAATCTTACAGACATCAATAGAAACAACGAACCCCACAATACAGTCACGAGTAACCGAGCCACAAACCAAAGTCTTAGTGCCTAAAACCTAAAGTGATCTAATGAGGCATTGTTCAAAGTGAGCAAAAAGTTACAAGACGATTGAGCAAGTAAAGCTGAAACAGAATTATTAAAAAACCACAGGAATAAAAATTCAAAGCAGAAATTGAAGAAAGAAGAGTAAGTTGTTTCAAAAGTTTCAAATCTAAGCTATGCGAAATGGAAACACGAGAGCAATGGCATATGGCATTCACATTCAACAGTGAAGAAGAGTAATTGAATGGAAATAGGTTAAGAAGGGAAAATGCACACCATTACTGCAAAAACAGGATCTTGAAGAAACAATCGGGAGTTGATTGTAAGATTCGCGGTGCCCAATCGTCAAGTTAACGAGCGGGTGGTGAATGAGGATGAAGAATAGAATGTGGGGAATGGCTCCCTTGCTTGTGCCTAAGGGTTGGATGTCCATTTTGCCCCCACACTTTATTACAAAGTGACCATTTTGCCATTGCCCATTATGTAATGTAATGATGTTTAATGTTAAATTATTAGTTAACCTCCCGACTTTACTTCCAAGTTTTTTCATTTTTTCAGTTGTTGTATAGATCTTTTGAATTTTTTATTTTTGTATCTATAAAATTTTTATTTTGTATCATGTAAATCTTTAGAAAAATTTAAATGGTTAAAATTAGATTAATTTATTTAGCAAATACGATTTTAAATTGTATACTAATATAGCTGAGCTTTTAATTTTGTGTTTCGTAAATAATTTTGAATTGTATACTAATATAGCTGAGCTTTTAATTTTGTGTTTCGTAAATAATTTTGAGAATATTTTAGAAGCTCATGTTGGTAATTTGACCAAATAGATGAGAATTGGACGGTTGAAATCTTAAAGAATTAAACCGTACTTTAACTATTATTCTTACAACCGTGAATTGGTTGCTAAATCATGCAACCAATTTTAGTAGTAATTTTTTATCTAATAAGCGGTTTGTATGTAGAAGGACTATAATATGATTTAATATTTTATTAGATAGAATTTAAACTATTTTGATTGTTTGATAATCATTGTTTTTTTAAAGTTTATAAAAATTATCTCTACGTCATAATAATTTCTAATTTTGCTATTTATTTTATAAGAGTGTTTTCAAAATCTAAATCATGTTATGAAGACTAAAGAAGACACGTTATCTAAAAAATCAGTTCTAAAAGAATTTGCCCATAACTTTAGTTAATTTTATTAATGAAAATCACTACCAAGAATAATGGGAAAACAAATAAAATTGTAAGAGACCAAAAAAAAGATTAATGAAATATTTAAAGTTCAAGAATTTTTGGTAGGTAATAATGCTCAAAGTAAATGGAGGAAGTTTATAATCCAACATATTTCCTAAATAAAATATAAGTAATGGATATTCAAAGGGTATTTTAGTCCTTTGAAAAGACTATGCAAAGTTTTGGAGGTATGACATTCAAATTTTCAAATTTTGAAAACATTTTGCCTTTTGCTATAAATTTGAAGGGAATGCACACAAAGGCAGTTGGGTTTAAAGTTCACTTTTACTTGGCCTCTCCTTTTGGTGTGGGGAAGCAAAGTTCAAACTATAGCCATTAGCCAATATGATTAGTTATTAATTTCAGTTTGTTAGGGTCTATTTTTGTACATAATGTCTCCAAAACCAACATTATGTTAGAAAGCTTTACTCACTTAAGATATCAATTCTTGGAATCTTGGAACTTTCAAATTCAAATTGCAACAATTTCATGTTGAACTCAAAAACCCCAAGCACAACTGTGTAAGTTATGGTTTTTCTTTCATTTAGCAGCACTATGATTAATAATATAGAGTGAACCTACAAAAAACAAGAGTAAAGACAACAGCAGCTTTCAAGGGTGTGTTCAAATACTTAACCTAAATCAGCCTCAAATTTGATGCTCGACAACCTGAAGTTGACCCGTTGTCTTACGATATTATCCAAGACCCATCTGCAAGAGGAAGAAGGAAGAAGGAGGTGTTTGTGTTTTTCATTTTTGTTTTCTGTCTAATGCTTCACTGCGAACATAAGGATACTCTGCTGGACCAGACCACAAACCCCAAAGCAAAAGTAGGTGAAGACTTAGAAGCAAGATGGAGGAGTACATATTAGAAGGATAGACATTCCAACAAAACTCTATCCCTGCAAACACAAGCAAACTGCAAAAGAAAGAAACCAAAAACAACAAAATAAAAAACAAATACGAGAAATGATAACGATATATAATAATTAAGTATGTGCTCAAATTAATTCGGACAAGAAAGATGAGGTATTCAGCAAGGTACCGTAATAATGTAGGGAACGATGTCCTCCACAACAGATATGGAATCGAGAAGAAGTACCTGCAGCATAATGAAATCTGATGTTTAGAGCCGATTCCACAATACTTCAGGTCTGATGAATTATATGATCATGAGAATTAGATATTATACGGATGAAATTTTAGACACCACTGCTTGAGGACAAAATGGTGTGTTCATGAGAGTGTGAGATAATCTAATAAAATAAAACCTCACAAGTAATGTCATAAAAACTTAGTCATGGATCGTGCCCAAACGGAGACATTAGAATATGAGATGTAGCCGTCAAAAAGTGGTTTGATATGATTCATCCTTTTTCCATTAATTGTTAAGAACTTGAGTTACTTGAGCTTACCATGAGTAGAACTGATAATGCAATGATCTAGCACACAGAATTCCGATGAAATTCCCAACAAACATGGTTGTTACAACATCTGAGCCAAAGAAATCAACCAGAGAAAATGACGAGAAGGGTATTAGACACCAAAAAAAGACTATATGAAATTTATAAGACAAATCATCATATTAAAATTTACATCAAATATCGTTTTACTGCCAACTTACGTTCTTCCGTGAGTAACTTGAAGGATGGCTTGTCATTCTTAGACGTCGGCTTGGGAAAAGAACTGACAAGAGCCAATCTAAGTTTGATGGAGAGAAATTGTGAATGGATGAATTTGAAAATCCCACCTTCATGCCTGGAAGAAAGTGAACAAATATCAAATATTAATGGTGCGGCACATAATCCAGAAGATAAACTAGTGTAGTCATTAAGACTCATAACCGGAAACGTGGCACTCATAGATTGACAACATTTACCAACCAATAAAAGATGAGTATAACTCAACTAGAATAAAGTATGTCTTAAAGATCAACAGGTTTGTGATACAAATTCTCTCCGTACTAAAAAAGATAAATAAATATATAAACCTAAAGGGAAAAAACATCAAATTTTTGTCTTTACAATTAGACATCAAATTTCCAAAAACGAGATTATCATAAAATTCATTACCGGTGTTTTCTCTGTAAATCTTCCCCTCCTATCAGTCTCATAATAGAATATTATCACCATAGTAACATCAGTTTCTACTTTATTGTCAGTTACTTAAAGGTAAAGCACTTACTTGCACCACTTGTAATGAGCAAAAACTGCCAACAATATTAGGTGAGTAATCAGCAACAAAGCAGCAAACTGCTTCGACACAAAAATTGGTTCGGGGACGAACTTGAAGTTAACGGACCTAATACACCAAAGCACAAGCACTTTGAATTGAAGAAACAATATTACAAATAAAGACAATCCAACGCAAGAAGTTTCTCTTAAATCAACTATATTGTACCATTTAGAAAATAGCTAATAAATACAGGTATAAGATGTTCTTCAAAATGAGCAGGGCTTTGAAGTACAGTTAGATGTACCAAAAGTGGATGAAGACGCGCCCAAGATTAAAAGCTCTTGATACGTATGCAAATGGATGTGAAACTATAAAAGGAAGTGCCAAAAGAATCTGCAAAACCGACGAACAAGCAAGTATAAAAAGATGACAAAGCATCCTCAATGATGGAAATAGCGATTTAAAAACTAAACCTCGCCCCTTATAGAAATACAGACTCTGTACATCAAGCTAGTAGCAACTCATGGCAAACATGAGAGCACTATAAAACAAATTTTAAGGTGAAATTAATAATAATATGTCAAGAAATGTCATAAACGAGTCCAAGATTAAGAGCCCTTTTAACCCAGAAGATAGTCAGTTGCTGACATTTAAAATTAAAATAGGAAACAAAGCACCTGCACAAGAGCAGCCCCAGCTAAAGCTGTTATCACTCCACCAATATTTAGAGCCTGTCAAATAGATTGAAGTATCTTAACAACTAACAAATAATTCAAACAGGAATAAATTTGGAAATTAAGGTAAGTAAACCATGAAATGGTAATAAAAACTACCTTTAACATCAAAAGTAATAAAGGTGGAGCATACAGAAGAATGTTCATCTTTATAGAAACCGCAAAACTACATAAATAGATAATTAAACAGTTAAAATCGGTAACATAAAAACTAAGATGAAACAACGTAGATATTGATACCTGAAGATGATTAATCCAAGGTTCCACCTTCGTAAAAGAAATAAGGCCAATGCAGCATGGAGAAGAGTCATGGCAAAGCAGTCATTGAATAGACGGAGCATAAAGATGGAGTGCACTCGTTTGGAGAGGGAGAGTAAGCAAAAAGACCAGAACGGAAGCTGGAAGACAGTCAATTTGAAAGGATTTGAAAATATTAAAAAAATAGCAAAGACGTTCTACATCTCCAACCCAAACAAGCAGGCCAAGATGAAGAGGGAGTAAAGATTCCAACGGCAAGGCAAAGGCCAGTGTTGAATGATTTTACAAGGCAAAGGCCACCTGACCTTACAACATTTGAGTATCAAGAAAACTAGTAGAAAATTAATTCCTAGATAGGTGGCCATCATGGATTGAACCCATGACCTCTTAGTTAGTTATTGAGATTATATCTCCCTTTTTGCCACTAGATCAACCCATGATGGGCTACAAAAATCCAGTTTTAACCACAAAGCACATGGGAGAATGTCTTTTGTCATCAGAAAATACTCTAAACAACATCCGGATTAGTGCAAAAAAGAAACATATAATAAAGCTAATACTAAGTATTTGACAAGAAACCGTAAAATACCCTTATCACTGTCAATAAAGCTAAAGAAACGGTTGATCAAGCAAGACCATGTAGCAAATTGGCATGGAACAACTTCAAATGAGATTAAACTACTTGTTTGCCATCTAAAATTACTACTTGGACATATGCTACTACTTTCTTCTCACAATTAGTGTTAGCCTCAGATAAGGTCGAGGCTGTAACAACTAATGAGTTGCCCACTGAGTTGTATTAAGGAACGTAGTTTATATTCTGCATCATAAAAGAAATAGAACAAGAAAAAGAAAGGAAGATAAATGCTTACCGCATCGGTCTTTGCATAGATGAATAAAACAATTCCCAGATTTATAATGTACAAGACACCAAAAAGAATCTGCAATAATAGAAGTTTATTACAACTTGGAACAAGAACAGTATTCTCTGAGTACATATGGCAGAAGTGAAGATGCTGAGATTTGAGAGCAGCCTCACCAGCAAAGAAAAGGTGCAACAACTTATTTCAAAAACATTTTAAAAAGATTATTACATTTTTTTTAGAACAAAAAGTAGTGAAGAAGTGTTTGAAATACTTTCTGTAAAATTATCTGTTGTATCTGCATTGCCAACATATCGAACAAGTTATTAAAAGACCATTTTGGTTTGTAGTAATATCAATTCAGCACCTAGTTCATTAATGGATATGTTAGAATATATGTATCCTCTATTTAATACTCTAATGAATAAATGTATGTCTTCGCTCTAGTGTTTTTTTCTTGCCTACGACTACAGTTGTACATTGGAAAATGGCAGTAATGCTCTTGGATGGTAACCTCGACTGATCCCTCTCTGCATGTGAGAGAGTATGGTATTTTTTTACATAGTATCATTAATCTTCCCAAGTCATAAACTATAGTTCTTACAAACAACTTTTGAAAAGAAACAAAATATCAGTTTCTCTTTCCCCAAATTTAATTGACAGTTCCATGATCTCTATAAGTGCAAACTATTACCTGTGCTGGATATACCTCTCCTCCAGTGACATACTGTATGGCAGAATAAATATACAAAAACCCAGCTGGATAAACTAGAGGTCCAGTGTCTCCTTGCAAATTGCTGTAATCCCTCTCCCCTCCCAAAAATCCACTTACCTGCTTGAAAATAATACCATGATGTAAAACCCATTAAACCCTCCCAGAGAGAGAGTGGTAAGGCCATATTGAAACTAATAGTACAAGATCAAACAAACAGCCATTAATGTCCAAGAAATCCTTGACTTGTAGCAAAGTGATGGCATAATTCTCAAACACTTAATCTTAATCTGTAACTTAAACATCTTTTGCTATAATCACAATCAGTAATTTCATAGTTATTGCTAACTATCTCAGGAATTGGAGTCGATCAAAATATCTACTACCAGAAAGACGACTTACTTGTGACATGTAAGCGTCCCAATCAATTTTAGTATCTGGAACCAAACAATCAATGGCGTCAAAAGAGCATATCGAAAATTCATTTTAAAGAACAGAAATGAAAAGGAATTCGATCTCACAGGGGACAAATGCAATGATGAGGGCGACGAGGATGGCATCAGCCAGTAACAAAAATAACGAAAATACAAGCTTTGGATTTCGACAATATCTGTAGCTGGAAATGGCTGATTTCCTCGGAGGCTTCGCCGATTTGGTAGCCATGGCGCTCCCCGTCGTCCAATGCCCTCCGTCCACTGAGCTGGGATTCCGTTGACTGAGACGGCGCTGGTCCGAGAAAGCAGGCCGATGGAAATCGCCATTTTTTGATGGGCTGCAAATTGGGCTTTTTACCCAACGTAAGTTTTACATCCAAATCGCATTTGTTTTGAGCCCTAACCCTAATTCAACCACTTTGTGATCATAATTTTGATCTATTCTCAATAGAAAGTGAAAACAAAAATAAATAAATGACTATAAATTTAATAGTAGAAAAAGTTAAAAGGTTTTTTTTTTTTTTTTTTTTGTCATTTTCATGGTTAGAATTTAGTCTCTATCATTATATACGATAATCGGGAGTGATTTGATAAACTTTTCATATGCCTTATATCGAAAATCAAAATTTAATTATAAATTATTATATTCAAACCTGCTCAAGAATACCAAATTTATTAAAATTAAACTATAAGTAAATAAATATTCTAAATTGACGTGTATCAATTGGATATTTTTGTAACGGTTCATTCTACTTCATAAATTCGGTTAAAATTTTAAAAGACAAATCAAATGTAATCTTTACAGACAATTAAATAGTAGAAATATTGTTCTAATTCAAAAATAACGATATAGTGATTTAGATGGTACTTCCAATTTTATCAACTTTTCTAATCTAGTGTTTGTGTTTTACATGTTTAAAGTTGAATTTTTTATTTATTTGATCTATCCATATACAAAAATTAAAATTTGTATTTAAATATTGAAAAATCAATAGAGACATAATTCAATCAATTAGTGATGTCGATAAAATTGACGCGACCAAATTAAGCAAATAATATAAACCTTTTTAAATAAAGAGTAGACATTGTTTATATGTATTTCACTTTATTCTATAGATAAACAAGTTTCAAATATAGAGTTCTCAACATAAAACATTTGTCAAATCCAAAGATTAAGACACCTATACTTCACTTCATAATATATATATATATATATTGGCATAGATGATATTGATGTAAATAAGAAAACTATTTAAATATAATAATCAACATGAACGTCTCTCAAACTAAGTTATAGTTCTTATACGTATTCATATTAGTTTGAAGAACAATGAATTATAATTTGATATGTTTTAGGTGTATCTGTATAGAAAATGTTGGAGATATCGATTTTTTTGTCTTTCATGTACTATTACTCTGACTTACAATAATTATCAACTCAACTTATCAACAATAATTAACAATAAAGTAAACATAATTCGACTAACATAGAGTTTGTATTATATATTATCACACAAACATGAAATTACGTCACTTCTGATGTCAAATGAAAAGATTAAAGAGAGAAGGTAGAAGGGGTGAATAATTGGAGTACATATATCCTTTTGAGATATCTTAACCCCTAAGCTAAGGTAGGGTGTCCAAAGTGGTGTAGATAAACATTGGAATTAGCGGTCCATGACAGTCCAAAAAATATATAGACTAATTATCAATCTATATTATCTTCATATACTAATTTATCAACTTTATTTTATGTGATAGACACATGTTGCTACCAAAACTAATTATGATGTCCTTCATAGATATCAAATTTATATATGATAGACACATGTTTCTACCCAAATATATGTAAATACAGTTTGGTCTTTACATCTTAATTCTTTGTTTAGTTTTATTCCATGAACTGTATCCATTGTTCATAATAGTATTTGTTTTAAGGTTAGAAATATGGGATGTGTTCGGCATCTAAACAACAAAGTTTAGGAACCCAACTTATCTTTTTTATGAAGTTTATAGACAATCGATATTACTTTTGCTGATTATTGTCAGTCGATCATTAGATGTCATTTTTTTTTTTTTGTAATTTTATGACAAATTTTTTATCATCGATGGTAATGAGTTTTCACCTTAAGAAAATTAATAGAAGATAAAAACATTTTTTATAGGTGATTTGAAATGCGTCCCTAATTTAATTATAATAATATTTTAAATACATTTTTTTATTATTCTATTTTTCTTCTTTTGTGTTTTTTAAATAATAACTACTACTAGATTAATTTTTTTAATTATATATCTTCTTTGTTTAAAATAATTACTTTCTTCAATTTAGGAGGATTTGTTTATTTTGTTCTGTTTTGTTTAGATGAAAATTGATGATGTACGCGATCCAAGTATTAGTTAAATCTATTGCTAATAGAGTAAAAAGTGTAAATATACTTCACATTACGTGAGGAATAATATTTAATTTAACTTTTCAAAGATTAATCGTATTAAAAAATAACTTTTTTTAAAACACACTTTTTAAATATATCAAAATTTTATAAAAAGTTTAAATAAAAAGTAACATGTTTTTTTCTAATTCATTTGTCTTCAATTTTCTTTATTTTTTATTAAGGAATCAATTTCAAATTTATTGAAGGTATATGTATATATTTTTAAATACAAGAAGTAACAAAATATTATTTTAAGTTTTAAGTAAATGTATTGTGTAATCTAAATTTTGTCATTTTGTCCACCTTCCTGCCTTCTTCTCCCTCCACGTGTCCCCCTTTCCCATTTCTCCACCTCTTTAAATCCCCTCTCCCCTACAAATCTCCACCCAGAAAATGGCTTCCACCGATCTAAAACACCGAAAAACCGATGACTCCACCCCCACTTCCACCGTCTCTGCCGATGACAACGACGGTACCAAAAAATCCAAGAACAAAGTCATAGCCAAACGAGGCCTAAGATCTCTAGCTCTTGCCATCTCCATCCCCGTTTCCCTCACTCTCTTTTTCATCCTCCTATTCTCCAACTCCAAGAACTACTACCCAGCCTCCGCCCCGAAACCCTTCTGGGTCCCGTCGGCAAAGGTCGTAAACTGGGGGTCTTTGACTTCTAGCTTGTTAATGGGCGTCGCCGCCTGGCTGGTCTGGGCCGAGGGCGGATTCCACGCCAGACCCAACGCCCTATACCTTTATGGTTTGTATTCAGTGTTGTGTCTGACGTGGTACGCCCTCATGTTTGGTGCTGGCGCGCGACGGCTTAGTGCTTTGGCGTGTTTGGGAAAGACAGCAGCGTTGGTTGGGTGCGACCGGTTGTTTAGAGGAGTGAACCCACTTGCGGCAGATTTGGTTAAGCCATGCTTGGTTTGGTCTGTTTTGCTTACGGTTGTGAATCTCACTGTAGTCTCTCTTTGAGCTAGGTTTAATAATAAAATAACATGGCTATGTTGTCTTCTTCTTTTGGTTCTTTTTCTTTCTTTTGATTCACTTGTGAATTGGATTATGTGGCTTCTGATTTTGCACTTTTAAATATAAATTTCGAGCTTGGACACTTCTCGATCTGTCCTTTTAAAAAGTGAGAAATTTTGGATAGAGGATCAAATGTATAGTTAAAATTAGAGCGTAGCCCTAAAAAGATGAAATCAGGCGTTCAATTTTTCTCAGTGTCAATTCAGTATTTGGTGAGTTGGAGGAGTTGGTGAAGAATAAATAATTATATAAAGAACAATGAAATTAAATAAAAACAAAACAATATGTGCATACTTAATTGCATGATAAGTAAAAATATTAAATATATTGTTTTCAAACTAAAGTATATTTACACACCTCAATAATTTAAATAGTTTTAAATCAGCACAAAAGAAAGTTTCAAACACTTTCTAAATAATCTTATCCTTGAAGAATAAAATACGTTGTCCAATATTTTGTCCACGAGATAATAGATTGGATTGTGATTGTGGTTGGATGATAGATTACATTGTGCTGCTTAGCAATAAATTGTCTAGGTTTAAAGTTAAAAAAATATTGAGTTGAAAGTTTAAAGAAGGTGTTTGGAACACTTAATGTGGAACTTTGGGAGTTTAGAAGTGGAAAAAAACTGAAAAATAAGAAAGATTCTAAACTTTAATAAAAACGAAAACATCTTTCATTGTTTTATAAATTTAAATAAACGTGGATATGTAACAAAGTATTGTCTTTTTGGTTATTTGACATATACATACAAATAATATCAATATGACATTTAGATTTGATAGTATTCCTATGAATGATTGTATGAATGAGGATTTTTTTCTTTGTTTACTATAGAGATGTAGATCGGACGAAAGCAAAATAATTTTCGACATTTTATCTTAAGTCGTAAAAATTAAGTACTTAATTAGCATAACTTTTCTTACATAGTAATACACTCCATCTCCAAAACTCAATGACATGTTAAAAAAATATTACTAAATGACATATTTGTAAATATTACTAAATGACGTATTTGTTTTTTTGTTTTCTATATCAATCATATCAATTATGTATTCGTAGATATTTCTTAGTTAATAACTCAAGCTATCGAGTTTATAATATTTCAATTTAACGTAGATAAATTTGTTGATGTTAAATAATAAGTAGCCATTAAACTTTTTTAAGAAAAATTATTAAACATGAGGAAATAAAAAATAAATATAATGCTTTTCGAGTTATAACCACATATATCCAAGAGACGGATTAATATGGTCTTGCAATTAACTACAAAATTATTACTATTATTTAATCTTTATTTATTATCGTGTCTATGTTTGATATTTTTACGAGGAATGTTGTGAAAAATAGAATATTTGACAAACTATTTTGCTTTTAAAAATAAGTATTTTCTTTTCACGTCTCTTACAAAAAAAACTGATTTGCATATTTTTTTAAATACAATGTTTGTATTTTGTGCTTTTGCAAAAATAACAAAAAAATTATGGTAATAGAGTCTATCACAACATTTTTTAAATTCGTAAAAGTATAAAATTTAAAAGTGATGATCATCTTATAACTTATGTTTATCGTCTGATAGTCATATGATTACCGTTCGATAGCCTTCTGATAACTTATGATTATCATCTGATGGTTATATGCAAAAAAGAATTGGTGTCATAAACTATTTTTCTTTTTTCTAATTGTTTTGGCAATTTGATGCAATTTTCCTTTGTATGTTTAATCAAATTCTAAAAACAAAAGCTAATTATATTTCATCAAAATTTAGCTTGATTTGATAAAAGAAAACAAATTAAAATTTTAGATGCAAGAAGATGTGTCTAAAACAAATGATTACCAATAATACATGGACTACATAACTATTTCTCTTCCTATGATCTAATATCAAAGTCTAAATGAATATTTAGTCCAATTAAAAAAGGGGGATTTGATCCAAGAATTAACCTATTATAATATATACATGAATGATATAATTTAGATACAAAAAATAGTATGATCAAGTCAAACTTTACTTAAACAATAATAAAATTTTGTAATTTGAAAACAAACGTGATCGGTAAAAATATAAGATCGAAAATCCTACAAGTGTTGTGTGCTTATTACCGCACAGGCTCTAATGTTTGAGTACGATAATTCTAAAATAGAGATCGGATGAAATAGAAAGAGTTGAAAGAATAATGAATTGATCCATAAATGGATGGGTTTATGTACGTTTCGGTCAATCAATATTTAGAAGAAAGAAAAACAAGTGAAAGAAGTCACCATGAACACCAATCCCCTTATATTTGTGAAGAACATCCCTAAACAAAATGCTCTATTTTAAATATATTACTAAAAACCAATCGATGCCTTTAATTCTTTCTTTTAGAAAGAAAAAAAAAAGTATAGTTTTACTTTATTATTCCTCTCGTTTTTTAATTAATTATTTTGAAACAGTATTCGTATTATCTAATTAAAAATTATAAAATAGTACTAAACCTAATTTTAAATTAACAAATCATAATTTAAAAAAATAAAAAAACAATAACAACTATGTTGGTGAACTACTAAACTTTCTTAAAATTTAAATACACTTCGTTTAAATTTAAATAATTTATTGTATGCTTCGTTAGTTAAAATAATAATAATAATAATAATGAACTTCATGAATTGAGGTGAAACATTGGTCCAAATTCAACATTTTTCATTAAATAACTTTATACACAAACTCTCATGTCCGAATGAAATACACTAAAGCCTACAAAGCCAAATCCATTTACAAACATTTGGGATCATGCTCTAGTTTTTTTTTTTTTTTTTTTGAGGAACAAAAATATACAATAATCTTCCCACCTACTAAATACCATAATTGACACATCTATGAACAAACATTGAACAAAGGGACCAACATATCTATCTATTCAATGACACAGTAGCTTTAGAAGAAGGTGGTTCAACAACTTCCACAGCAGGTGAAAGAACTGGTTGAATCAATCCATCCTCATTCTCAATCACATCTCTAATCTTTACAATTCTTCTGCTCATCAATGATTTATGAGCAAATCCATACATTTCAAGAATCTGATTATCCCCAAAATTAAACGCTCTCTCCATTGCTTTCAAGCATTTCTCAACAGGGTAATCCCCAGCTTTCCCACATGGTTTACACCCCACAAAATGAGTCACCAATGGCCAATTTTCCCTTACCGTCTCCTCGAATTTGTCAACCAAAATCCCCCAATACCCATGAAGATTATAGGAATTCTCTAAATAGATTTTGCTTCCCCATTTCTCCCTTTGTGTTGCCAGAAGATAAACCATGGCAGATTGATCATCTGCTTCAAAGGTTGGCCTGTCTTTCAGCTCGTTCGTTAGGATTTTCCCCGCTTCATCTCGGGTTTTCCCTTTCGGCCCCATCGGAGCCCACGCGTCGAGAATGTCGAGCGACCATTGGCAGTTTCTCATCAAGAAACTCCCTGTATTTAATCCTATCCAGCTTCTTTGATCATACACCATCTCTTTCCAACCATGCATTATGAAATTGAAGTCTTTATACTTATCCCATGGGATTTCAAACGACATGTCGGTGAACATGGCGTCACTATCCATCCACCATATGAATTCTACTTCCGGATGCGAGAGAAGAAGCTTCCGTATCAATGGAAGCTTCCCCCAGAATCCCGTCATTTCCTCATCCAGAATCGCTAAGTTGTAGAAAATCTCGATTCCGTGTAACCTACAGTAATCGATTTTATTCTTAATCGATTTCAACAGGTAATGATCTCCAATGGGATTCTCACATTTCTCAGGCGAAGACCCAGTAACCAACAAAACCCTAGGCTTACCTGGGCGGATGAAATTAGGGAAACCGCGATTGTCTTTAAGCCATTTCCTCCTTCGTTCATCCCAATCGGAAACCTGGGGGGCAAGTCGGTAGGGTTTTTCCGTTCTACCGCTGAACGACTTGGTCTGATGCTCGACGAGGAGACGGTTGCGCAGGTCGGGAGTTCCGAACTGGACGGGGCCGATGGTGCCGCGGAGAACGACAACGGTGAGAAAGAGACAGAGGACAGTGAGCTTGAAATTGCGGAGAGTTCTGTGGATTCTTCTCAACCTGGGAGTTCCAAAGCAGTTTCCGATGACCGGCATTGTGGGGGGGAATTGGGAGGAGATGAATGAGAGAAGTGGAAATGGAAAGCGTAGAAGAGAAGAGAAAGCGGTGGAAAGGGGAGATCGCCATGGGTGTTGTGTTGTGCGAGTGTGAAGAACAGCTGTAAGCTTTTCTATAAGGGCGTCAGGACATTGGAGAAACAGTGAAATATTAAATTCTAACACTATACATTCATTTAAAATAATAGAAAACAAAAAACCGCTTCTAAAAAATAAATATAATTAAGAAAAGTTTGTTTGGCGTTTTATGATTGGATGGTAAATATTTGGATGTTTTTGTTATATTTATTTATGAAAATTAATTAAAAATATATAACAAATTATAGATAAATTTTGTTATATTTTATAAATATCGTCCATAATTTACTATTTTTTAAAATTAATTTTAGAAATATCTATCTATATATATCAAAATTTAATTAAATTGTGATAGATTAAATAGACATATACCAACAATAAATGTTTGTTATATATAATAAAATTTTTGTTAGATATGTAAAACTTCTTTGATTATATTTTAAAATATGTTTGTAATTAATTTAATTTTACAAATTTTTCATATAAAATTAAGAAGAAGAAAAATCATCTTTCTAAATAGTAAATATTTACTCTATCCTATAAATTTCAAGATGTTCAATATTAGCTCAATTTATTTTCCAATTTAATTCTTACATTTTAAAATGTTAGCTGTGATTCAAGTATTGTTTTATTGATTCACTGTGTTTCATAATTTATATTTTTAATCTTAAATTTAAATTAAATAATAGTTCTCTATTTTTAAAATTTTTTTAAGTAAAAATCTAATTTTAATTGTAATTCATTTAAAACAAAAAAAGGAGTATTCATTATATGACATTTTCAAATAAAACAATTTGAAATTTAGAAACTAAACAAAATTAACTGACATAACATATGGCTTGAGTAACAAATTGAAAAAATTCATAAATTTTACCATTTCTTTACAAAATTAAAGTTTGTTATTCTTATAATCTTGTTTGTTCTATTCTCTTGTGATCATTTTTCTTTTGTTCGTATTTTTCTCTTCTTCTCCAAAAATTTTAAATATTTTTATTTGTCCTTCATTTTCATATTCTTTATTCTCCAATTTTTCCTTCTCTTCTTATCGTCATTTTATCTTCTGTAATCTTTTTTTTCCGTTTCCATCTTATTCTTTTTATTTGATAATTTTTTAAATATTTTTTTCAACTTGTTATTTGGTTCAACTGTGCCAAATATAAAGATGGTGAAAAAAATCGACAACCGTGTTCCAATTATAAACGAATGTGTCAAAAAAATATTGAAAAAAAATCATTGAAATTTGACTACTCTAGTTAATTTAAACGATCAAATTTAAACAATCGTGTTTCAAATATAAACGATCATGTTACCAAATCTCAAAAAAAAATTGTTAAGATTTTACCACCCTAATTTAAACGATCCCATAAAATGTGTCAAATCTAAACGTAAGGATGACACCAAAAAATCTTGAAAAAATCGATTAGATTTGACATTTCTCAAACATATTACGCCCACTTGATGTCAATTAATCACGAGTTATTTTTTAAATTTTCTAATATGAGCCTGTGATTTTTTCCGTTTTCGAAATTGTCCAGCACAAAATTTTTACCAACTTGTTCTATTTTTTAAAAGACTCCCACTAAAAACAACATAATGACAAAAAAGAAAAAAAATTATAAAGTAATTTTAAATTTTCATTTCATAGTTATTTGAAAATAAGTATACATCAACGCTATTAAGTTGAAAGTAAAATATTTAGTCGAGAGTTAAAAATGTAAATTTTAAAATTTATGAACTAAACTAAAATAGATTTCAAACTTAAAGTTAAAAAATAGGAAATGTATGTGAATAAGAAATTTTGCATAATCACAAGTAGTTAGGTCGATGCATTAATTTTTTGAAACTAAGAGCCAATTAATAATTATTGTGCTTGAAATTGAAAACCGAAGACATGTAAATGACAAATAAAAGAGTCACGTGTATCTCCGATCGAACCATTTGACCACAACAATAAGCATATGACTTCAATGACGATTAAGACAGTTCAATAGTGGATAAATTCGGCTAAAGGCCTAATTGGATTGAGTCGAGTAAATAAAATCGTTAATGTCCAAAGTTCAACTCAGTTTAAATTGGAACTTTGGGCCATATACAAGAATGGGCTTAAACACAACTTTATTCGAAACTCGAATTCCATGTAATGCTAATAAGGAACCTTTATAAATAGAAGCTTTACCCCATTTTGAAATTTCGAGACTAGATTTCTAAAATTCTCAAGTTTTAAAGAGCAACAAATCCGATGCATTTTTGAAGAAAATCACCAAATAACAAGCTAAGTATCATTGAATAAGATCATTCATATTGATTAAAAGTTACTTTTCAAGAGGAAAAATGAAAAAGAACATTTAATAGTGTTTAAATTCAACAAATTACATTTCTTATAAAATCTCACTTCTAACAACCAAAATCCAGACTAAACCCAAAACTTGTGAATTATAATTATATTGTTACGAAATCTATTGATAAGATAGAAACGGTATGATTAACGACAAAATATTTTCTATTTTAAATTTGAAAATTTAAAGTTGGGCATCGAACTCGTGGACAACATATTGATTCATTTAAATTATTGAAAGAATGGAAAGGAGAAAATGAAAGACAACTATGGAAAATCTCAATTAATATACAAACTTGTTGAATTTAACCAAAGAAAAACAAAACAAATCAATCTAAACGATCTACTATTTTGGTTTGATTCTTTGTAAGTATAAAATTTGACATTTTGGTTTGTATTTGAAGAAAAGCAAAAATTACCTTTCAATTTTGTTTTGCATTGAAAAACCAAACAAAATGAAATCGATCCAAGCGTATGTGCACAAAATAATACATTTGTAATCTAGAAAAAAGCTCAACCGTACATGGACAGTATTCGCTCGAGTATAAATTTTTTTGCTTGTGTTCCACTATTTCTAGTTGTCATACTATAACATTGTAGTTTTCTTTTAGGATTTCACTTAAGATTACACGTCTAGAACAAGTGTTGTCTAATCATCGTGAAATATAATATGCGAATACTTTAAATATATCTTGCTTACTAAGAACCCTATTAATTATGTGTATAAAATAACTTAATCCGAAGCATGCATGAATTGGATTATACCTCCATTACTTTTTAGCACATCAATACAAAAAGATTAAAATACGTGACCTGTTGGTGGATAATACTGTATGTTAGTTGAGTTATGTTCAAGTTAAACTTTATTGAAATATGACTTGACAGTTGACATAAATCTTTGAGACATGTACTTTACCGACACATAATATAAATCCTCTCGTTGTAAGATTTTAATTTAAAATAATGTTTTTTCGTCATTCAAAATCTATTAAAATATGTGTAGAGATAAAAGAAATAGGTGATATTAATGAAAAAAATTATAAATGGAATGACGATCTATTCTAACTTGGTTTTTCATTGTGCAAACTAAGATGCCTAATTTGGATTCAACCTTTTCAGCCAAATTTCATACGACGGTTTTATAGAACGGAGATATACATCAAAGTGTTAAAAAGTACGTGTTTTCGGGAATATGATTCTCACGTTATTTTGACTAAAAAAAGCAAATACTTTTAATATTAATAGTTGTGAAATTTAAATTAACATACCTTTTATAATCGACTCGTGTTAAAATCGTATTTAGTAATACAGAAGGAAAGTCGATGCTTACTATATACAACAAAACCTACTTCGATTGCGAGGATCGCCAAGTGTGTGGTTGGAAATAAATGAGTTGAATCTATACATGAGTTCAATTTATGTCGTTTCAATTGGAATTACTCAAATTTTATCTTAGTTTATTGAAATATAATGAAACGGCAACGAGTGTTTTATGGAGTAATATTCCATTTGAGATTAAAAAAAAATCACTAGAGATTTTCATTCAATGTTTCTCTAGAGTGAGCTTATCTTATTGCATGCATACACCATTCTCTTTCTAAAGGTTGGATGTTCGATTCCATATGGTAAGGGCCACAAGAGTCTAATGAAAGAATGAAGTTGAAAAACGTAATCCATAATTTATGGGGCAAATGTGTAAAAATTAAAATTATAAAATTTCAAACTTAGAGACTAAATTGAAATTTAATTCAAAGCTTAAAAAGCTGAACGTGTGACATAAAAGAACATATAACATTTTAAAACTCGATTATCAAATAGAAATTATCTTCGAGATTTGTACAAAAATATAGAGGTAAAAATATATTTCAACAACTAGTTAAGAAACACATACTTAACCCATAGAAAAGTTAAGACTAGGGGTAGAAAAGATTTGGTGGCCAAATCGAAACTGAACCGTATGTGGTTTAATTTTGGTATTTTAAAAAGTAAAAAATATAATTTGGTTTGATTCAATTTTAAATTTGATTTGGTGCTTCCTTTTAAATATATAAATATAAAAATGAATATATATTGTAGTTAAAATACTATCGAGTTCGATTTCAAATTTATTTAATAAGAATCACTTCAGTTTTCATTGTTTGAATGACCATTCCTAGCTAAGACTTTCGAATCTCACATCACCCATTATGGTCAAAGATCGAAAAGAAAAAAAAAACCTCAGATATAAAAAAATTTAATATCATTTTTTTCTCTCCACTTCATAATATATTCAATTAATAGTGGAAATGTTGATAAAAATAAAAAATAATGAAAAACTACAATAAACTAATAGTAAAAGTAATAAAATTGAACCAATTGCAAATATAAAACAATAAAAAATCATAGTAAGCAATGTTATTATAAGTTGAAATACAAAAGGATTTGAATCCCTTATTTGCTACATTTAAATTTCACATACACCAACCAAACTATATGCTAATAAATCCATCCAACTTGACCACCGCAATTATAATGTTTAGTCCAACCAAACAATCCTCTTCCAACTTTCCCATTTCCATCCCCTCCTTTTCATTTTTGTTTTAATAAAATTTTCTCCTTCGTTCGAATCGTCAAAATTACAAAAATATTACAAAATTTTAGATTTTATAAACGATAGAGAGAGGTTTATTGTGACGTTGAGAGAAGTATATTGATGGTTAATAAAAATCTTATCTTTTTTTTTATATATATTTGATTGATATTTTAGTTTGATTGCTCCTAATTTAAAATTGCATGCTCTTAAAAACAATAATTTTATTTAATTTAATTTTCCTTGGAAGAATCCACAGGCCTACTTAACTGATCTCTTGCATCAATATTTTCCTTCCTCTCTTCCCTCTGCCCGGTCATCCCTTTGTCTTCTCGGGCTCTCCTTTCAATCTCTTTTCTTCTTTTTATCAACACCCAAAAAGTCATCCTTCAATCGGAGGAGGAAGGAGAAGAGGAGGAAAGGAAGAAAGAGGGATCAATTTACACACCCATCTGATTCTTCTTCTCTTTTTTTTTGTTACCATGGTTGAAACCAGGCGTAGCTCTTTCTCTAAACGTTCTCTTTCTTCACCTCATGCCTCTCCCCCTCCTTCCGGCCCTCCTAATTCCAAAAGATCTAAGGTTTGTTCTTCAGGATTTTCTCCCCTTTTTTGGGTCTTGGGCTTCTTCTTTCACTTGGCTTTTTCTTGCATGCCACTGATTTCTTGGGTTCTCTTCCCTTTTTTCTTGGTGGGTTTTTTGGTTGGGATTTAGTTCTGGGGTTTGGTTTTGTGGGTTTTTGATCTGTTGGTGTTTTAATGGTAGGTTGTTGAGGCATCTTCATCTACAGAGGATGTTCAGAGCGCACCGCCTGTTGACCCTTTGATCCCAGTTGGGGAATCTGGAGTTGAACCTGTAGACCCAGTCATACAATCAGCTGATCCGTTTGATACTGATTCGTTGAAGGTTAACAACGTATGTGATGAAGCTGTTCCTGAGAATTCGCACGATCTTCAGGCAGAAGGACAGGCTATCATGCCGCCTCAACCTTTAGGTGCCTTCCCAATTGGTTTTATTTGCATGTAGTTTGATTGCCTGGACTTGGGTGTTTGATGTTAAATCTTTTGGGGTTGTTGGGTTTGAAATGGGTTTTAATCAATTTCATCAATTCATGTTGAATTTAGGTGATGTTGCAGCCGATGCGGAGAAATCTAAGGCGGTTGTGGCTAGCATGCTCAATCGAACGAAGAAGCGCACGATGAGAATGCCCAAATCAAATTCGAAGCCGGCGTGGGGAAAACTTCTTTCGCAGTGTTCACAGGTAGAGTCTTGCTCAAATTCATGAATCTTGGTTTGAAGCATGAATATTCTTTAAGTAAACATCAGCATGTCAGGATTTTTGCTCTTTGTCCTCCTATGTTTTCTGCAATTGATTTTCTCGGGGTCTTATTTTATCAGCTAAGTAGTGAATTTCTGCAGAGCAGGAGTTGCTTCTTTTGTCACCTCTTTTCTACCAGTTGACTTCCTTTCTAGATTTCTAGTTTAGTATATCTAGCCAGGTTTCTTTCATAATTACATGCCTCTTTTTTTCTTTCCTCCAAATCGATCAAGATTTTTCACATGAACTATCAACTTTAGTTTGCCTTTTATGGAGGAGTGAATTGAAATGAACGGAGCAGGGACAATTTGATTACCTATATCTACTTGCTTTGATGGAACAAGTAAAAAGTCTTGACCGATAAAGTTGTGCAGCTAAAAGTCAATATACTTATAGAACTTAATATGGGGAATGGAATCCTTTTTTTTAAACAAGCTGCAAGAGTGGGAGGAATAGTTAAGGACCCATTTCATAGGTTCTTTTGACCGTGATCATAAAGAGTAGTGTGTTATTGTGTTTCCTACTTTCTCACTTTGGAGTATGATATGAATACTGGTTAGTTTTGGGCAGGATTACCCAATTGAAAAGAATGTAAGCAGGGAACTTGTATGGTATGGAAGGAAGGGGTTGCAGCCTGTTCTGATTATCATGTCTTTATACGTAATTCTTCTTGCCTATTATAAATTTACTCTGTTGGAGATTAAGAACGGGAAAATTTCATTACAAATTGATGCTTTAGTATAGGCATCCTAGAGTTAGGTTTACTTTCCCTCTTTTCAAAGAGAGGGAGAGAGAGATATTTGTGTAGGCATCCTAGAAAAGATTAGCTTCTACATTCGATCATAGATTTGCATGTTGCCACTCTCTTATCAAGTTGCCTCTAGTGGAAATTTGTTCACCTCTGTTTTTTTTGGACCTATACATGGACCTACATTTCCCATTTCCGAAAGCAGAAGGCTCACCTTGACCTTGCTTAACTAGGTTCTACAAGTATCCCCTTGTACTACCTCTCAATATTTTGTATTTCAATTTAAGTTGGCAAACTTATGTCAAAGAGCTATGCTTGGGGTTGGCCAATTGGGAATTTCAGCAAAATCCATATTTACGATTGGAAAATTCACAGGAGGATCTTAATTGAAATAAAAAAGTATAAAATGCCTCATGCATATTGGTTTCTTAAGTCCAAGATTTCAAAAGGACTCTTTGATTCATGGAAGAAATTGCAAAGCTGGGAATTTTTTATTCAAGAGAAATATTCTGTACAAGTTAGAAGGCCCCTCCACAGCTTTTCTTCTCTCCGACTCCCATTTTCTCCATTGCAATCCTAAGCTTCTGCCTATGCATGGTTGACAAGATAATTTTTGGTAGAACTTTCATCTCAAAAGGAACTTACTTGTTTGTGATCTAGCCTTTTATTCTTAATTCACTATAACTCTGGTATAAATACTAGAGGTCATGTACTTTTGGAATTTTGTGACATGATTTGATCTTATTTATTTTTGGAATTTTATGAAATAATTGAAGTTTGATTCATTGCTTTACACTATAAGTGGTATGAGCACTAAACACCAAAATGGTTGGAAAAGGAAATGTCCAATCCAGCAAGGGGCTTCAATGCCTATAACTTTCGAAGTTCGATCCCCATGACCACAACAGTATACTTATTGTTGGTTCAACAAGTCTTGGAACTCCTTGCAAGATGATATAGGAGAAATAGAATTCTTGGAACCAAGAGGGCCATAGTACTCAGATGAATGAGCATAATGGAAACAAACAACAAGCCCAAATACATCAAGAAGATGATTTCAGCCGGCCACTCGAGTATGCAAGAAACGTAAGTCAAGATTGAAGATTTCAATAAACCATAGAAATGACCAAGATTCAGATTGTTATGATGTTGTTCTACATTTTTTATAGACAACCTACTTACTTCATATGGAAAGAGAAACTGCTATCAAGATAAACTTTTTTCAACATCAAGATTGATCTTGGCATGCTTCTTGATTGGGATAGAAGTGTCAAATGTTTTTTTAATATACGAACACACCCAATCATAAAAAAATCTAGCTTGTAGCCTTAAATTGTGCAAGGGCGTGTCCGTTTGGTGGGATCAAGGGCAAAGTAATATGAGGAGAATTGAATTGGGTAATTTCCAATAAGAGATTGTCATCAAATGCTACGTTTGATAAAAGAAGATTACTTACCTTTGAATTACAAGCAAATGATCTACTGACATTATGAACGATTCTCTCAAGGAGAGAGAATAGTGGCTGAATATGTTGAAGATTTTCATTGTCTAGGTGCTGTAGCTATTCCACTTGACAATGAAACTACAAAATAGTAAGACTCATCGATGGTTCTAATAGTTAAGATTCCTTGATAGTCACTTTCACCCTCCCAAACTCAGCCCCAAATGCACCCTAAGTTCTTTAAATCACATGTTTATTTTATTTACCCACGCTTCTTTTGCTATAGGGGATGACAACTTTTGTTTTATTTCCTGTGGGTGCTTTCTTGTCTCTCGAGTATTGAAGATTGGCTTCTTGAGTTCTGTCTGAAGAATCTTGATAATGTTTTCATGAACAATCCTTTCTGGTACTTAATTTTTTTTTTTTAATGGTGAAGATGCCACACATCATCAGCTATATGGTAATGGAACAAATTGAACCTCCTTTGACCTTGAGGGAGCTTAATCAAATTTACCTAATGGAGGTGCCTTTATTAATATTGTGATAATTGGTCTTTGGAACATTTTGCAATTTTGCAAGCTATCCTCACATGCAATGATGTGATGTGAACCTTTCATTCTCGTTAAGTTTTTTATGAATTGTGTGGGAAGGTTTCCTAGCGCATGCATCACCAAGTCAATCTTTTGTGGTAATCATATGTCCAAAAATGCTGGGAAAAAGGGGGTGCGAGCTCAATTTTTTTTCCCACTCAAGTGTACAACAACTGTTGCACTTTAGGCTCCTTCTTCCTTCCCTAACGAAGGATTTCATCGCCTGTCTTGGTCAAGTAGGGCATACAGGCCAAACTTTTTCTCTTTTGTACGTGATTCACTATAGATACGGAAAATAGGTTGGATCAGGGATTCGAGAGAATGGGTTACCACAAGCTCTCTGGCCCACACATTGAACCTACTCACTTGGTTCCTCGGTTTAACTGACTAGACTGACTCAATTGATACATAGGGTGCATAAGTGCACTGAAAGTGGGGGTGTGCTCATTGTGAACATGATGGATTGTGGCAAAAGCTCATTATGGCTAAGTACTGTTATCCTTCGTGTGTTTGGCCGACCACTGTTAGAAGATCTTCTAAGTCTTTATGGAGCTTCACCTGCTATACCATAAACCTTGTTTCTTCTCGTACTCAACATCGTCTTGGTAGCAATGACACTATCTTTTTCTGGAAAGACCGATGCCTTCATTGTGGTATGCTCTTTGTTGTTTTTCCTCGCTTGTTCCGTCTCGCTTGTACTCCTGATATTTTTATCGCTGAAGTGTAGCTTGTTGATTATGAGACTTGGGACTTGCACTTTCGACGTAATCTTACTGAATCTGAAATTCAGGAATCGGCCTCTCTGTCTACAATTTTGTCCTTGGTCAGACTTCGGTTGATGCTTGATACTTGGAGATGGACTATTGACGCCTCATCTACTTTTACTATGAAATCTATTATTGATGACTTGACAGGTTCTCTTGAGCTTTCTGAAAGGGATTTTTATTATGTTATTTGGTTGGATTATTTCCAAAAGAAAGTTAAAATTTTTCTTTGGGAGCTTAGCCACAATGCCATTAACACTCCAGCTTCGCATGCCTTATATGTCCCTTTCTCCATCTTGGTGTATTATATGTTGTGCTCATGCTGAGCCCTCTGCTCATCTTTTTATTCGTTGTCCTTTTGCTGGGCAATTTTGGAGGCTTTTGGGGATGGTCTACTGCTCCTTCGAACAATATTTATGACATACTTAACTCACTTATGGTGGGCCACCCGTTTTTTGGTTGCAAGAAGATTATTTGGCTTGCTATTCTTTGGGCTTTCTGTTGGACTTTTTGGGGTGAGTGTAATAGGCGTTTCTTTCAAGATTATATTTCCTCTTTACTTCATTTTTTGACATTGTGTATTCTCCACGGTTTTCTTTTTGGTGCAAAATTGGGCACCCTTTTAAGAACTTTAGCCATCTGTCTTAGTTTCCAATTGGCGCTCTTTTTGTAATCACCTCTAGGTGCTTGGGGTTTTCTCTTATTGCATTTTATCAATGAAATGTTCTTATAAGAAAAAAAGAAAGTGGGGGTGTGCTGCCCCTTAATGATAAAGCAGATGATTTGGTAAATGTCTGAAAGTCAACTTTTCCCTCCTGTACATGTTCTAAACATCAAGCATATTTGTGGTGGACACGAGATGAAAGCTTTTGCTCAAAAACTTCCTTTCTCCATAACATTTAAGGAGGCACTCTTATTTTAGTCCACCCTTCATAACTAGAAATTACTGTAGGTTTGCAATGTTCTGTGGCACACTGTTTTTCAAATGTAGCAGCTTCCAGTCTCTCTCTGTTTTCACACCTTGCTAAGATATCTTACTTTTTATCACCGTTTTTACATTGAAGCAAATGCTTATCTGAGTTGAAAGGATTGGCTGAGCCTGTATTCTTCCTATACTTCCACTAAAAGTTTTATGGTTGAAAGGATTTTGAAGAAGACTTCAACCGTTACTGCTGATTCCAGTGTAAAAAGACAAGAAATCGCTTTCCTTTCAACTTAAATACTCATCCTTATGCATACTATCTAATCCAAAAAACTTATTTCCACTCTGGCTGTAATCCATGTTAGATCTCAAACGTTAATTCCATTTTCACAAATTTTCTGGAGCTATAGAAAATTATCCTTGCCTCCTTGGACTAGCATTCCCTGGATGGGCACAAAAGACTTGGAGTGATTAAATTTGTAATTTTTTTAATTCCATTTTTTAGGTAAATTTCATTTTTTAATTTCAATTTGTGTATATATATATATTTTAATTTAATATAGATTTGTGATATGGAATTTGTTACTTTTTTTCTCTTCAAAAAAGCTAAAAAAAAAACAATAATATTACATCATTTTGCTTAATTGGAATCCCTTCCATTAGTAGGGATACTTTAGTGGGCTTTTTTTGTGTGTGTTTGTATTCTTTCATTTTTTTCTCAATGAAAGTTGTTGATTCTATATAAAAAAATGTAATATTATTCTTTCTTAAGTCAAACTATAAAGGTGAGACCTCTGCTTTAGTATTCAACCTTTTGAAATTTACAAAAAAGAAAAAGAACTCCTAAGCTTACCTACCCACCATAATCTGCATCTTTAATATATTTACATTGCCCCTTTTGTTTCTTTAACTTCAAATATTGAGAGTAATTTATTTCCCCTGACTCTCTGGACTTGTTATGCTTCTGCAGAATCCACACTTGTTTATTTGTGGTACTCTGTTCACTGTTGGTCAAAGTCGTCAGTGTAATTTATGGCTTAAAGATCCATCAGTTAGTACAACTTTGTGTAAGCTGAGGCACATCAAGGTTAGAGAAATTATATCTTTTTTTACTGCACCACTGTGGATGTTGCTGCTTAAAAATTGGATTTTATGCTTGATTTTGCTTTGTTTCTTTTTTCTTTCTTCTGGAGTTTTTTCCTCCATCATTATTCTTATTTTTTAGAACTTTTTGTCACTTATATTGCAACAGCGTGGGAACTCTTCTGTTGCTTTACTGGAAATCACGGGAGGCAAAGGTGCCGTCATTGTTAATGGGAAGATTGTTCAAAAAAATTCAAGTGTAATTTTAAATGGAGGCGATGAGGTCGTCTTCACTTCTTCTGGAAAGCATGCTTATGTATCCTTTTGAAATGTGCTCTAACCTTATGGGAAGGCCGTGACTTGCTATTCTAAAGCACTTCCTTACAACCCCTGGGAAGGTTAAAAAGAAAAGAATTTGCATTGGTTTTTTTGTTTCTCCTTTCTTCTAATATTGGTTTACCTATTTTGAATGCAACAATCATGTCTGTAATGAATTCCTTAATTTAGCCATCAGATATTTCAACAACTCACTAGTGATGATTTTACTGTTTCTGGCCTGTCGTCTGTGAACATTTTAGAAGCCCATTGTGCTCCTGTTAAGGGGATTCATTTTGAAAGAAGGTCTAGGGATGCCTCAGCCGTAACTGGTGCATCCATATTGGCATCTTTTTCAAATATTCAGAAAGATTTGTCTTTGCTTTCCCCACCAGCTAAAACCAATGAAGATGTGAAGTTGCCCTCTGTTTGTGGAGTGTCAGGTGAACAGAGTCCAGACAGTAATTTGAAAGATGGTAGCACTAATGATACTGATCGACATGGTGATGCATCTATGGACAAAAATATCGATCCAATTCCTGATTCTGGGACTGAAAGACCCAGTCTTGATAGGCTTGCTCTAGATGCTTCTATTGATGGAGAAGTTGGGGAGGCTCCTGCAAAACATTCTGAATTACGGCCACTTTTACAAATTCTAGCTAGTTCGGCATCTCCTGACTTTAATATAAATGGTGGTAGCATTTCGAAGATCCTTAATGAACAAAGGGACATGGGGAATCTCTTTAAGGATTTTAGCCCCCCTGCTGTGCTGATGTCAACTCGACGTCAAGCATTTAAAGAAAGATTACAACAAGGCATTCTTAAACCTGACAACATTGATGTTTCCTTAGAGAGTTTCCCATACTATTTAAGGTGAAAGTATGATTTCAATTGGCTATTTTAAGTATATCCTTATCATTTTCTCCATATTATAATTTTTTTTATCTAATAAATTGTGTTGAAATCTAGACTAACTGAGACGTGTTCTAAATCTTTATGCAACTGCATCTTCTTTCAGTGATACCACCAAAAATGTTCTGATTGCATCCATGTTCGTTCACTTGAAGTGTAATAAATTTGTAAAGCATGCTTCAGACCTTCCTATTCTGAGCCCACGCATACTGTTGTCTGGACCTGCAGGTTGGAACTGTCCCCTTTTCTCCCTTAAACTGTAGTTTTGTTTTCTTTTCATCTGATTTGTTTCCTTGACCTGGATTGTCTGTTACTTGAGTGCTTACAGGTTCAGAAATATACCAGGAAACTTTGACAAAGGCACTTGCTCGGCATTTTGGGGCCAGATTACTAATTGTGGATTCTCTTCTTTTGCCTGGTGTAAGATGCAAATTTTTTATCTTCTATCATTTACTTTCTTGAAGTTTCATCCATCCATTCTTTTATGAAACTCTGTCTACTTGTAAAGCCTCTTCTGGAGTGAAAAAGGTGTAAATTTTGTGTAACCTTGTAGGTCAGTGTTAAATTAAGTACAATAGCATGAGAAGTGATGGGGAAAAGGGGTATAGTGATTCTCAAGCTTTTAAGTACTTTGACATATAAATCCCAGGCTTGGTTGTTTCACCTCATGTTTGTTTTGCAACACTTGCCTACATGCCTAATAAGGTTGTGTCAACAATGAATTCAGGGACCGACACCCAAGGACGTTGATATTGTAAAAGATAATTCAAGGCCTGACAGGACATCGTTTTTTGCTAAAAGAGCTGTGCAGGCGGCTGCTGCTGCTGCTGTTTCGCAGAACAAGAAACCAACCTCCAGTGTTGAGGCTGATATAGCAGGTGGATCTACTTTAAGCTCTCAGGCTTTGCCAAAACAGGAAGCATCCACGGCTTCATCAAAGACCACTGCTTTTAAGACGGGTATATTCATTTTAGTTACTATGCAACTTTTGTTGGTGCGGCAACTGGTTCATCCCCAGTCTCCCACCTGTCATACACATGATCTTGTTAACATTTCATTAATTTGTAGGCGACAAGGTTAAATTTGTGGGTACATTATCTTCTACGCTTTCACCTCCGCTTCAAACTTGTCCTCTCAGGTAATTCCTCCACCTCCTGGCACTGTATTTTGGTGTCTGATATTTTGGAAGCTTTGGATAATTGATCTGCATTTCGTCCACTAGTTACATTGTTTCTTCACATATCTTACTTGTATTTTGTATTTTTTATAAAGACCTTTATTCTGTTTAAAATCTTTTTGTATTTGTGTGAAGCTTTTTTAAGTCTTTTATTATATTAGTTTTTAGTTTCCCTTTTCATTTCTCTTTCAAGCAGGGGACCCTCTTATGGTTGTCGGGGGAAAGTTGTCCTTGCTTTTGAAGAGAACGGATCCTCAAAAATAGGGGTGAGATTTGACAAATCAATCCCAGACGGTAACGATCTAGGTGGCCTTTGTGAAGAAGATCATGGCTTCTTTTGTTCTGGTTATTCTTCCCTACTTGTTTTTTTGGGTCCCATTTCTAATATTTTATTATATTATGCCAAGAACTCTGCGTTTAATATAATTGTTCTAAATTGGCATCCCAGCTAATCATCTACTTCGCTTGGATGGTCCTGGAGGCGATGATACTGATAAGCTTGCTATTGATGAAGTTTTTGAGGTACTCATTGCCCTAAACTGCTTGGAGCTATGTGGGTGCATGTGTTTTTTGTTTTTCTCTTCCCTCACTCTCTATTGGCATTCACATGAGCAACTAACTACAATATTGGCCTTGTAGGTTGTCTCAAATGAGAGTAAAAACAGCCCGCTAATATTGTTTGTCAAAGACATAGAAAAGGCAATGGTTGGACACTCAGATGCTTACTCTATTCTAAAGGGGAGGCTTGAAAATTTGCCAGGAAATGTTGTTGTTATTGGCTCCCACACCCATATGGATAATCGGAAAGAAAAGGTGAGCAGAGCATTTTTCCTGCCCCCCCCCCAATTTCTTTAAGAATATGTTTGGCTAATGAAATTAATATATATATGTTTGGCTAGTTCCCTACCTAACTGTACTTTTTCCAGTCCCATCCTGGTGGTCTTCTATTTACCAAGTTTGGAAGCAACCAAACAGCGTTGCTTGATCTGGCTTTCCCGGTATGTTATTTCATCTTCTTCTTTGTTGTATGCATCCCTGTGGCATTAGGTTTGACAACCTCCTCCTCCTTTCTTTTTCTTTTCATTTTTTGTTTTAAATTTAAATATTTGTATTTTTAAATAAAAAACAAAAACAGTTGTGGTATTTCTTCTCCTTATAGGAATTCATCTGTAAGTATCACGTTTCTGTATTCAGGATAATTTTGGCAGATTGCATGATAGGAACAAAGAAACACCAAAAGCGACAAAGCAACTTAGTCGACTCTTTCCTAACAAAGTGACCATATTACCTCCTCAGGTACCATGATCTTATAGCTGGTTCTGTGGTTTTGCTGATTCTATATATCAAATTCAGCACATGATTGTTTTGTATTTTATTTTTTTGGTGAATGTTGTTAGGAGGAGGCCTTACTTTCAGTGTGGAAGCAGCAATTGGAACGCGATACTGAAACTCTGAAAACACAGGCAAATATCGTCAGCATTCGCCTAGTGAGTGCTTGATGACCATCTTGTTTCTAAATGCTTTTTTTCTTCTGGTAAAAATACCCTTTTGTTTCCATAGCCATAGGGTTCACCATAAAAAACACCCATGCTTTCATATTATATACTTTTCCTTTTCATTCTAGGTATGCAGTGTGTATGCACTATCTCCCTACCCCTTTTACTTTAGTTAATCTTGTTCACAAATTACCTTAGATTATATGGTGGTGTATTAACCCTGACTAAGTTCGTGTTAAGTGGTAGTTCGATGTATTATCTTTAGTTGTTTAGGCCCTTAGCGTGGTGTGTAAGAGTATTGAAAAGTACATGAGAGATTTCCTTTGGAAGGGAAATTCCTTCTGTCCGCTTTGTCTGCATCTATATCATTTATCCTTTTCCAAAAATTGCACTATCTCAGATATTTTGGTGAGATATGAGAATTTTGTCTCTTTTGGGTTCTATCGTAATTTGACCAATAGGGAAACGACGAAGGTGGAGGGGTGCTCGTTTAGAGAGGGGAGAAGAGTTGTTCATGTTAAATCCTAATTCTAGTCGGGCTTCTTCTGTAAGTCTATGCTTAATTTGTTGTTGGATCCTGCTCCCCTTAAAGAGTTGGTTTTTGATGTGGCGTGGAGGACTAAGGTTCCTAAGAAAGTTAGGTTCTTTATCTGGCAAGTCTTGCTCGGTCATGTCGGGGTGTGCGTGATGATTTGGGACATTTGGGGTAAGGAATGATAGGGTGTTCCGAGGGAGAGAAGGATTTTACTTTCATTTGGTCTTTTGATTAGATATCATGTGTCTCTTTGGGCTTCGATTTCGAAGAACTTTTGTAACTATTCTATTGACAATATTTGACTTAGTTCGTCCCTCTTTTTGTAAGTGGGTTGGCTTGGTGGGCTGGTTTTTTGTATGCCCGTGTCTTTCGTTCATTTCTATCTCAATGAAAGTTCTTGATTTCATAAAAAGAAATATTATCATTATTTTGTAATATCATATAATATATATTATCTATTACATATTTTAGTTTAGCAAAAACGTTGTGTTTATAACGTGAAATACTATATTTGATAATCTTTTTATTTTCTTTTAAAATTTCAAATTCAAAATCTGAATACATTGAAAACATGAAAATCTTGTTTTTAGAGTTTGCACTGTTTGGACCACAGGATACGAAAATAGATTTTGAAAACAGAATCCGGACGACCTACCAAATGCATATTCACTGAACTCGATGAATCTGAAAACATAAAGTAGAATTTGAGTTGTTTCTTCTTTCTTTTTTTTCAATGAATGCTCAGTTTCTCATAGGAGAAAAATGGGCAAAACTAGGGAATCAAGATGGTGAAAAGGAGATTGATTGATGGGTTAGGCGTTCCAATTTGGCTTGCAGTGAGAGGAAACTTATATCTAGTCCAGCTGATATTACCTTTAGGGGCTTAGACCTTTTCAATTTTTTTGAAGCCTCCAGTTTGGTGGACTGATTTCATTTTTTTTTAGGGTAGGAACCTGCATTTTCATTGAGAAATGAACAACTATGGATACTTGTATTAATCTAAGTGGATGTTAACTTGAGGTTTCTAGGATCCCGTTTGGTTGTAGCATGTATGCCTTCTGTGGCCTCTCCCGTTGTAAGTTCAACATGCGCATAGTTTTAGGCACAAGGACATGTGCTCATGAAGGACATGAATGTGGAAATAGTAAAATGCAACATGCAACTTCTTCCCTGTTATATTGGTGGTCTTGTTTCACAATTGAGGATTTTGTATTTTTCATGATGTGGAGTCAAAATGGCAGGGAAGCCTCCCCATGAATATATCGCTTTAAAACCCATCTTGATTCTATTGGAGATAGGTCGTTATGCTTATATAACTAGATGTTGTTGGCCCTCTGGATATACTATTTCTTTTCTTTCCTTTCCCTTATATAATTGGATATTTCATGCTAATTGTTTCCCCTTATCTTATTCATGTATTTGATTTACTTTCAGGTTCTCAATCGAATCGGTTTGGATTGCTCTAACCTCGACACTCTCTGCATTAAAGATCAAGCACTAACAATTGAAAGTTCGTAGTGAGATTTTTTTTTGTAATTGTTTTACTACGGTTACTGGGTGCAACTTAAAAGTTAAAACTGATCCTGCATTTATCTTAACAGCCGTTGAGAAAGTTGTAGGCTGGGCTTTGAGTCATCATTTCATGCATTTTTCTGATGTGTTGGTTAAGGATGCTAAACTCATCATTTCTACAGAAAGGTTGTCTACTTTTCCTTGGCCGCAGCAAATTTCATATTAGGAAAAATTATGTATTGTTTATGTGTTCATACTCGCTTGATGTGTTTTATACTGCAGCATTGAGTATGGGTTGAATATTTTACATGGTCTTCAGAGTGAGAACAAGAGCTTGAAGAAGTCACTCAGGGTAATCTTGTAGAACATTGGATCTTCAAAAGAATAAATTTTGCTTTCCTTTGTCTTTTTGTTTGAAATTGTAGTGTGGTTGAATAATGGTAGGATGTGGTCACTGAGAATGAATTCGAAAAGAAACTTCTTGCCGATGTTATTCCGCCTGGTGACATTGGTGTTACATTTGAAGACATTGGTGCTTTAGAAAATGTGAAGGACACTTTGAAGGAGTTGGTGATGCTTCCCCTACAGAGGCCTGAATTGTTTTGCAAAGGGCAGCTAACTAAGGTTTGCACTTCTTACATGTCATTACTTTTTTTCTATAGATGTATACTAGATTTTTCTGCTCATACTTGTGCCTGGGCTATATATATATAAAGATTGAGATTTTATTTACCCATTTTGAAACCTTCCATACCCATTATGAAATTTTATTACTTTTAACCTTTATTTCTTATAAACTTAAAGATGTATTTAGAAAAAATTTGTATACCATCAAAACCAATTAGAGCGTGTTTGATGCGCAGAGTTGACTTGTGTTCGGGTTGAGTTGGTTTAATGTGTCCTTTGTTTGGGGTGCAGAGTGGAGTTACTAAATTGGTGTCTCCGGTGTAGGTTTTTGTAACCTATAGAAGTATGCATTTTTGCTGCCTGTTTTTGTTTGCTTTAACTTTCTTTCTTTTAACCATTTGACTACACTTATATTTTCCCCAATTTTCAACACTTAATCGAGATATTAACTACTTTTCATATATTTTATGATTTTATGCATGTAGCTGTTGTACTTGAGGTATACAAAATACTATTTTCTCATAAGATCAACAAACTTACAACATTCTTTCACATTTGCGGAATGTATGTGTGCAACGTGCAAAAAAATAAGCATGTCATTAACGGGTTTCGGATTTCTATGGCATTTTATGTCAAATTGTAGGTTAGGGTTTATTATATATGCATGTTGGTTGGTTTAGAACATTTGTATGTGCCACTATTCATAAACATGACATAGGAAGTTTTAACATCATCTCCTCCACAATTGAGAATGTATGTTTGAAAAAATGCATCTCACTTGTTTTTCTTTCCAGGTAACTACATGTAATATGGGATTAAAAAGAAATTGGGAATGCCAATGTTCGTTCTAGCATGCCATTGAATTTTCTTTTAATTTAACATAAAGGAAAATTTGAATTATGGCCACTCAGATTACTCCGATTCTAGTATTTCATCTATATAAATATTACTCTTGACAGCCATGCAAAGGAATTTTGCTTTTTGGTCCACCTGGTACTGGAAAAACAATGCTTGCTAAAGCTGTTGCAACTGAGGCTGGTGCAAACTTTATCAACATTTCCATGTCAAGCATTACTTCTAAGGTACCAATACGCTATTTCTTCCCTTAGAAGTGTAAAAGAGGCAAAGGCAAAGCCACCGCCCCACCTACAACCACCCACCTGTTATGTATATTTTTTAATAAATAAAATGAACAAAATAATATTATTCCCTGGGGCAGAAAAGGGGGAAACCTAAGGATTGGAATGACTCCTGTTTCTCATCTCATTTTAAGAAAAAATCTATCATTAAAACTTTTTTATTGCACATCAACCTGGCAATATCATCTGTTAATATTTTTTATTTGTGTTCGTTTTGCAGTGGTTTGGTGAGGGTGAAAAATACGTAAAGGCAGTGTTTTCCCTTGCAAGTAAAATTGCTCCAAGTGTTGTGTTTGTTGATGAGGTCGGTTAAGGAAATTATGGTTACATTACACCATTTCATAGGAATTTCTTTGTTATTATTGTTGCATTTTTCTGTTATAGTTCTCTTCAAACACGAATATATTGCTGCTGCTGTAGGTTGATAGCATGTTAGGAAGACGTGAAAATCCAGGAGAACATGAGGCTATGCGCAAAATGAAAAATGAATTTATGGTGAATTGGGATGGGTTGCGAACGAAGGATAAAGAACGTGTACTGGTACTTGCTGCCACCAATAGGCCATTTGATCTTGATGAGGCTGTGATTAGGAGACTTCCTCGGAGGTACATCCTTGTAATGCTGGTATATTTACTTAAAGCATCAATCTCTTTCTGATCTTAACTATGTGACTGTTCTCTGTAGATTGATGGTTAACTTGCCAGATGCCCCAAATAGAGAAAAGATTTTGAGAGTTATACTGGCCAAAGAAGAATTGGCCGCTGACATTGATTTAGAGGCAATTGCAAATATGACTGATGGGTATTCTGGAAGTGATTTGAAGGTTATCTTTCTTGTTCAAGCTTTCAAGTTTCCTCCACCTCCTAGTTGTATAAAAAAGTTGGAAAGAATGCTCATCTTACCATGTTTGATTGCAGAATCTGTGTGTAACAGCAGCACACTGCCCCATCAGAGAAATTTTGGATAAGGAGAAAAAGGTTAGCCTATCATTCTGTTATCCTAGATACAATCGTTGATTGTTTCTTACTTTGGTTCTGCCAGTATTTAAGCATCTTCTAGTTTTGAATATTGTCGTCATAGTTAAACTGTGATATTACTTTTGGCGTACATGTATTTTAAATACTAATTTGGATATTTTCAGTCGAATTTCTATTATGATGTTTGAAGATTAAATGGTCATATTCAGTTGTGGAACAAAATGTTATGGTGGAATGATGATATCATTTCTCTTGGTCCTTCACTAGAAGGTCCTAGGTTGTCATTAGAAAAATCAAATTCAGCAAGGCAGCACTGAAGCTATAGTGCAGAGAAATCTTCTCTTTTTTTTTTGATAAGAAACAAACACTTCATTGGTAAAATGAAATAAGGGGAAACCTCAAGGACCTAAGTGATTACAAAAAGAGCATCAAGGTATTAAAGGACATTTTCCCTTCTACAATTTTTGGCCCATATCTAAACTATCTACAATTGAATGGTTTAGATACTCCATGATGGCGCATTATGCCAAATCGTTACTCACTAGTTCATGCAATTTGCTACTGCTACACACGATCAATGAATGGTGGGGTCCGTAGACTACTCTACAGATTGGGATCATCTTTTCCCAATGAACAAAGATTTCATTCAGGGTGACTCTGCTAGATTATTGTTGTGGTTTTAGGAAAATAGAAACAGGCATGTGACAGTTTTCTTAATATGCTTTCCCAGGAAGGCTAATCTAGGTAGTATTGATGGCCGCATGTATCCTCTAAATGGCTAGTTATTGTCATTGATGAGTGGTCATTTTTGGTTTAGGTTTAGGAAGGCACTGAAGATTGGAAGGAGAGATGGTTGTTCTTGTTGTTCCCAAAAACGGCCATTTACTTGACAAATCAAATGAAAGTAGTCAGACCTCTTTTTGGCTGTGTTTGTCCTGTTTGTAAATGCTTTTATGCACGCAATTGCTGGTCTCATCTTTTCCAGATGGGTCTTCAACGATATGTCTCTGAGTCTTATATAGAATTCCTTAATCCTTTGTTTATCAGTAAAGAACTTGAGATAGAATTTCGTGGAGTCATGCCCATACGAGCTTCTTTGGTTTCCTTATGATAGAAAGAGAAAGCTTATTTGAAGAAGTAAATGGGAACGGAAGGTCCTTTTAACATTTTTTGCTTCTTACATTTAAATAATTGCAGCCATTCTTTTATGTCGATCAACAAGCACTTTTGGCATCCTTTTTTGATGTTATGATAGAAGAATGTAGGACATTATATTTTTATGGATTTATAAATGAGTTATGTTCATAAATTACAGGAAAGAGTCTCTGCTTTGACCGACAACAAACCGTTACCTGCACTATATAGCAGCACCGACGTTCGCTCTTTAAAAATGGAGGACTTTAGATTTGCACATGAGCAGGTTAGTTTTCGTGGCTCTGAATTATTTATTTATTTTTTGGATGTGAATGCTTTTGATGATACGAATAAGGGGTTCCTTTGAAGGGGCCTGCAGAGTTTTTAAATTTGGACAACTACAAAGTTCTTGCCTTTATGTTCTGAAATCTTTGTTACAGTGAGATTACATGTATTATTTGCAAATTTCTTTTCCAGCCTTTATTCATGTTGTGGTAGAATGAGAATGTTTGAACCCGAGCTAACCCAACACAAATGTTTCCTAATGAGGTTAGGTCGGATGGGTCTGCCATCTAGTTAGAGCTCAACAAATTTCCAATTTGAAAAGTTGAATTTCTATGCCCGAACTCGATTCAACTTCTTAAACACCCTTAATTGTCAAAAATTCTTTCCCTTAAATTTCTCTTCCACAATAGGATGGGGTCTTTGGATAGCATCATAAGTTTTCAAAAAACTATATAGACCATGATTGAATGACTTGTGATCTTTTCTTGTTTTTTTTTTTTTTCTCTATCTTTAAAATTTATTAGTCTTATTTGTTACATGACCTTCGTTACTCACTTTATCACTAGGTGTGTGCGAGTGTCTCATCGGAGTCGACAAACATGAATGAGCTCCTACAATGGAACGATCTCTATGGAGAAGGTGGGTCGAGGAAGAAGATGTCTTTGAGCTACTTCATGTAGAGGTGATTGTATGATTGTATCCTTGTATAGAGTTTCTTGCCCTTTTCTTTTTTCATTTCTTTGATTTCCAAATTCGTCCCCACCACTTGAAAAGAGTAGAAGATCGGGGATATCAATGTGTGGAAATCCATCCTCTGACCCCTGGCCCTCCTCCCCGTCCCCACACCACCCCACCCTCCATTCCTTTTGTTGTATCATATATAGTTTTTTCTTACCCTCATTTATTTAATTCTCTATGCTTTTGTAGGAATTTTATAATTTCCTTAGGTAATTTGACCGAAACCTTTTTCCATCTTTTTCTGTAGCTCTTCTGGTTAACCTGGTAAAATTCAGTATGTATACATATATATAATTATGTATGTTGTACTAATTAATGAAATCAATAAGTCCCATTTTTGTAACATGGTTTCTTTCTTGATTGTATCATACTGTGCACAATTTGTTGCAGTTCTTTAGAGAATTTCTTCACTACATTCATGGTAGATAAATCAGTACTCTGCTCCACTTTTTATTTTTATTATTTTCTTGATCTCGAGCACAGTTGTACAACCAAAGTTCACTAGTAAATTTTTCCCTTTTTCTGTTTGGTATCTGAGTGTCCCAGATCTCACACGCACTTCGGCTAATCTCATGAGACAACCTGGTTGACTTTATAACATTTGTGTCACCAAGAGTTTGTATTTTACCTTTTATTACTATTTGTCGATGTTTATATCATTTTAGATTATATGTTTTAGCAGAGTACCTTGATGTTCTATTTTGCTTTTACTATTTGCTGGATTGTTTTTATTTGTAATGATGCACATTCTACCATGTATTGAGAATTTGACTGAAAACTAACCTCAATCCAAGAGGTATGTACATATATTTACATGTTTTCTTTTTTTTGGTTAAAATGTTTAGTTGCTCGAAACACCATTTTAGTTTCTCAGTACTTTTGGAAATTTACTGCATTTTCTTTCCAATTTCATAAATCTTAATATTGGTTTGTATCTTGTTGAAACTAATTTTGTTGGCTTGGTTAAATGTCCTTGTTTCTTCCGGGAATTAATTTTCCCCCTTTAATAATAAACATCCTTGCTTAAATTTGCTTGATTTTGTTAAACACGTAAGCTAATGGTACGTTTTCAAAAATAGCAAAAATTAGATTTAAATATAACCACAATTCATTAAATTCTCCCCAACTTGTTTGTTTGTCTTTTTTTCTCTATATTTTAAAAATAATTTCAATTGTTTTTTTTTTAATGTTTAGCCAAAAAAACAAAATTCAATTGAACTTTAATATCAATTATATACCCTCTAAGTGGATAATGATTTGGTAATCTTGTTACCTTGAATAAAGTGGATGATTCATTATAGCATTTATATTTGAAACGAGAAAGTGCTAAATTCTAAATCCCTCTCCATTTCATTCCCTTCTATTTCAATTGCCATATAGGTTAATGTACTCTAATTAGAAATTATATGAAATAAATTAGTGAAGGGACACATTCATTCACTATAATAAATACATGATCATATGCATTATTGTTGGTCGTCAATAGGGTGCAATTATAGTTGTCATTGAGATGGATGGGACATTTAAAATTCGGCAATAGCAATAAGCAATCTCATTTGTATTTGTCTTCACATGGAGATTAACACACATCAATTTCCTACCTTTGAGTGTTTCACCTGCTTACTGAAGTAAATTGTCATCTTCATTTTGAATTTTAGGTTAAACTATAAATTTGGTCTATCAACTTGGAAGTTTGTGTCTGTGTAGTATCTAAACTTCAAATTTACAAATTTGTACTATGAACTACTAAATGTTTTAAATTCATCATTCTACTAAACACAAAATTGAAGTTTAAGGTTCCATTCAACGTAAAATTCAAATTTATATTTAGTAAGTCAATCCATTTCAAAAATTGTCAAAGATATAAATTTCTTGATTTGTTATGAAACTTTAATAAGGTTTGAATGAGTTGAGAAGAAATTGAAATAGAACTTGTAAATATAATGAAAATTACCCATTTAGGCATGAAGACGCACGTGCCAATCACACAAAGCGGGAAATGTAAGGACAGTTATAAAAGCCCATCTGTCTTCATGATTTCTACTGTTTCTTCTTCGCTTAAGCACAATTTGCTTTGATTTTGAATATTCAATCACTTTCTCGAATTTCTTCATCTTTGACTACAAAAAACAACTTATCAAATCCATTTTTCCTTCACAAATTCTCTCCAATCTCTTGCATTCCCGTCATGGAAGTCTTGTTCCACTCTTCAGATTTCCTTCTCCCTTCTCCTTCTTCGTCTTCTTCTTCTTCTCTGCCCGACCGCCGCCGTTCTTCAACCTACGCCCTCGTTCTGCTCAATCAACGCCTCCCCAAATTCACTCCCTTGCTCTGGAAGCACGGTTAATCTACGAATCCCTTTTTTGGTTCTGGGTTTTTATTTTTGAGGGGTTTTGATGAATTTCTTTTGTGTTGATATGGTTTTATCTGTATTGTTGTTGTTGTAGAGCAGCACAACTTCGTTTGTGTGCCGATGGAGGCGCCAATCGTGTATTTGATGAATTTCCTTTGATGTTTCCTCATCTAGATGCTTTGGATGTTCGTAATAGGTTTGGTTTGCTACTGTCTTTTTCTTCTGTTTTGTTATAGTATGCATTTCTTCCTTTATTGGTTTGTTTTTTTTAATGTGATTTAGTTTCTCTCTTTAGTAATGGAGTTATATGCCTAGGGGTTTTTGTCATCTGTTTGTTCTGGAAATTTAGATGGTTAATGCTAGACACCTTTTTAGAGAGACGGATTATTGATGTTAGGGACCATACCCTGGCTATTAATGTACAGTCGTAATTACTTCCGACTGCTATGTTATGACTAATTTTTTTTTGGAATCAACTAGGATTAAGAAACTATTTCATTCATTGAATGAAATGAATGTATTTAGAATTTTGTGTTTGGATGGTAATGAAAAAAGAAACGAAAGATAAGAAGTTACTAATATAGACTTTTAATTATGATTTCTTAACTGAAATTAGTATGACAAGGTTAAATAAGCAATTTACCTCAAAACCCTATGACATCATGCAAACCCCGACTATTTTAGTGAAGAATATTTTTTCACATAAAAACGAGATGTGAAACCATTCTCTTTGTTGCAGTAACAAACAACGAAAATTGTTTGAAATCCCTCAAAATTGTGAGATTCCCATGAAATTTACCTTGGGGTTTATTATTCATTTTTTGGTTATATTTTCTTCTATTTCAAACGTTAACTGTTACTTTTTATGTTACATACTTTATAGCTTTTCTTTTTCTTATTTTTGTCAGTTCTTTCCTTACCGTTTTTGGAATTTTTTTGGTTATACTTCCCATTGGCTAGCTGGCTGGATGAAGAAGATATTTAAAGCTATTTTGTTGGCTTTTGATGTCTACATATCATTCTATGGCATTTCCTGATGGTTGATATTATTGTTTTAAAATGAATAAACTATTCTAGAATTATATCTTGTACTTTGATGACCTTGACTGTGCTTTGATTCTATCTATTTGTTTCTTTTTTTCTTTTTTAATTGCTAGCTACAAGCCAGATGTTATTAGAGGAGACATGGATTCAATTCGGACAGAAGTACTAGAATTTTATGCTATGCAAGTATGTTATTTTGTCCCTCTCTCCCTAGAAAGAGTTCAGAATTTTATAAGAACCGTTTGGTTTTCTACTTTTTGTCTTTGACAACTGTGTGCGTTTCTTCACCCAATTTCTTTGTTATAGTTTTCATCATTCTTTTGGAAACATTTGATTCTTAACCAAATTATAAAAAATAATAAAATAATAATAAAAAAGTTTAAAGAACTACTTATTTATTTAAATTTTGTGAAGTAGTTTTTATAAGCTTAATTTTTTAATTGAAAAAACCACAACCAAATATCAAGCGCTTTCGAACAGGTCTTTAACATTTCTTATCTGTTTTGAGACCATGGTTAGTTCTCAATTCTCATTGTGCGAACAGGACTAGCCCACTGATTCTTTCTACATCTTGTGTATAATTTTCCATTTTTATGTGTTGATGACTTTCACTGTCTGTTATCATGTGTACATTACTGGCTCAAGATATCCATATTCACATGGTGTAGGGAACCAAAATATTTGATGAATCTGAAGATCAGGATACCACAGATCTTCACAAATGTGTTGCATATATTCTTCAATCTATTCCAAATCAGGAGTCTAATGTAAGTCGGATCATGATCTAAATCTTAAGTAGCTTGTTGATTAAATTAGGACTTCATTTCATTCTTTGCATTCAATGATTCAATTACTGCACTTTTTCTCTGCTCTGGCTTTTCAGATTGGCATTATAATGTTGAGCTACTCATTTTCAGCTGTGTATCCTTGTTGCTGGAGCTCTGGGTGGACGGTTTGATCATGAGATAGGAAACATTAATGTTCTATGCCGTTTCTCAACCACTCGCATAATCCTTCTGTCTGATGATTGTCTTATTCATCTTCTGCCAAGGACTCATCACCATGAAATCCTTGTTCATTCATCTGTAGAGGGGCCACATTGCGGTCTCATTCCGATTGGGATGCCTTCTGGAAGCACAACAACCACTGGTCTTGAATGGGATTTGAGTAAGTACTGTCAATATCCTACTTTCAAGTTGTTACCATCACCATGAATGGCTAGCTGTGTCGTGTTTTTAAGCAACTTGGAGCTGCAAATTAGCTAACATACTATGAACCAGCAGTTTTATTCCTTGCTATGAAATCATTCTTTGCTTCGTTTCTCAAAAGCAGCTTCATTGGGAAGACGCATGAGTTAACCCAATTTCCTTAGATTTTCCAGAAACTCCAAAACCAACAATTTCAATTAAATCTAAGTTTTTTTATCTTGTGATACTTTGTAGAGAACATAACTCGGTATTTTCTTACTTTTTGTTTTTGTACAACAAAGTGGGGGTATAGAGATTCAAACCTCCAACCCACCCTGAGAAGATGGGTGTTGGGAAAATAATTCAAATATAATCTCGTTGATGAAATTTTCCCTTAAAGATAACAATTACGTTGTGCTCTCCCTATGTGATACTACTTTAGCATGATATTTTATTGAACTGTAGTCTGTAGCTTACAAGATAAGGAAATATTTGGAATCTTAGTTAGGGATGCCCTTAAATTCACCCCGACTAACTGAAAATTTGGGACACTGTTTTCTTTTTCAATTGGAACTCTCTGCTGTTTCTGAACTGTTTATTCTCAAGTGGGAAGGTTTTTTGTAATGGAATACTGAATTCTAATGCATTTTGTTAACTTTATGGTATTATTAATGTGTATTCCAGGTGACACAGAGATGAAGTTTGGGGGTCTAATTAGCACATCAAATATAGTTAAAGAAGAGAAGGTAACAGTGCAATCTGACTCCGATCTTCTCTGGACGATCTCATTAAAAAGCCATAATTAGCAAAAGCTTCAATTAATTTTCAGCATTAGGTAATGGAATCGTCTTTCTCCATTTGAAATAAGTTCCCCCCCCCCTTCACATCTCTAGTAGATTTTATAGTATTTGAGTTTCAACTAGATTCATTTTGCATGTACTTAAATTTCATTTTTATGTTAGTAGGAAGCTTATTTGCAAATGGGTAAAGTTTCTTTTTCTCTCCTTATGATTTTGGAGGTCAGTGCCATTATATATGTATGTCAATTGTATTTTGTAACACTTAATAATACTCCCTTTATTGGTTGAGAGCTAAAGTATACTTTATCAGCAACGACGTTTGATTTGTATACTCTGTTAAATTTTTTATTTAACGAAAATTGTGACTACGGTGACTGAGAAATGAAGACAAGAAGTACCTGTGAAGAAGTTATTATTGATGTCAATAATATTGGTTGTTTGAAAACTCATATATGTGTGTGTGTGTTGTTGGCATATCTACAAGTTAATTTCGTAGTTGAGGAGGCATCCAACTTCTCTTAAAACTTTTGATTCTTTTGATAATCGGGTTGGTGTATCAACTAAGGATACTTTGAACATTTTTTTTAAAAAATTGTTCCATTTGAAGAAACAAAGTGAGACTTTAGCCTCAACTTCGTCAACAATGGTGTATCAATTGGTTAAGACAATAACAATCCATTGATCTCGCAGACTATATATAATTAAATGGTACTTAACATATATTTCTTTTCTTTTATTGAGATCAAATGTTCGTGTACTTATAAAAAAAAAAACCATATACTTGAAACATTATATTGCCTTTAAGTTATTAAAAATAGCTATAGAAAGGTTTATAATGAGATTAGTTTTACAGCTTTATGTCCATAGTAAAAACATAAACGGGTGTTTAAATTTGTATCAAATAGTTTTTTGACATTACATAGTTTTTAATTTATTTTAATTGTGTTCTATGAAAAGTGTTCAATATATCTTTTTGAATTTTCAATCTTAAAACTCTAATTTCTTTATTAAAAAACTTTAACGCCTCATTGACTTATTTGATACAACATAATATATTTGGACCTATGCACAAATATACTTTGAACATTTGGTAAATCACAATGAGATAAGTTATTGTAATGTAATCTAAAATTCATGTTTGGATTAAACGTTTTTTTTTTTTTCATGTTTTGTAGTACACATTTCATTTTCATAGTTTTCAACTAACCCTCGTTTCAATTCTTTTACCTCCTCTATGATCACATTTTTGTTTTGTCTTTGATTACTCGCATTTTCAACCTTCGTCTAATTATTAGTAATCTTACTTACATTCTATCTTTTTTAATCATCTAAATATAAAGTTGAATGGTTGTTAATTATAAAATATAAAATATAATAATTAAGAAATAATTTGAAACATAAACATTAGATTAAACACTTATATTTATCTAATATAATTACTATTAAAAATATAGACTAAAGAAAGAAAGAAAGAAAGAGAGAGAGAAAGAAAGAAAGAAAGAAAGAGAAAAGGGGCGAAGTGTGAGTGAGGAGGAGTTGAGAGACCAAAGCTGAAGCTTCGTTCCCTCGCAGTTCTTCCTTTGGCGCCAAAAATCCATCATCTTCATCCTTGAGTTAGGGTTTTCACACTATTGATGCAACCATTATTTCTGGCATTACAATGGAGGTCGGGCTTGCTGTCGATTCCCCTGCCATTAAGCCCATTAACAAAGGTATCGTCCACCGAATTTGCGCTGGCCAAGTCATTCTCGACCTTTCTTCCGCCGTCAAGGAGTTAGTCGAGAACAGCTTGGACGCTGGAGCCACTAGCATCGAGATTTCCTTGAAAGATTATGGAGAAGAATGGTTCCAGGTCATCGATAATGGGTCCGGCATTTCTCCCACCAATTTCAGGGTATTTCTCTGAGTTCTCATTAACTAAAGCTTTTTTTCTTTTTATTTTTTCTTTGTTCGTAGTTTCACCGGTTCCCTCTTTGTGGAAATGAAAAATGACAAATTTGTGGCTTAACTCCTGTTGACCCTCGATCATTGATACGTTAGAAGGAATTCATTTTTAACCCAGTTGATTTTTTTACATGAATATGGAATTTCTTATTGGTTGATACTATTTTGCATTCTTATGTTTGATGTGTTTATTTTTAAATGTCGCAGGTTCTTGCTCTTAAGCATCATACGTCGAAATTGTCTGATTTTCCTGATCTTCAATCTTTAACTACCTATGGTTTCAGAGGAGAGGCATTGAGTTCTCTTTGTTCTCTTGGGACTTTGACCGTTGAAACTAAGACAAAGAATGAGTCTGTTGCAACCCACTTAACTTTTGATCATTCAGGACTACTAGTTGCTGAGAAGAAAACTGCACGCCAAGTTGGAACCACTGTCATGGTTAAGAAGTTATTCTCCAATTTACCTGTGCGCAGCAAAGAGTTCAGTCGTAATATTCGAAAGGAATATGGCAAGCTCATTTCATTGTTGAATGTAAGTTTTCTCTGTTGGATGTACATTCTATCATTAGTGGGTTAAGTAGGATGTTAAGTAGGCTGTTAGGAGATGCCAAACATGGGCTGTAATTATTTGCTCAAATATGGAGACACATTTTTCCCCATCTTCTAATTTTAATTTTTTGGTACTTCGAGAAATTTAACTTTACGATAACAGGTGAGAATAAATTTTACATTTGGGAACTCTATGATAATATTTGTAAGGAAGGATTTCAAGTCTCATGTCTGAAAGAAAAATGGCGTGATCATAGATGACCAGGGTAGGGCCACTGTTGTTTAGTTACTATCTTATTTAACGTTAAAAAATTAATTTTACTTTGAGAACTCCTACAACGAAATTGATAAGGAAGGATTTCATTTGTCATTTCAGAATTAAAAATGGTGTGATCATCATGAAGAGGGTAGGGCCTCTATTGTTTACTATCTTATGTAAATGTATTTTATATATATGAAAAGTTCTCTCTCTTTTTTTAAAAAAATTTCTGGTTACTTAAGTCTTCAATTGTTCTGTTCCACATTCCAGGCCTATGCTGTCATAGCAAGAGGAGTTAGATTTTTATGCACTAATTCTGCTGGAAAAAATGCGAAGTCTGTGGTATTCAAAACTCAAGGAAGTGGTTCCATTAAGGACAACATCATAACAGTATTTGGTATGAATACCTTCAACTGCTTGGAGTCTGTATGTATATTATTATCAGATGATTGCAAAGTTGATGGATTTGTATCGAAAAGTGGGCAGGGAAGTGGGAGGAATTTGGGAGATCGACAATTCTTTTTTGTCAATAATCGACCTGTGGATATGCCTAAAGTGAGCAAACTTGTAAATGAGTTATATAAAAGTGCAAACTCCCGGCAATATCCAATTGCAATATTGAATTTCACTCTTCCAAGTAAAGCTTGTGATGTCAATGTAACTCCTGATAAGAGAAAAATATTTTTCTCTGATGAAACTCACATTTTGCAAACATTGAGAGAGGAATTACTGAAGATCTATTCACCAACTAATGCCTGTTATTCTGTGAACAAAGTTGAAGAACCTACTGTACAAGTTGATAGCCTTGAGCTGTGTTCTGATAATGGGAAATTGAGTATGTTATTGGAACATTTCTCATCTGATGGGGGTGATCTCAGAGATGCTTCTTCTCATCAGCCAAAGACTGATGATGATGATTCTTTCAATAAAATTAAAAATGTGGAACAATCCCCACATTCTACTGAGATGTTAAATAGTGATGATGAGGAAAATGCAACCAGAAAGGACTTTGCTCTTAGAACGCATGGCACGAAGAAGGCTGATGTTCCTTTAAACGATCATGATCAGCATAAGAGAACATATCTCAGTAACAAGAAAGGTGTACACGTTACTCCTTTCTCTCCATTGTTGTCAGTTACTGGAACAGATACAAGCCGTGTTCAATCTTCACTTGACAAGTTTGTAACTATAAACAAGAGAAAAAGTGAAACTTTGTCTGCACCACTGTCTGAAGTGCCCGTCTTAAGAAACCAATTTCTTAATAATCAATGGAAGAAAACCTGTCCCGATATCGCATCCAAGGATATAGAATGCACTAATGGAAACTTCCAGGTGTTTGATGATTTTGTAGTTGGGAATGATGAAGACGGCTCAATTCAATTTAAAACAGATAGAGTCGTCAGTAAAGTTTATCTTCCACCATCCTCTGCAGACCATAGTGATGATGGAGAAGCAACAGAGGTATACAATTTCTTACATTGAGGGGGGGGGGGGGGTATGTTATTGGAGAAGCAACAGAGGTATACAATTTTCTGGCTCTTCATGTGGCCATTTCTCTTGTAGGAATGTACAGGGGAAGCCGTAGCCAAGGTGCATTCTTCTGTGATAGAATCTACTGCTTCACCCACCAAGGATCTTGCGATGATGTCTGAGGATCTCCCACTGCCTGGCTGCTCAATACAACCTTCTGGTTTTCTGAAAGAAAGCTCCAGTCCTCAGTTGAAGTTATGTTCAACGTTTCATTTTGACTTTCATGAGCTGAAGAAAAGAAGGTTTCAGAGGCAGTTGAGATTCAAATTGAATGGCTATACATGTGAACGAAAAAAGTTGAAATGGTCTCTGAAATGCTAACATTGTTCAATAGTATCCACTCTTACAGTGTACATGAGTAATAATTAACTTTTTATCCGCGCTTGCAGCCACTATGCTGCTGCTACTCTGAAGCTTTCCCAAACTGATAATGAAGACAGGAAAGCAAGAGCTTTAGAGGCTGCTGCTAGGGAATTGGACAGGCTCTTCAGAAAGAAAGATTTTAGTAGAATGAAGGTCGACCCACTTTTTTTTTACGTTATCTAATGATTGTTGCAGTTGAAACTATTACTTATTGTAAGTTGCTGTTGACCATATCTTTCGGTATGGGCTTTTAAGTACAATACCTGTTTGTTACAAACTTTCGTGACTTACACTAGTAGGACATGCCACTGGTGACATTTGATTGCTTCCATTAATATTCTCTTCTCTGAAGCCCTGATTAAAGTCTATAGCCATGTTTGGCCATAGTTTCTTTTAGGCATTCTTAAGAAAATGGGTTTTTCTTATTTGGGAAGCTGAAGCCAAGATTGAAGCTGAGTAATTCCTAATGTTAATACAATCTACGTCAATTTTGGATTCTTGTAGGCAGAAAGGACAAAGTAGAACGTCCTTAGCATAATCAAATCAATTGTTTTCCGTTGATTCTTTTTTCACTTGAAGATGAAAGGACTAATAATTACTTTTATTTTATAGGTGATTGGACAATTCAACCTTGGATTTATCATTGGGAAGTTAGATCAAGATCTATTTATTGTTGATCAGGTGATTTTTCTTGAGTCATCTTGGGCTTTTTCTTGTTATACCAAAATTTAAATGTATCTATTGAAATATTCAAATTTTAGCATGCGGCTGATGAGAAGTACAATTTTGAGCGACTGTCACAATCAACAATTTTGAACCAACAGCCTTTACTACGGTGAGGGACTTTGCTGTTCTTTATTTTTTTTTTAGTTTCTGTTAGAATGAGAATGAGAAATTGTGGTTAAATTCTCTGGTTAGTAGAAATTGAGGGTAGAGAATAGAACGTTTGGTGTAAAATCCTTCTCTGCTTTTCTAAGGTCATTGTTAATTGTTCTTGCAGGCCGTTGGGGTTGGAACTATCTGCTGAAGAAGAAGTTGTCGTTTCGATTCACATGGATGTATTCAGGTGATTGTAGTTTTTGGAGAAATTATTTTCGAAGTCAAGAAAGGACCCATAGTTAATTGATTTATACCAGAGAGATCGTATCTTTCCTTTCTCTCTTTGTGAGAGTTTGTGTCTCCTAAAAATTTGATTTTTTTTCATTACATTAATGAGACGTTTCTTGTGAAGTGTCTACAATCATATTTCTGTCTCTGATCTGTTATAATTTTGTAGTCTCCCTCTATGCATCTAGAGTAGAGTTCTATGGACTATGGAGAAGAAATAGTTAAAAATTTATTCATTGTAGATTCCTAACACAGATCAGAAGTATCACATGACCTATTTATCTCTTTTTTTTTTTTTAATTTTGTGGGGGAGAACTATTTATCTAATACTAGTCAAACTTAGCTATGCAGTGCGTTCAATATTTGAGATATACAATAATTCAGCAGAATTTGTATAACTCGAACTTGCTATTTTCAATTTACTTTTAGGTGCCATTATGCTGCATATAATTCCTGTTCTTTTTTTCTTTCCATCATTAGAATTGCTTTGGCTCAACCTTATCTGTTATTTGATAAAGTCAAATTCTACTCTGGTGACAGGAAAAATGGATTTACTATAGAGGAAGATCCACGTTCTCTACCTGGCAATCGATTCAGATTAAAAGCTGTCCCTTTTAGTAAAAATATAACATTTGGAGTTGAAGGTGATTCTCCTTCGCTTCACTATAGTTCACAATTTTAGATATGGAAACTGCAAATCATGGTCATTCACATTAAATTGAACTGGGAATAGTTATATAGGTGCGCAGAAAGATATGGATAAAGAAATATCGAATATGGTGGGGGTTAAAATTAAAGGAATGGGTTGTTTGTTGACATGTGGTTTAGTTGTTCTTTTTCCTTTACTTCCAGAGTCTCTGCCTTGATCATTCTGAAAGACAATGTAAATACTGAGGTCTCATTGTTCAAAGATACAGGGAACTGTTAAGTTCACTTGCTTGAACTTTCTACGATGCTTCTTAGAGCTCTCATTGTTCAAAGATACAGGGAACTGTTAAGTTCACTTGCTTGAACTTTCTACGATGCTTCTTACTGGTTTTCCAGCACAACATGCAATGTTACACATAATAACAATGGTGTTGTGTTTGAACAGATGTTAAGGACCTGATTTCTACACTTGCTGATAGTGAGGGTGAGTGTTCTATAATCGGCTCTTATCGGATGGACACTGCTGATTCAGTCTGCCCTTCCCGAGTTCGAGCAATGCTGGCATCTCGGGCATGTAGATCTTCTGTTATGATTGGTGATCCACTAGGGAGAAATGAAATGCAGAAGGTGACACTCTATGCTGCTCTCTCTATTTTAAGGAATCTCTGACTCGAAAAAATAAGTTCCTTCTATTCCTTGTGAGCCTCTAAAGCACTTTGTGCAGAAATAACAGCTGGACTGCCTGATATGGTTGTTTGTTTCAGATATTGGAGCATTTGGCAGAGCTGAAATCTCCTTGGAACTGCCCTCATGGTAGGCCAACCATGAGACACTTGGTGGATCTTACAACGGTTAAAAGGTCAGAAGAAAGTGAAGCTGACTGTTGAATGTTTCTTCATTCTTATTTTTCTCCTCTCCTTTAGTTCAGAATGTGGAATCATAATTACAAGCTAACTATGATTTATCTAGGTCAAGCTCAAATTCATGAATGGTTTAGTTTCCCTGCTTGTGTAATTTGTATATAGTTAGAAGGTATAGTTAAGCTATCTATGTGTAAATATTAAACAGTTATATTAGTGATAAGGTGCATGCGCTCCCTACTACTTTGGCAAAGGCTTCTAGTTTCTATTGGCTCTTCTCTCTTTCCCTTTTTTTCTCTTATTTACCCTTGTATTGGTATTGGTGCATGTGATGATCTTGGCTCAACACTGCTGAAGTTGGCGTGTAAAGCCCCAGTTTTCAAGAATGTGTTTTTATCCCCAAATTTATATGGTAATCTTTTTTTATATTTGGTTTCTAACTTTTCAAAGTTTACCTTCACCATCTTTAACTTCTTATAATTTTTTCAAATTAGAAAAATAAAAACATCATTCTCTCACTTATGCCAATACGACTAAAAATAAGCAGACGACATCAAAGGGCTCCACACATCAAACTCGAATTTTATACTAATACTTGAAATAAACAAAGAAAATAAGTTGCAATTTTAAGCTTTCCTCGTTCATGCTCTTGTATCAAGAGAATATTGGATATGACACTTCCTAAAAATATTGTTGGGTAATGATCTTCACGGCCAAACTGACCATCAAATTTCCAAGTTAGTTAAATATCATAAACTTTTCAGCAAAAGAAAAAAGAAAAAAAAAAAAAGAATAATCACTAAGCAAACCGTATCATAAACTAAGAAAAAGCCACACAACTCAGTTCAACTCATTCTAATGCATCATCTAGTATAAGCTAGTGAAATAATAATCTTTTCCTGGATTGCAAAGATTTAAGCAGTTCAAAAATAGCAGTTCCAGAGAAATTACACAGTGATGAAATAGGCCACATCATAAAGCTCAAAAATTCAAGCCACGACTATGAAAACATTATCAAATGCTTGGTTATTTATGAACCCCGCAAAATCATGTGCTAGCTGCAGCTTCCTTTTTCTCTTCTGAGGACCCAACTCCACCTTTGATTTCACCCTCTGGCTTTGCAGACTCCCCGCTTTTCTCTGGCTTTGACACCTCTTGTTCTACAAGATAGAACAAAAGAAATCAATAACACAAAACGGCATAATGGCATACAAGTTACCGTCAAAATAGGAGAGGAAAATGTGGTCGAAATACTGCAGTCAATATTTCAATTGCCTATACATTTGACCATTTCAGTAACACTTGAGCAAAATGGGAACTTACCATCATCATCACTCTCATCAGAGTCGTTATCATCTCCTATATCACCCATGTCTCCCATGTCCATGTCACCCATGCCGCCCATGCCGCCCATGCCACCCATACCACCCATACCGCCAAATTTCTGCAAGATAAAATATTGATCAGAACAAGATATAGAAATAGAGAATAAATCAACCAGTTCAACTAACACATCCTTACCGAAAAGTCCATGCCTCCCAAATCCAAGTCACCTAGACCAGCAGTTCCTGAACAACCAAAAGAACGTTGATATTCAATACACATTAGATACACAATGGCAGATACGCAAGAAAGGATGAAAAGTAAAAGAAACATAGTAGAACGCAAAAACTTAAGGCACAACAGAACTACCATCATCTTCATCCTCATCCACCCATTTGTCCCAATCTACTTTGACATAATGGGGTGGCTTTCCATCTCCACGCAATAGCTTTTTCCACCATCCCTTCTCTGCCTTTTCTAGGATACAGAATATGCTCCTAACTCCAATGTTAACTTTACTTTCCTGTTAGACAAGATTTCTGTCGTGTTAAACTAGTATATCATATATTTCTTCAAATTTTTCCTGACAACTAGAAATTAGATGCAAACTACAGGGTCCATTCAATATATGAAAGCATACTATAAATGAAAAATACACGGCAAGAATTAATTATAAGAAGTAATGTCTACATACTTCAACATTAACTTTATCGAAAAGCTCCAACTTCAGTTCGTAATGATGATTCTCCGAACCAGCACTACCAGAGAAAGTGAATACTCCATCTGGCTCAAGATTGACCTTAGAATCCTTTGAGTCAGGGAGTTGTACAGTGATGAAGACTTTGTCCAGTCTCTGAGCCCATTTCACCTCAGGATGACGACTACATTATTTAAACAAATGTTATCAGTAATCATAAATGTATAGATAAATTGTAACAGCCCCAAAAGTTACGTTCACATAGGAAATTCTCAAAATTACGAATTAAAACTAAATCATGTTCACGAGTCCATATATCATCCAACAGATTTCAAACAGCCAGCCACCTAACCCACTCAAAAGCTCAAACGACAAACCAAGACGCTATTTTAAAATATAAAATTCAGCAAAAAATGAAAAAGGACCAACAAGATAAGCCCTCAGTTGACCAATTTGACTTGCACCATAACACAGCAACCTAAAAATTCATTTAAAGCCCCTATAAGTTAAAATAAAACAAAAAACCATGCCATCAAATGCACAGTAAATGATGCCAACAGAAAACTTGTATTCGATTAGACAAACAATCCTGCGACCCTTGGTGAAAAGACTGCAAAAAAAAAAAAAAAAAAAAGTGATAGCAGAATCAAAACCGACAATCCTCCCGACTAAGAAAAACAGGAACTACTTAAAACCCTATGTAAACCACAATGATATTCCCACAATTCTCATCACAAAACCAACCAAGCGTTTAGAAATTCCAAGTCCCAAGAAACACATCAATTATGAACAGGGAAAAAAAAACCACTACCATAATAATTTGGTAAGACATTTATACGCAACAACTCACAAGACAAACTCCGATTCCCAATACTGGGAGTAAAAGAGAGAAAGTGAACAAGAAAGTAACAATGATCTCATAAATTAGGTAGAACCAAGTAGAGTTAGAGATCACAAGATGAGAAAATCACAGATCAAAAGAGACAGCGATAAGAATGCAATCTAGGTAAAAATGAAGGTTGAAAAGGAGAGAAAGAGAGCAGTAATTATACCTCATTGCTTGGGATTGTACAAAGACGATGGGGAAAAAGAAAATGAAAAACCCTAGAGAAGAAGAAACAGAAACCCTAAAGTCAGAAGATAAGCCAAGTGGGCGGTATGAGCTTGTGGGATAAAAGAAGGTCGAACGAGGGTTCTAGTACTTTCTAGCTACTATTAATCTCCCTCACTTCTCTAGATCCCAACCTTTTCAATTTTCGTCTTCAATTTGCTTTCCATTTTATGTTCATGGGCTCATATTCTTCTTATTGGACCTTTCTTTTGGGCCTTTTTCTTGCCCTAATCCAAACTATACCCTCACCCCGTTGATGAGATTGGCGTTAAAAAGCGAGATTTTTCTAGGGACGTTTGGGGAAGGAAAGGATTACGTGGGGATCATCATAATCATAATCATTTATTGTAAAAATTATTTATTGTTTTTTTCAAATTCATATTTTATTTTTTCTAAATTTAATACACAAATATTCATATTTTTAATTTACCCGATTTTCATATTTTTGAAAACAAATTTCATTAATTTTGTTAAATACAATGTCAACTTTTATCAATAAACTAATGGATCGTTATGTTTTGGTAAATTATACCTCTACAATTATTGATTACTTTTAGCACAACAAACATAATAATAATAATGCAGTTTGAATTTCCAATCTAAAAACAAATGAATATTTCAACAACTCAATACTCTATATTTAGCCGTTTTAATTAATTTTATGTCACGCCGTGATATAATTTACATTTTGTTAATTTTATATTTATTTCAAACTGGTTATCTATTTTTAACAACACAAAAATATTTTATAGGCTAAATTCTCCGAATCAAATTATGATATTTTTATGAATTAAAAATCGGCAAATGACTAAAATTTTAACTATGGAGAGTCAAATCAAACATCCCTAAATTCACCTAACTAAACTAAATCAAACAAAATTGATGTGAAATGTATTAGGCCACTAAGATTTATTGTTCTAAACAAATAAATAAATATATATATATATATATATATATAATATATATATATATATATATATATATATACCAATTTGTTTAATAATACAGTTAGCAATTTGTTTGAAATCGATTTAAATTTAGTGAAGGCTAAACTTAGAAAATTTATTGAAAAATAACTAAAACTCAAATCTCAAAAATGAAAAATGAAAAATGAAAAATGAAAAAAAAATATTTTAACAAACAAAATAATAAAATAAATTAATCAACTTTAGTTTCTAATATTTTAACAAACAAAATAAGCAGGAAAGTGGTTGAGAGGGAAATAACAAAATAATAAAAATAAATAAATAAATGAAAGGGTGTCCGAGAGGGAAAAAAAAAGGGATAAAATGAGAGATTAAATCCTTATTCCTTTCATTCCCCTTCAAATGACTATTTTAGTCCTTATCTTACCCCAAACAGACCCTTATAAATAGAAACTAATATGATATAACTAAAAGAATATTGGTAGATATAGCAATTAGATTAAAAAAATAATTAAATAAATATATAACAACATTTTTAAAAAATTATAAATATATCAAAATTTGTTAAAATCTATCAATGATATAAATTTATCACTTATGGATTATGTTATCGATAAAAGTCCATTTTTTAAAAAATGTTACTATATACTTAATTATTTTTTCTAAAATTGAGAGATCCCTTGTAACTACCCTAACTAAAAAGGTATATATCATTGTTCTTAAATTAATGTTATAGTCCATGGATTAAAATATATTATTCTAGTGATATTGTAGTAGAGAAAGTGATCGACAGAGTTAACTTTATAAGCTATTGTCACTTTATATGTTTTGATGATAGTCTAAATGTCTAAGTTATAGATTAAAAGGCAAATCTTACACATTTTGATTTGCTGAATGTTTGCTTCAAACGAAAATGTTAGGGGAGAAGTAAGAATGAAATGAAAAAACCCAATATAGTGATGCTTTGGATGAGCTAACAAATCATAAAATGTCATTCATGGGATACTACCTAATACAAAAGACTTTTTAGTATTATCGTAGTACATACTACTCTCATTCATTATTTAACACATTTTGTTAGTTTGTTATTCATTTATTTAATAAATCCTATATAATTCTTAAACTTATGGTCGGTTCGTAATTTATTAATCTATTACACTATTTCGTAGATCCCATGTAATTATACATCTAACTTGTCATAAGATTTTTGTTTTCAGTTTTTTTAACACCTGAACATATATAATAGATTTGTCATTAGGAACATTTTTAAAAATAGTAAAATAAATTAGAATATGTATAAGCTATAACAAAATTTTAGATTCTATCAATGATAGAAACCGATAAACTTCTATCATTATCTGTCAATGTTACTATAGAAGCATATCAATGTCTATTATTGATAGAATCTGAAAATTTTGCTATATGCTGTGAATATTTTGTTAAATTTGTTATTTTTACAATTCTCCGTGTTATTATTTCCTTAAGGAAATTTTTAAAATCTAATTTTATCATTCAATTCAAAGCTTGATGTGTTTGAAAGATTAGATATGTATTTGAAAATATTAGTACCTAACTAACATTGTAGATGATTAAATAATCTAAGAATGTATGAAAATGTCGAGATATGTATATTTTTCTTTTGTGTGAAAAATGTTAATATCATGTCTCGTATCAATAATGCCTTTACAAATCTTAATACCATGTCTCGTATTAATTTTTTTCTTCTTATTAGTCCAATATAAATAAAATGGAGGGATGAAAAAAGAATAAAAGAAAAATGAAGAGCACAGTTAATATCTTAAAGGATGCCTTAATTCGATGTAAGAATCTTATAAACAATACCCGTAATTCAAAAGGATTGTGAGATGGGCATTTGGGGCGAGAGCGATACAACGACACATCGAGTTTGAGCGACAACACCTTTTGAGTGAAAGTGAAACCGATTTGAGTGGGCAAGAGTGGCATGGAGATGGAGTAAGAGAATAATGATTTGTGTGTGAGAAAAATAAGAGTGAGTGAGACGAGCGAAAGTATACTTTTGATAATTTTACTTGAATCAAATGTCAATAAAACGTCATATAACTTTTTCAAGAACCGATCCTTTGACAATTTTGTCCCTAACTTTTTGGATCATTTATTGGCTGATTTCACAATAAGTTGATTGTTTGTGAAGGTCGTTCTATCCTTTTCAAATATGTTGTTGGTGACATCATCACCTCTCTTCCACCTGTATCACCATGGTTTCTCTCTAGCACTCAATGATCCATAGTGAAAATTATAAGAAATAAACATGATGTGAATAGGAATCAAATACATTGCCACATTGATTACAACTAAACGAACACAATTACAAAATTAGGCGTTAGATATGAACAATCTAGATTTAATAGAGAGAACATAGATATTTGAAAAAGATTTTCATATTTGAAATTTGAAGAAAATAGTTATTTAATTATTTTCTTAAGCAAAACTCATTCCCTGTTCAAGAGATAAAGGAAAAAATTGTTTTGACAGTGTCCTGGGTTTGGTCCCATCAATTATTTTGGTTATTTATTTATTTATTTTATTACCAAACATTTTTAAAAATAGTAAAATATTAAAACTATTTATAAGATATAGAAAAATTCATTACTTTATAATTCGAAATTTTGTTTTATTTTATAAATAATTTCAGTTTAAAGAATTATAATATGTGTTCATGAGATATAGTAAGATATAGATTGGAATATTTTGCTATACATGTAAATATTTTTAATTTAATATAATAATTAATTTCAATAATCGATAAAGAATCTATTAAATATTTTTTAAAATTAAAGAAGTGAGAAATTGTAAAAAAAATTAACAAACAAATATTTTTTTAAAAAACAAACATTTTAAGTGCAGTGCTAAAGTTGCAATTATTAGAAAGGTTAAAATTGTAATAATCGAAAAAAAGGCTAAAAATTGAATTAAATTCTGTCATTATATTACCGAAAGAATAATAGAATCCATATTGATTGTCTCCAATCGGTCTGATTCACGTGGTTCATCAAACTAAGAACAATTCCACCCTATAGTATCAATTACATTCCAAAAATACATTCCCATATTTCTAGATATGAAAGACTTTGATTACGAACAACATTTATTTTTGTTTAAAAATATCAGATTTTTTTTTTTATTAAATGTAACCAAGTAATTTTGACCGACAATTGTTTTTTTTATCATCGTGGAAATTCCAAGGTAAAATTTAATGAAATTGAAAGATTGAGTTAAATTTTTTTTTCACAACATAGATAGATTTTACTTATTTATAGTCAATTTTTTGATATATTTGAAAATTTGAACATACATAAAGATAAATAGATAATTTGATATATATGTATATATATATATATATATAAATAAATAAAGAGGAAAAATGCTTTAGAACCACGTGAAACATGTGAAGTCTCGAATTCGTGTATTTTTTTTATTTAAAAAATTAAATAAAAAAACGAAAAAGGAAAAATAAAGAATCGTGGGATTTATTTAAAGTAAATGTAGATTGAGGTAAAACATGATTTATTTATTAAATCTCACCTCTAAACTTCAACAAATCAAATCTTTATTTGACTAATGCTTTCATTTTTGGTGGAGGAAATCTTTGGATGTCAGCAAAGACGAACTTATTATTATTAAATCTTTCTTTTGGTTAATTGAGATAAATTTTTTCTTATTTTAGTATTGATTAGTTTATTTATATTGTTTTTTTAAACAATCAAAGATCAAAACTAAGTTTATTTTATAGCTTTTATCTTTTGAAAATTACACATGCACATTAATACATCATTATTAGACCTCATTAAGTTCACATTGTATACTTTTAAACATTGCATTGATTTCTCTCCATTGAGCTTAGCATTGGTGATTATGTGGGGATGAGTGCAAATAATATTAGGAGGTTTTTGTTGGTAACACTATTCTTAATTAGTTAACACTCAACATTATTTTTTACAATGTAACGTATGCAATAAGGTAGAATGTAAAGTCCAACATTTAATAATTATTTAGATGCTTGTTGAAAATATAAGTTTAGTATCATTTAGTTTTTAGGTTATTAATCTTGGTCGATTGGTTTTAAAATTTGTCTATCGATAAATGTGAGATGTAGTTTTTCAAATATTAATTATTTCACCAAAAATAGTATTTTAAGATTATTTCAATATTCAATAGTTTTCTTTTATAAAATTTTATTATTTAGTAATATTTTGAGTGTAATGATTATATTTATTATTTTGGAAAAGAAAAAAAACTAAAATAAAATGGAGTGGTTAGAGAAAGAAAGATAAAATAATCAATAAGGCCAAGGCGACAACTTAAAGTATAAATTGAGACGAAATATTTTCGAACGAGGAAAGTCTGCTTTTGTTTCTTCTTCCATTTCTACAACTTTCTCCTACAAAACAGTTTTCAAGTTCTCTCTACAGTCTAACTGTAAGTTTGCATCGATGTCTTCCTCTTTTCCTTCTTCAATGGTTTCTTCATCTGTTTCCATTTCCATGGAAAATTCAAAGCTACTTTAGTAACCCCGTGACTCCAATTGGCAGCCATTAATGGACCTCTGTTTTTGTAGCTTATGAAATGAAAGAAAATGACTCTGTAAGAAGCTTAACGATGGGCTTCTTTTTGTTCAGCTCTGTAAAGCTTAATAAGCTTTATTTTTCACTTTTCTCTTTTTGGGGTTATCTTTTATTTTTCTTTTCATTTGTCTGTTATGAATTTTTCAATTATGCTGTTGTTTGCTGAAGTTTCCCCTTCAGTGTTTGTTTATTGTTATTTTTCTGAGTTTTGGTTTGGGCCTAAGTGTTTATTTTCTCTTGGGTGTTAGAATATTTATTATTATATTGATCATTTTGCCTCCAATGCTTTGGAAGTTCCTCGTCTTTTGTTCATTTTGAATTAACCTTGGCTTCTTCTTTTGATTTTGTATATTTCTTTTTGTCTTTATGTTTGATCTGAATTGTTAGCTTCTGTTTTGCATCTGTGATTTCTCTTTTTTTTTCTTATCCTTCATAATTCACAAGTCACTGAATTCAACCATTAATGAGTTGCTGTCTTTTGAGAAATTGAATCTTTCAGTTTTAGCCTTCTTCCTGGCTTTGTATTTTTGTTTGAATCTCTTAGTTTCAATGTATTTTTCATATGTTTGTAATGATTTCTCTTGCGTTTATGATGACTTTTGTCAAAAGTTTGTCATCTATGGATTTATATGTTTTTCCTTCTCCTCTTCTATTTGCTTTTCAGGAACTGTGAGATGGGAATGTTGTTTCCTCAACCATACGATTAAAGCTAACCCCAAAATTTTTGTACAAATAAGGGAATATGGCTTCTGTTTCGTGGTTAACATCACTCTCTTGCAGTGCGATTCAATCTTCAAAAGGGATTTATCCTTCAACCACTTCCCAATGGCTGGAGTTCGCTTTTCTATCTCCATGTCCTCAAAGAGCAATTTTGTCCTTCGTTGATCTTCTATTTTTACTTCTTGTCATATTCTTTGCAGCACAAAAGCTATATTCCAAGTTCACTGCCAAACGCCGGGCCAGTTCTGATTTGAATGAATTTCTCATTGAGAAGAGTAGGGCATGTCTCGAAACTACAATCTGGTTCAAACTCTCTTTGATTTTGAGTGTTTTGTTTGCCTTAATTTGCATTGTCTTTTGTATTTTAGCTTTTACTATGAGTAAACAGTCGCAATGGAAATTAACCAATGGATTCTTTTGGTTAGTTCAAGCTGTAACTCATTCAGTGATTGCTATCTTGATAATTCATGAAAAGAGATTTGAAGCTGCTAGGCATCCATTAACACTCCGGCTTTATTGGGCTGCAAATTTCATTATTGTTTGTCTCTTTACTGCATCTGGGATTATTCGTCTGGTTTCTGACAAAGAAACTGGGGAACCCAACTTGAGATTCGATGACATTGTATTCATAGTTTTCTTGCCATTGTCAATGGTTCTTCTTTATATTTCCATTGAAGGATCAACTGGCATTATGATAACCAGAATCGTACAAGAAATTAATAAAGAAGGCGAGGAATTTGAACTCTCAAATGAATCCAATGTGACTACCTATGCTTCAGCTTCTTTACTGTCCAAATTACTCTGGCTTTGGATGAACCCTTTGCTTAAAACAGGTTATGCAGCTCCTTTAGTTGTTGACCAAGTACCATCCCTTTCTCCAGAACATAGGGCTGCGAGAAGACTAGCAATATTTGAATCAAAATGGCCTAAACCACAGGAGAGCTCTGAGCATCCGGTTCGAAGCACATTGTTTCGGTGCTTCTGGAAGGATATTCTCTTCACTGGTGTTCTTGCTGTCATCCGTCTTGGCGTCATGTTTTTGGGGCCTGTCCTTATTCAAAGTTTTGTTGATTATACTGCTGGAAAAAGAAGCTCCCCTTATGAAGGATACTACCTCATATTGACACTTATGTTTGCTAAATTTTTTGAAGTGTTAACTACACATCACTTCAACTTCAGCTCCCAGAAGCTGGGAATGCTTATTCGGTGTACCCTTATTACTTCAATATATAAGAAAGGCCTAAAGTTATCCCCATCTGCCAGACAGGCTCATGGGATTGGACAGATAGTAAATTACATGGCTGTAGATGCCCAACAACTTTCGGATATGATGCTGCAGTTACATGCTATATGGTTGACACCATTTCAAGTTGCTATAGCCTTTGCGCTCTTGTATGCTTATCTTGGTGCTGCAGTGGCTGCTGCGGCAGTTGGTCTTTTGGCTGTCTTTTTGTTTGTTCTTTTTACTACCAAGAATAACAATACGTTCATGCGGCAATTGATGATGGGCCGTGATTCAAGGATGAAAGCAACAAATGAGATGCTTAATAATATGCGAGTGATTAAGTTCCAAGCATGGGAGGAACATTTTCAGAAAAGAATTGAAACGTTTCGTGGGACTGAGTTTAAATGGCTTTCTAAGTTCATGTATTCAGTATCTACCACTATGATGGTGCTGGGGTGCGCGCCAGCTCTGATATCAACTGTTACCTTTGGCTGTGCAATCCTCTTAGGCATTCGACTTGATGCAGGGACAGTGTTTACAGCAATGAGTCTCTTCAAACTTGTGCAGGAGCCTATTAGAACCTTCCCTCAGTCTTTAATTTCATTGTCACAAGCAGTAATATCACTTGGAAGGTTGGATAGTTTCATGCTGAGTCGGGAGTTGGCAGAGGATTCAGTGGAGAGGGAAGAACGCTGTGACAGTGGAATAGCAGTGGAGGTTCGAGATGGGTCATTTAGCTGGGACGATGAGGGTGGAGAAGTTCTGAAAAATATAAATTTTAATGTGAGGAAAGGAGAACTTACCGCTGTTGTTGGCATCGTGGGATCTGGGAAATCTTCTCTTTTGGCTTCCATTCTAGGCGAGATGCACAAAATATCTGGAAGGGTATGATTCTTTTTCAATCCATGACTGCAAGTGAAAAGGATTGTTTTTATTTTAGCATTTTTCATGTAAACTAGTAGAATTTATGATAACTTTGTCACCCCAAATCTCTTTCTATAAACAGGTTCAGGTATGTGGGAGAACGGCTTATGTTGCGCAAACTTCATGGATACAGAATGGGACTATTGAAGAGAACATATTGTTTGGTTTGCCAATGGACAGAAAAAGATATAGCGAAGTAATCCGAGTTTGTTGCCTGGAAAAGGATTTAGAAATGATGGAATTCGGAGATCAAACAGAGATTGGCGAACGCGGCATTAATCTAAGTGGTGGCCAAAAACAGAGAGTACAACTTGCAAGAGCTGTATACCAAGACTGCGACATTTATCTCCTGGACGATGTGTTTAGTGCTGTTGATGCTCACACTGGGTCAGAAATATTCAAGGTGAGAAGTGACAACAACACACAAACAAAATCCTTTACATTTGTTTAAGAGTGACTTAAAAGTGTTGATTAAAACATTTAAAGTTCTTTTCTTTTCTCCCCGGTACTCAACTGGAAAAACATCTACTTAAAAGTACTTATTGTGTATAATTATTAAACATAAAGGGATTACTTCTGAAACATCATGTTATCAACATATTTTTTCTGCATTTATTTTGAAAGCTATCTTAAATATACTTTGAGCTTTTTATAGTTTAGGGTAATGTTAACTACTGACATCTATTGGATTTATTCTTCTCCATATTTTTCATTTGTATGGTTGCCTTTTGTGTATCACTTTCTTTAATGGAGAGCCAATTATGCTGTTATGTTTTGTGTATCACTTTCTTTATGACGCATGAACATGATCTTTTCAAATAAACTTACTTTGGGTAAATGTCATATTATATCTTCACTGTGGGGACTTAGAATATCAGTGGCTGTGATAAAGCTATTCCTGTTGTCATTTCACAGGAGTGTGTTAGGGGAATTCTCAAGGACAAAACTGTCATACTTGTTACTCATCAAGTTGATTTCTTGCACAATGTGGATCTCATCTTGGTAAGTACATAATTTACAAAGCAATTCTTTTTGGTAGATGTTTCTAAAGCAAATGATACCTTGCAGTTAGAGGACTGAATTTTGGTGCTACCGACTATAGGTAATGCGAGATGGAATGATTGTGCAATCGGGCAAGTACAACGATTTATTAAGGACTCAAACAGATTTTGAGGCCTTGGTTGCTGCACATGAAACCTCCATGGAAGCTGTGGAAAGTAGCACTACTGAAGCAGTTGACAATCGTACCCTACTTCGAAGATCTTCATCCAAGCATAGCGAGGCCAGTGGTAAAAACAATGTTGTTGATAAGCCAAACATGGATAAGGCTTCTTCGAAGCTCATCCAAGATGAAGAGAGAGAAACAGGAAGAGTTGGTTGGGAAGTCTACAAAGTTTACTGCACAGAGGCATTTGGATGGTGGGGTGTGGCTGTTGTGTTGGCACTATCTTTAGCAGGGCAATTGTCGTCCATGTCCAGTGACTACTGGCTGGCATACGAAACTTCAGATGAGAACGCCAAGTCATTTGACTCTTCGCTTTTCATTACCGTGTATGCTATACTTGCTTGTGTTTCATTGGTGTTGGTAGCTTTCAGATCTTTTGGCACTATATTTTTGGGGCTCAAGACAGCTACTGTCTTCTTCTCACAAATTCTTGATTGTATCCTACATGCTCCCATGTCATTTTTTGACACTACACCTTCAGGAAGGATACTAAGTCGGGTAAGAAAGAAACGCCTCTACAGTCCGTTTTACCTATTCAATAGATTCATTTCATACATAGGAAATATGTTTGAAAAGGAGCTATAGTCAAGTACTTTACTAAAGAATTTTTTGAAGAACTTCACTGAAAACTATTTTTCTTTAATCAGGCATCAAATGATCAGACCAACATTGATCTGTTCATCCCCTTTTTCTTGGGAAATACTCTCGTCATGTACTTCGCTGTGCTTGGCATAATCATCATTATATGTCAATATTCTTGGCCTACAGCTTTCTTCCTTATTCCACTTGGCTGGCTTAACGTGTGGTACCGGGTATGTATTTTAATTAAATTCTGTCAGTTGTGCACTTTCTAAGTTTTAGCTGCTTGAAATATTTCTTGCCTTACAACCATTTAGTCATATATTTAACATCATCTCAATTTCTCTTGTATATGTATCATCATATACAAACAGGTAAACTCAACTAGTCAACATGTTTCTCATCATAATGTAAATGTAATCTTCACCGTTTCATATACAGGACTATTTTCTTTCGTCATCTCGTGAGTTAACTCGTCTGGATGCTATCACAAAAGCACCTGTTATTCATCACTTTTCAGAAAGCATAACTGGAGTAATGACAATACGCTCTTTTAGAAAACAAGAGCTATTTTGTCAAGAAAACATCAAACGCGTTAATGCCAATTTACGCATGGATTTTCACAATAATGGATCAAATGAGTGGTTGGGTTTCCGTTTGGAGCTCCTTGGAAGTATCTTCCTTTGTATCTCTACCTTGTTCATGATCTTATTACCTAGCAGTATTATAAATCCAGGTACTCATTTTAAGATCTGATGTTTCTAATGAAATTAGGACATGCTATTAAGTCTTCTATATTTGATAAGATGACAACCAAACTTAGTCAGAATTTGTCTAATTCAGTTATTCTATTTGATGCAGCAACTGTTGGTTTATCACTTTCATATGGATTATCCTTGAATACCGTTCTGTTCTGGGCCATTTATATGAGTTGCTTCATTGAAAACAAAATGGTTTCTGTTGAGAGAATAAAGCAATTTACCATAATACCTTCTGAAGCAGCATGGAGGATGAAAGACAAACTTCCTCCTCCAAACTGGCCCACCCATGGTGATATTCATCTGCAAGATCTGCTGGTAATTATCTATGAATTCTGTCTCTTCACTGCAAACACAACTTTGAATGTAGTTTTAATGGCTCAGCAACATGTATTGAGTAGCCAGTAGTGATACCATTAAAATTTATAGGCCAAACTAACTTTATATTTTCCTTTCAATAATTCGGGTGTTGAGGTCAATACGTGCATTCAAAGACATTGCTTGACTAATATCATCAAGTAATCCCACTTCGAAGTTCGAATAAGGGTATTTATTATGGGTTTCTAAGTGCTTAAAAACACTTTTCTTTACTAGGAATCATTTTTCTTTTTAACTTTTTGGAAAGAAATTCTGAACAGATCTTAAGATGGGTCTCCTCCGACCCTTAATGTCAAACTGACATTAAAATAGGTCTATCAAACCAAAGGGTTTATTTGATATCCAGCTTTAGAAAATCACGATTCACAAGTAGTGAGGTTTATTGATGTAAGAAGGCTAAGGGTTAATTGGGTAATTAGGTAATACTCTAGGTTAATTCCTTTTTTACTCCACTTGTGATAGACCTCTATAAATAGAAGTCTTCTCCTCTTGTATGAAACACATTATTCATTCTAATAAAAGATTCACAACTTGGTTCTTGGAGGACTTCTCCTTGAGGTTACTTAGGCTACATCATTTATGTTGTTTTGGAGTAGTGAATTAGGAGGATTTTGTGGTTTCTGCCCGTATTTTTTTTGCTCTCATGTAAAGTATGGTTGAACAACTTTGATGCAAACTTCTGGAAAGTTAGAAACTTGAATATGCTTTAAAAAATTTGCATGCAGGTGCGTTATCGCCCAAACACTCCATTGGTTCTTAAAGGGATCACTGTCAGCATTCATGGGGGAGAAAAGGTTGGAGTTGTTGGTAGAACAGGAAGTGGAAAATCAACTCTTGTTCAAGTCTTCTTCAGGCTAGTCGAACCTTCAGGAGGGAAAATAATCGTAGATGGCATCGACATAGGAAAGATTGGGCTTCATGATCTTCGATCACGATTTGGGATCATTCCACAAGAACCAGTTCTTTTTGAAGGAACGGTGAGAAGCAACATTGATCCAATTGGCCAGTATACTGATGAAGAGATATGGAAGGTGATCATGAATATACTTATCTTCCATATCCGGATGCTAAATTGTAGAAGTTCGGAGTTGCGCATTGATACAAGTATTTTCTTTTTAAAATGTATTGATACAGGAATTAATCTTAGCCTATTAGCTTTTGATTTTTGAGTTGCTGAGTGATTTAGTATGGTAGAAAAAGCAGAAGATCCTATGTTGTGTCCTAAATTTTTCGACTGAGGTGATTTGACAAATCTCATTATGTTGTTATATTTTCTTACTCTTCCCTTCTTTGTAGAGCCTTGAGCGGTGCCAACTTAAAGACGTTGTTGCTGCAAAACCCGATAAACTTGACTCATCAGGTGCAGTGCCTTCTCCCTATGGACTTCTCAGACCAAATGCTTCTTGAATTTGTAATTTTCTTCTCTTTATGTTCAAAGATCACTTATTTTTTTCCAATTATCTATACTATGTCAGTGGTTGCTAATGGAGACAATTGGAGTGTGGGGCAGAGACAACTTCTTTGTTTAGGAAGGGTTATGTTAAAGCATAGCCAACTTTTGTTTATGGATGAGGCAACAGCTTCAGTTGACTCGCAAACTGATGCTATGATACAAAAGATAATCCGAGAGGACTTTGCTACGTGTACAATTATCAGCATTGCTCACAGAATCCCAACAGTTATGGACTGTGATAGAGTTTTGGTTATAGATGCAGGTAAGTGTTCTCTCTCTTTTAACTTTTGCTGTTGATTATTTTTCGATTAAAATTACGTCTTCAATATTCGATATAAGCATTAACTCCATTATTTTAATACTTATAGGGCATGTTGATTGTATTTAATTAAGGATTATGCCATGCACTATGACACTTAAAGTGAGATGCACTAATTTTGGACAAGCTAATGACAATCAAAATTTTGTGTAGTTCCAAAACTAAACGGATACAAGTTTAATGTTTATAACGCTATCTATTTGGGATGGAAATAGCTGATTTGAAACTTATAGTGATGCCAATAGATTCAAATGATCCTAGGAATGTGATCTTGTTTTTTGGACCGAATGCTCATTTCAATTGCACTGGATCATATAGCATAGATAAACATGGAGTTTGATTGTAAAACTAACCGACAGTGGAATGAGTAGACCATGTATCTTATCCTAATTATGGGGGCTCTATTTGTTCAGAGTGAGATACTCAACACAAACCATTCATTCCGCTTTGGGTGCATGAATTTGTTAGGTAGGTTTGGCCAAGCACATTTTAACATACAATTCTCTATCACTCGACAGGACTTGCTAAAGAGTTTGACAACCCGTCTAGATTGCTCGAGAGGCCGTCATTGTTCGGGGGTTTGGTTCAAGAGTATGCTAACCGCTCAACTGATTAGTAATTGGCCACTGTGCATTTGCAATCACTAAAGAATTTATTGAAGCCTAGACGTCAGCAAAACTTGGACAATTGACCCTTTGGAAAGTCGAGCAAGAAACTTAGTAGTATTAGGGATTTTTCCCTCCTTTCTTTTTATTCTTTTCTTTCTTCTTCCACCTTCCTTTTAGTTGTGTAGAATGTGAGTTTTTCTATAATGTATTATTATTACTGCCATTTTTTAAAGCTAGTCTTCTAAGGATTATTATGTTTTAAACGTTCTGTATTATTATTTTTTTGGGCTAGTCTTCTAAGGTTTATTATTATTAGTATTTTTGTTATGGTAGGTTCATTATGTTTTAAACATTCCATGTTTAAAATATATACTAAATTTGTTACCACATTATTTCAGTATCAAATAATTTCTTCATAAAAATGTCAAATGTGCGCCAATTTTACAAAAATTATTCAGTAAGAACACCACAAACAAATAAAATAATCAAACAAGGGCATAACCTCAAGAGAGAGTAAATTAACACAAAAATCTTCCCCTTTTTTTAATGGTTCTTCATTTTTTTTGTTTTTTCATCATACATCTCTTCACTCCTTAGCCAAATGTGTTTATGTTTCCATTTCCATGGAAAATTTAGATTTTATTCAGTAATTCCCTTGATCCGATCCCATCGGCAGCCATTACTGGAACTCTGTTTTTGTAGCTCCGTGAGCTACTCAACTCTTTAAGAAACTCAACTGTGGTTTTTCTTTTTGTACAGCTCTGTAAAGCTTAGTAAGTTTCATTTTTCACTTCTCGCTTTTGGGGTTTGGAAGAAGGGAACATTAAAAATAAAATCTTAAAAAAAAAATTCAACTTTTTTCTACAATTTGCTGAGGTTGCCCTTTCAGTGTTTGTTTGTTGTCATTTTTGAGTTTTGGTTTGGGCCTAAGTGTTTGTTTTCTCTTGGTGTTGAATATTTTCTATTATAATGGTTCTTTTGTGTCAAATGCTTTGGAAGTTCCTCCTCTTTTATTTATTTTGAATTGGTTTTGGCTTCTTTTGATATTTTATGTTTCTTTTGTCTGTATGTTTTATCTTCTCGGTTATGAGCTTCTGTTTTGCATCTGTGCTTTCTCTTCTTTTCTCTCACTTCACAATTGTCAAGTTACTGGATTCAATCATTAGTGAGTTGCCGTCTTTCATAAATTGAATTTTTGAGTTCTAGCCTTCTTGTTGGCTTTGTATTTTTATTTAATCTCCTATTTATGTTTAACAGAAATGGTGATCAAATGTTCCTGTTTATAGTTTTAGAAAATAGAAAACAAGAAATAGGTAACAAAAAACAGAAACTTTATCAAACGGAGCCTTAATTTCCATATATTTTTCCTATGTTTTGTATGATCTCTCTTGTGTTTGTGATAACTTTTCATTGTAAAAAATTAGTCATCAATAGACTTATATGTTTTTTCTCTTCTATTGTATTTTCTTTTCAGGGAACTGCGAGATGGGACTGTTGTTTCCTCAACTATACATGTAAAGCTGAATCCACAATCTTTGTACAAATCAGGGAACATGGCTTCTGTTTCATGGTTCACATCGCTCTCTTGCACTGCAGGGGCTTATCCTTCAACTACTTCCCAGTGGCTGCAGTTCACCTTTCTATCTCCATGTCCTCAAAGAGCATTTTTATCCTCCGTTGATCTTTTGTTTCTACTTCTTATCATGTTATTTGGAGCTCAAAAGCTATATTCTAAGTTCACTATCAAAGGCCAGCCAGACTGTAATTTGAGTGAACGCCTCATTGAGAAGAATAGAGCTCGTCTTGAAACTACAATTCAGTTTAAACTCTCATTGATTTTGAGCATCCTGTTTGCGTTAATTTGCATTGTGTTTTGTATTATAGCATTTACTACAAGTAAACAGTCACAATGGAAATTAACCAATGGATTGTTTTGGTTAGTTCAAGCCGTAACTCATACGGTGATTGCTATATTGGTCATTCATGAAAGGAAATTTGAAGCTACTAGGCATCCCTTAACACTCCGGCTTTATTGGGCTGCAAATTTTATCATTGTTTGTCTCTTCACTGCATCTGGGATTGTTCGTCTAGTTTCTGCCAAAGAAACTGGGGAACCCAACTTAAGGTTCGATGACATTGTTTTCATAGTTTTTTTGCCATTATCAATGGTTCTTTTTTATATAGCCATCAAAGGATCAACGGGCAATATGATGACCAGAACAGTACAAGAAATTAATAAAGATGGCGAGGAATTTGAACCCCCAAATGAATCCAATGTGACTGCCTATGCTTCAGCTTCTTCACTGTCTAAATTACTCTGGCTTTGGATGAACCCTTTGCTTAAAAAAGGTTATGCAGCTCCTTTAGTTATTGACCAAGTACCATCACTTTCTCCAGAACATAGTGCTGCAACAAGGCTAGCAATATTTGAATCAAAATGGCCTAAACCACAAGAGAGATCTGAGCATCCCGTTCAAACCACATTGTTTTGGTGTTTCTGGAAAGATATTCTCTTCACTGGTGTTCTTGCAGTCATTCGTCTTGGTGTCATGTTTTTGGGGCCTGCCCTTATCCAAAGTTTTGTTGATTATACTGCTGGAAAAAGAAGCTCCCCTTATGAAGGATATTACCTCATATTGACCCTCATGTTTGCTAAATTTTTTGAAGTGTTAACTACTCATCACTTCAACTTCAGCTCCCAGAAGCTGGGAATGCTTATTCGGTGTACCCTTATTACTTCAATATACAAAAAAGGCCTAAAGTTATCCTCATCCGCTAGACAGGCTCATGGGATTGGACAGATAGTAAATTATATGGCTGTAGATGCTCAGCAACTTTCAGATATGATGCGGCAATTACATGCTATATGGTTGACACCATTTCAGGTTGCTATAGCCTTTGCACTTTTGTATGTCTATATTGGTGCTGCAGTGGTTGCTGCAGCAGTTGGACTTTTAGCTGTCTTTTTGTTTATACTTTTTACTACCAAGAATAACAATAGGTTTATGAGGCAAGTGATGATGGGTCGTGATTCAAGGATGAAAGCAACAAATGAGATGCTTAACAATATGCGTGTGATTAAGTTCCAAGCATGGGAGGAACATTTTCAAAGAAGAGTTGAAACTTTTCGTGAGACTGAGTTTAAATGGCTTTCCAAGTTCATGTATTCAGTATCTACCACTATGGTGGTGCTGGGGAGCGCTCCAGCGCTGATATCCACTGTAACTTTTGGTTGTGCAATCCTCTTAGGCATTCAGCTGGATGCGGGGACAGTGTTTACAGTTATGAGTCTCTTCAGACTTGTGCAAGAGCCTATCAGAAACTTTCCCCAGTCTTTAATTTCATTGTCTCAAGCAGTAATATCACTTGGAAGGTTGGATAGTTTCATGTTGAGTCAGGAGTTGGCGGAGGACTCGGTGGAGAGGGAAGTGGGTTGTGACAATGGAGTAGCAGTGGAGGTTCTAGACGGGTCATTTAGCTGGGACAACGAGGATGGAGAAGTTCTTAAAAATATAAATTTTAATGTTAGGAAAGGAGAACTTACAGCTGTTGTTGGTATTGTGGGATCTGGGAAATCTTCTCTTTTGGCTTCCATTCTAGGCGAGATGCACAAAATATCTGGAAGGGTATGATTCTTTTTCAATCCATGACTGCAAGTGAAAAAGATTGTTGTTATTTTAGCATTTTTCATGTAACCTAGTAGAATTTATGATAACTTTGTCAACCCAAATCTCTTTCTATAAACAGGTTCGGGTATGTGGGAAAACAGCTTATGTTGCCCAAACTTCATGGATACAGAATGGGACTATTGAAGAGAACATATTGTTTGGTTTGCCAATGGACAGAAAAAGATATAGCGAAGTAATCCGAGTTTGTTGCCTGGAAAGGGATTTGGAAATGATGGAATTCGGAGATCAAACGGAGATTGGTGAACGCGGTATTAATCTAAGTGGTGGCCAGAAACAGAGAATACAACTTGCCAGAGCTGTATATCAAGATTGCGACATTTATCTCCTGGACGATGTGTTTAGTGCTGTTGATGCTCATACTGGGTCGGAAATATTCAAGGTGAGAAGTGACAATAACACATGAGAAAAATACTTTACATCTTGTTTAAGATAGACTTAAAACATCTACTTAAAAGGACTTATTGTGTAGAATATAACGTAAAGGGATCTATTCTAACACACGTTTTATGAAAATGTTTTTTGTGCATTTATTTTAAAAGCTTTCTCAGTATGCTTTTAAGGCAGCGTCTGGGGCAAGAAGTTGATTATTATAGTCCTAGGTTATGACAGTTTGTGCTATAATAGTATGTGTTTGAAGTGTAAACTATTTTTGTTTGAGAAGGAAATAGTAAACATTGTAGCATATAATAAAAAATGATCAATCTAAAATAGTAAAAACTATAGCAACTAGTAAATATTGTAACAAATGTGAGTTTTGAAATAATGTTGATTGTATCTAATTGGGAAGTACAAAATAGTACTATAGCAAGAGGTGATTATTGTAATCTTAGGATAGTCCTTGCTCCAAACAGCCACTTAATGTAAGAATAATGTTAACTCCTCATTTATTGGGTGCATCTTTCTCCATATTTTACACTTATATTATTGTCTTTTGTACATCACTTGCTCTAGAGGAGAACCAATCATACTCATGGCATCATGGAAGCAGGGTTTCTTCTTTTATGATGCATGAACATGATTTTATACTGTCTTCACTGTGGTGCCTTAAAGGATCAGTGGTTGTGATAAAGCTGTTCTTGTTGCCATTTCACATAAAATGATGTTCATCTAATTTCTATAATCATATTTTCACAGGAGTGTGTTAGGGGAATTCTAAGAGACAAGACTATCATACTTGTGACTCACCAAGTTGACTTCTTGCACAACGTGGACCTTATCTTAGTAAGTACATTATTTATAAAGCAATTCCTTTTGGTAAATGTTTCTAAAGCAAAAGATGCCTTGCAGTTAGTGGACTGAATTTTGGTGCAACTTCTTGTAGGTAATGCGAGATGGGATGGTTGTTCAATCGGGTAAGTACAATGATTTATTAAGTACTGGAACAGATTTTGAGGCCTTGGTTGCTGCACATGAAACTTCCATGGGAAGTGTGGAAAATGGCACTGCTGAAGCAGTTGAAAACCTTCCCTTGCTACAAAAAATTCCATCCAAGAACAGGAAGGTCAATGGTGAAAACAATGTGATTGATACGCCAAACATAAATAAGGGTTCTTCTAAGCTCATCCAAGATGAAGAGAAGGAAACAGGAAGAGTTGGTTGGGAACTCTACAAAGTTTACTGCACAGAGGCCTTTGGATGGTGGGGTGTGGCTGTTGTGCTGGGACTAACTTTAGCAGGGCAATTGTCGTCCATGTCCAGAGACTACTGGCTAGCATACGAAACTTCAGATGAGAATGCCAAATCATTTGATTCCTCGCTTTTCATTACCGTGTATGCAATACTTGCTTTTATTTCATTGGTGTTGGTAGCTTTCAGATCCTTTGGCACTACATTTTTGGGGCTTAAGACTGCTAAGGTTTTCTTCTCACAAATTCTTAATTGCATCCTACATGCTCCCATGTCATTTTTTGACACTACACCTTCAGGAAGGATACTTAGTAGGGTAAGAAATCAACGTCTGTATTATATGTTTTGCACATTTGTTAAATTCATATCATATATGGAAAATACGCTTGAAATAGTCAAGCCCTTTACTTAAGATTATTTTGCTTTAATCAGGCATCAAATGATCAGACAAACGTTGATGTGTTCATACCCTTTTTCTTGGGAAATACTCTTGTCATGTACTTCGCTGTTCTCGGCATAATCATCATTACATGCCAATATTCATGGCCTACAGCTTTCTTCCTTATTCCACTTGGCTGGCTAAACGTTTGGTACCGGGTATGATTTTCAATATAGTTTGATCCCGCATGCTTGTTTTAACTTATGGCTGCTTGAAACATTTGTGACTTTGCATTTAGTCTTATATTTAACATCCCAATTTCTCTTGAATATGTATTATCATATCCAAACAGGTAAACACAAAACTTGTCAACATGTTTCTCATCTTAATGTAATTGTAATCTTGATCGTTTCATATATAGGGCTATTTCCTTTCGTCATCTCGTGAGCTAACTCGTTTAGATGGTATCACAAAAGCACCTGTTATTCATCACTTTTCAGAAAGCATAACAGGAGTAATGACAATACGCTCATTTAGGAAACAAGAGCTATTTTGCAAAGAGAATATCAAACGCGTTAATGCCAATTTACGCATGGATTTCCACAATAATGGATCAAATGAGTGGTTGGGTTTTCGTTTGGAGCTTCTTGGAAGTATCTTTCTCTGTATCTCTACTTTGTTCATGATCTTATTGCCTAGCAGTATTATAAATCCAGGTACTCATATTCAGATCTATATGATTGTTCGTAATGAAATCTAGCTATGCTAAATAGTCTTCTACATTTTATAAGATCAAAACCAAGCTTAGTCCAAATTTGTCTAGTTCAGTTATTTTATTTGATGCAGCAACTGTTGGTTTATCACTTTCATATGGATTATCCTTGAATACCGTTCTGTTCTGGGCCATTTATATGAGTTGCTTCATTGAAAACAAAATGGTTTCTGTTGAGAGAATAAAGCAATTTACCATAATACCCTCTGAAGCAAAATGGAGGATGAAAGAGGAACTTCCTCCTCCAAACTGGCCTACCCATGGTGATGTTCATCTGCAAGACCTGCTGGTAATTATCTTTGAATTGTTTCTTTAATGCAAACACAAATTTCTATGTAGTTCTAATTGCTTTGCATTGTTTGCAACATATACATACACACACACACACACAGATTAATAATTCTAGCATTGAGGACAATACGTGTATTGGAAGACAACATTGGACTTCAAATCATCGAGTTCTCCACTTAGAATTTTGATTAAGAGTCTATTAAGAATGACTTTTCAAGTGTTTTAAACACATTTTTTCCACTAAACAAAGGATTTCTCTTAGAATGTTTAGAAAGACCATTTTTTTCACTAAAAAAAGATGTCTCTAAAAATTTTTGGAAAGATTTTAGGATTTACACTAGACTAGATTCGTCCAACTAAAGGTTTTATTTGATATCTAGCTTTTGAAAAGCATGATTCCCAAGTGGTGTGGTTTATGCTCTTATTCATAATTTATGGAGGAGTGAATTAGGAGAATATTGTGGTATCTGCCAGTAGTTTCTGTGCTCTCTCCTGAAGTTAGATTCGACAACTTTGATGCAAACTTCTAGAAAGTCAGAAACTCGAATATGCTTTAATTTTTTGCGGCAGGTCCGTTATCGCCCAAGCACTCCATTGGTTCTCAAGGGTATCACTTTGAGCATTCATGGGGGAGAAAAGATTGGAGTTGTTGGGAGAACAGGAAGTGGAAAATCAACTCTGGTTCAAGTCTTCTTCAGGCTAGTTGAACCTTCAGGAGGGAAAATAATCGTGGATGACGTTGATATTGGCACGCTTGGACTTCATGATCTTCGATCACGATTTGGGATCATTCCACAAGAACCAGTTCTTTTTGAAGGAACTGTGAGAAGCAACATTGATCCAATTGGCCAACATACTGATGAAGAAATATGGAAGGTCAACATCTTTCTATCTTCCATACCCACATGGTAACTTGTAAATGTTCAAAGTTAAATACTCATACAAGGATTAACCGTGACCTATTAACTTTTAAGTTTGTGTGATTTAACATGGTAACAAAACAGAAGATCCTATGTTGAGTCTTAAAATTTTCAACTCGAGCAACTGGGTTGACCGGTGATTTCTTATTACATTGCTACATTTTCTAACTCTTCTTTTCTTTGTAGAGCCTCGAGCGGTGCCAACTTAAAGACATTGTTTCTGCAAAACCTGATAAACTCGACTCATCAGGTGCAATGCCTTCTCTCTATAGACTTCTCAACCAAATGTAGGTTTTGGACCTGTTTAGTTTTTGTTCTTTCTATTGAAAAATTACTTATTTTACCAATCATCTATACTATGTCAGTGGTTGCTAATGGAGACAATTGGAGTGTGGGGCAGAGACAGCTTCTCTGTTTAGGAAGGGTTATGTTAAAGCATAGCCAACTTTTGTTTATGGATGAGGCAACAGCTTCCGTCGACTCGCAAACTGACGCTGTGATACAAAAGATAATCCGAGAGGACTTCGCGACGTGTACAATTATCAGCATTGCTCACAGAATCCCAACAGTTATGGACTGCGACAGAGTTTTGGTGATAGATGCAGGTCATTTCTCTCTCTTTTAACATTCGTCTGTTGATTGTTTTTTGGTTATAACTATGTCTGGTACATTTGATATAAAAGTCATTAACCACGTTAGTTTAATACTTGTGTGGCATATGACCGTATTTAATTAAGCATAATGTTATGCAACACATTGTGACATTTGAAGCAAGGTGGACTGGCAAACTATTACACTTTTTGTAGTCCAAAGGCTAAACAGATACAAATTTTAAAGTTTACTGCTCCATCTTTGAATCACCAATGACCTATTTTCTGAATTTGGGACGGTGTTAGTTGACTATTGAATCTTATATCGATGCTAGTAAATTCAAATGATTCTAAGAATGTGATATAATTTTTTTTGGAATAAATGTGTTTGGTTTTTCTTTACCAAAGAAAAACATGAAATTTCATGCAAAATTAACTGATAATGAAAGGAGTAACCCATGTATTTTATAATGATGATAAGATTTCATTTTTTTGGGGTCGGATACTCAAAACAGTCCATTCATTCTCCTTTGGCTGCACTTTGTAGGCTTGGTTTATAAAGCACATTTTAACAAACAAATCTTTATAATTCAACAGGACTTGCTAAAGAGTTTGACAAACCATCAAGATTGCTTGAGAAGCCATCGTTGTTCGGGGGATTGGTTCAAGAGTATGCTAATCGCTCGACTGATTTGTAAGTGATGATTGAAGCCCGGTCTGTTGCCTTTTGGAAAGTCAAGTGGTAATTTTAGTTGTAGTAGTCTTAGGCTTAAGTGCAAGTTGCAAAAAATAAAAGTAGGTTTCTTTCTATAAAATGCACCATATATTTATATATACACACAAGTACTACATAATGAAAAAAATAAAGTACAGCATAAAACAGAGAAAACATGGTTGAAGAGGGGATATGAAGAAAAAATTCCTTAACACAATTTTGCACTTATGAATTATTTCTTAGTAAAGAATAAAAAAATCCAAATTATTATTATCTTTTTCAAAATAATTAAAAACCGAAGGCTAAGGACTTTGGTTATTAAGGCTTAGTATAAGAAACATGCCACCGTGTGGTGTAAAATGCACTTTTGGTACGTTGATCTTAGAAGAATTTTGATGAAAATATTGATTTTAATAGATATTTTTTAAAGAATTATAAAAGCATAAAACAAAATATCAATTTAAATTAGTAGATAAACATTTTATGATTTTTAAACTAGTTAAGATGTTTATTATGTGTAATAATATTTATATTAGTGACATTTTCTTGTCTATTTTTTTGTTTTACAATTTTTTCTAAGATTATGTGGAAATATCAAATCATCTTTTGTGTTGATTTTAAAATTCATAGAAATTTAGAAATATTGAATTATTATTTATTTCATGTTAGTGTCAGCTTTTAAAATTAAAGGAAAATTGTCAAACGTAGCAATTTTAACAAAATAGTTATAAGATACATCAAAATTTTTAAATTCTATATATTAATAGATACTGATATTCTTCTACTAATGATATTGATAAACAGATTATCAGTTTTTACTTCCGATATAATCCAAAAATTTGCTATAGTTTTTGAATATTTTTAATTTATTTTACTACTTTTAAAAATATGTAAATCAAAATTTAAAACAAGAACTTTATTTTATTTTATTTTTTAACATTTACATATTAAATATATATTTTTTCCAATTCTTAAAGAATTTTTAGCCACGTTCTAAAAACACAAAACTAGTTTTTAAATATTTTCTTTTACCAAATTGAACTTTGTTTTTCAAAACCTACGTATATAATAGATAACTAAGCAAATAGTTTTGTAGTATAATTGGCGTTTATAGATTTAATTTTTTCCCAACTAACCTTATTCTAAAACTCACACCAATTTTAATTGAATAATAAATATAAAAATCATATAGGATCAAAATGATTTTTTTTTATCTATGATATAGTGATTCTACCAATGCCATATCATTGCTTATGTCATTTTAAGGTATGATTTCTTACATTAATTAGTTTAAACCTATATTAGTCTTGCAACTCTACCTTATATTAATTAATATATTTTGTTAATTACACTAAAACGTTGGGCCACAATTCACCATCCAATTAACTAAGTAAACCATAATCTTCTTTCATCTCTATTTTATTTTATTAAATGACATCAAATTAAATAATATCAAAAGTTTTGTCTTTTTCCTCTTGACATCTCTCCTCACTCTCAATTTGAAGTGTTAGTTTTACAATTGAATGAAGGCCAAAATATATTCTTTTATTCAAAATTGAGATTTCTCTTTCTTTGTGATTTTTTAAATTTTATAAAATACGTTCTTAGTTTTGAAAATTGATTTTAAATACTAGTTGAGGTTAAGTCATTAATTTTTCAAAATGTCAATTCAATTATACTAAGTCGATCTCATTAATATTTTTTCAAAAAATGGAGGTTAAAAAATTATTCGATAAATAATAAGTTTTTTAAAATTAAGGGATATAACAACGATTTTATGTGTCATTTTAAAAAGTGACAAAACCATTTTTTCTTTTGATTTTTAGCAAATGAAATTCTTTGCACGTGTATGGTATTTTAAAATATCAAAATAGTAACTAATTTGTGTTAGGTATTTATGAGTATTTAATTATTTTCAACTGATAAAGCAACCATATCATAATTTCTTCGTTCTTTCTGTCCGGTCTCAACTTTATTAATTTTAAAATAATCAAATTAAATCTGAATTTCAAAATAACGTTAAAGCTTTTCAAATTAACAAAATTGTTAATTATTTTTCAAAATTGCAAATAGATTTTATTAAATTTCAAAATAACAAAATTTTTAATTTTTAATTATTAGAGAATATCAACAATAAATTGTGTATCAAAATATTATTAATTAAATTTCAAAACAATAATTTGATTATTTTTAAAAATGGAAGAATTTAAGTTGTTTGCTATTTTATATTAACTGTTTAAATATGAAGATAACCAAATTAGTGAACAGAATATCAACTATTAATTATATTTTAAAACAACATTTATTAAAATTTAAATAAATAAAAAAGTAGTATTTTTCAAAATTGGGGAATCTAAGTTTTGCTATTTTATCTCAAAATAAAATTAATCGCTCAAAAAATATAATCCCTTTGATCAAAGTCCTCAAGTTATAATTGCAACATAAAAATATAAATTTGAGTTCCTTATTTTCTTCCTCCAAAACTTATTTTTCCTTTCTTTTAATTTATTCTTAGTACTCTGTAAAACAAACTATTTTTTCAATAAAATAAACTAAATTAAGTTATTATTTTAAAATAAATATATATTATAAATATCGTGCATTACTCTCCATTTATTGGTTATAGAAACGTGATCAGGTTCGCATTAACGGTAAATGTAAACACATACGAATGTGAAGGTAGGAGATGAGGAATCCGAAGCTCAAGAAGATGAAGAAGCCAATGCCGTCGGAGGAGGAAAAGTGAAAAATAAGAAAGGAGGTAGACAGATAAAGAAGGAAGAAGAATGGATAATCAGCGGTTCTTGAAAATGGAAGAAGAAAAGTTTATTTTTTTTTTAAATTTTACGTAATTCTTGTACGTAAGGTTATTATAGGTGTTTTCAAATTCTAATTTTTTCTTATTATTCAAAATGACAATTTCAAAATGGCTATTCTTGACCCGTTTGAAAATAAACTTCCTTATGATTGAGCGGTTGATTTTGGTTCGCTTTAATTAGATTATCTTATGTACCGAACCGGAAAGAAGCTCGGTTTTCTTAAATAATATTTTTTCCACTTCTCTCCTCAGGAAATAAACCCTACGAAATCCCAAATGAGTGCTTCATCTTCCTCATACTAAAACCCTAGCCACCAATTCCCTTCTCTCCTTCTGATTCACAGAGATGGGAAGGTCTCGAAGAAAGTACAAGAAATCTCGCCCAAAAGTTAAGGTTGGTTTGCCCAAAAGGAACCCTAATGTCTTCAAGCCATCTTTTTGCATGCCGCCTAAGCTTCGCTCCTTGCTCGCCGAACAATTTGAAGAAGATCCAACATGGGATGAGAAAGGAAGTGTCATTCAAAATTATAAGTCCTTTGGTGTTATTTCTAATCCTAATTTGCTCAGTGTTCGTTCCCGCACTGATCACATCGTTGAGAGCGACTCTCTCCAAGTCCCGCCATCCGATGACCCTGACACCGTTCTTGATTCTTCCGGTAGTGATGTTGAAGAGGACGGTGAGTATGAGTTCGAATCTGTTTATCTTTCGGTATTGTTTTAAATTTCAGCCGTGTCTCCGTGAATATATCTGGGTTTTTTGGAATTTTTGGATTTGAAAGAAACGGGATGGTTTTGAGGGTAGATAATGTGATGTTTTCAAATTTATAAGTATATTTGTTGGGATGAAATTAGTTGGCTTTTAGACATATGATGCCTTCTGTTCCAGTTTTAGTGAATTAGTCACTGGGAATAGTTTCTGCAATCTGTTAATACTTTGGTGTTCTTCACCTGAAAGGAGTCAAAGCTTAGCAATGATTTGAAATTTCTAAATAGCTTTAACTTTAAGAGAACTGGCAACTTTCTATCGAACCAAAATTGCATCCAAACTGGTTGCATTTAGTCGGCCATTGATATATTTGGGGAACCTTTTGCTGGATCAGGTTATATGAAATGAAACTAAAGGTCAAGCTGATGGGTTGCGGTAATTTGATCATATCAATGCTCCATCACTCTCCCTTCACTCGTGATTTGAAAATTTGTCGAAGTAGATCAAACGAAAATCAATATTACTTGTTGAGAAAATGACATTACTGTTGTAACTCAGAAGTTTAAGCTCGTGGGTTATTGTAATTTTAGTTATTCCAATACTTCAACAAAATAAAATGATGGTTGAGATCATTGTAATGTCTTAATTGTCATGATTATGAAGGTTCATGAGGATGTCAAAGCAATTTTTTAGTTGTGTTTCTGATTTGATCTTGTTCTTTCTTTTGTCTTCTTTAGATTTGAAAACAGCATTGGGAAAGAAGCGCAAAGATGGGAAATCTGCACCTCTGCAACCGTTGACCACACTTCAGCGTGTTCATGTCGGTAAGCTAATCGAGAAATATGGAGATGATTACCAGGTAAGCTTCAATGTTGCTTGCTTTTAAATCTGAGTAATAGGCATTGTTTTTTTTTTTTTTTTTTAAATTTTCCTCATTGAAAATTGCTCTGCAGAGGATGTTTATGGATACAAAGCTGAACTCAATGCAGCATTCTGTTGCAACTCTGGAGAAACTATGCAAAAGATATAACAGTTGTTTAGATTCGAATCCATTGATATTGACTCGTAAACGACGATAGCTCCTTGTCTCTCAAATTGTTTAGTTACGAGAGGTGAAAATCAGAGACGGTATGATCATGAAATTTTCTTGAGCAATATTGTTTTGAAACTAAATGTTATGAGCCTTAATAGATAAATCTTTCTTCCTGCTTCCTGTAGTTTTATTCCTTTCAAGAAACTGCTTATAATTTTGATTCATGGTTAGTTGGTCGCATCGAGGGAATCTTTCAATTTAGGGAAACGGATGGTGTGTTTGGAATAATTTTGAGAAAAAATGCCTTTAAAATCAAATTGATTTTTCTATAAAAACCTTTCAAAAAATTAGTAATGTGAAGTGTGGGCAATATAGTTTTAGATTAAGGAAAGTGGTTCAAGCAATATGAATGACGTACTAAGTTTAAAGAAATAAAAATGTATTTTTTTATAATTCATAGAATCGTTTGTAATATAGAGCAACGTAACAAATTTGCCATTGAAAGTATAAGATAAAATTATGATTTTGTTTATTTTTGAAATGGTTAAACAAGACCTTATTAAAAAGGGTAATTAAATATAACAAAATTTAACTATTATTAGTGTTAAACAGTGGTAGTTAACATACTAAATTCTTTGTTTTATTTTTTTTCTGCTTTGAAACTGTGATATTTATTTATGAATTTATTTACTTACGAATGCTACCAGAACACTAAAATCATGCTAAGTTATGCATCTTCAAACTTTTTTCGCATCTACTTTTAAGTTTTATGTTTAATAGTTTGTTGATGAATAGCATTGGATAATGATTTGAAGATTAGATCATAGATACATTTGAAATTTAAGGGCATTTGATCTCAATAAAAAGAAATTGTATTGCTTATTTATGAACGTCAACATGTGATAGTTTGGTGACTGTTTATTTCCATAAATAAATTACAAAAAAAGAGAGTATATTTATCAAACAATTTCATAATATTTAGTTATCTTATAAAGCATAGAAATTACACCCAAATGAAAGATTATGAGAGAAGAATAATAAATATCCAAGTTTACAGCATAAAAGAAACTGTGTAATGAAACCTAGTGGGTTGGATTTTACAACAAACGGTATAAACTAAGCTTACCTATACTATCGACCAAACGACTAAAGAAGAAGAGTTCTAACCGTACTTAAATTCTGCAAAAGGGTTCAGCCTGCAGGAACCTTGGCATCAGCAGCTGTAAAAGTTCTAGAAATAAATAAATAAAATTTACAGTTTTCATCAAGAAAACGCAATTCACAAGAGTTGATATTAAAGATCTACACTCCCATGAATGCTCGAGACATGGATTCCCAGTGATCCTTTGCTTGCTGGACCCTCTCTGCTCTTTCTGTTTCGAGACGTTTTTCCCAGTATTCGGGGCAGCTGTAAAACAACAAACAATTAAATTGGACTAATTGTAACTGGTAATAATTTTATGGTTAATAATTTTATGGTTAACTAATCAGGCATAAACAAGTTGTTGAATTGATTCTATGTTGCATAAACAAGTTGTTGAATTGATTCTATGTCGCATAAACAAGTTGTTGAATTGATTCTATGTTGCATAAACAAGTTGTTGAATTGATTCTATGTTGCATAAACAAGTTGATGAAAGAATGTAGTTCAAACTTATAAGAATCGCAGTTTGACATATAGAAAAAACGATAAAATACTCTTATTTTCCCTAAAGGGATACATGATGGTTATTAGATTTTTAGTGGCGATCAACAGGCCAATTGGTGAATATTATACGTTAATTAGAAAAAAGAAGCTAAACTACAATGTCAAATCTTTCCAAGTTCTTAAAGTTTGTGCCTAATAAGTTTTTTTAATTTTAACAAATGACTCATCAGTTTTTGAATCTTTAATTTTGTATTTAATGAATCATGAACTTTAATGTATCATTAGTCACTTAAAAATTTTATTTTAGTGTTAGGCTCACATGTTTCATATTTTCAGAAATTAATACATTTGATAAGACATTAATTGAATCCAATAAAGATTGCAAACTTTTAATTTGGTATGTTCCTACCTATCAAACACAATTATTAGGTAATATATTAATTGAATCCAATAAAGATTTTCAACCTCCAATATGTAATTTATCTCAATTTTCAAGTTTGGTTTATACAGTTGAGAAAGTTACAAATAAACCATAATATATTTCTAAGAGTTAAAATTTAGTCTTGATAGTTTATAAAATTTTATAAATAGTCAAACTATTTTTATTTTGGACTAGCTTTAATTACAAATCATAACGGTTGAATTCCAAGTGCTTCTAGACCAAAATTTGTAATTTAATCTATACACCTATTCAACATAGATATAATTGAAAAAAAAACTATAATTTATAAGTAATGAGTTATAATATCAAGAATATTTTAGAAGCCTAAGAATCATGATATCTACTAACCTTTGACTTAATAGAATATTAAGCTCTTCCAAGTGTACAGCACCTTCATAAACTCTTGCCTGTTTATCAATACAAAGAATTATATCAGAACGAAGTAACAAAGCTCGAATCCTTCAGCAGACGATATAGAAACAAAACTATCCCTTTCAATGGAGTATTGTTAGATACTGATTGTAAATTTCTCTCCCTATCTTTATTTTGTTAAATAATACCATCTTGTTTCTATTAATCTAACGTACCTCACGGCAGAGTGGGCACTTCGCTTTTGCATTAGCAGACTTTAGCCCATCAACTATGGTTACTGAAGCTGCCGAACAAGCGCACATGTAGCAAAATATATGGCCGCAAGTGAGTGAAACGGGATCAAATACTATTTCCTGCAGATAGAAAGAGTGAAAAGCTCTGATGAATGAAGGAAAATCTAATTTTAGAAACATTAAGTTCGTCGTGAAAATCCATCGAAATTTGGGCAAGTAGACGTGATGAGATGATTTCGTATAATGGGTAAATTCGTTTGTGCAAACTAGACCTCTCCCTAGAGAGTTAGGAACTCCAAGAATTAATTAAAAAGCAAGTCAAGAGAGTTTCACTTCAGCATTCATTCCAACTCGATCGTCAAAATCTAGTGAATTGGGTGGGCTATTGGAGAAACTAAATCTTCGTCACATCAAATCCGAAATAGATCACTAATAAAATCATAAGAGTGCTTCAGTATTCAAAGATTTGTCTGCAAGCGTAATGAACCTTAAACATGGGGCAGTTTCATAAAGTATGCAATGTTGAAGACCTGAAATCTTACCAAACATATGGAACATGTCAAGTCGATGTCAAGTTTGACTGAATCGAAGAGCTCGCAAGTAAGTGATGGTTTTCCGTCGGTAATTGCAAGGGAACATTCCTCAAATGCTGAAGAGATCCTCTTAGATTTATGCTTTGTCTCCTTCAGGTTAATGTGGAATGCTATAAGCTCTGATAGCCATGGTGACTGAAGGATCTCGATGTGCTTACTCTGAGCTTGTGACTTGAAGGTTTGCCCTTGCTTGGAGTAATGAATCTGTACTCAGCAACCCAATCAAGAACTAAGTAAAAGAAAACAAAAGTCAAATAACAAATTAAGTATGTGAACATCCATAATTGTGTGCATATTCGACAAAATTGAAGGATTCTAAACAAAATAACATATAAATGAAATGATAGTTGGACAATCTTATTAAGTAACGTATCAAATCCTTTTCACAAGCTGTCACTCTTTATTGTCCAATTGACCAAATCAACCAACGTTTGAAATTTTAGACACGAACAAACTGCAATGGGTTTCAGCAATGTATAATGAATCGAACCCAACATGTTAAGAAAATACCTTATCATATTTCTTCAAGATCTTCCTAACTGCAATGGCGTTCATCAATGCATAATTAACCAGTTCTTTCCCTTCTTGAACTAAGACAGCATGATCGCTTTCCAGTTTGCCTTTGAACCATAAGAGATACTTTCTAAAGCCAGAAGCAAGGTGCAGTTCAAGCAACTTTTGTGCTCGCTGATTAAAACCTCCTACTATTGCAGACATTTCATTGAGAAGGAAAGGAAAGAAAGTCCCATCGCACACTACGCTTACACAAATTAGTTCAAACAAAACAAACCACTTCAAATCACAATGCAATATACAACCAAACAAAATACCAAACACCTAGAGGACAATCACAGAGAGAGAACCAAAATTCAAGAAATCTATAAACACTAAGAAAAAACAACGAAGGAATCAGAACATAATCGAGTTTCCATACCTGAACACTGATCCGGACAGGTGTGAATGGCGACCGCGGAGCAAGTGCCATCGCCATGACGGTGTCGAGATTGAAAATCTCTGCTACAATTCTTCAGAATCTTCTTAAGCCGTTTGAAGTGAAATCCAGGTAGTTTCAGTTTCTTCTCCTGACCTCGCAAATACTCCTCATACTTTTTGCAGAACTTCATCTTCTTCCCTCGATAATCCACTCGATCTCTCAGCTTCGTCGTTCTAATTCCCCTCAACAAATCAACTTAATTCTCCGAACAAGAAAAAAATGCCGATAATCCACCGGCGGAAATCGCCGCTTCCTTAAATCGATTAGAATTCCACAATCATTCACACCAACAACAAAAGATTCAGATATTTTTCTTCAAGAATGAAATGGAAAATCTATCGGAAACTAAGAGAATGCAGAAACTGAGATAGATAGAGGTTTTTAATAAGAAATGAAACTCAAAATTTTGGTTGTGATCATCATGGATTCATCATCATCCACGAGAAGGCTAAAACTTATTTGTATGGTGGAAGTGTAAAAGTGACGGGATATTAATAAAAATAATAAAAATAATAAAAATAATTAAATATGTATTTTGAAATTTTCTTTAGGCAATAAATTTATTGAGACCTAAAAGAAAGTCAAATACCGGAAGGCCCTTTTGGAAGTATATCTCCACCTGACCTCACCCTCCAATATATATATATATATAGAACTTCAATTACTTTTTTATTCTATTTTATAATAATCATTAATGTTTTTTACTTTTAGTTTTGGTAATATATATCTTAAAATTGTGAGGTTTTATTTTGAAATATTATTATTTTCTAAAACCAACAACCAAATGATATATAGAGAGAGAGTTTTATTTATAGAGAAATATTCAAATCTATTTTACACGGAAAAGAAAGCCTCGTGTTCCGTGCATCACTTCCGTTAAAGGCAAGTAATGCTGTCCACTTAACCATGAATCTTTGAACCTTTTCAACAACCTTACAACTTTTTTTTTTTTTTATAATTATAATAATACCATTAAATATTCATAATGGAATGTGGTGGTGGTTTTCTCTTTTTAATTATTTTACAAATTAGACGCTTTCTTTTTTTATATAAAAAATTAGAATTTTTTTACAAATATAACTAAATTTTCAAATATTATATGGTTGTTGTTGTTATAGTAAAAAAATAAAACTTTATTTGTTAGATTTGTTAGATGTATCTTTTTTTTTTAACTGTTTTTATTTTTGTTTTAAAATTAAGCTTATTTTTCTTTTAATTTGTTATAGGGATTTTCGTGATTGAACTTTTAGTTAAATTCTAAAAGTTAATTCCTTTTTTAAAGTTCTTCTTTTAAACTACGGTAGAGTATAAATAACAAATTTCTTTAGAAGTGGAAGTAAGATTGATTTTTTTTTTAATTTTTAATTAGTAAAAGCTAATAGTGTATTTATGATGTTTATAAATTTGAACTTTTCCCTAAGTTTAGTTAAATTGTGATATTAACAAATTTTCAACTTTATCATAATTTCTTGAACAAATCATTTGACTTTTTTGAGTTATGAAAATGTGAATTGAAAGCAAATTATTTGTCATTTAAGATATTAATCGCCGCCTTATCCATAAAACTATTGTGCAATACAATTTTTGCAACACATTCAACTTTGAAATTAGCACAAAATAGTTTGATTTTCTTTCGTTTACTCTTTTGATTTAATTGACAACTCAAATTAATATATATTGAAAAATTGCTTGAATTCAATCGTTTTAAAACGATGGGCACAAACATATATTAAACAACTTTTGATGTTTTAATTTTTTTTTCTAATATATGAGTTGGAAGCGTAAAATCTCTAACTTCGAGTTTATAGTATTAACATAATTATAGTTAAGTTATGTTCATTTTGACATATCAAATTTATGAGAATATAAATTTGTATCCATTCAATTATTTTCATGTCTTAATTACTTCATACATTTGATTACCAGTAAATGTAATATAGGTAAAAGGACTCGAGTATCCTTATAAATTTTTATATTATAAATTTTTGTTGATAAAATTTCTAAATCCGTTGGTGCTTGTGATGAAATGGTAAACTAAACACAGTTTGAGTTTATCAAGAAAGGTGTTTGTGTCAACATTATGTTGTTAGATATTTGGGAAGCATTTATGGGTATAGTTTTTCATCGTTATCTCATTTTTGGTTATTTAATAAAAAAAAGGAAGAAATAAAGCAAGTGGGCTTGTGAATGGAAAACTTCTACTCTATCTTGTCCACCACTCATCCTATCCTTCCTCTTTAAGTAATATTACCAAAATAAATATTCTCAAACTATAAATTCAATCTTTTACATCTTTAAATTTTATCTAGAATTTTTAAAAAATTGAATCTTGTGTAATTAAATTAATCTTGTTCTAAAAAACAAATTAAATCATTGTTGTATCATGCAAATTTTTATTTGTAATTTAATCATTTAGAATGGAATTAAACTCGTCTATTTTATAAACATAGTAAAATAGCAATAAAAATTTTTTTGAGCAATTTTCTATTTTTTAGTTTCCTTATTTACCATCAACTCCTAATTACCGTCATTAAATTTATTAATTTTCATAAATTTAACAAAATATCAAAATATTTACGAGTAAAAAATGAAAAGTTCATCAAGTTGGTAAAATATTTTCATAAATTTAAGATTTTTACGTCGAAAGATTTGTCATCTTTCTTTCTTTTTATTCTATGTGATTTATTCATATTCTCTTCCAGATTTTTTTAGTTCTTTTTCCGTGTATTTTTATATTTTTATTTATATTTTTTTAATATTCTTAAATATCATTTTTATATGATCTAAACAACCGCCTACCTAATTAGCATGGTCGCTTAACATTTACACAGTTGTTTTGATTTAAAGTTCTTTTCGTGTCATTTAAAAATAAGTATATAATCATGTGGATATGATATAAACGATAGCTTACCATAGTCAAGAAGATCGTTTAAATTTGAAGTATTTTTCTCATCGTTAGAAAAAATTGCACGATCGTGGATCTGTGGATTTTTTTTTCGTTTTCAAAATATTTCTATAAGTGTAAATATTTTGTCGATTTGTTATATTTAAAAAGAAAACTCTTATTCTATCTGTGGGAAGGTATTAATAAATTTTACAAAATAATTGCAATCTTACAAACAATATTTTGAATGTTTATTCAAAATTTTATGACAAAACTTATGAAACACAATGATCGTTGGTGTTATTTTATTTTTGAACTCACAAACGGGCATTCATAATTGCCTATTTCATAGTTTAAACTTGGAAATTATTTTTCATACATAAATTTATTAATTCAATAATTTACAACTTTATAATTAGAAAAAAGAATTATAATTTCATATTTTCCAAAATAAAATTAAAAGAAACTTTATAATTTGATAGTCATGAGATGAGGTTACCCATCCAACAAAAATGAAAACAAATAGGAATTTGGACTACAAAATTAAAACCATAGGCCCAATTACGATATACCAAATGAGTCCAAATTCTTCTCTTAGCCAATTAATTCATAACCAACCTAAAATGATCAAATATATAAGATGGAAAATTTTAATTTGATTAACAAATACTTCCTTTAACTATAATCTCAAAATTTTCAAATATCTCAGGAAAGGCTCGTTTGTCGTTAAAAAAAAAAAAAAAAAAACCACATCATTTGAAATTCTAGACCTAATTTTTAGGTCTTCTTTACAAAATTTCCTAATCTTCCGTTTGGCCCTAAGAAAGTTTAAACAAAATTTTTAAATGTTGTGATTTGAAATAGAAAAATGATTTTAAACTAATTATTTTTTTTGAAAGGAGAAAGATTTGAGATGGATGTATTCAAAATTTCATGTTTGGATAATGATTAAAAAAGAAAAGATAGAGTTAAGAATTTCCTAATTACACATTTTATATACTATATACTGTTGTGTTGATTGAAAATTAAAAAATGAGGAGGTCATTAGGTAAATTCTATTAAATCCGTCTATTTTGATAAAAAAAATAAATAAATAAAAACATGATTTGAAATCATTTTGAATTTTAGGATCATTATCTTTCTTGCAGCAACAAACAACAAATACATTAAAATTCATTATGAATTGATATTGCTCAAAATCCTAAAATTTCAAAACACGATCAAAGGAAGAATGAAGAAGGAAAAAAACCAAATTAATGTGGACAAATATCCAACACAAATGAGAGCACGAGACACAGTTTGTTTCTTATTTAACTTAGTAGCCTATGAATCAAGGACAGTTACCATCATAACCATTTAGTTTTAAAATATCAACGTATAACAATTTTTAAAAATAATTACACATATAACAAATAAAATTTGTTAGAATTTATCAATGATAAAAATTTCTTAATCCAAATATTTATAAATATTTAATTTAAAAATACTTAAATACTGATATATGATTGATAGATGATGAAAGTCTATAAATAATAGAAATCTATCCATAAAACTACTATTATACTATAATTCATAAGGTATAAAATCACAAGTGAATGAGTACATAGACATGAAATTTAATTATAGATTTGAAAAGGGGCACATGCGTCCATTGCCCCCTCCTTAAATCCGTCCTTACAACCTACACCTATCTACAACCTTTGACCCTTTACTAATATAAAGTACATAAGTTGTTCATCAATTATATCCAATTCATTTATAAATATTAAATGTAACATCTCATAGAGTGAAATATTTATTAATCACCACTTCAACTTGTACCAAAGAATTTATCATGGAATCCCACAATCATTTAATTCACAAAGAAAAAAAAAAGATTATTATTATAGAAAATAATAATAATGTCAACCCAAACCGTTGAACATAGCCCGTGGTTTTCCATGTCCATGTAATAAAAGATATGTATGCCATCTCCCAACAATCATCCAACAGATCACCTTCTGCCACGTGGTCCACACGTCCTATTAGACAATGCTACTTCTCGACCTTTCCAGTTTCCACTTTCCATGACACGTGTCGCCCCTCTCTTCAAAAGTTTTAGAACATAATTCTTCATTTCATTCCACTGATTCGGATGATTAATCATTTAAGACTTTTATAAGTTATTCCATTCAAATTAGCTTTTTTAATTCTTATATGTGGTGTGGGGTGTTAAAGACTTTGGAATGAAACGATAGACCATTCAAATTGTGAGTTAATTTATTTTTAAAAATCTGAGAATTTCAATAGATAAAACTATGAATGATCTCAATGGTAAATTCATTCCTAATTTTAAGGAATTAATTTAAAGCTCTAGAAGTTAAATCTATTTTTAAAAGTTGAATGACTAAAAATTGAAGGATGGTAATTTTGCTGATAAGAAAACCAGAAATGATGTCCATTGTATTGGATGGTGTTTAATTAATTATTCATTTATTCCTAATGTCATGTCATATTCCATATTCCATGTGTGACATTCAGTCTCCAACTGGCGGCTGAGGTGGCAATAGTTGTTGCCACGTGGAACTTTACAAACTGCCTACAAATACGCGCCGTCGTCTTCATTTTCTCAACAAAATTTGTCCATCTCTGACGCAGACCCGTAATTCTTGAAGCTTCGTTTCAATGGCGACTGGAGAAAAGCAAGTAATGGTTGTCGGAATCGACGACAGTGCGCACAGTCTCTACGCTCTCGAGTGGACTTTAGACCATCTCCTCGTTCCAACCTCTCCGGTTAACTCCCCATTCAAGCTCATCATTGTTCATGCCAAACCTTCCGCTTCCTCCGCCGTCAGTCTCGCCGGACCTGGTAATTGAGATTTCTTTTAAAACTTGATTTCTGGTTTGATTGATCATAAACTCCTGATGGTCGGGTAATAAACCGGTGGTAACGACGCTCGATTGCAGGAGCGGCTGAGGTTTTGCCCTATGTGGATTCGGATTTGAAGAAAATTGCTGCACGAGTTATTGAAAAAGCGAAGGAGCTTTGCCTCGCTAGATCGGTAACCCTCTTGACTCTTTTCCATTAATAAGCTGATTTACTTGTTGAGCGTTCTAGGTTGGGTTTATTTAAACCAATTTTTATTTTCTTATTGCGCTGTTGCTGGTAAGATTTCTGGATTTAGGAACGGTTTCTTTTCCAGAAATAATGTGAACAGATTGAAATGATAATTATTTTGGAAAGAAAATTTGTGCACAAAAAAATTGTTTAATAAAAATTATTTTCAATTGAAATGGGAATAGCAAGCATTAAGAATCTAAGATTGTCATTATATTGTTCATTCATGCTGCCATTGTAGGACAAGAACAAGTTAAAGTAGGAAGTGATTGTTACCTAATAAAATTGATCAACAATGAAATTCCTTATCCACGATTAAACAAATCATGCTCTAGGAACATTCAGGACAACTATACAATTATGATTAGTATTTAACTGTTGATTTGATTTTTTGAAAATTAAAACTCTAATGGATTTATATATTTGCATTCTGCTAGTGCTATCATAGTAGGATTGTAAAAGGTATAAAGAATAAAAAAAAGTAAAAAGTGATTGTTATGTAATGAAATTGATTAGGAATGAGATTCCTGATTAAAATACGATGCTCTAGAAACATCGTGTACAACCATGATTAGTATTTACTGTTGACGTGATTGTTTTTCTTTTTTTTTTTTCCTTTCAAAAGTTAAGTTTCTAATGGACTTCATATTTTTATTAAATGAAACATTAACACAGCAAGGGTAAGGGGATTTATTAGAAACTGCGGTCAAATGGGTGTAGTAGCTAGTTTGGTTCTTCAATTTAAAGGTCTAATTGGTGTCTAAAGCAAACATTGGAGAAGGGAATCCACTTGAGGAAAGAATTTCAAGTAGAAAGATGAGAGAACTTTGTACCATCTAATATTGAAGATTTTTGTTTTGAAATTCCTTATGATATTATTCAGGTGCATGATGTTCTGTTGGAGGTGATAGAAGGAGATGCCAGGAACGTACTTTGTGAGGCCGTAGAGAAGCACCATGCTTCTATGCTGGTTGTTGGAAGCCATGGCTATGGAGCTATAAAGAGGTACTTTTCTTTAAATCGGTACTTAATCCATTTGATTAAAAAATCTCCCGCTCCTACTTCTGTAATAAACAGAAAAATACCTACTACCTTGAATAAGAGATAGCAACCAGACTAGGAACACAAGAGAATTTACGTGAAAAAAACCCTAAATTAGATATTGGACTGGAAAGAAATCCACTTGGTTAAAATTATTACATTCACAGAAATCTCCCTCTAATGTCAATTCCAATTCCAATTACAAAGAAGACACCCCTTCGAACGAAAAGAAATCTATTTGGTTAAAATTATTACATTCACAGAAATCTCCCTCCAATGTCGATTCCAATTACAAAGAAGACACCCTTCAAAGAATTATACTACTCACACAGTTGAGTTAGTATATCAAATCAGTATACCAAGCTTAATTCTTTCAATTGGTGTAACTTGACCTATCGCTTGGAAACGATGTGGGCAAACCTCTCTTTTTATATTACATGCCCTTCTTACAACTTACAGGTATCAAAAGTTCGAATAATAAACAAGAGAGTCTTCATTTATTTGGTAAAATGTTTGGTTGTTTTTGAGAATAATGAAGTAATTTATTAGTGAAGCTCAATGTGTAATTTTTTTTGTGTGGCAGGGCTGTTTTAGGGAGTGTCAGTGATTATTGTGCTCATCATGCTCACTGCACCGTGATGATTGTAAAGAAGCCCAAAACCAAGCACTAGACCTCATTTGCATTTTGGTCCTTTTATCGAGAGTGATAACTAAAGGGATCCCAAATGATATGGATGGTAATTTGGAGAATCCTGCAGATTTGTATAATCATCAAAATAAAATTTAAAAAAATGAAGGGTGTTGTATTTGATACGAATTGTGAATCTCAAAGCTCTGTAATAATAAAGCTTCCTTTATTTGTGTGATTTGAGAATGGTTTGTGTTCTAGAAATCTTCAAATTCCTCTGTTCTACCCTGTCTGGTGTAGGTTCTGTGAACTTTGTTCTTCAATCTTTTTGCTATTAGTACACAATATAAGAAACAATCCTTTCACAATTAGTGAAAAGCGTTATCTTTTTCAAAAACATAAAACAAGTGTACCTCTAGGAATATTTTTGGAACCCACAAATGCTAACACGACCTGCCACTGGACAAACTCTCCTTGAACTTAAAAAAAGTGTCAGCGTTCTCCTTCTCCCCTGCTATAAACCGGTTCTCCAATCCCCAAACATACAGACGGTGTTCTGAAAATCCTTCCGGCAACGGCGATGAGGCAGCAGCATCAAAGCTAGCGATGGTAGTTGACTCATAGGCAGAGTCGACAGCATCAGCATCAGAAGATGTTTTAGAATGTTCTCTGTTTTGCTGTTGTCTCTAAAGTCGCGGATCCTACAAAAGCATGGGTTTTTCCTTTTTCTTCTTTATGTTGATTGTGGTTTCTTATGCTAGAGTTGTGCATATGTTTTTGAGTTGTTCTTTACTGATTATTTTAGGGGAGTTTTTATTTGAAGCATTCAAGCAGTTGTGTTGTTCTTGTGGACCTTGTTTGAAAGGTCACGCTGATTTATTTATACTATATGTTAAGTTTTACATCGGTTAGATAAGGGATGATATCAGTGAATCACTTTCTTGAGCACTTTGTTCTCAACGTTTATGTTATTTATTTTTAACAGGACATATTGACATCTTAGTTATACTTGAGGACCGTCACTATATAATTCCAGATACAACTACATCTGTTCAAGCTCGTCGTCGTTCACACTTCTTTGTCGGCATCTTTGGCTTGAGAAGTAAGTTCGAACTTCCTCCTCATTCTTCTTCTTTGTTAATTACTTTCTAAAAGTTATCCATCTCCAATCTATAATCTAGTTCTTAGGGAGGTAAATAGGAATTGCAGGATTGATTGGAACTTACCAAGTTTTGGACGGTGATTTAAAGAGGAAAGCTGCAAGAACTATCAAGATTGTCAAAGAAATTTGCGCTTCAAAATCTGTATGGAATGAGTTTGAATTTTTTGATTTAGCTTGACTCAATCGTTTGAATTTCAAATTGAAGGAATGCAAACTTGCGATGATTTTATCAAATCTAATTCAATTGTGTGAATTAGTAATGGAGAAACAGAAATCATATATAATAGTTTGAAAATATGTAGAAAACAGAAAGAAATATCTATGGAGTTCAACTGAATTGAGTTGCATGTTTGTGATCTTGAATTTAAGTTCAAGAAGGAGATGCTAGGTACGTACCGTGTGAGGTGGTGACTAAGCACCGGGTACGAAACTGTGGCCGTGGAGCTATCAAAAGGCACTTTCTCCTAAACGCAGTATTAGTTTTGTCTTTTTTCTTTTCGAGTCCGTTGGAGATATATAACCAGGTGTGGATAAGAGAAAAACATAAGGAGGCTGGCAATAAGCTTGCCAAGGAGTTGGAGAAGTTAGATAGTTCCATTAATTATGGGAGTAAGAAAGCCTCCTCCAAGGAGGGGAGGCTGTCTAGTCTAAGTGTTATGAACTGTTTTCTGGAATGTAAGGGGGTTAGATGCCAGATGCTTAGACAGGAGATTTCTGATATTCTCATTCTGATGGAAACTAGAAGAAGTTCGTTTTGTTAGTACAGGGAAGAGCAAGGGGTGGAGTGGGAGGCTTTAGTTCGGTTGGGATTTCTCGACTAGCATGTGTATACAAGTTTTCTTTTTTTTTTTCTTTTAGCAAAGATATCATCTTGTTGAACTAAGATTTTTCATTTTTATATTTAGTGCAACAGCCACAAAAATAAAGATCAAACATTTGACTTCTAAAAAGGAACATGATGCCAATTATTGTTGAGCTGAATTCTGTTCAATTTTTGCTTCCAAGGCGTTTGATTGAAGAAATTTAAGACTGTTTTGATAGTCAATTTTCTTTTCTAAGGTTTGGAAAAAAATATTGAAAACCATTATTATGTGAAAACAAACATAATTATGAACAACAAAACAAATAGAAAAATAAGCTAAGATTCAAAGTAGCCATTTGTTTTTTTAGGTTTATATCTTTTTTTTCTTAGAGTTGAAAACATATTTACTCTCATTTTTCATTTTTTTTTCACAATGGCTTGGATCTATATTGAATACGAGAGTGGGATTCGATTTGTAGCCAATTTGTAAAAAAAATCATAAAACTTTTTTTTAAGAAAAAAAAAAAATCAAATATGACATGATTTTTGAAAACATTAATAACAAAAAAAAAAATACTGTACCAAAGCAAAGAATTAATCATTATATGCTTAATTTTTAAATGCTAAAAAAAAAAAAAACAAAATGTTTAACCAACCAAATCTAAATGACAAATTAAAAACTTATTACTAAACTACTGAGTTTGAATAAAATAGACTGTCTAACCTTTAATTTTGAATATAATAAATTTTGATTTTGTATCTAAACTTGACATTTCTCTTTTTAAATTTGTGGTTGAAAACAAAATTAAAAGTTCAATAATTATAAACTCTAAAAGTTCTGTAGATCCTATCGAAAATATAATTCAATAATTCAATAATTTATTAGATATAGAGAATCCTAACTCTTTTGTGTAGTACATGCATAGATTCTAGAGTATGAAGTTAAGGACGTCTATTTTCACTTTCAAATTTTAGAAGACCGTTAAATAATTTTTAACATTTTTTTGTCATAAAAAAATTATGAATATATTAGATGTGCAAATTTATAGAAAAGGAATGGTAATACGTGATGCTTTATGGTAAAATTGTGTATAAAATTTTTGTCTAGATTTATACCATGAAGGGATATATATATATATATATATATATTTATTTATTGTTCTTAAAATCCCCTTTAGAAAACAAACTCTATTGAATTAGAAAAAAATATAAATAAACAAAGATCTTATCTAAACCAATTTTTTTTTGAATTGTTTCTGGGGTATTTTCTAAAATAATAAAATAAATTAAAAAATTTACAGAATTACATTTCTATAATTGTCAAGGATTCTTTTGTTTAGTTGAGATTTTTATTTATTTGTAGTTTTTTCTATTTCAACAAGTTTGTTTGCTAAAGGTTTTTTGAAAGAATAATAATTTTAAAAAAAACAAAATATATCCATTTTATGGTATAAATTTAGACAAAAACTTATACACTAGTAAAATTGTAAATATTTTGTCAAATAAACATCAAGGGAATTTTCATTTATTTGGTCAATTTTTTTACTGTTTCTAAACTTAAATCTGATATATATATATATATATATATATATATATATATATATATATATATATATATTAATGGCAGGGCTGTTGTAGGGAGTGTTAGTGATTATTGTAGGGATCCCAATTCCCAAATGATAGGGTAATTTGGAGAATCCTACAAACTTATATAATCATCAAATAAAAAAAAAAAAGAAGGGTTGTGGTATTTGATACGAATTGTGAATCCCCAAAGCTTTGTAATAATAAAGCTTCATTTCTTTGTGTGATCTGAGAGTGGTGTTTGTGTTCAAGAAAATTTCAAATTCCTCTGTTCAAACTCTGTTTTGTGTAGGTTCTATGAACTTTGTTGTTCAATCTATTAAAGTTTTCAAAATTTGTTTTGCCAACTTTTGTAGGTGGGATACACACATATTCAAGGTAAGATTTGAATTTTATTTTAATAATTCAATGATGATGCATGCTGCTTTCGTAAAGTAATAAAAGTTGGTGTATTTATATTGACATCGGACTATGCTCCCTATCTAGTAAAGTAGTAAGTTCCAATTTAATGAATGAAACTATGACGATGCATATTCTTTTAACTGAAAATACAAACAAGTGTACCTCTTGGAATGTCTTAGTCCGCCACATTTGCTGACACGGCCTGCCACGTGGACAAACTCCCCCTTCTAACTGAAAAAGAAAAGGTGCCGCCGCGTTCTCCCTCTCCTCTGTTTTAAACCGTTTTATCAATCCCCGGTGTTCTGAATATCCTCTCGACGGCGACCATGGCGGCACCAGCATCAAAGCCAGTGATGGTAATTGGAGTCGACGACAGCGAATGTGCAATCGCCGCCCTCGAATGGACGTTGGACCGATTCTTCTCTCAAACGATAGGATTACATCCGTTCAAGCTCGTCGTCGTTCACGTCAAACCATCTCCGGACGTCTTCGTCGGCTTCTCTGGATCGGGAAGTAAGATCGATCTTCTTTATCAGTCCTCTCTGCTACTACTTTTCAATAGTTATCCATCTATAATCTAGTTCTTCGGGAGGCGATTAGTGAGTTATGAAATTATTATAATCAGGCATTGCAGGATCAATTGAAACTTACCAAGCTTTCGACGGTGATTTGAAGAGAAAAGCTGAGAGAACTATAAAAAATGCCAGAGAAATTTGCGCTTCGAAATCGGTAACAATTGAGTTTGAATTTCTCGATTTAGCATGCCTCGATCGTTTGAATCTCAAATTGAATGAATGCAAGCTTGCAATGATATAATCGAATCTGATCCAATTGTGTGAATCAGTAACGGAGAAAACAGAAATCGTGTAGAGCGTACAGGTTGAACATCTGTAGTGAACAGAAAGCAATTTCGAATTGGAGTTTTAATTGAATAGAATTGAATTGCAGGTTTGTGATGTTGAATTTGAGGTTGAAGAAGGAGATGCTAGGTATGTACTATGCGAGGCGGCGATTAAGCACCGGGCTTCAGTGCTCGTGGTAGGAAGCCGTGACCATGGAGCTATCAAAAGGTACTTTCTCCAAAACACAATATTGGTTATTTATTTTTATTTTGACCAAATATCAATGAAATCCTACAATAATAATTAAAACTTCTATGCTCCATCTAAATAGCAGGGCGTTGTTAGGGAGTGTGAGTGACCATTGCGCCCATCAGGCTCCTTGCACCGTCATGATTGTCAAGATCAACCATCCTACAATCACAAAGGCCCTAAAATAGATCAATTTCTATCTTCCTTCAAACTTATATGTATATCGTCTTTCTAAATTATATATGTTTCTACCTTCAACCTGAGCGAATTATATCATGAAAAATCGGATCTGGTTGGCAATGCGAATGCGAATTTTATTATGCTATATGTTATTCATGCACTAATTCTAAACAATTAACTAAGTTACACGAGTGAATGCACACATACATATTTTTCTTAAGATAAACAACCAAAAATGTTTTTTCTTTATAGTTTAGTAGTATGAAAAATGAAAATTGTTGGTTTATGTAATATAACTACGTCCTTTGACACGTCGATCTCCTAAAAATAGTTTGGATTCTACCGAAATATTCACAAACAATAACAAAGGAAGAATGAAAGTATCATCATTCTTAGTCTACAAGTTTTTCCATACAAAGGATATTATGTAATAATCCTAGTAGTTTTCTCAATCAGACATTTTAATTCAATTATTTTTTTATCATGCTCCTTCACTCATACTACCACAAATTGTTCTAATACTATAATACTAAAAAGAATAATCATACTAAAATAATCGTAGTAAATAGTACAATTAATTCCAAAATTAATTCTAATAAACTAGAATTATAGTACATAAATACTACTATTAATTTTTTTAAAAATATATTTTGTTTTAAACGTGATTTATGCAAGCAAGTGGTCAATTTTTAAAGAAAATACTTGAAATTTTCTTCAAACTAATTTTCCAATTATCTAAATACTTGTAAAATCTGCTGGTAGCCAGGTGTAACGACGTGTCACGTTATTTCAGTGACATCTTAATCTCTCCTTTCCGTTTTCCCTCTCCACGTGGATAAAAGTTCCCTTATAAAATTAACGCCGTTTTCACTTCCGATTAAAACTGCTTTACACTTCCAACAAAAAAAAAAAAAAAAAACCGGCGGTGGCGGGAAGAGTCCTTCCAATGGCGACGGAGGAGAAGCAAGTTATAGTGATCGGAGTCGACGACAGCGAATACGCAACCTACGCTTTAGAATGGACACTCGACCATTTCTTCTCTTCAACGCCAAATCCTCCCTTCAAGCTCGTCGTCGTCTACGCCAAACCGTTTCCCGACGTATTCGTCGGCGTCGGCGGACCTGGAAGTAAGATCAACATTTACAAAATTAGTCTCAAATCCCTGTTCATTGATATATGCTTGGTTTATCGATGCGGTAGTGAATCGAGAAATTGTAATCAGTGATTGTAGGATCTGCGGGAAGTTACCAGTTCCTGAACGAGGATTTGAAGAAGAAAGCAGCGTTGGTCATCGCAACAGCAAGAGGAATCTGCGAATCAAAATCGGTAAGAGGATTTAATATAATTTCTGGATTATTATATGGAATTTTGAATCGAAATGGATTAATTGAGAGAAGTTTGGGGAATTAAATTTGTGTGGAATTCTGTGTTGAGTTTGATTAGATGTTTGGGATGATGGAATGGGAAAATGTAGGTGAATGATGTGAAATATGAGGTGGATGAAGGAGATGCTAGGTATGTGCTGTGTCAGGCGGTGGAGAAGCATAATGCTTCAATGTTGGTGGTGGGAAGCCATGGCTATGGAGCTCTCAAGAGGTAACTTTATTTAACACGCATTTAAGAGGGAAAGAAGAAGAACAAAGCTAAACGTACTTGTGAAATATTTGGTCCCTAAAAATGTACTAATACGTCTAAGAAATTTTGGTCTACTATCAATGCTTAATTTTTTAAAAAAAGATCAATCCACCTAAAAGTCTTTTAAAGAATTGCTCAACTTTATGAACCTATAAAGATTTTTGGTAATTATATTTTTGTTTGCAAACAATTATGTTTAATTAGTCAAAGCCGTAGTAATCACTTTTTTCTTAGAAACCAAGCAATTAGCATTACTTTAGTTGAAGTAGATGGATGATCATATGTGAATGCAGGGCTTTTTTGGGGAGTGTGAGTGACTATTGCGCTCATCAAGCTTCATGTACTGTCATGATTGTCAAGAAACTCAAAACCAAGGAAGGTTAGACACACACAAGTGAATGCAAAACAAATCATGGTCAAATTTAATATCATATATATGAAAAATTAAATAAAATGTAGCTTTCCTAAATATTTCTCCTTTTCTTTTTGTCTTTTCTTTGTGGGTTTTTAAATGTAGGAATATTGTAGAATCAAGTAATAATGTGGCCATGTTCCATTGTTGTACATTTTACTATGGTTGTTGTACCATTTCTTTAATAATAACAGAAGTTTGTACAATAATGTTCCAATAATAAAACAGAGCTCAGATTTTTTTATTCACATTTCTTTCTTCACTGGCTAATTTCCTTTTTCTAGTGGCCACACATCGGCCTTTTATTGAGCTTTCTCACTTTACCAACAAATTTCTTTGTGAACATAAAATAAAGATACAAATTTGCTGCATAGCAAGCTAGCCATGATATTGCTTGGACGGATGAGTGTGTAATTTTAGAGATTTATACATCTTTTAGAGGTAATTTAAGATGTAAATATGCCCACAACGTTAACATATAATAACATTTATTGATTTGATCCCAATAAGCTCACAAGATATTGATGCTTTTACGAAGTTCTGTACATCAGTCATTTGATCCTTGTTCATAAGAGATTGATGCTTTTCATGAAGTTTTGTCTCTTCATTCTTGCATCTTGATTTCTTTCTTTGTTGTAATTTCTTTCCTTCCTTCTTTCTGTCTTCTGGTCTCACTCTGATTTACACCACAAAAACAAAAAGAAAGGAAAATCATGATCGTCATGCTCATTTTCCTTTGGTGGTTTGTTTTGCCGATCAACAAGGAAAGAAAATTTATGTCTATCATGCTCTACTTTCCTCTCTCCTACACCATTTGTTTTGCAAAATGAAGAACGACTTGGATGCAAAACTAAGGGATTCATTTGCTATGTCCAGTTGTCGAACATTAAATTTAGATATCTTTTCACATCAAGCATCCTTACGTTCCAAATTCAATTTGTAGTTAGAATTTGCATTTTGGATGAGACTAACCAATAACCACGCTTTCAAGTAAGCATAATTTGTTTCATCATGAATTTGAGAACTTGTGGTATGTTCACCTTCTGTAGCAGTGTCTATCTTAACTAGATTATTGGTTTGCTTCGCTTTAATACCAGTGAAAAAGATAAAATTTCCCTAATACGAAATATTAATGTTACCAGTGAGAAAAACAAAATTTCTCTAATACGGAATATAAATGTTAAGCACGATATCATGAACAATATGTCTCAGGAGTGTGTAATAATATTGAAATAATTACAATCAAAAGTACTTCTTATTGATAGACTCTATTTAATGACTTGTGTATATAGCTTTTTGTTTAATTTTAACTCATGCTTCCTTTACTCCCACTTGTACAACAATGTTTTGTTTGATGAGATCTCTTCAATACAGTGTTGTCAAGTTGCTCTTGCACTCGAGTCCTTCAATTAAGAATACAAAGATTTTCAATGACAACAAATGTAAAAATAGTCAATGAACACACTCTTCTACCATTGGAACCATCACATGAATACGAATAGCTTTAAAAAGAAATTTAAGAAGGGAATAAACAAAATGCCATTCCATGGAATGCCATGCAGATGGACAAAAGAAGTATTTTGTAAAACAAAATTTCTCTAATACGAAATATAAATGTTAAGCACGAACAATATGTATGAGAATATCATGAACAATATGTATGGGAAGTGTGTAATAATAAAAATATAGACATAAAATTTGAGAATATCATGAACAATACGTATGAGAAGTGTGAAATAATAAAAATATAAAGACATAAAAGTTGATAGCCTAGTTGGATTTAGTATTACTTAGTTATGTTTGGAGGGTTGTATTAGCCTAGTTGGATTTAGTATTACTTAGTTATGTTTGGAGGGTTGTATATAGTTGGTGGGAAAAAATTTCAGGCATCCTTCAGATAATTCAAATAGAAGTAATTGGATGTCCGACTCGGACCTATATGACATGACCGAGCAATAGAAATACTCTTAAGACTCCACTTTTGTCATATATTTCATACATTGATATACTCTAACACTCCACTTTTGTCATATATTCCATACATCACACTAGGTAAATATCATATTCATGGAATATGATTCACCTTCAAGATGCCTTAGTGGTAAAATGGTAGATATGCGAGACTCAGAATCTCGTGCTACAGAGTGTGGGGGTCTGAGTCCTCTTCAAGGCTTATGTTGAAAATGTTCGTTGAATTGGAAGGAATAAAAAGAGTTTAATGTTCGTTGAATTGGAAGGAATAAAAAGAGTTTAACGATTACCATCAAAAATACTTATAGATAGACTCGCTATTGAATGACTTGTGTATATAGCTTTTTGTTTAATTTTAACTCATGCTTCCTTACTCCCACTTGTACAACAATGTTTTGTTTGAGATCTCTTCTCTTCAATACTGCGTTCTCGGGTTTCTCTTGCACGCGAGTTCCTTCAATTATGAATAAAAAGATATCAACAAATGTAAAAACAGTCAATGAACACACTCTTCTACGATTGGAACCATCATATGAATATGAATAGCTTTAAAAAGAAATTTAAGAAGGGAATAAACAAAATGCCATGCAGATAGACAAAAGAAGTATTTTGTAAAATCTATCGGCAGTCACTTGACAAATTGGTCTTTTGACATGTTATCTATGACATGTCAATCCACGTATAGAAATTTACTCATTAGTAGCCACGCCACGTGGGCAGAGGTGTCAAAGCTCTCTCACATTTTCATGACACAACTCCTGACATGGCCAGTCACGTAGACAATCTCACCTCTAAAAACCAAAAACCGAAAGAAGAAAAAAGAAAAAAAAATTCGTAGGGTTGCTTCTTCTTCCTCATCTTTCCCAATTCAAACCGCTTCACAGAGGAACTACTCCAATGGCGGCGGCGACGACGAAGAAGCCTGTGATGTTAATCGGAATCGACGACAGTGAATACGCAATCGGCGCTCTGGAGTGGACATTAAACCACTTCTTCTCATCAACCATAAATCCACCTCTCTTCAAGCTCATCCTCCTCCACGCCAAGCCAATTCCCGAAATCTACCTCGATATCTCCGGTCCAGGGAGTAAGAACTATATCCTAATCCATCGATACTCCTCCTCTTCAATCTCTGCAAATCCATTTCTCAATTTCAAGTCTCAACCGATAATAATAATTCAACTATGTGTTGTGTTTTTTGAAATTATAATTAATCAGTGTTTATGGGATCTGCTCCTGGATTGTACCAAGTATTGGATCAGAACTTGAAGAAGAAAGCAGGGAGAATCATGGAGAAAGCGAAGGAGATATGCGCGAGTAGATCGGTAAAAGAATTGTGATTGAGGTTGATTATGAATATGGAGGTCGATTAATTTTGGGTTTTCAATTGTTTTGTAGGTTCGTAATGTTGAGTTCGTGGTTGAAGAAGGAGATGCTAGGAATGTATTGTGTGAGGGTGTTAATAAATACGGTGCTTCTATGTTGGTGGTGGGAAGCCATGGCTATGGAGCCATTAAAAGGTTATTTTACTTTACTTGTTTTATACGAAATTTTAAAAAAATTCTAAAGGAAAATTTTTATCAAGGATACTCTTTAAATTAACCCAATAAACTAAAATATTTATAAAATGTCGTAAATTTTTTAATTTTATCACTTCAAATAAAAATGTGAAAAATACAGATGGATAAAAATAAATATGTATTTATCAACTTATATGCTATATTTTGTAATTTTTTTGGTCAAACTTCGTCATTTTTACCATTTTTGTCATTTTTGTCATTTTTTACAATTTTTCTTTTATTTATTTATTTAAAAATACTTCCACGAGAATGTTTCAATAAAAAATTTATTTTACTTTTTTCTTTTAAAATATTTATAAATATAATAAAATTAATCTTTCTGTTATTTGATTATGTCGTAGAATATAGTTTTATTTTGTGGAGTGAGAATTGGAAAATGCCTTTTAACACGTGATTTTTGTGCAGGGCGTTGTTAGGGAGTGTGAGTGATTATTGCGCTCATCATGCTCAATGCACCATCACAATCGTGAAGCCTAAACCCAACACTTAGAATAATAATAAGAAAAAAAGGAAGAATTGTCCATGTCAAATATTTACGATATAGTCGACTTAGATCATCATAGAATTTTGCTATAACTTATAAATACAAAAAAAAGAAAAATTAGTTTTTTATTATCTTAGTAGGTAGAGTATCAAGAGTTGCTATTTGGAGAATTTCAATAGTAAAACTTTTGAACTCCGACAACGGGTAATCTCTTGTGGTATTAGCCCACAACTTTCTATGACGTTGAGGTGTTGGAGTCCAAAGCCCTTGCATCTTACCAAAATCTACTCGTGCCTACTCTTATCTTTTTTATAAATAGGTGTAAATAGAATTTGGTTGATGAATAAATGGTAATAAGTCTTAGATTACTTTTAGTAATAAGTTATACATCTTTTATTTTTATTTTTATTTTTTTGTAACAATAAAGGTAAAGATAATAACAAATGTACTAGAGGTAAAGATAATAACAAATGTACTAGATTATTTTTAGATATAGTAATAATATATGTAGCAACTTAACAATGGTAAAGATAAGTTTTACGTAACTTTCATCCTTAGGTTGAGCTCAATCTCAATCATAATGTAACCACAAGGTGGATCTTACAATTCATTTTAACCACAAGGTGGATCTTACAATTAATTTCATTATGGTTATGAGAGGTACGCAAACAACAACAGTAAAATCAACCAACTAGGGTTTAGGAAAAGATAGTTAGAATTCTGTCTAATCTTTGTCACCACAAAGAACCAAAACAATGTAGAATCTATACTATATTTAGCTATGGAGAGAAGCTTTTTCTCCACATTACAAATTATCACTAAATATCTAATTCATTAATTAGATGTTAAGACTTTATTTTTTATGTTTTTCAAAAACCTTTTAGCTTTCCAAATTTTAGAAAATTATTTTCATTATTTTTTTCTTTTTACAAAATCATCCTAATTCACGCCAATATTAAATAAATAAAAATTTGCATTTAATGTCTCTTCACATTCTACAAATTTAATTTAATTTAGCTTAGAGAGGCGACGAAATATGAGAATATTTGAAGTCATGCGTTGGAGCATCAAGTCACTATGAGAATATTTGAAGTCACGCAATGGACGAGGGACGACGAAATATGAGAATATTTGAAGTCACGCATTGGAGCATCAAGTCACGTAGAAACTAGAAACTAATTCATTGAGATAAAAACCAAAATAGAGAAGTAGATAAAAACCAAAATAGAGAAATGAGGCACGTAGAAACTAGAAACTAATTCATTGAGATAAAAACCAAAATAGAGAAAAACTAATTCATCGAGATAAAAACCAAAATAGAGAAATGAGGCACCAAAAGTCACGGCCAGCAAAATTGGTAAGGTTTATACACAGCAAAATTGGTAAGGTTTATACACAACAATGATTAGAGTAATATCAATCATTAGAGTAATATCAAGAATATCTTATTTAAAATTTCTTATTCCACGAATAGTTAGCCCAACAATTTATTGTGGCAATACCAATTAAATACTACTTATGGTAATTGCATTTTGATTATATATAATCGTTTGATTTGGATATTGTCTTTGCACTTGTTTTATCATATGATATGAATGAGTGATTCTTGGATTTAATTTTATTGTATTTCATAATTATGGATTGTCTTTAAAAAAATTAGATAATTAATAACATATCGTTATTAATATAAAAAAAGATTATTTACAATTAGTGACACACATACTTTCAAAAACTTTTTAAAAAGTTTCCATTTAAAATTTTATTGTTCTATTTGTTCTAGTTAGAAAATATTTTATAAAAAAATATACTTTAATAAGAACATGATGAAAAATATAATATATGTATTTAAAAATATTATTAAAATGTTTGATTTATTGTATAAATTACACTAACTAATATGTCTATTAAATAAATAATTTATTAGCCATTTTTATGATATTTTTTAAATTCAAAGCAAGTTTATAAAAAGAAAAAGTTGGTTATAAATATTATAATGTTCTTAAAAAAAAAGTATATTAATTTAAATTTTTAATAAAACGTTGCGTTTGAGGTGCCGCTATGCACGTGGTTTTAAAAGAAGGTGCTAAGTTTTAGCGGGTGAAGGCTTTGCCAACTTATTTCTATCTCACCTCCCACCGTTTTGTGACTTTGCAATCTTCAAAACCCTCTCTCTTTAAAGACTTACGCCGGGCGTAACCCCTCCTCGCCACAGCCGCTTCAGCACACCTCCTTCGGAACATTTCCCTTCTTTCTTCCTCTCACCACCTCTACCGGAGCTGTGTTCTTAACACTACCTTTACTAATTGCCTATGCTAATTCCAATCTAGGATCAACACCTTTACCTAGTCGTGTTACTGTTTCTCAGATGTTTCAAACATTGGAATCTCTAAACAGTTCTGAATCATTCACACTTCGTATTCTCATCATGCTTTCAGGTACTTTTTCCTTCCCTTCCCTTCCCTCTTAATTTGGGCATGGTTTGTTGTATTTCTGTTTGAACAACTTAAAATGAATTTAGTACAAGCCTTACTTTTCGAGGATCACTTCCCGTCAATGTTTTGGATGCCATAACAGGAACTGGATTTTGTGTTAGAATTTAGACCCTTTATAAACAAGGGGGTTTCTTTTATTTTTACAATCTGATTAGACTTTTAATTGTCTTGCTAAGAAGTTGTCAATTTTAAATGTTTGTAATTGATTACTGTTGATTAGTGTAGGTCAATAGGTAGACTTCCAATGTTTTGTAGAAGACTACTGAATCTTGTGAGTGAGCAAGAGTTGGCTTTACAAAGGTTTGTTGCAGCCTCGACGAATTCGAGCAACCTTCCCTTTGTATGGTACTCAACAAATTGTAGCTCTGCAGTGTTACTGCAGAAGCTAAAGAAGTCAGAGAGGAAGCCATTGGTGAAAAGTATAAACGAACTTAAACGTGAAGCAAGATTGAGAAATAAGGAAAGGCAGACCGTGGAAGAGATCTCTCTGAAGCCTCCAGCCAATGGTCTCCTGGTCAAGAGCTTGGTTCCAGTTGCTCACGAAGTTTATGCTGCCATTTCTGAACTCTTGTCTTGTGTTTCAACAGTGATTAAGAGGAGCGTTTTATATTATTGCAAGTAAGATCCAAATGTTGACATACAAGTCTAAATTGATTGTCTTTGGGGGTTTGATGCACTATACTAGTCGAGTTCCACCTTTGTATATTAGTGTCTTATATGTCTTGTTCACTGTTTTGTGTAGAGTCTGTGGAGATGTTCATATTGGTGATCCGCCGCATAAGATTAGAACATGCAATGTTGCAGGGAGCTATCCAAACAAAGAACACACATGGGAAATCGGGGGAATGCAACATGCCTTTCCTACTGTGGAATCTTTCCATTTATATGACCGTATTGGCAGAGCTGTTTCACATAATGAGCAGCTCGAAGTAGATCGAATTACAGCATTAGTAGAATTGTGTGTTCAAGCTGGTGTTGACATCCCTGAGTACCCAACAAGGCGAAGAACTTGTCCCATTTACAATGTTGCTGGTAGGACTATCGACTTTGAGAAGAGGTTTCCTAAGAATTTTACCATGAAGAAAGACATTAACGCATCTGGATTCTGGACTGAGAGAAAAAAATCTAGGAAGGATACGATATCCATCAGGTCTGACGATTTAAAAGGTCAGTATTGTTTGCATTTGGAGCTTTCACTAATCAATCTAGTTACTTATGTTTTGGTGTTGGACCTTGGCATGCTATATCATAACCCAACTTATTTCTATTTAAACCTTTCCTCAACTTAGCATAGTAGCACAAAAGTTTTGAATGGTCATCAGGAGTGGAGGCTGGATTTTCATTTCCCTGATCCTTTTCCAACCTTTTGTACGTAACTGACTGTAATTTGAAATGCTCGAAATTTCAGTGACTGCTGTGAGAGGCATGAGGTTGTGGGATAAAATGATTTCAGGAACAGAAAAACTCATGGAAAAGTATGCTGTACAAACATGTGGCTATTGTCCAGAGGTTCAAGTTGGGCCTAAAGGTCACCGGGTTAGGAACTGCTACGCGTACAAACATCAGATGAGGGATGGGCAACACGCGTGGCAGGAAGCAACAGTTGATGATTTGATTCCTCCAGTATATGTATGGCATGTTCAAGATGTGCATAGCACTAAGCCTCTATCAGATAATCTGAAGAGGTACTATGGTGTTTTGCCTGCAGTGGTAGAGTTATTTGCCCAAGCCGGAGCTGATACTCCCATGAGATACACTAGTTTGATGAAGAAAGATGTTGTAGTGCCGGAGTTATATGAAATGAAATTGGTTGTGTAATTGTAAATTTTAGTGAATCAATAGATATTCTGCTAGGAAAAAGGTGTTCTGAAATTGTGATAGCGCAAAATACAAAGAGGATATGGGCTATGGCTAAGAGATAGGACAGGATAGCATATATTATTCGAAATTGATAAAAAAAAAAGGTTTATTTACTAATTATATTTACCTTTTAATTTCTTTTTTCAGTTTTTCAGAACATTTTAGTAATATTTTCACCCAAATATTTGTAAAACTAAAACCTCATCGGACGTACAGAGTGCATTACGGCTTTGGTCGAAATTCCAATATCCTTCAAAAATCTTGATAACATCCAATTGAAGTGTAATTATTTATTTTATGATCAACGTGGATTTGATCTGAAAAATAGAAGAAAAATCTCGAATACATTTTTCGATATTTTGGATTTCATCCAGCATTTTTTTTTTATATAGACTAAGGTAGTACGATTACCTAAATTCAAATTTAGATACCATTTTACAAGGAAAAAAAAACAAACAAACAAACAAATTACAATCTTGGTCGATGCCATGATTATACTAAAAGTATATTCCACCTTCATATAAAATTAACATTATCGAGTTTTCTATATGGTTGCTTTTTAATTAATTATGTATAATGTAGTTTTGGAAGCTTTTAAAGCACGAGGGATGTACGAAATGTTTAAAGTATCACAAGTTTTAAAGAACCACAAAAGCTAAGAATGTGAATTAGGGGAACATTTCAAGTATCTGTCACTCTCACCTGAGAACATCCTATAACAATAGCGCACACATAAAAAGTCCAAACAAAACATAGAGATACTATTCAAGTCTAATAGAAGAGTCTATTCCCGACAGGTTCACAATTTAATACTTTGATTCCAACTTCACTCCAACGCTGTCTCTGCCTCCATCTTCATCTGTTTAAACAAACTCAATGTCAGAACAAATGATTCAATCACCAAAATTTTACCTTATTAATGGCAGAAAAAGACTGAATATCTGCAAAAATATTGAAAACAAAATCACTAGAAGCTCTACCGAGAAGGACTCTTGCTCTTGCTTTTGCTCTTGCTTCGGCTCCTGCTCCTGCTCCTGCTAGGGCTTTTGCTAGCATCACGCCTTTTGGGACTTTTACTAGTACGTTTCTCACGCTGCCATGTAAACCATATCCATATGCAGATGCAAGATATATCAAATGAAATAAATATTAACAAAGAAATAGCCCTTCATATAAAATTTAAGATGTGTTCTAATATCACGTCCAGTGATGACTAGTTCATAATAGGGATCACTTACATTGGGCACCGGAGACCTGGATCTTGATCGCGATCTGCAAAAGGTCCAGAAACAACTCAAATTTAAAATTCACCTCTTTTACCAATTTTGATCCAAAAGCCTGACGCCTCATCCACAACGTATAAGTAGAAAAGGGAAAATAATATTTTTAGTAGTTCAACTATGAAGAACATATGCCAATACAAAACGTAAAAGACACCAAAGTGAAGACCTAAAATTAGAAAACTTAAATCTCCAGGAAACTATATATTATAGACACCAGTGGACTGGAGAGGAGCATTCTTCCCTACTGTGCCTCAAAAAGTCCACAATGAATCCAGATAGTGCATCCTATAGCTTGGCAAATCTTGCAGCAGAAAATGTAAATGAAAGTGATGATGACTTCCAAGTCCAAATAGCACTTAGTTCAAGATATCCAGCTCTATAATTGCAATCCATGATCTCCTTTGATCCCAATCTAGCACCCATGGACATTGCATTGCTAAAAGCATTAGAACATAGGTACCAGAAGGTTTTGAAAGCTGCCCATCTAAAAAACAGCATACCTTCTCAACCAAAAGCATTGAAGGCAATTGAATCATATCCCATCAAGATCCTAATATCCAATCCCCAGAATGCCGCATATTTCCATATCTAAAAAACAAACAAGTAACTTTCACACACAAAAAGGACAATGAATGAAAGAAATCGATTCATTTCTTAGCCATCCCAACTGTTGAAAAAAAATATTCACAATTGATAAAGGGGAAGGCCAGGGCGAAGATTTATTAAAAAGAGAATAGAATCAGATGTAAAATAGTAATAACTTGAGTCAAATAGGATAAAGTTTACCCAACATTCCATTAGAGGGTCCCATACATTGCCCAGACTAATTTGAAGTTTGTCCAGTATTCATCTCCACCATTCCAAGAATGCATCCAATACTTTGGAAGAAAAAAGTGGGTTTCACATTCAAGAGAATTGTACAAGCCACAACACCGCATGCAAAAACATAGCATCCAGAAAGGTAATATCAAATCCATTGCTAAATTTTAAACCCTTGCTGACCCGTGCTTGAGCAATACAAAAGAATTAGTTCACTTTCAGTACTTTAATGTTGTTTATTTCACACAGTCTAACATTCTGCCCAATGAAAGACGGGTGCAACAAACAGACCCTGCTTGAGTGACAACAAACTCAAATATATAAATATAAATATAATAAACAATGACTGCAGTTAGATTTAATTAAAAATAACAATAAAAATAAGCTTAAAGATCACAAGAATAAATTATTATAGTTAACAAATGAGAGTACATACCCTGAGAGAGATGATGACTTTGATCGTGAGCGTGGGGGGGAAGCAGACCTTGATCGAGATTTAACAGGGGACCGTTGGGAAGGTTTAGCTTTTGGAGACTTGCTGCTCATAAAGTTCATAGAATAATTAATACAAGACAGAAGTGTCAAGGGCCCAAGACCAATTAGATGCTAAAATATATACTGACCTCCTACTGTGGCTCTTGCTCCTACTTCGGCCTCTACTACGGCTGCGACTATAACTCCTCCCTCTAGAGTATGACCGCCCACGACTAGGACTCCTGGAGAGATCCCTCTTAGAATCATATTCTCTCACCTACCAAAATGAAAATGAAAATAGATGAGATAAAAGAAGGAAATCATTAAAAAAAAGAAGTTTATAGACCAAGTTAAAGTTCATACACGAACATACGCCCGGGAAAATGCATTGCGGAACTCAGAGTCATCGAGTTTCTTAATCTGCAATGATAAGTACAGAAATAACTTATCACCAAACCAATCATTAAACCTTGATACTTAAAAAATCTTAGCACATAGATAAAGATAACTTACAGCATACTTCATGTCATCATAGTTGGTGTAATCCACAATCCCTGTGGTCCCTAACGCACATTGAGTTGGATAGCTATTTAGTTATCAACACCACAATATAGACAATTTGAAGTCAGCTTCATCACTATGTATCTTACCACTACCATCACGAAACACTTGGGAGAAACAAACATCCCCCGCTCGTCGCATGTGATCCTTAAACATTAAATAATATGATGGTCAGAGATAAAAAAAAAACTATAGTGCCTGTGCATACAATTCATGTCAAGTAGAATGATGCTTACCTTCAAGTCTTGCCATGAAGCAGAAGAAGGTAATCCTGTGACTAATACTGCATTTACAAAAGAACACACATTACAATTCCAATGTTCACAAAGTCAAAACATTGCATGGTGAACATAAGAAATGATCATATACCACGATAATCAGAGCGGCGAGATACTCCACGCCCACCTCGGCTACCTCCATGACTACTATAGCGATCATTAGATGATGAGTGACCACGACCACCATGAGCAAGTTCCACCTAAAACACAAACAATGCATAAATTACAACTGTAAAGCAATGCAGTACAAAACAACCAATTTCTGTACCAATTGGAATAGACTAAGTTAGTGCCTCACACGCAATCTATGCCCATCAAAATCATAGCCATCACGGCCACGAATCGCATCTTGAGCATCTTCGGCATCTTCAAACTACATTAACTCAATCCACATCAATAAGATAACTAAAAAATTGTTGAAAAGGTAGAGAATATACATATATATAGTCCTTCATGTGCCAAAGGCTCACCTCAACAAATGCATAACCAGGCGGTCTTGGTGGAACCTTGAGATCAATGTGGGCTATGCGACCATACTACCATAAAAATTTCAAATGATAACAGATTTAAATTAATTACTTTCATAAAATTAAGTCCAAAACTATTTTAACCTGTCTCAGATTATCTTGAACCTTTAAAAAAGAAAATCCATAAGATACATAAACTATTCTTAAAATAAACAACCGAGCTTTCATTGAGAGAAATCCCAATTAACATACAGGGCATTGGACAAAAAAAAACGACTAATTTCAATAAAGTATCATAGTAAAAAAAATTATGCAAATTGATAATTACAAAAATCTTGACTAAACATGCACCCACAGAGAAGAGTTAGATCTAATTGCTACCCAAAGCTCATCGGACATCACCACCCCTTTAGAGATTCTGACATTTCTTTCAAGCTAAATGCCCCATGAACTAATTTTCCCATAAAAAGGAAGGTTCATGAGTACCTACTTAATCATATCGTTAGAACCTCGAAGGTCATGAACATCAAACCATTGCAGAGGCGACACCAAAAAAGAGCGTCTGAGGAGATGGTTCTTATTATTCACCTTCCAATGCAAAACTTATAGTAAATCATTTCACTTTCATAGGAATTTCAACCTTCCAAAGGGAGGAGAAGGCAGGCTCCTTCAAGGGTGAAGGGGTATAAAAGAAAAACCTCTAATTTAAAGGTGAGAATCACTACCACAGCCACATAAGTTACAAGGTTTTCACAATTATCGAAACCAAAACATTGAGCATCCTATGCGTGCCCTCCTACTACATAAGAGCCCATTTACAGTCTATATGCCCATGATAAAGATGTTGTGAGATACTCTAAAAAAACTGCCGTCTACCTACAAACTCAAACCATAAAGATAAAAATATCCACAAATGCGCCAAAACATCGCGCGAATACAAAAATTACGATGAATTACCTTGTAAAACAAATCTTCCACTTCTTTTTCACGGATATCACCCGGAAGATTTCCGACATAGACCGTCCTGCTAGCACGGCTACTCATTTTCCCTGAAAATATAAAACCGATTATACCTCATAATTAACGAAGAAAAACAAATCAGAAACGGCGAAATTTAACCCTCAAATAAAATTAAACAGGAAGAGCATTGTGTAATCCAATAAATTAATGAAGATTCAGCGTTTGATTGAAGGTTACCTCGAATCCGATCTGTTGGTGACGGAACGAAGAGGCGAGCGGAGTGTGGAAAGTTAGGGTTTTGAGATCGAAGGTTGGTGGGACAAGTAAATATATGGTACGGTTACGATAATCTGTATCGCGTTGCATTGTAATCCGCTGGATATTATTTAATGGCTTCCCAATCTTTTTTGCTTCCCCCTTCAATTTTCTACTTATTTCATGTAAGACCTCTAAACTTTCGAATATTTCACTTTAGTCTCTCCATTTTTCAATACTTTTTCTATTTATTTTCTAAATATGATATGTGAACGAGAACGTAATTAAGTAGTAATTTACATAATTTCTTTCTTAAAAGTGGAAAGTTTGATTTATATGTTGTTGTACTCGATACAAAAGATTGATACATGTGTTGTAACACTGAAAATAAAGTTTTAAAAATACACGAAACATTTTGATAATATTTTTGGGTTACAGAGAATGTTATTATTTTTTATTTGAATACTCTAGAAAAAAGAATCTATTGAATTTAAATTATATTGAAAACAACTCATTTAAACTTTGCACATAACTCAATCTTTTATAGACATAGTAAATAATTTTTTTAGTACAATAATTGTGAAAATGTGGGATTGAATCTTTTACTTTTAAGATAGAAGATCATGTCAATTACCGTTTAACAAGTTAACATATTAAAGTATATTGATTTATCTAGTCTTTTTAGCTCCTTACTCATAAAGTATTATGCATATAACTTAGGAACCATCCTTTTAAAAATAGCTTAATAAATAAAAACACTTGATATATATATATATAAACACACGGGAGATTTTTTCAAAAAAAAAACAATAATAAACTATTTAAAAAAACTATAAAAAGACAAAATTCATTATACGATTTTTCTACTAACGTAAATGAAACAACAATTATCATTCTTATGTTTACGTGGTTTTTTCTTTTCTGTTTTCTTATCTCTTTTACTCAACATATTAGAATATCATGCATAAAATTTACAAACAATCAATCTCATCATAGCTTAGTATGTAATACATCGGTTATCCTTTTAAAGATTGATGGTTTGATTTTGAAACTATAAAATAGAGAAGAAAATAAAAGTTGAGTTAGATAAAAAAAATATATAAAAATGCACCAAACAAGTATGTAAAAGGCGATGAGAATCGAAGGACATTTTGCACTTTCTCTTTATCCCGTTCAAGTTGAAACACGTTAAAATAAAACACGCACACTTCATAAATAACATTAGTCATGGTACAAGTTTGCTCTAACTAGTTGTCTTTAATTTCAACAAGACCCTTTCTCTTGTTGCTCCAAGTGAATAAACGCAATCCACCAAATTTTTTAACACTATTTGGTAATGAATCTTATACTTTATTCACTGATTATGAAGGTTTGTCAGGACCTATCTTCTTCTCTTTATTTTTTGTCCTAAATTATTTTCAACACTTCAAGAAGGATTCTTTTCTCGCAAGAAATGCCTTCAAAAGTTATCGAGTGCATTCGTTTACAAACTCAATTACATCTCCACAGTCTAGTGCAGCAACCTCACATCCCAGGGCAAAATTCATGTGAATACATGTATACATGTTCTACTGAGCTATGTTAGCTTACATGAAATGTTTTACCAAAGCTCTTCTAATGTTCTATATTAGATTTATGACACAACGTCAATTAAATTATAGTACATTGAAACTCACTTATTTTCACACTATCATTTTCATTTTCTAATGATGGTCCAGATGACAATCAAAGTGAACATGTAAAGCTCTCAAATTCGTTGCCATTTTCTAATTCAAACTTTTGTGATGCTAGAAAATTTTCCAACTAACCAAATTACTTCAACTCCTCTTTTGTTTCGTGCCAATTGATCATCTAGCTTTAATTTGAGCTTGGACCAAACCTATTTGATGGTTAAAGGACTCAATCTCAATCATGTAGACATGTTTTACTGCTAACACCTCCCTATAGCCAGTTACAAATAAGCACAACTATGAAATAGTAAGGTATTTTTCCTTTAAAGAATAGGGTATATTTTTTGGTTTTGTCATAGTGAAGTGAATAAATTTCCCCCAACTGAACTACTTTTTAGTTAGTCCAATCCATGTACAGAACTCTCAATATGTAGATTATGGTAAAAATAGATACCCAATGTTCCATAGTGAAATGAAAAAATAGTCCTTATTCCCTGATAAAAAATTCAAGTTTTTTTTTTTTGGTTGAAGTTGGAACCCTTGAATTAAATAAATTATATGCAAAATTCATATTGACCGAGAACTAAATTACCACTCAAGATCAACGATCTATTAGCAAAGTTCAAAAATCATGTTTTAGATTGAATCACTAAACAACCCAACAAAATCAAGAGTCGATCAATCCAATGGCTTAATTAGAATCTACCATATAAATCGCAAGAGAACTTACAAACAACACAGAATATTGTTTTGGAATTCTGAAGGAAAAAGTCTCAAACATGAAAATTCAAATTTCGTTCATCATAATTTGATTTTTCAAAAGCAAAATTAGTGGGTATCTACAGCCACCCCACAGAAGAAACCTTCAAATGCCCCAAGCTACAAAAATTAGGCATGATTGACATATTTGGTAACTCTTATACTTAATTATCTAAACTTGAAACAGATAATTAAAAGTTGAAAATACACTCAAGATCTTATGAAACTAAAATAATATATCAAGTACTAAGTGCTTGCCAAACTCTTACCAATTCCAACTCCATTCTCGACTTCAAGCTTACAAATGTTGATCTCCAAAGCTTCAAATGAAGCTTTCTGACTCGAATTAGCTCGTAATGAATTGTGTGTGTCATCCTTGCATAGAGGTCATGCTAATCTTCTCCAATTTGCTCGTATTGAAATGAAGGATGAACCAAACCCATCCAAATTTCTAGTTAAAAAGTTATTCCTTGCCGAACCTTTTTGGCCCTGTTGATCTTGTAATATAGGTCCATTTGAAACTAGTGAAACACCCATTATCCTCATCACTCAAGCTAATTACAAATAGGTAATATGATAGGGTAAATTTTTTGTTTTCCCATATTCAAGTAAATAATTTTCCCCACATGAATTTCTTTTTGGTTAGAAGTCTAATCTATGTACAGAAATTTCATGATCTACAAGTCAAAGACGTATAGTAAATTCTGGTAAAACAGATACCAAATTTTCCAAGATTTCCTTTATTGTAAAGTTCATGAGAACTCACCTGCCATTCACATGTTCTTCACCTTCTTAACTTATTTCACTTCATCACTACTTCTCCTCCCCTTCTTCAATGCATTCACCATCTCCACGCCTAATTTATAGCCAATACCTGTAAAAAGTTATCCAAAATGAACTTTTCAAGTCACCCCAATACCCGTTTCCCCACTATATAATCCACCCATAATCTCATTAATCCCCACATTAGTCTCAATCTCATTCACAAATCACCCCACTATATACTGATTTCATAGAAATTTATATTCTATCCCCACATAACTTTTTCACTTCTCTCCGGCATTTCATCAAACATGTTGCGTGCACCCAGTAGAAGAGCATCAATCATAGCCCTTTTGGCCCTCATCTCCATTCTCCCATGGCTGACCCACTCCGCCAAAACGAGCTATGTCCAAGAAGCCTGCAGGGTAACACGACACCAAGATCTCTGCATTCAATCCCTGTCCCCATTTTCAAGCGCCGCCAAGCGCAGCCCAACAAAATGGGCTCGAGCGGGGGTGTCGGTGACAATAACAGAGGCAAAAAAAGTAGCAGGACTCTTGGGGAGGTTGAAGAACAACAAGCGGATGAAGGGGAGAAACAGGGCAGCAGTTTTGGACTGTGTGGAGGTGTTTGAAGCCGCCATTGATGAGCTTCACAGGTCCCTTGGGGTTCTTAGAAGATTGAGTAGAAGGAATTTTGACGCACAAATGGGGGATCTAACAACTTGGGTCAGCGCTGCACTGACCGATGAAGATACTTGCGTTGAAGGATTTGAAGGTGAAGAGGGAAAAGTAGTGACTTTGCTAAGGAATCGAGTGGTGAAAGTTGGTTATATTACGAGCAATGCACTTGCTTTGGTTAACAAATTGGCAGCCTCTAGTTTTGAAACTACAATAAATATGTAAGGAGATTTGAAATTTCTCTTGAATGGAGATTGGATTTACATGTTATAAGATTGTATGATTTGTAATTGTACTAAAGAGGGGTTGAGTTTGGAATGAGGGGTTTTGACATTTGAAGTCGATCCATCTTTGAACACTAAGAATAAAATTTTCAGATTAAGATTTCAAATGTATGAGTTTGAAATTTTTTTATCATTGTTGAATGTCATATGTTTTAGGAAATTTTCCACTTCAATCTCTTATCAATAATCATTGATTATCATTTGGCAACAAATGTTAGCCAACTTCACAATCAACCAACAATCCCAACTCCTTTACATGTAGCCGGGTAGCCTAAATATTTGTTCTACGGAAAAATTGGAGGGCCCACTAGATTTAGTACAAGGGCCCAATAGATTTACCAACCAAATAATATAGAAGAATTGTAATTGATGACCATTTTAGAAATAATAGTTAAAGATATAACAACATTTTAAAAAAATTGTAAATATAGCAAAACTATCACCGATAGACTTGTATGGCTGATAGACCAATATTTGCAACATGGTATATCGATGATAGACTTATATCATTGATAGAATTTGACAACTTCTACTATATTTGCAAATTTTTAAAAAATTTGTTGTATACTTAATTATTTTGAATCTAATTGTTAAATTTGCAACTATCCCAATAATATATACGCCCATTTCGACAGAGATCAATATATACGCGCATTTAGACAGAAATCTTTGTTCAATTTTGCTCTTTTTCTTCATCTTAGCCATGTCTACAAGTGAACTTGCATGAGCCTACTGTCTCCTTCAGCAAGGTCCAGGAGTAGCCCAACGTGGTCCCGAGACAGTCCAAGGATGACTACGACATATGCCCACGACATTGGCAGGCAGCTCTCGTGGACAACTCACAAGCCCCGCACGCGTGCCATGACAAGTGCCCATGACAGTCGAGTGTCAGCCCACGACACAGCCCCATGGCACGGCCATAGGCGCCCGACACCAGTGCCCACCATCGGGCACATGCGCATGGCTAGGCGGCAAGCCAAGCAACCGCGCGCGCCCCAGACACGACCGCCCATGCTCGCCCAGGCATGGCGCGCGCGCAGTGTCACAATCGTAGCATTTCAACCTCGAGACGGACGATTGTGCGGCACTTGTTCTAACTCACGAACAAGTCAGCCGATCAAAATCCAAGAGTTGTAGGTAACGTCGATGTATGTCGTAACCTTCCTTTGCATTTTAGGGAAATTTTATTTATAAAACGTGGGAAAGAAAGGAATACATTGAAATAGACGTTACAATAAGCATTAAAGACTGTCAATTGCAATGAAAAATGGTTGCTTACAAAGAGTACAACTAATGCTTGGGCGGGGATTCAACTGGTATGCCTCCCCTATAATACATTTTGAAAATTTTCTTCTCTGGCAGGCTTGCATATGAAAATGCCGAAATGTCACACCCAAACTTTATGACCTAGAATGGAAAGCAAACACCTAAACTAGTTAAGTAAAAATGGGATAAACTGGGGGTAATCGGAGCATATAACCAAAGGTAAACACACTTTTAAAAAATATGTCCATGACATGCAGCCCACGCCTGCGACAGGCGCGCGCACCCATGTACAGACGCCCTGAGAACCTCCCAGAAGCTTCCAGTAGCACGCCTATGCTCGGCCTAGACAGCCCCAGAAGCCTCTAGAACGCCCGAGACAGTGCTGGAACGTGCTGGAATGCGCGGAAAGCTCCCGAGAAGGCACCTAAACGTGCTGGATGATGTGCTGGAACACTCTAGAAGGCTATTATGACGGTCAGGAAGTGTCATGAAAGGTCTAGTTCTGTCTAGAATGTTCTAGGCTTCCTTGTAAGGTACTAAATGGTCTTGTATCATCTAGAAACTCCCTTGGCCGACCTTCTAAGGCCCAAGGTCGGTGGGAGAGGTCTATAAATATTTGGGGAGGGCCTCATTTGTACCAAGCCTTGCAACCTTGCATCTTGGCATGTCTTAGCCAAGCAAGGTCTCCTTGCCCATGGCACCCCATGGCAAGAGACAACATATTTGTACCAAAATGTGTATTTATCTATACTTGGAATGTAATGTATCATTCCCAAGACGTATCCATCCAAGCTCCCTTATTCTTCCAACCTCTCTCATGTCTTGCAACCAACCTAATTACTTCCGCTGCAACACGTTGACGTAGTGCTTGGTGCACTACCCCTTCCCGAAAGGCTTACTTGGCTACGTGGGCATTATAGTTAGCCAAGTGCCGCACGTATGGTTAGCTTCAGACTCTAACCACGTGAAACTACGCCGCTCTGACTCTTCATGACGATGGAATCCTAATCACTGTAGGAACCGTATATTTCTTTGTATTTATCTTTTTTTTCATTCTTTTGGATTATTTTATGCCTGATTAAATTTGCATATTGTGTTTAGGCGGAAAAGATTGCAGCCGTTGTAGCAGCTGCAAGGCTCTATGTGGAATCTTACTGGCCTAGCTTGTTTGCTAAATTGGCGGCGAAGAGGAACATTGGGAACCTTCTTCTTAATGTTGGTTGTGGAGGTGGCGCTGCGGCTCCCGTGGCTGTAGCTGCTCCTACTGCCAGTGCTGCTGTCGTGCCTCCCATCGAGGAAAAGAGGGTATGCGGATGAATTTTTAACTTTTCTTCATTTTAAAGAACTTTTGCTGTAACTTCCCATTTACGCATGATTTTGAATAAAGATTGAACTGTTCAACGGTTGCCAATATAGTTCTTTTTTTTTTTTTTTTTTTTTTTGCAATCAACCCATTCGCCTCCTTTTTCCCTTGGATTCAGCTTATTCCATTAAGAGGCTTTCTTTGGTTTGTAGGATTTTAATAGGAAGCTGTTGGGTGGGTAGCTTAATTTTGTTTGCATCTTTTCACTCTTTTATCTTAATTACTTTACATTGCAATTAGATCAAACTTAATTATGATAGGAGTTCTTTGGTTAAACAGTGGAACCACGTTATCTTAATTTTCTTGGTGTATGGTTTCTAGGTTTAGTTGATAAGCATTTACTATGTTATTTCATTTGTTGATATTGTAAAAGTAATATTTGGCTTTAAATTCGATAGTAGGTGATACGTGTGCTGCATGCAACCATGCCAATAGAGTGAAGTCAAGTTTGATGTTAACGGCATATCTATAATTGGAAACACTATTGCGTACTACCAGCTCTTAAAACTACAAAACAACCCCACCAAGCCTTTGTCATTAACGAGATTATACCGTTCCTCATCATCAATACACAATGGTGCTTCTTATCCTTTTATTTATTGAAAGGGTTGAGGGCTTTGTTATCCTTTTTATTGAATGACAACCAAATACGAATAAATGAAAAGAAACTAAACTAAGAAGAAAAGTTGGAGAAAGATATGATAGTTCATATTCACAGACTAGACAAAAGAAAGTCTACTAGACTTACCATTCTTCTAAATTCATTTGTTACTTACTTTATATGAAAATTTTGGGCTTAAATGTTGGAGGGGTGCGCCAAGCCCAAGCTGTAGTGTAACGCAAAGGCGACGCTCAAAGGCCCCAATAGCAAGCTATTGTGATGGACCCTTCCCCTAGAAAAATAAATTTAATATCATGTGGGCCGATGGCCCACGTATCAGATATTAAACTGATAAGAACAGATACTACACTTGATCTTAGCCAAAAGGCCGAGAAAGGTATGCTTATCGATGTCTGTTGCCGTCGTTTTTATCATCAATTTCAGCCTCCATCTACTCCGAACTATTCGATGTGGGAATATTGCCAGATTTACACCTCCTATTATTTTTCTGATGCGGAGTCGGAAGCTCTGCTTTTCTCTCTCTTCTTTATTTACTTCCTAGTATTTTTTTTCTCACTAATGGTGTTCAACCCAAGAATTAAACTAATTTTCAATCATAGATAAAATGAGATATAATTAAAAAAAATTATGTTTGGATTAAACATTTTATTAAAAACTAGTTCAGTTATGGTAATTCTCAATTAAATCCTATTTTTGAATGTTTTTATACTTTATGATCACATTTGCGTTCTACCCTCAATTTGACACGTATTCATTCTAATCTCTCTTATTTCCATTAATCATGATTACATTCCAACTCTCTAAATACTTTAATTTTTAACTGTGTTTGGTTTTAAATTTTTGCCCAAATGTGAATTCCTATAGAAGAATATTTGAAGCATTGAATTGGCTTAGAGCTGGAAAATGTATCATTTTGGTGCAAAGTTGTAACATATAGTTATGACCAAACTCCCCTTTATTAATAAATTATTTTTGCCACAACCATGCAAACAACAAAAAGATATATATTTTTTATTAGTAATTACTCATCATCTATGCACACCTTTTTAAAAGGTTATTAATAGGTTTTGATTCAATTCAGTTTCCATTGCCTTTAAACCAAATCGAAAAAAAAAAAAAATGATAACTTAAATTTTATCAAGATAAGTGAAGTATATGTATGACTCATCAAGGAGTTGAGGAGAACGCTTAGGAGGGTTGAACTTAGAAATGAAGAGTCTAGACTGGTATGAGCCTAGAGAAACTTCGACATGAAAAGAAGCCTAAGCCTAAAAATTTCTATGCATGATGAGCCTAGTATGTATTAAGCTTGGAGAAGTCTAAACATTGAAGGTCTGAGTTTAGTGGAGCTTAGTAAATCAACACAGAGCTCAAGTTATCAATGAAAAACTAAATAAAGCGCAAAATACCTATGAGGGTAGCATAAGAAAGCTTACATAATCCTTGAGTAGAGTTTAGAATGAACTCATATGAAGGGTCTAATGAGTGAAACAGTGAAAAGTAAGAAGTTGTGAACTCTTGGACTCATAATGTAAAGAATTGATAAGATATAAAGTTGATGTTTTTTTTTTATAATGAAACCCACCAACCGTTTGGGCCAAACACGAAGTCGAGTTCTATATTCTTACTTTCCAACTTCTTAAACCAAACACATTTGTAGTACACATGAGACCCTAAAAGAACTCAAAGAGCCTCATGTGACGAGTCTATAGTAACTTAGAAAATCCATCGGACGAACGAAGGAAAACTCAAAGAACCGTTTGGAGAAAGCTTAAGTCCAGTAGAGTTTAAAAAACCCATGATATAGACTAGAGAATCCATGAAGATAGTCTAATAAGCTTAGTAAACCAAAAGGAAAGTTAGAGTAAACTCAAATGAATCATGGAAGCCTATTGAGAGCTTAAAGAATCTATGTGGGTAAGCTCAGAGAACTCGTAAATGAGTCTACAAGAGTCCAATAAACGCATGAAAATAGTGTAACCACTTATCAAATTAACAAAGCTATATATAACCAACCAAATTCCATAGACCAACGGTCCAAAATGCCTTATATTACAATTGGAGCTGACAACAAGGAGCGTATAGATGCTAAGCTTTTACACGTATTTTTTTATTTAGAAAAACGTATTTTTTTATTTAGAAAAAAGAAAGAAAAAGACGTATACATAATTGTAAGAAGACACTCGTCAAAACAATTTTTTTCCCTTTTTCCCCTAACCATCCTAACAACTAAAATTTATATAAAAATATTAAATTTTTGTGTATTCCCAATACAATGAGAAAAACCTCAATTCTTTTATTTCTTTAAATACTAAAAATCCAAAACTTGTTTGTTTTACAAACAAACCAGTATTTCAATTAAAATAAGAACATTGTTTTAGAAAATGTAGTATTTCAATTAAAATAAGAACATTGTTTTAGAAAATGTATACATAAAAGAAAAGTCGTACTTCTACAAATGGTTGGTTTGAACAAAAAACCGAATTTCTCCTTGTGAAAATTCGCTAATATTGGAGACCCAATCCGCATCCATGCTTTTACTAATCTCTACTCGACTTCGATCTAATAAGGTTCAATAATTTTGATTGCATACGAAAAATAAGTGCCTGAAAATCGTTTCGAAAATTAAATAAGTACAGGTTCCACTTTTCAAATTCCTAGGAAATCCAACAGTAGATCAAGATAAGGTATCTAACTGATCTGTCTGCTACAATGAAAATCTTTAGGCTCAAAAATTGGAGGGGTGCGCCAAGGCCCAAACAGTAGTGCAACGCAAGGGCAACGCTCAAGGGCCCAATAGCAAGCTATTGAGATGGACCCTCCCCCTAGAAAAATAAATTTAATATCATGTGGGCCGATGGCCCACGTATCAGATATTAAACTGATAAGAACAGATACTACACTTGATCTTAGCCAAAAGGCCGAGAAAGGTATGCTCTTCAAATCCTTCCATCACTTATTTTATAGTCACATCTCCCTCTCTCTTTTACAAACTAATCGATGTGGGAATTATCATTCTGCATTCATATTTTCCCTTCTTTTTCCCTTCATAAGCATTGAACACTTGGCATAGTTTTTAACAACTGGAGTATTTTTTAAGAGTCATACACGGTCGAAGCACGTTGATGGGTTCAGTGTCAACAAACAAGTGAGATATAACTTAGGATTAAAATATCGATTTGAGATTTCATTTTTACGAATGTATTCATAAAATATCCATATCATCTCAGTGTGTGTTTTTAGAAACCATGAATTTATTAAAATTATTTAAATTAATAATTAAGTTGTTTTTATATCGTTATCAGTATTTTTGTTCCGATTGAACCAAGTATATGACATATTTTGTATTTTAGAAGTATTTATAAGAGATGACGGAAATATTCAATAGTTAATATCGTTTGGATTTATGATATATTGATATTTCAAAGGATATTTTAATTCTTGACTTCGATTAATAAATTAAAATTTCAAATTCTCAAGTTCTTACCTAAGTTGTTGAACTGCAAAAGAAAATAAAACTTGGAGTTAATTGATTGTGATTTTAAGAAACATAAAATAAAAATACTAAGAAAATTAATTTATACGCATAAATATTGTTAAAATGACTAAAATTACATATTTTTGTTAGTTTCGCTAATATATACTTAATATTAAAGAAGAAAACTGTTGCAATGAAGTAAATAGTAGTGATTTTCACAAACATTGGTAGGTTTCTCGTATTCTCCAATTAGTCTATTTTTTTAGTACAAGAGTATACTTGAGTACGTGAAATTTTGATTTTAATGTATATATATAGTTATGATTTATTAGCACGTCCTAACTGGCTCACTCGTGAGAGTTAGTCTAATCGATAAAGCTAACAAAATTGGGATTTTTTTAAGAAAAAAAACAACTTATCAACACTTTATCCATAAAAAAAAAGTAGTACGTGACAAAATTGCACCGTAAAAATTTGTCCACTTTGCCATTTTTTACGGAGCAAATTGTTTTTGTTTCCAAAAATATATTTATAAATTAAACATTCAAGAGTACTTTCGGAAGAAAAGCTTGGATAGACAATTACCATCAGGTTTCTATATTCACTAATCACTGCCTAACCTTTCATCAAATCAATGAGAAAAAACAAAATCAAATCCGAAGCTTATTGGAATACTAGAACTGATTCTCATAAAGTTGGGATCCAAACAGAAGTTAATTGAAACAAAATGATATAAGTTTTGGTAGGAAGTGAAACTAAAGAAAGAAATGGAATATCAACTATTTGTATATGATGTTTCATCTTCTTATACAGCAATCACTAATGGCTATTATACATCAAGGTAGTGAGTTACTTTCTCAATCTTTCCGGCTTTAACTGCCCAGAAGTTAGCTGCAATCGTGAAGATCAAATCCAATTGAAACAACGAGGTTACATTCTCTCTTTCAACAGATACAGACTAACATTTGTCCACGCAGCAAACAATTTTGTTGAATAATGAGAAAAACTTGCTGAATCCTGGACAAGAGATAGTAATATTGTAAAAAATTTCATAATCTAAGCACGTAGCCTGTCATTCACAAGTGGAAATGGTGGGAAATGTTCAAATACCGAGTAACTCACCGTTCCTACAAGAGGTATTCTAAAGTGATCTTGAATATTCAGCTGCAGCGCTGAAGGCAGAGACAAGGGCAGCCATCCCAACTACCTGTGACCAACTCCTAGTCTTTGTAGCAATGGCTGCTCCTGCGACTGCACCCGCGATCAAACCATTCAACTGCCAAATGGAAAAAAGAGGGGTAAAGATATATTTTGTTCACTTAAGTTTCTGTTAACTTGGTCGCTGGAGGAGTAGGTATTTCTGGCATGAAAATCATTCGAACAAGAAATGAGAAATGAAATGTATTCAAGATGAAAGCAAAAGATCAACCTATTTAGTAAACATACATTTCCAAAAAGACAATGCATATCTGATATCCAAATAGTTGTAAGCCAAGCTTATTGACTATAAGATGTGTAACAACTAAGGGCCACACTTTTTAAATCAGGAAACTCAAACTTTCATTGAGAGAAAATAAACCAGAAACTAACCTACAAGAAAGGCTCCAGTCCAAAAAAAAAAGTATCGGGCCTAAAGAAGAATTTTAAAAAATATAATGACGCAAATGCTCACAAGACATAAAACCTAGCCAGGATTAAACCTCCTCTAAGCACACCAAAGAAAACTGCAGTCTTGCAATGTTTTCTTCAAGGAAATAGTTTATGTTAGGCAAGTTTCAATATATCAGGCAGCAATTAATTGTTTTCTTAAGAAGAAACATTGATCGACAATAAATTCTCAATGAAAATACAAGTCTGCATAAATGGTCCTCAAATTCCAAATACAGTTGAGTGTTCATCTACCAAGAGTTGCAGTAACAATTCCAAGTAAAAAGGTCAGTTATTTTCTCCTGTCAACAATTTTCAGAATTGGATCCCGCAAGTGACACAGGATTTCTACATCAAGTTTTTAAATGTGTTTCATTGAAGTTAAAATTCTATTTAACCAAAATAAAGAAAAGTATGATAGAAACTAAAATAGGACCGTAATGTATTGTAGTATAAAAGGTAAAGAAACTTACAAAATAAGCCAAGTAATTGAGAAATTTGAACCCTCCCCTCTTGAGATCTCTCTCAAATTCTAATTCATTCACCACAATAATGGTTATCTTCTTCATTTCTCTCCCCAGTATTTTACAACCAACAAGAATAACAGACCCCTAGCAAATTACTGATGTATCCTTAATACTCTAATAAGATCCTGATAGCATTCCTATCAACGTAATGATAAACTAATAAAGAAAATTTAAGACACTTTTAACAAGATAAATTCTACAAATGCTAGATTGTTCCTTCATGGTTCAAGGAATTAATTTATATTTTAGAAAAGTAAATCTTTTCAAAATGGCTGAATCAAAACCCTTGATAGTGTTGTAAATACTTTTGGATGGCTCTATATTTCCACTCACCCATTTTTTTCCCACAAAAAGGTAATCAGGTGGTAAAAACTGCTCAACCTAGGCAACCTTCACTCAAAACCTAGTAAAAAAGGCGAGATTCCCAATAAATATATTTCGAAAGTAACTGAAAAGATGAGACTCATACCAACATTAGGATGTAAGTATAATACAAAGCCAAACACTAATCATGTTATGAACCCAAATCAAAAAGATAAAATAGACCTCATGATATTTGTATGATTTATGAGTTACTCCTTCGACTGCCATTGGTTTTGGAGATGGACTCAACCCTATAATATGAATCTGACCCAACAACGGTGAACTCAAAGAGACACCATCTTGAGATGCATTTTGTGTACCCATATTAGAAGAATTAATATACCTCGCAGTATTTATAAGATACATGAATTACTTCTCTCATTGTAATTTGGTTATGAGGTGGAGCCCACTATTATCAGATTAACCATAACTGGTATATAATATATTAGTTGGTAACCTGTAGAGGTTCTAAGATAAACATAGAGTTCAACAGAATCAGAGCCTTTCCAATGATATGGCTTTAGATGGAAATGATATGAAGTATTATGATTCTTCCACACCCTTTACATTTGTCTGTCACCAGAAATCTCATCTTTTCTTGAGGTATTATTCACTCAAAAAGAGGGAGGCATTTTTGGGTTACCCATCTAATGCACGATGAACTAAGGAAGGTCAAGTTCTGGGAATACAGCTAGGCAACCTTCACAGTGGATACATTCAAACAAATGATAAATATGAAAATGAATCATTTCATGAGTGTGACTAACCCAATCATTCCTCTTTCTATATCTTTGAATCCCACAGTGAGTCAGAGTAAAAGTTCCAGCAACAAGTCCTACAACCCAAAATTTTTAGCTATTTCTTCCACCAGAACAAAACCAAGCAAAAATATCAGCCACAAACACAGCTCAACAATTTATAAGGCCAAAATACTAAGATAGTCAACCATTACCACATTGAAAGCCGTATTTTCCGACAGACCTTGCCTGCAAAATAGATCACAAAGACACGATTTCAGATCGGACAGACGCCACCACAACTCCACAATCTCAATCTCAATCAAATAAAAGGAAATCAAAGCAAAATAGCAAGTGTATGGTACCACGAAAGCAGCATGGGCGACGCCAGTGAGGCCTGTAAGAGAGAAAACGAAGTAAGTGTAGAAGATAAAGTGAAGTGGAAGAATCAATGGGTAAGAGTAGATTTTCGAAAATTGAGCTTCAGATTACCATTTTTACGGGAATTGTACGGACCCAAACACAAACCCCATAGAGCGCCGGCCTGAAGATGAACAGGAGCAGGCAATTCAGAGGAAGAAATTAAAGAAAATGAATGATAGTTCGATAAATTGTTCGTAAAGTTTACCGTTCCGACGCGAATGCTGGATTCGACGGCGAGGGAAGAACAAGGAACGACGCCGTTGAGTTCGTCTTCCATCTTCCAATTCTCAATTTCCTTCGAAGCTCGTATGCTGAGAGCTCTGTGTCTACCAAGTTCCAACCATACTACGTCGTTTTGATTTTTGAATTTTGTTCCCTCTTTCTTGTTTTTGGAGAGTATTGTTCGGTTGAACCCGGAACCTTTTATCTACAATAACGTACATGTGAATATGCAGGTGCGTGTTGGCAATTTTATTCCCTTTCCTTCCTTTTGCAAAAAAAGAAGAAAATGCATCAATAATAATCAATGCATCTCTTAACCCAAAAGTTCATAACTTATTAAGTTGCATTTCTTTTTTTTTCTCTACAAATTTACAAACTCTCAATTTCATCTATAATTGCGACTGCTATCCCATGTTTTGATCATAAATATTGTTTAAAAAGTTGTTTACTTTTGTTTTGAAATTATAGCGCATATATGTTATACAAAACTAGTGAGCATCCATCATTATGTGCTTTATATTTAGTATTAGAATTAGGTTGAGTCTTGTCTTCATATTGTTATTGTATTTGTAACTCACAATGTAACTTTGTATATTGTTGAATTCGTTAATTTTTGTATTTGTATGAATCTTTCAAGTGAAAAAGTTGTAGACGCAATTGAGTTAATGAGTTATTTACTTGAACGTAAATTTTCTACGACATTTTCTCACGCCAAAGATCATTGATTTATTGTTAAACTTTTTTTTGGGTACATAATTAGTTTGTTTAGAAAGGTCCAAATTTTTGGAAGAATTAGTTATACAATTTAAAGTTAAAAAGGGTCAATGAAGGAAGAGGATATTTTTACAAATTCGAAGTGAAATGAGTTATTTCTGCTTAAAAGAAAACAAATCTCCTTCGTGCTTTAAAACACAAACTCAAAACCCTAAATTCAGCGCCGATTGTTCAATACATCTTTGCAGGAAGTTAGAGCAAAGCAGAAGCAAAAAATGAGCCGTGGAGCAGCCGCATCCGGTGGCCCTAAGGGGAAGAAGAAGGGTGTGACCTTCGTTATCGATTGTGCGAAGCCAGTTGAGGACAAGATCATGGACATCGCCTCATTGGAGAAGTTTCTTCTCGAGAGGATCAAGGTCGGCGGTAAAGCTGGAGCACTTGGTGACTCTGTTACTGTCACTAGGGACAAGAACAAGATTACTGTCAACTCAGACAGCAATTTCTCCAAGAGGTACCCTTTGTTTTGTATTTGGTAATTCTTGTATATTTTGGATGTGTTTTGTTGGTGCGCTTGTTTATTGGGCTGGAAATACGCGTTGGAATAATCTGGTAGCTGCAGCAATAGTACTGAGAATACAAGCTTTGTGCGGATTGATCTTTGTTTACTGTGATTTTGTTGGAAATTTGTTGCATATTGTATTGGATTGTGGAATTGATGAGCATTACAGGGATGTATTCGAATAATTGATCCGAGATTTTGGCCATGATTTAGTGTAAAAGTGAAAGTTACTTCTTCAAGAAGTGTTTGTTGATTTCGAGTGCATTCCGATTCCTGGGTCATTTTTGTTTTTGTGAATTGTGAAGTTATTGAATCTATAAGCTTTGGGTACATTATGTTGTCAGGTGGATTAGCATCATGTCTTTATTTGTGGAATTCTCATATGATCCATTGTAAAACATGGACTCGTTAAGGATGTTGCTTGTCTAGACGCTCATGGATTTCTCGATTAGCTAGCTTTTGTAGTTGTAACGCTATGTATCCATTTTCTTTTTGTTCCCCTTTCGTTTAATAGATGAACTTAGTATTGTACGTGTGAGTTTTGAACAATAGGAGGTGATCTTGCTCTTTAAGTTATGATTGTTTTGTTGGAAAAATTGCCTGTGAACTCCTAATTAACTTTGTTGATGTTTCTCTCTTTTGAATTCCAGGTATCTCAAATATTTGACCAAGAAGTATTTGAAGAAACATAACGTTAGAGATTGGCTTCGGGTTATTGCTTCGAACAAGGACCGCAATGTCTATGAATTGAGATACTTCAACATTGCCGAGAATGAGGGTGAGGAAGAAGACTGAAGTTGAAGTCCTTATATTTTGGAAGCATTGTTTGCAGTAGGATTAGCTATATTTCCATACCTTGTCTCGAAGCGTTTTCCATATAGAACATAGCAAGGGGATTGCCTGAGTTATGAGATGATGCAACTCTTGTTTATTTCTGAAGTTTTAATATCTATAAATTTTGCTCATGTAGCTCTCTTCTTTTGATTGATTTGAAGATACTTTTCTTACTACGAGAGTATTAGCAAAAGTGACAATCTGTACTTGGTTTGAGAAATTGGAATTGGCACAGTTCTGAGGAAGTTCAAACTGTTTGGTACTGTTTGCGGAAGAGTTTGCAACCCTAGTGGTTTACTTCAATGGAGGACATCAAATAAACTTAAATTCTTGAGAAAGCTCTAAACTTTTTAGTCATTTTCAAAAAAAAAAAAAAACTATCCTTGGAAGTTTAATTTTGTGACTGGCTCCTGCTTCAGTGAATTGGGCATTGCGGTAGGTCTGTGGCAGGCTCCTGTCTGTAGGAAGCTCAATACTAGTATCTAATAGGCATGGTTTTAAATGCTGAGAGAATGGCACCTTTGAAAGAAAATAGGCTAATTTCTTATTGTTTATTATTTTCGTCAACTCTTTTATAGTCAGTTAATCCCTAGATTAGAAGCAGTTATAATGCAAATTTTCTTGCTTGAATATTTCCTTTCAAGCGATAGTACAATCTCCCCGCCATCCACTTCCCCCCTTCCTCCCAATGATCTGTAATTCGATTAAATAGGGTTTAGGAACCTGGCGCAAGTGTGTAATCTCTGAAAATATCCATTAAGATGCAATCTCTGATAAAAGACCCGTGTGGAATGTTGGATTGCATCATAATCTTTCAAACCGAAACCCAAAGAGGAATGGAGTTGTCAACTCCAATTACAATCTGAGTTTTTTTTATCGTAGAGTTGATAAAAACAGGTTTTCTTTTCCCTTTGCCAACCAACTTAAGCCACCACAAAGTACTCAAAATATTTGATTGATTTTGATCAATTTCAGAAACTTGAGTGAACTTAAGCGTCCAATGAAATTTTGGGAAAGACGTTTATAGAAATAACTTGCAACAAAATTGACTAGACTGTTCGTATTTTTAAAATACATGTAACAAATGTTGTCGACTAGATTGCCAAACACCATCCATCCATGCTTTTACTAATCTCTACTCGACTTCGATCTAATAAGGTTCAATAATTTTGATTGCATACGAAAAATAAGTGCCTGAAAATCGTTTCGAAAATTAAATAAGTACAGGTTCCACTTTTCAAATTCCTAGGAAATCCAACAGTAGATCAAGATAAGGTATCTAACTGATCTGTCTGCTACAATGAAAATCTTTAGGCTCAAAAATTGGAGGGGTGCGCCAAGGCCCAAACAGTAGTGCAACGCAAGGGCAACGCTCAAGGGCCCCAATAGCAAGCTATTGAGATGGACCCTCCCCCTAGAAAAATAAATTTAATATCATGTGGGCCGATGGCCCACGTATCAGATATTAAACTGATAAGAACAGATACTACACTTGATCTTAGCCAAAAGGCCGAGAAAGGTATGCTTTTTCAAGTCTTCCACCACTGGTTTTATACTCACCTTGTCTCTCCAAAATGTCGAATTAAGCGATGTGGGAATAATGCCACGCGTAGACCTCCTATTTTTTGTGCAGATGAGGGAAGTTTTGCTTCTCTTTTCTGTTCTTACTTACTAATGATTTTGAAATCGATTCAATGGTTGAATTCTTTTGTTGATGTTTTTTTTGTGTGTTTATTTTAGATATTTGGCCCCACTACGTAGCATGTGAACTAATTAATTTTATAATTGGTTTCCATAATGTTATGAAGCAGCCATTATATCAATGTATGTATATGAACTGCACATATTGACATATCAGAGTTTGTTTTAATTTGGTTATTTAATAGTTTGGTAGGTTTTCAAAGTAAATGGAGAGAATATGGTCTACATGAGCATTCTGCCACGTAATGTCAAGATTTAATGGGTGTTCGAGAAAATTAGTAATTATCCATCATCATGCACATGTTTTCAATATTTATGATATATGTTTCAGTTTTTTTGTTGGACTGTTCATAGTTTTTAAATTAAAAGATGGAGTTGAACAAAAGAAAATAATTTTTCTTTATTAAATATCCTACTAAAAAACCGATAAAAAATTACTAGATCAACTTGATTTGATTTGGTGTTTTAGTTTCATGTGCTTTCTCGTTTGGTTTAATAGAATTTAAATTCTTGTGTGACTATAAATTTTGTGTTGATACATGAAATTTTTTTGTCCAAAATTGGTTGGTTAGTTGTGAGATGTTGTGACAATCAATTGGAATAGAGATGTTCTGACAAAAATGGAGACAAAAGGTTGCTAATTATAACAAAGATAAAAGCATGAATAGGTGAAAAGAAAGACTATACATGTTAGGTTTTGTTGATAGTTGCTTTAAGCAAGACACGAAGTCTACTTGTCTGGTCCAATTAACTTAAAGAGATTTTGAAGGAGATGAGAGGAAACATATGTCTCGAAAGAAAAAAAACTAGAGCATTAGATGTCAAGTTGACCAACTGAATTGGTGAATATATACAAGTTGAGAAATAACCAAGTCTCATGTTTAGATTTGCAATATGACGACCTTAAATAAGGAGAGTAAGTAATCTTCCTAGAATAAATCCAGTAAGTAATCTCTTGTAGTGAAAAAATTAAACTTGTTTAACTGGACAAAGCTTATCTCCAAGAACTAAACTCCACAACTAAGTAGACTACAAGCTCAACGACAACAAATACGTGCAAGTTTCTCCCATATATGAACCTTTTTTTTTTTGAAAAAATAAATTAGAAAGGCAAGAGGCTACAAATGTTTGTGTGTAACCCTTTTATTTCTAAGCATCCAAAACCAAAGTTAAATAAAATTATTGAACTCCGTGGACTCCAAACATAATTAAAAACTTGAATTGTTTTTGCGTTTCTCTAAATTATAAATTTTAAAATAATTTATTTTGAAACGAAGGCCAATTGTTTAACGTCTGTCTTTCTAAGAATTTATAAAAACTATTTTTACACTTAAAAATATATATCTAAATATTGCATTATTTTATTTTTAACTTATCTACAATAAACTTTTTAGATATAAAAATAAATAAACAAGAACAGGAAGAAGAATGCATTAGTTTTTTAAAAAATTAAAATAAAAAATTGTTATCACTAATGGAGGTTGAGTTATTAGAGATTGTCATGAGAAATAACAAAATTCTAGGATTATTAATGAGTAGTCCGATTCACCCAAAATTAAACATTTTAACTATGTATTAGTTACACAAGTAGTTATTCCTTTTCGATGTTACAAATTTTTTTTGATAGAATATAATAAGATCGTAAGTTGAGAATAATTATAATAAAGAAAGAAGAGAATTTTGAACATAATAATTTTATATCAAAAAAATCCGAAGATTCAAAATATGCAAAATACGGAGTTACAAGTTCTTTTTTATTTTTATTTTGTCTTTATTTATTTATTTTGTTTACAATATCAAGCCCTCCTATAACAATCACATAATTCAAACACAATACACTTGGACATTCCGCGAAATAAAAGAACCTACAGGGGTAGACTAAAAACCCATAAACTTCCAACACTAACTACTATATTATTACTTTATTTGAAACGATTAACACTACTACTAACATGTGAATTAAGTAAAATCTCCACACTAATTTGAAGAAGCACATTTGACAGGAAGAAACATTTGGGCTTGAGATTTGGAGGGGTGCGCCAGGCCCAAGCAGTAGTGCAACGCAAGGGCGACGCTCGAAGGCCCCAATAGCAAGCTATTGCGATGGACCCTCCCCCTAGAAAAATAAATTTAATATCATGTGGGCCGATGGCCCACGTATCAGATATTAAACTGATAAGAACAGATACTACACTTGATCTTAGCCAAAAGGCCGAGAAAGGTATGCTTAACTCATCTTTCCACCACCGATTTTATACCCACATTCTCCCTTAATGTTTTGAAACTGATCGATGTGGGAGAAAATCCCCGGAAGTTCCTAGAATAGTTTTCTAATTTTTTTTTTTTTTTTTTTTTCTGTAAAGTTCCTTACGTACTCACGGGCGAGGAGAACTTACACAACTGTAATTTTAGATTTTAGAAATTAACCATTTTTAGAGTAATTTCTTAAAAGTAAAACTCTTTTCACAAAACTATATTTAATGTAGTAGTGCAGATTAAAATGACTTTCTCCTTTTATAAATCTATTATTTATAATAATCGGATATTTTAACAGAGTAACAGTTTAATTTTAAAATTTTATACTTTAAAATTTGTGCTTTATCTCTTTTAATTTTCTTATTAGGGTTTTTAATCATTGCCTTTATTAAACAAAAATATAAGTTTTCCAAATATATTTTTTTTGGCCTCAAATCGTAGCTTAAATTTTTGAACGGACTCATAAAAAATAAATTAAGTGAATATCGTACTTAGTCTACTATCTATTAAACATTTTTAAAACGTAGGTAACTTTGAAACCATATAAACTTCTTAAAAACTATCTAAAGTTTAGATACCATTAAACAGAAACAAACATATATAATTATTTGATATCTCAAACAATGTCTTGTTTGTATGTTATATATTTGATTCTCATAAAGTATAAAGAATCGAATATTCTAAGTTAACTTAGAGTATATGCAAATTAACGCTAAACTAGACTAAACTGAAATTTAATTATAAGAACTTCACATATTATCAACTTGATAGCTTTGGTTCATAAAGAAATGAAAAGCAAAACTGATTTAGAACTTGTATTGCAATTTGCTAGTCCCACCTATTGTTCGCATATTACCTACTTGATTAGTAAATAGTTAACAAAATTAATCATAATACATACATTAATTCTAAGATAACTAAAGTAATTTTTATTTCAAGGTGATAATTTTGACATAAACGGCCCATCCCAACTATCAAAATCAAAAAGTTGAATACAATAGAAATGAACCTACAATTTCACAACATACAATAGGCAGAACTGAGGTTATGTGTTTAGAACAGAACACAAAGCAGCAAGAAAATGAATACCCTTTTTTTTCTCTCTGGGGGTGGGGACAAAATTTAAGATGTTCGACCGGTTTATTCGTAGAGCTAGGCGAGTTCTTCTAAGCAAACGAGACGAGGGTTGGAAGACGTGCAGTTGGTATCAAAAACAACGTTTACAAAGGCAATGTACGGCAATTCAAAAGATCAAGAAATGACTACAGCGTGAGGATATGCCTGGCTTTTCAACCTCCCTAAGCAAGGGCGCCAGTACAAGCTGTAGCTGGAGAAGGATTAGGCTGTTTCTTTGTTGAATTGTATTTCTTGGTAATGAATCTGCAATAGACCAAAGATTGAGTGCATTAATATAGTGTTCTAAGCATACGGGTGTTTAGACTTTTACCAATAAACCTATCAATATAGCGTTCTTAAAATTGAGTGAAGCATTTGAATACTGAAGCATTGGTCAGTTTTGGACACCTGATATTCCGTTTGATAATGATTTCCATTTTAGTTTTATGTTTTTGAAATTTATGTTTCCCTCCAATTCCCTTATTATGAATATCATCTTGTTAAGATTTTTTTTGAATTTTTAGTCAAATTCTAAAAAGAAAAAATTTAAAACAAAACAATAAACTTATAAGAGAGTAGTATTTTATAAACTTAATTATCAAAAACTAAAAACTTCGGGAAAAAAAAAAAGATAAACAACCTTGTACAAAGATCAAAGTTCCATTACAAACATGTACAAAGATCAAGATGAAACCAAGGGAAGAGGATAAAGATAAACAACCTTCTTATCTCGTTTTAGAAAGGTACTTAAGGTTCAAGATGAAACTACGAAAACCAATAAAACTCTCTGAATTGAGTTAATTCGATGAGTTTAGATATTCTTGTTAGTTGGTCTAACTTTTATTAACTACAAGAAACAGAAAGATAGATAGTCAATTCAATTTGGACGGATTTTTATCCATTTTGGATGTTTTGATTCTAGCTTCAAAAATATTATTGGTTCTGGCCTGGGTGGATAATTTTTCTTAAACTGGCTCCAACTCGCTTAGATTCCTAACTTGAGTTGGAACAAACAATTTCCAGTGAATTGACAAATAAAAGACAGAACAAATTGAGACGCAGGCTTTGGCATTACCTGAAGAAATCCCTCCATAATAACTCAAACATCAGCCAGTTTGTTCCAGTGCCATTGCCACCATCATTCTTCCTGTTATCAGAAAAGGTTCACCACGTAAGATGATTTTCTCGTTGATTAGTGTGTTTCTTTAACAGCTTTGGATTGTTAATGTAGCCTGAAAAAGGACAAAGGAGTGGGCATCGATATGCACCTGGAAACAGTTTTATTTAATTCATCAAACACGGATCGGGGTGAAATGCAACCCATGGTCAGCCATGGAGAAATTTTGTTTGAAAAGGTAGCACCATATATGCTACTCTGAACACCATTATTTGTCGCCTTTGGTGGTTGGGCTCGGCACTCAGCTGCATATTTTTGAAGCCTATGAAGTGCTTCAGTCTCCCCACCTACTTGAGAGGTATTGGGAGCTAGCCATCCTTCCTATATGATGAAGTTAACAGTGTTGTGATATTTCAAGAAAAGTAGAGAATACTCTCAAGATATTGAATGTCATAAAGCAAGTGTTTTATACTGTTAACAAATTATTGTTTCCAAATGCATCTGCAGCGAGGACACAACACTTCCAGAAATCTGTTCAACTCATGAAAACTTGAGAAGGTTTCAAGAATCTCAATCCAGAACATCAATTTGCAGCACAAAAATCCTTAACAACTCTCAGTCCTACAAAAGGCTATAATATACAAAGGCATACTAAAACTATTAAGGAGATGTTTGGGCCCCAACTTCAAGTGGGTGGAGTGACTATTATAGCCCATCCCATGTTTGGGGCTCCAATTATAATAGTTAATATTTTTAACCATTATAATGTACAATTAGCAACAATATTACTATTTCAAATCCCGCTTTAATGCAGTGTTTACAATTTTCTACCATTCTTTCTTTCACTCTTTGTTACAGCACCAGACAAAAATGGTTTGCACCCTAAATATAGACCATTGTAGCCTACGGACTATTATAATCCATGGATTATAATAAGCACATACTATAATAACCAACTCAATGCCTCAAAGACTTACATTTACAAGAGAGCAGCATTTCCCCTTGATTCAATCCACAGATTTTGAGTTGGTCATGTGAGCATAATAATAACATCTAATTGTTCTTTACAATGTTAGTTCTCCTATTCCACTACGACTCCGACAAGATAAATATCCACATTGCATCCAACAACTAGTGAAAAGCTAAAGAATTTTCCTTTAACACATTACCCATATCCACACCGAAACTGCAGTGGAAGGCCAATCATTTGGGAGAGTAGGTAAAATTGGTATAGTATTAGTAAGAGCATAGATATAATTAGCACTAATGTTAAGGATAGAACGTGCAAAGGATTTTGGTAGTGTCCATTGAGGGGCTTTAGGAGAGAGATAACCCTCTCAATCCCAACATCAACATGCAACCAAATGCCAACCAAAACCCAAAAAAATAATCACAATGGAACATTTTGAGTCAAAAACCAGATATTAAACGAGTATATGTTATGTTCTTCTCATTTTACCAACCCAAACGTTTCAGAACAGAAGGATAGGAAACTCAAATACAAGGTCAAAATCATGAGCTTATAGCAATTATACCAGGTTATTCAATCATAAAGCATTAGCTATAATTAACTTCTCCTGTCAGTAACTAGATTACCCGAACACGACAGCAGAACAATCCTCCTTCGTCAGCTAAAGAAGCAAATCAAAATGAAATCCAAGCAGCAATGAAGAACAAGAACAAACCTTAGACATAGCCACAGGTTGGTTAAGACCCAAATCAGACAAAGAAGGAATGTCCCCAGGCTCCACATCGCCACGAGAAGGCAACCCCTTCATCTTATCCAATGCTTCAATCGTCTTCCTCACACTTAACCCTTGAACTTTCTCTCTAAAAGCACCATGACTCGACGGCATATCCTCCATTTTAAACGGCAAATCATCAATATGATACAAAGTACTTCCCCAAAAGTACTTAACCTCAACATTCTCCTCCTTCATCGCACTCTCAATCCTCTCCTCTGTTTCCATTTCGTCGTGTGAAACCTCGTAGTGAGCATAAACTGCATCAGCCCCAATTTCCTTAGCCAATTCAGCAAGAACAGTTTCAGGTTTCCCAATTCGAACAACAAGATTAGACCCCCTCGCCTGGAGATTCTTCCGCAAATCCGAGACCGACTCAATCACAAATGCGGCTCGGAACGGTCCAGTTTTATCAAACCCTGACGAGGATTTACCATAATCCCTCGGATCGAAACAGTAAACAGGCAAGACGGACATAGAATCATCATGAGCAGAGTTTAGGCATTCGTTATCTTGGAGGCGTAGATCATTACGGAACCAAACGATGGTAGCTCGACGAATTCCAGCGCCATTGGAGGGCTCTGAGGGACGGCGAGGGCCTAAAGAGAGAGGGATTTGAAGTGGATTGGCAGAAATGTTGGATTTTAGAGAGATTTTAGGGGGACAGAGAGAAGAACATGAAATGGGTAAGCGAGAAAGAGAAGAAGCTTGAGTGGGAACTTCATCTTTGTTTGGTTGCCGAGAAAACAAGCCAGAAAATTTGGGTTGGACGAGAAAGTTGGAGGGAATGGCCGTTGAGAGAGATAAAGTGAGAGAAGCGACGGCGAGGGGTGTAGAATGGAGTGGAATGGCCGGAGTTTGGTCGTCCGATGAATTGGGTTCAGGATTTTCAAGGATTAGGGAGTTGGGATCCATGATTGAAGGTTGAAGGATTGAAATGAAGATAAGATTTTGAGAATGTTATAAGAATTTTGCTTCGCTCGCGAGGGAATTTGAGGGAGTTGGTGGACTGAGGATTAGAGAGCGGAAAAGTTGTGTCCAAAAAGCACACCTCTTTTTTTTTTCTTTTAATAACAATAATTATTATAATTATTTATTTTATTGATGAAATATTAGGTTTGTTCTAAACAATACGGCTGCGCTCACCTACCGTTGCTGAACATTGGCTGTCCAACTAATATATAAAGTTTAGTCTCCAAAAATTCAAGCTAATAGTAAATTTGTTCAACCTTAATCAATTTTTAATTTAGTCTCACAAAATAACTTTTATTCAAATTACATAAATAATGACAATAATGTATAACAGTTTATTAAAATTAGTTAAACAACAACAATAATTTTTGTTCCATGTTTGTTCCATTTATTGAATATGTTCTTAAAATTTATAGTAAAGATACTAATGTATAACACTTTTTTAGAAAAATAATCAACCAAGACACAGTTTGAAATTATTAAAAATATGGTTTACAATTGAGCAAATTTTAAAATATGGAAATAAAAACAGTATTTTAAACCAAAATTTAATTTATGTTAAGTTAATTTATTTGAATAGTAAACATAAAATAAGAGTTATTTAAGAAACTATTTATTGTTCTTTACCGTACTTATACGAGAGGGATAATCACTAGATTCATTTTGACACTAATTTACTTACTTTACTTTCCTAGATTTGATTAAAATAATGTTTGTTTAGGATAGTTATCGATGAATTTTACTTTTTAACGTTCGAGCTACAAGAAATTGCATGTATTTCGTTCGTAGGTTTAAAACATAATTGGTTAGTCTATGTGATTTTTTAAAAAAAATAGTTATTAAATAATGAGAAACACATATGGTGACAAGGTTATGCTATCACTACCAACATACTTTAGGCTCACAGCTAGTTTGTCTTAGTATTTATACTCTTTTATAATTATTAAATTATCTGGTGTAGGACAAAAGTATCGCCATTTGCTTACGATCATAAGCTCACAAGTCATCTCCAACTATTATTATATAAAATTTGTTTATGATAAAATAATGAAAACAATATTACATCATAACGAATGAGGAGATTAATTTGGTCTTAATGGTTGTACTATGTTGGCCTAAGATTACAATGACTATGTTTGGGCCAACCATAAAAATAAATTAATAATGTGCAAGTGAGTTAGTTCAAGTAATTAACTTTTTTGAGAAGATTAATGAACTGATCCAACCATTATAGATTAAATTAAATTCACATTTCCATGTAAATTGCATTTTCATGCATTTATCTTCGATTCTTAAAACGTTTTAGCCCACTGTGTGACATTTTTTCTTCCCTTTTTGAAATCAAATGTACAGAAAATTGGTATACAAAATGGATAAGAATATTTGTTTTGACAATAGGAAAGAAGAATTAATATCAATCAACCTACCACATCGGCATATGGTCAACTATGTGTCACAAAATTACAAAAGAAATGTGAAAATGACTTCCTATTTCAAACTATTAAAGATATAAAAAGAAAGTTTTAAGATTTTGAACTATCAAACTTGACAATTCTATATATTATATTAGTTATACAAGTTTCAGAATTCAACTTTCATTATTTATGGATTTAACTTTATTATTATAAATAAATTTGAAGGTTCAATTTTAACGTTTTCTAATTATCATCACTAAAAGTTGTAAAAGTTGTAAGAATGAAATTGCAATCACTCGTGTAGGTTTTGCAATTTACAGATTGGATATTTAAATTTAAATAATAGTAAATTAGAGAAAAATGTATAAATAGTTATATAGTGAGAGAGTTGAAATGGGTGGGTTGGTGTGGTATGTGGAGTATAACACTCTTTATGTATTTTGACCACCAAATCAGTTTCTATTTTTTTATGTAACCATTAAAAAGTATACTCCAGTATTTAAATTTAATATATACATATGACAATTAATTTTTTAAAATAAAAAATGTTCACAGATTAAAGACTAAAGATCCCACGTAATTAACATCATACCTCTGTAATTGAATTATATTTATAGTTTACTACGATTATAGAATACCAATTAACAGCAAACAATTAAACGAGCTCCACCTTTTTTATTACCATTAATCGATTACGGTAACATACCTAAACGTATATAATTACTCTATAATTCAAAGCTGAAAAGGGAAATAATGATGATTATATTAATACAGCTCAAAATTGGATTAAAGTAATATCGTACAAATGGAGTATAAATAGAGCCTAACTATTATCAGATTTTGCCTGAGCTCAAAATTTACACAAACAGCCGCGAGCTTAGCGCCTTAGGAAAGCCATGAAATTTCCAAAAACCATGGCCGATGAGGGTGTTTCCGTCTCATTATCAACTGATTTTAGGCCCCAACTTTTTTCATTTTTTTGGCTGATTTTCCATGGTTGGTTTTACCATTTTTTCTCTTTTGTTTTTGTCCCTTCTGTTTGTGCTCCTCAACTTTCTGGTGAGGATCAACTTCCTCAAATTCGATTGGTTTTATAATGACACCAGACTTCTTCACGACCTGCATAAAAAAATTGTAAAGGAACCATCAATATGTTTCTATCAAGATGAGGTTTTTGCAGTTTTAATACACAATGAGATTGTGCTAACCTCAGGTCGGTTAAGAGCGCCAATTACAGATGTAGGGTTGAAATCTGGGCCGATAGGCATGCGGATACTGTGCTCAAATACATCCTTTTCTGTATAAGGAAAAGGAAGAGTTTTTGTGTAGAGTTTCTCAGCCTGCCACCAAAAAGAAAAATGGCCATTCAATCACCATAACAAGACACAATACTATCGGGTGGAGGATTGAACCTCCAACATGGGGAGACGGAGGTTATGCCAATACCAATGAGCCAAATTCACTTAAAAACAAGATGTGATACTCAACATTATAAAAATGACATTGTTCAACGGTCCAAAGGGAGTTTATCTTTTAAATGAGTTGTAGCTGTTTCGGCGAATGTTAAGCCACTGACCTTTTTATCCAACTTCTCAGAAATGATAACATGTTTGAGATTTGCATCCTTCCTATTCTTGAGAGCTTCCTGCCTCTTCTTGTTTGCAAGTTCGTGTTCTTTCAGCATCCAAGAAGGTAAGCCTTTTTTCTTCTGGACGTGAGTCCATTGACCCCATCCAGGTAGTAAAACGGGCTTTTCTGGTTCAGGATTTTCCTCATTCAAAATTTCCTCTTTTTGCCTCTCGAATTCCTCCTCTACATCGTCTCCAGCAAAAGCTTGACGAATTAAATCTGATTGAGATGGAAGTTCATAAGACTCATTATTAGCTGAGGACAGAACCCCATCAACCATCAGCTCCTGATCCGAGTCACTTTGATCATCCACGTCTTGCATAGTTTCCTGTACCAGATGATCAAGGAACGATGTAATGATATTAACAAGAATAACAGCAAACCAGAAATGATAACACCAACAAATTGATAGTGGAAAACAATCATACCTTCGTAACTTGACCTTGGAATTCTAGCTTAGATGAAACAATGGGAGAGGGTTTAGAATCCACTCTTTTTTCAAGATCTTTAGCCTGCATTGCCAAGGATATGCTAATTATAAACATTTTACTTAAAAGAAAATGTTTTAACAAAGATGATCAGGCACACAATGGAAGAACGAAACCTTAACCTTTTTCCATGTGCCCGATGCAAAAATGGCAACTTCATATGTCGTCTTAGGACCTGGATCTCTAACAGTTTCATCAAAGCTCTGAGAAAGTAAGAGAGAAAAGAATGATTATTCAGCAAAAGAAGAAAGAAATAGAAAGAAACAGCCCAGACTGAACAAATATTCATGAAACATTCCTACTTTAAAAACTGAATTCTGATGCGTCTTGGAGTCTTCACATAGAATATCGGAATCAATATTTGCATCAGCGAATAAACTGCTTTTATTATTGTCCCCATCGTACCCCACAGCTTCTCCAGCCTGAGTGTCATCTTCATCCTCTGTATCATCATAATATTCTGACTTCGTCTTCTTTCTTGGTTCTGGAGCAGATTTTTTCATTGAACCAAAGGTTCTTCTACCATTAGTAGTTTCTGTATCCATATTCTCTATCTCAGAATTATTAAGCTGCTTCGAGAGTGACTCAAACTCCTGGATGGCAAGTTTGGCCTCTTCAGCAGCTGCCTCTTCCCTTTTCTTCATCCCCCGTACCTACCAGAAAACAAATGGTTGCATACAAAATTAGATAACAGATTATAAATTCACATTTTTAAGGTTGAAGCTAAAATTTCATCTGCAATAATTCCAACTTCAGTTCTACCACAACACAGAAAGGAACTGTTACCACCTGCCATGGAAAAATCATGTTAAAAGACTTTCCTATTACATTTCATTCTTTCCCCTTCTCTAAGTCTCGTGCATATGAGTGAATAGTTGCCTGTATTTGAAATGGCCTAGGATAACGTGTGGTAACCTATAAGTATCTGGGAATGTATAGTTTCAATTACCAGAAAGAACATCCCACCATCCCGTTAAAATGCTGATCCAATGAAAATACATGGTAGTAGAATAGAATCAGTCAGCCGAGTATAATGAATGAAAATTCAAATGACCGACACTACCGACAAGCATTTATTACCATGAAAGGCAAAGCAAGCAATCCAGAGTTGGGAGCTTCCTCCCCATCCTCTAGCGCTTTTAAAGTCTTCTCCTTTGCCTTCTCCAACAACTTCGATGCCCTGCTGTTGCTTTCGTCAGCTGACTGATCATCCGAGTATTCTTCATCGCTACTTTCATCACTGCTACTGCTACTATCTTTCAATGTGTGCATTTTTCGAGTCAAATTTGCATGCTGGTGGAGTTGTTCAGCTATTGCAGCTCGTGTACCTTCATCTTGAGCATTCAAACCACGACTCAAAATGCGCTTTGCCCATCGTGAGCTATTTTTGTGCTTCAGAGTCATGCGCTCCTACATGAAACAGGACATGATTCAAAATATTGAACACTGGAGATAAATTATTAATGATGGGGCGGCGGGATGAAATATATATGTTTTGTAAAGAACATGATAAAACTCAACCCAGTTGATATTTCCATTACAAGTTTAAAAAATAACTGTCCAAATCATCACCTCTGCCCGTTTGAATTCTTGCTTCATAGCCAAATCTTTAGCAGCATCAGGATCCATTTCAATTTGGACAGACATCTCCTTCACTCTGTCTTTCTTCAGCAGGCGATGGTAAGTTTTTGATTTAATTTTTTTAATATGTTTTGCCTTCATCTCATGACGAAAAAGAAGACTGCGCATTTTAGCAAGCCGATTCTGACGATCCTTTTCATCCTCAAATGATACCTGCCAGAAAATAACAGTATCTATAAACATGAAATATAACACAAAGCCAATTACTGTTGAGGTTTACCCCTCATATTTCCTTGAAACCTATGTCTCATTTCCCGGAGAAAGGATTTCAATGCCATCTTTAGCTTGGCACTATCTTTCCAATTACTTAAGTTGAAGAACCAAAAATTCGAAAACCTCTAAGAAAATTAATTATCAAACTAAAAAGACAAAGAAGGAAGAGAATTTAGCCCCCAAAACAGACATGCAACATCCTATCTGTTAAAACTTCCTTAACAATTATCCAGCAAATATGTCAAACAACATGAGAACAATTGAACATTCAACAGTATTCCTCCTATCGGTTAATTAATTCTAGAATTTTAAACGTCCATCAAGACCAGTCAATCAAATTATTAAAATCAGTACCCTACGTGAGTGTTACTAAGTTTCAGAAACCATTTCTAATCCTTTTTTTAGAATTCAGAAAATATCAGAAATGTAATACCATAAAATGTCATGGTATCCACAATTTAAAAAATATATTAATCATACTAATGTTCTTAATAGAAGTATAAAAACATTACAAAACACAGGCTCAATAGATGATGAACAATGCTATATGCCCTATCAGATCTGTGAAGCTCATCTGCCTTTTACCCAACATAGAGCTCAAGAAACAAAAATTGGGGGAGAGGGGATGGATTTTATTACTACTACTACTAAGGTTTATTAATTCAAAAAAAAAAACAAAAGAAATTAAAGACAGATAAAGTCAGCTAGTGGTTAACACAACTAAGTAGTCATATGAAATCAAAGGAACAAATGGCAACTCCCAAATACCTTGTTTAATTCAAGAAGCTTAGAACCATCATTTTTGTGAGCTTCCATGATCTTCCCATCATGAACGAGTGAAGCAATTTTCTTCTCAATTTCAGTTCTAGGTTTAAATTCAGAAGCTATCGCTCCTACAGTAGAATACCCCAAATCTACATCTTCACCTAAGTACAAGGTAGATGCTTCCCGATTCTTCTTGACTATAGGCTCCCACTTACTCACTTCTTTCTTTGATTGTTCATAAGCCACTTTTCTCTCCACTTTTTCTTGATCTGCTTTAGGAAGTGGTGCCTGGAGTGCCATTGATTTTTTCTCTGTTTGATGAATTCGCTTTCTAAGCATGCTATAGCCTGGTTTTCCCTGTAGAGGATTAAGGAGGTCTTCGATGCTAATACGACCATTACCATCCAAAACATCACGACTGGGATTATATTCAGACTCTTGATATGCCTCAGATATAACAATCTTGCTTTTCTTCTTTCCTGAAAGAAAGGTCATTAACAATACAATTATGATAGCAAAATTCAAAGTCTCCATATAATTTTTTATCTGCACCAAACCAAAAAAATTAAGCTAATTAATTAAAAAAAGTCTCAAGTATAAAATCAGCCTCTTTAACATCCCCCACATGCAGGAGAATTTCATAATTTGTTTTTTAAAAAATTAAATATATACACTATCAATTTTGAACTAGGTGAAAAGATGAAATAGGTTATTTGAGATCTCTGTTTATATCGGCAACTGTAATTGGCCGTCACAATTGTCATATATATCAGCTGAAAAAGAATACGCCAGAAATATTAGTCCAGCAAAACTAAAAGAGAGAACAGAGGACATTTGAAGTAACAATATGCATATACAGAGACAACCATGTCATAAATTTTTAACAGAAACGTTTCTAAGCTCTGTTGCCATGGTTGGAGAGTATTATGGCTATTCCAGGATAACAGGACTAGATCTACTTTTGCTTTGGTATATGGGGAATTCTGGTTCATAGATTTTTGGAAGCTTTGCTTACCTTCTACAGATAGAGAATATTACCACCAACACCAAAAAGCTTCTCTTTGGGATATAGTGAGGAGAAACAATTTAAAGTTAATTTCAAGAGGGAGAGCGGTTAGCATACTGAACATAGAGAAACTGTTTGAAGTCACAAAATTACCCTAGATAGAAGACAAATCTCTCAAGGCTATACTGAGGTATGGTATATGCCCATACAAATAGATAGATTGTGCAAGATATGGGTCTTAAGTTGAAATCTTAGAGCCAGAGCAGCCCTCCATAGCCTTAATTTTTTAAAATTCAATTACATACATAATCCAGAGTCTGTAACCACTAACCACATTACCTTCAAATGCTTCACGAGGCATTCCAGTAATGCTTTGCAACATCCTAGCATGACTACCATCGTCTTTTTTTGAATTGTCATCATCTGAATCTTCCGTCAAGTTTCCTTTACCATTTCTTCCATCAATTTCCTCGTCATCTGAGGATACATCCTCATCCTACAATGAATAGAACATTAAGAAACAACCAATCACGGGACAAAATATGCTGTAATGGAACTCATCCACCATAGACAAACTAATGAAGCTTCAATTATCCAAATTGACCCCAAAATACAAGATTGAAACACCATTAACTTACTGACCGGCACATCCTTTACAATGCAAACATCTAAACTTCACAAGTGCTAAAAAATGTCATTGATTCTAAGTTTGTCTGCGGTTAGTTAACCTTCATTTTACTATTTATCTTTCATGTATCTCTACATCTAAATTCTTTGGCCTCTTTGACCCTAACAGAATAAATTCTCAACTTGGAGGTGAAAAAAGTCATAAAACATTCATTAATGCAACGAAGTACAAAAAAACAAATTCTAAAAGTTAAAATAGACAATGAACCAAAATAATGACACTTACCTTAAAATGATCAGGCAGCTCGTAGTCATAGTTATCAACAGTATCATAACGGTGATTCTTCCTAGACTCCTCCTCAGGAGCAGCCTCTTCATACTCATAAACATCCCCAGGAAAAGTCTCTCCTTCACTACAATCACTAACCTCATAATTGTCAGACTCAGTATCCTCCTTTACTTGACCAACTTCTCTCCGTATGGAGGGTGCCAATTGAGGTCCCCTTCTGTTCAGCCTCCTCTTATCATTGCTCTTGTTTTTCTTCAAGAAGACCTTCGAGTGTTTTTTCTTGCCGGTGCTCTTCTCCTTCTCTTGCCTTTTCTTCTGCCTCACCTCCCCCATCACTGGACAATAAGAATTGAAAATTCCAACTGCAACATATTAAAAACCAAGCAATGTTCTAACTAGAAAACTTAGAATTCATGTCCTTCCTATCTCTTAAGTCTTAACAAGAGTGAAACGAAGAAATGAAGAGAGAAATATGTTCAGAAAGTTAAATAAATAAAGAGAAAGAAAGGAACCTGCCAATTAGAGTGAACTGCGTAAGGAAAAGGTCTCGACCTTCAGGAGGCAGCAATAAAGAAAGAAGCGTTGCGTTTTTCCCTTTTTCGTTCTGCATTCAATCACAAATTTAGTTTTCAGGCATTTGAAATTTAAAAAGTAGGTATTAGGTTCCTAAAGTTTTATTTCATACCTAATAGGTCTTGAATTTTAGAAATGTCAAATAGGACCCAAGACTACTAATCTTGTGCCTCATATGTCCTAAACTTAATAAATATTGAATAGGTCCAATAACTTTCAATTTTGTGTTTAAGATGTCCTTGATATATCCAACATTATTTGAACTTCATAAAATTTAACTGGTAGAGAGAAATGCTACAATCAAGTGGGTGGCAGCAATTTTCATCGATGACGGGAGTTTTTCAACTTTTCTTCTTCCTTTAGAGTCTTACACAATTTCTAGCTATGTTGGCAAGAATGTAGGAGATACTAATGTTACTTAAGTAATTTGGAGGTGTTTTAAATGAAATCAAGTGAAAATAGCCATGGATTACTAACACGTTGATCTTTTCCTAACAAATTATATCTATAAGTGACTTGTGACTGTAAGAGGATGATCTTTAGGTCCTTTAAAGCCCTCCGTTTTCTAGAATGTCTAATTCACCGTAAATAACTTGATAATTTTTTGAATCAAAATCATGAAGTTAAGACCTATAGAAGACTCCTATTTTCCGTCAAGAGTATCCTTGGTTAGTGCATTGGTTAATCTGAGGGAAAACATCTCAGTTTCAGAAAAAAACATACTGTTTTCTTCCAACAATTACCTACAAATACACAATTATAGATATTTGCGGCTTTTCGATAAATCAAAATAACTCTTACAATCAAGAGATAAAAGAGAATTGGATAATAAGATGGATCACACCAACTGATTCTAGATAAACTAAAAAAAAAAAGGGAAATGCAGGAAAATTCATGGTCGCATGAACAAGGCAATTCTCAACCGAGGCCAAAGAGATATACAGATTATCAAAACCTCGATGGACAAACGGAGAAAATCAAAAGGCAGTTCGAGAAGTCTCAATTTGTCGAGAGGCCTTTTCTTCGTTGCTATTCGGGAATTGTTACTAGCAACCAAAACAGTACGTCCATTGTTTCATTAGAATTCCTAATTTGCGTTTTATCGAGTGCGAATAAAGGCATAGATGGAGATAAAGAAAGTACCTGTAACGACGAGATAGTAGGAAATCAGTGCAATCTCGTAGGGAGGGATGCTGCGGCGGCACGGTCGAACGAAAGACGACGGCGAGAAGAAGAAGAAAAAGAAGCTGAAGAAGGTGAAGCACGTGAGTTAGAGGAGGCGGGAAGGGTTTAGGGTTCCTCTTTTTCTCTCTCTCTTTTTCTTTTTGTGGATATAAATTATTATTTCAATTTAATTACTAAATTTTATAATTTGTATATTAACTTATTCTCTTATATTTCAACAAGCCGTCTTAGCTCAGTGGTAGAGCGCGTGGCTTTTAACCACGTGGTCGTGGGTTCGATCCCCACAGACGGCGCTTATTTTAAATTCTTTTCTTTCTTTATGTCTAAGTCTTCGGATATGGGCCCCTGGCCCAGATAGCTGGCCCAATTAAAGGGACAAACCGAATGAGAAAACGAATACAGAACCCATACAATTTTATTTCTTTATAATTCATTTTTGTTCTTATGTTTTTACAAACAGTATACTTATTTTTTAAAACAATATATTGTCCTTTTAATTTATACTTGAATCTTTGGCAAATTTCAAAATTAAAAAACTACATATTTATCTTTTAGTAGTTTGAAATTGATAATTCAAACTTGTAAGTTAAGAGAAAATTCATGAGTAAAAAAACATGCATACATTTAAAAATTAGTAAACTAAAAAAAAAAATACATAATCGTTACCCAAATGGGTCCAAATGTTTATGAAAATTAAAGTAGCTTAGAAATATTTAATAATTACCTGCATGCAGACGAAGCGAAGCAGAAGAAGCCATGGAAGTGATGGAAAGAAATAATTAGAAGAAGAAGAAAAAGGGTGAGGAAGCCATGTTGGAGAAGGGGAGCACGTGCAAAGGGTTTAGAAATGGGTGAGTTTGCACGTGCCCTGCTTCTCCAACAAGAATTTTCTCACCCACACACAATCAACCTTTTTTCTTTTCTTTTTTTGTGAAGAAGAAGAAGAAGAGGTCTGGGTATTTATATAACAAAGGGACTTCACAATTTATGGTTTGTTGTTTTGAAAAGAGAGAGAGAAAAGTGAGAAAGTGAGAAGTGAGAAGTGAACAAAAAATGTGTGTGTGTGTGTTTGGGGATATCGATATGGTATGCCATACCCCTCTCATTATTATGCTTTGTTTTGATATTGTGTTATGAAAGAAATTCAAGTGGGATTCCAAACAAGTCAGCTTCCTTCATTAAAATACTCACCAACCCAAAATTCCATTAGTAATTATACGTGGGTCGAAATCGGTCTTCTTAATTGTCACTAAAATGACCATCGAAGAGCTAGAAGACAGTCGATCAGTTTAATTTTTTTCAAATCTATAGATTTTAATTTGAATAATGTTATAAACCAATATCGACTAATTACCTCTCGTTTGTTAACCAACTGACTTCAATCCAGTGATCAATTGACTACAATTTTCATTCGATCATACTCACTCTATAAATGTTGAAGGTTTCGTATTTTCAAACTTGCTCAATTTTAACTAACATACTTTTAAATGATCCATTCTAGTTATTCAAAGCTATATCAATAATTTTATAAAATAAAATAAAATTAGAAATTTTTAAAAAAAATTAACAAACTATTACTCTGTAAAACAAAACTACTAAAAGAACAAATTTATTACATTTAATTTTTTTTGTATGAAGTTAAATATTTTGTCAAATGTTATATTCTTGACAATTTTCTATAAAAATATAAAAATAACATAAAAAATATTTTAATTTATAGTAAAATGTTAATTTAGAGTAAAAACGTTGTTGAAACAGTCAAACACAAACCACTACTGAATATAAGATTTATTAGAAGCACCATTACTCAAATTAAACATTTAAAACTACACCAACTATTGTCTTAAAAAAAAGTGAGCAAAATGGTATTTTATGATGTGTTGTTATCAAATATACATAAGAAAGAATGAGAAATAGATTAGGATATATTTGAATGAGACATAGTTGGAATAAATGGAAAGCCTTTGGATCCATGAAGTAGATTCTGATCAGCCAATGGGTCACCATGTCAGAGTCCCCACCCCTAAACCAAAGTGAAAAATGGAGTGAAAAAGTTGTAAAAAAAGAAGAGAAAAGAAAGGAAACATAAGAATTGAAGAATAATAATTATATGTTGAGGAAAGATCGTACTGTTTTTGGGGTTTGCGTGTTTCATCGATGAATTTTGAGTATGGAGGAAGTTTTTATGAATTATTGTTATTATTCTCTCACTATTTTTTATTTTATTTTTCTTAATATTTTCAAACCCATAATTTCTCAAAGCATTTTGTAGGTTAATTAAAATATCTAATTTTCAAAAAGCAATAAACTATATATATATATATATATATATATATATATATATATATATATATATATATATATATTTTTTTTTTTTTTTTTTTTTTTTTTTGAGATTAGACGTTTAATGTAACCCACTAGTTGAACTCATGAAATTAATAAAGCCATAATAATCGCTATTGGTAAGTTGAACTGACTACTCAACCATATGGCTTTGGAAAAGAAAAATATTAATATTTTAAACACAATTAAATAAACAATTTAATTGGATCCAATAATTTAGAAAATGCTAGAATTTAATCCCCTAAAGTACAAAAGTCTAATATTTTTCTTGAACAGATATTTTCCTATATCAAATTTGTAAGCAATTGGCAAAACTTGTAGGAGTATATACATAGATATATCTTGTGGGAGAGGAGGATAGATTGAGAGTGAGGTAAGCAAGGAATCTAGAGGGGAGACTTTTGAAAGAGAAGCGTGTTGAGATTTACAAATGGGACATTATTATTATTTCTGTTGTAAGAGAAAGAGAAAATTATAAGTATGTATTATTTATTTATTTACTTTACAAGCAATGTTTCATGAAGATGTTTGGGTATTTATAGAAATGAATCAAAAAGAACAGCAAAAGAACAAAATAAACTAAGTAAAATCAAAGAAAGAAAAGGTTGTAGGAGGGGATAGGGTTTGAAAATATTGGTCACTGCCCATTGATTTGATTATATCTTTTTCCCCGATCTCCAACACCATCACTCACTCAAACATAAAATCCTCCCCTTTACTTCTTCCCCATCATTCTCAACATCATCCTTTTCTTTTCTTTTCTAATAAATACATAAGTTTTTTAAACATGTTGTCCTGTGGCTATGGAAAAGATGATGGGAATTACTCTTAACCATTTTTGTTTTCCAAACTTTTCTTCATTTTTTCTTGATTTTCACTTTCTTGGAACAAATATTTTAATTATTAGTTAAGATAGTGTTTAAATTTTGATTTTATTTTCTATCGGATATAAAAGTAGGGTTTAGAGGCTTAATTTTGAAAAACGGCTTAGGAGATAAGTTCGTGCAAATACACACCTTTTTCATAAACAAGTTTATCTATTTTATGAAAATTAGTCAAAATATATGTATAGATTAACATTGTAGGACTCCATTAAAAAAATTGCATTAATAATTATATGATCATATCATATTAAGATGATCGACATAATGATTTTCTTTAAATATCAAACACTTCCATCAACACAATTAGGTATGACAGTACCAACTCTTTTTTAGGTCAAAGATTCAATCTTCAACTACAAATATTTATTATACTAAAAATATATATATTTCAATTACATCCAAAATTAAAATCTCGAAAAATAAACTGAAGAGAGATGGATCAAATAATGTATAGATAATAAGATATACAAATTTAGGTTGGTATGACTACACTATGTGGAGTAAAAGATTCAAACCTTTTACCACAAAATTGATATTGCGTGCTTAATACCAACCGAGCTATACCCAATTTGACTACAATCCTACATTACAATGCATTGTAAAGTGCTTGTTGTTCAACTAAACTTCTCTCCTTTTTTTTTTTCACCTAGTATTTACCGATTCCCAATAACTTCTACAAAGGAGGGAAAAAGGGGTTGATTTTTACTTTTAACAATATTACATTACAAAGATTAGTTTTTGCTCCCCGTAATCATCATAAGATAGTGATACTGACCAAAGAGTGGGGCACTTGAAGGTAGAAATGGACAATGCCTATGATGCCAGTCAGTATTTAAAATGGAAATTCACTTGAAGAAGATAGCGCATCCTAATTTGATCCACATTGTATACTATATACTCATTATACAACAAGGCACCCTGACACGAGAATCAGAAACAATTATTTAGATCACTATTGTAGCAATAATCAATTAATATGTGAAAGAAGCAAGAAATCTGTTTTGGTGCTAAACATGGAAATCTAATCTGTAAATTACTGAAGAGGGAACCATACCTTGCCACGCTGACTCTGTTTTGGTTTTCCCAGGGGAACGACGACACCATCGTCAAGCGTCATAGCTTCGGAGTGGTTTGGTTCTGTTTGTCCAACTCCTTTTGTGCTGTAATGTTAGCCATTATGTTTCGATTTGTTATGCTTAAAATAAGCAACGTGGCAATGAGCTCAGTCACTCCCAAGACCTCAATCATAATATGCATCTTCTATGACATTTTTGTTTCTGGTTTCCTGTTTTTATTTCTAATTTTTTAGAAACAAAAGCGTTTGGTGACTGGTCCTATTTTTTGTTCTTCATTTTTCACAAACATTTACAAAGTTATGTAGAAGTTTTAGAAACAATGAAATCAACTTTCTCATTTCTGATTTCAGCTCTCTCCAGAACATAAACAAAACAATCATTTTTTCCTTTCGTCACTTCTGAAATGCATAGTTTAAAATTTTAGAGAACAAGAAATAAGGAAAAACAAAAAACAAAAAACTATTACCATTAAATTTGTTTTTCTTCATTAAAAAATGAGGAAACAAAAAACTAAAAACTAAAACAGTATTAAATTCAGTTTTGTTTTCCTTGATTAAAAATGGAGGAAACAAGAAACTAAAAAATGGAATTGATATGAAGCAGGTCTAAAGTTGTACGAGCCATTATGAACTTTACAATTTTTCTAGATCTGTTTAAGGAGATGATCCTAAATGATCTTCAAGTGAAGTAATATTCCTAGGAGTAATATCATGACTTGGTGAAATGAAAGATAATCTGTTATTATGCCAAGCTCAATGAGCTTGAAAAAGACAGGCAACAAACCTCAGCTTGCCCTCAGGCAACTTGTCAGCATTGTAGTCTGCATCTAGAAGTTCAACCATGTCACCGAGCGCAACCTAGAGTTTTCACAGCAAAACAATTTTTAGCACATTCAATCATCAGAGAAATGCAAACATAATCTTCTTCGCAGTACAAATAAATAATAAATAAAATTAGCACGGCCACTAAACCCGAGATAAGCATAAACTACTTGTGTACTCAAATCGCATTTACAAATGCAGCATTTCAAAAAGCATATGAACTGAGCCTTTTTGGAGCTGATACCAACTTCCAAATAAGCATAAAAAGAAAATATGACATCTTAAAGCCAGTAGCTCAAAAAGATTACAGGTTGATGTGATGCACAAACTCGACCTTCCATTTGTTTCATGCATACATATAACTAAAACACCCTAAATAAGGAATTGGGTTAAGTTGTTTTGGATGAGGCAGTTGAATTTGTCCATGTAACCTAAAATATGGTTGCAACAACGGGTGGGTACTAGGCTACAATTCATTATAATAAGTCACAAATTCTCAAGTTCCGAACTATGCCATCCTATTATAGTGAGTTCAAATTCATAACCAGAAATAATAATAATAAAGAAAAATGCAGCGTCTGTAGTAATATGAAGAACAACCTCACATAAAAGCAGAACACCAGTTGTGGCGGCCCTAGATGCATAACAATAGTTTGCGCTTTTTGAGAACATATCAGCAAAGTACACCCCCTTCCCAAACATATATCCTGTAGCAGGTGCTTCAGGTGGAGCTATGCGTAAACCTGGTAAGATATTCAATTTGGATTGATCATTCTGACTGAGCAACAGCAGATAAAAGTTGAGTAATCGCATTTGATTGTGGGAAAAACTGTGGAACTAAAAAGTGAAGACCTTGGGACAGAATGCCAGTCCAATTTGTAAGCCGAGAACCGTGCCATAAGAGCTTCCTGTTCTTTGTATTAGAAAACTATTCACAGCATAAAAGAGATTAGTGATTAAATAGGACAAGATTTCATTAATACAAGAGGGTAAATGATACACCACAGGTAGCAAAGTACCTTCTTGAAACGCTCATCTTCTCCCTTTCTTGATACCCTAAATATTCGAACGATATCAACAGTATAATCTGAATGTGTTTTCGCATGTGTATTCTGTGTGTACTTTGAAACCTGAAAACAAAATAAAAGAAATACAGAAACCAATAGCTTATTTTTCTGCCAGCGCAAATGAAGATGAATCCAAGAGGACTGCTATTGATCCATCCAAAATTAAAAGACTATACAATCATTACCATGGAGAATTCCTCAGAAACAACGTCAACTGGTGACAATTCACACTGAAGGCGTTGGTAATGAGAATATAAGGGGTCTTCCTGTAATAAGGACAGAATAATTATAAGACAAGTAAACACAACAATCTAGATCTAGAATAAGTCAATACTTCAATAAAAACAGATACAATAAGGACGTACATCAAATGCAGGAAGTTGGCAATTTCAAAAGGTCGGGTTCTAAATTAGTAGTCGTAATAAAAAAATTTAGATAAGAACATGGATCATTGAAATAGCAGCAAAAGATTTAAAATGACAAAATTATAACGTGTGCCAAACCACAAAAGCGAAGAGGAGACTAGAGAAAACCAAAAACATGAGCTATATAAAAAACCATGAGAGTTTTAAAAAATTATTTCAGCTAGAAAAAGGAGCTTGGAACGGTTATCCTTGTAGTTCAGTTGACTTGGATATTAATTCAGGCAAGGAAAGGAATAAACATTAGCTTCATTCTTCAGATGTGGTGAGAAAATTCACAATTTTTTTTAACATGCACTACTATGTTGAAAGATAACAAGTGCAGTACAGTAATACCTCCATAGTATTAACTTCCTCCAACAATTTTGTAGCTAGCTCAATTTCACCCAACGCCTCAACCTTCATGTCATTAAGTAACATAGTTGGTTAGAACTACATGAACGAGTTAAAAATCAACATGAAATTGTGCACCTTGACAAAACGTGAAATTATCGAATTTGTGATCAATTGGCAGCTAAATGTTTAAATGCTTCTTTCAATATAAATTCTTATTTTGTTCATAATTTAATCATATCATTTTGGGAATATCTAGATAGTGGAAAGCTGAGAGTCACAGACAGATACTTCAATGGAAAAGTGAAAACAACATTACCATTTCCAACTTTTTTTTCAATTTTTGAGGAGTGTCAATAACAAATTCACCTGCCATAAAAAAATATTGCAGTGGTTCAATTGTCAATTCAAATTAAAGCATTATGTGATTGTGAGAGGGAGGAGGCGACTCACACATCTTCTTAAATCCGAAGTCATGGGGAATTACAGTGTAAAATTCCCTGCCAGAAACATTTGCTATACGTTTTAATCCAGAAGTAAAAAATGAATTAAAGAAATCAAGGTTCATAATGTGAAGAATTGTTGTATCCTTTGAGATTTTGAGAATATTGAACATGCGTAGATGAGAAACAACAGTGCACACATGCAAACTCACCCACTTAGTTGCTCCAGTACACTCCTGTTTGACAGGCCAATCACATCAGCAATCCTCTTCAAGACATCATAACCCTAAATATATATAGAAACAGCATACAAATTTAAAAGTTAAGTTCAACTTTCAGAAATAAAAAAGACGTGAAGCCATATCCCATCATTGAAAAGAAGACAATGCATGTAAGGTTAAAGAACACATAACAGAATTATTAAGAATACAATACTGTCCGGCTAAGACAAATGTTCTTCGACCTTGGAACATCTTGTTGTGCGTGTACCACCAAAAGTATAATCAGAAATTAAAAAACTAAGGAGAAAATGCTATCCAAATCCTATACCAATAATCCATGACAAGGATGAGAAACAAAGAATCTGGTATATTCATTGTGTCAATGTCGTCGAAGATCCCACATTAAAAAGATGGAAAACCTCACATTCTTTAAAAAGATACATGGGTTACTCCTCTTCCATTGAAATTCGGTCCAATAATGGTGAACCCAACAAGGCACCATTTTGAGGAAACATGTTAAGGACTCCATATCGAAAAAAATGTGAACATCTCACAATCTTTAAAAGATATATGAGTTATTCCTATCATTATCAATTCGTTATGAGATGGAAATCTGCATATAATTATTAAACGTATTTGAATAAGGGCCAATATTCATTCTCATAATTTGAAGCACCTTCCTCTGGGTGAAATCCTGAGTAGTTCCACTTCCATGATATTTAATCCATGAAATGCAAGGATACAATTTTGTTAAAAAAAAAAGAAGAAGAAGTTCCCAGGCATGCATGGTTCTAACTGATATCTTATTAGTTATATAAAATACATTGCCTTAATAAAATAAGTGCAACTTAAGGTATTCCAGAAACTTAGAATATAAACAGTTTCTTAAGCTTGTCATAGCAAGTGCAAATATTTTTTCAATGTGAAGTTATAAGCACAAAAATGTTAGCAACTTAAGGTCTTCCAAAAACTTAGAATATCAACAATTTCTTAAGCTTATCATAACAAGTGCAAGCATTTTTTCCAATTTGAAGTTGTGAGCACAAGAATGTTAGCAACTTAATGCAAATAACTTTGACATTCAAATTCCACCAGACTCCTCACAATATAGAAAAGTGCCCTATATATCTGACAAACTCAAGTACCCTGTTGAAGCATAAGCAAATAAGAAATTTCAACAGATCAAGTACTTGCCTTTAAAATTGTAGATTTGCTCAGCTTTCCAAGGGGTAACTTTTCAGCATTGTACCCTATAAAATACAATTTCCGTGTTAAAAGTTAGAAATTTTTCTTCAAGCAGTTGTACACAAATGAATCCATAAAAAAAAAACCATTGAAATGGATAATATATATATATGGGAGTATTAAATGGCCAACTGACCTATTTCCATCATATGTTGCTTCATCATACTAACATTGCAAATGAGAGAGATAAAATTTGCAATGCATGGATCAAGTTGAGTTTCGCGAGGTTGAATCTCTGAGGTAGGTGCACGTTCCATATTGCTCTAAAGTCAACAATGAAATCATAAGCTATATAATATGTACTTTATTTCCAATTCTCTTTTGGGTACAGAGATCACTCTTTCCCACAGAAATTGTCCCTCAGTAGTCAGTGGGATGTGGAAATCTCATCTCAATGAAGACGAGATGGAGCAATGACACTTCTTTCTTATAATTAAATTTTGGGGACAATGAAGGGTTGGCATCAATCCTTCTCCAGTTTTTCAAAGTAAAATTGCAACTACTGCATTTCTACTAAAATGTCTTAATCTATATGTCAATGAATTCTATGTTTTATTTTTTCCTTTTTCTTTTTGCTATGTAAAGGCTTTTATACATTGAGTAACGAAAAAGTTGATAAATTAAGTTAGACCAAAGGTTCTACTTCTTATCCCCTGAAAAAATCCACAAGGAGAATCTTTTCCCCTCATGGAATCACCAACCACCACTTTGAAGTAGTGAAAGGGATACCAGCTACATATAATGATTCGATGCAAGGTTTTATTTCAGAAGATGTCTGTAAAATAATTGAAGATTCAATTTTACAGAAACAAAAAATTCTTTAAGAATCATTTTTCATATATTTTAATCCCAGTGTTCCTACATATTTGGCAGGGTAGCTTGTAGCTTCATTTGTAATAAGCTAAGGAAATAATATCATGTTATACCAAATTAAACAATGTGAACCTTGAGATTCTCAACAAAAAACAAAATATGGAATTGGAACCACTTACTGATAGATCTTTTTCACTTTCACTGTAGTCCATCTCCAACCAGGTATAACTCTTTGGGTGGCAAATAAACTCTTTTCTGTTAGACCAATTATTCTTGGTTTTAGCTAAGAACTTTTGTTCAAACTCATGTATTGCAAGTTCTTTTGATGTGTAAGGACGTATATTGTCTTGTCCCTTCACACCAACTCTTCCCCACCTTGAATAAACCATGTAAGTACCACCACCATCAGATTCTGCAGAGGATGGAAAATGACACAAACATGTCATAAAACATCTCAGACAGCACAAGCATTTACTAAAAGATTTAGGAAAGAAACATTTAGAGCACAAAAATATTTATCCAATCACACATTTGAAATAAATCATTCCGGTTTTCAGTTTTGAAAATAATTATAAAAAGAGCAGCTAGATATTTTCAAATGGTACACATCTTATGACAAAGGATTGTGAGGAACATCCCAAAGGACCAAAACCTACTATAAGCTCCAAGAAAGACCCCATGTTAACCATCATTACGTCCCCATCTCCTATTTTCTATTACTTATTGTTGTTTTTATATGAAAATATTTCAGTTGAAAATTTTTGTAATCATTATTAGTTGTTCATCCAAGTGATCCAGCGTTTCCAATTCTAATTTTCAAATATTTACTACTGTTAAATGAAAATTGACCCAAGTAAACGCAGTTCATAGGAGAAATAGAAGTTTACCAAGAACTTGAATCACGTAAAACTTGTTATTGTTGTTTCTGACATTAGTCTGATTCAACATGGCATCGTAGATTTCATCACCCTGCAAACAAATAGTTGCTGTTCATGTTTAGAAAACTAAACAATGTGTCCAAAGGTATGATGTACGTTCTGACATCAACTTACCGATTAGTCAAAGCTATGCATTTCTACTAAAACTACTGGGACTTACCACTTCTAGAACATGATACTGTGTCTTCATTTGATCTGGAAGCCACAGATCAAGCACTGCTGAACCCTTTTTGGTCGCTGTAATAATCTTCTCCCCGTTGCCAACATTTCCATCCTTACATGCTGTGAACAAAGTACGGAAAAATAAATTTTCTCTAATAAAAAGAAATAGATATATAGTGACTGGTGTTTCTAAATGATTTTTCTATCAAGAACATTTTCATTTTACCACTTTCAGCTCTCTACTATCGACACTTCTAGTACATTTACAACTCAGAATCATGATTTACAATTACTATGATTTCACAATTGAATTCTTCTTCCAAGTTCAACTTACTAAATTAGCTTATAACCACAAGTTTTGCAGCATTTTCTTCAAAATGAACATGCTTCGGTTCACTAACTAATCTAGAAACTCCAATAGACATTAACAAGGAATCAAATGCATGTGACTTTTTGACGGAAAAAATAAAAATCACTCCAATCAATATATAATTCGATATACCGTCCGTTTCTTCTTCCTCTTCTTCCTCTTTCTCATTCTCACAATCTTCACAAATCCTCTTCAGTAACTCCTTCTTCGAACCAGTGGAAGCAATGCCCCGACGAACCGCCTCATCTCGCAGTTCCTGTACTTTCATTTCTCGTAACTTCTCGACATCTCTGATTAAGTCACTTTCATTCAAATTTCCACCATCTTCCGAGTCTCTCCCCCTCTTTTTACCATCAATTGAAACAACACCTTTACCTTTCAACAAATTTTCCTCTTCGAGAATGGCGGACTCCAGGCGACGAACCTGTATAAACAAAAACAAAACACGAACATCGTGGTCAACGGAAGGTTGAGAAGATTGCAATTGAAACGAAAAATAGAGTAAAGATTCGGATTGAAAACCAGAACAGGCTTAGTTCCGGAAGTATCAAGACCACGTTGAGCGAGTTGAGTTCGGAGTTCGTCCACTTTGAGCTTGTTCGCCATTTTCGAAGGAACGAGCTTTGATTCTGACAGTTTGCCGAGAGGGGCTTTTATAGTAAACGCCCCTTGAAGTGACATTTGAAGAAAATTCGTGGACGCTGAGTGAGAAAGCTTCTTTCGTGTTGTTTTCCAACGAGAAATGTAGCACTCAAACTCTATCGAGAAGACAATTTTGCCCTTGCCTCTCTTCAAATTCCAATTTACGGTCAAATTATGTAATATGTGTTTGTTTTACAAAGAAAAGGATTACTATAGATTATTAGACTTATAGTCATGATTCATTTTTTACAACAATAGTTATGGAACACCTTTGCCATTGTTTAACTAAAAAATAAAATATTTTAGATTTATAGAATTTGGCATCCAATTATTTATCAAGTCCATTATTATTTCGTCAAAGTTGAAGATTATAGTAACATTTTGATTGCTATTTTTCTTTTCAATATTTTAATATTTCTACTTTGATGGCAATGTAATCTTGAAACATACAAAAATTTTCTAATCTTTTTAAGATAGAAATAAGTTGAGGGAAAATAAAAAGAAAAAAAAGCGATCATGCATGTTGTGTGTACCGACTAATTTGTACTTTTTGTTTAATTGTTTCACTATAGTTTGTCGCACAACAAATTCTTTTTCTTTTTAATTTTTTTTAGTTATACCAATGAACAATTATCAAACGAAATTACGTGCAACGTAAAGAATGAAAGATATTTTCAATACAATAATATAATCAAAAGATAAATTTGAGAAAGTGAATTAATTTGGTAATAGAGTGAGTTGAACGAGGGGTATTTTTGTCCGTGTAGACCTTTCTCTTACTTTTAAGAAACGAAGTCCATTTTTCCAGAATTTAGGAGGAAGAGTCCTTGACAAGCTGTGAAGAAGAATTCGTAGTGGGAAATTTAAAATTTGGGATGCAGAAACGACGTCGTTTAAAGAGGAGAGTGCGGGACACGATTTTCTTGGCTCCCTTATCGGAAAACAAATTACATCATCATAAAGTTTCAAAACTATATTATAAAGTTCGTGTATAACAAATTTAAAATAAGTTTCTAGCTTATAATATGTTTAAAAATTTAATGTATTGTACACATATTTAAAAATAACATGTTTTAATGAACACTTTCAAAAGTTTATACATCAAACAACCAACCAACTTCAAAGTTTTTTTCTACTACACTTGCAATTTAACTTTGTTATTTTCAACATCAAATATGAAATTATAGTTTGATTGTTATTGTTTGTTCGTGATTATGAAAAAAGATAATTATTTCTTAGATTGGTGATATATATTATTTATAACCCCTTCACAAAAATTTGCTCTTACCCATTTCTCCTTGTACAATTTTCTCCCAGTAATCTGTATACATACATTTTTTAGTGCATCTATATGCATGCAAACTATTTTAAACTTTACACTTTAAATTTCATTTAATTTGTTGATTTTATGCATAATTTCAAAATATTAATCATTTCAAATTCTTTTGACGGAAAATAATTTATTAAAGGAAGCAAATATTTCTTGTAGAAATATAAATAATTTAAAGGTTAAATAGAATTTAATGAAAATGCCTTTCTTTTTTAGAATGTATAGATAAAAAGGGCATATATGAAGATATTGGTTAAGTTAAGAGTTGGAATGGGCTTATTTTTGGGTCGACGTTGTGATGGTGTGTGAAACTCTTGGCCCAATGTAAGCTTTCAATATGTAGAAGAGAGTCCCTCGGTTGGAGTTGAATCCTTCTAACAAATTGCCGTTAAGTCGACGGTTATAAATGTACAAACTAAACTCATCATGGAAAAGTAAAATTTGGTCCGTTGATTGGTGTTTTTTGATTTTTTTCAAACTGAGGTTGATCCACCACTTCTGTTTAGTAGCTCAACTCAGTTTTTTCATTTATCATATTCACGTCTACTTGTAAGAAAATTAGGTTGTAGAGCGTCATTTGAAGTTTCATTTGGAATTTTGGCCGGTATATAAAAAATTGACTATTATTAACGATAAATCATAATAAACTGCTAACTAATTTTGCATGTATCGTGACGTTTGATTGTATTTGTAAATATTTTTAGCAACTTTATTATTTAAAATATTTTTTTTATTAATATCTCATTTAACTATACTAAAACACGTACTTTCTTATAGTATTAAAATCTTCACAAAATATTTTATGAAATAAAATTATGGATTTATTTGAAATACTTTTAAAATTACTATTTTTTTTTTCACTTAAGAAAACACTTTTAAGCATTTAAATAGATAAAGATGAGAAAAACATCTCCAAAATTTAAATTCTAAGTTATAACCATACCCTACAATCAGATGCTACACTCCTTATAGGGAATATCATCTCCAAGGTTGCCTTCACAGCTTCTTGGCATATTGTTAAGGTTAGGGTTGATTCTATAAATATATATATGAAAAAAAAAATATATGGTCTTCTTTTCATGATGTCAATTAAAAGAGACGAATACATATAATAAAATTAATATTTAGATTATCGAATTTTGTTTGAATCAAAAATGGATTCAAGATTATCCTAAAAATGAAAACAAATTGACTAAATCTTTTTTAATCATATTGACTCATTGATAATGATAAATGAATAAATAACGTAGAGTGGCACAAATAACTTAGAAGGAAAAAAAAAAAAAAAACTGTATATTTATTATTTTGTGCCTTAACTTAAGTTGCATTTAAAATTGCATTCTCTAACATTTTAGTTGACAATGTTTAAAATAGTCTCAATTTTATCATTAAAGACTAAAATATAGACGTTTTTAAATTCAAAAGAGACCATTTGTATATTAGGGCAAGTCTTCTTTTTTAAAAAATGGTTAGAAGAAAGCGAAAGTTTAAAGTTACCTTTTACGAAAATTGTCAAAAATAGTAAATTTGACAAAATACTTATAATATATACAACAATTTTTTAAAATTTTATTAATAATAGACATTAATAGACACTATAGTGATAAAATTCATAATTTTGGTATGACCTATAAATATTTCTTTTTTTTAATGTCTCTAACTGTTAGGATCCTCTTTTCTTTAAATTGGTTTTTCAGAAGTTAAAAAAAAAGTGCTTTAATGTGTTAGCTCTGAAAGTTAAATATTTATAGGTTTGATATGGTGTGTGTCTAAATAAATTTTAGATTGTCTGCATTTTACTTGATACATAATTATTGTTACTTCACCCAAGGCAATTGTGACAAAATAATTGCCCTAACACTTCACCCAAGGCAATTGTGACAAAATAATTGCCCTAAGGTAGAAAGTAAGAAAAATTATTATAATATAAAAATGGTTGAAAATATTTACAAATATATCAAAACTTCAAATTCTATTAATAATGAACACCAATAAACTTTTATTAATATCTATCAATACTTATCATCGACGTGATATAAAATTTTGTTATATTTTGATTAACTATGTTATATTTAAAAATACTCGATATCATAAATCACTACCATCTCTAATTATTGTGTGACTTTGTTTACATTTAATAAAGGAATTACTTTTACGATTTGTGTATTATTTTTAATTTGAGTACAAATTTATCATTTACTCAAATGTGTCGAAAAGAGCAATTATTATGAATAGCACAAAAAAAAAATTTACAAAGTATAGCAAATTTTATTAAATATTTTGCTAATTTTGAATATCTCAACGTTCAAATTAAATTAATAGAGTATGGAGTATAAAAAGTACCTCGTTTAAGAAAATTTAAAATTTAATCTATAATTTATAATTAGAATATAGGTATTTCCTAATTCCCATAGGTAGCCCAAGTCTATTAAACTATATGTACTATTTATGAAATTTTATCAAATTATGAAGAACAACGTTTAATTTTTGAAATTGTAAACGTTAATTTATTTTTTTAAAAAAAGTGATAAGAATTCCAAGTTATTAAAATTAGCACAATCAAAAAATGTGGGTGGAAATACTTTTGAATTGTCCTTCACCATTCTAAACTAAATATATATGTAATTCTCCACCACGAATTCTAATACCCCACTTGTGCCAAACACCCCATATGCCCTTCACACATACCTAATTTGGGTTTATGTAATTTGCATAATCATAATTATATCTTTTTTATTTTCATCCAAACAATTTGTTTCTATTTCGTCCCTATAATTATGTTTTCTTTTTCAAAAAATAAATTCAACCAACATTCACAGAAAATGGGAGTAATTAATTTTGAAAATACTAAAATTATTTATGCTGTTGTAATAGTTATTCGATGTTATAAACAATATGTGAACTTAACAAATGAAAATTAAAGATTCCACGTTAATGTGTATATATTAGTGATTACTCTTTTATCTAATGAATTGTGTGTTGATCTCTCTTTACGTTTTTGTATTCTTTTTTTTTTTCTCATAACAAATTCTTCTCAAAAACTACTTCCAATCACTTAAAATTAGTATGCAAAAATTTTGATTCCACACTCTTAAGAATTTGCTGCAAATGATTATTATATGTTTTGCTACAAATCTAAACCAAGGGTGATTTTGATAATTTTATGGTCATGTTTGATAAATAGTTGGTTTTTGAAAATATAAAGCATATTTCTTTGTAATATTTTACCACCACTCCAATCGCTCTTATGTAAAGAAGTTGAATCCATAGTCAAATTCTAAAATCAAACCAAGACAAGTTTTTAAGAACTTTTTGTTTTCCAAAACTTAACTTAATTTTTTAAAACCTTACTAGAAAGTTTATAACAAAGCAAAAAATTTAAAGGTAAAAGTGGTAACGTGTATACATACCAACAAAACATGTGTGTATTTCTACCTATGTTAGCATAAAATATCTCAAAAGTAATAATAATATTAATTATAAATATATTTTATATCACTTTTATAATATTTATATTTATTAAGTATGGTAGAAGATGATAGAATGATTTGAACCACACTTATGGAAGAACAATTTTAAACCAATACATTATTTTAGAAACAATTAATATTAGAAAAAAAAAAACTTGGAGCATTTAAGAGAAGGTAGACAAAACACACTTTAAATAATTTTGGAAAAGGTGGTTTTAGAAAAATGGATTTTGGTTCACAATAATCTATTTCTTGCATCAACTTTATCTATCTGCAAATTAAAATAATGCAAAAAGTAAAACATACTTTAAAAGAAAGTCACATATAGGGTGTGAGACATGGACACAACCTTTGTGTAATATGTAAGGTCACAAAGCAAAACAAATTGAATTATCATTACTCTAATGGCCACACACACATACATATATTTATTACCATTTCTTTTCTAAGGGATAAGGTTGGAGACCTTTGATTGCAACACAAAACAAATTATATTATTATTGCCCACTATATATATATAATTCTAAACCAATTGTTTATAGAGACCCATTGTTTTTTTTATAGTTGTTAAAGCCATTTTGTAATTCTCTCATTAATTTAATAATGTTTTTGTTTTAAGTCTTAAAAATTAAAAGGTTATCATATTTTATTTTGGGTAAAAAATATCCCTAAATTTTCTATTTTGGGTGAAAAATGTATTTATAAAACTTTTCAATAATTGAAAGTAATTTTTTTAACAAAACTTTACCTTTTTTTTTTTATCATGAACTAAAAGTAAGTGTGACGTTTTTTAAATAATAAAATTTTTAAAACTTTTAAAAAATTATAGACTTTATTTTTAGACAAAGCAAAACGTTTAACCAAATTTAAAACAATTATCAAATTGGAAGAGTTTGAATATTAAAATATGATTTTTTTTAAAGAAAGATAATATAAACAATATGAATGAATTTGGCTATGTTTTAGCTTTGCAGGGGAGGAAATGAATGATTAATATTATATTTAAAAAGAAAAGGGCAAATTGGAAGGTAAGCAAAGCATAAGCCAATGAAGCCAAATTTATAAAGGTCGGTTTCAACCGCTCGAAATTTTAGAAAAAAATAGCTTATAACACCATTTTTTTGCATTTTGTAAATATAATAAATTAAAATTATTAGATGATAATTATAGAACCGTCGAAGGACTATCAGACGATAATCATAGAGTTATCGACTCTAAATGCAGCGACATGAGTATTATTATTATTATTATTATTTTCTATCTTTGTAAAGTTTTTTAATTTAAATTTTAACCAAACTTAATTGAAAAGAAGTAATACCACAAATTACTTTATTTATTTATTTTAAAATGATGTACAATTATGAAGTTTTTTTGTTTAAATATAAAAATACAGTGAGTGTATAAAAATAAATAAATAAATAAACGGCCACAATAAAAATAAAACATAATTCAAAAAATAATTAACTCAAAATTCCGATTTTTTTTTTCAAAATACATAAAAGACACTAAAATTGTCAAATTGTTTCTGTAAACAAAACGACATAAAAAAAATATCTATAGATATAAAAATCTAATGAATATTGTAAACTATTTTGCTTTTTTAAAAATTACAAAAGAAAAAAAAGGTTGAATTATTTTGCACAAGTATTTTATGTTTGTGGAAAAGTGGAGAATTTGAAAGAGAGAAGAAATGATGTCAAATCTGATTTTAGTTAATATGGGAATGGGAATGGTGTCACTTACCACAACGTCTTTTCTCTCTCATAACCCATTTATTTTTGTTAGAAAAATCAAAATTCTCAATAATATAACATTTAAGCCAGTATTTACGTTTAATTAAAAAATGAAATGTAATAATTTGTTTGTGTTATATGAAATATAAATAAAATAGCATTTTTAAAAATAGCAAAATAAATTAAAATATTTATAAGTTATAGATTATATCGATAGTAATGTTTTATCACTTGAAGCATATCAATAACTATTAGTTATTAGTGATAAATTTTACTATATGTCGTAGATATTTTATAAAATTTGTTATTTTTTAAAAAAAATCAATAAATAATTTATCTATTTTTCATATTTTTGAAAGTCTTTTATTATTATTTCCATGTTCACTATTTATTTTAGGGAATTTTTTTTAAGATAAGAAATATTGACCTAAACTATTTATACTCTATAAATAAAACTACTAAACACAAAATTTATTCCACTTCATTTTTCTAAACTATTTACAAAAGTACAAAATATTTTGTCAAATCTTATATTTTTTACAATATTTTTATAGAATAAAATTTTAATTATGAAACAATATCAATTTTTGTTTTGTTTTAATTCCAATTTTGAGGTGGTATCAATAAATTTCATTATCTTATAGTCTATAAATTTAGACTTTAAACTACTTGGTACCAATTCACACTTCCAAACAAATTCTTTTAAAAATGTATTGTGTTGAACAAACTTTAAATTGTAATACATTAATTAACGTAGACTATTTATTAAGATGAATTTTGAAAGACATGATGATTTCTTTCAACGTCGTTCTATCATAAAAATAAAAGAACATAATTGTGCACATGTGACTTTCAAAGATAATACTAATTAAGAAGCAAAATGAATATACTCACCATAGTTTATAACTTTATCTTTGTTATAAGTATCAAACAAAGTTTTGTCAAAATGAAAAAAAATGGAGGTATAGATTAATATTTTTATTTATACAACTCCAAAAGTTGATTGATATAAATAAATGTTTTTTTTATATATTTCATGATAAAAAAAGATTAATTCTTTCATTTTCTTTGAAAATTTGATCAATATCCTATATTAGTTAGATATTAAAGAAATATTATTAAGCAAGAACAATATTCATGATCAAACGAATTTCATTCTTTTATTTTTCTTAACTCAATATTGAAAATTCAATCAAAGTCACAATATGTTAAAGAAATATTAGTATGAACATGTAATTGTGTTAGAACATTTTATCGTGTGATATCTTTTGGCTTTTGCTTAAAACTAAAAGTTTTGATCCATTTATCGATTGAAATTTCACTTTTACTTTACCACTTTGTTCAAGAAAATCTCTAACCTTGTTAGGGAAAGATTTTCATATCTTTATATAAGAAAACTATGTATATATATATATATATATATATATATATGAGAATAATCTTTACATCCATATTTTGTTCTAATAATTTTTCATAATTCTTATTTTGTCTTCGTCCCAATTTACTTTATAAATTAAATTAAAATTGGCTTCTTCATATCCAAATTAAATTAGAGCTTCATTCCAAGAGTGATGTTAGTTTTAGTTTTAGTTTGGAAATGGTTTACCAAACCCAATAATATAGTTATACATCCAACCTCAAAATTAAGCACAATTAATCAAACAAAAAAGAGAGAATCTCATTCTCTTTCCCCCTTTTCACGCCACTGCTAACATGTTTCATCATTCTACCCTTTTGACTCTCTACCCACCTTTCTTAAAATAATAACACATCCAAATATTTAAATTTTTAGATTCTCAAGTTATATATATTTATTTATATGTATACACAAATATTTTACAAACTAATAAGTTATTTTAATATTATGATAAGTGGCAAAAATTACAGATAAAGTATAGTAGTAGTTGTTATTATATACTTTTAAACTCGTAGATGTGCTACTAAAATCTAGAATCTTAAAGTCATATAAATGTAGCAATTATAAAAAAATAAGTTTGAGTATTCAATTTTTATCATTTAAGAGTTGGAGTCTAATTTTAGCACCTATATGAATGACATTACTATGATTACTTATTAGTGAATATTTTAGGATTCTCATCTATCTCCTAATAGACTAAACAATATGGTATCTTTATTAATGAATGTGTGTGCACGTGTGTAAATATATAAAAGAGTTATAAATTTTTAATTTTATAATTGTATTTCACACAATTTAAATATTCTACTAAATAAAACGCTCAACTTTTAATTTTGTATAAATAAATTTACAACTTTTTAAAATACATATAGAATGAACACAAAGTTGAAAGCTAATGAAAATTTAATATACGTAGAAAAATTAATAGACATTAAACGACTTAAGCTATCCTAAACCAATACATTAAAAAATGCTTCAACTTGAATTAGTAATAAGTTTGTATCAAATCATAATTTAGTATAATAAGTTTCAGCTCAAATAATTATTCAAATTAAAAATCATATTTATTATGATATCATGATATATGATGTTTGATCAATGTTCCTAATCCATGCGAATAAATCCGACACGAAGTTATAAAATTATAGATAGAGAAAGAGAAAGTTAAATGAAGCTAAATAAAATAAGATATAAAAGTACTTGTGACAAAGTATAAACTAATATAAATGTAGGTAACCAAAGCCGTATTCAACAATCATTTAATTAGCTACATAATTAAATCAGTAGTACAATTTAAAACGTATCCAACTCTTGTATTGAAAACCCACTTAAATATCATTTACCATAATCTGTCATCAACTGCTTTCCTTGTACAACAAACATTGAAGTGGGTGATTCAAAGTTTTAATTTCAAGAAAAATAAAAATATATATGTTTTAATAGTTCTGGGTGCTAAAGTTGACAAATTATTTAATTAGGGTCAGTACAAGGAAAAAAAGTTATAATTGCATTAATTATTAGGGAAATTTAGAATTATTGGTGTAATTGATTGAAATTAAAGATATAAGTTGAAAGTTAATAGAAGGAATTAAGTAAATGGTGAAGAAAACAACATAGGTTAATAAAGGGAGAAGGAGAGGAAGACGTCACCGGCAAATGATTTGAGTATTTGAATTAAAAAATTGTATTTATATTTTAATAATTGTCAGAAAAAGTAAAAATAAAATAAAGAAACAAACAAACAAATCAAAAGGAAAAAAAGAATCGGCGTTGCATGAAGGCAACGATGCTCCGCCGCATTTTATTTTTTTTTTAAAAATGATTTTTATCATTCTTTATTCTTATTTTTATATATAAAAATTTTATAATTTAAAACTGGCCTTTGGAAGCCACCTTGGACCCTTCTCCCAAGGGTCATTTTTTTCATTAAAATATCAAATAAAAATACATTTTCAATATTTTTAAAAATATATATATATGTTTTAAATTTTTATGTTGTTTCTTTATTAAAATATTATTTTAATTTCTTCATTTTTTTACACAATTATTAAAATTAATTAGATATTAGCATCACCTCTCTCTCTCTCTCTTTAAACTTTACAAAGGCATTTTTATTAATTATTTTCTTAGGTGCAAAATTATATTATTATTTAAACTCTATATAAATTAAGTTCTAACTAATAACAAGAAGAGAAAAATTAATTAAAAGTCTTCTAATAAAATAATTAAAAGCTAAGTTTGTACTTTTAGAAGTATACGCTTAGAAATGGAAAGTCAAAATACAAAAATCAAAATGTACTTAAAAATTAAGATTAGCGTAATTGTTTTTTGTTTTCTATTTAACTCTGACTTTAAATAAAATAATTCATTTTAAAAACTTATCTGACTATTTTCATTATTAGTTAGATAAATTATTTTAGTTCATTGTTTTTAAACAAATTATTTAAAAAGGGAACCTTTTCTTTACAAAGTTTAAAGGAAAATAAATCCAAATTTTTTAGTTCATGCAAATACTATATGTTTACTTTAGTTTTGTAAAATTGTTAGAAGGGTAAGAAAGACACTTTTATTTTATAAAGTCATCTATTATTAATTAGTTTATCGATTTATTTATGCAAGAAGTTTCATTAAATTCTAATGTTGAAAGATTATGTTGTTATATAGTAAATTTTAGGGACTAAATAGTTACAAAATTGAGAGTACATAGACTAGATTATTATTTTCACGAAAGTTTAGAAACTAAAAGTGATTTTTACCTTGTGACAAGGATGTTGTTGAAAAGGAAAATAAAAGATATTTAATATTTATAATGATTTTAATAATTAACATGTGTGGGAATGAAAATTGGAAGTGGAGACAAAAAGAAAAAAAGAAATGATAGCAAGAAAAGGAAAGTAATTGAATCTTATCCTAAAATGTTGAATAGTTCATAGCTTAGGTTGAATTGTTTTTGTGATGAAGAATAGGTATAATTGATTTTTCTAATGTGAGATATGATTTATGAATGAGCAACTTGGATTGGTGCGTTTCTAATTATGTGCAATTTGACTTGAAAATTATAACAACTGTCCATTATTATGACACTAAATTCACATCATGTCTATGACTTAAATTCCATCCCATTTAATTTGGTTTTATTAATATAGAATTAAACTGCTTAAACATTGTTGTTGTTTAAACTAATTAGTGAAATATGTTTGTTTTGAAACCATTTGAAAATAGGTTGTATTTCACAAGTTTTGAAAACTCATGCTTTTGTATATATTAAACAAGAGTGATGATCGAAGTTGGTTTAATAAAGTGTCAAACTGATATTAACAATCGATGAATAATAGTCGACGATCAGTCATATCAATTTAACACTTAGAAACACATTTTGAAAATTATCAAATTGAAAAACTTTATGAAATAAACGACCATGACTGACCTCTTTTGTTTTCCGATCGATTGACCTTGATTTGATCAGTCAACTCGATTTTTCGATCTATTATTTGCTCACTCCTAATATCAAGGACGAGCATAACACTTATCCAATTTGTTTTTAAAAGTTTATGAGCACTCATTCATGTTATTTTATATTTTAGTTTGAATTTTTTTTTCTTAATTCACCTATATTAATAAAAAAATTTAGAGAAAACTGTATATTATTTTACTTAAGAAGGTGACTAATTTTCCACCCTAAAGTAATTTTTATGAAAAAAACAGACGATGGTATAATCCTGTATGATTTAATTTTGTCATGTGAGTTTTAAGTTTAGTTTTCATTTGATCGGTAGGTTTTAACACTTTCAAAAAAAATTTAACGCTCACTTTTTACAAAACTTTTTTGAAAAATTACAATATTTATAAAATATAGTAAACTTATGTAGATTAAAGAAATTTAAAATTGTGATATAGTCCAAAAATTTTAAGGAAAATTTACAACAACGGGGAGCCTTTGGTATCGTGAAATGCACAAAACAAAATTACAAATTTCAAGTCACGAGACGTTTGAATTTTAGGCATCTCAAAGAGAAGAAATAAAAATCATTAATACCTTTTCATCTATAAATAAAAAATATACAAAAGAAAAGATGCATTGAATGTGTAGCATAGTGCATAGGTACTAAAAAAGCAACCTTACATGACACCCTATTTATTTAATATATATATCTTTATTTAAAATTGTTTAATTTTTTTAGGGTTTAAATGGTTCAATAAGTGTAAAGTTAAAATTGCATTTTTTAAAATAGTTTATGATGACAAATGCAAACTAATAATTTGAAGTGGCATATATATATGGTGGTTGTGGTCAATTTGAATTGTTCTCAATTGGTCACTTATTATTAAATATTCATATGATGACTTGGTGTATTTGTTCTTGTCTAGTAGGTAGGGACAGAGCAAGAGAAATAAAAATAAAAGAAGAATCTTGGGAGTAGTATTTAAATAAGGTATGAGATGCACAAATTTTTATATGTTTCAATTTTAATTGTATATGTCACAAGCTATGATTAGATAATTAAGTTAAATGCAAAAAATGATAATTACTAAATATCTGTATAATAATTTTTTTGTTTTTAATTTTATAAAATTATTTTTGTTGTTTTTTAATTAATTTTTTCAAAAACAGACAATAACTATTTCAATTTTTAAACAAAAAAAAAAAACTTGTTTCGAATAATACGGAGGAAAAGTGGAAAACAAAAAAGGAGAATTATAAAAAAAATCAAATTTGATAAAATATATACCACATGTAGCAAAATTTTAGATTCGTTGATATGTAGCAAAATTTTAGATTAGTTGATATGCTTGACATTTGATAGATAGTGATAGAAATTTATCTGTTTTTTTCATGGATATAATTTAAAATTTTTCTATAACTAGTAAATATTTTAATTTATTTTGTTATTTTTAGAAATATAAATAAAAAACACATTTTACTAATTGAAAATAGAAAAGAGAACCTAAATATTATTTATTGTTAGAACCTAATTTCAAAAACATTAAAAAATTTAAACCTCAGGAAACTTTCTCATTATTACCTTATTTAGTGTACGTCATGTTTTCTATTTATATGTAACCCAGCATGTATTTCCGAATTTGATTGATGCATTTAACTACATGTCTTACGATTTTGGACTTAAGCTCAAAATCTTATAACCTAATGTAAACATATTATTCATAATTTTAATTACTTCACTTTCATGTCTATTTTTAAAAAATAAAATTTAATTTCATATTAAAATAATAAACCATAGAGTAAATTAAGAAAAAAATAGAAAATAAAAATAAAAAAGAAGTAATTTTGTGATGATGTTTCAAAGAAAAAGCGATTAGATTCACTCAACACGGACCATTTATTGACCCAGCTGGCTTTCTCATCAAAGGTTCAACGGAACATTTCTTTCACAAAGAAACTTCAAAGAAAGCATAACCCTCCAACCCGCCGCCTCCACCCATCACTGTCTCTTCACTCGCCACGTGTGCGGCCACGATTCCCCACACTTCCCGCCTACTTTGACGCTTCCCATTCCTAACCCTAACAAAAACGCCTCTATATAAACCCCCCTCTCCCCCGTTCTTCTTCCCTCATCTCCATTTTCAAATAACAAACTTCTCCATTCACCTCAACCCCAACTTCCTTTCTCATTTACCGCTGCTGTGGAGGATTTTCTCCAGAAACTAACAACGTTTCAAGAATCTTTTCTCCACTAGCAGCGTTTTCGTATCCAATGGCTCGCTCTTTCTCCAACGCTAAGATCCTCTCCGCTGTTGTTTCTGATGGATTCTCCTCCCTTCTCAGCAGGTAGTTGTAGTTTTTTTCTTTGCTGGATCTCTATGTTTCGATCTATATGTGTTTTTGTTGTTAATGTTCTTTTTTATGTGTTTTAGTCGTGGTTATGCGGCGGCAGCGGGTTCTCAAGGAGTTGCGTCCTCTGCGGTGAAAGGAGGAAGTGTTGCGGCGGCGAGGAGCAGTAATCTGTTGAAGAAATCTGGAGAAGAGAAGGTTGGAACAACTGAGAAGGTTTCTTGGGTGCCGGATCCTGTCACGGGGTATTACCGACCGGAGAATCGATCCGATGAGATCGATGTTGCCGAACTCCGATCGATTCTTCTTAAGAACAAAAACTAAAAGCACTTTTTCCGGAAGGAATTTATATTAAGAAAAAACATAAAACGAAAAGAGACCTCCGGGCTTCGGATCGAGATTGAAAGAGGATTGGATCGGGCTTGAGTGTGGAATATGTGAAGCAATTTGGGGATTAAGAACAGGCTCTACGACGAATAGCAGTTAGAGATTCAACCGACGGTGTGTTCTCAATTCCTGTTTAGATGTTAAGTTTGTTTACTATACTCTGTTCTTTTTAGGAGTTTGAATGTTCTTTCGGTTTACTGTAATCTTGAAAAATTGTTACACAATGAATGAATATGGGCAGTAGCCTTTGGTTATTCTGTTGTTGGTTCTTTGGAATTACCTTCTCTTCTTTTTTTTTTCGTGTGATGAAATGAAAGATGAAGCGGAATCAAGATCTGAAAAGGCTCTGCTTTAATGGCGGAAATAGTGGGGATGAGGAATTTAATTTGGGAAAACATAATATATTCTGAGGGTTGTGTTAAGGCAGTTATGGAAACGATGTTTTTGGTTTCTTTCCTAATATGAAACGATTTTTCTGCTTTTTGAACTGTTCATGGGGTTTAGATGGATGGGATGTATGATCGAAAGAAGAGGAGTTTCCTTTTTCTTCGTTCTCATGCATGTGAGAGACTTAAGACTTATTTTACTCTCCACATAATTCCTAAAAGAATATAAAAATTATCACAAATATAGCAAATTGAAAAGAAAAAAAATGCCCAAATATCTAAAATAGTTTAGATATTTTTTTTATATTTATAAATATGTTACTAAAATTTATTGTTTGAAATAATTTATCTGAAAAATTAATTCTGTCTGCATCTATCCATTTTTACAAGAAATAATAGTTTTTTTTTAGATTTTTTTTTATAAAGATAGGTGGAGAATAAGATGCACAAAATAGCTATCACTAGACAAATAATTTGTCAAAAAATAGCTTTGGGATGTGACACAATACAATGCCTACAATTAATATTGTTATTATTCTTAGGTTAACATATTGGTCCCAATATCCTAAACAAAACATTGGTTCTAGTTTGTTCAATTTTGTCTATTTATCCTGTTTTAGTAATAATTTTTATATTAATAATTAAGTATATAACACATTTTAAAATCGTAAACAAAACCAATTTTATTAGTGATAAACTTTCATATAATTTTTTAAAATATTGCTACTTAAATTATTCTAAAATTTAAACTTAATCTTTCCATTACAAAATTTATTGAAATTAAATAAATAACAATAATTTTCATGAAAAAAATTGTTTTCAAAATTCATGGTAAAATTGTGGTAGATAACAAATCATTCTATAAAATTGGTATTGGAAATGATAAAATCGGTATTGGGACTAAATTAAAATTTATCGAAAAGTAAATAGAAGAAAATTATAAATTGTAAAATCAAGTATAACTAATTACTTAATGGAATAGGTGTGTTATGGTAAAAACTATCTATCAATAACATTCTCAAAATTCATAATATCATTTTTCACAAGTAATTTTTTATATTATAGATAAAGTATGTTTAATTTTCTTTTGACAAAAGGAACAGAAATCAATTAACATATAGATATTTTGTCAAACAAAAAATTGCTAACAACATTGGGTCAAAATATTTTTCTTAATTATTATGAGAGATTTCAGCTTTGTTATAATTGGCTATTAGCTTGTTAAAATCTACCAAAATATCTCGATAATAAATGAAGCAAAGTTCGAAAAAGATTTTAAAAGATAAGTATTAAGTTTAAACTTTTGAAAGAGTCATGGAGACAAAATAATAAGAATTGACAAATTTGTAGGGACCAAAATAGTTATTTGGCTACTAAATTTAATTATCAAAAGTCTATCAAATTTAATTTTAGTGATTTTTTTTTTAATTACTCAAACATCATATAAATCATATTTTCAAAAATCTTAATATAAAATCCTTTAAAAACTATTTTTTTACCACAAAAAACTTAACTCAAATGACACTATTTTACTTTGGACAATATATGGGTATAAAAAACAAAACTTTAAACTTGAAATTAACTGTACAAGTTCATACTTATTGACCTATGCTTATGTTGACTTAAAGGGAAAGAGGATTTACACCAACATTTATATGAAAATTACAAAAATTAAACTATATCAAATTTAAAAGTATACCAAAGGAGAATGTATGGAAGAGATGAAAGTTGAGAACAAAATGAATTTCCCATGTAATAAAAGGAAAAAGAAAGGGAAAGATAGTATGTTAAGACAAAGAAAACAAAGATCACATGAATTGGTTCCTTCAAAATGGAAAGAAATATTATGATAATTAAAGAAGCAAATATCACATATATATATATATATATTATATATGAATAATGAAATGGGGAAGTTATATTATGTGGTGGGTGTACATTGGTTCACATACACCTCTTACTTGATTATCATTGGTGGGTGGACATAAACGTGGCAAAATCTTAGTGGGCAAACATTCCACGAACTTGGTTCTCCTTCATGGCGACCACATAGAGAACTCAGGTGTGGGCTTTGCTTTTAAGTTCATGTCTTTCTCATTTTTCTTTTCATTAATTATTTAATTCAAAACTATATTTTCCAATTTTGAATAATTGAACACAGAGTAATATGTGGAGATTCCAAAACATTTTAACTTCAGTAAATTAAACTAAACTTAATTTTGATACATGGAGTAATTTCAAAGTTGGAAAATAGAAGTGATGAACTTTACTTCCTATTTGATCAAACAAATTTGTGGAACCTATTTGGGTATAGGTCTCAAGATATCGCAACTCTTTAAATTTCATTTTTTCTTTTTTATTGTAACAGTTGTGAGGATGAGAGATTGAGCATTACACTTACAAGATAGAAGATTATGCTAATTAGTATTGAGCTACGTCTAATTTGACACATCTAAATTCTTACTTCTCATTACTCTACTTAATTATCCAAATACACATGAAAATGTAAAGGACAAAGTGCAAAAACTAACCATGAGGTATGGTGGTAATATTGGAAATTACATCTTTAAATTATAAACGGTAAAAATAATTGAGTCATCAAACATGCCTACTATGTTGTTTGTTGCGGCAATTGATGTCATAAACGTTTATGGTGCTCGAAGCTGCAAGGACGTGATAGTTTGTCCTTAACTAGTTTATATTAAGTATATATTTCTCGTCGACCCTAACCCTAACCCTAAAGCATTGGAAGTTCCCATTTGAGATGCACACTCTTCTATACACTTTTTTTTTTCAATACACCATTTGTGCTTTGTGCCTTTCTATGAGTCTCCCTTGATATGTTACTAAGTTTTATAATCCTACAATTTACTTAGAACCTAAATTGAAACAAAATTTAAATCTCAAAAATAAAATTACATCATGTTAAAATTTTGAAACTAAATTGAAATCAAACTCAAAACTTGTTACATTTTGAAAGCCCACCGCGAAAAACTAAGTAGAAATTAAATTAAACTCTAATTTCTTTTAGAAAGAAAAGTATACAAAAAAAAATATTTTGAAAAGAAGAAAAGTATAATAAAAAATTATGAAGAAAGTGAATCACAAAATTTAAAACTTAAATCACATAAGCAATAGCCTATCAATAGGAAGATGTTCCCTAAACTTTATTATGAGCCAAAATTACAAAACACACAACTTCGAAAGATTATTAAAGATATTCTACAAAAACAAAGAACATAGGCCAACTAATTTCATTCAATAGTTATTGGCTATGTGTGTAATGCTATAGTAATATTAAAAATAAATATGCCAAATGAATTATTATTATAAGGGGAGAGAGACCACAATCTATAGTTATATTGGATCAAAGCTTAAATTTAAAGGAATATAATACCTTTTTTTCTCTTCCCACAATTGTAATATTTTACTCTTTAATTACTTCATAAAGAATTATTCTATTTAATAAAAAACGTGTTTTCACTTTCTAATTTACAAGAAAAAGAACATTATTGTTTATACATTCCCATTTGATAAGAGAGAATATAATTTTGGATAAGTTATAATAAATATCATAAACTTTTAGGTTAAAAAAAATATTCCTACATTTAAATTTTTCTCATCAATTTTTTATAAAAGTTTCAAAACTACTCTAAAAGAATAAACCATTCAGATTAATTAGTTTGAACAAAAATAGAGAAAAAGTTATTTGACTATGTGCATAAGACAATGTGGAGATCCTTAACATTTCTTTTAGCCTATGACAACATACCACACAATTTCATATCTCAATTTATGTTCAAAATTCTAATCCAGAGTATTTTTGAAACATCTACAAGGGAACAAAACTCATATTTTATTAGAACTACACGTTGGGTAAAAAACACAGATACACATTAAGAAAAATAATATCAATTTTGTTTGTTGTGGAGGTTGCTAGTAACTATGCTGGTTTTGGTTCATTAAATATATTAAACCAAGGTCAATTTATTCATTAAATTAATTAATTAAGACCTTGTTTATATCATTTACATTTTGAATTTCTTTATCACAATTGTAATTAATGGTAAAAATGTTATGTTATTTAAATTAAATATAGAAAAGAATAAAAGGGAATTATATGATGATATGCATGAGGAAGGTCAGGGTAAAACGATATGAAAAAACAAAAACAAACTTTAAATTTCCTACTCAATTCCAACATCGGTTTTAACCCAATTGTCTTTCAAGCTTCAAATCAACAGATTATTCCTACCCTTTTTTCTTTTTTATTTCATTTTTTTTCTCATATCAACAATGGGAAGAACAACCATGAATTCAAGCTGATGAAACAAGAGATTTAGCTTTAATTTTTCTGACTTTTCCATCACTGCAATCGACTCCGCACCCGCCCGGTGGGCACTCGGAGAAATTATCAACAGGAAACGACGCCGTAGCCATCCCGATCGAGAATTCTAGATCATCACCATTTCTCACCACCTCCACAATGTTAACCCAAAAGAACATAAACTTCACACTCACCCCTTTTAGATTTGTCAATCGGTTCCTTGAAATGTTTCCACTAATAGTGGATTTGTATTTCAATTCATATGGCTCATCGGGTGAGAAATGACATGATCGTTTCAAATAAGCCTCCAACTTTCCAGTAGTTCGATCTAACTTGCAACCCACAATGCCTTCGGGAAGAAGACCTATTGGGAAGTTGAATTCCCGGAGAATGTCGTACACCGATGGGGCTTTGCCGTTGTTCATGGAAGGCGAGGCACCAACGGTGGGAGACATTAGAGATGGCGGAAGGAATTGGGGCAAGGGATGGCTATAGCTATTGCTATGGCTAATGGCTAATGGCTAACTCTATGAAACAATTGATGGGGGAAAAATAGGTATCTGTTTTTGTTAGTTTGTTCTAAAAATAGGGTTTTCGATCTCACCCATTTCTCGGAAAAGAGGAAGTGGTCTTAAATGTTAAGGTTGACAACAAATATTCTAAATTTCTTTAAAGAAATTTATGTTATAATTTTCGTATAATGATCTACCTGTGAACTTGTTTTATGTTACAATTTTAGTAAATGATTTATATATATAACTAACCTTCTATGTTAATATATTATAATTTTAACAAAAAATAATAGAGTGTTTATTACATCAAATATTTGTATTTGTAATTATTATTATTATTATTATTTTATATCTTTTACGATATAATTATATATTTTAAAATTTCAAATTTAAAGTTTATATGAAAAAAAACACGAAAACGTTCTTTTTTAAAATTTATATGATTAAAATCATGAAATTTGGAAATAATTTTCGAAAACAAAATCTAACCTATCTACAAAGCATATATCAACTAACTCAATAAATATGAAAAGATAAAAACATAAATTGAATTGTCCACCAAATAACCCTAAACATTTATAAGAGCAATTATCTTTTCCTAAGTAGTAGTAGGGTTAAATTATATAGCTAGATAAAAATTATGGTAGATTTTGCAATGTTAGATTACAAATTAAAAGTTATGGAATTTGGCCCATTTGGCTCTATGTAAAAACATCCCCCTGTATACTTGCAAATGTTAAATAATTTTTATATGTACGTGGTCTAATAATAGTATTGAACGAGAAATTTTGGTCAATTAATTTCTCATCATATTAAAAATTGAGATAATTATAATTTGATTGAGTTTGGATAATTAATTTTTTTTATATCTAACCTAATTCAAACCTGATAGAAAAATTGGACCAAAGAAAATAATTGACCAAAACCTAAGTCCTACGAACACATGGATCCAAGCCCAACCAACATATGAACCTAAAGCCCAAATTTAATAAGCATATGGGCCTAAACCTAAACCCACCTAAAACCCATAAAAATTATTTATAAATAGTGATTGCCATTATTTGGTTGGAGGAATAATTGAAACTACGAAAAGATTCAAATAACTCCTAAAAACTCTTGACATGAAATTTCTTTCTTGCTCAAATTGATATGTAAATATTAGAAATTGTATCTACTACGATATAAATGGATATACAAAGTTAAATTCCACTTATTATATTTATTTATGAATTTTGCATACCAAATCATGTCATATTTGTACATGTATATTATGCCAATTTTGTTTAATAGATTAATTAAATTGAGTGTGCACACAGAATAAAGACCATTTGTTTCATACGAGATCAAGATTCTTATAGGATGAGCATCTACATTTCCGCATCAAGAGTTTTGTATACTGATGAAACATGATTGATTCTCACCCTTCGTTTTTATTTTTATAAAGATGTTCAAATTCAAATTAGTAATTATGTATAAAAAAATCTTAAATTCATATGTAAAAGAACATTGATTTTTTTAAAAAAATCCAAATTAATTTTTAAAACGTTACGTACATTTAAAAAATTCTCGAATATAGAACTTATGAAAGAAACAATATGAGACAAATATTGATACACAAATGTTGTTATCTAAAGTGTGAAATATTTGTAATTTCTGGGTATGGAAAAATGATATATTTAGAGGTCATAAGAGCAATATATGTGGAATGATACCGTACTAATTAATTGGGATAGATAATTAAAAAAAGAAAAGAACCAGAATTTTGGATAGTTTTAGTTCAACCTCAAAGAAAAGAAGTTCTCACAATAAGTAAATTAACTAAAAACAAATTGAGGAAAAAATGCAAAAACTTTAATTGCATTATTTGCATCTTTACAATTTAATCAGCAAAAAAAAGAGAAAAAAACTCACTGTCTTGTAATAGATACGCTCGAGAATGATCAATTACTCTGCCATTTCCAAGAACAGATGAGATGAGACAAACAATTGAATTCCAAAATTGACGTCTGACAAGGAATCATTGCGGCTACTAAGAATTCGAATAGGGAAATTGACGAACTTTACAAGAAATTTAAATCAAATGAATTTGGATCACACTCAACCCAAAAACAATTTTGGTAGTGCAAGAACCGTGGCTGATAATTCAACTCCAACATGGGTTTCTCCAACACTTAAAATGTTATATGATTTTACTTCACACTCTACACCATTCTTAAATGCTTCTTCAATGAATGGACTATGACATTTCAGATCCTAAAACACAAAAAATAGTGTTGATTCTCCAAGATATAACCAAAACATACAAGATCTCGACTCGACATAGCTAAATTCTTTGGTTCCTATGAACCCAATTGAGAATCATAACTTGGGTTCTAGCAAAATATGAAAAAGAAGAAAAGAAATATAGTTGGTAGATGATGACACCATTAGGTTGATGGGGTTAAAATTCTTAGACTCAAGTATACACTAGATAGGCCTTCATGTCAATTTGTGTTAAGAAACAATTAGCTAAAAGAACCCAAAATGATCAATTCAGAAGGATGGGAATTGATTCTAGAATATCTACCTTACGTCTTCTACTTGAACTCTGTTAAGAAAGAATCAAGAGAATACAATCTCCAAATGCACACTATGACCAACTAGAAGGTATATTCTTCCAATCAAGTAATTTGATATGATCTAATAGAGTAATTGGAAAATTGGGGAAGTAAGAAAATGAAACCTGAGCAAGAAGACTGGAATATGATCTAATTGACTCAGAATTGACTAGTTGAAAAGTAAACAAAGTAAGCAAAATAAGCAAAGTATGCAAAGTAAGAAAGTGATGCCAGTAGATGGAAGATAAGGATTTAGGGTTTCACACAAATTGATAAGGCGATTGATGCCATTGATGACCTAATAGACAGAATAGTTCATACCATAAATATATAATCGACGATCAGAAGCAGATTCAAGTGACAGAACGATACAATTCTATTTGAACATAAACAGAATGTAATGATTGAGCTAATCCGATCTCGGACATCGCATATAAAGTAAGTTCAAAGCAAGAGGACATTACTAGTTTAAAGTAATCAAAGCGATTGAAAACCTAACATTCCCTAATTGATAATATTAAACACAAGTTTCACCTAATTTCAAGAAGCCGAAACCAAGCTCCCAGCGCCATTATCGCAATCAAATCCACATCCACACCGCGGCGACTCATAGAAACTGTCCAGCGGGAAATTTGCAGAAGCAATTCCAACAGAAAATTGAAGGTCGTCACCATCGTTAACGACTTCGACGATGCTGAGCCACAAGAGGAAGATCTTAACAGAAACACCTTTGAGTTTCCTGATTCTGCCTTTGGAAATCACGCCTTGTAAGGTAGATTTATACTCCAATTCATAGGAATCGATTTTGAATTTGCATTTCTGACTCAAGTAGAGGCTGAATTCACCGGTGGCTCTGTTCAATTGATAGCCGGTAGCACCTATAGGAAGAATGCCGACGGGGAAACCGTACTGTTGGAGAATATCGTAGGCGGTAAGAGCTTCTGGATCGGAGACGAGAGAGGTTGATAATGAGATTGAAGCAAGGAGAAGAAGAGAAGCCATAAGTTTAGAGAAACTCATCTTCTTCGATCTTCTTCTTCTTCCTCTTCTTCTTGTTTCTTCCTCTTCAAGTTCTGAACTGTTTCTCTTTTTGATTTGGATGGAAGACGAAGAAGGTGGATCCCAATTAATTTTGTTTAATGGATTTTTTTTCTTTTTCCTATTTTTTATTTATAAAAAAAAAAGAAATTGCATCGATAAAAACTGGTCATGACACCAATTTTAAAGTAACAAAATTTAGAAAATGTTGTGACGTTTCTTTTATTATCATAATTTCTTTTTTTGCTAAAACTATTACATTTAATTCGGAATTAATTAATAAAATCATGAAGATCAATGTAGACTAATATTTATTTTAATCAGTCTAACACTATGTTGATATCAATGTAGACTAAGAACTACAAAGTTTGTGGTTTGAATTCTCTCTCTTAATTTGTAATTAAAAAAGAATTCTTACTTAATTAAACCACGAAAGACCACTACTTTGAGAGCATTACTCACCCAATCTCCATCCATTCCACTATTTAGTTGTCTATTTGGAATTTAGATCACTACCTACTTGACCATAGACGAATTTAGTATAAGTCCAAGGGACTCTTCCTCCACTATTTTGCTAAGCTTGTAATTCTTGAAGACCAGCTTCAAAATTAAATCATTGATGTGCGTTCAGATAATATGTTTGCTGAGTTAACAAGTATTTGCGATTTTTCTCAAAAAAATGGTGATAACAGCTAAAGATAAAGTCTACCATTAGTTTATTGGTTGCCGTGGAAAGAACATTTTCTGTTATGAGCATTATAAAGATTCAATTGTGCAATCGAATAAGAGACCAATAAATGAATGATTGCCTTAGCTTGTAACAGGTATTGAGGGAGATTTATTTGATAAGATAGATAATGAAGTTATTATGTATCAATTTCAAAATATGAAATCTCGTAGAGAACAATTGTGATATCTAAAAATCAGTACATATATTAATTTTTAGAACCACTCACTTATAAATGATTTTAACTAAACTATAAAGTCTCATATCAATAAATTTTCTGGATCCGCTACTGTACTTGAATTAACACAAAGTCGGAGAGCTCTTTCATGGTATTGCGAAGTCATCCATAAGTCATATAGAGGTCCTCCATGTGGGAGTTGTTAGGTCTTCCAAATGACCATTAGGTCTTTTATGAATTTTTTGAGGTTCTTTATAGAACTTGTTTTGATCCTCAATAAGTCCTCTTGAGTTAGGTCCTTTTATCGAACATTTAGGACCTTTATAGATTCTACTGAGGTTGTTTTCTATGAATCTTTTAAAGTGCTCTATTAGACTCCTATGTCATCTATAAGAGTCATGTGACTGTTAGTCTTTCATTGGTTATGTAAGGTCCTTTATGATGCTTGATCAAATCCATCTAGATTGGTTTTCTAATGACATGATTGGTTGTTGATCAAACATGAATCCGTCTAGCCTTTGGCTATCCATCTCGAATCTCCTATACTTCTCTAAACTCTTGACCTTGACTAGTCTTAGTAAGTCTACCTATAACACGTTTTATGTTTTATCAATCATGCAAACAATAATATTTCTAAAATTAAAATTATATGACTTAAGGTTCTAGATGTTAGGGCTTATTGAAAAACTATTTTGAATTAAACCTTAGTTTCCTTCCCTATACTTTTATGTATTCATTCCACTAATTTTGAAGCATTTCTTCCTATTCACATTAAATACCCTTTTAGTCCTTTTTATAACATTATTAACTTTTTATAATATCAATTAGTAAAAACCTAATATAGGACAATTATTATTTTTAGTTAATGAATAAGGTTTAAGGTTAAAAAAATTACAAAAATTTGAAATTTATTGATTCAAAACCACTAAAAAAGGAAAAAGAAAAGACAATTGGGCAAAACATATGTGCTCTTATTAGAAAGTTCTAAATATAGTGTTTCCATAAAAAACCAAATAAATAAATAAATAGGATTCCAAACGGCAAACACCCACACATGTTTCCTATTTCCTAATCATCGTCTTTGAAACTAGCTGCTTTTCTGACCTTCAACGCTTCAAGACACTCAATTACCAATGTCCATTGCAATAGGTTCCAAGCTTTTCCACACTGTTCTCTTAATGTTGGCTTGGCAATATTGTGCCAAGGTGGACGCCACATTCAAAGATGTCACTGGCTTTTTTGATTTCAACCTTGGTTCATTTGGATCAGGTGGCGCTGGAATTATGGGGGGGACGAAAAATGGTGGCTCACCGGCCAACGCTCCAGAAATGGCACCAGGTATTGCTCCTGTTGGATTTGATACTCCAACAAATAATGAAGACAGTGGAGCTTCGTCATTTGATTTCGATTTTTCTAAAAATATCAATGGTGGAGTCGATCTTTCTAATGGTGCTCACAAACTTAATCTGAAAGGGAGTGGCACACTTGATCTTTCTCATAAAGTCGATGTTTCTAATGATGGTCACAAAATTAAATTTAAAAAGAGTGGAACAATTGATGTTTCTAATGATGATCACAAATTTAATTTGAATAGTGGTGGCACAATTGATGTTTCCGGTGAAGTTGATGTTTCTAATGATGATCACAAAGTTAATTCGAAGAAGAGTGACACAGTTGATGTTTCTAACGAGGATCACAAAACTGATTCGAAGAGTGGTGGCACAGTTGATGTTTCTCATAAAGTTGACTTTTCTAATGATGATCACAACGCTAATTTTAATAAGGGTGGCTCAGTTGATGTTTCTTATGAGGATCACAAAACTAATTCGAAGAGTGGTGGCACAGTTGATGTTTCTCATAAAGTTGATGTTTCTAATGATGATCACAACGTTAATTTTAATAAGGGTGGCTCAGTTGATGTTTCTTATGAGGATCACAAAACTAATTCGAAGAGTGGTGGCACAGTTGATGTTTCTCACAAAGTTGACGTTTCTAATGATGACCACAAAGTTAATTTTAAGAAGGGTGACTCAATTGATGTTTCTAACGAGGATCACAAAACTAATTCGAAGAGTGGTGGCTCAATTAATGTTTCTTATGAGGATCACAAAACTAATTCGAAGAGTGGTGGCACAACTGATGTTTCTCATAAAGTTGATGTTTCTGACGAGGATCACAAAACTGATTTGAAGAGTGGTGGTACAGTTGATGTTTCTCACAAAGTTGATGTTTCTAATGATGACCACAAAGTTAATTTTAAGAAGGGTGGCTCAATTGATGTTTCATATGAGGATCACAAAACTAATTCGAAGAGTGGTGGAACAGTTGATGTTTCTCACAAAGTCGATGTTTCTAATGATGACCACAAAGTTAATTTTAAGAAGGGTGGCTCAATTGATGTTTCATATGAGGATCACAAAACTAATTCGAAGAGTGGTGGAACAGTTGATGTTTCTCACAAAGTTGATGTTTCTAACGATGATCACAAAGTTAATTCTAAGAAGGGTGCCTCAATTGATATTTCTAACAAGGATCACAAAACTAATTCGAATAGTGGTGGCATAATTGATGTTTCTCACAAAGTTGATGTTTCTAATGATGATCACAAAGTTAATTTGAAGAAGAGTGACTCAATTGATGTTTCTAACGAGGGTCACAAAACTAATTCGAAGAGTGGTGGCACAGTTGATGTTTCTCACAAAGTTGACGTTTCTAATGATGACCACAAAATTAATTTTAAGAAGGGTGGCTCAATTGATGTTTCTAACGAGGATCATAAAACTAATTCGAAGAGTGGTGGCTCAATTAATGTTTCTTATGAGGATCACAAAACTAATTCGAAGAGTGGTGGCACAACTGATGTTTCTCATAAAGTTGATGTTTCTGACGAGGATCACAAAACTGATTTGAAGAGTGGTGGTACAGTTGATGTTTCTCATGAAGTTGATGTTTCTAATGGTGATCATAAAATTAATTTGAAGAGTGGTGGCGATTCATTTGGTGTTTCTGGTGGTGGAGGTGGAGGTGGAGGTGGAGGTGGAGGTGGTGGTGGTGGCAGCGGCGGCCAGCAGCGGCTCATTTGGTGTTTCTGGTGATGGAATTATGAGTGGAGGTGGAGGTGGAGGTGGTGGAGGAGGAGGTGGAGGAGGAGGTGGAGGTGGAGGTGGAGTGGGGTAGCGATTCATTCGGTGTTTCTGGTAATGGAATTATGAGTGGAGGAGGAGGTGGAGGTGGAGGTGGAGGTGGTAGCGGCTCCTTCGGTGTTTCTGGTAATGGAATTATGAGTGGAGGTGGAGGTGGAGGAGGAGGTGGAGGAGGAGGAGGTGGAGGTGGAGGTGGTAGCGGCTCATTCGGTGTTTCTGGTAATGGAATTATGAGTGGAGGTGGAGGTGGAGGTGGAGGTGGAGGTGGTGGTGGCTCATTTGGTGTTTCTGGTGATGGAATTACGAGTGGAGGTGGAGGTGGAGGTGGAGGTGGAGGTGGAGGTGGTGGTGGAGGTGGAGGTGGAAGTGGAAGTGGAAGTGGTGGCGGCTTATTTGGTGTTTTTGGTGATGGAATTATGAGTGGAAAGATTAGAGGTGGAGGTGGAGGTGGAGGCACCGTTGATGTTTCTAGTGAAGTTGATGTTTCTAAGGATGATCACAAAGTTAATTTGATGAAGGGTGGCACAATTGATGTTTCTAATGGTGATCACAAAATTAATTTGAAGGGTGGTGGCGGCTCATTTGGTGTTTCTCGTGATGGAATTATGAGTGGAGGTGGAGGTGGAGGTGGAGGTGGAGGTGGAGGTGGTGGTGGAAGCTCAATTGGTGTTTCTGGCGATGGAATTATGAGTGGAAAGATCGGAGCTGGAGGTGGAGGTGATGACACAATTGATGTTTCTAAGGATGATCACAAAGTTAACTCGAAGAGTGGTGACGGTTTATTTGGTATTTCTGGTGGTGGAAAGATGAGAAGTGGTGGCACACTTGACGTTTCTGGTAATGGAATGATGAGTGGAAAGTTGAGAGGTAGTGGCAGCATTGGACTAGGAAGCACAGGAAAAATTGGTTAATACCATATCAAAGTTAGCAATGACAATTAGCCAATGATGGGGACTAAATCATTGCCTATCTTTCTTCTCATTCATCAATTTCTTTATTTTATTTGAATACATACTGATTTGTCCTTTCATCATTGTGATAATTCACAATAGTTTTCATGTTAACATTTATCAAATTCTTATATTGAATAAATTAGCATTCAATTCTACGATATTAACATTTAAATGAACGTTTGATACCATCAAAATGATCAAGGCATATGTGATTCTCTCAATTCTAACATGATAAGCAAAATTATGTTTATCTCAATTCATGTTGGATAACGTATAAAGTAAATAATTTGAAGGGTATATCTTACAAACTTTTCTATTCAATTTAGTAACATAGCAAAGGTAAAATAGAATTAGGTTAAAGTACAAATTTGGTTCTATGGTTCGAAAAAGTTTAGAAATTAGTTTCTATAATTTGATCAAACTTCATAAATAGTCTACATGGTTTGATAAAACCTTTATAAAAGTTCGAATATAAATGCTCCGGGAAGTAAATAAATTGAACAAGAATAAGGGGCTAACAGATCTACTACTTTAATTCCTGTTTCAAAAATAGATAATTTTGTATCTAACTGGATAAAAGCAAGAACAAATCTATGAATAGGAGATGTTATGTGAAACTATCAATAGGCTCTCCAAGCACGTTGAAATTCAGCCAAGAGTCGCTCCCCAATTGAAACACTTAGAGGAGTTCTCGTGTCAACCACTTCCATATGTCTAGCTAACATTATACTTTGATACACTCAACTCAATAATAAATGAGTGGAATGTTGAAAGTAGCGAGTAGTACAAAATATTTTCAGCGTACTTTTGACGAGTATAGGTTGAGTATTATGTAATTGATGCTTGGTCTTATTATTCACCTATCTTTAATTTATTGGATTGCTTTAACATTATTTGTTGGGTGATCACGCCAGTACTTGAAATTGTAACTAGTATTTAAGTGCATCACCCATTCTCTGGCAATTTCTTTATGAGTTTTCGATTAGAAATTTAGGCCACCACTCACTCACTTGACTTACACACAAAGTTGAAGAGGTATTCAACAACAATGTTAAGTCCTACATACGTTTTGTAGAGGTCTTTCATGGCAAGATGCTAGGTCCTTCAAGCGTCATGCAAAGATCCTCCACAGTTGTTAGGTTTTCAATATATCTACTAGATTCTTTATGAGTTTTGTAGAAGGTTCTTCGTGAGACTTTGTTAGGTCCTCCATGGGTCTCATAGAGTTAGGTTCTCCTTGGAAAACACTAAGTCGTTCATGGGTCTTGTTGAGAGGTTCTCGATGAGCTTTGGATAAATTTGTTATGAGTAATCTAAGGCCTCCATCATCAGATAACAAAATTCTTCATTTGCTTGGTAGAGATTCTCCATTGCACTTGGCCAATCAGATTGGTCTCCTAGGGTAATGATTGGTTGTTAGTCGAAATTGCATAAGATCAAATTTGATTGGACTTGAGCCCATTTTTCATTAAAAGATTTAGAGAAATCACATTCTTTCCCCTTGATCATGGTTTACTTTCCTTTTTCCTTTTCCTATTTTTAATATATTATTAATAATAACGATGAGTAAAATGGTCATTTGGACCTTACATTTATGTAAAATATTAGTCAATCTATGACGTTTCTGAAAAATTTGAGAAATTTGAGTTAATATTGTAATATGATATACCATTTAACACTATCTCACTTAAAAGACCCTTTTTCAATTTTAGTTAAATTGAGCTTCTTTTTTTTTCTTCAATTGGACATGGCCCAAATTTAATACCAAATTAAACCAAATTATTTTATAGAGATAACAATCCCAAATATTAAATAATAAATTGAAAAATATCAAATCTCTAAAATATAAAAATATATAGCAAACTCGTCTGTTATAGACTTTTTTTACCCATTATATGCTACAATTCGTTTCTTATTGATACATTGTATTTGTATTTGTATACTCAAATTTTTTTTTAGGCATTCCTTTGTATTGACATAAAGTACAATTATGTTCCTGTATGACATCAACTTCTTATAGTATCGATGAGCCAAAATCTACTGTTCTCTTTTGAGTTCCCATGCTTCTTCCTCCTTCAAACATCTTTGAGTTTGTTTTTTAAGAATAGATATTCCCTTTTGGATCCCTGAGTTTCCTGGTTGTTAGTTGCTGTTATTTTCTTTAAAAAAATATAACTTCTAGAAAAATAAAACTTGATATAAGTTATTTTGTTGATGTGTAAGGCTTAGACATATAACAGAGTTACCAAATTTTGAGGTTTATTGTTTCAAGACAACTAAAAAAAAATTAAAGAAAAAGGAAAAGCAAGTGGGCAATATAGAATTTGTCAGAAATTTCTAAACATAGTTTTCCTTTGAAAAATAGGGCTTCTCATCATCCAAAAATTCCAAACACCTACACAATTTTCTTACTTAATTCTCATTTGTGAAAACAGCTTGTGCTCTCTCCAACTTTGACACACTCAATTGCTCTCCAACTTTGACACACTCAATTACCATGCCCATGACAACAGGTTTCAAGCTTTTCTATACCCTTTTCTTAGTGTTGGTCTGCTAATATTGTGCCAAGGTAGGTGCCACTAAAAACGTCGATGGCTTTTTCGACGACTATGATCGTGGGGGCGACTATGATGGATCATTTGGATCAGGTGGTGTTGGAGTTCTTACAGGCAAGAAAGATTGACACCACATCAGTTATAGAAACGACCAACCCTCCAGAATTGGCATCAAGTATTGCCCCCGTCAAGTTTGAAGTTCCAATTAATGCGGGTGACGAAGGTTTGGTGTTTGGTTTTGGAAAAATCAAGAACATTGGGAGTGAAGTTATTTATAAGGATCACGTAGTTAATTTGAAGAATGTTGGAAGAATCGATGTTTCTCTGGAATAAATAATGGAAAGATCAAAGATGGTGGTAAAAATGGTGTAAAGGAGCCAAGGGAGAATTGTTGGATACAATATCAAAATTGGGTTAATGAGCAATGACATTAAATTCACTAGTGATGGGAATCAAATCAGACATCATACCCTTTCTCATTAAAAACATTGTTAATGTTCTTCATTTTATTTGAATACATATTTGTCCTTTGATCATTGTGCTAATTCAAGTTTCATACTAAACAAATATTTGATGAGATCATGGCTATTGTTGTTATTATTATTATTAGTTAAAGAAGATATCAGGAAGAAAGAAAATTATTTTAATTACGTGTCGAATTCAAATAAATTGTATAACATTAACAACAATCCACGTGTGATAACATAAACAAAAAAAAATGGAATGTATCTAATAGATATTTCATTGAAAAAATATATATAATTTCATTTAACAGCATAAAATAGAACACGTTGAATTACGAAATTAGTGCCTCTGGTTTGAAAAGTTAGAATTTAGTTCCTAAAGTTTAATAAAATTCTTAACTATTTATAAGAATTTTGTGGAATGTTATAATACATACAACACACAAACACCTACAAAAATTGTGGAATGTTATAATACATACAACACACAAACACCTACAAAAACACAACAAAATTTACTCATTTTCTAAGCATTCAAAATGTTGTTTATCCAATTTATCTAGAAAGCAATTGTACATTGAAATTTTCCGGCAGGGGAAAACTTAAGAAGGCTAAGACATAGATGCAAATTCTTGAATCTAAGATTTATTGAAACATTAAGTTGAAATGAGTAATAAGAGATAAGAATTTGCATAAGATATACGACTTATGTAGCAAGTTTAAACATCAACTACAATCTCAAGTTATAAATCATGGTTATGAGTTTAGCACCCCTTGTGTAGTTGAATTTATTTTATGGCTCGGTTTTGAAAGGAGGTTTGTTCTCTAGGCAATGGAGAGTGGTGTATGGTTAAAAATGTCAATTGAGAGAACAGTTGGAGTGGATTAAAGGAGCAGCACCAACAAAGATTCTAATTAATTTGCCTAAAAAATAACGTCATTAAGTATGAACTTGGCAGTAAAAACTTCCTTAAAATGGGAACTAATCAACAATAGCCACAAACCTAGAAGTTTGGAGATCCATTTGATACCTTAAGAGGGTGGGTTTGGCTCAAGGAGTTGGAGTTGAGAAGTTAACTTCACTTCTCATTTGATACAAAGAGTTTGTGGCCTACGGCTATAAACATAATTTCATATATCATATTTACTTTTTACACTATGGGCTCAACAACTACACAAACTACAAAACTTCTCATACTTGTCACCTACCAACTATACTCCTTGTTCTGTACGTCCCTTGAAAGTTCAAATACCAAACTCATAATTTTTTTGTAGCTACCAGTAACAAGGCTAAGCGAGATGTGACATAACACACTAGTTTTGTGACATGTCAAAGAAATAAAATTTTCCTTTTTTCCTTTGACCTGAAAAAATGTCCTGAATTGTCACACCCCATCTCATATTTACACTACTGAACCTAAGATGACCGGTGAAGATGATAGACCTTGAGAGTGAAAAAGAATCTATTGTTTTGTCTATATTGTAAAGCATGCGATATAACAAACAACAAAGATCGAACAAACACATCACTCAAAACTTTTAATCGATCATGGCACTTAAAAGTTAAAACGGTTAAACACCAAAATATACTACTCTATACTGCATTATGGCCACGTAAATAGAGACATGTAAACGTGACTAGCATAAAAAATAAATAATATATGAAGCAAAAATGAAGATTATCATTAAAGAATGGCAACACTAAAGGCAAATGACAAATTACCAGTTGTAAGCGGTATTGACTGTGAATTCAATCAATGATTTTATGGGAGAAGCCCATCTAAACCTTATGTCTATGAGTAATCCACAAAACACGGACTGGGTTCAGTTCTGATCACCAGTCTTCGATGAGGCCAGTTTTCAGCTCATAAGACTATCACCAGCACCAGGTTTCCAAGTCCGAGTCTCCATGGATGTTTTCTGCTGATACTTTCCAAAGATAAACAAGTATGAAACAACTACATAAATGGGATAATATACAAAAATGTGCACATCTCTAATCAAACAGAAGACAACAATTGGGAGACAGAAGGAAACAAAGTTAGGAATGAACCAATAAGAGATATAACTGCTATTTCAATCAGCAGCAGAAAGAGAAACAAATAGGAAAAACAGTGCATGAAATGCTTATCTCAATTAGCTCACGTCCCTGAGTCTTTTTATCAAAGTATCCAGCGACTTCTTTTTTGGATTCTGCTTCATTGTTCGACTTCCGAAGGTTCCGAATAACCGATCCGAAGAATCTTTTAGCTTCTCAGATATTGTGACAACTTTCTTGTGGTCCAGACTGTAGTAACTTCTCTCTCGAATAACTGCATTCAGGAAATTCTCTGGATGACTGCTCAAAAGCAAATTAATCATTTGTCTTGCTTCAGAAAGAGCTGCCTTTAACTGATTTAGATCCTCCTCCGCAAAAATAGAAGCTTGACTATCCACGAAACCTTCCAACAATTTTATATCCACATCAATCCCCATTACAGCATTAACATTAAACCTCTTTACTGAATCAGATTGTAAGGCTCCAACGATCATCACGGATATGTGAGAAAGAACATCTTGTAATACCCTTTTAAGGACTTGAACAGGCAATATCTGTTGAGCTGTGGAAACCAGAGTTTCCAAATATATAATAACCTCATTTACGTATTCATTACCATTTTGTAGAGGCTCATCAGGTATCCAGTTAACATTCTCAATCAACATCATGAAACCATCAACCTTTGTTTTAAGCAACCCCGAAAGAGTCTCTTCCGCTGCATCTCGAGCTTTGCTCAGTGGAAACTGTCTCCTACCCCTCTCAGCCATTCTCAATGGAATACCAGAAAGCTGAGCAGCATGACGGAAAAAGAAATCACATGCACGCTCGAAGACAGCCATATTTGCTGCCACTTGCATGGCCTGGGAAACTCCATGAACAGATGTACTAATTAGCTTCAACAAGGCTCCATCCAGGACTTCACTCAACAGCCTATCCAAGTACTTCTTAACCACATCATAGAAATCTAGTTGCCCACCATATGACATGAAGCTCACAGAATCCTCAATAAACGACCTCACGATTCTACAGCAGTCCGGCACAGTGGAGGAAAATGGTGCAACAAAGGGAAATGCAGGTACAATATCAGAAACTTGTAACTGAAATGATAAAACGTTCATTGAATATTCGTACTCTTTCTTCATCAGCATTTGCTCAAATTTGTCAGCTGACAATGCCTCGGTAATTTGTTTACGGCAATCTGATATCAACAGCTCGTGATACTTATCCCGGTGCTTGCTTAAAACATCTAGCAAAGGTTCAACTGGATACCAATATCTACGTAAAGTTACACCTAACAAACTAACATAGTCCTTGATTAACAAAAGATGATTTGCAGTTTGCATCCTAGAAAACTGATCTTCCAGAACAGAACACATTTTACTCATAGCAGTCTCCCACAGATTCTCAACCTCCATTTTTGATATTAAACCTCCACTAGTCCTAAAAATCCTATCCTCCACGATGAAGAAACCAGCAATTTGAGCGAAAAACGTTTGATGCGATTCAAGAAAAGGAGTCATTGATGATACCTGAAAATCGGATGTTAATTGAAGCTTCCGATTCTCAAAGTAATACTGTTTGAATCGATCTTCAAGTCCTAAGGTCTGGTGTATGTGATAAGCTCTGTACAATGGAGTCAAATCAAACCCTAAGAGACCACCTCCGCCATTAGAATACAAATCCTTCGCATCATCCCCAACTGCACCAAGGCCGTCTTCATCCTCTTCCTCCAAAACGTACACACAATCTCTTAAGCTAAGCCGACTCTGTTCCTCCGCTTGGCGCTGCTTGATTCGCAGATCCTCTTCACGTTGACGAGCCGACGACGCTTGACTGATTGCTAATTGCCCCAAAGTCCGACTGACGGCTCGGATATCTACCAGCCAATCTCCAAACTCTTTGCTAACTTTCCTCTCTATATATGAACGAATATCAGGAATATTCTTCTCCAACATCCTTTTCAGCGTCGAAGACGGCGTTTTCTCCAAATACTCGTTCTCAATGGAGTCCAAGCATTTCAAAGCCATATAGAAATTGCCTTCCTCCAAGTGATTGTTCGCTCTCGAACAAAGCTCAATGGTATTAACACAGGCGCGGACCGAGTCGAGTGCGAGATTGAGGTTCCTCGACACCGTCCGTGCTTCGACGAAGGCATCTAAAGAAGAAAGTAACGGGAGACCGACAGATTGAAGTTTAGAGTTGGAATCATAGAGAGCAGATTTAAGAGAATCAACATCAGAAAGAAGAGATCGGAGGTCATCAACTGCAAGGATGAAGTCCTGGTAGTGAGCCTTGCAAACTTCTTCGATCTCCGATTCCTTGGACTTAGAGAACGCGCGTAGGTGATGGAGCAGAGTCTCCGGCTTCCCAGAGGCAAAAGCTTTTCGTACAAACGGAGCTAGATCCTCACCGTTACAGATCGCCGAAGAAAGAAGAAGCTGGTCAAGTTTATCGGCTGTGTCACCGGAATCAGCGGCTGACGGAGCCACCTTCCGGCGGTTTTTGGTAGAGCTCATGGTCGGAAGGATTCCTGCGACAGGGCGGCGGTTATGGGCGTTGTGAACGGAGGGAATTTCGGGGGTGGGTGGAAGTGGATTTGGTTATACATGAGAAAATGGTAGGAAGATTGGGGAATGGAGAGGCAATATATTTTATTGACGAAAATGACACTACGTAACGGGTTTTCATATGGCGTTAACGGGTTGGAAATTTGGACTGAACAAGGGTATCTTGGGGATTCAAGAAAATTATGTTGACCGGAGGGGAAAGAGACGACGGCAAATTGACGCGGGTAATTCGTCGGCGGCGGGAACGCGTTGAGATTGAGCCTTACAACAATTTACTGGCAGTAAAAAAATTTCCCTATGACTATAGAGTGGTTAAAAATTAATTTTTACCATTCTTAAAAGACAGTAGAAAAATTGTAAATCTAATAAAATAGATGAAACATTTATAATAAAATTTAGTCTTTCTAACTAGTTTGTTTTTTTAATTATTTTTAAAAATCCCTTCTAAAGATCCTTTAAATTTATTAACTATTTTTTTTTGGTTAAATGTTCATTTTAGTTTTTCAGTTTTTAGGGGTGTTCATTTTCACGTGGTGAAGTAAAAGTATGAAGTTGCTATGTTAGAGCTAGTAATTTTACATTTGGAGTGTAAAGTTATATGATTGAGTTTTTCGATAATTGAAAAAAGTAGATTAAGAAAGTTCGGTGAATTACCTCGTAAATGTGAAACTAGAGATAGAGAAGAAGATTGAGTTTCTTGGTAAATGTAAAAAGCATAAATATAAATGAGAAGATGAAGTTACTCGATAAATGTGTCATACTTATTGGTAAAGTTAAGTTGACATCAAGTTATCGACTTAAGAAGTTGAGATGTCAGATCCACTAAGTTTATTTTATTTTATCCATCATTTGGTGTTTGTTCATTGGCTTCATAAATTGGATTTCAACGCTATTGAAGCTTTCACGTTTATAAAAAATTTCGTCTTCTTCCCTTTTACATTTTGCATATTAATCAATAAACTCTATCTTACAACTTTTCACTTTAGATATAGACTTTTTAACTCTAATATATTAACATATTATAGTTTCAAGCAGTGTTCAAAGACAAACTTCAAAGGTTGTCGTTGTTACAATTAGTTGTCAACGATAATTTTGAGGTGATCATCATCGAAGGTGGTTTTTGGAACCAATGTTGAAGTGGTTGGTAAGTATGGTTGTCACTAAAGTTTGTGGTGGTTGTCACCATGTAGATTGCTAATGGTTGTCGAAAGTGGATATTGTTAAAATGATCATTTAAGTTCATCATGACAGAGATTGTTGTCGAGTGAACCATAAATAGAACTACAGAAGAACATTTTGAAATTACGAAACAAGATTCAAGCATCAACATCTCCCATCCCTCTCTTGATCTTGAAATACAATTTCGAGATGTCAAATGAAACATCTAACTTCAAGGTTAATAATAACACAAAAATTGATGCTAGTTTACTATACTATTTATTGTGATTGGTAGACTTAGAATTTTGATTCTGTTCTGTTTTGTTACTCATGTGATATTTTCATATTTCTGTCCTAATTCACCTACCAATTAGCCGAACCTTGGATGTTTCTAGTCTACAGACTCTAAATACATTAGGATAACTTTTTCTAAATAAATAGCCCAAAACTCGCATGATTCTAAAAATATACGTTCTCCTAATAAAATCCACCGAGTATTCATCAAGGAAAAGGACCAAATTACTAAATACTAAAGTTCAAAAGGATTAAGTTAGTGAACACTAAAAGTCGAGTGTTCAATTGATATCAAACTAAGAGTAGTGCAAAGACTCAGTGGTTTAAATTGTTATTAAAAAACTAGATCGTTGATCTCATGAAAATCCATCACACTATATGCATAACTTGGAAATCACAACACATTTCCTATTTTAATTTGGAGTTGCAAGCATTAACAACCTTGTTATCCAACGAAAATGGCAAACCTAAAGCAGATTACCCAATAAATCCTATTTTATAGGGTTAGAATGACCAATAAAATCGCCAAAATTGTTATTTGAATGTTTTCAAAATAAAATTTCATAATCCTTTTTTCGCATATCTACCAGCAACAAACCAAGTTTCTTCTTCCACCGGCAAAACCAAACGAAACGAGGGCAAGAAAAGCAAACTAAAACTATGTATAAATCTAACACATCACACATCTTACTTTGATTTGTTCGTTATAACCAAAATTAATTTACCCTTAATCATTTTGAAGGCTTAATGGAATTAATATGACCTTTGTCCCAAGAAGTCAAGGCTCAATTGCTCAACCCCATACCTTTGTTGTACTACTTTCTTTTCAGCACTTCATATTAGAGATTAGTTCTAGACACAAATGGCGTACAAGCAGAACAAGTGTCAACTGATGAGTTAAAGAATTGTAAATACCCCAAATCCAAAATCATACACAATTCACTCACCCTAAATCAATCAATATGCATTTAATCTCAAATAAATTCCATTAAGCAAACATTGTTGACAAAAAACGCAATGAACCATAGACTAACAAAATTACCAGGCTTAAAATCCTTTGTCTTGGATATGAAGCAACAAGGTCCAAAAGTCCAAAAGGCTGCAAAAAGCCTCCTGAAAACTACTACTCTAGAATAATGGAGGACACAGAAAACATCAGAAGTAAACCTTCCTAAGAAACTCCTTTTGCAAAATTCTCACTTCTTTGATTTCTTTGACGCCCTGCACAAAATGAAAGGAAACTTAACATTGCAAAATGAAGCTAGATTTACATGGATTTTGAAGATTGATACTTATACTTACTGAGTAGATTGAGACGCAGCAGCAGGTTGGGCTGCCGATGTCACTGGTGGTTGTTTTTCTCCAGGTCCCTACAATGATAAGACAGATGTCATGGGATTGAAGGTAAGAAACAACATAGGTCGGTAATAATCAAGAGTGAGATAGCAAATAAACCTGTGCCAATCGTTCCTCCCTCCGAGCAAATTTCCTTTCCCTGCTGGCTTTGTTCTTAGCCCTCTTGGCCTCAAATTGATCTGACAATGTCTTCTCTCTTGCCTTTTCGGCCTTTGACTTGTGGATGCTCTCCATCAGCACACGCTTATTCTTAAAGACATTACCCTTTACTTTCATGTACATATCATGATACATGTGCTTGTCAATCTTCTTAGATTCTCTATATTTGCGGAGTAATCTCCTAAGGACACGCATTCTCCGCATCCAGAGAATCTTGGTTGGCAATCTTGCCTCCCTAGTACCCCTACGCTTACCTGAATACAATTAGAAAAATGAGAATTTTAACACACCAGAAGGAATCATGGTTCATTAAATAAAAAACTGTGTCACAACAAGAAGAAAATCAGTGATGCAATGATACGACATCAAAGGTTTTTCTAAAACAGTATCCGTATTTATAAATCATGACTTAGGCAACAATATACCATATCCAGAATGGCGACCCTTTCTCTTGGCCTCCTTCATGCGGCGTGCTCGAGAACGAGAGTGGATCTTGGTTGGCTTCCTGATGATGAAACCATCCTTCACCAGCTTCCTTATATTTTGACCTATCGTCAACAATCCAGACATTAATTAACAAGATAATCATAAACCGTTCTGTTATTATTACATATTCAAAAAAAAAAAAAAATCGCTAGAATAAAAAACTAGGGCTTTGGGATTTAGAAGAATAACAAGGGGGAAGACTGAAACAAGTTCAATATAAAAGTACCTTCCTAGCTGTGTTAAGAACCTAAGAGGAACAAATTTTAGAACTTCGTTAACCCATAAAAAATTGTTCAAGAATACCAAACGATTTCCTATACAACAGGAAGATATCACCAACTAGCAATCTGATGCAAATGATTCAACATAACTCAAATATTATATGATAATTAGATTCAGCGCAAGAGGAGAACCAGGATTTATTTAACAGATAAGTAACTAGAGTTCAAACTATTAGCGAGAACAGAAACAAAAACACTACCATTACGAACAGCAAACGCATATAACCTAGGGTAAAAATTTTCAGATCCCAAAACATATTTTATCATCTAGTAAATCTAAGAGATACAAGACAAACTACAGACTATGAAATCGAAACAATAGAACTCCATTCAACACCATGTAGACTGATTGAACAATCAACAGAGTGAAACAACAGAATCAAATCTTAATAAAAAGAGAGAGAGAGAGAGAGAGAGAGAGAGAGAAAGAAAGCGTACGAGAATTGGCCATGGAGATTTCGTTGACCTCATTGGGATCAAGCCAGACCTTGCCTCTCCCGCATTTGAGGACGCTGGCGGCGAGCCTCTTCTGGAGCTTCAGCGAAACCATATTTTTCTCTGTTCGACCTTCCCGGCCGCTAGTTGGAGAAGATAAGCTTATGAAGGAGAAAGGGAGTTGCCTTCTAGGGTTTAAGAAGCGGACTCCATTTTATTGTGGGCCTATTAGACCGAAAAAAAAAAAAAAGGAGTTGGCCCTTTTACTTAATTATGCTATACCCCCTCCAATTTTTTAAAATTATAAAACGTGACTTTTTTTAAGAGAAAAATACATTAGTTTTATTTCTATTTAATCTCAAAGGTATCAATTTTAAATTACATTTGAGTTTGTTTCAATTTGATTTTATATTTGCATTTTTAATTTTTAATCTCAATTTGAATGTAGGTAATAAATTTAAAATAATTTAAAATTTTAAAATTAAATTTAAATTTTTACTTGAATTTTTTAAAATTTTGAAAAAAAAATACTTACACTTTATATTAAAAAAGCATTAATATTTAAGTTTTTTTGTTTCAATTAAATCATAAATATCTACCGTTCATATAAAAAACTACTAAAAGCAAAAAATTTCATTTTTTTCTATTTTAAGTATTTGTAAATGAATATTTAATAAAAAAATTGAAATTAAAAAGGTAAAATATTTAATTTTAAAAGACCAAATTCAAACGAAATTTAGTAAAATTGTATCTAATAAATGTGTAAAAAAATTTAAAACTAAATAAAAATTATATCGAAATTTATGGGAAAAATGTAATTTTGTTAGAAAGAAAATATTTAGTTTTAACTTCTTTTTTAAAAAATTTGAATGTAGGTGTGTTTTGTTTGTTTGAATAAATTCTTAATTTTAATTATGAATTATTGATACGGACATGGAATTCTAAGTTATGCTTTTAAAATAATGGAAAAGTTAAAATGGATATCAAATAGCAATTATGCCTTTTGATTATTTTTGTAATTATCACCAAATATAGAAACACCACACGTATATTTTTATGAGAAAAAGTAACATATTATATTACAAAATTTTCATGATTAATCCACTATTTTTCAAGTCCGTTTTGGTTTGTGATCTTTTCAATTGTTTCTTCCTTTTAATAATTAAAAGGTCATTTTTAACATATCGGGATTTTATAAAATAAGTTGATTAGGATAAATACTTAAAATCAATTTTTTAGAAAAATAATTTTTTAAAGTATTTTTAATGGTTAAATCTCTTCTTAATTGATATAATTTCCAAGATGCTTTCAATGATTCTTCCCTTGATATGTGATAATAATTATGGTTGCCTTTAGGTGGCCAAACTAATATGACCACCTCCTTCTCCACTAATAATCTGTCAATGGTCATCCTAGACGGATCTGACTTGAAAACTTCCTATATCCTCCTCTTCCGCTCCGTGGGTTTCAATGAAAAGCATGAACTTCTAGGCTTTCTCTTTATTTCTCTTCCACTTCCTTTTACGATTAGAATAGAAACAGAAAAGAGATGCTACACAGCTACTAATACCCTCTCCTTACAGTCTTCAGTATAAGTTTTATTTTGATAACTATTTCAAAATTATTAGTTCAGTTAGTTTATTGGGTAATTTGATTTTAATAAAATCTGTTAGTTTTTCTTAAATGACATTTTGAAAAGATTAATACGATCTTCAAATGTTCTAACAAAACCATACCCTTAAAAATAACGCAAAACTATTCACCTAGACATAACTAATGTTCCATTTAATGAATAGTTTGATTTTTAGTTTTCGACATATAAAGTAGTTTGTGGGAACATTACATCTAGGTATGAGACTTCGTTTTCAAATTCAATCTCCAAGGTGCGTTCATGGTGCTTCTTAGCGTCCTCGTCAAACGGTTATTATAAATATTAAGGTACAAGATTTTTATATGGTTGCTTTAAGTAGTACGTGGTGTGGAGTCTTCTTCTTAAAACTTTTTTTTCTTGAGTCGTGGAGTAGTGTTTCGTTCCTTTTTTGGGTTTGACTTTTTTGTTGTTAATTTTGTTTCCTGGGGAGTGACCGACACTTTATTTAACATAACATCGTGAGTTTCTTTCATTTAATTTAATAATTTAGGTTTCTAACTTCCTAACATAGGTGTATGACGTTGGGAGTTTGTGGGCTTCACTGGACGCAGTCCGTATACTCAGTTAGAAGATAGTGTCTCTCCCAAGTCTCAACTACTAATCTTTTCGATAACCGAAGATTCTTTTTCTCGTAGGTTTTGTGTCTTAACCTCACACTATGAAGCTTTCTTCATTGGCTTAATTGAAAAACTAAAATTAATTCCCAACTATTGAAGAAAATTCTTCCAAGAAAAAAAAAAAAAAAAAACAATCAATCACAAATTTCAAAAAAACAAAATAAGTATGAACCAAATATATTCCAATTGTGTGAGACCACTAAAAAGAGAGGAATATATATATATTTAATGTTGATTCAATAACATGATTACATGAGAAGCACTTTGTCACGAACTACTTCCTCCAGCGTCGTTCAAGCCATTATTCAAATCAACTCATAAACATGAACCCTTTTCTTTCTCTATAAAATCCTCAAAGAAACAAAACTCTATACAGAGCCCCAAAACACATTATATTGTAAAATATCAAAACATGGCTCTCGCAAGGCAGCTGATCATCTCTGCAGCTCCTGTGCTGCTGCTGTGGCTGTTGGCCTCCGCTGACGTTTCTTCTGCCACGGACTATTATGGCTTTCCCGACATTGGTGATGCTGGAGTGCCGATCTACGATAAATCACTCCCGTCGTATGGCAGTGATGGGACGGTACCGCTCAGCATCGCTGTTGAAGGAGTTGTTTCTTGTAAAAATGGCAATAAATACCATCCTCTTAAAGGTAAGAGCTTTGTGTTTTTGTCTATAGCTATTATTTGGTTTTTTTAATACAAAAAGAACGTATTAACATGTAGTATATATTATATTTGGTGATTCAAGTCATTTGCGTTTCGATGATTATCAAATAAAGTATTTAATATTCTCCTAAATCATTTAATATCATTGTTACATAGACCTTCTAAGACTAGGTACTTAAGTTTTTGCATGAAATTCCAAAAGATCTCATTTCAAGGATAGTTTTGAAACATTTATATATGAAAGATTAGAGGATATTGCAACTTTTTAAAGTAATTAGAGTTTAAATTCATGGAAAAATGTTTTTTTTTTCTTTTGACAAATAGTTTAAACTCTCTTTAATTACTTGTAGGTATTGTAGCAAGATTCACATGTATGGCTTTGAACGAAAAAGGCAAAGAAATGGCTCCTTTTTCATTCTCAAGCTTTCCAAGCGACAACAATGGCTATTTCTTAGCCACACTGTCAGCTTCCAGGCTCAAAGGCAAAGCCAAAGTGACACAATGCAAAGCCTTCCTTCCTCCTTATTCTCCATATGGGGCCTGCAAATACCTTACCAACGTTAACGATGGCGTTGTTGGTGCTCTCTTTCGTTCTTTTCGCATTCTCCCACACAAGAAGATGAAGTTGTACTCTCTTGGATCCTTCTTCTATTCCTCACAACCAAATATATAATGCCTTAAGTTTTTATGATCATCTATATATACAATTTCAATTCATGTTTATTGTGTATTATTTTTGGTTTGTTGTTTTCCTTTTGGGTTTTATTTGTTGTTTCCATTTAGTTATTTCAATGGATGATCAGTCTGAAAAGAAGAAATGATTTAGATGTGTGTATAAGCTATTTAAGTTGTGTATTTCTCATTTTCTCATCAAGAAATTTATGTGTAATATTCTTTTTATTTCTCACAATTGTATTAAGTACCCAAATAAATCAATGGTATGAATTTTTAAGGAAAGCAATTACTTAGTTCTTTATTTAAATTTAGTTTGTAATGATTTAGGCACTCAATTTTCCTTTTTTTTTTAGCAATTTAAATTTTATTGTAAAAAATATTGCTAAGGTTTAATTATGATTCAATTAATTTATTTACGTATATACGTTGATTCATAAATTCATAAGAGATTCATCAATATCCTTATAAATTTTTCGATGTGTGATTTTCTCACAAGTTGTACTTGTTGTTATGTAGGATTTGAGATTGTGCTTTTGTACTCATCTAAAGTGAACAACATGTAAAACAAATTTAAACTACTCACAATGATGTGGTGTTTAGGTTATATAAACTTAAAAAGTTAAAAGTTAAGTGATTAGTTCGGACTAGTGAGGTTGAAATGTATTGTATTATTGTTTGTATTTTTATAAAGGATAAGATAATGATTAAGTGAAACGTACGAGATCTCTTTAAAGAGACAATAATTAGATGAACTCATTTTTTCACGAAAAAATTAAAATATAAATAATAATTTATTTTTCTAAAATTACCACATGACATATTTGTCATCTTTGGTGTGATTGGGCCACACATAGCAGGTCTTCATGATTTCTCTCAACATATATATACAACAACGAATGCTAATTTCATACATAAGCTTTATTAAAAACAAATTTTAAAGTTTACCAATTAATTTTTACATACTAAAATTTAGAAACCAAACTTTTTTAAAATTGATTGTGATCAATATAGCTAGATGGGTATGGAGTGAAATTCAAAGACAAAATTGTGTGTTGCATCCTTTAAAGTTTAGAGACAATAATGCATGTTTCATAACCTAATTAAAGCTTAATTACTACTTGTAGATTTATTATTGCTATTTAATTTTCTTAAATACTATATCGACAATTTATCTTATTGTTTTTTAATATAATACAAATCAAACTAGGTATCTCTTACTCATAAATACATCCACATGTGCTAAATGAGTAATACTCTCCTTTACAATATTTTACGGAATTCTAAACTAATTAAAAGACCATAAAAATATATGATATGAACATGAATCATACTCTAAACATCACAATCATAAAAGATCCTATAATTATATGCACTAAACAAAGTGTATGAAATTCAAACAGGTCATAGTTATTTTTAATTTTAATACTACTCCAGATTCTTATAATTAAAAATATTTTATTTGCATTACCCTCTCAACACTTTGTGCCACTAAAGTCCCATAATGTTTGTTCCCATCGTGCATCCAATAACTTTTCATACCATAAAAAAAAATGTTATTATAAAAATGTAGATACATGCAATGTATAAGCTAAAACATGCAACATATATATATATATAAAGTGGATATATAAAGGCTAGCTCATCTCAAGGCTCAAATTCAAATCATAAAGTCCTTTCCTTTTTTCTCTGTATTATTATCATAATTTCCATTTGAAAATGGGTTCTCTACATGCAGTTTTCTTCTCACTTTTGGTCATCAGTATTATTGTTGGTTCAGCTAATGGTGATATCTATGATGGTGGGTCTTACGATTCTATGACACCCAAATTGGCTAAGGATCAAGAAAGGCTTCTCTCTACCATGATTGGCATTGAAGGAATTATCCTTTACAAATTTGGTTCATCAATTTCCCCTCTTCAAGGTAAGCTTTATATATATATATATATCCACCAGACTAGAAGTTTATATACCAAAATAATCATAAATATTACAAAATATTATTTACGATATGTTTATATAGATATTGTTATATTTATAAATTTTAGCAGTTTTACGATTTAAAATTATATTTTTTCAATTTTGACATAACAATTGTTTAGAAATACTGGAACATATTCATCTTTGCATATTTGAAAACTATTAAAGTCTTTGCGTGGATAGCACAATTTCTTTTTTCAATTTATTTATTACTTTTTTTAAAAGCATATAGATAATTTATGTCCGATTTTGTTTTTTTAAGTTATTTTCCTTCTTTTCTTACTATAGTTTACATTTTTATTTAGTAGGAAGATTGAGTTCTTAACTAATTTTTAGATATAAAAATAAGATTTTAAAAAGCTATATATGTTTTACACATGCAGGAGGTTTGGCAAGAATAACATGTAAAACAGTGGATGAGTATGGTTATGAGGCAGCTTCTTACACATTTTTAAGTGAGTCAAGTGATGAAAATGGCTATTTCTTGGCAACATTATCTCCTTCAGAGGTAGAAGACAAGAGAGAATTGAAGGAATGCAAAGCTTTTCTAGAGGTCTCACCATTAGAGAACTGTCAATCTCCTTCTGACCTCAACAATGGAGTCTCTGGTGCTCTTCTCCATTCTTACAAATTTTTGGTTCATAATAACATGAAACTCTTCTCTGTTGGGCCTTTCCTTTTCACTTGCCAAACTTAAAACAGCAAGATTCAATGTATATGTATATGATAATTATAATGATCTATATAAGCTTAGTTCAGAGACATTATTCTAAAAATTGGAAAAGAATTTTTGAAGATTGATCATTAGTGTCAATGTCAAATTTGAGATTATAAAATAGTCTCACTTTTATATTTGCCTAATTATTCTCTTTAATGTATTTCTTTAAAAAAGATTTATACAAACATCTACATAAATGGAGACGCCCACACTTTCAACTTCTAAGTGCGAACGTTTTATACTAATTAATATTGAACTAACTTCACCTAATTTGTCTAATAGTAAAATTTAATTGAATAACCTAATACCAAAGTATTTTTCATTTTTAAATTAAGTATAAAAATTAAACGATAGCTTATTAAATTATTACCTGTATCGAAAAGATTTCAATTTCTTCTCATTCACTTACTCATTTATCCTTAAAATAAAGTTTTGAAAAAAACAAAGTATAACCCATAAAAAAATTAACCGTAGAAATGTCTTCATCAAAATTCATAATTTTTTTTTTACAAATTTAGGTCTAATGTTACTTTTTTCTATGAGAATACAAAAAAAGAAAAATTCGCTTTTTCACTATAATTATGGTAGTAAAACTTATTAAAGACATATTCAAATATAATAAAATAAACTAAAATATTTACCAAATATAATAAAATTTAGGATTTTATCATTCATGAACATTGACAACTTTCTTCCGTGTCTATCAACGTTATTAATAAATTAAATTTTTTTATTAAATTTTGTTAATATTTTGTCAAATTTATTATTTTTACCATTTTTGTTAAAGTTTGGAGATTAAAATTAGAAAATACTTATAAAAAATTGAGATATAATTTATAAATGTTTGATTAACCAACAATTTTTTAATTAATGAAGATAAATGTAGTATAATATCTAATATACTCTTTCGTTCGTGGCTCCTCAACCAACTTAACTCGACTACAAAGTCCTTCCATGAGTTAAGGCACTGGATAAAATTTTTCCGGGGAGCGTCATCGAAATTCTCACCATTTTCAAGAACCTTAGGTACCTTTTCTCTTTTATTTCTCTGTTCTTAAGTAGTTCTTCCCATAATCTATTTTACGCAACTGGAATTTCTTGGATAAAGTTAATCTTCGAATTGGGTCACAAAATGTTTGAAGAAATGCCCGACTGAATTGCCCAATTAATTTGTTCCTACTTTAAGCTTGTCTAGTTTCTCTGGTGTTCTTGTAGGATGGGATTCTTTTCGCTTTGACTTCATTAGCTGATTACATATAATTTGCAGGGACGGTGTTATTTGTATCTACGGAAATTAATTTCTATCCCCTATTCGTTTAAGATGCTAGCCACATTCCCCACATCATCCGTAGTTTCATCTTCTCATTCCAACGAATTTATTAATGTATTCTACTTCAAATCCAAAGGGACTGTTTCTTTTGATTCACATTTTCGAGTTCCATGGAGACTTGTGAGAAATATTCAGCCAAGCTTGGGTGACCCTTGTATTAAGATGAAATCTACTGCCATAAAGTGTGTGAAACCTACCTATCAATCCCTTTTTGAGGACAATTCGATTATTACTGACTGGGAAGATCAAGAAGGGGATATTGAGGAGATGGACTCACCTTGGGAAGGAGCAATTATTTACAAGAGGAACTCTTCAGTTTCTCATGTGGAGTATTGCACAACATTAGAGAGGCTTGGGTTAGAGAAGCTTTCGACTGATGTCTCGAAATCTAGAGCATCAACGATGGGTCTACGCGTAACTAAAGATGTGAAAGATTATCCCTTTGGAACGCCTGTTCAAATCTCTGTTGATGTCACAAGGAAAAATAAAAAGTTGAGGTTGGATGGAATAGTTAAAACTGTCATCACTCTGAATTGTTATAGGTAAATTCTAATTACAAATTAATTCCTTATACAACATTTCTATTTGATTGCTTTCAATCAACTGAAGCACACTAGACTAGACACTAAAATGCTAATCATTTTTGGTTCTCACAGGATTTTAATGAAGAAGGAAGTTTCTTCTATTCTATGTTTTGCATGTGTTTACTACTTATCTGGTGAAACCTTCCTTCCATAGCTAATTCCTGGTTGGATGGTCACTTGATACATATTTTTGAGACCTAGAATGGAAATATGGAATGCCACCTGTTTTAGGTTCTTACCACACTATTCTAGGTCCCAACTTCTGTAAAAAATTTCAGAAAATTTTTACTTCATGAGTGGATTTGAAACTTTTAGGGAAAAAACAAGGTTGATATTACAACTTTTGAATGATAGAGTTATTTTTGAAACAGAGAACAAGATTCAGAGTGTTTATTATAACTAACCTATGTAAAAGTAACCATACTACCTACTCAATGTTTGCGTTAGATTGCCTCTTAATTGATTTCAACAATTTTGACTTATCCATTGCACACAAGCCTAGTTGTTTTGGTTGTTCTCACATGTGAGATGAAGTATTTGCTTTCTCTGTTTTCTCCTCTTACACCTCCACGCCAATTTACTTCTTTGTGATGGTTCTATGCTCAAAATTTAGTCTATACCGTTTATCCTATTATCAGTGAGGTTCATTATATGCTAATCACTTGATGTTGTAGCTGTTGTGAGCCTGCTCCTGAATGCATTTTCTCAAATTTCTCCATTATACTAAGCGAAGAACCGATTGAAGAACCTGATGTCATAAATATGGGAATCATTAGCGGAAAGGATATGTTCAAGACTGACAATGGAAATAGTGATGAAGATGATGAAGAGTTGATAGACTTGGATGATCAACTCTATTTTCCTCCTCTGAACAAAGAGATAGATATATCAAAGAACATTAGAGACATCTTGCATCTAGAAATTACCATGAATGTGATATGTGATCCGGGATGCAAAGGTATTTGTCTAAATTGTGGTATAAATTTGAATACTGGAAGCTGTAAATGTAGTAAACAGGCTGTAAAGAAGAATGATTTTGGTCCTCTTGGAGATTTGAAAAGACGAATGCAGAACAATTCTTAAAGACTTAGAATGCAAGACCATGTGTTCCTTTAAATTAAATCATTTCATTTAAAAAATGCGTGTTATCTTGGTTGATCTCTTTTACAAGTTCACAACCATCTTTTTTATAATCTTATTCTATTTGCATTTTAACCTCCGTTAAGTTAGAGCACCTGCAATGAAATCTGAGAAAATATGTCTATTATTATTACTCTGCTCATTTGCTTGAACCCCACAAATCTCCGCTTACTAATTGGTGTTTCTTAATTATGATTGAATATTTGAATCTTGCCCATTCGGCAAATGAGAGTCAAATTGAACCTTGAAATATGACTGTATTCTGGCATGGCTGCTTCTATTAACCATTGATCTTTTTCCCCTCCATTTTCTTGCTGTCATCTCTCTCGCTCACTTTCTTCCTAAAGAACCAAAATGAAATGGCTATTGAAAAACGTCCACAGTTTCCTCTTCATCTTTTGCAGAATGGTTTTCAATTGATGATCCATTATTAACAACTTGGGATTTTGATATCAATATTTCACCGACAATTTTATTGACATTTCTAAAAGATTGAAACCTCAATAATTCTACCAACATCGATATGGACTTATAAAACATAACATTTTGGGAAGCTTCAATTTTCTTCTAATGTTGATTTCTTAATCCACATCGTCAACCCATTTTAAATTATGATGAATTTCAATTAAGTACACAAATTTTATTAATAAAGTAAAAATAGGAAGGTGTTAACTTATTATTGCATTTTACGTTTTATCAAGTAAAGGGATCAAAATATACATTTTGAAAATACAAATACTAGAAAATGGTAATGTAATCTCCATTTGAAAGTGAGAAGCTTTGTATTGTTTGGAATAAACCTTCAAGCCAATGGCAATGTGATCTCAATCAACACTTTTATCTAGGAAGTTTTATTAGTTGGAAACTTGAAAGATCAAATTTTTAAACAACATTTTAATCTTCTCAAAACGACACAAGATCAAGTCAGTTTTAGCTCAAAACTAATCTGAAGCTGAACTGATTATACTCTCTGGGATGAGGAAAATTTTCTTCATTAGGAATTTCAAGTTTTCAAATTCTTTGCCTTTTGGAACCAAAGAGGCTCAGCTAAGAACAGTTACATATACAGAACTAAAAAACAAAAGAATGTTTCTCTTGAGCATTCTCATCAAGATTTAGCTGACTTGTTGAGAAAGGAGGACAAGGAGCCCTTGGGGACCGAGCAATATCTCATTGAGGAAACTAATCAATCCGAACCAGACAACTGGTGTTACGTCAACTCCGCCGAGAGGAGGGATCACCTTCCTTGTTGCAACTAGAAGTGGTTCAGTGGGGGCATAAGCTATGACATATGGAAACTTCCCCACAGGCAACTTGGGATACCAAGACATTACTATTCTAGCAATAAACAAAAACGAAAACACCGAGAGAGACGGCCCCAGAAAGCTGATCGCAAGCTTTGCCGTTCCTGGGTCGAGGTCAGCCAAAGTCATACTGTTCACAAAATCAGAGGCAGCCATTGATGCATCTTGCAAGGTAAAGGGGATAGTCCTTGCAGCTTCGTAAGCAGCAGCTGGCTTTAATGGAGGGATGACATAGGCCAATGACAGAAGACTCTTGGAAGAGGTAAAAGAACCCAACAAAGATGAGCTACATTTGATTGCTTGGAATTTGCAGTTTGGATTTCTTTGAGGATGGTACTTGAAGCCTCTCTGTCGAAACAAGGTAATAAATCTAAACATTTTGCAAATGGATGCAATTCACAAACTAAGTGCATGTCTAGAATGACTTTTTAGGTGCTTTAACTATTTGAAAGTAATTTTAAATATAGGCGATTCTACTCACTATTTACAATGATATAACAATAGTTAAATGCACGACACTGGGGAATAGGACAGTGATATGTAAAAATGTTTGACAGAGTGACTGACATGGAATACATCTTAAACTAAAGGCTTGTTCGAATTAACTTCTTAAAATGTTTAAAAAATTGTTTTTAAGCACTTAAAAAAGTCAATCTAAAAGTCTATTTCATCACTCCATCATTTATCTTATTTAGCTAACTCATTAGGCTAGAATCATACATAACCATGGTCCTAATGCCAAAAACTCAAAACAAAATTTAAACAGTTAAATTATCAAAAATACTCTTTAAGTTCGCCCTTCGCCCTTTGTTTCAAACATTACTCTATTCTTTCAAAAATTGCAATATTAACCTCAACTTAACCTTTCAAGTTCGCCCTTCGCCCTTTGTTTCAAACATTACTCTATTCTTTCAAAAATTGCAATATTAACCTCAACTTAACCTTTCAAGTCTCAATATCTAATTGCAATATTCCTTATCCAACTGAACAAGTCAGAACCCTCCATTCAGGGAAGAGTAAAAGCATAATCGGGAGCAGGGAAAGTAATAGAAAGGTATAGAAGGTGAATACATACACAGAAATTTGAATTTCCATGGTTGGGAGTCAAAGGGGATGATCCTATACCTAAATTATAAGGATAAAGCAAAAAAAACTAAGAGAAAATCCAATTTCAATGCACTGGAATCAACAAGGAGAAAGAAAAAAACCTATTACTCGAATGGAGCTGAGAGAGGAGCAGGCGGTGGCAGCCATGGGTTTCACAGAGGAGCTCCGGTGGAGAAAGAATGAGAAGGCTATCCCTTTATCATCAATAGGAGCAATTGGGTTTGGGCCATTAAAATGGAGGATTCATTGATTCCATTATCGGTTGCCGTTGGTCTGTTCAAACCCGGTTCAGTTGATGACCGGTCAATTTCTTTTTCGTTTTTTCTGTCTACTTATTATTATTATTATTGTTATTTTAGTACTAATCTTATACGAGTCTTATTTACCCTTGGTTGTCCTAAAATTTGAAAATATAGATGGTAGAATATTTACAATATTATTTGAGATGGACCAAAAAAATTAGATAAATATATCTGAAAATAAAGATTATGGAAAAGAAAATACAACATTTTTTAAAATAGAAAAATAAACCAACATATTTACGACATATAACAAAATGTTGGATTTTATTAATAATAGACACTGGTATGTAATTGATATAAATTTATTAGTGTTTATTAATGATAGAATATCTGAAATTTTACTATATTTTGTTAAATTTGCCATTTTTGACAACTAAAAAAATTTTGATCTTCAATGATACGTCAGACTCTCATTTGCTTATGTATATGATCAATGTTTGCTTATCATATATGAGGCGTTGCCATGATATGCTGGCACATTCCTTGCCATCTAAGGAATTTGAAGAACAAGCTTCTTCTTTTCTTCAATTTTCTTATAGTTAGTGATTTTCTTCCTATGTAATTTAGGGTGTAATTTTGTAGTGTTGGTGTGGTTTGTTTCCTCAAAAGGCAAGAAAAAAGAAATGGAATTTAAGCTTTTGAACCCCACTTACACTTTTCACCCAAATATTGAAAATTATAAAAAGTAACATTATTTTTGTTTTCATTTTAGAAATTCAGATGTCTCTTTTAAGAGAAAATCATGATAAGTAAATTGAGAAAAGAGGAAGAAAAAGAATTAAAAATAAAATAGCTTCAAAGTCCCCCTCATTTCTAAAGAACTTCTAAAAATTCTTCAAGTGCACTAGAAACCTTGCTTTGTAAATGGGCATGATAACTTTACAAGCAACGAACTTGATACACTTTTGAGAACTTCTCAAAGTCTCTTATAATTAGTTGATATATCCTAAAGGACACCAAACCTACCTCCCACTGATTTCCTCCTTCCGGCATTGACGATCATTTCAATGCCGCCTGATCACAAAACTAAATCAAGCTTTCACCTCGAGAGACCAGACAAACCAGCCAACAAGAAGAACGTCGAATTGGGTACCGTCGAAAACACTGGTGTTTTGCGGTTGGTCATGTGGGGTGGAGCCTTCGTTTTTGGATGTCTACTCATAGCTTCTACATTTAAGAAGAGCAAGAAGAGCATATCCCCTAAAACATGTCGAGAGGGTGTCTCAAATCTTGATGTTATTGGTGGTTTCAAAGAAAGTAGCACCCGAGATGATGACGATAAAGCTCGAAAAATGGAAGGATTACGACTTATTTTGTCTTCATCAACTGATATCATCAGTCATCCATGGTTAGAACTAAAAAGTCCATATATTTCCTTTGTTGAGTGAGTTCGAGAGGTGTGCGGTCATTTAATTTCTTCCCTTTAACATCCTACCTTTATTTGATTTCTACTTTGCAGTTAAAACAGTTCAAATTAATCAAAACTAACAATCGTATCAGCTAAAACTTGTCCATTATCCATGTAGTTAGGTGTTTTTTCATAAACGTTTTCACTTGATTTCATTCAAAATAAACTAAAACATAAAAATATTTAATTTTCTCCCCAAATCCTACCAAAGTAACCAAGAAAAATAAAAGTAATTCCTTTTCAAATAAGTGATCAAGAAACATGTTGTTGGAAGAAGAGAGGATGAAATACTAATATGCATGGAAGATCGTCTAAATTCAAAATTGATCTCATCTATGATAGTTCGTTTAATAATAATTTAGAGGTTTATTTAATATATATATTATCTTTTTGTAGTCACACGTCGTCAAAGATGTCAACGAATTCAATAGAAGACTCCGTAGATGAAAATTTAACTCTAACAACAGAACCCATTTTAGAAAAGAAAGAGGAGGATAATATTGTGATTATTATTTATGAAGAAGAAGAGTACACAAATTCAGAAGAATCTAAAGAAACTGCAACCCAGAAATATGATGAAAGCTCAGAAGTTCCACAAAGTTTTCCATCTACAGCATTATTTGATGAAGATGACAAAAATAGACCATCATCAACATCATCTTCCTCGTCTTTGTATTCATCCTCATCATCGTCATCGTCATCGTCATCGTCAGAAGAAACTTCATCTAGTGGAGTTGATCTTTCACAAGAGATTGATGGAGATGACAATAATATTGATATCATTATATATATTGATGATGATGAGAATCACGAAGACAAACATGCTCGTATATATGTATAGTTTGATATGTGGGAAATCTTGATTCTAATTTGTGTTTATATTTGATAAAGAAAATACTATTTAATTTTTGGATCTCGTAAGATACATTGGATCACACTGATGCATCTATATAAATTCTTAAAAGTTGTTTTTAATTTTTTCAATCCAAGAACTTCAAACAATACTATAGTAATAGGCAGGAGCATTTCTATTTTTTTGAAAGTTAAAAGTATTAATGAAAATTTCAAAATTCGGTAATATTCATGAAACAAAGGTATGTTCTATCCATATACTAATTAACAAAACGAGTCATTTTGAATTTTGTCAAAAGTTTAGAAGCATTATATATTATTGAAATTTTGGAAAGTTTAAAGGTAGTATTAATATTATTTTTAAACAAAAGTACAAACCATACGAAATCTTTTTTAAATTCTTTATAAAAGATTACAGGTAGCACATACATATTTATTAAGGGGTCAAGGGTACGTGTCCCTCACATTATCGATTTTTGTGTTTTAATATTGATTTTGAAGTGGTAGATTACAATATATATTAAATTTAACTTTATTGTGCTTAAATTTTGCTTCTGTTGTAGTGGTTGTGCCCCATGAGGGTTGTGAGTTCAAATCTTGTCCCACTATACAAACAACTAGAGGCATTTTTAATTAAGAGTTAGTTTTTACGAGATATTAATAGTATTAGTTCATATACTGAGAGTGAGAATAGTATTTTAACTTTAAGTTCATGGATATTTTTTAAATAAAATTTTTACGATTTTCATCCAGCAAAGGTAGTTTTGAATCATTTTTTAGTGTTTGAGAGTATTTTTGAAAGTTTTAAAAGTTAATATTTTTGACACAAAATGCAAAATTGGGGGGCTAATTTTTGTAATTTAGCCTAAAAAAACCCCAAACGCATATATTCATACATATGAATGTTATACTCTATCACAAGGTGGCGGGTTTTGAACCCCAAAAGTAGCAATCTTTGCATTCGAACATGAAGAAACAACGGTCGTATTTCTCAAGTCGGTGCCTCCATAAGTCAAGTTAATGTCCCTCAACTCCACCCCTTCGCATGGAAACAACTTGCTGCATTCCAACAACACTGCCACATTCGTTGTTGATGTTCCTCGAATGTTCTTGAAGAGTATGTCGCTAACCTTCCAATTTGATTCCTGCATGCATGTAAGTTTGGTAACACGTTATCGTTAAAATCACTATTAAACTCTAAACATTAAGATCATCCGTTTTTCTTCGCATACTCCCATTATGCTTCTGACATCTCAACTAGATTCTAATAACATGGTTAGTTTTTTTCTTAGTTTCATTATTATTGTTATTGTTAGTGTTGTTTACCTTCCCCTCCTCAGTGCCGTAGGTTTGATCGATAATTATAGGATTTTTTACGTTGTACATTACAATGTCTTCAAAGACTATTCTCGAGGCTAACCCCGGGATAGGGCTAGCAAATGTCTTAATTCTGGCACCATTGGTGGCATTGAAAATAGTGCAGTTCTTTACTAGAACGTCGTAGACACCCTTTTCTTTCGAGTACTTGCCCAAGCTGCCCACACTAAAAATGAATAAAGAAAAGCTTTTAGATGTTTTTCTTTGTGTCTATTTAATCTTTTATTTACTTTTATAAAAATGTATTATTTACCTAAGACCATGACCAGGGCCGCAAGTGACATTGGTGATGATGATATTCTCAGTACTGTGGCCAATAGAGACACAATCATCACCGGTGCCAATGATACTGTTGCTAATGGTGACCAACTTGGAGGTGCTAAGGTGCATTCCATCAGTGTTGGGACTATTATGTGGAGCTGTAATTTTCATGTTAGTAGCAGTAAAATTGTAGCAGTAGAATACTGACGTGTGAAACCCCATGCTGTTTATCGAAGTGAGCCCATCAATTATCGTGTGATTTAATCTCGAGAATTTAATCGACTACAAAGAAAATCAATGAATAAATCATAATCATTAAAAATATATTTTCGAATATAGCACAATTAGTTTGTAAAGTAAAATTTCACAATTCAATTTCAGATTCCGAGAGATAGAATATGATTTTTTTTTTTTTATATTTCATAAATATTTTGAGTGATTTTATATAAGTTGCAATAAATTTTTATTTTTAAATATGTTTATTCTTAGAGAGTTTAGGTTTTTTGAGATACTTATTAGACACAAATTGAAAAAGTTGAGTGTAAAACAGTTGTAATTTAAAATGAAAGGAAAAATGATTGAGTTAGGCAAACGTATAGTTACGATTGGAAGAAGTTGGCATAAGTTGTTTTTTATGCAGTCATTATAGGTCCAAACGGAGACGCCTTGGCCGTCAAAGACGCCGGAGCCGGTGAGGATGAAACCAGTAACATCTTCAATAGAGAACCATTCTGAAGAAGAATATGCACTAATATCGGTTGTGGCCTTTACAGTTCCTTGATTTTCGAGAGTGATTGGAAAGCTTTTGCACGGACCGGCGAAAGTCACCGGACCCACCAGAAATATGTCTTGTGGGATCAAGAACTTCGCCGGACCGACTGTGTTCCGGCAAGCTGCAATCCATGTTGTCATGAATGCCTGCCAAATGGAAAATAAAAAAAATAATTATAACTCTTTTTTTCCAAAAAATGTTGAAATAATTGTACCATCCATATCCACAAAAAAAAAAAAAAAAAAGAAGAAAAATTGACATCAGTTTAGAATAATATAACGGTAGAATTTAATAGCAAAAAATATATACAATTTTCTATAGTCTTCAATTTAAAGATAATTAACTCAAATCAAAAGGTTTGAAGTTAGTGTGTGTTGATATCTCTCACCTGTGCATCATCAGTCTCTCCGTCAGCTTTAGCTCCATGTTTTGTAACATCAAAAACTAACCCACCATTCTCATTTAGATCAACATTTACCTTAATGTCATTCACCGTGCCGCCGCCAATGTTGGGAAGAGTACTGAAGCCAAGATGCCAGGGTGCTTCTGCAGGACGAAGAAACTGCTCATTTACCTTTGGTACAATCCCGTTGAGAAGAATTTGAGTGTTGATGGTGTCAATGAAAATGGCAGCAGCCCTTGCACAGCATTCCCAGGCAAATACTAACAGAAGGATTTGAATGAGGCTAAAATTTCTTGTCATTCTGATCATAAAGTGTCTTAAATAATTTAATCGAAAATTGAAGTGTTTTTTTCCTTAATATTTGTTTCCAATGATTAGAAGTATATTTATATATCCATGTTTAATGGAAAAACAAAATTTAGAAAATTGGAACAAAGTTTGATCTGTTTGGAGAATTATTTCTATTATAGAATATAATGTGTTAATTAGCTACTTTGATTAATTTTCTGCCTTCCATTTAATTTGTTTTTTTTTTTTTTGTAGCAACAATTCTGTTCCTTAGACATGAGTTCAATAATTAATTTGGGGTCAACCTCACAAGTTTGGTAAGATGGAAGATTGTTGTAAAGATCATTAATATGTAATTAACATATATAATGTATAATCTTATATCATAACAATGGAGTTTTCATATCTCAAAATAAAATGGTATTTAAGAGTGGCATGTGTATATTTACTTTAAAGATAGGCCTAAGGTTTCCATATCATTCTTATATGAGATCTAAACATCATGGGCGCGGATGTATTAATGGGTCAGGGGACACGCGACCTCTTATATTTTCAGTTTTTATATTTTAATATTAATTTCAAAGTGTTAAATTACAATATATATTAAATAATTATCTATTGTTACTAAATTCTACCTCCGGTCTAGTGGGTGTGCCCCTTAAAAATTCAAACATTTTTATTTAGGAGAGATCTCATATTTCTTTGATACCAATAATGGATCTAGAAAATTTATTAAGTTGAAGTTTGAATAAAAAGGCTAAAAAAAATTAAGTTGAAGTTTTATAAAAATAAAAAAATAAATGAATTTGAATAAAAAGGCTAAAAAAAAGATTAAGTTAAAGTTTTATAAAAATAAAAACAATAAAATGAATGAGATTGAATAGCTTATAGCTTTAATTTAGGTGAAAAGAGGGTAAGCCGTCTAACCACTGAGCTACTTACAAGTATTAAAAATTAAATAATTTTTTTTTATATATTAGGTAGGTTTCATTAACCACTTTGTTTATCACATCATTTTCAAAAAAATCTTGGAACACCTCCATAATCTTGATCTTGAGGATGTTCCAAAACTTTTTATAAAATTTCATGCTGTAACCATCGGGTCCTGGAGCTTCATTGTCGTCAAAGGAAAAGTGAGCATCTTTAATTTCCATTTCCGTGAAAGGCTTGATGAGAAAAGCTTGTTGTTCATCAGTAATAGAACTCCAATCAAGATTGTCAATAATTTCATGACATTGTGTTTCTATGGAGTAAATGTCTTTAAAATGGTTGATCAAGTGTTATCAATAAAATTAGTTATTTTATGGGGAAATGTAATTCATGTAGGTTACTTTTATCTTTCATAAAATTAGTTATTTAATATTTCAGTCTTTTACTCGATAATGTTAAGTTTAAGTCAATTAGGTTTATGGCATCAAGGTTATATAAATTAAAAGCTTATTTTCTTCCTTTTGGTGACAGATTTTTTAAAAGGTGAATGAATTAAGAATTTTCATTTAGGTTTTCTGCAATTTTTGTGTATTAGAACTTGCACATATGAGCTATATATAATCACACATATGATCAAACTTCTTGCAGAATGATTCAAATTGTTACGAGTTTAGGAATGAGTTTTCTTTACTTTTTGATGTTGATCATCAAGGTAATTAATCCTTTAAAAACTTATTCCTGGGAGGTTGATTCCATGTTGTTTTGGAATCATGCCAAAAAAAGTGTAAATTTTTCTTTGAATCCCTTCTACCATAAGATTTACAAAAAAGGCTTCAAAGTTGGAATCTAAAACCAAACTGGTGCGTCTTATGTAGAGGTGTAGAAGAAGACATCAACCATCTTTTTATCTCTTGTTCTTTTGCTAAATCTTTATGGAAGAAATTATGCCTGCTGCTCAACTTAAATTTCAATCACCAGATCGAATATAAGTATGCCTGTGGTATTGGGCAGAATAGCAAGAAGAATATTATTACTTTCAATTAAAAAGAAAAATCTCCCATCGAGGGGTGGGAAGACATCAAAGCTCTCATCCGTATGTGGACTAGTAGATCCTCTTGGTTTGCAAATTATGCTCTTAACTCTATTGCTTTAAATATCAATGCTTTTGTGTAATGTTCTCATTTGGGTTGTTTTGGGCTTATTTCTAGCTTTTTGTTGTTCTTGTTTGCTTCTTGTACTTTTTGTTATATTTTAATGAAACGAGAATGATTATGGTGCTACGGAGGTGTCTACCTAATAGAGATGTCTTAGTGCACCTTTTGACCTATCTGTATCATTTTTTTTTTAAAATCAAAGAAATGTGGAATACTTCTACTATGGACTAGATTAATTTACATCCTAGAAGAAAATTGAGAGATTTGAAAATTCAACGATGGAATGAGATGAAAGCGTCCCTTGTTGCACCCGGTGCATTGTCGCGACCTTGATACTCCAATTTGGAAACTGAACTCCAATGGACAATTCTTTATTAGCTTCTATAAAGAAGGCTATTCAAATTAATTACCAAAGAGGGCCTCAACAATGTTCTGACTGTCTTTATCAAGCTATGGAAAACAAACATCCCAAAAAAATGCAAATTTTTTAAGTGGACTTTCTCCATGAATATATATAAACACTGTTGAACCATTTCCAAAAAAGTCATGGTATATGCTTAATAGGGGATAGTTTCCGTTTTCTTCCACATTTAGATTCGTTTCAGAAATTTATTTCCGAACTCATGTGTTTATTTTATTTTTTTGTATTTATTTTATTTGTATGAGGCTCAAACTAGTATTTTAATTAGTTATTTTATTATTTATTTATATATTTATTTTATTTTTTAACTGAATATTTAAAACATTAATTTTGGTATTTTTTTATTTAAAAATAAAAGGTCTATATTTATTTAAGTGGTAATGACTTTAACTTAGTAGAAAAATTGGATTGTTACAATATTATTATTAATGTGGCTCATGCGCATTATATGTCATTTTATCTGTTTGGGGCTCATTAGGTAAAAAGATAATGTCCTCTCACTACCTCATTCAAGTAATACTCTTCCCATCAAAAAAATTAATTATGTTAAGAGAGGTTAAGTGAGAGAAACACAATCCTTTATAAGCCATTCATGGATCGAGGTATGTGATTCTTTATCTAAATTTAATTTGTAAAACAATCTAGTTCAAAGATCTTGACACTTATTGTTATATATAATATATGTTAGGGTTTTATTGTATAATCATGAAACTAGTTTACAATCAATGCTTTTGGGGAATTGACAAAAATAGGCCAAAAATGTGATAGATAAAGACTTTTAGGATTGATTGTAAAAAAGTTGACATTTAGGACAAATTGGAGGTGAAATGACGAAAATACCCTCATTTCAGATTAAACATTTCAATTTAAGAACCCGCGAGATGTCTACCAGATGTTTGCGAGATAAAATAATAATAATAATAAATTGTTTTAATTGTTTTATTTTTTTAAATCCGAATATGAATTGTGTTATACGTATATATATTTGCATCTTAAATGTATAAATTAAATATTATTTTTTATTGTTTCAAGTTGATTTATGGTTGATTTAAGATTGTTTTAGAGATGTTTCAAATGATGTTAGCAATTTATTATTATTATTATTTTATCTCGCAAACATCTGGTAGACATCTCGCAAACATCTCGTAGTCATCTCGCAGACATCTCGCGGGTTCTTAAATTGAAATGTTTAATATGAAATAAGGGTATTTTCGTCATTTCACCTTCAATTTGTCCTAAATGTCAACTTTTTCACAATCAATCCTAAAAGTCTTTATCTACTCCATTTTTGGCCTATTTTTGTCAATTCCCCAATGCTTTTGTGTAATTGTATTGACTTTGAGTTTCTCTTAGGCCTTCTGCTAGCCATTGTTTTTGTATTCCTGGTTTTCTATACTATCTTTATCTATTAATGAAGCGAGAATGATAATGGTGCCACAGAGGTATCCACTTAGTAGAGATGTCCTAGAGTACCTACTTGCCTATAATGTATTTTTTAAAAATAAATATAATATGAAATGCTTACATAACATATCACAAGTTTAAGATAAAATGAGATCAATTATCATAAATTGATGGTTTAAATTAGTGTCTATTTTTTGGATTTTGGAGATAATTTAAAACATACGAGTAAATAATGAATTTTATGTAAATTATTTAAATTATTAAATATTGGAGAATTGTTACCAAATGAAAAAAAAAATCATAACACATGTATAAATTATAACAAAATTTTAGGTTTTATCAATGATCTGAATATATTTTGCTTTATTTTGCTATATTTGAAGGTGTTGTTAAATATTTGAAGGAATTTAATTTAGGAGTATTTTAAAATATTATCAAAAAATTAAAATTATTTTAAAAATATAGGAAATTATATCCTAATTCTCTTCCGTGAATTTAAGTTTTTTTAAAGAAAAATTTTAAAAGTGGTAAAATAAATTAAAATATTTACAAGCTATATAAAAAATTTGAATACTATCAATGATAGAAACTTTTATCACTGTCTATTATTGATATAATATGAAATTTTGCTATATATTATAAATATTTTGTTAAATTAGCTATTTTTGACAATTCTCCTTTTTTAATGCTATATTTTCCTCTACAAGAATTTCGTTTATCTCAAAGTATTGAATTTTATGTTGTTTTGAATCAAAATTAAGATAATGTAAGAAGTTGGCCGTTGATTTAAATTTATTTGATGGACGAATGAAGAGATATTTATGTTTAGGGATTATAAATTTTGGATTATCCTAACTAACTTGGGATGGCCAAGATAAAAAACAATCCCAATAATTTTCACATTGAATTTATGATTCAAAACAGAGAATACAATGTATTGAATATCTATATACAACCCCCAATTCATAAATCTCCAATGAATAAATCCCCAATAATGAAAAAATATGTATACCCAATGTTATACAACACAAGGTGGTGGGTTTTGAACCCCAAAAGTAGCAATCTTTGCATTCGAACATGAAGAAACAATGGTTGAATTTCTCAAGTTGGAGCCACCATAACTCAAGTTAATGTCCCTCAACTCCACCCCCTCGCATGGAAACAACTTGCTGCACTCCAACAACACTGCCACATTCGTTGTCGATGTTCCCCGAATGTTCTTGAACTGTACGTTGCTAACCTTCCAATTTGATTCCTGCATGCACATGTAAGTTTAGTAACACGTTATCGTTAAATCACTATTAAACTCTAAAGATTAAGATCATCCGTTTCTTTTAATAAGATATACAAGAAGAAGAAATATTAGAAAGTGCATATGAACATCTCAATTTTAGATTGACATTTTCTTAACGCTCTCATTCTATACTCTTGACATCTCGACTGGATTAACCTAATAACATGGTTAGCTTTTATTGTTCTTATTTACCTCACTCTTCTTAGTGCCGTAGGTTTGATCGATAATTATAGGATTTTTTACGCCGTACATTACAATGTCTTCAAAGATAATTCTCGAGGCTAACCCCGAGATAGGACTAGCCCAAGTCTTGATTCTGGCACCATTGGTGGCATTGAAAATGGTGCAGTTTTTTACTAGAACGTCGTAGACACCCTTTTCTTTCGAGTACTTGCCCAAGCTGCCCACACTGAAAAAGATGAGTAATGAAAAGCTTTAATTAAGATGTTTTCCTTTGTGTCTATTTAATCTTTAATTTCCTTTTAAAAAAGTGCACTATTTACCTAAGGCCATGTCCAGGGCCGCAAGTGACGTTGGTGATAGTGATATTCTCAGTACTGTGGCCAATGGAGACACAATCATCACCGGTGCCAATGATACTGTTGGCAATGGTGACCAATTTTGAGGTGCTAAGGTGCATTCCATCGGTGTTGGGACTATTATGTGGAGCTATAATTTTCATGTTAGTAGCGGTGAAATTGTAGCAGTAGAATACAGATGTGTGAAACCCCATGCTGTTTATCGAAGTGAGCCCATCAACAATCGTGTGATTTAATCTCGTGAATTTAATGGACTGCAAAAAAAAAAAAAAAAAAAATAGAGAATTACTCACCATCGTTGAAAAAACATTTTCGAATATAGCATAATAAATAAAAAAATATATAAAGTAAAATTTGAGATTCTTATCGATAGGATATATGGAATTTTGCTATATTTTCTAAATAATTTTAATAGTTCTTGTAATGGGCATTTTTAAAAAGAGCAAAATAAAATAAAATATTTACAAGCTATAGCAAAAGTTTGGATTGTAATAGTCTTCTATCATCGTAGCATATCAATTACTATGAGTGATAAGATTTGTTGTAGGTTGTAAATATTTTATAAAGTCTACTACTTTTTAAAATTTATCTTTTTGTAATTCAAAATAAATTTTCATTTCTAAATATGTTTAGTTACCACTGGTTTTGTTTTAGATATGTGTTAAACACAAATGGAAAAGTTTAGAGTGTAAAACACTTGTAATTTAGAATGAAAGGCAAAAATATAGTTACGATTGGAAGAGGTTGGCATAAGTTGTTTTTCTTGCAGTCGTTGTAGGCCCAAACGGAGAGGCCTTGGCCGTCAAAGACGCCGGAGCCGGTGAGGATGAAACCAGTAATATCTTCAAGGGAGAACCATTCTGGAGATGAGTATGCACTAATATCGGTGGTGGCCTTTACAGTTCCTTGATTTTCGAGGGTGATCGGAAAGCTTTTGCACGGACCGGCGAAAGTCACCGGACCCACCAGAAATGTGCCTTGTGGGATCAAGAACTTCGTCGGACCGACTGTGTTCCGACAAGCTGCAATCCATGTTGTCATGAATGCCTGCCAAATGGACAATAAAAAATAATTGTAACTCTTTTTGCCAAAAAATGTTGAAATAGTTGTACCATCCATATCCACCAAAATAAAATAGAAGAAAAGTTGACATCCGTTTGGAATAATATAACGGTAGAATTTAATAGCAAAAAATATATACAATTTCCTATAGTCATCAATTTAAAGATAATTAACTCAAATTAAAAGGTTTGAAGTTAGTGTGTGTTGATATTTCTCACATGTGCATCATCAGTCTCTCCATCACCTTTAGCTCCATGTTTTGTAACATCAAAAACTGACCCACCATTCTCATTTAGATCAACATTTGCCTTAATGTCATTCACCGTGCCGCCAATGTTGGGAAGAGTACTGAAGCCAAGATGTCGGGGTGCTTCTGCAGGACGAAGAAACTGCTTATTTGCTTTTGGTACGATCCCCTTGAGAAGATTTTGAGTGCCGGTGACGTCATCGAAAATGACAGCACAACATTGGCAAGCAAATACTAAGAGAAGGATTTGAATGAGGCTAAAATTTCTTGTCATTCTGATGGTTAAGTGTCTTAAATAATTTGGATTCAATGGTAATTTGGAGTGTTTTTTTTCGTGGATTTTTCTTTCCAATGATCAGAAGTATTTATACATGCATGTTTAATGAAAAAACTAAATTTAGAAGACTGGAACAAAGTTTAATCGGTTTGGAGAATTATTTCAAATATAGAATATAATGTGTTAATTAGCTAGTTTGTTTAGTTGTCTGCCTTCCATTTAATGTATAAGTTGTTTTCTTTTGAAACAATAATTAAGTTCCTTAGACATGAGTTCAACAATTTGGGGTGAAGCTCATAAGTTTAGTAATGTGGATTGGAAGATTGTTGTAAAGATTATTAATCCGTAATTAACATGTTTATAATGTACTAGTCGGTAACACGTGCTATGCACGTTAATTTTTCACACAAATAGTATGGAGTTATATTTATTTACTCATGATTTTTGAAAATACATTTTTCAACTTCATTTCTAGAGAGATCTCCTATTCAAGACTTCTTATGTGTGTATAAATCGAATGAGATAAAAGATATATTGATGGAATTTGATAGTATGACTATGAAACAATCAATTCAATCAAACTTAAGATTGATGAGTAGGGCTTTTTTATATGTACCAATTACATATTGAATATTTCAATGAATTGGAGTTTTGGAATCGACATTGACTTGATTATTATTTGGACATTTGTTCTAATTCTATATATTTTATGTATTTCTACCCTATTTTACTATTAACTTTCGTAATTAGTTATTTAAGTATTTGAGTCACTTTTGCTTAATAATGTTACATTGTTATCTGAGGCTATGTCCTGGGCCGCAAGTGACATTGATGACTATTATTTTCTCACTGCTATGGCCAATGGAGACACGATCATCACTGGTGCCAATGACATTGTTTGTAATTGTGACTAGTGTTGAGGTGCTAATGTGCATTCCATTAGTGTTGGAGCTATTATGTGGAGCTAGAGCTATAATATAATGTTGATGTTGGTAGCAATGAAATTGTAGCTGTAGAATACAGACGTGTGAAAGCCCTTGTTATTCAATGAAGTGAGCCCATCGACAATCGTGTGGTTTAATATGGAAAACTTAATAAACTGTAAAAGAAAAGAGCAACTAATCAATCATACAATATTTAAGAAAAAGAGATTGAGAAAAAAGAGATTGAGTTAGGCATAATTATAGTTATAGTTGGAAGATTCTAGCAAAAGTTGTTTTTCTTGCAGTCATTGTATGACTAAGCGGCGGTGCCTTGGCCGTCGAAGACACCTGAGTCAGTGAGGATGAAGTCGTTGATATCTTCAATAGAGAACCATTATGGAGAAGAATATTCACTAATATCGGTTGTGATCTTCACAGTTTCCTGGTTTTCAAGAGTGATCGGGAAGCCTTCATAGTTCCCTTGTTTTTGAGAGTGATCGGGAAGCTTTTGCACGGACCAGAAAAAGTCACCGGACCAATAGAAATGTACCTTGTGGAATCAAGAACTTTGTCAGTTGTGTTTCGACAGGCTGCAATCTATGTTGTCATGAATGCCCGACATGTGGAAAATAATTATACAAATTAATACTCTCTCTTTCTTTTAAAATATTTTTTAATTTTGTTTTTATTTGTAATTAAAAACCTAATTGTGCTGATAAATTCTATAACATACTAAGGTAGGTTGTAGTAGAGAATCATGGCTCCAATTTAGAGTTAATTAACATAAATTAGAAGTCTTTTAAATTTTTGTATGATTTGTATTCTTCACGTGTGTATCAGACCCACCATTCTCATTTAGGTTAACATTTGTCTTAATGTCATTCACTGTGCTGATGCCAAGACACCGGGGTGCTTCTGCAGAACGAAGAAACGGACGAAGAAACTGCTCATTTACTGTTGGTACGATCCCGTTGAGAAGATTTTGAGTGCCGGTGGTGTCATCGAAAATGGCTACAACCTTTGCACACATTGCCAAGCAAGCACTAAGAGAAGGATTTGAAAGAGGCCAAGACTACTTGTCATTTTGATAGTGAAGACTTTCTTAAGTTTGGATGCACACAAGTTAGGGTTTCTCAAGAGACAATTAAATGGTAAATTAGAATGTTTTTTTTCTTGGATATTTTTTCCAATGATCATGAGGCTTATTTATACATGATTGGGAGACTAAATTTAGAAAACTGAAATGAAGTTTGATCAGTTTGGAGAATTATTCAAAGTATAGAATAATATGTTAATTAACTAGCTTGTTTTTTTTTCCTCCAATTTAATATAAGTTGTTTTGTTTGGTAACAATAATTGAATTCATTTATACTTCATCATGTTGGAGAAATTTTAGATGGGATACAGAAGCAAAAATTAAGCAGCTCAGGCCAAAATAAACTATTTTCTCATATATATAAATTTAACCAGGGCTATTGAAAGGTTATTAATAGTTACTCGACTTAAATTGATTGCAAAAGGTTATTAATAGTTATTCGACTTTTAAATTGGTTGCTTTTGCAAATTAGAAAATGTTTTGACATATCAAATTTAGAACAAACAATGTGTTTTGGAACAAAATCATAATGTTGTTGGGACACAGAAAGTATTGTGTGAGCCAAAAATCTTTTGATTCAATTAAGACAAATATTAAGTTTGAATAGTGGGTTGGAATTAGGCAATACAATATATAGCCTTAAGTTGCTAATGTTGAGCATTGAAAGCTCCATGAGAAAAAACGCTACCGCTAACGGTGCTTGTAGTTTGGTGATGAGTATGAACAACAACGCTACTGCTGCCACTTGTGTGAATACCATCAGCCCCCTTTGTAGTTTGGATATTGTTAGAAGAAAAAAAGCTTTTGCTGCTTCTATGATTAGTATGGATTCCATGAGAAAATAAACCAGCACCACCACGAATCATGGCAGCTCCATGTCCATGAGAAACAACAGTACTGGTGGCGCTCTTCACTCTAGTTTCCTGACCGCTGGCCACGACGACACTCCTGCTCCCCCTGTTGGCACCGATTTTGCCTTTATGAGAAATGACAACACTGCTGCCACTCTTTGCACTTACTTCGTGACCGGTAGATACAGCAACAGTACTACTGCCTCCATTCACACCGGTCTTGGAACCACGGGAAACAATGATGCTGCTGCTACCCTTCTTCGTGATTTCTTGACCTTGAGAAACTGCAACCAAACTACTACTGCCGTTGTTCACACCGGTTTTGCCACCATGAGAAACAACAACACTACTAGCACCACTCTTCTTGCTAATTTCATGACCACTAGAAATCGCAACGACACTTCCGCGGTTGGCGTTCGGACCAGTTTTTCTACCATGAGAAACGACAACACTACCGGCACTTTTTGCCGTGCTAATTTCATGACCTTGAGAAACAACAAGAACTTTTCCACCGACACTGCTCACAGGTGCGACCGCTGATGCTTGTGTGCCGTGTGATCCAAAGGCACGGATGGGTAATTTACGATCGAGAGCGGGTTCTACGCTACCAGTGACGTCACCGAAGGTGGCACCCACCTTCCCACAGCATTGCCAAGCAAGCACTAAGAAAAGGGTGTGAAAGAGCTTGAAACCATTTGGTGCCATTTCCATGGTAGAAATGGTGTGATTAGTTGAAATTATTGTAGGTTTACAAGCTCTTTTCACAAAATGCGAAGGGGAAGTATGAGTGCCTTGGATACTTTTCTCATGATCACAAACCCTATATATACTAATTTGTTTGATGGGAAAACTAGCTATATTTAGAAATGATCAACAAATTTAGAAAAGCTTCAAATATTTTAGGTCCAAGAGTTTAGTTTTTCCTAAGTATAGAATAGTTGACTAGACCCTTTTTTCTCCCTCTCTCATAATTGAGTGATAGAGAAGTTATTTAAGAACAAACCAATCATATTTAATTAATTAAAAAATAGTTTGGGTCCTTAGTATTTCTTGAAATCTACGGTTAATGTTATTCATGAACACTTCTACTTAATTTGTAACACATAACTTTTCTCTCCTTAGTATTTTAAAATTTTGGGGTTTGAAAACCACTATTAAGATTTAATGACACACTTCTTGAAAATAACTAATTAAAATAAATTTTTGTATTTTGTGCAATATATATTAAATACAAGAAAATACATATCTTTACTTTTTATTTTACTTTTTTGAAATAAAGATATGATAGATTAAGTGGATGAGAAGGTGGAAAAACAAAAGCAATTTCAGGATGAGAGAAAAGCTCTGACTTCTCTCTAACTTTTGCCGACGGAGATGAAGAGTCACAACAGCTTTGCTCTTAATTAAAAGACTGTGCGCGAGTGGTTTCATTGGACTACATGCAGCCGCGAACAACATTTATTCCTACTTCAACCAACATGCAACAACAACATTCAATCCTAAAGATCAGAAAAGAGATACTATAGTCGAACTTGCAACTGTATACTTAAAGGTACACTTCCCATTCTCTTCTTATCACAACCACTTCTTCTTGTCTGCTTTTTTTCTTTTCCAAAAATGGCCCTTTTCAAGCAACTACCACGTTCGTGCAAAATTGAACGTAAAGACTTCATTATTTCACTACACAAACATTCTTCCTTAATAAGATTCTGGATAACAGAAATGAGGACCCGCAAATCTTTTTTTATTCTGACCTCATTAGAATCCTTCAACTGGTTCATTTCCACTTTCAAAACGTTGATAGCTACTCCAAAGGCAAACAAATTCTTCCTAGAAAGAGGTACGAGGATCATGTGCTCTGGGTAAGAAAAACTACAAACAGGAATGGTAACGCAACAGAAGTTTTTAGAGTTCATGAACATGGAAGAAAATGTTGCATCTTAGTTCCAGAAGGACCTGAACTGAGTGGATGGGTTTCTTTTCTTTCAATGATTAGTCCTAATGTGGACACTGAACCGAAAACAAGAACACTAGTGGAATTTTAAATTCTTGAAAAGGATTACTCCTCTTCGGATACAGAAACCCCAAGGAAATCCTATGCAAAAGTTCTATCCGATAGTGACTCCATCTCTTCTGTCAAAGGGAAAAAAATACGTTTTTTTTTCTCAAAATACCCTTTCAACTGGAAAAATACTATGGTGATCACTAGAAGAGTCTTTCATGATGATTGGGATAAAATAATGATAAGTCTAAAGAAGCAAACATGCGCTACCTTCTCCTTTAAACCATTCCATGCAGAAAAAGGCTTTAATCTTCTTCAATGACTCAATGCATGCAAAACTCCTTCGCAACAAAACAGAATGGTCAACAGTAGGAAACTTTTACGTCAAATTTGAATCCTGGATCCCAGAGAAGCACGCCACAGTAAAATTAATCCCCAGTTACGGAGGATGGTTGATTTTCAGAGGAATTCCAATTCATGCATGGACTCATGGCACCTTTGTAAAGATCGGGAAAGCTTGTGGAGGTTTTATCTCAGTCGTAAAAGAAACAATAGACATGGTAGATCTGTTGGAAGCTCGAATAAAAGTCTGTTACAACTACTGTGGCTTTAATCCAACATTTATCAAAATTAAAGACCATAAAGGATGCTCCTTTGAAGTTCAAACTTTCTCTATGCTCCATGGAAAAGGGTTCATAAAAAGAGAAGTAAAAACCCATGGTTCTTTCAAAAGGAAGGCAGCGGTAGAATTTGATGAATTCAATCCACATTGTGAACAATTCCAGTTCGACGGAAACCTGGCAATCCCACCGAAAAATTTTGAATTAAAAAAAAAAAGAAGTTTAATGCAAATTCTCCAATCAATAAAAATCACACGGAGGCCAAGAATCAAATGAGGAAAATCTTTCCAAAGAAACTACGGCCAATCCAAAACTGAAAGAGAAATGGATAGAGAAAGAAAAGGCTTTATTGATAGCAAATGATGATAACGTGGAGACAGGTGACTCATCAATGCAGGGTTTAATAGAAGATAACGAGAAGATTGGAAAGACGGATTCAAAGAGGAAAGTGGTTTTCACCTCCCCAAATAACGAAACTTACCTGTACACTCTAGATATACGACCCCTTCAAAGCAAATGATTGATGAAGATCAAGTAGGGAACAAAGGAGCCAATACGCAGGGAAAGAATCTTCTTTAAAGGATAATATCTCTTCTACACCAAATATTGTTCTGGAAACACCTCCATCGATTCTTCAACATCAGCATTCTAAAAAATTGAGTTCTTTAAAACCCATTAGAACTAGAAGTTCTAAAACAGCCAGACCAAGCAAAAGAATGGAGATAAAAAAGACGGGGAGTTTTCATCGAAACAAGTTTAAGAACTTAGTTAGAGGAAAACAAACTCAAGCTCTCACCAAATATGCAAGATTACAACTCATCATCAGAGGCAGAGCTGGAAAACTCAAATCATCAACACTTTGAACTGACGACTGATAAAAAAACTATGGGGTCTTCTAGTTTGAAATGAAGTTGCTTGCGTGGAATGTAAGGGGTTTAAGCTCTCCCCAAAAAAGAGCTCAAATAAAATCAGTAATTTTAAATTATGACCCTTTTATTGTCATTCTCACAGAAACAAAAACCCATTCTTACAATCCTTTATTTGTCAAATCTATGTGGGGCAAAAAAGAAATTAAATGGGCTGCCAAAGAATCCTCAGGTAGCTCTGGAGGAATTTTGGTCCTCTGGGACGATCTGGAAAATTCATGTATCAACATTCATGAAGAGTCGTACACGCTTTCGATCAACTTCCAATCTGTAAAAGACCCTACCTGGTGACTTGCTGCAATTTACGATCCTCCAAAAAGAAGAGACAAAGTTATAATTTGTGGGGAGAGCTTGATCATGTAGCAACATTATGCTCAAATTCTTGGATTATAGGTGGTGACTTTAATGTCTTCAGAAACAGGGAGGAAACGGCAGCAGTTAATACAGGAAGTCGAAGCATTCACTGGTTCAACAACTTCATCCAAAGGCATAATTTACTGGATCCACCTCTTAGCAATAATAAGTTCACTTGGTCTAACCTTAGATCAATCCCGATATGGCTCTAAATAATAATTTATTCAAAGGACTAGGAAATGTCCTTCAATCAACACTTCTCTAAAACTCTAACAAGAACCATCTCGGATCACTACCCAATCATCTTGGAACTGAATCATTTAAATTGAGGCCCGTCTCCTTTTAAGCTAAATTCAATCACTTTGAAAAACAAAGATTTCAAGAAGAATATAAAAAGATGGTGGAAAAGTATCATCGTCCAAGGCCACTCAGGTTACACAAAGTATCATCGTCCAAGGCCACTCAGGTTACACATTTATGGAAAGACTGAAACTATTGACAAGAATCATCCGAAAGTGGCAGTTCGAAAACAAATCTCAATCTTTCAACCTAAAAAATGATATTCTCAAAGAAATTGAAGCAGTGGACGAGAAAGAAGTAAACAACACCATTTGCGAAGTCGAAAGTGTTAGAAGAACTGCGATCAAGTCAGAGCTTGGTTTAATTGAGCTAAAAGAAGCTAGATACTAGTCTCAAAGAGCAAAAAATCTCTGCATTAACGACGGAGACGAAAACACAGCTTTCTTCCATCAAGTTTGCTCGACTAGACAAAGGAAAAGTATCACCACATAAATAAAGGATGAAGGGGGAGTGGTTCAGAACTCAAATCTCCTAATTGAAAAATATTCATGAATCATTTCAAGAAGATCTACTGTAACAACAAGAAGCCTTCGTGGTTGATTGACAATCTAAACTGGAAACACATCAGATCCGGATGGCTTTCCTTTGGAATTTTACAAAACCTCTTGGGGTTTTTCTAAAGAAAGACATTATGGATTTCTTCAACGGCTTCCATTTGAAAGGGGTGATAAACAAAAATGTCAATAACACTTTCATCTCCCTAATTACCAAGAAAAAAGATTATTCCTCTCCGACTGATTTTAGACCAATAAGTCTAACCACTTCGCTCTACAAAGTGTTAGCAAAGACTTTAGCTAACCGTCTAAAGAAGATTCTGCCAATTACTATTGCTAAAAATCAATTCGCATTTGTGAATAACAGAAAAATTACAGGCGCAATTTTATCAGCAAATGAAGTAGTGGACTACTGGAAAATGAGCAAAAGCAAAGGTTTTGTGGTTAAGATTGATCTGGAAAAAGCTTTTGATACAATAAATTGGAAGTTCATTGATTTCATGTTGGTTAAAAAAAAACTTCTCACATCGATGGAGAAAACGGATTAAAGCTTGCATCACAAAAGTTCAGTACTCTTTAATCATAAATGGCAAACCAAAAGGTCGAATCACTCCCAAAAGAGGCCTTAGGCAAGGAGACCCGTTTTCTCCTTTTATATTTGTTCTGGCAATGGATTATCTTATTGCAATATTAAACCACCTAAACTCTCCAAATCGATACAAGGTGTGGTGTTCAAGAATAATTGCAGCTTAAATCATATCCTCTATGCTGACGATATTTTGATTTTTATCGAAGACCATGATGCGGCAATCACAAACTTAAGGTGTGCTCTCAATCTCTTTGAAAAGGCTTCTGGTTTGTCTATAAATCAAAACAAATCCACGATAAGCCCAATCAACGTCTCAGATTCTCGTTGCTTGTTTGTGAAAAACACTTTGAATATTAAAAGTCAAGCTCTCCCCGTCACTTATCTTGGAGTCCCTTCAGGAGGAAAACCAAATTCTTTGAGCTTTTGGGATAACATCCTAGTGAAAATTTAAAAAAAGCTCAATACCTGGAAATATTCTCAACTATCAAAGGGAGGAAAACATACGCTCCTGCAAGCTAGCCTCTACAGCCTTTCCAACTTATCAGCTTTCTATCTTCAAGGCCCCAACGGCTGTCTATAAGCAGATTGAAAAAACATGGAGAAATTTTCTATAGGACTTGAATTGGGATAATGCAGCTTCAAACACCTCTCACCTTATCAACTGGGATACTGTAACTAGCCCGACGGAAAAATGAGGTATGGACATTTCAAAGCTAAAAATAATGAACACCATGCTCTTATGTAAATGACTTTGGCGTTATCTGACAGAACCAAATACGCTTTGGAGAAAAATTATAAATGTCAAATTCTCAGCTTCCTTCATCGAAGAGATCCCTTCAACTGGTAAACATTGCAGTTCAAAGGCCCCTTGGATGTCTATAATTAAAAGCAAGTCATGGTTTGAAAAAAACTTCAAATGGCAAGTTAACAGCAGAGAAAACATTTCCTTCTCCCATGCTAGCTGGAATGAAAAAAAAGCCCTCTAGCCATCACTTACCCAAGACTTTATGCGTTATGCAATTCAAAGAATGAAGCGGTTAATGAAGTGTGGAACCATATCTCCAATGATTGGAATATCAATCCTAGAAGATCTGAATGATAGAGAGATCGCTTTATGGGATAGCGTAAAGCACCTGTTACCACCCCCCAACCAAATGAGAGGTATTAGCACTCCAACATGGATTTTAAATGGAAACAAAGATTTCACTACGGCTTCGACCAAAAAGGCACTGCAAGCTTCTCAACAACAACTTTACTCTCAAGAAAACCTCCAAGTATTCCAAATTATTTGGTCATCAACAGTGCCCAAAAAAATGTAAATTTTTCTTGTGGACGTATTCGACAGGAAAATAAACACGATGGACATCATTCAAAAAAATTCATCGTCTCAATAATGTCTGAATTCAAATAGGTGTACCTTATGCTATGCAAACACTGAAGACATAGATCATCTAATTCTTGATTGTAGAGTCGCAAAATCATTATGGAACAAATTGGGGGAGCACTTGGGGACTTCACATTTTTTGAAATTTTTTTGACCTTGGGCAAATCAGTATCCAAGCTAAAGCAATCAAGCATAAGAAACGTCATAAGATTTAACTTAGTAGTTGGCTTACTGTGAACTGTTTGGTTGGAAAGAAACAATATAATTTTTTTTAAAAAAAGCAAAATCTGTTGTTAACTTGTGGGAAGATATTTGTAACTGGATGGAATTTTGGTCTAGGCGTCATTCATCTTGTAACCAATATATCTACTACTATTTCTCTTAACTCGAGTATTGTTAGATTAGGCCATTCAAGACTTCCTTTAGCCTTTTTCAACCTTGTAACTTGACTTTCATTCTAGGATCATCCTAGTTTGAAGGGTTCGGTTTCTTATCTAACACAAAGTGGATGAGAAGGTGTATCAAAACAATATCTCAATTACTTAGGTTGTCACTCAAGTATATCCCAATCCTAATTCATTAAAAATATTCAAATCAATACAAAAGATATATATTTACATGTACAAGATTTTGATTTTTAATTTGTGCTAAAAAATATATGAGAACACAAAATCCTTCAATTAATTAATAATATATGTTGCAACTAGTTGTTCTCAAGGATTAATTGTAGTGTAATAGATCAAATCGTTTGACTTTTGGAGACAATTATTGTGTGTCTTATCTACCCAAGAGCTAACTCGACCCGATTTTGCACTCGATGAAAATGGTATAAATTTATTATTAATCATTCAATCAAATTGTCAAGCTACATTTTACCATGAATTCCAAGACCATGAGAAACAAAAACTTTGGCATGGCTCTTCAAACCAATTTTGCCACCCTTAGAAACAATACTACCTCTCTTCTTTATACTAATATTGCCACCATGAGAAACACCAAAATTAAGCTTTCCCTTAGGAGCTTTGAGACCAAGAGATGCAACATGATCCTTTTTAATTTCAACACCAAAAGACAAACCTTTGTTATTTTTGCTCATTGAAGTTTCAAATCCATGAGAAACAAGAACATTACCACTGCTCTTTAGACCAAATTTACCACCATTAATGGAAACACTAACACCACCTTTGCCCTTTAGACTAATTTTTCCACCGTGAGAAAGAGCAATGTTGCCACCACTCTTCAAATTAATCTCATGATCCTTAGAAACAACAACACCACTTTCGATCTGCTTAATAATCTCGAGACCAAAAGTCGAAACTTTGTCCCCTTTGTTGATTGGAGTGTCAAGCCCAACAGGAGCAATCCCTGTTGGTGCTTCTGCATGGTTGTTCACGGTTGATGCGAGGCTACCATCGGTATTTGGGGTTCCAATACGAGGCCATCCAAATCCACGAAAAGAAAAATGATGATTGAGGTCGAGATTTACGACACCAGTGACATCGTTGAAAGTTGCATCTACCTTTACACAATGCTGCCAAGCAAACACTAAGAAAAGGGTTTGAAAGAGCTTAAAACCTCTTGCCATTTCCATGTGGTTAAGTGTCTTAAAGTTGTATAGAACACAAAGATATGGTTTCACAAATGATGATTAGTAGGAATGAAAGAAGTGTAGATTTTATGAATTTTGGGATGATCAGAAACCCAACTTATATATGGTTGTTTGAGAATGGAATTTTTGTATATAGAAAATTCTAACAAGTTTACTGTACTTGTGTTATTCTGTTGGACTATAATAAGGAAAACTATATTATATGGTGGCTTCTACTTAGTTGCAATTTTTACCTTTCTTTATCTTAGTATGGGTTTGAGTTATCTATGAGACAATAAACTTGGAAATTTTCTACTACGGTTGTACCTACTAGAATCTCTTACGAATTAACAAAATAATTAAGTGCTCTATTTTAGGGTTTTACTAACGAATTAACAAAATTAAGTGTCTATTTTAGGGTTTTACTAAATAAAAATAATGAAAGGTTAATATTGAAGAACAGAAATGGCATTTCATGTGAAGATAAAGGGAAGACAGGAAAAAAAAAAAAAGCTTTGAAAAATCGCACGTTTAGGGAATCGTCAAAATAGAAAAAGATAGAAAATAATTTTTTTTTTAAATGTTGATTTTAGTTAAAATGATGTCAACATATAATAAAACTTTTGGATATGAAATCGGGTTGTTTTCAAATATCAGAATGAAATTAACTTGTTTAGATAGAGAGTAAAATTTGATTTGTAACTTTTTAAATAATTTTACAATTTAAAACAAATTTTCTTTTCAATATTACATTTGATCTTAATTAAAAGGAGATATTTATTTAGGGACATTTATAAATAAAATAAAACATTATTAGTTATAATATAATTTTGGATTCTATCAATGATATATACTTATAGACTTCTATTACTGTTTATTAATGGTACTCATAGAAGTATCTCGTGTCTATCAACGATAGATAGTTGTGTGCATAAGATCAAACACTCATAAGTATTAAAAAAACCATTTTATCCATGCAAGCAAACAAATATTTTTCATGCACATATAAAATGTAATTTGTTTTAAAACAAATACTATAACTTAATTAATATATGAATGGGAGTTATAATATGAGTTGTAGGTTTAATATAAATATTCTTATATAGATAAAAGTATAACGCTCTCTTATATTTATCAATTACGTGTTAGGTTTATCACATTTGCAATATACAAAAAAGATATGCTACTGGTTGTTTTTTCTAAAGATTTTTGTTATCGGTTGATATAATCTCTATATTTAATATTGTGTTTTTTATGATCTCTATATTTTCAAATATTTTTATGTGATTTTTTTTAAAATTCTTTCTTTTAACGTGAATTAGAGAGAAAATATGATTTTCTTTTTATAAATTACTTCTTTCAACATGAATTATTTTAAAATATTGTTCTTATATTGATAAAAAAAAATGTGTTTTTTTTAAAAATATAAATATACTGCAATCTATTTTCTTCAATGTGAATTAGATAAAACGGGAATACATTTTTTTTCTTTCAATACCAAAAAAAATATGAATTTTTTTAACAATTTAAATGTTAAATTGCCTGAGAAAAAGAAATCTTCCAATATAATTAGTAACATTTTCAAATACAATATTAATGTATATAACAACTTTTATAAAAAGTTACAAATATATATAATATTAATGTATATAACAACTTTTATAAAAAGTTACAAATATATATAACAAAGTCTGTTAAAATCTATCAATAATAGAAATTCATATGAGTTCTATAAATAGAAGTCCATTGTTGATAGACTTAGTTATATTTGTAAATTTTTTTAATGTTGTTATGTAGTTCGTTATTATACCTAAAATACTACTTATTATAATTACTCGTGATAAAAAAGTTCATATTCTTTTATATTTATCGTAGCAAGAGATGATTATTATTGTCATAGACAATTTTTGTCCCAAACGACCCCATATTATTTAGTAGAAAATACGTTGTTTGGGAATTATAGAAAACTCTAATCTTTCATCTTCTTTTTTTTTTTCATTACTTCTTCTCTTCTTCTTTTTTTCATATATTTTTCAATTAGTTTATTTTAAGTCATAAGATCGCCTGAACTAGACCGGTTGAATTTTGATTAGTTGAACGCTGTAAATCTTTTGTGAAAATGATCCATAATCCAATGAATAAATTTAAATGCATAAGATTTTGAGCTGAACTTAAGTCGGTTGAAACATTATAATATGGACATGAAATCAAATTTATATCTTTATTCGTTCAATTGCCTTGGCCCTTACAAAATATCGTGAGGTTAAATTGTACCATGAACTCCAAGATCATGAGAAAAAACAGCATTGACATTGCTCTCCAAACCAAAATTTGGCACCCTTAATTAGATGACAATATTAATACTACCTCTCTTGTTCATACTAATGTTACCACCATGAGAAACACCAACATTAACCTTTCCCTTGTGAGCTTTGAGACCAAGATTTGCACCATGGTCTTTTTTAATTTCAACACCAAAAGACAAACCTTTGTAATTATGAATCTTTCTCTTCAAACCATTAATTTCACCACCACTTGAACCAGCAACACTACCTTTGCTCTTTACACTAACTTTTCCACCATGAGAAAATGCAATATTCTCACCACTGTTCAAATTACTTTCATGATCATGAGAAACAACGGCGCCGCCACCTTTGATCTGCTTAATAATATCAAGATCATAAGATTGAACTTTGTCCTCTTTGTTGATCATAGTTTCAAGCCCAACAGGAGCAATGCCTGCTGGTGCTTCTGCACGTATTTGTTTTTCTACGGTTGATGTGATGCTACCATCGACATTCGGAGTTCCAATATGAGGCCATCCAAATGCACGAAATGAAAATTGATGATTGAGGCCGGCATTTACGACACCGGTAGCATCGCTAAAAGTGGCACCTACTTGTGCACAACAATATTTCCAAGCAAACACCAAGCAAAGAGTTTGAAAGAGCGTAAACCCTCTTGCCATTGGCATGGTTAATTAAGTAGTCTTAAAGTTGCAGGCCACAAGCTTGTTTTACAGATGATGATGATGATGAGCAGAAATGCCAAATGATGATGTGGGTGTGTTTTGAATCTTTTGATTATGAGGAACTCTCTATATATGCTTGTTTAATTTCCGCATATAAAAATTATAAATAGAAAAACTTAACAAACTTTTTAAGACAGCCATATTACTATTTACTTGTTACCATATTTTTTCCCTTACTGTTTTTGGTTGGCTTGAAACAATAATTAAATTTAGAAAATTTTGGACTTCGGTTGTCCCTCTCAGTTCTCACAAAAAGAAAAAAAAAGTGACGAACTAAAAATTATTGCAAATTGCGTAGTTTTTGTATAATTTTTGTTTTCTATCTAATCACAACAGCAAAATAAATCGAAACATAAAACAGTGATGAACTTCCAACTACACCCCAACATTTCAACTTCCAATGCAAATCCCTTCCTCCTCCGCCATTGATCTCCTTCTCCTGGAGAAGACTCTCCTCGGCCTCTTCATGGCCATCGTTCTCTCCATCGCCATTTCCAAGCTTCACGGCAAGCGTTTCAAGCTTTCGCCAGGTCCTTTACCCGTCTCGATATTTGGAAACTGGCTCCAAGTCGGCGATGACTTGAACCACCGTAACCTCATAGATCTTGCAAAGAAATTTGGTGATATCTTCTTGCTTCGGATGGGACAGAGGAACCTCGTCGTGTTTCCTCCCCGGATTTAGCCAAGGTAGTGCTCCACACTCATGGAGTTTAAGAATAATATCAAATTTAAGATAGAAAAATAAATCAAAATATGTACAAAATAAAGCAAAGATATGACGGTCTATCTTGATTTATTTTAGCTCACGTTTGTACGGATTTAATAAAATAAATTTTAAAAATTAAATTTGTAACTCTTGCTTATTACTTTTATGGATATGAAAAACAACAAATTCAACCTATAAATTTTTTTAAAAAAAATTATGGTGTACATCATATACACACTTGATACCTTTGATTTTTTAATTAAACTATTGATATACCAATCTCGATGCACTAAATATCGATTATGATATCTTCGATACATTTAAAAGTATCATATATACAAAATAAAAATGTATATATTGCAATCGACTACCGTGTTATGATCTCAAAATTTGCAAACATATAATTTTTTTTATCTTCACATGAAATACCACTTTGATCGATAATAACCTTTTACCATGTCAATTAGGGCAATTGTTTTGATTTTTTTTAACAAGTTACTAGATATAGAGAAAATGAAGGCCTGTCGAGGTACTACAATATTCTAAGTACATCGGAACACACCGAACACAAAAAACGATGCATTATCTCCAAAGAAAAGTAATAAACCACATGGGTCTATAAACTTAGCATATACGGATTTTTTAAAATATGTAGGTGACATGATCGTGTGGGACAGACGTTAACATGTACAAATTATTTTTTTAGCCATTTATAATTTATCTAGGATTAATGATATTTTTATAGGTCATAAATTTCACTGAGTTGCACGAATTTTCTTTTTAAATTGTTTGCTAATTATTAAAAAAATATATGAAAAATTGCATACATTTTGAGAATATGATATAACAATTATAGCACATTATTTTAGAATTTTGAAAATATGGTAAAATTTTCACTTTTCTATCTTAAATTTGATATTATTCTTAAACTACCATTCAATAACTTATTTCTCTTTCTCTGTTTAATGTCCTACTACTCATTATTTATTTATGCTTCCATTTTTAAGGCCCTAATTATTTGTTTATTCTTATACTAAAAAAATTATTTATTTTTTTGTTTTAATCTTAATTTTAAAATATCAAAAGTACAATAATTGTAATATGAATAATATAATATAATATAATTGTTGTTGATTTGAGTAATTTAACTTCATTTGTCATTTTTTTACTTTCTTCCATGTGTATTTTGAGTTGAATTTGATTTCAAATGATTTTGTTTTATTTTTTTACACTAAATTTTTTGTTTTACTCTGTCTCAGTTTCGTATGTCAGTGTTGTGATATACTTATATTATATGTATTAGTTGGTTAATATACTTACTACGTGATTTTCATTTTTAAAAATTTTATACAGTTCATTGGAGTATTATTAAGTTATGACTTGATGTAACTTAGTGTATCATTATCAAGTATATCAACAATATATTGTTAACACATATCAGTAAAGTGAATCATTATCAAGTATATGAATCGAGTTTATAAGTGTATATCAAGTGTATAAGTATGACTTTAAGTATATCAATTGCATTTAGTCAATCAATTGTATAAGTGAAGAATACTAAATGTATATGGAGTGTATCAGGTGTATCAAACATATATTAATATGTTTCGATATCGACTGTATCAAAAAGTATCATGTGCATCAAGTGTATCAATCAAATGTATCAAGTGTATCAAGGAATGTATTAGGTGTATCAGGCTTGTATTAAGTGTATTAGACGTGTATAAGGTGTATCAAACGTATATTAATAACGAGAGCATTTGTGACATTTACCTCTTGATGTGTGGGCTGGGCTTCATTTTTGCCATTTTCGAAAATAATAAAATGTGTGTGCTATGAACTTAATTATTATAACTTATTTTGACAGTTTTACAAGTGCCCAAAAAATATTTATAACTTTAATTAGTCTAGAATTGATTTTTTTTATGAAATTCCCAAAAAAAAACTCCTTGATTAATTATTAGAATACTCTTGTAGAAATATTTCATCATTCAATGCACATATCAATGAAGAAATAATTAAAATAAAAAGTACAAGATTTTGAAGTACACATAGTTTATAGCTAATCATAAATTTTCAATTTATTAGTAAATACATGGCATGGTACAAAAGAATTATACGTGAGAGATCAAACTATATCCATCATTAATTAGCCTTTCAATAGAATTTATAGGCTTAATTATTTGGTATAATTTAAACATCCAAACACACCTCTTTCCATTGGCAGATATTGCCAAAGAGAAAACATTAATGCCATTTGCCCAACCACACAAACCAATTTTGGTACCATCTTAAACTTGGATCTTTGGAATAATTATTCTTCCATGATCAAAAAGATCAATGTTTCCACCAATCTTCATATTAGTTTTAATACGATCATATGAAACAGTAGTGCCAATCTTTCTGTTATTAGCTGTAATTTTGATATTGGATGATGAATCTTTGTTATCTTTATTCTGTGTAGTTTTAGTCTCAATCGGACGAGTAGTTTCGGGAGCTAATTCTTTAGGATCTATCATGTTTGAGTTAGGTGCAACGCCACGATTCTTGATCACTAGCATCCCAACACCACTTGATCCAAATGAACCGCTGTCAAAGTCGTCGAAAAAGCCACTGGCCCCAACTTTAGCACAATATTGCCAAACAAACACTAAGAAAAGGGTGGGTAAGAGCTTGAAACATCTTGCCACAGCCATGGTAGTTGAGTGTATTGAAATTGATGATTTGGTTAAGGAAAGTTTTGTGGGTGTATTTTGAATTTTTGGAATGATCAAAAGGCCTATATATATTTGTTTCATTGGCTACTATATTTATCAAACTCTAACAATAGTATATTTATCGATGGGTGCTTAGTTGCCTTTTCTTATTGTTTATGAGCTGTTTTGAAACAATAAATTTTCTAATTGATCCCTTGTATCTACTCAAACCTGTACATTATCGAAATAACATACTTTTCTTTGGAGATCGCATCACTTTTGGTGTTAGGGTGTGTTTCAGTGTGGTGTACTTTTGAATATTGTGATATCTCGATGCACCTTTATTTTTCTATCTCTAGTAACTTGTTAAAAAAATCAAAATAATTGTCCGAATTGACATTGTAAAAAGTGAATGTCATAAAGGACAAAAATGGTATTTTTGTGAGACCAAATTCCCACTATTGAGCACGTCCTTCCATATGTTGATGAGGCTATTTTGTGAGTCTTCGAAACTTCTCTTGTTACGCTAAGTCCGTACTATCCATAGCTTAGCAACAGCCACATTGAAGCGTATGATCCCCTTTGCATTGGAGTAATTGTTTTGGCATATTTTGCAGCAGAGTTCTTGAATGCTACTGCTATCATTTACCCATCTGTCTGTGTTCCTGTACTATACAATCGATATATATGTTGTTGCAACAGTTAGGGGTCTCTATCTTAACATTCTCATTTTATGCTTCATATATTTTTGTTTCTGATTTTAAAAATAAAATTGTTTGATAACGTTTCCTATTTCTTGTTTTTAAAATTTTAGAAACGCATTTCTTTAGGTCATAATTGAGAAACTACAAAATGTGGTTTCTCTCTGCAGGTGTACAATGTGTATCGGGGGAGCAACATCAAAGATAAAGTGTTACAAAGGTGACTTTGACATTTAAATATCTTTAATAACACATTTTTTGATGTTCATCTGGGACCAACTTTAAAGGTCGAGCTGGGACCAACTTTGACGAGCTAATGTGTTCAATGAAGATGAAAATTGGTGAAATGACGTAGGTAAATATTATAGTGATCATATCCGTTTATTTATATTATCAATCATAAATGCATGATATCACAGTTATATAATAAGTTATGTAAACATTGGTGATATCAATGATAAAACGTGGGTAGGATATGAGTGTTACCTGTGCATATATATTATCAGTGATGTTGGTGATAAAAGTTAGGGATAGATATCAGTTATGTGTATAAATATTTACAATAATTTTTAGTTTTTCTATTTGCGTACTTCTTCCTTTTCTTGTTGTAAAAACTGAGTGGGTACAACCGAAGTCCAAAATTTTCCAAATTTAATTATTGTTTCAAGGCAACTAAAAACAGTACGGGAAAAAATGGTAACAAATAAATAGTAATATGGTTGTCTTAAAACAATTTGTTAAGTTTTTCTATTTATAATTTTCATATGGAAATTAAACAAGTATATAGAGAGAGTTCGTCAGAACAAAAAAAATTCAAAACAGACCCACATCATTTGGCATTTCTGCTCATCATCATCATCATCTATAAAACAAGCTTGTGGCTTGTAACTTTAAGACAATACTTAATTAACCATGGAAATGGCTAGAGGCTTTAAGCTCTTTCAAACTCTTTGCTTGGTGTTTGCTTGGAAATATTGTTGTGCACAAGTAGGTGCCACTTTTAGCGATGCTACCGGTGTCGTAAATGCCGGCCTCAATCATCAATTTTCATTTCGTGCATTCGGATGGCCTCATATTGGAACTCCGGATGTCGATGGTAGCATCACATCAACCGTAAAAAAACAAATACATGCAGAAGCACCAGCAGGCATTGCTCCTGTTGGGCTTGAAACTATGATCAACAAAGAGGACAAAGTTCAATCTTATGATCTTGATATTATTAAGCAGATCAAAGGTGGCGGCGCCGTTGTTTCTCATGATCATGAAAGTAATTTGAACAGTGGTGAGAATATTGCATTTTCTCATGGTGGAAAAGTTAGTGTAAAGAGCAAAGGTAGTGTTGCTGGTTCAAGTGGTGGTACAATTAATGGTATGAAGAGGAAGATTCATAATTACAAAGGTTTGTCTTTTGGTGTTGAAATTAAAAAGGACCATGGTGCAACTCTTGGTCTCAAAGCTCACAAGGGAAAGGTTAATGTTGGTGTTTCTCATGGTGGTAATATTAGTATAAACAAGAGAGGTAGTATTGTCATCTAAGGGTGCCAAGTTTGGTTAGGAGAGCAACTGTCAATGTTGTTTTTTTTCATGGCCTTGGAGATCATGATCCAATTTAACCTCACAATATTTTGTCAAGGGCCAAGGCAATTGAATGAATAAACATATATTAATAATTTGATTTCATGTCCATATTATAATGATTCAACCAACTTACCTTCAATTCAAAATCTAATGCATTTAAATCTCTTCATGAATTGTGGATTGAATGAACAAATACTTCCATGGTATTTAATAAATATCCTAATAAATCATTTTCACAAAAGGTTTCTGACGTTGAACTTGTGAGAATATCATAATTCAATCGGTTGGGTTTAGGCGATCTTATGGCTTAAAATAAACTAAATGAAAAATAGGGGAAATGGAGAAGAATAAATAGAAAAGAGAAAGAAAGTAGAAGATGAGAATTTTGTATCAGTCCCAAAGAACATATTATCTCATCAGGAATAAGGGCCGTTTGGGACAAATTATTTATGACAGTTATTATTGTAAATACAAAACAAATATGGTTTCTTAATAATATAAATGTTAAATTGTTTAATAATAAAAAAAAATTCCTAGTAGTATAAGAAGGGACATTTGAAAATGCAATAATTAAATTTAAAAGTATTAACCTATATAAGAACTTTTATAAAAGATTTAATTAAGTATAATACCAATAATCGTTGTTAAAGTTTATCAAATAATAGAAGTTCATCACTAATCAATCATATTATAAATATATATATAGTAATAGAAGTATGTTGTTGATAAATTTCTTTATATTTGTAAAATTTTTAAAATGTTGGTATGTCCCTTCTTATTATATATAAAGTACTTTGTATTCATTATAATTAGCCATAATTAAATGACTTTTTATATATAGGTCACATTTTGTGGCATATAGACACAACGTCTACAAATTATTTTGTAGCAATTGATATTTTTTCTAGGCCTAATGCTATTTTTTTATAGATTATAATTAAATTCCACAGAGTTGCACGAATTTTCTTTTTAAATTGTTTGCTAATTATTGAAAAAAAGATTCATCTTTTATCAGTCTAGAATTGATTTTTTTATGAAATTCCCAAAAAAAAAAAAAACTTTCTCGATTAATTATTAGGATATTTTTGTAGAAATATTTCATCATTCAATGCACATACCAATGAAGAAATAATTAAAATAAAAAGTACAAGATTTTGAAGTACACATAGTTTAGCTAATCATAAATTTTCAATTTATTAGTAAATACATTACATGGTACAAAAGAATTGTAGGTGAGAGATCAAACTATATCCATCATTAATTAATTAGCCTTTAAATAGAAAGAGATCAAATTATTTGGTATAATTTAAACAACCAAACACACCTCTTTCCATTGGCAGATATTGCCAAAGAGAAAACATTAATGCCATTTGCCCAACCACACAAACCAATTTTGGTACCATCTTAAACTTGGATCTTTGGAATAATTATTCTTCCATGATCAAAAAGATCAATGTTTCCACCAATCTTCATATTAGTTTTAATACGATCATATGAAACAGTAGTGCCAATCTTTCTGTTATTAGCTGTAATTTTGATATTGGATGATGAATCTTTGTTATCTTTATTCTGTGTAATTCTAGTCTCAATCGGACGAGTAGTTTCGGGAGCTAATTCTTTAGGATCTATCATGTTTGAGTTAGGTGCAACGCCACGATTCTTGATCACTAGCATCCCAACACCACTTGATCCAAATGAACCGCTGTCAAAGTCGTCGAAAAAGCCACTGGCCCCAACTTTAGCACAATATTGCCAAACAAACACTAAGAAAAGGGTGGGTAAGAGCTTGAAACATCTTGCCGCAGCCATGGTAGTTGAGTGTATTGAAATTGATGATTAGGTTAAGGAAAGTTTTGTGGGTGTATTTTGAAATTTTGGAATGATCAAAAGGCCTATATATATTTGTTTCACTGGCTACTATATTTATCTAACTCTAACAAGAGTATATTTTTGGTTGCCTTTTCTTGTTGATTATGAGCTGTTTTGAAACAATAAATTTTCTAATTTTCTAATTGATCCCTTGTATCTACTCAAATTTTGTCTTCCTATTTTTCAAATTTCAGAACTAAATTTTTAGCTAATTGAAAGTTTCAAATTGAGAAATCACAATCCGGAAACAATAATCAAACACATTTTAAGAAACAAACCAAAAAGAAAAAAAAAAGCGCGCTTTCTTCATCACATCCTTGATTTTTAATGCTTGTTTTTCTCTAAACAACAACCAAACTGTTCAAGAGCATTTAAATTGCATCATAAAATTAAGGAGCACAAATATTTCTGCATTTAGCGATTAGTAAATGGTTTTCAGGGGAAATGGTAGATGGAACTACTTAACAAGCTGTGTTTCCAATCCACATTCCTTCAGCCACATTAGTCTTCTCATATCAACAATCTCCTTGCACATAAATCCCAGGACTGCCCTTTCCACTGGATTCATACTCTTTACAATGTTGTTTACCGTGCATCTAATCATCCCATCGCTTTCATTTTCACTGCAACGATATGGGAGTTGAGCAGAATTTCTGTAAAATTGTTGACATCCACCACAAGGCTATAATATGAACAGTAAAAGTAACGATTTTGTATGGATCACGTGATAATGGTTACCTAGATTGAAAAAATGTTTTTGAGTCGGTAACTTCTGAAATATCTTCACTGTGATTAGCGTTCACTACCCAACTAGTGAACCATGGGATTTAGTAATCGCTAATGTAATAAAATTCATAATTGAATATGAGGCTGGGTGTATTAATCCAAGAGGATTACCCATATTAATTTGATTTTGATGAAAGTAGATACCCAAAATGCATGATTAGAATCATAATAAAAATTTAATTGATTAAACAAGGAAAAGTCACTTGCCAATTCATAATTAGACGTTTCCTGCCTTGATCGTGTGCTCTTAATTTGTTCAGCATAATTTGGTTCCAACTACTTCTAGCCCTAATTAATAAAGGAAGAAAACACAAAAATTAATCAAATAAAGAGTTTATGAAAACGATACCTACAAAGATAGGTAAGTAAACCAGGGGAGAAAAATATTGACTAACATGGTGATGTTGAATTCGAGAGAGAAAAATTAATGAAAATCCTACTAATAGAAGCATGAGGAAAGACTCGCCCCTTTTTTGGCTTTTTTATATCCAAATATTATCGTTGTGGTCCTTATCAATCAACACTTCATCTCAATTATGAATTTCAAATTAAACACTAACAAGTAGAATGGAAAATGCACAAAAATGATTACACAAAATTAATGTGGCAATTTGTGATTGGTCTCAAAATTTCCTATTGAGACAGCTTGTGATCATATACTATAGTTGTTGGACTGAGAAGGAAACCCATAAAAGTTGTTGTGGTTGATTTTCTTGCACCACATTCTTTCCTTTGTCCCCAGATTTGACAATATGAGTTTGATTGACTCTAACAGTTTCACAAATTTGCATTTGATCTTACCAATTTCATGATCTTGCTCCTCGACAACTTTCATTAGAAAATTTATTTTCCTCTCCATCTCTACAATGGCAGTCTCGACTGTTACATCAGCCATCGTGACATACATTACTTTAAGGTGTGATTTTTGCCCGGATAGATCAGAAGCAAGAATAAAGTTGTCGAACAAATTAAAGATTTTCTTTGATAATGATCCAACCTTTAGAAGATTCTATCAATTGCTTAAGGATGCTCTGCGTGATGACAAAACCTTGATCATGCTCCTAGATGATCCCTTTTGAACAACTGTGGATGACAAGTCTCGTGTAAATGTCGCTTGCAACAAAAGATTTGGATGCAGTTTTCTTTGGTGTCATTGGTTTGCTTGTAGATTTAGATGACTAGAGAGATGAGAGGTAGAGATGTCTCTCTGGACGTGTCAATTTGTTCGCACGAGATTTTTGAAAAAATTTGATTCGTGGAGTTGAACTTATTCTGATTTAATGTGATGTGGTTTGATCTCTAGAATTTGATCCTTTTATTCTCTTCGTTGAACGTCTATGCATGATTTGGAGGAAGCGAAGCATATGATGTTTTTTAAGGTTGTTGAATGCCTACGTTTGATTTTAGAAAGTAAAGCACGTAGTGTTCTTGAAGTTAGTTGAACGTCTACACTTGATTTGAGGAAGCAAAGCACATGATGTTCTTGAATTTGGTTGAACGCCTACGTTTAATTTGAGGAAGCGGAGCACGTATTGTTCTTGAAGTTTGAATGTTGAAAGAAAAATTGTATTTTTGACTCTTAAAATCTTCTAGCTTTGGGAGAATTATCTCTAGATTTTCTTGAGTAAAACATTTTCAACCCTTGCAATAAGGAGAACTCTATTTATAGTGTTCTATAGTGGGCTTTATACTCTGAAACCTTATTAGTCCATGGACCAGATCCATGGATTTTGGTCATAGCCTATTTAAGCTTATTTCACATGGATTTGGGTCATAGCCTATGAGCTAAATTGAGCTTATTTTTTTTGGCTCAATTAAACTTGGTCTAAATAATAATTAACTTGATCCAACGTCCATAATGAAAACATGTAGCTTGGCCAATTTATGTTTTCAATTTTAATTTGGGACACATGTCAATTTTTTTAATTAGTTTCACATTTAATCATTTGTATTTTTTATCAATTTAGTAAATGATGCGGTAATATGTGATTGGTCTCAAAATTTTCTATTAACACTTATAATGAAAAAAAAATTGCATTAGATGACAAAAAATGTAGAAAAAATAGCTCATTAAGACTTCTTTTTTTTTTTCATATTGCAAATTTAACAAATATAACGGTAATCAGATGGTTATGCTTTCAAATTTGCTATTTTTACAAATTTAACTTGAAAATGTAAATATCATAATTTGGAAAATAAAATCAAATGAAACATATACAAGGGCGTTATCTACAACACAAAACAAGAAAACACAAAACAAGAAAACACAGAACACACAAAACACACAAAACAAGAAAGGGAAGATTTGAATAATCAAATACACAAAAAAGTCTCAAAGATAGGGTGAAAAGAATTTAAACGCCATGAAATGATTACATAAGACGAAAATAAATTCCACATTTATTCAATAAAAAAAAATCACAAACAAACAAAAAGAAAGAAAAAACCAAGAAAACCCAAAGTAAAAATATCAAAACAATCGCTAATACAAAATACAAGTTAAAAGAATAAATCTAAATTAGAATACCAAAAGTAAAAATATCAAAACAATCCCTAATACAAAATAGAAGCTAAAAGAATAAATCTAAATTTAAAATGTCTCATCAAAAGACATTGCACAACGACAAGAAAGTGAAAATTATAGAACACAATCCCTAATGCAAAATGCAAACTAAAATATAATAAATTTAAATTAAAAAGATATTTCACAACAAAGAACTAAAAGAAATAGATGAAAGTGAAAATTTTAGAATAATCTATAAGGCAAAAATGTAAACTAAAATATATAATAAATTTTAAATTAAAAAGACATTGGACAAAAAAGAACTAAAAGAAAAAGAAGAAACTCAAAATTTCAAAACAATCAATAATACAAAGTGTAAGGAAGCTAAAAGATAATGAATCTAAATTTAATACATCTCATGAAAAGATATCGTACAACAAAAGACAAAAAAAATAAAAAAAAAAACTAAAAGTTCAAAAACAAGGTAGAAGATAATAAATCTAAATTAAAAGTCTGCATGAAAACATCAGCAAAGGACAAAAAAATCTCAATTTTTTTAAAAAACAATCCATAATACAAAATTGTCTCCTCAAAAGTCATTGCATAACAAAGAACCAAAAAATAAAAAAGAAAATAAAAAAGAAAATAAAAAATTTAAAACAATCCACAGTTCAAAAATGCAAACTAAAACATAATTAATCAAAATTTAAAATGTCTCCTAAAAAGACATCCTACAACAAACAAACAAAAAAAAAACTCAAAAATTTTAGAACAATCCATATAACACAAAATTCAAGCAAGCTAAAAAATATTCTTTCAGTTAAAAATGTCTCTTAAGAGACATTGCACAACAAAGAACTAAAAAAAAAGCAAAAACTCAAAATCTCAAAATAATCTATACATCACACCAACTTAATACACACGAGACTAAATTAAAAATGTGTCCTAAAAAGACATTTCGCAACAAAGAATCGAAAGCAAAGTTTCAAAACAATCGATAATATGATGCAAGTAAGCTAAAAGATAATAAATCTAAATTAAAAATATCTCATAAAAGATATTACACAACAAAAAAAACCAAGAAGAGAATGAAAAAAACTCAATTTAAAAAAAACAATACATAATGCAGCAAACAAGCTAAAAAATATTTAAACTATAAATGTCTCGTAAAAAAGTCATCGTACAACAAAAGACAAAAAAAAACTCAAATTTCATAACAGGCTATAACAAAAAATGCAAGCTAAAAAAATAAGTTTAAATTTAAAATGTCTCGTAAAAAGACATGTCACAACAAATGACAAAATAAAAAAAAAAAAAGAGAGGTCAAAATTTCATAACAATTCAAGCAAGCTAAAAAATAAAGAACCCAAGTTTAAAATGTCTCAGGATATCACACAACAAATAATAAGAAAAGAAGAAGAAAAACACAAACTCTAAATTTTAAAACAATCCATATCCAAGCAAGCTTAAAAAGAATCAAAATTAAAAATGTGTCATACAAAAATATTGCACAACAAAGGACCAAAGCAAGAAAAGGAAGAAACTCAAGATTTCAATTCATAATACAAAATGAAAACAGGCTAAAAAATATCTAAACTAAAAATGACTCGTAAAAAGTCATTGAATTACAAACTAAAAAAAAATCAAAATTTCATAACAATCCCATAACACAAACGGGTCTTTCACAGTAAATTACAAGAAAAGGAAAAAAGAAAATCAAAATCTCATGACAATCATACAAAATTCAAGCAAGTAAAAAATAAATAAACCTAAGTAAAAAAAATGCCTCATAAAGAGATATTAGAGACATCGCACAATGACAAAGGACCAAAAAGAAATAGGAAAAACATAAACCGAAAATTTCAGAATAATTCATAATATAAAATGCAAGGAAGCTAAAAGATAATAAATCTAAATTAAAATTATCTCACAAATATAGCCAAAAGACAAAAAGGAAAGAAAAGAAGAAGAAACTCAAAATTCTAAAAACAATTCATAATGCATAAGGCAAACAAACTAAAAAATAATAAATCTAAACAAAAAAGGTCTCATAAAAGACAAAAAAAAAAAATCAAGATTTTAGAACAATCAATAGTACAAAAATGCAAACTAAAATATAATAAATTTAAATTAAAAATGTCTCCAAAAAAGACATTGCACAACAAAGAAAAAAGCTCGAAATTTCATAACAATTCATATATACAAAATGCAACCAAACTAAAAATAATGAAGAACAAAAGACCAAAAAAAAGTACAAAACAGAGACTGAAAATTTCAAAACAACTCATAATACAAACAAACTAAAAGATAATAAATCTAAATTAAAAATGTCTCATAAAAATACATCATACACCAAAAGACTAAAGGAAGAAAAAGAAACTCAAAATTTCAAAAAACAATTCATAATACAAAATGCAAATCAACCGGAAAGATAATAAATCTGAAAAGACTTACACACCAATGGACCAGTAAAAGAAAAACAAACCTCAAAATTTCAAAAAATCCATAATACAAGATGTAAGAAGGTAAAAAAATATAAATAGAAACTAAAAATGTCGCCGAAATAGACATTGCACAACAAAAACCAAAGAAAATACAACAGAGAAAATTGTGAATCGTTAAATCACCAAAATAAAATTATTAGGACACGGGAAGAAAATAAATTTCACATTTGTTCAAACAAAAAAAAAGTATGACCAACTTAAGTAAATAAAATATAAAGAAAGAAAGAAAAGGAAGAACAGATACCAAAAGATAAAATGTTCACATAAAATAGAACAAAAGAAAAAAGAGAACCAACTCAAAATTATAAATAACCCATAATACAAAATGCAATAGAAATCTAAATTAAAAATGTCTCATAAACAGACATTGCACACAACAAATGACCAAATGCAATAGAAATCTAAATTAAAAATGCCTCATAAAGACCAAATGCAATAGAAATCTAAATTAAAAATGTCTCATAAGTAGACATTGCACACAACAAATGACCAAAGGAAAATAATATACAATAGAAAAATTGAATAAGTTTAAATTTAAAATGTCTCGTAAAAAGACATGTCACAACAAATGACAAAATAAAAAAAAGAAAAAAAAAGAGAGGTCAAAATTTCATAACAGTTCAAGCAAGCTAAAAAATAAAGAACCCAAGTTTAAAATGTCTCAGGATATCACACAACAAATAATAAGAAAAGAAGAAGAAAAACACAAACTCTAAATTTTAAAACAATCCATATCCAAGCAAGCTTAAAAAGAATCAAAATTAAAAATGTGTCATACAAAAATATTGCACAACAAAGGACCAAAGCAAGAAAAGGAAGAAACTCAAGATTTCAATTCATAATACAAAATGAAAACAGGCTAAAAAATATCTAAACTAAAAATGACTCGTAAAAAGTCATTGAATTACAAACTAAAAAAAAATCAAAATTTCATAACAATCCCATAACACAAACGGGTCTTTCACAGTAAATTACAAGAAAAGGAAAAAAGAAAATCAAAATCTCATGACAATCATACAAAATTCAAGCAAGTAAAAAATAAATAAACCTAAGTAAAAAAAATGCCTCATAAAGAGATATTAGAGACATCGCACAATGACAAAGGACCAAAAAGAAATAGGAAAAACATAAACCGAAAATTTCAGAATAATTCATAATATAAAATGCAAGGAAGCTAAAAGATAATAAATCTAAATTAAAATTATCTCACAAATATAGCCAAAAGACAAAAAGGAAAGAAAAGAAGAAGAAACTCAAAATTCTAAAAACAATTCATAATGCATAAGGCAAACAAACTAAAAAATAATAAATCTAAACAAAAAATGTCTCATAAAAGACAAAAAAAAAAAATCAAGATTTTAGAACAATCAATAGTACAAAAATGCAAACTAAAATATAATAAATTTAAATTAAAAATGTCTCCAAAAAAGACATTGCACAACAAAGAAAAAAGCTCGAAATTTCATAACAATTCATATATACAAAATGCAACCAAACTAAAAATAATGAAGAACAAAAGACCAAAAAAAAGTACAAAACAGAGACTGAAAATTTCAAAACAACTCATAATACAAACAAGCTAAAAGATAATAAATCTAAATTAAAAATGTCTCATAAAAATACATCATACACCAAAAGACTAAAGGAAGAAAAAGAAACTCAAAATTTCAAAAAACAATTCATAATACAAAATGCAAATCAACCGGAAAGATAATAAATCTGAAAAGACTTACACACCAATGGACCAGTAAAAGAAAAACAAACCTCAAAATTTCAAAAAATCCATAATACAAGATGTAAGAAGGTAAAAAAATATAAATAGAAACTAAAAATGTCGCCGAAATAGACATTGCACAACAAAAACCAAAGAAAATACAACAGAGAAAATTGTGAATCGTTAAATCACCAAAATAAAATTATTAGGACACGGGAAGAAAATAAATTTCACATTTGTTCAAACAAAAAAAAAGTATGACCAACTTAAGTAAATAAAATATAAAGAAAGAAAGAAAAGGAAGAACAGATACCAAAAGATAAAATGTTCACATAAAAATAGAACAAAAGAAAAAAGAGAACCAACTCAAAATTATAAATAACCCATAATACAAAATGCAATAGAAATCTAAATTAAAAATGTCTCATAAACAGACATTGCACACAACAAATGACCAAATGACCAAATGCAATAGAAATCTAAATTAAAAATGCCTCATAAAGACCAAATGCAATAGAAATCTAAATTAAAAATGTCTCATAAGTAGACATTGCACACAACAAATGACCAAAGGAAAATAATATACAATAGAAAAATTGAATAAGTTTAAATTTAAAATGTCTCGTAAAAAGACATGTCACAACAAATGACAAAATAAAAAAAAGAAAAAAAAGAGAGGTCAAAATTTCATAACAATTCAAGCAAGCTAAAAAATAAAGAACCCAAGTTTAAAATGTCTCAGGATATCACACAACAAATAATAAGAAAAGAAGAAGAAAAACACAAACTCTAAATTTTAAAACAATCCATATCCAAGCAAGCTTAAAAAGAATCAAAATTAAAAATGTGTCATACAAAAATATTGCACAACAAAGGACCAAAGCAAGAAAAGGAAGAAACTCAAGATTTCAATTCATAATACAAAATGAAAACAGGCTAAAAAATATCTAAACTAAAAATGACTCGTAAAAAGTCATTGAATTACAAACTAAAAAAAAATCAAAATTTCATAACAATCCCATAACACAAACGGGTCTTTCACAGTAAATTACAAGAAAAGGAAAAAAGAAAATCAAAATCTCATGACAATCATACAAAATTCAAGCAAGTAAAAAATAAATAAACCTAAGTAAAAAAAATGCCTCATAAAGAGATATTAGAGACATCGCACAATGACAAAGGACCAAAAAGAAATAGGAAAAACATAAACCGAAAATTTCAGAATAATTCATAATATAAAATGCAAGGAAGCTAAAAGATAATAAATCTAAATTAAAATTATCTCACAAATATAGCCAAAAGACAAAAAGGAAAGAAAAGAAGAAGAAACTCAAAATTCTAAAAACAATTCATAATGCATAAGGCAAACAAACTAAAAAATAATAAATCTAAACAAAAAATGTCTCATAAAAGACAAAAAAAAAAAAAATCAAGATTTTAGAACAATCAATAGTACAAAAATGCAAACTAAAATATAATAAATTTAAATTAAAAATGTCTCCATAAAAGACATTGCACAACAAAGAAAAAAGCTCGAAATTTCATAACAATTCATATATACAAAATGCAACCAAACTAAAAATAATGAAGAACAAAAGACCAAAAAAAAGTACAAAACAGAGACTGAAAATTTCAAAACAACTCATAATACAAACAAGCTAAAAGATAATAAATCTAAATTAAAAATGTCTCATAAAAATACATCATACACCAAAAGACTAAAGGAAGAAAAAGAAACTCAAAATTTCAAAAAACAATTCATAATACAAAATGCAAATCAACCGGAAAGATAATAAATCTGAAAAGACTTACACACCAATGGACCAGTAAAAGAAAAACAAACCTCAAAATTTCAAAAAATCCATAATACAAGATGTAAGAAGGTAAAAAAATATAAATAGAAACTAAAAATGTCGCCGAAATAGACATTGCACAACAAAAACCAAAGAAAATACAACAGAGAAAATTGTGAATCGTTAAATCACCAAAATAAAATTATTAGGACACGGGAAGAAAATAAATTTCACATTTGTTCAAACAAAAAAAAAGTATGACCAACTTAAGTAAATAAAATATAAAGAAAGAAAGAAAAGGAAGAACAGATACCAAAAGATAAAATGTTCACATAAAAATAGAACAAAAGAAAAAAGAGAACCAACTCAAAATTATAAATAACCCATAATACAAAATGCAATAGAAATCTAAATTAAAAATGTCTCATAAACAGACATTGCACACAACAAATGACCAAATGCAATAGAAATCTAAATTAAAAATGCCTCATAAAGACCAAATGCAATAGAAATCTAAATTAAAAATGTCTCATAAGTAGACATTGCACACAACAAATGACCAAAGGAAAATAATATACAATAGAAAAATTGAATAAGTTTAAATTTAAAATGTCTCGTAAAAAGACATGTCACAACAAATGACAAAATAAAAAAAAGAAAAAAAAGAGAGGTCAAAATTTCATAACAATTCAAGCAAGCTAAAAAATAAAGAACCCAAGTTTAAAATGTCTCAGGATATCACACAACAAATAATAAGAAAAGAAGAAGAAAAACACAAACTCTAAATTTTAAAACAATCCATATCCAAGCAAGCTTAAAAAGAATCAAAATTAAAAATGTGTCATACAAAAATATTGCACAACAAAGGACCAAAGCAAGAAAAGGAAGAAACTCAAGATTTCAATTCATAATACAAAATGAAAACAGGCTAAAAAATATCTAAACTAAAAATGACTCGTAAAAAGTCATTGAATTACAAACTAAAAAAAAATCAAAATTTCATAACAATCCCATAACACAAACGGGTCTTTCACAGTAAATTACAAGAAAAGGAAAAAAGAAAATCAAAATCTCATGACAATCATACAAAATTCAAGCAAGTAAAAAATAAATAAACCTAAGTAAAAAAAATGCCTCATAAAGAGATATTAGAGACATCGCTCAATGACAAAGGACCAAAAAGAAATAGGAAAAACATAAACCGAAAATTTCAGAATAATTCATAATATAAAATGCAAGGAAGCTAAAAGATAATAAATCTAAATTAAAATTATCTCACAAATATAGCCAAAAGACAAAAAGGAAAGAAAAGAAGAAGAAACTCAAAATTCTAAAAACAATTCATAATGCATAAGGCAAACAAACTAAAAAATAATAAATCTAAACAAAAAATGTCTCATAAAAGACAAAAAAAAAAAAAATCAAGATTTTAGAACAATCAATAGTACAAAAATGCAAACTAAAATATAATAAATTTAAATTAAAAATGTCTCCATAAAAGACATTGCACAACAAAGAAAAAAGCTCGAAATTTCATAACAATTCATATATACAAAATGCAACCAAACTAAAAATAATGAAGAACAAAAGACCAAAAAAAAGTACAAAACAGAGACTGAAAATTTCAAAACAACTCATAATACAAACAAGCTAAAAGATAATAAATCTAAATTAAAAATGTCTCATAAAAATACATCATACACCAAAAGACTAAAGGAAGAAAAAGAAACTCAAAATTTCAAAAAACAATTCATAATACAAAATGCAAATCAACCGGAAAGATAATAAATCTGAAAAGACTTACACACCAATGGACCAGTAAAAGAAAAACAAACCTCAAAATTTCAAAAAATCCATAATACAAGATGTAAGAAGGTAAAAAAATATAAATAGAAACTAAAAATGTCGCCGAAATAGACATTGCACAACAAAAACCAAAGAAAATACAACAGAGAAAATTGTGAATCGTTAAATCACCAAAATAAAATTATTAGGACACGGGAAGAAAATAAATTTCACATTTGTTCAAACAAAAAAAAAGTATGACCAACTTAAGTAAATAAAATATAAAGAAAGAAAGAAAAGGAAGAACAGATACCAAAAGATAAAATGTTCACATAAAAATAGAACAAAAGAAAAAAGAGAACCAACTCAAAATTATAAATAACCCATAATACAAAATGCAATAGAAATCTAAATTAAAAATGTCTCATAAACAGACATTGCACACAACAAATGACCAAATGCAATAGAAATCTAAATTAAAAATGCCTCATAAAGACCAAATGCAATAGAAATCTAAATTAAAAATGTCTCATAAGTAGACATTGCACACAACAAATGACCAAAGGAAAATAATATACAATAGAAAAATTGAATAAGTTTAAATTTAAAATGTCTCGTAAAAAGACATGTCACAACAAATGACAAAATAAAAAAAATAAAAAAAAGAGAGGTCAAAATTTCATAACAATTCAAGCAAGCTAAAAAATAAAGAACCCAAGTTTAAAATGTCTCAGGATATCACACAACAAATAATAAATGAGTAAGATTTAGAATTTTAAAAAAAAAAAAAAAGACCCAACTAAAGTGAAACTAGAAGACACGTGTCTTCTATTAAGGTAGAGTTAAGGTAATATAGAAAAATGATTCCCGGACAACCAACTTTTCTAAAATCACCTTAAAATTACCAAGGATGCTCTCCAATATCAAAAGAAATGATAAAGGAAAAAGGCAATAATATACAAAAAAACACACAAGCAAAATTCCAAAAGATTAAAGAAAAAGAACAGAAAAACCTGAGAGGGAAAGCATGTGAAGTTTTTAACAACGGCACTCTATGATTTCCTCAGCAGAAATCTCCACAGAATCATCATCTTTTCATCTTCAGAGAAGCATTTCACATCTAAATTAGCATGTGGTGCTGCAGCAATATAAAAAGAACATACAAACATATCAGCTAAATATTGCTCAGTGCACATATGGAGAAAAATTATTGACGGTTATTATACCCTCTGTTTAGAATCATCAACCTTCTTGGCAGTAACTAGATTTTAACATCAAGAACCATTTCTGGTTCCTCCTCCTCTGAGAGTAACTTCAGACTCCATCTTATTCTTCTCTCCATCATCAACTTACTTGCACACTCAAATCTTCATTTAATTTGCTTTCTAATAATTCATCGGTTTTCCTTGACTCAGTCTTCTATTAAGGTAGTGTTAAGGTAACATAAAAAAATTAATTTCCAAACAACCAACTTTTCTTAAATAACCTTAAAATTACTAACACTCCCCAAAATCAAAAGAAATGATAAAGGAAAAAGGCAAAAATATATACAGAAAATCACACAAAGAAAAATTCAAACATATTAAAGAAAAATAATAGAAAAACCTGAGGGGGAAAGCAGGTGAGGTTTTTTACAACAGCGCTCTTTGATTTCCTCAGCAGAAATCTCCACAGAACCGTTCATCTTTGGAAGCTTCATTTACGAAGCTCATCAGAGAAGCATTTCATATCTAAATTAGCATGAGGTGATGCAGCAATATAAAGAACATAAAAACATATCAGCTAAATATTGCAAAAATGCACATGTGTAGAAAAAAATTGTTGAATAATTGGTTCCAATTTTTTAATTCCTTATTTTCCTTCCTGGGTTCCATTTTTTAGCCATATCATAGTTCTTCCACCCATGCTGCATCTCAAATTTTTCTCACTCAAAGTGCACCACTCTTCGTGCATTTTTTTGCCATATCATAGTTCTTCCACTCATGTTGCTTCTCAAATTTTTCTCACTCAAAGTACACCACTCTTTGCGCGCGCAAATGCCACGCCACTAACCAAAGGTCGCTCGAATGCTGTTCGGGCCGCTTGTACTCAGCAAAAGTTCCCTGCATTCAAACCAACCAAACACCCCTACAAAACTAAAAATCAAGACGTCAAGGTAATTTCTAGCTGAAACAAGAAAAATGAATTGTCTCCATTACTCTTAAGCCTAACATCAAACTGAGATGAATCAGAGACAGAAATCGAAACACATTTACCTCATCAATTGCTAATACATTTTTGGAGTAGTGGAAAGTGGTAATGTGAACGGCCAAAGCATGGACATAGGTTGGCACAAACACTAAATTGATCCTGAAGCACCCTTGCCCTCCCTCTGGTTACACATACTTCCCAGAACTTCCTTTCTTCTAACTTTGTTATCAGTGTTCATTCCCTTGTAGATTAACATACTGATGAATGCCACCAACAGAACCCAGAGCAAGAGAAACTTAGGAAGCCAAGCCCTCTTGGGTTGAATGAATGTGGACCCTTTTCTACTTCCAATTTGCTCATTAAACCTTACAGCCACTGAGGGGTGCCTCTACTGCATCTTCATACCCATCCGGTCATCCCAACAATTAAGTCTTTTCTTCCTTTTCTCTCTCCCTTCTTCCTCCTTTATCTTCTCATATTAAAGTTCCACAGAGAGACACACATAAGGTCACTTCTTCTGGAAAAAAAAACCAACAGATCATTTGTGAACCCCATTTCAATAGCCATGTGCGTGTTTAAATGCAAGCAAAAAACTAGAAAATAATGTAGAAGACAAAACTAAAGTGAAAGTAGAAGACAACACATGTCTTCAATTAAGATAGAGTTAAGGAAATATAGAAAAATTGATTTCTCGACAACCAATTTTTCTTAAATCACCTCAAAATTACTAGGGACACTCTTCTAAAATTAAAAGAAATAATAAAGGAGAAAACCTTATATATTCAGAAATTCCACAAGCAAAATTCCAAAATATTAAAGAAAAAGAATAGAAAAACCTGAGGGAAAGCTGGTAAGGTACGTTTTTTACAATGGCAATCTTTGATTTCTTCAGCAGAAATCTCCACAGAATCATCATCTTCAGAAGCTTCATTTACTTTTCATTTCAGAGAAGCATTTCACATCCAAATTAACCTGTGGTGCTGTAGCAATGTAAAAAACAGACAAACATATCAGCTAAATAATGTAGAAGACAAAACTAAAGTGAAAGTAGAAGACAACACATGTCTTCAATTAAGATAGAGTTAAGGTAATATAGAAAAATTGATTTCTCGACAACCAATTTTTCTTAAATCACCTCAAAATTACTAGGGACGCTCTTCTAAAATTAAAAGAAATAATAAAGGAGAAAACCTTATATATTCAGAAATTCCACGAGCAAAATTCCAAAATATTAAAGAAAAATAATAGAAAACCTGAGAGGGAAAGCTGGTAAGGTACGTTTTTTACAATGGCAATCTTTGATTTCTTCAGCAGAAATCTCCACAGAATCATCATCTTCAGAAGCTTCATTTACTTTTCATTTCAGAGAAGCATTTCACATCCAAATTAGCCTGTGGTGCTGTAGCAATGTAAAAAACAGACAAACATATCAGCTAAATAATGTAGAAGACAAAACTAAAGTGAAAGTAGAAGACAACACATGTCTTCAATTAAGATAGAGTTAAGGTAATATAGAAAAATTGATCTCTCGACAACCAATTTTTCTTCAATCACCTCAAAATTACTAGGGACGCTCTTCTAAAATTAAAAGAAATAATAAAGGAGAAAACCTTATATATTCAGAAATTCCACAAGCAAAATTCCAAAATATTAAAGAAAAATAATAGAAAAACCTGAGAGGGAAAGCTGGTAAGGTACGTTTTTTACAATGGCAATCTTTGATTTCTTCAGCGAAATCTCCACAGAATCATCATCTTCAGAAGCTTCATTTACTTTTCATTTCAGAGAAGCATTTCACATCCAAATTAGCCTGTGGTGCTGTAGCAATGTAAAAAACAGACAAACATATCAGCTAAATAATGTAGAAGACAAAACTAAAGTGAAAGTAGAAGACAACACATGTCTTCAATTAAGATAGAGTTAAGGTAATATAGAAAAATTGATTTCTCGACAACCAATTTTTCTTAAATCACCTCAAAATTACTAGGGACGCTCTTCTAAAATTAAAAGAAATAATAAAGGAGAAAACCTTATATATTCAGAAATTCCACAAGCAAAATACAAAATATTAAAGAAAAATAATAGAAAAACCTGAGAGGGAAAGCTGGTAAGGTACGTTTTTTACAATGGCAATCTTTGATTTCTTCAGCAGAAATCTCCACACAATCATCATCTTCAGAAGCTTCATTTACTTTTCATTTCAGAGAAGCATTTCACATCCAAATTAGCCTGTGGTGCTGTAGCAATGTAAAAAACAGACAAACATATCAGCTAAATAATGTAGAAGACAAAACTAAAGTGAAAGTAGACGACAACACATGTCTTCAATTAAGATAGAGTTAAGGTAATATAGAAAAATTGATCGCTCGACAACCAATTTTTCTTAAATCACCTCAAAACTACTAGGGACGCTCTTCTAAAATTAAAAGAAATAATAAAGGAGAAAACCTTATATATTCAGAAATTCCACGAGCAAAATTCCAAAATATTAAAGAAAAAGAATAGAAAAACCTGAGAGGGAAAGCTGGTAAGGTACGTTTTTTACAATGGCAATCTTTGATTTCTTCAGCAGAAATCTCCACAGAATCATCATCTTCAGAAGCTTCATTTACTTTTCATTTCAGAGAAGCATTTCACATCCAAATTAGCCTGTGGTGCTGTAGCAATGTAAAAAACAGACAAACATATCAGCTAAATAATGTAGAAGACAAAACTAAAGTGAAAGTAGAAGACAACACATGTCTTCAATTAAGATAGAGTTAAGGTAATATAGAAAAATTGATCTCTCGACAACCAATTTTTCTTAAATCACCTCAAAATTACTAGGGACGCTCTTCTAAAATTAAAAGAAATAATAAAGGAGAAAACCTTATATATTCAGAAATTCCACGAGCAAAATTCCAAAATATTAAAGAAAAATAATAGAAAAACCTGAGAGGGAAAGCTGGTAAGGTACGTTTTTTACAATGGCAATCTTTGATTTCTTCAGCAGAAATCTCCACAGAATCATCATCTTCAGAAGCTTCAGTTACTTTTCATTTCAGAGAAGCATTTCACATCCAAATTAGCCTGTGGTGCTGTAGCAATGTAAAAAACAGACAAACATATCAGCTAAATAATGTAGAAGACAAAACTAAAGTGAAAGTCGAAGACAACACATGTCTTCAATTAAGATAGAGTTAAGGTAATATAGAAAAATTGATTTCTCGACAACCAATTTTTCTTAAATCACCTCAAAATTACTAGGGACGCTCTTCTAAAATTAAAAGAAATAATAAAGGAGAAAACCTTATATATTCAGAAATTCCACAAGCAAAATACAAAATATTATAGAAAAATAATAGAAAACCTGAGAGGGAAAGCTGGTAAGGTACGTTTTTTACAATGGCAATCTTTGATTTCTTCAGCAGAAATCTCCACAGAATCATCATCTTCAGAAGCTTCATTTACTTTTCATTTCAGAGAAGCATTTCACATCCAAATTAGCCTGTGGTGCTGTAGCAATGTAAAAAACAGACAAACATATCAGCTAAATAATGTAGAAGACAAAACTAAAGTGAAAGTAGAAGACAACACATGTCTTCAATTAAGATAGAGTTAAGGTAATATAGAAAAATTGATCTCTCGACAACCAATTTTTCTTAAATCACCTCAAAATTACTAGGGACGCTCTTCTAAAATTAAAAGAAATAATAAAGGAGAAAACCTTATATATTCAGAAATTCCACAAGCAAAATTCCAAAATATTAAAAGAAAAATAATAGAAAAACCTGAGAGGGAAAGCTGGTAAGGTACGTTTTTTACAATGGCAATCTTTGATTTCTTCAGCAGAAATCTCCACAGAATCATCATCTTCAGAAGCTTCATTTACTTTTCATTTCAGAGAAGCATTTCACATCCAAATTAGCCTGTGGTGCTGTAGCAATGTAAAAAACAGACAAACATATCAGCTAAATAATGTAGAAGACAAAACTAAAGTGAAAGTAGAAGACAACACATGTCTTCAATTAAGATAGAGTTAAGGTAATATAGAAAAATTGATCTCTCGACAACCAATTTTTCTTAAATCACCTCAAAATTACTAGGGACGCTCTTCTAAAATTAAAAGAAATAATAAAGGAGAAAACCTTATATATTCAGAAATTCCACAAGCAAAATTCCAAAATATTAAAGAAAAATAATAGAAAAACCTGAGAGGGAAAGCTGGTAAGGTACGTTTTTTACAATGGCAATCTTTGATTTCTTCAGCAGAAATCTCCACAGAATCATCATCTTCAGAAGCTTCATTTACTTTTCATTTCAGAGAAGCATTTCACATCCAAATTAGCCTGTGGTGCTGTAGCAATGTAAAAAACAGACAAACATATCAGCTAAATATTGCCCAATGCACAGATGGAGAAAAATTATTGACAGTTATTAATACCCTATGTAATTTAGAATCAACAACCTTGTTTGCAGTAACTAGATTTTAACGTGTCATCAAGAACCATTTACGGTTCCTCCTCTGAGAGTAGCTTCAGACTCCATCCTATTCTTCTCTCCATCATCAAATTATACACTCAATTCTTCATCTATTTTGCTTCCTATTCCATCGGTTTTGTTAGACTCAATTTCCAATTCCGTATTTTCATTCTCAACTAAACATATCGTTGTGCAAAATAAAAAAGAACAAGACAATCACAAAATACAAACCTGAACTGTTTAGACATATGAACAATAATTGGTTTCATTTTCAAATTCCTTACTTTCCTTCACGTGTTCTGCACCAATTGCTATCAATCATCAAAATTTTCAACTAAACATATCTATATGCAAAACAAAAAAGAATAAGGAAATCAATAAATGCAAGCCTGAACTGTTAGGCATATCATCGAACAAAATGTGGACAGTAATTGGTTCCATTTTCTTTATATACATGCATATATTTGGAATAATATATATATATATATATATTATAAAAGATACATGTGAAGAATAGGTAATGCAAGGAGGACAAGGAGGATTCTTTAGCCTACTGGTAGAGTGAAAATGTTACAAAAATTCTGTAATTAAAAAAATTCAAAACTATGAATGCAATGGTAGAATGAAATGCACAAAAAAAAATGATTACACAAAAGAAATGAAAAAATAGACACAATAAAAGAAAAAAAATCTTCACAATGAAAAGAAAAAAAATCCAATAGATCGTTGGTAAAGAGAGTAGAATAATTTTGCTATGTCGTTGAAAGAAAATAAAGAAAATTAAATCAAAATAAACATATACCAAAAAAGTTATCTACAATTATGAACACATCAACAGCAATAGAACTAAACCAAAGAATTTCACATAAAAAAAATAAACAACACAAAAGAGTTCAGGAAGGAAAGATTCGAATAATCAAATAGACACGATAAAGTTTCAAACAGAGGGTGAAAAGAATTTGAACGTCATCGATAGGGGTGTAAATGGGTTGGGTTGGGAGACATTCTCAACCCAACCCATATTTTTACGAATTTGGTTGTCCGGTTTTTTTTTTCATTCCCAACCCAACGACCTCTTACACGATCGCTTAGCTTTCTAGACGATCATTTACTGACGCAATCGTTTAGCTTTCTACCTTCAAATGACCGTTTACTAACTTTCTAAACGATCGTTTACCCTCTTATGTGATCATTTAGCTTTCTATATGATCGTTTACCCTCTTACGTGATCGTTTAGCTTTCTATACGATCGTTTACCCTCTTACGTGATCGTTTAGCTTTCCATAGGATTGTTTACCCTCTTACGCGATCGTTTAGTTTTCTACATGATCGTTTATGATTACGCGATCATTTAAATTTCTACCTTCAAACAATCGATTATTTCTTACACGATCGGCTAACTTTCCATACTATCGTTTAAGTTTCTACACGATCGTTTCACACAAAATATTCCTAACTTTACTTTTATTAAATAAATAATATATATATATATATATATATATATTATTTTGGGTTGGGTTAAACCGAATTTTTTCAACCCCAACCCGAAAAAAGCCAAAATTTTGCACCCAACCAAACCCATATTATATAGGTTAGTTCGGATTGTCGGGTTATTCGGATCGGACTACTCACGCTCCTAGTCATCATAGAGAAAATGCAACTACATAAGAATAAAATAAATTCCACATTTGTTGAAAGAAAAACAATATCACCAACTAACAAAATAAAAGAAAGAAAATAAAAAATAGAGAATACTTTTAAAATATCGTAACAAACTCCACATTTCACAAAAATCCCTAATACAAAATGCAAGCTAAACAAATAAATCTAAAATTAAAAGACATCGCACAACAAATGACCATAAAAAGAAAACGAAAGTCAAAATTTTAGATCAATCCATAGTATAAAATGCAAACTAATTATCATAAATCTAAATTAAAAATGTGTCCTAAAATGACACAGCACAACAAAGAACCCCAAAAGAAGAAAATGAACCCCAAAAGAAGAAAATGAAAAGACATATGGCACAACAAATGACCAAAAAAAGAAGAAGAAAGTCAAAATTTCATAACAATACACAATACAAGTAATAAAAGAAATAATAAACCTAACTTAAAAAATGTCTCATAAAGAGACATCGCACGTACAAAGGACAAATAAAAAGAACCAGCGAAAACTCAAAATTGCATAATAATCCATTATACAAAATGCAAGGGAGCTAAAAGATAACAAATCTAAACTAAAAATATCTCAAGAAAATTCATCCCACAACAATAGACTAGAAAAGAAAAAAGAAGAAACTCAAAATTTCTTATTCAACAAGAACAATCAATAATCCAAGCAAGCTTGAAAAGATAATAAATAATCTAAATTAAAAATGTCTCATTAACAAACATCCCACAAGAAAAGAGAAAAAGAAAAACTCAAAATTACAAAAAAAACAATTCATAATACAAAATTCAAGCAAGCTAAAAATTAATAAACCTAAGTTTAAAATGTCTCATAAAGAGACATCGCACAACAAATGACCAAACAAAGGAAAAAACATAAACTAAAATTTTCAAAACAATCCATATTTCACAAAATAAAACAAAATAAAACAATCCATATCACCAACTAACAAAATAAAAGAAAGAAAATAAAAAATAGAGAATACTTTTAAAATATCGTAACAAACTCCACATTTCACAACAATCCCTAATACAAAATGCAAGCTAAACAAATAAATCTAAAATTAAAAGACATCGCACAACAAATGACCATAAAAAGAAAACGAAAGTCAAAATTTTAGATCAATCCATAGTATAAAATGCAAACTAATTATCATAAATCTAAATTAAAAATGTGTCCTAAAAATGACACAGCACAACAAAGAACCCCAAAAGAAGAAAATGAACCCCAAAAGAAGAAAATGAAAAGACATATGGCACAACAAATGACCAAAAAAAGAAGAAGAAAGTCAAAATTTCATAACAATACACAATACAAGTAATAAAAGAAATAATAAACCTAACTTAAAAAATGTCTCATAAAGAGACATCGCACGTACAAAGGACAAATAAAAAGAACCAGCGAAAACTCAAAATTGCATAATAATCCATTATACAAAATGCAAGGGAGCAAAAAGATAACAAATCTAAACTAAAAATATCTCAAGAAGATTCATCCCACAACAATAGACTAGAAAAGAAAAAAGAAGAAACTCAAAATGAATTCAACAAGAACAATCAATAATCCAAGCAAGCTTGAAAAGATAATAAATAATCTAAATTAAAAATGTCTCATTAACAAACATCCCACAAGAAAAGAGAAAAAGAAAAACTCAAAATTACAAAAAAAACAATTCATAGTACAAAATTCAAGCAAACTAAAAATTAATAAACCTAAGTTTAAAATGTCTCATAAAGAGACATCGCACAACAAATGACCAAACAAAGGAAAAAACATAAACTAAAATTTTCAAAACAATCCATAATCAAATCAAGCTTAAAAAGATAATAAACACAATCTAAATTCAAAATGTACGCACAACAAAGGAAGAAAAAAAGAAGAAACTCAAAATTTAAAAAAAAAAAAAAAAAAAAAACCATAATATATACAAAATGCAAACAAAGCTAAAAAATATATAAACTAAAAATGACTCAAAAAACTCATCGAACAACAAAGGAAAAAAGAAATCAAAACAATCCCAAAACATAAAATGCAATCTAAAAGAATAAATTTAAATTAAAAATGTCTCATAAAAAGACATGGCACAACAAATGATCAGAAAAAGAAAAAAAGAAAGTCAAAATTTCAAAACAATCCATCATACAAAATTCAAGCAAACAAAAAAATAATAAACCTAAGTTAAAAATTGTCTCAAAAAGTGACTGATACACAGTGACAAAGGACAAGAAATAAGAAAAAACATAAACTAAAAATTTCATAATAATCCATAATACAAAATGAAAGAAAACTAAAAGATAATAAATCAAAATTAAAAATATCTCATAAAAAGAAATCACACAGCAAAAAAACCATAAAAAAAAAAAGGAGAAACTCAAAATTTCAAAAAACAATCCATAAAACCAAATGCAAACAAATTAAACTAAAAATAATAAATCTAAACTAAAATGTCTCATAAAAAGTCATCACACAAACAAAGGATAAAAAAAAAGAACTCAAAATTTAAGAACAATCAATAATGCAAAAATGCAAATTAAAAGATAATAAATTTAAATTTAAAATGTCTCCTAAAAAGACATTGCACAACAAATTAATGCCGAAAAAGAATAAAAGGAAAAACTCAAAATTTCAAACAATCAATATATAATATAAAATATATACAAGCAAGCTAAAAAATTAACCTAATTATATATACAAGCAAGCTAAAAAATAAACCTAAATTAAGATTGGAATAAAGAGACATTGCACAACAAATGACAAAAAGAAAAAGTTAAAAAAAAACTCAAATTTTCATAACAATCCATACATACAAATGCAAGCAAGCTAAAAAATAATAGACCTAAATTGATAAATCTCATAAAGAGACAACAAAAGACCAAAAAAAATAGAAACTCAAAATATCAAAACAATCTATTAATTATACAAGCAAGCAAAAAATTAATAAGTATAAGTTAAAAATGTCTTATAAAAAATATGGTGCAACCAAGGACCAAAGGAAGAAGAAGAAACTCAAAATTTCAAAAACCAATCCATAATACAAAATGCAAAACAAGCTAAAAGATACTAAATCTAATCATAAAAAAACTGCATAATAATGGACCAGAAAAATAAAAAGAAAAAACTTAAAATTTCGAAACAATCATAATACAAAATGCAAGAATGCAAGAAGATAAAAGACGAAATAAATCTAAATTAAAAATGGCTCGTGAAAAAACATTGCACACAACAAATGACCACAATAAATAAAGATGGCCACACAGCAGTTCAATAAAAAAAACAAAAACTGCCACACATTAATAAAACACAAAAGTGAGAAAAATGAATATAATATCTAGAAGAGTGACAGTTATTTGAACAATCCAATAGATCAACCAGAAAACAGCCAAAACTAAAAGAATGTCATGTAAAAGAGGGGAGGGATTGAACTTTTTGAACCCCTGTATAGGTGCAGATAACAAAGGCCAAAGAAAATAAAACCTACCGTCTCCAACCAGAAATAAACATAATATTGATTATTCAATCGTGGTAACCAAATGAGTAAGATTTAGAATTTAAAAAAAAAAAAAAAAAAGACCCAACTAAAGTGAAACTAGAAGACACGTGTCTTCTATTAAGGTAGAGTTAAGGTAATATAGAAAAATGATTTCCGGACAACCAACTTTTCTAAAATCACCTTAAAATTACCAAAGGATGCTCTCCAATATCAAAAGAAATGATAAAGGAAAAAGGCAATAATATACAAAAAAATCACACAAGCAAAATTCCAAAATATTAAAGAAAAAGAATAGAAAAACCTGAGAGGGAAAAAGCATGTGAGGTTTTTAACAACGGCACTCTATGATTTCATCTGCAGAAATCTCCACAGAATCATCATCTTTTCATCTTCAGAGAAGCATTTCACATCTAAATTAGCATGTGGTACTGCAGCAATGTAAAGAACATACGAACATATCAGCTAAATATTGCTCAATGCACATATGGAGAAAAATTATTGACGGTTATTAATACCCTCTGTTTAGAACCATCAACCTTCTTTGCAGTGAAGCATTTCTGGTTCCTCCTCTGAGAGTAACTTCAGACTCCATCTTATTCTTCTCTCCATCATCAACTTACTTACACACTCAAATCTTCATCTAATTTGCTTTCTAATAATTCATCGGTTTTCCTTGACTCAGTTTCCAATTTCGTATTTTCTTTCACGGGTTCTGCACCAATTGTTATCATTCATCAAACTTCTCAACTAAACATATCGTTGTGCAAAGCAAAAAATAACAAGGCAATCAAAAAATCCAAACCTGAACTGTTAGACATATCATCAATAGACATATGAACAATAACTGGTTTCATTTTCTAATTTCTTGCATTCCTTCACGAGTTCTGCACCAATTGCTATCAATCATCAAAATTTTCAACTAAATAGATCTATATGCAAAACAAAAAAGACCAAGGAAATCAACAAATGCAAACCTGAACTGTTGGGCATATCATCCAACGACATGTGTCCTAATTGGTTCCATTTACTGATCTCCCCCTAAACTCAAGTTGCACCTGGGCGTGATCAAGTCGTAATTGCCACATCACTGAGGGCCTTTCTTCTTTTCGAAGTTCTCAAAGCAGTTAGTGGAATTTTCGATAAATAACCTCTGCTTCCATCGTCGATGCAGGTACTCCAGATCTATCAAGGCTCAAAAACTCCTCCATTCCTTCAACCTATACCAAGAGGGAATAAGGAAATATCTAAATTAACTTTCAAAACCCTAGAAAAATCACCAAAATCACACGATTAAACTACATAATCAATAAACGATTCAGGTACTCCAAATCTATCACCACAAAAACTCGAGCAAACGATCCAAAATCAAAAGATGAACGACACTACAGGAACGAAGATAACTCACTGATTGAAAATCGAACAGCAAGAGCATCGGCCATGGCGACATTAGTGATATTGGCTGGAATCTTATTCCTCTTACAAAGGCTTGGAGCTCTATCCATGGCGAAACGAAGATAAAAATTTTGTTTTCATTAAGAAATTTTGACGGTGCCAAAAGAAACAAAGCAATTCCATGAAGTAGAGAAGTGGAGTGGCTTTAAAAAGGATTTTCCTGTAGATATGTGACCGTTCAAATAGTGAATTTTGAATTTTGAATTTTGAAAATTATGGGCTAAGCAAACAGGTCCATGGACTTCGGTTTAATTACTTAATAAATAAATATAATACATTTTAAATTTTTACGTTACTTTTTTAAATATTATAATGTAAGAAATTGCATGCATTGATCAAATTTAATATTTCTAAATAGTAGGAAATGTTATTCATCAAATATAAAATTAAATTAATTATCAAAACAACAAGTTTTCGGATGTCTTTCGTTTTCATATCAAAATCATTTCCAACCATTTTTTTTATTTTTTATATATAATCAAATAAATCTTTAATATCTATTTTGATAGGATAATAATTATGTATATAGCAAACTATATCGACCATATAGATTTCTATTACTAATAGACTCTTATGGTCTACCCGTCATATTTACAATATGGTCTATCTTATATTTAAATAAATTGTGTTATATTTGTAATATTTTAAAATGTTGATAAATGTGCACAATTTTGCTGTTTCTCATGGTCTTGAAACTTCATCGAGTAGAAATAACAAAGTTTTGTCTTTTGGTATAGAAATTGAGAAGAAGAATGGTGCATCTCTAGGTCTCAAAGCTCACACGAGAAAGGTTCATGTTGGCATTCCTCATGGTGGTAATATCAGTATAAAGAAGAGGGATAGCATTGTTTCAAATGGTGGCAAATTTGGTTTTAAGTGTAATACCAATGTTGTTGCTTCTCATGGTTTTGGAATTCAGGGTACAATTTAACTGGACAAATTATTCACCAAAGGGAAAGGGTTTGGATGGTTGCATTATACCATGCTAAACCTACAAGTTTGATGGAGATGGCTATCATAAATTTTTACCGTAACCAATTCGAGCATAGTTTAGTAGTTGTGATACCTAAATTACCTTCATGGTATGATTCATAACTCCACCGTTGTTCAACTACGAAATATATATATTGTTGCTAAATTAAAAAGAATTCATTTCCATTTCGTAGGTGTCTTGGGATCTTTTGTGCATCTATTCGAAAATTTAACTTCAATGTATCCCGTAATACTTTCTATTTCAAATCATATTAATATTATAAATTTAACCTTTTCGCTGATGGCAAAAAATGTTTACAAAAATGTCTATATCGTTCTCTCTCTCAATACTCAAGAACACATGAAAGTAGAACTCTCTTTCAATTACTGCTTCAGATGTCACGAACACATGAGAGAAGAACATTCTCTTTCAATTAACTGCTTCAAATGTAGGCTTTGCATGTGGCTTGGTTACTAGTGAATAAAATAACCACTCTATATAACAATTATAAAACACAACTATAAAAGACCATATTAAACAAGTGCATGTGTATATACTATTCATGTGTACCTTTAAGTAACAATAGAAATGTGCTAACATTTTGAATAGAGTTTGTACTACCTTTGGTGTCGCAGCGACATCGCTTGGAAAGGTTAAATGTGTGTCGTGTTAGTTGCTGCAGCACTCAAGGGAAAGATGCACCAGAGATGCAACGCAATCAAGAATTATATATAAATGGAACTTTTTGCTCCCTAAGTCAAACCCATACTGCCTTCCCTCTCGAATTTCTCCCTCATTTCTCTCTATTTTCTCTGAATTTTCATCACTTTGTGTTTGTGTTGTATCATTGCTATCAACACTTGTATTCATTGAAGATGAAGACTTTTATGGGCTAAAACGTTAGTTTTAACTTGGATGTTAGAGGATTTTCCAACTATAAGCTTGCAACACTTGTTTATCTAAGGATTTTCACATCTTTGTATTATAAGTATTATCGTGTTTATTTTGGATTATTTGACAAATATTTACTAATCAAAATTGGATGATCTATTACCATGGACTAAGACTTTATTGTGCAATCATTGAGATCCTTAATCACATAGCAGCAAAGTTTATAAGTCAAACTTGTGAATCTTATGGCATATAGTTGAGAATATCATATTATGTGGCCTAGCTAGTGAGGCATTACCTACTTTTCATTCATTGTAGCTTAATGTCTAGAACTTAGAGGGTTTGACAACTAATATATATGTCTAATAGAATGTTATATCTCAATATGTATTAGTCAATTACGTGATTTGGACTTCCAACTAAATGTGTTGGCTAAGGTCAGGGAATATAGAAGTAAAATTATATGAATTTGATGATCAAGTAAGCCATTGGTTTATCAACTTAATTGAAAACATGAGTTAAATATTCAAACTATATATAGTTTTAATATTTACACTTTCACTATTTTCTACGTTTAATTGTCACGCTTTCTACACACTTTTTAAAAGTATATTTACGTCAGCGAGCATATTAAAATCTTTCATTCGATGATCTTAGAACTTTATGTATATTTTTTTAGAAAAAAATTACCAGTTCGCGGTTCTCTTTGTAATTCAGCCCGTTCCACTTTTGCTACAAAAAATTTACAGTAGGAATACAATTTTATCGAGTCTACAAACCTTGCTATCAACAAGTTGCATAAAAGTTTTAGAGTATGTCTCTTACACATTATACATATAAAGTGATCATTTTCTTCCCTAGCAACCAAGCCATGCAAAGCCAACATTTGAAGCACTTGCAAGAGAATTTCTTCTCTACAAGAGAATTTCTTCTCTAAGTGTTCTTGAGTAATGTACACAGGGAAGTAGAAAGTCAAACTATCATGGAAACTCATATAGATACACACAAGATTTTATGACACAAAAAATTTTAGAAATAATGAAGACCTTAATAAAATATACATCAAATTACATCGATTTTTTAGAATGATAATTTGAACATGCATCAATCACGGAATTATGTTCGAATTGGCTACTACATAAATGGTATAAATTTAGATATTTTATCCATTTCCATCAAACTCGTAGGTTTAGCCTGGTGTAATGCAACCATATAAAACCCTTTTCCCTTTGGTGAATGGTCAAGTTACTTTGTACCCTGAATTCCAAAAGCATGAGAAGAACCAAAATCGATATTACTCTTAAAACCAAATTTGCCACCATTTGAAACAATGGTACCTCTCTTGTTTATACTAATATTACCACCATGAGAAACACCAACATGAACCTTTCTGGTGTGAGCTTTGAGACCTAGAGATGCAACATTCTTCTTCTCAATTTCTATACCAGAAGACAAAGCTTTGTTATTTCTACTCGATGATGAAGTTTGAAGACCATGAGAAACAGCAAAATTGCTATAGCTCTTTACACCAATTTTACCACCAGTTGAAATAACACCACCATGAGAAAGAGCAATATTACTACCACTCTTCCAATGAATATCATGATCCTTAGAAATAAAACCCTCAAAATCATGACTGTTGTTTATTGCTGGATCAGTTTCAAGGCCAGCGGGGGCAATCTCAGATGTTGGTGCTTGTGCAGGACTCTCGATGTCGACAACACTCGATGCGGTGCTACCACCTGTGTTTGAAAACAACCCAACACCACCAGATCCTATTGTATTGTGGAAGGAATAACGATGGTGGATGCCAAGACCGAGTATGCCGGTGACATCGTGGAAAGTGGCACCAACATTCACACAACAAAGGCAAGCAAGTACTAAGAACAAGGTGTGAAAAAGATTAAAACCCTGAGTTGTTGCCATGGTTAAATGTCTTAATTAAACTTGAAGGGGGCACAAGCTAGGTTTAAGGGATGATGAAATTTTTTGAAGATCAAAGGTCCTATATATATGTGTCTTTTTTTTAGTTGGAAAATTATATATAGAAAAGTCTAAGAAGTTTTGATTTTGTTGGACTAATATAGGACAACCAAATTATCTTTGGTGGTGCTCATGATTGATCGTTTGGTTATTTTTGCATACCGGAATGAGTTATATGCTGAAACAATCAAGTTTGAAATTTCTACTTTGGTTATGCCTGCACGATAAACCTTACATTAGTACCAAAAGTTAAATTATAAAAGTTGATGTCAAAGGTCTAAAAAGTTAAAGGATCAATATGCTTTGAAAGTTGTTAGACATCAATGGGATAAATACAAATGTTAAATAAAATAAAATTTCATCCAAAAAATTTGACTAATTAACTAATAAACTTTTACCATTTTTAAATAAATTAATTAACTTCTAATGGCTAATATATTTACATGTACGTTGATAATTTATATGAAAACCATTGTAGATGGTAAAATTAGTGAAAATATTTATAAAATATAAATTTTTTTAGAAAACCATAAATAGGCAGAAACAAGGAAAGAATAATCCCAGAATAAATGGGCTGAACACTATAAAATGCAAATATCCCAACAAAATCAAATTTGCATAATGATGTAAATATGAAAAGAAATATTATGGAGTAACTACAATGTTATTATCATGACAATAATTAATGAGACAAGTTCACTCTAAAATAGATTATGAGAGAACCTCAAACACAACTCAAGAGACAAAAGCAAGGAACGTAAACAAATATGTTTAGTCAATTAACAAGGCTCTAACACACAGCAATGTGACTATTTTTCTCCAAAATACATACTTGTTGATTTTTTTCTATATAGCACTTCAAAAGAGTTAGTTTTTATATATTCCTGGTCTAAATTCTGATAGTTCTTATGAATTTAATGTTCAACCGAAGTGTAACTGAAGGAAGGAGTTTATTGCATAAAATAAAAAGAGAGCAGAGTATAAATGTAAATGAATAATGAAAGAAAATCTAGTTTCCATTATGTGGATTTTCTGTTCATCAAATTCTCATCACCAAACTTAGTTTATTGCTTACACGTAACAAATTTAATTATAAAAGCTAACTAAATTGTCCTAAATTAACATATTATTCCAATTAATTTGGCTACATGAAGCATGCATAATTGAATTATTCTAATCCTAATAAGATCTAAGCTAATTATTTGATCAATTCAATCCTATACTCTCATCTAATTTAATTTACATCTCCACCTAACTTATCACTTCAATCCAATCAAAAATCAGTGATCATAAAATATCCAAGCGTTTGATAATATAATCAATTTCTATTATAAATAAATAAATTGAATTGAATTGAATCAGCAATACAACATTATCTAGAAATCTCACATATACATCAAAATAGGAAAAGAATCCTACATATTCAAGATAGAGATGATATCTTAACCCATAATCGACATATTTGACCCCATTTGTTTGATTACATAAAGAAGATGAAAATAACTCTAAAAAATTTAATGTTGTCTATGGATCAAGGAGAAAACACAAACAAAAACAAAGAAAATGAAGGATGATCACTCAAAACGACCACCCAAATCAAAAACTATGACTTAAAAACCGAAGCTATGGAATTATATTCGCGCAACGGCAACTCTCACTAATGCACCACTTTTAGTGATAATTTTGTAATACTTTAGTCTTTGGATCTAATTCTTTCTTAGAACTCGGAATTGGTCCATTTTAGCTTTCTATAAAAATAATCAAATTGAAATGTAACAATAAGATTCCGAACTAAGCGAAAATTAGATCGCACAGGTTTGATACAACATCCATAATTAATTAGTTCAGTGTTTTAATTCAAACTTATACCATAATTTTATGATGATCGTGAAGAAATTAAGATCAAACGATTAACTATATTTGTTAGGGGTATTTGTGAACATATATTATTAAGAATAAATTAACTTAATTAGATTTGAAGGAAATTAAAGAGAAATCGTTAGTTAAGATGACTCCTAGGCATTCTCATAATTAACTTTTTTTTTACCTAAGTTTAACATTATCAATCAATTAATTGATCAAATAAATGTGTTTTGTAATAGTTGGTTTATTAATTTGTAATTCTTTGTCGAAAGATTCGAAAATGAAACCCTCACTATTATAATACTTGTGATGGTTCGTAGTCAACCAATTATGAAAGAATATGGAACAATTATATAAATTGGGCTATACAACTTTGTTACAAAGCTAAACACAAGCTGGTGGGTTCTGTTTTCCTATAGTTGTAATCTTGGCATTCAAACATGAATTCGCAAATGGTTGCTTTAAATGAGTGCCACTAAAGGCCACATCAATCTGTTCCAATTTAATACCATCGCACGGCAAGGCAGCGCTGCACTGCAAGGAAACGGCAACGGGAGATATCGTGGTGCCTCGAATGTTCTTGAACTGGACGTCGCTGACCTTCACCTGAGATGGCTGCATGAATGACAAACATGACACAATGTTAAATGTTGATTATGTAATTTTAAGCATGTTTGTGATGGTTATCGAACACAGAGTCTTAGTTACTTACACTTTTCTTCGTTTTCGAGCCGTAATTTTGATCGATGATGATAGGGTTTCGGACCTTATCTAAGACAATGTTTTGGAAGGTGATTCTAGTTGCTTGGCCAGGAGGTGAAGCAGCCCATGTCTTGATCCTTACCCCATTTGTGGTGTTTCTTATTGTGCAATTTGACACAAAAATTCCACGTACTTCCTTCTCATCTCTATATTTTCCAAGGCTTCCCACACTGCAAAATTGCATACATAAATTTGGTGTACCCATTTAACTCTATATACTTCTATGAATGCGATTAGAAAGCCAATCTATATATATTTCACTGATTGTTAATACATTTTCTAGGATCTGACTGAAGAACGGTGAAATCTAAAAGGATAGTGGGAGGCGTGTCGAGGATCTAATCATCGAAAAATGTGAGATTTAGTAATTGATCTTTTATAAGATAAATAAATTACTCATTTTGTTATCAATGATTTTAGGCTGAAAAACAGTTTTTAATAAGTCTCAGACCTGCAAATCACACAGCTTGTAAACTAAATTTTTGGACGGAGTTGGACCCAAGTGCTTTAAAGTCAATTTTTGGACGGAGTTGGATCAATTCAAACGGTCTGATCTCAATAACATTTGTATATACCTGATGCCATGTCCAGGGCCACAAGTGATGTTGAGAACATTGATATTGGTGGAGCCATGGCCAATTGAAACACAATCATCTCCGGTGCCAATGATGCTATTTGTAACATTAACAACATCAGTTTGGCTTATATGAACACCATCAGTGTTTGGGCTATTACCAGGAGCAACTATGTGAACATTGTTGATTTTTATATTGTGGCTCAAAACCACGAATATGTGGAAGGCTTTGCTGTTCACTGAAGTAATACCCTCCATCAACCCTTGGGTCACCTTGTTAAACTTTATTGACTGCATCCAAATTATTTACACAAAACCCTAAAATAATTGACAAAAACTTATCTTCCATACATTTTATTAAAGTTATTTACTTGATCATTCAAAGTAATGTTGTGTTTATAATGAAAAAGTGATTGAAACCTTAGAACCATCAATTTTGTTAAAAAAATGTTTGAAATCCTAGAACCCAAAACTATGCTTTGAAACATTTGAATTCATATCTATATCATAAAACAAAAATATAACAATAATGTTATGGGAAAAATTTTATTTTCTAGCGTGGCTTTTTAGTAATAGTTATCAAAAAATATTAGAAAACATCAATATCTAATATCTAATGAGAGATTAGGAGTAGCCTATTTGTATATTATGAAGAGTGTGAATATAAAAACAAATAAGGGTCTTAAATTGTCAATAAGTCTTTAAATTTTAGAGTTAGCATCCAATCCGTAACTTTGATAGTCTTAAATTGACATGGATCATGCATAAAACTAAGACATGTTTTAAAGCTTCTCAATCCATTAAACACAAAATTAAAAAAAAAAAAAAAAAAAGATAGAATGAATACTTACGGTTGGGGGAATAATGCATTGAGGATGTTTGCTACAATCATTATATTTCCATGTATCTGCACCTTGTCCATCAAAGGTTCCCCTACCAATGAGGTTCAACCCAGTGACAGATTCAAATAGAATCCACTCTGCGGATGAATATTGACTAATATCAGTTGTTGCCTTCACAGTCCCTTGAATTTCAACCGTCATTGGCCCGTCACACGGTCCGGCATACACCAATGGCCCTGTCAAAAACGTCCCCGGTGGGAATACCACCTTTGCCGGACCACTCGAGTGACATGCTTTAACCCACGCCTGCATGAACGCCTGCACATTTCCAAATCTCAAATATTTAACCTCCATGCTCGTTACAAAATCGACAAATAAAGAAAACAACAAAAAAAGTTTATGTGGTAGCTAACGTTATATTGGATGGATAGATGGTGAGATTAGTTTATTATTAGGGCGAGATGCAACAATATATATATATGTGACAACTTTCAAAACCCTAATCCCAAAATCATAAATACAGTATATGTGAAACTTGTACAATTCAAGGCATTTCAACAATAACCAAATAATATATGCCATCTAAACCATAACTCACTTGTGTACTATCCGTCCTGCCATCAGCTTTGGCACCATGGGCTATAATATTGAAAACTTTTGCAGTGGGGGTGGTGGTGGTTGTGGTGGTGGCAGGCGCTGCTCCAGTGAGGAAGCGGCTTCGAGTGCCAAAGAAGTCACCGGAATAATGGGGTGCAGCAGCAGAGCTGCACCAGACCATCGAAGAGAGCAATGTCAACCCTAATACTAAACCACGGACGGCGGCGACGTGAAATCTCTCTGGAATGGTCATGGGTCACCGGTGACTTCTTAACCCCCCAGATTGTGCTTAGTTATGAGTATGAGCTCTTTTGTTCTAAGGTTCTAATATGAAACCTTTTACTTTATTTGACTTGTAAAATTTATATTGTTCTACAAACCCATGAAAAACTAATCCCTTCCCTATTGTTTGGCTTGATTTTTTCTTCACCGTTATCTTTTTTTAGTATAACACCTTAAAATTTGGTGGTCTTTCTCCATTTCTAATGTTATATTCTAACCGATCATTTCTAAATTTAAAGAAAGAGTTGTGTAATCCTTTTTGTTTTTTTGGATTGCCAAAGCATGATGAGAAATTGTAATTTTTATATCAAAAAATCATTACCATTTACAAATAATATCAATACTTCAAAAAATTTCATGTAATACATTTACAATATTAGTTAAAGATAAAAGCAACATATATCTTTAACTAATTGAGCTATGAGAACCTATTAAAATATCAAATCTAAGAACTTTTAGGTCAATGGATTTGATGAGAGAGCTGCATATTTCTGCTTCCTTTGAGAATTAAGTTCGATGCTACAAAGGGTTAGATTCACCTTGTCGAGAATCTCGTTTTGAACTTCAAATGGGATTTTTTTGGTCCAACTCATTTAATTTATCTATGCTTTATGAATTCTAAAAGAAATTATGCTTTTGACTTTTCTATCAACTTTGCTTTGATTTTGGGGTTTCTAAGAATATTACCAGCTTTAAGTTTAAAAGTTACAAAATATGGTACACTTTTGACCCATCTTTTACTTTTACTTTTACTTTTTAGTTTAAGCATTTTATTCTTTTCTTTACAATTTTAAGGGGAAAGTATAAAAAAATTTATGCTAATGTTTCAAAGTTTGAGAAACTTTTGTGTTTGACCCAAGCTTGATTGGAATTTTTTTCTTCTTCTCTTGAAAATACTCGCTTTCATTGGCAAATAAAATCAACAAAAAATTGATTGAGACTAATTGAGATTCGAGAGATGAGTTGCCAAGTCCAATGAAGAGATTGAGTAATATTTAAATAATAGTAACGATCGGACAAAAGAATGAAAAGCATTGAAGGAAGAAATGAAAAGAAAAATAATAATAATTTGGCTATATGGAATAGTTTGTTCTAACCCAAATTCTGCACATCACGACCAATTTTACGTTACAATATGCCTAATGAAGACCTCAAATTAAAAAGATAGAAAATATCTCACTTTTTTTTTTTTTTTGTAAAATACATAGTATACACTTCTTATGGTCAATAAACTTTGACATGAAACAAATAATAGAGTAACTAGTAAAATTCATACCATTGTTTAGTTACTATAAAATTTGTAATCCTAGAAAGCTATTATATTGACGGATATATTGACAAAAGATAAATCATAATTTTGAAAGAAAAAGTAGAACGTTTGACAACCACTCAAAATAGCTTTTATCATATTTCATTAAAAATAAATGTCTAAATCGAGAAGATGACATGAGTGTTAGCTAAAGGTGGAGAATATTCTTTCTAATTTGATGGTCATAAATGATCTTTTTTTCCCCTTTGTGAGTGAATGATAAGATTTTTAACTTTGAAGGGTATTTTCTTTTGTCTCTCTTTTGGAAGTTCTAAGCTATGTGTCACTCCTAATCTTTCAATATATGAATAATATAAATGCTTGTGGGTTACAATTAAGTAAATTAACTATAACCCATAAACTATTACACATTAATTAATGATTTTGTTTTCTGCATTTTTCAATTCAATTTTTTGTAGTTTTGAGCTTGTATAGCATATCAATTTTAAATCCATGATCTAATTTGCTAATTTATACAATTGAACCTATGTACTTTTAAAATTATTAAAATTGAACTCTAAAACCTTCGATTAATGTAAAAATTAAACCCAAAAGTGATGAAAAATTGAATCCTTAAGCTTTTATAATGTCCAATTTTAAAACATGGATAAATTTGTAGAGATTAATTTTTAATGGAAATGGTTTTTGTAACTTGTTTCTAAAATAATTTATTTATACTAAGATGGTGACTTGAATTGGAGAGGTGTGTTGACTACATTTTTCTTATCCTTTTCCTAATTTTAGTTTCTTAATCCACGAAATAAATTATAAAAAGTTGTAAATATTTGGAATCTTTTTTTAAAACCAAAGGGAGATATTTACATCTTTTTGGATCATTACAAAATAAAAAGTATTTATACTAAACAAAATTTTAGAAAGGAAAATTACTTTTTGTAGCCTTCTAATTTCCCAAAAAGTAACTTTTCATTATTAAATGTTAAAAATTACTTTTTTTTTTTCTGTCTCCATATACTTAAACAATATGGTTTTAATTGTTATTTACAGAAAAAGAAATTAAAACTATTTACCAAAACATAATTAAAAAAATCTTAAATAAATTACAAAGAATTTAATAAATTTTAGATAGTTCATTTTTTTTTTGGCTATATTTGAAAATGTCACATTAAAACTGCAATTAATTGATTTAAATTATTGTTTTAAATAATTATATGTCATGTTAAATTAGGAAAATAATTTATGAGAAAATTAATATTTTTTCTAATTTTAAATTTTTATATAATTACTTGAAAGACATGATAAGGAGGAGCGAACTTGAAACTTTTTAAAAATGGTAAATTTTATGAATTTTTTAAATCTTTTACCTATCTATAAAAAATATATTAGTAAATTATTAAAGAGGAAATATGAACATAACGCCATAATTACATAATTAATTATTCATGATTAGGTATAATTTATGTTTACTATAATTACACTTGATACGTGCCCATCTTATAAAATAAAATTCACTCCAATTTCCTTACAATTTCCACACCTTTAATACAGACGTCGAAATTCCCCCGTCGTCGTCGCAGGTTTCTTGGTCCAGAAATCCACGATGTTAATTCCGCCGTACATCTGGGCCGCCTGTTTGCTATTAATTGTTGTCTTAGCTTCTCGAACGTTGGGTGCAGCCGCACTATTGACAGAGCACTCAAAGATCAGAGTATGATCACAGTTGTTTTTACTCCGACGTAGATGTTGAATTTCGCCCTCGTAGGGGGATTTTTTATGAAGGGGAGGTGGAGGTTGGGGTGATCGGGAAGTTATGGCTCGTGTTCGCTCGAAGCTGAAGTAATGGTACTCTTCCTTTTTGAAGAAAGCAGCCATGGACTCGGACGAAGATGTAGAGGATTTGAAGTAATTGTGAAGTCGTGGGTTTGTTGTGTGAAGAAGGTGAAGGATCTTGATATTGTATTTATAGGGTGAAGAAATTATGTGCTTGTAAGGTAAAGTGAATCTTAATTTCTCTTTCTTATTTGATTTAAGTTTGTAGTGCTGATCCTATATGGTTGGGTGACTAAAAATATGTTCTTTTTCCAAGTGGGCTAAGTATAAACACTTTCTTCTTTCTTCTTTTTTTCCCTAAAAGTAGTTAAATGTTGCAAAATTCTACATTTCACTTTCATATTTAAACATGACAAATTATTCTACAAGAAAATGGATAGAGATAAATATAAGTTGAGATGCACTCAACCAAAGTATTACTCTTATTTATAAGATTTGTTTTTTCTTTTTTTTTTTTTTGAAGTTTTTCGATCGGCATCGATATTGACATCATCGTGGAGTAGAAAATACTTGAGCATGACATGAATTATGTTGTACATCGTTTAATGTTATTAAAGGTATGGCACGAATTTTTTCATTACAATGATTTAGGCATCTCACAAGCTTAGCACATTTGGATTTAACAATTAGAGGGGAAAGAAAAAAAATCCTTCACCTTGAAAATGAGGGTTGAAATACCGTTAAGGTCGACAAGTGCTTCAAGAGACTTGATCGACCAGCCCTGATGCACACATAGGAGATCCAGGAGAGTTACAAACAATGTCCAAACAATGCCTTGACTTTGATCTCACAATCACATAAGAAGGCATCATAATTAAGATTCTAAGCACTTGACATTGACGATGACCAATGATCATGATACGAATAATTTTTTGAATTTAGTCTCGATTTTAATTTATATTCGATTGAGTCAATAGTTATCTTGGTATTCTTAACTTAACTTAATGATAAGATTTCAAATTATCTAATAAATTTGAGTAAACTTCGAGTACTTCGAACCTATACTAAACTCGTCAATGCTAGAATTATTTTGAAAGCGGTTATTGTGATAGGAATATTCAACAAAAACACCTTGTTTCTATACTCGAGGAAGGTAACCATGGTGTGTCAAGTTAAAGGCCATAGTGTTGATTGATTCTCGTTTGCCGAGAATCTTCTTTCAACTTCAATGTAGATTTTTGGTCCAACCTATTGGGGATTACAATAATTTTTTTTTATAAAACTCTAACAAATTTTGATGCCTTGGTGATTTTTCTATCCATTTTGCTTTATTTTTGGTGGTTCCCCATAGAATAATGCCTCAAAATTTGCAAGAAAGTAAGATTTTGACCCATATCTTAGTTTTACTTTTAGTATAATAGCATCTTTTACCTCTTACTTTTCAATCTTGTGTTGAGACTTTCAAATATTTGTTCTACAACACAATATATTGTGTTTATAATGTTTGAAATGAAATATTTTTTTTGAAGACAGAGATTTCAAACCTTTATTACCAAAATCAACCACAAATGGAGTAAAAGCACATAAGAATAAACTTTTAGTAAAAATAACATATCAAGATAGGCTAAGTCGGATGGGAATTGACATATTTACCATAATTTGGTCTATCATAATAAATATGAAAATATATATAGACTATTTACCATATTTATGTTAATTTCGTGAATACTATATAATTACTTGGTTAACATTTTGTAAGTTAGAATAATATGTTTGGTTGTAAACTTCAATAAAATTTTGGCTGAATGAGTATGCATGTGTTCAAGATTAATGAAAAGACACATGCATGTGTTTCCATTTGATAAAAAACTCTACCTATTTTCTAAACAAAAAAATCTCTTTTTCTTTTTTATTATTATTATTTGAGTTGTTGGGGGAAAAGCATATATGAATAACATTAAAGTTTGAAAATATAAAGAGAGCGAAAGAGAAAGGATATAGTTTGCTTTCGGTTAGTAGCACTTCATGGCAAATTCGGATATATCTATGGGCATAAATACACATAAGTTTTCCTTCAATAATACACCAAAAAAGGAGAATAAAAAACACGATAGATATGTTACCAATATGTATGAATCTAATTTCAAAAAGCTTCATATGCTGAGTCAAATTTAAATAAAACTACTTATCGAATTTGATGCAAAAAGGATAATCAAACCTCAATTTTGAACACTTTGTATGGTCCAATCAAAGGTCTATTAAAGCAAAACAACTTGCTTGAAGATACTATTTTAGAGGTGATCTAAATTACAATAGCTTTCTAGTTTTGTTGTGTGAATCACCAAAAAGAAAAAGGAAAAAACTATAGTTTTCCATAGTCAGAAGTTATTTCATTTATTTGTCTTTCACCTTTCAAACAAACTTTTGGATTTATAAAGTTGATTTTTGGGCTAAAGGGTAGACTTACTTGACGAAGAAGAAGAATCTATTGGACCAAACAAACAATAGACTAGGATCACTATAATCTATAGAAATAATAATCAAGTATATTATAACATTTTAAAAAAAAAATGTAAATATAGCAAAATCTATCAAAACTCTACGGTCTTGATAAACTTCTATCATTAATCGACTCTAACAGATTTTACTATATTTAAAAAAAAGTTAAAGATGATCATATATATATGTTAATACTTTGAAACTAACTAATATACTTGTAACTCTCTCCTAGTAAATAAGTAAGCAACTCAATCCGGAGGATGGAATGGGCTTAAGAAAAATGATTGATTGGGCTTTGAACCAAAATAGTCTTTCTCGATTTGAAAAATAGAGTATATTATGACTTATTTCAAACTTCGGCCTTAGTAAGAATGAGGCTAAAGCCAACTTCTCGAAAACGAAACATACTATAGTTCACTCATCGATGTCGATAAAAAAGGAAGTTTGATATTAAATCTACTTTGGACTCTATTTTACCTTAAGTTCTAATTCCTTCCTAAAAAAATATAAAATTGAAATTGCATTAAAAAAAAATGATGGTATATGTTTAATATTCTTTATTCTTAGATATTATAATAATAGCTTTGTTTGTAATACTTTTTTCTTGAATTGATTCCGAATATTGTTTGTTAAAATTCTCAAACCTTTTGTTTAGAAACATATTCTCTTTTAATTAATGCAACCAAACTATACTCTCTTTTATTTTACTTACCATTAGCTTTTCTTTATTAAGTAATAAAGAAAATAATAATTCTATCCAAAACCTCTTACAAATTTTCAACAAACTAATAATATCTCATTAGGAGTAAAAGAACATCTAACTTTAAAAATTAGAACTCCAACCAATCTTATAAGAGCAATAAAATTACAAGAGTTATTACAGTTAACAAAAGTAACGACACTCGTCGTCATCTTTCCATGATCTAAAGATATTATTAATTTATATAATTTTAACGTTTTTGTTTGAAATGAAATGGATCAATATAGGGTATTTTACAGGTTAATTACTATAATAGATAAATAGAGGGTTGAGCTATTGTGAGATAAATATGTAAATAGACATGAAAAGTCCAATGAAAAGATGACAGAAAACAAGTTTCAAGGAAAGACTTAGCTTGAGAAGGAAACCCAATGTCCCCACCACTCACAAGCTTATATGCCAACTCAATGATTTTGGGAATTATTCAAAGTACTATATGGTATTAGTATTATTATAAAAAAAAATTAAAAGAAAAAAGAAGAAGAAAAGCACCAATTTGTATCTTGTTAGATAAATTTGATATATCTTTTTTTTGTCTGCCTATGTTTGTACTATACCTTAGCTACATGAGATGTGTAGTATCCAATATATATGTAATGTTCATAAAATAGTAGGATTCTATTGTTATGGATTATTTTTTGTTAGGCTTAGAGGAACCTTTTTCCTTAGCCTAAAACTATAGAAATTTGTGCATGAAATTTTGGAGTTCCCTCCATCTATCCCTCCTTTTTTTTTTTTTTTTCTTTTTGAGGAAGAACAAAAGGACAAAATAATAATAATAACCACATCAAAAAGTTTCCTATAATATTGTGTAGTATGTGTATGGTTCTTATACAATGTAAGATATGACAATATCGTTAATATATATATATATTTATTTATTTATATTTGTCCAACTTGTAAAATATTCTACCCTTGATTTCATGGATATTAGTGAAATTTTTAAAAAATTCTATTAAATTGATGAAATTTTGTTATAATTAGTTAATAAAACTTGAATGGAAGTTTAGTTACGTTCTAATTGATATTTTTTTTGTCGTCAATGAGGTAGATCAATTTTAAAATGTATATTTTTTAAAAAGGATGAAAAAAGATTTTAAAATATTTTAAGATGAAATGACGTGAATATTTAACTAAAAGAGTTTGAGTGAGATTAAAAATAATTATAAGTTCTCTTTTGTGGTTTTTTTCATTTCATTCTCTTTATAAATGAAAGTTGGATGGAAAATAAAGTTGAAGACCGGAAAAAAGAATAGAAAAAGTATTTTTTAAAAGAAAATCAAAATTTCTCTTATTTTTTTAAATAACAAAATAAATTAAAATATTTATAATCTATATCAAAATTTTGGATTCTATCACTGATAGTCTTTTATCACGAAAGCATATCAACGACTATCAGTGATAGAAGTTGCTATATGTTGTAAATATTTTGTAAAAACTACTATTTTTAAAAATTCTCCTACATAATATTAACATTCCACGTAAATTTTTTGTGGCATTCCTTACTAGTTACACTTTCGCTTGTGGATTCCTTTTAGATTCTTATGCCTATTGATTTGATTTTCTTTCTTGATTTCAACTATAAAATGATAAACGCTTTCTTAGCTACAAATTTGAAAGCCAATCCATTCACTTGACCAAACCTTTCAAAGAAATTATTTGATACTACTAACATGTAGGATATCCCTAGTTTAAGCCACAAAGTTCCGCTCATTCTTTCCATGTATCTATGTACTCTTTTTGCCTTGTCACACAGTAAACTAAAGGGATTACAATACAACTTAAATTCGACTAAATTTAAATTTAAATAGCGTGATCAATAAAATAAATTTTAAAATAAGTGTATTTTCATTGATTTTGAATAACTTCAAATGTAAAAAAAAAAAAAAAAAAAAAAAAAACAAATTATTACAAAAACCGAAAAAGAAACTATGCAACTACAAATAATATAAGGGCAGATGTAGGATTAAAAGGTGCCCACTCATAGGTTGCATATGTCCTTAATACTCTTCTTAAAACAAAGTGACTATTCACTACACCTTTTTATTCAATTAAATTATAAATTTTGTTGCTTTACCCTTTAAACAAGGAGCATCTAGGAGATTCTTCTTTTTCTTTGTTTATTGTTTCTTTTTCCTATATCTCTTTAATTGTTCTCTTTATGAATTTGCTTTTGAAACTTTTACCACTAAAAGTTGATTGCCAATACACCAATCTAAATCCATCAAAGTCCTTATATATTATAGCCAAACCCAAATATTTGTTCAACCTAAAAAAGCATATATTTAAATAACCATGTCAAGAACAAAGATAATTATAACAATAACTCATTAGCATTGCCAAACCCTATATTAATAAACATATTACACTTAATACCACTCTCTCATCTAATAAAAAAGAAAAAGGACATGAACCAGACTTTGCTCCCCAAACATTTTCCTTAAAACCTTACACATAATTTCACTTTAATAATACCCAACCCATCTATGTTAATAATGTTAGGGGGCTTGAGCCATTCCCTTTTAGCCATGTGCCCTCACGTTTTTCCTTGAAAAGTAAAAAAAGAAACTAAGAAAAGAAGAAAAAAAGGCGTTTCCTTTTGTTTCTTGGGTGACGACCCTCTCCATTTGGAAGGAGAAAGTGAGTGTCCCTCCTTAGAGCTGGCCAGAAGAGTGAGCCAGGTAAGCAAGTGACCCTACAAGTGGTGCATTAATATACGTGGCAGGCTCTGACTGTTCGTAATCCGACCGTTGATCTGGAAACCTGTCGTTCTGATCCGGCCCCCCCACTACTGCACCAATCAGCACATTTGGGTTCGGTGCTGCCGAGTTCATCACACTAAACCCTGCTGAGCATTGGATCTTCGATGGATGAACTCCAATCGACGGCAGTGATGATCCCCTGTGATGGATCCTTTTTGGGTACCTTGCTCCATACCCCACCATGTATGACATCTTTAGAGGGTTATCCCCCAAAAGATAGTCCACCTGAACGTTCTCCAAATGATTATAAATCTTCAAAACGAACTCCTTCTGCCCCCAATTAGCTAATGTCTAGAAGTTTTTTAGTTTTAAAACAACTCACAACCAAACATATATTATTTTAATCTTGGCAAATAGAATGTTGTAATAATTCCACCCTCCTCCTATTTCTTAATAATATTCTATTCAAAAGATTCGCATCTTACCTTATTAAAATGGTACTGTTTCCTTTTCTAAGTCTCTCTCTCAAGCACTAACAAAATGTTCCAACTCAACTCAGACAAAGCCACTTTATTTTTTCAGTTTTAAGTTCATTTGTCAAAAAAATAAGTCAAACAATGAAAACTAGAAAAGAAAAAAGAAAAGCTCTTAAAAAACAAATGGTTAACAACAGAGACTAAAAAGAGTAGTTTCCAGACAGGATCCAGATTTGGAAAATACCTGTTTCTTGGCGATGGAGCGGAGGGTTTTGGGGGTGATGGTGGTGCCGCCGCAGTTAGCAACCATATGGGCGGAGGTCAAGTATTTGGCGTAAGTTAACAGAAGGAATGAAGTAGATGTTACATATTGCATGTTACTGTCGCTCATTTTGAACAGCAACCCTCCTTCACAAAACGGTAAGAAAAAGGGGGGGAAATTTTAAACTTCTAACCTTTTTTATTTCCATTTTACCTAGACTAAAAATAAAAACAAAAAGTAGCCGTTGATCATCAAAATCAAAAAGACCTGGTGTGTATTTGGTAGAGGAGAATGAAGCTCCAGGAATGATAGAGCAAATGAAATTATCAGCATGTCCTTTATAATCATGTAAAGATTTCATCTTTTGCACCAAAAATGCCTGTAAATAACACACCAAACAAGCTTTTGTTAGTATGTAATTACGCTCTAAGATAACAATATCATACTATTTTCCGACCTTGGAGACAAGGATTCTTGCTCCAACGTGCTTATTATCCCAACCAAACGTGTTGTCGTACTCGCCGGCGCCGAGTGTCTGTCCATTTACTTGAATGTATTTGAGGTATTTGGGGTTTTTAGTAGCTCTCTGAAGCCAAGCAGCACCCCATAGAAGCTCGTCCTGAAATGCAAAACATATATTTAAAACTAAAACCTCTGATCTTTTTCCTCATAAGAATGAGAAGTCTTTGCCTTTACGAGATTTACCTGGTATCCAGAGTAAGAACAGTAAAATGGGCACACGTATTTCTTTAATCCAGAGCTGTATGACCCTCTATACTTATCAGCAAACTCAAAAACCTTCACACAAACAACAAAATATAAAACTTTATCAAATTGCTCTGTTTTGCTCTGTTTACACTGTTATAAGGTTGGTTTGAACATACTCTCATGGCTCTTCTCACTAGAATCTTTGAATAAATGGGATCACTTCGTCGGAAAACGAGTGATGCGGAGGCGAGTGCGGCGGCAGTCTCAGCGGCGACTTCGGAGCCAGGGTTGTTTTTATCGACCTTGAAAACACTCCGGGGAGTGTCCATGTCCTCTGGCCTTTCCCAGCAGGCATGGTCTTTGTTAGCGTCACCGACTTGAACATAAATAGTGTCCGGATGGACGGTGGCTTTGAGGAGATAATCAGTAGCCCAACGAATGGCTTGTTTAGCATTCTGAAGCTCTCCTTTCATTAACCCACCAAACTCAAGAACACTCCATGAAAGCATGGTGGTGGTGAAAGCCATCGGAAACCCAAACTTCACATTGTCGCCGGCATCATAGTAGCCACCAACTAAATCAACCTACATTGTCAAAAACCCACTTTCAAAAAGTCACATTTTGAGTTCTAACAAAAAAAAAAAAAAAAAAGGCTAAATGGGTGTTTGTGTGTGCGTGTTAACTCTAAAATACCTTCATGGCAGCGCCGTCGGAGAGGCCGGAGTTCCGTCGCCATGACATTCTCTGGTTGGAGGGGAGCCTGCCGGACCTTTGGCCTTCAAAGAAGAGGATGGATTTGGTGAGGGCGTCTTTGTAGTTATGGTGGGCAGAATGGGCATGGCGGCGAAAAGGGTTGCCACTGTTGGAGGGGAAGAAGCCAAGGAGTAGGAGGAAAAACAAAGCTTTGAGGGCGGCCATTGAAGGAAAATGTGAAGGAATGGCTGAGGAGAGCAGCTTTCTCTTCTTCTTATGAGTATATTTATAAAGGAAAAAGTAAGAATTGGGGGTTCAACGTTGAAAAGTGAAAATGGATTTAGGGGAAGACATAATTATTATTGTTAAAGAGATTGATTTAATTTTTAGTTAATATAATATTATTTGTGCTTTGTATTCTCTTTTTCATTTTCATTTTAGGAGAATTTTTGTGCTTTTAATAGAATATATTTGAAAATTTGGAACTACAACAACCGAAACATATTTTACCTTTTTTTTTTTTCATTAAAGTGATTGGAGTGATATGAAGTGTTTTAGAGGGTGAGTTTGTGTTGTGTGGAGTAGAGAAGTTCCCTTTGCCCAAAAATTGGAATCACAAGAGAACATTAATGAGAGAGTCTGTGACTGTGACCAGGGGTAAGCAGGAGGACTTATGGCATTCTTGCCCATCTCTTTTTGCTATTTTAATGTATGTTTTAAAAAATGTTATTTCCAAATCTGTCTAACTATTGTAAAGAAATGTGATATAATTTGAATAATATGTATCTTAGCCTACTATTAACTCAATCTTCTTTCTTAGTATAACAATGCCTATAGTTCATATCAAACATGTATTACTAGTTAACCTATAGTATAGGTCAATTAAAACTTGCTTGTTTTTGTAATCAATCAACTTGTTTAAAAAATTATTATAATGATACAGTATTATTCTAAGAGGTTCACTATTTATTGACATTCGAGTACGTTATAAATAGTTTTATTACTTGATTTATTTTTTCTTAATTTAAGAGTATGCATGCAGAGGGGATGTTAGAAACTTCAACCACTCTTTTCAAAGAATGTTTCCATGCGACTCTCATGGTGTAGTGGGTTGTGTATGACATAATTATTTATTCTACAAATTTAGGATTATTTTAAAATCCAATTCCTTTTGGGAATGTTAGGCTCATTATTTTAATAAATCTGTGTTCATGAGAGACTCAATATTGAGTTATTTTGTCTAGCATGTGTGTTAGTTTATACATTATTGATTTCATTTAGATGTGGTGTGAATAAGTGAATTTTAGTCAATTGATTTGATTGTAAATTAACAAGTTAAATGTAATATATATCTGTCTTAAATGTCAAATATGTTGTCAAAGTGTGTAAGACAAGAAAAAATTCCTTTATTTATATTTTTTATGTTGTGATTTTTTTTTTGTAAAAATAAGCGTGCAACTTTATTTACAATAAAATAATTAATCTATTTCAATCTAAATATAAAAGAATTTTCATTTAATTTTAATGATATTTTCATAAATAAAAAAACTGAATTATTGCGAATTAAGGTTGGAAGAACTAAGTTGTTATAATTTCGTATATATAAAGACTAAATTGTGACATGCTTACTATAAAGATTAGGGTTTGTTTCAAAGATAATTTAGATTTTTTAAAAACAGAATTATATTAAATGCATCTAAAAACAAAAATGTGATGGAATAAACTCAATTCATTTTCTAAAAAATATAACACACAATCTAAGCTATTATAGACTTTACAATATTACAAAACAATACACATATATATAACCATATTTGGCGCTAGGGCCAATTTTAGTAGGATCAGCTAGCCATGCTTCACATTTCGAAAAACGAGCCCCCCATGGAAATACATCTCACTCTGCTAAAGAAAGAGGATGGAAATGGGCACTAAATACTTTTCATTCAAAATAAAAACATTCCTCATTAAACCATAAATAATATTTCTTATTCAATTCATACTATTTTTTGTCAATTAAATATTAATAGGTAATTGTATGTAGTATCAAAACATGCTATAAACTAAAATATAAAATATAAATTTGTTAGTAAACACATATCTAAAAACTAAAAAATGTAAACACTTTAGAAAAATGTGTATATGTGTGTATTAATTATTAATTGAAGACACCCATTTTTTAGGAAGTAGTCTTTAATTAATTTAGATACTGAAAAAGGTGTTAGGGCAACTTGGCATGGGTGAGTAGTCAAACAGAGAATCATAGAAAGCAGTGGCCAAAATAAAAAATCCTCAAACAATTATTATTTTCTTTTCTTTTCTTTTTTTTTTCTATTCTTTAACTTTAATGATTGGAGTATTCTATATTTATTTGTTTTTACCATATTTATCCAAATAAACTACTACAAACATCATCATTTTTTGCTCTGCTTCCTTTCTATTTTATTAATTCACTGCTCAATGTGTCTAAAATCAAGACCAAACCGCTCTTCTTCCCATGTAAATGCAACCATTCTTGTTTGACTAATTCAAACCTTTTTCTCTATTTAATTTACAACTATTTTGTTTTTCCCTTCAAAGATACAAATTTATAACTTAATGTAAATTAGTTCCTATATATACATTCTCACACTTTTCATGCTTGAAACAAAAACTTGCTGTATTGAAATGATTGAGTTCAAACACGTTGTTAAAATATGTTTATATGAATAAATAGATGACGAATTTTTTAATCTTTATAATGACGTGTCTATTGGGTTCTTTTAACCGAGATGAGAACATATTTTAGTTAGTTTTTCTTTTTTGTTTTTTGTATGGAATCATTGAGAAGATGAATGGATGGTATCAATGAATGACAAATTAAATTTGGAGCTAATACTAGAGTTGGGTAGACAATTAATGCTTTTATAGAATGGTTGGTTAAATAATTCTTAGACTATATAGTGATCAAGGAATATATCAATCACTTTAAAGGTTTGAATCTCTCACTCTAGAAAAAAAAATTGTTGGTTTGTAAAATTCAAATTTAAACGGTTTTCAAACTATGTCGTATTATCCAAATTTTACTTAATGAAGTGTTCCTATCAATATTTTATCTAACGGTGTTAAAGATAGTAACTATAAAATTTTATTGAGATTCATGAACCAAATATAGAAAATCTAAATTTAATTATAGTTAAAAATTAAGCTTATAAACACTGTCATTTGTTGTCTATTTGTTGAAGATTATTTACAAAATCTAATAAAGCCAAATTTTATAAAACAAAAATTGGTTCTTTACAACTTTTTTTCTTTTGAAACTCACTAAATTGCGTACAATTTTGTAAAAATGATGAGAAATTATTGTAAGAAAATTGTAAGATCAACACCACACAAAGTACAATCTAAAAAGTTCAACACCACACAAAGTATAATCTAAAAATTTAAGTTGATATCGAAGGTCATAGTAACTACAAGGTAAGAAATCTCAAAGCATAAACTAATAAAAGGAATTTCACGAAACACACTCAAATCTCACGTAGCAACAATTACCAAAAATAAATCACCTATTACCTTCCTTACATTAAACGAGATAGTTGTCCTAAAAGTATTCATACAACAACATTCAATTTATAACCGTTTATCAAATGTTGCAAAGCTATTATAATTTCAAAACAATAATATTATTTTACATTTATAAAAGATAAAATGATTGTTTCCTGAGCTTGGTCGAGATAGGTAGGAAGTTGAAAGAGAAAACTCTTTCAATAATGGATGAAAATAGTATAAAGATAGGATATAAAGTGGAAAGATAATGGAAAACTGGAGAGTGAGGGAGCAAAAAGGAAAGAAAGACATGTGAGATAAAGAATAAGATGAAGTTAAAAAGTCAGAAATTGATTGGGGGAAGGTTTTGACCAAATGTGCTCAGACGTGGGTGATGGTGATTGGAGAATGAGTGGGGCCCTTTGTTTAGTTTTATAATATTTGAGATATGATAGATCACGTGCCTCTCTTCTGCCAACTCCACATGCAATAAAACCTAATCAATCTGAATTTGGTTCAAATCTTCTTCGTCTATTATAGAGATGATATGATATGATATGATATGATAGGGTTTCACACACACACTCTCCTATATGCACTTTTTCCAATCAATCCTTTCCCATTTCACACACAACATTGCCTTTTCTTGTTTTTTTCTTTTTAAACACTTTCAAACTTAAACAAAAACAAAAACTACCCATGTATCAATTATTAAAAACAAAAATTTTATATAACATGCATTGTTCAAATCAAATACTATCTTATTAAAATGAGAAGAGTATAGAGGTTTAAAGATTAGCTTTAATACACTAGTCGGAAAAAAAAACTTCCATTCTTTTTTGTTTTAACATTCATTTCAAAAATGAATGTACTAGTATAACACGCACATCCACCTCAAACAAATGCATTATATTTCAAAAAGTCGCATCTCACCAACATCAAATACACTAAGTCATCTAAGATTTCACTGGAAAAGTCACGACCACTCGACAAAGAGTGTGTGAAAATTTATGAAAATTGTAGGAATAAAAGGGACAAGTAAAGGTTCCCCCTACCTAGCCCATTTTAATATAGTACATATTATTTGAGACCTTCCATCGACTAAAGGAGTCCTAAAAATGTTTTTTTAATAAGAGAGTGCAATTTTGCAGAATTGAAAATTCAGACAACTCATTTTATCAATTTTATAAAATCTTCCTGTCGAGTTGCTTGGTGAATTAAAGATTTGGGACTAATTGCAAACATACTAATCACGTACGAAGTATTAACCGATATAATATAATGCAAAAGAAGTTATAGATATAACAAAATTTAGATTTGGCTCTTGAAGTAATCTCTATTTGTGATAGAGTCCATCATCGATAAGTTTTTCTATGTTTGTGTTCTTTAATAATGTTTCTATGCAATTATTAATGAAAATAAACGTGAGTTGGTTTAAATAAACGGAAAGAACCTAAAGTCTAGCCTAATCCATTATAACATACCAAGATTCAAAAGTCTGTCATCTACTTTCAAAACTACTTTTTGAAGATCTAGATTCCTCATTATGCAAAATCAAGAAAGGAAGACAAAAGCCCTCAGGCAATTCTGTTTAGCTCAATCAAATTAAAAAGATAGTGTAATACCTAAACAACGTATTAACTCATAATGTAATGTTTTCGTTTCTTTTGGTTTTAGGGGTTTTTCTTCTTGTTTGAGTTTGATAATTATATAGTGAGAAATTAAATTATTATGTTCATGTAAATGAATTTTCGTACATATATTTATTTGATAAAAGTTATTTTGATTTCATTCTTCAAAGTACCATCTCTTTAAAGCAATTGATAACATATTAATTAAATAGTTTATGTAATATATACTCGAGTTTTCTTAAACGTACAGTATACATTCACATAAAATGTTAAGTTTATGAAACATTATAAGAGTAAGTTGAAGTTGCGTACGTTCTCTTAATAATATGGTTGAGAGTAGATGGGATAAATGATTATATAAACTGAAGGCGTAGTAGATTCTAATTACTATTGTCGTTCCCGTTCTATATTTAAGGATGAAATTATATTGTTTGGTTGTTTTATATTTTTTTTACTATATAATATTCAATCTTTTCAAATCTAAACATTTGAATTAGTAGTTAAATATTAAAAATTAATTTCACATTTTCAGTAAGTTAACCCACATCCATATTAACGAAATTGTTTAATGAGATGTATGGTTACACATAATCTAAAATAACATATTAATTAGATTAGATGCTCTACTTCAAATTTAGTATATAATATTTGATTAAAATGGGACTTACCAATGATTTCATATGATCACATGTGAAGTCCTTTTGTGGACCATGGATCAGCCATTACTCTCTCCCTCTTTCAACATCAAAAGCATCTTAGTCCATACAAAATTAAAAAAATAATAATAAAAACCCAAAGATAACCCTAAAATTTGATCCTTCCCTTCAATCTAAGGTGGAGTCAGACCGGAGAAGAAAGGAATCTCGGTCGAGTTCAACCACGAGCTACCTTGTATAAATCTCTCAACCGTAAATTGACTCGCTTCTGTTGCGTTAGTAATAACTCGATAACCCGGCCAAGTTACTCGCATGGTTGTATTTGAACCAGGCCCCCTATTTAAATACTCCCCATAATACAAAGTATCCAATGCAAATGTCCCATTCCACTCAAGCCATCCAACCGGTTCAATCAATTGTCCGATAAACGATCGGAGAAAAACTGTCCTCGAGTACAACTTCCAAGGACGACCCAAGTAAGTTCTAAACGAGGAAAGAACTGGGATTAGGTCAGAGGCAGCTTCAACCTTACAGTTGAGGATTGAGATTCCAGTGTTTTGATTGGGGTCTTCGCGACCTTGAGCAGTGAATATGTTGCGTTGATTTGAATTGGGTTTCCGAGCATAAAGGTTGCAATTTTGGAAAACAACGGCAGCGTTACCAAAAATGAAATCAATGGTACCATAGACATCACAATCGCGGTAGAATTGACGAAGGGAGTGAACGTAGAGAGTGTCTTGATAGCCAATGAAGCTACATTGGTAAAATGCTGAGAAGTCAGAGTTGCTTCGTAAGGCTACAGCTTGGTGCTTGCTTGGACCCGCATAATTCTCAAATGTTATGCCTTTTGCTATGAACCCAGTGCCAACCACCGCTACATAATAAACAAAACCTGTGTTATTGCTAATAGTGAATAAATTTTGAAGAACAATGAAAAATTATCTTTTTCATTCCTAAGTTAAAAAGAGTGTTTAAAAGATTGTCAAAGTATTTATTTTTTAACTTTTAAAATAGTTATATGATATTTAAAATTTTTAAAAAATTAAGAGAAAAAGAGATCATGTGTCATATAATTATTTAAAATAGGAACTTAACCTTTTCGTAAAAAGGTAGTGTAAAAACTTGGATGGAGGAAAATGAATCCAAGTCCTTTTGTCCTTACTAAATACACTTGTCACATGAGCCCAACAACTCACGTTGACATCCTAAACCTACATTTTAAAACTTAAAAACAAATGTTTTTGAAATCTAAACAAAATTAAAACAGATCCAAAATTTTTAGAATCTTTTGAAGATTGTATTATTAAAAACTAATTAAACTACCAACTTAAATAAAATCATCTGAGAGCCAAGATCTGATCATACTCAGGTGGTTTCATAAATTCAATAAGAATGTTAAAAAAAGAACTGACCAACGGTGGCTGATCGGAAAGTAGTCCAGCCGTCGACGACATTCCGGTCGGCCTTTATCAGCGTCTTTCCGATTCCGTCGCCGACGAACATCAAGTTTGACTTTGCCCTTCCTATTTCCACGTTCTCAAAATACGCCCCTGCTTTTATGTATATTACAAACCTGTCCCATAACAAATCCACTTTTTCTCTTAATTATCATTTTTCAAAGCTTATGATTATGAATTTAATTACTTCAGTTCAAGAAAACCTGGTGGTGCTCGCATTCGGAGCGGCGGCCACGGCCTCGCTCACAGTCGTGAAATTCCCGGACCCATCCTTCGCCACTACCATATTGAACTTCGTCTCATTCACTGCCGCCTGCAACAATCTCCGATCCTTAACCGAAACCCACTTCGGAAACCCACCTTTGACTGCCCCATACTCCGGCAACATCTCCTGATCTACCCCCGTAGCCCTATTAACTCCAGGGATTTTCTTCAACATCGCCAAATCAATACTTAAATGTTGTCCGATTTTCCCCAAATAAAGTTCCACCCTGCTCCTCACAGTTCCCGAACTATTATAAAACCCATCAACACAAGTTCGGTGGTTGGTCATGGCGGCGCTGACCAATGTCAACAAATCGTGGGAGTGAAGAGCAGGGGATTGCGACGGCGCCAGATCGAAGATCGAAGCTTTGAGCTCTGCAATGCTGCCGTCGAGAAGCTCAAGACAGTCGTCGAGGGCGTGGCGGTCGGTGGGATTTAGGCCACTGTAAAGGTGAGTCTTGAGGTTGGTGCAATTGGTGTAGGCAAGGAGGACCTCACGGGAAGTGAAGTTGAGGGCACTGCCGGCGAGCTTTTCCGGGGAGAGGGAAGCCAATTGGGGAAAAGAAGAGAGTTTAGAGAAACAGAGGTCTGGGAAGAGAGTGCCATTGCAAAGGGATCGAGCAGTTTGGTGGACTTGGGGATTTGAAGAAATGGGTTTGAAGGAGAAGAGGAAGAAGATGAAGAAGAAAGGGGAAATGGTGGAAATGGTGGAAATGGAGGTGGGGTTTGAAGAGATTTGAGCTCTGTTTCTCAGGCCGTACATGTCTGAAACAGAGGAAGAGGAGGAGGAGGAGGAGAAGAAGAAGAAGAAGAAGAAGAAGAAGGGGGAGAGTTGGATATGGGTGTTGAAGAGGTGAGTGGATGAAGATCCATCCTACTTCGTTTTATTGTTATTATTATTATTGAGAAATTAGTAGGTTTTAATTTTAAAGTTTCATGATTCACTAATAATCATGCTCTAAACTTTTCTCTCTCTTTATTTCTATCAACTTTTTATCAAATTCAAATTTGAGTGTTATCATTGAATTTTGATATCATTAAAATCTGAAAAATAGGCCATAATAGGGGTTATTTGGAAAAAGGGTAAGTTTTTTTTTTTTAAAAAAAATAGAAACAAGGGGTGATTTAAAAACTATTAGGTAAAATGGGTAGATACATTTTTTTTTTTTTTAAGCTGGAATGAAATTAAAGAGTTAATTTTGACCAAAAAAAGACAAAAGAATAAAAAAATGACTTGAGAAAAGAGAGATTAATTAGATTTGACAAGAGAGAGATTAATTGTTTAATGACACATTGACCAAATTGGAAATTGAAAAATCATTCTAATCAAAGTGAACGAATTATATAATATTATTTTTATTTAAAAAAAATATATTTCTAAGTAGCTTTCACTTACATGTGTTTAATAAATGAGAATAAAATCTAATGAATACTCGAATAAAAAATATTTTATAATGATTTAATTCATTGTTATATGAACTAAAAAAGTTATTTGGAAAAATGGTGGGTTTAAAAATTTCTAGTGATCCTTCCATTTTTTCCTCTACAAAACTTAGCTTTTTCATTTCCTTGTAACCAAATTTAGCTTTTTCTCCTTTGTATTATATTCATACCTCTCTAATTATCACTGTTATTGATTTTGATTGGTGAAAGACAAAAATAATTAACCGAACTTACTATCTAAAACCACTTTTTTATGAATCCAACTCCAAATTCAAATAAAATGAATCACATAAAACAAATTCAAATTAAAATCCATCTAAACCACAAAATTAACAATATTAGGAAGAATAGAAAAACTAACTTCAGAAAGAAACTGAGTCTTTGACAGAAGGTTGATGAAGAAATTGAGTAAATGTGAAAGAAAGAAAAAAAAAGGAACAATTTAAAGGTGAAATTGAACAGAAAAGGCTGACGAAAGATTGAAGAAATATTTTAGTGAGTTTTTTTCTTTTCTTACGTATAAATGAAAAAGGTAAGTTTTATAAGAGGAAAAAAAAGTGAAGAATCATTCACTTTAATTACAATGCTTAGCAAAAAAAATCCGACCTGCCGGATTCGAACCAGCGACCTAAGGATTTAGCTGCAAACCATACTACAGTCCTCCGCTCTACCAACTGAGCTAAGGTCGGAATTGTTAATACCTTATTAAATTTTATTTATATAAATAATATACATATTAATCTTTTACCTAAAGAAAATAAATATTATAAAGATGTCATGATTATAAATATCAAATTGAAAAAAAGTTACCTTGTGAGAGACATTGTAAATTTTATAAAATAGAAATGGTTAAAATAAATAAGACAGAACTAGAACTACAATACCATGTAAAACACAATTTTTAAAGTATCAACATCACTTACTCACATATGATAGACAGGCACATCTCACTAGGTGCACTTATGACATGTTATATCAAAGAATTGACTATGCTTTTTCTTTTTATGAAAACCTTTAATAAATATGTGTGAAGTACAAAGTTGTGCTTTAAAATTACAAAGCGTGTTCTAAAAATGAAGCATGCACAAGGTTTGTGATATAGACGTAAATACAAAAGAGCATCTACCTACAAAATAACAATTACCATCTTTAACTATGACTGCTTTCACTAGTGTGTTTTACCCCATCCTTTGTTTGCATTTGTGGCACTTTTAATTTATTTATTAACTTTAGGTTTTGTTTTATAGGATCACAAATTAGATTGGTTGTATCCTTTCTTTTTAATTTTTTCTAAAATAAATTATTTTCTTTTTTAAAAATAATTTTAATTTTTGAATCATGAACCAAAGGGAATCTAAGAATTTGTTTAGCTTCACTAGTGCATTTTTTTTATATATTTAAACTCTTTGCTAGAAAAAAGAAACGTTTAATTAAATAACTTTTTATTTTAAATTGTTGTTAAATTTGTAAAATTTATTATAATATATATGTTTAAACATTTCAAGATCTAAATTAGCAATCCAATAACCAAATTGTCCCTAAGGTAGATCTTATAGTTTTGGAATAGTGCACCAAAAAATGATTAAAATTAAACTTGTTGAAAAAACAAGAAACAGCCCAAATACGAAAATCCAAAAAATATAATATTTAAAATAATAAAATATAAAATATAAATAATTATACACACTGATGAGTATTTATTATTAATAGTATTTATAATTAAAAATATAAATTTTTTATTATTAGATTGCATGAAAATAGTTTTGCAGTTAGGTCCTTTTTGGACAACTTTTTGTGATTTGTTGCTATCAAAGTTTTCTTTTCATTATCTCTTTACTTTTCCTTTTCTTTTTCCTTATTACTTTGTTTCTCTTTTGACAATTTTCAAACAAACTTTTATAAATGGAAAGAAAAAAATAAATTTTGGATTTAGTTTTCGTTTTATCTTTTTTAGTTTGAGAATGTTGCAATCTTAGTTTGAGACTTCTATTTTTGCCTAATTAGTGTTGTTTAAAAGTAAGTTTTGACTCGATTTTAACGTAGTTTCTAAGTTTCAAAACATTGCATTTCTATTTTTAAGATTTGAGTTTTGTTTCAATTTGATTACTAAATTAAATCTCAAGATTTATATTTTTAATCACGATTTTTTACTACATACTCAATTTAGTCTTTCACGTTAATGTCTTTTAGTTAACTAAATTTGTAAAAAATTAAAGTTAAAAGTATAAATCTTAAAACTTAAAAGCAATTGAAACGATAAAATCAATGGCTTTATAATTTTCTTTAAACTAAACAAAACACAAATTTATAATTTTCTTCATCTTAAGCTAGTCAATGGCTTTAAACATGAACGTCGAACTTTTTTCATCTTAAAAACGCATGTTGTTCGATATCACCTCTGGGTTCGCATTGGACTTTGGACGTTGTTGAAGCAACCCTTCAACCAAACTTTTGGAAAAAGAAGAATGTGACTTAAATGTTAAGACAAATACAAAAAGGTGGAGACAAACTTGAGGGTGCACCGACAAATTTAGAGAAATCTTAGGGATTGAAAGAGAAAATTATTAAGTAACTAATTGGATTAATTAGTTTAAATTATTGGTGGGGAATCAAATGAAATCTCCCAAATTTAAGTATTTCATTTTACAAACAACCAAATCAATCTTAAAGATATTCATTTTCTTAATTATATATTTATATTATGACATTAGGGAGGAGACAATTCTTTTCAAAAATAATTTTCTAAATATTAAAAGAGATTTATTTAGGGACATCAAAGACTAAAAATACATATTATAAAAACTATTAATTATGCTTATAGATTTAGGAGATAAAAATAGTATATATTAAAAAATTTAGAAATTTAAATCCATATATTCGTTCAAATGTGAAGATTTAAAAAGACAGTTTTTCTTAAATAAATCTACGTTCAGTGTATTTAACAAAATTGGCAATAAATAAAATATTTTTATGTTATAATGAAGTTTCTTTTTATAAATAAGAAATTTGAAATAATGTATCCTCTCATTTCTTTTGGATCAAAAACTAGTTCAGTATATAAAAGTATAGATAAGAGAATAAAAGATGATATTTTTCAAGGAAATTAAGAGTTTGCTGTTGTAAAAGAAGTAAACAAAAAAAGTTAAAGAAAACTAAAATTATATAGATATGAAATCGTGTGGGCAAATATAGGAAGGCCATAATTCCTCCATTGTTGAGCCATGATGAATGTAAGTAATGCAGTGAGCAATATTTAATGAGGCTTTATTAAACCATTGTTGGTCTCACATGCCCTTAAATAGAATCACATGTCGTGTCTGTCCCATTACCCCCTTATCCCAGTGAACCAAATGTGCCATTCATTATACATTTATATCACTGAATTCGATGAGTAATCTATATAGAATTTCTGTCAATTACAATCAAGCACACGAGTTTGTTATAGACGTTTTATTAGTTCGTCAAATATGGATCATAAAAATTTTACTTCATACCTTATATTTAAAAATAAAAAATGTATCTCAATCATTGTTAAGCTATGCTCATATTTGTCTAATAACTTAGTTTAATGCCACACCATCTACAAGAATTTTATAATGACTCACAAACAACCTATTTTGGTGAAAGAAAATACTTGCACTTCTCTTGAGTACTAGACTCTCTCAACTACATCTTCTTTCTCTTCAATGACAAATGAAGATCACGTCACTTGGCAGAACTTAGGCAGAGCCTAAATGGAAACCTTTTCTCATTTAATAATGAATAAAGCTTCAAGAGGAACTCCTGATCACAATCTACCATCTTTTTGTTCATAACCAATAAGATTGACACATGAATTGTGGTGTTTGGCAAAAGCACCATATAGTGCCACAATTCTCAAGAATCAAAACTTGTGGGACAAACATCTCGAGAGATAACTACACCTAAACTCTAACATAACAACAAAGGATGATTGGAGACTTTTTTCCTTATGGCCATGTTTTGAACTCGTCACAAATTGGTTAGGTTGTTTTGAAAGATGCATGATTGTTCATGATATGTATAACACAATTAACAAGTAGATACCTCACAACTCTTAAATCTCTAAGAAAACAAAGCCCTTCTTTCAGGCCCTAAACTCTCACTTGGGCCCTTAAATGGGCCTCCTCTAAAGAAATCCCTTTCCTTTTATATTTAAATAAATAAATCTACCAATATTTTTATTTTCTTTTCCATTTTATTTGTCTATTATGCGTTTATTAATATTTCCTTTATTTCTGTTCAGTGAAAATTAACTCTCATTGTTTGAGTTTGTTTGGAAGAATATATCTAACAAAATACGAATAATCCAACAACCTCAGTAACTCGAACTATCTAACTTATTTTAAAATTTAGCTTGGATTTGATTATTATTATTATTATTATTTGAGTTGGTTTGGATCTCCGGTCAAGGTTTGAAAATTTAGATTCAAATAAACCTAACCAAAATTAATGATGTATATATATCTATATTAAGTTTTATAATATGATGCGTGGAACGTATTTTTATTTTAGAAGTTTGGTTCATATTTAACTCTCCTAAAATAATATTAGATGTTTTAAAACTTTTTGTTAATTATTATTGTAATGATGTTGTAGTTCATATAGACTATTTCAGATGTGTGAATTTATGGACGTTACGTCATAATTCTTTTTAAAAAATTTAACAAATAATAGAAATGAGAAAAAATAATTAAAAGGGAAAGGATTAGAAAATATTTTCAAATTTGTTAGGTTTTAATCTTTAATGTCTAGAAAAATGCCAATGTTTATTATACTAAATAGAAATACTTTTTGGCATGGCATCATCAAATTTCAACCAAAACTAATCCAAAGTTTGATTTTATCTCTACTCCTCTCGTCAAACTTTTTGCCTTTTTCGTTTATTTGATAATAGATCTATAATTTTATTTAAGACGAATATTATAAATTTGAATAAATATTTATAAAAACATATACCAGAAGAATATGTTGTTTAAGATAAATAAAGATCAGGGCAGTGATAATTAACACAAACATTTGATATTTTAAGATTAATTAGAGTTCTATATTTAATCAACCATAATTGCATTAAAAAAAAAGAAGAAGAAGAAAAGAAATAAAGATTAAAATAGGAAAGAGAGAAAAAAATGTCTCAGTGAAGCATTGACAAATTGTTCCTCCGTCGGCGGCGGTGGTTGTCGGTGGTTTGTGTACAGTCAACAGTGGAGGAGGAAAATGACCAATAAAATGAACAAATCTAAACCAAAATACTTCATTTTCAAAATCTCAATTAAAAAAATGAAATTTTCTTTTCTTTTTCTAGGAAAAAACACTTTCAACCCAAACACTTCAATTTAAAATTCAGTGTATAAATTATTTCAACACAACAATTTATAACTAAATTTAAAAAGAAAATACTTCAAATAGGGTTGATGATTTGAACCTACCGCGTTGAATTAAGTTTCATATTATATATTTATAACTCAAAAAATTAATAAATATTATTAAACAAAATATATCATTATTATTTTCTTTATAAACATGATTTATGTTATAAAAAAAAGTGTATAATTGTCTTTTTTTATTATTATTATATCATTTTACTAAATTACATAATATACTTTCACTTTTTCTAAAAAAATTAAGTATAATATTTTTTATATAATATTGTTTTTATGTAATACAATTTTACATTTTAAATTTTAATAATAAAAAATGATATGATTTTCAAACCATTTTTCTAACCAAAATACACATTATCAATATAGATTTTCCAGCAAACACACATTTTTAACGGGTAAATTGAAAAACATTTATGAAACATTTTAGAATTGAATTAATTTCAACATTTTTATTGTTCGGTGAACTTTTGATGGAACGTTTTGGATTTAATTTATAATATAAAATTCATTATGTTCCAACAATTTTCAATTCATCTTTTTTTCCTTATCTTTTTTACCTTTCGCAATCTCATTTTTATTACTCATTTTTCCAAAATTTTCTAATTTACAATAATCATGATTACATTTCAATTTCTACACAACCGACTTTCAAATGCTAGACCTAACTTTTATACCAAAAATTAAGTTTTTTTTCTTGATTTTGTTCTTATTAGGAAGAAGAATAAAGAAAATGACAAATTAAAGAAGATTTTTTTAAAAAAATGTTGCAATTACGAGGAAGACAAAGTTTGGAAATTGTGTTGTTCATTGAGACTTTAAAGTGTGGATTAAAAAAAAAAACCATTTAATTAAATTTGCCATTTTTCTCCTCTTATTTTCAAAATCGGTTGAATTTAGGAATTGGGGAATAAAAAATAGAGTGGTGGTAATTTAAAAATAAATAAAGAGGAAATGTTTGGATCACCATCACATACTTACTTTTTTAGTTGTTTCACTATCATATATATACTAAAATTTCAACATTTTAGCTTAAAAATAATTATGCCCCACCCCTATATAATACTCTTTTGTCACAACCAATTCTAATCTTAAATTAATGAACCAAAAAAGAATGTATTAAACTTTTTTTTCTCTTCTTTTTATAAGAAGAAAAATTATTGATATAGAGATGTGTCTCTTATACCATATAATGAGAAACTTAATGTCGAGACCACTCATATTGATATATACTTTTAGTAATCCTCTCATCTAACAAAAATCTATTGACAACTCTCTTCTTTCACCACATATTTCTGTTAAAGACAACATATCATTGTTAATAAGGCTCCACCAAAGACTAAACATCTATCATTTTGTTTGAACACTCAAAGATTATCATCCACAAAAACTAACAAGGTCGACATATGTATTAACTTTCACATTCATCAATATTTGTTCATTTAGTTTTAGATTCTTTCATCTAGTACTCCACTATAATGAAGAGTGTCAAGATCATAATCTTCTCCTATAGTGTCGATGATTACTAATTAGGTTTTATGACTTTTGTTGTTTGATATCAAAAAATTCATGCATAATGTCACCACGTAAGAGTACACCTAACGCTGCAAATTTCATATTTAAAAGATTATTTTAATATCACATGTTAGATCTTAACGTCGTATTGTCATAAAATGACACCAATTAAATGACGATCCATGCACAAAAATCATACATATTTTATATTTGTAATTAACCTAAAGTTTGAAGAAGAAAAAATAGTATATGGTGAGAGATATATTATATTACACTAATTAATTTAGATTAAAAACTTTGGCCTTTACGAATGTTAGGCAGAGATTTGTAAGATTTTGAAATCTCTTATAATTCCTCGATGATTGAACCATCACTTCCTTTCACTATCATAATAAAAAATCAAATTTGTTTTCCTTTGTGAGATTTTTATTATTTTCTAAAATAAAAACCTCTCCATTTATGATTTTTTTTAAAAAAAATTAAAATACTGTGTGGGTCGCAATTTGGAAAGAATATTTAGTTTGAAAATTCTGTTTTTCGTTTTATAATTATAATATATAACAACTACTTTAATAATATATTATTGCAATCAATTAATTGCTAAATGAATCTCTTTTTTTAATGATAAATAGAGTCAGATTGATGCGGCGTTTTTGTAATTTTTTTTAAGTCAGTTTAGCTAATTATATTTGTTATGAATTAATTAATTGATTTGGTGAGTAGTATGCAATAATTATTGAGTAATTATTTTTCTTTTGCAATGATTTAGTATAAAATAACAAAGGTGAAGTATGAAATCATATCATAAGAGAAGAATATGTGTATAATTATATATCTTTTAGTTAGTTAATAGTATGCATAAATGAAGTTATAGAGAATAATATTTGCATCTCTCTTTTGTTCTTATTTATTTATTTTTATAAAATTTCTACGTTGAAGATACATATGTATATGAATGAATAATCACATCATTTTTCTGATCGTTATACATATATAGAAAAAAATTGTATATTATCTTACGTATATTAGGTATTATATAGTTCGTAAATATATGAAACACTACAATCGAATAATAATAGAGTTATAGTTAGTGAAGATGATTAATCACACTTTTGTTTACAATTTTTATTGTCTTTGTTTTTTTAGTTACTACTCTTAATTTCTAGTATTAAAAAAATAGCTATTAATTAGAATATAATACTTTTGAAACATTTTTGTTTCTTTTGGAATAAAATGAAAACCACAAATTTAACCATATGTAAACGACTCCTATATATATACAACTCCTATATATATATATTATATGGTTGTTCTTATAATACCCTTTTCTTGATAATTATTATTTTTATGCGTCAAAATGAGTGGGAACACTTGATTTTAGAGCTTCAATGGTTTTTGAAGGTTGAATTTGATATTTATGATTTGTTGAAACTTCACACCTAAATTATTGTTGTTATTATTATTTGAAATTGATACCATATTCAATAACTACAACATTATTCTCAATACATAATAACAATAAGTTGGTATTTTAATTAAAAAGAAATTATTAATAGAAGATTGATAAATAAAGAAAAAAAAACTCATTGTTTTTCTCCCAATTTTTTATTTCTTTAATAGATCAACCCAACGTTGTATAATTGAATGACGTAAGAAATGAGACATATGATGTAAACAAAATTAAAATAAAACATAATTACACAATAATTCACGTACCATTTGAAAACTATAATCTAATTTAATGAGATAATAATTTTGTTTTTAATTAGTAATATTTGAAAGTTTTATTTTAAAAGGGAATTATTATAAATTTTAAAAAAAATAGTTGAAAATTATAGATATATAGGTGATAAGTTATATTTTGGAAAGAAAAGTTGTATGAAAAAAAGAAAATGATAGTTTGAAAATGAAAATAATAAATGTAGAGGAAGAAAAGGGTTGATATTAGTTTTGTAGAAGATGGCAGTATGGCACCCTTCTTGGACTGCATTAAGTATAGGAACCTAATAGTACCACTCAACACTTAATTTAATTGTATTTTCATCCACTTTGACATTGTCAAAATTAATTAAATCATCCAATTAATATATAGACGCGGTTTTGTAAATTAAACCCTAAGTCAACCCTACCTTATTTTTCCATACTATTTGTCACACACCATTTACTTTCTTTTTTTTCTCTCTTTATAATATCCCTTTCCCACCTCTTTTTCCTTTTCATTTTTTTACTCTAAACTTTTCAAGCTAACTCAAACCACATCTCAACTTTACAAAATATTACCATTTTAACAACTGGAGTAATTTTAATTCTTTAATATAAATTTGTTTTTTCATCTTAATATGCTTGCAAAAAAACTGTACGATACAAAACACATACAAATTTATATTTTTTTATAAAAAAATTGCAGAAAATAATATAATTTTTAAGTTTAGGGTTGAAATGTGATGAGATGAAAATTTTAAAATATAATTAATTGATGCATTTGATTCAAATTGGGTGAATTTTGGTATATTTTTCCACTTCATTATACTTTTTATATTGAAAAATTAGGTCGTCTAGGTTGACTATTAAGGTTCTCGTATCTTTATTTTACAACTAAGAAAATATGAATTATGGTCTTTACTGTGACATTTTTTTTATTATAATAATAACAATTGGGATTATAATAAATCTTGTTTATAGAATAGTATAAGAAAAAGTTATCAATGTTGACTTCAAACCAATTGAATCTGAATTTCATAGGTTTGAGTTTATTAAATTGAAACCTCAATTAATGATATCCTATTTGTTTTCTATTTTTTGTTTTTTTTAAATATCATGTGTTTGATAACTAATTTTTCTTTCGATTTTTTTTACTATGCTTTAGATATTTATAAACAAAATAACTTGTAAATTTTGAGAAACAAAAATTCAAAACTTGCTTGATTTTTGAAAATATTGGTATAAACTAGATACCAAAATAAGAAATGATAGTATATGATAACAATTTCAAAAATAATAATCAAGTATATAACAATATTTTAAAAAAATTATAAATTAAATATTGTAATGTTTATCGGTCATAGATTTCTACCGTTGAATGATAGACTTATATATCGTTGATAAACTTTGACAATTTTTGTTATATTTGTAAGTTTTTATAAAATTATTGTTATATATATTAATATTTAAATCTAATTGCTATATTTATTACTATTCTAACAAAATTTTAGATGTGAAAGCAAGTGTTAATATGTTTAATTTTCAAAACTAATTAAAACTAAATTAAAAAGTCAAACAATAACCAATGAAGCCTAATTAAAATTTAATGAAGGAAATGATCTGATTAATATAGAGAATAATACTCAAGTAGAGTACAAATTTGTTCAAGTATAGCTTTGATCTATTGCTACGTTCTAACCATCTATTTGGTCTAAATTATTGGATTAGAAGAAAATAATTCAAGCTTACTCAATCAAAAGGTGATACTTATTTAGTTAAGTATCTCATATATGATCAATGATCAAGTCATAAGTTTGTTTGGTTAACTTTGGAGACCGGTCCCATAGTCAATCATAATGTCTAAGAATGGAGATCGACCGACTTTGTGAAAGTAAAAATTATGTCTAATTAAAATGTTGTACTTTGACACATTACTTGAGTCATTGGGTGAAATAAATCCGATATTTTACAATAATGGTTAGTAAGGACCTTATTAGTCACCTGAGAAGTTGATTAGTGAATAATATTGTGAAACTCATTTCTATATAATCAAGATGGCTTGTGACATTTGGAATACGCTAAAATACAATTATTGATTTGATTTTTGGAGTGTTGGTATGCGTAGCGAAGCACCAAACTAGTGTGAGTTTCTATTTTGGATGACGTTAATAACAAATGCATAGTTGATATGAATTTTAGGTTTTTATTTTTTTATTTGAGTACATGTGGGAGAGATGAGAGATTGAATTAAATGTTATGAATAAACATGCAACTTTTTTATACCAAAAAAATGAGGCAATAATTGATACATTTTAAATCAAATTGAATTAAGCAATAGGTAATTAGGGAAATTTCTAATAAAATACAAACAAAACTTGTTAAGTTAAAGCTTAGGTGAATGAATTAGATTTTTGAGAAGTCTAACTTTATTAGAAAACCAATAATTTGATAGTAAGAAATTAAACGTAATTAGGAATTATTAGAGAAGAGGTTTGCGTGGACAATACACGTGGCCGGTCCCATCCCATGTTGACTAAGTTACCTATTTTACACGCTATAGCCTCCAACGGCCTCTTTCTTCTTTTTCTAAACAAATATCATTCTTTTCTCACTTAGATTTCAAATAATGTATGATATTATGAGTTTGGAACTTGTGATTTATGATGGATGAAAAGTGAGATTAATTAGAAGCACACCACTGTGTGTTAAGTTCAAGAAATGACCTTACATCTGAAATTAATAATAAATAGTTAAACAATAATATAGTATGTGGGGCTTTATTGATTGGTTGTTCAATTCAATTAGTAAAATAATAATGGATATTGTTGTCCCATTAATCTCAGTTTGGAATATCAGTTTTGTATGAGAATTAATTAAATTAAAAGAGAATTAAAGAAGAACCCAAATAGGAAAAAGAAAAGAAGAATAGTAACCTTTTATTAATTATCAATTTGCTAAATTTGATCATTAATAATATAGTTGGGAGAAAGTTAAAACCTAATCTCTGTATGTAGCATATATTAATTACAATTTAATCCACCTAATTTGATAATAATAAAAAATTCAAGACTAAAGTTCAAACATTATTTAAATATTTTTATCAAAACATATATACTATTTATACGTGAAAATTTTATAAATTTGTTGACCGAAATTATAATTTACAAAAATTTATAAATATGTGAATATATGGTTTCAAATTTACAGTAAAAATGCTATAAATAACCAAAAAAAGAAGAAGAAAAGACTCTTGAAAAAGTCAACAATATATGAACTAAACTTAAAAATTTATAGGAATAAAAATTGAACAACAAAATGATATTTTAACAAAACTAGAGATCTCCAATTTTTCACCTCTAGAACAGAAAAGTCAGAGTAGTACGTTGTTTAGGTTAAGCATAAATTTTTAATATGTTTTTAGTCTAAGTTTTGGAAACTAGTGGTGGGTGCAAAAGGAAGAACAATGTGAGATTATAATTGATTAAAAAGAATATTATAGAACATTGGTGTTAGTGGTTTTTGGTGTGACAACAAATTGAAAAGGTTTGAGTTAGTGGTTTATGGTAAGATTTGTTTGAGAATTAGATTTGCTGCCAATGAGTTTGGTACATTTTTCTTTTTAATTTGTTGCTTACATTAATTTGTCATAAAAATAAATTAAGACAATAACTATACGTTTCTACCAAATTAGAAAGAAACCAAAAATTCTGCCTATCTACTTTCTAAATTTTCGTTTCCTCTATAAAACAAATAATGAAGTATAACTTTTAAAATTAAACTTATATATTATTTTAAAGATTTTTTTTTTTAAGAAAATACAAACACAATGAAATAAAACTATTAAAAAACAAGATGAAATGTTCTATTTTTTATAAATTTCAAAATATTAAATTATTCTATATATAAGATGTTTTTTTAAAAATAATAAATAATGAAATAAACATGATTAGCTAATTATATATATACACGGAGTTAGTTAGTTAAGGAAAATGAATTTAAGTTTGAATGAAATACTCAATAGTGCATAAACGTGAGAATACTTAAAACTAAACACAAGTATGGTATTTTTAATACACGAAAAATAATTATAACGAGATACGTAAAAGTCGTTTGTTCGAATCCCAATTAGAATATAAGATTGCCTCGAACCTTTTTCTATTATTTACAACCTTTAAATCACAACATAATTGAAAGTAAAATATTGGTATAAGGAAAGGAATTGTAGATGTGATGAGTTAAATAAAAAGAGGAGGATCCCCCTCCCACACCGATTGCATTGGATAAAGGAATTATAATTTAAGAGAAATGAGAGAAGGAAATGTATAATTGCTAAGGAAACAAAACATCTGCATGACAGCTTGCAATTGTTGTCACCTTTTTCATCTTAAACCAAACTCTGTTTCTCCATTTTTATTTCTATTTTTATTATTCAACAACGCGCTTTTCCCCTTCCCATTCCTTTTGACTTTCTTTCCATCTTCTCTAATTCTCTTCTTATTATATTCCTCATTAATTACACTAATCAAGTTTAGAGGTTCATCTTCTCACTCTCATCTCTTTCTTTAATTATTCTAAACTATTTCCTTTCACTTTTTTTTATTATATCAATTCTCAATTACATCTTAGTTTTCTCCTCCAATTTTTGTGACGTTTTCAAATGTATTATTACTAATAATTATTAACTTTTTTTTTATTAATAGGTTACATAAAATATATGATTGAGTAGAGATGGGAGTTTTTTCCCAAAATGGGAACTCATATTTTTAGTCATGCTTCAATAAAATAAAATACAATAGGAATTTATTCTAAGCTACAATATTTCAATGAGATGAAATAAGAATAATTGGACAAGCAACATATAAAACACAATAGTATTTTTCATAAACTAAAGATACTTACTACGTTTTTTCTGCTACATTAATATATATTCATTTAATTAAAATACTTTACAAGTTATTAGATAGTGTATAGTTTAATTCTATAAGTCAGGTCCAATATAATCCGAAAGAAAGTCCTATATAATTTTTAAATTATACTTTCTCTTAGTTCCATCCTATCCTATTGTTGCTCTTTTGAGTTTTCAGTATCAATTAATGGAGATTTTTAAATGTTAAAATTATTTCTAACAATTATATACAAATTCAAAATATGTTTGATTTTTTTTAATCTCTACTTTGAATGATATGTAAAACTCTAAGTTAAACTAATATGCCATGATTAACAATGCGTCACAGTCTAACATTTAAATGTATAGAACTTTTTGGGAATTGAAAGACTAAAAAATATTATAAACAAACAGATTTACAATTCCATGTCCAATGGGTCCCAAAAAAACAAAAAAAGAAAGAAAGAAAAACCCACCACCACCACCCTCCTCCTATAAATACCAACAAATCCCCATCCCCCATCTCAAAATCCTCAAATCTCCATTCCCTCTCCAATGGCTGCCGGAACCACCGCCACCGCCGCCGCATTCTATGTCCTTCTAATCCTCATTTCACTTTACATCACCACTTCCGCCTCCCCCACCGGTTCGGTTTGCAGCTCAACTCCAGACCCTTCCTATTGCAAATCGGCCCTCCCGAACCAAACCGGAAATGTGTACTCGTACGGACGGTCGTCATTCAGAAAGTCACTGTCGTCCTCACAGAAGTTCCTCCGGCTAGTGGAGAAGCACCTCCGGTCCCGATCGTCGCTGACGGTGCCGGCGGTGAGGGCGTTGGAGGACTGCCTGCTGCTGGCGGGACTGAACATCGATTACTTGAAGACGTCGTTCCAGACGGTGAACACGACGAGCAGAGTATTGACGGAGATGAAGGCGGACGATGTGCAGAGTCTGCTGAGTGCGATATTGACGAATCAACAGACTTGTTTGGACGGAATTAAGGCGACGGCGGGTTCTTGGTCGCTTAAAAATGGCCTTTCTCAACCACTTGCTTCTGACACCAAGCTGTACTCTCTGTCTTTGGCCTTCTTCACAAAAGGTTTGTCATTATTTTTTATGAAACGAATATGAGAACAAATTTTTTGAAATAAAAAGAAAAACCAGTTTTTTGTAATATTTTTATTAATTATTTGAAAGGTTGAAAATGAAAACAAGTTGTTCAAGAAAAGATTTAAGTTTTTCGATAATAATTACGAAATCTTTTTTTTTTTATTTTTTTTTTAGAAATTGTTTTTTCTCTAATCAATTTTTCAAAGATAATGAAACATAAAATCTTAAATATAGTTAAAATGGTAGGTTAAACAAAAGACAATGCAATTAAGTTAGGTAATTATTTTGAGTTTAATCAAATGTAGGGGTAGATTTAATTTTCTTTCTTTTTGCTATATTCGGTTTTAATTAAATGTAATAGTAAATCAAATTATTCTATATAGAAAAAGAATGTTAGAGAGTAGTTTATAAGAGATTTGGATTGAATTTCTATGATGTGACGTTTCTTTTGAGCCTCTTTTAGAAAGTGATTCGGCAGTCTATTAGAATGCCCATATGACAATGGAAATCATATATGAACAAACAAATATGCATATTAATTAGGCCCTCTTCCTCATTCATTTGTTTTTTTTGTTTTTGAAAATTAATTCTTCTAAAAAATTTATTTGATAACTGATTCATTTTTTTTTATTATGAAAATAAATATCGTAATAAATATTTTCGTTAACTAAACTTGAAAATATGACTTTTTTTTTCTTTCAAACTTATAAATTAATTTACATGAAACTGTTCATTTCTCTCTCCGATAGGTTGGGTTCCGAAGAAGAAGAAAAGGCCGACATGGAAAGCCGCGGGAAGACAAGGCGGGTTTAGAAACGGACGAATGTCACTCAAAATGTCCAGCAGAACCCAAGCCATTTACGAGAAGGCTACCCGCCGGAATCTGCTGCAGACTGACGACGGCGGAGACGACGATCAGATTAAGGTCAGGGACATCGTCGTTGTCAGTCAAGACGGCAGCGGAAATTTCACAACCATCAACGAGGCCATTGCGGCAGCGACCAACAACTCTGCTCCTACGGACGGGTATTTCTTGATCTTCGTGTCCGCGGGAGTTTATGAAGAGTATGTGTTAGTTGCGAAGAACAAGAGATACTTGATGATGATCGGAGATGGCATTAATCAGACCATCGTCACCGGAAATCGGAGCGTCGTTGACGGCTGGACCACTTTCAATTCCGCCACTTTTGGTAACTTCCTCCACCTTTTAAATATTGCTGAAAGAAGAGATGGATAAATATTTATTATTACTTAAAAAAGTGGTCAAATTAATCCTCTGATGTCGTTTTCATCACCAGCGGTGGTCGGACCTGGGTTCGTAGCAGTAAACATGACATTCCGAAACACCGCAGGAGCCATAAAGCACCAAGCCGTCGCCGTCCGTAACGGCGCCGACTTATCAACATTCTACCTCTGTAGCTTCGAAGCATACCAAGACACCTTATACACTCATTCCCTCCGCCAATTCTACCGCGACTGTGACATCTACGGCACTGTCGACTTCATCTTCGGCAATGCTGCCGTCGTCTTCCAGAACTGCAACATTTACCCACGCCTTCCCATGTCCAACCAGTTCAACGCCATCACCGCCCAAGGCCGGACCGACCCAAATCAGAACACCGGCACCTCGATCTACAATTGCCGAATCACGGCGGCAGACGATCTGGCGAACAACAGCGACGCCGGCGTGAAGACTTTCCTGGGACGGCCGTGGAAGGAGTACTCGAGGACAGTTTATATGCAAAGCTTTATGGATGATTTGATTAATCCGGCGGGATGGAGAGCTTGGGATGGGGATTTTGCTTTAAACACTTCGTATTATGCGGAATTTGGGAATTTTGGGCCGGGATCTAACACGTCAGAGAGGGTTACCTGGGCGGGGTTTCATTTGATTAATGATACTGATGCTGGGAATTTCACGGCCGGGAATTTTGTGTTGGCGGATGATTGGTTGCCGCAGACGGGCGTTCCATACGATAGCGGCCTGACGGAGTAGAAAGAGGGCAAAGTTGTAACTTCGCATTTACCTTTTTAATTATAATTCCGAAGGCAAAGTGTATAGGTATGGGTTCAATATGATTGATTCTTTTGTACGGTTAGATTTATTTTCAAAATATCTAGAAATACATATAATATATAATCCATTTTAGTTTAAGATTTTTCTCACTTTTTGTCTGGACCTTATTCTCCTCACTCACTCACTCCTCCATTTCCTACATATTTATTAATTTACCAAACTAAGGCTAAATTAATAGCAAATAAATTCCTCTCATCTAATGGTTACGTCCATCCATTATCTCTTATGCTTAGTGTCCAAATAGCTATATGTCACTCTTACTCACATCTAATTTACATAGTCATGTGTCACTCTCGCTCTCATCCAACTCCTATGTCACGTGTCTTTAAGTTTGTCAACTTTTAGTGTTGAGGTATTCTATCCATTGTTTGTCAAATTATCTATCAATACTTACATCTATCAATACTTACCTTCCGTGGATTTTGGAATTTTAAATTTTCATACTTATTACATTCATTATTTGTCATAAAATAAATAGTCCAACCATCTAATCAACATTCTCTAAATTTTCATAGTCTTCATTATTTTCTAAATCTTGAACTCACTGACTATCTTCGAAATGTTTTCATAAAACTTAATAAACATATCAATCATTCTTAATTAAAACAGCTTCTACGTTCTAAATAAAATTGGGAGACAAATGAATGACAATCTAAAAAAGTTCAGGTACTTCCTCGTTATCTTATCTTTTCAGTTGATTAAATTGAGCAATAATTAAGCATGGATCATGATCGATAAATTTGACTGCATCTGTAAATTGGATTCAATTAAGCACAAATGACTTCTCAATAATTTGATTGACATCGACATTGACGATTGACATCGACAAGGCACTTTGTTAAGCAGTAAGGAAAATGATTCGATGGAGTAAACTGACATTTGTATAGTACAATCCAAAATGTTTTATCTTGAACAGTTGAAGGATAGATTTTTTATACTATATATGGTGGGCTGCACATTTGGCATCCTTGTGATTTCTCTAATTAATAACATGTAATATTGTTCGGTAAGCAAATGTGAAGCTGCGGTAATGGAAGTGTATTTCTTTCAACTTCATGGTTTCCCTGAGAAAAAAAAAAGAATCCCAAAAGGAACTTCAAACTCCAACTGCATCAAGTTTAAAGACTTCGTTGATACCGGGAACTGGAGAAGGAAACTTGACCAGTTTCTCTGAAGATTGGTCTTTGTCCATGGAGATCTGCACTTCTGTGATTTACAATGGGTACAACTTGTTTGACCGATAAGTCATTTGGATTAGCATTGCAGATCCCAAGTTTCACAATGAACACGGCTGTCGTTCCTTTATCGGGGCCTTCACTCTCGATCCAAATGTGACCTCCCATGAGATTTATAAACCTGGACCAACAACCCATGTGAGAAGTTTCAAGGAAAACTAGAAGACAAGGGATTGAAGAGATGTAAGTCAACTCAGACCAATTATTTCATTTTTGGAACATGATCCAAGAAGATGAAATAGCTTTTATCAACAAAATGGTATTTTCAAGTTTCTGTAAGTTGGATTGTAGAAAAATTATTGAATAAGGCGGTTAACAGTTGGATATAAATTTGAAATACTTCTCTCGCATATATCTAACAGTGAAGAATTGTCAGCCTCTTCGAATAATTTCTCGTTATAAAGAAACAATACCGTTTACAAAGGGCCAAGCCAAGTCCCACGCCACTATTTGTTTTGTTTGATCGTGTTTGTAACTGAGTGAATCTGGTAAACAGATGAGGAATGTCTTGGGGTGGAATACCACATCCTGAATCTTTAACCTGCAAAAGAAGAAGTTAGAAGGCATAGCAATGAAAATAAATGAACACAGAACCAAATGATTTAGAACATTGACAAAACATGTTTCATTCACTGCTTCCTATTTTTATTTTCTATGTTATAATTGATCTTAAAACAAACAATCTATTTCAACCATATGGGACGAAACCAACCTGTACTCGCAGGTAAAACTGGCCATCAGATTGCATTGGATAGAATTCAGTAGGGCGCCAATCTCTCAGAGAATCCAGTTTTGCAACGGATGCTATGATAGAAACGTGACCTTCTTTAGTAAACTTCACCCCATTACCAACGATATTCAAGATGATTTGCATAAGCCGCTTCTCATCACCAACAGCACAGATCGGTAGATCTGATGCCAAAATCAAAGCCATCGACAACTTCTTAACCGAAGCAATGGGCTTAACAAGATCTAATGCCTGCCATTAAAAGCTTGAGGATGTTAGGATGATGTCTGATGGTTGAGTGACATCTGAGAAAAAGTAGCTTAGTTTTCATAATTCACCTCTTTGAAAATAGCATGAAGATTGAAAGATCCCATGTCCAAAACCAAGCTGCCATCTTCAAGTCTTGAGAGATCCAAGACATCATTAATCAGAGTGGCTAGAAGATTACTACTTTTGAGTATTGTCTCTATCATCACTCTTTGTTCTGGAGTCAGTTCAGTCTCCAAAAGCAGGGATGAAAGAGCAATTATTGCGTGCATCGGCGTCCTCATTTCATGGTTCATGACAGCCAGGAAATCATTACGAGCATGAATCGCTGTCTCTGCTTCTCTTCGGGCTAAATCCAAAGCCACATTTTGGTCCACGAGCTGATCACGCGCCCGCATAGACTCCTCAAGAATTGCAGCATGTGAAAGTGCAACAGCTACCTGTATAGATTTCAAAATTTTCGTGACTTAACAACAAAATCCTGATGGGTGATTAATACCAGAAATAATGAAGACGGGTAAGAAAAGGTATAGATGCGAGTACATGCATCAAAATTTCCCAACAGGGTAGAAGTCTCCCGATTGCAATTACAAAAACTTGTGGTAAAAACTAAGTTTCTGGTTGATAACCATTTGATTTTTGAACATCAAACATATAAACACTACTTGCACCCACAAATTTCTATGTTTTGTGATCTACTTTCAATGAATATTTTTAAAAAATCAGTTGTATGTACTTGACAACCAAGAGGTTTTGGGTTCAAATCTCCACCCTCTTTGTAAATTAAAAAAATTGAAAAGAAAAAAAAAATACTTATCAAAAAATTGTTTTGGTTCATAGAATTTTACTAGGAGTTCAAATGCTTCTTTAACAAACTTGAAAACTATAATTGAAAAGCTGAGAAGAAATTTAAAAGACAATAAAAAAACAATCAAACAAGAGCTACAAGATTTTATCCTTGTGGACACAATAACAAATACCACTCTAAACAACATGACTAACAAAGTAAGAACTTTTACAAAGTGGGGCATGTTCGATTGGCAAAATCAAAATGTAAGAACCTGCCCCGATCACTTCTTGTTTGGATTGAAGAATAACCAACAAAAGTGACAGTCTTTATACCCCATTTCAGAATGTCCGAAAACAGTTTAGAAATTCTCCATGACATCCCATATAACTAAGGGAAACTACAAATCTTCTCTGAGTTATAGATATAGATAAGACCTTCCTTCTTTAATTTCAATAAAAAAGAAAAACAACTAGACAACCTAATAACTCAAAGGAACTCTTCTAAATCTCCCACAATTTGCCAACCTTTTTTGGTTCAAATCACTGAGCCCTAACTTGACAACAAACCCAACAGTGTCTTTCTCTGTCCATATAGACCAGAGGCATCACTTAAAAAACGTCCTACGCACCACACGAGTATTAGGCGCTAACATCCTATCTTAAAATGTAACTAAGTTATACTGTAAATTAGAACTGCAGATAATCAATTACTAATGTACCTTAACTAACATTAGTTGTGCAAAATATGCGGCAATGTACAGGTGTAGCAGAACAGTAAATTACACAAAACCTGGTCTGCGACAACATCGACAAGTTCCAACTCATGATCTCGCCATTTCCTAGCGCTATCTGTAGGAAGAATTAGAACCATAATTGCATAGCTTCTGGAAGAGCCATCAGGCCAATTGTTCATTTGGAAATTTGAAAGGTTTAAGAGTGGAACTCGCACTGCAACAACTTCTGGTGGCAAGTATCTTCCTCCAACAGAAGTTCTGACCCTAGCCAATTGACAAGTATAGGGAACGCATATTGCTCGATTACTATTGAAAACTTCATTGACAACAGGTAGATTAATTGGAATATTAGTTCCCACTGGTATCTGGTAGTTCAAGGCATGCGAAAGCTGTAGACTTAGTCCATTCCGTGATGGCATCCACAGCGCACATTCCTCAAGTCCCAAGGTCTTCCCGAGCTCAACAAGTGTTGTTTTTAATATCGTATCCCGGTTGAGTGTGCTTCTTATTTCATGAGTTAGCATTCTAACATGCCTTCCAGTTTCTTCCTGAGTGAGAATAAGGCCCATCTCCCTGTCAAGTTGTTCAGCTTTGTTTTTAAGAATCATCTCTCGAGTTTTGACACTCAAGAGATCAGGAATAATGTGAACAAGCATTAACGCAGTTGCACACGATACAATAGCACAAGCAACTTTTGCAACAGTCATAACCACCGCCACAGCCTTCGAGTGCATCGAGAAGGTCCAAAGGTTTATGAAGTGTGTTGCTCCACAGAGAACAATAAAAGCACCAAATTGCATAAGCACCCATCTATAAGGAAAGAATGCAGACTTCTGCACAAAATATATAAGCTCCAACGGGATGGAGAAATAAGCAAGAGCGATTAGCACATCTGATATATACTGATATTTCACTAGAAGTTCATCAGGGGGCCATTGGGCATCAATGCAATCACAGGACTCCATCATAAGATAATCTTCTCCAGGATATATCTGAAAATAAAGAAAAGAATAGAAGACATGTCTAAGCAGTAAGAAACATCAAATCAGATGATATCAACTACCACCTCAACAGGCAAAAGGAATATAGCAAACAAAAATTAATGGCAACGTTCCCTTGAAAAAAACTCCAATGCAATTAATCCTCGAATGCAAATTTAGTAAAATACAGAACTAATAGAGTATAGGAAACAAAATTCGCATCTAAAAGCAGTTAAGCAGCAACTGATTTTTCATCTCCAACTTACGAACAACTCTAGTATTCCATAAATATGAGCAGCACCAATCTTTAGTGTTCTGAAAGCCATAGATCCTCACTCTCAAGTCTCAACAAATCAGATGCTCCCATAAAAGATCATTTGAAAATGCAACCAAAACTCAGTGAACTAATTCCGATCACCCCCAAAATTTAACAAGAAAAACAAACAAAGAAAACAGTGCACAGGACTCCTAAACTAAAATCCAACTAGATCTCAGGAAGTAGATTTTGTACACTTATTACACTACAGATCCATCAGAAGCAATGGGATCAAAAGCCTTTAAACCCTCAGGTAATGAACAGAGAAATTCTCACAGTAAAATGAATCAAGGGCTTCCTCTGCCACTAGCCTCACTATTATGAACTGAAGTAGCACCAGTTGTAACACCGAAATCAAATGGCAATCACTAATCTCACATATACAAGAACCAAACAACAACTTCTTTAATGACCCATTTGCAAAAAAGAAGGAAAAACAATGAAAGCAAGCATAAAACCAAAGAAAAAGGGAAATGGGTTGGGAAAGTCTCGTGGAATCCATTAAAAAGAAGATATATGAAAAGGGGAAGAAAAAAGGGAGAGAAAGATGAAGAAGAAGAAGAGGAAGAGGAAATGAAATGGGCATACCAAGTTAAAGAAGGAAGAAGGTGAGAAGGGCTAAGCTTGCATGTGAAGAAGCAGAAGAAGAGAGATTTTAATGGAGAGAAATGGTTAAAAGCGTAGAGGGAAGTGAAAGGCAAAAGAAAGAAAGGAAGAAAGGCGAGTGGACATCACGGACGAAAAGGAGATACGGACAGCCGCACGTGCGGCACCTCACCGGGAACGTATGAAATTGGTTTTCCCTTTTCTTCTATTCGTTACGCATTTGGGCGCCCCTCACACGTGTGAAAATAACCTATCAAATAGTTTAATGATTTGTGTATTAATACTTTCAAATTTTTCGTTTTTTACCGTTTGATTTAAAGAAATTTGTACCAAAAACAATACTAGTTGATGTATACAAATTCTGTAAATTATTTTAATGCTATAATTTGCTATGTTAATACCATTTCTGATCTTGTCCTTGGTTTAGTCTAGAACAACCGTGAACAATTCATATGTTGATATTAATTCAACCTTTTACATTTTCAAGAAGTAAGATGACTATTAGATATTAAATTGAAACTTTAAGAATTTATTAGTTATAAAATTGAGAATTTACCGATTTATTGTTATAAAACACATGGCATATAAACACATTTGTTAAATTATCTTTTGATACCTATGTTTTTTCTTTTTGTATTGTACTTTTAAAATTTTTAGTTTTTTTCTCAATATTTATAAGTAGTGAAAGGTGATTAATTTGGAAAAATACATACGGAACAACAACTTTTAAACATAGTGTATAGTGTGTGGTGTTGAGATTGTGATAAAAGAAATGATTACTTTCTAAAAGTTTATTGATCATATAAGTGAATATGAGAGTTTTGATTCCAACGTTACATTGAATTCTTTAAATGTGAATTGCAACTTTATTAATGGTAATTATATAAACACTTCACTATCATATATTCAAACACAAAGGAATAAAATAACATTTACTTATGAAAGTGACCAAATAAGATTTCGTTTTATTGGTTTAATGATTTGATGTTTTTCTCTTGAGAAAAAGGAAGAATTTTATCCATCCATTCATTAATTCATTCTTCTTCTTTCTCCTCCAAACACAAAACTTGGCTTTCATACATTGAACTTCAAAAGTTGAACAAACATGGTGGACCAACTCATTTCCCTATCAAATCCACAAAATCTTTGATTCATCATTTCTTTTTTAGTAATTACTTCTCAACATATATATGTATGAACTCTTTACATTATATATATCTCAAAAGAAATACTAATAATAATAATAGAAGTCTTTAGATATTGTTTGATAAAAGAAAATAAATCATTTCTAATTGAAAACTTTCCTAAGTATATGAAAGAAAAAAAATACTAATAAAATATTTGAGATGAAATTACCATTTTTAGTCCCTAAGAGTTAATTCTCGTCCATTGCATTTATATGTTATTAAAAATATCTAATAAATTTCTAAATTTGTATCAAACGAGTATATACATTTTGAATATAGTCTAGATTTTTCTTACAACTTCACAAAACGTACTAAACAAAATTGAAAAGTTTGGGACTCCATTAGACATAAACTTTAGATTTATATCTAATAGGTCGATTAATTTTTTAAAATTTTGAATCTAAGATCTAATAAACATTATATTAAAAATTTTATGAACTTTCTAATACTTCAAAAAAATTTATGAAATAAAAAACACGTACAAACTACAATTTAACCAAAAAAAAAATTTGAAATGTCAATTAAAGATTTTTTGTTCCAACAAAGTTCAAAAAAGTAGATATGAAGTTTGGATGACTTTTTAAAAAAGTTAAAAAGAAAAAAACACTTAGAGATTGTTGGAAAGGGATGCCAGTTGAGTTGTGATAATACTAAATGAAGTATTGATATTATAAATGAGTGAAACCCATCAAATCTTAGAATATGATGATCTTAAAAAGCAATGAACCAAAGACATATTGGTGAGGACAATGAAACAGTGTATATTTGTTATTGAATGAATGAAGACATTTGTGGGGTTATATGGCAACATGTCTCAGTCTTCTCATTATGATTTGTAGTGTCTTAATCCTCAACCAACCATTTTTCATAGATTCGACAAAGTTTAATTTCCATGGCCATTATGAAATAGTTTTAACAATTAATATCATGAAATAGTTTTAACAATTAATATCAATCACCTTAGCAAATTGGCTAACTAGATCATTCATTTATGTTCATTATGACAAAGTTCTCCTTGTTCACTTGTATATACATATTCATAGTCAATTAGTCATTTTCAAAACAAAACCACTTCTTTGTATGAACTGAAAAAACGAACCTAACTAATATAGTACTACTAAGTCCAACTTGTCAAAACGAACAACATATACTCACTTTTTTCTAAAGTTAACTCATCGCAAAATTGTTGTACTAAAAGTTCAACCTACTTAATCCATATATATATAATTTTTGTATTGAAATTTGTCAAAAAAATATTTTGTTAAGCATAATATTTGTCTAAATTTAAAATAGATATTATAATATTTAAATGGAAAGTTTTTTTTTTGAGATGAGATGTATATCAACATTTTAAAAAGAAATGTAAATATAGCAAGGATCTACGGACTAATACTTTTGGCCTTACAATTGCTATTTTCCATAGTACAATAATTAGAAGCATTAGAATCAAACTTCTGACTTCAAAAGAGAATGTTAATATTTCCTAATTATACTCACTTAAGGTTTACTATAGAAGTTGATACAAGAAGAATATTAACAAGAACAAGACAAAAGTCGAATAGGAAAAGGCTACATTACTATCGGCCACAGAGATTGGAGTTCGTAGTAAAGCTCCACTTTAGGTTAAACACAAAATTGCGAAAATGGAGATTCATCACTAATATATCCTCTTGATAGTGACAAGCGATCCCTCAAATACGTATAAGCAAAGTAAAGAATAATACAAAAAATTGTCCCAAAGCAAAAGCCATCTCTTTCAACAAACCACGTGGCAACACTATTAACTTACTTGGAATTAGAATAAATTAGATAATAATTTTCCATTCACATGCAAAAGCAGATCACAGTTAGATAATAATAACGAAACGAAAAATCGAGTTGAGTAACTCAACTCGAGACTACATCTAATCTTCTACTGTAGCAAGCTCTACAAAGTAAAGGGTAGGATAGATCCTCAATCCATCTATCATGCTACAAATATGTTTTTCGAAAACTGACTATATTGACTTTCAAGCACTTAAAGATAAGCCAAAAACTAAATCTAGTTCAAGATTTTTTTTTTTCTTTTTTGAAATTGACACTGTTGCAATGCTACCTTGGCGTATAGCACAGACGTCTTTTCTTTGGGTGTTTCAGTACTGTGACTTAGTCTTGTAGTGCAAGTGATGCAATATTGAAGAGCAGTTCTCGAAGATCGAAATAAAGAGTCAGTTTAAGGGATAATTAAAGTAAATTGGCCTAAAAATCAATCATCATAAACCAAAAACTATAGTGATTAGAATAAAAATGTTGCTTAGTAAAAGCATATTATCCTGGATATAAAATATGCAAGCACTTCACCCTCAAAGATTATTAATCATAATAGTACTAGATTCTCTAAAGTTTGAAGGCTCCAATTTTCTTAAGAAAGAATGAAGTGAAGTATGGTATAATGTTAAAAACAGAAAGAAATCTACAAATTAACTTCTCAACTTATATATAAGAGAGGCACAAGTGACAAAAATAAACATTTGTAAATCAAAACTTTAGAACCCTGTTGAATGAGGGTGAATACGGTTAAATAAAAACAATAAGATACAAACAAGTGAAGAACTCACCTCAACTAAAAGGCATACCTGGATCCAAAATTTTGTATGAGCTGAATATCTAACTTATAAAAGATGTCTGCATCTATCTTCATCCGCACATCTTCTACACAAATATATACCAAGTTTCAAGTTCTCTCAACATTTTATCAAAAGGTCATTCGGTCATCAATTTTTTATTTTCTTTTCCTTGGCCCTTTCCAACTTCTTGATGAGACGTTTTTGGGGCAATTGTACTTCACAAAGCATTTGTGACCAAAGGTCTTCAAAGTGACTGTGATAACTCTTTTGGAACCAATCCAAGATTTCCAAATGCAGTTCGTATGGATTATCCTTCCATACCGCTCTCAACGTGGCACGACTGTTTATCTTCTTGGATCTCAATTTTGATAGAAGATTCCCAACTCTTTTTTGGCCTAATGCCTCTGGCCTTAAGATACTACTGGGACGAGCTGCCAAGAACTCACTTACAGATGTTAAGCATGGTAACACCTTCCCTTTAAGCAGAGCACATGCAAACACTGCAACTCCTTGAGCGTTATCTTTAATTGGGACATTATGTAAGGGAAGCTCCCAAAGATGTGGGCCAAACGTAGGAGCAACCCACGAATACACTGTGTCATTTTGAGAGTCGTAATAAGGTTTAGGATCTGTTAAAGGTGCTGAGAAAGCACACAAGGAACTAGCATATTTCACCAGCCAATCTGGTTGTACACTAGTCAATCCATGCATGTATGGTCGTTTTGTACGTAATAATTCATTGTACACCAAAAATTTTGGGGCTGAACGAGAAACAGATGACCATCGATTGACGAACACATTTTCTTTTACCATGCAAGCTTGATACTTTCCAGCACGCTCTTTCCTGTCAGCTTCAACTGACTTGGAAATCTCTCTAATACGTTTGGCAACCCTATCTGGCCAACCTGCACAAATTGCTTGGCCAATTATCTCCTTCTCCTTCAATGAAAGAGGATGTTTATTGGATGGGACCCTCCACATAGCTTCTACATCCTCCAAAACCCCATTAGTCCATGAAAATTCGGACTCAGCAATAGAAGAACGACTATGATTAAAAACAAGTTTTAATAGTTGCTTTCTCAATTTGGACATTTCTTGCATAGTTTTTAGATGTAATGTGAAGTTGTTGCAGAATGCCACAGGAGTTTCAGAATGTTCAAAACATTGCAAAGCATAAGCTACAGTCAAAGCATCACTACTATGATCCGAAAATTTTTCACGAGAGAGTTTACCAGCTTCTTTTAACTTCTTTTTCAATGACTTCTCCACTTTTTCTTCAGTTTTTGTGTCCCCAAAAGACCTGTCGTTTTGTTCTACCTCATCATTTATTTGACTCCCTTCAAACATCATTACAAAAGGGTTAGACATGCTCAAAGCTGCAGCTGCTGCAACGGAGTATGCAAGAACAAGATTTGCTCGGTCATAATTTTTCAAATTTCTCATAATCTGAATAACTGTAAGTAGCATTCTAGAGTGGCGCGGACTCAAAGGATACTGAGCCATTGCCTTCCCCAAGGCTGTCAATCTTCCACCACTATCAAGAGCTTCAAGAGCCTTCAAGCAACTCTCAGCCTCAAGTACCGCTGATGTCTCAGGAGGAGTAGGAAATGGAAAATTGACCACCTAAAAGAATGAAGCATCTTAAGAGGATTAACCAACCCATGTAGTTAGTCAAATAAGATATTCAACTTCTAGTGAAGATAAAAATATAGTAATTCAGAGCAGATTACACGTACCTTACTGATACCCATTGATTTCATAAGAAGGACAACACCATCGACTGGTATTTTAGCTATTTCAGCGAGAGAAAAGTCAGGTAGTGTATTGCTAAAAACTGCAGAAGAATAGAGACGATAACAATGCCCCGGCCCTGTCCTTCCAGCTCTTCCAGCCCTTTGAGCAGCTGAAGCCTTACTAATCCATTGCACTTCATAATTTTCAATCCCATTTGAGGAGTTATAAGTTTTAACCTTTTCTCTACCAGTATCCACCACATATTTTATGCCTGGGATAGTCAATGAAGTTTCAGCAACATTAGTAGCAACAACAACAAGCCGCTCTCCTTCCTTGACTTCTTCAAACACACGCAGTTGAGCTGCTGCAGGTAGCATGGCATAGAGAGGAAGAACATGCAATGCACCAACCGAAAAACCAAATTCCACATTTTCTTTCAACCTTGCACTAACACATTGTTTGCTTGATAAGTCCTCGTCTGTAGTGTGATCAACCTGTCTTTTATCCAAGTCCAAAGCGTTTTTTCTATCTAAGGCATCAAATGCAGCCTTGAGAGAAGACATACTTGCATCATCCATTACTACATCAGTAAGGTTGCCATCAGTCTCATCTGACATTGCATCTTCATTAAATTCCAATTCACTATCTGATTCTGAATTGTATGAAGCATCAGACACATCATCATTAATATCAAACTCGTCCTTATCAAAAGAGCTAAATCGATCTGTTTGTTCAATTGAAAATTCATGATCTTCAAATGCTTCATTAATTTCATTCATATCCAAATTTTGAATGGAATTCATCTCAACAATGCCATTGTTATTTTCACCATGTCTTTCGGATGTTTTCTTGATCAGCTTCTTCGAGGCTTCTCGTAGCTTCTTGCATAAATTTTCAACTTCTCTCTGTCCAGTAACAAAGACAAGTATACCTCCAGGTGGAAGCTTTTTGTGAATAGCCATAACCTTTTTATATGCTTGACCGATATAATCAACTATATCTGTTCTCTTTGAGAAATGTACAGTTACGGGAAATTGTCTAGTGGGAACTTCGATAATGGGAGGTGAAACATGAAACAACCTTCCCCCAGAAACGAAATCTTCCACTCGCAATGTAGCACTCATAAGCACCAACTTCAATGGAAAAATCATATTCTCGGGACTAATTTTTCCTCCTGAAAGTGTAAGTTGTCGTTGCTTCATATGCAAATCCTGAATCGAATAATAAGATAAGTAGATGAAGTTGGGAAAACAACAGCAGTAATAATGAAAGAAATGAAAACAAGATTGGCTTGTACTAACAAATAATAAAGGTTAGGTTTTACCTGACGAAGTTTAACAACACGTGACAACATTCCAATTAATATGTCAGTGTTCATACTCCTCTCATGCGCCTCATCGAGAATTAGAACAGAGTAACGCTTTAATAAAAAATCATGCTGCAGCATAAAATATAACTTGCCTTCAATAGCCATTAAATAGATAAATCATTGTAGAAATTAATTCTACTTCTAAAACGTAATCAACTCACATTTGGAACCGATGGTCCTGTCTCATAAAATATTCAAATATAATGGTAAAAACTAAACAATCCACTACACTATGCTACGAAAATGTGACAGAAAGAGAAGCTTGTAGTGGATTAAAACTACTGTGTCAATAAATCGACACAAGACCAAATTTAATTGTAAAGTTGACAACTGGCTCTATAATATTTAACAATGAAATCAAAATGAAGAAATATAAAAGATTACTGCATGAGATGTTATTTAACCTACAAATACCTTAGAGAAAAAAATCTCAAAAGGAGTACCTGAACTTCACGAAGTAAAATTCCATCAGTCATGAACTTGATTGAGCTAGTATCTCCAATTTTCTTGTCATATCTTACTTGAAAGCCCACCTCTTTGCCTAGACGAACACCAAGCTCATACGCAACACGTTTAGCAGTGGCTAGAACAGCCACACGCCGAGGTTGAGTCACCCCAATGGCACCTCTCTGATGACTAGATTGTGATGAACCAAAGCCAGCTTCATATAAAAACTGTGAGATTGTCACAAAAGGAAAATTTGTGAAAATTTAAGCTTGCAAGAAAAAATGACTAATTAAAACTTCTCTAAGAGAAAAGTCGTTAAAAATCAACCATGAATGAGAAATATAAAAAACCTGAGGAACTTGAGTGGTTTTCCCACAACCAGTCTCTCCACATATTATAACTATGGGGTTCTCATTGATAGCTTCCATTATCTCCTGCTCCATCATGACAATCGGGAGATCTTTTCGTTTGTCTTCAACTTCACATGGCCTCGATACTGGCACCACAATTGGCTTAGACAAAAGCCTCATTTCTGGAAGCAGATTGGATGTTGTACAAATTTCTACCTTTGGTATTCCGTCCTCTTTATCCTTCAAACCATTTAGACCCACAATCAGTTCCTACCCAATAACAATCCAATACATATAATTCAAGTGAGGTTCTACACTAACAACAAATGGCACATTATACCATTATCTCAGGTTCTTTAAAGCCACCAACTGTGCACATAGTACAAGATAGATCTCTTTCATCTTCTAGTAAAACTGCACCAGTATTTTCAACTTTATCTGGCAAGGAAGAAAGGGACTTTCCATCATTTGGGACTATGGTATCATTATCAAGATCTTTGAAAGAGTCCAGACCACGTGTCACTTCTTTTTCTGCCACGAAAGGGCCATCCTCATCAGCATTAGCAGAAAGCTGATGGCACGGAGAAATATCAAGAGAGCCACAATGACTTTCATATTGAGAAATATCAGAGGAAGTTTTATCCAACTGCTGGTCATTCCCTGGAACCTCTATTCCTACTTTTGAAAATTGTATATCTCTGCTACGTTTTTCCAATCTCGTTTCATCCTATATCCATTATTCACAGCAACTAACTTAGCAAAATAAAATCTTAAGAGAATTGAATAAAATATCCAAATAGTTAATGATTCGATGTTACCAACCTTACCAATATTAACAGAAGATCGCAAAAGAAGAAATGCATCATCCGAAATCTTATATTTCCTGTATTTGGAGTGATTGCAATAGTATGAAATTTTACTATATTTTAAACATTAAAAAATTATAAAAAACTGTTATCAAAGAAATTAGTGATAGAATACTCTAATGTCTCCAAGCTTTTCGACAGTAGAAGTGATTTTTCCTTCTCCTCCTGCCCATATAATACCAAAATAATTCAGTCGAGTATAAAAAGAAAAAAAGGTAAAGCTCAACCTGCATATGCTCCTACCTCCAACTTCATGATCTTTCTTTTTTGGGACTTGCTCAACTTTGGTTTTTTATTTAGCTGAATTCCTTTACATCCCTGTACACAAGAAAAGTATTGATCCTCAAAATTTTAATAATTGAAAAATGGCAATATTGTCACATTACCTTATTTGGGTTTTTTCTTTTCTTATCACTCCTTTTACTCCCGTACAACATAACTTGATTGCTGCCACCACCATCCAAACTGCCAAATACAATGAAAATAAAGGCCTTTAAGTAAACTATAGATAGGAACCCATATTCAAATAATGCTAAAGAAGATATCATTGGTTTTCCTTCCGGTATAAAAAATAGTAACTTATTTAAAATTAATAATATTTCTTCTACCTCCATGAACCTTTACCACAATCTAGCTGATCATTGACAAGGTCTTCCATTTACTGAACTGCACTAAAATGGCCAAACTTCAAATAGTGAAAATAAGGTTTTATAAAAGAAATGTCATGGCCAAAGTTATATGAGCATACCAGCCTTATAAAAGGTAGTAGACACTAAATTGAAAATATCAACCGTGATAACTGATAAATAAGGTAAAAGAGAACAGTATATAAAATATTCCCTAGCAGTTAAAATAAAAATATGATGTCCTCCTTTATCTCTCCTGCTCCAAAACTTTCCCATTGCCCTTAACCAAGAAATGAACTAAGCGCTCTACTTCCTTCCGCCTCTAGCAAAATTCTAAAGAAAGACATGTTAGCATCCAGTTCTGCCAACTTGTACCGTTCCTTTGAATCACACTATAGATCAACCTTAAGAGCAATCCTTTCTTCCCTCTGGACAGACGATAAAGCCCCTTCCTCCTCCAAACTGGACTCTTTCCACAATTGCAGCTTTGTTCATCCTAAAAAAGCAAAACCCCAGAAATTCCAAATTCTTATGGCTACTTTGAGAACCCTAATCTTCCTCAAGAAGTAAAAACCAGCCCACTTTTCTTCAACCCTAACACTTCACCAAGAAGCAAAAGAGGATTTGAAGGAAGGATGAGACAACCACATGCTTTCAAATCTAAACGTTCATAGTAACTAGGTCACCATCCCCAAATTCAAGAAGATGGGCCATAATTCCGAAGTATTTCTAGCTCAACTGTCTATCTCCAAAAAACAACATTTTCAAGCCACCCCTTAGTGAAAAGAATTCTATCTCATCTACGGTATACCACCCTCTCTCTGCCACAAGAACAAGTAAGTTTATCATTTACCAAAGATTAATGATTACGTACACGTGGAAAAATGGTTTACTATCAAAATACTAACTCAATCTCAGTGCCGATCTCCAAAAAACCATTCACTGACTTTTCCAAAAGCCTGCTAGTTTCGTGATGTGAAAAATAAAGAAAGTTATTTTGGACAATTTTCCACTCAATACAACTACTTAGTGCGAGGAAATTCCAGTGTAACAGACATTAAAATCTTCATTTCAAAGGAATGCCAAACCAAATTAATGTGTCTTTCCACAAAAAAAAAAAGTTAATGCCAAATTTAGCTACTACATAATAAGCATACGATCCAAAAACACTTAAGGCAGCAAATCCAGATAGCCTATAGTATAGATCAAATTCTTTTATATCGTTCAAAACAGTCCACATACTTTTCATTTAGCAAAAGCAATTAAAAACATACAAAACAAGTATAATCAATTTCATTCATATAAATCATCCTTTCAAACATAGTAAAATATCAATCATCAAAACATAATTTTACCAGAATATAATGTAGAAAGTAGTTCTTCCCAATTCAAAACTTCAATTCCTAGAGGAAACTACGATTTCCTAGAGACCTAAAAAATAAAGACATCATTTAGAGGTTAGAACTCTTTTTAAGGAGTGTTTAAAGGGATATTCTTATCCAAAAATCGATTGTAAGCCTTAATCGATGACTCGGAAATAGTTCAAGACTACAAACTAAGGCTTCCACAGGTTAGACTGGTCTAAGATACTTTAATCAAGTTCGAAAAGGTTTAAAAGCACGTTATTACCTGCTGAACCTTACCAAAATCTTCGCTGGTTGGTGTTCAAAAGTGTCCAAACTTACAACTCTGGTGGTAGATTAAACCAATTTGAGGCCAGTAGAAGTGGAGGTCGGTGCCGTAGCTCAAAGGAGGAAGACGACGCTTGCAGCCCGTGATTGAGTGCGGCACCGTGAAACAGGTAGCGTGGTTGAGAGGACCGTCCTCGCCCCACTGCTTGTGCTGAGAAGACGGAGGCGCGTCGCACAGCTTGAGTAGTATAGGGTGCGAGAAGGGAAGACGATGAAGCCTGAGATTTCTTTTCTTTTTAATATTTTCCCCTTAGTTTCTCTTTGTCCTTTATGAAATAATAATTAAATTTTAGCTTATTTAAATACTCTTTTCAAAGATAGAGACACCTTTTATCATACTAATAAACATTACTTATATAAGTATTTTTTTAAAAAATCATTTAAAATAATTTTTCTATTTTAAATGTTTATTCAATGTTTATATTTAAATATAAATAATTTTAATTTTAAGGTTGAGTTTTTTTATAAAACTTGTACAAAGAAATCAAAATTAAATATAAAAAAAATAAGAAGAGTTTGCAAAATAACAAAATAATTTATGGTAATAAAATTTAAATTGTTTACATTTTCAAAATAGCAAATTTAAGATATATTATTATTTGATTATCGCCATATTTATCAAATTTAATTGTTTTTCTTGTTTTTGTTAGTTAATGTAATTTGTCATAAAATAACTAATATAGTCTTAAATTAAATTTAGTGTGGTTTATATATTATTCCATTTGTGTTTAGTTTTTTATTTAATTAAGCTATGTACACTATTTTCTTATCCAATTTTTAAAAACAGAGGAGAAGTGTTTTAAAAATTTGTTTTCAAATTTGACTAATAATTTAATATTGTTCATAAATATATAAATCATTTTAGATACTTAATTTTATGATACTCAAAATGTAATATTAAATTTAAATTTTTATTATTAATTTAAAAGTGTCACGTTATTATATATATTAAATTTTGCTTTATTTTAATTTGATTTAAATGAAGTAACATCAAGATTGCTAAGTTCTCTCTTCGTAATTTTCTTTGTTCATCTCCGGTTCATTCGATAAAGAACCATTTAAATATTTGTTGCAAAATTGGTGACAACTTAATACACACCGTGAAAAATCTCATACATTAAAGCTAAATGGTTACAAAATATAATTGAAAATATGTACTAAATTATAAGTTAATTGCTTCTAAACAACATTCAAAATAAATTTAGAGAGAATGTTAAGTGCTAAAAATTTGATGTGGTGAAGTGAATCGAGGACGAGATCCGGAGCCGATCCCTAATTCCTCAGCAGCTCCCATCATCTCCATTTATTGATCTTCTTAGATCCTCCAACCTGTTCTTTCTCTTCTTCTTCTTCCTCCCCTGTCAATTCAATCCCACTCATTGCATAATCGAACTCGAAATCATAGAATCCAAGCAAATACGAACTCTTTGGTATTTCTTTATTTTACCTGCTCTGTTGTGCTCTTCATCATCGATACCATTTCGATCATGAAATCGCAGAATCCCTGTTCCTCAAATCAAACAATCACGGATCAGTTTTCGAGATTAATTGCAAACCCAAAAAAATGTTTTGAAACAGAGAGTGACTTACTTCGTCATCATCGTCTGTTAGAAATGAAATCAATCCGGCGTCGTATATGCTTCTTTTTCCTTTGTTTGATAGAACTGGAACGAACAACAACAAACGATCCAAAGTGTAAACAAGCGTATATTAAAATTGATCATAAAATTATATTAATTAATTTTGAAAAATTAAGTTTAAGTTATTAAATTAGAAGTTGAGGGAATTATATATTTAAACCTGAATAAGCTTGTTGAATTTGCTGAAACCGAGTTTTGGATTCAGCGGCCATTTCGGGGTCTTTGATCCATCTATCGGGATGCCATTTCTAGAAAGAATGAAAGAAATGAAAATGTGTATGTATTCCAAAAATGTAGGGTATGTAAAGAAGCAAATTACATACCATGGCTAGTCTACGGTAAGCTGATCGGATTTCATCGGCAGAAGCTTCCTTAGAGAGTCCAAGAACAGAATAGTAACAACAAGCACCGCCGGACATTATTTTGGCCGGGAAAATCAGCGAGGGTTTGCATGGATGGGACGTGGGTTTAAAACAGATAGAGGAAGAAGACGAAGAAGGTTCGAGAGGGGGCGTCCTTGTGAATGTGAACCAGGTGATGGGATATGTGGTTGCAAATTGGTTTTCAACTCTGAAAACTTACAAATAGAGATTCAGTATATGTGTTGTTTGTGATTGGTTTTCCCTTTGCTTCGGATTGTTAACTTATGACCACATAATATGAGTACAAGTTTTTTTGAAAAAACTAATCTTACATGAATGCATATGTACATAACTTAAAATGCAAGTTATCAATTGGCAAATTTTGTAGACATTTTTAAATATTACAAGTAAATTGAAACTGGGGTGTAAATTAAACGAATTGGGTTGGAAATTTCAGTTTTTTCCTAGTTGGGTTGGGTTGAAAAAGATGAAACATAGCAAAACTATTAAAATCTCTATAGTCCATGTAAATAGCTTCAATTTTTTTTTTTTTTTTTTTTGTTGTAAATAGTTTAAAACACCTGAACAGTCCTTTGTTGATTTTGTAACTTGATTTGGAGGTGTTAATCTTCTTGCACATTAAAGCTTTACAAGATACCATAAAGACCTTTCTAGAGATATGTGAAGCTCACAAAAATACCAACACTATAATAAACTCAGTTCATCAGGTCACAAATTCAAACAATTTCCAAGAAAAAAAGATGGTATATCTAATAGAAACAACTAGAAAACAGTGTATCTAATTATCGACATTTTCTTCGTCATCATCATGGTGTAAAGGAAAAAGGACATACTGTTCCTCACCAGAAAGGAACACTTGATAACATTGAAACTTTACTGAGGCAAGAATGTGTTGAGTTGCTGCTACAAACTACTGGGGGTCAATTAGTGTACCCAAAGAATAGTGAATGAGTTGACTCGATTAGTTTGTTCAATGTTGAGCAAATGTTGCTCGTCTTCATAATGTGTGTGGATGTGGATCGGGAGGAAATAAGTTGGCAAGAAATCGGTGAATCATTTCAAAGCTGGTAAATGTGATGACAGCAGCAGGCGTTGTCCTGAGAAGGTTGGTTGCACACCCTCGATAGAAACCGGGAAGACCATCTTGCTGAAATACTTTCTTTACGCAATCGGCTACGCCAGAATAACGCTTTTCAGAGTGAAACCCCTGTTCCTGAAGCCTGGATCGTACGACCTGCAAGAGGGGAATGCAATGACATGAATTTTTCTGCACAAAGACAGTTGGATCTTGAATTTATGTAGTGATTCAAAACCAGTTGAGTTTATCTTAATGAGACGGAAGTGTTAAAAATAACCAAATTCTAAGTAATGACCTACTTTTAGAATGTCAAGGTTTTCTAACTCAACAGTGATCATAAGACCAAACAGAAATTTGAAAAAACTCTACTTCCTGTTGTTTTCTCTTTCAAGACAAAGGCTTAATTCAGATGATAGAATATCCCCAAACATAGGATGAGTCACAGTGCATTTAAAGGTTTGTGAATTCAAAATCCTACCTCATGTGGATAGGTCAACGTGGAAGCAAATATCTTAGAGACAGATGAGGCAACCGCAACATCACGTGCAGTGAGTTTGTCCGTTGTCGTATTGTCTGCAACAACGTAATAAGTTAATGTTAATTTTTTCCTGAATGGATTTATAGGGAAGACACACCAACAAATGGGTTATCAAACAGTTACCTCTTCTAGCCAAATAACTTTTAATTTTTTCATATGTTGGAAACTGAATCGCGACGTGACTTACACCGGCCAAAGCAGGCACAAGACCACTGCAGAACACGGTACGAATGTTAGAGTTGAGTAAAATATCCTTATAATGCTCTTCTCCATATAAAATACATTGATGAGAATAGCAACATAATAATAAAGAGCAAACCTGTACAATCCACGAATTCCTTCTTCAGATGCTATTCTCTTCAAGGCAGACACTGTGTTTCTATATGGTAGCACACCAGATTTCATTCCTTGTGTCTGAAGAATAAAAGAGAAAAAGTTTAGATTGCTCCAAGTTTATGGTCGACATCACATTCTCATATCTGAACAAGTTAGTTTCTATCAGATTAACCTGATTCGTCTAAAACAACCAATAAAAGCACAAACATTAAATACTATTGTCTAAATGTCATGGTAAAATATAAAAATTGAAAATAACTCTTTGTCAAATCAAAGCTCAAAGTAGAGAGTTACAAGGACGCTCTCAGCTCTCCAATCATAAAAGATCAGAGAACGGGACAAACTCAAACTGTTAGGATTCCTCACAAAACTACCAGCAACTTCATGATGGATTCTTTCTTAGAATTCCCCTCAAGATATGATAATACAGAAACCACATCCTCTATGATGATAATTGATAATAAAAAAAAATAAAAACTACTGAATAATACGTTTATTGTTGCATTTTAAACAGAATGGAAAATTTGTACAACCAGTGGGGCATTTTTTTTGTTGAGGTGGGGGACCAGCTAAAAGTTAAAAACACATTTTCAGTGTCCCCTCTCATCCCAAAAAAAAAAAAAAATCAATGTTGTGGTCCTTGTAATTGCACAAAATCCGTGAGCAATCTAACCATACTAGATTTGTAGAAGCATTAGTTAGTATGCATACTACATTTTAAAGCAAGCCAGCAGTTGGAGAGATGTTTAATAACTTTGCCTGGCTAGGTACAAACTGGAAAATCAACATCATTGATTAAAACAAGAAAGTTACATGGATATCAATCCACAACGATGGATCCCATGCAACAATTCACAAAAGCAAAACAGCAGTTAGGCAATTACAAAATTTGTTTGTGAATACTCCTTTCAAGCCTTTGGATGTCTTTGGACTTTTACAATATGCAACAAGCATTCCCTCATGCCACATGTTCAATGGGCAAGGATTGGACTCTCTTGATCGGTTTCACTTGTTATAGAATAATACTATCTATTGCTAGGAGAAAGTGTTGAGGTAGGGAAATTTGCAAGATTTGAGTATGCTCTCTTTCAGGATTTTCAATGGGCTACCGGCCTAAGGCTTATTAAATAGATTTTTTTTAGCACATATAACAAGAAAGTACGTGTAAAGGAGTTTGGATGAAGTTCCAGATACACCATCTCATAGATGAGATAAAATCAATCAATTAAAAAAACCGTGAGCTTTTCCTCAAGAGAAAAGGAAAAATGAGCAAATAAGATTGAAATCCTTACCTGAAGCCTGGTCTTGACTACCCATAGAGGATTGGTTGCAATAGTTGTAGCAGCCCCAGCACCAGAAGCAGCCATCATATTAGCACCTATTGAAAGTTGACAATGTTCATCTGCACAAATGCCACGAGTGTCCGTGAAAAAAATGCATAAAGTCGTAAATTGGAAAAAAAAAACAGAAAAAAAGAAAAGAATAATCAAACTAACGATCAGAGGCAAGAAAGGTTTTAAGCTGCCCATATATTGTGAAATAAACCTGCCACAAGAAGATATTGTGTCATGCGAAAGAAAAACAACTACTACTATTCTTTAACAAGTGAAAACAAACCAAATTATACACAATCCAAACACCGAGGTAAAGCTTGTTTCAAGGTTTACAACGTCGTAAGGAAGTTATACAAGCCCAGTAAATAACATTGAGGTAGCTAATATTGCTTCACATCGAAATTTATGAGATTCAAGTACACAAAGACAAACCGGAATAGGAATTAAAAAATATTCTGGTTTAAAAATATGACAAGGGACTTACAGCCCAGTTAGGCAGTAATGCAAGCACAGTAGGTGCAAGACCTCTATACATTCCACGTAGCCCCTCCTTATGAAAAATTTGTTGCAGACTGCCAACTATAAGACTCCCTGAGTAGATAAAACATAAAAAAAGTCAACAGAAAAAATAAATCATATATAATCAAAGCACTTCAATTATAATAAAAACCCTCCAATCAACCTACAATAGCTAAGAGCCAAAGACAATAATGCAACTCACTTTCTGAATGTGCATAGATAGGGGCAAATAGAAGCAAGACAAGGTGGAGCGCTATTGTTTCATATCAGTAAACAAAAAGAAAGGCCTTACCTTTACCGATGTTTGGCAGTCCATGAACCTGAAATCTAGTCTTGATGACATCCAAAGGGCACACAAACGTAGCAGCAAGAACACCTGCAACATAATTCCGTGATACATTTTTTTAAAAAAAAATCTCAAGTCAATCGAGATACACAAATCAAATCCCTAACCACCACCCCTTTTTTCTCAATCATCCGAACAAGCGCAAGAAACAGATATAAATCATGTTTCAGTTTGAAATCGCAGAAATTTACACAACAGGGAGAAGGAGATGAAATTACCAGCAGCAGCACCAGCTCCAGCATTACAGAGAAGACCCCTTGGAGTAGGGGCATGAGAATCGGAAGACATGGTATTGAATTAAATACCGAGATGAAAAAACAGTGAATTGAGCGCAAGAAGAAGAACCCTCTTTCGAGAGGCAGATCTCGGAAAACCAGAGTCGCATGGCCAGAACCAAAAAGAGAGGAAAGTGAAGCCGATTAATAGAGATAACTGTTTGTAATCCCTTAAGAAGAAGGAAAGAAATGGGAAACTGAGAAGAAATAGGAATGGATTGAGAGAAGGGGTAAGTTGAATCCTATACGAAACTGAGGGATATTCATGTGTGGATCAGGAATTGCGAGAACAAATAAAAATAAAATAAAATAAATAATAAAAGAGAAATTTATGGGCCCTTTGGTTTCATCGTCCTCGCCGGTCGCCGTGGTGGAGCCGAAAAGACCTCGCCCCGACGAGACGATTCGCCGCAAATGGATTCTAAAAATCAAATCTGATCTTAATAATAACAAAATTCAATTCCACTTTCATTTCAATTACTTTTTGCTTCCTAAGCCTAACCCGCCCCCTCCCCAACTACTTCCATTCAGTTCTATTTTATTCAATACTAAATAACACAATACTATTTACAAACTATATCATTTTTATAATTTTAATTCATATGATGTAATGTAAATGTAAATGTAAATGTAAATGAAATCTCAATTCTTAAACTTGACAAAAATAGAGCAAATCTTCCCTGCCTAAGTTTATGTATCAACATCCACATGTAAAAATTGGTATGGCTTTCATGAATTTTGAAACTTTAGGATTCTTGTGGTTGGAAGGACTATGTTTTTTTTGGGTACAACTATAAATGTGTATTTTTGTCTATACTGTTTATTATCCATATCAAGTGATACAAAAATAAACTCTTACATCTGATTTGAAAAAGGTATACAACCACCATTAGTTGCTCTTCTTTTTTTTCATGGTAGGGCCTCACTATTGTCCAAACCAATAGCTTTATGTGGCTACCATTCATTTTGCAAGCTTCCTTTAATCGACTACTCGCTCATCTAGAACCATTGATTTTTTATTTATTAAAATATCATTTTAGTTCTCATACACTTAAATGTTCAAATTAAGAAATTTTGGTATCGTTGACTTCGTTTCAACTAGTGTGATGTGAAATGATCCAATTTTAGAAACATCAATGAAAAAGAATACATTCTACTTATGAAAATATACTATCTACTATCTACTTCGAGATTGGAGATTCTCTCGCTTCCTAACATTAAAAAAAATAAAAAAATTAACCCCAGAAAAGAAACAGGAAAAAGAAAAAGGAACAAAAACAATTGGCCATTGCACAATTCTTACAACCACAAAAAATCTATAATTTTGTACTAAGCTATTCGTTGTGTACACTTCCAAATTTACGCTCAAATCTAATAATATATCGTAACATTGCTCTTATTTCATGACGTCAAAACAATTTCCTATAAAATCCTCAATCTACATGAACAGAAGTAACTAAGTATATAAACAAGGAGCTAAAAGAAGCTACCCCTGGGGGCGAAGTTTTCGTATCAACCACTTTCGTCGTAATTTGACATCCAATGCAATAAACGTTTTTGCCTTCCTTTCATCCTCAAGGAGATCACAAGCATCCAAAACAAGATCTTCATCCATGTTTGGCAATGATTGGATAGCTTCAATCACTCTCTCAATGGAGATGGAACTCGAGTTATCATCATTCTTCTTCTTGTCAGACAAGGAAGAAACAACGCTCACCATTTCTCGTAGTGCGCTTGCCATGCTTTCATCTTCACCTCTTAGCTTCTTATTGTAATCGAAACTCGACATGCTTTCTAATTCCCTCTTGTTCTTTGAACCCAAATGGGTTGATTCCTTCACGCTTGCCTGCTCTTCAACTGAAACCGGTGAAACAGGAGATTGGAAACCATTTGAAAGTTTTTCGTCCTCAGCGTCATGGTGCTGCTCTATGCCTTGTCCTGATAAGCAGTCTCTTTCGCCGTAACTAGGATCACAGATCACACACAGGTCCTTATAGTATGGCACTGGACGCGTCATGAATTGCCGAGCATCTGTATGTCCCTACCATTAAGCAACAAAAGTAATTAGAACTTTGTCACCATGAAATACTGACTTTAGGACAACTTTGTATTCAAGACTTTACAAATATTTCTTCCATAACTATAGTTCAAGACGAAATATTGATGTTGATTGTTTTGTTAAAACTAATCTAACTAATATGGTTATCTCCATACCCTCACAACATTTCATTTTTTTGTTCAAATTTAATCTGCAAAATGCTCAGTATGCTCAAGTGCAGCTAAAATGTTTATGTGCAAATCTAATGATAGCTTTTGAAAAATTTGATACTCACTAACAGAACAGGAATAGGCAAACAAGAAAGAGAATAATTGAGCTAAAGTGTGCTATGTAGTTTGCATACCTTGATATAGTCTTGCCAAACGTAATCATCAGCGGTAATCATTTGACGTGTTTCGTCCCAGAGAAAACCATCCAAGTCTAATAGATTATTTATCACATTATACTGCCGTCTTAAAGTTTTGTACCTATTCTTCAATACATCCACATCATAATTGAAACCAAACTTAGCATTGAATGATGCAATCATATCAGCCCATGATTGTTTCCGAAAAACTCCATCTATTTGATTGCCTTTCTGCACTTGCTCCAGCATTAAGTCTATGAAGAACCTATCCATTGGAGGCTGCCAGTATGTTCGGGAACGACAGATGGTAGTGGTTGCTGTTATATTTGAACCATGTTGTGGTATATCATCAGTAACATTCCCAGGTAAAGAGATTTTATAGTCTTCACCAATCATAATTTCCTGAAGTGACTCACCATCTCCCTCACTAGCAGTTCCCAGCGGCTTCGTATACATTGCCTCATTCTCACCTGAATGAGATGACTCCTGTAAACAAATCCCTGATAACCTATGATCAACAAGTATAACGACAAGACTTCTACTTTTTCAAAAAAAAATCAGATAATTGGTTGTTACATTAGTTTCAAGGAAAAGATCATTACCTTGTTGTTCAACCGTTGCATTTCCGTATATTATACACAAATCATTGTAATATGGGATGGTCTTAATTCTAAAAGATCCTGCTTCGGGGTGTGCCTGTGAACATGATATATAAATTCTTTGAACATTAAGTAATAAAGAAAAAAACAAAGTAAAAAACGAGGGATGCTTTCTACAGATTTAATAAGTGCATAAGAACCTTGACATATTCATCCCAGACATTATTATCAGCAGTCACCATTTGTCGAACTTCATCCCAGCTAAAACCCCTCTGATCAAGGAGATTCTTCACAGCTTTGTACAAATTTCGAAGTGTTTTGTGCCGATTCTTTAAAACATCCTTTTCATACTCAAATCTGAACTTAGCATTGAACAGTGAGATCATGTTTTTCCACGCTCGTTTGCTGAACAAATGATCATCAAATTTGTTCCCTTTGTTAACTTGTTCTAGCATAAGGTCAATGAAATATCGATCCATTTCAGGCGTCCAAACTGTTCTCAACCGATCGTTACTATTTCGAGTCTGTATACCCATACTGCAATCATTTTAGCAAGGAATCAGTGTAATGTACATAACTCAAGCACACAATCTATTTGCAATTATAACTACTCATATTCAGTTATCCAAATATTATCTTTAAGCATATGTTTACTACTACAGTAGGAGTAGTTCTAAACAACTTAAAAGTAACAATGACAAATGGTTTCTCGCTAAAAGTACTTCTATGATTGCTTTGTTGTTCATTGGCAAATCTGTTTTTGAATATGCCCAAAACACTCCCAAACACAGGCAAAATAGCAACAGTAAAGAATACCAGCATACTTCACATAAATTCCTCAAAACAATTGAAACCTCCTTCCAACACAGAGAAAATCAGTAAAGCCAGATCCTTCATCCTCCAGTCTTTTCACTGACCCAAGAGAGAACAAAGTAATGGAACCATAGAAACCTCGTTTCAGGGGCAATAGAAAAGAAGTGACAAGCCACCCCACAAGGAAAAAGAGCTCCATGGAAGAACAAAGCAAGTGTTTAAAGAATGAAACGCCATCCCCCATCATCCCAAATACCAAACAGAGAGGAAAAAAGAAAGGTAAACTAAATCGACGAGCATGAAAGAACCCAAATGAGTTGAATTCATTCCAAGACATAAAAAGGAGGGAAAGACTAGGAATTGAAACGCACCTTGAGAGTGAGAGGCGATGATGAAGGAGCTTCCAGGAGTATTGGAAAGGAATTGGGGATTTTGGGGATGGGATTTTCCTGGATAAGCTGAAGAGAAAGTGGTATGTGGGATTTTGCAATAACCCTAACCGGAGTAAGATTTTAACCCGGATTAAGAATGTAAATCGGGATAGGGTCGTTCACTTATCATCCCCACTACATTATTATAAACAATACAACTTTATGGAGCAATTTACATCATTCTAACAAAACCCAAAATAAGAAAAGCTCATATATGCTCTCACCATTTATTAATCTTAGGTCATCTAAAGGCAGCGTATGTCTAAAATCGAATAAAATAAAGATTGAATCATCTCAATGTCACTAAAGTCCGAGATCTAATAACAAACGGAATAATTCTTTCATTAAGGACATTTTGGGACATTATAAACTCACGATGGAATATATTAAAGTTAGAATTCTTTTATCTCGAAGCATCTTGGAGCAACTAAAGATCGTATCTCATGATCTACACGATCATTTAAATATGAAAGTCAATAGTTTAAAACAAAGTACATGATTGTGTAGATTTACACTTTTGTCTTTCATCTTGATGCATTATATGACAGATATTGAATGAATTAAAGGCAATAAAATTTCATCTCGATGTCTGGTATGCCCGATATCGTGTATTAAAACCTACACGATTGAGTATCGCGTGTACAACTAATTTATCGCGTGTGTGACTAGGATAATTTTGGTATTTTACATTGTGGATTTGTGAACTTTTTCCATTTAAAAAAATGGTCTGTACATGATAGAATCTTTTTTAGCATTTCAAACAAAAAAACAAATGTGATAGATGACCTCAAACAAAAACTTGAATTCATTTATTGCCCAAAGTTTTGATTTTTTGTTTTTGTCCAAAATTCAAAATAAAAGATTCTAAAACTTTAGGATAACATTGAAGTATTAAAAGTACATAAAAACTTTTGAAACTAAAGAGAGTTCAAGAGTAGTTATATATAATTAGCATCTTTTAACTTAAAAATATGTTGACCAATAAATCAAATTAGGTTGTAAAAGGTCAAGAGTGCATTGTTCTAGATATGCACACTTGATCTTTCTTTATTGTGTTAGGGGTTTTCTTCCACAAAAACACAATTGTATTATAAGCAACAATGTCCACCATAGGAAACCATTACAAGCCTAACCAAAAATTCCAAAGCACATTATAAAGGGTTGAGCATTCTGTCTCAAGAGCCGAACACCCACCAAACTCTCCCACCCCTCTAACCTTGCTCTCCCTCTTATTTATAACCCAAAACACCTAACCAACCTCAGGTCTAATTATTAGAATACTCTACTCATCAATCGTGTTTATATAGCTATAAGTCTTATGTATTATTTATTTATTTTCATTGAGTTCAGCACGAAGGAAAGAAATTTGAACATCTAACTTTGAAATTGATGATACATAATATGAAAGTTAAATTATACTCACATGCATATTTTTTTATTGGTGGTTGGAACGTAACTTTTATTTTTCTAAAAGAAAAAATTGTTATCAGTTATAATATTATGCTTAAGTTGGGATTAGACAACATTTTGTGTTTAGGATTTAGTTTATCAAGAAGGTATCGTAGATTTAACAACATTGATCTAAGACTTGAGCAAGCGATAAAATTCACATTATTTTTCAAACTCACATAACCCAACACTTGATTCATACCATCCTGGACAAACTTTCAAATTAGGTATGTCATGCTACACTTAAATCGTGATAGGAACAAAAGACAAATTCATCCTCCTTTGGTTAATGTTTCTTTGTAATGGACTTATGCAACGCTATCAAACTCATTTTGGTTTCTACACTTTTCTAAAATATTTTAGAGATCAATTTGAAAACCAAAAATTTCTTTGTATTTTGATAGATAATTTATGAAAAATGAGTGAAAACATAACATTGATAACACTATCAAAAGACACCGTCGGTCAAATTTGATCAAACCACAAAAATCGAATAAAAATTCAAAAACATCAGTACCATATGGAACAAAATCTGGGCTATAGAGACTAAACTGCTAATTCAACTGTAAGATTCTAGTACTTAATTTTAATTAAAAAAACATTAGGTCCTTGTTAGGTTGAAACTTGATAATAGTCTCGAGTCATAGTAAGGTTAACTTCTTAAACCAAATTTACAAGCTCATTCATCTTGACTACCAATTTACTAATACTAATCTTTGATTGAAGAACACCAACTGCATTTCCATAACCAGGAAAATAACTTGGATAATGCTTACACCTTCTAGCTAATATTTACTAACCCACGTTGATACACTTCAATTCCTACATGTTCTCACAAGAGTAATATAAACATTGAAATAAAAACACTAAAAATAATAGCATTTCCTAAAATTTTGATATAACTTTCCTCTTCTGCCTCTGTGCTCTCTATTATAAATCATTGCCTAACATGACAGAGAAAACTAAATCGCGTACGAAGTCACATCTCCGAGTTTTCTCTTCTTGGTTCCTGTCAGGTATGGAAGATAACTGGACATCCCTGCATATGTGCAAATAAAATATCATTAGGTTGGAGATGCCGATTATAGGATATGAGTTATCTCCATCACAGAAGTTATAGACTTGCTGCGATTGCTAAGACAGTGGGGAAGAGCAAATATAACTCGATCAACATGAGAAATGAATAGCAATTTAATGCCATTAGTTAAATGGATCCAAATGCAAAGGTATGAAATTGATACAGGTTCATTTACAGCTCATATGACAGTATAATTCCAAAATCGCAACGACCACTGTAACACTTGAGGGAAATGAAAACTGAAAGACCGCACAGTATCACCTAACATGCATTTAGATAGGGAATAGAACTAAATGTTCACTACTTTATGCAATTGTTATTTAATCCCATCTAACATTCACCTCCCAGAATAAGCCCATACATTTTAGTCCAAAAACATCGAGGCCTTGATATTATTATATTACAAATATCAAACTTCTACATTCTATTGTAGCTCAACCATATATAATTCTGGGTATTATCATTATAATTGTCCAAAAGCACGTTTTGATTAGAAGGAATTTTGATGGACTTCAACTCCTACATTTTAAATGCATTTTGGTTATACTATATTCTAGTGATGCAAGTGCTAATTTCAAGGCCTCGTCAATTTTTCCCCATTGTGAAAAAGATATGAGCTATGTACCACCAATGAACTGTGAACATATTGTGACGCTCACAAGTCACAACAGTAACTCAAGGCTATCGAAACTCATAGGAAGAAGCAAATGATATGTCTGCGAGAAATAAATTTAATAACAAACCTAAACCAGAATGCATGCCTAGGAACCAGCAAAAACTATAATTGTGGTGAAACGGATGCATGCAGAAAGTGCTTAATTTTGAGTCAGATAAAAAGCATCATATATTAATATGCCTAGACATCTAGAGGTATATTTCAGTCTTACCTTTCAGACAATGTATCATCTACAACTTTTTCCTCCAATTTTTCTTTATTTGAAGGCTCAGGCTGAACAGTTTTAGACTCATTGATGACAGGTGCATTGCATAAAAACGACAACAATGGATCAGGTGCCATCTTGGAGGTTGAGTGCAGAGAAGAAAACCCCGAAAGAATTCTTACATGATCGTCTTGTAACTCTTTTCTCTCAAAAGAAAGACTTTGAGGAAAATCGTCTTTGTGGAATTTCAATCTTTGTTGACTGTAACCTCAAGTTAAGGAATCCAAATCATAGATTCAAGTATGCCATGGATATAAACAAGAAACAGAACAAAATACTCCAGAAAAAGCAGCTGAGAGCTTTAAAAAAATTGCAGAAACTTAACAATATCTAAACAATAAAAGAAAAGGATATATTAAATACATCTCCATGCTGCATCGTTATATGTCCAACCATATTCTCTCCCACGCTTGTAGAACAAATAGGGCATATCTGAAAAGAAATGAAAGCCAACCTCTTGAAAAAGCACAAAAAGGACAAACTAATTTCAACCAGAAACCAATAGAGGGTCTTTACGGTCAAAAGAAGATATAAACTACTCCCCACAAAGAATTTTAAACTTCCGTCACCGGTACCAACATATCAACCTATAACCATAGACAAACATTCTTGACTAGAGGCAAGACAAGTGCTCAAGTACAATATCAAACTGAGTATATCTAGGAATTGAAAAATATAAGCAAAATACCACCAAGGCACCCAGGCTAAAGGCAGCCATAGTAATATAACCTTACAAGTCAAACCCCAAAATATAATACTTAAGCAACAATGCAGTACAACATCTCCTACTAGTAAGTGGGTCACAACATATTTGAAAGATGATGATAAATTCCATAAACAGCCAGTAAGAGGATACATCAGAAAGGACCTTCTCATTCATAAAGCAAGTTCACGACAAAAGCTTTTTTTAAAAGAAAGACTTGCATAAAAAAGATCAAAACACGAATTGTTAACAGTCAACAAGATTATGACTTGAGCTTGAAGTTCATTGTTACTCAAGGAAGACAATCAAACATTCTGATTTCTGAGAACTGACGGCCGTCTAAATCCATCAATGATATGTTAGAAATGTAATTTCTGCAAACATTGAGAGCCATCCCAATTTTCTACTGCTATAGGTACTATTACCAGGTAAGGTTACTTCAGTTGAACGACGCTAAACAGATAGACCCTTTAAGCTTTAACTCAAGCATTAAGTAATTAAAGAGAAAATACCATATATTAAGAAAAGTCTATCGAATCTCCTACTGAAACTGAGGGAACCGAATAAGAACAAATCCACTTAAAACTTAAAAACGCAAACGCTTGGTTCTCAAGTTATAAATTAGCGATTTTTCTTACCCCAAAGTTGGCTTCTACGGGATGCTCGTCATCAATATGGCAGCATAGCTCAACCAAATCAAATTCCTCCGGACAAAACGGACAAGGATATTCCGAATTCAAATCATCATCCCCATCCACCTCCTCGTAGTCAAAATAAAAATCTAAAAAAACCAAACAGTAATCATTTTAAACAAAAACCCACAAAGCAAAACCCCAAATAAAAACCTAATAAACAGATCATAAGTAAATTAAGATCGAGACATGACTCACGCGACTGGGATTTAGAGCTTCTTGCAGCAGCAGCATCAGAGAGACCATAACTATAAGCGTCACTGTCCATAATCAGATAAAGCAAAAACAAAAAATCCCAACACGAAATTCGATTCAGGGGGTTGAATTCGTTCGAAACGATGAATTCGTTCGAAACGATGAATTCTTCGACCCAACTTCACCAAGAGCTCTTAAACGGCACAGTGTTGGTGGGTTTTTTCTTTTTGTTGGAGAAATGAAGAAAAATTAAGTGGGTATTGAGAAATTTTATAAGGTCAATGAGAGATTGGGCTCGTGATCCTTAGCGAACACGATTTCTGACTCTAGATGACCAAAGAAAAGAGGAAGAACTCCCGCGTTTTATCATTAGAACTATTCTCTCAACAACCAAGGACCGACGATTTTGGATTAGGACTTTTATTACCTTTTTGCCCTCACGGTTTCTTAATATTACTCCAAATTTCCTCCAAAAGTATTCTGTTGGAGAAAAGGTAGTATGGGTATTACTGTCTTTTTATTCCTTTTTGCCGTCTTAAAACCTTTTCCAAGGACTTTTTTCTCAATAAATGATCTCTCGTTTTAAAAATGTTTAAACCTAAAAAGTTCATCACTCGTTTATTTGTAGATTAAAATTATTTTATTGTTTTCTTTTAAGATTGTCGACCCAGCTTACGCCTACTAATCTCAAGTGAAAACAACATTTAAGTATCGAAACAACTTGTAGAAAATTAATGTTTACGTATGTCGTCACCTATTATAGATTACGTATCTTGTCAATCCATGATGATTAATAATTCATTAATTGAAAAAACCTCATAACTTTTTTTAAGCATGTATCATGATACAGTAATATTTTTAAAAATTACAGATGTAGTTGTTCATACAAGGTTTAAGAGAAACAACCTAGAGAACTTGTTGATTTAGATAAAAGTGAACATGATGCACTTCAATCTCTAGAAAAAATATGAATTTCTCTATTTATAAATTTATCTAGCGACCTACGTGAGCTTGAGTTTCGTTGGTGCATGGATTAAATCATAGGTCCAACCATATGCATTTTGGTAATTTTTAGGTTTCTTTTTAGTTGAATTTGCCAAATTTTGTCTTGAATTTCGGATTGGACACGAATCAACCTTTAATTAGTCCAAGTTTGGTAACTAATGTGATTTGTTAATTCAATTTTTTTTCTTTTAGTATCACATAACTTATGGCTTTTTCAAACGAAAAAAAAGAAAAAGAAAAAGAAAAAATGATGGAGGACCATAAGCCCAATTATGAGAGGCCCATTTATCAACGTCCAAAGAAGGCCCGCCTGAATCCTGATCTGATTACGTCCGGCGAAGGTTAACGTGTAAAACCGCCACGAAATTTCTCCATTCCCGGGGAGTTGTTCGATTCCAACATTCAATTAATTTCATTTTTACGCAGAAACTGACTCGAATTCTTCGATTTTGATCATTCTTGAACTCTCTATTCTCTGATTCTCTTGTTTCTCTCTTCGGCTGTTGTTTCCCATGGCGACGAGGAATCGAACTGCACAGTTTAGAAGGCACAGGGATGCCGTGAAGAGCGTCCGTGCCCCTCTATCCTCTTCGGCAGCTGGTTCCAGTGGACCGGTTATTGAGATGGTGAGTTCGTCTCTTCTTCGTTCAAAGCGCTCTTCTTCTTATGCTCCTCTCAGCACTGAAGATCCAGGACCTTCGAGGTACAGATTCCTTTTTTCTCCTAACATTTCTCCCGAAGTTGAAATTTCCTGTGTTAAATTATTTCTTCAGCCATGTGGATTATCGACATGAAAAATTGAACTTCTACTGTGACGTGTTCAATTAGAAATTCTTACTTATTTGCGTTAGGAAAGTTTTATTGAATCAAATGCTTGTTTCTGATATTATTTTTCTAGAATAGTTCTGGTGAAATCTTGAAGAGCAGATAACTGGATATTATCACCGTAGTTTTGCCTCCCATACCTGAAACGTTCTCACTTAAAATGTTCTGACTCTGTGCCTTCAGAATTTCTCATCGATGCATGCAGAAGAATAGACTCTCCTCTTGTATTATACATTTCTTGCATCAAATGTATTGTCTGTTCTACATATTTGGTAGCTATTTTTCTGCATCCATAATCAGTTCGTTTTGTGTTCCACATCTGAGTACACTGTTTATTTCTGGTGTCTCCACAACTAGTTTTAGTTCTAGGAAAGTATCACGTCCTCCAATTATTACTATTACTATTATTATTAGCCTTAAGCTCAGGGAATTGGACTTGAAGATTTGTAATTTTTCAGGCTGTTTGAGAAATCTCTTAGTGCTTTGTTCTCTGCTTTTGGATGAGCTGCAAATGGGAAATGTAGGTCTCTTATCGATGTTTCATTAGTGGACCGGAAATTTGGGGAGGAAATACCTCAGCAGAAAATTTCTTGTGTTTTTTCCTCTTCTTTATAGGATAAGTTAGTTGCAAATGACCGTATAGGTTTCTTATTGATACTTGTTACTGGACTGGGAATTTGGGAAGGAAACGCTCGCTGAGACAATGGTGTCAGAGAGTTGAGGTTAATGAATTTACCAAAATTACAGGCAAACATTCCAAATGGTTTAGAACTACTGCCTGGGAATTTTGGTTTCTAATTTAAAATGGATCTGCTTTGAATCCGAAAGTTTCTGTCTGAGTATGTGACATTTGTTTAGCAAAATATTGACTCACACTCCCCTCACTGTTACTATTGTATCTACGGTGCAGCAGCGATGCATTTATGGTGGGTCTACCTCCAGCTTGGGTGGATGATTCTGAAGAAATAACTGTTAATATACAGAAAATTCGAAGGAAGATGGCAGAGTTAGTTAAGGCTCATTCCAAAGCTTTAATGCCTTCTTTTGCTGATGGCGAAGAAGACGAGCATACGATTGAGGCACTTACGCTAGAGATTACTAATCTTTTGAAAACCTCAGAGAAGAGGTTGAAGAAAATTTCTAGTACAGGGTCTTCAGAGGATATTAACATCAGAAAAAATGTCCAGGTATGCGTGAATCTCATTAAATTTTGTGCTTAATTCTTTGAGTATTCCAACTTTGGAGCTGAGCCATTGCTCATCTTTTGATACGATGTCTTTATGTTGTTACATTTTTCTAGCTGTTGTTCATCGTCTTTGTTGTTGGACTTTTATTGTGCTCCCGGGAAACTAATGTATAAAGTTCCAACAAACTTTTCACCTCCCTAAAAGTGTTTCTGGATTTTGGTGTTTGAGCACTTTTAACAGTAAATTCCTTTTTGTGATGGTTTGACTCCTTTTCTTAACAGCGTTCTCTTGCTACAGAGCTTCAGAATCTTTCTATGGATCTTCGTAGAAGACAATCAATGTATTTGAAACGTCTACAGCAGCAAAAGGAGGTTAGTGTCCTGTGTTCACCATGGACCAGTGTAAATTTTCTGTCTTGGACGTTGGCATATTTAAAATAAGCTTCAACCTTTTGTTCCCACTTCACAATTTTCTTGTACTTTTCACTCTTCTATTAAAATGGGTTTCATATGGGGAATAAGAAACTACTTTACCATTTTGACAATTCTCTCCCCATTACATTTGTTTGGTTCATCTATCGTTTTAGGGGTCTATTTTGCTTGATAAATCTGTAAATTGGTCAATAGTATGTAATATTTCGGCATCCACATCAATTGAAACACTGTTCTACTCAGTAACCAATGCTTATTTACTTTTGTATTGCAGGGACATGATGGAATTGATTTGGAGATAAATTTGAATGGAAACCGAGCTCTCCAGGAGGATGACGGATATGATGAATTTGTATGTGCTCACTGCTCATATCTTTTGTCACCTGGGCATATTAGGACTAAACTTTTCTCCCTCAAGAGATTATTATTCAAGAATGCAAAGCACAAAATAACATGTTATTTTTCTTTAACTCCAATAGTTTTATGACCGTCAAATCTTTTTGGATGTTCCATGTGGATAACTAGATAAGTGGGGGTGGTGCCTCAGTCTTCCCCTAAACCCTAATTGTTGAGTTTGTTAGTCATATGCTTGGGCTAAATGTCTTATTGTTTTGTATGCTTGAAGAGCAAACTTTCCATTGATAATTGTTTTGGATGTCGTTTTATAATGCAAATATATCATTATCCATCACTTCTCTTTTGATTGATACTTTTGTGTGGGAATCAGGGAACAAATGAAAATCAAACGATGACATTAGATGGGAAGCACATTCAGGGAAGGGAGAAAGAGATTAAACAGGTTCTGGAAGGTTCTAGAAAATCGTAGTTGAGACAGAACTATTCACAATGTAATAGATGTATTAATTTTTCATGTGTAGGTTGTAAAATCCGTAAATGAGCTTGCCCAAATTATGAAGGATCTCTCAACCCTTGTCATAGACCAGGTTAAACCCTATACTCTTTTAACGTGTATTAAGCTCTTTTTTTTTCTAAAAAATCAATCTGGGTTATTAATTAGCTAATGAACATTGTTGATTCTGTCAGGGTACCATTGTCGATAGAATTGACCACAATATTCAGAATGTTGCTGTTTCAGTTGAAGAGGGCTTGAAACAACTTCAAAAGGTGCTCTCTCTTTCAAAGAAAACTTTCATTTGTGATCCAGAAACTGAGATATCAAATAGTTAGCATGATTGATTACCATCTCAATTTTGACAATTGTGCCGATGTTCTCACAATTTTTTACCGTAGCTTTCATCTTTCCTAAAGAAACATTGGAATTCATAACCAAATTCCAAATTTCGAAGACACCTTGAAGAAACAGGGGCACTTGTGTCCTTGAACCAATAACCATCTTTGGCTAATCTAGCCTCCTCTATCCCTTTGGACCAATCATGAGTAGTACATGAACATTCACTTATTGTACATTGACTAGGCCTTTCAGATCGATCTTAGGCCCCACACCCTCTGTGTACAAACCTTGCGAAAGGACCCTTAGGTTTTTGGGGCATTGGATTCTGACCAATGTTTGCTTTACTCAAGCCACCCTTTCAAAAAGTAGATAACAAAACAAACATACTCTTAGGAGATAATTTGGTTTAATTTTAAAGAACCAAATGGTATCAAATGGGCAAGTCCTACATTTCATATTTATTGGTTCTTTAATGATGATTTTGGTGAAAATACGAGACCTGATGTTGGAAAGTTTTGGGGTTTGCAGGCAGAGAAGACACAGAAAAATGGAGGAATGGTGAAGTGTGCAACAGTGCTTGTTATTATGTGTTTCGTAATGCTGGTTCTTTTGATACTAAAGGAGATAATTATGTAACTAATTAATATAATGTTTGCCTTTGCCTTTGCCTTTGCCTCATTGGCTCTTAAACATTTTGAGAACTGCAGGCAGTTGATCAGCTCAGCAGATGCCGTTCCTTTTTGTGTATTATTCTCAAAGTCTTGGAATTGGGCATTTTGTAGAAATGATTTTCTTCGAAATATATCTCATTTACTTTGTTCGGTTTTGCCATTGATTAGTCATAGAAATTTATGTGATAATATGCATTTATATGGAGAGGAAACATTGTCCAAATTTAGTTTATAAGCTTGAGTGGTAATGATTGAATCATTACACTTGTAAAATTAACAAGTGACAACTTATTCTATATAGTTTATAATTTATTAGGATTTAACCCTTCTTTTTTACAATGACAATATCCTAAATGGAGAAATCAAATATTTGACTCTGAGATTAGTTTGAGATTGACAGTATAATTGCTAAATTCATAAATTGATTTGAAATCGACTTTAATTTCATTTATGTACTAAATTCATAAATTGATTTGAAATCAACTTTAATTTCATTTGTAAACTATGAGAATGAACACTTAATTTGATGATTTTTTTTTTCTTAATAAGGACTAAGTTGTAGCATAAGTTTGGGTACAATTGATGCAAACAAGATAAATGCTACTCTTCAAGATAAAGGTATGATTTGTGGACTATCTTATTAGTAATTTGATATCGTTTTGTAATTGTTCAATCTCATTACTAGTAGGATTTGATACATTTCACAGATTTCATTTACAATTAGCTTTGATTATTTATTGAAATAATTAGACTTAGATTTTAGAAAATTTGTTTCAAAGAGCATAATTATTGTAACAGATGTCTATCACTTTCTGAGTTTAGGTCATTTTGTGACGTAGAAAATGAAAAATGAAAAGTAGTAAAATGATTATTCAATAAAACTTAATTCCATAAAGATTAAAAAGCACAATTCACAATAATTTATAAAAGAATTTAATGGATAGATAATGAAACGATGTTCTTCATAAAAAAAACGTAAAAGTGTTACAACTATCTTTGAAATTAAGTTTAAAAAATTAGGGAGAGCAAGTTAACAAAATTAAAACTAATCTAACGAAAGAAAAGGGAGAGGACATCATAAATAGATTTTATACGTATGATCAAAAGAGTTTTCTAAAAATTAGAACAAAATACACAAATCTTTACCTATAAAAAGAAAAAGCCAACAAGTCTACATGAAATAACAAAATATTCTCAATCAGTCACTCTTGTACTCAGCCTCTTATACCAAACAATTTATCGTGTAGATCTTATATGAAGAGGAAAAGAATAAATTGCAAAGAAAAAAAAGAAGCATACCAAAGGGCAAATAGGAAAATTATGAAAAAACAACTTTAATTTTTTTTTTATTGGAACGTAAATAATTTTAGTTTTGTATTTATAAGTAAATTAACCTATTTAAAAATCTCTTATTTATTCCTTAGGAAACTTGTTTTTTTTTTTTTTTAATATTTTTTTGCATTAGTTTGTTATTTTTTTAAACAAAAAAATTATAAATGGCGTTTTAAAAAAAAATTTCTTTCTTGTCTATTATTTTATTTTAAAATAGATAAAGATAGTATATATTATAGTTTTTTTCTAAAATATTTTGTATAACATATATAAATTACGTTGATTGTGTGTTTTTCTTTTTAAATTGTAAATCAAATTATATTAACGTGATATACCATGAGATATAAAAAGATAATATGTGAATTTTTCAAAAGAAATATCTACAATTATTTAACACCCTAGGTGGATTAATTTAATTTAACGTGAAAGTTAAAAAATATGACAAACTATTTTATTTAATAATTTAGATATGAAATTATATCAAATAGTTTATGTTTATGTTTTAAATTAAACATTATTTGAAATTTAGCAAATTAAAATGCAATATTTTGAATTAAACCATATTTTTAACTGAACAAATTAAATCTTTTTAAATAACTTCTTTCATTTACTGAGTTAAATAATATTTACAAGATTAAAGTTTATAGATCCAACAATTATTGAAATGGGTGAGAAAAAAATATATTGTATACTTTTGAAGATTATGAACACAGTTACGTATTATACGATTGGATTCATTAAATGAACATTAGTTCCTAACTAATATATATATATATACATATAAATGGACTTATTTACAACTCCAAATTGCCATCAAAGATGGCACTAATTGATGTTTTTTTCTCTTTTCAATTTTGCTCTTCTTCTTCTTTGATGCTTCCAATATTTTTCTTTTTTAACTTTTCAAATAGATAATTCCTCAAGTTTTCATATACTTCACATATTATAATTTGCATTATTCATTCTAACTTTGAACATTTTAATTTTCATTAGTTGATTGTGTTTTTTTTTTCCATAACTTTTCTTTAAACTTTTTTTTTGTTGTTGTATGATATTTTGAAAAAGAAAATTTGAATTTGTTCCACGATTTTGTAATTTGCTTTTGTAAATAGAATTGTATACAAAATGATTTTTCAGATGTGTTCCTTTTCTTCTATCGGAATATTAAAAAGTTTATCCTGAAAAAAACAAAGTTATTTGAATATGTATTGATAAAATAACATAACTAAAAAAAATCTATATCATAATTTAAATATTAGAATTTTAAGGTCAATTTTATTATTGGATTATATATCTACTTACCACTACTAGCTAAGATTTCATATACTTAATGACAATATATGATACTCAAATGTAAATTTTGGAAAATATACTTAGTGATCGATCACTTAACATTTAGACATTTAGGGTACCTGAACATCTCCACTAGGTATAGACATAATGCACTTGCACCTGAACATAGAGGATAGACTTGCACCTGAACATAGAGCACGCACTTGCAGCTGAACATCTTCACTAGGTATAGACGGCGTACTTGCACCTGAACATCTCCAGTAAGTATAGAGGATGCACTATAATTTGCAAACATAGAGAAAGGAATTGATAACCGAGACTCGAGAGTGAACATATGTCTTTCCAAAGATCAATGATCATTTTTCTTATCCTTGAAAATGCTACGGTGATACCTCTTTGAATATTTATTGAAGCCAAAGGTTAGAGCATAAGGATTTAACATTATGCTTCTTGGATTTTCCATCGAAAAGACTTTCAATCTTGTTCCATAGAATTGTAGAGTGTCTTTTACCGAACGAACACCAACTTGGATTCATTTTGAAAAAGTCATATTAATTAGACTCTCTTTAAGATTATTGAATGGTGTTTCTTAGTGAAATCTTTAAGATTCAGTATTTTGTGTTTTGTTGAGGGTTTGATCAAACAGATGGGCATGTTTGTTTATAATTAATTCTTTGATCACATTAACATTTTATTAGTCCTTATATGTTTCTGAAGTTTAATTTTCTACTTTTTACATAGTGTGTGGATATCTCTTTATAAGAAATAAAAAACTTTTGCTATAAAATGCAAACTTTAATCCATTAATTCTTATAGTAATGTAAATCTTTCCCAAACAACTAACATATATTATTGATACTCTTTATAAGAAGTCCATTATTGATACTTTTTTTTTAACTAATTGCAAATATAACCTATACTTCTTTTATAGAAATCTATTATTGATACCATGATATCTTCTTCCATCTTTTTGTTTCACAAATAGGATATTTGACCAAATAGTTGTGTTATTTTTCTTATTATTGTTAAGTGAAAATGTTATGAGTTATTTTGGTGAGAGGGTTTGATCCAAATTAGATACTATCGATCAACAATGAATCCTTTTTAGGTACATTCGAACATCTCACTATTTGAAGGTTCTATAATTTCTCTCAAGCCAAATGGTGGAAAGAGTGGCCACATTGGTTGTGAATATGATGGCCTTTTTTTAAAAATTTATTTATGCTATTAAGATCTTTGCAAAGAGAAAGAGAAACTGTGTTGATGTGGTGATTTCTTCAATTTGTGAGATGAAGAAGATTTTATCCCAAATAAAATCAACCTTTTTGGATATATTATTTTATCCTAAATTGCAACAGTAATTTTATATGACCTTTTAACCAAACCCAACCAAAGCACAATATTATCCATGCAATCTCCCATAGGAACAAATAGTTACAATAAACGACTAAGCTAAAAACAAAAGTAAATTAGAGTCACACATACCTGAATTAAAAACAAACAACTTTGATGTATAAACAATAATCTAACTCCTAAGAAAAACTTTGGGTACAAAAGGAAAATCTCAATCTATTCTTAATCAATACAAATCTTTGCCAAACACCACTAATATAATTCAACTCAATTGTCTATAAAAACCATTCTTAAACAAAATAAACAACTAATTAAAAAGTCTTTCCTACCACTTCAAAAAACAAATGAACACAACTTGGTCTTGCTACCACTTACCATCATCTTCGAGCTGATTACTTCATCTTGGAGATTACTTCAAAACCAGTGATCAGTCCAGTCCTTCTACATCTTCAAGATACAAAAATAATTAATGATCAAATATTAAAATATCAATACATTATAACTATTAAATTACAATGTGCTTAACAAGAAGCAATGTATAATTTTCAATACTACCTCTAAGCTATCTTAACAAATATTTATAAATATTGCCATTAGTATTGAAACTTGAATAGCTTATCCGGTATAAAAACAAAAGTTCATGTTACTTTTCTTGATCACCTAGTTGTGGAGGTTGATAAAAATTTTCCATACGCCAAGTTGGGATTATATTGTTTTCTTTGAATAATTCATCGTTAAAATCTGGCCAAATGCTGCTGGTTGATTTATTCTCCAAGCCTATTGCTAAGTCTTCAAGTGTATCCCACCAGTTATCGATTTCATTAGATGGTTGTGTAATTGGTGGTGTTTCTTGTTGAACATTTTGTGCTTTGGGGATGGTTTGTTTATTAGTGACCACATCACTATTTGCAAAATCTCCACTCCCATGTGTATCTTTTTTAATATTCAACCTGTACTTCTGCAAAAACAAAACAAATCGTCCATATGTTAAATAAATAAATAAAGAAAGAAAGAAAGAAAGAAATATATATTAGTGTTTTTTATTCTTAAAAAAAATGAAGTACCTGAAGATGACTTGCAACATGTTCTCTCTGTATCTGTGAAACACCTCTATCATGCATATATTTGGTGATATTAGCAGGAACAACTTCTACAGTAATCAAACCAATTCTAAATTAATTAAGTAAACACACATTAACATGATCATGTTAAATTAAAACATATTGTAATTAATACAAAGTACTACTTATAGCTTTCAAAGTGATGTCGTCGATGCCATCTAGAAATATTCGATGATATTCCTCGGTCCAATTAAAACGTCTCTTTCTGTCAACGATTGTATGATGATGATGATCATTGTCCAAACCCTCACTATTTTCTTCTCTTTTCTTTAAATCAAGATTAGGATCAGAACAATTATTAAATCCTCCTCCGTATTCAGTGGTTACATGATAATGACTTTTATCTAAAGAAGTGTTCGGGTTAGACGAAGAACCCGGTTCTCTTCCGTATGTGGTTGGAGTATCTCGAACGACGTTGAACGATGGCTCTATCCTTGAAGTTGATTCAATTTGAGGTACGTAAACAGATGAGTAATAGTCATCACTACGAGTACTAGCCACATATTGCCAAAGATTTTTTAAAGCTTGGCAATCAGTATAAGGAAGCTTGGCCAGTACACATTGAGCTGCACCATTCGCAATCTCTCTCATGGTAACTTTATCGTTAAGATCCGAAAGCATCACTATTAAGATAAAAAAGAGAAGAAAAAAATCACCAACGACATTATTGTTAACTCAACAAGTTGATTCAGTTAGGGTTTTCAAGAAAAGAAAGAAAGAAAGAAAAAGAATGAGAATTGAGGGTGAATTGATTTTGAGTTCTAAAACGAGTTGTGTATGGCCACGAATGAAAATTGGAATTCAAATTCAATACCATTTAAAAAAATCAAACGTTCTAATAATCTCTCAAACCAATCGTTACAAACATATAAAGAATCAGATTTTGTTGTGAGTCGATACCCACCAAACGTAAGTTGAATTTGTTTTCGCAGTTTCTCTTTCATACATTATATTCAACTGTCTTTCGGTATTCGAAAAAAATAACAGAAAAAAGAAAAGAAAAAGTACTTACAAACAACAGGAATGTTGAATTCCCATTTGGCAGCTCGAATTAGGTTAAAAGCTCCAATGTTCGAACAAGGAATTCCACAAACAATAATATCAATTCTAGTATTTCCATTGAGGATCATAGCCATAGCATGCTCAGGATTTTGTGATGTTAACACTGTTTAAGACGAAAAAAAAAATGTGAGTCAAAGAAAAGTTTCATAAACAATATATTTATGGCTCTGAAAAAAAGGTAAAAAAATAAAAACCTTGATAGCCCAGTGAAGTGAAAGTGTTATCCAATGCTAAGAGATGAGTGTAATCATAATCAACCACCAAGACTTTGTACTGAAATGGATATAAATTGTTTGGTATATTCAATCGACGAATCATTATTAAATATGGGAAGAGAGAACCGAAATCAAAACAAAGATTTAGAGGGGTGTTAGTGGGAGAAAATGAATATGAAGCAATTGAAGAAGGAAGGGGTCTTATTATATATCCGTAAAAAAATAATATAAGGACATTATGCAAATTTAGAGGGGTTGTTAAATAATAATGAAGATTTTTAGGGAATTTTCAATTTGATTAATCCGAATTTCGCCCGAAAACAAAAAAAGGTTATTTCAGTTATCTTTTGATGACCTGTTATCTTCACCTACTGTTCACGCCGGTCGCCGGTCACCGCTTCTCTTAAACCCTAAACCCCATCTTCTCCCATATATACTTTTTTTTTTTTTAATTATTATTTTTATTTCAGATTTGCATAATACTGAAAGTTTGTGCCCAGTGAGGAGAAAGTTTGGGCATAAAATGTTTATGATTTTTTAGTTTTTATAATAAAGTTTAGTTTCTTTTTGTATTATGTCTTTGATGGAATTTGATCTCTTTCTATTTTTCTTAAGCTTTCTTTCCATCATCGTCAAATTTAAGATCTCCTGTCACCATTGGATTCTTCGTTAAGAAAAAAAAAAGTTATTTAGAAAAATCGTTTTGTTTAAAATATGATGGTGCACAGTAGTAACTGAACAAATTTTATTTTGGATCTATAGATAAGCGGATCAGCTTCTATTGGTGTGAATCATATAGCAAGAGCTGATCAAATACACTATATATTATCGCTCTATATAAGCTTAACTTTTAGTTTGATCAACAATATATGAAACTTGAACTTAAACTTCAAATTTAGATAGGAAGAAAAAACTAAAGTGCCTTTCAATTGTAAAGATTGTATTGTCTAAATTTCAGGCAACTAATTAAATAACTAAATCATGCATGAGATAGCTATTTTGTTTTCTTTGTGTGATCTTGAAAATAGCATTTGCAGGTTGAACTCCAAGTATCCAACTAAAATCGAATCATGAATTCCTTCCTGCATGGAAAAGTTGAAATATATGTTTGAGTTAAAGCTCAAATAAGTGTAATGCTAACTACATTGATGAAATAATTCTAATTTAGGTTAAGGAAATATCTATAATCCTTGGATGAAAAAGTAAACTAATTCAATCATTCTACCTACAAATATAATATTATCAATTAACATGAGGTAATAAAGCGAGTGATAGTGATTTGAGATATGAGATACATAAACTAGCTACAACTCTATACTTCTTTTCCATTCTAGAGTTTTCAATCTCTAAATTTGGTATAAAAGCTATTATATTCATTTTTCTTTGGTTTACATGGTGTTTGTTTTTCCAAAATTTGGCACCAAAAATATAATTCAAAACTTTTTCTAACAATAATAAATAAAAGAACAGACCTTACAAGAAAAAAATAACTAGTTAACTTTAACAATATATACCACATACCATATCAGTAGTCCACCGATTTGATTCACAATCAACTTCTAAGTGAGTAGTAACGAAATCACAATTACTTGATCATTCATATATCAATCTCAATAATTAGAGATTTATCATAACAGAACTAATTCTTTTCTACTTCAAATAAAATGCATGGCCACCCAAATGATGCCATATCCAAACATCACTCTTAGAATAAATATTCTTACTTCGTAAATGACAAATCAAACTGAACTAATAACTCAATTGCAAGCAATACGAACTAAGACAGGATAAATATTCACAAGAAGCTTTTGGTAGTTTCCTAGGGTTTAGAGTTTATGTTTGATATTCATAATATCATCATTATATTCTTGATAAGGCACTGGTTGGTCTCCCCACATCTTGAGATGGTGAGGATCATTATTTGAAACATGATGACTCAATCCATCATTGATAAGATGATCAGAGGCAATAACATCGATATTATTATTGCCATCAGCATATCTAGTTGGATTAGGAGAGGGAATAACATTGTAGTTATTATTGCCATCAACATATCCAGGGAATTGATTGGGTAGATTTTGGAGATGGTTAGGTTCATTTTTCTGAAAAAATTGAGGAAGAATTATATTGTCTTGCGTTAAACCTGGTCTTGATAGAGATTCAAATAGAGGCCATCGCTGCTGCCGTGTCATTTGATGAACGAAACGATCTTCTTGCGAGGCTTGATTTCTCATGTTTCCTTCTTGATATCTCAGGTTCCCTTCTTGATATCTCAGGTTCCCTTCTTGATATCTCAGGTTCCCTTCTTGATATCTCATGTTCCCTTCTTGATATCTCATGTTCCCTTCTTGATATCTCATGTTCCCTTCTTGATATCTCATGTTCCCTTCTTGATATCTCATGTTCCCTTCTTGATATCTCATGTTCCCTTCTTGATTTCTCAGGTTTTCTTCTTGACTTCTCAAGTTCTCTCCTTGATTTCTCATGTTTTTTCCTTGATTTCTTCTTCTAGCCGTGTTGAAAGAGATTGATTGTGAGTGCACCGTCAATGCTTTATCAGTCTCAAGATTACCTTTTTTAAGATTCAACCTATATTTCTGGAATGAAATTAAAAATGATATAAGTTCCAAACTGTTAAAAAAGAAAAGAAAAGAAAATTAGATAAGAAAATCCATATAATATTGTGTCCTCTTGTTTCAAAATGTACCATTTTAATTCTCAAAATTTTTAAGAATATGTTTAAGAATCTAGGAGTAATTTATTGTTATCATATTAGAGTACACATTGATATGACATTTTAAATTTAAAATAGAGACATTTTCAAATATAGCATAATAAACAAAAAGATGTGTTTGTTAGGTTTGGTTCTTCTTAGTTGGTTTGGGCAGGTTGGACCAGAAATGATATGCTTACTCACAAAACTGCATCTCTTCCTGAAAGCTTCTCAAGGACTACTTTAAGACGACGACAGACGATCGATCTGTGAGGAAATTACTGCACAAGGCCGCCCATGCAGAGGAAAAACTTCTGAGCTCCGCACAACATGGGGATTGTAATATACTTTTTCCCATAACTTTCCATACCAGACCAACCAACTAAAATGAAACTATCACGAAAAATAAAAAGATATATCGTCTATATCCAAATAAAAATTGATATTTTTCACAAGGAAGGCTGTGAAGGCTCACCAAAGTTTGAGATTTGGCCGTAGAAGGATCAAAATGTATATATCCATCAGGAACATGAAATACAAAAAAGTATAAGAGAGGCACATAGACCAATCAATCGTATCGGTCGTATTCTTGAATTTGGAATAAAAAGAGGAGTAATGTTTCCTAGCACGGGACACATCCATGGAAGGAATGAGAATAAGGATAGGTGAATGGCTACAGGATAGAACCCCTGTGTTTGGTAAGTTAAAAGGATATGTGAATGGCCATAGGATACAATTCCTTCTTTGTTTGGTAAGTTGTGGAAAGAAATAAAGCTATTTCAATGTATAGCAACCCATGTATTATTGTTATAAAAATTAATTTGTGCATTTATTCCTTTATTTTATATATTATTAAAATTAATTCAAGATTAGATTTATAAACTTAGAATATAATATTAAAACTGTTCCATAATTTAAGTAATTGTTTTTAATAGTTATAAAACAAAATATAAATTAACCTTCCAACAAATTAGGAGTATACAATATCATTGTCCCAAAATATATATATTATATATATAACATGATATGATAAGTATATTACCTGTAGATGACTGGCAACTATTGCTCTAGTGATGTTTTGAACTCCACAATTTATCATATATTCTAAAATTTTCCTCGGAACAGCTCCTACATTAATCAAACAACAACAACAATAATAAAAAAAACCCAATATCAAAAAATTAAAAATAGGACTTCTGAAATAAACAAAAATTAACACTTAACACTTACTCTGAAGTGTTAAACGATCAACAGCCTCAACAAATATTCGATGGTATTCATCAGTCCAAATGAAACGTGTCCTTCTAGGGAAAATTTCTTGTCTCTGTAAAGGCTCATCAGCATCAAAAGAATTGTTTTGATCTCCACTTTCTGCCACGGACCGACCACCCAATTCTCCGGTGGACGATTCACCAAATTCTCCAATATTGATCGAGGCAGTCGGGACGGCTGAGTTTTCTTCTCTTCCTAAGCTTCTATCTGAATCAAAATCAATAATAATGGATCAATTATCTTCCTTAGCTTAACCACACATATTATCGAACATTCCAAAGACGTTTCATAATAATATAAGAATGGGTTACTGTAATTATCTAATTTTCATAACTAGAATGTGAGAAGTTGTATTAATTAGTAATTTGAAGGTTAATTCAAATTTGAGAAACATGAATGAGCTTACTGTTAACAGGCATATCCGTCAACCAAAAATGATGAGGTGAAGTGCAAGGTTGATTATTAAGATCGTCGCTCATCTTTTTTATTTGTGAGACGCACACACACATATGCATATATGTATATATTTATGTATACGTTTAAATGTATATGTTTAAATAATAGATTATTATTTTATTAGTTAGGAGATTATCGATAGAAAGATTTGTTTTTTATTTTGAAAAAAGATCTTGTAGATCGTAGAGATTATTATGAATTTTTCACCTTTTTGAATTTCTATAAAAAGTAATTTTGAACCTATTAATACTTTTGTTGATATTAGATTATACATAATTTGTATTAAGTTTGTTTAATCTTGTGGGGTTAAGTTAATTATTAAATACGATAAGAGGAATTACTTTCTTTTAAGAAAAAATAATATGTAACAATCACAAGATATATTATATGACTCACCATTTATCTCTTTATCTCATTTTTAAAAAAATTAAATTTATTGCTCAAAAATAGTAAAATAAATTAAAATATTTATAAGCTATAACAAATTTTTAGATTCTATTGGTCTTTCACATATAAGTGACTGTCTGAAACAAAATTTGCTATAGATTTAAATATTTTGTAAAATTTACTATTTTTAAATTTCGATTAAGATTTTCTCTTAAAATAGGAAAATTTTACAAACTATTTACACGAACAAAGCGAATGACATAATTTTTTATACTTATTTTTGTAAATATTATACGAACGTTCTATTTTTTATAATTTTCCTTAAAAAATTAACAAATAATTTTTAACTTTTAGCCATAGATTTGTTGTAAGAATTATTTATTTATTTATTTTTGAACAATATATATATATAGAAGGAGGGAGGGATTAGTTGACTTAGAAGATTACTTGTTTTTCTTGACGATGGATATGTTTTTTCGAGACATGATGAAGATGCCAAGGATGTATCAACTGTTTGGTTATTGTGTAGACATGATGAAGTTGTGGAGAATGTATCAAGTGTATAGTTGAGATATATATTTTGGTGCATTTACCGATCTTATTGCTTATTTTATTTATTTATTATTTTATTGTTTTTCATCAATCTTTTAAAAAAAATTATGATAACCTTATGCATATGTGTTAAGGTAGTTGAGATATAGTTGATGTAGATACTTGATTCTCTATCATATCTAGTGTTTTGTTTAAAAGGAAGTTTCATTTAGTGAGTTTAAAAAGATCTTTAACATTACTTTGTCCTTTGTCCTTTTTAACATGTATCAACAACATAAATAAAAAACATACACTAAAATTGACAAACAAAGAAACTAGAGGAAACAAGACAACAATAGTTAAGATCTAAATACCAAATAATAATAATAAAATCTTCATTTTAATTTAGCTATAAATAGCGAGGATCAAATGAATTGACACTACAAGAAATCACAACAATTGTGATGCCAGAAACAACACGTTGGCAAAAGATGCGTCGCCGTTGTTCACCTTTCACGGACGCACGAAATGTTACATAGCGGAAAGTTTAAAATTAAATTTAATGCTTTGACTTTTCGCGACGCACACAATGCTACGTCACGAAAAAGGACTTTTCGCGACGTAGAGGAACAAGACGTCGCGAAAAATCTAAAATTAAATTTAACGTGGTCGCTGTTTTCGACGTTGTCATACGTCGGTGAAAGGTACCTTCGTCGACGTCTTCGAAGACGTCGAAGAAAGTTTACACTATTTATTCTTCCTTCAACATAGAAAAGAATGCAAAACCAAAATAAACCCAAAATCGACCGAGAGAAAGGGAGAAGAGGAGAGTTGTGTTGCCATCACTGTCTGTCTTTGTCGCCACCATCGCCGAGAGTCTCCTCTTTTCTTCTCTTTTTCTTTTTCATTTCAACTTTTTCGCTTCACTGTACTCTTTCAAATCATAGCATAACTAGAATCCAGAGCACCACAAAATGTGTTTATGAATCCCTATTGAAACTCAAAGTGATTTATATAAACACAAAGTTAAAACAAAAACCCACGAATAAACTACAAGAAAAATTGAAGTATACAATTGAAACGGAATGTAACAAGCTAGAAGATAAAGAAGAAGAAGAGAAAGAAGAAGAGAAAGAAGAAGAAAAAGAAGAATAAAAAGAAAAAGAAAGTTTAAGCTTTCCCCAACGTGACGTCGAGAAAGGGTTCCGCGACGCGACGTCTGGGAAGGATTCCGCGACGTGACGTCGCAGAAACCCTTTTCCGACGTGCTGACAATGTGCGTCGGTGAACGTTTTCCTGTTGTCAACACGATCATTGTCAAGGAAAGTATCCCCGACGTGCTTTTCCCAACGTACATGCCGACATCGACTGAGACGTCGGGGTAACCTTCCCCGACGTGTTTTGGAGGTTTTGCCGTCACAGAGCTGCATTGGAGAAGACCCTATTTCTTGTAGTGTGATTTTTGAAGGATTAATTTTCAAGTAAGGTCTAGCCAAATTAATCCTCAGTATTGTCAACTAATCCAATTGAGAATTGGATTCAATTTTCAACTTTGCTAACCATCGAGTTTTACTCTTTATAATTAGATCTTGACCTCGAGGTTGATAATACAAGCATTGCGTTCAAACTATACACATGTTGACAATTTCTTATTTTCTCTTCTACCATTCCGTAGATTATTAAGAATTTGAAAACTTCTTGAGGACACCCTTATAGCAACCCTCGTGATCATCCCTTCAAATTATTTCATTCATTGAATTACAAGGTACATGATATTCAAAAAAGAGGTCTAGAGATAAGTCCCAAAAGGGAGAATCAGACAAAAGCATTACAATTTAGAGTAATTACAGAAGGGGTATTCAGAGAAGAGTTTGTTTTTGGATGACGACCATTGACTCATGAAGTTGCAAATATTTTACCAAGTGTGAGATCATCCTTTTTGGTTTGAGAGAAATCGACCGGTCTTCCAAAACATTGAAAAATAGTCATTCCAATTGTGAGATCATGATATGATCTCTTGTTGGCACAGTTCTATGGTGTAGAAAACCAATCAACCCTCTTTTACAATTGATTATGATTTGGAAGTTTCTAGCTACTCCAACTTTAAATTGGTGGGTCTTCTAACTTCTAGCTTCTTTTGAACGATATACCAAAGGATCAATAGATGCATATTTGAGATATTCAACTAAGTTAGACACATTTGTATAGCATCCTTATCATACCCTACATCCAATAATATTGCATTATATTCCTACCATTATATGTACAACAGAGTTGGTGAGGAGTTCAAAATTCAAGCTACAGATCATGCATTATAATTTAAGAAAAAAAACAAGTGCATTTTTGGTACTCCATACACCTTTAGTTTTTACATCCCAATCAATAATTTAAATAAAACACACAAAAAATTATTTCTTCCATTTTCAATTATCTTACAGAGTTAGAAAATTGGGGAGGAAACTGGGAGGTTAGGTCTTCTACATGTACTCATAATAATTATTTAACAAATTTCTTTATAATATCTTAACTATAAATGTAGTAACTTATAACTTGCTCACAGTAATAAAATTGAACTTAGCTTAATGATAAGGTATAAGTACATTTTCATGCAAATAAAAACTAAGTTAATTGACAATATACATTAATACATTATACATACATACAAAACACCATAATAAAGGGTCCTGATATATAAGGGGTCTCCTAAAGGCATTCATTCGTATCTGTAATTGTAATTGATGATTATTTTAGAAATAATAATTAAAAATATAGCAATATTTTAAAAAATTACAAATATAACAAAGATGAAATTTGACAAATTTTGCTATATTTACAATTTCTTTAAAATATTACTATATATTCTTCAGTATTCTTTTGACGTTTGCAATATTAGTTCCATTAAGAAATGTGCCATAAGACAGGATATTGAATTGCTAAAGAAGAAGAAAAAAGAGAATTATGTGTATTAATTGTGTTTTTTGTTTGCTGCTCGATTTAGTATTATTTTTCTTCTATCTGTGGAATAATTATTCCTTTAACAGAACGTAGAAAATTAGGGTCAAGTTCTTCAATGCCAAGTCTTTCTCGAGTTTAAGTTATAAATTAACAAAAACCTTCACCAGCATCCCTAAGTAACTTATAACTTCCTCTCCCTTATTCTTTGTATTCAATTTTTTATTAAAAAAAATCTCAAATTAGTTATTTTTTAACCAATAACAATTTAAGGATAAAACCTTGAAAAAAGGCTTTCACTCTAACAAACTAAAAGTACTTTCCGTAACCAAAACTCCACAACAGAAGTTTTGAAAAATATTATCTCTCTCTCTCTTTTCTTTTTCCATGAATATATTTTTCTTTCTTTATTATTTTATCCCTACCGAGAGGGGTTAGGGTTATTCTTTTAACTCTCATGGCTTTCTCCGGTGATTATTAACACTCTCCAACTTCACTTCTTTCTACTTCCATCCATTTCTGTTACTTCCTCATTTCAACCTTCATTCAATTACTTCCAACACTCAACAACACATTGACTTCAATCTATCTAAAGATTTTGTTTATTAGTAATTTATCTCAAAGATTGAAAATCAATTTGATTATCTTCTTTTTTCTCTTAATGAAGAGATATTGACTCCAAGATCCAACCGTGGAAAAGAAATAATGGAAGACGACCCTGGATTTTGTGGTGTGAATTGTTCTTGTGATTATCTTGTTCAATATCCCGATCATCAACCTTTGCATTTAGTTCCACACCATGTTGGCTGCTCTTCACACCCTGTTGTTACCTCCTCTTCAAACCCTGTTGTTGGATCCTCTTCAAACCATATTGTTGGCTCCTCTTCAAATCCTGTTGTTGGATCTTCTTCAAATCATATTGTTGACTCCTCTTCAAATCCTGTTGTTGGATCCTCTTCAAACCATGTTGTTGGCTCCTCTTCAAACCCTGTTGTTGACTCCTCTTCGTCCGGAATCGACGTCAATGGTCGTCGAGTTGGAAGAAAAGGTTCTTCAAAACCTAAAGCTTCAAAGAAGAAAAATGGTTACCATCATGTTCAAGGAGTGAGGAGACAACGACTCATTTGGACTACAGAACTCCATCAGTGTTTTGTTGAGATTTTTAATCGTACACCTTGCACACGTAAGCTTTGTTCATCTTATACATATCCATTATTAGAAAAAAAGAAAAAACTAACTTTTGGTAATTGTATCCTAGAACTTTATCCTAGGATAATCTTGGAGCAGATGTCAGAAAAATACCCCTTTGTCACTAGGGAAAATATTGCTAGCCACCTCCAGGTATAACTTTTAAGTTTTGTAATGTAAGTTGATTTTTTACAATCTTTTATCTAAAATATATTTTGGTGTTGATGGAAATGTAGAAGCATAAAACGAATCTCATTAAGATGAAGGACAAGGAGAACTCAGCAAAAGCCTCTTCCAAATCAGTGCCTCTCAAGATTCCCAAAGAATCTAACTCCCAATCAATTCACCCTAAAACTTCCAATTCCAACTCCACAATTCCTAATTCTCAGCTTATTCTTCAAAGCCATCCCAATCCCACAAACCCTATTTCTTCCCAAGTTCTTGTCCAAAGCCATCCCAATTCCACAAACCCTATTTCTTCCCAAGTTCTTCTCCAAAGCCATCCCAATTCCACAAACCCTATTTCTTCCCAAGTTCTTCTCCAAAGCCATCCCAATTCCACAAACCCCATTTCTTCCCAAGTTCTTCTCCAAAGCCATCCCAATTCCACAAACCCCATTTCTTCCCAAGTTCTTCTCCAAAGCCATCCCAATTCCACAAACCCTATTTCTTCCCAAGTTCTTCTCCAAAGCCATCCCAATTCCACAAACCCTATTTTTTCCCAAGTTCTCCAAAGCCATCCCAATTCCACAAACCCTAGCTTTGGTGGTAAGACGTGGTTCCAGAATTCACAAGGTTGTGGGTTCAAGCAGACGCGAAAGCAGTTTGAGCATGACCAGTTTGAGCATGACCAGTTTGGGCTTGAGCAGTTTGGGCTTGAGGAGTTTGAGCTTGAGCTGTTTGAGCTTCAGAAGTTTTACGATTCGTTAAAAAGATCCAGAAACCATCAGGTGCATTATCAGCAGCAGCAACATTCATTCAACAATAATGCTTGTTTAAGCCAAGAAAGCCCTAATTGGGCACTACCAATAGGGCAATCATCAATGGCACCTACTAATGATCTTGCTGTTAGTACCAGCCTATGCCCTCCTCCAATTTCAGCCAATCAAATCTCTGGGAACGACAGTAATGTTATTGGGTTTCATCCAATCATGGACTTCAACTCTTTTGGAGGTTGGAATAATACTAATAATGATCCCTCTCTTGGTACTGATCTCCCAAACTTTGGTTTTGGAGACTATAATTATGAAAATTCTGAGCCTTTGGGTTTTGGCTATCCTCTCAACCTTAATACCATCAACGGTTTTCAGGTAATAAAATTGTTAATTAACATCTTTGGTGTTCCAAAAACTCTCTTTTTTGTAACTATGCAGCATTGCTACTATATCGATCGTTCATTAAATTGGGAGACTTTCTTCCTACCCTCTCTACTTTTTGCTGAACTCCTTTTTGTGGCAATGAATTTCTGTTCGTGTAGGTTCGGGGGTTGATGTGGGTTGCTCGATTGTGTAATCTGGGGGTTGATGAGTGTGTTATAAATTTGTTAGTTTAATTGGAGTTCTCATCTATCTCGTTTTATTTGAACGTGAGACATGATGAGACGTTTAAGTAAAAGTTTGGATATGTTTTTTTTTCTTTTTTAGCAGCTGGACTCTGAACAAGGCCTTCAGTCAATGTACTGCCCATCCATTAACCCTACGGAGAATGATTGCACAGTCCAACAATGTTCTGATAGCTACAACCATCCTTTTGTGCCACACACTTTTGGTACCCACCATCTTCACGTTCTGTTTAATTATTTATATATGTTCTCTTTAGTTCAAGTTTGCGATTAAAATTTGTAAATTACGTACTATTCATGAATTTACTTTAATTAATTCCTTTAATTCCTTCTAAAACTGAAGTTTTCATACATTTATTTACGATATCCCGGGTATCACTTTAAATATGAAGGCCTTTCTCTAACCATTCCATTGTGCTCGAGCTAATGAATTGTTCTTTCGTATGGAGCGTGACAAGGGAGCTAAACCTCCTTGAGATGGTTGAGATATCCATGTGGATTTACATACCACCACCATCCTTCATATCTTGTTTGAAAAATAATATGTTTTTTGATTTTGGTAGCCTCTCGTACCTAATCAGCTTTTGTGTAATGCATATATGCTTTGTATTGGGGTATAATGAGGTGCTAAGAATGTTGAGTTGAGAAATTTGGATGCACTTTATCGTTCTTCAAAAAACATTCACAATTAGTTGATTTGAATGAACATGTATTGGTTTGTTTTTGTTTCTCTAATTAATATGTATTTTGAATCCAGATAATGATCCCCAGATGTTCAACGGCGGGTGTAACAACAATCAAATTTCAAAAGGAAATGAACGTTTTCTCCCTAAAGGTTAAGTTATATAATCACGAAGGAGAGGATAGGATCAAGTGTATCAAATTTGATGAAATGGACATAAGCGCGAAGGCGGTAGTGTTGACACTAGTCTTTTATGTTTTAGGATCTGTTCAAAGTTTGTGTATATAATTGAAGTCTTTATAAGTCCCTTTGCTTATGTTCTTATGACCTTTTCTTCATAGAGTCTTCCTTATTTTGACATTATGTTGTTATTTCTTTAATTGATTGATTTTGGTTCCATGATCTATCAAGCTCAGAGTTTATATATATATTGTTGTGTTCTTAAATTGCAAAAGAATAAACTTCTAGGGAGGAAAGAAGTGAAAAATGGTCCCCAATAATGAAATAGATTTTCTTTGGGGAATGCTAAAGATGAATTTCCAATAATTTATCATATTTTTATTTTAAATAGATAAAATTTGGCCTAAATTACAACCTTTCAATGTCCAATTGGAGGGCACCGACGATGGCATATAGGGTCAATTCATGTAGGGTATCCCATTGGTGTGTGGAGGGTCTCATGATTCTTTTGGTCTATTCCCTTTCGTTTAGACATTAGCATTACAAGGATTATTCCCAAGAGAAAGACAGCCAAATAAGAGAGATCAGAGACATGTGGCTGCTTATTATTGGTCTAAAAAACTTAGAGGTTCTTATAATAATAATATAAAAAAAACGATGTCTCCATAATTAATATCTTACCACTCTACTTTTTTTTTCTTTTTGTCCTTTTGGAAAAATGATCATTCATTTGATAGTAAAATAAATCCATTGGTTCTCTTTAATAAGACACAACATCAATGTGGGAAAATCAGAAAGCCATGGAAAGGAAAAAAGAAAATAAAAAACTCAATGACCCTACTTGTTCTTTCAACAATGGATATGAGTGAAAGTGATTTTGAAAGGCTTCTATCAATGTAGGTAAAAAAAGTAACATATTTAACAGGCCATTAAATCATTTTCATAAGATAGACTTTACTCATCCTCCCTTTAAAGACCTTGAAGTGGGAATTGATGATATAGAGATACGTTGCCCAAACAACATATATGTTCCTAAATCTCATGTATGTTCTCTCTACCAAAAATAGTTGTCACATGCCTAACCTCCTATTCAATCTCCTACAACTTTGTTTCCTGTTCACCTTGACTCAATAAACTATGTAACCCCTGTCCTATTTGGAGTATATACACCTCAACGTGGTAGCCTTACCAATTAATTGTGATTTGTAAAGTTAAAACTATATTGGTTTTCTCTTAATTGTTCTAATCTAAAAAAAATGTATTTAGTAAAAATGTATTTAATATTATATAATCTAACCCCCACAACTATTACTTATCTTTGTTAAATATGGTTTAGTCTTACAAAAATTACATTGAGATGTGATTAGCCACTTGGATGCACTAGTCTTGTATTGACCCATAGGAAGGGTCATCTCACCAGATGTTTGGAGGAGTTTAATCTTAAGTAACTATCTCACCAAGGTTATAATTATAAAAAGCATTGATATCATTGCAACTTGATTGTGATGTAGAGTAACACTCTCTTTCCAAAGAATAAAAGAAGATATGGAGTTGTCAATATGAATAGTCCTAAACATAGTCCAAAATTTTGGATTGGAATCATATATGAATTGTTTTCTGTCATTTTTTTCTTTCTTTCACGTCATATTTGGATGAAATTACCAATACAAAAAACTTCGAGCATTCCAACATGGGTCTCGGTTGGAATATCCGATCCTCTCCCTTGCTCTCTTCACTCTTCTCAACCTCCACTCTTGATCTCCTCTCTCTGGCTCTTGCTCTAGCTAGCGACACATGCATTGAACGCTCACCCATTGGGTTAAAAAGCTAGAAGTGAAACTCATCTTCACAACGGGACCTCCATTAACCTCACATTAAAACATGAAAATGTAAAACATGAAGTCAGTTTGAAATCTATTATACTCCTAAAATTTTCGATCATTGCGAGAAAGAGAGTGAATCAATGTATCGAAGTGTGAGAGAAAGTTGTAAGGAGGACCAATAAACATACTTTATGACTATGAATTTTGTGAATATTCTTGATCATGAACCTTGGATGAAAGCCCTCCATGACTGATGTTGGAGTGGGATGTAGGCTCAAAAAAATAAAACCACTATCACAGATAACAGGTATTGCATGTGAAAAAGGATCTCCCAAACAAGATCTTTCTTTAAAGATTATTCACTTTGAAAATGAATGTTGCAAAGTCGATCGATGAAAATTTGGACGAGTTTAAGGAGCTAATCACAGAGGTCAATTAAACTAATAGGTGGAGAAATTTGAAGGAAAGAAAGTGAGACACCCTATTGATTAAGGGATAAGGGACAATGATTATTAGGTAATGAGCGGATTAAATAGTCGCACCAATATATATATATATATATATCTTAACACACTTCTCTATGGTCTTCGTTATAGATCAAGAACCAAAAGTGATTCATTGGTTGATTTAAAAGTGATACAAACCAGAAGTGTGAGCAAAATGTTCCAAAATTCAAAATCAGTGAGAAGTTACAAAGAGGAGAAATATTATAGCTTTCTGAAGCTTCAAAGAACAGTGAGATAAAAGATGTGCGAGTGTTGTAGTGAAATATGGAAAATACAACATTTCTACATAAGTTGTGAATGCAACAAAATGTAAATAACAAGATCAATTCAAGACAAAATCAAAGGATCAGGAGGAGGAGATATCTTATTGATGATTTTTTTAATTAAAAGAGATTATTTCAACAACAAACAGTTTGAAAGTCTTTATTTTCCTACCTGAAATTTGTTTATTTCTGGATGATTTTTTAATTTAATTCAATATATACAAAATTTGTGACTTATTTCATAGGACTGAAAATATGGACAAAATACGGTAAACATTTAAAATTTTGTGATTGTTGTTTAAATATAATTTAGTTAGATATATATTAAGGGTAAAATCTAAAAAAGATAGAAAAAAAAAAACTACTTACATTCATCGAAAAACAAAATTTGTTATTTTAAAAATTCAATTTTTTTTTTTTTGTATTTTGTTATATTTATTTATGTTTTTGGAAACATATATTTTATATTGTTTTTATCCTAATTTCATCCATTAAGAAAGTTTTATATTTTGTATTTACTGGATTACAAAAGTTTTAATTGGAGAGACATTTGTTGGGTTGACAACTCAAATTAATTTTTTCAACTCAATCAATATAATATGGATTTATCATACCATATCTGAAATAGATTTACCCTATCACCTCCTAAGATCCGTTTAACTTATTACCCTATCACCTCCTAAGATCCGTTTACCCTTACTATACATCATAGATCGTTTACTCTACTATACATCATAGATTATTAGTTCGGGTTGGGTTGTACTATTAAACATATTTTTTAATCCAGTCCAACCCACGTCTTAAACTAAACTCAACAACTAACCCACCTCAACTTATATAAACTCATATAATATGGGTAGTTAATTACAACCCAGTTTTAACCCTTTGCTCATTTTTATTTCTTTTTCATGCAGATTCAAACAAACTCCCTCAAAAGTTATTCTCTATCCACAATTCTGATTCAAATTTTTAGTTAATTGGGTGATTTCTTTCAATGATGATGCAAATACTATCGCAAAATCTCCAGGCACTGTGTATTAGATTCAAAGTATTATACATATATATTAAGAATTTTCTACCATCGTTAGTTGGACATAAATGAAAACCAGAGGAGTAATGATATCCTAAGATATATAGAATTGAGTTTGTTTCAAACCTAAAGCATTATTCTTAGGAAACAAAACAACAACATGCAATCCAATTCTGCAATTAATGGATGGAATATGGTTTAGTTTTTTTCTTTTAAAAAGAAATTGAACCTTTCGGCAACGGGAGATCCCTTCGTCTTCTTAAGTCTTTGTCCATCACAACTCACGATCTTTGCTCCATAAAGTAGTACTTCAAAAGCAATATGTTCGATTCGCTTCCATCTCCTAACACACCTCTCTTCTACCTATAATGATCCCCTATATATATTTGAAATCTATTCATTCACGCCAATAAATGTACAAATATATCTTTCTATTTCTATCGGGATGATCATCTCTATCGTAATCCCAATAATATAGAGAACAACACAACAAACTATTTCAAAATAGTATCGAGTTAGGTATGATCATTTGTAACCTTTATGCTATTATTATTCATTTTTTTTCTCACTAAAAATTCTCTCTTTACAGCCATTTTTAGAGAAGAAGCCGTAATTTCTTCATGTAAAAAATGATTGTGAGCAATAAATAAATGAAGTCTAATAGTCCATGCAAAATTGTTTAGGATAATTATAATAGGCTAGATAATAATTAAGCCTAGAACAACATCTATGAAAAAATTAAACTGTCAATATAACAAAATTTATAACAATATGTTTCACTATAGTTAAATCATGATAAAAACTAAACATAAGCTTCATTGTTCTGACATTAAAAAAAAAATACATGAACTAAATATTGTGAATTCAACACTAGAATTTTATTTTTGTAAAAGGTTAAAACACAACATTTTTTTATAAATTAAAAAAACACAAACAAATATACAATATAGATATTATAATGTGTTTTTTTGGGGGGATGCCATAAAATTGCTAAATATATTCTCAATCATTTAAGTTTCTTTTTTTGTTTGTATGTCAAACGTGTACAACAGTACAAGGTATATTGATTGGTGTTACAATGAGAAGATTGGAATTTGTTCATATCACTCCACCCCCGTGGCCATGGCCATGGACCCTTTTTCTTTTTCGTTCAAACATTTCATATATTGTCTAATTACTGTGTGAATGTTATATCAATTAACGAAGGTCTTAAATTTTAAATCACATCTTTACAAATAGATTTAGACAATCTATAATCTTAATATTTTTCGTTAATAAACATATTAATTTGTGGTAAAGGAAAAAAAAAACAAAAGATAGTAATTTGGTTCAATGAATTTTTCATTATGGTAATGTAAGTTGGCTCCATAATCACTTTCCCAAGTTCACTTTTCACGTCCATCCAATTTCCCATGCATTATTTAATTTATTTTCTTTCCAAAATTTCAAGAAGAAAAGTTTAACGCCTAAATATTAATTAATCATTTCTTCTTAATGTAAGTTGTCAAATTGAATCTCTATGTTTTTATTTAGAAAGATAAAAATGATTCCTAAAAATTGTATTTTTAGAAAATAAAAAAGTGAAAAGGGAATTCAAACTCAACACCACCTTTTTAGTTTTAACACAAACACCTATTAGACTTTTAAAAAGATATAACAAAAGAAATAAATATAGAAACGAAATATGTAAATTAGGTGGAGAAAAGATATAATTTAAATTAAAATCTTAGTCGTTTTTAAAAGTAAGAGCAATGAATGACTTTTCTATTGTTTATTATTTTCTTTGAAAGTAAATGAAGATGAGAGGGACATTTATGAAAACATCGCCCCAGCTGTGGAAGGTAAATTATAAAGTATATAATTAAATCAGTTACCATGTCTAAATCATATCACCAATAATAGTACAAATAATAATACAAGGTGTTTTAAAATAAAGAATGAGTATAAGTAGAACCAATGGGGAAAGGACAGCAAGGATGTTACGGTGCGTACGTCAGCCATGTAGGCGAAGGCATTGTAAACTAAGAAAGAAAAGAGATGAAAATTCATAATTTTGATTAAAGATTATTAGATTTTAAAATGGGGGAAATTAAAAATAATGAAAGGAGAATAATCCCAATCATTGTGCCGACTGGCAGATGCCAACACTTTGATTGCATCACACCACTACCACGTAGCTGGCCACGTGTGCCGCCCATCACTCAACCCATCTCTAATCCTATCTGGGTCCCGCATTCTCTCTTCTTCTTCTTCTTCTTTTTTCTTTTTTCTAATTAATTTTTCATAAAGATGAAGACAGATATTAGGCCATTGCATCTAATTCGCTTATAAAATTGTGACTAATTCATCAATAATATTATTTTAGGAAAGGTTTAATATAGCTTTTTTAAATACAAAATTGAACATATATTAGAAAACCTATTAAACAAAAAGAGAGGAAAAAAAGGGTTAGGACTCTGTTTTGATAAAATTTTGGTTTTCTAAAACATTAAATTCTGCTTCCACTTATTTATTGTTATTATAACGACATCTCTATATAAATATTTATAAAGACAGATATTTTTCAAAGCAATTGGAGGATATTATCAAAAGGAGAAGGATGAACTAAAATATTTGAATTGAGAAAATAGCAAATCGATCATTATAAGAAGTTGATTGGATTTGGTTAGTCGATTGGAATGGAAAAAGATGGCGTACGAGTGTATGTATACGAAGGCAGTGTTTGGCCAAAAGAAAAGAAAAGTTAAAAATATATGGAAGGAATAAATTGAAAAGATTTATAGCATTTAATGGAGTAATAAAAGAAAGCAATATGTTTTGAATTACTGTAGTACTAAACTTTTTTGGAGATAATTTAACACATTTAAGTGGAAGCTTCCAATAGTAATACTCACGGATTTATATTGAAAAAGAAAAACTAAAGAATATAGAAAATGAAGGGTTTGGCAATAAACAAAGGGAAAGGGAAAGTTGTGTGGGAGAAAAATAAATAAAGTGGATGGTGGTTCACAAGCCTAGCATGTTTCTCCCTCTATATCTCATTCAACCCGTGGACTTTACCATTCTTCACAACATCACCACCATCTACGTTCCACATAATAACATTTTCTCCCCTTCCCTCACCAGATATCATACACAACCCCACTCTAACATATAGATTCATCTTATACTCTTCATTACTTATTGAGACTATATCTAATTTTTCTTTTTTGTTTAGATTGACCTTCAAAGTATGAGGAAAATGTCAAGTGTGAAATACAAATGTTATGATAAGGATAAGAGAGGAAGTAAAATTATGTTTCCTGAAATGGTGAATCAAGGGAGGTTTGATCAGAAAAACAATCTAATATCTGAAAAGCAGGGAGAGTACAAAATCTATGCAAAAAGGAAGAAACTACAATGGCATTAATTCCAAAATCAAATACAAAGATCAAACAATAAAAACAGACCATCTATAGATAGAAAGGGAAAATGGAAGGAAAAAAAAAAAAAAACAAAACAAACAAACAAATCCATGGGAGTCTATACAACAAGTTTTTATAAAAGAAAAAAAAAAAAATTGGCTATTCATTCTATTTCTTATTTTCAGAACAAGGAATGATGATGGTGATGATGATAATAATGGGGTAGAATATAAAATACAAATGGTCTAAAAAAAAAGGAAGAAAGATGATGATGATTGAGTCAATAATCCCCCAGAAAATAAATGAAAATATGTAAAGAAAATATGAATTAATGGAGGAGGAAGTAAGAATGGGGAATTTTGGAGGACTAAATTAGGAGACAAAACAGTCCTTGGGGGAAGAGGAGGAAGAAGAAGGGGAAGGATGTGGGAGGGCTTTTCTTTTTTGTCTTTTTCTGTTCTTACCGGCGACGGTGCTTCAGTGAGAGTGGCCGTACAAGTCGTATGGTGCCCAGAGGGAATCCAGAGGGCAGGGTTTCTTCGAGTCTAGCCTCATCCATGGCTTTCCACTTCCTGACCAGTGAAGAAGGCTAACCGGACCGGCGTGGAGGTTCCGGCAGCTGCCTTTCACATTGTCGCCCCCGAGGCCGTGCTGGTTCCACCGGTGTTCAATGGGAGATACATCACCAGCGAACACGAGAAGGAACGGCGGAAGGGAACCGAGCTCGTAGATCCGATTGTTTTTCTGAATCTCCATCCACCGTTCGATCCGTTTCGTGTAGCCGGCCCGTCGCCACTTAGCGAGATCTATAACCATAACACCAGAGTTGAAGTAACAGGGCTTCCGGCCAAGAAACGTGCCGGAGAACCGCTTATCCAACCAAAACCGTGAGGTGAAATACTTGGTGAAGTTGGCGTGACAGTATTCCGGTGCTCCGATGGTTTTAGAACCCAAATTAGTACTCCAAAGCTTAGAGATATCATCAACAACAACGAGATCGGAATCCAAATAAATAACTCTCCGAACACAGGGCTCCAATAACTCCGCCAAGTAGTTCCTCGCATAATTAAGCGGCTCTTCGAGGGCTTGCCGCACCGAAGTGGAAATCAGATTCTGAACAATGGCCGGATTAAAGTAATAGACCTTGAATTTCAACTGAGGAAAAGCGGATCTAACAACGGCTTCAAGATTCGTCTCAGAAACAAGAAAATGAAAGAAGACGCTCTCCGGACACAGGGAATGCTGCAGAATGGAATTGACAGCCGCAATTGAACCACGAAGGTACTCAACATCAAGCGTAATCGCAACATGAACCAAACTGGGATCACAAACACCAAATCTACCCGTAAATTTGAAGTCTCTTGGACTACAATGCTCAGCATTGCGATACAACGGCGACCTACGGAAGAGAAAGCGAGTGGGTGAATCAGAGACGGAAAGACGAACAGACTGGCGGAGGTTGAAGTCAAGGTGAGAGGAGCGAATGGCTTCGGCGGGGGGAAATGACTGGAGAGATGGAGAGAGAATGACCATCAACATAGCGGCAGAGAAAAAACCGGAGAATCTCATAATCCACAACATCTTGACTCTTCGAATCGATCTTTTCCCCTTCCTTCTGGAGTTGAAATCAAAGGGATGGTTGTCAAGATTAGGGGAAATGGAAATGGAAAAGGGGAGAAAAGGTAGGGTTTGATGTGTAGGGTCTGCCAGAGTTGAAAATGAAAAGAGGATGGATTGATGATGGATGTTGTTGAGAATCAAGTAGAGAAATGGAATGGAATGAAATTTGGAGTGAGTGCATGAGGGAAGGGAAGTAGAGAAGAAGGATGGCGTGGAAAGAAAGACGGTTTAGTAGTCATGGAAGAAGAAAAAGAGAGAAGACTGACCGGTAAATGTTGGGCGGTGGCCGGAAGGTGAGAAAGAAAACCTCCCCAGTTCTTGAACGAGGTTGGAGTGTTGTTAGGGAGTGAGATAGTTGTGGCTCCGTTGTTGATGTTGTTGTTCTTTCTTCCTCCTCCTCCTCGTCGATTATTGAGAGTGTATCGATTCCCGGGAAGAGGAGAAGGCGAAACACAAAACCAGAGAACACAGACAATTAGCAGCTGTACGACAGAGAGAGATTGAGAGAGAAAGAGAAAGAAAGCCTTTTCTTTTTAATTTATTTTTTCCTTTTTCTTTTTAGGTTTTAGATTTGCACCATAGAAATCCGAAGATAGCAACAACAAAAATCATAATACATACATATATAATACCATTTTGGTATTCCCAATTTGAAGTTTGTTTAACAAAGTTCACCATCTTTCAATAAATTTAAACCTCTTTTCTACTTGTTTGATATTTTTAAAATTTGAGTATTTGTATTTTGAATAAATTTGATATTTGGATGAAAATGAAAATTGATGTAAAAATAAATAAAAAAAAGAGTTACAGCTGTCGTTGTCAGTGATGAGGGAAGAGAGAGAAGGGGAAAGTGGGACCCAGTTGTCCAGATGTACTCGTGTACGTATTCTGCACTCCACTCCCCCTCCCTTTCTTCACATCACTCTATTCTTTTCTCTCTTCCTATTCTTCTTCTTCTTTCTTTCTTTCTTTCTTTTTTGACTCCACAAGGTGAATTCCATCAATAATTACAACTAACCTTACCTCCTCTACCAGATTACTTACTAACATGATTTCAAAATATAAAATAAAATCATTTATTTTAGCAAAATTCTAAATCTTCACCAAAAATAATCACCACTCACTCATCAAACTTCTTCCAAATTCGAACCCATTTATTTTGGACTCAACACACACATGCTTTATTTATATTACACTCTATATTGAATAATGATTTATTTCATCTAAATCTTATTTCTCCTATAATATGTGACACTAAAACCACTGACTTAAGATAACTATTTATTTATATTACATTCTTCAATTTCATTATTTGTTTAATCATCAATAATTGCATGAGTAATGGAGATGGGGAGATGTTGATAAAGATAACGATTTTGATTGTAGTAAATGATTGAGTGCGATAGTATTTAACATTTTATAGTTGTACTTTTATACTCCTCAAAATTTATATGTAAATACTTTCCTATACATGTCTAAATATATAAACTCATTCCTAAAATAACTAATAATAATAAAACATTTAATTTTTTCAGTAGAAAAATAATTTATTTTCTAAAAATATATGGACAATATGTCTCTGCACTATGTATCTATCTTTATTCATCTACCTAAATGTTCAATTACGAGTTAACATCTCATATATATCTTTTTCTTGTACTTTTATTTAATGAAGTTATTATTTATCACAATCATATATACATACATACACACATGTATATAAAATCAAATTTTGATTTTTTTATAATTATAGTTACTGGTAGAGAAAAAAGTAATATTAAAAGAAGCAATATCTTAGAATTTATTGGGTTGACAATGAGTTGTGATTTTAGGTTTGGATTACTTTTTGGAGAATGAATTTATAGGTTTGCTTCACCTTGATGGAGAGATTCCATTGTTTACTTGTAAATTACTATATTCTCTTCCTATTCTTTGTCTCCTTTTCATTTCTCCCTTATAAGATTCCTTCTCCTTTCATTAACATTTTTAACTAAGTTGTAAGTTGCAACACAAATACTCTTAAAAATAAATGTTCTAACATAATTTACACAACTACCTAAAATCAATTTTATAATATTAATACGTTTTTTTTTAAAATAAATAATTCCAATTGTTATTATTCTTATACTAAGGTAGGCATCTTCGGTATCTTGTGTGCCACAAAAACGGCTATAATTCGAACATATATTTAGTCACCTAATTAACAATACAAATTTTTTATTCTCATTTTTTCTTTCTTTTCCCTTTTTCCATTTTTTTGTTTGAAGATATCGTTTACTGTGATAAATTTTCAAATCTTATTTGAACAAGGCAGGAATAATTGATTAGTCTCTTGCTCTTGTTAAGCTACTAGCTATAATTATACCTATTATTATCAATGTCATATATAGCTCATGAAATTTGAGGCATTTTGTTTAATGTAAACTATATCCCATCAACTTTAAATATGATTTATTGAATACCTTGTTTTATATATTAATTTTCAGTATAACCAAATATTTGATTTCACATCTCTCTTTCTTTTTCAATGTAACTCTTTTACTTTAAATGTCAAGTTCTAAGTATTTAACTTCGTTAATGGTTAGGGTTTAGTCTATGACAATAATTGAAAATACAAATACTAATTAATAAAACATCAACACACTTTCTAATCTCTATCAAATGTTTTATTAACACTCGGTAACATTAAGAAAAATGTTGAAAAAGTACTCTATTTACTGTTAGCACTGCATATAGATAAAACTAAAATGATGTCTTAACTTACTCTCGTCTACCTAATATACCACTTTAATAAAAACATCTAAATTTAAAGATCTCCTAAATAGTTGTATTGTGATAAAACCTATATACCTTGATTGAAAGGAAAATTTTAAAGACCAAAGAACTGAATAGTGAAAGTAAGAGGATATTGAAAAATAACGAGAAAACAATCAAAAGAGAAACTAGGGTAGACAATACTGTAAGACCATAAACTATAGCATATCATAAATTGTTTTCTCGTGTAAACTAATTAAAAATGGATCTACAATATGCTTTCTAAGTATACATGCACTAATTAACATCTCTAGCTAGTAGCTAGTGGTATATAAGTTTGATAAATTGTAGCTAGATGCTAAAATGTCACCTTTAAAGGCTTAAACACCTCCCTCTAGGTCTCTACCCCATCAAAGGAGACATTCTCACGAACCTTCTTGTACAATAATCTCCTCATTTAATCTCTCATTGCCCTAAAAGTCTTTTGACATAAAAAAGACCTTTGACATACTTAATTTACCTATACCTTATAATTTTTTTATATTCATTTGTCAACAAAAAATTTTTTTATCTAAACCTTCAAAATATTATTTATAATATTATGAGCTTCAGCTCCATATATGCACGTGTTGTATAATATTATACCCATATAAATTTCATAACCTAACCAAAAAAAGAAATGCAAATTAATAATTCAATCACATCAAAAGTTTTTAGTCAACAAAACACTAAGCAAACCATTGTTTGATCTTACCTAATATTTCTCCATGGTAATCAATTATTGAGTTATATATAATTAGAAGGTCTTATCATACTCTTTAAGAACAAAATTTGAGAAATTGAAGTTTGTTATCACATGCAACGTAGATTTATTCTAATGGTTAAGTTAAGATTATAGATTAACTATATATTTTTAGTTAATAAGAATGAAATAACAATAACCTTCCCTCAACTCTACTCATTGTGAATCCAACTAGCTCAAATTTTCTTATCGGTTCAAAAGTGATGTTGTTGAAGGTTATAAAAATTAGTTTAGGTAGGAGGGTGTACAAATTAGATATGTATTATATACCTATAAAGCTAGAAAAAAGGAAATGAAAATAATAATTCATAGTGACAAAATTGGTACGAAAGTATATGATATAAAAGCATATAGTTTGAAGGCAGTACGGTTTATAACAATTATTGATTTACCTCTCTCCCAATTTTATTTTCTTAACAACAAAAACCCTAAAAATCAACCGACAGGACATAGATCTTAAATATATATATATATTATATATATAATTTTTTTTAATTCGAAATGACAATTTCATCCTCGTGGATGGACCCCCAGAATCTAAGGGCACCTGTGCCCTTCCTCTCTCATTTCTCTCTTCTCTCTTTTCCTCTAATATTCCCAACATTTTTACCCTTCAAAAAAGTATTCTAAAAGTTCTTTGTTATTTAATCAAACATTTTAGTCTGCTTTTGTTCGTACACTTAAATTACATTAGTTTACTTCTGAGTTTATTTTATATATTGTTACTGTTTTTCTTTCTCTCTAATTTCATTTCTTTTTAATGTCTTCTACCTAATTTTTCAAAAAGTGGGACTGTCTAACAATTATTTAAAAATTTACACCAATTCAATACTAAGCTTGAGTGTTGGAATTACTTCTAATCTTAAAAGAGTTTTATTTTTGTGTACTTTCAAATAAATTATAGATAGAATAGATGCTTAGCATAAACCATAAACAAATTTTTCAAAAAGAAAGAACAACGTTAGAGCTAAAGTTAATTGGGTAGAAAATTGAGAATTTTGACAACCTTATTCATTTGTTTAATATATTTGGGAAGATTTCAACATCTTGAATATTGAGTTTCTTGATTATTTTTCTTCAACTTGTAAAGGCAAATACAAAAGGGATCCACCTCCAATCACAAATCTTTCTGCAACCAAGTTATCTATCTCTTTCTATACTATATCATCTTTCTTTTCTTTGACAACAACACATCAGGATCAAGATGTGAGACTTCTTGAATGTATAAATTGATTTTTTTTTCTTGTATACATATAGTTGAATTAAGCTATTATGATTTGATGTCGAAATAAATTATTGTGTTGTGACCGTGGTGCTAATATCACGATACCAATTGTCTCTTAACGCTAATGCAACTCTCTAATTCAAAGTGCATTCGTCGGAACAAGAAATAGAATCAAATAAAAGAAAGCTCAAAACATCACAATAGAAAGAATAAAATAATAGTTAAAGAGTAGAAAAAAAAAGAGAGAAACGACTAGAATTTTAACAGGTCAAAAAGGAAAAAGAACTATTAATACAGAACATTTAATTTCTAAATAAGAGTTATAGAAGTCAAAAGCACAGTTACCCATATATAGACAGACGATAGCGATACACATATCGTAACAAAGTTATGATATCACCACAAACACGCTTTAATCTCACAACTATCGTACTTTGAAATTTATAATACCTTAGAGAGATTACTAAATTCACTAATGGAGATATGAGTGTAAACCAACTACTCATTCTTGTTTGATGCAGGAGGATGAAGAAGTTGAATGTTTGATTTGATAAAGTAAGAAAGTTTGGGAAAGGAATGGATAAATAGTGAAGGGAAGTGCATGGATAGGAATTGAAAAGGAAAATGTGCTTTAAGAATAGAATTTAAAACCTATGTAGAAAATATAGGGACTGCCAGAAAGGAAGGGGGCGGTAATTAATTAAAAGTAACAGAAAAAATTATCGAATTAGAAAAGGAAACGTGGCAGCGACGGTCAAATATTTACAGTGGGACTGGACATGTACAGCTCAGCACGACGGATGATAATTAGGAGTGGTGGAGAGGTCCCACGTGGAGGCAGATCGTACGGTTTCGGGGCTTCCAGGCCAGCCTGGCGTCCACCATCATCACTCTCTGTTTCCCCTTTTCCTTCTTATGCCCTCTTTTATTTTTTCTATTCCTTTTTTATCTATAATTTTCTTTTTCTTTTTTTTGCTCACTTTAGTTTACTAATTATTCATAAGTGTTTTTTTGTTTCTTTCTATTATTAATAAAATTTTGGTTGACATAGTATTTGATAATTTCAACAAATTAATGACTTAAAATAATAATTTCCGACAGTAGTTATATTAGCACGTTTAAATGTTGAATTGATAAAGTTCTAAACAAGCCGTAACGAATTTAGTTAAATTGATATATTTTATTTATTTAAAATTCAAAGTTAAAAATTGGTATTTGTCTTTTTTTTAATATTGAAAACTTATATCGCGTTAAAGTTGTAAACACTAATTTCACCTCCAATTTTCTTATTTTTGTTATCTACAATAAAAAAATATCCAAAATTTGAAAACTAAGAAAATAGAGTTTGTTTTTAAAATTTAGCTAAAAATTCAACCATTGTATTTAAGAAAAATGTAAATTCACTATACAACATATCGAAAAAATAGACATAATTAAAAAAAAACGATAATTTAATCGTTGAATGTTGAAACTTATACACTAATATGACACAAATCTCTCAAATTTCAGAAACTCATGCATCATTCAAAGTTTATATTTGGTAAATAAGTTTACAAAAAAGAAAAAAAAAGGGTTTAGAGATAATATAATTTGGAACTTATACAATATTATTTATTCTCCTCCCACAGTGGAGAAAACTTCAACCATATTTCAGACTAATTTATTTTAGTGCATAGTTGGGTGTAGCTATGGAGTATATAATTACTAAAAAGATGTGATAATGTTCAAAGTAGCACAATATCTCAACTAACTACTTCTATAGATTCTTTTCCTACATTGCTAAGTAATACTAAAGAATCAAGTTTGGTGAAATTATAATAAAAGAATAATAATATATATGTATATATATATAAAGAAAGAAAGAAAGAAAAACCCTATAAATTTATTATAACATTATTTGACCACATCAACTATAAAATATCTGAATATTTGAGTTGAAAAGTTTGGAGTTAATAAATTAAGTAAATGTGTATGTAATAACAAAAGGGATATGGTCCACATTTATAAAGGGAAAGTCCCCCCTCATTGTACCTTTGGGTTTGGCTTATAATAAGATGTTGATGTAGGGAAGGGATTCTTTATTAGGGGATGTGAACAACACTCCTACTCTTTCATAAATCATGATGACATCTTGTTTCTTATATATAAACTTAATTTCAATTTCCTAAATAGCCACACTAATTACAATGCTTATCAAAGACAAATTTAGAGTTCCCATCCCAATTACTATTTTGAGTTTGTTTAAGGGAGGATAAATTAAGTTTTACTTCTAAATTAAAAACACACAAATGTAATACTATTTGATAGCGATATATAATTATTAATACGTGTTTTAATAAGATGGTATACATACAAAAGAAAATTAGAAAGTACAGTTTGTGAAGTTAATTTTTTAAAAAAATTTAGTTTGGAAAAAGGATAAAATTTCCCTTTTCAGGAACTACAAATTCTGAAGATGGAGTTATGGAGAGAAAGTCAAAAGAACATGTGTGTGTTTCATTCTAAAGTTGCAAACTTCGTTGTGCAAATTTCTATATTTTGTTCATTGTAATTTATTGAAAAGATTAGGTTAATAGATTTTGGTGAAGCAAATAATTAATAATAATGCCATTATTTTCTATACTTCCTTGTTTAGAAAATAATTAATATAGCATTCTATACCTATATAAAAAATAAAACACATTCAATTATTCCATATGATTTGAGCAACTGCAATTTTTCTAGTCTTTATACTTATAAAATTTTAATTATTTAATTTCTATTTGAAAGAGTTTTAATTTGATTCTACAAATTTGTTAAACTCCAATCATTCCGATGGAGTCTTCTCTATTAAATTAAGCTATATAAAATGAAGACTTTGTTAGATGCAGTATGTGTTAACTCTGTCTAAATTAATAACAAAAAAGGATTGGACATTGAACATTGGGTAATAAGCATACTATTTTATTATAGGGGAATGAATGGTTGGATATTGAAATATATTAAAGCAAAATGAGTTAAATAGCAATAAGTCTCTTCATTCATTCATTCATTCACTATCCATTTGACAAAAGATTGGATTATATTGGACTTCGTCAAATAAATTAAAAAAGACGCTCATAATTTAAAAGTAGCCGTTGGGTGCTCTGCAAAATGGCAGCTTTTCTGTCATTTTACAAAACTCTGTTCTTCTAATATATATTATATATATATATATATATAGAACAGAACAGCATACCACATTTTTAAGTTTATGATAAAGAGGTGCAGAAAGTCAAATTTTGTTTTTATAGTTTAGAAAAGTTCAAATTTATTTAATAAAACTCATCATTGGTTTTTACTTTTAGGGAAAATGGTAGCAACAAATGACCTATTTTTGGAGGTTGAAATGATATTTTTGGTCTTAGCATAAGCATGCTTTGAAATTAACAATTCAACCAAACCAACATTTATTTCCCTTGGTTGTTGTGAGTCTAAGGGAACAATTGGTCGTCTGCCTGTGTCCTTCGTTTGCTAGAATTGTAAAGGAATACATATAGAAGAGAGAGATAATACATGAAACAGAGTGAAAAGGAAGGAGAAGAGCAAACATGAATTGAGCAACGAAAGGAAGAAACAAATTGAAAGGAATGGAGAAGGCTAAATGTGAGAGCTACTTTTGAGGCTGTTGTTGCCATTTTGGGCCAAAAGCCCTATAAATAGGGTTGGTTATGTTTTGGGCCAGACCTTCATTCAGCCCATTTTGTATTGGGCTCTTTCCCTTAACTTTCCGGGAGAAGCGACTTCTCCCCTTACTACAAAATTGTTAGTCACTTTCTTTTTATTTCTTTTTTTTTTTTGAGAACTTACAAATTTAATTTCCTTTGTTTTTAAAATGCTTCACAAAGTTGTTGAGAAATAATAATAGTGTTAGTTGATTGATATTCACCTACTACTTTACAATAAAAACGATGTATATAATATACAAACAATGATAAATAAGAAAACAACTAAATTAGCCTTAACATTTTGGTAATTTACAACTCGGCATAAGGTAACAAATAAAAAATTCTAATTCTTTTTTTAATATTTTATGTATAAAACTAAATTTAACTTAATTAAATTCACTAATATTAAATTTAACAAATTGATTCCAATGATTATATTAAATTCACTAATAGTGATATTAATAATATAAAATTAAAAGTATGTTCTTAAATATGTAAAAAAAATTAATTAAAATATTTATAAATATAACAATATTTTACTTGTTTATCAATGATAAACGATGACATGATAGAATATTTTATTATCTTTGATTTTTTTTTTTTTTTTTGTATTTTGTCATTTAAAAAATAAGATGTAAATATAAGACCCATTGTTATTGATTAAACTAATATAAAGTAGAGTGTAAACGTTTTAGCGTGCGTGTATATGTAATATAATTCTAAATTATTAAAGTTGTAGTCGATACATTTTAAATTATTATTTGGGTAAGAAGACATTGAATCGTAAAGAAGAGTTGGATGAATTCATTTCATTATAAGAGGATAAGAAAATCATGAAGATGAACCATGAACAAGACCAATGGATCGTAAAAGAGATTTTAGATTAGCAGAAATTAACAATCCTCACTTATTGAAGATGATTTAATCATGGGTTTTTTAAAAATAATAATAAAGAGAAAAAGAGATGTGATAAATTGCGTTATAATTTAGGTGAAAGCAAAGTAATAATTGAATGAATTAATTAATGTTTTAAGGTAAGAATAGAGGTTCAAACACATGATCATTATTTAAATTAACCACAAACCAACTAACTAATTAATTATTCCACCTCTACACCACTAATGTCTACTAAAATATATTGATTTCCCCTACAAATAACATTTTGGTTGGTTTCATTTTAATTACAATTACAAGTTTTCTACTTCTGTACTATCATTACAAATTCAATCTCTTCTTTAGTTTGGTTTGATAGTCATTTATGGTTTTGTGATTAAAAATTAAATATATTTTCTCCTTTTCAATTCTTAACCAAATCTAAAAACAAAAATAATATTTTGAAATCTATTTTTATTTAGTTTTTAAATTTTGGTTTGATTTTTTAAATAATTGGTAGAATGCATATAACAATGAGGGAAAATTAAGAATAAAAGGGGTGTCTCAACGCTTAATTTTTAAAATGAAAATAAAACAGTAAAATGATTATCAAATTAGACGTTAAATATTGATTTGACATATTTAATTCCACCAACGATTAAACTATTTAGATCTTTAAAAAGTTATTTAACACAAGGTAGTTATACCTATCTTTATCATAAATATCATGAATAGAAAGAGAAAGAGAAAAAGAAAACGATTTCTCTTTGCTTACTACCTTTATTTTATTTCACCACAAAATTTATCGATATCTATCTATACACATAACTAATTGTAATATTGATTTTAAGTTTGCATTTTCACTATTGTCACCCCCAAAAATGGTGTAAGAAACTACACTTTTCATGTGAAATTTAGTTGTTAAACTAATAGTACATTTAATAACAATAGTGAAAAATGACAACGACTTATTAGAATCAAAATTCAAAACATTCTTAAATATGAATACAATTTCATTTTAGAAATTGATTGATATTATGTGCGGCTTAACTTTTTAAGGTTTCTCTTTGGAAAAAATTTAACTAACCCCCTACCTCACTTCTTCCCTCAATGGTTGTTGTCTGCTACCACCACCCTTAACTAGCCACCTTGATGACAACCATCTCCAACAACCACCGCTTCCATTGATCAACTAAAACGACCAACTATTGGTGATCACTTATGACGATCAACTTTATTGATCATCTTCATGTTTACTTGTGACAATCAATAACAAAAGCCTATCAACGAAAGGGTCTATAAGAGACAAGTAAATTATTAACTGGCTCTAAAAATTTAATGAATTACTCGGATAACAATGGCACATGGTTTGTTCATCACCTTGTTGAGATTTTTTATGAGCATAATTTCAACTTTATGGTAAAGCTCACCCTTTGCTCAATTATAGTGTTTAAGATTTGGTACTTTTTCTTTATTAATGTAATTATATATTTAACTATGACAACAACCAGGTAATATTTCAATTAACTCCCTAAGGTAAAAAAAAAAACATTACACTTCAAAAAGTTAGGGTGAAAATAGAGAGGAAAATGGGGAAAAAAAAAGAAGGGTAAAAAAAGAATCAGCGGATAGGATTTGATTTTCTTCCCACTGGATCCTTACCGTCCATCTCCATACCCCATAAAATCCACCGGATTATTCCGCCACCGTCGGCAACCGCCCGCCACCCCAACTCGGCCGGACAGTTTCCGGCGGAGGCAACCGTCCCTGCGCCACCACCAACGACTTATAGATCTCAGTGATCATTTTCTCATCATACTCCTTCAAAGTGCTCCTCCCGGCGCCACCCCAGATCCCATCGCCACCCCCGCTGCCGCTGCCGGAGCCGATGACCCTCGAGTTGGCAAATGCCAACATCGCTTTAACATAAGAATCCCTCAGCCAAAGAAGCAGTTTCTTCAGTGACGGCATTCGCCGGAAAAGCCTGAGCTTAGGGGAGATCTTGATCCGCCAAATCCGACGGCGGCGCCTCCCTCCTCCGGCTGCCCCAAGTTGGGCTGTATCCGTTCTACGACCCACAGACGCAGCGAGTTTCCGGTAGCTTTTCCTCCTCAAATAGCGCCTAAGGCCATTGTAAACGCTCACTGAAACGCCTTCCATTGAAATCTAAATCCAGAATTTTGGAGAAATGGGAGAGGGAGAGGGAGAAAATGAAAGAAAAAGGAAGAAAGAAATTATAGGATGTAAATGGAGAGGAAGATAATAAATAATTGAGCTAAGATTTTGAAATGGAATTAAATAATTTTGTTGGAGAGGGGGAGAAAGAAGATGGGGTGGTGATGCTCATAAATGGGGCAACAGGGGAGAGACTCTGTTTCTAACCTGTATTGTTTGCTTCCCAAATTGAATGAACCAATATGAAAAGGGTGGCTACATGTGACATCTAATTTACCACTCCATATTACTTTCTTTTATATATCTAAGGGTTATGATCCATGTAATTAAACTAAAGCAAAAACATTTAATTCTTAACCTTACATTTCCATATGGATTATCCAATATGATCACCTTAATCGTAGAATGCTTTCAATTTTTAAAACAATGGATAATTAACATTTTTCATCTCATTCTTTTTTTTTTACTACTCACTCCCTTTCACTTGTGCCCACCTTTCATCTTTCATCACCCGCTCTTGCTTGCACTTTAGGCCATTGTTGTGACTCCAAATAAATCTAAAAAAGTTCGTGATGTAAGCAAAATGTTAACATTTATCGTTTTCAAAATACGTGAATTGAGTCCTCTAACAAAAAAAAAAAAGTCTTTTTAGTTTAACTTGGTATTATTTACATATTTGGCTTTCTAGATTTGAACTTTTGTCTTATTCTAAAGTTATGGATGCATATCTTATTCAATTTGAGATTTAGATCAAGTAAGATTTATACTATTGATAGTTGAAGTCAATGTTGAGAATATAAAACTATTTTTGTAAAGGTTACGATCTTTATTCCATACCAAAAACCTCATTTAAATTGTTTCATGGTAGAACACACGTTTTCCATGAAATATTAATTTGATTTTAAGAAAAAAATTGGATAAAAAAATAAACAACCTTTACATATAATGATAAAGTTGGTAATTAATTTTGTTTACAAAGTAACTAACCACATAAACATAAAGAAACCAATAACAAAAGTTGATAAAGCTTTTAGGAAGAAACTAAAATAGAAAACGCAATTCACATCGACTCTTTCATCACGTCACTAGGTTTTTGATAGAGTTAATAAAAGAATTAATACTTCGTATCAACCATAATCACTTTGTTTCATTCAATCAATTTGTGAATCCCACTACTAATATACATCAATTTCATATCATAATTATTTTATTGTTTAATTGATTTTATTTGATTTTTTTTTGTTTGTGTATCTTCAAATATCAAATTTAGTTCTTATGTTAATATTTTTTATTTGAAACTAGTTGAATAATAATAATTTTTATGGAATAAAATGTATTAGATGGTTCTAAAATTTAGAGTGATAAAATACTACAAAATAGCAATAAAACGTCATGAGAACTAAAATTAAAGGCATACTTTGTTGAAAGGAACTTTATTAGTGTGTAATAAATATTTTGAATCTAAATTTCCAATTATAGACTGAATAGAAACAATAATTGTAAATGCAACCTCTTACACGAAAGTATAATTTAGGAGATGTGGTTGAAAATTAATTAGCCGTGTGGTGAGCAATAGTAAGAAGCAATCATAATTGAGCCTTCAAAACTTTATTCAATTTTAATTTTTAGTTTGATCACCATTTAAATTGCTATATAACCATATTAAATTGAAAGGGAAAGATATATTTTAACTGTTAATTAGACCTAATTAGTGTTACTCAACACTAATTGAATTGATTGATACGTACTTAGTATATATTATTGGTTAAATTATAAGTTACGTCCAGGTATTTCAATTCTAAATTATAATGTGTGATTAGTTCATGAATTAAATCAAAACAACCTTTGCTTAATTGATATGAGTGAATTAATAGGACACAAAAATTGGAAATTAGTTACAATAAGTATATATTTCATTAATGATTGTTTGGTGTGAATCAAATATAAAATGATTTTAGAAGTCAATACTATATCCACATCTGTTGCATTTAATTTTATTTATGATTTAACGTGTTTTGTTGAAATGATCAAAGATATGTGTGTGTGTAAATTAAATGTGTTGTGAGAGAATAGAGTACAAAGTTGTGTCACTATTATTGTTGATATAAAAGAGATTCATATTGATTTGTGGTCTTTATTTTATTATATGGTATGACAAAAGTCTTCTCAATCGAGTTTCATGTCATTCACATAAAATTTGGTATTGCTTTCAACAATATGCATCATGGAATCACGTCCTTATAAATCACAACTTTTTCTCAACCTAATTCCACGTTTGGCTTTGACCATAAGACGTTAAGTCATACAATTTATTGATTCTCAATGTACTCACCAAAATATTCACATCAATATGAAAAATATACAAAATATTTAACGAACTAACTTAAAAACAAAATTTATGGATATAAAAAATATATCTAAACTTTAGGATTAATAAAAAAGATTAGATTCTAAAACATATATTATATACTCTAACAAATTAAACACATCCCAATGAGTGTATTTACATACTTTGGCCGTCTCTACTCTATAACTTTTAATTTTTGTTGGTTGTTAGTTTATTTGAGCATATCAAAGCATTAATAATATTGAAAGAGACGAAATAGGTTTTTGAGTTAAAGAGGACAAAGGGTTGTGTAGAAACCTCATGTCTTTAATTTTCTTTTTCAATGAAAAACATTTTAAATACCTTTTTTTCTTTTTCCTTCCACACACCTTATCCTCCTTTTCCTCAATGAAAAAGATAGAAAAATATAGAAAGTTTACATTAATTGGTGACTATGTTTAGTCTTATATAATTCATATAAAAAGGTTTATGCATATGCTACTCTACCTATTACCTTTGATGAAAGCCATGTTTGATAAAACAAAATACACCTCTCATCATTTTACAAGATTTTAATCAAAACTCCATTGGGGATACTGTATGTGTTTTCATGTTATATTATTATAGCTGCATGTGTTATCAATTTTATAATATATATCTTTCTTTTGTACACAGATAAATAAATAAAGAAATAGTAATATAGTTTTTTAAATTATAAGAGAAATTGGTGTTTATGTATTTATTTTTCAACATAACAAAAGAATAAAAATGAAAGAGGAAATTGGAGGTAATGAATGTTGTTTGTGTTTTGATTGAGGTGAGGGAGGTGAGGGAGGTGAGGGAGGTGAGGATTCATTCAAAAAATGGGAAGTGGAAAAAGCCGAATAGTTAAAGGCCCAAAATGTTCGAACCCAAGTGGGGGTTTTTGGAATTTTGGAATTTTGGAATTTAGGAATACTCTTATCCTAAAAGAAAGCTACCAACCACTAAAGGCACATGGGATATAATGATCCAAAATGCTCAAGTTTTGGTGCCAAACTAAATGTCATTAATTGCTTTATTTTCTCTATTTCTTCAACCTCTCTCCCTAACTTATTTTCTTTTTCTCTAACAAACACTTCCCTTCTACTCAAAGAAATCCCCCTTTTCAATGCAAACATCCAGGCAAATAGAAAGCCAATAAGACCCTACCTCATAGCAACCATTTGAGAATCTATACTTTTTTATAAGAAGTTAGCTAATCATATCATTTTTTTTTGTGTAAAAACAAAATGTTTAACCTCTAATCCTTTATGTCTATGATAACGATCGATCGGAGAAAATGATATCGTAGGCTTGCATGTAACATAATAAAGAAAATTAAAAATTTGTCATATGACAACTTGTGATTGAAATTGATGTTGAAAATAACTCATAACTTCCTAGACTCATACTTCATATCAAGTTCACACTCAAAAAAGAAATGTTTAAGGATCGAAAATATAGTATAAATACTAAAGTTTTCTAAGCAACTTGCAAAAGGTGCTTAGAGTGACCGTTATATTTTGTCTAACACATTTGTCGTTATTTAGATGGATGAGTTTTGTTGATTATACTTGCACAAAAAAATTTACTCAAGATACAAACATTTTTCATCTTCCTCTACAAAATCAAGATTGAAGATTGAAGAGTTACTTGGAATTTGTTGTGATTTTTGTTAAGACATAACAACTAAAGCAAAAGATTCATTTAAGTCTTTGATGAATATAACTGAATTGATATAGTAAATATGTCTGTATTATGTAAAATAAAATACATTCATAAATTCACTCTTTAAAATCTTCATACCACAATTGCCAATTAATTATTAAGCGGTTTATGAAAAAAGAAATCAATAGATATTATTAGATAGATTTGAGATATCTCAAGAGGAACTCAAACATACATTAGCTTTTTTCTTTCCTAAGAATCCATCGCTATTTCAATTAAAATATCTAAACTCCCAAGAAAATATTCAAAGAAATTAAAATAAAGAATCATCAATAATACGTCTTAATTTGTAAATACATAATTAGTCTACAACTAATTTTCTCAATTGGACTACGCCCTTCTTCTTCTCTTCTTCTTCTTCTTCTTCTTCTTCATCTGATCTCTCCTTCATCCTCTTTCTTCTTTCTTCAATGGAAGAAATATTTAAAAATAAATCAAACCCATTTCTCAAACACCTTCTTTTTCAAAACCAGAGGATGATTAAGAAAGGCAGAGCCAGAAATTTCCATGAAAATGGAACGGATTTGGGAGAAGCAGAGGGGGGAGAGTAATAATAGTAAGGAAAATACGGTAAAATTGGGTTCGGCGGAGGCGGAGCAATGCCTGGAAATTGGCCACCGCCGGACGGAGGGTACGGCTGGACAGAGGATGGCGGCGGAGGGGAAGGGTAGACGCATGCATCGCACGAGGGAGGCGAGGGTGGAGGAGGGCATTGAGAAGTGGGGAGTGGCGGTGGGGGAGATGGAGGCGGAGAGGGACGGGGGCGGGGGAGGGCATTCGACAACCGGCGGCGGCGGCGGGAGTTGACATGGGTTGTCACAAGTTGAGCACATGGAACAGCCGACCTGATCCTTGGCCACGGCGGTGGCGGAAGAAAGGAGGGAGAATTTGGTGAGTGAGAGGAGGAAGAAAGTGAGGAAAATAGAGATGAGATTGGCCATTGATATGTGAACTGGAAGCTAGACGATCAAATGGTGGAGGAAATTGGCATATAAAGGTAGAGAAAGGGAATGCTCATTTTAGCTCTCTCCATTTTAAGTGTTATTTTTGTTTAATCATGTGTTTATACTAATATACCTCCCCCTTATATTAATATAGTTGCATCTCAGACGCCTTTTCATCCGTCAATTAAACTTTCGAATTAATATGCTATCAGTTGAATCATGGAAATATTTTGTGTTCAAAACTATCAATTACAAAATAAACAAATAATATAAATACATCAATCAAAAGTAGAGAATCCATATATAAATTTATGCAATTCACTAAAGGTGTATTACTTATGTTTAAAGGCAGAAGAAGAACAAATCATAACACATATACAGTTAAAAAGTTAACAAACCTTAAACCTTAAATAGTTAAAAATACAAAAATTTCTTAGTTATTTAAAGCGCTATATAACATATCTAAGATAATTCAATATTATAATTAATTAACTTATATAACATATCCAAGATAAACTCAATATTATAATTAATTAACTTTAACTTGATCGATAAAATTTCTCAGTAGGGAATTTTACCTAACTAAAAGTACGGAAAGGGTAATTAAATTAGATGCAAAATTGAAAATTGAGGGGGGAGAGCATGTGCATGGGCGAGTGCACCATGGAGTTTGGCAAGTGATTTAGCTTCTACGCAACCATTCATTCATCATGAAAAGATGGGGAAAACAAATATGAAGTAGAAATTAAAAATAACTTATGGGATTTTGAAATAAATTTAAAGTATGAAATTAGACATTGTTTGGTGTACCACCCGCTACAACCTAGTGAGTTGCCACAACAAAGGGTTATTAATATTATTAAAATCATTGAAGTAGCCTCCATAACACTCATTTTTTCTACAAATGAGGTTGAGTTTACAGGTCATACAGCATAAAATTACCAAGACGGACTATTTGTATACACAAATAAGTGTACCCACACTTAAATGTCCTGCTGCCTGTATACGATAAGATTTTCCATTCACTTGCAGACGAAGTAGAATTTCTTGCCATCATAGAATTGCTCTGTGGGTATTAACTTCCATCCAATTTTTTTTCTTTTTAACCAACTCCTCGAATTTGGAGCGTTACATAAACTTTTTAAAATATGTGACACAAATTCCATAATAGACCCAAATCTAAGGTGTCAATCCTCAATCATGTCCTAATTTGAGGTTGGGGAATCAACTTGTTGTCCCACAACGGCTGAGAATCGGAATCAGGTATAAGCCGTTGGGTATAAAGGCACCGTGCCACCTATTCCCATTAACTCCACCCTTTTCCGGCTTTCCAGCTATCAACAACAACATACTGTGCAGGATCGATTCCTAGTAGGGTCACCAACATAAATACCTATATTTTTAGGCAGCAGTCTTCGAAAATTATAATACAATTACTCTACCCCGTATAAATATAGGTATTTACAAAATTTCAATTTTGTATGTTTTTGCTAAGTTTCACTCATATACTTGTAAAATCAACTTCTTAGATCAAAACTTCAACGCATGTTACAACCCTTTATTAATTCTAAACCCAATCTACACTTAAAACTCTTCACCACGCAAAGCCCTAAGAACTCTCGACTGTGGAGCATCAGGATCTCCGCGCATTGCATTTTGTTTCCAAATCTCTGTTGCTCTACGGAGCGAATCGTCTACAGTATCCACCTGCTCTGGCAACCACCCAATTACAGTTCCAGACTCCCCATCATACGCCGTCCCGTCCGTCGCTCTGGTTATCGGCTTACGCGTATCCGCAAACTCTATCTCTGCCAACGGAGATGCCTTGTGGTGCTTGTAATAATCTCTGTTGTCTTCTTCTTCTTCTTTCATTTCAGTTGTTCTGTTTTCTTTCCCCTGCTCCAGAGGCCCGCCATAGACGCCGATACAGCTCACGTCGTCGATACTGTGGGCTCTCTTTTGTTGAGTAATGGGCTTCGAGGCCTGGCCCACTACTGTGGTCTCTAAACGAGGTGAGGAGGCGTGTTGGGCCGTGGGTTTCCCAAATGGTCCCTTCGAATCTCCTTGCTTAGGGTCGTCCCTCCTATCGTAATTGGCTTTCGCATTATCTGGCTCTAAATTGTCTTGTGATCTCTACAAAATCAAATTTATAATCCAAGTTAATATAATAGCACTTCCCTCAAAGCGTTTCCGGCCAAAAGATAATTGATAATAGAGAGAGAGAGAGAAGTAATATACCTCAGGTTCACCGGATAAAACGGCGGGGTCGTTGTCGTCATCGTCGTCGTTGGCGTGAAGGGAAGGGTCAGCGGTGCGAGATGTGGTGAGCGTCAGACCACCTCGGCGGAGGCTTTGGAATTGGGTCACCCAAAAGGCCCAATTCGATTTCGGTGCGATCGCTCTAAGTGTGGATTGCATCCTTCCAGTTCGTTTCCAAACGTTGGTATCCGGCGGCGATGTCTTTAAAAAAAAAGGGAAAGAATAAGGAGTTTCTAGAGATGAAACTGAGAAGATAACACGTGGCGGATGGATTACGTGGCATGTAGAGGAGAGCAGGCACGTGTAGTTTAGAATGGTAAGTTCTGGTTTATTCTACTTTTGTTTTTAATTCAATTTATTACTTCATCGTTATCTTTGTTTTTGTGTAGTCGAGATGCGCCTAGAACCATGGGGAATAATCTCTCTTCACAACTCAACAAACTCCCCATCCCTTCGTTTCTTGGAAAGCGCTTACTTTCCTTTTGCCTTTTTGTTCTTTTAACCTTATGACTAGTGATGAATTCTCGTATTTCAAAGCTAAGTTTTACAAGTCACTATTATACTAACACATTTTATGTAATTCAAATTTTAGTATAATAATAACATGAGGTGAGAATTAAAGAGTGGAAGTAAGGAGAGATTTGTAGTAAATGGGAACAACAATAATATAATAATAGAATTCACTTTGACCTCTTTTTTAAATATGTAAGAAGACTATACCACTAAAAAGAAAAAAATATATATATTTTCTTCAAATTTATTCTAGACCACCTCGAAATTCTCTCTTTTCAAACAAAATGACAGAGAGACAAAAAGTGTAAAATTCCCGAAAGTGGTAGCTATAATTTCTCATAGGGTCACACATAGCCGGAAGATAAAGCCATAAGAAGCAACGCTGCCGTTTGTTCTTCTTCTCCGATTGACTCTGCAACTTCATTATCATCCTCCATCGCTGTCGTGGGTCTGTGCACCATTATCTCTCTCCCTAATCTCACTACTCTTACTTTCAATGAGCCTCCTGATCCTCCCATTTTCTTCCCTTTTCCCATCTTATTATTACTATTATTATTCACTCCCCCATTATTATTGCTATTCATCTTCATCTTCCTGTATCGAATTCCACATGCATTGCACAACGACTGTCAAACAACATAAGCTAAAAAATTAATGGAGTACTCTAAAAACATAACAAAATAAATTAGATTTACAACATATCTAGTGGTAAAATTACAATTTAACTATATTTATAAATTTTTTATTATTTAAAATTTCATCAATAAAATTGGATTGAAGTTTAAATTGACCAAAGGATAAAATCTTTTCATATAAATCATTTTTATTTAAAGATAAAGATGATTTAAATAAACTTTAAAAGCATTTAAAAATGAACCGTTTCAAATATCTTAAATAAAAATGATCTAAATAAAATTCAGAAACATTTCAAATGAACCGTTTGAAATGTCACAATAAAAAATTTTAATAAATGGATAATGTATAGATACCAATATTAGATTTTGAAATTAGTTTGACAAAATTGCAATTTAAAATAATTTATAATTAATATTACTAAACCCTATAGATACAAAATTGATATTGATATTAGTTTCAATTTTAGAGGTAATAACAGTAGTAAATATGAACATTGTCAAAATTATCATATTTGTAAAATATATATTTGATATTACGATACACACTAATAATAATTGTACAGAAAGTAAACCATGAAACAAAGTTCATCAATTAATTAATGACTAATTGTTTATAAACAAGTTTAATTACCCTTGGCCCCGCCGGACCGGCTCTCCAGAGAGGGGTTCTGGTGGCGCGACAATGAACGCAAGCTCTCTGTTTCTCTGCCTCCAATTCCAACAGACCCTCTTTGGAAACGGCGGTCATTAGAGATGGGGGGTTGAAGGTGGAAGCAGAGAGATCGGCGGCGCGGTTCATGAGGAAGGCAATCATCAAACAATCCAAACCAAAATCACCAATTACTTCACCTTTGAGCATCAGAACTGAAGGTGTTCGTGAGAGAGAAAGACGGAATGTTCTTAGGAGCTCTGTTTTGAATTTCTTTTTTGTTTTGTTAATTCCTCTGGGGGTTTTTATGAGATGAGGAGGTGGCCGAGTGACGACGGAATGTGTAATGACGGTTAAGCCCTTTATGCTTCTACCCACAATTGGGAAGTAGGTTCCTTTAATGTGCTTACCTTATTAGTATATTCATAAATCATCTCTTCTTCCATATATAATCAAATTACATAATAAATGTTCTCTCAAGAAACCTTCATATATCTCAAAATTTAGATTTTGTTGTAGCTTTTTTTGTTAGACATAAAATTGAAAGAAAAGTTTAGAGAGTAGGAAATATGATTTTACCACATCCTTAGTTAACTTGAATTTTCTTATAGCTATTAATTATAAAATAGTAGCTAAAGCATTTGGGACACTACTAGTCTATAAAAATGAGATCTCTCATTTGCTTTGTTTGGACTACTTGGTGTACTTGTCTATTTGAAATGGCACCTATATTGCTAGGTTTAATTTAGTGTACCTTATCTTGTTGGGGATAGCAAGATTTAATAAAGGCTATTGGCTGACTCACTTCAAGTGTCATTTTCTTAATTGATACTATATATGTACACTTGTGTTTATTTCAAAAGCAGTCCATCAATATCTAAGCAAGTTTCAACAAAAAGTTTTACAAACAAAGTTCTTTTATTTATTCTCTAAAAACTTATATGTTAACTATGAAAATAATATTAATAACGATAGATTAACCTAGTGGTAATTACCTATCTTTGATACTAGCATGACTTTGCACTCTTATTATTTTCATTATTATTGTAGTGTGGTTGCTATATTTGCTAGCCGAAGAAGAGTACAAAAATATAAATGTAGAGACACTAATATATTAGTATTAGAAGATAAGTTGGATGTAAAATGGTAAATGATATGATATACAATTAAAAGATTATAATACCAAATAAGAAAAAGACAGTAAGAGGAGAAAGAAAAGGTGGGAGGCAAATGCAGAGTTATGGGCTGAATTTGCTCCAAAATGTTTAGTGAAGAGAGGATATGTCTCAATGGTCGAAATCCCCATTTGAGGCCTACTCATTTGACAACAAAAAGGTCTCTTTTTATTTTTTTCTTTTGTGGGTCTCTCTATTTTTCTTCACAACCAACAAACACAATTCTATGACTATTCTTTTTGTCTCTTCTCATTTCTCACAATTATGTTATTAATGAATGGAGTTTAGGAATAATGTGTGGTCACCCAATGAATTACTTATTACTTCATGGAATCATGGGTCATAGTTTATATAGTTATTAACCTTTTGTTGCTCTTAAACCTATCTCATTTCTACTTTCATATTACCAGAACCCAATTAGTTAAATTAAAAATTAAAAATTTGGTATAAAATTGTAAGATTGAACCTCTCCAAAATTGTGAAAAGCAATTGAAAACGTAAGTTGTTGAGGGAGATTCGAGTTCCAAAGCTACGATTCAACTCAACTCGAACATACACTAAATTCGTTGGGGTTGTGGATAGGTTTGTTTAGGAAAGTAATTTGTATCGAAGTTTCCGATGGGTCGGTTTGAAGTGTGATGATATTTTGCAGAGGATTGGGCGATGGAAGAAGATAAGAAACTGTCGTTCGTAGCTAAGAGATTCCTCCCTTCTCCAATTCAGCAACTCTCTCTTCTTGCTCAACAATGCAACGCTATAAATCTCGCTGAAGGATTTCCAGATTTTCCAGCTCCCCTCACCCTGAAAAACGCCGCCATTTCCGCCATTAACTCCGATTTCAACCAGTACAGGTGAGGCTATCTTACCTTCATTCTACGTAACTTCTTTACGCACTCATCACCTTCCTTCATGCTTAATTATATCCCAATTTCTAATTTCAATATCTGCAAATTAGTATGTTTGTTATTGTTACTACAATTTGTCTTCTTAATTAATGTACTAAACCTAGTCTTGGAACACACAAGGCATGTCCAGGGGGTATGTGACGAACTGGCCAAGGTAGTTAAGAAAACTCATGGATTAAATGTTAACCCTCTTACTGATTTTGCTATTTGCTGTGGTCAAACTGAGGCATTTGCTGCTGCTGTATTTTCTGGTACATTTCTTCATTTTCTTATTCAATTCCATTGTCTTCAAACATTAAATAGTTTTATAATCTTAATATCTTCTGATTTGAAAATTGATAGTGATAAACCCGGGTGATGAAGTTATCATTTTTGATCCATCGTTCGACTCATATGCAAATGTTGTATCCATTGCTGGGGGAATTCCTGTATGTTACTGTCTTTCTCATTAACAAATATTGGAAAATTGATTCCTCTGATTCTCCGACTGATTTTGAATTGAAAACGAACAGGTATATGTATCCCTTGATCCACCTAAGTGGACTTTTGACCCAAATAAACTTTTGAAGTCCTTTACGGATAGAACAAAGGCTATAGTATTGAACAGGTAAGAATTTCATATACATGTCTTGGTATCATTTCAATTTCTTGTGTGAGATAAATGATGATTGGAAAATTATGTCAATATTCATCAACAATAAGATACTAAGCGAGGAACTTCTGTTTGTATCAAATGAAAAATGAATGAGGTGGTTGATTTTTTTCTTCCTGAACTTTTGGTGAGTTATCTACTATAAAAAATTTGCACTCGTGGGTTTTCAGTCCTCACAATCCAACCGGAAAAGTTTTCTCCAAAGATGAACTTGATGCAATTGCGGAAGCATGCTGTGCCAATGATTGCTTAGCCATAACAGATGAAGTATGACAACCTTGTGTTTTATGAATTATTCATTGAATACCATCTCACTGTGCCAGAAACTTTTCTTGCTTATCTTGAAACACTTTTCTTTTCCAATACGTCATTTGACAGGTTTACGAGTATATAACATTTGGCGATGCAAAACATGTATCTCTTGCCTCACTTCCAGGAATGCACGAGAGGACAATCATCACATCTTCTCTGTCTAAAACATTTTCTGTTACAGGTTACTTTTAGATTTCTTACTTAAACCTGTGCGGTCAATGAATTTAGTAGTTTTATTTAGCATAACAACTGCAGAGATGGAGTCGAACCTTCAACCATTAAGAAGGAAGTTCATTCTAATAACTCCTGAGCTAAGAAGCTCATTTTGTAATTCAGTAGTTTTCATGTCAACTTTAGAACCAGAAAAATCTTTCTGCACAATAAAGTGATCAGTTATTGTTTAACTGATATATGGGCATTGTTTCGCCTTGCTGTTTCCTATAATTTAGGCTGGAGAGTTGGTTGGGCAATTGCTCCTGCTTTTATTGCCTCTGCAATAAGAAACATTCATAGTAGAATTACGGACACTGCTCCTGCCCCTTTCCAGGAAGCTGCCTTGATTGCATTGCGAAGTCCTCCAGAATATTTTGAGTCACTACGACGAGTAGGATATAGTTTTGAAAGCCAAGAACTGTCTTTCCTTTTGTTTGGTGAAATTGATTCTATAAACTCAATTCAATTGAACTGAAATCTCAAATACCATCTTCTGTTTTCTCTGTTAAATTCATGGATTATGTTTTTTGGCATGCAGGACTACGAATCGAAGAGAGACTTTATCGCTAAGTTGCTTGTTGATATCGGATTTGAAGTCCAATTTGAGCCGCAAGGCTCTTTTTTTCTGTTTGTAGAACTCCCCAAAAGTTGCACACTCACTGACGTACATGTCTCAACATACTCTGCTGAGAACAAAGTTTGATTGCCCATTGTATTTAAGTGAAATGACTTGTCTTTTGATTGATTACTTATAGGTTGATTGTGTTGAGGAACTGATAAAACAAGCAGGAGTGGTGGCGGTGCCGGGATGTGGATTCTTTCAAACGGATTCATCGAGAGAGAAGGGCGTGAACAAAGATTGTAGCTACCAAAATAGATATATCAGGTTTGCTTTCTGCAAAAGTAATGCCACCTTGACTTCTGCTGCACAAAAACTGAGTGAAGCTAAATTTGAATTTCTCAAGATGCATTGATTGATTGTAGTGAGCAAGGTGGTTGTTAGTTAGCATGAAGTATTCTATAATAACCATTGGATATAAAATTGATGTATTTCCTTGGATGCTGGAAACATATGGTTCCAAAACCTTGTCCACTCTCTAGGGAAGAGTTTGTTTTCCCAATTCTTAGGAAAGCAAATGGGCTTTGTATAAGTGATAGCCCAAAAACATCTTGCAAGATTATGAGCCTATCTTTATTAGGATCATGACAATAAATTGTTGATCTGGCTACATTTTCTAGATGGTAAAAAAAGCAAATTTAAAAAGCTACTGATAGTTATCGGATATCCGTATGATATCACTAAATATTTGTTATATTCATAATATTTTCGTTCTTTCTAAATGTTTATGTGATTTGGTGCCATTTTTCTATTTAATATGCTTAGGAATGGTTTAGTAACAATTTCTTTTTTCACTTCTCTCTATTCACATACCTTAAGATGTTTTATATAGTGTTACCTAACACTTCCTTTTCCTTCTTTTCTAAATAACCAAAAAAAAAAAAAAATTGTTTAAATTACATGCTTATTTTTAAATTTTTGGATGAATTTTAAAATATTTTTAATGAAGAGGAATTGTAAAAAATAGTAAATTTGACAAAATATTTACATCATATATTAATGTTGTCAAATTCTATCAATGTTAGATATTAATAGACACTGATATGTTTTTATCAGTATAGACAATGATAGAAGTCTATAGTTTTGATCATTGATAGAATTAAAAAACTAAAAAATTTGTTATAGCTCGTAAGTATTTCTATTTATTTTGTTATTTTTAAAAATGTCTCTTTAATGAATAAAAATGTTATGACTTCATTTGATAATCATTTGGTATTTGAAAACCATGTTTTGTCATTGTTGTTTGTCAAGATGGTCTCTCTTTCATTATCTATGTTTTAAAGGGAAAAAAATGTTGTATTTCTAATGGATGGTTTCAATGTTGTATCAATGCCTAAGATCATTTGAACTCTTGTAATTTAATTGAATTTTCAGTAGGGAGAATTTTGTCTATTGGGACGTAATTTTGAGAAAAATTTAATAATAAAGAATTAGCTACATTAGTTTAGTTCAAGTTTTATTTAGTTTTATGGTCATTGTTACGTGCAATTCTATAGTTTCACACGTCAATGTCATTTTTCACTCCTTTTTAATTCAAATCTTAAATTGAATTTGAAAAAACTGCAAAAAAAAAAAAAAAAAAAAAAAACATATATTTACTTTTAACTTCATTTACATTCTTTCATTTTCATTAACTTTTTAACATTTAATTGATGTGGTTTTTTTTCCCCTTTCACCATCCAAAACTTTCATTTTCACATTATTTCACTTCAAATTATTTTGTAATCATTTTCCCATTTTTTAAAACTATTTTTGCTTTTTGCATTAACATTTATTGTATATACAATTGAATCCTGTTTTATTTTATAAAATTGATAATTAAAACTGCTCAACTCTAGTCTAATTTAGCCATAATTAGAGTCTTTCTTGAACTAACCATAATAATTTCCATCCATTTCTATAATCTTTTCCAAACTGTCATAAATATCAACTTTCATTTCAAATCCCACAAATAAACAGTGCTAAATTATTGATATAATTAAATGATTCTTGAGTTGATTAACCAGTTAACGTGGACTAAATATTATAATTTAAGCCAACATAGACATATATAGTTCTATTACTACAAAATATGATCTTATCAAACAAGAGGTCAAATACGACACGATAAACTCGAACACTATAATTTAGGGGAAAAAACTTAGTGAAGCACATGAATCTGCATCCACATTTTAGTTTTCCTTTTTTGAAAAGGGATTGACATATGGCAGACCCTCCCACATGAACAAAGCTTGTAGAAACAAGTTTTTGTCAGAAAGTAGGGTTTCATACCATACCCATATGGTTTTATTTTTCTTAAACAAATGGATGTGACAAATATGTCCTTTTTAACCTATCCTAATACTTTTTCTACCTAAACTACACTACTTTCTCATACATATTCCTGTGCAACATTATATTGTTGGCTCTTCAAATCTATGTTACTGTCTCAATCTATTTCTCCACTTTACATACATACTCTCTCTAATTCATTCTTAAACAAAACGTTTGTTTTTAACCACCAAATTAATCTTTCCGTGATTGCAAATAGAGATTTAACTAAATGAAGATTATATTGAGATTTCGAACGAAATATAAGATTATTTTAAATCTTGTAATAACATTTGAATCCGAAATTTTGTTTCAAATCAATATCACCTTTCACGTTTTATTAAAAGAAATCTAAATGAGTTTGAAACAATAACATAATAGTTCAATTCTAATAATAATCTTTTAAACAAAGAACAAACTATTGATATACAATTTAACCAAATCAAGTAGATTTTAGTAGAGACAAGATTGATGGGATTTAGTTGGATTGAAAATGAATTGAGTTAAACCAAGAGAACCAATAAAGAAATTAAGAAAAGAAGAAGTATATGAAACAGAATCATTTCAGTTTGATTTGATTTGTTTGGACTCCATGAATTATTTGGAATTAAAAATATTACTGGAATACAACTCAAAAAATAAAATAAAAAAAAATCCAAGAATATTGAAAATAATCTCTAAAAAGAACAGAACAAAAAATAAAAAGATAAAAAAGAAATATTCTGAAAAAGAAAAAGAACAAACAGTAATATTTGTCACATAAAAAAAAAGAAAGCAAAGGAATGAAAGAAATGACATGAAGTTGAAACTGACTAATGGGGCAGTCCTACAATGGTTGACCTTTAACATATACCAACAACACCCATTTTTCCCATTTCATTATTTCATTTCTTCCCAACTTCAATTACAGGCATATCCTTCATTTACACATTTTCATTTATTAGTCCCATCCTCTTTTTTATCTCCAAGGATTCTCCAATCCTTTCTTATATTCTCTTCTTTATCTTTCCAACATTAATTATTATAAACTTATCTTTCTCTTTGCTTAAACCCATACTGGTCTCCTTTTTAATACATCCTAGGCTTCTTCAATTTCATTCATTATCAAATATTGTTTTCATCAGATATTCAATCGACTTTTCTTTTTCTTTCTAAACTAAAATAAACTATAAATTTAACGTGTGATTATATTATGTGATAAAGATGATAGGTTAAACACTTTTGTGGAGAAGGATGAATGATTTAAAGAAAAGATGGGGGTGGGGGTGTCCCCCACAATGAGTCATATCATAGGGTTAGTGAAAAGAAAGGCTTAAAATAAATAATAATGCATCCACTGCATGACATTGTTAGATTGTCATCACCAAAAAGGGGCACATAAATCTTTGGTACCAAAATATATTGTGTATGGTCACACATAGTTATTTGTTGCAAAATCATTGGTTGAATTTTGCAACACCTTACCATTACAAAAGCTACTCTACATTATTTTGTTGTTTGATTTATATAAATGTTTACAAAATAATATTTGATCTTTTGTTAACATTTCAAAAATTAATTAATTGTCATTAAGATACAAATCTTAGATGAAATAAAGCTTGAGATGTCATGTGTAACAGTGGCGTGAAGTAAAATTGGTATTCGGACACCATCTTGTCATTTTAGGTTATATTTTGTTATTCTTGGAACTTCAATTAATTACTTTCAGCCCAAAATTCTAATGAATTTCTATGTCAAATGTATAATATATATGTTGTCATGAAAGAGAAATGATAATTGATATGAAACTTAAATTAGAAATTTGAGAATTAGGAGTCGTTTTGTTATTTGAACTCTTAATAGTACATCTTAAAAGGTCCACAAAATCAATTCAACATAGCTTTCCATTTCAACAGGAGTTTAGAAAGGCTGAGAGTTTAGCTAAACAGCAAAAAATCGTCAATGTAAAGATAAATAGTTGATGAGCCACACAAGTTAATGAAAATGAATTTCTTTACGTTTTTAAAAAGTAGTTGATGGATGAAAAATGTCACTATTACTTTACATTGACATTCAACACATACCAATAAAGATTGACTCTTCAAGGGCTTTTCCATATACTTGACAGACAAAAAACGTCAAAGTTCTCTTTCTTAATGACCAAAAACATCAAGAAATGGTTTTGGATAATATGTGTTGGCTATCAAGAAAACTGAGTTTTTTTTATAGACAGACTTTCTTGATGGTTGTCTGGTTGGTATAGGCTTTTGGCCATCAACGAAGTAGACAAATTTTTATATGTTTTGCCCATAAAAAAGCCAAAATTGTAGTAGTGTGATTGAATTCTGTGGAGATAAAGAGAACTATCAATCTATTTATGGTTTAAACAATTACTTGAATACTCAAGCATGTATGTTGTTTAAAAAAATGATCAAGCATGCAACTCTAGAACAAGAATTGTAAAAATGATTGGATATGGTAATGAATAATCTTCTCCATCGATAATACATAGGAAACTATCACTCCAAAAAAAAAAAAATTCAAAACCCAAAACTTTCTTCTTGTACAACCTAATGACCAAATTTTAGATGGTCTTCCAAAACCCTAATGTGTAGCACATCGTATATCTTAGTAAAATAAAATAAAAATATCCTTATATAACATATTTTGGAAAGGATCATAAAATTGGAAACAATAAAAGTACATCAAAACTACCAAAGAAAATATAAATAATAACTTTGACCAACTCACGCTCCAATAATAGTACAGATAATACTATAATTTTAGAAGAATATGAGTCACATTCTTTCAACAAATTACAAAATTAAGGACATATTTGTAACTTAACCAAAATCGCTCTTTACAACCAAACCATACTTCTAAAAACTACTATGGACACATTTTGAGCAAAGATTAGATTGACTAAGTACTGAGGGACTATATCATAGATTTAAGAACCAAAGAAACAACTCACCTCCATCCCAATTTTGCTCCTTTGACTCTCAAACGTGTCATAATTCTTACACTTGTACATACTAATAATAACACTTTAGGGAATCTAATAATAGAAGTGGGATGATAATGCAAAATAACTTGGGAGAGACAAAATGACATCTCATGTGAAGTGAAATGTGTTTGAAAATAAAGTGATACATATATTTATAAATAGCTAGTAATAGTTGAAAGTGGAGAAAGAAAGAAGAAAGAGTCTATTAGAGATGTAATTTAAGTGTCCGAATAATATAAGATTGTACCATAAGAAAGCATTTGAAACCTACAATGCAGCTTCACAAATTTGATCTCAATCTCTCATTTCATCCATCCATCCAACTTTTTTTGTTGCGTAGAGAGAGAAGAAAACCGGCGTAGTAAAGGAATGATGGATCGATTTTTTTTCTTTCTTTTATATTAAGGTTAACTAAAAAACCAAATTGAAGTTCAATGAAAAGACAATACCAAAGGGTTTGGATTCTTTATCGATTTAGGTTTATGTTAGTTTTGGTCTTCGATTTTGAGTCCAACTTGGTTTTTTTCCTCCTTCAATTTTCAATGGTTTGATTCTGTATGGATCTTAAGCATTGTGATAGTTTACTTTTTTTTTTTTTGGTTACACTGATAGTAGTGATAATGGGGCAGGGCCAAGGCAACCCACTAAAATAATTTGTCCTCACACAGCAAAAAATTATTCTAATATTGAATGTGGAAGAGAGAATGATGGATTTGACACCATCATGACATTGGCAAAGGGATGAACTCCTTGCTTCCTTGTCTCCCTCCCTCCCTCTAATGTTGCCCTTTGGCTACTTCAATTCTTTCCTTTCTTTTCTTTTCTTTTCTTTCTATCTCGATGAAGTGACATAATTTCGTGCAATTATTTCATAACTCTTACAATCATATTTTTGCTTCACTTTCAAGTTCCATAAAGTATTTACTATATATAGTAACATTGTTTGAGTGCGGGTGACTATTACAAATAAATGAAGGGACACGAGACAAAATTATAACTTACAGCTGGAGAATAAAAGACGATGTATATACAAGTTATTCATATATTTGTCAAATAAAATTAGTTCAATAAATGACATAATCCATTAGTCTTTTAATTTTTTCTTTCTTTATTCAACTTTGCTTGATGCTAAAAGACATTCATTATTGTTACACTGTATCACTCATCAATTGAGCGTTATCTAAACTTTTAACATAATCTTTTTATTATGTATTCTAAAAAGAAATTAAAAAATAATTAATATAATCTCGAATATAACTCATTTTTTCCTTTGTTGAAATGTCTTATGTATGTTCGTATATATAGTAATGTATATTGCTTTCCAAGATAATAAAACAAATTTTCTCCCTACCTATAGATGTAGAGTCGTGACTCATAGTTAGTCAACTAAACAAAGATAATGAAAAATAACAATGATTCATGTTGTTGGAATGCCATGTATTTGTTATTTGACACCACAAACAACTAAGTACGGGGTTTAGATAACGTGCTATAAATAATCTAACTCTATAATTTAGTTGCATCGTTTATACTTTGAAAAACATTCTATACAATAATATTGTTTTTCCTCTACTTCACGGACATAGCTAATACATTGTTAGTGAACCACTCATATTCATGTGTGTCGATCTTCTTTTTACGTCTCTTTACATTCCTTGTTAATTTTGTAACAGGTGCAATACATAACATGAACCAAAATCATGATATAATGTAGATTATTAGCATACTGTACTCATTAATTAAAAAAAAAATTAGAAGCAAAAATGTATAGATAAGGTTGATTATCAGTAAGCTATAAGTGGACATGTAAGACACAGTTGTAGTTGAGTTTACATAGAAAAAGAGAGCATATACAATCACAATAAGAATAAATTGAAACAAAAATGTGTTATGGGAGACAGATTATATTGTGTGCACACATACTCCAAATTGCGAAACCCTAAATAAAAAATCCACCAAAGCAAAATGAAATGGAAAACCCAAAGGTGGCCGACACCTCAACTGATCACCTAACCCAATTACAAAGCGACACTCAAACACATATGTCCTCCCATGCACTTGTATGCATGACGTAATCTTATCATTCAATCTAATCCAAAATCTTCACTCTACCCTTAGCTACCAAACATTATTAATCTTATCATATATAATATAATAATGTAGCTCTATAATATGTACTTTACCTCTCCTCACATCCCATCCTTCTTCCCACTTTCCCTTCCTTTTTAACATCCTTTTTAAACACTGCCCACATTCAATTCTTTATATTCATTGCTGCTTTGAATTGGATATACTTAGATTGTCCCTATTTCAATTTCATTCATTAAGTTATTTGGAATACAATTAGAGTTAATTCGGATCATGGTTTCCAATTAGAATGACTAGTATTTTGTTATATACACTGAATAAGATATAGCTAAACCCTTTAAATTTTTATCTTTAATAAACAATATACAAATTATAATATTAAATAGTTAAATCCTATGACTTCTTTTTTTTCAAAACCAAAGTGAGTGCTTCAAAGAAGTTACAAACTGACAAACTCCATCTATACATGTAGAGGTAAATTAAGGTAAGTAAGAATTTCTTTTTTTAAAAAAAGATGTGTTTGAGTGTAGAAGTGCATTTGAGTATCTGTGCTAAGTGAATACCTCATAACACTCTCATCATCTCTAATTTCTATAGATTTTTTTAATTACAAAAAAGAATACTTACCTAGTTTAATTATAATCCTCCAACTTCATTCTTCAATTCCTATAAATTAATTTTAATAGTTAATAGATTATTTTAGAAGATTAGTTAGACGTTAAAATTTAAACACGACAAAAATATATATATATATATATATATATATATATATATATATATATCTTTCATGTATCAATAACAATAAGTTTATATGATAGGGAAAGAATGGCTAACAAAACATGAAGACTTGTGTATCAATGTGATGCTTGGCATATAACTCCAATGTTTGTAAAAAATGGATATAACTACAATTTTGAAGTTGGTGAGTAGACAATAAATTTATAACTTTGAAGGTTATAATTCTTCATAGAATTTTAGAGTTACAATAGAACCCGTTTTATCTCCTCAAGTCGAAGAACGTGAGGGGCATACCCCATTGACAATGTTGCTAGGCTTGACATTAGCCAAAGCCAAGGCTAAGAACAACTTTTCTTAGGCCTTGATCTTAGAACGATGTTCTTTGGACCAAGGCCATGCACACTAACTTAGACTAAGTTCTGATTAACACTGTCTTTTCTCGACTCATTCAATTTTGATTTTAAAGCAATTTTAATTATTTGGTTATTTTGACCGTGCACATTTTGATTCTTGGGGTGATGTTCTTAGACCGAGGTGGGTACATTAGCTTGGATCAAACTCTTGCCCACTTCCTTAACCCCATTTTGACCTTAGGCTACATGTGACTCTTATGTTGTTGCTTTCTTAACCCTATCGCTTTTATTTTGTTAGATTTGTTTATGCTCAACCGTCCAAAATCATCCATGACCATAATAGTACTAGTTATGATGAGAGAACAAAAAAGAAAAGAAAATCTTTTAATTTGAATGCAAACAAAACAAAATGTCATTCAAAGGATGGTGGAATAAGAGTGGATTCAATCCATCATCCATTTATAACCTCAAACTTTGATGAAAACATATCTTAAAGATATTCTTAGATCTTTTTGTTGATCTTCTCTTTGATATGCACATTATTGGAAGAATTCACATCCTCTTCCATTATAGTTTTTCTCGTCAAAAATTAATATCGTTAAATTGAGAATATTCTAATCAATAGTTGAATTAGGTTAATTCATAAATTGACTTAATTTTGTTTTAGTTCAATAATTACAATATAGGGTATGATGGTTGAATAATAGTAATTATGCTTTATACACTAAACTATGTTATAATTAACTACTAATTTAAAATCTTAGCACAATATATATAAATGTCTCATAAAAGGCCAAACGATTTAATTTCAATAACTATATATTCAAATAATAGTCAAGGCTATGCACTGAGTATTGATCAATTAAATGAAAGTATTAATTTTAGAGTGGGCCTCATAGTATGCATAGATTCTTTATACAATTTATAGTCCACAAAAGGTCACATCAATTGTGCAACTATCTTATCATAGAAAAAAAAGATTATGATTGACTATATATTGAGGAAGACAACAATACAACAACACATAGTTGGTGATTCATGATGAAAAATATTTTAATTAATTGTTTCAATATCTTTATTTTCTATTCAATTTGCATTCATTTTTCTTAATATTTACATTAATATTTAGGATATGAGAGGACCGCATGAGCAATGACAACCTCGATTCTCATTAAGAGGTCTAATGAAGGACCTATATAATTAAGTTAGGAGTACATATCTCTCGTGAACAATACAATAATAGCGTCCTATAAACAAAGGGGTTTAGAAGCCTAGTAGCATAGATTGGTTTTTAAATTGAATGGGTGTATTATTGTAAAAATGGATGGTTTGAATGTTTTAATTATGTAGTCCAAAGTACATTCATTGTATGGGGAGTAAAAATTGAAGAATTCATAACTTTAATCATAAATGGTCTATAGGTTATGGCCCCATTTATTGTACACTAAGGTTAAAGGGTTGTCGTATTAAACAACACAAGATGACAAACGTGTAGTTAAAAGAATTGGATTCAATGACCAACTCAACTACTTTTTACTTTTTACTTTTACTTTTTGTTTTTTACACTTTTTACCGTCCTATATTTTAAAAAGAAAGATGATTTCATGCTGTTATTTATCCCAACTTTCTATTATTTTTATTTGAATTGACTTTTTACTAACAATCATCTTATGTGAATTTTTTTAAAAATTTGTTGTATAAACAAATTCTTAATTTTATAAAATATAAATATAAATTGATAAATAAGTTGTCATTTTTTAAAAATAAGCTTTGATTTCTTATCAATAATATTGGTAAAAGTAAACAATAATGGTTTGTTCTCATAATAATACATTTCAGTAACTCTTAAACAATAATAGTTTCGTAGTTTGTAAATAAATTTTAACTTTTAAACTTTGTTACCAAACATACCCATTATATGAAAATATGAAATACAATTTCTATTTTTATTAAATTTTTTATTTTTAAATTCTTCATATATATGTTTTATAACATTTAAGAAAGAATTTATTAGATATATATAGTTTGATATTTAGTTTTTTATTCTTTTAAAATTAAGTTTACAACACTATTTTTACTACATATTCTTTTTCTTCTTTTTTATATACTATTTTATTAATAATTTTTTAAAAACCAAGCTAAATTTTTTAAATTAATTTTTAACCATTTTACAATATGATACTCGTTTTCATTTAGTACAATCTAGGATCTTAGGATGCAACAGCATATCACGTACATTAACAACTTTTCTTTTGTCTTTCTTGATACAAGTTTATTTATAAAATGACTAGTTGTTCTCGTATATTTCTCTTCTCTTTTCAATCACACACTTGGAGGTATAGTTTAATGTCTATAAATTTTAAAATAATCTAAGCTTAAACTTTGAGAGGTTATAAGTTTATGCTAGACCAACGTGGAGATTCACGTACACATGATGGAAGATATCCAAACTCCAACGTTTTTTGTGTCCTTAAATTTACACTAATGCACAATGGCTTTCTACAATTAATAATGTCCTCTCTCAACCTTTTGAGTTGAGTTATGTGGTGTTCATGACATGGTGTTTAGGATGAGAGGGAAAGAGAAGATAGTGGTGACAAAAAAAGAGAGAAGAAGATAGAGGTGAGAGAGAAGAAGAAAAAAGTCGTGAATCTAATTAAAGTTGAGAAAATAAAAGGATGAAATGAGAGAAGAGAGGGAAAATAACCATTAAATTAGACTCAAAATTCAAAAGTGGAAAGATTATGAATTAAATCTACAAAAACTATTACACACATAAGTTTTAAAAAGGATTTAAATTAAGTTGGTACTTTTTTAATAAGTTGAAAAATAAAATTGTACAATGTGCAATGCTTTCAAAATTCACATCACCAAAGAGAAAGAAAGAAAGAAAGAAAGAAAGAAAGAAAATGGCTATAAATGTAGCCTACATCATCATCATCATCAATAAATAAGAGAAAAAAACCATACAAAAACAAATTAAGCTCCGTCCAATAAAATGTCCAATCACAACCCCTCCTCCATCCTAAAGCTTTTTGGCTTCCCATTGGTCGAACACGACGACAATCCCCCGGAGACACCTGACGGCGCCGGTGGCGCTGACACTACTATTTCCGAAGACGATAGAAAGTTTCGCTGCCAGTTCTGCCGTCGAGTTTTCGCCAACTCCCAAGCCCTCGGTGGCCACCAGAATGCCCACAAGAGAGAGCGCCAAAGGGCCAAGCGCGCCCTTTATTTCCACGCCGCCGCACTTCGACCACCATCGCTTTATTCCAGTGTTTTCCCTTCCAACATTGGCGGTGATGGGGGTGCTTCTAGAATTCTGCATCGGAACAATAACAGTAACGGGTACTTCACGGAGACGGCGGCGTACGGCGGCGTATCGGCATCATCAGGGAGGTGGATGTTTGGGAATTCGAGTGAAGGAAATATGGAAAATTCAGGTTGTAAATTGGGAGGTGAAAAGGGATTGTGTGTTGATCTTCATCTTAAACTTTCTCCATCTAATTCCTCAACTTAATTAATTATATCTTCAATTTTGTTGCAAATTTCTGTTTTCTTTTATTATTATTATTATTATTATTATTATTACTATCATCATTCTTTCAAAATTAACTTGAAAAGTTTGACATATGATGATTCACTTTTGTTTCCTTAACCTTTTGTTAGAAATTTTGTTTTTTTTTTTTTTTTTGTTTGTTTTCATTTATAAATTTGTTTTCTTCTTACACAATTGAAAATTTTTCAAAGAAAAAAAAGCAAACTAATTAAGTTTTTTTCCCTCTATTGATGGAGATTTGAAGTTAGTGTTCTAAGACAAAATGCCTAAATTAACCGAGGAATACACTTAAAAGTCAGATTAACTACATATTATAGCTAAATTTTGTTAAATTTGTATGAGTTATAATTAATTCGGTCGTTAACTTATGCATAAAAAATTTATTTTTTATTTAGTTATAAATTGAACATCGTAACACTATTCTAAAGAATGAAATTACAAATTTAAAGTAAATTGATTGAAACACCATTCTAAGCTATTATATGAGTGCTACTTGTTCAATCAAAAGGCCAGCAAATGTGTTATCCTTGCATGATACATTGCAAGTTTGAGGAGCATATAAATTAAAAGAACATCTTATACAAGTTGTCGATGATAAGCTACCTCGAATTGCATCGACAATGATCGTCTACGGTTCGTCTCTTTCTTCTAAAAAAATTTCAAAACAATCAAAGTATTTTATTATAATCCATGGAAAGGTACGACTGTAAAGCTATTGTAACTCATATTTAGAAGAGCAGAGACTATTTGAGTATAAGGTTCCAACCATCTAATTAACAAATCTTTGAACATACTGTACTATACAACCAACATAATTGAATATTGGCCCAATGCTATTAATTGGGCCTCTATCTCATAAAGTAATTTTGCACTTGGTGTGTTGCTTCCTTTCTTTTTCTTTTTCTTTTTTATCTCGTGGAATTAGAAGATAGAGTATATGATATACATACCAATACATATTAAAAAATTATAAATATAACAAAGTCTATCGTTTATAAACTGTGTTTTATCGATGATAGACCAATATTTGTAACTTAATCTATCAGTGATAAACTCTCATCGTTGATACTTTGACAGATTTTGTTATATATTTGCAATTTTTAAAAGATGTCGTTATATAATTAATTATTTTGAATTTAGCTAAAGGTTATATTTGCAACTATCCCTAAAAGATAATATGGTCTCATAGTTATAACATTAAAAGATAATATTTTCTTCGTTCCTCGAAACGTTCATGCATCATCTTTATCAAAAGTTACCAAGAAAAAGAAATTAGTTTTGAAATATAATGCTAAGGCTCAAAAGAAATTGATAAGGAGAAAAATATAAGTAGTATCTTTTAATTTAAAAAATGGTGACCCATTACAACCAGCCTCAAAAATACATTGAGTCGTATCAAAACTTAAAAAAATAAATATAACAAAAAAAGTATTGTGTTTTCTTTTTCCTTTATTTGTCATCGACTTTGAGGAGTGATGAATGAAGTATTCTATCTGAAACTCTAGTCTCTTTTGACTCAAAACAAATAAGAAATTAAAAACAACACAATAATTTGAATCCATAGTAAGATTTATGCATACTCCATCTCTACATCGTCCTCTTGTAGAGATATTTGATTAACACATCATTTCTTCTTAATTATTTCCATCTTAATAGTTATTGTAGCGTTGACGCCTCATTTGCTCATAAAATTGTGCAATAAACTCTTCTGCTTTCGCATCAATCATCTCGTCGCCTCCATTGTCCTCATGAATCTCATTTTCATCATCGTCTCCATCCGTATTATCGTCAAATTCTTGAAGGCTGCTGGCAGAGGCGTATTGGCTTGTGCCAAAAGAAGATGACCTCGACGTACGAGAAAGTGACGACGATGATGGTGAAGTGGAATGTGACGGCAATGGCATTAGTGCCTCCTCGAAATCTTCCTTTGGTTTCGATGGAGGCAACGACATATCTCTAGCAGCAGTTGGTGGTGGTTCGTTCCCATGGATGTGGAGAGGGCGTATGGAACCCAACAGCCGCCGCCACAAGCCCTTATCAGCGCCCATGTCGACAGACGCTTTTGGTTTCTTGGAGTGACGACGACGGATCATGAAGAGCGCAACCTTGAAAATTTTCACGGCGCCGTTGCGGCTTGTGGTTTTTGTATTGCCGGAGCTGGAGTTGGGTTTGACTGGTTGTGAGTTCGTGTCCATATAAGCTTTGTTTGCAAGTAAGAAAGGTTTTGTGGGGGGCCTCTCCCGGAGCAAAGGCAAAGAAGAAGTTAAAACTTAAGAGAAGAAAGAGGGGAATGGTTTGTTTTTATAAAGAAAGGTGGCGGGCGGCCACCTTTTTATGTGTAAATTTGGTAAAGGCTTAAATTTAGGGGATGCAAAGTTTCAACGGAGGGTAGGTTTTTTTGCCCTTGTGAAAGGGAAAAAATGGAAGGAACCCAATTTGGGAAATTTAAGTTTTGGAATATACAAATTTGATGGTTAAGGCTTCTCTTGTAGTTACAAAGGTTTGGTAAATGAAATGAAAATACTTTATATATTCAATGGCTCTTTCTTTCTTTCGTTATTTATCAAATTTCTTTTAATATATGAATGTTAAATATAATTGAAAGTCGATCGAAGATGATATGTAACATTCATCACGATGTACAATTTTTTACCATAAACTTCTAATTCTAATAAAGTTTAACCTAGAGATTTAGTTAACTTTTTGCTAATAATTTACGTTCAATAATTTATTTCAAAGATATCAAGTTTGCTAATAAGTCACACGAGGTTCAAGGCAAATCTTATATAAATAAGTCAATGACACCAATCACCTCCCACCCTACTATTGTTGAGAGGTAAATATTATGCTATCCTTGTATACATGTACGTACATATATAAAATGTAAGAAACAAATTATAAATGTAATTAAAGAAACAATGAGTTACATTAATCACATGGGGCTTCAAAGTTCAACCAAAACTAATTAGGCTTGCATTTCCAGAATTACAAGTGTTTAGGGAAACAATATGATGGTGACAAAGTATACATATATTTCCTTAATCCACCGGGCAGAGGCAGGAGGGATTTCGGGCTTACAATAATATATAATGGACCTCCCCCCACCTTAGGATCAGGTCAACCCTCTCATAGAGTTGGCCTTTTATCTTTTCTCAATTAATTCATTACAACTTTTCTAAATCAGAACCTAAATGTGAAGCAAATTTTGTAATATACTAAATGAATTTCTTGAAATTATTTTTCTATATGAACTTCTCATATAATCTTCCAATTATACCATATTATTTGACCTCTTAATTCTTCTTTAATTACTTGAGAGTTTGTATATATACTTAAAAACATTATGAAGGGGATGACTTATGTTTAATACATATGGTACATATATTTTTCTCACTCCCACAAGTATGTGCTAATGTGTGTCATGAGCACCTATATCAACTTAAATGTCTATAATGTCTATTGATCAAGGGATGCAAATATAGTTACTATTGAGAATGACCGTACTCCCAACTACCGTGACCCATTGGTTATAGTAAAGTTCATATTGGCACACAATTAGAAATAACACATTTACATTCAAAGTATTAGCATATATATATATATATAGCAACATTTTTATAAAAGATTATAAATATAGTAAATATATATATTTTTTGAAATGTTGTCATACATTTGATCATTGGTGTGAAAATTACTACTGGTTATAATTATCAATTTCTTGTTTCACATTGGAAATTTAAGAAATAAAATATGGTATATATGAGAGCTTTCCAAGGAACTTTTAAAAGTGGCCGATAGGGTGGTCACACTCTTATCAAGCATGGTCATGTCTTTTACGACACACCAATTTTTTTAATGGCACCTCAGGATTTTATATATCGACACATTTAAGTTGGAGGCATGAATCTTAATCATGACTTGTAGCTAGGGAACAATTGACCTTTATAAATTTCCACAATGGTATAATAATTATGCCACTTTGAATAAACTCTTTCCAGAATTTGTTTTTAAGTTCCATCCAAAATACCTCGTACCAATGAAGATCTTGATATTGCTACTCATTTATATATATATATCCCCAATCACGACTAGGTGAGGTTGATCCTTAGACAACTTGTTAGGAGTAATACGACCTTTCACACAAATGTTCATAATAATACGCTTTTTTTCATATTCTTTTGTTTTAACACCAAATAACAAACAAACATACAAAACAACAACCCCATGCCAATGTAGAGATGTTGTCTCTCTTCCCTTCCAAGTTAATATGAGACCTTTTTCTAACACTCTTAACAATTTTAAAGTTAAGTTGGGTTAAATCTTTAGTTAAACTGAAGGGAAAATTGTTGAAGTAATTTTTTATAATTATCAACAAATATTGACAGAACGTTAATAGAGCATGGCCATTAATGCATTTCCAAGTGATCCAAAATTAATTCAATAAGTATAGTTAATCTTGATTTGACATACGATTATATAATAATATATATTTATAATGATAAGTTAATGTGATATGTAGAGAAATTAATGGATAAATCAATGTTAGGTAGGGTCTGGTTTATGGCTTTTAACCTAATAAAGTTAGTCTTCTGGCATTTCATGTTGGCATTTAATTTTTTTTGTTTTGTTTTGTACTCAAGAAAAGAATGAAACCTTGGGGTTTTGAAGTTTTTTCTTTTTTTCTTTTTTTCTTTTTTTCAAGTGCTTTCATCTTGTATGAATTTTTCAAACCCAATTGTTTGTTTTGGGATGTCATTCACAGTTTGGCCAAAGTGTATGCCAGCCTTTTTTATAAGGATAATAGGCCCCATTCAACAAAATGATTGGGTATGATACATGATATTGTCTATTTTCATACTTGTTTTTTAAATTATTATATACGAATATAGTTATCTTCATCGATGACGTTATATGTTGTAATATCTTCTACTCTTTAATTAATTAGACAATGTGAGTTTTTGGTTGAGATCAACTCAAACAATAGTGGTAGATATCGTATTTTGTCCAACTTATCCTAAACCCTTGCTGAGGTAAGAAATATATATATATATATATATATATATATATATATATATTGTTTTCTCCTACCAAAGGGGATGGAACTCAGAGGGGAAGGGATGGGAGAAATTGTTGAAGAAGAGAATTAAAAATACTTCAATGGGAAAATGAAACCCATCGTTAACACATTTTCTATACACTAATGACTTTCGATCTAGTATCTAAATTTACGTAGACTAATACTTTTTTTAATTAGGTGATCAATCACTCCTTTAATATGATTTGTGGTAACTCCATGACCCAAAATATTTATTTTAAGTGACTCTTAAAGGAAGAACGTTGACCACTTCGCGTCGCGATCAGGTTGTGACAATTTGACCACTTCGCGTCGCGATCAGGTTGTGACAATAATCATACTTATGTAGTTTACTCTTTAAAAATCGTTTTTTAGTAAGCCAACAACACCTCTTCATGGGAGGTCATAATTTCCTAAATATATAAGCTCAACTAGTTGTTGAGAATAACACCACATGTTTGTTATTAATTAAGCACACCCGACACACAACTAAGTTTGAGGCAAGACTCTTAGTCATTTTGCATATAACTAAAGTGAGAAAATTGAAATATGATCATATTCATTAGAATTTAAATTAACACTAAAATATATACAGGTAAACCCTTGTGAAAACTGAAATAACAAAGTGTGTGTGAGTAATATAAAAAAACAATTGTAGTTATAAATAATACAAAGAATTGTGATGATGAAATACGTACAAAATCATTAAATTAAAAAATGGATGACTAAATATCTTATTACGCGTTAAATTTTGAAAGTTGATAGTTTAATTTCTCTCCTATATCATTATAAATTATCATATTTATATCTTTAAAGTAGGATAAACTTACAAGTATTAAATTATGGAGTTTTCAATTTCAAATTAAACCAATTAGTTCGTATTATATGATCCTTTGACTTTATAAAAATGTAGATCACCAAACATTTAATTCTTCTCTCGGAAGTTAACCTCACAAATCATTGTTCAATAGCACCAAGTCAATTATATAATAGTAATGAAATTACTTGCATGTGTGTTAATGAAACAAAATATTCCTTATTTTCAAAACTACTTCCATTCATACTCTAAAGTCCTCATAGTTTATTACATAATATATATATATATATATATATATATATATATATATATATATATACACTTTTCAGCTTAATTATTCTCAATAAAACAAGTGATTGAAAAAGAGAATTAAATATGAAATCATATATCAATCTAATGTACTAACGAACACTCCTCCTACATTGTGGAAATTTGAATACAGACACTTTCAAACCTCCTTTTCCTACTATAATTCTATGTCCATTTACTAATTAATTAATTCAAAAATTAATTCAAATATTATAGCAACATTTTGACAAACCATCCTAATTAACTTTTAAAAAATATATTTTTGAATCATTTTCAATTTTAGCATAATGAATTATATTAGTGTCTACGGAATTTGAAATTTGGTCAGTGAATATTTTTAGTATTTTTTTCATTTACAATAATTATCATTCTCTTAAAAAATATATATATATTTTTTATAAATATAAATAAGAGTTTAATCGTAATCATTGATTTTATATTTTGAAAGAAGAAGGAGACAGCTTTAATAATTATGAAAACTTAATGGACTAAAATGAAAATTAGAGTAAATAAATTATATGAGAGAGAAATATGAAAATATAGATGTGAGTGAGTGGGAGCCAAGTCGTGTTGGTAATGAAAAAACAAATCGCCTTTTTTCTTTCATTTGACCTCTTCTTCTATTCAACTCTTCAATCTTCTTTTATTTAAAAAAAAAAAAAACAACTTTCCAATTTCAAAAACCAAATATTTTCTCCTTAAAATCCCTAATCATTGGAAATTGAGAATTTTATTTCAAAATCATTTGAATCACAATTATTTTTGTTTGGTAAAGAAAAATGGTTATAGGTTTCAAATGGCTCTAATTTCAATTTGAATTGGATTTAACTCAATCACAGCTGGTGGCACCACCAGTTCTCTTTCTAATTATATTCCTTAAATATGCCTAATTAACTTTTATTATTCACTCAACTTTTTTTCTAATTTATTTCAAATTTTAAGTGATCTCAATTCCTTACATATTATTGATTTAAAAGTAAAAGTAATAGTTTAGAATAAGTTATTTTCTTTTTTAGTTTGGAAGCTTAATCTTGCACATTCTGGAAAGAAGAGAGACTATAATAAACCAATAAGACTTAGCTTCCAAGAAAATACATACTTAGTCCATTGAGTTAAATATTTTACTTCTAAAATAAGAAGAAATTTGGAAATTAGGTTGCATTATTATAATTTAAATCATATCAAATTTTAATTAATAAATTACCTTATAACAACTCTCAAATTAAACCTCAACCTAAAATCGAGTATTATTCAAATTTATTGTTGTTGTTATTATTAAATTATTTAAATTAAAGAGACTTGCTTAAGCTCCCAACAAACATCATAAATCACAAACTTACACGTTAATTAATATTATTATAGATTTCTTAAACTCATTGTCCATATTCCAAGAAGTTACATAAAACTCCCAACAGCTATATATATATAAATATTCCATACAAATTTATACTTTTCAAACATCTAATAAACTAAACAATATTTAATTGGTTGATGATTTATACATAACTCTTAATCATAAATAGATTATTATTAATTAATACATGAGCCCCACCATCCTTAAATATTTTAATCAAGATGAAAGAAGCAAGAAAGAAACAACAATTTTTCTCAATCATTTTCTCAATCAATCACTCATCTTTCTTTCTTTCTTTCTTTAATTATTGTTTATTGCATAAAAAGAAAAACAAAACAGTGGAGGAAAAAGCCAAAAAAAATATTTTCCGTTGCCGCCAAACAGCCTGTGGCCAAAAACTTCAAGCAAACCGAAAGCTCAAATCTTTGAAGAACAAAAACCATATTATATTGTTTCATATACACATAACATAAATTAAATTAAATTAAAATTTCGTGATATGATGTGTTATTGTGTTTAGAGGGAATGTAATTTTCTGATTTTTGATCTTTATCGTTACATTTATTTGTCATATTGTTTGATCTTAATGTGTTCTTATATTACTAAGGACATAGCAACATTTTTTATAAATTGCAAATAGTGTCAAGCGAATCACTTGAAAGCTCTCAATAATATCACAAATGTAATATATCTTTTTACCTTATCACTAACCGTAATGATACTTTTCCATTTTAAGTGTGATACTTCCACATTTCTCATGCAAATAGGTAGCAGCTTCTTGGTAATGTTTTCATTGTAAGAATGACAATATTGGTAACAGTGAAGATCTCAGCCGTATATAGTGATATTTGCACATACTGCAATCAAATATAATAAAACAGCCTTTGTTGCCAAATGAAAATGTAGGTGATGACAGACTTGGAGCCGAAAACAGCATCATACTGAGTTAGTAGAGGATTAATTAGCCTTTCCTAATAGTAATATGAAACCAAAGAAAAAGAGAGAAAGAAAAGATGGGGTGGTTGGGTAAAATAGTAATTTAGGCTAAAACAAAGAAGAATAGAAAAATAAATATATGTATGTATGTATGTCCAGGTTGGTTTATAACGCGTACAACCGAGTTCCTTCCCCCATCAGACGACGCCACCGCCCACTAAAAAATCACATATCTACGCGTTCATAAATTTCCATTACTTTATATATATATCGTTTCATTTCTCCTTCATTTTCCACCAAAATCTCCAACTCTCTACTTTTGCTTCCACTTCCCTTCACATCAAAATCATCGCATCCAAATCTTTTCTATTCTCTTCAAAATGCAAAACAAACGACACAACACCAATAATGTGGGTCGTAGAGCATGGAATCTTTTACGTTTAGCAATGATATGGGCAAGAAAAGGTGGAGTTTTCAAGCGAAGGTTTCTCATGGATCTCCGCCTTGTCCCCAAGTTCATTAAGAGTCTCGGTCACTCCACCCCCCGTGGCCAACTACATTATGGCGATCATGAGCTTTCTTTCGATGAAACCCCCGTTTTTCATGTCAAGATGCATCGTCCTGCCTCATTGCGCTTTCACTTCCCCTGCATTACTCCCCAAGTGGTTGACTTCAAATATGAGTTTGAGGGCAATGCTGATGATGATGATGATGATGTTAGTGAAGTTTGTAGTTCTGATGACGAGCGGAGGAGTTTATCGGGATATGACGGTGGAGAGGAACGAGAGGATGATGATGACGACAACGAAGATGGTGAAGATCAAAATGGGATTGATTTGAGAGCTGAGAAGTTTATAGCTGAGTTTTATGAACAAATGAAAATGCAAAGACAGATTTCATTTTCGCAGTATGATAGAAGTAATAATTTGAATAAAAAATAAAAAAGTTTTGATATATATTATATGAGTTTTGAGAGTTGTCTTCATAAATATGTATACGATAAGATTCGTTTGATCATAAAGTTTTTGGGTTTCTTTCTTCTTTTTTTGCGTTTTGTAAATAGAGGAAGTTTCCAGTCCAAGAGTTTACTTACCGTTCCTTGAATAAAAAGAATTTGTTGATTCACATTTACTTACCCTTAATTTCGCAGAAAAACAGGAATTTCAAATCTATACTCAATTAAGTATTATATTATATAGTTTTTGACGGCCACTATTTTGATCTTAAATGCACATCCAATGGGTTACATTTAAACATGGGTTAAAATTTGAGGGCCGTTACTAAACTTCGTATATTGTTTTATTTTGGGGTTTAAAATTTTATAAACATCTATTTTGATTCACAATTTCTTTATATACGAGCTTAACTTGGTCTCAATTCTATTTAGCTCTATGATATAATTTCTATGTTGGATGATTTAGACTTTAGATTATTCATCATATTAATTAAATTAATAAATATTATAATCATCAAATCTTGTTATTTTATTTTATAAATTTTAAATTTTTTATGTCAGATATACATAATCAACATGTTTGAGTCAAACAAACCTAAACTAAAAACTAAATTTGTTCTTTTTTAAAAAGTATTTAAAATTTTCACATCCTCCCTCTACCCCTCGCCCTTTCTATAACTTTAAACCATAAGAAAACACTGAGTTGAATAAATAAAATAAAATAAAATTTATATTAATGTAACATCCATGACAAGTAAAATAAATTAAATTGTAGATAAATATTCTCCCAATGAATCACAAAATTCCAAAAGAGAAAAACAATTAATCATAAGAGAAAACAAACACCTTAGTAAATTACAAATACAAATAAAAATGGTATGAAATCTAGAAATAAAATGATAATGTGGCAGAATGGTGATAATCAAACCTTCATATCCTTAACTAAAAATCAAAACTCTAAACTATCAAACTATCAAAAGTGATTATATTATTTGACGGTCATCCAAATATAAAAGTCACCCTAAAATAGAAGTTCTGAGAGCTAAATAAACCGACAGGCAAAATTTTAAAACCAAAATAAAGTTTAAACCTCGAATATAATTTACATTTTTGATATTTATATTAACTTATATTTTCTCACTATGTTATTTGCACGATTCCCCTGATTACTCTCCTTGTAACAATTATCAACTCAATTCAACTTCCAAAAATAACTCTACTTCCAAAAATAACTCTAACCGTAACCATTAATGTAAAATTATCCATCCTTGTAACAATTATCAACTCAATTCAACTTCCAAAAATAACTCTAACCGTAACCATTAATGTAAAATTATCAATTAAACCTGGAGACTTGCATCCTCGAGACTTGCATCAATATTTTGAATAAGGATTAATGTAGTGATAATTTTCGAAGTTCAAATAATTACCAATATTAGTGCGGAACTTAAATGAATATATTTTGTTTGGGGAGAAGAGTGAAATCTTGCCTAAATTTTATATCGTCGTTCAACCTTACCACTTGAAAATGTTTTGGTTTGATTACCAAATGAGTAAAATAGTCAAATAATAATCCTATCTACGATACTTCTAACTTTGATGCCATCTCATTCTTCGTTTCCGTAATAATTAAACAATTACTCCCTGCGTTATCATCCTTAAGCACATTATATCACCCATTAAAATGATGATTAACATTAGTCCATCGTTACTCCATCTAATAACGGACTTGGATTTTACATATGAAAAACAAAATAAGTTCTAGAAGTATACTCAAAATTACAAGAAAAACATATATACATACATGTATAGATCAAAAACCCTAAACCAAATATCAAGAAACAAATTTCCTAACATGAATATAATTGATGATCAACTTGATACCCTCAGTAGTGTCCAAATACAAAATATAAACAAACCAAATTTAAAAGAAAAAAAAAAACAAGATCAATAATAAAAAACATACTTGAACGAATAAAAAAGTTACCCAAAAACATAAACCACAGGTACTGAGCAAGAATAAATTTAATCGATGCACTAATAATTTAGAAGCAATCAAGAGAGGAAAGATTACGATACAAAAAGGGCAAAATTCAAGGAGAGTTCTACTAGATAAATAGTATTATAAAATACAAACCTTTTTTTTCAGTTTTCCACTTTTTTCTTTGTCTCAATCCATAATACAACTGAAACCAAGATTCTTGTATGCTAAGAGAGCTAAATTGTATAGGGAGAGGGAGTGAAAAAAAATCAAAACTTCACCGGTAAATTAAGCTCCGTGCCAACTCAGAGGATGTCAAAACGCGATAATTGCAAAGAACACAATCTTCTGTATCCCACCACAATTACTTGATATGGTCTTTCATACGACTGCCTTAAATTTTAAAAAAAACGTACAGTCTAACCGCACAAATACCTCTAGTACACAATTTGACCCAGCAAAAAGAATCAAGCTCCTTTTCTGCAAGATCATTATAGATTAACATACATGTATCCCCGTCTAATCTTCAAAATTAATGAAGTAATTAGATTTAATGGATCAGTTTTTTTTTCTCCAGTAAGTTGGTTTTACCTTTGAAAGAATGTTGTAGGAGTAACTACTACTATTGATTAGTTATGCATCAACTTCCGTTTTGTTGCTTTTCAAGATACAAGTTTAACTGCCCAGTTGCCGCCAGTATAAAACCTGAAAAGGTAGTTAATAAAATAATTTGTCACAAGGATTAGTATGTTGTAAACTATACAGATAACAGAGCAAAAATATTCTTTTCCACTACTCTGAACCCAATTATCGTCAAGTTCATTGGCCAATCAGTTACAAAAATAACACTTGAGAGATATGCTATGCTTAAAATTAAAGCATTAAAAATGGTATTTAGGTAGGTTATTTCACTCATGCTGTAGTGATAGTGATGATCCTTTTTTACATGGCAATGGGTAATGGGTAATGGAAAAAAAACTGAACTGGATAAGCTGAAGAGAAGTACTTTTGAAATGAATTTTACCTAGAAAGACGGGCGACGGCCTCCTAGGCCGTGATTTAAATTCTGGATGAAATTGTACACCGACATAGAAGGGATGGCTTGGAAGCTCTAAAATCTGATCAAAATAGAATAAAATCTTAAAAGTTAAGATATACAATTGAATCCAAACAGGAATGGTCTATAGCACTTAAGGACTTGAAATTGCCAATGCAGGAATAGCATGAATGCATAAAGCAACTGATGCAAATAACAATTTAGTTTTGACACCTCAAGATTAGTGAAAACTACCACACGTCTCGCAAACGAGGACAACCTACCTCCATTCTATTTCCTGTCTCATCCTTTCCAACAAATTTAAGGCCAGCTTCTTCAAAAGCCCCAATGGACTCAGGGTTTACCTGCAACGTAATGATTTTTACTTGTGTCAATCCTTCCCATTGCATCAAACTTTCCAACCAGATACACTTTAAAGCCTACCTCATATCTATGCCGATGCCGTTCATCCACATATGCTGATTTATGATACCTGTCAATCCAGGAGGAATTAAAGAGAGCAGGATGAATGCTACAGAGTAATACTGCCAAGTACAAAAGATTTAGATGCTTTAGATTGAATTGGGACCATGACTAAACCTATATATTCTTGCTCTATTGGCTTAAAGAGGCACGAGTACTGCAAAATATTAAATGGCATTTATCAGAGCAATAATTTCTCATGAAATCCATGGGCAAACCAGTTGGATTATACCGTCCTAGATTTCTAACGACAATATAATGCAAGGGGTATATACACATACAATAGAGCTAACTGATCCTACCAATCCAGATTCTTCCAATATAATTCATCAACAAGTAATAACAGGGAGAATTGAACTCTTAAGCATTTATACGTGGTAAAATAAATAAGAAACCACATACATCCTTGAAGTAATACAATCAGCAGTCTGGAATAGGGTTTTTCGAGATCCTAATCTCATAGTGCTTCCCATATGGGTCTTCGAACCCTACACATGAGTGTGAAGAAAAACAAGTTCCAACAGATTACATTTTAGAAGTAACTTAACAGTAAGCAACATACAAACTGTTTTTAAGAAGTCAGCACCTCAGGCATGAAAATAACAACAGGGTTTGGTGTCGCATCATCAAACTCTGTACTGTTTGCCTTTTCCCAACCCAAAACCTAAGAAAAAGCAAACACATGAGGATGGGGATAGCCACAACTGAAATAAAATAAATACAAAATAAAAAACGAAGTTTGATTGTTATTGAGAGGGGAGAAAACACTTACACTTCTAGCAAACTCAATTACAGATATCTGCATGCCCAAGCATATCCCAAAATATGGAACTTTGTTTTCTCTGGCATACTTTGCAGCCAATATCATGCCTTTCACTCCCCGATCTCCAAATCCTCCAGGAACCAAGACACACGATGCTTTCTGAAAAAATAGATTTTCAGAAAAGGATCAGAAAGGCTTAAAGCCGAAAACAATAACAGGTGGGTCCCCTCCCCCTTTGTCCATCTCTTAAATATACCAACATAAATAGGACTTACAACATTTCATTATAAAAACCAGAGCTATCGAAAAGCTCAAAATAAAAAGACACCCATAAGCATATATGCTATATGGTGTATTAAATAGATAAGGAACCCCCTGCTTAAAAACGTACTTTCCATGTAACTTCAGATATATTTTCTTAATCATTCCCTTGATTGAATAGACTGCTCAAGAGATTTGAAAGCAATAAAAAGAAAAGATAAATCCCACCACCACCAAAGAAGCTATAATATTAATTACTAATCATATTGACATATTTGCTAGTAAAAAGCAGTATACGAATCTCACAGGCAAAACCACTAAGAATATATAAAACATGATATCGTCTCATGAGTAAATATTAAGAAAACCAATGGGTGTGTGCCAAGTGAAACAAAAAACGAAAAAGCAATACAAACATATTTTAACGCCAAAAAAAATACAGGGAACGCATACCCTCAGAGTCTCCCATGCAGCAGCATGTGCTTCCGGTGTCTACAAAAGAACAGTACATTATACAATGATGGAATTCTAGACTAATAGAAAGCATTTGTGATGCCATTTAAAAATATACCAATTTGGAACTTTCGTCCTCAAGATCAGAAGCAGCAATCCAATCAATTGATGGCTTCAAAGAGCATGCAATGCATGCATGAAGAAGGGCCTGCATAATAGATATGCATCACAACAGGTAATACAAAAGCAAAAATATTTAATGATTTCTTATTATTTGTAGCTAGAAATTAACGGAACCCCCAAATAAATGAAACAATACTCATTTGCAGTTAAAATAAGCAAGATTGAAAGAAAAAGTTATTAACGCTCATATTCTATCTATCTATATATATATATATATATAGTAAGCCAATAAGTTTTCACCCAATAAATTTTGAAAACTCAAACAGTGGCCCACAATCACGCATGTAGAAATAAGAAAAGTTTCTTTCTTAAAGTACTAAAAGAGCACCTTCACAACAGAAAGGTATGAATCTGTCAAACCAACGTACTTTCCCACCATCGCAATTTTCACCTAAAAAAGACCAAAATATTAATTATCTATACACAATATAAGATGAGGCTGTAAGACCCCCAATTATCCATACTTATAGGAGGAAGGGTAGAAAAGTAACTGCACAGGGAATTATTATGGAGAAATGATTGGAAGGACGTTCTGAGTGGTAGGGCCCACTGGGCTGAGGAATATGTGAGTCTATAAATAGGATTATTAGGTTGGAGTAGCTAGGGTATTTTTAACTTTTAGGAGGTAGGGCTACAGCAGCCACCAGGGTCTCTTAAAACCAAGAGGCTGGTATGATCTTTTCTGCATTTTTCCTTGTTGTTTCTTGTTATTTCTTTTCATCTTGTGAATCTGGATCATTTGGCTTTATATATAAATAAAGTAAACCAGAGTACCGCCTCTGTTTAAGCCATTTATACAGTCCTTTCAGTCTAAATTATTGTTAGTATCCTAACAGAGGCATACATAAACTACAGAATAAGTTAGACTTACTGAATTTGTGAGATTATCATGAGTTGCAGCCAAATTTGTCCAGTCACGCAAATCAGGAGCTGCAGCAATTCTGGTACAGAACGTAAACATTTATTAGCAAAGTTAGCATGCATAGTCAGGTTACACTTTAGGCTGGCTTATATCCTAGACAGATACTAACATTTTCTTGAGCGTTACTATTTTTCTCCTGTGCTACTTACAATAATGTCTTAATTAAAAGGGCAAAATACAATTTAATGGCTGGCTTCTAAAAGTGACCACTAGAATTCTTGGGAAGAATAAACTCCTTGAGTTGATTTGTTCCCTCAAGTCTCTATCTAAAAATGTTACGACAGCTTTCTGAAAAAGAGATGAGGAATCTACCTGAGCAAGTTGAGTTGTTTAAGAATTGAAAGATGAGCATTCTGGTTCTGTGGCAAACATAAACCCAAGAAACCGTAAGTGCAATTTCCAACAAGATGTAACTAAGCCAAAAACAGACAAAGACGTGATCACATAATAAAAATATGCATATCCATAGATGCATACCATACATACATATATATATATATATGCATGCATGTGTGGAAGTGTGCATGTGTCTGATGCATGTATGTATGGTTAACACCTACCCTGAGCAAGAGTGGAACGTGCCAGATGTTTGGAACATCATGGACATTGAGAATGTTACCAGCCTGAAAAAAATTCAAGAAAAGTAGGGTATTTAATAATCAATCATGAAAAAAAAAATCCATCCAGAAATAAATCTCAATTGACAACTCACTGGAACATGACAAAACTGTGAAAGCTTCTCCTTTGTATTGTCCAGTATAGGCTACAAAGAATCCAAAAAAGACATTACTACACCTTAAAATATCAAAACCATTGTAACGAATATGAAGGCCAAAATTTTAGTTATCGTTGTATAAATATAAAGTGCAATTGGGGCATGGTCCAACAAATCATAGTAAACATACACAAAATAACTGCCGAATACAACAAGAAACAACAATACATATAATCAAATGAACAGTCTAGTGCATTTTAAAGCCTCTTGTAATTTGTATTTCTTTTACATGGGAGGGAGAATACAATCAAGCAACCAAAATTAAAGAATGAAAGAGCATCCAAAGAATCCCACCACAGAGAGAGACTCCAAACAAACAAAATAAGCCATGAAGAATAATTACAAAAAGAATTTGACACTGCACCCAAAGAAACATAGAACCCCTGACAAGGAACCAAACATCACTATCATCCCTCTCCGCTCCTCTAAAGGTCCTATTGCTTCTCTATCTCAAATACCCCACAACAATCCACACAACCCAACTCGCCATAAAAGCCTACTCCTACCTTGAGATGGAGGATGGAGAAGGAACTCCCCAATCATCTCATTTGAAATCTATGAAGGCAAACTGAAAGCCAAACACCTCAAAAATATAACAAAATTATTGTTTGTATTTGTTGGTAGGAAAATGTACCTGAGCAGATCGACACGCCAGCAGATGTGGAGTTAAGCCTAAAGCTCTAAGTTCTCGAACACTGTGTTGTGTAGGCTTTGTTTTCTGTGTTTTAATACAGAGTGAAAATTACATTTGTCAAAAAAAGACAGAAAATTTACAACCAGCCTTCATAACTGAGCATAGGACATATGCTTCATACAAACTATATATATATATATATATATAAATTTAAAAAAAAAAAAAAAAGAGGCAGACTCTTACTTGCTCTCCAACGACTCCCAATACTGGCACTAAACTCACATGGATAAGGCAGAAGTTATCTGGACCTAAGAGTAAAAAGTGAAACAGTTGATAGCTATTGTTCATAAGAGCTTTGTCAAGAACCAGTGCGTAGAATCATGGACGACTAGCATCAAGAGCTTATCAAACATAGAGAAAAAGCTTACCAACTGAGAAGGAAAGTTGTCGCAAAGCTTCAATGAACGGCATTGATTCTATGTCACCTAAAAAAGACAGCTGAAATATTATTTCATGGAACGTACATTATCAAAATAATATTAGGGAAAAGCTTCTGACAAATGTAACAATTAAGTTACCTACAGTCCCTCCTAATTCTATCACGCAAACATCTGCAGGGCCCTCTTGGCCATCCACAGGAATGGTAGCGACTGACTCAATATGATTTTTAATGGCATCTGTGATGTGTGGAACCACCTGAGTTCAATGAAAATACAAAAATGGAAGGTCAAGAGTTGCATCAGTGCATGGGAAAGTGGCAGCAAGATAGAGATACATAGGAAGCATCACCTGAACGGTCTTCCCAAGGTAATCACCCCTTCGTTCCTTCTCAAGAACAGACTGATAAAAATTGCATAGATTGAATCAATGAGCAAACTAGAACTTATCAAACATAAATATGCACTAGAAACAAAAATCATTTCAATAACCTGATAAATTTTGCCTGTGGTAATATTGTTCTCTCTCGTCAACATTAAATCGAGGAATCGTTCATAGTTTCCCAAGTCTAAATCAACCTGAAACGAGAAATATAAAGCCAATCACACCCCCACTAAAACCGAAAGGTGAAATTTAATCAACCAATTTTCCACCATGGCTTAAAGGAAAACACAGTGTCATTTTTGTATGGCTGGAATGGAAGATACCTCACCGCCATCATCAAGAACAAAAACTTCCCCGTGTTCAAAAGGAGACATGGTACCAGCATCCATATTCAAGTACGGATCTGAAAATTCAAACACAACAGAGCATTAAAAACCAACTCAGACACACGCAAGAAACCGTACCATTATCGCTTCTCCTATCAACTATAAAAGTTAAACAGACATGCATACCATCGCCAGACCACTGAGAAATGATCGGGAAAACAAAAACAAAAACAAAAACAAAACTACGCTTTCTAAGAATAAAAAATAAAGTAGGTAAAATACTCGTTATCAGCAAGCCAACATGAAGAACTAAGTAATCATAATCATAGAGTAAAAGAACAGAAGCATATGAAAATTTTCAAAAATCCGAAAAGAAACACTGCTGAAAATCAAATAAATAGAATAAAAAACATGCAGAAGAAACCAAACAAGTTTACAGAGGAAAGGAAAGTCATAAAAAGCAACAACATTATAGAGGTGGAGGAAGGAAATGCAGCAGGAATCAAAAACCGCAGACGAAGAACAAAAGAACAGAGGATGAGATACATCGTAGTAAAATGAAAAAGAAGAAGCAAAAGAAGAAGTGAAAAGAAGAGAAGAGAACCGATTTTGATGGAGGTGACTCGTAAACCACAGGCTTTGAGGACAAGGCCAATACTGCTGGCGGTAACGCCTTTTCCGAGCCCACTGACGACGCCGCCGGTAACTAGAACGTACTTCATTGTGTAGAAGAAGAAAAAGAGTTGGCGCTTATGTGTAAAGCGGGAAAGGTTGAAGAAGAAGAGGAAGAGGAAGGAGAAGATGGTGGGAGGTTCGGCTTTGTTTGTTACCAGCTTTTATACTAAACCTAGAAAGAGAGACCGAAGTAAAAAGGGGTTTTGACTATTAGTCTGGACTGGACTCCCTCTCAAACTATAACCATTTTAATTTCTTTTCTACCCATTGCTCTTTTTTCTACTTCTAAATTTAACCCCTCAATTTTGAATATATTCATCTACCCTTAAATCAATTAATACTAAATATTCATCCAAATATCTTCCATACTATAACTTACTTTGGGATAAGAGGTAAGAGCAAATTTTGTCACTTACGTGAATATTTGTCGGTATTTCATCCATGTATATTCATATTTGTTCTAATTCACAACCAAACGTAGGTTTTTTTAACATTTTAATTCATGATTAACTATAGAAAAGGTGATTGAGCTTATAACTTCTCTAGATGAAAATCGTGTCGATATTACTAAATCAAACTTGTTTTTCTTAGTTAAATGCAACTTTTTTTATTTTTTTTAAACATCTTGTAAGAATATATATTAAACATTTTTATCCTCTTGCAATTCAAGCTCAACCAACTTTAAATATATTTATTTCAAAAAGCAACACTCTATCTTCCAATTACTAAACTTTGTATTTTTCTTTTCAACTTTAGCAATTATTTAATATTTTGAACATTACAAGCCATGCACATCACAAATAATATAAAATTAGTTTACTAGAACACTTTCAAATGTTTAGAGATTTTACAAATGAACACCAGATAAAAGTGTCTAAGATATATTTTGTGATGTTGAATTTCAAAAGTAAAAAAGAAAAAAATTAAATAGAATATTGTCGGTGATAACTTGTTTATTATTTATAGAAATTCCTCAATTTGAAAAAACAATAACAAAAAAGGTGTAATAAGATCTACAAATGTAGGTTAACTTTTAACTAACAATCTTCGTCGTGATCTTTGATATCTGGAAGCATGTTCAATTTTTCTCATGGGTCGTATTCACATAATTAAGGCATTTGTTATGTTCGAATAGCATATCCCTAAATATTATTTAATTAATATGGGACTATTGTCTTAGTTGATGATGATGTGTGTGTATTGGAAGAGAATGATGTCATTTAGTTTAGTGAGCTATGTTTTTACTAGTGATTCATTTTTTAGTGGATCACATTTGATAAATCTGTTTTTGTTGTTATTACTTGTTGGATGTAAGATATCATTATGCTTTTATATGATTAGTGGATACTCATTGTTATGTGTATCTCATTACCTTTTAATCATAGAATATAAAAATGGATAGCCTCCACATGTGTGTCCCCATTTGCAAACAAGTTAAAGAGAAAAACAACATCAACAAAATCTCCTCAAATAGAGTTTGACAAAAAAAATATCAAATGAAAACAAACAATGAGTGTTGTTATAAAAAAAATTTGATAGAGACAATTAATTTGTAAAACGTTAGACAATTGAATGATCATTGTGTAAAAGAGTTCACTCTTTACATTAGTATAGTACTTAGTCACAAGTTCTCCGACAATCAAGTTAGTAAGGATTTTGGTAGAAAACTAGTTAGAAAATAGAGAATTCGAACTAATTTTAGTATACTTAAAGTGTATTGTGTTTTTTTTACGTAGAGATTAGCTTTTTACCTGTTACTCGACTCATTAATCCCTTAAGTCATTAACCGGTGTGACTAATTTAATTTGATTACTATAAACTGTGAGATTACATTATTGACATATCCTTATCTATATAGTTAGTCTAGAAGGTGAACATGTAGGCATTATTTGTCCCTCGATGATCAACCATTTGGGTTGGTCTTGATAACTTCTATGGCCAATTTGACCTTTATCGTTTTGTTGATCTCTTGAACCTTTGTGGTGAGTCTATTAGTCAACTTTCATCTTTAACCAAAAGAATCGTTTTTCTTAGAATGATTGTATCATCGTCTTAAAACTATATACTTGGTCATATTTTTTACTCATATTAGTTTGTTTTTTTTACTGTCTCGATATGTTCTCTAAAAAAAAATGACTTTAAGGATAATTAGTAAAATTGATGGTATCTTTCCAAAAAAAAAAAAAAGGTAAAAGGGAAACAATTTTGGTATGAAGTATTAATTGATTCAAGTGACTAAATTTGGGGGTATAAATTGACCTTCCTTGAATCTTTAAGAAAGTGATTAATGAGTTGTACTACTTCACATGCATTCTCTATTTTGAGCCTTAAAAGTTTGGTCAATCATCCCTACTATATAATTCCAAATAACAAGATAAAATCAATCTCTGATGATATTTGAAAAAAAAAATCTATATGTTTTTTAATCATACTCTATAAATAAAACCATTTTACTTGTATATAATATAATCCATATAAACATAAAAATGAAATAGTACCTACCTCATCAACGAAAAAGTCTCTTACATACAAAAACCTATTATGAGACAATTAGAATAGAGTAATGGACAAACTAAACCTATTTTAACGATAACTCACATCATATCCTATCCTTAAAGTAGAAAGTTCAATTCTTCATTTCTATCGTTGTTGTGTAAAAAAACTAGAAAAGAGTAAGACATAAAAGAAAATGTTACCCGTTAAATAAAAAAAAATTGAATAGTTAGTAATAAGAAAGAATATTATAACTATTTTTTCGAAAAGATAACTCTATTCAATCAACAAGGGGACCTCAAGGCAAAAGCACATGGACAAATGAAACTCAACAATGGATCTGTATAACAACCTTATTGAAAGAACAAGATTTTGAGATTTTATACTAAAAAAGATCTACCAAAACAATAGGGAATCAACTCCTAAGATAGGCTAGCTTACAAATTACTTAAATCTTCAAATAAATCACGAACAAAGATAAAGTTGGCTCCCATTAACTTCTGAACTCCAAACAATTCAACTAGCATAAAGATGTGTTAACAACAAATAGGGTTTGAACTCGTTTATTTCAAGAGTTGTAACGACCTTCCAAATTTATAACCATAGTAGGTTATTATATATAGGCAACTTACAACACAAATAAATAGTCTTTGTAATCTCCCGTGCATGTGTAAATAAATCTTTTACTTGAAGTAATCTAGACGGTAGTTTTCTAAATTTTGTGCTTGATTTGTCCTGGGTTGAAGTTTGAGATAAATTTGAGTTTATTGTTCAATTAGTACAACTTTGTTTTATTGGATAACATTCAACACGTGAATAAGATGTTTTTGTTTATAGCATCCACATTTAGAATAAATGCACCATAACTAGAGAGTTATGTTCATATTGGTGAGTAATAATTTTTTTATTAACAAAGTTGGCTAGCTTTCTTTTCTTAATTTATTTCCTTTCTTTTACTACGTTGAAACTTGTAACTTAACAATGCTACTCCCCTATATATCTTACAAAAATGAGATTTGGGAAGCTCTTAACACATTTATACTTCTTATCTAAGTGTTTGATCACAAGTTGTCACACAACAAATTATTTCTTTACACAATGTATTTTTTAAGAAAATGTTTATATATTTCTTTCTATGATTGAAAATAATGCTTAGAAATTGTCGTAGTCAATAATGCATCAACGTATATCTTGCCCTTGTTGATATTATAAAAGATTGATAAATTGGTAGAAGAATATGAAACTTTTATACTTCTAATATTCCTTTGTTGCTATATATTATTGAAGTTTCCAAAAAAGAAAAGAGAAACACGCACACGCACAAACTTACGTGGGGAAGCTTTTGGTACTAAAAGAAAAATCCATAAGCTTTGAAAATGAAAGGCACCCCTTCAAAGAGAATAATAATCACTTTAGCATATTAGGTTTGACCTTTAATTTTATAGCAACAACCCATAACTCGTCTTAATACATTTATTTTAATACATATAGAAAATTATATTAGAATTTATAAAAGTCTTTAAAGTCAAACATGAATATAGTTCAACTGACATTGTGTTTGTACGATTGACATTTTGTTTGTACTATCAATCTCGAAATTAAAGATTTCAATTCCTCCACTAGCTTTAATTACAGTACCTTTAGGGAAAAAATAGTCTTTGACATCGCGTTGATATCAAAATCTAGTATTAATTGTGAATCTATAATTCTCGAAATATCAAATTGAACAACCACCCCACAAAATAGAAGAAGGATGCAATGCTTGGGTTACATACACACCAACGATCAAGTTAGTTATCTCTTTAGAGCGCGTAAAGTAGAGAGTTTATGATGTATTTCAACATATATAAATCCCAGTTGTTGTGTGTCAATTCGCTTATATAAGACTGTGTTTTGTAACGGTTATCATTAAATAACTATTCAAGTCAATAATAAGGTCATTACAACTTAATGTAAATTCACTAGTGATCAACATAAATATTACATCCATATGGTCAATCTTCTCCAAACTCTATTATCTTTGTCCTCTATACTAAGAGAATATAGTTGTATGGTTGATCTTACGGGTCATTCTCCACTCTTAGCCAAATAAACTTGGGGCTCGATAGAGTCGGTCATCACACATAACACATTTCCTAATTCAAATAGTTATTTTATTTTAAAAAATTGAATGGTTATAATTATTTAAGAGAAAGATAAAACACGAATCTTTTATATTTTAAAAAGAAAATAATGTGATTTCCATTCAAACATATTTATTTTATTAAATTGTATGTCGTGTTTTATATATGTGGTATAGATCACCCACACATATGAAAGAATATATCACTTTATCATATAACTATTTTAACTCAAATACTTAATTATAGTAAGACAAAAAGACCATGATTATCCACTCAAACGTATATATATAATTTAAATTGATTATAGGATTTGAAACATAGGCAAATCCACACTTAATGATTCATACCCATAACTGAATGATTTTACAATATATATAGTATTGATCAGAAAAGGTCATGTAATTAAATATAGAAATGTAAGCAAAATATTGGGTGAGAATAGACTTCACTTGAATAATGGTTGTATTTAAAAAACATATTAAAGAATTGAAGGATATTGGGTTTGTGGTTTAAGTGTTAAGTCAACAGGAAGCCTTTTATACAAAGCAACTTTGAACATATGAAAGGTAGATTAGATATATGCTTGAATTTAATTAATGTGAAGTTTCTTTTCTTTCTTGCTTTTTATATTTATTATTAAAAGTAAAATAACAATATAATAACAAAGTGCCATTAATCAAGGAATCTATAAATTAATAAGAAACTATATAAATGATCAAATGATAGTAGTAATTAATTGGGCAGATATTTGGCTTTGACATATTCTATATATAATCAAGGAGTGTGAAAAGGCCAAAAATAATATTATCCCAAAGTGCTTTTAACTCCTAGTATTTGTCAGCAACTAAAAGTAATAATAAATTTAGCTAATTAGGACATGCTTGAATTGATAAGGAAAAAAAAATATCTTCAACATATATTTAAAAAGTGCTTCAAAAACTATTTTGTGTGTAATTGTTAAACATTTTAGTTTTGACAAAAAGGGTTTTTCTTTTTCTTTTTTAAATTAAACAAAACGTGCTTTTATCATCTATAAGCTTCAAGGTGTGTGTTGTATCTATTTTGATCTATAAACTTTCAATTATGCCTTTGATAGATTTTTTGAAATTTTTAAAGCTTAAAGATCTATTAGATACAAAACGAAAAAGAGAGGTTGTCTGATGAAATTTTCGAAAAAAATTAATTCATTGAATAAACTTTTTACTTGTATTGATTCTAGTATAGTATAATGAGTATAATTTCTAGTAAACAACTCGTGTTTTTCTCTTGAAAATAAACTTGTTTCAATGGTTTTACACCTTACTCTTCGACCTAGACTTGACTCAAAGAGTTTTCAATTTGTTTTCAAAGCTATAGTTCTTGGGGTTAGACGTTATCTAATCTTCAAAACTTTAGAAGAGTTATATTCTTCGAAGCTTTACAACTTTAATTTTCAAGTTTTCAAAGCCTCACGAGAGTTATATTTTCCAAGTTTTAAATCTTGAGCTTCAAGGTTTCAACCTCCAATCCTTTCAAGTTTTCCGATATAAAGAGGAAGAGGTAATGCATCTATTTAGAGAGGTTTTCCATGGGCGGCATCTTAGGCTTGGTTAAAATTGGTTGTGGCCTAGTCTTTTCTTTGGACTTTGGACTAGAGTGACTTTAATTATTCGATCCAATTCAATATATATAATTTCAAGCTCAATTGGATCTCGTGTCAAATTTATCAACCCCGACCCAAGCTTAATCATCGTTTATTTTGATCTAATTGTCAAAAAAAAAAAAGTAGACATGTGACTTAGTTTACCATTAATTTATCTTCAAATGTTAACATTCGATTACAATCATTTTTTATTAATCATATCTAATAAATTTTGGCATTCGTCTTTTAACATATTTTGATCGAACAAAATTTCTCATTTTAAAGAGGCACGACTTTAAAAGTTAAAGATTAATCTTACAAATTGCAAATTGACTATTATTTTATCGAATCAAATTCTTAATATTATACTTTTTCTTAAAGAAAATATCATGATCGATTTAGATTGATCTTCTAAAAGTTTAAAATATATATATTTTTAATATTAAACATAAAAAGTCAATCCAAAAAAGTATTTCTATCTTATTAAAGTTTGATAAGACGAGTAGTTTAGATCCATCAAATTAATTAAAGATATTAAGAATCCATTTGAAAGAAGAGAACTTTAGTTAAAAAGGTTCGATTTGGATGTGGATCAAAGCACAATAGTCCAAGCTTATTGGTGTGGTGACTTTGTAATATACCTCTAAATACCAAATAATATTTCATTTAAGTATTGAGATTATTATATTCTATCACAATGAATAATGTTAAGAAAATGACACTTATTTATTTAGTAGACTTTGACAGTATCTTTCGGTTCTATATATTTATTCTTCTTGTTTTAAGTCCTCCACAATAATGTTGTGTGCTCCAATATTATTCCTAAATACTTATTCTTATTTATGGCAATTATACTTAGCCTCAAACTTGATACTAACTACATTTAATATGGATATTTAAAATATCAATCACACTTTTGTGTTGGGGGTCCAATTTTATAGAAAGCATCAATAAAATATTGGATGCTGATGAATGTAATGTTCCTTGAGGTAAAATATAAGTTTGTTGATGTCCACTTAGCCCTCAAAGGTTTGTCTCTTGCTTAACTTGAAATCAACCAAAGGTTAATGGTAATTAAGTACTAATGTGAATGTTGATTATTTTGATGATGTTATTGATGTGTTAATTCTATCTAGTTGCTTCACAAACCAATTACAAAATTAATTTTAAGAAAAGTTAAAACGATATATTTAACACATCATGCGTTAACATGAACTTACCTCTAGCCATAATTATTGCTTTATTCTCAATTGTTATTTTGGAATATCATACTACATTAACTAAATAGACATTATCGGACAAAATATTTTACCATAGTTTACATTGTACACACAATGGCAACTTTGTTGCTAACTCTTCTGTACAACATTATTTTCGATGACAAAACATAGAGCAACTTTGTTGCTAATTATTTTACATTGTTTTCGATGACAAAACATAGAACAAAATATTTTATCATAGTTTACATTGTAGACTTTGTTGGTAATTTTTTATATAACCATCATTTGTACTCGTATTTGCAACTTTGTTGCCGATTTTTTATATAAAATCATTTTCGATTCATATTGGACAATGACTTTGTTGCTAATTTTTATATATTATCATTCTTGATTCACCCTCAAGTCCACATTACGTTAGAGGGACTATTTTACCATAGTTTACATCATACCCACCTCAGTAACTTCATTTTCAATTCGGAATATTTACCATCCATAGTTTATATTGTACCACATTAGTGACTTTGTAGCTTATTCCATATATAATCATTTTTTATTCAGACTCATGTCAACAATGAATCCAGGAAGATTTGTAAGAAAAGTGATGTGTGAATGAAAATTTAATACTCTAATAGCCACTATCAATGGGAAAAGAAGTGATATGTGAAGGAAAACAGAAGACTATTCAATAAACTGGGAGCAAGAAGAAAACTACAAAATATAATAAGCCACGTGAGAGCGAGTTCCTTTGTAAATAAAACTCGGACAATATAAGATCAAGATCATAATGTACCTATGCCTACTAGCCGTAAATGGAAGAAAAAGAAAAAGAAAAAGTTTGGCCAAGAACCACCACGCCACCAATTGCCTTCAAATTAAGAAGATTGAACAAAACTTGACAGAATGTTTCTCTTTAGGTTGAATTCGTCTGCTTTTGCTGGGCTCACCGACTGGGTAATATGAAATAAATGAAGTTGTTAGCTTTCATTTTATTATCTTATTAAGAGAATTAAAATATATGAATGATATTAATACATATATAGTATTTTCTAAATGCTTAGACAAGTTCCCTAGAAATGCATTTATATCATATGAACTAAATGTTGAGGATCCTAATATTGATTCTTGAAGTATAAAACTAGCTAACACTACATTCTAAAACTGGAACAGTAAAGAGTATATAAACTTCTATTTTATTTGTGAAAATAACCAAATTTTATTGAGGGAAAATAATGAAAGAATGCAGAAGTATTAAAAAAAAAACCACATATGAGGAGGGATCAAGTCTCACTCGAATCCCTTTCCATCCCTCGAAACTCATAAGATAGCACACGAGCAACAAAACCCATGATAGCAAATATAAACTTCTCATTGTCAATGAAGCCCAATAAATTAGCAATATACTATAAGTAAAACATAACATGATGGTTTCTTTCTTGAACGAAAACTCCAAACAGGGCATTGTTATTTCATGCAAGAAGAAAAAAATATCAAAAGATGGGCAAAAGGTAAAACTCAAACTAACCTTCTCGAGTATACGCTTGATCCTCTCAATCTCAGACTTGGCATAATCACCACCTTTCTCCATACATTTTTTAGCAGATTTCACGTATATCTTTCCGTGCCTGCAGAAAAGTAATCAATAACTATGACAACATTTTCTACATAATCCTTGCAATTAATTCCTGGATATGCATTAAATATAATTTTTTTCATAAGACGATGTCAGGCAAACTACAAACCATGTGAAGCACATTTTGAATCACTATAAATGTTGTTGTTAAGAAACTGAATGACAAAATCAAATAAAGAATTCTGTACCTTGCAGCTGATCCACTAAGCTTTCCAGCTTCTTCTTCTATCTTGGCAAAAATACTCTTTTTCTCTTCCTTGCTAGCAGCTACAAACTCTTTCACCAATGATTCTAAACTAGCAACTAAACCAGCCTACAAGAGAACACATATTTGAACAGACCATAAAAGAAGAGTATAGTATAAAAAATTAAAACATTGTTGGTTGCTAACTTTTACTGTAAGCTGTCCCTTTGCATCACGATTGGTCCCACTTTTTTCGTTAATGAAACTAACAAAGTCATCAACATCTCTGCCACCATCATAGTCTTCACCATCTTTGTTGCCTTTTGGGAAGAATTTTAACGTAGGGAAGCCACTTATGCCATACCTGTAATATAATAGGATATAGACCTTTAACATTGACTTGGAGAAAACACTAAAGAGTCCGACCCCACTGCAAAATAATATGCTTGTATACTTACTTTTCAGCTAGATCCCTGTATTTGTCGGCATCTAAGTTAGCAATTACTACATCTTCTTCCAATTTAAATGCTGTAGCCACCTTTTCATAAATCTGCACAGGGAAAATGTAGAATGATATTAAATTGTTGTTATTCATGACAATTTACCTGCAAAAGCATAAGAAGAAAACTACTTACAGGAGCAAGGTTCTTGCAGTGGCCACACCTGGAATATAGAGTTTAGTCAGATACTTTGAAATCAATACTGAAATAACACGAGAAAAGCGCAAAGAAAGTAAAATACCAGGGTGCATAAAACTCAACCAGCACATCTTTGCTTGAATCCAAAACGACCTCATCGAAGTTATCAGCAGAAAGCACTACCACGCTGGATGGAATAGATGCTATCTTCACATTTGTTCCTAGAAGAAAAGTAGACAAGTAAATCCGAAAGTCCATCAACAAGGATATGGATACAGATGACCGCAGCAACACATCATTTTAAAAAAAATTTAAGGCAAGGACACATTTATTAGAATTGCAACGTACATTTTTTAAGATATGTATCATTTTTAAACAAGAAGGAACCACGAAGTCAATTAATTTCTTTATTTATATGCTTAAAAAATTAGTTTGATATATTTTGCTCTCAAAATTTATTATTTTAGTCAGTATGTGTCAACTTAGTACAAGTAAAAGTGTTTGATGCATGTCTACCAAATGCTGGTCCTCTATTTTGATTTGTACAACTAGTGTCTAATATATTTATTGCATAACAAGTATCCGATACGTCCAATAAGTGTCGATGTGTCCAAGCATCTAAAGTGTTTGTGCTTCTTCGGTATCAAATAAATAGGGTGGGACTTCCTAGACACCACTTCTTGCAACTTCAATTGGCAATAATAGTACAGGGAGAAACATCTGGGAGCAAACTTATTGTGCTAATGCTTTAAATGCCTCTAAATAATATTATGGCATGCACAAGAGATAGGTTAAGAAAAGGGATACAAAGAGAGTAACCATATACGATCTCAGAATATTAAAGGGCATTTTTCACACTTCACCCTATATGGCAAAGCCAAAGATTGACAGGCGTGAAGAATGACTCAACAGAATTGACATGGAGAATATAGTCTAATTCAAACCAAGTAAGTTGTATTTAAAAAAATTTAGCACGTTGAAAATAAAATGAGTTTACAGGTATTGACAACTACCTCCTTCACTGTTCACAAACTCGGCAAGGGCATCTGCTGTACGCTGACCTTCGTATCTATATTATATATTGCAAACACGAAGTTTATCAGTATATTAAACAGCCAGTATTCTGCTAAAAACATAACTCGATGCAATAAACCTCCTCATTATCATTTATCAAATAACTTTCTTTACTTTTTCGGTTCAAGTGATCCCTTGGGAAACCATTGGATCGTTGGGTACCCAGAGACACCATATTTGCTACATACGCCCTTGTGCTCATCACAGTCGACCTAAACAATATGATTAAGAATTTCCATATTATATATCAGCAATAGAAATCCATAAAAAAAAAAAAAAAAACAAATAAATAAATAAACAAAATCAACGATAATGTACATAATTCAACGAATATAGATATAATCGTTATAGAACCACGGTGAGAACTGACCTTTCCGATCAAAACAGATTTTGCTTTCTTAAAGCTGCCTCCAAGCTTTTCATACTCTGGCGCAAGCTTCTTACAGTGCCCACACCTATTGTCATTACAGGGTAAAGATTCAGTATTCTAATGATCGGGGAAATAAACAGCAAACAATTGGAAATATCCCCCGATGACTACAGATATTCCCCATGAAGGAAATTTTTTAACCAACACTATCGTTCCAATCAAAACTTATCTCTTTTAATAAAAACTACAGCAAAAGTAAATTAATAAAATTGGCGGATAAATCCCCAGACTTCTCACAGCATACAGATCTATCCCTAGTCCATGATAACTAAAACTACATACTCAAACAGAGTGAACAGTGAATAGCTAAGATACAAATGACCGACGCGACATATGAAAAACCCTTGCATAGACATTTAAAAATATCCCCTAAATAAGACAAGAACATTTCCGGTATCGATCATTCACGATTCCATTTTGTATTCTCTTCCACTTAAGGCAAGTAGATAGCTTGACTACAAATTTCTAACAAAAACATACAGATCTAAAACCAAGCAATCGCACGTAAAACACACAGAAAAGCACAACTTAGAATCAAAAGATTTCACAAACTTTACAATTTCAAATCACAAGAAGACGAATTACCATGGAGCGTAAAATTCAACGAGAGCTCCTTTATCTTGGCCAACTTCTTTCTCGAAATTGTCCTCCGTCAACACTACGACATCGTCGGCCACTGCCGAAGACAGAAACAAGGCCAATGCGGCGACAGCGAACCAGATCTGATGCTTCGCCATTGTTACGATACTTCAGAGCTTCGAGGGAAAAATCGGAACTAAATATTGTAAATATCGGGAAATCGGCCGCCGATTGAAGCAGGTAAAGTTTGACTAAGAATTACTAGTCTGTGGAATGCGACTTATTCTCACCCTACGATATTCCAATGGACTGTTGCTTTGTTCCGATGGCGTATGCTGATTGGATCCTTTTGGAGATTTACGATTCCTTATTGTGGGGAATTCTTCGCTTCATTTTCGCCTAAAGTATTGACGTGTTTTCTTGACGTGGCGGACTGTGAGAGGTTAGAGTACGTTGAGATCCAGATTTGTATTTTCTGAGTACGCTTTTCTTTTTTGTAATTCATTGGGCCTTGGGTTGGAAACCTGCATGTGGGCCTTCTTCAGCCCATCTGATCCCGGCCCAATTTACATTTGAGCTTTGTTGTTTACGTTGCTCACGGTTTGGTCCGGTCCAACTTTGAACAAACCATTGATCGAACTAAATAGACCAATTGTTTAAAATGGTTGAACCGGACATCCTCTATTTTGGTTTTCTAATCCTAACAAATAGGCCATTAAGAATAACTTGACAACATGACTTGGGTTTGATTTGGTTTAGTTTGGACTATATTTTTCTTTTAGTAATCCAATATCTTTGCAACGGACGTATAGGAAAGTTTTGTCATATTCTCTTGGGTAGTAAAGTCAAGAAACAATAGTGTGAAGATTTGCACCCTATTATGCAGTATAGAATCGGTGTTGAAGAAAGTCACAAATTGACTCCAAAGTTTAATTTTTTAGAGAAATACATATTCGATGTAATATATAAACACTTCCCATCATCAGATTTAAATATAAAGAAGACCCAACTAATTAAAAAAAGTTTAAAAGTTTTCCTATTATATATTTTAGTCTCTATTGTTCGAAAAAAACCATTGTTTAATATATGGTTTGATAAAACATCACATACACATATATATAGCCTTCACAATTTGATACCGTTCATAAATAGTCCCACAAACTAGACACATTTTACGATTTTATAAAACCAAAATAACTAAATCATAGTTATAAATTATACATGCTAAATTCTATTTTTTTTACCACGACCACCGATTTTGTAACTTAACCTAAAAAACTATATAACTATTATGTTATATTATTAAATAATTTATAATAGACGTGTAATACATATTATATTAAAACATATCATAATATAATATATTGTATTTCTAACTTGTTTTACTTAAAAACTAATTTACACCATTCAAATTGAAAAGTTAAAATCAATTTTCATAAACAAAATTTAAACTATCTACCACGAACTAAAGAAAGAATCGATTTTGTTGCAAATAGAGGCTAAAATATTTGGTTGATTTTAACAAAACCATAAAGCACAAGACAAAAGTACTTATTTTGTGTTAAGTATGGTTTTAATTAAATAGTAAATTTAACATAGTCTTTTTTTTTTCCATTTTTTACATGTTCATATAATTTTATTTTTTTAGTATTCCGTGACACAACAAAAGAACACGTTATTCTTCCCATAGGTCAGGGGCAAAAGTAAAGTCTTACGTGGCGTAACATGATTGGCCGATATTCATCAGGCTCGCATTTGATTGGTCCGTTCGTAAGAAGAACACGTCGCCTAAGCGTAGTGAGTGGGCTAAGTCATTCATTTGGTTTCTTCATATTTTTGTTCCCGTGGAATCGATTCGACGACCAAATTCAGGCGACTACTCCGGTCCTCAATTCTACACCCAGAAGTTTCAAACACAAGAGGAGAGGTTTCAAGAAGCAAGTTCGTCTAATCTTCTTGAAAAACCCAGTAATGTGCTTCATTGATCTGTGATCGAATCCAACAATTTCTTTTCTTAGAGATCCAATCCGATTACCCCTTTGTGTTTCTTCCACCATTTCTCACTTTCCCAGATGGCGCACCGAAGAACGAAGCTCCTCTTCGTTGTTTGTGCCCTCTGCTACGTTCTTTCCGCCATTGCGGGGTATTATTCTTTAATTACCCTACATTCTCTTTGTAGCTTCACTGCAATGGCCATTTCATCTCACCCTTTTCTTTCTTCTTGGTAATCAGGAAGAGCTATTACGATATACTGCAAGTGCAGAAGGGTGCGTCGGATGACCAGATCAAAAGGGCTTATAGGAAGCTTGCTTTGAAGTATCATCCTGATAAGAATCAGGGAAACGAGGAAGCCAATAAAAGATTTGCGGAGATTAGCAATGGTAATTATGTTAATTGATTTTCAAGATTGTGACATTACTTGTCAGCTTCTGGATTTATCGATTTCGTTGTATGATTTAGCTTATGAGGTTCTATCCGACGGGGAGAAGAGGAACATTTACGATAGGTACGGAGAGGAGGGTCTGAAACAGCATGCTGCAAGTGGAGGTAGAGGTGGAGGGATGAACATTCAGGATATTTTTAGCCAGTAAGTAAATTTCTTCTTGCCATATTCAGGGTATAATCGTTACAGGTTTTAGTGTTTATATTATTAATGAAGCGCGTTGTTGGTAATTGGTATAAGCTGCATTTATTAACAAAGATACCTACTGTTGATTTAGTTATGATCTTCCATCTATAACTTATCCAAGTTAGTTTAGATATGCACTCCCATTTTTTGTTTAGAACATTGGGAGTCGTCTAAACGTTTGAATTTGAATTTGAGAATTTGTGTGACTTACTGAAGGTTTTTTGGCGGAGGAGGTGGTATGGAAGAGGAAGAAAAAATTCCAAAAGGTGACGATGTAATCGTGGAATTGGATGCGTCATTAGAAGATCTCTACATGGGTGGTTCATTGAGGGTAAGACGCTTTTCTATTGCATTTTATTTGACATATTTGTTTGCTATTTCCTAGGGTACAAGTTTGGTTTAGTTGTATTTTTTCATAAAATTTTGGTGTCCAATCAACGAGAAAGAAGAATGGTTTAATGGGGAGGCAGATAACCTCAAAATCTAGCCACTGGGAGCTACAAAAAGTTACAGTAACTATCATAGTGGCTACAATGTCAAAGGAGTTCTTATCCTGAGAAGGTTCAAATCTGTTCTATGGACTCATCTGTTAGAAGGCTAAATATCCCTTACTGGTATCCACGCCTTTCTTCCCACAAGTGTGTATTTGTTAACATGAAATTGATACGATAGATCTCCTTTTCCTAAGTTGTCATTTCACTTTAAAGTATTGGAGTATAATTATTGGCATGTTTCATGAATGGGTTGGGTTAAAATGCCTTGAAGGGCTTGCATTTCTCCTTGTGTTGTTCTATGTAGTCATCACTTGATGGATAAATCAAAGACTGTGCTTTAATGCCTTTAGAGCCATTTTTTGGGAAGCATGGTTGGAGATGAAAAATATCAGGGCCTCTTAAGGGAGGAAACAGATGTAGGAATTATATGATAAGAATTGTGTTTTCTTATTCTTTGGGCCGTTTGCAATTGTCTTTCCTTGTTTTGTATCTATCGGACAGGACATTTGTCATTCCTTAGACTTGGAACTTTTTTCCTTGTAATTTCATTCGATTTATGAAATTGTTTCCCGTTGAAGAGTTGCCTTATTTTAGAGAACTGTTTTCATAACTTTGCTCAACTAGCATAAAGTTTGTATTGTCGAACTTGAAGTTTGTACTTTAGTTGAAGTATTTGTTTCCTCTGTTGACCATTTAAACCAAAGTTATCAATATCCCAATGTGGCTTTTGGTCTCTTTCTTATTCCTCAGAACAGATTTGATCCACCGAAACTGTTTCTTCTTTTTTAATTTTAACTTTGAAATTTATTGACCAACAGTCTTCTGCATCTTCATTCTACCATTTTAATGGCGGCATCTCACTTTTAATTTTTTTTTTTATTTCATAACTGTTTAGAGCTTTCTCCTGGTGGAGACTGCATTTTTTCCCCTAAATGTCTAAGCTTCCAGAATGGCAAATTTTCTAATAGCTGTTATGAACATTGGATTTCAGGTATGGAGGGAGAAAAACATATTGAAGCCAGCACCTGGTAAGAGGCGTTGTAATTGTAGAAATGAAGTCTACCACAAGCAGATTGGTCCTGGAATGTTTCAACAGATGACAGAACAAGTACGTGTACTTGTTTAATTACACTACAACGACACTTATTTACAGATTCAATTTTTTCTTACACTCAGACATTTCCTCGTATGTGAGTGGTGGTTTTTGAAGTTACTGAATGATTTATTTGTACACTTTCAGGTGTGTGAGCAATGCCCCAATGTTAAATTTGAAAGAGAAGGATATTTTGTTACTGTTGATATTGAGAAAGGCATGCAAGATGGCCAAGTAAGAAACTCCAATCTTCATCTAGATTGTTCAATGGAGTGTATGCTAATGATGGTCGTACTAGAGGCAGAATGCTTCCAATAAGTTATTGGAAGTTATGATGTTTTCTAAAGAAGTGATTCTATGACATTGAATTCTTAAATTCGAGACATCTGTAGGGACAATAGTAGTTTGTCAAGTGATTTATATATGTGATTATCACCTTTTTTTTAACAAAGATTTGTTTGGTGTTTGCAGGAGGTCACTTTCTATGAAGATGGTGAACCAATGATAGATGGAGAAGCTGGAGATCTTAGAGTTAGTGTTTTTCCTATTATTCAACTTGTTCTTTTGTGATTGTTTTTGCTAAAAGTTCTGAAAATCTTTACTTTATGTTTAACAGTTCCGCATCCACACTGCACCACATGACGTTTTCAGAAGGGATGGCAACGACTTGCATGCTACCATCACCATCACCCTGGTAACTCAATTTAATGTTGTTAATAGTGTTCCCATGCAATACTTTATTTTTAACAACTAATCGATGTGAGATTATTTGCCTTTGTGAACTGCTTTGAGCTGTTGATCATGCACGTCAGTTTTTGTACCTTGAAAATGCACAGCCCTTTTTTCATGTGTGAAATTTATGTTTGGTGGTTTAATTTTGGTTTCAACTTATTATAATTTTATAACATTTTACCGCCCTGTGGCTATTAAACTTTATATTATGTGGACCTTGCTACTAAGTATAGTTTTCGAGACCTGGATACGCATTCTTCTTACAAATAAAAAGTGTCAATCTTTTTAATATGGTTGATAAACTTTATTTAGGATACCTGTGCTCTGACTTAGTTTTTCTGAATATTCATCTCATTTATTATCCCATCAATCAATCAGATTAGTTAGTTGTCATTGGCATCTTCTTGAATCTCAAGGTTAATAATATATCCAACCATTTCAATCTATTAGGTACAAGCCCTTGTTGGTTTCGAGAAAAGTCTCAAACACCTCGACGAACATTTAGTAGAAATTGGAACAAAGGTAAGCCAGAGAATTTATACCATTTATACCATTATAGATCAATACATTTGTACACCTCAAAATAACTTATGTGGCTCTGATTATTGTTTAATATTAGGGAATTACAAAACCCAAGGAAGTAAGGAAGTTCAAAGGAGAAGGAATGCCATTGCATTTTAGCACAAAGAAAGGAGATCTTTACGTCACATATGAGGTCTTATTTCCCACATCGCTAACAGAGGACCAGAAGGCAAGCATCCAGAAAATTCTGGGTTAGTTATTGATAGGTTATATAGATTTTGCATTTTCGCCCTTTTTTGTTGTGCTCAAAGATGTATACTAGGCTGTAGCATGTGAAAGGATCGTTACAAAAATTTGGTATAATTTGGTATCTCTGAGCCCTGCAGAAGTTTTGATTGATTTGTTTAACAATGTTATCAAAATGATATTGATTTTGATATGGTTAAATGTTGATATGCCTCTTTTAGGTAGATTTTTAGATTAAGAAATTTTTTCCTCTCAAAGAGGATTTAAGATTGATCTGTCACATCTTCCTTTTGTGAGGGCAAATTATTATCTGATACTTTAATAATTCTTAACACTGTTAGCTAAAAGTTAATGTGCTTGCGTAGTGTTTTCCTTGTCTTGTGGATGTGATCAAATAGGCCAAGGATGAGGATCTTTTTATATTCTCAATAATAACAAATTTATAATCAAAGTTTCTTTTCTTTTTCTTTGAAAAATAAAAATTTATTTGAAAAAGTATGGAGATTTTGTACTTCCATTTTAGGTTTTTTTAAAAATATAAAAAAACTAAAATTCTAAATTCTAAATAAATGGTACTTTTTGTGGGATTTTTGGTCAAAAGTAATAGATGAGTGAAAATTAAAAAATAGAATTAAAAAGTGGGTTGCATGGTTTACTTTTTTTTTTATTACTTACTTTGTATTGACACATGGGATCGATAAGGTAGAGAATGAATCGATTGATGAGTAGAGGATCAATTACATTCAAGAGTTATATCTATCATTACTGTTACTACTTTTGACTCTTGGAGGAGGTAGAGGCATGGGTAACAATAACAATAAATTTTTACAAAATTCAACATGTTAAGTACATGAATAAAGAAAACAATTCAATCAGAAATTACGATTGAGCTTGTTTCCATTGATTTTTATTACAGTTAAGTTAGTATGAGGACAACAAATGTAAGTTTGATGTCAACAATTTCAATACTGAATTGTCTTCGTATTAAAAAAATTGAAATTATCTTTAATTTGTTAAACTGTTATTTTCAATCTTTTAAAAAATGTGGAATTAAAAAATATATATTTATAATTGTGAGGTCTGGAAAAGTTTGAAATTTATACCCAAACTTTTAAAAGTTCTGAAAAAAAACAAACCTCATCTCTCAAATTCAATTCCACGTGTTAGTGATGGGCAATTTTTGGTAACACGATCTTCCATCATAGAGGTAAAAAATGTTCTTTCATCGTAGAGGTAAAAAATGTTCGATCATTTATCTCTACAATTGTTGTATTAAAAAAAGATAATCTCACTTATCCTCGAGGTGGATGTCGAGTCCACGTGAAAAAAGATGAACATTTTAATAGCCTTTTAAGATTACAATGTCAAAAACAAATTACAAATTTAATTCACCAACTAAGTTATACACGAGAGTAACTTATACTCTTTGATGGCTTTCGAAAAAACGTTCTAAAAAACAATAAGATTCAATCTCAATTAGACAGCCACATAAGTTGTTTGCTCTTAGATAGGCACTGGCAAGAAACTCTTTGACATATTGAATGAAGCATATACCTGCTACAAACGTTTAAAGGATGCGTTCGTTTCATTAATTCCAAAAGGGGTGCGTGTACAATAGGGAAGCCCCTACCTTTTATAAGTAGGTTAGGGCGGAAAGGAAGGGGATCAAGGTACATTGATTGCCATTAAGCAGAAAAAACAAAATATACCTTGCTTTGCTTGACAAAGACAGAGAGTTCTAAGACCCGTCAGTTGTCTTTTAATATCACAAGGAACCATAATGAGACATGCTTTGTCTGTGCAGCAACAATGACATATGACCTCCAAAGTATCTTCCAATGATTACTAATCCATCTTGTCTTCCTCTTCAAAAGCCTTTTTCAGCTTATCTTCATCTATCTCAAAAGCTCTCCTCGCTTGTTTCAGCTCTTCGTTCATCGACAACAGTTCAGTTGAACGGTTCAGTTTGCGTGGGTCCTAAAATGTGGAAAATCATATAGGTTTAGAAGTTTTGACATCAAATCTTTAGTTAAATGATTGTAGGAAAGGGCGCTTGAGGCACCTAATTTTAGTTCAAAATTATTGAGCTGATCTGTTTATGCAATCAGTAAATCCCCGAAATCACATTGGAATGAAGATTAATACAAAAGCTGGTACAGAAGAAATCCATGCTTACAAAATGCAGTAAGAAAATTTTAATATGTCCAATTTCTAAAGATTAAGGATGCCTTGTAGTTGTTTCATAGCCAAATATTGAGAGAACTTAAGTTCATTCATTGATAAGAAAACATACAGACAGAGACTATGTCATATAGAAATGTACCTTTCGCATTAAATACAAAAAGTCTTCCACCGATAGCTTTCCTCTCTTTGATCCAATTTCCTGAGCTTTATACACCTAGAGAGAACATATATTTCAGATAATCCTAACCATACAACATTGGTTTAGCAAGGAAGGTTTATGATACTTGCAAAGAAATTCTTACCAGTTCAGTAATGTACTCCACAACTATGTCCTCCATAAGTGCTACGGACTCTGGAAGGGGCTGCAGTGCAGCAAACAAAAACTCATGAATAGATATTTCTTATTTCTAAATGAGAACAAGAACACAAAGACTAGAACTTTTCCACGGTTGCATTGTACTTCTGATCTGCTAAGAACATATGAGTAAAGAGAGAGGCAGCCAATTAAATTCTTAGCATGGCTCTTACTTAACATTAAGACTCGTAAAACCCAGCCACTATACAAAGCTTCAGGATTTCAAAACCGTTATTCTATTCTGCCATTCACGGGATGGGAAACTTGAGCTCAATTTTAGAAAATACAAGGAATATTGATTACTTCTTTCCAATTTTCTTCAGGCAGGCAACATTTTACTTAAGGGATGGGGTGACAGCTTACATTAAAATTTGAGCTATCAGAAATCGTGAAGATATCTGTTCCTATGACGAGTTTATGAGCAACTGATCATTCCAAATATCTTCAAAGAAAAGCTAAACAATCAAAATTTCATCTACTAAACAACAGTCACTTTCAAAGCTCTCTCGACAAAACATACAAAGCCATGGAAGAGGAAGATCAGAAAAACCCAAAAAAGCATCAAAAACAAAATTTCACGTTTGAATTTCCATGGAAACATACATAAGAATCCTTTCTATACAAGTTAAAACAAAAGTAATATATGATAATTTCACTTACATTAGGGTCATCTCCAAAACCATACATCATGTGCTGCACTGAAAAGAGGAAGGGTCACATAATTGCATTTCAACATACAAACTTGAGATGAAGAAGAAGAAAAAGAAAAAAAAAAAGAAAGAAAAGGGAAACCAGTTACATTCTTTCTGAAAAACCCCTCTTTTGCGCTTAAAAGAGGTTTCAGAGGGCTGAGACGATCCAGTTCTTTGCTTTGAGGACGGCCCAGCAGATGAATTGTTCATCTTTACTATCTTCCCACAGCAATGAAAACGAAAACAATCTAAACGTGAAGGTAAAATAATCAAATTAAACAATATCAAACATCTAGAATTATCGACCCACTAAATTGAAATATCCCCAAAAGGGAACTTTATCAGTGACTCGATGGAAAGAAGATAAACCCTAATGACAATGTCAAGCAAACATTGAAACAGAAAGGGGGGAATTTCAAAAGTGGAGCCTCGGAAAAGAGAAATAAAATTGAGATAATCGAGTCCAATTAATGGAATAATAATCACAAGCCAAAAAAGAGAAAAGAAAGGGAGTAGTTGTTTAAAACAGCTAAGCAAGGGGCCATGATTCTCACCAGGAGATGGAGAATCGGAGCGGTGATTCCCACCAAAAGCCTACAACGCAGACAATATCCGAGCGCCAAGCCAAGAGTACACACGAGATTTCAACAATAAACTTGATTTACTATTGATTTGTTTATGGGTGTAGAGTACAATTTCTAATATCTATCTTATGATTCTTTATCTCTCCGAGTAAATTTGTGTTTAGCCTTATTGGTATGAAGGTTAGCATTATTATTTGGTTTAGAAGTTGTACAATCTTTTTAGTTCATTTGTTCTTCAAATGAATGTTCGTTCCATCCTTAATTAGAAGTTTGGAGAAATCTTCTAACATATTTTAAATTCCTTTCTATTTTTCTCTAAAATTATAAACTTTTTCAAACCCGAAAATAAAAAACTACATTGGTGATTTGAGTTTGAACTTTGTTGATTACTATATATTAATTATAATGTCGATTTTATGAATAATAATTAAACATTTTAAGAGAAGAACTATAAAATAGAAATTGTTGCCTCAAAAAATAATGTGTATTAGTTTTTTTTTAAGACAAAAGGAAAACATTAGAATATAATTAATAAAAGTTTCTAACTAATTATTATTTGTACCAAATTACTTCCTAATCGTCAAAAATAAAATCATTTCTAATTGAAGTCTATTCAAATAAAATAAATAAAACCTAACTAAAGTCAATTTTTATTTGTATCAATTAATTGTTGATTTTGACAACTTTTTATAAAATAGTTTAATCAGTGAAATATAATCAAATTTAGAAAAATGAAAAAAACACTAATTAATACACTAATCACTAACTTTGACTTAAATTTCTAATTTCTTCAAAGTTAAATTTTATTTAATCACTTTACACATTGCCATCAATCTTTTTCTAATGATGCGTTTAAAACTTTTAACATCCCATAAACATTGAAAAGGAAAATAATATATAAATAAATCAACCTATGAAAGTGACAATAAATATTATTAGATTAAAATAACAATAGTTAATCGTGGGTTAATTTTTGCTTGTATAATCAAACACCGTAATATTTACCGTCCATTTAACAAAATCAAGAGGTCTATCTTATCGTCTCTTTCTCTTCTCTTTTGCACAGTTTTTGATTTTGCTACAACAAAACTTAATAAATATAAAATTAGATATAGGTATCTATTCGTCAAATCTAAATGATTGCGTACTAAAATATATTGAAAAAAATAGTTTCTAGATAGCCAAATCTAAACTATTTGTATTCTACTAAACCTATAAAGAAGTCCTTTTCCCTTTTCAAAATCATTCTATAAATATTTTGACTATTTATTATATTTTTTAAAAATTCCAAGTTTATAGTTAGTATATATTTCCATTTATCGAATCATCTTTACTAATTTTTATTAAATAATAATTTTATTATAAGAAGATAAAACGCGATAATCAACAATAAATTAGTATAAGGACTAAAATTAAAATTTATTAAAAATTTGAAATCCGAACTACGACCATTTAAGAGTTTAAAAGTTAAAGTCGAACAAATTTTAAATTAAAACAAGAGGGTATTTCAATTTTAATAATTTTATTAGTTACATTTAATTTGGATTTTCGATAGTTAGCATATTTGTTTTATAACAAAAACAATCGACCTTTAACTCAAACACATACTTTATCACGATATTTATTTTATGCTTTCACACTACAAGAAATTTATGATTTAGTTTCGGAACTTAGAAATTTAATCGTAGACCATTTCAAATTAAATTCAAATATCTTGCAATTCTATTTTTTTTTCCACAACTTATAAACAAAATTGGAATGATTGGGGATTTAGAATTATAAAATTAAAATGGGTTGTAATTAATATGTTAATCAATCCGTTTGCATTAGAGATTGCGTATTAACAATTAGCATGAAAGTATATATTTTATAAAGCAATACGAAAAACCCTAAGTAAACTAAACCTAATATTGACAATTAATTGAATTAGTTAACCCATTAATTAGGTTCAACTTCAATTATGGTTCATCAATAAATAATATTTAGACATTGAAAACAAAAGGAAAGACTAATTAAAGGGCAGCTAACTAAATCAAACCTAAATAGTTTTCTCTACAAAAAAAAAAAAATCTAACCTAATTAAATATTGAGAGTTATGTTATATTTTTTGTGCTATTTGAGTAGAGATTGACAATTTACTACTTATGTACCATTCATTATTGATTATTAAATGCTATTACTCAAACTAAATATATGCTAACTACTTGGAATTTACCTAACAACTATAAATTTAGCTTATTATAAAATATAATACATGCAGTGAATTATTATCAGGTAAAGTTAATATGTCAATCATATAATTTTGTAATTGTTGAACAAAACAAATAACAAATAAATCAATGATCTCGTGCACAAATGTTATCGCTATCTCTTGAAAATGTGTGTTTTTCTTTATATATTTGGTCAAATTTAATATTTGGAATTAAAATGGAGAAGTTTAGAAGTAGTTGTCATGATTTTTCTTCTTAAAAGGTGGAGGATCGATCTCAATTTTTCTTTTATATATTTGTGGTACTAAAATATATGAACATATTTTGACGACATTTTTAAGATGGTGAGAATTTTTTAAAAAATATACAAACATTTTTAAAAATAAATTTAAATAATTACAAGTTATGATAAAATTTTATATTTTATCAATGATAAATCACGTATAGATTTATATCAATGTTACTAATAAAAGTATACCAGTAACTATCAATGTCATTATTGATAGAATCTGAAAGTTTTACTCTAGGTCGTAAATATTTGGTCAAATTTATACTTTTTGATAACTTTTCAAAATATAGACCAAGAATTTTAAAAGTAAATAATAATAAAAAACAATTATCAATTATTTTGTTTTTGAAAAACAATTTAATTATTTTAACGAGTATAATTGATGCAATTAAATATATTATATAATAGCAACTAGCAACGACCATCTATAAATAATTTTTCTAAAAATAATACATAAAATGTTACGTTTTCGATAAGATTTTATAAAAAAACGAGGAATGAGTCTATTGTAAAATTCAAAATGAACTAATACTCTAATATTATAATTGAAACGAGATAATTTCTAAAACCAAAAACAAAAAGGAGGACCAAGCTTTGGTTTACCAAATAAGTTAGAGAAAGAATGAACCAAAATGGAATCAAATAGAAACGAAACTCAAACAAGGACAAATGCATTATCCATTTTTCAAAAATTGAAACAAAACCCAATTGTGAAGAAAAAGAGATCCTCCCGTCGAATTTAAAATCTGACGGCTGTTAAGCATGGCACGTGGGCAATCAGACGGTGTATCCGTCAACCAAAACGGGCGAATACTAAGTTTTGGCAGTACTCGGAGACGAGTAGGAGGACGATCATTATGAAAAGTCGTGTGGTTCCGTAAGATAGGAACGTAGATTTTGCGGACACGTCAGGGTTTTATGTTCTTATGTGGCATGTGATACTCACGCGCCTGCTGACGTGGTTAAATCCGGATAGCTTTCCCGAAACTTTTGAAAATGAACAGATGGCATCATTTCGCTCACGCGCTTGTTAAAACGGCGTCGTGTGAGTTGGCTACGGTTTTTAACGACGTCGTTTTTTTTGGGTTTTCCTGAGAGGAGAAGGAAAAATCTTGGAAGGTAGGTGACCTGTTTGGATACGGAAATAGCGTGAACCTCGTCTTGGGAAAGTCTATAAGAGCACAGTTTCCTGATTTCTCTCTCTACCTCTCTCTCTCTCTCTCTATAAATTTCTGTTTACGTATTTCTCGTCGGACTTCAACAAGACAACCGAAATTCAAAGATCGTGGTGATCGTCGCTGTCTTTTTTATAGGCTAATTCTCGCGTGAATCTCGTTTTTATTAAGTATTGGAATCTGATTCTGATTTGTCATCGATTGATTAATTGTTGGAAACAGAGTGTTTCTATTGGAATTAGAGGGAAAAGTGAGAATGATTGATAGTTTTTGTTTGAATCCTGGAATCCATGGGATTACTTCTTCTTTATCACTGAATGCAGCTCTTGATGTTCGTGTAAATCCCTCTCAAGTTAGTACAGCCGTTCGGTCTTCCTCGTCGTCGGTGGTTGAGAAATCCTCGAAAACGATAACTCCGTCTCCGTCCTCTTCTTCGTCTGCTTCGTCTTCATCGTTTCTCAAGTTTTCTTTGAAGTATCCATTGCAATCTCTATGGAGTCGGGGTGGTGAAAATGGGAATTCCAGGCGTGGTGGTTTGGCGCTTGACGACGCTGTTTTGGTGGAGAGTGAGGTTGATCGGAGAGTTGTTCCTGAGGAGGAAAGTGAAAATGTAGCAACGGGATCAGAGTGGAGAAGTGGCAACTGGGTGATGAAGATTTTACGAGTTAGATCTCTGTGGAGAGAGGACGAGAAGCAGGGAAGTGGTGAAGATGAGCTTGGAAGCGAGAGGGAAGAAGACCGTGTAGTGGAAGATCGAGAAACTTCTTGTGATGAAGAAGAGTTTTGTGATACTTGTAAAATCGTTGAGGAAGAAGATGAAAAGGAGATTGAATTTGATAAACATTCGTTTTCAAGATTGCTTCGACGGGTTTCCTTAGCTGAAGCGAGGTTATATGCTCAAATGTCGTATTTAGGATGCCTTGCATACTCCATTTCCGAAATTAAGGTACAGATTCTGATTCAACGACGACAATTTTGTAATTTGTTTCATAAATTAGAGAACCCCATGTTAAGATCTGTATGCTAATCAAGAAAGTCTGGGTGGCTCTCGACGATAAATTGCTGCATTCTCCAGTGAAAATTTACAACTACAAGAATTAAGAAACAATCTGGAATGCTCCTGTTCTGTTGCTTTGTTGGTTTTAGCTTCATTTAATTACATGCTCTGTTGAGTTATAGCTTGATAAACTGAAGTTTTGGTTCTTTTGTTGAAGATTCTTATAAATCTGATTTTTTTTTTGTTAATCCAGCCAAAGAATCTGCTGAGATATTATGGTCTACGTTATATAACATCTTCAATAGAAAAGAGGGAATTGGCTTTGAAAACTGAGAAAACCCAAGAGCCAGATGAATCTAAAGAGGCTGAAAAGGACATAAACAATGATGTTGATTGTGAAGAAGGGCAGAAAAAGGATGGAATAAGTGCATCTACTGCTTATGAGATTGCTGCCTCTGCTGCTTCTTATTTGCATTCTCGTACCATAAAAATACTACCATTCAGATCTTCTAAAACTGAGGATTCACTTGAAGCAAGTCAGAACAATGATGATATGATGAACTCAGACATGGTTTCTTTGATGGCAACCACAGATTCGGTTACCGCTGTCGTTGCTGCAAAGGAGGAAGTAAAGCAGGCTGTTGCAGACAATTTGAATTCAACTCGGTCCTCGCCGTGCGAATGGTATGTTTGTGATGACGTTGAGAGCAGCACAAGATTCTTTGTCATTCAGGTACATTTCCCTTCCCTCTTGCCAGAAAAAGAATAAATTGAAGAGTAGCTTAGGTTGAGATTACGTGATGCTTGCTTGCATTTGATCGATTTTAAAGATCTTTTGTTCTATTTGGATCGGTCCTTTGGAATGTTAATCTGATGCTAAAACAGTATTATATACCTTAACAATCACCTGTGTGACCATTCGTTTGTACTTGGCCTAATTTAATGAACTTTCTCTCTTTGGTGCAGGGATCTGAATCACTGGCATCTTGGCAAGCAAATTTGCTTTTTGAACCAATCGATTTCGAGGTACAACTTCTTGCTTCAAACTTTTTAAAATCAATTGCTTTAGTTCGCTTATAAGTTTGCCATAAATGTTTTAGAAATGATGAATCTTTAAATATGCAACAAACTGATATATGTGTTCAAATGTCTTGTTATATAGGGACTAGGAGTCCTTGTCCACAGAGGAATCTACGAGGCTGCTAAAGGAATGTATGAACAGATGTTGCCCGATGTCCTTGAACACCTAAAATCCCACGGTGACCGTGCAACCTTTCGATTTACCGGACATTCTCTCGGGGGAAGTTTGGCACTGCTTGTAAATCTCATGCTCTTGATAAGAAATGAGGTTCCTGTTTCTTCCTTGCTTCCTGTCATTACATTTGGTGCACCATCCATAATGTGTGGAGGCGACCGTTTACTTCATAAACTTGGTTTACCTCGGAACCACCTTCAAGCTGTAACATTACATAGAGACATAGTTCCACGAGCCTTCTCGTGCCAGTATCCAAACCACGTAGCAGAACTTCTTAAAGCGGTCAATGGGAACTTCAGGAATCATCCATGTTTAAGGAACCAGGTGAGCTTCAAATCTTATATCGATTTTTCTGTGACAAATGCATGTTTAAGTGTCATATTCTAACTATTATGAACTATATAAACTGCAGAAATTGTTGTATGCTCCAATGGGCGAGCTTCTAATTCTTCAGCCCGATGAGAAATTCTCTCCAAGCCATGATCTCCTTCCTTCAGGTAGTGGTCTGTATCTACTAAGCTGTCCACAATCTGATGCCAATGATGCAGAGAAGGAACTCCGAGCAGCACAGATGGTATTCTTAAACACGCCTCATCCACTCGAGACTCTTAGCGATCGATCCGCTTACGGTTCAGGTGGAACAATCCAAAGAGATCACGACATGAATTCATACCTAAAATCAGTCCGAGGAGTGATCCGTCAAGAACTAAACCGTATAAGGAAAGCAAGGAGACAACATCGACGAAAGGTCTGGTGGGCTCTCGTGTCTCCAGGAAAAGTTGATTTAGGAATAGTAGTAGGACGACCCACCATTTCGATCAACCTTGGACAGGACCAGTTCAACTTCTCTGGGATCCTGCAAACAGGAAGAGAGTCATTGAGACGGTTCAGTCGACTCGTTGCTTCACAACATATGAATCTGCTTGTGGTGCTGTTACTCCCTGCTAGAATGCTATTCTTTGAAGTCAACAGGGTGGTTGGTTAAGACTTGAGAAGATCAAAAGATTATGTTATTGTTCTTCATCTGGTTTCTTGTCGTTTTTTTGGTGGAGCTGGATGAATGGCCTATTTGTACAAATGGGGTTCAATTGGTGGTTGGCCAAACACTTTAGACGATTCTTTATTCATTGGTTCCAAACATAGACAGCAACATTAACTTACATGTTGCTAATTTAATGCAACAAAGCAAATATCATTTGTCAAAAGTCAAATGTTATATATAGAAATGAAAAAGTTCTTATACATTGTCTGTCAAAGGTGTTGTTGGAAGTTGTTCTCTGCCTTCAAGAAACAGTTGCTTGTACACTACTATTGTTCTTTTGTTTTGGTTTAAATCTTCATTGATAACGATGATTTGAACAATTACTACACGCATTTGTATTCTTCAATTGTATTCTAGTTTCTGTATTTGTCAACAAGAAATTGTGGATCGAATTTGATAATAGTACAAAAGATCAACTTAGAAAAGACATTTTCGTCTCATTATATGGGCACGTATAATAAATATCCTCTGTGAAGTAGTTAACATTTTTCTAAAAATTAACTTTCAATATGGTGGGATTCTAAATCTTTCCCCATTCTTGTTTTGAATATTGAACAAATCATAAAGAAAAGAACATATTCATTTACATTTAATTATTTTGGAAATGCGCCGACCGACCAACCAACCATCCTTCAAAAAACAATCTGTCTACACGTTTTAATGTACACACTCTACGTGTTCAGCACGTGGCTAACGACATGTAGAAGTCAGTCCAAGTTATCTGAATCCGACGTGTCGGTAAACAATTCACTTCTTTTTTTTTTCCTTTTTTTTTTTAAATTTTCTTCTCTCAATTATGAAATTTTCATTTCCAGACAAAAAAAAGAAGAAAAAGCTCATTTTCTTTTTCTTTTTCGTGCCTATCCATCCAACAAGGAAATTCTCAATTGTGATTCCATATTTAAAACTTATTCATTTATTTGTAAAATCTATATTAATTTAGACTAGCTTCAAAAGTTTTATTATAAGCAGATTATAAGTTTATGAATGAGGATGATAAGATTGTAACTAATTATTGTTAATGGATTCGTAATAATGGAGAGTTTCTAAAAGGTGACGTACTTACCTCTCTAAACTTAGAGAAATTAACTATTTATTTGAGATGATGTTTGAAGTGATATTTTATTAATAGTTAAAATGTAATCCAAGTTCTAACTTTACAATCATTGGAATTTATGAGAAATTGAAGTATATGATTGAAAAGTGAAAAAGAAAAAAAAAAAGGAAGTGTGTAGAAATTGTGAAATAAGAATTGCTTTTGAAGGAAAAGCGTCGCTGATCCATTGGAATAATCATTACTGCCTACTCGCACTTCCAAGGGGCGTGGAGAGTGTGTCTAGTTGTAACATTAATAACAACACCAATCACCCAAGCATGCCATAAATCTCTCAATTCACACATCATTTTGGCTCTTTTTCTTCTTCAAAATTTGTAAGAAACTACGCTGATGAAAGTTTAAGTAAGAGCGACGTCCCATCGGCGGAGAAACTTAAAGGAAGCTTCGAGGGGTTGTCGTTCCCCACTTGACGGCGGCCCAGTCGTCAAATTTGGCACCCAACCGGTAATGCCGGAGGAGTGAGAAAAGTCCGGCGGCGAAGTGAAAAATCCGTCGGCTGACAGCGACGGATAGAATTATAGAAAACCAAAATGTAAAGAAGGTTAGAAAATGAAATTCATATATTTTTTATTCTAAATTTGATGTATCAAATTAAATAGTTTATTTTCAAAGATTTTCAAATTACTATATCAAACTATCAAACCAACACTAATTAGATATCTAACTTTAAACCCAGCTGATCAAACCCTAAACAAAACATTCTTCAATACAACACTTTTATTTCCCACTTTCTTTTCTTTTTATCAAACTATCGTTATGGATTATTTTTAGCTGCCAAATACGAAGAGAACCAAATGCATGCAAGATATTAGCAAGAAATGATAAACCATGAATCATCACAGATTTCTAGTTTTTTGCTCTAAATTTTGGACTCACTTTTTGCAGCTTCTTCTACTTTTGTTGACCATCTATCTAACTCCATCCCCTATGTTAACTTCCCTCTTTCACTTTGTGTCTCTGTTTCATTAGCTGAAGAACAGTAATGGAAGTACATGGTAGGGTGTTCGATATAATATTAAAACAATCTTCCTCCATTAGTGAATTAGTGATTTTATATGACTTCAAGCAAGAAACCACGTGTTTGAACTTTTGTGATGTCATTTATTCTCTAAATAACATTAACTTGCGTGGTTTAGTCCGACTTAAACAAATTTATGAATTGTTCGTCAAGTTTTGTAATTATCTTTTGAATAATCAATGATTAATCATTTCGAAAAAAATGTAGAATACCTATACATTTCTTTTCCCAGTAGGAGTTTTAATCTCCTCTCTTATAAATGGAAGCTTTTATGGAGTTTACAATTTCATAATTGCATTTTTTCTCACATTGATTGATTTGAAGATGTTAAATTGGAATCTCGAGTTAAGGTTCTCATGGCACATCTTTTTAACCGTGGCAACCAATGGACCTCTTTATTTTATTGCTCTTAACTTAGCTTCCATGGAATAATTCGTTCGATTTTGTTTTGATGAAGAAACTATTTTGCTCAATTTCAGGCGTTGTCCTAGCTTAACTGACTTGGTTGTCTTCCTCAAAATTTGAGTGTTTTTATTTCATAAAGTTTCGAGATCTTGAAATTGTAGGATTTGAAAAGGATGGAAATTTTTTGAGAATTTTCAAATTTTCAAGAATATTTTGTTTCTACAAATTTCAAGATTTTGAGAAAGTTTTAATTTTTCTTGTTTAACATTAGCCCAATTAAGTTTTTCAATTTTATGGTATTGATTAAACACAGTCCTATGGTTTCATATAGCAATGTTATTTTCGATAAAGGACTAAGCCTTTTTACCTACTACTTTTTCTAATCTCCAACTTCTATCTTTATTTTGTGACCCAAATTTTCTTTTTTAAAGGAATTGAATTTAAAAAAGCCACGAATAATAGTCTACATCTATTTTTAACCTCATTCGACACACGAGTTATTTTTCCCTTTACAATCCAAAACATTCATAATTTTCAAACTATTTCATCTCAAAATATTCCTAAACTTTATATTATTTTGCAATGATTTTTTCCATTTATTTCTTAAATTTATGCTCTCAAATCAACATTTATTCACAATATATTCTAATCATACCACAATGAAAATTTTATTTGCTAATTATAACGATCTCAATCAAGTACCACAACTTTTTTTAAAAATTCCATCGAACTTGCTTCAGTTTGAATAATAAAAGTTTTAACAAAACTGTTTAGAAAACAAATAAAGAAAAGAAAAGATCGTTTTCTTTTAAGATTTTCCATTGGTCACGACTCGTTTGCACAGGGTTCTTTATTTGAGGGGAAAAATACTTACACCGTACAAAATTTCAAGCTGCATCATTGCAATGGATAAAAGAACTCTCGGTTTCATCCATTGTTGTAAAGTATTTCAAGTTGGAAGCAATATCTTTTTGATTTATTTATTTGAAAGAAGCAATACTTTTTAGTTCCAAGTGTAATTAAAGCAATCAGATTTCTAGAACAACCATGAGTTTTAATGTCGGCAAGGAGCAAGAAATTACAAATTCATGGTGAAGGCCAACAGGGACTAGAGTGGGGTTTGAAATTAGGAGCAAGCAAAGAGAAAATGTCAAAATGACAAAAGAAAATCTTCGATATGATTGGTGGTGGTGTTTTAGATATTTTCCCTCTATGTAGTCATCTTCCTCCTTACTATTTGATTCCTAAATAAAAGGATTTCACATAGAGTATAGAAACTCGGCATAGCTCGGACTAGTAGAAATATAACAAAATCCCTTTGCAGCAATGGACAAAAAAACAAGCAACATTCCTCTGACAGACACTAAACATAGACAGTGATATCAATACAACACCTTTATTTCCCATTTTTTTCTTCATCAAACCATCCAACGATATATGTTTAGTCTAGCAGAGAAAGAGAGCACTTGAGCAATTGCTTAATGGATGTAAAACTACAGTCATACACTTAAAAGGGGAAGGAGAACATTTTGAGTTACAGATTAAGTTTACCTGCCAGATACCAGGAGTGCATTGCAAGACTACCAAATGCTAGGATATTAGCAAGAGAAGACAACCCATGAATCATCCCGAATTTCTTGTTCATTGCTGCAAGTTTTGGGTTCACTTTTGCAACTTCTACATTTTTTGACCATCCAACTTCCTCGCCAATGTTACTTTCCCTCTCCACTTTGTGTCTTTGTTTCATCAGCTGAAGAACAAGAATGGAAAGAACAGAAGAGATGGAGTTGAATTGTTTTATTGTAATATATTGAGATATAGGAAGTTCAAAGCAGGTAAAATTAGGATGAACAGAGAGAAGTGTGAGACTATCAAGCATATGAAGCATTGTGGTAGGTGTCTGGGATGGTGGCATTTTTTTATGAATTTGATCAATAACTTTCTATCTCTTACTTAATAATGATTTCCTGGCTCAAGAATGTAATGTAGTTCGGGAAATATGAATAACAATCACTACATTAATCAACAACAAAACAAGATTAAATAAAGCAATCGATAAGGCTTTGACACTTGACAGTAAAATTGTCAGCAAAAAGGCCTACAACCATGTGGACCACAAGTTCGATGATTGACTTATTTATGGTTCTAGCTTCAATGTCGTATGCCCTGTAAGTCTATCTCTCCATCTCGGTGTCTCATAAGTCAAATGAATTCTGAATTCCCTTCTCAGCTTTTTTTTCCATAAGTCTTATCTCTTCATCTCATTGTATTAGATGCTTTTGACTGGTCGTTGGCTTGCTTTGATAATATGTTTTAATTCTTGCATCTATTTTGGCTGGGCTTCCTCTAAATGATTCAAAGAAGATGGTTTGATTGGGTTTAGAGTTTTCCTTAGAGCTTTCCTTTGGACTCCATGGGGTGAGCGCAATAAACGTCTTTTCATAGATTCTTTTTCAGCTATTGATAATTTTATGGATTTGGTTATCTCAACAACTTTGTATGGGCAAAACCAAACACCCTGCTTTTCAGTTTTTCTTACCTTATTTCTAATTGAAATTTTTTATTGTAATCACCTTTAGGTGCTTTGGGATTCCCCTTATTTCTTCTCTTTCTCTTTTTTTTTTTTCTTTAAAAAGTTTTTTTTAAAATAAAAAACACTTTATGGTTGAGGCTTTGAGACAGACGGAGGATAAGTTGGATAGCTTTCCATATTCAGTCCTCTAACTACTCCATCTTCTTCATTCACAAGCCAAAAGAATTCGAGCCAGGTAGAGGGATAAGATGGGTCGGTCCTCTCTCTTCATCCAAGAATGGAAAAATAAATAAATAACTTAAGGAGGGCTTTTTAGAATGATGGAGTAGCGCATCTTTTCCATCTCCTACATAGGACTGCCACAAAATTTTCCTTTCTGAGTAGGAATGACAGTCTTATCAAGACTCTTTCCACCTTTTGCAAAACTTCGAGCCTTAAGATTAGAGAAAAAAAAAAGTATCTCATTTCGCATATTAGCTCCATGGGTAGGTTTTCCGCATTTTCTTCTTTTGACAGCATATAGTGAATAAAGGTTCAAATCACTGCAAGTATTCAAAATTTCAAAGCCTACTGCTAAGAGGGTTGAAGAGACATTGAGGGGCTTATGGGAGGGACTACGGAGTTCACAACCATGAAGGATAATTATTCTGTGCATATTTGTGGCCGTATGCAGGGGTGGGTTGAGGTTAGTAATATGGTGAGTAAGATCCTGGATTCCTAGCCTTCCAATAAGTACGGTAGTTTCTTGGGAAGAGTACAACTTGATGACAGAAGATGGTAACCAATAGCTTTGGGGTATGTTCTGTTCCGATGGATGAGACTCAAACCAAGTTTCTTTAGCTTCTCATCATAACCCTTGGAAGGCCACCATTTATGATCTTCACCAGTGCTTACATTTTCTGTTCCTTTTCTCAGCAAGCAAGAACATGTCCAAATTCAGAGAATGTATAGGTTGGCTCCACCCTCATGTTGTGGCCCACAGATCTAAATCTTTCTAAGAATGTTTCTATTACGTTATGCTACTTTCACATATCCCATCATTAAGGATCAACCTTTATCTGTTATTGTGGATGATTGGGAGGGGTATGCGTCTAATGGCATTGTTTCTCTATGCCTCACCTAAGTATAGCTATGCTATGTATATTCTATTTCCTTAGTCCTAGTTTGCTAGCATGTCATCTAAGATGTAATTGAACAATTTTGAAACCTGGGAGTCCGGTACCTAAACTTTCTGGAAATCTTGAATCACTGTACTACTTTGACATGATAATGTTGTGTACAAAAACTATTTCTTTCAATTGGAATTGTACATGAAAATAAAATTATGAAATTTGTCTCATTTTTTTCAGTACTTTTCCAACCTACAAAATAATATAGTCATATATTATTATTTTCATTTATATAATTGGCATAACAGTTAACAAGCAAGTTCGCTAAAAAATAATATACCAATTATTTTCATTTGACAAAGTATATAGTCATAACTCTGTGTTATGTGAAATATCAAATAAATATATACAAGTCTAAACTAGACCCCTTGCTAAGCTAATGTTTTAGTCCACTTGTTGAATATGTGATGTCGATTGTTTTCATTTTCCCCTAGTACTTGCTACGACCAAATGGCGAAAATATCAAAAGATGTTAATATAATATTGGCATGTAAAATGGCACTTATTAACAAATTTGTTATTGAAGCCTAAAAAGTAAATAATCGTCAATCTCTGGACATATTGTCATGATAATCCAAGATTAACATTTACCACCAACTGAAGGTAATTTGATTACTTCAATCTAAAATTTGGACATCATAAGATTACAAAGCATATTGGATTCTGAGAATTTCATAAAAGCATGGGAATCCATGATGATTTAGAGATTTCCAGGTTAGAACTTATAAGACATCAAATTAAACTCAAACAAACAAAGACTGAGTATTTAACGAGAGTTTAATTCCCTAGACCAATGTAAAATTGTGCCATCTTATACTCATTCAATATTCTTAAAAAAATATTCTCATTTACGTCAGAAGAGGTTGAGAAACGAAGTTACGGCAACTAAATAAAAGCTTTTTGATCCCTGTCCTGTTATGAAGTTAGGATTAAATCATAAGCACCAAGCCTTGTGAAACTATAGTCGCAACCTTAGGCTGTTTTGATAAGGCAAGGTCATAAGGTCGTGTTCATGGCATGAACTTTCCATTAAAACGTAAAATAAACCACGTGATACATGCTGTATCCAGAGGGTGAGATTTTTTTTCTTAATTATTATTTTTATTTAATGAGAAAGATAGTGAGAAGTGCACACAGACAAAATAGCACAACAGACATTTTCACATCAGAATAGTAATTATTTCAGGGGGGAAATTCCAGAAATACGAGAAATTACCTCAATTGTCATAGGTGTGAAGACAAACAGGTTGGCCAAATTAAAAGCAAACGCCGATATCAGAAACCCAAGCTGGTACCTCTCAGAAGTTTCTGCAGACTTCCATGGGTGAAGATAAGCAAAAGCTGCAACAGATGTGGCACAGCAAATCCCAACCATTGAGAAGTAGGCAGGGAACATCTTGCTTTGAAGATTGCCAAATTGGTGCCTCGGAAGATTCCTAAAATGGATATAGGGTTAAAGCAATTACTACCCAAAATGAAATATGCCACACCACTCGAAGATATTTCAGTGAGAACAAAAATAAACATTAAATCATGAACTTTATTTTCATGGAAATTCAATCTCAAGATACCCATTTCGATCACCCTAAATCTCGTCAATCCAATTGAAGTTATGTTTTCAAAACTGATGTGAACTCCAATTAAATAACTCAAAATCATAACAACCATTGAACACTGCCTCTAACAATTATGTAAGACATATCAAAAAAAAAAAAAAAAACTCCACTCAATTGAATTGACGCGCAAACAGTAACCCAATTCGCATTTCCTAAAAGTGTAAATTCCTCTTTGCTTGTCATCAGAGCAAAACAATCAGTTTTCTTTCTACTGAGAAGTGAAAGAAGGGGGCTTACTTGAACATGATGATGCCGCCAATGAAGGTGACCCATAGAGAGGCGCCCCAAGCGGTGGAATAGCTGAGAAGATGAGCTAATTTGAGATACATGGAAAGCTTGGGCGCATTGAAGGTTTTGGAGTTGGATCCGAAGGTCTCCGGCGAAAATACTACTCCTATAGCGAGAAAAACCACCGCCGTTAGGAACCGGGTCAACCACGCCATTTCTAGGTCTCTTGAGGCGATTTGTGTACAGAAGGAAATTGAAATTGAAGAAGAACTGAGCCGATGGGCGAGAAGAAGCAGAAGAAGGTAATGTCTATTAGTACTTGGTTGGTAAGCCAACGCAAATTTTCTTTTATTTTCTTTTCATTATTGTTGTTTTCCAAAATTTTGACCATATATTAAAGAAAAACTTAATAGATGGTCAAAAATATATTATTCAACAAATATTACATTTTCAAATATAATCCTCCAGTAAATTAACCAAAATATTTATCGTTCTATTAATATCTAGCATTAATGTATTCTTCAAGAAAGATAATCAATGATTTAGAAAATATGTCCTATTCAATTAGCTTGAAAACTACAGAGACTTGTTATTTATTTTGTAATTATGTTACAACTTTTGTGTATTGTTACATGGATTATCACTGGCTGATCCTATGTAGCACTCGTAAGAATACAACATTAACATTATCAGAGTAAATATGTGGTTGTAATATTTTTTTACATGGAATTTTTCTACTTTGTGTTTTATCTTTGATCTTTAGTCTTTTTTACTATCATTATTACACGTCTATTATTATTGTTTTCTTTTATTTTCTTAATGATTTTTATGTTTGTATGAAATACTTTCTTCCTTGTTGGATATTTTGTACGGTTGAGTTATCAAAAGTGTTTTGTTCGAACTTTTTTTTATCAAAAAATACAAAATACACTTCCTTTATTAAAGTTGATGCATTCTAAATAGAAATATATTCAGTCAATCCAATGTATAGCGATCAATTTGAAATTGTTATAGTGTAGTTGAACGAATCTAACTTTGGGTATCTATTATATATACATTGGTTCTTTAATATATTGTTACATTTAGTTTGTTATTAAACATAACTTTGATGCAGTCTTGTTTTTTTAACACAAAAAATTGATATAGTTGATTTTAACATTTGAAAGTGTCCATGTGTAAATTGCAAGAGGGGTTTGACCCCTATATTTTAAACAATATGTAAAGTGCAAGAGTTGTTATATCAACACTATCCATTAAAAGTTTTTGTTATATTTTGGTTTATTTAAAAATATTTCAATTTTAAAATCAAAACAAACCCATTAGTATAACAAATGAATTTCATATCAATTATACTTTGATATCCAATTACTTTTAATTAATCGGGTTAGTTTTAACACTTTAAATAATCGAAATCACATAAAAAAACTACTTTTTAATTATATAGTATGAAAATCATCTAAATTAACAATTTCACGTATTCTTAAATATTAATTGTTGAGAAATAATTATGTATCAAATTATTAATACAAACTATTAAACAATAGGATTTTTGCCGAAAAGAAAGTGTTAAAGAATAAAATTTTGAAATTTAAATAATACATATACAATAGAGAAGGTACCTTCGAATATAATAATTATAGTGAGAATAATATTAGCCAAAATTCAATTCAACTAACAATCCAACGGCTCGGCCTAATAATGAATTCGTTTGATTCAACGGTTCAACAGGGGACACGTGTCAAACATATGTATTAGAAACGTGGCAGAATCTCACGGAACCACAAATTTTAACCCTCCCGCCATTGGCACAAAAATCAAAAAGCAAAAAATTTCCCCACTTCCCTCCTTTTTCCACTACACTTTTCTCCCTCTCCTCTATCTTTCTCCATCTCTTTGTCGCCATTATTCAAACTTCCACTGCAAGATTCACTCTCAATCAACAAAACCGCTCACTGATTCTCCTCCATATCCACACTTCCAAAGATCTTCACCAGGTTCTCACTCTCCATCTACCGCCGCCAATTCAAGTTTTGCACACTGATGTTTTCCCCCCTCTCTAGCTTCCTAGGGCATTGTTTCTTCAATCGTATTTGACTTGCCGATGGAAATTGATTATTCCCGCCAACCGTTCCTAGGTGTTCACTTTGTTCTCTTTGGGTTCAATATTGTTGATGAGAAACAGGTATTTCGTTTCTTCGTCTTTTTTCACTCTCTGTTGGTTTATTGTTTTGTTACTTGAAGAATTTGTTTCGAGCTTTATTTTATTGTTTTTATCTCCTTTTTAGGTTCGGTCTAAGCTAATTGATGGCGGAGGGGTTGATGTTGGTCAGTATGGACCGAGTTGTAGTCATGTGATCGTGGACAAGAATAAGATTGTTTATGTAAATCTTACGTCATTTCCTAGTCAATTTGTCAATTGGTTTTTTAGTTTTCACGGTTTTTATGTAACTAGCTGCGATGTTGCACTGCAACGCTGCCTTGTGAATTTAGTTTCACTGTTTCTGTATGATTTGTAGGACGATCCGGTTTGTGTTGCTGCTCGAAATGATGGCAAGTTGCTTGTCACGGGGTTATGGGTTGATCATAGATATGATTCTGGGTTGCTTGCTGATGCTACTTCGGTGGGTTCTTAACTCAATTATTTTATTTATTTATGATTTTTTCACATTGTTCTGCGTTTAATTGGAATGGTTGTCTCTGTATTTAAGTACTCTGCTTCCATGGTTCTCGAATACGGGTCACATTATTGCATATAGCATAAGCAAATGTTTCATGAATTTCTCATGCCAATGTTGTTGGATTGAAGCTTTTAATATGGAAATACATTTGACTGTGAACTTCAAAAGACACTGTTATTAATTGAATGCAGATGATAAAATTTCTGTGTTGTTATTTATTTTTCGATTATAGTTCCGCTCAATACAATTACGTTCACGGGGAAATGAGAAGTTCCTTTGGTAAATTGGGATTTTGAGAATTCTCGAGTTTCTTTAATCTATGTTCTATATCTTTAATCTTTGTTATCAGCATATTTACAGGTCTATCTTGTTAGCCTTTTAACAGGTATTGTACAGACCGTTAAGGGAACTGAATGGAATCCCAGGGGCTAAAAGTTTGGTAATGTGCTTGACTGGGTACCAGCGACAGGATAGAGATGATGTTATGGTATCGACTATATCCCTTCTCTATTTTCTTTTGCCCGACCAGTGATTAATTATTGGCTATTTTTGTTAGAATCTTACAATTGCTTTTTATGTACCTCGCAGACAATGGTTGGCTTGATAGGTGCTCAATTCTCTAAGCCATTGGTGGCAAACAAGGTTACCCACCTCATATGTTACAAATTTGAAGGTACGTCTATCTTGATACCCATCCTTTCTTAGAGTTTATATTTCCCTTAGTTACTTTTCACTCTTGACTGTCTCGAGCAAAGATTTGATGTCAGTGAGTTAATACTGAACATTTTCAGGATTTTTGGAGTTAAGTACTTTCCATTCAAGAAGTGACATTCTTGCTTCATTAGCTATTGATTCTTTTGATCCAATATATTAATATAAGTGGATCTAATACTTCTGGCTTCTAAAATACGTGGTTAAAAGATTCAATTATTTGATAATTTGGGCAAAATGGGAATGCTGTATTAGGTTTCTTGTCTATCTATGGATTTCATTCCAAGTCAAACATATAAATGTCCTGTCTATACTTATGATTTATCAGTTCATGTTAGTTTCTTTCGGAATTAGGCATGTTTTATGCATTAAACAAATAGTTTGCTAGATTATCTCGTTAGTTAATGGGCAATTTCTCATATTTGTTTGTTCCAAAATCTCAAGGGATGTGTGGATGAGTTATAAAATTTATGCTAAAAAGATTAGTTTTATGTAATTTATTTACATGGGTTGATGTGAAATTTATTATTGTTCATGAGCAAATGTAATATACGATTTACACTCAACTTCCTAACATTAGATTACATAAGTTTAATGGGGTATTTGGTTTGTGTCAAGTTTGAAATGCGGTATTTAATTTGTGAGCAGGACTCCTCTTAAGTTCTTTTGATTTGATTTTATTTTTATGTTGATTTGTTATTCAATTTATCAAAGAGAGTGAATCATTGTAATTCCATGTACAGGGGACAAATATGAGCTTGCTAAAAGACTGAGGACCATCAAGCTTGTCAATCATCGTTGGCTGGAAGACAGGTGCTTTTGTTTGTGTTCCCTTGTCAATTCCTATAATATCAACTCATTTTCATGTGTTCTGTAAAAAAAATATAGCTTTTTGTTTATTTATTTGACTTGTAACTCATTTCTCCTCAGCTTGAGAGAATGGATGTTACTTCCAGAATCTAATTACAACATAAGGTACGTGGGCGAATTGTCTTGGTCACAACGCATAACATTCCTGCATTGACGCAATTATTTGTTTCGTTTGCTTGGCTCCTTTAATTTATGGAGTTTTATTACGTCTATTAAAATAACCAAGGATCTGAATTATGTGATGTCATTTCATACTCTTGTTATGAGGGATATTTTTTGGGTTTCAGTAATCTTTAATGAAATTGCCTTCGTATGATAGAGGATACCACCCTTTGTTTGCAAATTGCAGAATCTTTAATGAAATTGCAGAATATATTGCTAGGTGTAGCTTATCGGGGTGCTAACTGATGTATGCGTCCAAATATCTGGGTGTCTCTCCAAATATCTGTACTATGTTCTTCGCATGCTAGCCTGCTGAGATTAAATTACTGTTTTCTTAATATATCCATTCACGTTCTCAATTCTCTTGCGTTTCTCCACAGTGGATATGACATGGAGATGCTTGAAGCTGAGGCTAAGGATTCTGAAGAGGAATCTAACAGCGGCATCACCAAACATTTTGCAATGAGAAACACCAAGAGTCCTGACAAAATGAAATTTGGTTTACATTCAACCAGTGTAATATCTAATACAGTGCCAGCTTCAAAGACATTGGATGAGCGCACAAGCTTTTCTGATACTAAGAGCATGTTGACAGTTCCTACTACCAACACTGAATTTATTCCTTCTGGAAAGTTTGATAAGTATGATGAGGTCAGAGGACCAATTTGTCAGGAAGTTGATGTTTTTAGTACTCCTTGGGATTCCGTGCCATTTAACATGCATACGACAACTTCTGAATCTGAGAAGCAGAAGGTGAAAAATGAGGCGGTGACAAGTCCATCAAATGCAGCGAGGTCCCCGCAACTGTGTGCTACCAGTTACTCTAGGAGAACCCCATTGAAGTCGCCACTTCCACTGTTTTCTGGAGAAAGATTGGAAAGAGCTGATGCCTCTTGTAAAATTGCAACAGGTGAAATAAAAGATGCTATTGGTGTTGATGTGTCGTTAGAAAAGATGGAGCAAGTAACTTATGCTACTTTCTCTGGCCATGAACAAAATTCTTCGAAGGGAACTGATTTATTTGGTACAGGAGATTCAAATGCTGGATTGCCACTGAAAAAAAATTCAGATGTATCTTATGACGTCCCTCGATCTCATTCGATGAGTGAGAACACAAAATCATGCACCTTGAATAACCCCTCCACAGATGAAAAAGTTTTAGGATTGGAAATGAGTCGTGTTTCTTTAAACCATGATGATTCTGATAAGCGTCGTGCTAAGACCTTGCAGCATAGTAGGGGCAGTACTGACACCTCTAGTCCTATTAAGAAACCATTGATATGTGACCTACCTTTCGGCAACAGTGTTCGCTCTCCAACTGAAGATGTTGCTGGAGGCAGCTTGAAGACTCCTCGAACTCCCTTCCAGATATCAGGAAAAGACCTCTCACCTGACAAGCCCAACAAGCCAATTCATGATTGTGAAATTTCTGGAGATTTGGTTGGAAAAACTAAAGAAACAGATAGGCAGCAGAATGGTGTTTTGGCTGCACCTGAAAGTGATAGTGGTACCAAGGTTACGAAAACGAAATCAGCCTCGCCCAGTAGTTTGAATTCTTCTGTTCTTCAAAATAATAATTTGCAATCCAAACCACAAAGAATCAAGATGTTTGCCAAAAAGAGCTTGGGTTCGAGACCAAAGTTGGGCAGTGGCAGTCACAGGGGTTCTATTCTCTCGAGTAAAACCACTTCCTTGAACGATTCAGTTTCTTCATCTTGTGGGAATGGTGAAAAACTCTTTAGCTCATCACCTCAGGATGTCAGTATTGGAGTGAAAAAGGTTGTGAAGACAGCAGATAAGGGGGACTTTTCTCATAAATATGAAGTCATGGATGAAGATGACAAAACTTCTGATCCAGAAAATAAAGAAGATTTTGAGCATCGAATGATGGATACGGAAAATTTTAAGGAAGTTCCACAAATAAGTGATGGTGAAAAGGTTGCAAAAGAGATTGCATCTGGAGTGAAACGTAACAGTAGTGCTAGTGTGCTTAATGATACGATTCCTTCAGGTACGCTAAAAGAAGTGATTGAACGCAAAGCACCCCTTTCCATCGGAAATGTACAGCTGGATGAATTAAGACTAGAAGATGAGAAATCAAAATTGAATGTGGGGGATAGAGGTCCAACAGAGGAAAAAATGTTGATAAATTCTTCTAAAGCGAAATCAAAACAAGGCAAGGTTTGTAAGGCACCTGCCCGTGAGAAAAATGGGAAGACTGGGAAGAAACCTCAGTTGGTTGCTGCAGGGCTTAATACTGAAGTCCATACAATACACGATTATATTTCAGAGAAGGTAAATGTACCATGCGAAGCCATGGATGAAGATGACAAAACCTTTGATGTAGAAAATAAAGAAGCAGATTTTGAGCAGCAAATGATGGATATGGAGAATTTTAATGGAGTTCCGCTGATGATTGATGATGATAAGCTAGAGAAAGAGATTGCATCTGGAGTGAAATGTAACAATAGCTCTAGAGTGCTTGATGATACGATTCCTTCAGGTACACTGGAAGAAGTGATTGAGCCCAAAGCTCCAGTTTCCATCGGAAATGTACAGCTGGATGAATTAAGTCTAGAAGATGAGCAATCAAAATTGAATGTGGGGGATAGAAGTCCAACGGAGGAAAAAATGTTGAAAAACTCTAAAGAAAAATCTAAACAAGGTAAGGTTTGTAAAGCACCTTCCCGTAAGAAAAATGTGAAGACTGGGAAGAAACCTCAGTTGGTTGCTGCAGGGCTTAATACTGAAGTCCATACAATACCCGATCATAAGTCAGAGAAGGAAAATGTACCATGTGATGTTGGTGACAAAAATAGTCATATTGTCAAGCATTTTGACAAAATTACAGTTAAGTCTAATACAAAGCAAAGAAAGGTCACTAAAAAATCTTCTGAGATCAGTGCCAATTCTTCCATGGAAATTGAGGAAGTTTTGAGTGAAGTAAAACCTGAACCTATGTGTTTTATCTTGAGTGGACATCGTCTTGAAAGGAAGGAGTTTCAGAAAGTAATAAAGCATTTGAGAGGAAGGGTTTGTAGAGACTCTCATCAATGGTCATATCAGGCTACACATTTCATAGCCCCCGATCCAGTCCGTAGAACTGAAAAGTTTTTTTCGGCTGCAGCATCTGGAAGGTACACGTTTCTTCCGTCAATTGTGTTCTTTAAGGTTTTATGAAATTCAAAGATCAAGTAAATAAGTGATGGAGGTATTATTTTTGGTCTTTTCATGTATGAAACTTAGAAGTGAATTGTCGTATGTTACTTCTTAAAAACTTAGTTTACGTAAAAGATCTGAAGTACAGGGTTCTTTGTTGCAGGTGGATTCTCAAATCTGATTATCTAACAGATAGTAGTCAGGCTGGAAAACTCTTGGATGTGGAGCCTTATGAATGGTACAAAAAAGGCCTCACTGAAGACGGTGCAATCAATTTGGAAGCTCCTAGGAAATGGCGGCTCTTGAGGGAGAAAACAGGTCATGGTGCGTTCTATGGAATGCGTATTATCATATACGGGGAATGTATTGCTCCACCTCTGGTACGTTTGCTATCCTACAATACAGCCACTCAAGTTGTAACTGTAATGCTCCTTTCAATCATTACGATATTTGTTATTTTGACATACACATCATCCGCCAACCATGAAACAGGATACTCTCAAGCGTGCTGTGAAGGCTGGAGATGGAACAATACTAGCCACATCTCCACCTTATACTAAATTCCTCAAGTCTGGAGTTGATTTTGCTGTCGTTGGTCCTGGCATGCCACGTGCTGATACATGGGTACAAGAGTTCTTAAACAATGAGATACCCTGTGTAGCGGCTGATTACTTGGTTGAGTATGTGTGCAAACCTGGTTATCCTCTTGATAAACATGTTTTGTACAATACTCATGCGTGGGCGGAAAGATCTTTTAGCAACCTTCAGAGTAAAGCAGAAGAAGTTGCTGAAGACTTAAGCTCACAGGATGATTGTTCTGATAATGATATAGCCTGCCAAGAATGCGGATCCCGCGATAGAGGTGAAGTTATGCTCATTTGCGGTAATGAAGATGGTTCTAGTGGTTGCGGAATTGGCATGCATACAGATTGCTGCAATCCTCCATTACTGGATATTCCAGAGGGTGATTGGTTTTGTTCAGACTGTATTAACAGTAGAAACAGCAATTCTTCGAATAAAAGGAAAAAGGGAGTCTCAGTTAAGAGAAAGTGATATTTGATTTTGCATAATAATTTTAATTATCGGGAAAGTTATTTTAGTTTAAATCTTGTATATTTTCATCTTGCTTAAACAAATGAAGTTGATTGTATTATTCCAGGTCTTTTAGATGCCTCAGGGAATTTACTCAATTGATGATCTGCTGGGGTTTGAATCATTTTCTCCACTCATTCAGGTTTGCAAGCTCTTTACTTTGCATGCTTGGTGGTAACGGTAACGATTCATCATGCCAGGGTTTTACATAGGTTGCCATCCTTCAATCCTCTTGGCTTATGATTTGAGTTAGCCTCTCCCTCTCTCTCGTCTAATAAGTTTACACGTTTGTTTTAATGTTAGTCATGCCTTGATATTTGCATGAATTTATGAACGATTTAAGTTTATGCATCCACGTTCTTTCGTAAAATGTTGAGTTAAAAACATGTAAGGTTGGAGATTTGAACTTTCTGAGTCATAGGTTGAAGATATATGCTTTAACAAGTTGGAATTGTGCCCATGTAGGTGAGAATTTGAACCTATCTTTAGGGTTTGTAATTTTCTTTTAATTGTAATTATGCTATGCTATGTTGGATTAATAGAATCTTGTGTGATATTTGCATAATTTAGGTCAGAAATCTTGTGCAATGTGTACACATGTATTAGTTTAAATTGAACATAAGTGACTTAAAATCAATTTTACATATACTAATGACTTACTAGAAACTAAATTAAGTATTATGAAAAGGGTGAGAATTGGAACAAAATATATTGAAGTAAAATACTGAAATAATTTCTGATTTAAGAATTAAAGTTTAGGGATTCAAGAAAGATTTGACTTACATGTGGATTGAAATTGTTATTATTTTGCAATAACTTGACGGTTTTCTTAAAAATTGCTTTTGGGTTATTTAAGAATTGAAGTTTAGGGTTCATATGTAAGTAAGAGGTGTTGTGAATAGTGAAATTTCTTTCACTTTTGTAATATATGGTGGCAGTTTCTTTAAATAGGAAAGTATAGAAAGAGTAGGCCTTTTGTTTTCTTGGTTTTGTGGAAACTTCTTGGGTCCCATCAGCCTTTTTATCATAAAACAACTAACTCTTCCTATCATATCTGCAGACTTCCTAAAGATATATTAGGTTCTATGACTTGGATGTACCCAACCTGATTGTATTTATGGGTGACCTCATTTCTATATATTTATATATATATATTTCACTCAAATTTGGAAACTTTTGCTATTCAAATATTATTTTAAAATGTAAAGTTGATGTGTTAATAGTGAAGGGTTCAACCTATTTCTAAAGGGGTAAGTAGGGTAGCTTGTCTCTACTACTACTCACTTTGAATTTCATTACAACTAGCATCTTTTTTCTTTTCTTCTATTAGTTATTGACATGCATTATCATTATTATTATTTACAATGGTTGTTTTCCTAATTAAAAAAATTGTGGGTATTAATTCATTTTTTCCCCATGGTTTACCCTGTCTTACGGTGGTGTATGTCAGTCACCATTTGAGGGGAAAAAATGAAAGAATTTCCCCCTAATGAGATCTCTACATGCTTACTTGCATCAATTTATTCAACTCTTGAATTAACTATGGGTGTGTTTGGATTGGATGGATGAGAATTTGGAATTTGGTTTATGTTTTTTAATTATTAGTGTAGTAGATTAGTCAATTCCGTTTCTGATAATATTTTCTTTGGATCTAGTTATCCAAATATGCAAATTCAATTTTATATTTGAATTTGAATTTTATAATGAAGAAATATATTAAACAAGGATAAAACCGTTTAAGAAGATATACACCTTTTTAATATTTGAAATATGTACTGTGTAAGGTGTTATAAAATATATAATGTTACAGAAGAATAATAATATAATTTTTACATCAAATATATTTCATAAACAACTTAACAATGGCTTATTGTTAACCGATATTATAGTATCAAACATATTTAACCTTTTGATTCAAAGATATAATAGTATGTTAGTCAGATTAAATAGTAAATTTTATAATGATTTATTTAAATGTCATTTCAAATAAAATACTAAAAAGTTGTATTACTATTTCAACATCTCAAAGTAGATTGCATAATCTTTGATTAATTACTATATCAGCTCAAAATATCCGTATGCTTATTCCTCTGACCTTTCCCTTTATCTACTTGCCATCCAAAATCTTAACAAAAGAAGAAAAATAAATGCACCTTTTGAACAAGAAAAGAATGCAAAGAAATTTACCAATCTTTTCCGTTGTTTAAAGCTGAGAAAAAGGATGGTAAAAAGTAATTATAAAAAACAAGTGTACCAGTAAAGGTAAGGGAAAAAAGAGTCGAAAGTTTTTCACCCACCAAAATTACTCCTTCCTACTATTTACTTTGAGTTCAATTCCAATTCTTACTTGCTGCTCAATCTTTTTTAACAGTCAATATTCGTAAATTTATTTCATGCACATTCATTACACCTTGTTAGTTAATAGTTATGCAAATCAATGCATAAATTCATAAAATATTATATCATACTTAATTAGGGCTAATTTTGTAAATATCAACTCAAGAATTAGGAAACCAATAGAATAAAACTTGACTGTGAGTAAACAAAATCAAATTTAAACCAAAAAAAAGGAAGAAGGAATTACCATATGAGACCTGAAAAGACCATGTTTATACCATCTCTTCTAAAGAAATAATTTACCTAAATGAAAACACTTTCTTACATTTACAATTATTTCGAAACAAACTCTTTTCAAGACATGGTTTATTTAATTTAATTTCTTTTTAATATAAAAGACCCATTTTCAGATCTCATACAATTCAAACAACCTTAAAAAAATACCCAAAGAAGTGAATTAAAAAAAAAAATCCCTTTTGTCACACACACACACATTCTATATAGTTTGAATGAAAGTTAATTTTTTTTTGTGTGTGTTTGATTTGGAATGATTTGAAATTGTGTAATGTGAAAAGAATTTGTCAGATCTTCCCATTACACCAAAGCAGCTCTGTTTTTGACCAAAACCCATAAACCCCATAATAATAATATTATTAATTTTGAATAATAGTTTAGAGAAGAAAAAGAAAAAAGAAAAGATAGAGAGAGAGAGAGATGCACATGAGATGATAGCATCACATGGTGTAACTGACATCATCATAACTGGCCACGACCTCCATTTCTCATTAACATTCATACATCACGTGTTCCTTCCCCCTTTCTTTCTAACCCCTCCTCCTTTCCCTTATTTATAAAAACACCCCTACTCTTTCTCTTATTTCCACTTCCTCAAATAATAATCCAAAAATATTTACACTTCTTACATATAAATATTTGTCTTTCCTTCTTTAGTTTTAAATATGTTTTTCTAAAAATCAATTCCATCCTACATTTTAAAAATGTATGATTTTAGTTATTGCAAATCGTAAATGTTCCTAATGAAGTAAGATTATACTCTTTAACTTTTTAACGTTAGAGTGTAAGTTTTTAAATTTATTCAAATTTAAAAATTGAATCCTCGTGGTTTGAGAATTTAATTTTCGTCGGTCTAATTTTTGTAATTACTGTAAGCTTGAGTGTTCAATTTAAGTTTAGGAAATTAATTGTTATTCTTGAAAGTTTAAAAGTGTAATTACAATTCATATACTTTACGGTTGATTTTTACAAATTGTCATTTTAATTTTTATAAGTAAAAAATAAAAAAGATATTTTTTTTAAATTTTTTTTGTTGTTCCATATTCTTGCTTTTATTTGCATTTGTACAAATTGATGATTGAGAGATCTAAATTCAAAGCCTCTTGTTCTCTCAATACATGTAGATGAAAGTTAAACTAATTAAATATATTTTTAAGTCATCCAGATTTTAGAAGTAGATGAATGTAATTCAATAATAGGGTTAAATATTTACAAAATTATTTTTTATAAAATAATATTTTAAATAATTTTGTGACAATTCAAAATAATTTTTTAAACAATTAATATAAGAAAAGTTAGTTCATAAATCAATTGTTGATACCTATTTTAATAGATTTAAGAACTAAAGAAAAAGAAAAAGAAAAAAAGTAAAATCAGAAACTTTAAACATGAAAGCACACATATGTTCTTAAAAATTCCAAACTAAAAAAAGTTACAATATCTTTTAAATCAAGAAACCATACATGATCCATATATTTGGAGACCTTCAAACTATACCTTTTTATCCTAAACACAGACATATATATGAACTTCCATTTCATATATATTTTGAAAAAAAAAAGATTAATTATTTCATCTTTTCAACATAGATCTAAACAACAATATATATATATATATAATCTTCCTTTTTAAACCCATTTTTATCTCTTCTTTTAAAGCAGTGCCCTCTCGTGAGAAACAATGCGAAAACTCAAACCCTATCTTTTCTTTCACCACAAGAAAAATACAATTTCCTTTAGAAATTATAAGAGAATGTGTTTTTCCATTTTAGAGTAAACAAATTAGATTAGTTTATAGAAACTTTGCTTTGTGGGTTTTTTTAAAAACATTTTATATGTATTTAATTAGATATTATGATTGATGGTGAATAATGTGATATAAATTAAAAAAAAAACAACCTTCAAAATTTTAAATTTTACTACTAGAAATATTTATATATAAGAAGAAAGAAAAACACTCTATCCACTAATAACTAAACTAAACTAAACATACCTTCTCAAAAAGTTGTAAGAAATAAAGAAATTAATGCATAAAACATACAAAATGGATTAAAAATTTAGAGTGGGAATTTAAAAAAGAGAACAAATGAAAGAAAAAAAATGTCAGAGAAGTGGATTGATAATTACAAAAAAATAGTACAAGTGGCTTTTTTATTAGATGAGTTCAAAAAACTTTGAAGTGTGTGTTGAAATGTTCAACCCCATGGATTATTTATTTATTTATTTATTTATTTATATTTACATACTCTCTCTCTCTTTCTATAACACAAAGTTTGACATTTTATGACAAACATTTTGGCAGCATTTATCAGATTAGCTGTGCCCAATAATCCTTTGAACCATTTCCATACAAAAATGGATTAAATTGAAGAAAATAAAAAAGAAGTTATATTTTCAATTTCCATCCAAACAGATCCCATAATTTAATGTTTTATTTTTTTGGGAAGAAGAAAATTTAATGGAAGTGGGAATTGGCAGAAGAAACAGTCCAATAATGTGGCAGCAATGCAATAATAATAATCACATCCACATATGAAAAGAAAGAATACATAAAAGTTGGGTTTTGATAAATAATAACAACAGCACCAACATGTTATGTTATATATTTGTGTGTATTGATTTGATTTTACATTACAAATATATTTTATTTTAAAAATAAAGTTAGAAAAAGAAAAAGAAAAGAAAAGAAAAAGAAAAATCCCTTCCCCATTTGCTATTCTCTCAAGTTATTCTAAAGGGGAATTTGGTTGTGAAAAACTTTGCTTAAAGTGAAGAGAGATGGGATAAGAAGACATGTGCATTTGGAGTCAATTTAAAGGTTTATTAAATCTATTTCATAACCCAATCTTAAAACCTCTTTACATCTCTTCCAAGGAAAGATACACACTTCACTCACATACATCAAAACATGCTATATATATAAAAATTATAATAGACACTAATATACACCGACATTGACATTTTATCATATTTATAAACTTATGAATCGTTTTGTCTTTTCTTTCGAGTTTAAGATTTATTAAAAACGGAAAAGGGAGAACATCAACAATTAAAACGTCTGGACTCTTTTGTTCTCAATCTATTTTAGCCGTTGAAAATTAAAAACGCACATTCGAATCGTTTGCCATTTATATTTTCTTTCTATGGATATTAATGGTTCATTGGTTTGATTTCGTGAATCAAATTAATATTTCAAACCCTACACCAAGGGTGGTTGTTTTACATTATGGAAAAAGGGCCAAAGCTCATTATATCAATTGGGGTTTTTTTTTTCTTCTTTCTTTCAAGTGGAAGAGCATTAGCAATAAATGTTGCATTTAAAAGAACTTGTGTAGGTTTTCATAAAGAATCTGAAGAGAGAATTCACACACATTTAAAAATAAACAAAAAAATAACAACAACAAAAGGTAAAGAAAAAGAAATAAAAGATGTCCTTGGGGTGAAGGCAATCAATTGATCCAATGCTTGTGTTAAAGGTGACTAAACCTTAGAATCAATTCCATATAATCATGCTCTACCTTTTCTTTCATACATGGGTTAAATATAGTAAAATTATTACCACACCCACTACTTAAAATCATTGAAATTACTCACCATTTTGAGGTTAAAAAGGTGAAAAAGTAATTGATTGCCCAACAACCATCTTTAATTGTGTATTTGGATGATTCTTCTATTCCAAAAATGCAAAACCACTTTATTTATTTACCCTTATCTCTCTGTTTTAGGTTATAAAAAGGATTACAAGAATGTATGAATATAGTAATTTTAATGTAATTTGTAGTAGAGTATAAGAAATTATTTGCAAACTATATAATTAAGTGGTCAAACATTAGTGCTTTCTCATGTGAGTTATACCTTTAAATCACTCTTCTTTACCTTCCTAATCTGCCATTTTTTAAAGACACACCAACAAAATTAAAATTACTAAAAATATAAAACTCCAAATAAGACAATAACGTTTCGCTTTATAACTATTTTGTTCTCAACTTCGTTCTTTTTTCTTTTCATATTAGTGGATATCATGTAATGCAAAAGAATTTTGTAGAATAACAATTTTCTAGTTTCAACTCTTTTTTTTTTGGGTTTATAATAAGAAAAAAGAAAATTTTGAATAGAGAGATTATATATTAGTTGATAAAGGGTTGAGTGAGTGTGTGAGTTTTGAAAGTAGAATCTAAGAAGTAAGATTGTTAAGAAAGAAAGAATGTGGGTGAAAAAACAAAGAGAGAAAGGAATCAAATTCCCATGTTAAAAAGTGAAGGTTAGTTGCAATAATTTTAGATCTTCTAAAAGAAGTAGAAGATGAAAAATTGACATAACATAACAAAAGCAAACAACAGTGAATGAATGGATTATAAAGAAAGATACAAACAAACAAACTCCCAAAAGAAAAAAGAAAAAAAAAAAAAAAGCTGAATGAAATGACAATTCCTTTTTACAAAAACAAAACAAAAAGTAATTTTTTTTAAAAAATTAAATTGAAAAAAATCCCTCATTGGGTTTTCTCGTATTGAGTGTTTGGATTAGACCCTACCAAACTCTTAAACTCTCACCAGCTTTCTTCTGCCACATCCCACCCTTTTACTCCAAGGCTGACTCAACTAAAAAAACCCATCACCCATTTGGGTGAATTTCTCAAATATATGAAATTTAAAGGACCTATCTGAGTTGTCATGTTGATAAAAGGCAACCCCAAGAAGAAAAATCAGACAAATGAAACAGTCCAAACATGGGTTCTGCTGTCATTATGCCAGTTTTTGTTGAAGATTTACCATTGTGTTCATTGCCAACTATTTAATGCCACCAAACTACTTTTTACAATTTACAATATTGAAAGAGACTTCAGTGACAAGTTTCAATTCCAAAAATTTAGATAATGGAGAAGCTGAACTGATGATCATCATAATGGTATTCTGTACATGAACGATAAAGAAAAAAACAGTAGTAATGAAAGAACAAAATGAACAACAGTGACCAAAATTTTTTCCGGCAGTAATTTTCAAAGTTGTTTTTTTTTTTTTTTTTTTTGCAGGCATTCTTTTGTTTTTGTACAAGAATATGAGAGAAGTTGAACTTGAGATTTCCCTGCCGTATCAACAAAAAACCTCATGATTTTCAAATCCCATGTTTTACAAGTAATTTCAGCAGCTCAATGCTTCGTACTTAACAGGTAGGGGTCGGTTTAATCCGACTTGCGATAACAAATTACCAACTGCGGCAAGATCACGGCAGAATACTCCTTGGTATGTTGATTTGTCGTTTGAGGATTTGGTGTCTGATGCGGTGATTTGTTCGGTTTTCAATGGTTTGGATTGTGTTTTTGTGGCTGCTTTGATGAGCTCCATTTCTAATAGGCATTCTTGAGCTTGTTGTTGTTGTTGCTGCTGCTGCTGTTGCTGTTGTACTTGAATTGCAGCAGCTTGTGCTGCTTGTAATGCGGCTGCAGCTTTCTTCCTTTGTTTCTCTGCGGCTTCTTCGTCCGCGATTGTCGCCGTTATGCTCGAATAGCCCTTCTGTAGCATTCTATACAGTAACAATGCTGACATTTTCGCCTTGTCTCGAACTGAATCGATATCACGGTCATCTGCAAGCTCACACCGCTCGATAAAGTTTGTAGCTTTATCGGGTTTGTGTCGTAAACATAGTAGCAGATGAGCTCTATCCAACTCGGACCTGGAACAACCACGTCGCAGCCCAATCAATGAATAGTAATCCACATTCCCAGTTTCTCCTGAAGCAACCCTTTGTTTTAGTTCTTGAATTTTCACTGTTAATGCACATAGCTTCCCAGGAATCTCTCTATATCTCATGTTCTGTCTCTTCCAAGCTGGACCAGGAAGCTTTCGGTCCCTCAATATGGTATTATACAGAAGCTTTAAATGCTCTAGATCGTGCAAACAATCCGGTAAGCATCGTATCGACTCGAACAGTAATGCTCGGGTTTCTAACGCTTGAATGCAGCTTGGATTAAGAGCTAATGTTCGATTGCAATCAGCAATCGACTCAGCAATTCGACCAGCCGATCGATAAGCTGAGGCTCGGTACATATAACATTCAGCAAGGAAGCCTTGAGGTGCTCCTCGGCGACCATCAACGATCTTGCTGAAATGACGAATAGCCTCAGCATAGAGACCGGCGTCAAGGGCAGCAAGAGCAGCCGTCCTGCGGCGAATCAGAAGCTTAATGTGGCTAAGGAGATTGGTGATTGTTTCGGAATCGGACAAGGCTCGAGGTGGTGTATTCGGAGGATTTGTCGTTGAAATGTCACTGGAGAAAGGGAAATCAGACAGCGAGAAGCTATCTTCAGACCGGCATATACTCTCACGACGAAATGCCGCCGTTGCGAGGCGTTTTCCGGTCTGAAGAAGAACCATGGCATCTTCCATCAACCCCAAATGACAACAAGCTTGACCCAAGATCAAATATCTACAGCAGAGAAAAACAGAGTGTTCACAAAAAAGATCAGAAAAGATTCATCATATTCATCGAGAAACTGTAAAACACAAACACAAAAGTGAAAAAGAAATACAAAATCAACAATGCTTTTTGAATCCAACACCAAAAAATGAGAAGCAAACTTAATCAAAATGAGAAAGTTACCACAAGTAAAAAAAATCAATGATAAACAGAGGAGCCTTGCAAAGAAAGAAAATCAAATAGAAACTCAAAATACAAAAAGGTTAAAAGGAGAAAAAAAGATAATGAATAATGAGGTTTAAAATTTGCTGAGCATTTACTGAAAAACCAACAGAAACCATGTCGACTGAATCATAACAATAAATAACAATAATAACACCACATAAAAAGTCGAACCCATGAAACATTTAATACACCCAACTCAAAAACAAACCATTACCCAAAAAACAAAACAAAAGAAAAAGAAAAAGAAAAAGAAAAGAAAATCAATGAAACAGAGCATTTTCCATTTTCTTTCTTTTTACCTCCATTGCCCTTCTTTGTTGCAGTTTTTACAAAGCCCAGCCAGAACCTTCTTCTTCAAATCAGAAACAGAGAAACATTTAAACGTCGAGTCACAACCCGGTGATTCCGACGAACCAAGAAGCTTAACTCTGTCTTTAGAGAGTTGCTGCGAGGACCCATCGGAGCCAGTGGAATCCTCACCAGCGATCTTAAAACTAGGAATATAATCCTGAAGCATATCAGCAACATCTTTAAATCGACGAAGACAAAGAAGAGCCCGAGCTTTAAGCTCAAGGGCTTGTTCAAGACGAGGAGAAAGTGCTAAAGCTGCATCAATAAGATTAAGAGCAGCTGAAACTTCTCTGTGTTCTTGAGTAGCAATGAGGGTTCTTGCATCTTTAACATATTTATCAACAATCTGAAACGAAATGAGGAGGATTGAAGATGATAAAAAACCCATTTGAGAAAAAACAAAAAAAAAAAAAAAAAAAAACGAGGGGAGGGGTGGGGTTAAAGAAAATAGAATTTACCTTACGGTTGGTAAGCCACCAGTTTTTCTTGTCAATGGAAGATTGGGAAGAAACAGCCATTGAAGGAATCAGTGAGGCAAGCCAACATAAAGAGAAAGCCTTTCGGGTGGGGGGCTCTATTTTTCCCTCTCTCTCTCTCAGAAAATGTGGCCTGTTTATAAATGGAGGAAGAAAGAAAGAAATGGTGAGAGAGAGAGAGAGAGAGAGAGAGAGAGAGAGCGAGAGAGAGAGATTTGAAATGTGAAGAAGAAATGGGGGAGAGAGAGAGAGTAAATAAGGGGAAGAAGAAGGAGAAGAAGAGGAGAAGGAGGAGGAGGAGGAGGAGGAGGAGTGGGAGAGAGAGAGAGAAAGAAAAGAAAGAAAGAAATGCCAGCTTTGACCTGAAGGGGAAGGGGAGGGAAAGAGAAAGGATCACATGAGCTGGCAACACACAATAGATTCTCTCTTTCTCTCTAATGGCAGGGGAAAGGTCTATAGGTGTCCTATAACTCTATCCCCCCCCCCTCACTGGGCTCCACACCTTCCATGTCACATTTTATAATGCTTTTCATTTTTCATTTCATTCTATTTCGTTTTAATTATATTTTACACAAATTATTTTCTTCATTTTACAAAACTTCTTCTTCCTTTATTCCTTTCAAATTACATTTTTTTTATAGCCTTTTCAAATTTTTGTTTAGTTTTGGTTTTATTTATTTTTTCTCACAATTTCTTTTATTTTTTTATTTTTAAAACAACAAAATAAAATTTTAAATAGTTACCAAACTAAGCTTTATTTACTAAATATGTAATTTTAAAAGCTTAGGAGTGAAGTAAACACAAAATTCAAACGTCTTTTAACCTTTTTTTCCTTAATTAAAAAGTTAGGTTCCTTGAGCAAGTTAATTAATAATTTACTATTTTTAAAAGTCGATTGTCTAACCTTCTACTTCTACAATTTCTTAAAACTTTGTAATAAAGTATATCAATTTCATTCCATTGAAGTCTCATTTAAATATCATAATTTTCATATTTATTTCATTGTGAATACGAAGCTTTTTCAAACAAGTTTATGTAATAGGAAGTACTACTTCCATTTGTTATAAGTCACGTCAGTATAATTTAGAATTGATGTAAGGTATAGTTTAACAACATTGTCACATTAGTTAATGAAGAAAAATTAATAACGTGAACCAGAATTTTTCATAAAGCCTATTTAATCCAGTTTGGTATGTAATCTAAATGAGATATTTTGAAAAAAAATTCAAATTGGTTCAATGAATATTTAGTTGACGTAATTGCTTTTGGATTTTATGATTTTGAAAATAGGAGAACTTCCAAACTTAACGTTTATATATATCGTCTTCCTAATTTAATTTCAAATTTGAAATGATAAAATTGACCGTTAATAAACTTTTTGATAAAACAAGTACGTCCAAAATTATTTTATCTTTTTATAAGTTAAAAATATAATATTCATACAAAATTATAACATTTTCAAATTTTATGTGTTGCAGTTATTTATTGATTAAAATGAATATATGAAAAGGAGAATAATCTTTTGTGGGAAGAAAGGAAAAATTAATCCTAAAAAATAGAGAAGGTTTAATAAGTGACCGGTTATAGGGAGTGAAGGGGATGGAAGTGACCGGATACTGGAGGTAATTGCCTAATCACGGGTTCTTTGGATTCAACTACCGGTTTGAAAAAAGATATAAAAACCCCATCAAATTGCCTTAAAAGTAAGCAAAGGACATATGCCAAATATCTCTCCTTATTACCCTCTTAATTTACCATTTTAATCATCACATTAATATTTAATCATAATTAGGTTAACATAATAATCATTCTCAAAACTTAGTTATTCCAATTTTCATTTTAATTAATTAAACATGTTTTAACCTAAATACACGGTTCTATTTTAGTTTATTTTGATATTTTAATATTCATTTATAACGTTTCAAAATTACGATAATCAAAAGTTAAGAAATATAATATTAAAAGTGAAGCGAAATTCGCCTATAAACATTTTTAAAACGATATGAAAAAAATGAATAACCGAATAATTATTAAATTAATATTTTTTGTTTTTGTTTTTCTTTATAAAAAAGAAAAGACTAAAATAAAAGAACTCTCAATGATTTTGCTTTCTTTAACCAATAATCTTTCCCTACATCATTAATCTGAACAACTCTTTTATTGCAATAGGGACTATGTTGCCAAAAGGGTTGATGCCCATGTTACAATTATTACAAATTGGATTATTATTCACAAATGAATCAAACTTTGTTGATTAAGTTTTTTTTGTTAAAAAATCAATAAGAGCCTTTTACTCTCTAAAGTCAAATTTACCTTTAAAACTAAGTTAAGTCAAATCAAATTTTATGCTTTAAATAAGTTGATATCTTCTTTCTTTAAGGAGATTTGTAAAATTGACTTCTTTTTTTTCAAGGGAAGTAGTAGTTTTGTACCTCTTATTTATTTATTTATTGATTTTTCAGTACATTTTATATTGGATTAGACATTTTTTTGGACTATTTAATCATGCATTTAGGATTAAATGTTAATTATGAGTTAGGATATGGATATTATTTTGATTAGATTAGATGACAGGTTTACTGCTTAATTTTCTTTTGATAACCCAACTACCCTCTTTTTCTTTTTCTTTATTTTTGAATATTATATTACAAATGATAAGATAAGAGAGTTCAACTCACAATCCATCAAGAGGATGCACTACATATACCAAACCTGTTTTGTATAGTTAGATACAAACATTTTTTTGATTCCATGTTTGACACTTTTACTACTTAAATTTTACTCGGTGATGTTGTTATTGTATCATCTTATAGACTTAGGGTTTGGATTAGCACTTAAGACTTAATCAATGACCTCAAAATTTATGAGACCTAGTTACATTTTTTTACTTTTGAGTTACTTCCAACAAACTTGACGTATTTCAACATGTTTCATCTTCAATCGTATTACTGTTTATAGAAATTTTTTTAGGTTATCTAAGGTAAAATTGCTCCAAACTAAGGAGCCACTTTACCTTCTACTTGGTAGTAAACTTATAATTCTTTTAAGTTTTTTTTTTTAATCATATGTACTTTAATATCCTCATAATCCTCTCATTCATATGGTTTCAATTTATTAATTAATAAACTTCTCCTAAATTTAAAGAGTACATATTATTCATTTGCATATCTTTTGTTGTTAAAAAGTTAGATTTAACCGTCTAACTATGTTTTCTCTCTTTAAAAGAAAATGAGGATAATGAATTCAAATTCTCAACACATAGAAGGAAGTAGTGATATACCTAACCACTCAAAAAGGTTATGTTCCATAGCACTTAGCTTGAGTTTTATTAAAAAGATATTAACTTTACCAAATAAATTAGTAATGAAACAAAACAAATAAGATTAGGTAATATGTGTTGAGATTAAGTTAAAGATAGAATTGTTGAGAAAAGATATATAAAATGAATTAGGAAGCCATTTGATGAGAAAAAGAAGAAGAAGAAGAAGAAGAAGAAGAAGAAGAGTAGAGAGTTAAATAATATAAAATGAGAAGGAAGAGAAATAGCATATGGAAAAAGGAAGGGCACAAGAATCATGGCTTTTCCTTTTGGGAGTTTGCTTTTGATATCATTTTCATGCTCTTCTCTCTTTCATTTTAATGAATGCACATGTATTTAGATAGCCATATCTACCTATCCCATATGGCCTTTGTCTTCTAAACACAATAATAATAATAATAATACTTCAAAATTCCCATTTTGTCCTCGTTCCCCCCAAACCCTGCATTCTCCATTATTCCCATTTCTTCTCATTTTTCCATTTTTCATTTTTGCCTTTCCTTTCTGTTTTCTGTTATATATGCCATGCCATGCCATCCCATCCCATCCCATCTCCCTCTCTTTCTTCTTCTTCTGCCATCTCATCTATCTATCTATCTATATATAATTGTCTATCTACTTGGGTTTATATCTTATTTTTGTATGAGAAATAATTGATTTCTTTTTTGTACTTTTTTAGCCTTTTATTTTGTACTTCAATAGTAAAGATCAATACAGTGGAGGATTATGAATTTCTAGTAAATAATAATAATAATAATAAAAAGATGGATGAAGATTCTTCTTCTTCTTCTTTCTAAATCTTTTATTCTCTAAAACATTATTCTTTCTAAAACTTTAAGTTTAGTACTCCACTTTTTAATTTGCTCAATTCACCTAATACATTTCTTTCAAATTCTTTTATTTGATCATTGTTTTTATGATCCAATGAAACCATTTCCTTAATATTACCATGTCTCTTATGTGAACACACCACTGCTTCTATCAATTTTTTCAACTTTGATTTTGGGTATTTTGTTTATTGAACTTCAAGTGATTCATTTGTTTGGTTTTTACATGATTTTTAGACTTTCCTAATCTAAAAATTTACTTTAATTTAATACCAACAATCAAACTTAAATAATCTACCAATATTCCAACATTAATAATCTAAACAATTAAAAAAATGGTTCATTTTAATTTTATCATAGGTGTCAACATATTTTGATGTTAGGTTATATTTATGAAAATTAATCCAAAAAATCATAGTCACTCAAATAATTATATATATATATATATATATCAACAAACTGCAACTTTAAAAAAAATAATTAACAATAATGTAGAGTTTTCTTTTTAACTTTTGATTAGAATGATTTTGATACATATAATTGATATAAATATTAGTAAATAATAATTCATAATATTTTATAGATATACATATAAAACAAATTGTATTCATATTGGTTAATTTGTTGGGAAAAATAAAAAAAAACAATAGCGCTTAACGTCAGGCATAAATAATGGCAATACCTAAAATCAGTTCCAACAATAACTTCAATATAATGCCTCCACGTGTCGAATCATGATTTGGAATCATTAAAATGATGACTGTGCTCATGCCAGCTCAGCATCCTTTTATTTATTTATTATTTATTTTTTTATTTTACTTATATATTTAGTTTTTGTCTTGGTTTTCATTATTGCATTGTTGGCTATTATAGGAACAATGATTTGAAATACACAACTATGGAAATAAAACGACAACGTTTTGGGTTATAGAGTTATATCTATATTTATATACATATAGCTTGTTTTATATATTCTACCAATTCATTCTTTGAGATGGAAGTTAGGGAAAGTATTAGTAGGAGGGGAAAAGAAAAACTAATCAATTTTCTTTTATAATTAATTAATAGCTGTTTTTTCAAATCTAAATTAATCCAATTAATTCAAAGCTTAAGTACTTCCAATCAATGATCTTTAATTATCAAATTAATGGAGGTTGGTCAACTTAATAATGACGTATTATTTATCTTTTACACAAATCATCAATATTAAGAAGGAAGAAAAAAAATACAACTAATAACAATACGGAGAGTACCTAAACTTGAATGGAAAACGATTTAGTTTACAGACATTTAAATTTATAACAATTTAGTCTCCTACTTTATAATATGTGATAATTTGTTTTTTATTGTAAATTTTAGCTTCTATATTTTTAATAAATTTTAGATCTAGTCTCTCAGAATTAATTTCTACTAAAATTGATTAAATAATTGCTACCATTTCCATGAATATGTTTTCGAATTATGAAATAAAAATGCATTTAATTAAATAACAAAAAATATTTTAAGAAATCAATAACGTCAAACTAGCATTGATAATACACTTAAAGATTTATTAAAAGTAGAGTTGGGGGATTAAACAAATTTGAAAGTTCACAACAAAAATATTTTTTTATGTATAAGTTCAAAAATATACTTTTAACTTTAGAAACAACCAACATAATAATTAACATAAAAGATATGAATTGAGTCATTTTATATTTTGTTGACATCTCACAACTCATTAAGATCTTATATATTTTCCCATTGAGAAGGTAATTATTTACACATAATGATAAAAAATATCCTTTTTCTCTCTATACATACATAACTCATACACAAATAACACAATACAAATCATTTTACAATAATCAAATATATGGAAAAAGAATATATACATAGAGATACTGTTATATTAAATAATACAACAATGAAGTGGGAAGTAATTATCCAAACTTATATATAAAATGAAATGATTGGTGTGTGTGTGTGTTTGTGTATATGAGTAGAGAGAAATGGTATGGGAATGATGATGATGATAGAAGACAGAAGACCCTACAAAAGGGGATTCCATTGGGGTTATGTCCTTGAAAAGAGGGGTAAGGCATTTAGGGACCAGTGGGGCTTAACATTAAGGACCAAAACTCCACATATTGGGTCAAAGAAATTGGCTAAGGTCACTAACCTTCCAATAAAAACTCCCTTTCACAGACATGGCTTCTCTGTCACAGCTCATCTCATCCTTGCTGTCATCCACGTATACATCGCACTCTCTCTTATTATTTTTCTTTTCCCCAATCCACATATACACATCATTGCTTATTATTGTTATTCATTTATTTATTATACCCATCACATTATTTTATGCTTTTATCTCCCTTCTACCTCAATTCTTATGTTCATATTTGCAACTTTTTAGTTATTAGTTTCTTCTTCATACATCTATACATGTTAGGAATACGTACCCAACAAAAAATTCCATGTAGATAGTTCATTGTTTTGTTACTCACTCTAGGTTCGATGAAAAAAGTAAAATATATTTCGAATCTTTTGCAATTATCTACATGAAAACAATAAATTTTCGATATTTACAATAGAGAATATTATTGTCAAGTTATAGTTTTTTTTAAAAAAAATACGGATGACCCGAGTTTCAAATCAATAACGTTTGGTACACTATGAACGTGCCTATTATCCATATTGCACCTACGCAACAAAATTGTGAGAAACTATAGAAACAATTTAACCCAAGGTTATTAGGTTGGTACAATATTAGAGAGTAGTCATATTTTATTATTTATAAAATTTAGAACTTATCTGTTAAATTTTGTTTTATTGGAAGGGTTTAAAACAAAAAAGAAAGGGTTTCATGGTAACCCTAAATGAGAAGGGGTAGAGATATAGAAGTGATAGAGTTGGGACCAAAGTGTAAGAAAATTGGATGAGAGGAAAACGGAAAAACCAACAATTATGGAATGAATATACACGCGCGACATGAGGCTTGTTGGTTATTGCCTCAAATAATTTCCACTTATGTTGCCTTCTAGGGGCCACTCCTTTTGGCTCAATTTCAAACTCATAGCCTCCTCCATTTTTCCCTTTCCTATCTCCTCTATCTTTATTCAACAATTTGTCAATCAATCTTCTCCTTCAATCTACACATACCCCAAACACAATACATAAATAAATAAATAAATAAATCCCATTTCATAAATTATGTGTGAAGACTTTCCCCCCCTCTCATAGTATATGTATATACACATTTTTGTACTATATACAAGAAATTGTCCTTCCTAGAAAGTAAGTCTTTGTTTTTCATTTGAAATCGGCCCTATGGGTGTCTTGGACTTTAAGACAAGAACCCTAATTTTAATGAAAAGAAGTAGGATAAAAAGGAAACCCTCCCACCCTAATTTTGTATTTTGTCAAAAATAAATTAATGAATAAAAAGATAAATTCGATAGCTCTCGAATCACTTTAGCATTCAATTTGGAAGATTGAGTGTTGCTAAGACTTTCTTTCCATAGTGTTACGGGAAAAACTTTTTTTTTTTTTTTTTTTGTTTTTAGTTATTTTCTAGCTTAATTAATTATTAACCTATGTGATCACATTTTTTTCATTATTGGTGTGTGTGTATATAAACCTTATCAAATTATAAACCTTCTTTAATACATATATTTATAAACACACATGGTGTTGTCTCAATGAGGAGAAAAATAAACATATGAGTATATTTTCATAAATGGGGACATTGGCATTTGCTTTTCAATTGAATTGTTTTCAAAACTCTTTTTTTTTTCTTTCCCTCTTGTCATTTCCATTTTTTTTTTTGTTTGTGATGTGAGTTTCTTGATTCCTCTCTCTCTCTCTCTTCTCTATCTTTTTACTCCATATTCATGCATTAGAGTAGATGGTATAATAATGAAGGGAAGCCATTTGAGACAACTATTTTTGCTTGAAATTATTGGTGGCCAAAACATGTGTCATGTTGAATTGCTATATGTTTTTTTTTTCTTTTAATTTATTTATATTTATGGTTTGACTTTTAAGTGGAACTTCAAAGTTTGTAGTGCAAAAAAACCCCACATGAGTCAAGCTTATGTTAGAAGATTGTAGGGAAATTCTACTTGGGATATATTGAGGACTTGAGAGGTTATATAGACAAATTATTGCCTCAATGATTTGAACTAAAAATAATTAAGTTGTTTTAAAACACAAATAATTGAAAAAAGAAAAATGATAAAGAGTTTATGAAATGCATGTTTGCATTTTCACAATTAATTCTTTTTATGTTTATATTTTAGAATTTCTTTTAACACAAAATTTAGTTTAGTCGTTAATTATATCTTTTGTTTTTGTCTTTTATGTATAAGTTCATTTTCGTCACTTTATCTCAACTTATCAAGTTTTTTGCTATTATAATTTGATTTATTCTGCTTACTATTCTGACAAAGAATATGTTTTAAAAAACAGCATCAAACAAATGATAGCTTAAAATTCAAAATTATGTTCATATATATAATTGAGTGAGTTTAGCAAAGTGCTTTATTTAAGTTAAAACATTTACTACAGGTTTAAAGGACAGTACTGCTTTATCTAAAAGCATTATAAATTTCAATTTTTAATCTGTACTTAGAAGATTTTAAAAACTACTTTTAACAAGTTTTAAAAAAGCATTTTAAAAAATTGATTGTAAGCACATGATCGAACATGTCCAAAATTCGCTAAACGGTCGACTTTCCAATTTTCATTCCTATTATTATTTTTCGAAGATACCAAAGAATTTCTATGCTATAAGAAAAAAAAAATATTTTCCAACACACGGTTAAATGATAGTTAGGAGAGACATGGTTGAGAGAAAAGAGTATCTATTGACATAGGAAGTACGTTATTGTTCTACGGAATAATATACTCCTAATTATTATAATTATTGTAGAAATTTGTTGTTATATGTCAAATTTAAATGAAGTTAATATTAAGTATTACATAACCACACTATTATTATAATACAAAGAAATGATAAATTAAATATGCCTAAAATTTTAATTTATCTTCAATAATTTGATAGTAATTTTATAAATAGTCTCAAAGTTTTCAATAAAACTTTGACAAATGCTTACGCATAAACCTTGGTTCATGCTTCTACTTTTGATTATTTCATCCTAGTATATATGTCTCATGCTCTAGTAAAGATAGGTGCTTCGGTTATATGTAAAAGGCTACACACTTGTGTGAAGTAAGATTAATTAGCCAAGTAAAAAAAAAACTTGATAAGTTGAATGGAAGATTCCACACACATACATCAATCAAGAGGATATTAGTTTATCAAGGATATAGTAATGTCAACACTCACAACATTATATACATAAAATAAGTTATTACTATTATTGTTGAAGACGTAACAAAAGTTTATATAAACAAAAAGAAATATTTTGCTGCGATTGTGAAGATATATTTACAGTACTCTATATCTCTCTCTCTCAAAACTTGAAAACTAGACATGTTTGTAAGGAAGGGGGCAATAAGAAAGGCATATCAACAAGTCCTAAAGATTCCCCTTATTTTGGATAAGGTGTTTTGGCCTTACCAATTCCACATTTATAATATAAATAACCCTCTCTCTATCCCTTCACTCTGCACGATGCCCTAAATTATACCCTAAAACCTCAGAACTCCTCTCTCTCCCTCCCTCCCTCTCCTTTCATCCTAATTTCATTTCTACGTCACTAATAATCCAAATTATATAATGATGAAGCTCTCATAATTAAAAACTCTCATTGCCCTCCAATGGCTGTTCTTCCTTTTTCATTGTGGATTATTCAAACTCTGATCTGTGAGGATTTTCTGCTCCTTTCCCACGTGCTCTCCGATGCCCCCTTCACGTGCCCCTATGCCATTTTTTTTTCCTTTTCCATTTCCCATGTGCGTATTGCTTTCCCTCTTCCCTCTTTTCCCCCTCCTTTGCTTTTCCTTCCACCCTTTCTCCTAACTTTACTATAATTATATCTTTTTCAGAACGTAATCCATTTATTTAAAAACTAGATGGGTGTTAAAATACGTAAACATCGTAGTCAAAACAAAAATGTGATGGTAGAGTATGATAGCGGATTTGTATGTCATAGGTCTCTAATTTGTTCAACTTATACTCTACATTTCCTATATTAAGATACTGATTATATTCATTAAATTGGTGCAATTGGGGTTAGAAATGAAGGCCTTTTTCTATCACACATATCAGTGTGTAATTAATGCAAATATATTACTTAGTTATTTGAGGAAATTTAGAGCGGGAAAAAAGAGTTTGATGTAAAAATGACCTAAGAATGAGAGAGAGAGAAAAGATATATAAAATTGCACCCCAACTAATTGAGGTTCATTTTTTTTTCCTTTTTAAAATTATATTGTAAACAATGAGCCATTTATTCACCCAAAAAAGAAAAAGAAAGGAAAACTAGCCATTCATTTAGAGGAAGGTGCCAAATTTAATTGTCACCTCGAAAGATATGAAAATAGCACTCTACCAAAATGAATGGTGTGGTTCTTGCCAATTATATTAAACAATAAAAAATAAATAAATAAAACATTAAGATACCCATTTTTATGATCATATAGTATACAAATATAATAATACATTGAAAAGATCGAAATGGACATTAGAAAAATAAAAGAAAGAAAGAAAGAAATAAGTTGAAATTGTTGAATTGCATTCCCTTGTTTTCATATTATATTTTCATGGCTATATTGATACTTTTATTTAAATTTTTCATACTTTTAAAAATTAAATGTCACTTTCATAGATCAATCTTTTTTTTCTAAACTACACTAGAATGTTAGATTTAAAATAAATATAGTAGATCAATGTATGTATTAAAAAATTGTCCATAACGATGATTTGATGTATTACACACGTTAACAAATTAATATCGTTAGTTTATAATTAAGATGATAGATCATTAATTTACAATAAAAATAAAATTCAAAAAATGGGTGTGATTCATGAATCATATAGTTAAAATGTCCAATTTGTGTATTAAAAATAACATAAGAGAGATAAAATATTAAATCTCTGTCTCTCTGCCAAAACATGGTTGATGAGAGAGAAATCACACACCTTAATGTAGTAGCTTAATCCAATGACTTAATTAACTTAATTAATGAATGATTAATTATACGAAATTATAAACTTATCTTGTGTACTTATTGATGGGGAAAAGATAACAACTTCTTGAAACCTATTCTCCTTCAAGATTTTACTTTTTCTTAAAAGAAAATTAATTTAGTAACCTGTAATCCTCTTGAAAATGCTGCTTCATCAGTAATAAGTTACAAGATTAATTAAGATTTAAGCATTTGAATGGAGAGAAAAAAAAAAGTAATAATAATAATAATTTAAAGTAAGAAAATTGGGAAGGATTCATGTACTATTACTACCTGTCTCTCATGTCTGCCCACAATGGAATCATTAGTATTAATTAATATTTTGAAAAAAAAAAACTTATAGATATATTTTTTATTTGGTGAGTTTTATTTTTCTTTTTCTTACGTGGATTCTACGTGTAAATCCAGATGGTATCCACCCTTTCTAATGAGGTCTAATATTTGATGATGGAATTATTACATATACTTATTTCCTTCCAGATTTTGCACACCACATTGTTATTATTGCTTAATTTTTCTTAAAATAAAAAAAAAATCGATGAAACTAACTATTTTAAAAATATTTTAGGTGTGAACGATCAATTAATGGTATTAAATTGATCTATTTAATTTTACTATACAGTAAATATTTTATTAAAACTCCAATTTTATTTTTCTAGAAAATGGTATTAAATCTATAGCATGAACAGTTTAGTTTATAAATAGTCCAGCAAAGAAAGAACTCAATCTTTGACCACATCCAATCATTATTCAAAAGTCAAAACTCGAAATTTAAGATCTAAAAGAGTTAAAAGCATTATTATGACCACCGCTCTTTTGGACCTTCCGATCCAATTTCAGACTGTTGGTACAATAAACTCGAGCGTAGAGAATACCACCCCAGAACCGGGGGATAGAAACGTAATTAGCAAAAAAGTTAAGAGGAAGGGAAAAGAGAATAAATAAATAAAAAAAAAACGTGTGATTATATATGGCTTTGGCTGCTCTGATGGGATCATATTTATTGTTTATTTCTTTGCTTAATTGTATTTAATTTTGAATTTTGAGAATTTTTTTCGAGCCCACCCCTCTAAGTCAGCCTTATTGCCAAAGAAAGGCATGCATTTTCTTAAATTAAAATAATAAATTATTGTTATTTTATGAGAATTAAATGTAATTTGATTAATTAATTAAATTGTTTATGATATTTTTAAGCCCCGAAAGGTATGGGTAACTGTTAATTGCTTTTTCGTCAACTCCTTTGCTTCCAAGCAAAGTTTCGTGCACCAATAGGGGGGTGCAACGTGGCGTTTTATGCCATTAAAGAAAAAAAAAGAATATATTTTTTTGGTTGTTTTACAGCTCTTTTCAATCTGGGGGGCAAAGTTTAATTAAAACGTAAAATATGTATTCAGATTATTGTTGTTTTGAATTTAATCATCAATGTGATTTAATTGATCAAAGCAAGAGAGAGATTTGTTTTCTGTCCTACACACTCTTTGTTCCATCTCTAAATTGGATGAGGTGAATTAATTTTTCATGATTAAGAAAAGAGTTAGGATGTTAAAAGAGAAGGTTTATGTATATATATATATGCATGTGGTGTTTGTCGTATTGTTTTCGATGATTGAATCATAAATTATAGTCAAAAGTGTAGAGAGGTTTAGGGTTTTTGATAATGCATTGTTGGAAGAATGCCAAACATGAGTTTCGTGTTTAAATTTATGTTATTTACGATCTTGACTCTCAAAGGTTTGGATGGTTCTCTGTTATACTTCTCTAACTTTTCAATCACATTTGAATCTACTCTTCTTTGTAATAATAAATTTGCTCTTGTATATAGATCTAATACATTATTAGTTAATCGGGTGAATCTTTGGGTTGAATTCGTTTTTTGTTTATTTTTTTTTATAGTTGATTTTTTAACGTAGATGAAGTGACGTTCAATCAATATGTCAAAATAACATATGTATTCTAGACCCTTATGATTTTTTCTCTTTTTATATAAGGGTTTGAAGAGATTGAATTAAGCTAATCAAGAGCTTTTTGAGTTAGAGACATACACCTCTCTAGATGAAAGTCACACCTCAACCTCAACTACCCTAGCACTACCTCTATTGGATGGGCTTTTAAGCCTTTGTCACACTTTCCTTCATCCTCAGGCTCACAATTTGGATCTAGGAGATCACTGTAGATTTTATACTTCACATGAGAATTGTTTTTAGGTCTCTCTGGTTGGTATTACTATACCTTTTCTTGCCTCCATTTTCCCGTACTTTTCGTTTTGCTAGTAAATTGAATGAGCTGATCAACTTCATCCACACAAACACAAAAAGTATAACAAGTATCTAAAATATCGAACTGATAAAGAATTAGAGCCACACCCACATTGATCACATCCATAGAAAGAACAAAAATGGTAAAGAGAAAAACATACATACACAAACAAAGAGTTGATAATAAATATGATGTTTGTTTTTGAAATATAAGTAATGGGATGCACATGGAAGCTCTTCCAAAGACGATGATGATGAGTGAAGGGCACATGGGAAAAAAAAAAGGAAAAGAAAGATAAAGGGTCTGTTGATGAGTTGGGCAGAGGCACCAATGGGATTTGCCAATTATTGAATAGTCCTTCCTATTTTTGGATAACACTTTCTCCTTTAGGCAAACTGTTTTCCTTATCATTGATACTTGTACTTTTGGATTGGCATCCATTCCCATTCCCACTTCCCTTTTCCTCCTCTTCATCAAAAATCTCCATTTTTTCCCTCTCTCAATTCCCTAATCCTTAGGGTTTTCTTTTATGTGTTTATGTAATCTAAAGTTTCTGTGTCTATGTTTTTCTGTTACAACAGTTCTTTTCTCTTTTCCATTGTTCATAACTACTGTTTGTGGATCATAACTCTATTCTTCAACAACTGCTTTTCATCCTCATATCACATGTAAACATTGTTTGAAAAAAAGGAAAATTATAAGTTATGAATAGAACATCAAGTACCATTTCAAAAGACAACGATTCAATTCTTTTGACTAGATCAAATAAAACCGAGTTAAACCTAGTAGGCTTAGGCCCAAAAATTGATAATAATATGTTTCAACTGAGTTATAAAGATAATTACAATTAGTAATAATAATTAAGTATATAACAACATCTTTAAAAAGTTGCAAATATAGTATGGTAGACCAATATTTACAACATGTTCTATCGATAAAATTTTTGTGATATTTGTAATTTTTTTTAGAATATTGGTATATAGTTAGCGGTTTTTATGTATATTACTATTTCTTATAATTGTTTTTGTATTTTTTGTTAACAAACTCGAAAGTTGTTTTCAATTTAATAAATATTGAGAAATTGATTTTTCTTTTTTGAAAATCTCACTACATGGACTGTTTTCTTTTTAAATACAAAGTATTAATTATTATTGAGTTTTTGGATGGAGTCTAGAAGCAATTTTGTTTGAGGTTATTAAACTTGGAAGTTAGAACAGACAATGTTATAAATAATGTAGAAATAATGAAAGAAAGAAGTTTGTTATTCAAGTGATGTCAAACTTTGGCATTAATTCTCCTCTTTAGATCTTTTATTTGAATAATTCCAAGCCAAACAAAAATCATTCAACATCACTATTTTTCTTTATTAATTATGATGCAATTTTTTAATAAAAGTACATAACAAAGTCTATAGATAATAGATGTGGATAGATTTTGGTTTATTGTTGTTATATACTTGCTTACTTTGGAGAGATACAAGTGAATGGGCTTCTTAATGGGTCTTGTATTATATGGCTTGCCCTTGTGGACCAACTGTGATAAGATATGGGCTTCTATGGAATTTGCTTGGGCTGATTTTCTAAAATCACTTTAGAGAAGATTCATCGAGTTTTTGGTAAATTGCAAACTCTAATTATTGCTCTTTTGTCCTAATTATAGTATTGTTTAGAAAAATGAGATGGATAACCATTGTGTCTAAATGCATTAAGAGCATTGGAATCATAAGAAATCTTTGTTCCTTTGAGTATTGGTATCAACAAATGGTAGTAATATGATACTCTTTTCTATAATCTATGGATAATGTAATATAATTTTATAGATATTTAAATCCATGGATTGGATTACACCTTTTGATGAAGAAAGGACAAGAAAAAAGTTTATTTCAACTTCTCCCACCCAAAATGCCCTTTGGCATTGGTAAAAGTAAAGTAATCTTTACTTTAGTCCTAAATTTAGACCTCTCTCAAACCCCATTATCAATTTATTACCATCATCCTTTTCTAATATTCATAACAATACATCCTCCCTATGTATTCTGTTTGAGGAAAAAAAATTGCTCACCAAATTCTTTTTTTGGTATAGAATCATTCACCACTTTGTTTTACTCTCTCGATATGATTTCTCATTCTCTACGTCTTGATTATTCCCAATGTCGCAGCTTGAAGCGATACTGTATGCTTGACATTGCCAATATGAATATAGTGATCTCCTAGTGGAATTCTCCTCACCCCTAACTTATCCACAACGCTCAAATACTTACAAACATGAACGTGAACTTGCAAGCGTCGTTTTTCCCTGGAAGCAAGATGCAACTTCTCAAATGCCACTAATTGCTTGCGGGGTACCCACGTAGCGCCATTAGCAGGTGGGGTGGAAAATACGAGCATGGTGTGGAAGCCGTCTCTGTCTCCTTTGTTTTCCACGTCAACGTGTATAACGAGAGAGAGCTTTTGACATTTAGCATGAGTGACTCGAATGGCCTTGCTAGACAATGTAGAAGCAGAATGAGTCTGACGATGACCAGAAAGTGAAATGGAGACAATGGTAGGGGCTTTGACAATTGTGTGGATGAAGTTAGTGTAACTCAAACCATGACCAAATTCATATACCACCGGACCAGCATAGAAACGATAGGTTCGTCCGGGGTATGATGAAGTTGATCTCATTGCCATGTTTGTCATTGGTAGGTTGGAGAGGTAAGATTGTGGGTACCATGTCATTGGCAACTTTCCACCTGTAAGATAACAAAACAAATCATGAAAATTGCCTAAAACTTTCAAAATAACGTAATACTAATTCTCAAAAACAACATATTCAAGAATAGAATGAATAGAAAGTAATGTGATTTTCTTCATAATCGAATGAAGTTAAATTTAATCAATATACTTTAGCATATAATTTGTTCATCTTATATCATACCTGGGTTGGTTGTTCCAAACAGAACATCAGCAATGGCGGCTCCACCGGCTTGGCCAGGGTACCCAACCCACAAAATGGCAGAAATTCGAGGATCATTATCAGCAAAAGACACATCAATGGGTCCACCAGACATTAAAATCACCACCGTTGGCCCTCGAGAAGCGGCAGCAACTTTTAAAACAAGTTCTTGTTGCCGTCCCGGTAGTAAAAGTCCGTCTCTGTCTTTCGTCTCTGCCTCTACCGACTGGTCTAGCCCCATCACCAGAACCGTCGCATCCGCGGTGCTGGCGGCGGCCAAGGCGTCGGTAAAGGAATAGTCTGTTGCACATGCCACGTTATCGCAGCCTTTCCGGTGGACCACCGTCGTGTACCTCTTGATTCCTTCCAGCGGTGTTACATAACCACAGGCTACACCTAAATAAACCACGGTTGAACAATGTGTTTAGGCTAGATTTGGCTAAAGGGTATTTTTGGAATAAAAAGATACAATTATTTTAAAATAAATAAACCCTCGGTTTTGAATTTCTATTTTTAGTTTTTTAAATTTTGAGTTTGATTTAAATGTTACGATTTTAGCTTTTACATTCGACTATCATTTTAGTTTAAAATTAAATTTGGAGATTTTGGAACTAATGTCTATTATTATTATTAATCAATGTAAAAGAATTACCATTAATTAAGCGTAATTATCTTTTCATTATACTTAAAATTAATTTTAAATTTCCTCCCTAATTATTTTAAATTGATTAATTGACTACAACCCCAAAATTAAAAGTCACTATTACTAAAAAGTAAAAGTATAAATCTCCAAAAGTTATAGATTATATTGAAACAAATTTAAAATTTTAAAACTAAAACTTTGAAATTTATAAATTATTCTAAAATCAAACTAAAACATTTGACATTTTAAAATCTATAGACCACAAAACTAAGAATTATATAGTTAATTAAGTGCCATTATCTTTTCATTTTACTTAATCATAAATCTTAATGGGATGAACTAACACAATTTCAATTCCCTCCGTACAAATGGTTTGATAAAAAAAAAGGATATGTTTAATTAAATTAGATAAGACGAATATAACTCAATTGGTATAAATGCTTATATTATTAATTTCACATTTAGATTTATAATTATTTTTAATTAAATCGAATTTCAAAATTTAAAACTATGTTAAAACTATAAGGAATAAAATTGAAGTCAAGCTAAAATGATAAAATATCCTATTAAAACTTTTAAAACTTTTACCAACCAAATTGAATGTTTAAATAACATAAAGATAAAATTGAAATTATTTTCCAAAATAAAAGTAATATTTTTAATTTAGAAAAAGATAAGTTTATGTAAAAAAAAATGATAATGACAAAGTTAAAAGTTTAGGTGGACTTAAACGAATAATATTAGAATTGAAAAAAAAAAAGATCCAATGGTGATCCACTCGTAACTTACCAGCATAGTTGCCAATCATGGTGACATTGACATCGGAGTTTGGCCCAATAACAGCAACAGTACGATGGTGATCGGCGGATAACGGCAGACCGGGGAGGCGATTCTTTAGCAAAACAATGCCTTGACGGGCAGCATCAAGTGCGAGCTGTTGATGGGACGGAGAACAAACGTTTTTAGGGCCCAATTTACCGTACGCATGAGACGACGGCGCTCCGTCGAACATCCCGAGTCTCATTTGAACGGTGATTGTGTTGGCAAGAGCATTGTTGATGTGAGTTTGAGTTAATAATCCTTTTTTCACAGCGTCTTCTGTGTGGACTGCTAGAAATGGTCCACAATCTAAGTCTAGGCCAGCTTTAATGGCATCAGCCGCCGCCTCCTCCGCCGTGGATGTGTAGTGTTGGTTGTCATAGAATACTCCAACAGAGTCGCAGTCCGACACAATGTAGCTGCAAAACCCCAAAATTTAGTCCAGAATTCATATATTTCAATTTGAACATCCATAGTCTCTTAATTTGTATGATAACATGAATGAGCAAAAATAGAAAGTGAAACTCACCCATTGAGTCCCCATTGGTTGCGTATAGTTCCCTTAAGCAAATTAGGATCAGCGCAAGTGGGAACACCATTAACTTGATTATAAGAGCACATCACACTTGCCACTTTTCCTTCTTTCACACATTTCCTAAAAGGCACTTCAAATGTGTCCACCATATCTTGTCTTGTCACCTATACCAATACATTCAAATTATACTACTTTCAATTTGATCATTCTTTTTTTAGACTTACATATACAATTACACACTTTACCTTGGCATTGAAATGAAAGCGATCCGTACCATTCCAGTTGTCGAGATCGTACGCTGTAAAGTGTTTGCAGCAAGCGGCGACCTTGAGGCGGTCACCATCGTTGCCTTGGAGGCCTTTGATATACCTAGCAGCATACTCACCGGCGACCACTGGATCTTCCCCGGGAGTTTCTTGACCTCGACCCCATCGTGGATCTCGAAATATGTTTACGTTTGGACTCCAGTATGTCAATCCAGCTGCACCACCGTTATACATCGCCCTTGCTTCATCTGACACAACCTATGCAATGACCATAATGTCAGTATTAAAAAACTTATGAAGATTTTGTTTTTAAAAAACTATGAATTATGATCGGTTAAAATATGTGTTATCTCATGAGGTTTAGTTTTTAAGCACATATGAAAGTAGTAGAAACATAAATTAATAAATACACTCATTTAAATGATATCAAATTTAAAAGAAAATTAGAAAATAATTAATACGATGCATTGGCTTTGAAGGAAGGTATAAAGTTGGAAATACAAATACACTCACTTTTGAAAAAGGAAATTATGGCATTTATTTTGTATTACAAAAGCAGCTTTTATTAACTAAGGGGAAAAGTCTATTTTTATTCTAAATCAATATTAACACGACAAGATAAATAAAAGAAACCCATTCACTAACTTCTAATTAAAATAACAAAAGTTGAATTCTATACTTTTATTTTCCCGTTATAAACTTTTTTAACATATTATTTTAATATTCACGAAAATATTTTATCCATTTAACTCAACTTCAAAATTTAATTTATTTAGCTATATAATTCTGTGTAATATGTTTTCAATAACTTACACGTCAATCATTGTTAACAATCAATTTCGACGCCAATTATTATCGATTACTTTGTTTTACTCTAAACACATACGTAGCAAGATTCGTACTTAAGCTTTGCTTAATTGACGAATATAAAATCTAAGATTATTAGGTCCATTTCAAAACTAAATATATATAAAAATTTGAAATTCATTTTAAAAAAAAATGAAAATCGTAGAGATAGAGAAAGAAAGGAATTACCCGTCCAATAGCTTCCCAAAGGGACACATTGAAAGAAGCAACGGTGGTAATGACCTGAGGGAAACTGGTGGCGCCGGGAAAATCACCGCCGAACTCAGTACCAGGGCCGACATTTGAGACGCCGTGAAGGGCCTCCGACCACCACTCGTACCCTTTAATCCCAAGCCGAGGCACCGCTGCCGCATTGTTCACCAGAAGCCGTACCTTCTCTTGCAATGTCAGCCGTCCTATCAAATCCTTTACCCTCTCCGGAATCGGTAACGCCACCCTGCAGAAGGGATACCTACTCAACGCCGCGTCTTTTGGGTCGCAAGCAAATGGCTCCCGAGCCCCACCGCCGTGCCGGAATATTGCTGAGAGAATGATGAGTATTGGAATGATCCGGTGGGCGGCAGTAGCCATGTTTGGATCAGAGAATTGGTTGTGAAAAAGTGGGTTTAATGGCCAAACCATATATATAACAATATATTTTAGACAAATTAGAAGAAATTTGAAAAGAGGGATATTTTCTTTTTATAATAAAGGATAAAAAAGTAAAGAGTAAAGGCATTTTTTCAAGGGTGGGATTGTCTTTCTCAACCAATTGAAAGTTGGTGGTGTGATTTTTTTTATTCTTGTTTTTTTTAGTATAGGAAAGTGAAAACACACACCAAACTCATAAAAGTTTGAAAAAGACAAATTATCTTATAATTATTAGTAGATTATTGGTTTAGTTCTTATTATTTGTTTATTTTAATTTGATCTACCCTAAAAAAATTTGTGTGGTTTGAAAGCTAAAATCTAAAAAATAGAGTTTCAACATTTTTTTAATATAATAAAAGTTTATGACAAATAGTTATAAAATAAGTTTTTTTTTTCTTTTTAGATTTTAAAAGCATTTTTCTTCACATTGATTTGGCTAACTAACTCAACAAAATACAAATCATACCCAACACCTATTATATTACCAAGAATTCAACGTGTTAATTTGGTACCAAAAGAAGTAGCTAGGGAGTTTAACTAAATAATATAAATTAAATCTAACATATATATATATATAACCACAAATTCATAATTCAACCTATTCTCATTATACCAATACATATATATATATATATACACACAAACAAGAGATGATGATGTGAGGAGCAAAAACACATACAAACATTAGAAGTTTTAAGTGATGAAATTGGATATGATAATGAAATGAGAGTTAGCTAAGATGATGTGATGTGATATTGGACTTTTGTGTGGTGACGGAATGGGAAAGACGCATTCCACTTCTAACCCTTCTTCCTCAAGCTTAATATTATTCTTCCTTAAACTCATTTTCCTTTTACTAATTTTCAAAAGTTTCTTTAAGAAGAAAAAAGTCCTTTTTCAGCAGCTTTTAAAATTTTTAAAAATATATATTCTTATATTCTTTTTCGTTATTTTCCTTTTTATATTAGAAAACAAGTTCTAATAAACTTTCTTCTCTTTTTTCCTAATTTGTTGGGTCATGCACAACAATATGCATAAGTTATTGTATGTGGTTGCGTGGGTTGTAATGTGTGAGTGTTAATTAAGCAGTATAAGAGTAGATTTTCTTTAGTCTTAAATTAATATAATTAGAATAATTATAAATATTATAAATATAGTAGTTAAATTTAAAATATAATTAGATTATCGATATCATAGTTGATAGATTATATCATATATTTATTTTTAACAAAAGAATCCCACCTTTATTTATCTTTATATAAATTATGTTTTATTTGTATTAAATTATTAATCTTAACTCTATATTATAAATAATAGGAGTTAAAGGAGGCTTATTAAATTAATAGAGTATATGTGACTCAAAAGCTCACACGAGAATAACTTTTTCGCTAAAACATAATTATGAGATCGTTATTTTTTATTAAGTTGTTTGATATGGTTTGTTAGAATATTTAAAATTTTAACCCTATACTATGATTATTATTTATTAATTTAATTTAATTTGATCAATTTTTAAACTAGAAGTTAGATTCTAGATCAAACTTGTGAATTTTCCTCTGAAAGATATAATAAGAAAATGTAAGATATAATGGATTAACTTGACTTGTAATGCAAGAGAAGACAATGGAAGCCCATGCTGCAAAGCTAATAATGCAAAACATTACAACTAATATTTTCACATGCAATGGGACATTTCCTTCTTCTTTTTCCCATCAAATCACACCCAAATAAATTAATAAAACTACATAACCATTTTATCTATTAAATGCTTGACAAAAATCAGTAGCTTTTAATATATTTTTTTTTGTAAAACCATAGATCTCTTAATCAGTAATCTATATATGTTGTATGTTAAGTTGAGGTATGTTGGATTAGATATTCAAATATTTTGCTCTAGAAAAAGATCAAACTATATTGTATAATAATGGAAGTGAAGAATATTCTTGTTAGAAAGTGTACATATTAATAAAGGGTGCCCATAAGCAATTGCATAAGGGCATATGATATGATTTTGTCTCCTTCCATTTTTTCAGTAGCTTCTTGAGGTGTGTGCTTGCTGCTTTCTTCTCATTGGCCTTTTTCAGATCAAACTTACCTCTGTGCTATTTTTATTTTATTTTTTTAACATTACTTTCCAAATAAAGTGATTTTTATTTTAACCTACTACCATTAAAGCCTTTTTTATTCAGAAAATATTCTCACTCTTTTAAATTCTCACAATTTTAAAATTTAGATTAAATAACTTAAAATACAATGATAAATATTGCACATCAATTTAATTCTATAGCAGAAATTTGGATGAATAAATCTCTCTGTAAATGACTCTTCTATTATATCATATATATGTTTTGGCAATTACGTTCGTTTCTGCTCTATAGAGAAATGTGAACATTGTTTTACTTAAAAAAATCACATATTAGTGTATCATAAGCGAGTTTATGAATTAATAAGATAAAAACAAATAGTTTAGTTGAAATAAGATTTAGAAGTTACTTTTTCCAAATCCCTTTTAGGCAAATATGTTTATCGATCACTTCATAGCTAGGGAGGAAAAAGTAATATTAGATATTAAATGAATAATAAACAATGTGAAGTGAGAATGAAGATGTCATTAATAATATGGTCTGTGAATTTTCTTGTTAATATGTCATCTTTGAGTGTGCAAATATATAGTTGTTGGTTAATTATCTAGTAAAATTCAAATTACAAAGCCACATCATGTGTAGCAATGTGTAACAAAACAACTTTTGTTAGATATATTGATACAAAAATAAATGACATTAAGAACAAACAAAAGTTATTTTTTTCTTTTTTCTTTTGGAACTAATCGAGTAGTTAAGAAAAGCCTTTCTCATCTTTATATATATTGATTATGTAGAAAATATTTTGTGTAAAAAGTCTTTTGGAAGTTAAGTGTTACTAAAACTTTAGGTCATAAATTTGGAGATCAAGCCATCATTTTTCTCCCAACAGCCTCATGATTTCATTAGTTGGTGATTAGTTCTTAAAGTGTGGTGGAGAACTAACCTTCAATTTAAAATAATGAGAAGAAGAAGAAAACTAGCCATGCTCTTATTTAGTAAGTTTTAATTATTAATATTATTATTATAATTAACAAATTTATTGTGAATGAATTAACTAATTTGAATTGCTTACTTAAGTGTTATTATCAATAAATAATACCTTATAAAGTCAATACAAACCTAACACAATTCCATAGTGATTAAAATTAAAGCTCTTTAAAAAAAGAAAATCTAAAAAATATTTAGTAAACCCTTTTTTTTTTTTTTTATTGAAAAACTAAGCAATCTTTTTTAACTTTCTAAAGTGGAAAGTTCAATCACAACATTCTCATATATCAGATCATAAAGAGATAATGATAAATTATTAATATATATATATATATATATATATATGATTATAAATTTATAACATGATTTTGTTTAATTATGTCAACATTGAATAGTGTGTATTTTTATTGTATATTTTTTTCTAATAAAAAACCAGTGAGTGTTTTATTTGCTAGGTTGTATTTAAATTTGTATACAATTGTGGTGTTAAATTTGAATATATATTATTTGGTTTAGAATTTATTTTTCTAACTATTCATGCTAGTTGAATTAAGTTAGATATGACTTTGTACTTTGAACTGTGATTTATATGAGAGAAAAGAGGTAGAAATTGTTTCACATCCAAAAATTTAAGATTGACAAGTGAGGGTATATATATGTGTGAATACTTGCTAAGAGACTTCCAAAGTGTGGGTTTAGTTGTCAATAGGTCGAGTAATTGTGTGAAAATATTAACTTTTTACTACCCTATACTAAAAAGATTACTGTTAAACGTTGGAATTAATTCCATATCTAAAAACATTTTTTCTCTACTTGGTCTCCTCCTTTAAAAGGTATATGCACCTCTGCTTAAAACACTGAAAGGGAAAAAATGCTATTCCTCCATCTATTTTCTCTGATCGCATCTACTCTTTTTTAGCTTAGTTTTTTTGAACGATTTTGATCCATTCTCCGACTAGGTGCACGTTGGTTACATCGATATCATACCGTTCTTGCTTTCAAGACAATGGATTTATCCACCACATAAACAATCTTCATCTAGAATAACGAGTTATATTCATGTTTGTTTTTGGTCGCGGGAGCTTTAGCTAGCTAGACACTCGACTCGACTATAACATTAAACTTTCGTAAATGAATATATTTAGACTCTCACCTCAATTTTTAAATAAATCATCAATATTAATATTGTACATCAACTCAAACTAATATTTTGAAAATACTTAGATGATTTTTAGAAGCAATTAGTATCATGATATTTGTTGATTAAACTTTGAAAAACAGTATAAATTGATATACTCTAAAACAAATTTAAAATTTAAATTGATATAATAGTTTGTTAGAATATGGATGGATATTTTTCCTCAAATTAAATTCTACTACTTACTAAACATATAATTTTACACCAAACACTTTCAACTGTGTCATACTTCATGATATATCATCTTGTTCAAGTTTAATCTATTTTATATCGATCAATATATCCTCTCTTTTAACAAACAAATATAAACATGTCAAGTGAGTACCACTCAATTGATATAACCTTTGTACTATCAAACTTCAAAGTCAAAGGTTCGTTTCTCTAACGTCGTATGTACTACCAACAATATAATATCAATGTTAAAATAAAAAACAGAAACAACAGGGGAACAATAATATCAACCCTATATCTCTTTTCAAATATATTCATTATATAGAAAGCACCTTAATACTAATAATAATGCACAATATGTGACATAATGCCTTCCCAAAAGCCTTCGTCAAAATTTGAACAACCAATGAGAAAGTTTCTTCTCAAATTTCTTCTCCTTAATTGTATCCAAACTTGGCTTCCAACCTCTGCCCGATAACTGTCTGCTCAAATACTCCGGCCTTCCCTCCACCGTTTCCCATTCAACTTCCTCTCCTTCCATCTTCACAACATCTAATTCCTTTTTAGTATCTGCTCGGTACTCTCTTGTTGTTGTCGACGCCGTTGTTGTCGTTGCCGTGCATGCCCTCGCAAACCAAGGGAGAACCTTAGAAGATGAAAGGAGGAGAGAGCGCGACCGTAAAGCCGAGTTTGCACATAGAAGAACACGACGGATATCTTCCGACGACAATGATGCTGGCTTGCCTCCTCTTATGGGTAGCATCATATAAACCTTGCATGTTGATAATATGATGAATTATCCACTTTAATTAATATAATAATCCTAATTCCTAAATTAAGAAAGCAATTGTCATTTGTCATATGCCAATTTAATATTAAGCACATTGTTTTTACTAACTAATTTACAATAAACAATAAATACAAAGCGAATCATCTAAAATCTCTATTGAAAAACTAATTGACTAATAAATAAATTAGTTAAAAGAAAGCAATGATTTAATTGACAGACCTTGTTCGAGTTGAGTTTTTCATCGGCTGGCAACGGAGTAGGTCGTTTTCCTACGACGGTGCTCTTAGAAATCTCGACGACAACTTGACGTGGATGTTCAAGCATCAACTCAGCCACTGTGAACGGCTCATTGAATTCTTGAATGGAACCATTAGAGAGAACTACTTTCCCGACACCGGAGACGACGGAGGTGACGTTTCCCATCTTCAGGAAGCTTAAGGCGAGGTGAGAATTAAGGAGAGGAAGGAGTTATAAGAAGAGAGATAGGGAATGTTAGAGTTTGTTGAACAGCTCCATTAATGGGGAGTTTAGGGGGCTTATTTTGTGAAATGGTATACGGAGGTGAAAAATTAGATGATTGTTGAGTGGTTGAGGTTTGAGTTTAAAGCAAGTTTGTTTTGTTGAAGAGAAAAAAGGGAATGAAGGAATGATGATGATGATGAATGATCATTGTTGGGTTTCTTGAGATCTGGTCAACAACAAAGGGATTTGGTGGAAATTTTAACTAAAAAGTCAAGAAAATGGTTCAACTATTACAATAATTCTGTTAACTAAATCATTTTCTTTTCTTTTCTTTTTTAACTTTAACCCATCAATTAATTAAATCATCACCCTCTTTCTTGTGTAAGAAAGGATTGATTTTTTTTTCTTTTTTAAATTAATTATATGAGTTAGTTTACCTGGTTGGTTTTAGAATCGACTTTAATAATATAAAAATTTGGATTGTCTACCGAAGAATGACTATTAAACTCTAGTGATGAAAGATTGTCAATGTAAACATAGTTATAAACCATTTATATATATGATAAAAGAAAAATCAAAGACTTGAATCTCTCAACTCATGCATACTCATAAGTCAAAAAGTTTCCACTTTAAGCAAGTAAGATTGAGTAGGGTGGAACAAGAAATATATCTCTTTTATTCTAATGAAAATTGGAAGTAAATTATTATCCAACAGTATACAACGTTTTTATATTAAATCATGTTTATTAATAAAATACAAATATGTTAATATTATTATTTAAACTATTGAAGGTATAAATAGTTTAAATATGCTTACTTATATTAACAAAATCTTTAAAAATAATATTAATGTATGATATTTCTTTCTAGGTTACTATATAACTAAATAAAAATTTGATTCAAAATGAGCATGATTGAAGTATCATAAAGTATATACTTTGAACCTAAAGTTTGTCGTTTGGTTCACTTTTCATAGTCGTTGGTAATAAATAAATAAATAAATAAAATATCAATCTCAATCCTTTAAAATACAACTAGATCAATTAGAATTTCAATCGATTAAGAATATTAGAAGTTTAAATCTCAACTCTTATCTACTCACCAGGTTTGAAATTAAAAAGAAGAATAAGAAGAAAAGATAACAATGATAAAAAGGTACACGTGGTGACTAATGGTTTATTAAGCTAAAATGATAGTGTTGAACGAACCTTACATTTGTTAGGGTTCGTTAAGCAACCCATGCCTTTTATTGGGCTTCAGCCCATACATTCATTCTTGTAGTCATAGACCCAATCAATCTTAATTAATTAGTTAAGATAATTACAAGAGATAAATGTAGCAATAGCAAATTTGAAGATAACATTTACAAAAAAAAAAAATATATATATATATATATATATAGCAACATTTTCTAAAAATTGTAAATATAGCAAAATCTATCAATGATGGACTTTTGTCGTTGATAAACTCTTACTATATCAATATTTGCAATATAATCTATTAGTGATAAACTTCGATCCTATCACTGGTAGATTTGGACAGATTTTGATATATTTACATTATTTAAAAAAGATTGTTATGTATTACTTGAATATTTTGAATCTAATTCTTATATTTACAGCTATTCCAATTAATTTAACTTAAAGTTTTTTACTCATTTTTCTTTAGTACGAAGCAACTCAATTTCAAAATCTTGACTTTAAAAAAAATGTATTCGTATTTTGATGGTTGAACTATGTTACAATTGATTTCAAATATAATAATTATAAATGATATTACTAAATTATTCATGATTACAAATTGATTAGTTTATCATTTGACTTAACCATTGTATTCTTAATTCTACGATGTATATCAAAGCATTTTCTTCCAAGTCAATTAAAAATTGCAACGAGAAAATATATATACATTAATCGACAACTCAACACTAGATAGAACAACTCATTTTCTTTTGAGAAAAAACAAATTCACATACTTTACAACATAAAGTAGTATTCTTTTAACTTTAATTAGTAGTTTATACTAAACTAGACCCTTGTTACTTTCCTCAATTAGAGACTAAATCTAAAAGACATATATACTTTTTCTTATCAAAATGCTACAAAGAATTATAACAAATATATCATATTGCTATTGTCTATACACACAAACACACGAACTAGTTAGATATCAATAATGTGATCCTTAGTCATCATATACCATAACATACCATACGTCTTTGTATTTTATTTTCTATCAAACTTGGATTTTATCATGTTTATTATTTGAATGGAAAATGAATGCTGAAGCAATATTCTTTATCATTCAGTAATAAGAATAAAAAGAAAACATAGTAAGTTGCAAATTTTAGTACACACAATAATCTCTATCATTCTTCTCCAACCTCACCCACCATCGTTCTCCCACTCACTGTTTTCAAATAAGAATAATAATAGTCTCCACCTCACTTCCACTACTTCATTATTGTTATTATTAAGCTTTTTTTTATGTATAAAATAGTTGTCATAACTTTATTTTAGTGCTGTGACAATGAGATTAAATCTTTTATGTGTATAATTCATGTTCAACTAACATCATTTATTTTTAATAAGTAATTACCCTAACTCCATTTTATTTCTTCTAAATGATTTATTAGTTTCTTTTCTCTAATCTAACCCTTAAAATCTTCCTTTTCTCTCTTATCAACCAACCAAATCTTCTTCAAACTAGAGGAAACAAATAGTATAATCAACAAAACAACTTTTTGTATATCTCAACCGTGACAACTATTCTACCAAGTTTGTTATGGAGGACTAATTTTAACTATACTTACTGTTTTTATTATTACACTATATCCTTTTAAAGAAATTTGAGTGTCTCATACTTATATATATCTCAAAGCATTAAGCTACTTGAATTGATTCATGAGATTGAAAATCTTTGGTTTAGTGGCTTGTTTTTTGCACACTAAGAATTGATGTTACTACACTCCAACCCTCCAAACATCTTTGAAATAGTATAATATTGTCCACTTTGGTGATATCTCATAAGTTCATAAGTCGTCTTTTAATATTATTACAAAAGAATTCTTGTAATTGTCCAATAAAAATAGTTATTCTCGGCTATATATTCGATCGGATTCATCTTCTCGTAAAAGAATAATTAGAAGTTAGTGAGTCTTTAATTTGTTCAAAATTTAGAAAGATATAATGGATAGGAGTTGGAGAATGAGAAGTATAATTTATGATAAATTTTATGATACAAATTAGTCTAAACTCTGTGTTCTATATATAATCAATGAAACCCCTAAATCCCTTCTAATGTTTCTCTCTAAAAGATAATGAAAAATCCTCACAAATGGATTCCAAATTAGGATTCCACCGTTTATAATTTCCACGAACACAATTCAACTGATCAGAACCACAAACTCCACCTCCAATCTCCTCCTCCTCCTCCGCCACCATCGCCGCCGTTGCCACCGCCGGCTGCACCTTCGAACCATTCTTCTTCACTCTGTTTTTGCAAGTCAAATCAAAATTCTCCAATTCCGCCATTGAAACCTTGGACCCAATTCTTCCCACAGCCACCACCACATATATCTTCCCACCCAGAAGCTCATCGTCGGCTTTCAAGGCCGAAATCCGACGAGTTCGCCGGAGCACATCCACAGGAGAGATGACATGGCCAGGGCTCTCCAGCATGAGCTCCGCTGCTTTCACCGGAAGCTTGAATTTTCCGATGAGACCTCCATCAATGTCTAGAAGCTTTGCTGTGTTCGTTGATTTGGAAGAGAAACAAGCAGAAAAACACCCCATTTGAATGGTTTTTTTTATAAAAGAAACGGAGAAATTTTAGGATTTGGGTTGTTGAGTAAAGAGAGAGATGAGAGAGAATTAATTGGTTTTTTTGGATGAATTGATGAAAGAATGAAGTTGTGAAATCTGAATATATAGTCTTAAAGGGAAAGAGAGAGAGAGAGAGAATAAGTGTAAGAAACGCGGCGGAGTACTGTAAAATGAGTGTAAAGAAGAGGTCTTTAAAAGGGTTGAGAATGGAAAGTGAAGGATTTTACTTTTGCTTTTTCTTTTTCTTTTTCTTTTTAAAAAAACTTAAATCCCAAAACTTAAGTTTTAGTTTCTTAGTACCGATTATTTTAATCATCAGATGTGTTTGACTCACGAACTAAATATGAAGTTTTATCAAATCATAAAAACTAAATTTTAAGTGTTTCATTCACTAACTTCATAAGTTTTAAATAGAATCATATCAATCTCAGTAGTACCTTTCACTGAAATTTTTACACTTATCGAAAAATTATATCTTCTTCTCTTTCTTTCTTTTACACATTATTGAAAAACTCACTCCAAAAACTAGAATGTAACAAAAATAAGATACAATGGTGAAAATAAGAGTTTGGTTGAAAACTGTAGGAACAGGATAAATTTGATATTATAAATCAAATGTCAATCTAAATTGAACTTTAAACTAAATTATATTACAATTCAATCATGTAATCGATCCTAAAACAATCAAACAAAACAACATATTAACTTCAAACTTTACAAATTGGGTAACACCCCAAAACACTAAGTTCAAATCATAGGGATTAAAGTTGTGGTGTATGTAAAGGCGTCATCTTTGTTGGATCCTTGTGGCCACAGAAACAGAAAGTGGAGCTGACCCAAACCTTTTTCATCTTTTGTTTTTGGAACAGAAACTTGAAAATGAGTTGGCCCATTTGATGATGATGATATGATGTTGACTTCCATTTCCAAAAAACTTCACCAATTATAATATATATATTTGACCTTTCAATCAACACGTTTGATGTTCTCAGAATTGGCTTTTGATTTTATTATTATTGTTATTATCATATATTATTATGGTGTCTGTCACTAGTCCTTGTTTATTGTCTTCTTGGTTCTCATTGAGAAGAAAACGTTTTTGGTGTTTAGAAATTCCATAGTTTTATTTGACCAAACGGGTTCAAAACTTGTGCATTTTGGTGTAGGTTGGAGGAAGTTTTTACACTTATCAACTTCTAAACCTACCTTTGACTCCCTAATAACATGGGAAATCTTCCCATAATTTTGTTGATATATAACTAAATGTTTCTTTCTCAAAATTGAAATTTAGTACATTTTTATATTTTTCTGTTTTGAAAACCTCATATAATTTTGAAAACCATATAAAAGAGTTGTTTTTTTCTTCTTAAAAGTAATCACAGTAAGCAGCATATTTAAGACTAATTAATAATTAAGTATATAGTAATATCTTTAAGAAATTGCAAATATAGTTAAATCAACTTATGATAAACTCAAATTAGTGATATAATTTGTCGCCAATAAACTCCAAGAAGTAGATGTAAATTTTATTATATTTGCAAATCTCTTTACTTGTGCTGACTATTAATATATTGGTGTTGTTATTATATTTGACTATTAATATTTTGATGTTGTTATTATATTTGCGACTAGCCCAAATAGTTATCAAGATTTTAGTAATAGGTTTATGGAAAAATTAATAAATAATGAGGTTGAATGATAAGTATTCCATAGTAGTAATGAAACTACTACTCATCCTTCGCATGAAAATAGTGGAGGACAGTTTCTGGTAAGCTTGGAGAGAGTTCCATAGTTTTATTTTACTAAGATAAGGTATCACAAAGGCAAGGTGAGACGAGGAAGAGAGAAGGATTATAGACATTTGACTTAAATACAAGGTATCTTCACAATACTGATCAGTTACAAAGAAACCGGGATAGGATGGGACGATGGAGAAACAAACGGTACGATGATAAATATAACGGTTGTGAATGAACGTCCTCCTGGCTTCACATCTAAAACCAAACATTTTATACCCAAAACAAACCACATAGGCTGTATTGCTTTCAAGTCTTACAATTTCTAGAAAAGGGAAATTCCTGTAGGCTGGATCTAGAAAAGAAATGCATACATATACCAATCTGGATGGAATGGCCAATAAACAAACTATTGATACACAAATTTTACAGACCAGTGATAGAGGGTATCAACCTCAATCCCACATGGAACCCAACAGTACATGTGCACCTAATGCAAACTTTTGGCTAGTATGGAGTGTGCCATGGCAATCATGACCTGTGACTATCCCCGCCTACTTAATGTATTGAGAAACCCACTTGAAGCCATCACCATACCCCATTTTGCGGACGATGCTGCACATGAACACCTCCAACGGACGGACGTTCGTGTCTGCTAGGTTTACCTTCCCCTTTCCAGTGGTGAAGTTGGTTAGGCCGAGGTGGTATCGTAATTCATCCTCTGAGGCAGCATAGGGTATGTCGATCTTGTTCCCCAACACGAGAAATGGAACATTTGCAAGTGATTCATCCGAAAGGAGGGCATCAAGTTCTTTTTTGGATTCAGCAAATCTCTCCTTATCATAGGCATCCACCAGGTATACCACGGCATCGACCTGTAAAGTCCGAAATTAAATCATATGGTATGGTAACGGAAAGGCTATAAAGAAATGTTTTGTGGTTGAAGGTCCCACATAAGATGTCACCTAATACATGTCAAGGGGAGAAAAAAGCAATCCAGCCTTTATAATAAACTCCAAATGCGTATAGTGGCAAACTTTTTATTATTCTTAATTTCTTTCTTTTACTTTGTTTGTGATGTGTGATGGTATGCCGAAAGCAACTTTACAGTCGGCCGACAAAGAAAAAGAAGCAGCTCCAATTCTATTTCTAGTTCTAAAGAATTAGTGGATAGAAGAAAAAAATATATGATTCCTTAAAAAAAAAGAGTAAAACTCTTTTTGAGTTTAAACTTCCTTTCGGAGTATACAGTAAAACAAAATTACGGAATAAGAACATTAAAGTTCGAAAATTAATTGTCTCAAATCTCATCCTCCCATAGTCCCAAAGAGGGGTTTTCACTGCCTAACCTTGTCGAGAACATCTTGAGGATCAGTTTAGTTAAGTAATGTTCCACCAAGGACTATGGTTTCAATTTTATAAATCCACACACAAGTGCTTCACTTCTTTTCCTAATATTTCCCACATACAGTCCTCCCATTTCTACAGGTAATGCTTTCATCACCCACTTTCCCAAATTGGCAATTGTAGCTCATCATCCATTTCTCAAACTTCAGAGCTAGGCTCCTTAGCATGTTTGGAGCAAGGACTATCTAAAGACTATAATAACCACCTTCTTGCGATAGTAAATACAATAGTAAATACTATTTTGTATTCCCTAGTTAATTGTCGTCAACACTACTTCAAGAGCCCCATTTGCTACCATATTTTTACTATTTTACTTTTATCATTATTTTATCTTTTGCTCCAGTGTTAACTATTTTCTCCTCAAACTAAAATACTTTACACCTCAAGTACATACTATTATAATCAAAACTGAAATAATCTACACCGAAACACAAACTATAATAACCCAACTATAATAAAAAATTCCTTGTCCCAAACGCTCCTTTAGAAATATAAAACCGACATATAAAGTAGTGAGTGAACAAGTTGGTTTTGATAACCAACACTAAGGAGATTCCGTAATAGAAAGGTGTTGTCTGGTCCCCATTTTAGATTTCCTGGTTTCAGTAAAATGGGTGCACAACCACATGTTACTCCACGTCCTTTTATCACTTGTAGTTTCCTGGTCTTCTCCATCCAAACTAGAAAGCTTGTTTGAAATGACTTTTTAAATGGTTAAAAACCATTATTTTACACTTGAAAAATATTCCAAACAGACTCTAATACTTATAAAGCAGTGGTAATTACATTGGCCTGTGTAAAAAATTCTATGGTTAAGAGGAATTTCAATCAATCTAGATTATCAATAGTTTGAAAAAAATGACGATGGCACACAATATCACCAAAAAATTTCCACACAACATGTTTTCCTTCCGTTTGATTTTTCATGTGACCAAAGTACTGTATTAAACATTAAATTGTCCCAGGCCTCGACCACCAGAAAACTTGATAGTGGTACCCACTCATTTTCCAATTATCTCTCGAGCTCCATTCGACAACTATTATTTGATGGACCATAAATTTTCAAGATCCAAGCAACTTACCATCCCCTCACATTTTAATTTTATCTCTAAAGGAAGAAAGCCATTTTATGAAACCACCAGACAACTTTCTGTTTTACATCACAAGGTTAAGATACCTTCCAATCAGCCACATGCCCTCTATCTTTGACCGGCTAACATTTGATGAACTTCAAATTAATTTCATAACCCTTCAGTCAATTCTCATGCGTATTTTTCCTACAGTATATGCTCTGATTGAATCTTTTTACCTCCCCCACCCCCCCCCCCCCAAAAAAAAAAAAAAAAACTCCATAAAGATACAACCACCACCCTTTCCTTTAGTCTGAAGTCTCTTCCTATTTGACCACAGAAGTTGAAGGTGTGACTATTTTCTAACAATATAATGTGAATATAACTAGCAATAAACCAAATAAACTGAAATTACACTAAGTTGTTGAGTGTTTTCTTCAATTTTGAAGTAAGCAGCTTGTACCCAGCTTTGCTCCTCCTTGCTATTATCAGTTTTTTTCATAATTCCAATCATCCGTCCGCCAAAGGAACTCATTGGGATCATTCAACTTCCTTTGAAAAACATTTTGAACTTCCCGGAATCACCTTATCAGAAGTGGCCTAGAGGAAAGGGACACTATTGTGGAACATGAAGAACACAACCACTAGCATCTACTCCCTTAATTTCTGCAAGAATGACTGCAAGCCTCTCAAATATTCAACCTACACATTTATTTCCTTCCTCATTCCAAGAAGACAATGGGTAGCTACCAGGTTTAATCTGCCAGCAAGAATAGAACAACTTCGGCTCTACTATGTTTATACTTATCCTGGCACTTGCAATTGACATAAAAACCTACCCCATCCTTCAGACAAGCCTCCACTGCTACACAGAGTTCTCACATTATTTACGCTAGCACACAAAAGCAAGGTCTCGCTTGCTGGAATAGTTTACAGATTGGCAAACAATCTTCATTAGTAATTTTCTACTTCACATCACAAATGTCATACCAAATACCAATTATCATGGAAACGTACACTGGTAGGAATAATTTATCTCTCCTAAGTCACCATATCAAACCTCTTACGACGGAAAATATCTTCACTCTTCCCTTTACAACCACATCAACATACGAAGAAATACCTTCATTTACAATCTCATCCTTTCATTTACCTTTAGCAATAGAGAGGAAGTTGTCCAATAAATTCAAAAAGAAAAGAAATTTTACCTTCTATTTTCCTAACTGGAAAACCAAGCTTTCATAGAGAAGCATGAAAGAATACATAACGACATAGCCAAAGAAGAGCTCGATCAAAGAAAGGAATTCCAAGTTCCAACCAATCCTCTCACATTAATTTGACAAAAGTGAAAAATTTATAAACTCCACCCTCACAGAAAGTTTCTGAAATCATATTGATCCCCCTTGCCATTTTGTCTTCTTGAAACATTGTTATTCCAAGGATTGCAATCATTTCTCCAGTATCCTAACTCCTAAGCCATTTCAGCAGGCAAATATTCCCAAACTATACAAAATTGGTTTCCCTATCTCATCTCTATTCTAACCTATCTTCCACCCCTCAAGCTATATCACATTAAAAGAAATTATTTCTGTTCAATCCTACTGGATGGGTTAGTCATTCTTAGTTTCGCTATTACTATTTGCCATCATTGTTGTTGTGATCAGATTTTTCTGGACTAGACTAGATTGTGTTCAACATTTTTTATTTTTTAGATAAGAAACAAGTTCAATGATAGTATGAATTTATTAACAGGGTAAACCCCATGTGGTGGATTAACAAAGACCTCTCCACTTAGCGAGGAGGGAATAATAGCTAAAATAGTGGAAAAGGGGAGAATGAAATAAAACGGTGATGGGGAAGATTCTCATCCATCCTATTTATCTCTAGCTAAATGGTCCGGCAAGATTCTCTAATAAAGCTCTTCCAGAGTGCTTATTCATTTCTGTTGTCTTCAACCTAAAAATTAATCGCTTCATAAAAGGAAAATATATTGGACAACAAATAGAAGGAAGATCAACAGATACAAAAAGCAATAGAGGCATCTTAGTACAAAAGTACAAAACAATAGGAACAGACTGGAATTGGTATGCCTAGGTGAATAGGTTCCAGTCAAAAACCTCAAGTTGAAATCTTGGACATAAAAGAATACGCTTCCATCATCCATCTTTCCCATTACAAGGTTAATACAAAACCTAAAACTTAAGAATTAAAAGGAAATGCTAAATATATCTTATCAAAAAGAATATCAATTAAACATGTTCTTTTCTTGATATTCAAAATTTTCTTGAAATAATAAATGAGAAAAAAAAATTATCAAACAATGTTTTTATTTCATCTTCAAACTTCACGAGGAAACAAGTTACCATATACGTTTTTACCTTGCTTGATAAAAACAGAATTCTCAAATTGTGCCCTAAAATGCAAAAAACATAACTAAACGTTGAAATTCCTTCCAAAAATCCCATAATGAATCAAACTACAAAACCAAAGGACCCATGGCCCATACCACCTTAATCAGTAAATGTTCATGTAAATTTGCATCTAATTCATGTCAATAATCGTCAGTAAATGTTCCTTTACAACATACACCCCATTGACATAGAAAAAGATGAGAGTAAGCAGAATTAGCATACCTTAGCATAGTAGTCCTTCCAAACTCTACGAGCAATCTGGTGGCCTCCTAAATCAAACGCCTTAAACTTAATTTTCCCGATGCTCAACTCCTCTGAAGTAGGATACTGTGTTGGTTGATGTTGTACTAACCTCTGAAGCATATAAGAAACGACGTCATCACAGCAGACCAATTCAGGGTGGGAAAAAAAAAAGAGAAAAAAAATCGCAAATAATAAATAAGATTTGTGCGTCTAAACCGAGCACCAGAAGAAAGCCATGAACAACTTTCACCTCGTGTAATCGAATAGTTATACCACATCAACTAAGAGATTCAACCTATAGTATTATCTCCAGACTTACCAACAATCAAACATAACTCTTCAATCTCTGTCCTCATCTCACCGATCAGTCAACAATTTTCAGATTAAAACATAAGAATTTTCCAGTAAATAAGGCGCAAAAAATAACAATTCACAGAAAGAATGATGAGAGTGAGAGAAGAGAAACCTCATCTTTCAACATGTGGAGCAAGGTGGTCTTTCCGGCATTATCGAGGCCAAGAAACAGGATTTTGGCCTCCTTCTGCCAGAGACCAAGGGAGGCCAAGACGCCATAGAACCAGTCAACAAGAAACATAATTGAGGATAGGGGTGAAAGGAAGGGGAGGGGAGAATCGATCGGAGTCACCAGCAGCAACAAGAAAGAGGTCGGTGATTGATTGGGTTGTGTCACTCCGATTGAGAATCCTCAGCAGAAGGGGAGGTTAGAAGAGAGAGAGGAAGACGCAATAAGGAAAGTTCTAAAACCTGGTAGGAAATTGGAATTAGGAAATGGAAATACAATCGAATTTTCTCCATTATTATTATTCTTTTTATAATGTATATTTTGAGGAATTTGAATTATATGTCTTATTTATTCTTTTCTTCCATTTTACCATTTATCATATACTATACAAATTATATTGTCTCTCTCCAATAAATAATGCAGGGGTTGTTAAAGTTAGCTTTAATTCGGAGATATTACTTCAAACCAGAAAATAACGTAGAAATTGTCAAAATGGCGTTGGTTGGACCTTTGACTCTAGAAGTTACAAATTCGATCTTCCACCTATTTGTTGTGTCATAAAAATAATATACATTTAGCCCTCTCGATGAAGGCTTATGCTATTTTGAAGATCCAGAATTTCAAATTTTTATCTAATTCGCACCTGATGGTTCAAATGTTGAATGATTGGTTGGAGGTGAACTCGATTATTTGAGATATTATTTCTAATTTTTGTGATGCGTTGGGTTGCTATACCTCTAGAGTGCAAGTGATATATTCATGATGTTTTAGCTACCAGACGTAGATGTGTAATGAAACTTTGTGGACTTCTTCCTTTCTACTTATTGGTTAATGAAAGACTCAACGAGAAAGTTGTTCTTAATGGTGAAAGTTTTTCAACATATCTCAATTGTTAGAAATTCATACACTCTATATTATTATATTGAAGATAGTGATAAAACAATGTACAATAAATATTTAAAAGTTAAAATTTAAATGGATAGAACCTCAAAATTAAGAATAAAAAAAGTACTTAATTAATTAAATTTTACGCAAATTTTACTAATATCCATCAATAACATTTCAATACTTTACAGTTTCAGTGTGGTGTCTGTTGAATCAAAAGCATTTAGAAGGGCTTAAAATTTCAAATTGAGTCAATTGCCATACAATTTTCTGGCACATTTCCCCTGATACATTCAAACAGCATTCCTCACTATGAGTAAGAAGAATCAAGTAACTAAAAATTAATCCTCTACATAAGAGAACTTAATTCGACCCTTTGAACTACCAACCCAAGCATAGCTCAAATGCTACCGATATAGCTAGACTAAGAAGACTAAGAAGTAGTGAACTCAAAAAAATTTGATAACAACTTGAAACTAGAATGCGCTTTGCCAACTTGGATATGGCGACCAAACCTGCAGGTTTAGTTCAACAATAACACAACCTTATAATGACTGTCATTATTAACAATTTACACAAAAGATCAAAAGCAATTTCTTCTTCTATTGAAGAATAAAGATGAGCGCAACCAATCCCCCAAGATTGCTTCTCAAAAAATGTTGGTCGCCGTCTAGAGTTCATTCTATAAGCAAATCTGGTAAAATCTGAGGTCAGAAGCTGGATTTTATACATTGAAGTTTCTGTTCTCATGGAGATTTGCTCCAAGTCCCAGTTCAAGATGCTTCTGATGAAAGCAACGGCCAAAATAGGATGAACTGCAGCACCCCGAGGTATACTGCAAAATGTTGCTCACCGATGAATGTTTCAGAGCATCGAGTCAACCTTGCTGCACAAGTATTCTTGCTTGTTGTTGAAGCTGTTTCAAGGAACCGATACCATTCTTCTCAGTTTCATCATTGCATCTCACAGCTGATTCCAGGCTTATCAACTTTTGAATCAAAGTTGTTGTATCATCTACCCAAGTTTGATTGCACAAGTCAACTTCAGATTCTTCTCCAGCCATGCCATATGTAACCTCAAATTCCATTGATTTAGCCGCAGCCTCGGTCAAGACACAATTTGGGAGTCCTAAAAAATCACAATTAATTTATATTCTTGAACCATTTACCAGTTAGAAGACAACGAAAATCCATAGCGGAAAGGCCAACCATGTAAAACACTTAGATGCTTGACAGATACGATGCTTTAAGAGTTTTTCCTGTGCTGCGGTTTTCATCTACCTTGAGTTTTGATTTACTGTTTCTGGTTAACTTTAGATAGCATTTTTTTATGAGCCAGGGTTCAGGCTAGAACTGAATAGCTTCAGTATTTACATAACTCTAAAATTATGTTTAGCTGATCTATAACTTGAAAATAAGAGATAGAACCAATATTTCGTAGGTGGGTTTGCAAATTCCAAGCAATAGATCAGCTAAACTTAAGTTACATAAACCTAGGCTTAAATCTACTAACTATGTAGACCCAGTTTTTAAATCAATGAAAAACAACAGTCAAATATAGGTTAGATAAATTTAATTTCTTGAACTCGTTCTGTGTACCATACTCTGGTAATTTAACACCATCTACCTATAACAAATTTAACAACTTGGTCTTAACCTGCGAATCAAACATATCATATAATAACTTGAAATCAAATTCAAGGCATTCGATTAAAAAAAAAAAAAAAAAAAAAAAGAGGTGCACCGTACAAATTTCAAGTGGAAACAAACAAAAGATAATAATAATAAAATAAAATAAACAAGCCTTACCAGCTAACCGTGCAACATTCACGCCATAACTTTTAGGGCATGTGCCAGGAGTTAGACGATAGAGAAATGTAACTTCTTCTAAACCGTTGTTTCCCTCTCCAACTCGACATGCCATATGGTGTAATGAAACCTGTAGAAGAGCTTCTATTTAACAAGCAGAACCAATATAATCTCGAGAATATTGTTGAGATGTCTTTCCATAGTGAAAAACTCTATACTTATGGTGGTACTACTAACTTAAGCTTAATGAAGTTCACCCCTATGATGGAATGCATTAATCACACAACAATTTCATTGCATGAAACTGTGAAAGAATCCCGAATGATTTGAAGAGGAACAATACCCTAGGATCTTTATGATAAGCCAAGGCCAATCGGTGATAATGAGTTGAGAATACTCCCCTGCACTGCACCTTGCTAACAAAATGTTCAAGAACTGATTCCCTGTTGATGGCAGAAGAAGAGATGAATATTAAGTAAAGATAACAATCAAGCATAAATAAACGATAAACCAAACACTAGAATGAATCTGAAAAAATTAACACTTACGCAATTGCCTGTCCATCTGAAGTTGCCGTACCACGTCCAAGTTCATCCAAGATCACCACTGAATTACGGGTAGCTGATGACTGCATCAAGCAATTTTAGTCAGATAATAAGAAAGCAGAAATACCTCAAAAAGAATGTATCACAAAAAGGTCCGGCAGTTTTGGTGACATGAGGTAAAAGACCTTTAAAAAGATAACTGTAAGAAAACTAACAGTTAAGCGAAGGATAAAACTTATATGCAGATTTTTAGAAGATTTAATAACTAGGACATCAAGTCGTCAGGGAAAAAAATCACTAAAATCCTAGGCAGTTCAAAAGGCCCTCTCATCCTGAGAACTCTCTCAGATATTTAAAAACTTCAGCCAGCTTAGGTCCCTAAGGGGAACACAGCTTAAATCGCCTGAAGCTGCAAAGTAACTGAATTGATCTGTAATGCAACAATGTCCTACCAGCATCAGTGCAGTTTCTGATAGTTCTGTCAAAAATGTACTTTGGCCAGACATAATCTGATCCCTAGCACCCATCCGTACAAAAATTCGATCAACAGGAGCTAACTCAAAACTTTCTGCAGGAACATCTGCACCTATCTGCAGAACCATTGTTTTAGAAAAAAAAATTGAAAAAAACAAGACTTTTGAGATTAAAACTTAAAAATAAGGAAATAAATTACCTGAGCCAGAATAACAGACAAGCAAACTTGCCGAAGAAGAGTAGACTTTCCACCCATGTTAGGCCCAGTCAGAAGAATGAAGTTGGCTCCTGAGCCACCAATAGTAATGTCATTGGGGACAAATGTACCCTCACCCAGTGAATCACTTCTTAGAATGGGATGTCCTAAGTTTTTAGCAGTAAAACGTGGCACTTCATTCTGACACTGTGACTTCGAGAAAAGTGGTTGGCATGTGTAACCCTCATAATAATCACTTGCAATTGCTAAGCTAATCAAAACATCAAGTTCTGCAAGAAGTTTTCCCAACATCAGCCATGAAACGTTATGGAATTGATATGGTAAAGAAATATATCACTCCAGATGAGCATTACAGAATATAATAGTTCAACCTTGAAACATAGCAGTGTATTTTATAGGGTAAAGCAAAAATGCCCACACACAAATCCAGGATATAAAGACATAAAGGAGAGAGTAAATTGAGGCCTATATTAATTAATAAACTTAATTACTACTGTATGATAGATAAGGATAATATTTTACATGTGAGATCATCATAATTATTATAGTTCTCTTAGATATGCAATGCTAGAAAAAACAATATTCTCAATCCAATAATAAGAGTATTAACTACCTACCAGCAATTGCAGAGACTAATTGTCTCCATTGGAGATGATGTTCACAGAATTTTCTGATTAACCTTTGCAAAATGCTTTTCAGTGAGGACTCCTTCTCAGATTCAGCTAGAGAAAGCTCCGCTAACAACTTCTTAATATTAGGAGTCCAGTACCGAAAGAAGCCCTGGGTGCATCAGTGAAAAATGTGAAAATGCATTAGACTTACCAAAGTTATTTCACGACAATAGAGGTCAAGTTTAGTTTTGGGTTGTTATCTATTACTAGAACTAAGTCATCTTTTTTTAAGAGATAAATGATGAGCATTTGATTAAGAAGAACGAATTTATCTGGCAGTTGGCATATGAATATAATCCGATAACTAAATAATAATAATAATAATAAACTAAAATAAAGGAAAGATAGAGCTTTCAGTTTAAACTAGAAACAGTGCAAATCCAACTACAAAGTGAAAGTGGTTGCCTTTGTGATTCATGAGCCTGTTGTAATGACACTGACACTCAGGTTAAACAACCAAATCCAATTGTTTATAAATTTGTGTTGCAGAAAGAAGAATAATGTCTAATTTACATGTAAGAGCATATTTACTTTAGGAAAGATAGGTTTTTCATCAAAGGAATATGCACAATCACAACATGGTCCCAACGACAGGATACATTACTCTCCCAACTACAATTCTAAAATATTACTAATAAACTATTGGAGAACTACTAGTGCATCAGTTCTCACGGTATTTGACTCAAGTAAGTCCACAAACAAAACTTAAAGAAGTTGCACCTACCTTTTTAGATGATCGCAACTCATAAGTCTGAGGAATGTTACCCTGCAAACTTTCAGGCACTTCCAACAAATGTGTCTCTTTTCCAACTGTCACATAAGTGATCTACAAAAAAACAGAATTTAGAAGTTTTCGAAACGTGAAACTTTCGAGTATTATGTACGTACCACAGGGATAAAAATGATTCAAGAAAGTTACTCACAGATGTGTCCCCAAGTAATTTCCGCTGTTCCTTTAGATGCTTTGTCAAGCTAGATTGTATCTCCCTAATTTTCTCACAGGCAGAGTCATACTCCACGTCTACACCTTCGCGAGGTATTACACGTCCTGAACTATTGGCTTCAACCCAATCAAAAGCATCCTTGAAATGACTTAGAACTGAATGAAGATCTGGAAGACCTTCACCTGAATTAAACAAAACATCATATTCCAACAAGTCTGTTGAAGTAATCCTTAAGTCCTCAATAGATCACAAATCAAAATACCTGGCGTTAATAGGCAATCGAGTCTTCTTGATTTAACATTTGGCAAAATGACACGGAGCGACGAACAAGCTTGGAGCATGAGCTCACAACCCCGCAAAGCAGATATGAACTCTTGTAGTTGTTTTTTGGCTGCATCCTCATATAGAACCACATTGATAGCATTCCTCCCATTTGCCTCACTGTTAAAAAGACAATCATTGAATAAAAGTTATTCTAACAACCATTGCATCTCTAAACTATTATTACTAACAGTTCTTTGACCTCACCTATTAGAAAAAATGCGAGCAAGTAGACGCTCCATATCAGGAAGTTTGGATAATGCTTTTCGAAACTCAAGAGAAAAAGATAAGTTATCTCCCTATAATGAAAATACAGAAAATTAGAGAAGGAAAGCTCCTTAAGAGTCAAATATAAGAACAGATACGCTTTTACACTTCAGAAAAATAAAACTGAAGCAAATCTACAAGAAATGCTACATTGTAATTATTAAACCTACCCGTAGGCTCGCCACAGCACCTTGCCTAGCTTCAATTGATTCAACGTGATATAAAGGCCTTGCAAGCCATGTCTTAAGTAATCTTTTCCCAAATGCAGTTACACAGTGGTTCAACTGTGAATAGAGCGTCCTAAAACAAGATTGAAATTTGGGAAAATTTCTCAAAATAAGCATACAGCAATAATAGAGAATAGTAAAAAATGTGGTCAAAGAAGGCTACCCAGAAGAATCCCCGTTTCTGCTGTTCTCAAAGATCTCTAGATTTTCTAAGGCAGCTGCATCAAGAACCATATAGGGTTTTGAAATAACATCACTGAAGCCAGAACAAGGAAGTAATTCAAACTTTGCAAATCTAAGCAATGTCTCATCCAGAAAAGCTTGCTTCAGATAGAATAGAATGCCTCCAAGAGCTGAAAGTGCCCAAGACCCATTTTCGTCTGCAGTAACCAGTTCGGATAAAACATCTGGCATGTAGCTCAACCCATCGTTTTCTCTGGCAGCATTGTCATTGAGTAAACTTGCTTCACTTGAAGATCCAGAAACCGATCTATTAGCAATGCCCTTAAACAACCTCTTAACTTCTTGAACAGTTTTCTCAGCATCCCAGAATTCCAATAATGGAACTAACTCATTCACTAAAGGATTTCTCGTATGAGTGAGCAGCACCCTCTCAGTTTCAGGACTTAGCAGTTTAGCTGGTTTAATAATTTCAACTGGTCTAAGCTCGGACAAAAGACAGCACAAGGCACTGCACTCCGAGTCATCTCCAAACTATTGAAAAGCAGAAAATTAGTAAAAATATAATTCGATAGATGTATTGTAGCACATTGCTTACCATATATCATCACTTGATTAAAATGCTAGTCATACCATGGACACCTAAGCATGAAACATTTAATAAAATAGTATAAACCCATATTATGCACATTCAATCACCCAAACAAAATTGGCAACTCGTTCAATTAATCAAGTCCCACAATGATCTCAGAAGTCAAGACATGGCTCTGTGAGAAGCAAGAAATATAATGGAAATATTAATAGGATACTAAAAAGGGTATAGTGGTAATTAGTTAGGAAGGACTTGGTTATAAATACGGGGGAGTTGAGGATCTTAGAGGGGGTGATTATATTGGTGGGGATAGTCAATTGAAGAACTTTAAGAGAGAGATAGCACTCTCAAAAAGAAAAGCTTTTCTTATTCTGTAATTCATCCTTGACATTGCAACCAGGTTTGGTAGTTTTCTAATAGGTTCCCTTTTATTCATTAAGAGAAAATGCCTAAATATATTTTGGCTAAGTAGGCAGATAAATCTTATCTTCCATAGCATGAACTCAAACAAGGGTGATTCAACATTTTACCTGCCCAAGGATAACCCTACTGGTAGCCACATCAACCACACAAACCCCTAAAATCCGTTCTTGTTGATTTTCCAACCCATAAAAATTTTCGGTTACTGCCATCAGATATGAAGCATCAGGATTCAAAGATAGCATCTCACCCTCGGTTAGTGTTCCTTTTGTGACTACGGCACATATTTCGCGTTTCACTACCTGCAGACAAGAAAACAATTAGTATTATTACAGCCTTATGATCTCAGCTCAAGAAGTTCATTCCTAGCATCCAACTTCAAAGAGGTGGGAGAGTGCATGATTTTTAATCTTTATGAATAGAAAATAATTACACAAATTGCATAGATGAGGCAACTTATGATATGTATACATGCCTTGTCCTTAGAACCTTTCTCCTTACGCCGTCTCTCTAATTGTTCAGGAGTTTCTGTCTGCTCTATGACAAGAACTCGATAACCCTGCTCTGCCAAGGCAGGCTAAGTTAAATGTCACCTTGAGAACATGAAACTTATAAAAGATTTATCAACCCAATAATAAGCTGGAAAAATAGATCCGAAATAAAAGGAAGAAGGATGAAAGCTAACCTTCCTTGCCAACTTCTCCACATTGAGTGAAAAGTTTCTCTCGGGGAAGCCACAATGAGGTTGATCTCCCTTTTTCAAAATAAAAATAAAGAAAAAAAGATAATTAATAACAGAAATGCCTCAACAAAATACAACGTATGCATCAAGCATGTACACTGATACATTCAGTAAATATCCAGTGTCTTACCTTCATATATTGCAAATCAAGTTCTTTAGCTCCTATGTGTGCATCCATTTCAAAAAGTTCATAAAATTTACCCATCTGCTTGAGAGAAAAAATGAGAAGAGCATTACTAGCCAACAGTAAGCATGAGCCACTAGTTAACCAAGGAAGCATAGAGGCAAACCTTGAAAAACAGAACTTTATCCATGTGTTTTGACTTAAACTCCCACCATTGTCTCTGTACACAGAATATCAATAAGGAAAGTAACTCACAAAACTTCATAACTACCAAGAAAATCAAGAAACTTCAAGAAAAAAAAGTTCAACACTAAAGACCTGGCCATCTGATAAATTCTTCACAAAATATGGAGGCAAATGCAAAGTTTTTGGGTCATAATCGGGATCTCCTGGACATCTTTTATTTGCATCCTTCCTATCTCTGCTTAAAGATCCAGGAATTTCGTGATATAGTGAGTGTCATAGGCCAAAATGGTAAGTAGATGTGAAATGTAACTAGAAGCTGTCTTATGATTAGCGAGAATCAATATTACCTTTCTCTTAATTCTTAATACCATATAAGATATGCAGAATATAATGGGGAAAATGATGCGGAAGTAAGAAACAAAAACATATAGACAGCTTACTCTTTCAGAAACCTGAACTTTTCGGCTTCTCGTGAGTTGAACCTTTCTAAGGCATCACTTGCAATTTCATTTATTCCCTTTAATACACTTGTACCTAGGAAAAGGAGGGGGGGAAAAGGTCTACGTTAAGCAAAAAAGTAGAAGACTTTAACTAACTACATAACAAAACACAGGGAAGATGGATAGTTTCAAGTTTCAATATTCATAAGAAATTCAGAGTTTAAGAAGGTACATAATTTCAACAGACTAAAAAAGGCTACTGCACAAATCCAAATTCTCTTTTCGATTACTTCAGTCTGACAGTAAGAGCAATAACAATAATATATTTGAATTAACAGCTACCAAATGAAACTCAATTCAGGAAATAAATTGAAACGCCTATCTAATAGTTTAAAGGACTTCTTAAGAATTATACACAGCATTGTATATTGCAACGATGATAAATGACTTAAAACATTTTATGTTCATCACTCACTCTCTGATTTAATCTTAGTCTCCATTGAAGAAAGTTGTAACCCTCCAGAAGTCACACTTCCACCGCTACTCTTGATCTTCTTTGGAGCAACTTCAACTTTCTTTCCATTACTCATCTTACGCTTTTTAGACTCCACCTGCCCACCCTGCTTCCTTCTTGACTTTCCCACTCCATCCTCCTCGCTCCCATCTTCGTCTTCATTTTCCTCCACCAGATCCACATCCTCCTCCTCACTCACCTCGTTCTCCACATTCTTCCCCCAATCTTCATCTCTAGAGTCATCGCTGCCATCCCCGTCACTTAAATCATTTAAATCATCCATATCTTCCAGCACTGCAGCACTCACCGGCGGTGAAGAACCTCGTCGCAATCGCTTAAACTTCTTCGCACTTTCCTCAACCCACTCAATCTTTTCGTTCCCCAACACCAACAACTCCTCCTCCGCATCGTCATACTGCACCAAATGCTTTCCAGCCTTCTCATCAAACATTTTCACACGACCCTCGTACCAGGTCTTATCCAACGGCCAATAAACCTTTATCTTCTTCCCAATAACCCCATCACCGTGCGATTTCTCCTCCGCATCAGGTAAAGAAGAAGAACCGGGAGAAGAAGAAGAAAAAGGCGGAGCACCGCCGCCGATAACCAACAGGGGTTTCTTGCGCTTGGACTGTACTGACGGAGGAGAATTAATGTTAGGGCTAGGGCTTGGAGTCGGGGAGGAAATGGAATGAGTTCTAGCAGCGGAGTTGTCTCCGGTGGGTTTTTTGGTAAAGAAGGAAGTGATTTGACGTTGTTGGTTAACTAATGGCGATCGGCCATTGCTGGATCGACGAGATGATGACATTTTGTTCTTCGAATAATCTGGTGGCGACGAAGAGTGGAAGAGAAAGGAGTGATTTTGGGATTTAGAGTGAGAAATGGAGTGGCGGGAAAATGGCTGAGAAACGACTACGGCGGTGCTATTTGGCGGGAACCCTCGGAAGCCGATAATGCCGGTACGGACTACGGAGGTTCCCTTAAATAACGTCCGTTTATAATATAATGAAATATATAGGTTCAAATGTCATTGTGTTACTTAAACTTTGTATTTTATCTTTTTCTTTTTCATTCATTATTATGTGTTTATTGATCCACGTAGTACCTCGAGTTTGGGATTTTTTGTATTAATTGTTTTCCTTTCTTTCTATTTCTTCCAATTATTTCTCCTTTTTTTGAAATTTTGTACTTTGTTTTATTTTGTTAGTTTCTTTTATTTGTCATCAAGGTTAACACTAATGTGTCATTTCTATTTTTTTTTTCTTTTACCGAATGTCGTTCTTCTCGGTTTGTTTTAAATTTTCAATTTTTAAAAGAAAATTGACGGTGGAGAGTTGAAGAGAGGATGCGAGAGATCTAAGTTTTGAAGGAAAAAAAGAAAAAATTTAGTTTTTTTATTTAGGTTATTTGATTAAAGTGTGTTAATTATAATTTTGTGTTGGATAGAGAATTTATTTGTCGACTAAATTAATATAATAAATGCATAGCTTAATCATCCAAATAGAAGTCATACCTTCGTTACGTTTAAAAGTTAACGGAATCCTAATAACAACGACCAAAGTAAGTTGTTTTCAAAAGTTCAAAAACCAAGAAGACATTTTTTAAAAAGTTTAAGAACAAAATGCAAAATTTAAAGACCAAATGAGAATTTTAACCAAATATATATAAAGGGGAAAAATATATACTACTATGATAATATATACTACCTCATTTGTCATATCATTAAATGATATATTAATTTATTAAATATGTATTGTGTGGACTCCACTCAATTATTAATACATGCAACCAACAACAAATGAAAGTAGTATAACAATTTCAATGCTACTCTAGTGCTACAAATTTTCTCTATAATAGGTCAAATAAAGTTTGGACGTTAAACTCAAAAACACATCTCAATTCAAATCAGTCCGGTCTAAGTTGGGTTATAGACTCATTTAGGTTAGGTTTAGTTCAAACAAACACAAAATTCATGAGTTGCTTAGGTATATGGATTTACTTAAAATACATATATATATTCATAACAGTTAGCAAGGCATGAGAACATCATGTTAAATAAATGGTAAGACCCATCACATAAAAAACTAGAATACAATTCTACAAATCCACGGCTACAAGTATAGATACAACACAAAACCCTGGATGACTTTTGTGCGTTTTACTCTATATTCCAACTGATTGTGGGTCTCAAAACCCCATCATATCCTAACACAATTTAAACTACCTCTCAGTCAATAACTCAAGAATTCAAATAACAGATCAAGCATCTATAAACCGAATGTCGAAGGTGTGTGGATGTATTTGCCACACATTCAATGCTGCATACTCCTCCAAACATTCTTTTAGCTGAGCTTCGCTGTATCCCTGAGGGGGAAAAAACAAACAAAAATGCATTTCAATTTCAATACGTAGGATCCATGCAATTTTTAGCAAATATAGGATTTCAGCCAACTTAGCATGACTTTGTTGTGAACCATAGTTGTTCCTAACTAATTTTGTAACAAGCGATCTTAGACCAGAGAATACACTCTTCGTACTGTATCCCTACAGAAAACACTATCGTCTATTGAAACTCTTAAAATTTCTACTCAAAATTTCTACTTTTGAGTCTAGTATAGTATATCCATGACTTTAGAAAAAGATAAAAAAGTTTAGAGGTTATATTTGTTGGTGCAAAAGTTGGACTAAATAGAGAAACCTCAGAGTACAAAAACTAAATTATTTATTTAACCTACTTTAAATGATTTGCAAGGGAGAAAAAGAAAGGCCTTTGAAATTTTAGAGCAGTCTCCTATACAGGGAAAAAAAGAACTAGTGAAACCTTTATCAATTATTTACAGAAACCTTCTTGATTTTTCTTTTCTTTTTTATAGAAGCAACAATGAGAGAAAAAAAAAAAAAATACAACAGTTTAGAAGTGTCTACTCTTATATGTTCAGCCTATGAAGTGCATCTAACTGGGTCGACAAAATTCAAGGATTGCTAAGTGTAAACAACTACAATGATAAGAATTACAACTGACCTTCCTAGAAATCCAGTTAAGGGCATGTGCATAGCCCACGTCCATTTTATTGGTTCTGGAAGCTTCATCACGTAAGATTGAATAAATATCTGAGATGGCATCAAGACCAGATTTTTGACGGTCGTCTGAGTATAGAGAAAATTTTGACATTTGCATTAACCTTAGGGCCTCATCAACATCACTCTGAGCCACGGTCTCAGAGAATCTAAGTCTCGCTAGAGCCTGTTTAGGATGAGTTCAAATCAAAGTTTCATGAGTTCACCAATAATAAATACATCTATGAATACCTACGTGGTCAGCACTTTTAAAGCTACCAATCCAACCAAGCAGAACACAAGGGTTCATCTTGGCCAAAATCTTATTGAAATATAAAACATGCGGGGAACAACTTCTTATCCTCTGCTTGATATTTCAGTCTATGGGGAGCAAAATAACGTATGAAAGAGTACATAGGGCATTCATACGAATTAACTGAAGAAATGACTTACAGCTGATATCCGGAGAATGCTTAGTAAAGTTCTCACTGTGGTGTACGAATGAGGAGTTTTAGATTTAGCTTCTTCCTGCCGAATGCTGGAATAGGCACTGGCAATGTACTCCTCCAGATCCTTGGGAACGTAAGGAGACAATCTTCTTGCCGCTGAAATATAAGCTCTGACCCAGCACCAAAACAACAAAGTACAGATTTAAAAGTCAGAATGCATTGAGATCTACACACGTTTACTATAATCTGAGACTTAATAATTGAAAAAGGTAAATGCAATCAGTAACTCTCTCTTCGAAAGATCTCTTTTAATGGTGGAAATTTGGATGATAAAAGCACTGGCAGTCTTATAACAAAAATTCTGAAGAAATTCTTAAAATAAAAATGTATAGCTTACTGATTGATTTAACAGAAATGGAAAAGAAAGCAAAAGAAGAAACATTGATACTTATATTTTAATATAGTTTCAAGCATATTATAAGAGCACGCACGAGGATTCAGAATGTTTATTTTGTAATAAACTAAAGACCCTCACTTCAATCTGATATCGCAAAACTTCCTATTGTTTTTCTTTCAAACAGAAACTACAAAACTTCATATGTATTGTGTAAAAAGAAAGCAATGGTAAAATTTACCGAAGAACAGATGATTCAAGTGGGGTGAAGCCAAGAGCAGGTGATTCTCTAGTCTGATGGACATAGACAACGTGTCTAGCCATTTCAAGATCGTTATCCATATCAGCTCGATCTAGGATCAACCAAAGAAGATCAAATCTCGATAATAGAGCTGGAGGAAGGTTGATGTTTTCGGCTGGAGTTCTACGTAGGTCATATCTTCCCCTAAGATATACACAGAAGCATACTTAGAAATCTCATAGAACTCGGAGAAGTTTCTTAAAGTTTAGACATCAAAACCCAGTAGAACGTGAAAATCAGAAAGTGGTCTATAAAGATAAAGAGGTAAGTACCATGCTGGATTGGCCGCAGCAAGGACAGCAGTCCTGGCATTTAGAGACGTGGTAATTCCAGCCTTGGCAATGCTCACAGTTTGTTGCTCCATGACTTCATGAATTGCTGTACGATCAGACTCTTCCATCTTGTCAAATTCATCAATTGCACATATTCCCATGTCAGCCAACACCTGAAGTAAAATGTCAATTTCACACTCAGTGGAACTTCAATAAATCACAAGCTAAGCTATGATGATACATTGAAAAGGAAAAAAAACAAATTCTATATTGAGACATAAAGTATGCGCCTAACCAGTGCTCCTCCTTCAAGGACCATCTCATTTGTGACAGGATCCTTCTGAACAGCAGCAGTTAAACCAACACCACTGCTCCCTTTGCCAGTTGTGTAGACTCCCCTGGGAGCAACATTGATGATGTGTTTAAGAAGTTGACTCTTTGCAACTCCAGGATCACCCATCAAACATATATGCAAGTCTCCTCTAATCTGCAATGACCAATTAGTTTGGAATTGCAATTTTTAATTCCATCAGTGAAGAGTTGATGAAAATTATCCTAAACTAACAGAATGCAGCCATTAAGGAAAAAATGAGAGAAAAAGGACGGTTTCATGTAAATTAGTAGAGAACTAGTCTACTGCAGCATCAGAAATTAACAGGAAAAACATTGTATGCATCAAACAAACTCAGGTTGATTTTATGTTCTTACCTTCATCCCATCTTTCAACTTCCTATGAGGAGCGCCAACAAGAAGTAGCAGTAAAGCTTTTTTAATATCTTCATGGCCAAAAATTTCAGGTGCCAGTGAACGTGCCAGTTTGTTGTAAATATCGCCATCCTCAGCCAAACGTGCAATTAGTTCCTCCTCATCTCCCCTAAGTTCATAGCTGCAGTACAAAACAGCTGAATAAATAAGTTCTACCATCGACCATATAAAACACAAGATCACTTAAAAGAGAATACTCATAAAGAAAGAAAGCTAAGAATAGAGTGGCCAAAATGTTGCAAAAAGCAGATTGCAGATGAAACAGTAGAAGACAGTGGTTAAAAAAATGTCATACTCCTCGTATTTTTTCTTGAAATGGGTGATAGACATGGCCTCTAAGAATGTATCAGCAACCAACCCAGCACGCATTGCCCTGAACCCCGTATAAGGAATAGGAAGAAAAATCCCTGACAGTTCAACAACATCACCTGGAGCTACCTGATAACACCCGAAAAAGACGTGTGAGCAAATTATTATCATATAACCAATACTCGTAGAGAAAAAGGATTGCCTCTGCACAAGTTAATGAATGAGTAGGTGTCAAATTAAAACTTTATATTTGGTTGACAAGAAACAGAAATTAAAACCCTACAAAAAAAAAAGCTGAATGCAAACTTAAAAGATGTATTTGAGTTCCAAACATTTGCTCTAAATTAATATTGTCCTGATGGACAAAACCAGCAAGTGTTTCAAGGTCACAAGCATTACCTTCTATATCTTCCAGCTAGATATAGATCAATCAGCCACACTAAACAGAAATCTTAGTCACCCTCAGAACTACCAAGTGAGAATTCATTAGAAGAAAACGAACCTTCCTTGTTAGTTCACCCCTGAGATGAACAGTCATTGTCCGAGGAATATGACCTTTTGGAACATGCTCAGCTAACTCTTGCAGTTTGGCCTGCAAACCAAATGCAACGGCATGAATTAGGACCAATATCAATCAAACTACGAAAGAGAAAAGGAAATATTTTTCTAACAGTGCCTTTGAAGAAGTAATTGAAAAACCTCCTGAAACTTCAGAAATTTGGATGCTCTAAGTTGAAGAATTAAGTTGCCTTTCGTTTGGTTTGTTCTACAACGCTGAGATGGGCACTCAAATAGAGGCATGAAGACTCGAGCTGTTACCTCCTGTGAATCAGAAAAGTGACTATATGAGTAAAAAAAGCAAGAGTGTAGAAATGAACTAACCAATAGGGGAAAAAAAGAGGTTAACATTAGGACTGAGAGAAGAGCCGCACAATTTTGAAGCTCAATAACACAAGTGATATAAATGCACGTTCTAAAACTATAATTCATCACTGGGAAAAGATTCATTTCATCAAAAAAAAATCTTGTTGAAAAGAAATGGCAAACATCAACTTCTTTACAATTTAGATGACCTGGTATATCTCGAAACCACAGTCTTCGCATGTATAAACTGCCACTTGCATCAATGGTTTAACATCCGAACAGCGTGTCACAATTCCAGATATCCTTACGAGTTGACCAATATATGACGCTTTGACCTCTCTTATGGTAAATGGACGACCCTTTGAAGATGCTCTAATGTAAACTTCACTGAAAGAAGAATGAGCAGGCATAAGGAAATTTGAACAATGGCAGAATCCTTTTCAAGCATAAAGCAAACTGTGGGCAATTCAGTACAAAAGAGAAGCTTCGATGAAAACCCAAGATTAAACAACAATATCAATTTATCAGCTGAGGAATTTATACTGTAAATCCAAATAGATACACTGAATGACATGCACCGCCACATACTTCTGTTAGAATTAATGTTAACTAAAGTATTATTTATTCATGAAGATTTTTGCAATTCAGGACATAAGTAGTGTAAGCTAAACAAGTAGCAGCAACAACTGTGTAGCAGTCTTGAGACAAACGAAACATCACCCACAGAGTAATCCTAAATCCAGAACCAACTAGCCAGGTTCCCAATTAACTTCCTATATAAGGTGATCGAAAACACAGTACCATCGATAAAGAAAACACACAATCCATAGAGACAAAAGTAAAAGCCGATGTGTATTAAACTAAAAAGTGATCGGTCATGTTGGACTAATTTTCTGTATACTCTCAACTGTGAAGGAAGAGGAGACAATGAACTCACAAGTAACGTTTAATTTCCGGAGGCATTCTTTGGCGTGGGTCAGGGTTATCAACCGTATCTGGTCCATCATCAGACCTTTGTGTCATTAATATGTCATGATCATCATCAATAAACGCCTCTGTTGGCTCAGGCATGAGCTCATCAATAGCATCAGCAAAAATCCCAATATAACGCCGGGTGTTTTCTGTAATACGTCTGAGAAAATCCTCATCCAAGTCCTTATACTGAAATCCGAATGCACAACTGTGTTAGTCGACTAAACAAAGAGACAATATCGAGAAAAAAAATGAAGAGTAAAAAAACCGTACATTAAACACATCCTCTAGATCAATTTGAACTGCACGAACTCTGCGATTTGCAACCTCTTGCTAAAAAAAACAAAAAAACAAATCCAATTCAATAAAAACCTAGGTAAAACATCGTAATGGCAATTTTTAGGGTTTTCAGACTAAATCACCAAGCTAATTCCCAATTACAGTAGATAGAGAAACGTAAATGAGAATGTGGAAGTATACCAGAATGTTTAAGTACTTCGCTTCACCATTTGCATCGGCAAAGTTGGCTAGGAACTCCTTTGCGAGCACTGAAAAAGGAATTACAGGTAGTATTGAAATACAACTTTGAGGGCAAAAACAAAAGACGATGAAACCATGGATATTGCTTACCCCTTTCGGCGCTGAAGTCTAGAGGCCCGGAATCTTTCATGGCTGACATTTCGAAGAAGAAGACGGAGAGAAGGAGAGGCAGAGAGAGGGAAATGGAGATTCTAAGGATGCGAGTGAGAGCTTAAGGATTTGGCGGCAAAAGATAAAGGGGATGTTTTTTGGCGGGAAAATGAAGAGCTTGTAAAAGTAATTAAATAAATGCTTTAATAACAATAATAGCAGAATTAAAAAAAGTGTGGCTGCTGGGATTCGAGCCCAGGTCTCCACGGCCACAACGTGGAATTCTTACCACTAAACTACAGCCACTTAATTGTTGATTAAGCTTCGCTTTATAATTATTTTATATTCAACTCTTTAAAATTAGAAAATGAGAATTGATTATCCCCGATAAAGTTGAGTATTGAATCTCTAACCTCCATTAACATCGGATCGATCTCATTTTACCAAGCTCACTTTAGATTAGACCATTCAAATACGCACCTAATAGTCATTTTATACTTTAGTCACCAACTATGCTTAATTGTGGGTATATATAGTTTAAGTTAAAAGTACTCTTTCAGTTTCTTACACCTCTAATTTCATACCATCTACTTTTGACGTGTCCAAAGGTGTGTTTTATTTATCTTTTTTAATGTTTTGATTATGAAAGTTAGTTTTTTTTTTTCCAATTAAGTGTTTAACAACTGCTCAAAATGGTTTTTTTAAATCCTTATAAATTTGTTTTAAATTGCTTTTGTCACAATAATTTAAATAAAGTTGAATTTTCTTGAAAATTGCTTTTTCTCTAATCAATTTAAACAAGCTTGGGAAGAATTTGTAATAATAATTTTATAGTACACTATATAATACAAATTATAAATCTAGTTAATCCAACTTAATTTGTAATCACTTATTGAAAAACAATGATAATGGTTTTTTAAAAACCCAGCGTCCATAATATATTTTCAAACTAAAAATAACAGTTGTTGAAGAAAACTTCAATCGCTACAATTTAAATGTCTTTTTATTGTATATGAAGCTTCAAACTAACAAAAACTAATTTTAAAAAACCATTGAAACAAAAAATATTAAACTATATTTGAAATTGCATGAACTAAAATGGAATGATACCATTTTAAGAGTAAAAATGTCAAACGTGGGGAAATGACTTTTGAATATAAATCAAACGGTAACTAAAAAAATGGGTTGTTTGCCATTAACAAAGATAAACAAAAATGACAAACATGGGATCTTCAATTTGTGCTCCTTCCACTTCACAAGATCCAGATTGCATTCCTTCATATTCACTGTGTTTAAATTATGTTCTTTTGGGTTCACCATACGGTATTCTTTTCGATCCAAATCTAAAGTTTGTGAGAGGTATGATTTCTATTCCACGACGTGGTACTGAAAAGCAACAATGGACGACTAATTTCTTCATTCTTCTTGATTTGATTGTTAATCAACTCCTAGTTTGGCATCCATATTTTTCCATTTTCCTGCAGATTCATTCTTCCCCAATTCAATATCTATACTCCAATTTCGGAAAATTCATCCGTTTATCAAAATGAATCCAAGTTCTTCTCAAATTTTCATGGTGGTTGCTCTACCTTACACGCCAAATTCATCTTCTCCACTCGATCTCTGCTTTGATGCCGTATTGGCACTCCAATCATCGTCACCTTCAAGCCTAACTCCTCAATTAAAATACCGACCCAAATAGAGAACCCACAACTCATTTGGAAATTACCTCTTTCCTAGGACAGATCAACACATCAGGCTCGCGAAATAGGATGATCGACGACGTGAAGAAGAAGATGAAGAGGATGCAATCGAATCGAGAATCTGCTCGACGATCGCGAATGAGAAAGCAGAAGCGATTTGAAAATTTAACAAGGGAAGTGAGAGAATTACAGATTGTGAACAGTCGGATTGTAGAAAGCGTCAATGGCAGGGAGGAAGCTATGGTTGAAATTGAATCGATGAATAATTTTTTGAGAGTCGAAGCAATAGAAATGACGTGCCGGCTCAGGGCCTTGGATTTGATGCTTCAAATCCAAGACGATGCAAACGTTGTTGTTGTTGATGTTCGTGATCCTTGGTTGGAACCTTGGCAACTCAACCAACAAAGCCAGCCACCGCCGCCGCTGATGGCGGCGTATTACGATATGTTTTTGGTTTAATGCAGTTTTCATATGTACAATCTTCCAAAAGCCCAGAACTACACTAGTTGTGAATTATGATACAATAATAGTTATTTTTGTGTGTGTGAGTATGTATATATAAAATTTAATCGGTTGGAAGGATTCAAAGATTCAACAGCACAAGTTGAGGTATAGAATTGAAGGATCAATTATCAGATTGAGTGTAGCTCATAAATAATTGGTAAAATTTATCATCGTGGTGAAAAGGTGAAAGGTTGGATTTCATGTCCATACTTGTTGTACTTGAACAAAAATAATAATTTTAAATAATTATATTTGAATTGGGGTTGAAATGGATTTAAAATTTTAAAAAATATACTCTCAATTAAATTCAACTCGAACAAAAAAAAAACAATCAAACTCAATACAAAATATAAACTAACCCGACCGAACTCTTACATTTTGGATTGAGATAGTTCAATTGTTCGAGTTATTTGAACATCCCTAGTTTGAATTTGTGTATAGATTTAGCTTTCAAATTATAAATTTGTTTCTAAAAAATTTATAAACTTATTTTGTTTTTACGACGATTGAATTTGTACTCATCAAATTTTATTATAGAGTGGTTTAGTTAAATAATGAAAGACAAATACTTAACCAAATTATTGCGTATTAATTTCAAATACTATAGTGTTAGAATAGTACATAGCATTGATTGTTTTTCAATTCAACAATAAAACGGTAGAAAAAAACAATGATTGCTATTTGAGAAGATAGTATATATGTTATCAAATTGAGCATACTAGCTTTTTACAAATATAAACTAAACCATTATATGTTACTTCCGTAAAAGTTTAAAATCACAAGTGTTTATATTTTTAACTTAATATTCATCTTCATCTTGTTGCATTTTTAAATGGAAAAAAAAACGAGATGTAATAGATGATCATCATGTGAGCTGTAATGCAATTATAGAATGTGTATATTTATTATGATACTTGCATAATTTTGATTTGAGAATGACACAGGTTGATCATTAATTACAAAGACCCTTGGAACTTACAAATAGATTAGTGCTAAAAGCACTAACATATGTCTCTAACAATAGGGTATAGAGCTAAACAACTCATCAATTAACAACTAGATTTCTTTTAAAATTGATAAATGTAAATCCAAATCCATGGTTTTAACTCCAACAAATACATCTAACCTTAATGATGCTATTATCCTCTAACAATAGATTCTTGAGATGCAACAAAATAAACCGACAAATATAGGAAAATATTACAGGCAGATGTTGAAACATATAAAAAAAAAACTATCCTAATCTATCACTCTTTTAAGTCGTAAATATTTACAAACCATTTTTCTCCCAAGTGTTTAAGTTTAAGAAGAAGAAAACCAAAAAAGCAAATGATTGGAAACTAAAATATTTTCTAGTCATTTTTATTTCACATAAAAACACACCCAACCTTCCTAACTTGAAAGGAAAAACAAACGCACCCAAATAACCTTTTCTACCTTACCAAAAGGAAATAAGCCCAAAAAAAGAGAGAAAAGTTGCAAATAAGATCGAAATAAAAGGAAATTACTCAGTCTTCATACGTGCGACACTCCTCCGTCTCGGGATTATCCTTACAAAAATCCTCAAGCGGGTCCGAATGGCTGAGCCGGTCACGTGCGTGGCTGGCGGCGGCGCTAAGCTCCTCCACCTCATCCCACGCCGCCGCACACTCCCCGCTCGCCGGATCTTCCGAGCACGTCACCTCTGCGTTCTTTATGCTCTCCACCACCTTCTCCGATATCCGGTCTGGTGCGGCTGCCACCGTTCCAACTGCGCTCATCCGACCGGATGTCCACCGCTTCCATGGGTAGCTGAGCCGTGAGGATCGGAGGACCGGCAACTCGATTTTTGGCGAGTCAGTCACTGCTTTCGAGGCCGCCATAGAAGAACCGGTGATCGCTGCCATTTTCTTTTCTTTTCTTTTTTGTTTCTTGATCGGAGAATGGAGCGGTGGACTGGACAATAGATCAGAATTAAGTGAGATTTTTTTTTCTTCCTCTTCTTCGGTATATAATTGAATTCGCCATGCGCTTTGGAGCACAGATTTCTTATCCGAGGATGGCCAGTGAGACATGCCCACGTGGTGGGTATTTTGTCGTATTATTTGGTTTTCCTTTTTACGTACTTAGTATATTATTAAAGGAGTAAATAAATTTGTTATCTAAAATTCAATTGAAATAACCATTTGGTTTGAATTAACTTACAATATCTTTTTAAAGAAAATTAATTTCATTTTAACATTTTTAATAATTATGGTTTAAGAAAAAAAAAAATTATATGTAACACAATTGAGAGTTTGTTGAGGGCATTTTGGTAGTTTTAAATTTTATACAAATTAGGGATATACTAAACTATAAACACTAAAAAAAACAATTTCTTACTTGAACTATTAATCCTAAACCAACTTATTTTCTTTCAAAAATGTATTTTGGATTAAAACATTCCTTTTACCTTTCTTTTCGAAAAATTAGGCCAAATATACCAATATTCGAACTTTTGTTTGTAACGAATTAAACTTCGATGTATAATAATTTAGATTCAAGTGTAAAAAAAATCGTCAAAAAATTATATCAAGTAAATAATAACCTCTTACTACAACACTATTTAAAAGTCTCTAATTATATATAATAAACAGTATTTTAAAACTCTCAATTTGTTATAATTTTTACTATTTGACACTTATAATTGTTTTATTATTTGTTACACGACACTCCAAACATATACTATTAACTCAATGAACAAACTTTATTTATCCGAAAAAAAGTTACTTTATTCAAAATATTTTATTATTCTTAAAAAATGTATATATGAAAGAGGTTATGCCAGTAATTTAAAGGGGCAGATGAGTAATTTTACCGAAATAGTCGCGGCCCTGGCCCATTGTTGTTAAATACAAATATATTCTTTTGGTGTTCGTTGTTACTTTATGTGAATTTTTATTTATTTATCTTGTTTTCCCCTCTTTTTCTGCTTGTTCTCTTTTCTAGGGTTGAAAATAGTAATAATTTACTCTAATTCCCATTTAATCTGCAAGTTTAGACTCCTTTTTAATTAAGAATATATACTTTGGTGACCAAACTTTTTACATATATGGTTTTTAGGAAATCAACCTTTTAAGATCAATTGTTTTAATATTAATATGTTGATGTATGTTAAAACTTTACAGGTTGGTTGAAGTAGTGTGAAAACTAATATTTAATGAAAATTGTAACAATAACTGCAAATAATAATTTGTAAATAACAGTGGTTTGAAAATTATTATTTTTGATACGTGGATATGTTGGCTTGAGTGTAACTCAAAATTCACTGAATATGTGTTTTTTATTTTGAGATACGATGTTCAATCTCCCTACTCGCTTTTCGTCTTAAGGCATGGTGTTCAATCTATCTATTTTACATACTTGTTAGTAAGATATGAAAATTTAAAAGATTGTTTTAAAAGAGGAAACACAGGTGAAAAAAAAAAAATTAAGTAGTTGAGTTTGTTAACTAATTCAAATATGTATCTTGTAAGTATAGACGTGATATTTTGTTTAAACTCCAATTTTTGTTTGATGTAAATATAGGCACGACATTGTTTAAGGTTAACATAGATAGTAGACATTAAAGCACACCAATTTTTTCTTTAAAAAAAAAATTTCAAACCATGACAAGAGTACATGTGAAGTTTCATTTAGGTGTGCTTATTTTGGCCCTAACGATTTTGGTTATTGTTTTTAATATGTATTTTTAGGTAAACAAATTTAATATCGTGAACATATTGACACCCGAAGTCATAATTTTCTAAAACTTTTAGAAGTATAATTTGTAATACAGGAATCTCTTCGAAAGTTAGATGCAACTTTTAAGATCCAATACCATCTAAAGTTTAGCTTATGTATCTTCAAGTATTTCTTGTCACATTCGTTGTTTTGAGAAATATTAAAGTATGTAGTCATATTGTTATTTTTCAAACTACTTCAAACATAGGTAAAAGTGTGCACGAACACAAAAAAATTTAACAAATTATACGGATAACCCAAACTTGAAGGCCAATGAAATATAATGTCAAATTTGAAAACACGATTTTTTAGCCTCGTGCTTATCTCATCTCCCAATTAAATTACTAAAACACAAATGAATGATGCTCGATTTTCCTTCACTCTACCTCTTTTTGGTGTCTGTCTTTGATTTATCTTCTAAATTTGTCATTATCTTTGTTGACACCTTCTCTTCGTAGAGGTTTATTATTCAACTTTTATCGCCACAGGATATGTATGCACGAAGCTAGAGAAATTGAAGCAAGCTTTTTCAACATTCATTCGATAAGTTGAAACTCGCTCCCTAATTTTTCATACTCTCAACTTATTCGATTTTCGCAAAAAAAAAAAACTAACAAAGATAGGGGAGGAATAGAGAGAGAGAAGACACCATCAACAAAAGTGAAAAAAATTTGATATAAGTAAAAACTTTGTTTGGTTGCCTTTTTTTTCAATAATTTCAACGATTTATGTGGATTACCACTACAATCCTTACCTTATAAATAATCTAAAGTGAGAGCCAATTATAATTTACATTTGCAATCTATTTAGATTAAATGACTAAATTATAGTTTATATTTTATAGTATTTAAGTATATAATATAAAAATTAATATTCGAATATATATACGAAAAGAAAATTTCGATATTCTATTGGGGGGGTTTGTATAGGATATGGTCGATAGTAGCGGCAGTGGTTTTGAACAATCCAACTGCTTTATTCTTCTCACCGTCGATGAAGATGACGATGGTGATTCGCATTCACCAACTCTATCGCCCTTTCTCTCTCCTCCCCCTTTCCCTCTCCTCTACCTCCCTCTTCTCCATTTCCCATTCCCATTCTCTCAGTCTCAGAACCCGCCGCAGATTCCACTCTCCACCACTCTCAACTTCCTCCTTCATGGCCTCATCCAGGTTCCGTAACCTTGTTCATCTCAACGCGATCGTTTCCGAAGACGGCGGTTCCGGAGGCGGAGGCGGAGGCTCCAATGGCTCTGTTTCGTCCTCTTCAGCTGTAGCTTCAACTGTAGACGATGGTACTGGAAAAAGAGTTTCGTAATTTAATTTAATTTATTTTACTTGTTCTCTTGTGGCTGTTTCCTTCCGATTGTTTATTTAAAATAAGTAGTTTGGTGATGTTTAGTTGAACTGGTCATAATTAATTGGTGGGAATGATTTTATTATTATAAGATTATGAACTTCAGCAAATCATATTGGATTATGTTGTTCTTATATGATTGTGATTAAGACTTTCGTCTTGCGCAAAGAAATTTACTCTTTCTCCGTTCATTTATATATTTATGTATATTTTTGTATGTATGCATGTGTTTTTCTACTACGTGCTATTTGTATTAAGAAGTGCTTAATGGAAATTCAGTATGTTCCTACGAGTGATTTTTGAGCTTTGTAACCAAGTTTGTTCGTGGCTTTTTTCATCGTGAAATCAAATAATTTCACAACATTGTTCGAACTGTTATTTTATGCTTGCAATGGTGTTTCTGACTCGTGATGCTTCTAATCAGAGGATTCAGTTCTGGGAGTTGGGTATCGGCTTCCTCCAGCTGAAATCAGGGATATTGTTGATGCTCCACCGCTTCCCCTACTGTCATTCTCGCCATACAGGGATAAGATATTGTTTCTCAAGCGGAGGTCATTGCCTCCACTAGCTGAACTTGCGAAACCAGAAGAAAAGCTGGCCGGTATTCGTATTGATGGACAGTGCAATTGTAGAAGTCGAATTTCGTTTTACACTGGGATAGGGATTCATCAATTGATGCCTGATGATTCCCTAGGTCCAGAGAAGGAGGTACGTGGCTTACCGAATGGTGCTAAGATCAATTTTGTTACCTGGTCACCTGATGGACGTCATTTAGCTTTCACTGTTCGAGTTGATGAGGATGATGGCAGTAGCAGTAAGCTTCGAGTTTGGGTTGCTGATGTGGAAACTGGGGAAGCTAGACCTTTGTTTCAGAATACAGACATCTATGTGAATGCGGTTTTTGATAATTTTGTTTGGGTAAACGACTCTACTTTATTAGTTTGCACCATTCCCTTCTCTCGTGGAGATCCACCAAAAAAACCTTTGGTTCCTCCTGGTCCAAAAGTGCAATCGAATGAGCAGAAGAACATTATCCAAGCTAGAACCTATCAGGATTTGCTGAAGGACGAATATGATAAGGATTTGTTCGATTACTACGCCACTTCCCAGCTTGTTTTGGGTTCGCTGGAGGATGGAACAGTTAAGGAATTTGGCACAAGCCCACCAGCTGTATATACGTCGCTGGACCCTTCCCCCGATCACAAATATATTTTGATCAGTACCATTCACCGGCCGTATTCTTTTATTGTTCCATGTGGAAGATTTCCTAACAGGGTAGCTGTGTGGACAACTGATGGCAAATTTGTCAGGGATCTTTGTGATTTGCCTCTTGCTGAGGATATCCCTATTGCATTCAACAGTGTAAGAAAGGGGAAGCGTTCCATCAATTGGAGAGCAGATAAGCCATCGACACTCTACTGGTGAGCATTTGAGTTTCTAATATTATTTTTACTGCTCTTTTCTCTTTGCATCTTTATTGACATTTTTTCTTTCTTTCTTTAATTATATTTAAGTTTATGTGTCATGTGCACCATCTATAATGATAGTTAGTTCACGTTTACTAGTTACTGTTATCATTTGCATTTGTTTTAGTGTGCTGATCTAAATTCATTTGGTTGTTCGTTTGTTTTTGTTTTTTTTAGGGTGGAAACTCAAGATGGTGGAGATGCCAGAGTTGAGGTTTCTCCTCGTGACATTGTTTATACAGAATCTGCTGAACCACTGGAAAGCGAACAGCCAGAGATACTGCATAAACTTGATCTTCGTTATGGGTACTTTTCCTTCCTCTGCTCTTTATCCTGGTCATAATTTTAGATAGTCACAAAGTTGAAAACATCTTTTACTGCGACGTTGTTCAAATTTGACAGAACTTTATTTTTATTTTTAGATAGTCTTTCTCATGTATTCAGTTAAACACGTTCCCTGGGAATACAGTATCCTGGAGATCTTGATCTTTGCAAAAACTGATAGTATGTGTTCACAATTGAAACTGGTCCACCTTTGGGAATTAAAATCGTACATGGTCTCACCTACGCTTTCTTGTATTAAGTCTCTTATCATATAGTTTTGATAAAGACTAAAACATATCTTCCCAATCTATGCTTCAAGTATTCCTATATCTTTTTGTACCATAACTACCAGTTTTCTTTTGCAGATCTAAATCAAATGGCCAACCTCAAAACTTTGTTTTAATATGTTTGTCATGTTTCTTGCTGCAGAGGAATATCTTGGTGTGATGACTCACTGGCTCTTGTTTACGAATCTTGGTACAAAACGCGTAAAATACGAACGTGGGTAATCTCTCCTGGTTCTAAAGAGGACAATGCTCGCCTTTTATTTGATAGGTCATCAGAAGATGTGTATTCAGACCCTGGGTCACCAATGGTACGGAGGACTCCTTTTGGGACTTACGTAATTGCAAAGTTAAAGAAGGAAAATTATGATGGCACATATGTTCTACTCAATGGTAGAGGTGCTACTCCGGAAGGGAACATCCCTTTTATTGATTTATTTGACATGTAAGTATTTAATTTAATCATATCTTGTTTGGTCACACTTGTTAGTGCTATTAACGGAACACCGGTTCTGAAATTTTTCGTTCAGAAACACAGGCAGCAAAGAAAGAATATGGAAGAGCGACAGAGAAACTTATTATGAGAGTGTCGTAGCTTTAATGTCTGATCAGAAAGAAGGAGATTTAAATATTAATGAGCTGAAATTTCTGACTTCCAAAGAATCCAAGACTGAAAATACTCAGTACTACATTCTGAGGTGGCCTGGTAAGACAGCAAGTCAAATTACAAAATTCCCTCATCCATATCCACAGCTGGCATCACTGCAGAAAGAGATGATTAGATACGAGAGAAAAGATGGAGTTCAACTAACAGCCACACTATATCTCCCACCAAACTACGATCCAGCAAAAGATGGCCCTCTTCCCTGCTTGATCTGGTCTTACCCTGGAGAATTCAAAAGCAAAGATGCAGCTGGACAAGTTCGTGGTTCACCCAATGAGTTTGCTGGTATAGGTCCAACATCTGCTCTTCTTTGGTTGGCTCGGAGGTAGAAGTGCCGCTTCAAGATTATAGCCTTTAAAATATTTTTGGATCATATTTATTTATTTATTTATTTTTATGAATGGATTATATTTTATTTTGTACTGAACATAGTTCTTCAAGTCTTTCAGGTTTGCCATTTTGGCTGGACCAACAATACCTATCATTGGTGAAGGTAACGAGGAGGCAAATGATAGGTAACTGGTTGCCTATTTACTGCAAAATCGGTTCCTTTTCCCCTTTCAATCCTCATTGGATAGTTTGTTCCTGAAAGTCTCAATTGTCTTTGTCTATATTTTGTTCGACATTGATGAAAAAACTAAAAGCTTTTACCTGCATCTGGGAAACATGCTGCAATGAGTAATTCTTGGATGTTTGGATGTGTACAGTGCTTACTACTTAGGTACGTTAGAGCTGTCTCTGACGATAGTAAGGTAGAGATAGGTTTTACGTAGCCAAGAAATATCCTGTAAGCAAAAATTAGTTTATCGACCTCTTGTTTTAGAAAGTGGGTTTAGTATATGTTCAGATCATTGTCTACAAACTACTTCACTGTTGTAGAACTGTCTAAGTTTCTTTTGTATATCCTAAAAAATTTAAAATTGGTTGTACAGACATCCTGCATCTGACTGTCTTACAATGAACTTGCCGAAAGAAAAAAAAAGTGTCCCACAATGAAAGTAGTTACATGCAGTTATTGCTATGTTTGAGAATTGAGATTCGAAAAGATTGATAATATCATTCTCAAGATCTGAGGACCTGAGGTTCTAGAATAATGGAGCTTCTTCCAGCACTATTTAGTCTTTACTACCAATACCATCCACCCTCCCACACCCACCCACTGCACACACACAACACTCACCAGCACCACATTCCAATTTACCTGAAGTATGGCAGTGCGACTTCATATATAGAACTTTATATATTTTTTTATCTATCTCTACTTTGTTTGAATATTTTCATTCGGTGCTTTCTTTAAATAATTGAATTTTGTTAGAAAAGATACTAAAAGATGCATATTTTTACTAGATACGTGGAGCAATTGGTTGGGAGTGCAGAGGCTGCTGTACAGGAGGTCATTAAACGGGGGGTGAGTGTTGTGTTTTCTTTATAAATATGTTCTTGGTCTATAACATAGCTAACCATGTTGTTATGCCACCATGACTAGGTTGCTCATCCTAGTAAGATTGCTGTTGGTGGACATTCATATGGTGCGTTTATGACTGCAAACCTTCTGGCTCATGCTCCCCATCTTTTTTGTTGTGGAATTGCTCGTTCCGGTGCCTATAATAGAACACTGACCCCTTTTGGCTTTCAGGTAGTTGCATATTTAAATGCTCAAATTTCTTCTAACCAATTGACCATACGGAAGTGATATGCCCAAAATTCCTATGGTTACAAGTCTGTTCCAACCTTTCCACACTCTTCTACTCTATCTCTCATTTGTTCTGCTAATCTGCGGAGTTATACTTTATTGTCACAGAATGAGGATCGAACCCTTTGGGAAGCAACCAGCACATATGTAGAGATGAGTCCATTTATATCAGCAAATAAAATCAAGAAGCCAATTTTACTCATTCATGGCGAAGAAGACAACAACCCAGGAACTTTACCCATGCAGGTGTAGTCTGGAATTTTTAACTATTTGGTTCTCTTTCCTTCAACAAATAAATTATGAAATAATAACCTAAGACAGCATCTTGGTCTAACCTTGCGAAGAAAAGCAATATCATGGCTACAGTTTCATTTTTAACTTTCTGAGAAACTTATATTTTGCATGCTTTGCAGTCCGATCGATTTTTCAATGCCTTGAAAGGCCATGGAGCATTATGTCGCCTTGTGGTTCTTCCCTTTGAAAGCCACGGTTATTCTTCACGGGAGAGTATCATGCATGTCCTCTGGGAAACAGATCGATGGCTGGAGAAATATTGTTCCTCCAACGCTTCTGATTTAGGGCAAGATGGGGATAAAAACAAACAGGAAGGCAATGGAGCAGCAGATTCTGCAGGAAAAGTTGTTGCTGGTTCTGGTGGTGGTGACACAGAGAGTTCAAGTCCTGATAATGATGGATTTTACTCTATTCAAAGATCATTCTTGTGGTAATTGCTTCACTTTAAATTGCTGAAATACATAAAGAAATTATCTTAACCTGGCGCCATACAACAGAAAGTAAAGACAGGAAATATAATTCCTCTAACCCATATCATATCTGCATAACTTTTACTTTTCTAAAAAAAAAAAAAAAAAAAAAAAAAAATCGCTGCAGTGCATGCCGGATGAAAACATAGCTTTGGTTTATGTTCGGCAAAAAGAGGAAGCTAAAAAGTACTTATCTCAAGTTGAGATGGCTGGGTTATTTCTAGTTGAGATGCCTGGGTGCGCCTGCTGATCCTCCCCTCCCCCATTGTTCTTTTCTTTGTATGTCTCTCATGTACATTGAGCTTTGTCTCTCTATTTTCAATATTAATAATAGTGAGACTCGTATCCTTTACAAAAAAAAAAAGTACTTATTTCTAATGCTTTTGTTCAACAACACTAGCTTGTCAAGTTGGAGGTTAGGTGACCAAGTGGTTTGCTATCAATATGTTTACTAGACTATGAATAAAATGGATAACGTAAACTTCTACTTGCATAATTTGTTTCATTCAATCAAGGATTCTCTACCATTTAATTGCAAATGCACAGCTTCTTCACTTAGACAATATATGATACTTCATGCAAGGTTTCTGTCTCTTTCATGTACTTGTTACTTCAGCACTTGGAACGTTCTGCTTTTGTTATGTAGATGTTCTTGCTGGATCATTTTGCACCCAAGATTGAATTGAAGAATTAATTTATCAAATAAGAAGCATGGTGGAGGACCTTCAAAGTACAACAACGTGCGTTGGAATGGACGATACAGATCATGCTTCTGAAGCCGTAGCATTCCAGATTAACATAAAGAGTGGCTTTTGGTAAGAATTTTACATCGTTTTTCTATATTACAAAGACACATAATTATTCGGATAGCATGTTCTGGTTGCTATATATATAATCTATGGAAGAAAATTCGTGTAAACAATTTGATCAACGGCAGCCTGATGAATCTTCAGAAGCAAGAAACCGTTTCCCTCCCCATAAGTTGCTAATGAATTGAAAATAGTATATAAATGTCTCTTGGCTCTATGCTAACCAAGATGATGGTGAATAAAGAGTATAATGATTCGAAATGTTGTATTGCCTATCGATATCTACATCTTATCACACGACGCATAAATCCATTAACTAATGGTGTATTTAATGTGTTACATCTTATAACAAGTGAAAGTCCGTTCATTATTTAAGTTTTTTTTCTTTTTCTAAATGCTTTTGATTCTCCACCCATGTATTTTCCTTTTAGGGGTCATAGCAATTCTTTTCGTTATTGGTTGGCAACAGAAGATGCTTGTTTCGGAGTTTGGACAACCAAATGTATCTTTTGGTTAGTTCAATAAATGTAGGGTCAGGGTGAGGCATTTTAGGAACATTATAGATCCCTCTCAAATTGGCAAACAAAGGATCTAATTTTTTTCCTCTTTCACAATGAATAATCCATTCACGTGTATTTGAAAACACCTTATGTATATCATCAATATTTTACTTGGTATATTATATAATTGTGGCAAATTAATCAGTTTTTACAATCTATAAATAGAATTTGGCGACCACTTACAAAAGAGTTGAACCCAAAAAACTGTAAATAAGTTCCACGATAATCGAATCATTGATTGTTATGTAGAATCGGCTGTTGAGTAAAAGGAGATTGTTGTTATTAATTTTGTTAAGGGAAATTATATAAAATGTATTCTTGAATTTCGTACTTTGAAGTATATCCTCATCTTTATTCTTTTAAAAGTTGTAACATTATTTTGACAATTAATAAATGCTTTTTTGACATTTAATAAAGATTTTTCGAAACGACAACCATTCTCGATCATTTTTTGTGGTTTATGTGGTTTTAAGGCTTAATTTTTGTCCAACATTTTAATATAATTAGTCATTTTATATGATATTCCAAAGATAACATTACAATGAAGAATGAAAAATTCAAGGGTACCTTTTGTGATTTTATGCTTATCACATTAACCAAAATGACTAGTATTTGATTAGTTCACCCCTACATGATGAAAGGCATGGCACTCGTTTGCATGCTCCACCAATCTAGAATTTGACGAACAATTTAAGACATTTGAAAGTGATCGGTGACTCTAACAATTCAAAATCACTTCCCAACATCGTTTTTTAAACGCAATGAGGTCGAATACTGCGAATGATTCACAAAAATCTTGCAAATGATAACAATTACTATATGATTGATCTCCACAAAAATTCACTACTACTATTATTTGCTAAAAAGAGCATGCATTGCAGAATTCCAGGACAGCTTCCGGCTCTAATGAGAATTCGAATGTGATACACAAAAGAATAACAAATCATGAAATAAGGTTTATTAATCCACCAAAATCTGTCTCACGCATCTCTTATTTGCAGAATTTGTTGCAAAACGTAAACATGTCATCTCTGTTCCAAGAGCAATACAAAGAGGTTTTCAAAAAAATTAAAATGATAAACACAAGCTGGTGAATGTGTTCCATAATATCATGATAAGAGTGTAAGATCTATTCTTCATCAACAACGACACTGATCTCACCCTTCTCCAGTAAATCGTAGAAAGCTCTCACTTTCCTCTGCTCATTCCACTGATGCATTTTCCAAAAGCTACCAGCAAACAAAGCAAGTCCCATTCCTGTCAATATCTCCTTGACAACACTCGGTCCTTGTAGTGTGACATGAGCCACCCTGCCTGCAGCCATTTGCTTTTCACGTTTGAAAACGGTAAGAAAATCTGCCCAAGGTGATTAAAGAAAAACACTCATAAGAACAAGAAGACATTTAAACACATAATGTTTTCTACTTTCATCCGTTAAGAAGTACTTGCACCAGCATAGTTCAGAACTAGTTGCAAGGACAAAGGGAAAGTTCAACGAAAACCTTCATCATTTAAGAAGAAATAATGCTAATTCTCACTACTTCAGTACCAAAACTTTGGAGTTCGTTTGTAGTTATTATTATTATTTTACTTGCAATACAAAAAATAAATCAGCCCAAGTCGAAGGGAGTAAAGGAAAAAGTCAAAAGCCTCTACAGAAAAAGGGTCCAATGGTACAAAATAAAAAATAACCACAAAATTTTCTAGTTACACACAACCAAAGGGAGGAGGTCTGGACCTCCCTAAGGATCTAACCTCCTCCCAAGTTATAATCACCCCTTCATGTTCACTCTGTTCCCTTAACTCAAATGCACTACACAATAGCTCAAAAGAGCATCATCCACAAGACAAGACGCCTCCCTTATCCTTGAAAAGAAAATGAGACAACTTTCTCCACCATCAAACAATGTAATCTATCACAGAATCTCGATTGAGAGACAATGGATGATGGCTGGCAGTCTTATTCAACAACATTCTGTACTAACTTTGTTGATATTACGATGAATCCCCTGAGCACCTACTAATCTAGCCTCTTGCTGTTATGATTGAATTTCTCATCCACTCATCCTATGTTGTATTGTATTTCCTCTATTCCAACACTGCATTTCTCTACGTTAAGGAAAACGCACATGACAACGAACCCTAGGATAGGCTTCCGCTCACATAAAATGCATAAATCGGTTACCAAAGGGGAGCGATTAATCCATTCGAAAAAACTCCTAAGTATCCAGAAAAAGAAAAAAAGAGTCTGCCACTAAGTCAACACATCAAAACCCGAGAAATCCATTCAAACAAATCAGCATACGATCGCAGTCTCTCAAAATCTATACCCAAGGAAAATCGAAACTAGGTTTTGCCCAAAAAAAGGGGGCAAGGCCCAAAACAGAACCCAATCCTTACACCAACCCCAAATCAAATTCAGATACAAAAAATCCAAATCGAAAAGAATACGAATCCTCATTTCAACAAATAAAGAGAAATACATGAACGTCATAGATTCAACATACCCAAAATCAGATGAAATTAAACGACGAAATAAAAATAAAAAACCAAAGATTAAGGAAAAGGAAAGCAGAGAGAAAGATGGGAAAATAAAAGAGAAGGGTGGATCTAGAAGAAAAGTTAGGGTTTATACCGGAGGAGATGAGAAGCGATGGGATGGCGCCTGGAAACTTTGTTTATGGTCTGCTGCGTCCAAACTCTCTTTTAAGACTCAATTTTCGCTTTGCCGATTGGGAGCGAGCGAGTGGGCCCACTTGAACACGTCAAGCCACCGTTTATTTAGTCTAAATATATAATGAAAAATATGTTTTTGGTTTGTAGTGTGAAAACTAAATTAAAATTAATAACGACACTATCATCAATAGGCCATACGAATAAAGATTTCAAGTCAGTATTTGAATTTAGTTAGATGTTGCAATTCAACCAAATAAAAAAGTAAATTTTTTAATACAATAATTGATTGAGTGAATAACGAAACCAATAAACTTTAAGAAGGAAAATGTCGTCAATTAGGATAGGCTAAGCTCACTTTAAATTTAATTTAATACAACGAAAGAGTTTTTGAATTTTTTTCTAGATAATAAATTCATATCAAGTTTTTTTTTTAAGAATAGGTGAATCTTCAATCCTTTCAAATGACTCATTGAGATGTTTAAGGCACTGCAGTTGGATATTATATTTATGGTTCATTAACTTAATACACTTTGTTTGGACAAACTTTTGTTCACCAACGTTCTTCTCAAGCTTTGCCTTCTCCTTCCTCTATTTTATCCCTCGTCTCTCTCTTTTTGTCTCTTGATAACTATTATAATGTTAAACATTTCTCAACTAGTATAAAATAAATATATACTCTTAATTAAATTATTCGAAGGTAGAGTTCACCACCTCTCTACGACGAATTAAAAAATATTATCATAGTAAACTTAGTTTATTAGTAACTCATGCATAAGGTTAGAAGTCAATTTGTTTTATAAAATAATGTACACGAACAACTATTTTGATATAGTTATAAAGTTAATATAAGAAATAGCCAACAAAAACACAATTACATGGTAATAACAATACCCATAAGAAGAACAAATACTTGAGGAGGCCATTAACATCAAACCCCCTTTTTCATTAATTGTCTTCTGTCTCATTCCTTCATGTGTTGGTGTAATGACTCAAAGAAACTGCCAAGCTGAAACAGAGATAATTGGAGTTTCCTTCCAACCAACAATCAAACATTTCTCATTCTTTTCCAAACTACAAAACTTCCCATAAGCAAACCCCTTAGATACCAACTTAGCTTGGCTCAAACATAAGTCACTGAATTCCATTTCTTCCATTCTAAACCTTGCAAAGAATGCCCTCCACACCTCTATCTTCACACTCCTCACAACCCGATCGCTCCCTTCCGATGCAAGGGCGTTTTCAACCCCTTTACCGCACAAGCCTTCTATCTTTCTTCTGCTGTCTTCATCATCCTCTTCAATGCAAGTTTTCAAGCAGTCAAAGAACGAAGCAGTAAAAAACAACACTTCGATGAAGCGATTCACAAATGATGGTAGGTTGTAGTTTGCCTCAATTTCGGAAACTACCATTATCGATGGGTTTAGATTTCGAATTACTTTCATCAGATTCTCCAAACTAGAAGGCCTTGAGATCATGTTTCTCAAAACTAAGGGGCAGTAGATTGCCACCATTTCATCATCTTCTGTTTCAAAGAGTTCTTCTTTTATCTCTATCATATCTGATACGAAGATTACTTTGAATGAGAAAGGTATGTTTAGAGACTCAGCAACATTTTCCAACCACTTTCCTACCTGATCTATCAATTGATATTTGTCTGTTACAACAGCAGTGATCTTAAGAAGCTTAATGGGAAGTTCCTTCAAATCTACAAGTGATTGCATAAAAGCTGACCAATGAACTCCACTTCTGATTTCAAGATCTATCAAATGGATTTTGTTGATCAGTTTTACATGTTCAAATATTGCTTGAACAGCAGTAAGATGCATCACTTGCTGAAAAGGAAGTTTCATGCATGTTCTAAGTGTATCGAGGTTGATTTCCTCTTCTTGTTGCTCCTTAATTGCTTCCCTTCCAGTTTCTCTTTCGATTTTTTTCCTAAGAGCTTTTGCAAAGTAATAAACGACCCGTTGGATTGCGTTGCCGTAGGGAGATGCAGTCCATTCACAGCGTTGAAGCAGCCGGCTCCCTCGGTCGAATTGCTGGTAGCCTACTTTTTCAGCTGCAGCAAAGAGGACATGGGCAAGCTCAACATCTTCTCTCTCGTCCTTCGACAAACCAGAGAGAGCGAAATCACACGGATGCGTCAGCATGTAAAAGTCATCATGCCCCTCAGGAAAGAAGTGAACATATCTTGCTCCAGCTACCCTTAATATCTCTTCAGTTGACAATGTTTTGTTCTCTTCATTGACTTCATCGCCTCTTTTGTTAAGATTTTCCCCATTCATCCTCTTGACTTTAGTACCATAACTGTTTAGCAGCTGCAAAGAATCTAAACATGGATTCGAAACTTGTTTATTGGAGTTGAAACTAATAGAATCTGCAGCCAGGCTTTCCGATATCTTCGATTTCTCCTGAATTAATTCGGAAATGTTAAAATCGTTACCGAACAGCAATTCGTCGAAAATAAGACAATCTGTGTTGGGGTGTTCATAGTTTGTTTGATCTCCAATCTTGGAAATGTCTTGTTGGTAGAAGCCAAATTGATTTGCTGAAGGAAAGTTGAAATCTCCAAACTCATCCATTCTAAATGGACAATCATCTTCTTTCCCTCGTTGCTCTGTCTCCTGTTTCTCGTGTACGCCGCCATTAGAGGGGAAGAAAGTACCTGGTTGTGAGCCACTGAAATCAAATGGTGTGAAGGAAAAGAAACCATCAGCCATTAAAGATCAAAAGGAAGCTGATGAACAAAACCAATTAACAGTATAACTCCAGAGATTAATTCTACTTTAAATCAAGCTGATGAATAAACCTAAGCACAATGTCACTGCAGAGATTTCTCAAAACAAAGCAGCCAAAAATCTTCTTTAAATCTGATTTTATTCGATATTCCCGAACAAATGTTAAAGAAAAGATCAAGAATCAAAGTTTATAAACTACTAAACAAGCTGGCAAGTTTGAATTGGACACAACAAAATGATATCAAACTCTACAACGTTTCTTCTTGTCATTTTCTAATCAGACAAATTAAAAAATGTTGAAATTTAAGCCATCAAAACAAACAAATAACAGAGGTAATTTTTGTTGTCTCTTTCCTTTTTCAGGATGATTACAAATAATGGAAATATAATAATACTCCAATCCCTCTGTATTGGAATCCACGATCACAATTTTCGATAGTTGTTAAGAAATTTCATACGAAAGCAAAATTTGGAATTCAGTTGACTCTAAATAATATATAATCAGAACAATGATGGATGGAATATTCGAAAATTTCGTTAAAATTAATCTTTCTTTGATTGAAATGGAGAGAAATTTACTCAGAAAATAATTACAGAAAGGCTTTGAATCTCAGACGACTTCGATCACTTTGAATTGGGAGAATTGGGAAGAATTTTCCTCCTTCCTTTCACGAAGCAAAAACTTCAAAAACCAAACAAAGCTTCTCAAAATCCTAACGAAACCGATCGCTACGATAAGGTAATACAGAGCCAAACTGCAGAAATCCGCCATAGTTGGATCCATAAGAAGCTCCATCATGCTTTCCGTAACCATCGCCGGAGATTCAGCTTCATCTCTCAATCTCCACCACCATAATCCCCCAAAGCTCACCGCCATGACGATTTTTTCACTCCAATTCTCCTCCACCGGTGCTCCGAAAACGGTATCGTCAACCACCGGCTTCACCGCCACATTCGACCAATGAATCATCGCCGTATGCAGCCCTAGGAAGAACATCAACCGGCACCACAAACTTCCCCGCAACCCAAGACTGGATTCATCAATTACAATCGTCAATTCCTGACCGATCCCCAAGGCCATACCGATCTGTAACACACATAGAACGAACCAAGCCGCACTCAGACCAGAAGATTTCGAGGGAAGAATCGATTTACCGAACAAGTTATCGAGAAAAGCAGATATAGAAATAAAGGAAATGAGAGCTAATAGAAGAAGTCGATCGGCGGAGAGGATGGAAGGAAGAGGGCTCGAAAGAGGGAGAAAAGCGTGAAGATAGTGAGAATGAACGAGTCGGCAGAAGAGAAGGAAAGAAATTGGAAGGGAGAGTGAGAGGAGAGTGAGAGTGAAGAGATGAAAGAGCTTCTTGAAGAGAAAATTGGGATTTTGGGGCCATTTTTGAAACGCCATAGCCATAGCACTGAATTTGCAGAAGGAAATGAGGAATATGAGAATGTAAATAAGGAGAAGGAAAGAAGAAGAAGAAGAAGAAGAAGAAGATGTGAACGTTGAGTGGCGGCCACGTCTAGAGGTTTGAATTGGTTGGCAAATGGCACAATGGCGTACACTATAATATATAACATATCAAACAATATAATATATAAGTTATGTTCATATTATTATTTTATGCTTTCTTTTATTTTTTATGTTCATACCATATAACTTCTTCTTTTCCCTCTCTTTTTTTATGCATACGAGAGAGTCGACCTAGTAAATATATACCTATGAAGAAATGAACAAGTCGAAGACAAACTGACACTCTATAATCTCAAGTGTTATAGACGTTCCTAACACTCTTGTTGTCACACTCAACCATGAGTAAATATTAGAGAATTCACTTATAAACGATCTCATTAGACCACTCCAAAGAATGATAAGTGATATGCAATAGATTTTTTTTTCCTTTCTCTCATGCTTAGAAGTTGAATTTGCTACTCCTAATACTAACTTCAATTGTAGGGTGGTGGAGTAGACTTAGTATCACATCAATAAAAAAACCATATACTAGCTACAAGGAAGCAAAGTTGGTGGTCAAAGTCGTTTGGCACTTGCAACATAACACAATTGGATGATATTTGAATGTCAACCGTTTTAGATAAAAATTTGGTGTGTGTCACGATTTGGGAAAAGTTAATTAGAACATAATTTCTAAGTTGTTAAACTAGGTAAGTTGAGTTTAACTTTTTTTCAACAAGAGAACCAAGAGGTTTGTGGTTCAAATTCTCATCCTGCTTAAAAGAATTCTAATATTTTTCAAACTACCATAAGAGTCCAATTGTAATTCAACTAATAATTTATTTATTATAAAATTAACTTAAATATTATATTTAATAGTTTCCTAAACTTGTAATTTTGGTATCTAAAATGACCAATAATTAAACTTATAATTATGATAGTTAAAAATGGATGCAAATCTCAAAATTGGAGAACTAAAGTTACCGTTATCGTTTATTTTATTGAAAGTCGAAGATTTGAATCCCGTCTATATAAATAGAAACACTTTTATCGAGAAAAGTGATGAGATTTGTAGTAATGTAATTGAATGCATTAAATGTAACATGTATATGTTGTTAAGCAAAAGGTCAAACGTGCCACTTCAAATATGGTAGATGATTATTATCATATTAAATGTTTATGATCTAATACCAATTATTAAACTACAAACTTTAATATAATGTCCTTATGAATATTTAGATTATTATAAGGATACATATACAACGTCACATTATTGCACAATAATTAAGTGATTTATTACTATATAATTTTGAATAAGAAGAATTTTATTGTCAAACTTAGCCTAACAACTTAATTGACATTTGAGGGAAATTTTCCTCATCTTTAGAAATATTTATTTTAATTTTGGAATAAAATTACCATATTATGTCATAATACTCTTTTAAAAAAATTATCTTCAAATTTTAATGTGAATCTAAAAAAAATTATAATAATAGAATCATCTCACGTCATTTTCTAAATTTACAAAAGTAATAAACTTGAAAGCGAATAGTTCTTAGAGAGTCATATGGTGCTTTTTTTAAATTTTTTTTTTTTGTCATCTAATACAATTTTTTATTTTAAAAAACTTATTAAGTTACTTGAAATTTTAATTTAAATAATTTGAATGAGGAAAACAAAAGTAAAATAAAATATTTAGGTATTATTATAATAAAGATTGAATACAAATTTAAAATTGCATGCATGTGGGGGGTTTTGAATTTGCAAATATATATATAGAGAATTTTGGTAAACATATAAACAATGATATTTTTTTGAATAAAAAAGGTGAAGGTATGTTCATCTCTTTTAATTAATCCAACCCATATCAATTGATGATTGTTTATAAATTTGTTAGAACAATTATTCTTTATTTCTTGTATGGTAAAGTGGTTGGTTAGTAGTTCTTAGCTTCAAGTGCAAATATTATTCAATGATTAGAATCTTACTTTTCATTTTTGAAGCAATCATATTCTTCTGCCTGATGAACCAACGTTATAGACCTTAAGTCTTTGTTGGATAATAACTTTGACCATATACATTAATTTGTAATAAAAATTGGTATAATTGTAATAAAATTTAATTAAAAGTCCAATCGTAATTGAGTTCAACGCAAGCATATTTGAAATATTATTTACAAAAGAAGAGTAAAATTGATTTCATATTCTATTGTATAGACACTCACAAACTTTGATTAGTATATTAATAGACATATGAAATATGAAATTTACATAGTTAATTTATTTCATAAATAGAAAATTAAAACAATTTCGATTTTAAAGTGTTACTTTTAAATTTTCATCTTATATCTTTGTTTTTCAAAACATATTTCACCTCTTAATTTGATGACCATCCAATTCCAACCTTTTGATAATTTTATCACTTAAAACAATGGTTCTAATTCAAATATTTAATTGAATTTAAAATAACTAATGTCAACATCGAAGCTAATAATAAATATTTAGTAAAAAATTAAAATTAAAAATGTAAGTGTTGAGTTGAAAAAAAAAAAACTCAAAAACAAATTACAACCTTTCCATAAATTAAATTAAAATCAAACTAAAATTACCTATAATATTTTAAAGAAAAAGGTATTCTAGAAAACAAATTTAAAAACTAGAAAAAGGTTATTATTTAGAAATAAATTTAAAAGATACGATAAAAGAAAATATTTAGATTTGTAAGCTTAATAAAGTCGATCTTCGAATAAGGAAAAGAAAGTCGAAAGATTATTTTCCTTTTCCTTAATGGAAACACATTTTTCCTTTATAAAACTCAATCTCTCCACGCTCTAACCATCCATTCTTCTTCACACATATTCATTCATCCTTTTCAAGAGCTTTCTGTTTCAACAATGGATCAGGATTGGGTTCTAGTGAAGGCTTTAGGCGAAGGTTCTTGTGGCTTAGTTTGCTTAGCAAAACAAATCACTAAAGAAGAATCTGATCTTCATTATTATTTTGCTGTCAAGCGTGCTTCTCTTCGATATAATTCTTCTTCATTGTTGTGGGAAGAACATGTCTTGAAACATTTCACGGATTGTCCAGAAATTGTTCAATATCTAGGAAGTGAGGTAACTGGAGGAGGAGATTTTCTTGATGATAAGGAACTTTACAATTTGAAGCTAGAGTATGCTGCTGGAGGGACATTAGCTGATTTGATCAAACAAAGAAATAAGTTACCTGAGGATGAGGTGAAGAAGTATCTTCAAATGATTCTTAAAGGCCTTTCATGTATTCATCGTAAAGGATTTGTTCATGTCGATCTGAAGCCTGATAATATTCTTGCCTTTCCTCAAAGTGATGGAAAGATGAAATTGAAAATTGCTGACTTTGGACTTGCTGAGAGATCATGTAAACGTGGGGAGGATGATCAAGAAGACAGAGGGAGCAAGTACTACTCTGGCGCGTTGAAGGTTAGAGCAACACATAGATACATGTCACCTGAATCCATCGTTTTCAGTGAGATCAATGGTTTGCATGACATTTGGTCGTTGGGTTGCACTTTGGTTCAAATGGTTTCTGGAGAGCGAGTGTGGAATGATTGCAAAAGTTATGAAGAATTAATAACAAAACTTTTGATTAGCGAAGAAATACCAACAATACCTGAGGAATTATCCAAACAAGGTAAAGATTTTCTTGAAAAATGTTTTGTTCGAAACTATGAACAACGGTGGACAGCTGATATGCTACTCCAACATCCCTACCTCAATGAAGAAAATAAAGATACGAAGAACGGTGATGAGAAGCTTAAACTTCCAAAGGCCATAGTTTTTTTGCCTCATCAATTCTTTCAGAGCAAGACTGATATGCTACTCCAACAGACGAAGAACGGTGATGAGAAGCTTAAACCTTCAAAAGCCATTTTTTTGCCTCATCAATTCTTCAAGAGCAAGGCTCAATCTTGTAATAATTAGTAGATTTTGTAATCTTGAAGTTTAATTAAAGCAATTAACTATGCATTCCATTGTTTATGATTATTGATAAATGGCAAATTATTTAACTCGTTTGATCCAATTGTTGGGTAATCTTTCTTCACTTTATGAACAAACAAACAGCATGCAAGTCTAAATTCAATTTGTTTGAATGAAAATAGCAAAGAGAAGAGTTTAATTTTAGGCAACTTTGATTGGTTTAAAGGGAAAGGTCCATTCTTAGATTCATTCAGAAGTTCCTATGTATTGCCTTAAATAATAACGTTTTGGAGATTCCTCAACTAGTTTAGATTTGTATGAGCAAACTTTCCATTTCATTCAACCCCGCCTTATATTTAATGAAATATTATAATTTCCATTTATCTGTTTAAAATAATTACCACTTAAGTAATCATTGTATTTGTTTTTAAAAGAAATGTTTCAAATATCTATCAAGTTGAAGTGTAAATATTGTCATCTAATAGATGTGTACCGTAAAGTGATGTATTCAGAGTAAAAGAAGAATCCCCTTTTAGGAAAGTTTTGGAGGATCTCCTAGAACATGGGAGCTTGATTATTTAAAGCCTCCCTTATCAATGTGCACGTAATAATTTTTCATTGAACGATGCTAAAAAAAGCTTTTTTTCTTTTTAACCAAAAAGAACCATTAGTTTAGTCTACATTTCATAGGGTCATTAGTCAAATCTGACCTTAAACTTGAAGCTAATATAATCATCTAATTGAATCCTACTATTTGTTCAACATTCATCGTTTTAGTTAACAGCCGTGTACATTCTATATTCTGCAGTTTTTTCAAGGTGCAAAATTATGAACATTTGAAATCCATAATAATATATTCTAAAGAAGAGGAAAAGAAAAGATTGATTCAATTCTTCTGATATGTACTTAAAAATGGGGTAGCAACATCATAATGGCTACAGGCACTTGAAACAGATTCAAAAACGTTTCTTCCATCATCATCTCTGCAAGTATATATCTATCTAAGTTCGTTTGAAGAGAATCAATGAACAAAATGCAAAGAAAGCTAAAAGCTAAGAATCTAGCAGGTAGTTTCTGTCAACTGCTCTTGAATTGCTTTGTAACACACAAGACTGCAAAGAGGAAGCTTCGACTTCGAATCTCGATACTTATACGGATTCGAACACGATGGACCCGCACAGTTTTCACGCAGGGGTGGATAGCTGAAGCACACATTGTATTATAGGTACTCAGATAATTGACAAATCAATAAGCAATGTTTTACTGTGTTAAGGAGAAGTCGAAAGGCATGTCAGAAGATAAATACCTGCAGGGCCGAGATTCAAATATGCTTGGAAATCCCATATCATTTGGAAAGGTCACCACAGTACCGGAAGGACCCATGACCCACCTGATGGTGTTTGATAAGAGCTTCTGAGCATTTGCAGCCTTCTCCTGTGAAAAATAGAGGAAGCAAAGTCAAGCTGATGATCCTGTACTGTCTGATACGAAATTCAAAGTTATAAAACTTGACCCTTTACATACCTGAGCCAATTCTTCCTGGCGTTTCTTCACTTTATCTTCCCGTTTCTTCCGGCTTGAATCTTGACCGAGTATCTTTCTGATTGCCTCAGCCTACAAAGATTCATTCAAAACAGGCTTTAGATCCAATCAGAAATAGTGTATAAGAATATCTGAATATGAATAAATAATGCAAATAATCTGGCGAAGAGAGCAAACCTCAGATTCCCTAGCAGCCTTCTCTACTTGCATCCTCCGTCTCTGCGCAGCTTCTGCCTTCTTGAGTTGCTGTTCCACATCAGTGAGTTTCTCTTTTTGCTCTATGAACAAACAAAATATGAACATTAGAAATAGTAACAATCAAGTTTGCAAGCTAGAGAGAGCGAAAAGTTCACATCAAAATGTCAAAATGGATTGAAGTTGCTTACTTCTGGGTGGAGCAGGTGGTAAACCATTTGGGAATTCGATTAAACTACCACCTCGAGCAGATGATGCTTCTTTGCTAGACTGAAGAGCTCTTTGACGTGTGGTAAGAGTCATTTCTCTCTTACCCTCCATCAATGTGTCGATGGATTCCTTCCTCTGCTTCTTATGATTACCATCAGCATCAATGTCAGATGCCGACTCTTCATCTTCCTCATAATCTTTGTCATCAGAAGCGATATCTGATCTTACCTTATGCTTTGATGCACCATAATTCTCCATACTAGAAATGCTGGAAAGTTTCCGCTGCTTCTTGCTTGGTTCTTCACCATCATCACGGTACCCGGCATAAGCCTTCGAAGTTCTAAGCTTCTCCAAATACCGTATCTCATCGTCATCATCGTCGTCAAAATCTCCATCAAGAACACGCTTCTTTGAAGCTCTTTTACTCTTCCGGAGTGTCTCTGCTCCATGCTTCCCAGCAGAATTCCTCCCAGGCATCTTCCCCGTCAATGTTTCCTCCTTTTCAAGACCAAAACCACCCCTAGAAAAGTCTCTCCATGGAACTCCATGCAAACCGCCCCTTCTTTCTGAAGGGGAATGATTTCCATTAAAGTTTTCCTGCTTTTGGAAACACACAAGCGAATATAATATATCAGTTCAAGTGCTGCTAACTTATTTGGTAATAACCTACACAATAGCACTAACGTAAACTTCCACATGAGTAATGTTCCATCCCACGCCATTACAAAAAGAAAAAAAATGTCAAATTCTCATCCACAAAATTATTGCTTAGTAAAGGTAAAATTATCAACATTATTTTACAACTCGATTGCTTGAAATCAATTACATATAAACCTATTATGCAATTGAGAAAGAAAAAGATGCTGCACATAGAAAGCAAAGAGCAAGAAAACTATTGATACACCAACTAGTAAAATGGAGTACGTTGAGTACCTGAAAGTTATGCTTGTGTTGCTGCCTATGACCATCTGAAGGTTGAGAATTGCCTTTAGATGTGCCATTGGGAGGGGAATTGGCTTGAATAGTACGGGTGACCCCACCAACCCTAAGCTTAACCTTCTTAACCTTGTTATCATTCGCTAATTCTTCAACATAAAGTCCTTTCTGTCCAGAACTTGAACTTTCACCACCATACCTTCCACCATACGGATCGATGCTGCTTGACTCCGATTCCATACCATCAGACACCTTGCTGGTGCTTCTCCAATTAGCAGGGGCAAGGACACCTTCGCTGCTACGTTTATTATCATTGGCACTTCGTCCAGGTTCGCTCCGATAATATGAACCGAAACTTCCATCTTTTTTGCTTCTTTTAAGAAAATGTTCACTTTCAGGTCCACTAGCAGAAGAGCCTCTGGATACACATTGATTGAGACTTAATTCTTTTCTCCCAGGAGTACCATCACCACCACCATTCTCATCACTGGAGAACTTGACTGCATCATCCGAAGGTGGCGTCGAAGATGAAGGGGAAGGATCTATACCTTCGCCTAATTGCTGTGACTCAAGTCGAGGCCGACGAGAAGGGCGACTCCTTTTACGCCTCATAGTAGAGCTTCCATAAATCCCCGAAGTCCCAAACTCCTCCATTACAAAATTCTCTCAATTGCAAGACCACACAGCATAAGCCTTAAGAATCGAATCACGAATAACAATAGTAGGTTATTATTTCAACACCCCTGAAAAGAACCATAAACAGTGAACCTTCAGAAGAAAATCAAGTAAATAACAATAAACGCTACAAGAACTTAACTTGATTAACTTCAAACATGAAAAATCCACAGTCATTCTTAAAACACGAACCAAAAAGATAAATATACAACACTTAAACTCAGAACAAATCACCACATTAACAGACATCCAAACGAAAACTTCAGAATAAGAATAAGAGAAAAGAAAGACCTTGAGAAAAAAAACAACTCAAGGAATCAAAACCGGTGGCAAAAAAAAACACAATACCAATACAATACCAGCAATCAATTGCAGGCTCAACAATAAGAAATAAAAACAAAAAAACAAAAAAAAACCATTAATATAAGAAAAAGAAACAGTCTAATCACAACACCTCCAAATCAAAAGCCAAAACACAACCCCATACAAATCTCTCATTAAAAAAGAAATCCCCCAAACATTCATCGTTATTCACAAAGAAACAAAGCCAAAACAACCCAGGAAGCGAAAACCTCAAAAAGGAGCAAAAATCAACAAACCCAGATACCAAAACCGAAAAAAATAAAAACCCAATAACAGCATAAAGGAGATAACCCCATTACCTGGCGAAGAAAGAGCAACACCACCACCAAGAAATCGTCGAACCCAGGAAGCCAACAGGGAAAAGAGAGAGACCCAGATGGAGAAACGCAGAGAAGAATAAAAGAGAAGGAAAAGAAAATAAGGGAAGAATCGAAAGAAGAATAGGAACGAGAAGAGGAAAAGAAAAAAGGGGGTCGTTGTTAGAAAAGGGAACTAGGGTTAGAAGAGAAGAAGAATTAGGGAAAATAATGGGAATGAGAGAGAAAGAAGAAAGAAAGGAGAGGGAGTGGTGGTGGTGATGGTAAAGGAGAGGACTAATAATCTCCCTCTCGTTCACCATTTTTTGGCTAATTCCACTACCCCCTCTCTCAAACACACCCCCAAAATCCCCACGCTGTGATTTTTTTTGGGTTCCCCCTCTCTTGTCAAATGCGGTCACACGACTCAGTGAGCCAACTCGGACAGACCCATCTTTCTCTTTCTCTTTCTCTTCGCCCCCCCCTTTCTTCTCTACTACTTCTCTCTACTCGCGCTGCAAGTATGTGCGCATTTTAGTAATCATGCGCCCCTTTCCAGCGCGTTTTAGTGCTTCACACACGTGTGGTCCGTCATTTGTTTGCTTAAATGACGTAAATGCCCCTCCCATTTCAAGGATGGTACGAAAATGCCACTTGAAGAGTTCAGCTTTCTTTTTGGGAAGTTCTAAGAATCAGACAGGTCGTTTAATTGGAGGATTCTTTGTAAATTCGTTTGATTGCTTTTTTTGGGTCTTTGTATTATGTAACTTTTTTCTCCATTGCCTTTCTCACTTTTAATATTAGGCTTACAAATAAATTCAATTTAAATTTAAATTTAAAATGTAGTTTCTTACTTTCATTTAACAAATTTCCAAATGTATGTTCTTGCATTTCAATGCTTTGTGACTGCACATAAGATGCAATTAGTAGACTTTCAGATATTGGACATTGTGAGATATTTATAAGATATGTGCTTGATGTTTGCAAGATAAAGAACAATAGTCAAGATTTGTTTGCAAGATAAAAAGTAGTGGTTAAAAGTACCCCAAATTATCTAAAACAAGTATTAATTGATTTGACATTGGACATTTAAAGTTTGGATGTTGTGAGATGTCTACAAGATATAAATACAATGGATAAAAACTTCTTTAAACATATGTAGAAGTATCTTGATTCACATAAAACAAGTATATGATTAATATTGAATTGAACACTTAAGTTTGGAGGTTGGATGTTTGCTTGATATTTGCTTATACATGTGAGATGTTTGCAAGATATAAATGAAATAGCTAAAAACTTCCTTAATAAACACATGTAGAATACTCTTAAATCACACAAAACAAGTATATAATTGTTTGGAATTTAGCATTTAAAGTTTTGAAGTTACGATATGTTTGGGAGATACAAATACAATACATAAAAAGTTATTTAAACAAGTATATAATTGATTTGTGATTTAACATTTATAATTTGAAGTTTTGAGATGTCTGTCGGGTGTTTGCAAGATACAAAAGTGTAGCTAAATGCTTTCTTAAACATGGGTAGAATTATCATAAATCACACAAAAGTAAGTATATGATTGATTTGTGATTGGACTTTTAAAGTTTGAAAATTGCAAGATGATTGTGAGATACAAAAACAATAGCTAAAAGATTTATTAAACGTGGGGAATCATCCAAAATCACATATAAAAAAGTATTTACTTGAGTTTGAGCATTTCATGTTGGTGTGATGAAAAAAAAAAAAAAACTTTCTAAAAATGTGTCAAAACAACCCTAAATCACTTAGAACAATTGTAAAATGAATTTTGAGTTGTTCTTTTAACGGTACGTTTGATCTAGAGAAAGAACAAATTAGAGTAAACATACAAAAAACTAAGATAACTATCTACAATTATAATAATAACAATATTGCTATTAATTATTAATAATACTGCTAAATAAATAAACACTTATTAGAACAACAAAATAGTTTGTTCAAGAGTATCTAAAAAATTATAAGAAATTGCAAGTATTTGAAACAAAAAATAAGTCAGAGAAAGATAAGAGAAAAGGTAGGAGAAAGATAGTTTCACGTTTTTTTAGAAAAAAACAATGATATAAACTCGTCAGAAACATTTCATATTTTTATTTATCATAGAACTCAACTTTTCAAAAAGTAATTCAAAGTTTTTGCATCCCTAATTTTATGTTGTTTTTGACAATTTCTCAATATTTCTCTTTGGTAATGGTTAAATTTGACTTTTTTTTCTAAATATACAATAAAATTTTCTGACATGACATTATAATTCCATGATAATTTAGAAGAAAAGTTTATCAATATTATAGATTATATCATTGAGATTTTAGAGGAATATTTAATTACCTGCTTGTGTCTTGTATATGGTTTAATTTCCTTTACAACTAATTAAGTTTTATGTTAGTATTTTAATATGAGGTTATTACAATTCTAAATGCTATTTGTTCTATTTTTTTACTCTTGCAATGATTGAACTAGAACTAGAAAAAAGTATCATGCTAAACAAATAACATGCTAAACAAATAACATTTAAGATGTTATTTCACATGCAGATTCCTTTTCTTAAAAAAACAAATTGTACAAAGTAAGTTAGAACCTCTGCATTAAAAGTAAAATAAATCATTACACATACAAAGATGAAAATTAGAACATAAAATCTCACAATTGAATTCGAAATTATTCAACCAATGAACTACATTAAAGTTAACACTTTAATTATTTGAACTAAGCTTGAGTTGATGATAAAGATTTATTTTTGAAAATTTGACCAAATCATACCCGAACAATCATTGCCCTCTCCAATTTTGTAGTTTGTTACAATTGCACCCCTAAATTCTGGGCACAAATGGTGCAAAAGAGGATTTAACTAAATTGAAAGACTAACCAAGTGACTAGGCCAATAGTATAGATAGAAACAATCTAATGAAAGGTTTAAGAAGGGTAATTTTAGAAACTTGGGAGTTGTGCACTTAACCAACTAATTTTGTTAGGGTGAACATGAGCATAACTCGAGGGTAATAACATATACTCTTTCTTTTGGAGTAGGATTTGCACAATTTTCTAGCTATTATTCCAAAGTGGAAGAGTATTGAGGGAAATGAATCATATATACAAGTTGTGGGTAACTATTTCCTCTATAACCTTTGGATGAATCACAACAATGCAACAAGAATAAACATATGTTAGTGCAATCAAGAGGCTTCCTTGAGAATTCAGCTGTAGCAGAAGCGAAGTAGCTAAGCTAATTCAGTAGGATCTCAAGCAAGTTGAAGGTCGGTTGGTCTATGCTTTTGGACACTGTGCTGCACTTATCTTCCCTGAAACTTCTCTTCTTCTTGTGGCATTAGGACATATCTCCAAGCAAGGCTCTTTGAGAATGCTGTCTTCTTCAGGCAGAGGAGGAAGAACGCCAAATTTAAACTGTCAATTCAGTTGCGACACGAGGAAGAAAAGGGAAAGGTTAAACCAAAAAGGTAGTTATGTATATTCTCTACTCTTCCCTTTTGGGAGGTTTATGAAAGATCAATGGTAATTCTATAATTTTGGAAAGAATAGGAGAATTTTTCAAATAAATTTAGGCAAAATGAAATGAAATATCTATAGATTCATGTAAGGTACTGATGGGTATCATTAAACAGATGGTTTATAGCTGGAACGTATGTTTCCCTCCCAAATCTGTTAAATTCAGCCACCATATGATCAAAATCAAAGACTGCGACAACACGTTGCATACACTAGTTTCCAAAGAAGTCACCAACTAATGGATTTAATTTATTCCATTTCATAGGAAATTACACTAATGTAATCTTCATAAAATTAGAGCCTATAAATGTCAGACTGTCAACAACATTGTTTGGTTAAAAGCTTAAACAGAGATGCATCATATTAATCTGATACGATATCATGTAACAGGAAACGTTCTACTTCAACCCACATTGTTATCCATTAGTACAACAGAAATGTTGAGCTAAGCAATAGAATAATTACCTGACAACTATAATCAGTGAAGTTTGGCTCCATTAATAGAGGGATTCCCATCTGATCCTTGAAGAAACTCTACATCAGAATCAAGATTGTTGAGATTGGTTCAAGTCGAGACAAATGAATAATGTATGAAGAATGAAGACACTCGAATGAACAAGGTGTTCCCAAATAACCAGTAATGTAAAGAAAGAGATAAGATATATAGATTTTTAAGAACAAACCTGAGTCGGAAGCTTGCAGGTGTTTATACAAATTCCTATGCATTTGCTTTCTTCCAAGTACTTACACTTTTCAACGAAGACCTGCATAAAAGAGCACCAAAGTGAAAAACAAGCTTTGACTATTCGGTTGAAATTCATGAATATAGAAATCAATATTTTATTTTATACCCCACTTTGGCAAGACGATCCATCAGGTAATTCAATTGAATTTACTGTGCAAGTTCCCATAAGCCATTGACAAGTCAACGCCGTCACCCTCGCTTTAACATAGAAGAAGAAAAAAGGGAGCAGAGCAGTTCAACTAATATTCAAAATTTTACACCAGACAGATATAAGTCAAACAAACGAAAGTAACTGATGTCCAACTAAAAAGGAATCAAATCCAAACTTTTTATAGTGCAACAAGGGATCTACTTCCCAATTGAACACCCAAATATAGTACTACTCTTCGACGTTTTATCTAAGTTTTGATGGAATTTGTTATATAATCACACACAATTCGATCCAAATTATAATTTACAGGGCTCAATCATAAGGAATACTCCAAAAACTTTTCCATCTATTTCGAAAATATTCTTATACATCCTAAAATTGCAATAGTACTCTTAAACTCCCGTAAACATTTCAAAACTACACTTAGAGTAAAAATCAATTAAATTTTAGACGGTCAACAAGGATTGAAATGTTATGGTGGTGACCTAGAACTGTATGGTGATTCAAATCTCCGTTTAAAGTTGTCACTACACTATTCCATGTCTTAATTTCAAACATAGTTCAAGGCACCCACAGATTTAGTATAGGCCCAGGGAGCCTGAGCCCCTCAACTTTATTGTCTTTATATAATATGGATAAACAAAACCAATGAGTTTAATATTTGTAGACACTATGCTTGTCAGCCTCCTTCCAACCAGAGTTAAGTTTTACTTACGTAGTTTTTTTTTCCAGATTTTTATTTTTTTCTAAGTTACAAGAAGCCCGGGTCAATAAATTTTATGTATCCACTGGTTAATTTTTTATAATTAACCTGATTTGAAGATACAGATAAAGGCTGAAGGCTTAACTCACCGACCATAATGGCAGCCACTTTCCCACCAGCTATAGGCGATACCAAAATTCGATAAAGTTTCAACAGAAGAGGAGGAAACAGAGCTATTAAAATCCGAACCTGCAGCAATAACCATAATTTCGTAATGAAATCTACGAAGCTGGCTAGTTTCTAATACAATTTTCAATCACTCTCGGATGTTCAAAGAGTTATAAAAGAATTAGATGCTCTATCTCTACGCATATATCTCGAAAAAGAAATACCGACGCTTCTATGGTCTCAGAATTGGTTTTGCCCGTCATTGTGAGCCTGCTAGCGACTTCAATTAATCCATCATATCCAGGTTTTTCAGAATCCCAGCCCACCTCCTGCCATGATATCACTCATTAAAGATATAAACAACCTGAACCATGGCATTTTGCTTCGAAACCTAATTCGAACTTTCGAAATAAAACAACCTGAACCATTTTGCTCCGGAAGACGTTGAGAAAGAAGTCGTCGAGAATTCCAGGCTTGTACTCAGCCTTCGAAGATGCCCCATCCTTTATCTATGGATTCAACGACAATGAAGACAACGATGAAGCAGAATTAAGCTGATTTACATGTCGAACGAGTTCCGAAATGGAGAGGGGAAGATTGAAATCTTACCGATCCAGATTGAAGTGCGGAACAGGAGAGGATAAAGGGACGATTTCGAAGGTGGGATTTGGAGGAGGTGAAGCGAAGAGGAGCTGGAGAGATGGTTGGTGGATGAAGAAGAAGAGCCACTGGCTTCATTTTCACTTCCACATGAACAACTGAAAAGCTACACTGTTTGGTGGAACAATTATCCAATTTTTGTAATTGTGAACCATTTTCATAATAGCCCAAAATGGATTTTACTTTTGGTGATATGCATTTCAACGAATTAACCATTCAGTGTAATTCCCTTCACTACTTGGTTTGAATTTGAAGATAAAAATGTTGAATTTATCAATATAGTTTTTTAAAAAAAGTTATAAATGTTGATCGTTACTTATTTATTTTGTTTTACTGGTTTCTTTTACTACACATTGAAAATGTCAATTTATCCTTTATATTAAAGGTATGATTTGGTTTCAAAAATTCAAATTATATACACCAGAACTCTTGATTATAAACACAAATCACATTTTAATTATCACAACTAACATTTTTAGTTTTAGGAGTGTGAAGCAAGTGATCTGAGTTAGTATTTAACTGAATCGAACACTTCTTTATGCTTGCTTGCGCTCAGACCGATCTGCACAGTTAATTTGAGAAACTATTCTTTTCCTGTTTGAGCAGAGGGGGTAGCATTGCCAAAAGAATAGTAGATGGATATCAGAGAAGGATGACGAGAGCGGAATAGGCAAGGGAGGTGAGAGCTACAACGGCTAAGGGAGGCAATAGAGAGAAGACAGCAAAGGGAAAAGAAGCGAGAGAAGTGCTGAGTTGAGCGTGCTATCGGGCCCGCCAACCAATCAACGAGCAAATTCAACCCCAAACAACATATACCCTAAAATCGACTGAGATTTTGGTTGATCGACGGGTTATCAGACAGCTAAACTCTTCAAAAGTTCAATCTCATCTCAGTAAAACATCGTGGATCAAATAATCACCCAATAGGCTACTATAATTTTCGAGTCAATATACAACAAATTCCAATAATGAATATATGATGTTTTGATATATGAATTGATGTCCATTCGTCGATGTAATGCTCACCACTGACGTTGCAAAAAAATCTCCCTAATTGAGTTCCGATGGCCACTAGAAAATTCCAGGAACCTAATGAGTATAACATTTCAAAGTTTATAAAACAAAGTTGTCAAATCAAGTCCCAAATAAAGCATATTACACAAAAGAAAAAGGATTTTGATAAGCACTTCTCTCTCCCTGCCCACCCACCAGAGGCTAATACCGCAGTAACATGGATGAACACTTGAATGAATATACCAAGCCATATCTCATCCGAAAAACTATTCCTACGATAACGTCAGTTAGGAGATGAGAAAAACAATTACTTGAAAGGTAGAAGCCCAAGATGCTAAATGCTCTCCATTGTCCAAGGCAGCCAATCATATTTTCATTCTCAGGGTTATGTTGTTTATTTTGATTGTAGATTTAGGTCGATAATGCTCGTCCGTGTCTACCTCCTCGATCTCCTGGAAAGTACATTGTTTCACAAACATCAATATTATGTTACAACGATCAAAAGATCAAAATATATACACAAGTACGACCAACTAAAATAGAACAGAAAACAACTTAATCAGATGCATCAATTTCTAAACAATGGAGGAAGATAATTGATCTATTGGAAGATACGGTAAAGGATGTTCTAGCAGATGAAGTTCAGTCAGGTTTGAAATTTGAAATTGAAATTTCTCACCAAGTTCACTTAGAAGTGAAATCATATCAGAAGTACTTCACAACATAAAACAGAATCCAAAGTTTATCATCACCTGTACAACGTGTTCGCCCTTGATTACTTGCCCGAAGATGATCAGCTTCTCACTAAGATCTGGAATTGGTGCAGTTGTAATGAAAATCTCAAATCCTTTGTTCTTAGGTTTCCCCCTTGGTGTGCCGACTAAAAAGGCGTCGTGTTTTAAACTAATTGCACAAATTACAACTATTAGATACGCCTGAAATTGAACTGCAAGATATCAACCATCAACGATGAATTAAAAGGCATCAACCTTGCATCAGGCTGACTATGATGCTTTCCTCCCAGAATCCAATCTTCTGCGACCCCAAGATCTTGGCTATTGCCCACTTGAATTGAATAGTGTTTTATCACATGATGAAACAGCATTCCACTAAAACGATTCTTTTGACTGAAAATCCAACGTCTCAAAAGATAATGTTCAATTTCATGGGAAGTTGCAATATTATTTAACAGAATAGTTAAAAGAAAGAAATAAAGAAAGGCCATGAGAAATTATTAATTACGAGTGAACATTATGCCAAACAAGAGTAAATGCAAAATGAACCGCTTATGAAACTTTGTGCTCTGTAGATGGAGGTTAATGGCAATTGGCAACATTCAATTTGACATGATCTCCTCTAATCAGTTAATCACCACTAAATCACTATGAAATGTAGACGTATGTTTCATATTTATAATGCTCACCATAAATCAATAAACTCATCAACGACTTCAGGGGCACTTTCTTTGTAAAGCTCCACAACTATTGTGCCCTTTGAAGTACTGAAAACCTAAATAACAGCGAGAAAACATGACAATTATCATAAGTTAATAAGTTCGTGTGAATAGTTACAAGGCAGATGGGGGGTTCAATGGGAAAACCTACAGCATATCCAGGTAGATCTGACTTTTTTGTATCCATCAAAGAGGCTTCAGTCTGTAAAACAATTAACAAGCAGACTAAAAAAGTATGGATATATAGATCATGAAAATTTTATGTTATGACGATAAACTACACTGAGATGTGCAAAATTGGCTTATGGATTGTCAGGTAGATCACTAAAAATGAAGAAGTGAATTGAATCTGCTAGCAAATTAACTGAGGAATCATCAAATTCATACTAAAAAACGAATCAAAATTAACCTACGTACCTCAGAACCTGAAAACCCATTCTCTAATTGTAACTTTGACCTGCATTGGGATGAAGAAAAATTAAGGCAGAAGATGATATCAATGAAGCTCCATTTTCATACAAGCAGACCAAAAAATTGTTGAACTATATTCAGGTCTCAACAAACATTAAACATTGTATTCAATGAGGTACAAGTATTTAATTTCTCATAAATATCATGAGAATATGAAATCGGGAAAATAACGCCCCCCAGATACTAACCTATGAGACCAATGTCTGTATGAGGTATGCAGGAAAAACACAAATAAAGCAACAATCAAGCTGCACGTGAGAATTGTTGTAAGACTAATCCGCGAAGGCCCTTTCTTCTTTTTGCTTTGTTGAAGCAAAGCTTGCGGCTTCATCTTTGCCATGATATCGAATTTTCAGTTTCAAGCTACAGAAAGCTCAGCTGCAAGAATCCATAAAGAACAACGTGAGCCTTAGTACTTCACAGTTTATACAAGTCCTCCCAAATCCAAATTTACAGAATCAGTAATATCATTCCACTTTACAAAATTCTTCCGACCCTGAAGTTGGAAATCCATGCAGCACCATCAACAAGCATATGAAGGTAGATGGCAGTTGTTTTTGAACTTGCAGTGCGATTCACAAGTATATGAAAAAGTAAATCAAGAAACTCATCCAATAATTACTAAAAATGGCACAACTCCCAACTATCTAACAATAATCAACTGAAATCTACAAACAAATTGTGAACTACGATCGAACAATAAACCCACAAGAGAGCAAGCGAAAACCCATCATCCATAACCTCATAGGATACTAATTCAATCAAATAGATCGAAATTAGACTAAGCCTCATACAAACTTGATGTCGAATTATGCAACAAACTGTGTAATAACTTCAATGAAGAAGCCTTGTGGATTAAGGGGAGGGAAGAATTAGAAAAAAATACCTGAAATTTCTCTAAGCGCCGCGAATTTCTCCGTAGATGTAATAAATCTGGCAGTTGGAAGGGATTTTTTTATTTCTGAATTCGGTGGCCCTTTTGTTCGAAACAGGAAGAATCTTGAGTTCGAGGTTTTCGTTTGAATTTTTCAATTTTTTTTTTCTTATTTTCTACTTTCTTTCTTCTTTCTTTTTCCATGTAAATGACAGTTGGTCTTGAGGGAGATTAAATGGGCCCGCGTTTGGTAATATCGAAGGCCCGGCCCAATTATTATTTGACTAATTTCGGTTAAAAATTACTTTTTTTTCTTAATGATTGAAAATCAGAATAATTTAATTAAAGAGTTTAGTTTGAAATGATTTAATCCATATATTCTCAACTTTTTTTTTAATCAGAACTAAAAGTAATAATTTAATTAAAGAGTTTAGTTTGAAATGATTTAATCCATATATTCTCAATATTTTTTTGCAACAATTAAGTTGTTATATTATAAAATAGGTAACCATTTAGTGTCTGATGTATAAATTAGGGTTAAGGTTATTCAATATTCAAAAAAAAATACAAGTGTACCTTGATAATAAAAGTTTATTTTAATCGTTTTCTCAAATTATAGAACTAAATTGTTATATAATAAAGTTTAAAAACTAGATTATTATAAGATTGAAAATACATTAACTAGATCAATCATTGTAAACCAAATTTTAAGATTAAATTTGCTACTTTTCTAAACATTTAGAAACTAAAAGTATTTATTAATCAACGAATTTTCATATGATTTGTACTTTATCTTGGTTGTGAAATTATATTTAATTATATATAGTTTAAATTACTAGTTTTACCTTCGTGTCTATTTATTTAAGTTAAAGATTATTTAGCACGTTTTTTAGAATTTTGGATTTTGTATATTTGGGGGTGTGAACTTTTAAAATGTTATATATTTCAAACTTCAGTTTTATGTCTAATAAGTTCATAATCGTAAAGGACGCACTTTGAATGTTCTATGTCATATTAAACAAAAAAAAAAAAAAAGACCAAATATGTATCTAATAAACTAGTTGTTGAAAGAAGAAAAGTTTGAGCAAGTAAGAGAGCCATTCATCAAAGGATCGAAAACCTATTTTATATTTTGAAACTTGAGAACGAATTCAAGACACAACATCAAAAGTTTATGATACTACTAGATATTTTTAAAAAATCAAAATTTTTCTAGACACGAATATATATAAAATTATGTGAACTAAGTTACATATATAAATAATCCAAAACAATTAAAAAAAACTCTCTGGTTCATCTTAACATCTTTGTCCTTCCTCCTCCTCCGTTTTTTCATTCAAAAAATAGGGAGATTTCTTCTTTGTTGAATTAAGTAGGGATAAATTTTATCCCTCGGTTGAAGATACAAGTCTCAATCATTCTCATTTTAAGAATCACTAGTTGTGAACGATGTATTTGTACTAAGATAGCCATGTTTTAAAGAAAAAGGGTATTGTCTAAACATTGTGTAGAATAATAATAATCATGATCCTAACATAATTTAAGTTAATCTCTATTTTGTTTAAAAGTATATAAATCCTTTTTTCTCTTTAGCGTAGGCTATAAGTTGATGGTGATTGTTCACCAACCATGGCGATAAACATATTTTCTTTACCAAAACACATAATTTCATCATTGAAAGAAAAAAAGAAAACATTTCTTTGGTGGTTAATCAATGTTATTTTCTTCCTTGGGATAGAAAGTTCAAACTAACATTATTGTGTTTTGATCAACAGTAAACTTATATATATTTAGTTACTTGACTTGGTAAACGTATTTATGATTATTATTATCATTAGTTTGAGTTTAATCATTCCTCTACTCTACAAGTTATCACAGAAGATACCTGAAAAAATATTAACATAAAAAAAGAAAGAAAAAAGAACTCGTGAACTAAAATGTTAGAAGTTGAAACACCCCGCTCCATGTGTTGATTTTTTTCTATCAACCAAAAGTTATAATTTGGAGAAAATAGTACTTCATAACCTAAATCTTTTTGAGAATTGTGTCAACTATTAGCTAATAATTATATCAACTAACACGTGAATTTTTGTAAAAGTATCAATTTAGTTGAAAGAAAAATAAATTTATTTGACAGATCTTTACATTTTCAGTGGACTTATCGATTTGGACTCTCATTTAGGACTGTTTATAGTTCATCAATTTCTAATCATTCTAAGAAGTATTGATTTATCTATTCATTCAAGTCACGAATTGAACTTTCAAGTTAAATAAATTTCATAGTAATATCAGGGAAAATTTGAAAGTTCCCAAAGCATAAATAATTCTCCCCAGTACTTTCCAAGATTCCAATATGAATACCCCATAGATTTCATGTAATTTTGTTTCCTTTTTATTTTAAACGCTACAGTTTACATCAACAAAGCAATAGGAAAGAAAGTTGAAAAGGAAAAGAATCGCAATATCGCGATATCAATCCATACACTACTTTTCCATTCACTATCTAAACTAACAACAGCCTACCCACATGGCACAACCCAAGGTGGACATCTTATAATAAACTAACAATTAAAACCTTATAATAAAAAAGCTGTTAGCCCCACAAAAAACAGCAGAAAGTGGAAAGTTTTGCAAAGAACAACAAGCTGTGAAAGTTGAAAGTTGATCGAGAATACAATTCAAAAAGAAAAAACACTCACTTCTAAAGGTTGCTGTTGTTGTCCATGGATGTAAGAGCCACATTTTGAGGTCTGAGAACTGTGTACTCAACAGCCACACTTTGTGGTCTGAAAAGTCTGTACACAACAACAACGGAGAGGCACAAAGAGATTACTGAGATCAAGAGGGCAAAAATACTCGCAGTGCTGCTCGAGCCACTCCCATGCAACGATGTGGTCAGTTTTGAACTACTGGAATAGAAATCTAAAGATGTCCAATCACAGTGAATTGAATAGTGTCCAGAGCCATGCCACGGCTTCTCATCCACAGGATACCAAAATGCAGCCGACATCTTACTTGATCCACCAATGACAAACTGGGCATCCTGCAGTTTTCAGGTGACAACAATTTTAAATGTTGCAGTCATATATGTGTTTTTTCTTTAGTTGTGTAGATGATGATGCAGGTGTCATTCAGAAACACATAGAATCTTAGTACATGGGTGGTTGTTGCAGGAATAATAAGGCATGTCTGATAAAAAGTTTGTTTCGAGTTTAATTGTTTTTTATATTAAAATGGTTTAATCATGCTTTTGTCCTTGTAATTTTAACTTTAGTTCATTTTGATTCATGTAATTTTAAAAGTGTTCATTTTAATATTTGTACTTTCGAAATGTCTATTTTCGTTCCAAAATGAACCCTTTTTAAAAATTTACACCGAAACTAATCCAAAATCATTTTTTAAAGTACCAAAACCATACTGGTTTTAAACCTATTAAAATGAGCATTTCCCCCTTTTAATGATTAAAGAGCAGAGTTTTTATTTTTTTTAACTACTTGATTTTAGTTTTCGATAATTGGTGGATTATTAACATCTTTTTTAAATTGAATTACCAAACAAAGAAAATATGCTTTTTAAAAAAGTATAACATTTCCCCCTTCTAATCAATGCTCACTAGTAATAACAGTATAAAACTCGCCGTTTAGTAAAGTTGGATGGATCTCTGTGAAGTCTTGAGAATATAAACCGGTTGCACAATTTTGAGCCTTTTCTTTTTCTATATAACGTGAATTCTTTACATAAATGTGTATCAGAAGGCTTTCTAACCTGTTGAAGACGATCCGAGGTTCTTAAAGGCCTAGAGAATTCGAAATAATAAGTACCCTTTTGGTTATCTGATGAATATGGACTATCTTCCTCCACGAAACCTGCGAAGAACTCCTCAGTTTGATACTGAATTTAAAGTAAAATCATCTTTGCATAATTGAAATGAATACTAAGATCAAGATAAAACACGTGTACAACAATAAAGATCGTTGATGATTTCTGTGATGTTATGTTTTGAACATCTCACATTGGGCTTCTCATGGAAAAGATTGTGTAAAAGGAAAGCTGAGTATCATCACTGAAATAGCAAACTTTTAGGCCCATGGTTGAAATGTATAAACATAAAAGAGAGGAGAAACAATTCAAGCTTCATTTGGTAGCTATTCGGTAGCTATTTGGTTTTTAATTTTTTATTTTGAAAACTACCCCTTGAGGGCATTATAAGCTTAAGTTTCAAAAATCAAAATCCAAAAACTGAAATGTTAACAAACAGAACTTAGCCTTTCCGTGTGACAGTGTGAGTACTTTATTAGTGGGAACCATGGAAAATAGTTGTTTAGAGTGACAGGAAAGATTGGACTATTTAACCACAGCTAGTAGTTAATTTGACACAATTTTCTATCAAGTTTATAGACAAATCAATGGCCCCTCCTGTACCCATAGTCCGTACAAACAATATCAACTTTTCCCTTCAGTCACACTTTTAATTTTCCCAGAGCAGTTGTAGCTCAATAAGCATCAAACTTCTTTCATTTTACACAGGTAATATTTCTTATTAATCCCACAATGAAGCTATTCAATTACCTGAGTGATGGGAAAAGCTGCTGTGCCACCATGCACCTTTCCAGTCGTTCTTCGCACTTGAATCATTTCCTGAAATTGGAATATGGTCATCTCTTGCAAGTTTTATGATCATGTGGAACATTAAACAGACGGCTTCCAGAAACTAGACAAGAAAATTAGTAAGAGTTTAACATTAACATGAAATTTGGAAGAAAGTGGCCTGGGTGATGGAACACAAAGTCATGAGAGAGAATTTAGAGGAAACCAGCATAAATTTCGCAATTCAGAAAACTAAAAATGAAATCATAATTAAACGGGGCCCATGATAAATAGGTGTAGAAAAGAAACAACTGTGAAGCATCAACTTGGTACACAAGATAAATGTTCAATTTAAATTAAGTATTGTGAACAAAAAAAAAAAATCGTAACCAAGTGTTTTTCCCCTTGAAAAGGATACCAAAATTTTCATTAACTAAGTGAACTTAAAATGCATTGAAATAAATAGGAGTTTCCAATAAAAGTTAACCTATTGGTTTGCACTTCACAATGAATATATATATAAATCATGTTAACAAAATGATACAAAGCTAGAAATAGAAAGTCCATCGTTGGAGAGAAAACTTAGGAAATGTCAAGAGTTGCAGACTTGTGGTCCGCTAGCTGAATTATTAAGGGGAGGTGTCTTAATATTCTTTTTTTTGATAAGAGAGGGGAGGTGTCTTAATATTCTTAAAAATAATTCGATTGGAATGCTCATTTTGATAGGCATATCCTGCAGCCACAGGGTAAGAAAACTGCAATATCCAATCCTCCAACTATCTTATCATTGAACATGATCATTCAGTATATTTAACAACACCCGTCAAAAAAGAAAAATTATTATCAGGGGTTGTCATGTAAGGCCTCGTCAGTCTAAGGTATGCCAAACACCCCTAGAGTTTCTAGGTCTAAGTAGCAGCACTGGGACCCTACTAATAAAATGGAATACTTTCTTCAATGTCGTTGTGCTCATTGCTAAATTTGTTTGTCATCTTTAACACTAGCTCTTAGTCTTTTTTCTTTACATCCAAGAATGTTTTGATCAGCTTGTGAGCACTCAAATATTCTCATGAACAACTGCCTAACCCTACTATGTTTGGTTGTCAAGGAATCTAATACTTGTTCGTAGAGAACAAGCTAGCTACTGGGTGTAATTTTTCTGTGCCATTTTCAGGAAACTCTAGCCTCAAGTAATTTCATTTCATACATGGATCAACTTTGTTTTTATAAGAGAAAAATGTAGGCTAAATAACAAAAAATTCCTTTGAACTTTGTCATTTGCTTAAAAAATACCTTATTCTTCCAAAAGCTACATATTACCCTTGATCTTTCATAAATGTTTTAAAACTAACCTCGGAGTATAAATCTGTCAAAATATTTTATGAAAATTAGAATTTGGAATGGGTGTGGTGTGGCATTTCTAGGTCCCAATTTCCTGTTCTAGGTCACCACCAACCACACTATATCAGGTCCCAATTTTCATCCAACACTCCATCAGATTTCTATTGCAATGATAGTTTTGAAACGTTTATGGAAGCGCAAGGGTAATATTGCATCTTTAAGGGGGAAAAAATGGGGGTATTTTTTAAACAAATGGCAATGTTCAAAGGGTGTCTTTTTGCGTTTTAACTAAAAAGTATAACTATGTAATTCGGTTTGCATAATTACCTGATGGGCCAATTCCATCTAAGTATCTACAATGAGGATTCCAAGCATACACATCCACCAGATGTCCAAATCTGTTTGCATAGAGAGGTGGCTAGATACATCAGCATGAAAGTTCTTTATTATATCCTCTTGAAAAAAAATCTGAGCACTAGTGCTCTTTATAGGTGTGAAGGTGATGAAAAAATGATTTTATGCACCTGTCACCTCCAGTTCCAATGTCTACATTGTTCCCACCATACAACCGTCCTGGAATAGCATTTCCAATAGAAAAATGCATGAGGTCAACTTCATATCCCTTGCAAGTTTTGTTCGTGCAAGTATCCTTTCCTTCCTTACAGCCACCCATCTTAAGAAAGACATGAATCGTTATCTTAGTTTAAACCTCAAAGCCATGAAAAATAATGCCATGGAAACTGTCAAATAATGCCATGAAAAACAGCCCAGTAACTTACACTGTGATAGGTGGCACTCTCACCGATCTGAAACATGAGAGCAACAGATGGACATTTGGAACTGTCACTGCAGAAATAAATCGTATCCCAAATTTACAGCATATTTGAACAAAGCGTGCCATTCAGATACATATCCATCAGAGTAAACAAAGATATGCTAAAATATTGTTCCTAAACTCGCATAAAAATGAGTTCCAAGTAGATTTCCATATCAGGAATTAAAATCTAAAAAGTGAGTACAAGTACAGTAACTTGTCTCAGATTAAATCCCATCCACTTTCTGGAAGCTGAAAATGTGATTAGACACACGAACATGCATAAAAAGAAAAATGGAGATCAATCGAATGATATTAGTCCAGATTCAAACAAACCCTTTTGAGTATCGATATTGCCCATCAACCTGGAGCAAGAAGAAAACGTCCCTCCCATCATGTAAAGCCTGCAAACAAATCCCAAACGCCATAAAAATTCCAAACGAACAAAAAAAAAAAAAAAAAAAACAAGGGAACAATAATCCATCAAATGAAATTTGAAAGAAAAGGCACCTTAACGGTCATCTTCCCACCACTGTATTCTTTGTCTTCATCAGGGTCAAGAGCCGGTAAGAGAGAAAACTCGAATCCATCAATGTCATTCCAATCATCAGCGTGTCCGTCGAGAGTAATGATGCCGGGGCGAAATTCGGCTACAATTCCGATATCGGAGTCCGATTCGCAGCTCCACTCGCCGGATTCTTGGTGGGATTTGACGGGCCTGATGGGCGTAAAACCAGATAGAAGCAGTAGAGCAAGAAGAAGAGGAATCATTTGTTGGTGATGAGGATTCTTCTTCTGGGCTTCGGCTGTGGAAATGGATGGGTTGCTTCGGCTGACCCGGACCTTAAGCAGCTGCTACAGTGGTTGACTAAAAATGGCGTCATACTTTTTAGAGGGAACCGTTGTTTGATTCTCTCATTCTTCCTAACTTACCCTTAATCGGCTTCTTTTGTTCCACATTTTATAAAATATCTCCAAATATAAAATATATCCGGTTTTTTATGAAAATAATTATTTTGTATTTGATTTAAGAAATTTAATTTGACCACTCTATATAATAGTAATAGAAATTTAATTTTAACAAATTGAAAGTTGCTTAATTTATAATTAAAACTAACTGGTTAATATATTTAATAATATTACATTTTCAATTTTAGTTATATAGTTTAATGAAGGGAGATATTTAAAAATAACAAAATAAATTAAAATATTTATAAGTTATATCTCTGTTCAATGCTACTAGTAGAAGCATATGAGTATCAATCAGTGTCTATTATAGATAAAATCTTAAATTTTTGCTATATGTTGTAAATACGTTGTCAAATTTACTATTTTTTACGATTCTTGTGTAATAAAATATATTTATGTAAAGTTTATACGGTTAGAAAGTTAAAATAATAATAATAAAACAAAATTCAAGTGGAAATGATAGCAAGAAATCCACCATTTTGTTAGCTAAAGCAAATCCAATTGTAGAGAGCAATAAAAATGTCGAGAAAAATGGGCAAAGTTCATCAACCAAACATGAGATTAAGATGTCCAAACACATTTATCCTCCAACAAAATGAAGCTTCGAGGGTATATTTGTTCATTTGGATGAGAATCGATAAATTCAAACGTATAAACAAACTATGATTAAACAGGTTAGTATAACATGTAACTATTAGTGTATCATATATAAGGTAAATTTTGTATGCTTTTTAAATATTTTTGTTAATTTTGTAATATTTAAAAATAGTCAAATTTAAAAACTTTATAGTGGGTTGATTGTGCATAAGGAATTACAATATAAAGTTTTGAGACAGTTGTATAAAATGTTATTCCATTTTCTTTGGGTTGATATCGATATTGACCATTTTCAGTGTCCATGATTACTTTGCTCATTTTGCTGAATCAGTGAGTTCGTACATGAATCCTGCTGAAACTTCAGATATTGGCTTGAATGTCTGATTGCCTTCTACTGATTTGAATGTCTAATTACCTTATACTTACATTTAATATATTTTAACATAATGTTCAATGGAACCTTACAACGAAGGTTCATTGTTCCAATTTTGAAATTACTAAAATCATTGGATTAATAATAGACATTTTTTTGTTGCTCTTTGATTATCACACAATTTACATATGATTGTTATTTAATTATCACTTGACTGTAATTTGATTGAACACTGTTTTATAATTATTGACAATTCATTTTATATACCGTCGATGTAAGTTTTGCATTGTGTGGGATCAATTCAACGATTTTTTTATTTATTTATTTTATGCGTATGAAATATTATTGATTCATTTAGCGATCAAATAAATACAACGTTGTTCACCTCTATAATACTCCACTAATTCTCGTGCACAATTGTTTTCAACATTAATTAACATTAACTTTTTTCAACAATAAGATATAAGTTAGATAGGATAATTGTTAAGTTCAAAATCACCTACATCTATTTAAATTGATATATACGATTAAAAAAGCGTAATGAAATCAAAGTACAATTAATTAACCTACACTAAAACATATGTATAAAATATTAATATCCACAATCATATAGGAATTACATAACAATTAAATAGAAATCACCATACATACTTAACAACAATCAATGAAAATCACTGTATTTTACTACTCTAAATTATTAAAATTGATCGATTAAATCATAGCCATTTTAACGATTTAAAATAATTTGTATGAACGTATCCAAACAAAAACACACTGTATAATTTAAATTGATACAATTATGAAAGTTTAAAGTTCAAATTAATAAACTTAAGAAAGCTTGTCTATTATGATAGAGTTATTAGTTTGAGATTTAAACTATACCATTTCGAAAGTTGAAGATTTAAATTAATACTAATTTGAAGTTTAAATTCATATGACTGTTAAAGTGCATAATTTAAATTGACATTTTCTCTAAATTTAAATATATTGTTATTGTTATCGTATTTCTAGTTTATTGATTTTTGATTTTATAATCTTAAAATGCTCATTTTAGTATATGTAATTGAGATATTCTTCCTCTAAAATGTTGATCTCATCGTAGTTCTTAAATTTAATTTTTTTTTAACTATTTTGATACTTCAAATTTTAAGTGAAAACGATTTTTGAAATGTAAGAACAAAAAAAAAGAAAAAAAAAGAGAAAAAGGAAAAAAAAAAAACTCGAAGTATCAGAACGATGCTAAAAACAATTGGATTACACCCACAATCACAATTTGGACTAAGCTTTCTTAATTCCATAAGGTGAAAACCATAAACCCTGTGTCACCACTCTACGGCCACTAACTCTTCCAGTTCTCTCCTTCCATGCGAGTTGCCAGATCTGTTATTCCTGGTTTGACTGTAGCGTGAAGTTTCAATCGTTCCTAAAATGATGTTCAAAGCAACTGCAGTATGCTTTGCGATCTTAATCTATTCAATTTCAGCCGCTTCCGCCGATTCAATCCACGGCTGTGGCGGATTCGTCGAGGTAATTGGATTTGCTTATCTTAATTATTAAATATGACCCATCAAAGAATTCTCGAGAGTTTCATTTGGAGCTTGGAGTTTCGACTGAGATACTAGCTGTTAGATGAAGTAGACTTTGAGTGAGAACGACTGAGTATGGAATATGAAGCGCCTTAGATATACTAAGCTCGTTGATGTGGCTTCTGATCTGGGTTTTCGATGAATTTTAATGGGTGTGCTGTTCTCAGGGTTTGAAGTATTGACTGGACCTCGTAAACTGCCAGTACTTGATTTATGGAAGCTGGAGTTCTGTGTTTGTTTTTATTTGTCGTAACTTAATTTAGATCTTTCATGTTGCAGGCAAGTTCGTCGTTAATTAAGTCCAGGAAGCCAAATGACGGGAAGTTGGATTATTCCCATATTACGGTACGTACCATTTTCTTGTGCCTCTTTTGTTATCATTTCAGCTCGACAGCCATTTTTTGTTTAAAGTTCATGAAATATAGAATTCCCTGAAATTTGAATCTCTAATCAAGTCCAGGAGGCCGAAATCTGCTCAAGCAACATTGTAACTAATACATAGAATTTTATTTTTCTTATTAATTATAATGTAGGTTGAGCTTCGAACAGTAGACGGGTTAGTAAAGGACAGAACTCAATGTGCTCCTAATGGCTACTACTTTATTCCAGTTTATGACAAGGTAATTCTTTGCTGAAATGCTAATGTAGCTTGTAGATATTTGCCAAATACTATTTTCACAAAAGACCGAATAGGAACTTCACTCATGCTTTGTTCTATTAGTACTAGCCATATATTATTACTGTTGCAGGATATTGTTTCATATTTCGTATTGATCCTCTCAATTTACAGGGTTCCTTTGTAATTACGATAAATGGCCCAGAAGGGTGGTCTTGGAACCCAGATAAGGTTTATCACTTGCCACTTTGTTATAACATTACAAATCATCTTGGATATACGGTTCATTTGTTATAAATATTGGCTTTCCTTAAGTTTCACCATGGACAATTCTTTTTAGGTTCCTGTTCTTGTTGATGACTCTGGCTGCAACGGGAATGAAGACATAAATTTTCGTTTCACAGGGTTTGTTTTTTTTGTTGAATTTTTACCTTTCCAGTTATCTTTGTATTTCAATGTATCTAATTGTATATAATAAAACTTAATTTCGAAAATCTTTTACTGCAGGTTTACATTATCTGGTAGAGTTACTGGGGCTGTTGGTGGAGAGAGCTGTTCCAATTTGAAGGGTGGCCCAGCAAATGTAAATGTTGAACTTTTATCTTCTAACGGTGATGTTGTATCTTCAGCATTAACTTCACAGGAAGGGAATTATCTTTTCTCTAATATTATTCCAGGTTTGAGGGTTTTTTTTTTTTTTACATTTTTTGTTTATTTATTTCTTTTCTAATATATGTATATATTATTTAGTTAATTAATGAAAATAATTAGCTTAAAATTTGACCCTAACGCTTTCTCCAAATATAGTTTATTTTCAAATTTCAAATTACTATCTAGCCTTTTTCCAACTTGTAGTGAACAGTGGAATGGAACTGAACTAACTATACTGAGCCATAGGGTCAACCTCTGACCCATAAATTACAGCGTGTGAAGTGTTAATGATGCTACAATACTCTTAACCATTTTGAAATGCAGCTCCATTTTTTTTAAAGAACAGCTATAAGAAGTTGGTCAAGTTGACTCTTGCCAGATTGGCTGCAGGAAGAAAATAAATGACAAATTTTAAGCACTTCTAATGAGTTTTATTTTTCTACCAAGTACCATGGACATGCTCCTCTTCCATGGAAAATTCACTCCATTATTTTTTCCCACCTTTCCTGAACGTGCTTTAAACTTTTTTGGTAGCGAGCATCTCCCTTGATTAGAGTTTCTTGATAGGAAGAAGAGGGTTTGACGGTGCTGGCAGTGTGCAAGTGTAGGATAGAGAATAAGGGTTTTACTTTTCTCCTCTTCCTTAATCTTCTTTCCTACACTTCTGTTCTTCCTTCACACTTCGTTTTTCTCTAGCTGCGTTTCTGGTTTTGTGTAGCTCAGTAGGAAGAAACAGAAACGAAGGTGCTGGGAACTTTTAGGTATAGGAAGAAGCTAAGGTTTTCACTATTGGCTTTGACCGTCTCTTTAAAAGAAAAGTTGAGACTCTCTCTACTGTCATTTGGGCCATCTTTAGAGTAATTAGGTTCGAGTGACATTGTGGGATTTTTGATAGTTGAAAGATCTTTGGAGAAGATTTGGGATGTTAAAGTGCTTTTATCTTCCTGTTGGTCTAGCCTTTCCAAATTCTATTTGTAATTACTCGATTTATTCCCTTATGCCCAATTAGATAGCCTTTTTAAATTCCTTTGCTTGGGATTTTCATCTTTTCTCTATATTTCATTTTATCAAAGAATTATTTTCCTAGGCCACTCTATGTCCACCTTAGTTTGAGAGGAACAACCGGATCTTTTAGGATACCACTCTTGGGGCTCTACAATTCTTTTGGTTTTAGTCTACCTCAGTAAAGTTACGCCCCCACCTGGAACGTGTCCCTCCCTTGCGTTCCCAGGCGCGAACGCGACTTGGGCAGCTCCAACGCCGCTAACGAAGCGGCAGAACACCTGGACTTAAACTTAGCTTTTTAGTTGAACTTAAACTCGAACCTACTTAAGGAGAACGTCAAAACGCCTAATCCTTAAGAATTAAGCTTCTACTTAAGAACTTGTCATATGATATAAGAACGCAACACTTAAGAACTCGAGGGAACTTAGCAATTTTATTAACTCCTTAACAAACTTAGTACAATTACAAGGCTATGGTTTAAAAACTTTAAACTTCTGAACTTAAACTCCTAACACCTTGCCCAGCTCTTAATGCTGGGCACAACATAGTGGCTCACCTTTTCTACGTGGTCTCCTTGCTTTTGCTTACTTGGGGACGGGGAAACTTAAGACGTAAGCCTAATGATTAGTGAGTGACATTTTAGGAAAACCTTTGGAAAATACAAGTACATGCATAAATTCATTTTGAAAGATCAATTTCATGCTTCATCATTTGCTAAAACATTAAACATCACATTAGCCTCTACTTATTCCTTTCGTCAAGACATTGAACCATCCCCACGCATAGACTACTATGACGACTCATTTCACCAACAACATCCCGGGAGATTTACATGTTTAATTCTAGTTGCTCAGGCGGTTAGCTTGAATCCAGACCTCTGAACACATCTGGCCACCTTCTCATAGCCATGCGAACTACTCAGCGCATGGTTGCCTTGACTTTTATGTGCTCATAATAGGAACAAAGCTAATGGTTTATTCGCATACATGCATTTCATACAAGCAACATAAAATAAAATACTTTAACTTGGAAACATACTTTAACTCGGAAACATAGGCCATTTGTTTCTATTCTATCTTTTTATTGTTGTAGATTGAAATTGTTTCCTATAAATCCCCTTTTAGGAGGGTGGAAGATGTCATATTCCTAACCTCTTTGTGTCAAATGATTTATATAATTGTGTCATTTTGTTTCTTATCATCGAAAAGGGGAAATAAAAAGGAAATGAAAAACTTTACAAGATCTTTTTGTTTGTAACTTCTTTGGATTGAGGCTTCTTTTCCTGCTGTAATTTCATATATCATACATAAATGAAACTGCTTCTTACACAAAAGACAAAAGGCTGAATGCCCTTGGCATTTCTGTAATAATCTATATGAAGTATCTGTATTATGTTGGTCTCTCAATTTGTGGTTTTTCCTCCTTTGATTGCATTCCTTTGAAAACAAGTGCAATTTTTTTGATGCATTAGATTTCTGTTTTGCATGTATGATCGATGGTGCAGGAAGATATAACTTACGTGCTTCACACTCTGACATAAAGGTTGAAGCTAGAGGTTCCACTGAGGTTTGGTGCTTTCCATCCCTTGTCTCCCCATTCAATTTTACTTTAAGGTTACCTTGCCCCCTCTAATAGTGATTTTATTTCACTGTGAGTCACTATCTCTAGTTTCCTATTCACGGCAAGTTTTGATATGATTATTAACAAGATTGTGATTTATGGGCCATTTTATGATAAGAGATTTTTATGCAGGTGGAATTGGGCTTTGGAAACAGTATTGTCAACGATTTTTTTTATGTTTCTGGTTATGATGTTAGTGGATCTGTTGTTGCTCAGGTAAGCAGTCCTCTGGGAAACAATACTCAGTGATTCCTCCAATATTTTTTTGTGAACATTTTACTCTGTTCTGTTACACGCGCGTGCACACACACACATATTTCATTGGATTGTGACCATTGTGATCAGAACACGAGTTAACTGTTCATGCTGTGATGGAGGAGTTTCTCCTCAATCCGCCTTTAGGGGAGAAAGACTGTTTTCTTATGGTGTGCTGGTGTGAGTGTGATATTATGGGTTTTGTAGGGTGAGTGGAATAGTAGGGTTTTTAGGGGAGTGAATAAGGGATCCTTTGGAAGTTTGGTTCCTTTGTTTTCATGTTTCTCTATAGGGTTTTGAAAACTTTTTGTAACTATTCTATATGCATTATATTGCATGGCTGAAGATCCTTCTTGTAAAGGGAGCTCCATTTTTTATGGACTTGTTTTTTTGTTAGTTTTCATTAGAAAAAAAAAACTCGATTTAATTGGTCATAACCTCAAAATGTTGCCTTTAGAGAAAAAAATTCCAGAAGCCTTATCAGCCTTATCTCATTTGTTGTTGTTGTGATAATTGAACTAGGAAATCCATTAACGAACCATATTCTCATAAGATGAGCTTCTTGTTGTCATCTTTGGGATTTCAACTTTGAGAAAGCTTTCTTTCCACCTTCTTTCATGTGTAGACAGTAACTTGTGTTTTTGTTTTGCTAGGGGAACCCAATTTTGGGAGTTCATTTTTATTTATTCTCAGACGATGTCAAAGAGGTTGATTGCCCACAAGGTCCTGGTAATGCTCCTGGACAAAGAAAAGCTCTATGTCATGCTGTATCTGATGCTGATGGGGTGTTTAGATTCCAAGCAATACCTTGCGGTAATTATCTATTTGATGGTTGTCAGCTATGGTAGTCATCAAAGTTCTTCTATGGAGTTGAATTAGCTGTGCTTGTTACTCTGGACTATTATTGCAGTGGGTTATTGTAGGAAGTTTAGTATATGTTATTGTTTTAAACCCTTTCTGTTCATGTCACTAAAATATTTTCCTGAGTTTTAGTTCTAAACTTCCCGATCTAAAAAGAAATTTATTTTGTCTGAAGTACAACAAATCTCAGCAACTGTTGCATCTTTCATGTGACTAGTTTTAATAGGTTAATTTTCCTGCAGGACGTTATGAACTTTTGCCGTACTACAAGGGTGAAAATACAATTTTTGATGTTTCACCTAGCATCATCTCTGTAAATGTTGAACATCAACACACTACAATTTCTCAAAAATTTCAGGTAATGAAAGTCATTTCCACTATATACTGTCAGCAGTTTATCAAATTTGAATTAGATGATAAGTATTTGATTCAGATTGATCCCTATGTCATTCTATTGATTTCACTTCTCTCTCATACTTGATAATTTGAAAGATGAAAAGACTTCAAAGTATGTGAAACTAAGGCCGAAGCAATTAATTTGGTCTTCTGTATTTCCTCGTGCCTGTATTCTCTCTGCCACTCCACTATAACAGTACATCTAAATTTCTAACTTTCTATCAACGAAAAGTTTCATTTCCTGATAAAAAAAGGTAGGGAGTCTACATATAAGTTTGTTGCCATTCTGACCTATACCTATAATCTACATATAAGTTTGTTGCCATTCTGACCTATACCTATAATCTAGTTGAACAGCCTTTTACTTACTTTATCCATGTTTACCATTTATATGTAGTCTGGAGCTATTTTTATTGGTTTGTTTGTTTTTAAAGAAAACAAGGTTTTAAAAATGCGATTTTCATGACTTTGTATTTTAATAGCATCGTCTTCTTTTGTTTTTCATCTTTCTCAGTTTACCTTTCTCTCTTTCTCTCTCTCTTTTCTTGGCTTCCCTATTATTCTCATTGTATAGATCTCTTGTACATTGAGTTTAGTAATAATAAAGAAGCTTGTCTCCTTTTATAAAAAAAGAAAAGTGTTTATTTATTATATTGTAAGTGGCAGAGTGGCTTTGTTATCATGAATCTCACGGTCTTTTGAGATTCAACCCTTAGTCACTTTGATCTGTAAAGAGAAAACAAACACTTATTTGTTAAACATCATTGTTGTCATGATTGTTACTATTTTAAGTTCCAATCATCTTAACTGCCATCTTTAGTTATTATTCTGATGATAGTGGAGAAACATTGTTGATGTTACTTTTCACCAATTTATTGAAATCATCAATATCTTTTTTCCTAAAGGAAAAAAAAAAAAATATATAATAACAAAGAAAGAAGAATTGGGTATCAAGCTACTAGATAATTTTTTATATCATTTTCTCGGTACCTTTCTTAAGCAGTTACTTCATAAGAGTTAATTAAGTTGGTAGTTATTAATTGTAGTTTATTGAGTATTTATTTGGTTTGATTTTATTATAAAAATCATTATTTCCTTATTCTTGCTGCTTTGTTTAGGTTACCGGATTTTCTGTTGGGGGCCGTGTCGTTGATGCAAATGATGCAGGGGTCGAAGGTGTCAAAATTATAGTGGATGGTCATGAAAGAGCAGTCACTGACAAGGAAGGATTCTACAAGCTCGATCAGGTAGACCATTTTGCTTCCTGTCACATCGATTGGTAAAGAAAAAAGATATTATGTTACTAAAAGACTATGCTCTTGATTTTTTCACCGAGGAAATGCTACAACTGGTATTCGAATAAATGGTCAGTGGTAAAGCAAACCTTTCTGTTTACAAGGTTTCTACTTAATTGCTGTAGTTTTAGTTTAATAGCTGGTTGTAGTCAAAACTCACATCATTTTTTATTTTATTTGTTATTGCTGAGCATTCCACTTTGAAAATTCAAGGGACCTTGCAATCTTTATGTTGGAGTTTTCTTAGACTTTCTGAAATATTTAGTGTATTCTGTATATATTTATCATTTAGATTTGGAACAGTTTTTACTTATTTGGTTATGGTCTCTCTCCTATATAAGAAGACCTTATAGTTGTATGAGAATTATAAATACAATAACATTATTCATAATAATTATGTTGGTATCTACCATCGGAATCCTAGACACGACTTCATAGGTGCATCCTACTTCTGGTTGGAGACGCGCCACTGTCAATTTCAAAGCCGACCTCATCGGCGCATTCGTCTGATTTGTAGCAGACCCATATCCGCGCACGAACTTGTACCTCTCGCCACATCAATAGCCTCCTGCCATCTGTCCTCTTTATAAAATATATGAGCTACTCCTCCATTTTATCTAATATAGTATTGAACCATCCAAAAAAGAGTGATAGATGAAACCCCTCCCAAAGAAAACTATCACAGAAATGTTGTGTAGTTTCTAATAATGATTGAAGGACTGTACAAAAGATCTTGTGGTTTGAACTCTACTGACAGGCGAACTGCTGTATACTATAAACATATCACATATGAACGCTAGATGGATGGTAGCCTCTGTAGAAGATTTTCTTCATTTTTAAAATATCTGAAGGCCTTCAAACTTTTCTATTGACTACTCTAATAATAGGTTCTGACTTCTTTTGACTATAGTAAAAGAAAAGAAAATTTTTATTGAGAAGATGAAGGCTTTGCTATATGCTCATGTTACCTTCAACATGAATACCCTGTCAGCTATTTTCTTATCAATGGTCTTTTTATGCCATATCCACCATATTAGACGCCAAATATCTGCTAGCTCTCCTGGTATAATATGAAGTTGAAATGCTTGAAAGACAGTTGTAAAATCTTGTTAGATTTGAATAGTAGTGTATTTTAGTTTAGGTTCTTTGGTGTGTGTGTGTGTGTGTGTTTCTTTTAAGATATATTATTATGATCAAATTAGTTTTTCAATTAGTGTAATTTTTATATTTTTGATAATTGTTATCTTTAATTTAATAATTGTTATTCGTTTGATCATTTTTTCCCATTTTAACGTTTTAGGTAACTTCTAACCATTATACTATTGAAGCGAGAAAGAAGCACTTCAAATTCAACAAACTGGAAAACTATATGGTACAGGATCAATTGAATTTTTTTTAATGCTTTTAATCTTAAGCTTCAGTAATTATGTTACTCATGCTGGGATATTAAAGTCTATTTGATATTAATTACTATGTAGGAAGTAGTAGTCTTCAAGTTCAATTCAATATAAGGGAGGTGTTATTTTCATGTCCTTTCTTATTCCAATTTTCTTTCCATGTTCAGGTACTGCCAAACATGATTTCTGTTGCTGATATCAAAGCAACTTTATATGATGTCTGTGGTGTTGTAAAGACTATTGGAGATGGTTACAAGTCCAAGGTAAAGTCCATACCCCATTGATCCCTTTTTGTGAATGTACTTTGCATGTCAAATGATTTGTTACCATATTCTTTTCTGAACTTTAGGTAGCATTGACTCATGGACCAGAAAATGTTAAACCTCAAGTCAAACAAACTGACGAAAGTGGCAAATTTTGTTTCGAGGTATGTTTCTCTAAAATAATGGCAATACATTTTACGTTGTTCCTGTTGGCAAAAGTTGGAAGGATACAATTTTTTTCTTTTTTGTTTTTCAAAAATTAAGATACTGAAGATTTGTTGAGCAGAATGAAGGAATATACAAGGGTGTATTAAAAATTAACCCCAACAAAAAGGAGACATAAAAACTACAAGGAGCTGATCATAACTATAAAAATTCCCTCTTTTCAAATCTCATCACCCGACCTTTCCACCTCCAGATAAAAATTATATAATTTCTCTTGAGCCAAACTCCCAATAGAATAGCAAAGAAACTAGAGTGCCATGAGAAATTGGACTTGGAAAGGTGCTTTCGGATAGTTGATGGCTACTTTGCAGTAAATGGAGACCGTTCATTTGAAAGGAAACAGAGGTCCTTAGAGGGAATTGTGCTGGAGGTTTAGATAAAAATGAAGTATAGTATATTTCGAGATGCTTTGAGAGATAGTTGAAGAAAGCTGGGAGAGTCGTGGTGAGATTTGCTGACCATAAGGGTACAATGTCAATCAAGCCGGATTTTTAGATCGCTCGGGCACCACAGATACAATTTCTCAGTTTAATTTAGATGAATAATATGGAAGGCAACCAATGCAATAGTCAAAATAAATACTAAGGGTATATCAATGGAAAGAAGGTGAAAGAAATTTGACTTAAAAAATGTATTGTGAGTCTATTAATAATTTAATCAAGATTGAACAAATACTAATTCTATAGGTGAAGATTCTAAACACTCAACTGTCTTTCTCAAGCACTAATTAATCCTCTTGATTAATTAAGAAATCAATATTCGTTACTAGTTCCAATAAAATACAAAAGCTTTATTAAACATGTCTTTTTGTGACTGCTAAAAGAATTCGAAGTCCGCAGATTTAAAGATCCTATCAGTTATGGATTTTGGTTTTGACTAGAAACTATCTCTTTTAAGTGTAAGATTGATTGACTAGTAGGTTAAAACTTAAAAGTATGGAAATGAAGATTAGAAACACATAAATCAAATTCATATTCACCTAATCAGGATAAATATATTAATCCATCTATAAAAATCCGGTGGTTCCATTGATTGTTGTTAAAATTGTCTGATACGTGTAGTTCAAATTGAAATGAAGGAAAAACGTTACAACTCGTGCGTTTGAATTGGAAATAATAGGTATGGTATGATTCTAGATTGTGTTGCCTTTGTTCCTTTGATCGCCCTCCATTGTTCCTTTGATCCGTCACATATGGAAGACTAAAATTCCGAAAAAGGTGAAATTTTTTTTATGGTTGCTCGCTTACAGAAGCCTTAACACTCATGAGAAGCTACAAAAAAAGTTTCAGTACCCTATGCTCAGCCCCTCGATGTGTTGCCTTTGTTTCAAAGAAGAGGAAACCATGGACCACTTATTTTTGCATTGTTTTTGTACTAGGAAAGCTTGGAACACTTTGTTTAGAATTTTTGATTTGGAGCTTTGTCTTCCTAGTAAGGTTGATGGTTGGTTGATTAAAGGGCTCAACATTAGAGGTTATAGCCCGAGAGGAAACATCTTATGGAGATATGCTACTCGGTCCCTTTTGTGGTGCATTTGGAAAGAGAGGAATAGTAGAATTTTTTAAGATAGTTATAATTCTTTTGATTCTTTTTGGACTGTGTTGCAACACACAGCTTCTTGGTGGAGTACGAATTACACCAAACACTTTTGTAATTATAACCTTTCTATGATATTCAACAATTGAAAGGCTATCATTTTTTAGTTTCTTCTGGGGAGGGTCCTCTTGTCCCTTGCCCCTTAGGTTGTTCTCTTTTGTTTTATGAATACACATGTTTCTTATAAAAAAAAATGATTCTAGATTGTGAATCATTCTAATTGTTCTTGAATTGATTCAATAATCATAGAAATTACTTTTAGGGTAAAAAGCAAGCATGACTCGGTTGTTCTTTGATATCTGCAATACTCAACAAAATATTTAATATAACCAAATTAAAAAATATCAAAATATCATTAAAACTACTGAAAAATATCATTAAAGCCATCCCGCTTTTTCTCTCACACACATGCCCCATGGTAAAAGTGTGACTTTTTAATTATTAATCTTGGCCGTTTAACTTTGTTTATTACTTTTAAATTCTTTTTTAGAATTTTTCATGAATGTGGAATATCAAGTATGAGTGTTTGGGAGTTAATAGTTATATAATGTTAAGCTATTCCCCCCCTTATTTTAGGCTTTGCTATTTATACATTTTATTGTTATTTATTAAATTGAAACTTACAAAACATGATATGTTCTGATACACAATACACTACAATTTTATTTTGATCTGTACTGCGTTTCACAATAATTTAGCTACTCATAACAGAGGGCGAACAACAATATTTGATATATTGTCAGTATAGGAATTTGATGTTGTCATGTCGATTGACTGTCCCCAAATCAATCTCCATGATTCCAAGCCTTGAAAATTCCATTTTTTGATATCAAATAGTTTCCTTACTCTCCAATTTAGTCTCAACCGAAATTGCCATCTTGACTCTCCAAAATTCCTCCCTTGGGGCTCAAACAGACCTTACCCTTTACAAGAAAACTCACAGCAATGTTGAGATAATCTAAGCAGGGTTGAAGCGTTGTAGATCATAGTGTGAAGTCCTAAATAACATAGTATGCTAGGATGAAATAGGCATTGGCATTTATTTGTTTATTTATTTTTATTTTTATGAAAAACAAATTTTATTGATAAATGGAATAAGAGAAGCTTCCTATTAAAAAAAAAAAAATCAAAGAAGCTTAAAAGGCTGCCATCACTTAAAGGTACTAATTCATTGCCATTGGAAACCAAAGACTAAAGAGGAAAGGCTATGATTGTTAAAGGGGTATTGGCATTTTAATTCTTAGTGTCTCACTGCTCTAACATGGTGTCTCGACCTTTACTTTTGAATTTTGGTATTTAGGCAATTCTGCAAGTTATTGTTGTTCGTGAAATCCTCTTACTTTCTTGAGTTGTCTATCTACTTGTGCCTCATTGTGTTTTAAATCTCTCAGGTCCCACCAGGTGATTATCGCCTATCTGCTATGGCAATCTCTCCAGAAAGTGCTCCTGGACTACTGTTCTCGCCATCTTATGTTGATGTTACAGTTAAAAGTCCCTTACTGAATGTTGCTTTTTCACAGGTAATATTCTGAATTTTCGCGGACTTCTTAGCCTTATGGTACTTACTGTTTGTAGACTATTCGTGAATCCGTTAATAATTATAAAAAGGATATTCTCATATTCCTGCTTTTATACCATTTGTTAATTTCTTCACATGATAAAGTTTTTTTTATCCGCTTCCATTGATTTATTTTATTTTGTACAATTGATTATCAAGGCACTCGTCAATATACTTGGTTCTGTAACATGCAAAGAGAGATGTGGTTCATCAGTATCTATTACCTTCCAGAGATTGGCTGGTAATCATATTAGTGAGAAGAAGACTATCAGTTTGACAGATGAGAGTAATGCGTTTCAAATTCAAGATGTAATGCCTGGAAAATACAGGATAGAGGTACAGCTATTTGACCTTAATATTTATATTTAATCTCTTGTTGTAGATGGAACGGATTTATGAAATTACAAGAGGGGGAAAAAGAGAGGGAATTAGTACATTGTTTTCCCCAGCCCTTTATATTTTCAAGTTAGCTTCATCTGAATTGTTGTGTTGTTGTTCATGGGGGCTGGAAATGATATATGTCAGTTGCATCATCCCTATATTTTCTTGTCAATATAATGTTTTTTTCCCACGAAAAAAAGACAATTTTTTATGATGTGATTATGAGCACCGTCCCTCGTATCATATGTTCTGCTTGGGCATCCTTTCAAGGGAGAAAAGAGGACTCTTTGGGTCAATTACATTAGAATTTTATTTTAGACCATTTGTAGTATATGAAAGTCATTTTGTGAATAGGGGAGGTACTTTAATTATTTTCTTAAATCTCTGGTTTTTCTGATATAAAAGTTACCTTTTCCTTAAAGATTTCACTCTTTTATCTCACATCCCGTTGGGAATTTTCTTTTTGGAATTCTGAGGTATAGGCAATATGGCTTCTTTTTATAATTTCATCACATCATTGAAATTATAGTTGTTTCTCTCTCTCCAAAAAAATAAAAAGACCCATATTGAATATTGAACATAGATAGATATACATGCTGAGTAAATATCTTTTAATAGGTTTCACACTCATCCATTCAAGGCGGGGTTGGCAAAGATGATTGGTGCTGGGAGCGAAACTCCATTGAAGTGGATGTTGGTATTGAGGATGTACATGGAATTGAATTCATTCAAAAAGGTTATTGGGTTAACGTTATATCTACTCATGATGTGGATGTTTATATTTCTCAAATGAATGGGCCACCTATGAACTTGAAAATCAAGGTTATTTCTACTCCAAGTCCCAAAGTTTTGTTTTCCTCTATGGTTGTAGTTGTAGCAGCCTAGCGGGCATGACACTGAAATTGATTCCCTTTGTTACGCAGAAAGGTTCTCAGTACATATGTGTGGAGTCTCCTGGAGTGCACGAAATTCAGTTCTCCGACTCTTGTATCTCCTTCGGGAGCTCATCCGCTAAAATTGATACATTAAACCTAGAGGTATTGTATTGTTCCAAATTTGTTTTTCATTATTATACTTCTGTGAATTATTTATATGAGATTAATTTTTCGTCTCTTTTTTTTGTCAAATATTTGTCAGCCCATCTATTTAAGAGGAGAAAAATATCTACTGAAGGGGAAAATTAATGTTGATCCAGTCTCACTTGGTGTATATGAATTACCTGAAAATATTCTGTTGAACGTTGTGGATGCTGGAGGCAGTGTGGTTGGTAATACTGAGGCCAAACTTACGTCTGATGCCAATAATCAACCGAATTTTGCCTTGTATGAGTACTCTGTCTGGGCTAGCGCTGGAGAGGAACTCACTTTTGTTCCCCTGGATACCAGGTCCGCATACTTTTAGTATTTTCTTGGTGGCACTCTTTGAGGAATTAAACTTGATTGTTTGATACATAAGGAGAGAGAGTATTATCCCTCTGATTGAAATTTAACTGTATTTTCTCACACGCATCTTGAACTCTTACATTTAGTGGTACAAATATAATAATAAGATCACTTTCTTTCTATTAGGTCTTGGGAGTGATGTGATATGTTCTTGTATTTAGCTTAGGTGTTGTTCCTACTTGTCCACCTCTCTCTCTCTCTCTCTCTCTCTCTCTCTCTCTCTCTCTGGGAGTGATGTGATATTTTCTTGTATTTAGCTTAGGCTGTGTTCTTACTTGTCAACCTCTCTTTCTCTCTCTGCTTTGTCCTCTCTTGTATATTTGGTTGACAAAAAAAAAAAAAAGAAAGAAAAAAAAGAATAAACAAAGAAGAATTTAAACTTACGTTTATCTTGCTTTTAAGTTTGAGTGTGACTGCACTGCATGTTTTTGACTTAAAACTGTGGTGGCTGTAGGAATCAGGAGAGGAAGATCTTATTTTATCCTAGACAGCATCATGTGAGTTATATTTTTTTTTCTTCAAGTGTACAAGGTATTAAATGATCTATTATTGTAACCTTAATTTTCGATCGTCTTCGTCAGGTCTTGGTGAAAAATGATGGATGCCAAGATTCTATTCCTACATTTTTTGGTAGGTTGGGTTTGTACATTGAAGGATCGGTTTCTCCCCCTCTTTCTGGCGTTCATATCAGGATCATTGCTGCTGGAGACAGTTCCATTGCTTCTCTTAAGAATGGGGAGTTGGTACTTGAAACTGCCACTGATATTGATGGCTCGTTTGTTGGGGGACCATTATACGATGACATAACTTACAGCGTTGAGGCTAGGAAGGTCCGAAATGTTTATTTTAAGTCATTTTGCATTATCTCCGTTGTAGTGCAGGAATTGCATTTTTTGTTCTGCTTGCATTGGTTGACTAGTTAAAACGAGCAAGGTTGTAACTTGTCACTGTTGTCAGTGGGGTTTTTTTTGGTGTGTATGTGTGTGTCAGGCATATTATATGTTTTTCATCTTTGCCCTCTTTCTCATTTTTGCTAATGTTTCAATTTGCAGTCTGGCTTTCATTTGGAGCGTGTTGGACCATATTCATTTTCATGTCAGAAGCTTGGTCAAATTTCTGTGAAAATTCATGCCAGAGATAATAGTGAAGAACCTATTCCTTCAGTTCTATTATCTCTGAGTGGTCAAAATGGTTATAGAAATAATTCAGTATCTAGTGCTGGTGGAGTGTTCCTTTTTAATGATCTTTTCCCTGGAACTTTCTATTTGCGTCCGCTACTGAAGGTACTTCGAAATCTTATTCAAATTTTCTGTTTTGTTCTTCCCCTGATCATCTGTGGCAGCATATACAAACTTTAGTATGGAGTAATTGACATTTATTTTAAAATTCCCTCGGCCCCTTTTTGGATGTTAAATGTTTTGTTGTTGATAATTTGGCTCGTTCAAAAGAATCCTTCAATTTTGCTTCAATTTAGTAATTTGCAATATTTCATGGAAAGTGCCTACTTTTGACATTTAATCCCTTTGTCTTTAGATGTTCTAATTTGTTGTAATTTTCCTTTCCTTTATTAGACATATCTTATCCTCCCTCATGTAATATTTCTCAAACATAACTGTCCTTTGGAAAGAAATAGGATTTTCTTTCCATAACGGTTTATTTGAACGTCTCGATTTGAGGTAAGAGTTATTTACATTTACCTCAATGAAAGAGTAATGCAACAGATTGAGAGGAAAAAGATTTTTCCTAGGCTATTGAAAAAAATGAATGCCGAAATCTCCTAGAACTTGTCAGAAGAAAGATTAACTTGATATCACAAAAGTTCTTGTAACTTTGGTTACCTACAACTGACTGATATTGCCTTTTTGTGTAACATTATATCTATTTGTGGAGTTGTAAGAATTTTAATATAGGGGACTGGAGTATTGGTATTGAGTTGTAAGTCAATCAACATTATTCTGCTTCGTAAATAATAATATTAATATTTATTCTTTGATAAGATAACAAACTGAAGGTTGTAACAATAATATTGCTTGAATTTGTCATTTACCTGGTGAAAGCAAGGTACAGGTTAATCCGACAGATATGAAACTAACGTCCTTTTTGTAGTATTTTCAAACTACTGTTGTAATTTTTATGCTATGAAGTTGATAACTTACTCTATTCTGTAGGAGTATGCTTTCTCACCTGCAGCTCAGACAATAGAACTTGATTCTGGGGAATCCAGAGAAGTGAATTTTCAGGCTACCCGTGTGGCTTACAGGTTTCTTTTTGCCTCCATGGTTTTTTTTCTTCTATATTTCTCAAGTATTTTCGGGAGTAGGTTTCGGAGTACTTTTGAGATTGGTGTGGTTAAATAAAAGGTACTACCTTTCGAACGGAGTGGAAGAAAAAGTAAGTTACAAAGGAACAAACAATAATAAACGATACAATTAAAAGTTCAATCAAGACCTAACGTTTCTCACATTGTTTAAAAAATGAAGGTTTGCAGATTGTAAGCTATAAAAAAGTCAATTATAATAAAAATTAGGAGTGTTTTTTACTAATTAGATAATTTATTGTGTATTTATATAAAACCAGACGCAATATAAGAGTATATTGCCAAAAAACTTGCATACTTGTCTCTAGAATCTCTTTCTTGCAATATTACTACGATAAATGACATTTAGCGAATTGTGGCTAATTGGTTAACTTACGTGGTAGTCCTCTGTTAATGATGGCCTTCAATTTTTTGGTTTGATCTATCTTTCTAACTTCAGATGGTACTTCATCTGACTTGAATCGAAACATAGGGTACGTGGACATGGAAACACATGGCACATGGACATGCCAACTTACTGTATTCTAAAAAATTAGAACCCTGACACAACACGACAATGATATGTTTGACAAAATTCAACTTAAAAAAAGAGTTATCTCTAGACCTTCACATACTATATTTTCATATACAATTAAATATATACTATAAATGAATTAGAGATATAAATTTATACCCAACAAAAATGTAATCACTTCTTAATAACTCTCTGTTCTCTCTAAAAACTTGTCCTCCACACGTCTTGGCGCAGTTATTCGAAATCGAAATCTGCTTGCAGCGTGTCTCGATAGGTTTCAAAAACTACACAAAAGCAGGCACACTGCATCACTAGTCGGATGTCAATATCTTCCTTGAAATAGTAGACTTGCTTCTTAGATTAAAAATCCACACTAGGTGAAAATCTTAAGCTATTCCATCCTCTAGACAAGAGGAAAACCCATCTTGAAGTAAAACACATTGAATTTAGTCAAATTTTGTGAAATTGTAAGGTGCTGAAGTTGTTCCTTTAAACTTGTTCAGTGCTATAGGTGTGGTGACGCTATTATCTGGCCAACCAAAAGAAGGTGTTTCAGTTGAAGCCAGGTCAGAGACAAAGGGGTATTATGAGGAAACGAAGACAGATGCATCTGGAAATTATCGTTTGAGGGGACTCCTCCCTGATACAACTTATATAATAAAAGTAGTTCAAAGAGAGGATCAGAACAGGGCCAGAATTGAGCGTGCATCTCCTGGAGCAATAACTGTCGAGGTTTGATGCACCCAATTTGTTTGGGAACTTAATAAAGCATAAGCAAGTGTATTCATTTCTCGTTCTACTGTTTTCTACATCTGAAATCTATTTATTGATCAATTTCCGTAGGTTGGATCAGAGGATGTCAAGGGATTGGATTTTCTGGTCTTTGAACGTCCTGAATTGACCATATTGAGTGGCCATGTTGAAGGAAAGAAACTTGAGGGACTAAAGTCAGATTTGCAGGTGGAAATCAAGTCAGCGAGTGAGACGTCTAAAGTTGAGTCTGTATTCCCTCTGCCACTTTCAAACTTTTTTCAGGTAAAGGGCTTACCTAAGGGTAAGTACCTAGTGCAGCTGCGATCAATTGAGCCGTTGGGCACCATCAAATTTGAGTCTAGCATACTTGAGGCTGATTTGGAGGGGAATACTCAAATAAACGTGGGCCCACTGAAATACAAATTTGAAGAATACCACCACAAACAGGTTCGTGTTACTCTCTGCCTGGTAGTAACACGTTTGTTCTAATTTTCCAAGACGTGAGTTTTTCAGTGTAGTGTAGGAGGTTGTATCATTTGGTTCTAGAATTAGCCACCACACGATTAACTCATGCTGTAGGGCTGAAGTTCAACTCAATTTTATTGCACTTCCACTTAGCTAGTTTAGTAACTAAAAATGCTATCTCCCTCTCTCCTTCTTTGTTCTGCAGGATCTGACTGCTGCACCAGTACTCCCTCTCGTTAGCGGAATCCTCGTGATTCTTCTTTTTGTCAGCCTTCCAAGGTAATATGAATACATTTTCTTCATATCTACTATTCTGGACAGCCTACGCACATTTGCAGATATTTTTTAATTCCTTTCTAACTTTTCCATTACTTAAAGAATCAAGGATTTTTACCACCAAGCCACGGTGGGAACATCATCAGCATCTGGATTCGCGGTGACTCTGAAGAAAGAAGCACGGAAACCAGTTTTGAGAAAAAAGACATACTGAGAACCAACCGCTTGTCCATGTCAAGAATGCAAAAAAGCCTTCCATTTGGTCAAATTTCTGATTATCTCAATTGGCAAACTAACACTACGGAGGACAATTTCACGGTAGTCATACGATTTTATTATGTAAACTTAGATGTCAATGTTGTGAAATTTTGAGGTGTAGATCAATGAGTGGTCGGGATAGGAGTCCTTGTACACAATTTTGATCTCTAGGCTTGATGCAGTGTTTATTTGCCACCATGTTAGTACCATTCTTCTAGGAATTACTGAGGTTTTAGTTAAACTCATTTCCACATTTGGAATCTAATTAGAAATAGAAAGGACAATTTGTTTTGTGCTTAAACTTTTACTCTTTTTGGTTCAAAATTGATCAGATTACATAGATATGGAAAGTTCTATGTATTAGTTCTATCCAACACATAAAGTTCTATGAAATTACATAATTCGCAACATGAGCTCAGGGGTTAATTCGTGTTAGTAGTTAATTTCTCATATCAATGCAAGCATGTGTTGGATTTATTCTTTCAAAACTTTACAACTGAACCCAAGAGTTGGATCATTTATTTCAAATCATTCCACTTCATAAAAGAGTATTTTGCAATTATGCCCGATACCTATATTGAACTTTTAGAAGTAATAAAACACTAATATTTTATTATTTTCTAATGTTATTTCATTAAGTGTTTGATAATACCATTCCTAAAATTTGAATTTTGCTTGTTTGGGATCCTTAATTTGAATTTTGCTTGTTTGTGATATTTTTTTACTAATGTTATCATATAATGTGACATGTTTATTTAATTAATGTTGGTTTAGAGTAATGTGGTACAGTGTTACATAAAAGCAATGGATACAAGTTGGGTGAACTAAATGGAATGGGTATTAGTTTATAAGTCATACATGATAGTGACAAAAATAGAGATTTTAGAGTAAACTTTTTCAATATTTTTTTGAAGTATAGTTTTCGTGTTATCCCTAGTTTCAATTGTATTTTAGCAAAACTATTTCAAACAAAAGTAGAATATTTGCATGATATTATAAATATTGGATGAACTAACAGACTATTAATACTTAGATAGAGATGTGCATGGGTCGGATGTGCATGAGTCGGGCCGAGCCAGGATGCCATCCTTCGACGCTGCTCCTATCCATGCTCCATCCCACCAATTTTGCACGTTTTCATGATTCCATGGAGAAATATTTTTAGTTTTTTGTTTAATATTATTTTTCAATCTTTGTTTATTTAAAATTTATATATAATATTCTTATTTAAAACTAATAAAATGTCAAATTCTCATTGTTTATAAAAATAAAAATTTAAAAATTAATCCATAAAATTCAAAAATCTATACAACAAAATTTACTACAAATAAGTATAATTAGAAAAAATATATAAAAATAAAATAGAAAAATGAAGAAAAGAAAAGAATATCAAAATAGTTTTTTTTTTGTAATACCTGATATTAAAAAGAATAAATAAATAAATATTTAGTTTTATATTTAATTATATTTTTGTTGGCAGTCTCCAGGTTGCCTTTGGTACCTTAAAAGTGGTATTTATTAGTCAACAAATTTTCAAAGAAAAACGAATTTAAAAATAAAAACTTTTAATCAGAAAACTTTTAATCAAAATGGTAGAAGTAAAACAGTCAAAACTGCTAAGCCAAAACTTAGGCAGCAAGACAGCAGTGAGTCAACATCTTATTTCATTTGGAGTAATGATGTGGGACATTGGAACCCAAAAGAATCCAACACTCACTATTTAGTATTGGATTCACTGAGATGGAAAACAATCTAAGGATGAGGCTGATGAGATTGGATTATCCATGGATATTTAGCTTTTTCCCTCTTCTACTTCCCATTTCCCAAGTCAGCAGCTCCCTCTACACTCAGCCCACCTTTCTCTCTCTCTTATCTGTAACAATTTACTCTCTTTCTCTCTCTACATTCTGATCCCTATCAACAATTTCATCTGGTTTGTCTGCCATTAATGGCTATCACGATCTTCATGTGTCTTTATGCCCTTCAACCATAGTAAGTTTTTCTCTATTGGGTGTTTTTCTTTCTCTTGATTATCTTTTGTTGAGGTGTTGCAATGGCTTCTACTCCACCACACTGTTCAATCACTGCGGCGAAGCCGTATCAAACCCATCAATACCCACAAAATAACTTGAAAAACCATCGTCAAAATGCTCGCCAGAATGGCCCTTGGACGACGACCCACAAGTTTCCTCTTGTCAAACCATTGCCTTCAACTCCAGGTCACAGTGCGACTAAATCCACTTCTACTCCGCTTTCTCAAAGCCCTAATTTCCCGTCTCTATGTTCTCTCCCCACCTCGAAATCTGAGCTGGCTTCTAACTTTTCTGGACGCCGATCAACTCGGTTCGTCTCTAAGTTTCACTTTGGTCGCCCCAAATCCTCCATGACCACTCGTCACTCTGCGATTGCTGAGGAGGTACTGCACCAGGTGCTTCAGTTTGGTAAGGATGATGCGAGTTTGGATAATATTTTGCTTAATTTCGAGTCTAAGCTTTGTGGGTCGGAAGATTATACGTTTTTGCTTAGGGAACTTGGGAATAGAGGTGAATGTTGGAAAGCAATTCGATGCTTTGACTTTGCGCTTGTTAGAGAGGGAAGGAAGAATGAGAGAGGTAAATTAGCTAGTGCGATGATTAGTACTCTTGGTAGGCTTGGAAAAGTAGAACTTGCTAAGGGGGTTTTTGAGACAGCATTGAGTGAAGGATATGGGAACACGGTTTTCGCATTCTCAGCTTTGATAAGTGCTTATGGGAAGAGTGGTTACTTCGATGAAGCTATTAAGGTGTTTGAATCCATGAAAGTTTCAGGCTTGAAGCCAAATTTGGTTACCTATAATGCAGTAATTGATGCATGTGGGAAAGGAGGAGTAGAGTTTAAGAGAGTGGTGGAAATTTTTGAAGAAATGTTGAGGAATGGGGTCCAACCTGATAGAATTACCTATAACTCACTTCTTGCTGTGTGTAGTCGAGGAGGGTTGTGGGAGGCAGCTCGAAACTTGTTTAATGAGATGATAGATAGAGGTATTGATCAGGATGTATTTACTTATAATACACTTTTGGATGCAGTTTGCAAAGGTGGACAGATGGATTTGGCTTATGAGATTATGTTAGAGATGCCGGGAAAGAAAATATTGCCTAATGTGGTTACTTACAGTACGATGGCTGATGGATATGCCAAGGCTGGTAGACTAGAAGATGCTCTAAACTTGTACAATGAAATGAAATTTCTGGGCATTGGTTTAGATAGGGTTTCATATAATACATTGCTTTCAATCTATGCTAAGCTTGGCAGGTTTGAAGATGCTCTGAAAGTTTGTAAGGAGATGGGGAGTTCTGGGGTTAAAAAGGATGTTGTTACTTACAATGCACTTCTAGATGGATACGGAAAGCAAGGGAAGTTTAATGAAGTTACAAGAGTATTTAAAGAGATGAAAAAAGACCGTGTATTCCCTAATCTGTTGACATATTCTACCTTAATTGATGTATACTCCAAAGGTAGTCTGTATGAGGAGGCAATGGAGGTCTTTCGTGAGTTCAAGCAGGCTGGATTGAAGGCTGATGTAGTTCTCTATAGTGAACTCATCAATGCTTTGTGTAAAAATGGTTTAGTGGATTCTGCTGTATTGTTGCTCGATGAGATGACAAAAGAAGGAATTAGGCCCAATGTTGTCACTTACAATTCCATAATTGATGCCTTTGGTCGTTCTACAACAGCAGAATTTCTAGTTGATGGTGTTGGTGCATCGAATGAAAGGCAAAGTGAATCCCCATCCTTCATGTTGATTGAGGGTGTGGATGAGAGTGAGATCAATTGGGATGACGGCCATGTCTTCAAATTTTATCAGCAACTCGTTTCTGAGAAAGAAGGACCTGCAAAGAAAGAAAGACTAGGCAAGGAAGAGATCAGGTCCATCTTGAGTGTCTTCAAGAAGATGCATGAGCTGGAAATCAAACCAAATGTTGTGACCTTTTCAGCAATCCTAAATGCATGCAGGTAAAAATGTTTTGACTTCTATTTGCCCTCAGGATATGCTATTTATACTTTTTTCTATTATTTGTTCGAAACCTTCATCAAATATCTGCCAAATTAAGTTATTTTTGTCTTTTTTAATATAAAGATCTTTTGAGTTGATTCTCTTCATCAATAGCTGCCATGGACTTAAAAACTAGCATTTTGACCTGTTACTAGGATGCAGGATGAAGTCTTTCCACAAATGCACTACCAACATTGGAGATTTAGGAAAGACTATCCGTGCATTGGTTCTTTTTCTGCTATCATCATTTAGTAATATCTCTTAGAAAGTGGTGTGCATTGAATTTTTTTTATCAGTCTGGTTTAAGTTTATCTGATTCTAGATGGCATTGGCAAGCTCACTTCACAAGTCAAATATTTATTATAAATGATCCCCTGTCACATTTTGTCACAACCTGAAGTCAAATATACCACAAATCAGTGGTAAATGGTGACCTCTTATTTTCTATTATCCTTCCTTTGAACAAAGGCCATTGAGCCAGAGCCTCACTTCAACAACCTTTCTGTCTGGTAAAATTTTGCACTTCAAACCCTCTTCTTTGTATTACGCTCCCACTTGATTAATTTTTCTTGATGTATCATTGGAGGAACTTGTCCTTTCTACTTTCCAGCATATTTTCTGAGATTTTTCCTTTGGTTGTTTGCTTTGGTTTTATTCTCTATTATTAACTATAACCTCAAGTCAAGCGGAATATGCATTTGATCCTGATTGTGGAATTTGAGTTTTGGGTACAGTCGCTGCAAATCAATTGAAGATGCTTCTATGCTATTGGAAGAGCTACGGTTATTTGATAATCAAGTGTATGGTGTAGCTCATGGACTGCTTATGGGGTTTAGTGAGAACGTTTGGATTCAAGCACAGTATCTGTTTGATGAAGTGAAGCAGATGGACTCTTCCACTGCGTCTGCTTTCTACAATGCTTTGACAGATATGCTGTGGCATTTTGGTCAGGTGAAGTCTAAGAACTTTCAAATCTGTTTAGTGACATTTCTCATATCCTATTTCTCATTATTCGTCTGGTTGTTTTTTATGGATTTTAGTCATGCAAAATGAAAACCGGATCAAAATTTAGTCTAGTTACACTAAATTAACATGAAAAACCTTAATAAAATCAAATTAGGATAATGAAAACTTACCTTGATAGCTCTTGTAAATGCTCGATACTCCACCCGAACTCGAACCAAACCACCACTAGAGTTGACGTACTATCCTCCGAACTCGAAACCGGGTTGTGGAACCTGATGAATGAAGAAAACCGCGAGAGAGAAAAAAAATGGAAACTTGGATTAGGGTTGAATTTTGGGTGAAATCAAATTTTCTTTTTTTTTTTTAGTGAAGAAATTTTAAGAAAAAAATTGGACAGCCAAATTCTATAAGAGCCCAAAATTCCAACCCATCAAAAGAATTGTAAGACACTTTTTATAAGAAATGCAAAATTGCATGGTAGCCCAAGAACACATTTTCTCACTAACTTTAGTGAAAGGTTAAAACAGTCATTTCTTTAAATTTAGTCAAAGTCAATATTATGTGACTAATTTCGACCTCTAGAGCATTTTCAAATCAAGTTAATCAACATCCGTTAAGTACTGAATCATTCCACAATAGTCCCGTAATGGGACATCGCTTGTAGAAAATTAATTTTTAAGTACGTGGCCTCCATGGATTGAACCTATGATCTCTTAGTTAGATATTGAGACTATGTCTCCTTTTTTACCATTAGGCCAACCCATGATGTTTTACAATAGACAGTGTTATAACGTTAAAGTGACTATTCCATGGTTCAGTCTTATGTAAACTCTTTATATAAGATGCTCCTACTTTCATGTCCCTATATGAACGATTATATACTATAAAGCATTTAGGCTACATACTCGAACTTGATCTGTGTTTATGTCTCTATATAAAGTTTAAATTTAGTTAAGATAGCCTTTGGACCATAGTTTATTAAATTCAAGATTATAGTATTCAATTTCACCAATAATTTGTCAATAACAACTTTATTGAGTAAAATATAATTTTAGGGGGAATTTAAATTACAAACGACTACGAATTTTAAGATAAATTTCAATAGTTTTATGTTTCATTTTATACCTGAGAAATAACATAGGTATTTCACATTCTTGATTATTTTCTCCTTTCTACTAGGTACTTTCCTATTTCCCGGTTTCCTATTACATTCTTTTCCCTATTTACTGTTTTACATGTAAATTGAAATCTAAAAAAGAACTGTCATTTTTATTTGTAAATTAAAACATATTCCTTTAGAGGTTCAAATCTCTTTTACTACTATGTTTATTGTACCAAGAGAAAAAAAAGGAAGAAATGCCGTCAAGTGAATGTATCCTAAAAGTGGAACCAAAACGAAAAGGAAACTTAAATATCGTAAAATGGGCTCGATTTATTCCAGAAAGGAGGGTCTAACTCTTTTTCCTTTTCTTCCTTGTTATAAAAGATATATATCTTTCACACTTTTGCTGCTAAAAACTTGAATTTGAAATTTGTATCTTATCTACAGAAACGAGGGGCTCAATTGGTTGTACTTGAAGGAAAAAGGCGCAAAGTATGGGAAACTTTATGGTCTGATTCTTGCTTAGATTTGCACCTCATGTCCTCTGGAGCTGCTCGTGCCATGGTTCATGCGTGGTTGTTGGGTATTCATTCTGTTGTATTCGAGGGCCATCAGTTGCCAAAGCTATTAAGGTAAATTCATTCCTCCATTCACTATTTTCAGTCTACTTTTAATAGTTGTAGTTCGATCTCTGGTTATTTAACTGTGCTAACTTCCTTAGTTACTCAGGTATTGATTTATTCTTCATGGACGTGTTTGTTTTATTGTATATAATGCTATGTATACCTTAAGGCACAGTATCTCGAGGTTTAACTCTGTGACACATAGTATGGTATCTCACTTCAACGTTTCATTGGAATGTCGACTTTCTCTGCATTAAGATTGAGTGTCCAATCGGCAGAAAGAGAAGACTGTATTCTAAGGGGCATAAAGTTTATATTTAAAAAAGAAAGGTGAAAAAAGTCTCTTTGCCTGTCGAATATCCTGTTCCTTTCTAGAACCCCTCAGTCGAGCCTCAAGATTTACTTCTTTTTTTCTTTTATTTTCTTTCTAAATTTATTTCTATTTTAGTTGATAACCTTCAAGAATAGGAGTAGATTGTGGTGGTACTGAGAGGAAGGGCCATTTGCCCTCCACAACAGAGCAGCAGATGCAGATGAGACCACAGAAATGCTAAAATCACCAATGGGGCAATTGTAGTGGAGAAATGTGGCTGAGACTTTTTTTTTTCTGGGAAAGAAAACATAGCTATAAACACTTTTCTTTTGAATGATAAAATAAGCGGCAAGACTACTATCCCAAAAGAGAGTTTCAACGTGCTTAGTAGTGTGCATATTGAATAAATTCCATACACTTAGCACTTGAGGTTTCTTACCTACCCAACTAAAGGTGGTTTAAGCAATGAAAACTATGCCTCGTGCAAAATTTGACTTCTCCCTTATGGCATAATAAACTAGATTTTGTTGGTTCGGTTGACTTGTGGATCTCCAATAATATTAGGGTCAAGATATGGATCTTTAACTTAGTGATGGAAGAAATCTTTTCCAAGTGTATTCTACTCTCCATCAACTTGAGAAATTTGGTTAGATATCAAGCAATATTTGCACGAGAATTTAACCTACTATATCAATTAAGTAACAAACTGAATGACCTTGCATGGCCAATTTTTTGTTAGTTCACACTTCACCAAAGCACAATCTGCTTTGACCATTGCTCGATATTTGCCTCTGGCTCTGCCCTTGCCGAAGAGCAAGGATAGATGTTCACTTTTGCTCGTCTAGTTCATTAGGGAATTTGTGCCTAGCTCGTTTAATCTCTCCTGCGTTGGTAGCACTTTCCCTCTCATCCTCCTTGATCTGGAAGGTTTGAATCTCCAAGAAAGTCAAATTTTTTGCTTAGCAGACCTTCCCTGGGAGAATTCCCACCGTTCTCGGTCCTCATATTGACCTTGTTTTATGGTATTACATCCTAGAGCAACTTCAGAGAGATTCCTGGAGTCTTGGTATTCCGATGGCTCGGAACATGTCGTGCAAGGCTCTAATGGAGTATTCCACCCCTTTTCGTGATAGATGGACCTTTCTTTGGCATGTAGCTTCCTGTGCGTCTTTATGGATATTTGGTGAGAAATAGGAGTGCCTTCAGTTATAAGGGAAGGTCCTTGGGAGCGGTTTGAACTTTGGTTATGTCTGAAGGTCTCTCTTAGGGTTTCTGGCACCAAGTATTGTCAGTTATTACCCTTTATCTCTCACTCATTCTCATAAATAGAAGCCTCTTTCTGTAGTTTTCTGGTGTGTTTTTTTTTCCCTTTGGTTCTTTTGGCTTCGTCTGTATGCACTTTCCTTCTTTGTATAGTTTTTTTTGTTTCTCTGAGTCTGGTAATATTTTAAACTCATTCTTTTCATTGAAAACAAACATATTGTTGCAAATTTCTTACAATTTTAGTCAATTGTGCAGCATTCTGACAGGATGGGGAAAACACAGCAAAGTAGTCGGTGATGGAGCTCTTAGACGGGCAATTGAGGCACTTCTAACTAGCATGGGGGCGCCATTTCGAGTTGCAAAATGTAACATAGGTAGGTATGTATCAACAGGCTCTGTGGTGGCTGCCTGGTTGAAAGAATCTGGTACCTTAAAATTACTTGTTCTTCATGATGACAGAACTCATCCAGATAGTGAAAATATGGATCTAATTTCCAAACTCCAAACGATTTCCTTGTAGCAGTATTTGTATAATAATATTATTACACATCAGAGATATGAGAAAGAAAGTTGGCTTCGGCAAAAGTTTACTAAACTGGCAATGAACCAAACTCTTTTTGTGCCAAATACCTGATCGCCCTCAATTCAATTCCAAATTATTTAGCTGTTAGTCCCTATTTATATATTACAACTATATAGAGAGTATATTTAGTATCACATGCTTTTGAATAATTAACATTTATTGAGATTCTACGATCATTTTCTTCATTTGAAAGGGGAACATCTATACATATTACTTATGAACTCGAAGATACAAATACAATTCATTTTAGTTGGAATCTTTTTTTTCTTCCATAAATAACCATGAATATGAACTAGTAATGGGAAAAAACAAACTCCCTAACCAAACAAAGTTAAGAATTACGAACAATAAATGATGAGTAAATAAATTGGTTCAAGAGAGTACCTTTAACAGCAAAAACATCTTCCTCTTAAGCTCAAAAGTGTAAACATATATCTTAAGCTCAAAAGTTTAAACATATATCATATTCGTCGGACTCAACATGAAATTTGTACAAAATGATTCTATACTTAATCACTAACTTGAGCATAACTGAATAAGGGAATAAATTTAAGGATTCTTGAGTAGGAGATAGAGATTCAATCTTTATTTCCTATTTTCTTTTCTAAAGTTTTGCCTATATGCTTGTCATAGCCATTCACAATCGAACCATTACTTTGAACAACATACCATACTCAAACGAACCATTACTTTGAACAATATACCATACTCAAACGAATCATGGTGGCTTGGATAAGGATGCCTCAAAATGCTACTCCTTGATGCCTCGCAACCATTGCTACAATTACTGTTTTATCTCTCAAACTCTTCGGTAAGAAATTCCTATCATAATTCTTCCTTCAAATAAAACTTCTAGTTCGATAAAAAATACAAATTTATATTTTCCCCTACTTTGTTAGATATTTAACCGTAGTTAATGTAAACTTAACTCGATGACAATTAACATATTCTTCCATTCTAGAGGTGAGAGGTTTCAATCTATGTTCCCACAATTGTTTTACTAAAATGATAATAATAAAAATAATTAAACCATATATTTTGACTATTCACATCCTTTATTTAAAACTGATATCTCCTAACATTATCCCAAAAGAACACCCTAATCCAACCAAATAAAATCTACTTTGGATTTACCATCACCATGGTAAGATAAGAAACAGAAATTGTGAAATTGTGTACATGTTTTCCAAATTCTCAAGAAACAAAAAAAGTGAAAAGAATGAATATAACAAAAGCTAAGTGAATGTAAAAAGGAGATGCTACTTAAAGAGAAATTCTTGCAATATTTTGAGGAAGAAAACAAGCAAATAAGAAAGGTTGATAAAAGAAAAAATAGAAGTTTAAAAGGATCATTAATTGCTTTAGAATATATGAAGCCAATGCCTACTTGGCCCTCTTGCTAGAATCTCACCTCAACAAAATATACTGATTTTTTTTTTGTTTTTGAGAGCTACATAATCCAATTGGTACAACTTTTAATATTCTATTGATACTCTCTTTTATGTATATGTTTTGAGATTTCAGTTTAGTATAGAGTTTTAAAGTTTGGTTGATATGTTGACATTTTATATATACATAATCTTTATGTTCGTAAGTCCAATATCGAAATGGAGGAAGATCTTTTTTTTCTTTTGTTCATTTTGTTTAGTACAACAAAGATATAGAAATTTGAACCACCGACCTTATGAAAAAGGAATAATACCGATACCACTTAACTATGCTCATTTTATTGACATTTTTTTTGTGTAATAAAAAAATCAATGAAACATAACAAAAAAAAGTCGACTAAATATCACTAGTGTGAATTTAATATTAATAGTGTCAAAAAATGTTTTTTAAAATAAATAAAATTGTTGTTTTCAAGTATAGCAAGATGAACCAATTTATTTACAAATCTAACAACATCAGACACCGATAAATATCTATCAATATTTTTCATTCATATTGAAAGATGTTTATTAGAGTTTATCACTTTGTATCACTAATAGATAATGACACGGTTTATCTTTAAAAATATTTCAAGAAAATTTTCTATTTAAAACAATTACTTGAAATAAAACCACTATCTTTTCTAAATGGGTTTAAAAAATTGCAAATTTACCGTGTGTTTAGTATAGTTTTTCTAACCAATTTTAGACGACTAAAAACGTTTTTCTTTCTTAAGATATAAAAAGCACTTTGAAAAAACTTGAATTAATTTTAAAAACACATAATAAAACGTTTTTTTTAAAAAGGGACTTTAAAGTCATTGACACTTTTTTTAAATATTATAATAAGAAATCAAAACATTTTGTAACCGTACTTTTGTTAGAAAAAATAGATAAATAATAAAAAAATTATTATAAACAGCGAAATGTGTTGAACATATTTAAAAAATATAACAATATAGTAAAATTTCAAAATTTATCACATAGATGAAATTATGAAATTTTGTTATATTGAAAAATGTCTCAGGCACATATTTTTATTAAAAAGTAGCTTTCAAAATTTTCCATTTTAACATTTCAACTTAAATACTGTTTTAAAGTACTTTTTTTTAATTGGTTTTATATTTTCAATAGTTAGAGAAAAAAAAGGTCTTTACTACATCAACAAGTTAACAAATATAAGATTGATAAGTTTAGGCGACACCAGTTAGAAAATAATATTAAGAAAATTTTGTCCAAACAACACTATATAATAAAAAGAAAATGACAAAAGAATTGAGCGTAATTAAAAAGAAAAAAGTGTTATCCTTTGCCCAAAGGAAAAAAACAAAATATAGTGTTAAGAGTAGGGACCAAGAAGAAGATTATACCAAATTCCAAGTTTAAAAACTCATAGAACCTAAAAAGCAACAAAAGTGAAATTTCATAGACCAAAATTCTATTGTTTACTTTTTTTGTTTTTTTTCTTGAAAGATATTTTTTTGGTTTAGGTTTTGGTTCTAAGTCTAGCTTTTATTTGGTTCTAATAAAATTCAAATACCAAAAATGAAATTGTAACATTTGAAGCTAAAGACTAAATTGCATCTTAAAACCTAATTACTAAAAATACAAACTAGAACCTTAAACTTAGTGACAAAAAAATTGTCTCCGATCCATTGAAAGTCGGCAGCAAATCACCAACCACATTTGAATCGTAGTACTTGTAAAGGGAAGAACAGATAGTCAAAGTATGAGATTTACATGGAGCTTCCTGGTTAAGACATGTAAAAGCTACTAAGATTATCCATTAAATTCGTCAATTTAGGGATTTGTGGGTCCAATAGCAAATTAAAAGAAATGTATATGTGCATAAAACAAAATTAAAGCGAAATCACCGACTAACATAACTAACTTAACCAACCCCTTATCTAATTTAATTAAAGCTCTTTATGTCTTTTGGTCAACATGACCCAATTGGACTCTATTCTACTTTTCAAAAAATAAATTCTTCCCACGAATTCCAGAACATCCGTGTATATGCAAGTGTCATAGTTATATTTGCTTGATGAACCTCAACCAAAATTCTTCAGAGCCTTTTACTTTTATATCATCAAACCTTATTCCTTGTTGGTTTCAGCTTTTGGATTTGAATAAATTCCAGTGTCCACTCAACACAATTTGTTGATTGTTTTCTCATGGTGTGTGTCATCATTTTCAGGTGGTAAATTTGGCTTCTAATTGATCAAGATAAGGTCTTTTCACTTTTTACCTATTTATACCCTTCAGTCATAAACAAACTACTACTTAAATTGATTCTCTGTCTTCAATGAGGTGAAGTTTTCTCTTTTTCCTTCCCACTTGAACTTTTCCTCCTTTAATTTTGGATAACTTCTTTGATTCTACTTTGTGCAACTGTTTGTTTGCATTCACCTATTTCATTCTGATGGTTTGCATGGTTTCTCTATAAAACCCATCAAAGGTTTCAGCTCTTTCTGCATACCATTCTTCTCTTTCCTTCTAGCTACACTAGATTACAAATACCAATTACCAACCTTCTTTTGTTCTTCTCATTACAAGTGTAGTTTTTTGTTCGAGCTTACCACCTGGCTTTGACATTGTCCCTGTATGGTCACAGGGTTGTTTGTCTTTCATTGAAATTTGTTAGAAAGCTTCCAAATTTCTGAGTGACTAGAGATTTATTTCTCCTTGTTTATCTTATTTCCAAGTTCTTTGTCAACCATCTGCCATGGCACCTCCAAATGACCCAGCTGCCTTAAACGCTTCTGTTCTGAAATCTGATGGTTTGGAAAATCTTATTGATTTTTCAGATGGGAAGATCAGTGTTAAAGGAGTTCCAGTGCTGTCCGAAGTCCCAACCAATGTCTTTTTCAGTCCTTTCTCTTCGATAAGCCAATCCTCTGATGCACCACTTCCTTTGCTCCAACGTGTGCATAGTCTGTCCTATAAGGGCGGATTTCTTGGTTTCGACCAAACACAGCCTTCTGATAGGCTGACGAATTCTTTGGGAAAATTCAAGGGTAGGGAGTTTGTGAGTGTTTTCAGGTTCAAAACATGGTGGTCGACCATGTGGGTTGGGAATTCTGGGTCGGATTTACAAATGGAAACTCAATGGGTCATGCTAAATATCCCTGAAATAAAGTCATATGTCGTTATCATTCCCATTATTGAAGGAAGTTTCAGGTCTGCCATGCATCCTGGGACTGATGGGCAAGTCTTGATTTGTGCTGAAAGTGGCTCAACTCATGTGAAAACATCGAGTTTTGATGCCATAGCCTACGTTCATGTGTCTGATAACCCCTACAGGTTAATGAAAGAGGCCTATGCTGCTGTTAGAGTCCATTTGAATACTTTTAGACTCTTGGAAGAGAAGCCTGTCACACATCTGGTGGACAAATTCGGTTGGTGCACCTGGGATGCTTTTTACTTAACAGTAGACCCTGTTGGAATTTGGAATGGGGTTAGTGATTTTGTTGAAGGTGGTATCTCGCCAAGGTTTCTCATCATTGATGATGGATGGCAAAGTATCAATTTGGATGGTGAAGACCCGACTCGTGATGCAAAAAATCTTGTTCTGGGTGGAACTCAAATGACTGCTAGGCTCTATAGATTTGATGAGTGTGAAAAGTTCAGAAAGTACAAAGGTGGATCTTTGACGGGTCCAAATGCTCCGTCGTTTGATCCAAAAAAGCCAAAGTTGTTGATCGCGAAGGCAATCGAGATTGAGCATGCTGAGAAAGAAAGAGACAAGGCCATTGGCTCAGGAGTCACTAATGTCTCTAAGTTTGAGACCAAAATTCAGAAGCTAAAGGAAGAGTTGCATGGGATTTTTGGGAAAGAAGAAGAAGAAGAAAGTAGTGCCATAAACAAAGGTTGTACAAGCTGTTCTTGCAAGGCAGATAACTCTGGAATGAAGGCCTTCACTAGGGACTTAAGAACAAAATTCAAAGGTTTGGACGATATCTTCGTTTGGCATGCTCTGGCTGGTGCTTGGGGTGGTGTAAGGCCTGGTGCTACCCATCTGAATTCCAAGATAGTTCCCTGCAAGCTCTCTCCTGGGCTCGATGGCACAATGACTGATCTTGCTGTTGTGAAGATCATCGAAGGAAGCATTGGACTCGTTCATCCTGATCAAGCTGACGACTTCTTCGATTCCATGCATTCTTATCTTTCTAAAGTTGGGATTACAGGAGTGAAAGTTGATGTGATGCACGTAAGTATCTTGAAAACAAAGCCTTTCAGTTTAATTTTTTAAACTTAGTGTGATTAATAACTGATCTATCAACTTTTTCTTCTTAATGTTTGTTCAATTCAGACTCTAGAATATGTCTCAGAAGAATATGGAGGAAGAGTTGATCTTGCAAAAGCCTATTATAAGGGTCTGACCAACTCTCTTCTTAAGAACTTCAAAGGGACTGGCCTTTTCTCTAGTATGCAACAATGCAATGATTTCTTCTACCTTGGCACAAAGCAAAACTCCATAGGAAGAGTTGGTAAGAATTTCAACTTTTTCCATTTCTTCGTTCTTCAGTCGTTTGAGTTATAAAAAAATTGACTACAACCAATATTTTGGGGTACAGGCGATGATTTTTGGTTTCAAGATCCAAATGGTGATCCCATGGGTGTTTACTGGTTACAAGGTGTCCATATGATCCACTGTGCATACAACAGCATGTGGATGGGGCAAATCATACAGCCTGATTGGGACATGTTCCAATCAGACCATCTATGTGCAAAATTCCATGCAGGATCAAGAGCCATCTGTGGAGGTCCTGTGTATGTGAGTGATTCAGTGGGCGGCCACAATTTTGATCTCATAAAGCAGCTCGTGTATCCTGATGGAACTATTCCTAGATGCCAACATTTTGCCCTCCCCACTAGAGACTGCCTCTTCAAGAACCCATTATTTGACAACAAAACTGTTCTAAAGATCTGGAACCTTAACAAGGTACTACTTCCAACTTCTATTTTTTACTAACTAAAACATCCGTTTCTTCACATCTTTCCAAAACATGACATATCATTTCATCTTCTTGGTTAAAATTTAATTGCAGTATGGAGGTGTAATTGGGACTTTCAACTGCCAAGGAGCAGGGTGGGACCCAAAAGAACAAAGAATCAAGGGACATCCCGAATGCTACAAACCAATGTCCACAACAGTGCACGTCAATGATATAGAATGGGACCAAAAACCAGAAGCAGCCCCAATGGGGAATTTCGTCGAATACATTGTGTACCTGAACCAAGCTGAACAAATTCTCCACACGACCCCAAAATCCGAACCGCTAAAAGCGACCATTCAACCATCTACATTCGAACTCTTCAACTTCATACCGCTAAGAAAGCTAGGTTCCAACATCAAATTCGCTCCCATTGGCCTGACGAACATGTTCAACTGTTCAGGAACCATTCAGCATTTGAAGTATAACGAAAATGGAGTAGAATTGAAAGTGAAAGGAGGAGGAAATTTCTTGGCTTACTCAAGTGGGTCACCGAAGAAATGCGTCTCCAATGGAATTGAAGTGGAATTTGAATGGAAATCCGATGGAAAGCTGAGTTTTGATCTTCATTGGATTGAAGAAGCTGGTGGAGTTTCTAATTTGGATATTTTCTTTTGAGAGAGAGAGAGAGAGAGAAAAAAAAATGAATATCTAAGTTGAAATTTTATTTAATTTCATGCATTTTGTTGTGTTGTGTTAAGTGACATGTGTGCTAAGGAATAGCCATGTCAATTAAATAAAAAGCTTTTATCATTATTATTATTACTATTTTTGTATTTTTCAACTTTTTATTTTGTTTTATTTGATTGAGATTTGTTTGAGGATTTGCCCTTTGAAAGAGGGAAATTATATTTTGGATTTTGTTTCTACTAAATAAATGTGTTGCAAATTTGAGACTTCATAGCCATTCTAATTTTGGTCCAAATTCTTATCTTTTAAGAAATGGTAAAAAAAAAAAAAAAAAAAAATCTAGGAAACTATTCACCTATATCTTTTTTTAAACTACTCCTAATTTTTTTACATCCATATTATCCCAACTAATGAATGTCAATAGCTATCCACTGCCCTATCAATTAATAACAAAATGAATGTTATTAATTGAATGTTTCAAATTACAATGACCAAATGAACAAGTCATAAGTCTATGATCAAAATAGTATTTAAACATAAAATTTATTTACAATAAGAAAAAATGGATGTAAAAGTTATATTTATATTTAAAAATAAACAAAACCTAAAGGTAAAAAGTCTAAAATGAACCCTTGGTGCATATATTTGAATCATTAACCTTTTTGTGTTATTTCAAAAGCATAAGTATATAAATGTCGTGATATCAAGTTGAATGTTGTGGGTTTAAGGGCTATACTTCACAAATTGTCAAAAATTAATGCTTTATTTTATTATCATCTCCACCCTCCTTGACTTGAGATTAAAAAATAGGATTTCTTAAAGCTTCCAACCAAATCAAGATTTTTCCCAAAAAAATAAATTTTGAAAAGACAAATTATTTTAATGTTGCCTTCAAAAAAAAGAAAGAAAAGAAAAGAAAATTAAAAAAAAATAAAAGTGGAGCCAATGTTTTGACTAAAAATAAAGGTGGTTGCTTTTAATCAATTGAAATCCTTTAAAATTCAACCCTAAATTTATTCATATTTATAAAATACCAAAATCAATAAAATTGACTACCCAACCGACTTAACTGACACACTTACACAAGTTATCTTCTTAACCACCAACATTTCCATAATTTATTCCTCCAAAATAATTAAAATGGCATCTCGTTTCATGTCGGGATGGGTCATCTAAAACATCACGATCTAACAATGAAGATATGTTTGAACAAACAATCATGTCCTTTTAACTCGTTATAACTATTTTCGGGTCTAATGGTTTACTATATAAAGTAGTATATCTTTTCGTATATACGGTGTGTGATCTAGACCATAAATGTAAAACATCATGTTTTAATCAAACACGTCTTTCATCTTATTACAACTATTCGGGTCAAAGTGGTGTATCCTTTAGTGTATAGGTTCATTTTAGAGTATATAGATATGTCACATCTCAATCTAACCATAGAATATATGTTTTAAACTACAATTGCTTTAATTTTTTTCTTTAAAATTTCATTATTTGACTTTTCAAATAATTACAACTATTCAAGTCAAATGAGGTAAAGAACTGTCTGACTATTTTATTAATTACATTTTGTTAAAAAGAAAAGTCTATGTATACATGTCATACTTAATATATCAAAATAAGTGGAATCCATTTGATAAATGTAGTAATAACGTATATAAATATAGTATATAAGTTTAAATTTATTAATTTAATATTGTCACACCTATATTGTAGACAATTTTGAGGGGTTGGGTTGGAATGGTTTTCCAAATTGGGCCTTAAACCCAACGGCCCAAATTCGGGGGTTGGGTTGGTTTTCGAATTGGGAGAGAGTTTTCCAGTGTGACCATGTTTACAGTACTACTCCAACTGCCCAATGATATTATGGAAAGGTAAGCATTGGATTTCAAATTGAGATTTTTTTGTGTTGTCTATAACTTTTTGGTAATTAACCAATTGGTTTTTTCTTTTTCCATTTCTATTTTTAGTTTTTAAAACACAAATATGTTTGATAGTTAATTAAAAAAAATAAACTTTTTTGGTAGTTTTTTATCTCGATTGATCTCTAATTTGATGATCATTTCTTATTGTTCTTTCCCTTTTGAGTGATTGAATATTTAGGTTATTCATAAGTCGATCGTCTGACACACATCTACAGTTACGTGTGACAATACGTAACAATGTCAAAAGTATTTTTGACTCTCAAGAGCTACAAGATGTTAATCTGGACTCAACTCAGCTACTTTCTAATCATTATATATTTACAATCAGGTCTACTAGTTTACTCAAACCATGAGATACTTACGTTTTTCTTTTGGAATGCACGCTCTCCTATATCTTTTTGCAACACTTCTATGAACTTTTTAGTATTGTCTTGAATAGTCCTCGAGCACATATAACAAATATTCATTTTAAAAAGATAATTTAAATAAAGTTAGAACAAGAGATCGAGCAACGATCATCCATTAACATGATATAACAAATTTCACATGTCTATAAAGTACAAATAAATAAATTTCCCCAAAATATTTCTTATGTACCCATTGCCACATTATTCCCATGTGATTGACCACATCATCCATCAAATAAAGTCAAGAACCCACGTGGACTTTAATTAAGCCCATGACTGTTATTAATTAGCATTTAAGTTGCAAACATTATGATAAATCCCTTTTTAATTAAATCCAATAATTTCCCAAAATAACAAATTATTTAAAAAAAAAAAAAAAGAAGTACATATGTTTGGTCAATAATATGCGATAATTATATATAATGTATATCCTATATGGTTTAGGTAAGTGGCTTCTCCAATTCATAGAACTTAATAAACTAATGGCTTCACCAATGAAATGTGAACATATGTTTTTAGATTACATGTGCTTAGATAAACACTTTTTAGTTCTTTAATTAATAATAATTAGGGAATTAATGGCTTCACCAATTAAAAGTAAGCATGTGTTTTATATAAACTTATATCACATGTGTAGATGATCTGTTTTTTTCTTTTTTTAGAACCATTTATTCTCTAATTAATTAATTGGCTACATCAATAAATACAATTAGAATTTTTGTTCTAGTTTTTGGAATGCGTGTAGAAATACTTTCTTTTCATAACGTGGGAATGTTGATGACATCTAAGTTGGCCAACAATTAAAATTTGTGTTCAATATTTGATGCACAAATTAAAGTTGAATTGATAATTGTTATAAAGAAGAGTAAGTGGGAGACTAATGCAAATAATAAGATAAAAAATGTAAGCTAACACAAATAACAACGGGATGAGTGAATCAAACAACAATTGAGTTTTACCTCCTCAATTCAACCTATACTAGAGGATTGGATCAAACACCCTCTATGACATTTTAAAACAAAATTATTGTTTTAATTCTCATTTAATACATTTAAAATTATCATTTAATATAAGCTTATCAGCAATCTATATGAATATTAGATGATTAAACATGTGTTTCTTTCCATCATAAAATCAATTGTCAATGAAATTAGTAAATAATTTGTCTTATAAAGACTACGAGATCCTTTAACTTTTCCAGTATGAAATCCCAAACCAGCCGCCTCTCATGATGCATGATGCCTCTTTGATTTCATCGTTAATTCTTGAATCATCTCTCAATTTTTCATTTTTAGATGAAAATCATGTTAAGGCTTTATAGGCTCTAATACCATATTATTAGACATATACAACATGAGATTTCATCTAAAAGCAATCGATACAACAAAATGAAATAACTCATCTATCTTATCATAAAATGTGGAATTAATTCTCGACAACGAAACTCTACCATATATATTACATTTTTCACATTAGCTTTGACATAAATTAATCATACTAAAAAAGCATGGAAATGGCCACCCTAGCTAGAATTCTTGCTTAAAAAACAGCATGCCCCATCCCTCTCTCTATCACTCCCACATACACCACAAACTAAAAATTTTAAAAAACACACATCCCATTAATTAACCTTTAAATTCTCTCTTTTCAAGTTCATTGTTGATCAAGTAATGCATGTGACCCCCTTTTAGTAGGTTCCTTTAACCCCATTTATGGCCAACTATGCCCTAATTATTATAATTATATAAATACATCCCAATTATACACACACACACATATACCCACCTAACTTTAAACTCTGGCTCAACGTTATATCATATCATTAATAACTATTCTTCATATTATTATATATATACACTCTTGAATGAATGAAGAATTAATACATGGAATTTAATCTGTATTTTTTAGGTTATGATATCTTATGGTATATATATCATCTATGGAGAGAGAAGAAAAAGAAAAAGAATAATGCATTTATCTTTGTGCTTGGAAATAAATCTTTAATATTGAAAATGTTTGATAATGAAAAAAATGGCATCCGTACAATGAATGAAGCAAACATGTCCAATCATGTACACAAAAATATGAAAAGTCTCTTCCTTAATTCCCTAAAAAGAGAAGAGAGCAAAGAAAAAGACTAATAATGTTGACTAAAAACTTGGAGATTCATGAATGTCAGAAACAAAATCCCAACACATAATATCCACATTGTCTACTTTTGTTGCCCAAAATATTGACAACTCAACCTCTCTAAAATACCTTTTTATTTTATTCATATGTGAGAAACATATAATAACTATCAATCAATTTTAGAGCTTTTAATTCTTATAATTTATGTATTGACCATTTTTTTAAAAATCTTATTTGAATGTCTAAATTAATTTACTAATTATAATAAGTTTAGAGAGATTTAATTGATAAAATTATTAAGTTTATAGTTTAGATTTAATACAAGTAATTATTGTTTTAGAGTTTAAAATGACACAACACAAAAGCTTAAAGATATAAATCAATATTTTTTTATGCATATAAAACTTTTCTAATTACTAAAAAAATTTAAAAATGTTTTTCACTTAACAAACTATAATTGAACAATTAAATGAAGTTTAGGGGTGTGGTTTATTTGTTTATTGGATGATATTAATACAAAAGCCATTTAAAAAGACAAAAAGGGTGCCTGTTTTGAACGTGGCTCTGTAATTCATGCAATGCAATATGGCAAGTTGCATGCAACCCTATAAAAGAACTCTAGCTAGAAGAAGAAATTTAATTTTGGTGACTACTTTTTATGTAAATTTTAAAATATGTTGAGATAATTTCTTAATATTTCTCTCAAATATTTCATCATATAAGAACCAATAATCACATTATGTGTTAGTGCAATATTAGATGAAAAATGTACCATCTACCTAACAATGAATTTATAAAAACGCACTCTAACTTTAATACCATATTATTGCATAAATATAAACCGACAAACTCATGAACAATAGAGTTAGTTACATATATATATATATTAAAAGAAATGTTTAATTTGGATGAGTAGTAAAGTTAATATAGATATATAGATATATATATCCATTGAACTTGGAAAGTTAGGAATAATCCAGAGTGTGATTGAATGAAGAGGATGATGGGGGGGCTGGGGGAAAGAGTATAGAGTGGTGATGCGATGAGAGAAAAGAAGAAGAATCATGTGGGTGCCATGTGCTTTGAGTTGAAACAACATGCCCTTAAAGCTAAAACCCGCCACCATTCTTAGCGTACACTTAATTCTTTCTCTTTTCCTCTCTCTTCTTCTAATCTATATATAAAAAAAAATGTGAATTATTATTCAACTTTGTTGTTTCGACACGTGGTTACATCTTCATCTTCTTAATAGCGGGGGAGTGCGTCTTCATTCTTTGAATTGTTATTATTCAATGAGAACGCTACAATCTGTCAGTTTCATGATAACTATGTAAATGTGTACTCTTCTAATAACTACTAGATATAAATTTGACAGTAAAATAAGTTGTTGGGTATTTTATATCTTAGACATGAATGGGATAATTTTGATCATTTAACGTGATTAATATTTTTTTTAACTATTTTTTATTTGTGGTTAATTATACTTTCAACTTCTCTATGATCTTTTGTGTAAATCGAATGCTATAAAATGATTTGATATCGTTGTCTCGTGTATCTAAAAGTTTTAGTTAATAGATTGTGGTAAATTTAATTTTATATTTATGAGAAATATAATGGAGTATTATGCATCCAAGAAGCTATATATTAATGTAGTTATTATATTCATTTCAAAAGTTAAATGAAATAATATATCGTTTAATGACGTGTCAAATGTTGAATAAAAGGAATAGGTATTACTAATTTTTTCCCTATCATCTTATTTCTCTCCTTCTCTTTTCTTTTTATTTTTCAATTTTCCCCCAACTTATATTCTCTTTCCTCACCAAACCCATTTCACAAATTCCCCCATATAAAACCCCTCTAGCCTCCTCTACCTTCATCATCCAAAATCTCAATCCCAAACCCCATTTTCCCCTCTCTCTCTCTCTCTCTATTTCTCTAGTTTCTTCACCACAAGTGAAAAAGAAAAGAAAACCAAAAACCAAATGGGAGTTTCCCAAGAAACCCTTTTGCAAATTCAACTCAACATGGAGGATCATCAAACAACACAAGATCGTATCATCGACATCAAAGAGATCAGGAACAACAACTCAAATGATCAATCCACGTGGAAGAAAAATTCAATGAAAGAAGAAGAAGTTCAAGAAATTAATAGCAAAGGCAAAGACGACAAAAGCACTTGTAATATTAATACAAGAAGAACAACAAGAAGAAGATCAAGAAGCAATTCATTGATATTGAAGAAGAGATCAAGAAGATCATCATCATCATCATCAAGTAGAATAGAGCAAAGGGTCAACACTTTGAGAAGCCTTGTACCAAACAATGACAACCACAACCACGACGACCAGGATGAAAGCTGTGTCGGATCATTAGAACAGCTTTTCACTCAAACAGCTGATTACATACTGTCATTACAAACAAGAGTCAGATTGATGAAGACTTTGGTTGATGTCTTGTCTGATCCTTCTTCTTCTATTGATGAGTGAGAGAATTTGAAAGGGAAAAAAAAAGTTTCATTTTATTTTTTGTTTTCATATATATATTTGTGTTTAATTTGTGTAAAACTTATATCATTATCTCTCTTCTGTAAAGATTGATATATGTGATTTTATATATATCATTCTTTTGCTTTTCTTTTCTTTTTTTGGTTCTTTTTCTCTTACCTTTTGCTTTATTGATCATTTGTCTTTGAAATGTCTCTGTAGTTTTAGAGAGAGAGATTTAACTTTGATTTTTTCTTCTTCTTTTGCTGTGTGGAAAAGATTTGACTTTTGTTTATAAGAAGTTATTTAGGGATATTGGGGTTAGCTAATTTAAGAATTTCTACTGTTTTTTTCTTCTTCTCTTCTTTTCATTTGTAATAGTATTTGTGTATTATTATTATTATTATGAATTTGTCTTCTTTAATTTATTGATATAGATAGTTTAATTGGGTTTTTTTTTTGGGGGTCCTCTAATGATTAGTTTTTTTTCTTGTGGTTATTATAAGGTTATTGGATGTATTATATCATATCCTTTGTTCAAATAATTATATAAAGGGAACTAAATTTATAATCCAACCTATAATGGGACATCCATGACTTTAAACGCAACTCAATCGTTAAAATATTATTAATTAATATTTAGAGAAAACAAATTATCGACTAACCGAATTATTAGATGAGATTTGTTAGAGTTTATTTTCTTAATGTTAGCTTGATTTTTGTTGTCAAAGTAAACATTATTCGGCCTAAGAATATATACCCTCTACTTATAAGCCACGGGTTTCGATCCTCTTGCTCTTGCGCACATGTGTTGGCTTTCTTTTTCTCGTATGATAAGTCCTAAAAAATGTTATCGCCCCATATTTTGTCCCAACGCCAAATCTAGTGGCATCTGAAATAATGTCATACTTCGATGATATTTATCGTAGAAAAAGTTTACTTTTCCCCACAATGTTAACAATTGTGATCATAAATTTTGTCGAGATAGCTAAAATTTCGTTTGGCGATTTTCAATATGTATCTTGAACATTTTAAAATGGTTTGCAAACAAAAGAAAAGTAATAAAACTAACTCTTAATATTTGAGAGATAGTTAGAAAAAAATTATATTTGGCAAATCTCTATGTGGGTATCAACTACTAAAAGCCATGTCCTAATACATTTTTAAGAATTAACGTTTTTTTTATAATAAAAAAATTATTTTACTAAATAAAAAATGCAACGTCATCTTTGGATTGACATAAAATATGTATTATCGAGCTAAAGTTAAAATAAAATAGAGATTCTTTTTTTAAAAAATAGAACAAAACGCAAAAATATTTACATCGTATATAATAATTTTGAAAAAGAAAAAAAGTTCACAAACTTAAAATAACAAAAATACCTTGCAATTAATTGACCACATGCGCGTGGAAAATCTTCTAATTATTTAATCAATTGTATAATATCGTTTAAATATTAGAACACCGATCATTTCAATTTATCACTTATTTATTTCTAGGATAGACGGTGATAGTGGTCAATCTCTATCTAAGATAAACGATTGATAATTTAGATATTTGTACATGACATTATACCAAATCTAAATAGTCGCTTGAATTTATAACTTATCTATTAGCAATAGTGGCCTATCTAGAATAGATCATTGATGGTTTAGTGAAAAAAGAAGAAGAAGAATGACACAATACATGATAATATAATGACAATAAAATATTGTCTTTATGAAAAAATGACTTCGAATATGAGAGACGACGAAGAAGGAGAAAATTTTGGAAGAGGAGATGAATAAATCTTGAAATGACAAATTTAGAATCTGTGAGTCAAATTCTTTCACAATATATAAACTGCAAATTTTCTTTATTATTTAGTATGCATTACAAAAATTCCTCGCTCTAGAGCAAGAAAGAATAATTAGACCAAAAACACCATTTTATTTTGGTATCAATATATAAAATAAAAGACAGTCTACGAGTTGATTCATTAAAATAGGACTTCTTTCTATTAAATTCTACGAATCATTAAACAATTTTTGTTTTTTTTTTTTTGACAAAATAATATTATATATTACTTTTAAATTAAGAACAATTTTTTATTTTGTTACACACCACGTAAATATTTTCAATTTCATTCCATATACATAAATTAACCAATAAAATATGTAAGGTTATTTTACAAAAGTGCACAAAACTTAGTACTATCCACCAAAATAAAGCGGAGATATGATTAAGGTATAATCGGTGTAAATCGATCTCAATGCATCCCGTAGTCAGGTAAAATCCTACGTTTTGGACCATATTATATGAAATTGGGCTTTTGGCCCAACATCTATTTCCCTCGAGTAATTGGGCTCTGTTGCAACTGACTCTTTGTATCATTATGGTTGTTTGGACCAAAATATGATCCCTTATAGAAATAACAAGGAATAGACTCTATGGTCATATTTCAATAAAATAACTATAAGTCTATTGCTATTGGTAAACTTTTAAAATATCGTTATATATGTTAATATTTTTATTTGGATTGAGATAAGAAAATTGATATTTACAAATTTATTTAATGTGAAATAATTAGAGATTTTGTATAATATTTGAAAATTATTTTAGACGAGAAAACGGCTAAAAATGCTTGTAATTTTTTTTTTTTTTGTATTTAGGTTATTGCAATCTATATAGAAGAAATTTTTTTGTCAAGTTTGTGATTAAATTGACTCAATTTGGCTATATTTAAAAATGCTTTCGTTTTGATACCATCCTAAAATGCCTTATATTAATGTCGATCTGGGATTTTAGTCGTATTAACAAATCTCCATTGAACAAAGTCCCGCATTACAATATAAGATTAATGTTATCAACTTTTTTATTTAAAAAATTAAAAATAAATTTATGTATACAATGGATTGTTTTAAAAAGAAAAAAGAAGGAAGTAATGGATGAAGATAATATATGAAAAAAAATAATAACAAACTTTTATTAGAAATAGATAGGTCCAAACATCAACCATTCATCAAAGTATTCAAATGTCAATATTTCAGATGATTATCAAACTCAAAACTCGACCATTCAAAAGAATGAATAAAGGTATGGATAAAAGTTAAATCAACTAATTTATTTGAAATTGTACTTGTAGTACTAAAATCAACATAATATAAACTACAACTTGAGTTTTTTTTATGTTAAATAAAATTGGGGTTTAGGAGTGAAGCCTTGTATTAAATTAAAAATACAATATAAAGAAAATTATAGATTGACCAATAAATCTTTCCTAAAGTTTAGATATTATATTTTAGTCTCCTACACGTTTCAATTTCAATCAATCCCAATCATATTATTTTAAAGAAGGAAAAAAAAAAGATGAAAATTTAAAGAAATTAAAAAAAAAAATCACAATCTCTAAATAAAAAAGAATTTAAATAAATTTAAAGTTATTAAAAATAGTTTTTTCGTTCTTTAGTTTTAGTTTTAATTTTAATTTTATTTTTCCATTTTAACATTTCCACTGCCCTAATAATAAATAATAAATGACGAACGAATATGGGAGAAATGGTCCGACGCTGTGGTTCAAATGTATTTAGCTGTCGACTCTTCAATAAGGTGTCGGCGCCTAACATTTTCCTAACAATTCTCCACAATTTTTTCACTTTCATTTTCATTCTTTTAGTAAGTTCAATTTTTTTCTTTCTAAGTTATTTTTCTAGTTTCTACTTTTAAAGAGTTAATGGTGAATTTCTCTTCTATTTCTCTTCTTCTTCTTCTTCTTCTTTTTCGTTTGATTAATTTATAAAAGGTTGTGCTTAATGTTAATTCGATCAAAGTATCACATTGATTTAATAAGGTGATGATTTTGAATATATAAGTGAGGACAATTATCTTCACTGGTATAAGACCCTTTGGAATATTATCATACTGAGATTTTCAAAAAAAGTTTGATGGTTTAGCATTCTTGAAGTTTCTAACTCTTAGGTGAGAATTCATGAAAATGTAGGAGTGAGGATTTGAGGTCCACATGTACATACAGATGCTAGTTGAGCTAAACTCATATTGGCAAGTGAAAAATATTCAATCGAACAAAAACAATTAATTTGATCAAACGGTCACAATAAAAGCATGTGACATCATCAGAATTGGTCAATTTACGCTATTTAATTGGTCACAAATTTAATTATTTGTATTAACGATTGTGACAATTTGTGATTGGTCTCAAAATTTTCTATTAAAGAGAGTTGTTTTACACATTATTATTACTTACACTTCATAGGTTTTATTTTAATCTATGAAATTAACAAAATTAATAAAATTAACAAAATATTTACCTTTAATAAAAAAAATCAAAGTGTAATGAACTTTTTTGTGTTAGTGTATAAATAGTTTGGTGAAAAAACTGGATTAGGTAATTATATTATATAATGACAACTCAACTAAACTTTTTAATAAACATGTAGTTGAAGATATGATTCAATGGATTGATATCACCCATTTATAGAATTGTTTCTAATAACAACAACTCATGCAGAAAAATCAAAATTACAAGAGGATTCATATGTCACACGTGGGACTCGTACCACATTTCACTATTGAAATCGACGGATGAGTGCAGTCCAACTCCTTCTCCATGAGCGGCCACCAACCGTCCGATAAGACTCAGGATCCCGATTATGACGTGGATCCGTACCTTGTTCTTAAAAGAAAAAGTTAAGAAAAATTAGATTTTCGAATATTAAAAATTCTCGTGAATGTTGCCCGTTCCATTTGTTTTGATCGCCGATTCGGTCCCACATCAGATACCTTTCGGTTCGATTCCTTTTCTGCCGTTTCAACGGAAATTTCCTCTTCCTCTTCCTTTATTCATTTTCTTTTTGTTCTCATGCCTATTTTCCGTTTGCAACTAATATTCAAATTTATCTTAAGATTAATAATACAGACTTCATCTAATTCGAATTAAAACTAGTTACTCATAAAATTACAAACGATGGAAATCACTTAATTATAGTTCATACAATTATATTAAGTTTATATCATAGATACAAGCTTTAGCTATCGATTTGTTGTTACATGTATCGTTAAAATTCAATTAATACTATAGGTTTTACATTGGCTTGTTATTGTGGCTGGTTATTCGATATATCTAGTATTATAAATTTTGTTCATATATGCTTTAAAAAATAGTATTCAAACCACGATTTGATTGTTTTTTAGTATGAATTCAAACAAAAAAAAATCCTGTTAAAGTATCTGCATCAAAAAACAAAGATTAACCTCCCCTAAACTTTGTGTTAGTTATGTATATACAATGACTTTGTATACCTTACTTTTTTATATTTTTAAAAGTTATTTTGAATTACCTATAAAGTTTCTATTGACAAGATATCTACGTATGGTCATGGTGTATATAGGGTATATTATGATATGTTTGGATTAACATATGAATTGGTCAAACAGTTATATATACTTTAAAATAAATAAAAGAAGAAAGCAGAAGGATAAATGTAGACATAAATTGAATGAACTTGAAAAGTGAAATAATGAATAATTTAAAACTTAACTTAAATTAAATTAAATGTGATGCACAATTATTTTGTTTAAATGTGTGAAATGATATGGAAAAACTGTAACCATGTGATGAACTTTAATAATAAAAAAAAAGAAAAGAAATTATATTATAAAATAAAGAAATAAAAAGAAAAGAATATTATTGGGTAGGTGAAAGGACATTATTGCTAATTGAAATTTGGCTAAGGTCGCACGAAACTTCACAATCGCACGTGGGAGTTTTTCTAGGGATTATATCCCAAAAAGCCGAAGAAAAAGGAGAATTGGATTTTTTATTTTATTATTATTATTGGGATTTTGGAATAATGTCCGAAGAGAAAGTTGCTCCAAAATAATCCCATCACCGAATATACCAATCTTCCTTCCAAAGTTTTCATAAACTTTTATTTCTTATTGAAACTTTTCAACTATATCATTTTTTTTTTGTTGTTGTAAAAATAGTAATATAAGAATAATTTTGATTAAGCAAATAGGTAAACAACCCTAATGTAACAATCTAGGTCCAAGATTCCCATGCATCCCCTACAATAAGACAAAATTATTCTTACTTTTCTTAAACACTTATTAGAGTAAAAACCGTACCCACAAACCGCACATGCATCCTAAAAAAATCATCAAGAGCTGGTTATCCAATATAGAATTATTAAAGCTAAGCATGGTTAAGTTTGAAGTTCTTATGATTGAGCTGTCGAAAAGGAAGGTGTATTTTGTTAGTATAGGTAATGATTTTTTATTATTTAAAGTCTTTCTTAACCTTACATTCATGTCCTTAGGATCCCCTCGTTCATATGTGATATTGTTTCATTCATATCCCTATTTTAAATTCAGAATGTCACACTCGAGAAAGCTAAACATATTTTTATTCGAAAAGACCGATCAAGGATCAAGAAGAAAATAAAACTTGTTCCTAATTTCAAGATTTCAAATTCTCCATAATCTAATTCATCAAACTAGATTGAAAGTTTTGAACATGCATTATAACACAAGAATGTAAATAAAAGCATAAAGCTTGAGAGATAACACACTATGAAAAATTTATTTAAATTCAAGTCATAACCTTCCAATATGAAAACTACAATCCTATTTATACGCGACGAAACAAAAAATCCTAACAAAACTTCCAACCTAACCAATATATAACAAACAATAAGAAATAAAAAAATATAAATAACATGAATAGTTAAATAAATATATGTCTGTTAATGTTAAAGGTGCTATATCAAATTTAAAACATTCAAACACTTTTTTCTTTAAACGTGAAGATATTAAAGTTAAGATTAAAACTTTCAAAATTCAAACTCATTGCACTTAGAAACCTTTTAGAACAAATAAAATAATTTAAATTATGGAGTCCTATTATTATTATTAGTGGAGCATATAAAACAAATGGATAAATTATAAAATTCAAGATTAAAATGATGGATCAGTCCTAAAGATTAAAGGAAAAGGGGAGAATTAATGAAATTGAAAAAAATAGACTATTATAGTAGCAAAAGGGTGGGAAAATTTTTGTATTTTTGTATTTTTGTATTTTTTATAATCAATGGAATGGAATAAGATAGTATATTATTTTGCTTTTAAATTAATGCTATACTTTAAATTGCATTTTAATTTAATTACCTGTTTGACAAATTTGACAAAACCAAGTTATATATATTTTTTAAAATAATAAAAACAAAGATAAATGGTATATTCATATTTTTTAAAAATGTTTTTTTATAAAAAAAAGACTTATAAATTTTGACACTTGATCTAAAAACCTTTACTTTTCAAAGTTTGCAATTACTTTCATAAACGTTTCCAAAATACAATTGAAATAGAATATTTAAAAAACTTAAACAATTATTGAGATTTGAAATGGTAGAGCAAGTGTCACACTATAGTGTACATAAGTTAGGTGGAGCAAAAAATAAAAAAATAAAACCTATTGGTTCAGTGTCATGCAATGGTCAACCCATCTAAACTCAATCCAAACTAAACCAATAAAAAAAAATATGAGTTGGGTCGGGTTGGGTTGACGGGTTAAAGAAAAAAAATGAAACCCTAGGCACACCCTTGAGCAATCTCGAACAAAATTGAAGAAAGAAGTAAAATCTCAAGGCTCATCTCAGTGTTTTTCGAGTGAGATGAATGACGAAAAGTTTCAAAGATTAACCTATTAGGCCAACATGAGCTTAACTCAACTGGCAGTATGTTCCTGTGAACCGGGTTCAAATCCTACCCCCAGCATTTATTACAATACCTTTACAAAAAATAAAAACCCCAGTCGGTTTGGATCCCATGTCATACACTATTTACACTCCATAAAATAAAACGACTCAAAAACAAAATTAATTACACTTATTTTTATATGATGTAAATATTTGTATTTTTTTTTACCATTTTTCTATATTTTTTTAGTTAAAGAAAAATACAAATTATTTTTAATAAAAGTAAAATTTAGAAAGGAAGAAGAGAAAGAAAAAGAAAAAGAAAAAGAAAAAGGTGTATATTATCCATCCAAACCGAATCTTTATCGACGTCTTTTTGCGAAGATGAATTGAATTCATCCCAAATCTATCTCCATTATAATGATTTTGATGCCTTCGAATTAAACAAAAATAACATTAATTTTAATAAATATTTGAATTTGATCTATCTTTATTTATATTTATTAAAAAAAGAGAAAGACCCAAATTGATCGTGAAAGATGTGGAGACAAACGAAGCAATCTTGGGATTGAGAAAAGCAAAAAGAAAAAAAGACTTACATTTATTATTATTACGCATGCTTACAAAACGACGCCGTATCTATGCTAGATATACCTCACGTGCGTCAAAACCCCGTTCAGACCCACCGGTTACCGGCCAAATACGACGTTGAATTAACACCTTCTCTTCTCTTCTGTCAATTCACGTTTTTGTTTTTTCCATTCCAATTGTCTGTTCCGTACAAAACTATGACCTACAATTCCCGGTCACACCTCCACCTCCCACCTCCGCCTCCACTTCCCCCAATCTCCGTTTCCCATTCAATTCATTATTATTCTCAAAACCTCATCTCCCAATTCTTCTCTCTCTATAAAATATCAATTCTTCTTCACCCTTCTCTGATTTCTCTCTAGGTTTTATATATTTCCCCTTTTGATGGAGGAGGTGGTGGCAGCCGATTCGCTACGCTATCCATTTCTCGATGCCAGCGACAGCAAGAGTTGTCTAGGGACGTTCATGGAGCTTCTCGAAGTCGATCAACATTTTTCATCGCAATTTGATGTGTTTGAAACATCATCACCCTCTTTATCGTCTTCCTTGATTTCAAATCCTGAGAATTTGGAGATTTGGAACCAATGGCCTACCACCCCGAATTATTCGTCCTCGATCTCATCAACTTCGAGCGAGATCGTTAACGGTGAGCTGACGACGGAGCCGAATCTGGAGGGGGGAGAACAGAAACAAGATCAGCAACCAACTGTAAAAGCTGACAAGCAGTGAGTGTTTCATTTTCTGATTAAATTAGTTATGGGATTTATAATGAAAATTAGATAATGTATTTTTAACAAAGAAATAAACTAGACAGAATTTAAAGCAGGAGAGGGTTTTGGCATTGGTTTTTCTCAACTTAATTAAGAACCTTTTTTTAAAAAAAAAAATCTAAGAACCCTATTATGTATACATATAGATACCTCTTCAGTTTTGTATGATTTTTTTTCCTGTATAGTTTCAAGTTCAAGTTTACAAGACTTTTCTTTAATTAGTTCTTGCCAAATTTAAAAGTAGAGAGAGTTTGGATACAGATTTTCAATTTGATTATTATCAGTGCTATTTTAGCAATTCATTAAATAAACCATAGTTTCATTTATATAATGATTTGATATGTACTTCAGAAATGAAATAACGTTGGATCGATAATCTTCACGACTCTTATTTATGTATTTATATATATATATAAATCGTTAGTTAATCTTTTCGTTTTAGTTTTGAAGATCATGCAGAGATTCTTTATATTATGGTTTTCATCTTTGAAGAGACATATTTTAGCCAAATTTAAATTTGAAAAATTTGAAAATCTAATTTAATTTAATTTTCAAACAAGGCTAAATAATTTTTTTTAAAAAAATTATGGGATGATGTAAATATAGGTTAAAAACAAAGAAGAGGAGTCCAAAGAAGAAAGGTGCAGAACCACGATTTGCATTTATGACAAAGAGTGAAGTGGATCATTTGGAGGATGGATATAGATGGAGAAAGTATGGTCAAAAAGCTGTGAAAAACAGCCCTCATCCTAGGTAATTAAAATTTCAACTTATAAGGTTGCATTTATACATCTTTATCTCTAGATGAAGGATTGTTGTCATCACAACTAGGCCTGACCTAATGCATAAAAACTTTGGTAAACAGTTTTTTTTTCTTTTCATACATGATTGAAAGTCTATTCACGTTTAAAATGTACATCCACACAAGTACAAACGTGGATAGAAAACGTTTTATGCTCATGCAATAGACATTGACAAAAAGGACCTTTCATCTACAAAAAAATGTTTTATTGAGCAAAATGAGTATTTGGGCTTACACTTTTTTTGCATGAGTAGAAACTTTTCTCATACAATGGTTCTTTATTGATATAAATAAATATCTGTCCACGTAGAAGTATTCATGTACGATTCAAATATGTTAGTAAATAGTGTAACAATAAATGAATATGAAATATTTTTCAAATACAAAATTTAATTTCATGTAACAAAATATATTATATTAACATATTTAGTTATTGCTGATTGTTTAGAAAAGAAAAAGAATGGTAATAAGAAATAAGATAATTAGTTTGTTTGATAAGTCTTAGATAGAGCCAACTTTTATAAAAAAAAGACAAATAAAAATACGACTTACATTTTTTAAAACTAAGCTTTCATAATATATATTAAACAATAAGGAATAGTTGATAAATAAAACTTACAATAATAATAAAAAATTGTAAAAGAGTTGTAATAATAAAAGAAAGAAAGAAAAAGCAATATTCAATTTAATAACTATTTAAAAAGTTAAGTTTATAAACAGAACTAATTTTTGTTTTTGAAAATTTTGAATAAAAATAATAAATATTTTTTAAAAAAATGAAAATTATAATAAAAACTATTCTGAGAACAACATATAATTTCCTAAAAAATTGAAAAGAAAAAAAAATAAAAAAGTTATTAAACGAGGATTAATAAATGAAAAATTATTATAAATAGTATGTGTGCAAGAGAAATTAACTTTTTTTTTTTCCAAATCTAATATTTCCTTCAAGTATATAATAAATTACAAAATTATACATTTTTTTTCCAATGTTTAGAAATTGCCAAATTACCAAATTGGTACGGTTATAACATATATGCTCACCAAAATATATATTATGTTTGTCTTCTCTTTTTCTAGTTGATCAATAATATTGTGTAGTAGTATTAATTTTGGATTAATTCCTCCTTTTATTAATTTGCCTAATTAATATTTAATCATCGACAAATTAACTTTCTAGAGAGTATTAGCTTTTAGAATTTCATATTTAGCTATCAACAATTAACTTTGTTTTGTTCATGAGTTGTGTTTAGTTTAGTTTGTTAAGCAATTAATTTTGAAAATAGGATATTTTGAAAAAGAAAATTAAGGTTATTTAACCACTCAAAATATTTTATTTTAAAAACAATGATTTTTTTTCTTCTAATAAATCAAAATGTACCCTTACTCTATTAAAAAAAGTTGATAGTTTTAACTTAAATTTTTAGTTTGCATTTATTTTCATGTAGGATCATGTGTAAATTTTAGCTTCAACTTTGAAAGAATATATACGTCGCTTACTCTTAAGTTATATCTTTACTTTAGCAATGCATGATTTTTATCACAGGAGTTACTATCGTTGTACTAGTGTAGCATGCAATGTAAAAAAACGGGTGGAAAGATGTTTGCAAGATCCAAGCATTGTCGTTACAACCTACGAAGGTCAACACACTCATCCTAGCCCCATTATGGCACGGTCAACCTTCTTTCCTCCTCCCATCTCGGCCACTCTCTACAATGATTATTCAATTCAAAATAGTCACAATTCAAATGTTATGAGCCACTCAATTGCTTGGTGCCACCATTAACCATGGACTACTTCAAAATATCACATCTTTCAAATACAATGAGTTGGCACATGGAGATCAGATGGTTCGATCTGATCCAACTCAACCTAACTCAATTGGTCATGTTTAGAAAGATTATACATACATATATAACGTGTAACATGGGATGTATGCCTATTGGTTTCGTTTAATGTTTTCTAAATAGAGTCAATGGCCATTATTAGAATGTTTGTAGATTTTTCATTTACTCTTGGTTTTTTTATGTCTATTTTTAATTGGGATTTACTAAAACGTAACCTTAGTTTAAATGTTGATTTTCTCTTATAATTAAATTCAACTTCATTTTTTAAAATTAAAAATAATGGTTTTAAAAGAAAAACTTAAAAAGAATTGTTTTAAACGTCTAGAAAACTCAATCAAAACAAGTGATTAATTATAAAGAATTTTGGTGAATAGAAAGTTTTAATTGACACAAAATAGAGCAAGAAAGTGTAGTTATCAATATCTGCATACCTTTATAATATCAAACACTTCTTTTCCTATTAAGTTAGTAATCAAATTTATAACTTTTTTTTCTTTTCTAATTTGAAGTTTCACTATGTTAGCAAAAATATTCGATCCACCACAAGTTTCAATTATCACCCTAGGAATTCCTAGAAATAGTATATCTGATTACATGGGGTACATAATTTTTTCATAGTATTTTTTTTAATTGAACAAAATGTGAGGCTAAGGTTCAGATATATATTTAGTACATATCTTACTTTTTATACAATTTGAAACATCTACATATATGGTGTTAGATGAGTGGGAGGTTCAAATGCAACATAAGAGTCGACAATTACTGACCATCTTTAATTAAGCTTGTCGACATGTCGTTTTTTCTTTTTTAATATCTCTCTCATTTGTGAGGTGAGGAGTGAGAGAATTGGATTTGATACAATGAATATGGAAGGAGGTTTAATTAGGCATGGAAAATGACCTCATCTCTCTCACATCCTCCATTATCACTACCCAGCTCACAAACTCAATTTCATCTCATCTTTCTTTCTACCATCCCATAAATATTACCCTTTTCCAACGTTTCAAAACCTATCTGTACTTGATTTAAGATGTATCTGTAATACTTTTTCAAGCATTTAAATAAAAGATTAGTTTGTCCAGATCGAATAACTCTTCCAACTAACTTTCTAGAAGAATAAATGAGTGTTTAATGATTTTATCTCTTTCAACGTGAACGAAAAAACTTTGATCACCAAACTTTTAACAACCGTCGTCAACCAACCTGACGAACCACTGTTTTTGGCTACTTATCCGATCGTTGGACAATCTCCCACCAACACTTGCCATACATGTTTGGTTCATCAAACAGTAACATTTGTAGCATTTATTAAACATTGGATAGACAAGGACTGCATGACAAACTAATAAGATGAATTTCCTTGTAAATTTATGACATGACATTTTTTCATTCAAAACTTTATTATTATACAAAAAGAAACAAGAAAACATGGTGATATATATATATATAATTATTAGTTGAATTTTATAACTTTGAAAAGCAACATTCTCCAGTTTCGCCGCAAAATAAGTAAATGGTTTTTCTTTTTTCAGATAGAGTTGGAAATGATTATTTGACTTTGTGAATATGGAGAAATAGATGCACTTAAGGTTTCAATAGCTGATTCACTTTTAACAAATACTTTTCTTGAACTTTTCTCTCTCAAAAAAGGAAAAGAAATGTTTTCTTAAACTTATTTAAATAAAATAGTAAGAAATGCTGCAAAATGTAAATTTGTGAAACTGTCTCGAACTATGAAGATGAAATCCGAAAGGAGAAAAGTTGATAGGATGAAGACGAAGACGAAGACGAAGATGAAGATTTGATGGTTTGAAGGAAAGGGTTTGAGATTGGTTGAGAGGGTTAAGAAATGTTATATGATAATATCAAATCACTGTTTCCATGTCTTGCTGAGTGGATATCTATAATAAGTGGGGAGATATAAACTTGGGCCCCAAACACTAGGTTGGATTTAAAACTCAACTCATCTCATGTCATATCACATCAAGACCTCGAACATATTTTATAATAATGGATATAAATTTAACAAAATCTAAAAATATTTATGGTTGATGAAGTTACGGTTGTAGTTTCATAAATTTCATATTTGCCTTTGAATAGTGAGGACGTCGACATTATTTTTTTTCTTATTTCTTTATCTCATATTACAGATTTACTTTCTTATATTCTAAACGATTTATTCTTCTACGTTTAAATCTCCTACTTCATTATCATAATTTTCAAAAGTATTCTTTGAAACTATTTCACGATTGTTTCAATATTCTCTATCTTCATCGTATTAGAGAATATCGAGATCGTTTAAATATCATTTTAAATGATCAACACGATTGTTTAAATTTGAAGTTTTTTTTCATTATTTAAAAAAAATTACACGATTGTGTATCATAATTTAAAAGATTGTCTAAATAATCAACATAATCGTTTAACATGGTTAGCCCGATAATCATAATTAAAGTTTTTAACGATCATATTTACATTGGACTACACGATCACTTACCATAATCTACACGGTCTATCGTGTTCCATGATCAAAATGATCGTTTGTTGTGGTCAATACAATTGTTTAAGTTTGAAACAGTTTTTCTCTATTGTTAAAAAAGAACTACACGACCGTGTATTATAATATAAATGATCACAAGTCATCCATTTAGATGGTATTACACGATCATTTATATGAAAATTACTTGCATGCATGCATGTCTGATTAATCTCCTGTTAACTATGATATTTTTTTGTATTTCTCATTATGGGCCTATAAACTTTTTTTCGTTTTTAAAATTATTCTAAATATTTATTGGTTGTTATATTTATAAAAAAAATAGGTTTATAAACTTACTTTGAAAATATTAAATAGGTTTATCAATTTTCAATATTGTGACCATAAAGACATTCATTTTTGAAAAAGAAATTATTGAAAAACGGAATAGCTACTACTCTAAAATTTTAATATAATTACTAGTACATAATTTTCTTGTTTAAAAAAAGTCGAGTAACAAGAAGGACTTATTAGATACAATATTAAAAAATAAATTTAAAAATTTCTCGTACACACGAAATTAAAGTTAAAAAGGTTTTTTTTTTTTTTTAAAAAAAAGAAGACTCCATTCTAATTCTTTTAGAAAAATTAGATTAGAATCCATTCACTATAAAGTATTTTATAAATTGAAAGAGACCAATTACAAACAAACCTCAAAGTTTAAGTAAACTTCTAATTTAATGGCAAGAAAAATAAATTTCTATTTTTTGTTTTAGAAAAAATAAGATTCTAATTTAGAGAAATAATATATTTTTCTTGCTAAAAAAACACATCTTTTCCCAAAAAGAAATGGTCTATTTTCTAACTATTAAAACTATTTTTTGATTCAACTAAACAATGAAAAAATAGAATTGTATTTAAATATAGTAAAACGAGGGATCAAAATAGGTTATTTTTTATTAGTTTATTATAATTTGTAATTTTTTTTTAATGATATTATATCTAAAAAGAATTTTGAAGAAAAAGAATTTGCATAAAAACTAAAGAATTCCCCTTAAAAGAAAAAAAACCTAAAAAAACAAACTTTACCGGTTCCAGAAATTTCCAAATGTGGCCGACGATTTCAAAATCAAAATTTGATGGGGAATTATTGTTTCCATTGGTTTTTGACCCGTTTCAAGCGAATATAAATATCGTCTAAGCATTTGACTCAGTCGTCGGTCGCCGTCTCCGATCAGCAAAATTTTTCTCGCCAGATTTTGATAAAGAAATAAAGGTTTACTTCCATTATTTTACGATGACCCATTTCATTAAACTATATTATTCTTTTTCCAATAATGCTTTGTTTTAAATTTCAGATGATCAGAAGAAAAATATCGAAATCGATTTGGAATTTGTCGGTCTGAGTAAGTAAAGGTTTGGATTTGGGTATGTTTGTACTAAATCCTTGCTATTGGGTTTCTGGGTTATTCGATTTGGCTCATTTTAGGTTATTTTCCATTTTATGTTTGTGTTTAATGGGTTTCTTTTTAATTTCTGTTTGCTTCGATCCTTTGTTTAGTTTTTTCATTATCATGTCTAGATTGATGAGTTTTGGGGGATTTTAGTGGTGGTGGTGTTTGTGTGTTCTTGTTTTTATCATTTTTTTGGAGTGTTTTTTTAAGTTTGTTTTGGCATTACCAAAGTTGTTGTTTGGTTATTGGTACCTAAATATTGGTGTCGACCCATTTCCTGTGTTGTTCTTTTTCTTTTTCAACTATTGCTTTTATGGTTGCTTTTCCTTCACCAATGCTATGATATGTTAGTTATGTTAACTTTTTATATGTTTGGGAATTTGTATTTCTTCTTCTTCTTCTTCTTGTTTTGATTCTTGTTTTCTTGCTTATTTTGTGTTAATTTAGGTAACTCATGGGTTAGATTCTTTGGAGGTCCCTTTGATGTCCTTGAGATTGACTTTGAGTATGTTTTAGTTGTTTCAAGACTTTTGAAATTTTGCACTTGCTATGTTGGACATTTCATCTTGTTGAAGTGCTGATTGCTTTACTTTTTCTTCCTTTCATAACTTTATGGCCATTGCTATATCACAACGATTAGGAAATTTGCATTGGGATTGAACATTCATCTTCAATTGTGGTGTTCGACTTCCCTTTTCTCTATTCTTTTGTGGTGTGAAGTGAATTTTGGCTTTTATAGTCAAAAGGCTATGAGATTGAGTACATGGCTTTAAGAGAAAGGGATCTCATATTTGATCTCGAAAATGGGGGGAAGATCATTGAAGAGGTTGGAAGTGGGGAACCGAGTTCAACCAAAAGAGATGTAAAGAATTTTTGGAGTAGGTTGACAGAGGATTCACTGCTGAAAGATGAGCGAGCCATAGCCTCAAACAGTAATTTTGCTAATTCTATTACCGACGTCATTGCTGATGAGAGCTTAGGATTGTTGATAGATAAGAACTTGGAAGGAGAAGATGTTCATGAAGTTTTTGTGCACGTGGAGAAAAATAATGCTAGAGGGAAGCATAAGAATAAGAAAAAGGCTCCGAAGCCACCACGGCCTCCCAAAGGTCCTTCGCTTGATGCTGCGGACAGAATGATGGTGAAGGAACTTGCAGTGCTTGCTATGAAAAAACGTGCAAGAGCTGAGAGAATGAAAGCATTGAAGAAGGCAAAAGCAGAGAAAACATCTTCTTTCAATAGTTGCATACCTGCCTTGATTATCACATTCCTCTTCTTCCTTGTCATTATCATTCAAGGTAAGATTATTTAGGTTCTATTACAGTATTACATTTACTTTTAGAAACTGCTTGGTCTCAAAAACTTGAACTGCTTCGATTTATCAGCCTCTGCTTTATCTGAGCTGCAGGTTCAGAAGGCGTTCTTATTGTTGGGTTCTTTAATCTGGATGTTAATTTATCTCTGTTTTTAGCATTATGTTTTTAAGGGCACTTTGTTCGACTGTATTTTCAGGAATAAGCCCCAGAAGCAGTTCGATATTGCAGGGGTCACCTGAACCTGCTGTTGGTGGTAGTAGTGGGTTCATTTCTGTTCAGTACATTAAAAGCTTTCCCCCAAATGAAAGCAATGTATCCAATCCCCCCTCGTTTAAGTGCGTATTTTTATTTGAATGGTTATGATTGATGGGATGGAATAGAAGTTTCCAAGTAGTCCTAGTCTAATTTTGTTCTATCTTGTCGATGCAGTTCTGCTGCATAGCTCGTTACTGATTTTGTTCCTCTAGAAGGCAAAAGGGTGGCTGGTTTGAGGAGTTTTTTTTGAAGTTGAGATCCTAGGTGCCAGCATGGTGGCTCGTATGGCCTTGATTTTTGAATAGCTATTTTAATACGCAGTTGCGTTTGACTGTTTTTGTACATAAATACGAAGAATGTCTTTTTTTATCTTTCTTTCTTTTTGTGATCAAATGCTTTTTGTATTTTAACTTTATGTTAATAATTTATATAAAAAAGTTCATGGTGACGTTCAAGGATGTCAGTAGCTGAACCTTCTTAAAGGCTAAGGAGAAAATCCTGCTTGCTTCCAGGCTCTCTTTCGTTGAATTGAATTATGAACTTTTTCCTTTTTGATTTTGATAACAAACCTGCAGAATTATGATGATATGATTGGCTGATGCCTAACCATTTGCACCTTTGATTGGCTGCTGTTAAACAACATCCAATCTGTTCAAGAACAAACAGGTACGACCTCTGTCCAATTGATTCTTACATAGTTACATTTGTTAGATTTAAAGGCAAATCTCTCGAGTTTCTAATCTATGAAACATCAAAGTTTCCAAGATTTCAGGTATTTGGCAGTAAAATGATTTGCTTGTTTGTATATACTGTTGTTACTGACTTGGAAAGCTAAGGCCTCGTTTAGGTAACTATTTCGTTTTTTGTTTTTGTTTTTGAAAATTAAGCCTATTTAATATTTTTTTTTCGTTTCTTACAATGATTTGTATCTTTCTTGAGTACAATTATTGAATTCTTTGCCAAATTCCAAATTCTAAAAACTACTTTTTGAAAGTTACCTTTTTTAGCTTTCAAATTTTGTAATGATTTTTTAAACCGGGTTATAACAAAGAAAGAAAGTTGGAGGTGGAAGTAATGTTTATTGGCTTAATATTAAAAAACAAAATGCTTACCAAATCGAACCTTAAGGTGTAACAATTTAGTTTTTAGTTTTCTAAATTTGAAATTTATGTTTGTTTCTTGGGAATAAAAAGACAGTTTTTAAAGACTATTCTTTCTAGTTTTCAAAAATTAACTTTATTTTTTATAAAAAGAGTGAAAAGGGAAAACAAAACATGAAAATTTGTGGGTTCTCTAAACCATGGTTATCAAATGGGTTAAAAATATTTCTGTGAATGTGAGAGATATGGAGTCTGATGATATGATATTGAGTTCATAAGATGAGATCCAAAAATCACTACCATGAATCTTAATTGGTGCCACATTTGGAAACTAAATTTCTTCAGTATGAGTTATTTCAGATATTGGAGTGTATCCTCTTTGGTCATACTTATTGTATGACCCCTAGCTATTGAATTAGTGGGAGCATTTGTAGAATATTAGTATGGTTATTAGAAGGAGAATATTAGTAATGAGACAGTTAGTTTGTTCGGGCTTTTAGTTATTATTAAATAGTGGGAATGGGTTGAGAGCAAGACATTGAAGAATATTGTGGGATTTCTTATAGCGAAATATTAAGAGGGATTTCTTATAGCAAAATATTAGGAGGGAGTAACCCTCTCGAAAGACTTTGGTATGTTGTAGTTTCTCCATTGATATTGCAATAGAAATCCATCTTTGTGTTCTTTGTTTGTTTTTTGTGTTTTTTAGATCTCTCGTTAGGAGGTATCTCAACACTTTATCTTTAGTTGCAGCAATATCTTTACAGATACATGTACGAAAGCATCCCATGTCGACCTTTTCATTTCGAGTTGCAGGTTCATCGTTGCAGCAAATGACTGACATGAAAGGGTATAGCCAAGATCACCCTCGTAGAAATGTTAGTGAATGGTAAAGAAAATTTTGCTCGCAGTTTAAAGGAATGTCTACCTGCCTGCAATGTGTTGATTTGTAACGACTACGAAGATCACATTTTTTTGTCGAAGGAGTACAAGGTTGCAATGCCATGGATGTAGCTCGGGAGGTCGAGGCCTTGCAACGGAGCCATTCAGTAAAAGGTATAGGGATAGGCATTGACATCATGGGACCCTGCTTTGCTGAAATCTCTGCTTGTATGATCATCTGTGGGTTGGATAACAAAATGGTAATTGTCCAATTTGGTTCTATTCAAGTGATGGGGCAATTTCTTTCGCAATTAATTGAATATTGTGGTACCCAAAGCAACACGCAACACACCAACGTGAGTAGAATTTTGAGCACGTGTTTTGGAATTTTCTTTCTCTGTCACAACTTCATTGAAAATTTGAACTATTTTCTCATGGTGAGGGACTAAAATGTCAAAATTTTAAATTTAAGAACTAAATAGAAACATAGAGACGTTTTTTGTACGAGTCATACAATTCTTCTTAGGGAAATAGATAAAAAGAAAGGTATAAGAAGAAGTATTTTAGACCGTTCAAATCATACAATTCTTGATCTGCACTTGATAGTGTGTTTTCTCCTTTAGTTTGTTTCGGTGAGTTCAGATAATTCAAGTTGTAATACAAACACAATGTGTAACCTCCCTAAACAATTTCATCCACATCTTAGATCAAAATTTGAAATTGGTTTAACCATTTGAAAGAAATTTCAAGATTATTTCAAGAAAATTTTAGTTTTAGTTTTAGTTTAAGAATTAACTTTCTTTGCTAAGTCAAGTTTTTTTTTTTCAATTTTTATGGTGGTTTCATGTGTTATTGTCATTTTTTAGGAAACACAAAGTTTTGTCAATATGCTACGTTCTCGTTTTCAACTTTTCTTTAATTTTAGCTTTCTTTTCCATATGAAATTTCCATCCCCAAATGTTATATATATATATTTAATGAAACATAAATATAAGTAGTTTACCTATTTTCAAATTTCATGGGTGTAGGAACATGTTGATGACAATTATGTTTGATTTAATTATCTAGAGGTTAGAGTTTTGATCTTTTATCCCTTTTTACTTGTCGTATTAAGAAAAAAAAAGAATGAACTTATCGATTTCTCAAACCATTCTAACATTTTAGACTTTCGTTTGGGTAATGGTTTTACCCCTAATTTGATAACGTTCACTTTCACCAATTAGTCTATATGTTTTGTTGTTTAGATTTTAGGAGTGTTTTCAAATCCAAAACCAAAATCGTAAACAAAAAATAGTTTCAAAATTGATTAAAAATATATTAAAATGCTTATATGGAGAAAATAGTAAGAAAATGCAAATAAATTAAATAAGCACCGTTTGTTTGGGAAAGGTTAAGTTTTATAAATATAACACATTGACAAAGTATTTATTGTCTGTATAACAAAACAAAAAAGTTTATGAAACTGACAATTTCATAAAATATTCAAGGTTTGTCATTTCTTCTCATCGTTTTTCTTATTTTTCAATGTTTTTCTATTTTTCTAGTTTTTCTTTTATTTTTTTTAAACGATTATTTGGTTCAAGATAATGTACCAAATATAAAAGGTCTATTTTTTTTATTATATAAAAAATCATGAAAAAAATCGTTGGATATTGAATAACATACCAAAATAGTCAAATCTAAACAATTTTGTAACGATCATATTCTAAATATAAACTTACCAATTTTTTTTTGAAAAAAATCGTTGAGATTTGGGTAGCCAAATTTAAACGATCAAACTATCATGTACGACAATCGTTTTTCAAATAAAATCTTTAAAAAAAATGCTTGAGATTTGACTAATCAAATCTAAACGATCATTTAAAAAAAAATTGTTTCTAAGTATTTTAGTTTTGGTATTTTTCCATTGTGAACTTGTGCACTTTTTTCATTTTTAAAATTGTTATAAATATTTTAGCGCTTTATTATATTTTTAAAATACCAATTTTTAAAAACTCAACTCAAAAATGAAAAATGAAATAGTTCTCAAATAAAACTTAGATAATTAGTTCATAATAAATGAATTTAAGAACAAAAATCAATTAGGCAAAAAAAATGGTTAAATTTAAAATAAAAGGTAAAAAATTTATTTTTTTACGAAAAAGATTCTCAAGTGTAATGGAAATATTCACAATAAATTAATTTTTTAAAAAGAAAAAAACCTAACTTGTCATCCTAATAAACTAAAGAAAAATACATGAAACATGTAAGTGAAGAAAATCATTTTGAATAAAGGGAGAACAACGTGAAAGAAGAAATTCTCCGTATTGTGAGACTTACGAACGTGGAAATAAGAAACATCCTCTAAAATACACTTTTAGCCTTTTAAATAATAAAAAAAAAGACGAAATTGTTGTTATATATCAATTTCATTCTCATTTGATACTTTAACCACTTCTTTTCAGATATTAACATATAAGTTGAGATATAAGTTGATTGTGATCGAGAGGCTTAATAAGCCAATCACATATCGTAATACCTCAAATGTTGGTTTTATACCACTCATGAAAATGAAAATTTTATTTTATAGTTGTAAAATTGATTACTTGGATGCATACAAATATGAATTAAGAACAACGTTGGGTATGAGATGGATAGTTTGAGTCTTTGACTTGTATTGCTCAACATTTATTATGATAGGTAATTGAAATGGTTAGGTTTGAAATATATAATTTGATTTCATATCAATATTTCAATGGGATGGATAAGCATTTATATAATTTGGAAATTTTAGCTTTTTTTTTTTTGACAAATTTGCATCACAAAGATTGTTAGTCCATACCAGAATATTCCAAATTTTGTAAAATACAAGAAATATATATGTATACATATATAATATTCACATTATTGTGCTAGAAAATACAAGAAAAATAATGATATTTTCTTTTGTATATTTGTTGTTGAACCCAAATATTACGAAAGTGACTTTACAATAATTTTGAAAATTTCAAGGGATAAATGGAATAGACTGATCATTAATTAATTCATAGAAAAAGATCATGTCTATGTATTTGTTTAATTCAATAATATGTTTACCAATTCGTAATGAAAATTGGTACAATCGTAATCAAATTTCATTTATAGAGCCATCATAATTATTTATCACCATCTGCTTTGTCAATCAAATTGCAACTTTTGTTTATGAATTTCGATGTGGGTTTCATGTGTTAGTGCCGTAGATGTAGAAAACGGAAAAATAACATTAGACACAATCACATGAAACTCACTTTTTAAATTACTATAAATTCATTTATATTACACTCAGGTAAACATGACCTTAAATTTAATCATAAGAGATATTAATTTAAGGTAAAGTTTGATAAGGTCTTTTAGTTTTGAGCATGAAGAGTTTGCAAATTATAGCCAATAAATAGGAAATGACATGTTTTCAAAAACGAAAACCTGTTTTTGATTATTTTTCCCTCATTTTTTATGAACTTTTTTAACAACTTTTAAAATGTTTTTGAAAATTGTAAAAAATAGGATATTTGATAAAAGATTTAAAATCAAGTATAATTTCTTTTTATCTTTTAGTGGTTTTGTTGTATGAACCGGAAATAAATTGTCAAATTTTTATACTTTTGAAAAAAAGAAAAGAAAAGAAAAAACTCACATTATAATACTAAATGAATTAGTTTCCCAATTTTTTTACTTTACATTCAATTTCCTACTAATTTTTTTGTTTTAAAATATTTTTTTGCGTTTTGTCAGGTAAAAAATTATACTTCTTTCCCTTCTTTAAAACCTTTAGACTCTTTTGAAAATATCATTAGTAGAAGGTGAAATATAACCAAACAAATAAATTTGGAAGTGAAAGTAGTATTGTTTATCGACTTAACTAAATTTTAAAAACTAAAAATTAAATAGTATCGAGAGTCCAACTTAAAGAAGTTAATTAGATTGAGAAATTAATTTGTAATTTAATTATATTAATTATCACATTAACTTTGTAAAGGCAATTTTATGATATTTCTTAATATTATATTAATATTAATACGCCTAGCTAATGGAGTTATAATCACTTTGACAAACTCTCGCTATTAGAGTGATTATTTATGTGAACACCAAATTGTGATTCCTTTTCTTTGTTGCCAATTACAACAAATAACCTCTCGTCCATCATTTTTTAATTTAAGGGTAAATTAAGAACTTATTTTTAAAAAATAATGTAAATTTTAAAACATAGGTAAAAAATAGAGTAGATGCAAAATTATAGACAAAAATAGGTGTTTTTAGAGTCAACATAAACTAGACCCGCACATTTCATTTTTAGACGAGCCCCACACTTTCTTCTTTGTATATAAATAATGAAAAGAAGGGAAAGTGTGGAGCCAGCAAAATATATATACATATATATAAATAAGATAAAAATGGAAAGTACTGGGCCTAGTTTATAGAAGTCGTGTACTCATTCACGACGTTTACGACTTCATCAAAAAAACACCTATTGACAACATATGTTTCAAAATTTACATTATGTTTTAAAAAAAGTTTGGTAAATTAATATAGTTTGGTATGTAAGCTTTTATCAATTAATTTCAATCTAACAATTTTACTATATTTTGAATAGTAAATCTAAATTAAGTGTGCATTTAACTCCTAATTAATTATTCTTCTTCTCCTCTAGTGTTTTAACTTAACTTAATTGACATATTGATAACCATCAAATTTGTAGTTTGAATCTCTCTACTTTTCGTTGTTTTGTCGTATATAACATAATTATTCAATAAATATAAAATATGAATTATCGATTAGGAGGTTCGAGATTTGAATCTCTCTACTCCACGTATTATTGAATTAAAAATCACTAGTTAATAACTTTATATATATATATTTTTATACATTTGTCCAAGGCACAAAGCCAAAGGTAATCACATCCGAAAAGAAAAAGGTTTACACCTCAAGATTTGGGTCGACCAACCAAATTGGTAAATATTTTACTATAAGAATTTTTGGCAATTCTGACATTTTTTTTATCCCAGCGCATAATTAATTTACGTGGACAAAAGTTTTAGAAATTCATACATTTTTTTATACATATTTATGCCGACGTAAGTTTTATACATATGACGACGCACAAACAACGTCAACATAAGTTGTAAAAACAAAAACCTCATACATTTTTTTACATATTTATGCCGATGCAAGATTCTACATATGACGACGAAAAAAATGTCAACGTAGGTTTTAAAAACGAAAAATTCATACATTCTTTTACATATTTATGCTGATGCATAATTTATATATATGACCAACATTTTTTTTTCGTCATAAAAGTGAAAATTCTTGTAGTGTTTACTGATTGAGACATAATTGAGCTTACACTTAATATAACACCCTATTATCATCAACAAAGGAGAGCTCTGACCTTACTTCTCACATGTTTTTATTGACATATACATCCCCTATACTACATACACTAGTGTGATGATCTCTATAGATGACTGCTACAAAAGTGAGATTTAGGCGAACGAGAAATGGGTCGAAGGTCAAGCCTTTAAGGAACCCACACTACTAGAAAAAATGAGTTTTAATGACACTACTAATCAAAACATTGTGTCGTTGAAAATAAAAAAGGGGTGGGGTGAGGTAAATTGTGTTGTTGAAAATAAAAATACATATTATTTCTCGACACAGTTTTATTGATACAATTTAATTTATTTTGACACAATTTTTGCGTTGTTAATCAACGACAAATTATTTTAATGACAATGTAATTTACAAATGAAAAAACCTCAAATTTCAAAATTTTTTAGTTTCCCTTCTTTACCATACATGTATTACAATTAATTTACATTTTGGATTATTGCAAAACATTTACCGATAATTTACATTTTATTATCAATAAAAGAATCGTTCTAAACATATATGGGTAAGTTGAATCATGCATTTAATTTATCTATATCCATCATTTATATGTAAAAAAGTATATGTTATGACTTGAAAAATAACGATCCCAAACAAGTTTCGACATATAAGCCTTTATTAAACAAGAATACAGTTGTAATCATCATAGGTTGGCCTAGTGGTTAAATTTTAAAAAATTAACTAAGTGGTCATGGATTCAATCCATGTTAATATATTGACATTAATGACACAACCTTGACGTAACCTAAGCATCTGTAGCGACACATTCTTCGAAGTGTCGTTAAATAGTATTTCTTGACACAAACTTTGCATCGTTGAAGCCCAATTTTTCAGTAGTGGGGTCACGACAACAAACACGAACAATATCTAATTAACAACAATATGCATGTGTTATGGATTTTTACAATGGGACTATATATGAATTTTAGAATCCTTAAACATATCTCATGTTATGTAGTGCATGTTTCCCTTTACCTACAATTTACTGTGCAGCCCTTTCCAATTCTTTTCTCACAATATCATCCCAAATAATAATTGTTGTGGATATATAAGGACTTAAACACAAATAATTTATATCCATTAATTATTGTTCAATGTTCATACATAACCTCCATTTATTTATTTAATTAATCTCTTGATGAATTGCATTTTTCATAACAAAAATGCCAATAGAACTTTTGATTCAAATACATTGTGTATAGATCTCTTTTTTAAAAAATTAATTGATAACCAACCCCTCAAATCTTAATATCTAAAAAAGAGAAGATTTGGTATCTAACTTTTTGATAGATTCACTTAATTATGTGGGTACAACAGTTTGAAACAATAATCATGGTGTTAGGATCTTAAACATTGAAATTAATAATTTTGATTTTGTACTTTTTATAAGATTTGTGTGCTTTTTATTTGGCTGAAGTTGGACTAATTATATAAACTTCCCAATGTTGAAAAGTCCAATAATTGAGAGTATACTGTCACAAAGGCAATACACCAACTTTTATTATTATTATTATGTGATAAACGTTAGTAATTATGAAAGTAAAATTTTATTTATTGAATATTATGTTAAGATAATGTACTCTAGGTTTTCTAAAATTTCAAAAATAATCTTCTCAACCATACGTTTTAAATTTATTCTTCTTTTGAAAAAAATGGGTAAAATTGTTTTGGAGGTCAAATAGGTCTATCAACATACCTTGGACACAAAATCAAAGGCTAAAAAAGAGATATATGTGTTTAATAGGTTCTTCAATTTTTTTTTAAAAAATGTTAGGGTGATATTGATTTTAAGCTAAAAGTTTTATTAAATTAAACTTTAAACTTCCAAAATTGAATCAATTTGTATCCTTTAATAGTTAATTGTCATATATATAGATCTAAGAGAAATCTTAGCTTAGTGTGTATGAAAGGTATTAACTATTTTAAAACAAAATATACCAATTGAATATAAATTGATATAGCTATTATTATCATTTAATTTGGACAAAAAAGAAAAAAAAAACTTGAATGCTATTAAATCACGATGGTGAATTTATAGAGAATGTTGACTTAGATTGTTTAATAGAATTTTCAAGTTGCACTCTTGGAGAAGAAACGATAATCTATCGAGTCAAAAAGTATGCTCAATTTTGTATTTCGCTACCTCAACTTTGACCTCGACTGAACATCTTCATTACGTTAAATCTTGAGCTTTAAGTGTGACTATAGGTCGGAGAATGGTAAAAATGCCATGTTGGACATTTGTCAATGGTCAACCTTACCCTTGGCCTCGACTACTGACTTGAACCAGACTCAAGCTAATCCCCTTTTCCTAAGCCCAATTTTGGTTTTTAGTTGGTGTCACTTTCAACGTTATCATATGCTTCTTCTTGACTTTGTCATTTATAAATGTCAATTAAATCTTTTGGTCTAAAATCATCCGTAACAATTATTATTTTGAGAAATTAAATTGGTTTTGAACATTTGTTAGTTAGAAAATTTTAAAATTTAAACTAATACAATTAATAATTCAAAATTTTATTTGTTATAATGTATCTAAAATTTACAAATTAATATTTGTACTATTCATTTTAATTCCAACATAACGCATGAAGTTATATAATTATTTAAGCATGTAGCTTATACACGTAGAAAGGATATACCCTAATTACCTAACTAATAGGTCACTCTCAAAATAGATCAAAGTTTAAACTGATAGCGATGTTTTCAAAATTTGAAATTGTATCAACCGAAACGACCGACAAGATAAACTGAATCGAAAAGTTTGGTTTAATTTTTTGTTTCTTTTGAATGCATAAATGTAATCCTCCAATCGTACAATATGAAAAGTATACTTTCCAAGCAACTTGGTATCAATGGAAAGAAAATGAAATGGTCAGCGCCAGCCTTTATAAAACAACTGATCTTCATTGCATATCCCATCATATGTCCCACTGCTAGGTTTTTTTGTTCAAAATTATGGTCAGTTTTTTTTTTTAAATTTGTTGCAATTACATACACGTATTTAAGATTTTGAGAATTTTAATTTCTCAAGCCAATTTGCCAATTTGATTTTTTGAACCCCAGTGGAAATGGGACCATCACTACATTAAACTTTACAGCCTTTTCTATTTCGACCTATCATTATAACAATGTGACTTTTCATACACCTTAATGAGTAAGCCACATCTTTGTAATAGGATAGATATTACAACTTAAAGTACATATTTAGTTACCATTGGGAGTTGAGGTGTTCTAAAAATTGGGTAATAATGAAATTACTGTAGAATTAGGATGTTGATGTATTGCCAATTACATGATTAACTTTGTGGTTAAAACATGCATGTATTATATCTACTTACCAATTTGATCAATATGGTTTGATCTGTTTAGGACATTATAATCACAATATTTGTTACATTAATTAGATAAAAGAAAATATTATTAGTACAAGTGAAAAATAATATTGATTTTTCGAGTCGTGCAATAATGTCCCACTACAATGTATACTAAAGCTTGTTGGTACTCATAAAAGAGTGGGATAAAATGGTGATAGTAAAATATTTCCCCATCGAACTCATCATTGTCATCTGTTCTGTTGGATGTGGAAGTTTGGATAACTACACTATTTTCGCACTAAAAATTGTCTCATATATATGCGAAATATTTTCTCCCCACATCTTTATCTTTTTTCCTCTATTTATTTGAATTATCTTGTTATATAAAGAAAATACTCGATTCTAACTTTACTCTTACAATCGTGTAGATACGAGGTAGGTTATGGTAATCTTGAAAAATCGTTGACATAGATGATTTGCATCAACGTCGTATACTAAAATTGGTTCCATGATAGGGAGTGTTTTATATTACCATGACAAAATAAAAACTAGACGTCTTCTCATCTTTTTAACGTGGATCATTCACACCATTTCAAACAATTAAATGATTAATTAATATATGGAAATGCATGATTTATAAATATTCGTGTATGAAATCTCAGAATTTGTTAGCCATAGGCTTTTGGCCAATCTCTTTGGGAAATTATTGACTCAAATAATAGTCAAACTACGTGTGACATTAATTGCACAAATAGAAAAGACGAAGTAAAAGAGACTTGGCTAGCTTATTACCCTAGCTCTCAAGAAAAACAAACAACATTATGGCAAACTAAGTAATTAACCCCTTGACCAAGGGCAATATCAAATAAAAGTTCCTATAAATAAACCACACCTCAATCTATGTTTTTTCAGTCAGTTGATTTCCATTCCAAAAAAGAAGCCCCCAAGAGAAAAAATTAAACATGACTTCTCCTCCTTTCTTCTTCCTCAAAGCTCCCTTCCTCTTCTTCCATAGATTTTTCTCCAAGAAATTCCGACGAGCTATGGCCGCAGTTCACCGTAAACACCAAAAACAACCATCTCCGACGAAACTCCCCGTCAACGGCGACGGCAAGGTTATGATCTTTAACGTGGAAGAAGGTCTATTAAAACCCTCGTCTCCATATTTCTTCTCATATTTCATGTTGGTGGCTTTTGAAGCAAGTGGACTACTCCGTGCGACAGCTTTATTGATGTTGTACCCTTTAATCCGACTTGTAGGCCAAGAATTGGGGTTGAAGATTATGGTGATGATATCATTTTTTGGGGTGAAAAAAGAAAGCTTTAGAGTTGGGTCATCAGTTTTGCCTAAGTTTTTTCTAAACGATGTTGGATTGGAGGCGTTCGAGGCTTTGAGAAAAGGGAAGAAGAGAATTGGATTTAGTAATGTTTTTCCACAAGTTATGATTGAGAGCTTTTTGAGAGATTATTTGGAGGTTGAGGAAGTGGTTGGGAGAGAATTGAAGGTTTTTTGTGGATATTTTGTGGGTTTGATGGATGAAAAAGTGAAGGTTTCGTCATTGTTAAATTTGATTAATCACGCTCAAGAAGAAGAAGAAGAGAGTGATGCGTTTGATAAGAATGGCAATTTTATTGGGATTTGTGGCTCTCAAAAGGCTTATGATTTTCAGTTACTTTCTCCCATTTGCAATGTAAGTTCTCTTTTCTTAAACCCTAATTTTTACTGTCTTTTTGAAAATTTTATCTCATGCCCTTGGTTTGTTTTAGCCCTTCTTGATAACTATTTATTCTTTTTGTTCTTTACTTTTGAAAATACAAATAATATGAAGTTTTTAAAAAGTTGGTAATGTAGCAAGAAAATAAATTATAGGTGTAGCTATCGGTAAGAGTAGTATTTATATGTTTAATTTTAAGAAATATATAACTAATTAAAATAAAATAGTTATCAAATTAAGTTTTTAAACTTTAATTTGCATTTGTCACATCTAAATAAATGGAAATCAATCATTAAGCTAATGAAACTTTTTTTAAACATTGTGAAAACTATCTCTATTTTAGAAAAAAGTTCAAAAACTATTTGAAATACATGTATATTACTATTATGATTTTGGGAATAAAGAAAAACATATACTTGTTTTTTTTTTCTTTTTTTGAAATACATACATTAGTTAATTTGTATTATTTTAAAAAAAATATAAAATGGACCCAAATTAAAATACATTATCAACGTAGGTTCAAATAATCTGGAATTTTATATGGTACGTAGTATGGGAAAATATTGATAATTGGGTATATATTTTAATATTTTTTTGACTTTTTAAAAAGAAAATTGAATCAAGAAATCTATTGAAATAATTATTATATTGACAAATAAGTCTTTGAATTTAGGCTCATGTGTATATTATGTTCAATTATTTTTCAGATTGAAACTTTTGAGTTATCCCTTTGAGAGACTTTTGTTAATACACAAAAAATTGGTGGCCGTCTAAGCTTCTTTTTCTTTTCTTCTTATCACCTAATTTATAATATGATTACACATGTAGGGATGATAATGAGTTTATGTAGCTAAATAAAGTCAAGTAATTAATGGTTTTCTTCCTTTAATAAAGTTAATTTAATTAAATTAGATTTTCAATGCAAGAATTCAAACCCAAAGAAAAGAAAAACTTAATTTCTAGTTTTAGAGTTTTCAATGAAATAATTATATATTGAGCTTTTAGAATAGATAAACAAGAGTTTAGCTAATTAAATTACATTAATGTACGTTTAGATTTAAAAAGTCTGTGTACTTAAAATATATCAAATAATTAATTTTCTTTTTATTTTAAATATTCACATTACATATCTTTTAAATTAAAGACCTATATTTTCTCTCTACCTCCTTCTATCTTTTTTTTAAAAAAATAATTTTTCATCTTTTAAACATATTCTTAACATAAAAGGACAAAATATTTTTAAAATAAAATCAATTTGAATATATTATAGATATTAAATAAAATGAATAGAGGTGTTAACAAAATCACTATCATGCATTAATGTGAATAGTTTTTTTTCTTTTTCTTTTCTTTTTCACTTTTTTTGTAAATAACTTTTTAAATGGTTTTCAATTAAGTAAATTAATTTAATTATTTACCTAGCCTAAATTCATCAACTCATAAATTAACGTTTTAAAAAGCCAATATCTAATGATATTCCTACAAACTAATGTTTAATATTAACAATCAATCAATCAGTAAGTACTTATATATACACATAAAAAATGATGAAGAGATATATTAAAATATTTAAAACATTCCTTTTTATATTCTGACTGTTTAATAAATTGATATATTACAAGATATATGACAAAAGAAAAAAAAAAAAAAATCAAATCCTCCAGTACCTCCTATCTTGTCTTTAATAGTTTAGATATACATTAACATCTACAAGGTCTTATCACAACTAATAAACATGTATAGTGGATTAATATAATATATATTATTTGTGGTTTTTTCTGTTCTATACATTTTCAAGTTGGTTCTGATTTTTATGGATTTTTATTTTATTTTTTCTTCCAAAAAAAATAGTGGTTCTGATTTAATTTCTTTTTTCCAAAAAAATATAAAACAGAAAAGAACACCATAAATAGCATTCACAATAACTCAAAAAAGGAAAGAAAATTATTCATTCCATTCAGTAATTATTATTAGTGTTATATATATTAATTAGAATTCTGATTTTTTTTTTTTTGTGTGGAAAATTTGAGTTAACAAAAGCTTAATTAATCTATGTATTATCCTGAACAACAAAAATCATTATTCTATACTTATTAATTCTTTCTTCTTCTTCTTCTTTATTTTAAATTAGGGTAGTTGCTTGATGAAAAAGTATCAATATATATATATAGATGTTTAGATATACATTTACATCACTAAGTCATATCATCATTAAATGAACATATATAAAATGATTTTTCATTCATTTTTATGTTGTTAATGAACCCAAATAATCATTAATATATATAGAAAAAATTACTGATCGTCATTTAATAGCTTTTTCTTTAAAATTATTCTAGATATACTGACTAATGGATGAATAATAATGTTTACAAACAGGAAATTTATACGGTGAGTGAAGCAGAAAAGAAAAGGTGGAAGCAACTGCCTAAAGACAAATTTCCAAAGCCATTAGTGTTTCATGATGGAAGATTAGCCCTAAACCCAACTCCTTTTGACACTTTTACCCTTTTCATTTGGCTCCCTTTTGCCCCGGTTCTTGCTTTCATTAGAATATTTGCTTACATGTGTTTGCCTCGTACTTTATCATACCCCATCAGTGCTTTAAGTGGACTGACCGTCACTGTGTCAAACCCCATCACTAAAACCAAATCCAATAACAATAATAATCAAGGCCTTCTATATGTTTGTAACCATAGAACACTCCTTGATCCTCTCTACATTTCAGGTGCATTAGAAATCAGCAAGCCTACAGCTGTGACCTATAGTCTAAGTCCAATCTCGGAATTCTTATCGCCAATTCGAACCGTTCGATTGACACGAAACCGTGACAAAGACGCAGCCCTAATGGCGCAGTTGCTCTCCAAGGGGGATGGAAACTTGATTGTTTGTCCTGAAGGAACCACATGCAGAGAGCCATATCTCCTTAGGTTTAGCCCTTTGTTCACTGAGATTAGTACAAAAATTGTGCCTGTTGCAAATGATACACATGTTACTATGTTTTATGGCACAACTGCAAGCGGGTTCAAGTGCTTTGATCCATTCTTCTTCTTGATGAATCCTAAACCATGTTACGTTATTAAGAGATTGGATATGGTTGATGGGTCGTTGTTGTTTGGATCATCAAAGGATGATCAAAATTGTCCTTCAAGGTTTGATGTGGCTAATTTTGTACAAAATGAGATTGGTAAAGCTTTGAGATTTGAGTGTACAAAGCTTACTAGAAGAGATAAGTACTTGATTTTGGCTGGCAACGAAGGGATTGTACATTCAAAATAGTGTATGTGTATATATAAAGGGAAAAATATTTGTAAGAGAGGTGATTTATTAGTTATTTAATTGATTTGATGTATTTTACACGAGATTGATGTTTTGTAAGTTTAATTTATATATTGATGTATTGTACATAAGATACACACAAACATTATTGTTCAGTGACTATGTGTTGATTGTATTGATCTTATTCCCAATTATGTAGTCATTGTTATTATTTTTTAATAACTTTTATGCATGTATTTTTTTGGGAGAAATGATTTATTCCTTCCTTGAAAATCTCTCCCAAACTCCTAGCTAGTTTTTCCGTGTTTATCTTTGATGTTTTTGGAATTGTTGTAGTATTGTGTGTAACAAATTTCATTGTGCATCAAATAATAATTTATTTCAACTAACATGATTATATTTTAATTAAATATAGAAAAATCTACTCCTACATTCTCGAAGTTCAGAGATTATTAATGTTATCACTTTTGCACTAAAAATAGAGATAAGTGTATACCTAGTACTAATAGTCTCTTGAAACTACTTTTGGTGAATGATTTAAATATAATTTAAGTGAAAAGGAAAGCATATACACACATTTAAAAGATGATTTCAAATATATCTTAAAATGCTTTTACTACGAAACTTTGATTCTACCTTTTTATTTTTTCCTTTTGCAAGAATATTATTATTGAAAGAGCGGAGTTCAGAAAGAAAAATTCTACGTAATGTTGTGATACGTAAATTTGGTCAAAATGAATTTGTCTAATCCCTTCATAATTTAAAATTCAATGAATCATTTCTAAAAAGCATTCAAGTGAGGACGAAACATACTAAAAAAAACTTATAAAACTGACATTGTAAGATCACAAATAAAATATAAAAAGCTATCACGTGTTGGTTTAGATTTCGAACCTTGGATCCAGGAGGGTTACATACCTAAAATGGCAGAATCGTTGTCTATTTAGGTTTATTTCCATCTCAAGCCATCCTTTCTTTGTGCATGACATCTCGATTTTTAGCCAATTTCTTTATGCTCAAATATAGAAGAATTTCAGTTTATCCTTCATTCTCTATTGGCTTTTTTACATGAATCCAAATGTTAGAACTTGGGAGAAATGGCTCCGATTGGGCCCATGTCCTTTTATTGGGCTGTATTTGAACCCATATAAATTGGGCCAGACCCAAAGAAATTTAGGCGTGTGGCGCAAGATAAGTGGCATCCGAGGAAATTATTCAGAAATTGGGGACTGATTGTGGAAATCTGGAAAGTTCTATATAACATACAAAGGTAAATTCCTCCGTCTTTCTCTTCCTTCCCTCGAATTAGGGTTTCGGAATATTGCAGTCCCAAAACAAGGCCTCTTCAATCGCTTTTCCAAGCAAGCTTCGGCCAGGTTCCGTCTTTCTCTTGAGGTAGAGTCCAGCTATTTTTCTTCAGCTATTTCTATTGTTCTGTACTAGCAAGGGTTTTGATGGGTGCGGAGAGGAAGAGAAAGGTCAGTTTATTTGATGTGGTGGATGAAACCTCGGTCTCCGCGAAGTTAAACAAAGTGAATGGTGGAGTAGCGCCGTTGAACAATGGCGGTGGAAATGCGGGGAATAGTCTCATCAACAGGTGGACTGGGAGGCAGTTCTCGCAGAGGTACTATGAGATTTTGGAGAAGAGGAAGACTTTGCCTGTTTGGCATCAGAAAGAGGAATTTTTCCAGGTTTTGAAGAGCAGTCAGACTTTGATTTTGGTTGGTGAGACTGGTAGTGGTAAAACTACTCAGGTTAGTTGCGGAAAGCCTTCTATTGCTTGATGTATAGATAGTTGTTCGTTGTTGAGACTGCAAGTAACTTCAGAATTCTTCGTAACTTCCTTTTTCTTTTGGATACACGTAGTTGGTTTTTTTCTTTTACTTGGATTCTAGGGGACAATTATTTTGTTTATTGTGATTATTTATATTCTGTACTTTGTTTGTCAAGCTATTGTCAGGCTTTATTAGGGATGCTTATGTTAGGAGAACCTTTTCTCTGTAGTTTGATTGATGGGTATTGCTATTTTGGTTAGAAATTACATATTTTATCAATCTGAGCCAAAAGTATATCTAAAAATGTTAATCTAGGATATTGTGGTTTGCTTTTTCTTATTTTAGTGCTTGTGCTATTACATCTTATTTTTAGTCCTGAACTTTCATTTTATCCTTTTTTAGTTATTAATTTGCGATATTCTAGAAGATTTGGATTTGTCCTCCCTTGAGAAGGGAACAAAACATCGGACGACTTGGGAGATTGCACACAATTTGATCTAGTTATTACTCTTTAAGAAAAGTCTAGCTGGGAATGGACTATAAAGAGAGTCGAACTTCACATGTTGTGTTGCAAGTGGGTTGAGATTCGTGTTTAAGGCAGTATGGAAAGCTCTCCAATTTCTTCAGTTTAAGCTCGTAGTTCCCTTTAGAATGGGATGAAGCTGTTATTGGATTTAGAAGTTAACTACCTTCAGTTATTTATGGAAATGAACATGTTTGTTCATGATGTATAACTTTTCATTGTGGCATTTTTATCTAAAGATAATTTGAACTTGGTTTTCGGAGTCTGTGGAGTCTCTAGATAATTTGTTTGCTTGTTGGTTAATCTGTCTGATGGTTATTTTGTTTGAAATTGTCTCTTTGCCTATTCTGATTTCTAATGTTGTGATTTTTCTTGTTTCAGATTCCTCAATTTGTTTTAGAAGCTGTTGACCTGGATAGTCCAGATAAACGGAAGAAGATGATGGTTGCATGCACTCAGCCTCGCAGGGTGGCAGCAATGTCAGTTTCTAGACGTGTTGCTGAAGAGATGGATGTGACTATAGGAGAAGAGGTGGGTTACAGTATCCGTTTTGAAGACTGCAGTAGTGCCCGAACCGTTTTAAAGTAAGATTATTCTTCCTTGTGCCTGCTCATTGCCACTATCTTTTCTCTATATAATTTGAAATTTTATTCTTTACTTGATTGTAAATTTGTTGTACATTTTATGGGTGGTAGGTATTTGACAGATGGTATGCTTTTGAGAGAAGCGATGACAGATCCTCTTTTAGAAAGGTATAAAGTAATTATTCTTGATGAGGCTCATGAAAGAACATTAGCAACAGATGTTCTTTTTGGGCTTTTGAAAGAAGTATTGAAAAATAGGCCAGACCTAAAGCTGGTGGTCATGAGTGCTACACTTGAGGCTGAAAAGTTCCAGGGTTATTTTTATGGTGCTCCACTTATGAAGGTTCCTGGTAGGCTTCATCCAGTCGAAATATTTTACACACAGGAACCTGAAAGGGACTATCTTGAAGCTGCTATCCGGACAGTTGTACAGATTCATCTGTGTGAACCTCCAGGTGATATACTTGTTTTCCTCACTGGTGAGGAGGAAATTGAAGATGCATGTCGCAAAATAAATAAAGAGATTGGAAACCTTGGCGACCAGGTTGGGCCTGTGAAAGTGGTGCCTTTATATTCAACTCTTCCTCCAGCAATGCAGCAGAAGATATTTGAACCTGCTCCTCCTCCAGTAAAAGAGGATGGACCTGCTGGAAGGAAGATTGTGGTCTCCACAAACATTGCAGAGACTTCTTTGACCATAGATGGCATTGTTTATGTTATTGACCCTGGATTTTCAAAACAGAAGGTCTATAATCCTCGAGTACGTGTGGAATCATTATTGGTGTCTCCTATATCGAAGGCTAGTGCGCATCAGAGATCTGGTCGTGCTGGAAGAACCCAGCCTGGAAAATGTTTTAGACTTTACACAGAAAAGAGTTTCCAAAATGATTTGCAACCACAGACATATCCTGAAATTTTAAGATCAAACCTTGCAAATACTGTTCTTACCTTGAAGAAGTTGGGAATTGATGACCTTGTGCATTTTGATTTTATGGATCCACCTGCTCCCGAGACATTGATGCGAGCTTTAGAAGTTCTGAATTACTTAGGTGCATTGGATGATGATGGGAATCTAACGAAGCTTGGGGAAATAATGAGTGAATTTCCATTAGATCCTCAGATGTCAAAGATGCTCGTTGTTAGTCCAGAATTCAAATGTTCAAATGAAATATTATCAGTTTCTGCCATGCTTTCAGGTACTTCAGCACTCTTTTGCTTTTGCTTTTTTTTTTTACTCCACTTTCCATATTCTATCGAGTTTCTATGTAGTGTGTACGCCAAATGCCCATGGTTGTTAATCAAGGGGCAGAATGCATCAAAGTTGATGCATTTTTATTGGCGTGGCATGTTTGCAGTGTATCTGCCATGTCTTCTAACTGGTAGACATGTATGTGTTTTCACGTGCATGTTTGTTAGAACACTATTCTGTCAAACTAGGTTGTCATCAGCAACTATCTTCTCTGGTTCCATGTCCTCAGATGGCATGCACCATAAGATTTGTCAGTCAGTGCTGATGTAGTTAGTTGCAGTTTCTCAGTATTATCTCATGAAGCAAATGGTCTCGTCTTGCATCTATGCATCTGCTGACCTTCCCTGGGCCTCCTCTGTGTGTGATTACCAATTTCTTTCTTAGTACCCAATTGCTTTGTCCGGCCTAGGGAGGCTCAAAAGGCTGCTGACGAAGCAAAAGCTAGGTTTGGCCACATTGATGGAGATCATCTTACGCTCTTGAACGTGTACCATGCTTACAAGCAAAACAGTAAGTATTTATGGATCTCACCTTGACCTTTTCAATTAAGCACATCCAATCCTGATAGATTCCTAAACTGATTATTGTGCTTACAGATGAGGATCAGTCATGGTGCTACGAGAACTTTATCAATCACAGGGCAATGAAGGCTGCAGATAATGTGAGAGAGCAACTAGTCCGCATCATGTCTAGGTTTAACCTCAAATTATGCAGCACAGATTTCAACAACCGTGAGTACTACGTAAACATAAGGAAGGCCATGCTATCTGGGTATTTCATGCAAGTAGCTCATTTGGAACGGACTGGACACTACTTAACAGTGAAGGACAACCAGGTATGTTTCTTGTTTTGCTTTTTGGATTTAGAATGTTTTTTGGTGTACTAGGTCATGCTGTATTCTGCGCTTCCAATGCCCGTATTTGCAATTAACATCTGTTCTACAGGTGGTACACTTGCATCCATCAAATTGCTTGGATCATAAACCAGAATGGGTTATTTACAATGAATACGTCCTAACGAGTAGGAATTTCATCCGTACAGTGACAGATATCCGGGGTGAATGGTTAGTTCCTTTTGTCAAATGTTTGGATTCAGAATATATGTTACATGTGGTCTTACGTATACTTTGCCACACATAATCCAAGGTTTTCTTTACTTGCACTAGTAACTAGCTTGCTGGGTAACAATATTGATATAGTCATCCGAGTAATTGTCATTATTTGAAGAGGACTTAAACTGATATTTTACGAATTTCTTTTTCCAACAGGTTGGTGGACATAGCATCACACTATTATGATCTGGAGAACTTCCCTCAATGTGAGGCCAAGCGTGTTCTCGAAAGGCTGTACAAGAAGCGGGAAAAGGATCGTGAAGAAAGCAGGAATAGAAAATGAGGTTTTTCCCCAGCTCGTTCTGCCCTTGGAGATTTCAACTTAGCATCAATTTTCTTCTGGGGTGATGAAAGTGGGAGGCATCCCAGGACCTTAATCGTTCTTTCATTCTTCATTCCAATGTCGTCCATGGCAGATAACTATTAGCTGAGGAGCGGAAGAAATTGGTTGTATTTCTATACTGTTAAATTAGGCCAGTGTTCTTAGGGTTCATATAGTCTCGAAACATTACACTCGCTAGATTTTGATTTTTCAACGCTATGGTGTTTTTTGCTTATATGTTATTTTAATGTATGAAATCTCAAAAGCCAATGTGACCATAGCCAACATTTCAACTCTTCCGCACAAACTTTTCATAAATGTGTAATTTTTATGTTCGTTGAAACGGTATATATCCAGACTTGCCAACTTTTCTATAGTGCAATGGCACGTGTTTGTAGACAAACTGAGTAGATCTGATAAGATTTTATACAAGCAGAAAATAAACCTTGTCAAGATGTTGCATTTTAAGCATCAATGTCATACAAAAAGGTGTGAGTTGTTAGCACTAACTTCTAGTCTAGAGCTACCATTCACAAAATGATCGAGGATCATTAGAGTGAGGCTAACTGAGTTTTAGTGTCGTATATTCACATAAAGAACTGATGGTTCAAACTGGCCACAAGGGGAGGGCAATTTGGTTCTCAAAATGTAGCTTAGTATTCATGGTACATTCTCTGATGGTCACCACGTGTGATTGCAGAGCATCAATCTCGTTGTCTGTAGTCTCCATTTCCTTTTTGATCGATGCTTGTCTCTTCTGCAGCTCTGTTATCTTCTCTTCAATAGCGTTGCTCTCTTCAGCTAGTTTAGTTTTGTTTTCAATATACTCCATTATTTTGTTCTCAGTTACTTTTGTTTCCTCACCATATCTCATTTCAGAATCTTTGATGAATAGTAGCTCATTTACTCTATTGCAAAGCATTGAAATATTGAATCCATGTTGCTCCAATTCGTATAGACTGGCCAATGTGCTTTCGAAAATGTGTCTCGGATTGCTGAACTGAAGTTTGGTTATCTTCTCAACCAAACTTGCAAAAGTTACCATACAGCCAATAGCCAATCCTTCACGACATTCCTCCTTGTGTGTACTTAAAGGTTGGAAATGAGGCTTTTGTGGAATATGCTTGAAGACTTCTAATGAATCAATTGCACTCCAAACGGGTGAATTCTTCACAAAAGGCCAATCTTGATTCTTGTCCACTTCGTGTTCAGGCGTTCCATCAACTCTTCTCACCCCATTCACAGCATCTACTTGTTCACTCCCTTTCGTTCTTCGCTTGGCGCTAGAACCAGATGCTTGTCCTAATTCTAAAATGGGAACAAATAGAATCAAGATCTTCACAAACAATACACAGTTTTCATGTGCTAGTGTAAGTTTAGCATACATACTCAACGCATTGTTGCTTGCTGAACCTTGTATTCCTCCAAGCCACATTAACAGTGGTCGATCATCGTCGTCGACACTGTTAGTTCCAGAGCCATTTGTCTTGTATTCTGAGATTTCGCTCCCGTTCCTTCTGTTCAGATCTTGAAAATCCACAAAACAAATTGGCATTATCCTAAAGCCTTTTTTTCTTTTGGTTCTTTTGGCTAGTGAAATGATAATTTCAGAAAGGTGAAACAAATACTACTATATGGGTTCTAAGGATATATGACATTAAAGAAAAGCAGCCTCACCAGTTACACTACTTTTTAAAGTTGCTTTCTCAGGTTTCCATACGCTTCCATCTTTATTTGAATCTGTAACACAAAAACTCAAATCTTGAACACAGTTATAAGTAATGTAAAATATATATATATATAAAAGGGAGCACAGGAGTAAGGACAGGATACCTTCCGCAGTTGTTGGAACTAGCATTAGTTTTCGAGGCCGTCCTCTCTTTCTTTTGTAACTGTTTTTACTAGCTTGTTGCTGCTCAATTTCCTAATGAAGATATAGAACATAAACCCTATCAAACTCTAGGCACACTCTTCAGTGGTAAATATAAACACCTGCCAAATCTCACAAACTTGTGGAAGATCTGAAGATCCTGAACTTTCACAAAAGTAAAACTTCAATTGTAACTATTTAGTTTCTATACTTTCAAACTTGTAACTCTTAGTCATATAGATTTTATCAAAGTTAATTGTCAAATTTATTATGCAGTTCTTTAATCTTTATAGTTCATAAACAAATTTACAAACTTAATTCCTTACCAGTCTATTAATCTTCATCTGTAAATTTTTTTGCTAAATCTTAACAATATGCATAGTATGGACTAAAGTGTTTCTTTGTTGAAGTTTGGAAAATAAATTGTTACAATTTTCTATAATATTTTGAAAGTCAGACTAAATTATTACAAACTGAAGTTCAATTACTAAATTGTTATATGAAATTTCAAGAACCAAAATGTTTTGTTCACTTTCTTTAAATGTTTTAATAATCTTATTCTTCGAATCTCCTTCAATATGAAGAAGTCGTCCAAGGAATTTTACTGTCTTGAAGGAATCACCCAAGATAATCAGAGGAAAAAGTTCCCAAATCCTTAGAAACATACCATGATAATATCCTGGCAACAGAGTTCTAGGGTCCTTAGATATGAGATCTCAAAGATGACCTACAAGTTAAAATGTCATTAAAGGACTTCTAGTTCTATGGCCTTGATACTTAGAAGCTCAAATAGCTCTGAAAGTGCTACACAGAAGATATGATACACTTTTACCGTCCATGTTCTCAACCCTAATACGTCCATTCTTGGGGCAAGGCAGCTCAAGATCTATCACTCTTATTCCTTCTTTGCCTATAGTCTACGTTCCTGATTTATGAGATACTCTTTTGAAGTTCAAAGATGTCCGTTGCCTAGAGTCTATAGAGGAACCTCTAACACACAATCCTTTTATCTTGGCTCGCCTCTTTGCTGTTTGAAGATCTGCTGCTTTAACTAACCACTTTACCAATTTTGTGGGTGATTTGGTATATTCGAAGGAGGGAGGTTTCCTGGGACATTAGTGGTGTGGTGTTTTTATGAGGTTCAAACAGACTGAAGATCTATTTACCTCCTTGGCATCTTACCTGCATGATTTTACGAGGCCTTCCCCGCTTTCGTCTATCACTGTTTTCAGTAGCTTCTTGCTGCTGAGGTTCCTGATAAAGAATAGACATCATCAATCCTATCAAACTCCAAGCACACTGAAGAAGAGGTAAATCAAAACATATGCCAAATCTCAGAAGCCGTCACACACCTGAACTACAGAGCAGGTTAACCTTATTGAGTTATTAGTAAAAGGCGAAACCTGAGACCCCAACGATATTGCTAAATTTTGGATGGTGTTCCTCTTGCCAGTATTAAATACTAAAAGATCCAAAACTATTACTACCAAATAGTGTTTTAATTGGAACAATTTCTTTAATGCAAACATGATTTTGATTAAAATTTGTTAAGAAAGAACTATAAGAAACAAGGGACCAGAGCATGCCAATAGGCCAACCCAATTTTCCATTATCATCCAAAACTGCAGACAGCTACTACATCGCGAGCTCCAAAAATGTTGAAAGCCTTGAAAGTAAAGTGTGGAGTCAATATTAGAACCAATGCAGGTTTCAACAATGGTACAAGAAACACGGGTGAGTAGTTGGAGGAGGAGAAATTATTTGTATTACTGATAAGCCACTTTCTCATGTGACTAATGATGAGAAAAGGTCCATGACCAAACTTTTAGGTTGGGAGGACCTAACAGCAAACATGGTAACAGAGTTGCAACTTAAAACTAAAACAAATTCCACATGAAGTTAATGGTTGTCAGTTGATGCATTAACTTTCTGTTGTCTGTAACAGATATATTACTCTTAAGCCATTTAATGCCCGAATCTCTCTAAGAACTAGTACGTTGAGGCAAGGGGAGAGATTGTGCCGTTAGACATGTCAATAAAGGATAATTCAGAAAATAAGAAATAGAACCAACTGGGGGTGAGGGGGGGACAAGAAAGCCCTCTCCCAGATAGACATAGACTACAACTTGAGAGCTTGTTAATAAGAATTAATAAGCTGTGGTAACAATTTCTTTCTTTTTATTATTGTTATCATTATTATTTTGTTATAAGCCAATCCACCAAGAGGCTATATTTTGTTCAGAGTAACAAAAGGAATTAAAGCACAAAGGCTTATCTGCAAACGTTAGTGTTCCTTTCTTTTCAAAGATTCACTAAGAATGCTCTGAAGACACAGCTACTGACCATCCTTGCTTTACCATTCAAATTCCATCCACACAGCCCTTGTAAGAGCCAATTATCCACCCTCTTAGGAAGACAACGAAATGCAGAGCAGACTAGCAATGCAATTCCAAGCAAGGGAGGCAAAAAGATTGTGTCACTATATTGAATGACGAATGGTGGTAGTTGGCCATAGAGTAGCTACAGCAGAGTCCTTAGTAAACACAAGCTATGCTATAAGTGAGTAAAACAGATAATAGGCTTGCTAGCTCTTCAATAAAACTGCCCCTAAACTCGAATCCATGAATGTCCAGCAGTATGGCTCACATTCAAGGTTAGGTTAACCTGCATGTTACCAGGTGCCACGCCAACCTAAGGTTAAAATGCCCTTTTCAATGCCTTTCATTCTCAACTCCCACCAGTTTTCTCAGTTGGGAAGCTTAATCAGCCATTCATTTGAAATAAAATTATACGCTGATCCAGCTTCTACAATCAATCATAATCGTATTTGGTTCCCTTTGAGCTTTATCGCGTGGGAATAATTTATTTTACCCCTAAATTCAATGTTTTTTTTTTTATGAAAAAATAACTTTCACCAAGAAAAAAATACAAGGGCATACAGAAAACCAACCCACAAAAAGAAGAAAGCTCCCTCTACAAATTTCAGCTATGCAAAATAACACCCACCCCTAAACTCAATGAAAATTATATTCTCCATTGCAACTCTTTTGCTTCCTCCAATGCTTGCTCATCGTCTCCCAGGCTGCATCTAACTCAACCTCTAGCTTGCACTCCTAGACCACTAGTGAGTAATGCTTATATGTCCTTAAAACTTGCACTGATGACCTAGGAAAATTTTTCTTTCATGAGGCTCTCAAGAGGGAGAAAATGTAATTGTGATACCATTTGAAACTAAACGAATAAAGTATGTCTCCCTCCTTTTGAGAAGTAGCTTCTCTTCCAGGAGAATAGCATCTTTCTCACCTAAAAAGAAATCTACCTCATATTATCTCCAAGAGGAGGACCGTGCAACATTGTTGAAAAGATACCCGACTCATGCCCCACTACATTGGCCCACTCTCTCACCTTACCAGGATCGTTGTTCAAGCCTAGAATCTGGCATTTATTTCTATTGATCTTGAAGGCTTGACATCGTGCATAGAAATACATTAGTAACAAAGCTTAGTCTTCGGGGGGAAAAATATGCAAAGAAAGAAAATTCATCTAGAAACCACCACAAGAGATAGTCACTATGAAAATCCATTCAATTTTATCAGGTTAATTGCTTTAGTTTGCTTACCATGCCCTTCTCTTTTGTCTGATTTTTTGAATTTTCCTCCCCATCTCCAACCTCACCAAGAGAATTTTTAACTGGTGCCTGTTGTTCATCTGAAGCTAAATGTTCATTTCTTTCGGATTCATTGTTTGTAGTCACTTCCTTATAGATGGTCTCTAAGTCTATGACATCGTAACCTTCTTTCCTCTCCTTATCTGAGTTGCAGAATAAGAAATTATTCAAGCAAAAAATAACAGCCTATGTCCATCAATTGCAATGTGTACCTGTAACTTGAGTCTGTTGGCTTTGTTTGTATGTGTTTCCTTTTTTGCCATTTATGAAACTTAATACTTGCACTTTCAACTTGTCACTGCCATCAACATCTTCCTTAGTTCTCTACACATGACATTGAATCATCTTCAATAATTTAGAGTCATTTTACTGAGGAAAGCAGTGAAGAGCAGTCTGCCCTATAATAGTTTTTAACTCATTTAGTGGAACATATTATAGGTGATAGCAAGTAGAAAAAATTGAGGAAAAGATGAGGAACTTCAGATACTGCCTAAGGAAATGTTGGGACATCCACGTCAGTGATTGTATTAGTTCTTAGGAATACCACTTTGGTACATAACAAAAATAAATCAAAGGGGGAGGTAATTGACATGCTTGCACTCAATAATGACACGATAGTTTAGATAGATTTTCCTCAATAAAAATATGATAATTCCATGATAATGTTTGGACTGCAATAGATATTAAAAAGGTGATGCCAGATTCAAACCACAGATAAATTACCGGTTTCTTGCCTCCTTTGGGACTCCCAGATCTAATAGGTGAAGCACTGTCATCATCACCATTAAACTTTAGGTAGCTTCTTCTTCTTCTGCGATCTTTGTTTGGTGTGGCACTTTTACTGAATGCTTTTCCTCTTGATGTTTTGTCTATCATCCTTGACCTATCTGCTGCTGGTTTCCCAAGAATAACTCCTTCTCTCAACTTCTTCAAAGGATTTGAAACTCTCGACTTAGAACTGAAACTTCTTCTTCTCTTGCTTGAGGTCAAGGCAAATGAGGCAGAACTATCATCATAAATACTTGGCCTTTCCATCAAATCATTCCTTGAGTTTACGGTATAAGAGTTTTCTTTTTCATTGTTTGTTTCATTATTTTTTAAGCTTCTGTGCTCGACATTCTCAGGTACATTAGCATCCTCAGAAATGATACTCAATTGGCCTCTCAAGAGTGACGCATCCTAAAGTGGAAAAAATTGTTTCAACATCAAGTAAAATGTATTGAATGAACATATGGCTTTCATCATGATATCTAAGTTCTCAAAGATGATCTAGGTGCAGAACAAAATAGAACTGGATGTCACTAAAAATGCCAAGCACACTAAAGGAATGGGAGAAAAAGTTAGCATGGACTACACAGTTAGGCAGAACTGTTACACAACAAGAGATATCAGATGTTACCACCTCTACATAACAACTCCCACAAAAAGTTAGAATAAAAGATTTTGTGGCCAATGATCTTCAGGCAATGAGTAAAAGGGTATATAGTCAATGATATTATCAAAAACTATCCTAGTTGTTTAGCAGGGACTCATATGAGTATGAAGCAAAAAGATATGATCCATTACACCAAGAAATAGCATAATAAATGAAAAGGTTGAAGAACATATCAAAATGGTGGAAGTAACATGTTAATCATACTTCCAACTCAGATATGTCAATAGGCAACTTTTTATTGTTAATAATCCTTCTGTTTCACACACACACACCATCCAGTTTCACAATTACTAGTCTTGGGCCAATAAGTAGCCTAAAGGTCTATTGTCACCAGTTAAAACTTATAGCTAAATCTAAAAACTTTATCAAATTAGAGTGTCTAGCCCAAACTCTCAGATAAAAATATTTTGATAGATACAGAAGATGTTTTCCTCAGATAGGCAGATCAGTTTCATATGTTTTTCATGAGTATATTCACCGTCCCATCCCCAACCCCACCATGTTTGATTGCTATCCATTCCCGCATTCCAAACTCCAACAACAGAAGGACAAGGCTATTTCCTTAAGAAACCCTCCAAAGACTTTCAAAATATCTTACGCTAACTAATAGATATGACAATATGAAAACTTCACACTAAACCTTCCTTGATTGCAAATTGATGGATTTTTCTTCAAGAGAAAGAATTTGTTGCTGGAGTTTCAGCTACAGCACGATCAAACTTACCATCGTTGCAACAGGATCACCAGATACTCTCAGTGGCCAAAAAGAAGACCTGGAATTGGGTTCTCGGATACCATTTTAACTTAGGCTACGGTAATTAGGAATCTTGAACAAAACCAGCGCAAAAAAGAAAAGAAAGATCTTGTCCAACTACCAAGACGAACCGTAGTAATACCCTTCCTCGATCAGTTTTCTAGCAAATCTAACAGAACTTAACTAATTAACTGAGCAGAATCCAATTACAGCTTGTAACTGAATAATAACATTATATCAGAAAGTAGTTAGCATTAAAGACCTTTGACCTCGAAAACGCAAAAAGAAAAAAAAAAAAAAAAACCTAATGCATTCATGATCCTAACAAGTGAATAATTCTTCGAATGTAAAGTAACCCAGATAAATTACCATCTTTTGGGGAACAATCCACTTGCCATCAACCCAATCCTGATGCAGCCTCAAGTGGTTCCCCTGAAAATCCATGACATGCATTGGGTTCTTAAAGAAAACAGAGTACCCCCCATCTTCCAAAACCTTACAAACCACACCAGTCCACCATCCATCTTTATCAGTCGCATCAACAATGTCGCATTCCTCGAAATCCTTAGCAGCAGTATCAGGAGGCAAAGGCCTCAAACTAAGAGCATCAACATGCTCCTTCAAAGGGGTAGATCCGTCTTCAGTGACAAGGGTTTTGTACTCAACTAAAGCTTTTTTCTTCTTAGAAGGAGAAAATATAGTGGGTAGCTTCAAAATGGTAGCTTTGAATAAGGCGCCTTTGAAGCCTTCTTCATCGATGGAGACCTCGATTTCAGAGCCGACTGTGAAGGGGAACTGATGAAGACGATGGTTGTTGGGGTGATGAATGTGAGTGTTAGTTGAAGGGGATCCAAATTCCCCCATTTCGTGGTGGCGGTTCTAAATAAAAAAAAAAAAGGAAAAAACCCTTGAAATTTTGGATTTTTGGATTCGGTATACGTTTAAAATCCGTTGCTGTCCATTTTTGGATAAAGGGAAATGGATAGTACAGTCTCTTGGGAAGGCGTAGACTCACTATGGAAATATCCGGCAGAGTTGCTTTGTTTTACATCAAAGGATGAACACCATTACATTCCATTTTTCTTCTTTATACTACATTTTGAGCTTGGTTTGCTTTGAGAGGATTAAATTTTAACCTGAAATCTAGTTTTGAAAACAAAATACATCCTCTCACTTGTAGTCAAAATAGTTGAGATTTTTTGGACATTAGATTATAGGTTAAATAATGTGAAATAAATTCTAACTTTGTTTGAATCTCTTCAAGACATTAGATTATTGTCTTATTTATGCTCGACTAGGTGAGACTTGTTGTCCATATGCCATTTGTTTCTTGCTCTTTTTATGTTTTGTACAATTCAAGCAAAATGCTACTCGAGTGTGTTTTTGACTTCTTTTTTCATTTATAATGATATGTCAAGTCCAATATATTTCTTCTCTTTTTCAAACTTTTTTAGAGTATAGCTAACTACACATGTGTCTTAATCAAACTTAAATGAAAAGAAATAATAAAACAGCTTTCTTGACTTTGATCAAGATGATTTATGCCATAACATGATGTTTTCTTGAAAAATATGAGTTTGTTATTAAACATTTTAAGATGGGAATAAATTTATCATTTGGCAAACTCAAATATATATATATAAATATTGTAGCACCATGAGTAGAAAAAATATATTTTTAGAAACAATAATAAGTTCGGATTGATTCAAGTTGTTTTTGGTGAATCTATGAACCAACCCAATCATTCTAAAAGATTTTTATTTTCTTAATCTAATTGATCCCAAATGAATTAACAATGGGTTAGGTTGGATTGATTGAGTTTTTCAATTCATTTTTTTTCTAAATCATCCCGAGTTTACGTAGTTATAAATTTCTCTTTGTTGTTCTATATAAATATATATATATATGTGTGTGTCTATATATATTTTAAGGAAAAGAATCAGCCAAGTGTTGAAAACTAAAAATATTCTTCAATTGCAATGTCTCTAAAATCGTCAAATACCAATAAATAGCAATTTTACACGAAAAGCCCTCCTTGGAGTGTGCTGCAGAACAACTACAACCTCATCATCGCCTAGATTCCTCTTCGTTTCTTCTTCATTAATGGCGTCCTTAACTACCTCCGGCCTCCTCAAAACCCCTCTTAAGAATTCCCAATCTCCTGCAAATTCTCTCCAATATCCACCTTTTGCTTATGGGCAACATCAACTGCCCGTTTCCCTCAAAAGGGCTTTTCCCGGACGAGCCATTAGAGCTTCACCTTCGAATTCGGGTCCATCCACGACCTCCTCACCAGGGCTGTACTCCGCTCAGAAATTTGAATTGACCATTGGAAACGTGGACTTGGTTCTTGAGGACGTAAGGCCTTATCTAATTGCAGATGGAGGAAATGTCGATGTTGTTTCTGTTGAAGATGGAGTAGTTTCCCTCAAACTCGTTGGTGGGTAGATTTCTTGTCTCGTTGAATTGAATGGGTTTGTTTTAATTTCCCTTGTTAATTTAATTTTTTGTGTTGAAATTTTTGTTACTTATAAATTGGTTGTTGTTGGGGTATGTTCTTTGGTGTTTCTATAGTTTAGCAAATTGTGTTGAATATCTTTTACACATTATGGTATTTAGTAGTATCTGCACTTTAGAGATTTGAGTCTAATTCATTTCTTTCATCGAAGCAATCCTGGGATCGTATGGTTTAGGACAAAGTTGATATCTTTGTGATTCTCGGTCTGAGTATGCCCCTTCAGCCCATCTCTTTTTACATAGCCAAATAGTTGGTGTATGCTTTCTCGACGCTGGCCCGATAGAAGTGATTCCTTTTTCTCAAAAAGAATGGTCTCTTTCTTAGCATTACTGTAACCCATTTGGTCTTAGTCGTCTTGTGTGGAAGGAGCGAGATGACAGAGATTTTGCTCTCACCCCTGTCCGACCACCCGATTGGTGAAGACTCGGAACAAACCACCCCGCTTTGGGAGACAACGAAGACTTTACTCGATGTCTTGATCCATCCGTAGTCTGCTAATCTGATCCCAACGTCTTTAATTCTGACGAGCTTGTCTCGGAGAGATCTCTATCTTTTGTTTGTTACACAACACTGAAGGCTCCACTAGAAAAGGAAGGAAAAAGGAAAATACCTCCAATGAGAAATCTCAAGATCAAGATTAGTAGTGCTGCAGTTCTATTTACAATCTTAAACTTTCCTAACTACAATCTTCCTCCATTAGCACTGAATCTATTGGAAATTTTGAACAGTTTAGACTTGGGCAGATGGATATGATTTTCCTTTCCTTATATGAGGGTCTTTCCAATGAAAAGGATTTACCAGAGAATAGATGATTTGATATCTATCTTTAAAGAAAACCACGAAAAGGATCCTTAATTTCACTTGTTTGTGAACACTTTTAACCAATCTTGTGGGAGATTTGGTATATATCTAACAGGAATGTTTCTCAGGACATGGGTGGGGTTCTCATGACATTTGAAGGGACTGCAGACTGATGTGGCCTTTCGGTTTCTTTCCTGCATATACTAGTTGGAGTACATTTGTTTTGTTGTCTTGGTCTAGGTAAGTTTTGGACAGCACCATCATCTTGTACATGTTACTGGTGTGTTTTATCTGTTTCTTATCAAGTAAGGTGAAAAAGGTCTCCTTGAACTAAATGGCAAAAGGAAGTCTTGTAACCCTCACTTTCATCGAAAAGGGTGTGAGTAAGAACTTTGTTGATTTGATGTTTAACTGCTTTGTATTCCCATGAAGTCATGAACAAAAAGTAATAATGATAAACATTTTTAACTAAAAATGTTTGAATCGATCTTCAGGAGCATGCGGTAGCTGCCCTAGCTCAACAACGACCATGAAGATGGGGATCGAACGTGTACTAAAGGAGAAGTTTGGAGATTCAGTGAAGGAAATATGCCAAGTATATGATGAAGAACCAAAGGAGACTACACCTGAGGTGAGTTTTCTGCAGACGAGCGAATACAAAATTGGCTGATGTCAAAATTCAAACAAAAACAAAGTGAGCTGATTTAGTTAGGCAATTTAGTATTAATCCTGGATGTTGCACAAATTCAGGCAGTAAACAGTCACCTTGACATATTGAGGCCAGCCATAAGGAACTACGGTGGGAGCGTGGAAGTAATATCAATTAATGGTGGCGATTGCCTGGTCAAGTATGAGGGTCCTGAATCTATTGGTACAGGAGTTAAAGCAGCCATTAAGGAGAGATTCCCAGATATTACAAACGTTGTGTTTTCAAGCTAACCTTTCCTCAGGTTTCTGAAGCAAAGAGAATATGTATAGCTGCTTCATTTATTGAAAAGTTGGTGCTCATCTTTTTCATAGGCATGTAATGATCTCTTTTCCAATAAATGTTATATATTATTGATAGCCATATCTTATGCTCATAGAAAGGAAGTGCACTTATTTTAAAAGGGTAAACATTGTTCACACAAAATTTTGTTCTGATATAGCAGATTTACATTAACCTTATATCCTTGGACCAAGATTATTTTCTCTGTAAATTACCAGAGCCTCAACTGGCAACATACTCCTGCTAATATATGTAGATTGTTCATTTTAAAAAAAAAATTTACATCATCATTCTTTTAAATCTACTGAAAATGGTACGATCCAACGAATACTGGTATACAAAAATGGAAGTAATGAAAGAAAAAAAAAAGTTGTTTCTCCTCATTTCTGGGTCCATTTACATATAATACACCATCATATAAGAGAACTATCCTGCTGACTCTGCGAGCAGAAAGATAAAACTAGCTAATAGATGTAAGCAAACCAGAGCTTTGGCTTCGTGATGAAGATAAAATGAAGGAAACAGACCGCTGTTAACTCGATTCCACAGATGCTAATGACTCCACAGATGAGGAAATCACGCGTCTTAACCACACCAGCATCAAAGTTCAGTTCAGATAACAGTTCAGTTCAGATAACGATGCTCCAAAAGCTAAATTATATTCTTCAGAGTCTTCCAGCAAAAGCCGCCAGCCTCCTTTTAGATGCATATCATTGTAATTAAAATTGTAAAGATGATGAAACAATACAACAGCCATCTTAGATTTACATTCACTAAAATATCATTAATGTTCCAAATCAAATACACCAATCGGGTGGAGATGAGGTTCTACTTCATGGACCTCTTTTCTTTTATTTCATTCAAAAGGTTAAAGAAAAGAGAAAAAGGAGAAGATATTTTAGCAATATTAGAGATATAACCATATGTATGAAGTTCTAACATACCTGGAGGATCACAGATCGGATCCCTTCTGTTTTCTTGGCCTTTTAGATTGAGCTGGTGATGATGGAGCTTCAGATAATCTTCCAGTGGCCTAACAATGAGGAAGAAAAAGTAATCAATAAGAAAAATAATTTGTCACACAAAACAAGATTAATAGTTGACAAACATACCTTGCGTTTTTGATCCCGTTTACCAAACCTTTCCCCTAGCACAAGAAAAACTTACATGTAAGTGAACTCCCATGCGCAACAAAAGTAATCAAGTTCCATTTTGAGGGAAATAACGTAAAAACTTCATTTATAACTCTTGCTTGTATTGGACTAGATCCCTGAATATAAACGTACGTTTCAAATTTCTTCTTTCCTTTTTTCCAGAAAAAAGATGGAAACTAATATCACTGAAGAATTAAATGTACAGAATCTCTTGGGAAGTGAGAATTATGTTGCAAATAATCAAATCTACATTTTTAAAACAATGAATGGGAATAGATAGCTTCATAGGCGTGAACTAAGAGTCGCACGTGACAAGAGGGGGAAGGACACTCTGAAATAGATGCAGCATGCAGTGATATAGAAGTTCTAATTTAGAGTATCCATTTACCTCCAAAACTCACAGAATCAGCAATAAAAGTGCGATCCTGCACAAGAGCATGACAAGAATGCTGTTAGCAGAGGAAGAGTCACAGATTCACAGATATGAGAAATTACAGTGCTCACGTAAGCTGAGTAGATCTACTGACCTTAGGTGTGCCAGGTGCCTCAGTGTATGGACTGTCACGGAAAGAAGAACCTTCTGCCTCCTTATTTTGCAACTGTTTGAAAAAAAACAGGAAATATACAACAAAAATTAAAATTAACTATGTTAAAGGCATATAGCATGATCAAAGGATTCCATTAAACAGAATTCCCTCTGAATGAAAAGAAATGAATTATTAAATCTACTGTTTCTGTGATTGGGATGTTAATGCAAATTTGATGCGCATAAGTTTGCTACAGCTGGGACATGCATATGGAAAAAAAATAACTGTACCTGCTTTTGAAGATTCAGTAGAGTCAATATTTCTTTTCTTAATTCAAGATGCTCTGCACAGACAGCTTTTGTTGGAACCCTGGGTTTTAAATTAACCTATTTCCAAATAATAATTAAAAAAAGAAAAAAAACAACTTTTGTGAGTGATTAATATGGTAACTTAGTAACTCTAGAACATGAAGAGCATTCGGGAATTGACTTTAGAAGAAAGTCTAACATAGTGACAAAAAACACAATATGCTTGATTCAACACATGAGACAGGCATAACATTACTTATAAATTTATGAGAACCAAAAGAGTTTTGAAATTATTCTCTTCTACACTTGCTTCCAATTGTAACTAGTTTTTCGTTTTTTCTTTTTATTTTAAAATATAAAAAAAATATGATATTGTCAATATTTAATTAGGTGTTCACAATAGCAAAGAGTAAAAATTCGAAACAGAGAATTTTAATTTGCCCCGTCGTTTCTTTCTTCTCATGAGCTGCTAGGAAATTGATATCAATATTAGTTCTTCCACAATGCTTTACTTCATGAGAAAATGAGTATTTGGATTTAACAAAAGCCAGAATCTTAACTAACCGAAAGATCTTGTAATGTCTGTTCAACTCGCTTGATGGTTCGAAGGCCAGCAGATGAGCTTGCAGCTTGTACCATTTGCTCGAGTGCATATGTTCTCAAGTATACAGGAAGCTGAAATGTAGGGACAGTCATCAGGACCAAATTTTCAAATTTCATATACTGGTCTAGATCAACAAAGCTCTGAGAGCAAACTCCAGCACAAAAACCTCTTTGACAGAAATATCAAAATAAAATTGAAAAACAAAAAATAAAAGGCTTCTAGATATACACAGGCAAAAGCAAAGATTTCCTTTAGTCTGTATACCATGCGAAGAGAAGCAAGAGTAGAAGCATTATCTGCCACTACGGTTGAAGGTACGGCTGCTGGAGGAGGGGGCTGCACATTGGATATAGATGGTACGTTATCTCCAGGAACGACAACCCTTTCAGTAACTTCTGGGACAGCATTTGAAGTGACAGGCAACTCAGATTCTTCAGCCACCTAAAATTAATGAAACCAAGATGATAAACCAGCTCTATTTATAATATGGAATTATTATTTTTTTTACAAATCATCCACAAGATTCTATAGAACTTAGCTAAAATTGGGATCCATTTTGAAACTGCAAACGTAACTAATGAAAGATAAGTAGGAGAAGTAGATATTGTGAGAGACCAATACCACTAAGAAATTACACTACTAAAATAAGTTTCCTGAAAGTATCTACGTGCAAACGCCAAACGGAAGGTAACAGTGTTTGCATCCCTAACCTAAATATTATTTTAAAGAACGGGTATAGACCATTTACAAAGATAGTGCGGATATACTTAAAAAGCAAAAGGCATGATGGTAAAAAGAAGAGAGAAAAATTTAGCTTTGACAGCGTGTACCCTGAAAGATAAGTAGTGCAAAAATTCGATGAAGTAATTAACCGTACATGATATTTATAATACTAACACTTTTATGGCACAATAACTTAAGTAAAACCTAGAGGTTAATAATGCAATTTCTTTCAGCCATGAAATCCTGCAATGTCAGTCCCGGAGTAGACCTGTGATCTGCTTTGTGCATTCATGTCCTAAAACCTAAAAAAATTACTATATAGAAGCTAACTCACTCTTTCAGCTTTGCGTGCTTCAGTTATTTTTTTTGCCTCAGCAAGAACCTGGGACAATAAAAAGTAAAAAAGATTTGGACTTAACCACATATATATACATTAATTCATTACTGGGTCTTTACTAAAATGTAAAAGAATCAAAACCTCTGCATCTTTTCGTTCTTGCTGTTTTGTTTGGGAGAGAACCATGGACAATGCCCGTTTGCGCTCAATCTCTTGTGAGACGTTGTAAGGATCCTTAATATAAAAAAAAAAAAAAAATCATGCAGAATGTTAATTTACAAAGCAAATTCCTTGATCATTTAGAGGAAATTGATATCCAAGAACTCCAATCTAAATAGGTAACATTGAAAATAGACCTAATACAAAAACTGCGTACCTTGGCGGGAGTATTTCCTGAACTCTCCCGAGATATTGATCCTCTAGCAGCCACAATTGCTCTTGATACTATAAACATATAATATTACAGTATAAGTTTTCATTAATCACACGTGCATTTGCAAACCATCCAAAACAAGTATATTAAAAATCAACAGCACAAATTGACAACCTAAGTGAAAACGAGAAGTACATGCCATAATAGACCAAAAAAGGCTATATTTACCACGATAATACCGCTCCTTCAGTTCCTCCACTGTCCTTGCTGATGGAAACCTGTCGGCTATCACAATGAAGCGAAGATCAAACCGTTCGCACAAATCAAATAATTGATCTGTCTCCTCCTTTGTCCATGACTGAAAACATTTTAAAAGTAAATATCTCCACCACAAAAAAAAAAGAAAAGGAAAAAGGGAACAGTAATCTAGAGTCTAATACATATATGCAATAGTGAAAGAATTGATGCTTCTAATTTAGATTCATGGTTTCGTTTTTAGGCTTGAACATTGTTGAATAGCCTTCTTTAAATTTTTCTTTTTTTTAAAAAAAGTTGACCACATCTCTTTGATCTTCTTTTTTACTATATCTTAAAAAATATAGTAAAAAGATACAATTGACATGAAGTAAAATCTGTAGAAAATGTATGTTAAAATCAACAAACAATAATTTCTTAGGGGAAACACTTCATCCAACAGGCTTTAACAAAATTACAATAAAGACGGAAAATATGGTGGCATGGTATGACTATGAAGAGAAGGATAAGTTATTATCTAGGATATAAACACACAAACTATGACGGTGTCAAAACTTAAAATTTTAAGCTGTAAGCCTAAAGAGTCTCGATGGCAATTTTTTCCCCCAAAAAAGGAGCCTCAAGGCATGAGTATTTACCATAATAACTTAAAAATGCTACATATCACGAAACTTTGTGTTTTGTGTGTGTATGAGAAAGAGATATTTTTATGTTTTTCATTAAAAATACAGGACAAATATACCCACAGCGTCTTTCAAATACTTCTCGTACTCCTCATCCGTGTATTTGACAACTTCAACAGACTGCACCACATTCAAAGAATAAAATATGTTTCACTAAGAATAAGTAATATAGATATTGGTGCTTAATTTTTCAAGAAATGGTTAACTTTTAAAATTATCAGCGAGTTCTAGGACACATTCTAATTGCAAGCAAAATCAAAGGAATCAACTAATACAATTTTCTTGAATCTATAATTAATGTGGTTGTTTCTTGCGATAAATGCTCCTCTGCCATCAACTTATATAGCTTTTCCATACTCCTCTTCAATTGGAGATGTTTTTTGTCATACAACTTCTAGGGTCTCCCTTTTGTAATTCCATACTATCAATAAATTTATTTCTTTTTTTAAAAAAATGAGAAGCTTTACAGACAGGGATCTTAGAACCAAGTTTACCATTCAGATTGTGTTCAGACTTCATGATCATCTGTTGCCAAAGATTAAGGATTTTTTTGGGAGATCGTGCTTCAAGGTACTTGGATCATCATCTTGAGATCGCTCGGCCTAAACCAACTAAACCAATGTGCACCTCTATCCCACTCCATTTACAACAAATCACCATAACAACTTCTGTTTTTTTTTCTTAAATCCATATCTAATTAGTATTATACTTTTAACACGCTAATTCCTCGGTCTATCCTAGTAGTATCCCAAAGAGTAAAAACCAAGCTATCCAAGTTACTAGAGTAAAAACCAAGAGGATTCTAACTTAATTATAACCGGATGATAAGTGGAAAAGCAAGAACAATTGGAGGATCTTTTCTCATCACTTGGAATCTAACTGATATTTCATACTCAGAAGGTTTCCGCACATAAGGGGTCAATAATATTTTCAGTGCACCACAAAAGCCAATGATACATCAGAAGTGTCAACAAAAATATCACCAATAGCATAAATACTAACGATAAGGATGTGAATATATGAAAACGGTGTGGAATACTTAATTATAATTTATAAATTCCTTCTGTTTCAGAATTATCCATCACCTTTCTTTTTCTTGAGCAAGATGAAAATCCATCAATGTCAATATTTTACTATAAAATTGACTTCAAAATCTTTCAGCATTAATGCTTACCTTCTTGCTCAAAACCATGGTGAGCTTTAACCATACATGTAGAATATAAATTGACCAATATATGAAAAAGAAAATTACTGGTATGTTGGAGACTTGGAGTTACTTATTGTTATTATTTTTCTTTTATAAGGAACACTTTCTTTGATATATAAAATTACAGAAGAGTTATACAATTCATGGTATTCAATAAGGTAACTCAGTTGGTAAGAAGGGATGCATATGAGTATGTAGCAAAAAGATTCGAACTTTTACACCAATATACAGAATAATAAATGACAAGGTCAAAAAAATGGATGTCAATGACATATCAAACTTCCAGTTTCTGTCTAAGCAGGGAAAACAGTTTTAACTTCAAATTTCTACTTAAAAGAACACAATACAACCCACCAGCAAATAAAAAGGACTAGGCCTTACCTTGTTGTACTTTGCAAAAGAATAGTCCCCTGTTGGTGGAATGCCATTTACAACTCTAACCTACAAACAGAAAAATTGAGAGGGAAGGAGAGAGAAGTGACTGAGTTTGAATAAGAACAAAATCAATTAAAATATCCACGATTCATAGAGGTGCCAAAGCCTACCCAATGGTAAAGCTGCAGATTATCCTTTCTAGCAGAATTTGAAAAAGGAAGCCACTGCCACGTAATCTGAAAGAAAATCACTAGACCATTATAAGAATGATCTGAATTCAAACATGAGGGAATGTGTAAGGGCAATACAAATACAATAACTCAACAAAGGGAGCCCACCAAAAGAAAGAAAATCCAATCTAAAAGAATCATACCAAACTGATAACTACAACATTTTATTTTTTTAAGAAACAACTCCTTTCATTGAGAAAAAAGAAAGAAAGAATAGGCATACAAAGAGGAGAAGAAAACCTAGAGAAAGGGTTTCCAATGGGGTAAGGTATTACCTAGACAAAATTACAAAAGAGCATGAAATCCAAAGAGACACATGAAACCTCACTAAAGACTCCTCAGAAGGGTCCTTTTCCACACTTCTAAAAACTCTATTGTTCCTCCCCACACTTCGAAAAACTTTATTGTTGTTCCCCTCAAATATCTCTAAACAAGGCATACACTCAGATAAACCACAGAAACAAGCCTCTCACTGAAAGACAGATGGAGGAACTCCCCAGTGTCACGCCCACAACAAAGCATTTAATCTAACACAACCCGCCCTTATTCTCAAAGGGGCATCAGCGCCTCCCCTAGCATTGAGCAATAGTTTTTCTTTGCCCCAAACATAACCTGAACAATTCAAAGACCCAATCCCATCTAAATTCATCAATTACACGCAAGCTACCCGACTATGATCCAAGCAATCAAGTAATACATGAAAAGCCAGCCGAGAAATTAAAAATCTCCGACTCAATAACACATTTAAGCATTCAAATACAGTTAGTTTCCCAAATTTCTCATATCAGTACAGAGAACTATAAACCAAACAAAGTCTTCAACTTCCATATTCAATTCACCATTATCCACACTTCTACAACATACTACCAGATACCCATATTGCATAAAAAGACAGGAAAAAACCTTCTCATCTGATGGAGGTCGCTTCTTCAGCTCAGACACATCGATTGCGGGCATAATAGGCGCCAGACCACCAGTAAGAGCATAAACCTACAATTCAAAAAACCCCCCACTCACCATTACTACTATAACCAACAAAACCAAATTACAATAACCATGTAATCACAGAAGCACAGAGAAAAACATTACCTCCCGGGAAATCCCATCTCGCTTTCTCTGGGCATCTTTCTGAGCCCTAGGCTTCTTCTCTTGAGGTAAAGGCAGCGTGTTTTTGGGCAAGCCCAAAATATCCTTAGCATCCATAATCAGAGCTTCACTTCCCGAATTCTAGGGCTTCTTTCTACTTGGCAATGCCGGGAAACTGGAGTTTCAGAAATCGAATGTTTAACAGAGCAATGTTGCTTTAACCCTAATTTAATCACATGGGTACGATTGGAAGAGGATTTTGATTAGATGAATTGGAAGAAGATCGTCGTTGCTTCATTTTTTGAGCCTCATTAGAGCGCGAAAGAACAGTTGAGCTGAGGAAGACGAGTTGTTATTTTCGGATTTTTACTAAATTCACCCGTAGGTGACGAACACCATCGTGAGTAAGTGCATAATTAGTGTTTTTATCTTTCTTAAAACGTTATTATCTCTGGGAAATCAAACTTAACTCAAATTTCTTAAGAATGAGACTTCAATTGTGTGGTGAGATGAGAACCTCAAACCATTTGATAATCCAAATTTTCGTTTTAGATCATTCTTGTCATCCCATTTCAAATTTTATATCCAACAAAAGTTTTTTCCACAAACAAAATATTTAAAAGTGTTTTTAAATTAAATTCTTACTAACCAATTAAAATTGATACAACTTATAAACCTAATAAATGAGCTTTTTTTCTCATAGTTACAATTTTAATTTTAAAAAAAAATGGAGACGTGTGGGCGAACAAATAAATGCTCTACCATTTAAGCTACATCCGATTTTTAAAAGTAATTTTAAATTTATTTACTTATTGATATTATTCTTAACATGGACTATTTATCAATATTATTAGATATAATTGGTTATTTATCGTGTTGCAACCAACACGAAACAACATCAGCGAACATTTGATAAATTTGATTAAAATTAAAAAATCTCTTTTATTTGTGGAACATTTTACCTTTCATTTGAAATAGATTAGGGATGGATGAGTATGCTAAAATAAGTAGGTGTACTACCTCTATTGTGATTTCTATATAGACCAAATTATAATCTCTTAATCAAATATGATTTGAGGTTGAATGGATGGGAGTTTGGACAAGAGTTGACCTAATCACATCTATTATTAATAACTCAACTATTTGATTCTAATTTCATTTATACTTCAATTTTATATATATAAAAGTTTCCAAATATAATATTTCTATGCTGAGGATTTGACATTTGTAATCAATATATGCTCAATGACATGAAGACATGATCATTCATGTTCTTCACAAATTTGTTTTTTCTTAATTATTTCATTAATCAAACATGTCTACGACTTTTAATATATCTCTTCCTCATGCTAGTTCGATTAATTTATTTCTTATATTGTCAAAATGATAGCTTTCGATCAAATCTTTTATAATAATATTAACTTAGCCTTTTGATATAAGTTTTCTCGAAATAGATTGAAGATATAAAAATTTTAAAACTTATATAATACTAGCTAGTTAAATTATGTACGTTGAAGTTGACTCAAATAACTAATCCATCTTTTTAATATATATCTTAAGTTTTAAAAAAATATATACCTTACTTGTAATAATAGATATATAGGTTTATTCAAATATGTCTAACCCTACGTTTCTTATAACTTACTAAATGCATGAGTTCATACTATAATTATTTGTACTTAAAATAAGGTTAAATTCTTTATTTTAGTGCTAAATCTAATACGTAACCCTTATCTATCTAGTAAATTTAGTATAATATTTCATGCCATAGTGTGAGGGATCGATATACAAATTCAATAGCTATATATGTGTGTGTATGTTTGTATGCAATTTCCTATCAAGCTGATTAACATAATATACATAGGTTATGGGTTGGTATAGAATTCTAACCAAGTTACAAGTACTACGATTAAAAATGAATAAACAAACAAGAATGTTATGATAAATTCACACAAGTCACATATTGTGTTTTTTTAATAGAGCATTACTGAAGTTCTGAGTATTCAATCGTTATTTATATATATATACATACACATTAATATCGAGAGTTCAAGTTTTCGACTCGTCAATCGAATTGTAATTTTTTTGTATGAATTTGTATATAGATTTCATGTGTCAGTACATATGCAAACAATATATCATAAATGTAATCACACAATGTCCATTTTTAAAATTATCATCGATTCGTTCTTTTGCATCGTAAACGTAATCACACGATGTTAATTATAATCCTATAACATTTCCAATGGAGTGGAATTTAGTGGTTATAAATACAATTTATCATATTGCACAACAACTATATAATAGAGATCGCATTACTCTAACAAAATATATAAATTCTAATATGTACAAAGACGCTTTATCCAAACACGTACATGTTTAAATCTATATATGTACTATATGTCTATACATAACAAAATCCCTGTGGCCTTAAAGCTCCATTTAGAACCAAGATTATGTTTGATCATATAGATGCTTTTACTATTTGGAATATCATATTCATCTATTTTAAAATTATATTGAAATACACTTTTTTCTATAATAAGTAAAATATCGACAAAACAAGTATTTATATTATTAAATTTGTCTTCAACTACTAGTTTAAACTTTTAGGTCAATCCATGATTTAAGACTTTGTAATTCTTCATGCTAGTATATCATTTTATAACCTCATTAATAATTAGTTTGGATTGTTTTTTGTTTTAGCTTCTCTCCCCTGCTTTTGGTATGTCTAGCTCTATATCCATTTTATTAATTGGGTATGCACGATTTTCAAAATAAATAAAATACTTTCACTAATATATTTCATACATTTGACAGAGTCACCAAGACTTATAGGTAACTATTTATACAACTCAAAACTCTCAATATTGGGTAAGAAAGTAAAAACAAACGACCAACGCGAAAATATTTTCAAAAGACACGAAATTAGCAAATGAGGAAAAAAATAAAATATTTTTCATGTTATCTTAAGAGATCAAGTATGACTCGTAGTTGTGTAAGAAAACGTTACTCTGTAGACATGGTTTTATTGAATATTCACTGTTTGAAAGAGAAAAACCCAAGAATTGACCAATTTCAAAAAAGATAAATTCAATTACCTTTTTATGTGGAATAATATAAAAAGAGAAAATGTTCTCAATAATAAAGAATTGACCTTTCTCCTCTTCACTCTTTTTTAAAAAAAGCACTATAATTTGTCACCCTCTCTAATTGTGCACACACAACAAAAAAGACCCCTAGCCCCTACCCTCCAACCCTCACCTTTTTTTTAGCAGGGCTTTGCATGGTTGAGATTTGGTGGTGTATTATCATATGTCCTTTTGAAAGGATCAAAAACACAATAATATAATTTCCTTTTCTTAATATCAAAATGGGTCACATCTCATTTCCTCTATATGTGAAAAGAAAAAAGTGATGTGCAACAAAAAAAAAAAAAAAAAGAGATTAATTTGTTTTAGGAAAGTAGGTTAGATACACATCCGACAAAATCCATTCCATCTTCCTACATTATCACACTAAATTATTCAATCATAATTTATCAAATGAATGTTTTTAAAGTTTTCTTTTATAAGTATTTCATTTATTTTTATACATAGATAAAAGCATAGAATTCATAGAGATAACTATCTATACTTTAGAATACACTCGAATATTGTTTATAAACCGTACGGGTGAGGTGTAGGATAAGATGTGCAATTGGGGAGGGTAAATCTTTAAAAAGTTGGTGAAAATGAGAAAGAATAGGTTACCCAAAGTTGGATTTCTTCCATCTTTGGATGTACGAAGAGAATCTTATGTTTTGGAGATCCCAAATCTTCATATTTAATTAATGCTGTCATTTCATTGATTTTCTTTCCTCTTTCTTTAGTTTTTATTGCTAAATTAGGGTTTAGGGTTTTTCATATGTTTTTGGAGAAGTCATTTGTTTTCAAAATTACTCTAGCTAAATGTAAAAAATAACTATAATTATTTAACCTTTTGTAACAAAGATTTATAAGATTTTTAAAACGTTGATCAATAAGTTGAGATATTTGAATAAACGATAAGAATAATGAAAGTGATAGAATTAATGTCTATCCATCTTCTATCCTATATTGTAAATCGATGTAACTAAATAATGATCAATCACCTTTTACGTGGCAACATAAAGACCTAATATAAAAAAATCATAAACGGAAGGAAAAGGGACAACAATTTTTTTAGTAATTATAATAATAAACAAAATGCTAAAGAGAAACAATTTTATAGAGGTATCTGAGATTCGAGTTGAATTACGAAGTTTGAAGTTAGAACGTTTAGAGTGTATATCGATGTTGTTTAGTTTTAAAGTTCATCGACAAATGTGCAAAAGTGACAAAAATGTAAAATATAATAACAATTTTCGACAAATGAGTAAATATTGATAAATTTGAATTATTTAACATTGAGTTATCATGAAGTTGGTCGATCAAAACACCCGTTAATTGTTTTTGACATTTTGTTTGTCAACAGTGGCCTTTTTGTCTAAAAAGTTTAGTTTTCTAGTATCCTCTTTTTAATTTTGTTTTTGTTGGCTTTTGTGTGGCTCTAGAAATTAATATACAATAATAGTTTTTGCATCCTATAGTGTTTTTCCACATCTCATCACATTCCACAACTTTGAAAGGACATGTTGAAGGGTTAATGATGATTCCAAACCTCTGAAGTGAAAGACAAACTTTATATCCCAAAAATGCATACAGTACTTTAGAAACTCACAAACCAGTAAGTCTCTATTGGCTAATGCAATTATTAGAAATTTGAACTGTGGCCAACTTTTTCTCAATTATGTCCCCAAAAGCATTGTATTATTTGGACAATCTTTCTTTTTATTAGAAAAAAAAGTTGGAAATATCTCAACTGCCAAGAAGACAGGAATGGTCATCTCAATCCTATATCAATGATGTGAATACAGTTTTACAGCATTGGACAAAATTAGAGATTAATATATATCTATCAAATATAAGTAAGAAACAATATGTCACCTATTATTATTGTTCATATATATAAGTATAAAAGTCATTCATATAGTGTAAACAAGTTACTTTTATGGCTATTATGATGAGTAAGAAAAGATGCCTTCCTAACGTCCTATTAGGATAAACTTAAGTAGGGATATATAAAAACGATGTTGAAAATGAGTAAATTAATAAACGACGACCCCTTCCTATCATTCTAGCTAGACACACATGTAAAAAGATTCTCTATATTTGGTACTCTAAGGTATAGTTGGATATAGCACTTTTCTTTTTAAAAATAAAACTTAAACAATGTAGAGATTTGACTTAAATTAAAGTTGATTTTCACACAATTGTATAAAAATATAAAGAGTTCATTACCATTATTACGTGTTATAGTATATATCACCATTGTTGATGCAAAAATCCAAAGAAGAAAAAACGTATCTAACCTTCAACGCGATAACAACAATAAGCAAATTTGTAATTTAGAAAATAAAAAACTTGTAAAACAAAGAAGTATTGTTATACGGTCAAAGTCAGAGATTCAAAGTTGTAGAGAATGACCTAAAGTTTATCTTCTCTTCATAGAATTAAGATGGATGAATTTTTCCTCATGCAGCACACAAGTAATTGGTAGGTGTTATTTTGTTAGGTTACTGGGACTTATTATTTGATATCCTAAGTCTGCTTTATCTTAAATTATTTCTTAAACTTTTTCTAGTTGTATTCGTACTAACTTTTTTTCCTGTCTAAAATCATCCATATAATTACAATGTTCTTATAAGATTACAGGATCTCTTTGCTTTTTCAATGAACGATCGTCAACATGCACGTCGTCCATTCAAGATCAACACCATTCTTGGATCATCATATACATTTTTTAATTGAATATTTATTAATTTGGATTTCACGTGTACTAGTATTATACATGAAATATTAAGAGGAATAACTCATGAATCTTAATCGATTGTGATGTGAGTACGCTCTTCACCACTTCTAATATGATTTTTCATTGTTATTAACTATTATTCCCTAAGTCACAAGTCTCACACTATACATGTATTTCTCAACCATGTATTAACTATATTTTTCCCTAGTTCAAATTCAACATGAGGGATTGGAAAGAGATTGGTGGGTAAAATATATATATAAACACACAAGTAATCAAATATTACACAACTAAATAGTATATGATCATGTATAATATGTCAGTTAACCTAACAGAATATCCATAACACAAACATTATTCAACACATGAGGTGATTGAAGAGGTTGATCAGGATATATACAAAAAAGCTGTTCTTATTGAAGTGATTGTCGAACAAGAAAGAGACCACAGAAAAATGTGAAGAAGCTGTGTGTTTTATACTTGGCAATTGAAGAGCAGTACAAGAGTTATTAGAAAAAGAAAAGAAAAGAAAAGGGTCATTTCAAAGGGCATATTTGTGTGTATGAGAATTGATATTTAGGCCCCCACTTATCAAATTAAGTTGTTGCATCCCTCAACTACAAGTGGATTTTGTGGACTTGACATCTTATTCTTCTATTATTGTCGTCGGTGAAGCCCTAATTAATTTTGCCCTAAAATATATTATTCACAAATTTTGTCTATCAATGTCGGCCAAAGCTTTACAAAAACTAGCTTTTTAATCGTCAAGTTAACAGTTTCAAACTACAGTTCAAATATAACAAAATTTCATCCATGAAGAAGTCCATCGGTAATAGTATTCACACTATTATAATATCTAAATATACTCGATAACATTATTTGCTCTAACACATCAATAAACATAAATGTCGAACTTAGAGGTGGTTTGAACTTTAACTACCAATTACAATTTAGTATAAAATAGAGTTAATACAACGTGTGTTTCATTTTGATATATATCTTATACTAAATGCAAGATGTGAGAATAGAGTTTTGAGCTTCACATTTCAATGAAATAAAACAACCTATGTCAATCATCTTTAAACTCACCTATAAGTAGTGTTTAATTGGTCATTAGATAATAATTTTTGACACATAACATTTTTATTGGATGTGCACAATAAATAATACAAATATCGAACAGGTTCAATCCCTTCATTATATGGGTAATTATATTAACAATATTTTAAAAAAATTGTCAATATAACAAAATCTATCCTTGATACTCTCGTGATTTATGAATGTCAATGATGATAGATTTTACTATATTATTTAAAACTAGTGGTCAAATTTTTACAACTATCCTTCTATATTTATTTGTATTAAGAAAAGAAAAGTTTAGGGAGATGATCACGGGTAGTTTTCAAATAATAATAATATATATATCACGGATAATTTTGACACCTAAGGTAAAAATGCATTTAAAATATGAATTTTCATTTTTAATTTCTAAAATGGGAAGAAAATTAAAAGAAAATGAATTGAGTTTAATAAGATGATTATGATGGAAAACAAGATTTGGCCACCAAACTGACAATGTCGGGTGGATGTTTAAAAGCTAAATCCAACTTTGATCATAGTGCCCAAACTTTTAATCACACTCACACCTCTCTATTAATTATGTTTTAACCTTTTTCTAGACGCAAATTATTAATTAATGTTGTGTGAATGTGATCAACCAAATATTCCAACTTCTCAACTATTTATTATATCACGAATTCTTTCTTCTACTTTTACTATTTTAAGTTATGATTTTGCTTAGGATTATACTTAATTCAAGTTCCCCTATTCTTCCATCATCTCATATAGTTATTTTTAAATCGTTAATTACTAATCATTAACACTAATAACTTAAAAGTAAATACTTGAAATAAAGTTCGAATCTAACCTTTGAAACTTAAGAATTGACATGCAATGTAAGAGTAATATTTTGGATTTAGGGTTAAATGAAAATTAAATTAAATCCATAATTTATATGGACAACAATAATACATTTTTTTCCATTTTTTTATAACAATAGCTAACCATCAACAATTAGGATTTAAACTAAATTTTGTTCAAGATGCTATTCCGTATGAAGTAGAAAAAATATTTTGAAAACAAGTACTTGATATATACATAACAAAATATGCATGATTCAAAGGTCAATGTGTGTTCGTCGAGATATCTCAACTGAGTGGATCCACTCTATAAAAATATGAAAACTTTAACATACACTAATTTTTTGAATGTATTCTATTTTCGTCGTTGGATAAGAAAGAACGAGTGAATCAAACATATAACTATTAACTAATATAATATAATGTATAGATTATTATTGAAAGAGGGCCTAATCTCATAAGGGTTTAAACCTATAAATGATTTCAATATAGTTCATGGGATTTGTTAATTGTCTAGAGATATAAGCCTATAACACAAGAATCAAAAGGTATAGGAGGAACCTTTATTATTTGAGGTTTTTGCTTTGGATATTTTGTCACAAATAATGGCAGAATCAGAAGAGATATCCATTGGATATTGCAGTGCTATTTGTTAATTGGAAATTCTACTTGTTGAAATGTAGAAGTTTCTATGGATGTCTTTTCAATGTTCCTCTCCCTTTCTCTTTTATCATTTTTCTCAAAACACATTAATTTCCCTCTTTGTGGATCCATTTCTTTTAGTTATCTACTTTCCACTCATTATTAATGTCTATTATGGTCTACCATTGGTGGTACAACCTATAAAACAAGTATGAGTAACAAAAAGGACTACTTGACCTAAATTTAAGATATAGAGAATTCTAACCTTTCTATTTTAACCCTAAACCCTAAATTTAGATTAGGATTTGACACATAATGGCTCGACATTCTCTTGCAACTTGTTCATGCTAACCACTTGTCATAAAAACGAAATCAATACGAGTCATTTCGATATATTTTGTCCTTACTCATGTATTTTCTAGAAAAATTATTAGTCCAAGCTAAGTATGCTTAACTTTGATGTTCCTATGTCATTGAAAATTTTAAAAAGTGCACGGCAATAATTTTAAATTCTTTTAAGTTGTTTAGGATCTAATGTAATCTTTGTTCATTCACGCAACCCCTCTAAATCTAGGTATTACACCATAGGATACACAAAATAAAATATTCAAATGTCGTAGACAAAGCTATAATTCGAATTTATTTCTTGAAAAGTGATGGTAAACATAATTTTACATAGATACATGCATCTATAATGTGTGAAAAAGTGAATCAAAAGACATGATAATTGTGAAATATTCTAGTACTCTCTGAGTCTAAAAAAACCCTTTGGAGTAGGGATCATATGATCTTTGCCCTTCCAATTTTCCTAGTTTTACCTCTTACTCTTTGTTATAAACATTCAATACTTGTTATTATTTTAGTAACTTACCAAAATAATTATTCTTCTTCCAAGAAGGGTTGGGACACAACCCATCACTCTCAAACTTGCATCATTAAGATATTATAGGATTTCATACTTACTTCCAGTTTTAATTAATAATTTCTTCTTCTTTATTCCTAGCTTTTTGTTTAGTACTTTTATTTCTTGGCTTTGGTTATTTGTAATTAGCGAAACAAACAACAATATTTTTGTGGGTGTGTGGACATGGACATCACTCTCAAGATGGAAAATTAAATCTTAATTAAGTATATGCATGAGATCTCAGATTTGATCGTAATCTTAGGCTTTCACCTCCTATATTTGATCCTTTCCAATTCCTAAAGCTACAATTAACTAAATGGATTGGCCATTTAGAGAGAGAACATATCATATATATATATTAATTAATTATAAATAAATAAATTCTAAGAGTAATAAAAAAAATTAAAGAAATGAAATATCAAATATATCAAAGTATATAATGATAATAATGGATTGCCCTTTGAACAACAACTCTATATATGGGCTATGAGTACTATGAAACGAAATGAAAATGATGAGAACAAGAAAAATCGAGAGCTATTAATATATTATAAATACTATCGATTAAAAAGTTTCAATAGATTAATCACAAATTAATGTGAATCAATCAAATTGAGAAAGGCAAAACCCAAAAATATCATTTTTGTCTTCCAACATGGAATCCAAGTTTATTTTGCTGAAAAGAGGAGAAAAATTTCTCTAGTAAACAATACACTATAAAGTTTTTACCTTCTACGTCGATGTAAAAGTTTCGTTAGCTATAACTTCTATCTACAAATTGGTGTTGCTTTGGCTGAATTACCGACACAAATAAAATGCATAGATAAAAGACCACTTTGTTCAGGTTAATTTATGTCGACAAAAAAAGTCTTTCTATCCATGCAATAAAAAGTATGGAAAAAAATGTCATATTTTACCTATGTGTGACCACTCGTATATATTTTGGACAATGTACATCCCATTCATATTGGTTAACTAAATTGTGATTGCATACCCAATTCTTCAAGGAAATTGAGAAAAATATGTTTTATAATATTACATTAAAGTTTTTACTTTTAATTTTTTCTTGAAATTTCTAATGATAATTAAAATTGAATTAGTTCCTAACTACTACTTAAATAATTTTCTAATTTTATTGGGGTTGCAATTTATTTATTTGTTGAAAAGATAATATGTTTTTCCTTTATTATCTAAAATATATGAAATTTATGTTTGTTATATTAATGGTGGGATAGTTGAGAATATCCTTTATAGCAATTTCTCATTTATATAATCATAAAATCAAAATTCCAAACCTGCTCCTACCAATAATGAGAATCTATTTTATTAAAATATTAAATAACAATATTTTAGAACTAAAATTTCTTCAACAAATAACTAAAAATAAATCGCATTAAACTAAAAAAATTTGAGTGCACTAAAATTCTATTTTTTAAAAAATAAAAGATAAAAACCTAACTTTTTTCCAAACCAAACAAAAACATTAAATCATAGCACTTTCTTAAAAGAAAACATAAAATGATGGTTGAATAAGTTGTGAGTTAATAATAAACTAATTACATATTTTCTTACAGCCATTTTTAAAAATAATATTGTAAAGAAATAGACACATAGAATGTGTATATATGTTAATCAGAATTATTGCTAGATCAAAACAAATTTGTTGAATTTGAATTTATATAGTTTTTAATATCAAAATCTAACTAAAATTAAAGAGTACATAACAAAGATAGAAGAATGAGTATAATTAGAGAATTGATAATATAGATATATTATAAGTAAACAAGTGGGGAATAGAATACATATTTGAAGCTTATTATTATTAAGAAAGTTTAAGGGAAAACGTGTTATTTTTTTTTGGAGAAATGGCGAAGCTTAATACATTAGGGTAACATGTGAATTGGAATAAATAATAATATTGGGGAGGGTGTTGGAGCATCCAAAATGGTGCCACGCGGCGAAAGCAAAGAGATAGGGGACCCACAACATAACTTTTTGGTGAATATTTTTTTTTTAAAATTGAAAGGAAAATGGGTGTCTTATTTCCTTTGTAATTTATCTCCAAATATTCATATGCTTTGTCTTTTCTTTAATGTTTTCTAATGCTGCTGGCCGGCCTTTCTATATATATAATTAATTAATTAATTAATGTTAATTCCAATAATTGTTATGTGACTATATATTTAATTATGTGGCACTTTTTACAATTAATGATGTAATTCTGTTTAATTATTTTATTAATACTCCTAACATGCAACCCCCTCCCTTGATCAGTAACTGGCTAGTTATCTTTCTTTTTTTACATCATTTCAAATCATTTTACTTCATACAATCTATAATCAGACCCTTTTACTTATTTATTTATATATATATATAGTTTGCTTAAAAGTTAAACATGAAAAGGTTAATGAACATGAACTAACGTCTTGTAAAATAATTAAGAGCCTTTGTTTGATACCATTTGATTTTAATTTTTTTTAAAAAAAAATCAGTCCACAGAAGTTCATTTTTCAAACTTAAGTCAAATTTTGAAAAAATAATATGTTTGAAACTCCTCTAATTAAAAAAAAATCACTAAATTTAGTCTAAAGTGTAAAAAGTAGGTATTTGCTAAATTAAGGATTATTATTATGTCTTTCTAATATGTAATTTATTTTAACAATATATGTATTTGGTAATACTTTAAAACAGGAAAGTACATCTTGAACAGAATTTAATATTCAAAATAAAAAGTAAAACACATAGAAATTTATAGACATAATTGAAACATAAAAATGATAATCGTTTTACTTTTTAAAATTTGAGTTTAAAATGAATTAAAAGGGATTGGAGACAGCATTTGAACAAGAAAACAACTACCTTGATAAAATATTTATGAAAGCCGAGGGGTGGGGGATGGGAATTGGGAAATGAAAAAGGTAAACGAAAAGTCAAAGAATTAAAATTAGAAAAATGTAATTAATTTGTTATTTTGTTAAAAAGAAATTATATGTACATAAGTTTATGAATTATAATATTTGAAGGAGAAAAAAAGCTGTGTATCCCACGTTGGAACTCCATATTCACTTTGACTTCTTACTGTTCATTGTCCCTAAAGTGGGTGACCAAACCCATTATAATATCACACATTATAATTCAACTTCACACCCTTTTCTTTCTCCTCCTACAAATAAAAACACCTCATACATATACATACACACACACACACACATATATATATATAACTTTGTATTTTTTTTTTTTTAAAAAAAGAATTTTGTTTAGGTGTTATGGATAAGAGAGAGAGGGAGGGGGAAAGAGCTAAGAAGGTAGGGGGGGAAGGGGGGGTGGTGATGCACGTGCAAAAGGGAGTCAAAGGGAGAGAAAAAGTCAAAGATTAGTGGCAACGTGGAGATGAGAAGAAGACTTTACTTTCAAATTAAAAAGAGAGAGAGTCTCTCTCTCTCTCTCGCTCTCTCTCACACACACACACGGTTTGTTTTGGTTTTGGTGAGAAGAATCCAAGCACGGGGAGACAAACAGCCGCGACCCAACTTGTCTCTTTCCCTCTCTTTCACTAATTACTTCCCTAATTATCTCACCAAATCATTCTTTTTTCTTTTTTCATTTTAACACAAATTTTCCACTTTTTCTTTTATATATTTAATTATTATTTCATTTTAACACAACATATTCTTATCTAAAAAATTTTAGAACTCATATGGTATGGGTTTTTAATTTTTTAATATCATGCATTATTGCATATATATATATATGTGTGTGTGGAGTATTTGGATTCAGAAGATGAAAAATAAAAATATATAGCTTAAATAATTAATTATTTAAGGGACATAAAACAGACGATGATCCTTGATATATAGTGATCAAAGTCGTTTGTTTAATTGGTAAAAGATGATCGGTTTATTTGTTTGTGAAACAAGTTGATGTGTACCATTTAAACTATTGTTATCACGCGTAATGCGATTGTTGACACACTAACATATTTGACCCATGAAACACAATTTGGTCCATTGGTAAGATTCAACTCTATCAACAATAAAATGCATCATTTTGGACATATAATGTGTTTAATGACATTTTTTTTTTAAACAACCTCATTTTTCCGCATATAATATTTTTACAAAAAAAATAGTCTAGTTCATAACTTTTAATTCATCTATTACAATTTTTAGTAATAAAAAGGGAGACATAGTTTCAATAACTAACTAGAAAGTCACGAGTTTAATTTATGGTGACCACCTACCTAAAAATTAATTTCCTACGAGTTTTTTTGACATTAACATATTGTAAGGTCAGACGGATTATTATGTGAGATTAGTTAAGATACACGTAAGCCTGAACTCACAGATATCAAAACAAAACTGTGAATTTTATAACTAGCAAGTTTGAATATAATTGAATAGGAGTGATTTCAAATTTGGATTGCTTCAATGTATCATAACAATAATCTAAAAATAAAAAAGTAAGAGCTTCTTAATTTAAGCACTAATCAATACAAAACTTAATAACTATCCATGTTAGATTTTCAAAACTAAATGAAAAGGTAAACTCATACTTAGGATCATAAATGTTTTTTTTTTTTTTTCCAAACCAAACTGCTATCTATTCTCATTTCCGTGGTATCCTAACCATGATAAAAATGATAATCTAATATTAACATATGAGGAAAACTCTTGTAAATTTGGTCAATAATAGAGAACATCGATCAAACAAAGTTATACATATATATATATATATATATATATATATATATATATATATATATATATATATATATATATATATATATATATATATATATATATATATATTTATCTTATTCAATTAGTTAGACTATGCTTTCAAATACCAAATTATAATGCTACAAAATCATTTAGTTTGAAAACTTTTTTTATCAAAAAAAATTTGAAACTATTTAAAAATATCTCTTTCCTAACTAATAATCTTTTCTAATTTTCTCTAATTTGTTAGCTAGAAGGATTTGGTAAAATAATTGAATAATCTTTAGTCAAATCCAAAAAAAACAAAAACAAGATTTTAAAGGTATCATTTTGTATGGTAACACTTTTAAAATTAATTAATTAAAAACAATTGTGTTTTAGATGAGAACTAGAAATATTTACAAAATATATATAACAAAACATCGTTCTCTATGGATATCACTATCTTTAATTTAAATAGATAGTGATACTTATAAATAGTGAATTTTGTTATATTTGTAAACTTTTTTTATAATTTTGTTATTTTAAAAGAAAGCCTAATAGTTAAGTGCGTAAAGCAACATTTCATAGAAAATCTACGAGTGAGACTTCTCGTAGTAATAAAATTTATCAATAATAAACACTGATATTGATAGACAGTGCAATTTTGTTTTATATATTTTTCATTTTAGTATATTTTAAAACAATAATTTTAATAATTAAGTGTAGAACAACATTTTAAAAAGAATTTAAACATATGAAAATATATAAATGACTCCTCGGTAATAGAATGTATTGTTGATAAATTGACAAACTATATTTATCTATTGGTTAATATACTGATATGTTTATTTCATTCATATAAAGGTAGGTTTGAAATTTTAACTGGCGATAATGAGTTAATTAACTCATTTAATGAATATTAGTTATTCTGAATTGATTAACTCCCAAACTCACAGTTTAATTTATTAAAGTAAAGCAAGCAAACAAATTACTCACAAGTGAACATCCTCCTAATACCCTTTTACTTTTGTAGAAAAAGAAAAAAACTATTCTTGTCCCAAGTTGTCCTTTAAATTAATTAAAACTCACAATCACCATTACTATAATCAACATATAAAATAACAATAATAAACAATCACACAACTCTCTTTTCTCCCCTCTCTCTCTCGTCTCAAAAGTCATGTATAAATACAAAGGGTTTCTCCTCCTTCAAACCAAAACCTTTCATCAAAATCTCTCCCTCATAATAATAATTTAAAAAAAAAAACCTTAACTCTTCCAAAAAAGAAGAAAAAAAACCTTAGTTTTTCCAAAGAAAAAAAAGGGTTAAACCATGCCTTGTCCCACATCAATTAGAACCAAGAAAACCAGAGCTGTTGGAATTCCCACCATAGATCTCTCCCAAAGCAAAGCAATAACTTCCAAATCCATTATTGAAGCTTGCCAAGATTTTGGCTTCTTCAAGCTAATCAACCATGGAGTTTCCCATCATGCCATTGCTCAACTTGAATCCCAAGGCTTTGATTTCTTTCAAAAACCCTCCTCTGAAAAGCACCGCGCCGGTCCTGCCAACCCCTTCGGTTATGGCTGCAAGTCCATCGGCTCCAACGGCGACATGGGCGACCTCGAATACCTTCTTCTTCCCTCCCACGACCCAGCTACTTCCATTCTCCAAAGCTCCACCTCCATCTCTAACGACCCTCTTACTTTCAGGTTATAAATCTTTTGTATTATAAAATGTTTCTAATATGTCGTTCTACTTTTCAACTTATATCTACTTTTTTTCAAAAAATATTTTGATAATTGCAAATAGTTTTTTTTTTTTTTACATTTGTAAATATATTTTAGAATATTTTGTTTATTTCATAAAAATAACTATTCTTAAGTATAATAAAACAAATCAAAATATTTATAAATAAAGCAAATTATTATCCTTCGTAAATATTTGTATGATCATATTTTGAGATTAAAATTAATTTTTCTATAGTTTTTTTCAATAAAGATGCGTAAATTTCTATTAGAGAATGCATTTTCATTTTAGGGGTCAAACCAGTTGGCCTTAAAAGCTGCAAAAATTCATATGTATGTGTGTGTATATATATATATTCAATATCTAAATGACATCTTTTTTTTAATGGAAAAAGACCAATAGTTTTTATGAGAAAAAAAAAATATTATATACATTGAGTCGTTATCGATGGAAAAGCATATGATATTATTAGAATATACATACATATATATATGTATAATTATATTATATGAAGAAAATGGGGGAAGGGACAACTATTTAGTAGATATGATAATTATTTTGTATTTAATAATTGTGCTTCAAAAGTGAATTTTGTTTATATCCTAAACTCAAGTTGTAGCTAAAAAAAATCTAACCATTATTATTTGGGTAAAGCATGACGTTTAAATTTTAGAAATCACAAAAAGAATTATGAATTTTAGAATAATTTATGTTTGCAAGGGATTTTCAAAATAGTTTCTTTCCTTTGTTTTTAAAATTAATTTTATGGAATTATAATTGAGTAGTTTGTTAAAGAAAAAATAAAATTATTCTTACTTGAAATTATTAGTTGAAAGTTTATGCTATTTACCCACAATTGATTAATTTGATTCATATTTGACATTTTATAATTAACATGCAAGGTAAAAAAAAAGAAAAAAAAAAGGGTTATTCACAATATTTGAAAATGAGCATTTATTCTATGACAGATTGAACTATTTGATTTCTTGCTGATTGATATTTTAATTTGTTGCAGCCATGTTGTGAATGAGTATGTTAAAGGTGTGAGAGACTTAGGATGCGAGATTCTTGACCTAATCGGTGAAGGTTTATGGTTACCAAACAAATCTGTGTTTAGTAATCTCATTAGAGATGTCCACAGTGACTCGGTTTTGAGGATCAATTACTACCCTGGAGTCCAACACACTGAAAACCGAGAACTTTCAACAAAATCGCACCCTTCAAATAACCGAATTGGATTTGGAGAGCATTCTGATCCTCAGGTCTTAACCATCTTGAGAGCCAATGATGTCGATGGCCTTCAAATCTCTTTGCGGGATGGAATTTGGGTACCTGTTTGTCCCGACCCATCTGCATTCTACGTGTTGATTGGCGACGTTTTTCAGGTAATTAATTAAATATATATCACATTGTTTCATTTATTAAATTACATATTCTAATCGGTTTTGTTAAATGATTCAGCTAAGTAGCAACACGATTTAAAGTTTTTGTATCATGTAATAAAAAACACAATGCTTAACAAAATAAAAACGTTTAGTACTTATTTTTGTCCTCATATAGAACACTATAGTCGTTTTTGCACGTACTTACACACAATTAGTTAATGGAAGACAAGCATTTGAAGCCACATGTATTTAGGGTTAGAAAAGTTCAAAGATTGTTGAGGTTTGTTGTCTTTTGTTTTGAACACAGGCAATGACAAATGGAAGATTTGTAAGTGTGAGACATAGAGCAATGGCAAACAACTCCAAGAATCCAAGAATGTCAATCATGTACTTTGGGGCACCACCATTGAATACTTGGATTGCACCTCTATCAGAAATGATGCTTCCAAATGACAAATCTCTATACAAACCTTTCACTTGGGCTCAGTACAAAAAAGCTGCCTATTCTCTTAGATTAGCAGATTCACGTCTTGATCTCTTCAAAGCTTTCTAATATTCATAATTACTTGCAACTCAATCACCACTTACCATAGCACATATTTTTGTATGTACTTGAATTATTGTAAGTTACTTTGTACAGTGAAAATTTTATATGGAATGGAAAAAGAGGTTCTTTTAGATCATTTTATTTTGCTTCGACTCGATGAGAATTGAGTAGATAGATATAAAGTTTGACCATTCGAACAAAAAAAACATTGAAATAATATATATTTGTATGAATGAAGAAAATTTAGATAACTCCACAAAAACGACTTGCTACCAATCAATGCCAAAACTAAGTTTTATCTTCTAGTTGGTTACTTAGTTTCAATCCCATTGTAAGTTATCAATCAAAGGATTCCATTAAAAGAGCACTAGACTTGCAATCTGCTCAGGTCCTACTCATCTGATTGAATTGAAATAACGGATGAAACTGATGCTAAATATTATACTTCAAATTTGTTTGACTTAGCTTGCCTTAGTCATTTTTGTGATGGGTTTAAGCATTTTTGTCAGCTTGGTTTTGTGGTAGGATTGAAAAGTTTTATGGCTAAGTTTGACCTACATTGCAATTGGAGTTTGTTGTCCATAGTCTACGCCTTATGGCCTTATCTTAGGCCCTGATTCACCCTCACTACTAAGTACAAATGTGAAAATGGACCTTTTTTCTTAACTTTTTGCTTAATCGTTCGTTACAAGCTCTATTATTGCTTGTGCCAAATGATAAATGACATATAATACAAAGTTATAAATAAGTGAATACCAATTTGCACAAAAACAGAACAAGATACTGATCTTAGGAATCTTCTTCGACCTCGTCCTCGTCTTCGGCCTCGGCCTCTCCTGACCCATCCCACCACGAAACAGGACCCAATCCATCTTGGTCAAGTGATGCCTACACCAACCCAAAAAAGGGGGGAAAATACCTTATTAACAACATAGTTGACATGCAATGGAATGAACATAATATTGCTTTTGAATTTACACTGACTCTACTACAAATCAGTCTTCCTTAGACTAATACTACAAACACATTTATCAATAAGATAAAGTAAAGGAAATGGTTGAAGTTGAGAGTGAGTGACATACAGTAATAACCATGGGAGCGAATGGTTTTACATTAATACTCTCTTTTGGTTTCTCCTCCATTGGAAATTTTGAATTACTCTCTTTTGGCTGCTCCACTAAAATTGCAGGGTACTCTATGCTGTGTACTTTAAATTTTATCTGCCATTTCAAAAAACCAAAACTAAGAATATGCACCATCACCAAAATTCTCCAAAATGCGTACTCTATGTAACCTAACAAGCATAGACACAATCTTCTTAGACACAGATATGAAACAACACACCAATATGTTAATTTCGAAATATCTAGGATACAAGATACGTTGAGGAGACAATTTTTTTTAAAAAAACTTTGTTTATTTAAATCTTTGGTTCAAAATATGGGCTTTCCTTCTGTTTTGTTAACATATAATTCCACATGTCAGAAATTACGAATAAATATATAAAAATAGGACACGGTCTAAAGCGTGTCCAAAATGGATACTCCCACCTAAAATAGAGCGTTTGTTCTGCAACATTATCTCTGCACAACAGTATACATCATATACGTTTTCCTTCATGTTGTGCTTATTGTATTTAGATTCCCACACTACTAAGTGTTCAAAAAGAAATTGAGTAGGTCTTTTGCAAAGTTAAAAACAAATCATTTAACAGTTTAAGAACCTAAATGAAATAAGTATAAAAGTTTAGGACTAACACTGGATTTAAGCTTATCCTAATTGACAAACCTCATCAGATTCATATATGTCGAACGGTACTTCATTGTAGATCCACACCCATCTGCATCTTCCACTGCAATTGTTGCAAAAAGAATAGTCACAAATAATATTTTAGATATATCAACAATAGAAATTATAGTTCAATAGAAACACCATTTATATTTTTAGTTAGTGGCTGTAAGTTGCACAGGGGAATTACCCATTATTTTCATCTGGTGTGAATTCAGATCCAGAGGGCATAAGCTCAACCGGAACATAAATATCCTCGAAAAATCCAAGTGATACTGCAAATTTAGCGTACATCCATCATCATCATTGTCCATTCCAAATTTATCATATGTTGCGCTCATAAAGCAAGAACAAGAAGTTTAAGGTAACTCCTAAAGACTTCAAAAGAATTTACCCAATTCTAAATCTCCAAGCTGACAGGAACCCAAACCAAATTTCCAAGCACGTTATCAATCATCAACATGAAAACATAACAAAATACTTGTTCCTTTCTGTACAGTTAACCATGACCCTTTCTGTACAGTTAACCACCAGCATTTCTAACATTGCCAAGAATTGAGAATATAGATCTAGACCATTGAATCAATCAGCAAAACAACTCATTTTGGAAATCAACACCAGAGCTCTTGCTAATCACTAATGAACCAACCGCCTCAAAAGACTTAAAACAAAGGGACTAATTTTAAATGTAAACTTAATATGAAGAAAAATGTGACAAGATTTAAAATGTTAGACTAAGACATTCAAATCAAAAGAAAAAAAAAATCATTACAGAGAAATATCCATTCTTTAAGGAGGTTAAAAAAAAAAGATATTACATACTTCGCAAACCATTTTCATTTGATTCTTGAACTTTTCCAATAATTACCTCCCCTGTGAATGGACGAAACACAATCAACGTGAACACAACCTGCCAAAATATTCGCACATAAAACTCAGGTCATCATATTTCCAATGAATAAATATCCCGATGTAGTTTTGACAAAAATCTATGATTTCAAATGACAAGAATAGTAAAAAGACAAATAGTTCATAAGATAGATGAATAAAGAAGAGACCAAAGTTTACTGATTATGTGATTTCGACTTTACATGTTGAAGCACACAAGCATTTTCCTGTTGTACTTGATAATTAAAGTATACCTTACATGCTACATACCAAATATGCAAATAGATTTTGGATGTTCACGAGTGTCTAAATTAGCCTACATGTCTCTCGACTAATTTCGAGGAAAAACTATTTAGATGTCATGAAACTCGTAATATATTACATACTAGGTAGGTGACCACCGTGGATTGAACACATTCATTCTAAGTTCTTTATTAAATCCACGACCCTTTCTGATCTACCAAAATTATATCATACATACATAAGCACTGCACTGACAATAAGTAACAAAGAAACTTCAATGTAAAGGTTCAATCTTTAAAGATAAATGCAAGAATACCTTGTATGTTGCAGCACCATCACTGGGAAAGATAAAGCCCCCATCAACCGATCTTATATCATAAACAGAAATACATAGCCCCAAGTTTGCAACCACCTACATGACAAAGCTCATCTCAGTAAAAGTGTTGATCCCAAGGCACATGGTAAAATTGAAGAAGGTTAATAAACAAGCTTACAAACAAAAAATACACGAACCTTATCTATGAATAGTTTCTCCAGCTCACCCTTAATAGCATCAAGGATAGGTAAATTAAGCAAGCTTGGAGGTACACGTAGTGTGTGCTCAATTCGGCTAAGATAGAACATCTGGATGTTCTATAAAGCTAATAGTTCCAATCAAAACACAATTCTTCAGGCTCTGGATAAAGGAAACCAATGCAAAACATCAGATTTCAAGCGAAGGTATAAATGATAAGGAAAATTCCATACTACGTAATGTATAAAACAGAAACAAAACTGCCACACAAGAACTAAACTCAAATAATTACAATTACGAAAACTCAGAGCCAATGTATCTAAAAAACAGAGACAAGAAAACAAGAAACTACTAATAATAATAATTAAAAAAAAAAAAAAAAAAAAAAGAGAAAACGTCACAGAATTAAATCAAATGAGAAGAAAGTAATGTAGAAACAAAGCAGCAGATCAATTCAGCAGAAAACAGAGAGTTCAAACCCAAGTATGAAAACAGCGGTGAATCTTACAATTAAATAAACCAGAGGAAGGGGTCTTCTAAAGACAAAAAATTTAGAGGAAGAATGAAACGGGTTTTGAGAGAAAGAATGAGACGGAGAAGAAGCGTGAGATAATGCCTGAAAGAGAGGTCGAGAGAGAGAGGAAGAGGGAAATAGATAAAAAAAGATAAAATTTGAGAGACACGGGTAAGAGTAGAGTAAAAATATCCAGTTCACACTGGGTACTCGGTGCGGCGATACTGAACGGAAAAACACGGCGGAGCCGGCTGTAAGGGTGAAAAGTGAGAGAGGGAGGTGAAGCACGTGTGAAGAGAGAAAGAAGAAGATGAAAATGATGGGCTTTAGGGCTTTTTCTTTAGGAGAAGTAAGCCGAGTTTTTGGGCTACATCAATGGACTGGGCCGACTTCTTTTCTTACTATTTCAAAGGGATACTTAAAAGCAATTATTGGAATAATAAGAGATAATTGCAACATTTTAAATATAGGATTCATTCCTTTTGTTTGGTTGATGAGTTTGTTTCTCTAAAGAAGATGTTAATGTGAGTTCAGCTCATGGTAATTGACATCTCATTTCATGCATTTAAAATCTCACCTAGAGGTCACAATCTTTTGACAAATCTATCATTAAAACTGAACATTGAATAGATTCTAACTTTTTTTTTTTTAATTCTTTTTAGGAAATAAACATTATTTCTTTTCTTTTCATTCTTTTACAAAAATTGTACTACAAAGGAAACGTATATGTTCATGTTAAATTTTTTCCACATATGACAAGGGAGTACATAAATTTCAACTTTCAATTTTACAATAGTAAATATCACAAAGGGAGGCTGTATCCAAATATTTCATACTAGAATGAAAATTAATAATTATTATACATCATAAAACTACTTAAAATAAAATTTAATTTTATTATAATTTATAAATATTTTAGTTCTATTATACTCTTATCTTATATTTGAAAATATTCCAATAAAGTATGCATTCATTTTTTTTATTTCATTGAATCCAAAGAAAGATTTAAAAAGAAAAAAAAATAATCTAAAACGTAAATCCATAATATCTAAGTTTTCGAAAGAAAAGAAAACTAATTGGACTCAATTTTTTTTAAGAAAAAGAATTGGATTCAAATTAGAGTTTATTAAAAAAATATCATTAAATTTTTATGGATTATAACATCTATCTAAGTTTATTAATCAGTGATCATAAGAAAAATATGAAATCCATTTGAGAGGAAAAGATATTGAATATAAATAAAGTTGATTTTCATATTTTTCTAGAAAAAATAATTCGATTAAGTTAGTCGTGAATAGAAAACATTCCTACTTAGATCCCAATATCAAAGATACTTCGATAGTAAATAGTGCAAATAACTTCAATGAGTTAGGGTGAGAATTATGTTTTAGGTGAAACCTCGAGTTAAGTTAATATAGTCGGTGGATTATAATATATAGTCAGTGTTTAGATTAGCCAATATATGATATCCATTAATATAGGAAAACTTCTAATTGGTGCTTCAAACGACTTCTTAGTTATTTAAATTCTTAGCTAACATATAAACATTAAAAGGCCGTTTGAGACAATGATTATCTAAAAACTATAACAACTATCTCGGGATATATTTAACATTATTTAAAAAATCTCATTTACTACTTGTTACATTTTTTACTATTTTACGCTCATCATTTTTTTTATTTTTTTACGATAGTATTTACTATTTATTTTTTTAATTAAAATAGTTGACATCTTAAATACATACTACTATAACTCAAACTAAATTAATATACTAACAAACATAAACTATATATTATAATTCTAACTACATAATAATCAACTTATGGTCTTAATGTGCCCTAAAACTCAAGCAACAATTTTAAATAATTCAAATATTGTCAAATTAGATATAAATTTGATATTTGTTTAAAGACCCATAGATATAGACACATAGTAAAAGGAAAAAAAAAAAAAAATGATATTTTCACTTTGTTCTCTAATATTTGATAACCTCCATGTATCATCTTTGAGTTCAACCTCATCCAATATAGTGCCATTTATATGATCATGAAGTCAAATATATAATGGCTTATGACCTACAAGCAAATCCAAAGGCCAATTTTGAATCAAATTACTAAACTAAAACTAACATTTGAGTTTATACTCATCCATACACACACATTTATATATATATTGCAATATATTAATTCAAGATAGACATTTTTTCTTTTGAATTTTGGGTTGACCTAAAAATTTGAGGCAACTAGCCTAACAAATAATATCCTTAACCTAACCAAATCAAACTTGTATTATTATTTTTCCTTTGCTGACCAAAACTTGTAAACCTCTATAATGACCTTATTGATTAGGGTTAGGTTGATCAAAATATATCTATATATCTTTTGAATGATCAAATTATAATAAATAAATGCAAAACTCAATATATATTTGAATGAAATCTAAAACTTCACTTAACTCAATCTAATTGAATCCATTGGTTGGTTTTAATCAGTTAGCCAATAAAAACAAAGGGTTAACTTTTTTGTAGGCTACTCATCAATGTAGGGTTTAGCCATAATATTATTGAATAATTTTGTAGTGGAAGAAAGAAGCTTCTAGTTTGACTTTCAAAAGAGAAGAAAAAAGAATGCTATGTTATATATTATATAGTTTTGTATAATATGATTTACATTATCTAATAAAATATAAGAAAATAAGAGTACTAGTGGAGTTGTCTGCTATACCATTGTAACATGAAATTATCTTTGCTAGTTTTAACCATATAGAATATTGAATGATGGGAAAAATTGAACTTTTTTGTAACTAAATATAATAAAATTTTACCAAGGAGTAATTTGTTGAGTCATTTTCACATACATACTTGATGGTGTAGGGTCAGAATTGTATTCCTTTTATAAATAGCTTTAATGATGATTGTAAAAACACTAATGTCGCTTCGTTGATGAACTTAGCTAACTGTATTTGTCGTATACTACTTTTCTAAAGTTAATTAGAGGAACCCTCACGATATTTTTATGTGTATATTATATAGTAAAAAAATTATTGTAAATGACAAAACTGTTAAAAATATGTATAAAATATAGTAAATTTTATATTTTTTAGACACTGATAGTTTTTTTTATCAATATTTATCAACACACTGATAAGATACGCTTATAAAAGTATATATTAATGTTTATCTGTATCTATCATCGTTGAGTTCTACGATTTTACTACTAACAAAAATGTTATTATTCTTTTATTTTTAGAAAATGAGTACTAATTAGGTTTCTTTTTAGTTGAGTTAATAGTTTCATAATACTTACCTTAATTTGCCTAATTTAATACGACAGAAAAAGTATTAGTAATTGATTTATTATTTAGTAGCTAGCATTGTTTTTCTTCTCTTAAAAGTTTATTTACTTGCAAAATTTCTTTTAATAAAATCTATTTTTTAATTAACATTAATAATAAAAAAAATTAGTCAAAAAGTTTTAACATAAAAAACAGCTTTCTTTCCGAAAGTTTAGTTGAAAATGTCAAATTTTCCTTAAATAAATAAGTAAAAAAGAATTAATTTAAGTGTTAATCATGATCAAATGCAAACATGTGCCCTTTAATTAGTATTCTTTTTTTTTTTCTTCTTCTTAATGTATAAGATTGTTCATTAGTGTTAACATATAGAAAACGTTTTCAAATAATTAGCAAAATATTAAACTATAACACATTCTAAGTTAGGTAGCTAGATAAAAAGTATATATTAATTAGTGTATACAAAACCATATCTATCATTTTTTTTATACAAGAAAACAAAAATCATTTTGGTCCCATATTTTGATCCTTAAATTTATGTTTCTTTTTTAGAAAAAAAATTAATGTCATAAGTCAATAAATTATATATTGTAACATGTTAACACTTCTACAGAAAAAAAATTCAAGTAGATAAGATTACATATCATATCATTGACATCTTAAAAGAATAATATATGTGTATAAGTACAATATATAAAAGCCATGAAATGAGAAGAACAAGAGATTTAGGGTTTGCTCGATATGGAAGAAAAATTCTAAATATGGTCTAATGTTGGAACATGATGAACACAGTCTTTGAAAGTATTTTTATTATTTAAAAAAACTTAGAAATATACTTGATTTAAATGATTTAGTAAAGAAAACATAAATATAGGGGTTGAAATTAACAATGATATATATAGAGGTCATTTTAGAATGTGGGCCTTAGTCACTTACAAGTTCCACTGAATATAGACCTCTCTCTTTTGTTTAATTTTCCCTAGTTGGGACTCCTTACAAGTAATTAATTAAAATCTCCACACAATTATATATATATATTTGATATATTAATGATTCAAAGAATGTTAGGCCTCTTCTTCTCTTTATATTTTATTATTTCAACATTTGAATGTTGAATACATTTTGAATATTGACTTATGCTTAGATATGTGTGTGTGTGTAATGTATATGTATATCTATATTACTAATTAACAATGCTAATTATTTATTACATCCTTGTATAAGTTCTCCTTTTGTTGTTGGGTGTAAATACAATTGTGTGCTTCTCTATTATTCTATTTTAACAAAAGAGGGTTTGGATTTCTTTTGGTAATTCAACTATTTGGTTTTAGTTATATAATCCTTTGGAAATCAATATATAAATGAAATTAATGTGGATGATTCTAATTCCTATTTGGACTTTTAAAATTGATTAAGTTTATAAATACTACAACCTTTAATCAAAGATTTTATTTGTTTTGTTGTTATCTATATTTGTTTTAGGGGTGTTAAAGAATTAAGCTAAGTTATTAAAAAACTGTTTCTTATTTTAGAATTCAGCTTAGAGCAGTAGAAAAACAAACATAGTTTTTGATAATTTTAAAATTGAAACTCAAGAGATTGAAAAACACACTTTTGAAAGTTTTATCCAAAAAGAAAAATGTTCATGAAAGCTACTCATTTAAATTTTTGAATGCAGCTGAGATTTCTTACTATTTTTGGATACATACAATTAAGTAAACTTTAAAAATCACCATCACAAGAAAAAGAAAAAAAAAACATTATTCAAACACAAATAAACTTAATTAAGTTAAAGATTCGATAATCTACCTCTATAATTTTTGAACAACAACAAATACAAAGTTAAGACGAGAGGCAAAGGAAAATGAAGATGAGGAAATTTCCTTCAAATATTATACCATGAAGATCGCCCCCATTTGGTGCGGTGATTAATAAAAAAGAAAAGAAGAAAAAAGAAAAAATGGAAATGATGAACTATATCACTTTGAATGAGTTGTCACTTTCACTTTCTTTTTCCCCAAAATTGTGTTTCATAATGCAATTTTGAAAGTTTTGTGTTTCTTTTTTCCAAATAATTTTTTTAAAAAAATATTTATGGAGGTCTTCACCATTAAAAAAAAAAAAAAAAAACTTTTTGTCATATTTCATATATGATTCTCAAATCACATCTATCTTTAATAGATGAACCATCAACTCAAACAAGAGACCTTCAGATCATCTAAATTCAAGAATAATAAGACAAAAGTAATTTTCATAATTCTAAAATCGATTTTTGTTTCAAGAATATGTTTAGGGCTTTTACTAAGATATATGAGGAGTTGTATTTACTTTTAATTTGCATAAGATATTCTAATATTTTTGTAAGGATAGCTGTAAGGCTCATAGAAGGTAATAGAAATATATTAAAGTGTTGAGAGTTTGAAGATTAAGACAGCTTTTCAAATAAGCTAAGTTTACAACAAATAAACGCAACTTTGGGCGGTTGAGCTAAAAGATTTGGTTCTTAAATCCTTTGATTATTAGGATCTCTTCTCTCTTTGTCTTCAACTTTTCAAATCAACGTGGCCATTCTTTAATACATTTGCACATCACTTTACCTACTAGATATGCTCTTTCTTTATCTAAATAGATAGATGTTGTTGTATATGCTCAACATCAGTTTTAGCTAACTCAACAATAATATATAAAGATCCAAATTTATAGTGAGAATTTGATTTTTAACGTGAATTTAGAAAATAATACGATGGGGTTAGGAGCGCACTCGAACACTCGAACATCTTGATTTATTTTCAATGTTAATAAAGTCTTTTTTGTAATCATGCTAGCTAGTTGTAAATTTGGTTTCAAATTTTATGATTGAAATCGACCATTTTTTTTTGGAGGGTATGTAGGTTTTTTAGGTTATATGAAATATACCATTTTAATTCATGTATGTATCATACAATTGTTTTAACTCTAGCTCATACTTTCAATAATCTTAAATTTAATCCCTTTGTGGGTTTATTGTTGTTTGTTATCTATAGTGGATGTATCGGAATATCAATATATACGGAGACTTTTAATTAACATATGTTGTAATTGTTGTCTAAGTCCTCCAAAAACTCAATTAAAGGATAAGGAGTATGTGTCTCTAGTTCGTTATTCATTTTTCGTTTTTATATTTTTACAAATAAAATATATAAAAGAACAGTTAAAACATATTTAGTATACTTTTGAAATAGCCAAATTTTAAAAATCAATAAATTCTCGTTTTCTTTGTTTTTAAATTTTATTTTAAAAATTTAGGAACAAACAAATACTATTAGATTTTCAAAATTCAAAACCAAACACAAATTTTAAATTTTGAAATCAAATATGTTTTAAAATACAATAAAAAAAGAATTTGTCTTCTTTTTCCTAATAAATTCTTTTCTTTTGTTTTTAAAACAAATTTTGAATTATATGATCTATGTTTTATAAAGATTGTTTCCTCGTAGTATTTGAACTCCATAATGAGATCTAACAAGTTCGAAATTAAAAGGTTTGACATTCTAAAATCTACGTTGATGCCAATATGAATGCTTAGAAGAACTGACTTTTGTATGTTTTTTAGAACAAGTCCCGGATTCAAATGCTTCCACTCCTAAGTTATACTTAAAAACACTTAAAAAAAAAACAAAGGAGAGATAGACACACCTAAACATTTTGACGCTCTCATCTATATTCCAAACGAAAGGATTCATAAACGAAGATACAACACACGTAAGTCAAAGTTTGATACTAATGGGAGAAGAGGCTAAAGGAAAGCCTTAATCAAAAGAGCAATACAAGATATACAAAATTATTAATTGGGTAATATTTTTCTTCTATGACATAATTTTGAGTTATAACAAACAATATGGAATTTAGTAATTACACTTTTAATCCTTCTCACCTCAAACCAAGAATATCTAGATTATTCCCATTTAGGTCAAAGGTTCTCTTTTCATATATATTTTTCTAAATGGAGTTAAGTATCCACCTAATTGAGCTTAACTATTATTTTTTTTTTCTCTTTGACCACATATTATATAAGAATCACATTTTAAAAAATAACAAATATATAAACACAATTATTATATATCAAATTGTGTATTTTCATGAACCCTCTTTAACATGGCCAAGAATAAAAGGGTAACTTTCAAATATATATATATATATAAAGACAATGATTCTTTACAACTCTAACCCTAATTACATACAACCCTAGTTTAAAAACAGTCCAAGTTAAAAACCAACCTTATCTATATATCATTATTAACAAATGTGATAAAGATTTGAAACATAGCTAATAGCTACTACTACTAGCTAGAGAGATAATACATCAATATCCAATTTACTTCTCAACTTTGCTAACTTAAAAAAGAATCTATAAAAGCTAGTCTAGTTTCTTATATATATATCTATATACACACTAATATATACTACATCAAATTAAACCTAACCCTAGGTCTAGCTAGGGTTCTACTATATATAATAGGCTTTTTTCGTTGTGTTAATAATTATTATAACCTAAAGAATTAAGGCTGCTGATTAAACGAATCAAAAGACAAATTTAAAAAGTTGAAAAGTTCAACTTATAAGTCCCATCAAATAATACTTGACAAAGTAAGAAGAAATTGAGAGGAGAGGCTTTTGAGTTGGCATTACCTCCGGATGCCATGGACCTTCCACAGCACAAACCACCAATGTCTACACAAGTAGTGTGTAGAGATATTGACAATGATAGTTCTAATTATCTTCTATCAACTCAAGATTTTAAATCAATATTTGTCACACTCTTCCAAGTTTAATGCACATCTCTATACTTTGGATGCATTATTAACTCTTTTAGATTTTGGAAATACAAAAATATAATAAAATCTACCAATATTCCAAGAGAAGGTTACGGCTTATAATATTAATGGATGGTCTTATATGATCATGATCATTGTGCGCAAGAGAGAAATTAAAAAAATATGGTTATATATTAAAACGTGAATAATTTTTTCTAAAAGTGTTTAGTTTGTTGGTTAAAAATGAGAGAGATTTGAGATATATATATTAATTAGTTGAGACAATATTGATGGTGATATATAATAAACTAAGAAAATATTTATACATTGGTAAAGATATGGAGCTTGAAAATAAAATAATTAACTCAACCAACATTTAAATGTATATCTATTAACTTCAAAATTATTTGAAGTTGAATTTTTCACTACATATATATTAAAAGATATGGATGAATGTCGATACATGGACGTGAAATATAGTCAAGGTAGATTTTAAAAAGTAACTTTTTTCTTTTTTGTCTATTACTTTGAATAGTGGAATCTAGGTGGAAAAAGAAAGAATTAAAAAGCTTTGTATTCAAAGATATGATCATGCACTCAATTGGCATATCATCTCCAATCAATTTTATCATTTTTAATTACAATTAAGATGACTCTAGATTGGACCAATCTAAACTCAATGAATTAATCCCTATTATGTAAATGCAAGAATACTAATATCTATATGTCTAAAACAAACAACTTAATTGATTATTAATTTTAAAAATTATCTTTTAATAATATTTTGACCATATTTATTGATATTGATATTATATAATAACTCGAATATTGATATATTAACGTGAACATTCATATTTTAATCTTTCATCTTAATTTATTACATGGGCGATAGTTTTATATTCTGATCTAAACTCAACAAAATTATATATATATATATATATATATATATATATATATATATATATATATAATGCAACTTGTAAAATTTAAGGAACGTTTGAATCAAATTTAATTGTTACAATTTACTTCATGATCAATTATAATAGTCGATTTTTTATATATTATTACAAAAACTATTATAATATACTATAGTATTACCATTTCAAATCCTTATTTATTACCGTGATTTCTAAATTCTACCTATCATCTCTTTTTTTTTATTATTATATGTCTACTATTTTTCACTCAAATTAAAATAAATTAGTTTGATTATATTTACCAACCTAACGTTCTAAACTTCTAAACACCTCTTAGAAACTTTCATTCCAACTTTCTAAGAACATAATTACATGTAAACGCTAAAGTCAATAATTTATCTTAATTGGTTCCTCCAAAAAGTATCCCCAATATCTAAATTAAATTAACACGTCCTTACAAGTCTGATCGTGGATGACATTCATATTGATATACATGATGGAATCGAATCATATTCTTATAGGCAAGATACATTTGGTGCTATATATACAAATTAAAATACTAAAAGTAATTATGTCGTTGATATGGCTTAAGTTGCACTGCTTAGTCAAAACACTTATTAGAAATTCTTTTTACTTAAAAACATATATCTCTCCTTTTGTTATTCTAATCGTTTGATAGGTTTTGTTAACTCAAAAACTAGAGTCAAGAAGGGAACACATGCATCCTCATCGATAACATTCTTATAGATTGATTTGGTCAATTTTTTTCTAAATAAAATTATCAACCTTCAAGTCAAATGCAATTTTTTTTATCCTACAACCCACATATGATCAATAAGAGAGAAACAATATCTTAATTAATTTCAAAGTGTATATGTACAAAGTATATTATTTATTATCTTGGGTTGATTTGGATATGTTCTATAGATTGTACAACAACTAGTTTAGTACTCATGATGAAATGATAATATATTAATTAGAACATAATGTATTGAAAACAAAATGTTTTGCAATAGTAAAAATGGAACTCTAATTTTTGGCTGTTTCTTTCGATTTTTTTTTTACTAATTTATGGAATTAGATTACCAATCCACCAACTTGAGTGATGCTTGGTAAAATTCGTTCTAATTAAGTCCCTTGACATTCCAAGATGTTTATACAATTTTTTATTTAATGGTACGGAATCTTACAACAGAACTACTTTTAAATTTTAATTTATGGGAAAAGTAAGAAAATTAATAGATGAAAAAGAATTGGATGCAACTCGAATATGATCTTAATAATTAATTAGGTTGACAAATTAATAACGTTCATATCCTATCTATTTTGTAACTAAAACCAATATTTATGCTTAAATATAATTTTTAAGATCGTACGTTTAAATTCTTGTCACGTTTGAATATAAAGGATGACTTTCATATTATTTTTTTGTTTCTTTTAGGTTTTACTTATGTTCTAAAAAGAATTGAAAATATAAACCTACAATTGACTATTCTTTTTCTTGTTTCAATTTCTTTTAAACATTTATAAAATGTGGAAAAACGAAGCGGTGTACTTCTAACTTCTAACTTCTAATACATAGGAGGAAAGATTGAACCTAAAACCTCAAAATTGATCCTATAGATCTAAGAATGTTGAGCAGCTCGTGTTTGGAAAACTAAATCTTTTAGTGGTTGACTTTGACACATCAACTTTGGTGTTATAGAAAATTATTGATAGAAACTAGGTGATGTGTTTTGGTTTAATTTTTTCCATGTGTTTAATTTTGAAAATAAGTCATTCAAAAAAATTAAAATATGTGTGCAACTATAAAAATAACTTTTGATATATTTTAGAGTATATTTAAAACATTTTTTTTAATAAAAGATAGAATAAAGATGATTTTTGAAAAATATATTATTTTCTTTAGTCAACTAAACATATTCTAAAATAATATTTTTTTTATAATCTAAATTTTATAGAGTAAAACTATTTGTTTTTAAAAAAAAGAAAAAACTAGTGTAAAAGATAACTCCATTAAGGTCAATAAATTAGAGACCAACGTAGGTCTTAAACCAAAGTTCAATATTAAATTAAAGTGATCACTAGCTAAGTACGTATTATAAAGATGGTTATGTTTTAAATAAAAAAAATATTCATATACACAGATTTAAAGTTTTAAACATAACCAGCAAAAGTATTATTTACTTAGATTAGACAAAGTATAATAGTAACTTTTATCAATAGTATTATTTAAAACATTGACCAATTAAGGCATTAAGCAATGTTATAAGTTCCGTACAATATGTGAAATGGTGTTGTCATATTGAATCTTATACTTTTCTTATAACATATTAATTTATTATTGGTCCATGGTTTCCACATCTCTATTAAATTAAACTAATATATATATATATATATATATATATATATATATATAGGGGAATTTATTCATAATTTTCTTGTTTAAATTAAGATAGTGTTTGGAAGCCAAGAAAGTGAGAGGAATACATGTGTCAAATGGGATTCTTTTTTCTACCCACCAATTTTGGCATCTTTTTCTTTTAGTTTCTCTTTAGGGTGCAAAAACGTGAAATTAAATTAAATGGTCACTATACATTTATTTTTCTCAAGTCTCTTCTATATATATATATATATAAACCTAAAGGTTTAGATCTTTACTTTGCCACACCCTATATGTTCTTTGGAGTGAGTGAGTGGAATTTGGATGTTCTTTATTAGAAAATTTGAGAAAAGAAAGAAAAAAGATTTTTAAATGAGAAAAATATCAAACTATTCTTATAATATCAATTTTTATCAATAATAAATCCTTATTAGTTTCTATTGTAAACTCTATATGAATTATTATAAAGAAAGTAGAAAATCTTGTTATAACTTGTAAGTAGTTTAACCTATATTTTTTATATTATTAAAAAGCTTTCTTCTTCTTATTATTAAAAATTATAGTTAAATAATTTTGTACTAACTTGAAGCATATGAAGTTTCTAATGGTGTTAGCCATATTTTGTCAATGAAAGGCATGAGAAAAATTGGCCCTAATATAGTCAAAGTTGCAACAGTCAGTTCTTGACTTGTTTATTTATTTATTTATTCCTTCCTCTCTTCAATTGTACACAATTTCTTGCAATTTTTTCTAGTCCACCTAACACCAATTTTGAATATTTTTCCAATTTTTTTTTATTATTTATCAAAGGTTAATTAATTTGAACCTTTCATCCATGTAGCAGAAAATTAAATTAAATCAATGCCCCATTTTACTTTATTTTCCTTTTTATTTATTTAATTTGGTTATTAACTTGACTAAGTCAAGCACTTAGAAGTGAGACACATATAAATTTAATTTATACCAAACAAGAGAGGGAGAGACCAAATCATGTGGAAAATTATGGTTGAAAATAGAATTGAAAATTAGAAAAAAAAAAACCCATAAATTGTAATTATGAAATCAGCATGAGATGAGATAGACATATATTATTATATCATTTGAAAATATATATATATAAAAAAAAATCCCAAAGAGCATTCTTGGTTTTATTCAAGAATTTTTTTCCATGCCCTACTTTGTTGAGACATGTAGACTTCCTTCTGTGTTAGAATTTTCTCTCTAATTAATCTTTTTTCCTTTTTAATTTTCTAGAAGAAGCATCTTCTGCTATAGTATGATTTCCATTAGTCATGGAACAAATTTAATTGGAAAGGATTGAATAGAATCTCTTAAACAAAACAAAGCTGATTTATATAAAATGTATCTCCATTTTTTTAGGGTTACGAATCACTTTTAGTAGCCATAACAATCAACTAAATTATGAACTATTTAGTTCATGTATAACTTTAGTTTGTAGTAATTTATTACATAAAATTTTCATTTTGTAACTATTTAATCATGAATTTAATTTCCATACTATGAAATTAAATGAGAAAAAGTTTAATGAGGTTTTGTTTTTGCAATAAATAAATTAATATACTTCTTAGAGCCTCAACAAATTTACAAAGAATACATTATAAAATACTAAAAATTGACATAAATTTTTATAAATTTCTTTATTGACATAATTTTTTATAAATTTTGTTTATGTTGGGGCTAAATTGTTACAAATTTGAAAGTAAAAGAGAATAAATGGTTACGTATGGAAATTTAGAGACTGAATTGATACAAAATTGAAAGTATATTGGATAGACTAATTCATTACAAACATTTGGATGAGTTAAATTGTTAGTTTTGTAAAAGTTTAGAACTAAACCTATTTTTTTAATTAAAATTTTTAATTATTTATAAGAAAACTTCTATATATTATCTATGGGTTGGTCTAGCAACTTTCTTATAATGGAATGTTTCTTTTAACTCAACAGATAACATATTCACCAAAAACCAACCGTTTCCATGTTCAAATCTCTCCTTCCAATTTGTATTCAAAACTTTTAATATATAATTAACTTTCCTTAATATTTGTTTCTGTGAAGAGATCACTCCTTTGTATTTGTTATATATATAAGTGTGTTAGAAAAGTTTTTGTTTTTGTTTTATTCTTTTGCATCTCTGAATTTTCTTTTATTTTGTTTTTCTAATTAACCTCTGTTCTTTTAAAAGTTCTTCTTTATGGCAAGTTTTTTCAATCAAAATCCTTAAAGAATAATATGAATAAAATACTTGAGGATGGTAATCCTAAAAAATCGAAACATTTTTTGATTCCTAATTAATCAATGAAATGTGTTGTATGTGATAAAGTATACCACATCACTTTAGCATATATATTATTTTAATAAACTCAAGAAAAATTTGAATTGAAAAAAAAGACCCAACACAAAGAACAAAACTCTTAAAGCAACATAATTATCAAAGAGAAAATATCCAACATAAATATAAGTTTAATTATATAAAAAAATATATGTTCAACCATGCATTTCGGGTAAAAAATACTCAATACTCCTAAATTTTCAAAGAGTTTCGAAAATATATTGATCATATTAATTTTGAATGAAAATTGCAAAAATACTCTTTAAAACTTAATAATAGTTTAACAAAGAGAAAACACATACCATTACTATCATTACTAGATGAACGTAAACCATAAATATAAAATTTAATCTAGAGATCTTCTTGATACGAAGTAAAAAGTGTGATGATATTCCACCATATAGTTTAGTGTAAATATAATATTGGAATTGGGTTGTGAAAACCTTAGACTATACTGCCATCATTATTTGACACATACACACACTCACATAGTCTAAAACATATAGCAAACCTGACTTCCAAACAAACCACCAAATCAAAAAGATATTTTTTAAAATTGAAAGAAAATAAAAAGTTGATAAGTTGATGAAATGGAGAAGGAAAGAAGACTTGGACTCACCTTTTTGCCCCTGTAATTCTTCTAATTATTAGTCTCCTACACCAAGTTGCCAATGTGGTTTGCCAAATGTTAGAATTACCAAGTCAAAGGGTCAACTCCATTAAAACATGACCCCTTTTTTCCTAATTAAATAAACAAAAGAAAAACTCCCCTTTCATACTCAGAATATTATCACATTTAATTAACCACTTAATTAAATTAACATGTTAATCTAAGTTTGATTATTTAATTTAATTAAAACCTTTATTTTACATCATCTCTTTTTCTTTAGATTACCACTTTCATCTCACACATATATATAAACAATACATAGATGGATATATCATCATATAGTGATCTATCTTCATAGCCTTTTTCCTTTCTCTCTCTCTCTCTCTCTCTCTTTTCCTTTTCTCCATCTTAAAAAAAAAATCCATTATCCTTTCATTCTCTTTTTCTCTGCTCAATTGGAATAAAATATAAAGGGTTTTTTTTTTAAAAAAATATTTCTCTTTTTAAATTTATGGATGTTAAAATGAGAGGTTTTAGGTGTGGAGAACCTCAGAAGATAAAAGAGGAGGAGGAGGAGATGGACGTCCGGAAAGGGCCGTGGACGGCGGAGGAGGATTCTGTTCTGTTTAATTATGTTAACTGCCACGGCGAAGGTCGTTGGAACGCAGTCGCTCGTTGCACCGGTTAGTATTTCTAATCTCCATTTTTTGTTGGAGGAAAAGTTTTATTGGATATTTTGAAGGGAAATTGATGAGAAATAATTTGTGTTGTAGGTTTGAAGAGAACTGGGAAGAGTTGTAGATTGAGATGGTTAAATTACTTGAGGCCGAGTGTTAGGCGTGGGAATATCACTCTCCAAGAACAGCTCTTGATTCTTGAACTCCATTTTCGCTGGGGCAACAGGTAACTGATCCAAGTTTTGGTTCTTTTTTTTTTTTCCTCAATAATTTGGTTGAAAATGGAATCTTTTGATAACCCAACTGAAAAAATGGAGTCCTTTTTAATCTTAATGACCTAAGATATTAAAAAAAAAAAGAGGGATTTTTGTAATAGGTCAGGTAGAGATTGATTGCTTTTTCTTTTTTTACTTGTAATTTTCATATGGGTATTGGTTGAATGGAGTCTTTTGATATGGCCCCACATACAAGATCAGTTCTTTTTAATGCCAAGGTAAAAAAAAAGGGGGGGTCAATATGGGAACTTTAATTTATTTTTTTTCAATAACAAAAGTGAAGAGGAGAAATGATGGAAGAATTGTGATTGGAACAGGTGGTCTAAAATAGCGCAGTATTTACCGGGAAGAACAGACAATGAAATAAAAAACTATTGGAGAACAAGGGTTCAAAAGCAAGCCAAACAACTCAATTGTGACGTGAATAGCAAGCAATTCCGTGACGCCATGCGATACGTGTGGATGCCTCGTTTGCTGGAACGTATCCAAGCCTCAACTGATTCGACTACCACCATTGTTGATGTTATCCAACCACCACACCCACCTCTCGAGTTGACTCAATCGTCACCATCCGGATCTAGTTGGGTCAACCCTCATGTGGCTCCCACAACTTCGTCATCAGACTCTATATCTGATCAGGTTTAAAGTTATTACTTAATCTTCAAAACAACGTAATAACCTTTTATTTGATAGGTTATGATTTGCTTTAATCATTCATATTCACATTCTTTGTTATAGGTCCAACTTCAAGTTTCACCTGTTTCAGACATGACAGAGAACTTTAACATGGTAGATAAAAGTGAAGAAGATGGGATGATGATGCTAATGGAACACGGGTGTGACGGAGAGGCGATGATCAACGAGTGGATAGGTGGTGGGGAGGTATTGGAGAATGGGTTATGGAATGAAGAAGATATGTGGACATTGTTGCAACAACAATTTGGTGATGATGTTTAAAAGGGAAAATAATTAATTAGATATATATTGATTAATTAGAAAAGCCCTCAAATTTGAATTTACTTACGTGACGGCAAATATTATAAATAGGGGAATGAATGACTTGACAAATTAGAAGTGTAGGCTAAAAAAATACATGATGACAAAATACACAAAGCTCAAACATTGACAGCTTATGATGTCCACTAGCTTTGGTGTGACACATTTAGGTTTTTGTAAGTTTATACCATTTAAGTTTTATGTTAGATTTACACACTTTGCTCCCTCCTTCTAATATTATGTTTATAATTAATATCATATATTAATTTTTATATCTATACTTTTCAAAAAATTTAATTTACATATGTCCATACAACTTTACTTTTCAAATGGTCTCATATCATTAATTAATTAAAATTTATAATCTCGAATCAATAGTGATCCATTGTACTAATCTAACGAGAGGAATATTAGAAAGAGAGTCAAAAGGATGAAAAATATAGAGTAAAAAATAAGAAGAATACATGAATTAGAAGAGAACATCATTTGTTATAAAAGTTTGTCACGTAAGCGTGAATAAATAAATAACATATATTAAAAGGGTTGTGAATCCTAACTCTATGATAGTAATAAGCTTAGTTATATTTTCAGATGTAATAAATAAAAAGTTTTATATGGTTGATATTTAAGAAAAACGGTAGTTCTTAATTTTAGATTTTACGGTTTGATAAAGTTTAATAATAGTCTTTTTGATTTTATAAGATATTCATAAATAGTCTCAATCAGTAGTACTATATCAAACTTATATAAATTAAATTCTAATTAAAAGTTATAAAAACTAAATTCTACTTTTTTTTAAAGTTGTTTTTGAAAAAAATCTTTAATCAATAAAGATTATATTTGTAATCCATTATTATATCATTCTCACGCTTTTTTCTATATATATAATGCAATATTTAACCTGCCTTTATAATTTTGATTTTATGTGAATCCCTCCAAAAAAAAAATTTTACATGAGAATTTAATTTTTTAATTTTATGTTTTTATGGCATTAGATTAAACTTTAAACTTTATAGATTTATTGGACAAATTTAACCTAAACAAATCATTTTTTATTTAAATTTCAAATACGGAAGAAACTTACAATTACACACATAGTTAACCTATTATACGATTTTTTATTCTATATTGAATGCAAAATTATGATGAAAAGTTCAATACTAAAGTGAAAAAAACTCCGAATTAGACTAAATTTATGATTTAACAAAATTTTCAAATAAAAAAATTTGCTTATAGTAAAAGGGTTTCATTGCTACACATAATGCATGTGATGTACATATACTTCTTAATAGACCATTTTAGTATTATAATCTAAAAAAATTATTTTAAATGATAAAACTAATTTATAAGTAATAAGTTGTGATAAATTACCATCTATATCTTTAGGTGTATAGTAATAGTCTATAATTAATAGAAAACAAAATATTACTATATTTATAAATATTTTAATTTATTTTGCTATATGTAAAATTAGTCTATTATTATTATATATAAAATTGTTAAAAATCAATACCAAAATAATTTTTGAAATAAAATGTTAGTTTGCTATATCACTATTTCTAATAAACAATGAAAATGATATGGCTTCCAATTTTATTAATTAAAAACGTGACCTCTTTCCTCATGAGGTGTAGGGTGCTATCCATTTTCTACTAAATGAACACAAAGTAAGATTGTATTATATTATATATATATATATTATAATATATATATATATATATATATTTTGTTATAGCTCATATACATCCTATAAATGTGTAATATATAGTTTGGAGTCCAACTGTAAAATATATATATACTCGTGTGTAGTGTACGTTGAATGGATTTAAAGAAGCACAAAAGATCCAGCAAGGCCACAATCTATTAGCATTGCATGTATAAAATCTTTGAAATAAAGATATTTGGTATTTCATTATTTATCTCTCTAAAATTATATTTTATTTTTTCAATTATTCTTTCTAAAACTTACTATTTATTTTTTTTCTACTTAGTTTGGGTTAATTCCAGAAATAAAATTGTATTTTTAAAATGACAAAAAATGGGTTGTGAGAGGACTTTTTCTATAAATAATATAGTTATAATAACAAATATTTGATTTAGGTAATATAATAAAATGTATGGACAAAAATAGACAAGTAAATAATTGATAGAGGTTCATGAACTTCTTCACTTCATTTTTGGTTAAACTCAAACTCATGTCACCAGCTTCAATGCATAACTCATAGACCAGAACTAGAAATACATTATTGAAATTCATAGACTAGTCCACGGCTAGCTAAAGTTTTGTTTTTTTAAAAGATTCAAACTACATTTAAACATTAAAACAACTAAAAAAATACATCATCTAAAATCATCAAAACTATATCAACTGCAAGACAACAAAAAATTATGTGTCACACAATGGACCTCAAAGTGTTGTTTATGCAAATTATTACCTCAATATCTTGTTGAGTGATAATAAACGAAAATTCATCATCATGTGCATAACACTCATGTTAATGACGATAATTAAATATGGTAAGTATCCAAACGAAGCTGGAATCAGATCATGAGCTACATCATGAGGTTCTAGCTAGGTCAGTGCACGTTGCTCCAAATGGGTCATTATATAGCTACATGGGTCATGGAGGAAGCTTCCTTCTTACACCAACGTGTGCCAACGAAAAAAGACGAAGAAAGAGAGATTAGAAAGTAGAGAGATTGTGAATGAATGAGTCCATGCATGTCTACAAATTAAAACACTCTAAAAAAAAGAAATATAGGAATAGATCGAATCACATGTCAAATCATACGTCACGTACACACCTAATATTTTCATTAATCAACTAGGGTTTTTAATCAAGTCAAAGAATATTTAGAATGTTTCTTAAAATCTCAAATACTAAGAAGATCAAAATAATTTTTAAAAAAAAGAGTAAATTAATTAAAGTAAAAGGAAAATAGTAATTAAATTGCAAAGTTAAATTGTTGAAATGAGAGGAAGAGGGTCAACTTTGCTTTGGTTGGCACAAACTGCCGCAATCCTTGAAACCAAATTAAAAAGTCTTGTAATTAACGAATTAATTAATTGATTTTGGAGAAAGAGAAACAAAATTAAGTGATCATTAGTCTCACCTTTTAGGCTCTTAATTTAGTCAACTATCATTTTAAACCTCAATATGTAATGATAATGATAATAATAATTAACCTATTGCTATTCCTAACCCTTTGAAAATATTGGCTTCTTTTTTCCCCTATAAATTGTCTTATATATTCTAGATTATATAGTGGAAACCATAATAATTATCATCGTAGATTAATTTGCCCATTGCACACCTAAACATACATTACAAAAACTCCTTTTTCTAATACATTTTTCATGCAAATCTTATTTATAACCACACAAACATATATCCGTAGAAAAAGAAATTAAGGTATACTGTAATATCTCAACTAATTAACTTGATTGACACATCTTTAGTAGTCTCGTTATAGTTTCATACCAAAAGTTATGCATATTCAAAAAGAGAGTATAGAAAGTAAGATACACAAAAACAAAAACGAGCTATAGAGAACAAAAGACAAAAAGAGATTAGAGGAAAGTTGCAAACGAAAGATGCATTATACATGGTTGCAAAATTGAGGAGATTTCTCACACACCACTAGACCTAATTGATTATAGAATTAAAGGCTTGGTCCGTAGTTAAAATATTCAATTAAAAAAAATGTAACGTTTATGTTATTTTTTTGTCGAGGATTTTTTAATCTTATATAATTTTTAATTAACAAAGGATAAAAAAAAATAAACTATTTACATCTCACACAAAAAATCACTAAATACAAAGTTTATTGTACTTGATTTTATCAATTTTTCTATTTTTGACAACTTTCCTTACAAAAAATGTAACGATGATATGTTGTTCTTCTATCTCAAATTTATTCGATCTCGTATAATTTTCAATTAAACCTAATTAATTATAGAATGAAGGACCATCCTCAAAAGCAAATTTTAATTGTTCAATACTCCCAATTATGAAGCTGGTATAAAAAATAAAAGATCTATTTTTGTACAAAGAAAGGGGTACATGTTCTCATGCTTAGCTCATCATGATCACCATTTCCACTCAACGTAACTACAAATAAATAAAAGTAAAACTTTTATATTATTCTCATTATATTATTATTTCTTTCTCTATATTAATGGATTTTTACGTCACACACACATCAAAATACAAGTATATTTTTTTCTTTTTTGAGGAAAAATGTCAATAGTTTTTGCCACATATTTCCATGTTGTCATTAAATCTTTTGAAATTCTTAATTTAAGTGTGTTAACCATTCATTTTCCTTTTAAAAAAAACCCTAATAGTGTGTTGTCACATTAATTAGTGTTTTATTAATCACATTAATTATAACGATGTACAAAATAACCTTTATGTTCATACATACATTAAATTTTATACGTGGTATATAGCAGCTATGTGAAGTTATATCAGGTTAATTATTCACACATGTTAATAATTAATATAAGCATCAATAATGTAACGACATTTTTCAAAACCAACTTGAGTTCATTATTAATCTAATTATCTTAATTTTCTAAAACTAATAGGAGAAACATAAACCAAAATAGTTCCTATATGACAGGTCACATGTCTTTTTTGTAGGTCTTTCTTGTCGTTCGCTAGCTTGCATTTTTCATTACCTTGGTTTGTAAAGTTAAACAAGGAAATGGTGAGTATATATATACAAGATATATAGTAAGTAATCTTCCCATTGGGGCCTTTTGAGTGAGTTGTCAAAACTCATTCCAACATACGCGTAATGTACAAATGATAACATTACATAGGTAATGCCCCTTGAAGGATCACATATCATAACATAGGTAGTGAACCCGAGAGAACACAAAATATAGTTTAAGTAGTAATCTCGAAGGAACACAATTCATGGTGTAGATAGTGATCCAGAAGGAACACAAAACATAAGATGTGCATAACCTGTCATGAGAATTAAACAATTACCACTAATCTTAGCATGCATTCATCAATCAATAGGCTTTAGCTCAAATCTAACAATCATTAGCATGTCTTTTCTTTATCCATACTCAAATCCTTAATCATTTTAATTAATCAAATCTTCTCTAATAAATAAGCTATTTTAAATTTTCATAAATTTCAATTTTAGCTCCAATCCACAAGATAACATCTAAATAATTTAAGATAAATTCTTTTAAAAAATTTGAGATGTTACAAATAATATGAATATGTTAAACTGACTGAGATGTTCGAGTTTAGCTTATGGTACTGTATGACACATTTGGGAGATAGTTGGAAAGAGTGAAAATAAGACAAACAGTAATATTGAAATGAGCTATTATAATATTGTGTTACAATTATAGGAGGGAGAAAATGTGAAGCCTATACCCTACAATATTAACAATAATATTATAGGTAGAGCTTATAATGGATAATTTTATACAATTGTAAAGATATGAACTAATGCACTATCCTAATTCTATAATGATATTAAGAACCATATCTCCTCTCTTACTTAGCCATTTAAATGAAATTAGTTTTTCAATATTCAACATAGATCGAGCTAGTTAATGAGTCAATATTATCTTTCTGTTGGATATGATATTTGTTTAATGGAAGGGCTCAAGTTAAGATAAATCTAATCTTTTAGGTTTTCAATATGTATATATGTAAGTAAAAATATATTTATACCAATTTAGTACGTATAAATACACAAAAATATCCCATTTCTTATTTGAACTATATAATACAAAAATAGGTTAAAAAATACTCATGGTCTTAAACTTCCATACAAAAAAATAACTAACAATTTAGCTTCTATATACTTTCATATTCATATTCGTAAAAAATTAGTCTTCTTATAAATTTGTATATCTATGAAACATCCATTAAATAAAGTATCAAACTTTTTTGCATAAATTATTTAGTCCTTATAGTTTAAAATAAATAATATAATTTTGCTCCCCAATGGGTAAAAAGATTCACTAGATTATGCTAATATTTTTTACTATAAAGACTAAATTAATTGTTGTAAAAATTATAGATTTATTTATTAAAATTGACTAAATAGTTACAAAATTGAAAACATAAAAATTAAACTATAATTATATGAAAAGGACGAAAAGTGTGTTTAATCTCAAAAAAAATAGAAAAGAGTTAAACGAATTTAACGCGTGAATAAGCATTCAAATAAAGTCAAATAATCAATCCATCAAATGACTACTTGAGTTTTGGTGTTGAAAATATTCAAAGGCACATATAATAGGTGGTCACGAGAGTAAAGGACCATGAAAGAATTCAATTCCCTATAGCATTACCCCCACAAAATATGTAGGAAGGGATGACCTAAATATCATATCAATCTTCCACTTTAGGTTTTGAATATGGAATACAGCCATGCATTCTCCATTGTATACAAAAATGACAATTTGTACCCAACACCAACAAAATAGCCTTTATCAAATGGGTCTTGTAAGAATCCCTAAGTGGAATATTATATTCTTCATAAAGCCATGTGATTGGTCTCCCAATTGGGTCCTAAAAATCAAAGTCTCTATCTTACACACCACATATATATTGACAATTTTTTAGGGTTTTTTTTCATACATAGCCAAAACTAGGGGGTATTGGCTACAATGAATGACTTCAAGTTTATTCTTCTTCTTCTCCTTTTTGTGTGTAATTTGTTCCTACAATCTTATTCATTGAATGTTGAGGAGAGAAGGGAGGACTACAAGAACTGGTTGTCATGGAACCTTCAAAATTACAAGAAGAAAGCCAGTTTGGTAGACAGGTCGACTGTCAAACTTGGTCGGTCTTATAATAGTGGCGGAGTTCTTGACGATAAATTGAAGAAGGCCGAGATGAATAAAGTGAGAATAATTGTTAGCCAAGATGGAACGGGCGACTTTAGAACGGTTGGAGAAGCTCTTAATAGCATTCCCAAACCTAATAGTAAAAGAGTCATTTTGGTCATCAATCCAGGAGTTTACAGGTAACATATTTGCAACTTGTTTAGAGTTAATCAACAATAAAATTCATATATATTATTTTTGTTATAAAAATGTTGCTAACAAATTATGAAAAACACTCAAGTACGTATATCCTAGCCCACAATACGGTCAACAATTTTTTTAATTACATAGTTTGTTATGGAGCAAATTTTTCGTACTTCAACTTTAAAATATATATATTTGTCTGAGTGACTAGATCCAGATATACAAAAATGGATACATCTTGAACTACACTCAATATAAATAGTTCAATGGTTTGAAGAAGATATATGTATGTGAACTAATTGGTATACATGGTGGAATTTCAGTGAAAAAATCATCATTCCTAAAAGCCTACCATTCGTGACGTTTCTTGGAAATGTCATTGACGACCAACCAACCATCACGGGAAACGACACGGCATCGATGACAGGTGAAGACGGAAAACCATTGGGGACTTTGAAGAGTGCAACTGTGGCCGTAAATGCCAATTATTTTGTAGCTATCAATATGAAGTTTGAGGTAAAAAGATTCTTTTTGCCATATCATAAACATTCTAAAAAAACTCTAAAATATACTAAAGTTAAAAGTAATAATTAAAAAAAAAAACAACATAAACAACAAACTCCCACAATATTCCAATCAAAACCTGTAAAATCCAAAAAAAAAAAGAAAGAAAAAGAGTCTCATTAGAACACTGAAGCAGATGAATATCATCTCCATTGGTATGAGATTTTTTGTATCATTTTTACATAAAAATATATAAAACAACTGATTTGATGACCGCACTTTTGCAGAATAGGGCAATGCACGAGATCGGATCGGTTCGAGGACAAGGAGTAGCATTAAGAATATCAGGAACAAAAGCTGCATTTCACAATTGCAGCTTCTATGGAGATCAAGACACACTATATGATCACAAGGGTCTTCATTACTTCAACAATTGCTACATCCAAGGCTCAGTGGATTTCATATTTGGCTATGGAAGATCCTTCTATGAGGTAGTACATTATAAATTAATCAAATTAGCTTTCACCTAATTTTGCTGTAAACCGTTTGCAGTTACTGTGTTATAAATGCTAATATATACGCTAAGTAATTATTATATTTACAACTGAGCGTGAAATGCACGTACGGGTTTTTTTTGCAGAAATGCTATTTGAAGTCAATAACAAAGAAAGTGGCATCTATGACTGCTCAAAAGGGGTTAAAAGGATCAATGGAAAGTGGGTTTTCATTCAAAGATAGTGTGGTAACAGGAAGTGGACAAATTTATTTGGGAAGAGCATGGGGAGATTATTCAAGAGTTGTTTTCTCATATACTTTTATGGATAATATTGTTCTTCCTCAAGGTTGGAATGATTGGGGCTCCCAAAAACGCCATTTGTAAGAACCCCCACTCTCCTTTTATTCTTTTCATATATATATCGGCCCATGATTTGTGAATATATTTACAGATTGTATAACACTTTTTTTTTAAAGAAAATGATAAAGTAGTAAATAATGAATGTTTGTGTGTATTATATTTATGTATGTGTAGGACAGTGTATTATGGAGAGTACAAGTGTAGTGGACCAGGTGCAGATTTAAAAGGAAGAGTTCAGTGGGCTCATAACTTAACTGATGAAGAAGCTCAACCTTTCATTGGGACTCACTATGTTGATGCTGATTCTTGGCTTCTTTCCCCTTATTCCTCTTAAAACCTCTTCTTTTTCTTTTTCTTTTTCCCCCTCAAAATTTATCCAATTTCCCTTGGATATTAAATATTTAAAAAAGGAATGATTAATTTCCTCAGTTTATAAAATTCTCTTATGTTTTTCTATATCTATATATATCTTGATGTATTTATATTCCACTTTAATGTCGTGGTTGGAAATTTAAACGAATGAAGAGATGATTTGAGTTGAAAGAAAGTAGGGAATACAAGAAAAATTGTTATTAGATATCTCACATGGAGGAGATTACTATGATAAGGAAATAACACAAAGGGAAAAAAAGAAACAATACAGTTTAGTAGATTTAATTGTCAAGGCCAAAGACAGTTTTCTCCAAGCAACTTCCATATCTTCTTCAACTCCTCTCCATCCTCATCTCCACCACCACCCAAACTCAAAAACTCAAACTCAGATAATCCATCAACCTTCCTCTCAAATTCACCACCATTCCCTTCAAGATCTTCATCATCTCCATAGCCTCCCATTAAAGCCTTCAATAACATCAAAAGAGACGACATTCCCGTTGTGTCAACAATGACAAACTTGATCTTTGATATTGGAATAATTTGAAGGCTTGAAGGAAAGAGAGATGGAGTTATTATGGGAATATAAATAAGCTAAGGTAGTCTTACATAGTATATAGTTTAAAATTTAATTTGTAATGGTAGCTTTTTATATCCAAAAACTTTCTTGTCTTACAAACAACAACAAAAGTCGATTTTAGGAGAGAATTAAATGTAATAATTGGTTGTTTTTTTGTGCATTACTTTGTTGTGTTGCTTTTTAAGGTGAGGAGTTGGTCATCTTCAAGCCAACTTTTCCAATACGTCAATGAGCGTTGTACTGTTACTTTAGGGTGAAGTGTTCTTGTTACTTTTCCAACTTTTACCAACAATTCAAGAAATAATTCTAAATAGAAACTGTGTTTTACTAACAATTCAAGAAATAATTCTAAATAGAAACTGTGTTTTACTAACAATTCAAGAAATAATTCTAAATAGAAACCGTGTTTTTGGCATGAGTGTCTTCAGGTGGAGATTTCTTTCAAGTTATCGTGGATGGTTGTTTGTCACTTGAAAGGAACATCTTTCTAATTTATTCTTCTCTTTTGTTAGTAGTTATGGTAGCTTATAACTAGGGAGAAGTCATTAAAAATCAGTACTTGTTCAGTGAAGCATAGACTAAACTTTACATACTTTTTCAAACTTCAACGAACCTTAATTATTATGAATACAACTTTCAAACGACTCAAACGTGAACATTACATATGAAAGTACTATAAATTCAATGCATAATAAATACTCCATCGAGGCCATCAAAAGTACGTTTAAATTCATAATTAAAATGACCTCAACAGTGATTTTCAAGCCCCCAAAATTGTTTTTTTCTTTATAATAAAACCATTTTGTTTGTTTGTTTTTATAGACTGCATTTTTTACAAGTGGATAAAATAAAACATAACAGCAAGATAAAAACATGGAAAAAGAGAGCTCTTTAAGCATAGCAGACGCAGAAGGCCATGGAGTCTAATGGGAAGCAAATGAAGAGAATAATACAATAAAAAGTTCCAAAGTAATTTCTTTTCAGCAATCCATTCCAAATAACAAACATGGTTCTCGTACAAATACACCTATTTTAAGAACATCATTTAATTCATTACATTAAAATTAAAAAAAGAAAAAAGAAAAGAAAAGAAAAGAAACCAATGCTATTGAGTCGATAACATGACAAAATACTTCAAAATTTCTTTCATTATTCATAGATCCAACACCAACCTAGGAATCATCCATTAGGAACGTCGTATAGATCAGGTAATCCAACAAAAATGCCCGTAAACAAGGGATAAATCACATCAATTTGATTTTCCAGAAGCAATCCCAGCTCGAAAGAAATCCCCATCTACGCCTGCAAATCAGGAAAACGGAACAATCTTATCATCAACCATGCAAAGTCGAACTTCCACCACAAGCTAGTAAACTTTTGTACACTAATATCCCAACCAAACTGATTGAGAAACAAACCATTTCCTTATGCCTCTTCTAATTCTTTTAAATGAAGTTCCTTTTCAGGCAATACTGATATATGGTTATTTCTTATTCTATTGTATACTGCAGAAAATTTGTTCATTGAGTTACACAAAGAACATGGTTATTTTTTACCTTGTTGGCAATATTGTTTGAGAGCCAGTCAAGTCCTTCATACAGCCCTTCACCGGATGTGGCACATGTGCTCTGGATGTACCTGAAACAGGATTTCAAGACATGGTACTAATTACTACCGAAAAGTTTTAAGCAATTGCAAGTTTTTTAAGAGTTTATGGTCGTCAAATGTACCAGTGACGTTGCCGGAGGGAGTGAAGACCAAGCTTGTCGGTGATCTCAGCAGCATTCATGGCATTAGGAAGATCTTGCTTGTTGGCAAATACCAAAAGCACAGCATCCCTCAGCTCATCCTGTAAGTGCAACGCATGTATGTTATCATCTAGACAACATAGTAGAATGAAACAATTTTTCATTGTATCGAAGTCTAATAATCAAATTCCATTATGAGTACCTCATTCAACATTCTGTGCAGCTCATCCCTAGCTTCAACAACACGGTCTCTGTCATTGCTATCCACCACAAAAATAAGTCCTTGGGTGTTCTGGAAATAATGCCTCCACAATGGTCGGATCTTGGAACAAAACAAGCACCAAATAAGTGGAAAGAACAATTAATATCATCCATGTGCTAGAAGATTGGCTACCAACTATGAGTCCATGGAAGCACAAGTGTCGAATTGTTTAAACATGTTAAATAGAAAATTTTAGTACCAACATTCCTAAGAAAGTTGAAAAGTTTAAAGGGATTCAGTAGTAAAATCTATACTTATGACTAAAAAGCTAGGTATGACAAGAAAAAAAAGAAAATGATAAGCCAGATTTAACATCAAACAAATACACATTGATTGATTTAAAACAATCATCTACCAAGTTACACATGTACCATGCTCAAAATAATAGCAACGTCTTCATTTATACACACTGTCAGAAATCTAGCACCTTGAAACGATCAAATGTACCTTGTCTTGGCCCCCCACATCCCAGACGGTGAAGCTGATGTTCTTGTATTCCACAGTCTCAACATTAAAACCTGCATAGCCATACGCAAGTGAGTTATACCTCGGATCTCACATTCTCCTTTTTCAGAAACAGTAATCGCAAACTAAGATTATGTATTCACAAAAGCTTCTTGTACAGAAATCAAAATGCCAATATGCAGTTAGGTCAAAGTGTTTAGTCTTGAACATCACATTGTTTCTAAATTCTATCACCCCACTTTTTCAAAGATATCAAGTCTGGAATCCTGCGGTGAATTATGACAGAAACTTATGTTTGCAAGGTTCACTCAAAGGCATAGGCTTTAATTAACTGAAATTCACAAAAGAAATATCCCTCCTTCCATATTGATAACAATTGAAGGCGTACAAATAAGAAATGCAAGTGTGAGCCTTTACAGATCCTATGTGTTTAATTAGATTAATCATCCAGTTCTCCTCTATAAATTCATCTCCTTGAAGATAAAACAACAATTCATTATACTAACTTAAAAAATTTTGTGATGAGGACAATCATGCAAACAAACATGAAACTACCAAGTTAAACAATTATATTCAATGCCTATGATCTAGACACAAATGACTAATCATCAAATTGTTGTAAACAAAACGCATCAACTGTAACATTTATTAATCCGTGAAATCAGTAGTTGGATATAGAAACAACAACTTACCGATGGTAGGAATGGTGGTGACAATTTCTCCCAGCTTGAGCTTGTAAAGGATTGTCGTCTTACCAGCTGCGTCAAGACCCACCATGAGAATACGCATCTCCTTCTTGGCAAAGAGCCGGCTGAAAAGCTTGGTAAAAGACAGCCCCATTTTTCAAGTAAACTGAATACAAACACAACAAGCCGGCATCAGTTACCCCTTAAAATACTACGACATCAAATACTTAAATCAGCCAAAAATGTAAAGCCAACCCAAAAAAGAAGAGGATCCGATCTTTGTAATTCAAAAATCAACTAGCCCAGATTCAAAATCAAACTCCAAACACATTACCATAATGCCACTTTTACCCACAATTCAAATTAAAAACAAGGACCGCTAGATCCAGCACAAAGAAAACGCATCCAACCAATCTGTTAAACACATGCATCAATAAAAATCCAGGTATAAACATAGGAAACGCAATTCAAATAAAAAAGGGTGGTCGTCAGATCAGATCCAAATACAAAACATCAAGGCGAGAAAACAGAAACCCAGATCAGAAAATAAAAAACAATGAAAACCCAGAAAAGAACAATAAATACGAAGATCAATAAAAGAAAAAACAGGAAAGGAAAAAGGGAATCACCAGGAGAACAGATCGAAGCAGGAAGGATGAAAATAAAAGAGGGTAGTGAACAGATCTTAGAGAGAAATGAGAGAAGAGATTGAATGGGAAAAACTTACGGAATTGAAGAGAGGAGAATAGAGAGATCGGCCCCAAATAAGAATGATAGATCTCTCTCTCTTGAACACAAGGGAGAAGCTGTCCTTCACGATCAAATGCGCATTCGCGATATATGAGGACTCTATTTTTATAAACCAAATTAATTTCAATTATTTAAACAAAAATCAATATTTTCATTTGACGTGAAGTAACGTTTGACTCTCCCGTTTTTTCTTTTTTCTAATTTTCTAATTTTCTAATTTTCTTCATATTTTTTCGTTTAGTTCCGTGACGCCGTTATAACGTTGCTTAAATTTTAAGTGCTCTGTTTGGGAATGGAAAAAATTCGAATCTCGGGTCGGTTTCTTTATCCGGAATCGGGATAGTATCGATCCACTTCCAATCCCCAAAAACCAATCGCCATTTTGCTAAAAATGAATTATTCCAAAATTTTCAATTTTAATTCTTATAATTTAGACTCTAAGCTTTTAATTTATTAATTTTAAATGTTGCAATATAAATAGCAAAATATTAAAATTATTTATCAAGAAAATTTAAATAATTTATAAAAAATTTGATCAAGTATACTATTTACAAAATCTAATTTGATCCTAATTTTGATAAAAGAGAAAAAGAAAACAATACAAATTCTTTTATAAACTCAATAATTTCAATAAAATAAAGTTGGCCAGAATATAAAATAACCAATATTTAAAGTTCATAAACTTCCACAAAAGATTATACGTTGTTTTTCGTAAAAAGAAGAAAAAGGCAATTTTTATATGCCATATATGTTCTATAATTTATTAAATGCATAAGAGATTTTTTAAACAATTATTGGAATGAGAATCTATTATATGATTGAGACGGAGTTTAACCAAAAGTTAAATTTTGTTGCACTTTTTTATTTTTTAAGGTTAAAAACTTAAAAGGGATGAAATTGGAAGTTTCAATATTTTACTATTTTTAAATATACACCATTAATAAAAATAGTACACTAAGAATTAAAACTTTTGTAAATTTTCCAATTTAAAAATTATTTCCTTTGTTAAAAACAACCAACCACATCCAACCAATCTTTTTTCTTAGGGCTAAAAGTAATTTTTAGCTCAAATAAAATTGCAATATGTGTATTACTATAGTATGACTCAATATTACATCCTTTGAAAAATAAAGATGTGAACCGGATCGGAATGGAGATGAAGAATAATAACTTACGTTAAATGTTATAATATTAAATTTGTCTTCAAACTTGAGCTCAAGGTTGACCCAAGATGGTATCATAGAATACAAATTAAATGTTATATCATACATGTTTCTCTTGTCTCCATCGATTCAATAGAGAGAAAATTCCCTCTGCTCCCTCATCATCCTCCATGTAAAGATGCATCTCTATGAAGTAAATGAACATAGACCCACTACCACAGTTTTGAGTTATTATTGAACTCAAAAGAAAACGAAAGTTAGGATTTTATATCAAATACAACCACATATGCAAAACTTTAAACAAAGTCCTAAGTAAATATATTAAAGAACAAGACAACTCCTCTCCTAGGATTCACCATCTAATCATCAAAAGTACATTAGAAGATGGCATGGTAGCTTATGCGTTGATTATTGCCTAATGCGGTTCATTTCTTTATGACAACATGAGGAAGTTACATATTTACAAGTCTGATGTTTCCAAGAGAAATAAACTTATCTGAATTACACAACTTATAACTTACTATTTCTTTTATTTTCCTCATCTCCACAAGGACCAAACTCTGAGGAAGGTAGCCGCCAACACCATGGAACAAAAGTTACAAACTCACCAACATTTTCTCTTTCTTACTGTGTTGCTCGATTGTTGTCAGACATGTCGGATCGTCCTCCGGTCATTCTCTCTGCTCTTTCTCCACGTTCGCCTGTGCATTACACAACATGTAAGGCATGTCATATACCAATGTGATAATGAAATAATCTTAATGTTTTTAACTTTCATTGAGTAAGCTAGTTGAAGTTTTGATAGTTGCTCAAAAAGGCTAACAAGGTACCTGTACGAATTCGAATCACATCTGAGATTGGTATCACTGTGTGAAAGTCAAAAGTGTGTGTTAGAAGTTTACAACAATTTGATAAATTAAATAATGAATTCTATTGGTCCTTACGCTTTGTATTAAAAATTAACTGATAGTCAGCTATGTAAGAGTGGAAATTTAAAACCACCTTTCAGCCAACAATTTCACATGAGGTTGATAGAACTTGAATATATAAAAGATAAAAGATAACAGAAATACAAGATAAACGAAAAGTTTGAGGTAGTTGAACTCTCCCAATCTTGAGATGCTCTCAAGCTCTAATTTATTGCCCAAAATAATAGTTATCTTCCCTATTCTCCTTATCTATAATTATAACCAAACTCCATAACCAACTTTCCTAGCTAATTACTAATACACCCTTCATATCCCTCTAACACCTTAATAACATTACCATCATTCATCTGTCCATTCAAGTAACCATTTTAGGTTAAGACACCATTGAAACCTTAATATCATTCCCATAAAAGTGTTTTGAAGTACAAAAACAAAAACGTGTTTTTTATGTGCTTTCAGTATTCGTGAGTGTTCGGATGGACCGGCTTATGTGCACCTCGACTAATCTCATAGGACAACTCGTCTGACCCTACAACATTTGGGTGTTAAAGTAGACTCAAAGAAAATTAAATCCTATGTAGGTGGCCACCATGGATAACGAATTCTTAAGTGCTTAAAAAAGTCATTCCAAATTGGTAATGCAGCTTTCCAACTCTTATATTGTTAGACTAGAACTAAGAGACTTCATCACTACAGTTAAGAAACAATTTAATTATCTAACATTGTATTACAAATACTTACAATTTTCTATGAATTTGTTGCTGATAATTATTTACCATATAAGGTGCTCATCCAGTTAACATAGAGAACTTGTGTTCATGGTAATGCATAAATGAAAATCAAACAAAATGAAATAAAAATATAACAATAATAAACAGCATGACAAGCAGAAAATTCAGAGAATAGAAGTTAAGCAAACAATAACGATGTAAGCAGATAAGGAGCTAGGCTATTAACAAAAATAAAGTATGTTTACCAAAAATTTTGCCGTCACCAATTTCACCAGTTCTGGCCTCCTCAATTATCTTGTCTATGACAGCTTCAACCTGTTAAAAGGATACTTAAATTAATCATAATACCTATAGATTCTCTAGTGCAGCAGTTTGCTTAAGAGATATAAACAACAAATTTGAAGAGATATATACAACAAATTTGAATTTCTTATCACAATAGCATAACACTATTTTACCTGGTCTTTAACGACCACAATTTCCATCTTAACTTTAGTGACAAAGTTGTCCTCAGAAAATTCAGATCCTATGAACCGTATATAAAAGAAAAGAGTATAAAGTTAAATGGAATCATAAGCAAATAAACAAACATCAGTGATGACATGGAAAAAGACATGAGTCTAGAAACAGACTAAAATGTACAAATAGATTTCCCTCACCAAGAATTAAGACCGAGAATCATCAAAGATAAACTTACCACCATGTCTCTCTTTAGAGCCACCTTGAGAACCAAAGCCCTTCACATCGGATACTGTTACACCTCGAATACCCATCTTCAGCAATGCCTTCATTGTTTCCCCAAGAAACAAAGAGCAATTTAATACAAACACTACTTAAATTTGGATATTAAAACAACAAAAATCTGCATAATCCCCATTCATTTGCTACCATTCAAACGTTTGTCAAGCATGATAGTTTAAATGTTGAAAGCAACCTTTATTTGATTCTTTTTGGCTATGGACGAGCACATTTGCTAGACTTCATAAAGTAGTTTAACCTTTTTTATTCTATGACATTGACAAGATATCATGCAACCAATCTAGAATGCAAGTGATCCTAAACTTCATTTCCTCTGATACCAAAAATTCAAAGTTTTCATAACTCTCTACAATCAAAATCTCAAGGTATCCTAATTTTACCATAATTAATAATAAAACCAAACAAGATCTTACACATTCCAAAATGAAAATTAGGAATGACCATATTCAAGGTTAACTAGGTCTTACCGAAGAAACATTTTGGATTCTCCATGGCCTATCCCGTCCAAACACACCAACATAGCACACAGATAAATAAGTATCAGATGCAACAAACTCAGCAAGGTTACTCAATACACACTAGATGAAAAAAAAAAAAATCAACAGTTAAGAACCCCAAATGTAGCAGTACAGAACACGATGAAGTAGGTTTGGTACCTAAGGATGGCCTCCACTTTGTAGAATTTGGAATCAGGCACATAATCTACAAAGAAAAAAAAAACAGCAGCATATTAGAAATTGGGAAGCTGAAGAGTGATAGAATGTGTGGCGAGCGAAACATACCGAGAGAGCCTTGGGTGGCTTTGACGAGAGGGAGAATTTGGCGATTGGAAGGGTGGTTGTTGGCGAGGTTGAAGTGAGAAAGTCCGACGGTGGTGAAGTAAGGAGTGATGAAAGAGAAAGAAGTGAAGTGATGAAACTGTGGACGAGGAAGAAGAAGAGCAGTGAGGTTCGTTGTAGTTGCCGCCACCGCCATGAGAGTTGAGATTCGAGAAGCAGAGTGATGACGACGAACTGATCGGAGGTTTCAGAGTTCACGTTGGAATTTCCGCTTCAAAAAAATTAATAAATTATGATTGGAAGAAGTTTTGTTTGTTTTGCATTTTTTTGGGTCTAATTTTCTAAAGAAAGCAAAAGCCCATTCCCCTTTGAACTCTTCATGGTCACCAAAGGCCCATAGGGAAAGGTTGAAAGTTATGGAAAATAATTGTGACTTCCAAACAAACCAAAAAAAACTCCAAAGTTTTATAAAAAATAAAAAATTATGAACATGAGTTTTTGTTTTTCTTTTCAACATTTCAATTTGACATCAAATGTGAAAAGTTGGTTGATATATTACATTTTGAAACTATACGACTAAAAACAAATTATTAATCTTCAATTTTGACCAACTAGTTTAAGTGGGTTGAGTTCAATGAAATAAAATGTTGAAAAATTAATTTTGAAAATGATAATTATTTGACTCTTGGTTGCTACTAACGTTTTCTATAGTTTTGACTTTCGAGTCATATTAATATATCATTATGTATAACCCTTTACTAATTCAAACATACAAAAAAAAAAAAAAGATAGATTTTTTATAAATTTTTTTTAGTAATATGATAAAATTTAACATTTAAAATTACATAAATAAAAATATTTTTAAATATAAGAAAAATAATATATATATATATTTTAAAATTTAGCAAAATATCATTGTCTATGTACGATGCACTGCGATAGATTATTATTTATGTTAATAGTCTATCTAGGTCTATATTATGGTTTATCACAAATAATTGTAAGAAAGTATTAAAGTTTTTTTTATAATTTAGATACTGTACATTGATGTTTTCAAATATAGCAAAATAAATCAAAATATTTACAAATATAACCAAATTTCATATATACCACTGATAGACTTTTATCAATGTCTATGATGTCCATAAATACTTATAGAAGTCTATTAATGTTCATAATGTTGATAAAATCTAAAATTTTGTTATATTTTATAAATATTTTCAACTAATTTGTCATTATAACAATTCTCCACATATATATAATAGTTTAAAAAAAGTGTCTCGTTCATTTTTTAGTCTTTTATTTGCTAATTAATGAAAAATTTGACAACGTCCAAATACAAGTCAACTCAAATCTCAAGAGTTTGAGAGTTTGAGAGTTTAACAATAATTGATCATGAGTTGATCCTTCACTTTGAAAGTTTCGCTAAATTCTCATAATACCAAACTAAAATGATATATTCTCACGATATTTATCTCGTTGTCTAAGTTAAAGTTGTTCTAACTAACATCAGATAAAGTCATTGAAGGTGCCATCAAGAATTGTCCATTGTATTTAACTTGTTCCATATTCTTTAGACCCTTTCTAATGATAATAAAGGTTTCTTTGGAGAGAAAAGAAAAAAAAAAGTTCTTTTATTACATAAAAACAAGTTGATGATGACAAATATAAAAAGATAAAGATATAGGGAAAAAAATATATTTTCTCCTCCTTTATTTTTCCACCTCAAGTTGCACTACTTGTATATATTAAGTACTTTGTATCCAAGTTGATTTGTATAGACAATTCTTTGGCCAATATCTAAAGTTAATCAAAAGGCCCACAACTTTTTTTTCTTCTCACATTAATCTTTCCTTATATTTCAAGATACCACCTTTAAAATGAGTTTGCCATGCATTTTTCTTTCTGTTTGGTTGGTTTATCAACTTTCTATCGAAAGTTATATATTGAATGTCTGTTAACGCATCTGATTTACCTGTACAGATGTATAAAATCAATACAATCCATCAAATCTAAAGATAATAGAATAAAGGCATTGAGGTATTCAACTCACCATTAGAGAAAGTTAATTTACTTAACATATATACATTGATATTGTTTTCGGTATATGGTTAGTTGTCGTCCAATGCTCCATGTTAGGGTTTATTAGTATATATATATATACTTAAGAGAAGTATTAGAATCTAAATCGTAATACTCATGTATAGATTAGACTGCACTATATTGAATACAACATCGTATTGTCGTACAATAGTTTTGCGCATCAACGTCAACAAGTTTCAATTGAATTTTTTTTCCCCTTTGATGTGTAGATCTTCCTTATATGATAAAAGTGATTTTGAACGATTAAAAATATAATTAAGGGTGATTTTAGAGATGAAGAAAGTTATTTTATTTATTTTTAAATCACTTTTTAAACTCTTTAAATAATGATCATAAGTTCAAATATAAACTATACAAATAGCAACTAATTTAACGTTAAGATATTATTTTTTAATAAGTTATGATGATCATCAAATCATCGTATATTGGCTTAGTAATAGTTGGAAACATAACCACGACATATGTGTATGTCGTCATCATAAATATTCGTGTCAATTTCAATCCCATTTAAGAACTTAAATTATTGGTGAGAGATAATATGTCATACCTTGCCTAATGAAAAGACAAAAACAAAATATACACACCTGTTAAGATATTATTCCATGATGCTCCAAATATTTTCATATTGATACAGCCAATTTGAACATTATTGTAAGATGGAAAAAAAGAGATGAAAATTTCTATGTGAAGAACCCTTACAAAAATAAAATAAACCTAATTTGATTACAATGTTTCGAAAACCATAAAAAATCTTGAAATTTAGGCTAACTTCAAACAAAACTCATCAATAGTACATATAAAAACTTTGGATGATGAGATTTTTTTTCTTCCATTTTTTATATTTCTTTAGATGAAGTAGCTGACAATGTTGTATTTTTCCTTTCCTATTTTTATGCTAATTAAGTGAATTATTAGGCTAAAGATAATTTATGAATAACTAATATTTCAAAAAAATCGAAAGTCTTTTCAACTTCTAAACAATATGATTTACTTATGTTAATTGTAACTAATTGAACAATTTTATAGTTAAGGAAATCAAAAGTTCAATCTCTTCTAAATGAAAAGAATTAATAATTAAATGAATTATCACAAATTAACATTTAAAAATTCTTAAATATGGATGACTCTAAAATTCTTTTTCTACATATGAGTTTGTACACAATTTGGATAGCCTTCCAAAGAAGAAATATCTCACCTCAGTTTTATTGCATGTTTCTAGTCGTTGGTTGATCGTTTCCTTTCTATTTTTTTTTTCTTTTTTTGATTTTTTATGCTTTTCTAAATGTGTTATTTTAAAAAATATTTCTCTTGAAAATAGTTTACATTTCATCGATGTTTCAAGTTGATACATAAAACATGCACTCTATAAATCTTCATTAGTCGTTGAGTGTTTGATCTATCTACTCATCTATGGACTAGGCTGATCAAATCGAGAAGTTATTGGGTTTGACAGAAGAAATCCATAAAAATCAATAAAAATAAATGCATATGAAAGGCGGTACAAAAAACATTCTATTAATAGAAAAATATATCTTTAATTGATAGTAAGTGATTTATAAAGTTATTGTTATGTTTTTAGAAGAAGAAAAACATCTCATCAATTGACATCTGAATATCTACACGAATAAAACTTTGGATTTTCCATCTTCTCTTGATTTGTGTTTTTTATTCATTCATCAACTTTCCTCTAGTATTTAGTATTGTAATTAAATCAATGTAGTATAGCTAATTTATTTTCTAACGGTTGTAAATTAAAGTAGAATTGTCTAGCAATCATTATAGCATTCAAATTTCAAAACTATTTAATTACAAAATATAAATGCCACGTGTTAAGAACTAGTTTGTTAAAAAAATGCAAGAAACTAAAAATTGTCATCATATTGTTTCTAAATTCTATGCGCCTCAAACTAAATTGGTGTTTGATGTGCAAGGCTAATTTAATGAATCCACTAATCATCTTTTTCTCTCTTTGTCCTATTGCTCAATATCTCTCAAACTGGATTGAATCTTCTTTGGACTCGACAACTTCTTTCCACTCTCGTAGCTACTTCGGCACACTCAACATATGAAAAGATAACTTCAACTTCATCAGGTTGTGGACATCTAAAAGCAATCTCTTCTCTAATTATTCATCATCTATATCATTTCTTTGAATATCATTTTTGTAATTTCTTTTATCTAGATGTGCTTGAGTGCGCCAGTTGGTATTCTTTTAAAACAATTTGTATCATATAACAATTTGTTTAATTCTTATCCTAACCAATATTCTGGACAAAATCTAAAAACCGCAAGCAATAGAAATTAAATAGGTATGGGAATTGTTTTCAGCCACTAAATTTTGAAAATATCTATTTTAACTATTCTTCAAACAGCTCTAATAAATTTATAGAGACTGAATAACAAAGATATCAACCTTGGAAATAACAACAATACCACATCATTCAACCATGCTTTGCTTTAGATTGACTTTATCAACATCTCTGATTTTGTTCAATATTTCTTTTAATTTAAGTAACATTCAAATCTACACTTCAATTAATCTCCATAGATTGAATAAATATTTACTTCAATAGTCTCAAAATTAAATCCTTTATGTCACACATTTTCTTTCTTTAATTAAAAAAAATTAAACTCTTGATGTATATTAAGATAAACATTGTCGTAATTGAGTAAGTAATTTATAATTATAATATGTTTAGGTTGGTTGATTAAACAAAATTAACAAAAACAAAATTTTGATTGAAACTGTAAACTCTGATGATCTATTCATTCTATTCGACTTTTGTTGTTGTCGAGATTCAGATTGGAAAAAAAAAGAAAAAAATTAGAGAGCGAGATTAAGATCCAAAGAAACGTCCCCATTTTTCACTTTCTTTTTATTCTTCATCGGCGCCGTTGTTGTCGTCGATGCCGCCGTGGTATCTCTTTTAACAAGATTACAACAAGGGTTGGGGGGAAGAGTACTCAAGGCCTGAAATTCCTCATCAAAATCCTCTCTCTCAAACTTGGGAATCCAAGTAGACCGATTCTCCACCATTTCCGCCGCCCTCATCCTCTTCCTCCTCTTCTCCCCCGCGGCGATTTCCTCCTCCCCCTCCTCTTGTCCGATATTCAACTCCTTCCTCCGCTGATCACGCATTTCCTTCAAACTCCTCACCAAAGCGAAAAACCTCTCCATCTCCTCATCCTCCAAGGAGTCCTCCGCGGTTGTGTCCGGCGACGGCTGTAGTTTCCCGTTTTCCATAATTAAACAATGGAAAAGGTTTCCACGCGGTGTTTGCGTCTCTAATTTTGTTTTCTTTTTAAAAATAAAAAATAAAAAATTCGCATGGGAGTGGCGTTGTTTATAAGGTGATAGAGGTTGAAGGTGAAAGACGAGAATAGGCTCCACATAGCGGCGGGGTTATATGTAAATAAATGAGGGTAGTTAAGTAATTAAAGGTAGAGAAGTAATAATAATAATAAGAAGAAGAAGAAGAAACAACAATAATGGGAGTCGTTGCGGGTCATGATTTTGGTGAAGACCTTTGACAGAACGTGAAGGCTTACAACATGTGTGTGACGTGTAAAGATGACGTCATTATTTGTTGTACTGGAAGTTACATGCTCGTCACGTTTGGTCCCACAGCATTCATTCCTACCTTTCTTCTCTTTCAAAGCAACCTCACACTTTTACACCCATTTTAAAATATTCCACTAATTAACATATCCGTGTAAATCTTTCGATTGGCTTTAGAAAAAAATTACTTATAATACATAACAATATTAATTACTTATAATAGATAACAATATAGAAAAATAATAATAGATCCGTATTTAATTTATAGATTTTGATATATTTTTCTTATATATGCTAATATATTTTGAATCTAGTTGATGTATTTGTAACTGGAAAAATGTGTTATTAAAATTTTTTAATTTTGTTTAAATAAATATCTTTAAAATAGTGCATTCTGACGTAGTTGTCAAATTCGAATCTTTTTTCAAAATAATTTTAAAAAGATTTGAAATGTATTCCAAAGTACACATTTGTTTAGTTGTTGGGTCGATTTGGAATGCATTATGAAGTTTTTAATTAAGAAAATAAGTCATTTTGATTAAAAAATTAAAATGTTTGATAACCATTAAAAACATATTTTGAAGTTGATTTTAAATTAATTGATCTACTACATTTAATATAAAAATGAACTAGGAGAATTTTTATGAATAAAAAAAAGTAAAAATTTCAAATTAACTATAAAAAATAATAGTTTCTTTTGAAAACGTTCTTCTAAACTATATTTAAATTTTTTTTTTTGGGTTAAATTTTATAAATATCTTCAACCCCTTACCATTATAAACTAAATTTTAGTATTATTTTTTTCAACTATTAAGATCAAATTCATAATTGAATCCCCTTTTCACAACTTTCAAATATATATAAAAATATAAATTTGAAAAAGTTTAGCAACACGATAACTAAAATTTGAATACTTGACTAACCATTAATAATTGTGCTAGCTTCTGTAGAAATTTCAACTTTTATTTAAAGTCAATATATTTTTCTAAACTTTTATATAATAGAGCTAAACAGGCACAATAGTAGTCTGTCATATTTTCAATTTCACTATTTTACCAGAAAAAAGTTAGCTTTGCTTATATATATATTCACACACAAATACATGGCTAATTAGCAAAGAAAAATCTAAAAATAAATAACATTAATTCAAACTTCTTATATTTTTGATAATAATATACCAAACTTCTTATAGAAAGGACAGGAATTATATATATACATATGTCAATTTGTAGTAATTATTTGAAAGAGAGAGATGAATATATACTAAATGGACTTTGAGTTAAAAGTCTTTGCAGGGCAATATAGTAATTCAAAATGAAATAAGAATACAAAACCAAGACTTTGTAGACTTAATATGCCATAATTATTGTGTACTATACCTATTTTTAAATATATTATCTTTATATGAGACGTGTAAAAGAAAATAATAATCATTTGTCACGTTTCCTATATGTGTATATATATATATATAAGTGGTCTTCTTTTTTAATTTATTTTACTTTTTCATGGGTTTGGTAAATTTTTTCTTTAAAGCCTACCAAATATATTTTAATATTTATATTACGTCATCAAATTATTATATTAATCACCTAATTCAAAAATTTTGATGGAGTTTTAATTTAATTAAAGTTTAAAAACATATGAGATGTAGAAATATAAATATAACTTTCTTTTTCTATTTGTTTTATTTTATTTTTCATGAATTTCTCTATGTTGACCTTAAAAGTTTCGAAAGGAATTAAAATTAAGAAAGATGACAATAATATTAGTATGAATTAATTAATTGAATGTATTTAGGGGTAATATATATAATTGCTATAACAATTGCATTTTGTGGTGGGTTATGGAATTTGTCTTTAATTTTATTTTTTAATGTGTTCTTTTGATCTCTTTTTAAAATAATGCCTAATTTTATTTTTAAAATATGATAGATGCTAAAATAATATTTATATCTCAAATTTTAATGCATTATACGTAGCAAAGTATGTAAGAAGTTATGGGTTATGGGGGTGGCAACTAAAAAGTTATTATATAAATTAAGTTTGTTTATAAACATAAGAAGAGACATACCTTTCTTAAAATTTCCACAATCAAATTTCATGGAAATTACTCTTATAAATTTGAGATTGAAAGATGGTGTTATAAGCCATTGTTTATCGGCACTAACTATGTGTAAAGGTCGAAAGAATCTAAGATGCGAGTGAATGAGTTGAGGAAGGAGGAGGAGACCAATGAAAAAAAGATGTTTAGCCACATGACCCAACTTATCTGCCTAGCTCTCTTGGAGATCAATGCCAAGGCGAGTGACTTTGTCTTTCTAAATGGCCTAGACCGAGGTAAAAGATTTTCTTTGATTTGGTCGAACCTAGGTATGTCCATCCTTTTGTAGATCTCCTTCTTGTGGGCTATGATCCAAAGTCTTCTTTGCCAATATGGATTTGCATTTCCTAATCTCTCTTACATCCAGAAACCCTAATTAAGTTAACCTAATAAATAAGGGATCATTATTTGTATAACTAATGAAAGTTCTTTTTCCTACTTCTAGCTAGCTTCCCCTCTAACCCTATGTTAAATTCTAACTTAAGCAAAGCACATCAATGTTTTTCTTTTTCTTTTTCTTTTTCTTATTCTTATAGGTTGTGTCTTTATCCTCCAAATTACAAATTAATTTTATCATTGAATAATGCACACGAAAGGTCAAGTGAATATATTATACCTAAAATTTACTATCGAAAGTCTCCGAAAACAAATTTAATCCGGATCATTTTAACGTAAGACTTTAGTATTATTTATATTATGTTATTTTCATTTTGTTTTCTAAAACTTGATATTTCAATAACTCAAGAAAATTGAAAGATATACGCTATTATAATTCTTAGCTTTTATATTGACAAGAGATTTTTTTATTATTATTAATCAATGTTAACTTTTTGTAACAGTTGACAGACATTATTGTTGACGTTCCAAAGACACAATCAATTGGAGATATTTTTTCTCCTACCGTTTCTATGATCAAAGATAGACATAATAATTGATGTTTCCAATTTTCTTGCGCTTATTATTGAAAAAAAAAAAGCATGTTTCACATACACAAGTTCAAAAGAGAAAAGGAGAAAAAAAAAAATAACAGAGAGAAGATGACGCATTGAGTGAGTGGATGGCATCAAATCTAGTACAAATATTATTGTTAGGTTAAAGCTCTTCAAAGGTCAATATTAGATCAAAGCTTTATTTGAAAATTTTAAAGGTAATGAAGGGTTTTTTTTTTCTTCTCAAACGTAACCCATTACACGTAAAAAGATATATATTAACAAAAGCAACAAACCTAATCTAAAAACAAAATTAATACACCACATAACGTAAGAAAAAATGTTCTAAAGAGAACAGTTCACATGGTTTCGGATTCATATAGGAACCTCCAACTACTTGAAGCAACACATAAAAGTCTCAGTCCAAATGTATGGATTAATTACTTGAGAAGGACGCAAATGATCAGCACTGTAGACATGTATATATATTACGCCAAATGCAGGTAGATAACTACACACCAAATCACTCTCCAAACTTCATGTCTTAATCAAATTTCTTTGCTAAATGGAAAATCCAAGCAAAACCATCGAGTTAACAATATAATCGAGGTTTTTGCGTTTATGGGAATTATTGATCAATGTTTTCTTAAAGAATAAATTTATGAATTATTTACTTAGAAAAAAAGTTGAAAATAATTTTTAAATTAATTTTCAAGAGGGGTTAGAAAGACATATCTTTTCGTACTCTGTTTGGTAAATCTAAATTAACTTATATTCAAAGTTACGATTCTTTTTTTCAAATAGAAAACACATTAATGAAAATTTATGCTAGAACCCAAAGTATCATTTTCAATGTAATAAATTCGAAAAGTAATTTAGAAACTATTCTTTCAAACATCGTTTTTTTCTCATTATTTTATTTTTCTAAAAAGTGTAAAAGGTTATAATTTTTACCATTGCCCAAAAAAAAATATTTATTTTCAATATTAATTTTTGAAAATTTTCTAGCATTGGGCTTTATGGATTGAATAAAGGTGTAATGAAAAGTTGTCAAATAGGCCCATGAGAGATCCAACATTCTGAAACTAAAGCATAAGATTGGCCCATAACGAGGCCTGAAATGTATCAAAGTGAAAAGCCCCAAAGTCACCTTTGTGTAAGAATTTTCCTTCTAACTTTTTTTCCCCTAAAAAAGTTACCAATCTAAGGAGTGTAATTCACGTCTTTACTAATAAACTATTATATATATTTGTAATTAGTACTTACTCTTGTGCATGAGTTAAACTTAAGCCAACTAGAAAAAGATCTATAAATCCAATTTTGAATTTTGTATTTGATGTGAGTGTTTTGTTCTTTTGATTCTATCCTCCGATTGTTTTAAATTTTCGTAATATTGTTGATGTTGAGACTTGGATAGAAAATATACACTAACATTTCTTAAGAGCTATACTTTTGTATTTATAAGAACTAACTTACCTTTGATAAGTTTATGGTCAAGAAATTTTTTCATTAGAAAAAACATGCAAACCACTTACTTAAAAGCTAAATAACTCCTACACATTAGTTAAAAGTACACATAAGCCACAATTAAAGTCGTTTGACATTAACCACACATTAAAGCGTGTTTAATTCAACATTGAACTTTTTAGAGATTAAAAATTTGATCCACCGTTACAAATCTCACTTTAACTCTAATCGAGTTTAAATTTTTCATGTTTTGAGAATTCATTTAAGTTCATCCATAGGAACAAAGGAACCACCAAATCACCAAGAATAACATCCAAAACCCATCTAGAAAAGAAGGAAGTCCAAACTGCACCAAATTATACCTGCAACATACTTATAATTACCAACCCTATTACAGAGTTGGGACAAAATGAGAAGAGAGGATCCAACAAAATCATCATATTCATATGATTCTGTCAACTACATCCTTTATCTCAGTAAATATGGAGTGGGAGAGTTAGTGGTTGAGAATTAGGTTTCTTTCTCTTTTAAGAATATATATGCATGTGGTTGGCAGTACCCACGTGTGAAGCTTTGAGGAGGTAAGGGTTTAAAAAGAAGAGTTGGGGTTATGTTGATGGTCGGGCGCATGCTTCAACTAACACCAAAGGGGTTGACCCTCCACTTAGCCCTATATGACAGACAAACTCGACCTTCCCACTCAAATCCCAACACACACATCCTTTTATTCCATTATAATATGATCTCTATATAATAAAATATATATATATTCTTCTAATATTTTGTACCACTCAATGGTTGAGTTTACAAAAACACTTCTTAATTTGAAGTTTGACATTCTTGTCATCCATTTCATTGAAATATAATCAATACTTTAGTTTCCAACTTTTCTATGCAGAGATATTTAGTATTTGTGGTTTAAAATGTGTTAAGTTCCTATATGGTTTATAAATCTGGCTGGTCTCTTATAACTTATTAATTTTCATATTCTCAATAAATAAACCGTTGATATCAAAATTTGGATAGGGAACAAATGTATTTTAACTTCACAGATCAACTTGTTGGCCGTATGATACTTCCACATAAGCTCTCTTAGTGCTTAAGACAAAAGGATAATATGTTTATGGCAAGTAGCGATTTTGAGTATTAAAGTAGACTTATTAACCTCTCCCCATAATGTATTTATAGGTGTACTAGTACGTTGACTCAAATCAAGTCATCCCCAATAAAGAATTCAGAGTTACATTGAGATTACCTTTTAACTCACACACAATTTTTAGGTCATTCCAAAGACTAAAATTCTTCTGTACTATTCCATCAATCTCAAATTTTATTTTATCAATAGACTTTTGTAAAGGAGAAGAAAGAAGAAAAGTCATTTTCTCAAAACTCCCAATATCCAATAGCCTATTGACACACACACTTTAAAAACAATAAGTAAATTTAATAGTACAAATAAATGGGAATTATAGATATATTGACCCAAACCACTCATCAAAAAGTTAAGATCATTGTTTTGGGAAAAGAACTAACACCATCATGAATACATGCTAATTTCCAATTTCTTTTTAAAAAAACTTTATGTTAAAAAACATACTGATGGGTGAATGCAATATTTTCTGCACATAATCAATCACTTTGTAGAGCCACAAAGGGAGAGAGACCCAAAAAGCCAAACATACATCTTTCAGGTTTGAAGATAAAATGATAGTTTTTTTTCTCTTTTTGGATATCTTGATATATACTAATGTCAACATATTTTAATTTCTTTGATTTTTATGTTTTTACAACAATTGACAGGAGTGGTATAATATATTGTGTGTGACATGACATAAAAGTTTGATGAAGCACATTTAAACAACATCTATGATTAATTATTTTATATTATATACATATATATATTATATGATCACATATGTTTGTTATAAACTATGTGTATAATTTAGGAAAATGATCAACAGTACTCATTGTCATTGTTAAAGTTGACAGAAGAAGGAAGTCCCTCTTGCAAGCATGAGACAGGGGGAATGGTAAGGGTTTGAAGATCTCCATAAGCATTCCAACAAAAAGGGTCCAACACTATATCTCCTTGAGCGGGAAGTAGCTCGATCTCCGACAATGTTAGATTGGTACAAGGGACCGAGTCGCTGCAAGCGAAGTGCATAGGAGGGCTCCGAATGTCGTATGTTCCTTTGATGTTTGTGTATTGAATATCTGATACTGAAACTGCTGAGGTTTGATTGGTGCAATCCTTTGTTAAGCAATAGAATTGATCTATAATGATGGGATTTCTAACATTGTCCATGTGAATGTTGCTAAATGTTATTCCTCTTACTGCTCCATATCCACCTTGCCATGTCTTGATCCTAACTCCATTGTCTGAGTCTTTGATTACTGAGTCCCTAACTGTGATGTTCGTAACGCAAGCTCTAGAGTTGCGAACGCCGAGACTTCCAATACTGGGACAGAAGGATAAAGAAAAAACGTTTAGGAACTAATAATTACTAATGTCTTAACTAGTTGAGCTGATATATATATAATTCAAATTGGCAACGTAACTAAAATGCCTAATTAACACAATACCTGATTCCATGACTTGGTCCACAAGTGATGTTTCTGATATCTAAGTCATATGAACCAGATCCAATTGATACACAATCATCCCCTACACATAATGGAAAATATGCATGATTTAAAATTCCATTTCCTTTAACAAAGTGATTATCGGTGCTAATTGTTATTTTTTGTTCAACTTACTAACCATTGTTAATGACTGAATTATATATCTGGACACCATTTGTGTTCTCGATATGGATTCCGTCTGTATTGGGACTAAGACCGGGAGATTTTATGTGAATCGAGTCGATATGAACAGTCTTGCAACCGTCGAATCTGAAGTGGAATTGAGGGCTATTTGTGATTTTAAGTCCGTGGACAGTCAAATTGGAGCTCATGAAGAACCTTATTGCCTAAAATCAATAGAATGTTATGCTAAGTAATTTTTTCATATTTTTTATAGCAGAAAAAGGTACAATATAACTTTGAGTGTATATATGAACTTACAATTGGGCTGTCACACGGTCCTGGTAATGTAGTTCCATTTGGTCCCTGAGTTTTACACAAGATATATCGCGTTAGGATATACTAGTAATGAAATTTATGGAAAAAGATTGAATATACCTTGTGTGGTTTGCAAGGAAGATCCCACCACTTTTGACCTCTCCCATCAATCACACCTCCTCCTTCTAAGGACATTCCATCAATCCTATAAAAGACCAACCATTGGCGACGACTAGCATTCTTCGGCCAAGCATCGGGGCCATCAGGTGTCATCAACGTGCCATCAACTCGTAACATAAGGTAACCATGGCAAGGGCCAGTGAAGATTGTTGATTGAATCATAAACGAGAAGCCATAGGGAACGAGCATGACTACAGAGTCATCCTCACTCTGACATGCCGTGTCCCAAGCCATCTTGAATGCCTCCGTATCATCTACAATGCCATCCCCAATAGCACCAAAAGCTCTCACGTCGAAAATATTCGTATCATTAATATAATATCCATCGTCTGGCGAATCCGAAGGAGAAGGAGAAAGAGAAGGCGGGTGGGAAATGTAGCTATGTCTATGGCGATGAGAGTGTTTTTGCTTAGTGTGATGATGCCATCTAGCTTGAGAAGAAGAAAGAAGACAAGAAACGAAAGATAACCAAATTGCAAAAGACAACAACACAAAACTAGACATTTCTTTTGATTCTTCTCAAACCCCAAGACGGCTATTTTGACATGGAATGAACACAAAACAAGAAAGGTTGAATCTTCGTTTATATAACCAGAGAAAAAAAAAAAAAAAACAAAACAAAACAGAAGTTGAAGTGAAAGTGGGAAATGAAGGTAAAAGAATAAAGAAGGGTTTGGATATACAAAAGAATTACTTTTGGGGATTGATTATTTAGGAGTGGAACCGACCAAATTCATGTAGGCATTGACCTTTAAGGGAGAAAATGGAGAATGTAATTGATTGTTTGAGAAAATAAAAAAAGGCTGAAAAGGATTATTATTGGAGATAAGCCTCCCATGTTCTTCCCATAACCATGCCTCAGTTTGGTCCCAAATCTAGTTTCAATAATCTGACAAAATTTTCTATATTCTAAAAAAACAAACCCTAAAGCTAAGTTTCCAATTAATTATTTTTATATTCTATTATTATTATTCCTTACTTTGTAAGATATATTATACTTTTTATTTATTTAAGGGTCCGCCTATTTATGAGGTAATTAGTGTTCAAAAAAGCCAAAATCATTGTCAATTATAAGATGATTATTATTGTAACATGTTACGTTTCACAACTTTCAAGATCAATTTGGAAAAGAATCAAAGATAAAGAAAAACTTCATGATAATATCTATACATTTGTAGTGCACTTGCAATGAGTGTGTTTGTGTGTAATTTAACATCAGGTAATTTTTTCTTACCCAAATGAAATGTAAAACCATCATTTTAATAGGAAAAAGGAAACAATCAAATTAATTAGATCACTGGAAGAAATATAAAAAATACAAAGCTGTAAGGTAGGAGTGAAGAAACTTAATTCATATTGCATGTAAGGTATAGAAAAAACCCTAACTCTTTTTTTTTTTTTTTTTAAACAATGCAAACCGAAACCCAACCAAACTCGCTCTCGGAAAAAAGCTTTAGGTAAAAAATAACATCTATCCAAATCAAATGACATAATAGAGAATATATATCAAAACTGGTAATGATGCATAAGCTGAAAACACAAAAGAAAATGAGAACATTATATTTAAACTCATCCAATCGACTTAGTTTTAGTTCAAGCCACACATTTATATCCCGTTAGAATGCTTAAAGGCCATAAATATGAAAGAGGGCATTGGGAAAATGGAGATAGTGATATTTGTTTAAGCAACCAAAAGAAAAAGAGAAATTAAGATCAGGAAGAGATGCGCCTTGAAGTGCTTTATCAGTACTTCAAATTCCCTGCCTGCTATACACTTAAGAGTGCTGATTGTTTTGTGGTTTTTATTGGATAGTTTGAATCAATAAAGCTGTTTTTGAAGTAAACAAAAACACTTTTTTCTATCAGCTTTAGGGTTAAAAAAGTGAGGAATTTTAAGGTTATATTAATTGGTGCAAAAAAGAACAGTTTTTTGATACTTGTAAATTAGATAGCAGAATGTGTATATATATATATATATATAATGCAATATTAATTAGACAACTACAAGTGGGATAGTGACTGCAAGGCCTGCTTTTAAAAGCAAAAGAAATGAAACCCCATATGTCCATTTTTTAAAATTGTTTAATCAATTAGGAATTCATCCATACAACAACCACTTTTTTTATTTTCTTAATGAAAAAAAATCAACTTTCATCATGTAAATTTGTCAAGTTGTATTGAGAACTCTAAACTTTCACTTTCATCAAATTAAACTAATTTAACGTCAACTTGGTTAGTTTAGTTTCATAAATAAGTTATTTTAATTAAAGTATTTGACCATATAACTCAAAAATATATATTTTTTAATAAGATACGGTGGGTTAGCATGTACACTCGAGCATTTTCACCGATGGACACCCGACTTTACTCAAAATATGTTTTAAACCCTCCTCAAAATTTATTTTAAATCATTTTTATAAAAACCAAAATGTGTAAGACACACCTAAATTTTGAAGAGAATAGAAAGGTAAGAGTTGCAAAACCTTTTAAAATTTAACCCTAAGATTATTGCAACACCTTACACCTTGAATTAAGGTTAAGTTTGAGATACAAATTAAAGTCAGGAGAGTCATGGTTAAAACGTACAAATACAAACATGATATCTTATCATCAAAGTTGAATTCTTTCATTTTTTTTTTAAATTTGTTGTTTAAAAAACAACCCTACCATATTTTTTATATATTAATTTGAATTTTGAGTTTGTGGAAACATGGTCTGTGAGAGTGGTGCCAAAACAACATGAGGAAGGGCAGTGGAGGTTTAGTGGTTTGCCTTCTTTGCATCTCTCCAATTCTAAGCTTATTCACTCCCTCACTCACTCACTCTCAAAAAAGGGCAAAACAAAAAAGAGTCTAAATTATGTTAACTACACACTACCTCACATGGCTCTAACACACAATAACACAAAAAGCTATTTCAACTTTTAAAAAGAGCCTCAAAGTTTTATTCAATTTGTCTCCCTTTTATATGTTGGATTTCTGCACTCTTACATGTAATAATTGTGTAATATTTCGAGTAGGGTAAGCCATCAACATTATATTTGAAAATATAAGTGAAAATATTCCTTTCTTTAGAACCATTTTAAACAATCAGTATGTACGAAAGAATTATAAAAGTTAAAAACTCAAAAGATAAATTCAAATTAGTAAATAAATAGTTTATGGTTTTTTAGAAATAAAAGTTAGTAAACATCTCGACTGTTTGTGTTAGTAATATTATTTTTACATTATAATGAAAATTTGATGTCAAATCAATGAAAATGTAGAAATATCTATGCATGAATGGGAATTTAATATTAATGATAAGTATATTTAAAAAAAAAAAGTGATTTTAAAAAACTAGTTTGAGAATTTTGAATAATGATGTTAATGAACTAGAAGAGCATTGGTACCTTTGGTTTTCACAAAATACACACAATTTGAGAGAATAAAATAGTTAAAAATGGAAATAATTAAATGTACACAATTTATTTAATTGATGAAAAGAATAGAACTAAACTCATCTTATCATAAACTAATTATTTCATGACCACATGACGTCTTTTATAATGCACATACGACACATAATCTACTCATAAAGTAACAAACCTTGCAAATCATTCCCCAAACCCTATTATATTAATCCTAGGGTTTAACTTTGAATGTCCATTTAATATAAATATTACTACATGATTCCCATATATAATATAAAAAAGAATATATTAGGAGTGTGTAAAAGAAGATTCCCAAAAGAATAAAAGAGTGGGATATTTTAAAGAATGAAAAAGTGGGATAAAAAAGGGTGGGAAATTAAAGTGTGTTAATTTGGCAAAAGAGAGAGACAAATTTTGAAGTAAGCAATGCCAAATTGCCAATGGTTTTTTAGTTGTTTTTTGTTTTGTGTTGATCAGCAATATGAATTATTCTTTTGGCTACCTATAATAATCCATCAAAAACCCTACAAAATTGCCAATTTTGACTTAAGGATACATCAAAGTTTTATACAAAAACGAAAAAGAAAAAAACCCACATTTTGTAATTGTTTATTTGATTTTGTTACTTTGTTTTGAAATTTTGTTGGTGTGTTGAGAAATGGGGAAAAAGAATCCCACGCCTTAGCTAGGGCACACTAGTGATCTCATCTCCATGTTTGAAAGTGGTGGGCATCTAATATTAAAATTGGAGCCCTATAACCCTAATATATGCATACACTATACCTTAATTTCTCAATATCCCACGCCTTCATCTTTTTTTCCTTCAACTTGGCATTTTTTGATTCTCCCCATTTTAATTATTTTAGTCCTCTTCTGAAACTACTTTCTGTTAAAATATTAGTCATGTTACATAAGATCTAGATTAGATTGACTCGTGCTTTATCAATCAACTTGGTTGATATTGTTGACGAAATGTTGATGTGAAATGAATTCCAATTCGGTTGATGTGTGATAGTGATAGGAGTGGAGTTGTGGAAAATTTTTTATACTATATTTATAGATTTTCCTTAGAGATCATATTTGATTTGTTTGGTGCAATAAGTTTGTTGATCATCACGATACTAAAGAAAATGGTAATTATTTTATGCTTTTCAAATTTCGTTGCGCCCATTTTTCCATTTTTCTAGCATTTTATGTTTTTGTCAATGTTCTTTCAAAAAAATATTGTTCTTAACAACAAAATCTAAACATTAGCACAATATTACAAGTTATAAGTACATATTTAAAAAGTTTATGAAAGTTTTTGAACTAATAGATAATGCATTCAAGTTTGGAAACTAAGTTTATGAAATTTTTTGAACTAAGATTTATTACATAAATTTTTATTTTAGTTCAACATGTAAGGAGTATATATTTATAACCTTTAGAGCTTATGTAAAAATGAGTTCAACTCAATGTTAATTGACATGAACTTTAATTTTAGAAGTGGAAGATTCGATCATCTATCGTTGTCGTTGTTGCACTAAAAGAAAAAATTTTGATCTCTGATGGTGTAGGTCTAAACTAGTTGAGTTATATATACAAAGTTAACATATTTATTTATATAAACTAAAATTGTATTACTAGTTGGGATGAATTTGAAGTTTCAACCATGAAAGGTTGTTGATGCCTTAATCGACAGATTATGCAAATGATTAACTGCAAGCTTTTATGTAATCAGTTATCTATTCAAGCTTCTAACAACGTTTTAAGTTTGACATACAATACAATACAATGTGTTCGTTATGCCCCATCTCAATTCCCCATCTTAAGATACAATCAATATACAGATGCTTCTTATTAATAATGTATCTAAATCTAGCTATTTTAAATTTTTATGATTTTATTATTTTAGCAATGATACTTTAATTTAATTACGCTAAATTTACAACTATATGTTGTGGTACATTACATGAAGTTGATATTTTGGGCCTAGATTTGCGGTCTGATTACTTAACAGGGTGTTGGGCTTAAAGAGTCCCATTTTTTGGCCCAAACTTTGTAGGCCCATAGTAGAAAAGGTAAAGGCCATACATAATGATCACCACTTAGCCTATATATTAACATATGTATGGAAAATAAACCAAAATATTTATTCTATTATTTATAGCTTTTCAAAATTTGTTATATTTATTAATATTTTTAAAACTTTTGTCATCTACACTAACTTTTGTATGTCGTGTTTAGGTTAATAAATAAGTTTATAGCAATTAGTAATCGTGAATATAGCAAAATTCATCATTAATAAATTTCTATCACATATCAATCATAAACTCTTATTATCAACTTGATGTATTATTGTCGATAGACCTTTCGAGTTTGAGTCTAATTTTTTTTTGTAATTTGGTAAAACACATATAACAAATAAAAAGAAATAGTGGTGAAAAAAAGTGCTAATTAAAAAAACAAATGATATATATTTATAAAAACTACAAGAAAAAAGGGGTAATATTAAAGGTGTAAAATGCTAACCCTAAACACATAAATAAGTTATAAGTTCCACGAGAGATCAAAGAATTGGATTCTTGATGGTCAAAGATTTAATCTTTTCACCTAAAATGTTAAAATCGTTTTCTTATAAGTAAGAATATTCCGATCTATTTCAAGTAATTATCTTTTTTCTTTAGTTGCCTTGAATTTTGGGTTTGTTTGGCAATGCTTCCAAAATAAGTGCTTTTTAAACTCTCTAATTAACCTTTATCATAGTTATGTATAAACATGGTATGATATGAGATTTATAACTTCTTCTTAATTAAATAATCAATTTAAAAGTTGAGTGATAATTTTATTTAAAAATTATCAACACTGGTCTATTTTATTTATTTGCATGATAAAAGCAATTTTTAAAAGTAACCTAATTAGAGTATGTTTGCATTTCACTAGGGAAAAGAATATTTTTATTAATTTGACTCTTTTGATAAAACCCATCTAACAAAAATTTTTGAGTTACATCTCAAATTCTTTTTAAAATGACTAATTTTCAAAATTATACACTTAAAACATCAAATCATACTTACATTGAAAATTTAAATATAAAATTCATGGTTATACCCTCTTTTTTATTATTTAAATTTCAAAGCTATTTAATTTTTTCAATAAAACTGTAATATTATATATATATATATATATATATATATATATATATATATATATATATATATATATATATATATTCGGATTCGAATTTATAGATTATATATTAATAGAAATATTCTTCATATTCCTTCAAAATTTCAAGTTGATTGCGTAAAAAAGATGTGTGAATATTTGCATTACTTAATTTTTTAGAAATTTGATGTGGTTGAAGAGAATCAATTTCCCAACACTCAACCATCAACAAATTGCTATCACCAACCCCAACCAATCACTTCGTAAGACGTGTCACATTCTTTTTCATTCACCTTTTCACCAATTATTGCAATACTCAAATGCTCAATTATAAATTTTGTTCATACTAAGCTTTGTTTATTTAATTTGCAACTTCTTTATTATTAGAAAATCAAACACAATAATTAATGATTCTTTCTTTTTGTTAATACATAATGTCCACCAAATAAAGTAAAATATATGTATCAATAATCACATGACTAAATGTTAATGGGAGATTTATATACTATATCATTAATTTAATTGCTTTGGTTTATTTAAATTTTATGTAAAAATGAAAAATATGTTGAGATTATCCATATCAATGATAATATAAAAACTCTTTTTGTTTAGGTGGCCTATTTTCTTTCTTGGTTTTTGGTTTTGTTTTGATCCACTTGGGATTTGAGTTTTTGGTTTTCTTTATTGTTTTTCTATGTTTCTTTTTATACTTTGTTCTAATTTAGAAAAACTTTACCTACTATAGATATCACACCACTATAAAAGTTTATATAAATATTGATTGTAATTAAGTTTGCAAAATAATTAGCAGAAGATAAATTTTATAGTGACAATAATAATAAGTTAACAACCCATTTTAAGCCTCTAAATTTTTATAAAAGTTTTAGTTTCTTTACTTTTTCTAATACTCTAATGTATTAATTTTGTATTTTAAATCTCTAACAATTTAATCTACAATTTAATCTATATTATATTGTGTAAATAAACTTATAAAATTTTTATATTATAAATACAAAATCTATGTCATAAAAATAAACATGAATACCTAATTAATAATTTAAGAACAAAAAGATAAAATTATTGATAGTGTAGAAAAGAAATGAAAGAGTTAATATTTAGAATTCCAAGGTATTAAAGGGAAGAATAATATTTATAAAAGCTTCTCAAAGATTCTTATTTTCACGTTACTTTCTTCCTTCTATAAATAAATATTCAAAGATTTCTCTCCACTCTTCTCTACAAAAAGAAAGCAATCTCATATTTCCCCACATTCGCACATGAACTTTGTAGCCATGATAGAAAAATGCAACTATTTTTAAGCTATATTTGTACATAGTTTAAGTTATATATAAAGATTTGTTGAAATGTTTTAAATTTATCACGTGACAATTCAAACAATCAATATAATATTTGTTTGATATATTTTATTGGACTATTTAATAAAGTGCATGCTAATTGCAATATTTTTAAGTAAAAAGGTATTGATATCTTAACTAATTAATTAGGATAGGTTTAGTTTTATCCTCTGTCACTACATATTTTTTTAAAAAAGTATAAAATAGAGTGGAAATTTTGCAAATTCATCTCATTATTTAGGATAAACATGATAGGATCAGTTCCATTTGAAATTCGAATATAATATATATTTTAAAATTATGAAATAATATATAGATCAATTGATTTCATTAAGATAAAAATAAACAGAAGAGAAAGTAAATGATGGATTAAATGATATTAGAAGAATGTTAATTTATTTAATTAGTGGGTTGCCGAATTAGAGCACTCAAAACCAAACCTATCAACTACTTGTCGTTTATTGTAAGAATACCCAATTTCCAAAAGGACTATTTTTCAATTTTTTTACTCTTATTGCTTAACACCTCATTTCTTTTTTTAATTTCCTATTTCTTAGATGGTAATTCTTTTTTAATATATCAACTTATAACTTTAAAGTTTGAGATTTAAACCAATTTATTTTAGGAATATATAATAGTTGTAGGTAGTGGCTAGGGGTTAATAGTTTAATGTTAATGAGCATAGTTATCAATCCCAATCTTTAAGTTATAATTTATTGAAGGTTCTTGCAGTATTTGTTATTGTTGAGTATGGTTGTGATATGATTGTGTGCATGATAGATTAATGTTGCAAGAGCATAAGTATGCAAAGTGTATAACAACAATATGAGTTGTCGTCTATCATTAGTATACTAATGAGCAAGTTTAAATGACACAGTGTCATTAAACTCCATGCTTATTTGAGTGATAAACAATTCTTAATGCAATCTTATTACTGAAATAGCTAGGTATATATCCCATTTAGTCTCACTTAATGAAACTAAAAACTTTGAAGAGTCAATGACTAATTTACATTTATTATTGGTTACCTTAGATCTATTATTTTATGACACGGTAGGACGTGTTTGGTAACGTTTCCTATTTTTTGTTTCATGTTTCTAATATTTTAAGAAACGAATATGTCGGTAACGCTCTCTTTGTTTCTTGTTCTCAAAATAATTAGAAACGTTTATGATTTAATAAGGAGTTCGTATGTGTGAATAAAAAAAGGTTTCTCTTGTTCCGTTTCTCTTCGTTTTCCTCATCTCTCTTTGTTCTCTAGCTTACGACTAGCCCTTTCACTTTCATTCTCTGACCAGGCCTCTTCTCTCTAGATGTAGAATCTATGTGTTGATTTTGCATTAATCGACCTAATATCACTTATCCTTAAAGAAGCTCATGAATGGCGAGGGAGAAACCCACGAATAATCCTCAAGACTCTCAACTATGATCTACTCAAGTCATAGTCTGATAACTTTTAATCTCACTCTAACTTGAGTTTGACTCACATGTGATTGAATGATTTTGGATGAATCCTTAATTCGTAAAATAAAAACAGGTGCACATTTAACAGAAAATGAACACTTATAAAAGTTATTGTTGAAAGATTCAGTAAACTTCCTAAAAAAAAATTATTCTCGTAAAAATTATAATAAGAACTATTTTTAAATATAGTAAAAATAAATTAAAATAGATTTTTTTTAAAAAATATATATATATATATATATACATTTGGAAATTTTGGTATTTAAAATAATATTGTTGAAATTAAAAAAAAAACTTCTTAAGCAGCCAGTGTGTTGATGACACGTATCAAGGTCCACTATTTTTTTATTAGAGACGCGTATGAAATCGTCGGCCAACTATGACACGTAATCCCACACAACTTCTTCAATAATTGCTTACGTGATCTTAATCTATATTACTTTCCTCTTCAAAAAACACCTCATGTTTATGTTTTTCATACTCTTATATCCATTCCTTTTTATTCCATTTTATCTTTTAATTTAACTTTTCTTTATATCTCTAACATCTATTCTTCTTCATTTTCGTACCACTCTCACTCTAAAATTATGTAACTTAATTTTCAGTTCAACTTTTTAGCTTATAATAAAGAATGTGGGTTTTTAGATTTAGTTTCATTATTATTGATAATGAAGTTTATAAACATTATCTTAATCTATATTTATTGTATTCAAAACTAAATAAGATATATTAGAAAAGGTCAATTTTGTGTTTAATAATTTTTTTGACTTATTCATTTTTTTCTAAAAAAAAACCACAAATGCATTATATAAAATTAAAAAGTAGAAGCTTTTAAGGCTAGCTCTGTTAAACACAAATTTACTCTTTAACATCTCAATCTCTTTCTTCCTCAGTTTTTCTTGCTCTAACTTGTGGAATACTCTTTAACATCTAAAAACCCTATATTTCTCGAAATATAATATAGTATTAATCACACCATTACTTAATTCATACCCTCACTTCTCAATAATTTAATTATTTGAACAAAAAACCAACAAACTCTTTATTAGTTTTTTTTTTTTGTTTTTAAACAATAATAAAAATAGCTTAATTTCCACGTTGTAGAGTTGAAAAAAGAAAATAAGAGAAGTTTCCATTAAGTCACTAGAAAATTCTATAGCTAACTACACCCATTATCCTACGTCACTCCAATCCCATAAGTTTTTTTTTTTTCTAAAAAAGGACTTAAAGAAAGTCAACGTAATTCAAAGGAAAGGCTATTTGAGTAATTCCACCAATTCTAAAAAAGAAAAAAAAAAAAATATGCCACGCGTCGAAGTGTAAACGTTAACGTGTCTTCCCGGACAAGTCCCAATAACGGCGTTACGTGCTCCGTCTTCTTCCACGAATTTACACTCACCCGCGGCGGCTCTTCTCTATATATTCTTCTTCATAGCCGACTTGATCAAAAAAAAAAGTTTGATCAATGTTCTAAAGTTTCCTGAACGAAGAAAAGAAAGAAAAGATAAAACAGAAATTCCAGTTCCTATTGCGATTCCGATTCCAATTTAAATTCAAATTCGAAGTTGCCCATCTTGTGGTTATAACGATTTCGATCTCTCTGTTGAAGAATCTGATTCTTTGGTAAATGTAAAAATGGTGGCTGAAGCCGAGGTTGTTGTTTGTTCGAAGAGCCTCCCGGTTTTGGAGGTCCCGTATTTTGGTAAAGAGACTTGTCTTGTTGATGAAATTGAGTCCATCGATGGTGGGATTTCGATTGATCCGACTCTTGATCGCGTTCGTGCTTCCGAGTCGGTTTGTTCCAGTTCTCAATCGGTATGTTCTTCTTCTCCTTCTTATGGGTTTTTTTTTTTCCTTCTGAAATTCAGCCTTTGGTTTAGGGTAAGAAACAGTGATCGTTACGATCGTTATGAACTTCCAAAAACCTAAACCTTCTTATGGGGTTGATTTTGGGGAATTTTGGGGTTTAGTCTCTTGGAACGATGTTTTTTAGTTTTATGATATTTCTTTCTTCAGGATAAACCCATGAAGAAAATTACAGACTCCGAGGTCGATACGGCCAACGGAAGGGAATTTCCGAGCCTCCGGTCGGGAAGTTTTGCTGATATTGGACCTAGGAGATACATGGAAGATGAACATATAAGGATAGATGATTTATCTTCACATTTAGGATCGCTCTTTAAGTTTCCCAAGCCAAGTGCTTTCTATGGGGTGAGTTTTAGAGTTCTTTGTTTTTGGGGTGTCTTCTTTGTATAGTATGGATGATTGTGTTTGTTGTTGTGATTTGAGGTGGGAGTCTGATGTGTTGAATCTGTTGATCAGGTGTTTGATGGACATGGAGGTCCTGAAGCCGCAGCTTATATCAGAAAGAATGTTCTTAGACTCTTTTTCGAGGATGTTAGTTTCCCTCAAATTCCAGATATCGATGAAGTCTTGCCGGGGGAGATTGAAACTTGCCTTCGAAAGGCATTTCTTCTTGCTGATCGAGCTCTTGCTGATGATTCCAGTGTCAGCAGCTCATCTGGGACGACGGCCCTGACAGCTCTTGTTCTTGGAAGGTATGTTCCCTCTCTAATGTAATGATCTATCAATCTATGTTTGTAGTCTGCTGTTATTGGTTTCTCCACTAACCCATCAATTTGATTTCGCTGTATAGTCCAATGATACTGCATTGTCAATTGTCATATGGCTGATTGCGTGTTTCTCTTCTTCAGGCTTTTAATGGTGGCAAATGCTGGAGACTGCCGAGCAGTTCTCAGCCGGAATGGAGAGGCAGTAGATATGTCTCAGGACCATCGGCCGGTATACTCTCTAGAGAAGCAACGAGTTGAAGAGTTGGGTGGCTATGTTGATGGTGGCTATCTCAATGGTGTTTTATCGGTTTCTAGGGCTTTAGGGGATTGGGACATGAAGCTCCCAGATGGTACTCCTTCACCTCTCATTGCAGAACCAGAATGCAGGCAGATGGTTCTTACAGAAGAGGATGAGTTCTTGATCATAGCCTGCGACGGGATATGGGACGTGATGTCAAGCCAGCAAGCAGTCAATGTAGTTCGACAGGGACTCCAACGCCACGACGACCCTGAGCGGTGTGCAAGAGACCTTGTCCTGCAGGCTTTGCGATTAGACTCATTCGATAACCTAACTGTTGTTGTTGTTTGCTTCTCAAGTTTCCATCCCGGCAATTCTCCACTACCGCAGCAGCAAAAGTTACGATACTGCAGTCTCTCAGCACAGGCTCTTTGTAGCTTGCAAAAATGGTTGGATAACAGTGGATGCCAATGAGTGTAATTGCTTTCCTGTAAAACCCTCTCATTTGTAACAACAGATTGAAGAGTTCAGTAACTGCAATCTCATTTGTTGTGATGTAAATAATTTTCTGAGATACCATCAACTCTTCTTTAGGTTGCAGATTATGTATGAACACATATCAATAAATCAGCTGGACTCGGCATATTTTTGTAAAGTAAATGAGATTCTTTAGTAAAACAGATTATTGTGTTCAAGATTTTACATTTGCTCAGTCAGAGTGCTTTGAAAAGAATCGTAATGTATGGTACACATTATAACAATATCTTCAGTCTTCACGCCGTTTGGTATTTCTTAGCAAACGTAGCAAAGCTTTTGAGACCTCGTTGAAGTAATCTCTCAAGCAAAGGTTGCAGTGCCTGCATTTATAAACATCATACAAATTACTAAGAACGCACCATGACTTTTAGAGAATTATGCTTTCCATGATTGATTTCGAGCTAATAATGGAATTGAATTGAAGGCTGGAATTGCTTACAGAAGCCACTGGAGACAAAAGTGGAGGGACTTCATAGGAGACGGTCAACTGAAAACAACCAAAAAGGGAAATACAGAGATGTTTGAAAACTATAATAGGAATGTAATCGAGTGACAATGAGAATGCATCCATATATGTTGAATTTTCCGAATAATAATTTCCTTCTAAAATCATGTATGTTCCAATCTTTTTTACCATAATTTCCTTTTTGGAGCAATAACAAACTTTTCCGTCAAATCGCTCGTTATGAAAGAAATAGGGTACACAAAACAAATAATACTCTCTTTTAGCTTGTGGACAGATTGCCCCCACACACAAGCTTTTATATTGATTTTATGAAAAAGTTGCTTCACTTATGTCTTATAATGCGGTGTATTAGACTGTCAGGATATCTTCTGAAATTTACTTAAAAGAAAAAAGTGTTAGATACTTAAGCACCTTGAAAAACCACACCTTAAAAGCTAATCAGTGTGAGACAAAGGCAGGCATCCCATACTACCAAGAAGCTGGAACCCTCCGTTGGTTCTATTCCGAAACATCGATAACCAACTCTAAGACCATTTAGGTACTTAAGCACCATGGAGAATCAGACCCCAAAAGCTAACTATTGAAGTGGGAGAGTCAATGCACTTAAGTACCTAATTGTACATCCACACTATTTTGGAGACAGGGCTAACTATTCTATCCCACACTATTTTGGTTCCAAACAAAAAGGTATAAACATGTAAATATGGGAATGTTGTAGACTTACTTCTACAAGGCAAGAAGAAGGGCCCTTTGGATAAAATCGTACAACACCTCTGCAAATACAACAAAGATTGTTAACCATCAAAAGCTCCGAAGTAGAAAATACAACATGCAGATCCAATAGAACTTAGTCATGTAATCAATTCACGATATTTTCTTTTATTTTCTTTTTTATATCGGTGAATGTCTGGACCAGCTTATACGCACATCGACTAATCTTATGGGACAATCCACTTGACCTTACAACATTTGAGTGTCAAGAAAACTCATAGAAAATCAATTCCTAGGTAAACTGTCATAGATTAAACCTATGGCCTCTTAATTAGTTATTGAGACTAATAGGTCCACCCATGAATTCAGTCGATTCGTGAGATATGAAGAATGCTTTTGAACTAAATTGGGAAGGTACCTGTTTGGGAGACCTTCAAGAGACCGCCAATGGATTTTTTGATTTGGGGTCGGCTGCAAAACATCATCAGATAACAATTTAGGAACAGAAAGAATTAGAATAGCATTGCATGGCAAAGATGGATGTTAAATAGAAGGATCAAGGTATGGAATTGTTTGCCTGCAAGTTTCGAGCAAGCCAAGAGAACTCGATATCTTGACCAAAAGCATTATATTTTAGTGACCACCGTGATAACGTAGGATTATCTTCCAATACCTATAAAGAACAAGTAGTTACATACAATACCACAAAATTTTCTAATAAATGCAAAAGCTCTACTCCATAACCAAAATGTTGTTGGTAAACTGTCTAACATGGTATTGTGAATTGAGATTCATAGAATTTGGGCATCACGATTCTCCTACCAAATAAAATTAATAGCCAACGATTAGGCAGCTCAAACACTTAGCACTTCAGTTTGGATAATATGTTTACAGTAAAAACCAGCTGGACATTCAGACACTCGTAGCGTACGTACTATATAAACTTAGTATGGAGTACAAATTGAATACGGATACAACATTTGTTAGTCATTCAACAGTTGTAAATATAGAAAACAAGCAGACATAGTAAAATGAGCCAAAGAAGTAACAAACTTTGAGAGCAAAATACATCACTCGTTCCTTTAACATACAAATACATAAAAAGATATATGTTAAAATCTGTCTTTTTTAGTAAACATGTCTTTAACATTCCTATATCTTAGGCTTTTAAAAAATGACATATCACAATAACATAAATGTCATATGATATCCATGTCACACATTCGAATTTGTGCTTCTTAGGCCTACATAACGAGTTTACTTAGGATACAAAAGCAGGCATTGGAGGATGACTCATTATTAACTTTAACCAAGAACAACCATCCACCAAAGTGACTTTAATCGGTCATCACTTCCATTTCACACTATATGCTTTCATTCATACATTATCTTGCAGAATCATTAAAGAACCCTTACTAAAAGTAGCTATTACAATTGATTGAGGAAGAAGATTGCAAGTTACTAGACTTTTCAGAGGACCGACTCTCTTCCAAAGTATCAGTTATTTCCATCCATAGTCCTCACATTTCCTTCTTCCATCACTTCTCTTATAAACATAAACCTGCTCCTCACTAGCATCCACTCAAATAAGAGACTAGCATAACAAACCTACTCCCTAGGCTCGACAAACATTTCTCCTAATTGGAGGTTTTCCCCCTTTACCATATTGGTAGATTGCATCTTGAACTGAGCATGGAAAACGTTTTCTAAGTCAAGCAGTAATAAAGGGTATCAGCTAGCAACCTACTTGAGAATGTGTGATATATGTAACTCACCTTCACAGATGAAATGAATGGCATCCATTTGGGTATAGCTTCACGATCTGAGTAGCATTTATAGGCAACCGAAGCAGGTATATCAACTTCCATCTTAGCCCTGCATTCATCACATTTTCCTAATTATACCAACAAACCTATAACATTCAAAGAAACTCAGAATCCATCCTCCTGGAACAACTGCACAACCACCAAACCAATCAAGACAAGAATTGGGAATTTTTAGAAAGAAAAAAAACAACGAAACTGAAATCCAAAAAAACCCATAGCAAATAGAGAATCAATAAACGGTAATGAAACAGAGAATCGAGAAAGACATGGTGTAATTACGTGCAATTCTGCCATTCCATTACAGGGGAGACGAATTTGAGTGGGTTTCTGCTGCGCTTGGAAGAAGTACGTGGGATCTTGAAGACGAGGTCGGGTAGAGAAAAAGACCTGGAATTGATGCTTCTGGAAGTGGGAATCGCCATGAATATGATGCCATTTCTTCTTCTGATTGATCGATGAATGAGAATAAGAGAGTTTGGAGAGGAATTGGAAGTGAGTGGTGCAATTGACATAGTGGGGTTTTGGGATTAGTGAAGAAGAAAATTGCAAAGGGACATGGAAAGAGAGTGGTAAGAAGAGATTTGACTTGCAATAAACTGGAAGAAGAACAGCCCTTTGAATGTTATTGTGGCTATGGAAATATAGATTTTGGGAGGCTGTTCTTTCAGAAAACCATCCTTACTTCATCATTTCTTTTTCTTCCAAAAATTCACTTTGGATTTTTTCAAACTTCAGTGGATATGAAATTTTCTTTAATAAAAATGAAATTAATATAATTTAAGCTCCAAGTTCATACTACAATAACTCAAACAAAATAATTTATACTCAAAATACAAATTATTATAATTAACTTTAATAATCTACTAATACAACCTATTCCATGTGTAGTAATTAGTTTAATTTTTAATTTGTTTGTTTTCTAATATCTTTTAAAAATATCCGTCAAAATCAACAAGAAAATTGTACATATACGACCACTCTTCAAAGACTCAAATAAAATATAGCATGAGTTTAAAATACGATTGAAAAATGACCTTAGTTTTACTCCATCAACTATGGGCAAAAGAGATTTAATTCTGTCTAAATCCATACAATACTATCCCTAAAACACCATTGAATTACAAATTTCTTATATACTATAAAAAAATATTGAAAGTTAAATGAAGGGTTGAGACTTGAATTCACTAATTTCAATTATCAAACTTTTTATTTTTTATTTTAAAATATGCATTATATTTGGATTAAGAGACAAAGGATTCTAATCTCTCCATACAATACATATTTTTGAGCTATATTGTCATTTGTACTTAAAGAAAACTGGTTAATTAATAATTTTCTTACTTTTCTTTAACTTAAATTTTCTTCTACAATTTTTTTTATAAAAATCACTAAAAAAACAAAAATGGTTTTTTTTTTTTTATAATTTAAGATTTATTAATGAAAGTTGGTGAAAAACACCAAATTGATTTTAAATACAACAACGACTCGTGTAATTAAAAGTAATAATTTTAGTTTGACTATAATGATAATAGAAATTAATATGATGTTAATGTATGTAGGGTAATGAAAAATTAAATTGATTTTAAATACAGCATCTAATGACTGATATTGTTGTTGCAAGAGAAAAGTATTGGCCAATATCATGTCAATAAATAATATACATAACCATTTTTTAAAAAAGAAAAATTAATCCCTCAATTAATTAAAACATTAATGACTTTGATTGGTATGTTAAGACATTGACATATGGTTAAAATTAATTTTAATTAAAGGAGATTATATGCTTATATATATAAAACGATTGTATGCAAATTTGAACATAGCCAAAAGATTGAAAACGATATTAACACAATGTCTACACCAAGGTAATTGCAACATCTTCTCTCTTTAAACAAATATTCATTTCCATCAGAAAACTTTTGATTTAACACACATGCACAATCTTTCTCAACCTCTATTATTGGCTATATCTATATGTTCAAAATTTCCCACAGGCGGCTGCAAGGGAAGGTGGCTCTCATAACAGGAGCTGCCAGCGGCATCGGCGCAGAGACGGCCAGGCTTTTTGCAGCTAACGGTGCTTTTGTTGTTATAGCAGATATTGACGACGAACCAGGTCATAAGGTGGTAGACTCCATCGGCATTGACCAAGCCAGCTTTCACCACTGTGATGTGAGAGACGAGTCACAAGTCGAAAAAATAGTAAGCTACACCATCAAAAAACACGGTCGCCTCGACATTCTTTTCAGCAATGCTGGCATCATTGGTTCTCTCAGTTCAATTCGAGAACTTGACATGTTCGACTTTGACAATGTAATGACAACCAATGTCCGTGGGGTATGTCATATTTTTGTGTGTTCATACAGAAAATTTAATAAATTTGTTTACGTTTTTAAGTAAATTAATTGAAAATATTTATAAATATAATAAAAATTTATAACATATAGTATTTAATTAGTTAATTTAGGATTATTAAAGAGAGAATTGAGATTTGAAAGATTAACTTGTAATTTGTCGAGCTACTCAATAGAATTTTCTTCGTATCCACATTATATTCATAAAAAGGTGGTTGCAACGATCAAGCACGGGGGACGAGCAATGGTAGAGCGGAACATACGTGGGTCGATAATCTGCACGACGAGTGTGGCAGCGACGGTTGGTGGGATAGCACTGATGGCATACACATGCTCAAAGCATGCAGTGCTGGGGGTGGTGAGGTCGAGCTGCGCTGAGCTAGGGGTATACGGTATTAGGGTAAACTGCGTGTCGCCGAATGGGGTGGCGACGCCACTGGCTTGCCAGAGTTTGAAAATAGAAGAGAGTAAGCTTGAAGAGATTGTTAGTTCAAAGGCAAGCTTGAAGGGTGTGGTGTTGAAGGCTAGCCATATCGCTGAGGCTGCTTTGTTTCTTGCATCTGATGAGTCAGTTTATATTAGTGGTCAAAACTTGGTCGTTGATGGAGGCTTCACAGCCGTTAGATCATGATGTAATTCCCTCTAATTTCTAAGGGTTTTTATGATTTAATTAACTAATTAATGTGCTAAATAATAATTTGGAAACATTTGAAAAGTTGGAACTTTGTGATGAACAATCCTAATTGAAATAAAAACTGGTACAATGAATTAATTAAATGAAATGTTGAGGTGAATTTGGTTGGTTTGGTCCAGTTCAAGAACGGAGAAAATTAAAAGTTGATTTTTGGTTCATTTGAAAGTTCGTTATTTAGATCGATAATCATTTTGTTTTTTAAAATTAAAATTATATACCCTACTTTCATAATGTGTCATTTACATTTTATGAATGATTTAAATAATCAAATAAAACTAAAAAAGAAAAAAAAGTAGATTTCAAAAAGTGGTTTTTATTTTATTTTTTTACTAATCTAGCTAAGAATTCAACAATTGTAAGCAACAAAAGATACAAAACATTTTTGTTAGAAATATAGCTAAAAAATATACTTAATTTTCAAAAGAAAAAAATAAAATATTTATGAAAGAGGGATCTTAACAGCAAGTTTGAGATTATTTTAAAATGATCAAAATCACTTTTTTGTTATGCCGAAAAATAAATTCTATTTTAAAATGAAGACGTTTAATAATGGTACAATAAGTAATTCGCCTAGAAAAAGTAATAAGGAGGAGGGAGAAGTTAAATTACAAATTTAGTGTTTTGACTCTGAATTTTGTGTGCAATTGGTCATTAAATATTAATGCCTTTAGTTAATTATGGTGTGTAATTTGTATTAATTATTGGACATTATCTTTAGCCCTTTTTGTTTTTCCTTGCTTTATGTGCTCTCATTTTTTTTATTTATGAAAGGAGATGATGAGAGTGTCAAGGAGGTGTCCATCTAGTGAAGATGTCCGAGTGCACTTACTAACCTATCAGTATCTTTTTTTAAAAAAATAATAGGTCGTCTCTAGAACATTTTTAGTGTTGTGTTTAATAAATTTATGATAAATTTGGGTTTTTCAAAATTAATTGATATATTAAATATGAGTTTGATTTTTATATAAAGTGAAACTTTAAACTTTTAATTTTGTGTCTAGTATGATCGTAAATCTTAAAAGATGAAATTTATAGTTTAAAGATTTGTAGTTTTGAAGTTTTGAAGATTTATGGACCAAATAAACAAAAATTTAGAAGTAAACGAAATGTGTAGGAAAAGTAAAATACAATTTTAGTTCTAGCTAGAATTTTGGATTAAAGTTCTATTTGGTTTGAGTTGTTTGAAAAGTAGTTTTTAGGATGTTCTTTTTATCATTATTATTGAAAAAAAATGTGGCAAATGAACCGTTTTGATTGACTTTTAAGTGTTTATAAACAACATTTTTTTTTGCACTTATTATAAACACTTATTTAAACATTGAGAAAATCAATTCAAATATACGTTAATACCAAATTTATCATTTTCAAATGTTCTTAGGTATTGTTGTAATGTTATGAGATATTTTCGTGTATTTGACTAGAAGCTTCTAAGAAGTAGATTCTTCCTTTCTCCTTATCTCCAATAGTTCTCTCCATTTTAGTAGCTAAATGCTAATATTTTGTTGCGACTTTGTTCGTGTTGTAAGAAAATATATACTATTTTCTTTTAGTATCTCAATTCATTGCTTTGTTATAAAGAAAATCTGTATGAGATACATAGATCGAAAATAATTGGATTTCACCATTACGAGTGCTACAGGTTTATTGTCACTGAATCGAAAATAATTGAACTATTTTTTTCTTTTCATCTTGTTTTTTTTAGAAAGTAAGGATGGATGCAAATATTAATTATTAGCACGCAAAAGTTTGAAAACTGTGAAGGAAAGCTGAATTTTAAATGTATGTACTCATTCTTATGCAAAAAAAACTCTCGAATCAAACGATCCGATCTTTAGATAGGTGTTATGTATGTCGAAGTGTTTCATCCAATGTAGGTGGGGGGCTCAATTCCTACAAGTTGCTAAGTTTGCTTTTCAATCTTTGTGGCCTCCAATATATATGGGTAGTACATGATTTACCATTATTCTTGGTTGACCCATGTGGTAGAAAGTGATCGAATTTTTGTTGCTGGTGTTGGTTTGCTTCAATGAAAAGTTTCTTTTATTTGTTGTTTATTTTGTCCATTTGGCCCAATGTCTTTGTCTTTGATTTAAGATATACAAATGGCGTTCATATAGACAGATCATTGAGAATTCTGTTTCACCAATCTTAATGTGGTTTATGATCTTTTTTTTCTAAATTTACTTTCCAAATTGGATATATATAATTTTTTCATGATGTTTACATTTCTCAATCAAAGTCTCGCAAACGTTGAGTATATATGATTAGAAAGTAAACGATAGGTAAACAAACAATGAACAAGTTAATTTGAATCCAACTATATGTTGAATGGAATCAATTTCACCATCATACTAAACTTAATGAACACTACATGTGTGAATAATTGTATAGAAAAGAGAAAAGAGTAGGCCACTAGGTGTGTTCTTTGTTGAAATTGGTTACCAAAGTTTAAATTTGACATAAGAGTGTTGTGTGTTGTTTTGAATTTTATATCTTACCTAAAAAAAACTTTTTCTAATTATGTTAACAAATTTTGGCATCTCTTGGAGTTTTTCATACATCTATAAAATTAAATATCTAGATATTTTTCTTAAAAGCTTGTTATTCCCAATTTAAAATCACTTTTAGTTTGAAGACAAGGATAATCCCAACAATGTCTTAACCAAGGTAACAGTATTTTTTTTTTTGCTCTCTAAGCAGCATAAATTTCTCTCATTATTTAGTATCGATTGTTTATCAACATTTGGATTATTTACACACAATCTTTTATATAAGATCTTTTGTCCATGTACAAAATTCCTCTCATAGGCTGCACGGGAAGGTGGCTCTCATTACTGGAGCTGCCAGCGGCATCGGCGAGGAGACCGCGAGGCTATTTGCAGCCAATGGTGCTTTTGTTGTTGTAGCCGACATTGATGACGAATTGGGCCAAAAAGTCGTAGTTCTATGGTACTATTTTTTTTCACTTGTATGCCTTCCCTTTGAAACAAAAAAAATTGGCTTATTCAATTTCAACCATTTCACCTCAATTAAATTTTAGTTGTATGTGTAACAATATTTTAAAAAAAATTAATGTAAAAGGATTAATTTCATTAGGTGTGCACCATTTTAGCGCTCTCGTTCTCCCAAAAATATATTCAATAAAGCACATGGAATACAAAATTCACACGTGAAACAAGTGGGCTAGAGATAAGCCACAAATAAAGTGCTAACAAAAAGCGTTAATATAATTTAAAGCAATAAATGTAGGAGAATAACTTTTGAAAAACTTGTTTTTTGAATATTATAAACTAGTGAGGTTGCATATATTCTCCCATAGACTAACAGACGAATCAAGGCTGTTGTTGAAGAGTCTTCTGTTTCTTTCCAACCATGTAACCCAAGTGGTGGCCACCAGAAGATTAAAGAGAATCACACCCTTTTGAGACTTAGTGTTTATAGAACAAATGTGCTTGTGCATGTCTCTTAAGTTGTTTGTATTGCTTATCCAACCTATGTGTTCCTTAACTTTACTCCATAAAGATAGAACAAAGGGGCAAAGGAGGAAAAAGTGATATGTGGTCTCACTGTTATTTTTACACATGATGCACCAATTAGGGTTAAGACAAGTTTTTAAGTCTATATATGTTGTATCGACTCAATAGTGAGGATCCCTTTGTGAATTGCAGTCTATAAGAAAAACTTGCATTTTTTGGGGAGCTTAGATTTTCACACATGCAAGAAAGGGAAGCTCTCATCAATAGAAGATGGTGGAAGATTCATAGCTAGTAAGATTGACAGATTGAATAGAGAAATAATGCCATTATTTCTGTTGGGCTTTCATACGGGGGACATCCCATTTGGCTGTTATCAAAGAGGGAGGGGAGATTATCTTTGATGTTTCTCCAAAGCAGGGCTTCTCTGTCTCTCGGGGGTATTCTGTGATGGAAACTCCAACCCATTACAATTAGAATTCCACATATCCCTGATGATGCCATTTTGTCGAGTTGAGATAGCATATAATTAATATGAGAAATTAGGATATGCAAAGAGGTCCATATATGCTTTAGTTGCTGTGCCAAAACAATAAATACCTGCCATATTGTTAATTTCCAACCCATTTGAGACTTGAACCAATCCAAACCTTTGCATATATGGATCTCCAAGGAGCATTGAGACTGTTGTGCTTTGCGACAATGAGAAAATCATCCACTTGTATATTCGACATCAATGAAGGTTCTCCAAAGAGCAGCTGGTTCATTGTGATACCTCCACAGCCATTGTAGAGCAAAGCAAAATTAGTAGCAAATACATGAAAAATACCAAGACCTCCTTTATCTAGGGGAACTGTAATCGTAGACCACTTGACAGGATTTAGCTTATTTTTGTGATGGTTCGTTATACATTGATTGTCGAAGTTGTCTCTCCAAAGAAAATTTCTCCAATATTTTTCTCATTGCAGGTGTGTATATATATATAGAAGCTTTAAAAACAGATAGTTAATATAGGGAGAGACCAGTGAGAGAGGATTTGATAAGAGTGGTTCTGAGGTGGGGGCTCAATTTTACAAAGAGAAATTGTTATAGGATGGCCTATGAGTTGGTAAGTTTTCTTTTCAATCTTGTGCCTCCAATAAATGGGTTCATGATTTACCATCCTTGGTTGGCCATGTGGTGGAAGAAATTTTTGTTGTTGGTGTTGGTTTGCTTTAATGAATTTTTTCTTTCTTCTAATGAAAATATCCTTTTCATGGCCAGATGTCTTTGTCTTTGATTTAAGAATAAATTCAAATGGGGTTCATATAGATATATAGATAATCGGTACCAATCTTTTTGTGCTCCATAATGTGCTTTATGATCTTTTCTAAGTTTATTTTACAAGTCCTTCAATATATTAAATTTTTCCATGATGTTTACACTTTGTTTTTTCTCAATCAAAGTCTCCCAAAATAAACAATGAACAAGTTATATTTGGCATCTCTTAGACTTTAATTTCATACATCCATAAAATATCTAGATATTTTCTTTAAGAACTTATTGATTCTAGTGTGCAAAATTTAAACAATCTAAAATCACTTTTAGTTTGAAGACGAGGATCTCAACAATGTCTAAACCAAGGTAACCATATCTTTTTCCTCTCTAACCAACATAAGTTTTTCTCTTTTATTATTGATTGTTACCGATATATCTGAAATATTTACATACAATCTTTATGTATAACATCTTTTGGCTACGAACAAAATTCCTCTCATATAGGTTGCATGGAAAGGTAGCTCTTATTACCGGAGCTGCAAGCGGCATTGGTGAGGAGACGGCAAGGGTATTTGCAGCCAATGGTGCTTTTGTTGTCGTAGCCGACATCGATGACGAATTGGGCCAAAAAGTGGTAGTCTCCATCGGTATCAACCACGCTAGCTTTCACCACTGCGATGTGAGAGATGAGAAGCAAGTCGAAAAAACAGTGAACTACACTGTTGAAAAACACGGTAGACTTGACATTCTATTTAGCAATGCCGGGATCATAGGCCCTCGTACTTCTTCAATTCTAACGCTTGATATGTCCGAATTTGACAACATAATGGCGACCAATGTCCGTGGGGTATGTTATATATGTTAACCCTAAAGTTTAACCTAATGCGTTACAACGTTTAATTTTTCTCTTCATTTTTCAAAAAGATCGTTGCAACAATCAAGCACGCTGGACAAGTAATGATAGAGAGAAAGATACGAGGGTCAATCATTTGCATGGCAAGCGTGGCGTCGGTGGTTGCCGGGGCACCACTAGCGTACACAAGCTCAAAGCATGCAGTGTTGGGGGTGGTGAGATCGAGCTGCTTAGAGCTCGGGGTGTATGGGATTAGGGTGAACTGCGTGTCGCCGTATGGTGTGGCAACACCCCTGACTTGCCGAGGTTTGAATATGCAACCGAGTGAGGCTGAAGAGATATATAGTTCAAAGGCAAGTTTGAAGGGTGTGGTGTTGAAGGCAAGGCACGTAGCTGAGGCTGTTGTGTTTCTTGCATCTGATGAATCAAGTTATATAAGTGGACAAAACTTGGTTGTTGATGGAGGCTTCACGGCCTTCAAATCAATATAATGGGAATTTTCCTTTTCAAGGTTTTACAGTGCGCTTTAGATTGGAATGTGTGATAAGGACAGGGTCTGTTGAGAACTTTTATATTTCTAATAATTTGTATTAAAAAAACGTGTTCTCTATGGTATTATTGTTCCCACTTGTACTCCTTCCACTTTGAAATAAGAAAAAAAAAAAAAAAAAAGGCTTATCTCATCTCATCATTTTCACTAAATTAAATTTCAGTCCTATTTTTTTAAAATATAAATGTGAAAAGATTTGAATGGCAAACTTGGTGTAATATAATAATTGAGTTAAACTTGTTTGTGATAGTATAGAAATTTATAAGAATGGAGTAAAATCAATATTGGATGGAAGAACTGCATAATTGGAGAAGCCAACTGACACATCTTTTTGAGCCACACACACATTATCACTCTACGTATTTGGTCTAGAAGCCATATATCTTTCACAAAATTATTTTGTCCATGAAATAATATCTTGATGGGCCTCCTACAACTTTATTATCAATTATTAGTGCTTTTACTTTTGGAAAATTATTGCATATAGGCAGCCTTTAAGAAATAAATTTAAATTATAGCTTAAAGATAAAATATTGGTTAATTTTGATCAATAGAACGAACGGATAAAATAGACAAAATAAATTTTACTACCCGTGTCACAAATTGAAAAAGTCCATAGAATTTACTATTTTTTTAAAAAAAATTAAATTTGTCATTTCTTCTCATCCTTCTCTTATCTATCTTTTTTCTTTTTCTTTTCGGTCATATTTTTTCTTTCTAGCTATCATTTCTGTTTCTCTTCTTTTGTAGTTTTTTTTTCATTGTCTTTTTCTTTCTTCGATAATTTTTTTTATATTTTTTTTCGTTATTTGGTTCAAGATCGTGAAAAAAACGTTGGAATATCGGATTGTCAAAGGTAAACGATCGTGTTCAAAATATTAACGACCGTGTATATAAAAAAATCTTGAAAAAAAAAGTTGAGATATAGCTGTGCCAAGTCTATAGATTTAGCTTGACTATTGTTTTCCAAAAAATCTTGAAAAATATCATTTAGATTTGGCTATCCAAATTTAAACGATTAAATTAAACGGTCCCATAGGAAAGAATAGATAAATCTAAACCATCATTTTCCAAATATATTACGCCTTCTGTGACAATTAATGACAAGACATTTTAAAAAAATTTCATTGTGTGCATGTAGTTTTTTTTCATTTTCAAAATTGTTTTATACCGTGTAAATTAAATATTTTATCGTTTTGTTTTATTTTTTAAAAAACCTCTAAAATATTTGTAAAAATAGCATATATTTTTAACCTTCATCGACTATCATTGAATGAAAAGCTATATTGGAAAGTCGATATTAATAATAACAACTGATAGCACATTTCTCAAATTGAAAACTACAATGGATAATATCTATTAATGATATAGCAACTTACGACAGCTATCAATTGCTATGACTTATAAACTACTGATAATTAATGATAGTCTTCATTTTTAGAAAATCAATATAAAAAAAAAATACTTGTAATGGTGACAAATCAAAATTACCGCAATAGTAACTATCAATGATAACTATTGATAGCAGTTATTAGTGATAGCAAATAGTTTGCTATCATTGATAGTTGATGTTAAGGATAGCTTTTAATTTGAAAAGCTCATAACGATCACCTAAAACCGTGGTTGGACTTTGATTTTTAATTTAGTCTTTTATACTAATTTGTATGCTATATTAATTATTTTATTCTTGTGATATATATTCTATTATTATTATTATTATTTTGCTTAAATTGTAATTTATATATGTAAGTGATCTTTTTATTTTGGGATTAACTGTATTGTGCTACTAGAATCTTGATCTATTTAATGATTTCAAAATATCTTTCAATCATATACATAAAAATCAGTTGAGATATTTTTCTTTAAAAATAGCTTATATAGTTTGTGTGAAAATTTGAACATATATCCAAAATGCATATAGCTTGAGCCTTTGAATAAGCTCTCAACAATGTCTAATCCAACCAGGTAAGAATATCTTTATAGTTATTTATCTGTTTACATCTTCATTACAACCATATCTGGATTTTTGCACACAGTATCTAATTCACAACCTCTGGCGGACTATGTATTTTACAAAATTCCTGATCATGTAGGAGGCTGCATGAGAAGGTGGCTCTCATAACAGGAGCTGCCAGCGGTATTGGGGAAGAGACGGCCAGGCTATTTGTAGCCAATGGTGCTTTTGTTGTCATAGCTGACATCAACGATGAACTAGGCCAGAAAGTGGTTACGTCCATTGGTGTCGACCGGGTTAACTTTCATCATTGTGATGTGAGAGACGAGAAGCAAGTTGAAGAAACGGTGAGCTATACTATCGAAAAACATGGCCACCTTGACATTCTTGTCAGCAATGCTGGCATTGTGGAGACGCCCTCTTCGATTCTAGAGCTTGACATGTCTAACTTTGACAATGTAATTTCGACCAACGTTCGAGGAGTATGTTATACTAATCCATATTTTACTCCATCATAGCCTCGTCATTTGACAATAATTTTGTTTAAGGTTTTATGTTTGTAAGCGATTGAAGTCTATCATTGATTGTCATGGCTATATTTACAATTTTTGTTAAAAGGTTGCTACATGGAGTAGTATCGTATGAAGCCTCATGTTATATGTTTTAAATTCTTCTTAACCCATGTATTCTTAAAATTACATTAAAGGTGCTTGCAACGATCAAACATGCTGGACGAGCAATGGTGAAGCAAAAAATACGAGGGTCAATCGTCTGCACGGGGAGCACGGCAGCGCTAATTTCCTTTAACCCATCATTAACGGCATACACAAGCTCAAAGCATGCGGTGTTAGGGTTGGTGAGGTCGAGCTGCGAGGAGCTGGGGATGTATGGAATAAGGGTGAACTGCGTGTCACCCCACGGGTTGGCAACGCCGCTGGCTTGCCGGTGTTTGAATATGGAAGTGAGTGAGGTTGAGGAGAAACTTAGTTCAATGGTAAGTTTGAAGGGTGTGGTGTTGAAGGCTAGCCATATAGCTGAAGCTGTTATGTTTCTTGCATCCGATGAATCAGTTTACATAAGTGGACAAAACTTGATTGTTGATGGAGGCTTCACCGCGGTCAAACCATTAATGTAATGTCTTTAATTCTCTTTTCATTTACTATGTGAATCTGTGATGTATTCAATTTCCAATAAGAGTTGATCAAGTTTGGAACCACAGCTAAGATATTTTGGATGTGTATTTAAGTTAGATCTCTTTATTATACAAATGAATCTTTTCATTTCGTCTTAAATCAAGCTAACTTTAATACGTTAAAATTGAAATGAAAATTTAAACTTTTTCATATCAATTGTATTTGGTTCTAATCGTTAAATAAAATAAATTAGGCTTCGTCTCATATTATAAATATAAATATTGTTAATTAGTAACGTATAATATTCCTACCTACAACATATAACATATAAAAAAAATATGGAAACAAAAAAAGTTACTCTTAGAATACAAACAAAATCTCACAGTGATCACGAAAGGAAATGATCATTGGACATTAATTAAGTGTGATCAACAACAATCTTATTCATTAGTATGATACCTTTTGGAGTGAAACACAAAAGGCAAAACCATAACGGTTATGCCCAAAAGTAAACGAAAATATGAAATAATCGACATAAATATTATTGGGTTGAAAGAAAATTCATAAATTTTCATCACTAGTAGGGTTGCAACTAAATGTTTTTCGTCACTATAAATAATTTTGTCGCTCAAAGTATTAATTAACCATCCTATAATTATTGATTATAAAAATATAATTAATATTGGAATGTTAAGAATTGGAAATAAAAGTTTCATTTTTACCCATTTATTTACATAAAAATTATAGAAAAATGGACAAAAGATTAATTTTTTTTACTTTTAGTAGTTTTTAAATTGTAAATAGTTTACTTTTCTTATTATTATTTTTGCCCATAAAAATGATACGTACAAACGTATGAAGCACGTGTGAGAATACTAATTTGTGTTTATGAGAAAGAATATCTTCACGGGTGGTGATGTACAACAACTGTGTATTAATTTGTCAATTTATTACTACTGTTTCTCCTTTTGGCTTCTAATACTTGGACATTCATCATGTGATTCCTGACATTTTTAATCCCTACAACACGAGCTAGAGATTTGTATTTTGGCTGCTAATTTCTTGAAATGGGTTTGTATCTCTTGTTAATAACGATTAGTTTTCAAAATATGAACAAGCCCAAGTTGATGTTTCAATCAAATTGTACTAGCTAGACTCGTAATCCTTGTAGCTTTAGCAAATAATCTATAAATAGTGAAAAGCTCATAGAAAGCTTAATACCCCAACCAGTTTAAAAAGAATTAATTCTTTTCTGATGTGGAAGTTTAGGCAATACTACAACCATATATAATATTCATAAATTTACGAAACTACCAAACTAAATTAGCTAATACCATTTGATGGGGAAAGACCACCTACTCTACCACTACTGTGAAGAAATATAACAGAAAAATTTATATAAAAAAAAATGGTGATAAAAAGGAAAACACAAGAATAAATGTGGAAATTAAAAAAATCCGAAAAATCCACGTACCAAATTTAAAAGTAAAATTATGATCATAACTCATGGATATCTTATATGAATAACGTCTCTTAGATCACTTGTACTTTTTTTTTGTATCACTCATACAAAATGAAGGCATGACTAAGATTAAAGAGTTTTTAATGATGACAATTTGAAGCTAAACATTAGCTTCTTTTATAGTACTTGAAGCCCCGTTATTTTCTTAAGTTTTTTCAACGTGCGACAACTAGAATTTTAACATTTTGCAAAAACTCAATGCAAATTAGGCTATCACTTGCCAATATTTTGTCTTGTCACTTTCATATCTCAACAAGTCCATGAAAAATTTGTTTCATCTACGAGATGATATCTTTATGTATGATATGCAGCAAATGAATTTACATTTATACAGTATGTAATGTCAATTTATTACTACTTTGTCCTTTCATAACTATATTAACCACAAGATTCTTGTGAACACATTCTATTAAGAGCTTCTACAAATATCATTCAATCATGCATACATAAAAATCAGTTGAAATATATTCTTCTTTAAAAGAGCCTATATAAGCTTTGTGAAAATTTGAACATATATGCTCAAAAAGGTGAAAACACATAACAGCTTCAAGCTTGAGTAACATCTCAACAATGTCTAACCCAACAAGGTAACAATATCTTTATATTTTCTCTCTTAATTTCAATTACAACCATCTGGATTTTGCACACTATTTCTTCACAAGGGCTCTTTACTATTGTACAAAATTTCTCATGTAGGAGACTGCATGGGAAGGTGGCTCTCATAACCGGAGCTGCCAGCGGCATCGGTGAGGAGATTGCAAGGTTGTTTGCAGCCAATGGTGCTTTTGTTGTTGTTGCTGACATCGACGACAAACTAGGGCAGCAAGTGGTTGCATCCATCGGTATTGACCAAGCGAGCTTTTTTCATTGTGATGTCAGAGACGAGAAGCAAGTTGAAGAAATGGTGAGCTACACCGTCGAAAAACATGGCCACCTTGACATTCTTGTCAGTAATGCTGGCATCTCGGGCTCTTCCTCTACAATTCTAGATCTCGACATGTCGAACTTCGACAATGTAATGTCGACCAACGTCCGAGGAGTATGTTATATTATAACACTAAACTCAGAAATTTTAATTTTGATTCATTAGACAACAATTTCATTTTTCAGTTTTCTGTTCTGAAAACTTATATGCTTGTTTTTCCTTCCAAATTAACCATTGTTTTTCACATTCCCTAAAAAAAGAAAAGTTGAATTCTTTGTTAAATTCGATGAACACTTGTATGGAGCCATAAATGTTGGAAAAGTTATTGATATACATTAAAATATTATTTAACATGTGTATTCTTGAAATTAAAGGTGGTTGCGACGATTAAGCACGCTGGACGAGCAATGGTGAAGCAAAATATACGAGGGTCGATCATTTGTATAGCGAGCACGGGAGCACAAATTGCTGTGAATTTATCGTATATGTCCTACATAAGCTCAAAGCACGCAGTGTTGGGGGTGGTGAGGACGAGTTGCGGGGAGCTCGGAGCGTATGGGATTAGAGTGAACTGCGTGTCCCCGCACGGGGTGGCAACGGCGATGTCGATTCAGGGTTTGAAGTTGAAAGCGACTGAGTTTGAAGAGGTTGTTTGTTCAAAGGCAAGCTTGAAGGGTGTGACACTGAAGGCTAGCCATATAGCTGAGGCTACTTTGTTTCTTGCATCTGAAGAATCAGTTTATATAAGTGGTCAAGACTTGGTCGTTGATGGTGGCTACACGGTGGTTAAACCATTGTTTTGAATTTGATGTCTCCCTTTTATTCTATGGTTTCAGTTCATAAATGTACTTTGAAAACACTTTTAGCTTTAAGATTAGAATTTATGGTTTCATAAAGATCATTATGAAAGCATAATCCAATTTGGTACCATGATGATCATAAAACAAAATAGGGTTTAAATTCTGTCTTCTATTGGTAATAATATAATTTCTTATATATGAAGATTTTTTTTACGTAACTTATATATTTCATAAATGTACTAAAATTTAGTAACTTCATATTCTCTCTTCATCTTCTAATTTTATAATATTTTAAATAAGAAATACATAATTTCATACATTGATTACATAATCTTTCTCATCCATAAAATTTTCATAAAATGTTTACTTATTTACTTATTATTTATTAACCACGTGGTTGATATTTAACTAATTATATAACGTTATTTTAAATGTTAAAATTTTTAAATATAGCAAAACGAACAAAAATATTTACAAAATATAATAGAATTTTAAACTCTATTAATAATAGTCTATCAATAATTATCAATTTAAGAGATTTTGTTTATCTTCTTTTATGTTTTTGTACCTAAAAAAGGCGACAATAATGATAGTTTGATTCATAAGATGATATATTATATAAATCATCTTGTTGATACAATTATCAAATATGTCTCGCTTTATTTCTAAAAAAATTTAAATGTATACGGGTTGATTCTTGCTTTTGTTTATACAGTGCAACAATTTTTCGTATTTTTGAAGATATTTTCTTCCTTACGTAGATTTTCGCAAGATTTTGAAAAGAAAAGTATTTTGAAAGTTCATATCCCACACAATAAACTTTTTCTTACAATTTGGTATTAATATTATTATATTATACTTATTTCTAACAGAAATGATTGATAACAAATATCAAAAAAGTAAATGTATTCAAACTTTTGGGTAAAATAACAATTTATTAGGTTATTCGTATGAAGAGCAAACAAGTTTATACAGTAGCGTAACTTATAAATAATGTATTTAACATTTATTTATCAAAAAATATTTATAAATATAGTAAAATTTCTAATTACAAAATAAGAACGGTTATAGGTTTTAGGCTATAGGTTTTTCTTTATAAGTTTGGCACTTATGGCCTCTCAACGTCCAAGAAGGAATGCCTTTTGGATTTACTATACATAATAATTGGTTTAGTTCGGTTGGTATACGCCTTCTGAATTTGAATTCAAATTATTATATATAAGTTATTGATTTAATGTTTTTGATGATTGATGTTTTGATGATACGTGTATGATTTAAGAACACATTCTTTACGAGTTATGGTATGTTACACACATTCACACATGCATATATAGAGAGAGGACCTACCATATGTAGATCATTCATTTTCCTTCTACCACAACTATTCAATCAAAAAGAAAAAAAATGTCTTTTTAATTTGTTTTCGAAAATGTCAGCCACTTGAAAATTTGTTTTGTTTTGTTTTTGAAAATGTTAGTCACTTGCTCGAGCACCACACCTATTTTCTTCCTTGGAAAGTTGTGGACATCTACATCATGATTTTCATTCATTATTTAATTCAATCATGGAATTTTCAAAATAATAATCCATTTGTATAATATTACTTTAAATAATTTTAATTTCTATTTTTGAAACAATTGGTAAAAATGATAGGTATATGGTTGGCTCTCACATTAATATTAATGTCATTGTATTGGGGGTTATATTCAAGTAGAGATTTTTTTTTTTAAATTGTAGGAATATGTTATTTATTCTTTAAAATATACACATCAATTTTTTTTTTTAAATTTTGTGTACTTAACATCTTAAAAAAAGAAGTTGGGGAGACTTTTTCACTCAAATCTCTCCAACTTTTATTCTGCCCTAATTTATCCCAAAAATTGTAAAAAAAACATTACCGTAAACTTCATAATTTCTATAAAATAAAATTGTACCCAAGAAGTTTTTTTTTAATATCACAAAATAAGCTATTTTTCCTTTTTAAAAAATAAAAATTTGACAAAAAGAGAAAAGGAAAAAAATGTATGTGAACAACTATATGATTCATGGTCGTCCATTTGTCCAAACATTATGTTTAAAGAACATACATGTTGAATATGAGGAATATGAATTTCATGTTAATTAAGTCTAACAAATAAAATATCTTCTTCTATCGATTTGATCAAAATTAACACTCCTTTCCCACCTCACAAGTCACAACAATAATTAACTAGATCACAAACAATATATTACTTTGAATAATTTTGTCAAAATTCTTAAAATCTTCTTTAAAATATGATTGTAGCTCTTATAAATAATGTCATGACATATATCTCATTGGTCAATTCTAAAATAACTTTTTTACCTGCTTTGAGATCATGTGAGATTGTAATTAACATATTTGTTTTGAGGCTTTGAGCTACAACATGGTGAAATGAATAATATAGGTGAAAATGAGTACAAGATGTGATATACTTAGAGGTCAATATTATGTTTCTAACAAAAGAAAGAAAAAAAAACTCCTATAATCTCATTATTCCCTTAAATTATAGAAACAACCAAAAATAATAATAATCAAACCCAAATTATTATTAGTATGTTATACATCATGCAAATAATTAAAAAATATATAGCAAATTTGAATCCAATTATTAAAGTTTATAAGTGATATATACTATAGTTTAACACCAATAAAATTCGTTATATTTATAATTTTTCAAAAAAATTATATAATTAATTATTGAATAACAAAATCCAAAAATATTTATGGTTCTAATATGAAAAGTCCAAGCATTAAAATACTTTTATAATTTTTCATATTTATCTTTTTTATCACAATTCGTCATTTCTCTTTCTTTTTTTTCTTTGTGTGTAATTTCTCTTCTTCTAGATTTTTTTTATCTTCTCTTCCAAATTTCTTTTCTTATATTTTTAGACGATTTATTATTATGTTTAAATCTTCACTATCTTCTTCATCATTTTCGACAAGATTTTTTTGAAACTATTTCACAATTGTTTTAATATTCTTTTTCATTTTTCTCATGTTCGAGAATATCAACATCTTATTTAAATATCATTTTAAATTATCAACATGATAGTTTAAATTTGAAGCATTTTTTCATATAATTTAAATCGAACTACACAATCGTGTCGACATACGTGATCTAAACAACTGTTTACCATAGTCAACACGATCGTTAGATTTGAAGTTTTAACGATCATATACATTATACTACATGATCGATTATCATAATCAACACGATCGTTTGTCATGATCAACACAATAGTTTAACATGATTAACACGATCGTTTAAACATGAAGTCTTTTTCCACATCGTTACAGAAAATATATCAATCGTGTATCATGACCTAAAAGATCATAGGTCATTCATTTAGACTGTACTACATGATCATTTAGAGAAGAATAGATATTACTCATGCACGCATGTGGCCAATTAACCATGTGTTGATTAGAACATTTTTTATACTTTTTATTGTGGGTTTGTGAGTTTTTTTTTTTTTCGTTTTCGAAATTGTTCTACACAGTGTAAATATTTCACTAATTTGATATATTTTTGGCTCATGGGTAGGAGGCATGCTTTAAAAACATTTTTATCCAATCTTGCGTTGAACTCCTAACGTTGATGATTTTGTATTTTATTTTTTATATTTTTTATATTTATATCTATCATCTTTGATTTCTAGACAAGTAGATTGGAAAGTGACAATCGAACTAGCTGCTACACAATAGAGAAAGTTGAAATTTGATCCCATTATTACTTTATTAATTGAAGTAAACATGTTTACAACGTTTGGAATTAAATAAATTATACTCACATTAATTATTACTTATAAATTCTAAGAGTATAAAGAAATCAATCAAAGTACAAAATAGATTTTTTTTTTTTCAAAATAATGTGTTTTTAAAAATAATTGATATTTTTAGGGTAGGCGCAAAACAAATCTCAAAATTAGGGTAGCGAAGTCGTATACCGGGTACACGACTCCAGTACATCTGTACCTTATGGCATACAGTTTGACAGTCAACAATGTCGTTGACTACCAATTTTGTCGCGTACCGGCGAAGTCGTGTACAGTACACGACTTACCGTCTCTAAAACCCTAATTTCGTAGCATTTTGCCTTCATTGCAAATTAAAATCCTCCTTCTGCCTTTCGTTTTCTCTTGTCTTCTTCAACGTTCTCCTTTATCTTCTTCAACAAGATCTATCTATGCTTCCATCTTACATAAAAAATCAGTCACCCCTTCCATTCTTCACACAAAAAATCATTCACTCATTCCATTTTTCACCAAAAGTCACAAAAGAAAAAATATATATATATATTCTTCCTCTCCATTTTTTCTCTTCGTTTTTCATCACAAGTATGTTTATTTAACTAAATCGTAGTCTCGGTACACAATTTTGTTGTAAAAATAATTTAATTTATGTTTGTTATTTGATTTTATTATTTTGTTGTTAAAATAACTTAATCTATTTTGCAGTTGGTTTTCTTCAAATCCTCCCATTTTTCTTTCCATTTTTTTCATCACAAGCTATGTTTACTTAACTAAATCACTAAAGAGTATGTTGAAGAAAGTTTGTTATTTGATTTTTTATTTTGTTTGTTAAAATTATTTAAATAATTTAATTTAGGTTTGTTATTTGATTTGACTATTTTGTTTGTAAAATTTTCTTGAATGGAGTTATATTAATGTGTGCATATTGTTATATTATTTGGATTTAGAATATGTAAACCATGAAAGGGAAAAAGAACAAGGAGAGGGGTAGTGTGTGTTTTGATTTGGTAAAAAAATGAGAAGAAGAAGAGGAGGAGAAGGCATTGTTGGCTTTTTATTTTGTTTTAGAAATTCAACGAACGAAAAGATAAGATAGACATAATTATTTCAATAAATAACATTAACAGCGAGCATTCATTATCTCCACCTAATACCAACTCTTCTTCTATGAACACACTTCTCTCCTCTTCGAATTCGTAGCCTAATCTTTTTGACCTACACTCCAATATTAAATAAAAGTTTGAGACAACTAATTAATAGAGTGGAAAAAATGTTTATCACATTATCATACTTTTCTTCATGTTCCAATGTAAGTCTATGAATTACTTGCTTTTCCCATTAAACCATTAAACTTTTAAATTTATAGTTTGTTGAAATTGACATTTTATAATTGAGCTATAATTTTAATTTCATTTTCCAATCAAAAGTTTCAATATAGAAGTTTGTCCAGAGGGTTGAAGTTATTTTTATTAATCAAAAGGTAATTACCAAGACTTTGCATAATAAAATGATCTTACAAAATAAATAAAAAAAATATTGTTTAAATAATAATCTTATTTTTATGGTTTTAATTTTGTATTTCTCCAACTTTAGTTCGTTTTAATTCGTTTACTTTAAAAAAATATGTGTTCGTCTTATACATTAAACTTTGTAAAAGTTATCATATTCTCTTCATTCTTTTTTTAAAGGATAAAATCTGACATTTTTTTATTGGTATCTCAATTAAAATAATTGAAGTTAAAAGTTTATGGTAAAAGAACAAATATTTTTAAAACACAATAATAAAAAGTGAACAATTTTTTAAGAAGTATTTACATAGATTGAAGTAAGATTTAAATCTATTGATGCAAATGTTCATATAATTTCTCTTGCATTTGTTAATATGGAAATGGAAAACATGTTCAGTTGGTCATAGTTCTTTAATTCATGCATTGCGTCAATACGTTACTGATCGAGATGGTTATGCAAATGCCACCAGTTTTTTGCTCCACAGATTTGGTCCTGCACCAAATTGATTTAAGAGGAAAACACGATCGAGATTGGCGAAGGATTCATGCGGAGCATATAGCAATATGACATTCGCGATATAATTTTTGTGTAGAAGCAGTAGCTACACACAAGCCGACAATATTAGATAACTATTTTCGATGGTACTCGTCGATTACCAGACGCTTCATCACACCTGAAGGCGCTCTTTGTTATCACGTGGTAAAAATTTTAATATGATTTGTTTTATAAATTTTATACCAGCATGCACATGTTTTTTATTATATTATTTGCATTTGTTCAGAATAATTTTGTTCAAGACTTACATTCTTTTTTTATGAAAAATAATTTATAAATTTTGAGCTCAACGTGTGACGAAGCCATAGAAGATATATAACAAATTATTCAGCGGACCCAACGACTAAATGTTGCCGACACATATCGTAGATGCATTCGATGTAGACGACGACAAGGTGATGATGTTGTAGAAAGAGACGGAGAAAATCCTTAGTTTATATAATTTTTAAAATTTACTAAATGTTTAATAAAGTTGTATATTAGTATTTAAAATATAAACTAGACTTTTTAAAATTAATTATTTTAAAATGAAACTAATGTGATTTAGACGTAAGAATCTTAAAAATATCAAAATATAATAATGTTTAAGAGAATAGAGAATAAAGTACAAGAATCTTAAAATTTTCTAAATAAGACTATATAAAATTAAATTAATAATAGTACAATGTTTATAAGTATAAAAAAAAGTTTAGATTTAATAAAATCGTGATAGTAAATAAAATAATATAAAATTTTATATTAAGATTCTTCCAAAAAAAACACCATTAACTATTTGATTAGTAAAATCAAGTCACATATTAGTATTTTTATGGAAAAAGCATTCCAAATTTGAAAACTTTCAAATACCATAAAGGTTCAACTTTCTTTAATTTTACATAAGCATAAAAAACAAAAAATTTTGTTCTACTCCCCATTACAAAGTATCGAAATTAGCAAAATGGGAAAGAAAAAAAATAAGTAATTGCATTAACCAATAAAACCTACTTAATTGGTCATGTCCATGTTCCTAATCAAGTTTGTTATAGTGAATTAACAAGAATTAAACCCCCAAAGGAAAAAAGGGTCGAATCTTAGTTATGATATTTCTCGGTAATATGATGATCATTAATTAAAAAAATCGAATACTCTCTTCTTCTTCTCCCCACTTTCATTCGCTCTCTCTTTTCTTTCCCTTCTCCTTTTGAACCTTGTTCACTCGTTAAAGCTTTCTAAGAGCAGCACCCTAATTACGAGATATACGGTCTTTAGGGAATCCAAAAAAAAGAAAGGAAAAAAAGGTGAAAAGAATATTGAATCTGTGGGCAGTGCACATAAACACGATGGTGCGTATATCCTCTACTCCTGCATTCCTGCACTGCGGTCAAGCTCTTTCTTTGTCTGATTCTTTCCTAAAGATTATCCAGCTGTTAGTAATCAAAGTGAAAATCAAATTCCTCTCTCCTTCCAATATTTTCGAGCACCTCCACTCTATCCCGGGGGAGCTTGGATCATCGCCTTAAATAACCTCATCATATGCAACTTTATCATTCATCTCTTTTGGAGTGTCGATATAAAAAAAAAAAAAAAAGACTACGTAAATTACATATTTAAACTTTCTTTTTTATTATAGAAGTCATGTACCCCGTACGCGACTTCTCCCACATAATCCTTTCCACGTGGTAAAAATGGATGACATGGATTAAGAGACGCTATTTTTGGCAATAGTTAGTCCATTCACTCTAATTTTGTTATTTTTTCATACACTACCTCATTTTTTACATTAATTTTTTACATTCCTTCCGGTTAATACTTTTCTCAACAAAAGTTATAATAATATTTTCTTTCACTAAATTTCCCATTTTCGTTATTCCTTCTCCTTTCCCCAAAAGGCCACCCTTCTCCTTATTCCTTTCCTTCCCCGAAACGGCATCCTCAGTATTAATATAACAGATCGCTCTTCCACTCGAATTCTCCAACCCCATCAAAGTCAAACAAAAAAAAAATCTCTCATTTCCCAACTTCTCATCGGCAATGTCGAATCAAAGGTAACATGTTTCTTAGTTTTCACATCAAATTAAACCCAAATTCTTCAAAATAATTTTGATTAATTTCCTCTTTTTTTTGTTATATAGATTAAATGGAAAAGTAGCTCTTATAACCGGCGGCGCTAGCGGGATCGGGGAAGAAACGGCGAGAGTATTCGCAGAAAACGGCGCGATCGTAGTAATCGCCGACATCCAAGACGAACTAGGCGAAAAGGTCGCAAGGGAAATCGGCGAAAACAAGGCGAGTTTCCACCACTGCGACGTGAGAAACGAGGAAGACGTGGAGAAAACGGTGAAATTCACGGTGGAAAAACACGGGGTATTAGACATTCTGTTCAGCAACGCGGCGGTGATGGGTCCACTGACCGGAATCTTGGAACTGAACATGGAGGAGTTCGAGAACACGATGAGAAGCAACGTGAAAGGGGTGACGGCCACGATAAAGCACGCAGCAGGTGAGATGGTGAAGAGAAAGACACGAGGGTCGATTATATGCACAGCCAGCGTGGCAGCCACGTTGGGTGGGGTGGGGCCGTTTGGGTACACGGTGGCGAAGAACGCAGTGGTGGGTGTGGTGAAAGCGGCTTGTGGGGAGTTGGGGAAATATGGGATAAGAGTGAACGGGGTTTCTCCTTACGGGGTAGCTACACCGATGACATGTGGGAGTTATAATATGAGTGTGGAGGAAGCGGAGGAGGGTACGAGTGCGTTGGCGAATTTGAAAGGGATTGTTTTGAATTGTCGACATGTCGCTGAGGCAGTTTTGTTTTTGGCCTCCGATGAGTCGGTTTATGTTAGTGGACATAATTTAGCTGTTGATGGTGGCTTTACCGTCGTTTGTGCTGCTGCTAATTCCAATCCTACCCTTTGAATTTTCCAATACCATTAAGAATTTTGAACTTTTTATTTTCAATAATTATGCTGTCTCATTAATGTTTTGAGTTGAGGATATGTTATGTTCTTATAATTATTGGTTGGATTAATGAAAAGTAAATCTTGTTTTTAAAATTTGTATGTATTATTTTGGAACATAAGAATCATGAATAATATATATTTTTATGTTTGAAAGAAATTTTAAAAATAAAATAAATATATAGACACACTTATTCTTCAAATGTGGGTTTAAGTGAATGGATCTTAAATTATAAGTTTCACAATGAAATTTGATACACATTGTAACTAAACTTTGTCTTCAAAATTGAGAAATAATGAGTTGGAGATGAGCTGGATATATATTGAGTCAAAGTCTTGGAATCTTCACCATTATGTGGTTTGCATGTGCAGTTTCCTTGTATTATGTGATCTATAAATTTCCACTTTTTTTTTTCTTTTGAAAAATACGTAAATTGTGGATTCAATTTTCTCCATTGTCGGATGGACCAGAATGATGCTTTTCTTTTTTTTATCACTTTCTTTTGCATTGAAACAAATTTCAAAAACCAAAAAAAAAAAAAAAAAAAAAAAAAAAAAGAAGTTAATCAGTAGATTTAAATGTAGGATGTAGAATCTATTTTTAAATATTATGAAAATCAACATTTGGCCTTTAAGTTTAATTTTAAAAAAAAAAAAATTTAAAAGGTATGTTTGGTAATTTATTTGTTTTTAATTTTTAAAATTTAACTTTTAAGAAATACGTGAGTTCCATAATTAATACCTTTTTGTTTTTTTAAACAAGACAAAAAAATTGTTTTTAAAATTATAAAGGAAAAAAATTTGAAAATAGAAAAAGAAGCTGTAATTGTTTTTTAATGTTAAAATCAGCTTTTGATCCTAAGTTTAAATTTGAAAATAGAAAAAGAAGCTGTAATTATTTCTTTCGATCTAGATGGACCAAAGAGAAACAATCGCAAAGTTTAAGATGATGCTATCCTTCTTTTCTTTTTGCCCAGCTCTACACACATGCTTACAAATGGAGGCAATACTTTGTTGATTGAAATTCCAGTTAAGCAGCGTGCACAATTTCTCCCATGTAGATTTAGCTTAAAAGAGCAAGAGATAAAAAGTGGTTTATGTCTTCCTCAGCTCCTCTGCATATAAGATACACCAGTTTGGTTTCAAACCCCAATTTGGAAGTTGTTTGTGTAAATTATCAATCGTGTTGATACATTCATATGGCCAAATGAAAATTTTGCACTTCTTTGGAATGGACGACTTCCACAGGTTTTGAAAAATAGTCAGATCGGTATTGTTTAAGCCCCTTTGATCTCTCTGATGTGTATAGCACTTTTTATAGAAGCAATGGAGAACATCCCATTCGTGTTTAGTTTCCATATTGGAGAATCTTGGCCATGGTTATGATTTATGAACAAGGGCAGATGGGAGAGGTCTTTTAGGATTAATATCCCAATCAAGATTTTCAGAATTCACATATCTTTAGTGGAGCTTCTTTTCTCAGTAGAGAGAGCATAGAGCCATGGTCTGTAAAGGAATAGTGGGCTGTTAATGTGCCATTGTATGTACTTCTCAAGAGATAATATATATTATGCTTTAAGTCCCTAGTTTGTTACTAACACAACCTCTTACAAATTTGTAGAACTATAGAATCTTAACATTTTAATTTTATGTCTAGCTTAGCCTTACTCGTTCGTCAGCATAGTAGGATTAACAACCAACTTTCTCTACCTTAATCCATTGGATTATTATTAAAACTTGAGATGTTTATTATTGAAAAAAAAAATGAAAGTTTAATAAAATATGTACATGTATTGCAATATATCAAATAACCCGAACAACTTAGACTACTCAATCCAAGTTATAAGGGTTGGATTGGATTGAGTTGAGTTTTTTATGTTTTTGTCGAGTTGGAGGTTACGTTGGGTTTGAGTTACATTTTTAAAAATTCAGGTTGACTTAACCCAACCCAAATTTCTATATTATAAAACTTATAAATATTGTAATTCATACATATTATTATGAATTTGTTTGAAGTTTGTAATAGATATGTTGAATTTTGATATTTAACGTTTGAGTTTTATATAATTATATTTATATTAATATGTATGGTAGACAAATTTAAGTATTTTAAGTTAATAAAAATATACTTAAAAAAAAAAAAACTCGGTATCCCAACCCAACTCGAATTCTAGGAGTTGGATTGGGTTGAGGTTGAAGATCTTATTTGGGTTATTTGAGTTGTCAATTTGACCGATCCAAAAATTCTTCTTAATCCAACCCATTTACACCCCTACTCAACACCCTATCATCTAGACACAATTTTTTTAAAAATTTTATAAATACATATTAAACACAATTCCTAAAATTTTGAAAACTAGACTTATAATTTCACCTATAGATTCATTCCATTTAGCCCCGTTACATATTTTCTTTAGCACCATTAATATTATTGTATACACGTATGTAAACAAATGTGTTGTGTTAGGATTTGAATCGTTTACCTTTTCGTTAATGTTATAAGGTCTAAAGTAATCAAATGAAATCAACAATTAAGTAATACAAAAACGTATAATTTGATGTACGTGGTTCAGTGATAATATATTAGCTACATCTACGGAATAAAGGAAGAACAATATAATTATAGAGAATCTTTTCCGAACATAAAATGAGGTCACTAGATTAGAGTATATATATTGCACTTCTCTGAATGATAGAGTCAAAATCTTAAATAACTCGTAAATAAGTACACATATTCAAATGAACGGGAGACCCCATACCTAGTTTAATATCACCAAAAACTTTATCGTTTAAATTTTTAGGAAAGAGCAAGTTATGAAAAACAAAATTAGGATTAGGGAGGTGGACAAAATTATTGAACGGCACCTATTCGATGTAATTAAGGCATTGAGGAAAATCAAATGAATTGTAAGTGAATGGTGCCGGCATGCTTTTGCTTTATTCCTAGGAAATGTATTCTCAATCTATTTAATTAATCTATCATTACTGAAATACAAAACTCCCTAACGCTTTTAGTGTTCATAAAAGCTTTGTTTCTATTTTACATGTGCTACATGGGATTAGAGGTTCGAGCTTAGTTTAGTTATACACTGGACAAACTTTACTCAGTACAGAATGTCCATGGACGGTCGAGATTAAGAAGCTACATTATTCAGACAAAAATTGAAACGTGGAAAAACATGAAAATCAAATGAATAAGAACAAAATATAATGAGTAATGAAAACTATAATACAACCATTATAAAACAAAGAGGAGATTAAATAAAACATATATATCTAACTGTAACATAGACACCTAAGAGATTTTATTTACACAGACAAATGAAATGTTCGAATATATATATGTGTGTGCATGTGTGTGCAAGCAAAAGGGAATTCATTAGGTACAAAAATGGAAAAGGGTTACTTTTGGTGGAGCATTTTTGGGTTAATTGCCATAATTGGAGCCATAAAAGGTGATGATGAAGGATTGAGTGTAGGGTTTTATAGTAAAACATGCCCTTCTGCAGAACGAATTGTGAGAAATTCTGTTGCTAAAGCTGTGGTTAATGATCCTGGCCAAGCTGCTGGCATTATTCGATTGTATTTCCATGATTGCATTGTTGGGGTATCTGTTCTTATACACTCATATGCCTTTTTTAAAAAAATATCCGTTGAGGTTAAAAAAAAGTCATTTTGTTTACACACTTTTACTTTGCACCATTTTAATTAATTTCTAAATTTAGTTTATATGTATTGTTAATACATCTTAAATAAATGATATACATATTATTATGGAAATCACCAGGGCTGCGATGGTTCCATTCTTCTAGATTCAATCCCAGGTATTACCAGCTCCTTCGACATAGAACGGCATAGTCCAGGCAACCCTGTACTCCGAGGATTTGAAATCATCGACGATGCTAAATCCAAGCTTGAATCTCGATGTCCTCAAACAGTATCTTGTTCGGACATCTTAGCCTTCGCTGCCCGTGACAGCGTCCTTGTCACCGGAGGCTTCTCTTACGCTGTCCCTGCTGGGCGTCGTGATGGTCGAGTCTCCAACGGCTCTGCCGTGTTCACCAACGTTCCTCCTATAACACCTAATATTGCTCGCCTCAAACAACACTTTGAATCAAGAGGGCTATCCTTAAAAGACATGGTGGCTCTGTCCGGAGCACACTCCATTGGTATTACGCCGTGTGGGGCATTCTCCAGCCGCCTTTATTTTTTCAATGAGACGGTCGAGACGGATCCGTCGCTGGATCCGAAATTTGCAGCGTTTTTGAAAACCCAATGTCCTAAAGGGAAGATTGGTGGGACAGCGGATTTGGACAATGTGACGCCGAATTTGCTTGACGTTCAGTTTTATGAGAATTTGAGGAGGAAGATGGGGGTTTTGAGCTCTGATCAGGCGATGGAAGATGACCCATTGACGGCAGCGACGGTGAGAGAATATCGTAGTAGTCGAAGCCTTTGGAAGGCGGATTTCACGGCGGCGATGGTGAAGCTGGGGAATATGAAGGTTTTGACTGGAAGGCAAGGGGAGATTAGAAAGAATTGTAGTGCTTTGAATTAAGGGTTATTATATGTTTTAAATTTGGTGAGGAGAACTTTGCATGCATTATTATAAGCCCTGCTATTGGATTTTTTCGAAGATAAGATTCTGATATGAAAACTGAGCACTGAATGAGGTTTTAATTTATAATTAGTTGTTCATTAAAACCATATTATGGATGTGACATTCCTATATTTACTATAATTGAGCAATGACCATGAAAGTATACTAATTTAAGATTGGAATCCCAGAACACAATCCAATTTGCCTTTTGAGTTTTTCTTAACAAGGTTGATAGAAGAGGGATCAGGGACAACATACACCCAACAATAATAAGAATGTTATGAATATATACAGAAGTAGAGAGGAACAACATCACCCTTATATCCTTACACCAAAAGAAACGACCAAAAAGAATACTTCCATGCATGGAGTCATTGAGAAAAATAAATGCACTAAATAGTAGTCATCTACCTAAGATTTAATATTCTGTCGATTTTTTTATACTTTCAAATGTTGTAGCATCAAATGAGTTGTTTCATGAGATTAATGCGCGTAAACTGACATGAACACTATATATAAATATAGGGTAAATGAATACGAAGTTGTAAGATAACCAAGGGAGAAAGAGCTAAATAAAAAGCATAGAAACAAGAAACCCTAATACCATTTTGATAAATAAATATATACATATATATAACCCTCAATTACCATTAGCTAAAGATCATCAACTCTTATATCCATTTCCCCTCTCTAATTTAAGTTGCCTAATACTGAATAATTTAATGTAGAAGCAAAGTTTGCAGCTTTGTTAATGTTGGGCATTGCTAGTGATGGCATCTAAATTAGGTTACTCTCAAAAATTAGAATTAGGATTCTATTATACGTTTTGTACTTTCATGATTGTATTGTAATTCTTGTAAGCCTCAATTATTACTTATCTCCATCTTCCCAATCATCTTAATTAACATTTTTCTTATGTACATTAGTAGTCCTTCACTAACTCAATGCTTAAATTAGGTCTATTTGATAAATATTGTGTAATTTGTAATTCCTAAGCTCTTCCATATCATTTATCCTTTTTATTAATATTATTTATTATTTGTTTATTAGAAGGGAACTTAAGAGGGTATTAAGTGTATGTCAAATTAGTTAAGATATTTGTGCTTACGTAATTCTTTATAAAAATAATAATGAAACATTATCAGAGCCAGGTTTCGATCCTGGGACCTGTGGGTTATGGGCCCACCACGCTTCCGCTGCGCCACTCTGATTAGTTGATAATCAAAGTCATTTATAGGAAAAACTCGTTGATATAGTAAAATTTAGATTATGCTTTTAAAGTCTATCAGTGATACTTATACTATATGATTGGTAAGGGATTTTTTAATCCACGATAGACTTCTTTTATTTTCTTTTAAAATAATCAACCATAATATCAATTACAAATGTATATTGTTGCATTATTTTAAAAAAAGTTGTCATACATTTAATTTAAATTAAATTGTGTTAATCATTGCAATTATATTTTCCTAAAAAATATGAAGGAAATTTGATGTTTAATTTTTAAAGAAGTATGCTTATACTACTTCATTCAGTAAGTTTCTATGTTCTATTATTAAATGTCTATCTATGTTTTCAAAAGCCAAGTGAAGTTTTAAAAGAAAAAACAAAATGTTGGTCCATTAAAAAAAAAACCCTAAAAAAAATCATTTTAAAAGCTTATCTTTTCTCCTTGATGTTTATTATAAATTCAAGTGTTTCACTAACATAGGTGAAAATTAAAATAGAGAAATTGAGAGAAAAGCTTATCAACCAAGACATAAATTTTCCTTCATTTTTCTTTTCTTCTATTTGTCTATATTATTCGATTTCATAATTAACTTTCATAACAAATTCATACACCATTTTCAAATATAATAAAATAAAATAATTATATAACAAAACTTTATATTAATGGATGATATTACTACGTTTATAAGTATTTTCAACACGTTTGAAATAATTTTTCTCGGGAGTAAGTGATTTTTTAATTTATGTTTTATAAAACTCACAAACCAACAATTAGGCACAAAATTAGTATGATAAGTTAGAAATTCATAAAATTCGAAGACGACCCATTAGAAAATATAAACTTGAAAGTGAGATTAATTAAAAAAAAAAATTGCATCACTAAATTCTACAAGATTATCAAAGTTTGAAATAAATATTTGAAAAATGGCAGGGCAGGGCAGGGTTGCGATGCATCAATACTCCTTGACAAAACGCCACAAAAATCCCGACTCAGAGAAAGACAATTTCGCCAACCCCTTCTTACGAGGCTTCGAAGTCATCGACGATGTCAAATCCAACCTCGAATCCAATTGTCCAAGCACAGTTTGATCTTGAGCCGACATTTTAGCCTTTTCGTCGGCCAATTCACTTACCCCTTCCACGGAGAGGCCGTCGCGACTCACTCGTCTCCCAATCAGTTGGATGTTTAATATTATATGAGAATTTGAAGAGGAAGATGGGAGTTTTGTCGTCGGATCAAGCGCTGGCGAGTGACCCTTTAACGGCGGCCACGGTGAGGAGATACCGGAGGAATAGGGCGGTGTGGATGAGGGATTTCTCAAAGGCAATGGTGAAGGTGGGGAAGCTTTGAATGGAACACAAGGGAAGATTAGAAGGAATGGTCATTTTGGAAACTAGGGTTTCTTTGCTTGAATTAATATAAATTTCCATTGGCTTAGTATGTAATTAGTTTATGGTCGATGATTTCAATAAAGGGTGTTGCTTATTTTCCTTAATCTAAACACTAAATTCTGATTGATGAGTTTTGTTTTAGTATATATGTATTTAGATTAATGTTCATGTGCTGATTTTAATGAAGGATGATATTATCGTTCCTTCATTTATTTTTTTCCCTTAATGTTACATACTTTTTGAAAAAATATACAAAATGCAGTTAATTAATTATATTGCTTTGGGGCATTTCTTGATTTGTGTATATCGTTTTTGTATAGCGATTACATGAACTTTAGGCTATGTTTCAATTATACATATACCCTGTACCGGAAAATTTGGGGGAAAATGGAGAACCTATTGAATTAGAAGAACCAACATCGATCGAACATCTTTTTCCTATGTGATGAACTTTGCTCCATATGTAAACCAAAAAATTGATTTGGCATCATCAAATTCAACACCAATCTCTTCCATTCTAAGTCCACTTAGTTGGAAAGAAAGAACTGCATGTTCAAAGACGAGAAAATATCTATTATTGATGTTTGAGAAGACATTTACACACTCACATAATTCTAGACGCGTAATAAATCCACTTTCTTTGACCAATTATAGTGCTAGCATCATTGCTTTAAATCTAAATGTTTTTATATCAACTTTTCTTTTGGGGCTTAGCTCTAGCCCCTTTTGTTTTCTCCCTTGTTTCGTTGTACTTATTTCCTTATCATTAATGTAAGAAGCGGTGATGCTCGAGTACACCTAATAATCCAAGATATTTGGAGTACGAATGGAATACAAATGGGGTCTCCTCAAAGTGGCTGCCCACAGTCTTTTCCCTCTTTCTCACATTTGAAATGCTACCATCAAAGAAGCATGGAATGAGACTATTGATGATTGGGATTTCAAGTCGAGGAAACGCCCTTACGTGAGAGAGAGAAAAATATGTGAAACTCCATTAGAGTATCTCTCCCTACTTCTAATGACAACAGAGGTTTGGATGTCCCTATTTAGAAAAACAATTGGAAAAGGTATTTTTTTCTATAGCCACTGACAAAGAAAATTTGAATATTTTCAATATTGAAAACCTTGACCTGTTGCTCTATAAACCTCTCTGGAATTTAAAGATTTCAAAAAAAAATGAAAGTTTTAATGTGGACATTATTTGAAGACGGCATCTTTGATCAATTGTGATAAGCTGCAAGGAAGACTGAAAAATCATTGCCTTAGTCCAAGTTGGTGTATTTTCTGTCAAAAAACTAATGACACTGTTGGATAACCTATTCATTCATGGCAACTTTGCAAATTCTATTTGGAAGAAAATTGAAGATTATACAGACCAGACCGGAAGAACATTAGTCAAAACTGCCATAATCTTTGCAAGAACCTTTGCTCTATCAACACAAAGAACAAGAAATGTATTATCTTTTTCAATATGGGTCTGGCCACTGTTTGAGTTATCTGGTTGGAGAGAAACAACAAAATTTTAAACAACAGATGTGCAAACACTATAAATACATGGGAGAACACATATGCAACTTCACTGGCTCATGGTCATCCAGAAGCATAATTTTTTCGGATTATTTTTCATCTGTTATTGCTCTAAATTGTAGTGCTTTAAAATAAATGTTTTCTCCATTTATTTGGACTTATCTCTGGCCCTTTATTTTTAATCATGTACTCCGTGCTTTAATAAATAAAATTTTATGGAAGATAATAAGGATGCTACAAGGGTGTCCTGCCCACCTAGTGAAAATGCTTAGAGAGAAAAAAAGAGTATATTTTTAGCTGTGAGAATGTGTCAAACCGTGTTGAGATGTTTTATTCTATTAAGGTAGGAAGGTTTCTTAATTTTAGGGGATCACAAAAAATATCAATCCATTATAATTGAGTCATTGAGTGGCATATTTCCATGATGTTGATTTGGTTGTACAATAGCTACTGTCCATATAATCTCTTGTTAAATTAAAGCTGTCCCTCAACAAACAAAAACTTCATATATATAATAATTATGAGACAAAGACATTGTTTGATGTCATTACTTTTACTCTCCAAATGTAATTCCTTCGATAACACCACCATAGATTGGAATCCAGCCCTCCATTATTCGATGTAATTCAAGTTTGCTTTTATCTTCCAAAATAAGTATATATTTTCTGTAATGTTCCAAATCACTGTATTTTTTTAAAAACGGATACATGAAGGTAAGTAGGTAGGTGCATCCCACTAGGTGGACATTCTTTTAATACTTTCATCATCCACCTCAATAATATACTCTTTAAAATTGCATCAGGTTGGCACTTTACTTTTTGTCTTATTTTTATGATCTTATTAGAATAGATTTATCCCAAGTACAAGAAAGTTAGCAAGAGAGAAAACAAAGGAGGCCAAACCATCTATATGTATATAAATATCAAGAAATCTTGTGTTCAAATTCTTTGGCTTTTAATTTTTACTTGAAACACTTTTCAAATGGAGAGATTTAATTTCCCAAGCCTGACAAAGAGGCTCAAACTTACTTTTTCTCTAAGCTTTCAATTTATTTTTAATGGTCTAGTATAAACTTATTTAAAAGAATTTAATGTATGATAACTTTTATTTGCATAAATTATATATATTATTATATAAAAAGCTGATTCCAATCCAATGCAAAATCTAATTTTATATTTAATAGACTCATTGATTTATTTTTTAGGAAAAATTGTTAAAATTAACCAAGTTTAAAAAATATTTACTGTTCATAAAAAGAGAAAATGTAATAACTTTTTTTTTGGTTTTTTATAGAGTGTAAGTAGTTTGTTTTACTTTTTATTACTTTTTTTTAAAAAAAAACCCCCATTTTTAATATGCCAAATTAAACAGCTTATAAATGTTTGCATTTTAAGAAAATTGTTACCCACCTTTATTTTAAGAAAATTGTTACCCACATCATTTAAGGATCACATCAATGTATTGACATTATTATTTTCTACAATCAATAAAATATATAAAGTACTAAGATGGAAGAGTTCGAACATTCAAAAGTATGAAAACAGAAATTGACATAAACAAAGAAAAATGTAAATGAAACGTACATTTTTTCCCTCAGCACTATCGACCAAAAACAAAGAGCCAAAATCAAAAGAACAAAAAAAATAATCCTAAAACCTTATTTTATATATATATGGACCAAAGAGACCATAATTCTCATCCATCTTAATTTCTTAAGAAAATTTAGGTTCAAGTATGGAGATCAGAAAGTGCAAGATGCAAAGTGAATTGAGTGGAGAATTAGCAAAGATTGTGGCTTTGTTAATGGTGGGCTTAGTTATGATATCTAAAGGTCACTCACAAGAGTTAAAAGTCGGGTTTTATAGTGAAACATGTCCTTTGGCTGAAACTATTGTGAGAACCACAGTGGCAAAAGCTGTTTCTCAAAACCCTGGAATGGCTGCTGGCATTATTCGAATGCATTTCCATGACTGTATTGTTCTGGTAAGCTCATTTCATCCATCTTTTAAAAACTTCATCATTGTTCATTTAGGTCAATGATCGATTCTAATTAACGTTTAGATAGTGGAATAAATTAATGAACGTGTCATGTTAATATCTTGTTAATTAACGTGTTGGTACCAAAGGTCGAATGATTTATACGTTTATAATTTAACCTAATATTAAGTTTCATTGACATTTTCGGATTATTCTCGACATACTCTCTCAATATTTGTTTTTGTATTATATGTTTGTTTGGAGTTCATGAACTTTTTATACCGTATTAAATTTTTTACGTGAAATCCTAGAATGTTGTGGTTCTTAAATTATTTTGTTTATACATGTGTACTTTGTAGGTCTTTAATATTTTAGTTCCTTTCATTAAAAAAATTTCAATTTAATTATTTTACTAAGTCCTAAACGTCTAATTTCGATTAAGTTTTTTATTTAAAATATAAAATGGCTTAAATGATAAGCTAGGTGTATGTATCACATTATGATAATTTTTGTATGACGTAAATTTCAATGAGAAATTAGACCACTTTGAGATAATTTTAATCTCTTCCAAATTTAAATTTCTTATAAGACAATATATTGTGGAATTTAACAAAGGAAAAAATAAGGTATAATTGAAAAATAACATTAAAACATAAAAGATTAAACTGAACATTCAACCATGCATATACGCTATCGGTATCCATCAATAATTTTAAATAACCTTGAAATGGGAAAAAGCACTAACACCATATAAACAAAAACATAACTTTCTAGCCATTATTGTGTATGGTTGGTTTAGGCTTTTGTTACACATTTATATTTCATATATTACAGCCTTCAAACAAATTTGACAGGGCTGTGATGCATCAATACTCCTTGATAAAACACCAGAAAATCCTGATACTGAGAAAGGTGTAAATGTCGGTAACCCATTATTACGAGGCTTCGAAATAATCGACGATGCGAAGTTCGAAATCGAAACTCGATGTCCGCAAACTGTTTCTTGCGCGGACATCCTAGCCTTTGCAGCTCGGGACAGCGTCGCGACACTCGGTCAGTTCACCTACGACGTCCCAAGCGGTCGTCGTGACTCACTGGTCTCTCATGGGGCAAATGTATCTGACAACATCCCTTTTCCGACAACTGATATTGGATTTCTTGCACAACATTTTGAAGAACGAGGCTTGTCGCTTAGAGACATGGTGGCGCTTTCTGGAGCACATTCTATTGGAAGGACGGGTTGTCCAGAATTTACCGATCGACTTTTCTCGAGCAATGGAACAGAAATAACCGACCCAAGTTTGGACCCAACCTTTGCAGCAACTTTGAGACAGAAGTGTCCGTTTGGTAGCGGGTTTGATAAGACGGCAGATTTGGACAATGTGACGCCAAATCATCTCGATATTCAGTTCTTTGAGAATTTGAAGAACAAGATGGGAGTTTTGTCGTCAGATCAAGCAATTGCTACTGACCCTCTTACAGCAGCGATAGTGAGCAGATACCAAGGGAATAGAGCAATATGGATGAGGGATTTCTCAGCGGCCATGGTGAAGATGGGGAAGCTACTAGTTTTGACTGGAACTCAAGGGGAGATTAGAAAGGAGTGTCATTTTAGGAACTAGGGCTCTTCTTTGTCCGTCATGGTTATGATTAAGCTTCAAGCGTAATAAAATTATTGGTATTAAGTGGTTGCATCCAAATAACCGTTGGATATATATTTGAAAGATTTGTTTTCGTTTTTCTAAACATCATTTAGGACAACCTTTGGGGTTTTTCTTTCTCGTATATTCAACGGTTTGAATTGTTTTCGATAATTTCTAATTTGTGTTCATGTGGAGCGGTGTGATTCTTTCTTTATGTATTGTCACTTTCGTCTATGTATGTATTTAGTTTGATTGGGTGTTTTAAAAAACAATGTATGGTTTAAAGTTTACATTTCATATATATATATATATATATATTTATTGCAATTTCAAGTCGGTTGAGTTATGTTTTATATGTTAACAATGTCAATAATATTTAAACCAACCATTCTAAATTAGAGAAGCAACCATTAAAACTTGTTGCCATGATAGAAACATTGGAGGTGGAAGAGAAAAATTGTATAAACGTAATTCAAATTTATATATAATAATATGGTATGAAACAACTAGTGAAATGGAATTAGAAACTGTCTTGGGATGAGAACCCCTAATTCTCAATCATTTAAACCCCTAAATCAATATAATTTCATCCTTAAAGATTTTGGTTAGACACGGATTGGCCTAAGATCAAATATCGTAGATAATAACATATTCGTCTTCATCCAAGGTTCAAGCACTCTATAAGATAGGATATGATCAATCTCACTTGAATGTTTTTGGTTTGCAATTCAACACAAGGATTGTAAAATTTTTATAAAAAAAATCTCGCTTGACTAAACTTGAAGAAGCAAAAAATGCTAAATTTGATTAAGTAAAATAATAATAATTAAAACAACCTAATACCAAGACTTACCGTTCTTATTAGAAGAGTATTTAAGTCCCGCTATTAAGTTGTTTTAATCCATTATTTTTCTTTTGAAAAAAAAGTCAACGAAATTCTATATATTTTAAGTTTTTGTTGCTATATTTTATAAATAGTTTCAATTCTTTTCCATTACCAAATTTTTATTTTATTTTTTTTACTATATCATTTTCTTATTTGTGAATTTATATTTTTTATTTGTTTATTTTGTAAAGCAGGTTCTAATTAAAAGTTTAAGTGTAGTTTATGTATATCTAAAATCATAAATTTGTGGTTTATTTTAGAAAAGATTAAGTGCAGTCTAAACAACATGTTTTATTCTTTTTAAATTTTATTTTCTCAATTTATGGTAAATAAATATTGTATCACACTATATATATTACAACTCACATAAACCAAAATCTAACTGATCTATTTTTTCATGGGTTGGATGTGACCAATTTATTTTAAATCACCAAATTGATTTTAAAAGAAAAAATATTACTTAACAATTAATCTTATATCAACAAAAAAAATTTTAAAAATTTAAATTTTTTTTAAAAAAATTAGTCATTATATCTAAGACATAATAATTTAGTATTTATTTACCAAACATGAACGATAAATTACTTGTTTAGGTTGAAACCTCAAATCCTACTTTATTATATATTATTGCTATTTGCTAACTTCTCTGTAAAAGTTTAGACTTGACAGGAATTACAATATTTTGTTTTTCAATTTTATTGACAGAGTTTTTGTCATTCAACAAAAGTTTATTTTAAAATATTTTCAGAAATTTTGTAAGTTAGTTTTTTATTTTAATAAAAAAATTAGAAAACCATTTTGGGTTAATACTTTAAATTTTGCTCTCTACTTTTAACTTAGTGAATCTTAATCTAGTTGACTCAAATCTTTATCTTAACCTTTTCAACAAAAGATTTTTTAAACTATTAAGTTGTTTTTTGTTTTTTGTTTTTTATTAGTACCGTCTTAGCCCACAGAAATCAATCAACTTGATAAATTAAATATTAAAGGTAAATTTATGGTAGATAATAAAAATGTTTAAAATATTTACAAAAATTTAAATTGTAGGGAAGGGATGTATATTAATATCAATTTTTATCACTAATATAAATTCAAAATTTTATAATATTTTAGTTCACTTTTTTACATTTAAAAATGTATCTATTTTTAAATACAAGGTTAGAAAATTGTTATAAAATGTAAAATTCAAGAGAAATTGAAAAACAATAGATTTTGGTATATAGGTAAATAGTTATTCTACTTTTTTTTTTTATTTGAAAATGTCCCACGTTGAGAACCATAGTCATCAAATAAAGATAAATGTAATGCTTTTCAACAAGAATACATATTATATATTCAACTACAAAATCATGAATACATGCATGAAAGAGTTACAACAATAACAAACCAAAAACAAGAGAAAACATCCACTCTCTCAAATTAGCTACATTAAAATTTAAACATATACATAGAAAATAACATAGTGAATTCAAACAAACAAAAAATAAAAACAAGAAATAATTCACAAAACACAAACAATAATTCAAAACGTAGTCATATGTATATATCAATTCACAAAGCTGCACTGACGCCTAATCTCGCCTTGTGATCCAGTGAGGACACCAATGGAACCCATTTTAACCATAGACTTCTTAAAATTGGAGGCCCATATCGAGCCATACTTTGCATAAACCAACGCTAATTTTGATGTGGAAGGGCTACTCAACAATATTTGATCAGAGCTCAATAGTCCTTGATGCTTAGTCAAGCCGATGTAGTATTGGTTATCTAGACGATTCGGGGTCGTAAAGTCAAGGGCCGCCTCGAGCGGCTGAGCATTTTGGCCTCCAACGTTGCTAGTTAGTGGTGGGCATTTGGTCTTCAAGTAAGCTGCGTATTTTGGGTTCATGGAAGGGTCTTGATTGTGGGTTGCGTTGAAGGAATAAAGCCTATTGGAGAAGGTGAGGCATCGAGCTGCTCCGATCGAGTGGGCGCCAGAAAGAGTTACCATATCTGTCTTCGATAGCCCTCGCTCAGCAAAATTTTGGGTGAGTTGTTCAATGTTGAAGGTGGGAGAAGGAAGACGACTGGCCTCTTCTTTTATTGAGATGCGTCCATCACGACGACCAGCTGGTACTGCATAATTAATTCCTGCGGACAGTAATTTATACATATTTATATTAGTGACATTTTTCATTTACTTTCTGTATCGATTTATTTCTCGTCTCTATTTTAAACTTATGAACGTGTGAAAGAAAAATATCGATGATAATGTTAACGTGTTAATGAAAATTTAGAAAAATATAGTTAAAATATTAACTAAAAGATAGATAAATTTAAAGATCACGAAGGCCATAATCAGATTTGGTTCATAAAATTTTAAAATTAAGCTCATCAACCCTATGCTCTCTCATCTATCATTTTCCTTTTTTTCTTTTATTAACTTTCTTGCGAGATATATATATATATATATATATTTGTTAAAAAATTACATTCGTGTGCTAATCACAATTTTTAAAAACTAAAATCCAATAAAGAAGATGATTAATTATCAAATGATGATGATATACCTCCAACTTTACGAGCGCTATCACGAGCAGCAAAGGCAAGGATGTCAGCGCAAGAGACAGTGTTGGGACAAGCAGACTCAAGATAGGCCTTGGCTTCATCAATAATCTCGAAACCTTGTAAACTTGGAAAGTTTGAAGGATGATCTCTCTCAGTTGGATGTCCAGGAGTGGATTTCAACAGCACAGAACCTTCACAACCCTTAAATTTAAATGTGAAGAAAGAGAGACTTAGAAATCAACCCAAGTGAAAAATACTTTAATACATTCTGAACTATACCTACATCTCTCTTTGCATTCCACTTCATCAACACGGCATAAAAATAAAAATATATATTGTAAAATTTTTCATGCGACTAACTGTGTAACAATGCAATTGAATGCAACTCAAAATGCGGACAATCTTTTTTATCTTTTAAGTACTAAAGTGTTTTAAGGAAACTTTGAGACATACCCTAATAAAACAATCATGGAAGTGCAATCGAATGAGGCCGGCCGCCGCACCGGGGTTCAGAGAGATGGCTTTGTTTACAACTTTCTTAACGATAGCCTCAGCATTGGGACAAGATGAACGATAAAAACCAACTTTTAGGGTTGCAGCAGAAGCAAAAGTGGAGAGATAGAGGAAGAAGATAACGGTTGAAAGCTTTGAAAGAATATTGAACTTTTGAGAAGAAGAAGAAGCCATTGAGGCCAAAGAGAAGAAAATAAGAGGGTTTTGGAGATTTGAAGAGAGGATTTTGAAGGTGTGTTGTACTTTAAAATTTGTTTTTTTTTTCTTTTGTTGGGTTTGAGAAGAAGGTGAATGTTAGGGTAATATATTTATAGTGATGTATGGGGCTCTCATGCAAATGGGATTCTTTTAATTCACATTTTGAAAAAGAAACCGTGTATTGAAAGTTGTTAAAAGCATAATAATGATAGTACAATCGTACGGGGTGTGAAGTTTCCTAAGTTTGAAGGATTACTTAAAAATTACATGGCAACAAATCTCTTTTTTTCGTGCTAAAAAGGTGTTAACCTAAAGATGATTTGATATATCTATCAATCACATCTTTTCTTTTAGTAATTTGGAAAATTAATTAAAACTTCATACACAAAATGACTAGCTTCCAATATACCAAAATGGAGAAATAGACACCAACAAACATTGGACACTTTTTGTTATATTTATAAATATATTTTTGAAATACTTTTTGATCTCATCTTTCCATAATTATTTTATTAGTGTCTATTAGTATCTATCACATTGATAGATTTAAAAAATTTTGTTACATTTTTATAAATATATTTACAGTTTTAGTTTATCGTTAATTTGAAATAATTTTTAAAAAAATTACACACACATATGTATGTATATGTGAGTCGTTAAAATAAAACAAACATAGAATCTAATAAATGTCAAACAGAAAGGAGTATATATATCAATACCATATTGTATAACTAGAAAATTTTTCAAATTTTGGATCGTGATCGTTAGTTTTTAAAAGTTTGATTTTTACCGTTGAACGTCATTGTTTATTTTTTCAGATTCAAGATAACATTGAATTTGTTCCAAACAATTTGTATTGCAAGACATTTGTGATAGAATTAATGTACCAACATACATACATAAATGAAACTTTTGACTGTTCGAGTGCATTATTTGAAGTAAACTCTAAAGTTCATATTATCTCATATACATATATATAGTTTATTCTCTCAAACAAATAATAGTTCATATTGGCATTACGCGTAGTACTCTCAACCAAAAAACTTAAGATTCGTATTATTCAACTTACATATATCATTAAAATACTCCTAAAAAGACAAAGAAATGTTGATATAACTAAAGATCAAACATGGAAGAAATGAAATTTCCTCACAATGATGATTTTAGAATGTTTGAATAGGGGTTAATGGGAGGGTTAATTGTTGACTATAAAAAAAGAAGGCCTAGTGGGAGATTTATATTAACCCTTAATAGAAAGAAAGGGAAATACCTTGGGCTGCATGGAGACCAAGTAGGCTGTTTAGAGAAAGAATAAAAAAGTCAAAGATTTGCATGAAAACAATATTAATTTAAGTTGAAGGAAAAACAAATAGTTTTTTAGGGCACAAGCTCGACAATATTTTAATTGAAGACCACGATTATAAAAATTATTCTAAGATTGTTAATTATGAACATTTTCAAGTTGATGAATTTTTAATTGTAATAATAAGTTTAATTTTTGGGTTTGAGAATATAGTATGATTAACCAAGTGATCATTGTCCAATAACCCAATCCAATTTGAACTCTTCTACATTAACTTTTATCATTATATTCCTAGTTTTCTTTTCTAAAAAATAATAATAAAAGATAGTTCACTGGTTAGATGGACATCTTCCTAACATCATCATCATTTTTGTTTCATTAAATTATCATTTTTAGTTATTATTAGTAGTAAAAGATTGTACATCACGTTGGAGTTTCAATTATGCTCTCAAATTTCTTGGACGTAACTCGTAGAAAATATAACAATTGCAATAAGTTTAAAGGTCTAATTGTTATAATTGAATTCTAATAAAAAAAAATTATCATTTCTAGATTTAATTCTACCACCGTTATTAAAAAACTTTATGGTTATTTTTTACAATTAAAATACTGTATAGGAGTCATTTTTGCAATTTAGGATAGTTGCAATAATTTGTCATTACTATTATTATAATTAATTAAAAGCAGCTGTAAATATAACAAATTATTATCACAATTAGGTTGAAAGTATTTTAAATATAGTGCAATGTAAAATAATTTAGGAGAATAACAAAATTTCATATAACTTTTTGTGTATCACAAATACATTTTTATATGTTTAAAAATTTGAATACAGTTAAAACACTCCATTACTCAAATTAACATTTAATTAAAAGTTTGCTTGTGTTATAAAAAATGTAAAAAGAAAAAAAATAGACATTATTAAAAATAATAAAATAAATTAAAATATTACAAAACTATAGCAAAAGTTTGAATTCTATTAATAAATAATATCCAAAAAAAATCTAAAAATTTTATTATACTTTTTAAATGTTTTGTATTTTTAACCTAATTAAATTAATTCAATGTTTTATTACATATAAAGAAAAATAAAATAACTCTTCCAACTCCACATGTCTTTTCTAAAAAAAGAACTTTTAATTCAAAAAGAATAATTAAAAAAATTAGGAGATACTTTATTTAGTACTTTCAAAACTATAATTAGTAATTTATTGTATTTGTTATATTGTTTATAACTAAACTTTATTCGAGGCATTATGTGAGGTAAATAAAACCAAGGGAGGGCTCATGTGATAGTTCCTGCCATCTATTTAATTACTATATAGTATATATGGTGGCAATATTATAATTATAAACAATAATAATAATAATAAAGTTATTCTTTTGTTGAACAAATTATAAATAAAAGATTGAATCATGTTATCTTATGGTATGTCAATCACTGTTAAACTAAGTTCACTTGTTAAAAAAGAAGTTGAAAAATAACATTGGTAGGGTATTAGGGGCAAAAATAATTTCATCTATTCGCAATTAAGTCAATAAAAATATTTGTCAATGTTACTAGTATCATTGAAGGTAGTGACAACAGTCATCATAGTTTCAATGACAAACAATGAACTATTGGAGATGTTGAAAGTCTCATATTGAAAAAACCAAGAAAATTCACACTCTAAATAAAATAAATGACCTACTCCTCAATTGATTTTGAGATGGAACCACATACTATCAAACATGATATCATAGTCTATTAAGCTCAAATGAATATTCAATACTAGAGATATGAACTCAAAGAGGCACCATATCTTGAAGGACATGTTGGAGATGTTAAAGAGTCCTACATTGAAAAAACAAAGAGACTCATACTCCATATAATATAAATGGACTACTTCTCTCGTTATCAATTAGTTTTGGTATAGAACCTCATATTATCAAACATGAGCATACAAGCAAAGAAGAGTATACAATGGTCATTTTTCTATAGCATCAAATTACACAAAACAATTTTTTGGTCATTTTTCTATAGCATGAAATTACACAAAACAATTTTTTTTCTAAATTTGGTCAAAATTCAATAATAAAAAAATGGTAATTAGTTTGCATGGTTTTTTTAATACTCCATTGTCTTGTTTAGAAACAATTCTCTCTCAATAACATTAGTGTTTATTTTGAAACTATCTATAAAGTATAGAAAAATATATCTAATATTCTAAAGTCTATTTAAATATTTTTAGAATAATTGTAAATTTAGCAATTAGATTCAAAATAATTAAGTATACAGCAACATTTTAAATTTTTTTTTGCAAATATAGCAAAATTTGTTAAATTCTATCAATGGTAGAAGTCTATCACCGACAGACCAGACCATGTTGCAAATATTGGTCGATCATTGATAGAACATACGAGTCTATCAGCGATACAAGTCTATCAACGATAATTTTGCTATATTTATAATTTTATAACAATGTTGGTATATCTTTAATTATTATTTATAAAATAGTCATTAATTAGGAATAGTTGCAAATTTAGCAATTAAATTCAAATTAATTAAGTATATAACACAATTTTAAAAAATTTACAAATATAGCAAAATTTGTCAAATTCTATCAATGATATAAGTCTATCACTGATAGATCATGTTGCAAATATTGGTATATCAGTGATATACCATATGAAGTCTATCAGCGATACAAGTCTATCATTGATATATTTGCAATTTTTTAAAAATGTTTATACCTTTGATTATTATTGCTAAAATAGTCATCCATTGCAATTTTCCAATAAATTAAGACTCTTGACCTAAGTTTGGGCGTTCATGTTTAACCCAATTACGAGACTATGTCCCATCATTGAAAATGTTAATTCATTAAATAAAGTGTCCAACCATTATCATTTAATTCATGGTTAATTTTCATAAATAGAAAGAACATTTAAGAAAAGCTCAATTAGGGTTGATTATTTGTTCACAATTCTATATTTTCTTTATTATAACGATTTTTCAATTTTGATTCTTTCTCATTCTTTTGCAATTTTTTTCATTTTCTCCGATTTTTCTTCTTTTTTTTCAAATCGTTATTTGATTCAAGATCGTATATCAAATATACAATATTTTTTTAAAAAAAACTCCAAACGGTTATTTGGATGTTTAGATCGTGTGACAAATATAAAAGATCGTAAAAAAGAAAATCATTGAATTTTGGATGGTCAAATCTAACCCATCGTAGCCAAATTTAAATCCCAAAGAATCTTTACTTTAGCGCAGTCACAAATATAACTATAAATGTAACTATCACTGTAATTGTGCCTACCACTTAAAATGTAACTATCAATACAGATTTGAGTTCAAAAATAACTGTCAATGCAACTATTAATATGATTATTCCAACTATATTTAGTATTATATATGTAACGATCATGGTAGGAATCATCACCCTTATATATATTATTTTGATAAGTAGAAGAGTTCCCAAAACTATAAAAAGAACTTTCTAATTCACTTACAAAAGAAGGTCATTGTATCTCACAATTACTATTATTCTTCACTGCGTATATACTATATAGAATCACTCACTTGTACTTCTACTAGTTCATTCATCCACCTATACTTATACAATCATACTACGTATTTTCCAAATTTTAAGTAATAAGCTCTCCTCATACAAACAAAATTGTTCTTTTAGTTAAGACTATTCAAACACAATAGAAACTGTGTACATAAGTGAACTTCCTCTTAATAAAATAAATTTCACTTTATTTCCAAATAAAAAAGTGAAACTTCTCTTATAAAATAATTATGCACAGTTGAGAATCCCACTTTTAATAGACATAAAATTGTTAATTCTCTCGTTATTGTTAATTGGTTTTAAGATGAAACTCATGTAATTTAATATTGTTTTTAAAATGTTGTTATGTTCTTGATTGTTATTTCTGAATGCCATCCATTACTGGCTATTACCCAACAAAATTGGATGAAGCCCAAAACTACAATAACGATATTTGATATATATGAATCCAACTCAAGTGCTGATACTACTCAAAATTAACGATTTTGAAATACTCTTTCTTATTTTCTTCTCTCTCATTATCTATAATCAACCTCTTGTTGTTGAATTTAGATATGATTTTTCATTAATCAATTTATTTAAAAAATTATTTTATTTTGATTTGCATGATTCACCTAATAGTGTATTGACTATATTTGCGTTCGCTCAGTAGAATATCAAATTGTAGATAGATTCAAATGTGTTTAAGAAAATTCACACAATAAACTTCTCGAGCCACAATCATTATAAATAATACAAACATAAGAATAGGACTTAAGATGAAGTTTAAGGCATGTTGTACTTAGTCATTCGAAACTTTACGAAAACAAATATTCAAAGCATTATTCAAACAAAATTAAAATATCAATTCATTAGAAAAGGAACTACAAAGAGCTTCATATATATATGCAAAAAAAAAAAAAAAATCAACAATGCATAAATAAAGAGAGAGTGTACATACTGGTTGAGTTAAACAATGAAAAAAATCAATAAATTTGAACCAAACAACAACATTTTAACACATGTAAAACACACACCAAAGTTCTTCTTTCCTTGCAGATTAAACATGTTTTCCCCAAAGAAAGCTTCGAAATCAATTCACAAAGCTGCATTGGCGTCTGATCTCTCCCTTGGATCCTGTGAGGACATCAATTTTGCCCATTTTAACCATTGCCTTCCCAAACTTGGTTGCCCATTTGGACCCATGATGGGCATTTCTCAACACCATTTTTGAAGTCAATGAACTGCTCAACAATGTTTGATCGGAGATCAGCAGCCCACGGTGGTTCTTTAGCTCGATGTAGTAACGGTTATCCAAACGATGCGGGGTTGAAAAATCAAGATCCACGTCTGGCTGCTGACTCCCGTCATCACCAGAGCTACTTGGCTGTGGGCATTTGCTCTTCAAGTAATCAGCATATGAGGGGTCCAAGGAAGGGTCTTGTGCATGAGTTGTATTGAAGGAATATAGCCTACCAACAAAGGTAGGGCAATGAGCTATTCCTATGGAATGGGCTCCGGAAAGAGTCACCATCTCCTCCACTGACAGCCCTCGTTTTCCGAACTCACTAGCCAGCCTCTCGGCATGGAAAGTAAAACCAGGAAGAGCGTTAGCATCTTCCTTTCTTGAGATGAATCCATCACGACGGCCTGCTGGTACGGCATAGTTAATACCTGGTACATATATGATAAGATAAGATTTAAATGTATTGTAATGTATCAGATTTCCAAAAAAAACTATTGTAATGTATCAGAGTTTAAGCTTTTGAGTTTAATCAGTTAGGGATAATTAACAGTACCTCCAACTTTGTTGGCGCTATCGCGGGCAGCGAAGGCAAGAACGTCGGCACATGACACAGTGTTGGGACAAACAGCTTCAATTTTCGCCTTGGCTTCATCAATAACCTCAAAACCTCGTAAGGTTGGAAAGTTTGCAACATGATATTTCTCAGATGGATTTCCAGGAGTCGATTCTAGAAGCACAGAAGCATCACATCCCTGAAAAATTACGAAACAAAAGAGAGACATAGAAGTCAATTTTTTATTTTCCTAAATAATATTTGGGTGGGTTCAAAAAGTACAAAGATGGATATCTAAATTCAAGTTTTTTTTTTTTTTTTTTTTTTTGACAAATAACGCATTTGTGTTATATTGAAAGTGAGGTTAAATTACAAAAATTCGGTCCTTATAGAACGAATTTTTCATGTAATTATGAAAGTTAATATTCATTTTTTGTCAAATAGTATCGTTATAATTTATAAGGTTTTATTAAACGGAAAAACTTTGAATGAAACGTACCCTAACAAAGCAGTCGTGGAAGTGCATTCTAATGAGACCTGCAGCGATGCCGGGGTTTCTAGAGACGGCTTTGTCTACTGCATCTTCAACAATGGCCTCAGCATCCGGACAAGATGAACTATAGAAACCTACTCTCAGGCTTGTAGAAGCAAAAGTAGATAGGGAAAAGAAGAAGATGATGCATAGGAGCTTGGAGAAAAGTGCTTGGAATAACTTATGGGAAGAAGAAGAATTAGCCATTGTAAAGAAGAGCCAAATAAGAAGGATGTTCTTAGGCAATGATGTTTTTTATTTGTTTGGTAATTTTGATGAAGAAATTAGGTGTGTTTATGATGCATATTTATAGCATGAGGATACGTTGTGTTGAAAAATGATGATGAAATCAAAAAGGTGGCTAAAGTAATATGAAGTTGTCTAAGTTTGAAATTTTATATATTATTTGTCATCTACGTATTTAAAAATAATTATAAAAATATATAATAAATGGAAGGGGGAATTTATATATAGAGAGGGAATTATTGACTTATAAGGAAAAACAAAACCCTAGTGGGGAATTTTAAAATAAGTTTACTTAGCAAAAAATGGATTGCTTGAGGCTGCTTTGAACCAAGAATTAGAGTATACATTGTATATAGAGACATTGAAAATATATATTTGCATGACCAAATATTTATAAAATGACATCTCCTTTCCTATCTCTTTCTCAAGGTTATTAATTAATATGATTTGTAGTTAATTAGAACATAATTAGATGTACGAGAGAATAATGATAGAATAATATTAAAATATACAAACAAATTTTCAATATTTTCGTTATTAAAGGGAAGATCAACAAAATTTTAACCGCATATCAAACTCATCTTTGAACTAATAATATATATTATTATTATTATAATATAGGATTTGTTTTCCAATATAGCAAATTATATTGAATAAAAGTAGTTAGGAAGTTTAGCAAAATTTTATATTCTATCCATGATTGAGTACACCAGTAAACTTCATATCATCCGTGTCTAATTTTTTTATTTGAAGTAGTCTTCTTTATTATTATCTATGATTTTTTATAAAAAAAATTATTCATTCTGAAATAGTCAAATAATGTTGAAATTTGGTTAGTTAAAAAACGTGGAAAAAGAGAACATTAATGCATATTAATAAAATAATGTGTATTACTGAATTTCTAACAACCAAAGTAATAAAGAAGATTCATCGCTCACACACAATCGCTCATCTAACAGCCACGATCGCTCACAGCTCACCAACATTTAGCAGCCATGAAATGATCTATATCAGGGGAGGAAACAATAAATCAGAGTTTCCATCAATTCTAGTGATTAATCAAGAAATGAAATCCCTTAGATCAAGAATATTTGAGTTACAATCACCAAAAGTATTCCTCATTCGTTATGTATCTACTAGAAGACGGGTACTTATAGACACAACTTAACATTTGTCAGTCTTGTTTTTGTTGCTGTTATGAATTCATGGTATAATATAAAAGAGTAATTATTATAGG